>NC_047093.1:3495000-8295000 GCF_902459505.1 Geotrypetes seraphini
GGTAACACAGCATTGGAGGAAATCTAGGTGTTGGCATGAACATTGGGTTCGTATGGAGCAGGCGGTTGGGGAGGTTAGTTATGGATGTGGAGGGCAGGGCTGAGGGACGAGCCCTTTCTGTTGTCTTTTTTCTGCCCCTCTTGGCTGTGTACTTTTCAGGTTCGTTTTTTAAAGACTCCAGGTTTTGGCAGTGTCTAGTATCGGCCACCTCCGTAGCATGTGCTTTGGTTTCCCTCCTCTGGCAGGGCGCAATGGTGGCTTTCTACTCTTGTGTGGCCTGCTTTTGTTTGCAGGGAGTCAGTGCGTGGCACAGCTTTATGTGGCATAAATATTTTAAATGCTGACATCTGGATGGCGTCTGTGCTGACACAATAATTCTCATTGATTGTGAACTGAATCCTGTCATATGATGAGGGAAAACTTCTGGAGATGCCGGCTTTGCTGACTTCGGCACCAGTGAAGGATTCTGAGGACCCCGACTCTCCTGCCCTTCCTCCGCAGTGCGAGACCGTGGTTTTAACCCGTGGATTTAAAGCAGGTTAAAACCACGGGCTCGCGAAGTATTAAAAATGTTTTTTAAAAAGCTGCTCGCAGCTCTGTAAACACGCGCAAAGAAGACGGTCTGCGCATGTCTCAGGATCCGTGTGGTCCGTAGGAGGTGTTCCTCTGATCGCACCCATTTGCGTGCTGACCCGTTCAGAATTTATTGGCCTGCCGCGGATTGGCCACGGATCGGGCAGGTTATTGAATCTAGCCCTTAGTCCACTCTGAGATAATATATAGAATTAAAAGGAATAAAGGTAATACCTTGTTTATTGAACTAACTTAGTACATTGTTTGATTAGCTTTTGAAGTGAACCCTTCGTCTTCAGGGGATCCTGACAAATGGTGGGAAGACAATCAGAAGGATCTTCCTACCAAATGTCATCCTGGCAATTGCCATACCCAATTGTCCTACCACTACCAATTGCATAGGCCCTGACATCCCCCCCCCCATTCCACCAGCCCCCCCAACACCCATCTGACATCCCCACACAACCCTCTGACATCCCCTTCTTCAGATTAGAAATCTGACCGGTATTACTCGTAATTAACAATTAAAAACTGTCCTGCCCTTTAATTAGATATACTTCAGCTTCTGCCTTAGGCCTCCTTCTCTTTCTTCTTAGCCTATTTAATTTGCTATGTAAATTGCTTACATAACTTTAATTGTGATACATGAAATAAAAGTGAAATGTGAAATTTAAATATAACTGGCTGTCACTTCTGCATAGCAGTTGTGACTCCTGTTACCCATGGGCTGTGATTACAGCCTCCGCAGCTGACTTTGCTCTTTTAACCTTGACATGAAGGTCATTTTTCCTGCTACAGGCAGTGACATTTCAGCCACCACAACAGTTGTAGCTGCTGCTTAATTAATGATTGTGAGCAAACCACATTTTGAAGTGATTACAATTAGTGCTGAAAGATCTCGTGCAGCCTCCTTTCTGTTTGTCCAGTGGTGCCTGTTGTGCTTCAGTACAAGCAGGCATAATTTAAGGAAATACCCTTTTGCCGAAAGGGTGGAGACAAAGACTGTGTCTGAATACAAGAAAGCGTGGGACAGGCACATGGGATCTGGATAGTGGAGATGGGCAGACTGGAGGGGCCATTTGGCCTTTATTTGCCATCATGTTTCTATATTTCACCACACAAAATATATTCAGAAAACCCCACTGTACCTGAGGTAATCCGAGACAGTTTCCTATTATTTAATGGAGAAAAGACCTCAGTCCTTTCCAGGGATTGTTGTCACCTGGAAAAACTCTATGTTAGCTGTACTAGACAGCTACATAGGGAAAAACATCCTTGGTCTACAAAAACTCCATATGAAAGATTAATATATTCTTTAAATAGTATTCTCATTTAAAAACTCAGTAACAGTTCATATCTTCAAAGGTGCTCTATCCTCCGGACGTGGATTAAATCTTAGCAGTCCACGTTATTCTCCCAGTACTGCTGTCACTCTATTGCTTGGGAGAAAAAATATAGAATTCCCGACAGGCCCTGTTTCGCACTTCTTGCTGCATCAGGGGAAATTATTGAATAATCGAGCTGCCGCTTCAATGATTCTCTTTTTCTATAACCATAAAGTTCTATAACCTCACAATGCAGGTGGAAAGAGCCTTAGCCAATAGGAAGAGGAGATGCAAATGTGAAGAGCGTAAACCAATAGGGAGAGGAGGAGATAGTGGATGCTGCGGATGGGCCATTTGGCCTTTATCTGCCATCATGTTACAATGTTTCAATAACCATAAAGCTCTATGACCTCACAATGCAGGTGGAAAGAGCCTTAGCCAATAGGAAGAGGAGATGCAAATGTTAAGAGCCTTAGCCAATGGGGAGTGGAGGAGATAGTGGATGCTGTGAATGGGCCATTTGGTCTTTATCTGCCATCATGTATTCTCACACGTAGGTGACGTCATCCATGGAACTCGGTACAGACGTTGCCAAGTGCACTGTCACTTTAATTCTTTAGGCAGTGCCCACCCAACATCAGCTCCCATGACCCTTAGTTTTTTGTGAAACTAAGAAGCTGTGTTTTCAGTTTCTCCTCAGTGTGTCAAACTTCAAAATCATTTTTTGTGCCTTTCTGATAGTAGTTTTTGTCTTTTTCCTATAATTCTTCATCTTTTTTGTATTTCCCTTGAATTGATTCAGATCAGTGAATTTTTCATTTTTTGGCCTTCGAGCCATTTCAAGGCACTTTTTTGCCCTAGGGAGTGTCAACATTTCTTGGTATACTTTTTACTCGAGCCCTTTGACATCACATTGGCTGTTTTTACTACTATTACTACAACTAATAATTTCTGCAGCGCTGTACATTAAAACACAGAAGAGACAGTCCCTGCTCAGAAGAGCTTACAATCTAGTCGAGACAGACAAACTAGACAAAAAAGTGCATCAATACACAGTGCTCAGGTGAGGGAATGAGAAGACAGATATTGGTGCCTGGAGTTTGGAAATGAAGCATCTTCAAAGAAGTGGGCTTTGAGTCTGGATTTGAAGACTCACAGATATGGAGCTTGACGTACCAGATGGAATCTGGAGTTGTCTGTAAGGGAGAAGGGTACAAATAATAGAGATTTACCCAATCAGCAAAGTGCCGGGGGGGGGGGGGGGAAGGGTGGTGGTGGTGGTGGAGAGATGAGAGAGGAAAGAAACTTCTATGTCCAACATTTCTCCCTCTCTGCTCTCCCATGCAACATCTCTCCTTCTGCCATATCTAACACATCTCCGTCTCTCTTCCCTCCTCCCCTCTCTCCCACTATCCACATCTCCCCCCTCTCCCTTGCACCCTGGGTTCATCATCTCTCTCCATACTCCACGCAGCATCTCTACCTCTGTGTCCGTCACTGCCATGTCCAACATTTCTCCTTCTTTTGCCCTTCCTCCTCCATGTAGCATCTCTCCCTCCTCGCCATGTCCAACAATTCTCCCTTTCTTCCCTTCTTCTTTCCCACTGTCCAGGTCTAGATCTTCCCTGCTTGTAGCTGACCCCGAAGCCTTCCTTCTGCCTTGTTCCACATAGAAAGTTGAGGCAGAGTGGAGTGGGATGCAGCAGAGAATCAGCTGCAGGTAGTGTGTAGGAATCGCAGCCGGTGATTCTTCGAACAGACCGAGAAGTTCATCGAGGGAGGGAGAAAGGAAGATGCAGGACTGCAGGGGCCTAGTTTGCTTCCCCCATGGGTTTTTTGCAGACCTCCTCATGGCTATGCCTTTGCAAGTTTCACCTGTTAACAATCTTCTGTGAGTATTGAGATGGAATACAGCAGTAATAATCATGATGCAGGGCTGGAGTAACTAACTTGCATGAATGTATTAACATATTTAATGCAGGCTGCGAACGAAGAGAACAGGTTTTAATGCATGAATGCAGGTTGGCAGGGATGGCAGCCAAGCCATGTTTTGTTCTGGAATGAATGTCATTGGGAGTGCCAAAACTTTGCAAAGGGTGATCGATATTTTGACTTTTGAGAAGAGGTCTTGTTCCTCAGAAGAGGCATCGCTTTCTTCAAGATGCCGCTTGTGTGATGGAGCCTCTCTGGGACCTAACCTGTCTTCCTTTCACTGCCCGGTAAGATGCTGGTTGCTATAGTGACCCCCTTATACCATCTCTACTACAGCCTTTCCAGTAAAAGCAGTGCAGAAATCCACATTTCCCGAAATACACTCCTCCCTGCTGCATAATGTCCTTAACCCTATCCAGTCTGCAAGCAACTTGAACACATTTCCAAAGGGAAGAAATTGGATTGTCTTAGACTCTGGCTCACAATTCAAGATGGGGTGTCCTTCCCACTTTCTCTTGCTGAACATCCATCCCCAGGCTGATTCTCCTTGCATCAGTCTTTAACATCCAAAAATCAAGAAACAAAAACACCAAGTTTAATCCAGACACCTAAGAAAAGTCATCAAATAAAATGCTATTTGCAATGTAAATGTGTGGCAAATGTTTAGAATCTATGCCACTGAAATTTTTTACTCTTTCTGGAGAATCTTCCCCTAAGCTGTTGCAGGAAACTGGAGGTTGTGATTCAAAAACATCACAGAGGGCACTGAACGAGACAGACTTTGAAAGGAAAGAGTCTGAAGGAGGTTTGTTCACGGTCAGAGGGAGCCCCTTTTGTACAGTTTCTGGTTCTCAAAGACTGATTTCTGAGTATATCAAATTGGTAATTAAAAGGTGTTTGAAGAGGAACAATTAGTGCTCTTATCGACTGCACAATAGAATTAATCTTGTGAATGGAAATCAATTCAGTTGTGATCACTGAGCTACACACTTGACACTGTGTAAGGGCTGACATGCTCTGGAATGAAATTGGCAACAATTTATTAAGCTGTATAATAAATATGTCAAATCAAGCTGTTTATTAGATACGGGTTCTCCGACAATTATGAAAAAGGCCCCAGTTACCTTTAAAGCAGATCTATTTAAATGGATTAGTTATTCTTTGATAAATGGGCTATTTCCAAATGAATTGGGTCATATTTTGGTTACTCCTATTATAAAGAAACATAAAGAATCTATATTTATGAAAACAAATTACAGACCCATTGCAAGTATACCTAGGTTCTGTAAAATAATGGAAGGCCTGGTCAATTTAGAATTAGTCAACCATCTAGAACAATTTCACATTCTTCATGTTCACCAATCGGGTTTTAGACAAGGTTTTAGTACAGAAACGGTTGTAGCCTCTTTGATTGATCATATTCACTCCTTATTCAGCCAAGGCACTAGCGCACTAATACTTCAATTTGATCTTAGTAGCTTGGTGGACCATGAGATGCTATTAGGTTGTTTTGGATGCTATGGAAATTTCTGGAAAAGTTCGAGACTGGCTTCAGGGTTTCTTGGAAAAAAGATCGAATCAAGTCTTTAGCAATGGTCAATACTCCAATTCTTGGAGTAACCCTTGTGGGGTACCTCAAGATTCACCCTTATCACCAACGTTGTTCAACATCTATGTTGCTTCCTTGGCCAATCTTTTACAAAGCTTAAATATAATCTTTTACATTTATGCTGATGACATCACAATACTGATACTAGTCATTTCTTTTACCACTGAAATAAAAAATCAGATTTCTTTTATCCTAAATCAGATTGAACAATGGATCATTGAATTGAAATTGAAATTAAACACTGAAAAAAACAGATTTTTGGGGGGCTAGTCCCAATGATAAAATTACGGATAAAACTCTCTGTTTAAGAGCATAAGAATATCCAATAGCCTCGTCTCTTAAAATTTTAGGAGTCATACTCGACCACCATTTAACCCTGGGGGAGCATTCTGATATGACCCTACTTCTTTCAGATTACTAGTTCAAGCATTAATTTTATCTATTCTTGACTATTGCAATATAATCTATCTGGGAGCTTACAAAACCATTTTAGGAAGATTAAGGCTAATCCAAAATACAGCAGTCCATTTAATTTTTGGATTTTAAAAACAGGAACATGTCAGCCCTTACTACCGTCAGCTGCACTGGTTGCCAATGGAAGCAAGAGTACTTTTCAAATTTGCTTATATTTGCTATAAGATATTATTTAGATTAGCTCCGCTATATTTCCTCTCTCATTTTGATTGGTACCGTTCAACTAGGCCTATTCGCCATATTGATTTATTTACTTTTCCTAATCCAAAAAATTGCCGTTATAAAAAATATTTTGATTGACCTTTGGCTTATCAAGCAGGTAAAGTTCAAGTATGGTTCAACAATTTGCATCTTATTGCACCTTTAGAAAATTGGTTAAGACCAATTTGTTCAAAAAATTTGTTACTTGATTGATGACTATGTCCTAGTTTCTTATTGTATTTTTCACTATTGAAATATTCTACTGCTTTTCTGTGTGCTTTGCATCATCACTGGAATGTCCAGACCTCTTTATTCTGTAAACCGCTTAGAACTTTTTGGGTGTTGGCGGTATAGAAAAATAAAGTTATTATTATTATTTCCACAGCCTCCAGATTGTTGCTCTAAATTAGGAGGAGATACTGTGGCAAAGAGAGAAAATTATATGGCAATATTTCTAGGGTTACCATATGGCTCCAGAAAAAGGAGGATGGATTGAGACTCTGAGGTTTACTCCCATTGATTTCAGTAGAAGTAAAACCCAGATGTCTCAATCTGTTCTCCTTTTTCTGGAGCCATATGGTAATCCTAAATATTTCTGAAATTCTATTGACAAATGCACAGTGCATTTGCATAAATTGGGTTTGTTTTACATATTCAATAATGGAATTGTATTTTCTATGGAACCGAGGGTGAAACGCTCACGTGGATTAAAAACTGACTGGATCATAGGAAACAGAAAGTGGAGGTAAATGGACAATACTCGGACTGGAATAGCGTCACCAGTGGGGTGCCGCAGGGCTCGGTGCTTGGACCCATGTTCTTCAACATCTTTATAAATTATCTAGACATTGGTACGACGAGTGAGGTGATTAAATTTGCGGATGATACGAAGTTATTCAGAGTAGTAAAGACGCAGGGGGATTGCGAAGATCTGCAACGTGACATAATCAGGCTCGCGGAATGGGCATCAACATGGCAGATGAGGTTCAACGTGGATAAGTGTAAAGTGATGCATGTCGGTAACAAAAATCTCATGCACGAATACAGGGTGTCTGGGGCGGTACTTGGAGAGACCTCCCAGGAAAGAGACTTGGGAGTTATGATTGACAAGTCGATAAAGCCGTTCACGCAATGTGTGGCGGCGGCGGCAAAAAGGGCGAACAGAATGCTAGGAATGATAAAGAAGGGGATCACAAACAGATCAGAGAAGGTTATCATGCCGTTGTACTGGGCCATGGTGCACCCTCACCTGGTGTACTGTGTCCAGCACTGATTGCCGTACATGAAGAAGGACACGGTACTACTCGAAAGGGTCCAGAAAAGAGCGACTAAGATGGGTAAGGGGCTGGAGGACTTGCCGTACAGCGAAAGATTAGAGAAACTGGGCCTCTTCTCCCTCAAACAGAGGAGATTGAGAGGGGACACGATCAAAACTTTCAAGGTACTGAAGGGAATAGATTTAGTAGATAAGGACAGGTTGTTCATCCTCTCCAAGGTAGGGAGAGCGAGAGGACACTCTCTAAAATTGAAAGGGGATAGATTCTGTACGAACATAAGGAAGTTCTTCTTCACCCAGAAAGTGGTAGAAACTGGAACGCTCTTCCGGAGGCTGTTATAGGGGAAAACACCCTCCAGGGATTCAAGACAAAGTTAGACACGTTCCTGCTGAACCAGAACGTACGCAGGTAGAGCTAGTCTCAGGGTGCTGGTCTTTGACCAGAGGGCCGCCGCGTGAGCGGACTGCTAGGTACGATGGACCACTGGTCTGACCCAACCACGGCAATTCTTATGTTCTTATAGTAAGAAATAAAAGCTGTGGTGTTTAAATTTTCCTGGGCTTTCAGTGTTAGAGTGCTGAATACACAATGACAGCAGTGAGAGTCTCTATGATCCCTGAACTTGTACAAAGAAAGGTGGGACAACCATCTGCATATTGATATGGAAGGGGGCTGACTATCGTTGCCCAGTTTGCCTTCACTTTGCCCCTGTAACTATCCAGACAGTGTTGGGTCGATCTGTAAGAATGTTTGGGAGAGAGAGAAGCCTCCATCCATCACTGATCCTGGGTTAGTGAGTGTTTAAAGCTGTGCAGGCTGTCACTTTTAGATGCTGGGTTGCCAGTCAGCCTCTTGTTGGGTAGAAGATTCAGTTTTCTTTTAGAAGTGGGATTCCAGGAAATGCAGCAAAGCAAAAGATACCAGTGATAGACAAGGCATGGTTAGAGCTAGCTGAGAAGTTTCCCAATCGAAGGGGTGATGCAAAGGCTGAAGGTCTCTGGTTCTTTCACAGTAAGTGAAACAAAGACATTTCTGTGAAATCTCCGTTTTGTAAGATCCTGTTTCCTGAGTCTGGTTCCAAATGAAAAGCTTCAGTTTAAGTGGGAGACAGGAAGGAATGGAATGAGGGCTTATTATTTAGGAGAGATCAACCAAGAAATTCAATTTACAAACGAGAAGTTTTGGGAATCCTGCCCAGGGCAGCAAATGTGGCAATTTCAGAATTTCACAATAGGCAGCGAGATGCTTACTGATAGGTTTTCTGCAAACTTCCACTCTCATCTCAGATAACTACCATATTTCCTGTGCATTTCTTAGGGCGAAGCAAGCGGATCTGATGCAAGTTTAGTTACACTTTCTTTCGCTTCACTGTCAGCAAGAAAATCATCCCCAAAGCTTCCTGAACCCCTAAGACCCCCCTGAGTGCCCTGAAGTGTCCGCTGACTGGAAGACATTGGGGAGGAAAGGTGGAAAGGTCTTGAACCGTAGAAAGACTTTTCATATATCTGTCTTGGTGCTGCTCCCCCCCATCTCAAACACTTTGCAGCAGCCCCAGCAGTCACCCCCCTCCTCTCCTGCCTGGGGTGATCATCTGCTTTGGGGTCTGCATTTATTTATGTGCTAAGTCTGTTGCACTTCACCTTCCTGCATGACCATCCAAAGTAGTTTATAATGCATCAAAAGATAAAACCACACTGAAATGGGAGCAGAATAGGGGGGGGGGGCTGAGCCCTGAGGAACCTCCCCATCAGTCGTCGAAATGAGAATAAAAAGCAGATAAACGTTAATTGAGCAACATAAACCTGATGCAGCCCCATTTTGGCAGATGTCTGCATTAGGGATGTGGGTTCGATTGCCAAAGGGTAAAGCTTTCCAAATTTTGAAGAAAAAGGGAACAGTGTGGCACAGCCTCAGCACCCTGGGGTTGTGGGCTCAAATCCTTGACACTTAATCGCCCCATTGTCCCAGGAAAAATGCTTAAGTACCTGAATAAACTCCTGAAAACTGAATACATAAATAAAACTTCCCTGTCAGCGTGATTCAAACAGGATCATGACATTACAACATCCCAAGGTATTAATGCAAAAGGGAGTTTTAGAACTAAAGCTTGTGAGGTGAAACTCTGAGGGGCAAAATTCAATAGCTGCACATTTATTTGTCATGGTCCTATGTCACAATGTCTGCAAATGTATTGGGGGGGGGGGGATACTGCTATTTTTTCTCTGGACAAAACCCATCTGGCCCTGGAGCCATGAATGTCTATTTGTATCTCTTTTCCTTGCAACAGGACATTTAAGTCTGCTCTAGCTGATTCCACATTCCTGACTGATGGAGATAGTCTAGAACAGGAGTGTCAAACCCAGGCCCGCGGGCCAAATTTGGCCTGCAGATTAATTAGATGTGGCCCACGATTTGGCCCTCTGTCCTTCCTTCCCTCCATCCTGGTCTCACCTTCAAACAGCCTGCAGAGGATCGCCGGTCTTGTAGTGATCCTAAGCAGGCTGCCGTCGATCTCCATAGCACGTTCCCTCTGCCGCAATCCCGTATGTCAGAATAGGGGCGGGACCGCAGCAGAGGGAACGTGCTGTGGAAGTTGACAGCAGCCTGCCTAGGACTGCTACAGCACCAGCGATCCTCTGCAGGCTCTTTGAATGTGAGACCGCGCTAAAAAAAGATGCAGGCCTTTGGGGGGGGGGGGTGCCCTAGTGTAGAAGTACATGGAGGAAGGGAAGGAGAGGCCCAAAGAGACGTGCATATGCTGGATTGAGGGTGGGGAAGGGGAAGAAATAATGGGTCTAAAAACAGAAGACGGAGAGAAATGGTGGACATCTTCCATCTCTGTCCTCCCCTTCCATTTCCCTTCCTACCCTGGAGGTCTTGCATCTCTCCTTTTTTTTGTCTCCATCCCCACAGCTGCAGCGATGGACCCCACCATACCTAGATCCACCATCTCTCCCTTTCTCTTCCCAACTACCCTCCTATCCTATCCAGTATCTCTATTACCCCTCCACACCATCCCTGGTGTCCAACTCCTCTCCCTTTCTGTTCCTTCCATCCCTCCATCCCATTTTTCAGATGTGCTTTTCCTCAGTGCAGCTATTTTTTTGAACCATTATTGGAAAAAACAACCCCCACATCCAAAAGAAAAATTCACAGAACAAGCCATTGGGATGTAGGCTTGTAGACTGGCCACATAGATATCCCCAGTAGAGCAGTGGAGGACCTCGTAGGGCACTGCAGTGAACTTGAAAATGTCCCAGGTACATATCTACTTCTGCTAATCATTTCTATAGTGCTACAAGACGAACAGCGCTGTACACATTATATACAGCTACTTTCTCTGTCCTCCAAAACCTACTGGACCCAACTGTACACCACACCAATAGCCCTTAAGTCTGCAGGTGTCATCTATATGTTGTTACAGTAGAATTTGGGTAGGTTTTGGAAGGCTAACATGTTCCACCATCAGCATAGTAGTTAGAGTGGGATTAGGAGCCTGAGCCTCCGCCTCTGTAGTTCACTACAATGTCCACTAGGCTACTCCAAGAGCCCGCTTGCTGCTCTGCTAGGACTGCCCATAACATCTGAAGCTATCATACAGGCAGGTATGTATAGTTTCATTCACATCTTTGTGGGGTGGGAGGGTGGCAGTGACTACTGGGGAAGTGTGGGGAGCTCATGCTATCATCTCTCCTCAGTTTGAGCACCTTTTTGGTACTTGTTCATTGTTAAAACAGGTCTAGCCCCAAACGTCTGGAAGTTTTCTAAAACGTTTGATTATTGTAGAATAACACCCAAATCATAAGCCCGCCCAAACCATGCCCCCTTCAGATTTAGACACACTGCAGACAAGCGCCACAGAAATCCATTTACAAAATAAGTTTTGAAAACAGTGAATTGGAAGGGTTTTGCGAGAAAAACAACCAGCTGCCTCTTTATACCACATTTTGGATGTTTTTCTTGCTTGAAAATGGGCTCCAATGTCTCGCTTCAGCTCTGCGTTGGCAGTGTTGCAACATAAGAGGGTTTTGTCAGTAGGTGTCTGCATTCTGCCCACTTTTTAAACAAGTAGCTCTGGAAATCATGATCCTAATGCAAGTATATAGGAAATCTCCACTGTGGCACCGGACTCCTAGGGTAAAACGATTCTCATTTCAGCCATATCCCTTAACTCTGTGGGATGGTTTCTAGCAGCTTGTCACGGCTGGCTGATGACAGAAGTGCATCATTCCTCCACTGTGAGGCAGCAGCTCTTTTAAGTGGAGGAGGTGGTCTAGGGGCGAGAGCTGCTACCTCAGTACCCAGAGGTTGGGAGTTCAATCCCAGCCTGCTCCCTGGGACCCTGGACAAGTCACTTAACTCTCCAATGCTTCAGGTACAAAAGTTAGATTGTGAGCTTGCTGGGACAGATAGAGAATGTGCTCAAGAGCACCTGATTGCTATTCAGGGAACTGTAATCCACTTTGAGTGACTCTTTTAATAAAAAAGCAGTTAGTAAGGTCTATAAAGTAATAAGTGGAGTGGAAAGGGTAGATGTGAATCACTTGATCACTCTTTCCAAAAATATTAGGACTGTGATGAAGCTACTAAGTAGATTTAGAACAAACCAGAAAAAAATATTGCTTCACACAATGTGCAAATAAACTCTGGAATTTGTTGCTGCAGAAATCGGTTGGCTTAGCAGGGTTCAAAAAAGGTTTGGGTAATTTCCTAGCAGAGAAGTCCATAGGTCATTATTGAGATGACTTAGGGAAATCCTGTTTTTCTCCCTGGTATCTTGCCAGGTACTTATGATCTGGGTTGGCCACGGTTGGAAACAGGATACTGGGCTTTGGTCTGTTCCAGTATGACAATTATTGTGTTCTTGTGTGAAAATCTAAAATAATAAATACAAGAAACCATTTAAATCTGAAGATAGTGAGTGTACTGCGTTCCTGCTCCCTTACATCATGTGGGGGATGGGTCAAAAGCTGGATAGCTGCGTCATGAGAAAACCTCTGGTCAGATGTCATGGTCTGTTTCAGTTATAGGAAACCTAGTCACATTTCATGCCCATGTGGCAATGACTTGGGCCCCTCCTCCTTGAGAAAACTCATATTCTCGGTTTCAGTTCTGTCTGTTTCACAGCCTGAGTAATACCCTTCCGTGTTCAGATCAGAGGCAGAATGGTGCTTCCATTGGTGAAGAGAGATGACAAGGGAGTTAAGACGTGACCCACTGCAAGGGGAAGTGGCTGGTCAGTGTCTGCAAGTGGCTACTGTCTGCTGGCCATGAGATGCAACCTGAAGCAAACTCTGGCACTGGATTCTCTAAAGTCACCACACATTTAATGATGGTGCGAAACCATCATTAAATGCATGTATTTTACGGCCTGATTATCAAATGGCTTTCTGTGCTTTCTAGCAATCGGATCATTAATATTAAAATTGTAGTGTAATGAGGTCATTAAAATGAAAAGAGGGGACATGATCGAAACGTTCAAGATAATGAAGGGAATAGACTTAGTAGATAAGGGTAATCTCTAAAGTTGAAAGGGGACAGATTCCGTACAAACGTAAGGAAGTTCTTCTTCACCCAGAGAGTGGTGGAAAACTGGAACGCTCTTCCAGAAGCTGTTGTAGGGGAAAACACCCTCTAGGGATTCAAGACAAAGTTGGACAAGTTCCTGCTGAACCAGAATGGACGCAGGTAGGTCTGGTCTCAGTCAGGGCACTGACCTTTGACCTAGGGGCTGCCGCAGGAGCGGACTGCTGGACACGATGGACCACTGGTCTGACCCAGCAGTTCTTAAAAAGAGTTCTCCAGGTGGTTCTTGAAAAGGAAAGCCCCTCCATTTACATGGAATCGAGGCCAATTTTTAGCGGCAGGGTCTGAGCTGTTGTAGCCTCACTTTCCTGTCAGTGCCTGAACGCTGATTGACTCGGGTACTGACAGGAAAATAAAGCAGCTCATTCCCACCACCTCAAATGGCCCCGATTCCTCCTAAATTGAGCCCAAAAACAAGACTGGTGGTCTGATGTCACATTCTGGTTCCGTGACCAGGGCGTGGTTTCAGAAGGGAGCTGAGGCCGGCACGAGCAGCAAGTGGAGGAAGCAGCTTGCACCTGTGAACATTTAAAGAGGTACGTGGGGGGCAGGAAGGAGGAGAGGAGCCAGTTCTGGTGCCTCCCGCGAAGATGGCACTCGGAGTGGTCTGAACCCCCTTACTCCCTACAGTATAGGGAGTCAAGTACTGTTTTTCAAAGAAGGGAGTGGGACGGGTGTGATGATGACCTTAAGGTGGCCAAACAGGCGATGGTCAAAGCCAGACTGAGAGGAATAGCCAATAGGAAAAAGGAGGTATTGATGCCCCTGTAGAAGACTCTGGTGAGACCTCATTTAGAATATTGTGTACAATTCTGGAGGCCAAAAAGGATGGAGTCGGTCCAGAGGAAGGCTACGAAAATGGTCATAAGAACCATGTCTCATGTACGTTAATGTGAATTTGCCTAGTATTTTAATATATGACAAAATATTGTTTTTATTTACCCATTTTAACAGTTTTCTACAATTTTTTTATATTGTACACCGTTTAGACATTTGTTTTGATAGACGGTATATCAAAAATAAACAAACTTGAAGGGCCAGTGCCCTACCTGCATACTGGCTGCAACCAAATCAGCAGCCGAAATTCGTCGATTGGTTTCAGCTGGAACCAAAGTTGTCACCCCTGTATATGACTCCACACTGAATATCCAGAGTCTTTATCTGCTGACATGTTCTATTCCGTGTGTCCTTTTTTGGAGGGGGGACTGAGCTGAGAGTTTCTGCGTCTGATATGAAACCATCACTGTGCACCTATAGTTTGAAGTATTACTTTGCACTTGTGCTCATTCCATTTCGATGTCCGGCCCCCCCAGTCCCTCCACATCCTTTTCTACTTCCTCATAATCCACGTCAATTAATAGTTTTGAGTCATTTTTTGTCATCACAAACCTGGTCACTCTCTTTTCCAGAGTTTGTACAAATATTCCTGACAGAATGAGGAGAGATAAAAAGTGATGCACCAACTTCACATTCTAAAGAGATTGCGCACAAGCAGCTCATATTGAGTCAGATATTGACAAATGAAGACAAGAACAATGGGTTCCTTTGGGTCTTTTGAAATATGGTTCTCTTCCAGAAAGAGTTATGAATTGAATTCCTGTCAGAGGCATGATTCACAGGCTTTGAACTGATAAGAAGTTGTGACTGGTTGAGGCCAGTTCAGCCAAGGCTGTCTTCCCGAGACTTGGAAGGGTAGGGAAAGGTGTGTTTTATGGAGCATGCCACCCGTTCCCAGGAGCCTTCAAGGTCTAATCTTTAGCCACCTACATTATTGTAATGCTGTCTGGCCACCTTAAGATCATCATATACAATCATACCCAAGCCCCGCTCTTCTATTGTGCACATAACTTCTTCACCCCCCCCCTAAACTGTACCGTTCCCATGGGTTTTTTCAGCTCAAATGCATGACCTTGCATTTTTTAGCTGCCAAATTTTAGACCATTCTTCAAGCTTCACCATGCCACAGAAGGGATGTCTACTCTATTGCAGATTTTGGTATCATCTGCAAAGAGGTAAATCTTACCAGCCAGCCCTTCAGCAATATCACTTACATAAATTTTAAAAAGAACAGGCCCAAGAATCGAACCTTGAGGAACACCACTGATAACATCCCTTTCCTCAGAGAGTAACATAGTAAATGACAGCAGATAAAGACCCAAATGGGGACAGACTTAAAGATCTTAATATGTGTACTTTAGAGGAAAGGCAGGAGAGGAGAAATATGATAGAGACGTTTAAATACCTATATGATGTAAATGCGCATGAGTCGAGTCTCTTTCATTTGAAAGGAAATTCTGCAATGAGAGGACTTAGGATGACGTGAAGAGGTGATTGGCTCCGGAGTAATCTGAGGAAATACTTTTTTTTACAGAAAGAGTGGAACAGTCTCCCGGAAGAGGTGGTGGAGACAAGAGACTATGTCTGATTTCAAGAAAGCGTGGGATAGGCACGAGGGATCTCTCAGGGAGAGGATGAGATAGTGGAGCTGCGGATAGGCAGACTGGATGGGCCATTTGGCTCTTATCTGCTGTCGTGTTTCTATTTTTCACTGTATTCCTCTTGCTGTGCAACCCTCATCCGCCTTCTTCATTCATTTTTGAAAATTAATATGAAAAGTCTGTATTTCATGGTATATTGTCCTGAGCTGAGGAAGACTCTGCAGTGCTTCATTGTAGCCTCCTCAGCAGTTCTCTTCTATGTAGTTCCATTAGATCAGGGGTGTCCAATGTCGGTCCTCGAGGGCCGCAGTCCAGTCGGATTTTCAGGATTTCCCCAATGAATATACATGAGGTCTATTTGCATGCACTGCTTTCATTGTATGCTAATAGATCTCATGCATATTCATTGGGGAAATCCTGAAAACCCGACTGGATTGCAGCCCTCGAGGACCGACATTGGACACCCCTGCATTAGATGGATCTTTTCCCTCAGTGTATTATAAGTGCTTCCCCTCTCGGAACAATGCAACCCTTCTCCACAGTGGTTTTTGTAACTCTCTCTCTGTAATATAACTGTTTACCCATGATGTTGCATCGCCTTGAACCTATTCTGGAGATTATAGAGGTAAAACCGTGATGTCCACTTTTTTGTTTGATTTTTATTTATTAACCTTTAGAGTAGATACAATATTTTATTGCATATTTTTTATACCTTTGTAGTCTGGCTATATCATTTTGCAAATTAGGTTGGTCCCAATCTCCTTTTGTCAGGGTTTCCTACTTACCACTCGTATTTTTCTAGGCTCTTCTTCACTTCCTCTATTTGAGTTTCTCTTTCAGCTTTCTTCCATCTATGTTTCTGCCCTGCAGTCCAGATTTCATTCATTATTCAATGTCCTTCTTTTTGACTGTACCTGCAGTTTTCCACATCTATCCTTTACCCTGGCTTTTCCATTCCCTTTCCTCTTGTTTCCTAATCTTTCCTTAATTCTGTCCTCTTCCTCCTTCCATCCAGCATCTCCCCTCTTTTCTCCTTCCATTTAGCCATCTCTCCTCCCCTGCCATTTCTCCCTCTCTCCCTTCAATTCCTCTCTCTTTCCCCTCTTCCATCCAGCCATCACCCCTCTGTCCCTTCTTCCATCCAGTATCTCCCCTCTCTCTCCCCTCTGTCTCTTCCATCAAGCATCTCTTCCCTCTTCTACTCACCCTCCACATCTTTTGTATGCCCTGAGACTAGCAGCAACAAAACAGGAGACATTCAAAGCAATAGCATAGGGAGGATGGTGCCTGGGGCAGAAAGAGGATAATACCCAGCACTAAAAACATAAGAATAGCCTTACTGGATCAGACCAATGGTCTATCTAGACCAGTATCCTGTCTTTATGGAGGCCAATCCAAGTCACAAATAGCTGGCAAAAACCCATATAGTTAACAGCATTCCATGCCACTGATCCAGGGCAAGCAGTGGCTTCCCCCATGTCTGTCTCAACAGCAGTTTATGAACTTTCCCTCCAGGAACTTGTCCAAACCTTTTTTAAAACCAGCTACATTAACCGCTTGTACCACATCCTCTGGCAATGCGTTCCAGTGCTTAACTATTCTCTGAGTGAAAAAAATATTTCCTCCTATTGGTTTTTAAAGTATTAACTCTGTAACTTCATCGAGTGGCCCCTAGTCTTTGTAAATTGATCCTCTTGTATTCATTCTGCACCACTCAGGATTTTGTAGACTTCAATCCAATCTCCCCTCAGCCATCTTTTTTTCCAAGCCGAAGAGCCCTAACCTCTTTAGTCTTTCCTCATATGAGAGGAGTTACATCCCCCTTTATCATCATGGTCACTCCTCTTTTAACTTTTTCTAGTGCCACTATATCTTTTTTGAGATACGAAGACCAGAACTGAACCCAGTACTCAAGGTGAGGTTGCACCATTGAGTGTTTCAGAGGCATTATAATATTTTTAGTCCCTGATCTAATAATTCCTAGCATCTTATTTGCTTTCTTAGCCACTGCCACACATTGAGTAGAAGGTTTCAGTGTATGGTCCATGATGACACCCAGATCTTTTTCTTGAGCACTGACCCCCAAGGTGGACCCTAGCATCCAGTAACTATGATTTTGATTATTTTTCCCAATGTGCATCACTTTGCATTTGTCACCATTAAATTTCATCTGCTATTTGGACGCCCAGTCTTCCAATTTCCTAAGGTCTTCCTACAGTTTTTCACAGTCCACAAGCATTTTAACAACTTTAAGCAGTTTAGTGTTATCTGCAAATTTAATCACCTCACTTGTAGTTCCAGTTTCCAGATCATTTATACACTGTTTACTCTCCTCCATTGAGAAAAATGGCCATTTTACCCTACCCTTTGTTTTCTGTCTAATAGCCAATTCTTAATCCACAATTGAACATTGCCTCCTATCCCATGACTCTTTAATTTTCTCAGGAGCCTCTCATGAGGAACTTTGTCAGAAGCCTTCTGGAAATCTAGATACACTACATCAACTGGCTTGCCTTTATCCACATGTTTATTCATATCTTCAAAGAAGTCAAGCAAACTGGTGAGGCAAGACTTCCTTTGGATGAACCAATGCTGACTGTGTCTCATTAAATCATGTTTTTCTAGATGGTCCACAATTTTATCTTTTATAATTGTTTTCACTATTTTGCCCAGCATTCAGGTCAGGCTTAAAGGTCTGTAATTTCCCAAATCTCCACTGGAACCCTTTAAAAAAAATCGGCGTAACATTGGTCACCTTCCAATCTTCAGGTACTACAGACGATTTTAGCAACAGATTGCAGATTACTAACAAAAGATCAGCAATTCGTGTTTGAGTTATTTCAGTACCCTGGGATGTATACCATCCGGTCCAGGTGATTTATCATTCTTTAATTTGTCGATTTGGCTTAGTACATCTTCCAGGTTCACTGAGATTTCTTTCAATTCCTCCACCTCATCATCCTTGAAAACCATTTCTTAAATCTTCTTCCATAATGACCAAAGCAAAGGATTCATTCAGTCTCTCCATTATGGCCTTATTCTCTCTGAGTGCCCCTTTTATTCTTTGATCATTCAATGGTCCCACAGACTCCCTCACAGGTTTTCTGCTTTTGATGTACCTAAATAAATTGTTACTATGAGTTTTTGTCTCTTTGGCAACTTGTTCTTCATATTCTTGTTTAGCTTTCTTTATCAATGTTTTGCATCTAACTTGCCAGTGTTTATGTCTTTTCTTATTTTCTTCATTGGGATCCTTTTTCTATTCTTTAAAGGATGTTTTCTTGGCTGTAATAGCCATTTTCACTTCACATTTTAACCATGCTGGCTCTCGTTTTCTCTTCTTTCCACCTTTTTTAATATGTGGAATACATCTGGTCTGGGCTTCCATGATGGTATTTTTAAACAACATCCATACTTGGTTACACTTCTGACCTTTGCCACAGGCCCTTTTAGCTTCTTTTTAACCATTTTCCTCATTTTTTTTGTAGTTGCCCTTGAGAAAATTAAATGTTGCTACAGTAGATTTCTTTAGCGATGTCACTCCAGGTATCTTAAATTTGACCATGTTATGATCACTGTTTCCCAGTGGTCCCAACACAGTTACCTCTCATACTATGTCCTGCATTCCACTAAGGATAAATCTCTTGACAGTTCCCAGACCATTTGCTCCAAGAAGCAGTCATTTATAATGTCTAGGAATTTTACCCCCCTAGCACTCCCTGATGTAACATTTAGCCAGTCAATGTTAGGGTAATTGAAATCACCAAATATTTCAATATCTTATCCATATTCAGTGCAGGGAATCAGTCAAGCACTATGCAGTTGCTTCATAGCCTGACCTGAACTCCTACACAGCTTTCTTAGAGATATAAAAATGGGAGAAAAAAAGGCCTCAGATAGGCTTAATGGGCCAAAAAAACCTCCCAGTCAGAACATTTTCCAAACTGTTCTTCAAAAAGTCTCAAAGAATTCAGGTTCACAAAGCAACACAATGTAGACAAATCGTCCTCCAAGCCAAGCATAAAAATATGAAACAGCTTGCTCTGGCTCCAATCCGTCCTCCGTTGGTCATTCCTGTAGTGTTTCAAACCACTGCCACATTCATCCTGCAGAGGTAAAGCAGAAATTCAACAGGGTCACCCCTGTTTTGCCAACTGGCTTCCTCAGGAATCTCCTGCTCCCGAAACAGACAGGGAAGGGAAGGGTTAATGTCACATCTTTCCTCTGCTTCCCTCTTAAGCACTCTTGGCTTTCTTTCACCATTTTTGAAACCTCTCTACTGGGACACCCTAAATGTTCCGAATCAACAGGATCCTTCAAGGATACTCCACACCGAACCTTCTGCTCCTGAGTGACTTTTGGCTCTCCCCCCCATCTTAGTTTAAAAGTTGCTCTATCTCCTTTTGAAATGTTAGCACCAGCAGCCTGGTTCCATCCCAGTTAAGGTCTCTTAACTACACTCACCCTCTAATCTTTCCTGGCAGCGGGCAGGGACTCCTACTCACTGTTTGTGCCGGCTTGAGCCATCTCTAACTAACCGAACTTCCTGAACAATTTCATGGGGTTTGAGCTGAAGGGATTTTGCTGTACGAGAGACTTCCTTTGGGCTCTTTTTCATGAAGAATCCTGCTCTGACTGAAAGGCTCTACATTTGTTTCCTTTCAGAGCTTTTTGAGGTCTTGCAGTGAAATGGAGACCTGCAGAGCTGATTAGCGAGTTAGATCCAGGAATTATTTGATTACATTGATTTTGTGGTGCTTTTGATCTTTGTTGTAATTGTAATCTACTCACTATTTCCTTGAATGAATGGATATGAATGTCAAATTAAAGCAGTGGTCTTTCTGTAGGTGAGTTAAGTAAAGGTTTGCTTATAGAGAATGACTGTGCACACCCCCAGGGCAATAGAAAGCTTGAGGTAACTTTACTTTTTTTACATGCGTTTCCTTGAATTTCTTGTGTAGGGAAAAGCTCCTAATTCAGCAGCATATCAGATTCTTGCATTCCCAGCTCCCAGAGGAATGTCTTCTGGCTCAAATCCTGAGCCTGACTGAAACTCCTTTCCAGGGCTACACACCCCTACCCCGCACAGGCTGGCCCAAGGAGCAGAAAGCCCAGACAATGGAGTGGCCGTGGGTGCGCAACAAGCCCTAAACATCAACAGTATTTGATCCCAGTATTAGCAGTGCCTTTCTGTATAAGCATCACACATATGGTAACCGATTTAGTGTTGTTTAATTCATTCATTTGTTATTGTTTAATTCAGTTTGAAAGTCAGGTTGGGTCAGTATTTTGTGAGCAACTATGTGAAATGTATGAGCCATTCCTCATGCGATTCGCTTAGAGGGAACATAGCTCCCAGCTATTGGGCCAACCCTGAATTTATGGGGTCGTAGGAAAATGACCCTCTGCTTCCTGCAGGGGTCCCCCCACCTTGCTTTTAAAAAATCTCCACTATTCCGAGCTCTGAGAGTCCACAGATTCCCCCCATTAGGTGGAGCCTGTGCCAGAGTACAGCAGTCCCGGTTATTTATATCTGCTGAGGTTCTTTTTAGGGTACAGACTGTGAGATATCTGAATTATGGGGGGTGCCCAGAAGTTGACAGTCCTACTCCGTTGTAGGTCGTCACGCTCTGCTAGTTATAGACATGAAGGAATTGGGTGGAGAGAGTGGGGAGGTTTGGGGTGTGGTGGATTGATAGTCACTGAGAATCTACCCAACGCTGAAGCCTTGGGAGAAGTTGGTGTCTAGTTGGCTGAAGTCTCATCAGCCTCTTTTGGAGGGTGGAAGTTAAAGAGAGCAGCTGCATTACCCTGGCTGAGGTCAGAAGGCGAGTCATTTCCCTTTAAGTCCTTGATATTACTGACTGGAAATCCCTGCAGGACACACATGTAATTGCACAGGGCAGGTTCTATGCTGTGGGGTAACAGAATCGCATCTTCTTCAGTGTGGCACACAGCAATTCAGCAAACCCTATGGTAATGTTCTGGCGAGTAGTACTGGGTTTGATAGACGTGCAGGCCGCCCCAGTATGGCAGCTCTGATGTTCTTATGGTATTACTTCAGGACTGGACTGGGTCAAAGTAAAGTGATGGAGCTGCCCAGCTTTTTCCAGGCAGGCCATTAAAGATGGTTTAGGTGGTGTCTGCCCTGGGCTGGGTTGCTGCCATTGGCCTTTGTAGGGGAGAGGGGTTCAGACTCAGAGTGAAAGAGCAGCTGATGCTCTTTGGCTCAGGGAGTCTGTCTGTCTGGTTTCGCAGGTTTCATCGCTAGAGTTCGTAGCTAAGAAGGACGTCTTAACCCCTGGGGGTGATTGATCATGCACTACTCTGTAATTCTTTATGGATGACAAAACTCTTTTTCTCTACAGTACTTTCCTGTGTGTCCGGACAATGCTGCACCTCTGACTTTATGGATGAAGAAACAAGAGGAAATTAGCAACACTGCGGAAGTCAATTTCACCCATTTTGTGGCTAGAAAGGAGACAGAGGTGACTAGCTATTCGAGCAGAAAGATAATACAAATATTTCTTATTTAGAGCATGAAGAATGACTCTATGGAAGGCCAAATGAAGCAACACTGAATGTATCTTGTATTTTGGATCCACCCTTCTCTGAGCTGGGGACAGGGATGGCTTTGATTTTTTTGGACTAAGAAAGAGGATACTGTGTCTTTCTCAATCCGTCTCATCCTCCCACCTCCTGCTCCATGCTGTAGGCCCCTGATTCCCTCTCTTCCTTCCATCATACTCCCTCTGTCCCATCCTTCCCATGCCATAGATCCAATTGCTCTGCCTCTTCTCCATAGACCCATGATATATTTGGACTTCAGCAAAGCTTTTGATAGCGTCCCACACCGCAGGTTATTGAACAAGCTGAAATCGCTGGGATTAGGAGACACACTAACTGCATGGGTTAGGGACTGGCTACACGGTAGACTTCAAAAGGTAGTGGTTAACGGTACCCCCTCCAAAACGTCAGACGTGACCAGTGGAGTACCACAGGGCTCGGTCTTGGGCCCGATTCTATTCAACTTATTCATAGGTGATATGACCCAAGGGCTTAGAGGAAAAGTATCTTTGTTTGCCGACGCCGCCAAACTATGCATCATAGTAGGCAAAAACATTTTGCCTGACAGTATGATGCAGGACCTACTACTACTGGAACAGTGGTCATCGACTTGGCAGCTATGCTTTAATGCTAAAAAGTGTAAAGTAATGCACCTGGGTAAGGGAAATCCATGCAGAACTTACACACTAAATGGTGAGACCTTGGCTAGGACCACGGCGGAACGTGATTTAGGGGTGATCATTAGTGATGATATGAAGGCTGCCAATCAAGTGGAAAAGGCTTCCTCCAAGGCAAGGCAAATGATGGGTTGTATCCGTAGGGGTTTTGTCAGCAGGAGACCTGAAGTGATAATGCCACTGTACAGATCCATGGTGAGACCTCATTTGGAGTATTGTGTTCAATTCTGGAGGCCACACTACCGGAAAGATGTGCGGCGAATTGAGTCGGTTCAGCGAATGGCCACCAGGATGGTCTCGGGGCTCAGGGATCTCACGTATGAAGAAAGGCTAAATAAATTGCAGCTGTACTCACTAGAGGAACGAAGAGAGAGGGGGGACATGATTGAGACGTTCCAATATGTCACGGGCCGTATCGAGGTGGAAGATGATATCTTCTGTCCTATAGGTCCTTCGACCACCAGAGGGCATCCGCTGAAAATCAGGGGAGGGAAATTTCGAGATGATTCCAGGAAATACTTCTTCACAGAAAGGGTGGTCGATCAATGGAACAGTCTACCTCTGCAGGTGATTGAGGCCAGCAGCGTGTCAGATTTTAAGAGAAAATGAGACATTCACGTGGGATCTCTAAGGGAGTAAAGTCAGGGGGGTGGGTCATTAGAGTGGGCAGACTTGATGGGCTATAGCCCTTTTCTGCCGTCATATTCCATGTTTCTATGTTTCTAGTATACCACCTTTTCCCTTATTTGGCTCATGCACCCTTCAACATTCTCTCTTGCTCCTCTATGTCCCATCTCTCCTTCCTGCCCTTCTATAGACTCCATCCCTCTCTTTGTCTCATTACTAGGGCCATAGACTTCATCATATGGTTTTTGGTTTATTAAAATTTACCATACCACCTTCCTTCCTTTCCAGCAAAGACCATACATCCTATTACTTTTCTCCTCTACAGACCCCATCACTCACTCTCTACTCCTGCCCATGCCATAGACACCATCATCTAAAGCTTCCTTCCCAGTGAGGTCCACAAATCCCATTACTCCCCCTCGACGGATTCCATCGCTCGCTCTCTACCTCGTCTACTCCATAGACGCCATCCTATCCTGTTCATCTGCCTTCAGTAAGAGCCACACATTTCATTATTCTCCTCTCTCTACAGACCCCATCACTCATTGTACCGGAAGACTGAAGGGTGGCAAAAGTGACGCTGATTTTTAAAAAAGGGTTCTAGAAGTGATCTGGGGAACTATAGACCAGTGAGTCTGACATCGGTGCCGCTCAAAATGGTAGAGCCTATTATAAAGAACATACAGTCATGTGAAAAAATTAGGACACCCCATGAAATATTCAGATCTTTCTTAAGAAAGGTTCACATATCGATATCAAATCCTTATTTTATTTATCTCTGGAAAAGAAAGTGATATAATTGCAGGTAAACAACAACTATTTTCCTTGATTTACTCATGAAACAAGATATCCATAAAAATGTGTATTCTAACTGAGGAATAAATAAGGACACCCCCACATATCCTCCCACTTAAAGTGGCTCAAATCACACACAGGTGTATCACATCAGGTGCACATGATTAAAACATCATTACTCAGCATTTTGAAGGAGGTTTACCCTACTTAAATTTATTTATTTATTTAAAAAATTTCTATACCATTTAAATAATTTACATACATAATTTTGTAAAAACATAATAAAAGAGACACAAAAACAATCATCAGAAATCATATCTACAAACTAATACCATAGCTTATATAATGAAAATCATGAATAATTCATCAACTGTGCAGAGAGGAAAATTATTGGCTAAAAAAGGCATCTACAAATAATTGCATCTTGAGTAATTTTCTAAACATGCCCTTTTCACTACAGATATTTAGTTTGGTGTGTTCATGACTGCTGCAGTAAGAGTGAACACCATGGTGAGATCAAAAGAGCTGTCTGAGGCCTTCAGCTTATAAGTCTGGTAAGGGATTTAAAAAGATGTCAAAAGATGATCTGGAAAATAGTGTACAAGTGGAGGACTTTCCAAACAACTGCCAACTTGCCCAGGTTGACCCCCAGAGCAGACCGCAAGACTCCCAAAACCCTATAATGTCATCACGGGACCTACAGCAGGCTCTTGCTACTATTGATGTGAAAGTGCATGCCTCTACAATCAGAGACTGCACAAATTTAACTTGCATGGGAGGTGTGCGAGGAGGAAACCTTTGCTCTCTAAGAGAAACATCAAGGCCAGACTGAAGTTTGCCAGAGAGAACTTAGACAAACACCAGGACTTCTGGAATAATGTTCTATGGACAGATGAGTCTAAAATTGAATTATTTGGACACCAGAAAAGAGGACATGTTTGGTGTACAATAGTCCAGGAAAAGAACCTCATACCAACTGTGAAGCATGGAGGTGGAAGTGTCATGGTTTGGGGATGCTTTGCTGCAGAAGAACTTGGCCAGCTCACCATCATAGAATCCACCATGAATTCTACCGTGTATCAGAGGGTGCTTGAGGAACATGCGAGACCATCCATAAGAAAATTAAATTTGAAACGGAACTGAACCCTGCAACATGACAATGACCCAAAACATACCAGTAAATCCACCAAGGACTGGCTGAGTCAAAGCCCTGATCTTAATCCAATTGAGATGCTGTGGAATGATTTGAAATGGGTTGTACATACAAGCAACCCCTCAAACATCTCATTGAGCCCCTCAAACATCTCACAGCTGAAAGAATTCTGAATTGGGGAGTGGGCCAAACTTTTCTCAGACCGATGTCGGAGACTGGTAGATAGCTACAAGAAGTGTCTCACTGTAGTTATTTCAGCCAAAGGGGGTAACACTAGCTATTAGGGTGTAGGGCGTCCTAATTTATTCCTCAGTTAGAATACACATTTTTGTGGATATCTTTTGTTTCATGAGTAAATCAAGGAAAATTTTTGTTGTTTACCTGCAATTACATCACTTTCTTTTCCAGAGATAAATGGGAAAAAAAGGATTTGACATCGATATGTGAACATTTCTTAAGAAAGAACTGAATATTTCATGGGGTGTCCTAATTTTTTCACATGATTGTATACGTACACATGGATTAATGAGAGAAAGGCAAGGGAAATCTTGCCTCACCAATCTACTGCATTTGTTTGAAGGGGTAAATGAACCGGTTGATATTATGTATTTGGATTTTCAAAAGGCCATTGACAAAATACCTCATGAAAGACTTCTGAGGAAATTAGAAAGTCACGGACTAGGAGGTAATGTCCCTTTATGGATTGAGAACTGGTTGAAAGACAGAAAACAGAGAGTGGGTTTAAATGGTCAATATTCTCAATGGAGAAGGGTAACTAGTGGGGTTCCCCAGGAGTCTGTACTGGGACTGCTGATTTTTAACATATTTATCAGTGATCTAGAGATGGGAATAACTAGTGAGATGATCAGATTTGCTGATGACACAAAGTTGCTTAAAGTTGTTAAATTTCAAGAGGATTGTGAAGAACTGAAAGAGGACCTTGCGAGACTGAGAGACGGGCTGTACATGGCAGATGACGTCTAATGTGAGCAAGTGCAAAGCGATGCATGTGGGAAAGAGGAACCCGAACTATAGCTACTGGATGCAGGGTTCCACATTAGGAGTCACTGCCCAGGGAAAGGATCTAGGTGTCACTGTGAGGACATTGAAACCCTCAGCAGCGGCTGCTAAGAAAGCAAATAGAATGTTAGGAATTCTCAGGAAAGGAAAGAGGAAAATGTTAGAATGCCCAACCTGGCTTACTGTGTGCAATTCTGGTTGAGGCATCTCAAAAAAGATATAGCGGAATTAGAAAAGTCTATACAATACTGAATGGAGTGGTAAACGTAGAGGTGAATTACTTGTTGACTAGGGGGCATGCACTGAAACTACTATAATTGGGAGCTGAAATGTTCTCAGCCCAACCAAATTCCTAATTTCTGAGCGTTATTTTGTCACTGTAGCTGAAAAGAGTGTTATTTTACAAAGTGCCAAGTTCAAGAATTGTAATGCTTCGAAGTGGTAAATTTAAAACAAACCAGAGAAAATCTTTCTTCACTCAATGTGTAATTAAACTCTGGAATTTGTTGCCAGAGAATGCGGTGAAATCAGTTAGCTTAGCAAGGTTTAAAAAAGGCTTGGCTAATTTCCTAAAAGAGAAGTCTATAGGCCATTATTGAGATGGCTTGGGGAAATCCACTGCTTATTCCTATGATAAGTAGCATAGAATCTTTTACTGCTTGGATTGACCACTGTTGGAAACAAATGATACAAATGACATGATGGCAGATGAAGGCCAAATGGCCCATCCAGTTTGCCCATCCGCAGTAACCATTATCTCTTTCTCTCTCCGAGAGATCCCATGTGCCTATCCCAGGCCCTCTTAAATTCTGACACAGTCTCTGTCTTCACCACCTCTTCCGGGAGACTGTTCCACACATCTACCACCCTTTCCGTAAAAATGTATTTCCTTAGATTACTCCAGAGCCTATCACTTCTTAACTTCATCCTATGCCCTCTTCTTCCAGAGCTTCCTTTCAAATGAAAGAGACTCAACTCATTCGCATTTACATCATGTAGGTATTTAAACGTATCTATCATATCTCCCTTTTCCCGCCTTTCCTCCAAAGTCTACAGATTGAGATCTTTAAGTCTGTCCCCAGGATACTGGGCTTGATGGACCTTTGGTCTGTCCAAGTATGGCAACTCTTATGCTCTTGATATTTCCCTCAGTACCAATCTCACTCAGGATCAACAACATACGGTCGTGGTCCTCCAGATTTGGTCAGATCAAATTGCATAAGAATAGTCATCTTTACCACTACTGTTAACAAAATTGTAAGTTTTATGTTGATATGTTTATATACCTGCTGTACATTGCCTAGGGTGAATCTCTTCATAAAGACAGTTAATAAATCCCAATAAATAATAAGAACTAAACTAAACTAAAGTTTAACTTTATATACCAGGTCGTCAACCTAAGGAAGCCTTTCTTGGTTTACAACAATTAGATAAAAACTAAAGAAAGTTTACAATGATTAAATAAAAATTAAAGAAAGCAATAGCAAAAGTTTCAAAGAGATTAGTTTTCAAAATGTTTGGCAAAAAGAAAAGTTTTTAGAAATTTACGGAAAGATTGGAAAGAACTGGGGCTCCTCAGAATTAAGGGGAGTTCATTCCATAGTTGAGAAAGTTTGAAAGCTAGAGATTAACTGAAGATCTTAACTCTTTTAATTCCTTTTCTAGAAGGAAGGGAGAGTTTGAATTGTTGGATGCCTCTTGCAAAGGAAAATCTGTAAGCATTCCATAATAAGGGAACGAGGGGAATAAAAATGCCATATAAAATTTTGAAAGAGATGCAGGCACATTTGAATTGAATTCTAAGATAAACCGGGAGCCAATGAAGACTCAGGAGCAAAGGGGTCACATGGTCAAATTTACTTTTTCCAAAGATTAGCTTCGCAGCAGCATTCTAGATTAATTGTAATCTTTGGAGACTGATCTTTGTGATGCCAAGGTAGATAGCGTTGCAGTAATCTAGTCGAGATAATATGATTGATTGGACCAAGACAGAGAAATGTCGATGATGAAAAAGATGTCTAACCTTCCTCAACATTCGTAAACTAAAAAAGCATTTCTTGACCAGGGAATTTATTTGGTCCTTAAAGGTAAGAGAGGAATCAAAAATGACTCCCAATATCTTAGATGAGAACTCAATCTGCAAAGAGGCCCCAGATTCCAAAGCTACAGTAGGAGGAAGACAGTCCAATTTTGGATCTAACCACAGAAGTTTAGTTTTAGTTGTATTAAGCTTCATCCGGACAGAAAGAGCCCAGGCTTGAAGTTTGGAAATGCAATGATTTACTTTGGAAACTAAATTGGTAATATCCAAATCGATCTCAATCAGTATAAAGATATCATCCGCATAGGTGAACAGCGTTTTCCAAGCTGACAACTTAAAGGTATTCAATGTAGTCATACAGAGATTAAATAAAATTGGAGAAAGTGGAGAGCCCTGGGGGACCCCACAAGGAGGCCACCAGGAATTGGAGATATCACCTTCAATATTCACTGAATAAGAGCGAGACAAAAGAAATGGAGACCTATATCTGAAAGTAAATGAAGGAAAATGTTGTGATGTACTACACTGAACGCCGCAGATAAATCAAACTGGAGCAAAATATAACATCATCATAATAAAAAATAAATAATATGATGCTACTAGACATACTCAGCACTATACATTAAAACATTCAAGAGACAGTTCCTGCTCAGCAGAGCTTACAATCTAATCAAACAGGAGAAATAGGGAGTTTCCCAGGCTCGGGTGCCTTACAAGTGAGTGGAGCTGAGTTCAAAGCAACCTTGAAAAAGTGTTTTTATCGTCTGGATTTGATTACTGCCAGGGACGGAGCTTGACGTACTGACTCAGGCATATGGTGCAGCAAGAGAGAAGGAACGTAGTCTGGAGTTGGCAGTAGAGGAGACGGGTACAGATGAATGGAGTTCCCAGGAAGGAGTACAGGTAGGGAAACCCCAGACATGTCCTCTTTTTGGGTGACTGGACGGATTTTTAAAAAACAGTTGTTTGTCCAGCTTTTCAAAGAGTGCCAAGCTCAGGGCTGTGTCTGGAATGCCTCTGAGCATGCGCAGATGTGACACGATGACACACATCCGTGTATGCTTGGTGACCCTCCAGATACAGCTCCGAGCTCAAGGAAAGAGAGGAATGTGTGGGGCGGGGTTGGGGTGGAACAAGGCAGGGACACATGTCCGTTTTTTGGCTCCATGAAATCTGGAGAGATACTGAGGAGCTGCAGAGCAAATGCACAAGTAAGGGAGGAAGAGGAGTTTGGCCTGTATGTGGAAATGGAGAGGGTTGATGTGGGCAGGCCTTGTCTCGACTATCTCCTTCAGAAGGTCATTTCACATATCCACCACCCTTTGCATGAATAAATATTTCCTTAGATTACTTTTGAGTCTATCTCCCCTCAATTTCATCATGTTTTTTTGTTCTAGACCAGACATGGGCAACTCCAGTCCTCGAGAGCCAGAATCCAATTGGGTTTTCAAGATTTCCCCAATGAATATGCATGAGATCTATTTGCATGCACTGCTTTTAATGCATATTCATTGGGGAAATCCTGAAAACCCGATTGGATTCCGGCCCTCGAGGACCGGAGTTGCCCACCCCTGTTCTAGACCAGTGTCCTGCAAACTTTCTCGAGGCATCTGGAAGTGCGCGGATATCGCCGTGATGACATCATGTCGATGTCCGCGTTTGTGTGAAGGCTCTCCAGGCGGGCCCTGAGATACCAGTGGGGGGGGGGGGGGCAGAGAGAAGGATAGATGCTGGTGCCCACTGATTGCCTCTCGCCATGAGAGGCACGTCCTGAGGCCAGTGGTTCCCAACCCTGTCCTGGAGGACCACCAAGCCAATCGAGTTTTCAGGCTAGCCCTAATGAATATGCATGAAAGAGATTTGCATATAATGAAAGTGATAGGCATGCAAATCTGCATATTCATTAGGGCTTGCCTGAAAACTCGATTGGCTTGGTGGTCCTCCAGGACAGGGTTGGGAACCACTGCTGTAGGCAGTCAGCTGGCGCTGGCGCTGGCGCCTCGCCTCCTCCTGAAATCTCAGGAGGCACACAGTTTGAGATAAAACAGTCAGAGAAAGGCCTGCCTCATGGGCATTTATGCTGCAGAGGTATTTAAAAGTCTCAATAATACCGTGTTTCCCCCAAATAAGCCCTAGTGCGTTTTTTGGACCCGAAATTAATATAAGACAGTGTCTTATTTTGGGGGCATGTCCTTTTTTTGTGTGTGTGTACAACGATCATCTCTCACCCATCCCCTTGTTCAGCAGAACCCCCCAAAAACACAATTTTGAAACAGCACCCCCTAGTGGCAACAATGCAGCTGGAGGCCTCCCTCACAGCTTAGAGCGAACAGCACTGAATATTGTCATTGGCCGTGTCCCTGGACTGCCCTGACATATTTCCCAGTTCCTGGTAGTGACTGGCGCTAATATTCGGCTATCCGGCATAGGCTGAATATGCTTTACACCTGCATAAGGGGTGCCTACATTTTTGAATAACGATCCCCCATGTCTCTTGGGTGCCTCAGCCTCACCAAGGTCTATCCCACCCAATCCAAGCAACATCTTGAAATTCCTTCTGTAAAATTCCTCCCTGATTCCCCCCCCCTCCATCCCCGTCCCTTGGCTGCTTTCTTAATCTGGTAAGCCAGTGGCCCATGTCCTGAGGAACAGATGCCTGGAACAGCCAGACTGCAATTTCTGGCACTGTGCTAGGAAGAAATCCAGTCTTTCCTATATTATGCCGTATCCAGGGAAACAGTTTGTGCTCAGCACTGACGTCTGTCCTTCACCTCACTCTCTGACGCTGATACCTGCCTTGCCATGTCACTGTGTGTACATTCCTAACTTAGTACGTCTCTGGACTTCAGAGACTCCGGGAAATGAGACTTCCTACCCACACTGCACATGCCCCTCCCTTGACTGGAGACCTGGGCTGGGCCACATATGATCTAACTTTGCAGAACACTTTAAAAGGGCTGATCATTTGTGCATTAATTTGCCAAAAGTATTTTGTCATTGCTTTATTCCGTTTTGATATGTATTCATTGTTTCTTAATTGATTTGTGTGTATATTGTTACCCGCTTATGCAGGATAAACATTTCTGAAAGAAATCTGAGCTTTGAGCTGAGCCCAGAAGCCACAGTGCCCTCCAATCCTGCTCTGTTCTTTCTTCATTGTGGGGTGATATTTTGGAGTGGGCCCTGCTGTGTTGTGTGTGTGATTGTCCTCGGCTGTCCTTAGTGATAGTTGAGTTCTGAAAGGTTTGCCAACTTCCCCTCCCTTTGGGCCAGGGTAGGAGATCAGCTGCAATGCAGAGGTGGGGACTGGAACTACTGGGGGTGGCATGTGGAGGAAACTAAACCCCGGTGATATGAATGCAGTGGAACGGCTGGAGCCAGCAGACTTCTTCTCTCTAGCACTCAGAGACATCGGCTGGACTTAGCTGTAGAGAGAGCTGGAGCCTCCCTTCACTTTGGCAGGCTTTGCAGCAGAGAGGGCGTTGAAGAGAAGGTGGCAAAGTGACATCCCCCTACTCATTGCCATGAGACGCTGACTAGGAAAGCCCAAGAGATCACTGCAGACCTAAGGTGGGCTCAGATATATTTGCCACTCAGTGTGTTGTGTTCCCTGCTGTCCAGTGAGCCCAAGCTGGGGAGATTGGTGCAGCCACGGACTGTGGCCTCTAGCCCCTAGGATGTCACTGCGACAGCTAGCTAGATAAAAAGGGAGGGGTTGTCACAATTATGAAAAAAATGTGTATTGGACAGGCTGGTTCTGATTGAACTGGAAATTACTAGGAAGCTAGATTTACATTTTGAGTGTCTCAGAGATACCACAGTTGGTCCATCCCTAAACTGGAGATTGAAGACCAGTGAGTGAGGTTTTTCTCGTGGGCCCCAGCCCCAGATACACATTCCAAAAACAGATATTCTAATCAATAAATAGAAAAGAACCTTATTTTTCTCTCTCTTTGTTGTCCAGTCATTTTCTTTCTCTTATTGAGTTGGTCCCAGTCTCTGGTTTCTGCTTTCCTCTTGCCAGATTCTCCTTGTTCTCTCCATGCCCACCGTCCATCTCTTTCCTACCCAGCATCACCCCTGTTTCCTTGCCCCTATCTTCCCGCCATGTTGAGCATCTACTATGGTACTATTAATCCTTTCTAATGCGCTACTAGACTTATGCAACGCTGTACATCAAAACAAAGAAGAGACAGTCCCTGCTCAAAAGAGCTTACAATCTAGTCAGGACACACAAACTGGACACAAAGGTGCATCAATACAGTGTGCTCAGGTGGGGGAATTACAGAGGGAATGAGAAGACAGATCTCCCATCGCTGTGTCCCTATTCCTCCTACATATCAGTATCTCTTCCTCTCTCTCTGCTTCCTCCCAGGGGTGTAGCAAATGTTCCTCTCTTTCCTCATCCCTGTTCTGTCTCCCCTTTGAAGGTCTAGCAGCTCTCCTTCTTTCTTGTTTTCCTGCAGGTCCTGGCATCTCTTCTTCTCCCCTCCCAGCACCAGCATCTCTCCTTTCTCCCCACCATCCTTTCCTTTCTCCTTCTCTGACCTCTTTCTTTCACTTTTCTTTTTCTATTTCTGCAGCCTGGAATCTCTCACTTTCACCACTGCCCCCTCGCTCCCTCCAACCTTAACTGTGGCTGGTAGCGTTGAAGAGACATGGCTTTTGGCTAACTTGGCGTCTTTTCTCTGCTGTACCCTGTCCCAGAAACTAAAAGTAGCATCAGATGAGGCGGGACGTAGCAGAAGAAAGGCTGCATGCTGGCTGGAAGCCTTGTCTCTGCAACACTGCTGTACCACAAACAAGATTGGAGGACCGCGGGGGCAGGGGTGATAAAGTGAGAGATGCCAAGCTGTGGAAGTACCAGGGGAAGGACCAATCGCGTGTGTTACATGCTGAATGTGTGACTTGGCATGTCTGGTGATCATAGACAGTTTGTAAGGGGCAGAGAATTCCTCCCCCCAATTGCTCCTGCCTTTCCTGAAATAAACCCAAGAAAACCAGCCATGTGCTGCCAGCTCCCTCTGTTCTCCTCTCCTGCCAGGAAAGAGTGATGCCTGGACTGAAATGTTGCAGCCACAGTGACTGCAGCGCTCCAGTGCTAAGAAAATTTGCTACCTGACCTGAAGACAGCGGCTCTGCCTTCAAAAACTTGTCAACAACAGAGGTGTCCTTCTTTTCCTTTAATATTGTAAGGGGAGGTACACAAGCACCCAGCCTGTCCTCTCTTGAGGTCCACGCCAGTCCAAATTCTCTGGTTCTGTGATTATGGAACCCATCACCTCCCTCCACCCCCCCCCCCCCAGCAGCACAGAAGTATGAAGGAAAACACACCACTGGATGTCTCTTTAAAAATAGTGCACTTTATTATAAATTATTGAAATATTTTCTTATAAATATAAATATGTGCAAAATTTTGGGGGCTGTTTGGTTTTCTTGTTCAGTCTTCAAGCATGTGTGTCTCAGCCTCTGAGACCAGAGGCAATGGTGAATCTTTATAAAAGACAGATGGATCCCGGCAGCTTTGTAAACATTTATAACAGGAGAGAAAAAAAAAAAAAGAAAAGAGGCTGCCAACATCAACCCAATAACATGGAATGTCTCATGCTGGTACACATGCCTCCGTTTATCTGCCCCCTTCTGAAACCATTCTGGTCTCCTTGGAGCAGTTTCAGGAGAGGCTCTCTCCCGGTCTTAATGGCCTGCAATTGGGAGATCCAGGATTGCCCTTCTCAGTAAGAAATTGCAAAGTCAGCAGGGCCCGGATAGAGCCTCTCTCTAGACTGAAATCCTTTCCTGGAAAAAACCCCTGAGTCATATTTTCTCAAGATTCAGTTTTACTGAGGGGGTGATTCAGACTCAATTTCATCATTCTATGGGATATGATATCCCTATTCAATGGCTAATGAAAGAGTAGTGACTCAATTTTCCCCCGTCCGAATGGAACAAGTCTACCCTAAGACAGTTTATAAAAAAACCAAAAAGAACAATCTGAGCCAGGCTGGAGAATGGTACCGACAGTCCTGCATGTGAAGCAAGAACCCAAAGGTGCATCCTTCCTCCTTTCTACAGGAGTAGAGAATGGGCTTTTGGTTAGAATGGAAACTTGTTTCAGGCACCACTTGGTCTCCGGTGCTTGGCTTATACCTGCCAATCCTTTTTAAACAAACATTCATGTTTTGATCCCAGGAGCACAGGCTCAGGATGGTCCATCAGAACACCTGGTCCAGAGCCACCTGGGATTCTCAGTGCACTTTTTTGCATAATTCAAAAAGCCATCTCAGGATATCTTTATTAGTAAGAATCGAGTTTGACTATTTGGTTGTCTGTCTGTGTGCATGGTCTCCCCTTCTTCAGGGCAGCACCAAGGAGGCTCCTCAGTAACTCCTGGGTTAATGGGGTTAATTTCTTACTTTAACAGGAGAATCAGGAATTACAGTAAATACACCACAGTTCTAAGTTCCACCATGAAAACGTTAAGGCAGATGGGATTTAAATAAACCTCAAACAAACAAAGACTTGAACATTTGGCTTAACCATCCTGAGCATTTCCTTCGTCAGAGCCCAGCCCATGCTTTCTGGCATGCCGGGTGTCTCAGTGCAGTGGCTTATGAATCGGGAGTAGGTCCTATACTGGGACGTCATAATCTTGCAAAAAGTCTTTAATGGGAGCAGGAAGCTGTGCCATCTTTTCATACGATTCAAGGTGTCCATTGAGAGTCTTTCGGCAGAGGTGTTGTAGGGTGGACACACTGGAAGAGAGAGGCCTAGATAACACCAGGGGAATCTTCTCTCCTCCAGAGTAGATAAAGTATCCTCGTTTCATGCTGGCACTGATGGCTGAGTCAGAACCCTTTGCTGGCATGTAGTGATGTACCAACTTTAGCACACAGTCAAATTTAGGTACAGTCTGAGTGCTTCTAGGATCCGTCTGCAGGAAGAAAGCACACTGCTCGCACTGGATGCGCAGATTCTTGGTGCCAGACTCTGTCTTGACACTGAGCGTGAAGAAATGGTGGTTATCCGAGCTGTCCCGAATCAGGAAGGTACCAATCGGTTCCGAGCTAAGGAGCAGGTTGGCTTCGCACCCCGTCACTGTGCTCCAGTAAAAACCACTTTCCTGCAACTTGCGCACTGCGTTCACTACCAGATTATACTCGTTCTTGGAGGCAAATGTCTTGAGGCGTAAGGTAGCATCAAGTGAGCGACTCATACCATTGAATTTGCTGTGAGTGACCATGGCGTTGGGAGTTAGCTTGTCCTGCGTGGATTATAGGAGATAACCAACTGTCCTGTGCTCCAAAGATGGTGTTATTCCAGCTGGGGTCTTCCTGCTGCTAAAACATGGCTTGAGGCTGCCGGGAAATAAGCAAAAAAAGAATGTAAATTATCTCTAGAAATAAGGACAAGACAGTAGCAGAAAACCTTGAGAGCACTGCTGTCTGTAAGGTGCCCAGGAGTCCCACATCTGGCACTGAATGAGAGCAAGTGGGTCATATCAGGTCTGCCCCGAGTGAAGAAAGCAGGAGTAGACTCCTGGGTAGGACAGATTGAGGCCTTCAATGGAAGGAAAACCCAGTCCTCTTCTTTCTGGAGCCATATGGCACATTACAGAAGACCATGTAGCAATGTCAGTATCCTTCCTGGCAGCTTCTGTAGCAAGTTTCTTTTCAACATTATTTAAGAATATTTGAAGAGTCAAAGTTACACAATTGTACTTTGACAAGGTGGTGGAAAACGTTTCTGGAGTCATAAGAGATTTCTTAGGGAAAATTCTATTACCCATGGCTTGGTAGGTAAATAAAAAAACTCTAAGAAAAAACTGTCAAAATGTCATACAACAAAACAAAAAGGCATTGACAGTACCCAGTATTTGATTCTCAAAGAGGGCTGGTTCGATCCTGAACTGCTACTATGCAAGAAGGATCTCAGAAAAGCTGAAAGATTATGGCTAAAATCCGGAACCCTAGAACACAGATTGGCCTGGAGACAAAAATTAAAAAAGTACAAAACCCTCACTGATGAAAAAAGAAAAAATTTCTACTCCCACAAAATTGGTAATACTAAAACCAATAGCAGCAACCTCTTCAGATTGGTCAACGACCTATACAACATAGAAACCTTCACTAACTTACACGAAGAATCCACCTTAACCGCCAACACCCTTGCCGACTTCTTCAACACCAAGATCCAAAAATTAAGAACAACACTACCCGTCAGTCCCAACCCCCTCGAGCTCTTCCCCATCCTCACAGACATTAATTCATCAAACCCAGATCCTGGAGCCAGAGTCGACACTTAGCTGGAAACAATTCGCATTAACCGATTGGCAAACCTTCAATACTTACTACAACAAGTATACACACTCCTATTGCCACCTGGACACATGCCCACCAAATATCATGAAAACTGCCCCCCCCCCCAACTTTAAAGCAAAAATGATGACTTGGGTTAATCACCTACTATCCACAGGAAACTTCCCGTCTGAGCAAGGTCATATAATGATTACCCCAATTCTAAAAAACGCGAAAGGACCAATCGCCAGCATCCCCCTATTTACCAAAATAGCGGAAGGGATGGTAAAGGCGGAACTTTCGGTATACCTTGAAAAATTCAACATTCTATGTGACAACCAATCAGGCTTTCACGCGGACCATAGCACTGAAACCATCATAGCCTCCCTTCTCGACCACCTCCACACGCTCTTCAGTCAGGGCTCAAGTGCCCTGATCATACAACTCGACCTGAGCAGTGCCTTTGACCTGGTCGACCACACCATTCTCCTTGAATGCCTAGCTCACATTGGCATCTCAGACCTGGTCCTTAACTGGTTCCAGGGTTTCCTACAAAATAGATCATACAAGGTATTCAAGAATAACTCTTTCTCTTACTGCTGGGACAACACCTGTGGGGTCCCGCAGGGCTCCCCCCTATCCCCCATCCTATTCAACGTATACCTAGCCTCCCTAGGTAAACTCTTACACAACCTAAATCTCAAATTCTTTATTTATGCAGACGATATCACAATAGCCATCCCACTAACCAACTTTTCACAAGAACTACTCGATCACATTACAAACATTCTCAACCAGATAGAACTCTGGATGCTTTCATTCAGACTGAAATTAAATCCCGACAAATCAAAATTTTTCCTAGCCTCCCCCAAAGATAAAATCAAGGAAACCACAATTCAACTAAACGGAAAGATCTTCCCCCTTGATCCGACCATAAAAATTCTGGGAGTCACGCTGGACAAAAACCTATCCCTAGAAAACCATACCGACATCATCATTAGGAAAAGCTTCTCGGTGCTCTGGAAACTTCGCACCATAAAAAAATACTTCAATGACACTGCATTCCGCCTACTTGTACAATCCTCCATCCTCAGCATTCTCGACTACTGCAACATCATTTTCCTTAACGCCACAAAGAAAAATACCAGGAGACTAAAAATAATCCAAAATACCGCAGTGCGCCTCATTTTTGGCCTAAAGAAATGGGAACATGTCACCCCTTTCTACCACCAACTACACTGGCTGCCATTTGAATCTAGAGTTCTTTTTAAATTTGCATGCTTCTGTTACAAATCGGTTAACGGTTCTTCTCCTAGTTACATAAATACCCACTTTAACCTTTATTGCAACAACAGGACATCACGCAGAATTCAACTGTTCGCCTTCCCCTCGCCAAAACACTGCCTTCTCAAAAGATTCCTCGATAGAACTCTCGCCTTCCAAGCAGCCAAGTCGAACCCATGGCTAGCCCAGATGATACTCGAGGCCCCCACTTACCTTGCCTTCAGAAAACTACTAAAAACTTACCTATTCAGCAAACATGACCCTTAATTAATCCCTTCACCCCACATAACACCGGCCCCACCCCTCCCCCTTTCGCCCTCACCAGATCCTCCCTTGTCCCACTCTCTACTTCCCTTGTCTACTTCGATCAAAGCTGCAATTTCTGTTAAATTGCTGTACATTTTCCCTTCATTGCAGACTACTGTAAACTGCTGTAACTTCCTCGCTGACTGCTGTAAATTGTTGTAATCTATCGTAAATCTGCTTGTAACTTGTTGTAAATAAGCTTGTCAATGCAGATCATTTGTTAATTGATGTAAACCGCCTAGAACTCGCTGGGTATGGTGGTATATAAGAATAAAGTTATTATTATTATTATATTCACAGGACCAGAAGAGAAGAATTAATTAATAAATGTGAGACATCTCAGTACGGGCCTAGGTATGTATCGAGTGACTTTTTTGGCCCCCGGGAAGAAACTCACAGATGACCAGCACCAGGTTTTGAACCTAAATAAGCTCTGCCCCGTACATCATTTGGTCTCAATTATCATAAATAATTAATATGCATAAACGGCCAGCGAAAAATTCTGAGAAAAAAATAAAGGGACAGAAAAAGCGGCTCACAAAGCCCCGCCTATAAAGTGCAAAGTGCCAAAATAAGAAAAGTATATGTGTATGTATAAAAAGAATTATTTATCATCTGTAGAAAAATTCATGTATGAAAGCCAATACTAAAAAATCCCAAATCATTCAATAAGTTTCTGCCCGGGGCCAAAAAAGTCACTCGATATATACCTAGGCCCGTACTGAGATGTCTCACATTTATTAATTAATTCTCTTCTAGTCCTGTGAATGTTGTTTGAGAATCAAATCCTGGGTACTGTCAATGCCTTTTTGTTTTGGTAGGTAAATGACATGCACTTTTTGGTTTGCTTGAAATCAGTAGAAAAGAGGCCAGGGCGTCTGTCTTTGAAAGTTAGATAAGAAGGGGATCAGGTGCAGTCCTTCCCAACCAAGCTGGTTTTAAGAAAGGTTTGGACAAATTCCTGGAGGAAAAGTCCATAGTCTGTTATTAAGACATGGGGAAGCCTCTGCTTGCCCTGGATCTGAAACTTACAGGCACAAATTCTGTCTCTTCTCACAATTACAAAGTTTCTACTTTACCACTTACTTATACACTCAACGACAGAATTATCTTGAGCTCCCTCTGCACAGAGCCCATGCAGGGAGTTTGAATTCACAAAAGTGAGTCATTCTTGTACTTAGTAGTACAAAACGAGACACTTCACCTTGATTTCTCTCTCAATTTCAGGCTAGTTCATTTGCATGCACAGAAATAAAGATCACTTTTCTAGCAGTCTCTGAGCAGAAAAATGAATGACGAGTCCTTACCAATGACACTGGATGGTCTGGCTTCCCAGCTGGGTCCTTAATCCCGATGTATCTTATTGTCCATATGTGTCTCTCATACAGACAGACTTCTGCTTCATCCTGGCTGGGCAGAGACTTCTTATAGAGCTGGGACTGGGAGTGCTACTGAGACTTCACCCCACCCTTCTCTTTCTGATTCCTGGAACTGTACTGCTTCTGGTAAGGTTAGTCACCAAACTATGAAAGAGAGAACAGCAAAAAAAAAAAAAAAATCACACACACACTGAAGCAACAGATGGAGAAATGGGCAGGGAGCCAGGAACAGCCCATTCCTGGTAGAGATTCCACACAACTACGTCCCTCCCATTCAGGCTTTTCCTTCTAGGAAGCAGATGAGGCACAAATGGAAGGCAAGGGCACTAGAGCTTCCCAATGCCAAATTCAGCCGCTGCCGCCTCAGGGAGGGCTACTTTCAAAGCTCTTTCCCCAGGGAACATGGGTACACCTGTGGTTGGAGAAGGTGCTTCTGAGGTCAGGCTTGGGAAGGAGTGTGTGGTGCCTACATTTGAAAATTAGAACACAGAAACATTTCTGTGGAGTGTCTCGTTTTCCTGGCCCTGGCATATTCCTATTTTCAAAGCCCTGTAATGGGGGACATGTTTCCAGCTTTCCATGCATAACAAGATCAGGCTGAGTGCGCTTGACTGAATTTTCAGCTGCTTCAACAATATGACGGAGGAAGTTATCAACATGGGCTGCTGTTAAAACACGTTTACTGCTAGCTCCAGTAATTAGTAACTAAGGGGGAAGTTCAAGTGTTATTTTACTGTTAACCACAGTTATAAAAAAAAAAAAAAAAAAAAAGGTTTCATTGCATTAAAGACATAAGAATAGCCTTACTGGTCCATCTAGCCCAGTGGCCATTCCAGGTCACTAATACCTGGCCCAAACCCAAAGAGTAGCAGCATTCCATGTCACCGATCCAGGGCAAGCAGCCCAAGTTAGTGAGAAAATAACACATCTAAACAGTGAAGAGGGTCAGTCTCTGGTAACCAGAGCTGGGATTGTGATGTCATAATGCCTCATTCAACCAATAGGTGATGTCACAATGGCTTGATTGTCCTATACTTGGCCAGGGCAGGATTCATTTGTCGAGGGCCCCTAGGCACACAAGTACACTGGGCCCTCTGCCCCGCTCCCATGTATTTATCCATTTTCTTATTTACTTCTAAATTCAAAACAAAGAAAGATTACCATACCAGTGCCAGTGGACAGTTTTTCTTCTATGCAACCTCTAAACATCTCTGAACAAAACTCCCCTTCCTTCCAGGAGGAAGAGATCTTCAGCTGGCTGGGTTTGGGAAGCCCACCAATTTATATTTTGCATATGGGTAGGAGGAATGGGGCATGCCCATCATTTTATTGGACTAATACATTTCTCACTTAGCTTTCAGAGGTTAAAACTTCTTTCTTCAGATCAGTAAACTGATGTCACATATGCTAGTTACGCCACTGCTTTAGCTATAAATGACAATATTATTATTAAGACTTAGCCAAAAGGAAAGATTTAGAAACTAGAAAGAGTTTTATTGTCATTTCTTTAATAAGACTTTAACTCTTTTTTTCTGGGGCCCTCCAAGTACCTACAAATCCAAAATGTGGCCTTGCATAGGGTTTGAGTTGAAGACCGCTGATCTAGCCCAATATCCTGTCTTCATGGTGGCCAATCCAGGTCAATAGTACCTGGCAAAACCCCAAATAGTAGCATCTAGAATGGTTGATGGTCTTCATCAGTGTCTCTCAAATTTTTTTAACTCCACCACATTAAATGGAGCAAATGTTTTTCGTGGCACATTGTAACTAAAATTATAAAATTGCAAAAGCAACAAAAAATTACATTTGAGAGTTATTTATTTAAGTTCTTTAAGCTATGTATGGGTAATTGTAACAACAGTGGAAACTAAAGTAGATAGAAAAGAATTGCTAATCAATGCGATGGATGTGCTTGTTTTTGAGTGCAAATTAGCTCGATAGTTGACAAGCAAACACGCATTTCATTATCCACCATCTGCAGTCATTCTCTTTTTTTAAATTTAATTTCTGTCAGAGCTGAAAATCCAAGTTCACAAAGATAAGAAGATCCAAATGGTAACAAAGCCTTGATTGTATAGAAAGAGAATAACCAGCAGAAGAAGGGGGGTGTTGATGCCCCTGTATAGGTCATTGGTGAGGCCACCCTTGGAGTACTGTGCTTAGTTTTGGAGGCCATATCTGGCAAAGGATGTAAAAAGACTTGAAGTGGTCCAGAGGAAGGTGACAAAAATGGTCAGGGGTTTGAAGTTGAACCTAAAGAAGTAAGAGAAGAGACTGGAAGACCTAAATGGAAGAGAGGAGGGACAGGGGGGATATGATACAGACATGTAAATACACTTCTCCCTCCGTATTTGCTGTGATAGGGGATAAACAGAACCACAAATACAGAAAAACCGCAAATAACTTTTTCATATGTTATTCGCTGTTTTCTATTAAAAACCATCGTGAATATAGTGAAACCGCGAATAACATGGTGGGAGACCTGGCATATTCCTGAACTTGCCTTTACTGCACGTAGATCAAGGTGGTATATAATAAAAGTTTTAAAATACATAAAAATTGTACAAGAAAGGAGGAGTGTGTGGCGCAGTGGTTGGATCTACAGCCTCAGCACCCTGGGGTTGTGGGTTCAAACCCCGCGCTGCTCCTTGTGACCCTGGGCAAGTCACTCAGTCCTCCATAGCCCCAGGACTATTAGCTAGATTGTGAGCCCACCGGGACAGAGAGGGAAAATGCTTGAGTACCTGATTGTAAAACCGCTTAGATAACCTTGATAGGCGGTATATAAAATCCTAATAAACTTGATAAACTTGAATAGCAAATTTTTGATAGGACAGAAACGATGACATGCACTGCAAGATCATTTACGCTACGAGACACAGAAAGACTCATGACAGTAGACAATGCTTCTACCAAAATAATATATTTAGGCCAGGGGTCAGCAACCTGCGGCACTTTCACCACATGGCTGACGCTCTTCTCGTGCTTCAGTGGGTTAGCAGTAGCGATTCCTACAACTGCCTGCTGCTAACCCAGAAGCCTCTTCTCTGCTGCGTCCTGCCCTCTGTCAGAGCTTCCTGTTTCTGCTACAGAGGCTTCCGGGTTAGTGGCAGGCAGCTGTAGGAACTGCCCTGTTGAAGCAAGAAAGAACATAATATTTGTGAGTAGGGTTAGGTTTGGAGGGGAAGGAAATATGTTGGAGGAGGGATGAGAGTAGTGAAAGAGGGAGAAATGGACATAAGGGTTGAGGGGAAGGAGATATGGTGCATGGGGAGAGATAGGGAGAAATGGACATAAAGGTGGAGGGGAAGGAGATATGGTGCATGGGGAGAGATAGGGAGAAATGGACATAAGGGTTGAGGGGAAGGAGATATGGTGCATGGGGAGAGATAGGGAGAAATGGACATAAAGGTGGAGGGGAAGGAGATATGGTGCATGGGGAGAGATAGGGAGAAATGGACATAAGGGTTGAGGGGAAGGAGATATGGTGCATGGGGAGAGATAGGGAGAAATGGACATAAAGGTGGAGGGGAAGGAGATATGGTGCATGGGGAGAGATAGGGAGAAATGGACATAAGGGTTGAGGGGAAGGAGATATGGTGCATGGGGAGAGATAGGGAGAAATGGACATAAAGGTGGAGGGGAAGGAGATATGGTGCATGGGGAGAGATAGGGAGAAATGGACATAAAGGTGGAGGGGAAGGAGATATGGTGCATGGGGAGAGATAGGGAGAAATGGACATAAAGGTGGAGGGGAAGGAGATATGGTGCATGGGGAGAGATAGGGAGAAATGGACATAAAGGTGGAGGGGAAGGAGATATGGTGCATGGGGAGAGATAGGGAGAAATGGAGATAAGGGTTGAGGGGAAGGAGATATGGTACATGGGGAGAGATAGGGAGAAATGGACATAAGGATTGAGGGGAAGGAGATATGGTGCATGAGGAGAGATAGGGAGAAATGGACATAAAGGTGGAGGGGAAGGAGATATGGTGCATGGGGAGAGTTAGGGAGAAATGGACATAAGGGTTGAGGGGAAGGAGATATGGTGCATGGGGAGAGATAGGGAGAAATGGACATAAAGGTGGAGGGGAAGGAGATATGGTGCATGGGAGAGATAGGGAGAAATGGACATAAAGGTGGAGGGGAAGGAGATATGGTGCATGGGGAGAGTTAGGGAGAAATGGACATAAGGGTTGAGGGGAAGGAGATATGGTGCATGGGGAGAGATAGGGAGAAATGGACATAAAGGTGGAGGGGAAGGAGATATGGTGCATGGGGAGAGATAGGGAGAAATGGACATAAAGGTGGAGGGGAAGGAGATATGGTGCATGGGGAGAGATAGGGAGAAATGGACATAAAGGTGGAGGGGAAGGAGATATGGTGCATGGGGAGAGATAGGGAGAAATGGACATAAGGGTTGAGGGGAAGGAGATATGGTGCATGGGGAGAGATAGGGAGAAATGGACATAAAGGTGGAGGGGAAGGAGATATGGTGCATGGGGAGAGATAGGGAGAAATGGACATAAGGGTTGAGGGGAAGGAGATATGGTGCATGGGGAGAGATAGGGAGAAATGGAGATAAGGGTTGAGGGGAAGGAGATATGGTGCATGGGGAGAGATAGGGAGAAATGGACATAAGGATTGAGGGGAAGGAGATATGGTGCATGAGGAGAGATAGGGAGAAATGGACATAAAGGTGGAGGGGAAGGAGATATGGTGCATGGGGAGAGTTAGGGAGAAATGGACATAAGGGTTGAGGGGAAGGAGATATGGTGCATGGGGAGAGATAGGGAGAAATGGACATAAAGGTGGAGGGGAAGGAGATATGGTGCATGGGGAGAGATAGGGAGAAATGGACATAAAGGTGGAGGGGAAGGAGATATGGTGCATGGGGAGAGTTAGGGAGAAATGGACATAAGGGTTGAGGGGAAGGAGATATGGTGCATGGGGAGAGATAGGGAGAAATGGACATAAAGGTGGAGGGGAAGGAGATATGGTGCATGGGGAGAGATAGGGAGAAATGGACATAAAGGTGGAGGGGAAGGAGATATGGTGCATGGGGAGAGTTAGGGAGAAATGGACATAAGGGTTGAGGGGAAGGAGATATGGTGCATGGGGAGAGATAGGGAGAAATGGACATAAAGGTGGAGGGGAAGGAGATATGGTGCATGGGGAGAGATAGGGAGAAATGGAGATAAGGGTTGAGGGGAAGGAGATATGGTGCATGGGGAGAGATAGGGAGAAATGGACATAAGGATTGAGGGGAAGGAGATATGGTGCATGGGGAGAGATAGGGAGAAATGGATATAGGGGTGGAGGGGAGAGGAGATAGTGCATAGGGAAGGAGAACATAAGAACATAAGAATTGCCGCTGCTGGGTCAGACCAGTGGTCCATTGTACCCAGCAGTCTGCTCACACGGCGGTCCTTAGGTCAAGATCAGTGCTCCAAATGAGTCCAGTCTCACCAGTTTAGCATGAACTTGTCTAACTTTGTCTTGAATCCCTGGAGGGTGTTTTCCCCTACAACAGCTTCTGGAAGAGCGTTCCAGTTTTCCACCACTCTCTGGGTGAAGAAGAACTTCCTTCCGTTTGTACGGAATCTATCCCCTTTCAACTTTAGAGAGTGCCCTCTTGTTCTCCCTACCTTGGAGAGGGTGAACAACCTGTCTCTATCTACTAAGTCTATTCCCTTCATTATCTTGAATGTTTCAATCATGTCCCCTCTCAGTCTCCTCTTTTCATCTCAGGGAGAAATTGACATGAAACAATTCTGTGCGGAAATAAAGTCTAATTAAATTGTTTTTCTTTATTTTCTGTAAGCACTTGAAGTTTTGTTTTTCTGTTAAATGTATATATTACCAATATCACATTAAAAAATTGTACCTCAAACTCCCTTCTCTACCCATTGTGGCTCTTTGTAAATCATGGGTCAGACATTTAGGATAAACTATCTCTTTGCTATAAAAAGATTGCTGACCTCCGATTTAGGCAAATTAGTGAAACTGTGACTTCTCGATCACTAGCTACCAACATTTGGAAATTTCCTCACAACTTCACAAATAGTGTCACAATGTGACCTTATCTGAGCTGCATTTCAAGCGTGAGCAATTGCACTTCAGAAGGGGAAATCAGAGCTCTGTGGAAGTATTGCAAGGTGGTTTTTACATGGATTAGCAGGGCTGTCGTAAGGTTTTTGGTTATCTTGCAAAAGGGAATGGAAAAGACCTGGGGGGGGGGGGGGGGGGTACTCTGAAATGTGTTCAAGATATTATACAGTTCAGCTTGGAGAAGAGCAACCACAAAACTAATTTTCTTTACTCAGGTCTCTTGGTACAATTTGTGGGACCTCATCTGCTTCAAGTTTATTAAAAAAAAATTTATACCGCTCAATCAGACTTCTGAGCGATGTACAATAAAATAGCATTACAATGATAAAACTGATGTAAAATTTGACAATAAACGAACAGGGGGGAAAAAAAGAAATATTCTGACTAAAGAAGACAGAAACAAAGGGGAAAAGGGGAAGAACTACAATATTTTTGAGACAAGAGAACAGTCAAGGGATTAACAGTAGGGATGGGATATCATCAAAATGTCAATAAGTATTTAGCCCTTATAAGGGCAGTTAAGTTTCAAAAGCGTCTTGGAACAGGAATGTTTTCAGCTTTGTTTCTTGGTGGATGTAATTAGGAATAAAATTCCAAAGAGAAGGTGCTTCCCATAAACTCACCGTTATACAGTGGTGCCTCGCATAACGAACGCCTCGCACAACGAACGCTGCACACAACGAACTTCATGTCTTGATTCACACAACGAACTTCGTTTCACACAACGAAGTCGCCCGAGCTGCCGATGTATTGCATCCTTCCGCGCAGGCACTGCAGGCAGTCGTTAGTCACTGCGCTTAACTGCCCTCTCTCACTGTATACAGTCGTCCTTTTAAGATAAACTCAATATTTTTTATATATCATGGCTTCTAAAAAAAGCAGGAAGGTGATTTCTGTTGAAATGAAACGGGAAATAATTAGAAGGAGTGAATGTGGGGTAAAACAGTGCGACCTCGTCAAAGAGTTTGGCCTCAGCAAGACCACCATTTTCACCATTTTGACAAATTTATCTTTTTTTATGTCATCTTAGCATATTTTATGCTGCAAAACGAATTATTTTTTTTAACATGTATTGTTATGGGAAAACGCGTTTCACATAACGAACTTTTCGCATAACAAACTTGCTCCTGGAACGAATTAAGTTCGTTGTGTGAGGCACCACTGTATTTCATTTAGAATGGAAAGGATCCAAACTCAGAAGTTCCTACTGTTGATTGAATGAAAGCTTTCACCTCCTTCACTTTAGAATTGTGGCCCTTGCCCTGTACCAAAGAGCTGGGAGTCAAAAGAAAAGCTGGGCTTTTTTTAACCATCATCTGTGCCTCCGAGCCGATCCTGGGACTAACTGGTCCCTGTTTCTGCTTCCCCTCTACCTCCAAGGATAACGGCTGACACCAGTCCCAGCTGGAAATGTTGCTGTTCTACTGTCCCTACCTTCTCGGAGCAGCCAGATTTGCTGTTACTGAGGTGACACCAGAATTCGAACATCTGTTTTGTATGACAAGCTGTAAAGGGGAACATCCTGGCTCGCTGCTGTGTATATGTTTCTTCATGATTCAAGCCCATATTGAACAGCTGGATGCAACCCATCAGTTCCAGATTTCTCACTGAAAGTGAAGATTAAAACTCCTTTGAGAAACAATAAAATTAAATAACGTTGGCCCTGAAATTCTGTCCAGTTAGTGTCAGGGTGGTCGGGAGGTGGCAAAAAGGATGTCATAAGTTTATCCACCGAGCAAACCAGGCACCTTACTACTCTGACCTCCGAGACAAAGATTCATCTATCATCCATTCTAAAGCAAATTGAACTATGGATGACCGAATTCAAATTGAAGCTTAACACAGACAAAACTAAATTTTTCCTGGCAAGCCCTAACGACAAAATCAAAGACTCATCTATCTCCTTGAATGGTCAGGTCTTCCCTATTGACCACTCCATAAAAATCCTGGGAGTGACCCTGGACCGCCACCTCACTCTAAATGCTCACACAGATTTATTGGTGAAAAAATGCTTCTCGGTACTATGGAAATTCAGAACCATAAATACTTTGATGAAGCATCCTTCCGCTTACTGGTTCAATCTTCCATCTCAAGCTTGCTTGATTATTGCAACATCATTTACTTGGGATCCTTAAAAAAAAAAAACATTCTAAGACTCAGAGTCATTCAAAATTCGGCAGTTCAACTGATTTTCGGGCTGAAGAAATGGGAACACATAAGCCCCTATTATTAAAAACTCCATTGGCTGTCCCTGGAGGCATGAATCCTGTTTAAGTTCTCTTGTCTGTGTTATAAATCAATATTTGGTCTGGCCCCCACTTACCTAGTTTCCCAATTTAACCTGGCAAGTTCTATTAGGCCCACACGAAGAATACATCTGTTCACCTATCCGACAATAAAGGCCAGCCACTACGAAAGATTCTTGGACAGAACTCTTGCCTTCCAGGCAGGCAAATGGAACGATTGGCTTAGTAACATTATCATGCTCTCTTCATCCTACTTCAGTTTTAGAAAATTGGTATTGTTATTTATCTTTCTGTGAATTTGAAAACTTTGAGTAGTTATTTTGAATGATTCTTCATTACTTTATATTTGTTTTAGCCCTTCATAGGGTGAAACGGGGCCCGTTGAGCAGAGTGAGCGTTGTGCTATATGAGTGAACTCAGTGCAATAGAGCATTTGGCACTTTACTTCCTTGTGCAATATCGGTTTTAGCCACGGCATTTAGCACTTTACATTGGAGCACTCAAGCACTTTACCTGCTTCTTCAGTTGCAGATAAGTGATTTTTCTTTTCTGCATATTTGATTTATATGACCATTACCTATTGGTTTTTGGTAGGAGTTTCATTCTAATAATTAGAGTACGCTAATATTGACATAATAGAAATTAAAAATTTAAAAAATATATTTATGATTAGCAAATTATGGTGAAGTGGAGGTTTTTTTGATCAATGAAAGAGACCCAACATCACAATACTTTAGGGAGAAAACATACATGTTCCCTAAGTGGTGAATCTGAGATCTTTTCCTCCATATAGGCATTTCTAGGACTATCAACCTGTTGTAGTAACCTCCACATTACACTGTCACGGAGCCTGTCCTTTGCATAAAATCCCTATCAAATCTAGCTTTCTTGCAAGCAAAACTTCTCTCTTCCTCTCGGCCTTTTTCTAGAAAACCCTCAGTGCAGGAAAGTGACCTTATTGTAATGTCTGACAATCTGACATAGGCAACTGCAGAGAGTCTGAAAGTTGTAAGCCCAGGGGTGGCATAAAGAAAGAAACATTTCTGAAAATGTCCTGTCTGGGGAGAAAATATTCTTAAACTAGCAGTAAAGGAAATGTTGCAACATAGGCAGGATTCCCCCGACTTGATAAAGAACCAAAGAGCAGCTGTTCTGAACTCCCTCTCTCTTGACCTCATTCATTACCAACAACTGCTTATGAAAGAACACCATTAATTGCAGGATGGATTGCCAATTACTCTGAAACTTGGTTATGTCCTTCTTTCCCTGCATAACTGAATATATCATTTCATATCTGACTTCTAGATTGGATTGTACTGTAATCAGATAAAGACTCTGCCATCTCTTCCTTCTTCAATTATCATTGAAAAAGAATTCTTAGAAATGGACAGTTTCGGGTGATTTGCTAATGACCAGTGGTGTACCTAGCATATGTGACACCCGGGATCCATCATTTTTTGACACCCCTCCTTCTGTATGAAAACATGATTTTTAGTAACAATCCACACGTCACACATGAGTACCTAGGAAAAGGCAGCATCTTACATACTGCAATGAGCAGTACAACATCAATACACCCATTGTAAAACTAAACAAGCCAGACTAGTACAGATCAATCCTAACAAAAAACCATGTCTTTCGAACACACAAAACACCTTCGTCTAGTATGGAATATGTAATCACAAACTAACCCCTCCCCCTTTTACAAAACTGTAGTGTGGATTTTAGCCACGGAGGTAACAGCTCTGACGCTCATAGAATTCTGAGCATCAGAGCCGCTACCACCACGGCTGGTGCTAAAAAACGCTCCACAGTTTTGTAAAAGGGGGGATAAAATAGAAATACATAGACAGAGGTTAAATTGAACCAGTAAGATGCTGGACTCTGCATACAATGCAACACCACAGAAACAGTGACACATGTCTCCTAAAGCAATAAATAAATAGAATATTTTTTTCTACCTTTGTCTTCTGTGGTTTCTGCTTTCCTCATCTTCTTGTAACTCTCTTCCTTCCATCCACTGTTTGCCATCTCTCTTCCCCTATATAGCATCTTCTCTCCTTCTATGCCCCTTCCAGAAACTGTATGCCTCCTCCTTCCATCTTTCCTTTCACCCCCATTGGTCTGGCATCTCTCTCCTCTCCTTCCCTCTCCCACACCTCTCCTCTGCAATCACTTTCCCTTTTTTCCCTTTCAATTTATTTTCTGCATCTGTCTAGATTACGTTCTTACTACCCTCTCATCAATGTCCTTTTTTATTGTCTACCTAAAGCTTGCCACCTCTTTTCCTCACCCCTCCAGTGTTTCCCTAACTCAATCCTTTTCTTCCCATCATGTGCCCTCCTTTTATTTATCCCTTCCTTCCATCATGTACCCTCTTTCTCTAACCCTTTCATCTAGTACCTTCTCCTCTCTCTGTCTACTTCCATCCAGCGTCTGCTCCCCTCTTTCTTTCCTCCCATTTCCTTTCTGCATTTGCTCCCTTATCTCTCCCATCTGCACTTCCATCCAGCATAGGCTCCCCACTACCATCCAATGTCTGCCCTTTCTCTCTCCATCCACCCCTCTTCATTCAGCATCTTCCCCCTTTCTTTCCCTCCAATATCCTTCCCCCTTATGTTTCTCCCCTTTCTCTGTACATCAATTCCATCAACACCACCCTTCCATACCACCCTGCCCCCTTTCTTTCCCTCCACCACTCACTCTTCTATTCCAGCAGTCCTGCTCCTTTCTCTCCCTTCATGCAGCAAGGTCCCGCGATGACTATAGCTGCCGGCTGTCAATCCTCCCCACTCCGACGTACTTGAGTGGACTCTGGAGTGGACTCGGCAGCCGCATGCTGGAAGGTCCCGCGATGACTCGTCTGCTGGCTCTGCTCCGGAAGAACATAAGAAGTTGCCTCCACTGGGTCAGACCAGAGGTCCATCGTGCCCAGTGGTCCGCTCCCATGGCAGCCCATCAGGTCCATGACCTGTGAAGTGGTTCCTGACCATTTCTATAACCTACCTCTACTTCTATCTGTACCCCTCAATCCCCTTATCCTTTAGGAACCTATCCAAACCTTCCTTGAACCCCTGTAATGTGCTCTGGCTTATCACAACCTCCGGAAGCGCGTTCCATGTGTCCACCACCCTCTGGGTAAAAAAGAACTTCCTAGCATTTGTTCTAAACCTGTCCCCTTTCAGTTTCTACGAGTGACCCCTAGTACTTGTGGTTCCCCACAGTGTGAAGAATCTGTCCCTGTCTACCTTCTCTATGCCCTTCAGGATTTTGAAGGTTTCTATCATGTCTCCTCTAAGTCTCTGCTTTTCCAGGGAGAACAACCCCAGCATGTTCAACCTGTCAGCGTATGAAAAGTTTTCCATACCTTTTATCAGTTTAGTCGCTCTTCTCTGGACCCCTCAAGTACTGCCATGTCCTTCTTGAGGTGCGGCGACCAGTACTGGACACAGTACTCCAGATGTGGGCACACCATTGCATGATACAGCGGCATGATGACTTCCTTCGTCCTGGTTGTGATACCCTTTTTAATGATACCCAACATTCTGTTCGCTTTCTTTGAGGCTGTCGCACACTGTGCCGATGCTTTCAATGTTGAGTCCACCATCACCCCCAGGTCTCTTTCAAAGTTGCTCTAGCCCTAGCAATGATCCCCCCATTTTGTAGCTGAACATCGGGTTCTTTTTCCCTACATGCATGACCTTGCATTTCTCTATGTTAAAACTCATTTGCCACTTTTTTGCCCATTCTTTCAGTCTCGTTAGGTCCCTTTGCAGGTCTTCACAGACTTGCGTGCTTCTAACCCTGCTGCAGAGTTTGGTGTCATCAGCAAATTTAATAAACTTACATTTCGTCCCCGTCTCCTGGTCGTTAATAAATATATTGAACAGGAGCGGTCCCAGCACCGATTCCTGTGGAACTCCGCTCGTGACCCATCGCCAGTCTGAGTAATGACCCTTTACTCCAACCCTCTTGTTTCCTGCCTGCCAGCCAGTGTTTAATCCATCGGTGGATATCCCCTTGCACCCCGTGGCTCCACAGCTTCTTAAATAGCCGTTCGTGAGGTATCTTGTCGAAGGCTTTTTGGAAGTCAAGGTAAATGATGTCTATGGATTCTCCCTTATCCATCTGGCTGTTTATTCCCTCAAAAAAGTACAGTAAGTTTGTGAGGCACTACCTTCCCTTGCAGAAGCCGTGCTGGCTCGCCTTCAGTTGTCCATTGTTTCCTATGTGTTCGTAGATTGTGTCCTTGACCAGCGCTTCCATCATCTTTCTCGGGACCGAGGTCAAGCTCACCGGCCTGTAGTTTCCTGGGTCACCCCTTGATCCCTTCTTAAAGATGGGCGTGACATTTGCTATTTTCCAGTCCTCTGGGATCTCCCCAGTTTTTAAGAAGTAAGTTACGTCGGAGGGAGTGGACCTGGAACACAGAGGGAGTTGCGGCAAAGTCCCGCAATGACTGCGTCTGCCAAGTCCACCCTCTCCGACGTAACTTACTTTTTCCGGAGCAGAGCCGGCAGACGAGTCATCGCGGGACCTTCCTGCACCACAGCGTGGCTGCCGACTCTGCTGCAGAGAAAGTAAGTCAGAGGTAACGTGACCATTTATTTTTTTCATCAAAAGGGGACATCTATTAATTGACTGTGTATCCTTTCTTTCTGCACTCAGGCTCAACAATTGTCCCTTTCTATTCCCTCCCTCTTTCCTTCCCATGTCTTTAGTACCCCCAGTGCCTCCTTCCCGTGCCCTTAGTGCCCCCAGTGCCTCCGTCCTGTGTCCATAGTGCCCCCAGTGCCTCCGTCCTGGGTCCTTAGTGCCCCCAGTGCCTCCGTCCCGTGTCCTTAGTGCCCCCAGTGCCTCTTTATGTCCCCCACTGCCTTCCAGATTTTGTCCACCACCAAAGCCAGCCTGCCTACCTATCTCCTCCCTCCCTGCTGCGCTAAAGCCAGCCAGCTTGCCTGCCCTATATCCCTCCCTGCCGTGGAAAAAAAAAGCCTCTCTCCTTCCTTTCCCCCGGTCCGCGCCACTGCAGTCTTACCTCCCCGCTGCTGCTGCTAATCGCCAACAAGAAGTCTTCTTTCCGACGTCAGTGATTGGCTGGCCCGGAACATCCTCTCCGACGTCAGAATTGAAGTCGGAAAGAAGACTTCTTGTTGGCGATTAGCAGCAGCAGTGGGGAGGTAAGACTGCAGTGGCGTGGACTGCGGGAAAGGAAGAAGGTGCAGATCCAGTTGCACAGTAGGGCAGGAGGACCTGGAGCTGGCCGGCTGTGCACTCGGGGCAGACCGCCCCCCCGCCCTCCCTTGGTACGCCACTGCTAATGACATCTGCCTCCATTTACATAGGTAAAAAGCATTCCAGTTGCATAAGTCATCTTTGAGAAAACTTCTCTCCCCCCACTTATATTTTCCTAATGAGGAATCATAGTGAATTTCTCTTAAAAAAATGAGGGCTGGCATGTCAAAATATAGGTAAACAATGAAGGCCACCTAATCTCTTCTCAATCACGCAATAGCGCTGTTTCTAGAATTGTGGCTTTGTGAAAGGTAGGCGGCAGGATTTTAAAGGCCTATATTTCTGGTGCCTACCTGTCACATGAATTGCGGCTACGGAGGTACTTTACGACACCTAACGCCATTTCTAGCATTAGCTATGCCTACGGTGGCGTTAGGCATTGCTAAACGCCTCCACAGCCATAATGATGATGTTGTTTTTTTAGGTGCCGGCAGGCGTGTTTAAATGGCTTTTTCTACTTAAGTTAGGTGTCTAACAGGCCTGAATGTCCATGTCGACTGATTATTGAGTGTGTTTTTATGAGTTGAGATTTAAGATATCATACATATTAATATGTATTTTTTCTGCTTGTCGATGTTTGTTAATTGTTCTTTTCATTGTATATTTATTATGTATGGAATCAGTCGAGTGGGCTAAATACACGAACGAATGAAAGAAATTTTGTCTTCACTCCTTCATTCATTTGTTTAGTTCACCAGAAATTAATTCCCTTCCAATTTTTATGACAAATATTTCCAGCAATTAAATTCTAGCTGTAATTCAGATTCTACTGACAAATGGCTCTGCCACAGTGGGGCTCTAGGGATTTTCACTTCTTTTCCCTGGTTAACTAGATGGATTTAAAGATGGGATTCGCTGTAAAAGTTCTATCCCTCTCTTTTTCTTGGACACTATTCTAGGCTTCTTCACCTGCCATAGAAACCGAGCACACATGAAGCCTGATGTAAAAGATAAAAAAGTGTTTCTCGGGTAAACCTTGGAAAAATCCCATTCCCCTCTTCTGACCTGCTTTGTACACTCCTTGCCTTGTGTCTTCTCCTCAAACAGCACAATTGCTTTGCAAACACTTCTTGTACCTTAAAGAATAGCTGGAAAATAAACACCCAAGGGGTAGATATTCACCCTGCGGCAGGCAGCTGACAGCCTCAGGCAGAATTAAGTCAGACTTTGTCCAGACACTAGCACTGAATATCTGGGGTCAACAGCCAACCTGGAAGTTACGTGGGCGCTGGCCAAATCAGTACCTGCAGCTGCATAGCCAAGTGGAGAGAGAAGGGGCTGCTTTTTATGCAGGCCTGTCTGGCACTGAATATGGTCAGTGCCCTCATAGCTGCTGGCTCCTCCCTGACTTCGCCCCAGCAAAGCTTTTGACAGCGTCCCACACCGCAGACTGCTGAACAAGATGGAATCGATGGGGTTAGGAGTAACACTAACTACATGGGTTAAAGATTGGCTAAGTGGCAGACTTCAGAGGGTGATGGTTAACGGTACCCTCTCTGAAACGTTGAAAGTGACCAGCGGAGTGCCGTAGGGCTCGGTCCTGGGTCCACTTCTCTTCAACATATTCATTAGGGATTTGACTCAAGGGCTTCAAGGTAAGGTAATCTTATTCGCTGATGACACCAAACTATGCAATATCGTAAACGGCTACAATCTACAAGATACTATGGAACAGGACCTCCGTACTTTAGAAAGTTGGTCCTCTATCTGGCAGCTGGACTTCAACGCCAAGAAATGTAAGGTCATGCATCTCGGAAATGGAAATCCATGCAGAAATTACACCTTGAATGGAGAAACTTTGACCAAGACTATGGCAGAACGAGACTTGGGAGTGTTCATCAGTGCAGACATGAAGACTGCCAATCAAGTGGAGAAGGCTTCATCTAAGGCACGGCAAATGATGGGTTGTATCAAGAGAAGTTTCGTCAACAGGAAGCCTGAGGTCATGATGCCATTGTACAGAGCCATGGTGAGACCTCATCTAGAATACTGTGTGCAATTCTGGAGGCCACATTACCGTAAAGATGTGCTCAGAATTGAGTCGGTTCAGGAATTGAAGATGAGAGAGGAGGTGGAGAAGCTCGGGGCAAAGCAGGCAGGCTCCCCTTGGGTGGAGTGGAGGGGAAGTTTCTCAATTGCATCTCTTTTGGATCAAAGAAAGGTAGTGCCCCAAATCAAAGGTTTCCCAATTTCCTGTAAATGAACCGCCACATAAAGGCTTTAACAAACTTATAGGGAGGTTGGTTTTTACAGGAAGCCTCTCCATTTACAGGCGCCTCACAATGCGCCTGCCCCACCTCTACAGCGTTCCCAGGAGTCCACCCCGGGTCTTTTGTACTGCAGACACTACCAGAATGACCCAATGACCTTTCATTAACTACTACGACTAATTATTTCTATACACAGCATTGTACCTATTTTAGGCAGCTACTATTAACTGTATCTTGTGTTTTGTTCTTCTTTTTCTTGGTTTAATGCTTTTTTGTTGTACAATTTGTTTCATAAACTGCTTTAAAATCCTGGCTGTGTTAGGTGGTATATGAAATTAATAATTCAAATTAAATTATGAGCTCCATGTTTTTCCCTCTTTAGGCATGCATTGATCGTAGGATTCATTTCTTTGACAATCTTTCTTTGCTTTGAAGTTCATCAAACACCCACATTGGTTTTGGTTCTTTCATTCTCATGTTCACTTTGTATTTTGCAGGCTTTGATTATCCACCTTCTCTAATAAAACAAAGCACAATCTTAAGAAGACATAAAAAGCAAACACCATGCCATTATCCTAATATTTTGTGGTCTTCTTTAGCCACTGCCAGCTCTGACCTATAAAACCATAAGAAAAGCCCTGCTGAGTCAAACCAAGGTCCACAGAAAGTGTGTATCAGACTTCCAGGAGTGTCTGTTTCTGCAATAAACCTCCAGCATCAAGTTCTGAGAAGATGGACAACGGGAATTCAGCTGTTTGTTTAATAAGGAAATGCAAATACGAAAAGAGAAGTGGGAAAATACAGAGAAGCCCGGAGTGGGAAGATAGTGGCTGTGCGTGTCCTCCTCCTCTCTGCTAAAAAAGGATCTGAGTCAAGAATCCCAGAGAAGCCGATGATGTGCTTAGCGAGTACAACATCCCGTAGCAGAGAGAGTGTGTGCTACATGACCCTGCACACATGACAAAGGGGAGGAGGGACACCCAGTGGAGGATCACACATTGCAGAAAAGCAGCTCAAATCAGAGTCACAGAACCTTTACAGGGGAGGGGGGAGTAATGAATTCTTCCCTAAGATGTCACATTCTCTGTGAATGTCTAACAGGAAATGAATGAGGGTCAGTAAGAAGAATTGACACACTGACACAGACCGAAGGTCCATCAAGCCCAATATCCTCTTTCTAATAGTGGCCAACCCAGGTCCCAAGTCCCTGGCAGAAACCCAAAGAGTAGCAACATTCCAGAGCTGAGATTGTGATGTCATAATGCCTAAGAGCCAACCTCAGCAGTGATGTCACAATGGCACGATTGTCCTATATTTGGCTCCCATAAGAGCTGCCATACTGGGACAGACGGAAGGTCCATCAAGCCCAGTATCCTGTTTCCAACAGTGGCGACCCAGGTCCCAAGTCCCTGGCAGAACCCAAAGAGTAGCAACATTCCAGAGCTGAGATTGTGATGTCATAAGGCCTAAGAGCCAACCTCAGCAGTGATGTCACAATGGCTTGATTGTCCTATATTGGCTCCCTTAAGAATATAAGAGCTGCCAAACTGGGACAGACCGAAGGTCCATCAAGCCCAGTATCAAGTTTCAAGTTTATTTGTTCTTGATGAATCGCCTATTTAAATTGCTAGGCGATGTACAATAAAATAACATGTAATAATAGATGAAACAAGTACAATATTAATGGTGACATAAAAACAAATTTGTTAGTTAAAATTTAACACATTTAACAGACTGGGTGCAAACATAAGTTTAAAATAATTTGTGGGTAAAACATACAGGACCTGTGCGGTAAGAGGGGGAATAGTTACAATTTTTGATAGAAGAGAAGAAAAAACATAAAAGGAAAAAACAAAAGGTGGGTTATAATGGCTGTTTCCAACAGTAGCCAACCCAGGTCCCAAGTACCTAGCTAGATCCCAAGCAGCAAAAATAGATTTGATGCTGCCTGTTCTAGGAATAAGCAGTGAACTTCCCCAAGCCATCTCAATAATACATAGTAGATGATGGCAGATAAAGACCCGAATGGTCCATCCAGTCTGCCCAATCTGATTCAATTTAAATTTTTAATTTTTTCTTCTTAGCTATTTCTGGGCAAGAATCCAAAGCTCTACCCGGTACTGTGCTTGGGTACCTACTGCCGAAATCTCTGTTAAGACTTACTCCAGCCCATCTACACCCTCCCAACCAATGAAGCCCTCCCCAGCCCATCCTCTACCAAATGGCCATACACAGACACAAACAAGTCTACCCAGTACTGGCCTTAGTTCAATTTTTAATATTATTTTCTGATTCTAAATCTTCTGTGTTCATCCTACGCTTCTTTGAACTCAGTCACAGTTTTACTCTCCACCACCTCTCTCGGGAGCGCATTCCAGGCATCCACTACCCTCTCCGTAAAGTAGAACTTCCTAACATTGCCCCTGAATCTACCACCCCTCAACCTCAAATTATGTCCTCTGGTTTTACCATTTTCCTTTCTCTGGAAAAGATTTTGTTCTATGTTAATACCCTTCAAATATTTGAACGTCTGAATCATATCTCCCCTGTCTCTCCTTTCCTCTAGGATATACATATTCAGGGCTTCCAGTCTCTCCTCATACGTCATAATGGTCTATGGACTTCTCTTTTAGGAAATTAGCCAAACCTTTTTTAAACTCCGCCAAGCTAACTGATTTCACCACATTCTCCAGCAATGAATTCCAGAGATTAATTACATGTTCTATGCAGAAATATTTTCTTCGGTTTGTTTTAAAGCTACATCGCATGCCCTCTGATCCTTATATTTTTGCAAAGAGTGAACAAGCGATTCACATCTACCCTTTGCACTCCACTCAGTATTTTATAGACCTCTAGTATATCACCCCGGAGCCTTCTCTTCTCCAAGCTGAACAACCTTAGCCGCTTTAGCCTCTCCTCAGAGGGAAGTCGTACCATCCCTTCTCTGTATCTTTTCTAATTCTGCTATATCTTTTTTGAGATACAGCGACCAGAACTGATATGCGTGGATAGAAGGGATAAGGGATTGGGACTTGTATACCGCCTTTTTGTAGTTATACAACCACATTCAAAGCGGTTTACATTCAAGCATTTTCCCTATCTGTCCCGGTGGGCTCACAATCTATTTAATGTATCTGGAAGATTAAGTGACTTGCCCAGGGTCACAAGAAGCAGCGTGGGTTTGAACCCACAACCTCAGAACTCAAGCACAGCCATTTTGTCTCTGTACTGTAGTCTTCTGCTCCTTGTAATACCTGTCCCCAGAGAGAAATCACCTCTGGATCCACTTTAATCTCTTAAGGAGGTATCACTTCTGTATCCACATAACCATAAGAAAGATAAACCACCTTCAAATCACCTGAATTCTCACATGAGAAATCACCTCTGCATCCACTCAAATCTTCAAGAAATAAATCAATTCTTTTTCTTGCCAAATCCCCTAAGGGGCAATTATCTCTGTATGTATTTCCTAGAGAGAAATCACCTCTCTATCCACCTGTATCACAAGAAGAAATCACCTCTCAATTCACCTGTATCATAAGAGGAAACTCTGCAATAATAATAATAATAACTTTATTCTTATATACCGCCAACAATCTTGCGACTTCTAGGCGGTTAACAATAAAGGGAAACTGTAAATACAATAAATAGAAGCTGTACATACAACGAATTAAGGAGTATTGCTGTGTACATCTGATAGTATCAACATTAATAGTAGTAACAACAGTTTGTGGGCTGCAAGGCCAAGAAGTGCCATGCTGCTTACAGAGAAGTAGAAATATTCCATGAATTGAATGGAGTGATCGTAGTTGGTGATTAGGGGTTAGGGTTAGCAGTTTACAAGATCAGGTTTGTGATGGTGTTACAAGGGTTGATGTCCTGGTTCGTTATCTAGGTATTTTAAGAACAGGTAGGTTTTTAGGTGTTTCCTAAATTCTCCATAGTTGTTTGTGTGTGCAATTAGTTTTTCTAATTCTTTACCCCATGTGGCTGCTTGGTACGATAGCAGTTGTTGATGGTATTTCTTATATTTGCACCCTCTGGCCGGAGGGGAGACAAATTTCAGGTGTGTTTTTCTTTCATGTCTGTTGGTTGGGAATGAGAAGAGGTCTGTAATGTATTTGGGGGCTAGTCCATTTAATACCTTGAAGCAGAGACATCCTAGCTTGAACTTCGTGCGTGCCCCCATCAATGAGAGGGCATAGGATGAAGTTAAGAGGTGATAGGCTCCGCAGTAATCTAAGGTGGTGGTAGATGTGTGGAACAGTCTCCCGGAAGAGGTGGTGGAAACAGAGACTGTGTCTGAATTCAAGAGGGCCTGGGATAGGCTCGTGGGATCTCTTGGAGAGAGAAAGAGATAATGATTACTGCGGATAGGCAGACTAGATGGGCCATTTGGCCTTTATCTGCCATCATGTTTCTAAGAGAGAAATCACCTTAGCCACCTGTATCATAAGAGGGAAATCACCTTTCCACTTACCACATCCCAAGAGGGAAATCACCTTGGTATTCACCCAAAAGCCTCATAGGGAAATTACCTCATTGTATCTCAGTCTCCCAGAGAGAAACCACTTCTCTGTGAAGCTAAACCCCCTCAAGGGAAATTGCTTCCCTGTCCAGCTTCATTTCCAGATATATTTAATGTTGACAATGTGCTGAATGGCAGAAGTGTGAGTTTATAGAGATGAACTGTAGTCTACATTACTTCCAAGCTTCCCTTTTTTTGTCTGGTTTTGGTAGCAGAGACAAAGAAACAGAAAATGATGACAGAGAACTTCCAGGTTCATTCTGCCCATTCCTGATCCGTGTTCAGGCATTACTCTCAGTGGAAATGGCAAAGATCTGCCCTGGTGGCGCAGTGGTTAAAGCTACAGCCACATCACCCTGAGGTTGTGGGTTCAAAACCATGCTGCTCCTTGTGACCCTGGGCAAGACACTTAATCCCCTCATTGCCCCAGGTGTACCGTGATATGGTGCTCACAGCATTCGAAGCAGAGCCATGAAGAAGTTCTTGTGGTTTTTCTTTTTTTTAAAACAGCCGTTAATCTATGACCCTGGAAGAAGCCGTCACAGGCGAAACGGGTCCCATAGGGATATGGCTGAATGAGATAAGTGTATATTTCCAATCACTTTAATGAACTAAGACATTGAGAATGTGATATTTAAGTAATTGACTTGCCACTCTGTAAGTGTTTGGGTTTCTATAAAATCAATGTAACTGATGAACATGTCCTAAATCTTGTTGGAAACCGCAGAGATTCCTTGCAGAAAATTGCGGTATACAAGGCACTGTACTGTATTGCACCCCAAAAAACAAAGAAACAATCCCCAGGAGAAACAAAAAAAAAAAAAATGGGGCGGGAACAGTGGCTTCAATGTTGCCTCTCCCCTTCTTTTGTGATTAAAAGTTTGTTATTTCTTTAGTTTTGTTCCCACTGCAGCTTCTTGTGCCTCTCTATTAATAGAAATGAAAAGAGAAGAAATGCAAATGGATACGTTACAAAGAGCCCAGCCTAGTACTAACCTATGTTCATTCAGTCATGACATTGAGTTTGGGTGGCAGGGGCACATTTGTTCATCTTCTGTTGAGGCTGGGAATAAAGGTTAACAGATAATGGTCAAGTTTCTGGAATCCTGTGGTTTACAGGACTGGAGGCAACATGGATTCTAAGGTTTAGTTTAGTTTGGATTCACTAGAGATAGGTCTTGTCAGACAAACCTGATCAATTTCTTTGACTTGGTGACCAGAGAATTGGATAGAGGATGCGCGCTAGATGTGGTGTATTTAGATTTTAGCAAAGCCTTTGACAGTGTTCCACACAGACGTCTAATAAATAAACTGAGTGCCCTAGGGATGGGTCTCAAAGTGACAGGCTGGGTGAAGAACTGGTTGAGTGCAAGGTGACAAGAGGGTAGTGATCAATGGAGATTGCTCTGAGGAAAGGGATGTTACCAGTGGTGTGCTTCAAAATTCTGTTCTTTTTAACATATTTATAAATGATATTGCTGCAAGGTTGTTGGGTAAGATTTGCCTCTTTACAGATGATACCAAAATCTGCAATAGAGTAGATGTGCCAGATGGTGTGAATAACATGAAAGACCTGGCAAAGCTTGAAGAATGGTCTGAAATTTGGCAGCTAAAATCTAATGCTACCAAATGTAAGGTCATGCATTTGGGCTGGCAAAAACCTGAGGGAACGGTACAGATTAGGGAGTGAAGAGCTTACATGCACGACAGAAGAGCGGGACTTGGGTGTGATTGTATGTGATGATCTTAAGGTGGCCAAACAGGTTGAAAAGGTGACGGCGAAAGCTAGAAGGATGCTAGGTTGCATAGGGAGAGGTATGGTCAGTAGGAAAAAGGAGGTATTGATGCCCCTGTATAAGACTTTGGTGAGACCTCATTTAGAATATTGTGTACAATTCCGGAGGTCGCACCTTCAAAAAGATATAAAAAGGATGGAGTCGGTCCAGAGGAAGGCGACTAAAATGGTGCGTGGCGTTCGTGATAAGGCTTAAAGATCTCAATCTGTAGACTTTGGAGGAAAGGCGGGAGACGGGAGATATGATAGAGACGTTTAAATACCCGCGAGTCGAGTCTCTTTCTGCAATGAGGTCAGGAGTAATCTAAGGGTCTCCCGGAAGAGGTGGTGGAGACAGAGACTGTGTCTGAATTCTCAGAGAGAGGAAGAGCCATTTGGCCTTTATCTGCCACCATGATCTTGCTAACTAGTTCAGATGCTGCCACTGTTCCTTTGTCCGCGCTGAATAAAGTTGGCTTTGCTCTGGGGGCGTGGCCTCGTCTCCTTGGTGACGGCGCTGAAGATGGCGGCGGCGGCGGCGGCGCTGCTGCTGCAGCGGAGGCGGCTGCTTCGGGTCTTGGCTCGGCCGGGGCTGCTGGCGCTGCTCGGACGCTGCGCCGAACTCTTGGCCCGGGGTCGGGAGCGCGGCAAGAGGTGAGAGAAGAGCGGCGGGGAGGCCGCCTCGCCGCGCCGCGCATGCTGGGAAAGGGGCGGAGCTGGCAGCGCGCGCTCGAGGCGGGCTTTAGTGGACGCCCTGGGACAGGATTGGTTAAGATTGTGCAGAGGCCTCCTCCACAGAAGGAAGTCGCCAAATGCTCATTGCGTTGCTTTGCCAAAGGCGGGGCTTAATTGGATAGGCAAAAAGGTGCTGTAAGTCTAAATAAAAGGAAGGGGCCTAGACTTCTGAGTGAAAGTTTGAATTGTATCAATTGAAGTCTCTGCAGACCCAGGTGCATTGAGTTGACAACATAATTGACTGAACCAATAGAGACATGTTGCTGATGAAAGAGCGCTCTCACTCTTCTCAGGACACAGAGGCTAAAGAAACACTTTTTAACAAGAGCATTTAGCTGATCAATATTAGCAATATTAGCTTTTCAGAGATTCTCCTGAGTCTAAGGTCACAGCTGAGGGAAGAGAATCTAGCTTTGGACCGATGCAGCATTCAATTTCATCATGACCATCATTGCCCAGGACAGAAGCTTAGCGATGCAATGGATAATATTGGGTGTTAGATAAACAAGATCTGGGTAAACCTCAAGTAATATGAAGATGTCATCAGCATATGTTTCCCAACTATTCAGGTCATAGTATTTCAAAGTACTCGTGTAGATGTTAAATAAGATTGGAGACAATGGGGAGCCCTGGGGTTTTCCAAGATTTTGAATTAGATCCTTCAATATTAAGAACAGGAGGATAAAATTGTATCAAACCAGTCTAAGACAGTCTGATCAAGGCCAATGTCTGAGAGCAGATAATGCAGAATATTATGACTGACTACGTCAAAAGCTGCAGACAAATTGGTATGGTGCAAAAAACGCTTGGTCTTTTGCAGTCAGGATATAGTAATGTGTCTGGGCAATCCAGTCTCCAAGGTGGCAAAGTAGGCATGCATAATTTATATATATATATATATATATATATATATATATATATATAGGAAGAGAGAGATTTAGCAGGGGATTGGTAAATGACTGCTAATAGGAGAAGTAGAGGAGTGACTACTAGATGTATGAGGTGGACATCAAAGGAAGGAGAGGTTGATATCTTCAAAATAGTGAGAGTAACAGCCCAACACCACCTCCATGAACAACTGAGCGAGGTGTGTATGAGAAAAGGTAGTCTCCATGACACAGGGCAGCAGCTGAAGCTGAGTTTTCAGGGCAGATCCAGGTCTCAGTGCCAGCAGGTGGAGAGTTAGAGAGATAAAGAGGTCATGGATGAAGGTAAGCTTGTTGGAGACTGTGGGCATTCCACAGGGTGCAAGAGAGGCAGAGAGGAGGGGAACAGAAATAAGATTGATAAAAGAACATAAAAATTTATTTATATACCTTAAAGTTCTATGCAGTTAACAAAATTGAAGTAAAAACGGAACAATTGCAGTGAACTACAAAACATTAATTTTCCAAGAATTTTGCAAATAAGCAAGCCTTTAATAATTTCCTAATTTGCAGATAGGAGGCAGAAGTTGCTATCAGACAACTAAAATCTTTATCCCAACTTGCAGCCTGAAATAACAAAAGCCGTTGAAAGTATCTTTTATATAAAGAACCTTTAACAGATGGAAGAACAAAAAAGCATAAGTGTGCTGTCAATGTCTTAAATTTGCAAATATGAAGTGGTCCATTACACTGCAGTGTGACCCGCATGAGTAGGGTGAGGGCTGATTGGGATTGGTGTCCCCAGCAGAGAGCAAGAGAAGGAGTAAAAGAAGATGGATCAGTGTGGAAGAAGCAAGGCAGGGACCACGCCGTGGTTGAGATGCATACAGGTAGAGTGGGGATGGCTGAATGAGAAGGAGAAAGTGTTGAAGCTTTAGGGTTGAGAAGAAGGTGGAGGACAAAAGGGAGAGCGAGGTGGTGAAATCAAGAAGTGAGTTACGTGGTGGTGGAGGGTTAAGTGGTTTAGGGTGAAGAGAGTGGGAAAAGTCAGTATTAGGAGAAGTTGGTGCACAAAAGTCATGAGGGGGGGGGGGAAAGAGGAAGAAGTGGCCTCCTAGTGCACAATGAGATTATCCTGGATATGGGAGAGTTTCCTAGGTCTAGATTGCAATAAGTCAAATTGTGGCTTGTGGTCAAAATTGCCTGGGAGCTAGTATCATAAGATGAAGGTGAGACGTAGCTTAATAAAGTTCATGCGTGAGAGACATGGTTATGTGATCACCAAGGGCGAGAAAGGGCTAAAGAATGGGTACAAATAAATCTGTTTGCACCATCCCCACAAGAAGGGAAAGAATGAAGTCAGCATCTTTTTTAAATGGTGGAACCGGGGTTGAAAGGAGGGGCACTAGCAGATATTGAGGAGGTCACAGGTTGTGTTGAAGCAAACTTAGAAATCCAATTGAAGATGGAAAATACCTACATGGAACCATGAATCTATTTGTAAGCTCTACTGAGCAGGGTCTCCCTCTTGAATATTTTAATTTACAGTGCTGCATATGTCTAGCAGTGCTGTAGAAATGATAAGTAGTAACAAAGATTTTATGGATGGAACATTTTGAAAAAAGAACATTGTATGGTAAATGGCAAACGACCATACATTTTATTTTATTTATTTAGTTTTATAACCTGTCCTCCTCAGGAACCTATGTACACAGTAGTTTTCAGGATCAATAACGAGCTACAGAAAATTGAGATGGTTTTCGATAACATACATGCGATAGTGAATCTACATGCTACAGGATCAATAACGCAGTAAATGAATTGTAAGTTCAAGGTATTTTATTCTGAGTACATTTCATAAACCTTTTTTTTTTCCGGTCCCTTGGAACTTTGCAATGTTTGTGGTTCTTACGGTGAAATTTCTGCTTCCCCACCATGACTTGGCTTTGTTGCGGTAGGGAAGCGGGAATCCTGCTTTTTTATCTACAGCTGAAGCCAATTGAAAGGAAAGAGACTGAGTGAAAACTAGGGTGAGAGGAGTACATGAGAGAGTCTCGATAAAAGCTGGGGAAGGGACAACGCAGCGTCATGTTTTGTCAAATGATGGTTTTGGCCTTCTAAACATAGAAAAAAATTGGACAGGCCTGCTCTAGAGAGACAGGTGGTATGGAAGAAGTGACTAGGAAAAATTTAGTCTTTTAAATATACTATGACTAATAGACATAGCTAATATGTTTCACGAATGCTGGGGTTTTTTAAACAACTGCTGACTTACTCGGACGTGTCTGCTTCTGCTTCATGGCGGCCAAAACTTCAAACAGAGACCGAACCCGTGCTTACCCTCTTATGAATATGGATGTAAATGAACAGAACATTCAGAGGTTGAACCTGTACTCACTGAATGCATGTAATATCAGAAAAATGTGAACAAAGAGGAGTAAGTCACTGAGTACAACAAATATAAGGAGATTTTAAAAATGATGTAAAAAAGAAATTTTGTATGAATATTGTATATAAAACTTTCTATGAAAAATGTAAACATCAAGAACTTAAGATTGTGTGAGCCAAACCAATCGTTACATAAAATGAAAAAGGAACATACTATCGAGTGAATATAACACTACTGTATAAATTAAGAGAAAAGTGTAAATAAAGCTGGATCTTTACTAAACTAGAAAAGAAAAGGGGAAGCAAAAACATAATGGCTCACCTGTGAAAAAAAGAGGAGATGGTAAATAGGTAAATGATAAGTATAAAAACTACTTAGCACAAGCTAATATTAAAAAGCATCAAACTCAAAGACTCACAACCAGCATTTAAACATAGGTGACCTAGGCCAAGGTGGAGTAGTGGGGTGGAGGGCAGTCTGGACGAACCGCAAGGGTCTTTTTGTGGTGTCTTTTACTGCATCTTACTGTGTAACTGAGTTTTAAGGAAAGATATTTATTCAGAGACTTCCATTTTCTCTTCATTAGAGGGTTTCTTAATTGGTTGTTTAATAATAATTGAATGGTATGGTCAGGCCAAGCAGTATAGCCGAGTTTAAAAATGGTTTGAACAAATTTCTGGAGGGCAAGCCCATTTAATTAATATTAGGTAGACGTCTTAATCTGCTTAGCAGGTACTTGCAAAGACATAAATTGGACCATTCCTTAGCAGCCTAACAGATCAGTCCAGATAAATGGGTTATGTCCATTGACCAGCAGATGGCGACAGAGAATAAAAGTTATTCTTTGCGAGTCGCTCTTAAAGCATATTGTGCAACCATATCAAGTTCAGTATATTTTCTGTCTCCAAGTGGATGGTTGATGGACTGTGCAATCCTACTTTGGTGCTTCTCAGCCAACTCTCGACCCAGTAGTTTCTGGGGTCGAGCAGATTTTTTAACAGTCAGCTCCTTTTTTACTTATCCTGAAGTTTTAGCAAGAGCTTAGTGAGGTCAAATCCCTTTCCTCCTCTCATTATGCTGATATGCATTGTTGGACCATTGTTCTGACCCTGTGTGGAATATTAAAGGGCAAGTGCCAAATACTCTGTGAAAGGGAGAGGTTGGAGATGTTTGAGTGAATCCTGAACAGGAATTGTGGCAGATAGTGGAATTAGCCTGTTGTATTTTTGTGGAAGGATTGTGTCACTACAGGAAAAGTTCAGGGTGTTTCATTGATGTTGTAATGAAAGTTGCTATGTGTAGAGTCTAGTTGGTCGGAATTCTTATAAGTGATTCAGGATATGCAGTGGTCGATTTTTCTGGGAAGTGGAGTTGGGAGCTGTTTTGGTACTGAATATTCAGAGACTTATGAATCAGACTGGTTACAGGAATTTATGGAAATTTTCTTTTTCAGTTTGAGATAGTTCCTCATGTGGTTGTGACAAAAGTTATTTACTTTTATTTTTTCAGTCCCCATTTTTCTGACCCCCCCCCCCCCATCCTCAGTATCCCACACAGGGCAAGATTTTATAAACGGCACCTTAATCGCAGATGCCTAACGACACCTAACTAAATTCTGTGCGTAATCTAAATTGAATTAATAGGTGTGGTAATTGACCATACTATTGGTCTTTAATTAAAAAAAAAAATCAGTCAAAAGTTGTGAATGGAATTCCGCGTAGTGCCTAACAACGCCTAAGTCAAGGTGCTATCTGATGCCTAACGACACCGACCTGAAATAAGCATGGTTAAGGGTGGAGAATAGGTGTGGTAAACTCAGGGATGCCTAGTGACGCCCGAGTTCACTTGGGCACTGCTAGGCATGACTGACAATCGCCTGGATCGATTAGGCATGGTTAGGTGCTGTCTATAGATTCAGGCCCTTTCTGCCACCTTTTGTCTGAATGTTTCACTTTTCTTTTTGCACTTTTCCAGGTCTTCTTGGCTGCTCCTGGCACCACTGTTGACTCAGTCAGTCCCCCAGACCACTATCCAAAAGAATCCCCCTTGTCTCTGCCCTGAGGATGTTCACAGATTTCAGTGGATTGGGAACTTGGTTCCAAAGTTTGGCATCTCAGGCTCTCGAGTCAAGGTGCTTTCCTCCCCTGTGGAATTCTACGACATCATGAAGGTGAGTATGTGTGTGTTGGGGGATGTTAAGACATTTAGTGGGTATTACAGGAGGAAAACGAGATTGGCATAAGAAAGAGGATCTGGGGTTGGTAGAGGGCTGTAGGAAAGAAATGGTATTTCTGTATCACTTGGTAGACTGGTATAGTCCTTACAAATAGCTTATATACCTCACTGCTATCAGCAGGTGGAGACTGAGAATAAACTTGTATATCAGTATAGCTTCCCCCCTACAAATCCAGTCTATCTCAGTCTCCATAGCAAGTGGTAAGGCTTTTCGGCTCTCCTCTTAGCACTGAGGGAACTTTGTTATGGACTCCTTGGTTCCCCTTTGTACCGGCTAGAGCTCAGATGGGTCCTGTTTGGGGATCTGTCCAACTTCGGGGGTGTTAAACCCAGCGTGTCTCGTGCTGAGCCCTCCCCCCACCTTCCTCCACCTCCCCATATTTTTGTAGAGGTGCCTCAGCAGGTGGCCTGGCCCTCTGGTTGGTCAGCCCTTCAGTTTTGAGAGCTGTGGAGTCTGTTCTGACTTTAAAAAAAAATAAAAATCCTGAAGCGTGCCAGTCTGCAGGGCTCATTTCCCTGTACAACTGCCTGTTTTTCTGTGTTTTTCTCAACTAACCGCACTTTTTTTTTCAGCTAGGGTGTTTTCCTGCAGAATGAGCACTTTTCAAAGGGAAAAAGTGCTCATTGTGCTCCAGACGTGAGGTACTCGTGGCCGGCCTGTGCAAGTGTTGTGCAGGCCAGAGCAGTGGGGCAGCCTTGTCGGCCGATGGTGCCTCACGAGTCGGCTTCGGATCGTGGGGAAGCCCGGGCTTCCCCATATGCCCACACGGAGGGTTCCCCAGCTGCCAAAGGTCAGGGAGAAAAGGATTCCCTTGCCGCCGGAGCGGCTAGGGATTCCCTGTTCGCATTGGTCGGGTCTTCAGCCTCAGCGTCAGGAAAGTCCCAGGCTTTTCAGACGCGGCAGGCCACAGAAGCTCTGATTTTGGCGGATTCGGGTTCAATTTCGGCAGGAACCTCCTCTGTGTTACCTCAGGTGACCACCTCTCTGTTCTGGAAATACAGGGGCAAGGTGTGGCAGGGTCCCCTGCTCTGGGAGGGAGTCCCTTGGGGCCACCGGGGGTCTTTTCCCCTGAATTTGTGTTGGCACTTTGTAAAGTTTATGTGCTGGTGGCAGGAGGTTCCGTTTCCTCTCAGGGGAGGGGGGGAGGTTGCCCTCGACATCTTCCCCGGTGCGGCCCCACACAGCAGCGGTTTTGCCCCCCTCTACTCCTCTATCATCCAAACGCCCGAGGGTCTGTTGGGATGAGGATTTTTGCACAGAGGAGCAGGATGTAATTGAGGAGGACCTGGACCCTTGTGGAGATTTCCAGGATTTTAACAGCGAGGGGTTCGAGCATCTTCCAGTTGGTGAAGATGCGTCCGTGGTGCCCATTTTTCAGTGGGATGAGCTTCATGAGCTACTTCTTCAGGTCTCCTTGGTTTTGCACTTTGAGGACACCGTGTCGGAGTTCCCGCATAAGGTGGACCCCTTGCTTAAGGGGATCCTCTCTGCTTCCTGCTCTTTTCCTATGCATCAGTATATTCGGGATATTATGCTCACTCAGTGGCTGGTGCTAGAAACTCCCTTTCATTTTGTGCGCTCCATGGCCCGCCTGTATCCCAGCGAGCATAATATCCTGAATATCCTAATGCATAGGAAAAGAGCAGGAAGCAGAGAGGATCCCCTTAAGCAAGGGGTCCACCGTACGCGGGAGCTCTGACATGGTGTCCTCAAAGTGCAAAACCGAGGAGACTTGAAGAAGTAGCTCATGAAGCTCATCCCACTGAAAAATGGGCACCACGGACCCATCTTCGCCAACTGGGAGGTGCTCGAACCCCTCGCTGGTGAAATTCTGGAAATCTCCCTAAGAGTCGTGAATCGGGCAGCACTACTGCAAACCATTTTTGCAAACCATTTCAGTACAGTTCCTGTTATTCCGATTTCCGAGAGTTTGGTTAGTAGTAATTGGTGGTCCACTGAGTCGAAGGCTGCGGAGATATCAAATTGGAGTAAAATGGCCTGATGATCCGAGCTTAGCAATTGTTTGATTTTAGTGATTAAAGTGATGAGGAGGAGCTCGGTGCTATGCTGTTTTCGGAAGCCATATTGGGATGTATGAAGGCAGGAGTGTTGCTCTATGTATGAGGCTAGCTGCTTGCTGACGTGAGACTTGAGGATTTTAGTGAGGATCGGAATGCCAGCAGTCGGTCTGTAGTTGGATGCTATGGAGAGGTCTGCTTGGGCTGTTTTCGGTATAGGAGTTAAGTCTGTTTTACTCATTTCTTTGGGTAGATGCCCTTGGGTCAAGGAACTATTTAGCAGGTTAGTGAGCCAGTTAATGATATGATGCGGAGCTGCTGAAAGAAGGTAAGAACATAAGAAACGCCCTCACCGGATCAGACCGAGGTCCATCTTGTCCGGTGATCCGCACACGCGGCGGCCCATTTAGGTACTCTTTTTTGGAGACCCGGATTTACCGTATCCCTCAATATGATATGCAAGAAGGTGTGTATCCAACTTTCTCTTAAGAACATAAGAAATGCCTCCGCTGGGTCAGACCTGAGGTCCATCGCGCCCAGCAGTCCGCTCACGCAGCGGCCCATCAGGTCCAGGACCTGTGCAGTAATCTTTTATCTATACCCCTCTATCCCCTTTTCCAGCAGGAAATTGTCCAATCCTTTCTTAAACCCCAGTACCGTTCGCTGCCCTATAACGTCCTCTGGAAGCGCATTCCAGGTGTCCACCACACGTTGGGTAAAGAAGAACTTCCTAGCATTCGTTTTGAATCTGTCCCCTTTCAACTTTTCCGAATGCCCTCTTGTTTTTTTATGTTCTGAAAGTTTGAAGAATCTGTCCCTTTCTACTCTCTCTATGCCCTTCATGATCTTGTAAGTCTCTATCATATCCCCTCTAAGTCTTCTCTTCTCCAGGGAAAAGAGACCCAGTTTCTCCAATCTCTCAGCGTATGAAAGGCTTTCCATCCCCTTAATCAGTCGTGTCGCTCTCCTCTGAACTCTCTCGAGTAACACCATATCCTTCTTAAGGTATGGTGACCAATACTGGACGCAGTACTCAAGATGCGGACGCACCATTGCCCGGTACAGCGGCAGGATAACTTCTTTCGTTCTTGTTGTAATACCCTTCTTGATTATCCCCAGCATTTTATTCGCTCTCTTGGCGGCCGCTGCGCACTGTGCCGTCGGCTTCATGTCCACCATTACCCCCAAGTCCCTTTCTTGGGTACTCTCATTCAATAACATCCCTCCCATCGTATAGCTGTGCCTCGGGTTTCTGATTCCCACATGCAATACTTTACATTTCTCAACATTGAACTTCATCTGCCATCTCTCTGCCCATTCCCCCAATTTGTCCAAGTCCCTTTGCAATTTTTCACAGTCCTCCTTTGTCCGAGCTCCACTAAATAGTTTGGTGTCGTCCGCAAATTTTTTTATCTCACTCTTTGTTCCTGTTTCTAGATCATTTATGAATATATTAAATAGCAGCGGCCCGAGCACTGAGCCCTGCGGAACACCACTCGTGACCTTCCTCCAGTCTGAGTAGTGTCCCTTCACCCCTACCCTCTGTTTCCTACCCGCTAACCAGTTTCTGATCCATCTATGCATGTCTCCGTCCACCCCATGGTTCTTCAGTTTCCGGAGTAGACGTTCATGAGGCACCTTGTCAAAGGCTTTCTGGAAATCTAGGTATATGATGTCTATGGGGTCTCCTTTGTCCATCTGTTTGTTAATTCCCTCGAAGAAGTGCAATAAGTTGGTCAGGCATGATCTCCCCCTGCAGAAACCATGTTGGCTGGTTATCAGAAGTTCGTGTTTTTCAAAATGTTCATCAATTTTTTCTTTTATTAGTGCTTCCGCCATTTTCCCCGGAACAGAGGTCAGACTCACCGGTCTGTAGTTTCCCGAGTCTCCTCTTGATCCCTTTTTAAAGATGGGCGTAACATTGGCTATCTTCCAATCCTCCGGAATCACACCTGTTTTCAGAGATAGGTTGCAAATTTGCTGTAGTAGTTCCGCTATTTCCTCCTTTAGTTCCTTCAGCACCCTTGGATGGATTCCATCCGGACCCGGGGATTTGTCAGTTTTTAGTTTTTCTATCTGTCTGCGCACATCATCAAGGCTCACTTCTATGGATGTTAACTTTTGTGCTTGATTTCCATTGAAGAATTGCTCAGGTTCTGGTATGTTGGTTGTGTCTTCGTTTGTGAATACAGATGAAAAGAACATGTTAAGTCTTTCTGCGACCTCTTTCTCTTCCTTCACCGCTCCCTTCCTGTCTCCGTCATCCAGTGGTCCCACCTCCTCTCTAGCCGGCTGTTTCCCTTTAACATATCTAAAGAACGGTTTGAAATTTCGTGCTTCCCTGGCTAGTCTCTCTTCATACTCTCTTTTGGCTTTTCGAACCACACGGTGACATTCTTTTTGATACTTCCTGTGCTCTCTCCAGTTTACCTCAGTTTTGTCCCTTTTTCATTTTCTGAATGAATTTTTCTTATTGCTTATCGCTTCCTTCACTATTTTAGTTATCCATGCCGGGTCTTTTATTCGACTCTTGTTGCACCCTTTTCTGAATCTGGGGATATATAGATTTTGCGCCTCGCTCACCGTGTCCTTGAAAAAGGACCAGGCATGTTCTACCGTCTGCCATTTTTGGGAAGTGTTCCTAAGTTTCTTCTTTACCATTCCCCTCATTGCTTCGTAGTTACCCTTCCTGAAGTTAAAAGTTGTCGCTATGGTTCTCTTTCCTTTCAGTATTCCTACTTCCATCTTGAACTTGATCATATTATGATCGCTGTTTCCCAACGGTCCCACTACTTCCACTTCCTTTGCAGGTCCCCTTAGCCCATTTAGGATTAGATCCAGAGTGGCATTTCCTCTTGTCGGTTCTCTAACAAGCTGTTCCATGAAGCAATCTTGTACAGCCTTCAGAAATTCTGTCTCCCTAGCGCATCTTGAGCTTCCGAGACTCCAGTCTATCCCAGGGTAGTTGAAGTCTCCCATAATAACCGTGTTACCGCCTTTGCATTCTCGCTTCATCTCGGCTTCCATTTCTTCATCGATGTCTCCGGTTTGTCCGGGTGGACGATAGTATAGGCCTATCTTTATTACAGGCCCTTTCCTTCCTGGTATTTTAACCCATAGTGATTCTAGCTTGTTGGCCGTCTCCGCTGTGTCCATTCTTGTCGATTGTATGCTTTCTTTTATGTATAGTGCTATTCCACCGCCTTTCTGTCCTGTCCTGTCCTGGCGATAGAGCTTGTACCCCGGCAGTGCTGTATCCCATTTGCTTTCCTCATTCCACCATGTTTCAGAGATTCCAATGATGTCTATGTCCTCCGCAATGATCATGGCTTCTAATTCCCCCATTTTGTTTCTTAGGCTCCTTGCATTAGTATATATGCAATTTAGCTCCTGGAATTTTGCTGCCTTTAATTCCTTTCCCTGTGCTTCGGTCTTTAGATACTTCTCTTTGGCTACAATCTTTCTAACCTTCTCTTCTTGGTTAGTCGACTCCTGTAATTTGTCCATTGTTTCTTCCCAGCCTTTTTTCCCCTCAGTATCTTCACGGGATACCTTTTTCCGAAACATCGACGCTTGGTCGACTGTCGGCTTTCCCCTTCTTCTTAGTTTAAAGCCTGTTCTATTCCTCTCTTGACATTGTTTGCTAGAAGTCTAGTTCCCGCTGTGCTCAGGTGCAATCCATCTCTCCTGTAGAGCTTGCTCTTGCCCCAGAATGTCGTCCAGTTCCTCACGAAGTGGAATCCTTCTTCCTCACACCATCTCCTCATCCACGCATTTATTGATTGTAGTTCATCCTGCCTTTTCACATCTGCCCTCGGTACCGGTAGGATCTCTGAGAATGCTATCTTCTGGGTCCTCATCTTCAGCTTCCTTCCCAGAATCTTGAACTGTTCTATCAGCGAACTTCTTTTGTAGTCTCTCCTGCTGACATCATTCATCCCAATGTGGATCATTACTGCGGTCTCTTCCGTCTCTTGAATCCCAGTACAGTAGTCTCCTCCACAACCTCCTCCGGGAGCGCATTCCAAGCACCCACCATGCGCTGTGTGAAACAGAATTTCCTGACGTTTGTCCTAAACCTGCTGCCACTCAGTTTCAGGCTATGACCTCTTGTCCGTGTCACCTCTGAATATTTCAGCAATGCTGCCTCTTGGTCTATTTTATCAAATCCTTTTAATATTTTAAAAGTCTCTATCAAATCCCCTCTCAGTCTTCTCTTCTCAAGGGTAAACAGTCCCAGCTTCCTGAGTCGATCTTTGTAGGTCAAATGTTCCATTCCTTTGATAAGTTTCGTGGCTCGCCTCTGCACTTTCTCCAGTAGAGTTATATCCTTTTTTAGGTATGGAGACCAGTGTTGGACACAGTATTCCAAGTGCGGTCTGACCATTGTTCTATAAAGTGGCATTATGACATCTTCCGATCTACTCGTAATCCCCTTCTTAATTATGCCCAACAACCTGCTCGCTTTCTTCGCCACCGCCGCACATTGTGCCGATGGCTTTAAGGTACTGTCAATCAGTACCCCCAAGTCCCTTTCCTGTTCACATTTTGCTAACTTCACCCCCAACAGCCTGTACTCATGTTCCTTGTTTTTCTTTCCTAAATGCATCACCTTGCATTTGTTTATGTTAAAGTTCATTTGCCACTTTATTGCCCACGTTTCCAGCTGGTTCAGATCTTTCTGGAGGTCCTCGCAGTCCCTTAGAGAGCCAACCGCCCGACATAGTTTTGTATCATCTGCAAACTGTATCATCTGCCACCCGGATGGTCTCGGGACTGAAGGATCTCCCGTACGAAGAACGGTTAGATAAATTACAGCTATACTCGCTCGAGGAGCGCAGGGAGAGGGGAGACATGATCGAGACGTTCAAGTATCTCACGGGCCGCATCGAGGTAGAAGAAGATATCTTCTTTTTCAGGGGTCCCACGGCAACAAGAGGACACCCGTGGAAAATCAGAGGCGGGAAACTGCACGGTGACACCAGGAAGTTCTTTTTCACCGAAAGGGTGGTGGATCGCTGGAATGGTCTTCCACTTCAGGTGATTGAGGCCAACAGCGTGCCTGATTTTAAGGCCAAATGGGATCGACACGTGGGTTCTATTCGCAAAGTAAAGGCAGGGGAGGGTCATTAGGGTGGGCAGACTGGATGGGCCTTGGCCCTTATCTGCCGTCGACTTCTATGTTTCTATGTTTCTATGTTATTTCCTCTTCCAGGTCGTTTATAAAAATATTGAACAAGATAGGCCCAAGAACCGAGCCCTGGGGCATGCTGCTAGTCACTTTCTCCCAGTCCGAGAAATTCCCATTTATGCTAACCCTTTGCCTTCTGTTTTCAAGCCATTTGCCGATCCATCTGTGTACTTCTCCTCCTATTCTATGGCTTAGTAATTTCTTCATAAGCCTTGCATGAGGGACTTTGTCAAATGCTTTCTGAAAGTCCAAGTAAATTATATCCACTGGTTCTCCATTATCTATCTGTTTGTTTACTTTCTCAAAGAATTGTAGTAAATTTGTCAAACATGATTTCCCTTTCCTGAAGCCGTATTGACTAGCCCTTATTAGATTGTGGTCCTCCAAGTGTTGTACAATGTTCTCTTTAATTATAGTTTCAATTATCTTCCCTGGAACCGATGTGAGGCTCACAGGTAAGGAGGACAATTGTCAAGGGGACTGCTTTGTAAGGCTAGTTTTGATATTAGTATCGGGGAAGGAAAGGTTAGTGAATGAAAACCAGATCTGGTATGCATTTATGGGTTCAGTGTATTCCATATAGTTGTGTTGGGATGAGTTTGATAAGGCTGTCTTGGCAACTTCCGATTGGACCAATTTGACTTTGTTGAGGAAGAAATCTGCAAGTTCTTGGGCTGAGATTTTGTTGAAGAAGGTTGCAGATTCTTGGTTTGGGGGGGCTGTCAGTTGTTGTAGTAGGTGGAACATTTTTTTCTGTCAGTTGTGTTACCTCCTATTTTACTGGCATAGTAATTTTTCTTTGTTTCGAATATGTTGTCCTTATATTTGTTTATAGCTGCTCTCCATTGTGTTCTGTGTTCTAGTGTCAAGTTTTTCCTCCATTTCCTCTTTAGACGTCTGCATAGTTGTTTGTCTAGTCTTAAGAACTCCGTAAACCAGGGCGAAGTTCGGTTTGGTTTTATTTTGCGCGGGTGGAGGGGGGATACAGTATCTAGGGTTATGGCGTCCCGGTGTCCTTGAGCACAGGATTTTCTCCAAGTATTGGGGTCGATGGCAGCTTCCCTCAATGTAGTGAGGTGGTCACGAGCCCACATGCGTCCTCTTCAGTATGCTCTTCTTCAGAGGTGGTCGCCTCAGTTGCACAGTCTGGATCATCTTGTTCCACTTCCAGGCTTGGCTCGGCGCAGTCTTCATTGGTGGCTCCAGACCTCCCATCTTGTGCAAGGAACGAGTCTCGACCAGCCACAGTGGACCGTGCTGCTCACAGATGCCAGTCTTCTCGGTTGGGGAGCTCAGTGCCTAGGTCACTCAGCTCAGGACACCTGGTCCATGGAGGAGGCTTCTTGGTCGATCAGGGCCTTGGAAACCAGAGCCATCCGTCTGGCGCTGTTAGCCTTCCAGTCCTTTCTGATGGGCAAGTCAGTCAGGGTTCTGTCGGACAATGCCATGGCGGTGGCCTATGTCGATCATCAGGGGAGCACCAGGAGCACTTTGGTGGACAGGAGGCAGCTCTGCTCATGGTCTGGGTGGAGTCTTATCTTCACGAACTGTCAGCCTCCCACATAGCTGGAGTGGAGAATATTCAAGCGGTTCCTAAGTCGTCACGTGCTGGATCCCGGAGAGTGGTGTCTCAGCCCAGTGGCTTTTCAGTTGATAGTGCAGTCTTGGGGATCAGCCCCTCATGGACCTGATGGCCACAAGTGTCAACACCAAAACACCCCGCTTCTTCAGTCGTTGCAGAGACGGTCAGGCCGAGGGCCTGGATGCTTTGGTTCAACCATGGCCAGCGGAGGGGCTGTTATATGTGTTCCCTCTGTGGCCATTAGTTGTATCCGAGTATGCTGAGGCCATTTCTTCACCCTATCAATCCCAACAACCCAAATGACATTCTAGATATTAACCTCAAACTAAAAAAGATCAGCCAGTGGTTAAATGATAACATATTAGCTCTTAATATATCTAAAACTAAAACATTGCTGTTTCCCTGTAATGAAACCTACTCTGTGATTGCTCCTATTGTCTTAAATCTTCAAATGGTAACTACCATTAAAATTCTAGGCATAAAATTTGACAGTAAACTAATTTACCACCAACAAATTAGTTCTGTAGTACAAAAATGCTTTCACAGATTACGTATGATTTGCTCCATTACAAATCTTCTGGAAACTTCATTTTTGAACACTCTTCACTAGTCATCTCTAGACTAGATTACTGCAATGCACTATATAAGGGAATAACTCAAAAAGAACTCAGAATACAAATGCAAAATACAACGGTTAAACTTCTATCCAAGCCTAAAAAGTTTGACCATGTGACACCACTCTTGGTTAATGCAGATTGGCTACCACTTTCCCACAGAATAACATATAAAATTTTACTTCTAACATTTAAATCCAGAACTTTTTACTCCCCAGATTTCATAGATAGACTACTCATTGCCTATAACTCATCTAGAACATTGCGATCAAATAATCAAAAACTTTTAGTCATACCCTCATTAAGAGAAATTGTTTACGATACCACTCGTAAATCGATTTTCTCTATAAATGCCCCTTATTATGGAACTCTCTGCCATCACATCTTCAGGCAGAATCTTCTCTGGATCGATTTAAATTGAACCTAAAAACATTTTTATTTAAAGAAGCATTCGATCAACAACCTTTAACTGAACAGATGAAATCATTCCCTCCCTATTGTATTACCATCTGTGTCTTACCATCCTATGAATTATTGTATTTCACCCCTTACCTATTGTATGATAATATACGTCTGTTTATGAGATTTGTATGTGTTTCCCCTACATTTTAATTATTTTACCTTTGTATGCCGCTTAGAAATTTGATAAGCGGGATATCAAATTTTAACCCCTGTTTTTCCCTTTAATATCCGAGTGGTAGAATTAGGAGGGCTTTGGCCTAGATATATGCAGGAGTGAGAGTTCCAAAGCCTGACTTTGTTACTTGCCTGTTTGCAGACTGAAAGCCATTATGCCTCTAAAAATGAATGTGCAGGTGAGGAGCTGTCTTCCCTTGCTACCTCTACTGGGACTGATCCATGCTTCTTGGTCTCTCACTCTCTAGCACATACTGCTCTTCTGGCTTTCTATACCCCAAGTGCATCACTTTGCAAATCTTCACATTAAATTTTAACTGGCAAACATTTGACCATTCTTACAATTTTTTTTAGATCTCTTTAGAGAATGACACAGTGACTGTTAACCTGCAGCTAACCGTGGGTAGCGGCGGGTAACCTGCTGGAATGGGGAGGAAAAAAAACCTGGTTACCGTGGGTATGGGGACAAGGCCATTCACTGCCCCGAGGAGCGGTGAATGGCCTTGTCCCCACAGTTAAGTATCTTGCGCACATTGCCTCATTTCTCACCCCTCCCGGTTAGCAGCCCTCGTGATCATGTGGTCCAGCAGCCCCCTCCCTCCTGATTGCTGAGATCCAGGCATCTCTTTCCCTTGTCGGGGCATCCCCTCCCTTTCCCTCACCTTCGCTGGCGACTTTCAGTTTTCTCTCTCAAAGCAGCCTGAGCTTTTTCACAAGTCACGTGCGCAACTGCTCTGAAACTTCTCTGACGTGAGCCGCCCAGGCAGAAACAAGAAGTTGTATCAGAGGAGAAGTTTTGAGGCAGCTGCGCACATGACTTGTGAAAAGGAGTGAGAGGTGGAAGGGAAGAAGAAAGAGATGCCAGACCATGGGGGGACGGAGGGAAGAAGATGAGTGCCAGACCAATGGGGTGGGGGGGGAGAGAGAGATGGAAGGGAGAGGCAGACAGTTTCTAGTAGAGGCAGAGAGAAGGCAGACAGCAGATGGAAGGAAGAGAATGACGAGAAGATGAGGAAAGCTGAAACCAGACGACAAAGGTAGAAAAATAATTCTATTTATTTTCTTTTTTGGATAAAGTAGTATTGTAGCTGTGCTGATAAATGTTTATCAACAAAGCCCTGCCAGCGGAAGATCTCTTCCTCTAGTTCAGCAGCCAGAACTCTGATTTATAAAATGACAGTTGTACAGAATATTGTTTCTTTTTATACTTTTAATAAAAAAAAGTTCAGTATAAAACTATTCAAGGCTTGTGTGGATGGGATCAGATGGATTGTGGGGACAGGACGGAGATGGGGCGGGGCCCAGGACCAAGCTTATGGGGGATGAGAAGGGAACCGAGTTCTCAGGGACAGGGACAAATTTTTTCCCCGTGTCATTCTCTAGATCTCTTCTCATGTTGTCTTTTCCCTCCAGGAGTCCATTCTGTTGCAAACTTTTCCTGCTAACCCTTGAGCAATGTCGCTAACCAATGTTGAATAGAGTCGGCCCCAATACTAATCCTCGAGCACTATCTTTCTATTACTGAGTAAACTCCATTTAACACTGCCCTCTGCTGTCATGACAGTCAACCAGTTCCCAATGCGTTTACCACTTTGTCCTAACTTTAGCCCACTCAATATGAGCTTCCTATGAGGGACTGGGTCAAAGGTCTTACCAAAATCCAAGTAAATTACATCTAGCGCATGTCCACTATCCAGTTCTCTGGGCACCCAGTTGAAGAAATTGATTAGATTTCTTTGGCATGATTTTCCTTTGGTGAAACCATGTTGCCTCAGATCTTGTAACCTATTGGATTCCAGGAATCTCGTTATTCTCTCCTTGAGCAGCGTCTCCATTACCTTTCCAGCTATTGAAGTAAGGCTTACCGGCCTATATAGTTTCCTCTCCACTTTTGTGAAGAGATACCCATCTATTTTCCTGCACAAGTCCAAGGATTTGTTAAATCTTTAAGAAGGCTCACCAGAATCTCTCTGAGCTCCCTTAAGATTCTAGGATGGATCCTCATTTTTCCCCTTGCCTTTTTTTTAATTTTAACTCAAAGAAATATGAAAATACCCTTGGGGGCCTATTCAAAAAGGACTGCATAGGATTACCACTTCTACCATCTGCCGAGACTGAGAACAGAATGACTTTCAAGGGACTGCACAGCCCACTTATAGGCTTACTTGAAACTCAGTAGTTCTCTGTCTCTATCTGCTGGTAGTGGTGCATAACCTCATCTGTGCCTGTCTAGAGCAAGGGTGGGCAGCCTTAGTCCTCAAGGGCCACAAAGTTGGGCCTTCAGATCTCCTCAATGAATATGCATGAATCTATTTGCATGCCCTGCTTCCATTTTATACAAATAATACTTTTGGATTAAGTAACTTTGCCTTTATTTTTCCTAATCTATATAGCTGTCTATTAGTTCAAGTTCAATTTTTTATATATACCGCAAATATAAAACCAAAGTTAAAATCTAAGCAGTTTACAATAAATATAAATTTTGTTTTAAATACTGCATATGTATTAATGATGAGCTTAATGTATTAATGATGAGCAGTATTATAAACCAGAAATTACTTTTTATCTTCTGCATAAATAAAGGCTAGTAAAATACTGATGATTTAATTATCTTGACCAGTGTTTGTGATTTCTTCCACATTCAGGCACAAATAAAGCTGGCAAAGAGAAGAGTGGTACTGGCCTCTCTGTACCTGGGCACAGGGCCCCTGGAGCAGGCACTGGTAAGTGGGGCAAATGAGTGGAGGGTGAGGATGGTCGTCTTTTTCATCTGCTCCCAACCAATGAGCCATACTTAGCGGCCCTCCGCCCATTAGAGGAAGTAGCAAATATATTCTCAGTGGGTGCTATAATTCCTGTGGCCCGGAGTGCTAAATGCTCGGACGTTCATAGGAATTCTGTGCTCCAGGCCCCGGTAGAAACCTCTACCTCAGCTTAGTAAAAGGGGGGATGTGTTAATTATTTGGCTCTCTTGTCCCACTGCATGTTAAACTGAGCTAGCTAGGACTCGGCATCTCTTTTTCTGCATAGCTTTGGTCTAGGGACAAATCCAGATCAAGTCTGCGTATTAGTACCTTGCACTTATGAGTCATTCAGTCTAGCTTGGACTGCAGTTAGCCCTATGTCCTCTGTAAGGTAACCTAATTTATAACATTTCCTTTTCTAATAGGTGGATTCTATACAGGAGAATTTAGAGAGCTTACAGTCGTCAAGTCTCCGCGTCTCCATTCTCTTAGACTTTACCAGAGGATCCCGGGGTACGCATATCCGCATACCTTCTTTTCCCTAATATATGGAACTGTTGGGTGGGGGGAGCAGGTCTTCATGGTTGCTGCAAGTAGTGGAAAGAGGTATTTGTACTGATAGTGGGAGAATACCTGGTCTCGGAGAAACTCCTGTTCTGACCTGGACTATTCTAGCTAGCTACAGTCTAGCTGCTTTGACAGGCATGCTAAACTTGTCATGGTCTTTGTCTTCATATGCTTTATGATAGACTTAAAGATCTCAATATGTATATTTTGAAAGAAAGGTGAAATGACTAGAAGGCAGATCTTTTTAAATGGAATGGAAGCTATAGGATGAGAGTGAAAGACGGTAGTTGAGAGTCATTTAGGAAAGTAGGTTGTTTTGGGTTTTTTTTTACTGACAAGGTAGTAGATGCATAGAGCAACTTCTTAGTAGAGGGGCAGAACATAAGAATGACCTTACTGGGTCAGACCAATGGTCCATCAAGTCTAGTAGCTTGTTCTGAAAGGCCGTCTGCTTAGCCTCACGCTGAAATGACCTCGACGCCAACACAGTTGCTGTTTCATAGAATTGTTTGTTTAAGGCAGCTTATATGAAACGAATTACAAGAATCTACAGCAATTGTGGGAGCAGAGACGACACCCTCAGATGCATGCTGGACTGAAAGCTCTGAATCGACTCGAACCTAACTTCTCTTTCATAGCTACTATTATACTTTTACAGCTTTGCATTAAAATCTTACTAAACTTACTCTGATTGGTAACAGTCATTAGCATATTTAATTGATTGATTTTAGATACATATTTTCTCTCTTAATTGGCTATGTCATTTATTGACGCATGCCATTACCAGACTTGGGGTAGGGATCAAAAAGCCCCAATCTTATCTATTCCCAACAGCCTGTCTTTGAGGCTTCACAAAGGTCATCTAAGCATGACCTCTGTCTCTCCCTCCTTCTCTTCCTCTTTGGTCCCTGCGTACATGCTGACCATCTGCATCATATAATCAGGTCATCTCAGCCATTCTGCTGGGCAATAGCACTATCCATACAACAGCTTGTAGCTTGTTCCCCTTTTTTGTGTGCTAGTTTGGTTCTTATCTTGATGGCCTGACCAGAGACCCCTCTGTAGAAATGTTCCAGCCTTTGCTCTGAAATTGCCACATAATTCACAGAAGCAACATCTGAACTTGAAGTTTCTCAGTACTTGAGAGAAAAGTTGAAGGCACACAAAATTCATAGCTTGGCCTGTTTTTCTGTCCTCTAGCCCTTTGTCCAGGGCCTGATGGGGGATGGTCTTGGTGGCCAATCCAGGTTACGAGGTTATTATTGTTATAAGCTAAGGCTCTTAACACTTGCATTGTGAGGTCATAGAGCTTAGATAAAGGCCAAATGGCCCATCCAGTCTGCCTATCCACTGTCTCCTCCTCTCCCTAAGAGATCCCACGTGCCTGTCCCATGCTATCTTGAATTCAGACACAGTCTTTATCTTCACCACTGCTTCCGGGAGACTGTTCCACACATCTACCACACTTTCTGTAAAAAAGTATTTCTTTAGATTACTCCGGAGCCTATCACCTCTTAACTTCATCCTATGCCCTTTCGTTCCACAGCTTCCTTTCAAATGAGACTCAACTCATGTGCATTTACGCCACATAGGTATTGAAATGCCTCTTATTATCTCCCCCCCCTTCCGCCTTTCCTCCAAAGTACACAGATTGAGATCTTTGTTCCCATACACCTTATCACGAAGACCACACACCATTGTAATAGCCTTCCTCTGGACCGATTCCATCCTTTTTATATCTTTTTGAAGGTGCAGCCTCCAGAATTGTACACAATATTCTAAATGAGGGCTCACCAGAGTCTTATACAGGGGCATCAATACCTCCCTTTTCCTACTGGCCATACCTCTCCCTATTCAACCTATCATTCTTCTAGCTTTCACTGTCACTTTTTTAACCTGTTTGGCCACCTTAAGATCATCACATACAATCACACCCAAGTCCTGCTCCTCTTTCATGCACAAAAGTTCTTCACTCCTAAACAATGCCTTTAAATGCTAGTGTATGAAATTATTAGACTTGAACTGCTAAAGTTATTCCCTAAACTATCTTTGCTTAAATAAGTAGAGATGGCAAGATTATCTATTTAAGTGTCTACCTTTTCCCAAGTTTAAAAGCAATTTTCCAGTGGGTAAAATAGTTACCAGTGAAGTTTCTTCATCTCTGAAGTCCACTTCAGGATTGAACAGCTGAGCTCTGGTCTGCACTGCAGTTAATGTGCCAGTGGTGCCCTTTTCAATTTTTCTCTACAGTCGGACGCTGAGATTTGATTAACAGGTAACTGGACACTAACACAGGTATTTTTTCTGACTTCTAACAGGAAGACCTTTGCAAAACTTTAAGCAAATAATTTTAAATGGATACAGACAAGTCTGACCCTTCTGTCTGTGTTATCTGCCAACTCCTCACTTTTGCTGGCTTTTACAAAGCTGCAGTAGTGGTTTTTACTGCGGGCTGGCGATATAAATGCTCCAACTCTCATAGAATTTACCTTTCCAGCCTGCAGTAGAAATCTCTACTGCGGCTTTGTAAAAGGAGTCCTTTATTAGTAGGAGAAGAGTACCGGTAAACATAGTAGGTGACGGCAGATAAAGATCCGAATGGTCCATCCAGTCTGCCCAACCTGATTTAATTTAAACTTTTTAAAATTTTTTCTTCATAGTTATTTCTGGGCAAGAATCCAAAGCTCTAGCCGGTACTGTGCTTGGGCTCTAACTGCCAAAATCTCTGTCAAAACCGACTCCAGCCCATCTACACCCTCCCAGCCATTGAAGCCCTTCCCAGCACATCCTCCCCCAAACGGCCATTTACAGACACAGACCGTGCAAGTCTGCCCAATACTGGCCTTAGTTCAATATTTACTATTATTTTCTGATTCTAGATCCTCTGTGTTCATCCCACACTTTTTTGAACTCTGTCACCGTTTTTCTCTCCACCACCTCTCTCGGGAGCGCATTCCAGGCATCCACCACCCTCTCCGTAAAGAAGAATTTCCTAACATTGCTCTTGAATCTACCACCCCTCAACTTCAAATTATGTCCTCTGGTTTTACCATTTTCCTTGTTCTACGTTAATACCCTTCAAGTATTTGAACATTTGAATCATATCTCCCCTATCCTTTCTTTCCTCTAGGGCAGGGGTGTCAAAGTCCCTCCTCGAGGGCTGAAATCCATCAGGCTTCCAGGATTTCCCCAATGAATATGCACTGATAGCATGATGGCAGATAAAAGCCAAATGGCCCATCTAGTCGGCCCATCCGCAGTAACTATTATCTCTCCGAGAGATCCCACGTGCCTATCCCAGGCCCTTTTGAATTCAGACACAGTCTCTGTCTCCACCACCTCTTCTGGGAGACTGTTCCATGCATCTACCACCCTTTCTGTAAAAAAGTATTTCTTTAGACTACTCCAGAGTCTTATCATCTTTTAACTTCACCCTATGCCCTCATATATACTGCGTATCAACAAGGGGTCCAAGAAGAAAAAGAACAAGGAACCGGCGTGGCTCACTGTAGTGATGAAGGAAGCGATCAGAGACAAAAAGATTTCGTTTAAGGAATGGAAAAGGTCAAAAATGGATGAAAACTGGAAAAAGCACAAAAAACATAAAAGCAGGTGCCATAAGGCGGTAAGAGGGGCCAAAAGAGACTATGAGGAAAAAATAGCCAAGGAGGCGAAAAACTTCAAGCCGGGGAAACGATCCATGAAGGAAGCAGTGGGGCTGTTGGATGACCATGGAATAAAGGGAGTGCTAAAGGAGGACAAAGCCATCACTAACAAACTGGACACATTTTGCGCCTGTATTTACAGAAAAGGATATACACAACATACAGGAAGCCGACAGGCTATACGCAGGAAACGAAGACGGGAAACTGACAGGGTTGATGGTCAGTGTAGAAGAGGTATGCAGGCAGATTGATAGGCTTAAAAATGATAAATCCCCAGGACCGGATGGCATCCATCCAAGGGTAATCAAGGAATTGAAAGGGGATATAGCTGAACTGCTCCAGCTAATAGCCAGTCTGTCGATCAAATCGGGAAGGATTCTGGAAGACTGGAAAGTGGCGAATGTTACGCTGATCTTCAAGAAAGGTTCGAGGGGAGATCTGGGAAACTACAGACCGGTGAGTCTGGAATTTGTTTAGGGATCCTGGTCCCCGTTTTTGTGCCAGATTGAGCTTGGGTGGATTACTAGGCCAGTTACTGGGCAGACTTGTACGGTCTGTGTCTGTGCATGGCCGTTTGGAGGAGGATGGGCAGGGGAGGGCTTCAATGGCTGGGAGGGTGTAGATGGGCTGGAGTAAGTCTTAACAGAGATTTCGGCAGTTGGAACCCAAGCACAGTACCGGGAAAAGCTTTGAATTCTCGCCCAGAAATAGCTAAGAAGAAAAAAAAAAAAATTTAAATTGAATCAGGTTGGGCAGACTGGATGGACCTTTCGGGTCTTTATCTGCCGTCATCTACTATGTTACTATGTTACTCCCTACCATTTTTTTTAGAGGTGCCTCCACAGTAAACCTTGCCCCCTAATTCAAACAAGGCATACTGCTTTGAGAGCCAGTATAGAATCTGTTCTGTGAAAAAAAAAAAAAAAATCCTGAGGTAGTGCCGGTCCGAAGGGTTGCTTTCCCTTTCAATATGCTGTAAATCACTATATTTTTTAACTAACCAGCACTTTTCTTTTAGCTAGGTCAAATATGGAGCAATTGAGCACTTCTCAGGAGAAGAGATGCTCAATTTGGTCCAGACGTGAGCCCTTGCGGGCAGCCTGAAAACAGCTGTTTGGGCCAGTGTGGTCATGGAGCCCCGTCGGCAGCGTCTGCAGGCGTCCAGGGCTCCCCACCGGTAGTGCCTCGCTAGTCTGCAGGAAGCAATGGGGAAGCCCAGTCTTCCACCACAGCCTACGGAGGGATTCCCTCTCAGCTGTTTCTTTCACAGCTGATGCCAGCTTGTCCGCTTTAGCGGCTGGGACAGTTCAGGCTTCCCAGCCGCTACAGGCCCTGGAGTGATTACTTTTGGCGGGAACTTCACCATTTTTACAGACAGGCAACCTCAGGTGACCTTCCCCCGTATTGCAAACACAGGGGCAGATTTCTGCTGGGTCCCCTGCAGTGGCAGGGAGTCCCATGGGACCCCTGAGGTTTTTTCCCCCTAATTTAATTTTTGCTGTGTGCAGAGCCTATTTTCAGGTGGCTGGGGGTCCCTCATGCTCCCAGGGGGGATTAGGGTGGGGGGTTTCCCTCCGCACCCCCTGTGGCTTTGCCTCCCTCTACATCTTTGACGTCCCCTCTTCCTCCCTCGTCCAAGCGCCCGAGGAAGGAAGGAGCGTGTTATCCTGAATGAGGTCCGGACCCTTTTGAGGAGTTCCCGGATCCTCTTGAGGGGATGGCCGCTGGTGGCAGGACGTTGGGTTTCCCGCTTTTCCAGTGAAGAGACATCTGTGGTGCGCCTTTTTTTTTTTTTTTTTTTTCAGAGAGATGAGCTGCCAGACCTGATTCAGCAGGTCTCTACCATGCTATGTTTTGAAGAGGCGCCACCGGAGACCCCGCATGTGGGGGACCCTCTTAGGGGGATCTGTGCTGCTGTCCTATGCTTCAGGATATTTGGGATCGCATCCTGGGGCAGTGGAATACGCCAGAGGCACCGTTTTGGTTGGCGCGCGCCATGGCTCGTTTGTATCCCATCCCAGAGGGGGATAGGGCTACCTTGAAGTCGCCAGTTGTGGACGCGGTGGGTAATTGCTAAGCAGCATGCTATGCCTGTTGAGGATTGAGAAGTGTAAGTTGATGTCTTAGCCTTGGGGGTCCAGGCGGCTATTTATGGGGGGCTGGTGGCTAATGACGTTTTTCAGTGGGCCGTGCATTTCTTGGATCATGAGTCTGATGACTGGTCCTTGCTGTATCAGGAGGTGGCAAAGATTGAGACTGCTGCCTCGTTCCTCCCGGATGCCCTTTATGACTTGATGTGGACGTCTGCCAAGTCTGTGGTTTTTGAAGTGGCCGCGCGTTGTACTGTGTGGCTTCGCGCTTGGTCGGTGGATGCCACATCCTAAATTAAGCTCACAAAATTTCCCTTTCAGGGATCCTTTTTATTGGAGAGGATTTGGGATAAGTTGGTTCAGACTCTGACGGACTCTAAAATGCCCCGCCTGCCTGGCCATGGCACCCTTAACGTTCACCAAGGTTATGGTGGTCGTCAGGGCGGCCTTGCGGACAGAGGGCATCCCTACCTGGATGATTGGTTAATTCAGGAAAAGTCGTTTCAGGAGAGTACTGGGTCACAGCTCGGATGGTGGAGTTCGTGCAATCGCTGGGGTGGGTGGTCAACCTTTCCAAAAGTCGGTTGGCCCTATCTCAGCATCTGGAGTACCTTGGTGTTCTATTTGACACCTCCTTGGGGAAGGTCTTCCTCCCAGAGGCCCAGGTAAGCAAATTGCAATCTCAGATTCGCCAGCTTATGGCATCCTGGTGTCCCCGGGCACAGGATTTCCTCCAAGTTTTGGGGTCGCTGGTGGCTTCCCTAGATGTTGTGAGGTGGGCTTGTGCCCACATGCGTCTTCTTCTGTATGCTCTGCTTTGGAGGTGGTTGCCCCAGAATCTTAGTCTACATCACCCTGTTCCTCTGCGGGGCTTGGCTTGCTGCGGTCTTCATTGGTGGCTCCAGACCTCCTCTCTTGTTCTAGGAATGAGTCTGGATCAACCACAGTGGACGGTGCTTCTCACGGATGCCAGTCTCCTCAATTGGAGAGCTCAGTGTCTAGGTCAGGGTTCTGTCGGACAATGCCACGGCGGTGGTCTATGTCGATCGTCGGGGGGGGCACCAAGAGCACTCGGGTGGCGCATGAGGGACTCTGCTCATGGTCTGGGCAGAGTTTCACCTTCAGGACATCTCGGTCTCCCTCATAGGCGGAGTAGAGAATGTTCAAGTGGACTTTCTCAGTTGTCACGTGCTAGATCCCGGAGAGTGGTGTCTAAGCCACATGGCCTTTCAGTTGATAGTGCAGTCTTGGGGTCAGTCCCTGATGGACCTGATGGCCATGAGTGTCAATGCCAAACACCCCACTTCTTCAGTCGTAGCAGAGACAATTCAGGCCGAGGGCCTGGATGCTTTGGTTCAACCATGGCCAACGGGGAAGGGCTGTTGTATGTGTTCCCTCCGTGGCCATTAGTGGGCAGAGTTCTACTCTGTATTGTTCATTACCTGTGCCTGGTGGTTCTGGTGGCTCCAGATTGGCCCCGACGTCCGTGATATGAAGATCTGGTGCGGCATCTGGTGTCGGATCCTCTACCTCTTTCGCCTGATCTTCTGGCTCAGGGCCCCATTCTCATGTTTGATCTGGGTCCCTTTTGTCTTATGGCTTGGCTCTAGAAAGGGAACGCCTAGGTAAGAAGGGGTATTCCGATAAAGTGATCTCCACCCTCTTTTGGTCCCAGAGACTTTCCACATCACAGGCTTATGTGCAGGTTTGACGTATCTTTGAGAGCTGGTGTGGGGTGGGTGAAGTGGTCTCTTTTCACGCTTCTCTGCCTAACATCTTGAAGTTCTAGCAGGATGGCCTGGACAAGAGGTCTGGCTTGGTCTTCTCTCCGGGTTCAGTTGGCGGCTTTGTCAGCCTTTCGTTACGAGTTCAGCGGTTAATTTCTGTTCCTGATGTCGTTCGCTTCTTGCGGGCGGCCAAATTGCTCAAGCCTCCCGTGCTGCTGTTGATTCCCTCTTGGGATTTGAATCTGGTCGTGTCTGGGCTTGTGTGCCACCCTTTTGAGTTTTTGGGTGCCTACTCATTGAAGGACCTTACTCTTAAGGCAGTCTTCCTGGTGGCTATTACTTCTGTTAGACGTGTTTCAGAGCTGCAGGCTCTCTTTTAGGTCTCCCTTCCTGGAGTTTTCTAGGGAGTGGGTAGTGTTGAGGCCTGTCCCTTCCTTTCTGCCAAAGGTAGTTTCTCCTTTTCGTGTCTTATCAGGCAGTGGTCCTCCCGGTGTTAGGTAGTCGGGAGTGTTCTTCTGAGCAGAAACAGTTACGCAAGGTTCTGTCGGTTTCTTCGCTCTTATGTGCAGAGGACCCAGGAGTTTGGGAAATCATGTCATCTCTTTTGCGGGTCCTCGTCAGGGGGATGTCGCTTCTAGGGCTACGATTGCATGTTGAATCAATGAGACTATTGCGTCCACATATCTTCTTCTTCAGAAAAAGCCTGTTCCGGATTTCTCAAGGCTCATTCCACTTGGGGTCAGGTGGCGTCTTGGGCGGAGTCTTCACTAGTACCTCCAGTGGACATTTGTAAGGCTGCTGTTTGGTCTTTCTTGCATTCCTTTGTCAGACACTACTACCATGTGGATGTTCAGGCGCGTCGAGACGCGATGTTCGGTGAGCATGTTCTGGTATTGACCCTTCATGGGTCCCATCCATGATGGGGACTGCTTTGGTACGTCCCGCTTGTAAGATATCTATACCAGTCTGGAGAGTTGCTTAAGAAGGAGAAATTAGGTTCTTACCTACTAATTTACTTTCTTTTAGCTTCTCCAGACCGGTATAGGACACCACCCTGTCTATTGTCGTGTTCTTATTGTGGCTGTTGGCGAGCAGTTTTTGGTTTTTCTGCGGGTTCTAGTATTTTTCTAGGGCTGGGTAGAATTGAAGAACAGCGGCTGTGGCTCAGCTGGCATAGCTGGCGAGCTGTGGGGACATTTTCTTGCTGAGATCTCTCCTTTGCAGTTTCCAGCAGCATTTAGGTATATTAGTTGTTACTCCTGTTCGGAGTCTTGTTTATTTCTGTTTCCAGTTCTAAGTTCTGCTTGGCTATTCGGCAGACTGATAGGAATAAGGGAAGGTACCTTTTTTGTACTATTCCACAGTTTTGTTTCAGTCTCCACCTGCTGGTCATGATGAGATATATACCCACTTGTAAGATACCTATAGTCTGGAGAGGCTAAAAGAAAGTAAATTAGCAGGTAAGAACCTAATTTCTCCTTTCCTACTAGCCATACCTCTCCCTATGCAACCTTTTCAATCACCTTAACCCTTTCAGGACCATAAGGATCGTAGGCCAATTTTTGTGGTTTTAACGACATTTTTATGGTAAAAAGGGCTTGCAGATGCCAAAAAATTGATTTTTTTTGTGAAATATCATTATTTTTTTTAAAAAAAATCACACTTCTGGCTTATGGACAGTGTGGCAAGTGAATCTTCTCGTCAATCTGGCAACGATGCTAATGAATGAATGTCGGAACCAGTTTGTTTACATAAAGGCAGTATCATATGGAATCCGTACATATCAAATTTAGAACTGTAGACTATCCCAATCAAAATTTATAGGATTTTAAAGTTATGGGACAAATATGTCCCTTGGTCCTGAAAGGGTTAAGATCATCATATATAATCACACCCAAGACCCGCTCTTCTGTCGTGCACATAAGCTCTTCACTCCCTAATCTGTACCGTTCTGTCAGGTTTTTGCAGCCCAAATGCATGACCTTGCATTTCTTAGCATTAAATATTAGCTACCAAATTTCAAACCATTCTTTAAGCTTTGCCAGGTCTTTCTTCATGTTATTCACACCATCTGGTGTGTCTACTCTATTGCAGATTTTGGTATCATCCGCGAAGAGGCGAATCTTACCCGACCACCCTTCAGCAATATCGTTTATAAAAATGTTTAAAAAAAAACAGGCCCAAGAACAGAACCTTGAGGCACACTACTGGTAACATCGCTTTCCTCGGAGCGATCTCCATTGATCACTACCCTCTGTCGCCTTCCACTCAACAAGTTCTTAACCCAGCCTGTCACTTTGTGACCCATCCCGAGGGCACTCAATTTATTTATTAGACCTCTGTGTGGAACACTGTCAAAGGCTTTGCTAAAATCTAAATACACCACATCTAGCACACATCCTCTATCCAATTCTCTGGTCACCCAGTCAAATAAATTGATCAGGTTTATCTGACTTATCTCTAGTGAATCCATGTTGCCTCCGGTCCTGTAATCCACAGGATTCCAGAAACTTGACCATTCTCTGTTTTAAAAGTGTTTCCATTAATTTGCTTACCACAGAAGTCATACTTACTGGCCTGTAATTCCCAACTTCTTCCTTACTTCAACTTTTGTGTAGAGGGATCACATCCATCCTTCCCCAGTCCTCCGGTACCACTCCTGACTCTAGAGACTCGTTGAAAAGGTCAGTCAGCAGAGCTACCAGAACTTCCTTAAGTTCCTTCAGCACCCTAGAATGTACACCATCTGGTCCCATTGCTTTGTCTTCCTTTATTTTAGCTAGCTCCTCACAAACACAACCCTCTGAAAATTGATCAGGGTCTATTACTCCTCCATCCCTATTCACGTTTGTCTTCACATTCAGGTGTTCCAAGTATGCAGGTCCTAATTAGCTAGTTTGAGCCCAACCTAACTTGGGTGCTTTTTCACAATGAAATCTAATATTGTTCTTGCAGAGTTTTTGTTTGCAATCATATGGTTCAAGCTGATCTGCTCTTTATTCATAGATCTTATAGGTGAATTATTAGTAGACTGTTCAGGTGAAGAGATGGGTCTTCAGCGTTTTCCGGAAGGTCATAAGCGAGACTTCAGATCTTATCTGGGCGAGCAACTGATTTCAGAGACGGGGGATGAAGTGGCTGTATGAGTGTTTATGAGCCGTTTCCATTAGGAAGGCTCTTCCTGCAGGGAGGTGCAGATGTTTCTCAGTTTCAGAGTGGAGTGAGCGGCAGGAGTGTATTGTGGGAGTTTGGATATGATGTAAGCTGGGGTGGTGAGGTGGAATCTCTTGTAGGCCATTACGAGGGCTTTGAATACATAGCGCTTGTTAATCGGCAGCCAGTGTTCCTCATGGAGGGCTGTGGAGATAGGGTTGTTGTAGTTGAGGTCGTGTAGGAGGCGGTTTGCAGAGTTCTGCATTCGCTGGAGGTGCTTGAGTTCTTTGGCGGTGATTCCATTGAAGATAAAGTTGCAATAATCCATTCTGGAGAGTACATAGGTGTAGAGGAGTTGGGCTAGGTTAGGTTTAGTGATATATGGTTTGATCCTTTTAAGCTGACGCAGTTAGTAGAAGGAAGTGGAGACTACCTGAGAGTTGTGAGCTGAGAGGGACAGGTGGCCATCCAATACCACCCCAAGACTGTGCACTTGGTCTTTTGCTGTCAAGAGTGTGAAGTCCCAAGATAGTATTGGGTGTATGAAGTTGGTGTTCTTCTTTCTAATCCATAGTAGTTCAGTTTTGGCAGCATTCAGCTGAAGTTTTTTGGCTGTCATTCAGCTCTTCATGTCGGTGAGGCAGTGTTGAAGGTTGATGAATTGGGTGGATCGGTCTTTACCTAGCGGGAAGAGAAGCTGAATGTCATCAGCATAAGAGTGGTTTTAATGTTGTATTTTTGGGCAATATCTGATGTACAGGTTGAAAAGGAGAGTGGACAGTAGGGCACCCTGGGGGACTCCATATTTGATGGGTTTGGATTTGTTTGGGGCTAGCAGTACTGATTGAGTTCTGCTGAAGGAAGGAAGTGAACCATTGGAGTGCAGAGTCCTCGATTCCTAGGTCGGTGAGTCTGTGCAGTAGTTGCTGATGGTCAATGGTATCAAAGGCAGCACTTAGGTCTAGTAGTATTAGAAGGGCATCGCTGTCTTTGTCTAGTATTGACCAGCTGTTGTCTAGTATTGACCAGCTGTTCTGTGCTATGGCCTGTTCAGAAGCCAGATTGGAAGGGGGAGAGAGCGTTCTGTTCTTCAATGAATGGGAATAGTCGGTGGAGTATTGTTCTTTCCAGGAGTTTGGATACAAAAAGGAGGTTGGAGACTGGGCGGTAGTTGTTTGGGTCAAGAGTAGGTTTTTTGAGTGGGTTTGATGATGACCGTTTTCCAGCTAAGTGGGACCTTTCCTGTCGCTAGGGAGATGTTTATGATGGGGAGGATGGATTCCGCTAAGGCGTCATTGGTAGTTAGGAGGAGACTGGAAGGGCAGGGGTCTAGGATAGTGATGGAGGGTTTTAGCTCCTTTAGAGTTTCGAGAAGCTCGTTGTGCGTGGCTGGGTGGAGTTGGGATAGAGATCTGGATGCTGGACTAGTTGGAATTTGAGGGGAGCCGGTCTGGGGGGAATTACTGTTGGGGGTATTGTCTAGTTTGTTGCGGATGGTGTCAATTTTGTTTTGGAAAAAGCTGGAAAGGGTCTCGCTGTCTAGGTCTGTGGGGTTGTTGGGACAGCATCCTTGGGCAGCAGAGAAGAGGCGGTTAGTTAGGGCAAACAAATGTCTAGAGCACATACGTAACACCCAGAAGGTGTTTGACAAGGTTCCGCATGAACGACTACTTCGGAAAATTGCGAGCCATGGAATCGAGGGTGAAATACTCATGTGGATTAAAAACGGGCTGGATCATAGGAAACAGAGAGTGGGGATAAAAGGACAATACTTGGACTGGAAGAGCGTCACTAATGGGGTGCCGCAGGGCTCGGTGCTTGGACCCGTGCTCTTCAACATCTTTATAAATGATCTAGACATTGGTACGACGAATGAGGTGATTAAATTTGAGAACAATACAAAGTTATTCAGAGTAGTGAAGATACAGGGGGATTGCGAAGATCTGCAACGTGACATAATCAGGCTTGAGGAATGGGTATCAACATGGCAGATGAGGTTTAATGTGGATAAGTGTAAAGTGATGCATGTAGGTAACAAAAATCTCATGCATGAATACAGATTGTCTGGGGCGGTACTTGGAGAGACCTCCCAGGAAAGAGACTGGGGAGTTATGATCGACAAGTCGATGAAGCCATCCACGCAATGTGTGGTGGCGGCAAAAAGGGCAAACAGAATGCTAGAAATGATAAAGAAGGGGATCACAAACAGATCGGAGAAGGTTATCATGCCGCTGTACTGGGCCATGGTGCACCCTCACCTGGAGTACTGCATCCAGCACTGGTCGCCGTACATGAAGAAGAACATGATGCTACTTGAAAGGGTCCAGAGAAGGGCGACTAAGATGATTAAGGGGCTGGAGGAGTTGCCATATAGTGAAAGATTAGAGAAACTGGGCCTTTTCTCCCTCGAACAGAGGAGATTGAGAGGGGACATGATCGAAACATTCAAGATAATGAAGGGAATAGACTTAGTAGATAAGGACAGGTTGTTCATCCTCTCCAAGGTAGGGAGAATGAGAGGGCATTCTCTAAGATTGAAAGGGGATAGATTCTGTACGAATGTAAGAAAGTTCTTCTTCACTCAGAGAGTGGTAGAAAACTGGAACGTTCTTCCGGAGTCTGTCTTAGGGGAAAACACCCTCCAGGGATTCAAGACAAAGTTAGACAAGTTCCTGCTGAACCGGAACGTGCGCAGGTAGGGCTAGTCTCAGTTAGGGCGCTGGTCTTTGACTTAAAGGCCGCCGTGTGAGTGGACTGCTGGGCACGATGGACCACTGGTCTGACCCAACAGCGGCAATTCTTATGTTCTTATGCAGTAGGGTTTTTTTGCCTCTGAGATGGCGACTTTGTAGGAAGCAAGGAGACTCTTCCAGTGTGCCTTCGATTCTTCATTCGGGTGTTTAACCCATTTTCTTTCAGATTTCCTCAAAGCTCTTTTCAGGGATCATAGGTTGCTGGTGAACCAAATTTTCCTTGTAGTCATATATTGTGGATTAAATAATCAAAAGTTTCTTATTGTTTGGTAACACTCGATGAAGTTACAGGGAAATACTTTTAAAACCAATAGGAGGAAAATTTTTTTCACTCAGGAAATAGTTAAGCTTTGGAACGTGTTGCCAGAGGATGTGGTAAGAGTGGATAGCGTAGCTGGTTTGAAGAAAAGTTTGAACAAGTTCCTTGAGGAAAAGTCCATAGTCTGTTATTAAGAAAGATACGGGGGAAGCCACTGCTTGCCCTGTTTTCGTTTTTTTTATTTTTTTAAAATTTTTATTCTTTATTCATTTTTAAACTTACAACAAGTGCACATAAGAACAACATAAAATACATTCATACAACACTTGAAATTCTTTCAATAATATCATAAATATAGAAATTAATTTCCCTCCCCCAACCCACCACCATTATTACCATTAAACACACAATAGAATTATTATAAATTCATTATTAAATCAATATATTTTCCCTTCCCCCCTCCTCCCTATATATATGTATACTATCAGAGGAAAATGATGCCTATTCATTGCAATATTTAACCAATGGCCCCCATATCTTTAAAAAATTGTTATAACAACCTTTCTGTAAAGCAATTACTCTTTCCATCTTATAAATATGGCACAAAGAATTCCACCAAAATGCATAACTAAGATTAGTATAATTTTTCCAGTTGTTAGTAATATGTGAATAGCAACTCCCGTCATGATCATTAAAAGTTTGTTGTTATGTGCTGATAATTGACTTTTTTTCCTCATAGACATACCAAACAAAACAGTATCGTATGATATTGCAACATGGTTTTCTAATAAGCAGTTTATTTGAGACCAAATTAAATTCCAAAAGTTCATAATGTAGGGACAATAAAAAATTAGATGATCCAATGCCCCGCTTCTGGATTACAGTGCCAGCATCTATTAGATTTAGAGCTATCCAACTTTTGTAAACGAACTGGGGTCCAAAAAGCTCTATGTAATAAAAAGAACCAATTTGTCTCATAGATGCCGACACTGTACATCTCATTCTCCAGGACCAAATTCATGGCCATTGAGAAGCAGAAATCTGATGCTTAATCTCAATGCTCCAAATATCTCTAAGACCAGTTTTCGTTTTTTATTAAGAAATCCAGATAAAAATTTATACCACTGTGTGGCTTGATTACCCAGGAAGTCTGCCTGGAAGCATAGGAACTCCAAACTATATTGAGTATTTTTCCCATTCAGAGAACCCCACCTGATTAGCCTGCTTCAGTTGCAACCATTTAAAACTTTGTGATTTATTAAGACCAAATCTATTCTGCAACTGTGAAAAATCAAGCAGTTTACCTTCTGAAATAACATCATTCAAAGTTCTTATGCCAGCAATAATCCAGTGCTTTCATAAGATTTGAGATCCGCCAATTTGAATCCTGAAGTTTATCCATAGAGATTGATTCATTGATTTATTTATTGGAATAGATGCTAAATTATTAATGTATCTCAAAGTTTTCCATGTATCAATCAAAATTCTATTCTGTTTATATCTCCTAGGCATTTTTATACTAACAACATGAACTAAATTTAAAGGAAACAAGAGACGCCACTCCAAGTATAACCAATCTGGAGCATTGTCAAAGAGTTCTGGGAGGATCCAATACATGCCCTGGCATAAAATATAGGCTTGATGATACCTATAAAAATTTGGAAATTTTACCCCGCCCTCCTCAATTGGCTTTTGTAGAGATACTAAAGCAATTCTAGGTCTTTTACCCAGCCAAACAAATTTTGTAAGAATACCATTAAATTTTTTATAAAAGGACCCTTGAAAAAAAATCGGTATCATACTCATTTGATAACAAACTACAGGCAAAATCATCATTTTAACAGTTTGGACTCTCCCCCACCAAGAAAGATGTAAAGGATTCCATTGCTCACACATTTCTGTTATTTTTTTAATAAAAGTTTTTCATTCTCTTTCAAAGTGTCTTCCAGAGTATTTTTTATCATTTTATCAAGCAGCCAAACTAGACAATCAAATTGCCAATCTACTGACGGCATCCCTCGACTACAAGACTTTTAGAAAAGAAATAAAGACCATACTCTTCAAGAAAACTCTGAAAAAGAAATAATTCCGCAAGTCTCAAACTCCACCTCTCACTAAAGCCAACTACCCCAAACAAATAACCTTACCCATTTCTCACTCTTTTTGAAAATGACTAATTTTTTTTTTTTTTTGTAAGTTCTTGTTGTAATACATCTTGGATAATTCTTTTGTAATCCGCCTTGAACTGCAAGGTAATGGCGGAATAGAAATCCCTAATGTAATGTAATATTTTAAACCATCCTCTTTCCAAGTAAAAGAGAAATAATCATAAGAACATAAGCAGTGCCTCTGCCGGGTCAGACCATAGGTCCATCCTGCCCAGCAGTCCGCTCCCGCGGCAGCCCAAACAGGTCACGACCTGTCTGAATCATCAGAAGGGGCTCCCTTGCCACCTTGGTTTCCTTGTTTAAGTCCTGCCTTCCTATCGAAGTCCTAGCCCTCCGGTCTTGCACATGCACGACCTGGTTGGTTTATACTCATTACCTGGTTAACTTTCTATACTTGTATTACATCCCAGCTCCTCCCTCAGTATCCCACGATCCCTTTATCCCTCAGGAATCCGTCCAACCCCTGTTTGAATCCCTGGACCGTACTCTGCCTGATCACTTCCTCCGGTAGCGCATTCCAAGTGTCCACGACCCTCTGGGTGAAAAAAAACTTCCTTGCATTTGTTTTGAACCTATCTCCCTTCAGTTTCTCAGAATGCCCCCTCGTATTTGCTGTCCCCTTCAGTCTGAAGAATCTGTCCCTATCCACCCTCTCTATGCCCCTCATGATCTTGAAGGTCTCTATCATATCTCCCCTGAGCCTCCTTTTCTCCAGAGAGAAGAGCCCCAGCCTATCCAGCCTCTCGGCGTATGAGCAGTGTTCCAGCCCTCTTACCATTCTCGTTGCTCTCCTTTGGACTCTCTCAAGTACCGCCATGTCCTTCTTGAGGTGTGGCGACCAATACTGAACGCAGTATTCCAGATGTGGACGCACCATCGCTCGATACAATGGCATGATGACTTCCCGTGTTCTGGTTGTTATGCCCTTCTTTATGATGCCCAGCATCCTGTTGGCTTTTTTCGAGGCTGCTGCGCACTGTGCAGATGGCTTCAGTGATGCATCCACCAGCACACCCAAGTCTCTCTCGAGTCTGCTGTCTCCCAACAATACCCCCCCCAATTTGTAGCTGAACAATGGGTTCTTTTTCCCTATATGCATGACCTTGCATTTGTCCACGTTGAAGCGCATTTGCCATTTGTTTGCCCAGTCTTCCAGCTTGTCCAGGTCCCTTTGTAGGTCCTCACACTCCTCCCTGGTCCTAACTCTGCCACACAGTTTGGTATCATCTGCGAATTTTATATCCTAACACTTTGCCTCCTTTTCCAGGTCATTGATGAATATGTTAAAGAGTAACGGCCCCAGCACCGATCCCTGTGGCACACCGCTCGTGACTCCCCGCCAGTCAGAATATTGACCCTTTACTCCGACCCTCTGCAGTCTACCCGACAACCAGTGCTTGATCCATCTGTGCACATCCCCTCCCACCCCGTGGTTCCACAGCTTCTTAAGTAGCCTTTCATGTGGCACCTTGTCGAAAGCCTTTTGAAAATCAAGGTAAATGATGTCTATGGGCTCCCCATTGTCCACCCGACTGCTTATTCCCTCAAAGAAGTACAGAAGGTTCGGTAGGCATGACCTTCCCTTACAGAATCCGTGCTGGCTTGTTCTCAGTAGGCCATTCCTCTCGATGTGCTCGCAAATGCCGTCCTTGATCATAGCTTCCACCATCTTCCCTATAATTGAAGACAGGCTCACCGGCCTGTAGTTCCCGGGGTCACCCTTCAATCCCTTCTTGAAGATAGGTGTGACATTTGCCAATTTCCAGTCCTCTGGTACCTCACCAGTTTTCAAGGATAGGTTGCAAACATGTACAATGCACATTAAGAGGAAGAATTTCTGACTTACTCCAATTTATTTTATATCCTGAAAATTTTCCAAATGTATCAATCAATTCTAATAAACATGGGATGGTAGTGTCTGGATTTCTCAATATATCATCTGCATATGCTGAAACTTTGTATTCTCTATCAGAAAAGAGAATACCCTGTATCCCCTTTGCTTGTTGAATGGCTAATAACAAGGGTTCTAATACAATATCAAAAAGCAAAGGAGACAGAGGACAACCCTGTCTAACCCCCCCCTCCGCAAAGTAAAACTATCAGAGAAATTATTATTAATATATAATCTTGCAGAAGGGGAGCTATACAAAGTTTGAATCATTTGTATAAATCCCGAACCTATACCAAACCATTCCAATGCTTGATACATGAAAGACCATTCAACTCTATCAAAAGCTTTTTCTGCATCTAGAGATATAGAAAAAAGAGGATCAGCACTTTCTTTAGATAAATTTAACATATGAAAGGCCAATCTAGTATTGTTAGAGGAATGTCTTTTCGCAACGAATCCAGTTTGATGCATATCAATAATAAAAGGGAGAGCCTTGGCCAAGCGTAAAGCCAATATCTTAGCCAAAAGTTTACCATCCACATTTATTAATGAGTTAGGCCTGTAGTTTGAAACCAAAGTAGAATCTCTGTTTGGCTTTGGCAAAACAATTGTTAAAGATTCAGCCATAGTACCTGTAATGCATCCCTTAGATAATTGGGATTGAAATAAATTTAGCAAATGAGGTAATAGGGAATTTTGAAATGATTTATAAAATTCTACTTTATAACCATCACCACCTGGAGCGGATCCAACTCTAAGAGACTTCAACGCTGTTTCTATTTCTTTTAGTGATATAGGCTCATCTAAACTTCTTTTTATATGATCAGGAACCTTCGGACCAATAATTAAGTTCAAAAAATCTAAACCATCTTTCTCCCTACCATCATAAGATTCAGATGAGTATAGATCTTTATAAAAATTTAAAAAGTTGCTTAAAATATTACCAATTTGATTATGCATAACTCCTTTCTCATCTTTTATTGCTATAATTTTTGTTCTTCTTTTCTTTGCTTTAAGGTAACTTGCCAATAACCGTCCCGCCTTATTTGAGTTTCCATAATGCAGAGCTTGCTGAGAAAAAATCTTTCCTTATCAATTTCGAAGCTAATTCATTAAATTTACCTTTTGCTTTTAAAAGTTCTTGCAACGTGTAATGTTCCCATTTATCAATCAATTTAGATTCCAAAGTTTTAATTTCTTTTTCCAAAATAGAATATTGATTTTTAATTTGTTTTCTAATATAAGCAGAGTATGAAATAATGTTACCTCTTATAGTAGCCTTAAAAGCATCCCAAACATTTTCCATAGAAATTTCATCTAATAAATTATATTGAAAAAATTCAGTAATTTTAATTTGTAATTCATCTAAGAATTTTGTATCAACAAGCAATGCATTATCAAATCTCCAAACAGGTCTACTATACTCTTGCTGATCCATTTGAAGTTCAATCCATGCACCCGCATGATCATATAAAATAATTGGGTCTATAGAAGCTTTAATCACTTGTTGAACTAATTGAGTTGAAACAAGAATATAATCAATTCTAGAAAAAGACTTATGAACTTGTGAACAAAAGGAAAATTCCTGATCCCTAAAATGAAGTATATGCCAAATATCTTTTAAATCACATGAATGTACCAAATTATCTAACATAAGAACATAAGAACATAAGAATTGCCTCTGCCGGGTCAGACCAGGGGTCCATCGTGCCCGGCAGTCCGCTCCCGCGGCGACCCCCCCCCCCCAGGTCCATGACCTGTAAGTGTTCCCTACCTAACCTAAATATCCATACCCTATTCGCTTAATGTCCTGGTGGTCCAGCGTGTAACCCTCCCTCGCCAGCGGCGCACAGGCCTAAAGATTTTATATTTCTACATGGTTTTTTATCCAATAACGGATCTATAACAGCGTTAAAATCTCCAGCTACAACTAATTTAGAAGCAGCCAGTGGGAGAAACAATTGTTGTAATGTTTTTAAAAACTCATTTTGATTCGAATTAGGGGCATACAAATTAAACAAAGCCAGGGCATTATTTCCCATATTCATATCCACATGCACCTATCTTCCCTTAGGATCTGAACCAACCAATTTGAAATTAGCTGAACATTTTTTATTAGTAAGAATAGCTACACCTGCTTTTTTCCCAACTGCAGGGGCGAAAAAACATTGCTTCACCCAGCCCCCTACCAATTTTTTAGATTCTATTATAGACAGATGCGTCTCTTGAATAAAGCAGATATCCGCATTCTGTTTTTTCAAAAACGCTAATGTTTTTTTTCTTTTAATCTGATGGTTGAGGCCATTTACATTCAGAGAAAAAATTTTAATATCCATCCTTAATTTTAATCAAAAATAAACTTTCCTAAAAAGAAAAATAATTTAAATTTTCCCAATATTCATAAATAAGCATCAATTTCCTTAATTTAAAAATGTGAACCTGAACCTTACCCCTTAATTCCCAACCTTCCCTATCCCCCCATTAAATAGTAAAATCTTGGAAACGCACATTTGATATCAGATGAAGTAATACTCTACACAAGCATTGATTGAAACTGATTATAACATTATATTAAGCCAACTAAAATACAATTGAGTTAAAAACAAAATATTTTTCATTAACAACTAAACATTAATAGTTAATTCATTTGCAAATACTAGTATTAAGAATCAAATTATCCAATAAATAAATAAATAAATAAATAATTAATTGTACAAGATAATGAAGAAATAATATTTTCTAAAACCCCTCATTATAATATTTTTATCCAAAGGAACCTTAAATGAAATTAGATAAAATATAAATCCCTTAAATTATTGTATAAAATCCCCTCAATAACACAACCCAACCTATCAATCCATATTAATCAATCACATAAATACTAATGTAATAAAAAGACAATCATGTGAACACTATTAAAAATCATAATCAAACAAATATATTCCAGTAAAATAATATTAAAGTAATTAGACAACAAATAAAATCTCCTCAATTTATTTTAACATAGCTATACTGTACTAATTAATAAAAAATGGAATCCCACCAATAGAATTGTTTTGCAAGAGAATAATAAACTATCATAAGCTTTATATGAAAATGCAACAACTTCCTCCCAACTAATTCTCTCTATTATTCTAATACAGTGGTCTCAAACTCAAACCCTTTGCAGGGCCACATTTTGTATTGGTGGGTTCTTGGAGGGCCGCAGAAAAAAATAGTTAATGTCTTATTAAAGAAATTACAATTTTGCATGAGGTAAAACTCTATAGTTTATAAATCTTTCCTTTTGGCTAAGTCTTAATAATAATATTGTAATTTATAGCTAAAGAGACATATGATCAAGAAACTGTTTTATTTTACTTTTGTGATTATGATAAACATACTGAGGGCCTCAAAATAGTACCTGGCGGGCCACATGTGGCCCCCGGGCTGCGAGTTTGAGACCACTGTTCTTATACCATCCTTTTAAACTAATTATACCTAATCCCACATCAAAATCTTCTATATTTAGAATTCTTCACCCTAAATCCCAAGCTGCGCTAAGAATAACTCTAAAAATCCCATATCTGAATATCCATTCGACTCATTACATAAAAATCAGTAAGCAAATGCTGCACACATTTTATGTATCACAGAATTGACCTACTGACAAAACTCAGCAAAAAGACAAACAAAGGTAAATCTATAAGCCAGGGGTATCCAACCTTTTGGCTTCACTGGGCCGCATTGATCGAAAAAAATGTTTCTGGGGCCGCACAAATGAGCAAACCTGCAGCAAGACAGAGGAGGGAGCCGGCAAGAAGGTAAACACCCGGGGGCAGCAGATGAAAACACTGCATCGCCCTTGACCGGGGCCACACAAAATACTTCACGGGGCCGCAGGTTGGATACCCCTGCTATAAGCAGTCAATCAACTTATGAAAAACAATTTTGCAATAAGTTAAGAAGCCCATCGAAATCATATGAAGGCTTATGCAATACATATTTTAAAAAGGAATCATCAAAAAGTAAAAGCAGTCATATATAATACAAGACTCGTAGCTTCAAAAACAATCATGTATTAAAAACATGATATACTACCAAAAACATTGCATAATCCTATAAACTTAAAAAAAACCAACTCCTAATAGATTAGTGTCCAACTTTTCCTGTGACGCTGCCGAAGATCAATCCCATTGGACTTATTTATATTTCAAATCTTGACGAATGCACTACTTCCGTGTTTCCTTTGACCCGGAAGTATAGTAGTGAGGCTGCGGAAGAAACCATTATCATAGGTAACCCTGTATGACTCTTTCAAAAACTTTGCAAAAGAAATCTGAGTAACAATCCATAAAATCAGGAATTTCAGTCTTCATGGCAGAATAAATTTCACTGTATCGTTCCATCATGATGCCTAAAAGCTGATAAAATTCTTTAGTTAGTACATTATTTCTTAGGTACGTAACAGCACACAGATGAACTATGCCACTACTATTGAAGTACAGCCATATTATGACGGATCACTGGAAACAAGGCACAAAGTAAGAGAAAAAAACCTTCAAATCTTCCATTTATAATTCCTAAGAAGCCCAACAGTGTGTCCATATCTAAATCAAAGACTCCTTGTTATTAATTGAAGCTTTTGCAGAAACTTAGAATCCCAACATAAGAACATAAGAAACGCCTTCACTGAATCAGACCTTTGGTCCATCTAGTCCGGTGACCTGCACACGCGGAGGCCAAGCCAGGTGTTCCCCGATGAAGACCTTGTTTACCCGTATCCCTCAATGTGATTTGCAAGAAGGTGTGCATCCAACTTGCCCTTGAAACCCAGAATGATGGTCTCCGTCACAACTTCCTCCGGGAGAGCATTCCAAGCGTCCACCACTCTGTGTGAAACAGAACTTCCTGGTATTTGTCCTGGGCCTGTTGCCTCTCAATTTCAGGCCATGACCTCTTGTCCTATTCACATTTGACAACGTGAATAACAATGTTTCTTGCTCTATTTTGTCAAATCCTTTTAGTATTTTAAAAGTCTCTATCATATCCCCTCGCAGTCTTCTCTTCTCAAGGGTGAACAAGCCCAGTTTTCTGAGGCGTTCTTTGTAGCTCAAATTTTCCATACCTTTTACTAGCTTCATGGCTCGCCTCTGCACCCTCTCCAGCAGGGTCACATCCTTCTTTAGGTAGGGAGACCAGTGTTGGACACAGTACTCCAGATGTGGTCTGACCATTGCTCTGTAAAGCGGCATTATGATGTCCGCCGATCTACTCGTGATTCCCTTCTTTATCATGCCCAACATCCTGTTTGCCTTCTTTGCCGCCGCTGCGCATTGCGCCGATGGCTTCAGGGTCCTGTCAATCAGTACCCCCAGGTCCCTTTCTTGTTCGCTCTTGCCCAATGTCACACCTAACATTTTATATTAATGTTCCTTGTTTTTCCTGCCCAGGTGCATCACTTTGCATTTTTCTATATTAAACTTCATCTGCCACTTTTCCGCCCATTTCTCTAGCTGGTTCAAATCTCTTTGGAGTTCTTCGCTGTCCATTAGTGACCCAACTGTCCGACATAGTTTCGTGTCATCTGCAAACTTGCTTATATTACTTGTTGTTTCCTCTTCCAGGTCATTTATGAAGATATTGAATAAAATGGGCTCAAGAACCGAGCCCTGGGGCACACCGCTTGTCACCTTTTCCCAGTCCGAGAACTTCCCATTTATGCCTACCCTCTGCAATCTGTTCTCCAGCCATCTGCCTATCCATCTTAGTATGTCCCCCTCTATTCCATGGCTTTCTAGTTTCCTCATAAGCCTTGCGTGTGGGACCTTGTCGAATGCTTTCTGAAAGTCCAAGTATATTATGTTCACCGGGTCTCCACTATCGATTTGTTTGTTCACCTTCTCAAAAATTTGAAGCAAGTTTGTCAGACATGACTTCCCCTTCCTGAAGCCGTGTTGACTGGCTCTCATCAGATTGTGATTATCCAGATGTTGCACTATACTATCCTTGATTAGTGCTTCTATCATCTTCCCAGGAACCGACGTAAGACTCGCAGGTCTATAGTTGCCTGGTTCTCCTCTCGATCCTTTTTTGAAGATTGGGATGACATTTGCTATCTTCCAGTCGTTGGTATTTGGCTGGTTCTAATTGACAAATTAGCTAGGGATTGTAATAGCTCTCCTATTTCTACCTTAAGTTCCTTTAGCACTCTCGGGTGAATTCCATCTGGTCCAGGGGACTTGTCACTTTTTAGTTTGTCGATCTGATAGTATATCATATCCAAGTCCACATTCACTGTGGTGAGGCTATCCTCATCTTCTTCCTTGAATACTTTCCCTGCTTCGGGCAGTGATGCAGAGTCCTCCTTGGTAAAGACAGACGCAAAGAATGAATTTAGCCTATCAGCAATCTGTTTGTCATCCTTAATGCATCCTTTTCTTCCTTGGTCATCGAGAGGGCCCATTGCCTCCTTAGCTGGTTTTTTCCCTTTTATGTATCTAAAAAAGGGTTTGAAGTTTTTGGCTTCTTACGCTATCTTTTCCTCATAGACCTTTTTGGCGTCTCTTACCGCCTTGTGACACTTCTGGTCGACCTTGTGACTGTTCCAGGTCTCTGTTGTTTGTTCGCGTTTCCATTTTTTGAACGAGTTCCTCTTTTCCCTTACCGCATCCTTCACCCCTTTAGTTAACCAAACTGGTTCTCCTTTGTTCTTATTTTTCCTTCCTTTGGATATCCGCGGAATGTATCCTGCATCAATATTAAATGATACTATGACGTATCAATTTTTGAGCAAATGAAAAACCTTTTCTGATAGGCTTACAAAGCTTTCCAGTTTGCATTCAATAACTTATAAAGCAATTAATATAGAGCACGTTCATAACATCAAATCAAGTGTATAATATATTTGTAAAATAGAATTTAGAAGCCTTGGGAAAACATCTATTTTGCTTAGCATCATGGAACTTCTTTCCAAGCATTCCAAAAAGAATGTTTACTAATATTGCTGCGTATCTAGGGCTGTTAATTCAGTTGAATTTAAAAAAAAAAAAAAAATTCCACCTCACATTCCACATAAGTATTTATATATCATTCACAAATATGAAATAAAAATCAAATTGAACACAAATAAACAGTCACTTGCAATTCCTTTTATCCTTCCAACCTTATGTCATCATCGGTTGCTCACATACATCCAAAAATTCCTTTAATTTGTCAGGATCATCGAAATTCAAAGTTTTATTGGCATAAGTAACCCTCATTATAGCAGGGTATATCAAGCCGAATTTAGCCCCAAGCTGTCTCATTTGAGGTCGTAGATCAAGCAGTTTTTTTCTCTTATCAGCGGTAGACTTAGCAAAATCTGGCAGAATGTGAATTTTTGAGTCCTGATATTTTAAATTCCTATTTTCCTTTGCAAGCCTTATGATTTCCATGACTTGCTGATGTCTTAGAAGTTTGAAAATCAGGGGACGTGGCCTCATATCCTTGCCAGATCTTCTCATAGGGATCCTAGAGCCCTTTCAAATTCCAAAGGATATTTTGACCTAAGAGGCAGAATCTTAGGAAGAAATTGTTCAAGGAAAGAGATTGCATCATTATTTTCAACTCCCTCAGGAAGCCCAATAATTCTTAAATTGTTCCGTTTTCCCCTATTAATGCAATCCTCCAGCTCTTTAGAAAGGACATCCACTTTTTCTCTGTATGATTTGCATTTCTTTAACTCTGTTTCATTTGCTGTCATTCTTTTGTCCATTTGATCAACTTTTAATTCAAATTTTTCCATATGCGCTGTGAGAATTTTGACTTCATCCTTTACCTCCTTCAAATTTTTCGCGTTGTCCGAAACTATTTCTGTGATTAGTTTCAGCTGAGCAAAGATATCACCATTATCATCTTTGGGCAACGACGCTTTAGCAGGATTCACAGGTTCCAGCTTTGACCTTTTAGCACCTCCCCCACTTGTGCCAGCCACTTCATTTTTTGTCAGCTTACTCGAAGCCATTCTTGGACTTAAATCTCCAAATATCGCTAAAAATGAAACTACTTTAGTGGCTTAAATTACTTTCATAAAGCTTGTATATGCAGAGCTCGATCTTCACCCGACCATCCGGCTGCGCTTCCAGGCCACGCCCCCTGCTTGCCCTGTTTCGATAGCATGGAATATTTCTACACCTTGGGTTTTGGCCAGGTACTAGTGACCTGGATTGGCCACCGTGAGAACGGGGTACTGGGCTTGATGGACCATTGGTCTGACCCAGTAAGGCTATTCTTATGTTCACCGTAAAAGCTTTGTGGTTTCATCATAAATTCAATGTCCGACAACATGATGCACGACCTACTCCTACTGGAGCGCTGGTCTAGGTCCTGGCAACTCAGCTTCAATGCCAAAAAATGCAAAGTCATACACCAGGGCAGCCAAAATCCATGCAAGACTTACACCCTTAATGGTGAGATCCTAACAAGAACTAAAGCAGAACGAGACTTAGGGGTGAACGTCAGTGAGAACATGAAGACTGCCAATCAAGTGGAACAAGCTTCATCCAAGGCAAGGCAAATCATAGGTTGCATACGCAGGAGTTTCGTCAGCCGTAAGCCTGAAGTCATTATGCCATTGTATAGATCCATGGTGAGGCCCCACCTGGAATACTGTGTGCAATTCTGGAGGCCGCATTACCGTAAGGATGTGCCGAGACGAGTCGGTCCAGAGAATGGCCACCTGGATGGTCTCGGGACTCAAGGATCTCCTGTACGAGGAACGGCTGGATAAGTTGCAGCTGTACTCACTCGAGGAAAGCAGAGAGAGGGGTGACATGATCGAGACATTCAAGTATCTCACGGGCCGCATCGAGGTGGAAGAAGATATCTTCTTTTTCAAGGGTCCTGCGGCAACAAGGGGGCATCCTTGGAAAATCAGGGGCGGGAAACTGCACGGGGACACCAGGAAATTCTTTTTCACTGAAAGGGTGGTTGATCGCTGGAATAGTCTTCCACTTCAGGTTCTTAAGGCCAAATGGGATAGACACGTGGGATCTATTCACAGAGAAAGGTAGGGGAGGGTCATTGGGGTGGACAGACTAGATGGGCCGTGGCCCTTATCTGCCGTCTATTTCTATGAGTATTGTATACTTGTCTTGATGTTTGTAAATTTAATAAATAAATAAAATTGTTAAAGGTCTCAGTGGCAAGTAACTTGATAGAGAATAGATACAAGATGTTACAACACACCTGTCCGCTTGCAGCATATATATAGTAATGTTAGTGATCAGTGCCAAGAGAGGCACTCGGCTTGTCCTAAGGCCCCAAGATTTTGGGACACTGGGTTTGTGCTCCAGCGCCTAAGACCTTGGCTTGCTCAATATTGTCCCACATGACCTTCCAGCTAAGCGTCAGAAGTTGGCTGTAAGTGTGAAAGCTGTAAGTCATCTGGTACTGGAAGGACCCAGAAATGCCACCGACTCTAGATATTGAATGTGCAAACTCACGATATTAGAGTGGCATTCGTACTCTTCTTTGCCAACGTTTGGAAGGTTCTTTCGCTGTGTAGTCTCCATGTTTTGTCTGGATCTGGTGGTTCTGTAGAATTTATAAGAGGGGGAAGGAGGGATTGTTTTCTTTCTGTGTTGGGTTCTGGTATTATTGTAAGCAGTGTACTGAACTTTGTTTATGTTTGTTCTAACCTATGCAATTATTATGTAGTTTAAATAAAACAATTAAAAGAGTGAATTTTAGGGATTCAACTTTCGAGGTAAAGTGCTTAGCTAAAGCATCAGCTAAGGGAATTGAAAAGGAATCTGTTATGGAACAGAGAAGAGAAAATATGAAAGCTTGGTCCATCAGCTATGACCAGGGCATGTGCCCCCGTGTGGACCTTCTCCTTACAAAAGATGATCTTCTTTAATGGCTCCTGATCATCTTTGCTCTTTCATTAATCTATTATTACTATGGCATTTGTTAAATTTCATGTATTTGACTGCGCTGACTTTTTAAAATGTGTTATTTGTGGGCCATAACTGTTTTATGACATAAGATTTAGCTGCTCATTGTCAAGGCACTTGTTCCATATGGACCTTTGTAAATCTGACGACTTTGAAATCAGCCATTTAAAATCTTACTCCATCTTAATGATAAGGCAAGTTATAATGTGCTATCGCTGTTCCCCCAACTAGGCAAGAAGAACTCACGAGCTATGCTCCTGCCGCTCCTCCAGAAATTTCCAGAGCAGGTCCAGGTTTCTCTCTTCCACACTCCAAATCTGCGCGGCCTCCTGCGGCACCTGCTTCCAGAGCGATTTAATGAGACCATTGGTCTTCAGCACATTAAAGTTTACGTGTTTGATGAGAATGTTCTCCTCAGTGGGTGAGTCCTTGTCGTCTTTGGTAGGATTGTGCCGCTGGGTTAATGAAAAATTGTAAGTGGTGTGAGTAGCTGTACTGTATATGTGTAAACTTAGTCACGTTTTGTCGCTGAATGCTTTAGCTGATTTGTCCCCCTTTTATTTTAGAGCAAACTTAAGTGATTCATACTTCACGAATCGTCAGGACCGCTATATTTTGCTGCTAGGATGCCCAGAAGTGGCTGATTTCTTCACAGAGCTGGTGGAGGCTGTTGGGGATGTCTCGCTGCAGCTGCAACCAGATGACACAGTGCTTGTGAAAGAGGGAATGCTGCATCCTTACCAGGGTGAGAGGGACTTCCTTTTTCTCTGCTGCTATCAGCACAGTGGGATTGGGTGTAGCCTTCTGACCCTGCTGGATCAAGATGTGAATCTCAAGCAGCCATATGATAACAATAGGAGTAGGGCAAAGTCAAAAAGCAATGGATTTGTATCCTTTTCTTTCCCTTATCTCTACTACACCTACCACTTACAGTATCATTTTCATAGCATTACTATCTCTTTAGCAGATGGTAGGTGAGTACTTGTGCAACTCTGGTTGGGTGAGACCTTGTTTGCATGCATTGATTTTGGCTCTGCAAAAAAAAGAAAATAAAAAGAGAACGACGAAGGGGAACATTCTTAAAACTTTATGGTAAAAACCAATGGGCTGCTGTTGAAGCTGTTCTTGTAATGATTTAAAAAAGGCGAGTCATTCTCCAGAAACAGCACATGCAAATCAGGTTCACGGAGCGTAGGCTCGCTAAATTTACTTGACAGGAGTCACTAGTGGTAGTGATCAGCACATGCTTAGACTACATCCGCATATAAAAAAAACAAAACAAATTGAAGATGGGCAGGAGAGATGCCCACTCTCTCCCGCCTCACTCGCACGTTGATGTCCAAAATTTGTAAGAGAGTTTCTGATGTAAATCTTAATGCACACATTAAGAACATAAGAAATGCCTTCACCGGATCAGACTTTAGGTCCATCTAGTCCGGCGACCCGCACACACGGAGGCTAAGCTAGGTGTTCCCTATTTGAGGACCTTGTTCACCCGTATCCCTCAATGTGATTTGCAAGAAGGTGTGCATCCAACTTGCCCTTGAATCCCAGAATGGTGGTCTCTGTCACAACCTCCTCCGGGAGAGCATTCCAAGCGTCCACCACTCGCTGTGTGAAGCAGAATTTCCTGACATTAGTCCTGAGTCTGCCGCCCCTCAGTTTCAGTCAATGACCTCTTGTTCAAGTCACTTTTGACAATGTGAATAACGAAGTTTCTTGCTCTATTTTGTCGAAATCTTTTAGTATTTTAAAAGTTTCTATCATATCCCCTCGCAGCCTTCTCTTCTTGAGGGTGAACAATACCAGTTTTTCGAATAATGGCTGCTCAGCTGATAGAGGTATAATGGCTTAACAGAAAATTGGTTGGTTTTACCCTTTCATATAGTACTTACCGTATTTTTCGCTCCATCAGACGCACTTTTTTTCCCCAAAAAAAGTGGGTGGAAATAAGGGTGCATCTTATGGAGCGAATATCCAAAGCGCCCCCCCCCCCACCGTTACCTTATTTAAATGCTGCTGCCCTCTCTCGCTGGACTTGGCGCCCTTCCATGCTGAGAGCGGCGCACAAGGCTGGCTGGCTGCCTCCTCTTCTGTACTCTTGCATCATAGCAGCGCACCAGGCTGCCTGCCTGGTCCCGTGCCACTCCCTGTGAGAACTGAGTTCTCTTGGGAAGCAGCGCAAGACTAGGCAGGCAGCCTGGTGCGCCGCTATGTGCAAGAGAACAGAAGAGGAGGCAGCCGAGTCAGCCATTCTCGGGGGAAGCAGCGGGGAACAGGCAGCCAGCCTTGTGTGCCGCTCTCAGCAAGGGAAGGCCCAGAAGTAAAATAAAAGGTACAGTGGGTGGGGGGAGGAAGAGGGCCAGGGTCTGCCTTGCTGATCCAAATTAAAAATAGGGAGGAGGGAGAGGCCTGGGCCTGCTTTCTGCCTGCCTGGGGAGTAGGGAGGGGGGAGTAAGAGGCCGAGGCCTGCTGCTGCCTGGGGGGAAGAGGCATGCCTGCCCTGTCCCGGCCTACCACTAGACGACCAGCGGGGGAACAGGGTACAGAGCCTGGCAGGGAGGGGGAACAGGGTGCAGAGCCTGGCAAGGAGTGTGGAGTTGGGTGCAGAGCCTGGCAGGAAGAATTTGGTTCAAAAATTTTTTTTTTTCTTGCGTCTTATGGTCAGGTGTGTCTAATGGAGCGAAAAATACGATAAGTCTGGGGATTCTTTGTGAAATAGCATTTTTTAAAGCAAATCAGATTTTTTAAAATCCCAGTACACAATCGAGCTGTAGAACTTGACAGCAGTTGGGCTACTTGAATTTAAAAGAATTTAGAGACACTTTGGAGGAAAAGTCAAATAGTTTCAAGTTTATTATTTATTTGATATCCTGCCTATCATTACGATAGGTTAAAATACAGAGTTAAAAATAGAAGGATAAAAAATAAAAGCAAAACATCAGACTGAAAAAATATAATTGTGAGAGCATTTTGACTAGAGACAAAAGGAGGGAGGGGTAAAATACAATATAAAAAAAAAGAAGGAAAAGAATGGCCATACACATTGGGAGGGGGGGGGTAAAGGGAATGTACTGCACTACCTTAGGAAGGAAAGGCATCCTTAAGCAGAAAGTCTTATATAGTGGTCTGGATGTTTCATTCCTGATATGGCTTGGAAGCATGTTTCATAATGTCAGGGCTGCAACAGAAAAAATTGTCTTTCGGGTTGTGTCGTAAAATATATAGCAAAGTGATGGAATTGAAAGGAGACTTTGCTGGGAAGATCGTAGTAGTCAGGAAAGAAAAGACAAGTGACAACTCAAGGTTGCATAAGTCAACTCTCCATTGGCATATATCCTCAGAAAAACCTCCCTAAATGTTCTAATATTGCAGTTTTTTCATACGGAGAGTTGACTTATGCAACCCTGAAATCTTTTCCTTCTCTAAAGATGTTCTGATTATTATGCTTAACTGTGTTGGGTAAGGATATTTTAATATTAATACTACCATTACCAATACGTCTTGTCTATCTGACAGATGCTGACATTTTGTATTTTGCAGGAGATAAGGAGAAATACTGCAGGGCTGCAAAGAAAAGAATAATGGATGTTGTAAACTCATTCAAAGCACGGCAGTCCCAACAGCATACTCTGGTCTTCCACACCAAGGACCTTGAAGCAAATCCCAAGCTGTTCCGTCATGAGAATGAGAGAGCAACGATAGACACCTGGATTTATCCACTTCTGCAAATGAAGCCCTTTGGAATTGAAATAGATGAGCTTGTGACTGAGACCCTTCTGACTGAGGCTGAGCGAGGGAGCACGTTGCACCTCTCCACAGGCTACTTTAACCTCACCCAAACTTACAGGGCTTTGCTTCTAGGAACCAGAGCCAGCTATCAGATCCTGCTTGCTTCTCCAGAGGTGAATGGCTTCTTTGGTGCTAAAGGGGTGGCAGGTGCAATCCCGGCTGCATATGTTCACATTGCACACCAGTTCCACAATGAAGTCTACTGGAAAGGACAGCAAAAGCGCATTTGCTTGCAAGAGTACTATAGGAGCAACTGGACATTTCATGCGAAAGGTAAGTACTCCTCTCTGTCCTCCACAGGCTTAGTGATAACGGGAGCAGGAGGGAGAAGTGTGTCTGTTGATGAGTAGGAAAGAGAGAAGAAGGACGGCAAGGACCAGCAATAATAATAATGGTTACTGCGGATGGGCAGATTAGATGGGCCATTTGGTCTTTATCTGCCATCATGTTTCTCTGTTTCTATCTCATATGCACTGATACCTGTCCAGCCGCCCAATTATGATTAAAATTCTCCAGAAAAGGCCTGCTTGAGTTAATGAACTTTATGTAGTGCTTCTACAACTCTCAAGAAGATTCTGCCTGAATTTCTAATGGGAACAGAATGGCAAGTAATATTGATCTTAGTCAGGTGAACAGAGGCTGGATACTCTTGACAGATCCGTAGATCTTAATGCCAGAGGACAGCTACATGGTAATCAGTAGTGCTGCCCGATTTAGAGAAAAATATTTCAATTCGATTCACTTTCAATGACACAGCTTTTTAAGTTTAAACATTTTATTTAACCAAGTCAATATCATGTCAAAAATTGAAACATCCAAACTATAACATAGCTGTATAATTAGTTAGAAACATAGGTTCACAGCTTCCCCAGGCCCAATTCTCAGTTTCACCAGCCCCACTGCCCGATTCATATACTTACAGGACACTGTGGATGTGGAATTGCGGGGAGGAGAGAGCCAGCCAAAAATACAAATATCTCCTTTGCTGCCACCAGTGCCAATCTGCACGAAGTCCTTTCGTTTTTTCCGATGTAACTTTGGTTTTGCAAAATAGGAAGTTACATTAGATGGGAATGACTCCGGCGGGTGGCGGCAGAGGGAAAGCCTGAATGGGTCTCGGGGCCGAATTGGTGAGTCTGGTTTTTCTTAACAATGAACCGATTTGAATTGGAAATCGGGCAGCACAAGTATTCAGGGCTCTGATGCTATATTGAACAATAGGGGAGAGAGTTCTAGTTCCTCTAGAGGGGTGAAATTGTTGGGATTCTGGTAGTGGGCTGTTTGTATAAAACTTGTATCATATTTATCATTTTGTTGGAAATGTCAAACCATTGAAGTGCTTTGAATATAAGAGGCCATTCAACTCTTTCGAATGCCTTTTCTGCATCTATCCCCACAGCCAGAAGTATTAGATGCTTGCAGAGGTTCTAGTATTATGATGCGAGTATACCGTGTATAAAACCACTCTAAGCTGGAGCGATAATTTGTGGTAAAAGTGTTTGTAATCTTGATGCAATGATCTTGGCATATAGTTTTGCGTCAACATTAAGAAGTGATAGTGGCCTATAGTTTTGAATTATCTGTGGATTTTTCCCAGGTTTAGGTAATGCTATAATTGTGGCTTCCCTGAAAGAGCCTCTAACAAGTTTCATTAAAATTTGTTGAAACACCTATCAAGTTTCAAGTTTATTAAATTTTTGATTAATCGCTTTGTCATATTTTCAAAGCGATGAACATAAATACAAAGTAATAGGAGTGGATACAAAATTACCTTATTAAAAAATAAAAAATAAAAATTACATATCATGAATTATCCCAGGACAAGCAGGCAGATATTCTCACATATGGGTGACGTCAACCACGGAGCCCCGATGCGGACAGCTTCACAAGCAGACTTGCTTGAAGAACTTTTAGAAAGTTCGCAAGTGCCTTCCCATCCAACATAGGGCACACATCTCCTCAGTTCTAAGTTTTCCTTGGAGCTGAGAAGCCCTAGTTTCAAGGTTCTGTGCGAGAGTCCTTTTTGTGCCTTCTCATCGCCGCAGCTCATGTTTTTATTTTTGAACACTGGTTGGCTTCTTAGCTAGCTATCTGAACTAAGGAGACACTGAGGAGATGCACGCCGTACGTCGGGCAGGAAGACACTAGTGCATGAGCGGTGCGGCAGTCGTGAACTTTCAAAACGTTTTACAAGCTAGTCTGCTTGTGAAGCTGTCCGCATCGGGGCTCCATGGTTGACGTCACCCATATGTGAGAATATCTGCCTGCTGTCCCTGAATAATATCTGTTACGGTAAGTAACTTTGCTTTCTAAGCGTTTTACAATGTTAAAAACAAGGGGGAGACTTACAAGGACATATCGACAAGACAAATTAAGGTCTTAAAGCAAAAACAATAGGTAAGTTTTGGTGAAATGCAATAATTACAGGAAAAGCAAACATAAAAAAGGGATAAACGGGAGGAGGGTGAAGGAGAAAGTCCTCTTTGGTAAAGAGAAGGTCCTCTTTGAAAAAAGAGGCTGGAAGTGGAGAGTGTAGAAAAAGTAAAGAGTTACAAGGAAGAGGTTGTTACTCAAAAGTGTCTTTGAAAGGAAACACTTTAGTCCGCCTTTGAATTAATCTGTTTTATTTTCGGCCAGAGAAAGGTGGTTCAACGACTGCCAAGCTGATCAAAAAATTGTACATAGTATTCAAATAGAATTGGAAGAAGTAAATTTCTATTCCAACAGTTTCTGTACTGCATTTTATAAGCTAAAACGAATAACAGAAGACATGCGACTATAATTTGTGTGTTTCCTAACAGATGCTCACGATCTGATTTGCCATGAGTAGCAGCTGCCTCCTGTAGTTATCCACTTATCCCAGGACAAGCAGGCAGCATATTCTTGACTGATGGGTGACGGCACCGACGGAGCCCCGGTACGGACAATTTTAGAGTGATTGCACTCTAAGAACTTGGAAAGTTCTGGTAGGCCGCACCGTGCATGCGCGAGTGCCTTCCCGCCCGACAGAGGTGCGCGGTCCCCAGTTTCTTAGTTTCCGCGGAGCTAAGAAGACGCGTTTTCAACGGCTGTTGAAAATTTTTTGTGACTTGCCTTCCCGCTCGCGTAAACCTTTTTGGCTTTATTGCCTTTTTCCTTTTCTTTAATTTTTGGAAAAAAAAAAAAAAAATCTTTTCTTTTTTTCGTCAAATTTGGTTTTTCCCCGGCGGGGCCTTCTGCCACCATCGAGGCCTCGGCCTTCGATTTGGCTGAAGCTGTTTTTACGTTCATGCCCCCTCAGCCAGGGTTTAAAAAGTGCCAGCGGTGTGCTCGGCCTATATCTCTCACGGACCCACACAACTGGTGCTTACAGTGTTTGGGTCCTGAGCATCAGGCCTCCACCTGCACCCGCTGTGCCACACTTAAAAAACGAACCCTCAAAAATCGCCAAATACAACAGCGATTACTGTTCGGTGCCGAGATGTCCGACCCCGTTCCATCGACTCCGGCTTCGGCACCAGTTCAGTCGGCACCCTCTTCTTCGACGCCGCGCGACACCGCACCGGCGTCCCAGCATTCAGGTAAGCCGGCTAAGAAGCCTTCCCCGCTGGAGCGTCCTCCGGTCTCGAGTGCAGTGAGCCCAATCCTGCCGACTGTGAGGCGCCAGCGGAAGCGCTCCGCCCCTATTGAGGTGAGTCCCTCGACATCGGGCTCCTCATCTCCGGGGCGTCGAGCGGCACCGCAGGTACCGCAGAAGAAAAAAGCGGTACCGGTGCCATCCCTTGATGACTGTATTGCGGCCATTCTCCAGGTGCAGCTCAAGGAGCAATTACAACAGCTCCTTCCAGCTATCCTGGCACCGAACCTTCCGGTGCCGGTCCGCACTGAGCCGGTACCGATAGTGGAACAGCCTGTGCTGTCTGCATCCACTCCTTCGGTACCGCTTCACTCGACCTCATCGGTATCAATGCCAGTCCTCGCACCGGAGCCGAGAGCTCAACATCAGTCCGTGCAGACTTCGGCACCGGTGCCACCGATTACATCTCCTGGCTCGGTATCGATGAGGTCGGGTAAGTCGGTGCGCAAAACCCGACATGTAGAACCATCTACTCCAGAGTCTCGGGACCGTACTTCCCACGTCAGGGATCCTGATCTGTGGGGAGATTCAGAGGAACCCTTTCTCTCTGAAGGGGAATGTTCCTCAGATGAGGAAGATTCTGCTCTACCTGACCCGTCCTCTAGGCATGACACTTCATCTTTCTCGAGTTTTCTGAAAGATATGTGTGACTCTTTATCTATTCCTTTGGAGGCTGAGTCCAAGAAGTCTAAAGCTTTTTTGGATGCCCTTGACTTTGACCAACCTCCAAAGGAATTTTTGAAGCTCCCTCTTCACGACATCTTGAGGGAGACTTTCTACAAGAATTTGGAGACTCCCTTAACGGTTCCAGGGGCCCCACGTAAATTAGACTCTTTATACAAAGTAATTCCCATTCCTGGGTTCGACAAACCTCAACTTCCACACGAATCTTTACTTGTCGAATCCACCCTTAAAAAATCTTCAGGAGCCAGTGTATATGCTTCTGTACCTCCTGGCAGAGAGGGTAAAGCCATGGATAAATTTGGTAAGAGGCTCTACCAAAATGCTATGTTGGCAAATAGAGCTGGTAATTATGCTTTTCATTTTTCTTTCTACCTTAAACATCTCCTTACCACCATGGCTTCATTTGAGAAGTACCTTCCTCAACGTAAGCAACAATCCTTTCACCATTGCTTGTCGTCTCTATTTCAACTGCGTAAGTTCATGGTTAGGTCCATTTACGACACCTTCGAACTTACATCCAGAGCGACAGCAATGTCTGTGGCAATGCGTCGCCTGGCTTGGCTTCAGGTGTCTGAACTTGATGTTAACCATCAAGATCGGTTAGCCAACGCCCCGTGCCTAGGGGATGAGCTCTTTGGGGAATCCATGGACTCGACCACTCAAAAGCTCTCTGCTCATGAGACACGCTGGGATACTCTGCTTAAAAATAAGAAAAAGCCTCCTCCAGCAAGGCCTTTTAGGCAACAGTCGGCCTATCAACGCCGCTTCACAGCTCGCCCATTACCAGCAGCTGCTCAGCAACCCAGGCGTCAGCGGCAGCAACAACGTCAGCCTCCCAGACAACAACAACAGCAGTAACCTGTGAAGCCACCTCCACAGCAGAAGACACAGCCCTTTTGACTTAATTCTCCAAAGTATAGCCGGTACTCCTATATCTGCTCTCCTGCCTCAACCTATAGGAGGTCGTCTTTCTCTGTTCCTCAGCCGGTGGGAAGTTATCACTTCGGACCAATGGGTCCTCAACATCATCCGCCACGGCTACTCTCTCAACTTTCAGACTCTTCCGCCCCAAAACCTGCCAAAAGAGTCTGCTTTGAACAGTCCTCAATCTGCCCTCCTTATTCAAGAAGTTCAATCCCTCCTCCTTCTGAACGCTATAGAAGAAGTTCCTCTAGATCAAAAGGGGCAGGGATTCTACTCCCGTTATTTTCTAGTCCCCAAAAAAACGGGAGATCTCAGACCAATTCTAGATCTTCGCGATCTCAACAAACATCTAGTAAAGGAAAAATTCAAGATGCTTTCTCTAGCCATTCTTTATCCTCTTCTCAATCAAGACGACTGGCTATGCTCCCTCGATCTCAAAGAGGCATACACTCACATACCGATCAATATAACCTCCAGACGGTACCCCCGCTTCATGATCAATCATTGTCATTACCAATACAAGGTGCTGCCCTTCGGTCTCGCTTCCTCTCCAAGGGTGTTCACCAAATGTCTTATTGTGGTAGCTGCATTTCTACGCTCTCACCACCTTCAGGTATTCCCTTACCTGGACGACTGGTTAATCAAGGCCACATCCGCTCAAGCAGTACTCTTGGCCACCAACCAAACCATCTTGTTTCTACAAATATTGGGATTCGAGATCAATCTACCCAAGTCTCATCTCATTCCCACTCAAAGACTTCAATTCATTGGAGCGATACTGGACACACTCCTCATGAGAGCATTCCTGCCATCCAACCGTCTTCAGACGCTTCAGTCTCTATGTCAGCAGGTGCTTCCACAACATTCCATCTCGGCCAAGCAAATGATGATACTCTTGGGTCACATGGCATCCACAGTCCATGTCACACCCCTCGCACGTCTTCACCTGCGCACTCCTCAATGGACCCTTGCTACTCAGTGGTCCCAAGCGACGGATCCTTGCTCACAACACATATCTGTGACATCATCTCTTCGTCAGTCTCTACAATGGTGGTTGGTATCCTCAAATCTATCCAGAGGTCTTCTGTTCCATCTCCCTCCTCATCAACTAGTCATCACCACCGACGCCTCTCCTTATGCATGGGGAGCTCATTTGAACGAGTTCCAAACTCAAGGCCTTTGGACAGCCCAGGAAAAGAAGCATCAAATCAATTTCCTGGAACTCAGAGCGATGTTTTATGCCCTCAAGGCCTTCCAACATCTTCTCTTTCCTCAGGTCCTCCTGCTGTGCACAGACAATCAAGTTGCGATGTACTACATCAACAAGCAGGGAGGGACGGGCTCTCGCAGCTTGTGCCAGGAAGCCCAGAAGATCTGGACTTGGGCCATAAATCACCATCTATTCCTGAAAGCTATCTACATTCAGGGAGAAAAGAATTCCTTAGCGGACAAGCTCAGCAGAATTCTCCAGCCTCACGAGTGGACACTCGATCCTTTCACTCTACAGTCTATCTTCGCTCAATGGGGCACTCCTCAGATAGACCTCTATGCAGCTCCTCACAATCACCAGCTGCCCCTATTCTGCTCCAGACTCTACTCTCCTCACCGTCTGGCAGCGGATGCATTTCTCATCGACTGGTCCAACCTGTTCCTGTACGCTTTCCCTCCGCTGCCTCTCATGTTGAGAACCTTGTTCAAGCTCAAGAGGGAACGAGCCACCATGATTCTGATTGCTCCGAGGTGGCCCAGGCAACATTGGTTCTCCCTTCTACTTCAACTCAATTCCAGGGAACCTTTTCTTCTTCCTCTGTTTCCTTCTCTGCTTACACAGCATCAGGAGACCCTTCTATATCCCAACCTCCAGTCTCTGCACCTGACAGCTTGGTATCTCTCGGGCTGACCTCTCATGATACTCGTTTATCTCAGCCTGTTCGTTCCATTCTAGATGCCTCCAGGAAACCAGCCACTCTGCAATGTTACCATCAGAAGTGGACAAGATTTTCTTCCTGGTGTCTTCTTCATCATCTTGATCCAACTTCTCTGGCAGTGGAGACATTGTTGGATTATTTGCTTTCTTTGTCTGACTCTGGCCTTAAGTCTTCTTCCATCAGAGTCCACCTCAGTGCCATTGCTGCTTTTCATGAGCCGGTCCATGGAAAACTTCTCTCAGCTCATCCCCTGGTGTCCAGGTTCATGCGGGGTCTTTTCAATGTGAAACCACCTCTTAAAGCCCCTCCTGTTATCTGGGATCTCAATGTGGTTCTTTCTGCCTTAATGAAGCCTCCATTTGAACCTTTGGCTACCACTCCTTTTAAGTTTCTCACTTGGAAGGTACTTTTCCTTATTGCTCTTACCTCTGCCAGGAGGGTCAGTGAGCTACATGCACTGGTTGCAGATCCACCTTTTACAGTCTTTCATCATGACAAGGTGGTTCTGCGTACACATCCAAAGTTTCTCCCTAAGGTTGTCTCTGAATTCCATCTCAACCAATCCATTGTTCTGCCTGTCTTCTTTCCGAAGCCTCATTCTCATTCTGGGGAACAGGCTCTACATACTTTGGATTGTAAGAGGGCTCTAGCTTACTATCTAGAGCGTACGAAACCCCACAGATCAGATCCCCAACTCTTTCTGTCCTTTGATCCAAACAAATTGGGACGTCCTGTTTCTAAACGTACATTGTCTAATTGGCTGGCAGCGTGCATTTCATTCTGTTATGCTCAGACCGGACTGACACTGGAAGGTTCTGTCACGGCCCATAAGGTCCGAGCAATGGCAGCATCTGTAGCTTTCCTCCGTTCCACTCCTATTGAGGAAATCTGCAAGGCTGCTACTTGGTCCTCAGTTCATACTTTTACATCTCATTATTGTCTGGATGCATTCTCCAGTCGGGATGGACACTTCGGCCAGTCTGTTTTGCAAAATTTATTTTCCTAATGGCCAACCTTCCCTCCATCCCTCTTTTTGTTAGCTTGGAGGTCACCCATCAGTCAAGAATATGCTGCCTGCTTGTCCTGGGATAAAGCACAGTTACTTACCGTAACAGGTGTTATCCAGGGACAGCAGGCAGATATTCTTGCGTCCCTCCCACCTCCCCGGGTTGGCTTCTTAGCTGGCTTATCATAACTGGGGACCGCGCGCCTCTGTCGGGCGGGAAGGCACTCGCGCGTGCGCGGTGCGGCCTACCAGAACTTTCCAAGTTCTTAGAGTGCAATCACTCTAAAATTGTCCATACCGGGGCTCCGTCGGTGCCGTCACCCATCAGTCAAGAATATCTGCCTGCTGTCCCTGGATAACACCTGTTACGGTAAGTAACTGTGCTTTCTGGTTACTAGTGTTTTGGGTGATCACATCGAATGATCCATTTGCTACACAGATATTAGCTTTTAATCTTGGCTCAGTGCAGAAAGTTACACATGCATAAAAGGGTTCTGCGATAAAGGCAGCTTCACGTTTGTTTGCTTCCAATGTGCGCAATCTGCACATGAACCAGAATGTTATCAAATTCCTTTTACGGCTAATATTTCTGCTGGTACTTTCATTATCTTTGGCCATGCACAGTAAAGCCATTGTTTTCTTTGCACACAGCTGTTTCTTCAGTTGCACGCTGACAATTTGGCGCAAGAAAGAAGTGCATCGCGGGAAAACTTAGTTTTAAAGAGCTCTGAAGCGTGGTGTGAGTGGGGAAACCCCCCCCCCACTTTACTGTATAGTGTTCGCGCTGCTGTTGGGGGGTGGAACTCTCCATTATAGAGAAAACGGAACTTGTTCCGATTTTTTTCGGGAAAAGTTCAGTTTTCTCTATAATGTGGGGGGTTTCACCCCCCCCCCAATGGCAGCACAACACTATGCAGTAAAGGGGGGGTCCCCACTCACACTCCCCATCGGAGCTCTTTAAAACTAAGTTTTCCTATGGCACTCTTCTTTCTTGCGCCGAGCTCGATTGTCGGCGCGCTGGTGTCTGGCGCACGATTGTCCCGTCACCGTTTCTTCTGTTCTGTTGCAGAAAGAGAGAAAAAAAACCTGGCACTAATCTCCATAAATTTTCTCAACCCTTCTCCATTGCTGCGTACCTGGGATGAATTTGACGTGCATGACCTTATCACCTTTCATTTTAATATAAGAACATAAGAATAGCCTTACTGGGTCAGACCAATGGTCCATCAAGCTCAGTAGCCCGTTCTCACGGTGGCTAATCCAGGTCCCTAGTTCCTGGCCAAAACTCAAGGAGTAGCAATTTTCTATGCTGCTGATCCAGGGCAAGTAGTGACTTTCCCCATGTCCTTCTCAATAACAGACTATGGACTTTTCCTCCAGGAAATTGTCCAAACCTTTCTTAAAACCAGCTACGATATCCGCTCTTACCACAACCTGTGGGAATGCATTCCAGAGCTTAACTAATCTCTGAATGAAAAAATATTTCCTCCTATTGGTATTGAAAGTACTTCCCTGTAACTTCGAGTGTCCCCTAGTCTTTGTAATTTTTGACGGAGTAAAAAAATCGATCCACTTGTACCCGTTCTACTCCACTCAGGATTTTGTAGACTTCAGTCCTATCTCCTCTAAGCTGTATCTTTTCCAAGCTGAAGAGCCCTAACCTTTTTAGTCTTTCCTCATACGAGAGGAGTTCCATCCCCTTTATCATCTTGGTCGCTCTTTGAACCTTTTTCTAGCGGCGCTATGTCTTTCTTGAGATAAGGAGACCAGAATTGAACACAATGCTCCAGGTAAGGTCATACGATGTAGCGATACAGAGGCATTATAACATTCTTAGTCTTGTTAACCATCCCATTTTAAATAATTCCTAGCATCCAGTTTGCTTTCTTAGCCATCACCACACATTGGGCGGAAGGTTTCATCATATTGTTTACGATGACACCCAGATCCTTTTCTTGGGCACTAATCCCCAAGATGGACCCTAGCATCCGGTAACTGTGATTCAAGTTATTCTTCCCAATGTGCATCACTTTGCATTTGTCCACATTAAATTTCATCTTTCCCAGTGGACGCCCAGTCTTCCAATTTCCTAAAGTCCTCCTGCAATTTTTCATAATCCGCATGCATTTTAACAACTGAACAGTTTAGTATCATCTACAATTTTAATCGCCTCACTCGTTCCAATTTCCAGATCATTTAGAAATAAGTTAAATAGCACCGGTCCCAGTATAGACCCCTGCGGCACTCCACTGTTTACTCTCCTCCATTGAGAAAAATGACTAGTTAACCCTACCCTCTGTTTTCTATCCTGTGTGCTCATGTGAGTTAACTCTCACATTGATCTCTTTTTCACTGCAGAATGCTCGCTAAGTTTCAAGTTTATTCTGACTTGATATACTGCTTTTACACACCAAAGCGGTTTTCATCTTTACAATATTAAAAAATTAACCACGTACTTTCCCCTGCGCTAGCTTTCTGCATCGGCCCCTTTGTCTGTTACAGGTTACTGAGAGGGGATACAGTATTTACTCTCTTTCTCTCATCAGGAGCTGCTGCTGCTCTGATCTGTCTTATAAAGTGAAAGGTTTTTGATTTGGAGGTGCCCAGTGTTTTGCTTGCAGGTGTGTCTGCAGAGACACCCATGTTACCAGAAAGGAGATTTATGAAAGTGGCCAGTAAAGCATAGCTCACCAGCTTCCTCCTTAGTGATGGGAAGTGTGGCCACTCCCACCCTCTGCTTTTCCTCTCCCTTCATTCTTCACATACTCTCTTTCTAGCCCCTCAATCGTCTTTGCCTCGGTTTAGCATTTGGATTAGTAGACGTGTGTAACTGGATATGTGAGCAGAGGGTTTATTTCTAAAACATTCACAATGGTTCAGAGGACGGACAACATACATAACATTACTTTCAGTACATCACTTTATTATCCCAGGACAAGCAGGCAGGTATTCTCACTAGTGGGTGACGTCATCCAACGGAGCCCCGATGCGGACATCTCACAAGCATACTTGTTTGTAGAAACTTTTAGAAGTTTCGAGTTGCCCACACCGCGCATGCGCGAGTGCCTTCCCGCCCGATGCACCGGGCGTGTCTCCTCAGTTCTTTCTCTTCCGCGGAGCTGAGAAGTTTGCCTTTGAAACTCTCTGCGCAAAGTTCCTTTATTGTGCCTTCTGTGCCCGCAGGTTTGGGGTTTTTTTTGTGCTCATTCTCGTTGGCTCACGTTGCGTTTTGTTGTTTAAAAAAAAAAAAAAAAAATTTTAAAAATTTAATTCGATCGTTCGACCAGGTAGGTCACGTGGCCGCGGCCCCGCGGCTTCGACCTTGCGGCGGAGCTTTTTCGGCCTATGTCCCGGCCTGTTACCGGTTTTAAAAAGTGTGTCAAGTGCCAGCGCGCGATTTCGTTGACGGACCCGCATCAACGCTGTCTTCAGTGTCTCAGGCCTCAACACCTTCCAAAATCGTGCCGGCCTGCTCCACGCTCACAGCACGTGCGTTTAAGCGTCGCTGTATTTTGTGGGAGTCGCTGTTTGGCATGGAGACGTCCCCGGTGCTGCCCTCTTCACAGAGTGCCACGCCTTCGACTTCCGATTCTACATCATCGGCCTCGAGTCTGCTCAAGCCTGCCTCGTTCATGCCGGCTTCTACTCAGACGCATGCTGCGGTGCCTTCCGATGTCTCTTCAGGTCCGGTAGCGCAGCCTCCTATCCCTCCAGTGGTGCTTAAGGTGCCCAAGGCCTCTAAATCCAAGCTCCCTGGCGGCCGAGTGACCAATGTCCGTGCGGGAGGTCCCATTGCTGATGCGGATCCCTCTTTGCCGGCGTCATTCCATGCCCTGATGGAGAAGCGATTTGTCGAGCTCTTTACCAAAATTGAGCCGACGCTTCTCTCCCAGATCCAGCCTGGGCACGCGGAAGCCTCCCGCGAGGTCGAGCCGCCTCCGGTGCCTCCTCGGCGCACATTCTCGCTGCTGGGAGCAGAGTCTCGGCGAGTGTTTGGTCTGGCTTCGGGGCATGTCTCGCAAGGAGCAGAGTCTTTGCCCATTCCACCTTTGGAACCGATATCCTCGATGCATGGCTTGCCTGGCCCGGACCCTTCCTCCGCAATGCCGGGCCTCGAACCTTGGGGAGCGCCTCGGGGGGCTGATGCTTCGATCCACAGCCTCCAGTTCCATCTACTAGGGGGCTGCCTCGTCTGGGCGTCGCTCGCCTCGTCGCTCGAGGCCTGCTTCTCGACACAGCTCCGGTCGTCGATCGAGGCACTAATCGAGGCATTCATCGAGACACGTCTCGCCTCGTCGAAAGCAACCTTTCCGGGAGTTTTCTCCTGAATACTCGCCCCCCTCCTCCTATGCCGGAACTCGAGGACTGCGGGGGTTCGTTCTCTCCGTGCCGGTCCTCGGCATCGGCGGACCAGGCCGCCTCATCTTTTTCGAGCCCGCCTCGAGGCCCGGCCCTGGCGGGCCAGTTGTCATTCTCGTCCTTCCTGAGGCAGATGGCGGTGGATCTGGATATCATCCTGGATTCGGGTTCCAAGTTCTCGAAGGAGTATCTGGAGACGATGCATCTTCCTCAACCTCCTGCCGAGTCTCTACGCCTGCCTCTACACAAGCTTCTGGACCAGACTTTCATGAGATGCTTCGAGACCCCATACTCCATCCCGGCGGTCCCGGGGAAGTTGGATGCTCGATACCGCACGGTGCACCATAAGGGCTTCGACGGGGCACAGCTCTCGCACCAGTCTCTCTTGGTCGAATCCTCTCTGAAGCGGTCTCATCCCTCCCAGGTCTATGCTTCCACTCCTCCTGGCTGGGAGGGCAAAACCATGGACAGATTTGGCAGGCGCATCTACCAGAACTCGATGATAGCTTCTCGAGTCCTGAATTACAGCTTTCATTTTGCAACCTACTTTGAGTTTTTTCTATCCATTCTTCAAAAGTTTTTACCCTATCTGGACTCTCAGGCTCGCTTCGAGTACTCGGAGGTGCTGGCATCATTGTCCCAACTCCGCCTGCAGATGATGCAATCATCTTACGACGCTTTTGAGCTCTCAGCCAGAGCGGCTGCTTGTTCGGTGGCCATGAGACGCTTGGCGTGGCTTCGCACCATTGATATGGACCTGAATCTCCAGGACAGGCTGGCGAATGTTCCTTGTGCGGGAGCGGACCTTTTCGATGAGTCCATCGAGGCGGCGACGGAGAAGCTGTCCAAACATGAGAAATCTTTTCAATCTATTCTCCGCCAGAAGCCCAAGCCTGCTATCTCTCTTCCTTCTATGATTTATCAAAGGTGCTACCCGCCGAAGCAGGCTCCCGCCATTCGGCCGCCAGTTAAGAGGCAGCATCAGCAGAAACCCCAGCAAAAACCTCAGCCTTCTACTGTCCCTAAGGCTCCCCAGCCTTTTTGACTGTCTCGTAGGGGGCATATCTTCCATCGTTCTGCCCTCCCCGCTTTTGCCCATTGGAGGTATGTCTCCATCATTTTTACCATCGATGGACGACTATTACCACCGACCTCTGGGTCCTTTCCATCGTAAGAGAGGGATACTCTCTTCAGTTCCATCATGTTCCTCCGGAACATCCTCCAAGAGAGTATCCTTCCATCTTAACCCAGACCACCCTTCTTCTTCGGAAAGCTCAGGCTTTGCTCCGGCTTCGGGCCGTCGAGCCGGTCCCTGTGGACCAACAGAACAAGGGGTTTTACTCCCGGTACTTCCTTGTCCCGAAGAAGACGGGCGACCTGCATCTTATTTTGGACCTCAGGGTGCTCAACAAGTTCCTGGTCAGGGAGAAGTTTCGCATGTTGACCCTGGCTTCCCTCTATCCCCTCCTCGAGGAGAACGACTGGTTATGCTCCCTGGATCTCAAGGAGGCCTACACTCATATCCCCATCCATCCGGCCTCCTGTCAATACCTCGGATTTCGGGTGGCACACCTTCATCTTCAGTACAGAGTGCTCCCTTTCGGCCTAGCTTCATCTCCCAGAGTCTTCACCAAATGCCTGGTTGTGGTTGCCGCAGCACTCAGGAACCATGGTTGCAGGTGTTTCCCTACCTCGACGACTGGCTCATCAAGGATTCCACGTGTCAGGGGGCCGTCCGGGCCACTCAGAGGACAATCTGGTTTCTGCGGAGTCTGGGTTTCGAGATCAATTTTCCCAAATCCCATCTTCAACCTTCACAGACTCTCCCCTTCATCAGAGCTGTTCTGGATACTATCCAACTCAAGGCGTTCCTTCCTCCTCAACACCTGGCGGCTCTTCTTCATCTTTGTCACTCGGTCTCTTCTCGTCCGTCCATCTCGGCGAGACACATGATGGTGCTCCTGGGCCATATGGCCTCTACGGTTCACGTGACGCCTTTTGCCAGACTTCACCTGTGGATTCCTCAGTGGACCCTGGCTTCTCAATGGTTGCAGATCTCCGACCCTCTGACTCGTCACATTCAGGTCACTCCTGCTTTTCTGCAGTCGCTTCGCTGGTGGATGCTCTCTTCCAATCTTTTCAGAGGTTTGCTGTTTCACATGCCTACCCATCAGAAGGTCCTCACCACCGACTCCTCGACCTATGCTTGGGGGGCTCATCTGGACGGTCTCCGCACCCAGGGCTATTGGACGAGTGCGGATCGTCTGTGCCATATCAATCTCCTGGAACTCAGGGTGATTTTCAATGCTCTCACTGCTTTTCAGCATCTACTTCATGACATGGTGGTCCTCATTCGTACGGACAATCAGGTCGCCATGTATTATGTCAACAAGCAGGGAGGCACAGGATCGGCCTCCCTCTGTCAGGAAGTTCTGAAAGTTTGGGATTGGGCGATTCGCCACAACGCCTTCCTCAAAGCTGTCTACATTCAGGGGGCGGACAATGCCTTGGCGGACAACTTGAGTCGTCTTCTACAGCCTCACAAATGGACTCTCCATTCCACGCCCCTTCATCAAATCTTCTCCCTGTGGGGAACGCCTCAGATAGACCTCTTTGCAGCTCCCCACAACTTCAAACTGCCTCAGTTCTGCTCCAGGATCTACACTCCTCATCGTCTCGAGACAGATGCTTTTCTTCTGGACTGGGGGAATCTCTTTCTGTATGCGTTTCCTCTCATTCAAAAGACTCTGGTCAAGCTCAAGTCCGACCGGGCCACCATGATTCTGATTGCTCCTCGGTGGCCCAGACAACCTTGGTACTCCCTCCTTCTGCAACTCAGCTGCAGGGAGCCCTTCCTTCTGCCAGTGTTTCCATCTCTGCTTACGCAGCATCAGGGATCTCTGCTTCATCCCAACCTGCAGTCGCTACACCTGACATCTTGGTTCCTCTCAGCGTAACTTCCCTTCAGTTTTCTCCAGCTGTGCCGGATGTTTTGGAAGCTTCAAGGAAGCCAGCTACTAGGCAATGCTATTCCCAGAAATGGACTAGATTCTCTACTTGGTGTTTTTCTCATCACAAGGAACCTCAACATGCCTCCTTGTCCTCAGTTTTGGACTACCTTTTGCACCTGTCTCATTCTGGTCTCAAGTCTACATCGATCAGAGTCCATCTTAGTGCAATTGCTACTTTCCACCAGCCTCTTCAGGGGAAACCTCTTTCTGCACATCCTGTGGTTTCCAGATTCATGAAAGGACTTTTCCATATCAATCCTCCCCTCAAACCGCCTCCAGGGGTTTGGGACCTCAATGTTGTTCTTTCTCAGCTTATGAAGCCTCCATTTGAACCTCTTAACAAGGCTCCTCTGAAATTTCTCACTTGGAAAGTGGTGCTTCTCATTGGCCTCACTTCTGCCCGTCGAGTGAGTGAACTTCAAGCATTGGTTGCGGATCCGCCCTTTACAGTGTTTCATCATGATAAGGTGGTCCTTCGCACTCATCCCAAATTCCTCCCCAAGATGGTCTCGGAATTTCATCTGAATCAATCCATTGTTCTTCCTGTGTTTTTTCCGAAGCCGCATTCTCGTCCTGGAGAATCGGCTCTTCACACTCTGGACTGTAAGCGTGCTTTGGCTTTCTACCTGGAACGCACCAAGCCTCACAGAACTGCTCCTCAACTTTTCATTTCCTTTGATCCGAACAAGTTTGGACGCCCTATCTCTAAGCGCACCATCTCCAACTGGATGGCGGCTTGTATCTCTTTCTGCTATGCCCAGGCTGGATTACCCCTTCACAGTAAAGTCACAGCCCATAAGGTCAGAGCAATGGCAGCCTCTGTAGCTTTCCTCAGATCGACTCCGATTGAGGAGATTTGTAGGGCTGCCACTTGGTCCTCGGTTCATACCTTCACCTCACACTATTGTCTGGATACCTTCTCCAGATGGGATGGACAGTTTGGCCAAACAGTTTTTTTTTTAAATTCTTTATTCCTTTTTAATTCTTACAACAAGTGTAATTAAAAAATAATACAACAATTTTCACAAATCACTTGTGATTACAAACACATGTTCTTATAAATATAACAAATAAATATCCCCCCATATTATCAATATTTCCATGACCATATTATATCTGTTTCCCACCCTAACCCAAATATAGACTAATCATGTGCTTAAGATATCTGATCATTAGAGTAAGTAGTCAATGGTCCCCATATTTTATTAAAATTATGAGATTTTCCTTGTTGCAACGCTATCATCTTTTCCATCTTATATATGTGGCAAACTGAATTCCACCAGAATGTATAATTTAATTTAGTATAATCTTTCCAATTTTGAGTAATTTATTGCATGGCGACCCCTGTCAATATTAATAATAGTTTGTTATTATTAGCAGAAATTGGACTCTGAGTTCTCATTGCTGTACCAAACAATATTGTGTCATAAGACAGTCCGACATGATTTTCTAATAATTTATTGATTTGGGGCCAAATTAGTTTCCAAAAGGCATTTATACATGGACAGAAAAAAATAAAATGATCTAAAGTCCCCACTTCTAATCTACAGTGCCAGCATCTATTGGATCGAGTGTTATCTAACTTTTGTAAACGTATAGGTGTCCAATAAACTCTATGTAACAAAAATAACCAAGTTTGACTCATAGATGCTGACCTTGTAGACCTTAATCTCCAAGACCAAAACCGTGGCCACTGAGAGGCAGAAATTGTCTGTCCAATCTCAGTACTCCAAATATCCCTAAGACCAGTTTTCTTTTTTTAATTCAAAAATCCATATAATATTTTATACCATTTTGCGGCTTGGTGACCCAAAAAATCCGCCTGAAAGCAGAGGAACTGCAAACTATATTGAGTATTAAGACCTTTCCATTCAGGGAACCCTACCTGAATAGCCTGCTGCAATTGCAACCATTTAAAATATTGTGTTTTATTTAAGCCAAACTTATGTTGCAATTGTGAAAAACTAAGCAATGATCCATCTATAATAACATCATTCAAAGTTCTAATACCTGCAATTATCCATTGCTTTCAGACGATTTTAAATCCGCCAATTTTAATCTTGGAGTTCACCCAAATGGATTGATTCAAAGATTTAGAAATTGGATCATGTGATAAGTTACTAATATATCTTAATGTTTTCCAAGTATCAAGTAAAATTCTATTATCTTTGTATTTCCTAGGTAGTTTTATACTAACTCCATGTTCTAAATGTAATGGGAACAGGAGCCGCCATTCTAAATATAACCAATCAGGTACATTTTCCATGAGATCTGGGAGGATCCAATACATACCCTGTCTTAGAATATAGGCTTGATGGTACCTATAAAAATTTGGAAAATTTACCCCTCCCTCCACAATTATTTTTTGTAGTGATGCTAAAGCAATTCTGGGTCTTTTTCCAAATCAAACAAATTTTGTAAGAATATTGTTTAACTTTTTATAAAATGACCATTTGATAACAAACCACAGGCAATATCATCATTTTAATTGTTTGAATTCTTCCCCACCAAGATAGATGTAAAGGATTCCATTGCTCACACATTTCTGTTATTTTTCTTAATAAAAGTTTTTCATTTTCTTTCACTGTATCATCAATTGTATTTTTAATAATAATACCTAAGTATTTTAATCCTTCATCTTTCCATATAAATGAATATGAGTCAAATAATCCTTTGGTACAATGAACATTAATTGGAAGAACTTCAGATTTACTCCAATTAATTTTATATCCAGAAAATTTTCCAAACTTCTCTAATAGAGTAAGTAAACATGGAATGATATTCCCCGGTTCCCTTAAATAAAGTAAAATATCGACTTCCGGTGACGTCATCACCCTGAATGGCGGGTTAGAGCCGGAGCTCTGATCCTCGAGCTAACGTTCCCCCGATCAGGAGCAGGCAAGTCGCGGTAGCGAGCTGGGCACCCGGTGAGCTGTGCGAGTGCAGCGGAGCGGCTTCGTAATATGCCGTCTAAAAAGAAACCCGACGAAGGGAGACCGCACGAGAAGGCGCCAGAAAAGAGCGGCCTGCGCCAGTCGCGCGGAGCCTCGTGCGCGTCCCAGCGTGAGTCCGGGGAGAGCGGGTCCGATGAAGAGTCGGAGAGGGGGTCATCTCCGAGACTGCGGAGAATGGATTCCTCTTCCGCAGCTGTGACTAAAGCAGACCTCCAGCAATGGGTTTGCGACATTAAGCAGGAAGTTGCTGGTGTCAAAGGGAAAATCCGGGACGCAGTGAAGGAAATCAAGAGGGACATAGCCGACCTCATGGGGAGAGTGGAGGAGACTGAAAGGAGAATGGGGGAGCAGGAGGAGGTGGTACAAAATTTGAGTGGGGCATTTGAGGCAGCCCAAAAGGACTGGCAGGACTGTTACCACCGGGTGGAGGATTTGGAAAACCGGTCCCGCCGGAATAATGTCCGCATCCGCGGTGTACCTGAATCGGCGAATTATGCAGATGCGGTGAAGGTGGTGCAGGAGATATATCACTCTCTCTTCTCCCTGGCTGACGACGGCGGAGAACCCAGTGGGGTCTTGAAAGTGGACCAGGCTCATCGCACACTGGGACCCAAGCGAGATGACTATCCAAGGGACATTATTGCATGTCTCCACAATTTTGCCGACAAGGAGCGGATGGTGCGCAAGGCCCGTGATCTGGGGTCGTTTGAGTGGAAGACCCATAAAGTGGAGGTGTTTCAGGACCTTTCTGCTATTACTTTGCAACGCAGGAGAGAGTTTCGCCCGATCGTGATGATCCTGAAGCAGAACAACCTCAGATATAGGTGGCTGTTCCCCTTTGGGCTCCTCCTCACTATTAATGGTGTCCATAAGAAAGTGACCACTGTAGCGGAGGCTGGCAAACTGTTGCGGAAGGAGGGGTTCATTACTGGAGAGGTTCTGATGTCGGACCGGCAAGGGACCCAGCAGTCAGAGAAATTTCGCTGGAGAGAGCGTGTGACCAGGTCCCGAAAGCCGGGTGCTGGTGGTCGAGAGGTGGAGGAACCATGTGGAAGAAGCGGAGCTGGACCTTCCAATGGCACTGGCGAGTGAGCAGTGGCGAGTGAGCAATGGCGGATCCTGCTTGGCTGCACTTGGACAATTGGGACTTTCAATGCCTTGACTGGGCAGATGTGTGGCTGGGACTGTGTGGGGGGTTGGATGTGAGGGGTTTTCTTCATGGGGGTGAGTGTGAGAGGGTGCCTATGGGAGTGTGACTGAGGATGATTGCTTGTTGGGGGGCTGGGGAGGGGAGGGGGAATGGATGAGGGGTTCATGAGCTGGGGGGGGGTCACCCGGAGTCATGGGAGGGCTGAGGAGCAGGTGGATATGGGTAGGGTTGGGAGGGGGGTGGGGCTGGTGGGGGGTGGGGATAGGGGGATGGGTAGGTGACAGCATGGGCTTTTGGATCTGGAGTGGGGGGAAGGGGAAGAGGGGTGCAGTGTGTGGGATAGGATTCTTGGGTTATGGGACCTGATTCTTTGAGATTGGGCAGTTTTAACGTTAAGGGCCTCAATATGCCACGTAAACACCAGCTCTTGTTGAAGGAGTTGAAAAGGCTGCGTATTGATATCAGCTTCATTCAGGAAACTCATTTTGTGCGCCCTGGGGAGAAGCTGGTACAATATAGAGAATATCCGGGAAGGGTCTGGGCCTCTAATAGGAAAGAAAGGAAAAAGGCAGGGGTGGGCATTTTGTTTGCTAAACGTCTTAAGATCGTGCCTGAACGGGAATGGAGGGATGAGAGGGGGCGCTGGGTGATTTGGGTGGGGCAGATAAATGGGGAGGTAGTCACCCTGGTGAATTTATATGTCCCGAATTCTAAACAGGGTTCTTTTTTCGATGAGGTATTGGCCAAGGTACTGCAGGTTAAGAAGGGGTCGGTGATTGTGGGAGGGGATTTTAATTTAGTTATGAATCCCAGGTGGGACTCTACGGGGGTTGGAGGGGACCGGCTTAAGTCCGATAGGAAACGCCTTAGACACTTGGTTGACGTACTCAATATTGTAGATGGGTGGAGATCTCAGCATTGCATGGATAAAGATTATACATACTACTCCCCTGTTCATGGGGTCTATACTAGAATTGACATGCTATATCTGGATAAGGGATGGGGGGGTAGACTACTGGGGTCCTCCATTGGGGACATTGGCTGGTCAGATCATGCTCCCATTTGGATGGATGTGCGATGGGGTGCTTCGAGAGTAGGGGATCACTACTGGAGATTGAATGATAGTTTATTGAAAGATCTGCAGATGGTCCGCAAGGTGGAGCAGGTTATTGAGGACTTTTTGGAGCATAATAATGTTGATTCCTACTCTCCGATAACAATATGGGAAAGTTTGAAGGCCGTACTGCGGGGGGAGCTTATTTCTATGGCCGCTCATAAAAAGAGGCTTCAATTGCAAAAGGAACGGAGTCTGAGAGAGACTTTACGTCAACTGGTAGATCAACATAAGAGGGGCCAGGGGGGAGCTCCCCTTGGGCTTCGGATAAGGGAAGTTCGGGCGGAATTGGGGAAGATGGAGGATGAGGAGATTCAATTCAATCTTGAACGTCTTCGTTTAAGGTTCTTTGAATCTGGTAATAGAGCGGGGAAATTGCTGGCTCATCGTCTGCGCCTGCAGCAGACGCAGTCTAATATTATGGCTATTAAGGATGGCTCGGGACAAACATTGACAGCTGAGGGGGCTATTCATGCACGATTTCGTGAATTTTATCAGCAGCTTTATACGCCAGAGAGTCAGGGGTCGGGGGAAGAAATTGGGAAGTATCTTCAGGATTTGGGCTTGGCATCCCTTACGGCCTGTGACGCACAGGGGCTGGATGAGGACATTACGTTGGAGGAGGTACGTAATGTGATTAGACAATTGAGACCGGGGAAATCACCGGGCTTAGATGGGTTCACGGGGTTGTTTTATAAGAAGATGTCTTCATTGGTGGCTCCATTGTTGGTGCGTTTATATAATAATCTGAGAGACGGAGCCCAATTGCCCTTTTATATGCGGCTGGCTGGGATCACGATTTTACCAAAGCCTGGGAAGGATGCCACTCAGTGTGGGAGCTACAGGCCTATCTCACTGTTGGGTATTGATACCAAAATTCTGGCTCGAGTGCTGGCTGATCGTTTATCCCCTCACATGCCGACACTTATTCACCCAGATCAGGTGGGATTCATAGGGGGAAGGCAGGCGGCAGATGGAATCCGCAAAGTCTTGAACTTGATTTGGCAGGCCCGACGTAGTGGAGGTCCTTGGGTAGCAGTGGCGGTGGATGCCGAGAAGGCCTTTGACCGCGTGGATTGGCGTTTTATGGAGGCAGTTCTTCACCATGTAGGTCTGGGGGCCAGATATGTGTCTTGGATTCTGTCTTTGTATAACGGACCTCTGGCGTGTGTGAAAATTAATGGGGTATACTCTGCTCCTTTTGAGCTCAGGCGGGGAACGAGACAGGGTTGTCCGCTCTCACCTTTGCTTTTTGCTTTGGTGATTGAGCCTCTTGCGCAAAAGATCCGACTAGCCACTGGGGTGAAGGGCGTACGGGTTCAAGGGGGTGAGCATAAATTGTCCTTATTTGCTGACGATATTTTAGCAATTGTGGAGGGCTCGGCGGAGTCCCTTAGATCCTTTCAGGATCTTATGACAGATTATGGGGCTTTATCAGGCTTTAAAGCCAATATGACAAAAACGGAGATACTTAATATATCGGTCCCGGTAGTGGATATTCCGTGTATTCAGAGGGTGGTGCCCTTTCGGTGGGTTAAGGGCCCTATACGATATCTGGGTATTCAGTTGGGGGTGGATTGGACATCCCTATTTCAGCTTAACTATATTCCGTTGGTAGCATCCCTAGCTAGGGATATGGATCGGTGGGCCTCATTATATGTGTCTTGGATGGGGCGCATGGAGGTTATTAGGATGTTGGTACTGCCGAAGTTCTTATATTTTTTTCAGGTTTTGCCTATTGAGGTCCCTAGACAGTATCTTCTCCGATGGCAGCGGAACCTTTTACGATTCGTGTGGGGAGGTAGACGACCCAGGGTGGCTCAATGTGCCATGTTCAAGTTTAAAGCGGAAGGGGGTCTGGGACTCCCCCATTTGGAGCATTACTACCGCGCGGCTCAACTCCGAGCGGGAGTGGAGTGGCATGCGCCATCTTTGAAGTTGTGGGTGCAGGTAGAGCAGGGAGTTTTGAGTGGCTCGGGGGGGGGCTCGTACCCTAGGGTCGCTTATGTGGGGGGACTTGGGGGCACGGGAGTTGGGAAGCATTTCTAACCCATTTACTAATTGGACAATGAGGGTGTGGAAGGGAGAGGCTGGCAAACTCTTGGGTCGTAGTAAGGGGTTGCATCATTTACCATTGTGCACTGCCTCTGATTTCGTACCGGGCAGAGATGGGGGGATATTTGTGCGGTGGGCAAGGAAAGGGTTGCAGTACTTTGGCCAATTTATAGAGGGAGAGTCCATTTGTGCTTTTCCAGAGATCCAAAAGCTTTATCAGCTTGATTCTAAGGACCTCTTCCCGTATCTACAAGTGAAAAGTTATTTGCAGAAGGCTAAAAGGGCAGATGTTGCAGCTTATAGCTGTTCCGACTTTGAGCAGCTTTTGGGGTCCCCAGTGCGTAGAGGTTGCATTTCGCTGCTGTATAAATGGGTGCATCAGGATAAAGACCGGAAGCCTCCGTATTTACTGGCTTGGGAAGGGGACTTGGGGCAGGTGTTTGAGGCAGCTCTGTGGGAAACTATTTCGTCTAGGATACATCATTTAGCTGTGGCCCCTATGTTGGTGGAGAATGCGCTTAAAATGCTGGTGCGCTGGTATCTCACCCCAGTGACTCTGAGCAAGATGTCCGCTACGGGCACAGACTTCTGTTGGAGGGGATGTGGGCAGCGGGGAACATTCTTTCATATGTGGTGGAGTTGCCCCTCCATTCAAGACTTCTGGAGCCAGGTGTTTAAGTATGTGGGGGCTCTCCTTCAAGTGCCTCTCGCGAAAAGAGCTGAGGTGGCCTTGTTGGGGTTTCCCTCTGGAGGGGTAGATGACACCCAGGATAGATTGGTGCGCTTGGCTTTTACAGCGGCTAGGCTGACTGTGGCTCAACACTGGCGCAGTACTGCTTCACCTACTTTGGCTCTGGTGCGAGAGAAATTGGGATGGGTGTGTGAGAAATATCGGCTCTCGGCCCTGTTGACTAGAAAATGGCAGCAATATCACGATATTTGGGGGAGACACCTGGCAATGGAGGGTTTGGGGATGAATAGTTCTGTTGTCAGCTGAGTTATTGGCTTCGGCCGGATGGGTTTTGTGGGGGTTTGTCTTCTTGGGGTTCTTATTGGGGGTCTGTGACCTTTGGTCCACTTCTTTTCTGATTTTTCTACTTTTCCTCACGTTGGGGTGTAAGTGTGCCTATTGGTGGTGTTCTTGGGTTTTTGGGGGGAGCAGGGTGCTGTCACTAGGGAGGGAGGGGGGGGAGGGGGTGGGGGGGGTGACATCAGGAGATTTGTTGATCTGCAGATTGCCTGCCTGTATTGTTGTTGGATATTCCTGATGTTTTGCTGTGCTGTTTTTCTCTTGTCATAAATAAACAGTTACAAAAAAAAAAAATAAAGTAAAATATCATCTGCATACGCAGAAAGTTTAAATTCCCAGTTAGAATATGGGATTCCTTTTATTCCCTTAGTTTGATTGATTGCAATTAACAAGGGTTCAAGAACAACATCAAAAAGTAAGGGGGATAAAGGACATCCTTGTCTAACCCCCCTTAGCAAGTTAAATCTATCTGATAAATTATTATTAATATATAATCTTGCACCAGGAGAGCTATACAATGTCTGAATCATTTTAATGAAACCGGGGCCAATACCAAACCATTCCAAAGCTTGATACATAAAATTCCATTCTACTCTATCAAATGCTTTTTCTGCATCCAAAGACACTAGAAAGCTGGATCATTAATATCTTTTGCTACAAAATTTATTCTCCTAAGTTGCCATCTCTCCCTCCATCCCATTGAGGTTAGCTTGGAGGTCACCCACTAGTGAGAATACCTGCCTGCTTGTCCTGGGATAAAGCAATGTTATGTACCGTAACAGTTGTTATCCAGGGACAGCAGGCAGCTATTCTCACGTCCCACCCACCTCCCCTGGGTTGGCTTCTCTGCTAGCTACCTGAACTGAGGAGACGCGCCCGGACCATCGGGCGGGAAGGCACTGGCGCATGCGCGGTGCGGGCATCTCGAAACTTCTGAGTTTCTTCAAGCAAGACATGCTTGCAAGATGTCCGTATCAGGGCTCTGTCGGATGACATCACCCACTAGTGAGAATAGCTGCCTGCTGTCCCTGGATAACAACTGGTACGGTAAGTCACATTGCTTTATGGCGGACTGATGCAAGTGGAGGGTGGTATGGGTAGATGTAATATTCTACTTAGCAGCTAATGTACTGGCTCCTCTTCAGTAGCAGTGATTGGACAGATCATCATGGTGGCAGGCTGGATAAGACTCAAAAGCCTTGACATTAGTGGGTGTAGGGAACTAGAGCCCAGTCTTCTGCTGCAAACAAGCACTTAGAAGTTGGTGTATATGAACAGACCAGATAGGCTTGTCTTCTTTGTAAACAAGTGTTTCTCAACCGTTTCAAGCCAAGTACCCCCTAAGCCTAATAAATACCAACCGAGTACCCCCGGCCAAACTCTTGCCCCAAACTCCACCCCCATAATAATACTAATTATAATGCAATTTCTTCCATCCATTTTTCATATACATACAATATAATCTTATTAATACATAATGGTAACCACAAAATAAAAAAACCCACAAAGCACACTACGCAGAGAAAATGTTAATTTTCATTTATATTCCATTTTTTTTCAAAGATGTCAAGGCAGATGACTTTAAAATATGCAATGTATTTTGTGGGTGGGAGGATGGGATTTGGTTATTTTGTTTGATATGTGCTGAGCGGCATAAGCAAACAGCTTGCTCAGCATACTCCTTTCTTGCTGGGGTTTTTGGGTATGGATTGGGTCTCATGGTGTGGGTTTGGGATGGGGTGGGGGTTTGGGCTTTGGAGTGGGTGGGGATTGGGGGGATTCTTTGGTTGGGGTGAAAATGTGTTTGATGGTACGTTTGGTGTTCGCGACCTTGTTGTATTGTCGTGCTGTATTGTGTATTTACTGATGGTGTGCCAATAAAACATGATTTATACTAAAATATGCAATGTCACCTCAGTAACCACTATAGAAAAATAGACAAATGTAGCGCAAAATATAGACAGTAGATATAAATTCTCAAAACTGATACATTTGGATCACTAAATTGGAAGTAAAATAATTTTTCCAACCTTTGTTGTCTGGTGAGTTCATGAGTCTCTGGTTGCATCCAATATATGTCCTTCCCTCCTAACAATTGTCCCTTTCTATTCACTCTCTCCCTCCCTCCTTCCTATGTCCTGAGTTCGTACCCCCTCCCCCTCTCTGCCTTACAACCTTGTCCTTCCTCCCTGCCGCATTGAAGCCTGCCCACCCGCCACCAATTCTTCCTCATCCCCCGGTCCGCTGCCCGACCACTGCTGCAGCAACTCCAGGAAGGGATGGGCCAGGTGCATGCAGCGATTGCATGCTGCCGGCCCACAAGCTTTCCCCAATGTCAATTCTGACATTGGAGAGAAGGACCGGGCCATGGGCCGGCGGCGTGCAATCGCCTGGCCCTTCCCTTTCCGGAGTTGCAGCGGCAAGCTGGTGAGCAGCAGTGGCAGGCAACAGCGGGCGGCGGTCATCCTGCATATGTACCCCCTAGGGTACACATACCGCAGGTCGAGAAACCCTGGTTTACAAGACTGAAATTTGCATTCTTAGTGTAATACATTTTCATGTTAACTGATTAATTGCCTAAAGAAGCCGACCTAGACCTATCCCAAGCTGCAGACTAGTAGCAAGTGTACCATTCATGACGAAGTTGATCGTTTGTACTCAAAATGGAATATACTTTTATGCTAGGACAAGCAAGCAGTATATTCTCACATATGGGTGACGTCATCCACGGAGCCAGGTAGGCACGCGGTACCTCAGTTCATCATTCTCCGCAGAGCAAAGAAATTGTGTTCTGGACTTTGTCCAGTTTGCGTGTCTTCGACCTGCAGTATTGTTGGCTTTTGGATGTTCTTTTAAACTTTATTTTGGTCTAATTGCCTTTCTGTTCTTTAATTAAAAAAAAAAAAAGTAAAAGCTTTAAGTTTTTTTCATTCTCTCATGGCTTTTGCCCCTTTAGGGGGTTGTTTCTGCCATTGTATGAGGTATTTCTCAAGGCTTCTAGCCTTTGAATTTCTTTTGGTTTTCTCAGAATACTACATTGAGTTTAACTTTGCAGATGCTATTTTTCTGTCCATGTCCAAGCCGTTGATGGGCTTTAAAAAGTGCTGTCGGTGTTGGCGGCCTATAGCTGGTGTTTGCAGTGCTTAGGCCCTGAACGCTGCTCTATCCTACAGAAGCGTTCTTTAAAAGCGAGGCGCCTCGAAGAAGAGAAGCTTTTCAGGGCTGTGATGGATGCCAACAATAAATCTCTGACCTCTCACCCCCTAGTTGCCAGGTTTATGAAAGGACTTTTCAATTCCAAGCCTCCACTCAGACTGCCTCCAGTAGTCTGGGATCTTAATGTAGTGCTCACAGCTTTGATGAAACCACCATTTGAACCAATGGCTTCCAATCATCTCAAGTTTCTCACTTGGAAAGTAGTCTTAATCTCTCTTACATCAACCCAGAGAGTGAGTGAACTTCAAGCCTTGGTGGCGGATCCACCGTTCATAGTATTTCATCATGATAAAGTGCTCCTCTGCCCTCATCCTAAATTCCTTCCAAAAGTGGTCACGGAATTTCATCTCAATCAATCTATTGTGCTGCCAGTCTTCTTTCCGAAGCCTCATTCTCACCCTGGAAAAACAGCTCTTCATACTTTGGACTGTAAATGTGCCTTGGCTTACTACATACAAAGACATCATCTGCTTTGATCCTGCTCCAGGTTCGTGTAACAGCACACAAAGTCCGAGCTATGGCAAAATCTGTAGCTTTCTTAGGTTTCACTCCCATTGATGAAATTTTCAAAGCAGCTACTTGGTCCTCAATTCATACTTTCACATCTCACTACTGTCATTTCAGCCAAGAAGTATTACAAAATTTATTTTCTTAATGGCCAATTCTCCTTCCATCCCATTAAGTGCAGCTAGGGAGTTCCATATGTGAGAATATGCTGCCTGTTTGTCCTAGGTTAAAGATGCCACAAAAACCAGCCTCTAACCCAAATCAAAACTTGTATAGAACAAATGGGTAAAAAAATTTCTCAATTCCTCCTTATAGAGCCAAAGGATTTAGGTCTAATTCTTTTTCATCCACTAAACAAACTTCCATATTAGCACTTTCCATTGAACACTTCACTTGTACTGAAGAGTGACCTATAATCTTCAGGATGCTATGGAGCACGACCTGCGTACTTTAGAAAGTTGGTCCTTGATCTGGCAGCTGGGCTTCAATGCCAAGAAATGTAAGGTCATGCATCTCAGCAACGGAAATCCTTGCAGAACTTACACCCTGAATGGAGAAACTTTAGCCAAGACTACGGCAGAACGAGACTTAGGAGTAATCATCAGTGCTGACATGAAAGCATCCACTCAAGTGGAGAAGGCTTCATCTAAAGCACGGCAAATGATAGGCTGTATCAAGAGAAGCTTCGTCAACAGGAAACCTGAAGTCATGATGCCACTGTACAGAGCCATGGTGAGACCGCATCTGGAATACTGTGTTCAATTCTGGAGGCCACATTACCGTAAGGATGTGCTCAGAGTTGAATCGGTTCAGCGGATGGCCACCAGGATGGTCTCGGGGCTAAAGGGTCTCCCGTACGAAGAAAGACTGAGCAAATTGCAGCTCTACACTCTCGAGGAGCGTAGGGAGAGGGGAGACATGATTGAGACATTTAAGTACATCACGGGACGGATAGAGGTGGAAGATGATATCTTTCTTCTCAGGGGACCCTCGACCACAAGAGGACATCCGCTCAAGCTCAGGGGAGGGAAGTTCCATGGAGACACCAGGAAATACTTCTTCACGGAGAGAGTGATTGAGCATTGGAACGAGCTTCCAGTGCAGGTGGTCGAGGCACGCAGCATCTCAGACTTCAAGAACAAATGGGATACCTATGTGGGATCCCTACGAGGTCATGCCAAGGGATAGGGTCACTAGGACTGAATGAGCGGGTCAGTAGAGTGACATTATAATTACAATTATTCTTTAGGGGGTCAGTAGATTTAAGAGGGTGGGTAAATGGTGTGGGCAGACTTGATGGGCTATGGCCCTTATCTGCCGTCATCTTTCTATGTTTCTATGTTTCTATGTTTCTCTTATGATCTCTGTACCATTGTTTCCATAATTTATGTTCACTCCTCCCTCCAATCTTTACACATTTAAATTTTTTTAAAAATTTTTATGTAATAATATCTCAACCTTAATCACTTCCCCTCCTAGTCTTTTTATAAAGACAGGCAACACTTATCTTTGGTGGATTCAACCACAGTCAGTGCTGATTTGTATTTCAAACTTCCTTGGATAAAGCACAGTTACTTACTTAACAGGTGGTATCCAGAGACAGCAGGCATATATTCTCACATCCCTCCCACCTCCCCGGGTTGGCTTCTTAGCTTGCTTACTGAACTGAGGTACTGGGTGCCTATGTCGGGCGGGAAGGTACTCAAAGTTTCTTAAAACTTAAAGTGACGGTTCACTTTTAAAACTGTACCAGGCTCTGTGGATGATATCACCCATATGTGAGAATATCTGCCTGCTATCTCCGGATAACACCTGTTAAGGTAAGTAACTATGCTTTAACCTCCCACATGGGTTCAGAAACATGCTAACATCAAGATTTAGATCAGTATTAAGCACAGCTAAACAAATGTTACTATTATAGTTCGATGTCTCAGCAGCATTTGACATGGTCAATCACCCTCTGCTGCTAAATAGTCTAGTTGAAATAGGAATCTCAGGAATAGTATTACAGTGGTTCCAAGGCTTCCTGGTGAAAAGACGTTACAGAGTGTTAAAAGATGGAGCTTTCTCCGACTACTGGTCTCCATCATCTAGAGAACCACAAGGATCTCCCATCTCACCGTTGTTATACAACATCTTTATGACCACAGACAGTATATTCTAAATGCTTAGAGGGAGAGTGTAAAGTTAGATCATGTCTAGGTGGTGTTATGATTTTATTTTATGAATGGTTGTTATTGGAAACTGCTTAGATCCTAGGCGGTATATAAATTTTTTAAACAAATAATCCCTGCAAGCAATGTTCCCTCTAAGAATTGAGTTAAATTTTCCATTACATTACCCTGATGATATTATACATACTGTACATTACAAATTAAGAATTACAATTCCAGTGCAATAGGGATGGTATGCTGAACCAAGGGTCTTTCATCTACTCCCTCGAGTCCATTGCAGGAGATACTGATCACTGTTTTCAGTACCTCCTCCTTCTCCCTGCTCTCTGCTGCCCCCCAGTCAGTTATTTCTTGTGCAAGTGAGCTTGCAGGAGCAACATTGATCTGCTTGGACTTCTTTATTGGATTTCAAGAATTTTTTGCAGTTTTTTGGTGGAATTTTGTGTTCCTATTCAGCTCCAGTAACTTCCTAGCCTGCATGAGAGGAGCAAACTTCAGTCTGCAGCTGACAGGTGGATCTTGTGGGGACCTGCTCAACTGGCCTGCTTGAACTGTGGAGCTCAGGAGTTTCCCCTGCTGTTTGCTCACTCGATCAGGAGTGTTAGCATAGGCTATAAAGGCACCAATTGTGTTTATTCGGCTGCACTTTCCTCCCCCCTCTTCAGTGTTGGGCTTCTGGTCCCGGGGGTTGAGGCTCAGTTCGATTGTGGCCCAACTAGCAGCTGAAGAGTCAGAATGTTCAGAAGAGGCTAGCTTTCCTAGTGACAGAAGTCCTTTCCTAATTCCAGCTACTTGAGAGGAGCTGAGGCAGGCTGCAACACATCTTCACAGCACCTGTGAGTAGGGCGGTTGGGGGAGGAGTCTGAAATGATGGGTTTTGAGTTATATTTTGATGTAGCCTTGTTCCCCCACCCCAGAAATCCTTAAATTGCTTTTTTTTAAAGTCCTCCAGTAGAATTACAGCTGCTTTTTTTTCAGTGGGAAATCCAGGTGGTGGCCATCTTGGATTTTTCTCGATTTGAGTTCTGAGTTCTCAACCTTCTTCAAAAAGCCTCATTTTTTATTCTAACCACCAGGGATGGAGTCATCATGCTCCAATGACATGAATTCATGTGAAGTTTACGCTGGTTGGGCATCTGAAGAGCGCCCTTGCACTGTGTGTTCCACCATGCATGCTGGGAAGTGGGAACCTTGGGTTCAGCCTCTGACCACCTTATTAATGCTGTCAAAAGACTGTTGGGACAGGGGACAATTTTACCCTCTTGGGGGTTCTGTGATGCGGCACCAGTGCCTAATAAAGCAAAAAGAAAGCGCTCTAATCTTCCTCTTGAAGGGGGTTCTTGGTCCTCTATGCCATTTACGTCTGACTTTGTGAACTTGCTCTGGCTCTGTGGCGCCTTCTTGGCCAGTTAGAGAGCGACAATCTGCGCAGCCTCCCCGTGTTCTAGCACATGCTTCTCCATGGAGACCTGTGTTTCCCCCTGGACACTGACTGCTGGTCGGACGGGGGCCCTGAAGATGATGACCTGGATGCTTATCCTCTATCCCAGGGAGAAGCTCTGGTCAGAGACAATGCGACACTGGGCAAACTGGATCAGGGTCTGAGTGCTGCTGTGGACCAGGATGAGGACCTCTCAGTTTGTAGGCTGTTCAAGTCTGTTGCTCTGATTGATCTTTTCACTGATTCTCTGAAGGAGCTCAAAAGTGATCCTCCTCATCCAGCTTTCCACTGTTCCTTGTTGAGTGAATTCTGTTTTCAGCCTACCTCCTTTCTGTAGCACCCGGATATGAAAGTCCTGATTTCTGAGCACTGGGAGAACCCGGAGGGCTCCCTTAAAGAGGCAAAAGCAATGTCCAAGCTATATTCTATGGATCAGGAATTCCAGTAAATGTTTGCTATGCCTAAAGTGGACTTTCTGGTGGCTCAAGGATTGCAGGCTGGACATGTTGCTCAAGAGGCAGTTTGAGGCCTTGTCCCTAGTGGTGTGGGCTGCTGTGGCAATCTCCTTTGTGGCTCGAGTGTGCCTTTCTAAATTGCATGACCCGAGTGGTACACATTCGGATCCCCCCTCCCAGCTGTTGCTGATGGGAGTGGACTATGTGGCTTATGCTTTGTATGATCTGCTTCGGGTAGTGGGAAAATCTCTGCTTATTCTGTGTCTACTCGCAGAATCCTGTGGATCAGACATTGGGCTGGGGATTTTACCTCCAAAGCCATGCTCAGCAGGCTTTCTTTCAGGGGCAATATGCTGATTGGCCAGAGATTGGATGACCTCATGGCCAAGACTACAATCAAGACCAGCATTCCAGTCACCGAAGGGATCCAGGGGATGGCCACGGCCTCCGTACAGATGGAGGATGACCCAGGACAGTGGACAGAGGTCTCTGTGCAGACCAAGGCCATCCCCCAGCAGTACACCACAGTCTCTACGCAGACAGAGGAGGTGGGCCAACCAGACGGAGCCATCTTACAGGAACTGAGGAGCCTAAGGGAGGAGCTGAAACGCTTGAGAAGCATCAGAGAGGATGAGGCCTTCATCGACGGAGTCATCCAGGAACTGTCCCAAATCACCGAGCAGGCACATGACAAGTCCATCCTTGAGTTGCCCAAACCTTCAGCTTTGAAACCAACGATTGGGGTACAGGAAATGGCTGGAGACGATGACTCCTGGAAGCTGGTAACCTCCTCCACAGGCAAGCACAGAAGACCCCCCACCCCTTTCTCAGTTTCTTCTTCTTTTTCTTACAAACAGGGCAGTTTTACGTCAACTCCACAAATCACCCTGAGGAACAGATTCCAGATCTTACAGGAAGGGCTGCCGATAAGGTACAGGAAGATGTCTAACACATGGCTCCAATTCCGGGGACAACAGATCAGCTCTCCCCGAAGAAGCGCAGAGTGGTAGTCATTGGGGACTCCATGCTGAGGGGCACCGAGGGACCAATTTGCAGACTGGATATGCAATCAAGGGAGGTTTGCTGTCTGCCTGGAGCCAGGATCCGAGATGTCACCACCTGTCTAGATAGACTTCTCAAGCCCCAAGACCACTTCCCCATGCTTCTCATCCATGTCGGAACGAACGACACTGCCAGGAACACCCCGGAGAATATATCCAAAGACTTTGAAGCTCTGGGTGAGAAGCTGAAGTGGATGGGAGCGCAGGTGGTATTCTCCTTGATCCTCCCAGTAAGAGGCAAGGGAAGAGCCAGGGATGAGCGTATCCAGAGGACTAACGAGTGGCTACACGGATGGTGCAAGGAGATGAACTTCGGATTCCTAAACCATGGAGAGGAACTGCAGGGACTTCAGGGACCAGACGGACTTCACCTGACCAGGAGAGGAAAGAACGTCTTCGGACATCGACTAGCCCGCCTACTTCGTAGGGCTTTAAACTAGGTAAGTTGGGGGAGGGTACCCACTCACATACCAGCGCAGTAAGTAACTATCCTGAGGAGGTGAGTCGTAACTCCACTTCTGAGTCCGAGGTAAGTACGCACATTGAAAACAATACTTTAGGAGTCACACTAACTCAGACGGGAAACTCTCCACAGGGACTTAGCAAACATAAGGTATAGAGGGCTATGTATGTTAATGCACACAGTTTGGGCAATAAAATTCTAGAATTGGAGACGGAAATAATGAACGCCGACCTAGACGTGGTGGCGATATCCGAGACTTGGTTCACGGACTCACATGGGTGGGATATGGGTATACCGGGTTACAACTACTTCTTGGAGGAGTGTGTGGCGCAGTGGTTGGATCTACAGCCTCAGTACCCTGGGGTTGTGGGTTCAAACCCTGCGCTGCTCCTTGTGACCCTGGGCAAGTCACTCAGTCCTCCATAGCCCCAGGTACGTTAGATAGATTGTGAGCCCACCGGGACAGAGAGGGAAAATGCTTGAATACCTGATTGTAAAACCGCTTGGATAACCTTGATAGGCGGTATATAAAATCCTAATAAACTTGAAACTTTGAGACAGAGAAGGCAAGTTAGGAGGAGGGGTAGCAATATACACTAAAGAAGACATCAAAACTACCAGAATTACAGATGTCAAGTATACCTGGGAATCCCTCTGGGTGAACCTGGCCAGGGGAAACGAAAAATGCCTGTATCTTGGAGTGGTATACAGACCTCCAAGACAACAGGAAGATAAGGTATTAGAATTAATCGAAGACATAGAGAACATCACTTTGCGTGGGGACACAGTACTGTTAGGGGACTTCAATATGCCCGATGCAGATTGGAACACACTTTCCGCGACAACCAGCGGCAGCAGAAGGCTATTAGCCTCCATAAAGGGAGCACGACTCCAACAAATGGTATTGGAGCCCACTAGGGACCAGGCGATACTAGACCCGGTACTCACCAACGGAGAAAGCATCTCGGAGGTTTCGGTAGGTGATACGCTAGCCTCCAGCAACCACAGCATTGTATGGTTCAATCTCAGGAAAGGTTTCACTAGATCAAACACAACAACAAAGGTCCTCAACTTTCGGGGCACTGACTTCAAAAGCATGGGAGATTTCGTCCATCGGGCACTGCAAGACCAAGCTGTAACTGATAATGTAGAAGCTATGTGGTCTACCCTGAAATCTACCCTACACGTAGCAACAAACCGCTATATAAAAACAGTAAGCAAAAGACATAGAAACAATAAACCCCAGTGGTTCACTGCAGAGATCTTGGACCTCGTTAAAGAAAAGAAAAAAGCATTTATTTCCTACAAACAATCAGGTAAAGTGGAGGCAAAAGAAGACTATCTGGCCAGGTCTAAAGCGGTCAGAGAGGCCAAACTTCGAATAGAAGAGAATCTAGCAAAGAACATTAAGAAGGGGGATAAATCCTTCTTCAGGTATATTAGTGACAGAAAAAGAAACACAGATGGGATAGTACGCCTTAGGAATCCAGATGGGAATTATGTAGAATCAGATTCTGATAAAGCCGAACTACTAAATGAATACTTCTGCTCAGTCTTTACCTGTGAAGTGCCGGGGTCCGGTCCACAGTTGCAGGCAAGGCAAAGCTCAGAAGACCCGTTTCAGAACTTCGAGTTTACATCCAGTAGTGTCAACTGCGAACTATCAAGACTCAAAGTGAACAAAGCCATGGGACCGGACAATCTACACCCTAGGGTGCTTAGAGAGTTGTGTGATGTCCTCGCAGAACCATTATCCGTGCTCTTCAATCTTTCCCTGAGTACTGGAAGAGTCCCCTTGGACTGGAAAACAGCTAACGTCATTCCACTCCACAAAAAGGGATGCAGGACAGAGGCCGCGAATTACAGACCGGTGAGTCTCATATCCATAGTGAGTAAACTCATGGAAACACTAATTAAGCATAAATTAGATACGATCCTGGACGAGGAGAGTCTATGGGATCCCCACCAACATGGATTTACCAAGGGAAGGTCCTGCCAATCCAATCTAATTAGCTTTGAGTGGGTAACAAGAAAGCTGGATGTGGGGGAGTCCCTGGACATCGTGTACTTGGACTTCAGTAAAGCTTTTGATAGCGTCCCACACTGCAGGTTATTGAACAAGCTGAAGTCGATGGGATTAGGAGAAACATTTACTGCATGGGTCAATGATTGGTTAAGCGGTAGACTTCAAAGGATGGTGGTAAACGGTACCCTCTCCAAAACGTCAGAGGTAGCCAGTGGAGTGCCGCAGGGCTTGGTCCTGGGCCCGATCCTTTTCAATATGTTCATAGGAGACCTGATTCAAGGGCTCAAAGGCAAAATAACATTGTTTACCGATGACGCCAAACAATGCAACATAGAAAGTGAAAGCACCTTGCATGATAGTATGGCGCAGGACCTACTGGTCCTCGACTTGGCAGCTAAGCTTCAATGCAAAAAAATGTAAGGTCATGCACCTTGGCAGCAGAAATCCGTGCAGAACCTACACACTAAATGGTGAGACCTTAGCGAGGACTAAAGCAGGGCGTGATTTGGGAATGATCATTAGTGAAGACATGAAAACTGCCAATCAAGTGGAGAAGGCTTCATCCAAGGCTAGTCAAATGATGGGTTGTATCCGCAGAAGTTTTGTCAGCCGGAAGCCCGAAGTCATAATGCCATTGTACAGATCCATGGTGAGACCTCATCTGGAATATTGTGTACAATTCTGGAGGCCACATTACCAAAAACATGTGCGAAGAGTTGAGTCGTTTCAACGAATGGCCACCAGGATAGTCTCGGGGCTCAAGGATCTCCCGTATGAGTTTCAAGTTTATTAAAAATTTGTTTGACCGCTTAATCCAACTTCTAAGCGGTTAACATAATAAAATTACACAAAAACAAATTAAACATATTAAAACAGGGAAGACAAATGACAACATACTGCAACAATAGGGCAGATGGGGAGGAACTACAATAAGTATAGGATAGATAAGTCATAAAGGCTAAAACAGTAGGTTAGGTAAAAAATTGAAAAAAAAGGAAAAGAAAGAAAAGTGGCAATTTAACAAAAGGTGTCTCGGAATAGAAATGATTTTAATGTTATTTTAAATTGTTTTATATCTAATTTGTTGCGAAGATTTATAGGCAGTAGATTCCAAAGTGAAGGGGCAGTGACAGCAAAGTTGTTGGTATGTAAAGTATTTATTGATTTTAATGATGGTATAACTAAAAGATTTTGAGAAGTGGAACGAAGGGATTTAGTTGTTACATATGGGATTAAAAGACTGTTAATGAAATCAGGTTGGTTATTCATTTTAGTGGTAAATGTTAAAAGTATAATTTTATAATTGATTCTGTATTCGATTGGCAGCCAATGAGCATCGACTAAAAGAAGGGTGACATGATCATATTTCTTTGCCCCAGTAATGATTTTAATAGCGGTATTTTGAATGATCTGTAATCGCCTGATCTCCTTTTTTGTGATTCCCTTATAGAGGGCATTACAGTAATCTAAACACGAAATAACCAATGAATGAATTAAAGTTTTCAATGCGGCAGCTTCCAGTAAATTAGAAAGGGAACGAATCATTCTTAATCTATAGAAACATTTCTGGACGACTGTGCTGATATGGGAATGATATGAAAATTTGCTGTCAAGAGTAACGCCTAAAAGTTTTAAAGTTGAAACAATTTTAATGGGAGTAGATTCAAATTTCAATGGAGCCAGAAGTGTTGTACCTTCTTTTAACGGAAAGATCATTAATTTGGATTTATTGATATTCAATGAAAGTTTATTGACGTCCAACCATGATTTAATTTTTTCCAATTTGTGATTAATGAGGGCTAATTCTTCCTTATTATTTAAGTCGATAGAATGGAGAAGTTGGACATCATCCGCGTAAGCAAATGTAGAGAATCCGATAGATTGTGAAACTGTCAGAAGAGGCGATAAAAAAATATTGAAAAGTAAAGGAGATAGTATAGATCCTTGCAGGATTCCATATTTGCAAGACATGTATTCAGATGAGGTGTTATTGAAAACTACTTTAGAAGATCTATCTTTGAAATAAGATGTGAACCAATTCAAAACCTGATCAGAAACACCAATTTCCTGGAGCCTTTTTAAAAGTAGGCAATGATCTATGGTGTCAAATGCTGATGAAAGGTCCAAAGAGAAGAGTAAAACAGATCGATGATGGTCGAGATGGTAAAGTATTTTGGTGGTGAGTCCTAACAGGGAGTATTCAGTTGAATGACAATGATGGAAGCCAGTTTGATTAGGGTGAAGAACATTGGTTTTCTCAACAAAGTCCGAAAGTTGTCGGAAGACAATTTTTTCTGTTAGTTTGGCCATGAATGATATATTTGCTATGGGGCGATAATTGGAAAGATCTAGTGTGCTAATGGCTTTATCTTTAATAATTGGATGAATAATTGATTGTTTCCAGGTTTTGGGTAAAGATCCGGAGGACAGACTTGAGTTAACTAACTCCTTGATAAATGGACCAAAGATAGAAAAAATTTTTTTTAATAGGAAGGGAGGAATTACTTCACTACTAGTTCCTTTTATATTAAGTGTGTTAATACATTTTTGTATTTCCTCCAAGCTAGGAAGGGTGAAATGTGAACATCTAGAGAAGGACAAAGTAGTTGTTCCAATAGGGTCTATACTGTCATTGGAGAAATTTGAGATTGCGTTGTTTGGAATTTTATCTCTTATTTTTTGTACTTTGTTGATGAAAAATTCAGCGAGAGCATTTGCTGAAGGAAAAGAACTAAGATTATTTGATTCATTTTTCTGTGTAGTTAGAGATTTGACTATTTCATATAAGGCCAAAGAGTTTTTAGCTTTAGTGATTTGATTGGTATAGTAATCTTTTTCTGATTTATTGATTTCAGATCTATAATATAGAGCGTGTTCTTTGTATTTATTATGGTTGGATGCTGTTTTATTGTGTTTGAATAAATTGCAGCTATACTCACTTGAAGAACATATAGAGAGAGGAGACATGATTGAGACGTTTAAATTTATCACGGGCCGTATTGAGGTGAAAGATGATATCTTCTTTCTTAAAGGACCCTCGGCCACGAGAGGGCATCCGCTGAAAATCAGGGGAGGGAAATTTCATGGCGACACCAGAAAGTATTTCTTCACCGAAAGGGTGGTTGACCATTAGAATGAACTTCCACTGCAGGTGATTGAGGCCAGTAGCGTGCCAGATTTTAAAAGTAAATAGGATACGCATGTAAGATCTCTAGGGGGGTAAAGTAAGGGGGGTGGGACATTAGAGTGGGCAGACTTGGTGGGCTGTGACCCTTTTCTGCCGTCATTTTTCTATGTTTCTATGGCTAGTGTCTAGGATTGCTGCCCGAAGTTGCTGCCGGTCCTAGACCTCTAAAGGGCAAACCCATGGGTCCTTTTGCGGTTCCCACCTTTTCTCCTCTGGCTCCTTGTCCCAGAGATCCTTTCAGAGCCCATGACAGAGATTCTCCAGAGATAGAAAATCTGAAGGCTCCGCCTCCCACCCAGGGGGTCAGCCCAAGAAGTTGCAATGACACCAGGTTCCCAGCCTCCCTGAGCAAGATTGGAGGCAGGCTGCAGGATTTCGTGGCAGCTTGGGAGATTATCACAACTGACAAACTGTTTCTGAAATCATCAGGGATAGCTACAAGTTGGAGTTTGCTTGTCCTTTCTCTGCCTTGTTCATGTATTTGCCTGCGGGCAGACCAAAGAAAGCAGCCCAGGTTCAGGTGACTGTCCAAAGGTTGCTGGACATTCAAGCAATTGAGCAGGTTCAAGCTACAGACTTGGGCTCTGGCAGATACTCCATATACATTGTCATGTTCAAGAAAGGCGTTGAGGATTGCGGGCCCATCCTGGACCTCAAGTATGTCAGTGTGGCTCTCAAAAAGTGCCTCATTTTCTTATGGAGACTCTCAAGTCGGTCATTGCCTCAGTGCAACCGGGGGAGTTCCTGGAGGCATTGGACTTGCAGAGTTATATCTCCATATCCCAATATTTACGGATCATGGGCGCTTCCTGAGCAGTAGTTTCAATTCAAGGCTCTCCTGTTAGATCTCACTACAGCCCCCAAGGTGATGATTGTAGTGGCAGCTCACCTCTGTAAACTGGGTTGGCTGGTTCACCCTTATTTGGACGACTGGCTCATCGTGACACTTTCGTGGGTGGAAGCGGAGAGAGTGGTTCAGACCATCTTGATGACTCTTCAAGATCTGGGATAGATTGTCAACTCGAAGAAGAGCCAGCTGCTGTCCGTTCAATCCCTGGAGTATCTGGTATCCGATTTGACATTGAGAAAGGCAGAGCATTTCTTCCAGAGGTTCGCAGACTGAAACTTGTCTCCATTGGCCTGGGATTATCTTCAGGTCCTGGGCTCAGTGGCGGCCATGATAGAAGTAGTTCCTTGGGCGAGAGTGCATATGTGTCCCCTGCAGCACTCTCTTCTCTCTCGCTGGTCTCCACAGAGGGATCCTCTGCATGTTTGACTGCCCTGGATGACATATGCCCAAAGCAGCATGTCCTAGTGCCTTTGCCCTCAATCACTGTTCTCAGGGATGCCTCTAAGGATCGACTTTTGGACCATGCTGACAACGGATGCCAGCCTACTGGGTTGGAGAGTGCACTGCGAGGATCACCCAGTTCATGGGCAATGGTCCTCATCGCAGTGCCATTGATCCATCAACAGACTGGAGCTCCAAGCCATCCAGTTGGCGCTGATTCAGTTTCAGCTCTGGTTGTTGAACAAAGCGGTCAGAGTGTTTTCTGACAATGCGACAGCAGTAACTTACGTCAACAAGCAAGGAGGCACCAGGAGTATTGGCCTCCAAAAGGAGATGAAAGCTCTCTTCCACTGGGTGGAGACTCATCTTCTGGACATCACTGTGGCTCACGTTGCCGGAATGCAAAATGTGCAGGCAGACTTTCTCAGCAGGCAGACTGTGGACCCAGGAGAGTGGTCCCTCTTACCTCAGGTATTTCAAGTTTCAAGTTTATTTTTAACTTAATGAATCACTTATTACATTTTACTAAGCGATGTACAAATTAAAACAAATAAAATATACATTTATATCAATTTAATCAGTAAATAACATGGGTTAAATAGACTGACATACAAACTTACAGATACATATGGAGAAGAAGGGCTGAACTACAATTATTATTATTAGGTATAGAAGAAGACATAAATGGTAAAAACAATAGGAAAGGGGGAGTAAAGAAGGTTTTTTTTTAAAAAGAAAACTGAACGTTAAATATATTTATAAATTAAAAGCGTCTTTAAAAAGAAAGCTGTTCAGTTTGCCTTTAAAATGGTTTAAGTCATTTTCATCTCTAAGATACTGGGGTAGCATTCCATAATTGTGGAGCCATTACAGAAAAAATGTCATGACGACGGGTTCCAATAATTTTCAGTGAGGGAACTACTAAAAGTTTTTGGCTAATGGACCTAAGGGAACGAGATATCCTATGCGGAATAAGTAGTTTATTAATAAATTGAGGCTCATTTAAAGATAGAGTTTTAAAAATTAAAAGTAAGATTTTAAAGGTAATGCGATGACAGGGAGCCAATGATATTCGATCAAAAGTGGTGTAACGTGATCGTATTTTTTTTGGTTATGTATCAGTTTAATGGCAGTATTTTGCACTATCTGGAGACGCCTCTTTTCTTTTTGGGTGATATTTATTAATAAAGAATTGCAGTAATCTAGTTTTGTAATAATTACTGAATGAATCAGTATGTTGAGAGATTTTGGCTCTAAAAATGTAGAAATAGAACGAATCATACGCAACCTATAGATGCAGGATTTGACAGTGTTACTGATGTGTTCGTGATATGAAAGCTTATCATCAATTATAATGCCTAGTATTTCAGAGCATTGTTGACCATTGGAGCAGCCCTATGTTCGATCCTCATGGTGAGCAATAAGAAAACGGTGCAATTCTTCAGGTGTAGAACAAGCATGGAAGCGCTGGGATCAATGCACTGGTTCAGCCTTGGCTGATAGATGAACTCCTGTACATGTTCCCTCCCTGTCCTATGGTAGAGAGAGTCCTGAGAAGAGTGGCCAGGCATCAGGGACAGGTTATCCTAGTGGCCCCAAACTGGCATCAACACCCCTGGTTCGCAGGCCTAGTGCGTCTTCAGATTGGCCATCCTCTGAGACTTCAGCCGTTCCAGGGTCTCCTCTGTCAAGGTCCGATCCAGAATGCTTTGTCTCACGGCATGGCTCTTGAGCACTTGGCTTTGAGCCAGAAAGGTTACTCTGATCTGGTTGTATGCACTCTTTTGAAAGCCAAGAAGCCTGCCACATTTGCGGCATATTCCAAGGTATGGGATACCTTTCAACGTTGGTACCACAAGGATCAGCTGAATCTTGCCACGGCTTCAGTATCTGCTGTCTTATCCTTCAAGAAGGTCTGGATATGGGGCTGGTTGTTTACTCACTGAAAGTTCAAGTGGCTGGAATTTGCTGTTTTAGGTCCCAGGGTGCTAGATGTTCTCTTTCCGCATACCAGGATGTTGTTAGGTACTTCAAGGGTGCTCTAAGGCTGTGGGCCCCGATTTGCCAGCTTTGTCCATCCTGGAATCTGAACATTGTGTTGGAAGGGCTCTTGAGGGCTCCATTTGAGCCCTTACAGGATGCCACCCTAATGGACTTGACTATCAAGACGGTGTTTCTGGTTGCCATCACTTCTGCGAGGCATGTCTCCAAATTGCAAACCTTGTCATGTAGGGACCCTTATCTTTGTATCACAGAGACCAGGGTTTCCTTGAGGACCATTAACTCTTTCTTGCTAATGGTGGTTTCGGCATTTCACATCAATGAGGAAGTTCGCTTTGCAGCCCTTGGGTTCTAAGAAGTCGGACAAAGTCCTGTAGGTGCTGGATTCCGGAGAGCTATTTTGCGTTACCTGGAGGTTATGAATGACTTTCGTCTCGGACCACCTCTTCGTATTGATGAATCCAGCTAAGAAGGGGAGGCCGGTTTGCAAGACTATCATTTCAAGATGGATCAGGTCAGCTGTTTCGTCCTGCTACATTGCCTGTGGTAGGCAGTCTCCCTTTGCACTTCGAGTGCATTTGATGAGAGGGATTGTCTCTTCCTGAGCTGAAGCCAGGATGATTCCTCTGGATGAGATTTGTCAGGTGGTGACTTGGTCGTCCCTTCATATTTTCACTAAGTTTTATAGGATGAACATAGCAGTTCATGAGGATTCCTCCTTTGGATCCTTAGTTTTGAAGGCAGGGTTATCTCTCCTGGAGTTTTTGGGACTGCTTAGGTAGGTCCCTTGGTTCAGCATACCATCCCTATTGCGCTGGAAAAAGAGATTAGGTTCTTACTTTGATAATATCTTTTCCAGTAGATAGGGATGGTATGCTAAATCCCCTGCCCATCATTGTTAATGCGCCTGCCTGGACCTCCTGCTACTTGAAGGCTGCATCTCTGACCTATTGTATATTGTCTGTTTATACCGTGTTTCCCCGATGATAAGGCAGGGCCATCAAATAAGACAGCCCCCCCTTTTAAGAAAAAATTGTAAAATAAGGCACCCCCCCCGCAAATAAGCCACCCACCGATACCTGTGCTTACCCGAATCGGGTGGTACGGTGGGTGACTCCGTGTGGTCCCTCCGTCTACCGCGGGGGTCGGCAACCCGCGGCTCCAGAGCCGCATGTGGCTCTTTTCCACCTTTGCCGTGGCTCCGGTAGTGTGTCACGCAGGAATGCAACTTACAAGTCCGGCGTCGTGGCGGGAAATAGCCATGCTGAGCAGTGAGCTCAGCACTACACAGATGAAAGCCTTGCTTGCTGATTGGTCCGGCGGCCGTGCCGCCGGACCAATCAGCAAGCAAGGCTTTCATCTGTGTAGTGCTGAGCTCACTGCTCAGCATGGCTATTTCCCGCCACGACGCCGGACTTGTAAGTTGCATGCCTGAAAAAGAAATCATCCTGGCCGGGGTCGGTGTCATGCTCCGGAGATCTACAGCCTTCCTATCTCCCTCTCCCTTTTACCTGCTTCCGGCCACATCCCCTGCTCCGCGGCTCTCTTCGGCAACTCAGCAGCAGCGATCGACACAAGCTTCTGACGTCGGGGCCTACCCTCTGCGAGTCCCGCTTGTTTCAACTTCCTTTTTCCACAAAGGCGGGACTCGTAGAGGGAAGGCCTCGATGTCGGCAGCTTGTCTTGATCACCGCTGCTGACGAGTTGCTGAAGAGAGCCGCGGAGCAGGGGGATGTTACCAGGTGCAGGTAGAAGGGAGAGGGCCAGATGCAGGACTCGTGGGTGAGGGAGGAGAAGAGAGAGGGGAGGGAAACAAAAGGAAATATTTCATACTGGGCTGGGCCGGAGTGGAGGGAGGGTGGAAAGACATTGAAAGGGTAAATAAGGCATCCCCCCAAAAATAAGCCCTAGAGCATATTTTGGCCTTCCAAAAAAAATAAGACAGTGTCTTACCATCGGGGAAACACGGTAGTTACTTGGGGTTTCCGCAGAATTTCAGTTTCATATGGCCTTTTGCTATGAAAGATTGTTATTTGTCCCTTTCCTCTCCATGGCATGTTTGAGCTATGTGTTTTATATTTATGAGCAGATCAAAGACTTGTTGGGGAGTCTTCCCGCTCTCCTTTCCTGTCTTCCCCTTTAGGGCTGTCACTGGCTTTGAAACTAACTGACTGGTATTGTAAACCGACAAGAAACTTGTTGATGGTCGGTATATCAAACAGTGAATAAACTTGGAAACTAGAGCAAGGAGAAGGTACTGAAAACAGTGATCAGTATCTCCTGCAATGTACTCAAGGGAGCAGAAGCATGACCATCCCTGTCTACTGGAAAAGATATTATCAATGTAAGAACCTAATCTCTTTTTCTTAGCTTCCCAGGAAGTTGGCTTGAGAAACCCCCTATCAGAACGATGCAGTAAGAGTAGAAAAATATGAAAAGATAATTTGTTTATAGCAGATGTTCAGCATTTCTGGGAAAGTATAGAAGTTCTACATTGTTTTCTTTTGTCGTGCCAGGCATAACTGATAAGGGAAAGGCCCAACAAGTTATATAAGGGTGGAGCCACCTTGTAACAAAAACATGCAGTAAAAATCTCTTTGCAACAGCAGAAAAATTCAGCTTTATGTGTGGCTCAGAGACAACATTTCTAACAATTAGAAAGGCCTCAGAAGCCTAAATCTCATTCCAAAATATGGTAGGACGTTTCCCAGTGTGTGTCAAGCCTGCCCAGCAGCACTTTGTCTGCTGAAGGTAATTAGGTATACACATTTCCCCATGTCCCTCATTTTCAACTGTCTAAGGCAGTGTCTCTCAAACTTTTTTTTTTAGCTCTGGCACAGTAAACGGAGCAAATGTTTTTTTGCGGCACATTATAATTGAAATTATAAAATTGCAAAACCAACAAAAATATTTAATTTGATAGTTATTTTTGTAAAGTTCTTTAAGCTATGTATGCGTAATTGAAATAGCGGTAGAACTAAAGGAGATAGAATAGAATTACTAATCAATGCAATGAATGTGCTTATTTTTGAGTGCAAATTAACTCAAAACGCAGCTCGATAGTTGACAAGCAAACATGCATTTCATCATCCACCATCTGCAGTTCTTTTTTTTTAAATTTCATTTCTGTCAGAGCTGAAGATCCAAATGGTAATAAAGCCTTGATTGCTTTGATGCTCAATTTAGAATAACTATTGCATAAAAAATAAAATTACTTGCCATTAGCTTTCAAGGACCAATCACGTCAAAGAATGATGGTTGTCTGGATGGTTGTATCCTTAGGCACACAGATGCTCATAACATTGACAGACTCTTGTGTACATGACATCTATTCTAGTGAAGGAAATTTTTAAAATTCTGGAATCTCTTCGGGGCACACCACTGTGCCTTGGCAGACAGTTTGAGAGACACTGGTCTAAGGATTCCCTTTACCTGACACACCAGTGCTTTCTAGGGATCCTCTGTTTATTCCACTCTTTTTTTGAAAATTGTCCATTTATTTATTCAGAATGGTTTACATGAATTTATTCAGGGGAAAATGTTGAGTGGACTCACAATCTTATCTAATGTACCTGGGGCAATGGGGGATTAAGTGACTTGCCAAGGTCACAAGGAGCAGTGAGGGTTTGAATCCACACACCCCGCATTCAGCACCTAAACCCAAGCAGTGAACGTTACCCATAGAATGGACACTGTAAGGGGAGGTTTTTTGGGTGTTGAAGAGGATGAAGATTCCTATAAAACCAGTGTCCTTTCTAGTCTTTCTCTTTTTGCAGGCCTGTGGTTTTACCAGACAGGAAGCAGTCTGCCTTCCCTCACTCTGATTGGTTCTCCCAATTTTGGGTATCGATCAGTTCATCGGGACCTGGAAGCTCAGATTGCTGTTGTGACAACAAATGGAGACCTACAAGAACAGCTGAACCAGGTGAGCAGAGTCGCAGCGAGACAAATCATGTCTTTAATGTAAATCATGTTTTATTGATGCACAATCAGCAATTACACAAAACAAAACAATGGTTCAACAAGATCGAGAATACCAAGAGTACAACAAACAGGTTTTTCAAAGAAACCCCCATCTCCCCCCCCACCTGCTCCCAAATGGAAACACCCTAGAAATCCCCCCCCGGGAACCCCTATCCAGTACCCCGAAGAGAGCAAAAAAAAAAGGAGAGCAGAGAGACTGCTGAGCTAGCTGTGTTCTTATGCCGCTCAGCAAACATCAAAGAAAACAACCCCGCCCCAACCCCCCCCCCAGAATCGAGCCCCCTAACATCCTACGTATGGACAACACTCACCCAACCATCCACACTCAGCCAAACAACACACCAACCAACCCGGGGAAGCAGCCAAGGACACACGGTATCAGCAGCTAAAACGAGTTTAAGGCCAGACTTTTGGCCCTAGGGGAAAGCAATTGAATATAGGAGTCCCAGATCTGCAAAAATACTTTTTTTCACTTGAACGACAAGCGGGCATGTCGTTGCTCCAAGAGCATGATCTTCTTACCTATAACAGCATGGTGAAGTGGGGATCATCTCTTTGTGTTTCTCAGCACCCCCCCAGAAACCCAGCAGTTGCAGTACAAGACCTGGGTGAGCCTAATAATTTGAAATGGTTCTCTTTATATAACAGAGTAAGGCTTGAATGTGGTTTGGGAAAGAACAATGGAAGAAACAGAGCTTAGTTTGAGTTCTGTCTAAATCATTTTCAATAAAAATAGCACCACACTCTATGTTAAAAATTAGAATATTGTATAGAGAGTTTAATGCACAAGGGCTTGAATTTTCCAAATTCTTGGAGGTAAAATGAGGGCAACCAAAAATGTTTTTCAAAGATAGATATTTCAGTGAAGTCTGTGTCAGTTGTTGAAATGGATGGTTGAGTAGAGCTGTGATTCCAAAAATTATTACTTTGGTGCCTTGTCAGTGGGAGTGTCGAAACCACACCATGCCACGCTTACGCCATTCCCCCCCCCCTCTTCTCTAACACGAGCAACTTCTACCTGAATAAGGACAACACCACTTTCCCACTATGCAGCTGAAGGCTCTCTGGGACAGGGACCAGTCTCCCAGATCTAGAGTCTGATAGCTGATATAATCTGCCTGTAAGTGGTCCACTCTGGCTACATATGCTACAGAAATCACTAAGAGATGGCTGTCTGCCCAGTGAAAGAGGAGCTGAGCCTCCTGGTGTCTCTGGTGATTGACATAGGCCATTATTGTGGCATTGTCTGAGAAGACATGCACAGAGAAGGTGCTCAGAGAGCAGGAAAGCCAGCCGGCCCATAGTGCACCCTCACCTGGAGTACTGCGTCCAGCACTGTTCACCATACATGAAGGACACGGTACTACTCAAAAGGGTCCAGAGAAGAGCGATTAAGATGGTTAAGGGGTTGGAGGAGCTGCCGTACAGCAAAAGATTAGAGAAACTGGGCCTCTTCTCCCTCGAACAGAGGAGATTGAGAGGGGACATGATCAAAACATTCAAGGTACTGAAGGGAATAGACTTAGTAGATAAGGGTAGGTTGTTCACCCTCTCCAAGGTAGGGAGAACGAGAGGGCATTCTCTAAAGTTGAAAGGGGATAGATTCCGTACAAACGTAAGAAAGTTCTTCTTTACCCAGAGAGTGGTAGAAAACTGGAACACTCTTCCGGAGTCTGTCATAGGGGAAAACACCCTCCACTGATCTGAGGAGCCTTGATAGTACTGACGGGAACATCTGGAGGAACGAAAGCTAGACCACCCCAGTCCTTGAGAGGATCAGGGTCTGCTATCAGGAAGGACTTGGGTTTATGATCCTGCACACTAGCCATGAGGTCATCCAGACCTTTATTGAACAGCAAGTGCCTCTTGAAAGGTAGTTTACTGAGAGTTGTTTTGGGGGAGGAATCACCAGCCCATTGCCTGATCCACAACATCTGGCAGGTGAAGATGAGTATGCCGAGCTCATCACTTTGCAAGATCATATAAGGCATCTGCCACATAATACACACCAGAAATCAAGAAAGAAAGATCCTGGAGCACAACAGTATCAGGATCATGGTGAAGCTTGGAGTGGCAGCTTTGGCCACAAAGAAAATGGTTGCATTTGCTTTCGGGCCAGAGGTTGCAGAATCAAAAAGCCGTTTTTGGACAAAATCAGTCCTATGGTCTTGTTCATCTTTCAGCACAAACCCTCCCTTGCTAGGGAGAAAAGTATACTTGGGGATGAAAAATGTTGTTTTTTTCAAGTTTTAAGTTTTATTAAATTTTAATATACCGACCATCAACAAGTATCTAGCCGGTTTACAACGCAGAAAACTTGCTGTTTCAACCTATTCTCTAAACTACAGTCAATCCTCGGTTTACGAGTTAAGCGGTTTGTGAGTGTTTTGTAAGACGAGCAAAACATTTTCGCAAATCGTGACTCGCAAACCGAGCGTTGACTCGATTTGCGAGTCCCCCCCCCCCCCGCCCGCGAACTGGTCAACCTCCCGCTTACTTATATTTTTCCTTTTTGGTATCTTTTTAAGTACTGTAGTTTTGGAGGGTTTATATTTTTTGGGATCTATCGCAGACAGAGCATGAATCCCAGGTATCCTGCCTTGAGGAGTCCATCTAAGTAGTTTTCTTGCAAAAATGAAGCTTGTAGAGGCAAAAAACAAATTAAATTTAGATCAGGAAAATCCAAGATGGCCACCCAGGAGTGATTTTCAAAAGAAAATAGCCCAGGAAAAGGACAAGAACCCCCAAAATATGGTAAGAACAAGAATTGCCATACTGGGACAGACCGAAGGTCCATCAAGCCCAGTATCCTGTTTCCAGAAGTGGCCAACCAAGGGCCCAACCTCTACAGTATTGTATTGTGTTTATTTGTTAGGGGTGGGAGGCCTAGGGCTAATTCCCAAAGTGCCCAAAAACTACTTTTGAAGACCCCCCCCCAAAAAAAATTGCTGTGACAGGCTGACAGCCTTGTACTCACTGTGCCATGCTGCGCTGGGAGCTGCAGAAAAGGAAGCTAAAACAGCTTACAGGGAGATCCTTTGCCTCAACAAGCCTTGTAACTTGAACTGCTGGTCTTCTGACTGCCCCTCCGGCCTGACACATCGGCCCTGATTCCAGTCATACCTCCATGGAGCCTCGTAAAACCTGCACTGAAATCCATTAGCGGATGAACTTGGGGTGAGCCAGCTCCAAAGGGAACGGTCCCTGAGCCCCGATCTGAAGGTGCAGGCTATCCAGGAGGAGCACTGCAATGCAGCCAACCCCCTGGAAGCAGACTTCACCTGCAAAGCCTCTCCCGCAGCCAGAGTTGTCCCCGCGGAGAACCATGCAGCATGAAGACGCAAAGTTGTGTAAAAACTGAATAAAAGAAAAAATAAACACGAGCAGAAAAGACTGGTTCCTACTGTCTCATTTGTAGAAAAGCAACTGAAGACCAGAGGGCAGTCCTGAGGTAAGAGGGAGGGTCAGAAAAATCATGTAAATGAGGCTTCCTATAAGCTACAGGTGTCAAAGTTGGGTCTCGAGGGCTGCAATCCAGCCGGGTTTTCAGGATTTCCCCAATGAATCTGCTGCATACAGTGAAAGCAGTGCATGCAAATAGATCTCATGCATATTCATTGGGTAAATCCTGAAAACCCAACTGGATTGTGGCCCTCGAAGACCGACTTTGACACCCTTGCTATAAGCAGTCTCTTGACATGGGATGCATAAACCACTTGTCCAGGAATAGAGTGGCATTGTGAATTGAATGTATCTGATAGAACCACATTCATCTAAATCTTGAAATAAAGGCAATATCTGAGTAAATTATCCCTTCTTGTGTAGAGTCCAGTAGCGGTTGCCAGAACAGGTCCCCCTGTAGAGAATCTAGAATCTCCTTACTCCTAGATAATAATAATAATAATAATATTTTTTTATATACTGCCAAAGCCATGATAGTTCGAGGCGGTTTACAATAAGAGGTGCTGGACAAACAGCGAAGTGGTACAATACAAAGTCATCGTATTTGAGGTACAGTGATACATTATAAGATAATTAGGTTACAATCGATTGAACAAATTTGTTTTTATTGCTTTTCTAAAATTGAAGTAGGATGAGGAATGCACGATAATGTTACCCAGCCAGTCATTCCATTTACCTGCCTGGGAGGCAAGAGTTCTGTCCATGACAGAACAACAGAGAGATGCTTCCCCTGTCAAGGAGGTTTGTATATCGATGTGCCATTCCCTCTCTCCAGATTAACCTAAAGTTAACTATATCCCAGTCCATGGTCCTTTGTGAGCATCAGTCAAATCTAGGATGCAGTTCCAATCCACTGTGGAGTTAGTCTGTTTCTCACTTTTGTCTTGTAGGAGCGGAACCAACTTTTCAGTAGGTCAAACGTAGTGTCATCATCGACCTTTAAACAGCCTGATCGCTTTGTGAAGCTGTGGGTGAAGCTGCTGACACCGTTGATAAAGAATTTTTTCTGAAAACCTGGTCAGTTTCTTTTTGCCTTTATTAGAGAATGAAATATGTAATGCAGCAAGAGATTATACGTGATGATTTTTTAATCAAAATTAATGACGCTCTTCCATCACACAGCCTGAAATGTCTGTAATTGTATCACATATCAGTACAGGGAGAGAAAGTTAGCAAATTTAGCCTCCTGCAAGGTTAAACATCTTGAAAGGCCATGGGGAATCCTGAAAACCCCTCTCATGTCATGCTACACATGGAACCCTTACTGACCAAAGGTTGTATCAGGTCTCCAGCCAGTGGTGGCAGGCCAACACAGCTCCTGGACTGGTACTCAATTGAGTTACGGAGAGGCTGTATTTTGAAGGAGAGAGCCTAGGTGACTTTCTCCTAATTTCCTCCTTTGCCTTTTTGTCAATCAAAATTCAAGGATTGGTTAAATTTAGGGAGCCCAGCTGTTATTTTAAAGCCTGGCGCATTGATCTCCAACCTGGCAAAAGTTCTTGCTTCTCTGGGGACCTCAGGACAGCAGCTGGACAGAGACTTTGCCTGGAGTAAATTTCAGCCATGCTGTTGCAGACTCAGATTTAGTATGTATAGCACTGCACCTGATGGAGGAGCCTTTGCATGGCCATTGGAAAAGGGGTACGTTTTGCTGGTTCTCCCTTGGTATCAAAGCATCCTGGAAGTAATGTGGCAGCTAAGAAGCACATTTTGAAAGCAGCAAGGTGGTTCTGGCAGATCTTCCAGCTAGGCCTTTTAAGACCTCTAATGACTCTAGCTTAGTTCTGCCAGCTCCAGGGGACTTGCAGTCAGTTTTCTAATAGGGGAGAATTGTGCAGGGTGAACCCCCTATTCTAATCTAAATCTTAGGCTTATATGCTGAGTCATCTCATAGAATTAGGGGCTATTTCTGGACAAGAATCCAAAGCTCTACCCAGTACTATGCCTGGGTTCCAACTGCCGAAATCTCCGTCAAAACCTACACCCTCCCAGCCATTAAAGCCCTCTCCAGCCCATCCTCCCCCAAATGGCCATATACAGACACAGACCGTGCAAGTCTGCCCAGTACTGGCCTTAGTTTAATATTTAATCTTATTTTCTAACATAGTAACATAGTAGATGACGGCAGAAAAAGACCCGAATGGTCCATCCAGTCTGCCCAACCTGATTCAATTTAAATTTTTTTTTTTTTTTTTTTCTTCTTATCTATTTCTGGGCAAGAATCCAAAGCTTTACCCAGTACTATGCTTGGGTTCCACCTGCCGAAATCTCTGTTAAGACTTGCTCCAGCCCATCTACACCCTCCCAGCCATTGAAGCCCTCCCCTACCCATCCTCTACCAAACGGCCATACACAGACACAGACCGTGCAAGTCTGCCCAGTAACTGGCCTTAGTTCAATCTTTAATATTATTTTCTGATTCTAAATCTTCTGTGTTCATCCCACGCTTCTTTGAACTCAGTCACAGTTTTACTCTCCACCACCTCTCGGGAGCGCATTCCAGGCATCCACTACCCTCTCCGTAAAGTAGAATTTCCTAACATTGCCCCTGAATCTACCACCCCTCAACCTCAAATTATGTCCTCTGGTTTTACCATTTTCCTTTCTCTGGAAAAGATTTTGTTCTACGTTAATACCCTTTAAGTATTTGAACGTCTGAATCATATCTCCCCTGTCTCTCCTTTCCTCTAGGGTATACATATTCAGGGCTTCCATCTCTCCTCATACGTCTTCTGGCGCAAGCCTCCTATCATTTTCGTCGCCCTCCTCTGGACCGCCTCAAGTCTTCTTACGTCTTTCGCCAGATACGGTCTCCAAAACTGAACACAATACTCCAAGTGGGGCCTCACCAATGACCTGTACAGGGGCATCAACACCTTCTTCCTTCTACTGACTACGCCTCTCTTTATACAGCCCAGAATCCTTCTGGCAGCAGCCACTGCCTTGTCACACTGTTTTTTTGCCTTTAGATCTTCGGACACTATCACCCCAAGATCCCTCTCCCCGTCCGTGCATATCAGCTTCTCTCCTCCCAGCATATACGGTTCCTTCCTATTATTAATCCCCAAATGCATTACTCTGCATTTCTTTGCATTGAATTTTAGTTGCCAGGCATTAGACCATTCCTCTAACTTTTGCAGATCCTTTTTCATATTCTCCACTCCCTCTTCGGTGTCTACTCTGTTACAAATCTTGGTATCATCTGCAAAAAGGCACACTTTTCCTTCTAACCCTTCAGCAATGTCACTTACATACATATTGAACAGGATTGGCCCCAGCACCGAACCCTGAGGGACTCCACTAGTCACCTTTCCTTCCTTCGAGCGACTTCCATTAACCACCACCCTCTGGCGTCTGTCCGACAGCCAGTTTCTGACCCAGTTCACCACTTTGGGTCCTAACTTCAGCCCTTCAAGTTTGTTCAACAGCCTCCTATGAGGAACTGTATCAAAGGCTTTGCTGAAATCCAAGTAAATTACATCTAGCATATGTCCTCGATCCAGCTCTCTGGTTACCCAATCAAAAAATTCAATCAGGTTCGTTTGGCACGATTTACCTTTTGTAAAGCCATGTTGCCTCGGATCCTGTAACCCATTAGATTCAAGGAAATACACTATCCTTTCTTTCAGCAACACTTCCATTATTTTTCCAACAACTGAAGTGAGGCTCACCTGCCTGTAGTTTCCTGCTTCATCCCTGTGACCACTTTTATGAATAGGGACCACATCCGCTCTCCTCCAATCCCCAGGAATCACTCCCGTCTCCAGAGATTTTTTGAAGATTCTAGATCCTCTGTGTTCATCCTACGCTTCTTTGAACTCTGTCACCGTTTTCCTCTCCACCACCTCTCGGGAGCGTATTTCAGCCATCCACCACCCTCTCCGTAAAGTAGAATTTCCTAACATTGCTCTTGAATCTAACATTTTAGTAAACGATATTGCTGAAGGGCTGTCAGGTAAGATTTGCCTCTTTGTGAATGACACCAAAATCTGCATAGGTAGCCCTGATGGTGTGGATAACCTGAGGAAGGACCTAGTGAAGCTTGAAGAATGGCCTGAAATTTGGCAACTGAAATTTTAATGCTAAGAAATGCAAGGATCTCTTAGGGAAAGGAGGAGATAGTGGATGTTGCGGATGGGCCATTTGGCCTTTATCTGCCATCATGTTTCTATAATCATAAAGCTCTATGACCTCACAATGCAGGTGTAAAGAGCCTTAGCCTATAGGAAGAGGAAATGCAAATGTTAAGAGCCTTAGCCAATAGGAAGAGGAGGAGATAGTGGATGCTGCGGATGGGCCATTTGACCTTTATCTGCCATCATGTTTCAATAACCCTAAAGCTCTATGACCTCACAATGCAGGTGTAAAGAGCCTTAGCCTATAGGAAGAGGAGATGCAAATGTTAAGAGCCTTAGCCAATAAGGAGTGGAGGAGATAGTGGATGCTGCGGATGGGCCATTTGGCCTTTATCTGCCGCTCAATACAAACATTCAGCCCTACCCCATACACACAGCTGGGCCTTAATTAACCAACAATTTTGGCAAATAATTTTTATCTCTTTCTGCTTTCTTTTTATTGGTTTTCCATATTTATTTTTTAACACTGATATTAATTGCAATATGTACTCAACCTCACTTACTAACAATATTCCTGTTTTCTGGGGTCATCGTCCCTCTAAATACAGAACATTAACACATCGACAACCATGCTTATTAGAAATCCCTACTAATCTTACTACAGTAAACACAGTTTCAACTAATCCCTTATATGCTCCTTTAAAAAACAAAAACCTAAAGCTAGGCCTCATTAATGCTAGATCTATCAAAAGCAAATACCATCTTTTAAAAGACGCCATCCTTCATCAGGGTTTACACATACTTTTCATCACTGAAACTTGGTTTTCTGATGGCGATGAAGCATATCTCTCTTATTGTTGTCCTCCCAACTATGATTACCTCTTTAATCATTGCCAAAACCGTAAAGGTGGCGGTCTAGCCGTCATATTTCAAACTAATCTCATCAACCTCAGTGATCACTCTAATGGAAATGCCATTATTGAATATCTTCACCTTAAGCTTAACTCAAACACTGACCTCAATTTCTTATTACTATATGCTCCTCCCTTTACTTCAAGATCTAATCTTTGATTTTTGTTCAACTACATCATTCCCTCTGGTCTTAGGTGACTTCAACATCCACTTTGATAACCTTTCTGATACCAATACCCAGGACATATTAAACATTCTTCATCCTTTAAACTTGCATCCAATTATAGCTGGCCCTACCCATTCAGCCAATCACACTCTAGACATGATCTTCTCTCCTATATCTCATTACTTCGAATGCTCTGTTCTTTAGCACTCTCCAGACCAGTAGAGGTTAATCTTTACAAATGGGTATATATCCAATCATGACCAGCAGGTGGAGACTGAAAACAAAACTGTGGGACAGTATATAATATACTTCCTTCTCTATTTACCTCAGTCTTCTTTCAGTCTCCAGCAGGTGTTGAGTGATCTGTACCCATCTCCCTTGGTAGGGCTGTTGGAATTTGTTTAGGTGGTTTCTAGTCCCTGTTTTTGGCCGGACAGAGCTTGGGCGGGCCCTGTTTGGGGGTCCGTCCGACCTCGGGGGTGTCAAACCGGCGGGTCTCGAGCGGGGTCCCTCCCCCCACTTCCTCCACCTCCCCACATTTTTTTAGAGGAGCCTCAGCAGTAAGCCTTGCCCCCTAAATCAAGCAAGGCATATTGCTTCGGCTAGACCTGTAAAAAAAAAAATCCTGAGGTAGTGCCGGTCTGCAGGGTTGCTTCCCTGTCAATTTACTGTTTTTTACTGTATTTTTTCATCTAACCGGCACTTTGTTTCTAGCTAGGTCGCGTATGGAGCAATTGTGCCCTTCTCTGGGGGAGTGGGACACAATTCGGTCCAGCCGCGAGGCCCTCGCGGCCGGACTGAACTCGGTAGTTTGGGCCGGTGAGGTGGTGGAGCTCCGTCGGCAGCGGCTGCAGGCGGTCAGAGCTCCCCGCCGATGGTGCCTCGCGAGTCGGCTGGGAGCAGTAGGGAAGCCCGGTCTTCCCCAACCGCCCACGGAGGGATTCCCTGAAGGATTCCCTCTCAGCTGATTTTTTGACAGCTGATGCCGACTTGCCTGTTTTAGCGGCTGGGACTGTTCAGGCTTCTCAGCCGCTACAGGCTATGGAGGGAGCATTTTTGGCGGGAAAGTTGCCATTTTCACAGTCTGGCCCCTCCATTTTGTCTTCCACCTCAGGTGACCTTCCCCCTGTATTGGAAAAACAGGGGCAGGTTTCTGCTGGGTCCCCTGCTGTGGCAGGGAGTCCCTTGGGACCCTCGGGGGATTTTTCCCCTGATTTCTTTTTTTCTTTGTGCAGAGCCTATTTTCAGGCGGCTGGGGGTCCCGGATCCGCCCAGGGGGTTTCGGGGAGTGGGGTTTCCTCCGCGCTCCCTGCGGCTTTGCCTCTCTCATCTGTTGTGGCGTCCCCTCCTCCTCCTCCCCTTGTCCAAGTGTCCGCGGGTGTCTTGGGACGAGGATTTATGGTCTGAGGACCGTGTCGGTTTGGATGAGGACCTGGACCCTTTTGAGGATTTCCAGGACCCTCTCGAGGGGACGGCCGCTGGCGGCGGGTTGTCGGGTTTCCCGTCCTCCGGCGAAGAGGCGTCCGTGGTGCGCCTTTTTCAGAGAGATGAGCTACCGGACCTGATTCAACAGGTTTCTTCGGTGTTGCGTTTTGAGGATGCGCCGCTGGAGACTCCGCGTGTGGGGGACCCTCTGCTTCGGGGGATCCGTACCGTTTCCCGCTCTTTTCCCATGCATCAGGATATTCGGGATATTGTACTGGAACAGTGGAAAACGCTGGAGGCGCCGTTTCGTTTGGCGCGCGTCATGGCTCGTTTGTATCCCATCTCAGAGGGGGATCGGGCTACTTTAACATCGCCAGTCGTAGACGCGGTGGTCTCGGCGATTTCTAAGCGGCATACCGTGCCTGTTGAGGGCAGTTCTACCTTGCGGGACTCTGAGGAGCGCAAGTTGGAGAACATTCTTAAGCAAAATTTTCAGGTTTCTGCCTTTGGGGTCCAGGCGGCTATTTGTGGGGCGCTGGTGGCTCGCGCCGTGTTTCGGTGGGCTGAGCGTGTCCTGGATCGGGAGTCTGATGACTGGTCTTTGGTGGATCAGGAGGTGGCGAAGATTGAGATGGCTGCCTCGTTCCTCTCAGATGCTCTTTATGACTTGGTGCGGATCTCGGCTAAGTCTATGGCCTTTGGTGTGGCTGCGCGGTGTATTTTGTGGCTGTGCGCTTGGGCGGCGGATGCTGCGTCCAAAGCTAAGCTTACTAAATTTCCCTTTCGGGGGTCCTTTTTGTTTGGGGAGGAATTGGATAAGTTGATTCAGACTCTGACGGACTCAAAGGTGCCCCGTCTGCCTGAGGACCTTGCCCGCCCTGCATCTCGGGGTGGTGCTGCCTGGGGGCGTTTGCGGGAGTTTCGCAAGTGTGGGGCTGCTTCTTTCCCGGCTCCAGGGTTTTCCCGGGGTCAGTTCTTCCAGCGTATGCAGCCCTTTCGGGGGGCCCGTCGGGGGGCAGGGAATCCCTCCGCCGGTTCCCCCGCTTCCCGTCCTGCACAATGACTCCTTGCCGGCGCCCCCTTTGGTTCCGGTGGGGGCCCGGCTGCGTGACTTTTTCCCCAAATGGGCCGAGATCACGTCCGATCAGTGGGTCCTGGAGGTGGTGCGGGACGGTTATGCCCTGGAGTTCGCCCGCTCTCTGCCGGACCTTTTCCTAGCCTCTCCATGTCAGACTCCTTGGAAGACGCAGGCTTTTCGCCAGACCCTTCAGCGCTTGCTAGATCTCAAGGCAGTTGTTCCAGTGCCCCCTCCGGAGTGGGGCACCGGCAGGTACTCCATTTACTTTGTGGTGCCCAAGAAGGAGGGGACCTTTCGGCCCATCCTGGATTTGAAGGGGGTCAACAGGGCTCTCAAGATTCCCTCTTTTCGCATGGAAACTCTGCGGTCGGTCATTCTGGCGGTTCAGCCGGGGGAGTTTCTCACTTCTCTCGATCTGACAGAGGCCTACTTGCATGTTCCCATTCGGGCCTCTCTTCAGCGCTTCCTTTGCTTTGCGATCTTGGGTCGGCAGTATCAGTTCTGTGCGCTTTCCTTTGGTCTGGCCACGGATCCCCGGACATTCACCAAGGTGATGGTGGTCGTCGCGGCGGCCTTGCGCTCGGAGGGCATTCTGGTGCACCCCTACCTGGACGACTGGTTGATTCGGGCAAAGTCGTTGCAGGAGAGCTCCCGGGTTACGGCTCGGGTGGTGGAGTTTTTTCGGTCGCTGGGCTGGGTGGTCAACCTTTCCAAGAGTCGGTTGGTCCCGGCTCAGCGTCTGGAGTACCTTGGGGTTCTGTTCGACACCTCCTTGGGGAAGGTCTTCCTTCCAGGGGCCCGGGTGAGCAAATTGCAATCTCAGATTCGCCTGCTTTTGACGTCCCGGTGTCCTCAGGCGCGAGATTTCCTCCAAGTCTTGGGGTCGATGGCGGCGTCCCTGGACGTAGTGAGGTGGGCGCGGGCCCACATGCGTCCTCTTCAGTATGCTCTGCTCCGGAGGTGGTCACCCCAGAGGCACGGTTTGGAGGTTCCTGTTCCCCTGCGAGGCGTGGCGCGCTGCAGTCTGCATTGGTGGCTCCGGACCCCTCACCTGGTTCAAGGGGTGGGTCTGGATCTCCAGCAGTGGACGGTGCTCCTTACGGATGCGAGTCTCCTCGGTTGGGGGGCTCAGTGTTTGGGTCACTCAGCTCAGGGCACCTGGTCCACGGAGGAGGCCTCCTGGTCGATCAACGTGTTGGAGACCAGAGCGGTCCGTCTGGCGCTGTTAGCTTTCCGCTCCCTTTGGTTGGGCAGGTCAGTCAGAGTCCTGTCGGACAATGCCGCGGCGGTGGCTTATGTCAATCGTCAGGGGGGCACCAAGAGCACTCAGGTGTGGCGCAGGAGGCGGCTCAGCTCATGCTTTGGGCGGAGTCCCATCTTCTGGACCTCTCGGCCTCTCACATAGCCGGGGTAGAAAATGTTCAGGCGGACTTCCTCAGACGTCTCTGATAGGATCTTGAGAGAGGTAGATAGTCACGTAGCTGGAGGAAGGGAGGACCGGCTAGTGACTTGTCTCCCAGGGGCCAAGACACGAGACGTCTCTGATAGGATCGAGAGGATCCTGGATGGAGCAGAGACAGAGGAGACAGCGGTGATAATCCACGTCGGAACGAATGATGTGAGCCGGAGGAACTTCAGCATGGCCACGCTGACTGACCAGTTCAAGGTCCTGGGACGAAAACTGAAGCGGAATACCCGGAGGGTAGCATTCTCAGAGATCCTACCTGTACCGAGAGCAGATGCAAAGAGGCAGGCAGACCTCCAGGCTGTGAATGCATGGTTGAGGAGATGGTGCCAGGAGGAGGGCTTCCACTTTGTGAGGAACTGGATGTCCTTCTGGGGAAAGAGTAAGCTCTACCGGCGGGATGGCCTGCACCTGAGCACAGAGGGAACTAGACTACTGGCTGCCAATGTGAGGAAGGAGATCGAGAGGGCTTTAAACTGAGGAGAGGGGGAAAGCCGACAGCTGATCTGATGTTGACGCTTCGGACAACAGTATCCAGAACAGATACTGAACGGGCTGACTGCAAGGAGGAAGTAGAGGGACCGGTGGATCTCATGATCAGACAGCGAGGGAAACAACAGGTAAAGGGAGCTTGCTGGGAGGAGGAGGAGACTGAGGGGCATGGAGACACAGGGGGACTGGATGGCAAGAAAGCGAAAGCTGAGGGCATTATAGGGGCTAAACAAGGCGAGGGGGATCGAACAGAGGCCGGGGCCCAGGAGGGGGCAAGAAAACCCAGAGGAAAAGCGGGGAAGTGGAGTGGCGGAAATGTGGGGAAGCTGAAAGCTACAAGGGTAAAGGCAGAGGGCAAAGCAGAAGTACAGGGAACAGGAGAGGCGGCCCAGGTGAATACAGAGGTGGAGGAAAAACGACGAGACCTGCGGTGCTTCTACACAAATGCAAGAAGCCTCAGGGCCAAGATGGGTGAACTAGAGGTCGTGGCCAAGGGGGAAGACCTGGATATAATTGGAATTACAGAAACATGGTGGACTGAGGAGAATCAATGGGATGTGGCGCTGACGGGGTACAAGCTCTACAGGAGGGACAGGACCCACAAGAAGGGGGGAGGCATAGCACTATATATAAAGAACTCTATCGACTCAGTCGGGATGGATATGGCAAAGAAGGCAGAGGGGCTGGAATCGCTATGGGTCAAATTGCCGGGAAACAAGGGTGCAGACATAAAACTGGGGATGTACTATCGCCCACCTAGTACGCCAGAAGGAGTCGGACACGACTTGGAAGCTGAACTGAGACAGGAGTGCAGGACTGGAAATGTAACAGTGATGGGGGACTTTAACTACCCGGGGATAGACTGGAGTACGGGTCACTCCAACTGCACTAGGGAAACAGGATTTGTAGAAGCTGTGAGGGACTGCTTCATGGAGCAACTGGTCAGGGAACCGACGCGAGGGAGTGCTACTCTTGACCTCATCCTGAACGGATTAGGGGGGCCTGCAAGCGGGGTAGAAGTGGGAGGACCACTAGGCAACAGTGACCACAATGCGATCAGATTCACATTAGAAAGGGGGACACCCATAGTAAGGAGGACCGCAACAACTGCGCTCAACTTCAAGAAAGGGAACTATGTTGCTATGAGGAAAATGGTGGGGAAGAAGCTCAGAAATATCTTTAGGATGGAGACTGTGGAAAGCGCCTGGACCCTATTCAGGGACACCCTGCAAGAAGCACAAAAAATGTACGTCCCCAATTTCAGGAAAGGCTGCAAGAACAAGCGGTCAAAGGACCCGATTTGGATCTCAGCAGAAGTAAAGAGGGCAATAAATGACAAAAAAGTATCCTTCCGGAGATGGAAAAAGGACCCAACGGAGGAAAACCACCAGGCGCACAGGAAATGCCAAAAAGAATGCCACCGAGAGGTTAGAAAAGCAAAAGGGAAATACGAAGAGGGGCTGGCCAGGGAGGCGAAAAACTTCAAGGCATTCTTCAGTTACATAAAGGGGAAACGACCAGCGAGAGAGGAGGTGGGGCCGTTGGACGATGGGGATTGGAAGGGAGTGATTAAGGAGGATAAAGAGGTAGCTGAGAGGTTGAACACGTTCTTCTCGTCGGTTTTCACGAGAGAGGACACATCTAATATACCGGACTCAGAGGAGCTCATGAGTGGGGAACAGGCTGAAAAATTGGAACACATAGAGGTAAGTAAGGAGGATGTCCTCAAACAGATAGACAGGTTAAAATGCGGCAAATCACCGGGTCCGGACGGGATCCACCCAAGGGTTCTGAAGGAACTAAGACAGGAAATAGCGGGCACAATCCAGCATGTTTGTAACCTATCCTTGAAAACTGGAGAGGTACCAAAGGACTGGAAATTGGCAAATGTCACACCTATCTTCAAGAAGGGATCGAGGGGTGACCCTGGGAACTACAGGCCGGTGAGCCTGACTTCAATTGTAGGGAAGATGGTGGAAGCTATGATCAAGGACGGCATTTGCGAGCACATTGAAAGAAATGGTCTACTGAGAACAAGCCAGCACGGATTCTATAAGGGAAGGTCGTGCTTAACGAACCTTCTGTACTTCTTTGAGGGAATAAGCAGTCGGGTGGACAATGGGGAACCCATCGACATCATTTACCTCGATTTTCAAAAGGCTTTCGACAAGGTGCCACATGAAAGACTGCTTAGGAAGCTGTGGAACCACGGGGTGGGAGGAGATGTGCACAGATGGATCGAGCACTGGTTGTCGGGTAGACTGCAGAGGGTTGGAGTAAAGGGCAAATATTCTGACTGGCGGGGAGTCACGAGCGGTGTGCCACAGGGATCGGTGCTGGGGCCGTTACTCTTCAACATATTTATCAATGACCTGGAAAAAGAGGCAAAGTGCGAGGTCATAAAATTTGCAGATGATACCAAACTGTGCGGCAGAGTTAGGTCCAGGGAGGAGTGTGAGGACCTGCAAAGGGACCTGGAGAAGCTGGAGGACTGGGCAGACAAATGGCAAATGCGCTTCAATGTGGAAAAATGCAAGGTCATGCATATAGGGAAAAAGAACCCGTTGTTCAACTACAAAATGGGGGGGGCATTGTTGGGAGACAGCAGACTTGAGAGAGACTTGGGTGTGCTGGTGGATGCATCACTGAAGCCATCTGCACAGTGCGCAGCAGCCTCGAAAAAAGCCAACAGGATGCTGGGCATCATAAAGAGGGGCATCACAACCAGGACGCGGGAAGTCATCATGCCATTGTATCGAGCGATGGTACGTCCGCATCTGGAATACTGCGTGCAGTATTGGTCGCCATACCTCAAGAAGGACATGGCGGTGCTTGAGAGAGTCCAAAGGAGAGCGACGAAACTGGTAAGAGGGCTGGAACACTGCCCATACGCCGAGAGGTTGGATAAGCTGGGGCTCTTCTCCCTGGAAAAAAGGAGGCTCAGGGGAGATATGATAGAGACCTTCAAGATCATGAGGGGCATAGAGAGGGTGGATAGGGACAGATTCTTCAGACTGAAGGGGACAACAGGTACGAGGGGGCACTCGGAGAAACTGAAGGGAGATAGGTTCAAAACAAATGCAAGGAAGTTTTTTTTCACCCAGAGGGTCGTGGACACTTGGAATGCGCTGCCGGAGGAGGTGGTCGGGCAGAGTACGGTACAGGGATTCAAACAGGGATTGGACGGATTCCTGAGGGATAAAGGGATCGTGGGATACTGAGAGAAGTATCCAGGAAATAAGTATAGAAACCCGACCAGGTCGTGCATGTGCAAAACCGGAGGGTTAGGACTTCGATGGGAAGATAGGACTTCAAATGGGAAACCAGGGTGGCAAGGGGGCCCCTTCTGGTGATTCAGACAGGTGACCTGTTTGGGCCGCCGCGGGAGCGGACTGCTGGGCATGATGGACCTATGGTCTGACCCGGCGGAGGCACTGCTTATGTTCTTATGTTCTTATATGTCACTTCTTGGATCCAGGAGAGTGGTGTATCGGCTCCGTGGCGTTTCAGTTGATAGTGCAGGCTTGGGGGCAGCCCCTGATGGACCTGATGGCCACGAGTGGCAACCCCCACTTCTTAAGTCGTCGCAGGGACAGTCTGGCCGAGGGTCTGGATGCTCTGGTCCAACCGTGGCCAACGGAGGGGCTGTTGTATGTGTTCCCTCCTTGGCCATTAGTGGGCAGAGTACTTCTTCGCATTGTTCACCATCCAGGTCTGGTGGTTCTGGTGGCTCCGGATTGGCCTTGACATCCGTGGTATGCGGATCTGGTGAGGCATCTGGTGGCGGATCCTCTTCCTCTGCCTCTCTTGGACGATCTTCTGACGCAAGGTCCCATTCCCAAGTTCGACCCGTCTCTCTTCTGTCTTACGGCTTGGCTCTTGAAAGGGGTCGCCTTAGTAAGAAGGGATATTCAGATAAGGTGATCTCTACGCTCTTGGGGTCCCGGAGGCTTTCTACCTCTCGGGCTTATGTGCGGGTTTGGCGTCTCTTTGAGGGGTGGTGCCGGGCGCGGGGAGTGGTCTCTTTTCGCGCTTCCCTGCCTACCATTCTAGAGTTCTTGCAGGATGGCCTGGATAGAGGCCTGGCTTGGTCTTCTCTCCGGGTTCAACTTGCGGCCCTGTCGGCTTTTCGAGGGTTGGTGACAGGTCAGCGTTTGTCGGCCATTCCTGATGTGATTAGCTTTTTGCGGGCGGCCAAGTTGCTCAGGCCTCCCCTACGGCTCTCTGTTCCCTCTTGGGATCTCAATCTGGTTCTCTCTGTTTTGGTGCGCCCGCCTTTCGAGCCGTTGGATGGCTGTTCTTTGAAGGACCTTACTCTGAAGGCGGTCTTTTTGGTGGCCATTACTTCCGCTAGGCGTGTTTCTGAGCTACAGGCTTTCTCTTGTAGGGCTCCCTTCTTGGAGTTTTCTAGGGAGCGGGTTGTCTTGCGGCCTGTTCCTTCCTTTCTGCCGAAAGTAGTTTCTCCTTTTCATGTCAATCAATCGGTGGTCCTCCCAGTCTTGGGTAGTCGGGAGGGCTCTTCTGAGCAACGGCAGCTGCGCAAGTTGGATGTCGGTCGGGTCCTTCGTTCTTATGTGCAGCGGACCAAGGAAGTCCGGAAATCCGATCATCTCTTTGTCCTTCTGGCGGGTCCTCGTCGGGGGGCTGGCGCTTCTAAGGCTACTATTGCGCGCTGGATCAAGGAGACGATTGCTTCCGCTTATCTTCTGAGACAGAAGCCTGTTCCGGAGTTTCTCAAGGCTCATTCCACTCAGGGTCAGGCAGCTTCTTGGGCTGAGTCGTCGCTTGTGCCTCCAGTGGATATTTGTAAGGCTGCGGTTTGGTCCTCCTTGCATTCCTACATTATCGGGTAGATGTTCAGGCGCGTCGGGACGCGGTGTTCGGTGAGCGTGTTCTGGTATTGGCCCTGCGGAGGTCCCGCCCGTGAGAGGGACTGCTTTGGTACGTCCCATTTGTAAAGATTAACCTCTACTGGTCTGGAGAGTGCTAAAGAAGGAGAAATTAGGTTCTTACCTGCTATTTACTTTCTTTTAGCTTCTCCAGACCAGTAGAGGTCCCCACCCTGTCTGTTGTTGTTATTGTTGTGTTGTTGGGGCTGTTTTGCGGGCAGTTTTTGTTTTTTGCTGCGGGTTCTAGTATTTTTCTAGGGCCGGGGAGAATTAAAGAACAGCGGCTGTGGCTCGGCTGGCTTAGCTGGCGAGCTGTGGGGACATTTTCCTTCTGGTATTTCTCCTCTGCATTTTCCAACAGCATTTGGGTATGTTATTTGTTACTCCTGTTCGGAGTATTGTTTTCTTTCTGTTTTCCAGTTCTTGGTTCTGCTTGGCTATTCGGCAGACTTAGGTAAATAGAGAAGGGAGTATATTATATACTGTCCCACAGTTTTGTTTTCAGTCTCCACCTGCTGGTCATGATTGGATATATACCCATTTGTAAAGATTAACCTCTACTGGTCTGGAGAAGCTAAAAGAAAGTAAATTAGCAGGTAAGAACCTAATTTCTCCTTCCATTAGCCACTCCTGTACCCTGGTCTGATCATTATTTCATATCTTTTACTCTTCACTTTTCTAAACCAATAATGCACAAAACTCAATCAGAATCTAAGCTAATCTCATATCGTGATTTTTCTAGCTTAGAAAACACTGACATTTTACCATTCTTTGACTTATCCTCTATTAATGCTACGTCTAACTCAATTGAAGATCAACTGTTACTCTGGAATTCCTCTTTACAACTACTCTTAGACAGCAAAGCACCAATAATTTCTAAAACTATATCGTCACGTAAAATTTCTAATCCATGTTATATGGCTGAACTCCACCTTATAAAAAAACAACTTCGCGCTCTTGAAAGAAAATGGCGACATACTAAATCCCCAATAAATTTTCGAAATTTTAAAGAAAAGGCAGCTATTTATAAAACCAAAATCAATCAGGCAAAAAATAAATTTTATTCAGAAAAAATTTATAAAGCAAGAAACACTGCCACTTTATACAACATTTTAAAATCTATTTCATCACATAATATAAGAAATATTACATCACCGACAACTTCTTTGAATGCACAAGAAATAGCTGATGCATTTAACCAGAAAATCAAAAACATCCGAAATACATTTCTCTCTAACACAGCTAACAGTTCTACGAGCATACATCATAATGAGCTCATTCCAACAGCTAAATGCTCAAATTTCAAACTTCCCTCTCTTAACGATATCAAAGCACTTTTTTCTCAAATCAATTAAAAAAGTTCTGGATCCGAAATCTTTCCTCCATTTTATATAAAACATTTTTTTCATCACCTTGGACCCTTCATTCACTCAATTGTCTTAAAAAGCCTGCTTACTGCTTCAGTCCCTATTCCCTGGAAAACTGCCATTATCACTCCATTAATTAAAGACCATAAATCTAGTAAAAATGACCCTACAAACTTCCGACCAATTGCAAATATCCCCTTTTTAGCTAAACTAACTGAAAAACTGATATTTAACCAGGTATCCAATTTCATTGAATCAACTAATGTCCTGCACCCCAACCAAACAGGTTTTCGGAAATGTCATAACACTGAATATTCAATGACTGGCTTAATGAATAATATCCATTATATTTTGGACCATCACAAATCTGTTGCTCTCTTTTCCCTGGATATCTCTGACGCATTCGACACAATTGATCATGATCTTCTTCTTAATCGACTCGAATCGATAGGCATTTGCGACCAAGTACTCAATTGGTGTACTTCATATCTCACCAACCGCACTTCCCTAGTTAAGTTTAATAATGAATACTCTAACTCTTACTCTACATCTTTTGGGATTCCCCAAGGATCTATTTTATCGCCTATCTTGTTTAACATTTTTTTCTCCCCACTATTGAGTCTCTGCCAGTCAGTTGGTTTTACTTCTTTTTCCTATGCAGACGACATTCAATTAATTCACCCTTTTGTCCCTGAAAATCATATTGACATCATGTCTATAAATAATAAACTTGAATTAGTTCAAAACTGGCTCAACGCAAACAAATTGGCGTTAAACATAAATAAAACAAAAGCCATGATTTTTAATTGGAAAAATGATATAGTCCTGAAGATGCCATTCGTCCTTAATAATAACACAATAGAAATTGTCCCCAACTTAAAAATTCTAGGGGTTATAATCGACGATAAATTAATATTTCATGACCATATCAATAATATAGTTAAAACTTGCTTCTATAAACTGCGTTTAATACGATCAATCGCCAAATTTCTCGAGCCTAAATCGCGTAACATTCTGATTCATTCGCTAGTTATAGCTAAAATGGATTACTGTAATTCTACTCAACATTTCTCAAAAAGAAAAACGATGTCTTCAAATTATCCAAAATACTGCTATCAAACTGATTTATAACGCTAGAAAATATGATCATGTTACGCCACTATTTATCGACGCTCATTGGCTTCCCATCAGTCATCGCATTCTGTTTAAGGTCATGCTGCTTATATTTAAAACCTTAGTCTACAACGAACCCCAATTTATAGCAAGAATGCTAATCCCTCATAACCCTGCACGTTCACTCAGATCATCTTCTCAAAATCTATTAGCTGTACCTTCTCTGAAAACAATAGGTACAAGAAGATCCGATATGTTTTCTGTAATTGGTCCACAATGGTGGAACTCTCTGCCACAACACATTAAAAACGAAAAAGATCTCCTCTCTTTTAAAAAATCCTTAAAAACGCACCTTTTTAAAGATGCTTTTAATACTTAATTTTTTTAGACTTTCATATTACTTTTAATATTTTTAACTACCCTGTTTCCTTTTGTTTTTTCCTTATTTGTTTTTCTCGATGTAACAGATGTAACTCTTACCCTCCTTCCCCTCCAGCTAAAGTTTGTCTTGTCTTAAATTCAATGTTAATGAATTTGTTCTTTATAATCTTATTCTCTTCCATAATTGTGTACATCGCTTTGTAAACCGATTCAGCGATTCATCAAATATTAATAAACCTTGAACCTTGATAACCATAAAGCTCTATGACCTCACAATGCAGGTATAAAGAGCCTTAGCCTATAGGAAGAGGAGATGCAAATGTTAAGAGCCTTAGCCAATAGGGAGAGGAGGAGATAGTGACATAACATAACATTGTGCTCATTGACCGCATAACCAGAAGTTCAACGTGGTTTACAAAAAGTTATAAAAGTAAACATGTTACATGAAATAAGATGATTCGTTAAACAGTCAAATATTTAGAACATAAGAACATAAGAAGTTGCCTCCACTGGGTCAGACCAGAGGTCCATCTCGCCCAGCGGTCCGCTCCTGCGGCGGCCCATCAGGTCCGCGACCTGTGAAGTGGTTTCTGACCACTTCTATAACCTACCTCAAGTTCTATCTGTACCCCTCTATCCCCTTTTCCTCCAGGAACCTATCCAAACCCTCCTTGAACCCCTGTACATATTTCTGGCCTATCACATCCTCCGGAAGCGTGTTCCATGTGTCCACCACCCTCTGGGTAAAAAAGAACTTCCTAGCATTTGTTCTAAACCTGTCCCCCTTCAATTTCTCCGAGTGACCCCTAGTGTTTGTGGCTCCCCTCAGTTTGAAGAATCTGTCCTTATTCACTTTCTCTATGCCCTTTAGGATTTTGAAGGTTTCTATCATGTCCCCTCTGAGTCTCCTTTTCTCCAGGGAGAACAGCCCCAGCATTTTTAACCTGTCAGCGTATGAAAAATTTTCCATACCTTTTATCAGTTTAGTCGCCCTCCTCTGCACTCCCTCCAGTACTGCCATGTCCTTCTTGAGGTATGGCGACCAGTATTGAACACAGTACTCCAGGTGCGGGCGCACCATTGCGCGATACAGCGGCATGATGACTTCTTTCGTCCTGGTTGTGATACCTTTTTTGATGATGCCCAGCATTCTGTTTGCTTTCTTTGAGGCTGACGCACACTGCGCCGATGGTTTCAGTGATGTGTCGACCATCACCCCCAGGTCCCTCTCAAGTTTACTCACCCCTAGCAGTGTTCCCCCCATTTTGTAGCTGAACATTGGGTTCTTTTTCCCTACATGCATGACCTTGCATTTCTCTACGTTAAAATTCATTTGCCACTTTTTTGCCCAGTCTTCCAGTCTCGTTAGGTCCCTTTGCAGGTCTTCACAGTCTTCCGTGTTTCTAACCCTGCTGCAGAGTTTGGTGTCATCAGCAAATTTGATAACCTCACATTTTGTCCCCGTCTCCAGATCGTTAATAAATATATTGAACAGTAGAGGTCCCAGCACCGACCCCTGTGGAACTCCGCTCGTGACCCATTGCCAGTCTGAGTATTGGCCCTTTACTCCAACCCTCTGTTTCCTGCCTGCCAACCAGTGTTTGATCCATCGGTAGATATCCCCTTGCACCCCGTGGTTCCACAGCTTTTTAAGTAGCCGTTCGTGAGGTACCTTGTTGAAGGCTTTTTGGAAGTCAAGGTAAATGATGTCTATGGATTCCCCCTTATCCTTCTGGCTGTTTATTCCCTCAAAGAAGTACAGCAAGTTCGTGAGGCATGACCTTCCCTGGCAGAAGCCATGCTGGCTCGCCTTCAGTTGTCCATTGTTTTCTATGTGTTCGCAGATTGTGTCCTTTACCATTGCTTCCATCATCTTTCCCGGAGAAGAACTGCCATCTCCGGATCAGACCCATGGTCCATCGAGTCCGGCGATCCGCACACGCGGAGGCCCTATCAGGTATATACCTGATGTAGTTTTAGTCACCCATAACCCTCTATGCCTCTCGTAAGGAGATGTGCATCTAATTTGCCTTTGAATCCTAGCACAGTGGATTCCTTAATAACCTCCTTTGGGAGAGCATTCCAGGCGTCCACCACTCGCTGCGTGAAGCAGAACTTCCTGACATTTGTCCTGGACTTGTCCCCCCTTAGCTTCAAACCATGTCCTCTTATCCGTGACACGTTGGACAATGTAAATAATTTATTTTCCTGCTCTATTTTATCGATGCCTTTCAGTATTTTGAACGTCTCGATCATGTCCCCTCGCAGCCTCCTCTTCTCAAGGGAGAACAGTCCCAGTTTCTTGAGTCGTTCCTCATATTCCAAGTTCTCCATACCTCTTATTAGCTTCGTTGCTCGTCTCTGCACCCTCTCCAGTAGTTTTATATCTTTCTTTAGGTTGGGAGACCAATGTTGGACACAGTATTCCAAGTGTGGTCTGACCATTGCTCTATAAAGTGGCATTATGACTTTCTTCGATCTACTCGTGATTCCTTTCTTTATCATGCCTAACATTCTGTTTCCTTTCTTTGCCGCTGCAGCGCATTGTGCCGATGGCTTCAGGGTCCTATCTATCAGTATACCCAGGTCCTTTTCTTGTTTGCTCTTACCCAGAGTTGCGCCTGACATTCTATACTCGTGCTCCTTATTCTTATTACCTAAATGCATTACTTTGCATTTCTCCACGTTGAACTTCATCTGCCATTGCTCTGCCCATTTCTCTAACTGATACAAGTCGCTCTGGACTTCCTCGATATCCTCCTGCGATCTGATTGCCCGGCATAGCTTTGTGTCGTCTGCAAACTTAATGATCTCACTGGATATTCCGTCTTCCAGGTCATTGATATAAATATTAAATAGGATCGGCCCAAGTACCGAGCCCTGGGGCACACCACTAGTCACTTCCTCCCAGTCTGAGTACTTCCCATTTATGCCCACTCTCTGCTTTCTGTTTTCCAGCCATTTGCCTATCCACCTTTGTATATCTCCCTCAATTCCATGGCTTTGTAGTTTCCTGAAAAGTCTTTCATGTGGAACTTTGTCGAACGCTTTCTGGAAGTCCAAATATATTATGTCCACCGGCATTCCACTATCAATTTGCTTGTTCACGGTCTCATAAAATTGAAGTAAATTCGTTAAACATGATTTCCCTTTCCTGAACCCATGTTGACTGGGTTTCAGCAAGTCGTGTGTATCCAAGTGCCGGACTATGCTATCCTTGATCAGTGCTTCAACCATCTTTCCAGGGACAGACGTTAGGCTCACAGGTCTGTAGTTGCCCGGTTCTCCTCTAGATCCTTTTTTGAAAATTGGCGTGACATTCGCTATCTTCCAGTCGTCTGGTATCTGTCCAGTTCTGATTGTCAGATTGGCAAGTTTTTGCAATAACTCTCCGATTTCAACCTTCAATTCCTTTAAGACTATCGGGTGAATTCCATCTGGTCCAGGGGATTTGTTACTTTTGAGTTTGTCGATCTGGTAGTATATCTGGTCCAACTCCACTTCAACTGTGGTGAGGCTGTCATCTATTACTCCACTAAACACTTTCACTGCTTCTGGTATTTTTGCGGTATCCTCCTCCGTAAAGACGGACGCAAAGAAGGAATTTAGTTTGTCTGCAATTTGTTTATCTTCCTTGATGTACCCTTTCCTTCCCTGGTCGTCCAGGGGTCCCACCGCCTCTTTTGCGGGTTTTTTCCCTTTCACGTATCTAAAGAAGGGCTTGAAGTTTTTGGCCTCTTGCGCTATTTTTTCCTCATAGTCCTTTTTGGCATCCCTCACCGCCTTGTGACATTTCTTCTGATCATCTTTACGTTTTTTCCATGCTTCGGTTGTTTTCATGTGTTTCCATTTTTTGAAGGAGTCTTTCTTTTCTTTTATGGCTTCCCTCACCTGTCTGGTAAGCCATGCCGGTTCTCCCTTACCTTTTGTTCTCCCTTCTTTGGATATCCTCGGAATGTGGAGATTTTGTGCTTCTGTGATAGTATTTTTCAGTAGGGACCATGCCTGGTCTACTGTTTCGAGTTTGTCCACCTTTTTCTTGAGACGTTGTTTCACCATGGCTCTCATGCGATCGTATTTGCCCTTTTTAAAGTTTAAGGTTGCGGTTAAGGTTTTGGCACGTTTTCTATTCCCGATGTCAAGCTTAAAGGTGATCACATTGTGATCGCTCGTCCCCAGTGGTACCGTTACTTCCACTTCTTTTGTCGGTCCCGTGAGGCCGTTTAGTACCAAGTCCAGGGTGGCGTTGCCTCTTGTCGGCTCCTTTACCATTTGTTCCAGGAAGCAATCCCCTAGCGCCTCCAGGAACTTGGCCTCCTTGCTGCAGTTGGAGGTTCCTAGTTTCCAGTCTATCCTCGGGAAATTGAAGTCTCCCAGTATTATTACATTGCCCGTCTTGCATTCCTGTTTGATTTCCTCTATCATTTCTGAATCAGTTTCCTCTGCCTGTCCTGGGGGACAATAGTAAAGGCCAATTTTCGTGTCTGCGCTGTTTTGTCCAGGAATCTTGATCCAGAGGGACTCCAGCTTCTCTTTCGTTTCCGTCATAGCCACTCCAACAGATTCTACTCCTTCCTGAACATATAGGGCAATACCTCCACCTTTCTGCCCTACTCGATCTCTTCTATATAGTTTGTATCCCTGTAGTACTGTGTCCCATTTGTTTTCTTCATTCCACCATGTTTCTGTTATGCCAATGATATCCAACTTATCACGTCTTGCTATTGTCTCTAGTTCCCCCATTTTGTTTCCTAGACTTCTAGCATTTGTATACATACATTTGAGTTCTCTTCGTGTTACCTTTTTGGACTTTCTACTCTTTGCTATCCGTACTGTTTCTTTCTCGGTATCCTTAACCGCTCTAGTGTTGTCTCCCTTGTTTGCTGTGCGGTCATCCCCTCCTGTATCTGAGTTGTCCCTTCCTGCCTTGTCTTCCTTATTTGCTGTGAGGTCATCCCCTCCTGTGTATGAGTAGTAGCCCATGGTTCCTTCATCGGGGCATCCTGTCGTCCGTGCCATCAACTGGTGGTCGACTGTCGGCTTTCCCCTATTTATTAGTTTAAAGCCTTCTCGATGGCCTTCTTCATGTTGCCTGCCAATACTCTCGCTCCTTCCTTGTTGAGTTGTAGTCCATCCTTCCTGTAATACTTGCTTTTTCCCCAGAACGCCGTCCAGTTGCGCACGAAGTCAAAGCCTTCTTCTTCGCACCATCGTCTCATCCAGGCGTTAATAGCTTGCAATTCCCCTTGTCTTTTTCCATCCGCTCTTGGTACTGGAAGGATCTCGGAGAATGCCACCTTCACCTCCCTGATCTTCAGCTGTCTTCCAAGTGAGCGGAGCTGGCCCTTCATCTCTTCCCTGTCATACTTCCGTCCGCTCACATCATTTGTTCCCACGTGGATGAGCACAGCAGTATCCTCTCCCCCTTCGCTGTCTATGATCCTGGAGATCCTGTTGGCCACATCCTTCACTCTTGCTACAGGCAGACAGGTGACGATTCTGTCCTCTCTTCCTCCTGCGGTGTGGCTGTCCACGTGACGTATAATGGAGTCGCCTACGATGATCCCCATCTTCTTTATTCGGGGGTTTCTTGGGGGTCGTAAGTCCACGTCTATGGTATAGGGCCAGTCTTCTTCCTCCAGTGCTACTCTTGAAATTGTTTTCGGCTTTTCAGATGGGGGGGGGGCGTCTTCCTGCGTTCTCTCTCTTCCTCCTGGTGTGCAGATGTCTCCTACCTCATCTTTGGTTTTTTCTGTGTTTGCATGGGTGTCTTCACTCCTCTTTTCCAGGCCTTCTTTCTGGGTATCCTGGGTACAGCTTTCTAGCCCTGGGATCTCTACGTGTTGCTGGTGGGCTTCCTCGATGAATCTTTCTAATTCCACGATCCCTTCGCTGGTTTCGGGCTCCCCTAGCAACTTCTCCTGCATGCAGTTTTCCTCCTTCCTGGCAAGGAGTTCTTCGAGTTCCATCACAGTTCCCTCCAGCAGCCAAACTTGCAGTTTCAGGCTGTCCAGCTCCTCGCATCGGCTGCAAACATATGCCCTAGTCCCCGAGGGGAGGTAGTCATACATACTGCAGTCGGTGCAGAAGACTGGAAAGCCCAACTTCTGGCTTCCGTGGGCGCTCATGTCTTGTTCCCCTTCTCAATTGTGTGTGTCCTGCCCTCTTGATAGCAGTCCTCCTGCTGATTGTTGGTCTCGGTTGTGTTGGTGCTGTTTGAGAGTGCTTGTCTCGGTGTGTGCTGTGTGGCTAGGTAATAATAAACAAAAGAACAATAACCGGAATGTAACTTACGTATTGGGGCTCCCTGTTAGTCAGCCCGGCTTCCTGGCTCCTTCTGTAGGCTCCTTTGCAAAGGCGCTCTTGCTAAGGCGAGCGCCTTTACCGCGCGCCGAACGGCTGAGCGCCGTTGGCTCTCCTCCTGTTAAGGGGGAGTCCGGCACTCTGGTGTTGACGCTGGCGGTGACGCGTTGGGGGGTGGGCAGAGCTCCCTCACGCTCCCCCATGCTACCGCTCGCTGCCTGCCTCCTGCTTCTTCTCTCTCCTCTCTCCCGCCGCTGTCCTCGCCGGGCCTGCCCTCTCCTGCACCGGCCGAAGCTGCTCTGTGTAGCGCCGCGCTCTCCTCCTGTTAAGGGGGAGTCCGGCGCTCTGGTGTTGACGCTGGCGGTGACGCGTTGGGGGTGGGCGGAGCTCCCTCACGCTCCCCCACGCTACCGCTCGCTGCCTGCCTGCCTCCTGCTTCTTCTCTCTCCTCTCTCCCGCCGCTGTCCTCGCCGGGCCTGCCCTCTCCTGCACCGGCCGATAGGTCTTCAATTGTTTTCTAAAATGGCCATAGGAATGGGTAGTAAGCAACAATATTCAGAATTCGTTATCAAGAAGAGCTGCCTGAGATGCTGGCTGGGCAGACTGGATGGGCCATTTGGCCATTATCTGCCATCATGTTCCTATAATCATAAAGCTCTATGACCTCACAATGCAAGTGTTAAGAGCCTTAGCCTATAGGGAGAGGAGGAGATAGTGGATGCTGCGGATGGGCAGACTGGATGGGCCATTTGGCCTCTATCTGCAGACTGGATGGGTCATTTGGCCTCTATCTGCAGATAGAGGCCAAATGGCCCATCCAGTCTGTCCATGTTTCTGTATTTAAGGATTACTTTGCTATATCCCAAATGTCCTAGATTGGTTTGGTATTTTTTTTACCTGTTAAATTTCTTTCTTTTAGTCCTACCAGACCAGTCAGAAACCTGTCCATTTCTTCATTACACTAATTAGTTAAATTGCTTGTGGTTTGCAGAAGTTTCTTTGTGGAGCAAGGATTGTTCTTACGTTTGTGAAGTTTATGTCATTTTCTAGAATTTTTGAATGAAATATTGGCTGCTTTGTCACTTGAAATATTGAGCATTTTATACTGTAGAGTACTGTTATAGGGTAGAGCCCACAATTCTATAGTCTTTCTCCATCTTCTGATCTGGTAGGACTAAAGGCAAGAAAACTGATGAGAATAACTTTTTTTTCCTTTTGGTAGTGAGCAGAATGGAATGGTCATTTCTCTTGACCAGGGGGCTCTCTTCCATATGTCTCTTCATTAGAGATATCCTGAAAACCTGACTCATTGGCAGCTCTGGACAGGGCATGCAGACTAAGACTCTAGAGCAGGGGTCGGCAAACAGTTTTTGTAAAGGGCCAAATAGTAAATATTTTAGTTTCTGCGGGCCAAGGGGTAAACTCAAGGATATTTTTGTAGATAGGTCTACTTAAATAACAAGCAAAAAACAAGTTTTTACAAATTTATTCAACAAATATACCGTAATAATCAAAATATAAATACCGTGTTTTCACGTAGATAACGCGCACACGGGTATAGCGCGCGAAAAACACAAATTTATGTACAGAAATTTTTATATACCGCGCACACCCGTATACCGCGCATGCTGCCCGACTCTCCTTTCGCCCGCCCCGACTCTCCTCTCCCCCTTGAAGTCCTGTCCCCACCCTGAAAGCCTGATGCCCCCCCTGACGTCCGATTCACCCCCCCCCCTGCAGGACCGCTCGCACCCCCCCCCCGAAGGACCGCTCGCACGCACTCCCACCCGCACCCGCACCCCCACCCTGAAGGACCGCTCGCACCCCTACAGCCTCCCGACCCCCCCCCCCCATCATGTAGAAGCTCCTACCGGTGTCCTGCTGCTTCCTCTTGACGGTCCCGACTTCCCGACACGATCGGGGCAAGAGGGAGCTCAAGCCCTCTTGCCCCAGCCAACCGCGGCACCCCCGACACGATCGGGGCAAGAGGGAGCTCAAGCCCTCTTGCCCCCCCGACTCCCCGACACGATCGGGGCAAAAGGGAGCCCAAGCCCTCTTGCCCCGCCGACTCCCCAACTCCCCGACAATATTGGGCCAGGAGGGAGCCCAAGTCCTCCTGACCCTGGCGACCCCCCCCGCTAGTTGTTCGGGCCAGGAGGGAGCCCAAGTCCTCCTGGCCCTGGCGGCCCCCCCCCCCCCCCGCTAGTTGTTCGGGCCAGGAGGGAGCCCAAACCCTCCTGGCCACGGCGACCCCCTACCCCCACCCCGCACTACATTACTGGCAGGAGGGATCCCAGGCCCTCCTGCCCTCGACGCAAACCCCCCTCCCCCCAACGACCGCCCCCCCAAGAACCTCCGACCGCCCACCCAGCCGACCCGCGACCCTCTGGCCGATCCCCACGACACCCCCACCCCCCTTCCCCGTACCTTTGTGTAGTTGGCCGGACAGATGGGAGCCAAAAACGATGGAATGAGGCCGGATTGGCCCATCCGTCCCAAAGCTCCGCCTACTGGTGGGGCCTAAGGCGCCTGGGCCAATCAGAATAGGCCCGGGAGCCTTAGGTCCCTCCTGGGGGCGGGGCCTTGGGCACATGGTTGGGTTGGGCCCATGTGCCTCAGGCCCCGCCCCCAGGTGCCCAGGTGCCCTTAGGCCCCACCAGTAGGTGGAGCTTTGGGACGGATGGGCCAATCCGGCCTCATTCCGTCGTTGGCTGCCTGCCGGACAGGCGAGTTTGACTCCCGTCTGTCTGGCCAACTACACAAAGGTACGGGGAAGGGGGGTGTGGGGGTCGGCCAGGGGGGTCGCGGGTCGGCTGGGGGGGCGGTCGGAGGCTCTTGGGGGGGGCGGTCGTTGGGGGGAGGGGGGTTTGCGTCGAGGACAGGAGGGCCTGGGATCCCTCCTGCCCGTAATGTAGTGCGGGGTGGGGGTAGGGGGTCGCCGTGGCCAGGAGGGTTTGGGCTCCCTCCTGGCCCGATATTGTCGGGGAGCTGGGGAGTCGGCGGGGCAAGAGGGCTTGGGCTCCCTTTTGCCTTGATCGTGTCGGGGAGTCGGGGGGACAAGAGGGCTTGAGCTCCCTCTTGCCCCGATCGTGTCGGGGGTGCCGCGGTTGGCTGGGGGCAAGAGGGCTTGAGCTCCCTCTTGCCCCGATCATGTCGGGTGTCGGGACCGCCAAGAGGAAGCAGCAGGACACCGGTAGGAGCTTCTACATGATGGGGGGGGGGTCGGGAGGCTGTGGGGGTGCGAGCGGTCCTTCAGGGTGGGGGTGCGGGTGCGAGTGGGAGTGCGTGCGAGCGGTCCGTGGGGGTGGGGGTGCGGGTTCGTGCGAGTGGTCCTTTGGGGTGGGGGTATGAGCGATCCTGCGGGGCGGTGAATCGGACGTCGGGGGGGGGGGGGGGTGGGAACTACGTAAAAAAATTTTTGTACAACGCGCTCGTGTATAACACGCAAGGGTATGCGCGGCATGTAAAATCCACGTATAACGCGCGCGTCATATGCGAGAAAATACGGTAATAGATTTAAATAAATCCATTTTCTCTGGACACATTTCTTTGGCTGCGGCAATTAAACATGATTTAATTAACTTGCCATTGGTGAACGGCTTTCCTTCCTTGGCTAATAAATTTGATACTCGTAAACTTACTTTAGTTGCAGCCTCATTTTCATTTTTGTGAAGAAATATCGGACATGGATTTGCACTGGTCATAAAACAAGAACGATAAACGATACAGAGAACTATTACAGATTCATGATAGAACAGCACGAGCAGAATAGCGATACATGTAATACTATAAACGCTCCCAATATAAACGACTGGGTAAATTCAAAGAAGCAAAAAGGTTCCTAAATTAACCGTATCAAAAAATGAACTGATAAAGGAACACACTAGCTACTTCAAAAATCTTTTAACATGAAGTGGTGCTCAGATTCCGAGATGGAAGTGAAGAGTTCAGTATGGGGACTAAACCTTATGGTATCTATCATTGCACCGTATGGAAAAGATGTTTTAAAGTGCTCACAGTATGAACTCATAATATTCACAAAGTCCTTGAAAGTACAAAATTATTGTCCAATCTTTGTATAACTTCAATGTAGATTACTTCAATATATGTAAATTTCAAAAAAAGGAACTTAGCTGAAGAATACTGAAAGCGTTGGTAATTGCTGGGTCCTAAGCAATTAGATACCATAAATGATAGATACCATAAGAGTTTTCATAGGGGTTTAGTCCCCATACTGAACTCTTCACTTCCATCTCGGAATCTGAGCACCACTTCATGTTAAAAGATTTTTGAAGTAGCTAGTGTGTTCCTTTATCAGTTCATTTTTTGATACTATAAACGCTGCCAAATTGTAACTCCTACTGCGTGGCATCACAGCAGAGGCCACCAAGAGCGAGAGAATGAGAAGCTACAGGAGCGCCACATGTGGTCTTTCTTGCAACTCCGCAATTTGGCTGTCAGCTGATATAGCGCATCCTTTGATACTGTAAAATTGATTCTTAGCTCGTAGGCCGTACAAAAAGAGGTTACGGGCCAGATTTGGCCCGCGGGCCATTGTTTGCCAACCCCTGCTCTAGAGGACCATTTGTCTGTCCCAGTAAGGCACATCTTGTGTTTATTTTAATGTCCATTCTGGTCCTGACACCTATTGTAACGTTTCTCCCTTTATGGAGGAGGCCCAATAGTTATTGAATGATTCTTTTTCAAAAATTAAACTACACTTTCTTTATATTAAGTTTTCTTTTAATGAAAAAGCATCTGTAAAATGTTGCTTTAGCTTACTACATAACAATTGAAAGTGCATTAGATCCATTTTAGTTCTGTAGTAGCAAAGCAACTGCAGCTAAAATCCACTTGGCTGATTTTTCTTTTGTCTTTAGATTGAAGGTCCAGACGTAGGTGGGGCCTCGTATTCGTGTTTTGTACACCGGGCACTCATAGATATTCTTTGTCTCTTGCCGATCCACAGGTATAGCCTTAATGAAAACGACAGGCATGCTGGGCATCAGCTCTTTAAGACGGGCGTCTGCAATGGAGCCACTCTGAGTATCCCAACGAGCACCTGCAAGAATCCAAAAGCCAACATCTCCTTAGCCCACTTCTGATGGGTCCATTTTCACTCCTCGGTTAAAGGCCTGGTCTATTTTCAGCTTAGCTGCTGACTGCTCAACAGCACATCACTGAGAAGGTCACTTTGGCTCGAGCAGCTCAGAGAGATCCAGCAGCTGGCCTTTTGGGTGTTTTTGGTACTGTTGAACTTTAGAAGATTCCTCTTTATACCCAATGACCTATATTTTAACATTGCAATTTTAGATTCAAAATAAAATATTTTAAAAAACCCTTCCAGCTTATAGCAATGATGCTGCAGGTTTAAAGAGGTAAGATGTTATTAAGAGCTGGACTTTTTAGCGGCTCTTCTAGTGCAAAAGGCATAGGAGTCTTGACCAGTGGATTATGTAGCCCTTGTGTAGAAGGCATCATCTACGCAAGTTAAAGGTTTCATCTTTTCTCTGCTCTGTTAAGAGGCTTTCTGCTGGGTTAGTGTCTGTACTAACGTTGTGACAGCTCAGGTCCATTGAGCCCTGGCTGCATCCTCCTGATCAGTAGCATAGTAAAAAGGGGGGGAGGGGGGCTGTCCATCCAAGGTGCCATCTTGCTTGGGGTACTGGCACCCCTCCTTCCCCTGCTGCCGGCGTCAGCTTTGGCATTCTCTGACATCACTTCCGGGATCCACGCCTAGGAAATGACATCAGAGAGGGCGCCGAAGTGAAAAAGGTCCAGGGAAGCAGTAGCGCTCCCCCTTGCTACGCCGCTGCTCCCAGAGAGTCTGAGGCAATAAGTCTGCTTGAGGAATAATGGAGGCCCAGCACTAGCTGCATTGTGAGTCCTGAGCCTTTACTGTGGAGGATTTCTGGAGCTTTACCCTCATTGTCTCCAGATGTTGTTTGTACCCATCTTGGATTTTCAGTCCTGATTTTAAAAGCCTCTCTCTTTGCCTCAGAAACTCCTCAGTTTTGTTTAAAATTGAAAAATATGTGCTCCTTGGGGCATTTGGCATCTGGATTGTGCCAGATTTGCACAGGCTCCATGCAGCTAGCCTCCTCTGGCTATTCTAGGGCTTATGAGTTGCAACGTTCCCCTTCTTGAGCCTTTGGATAGCAACTCACCTTCTTTGGCAAAGCGTAGGCGCACAGGACCTACAGGGGTTAATGCTTGTCCACCCCTTCGAGCTCTACCCCTGCTTTAAAGTGTATATGGGCTATTGGGGTCAATTTGGCTCTTCTTCTGTATCTTAAGGGGTTTCACTTCCTTCTCAGGAAATTCATTTTCCCAGGGCTGCACAGTCTCTTGACCTTGAGGTCCAGCCAGAGCAGGGGTCTCAAAGTTCCTCCTTGAGGGCCACAATCCAGTCGGGTTTTCAGGATTTCCCCAATGAATATGCATGAGACCTATGTACCTGCACTGCTTTCAATGCATATTTATTGGGGAAATCCTGAAAACCTGACTGGATTGCGGCCCTCAAGGAGGGACTTTGAGATCCCTGAGCCAGAGGGAGATTCGATGCCCTTACTCTCCCACAAGGATTCCTTTTGTAGAAGGCTGGGTCCCAACAGGGATCTATGGATCAGGAATCTCTGATGCTTCTGGACCAGGGGAGGACCCAGTGGTGCACCGTCTTTTCAAGCCGGTAGCTTTGCTGGAGATTACTGGCAAATCTTACACTTTAGATTCTCCTCGGACCACTTTTGTTCAGAGAACTGTCATGAGCAGCATTAAGCCACACTCTACCTCCTTCCCTTCTCATCTGGACATCACTATGATGCTGGCGGAGCAATGGTGCAGACCATGGCTAAATTGTACCTGCTGGCTCAGGATTTCAGACACTTTTTGTTTCACCTAAGGTGGATTTCTTGGGAGCACAAGTCACCTGCCCTACTTCCTTACCTCGTGAGGGCAGGGTGGTTTTCAAGGATTCGTAGGCATTCCAAAAACAGTTTGAAGCATTGGCTGTGGCAGCCTCATTCATGGCCTGCACCTGCCATACTCTCTTGCATTCAGATCCCGCAGAGGGGGGCAGGATGCCTATCCCGGTTTCTGTTATTGAGGGTGGATTATGTAGCGGATTCTCTCTATGACATTTTTTGGGTTATGAGTAAGGTCTCAGCCTTCTCTATCCTGGCCTACAGAATGCTCTGGATTCAGCAGTGGGCTGGAGACTCTGCCTCTAAAGCCACACTCAGTCGGCTACCCTTTAAAGGTCAGATACTGTTTGGGAAGGGCCTGGACGATCTCATGGCAGAGCGGCGGCCTGGGTCTCTGGCAGGACTGATCAGGGCTCCTTTTGAGGTTCTCAATGTTTCTGCCAGAGCACGAAGGTCTCTTCATGTGACTTCAGTCTCAGATATAGGTGTAATGGGCTTATGCTTGGTCTGCTGCTGCTCCAGCTGAACAGCTCAACAATTTTTAGGATGAGGGGGGAGCTAATGCCACACAGGTAAAATGATTTTGTTAAAAAAAGAATACATGAAGTGAAGTGGCTGTATTTTTGGTGTTAGTGCCTTTTGTGCTGTGGTAGGGTTTTGTTGTACATTCATTTTTAATGGTTAGAGCAGACTTGGTCCTTCCACCCTGCCATCATTAAGTGAATGAGAGCCTTATGGAGTGTGAAATGCTTCAAGGCCCACTGCAGGAGGCTCCCATGGACTCACCCTTCCACTGCCTCCCACTGGGGAGAGTCTGAAGAGGAGCTCTAAGCCCTCCTCTTTTTCTGTACCAAAGCAGTTGAGAAAGCAATACAGAGGAGCTCGGAGCTGAAAAATGTAGATGATGCCTTCTACACACAATTTTTGTGAAAAAAATAAACAGGGTAGTCGACCACCTGCATGGGTTACTCAGGGCGGTTAAGTGTGAATGCTGCTGTGGAAAATATGTCTTGTTCATTTTCTGCTGATTAACTCAATCTGTTCTTTTTAAGAAAGGTTGCGCTGACAATACCTGTAAATACAGCAGATTGGAGGGTGGATTTTGGGGTGGTTAGAAGGTGGGATATGTTTCAACAGGTGGAGTTAGCGACTGTTGGTGAGATCATAGGCGCACATCATCCAACAATTTCCACTGGTGACATTTGTCCTGTGCAAGTGTTGAGAAGTAGGATTGCATCAAGTGTGACACTAATGATGAACTTGATGTTGCAAGAGGGTGAGGTACCGGAGGTGTTGAAAGTTGCAAATATAAAACCTTTAATAAAAGATAAGAAACTTGGAAATAACGTGTTCGGTAATTTCCATCTTGTAGCTTTTCGGCCCTTTTTGGGGAAGATTCTGGAGAGACTTGTGTATTTCCAGCTGGATAAATATCTCCAGGACCATGGAATTTTAGATGGTTGCCAGTACGCTTTTCAGAAGTATCACAGCACTGGTGTGATTGCTGGATGAAGTACGAAGTGGTATCGGCAGTGTTTGACACATTGGATCATGTTATTTTACTTGATAGACTGAAAGGTTGTGGAATTGGAAGAGTAGTTTTAAAATGGTTTTCCACCTTCTTGCGGAATAGGCAGCAAGAAGTTTTAGTGGATGGTGTATTGTCCCACTGGCGGAAAGTTATGGTGGGGGTTTCGCAGGGCTCAAGCCTTGTCAGCTATTTTGTTTAATCTCTATCTCATTCCCCTCTATAGACTGCTGCGGTCATCACAGGTCTTGTATCGGCTTCATGTGGATGATGTCCGGTTTATGGTTCCAATTGATGGGGACTTTGGAAAGGCAGTTTAAAGGCTGCAGAGGGTGATGATAGAGATTAAAAGTTGGATGAATTGTAACAGATTGAAATTGAGTGTTCAGAAAATGAAGGTTATATGTTTTGTGCATTCATTGGGATATGCTCTGCCTGATAAAATCGACCTATTAGACACGACTGTTGCAGTATCCACAGAGGTAAAATATTTAGGGGTTTTACTAGATTCTTGTCTGACGTTAGGGCATGTATGTGCAGAGGTAAAAGAGGTATTTTTTAAAATTGCATCTGTTGAACAGTTTGTGCCCATATTTGTCTTCCTCTATGTTTAGGACTGTCTTGCAGAGTGAGGTGTTATGCTTAGACTACTGCAATTTGGTGCTAATGGGTTTACCTGCATCAGCACTGAGTGCGCTGCAGGTAGTCCAGAATGCAATTCTTTCTTAATCGAAACAGAGTTCGAACAGTGATCATGTGACAGAATGCTATATATATCTTTGTATTGAAACATAGAAATAGACGGCAGATAAGGGCCACGGCCCATCTAGTCTGCCCACCCCAATGACCCTCCCCTACCTTTCTCTGTGAATAGATCCCACATGTCTATCCCATTTGGCCTTAAAATCAGGCACGCTGCTGGCCTCAATAACCTGAAGTGGAAGACTATTCCAGCGATCAACCACCCTTTCAGTGAAAAAGAATTTCCTGGTGTCCCCGTACAGTTTCCCGCCCCTGATTTTCCACGGATGCCCCCTTGTTGCCGCAGGACCCTTGAAAAAGAAGATATCTTCTTACACCTCGATGCGGCCCGTGAGATACTTGAATGTCTCGATCATGTCACCCCTCTCTCTGCGTTCCTCGAGTGAGTACAGCTGCAACTTATCCAGCCGTTCCTCGTACGGGAGATCCTTGAGTCCCGAGACCATCCGGGTGGCCATTCTCTGGACCGACTCCAGTCTCAGCACATCCTTACGGTAATGCGGCCTCCAGAATTGCACACAGTATTCCAGGTGGGGCCAACCGCAACTACCAAGAGCCCATAGACCAGATCATGACAGGAGTGTGAGCTCCACACCTCCTGCAGTCCGCTAGGAAGATCAACTGCTTTAACACCTAAGTAGCAGCAAGACCAGCTGCCTATAATCCCTATATCCCGTTTAAGAGATCAATCTACCTGCTTTAAATATCAGCAGCAGTAGAAAAACAACTGCTTTTACATACAAGCAGCAGCGAGACCTACCGCAACCACCAAGAACCCACAGACCTGATCCTGCCAGGAGTGTGAACTCCTCCCCCTGCAGTCCATTGGAGAGATCAATCTGCCTGCTTTTAAATATCAGCAGCAGTGGAGATCAATTGCTTTTACACCTAAGCAGCAACGAGACCAGCCACAACCACCGAGAGCACACAGACCCGATCCTACCAAGAGTGTGAACTCTTCCCCCCATGCAATCCGCTAAGAAGATCGACTGTCGGCTCCGGGCAGCTTTACCGCAGAGGAGAGAATCCTGCATTCACCGTGGGCCTCATCTGTGGCAGCCTCCTTGGAGCGGCTGGGGCACGGGCAGTGTGTCTGGGAGGGAATGCATGGATGGGAGAACATCGCAGGGGAGGAGACATAGGCATCCTGGGACTGTTTATTTTATTTTTATTTTTCTTCTAACTCTACTTTTCACTTCTCTATTACCCTCCAGGTACTTTAGTTAGATTGTGAGCCTTCGGGACAGTAAGGGAATTTTTCAAGTACCTTTCTTATTTCTAATCTTAATGTATATTTTCTGTAAACCGCTTAGAACCTAACGGATGTAGCGGTATATAAGAAATAAATTACATTACATTACATTACATCTATACAATGGCATAATGACTTCAGGCTTACGGCTGACGAAACTCCTGCGTATGCAACTTATGATTTGCCTTGTCTTGGATGAAGCTTGCTCCACTTGATTGGCAGTCTTCATGTTCTCACTGACGATCTCCCCTAAGTCTCGTTCTGCTTCAGTTCTTGTTAGGATCTCGCCATTAAGGGTGTAAGTCTTGCATGGATTTTGGCTGCCCAGGTGCATGACTTTGCATTTTTTGGCATTGAAGCCGAGTTGCCAGGACCTAGACCAGCGCTCCAGTAGGAGTAGGTCATGCATCATGTTGTCGGACATTGAATTTATGTCTGTTGTGCTTTTGCCCACTACATTGCTTAGTTTGGTGTCATCGGCGAATAATATTATTTTACCTCGCAGCCCTTCTGCCAAGTCTCTTATAAAGATGTTGAATAGGATCGGGCCCAGGACTGAGCCCTGCGGCACTCCACTGATTACCTCCGTCATTTCGGAAGGGGTGCCATTCACCACTACCCTCTGAAGCCTACCTCCAAGCCAGTTCCCAACCCATTTCGTTAACGTGTCGCCCAATCCTAAAGAACTCATCTTGCTCAGCAACCTGCGGTGTGGTACGCTATCGAATGCTTTACTGAAGTCCAGGTATACGACTCCCCAACATCCAGCTTCCTCGTCACCCAGTCAAAGAAGCTGATCAGGTTGGATTGGCAGGATCTCCCCTTAGTAAATCCATGTTGACGGGGATCCCGTAGATTCTCCTCGTTCAGGATCGTATCCAATTGGCGTTTGATTAGAGTTTCCATTAGTTTGCACACATTGAATCCTTTATAAATGACACAATAAGGCACTGAAACATTTGATAGATAGCATTCTGCCATATGATCCACAGCGCATGTTGCACTCGCTGACTCACGATGACCTACGTATTGCGACAGTGAAACAGCTGCGGCTAGCGGTGTCTAGAGCTAGCATGTTTTGTTTATGGATCCCTGGGAGTGGAATAAGCTTCCAGGATATTTACGACAGCAAACAAGTTTGAGTAGTTTTAAGAAAGTGTTGAAGAATCACCTCTTCTGTAAGATGAACTATGGGACTTGATTTATACTTTTTTGATTTGAGGCGCTGGTAGCCTCTTTGTAATTTTAGGAGGCTTTACATTATCACTATTATGTTTTATTCATGTTCGATTTGTATGTGATTCTGTTTGTGTATGTACTCTATTGTGACCCGCTTTGGGAAAGGCGGGGTATAAATAAATAAATACAAATCCACTGGTCAAGATATACCTTTCTACTAGAAAGAAGATTATCGAGGTAAGTAGCTAATCTTCCCACAGGGGCTGCTATCTAGTGAGTCATGGTACCAACAGTTGCCAAGGCCTTCACCAATGCTCTAGAACTGCACATGGCTTGATACCTGTGTGGTTAATTTATAGAGAAAATGAGGTTGCTTACTTCCAGTGATGGTGTTGAGAGCAGGTTGCCATGATATAACTCACGTACGTTCTCCATAGGAAGTAGTAGAAATCAGACACATATCTTAACCCAACTGTGCTTTGTTCAGAATTTAAAAAGAGTGATGTACAACTAGAAAGACTGAAGAGCAAGTATCTGTTTATACTAGGGCTGCATATTTCACATGTTCTTAATGCGGCTAACACATTAACCCTTTAACATGCGTTCAACATTTCAACACATATTAATGCTCCTTTGTCTCCTTGGCCCTGCCCTGCCCTGCCACAGTCCACTCTAATCCCCTCCATCCGTCTAATCTTTTATATCCTGCTAGCAGTGTGTGATTAAAGCAGAGCACTGCTGGCAGGCTCCAGTCTCATGCGGTCTCTTCAGTCCTTGCTACACCGGAACAGGAAGTTACATCAGTTGTTTCAGTGTAGCAGAGACTGAGACAGACTGTGGAGTCAGCAAGCCTGCCCATAGCGCTCAACTTTAATCGCTAGCACTGCTGGCAGGGAAGGGAGGGAAGAAAAGAGAGCAACCAACCTGACCATGGAGGGAGGGAGGATAGAAACCCAACCACAGAAGGAGGGAGGAGAAGATTCACAGGAAGATTTGCTGGGAGAAAGAGGTGCAGATGGGTGGGGGGGTAGGGTGATCTTTGAGAGGGCCAGATTTTGGAAATAGGGATGGAAAAACAAGGGAGATGGTGACAGAGGAGGGAAGGAGAGAAATTGGGACAATTGAATTGAAATGTGTCAGTTTTGAGAATTTAAGTCCTGGAAATGTGAGGGGGTGCTTTACGTGATTAATCATGCAATTAAAAGTTTGAAGTGATATACAGCCCTACTATATACCCAATTTTTAACTTGAGGGTTACTATTTTCTTGTATTCAGTATGCTCTGATTCCTCCTTTATGTTGTAATTGAAGAAGCTTTCTTCACAAACCTGATTTTTAATTTTAGCTTTTAACTTCTTTCTGAATTATATCAAGGCACTCTGGTCATCATTGTTTTTTGAAATCTTTACTTATACACAGCTGCCTTGCATTGCTGTGATGAAAAAATATTTGTTAGTATTAATTTCAAGTGGGGAGGGGGAGGTTGGAGACTGTTCACACTGCACTGAAATAGTCACAAACCTTCCTAACACATTAAACAATGGCAGATAAAGACCAGCATAGCCCATCCATTCTGCTCAGAAAGGGGGCTAAGGTTGTACCTGCTACTTTGGACATAGAAGAGGAAATTTTCCCCATTGTACCAATCCCCTTAGCCATCATAACTGGAACAATATGGGTCCTGGGGAGGAGGGGGGCTGCCTGTGGTCCTAGAGGGGTACCTGATTTCAGTCTTTGAAATTTCCTATCCAAGCTTGGGGTAGCAAAGAAGGGAGGACTAAGATTGCTCAAGGCAGTGGTTCCCAACCCTGTCCTGGAGGAACACCAGGCCAATTGGGTTTTCAGGCTAGCCCTAATGAATATGCATGAAGCAAATTTGCATGCCTATCACTTCCATCATATGCAAATCTCTCTCATGCATATTCATTAGGGCTAGCCTGAAAACCCGATTGGCCTGGTGTTCCTCCAGGACAGGGTTGGGAATCACTGGCTCAAGGTAAACTTCTGTTTCTGTAGCACCTGGTAGACTGGTATAGTCCTTACGAATGGGTTTTATCAGTGGTTCCCAACCCTGTCCTGTAGGACCACCAGGCCAATCGGGTTTTCAGGCTAGCCCTAATGAATATGCATGAGAGAGATTTGCATATAATGGAAGTGACAGGCATGCAAATCTGCTCCATGCATATTCATTAGGGATAGTCTGAAAACCTGATTGGCCTGGTGGTCCTCCAGGACAGGGTTGGGAACCACTGGGTTATATACCTCACTGCTACCAGCAGGTGGAGACTGAGAACAAACTTGTATATCAGGATGGCTTCCCCTCTTGCAATCCAGTCTTCCTCAGTCTCCATTAAAGCAGGTGCTAAGACTAATTCGGCTTCCCTTTTAGTACTGTTGGACTCCTGGGTTCCCCTTTTGTGTCGGCTAGAGCTTGGATGGGTCCTGTTTGGGGATTCGTCCAACCTCGGGGGTGTTAAACTCAATGGGTCTCATGCTGAGTCCCTCCCTCCACCTCCCCACATTTTTGTAGAGGTGTCTCAGCCGGCGGCCTGGCCCCCTGGTTGGTCAGCCCTCCAGCTTTGAGAGCCGTGGAGTCTGTTCTGACTAAGTGGAAAAAAAAATCACTGTGGACAATATTGTAGGGGTGGGGAAGTAGAAGTATGACAGGTCTTGAGAGCTGGCTCCTAAATTTATTAAAAAATTGTCAAGGCCCGTCATACGTTATGGAAGGGGAAGACATCTTAAGGTTGGATTTACTGCCCTCTAATCGTGAACTCGTATAACTGGTCTTTATCTGCCATCTGTTATTCTGAGCAGCATCCTTGCCTACCTTCCATGAAGAGCCCATGAATATATGCTCCTTCTCTGGGTGCACTTGTCATATCTTCCCGTGCTTTCTTGGTGACTTCCACAGAAAGACACATTTTATCAAGTGGCCATTCATTCTTCCTAGCCATGGTCTGCATGATAGCAGTAAGAAAGGACTGTGGATTAAAGAAGCCAGCTAGCCACACAGTAGTAGGCAATGCAAAATCTGTTGTCCAGGCATCTAGTTCCTGCATAAAGAAATACAACACAGCAGTAGTTTTTAAGACCCTCCTGATTTTCCCCTGAATGGTTTCTGGTATTTAAGCAAAATGTAGTATAGACAACATAACACAGTCAACAAAATGATGTCATGTTGGAATTGGAGAGGCAGAGAGAAAGCTGCATTGACCACCTGTGATAAATTTGTACTTATGAAAATAAACTGCTATAGAGCGGCAAGTCCAAAAATATTTATGAACTGCAGTATTTAAAGTCCCCAGAACTCTGGTTAATGATGTTTTCTCCTGGGCTGCAGGTTGCCTTATAATGATGGCCCTGATAGTGTCCCAAGGGATATTCAGACACACCGACATTTGGTTCTAGTTTTCTCTTAATTTGTACCTTTAATAACATTATCCAGCAGGGTGTTTACTTCAGGAGACAAATGGCTTGATTCATTTAGGTGCTTGAATAAATTCAGCTACAAGTGAGCTCTGTAACTTATAGACCTTGTTAAGGTCATATTTGGAAATGGGCTTGCTATAGAAACATAGAAAGACGACGGCAGAAAAGGGCCACAGCCCATCAAGTCTGCCCACTCTATTAACCCACCCCATTGAGTGCTAGTGACCTAGTTCCTTAACTTGACCCTCGTAGGGATCCCACGTGGATGTCCCATTTATTCTTAAAATCGAGCACGCTGGTGGCCTTGATCACCTGCACCGGAAGTTTGTTCCAGTGATCTACCACCCTTTCCGTGCTGCCTGTTTGTCCTGGGATAATGCCTACTTTCACAACTGCAAAACTTCTATACTGTTTTTTCAAAAATGGCCATCCATCAAAAAGAAAAATGCACAAAACAAGCCATTATATAGGAGGGGCCAGTATTTGTAGCAGACTATCCATACAGATATCTCAGCAAAGCAATGGGGCACCTTAGGGGGCTCTTTAGTAAAATTCACATATAAGATCCCAGGTATACACCTCACCATTACCTCCTTATATTGTATAGTGCTACTGAGTGTAAAAAGTGATGCATTCAAGACTTTTGGTTTCTTAATTACTTTTTGAATGTTCTTTCACATTGAAAGTATAGATTATGTTTTTATTAAATCAATGAAACAAACTCCAACTTTAATGCATTTTGGTTTGAATTTTTTAGAGAGCAAACTGTGAAAAATAATAAGGTTGCAAAGATTTACAAGACACAACAGCTGAGATGTTTGAAATTCATCTCATAACCTTAGAGAACTATGTAGAATCTCTCCCTCAGAGCTTTTCCAGCTAAGACTGATATTGATCAAGCTCTGTTTTTCTTGTTTCATTTTCATTATGTTATCTTCCCTGACATTCCTGCTATGGGTAGTAGGAATTGGCACAAAAGGAGGCCCACCTTTGTACGAAGCAGCAGATCACTATACCAGGCCCCCAAACCAAACAAAGAAGGGTAAGCACGATTTGTCCAGCTTTCTGGCACATTATCAAAGAAAAGGGAATTTGATAAGTCTTCCATGTCAGAGGTGATGGTTAGCTCTCCCTGATAAAACAAAACGAAGAGGACTTTTAAAGGCACAGAAACAAACAGCATGATGTGTAAGCACTCGATATACAAAGCGGGAATATCCTGAAAACCCTGACCTCGAAGGCTGGTCATTTGTGGAGTAATGTGCATCCATTGCTCCCATGCAGGCTGTGTTCTAACCCCAGTATAGTCTGCAACCTCACACACCTTTAAGCCCAGGTCCAACTCTTTCAACGAGCGCCTGATCTCTGTGGTCAAGATATTCATTCTCTCACATTCCTGAAAGGCAACCACGACATATGGTGTCTTCTCCTCTGCTCTTGCTATTATCTCGGTCATATTAAATGTCTCAGGGAGCTTCTCAATTATCTCGTCGAGAACTGATTTCACCTGTAGAATACAAACAAATTAGAAAACAGAATTCAAACTCGGCATTATCTGATGAAAAGTATAGGTGAATTTTGCTGATTCAAAGTTGACAAAGTGCATTCTTATTATCCTCCCAAGAAGTAGTTTGTGTTTTCCAAGTTATTTCCCCCAAGCAAGGTTTAAGGGTTACATGAATTTGAGGAGTTAGTGCCTACCAGAGAAAGAAAAGCGGCTTTGCTTAGTTCACACTTGAGTGTGAGTGTCCCACGTTAGTGCCCCCTTTCCTAAAGTGAAATGCCTTTGCTATAGAGCTGCTCGGGTGTTCGCAAGGCTGACTTGGGCTTTTTTTTCTTGCAGAAAATGAAATTGGCACCTGGTGTGCTCGTGCACTTTTTTACTCTGCCTTCACTGAGAGCCTGCCATGGAAGCAGCTTTACCTTTCTCAGTGGCAATCAAAAATGGAATCCTGCTGTATCCAAACTACCTGAATAACCGCCTCATCCACAACACCGCAACCAGACATAGGAAAACTCATACTCCATTCTCATACCCCCCAATTAAGGAGGTCAAACGGAAAAAACTATATGATGGCCTCCTGGCCACTCAAGCTGCCAAACTAGACAACCAAATCGCCAATCTACTGACGGCATCCCTCGACTACAAGACTTTTAGAAAAGAAATAAAGACCATACTCTTCTAGAAAACTCTGAAAAAATAAATAATACCGCAAGTCTCAAACTCCACCTCTCACTAAAGCCAACTACCCCAAACAAATAACCTTACCCATTTCTCACTCTTTTTGAAATGACCAATTTTTTGTTGTAATACATCTTGGATAATTCTTTTGTAATCCGCCTTGAACTGCAAGGTAATGGCGGAATAGAAATCCCTAATGTAATGTAATTAGTTTAGATTTATGGTGAGAAGGTTAAATTTACAGACCATAATTGCCATTCATGATAAATAAAATTCATAGAACTAAAAATTTTAAGTTACCAGAATTTAATCTAGTTTTCATCCCCTTCCAAACCTTTTTCCTCCATTTCATGTGTTGTTATGATCGCCTACTGCTCTGATCATTGTATGATCCCCCTTTTTTGCCCAGTCAATATACATTATATTTAAAAACTGATTTTGTCTTATCACAAGCAGCTTTTAACATTGTGATACCTTGTCACCTTCTGAGCAACCCTCTCAATCCATCTTCTTCTGATTTAGCAGGTAATCTTTTTATGACATTCATATTTTCTGTATCAATCTTATCACAGATTTATTATATGGAGTAGTTATTAATTAAGGACAACAAGAAAATCCAACAAATTTGCAGTAAACAATACGATAAACCAAAGAAAAATCCTGCAGACAGATGCACAAGATGCAGGCAAAGTTGATTTTAAACAAACAAACAGAAAGTTGTGCACAGATGAACCACTTTATGTAAAAAAATGAAATCCAACACGGTCCATGTTTCAAACAATCTTCCTCAGGGGTCCCAAAAAGTAGTGATTATAAAAGTTGTGTACAGATGAACCACTTTGTTTGAAACATGGACCATGTAGGGTCTTATCAAACATAATAAACCCTTAGCGCGCATGCGCAATTGAAACTCCATGCTTCCGCATGCGCAGTAGAAGGAGCCTGCGGCGGTTTCCACATCGCCTTCCCTCCGACGTTGCGAGCCCAGAGCCAGTGTAGCCCACCATGGTGACAACTCCCCCCTCTCTCCGTCTGCTAGTGCCCCAATCTCACAGCGGGCCCTGCCAGAGCTGCTTCAGAAAGGAGACTTCTCCATGTGCTGCTCTCACACTGTACAGCCGTCAGAACCCGCTAAGAGATTTAAACGTTTCACTCAGATAAGCCAAAACCTGTGTGCAGGGAGCAGGGAGCGATTTAGGTTTGGGGAAAGGGGGTGTGCTGGGGGGCAGGGAGCGATTTTGCTGTGGTTTGGGGGAAGGGGGTGTGCAGGGGGGGCAGGGAGCAATCTTGCATTGGGGAGGGGGTGCTTGGTTGGGGTGAGGGCGTGATCTTACTTTAGGGGAAGGGGATGTGTTGGGGCAGGGAGCGATCTTGCTTTGCTTTGGAGGAAGGGGTGTGCTTGGGGAGCAGTGAGAGATATTGCATTGGTTTGGGGGAAGGCGGTGTGCTAGGGGGGAGGGGTGTGCTTGGGGTCAGGGAGCGATCTTGCTTTGATTTGGGGGAAGAGGGTGTGCTGGGGCAGGGGGAGGGGTGTGCTTGGGTGGAGGGGTGAGCTGTGTTGGGGTTACCATCTACTATAATAAAACCCTTAGTAGCGCATGTGCACTACAACTCTATGCCTTCGCATAAGCAGTACACTGCCAAGCAGGGAAAACGTCTCTGTGCAGGGGGCAGGGAGGGAGGGAGAAAGAAAGGAAGAAAGACAGGGCAGAGAGAGAGAGAAAGAAAAAAAGATAGACGGGGCAGGAAGAGAGACTGAAAGAAAGACAGACATCTTAACTAGCACCCATTAATGTTATGGGCTTAAAACACTAGTTTTTTACATAAAGTGGTTCATCTGTACACAACTTTTATAACCACTACATTTTGGGATCCCTGAGGAAGAATGTTCGAAACATGGACTGTGTAGGGTCTCATTTTTTACATAAACACTCTTCCTCAGGGGTCCCAAAAAGTAGTGGTTATAAAAGTTTTGTACAGATGAACCACTTTATGTAAAAATAAGACCCTACACAGTCCATGTTTCGAACAGTCTTCCTCAGGGGTCCCAATATGGATAGTACAAAAGTGTACTGTCACTTTAAAATTCTGAAAATTTTCAAGACTGCCTGTATCACACATGCGCCAGTGCCTTCCTGCCCAACTTCAGCTTGCAGGACCATCAATCCAGTAAAAAAATGCTAAGAAGCCAACTAAGGAAGTTGGAAGGGTTGTGAGAATATCTGCTGTCCTCGGTAAGTAACTGTTTTATCCTAGGGCAAGCAGGCAGCATATTCTCATGTGGGACTCCCTAGCTGTCACATCATGACTGTGAGCCTGGCGAAACCAAACGGGTTGGAGGAAAGTTGACATCTAAATGTAAAAGAAATTTTGTAGAACTACTTGGCTGAACCAACTATTTCGTCTGGAAAGATTTTCCAAACAGTAGTGAGATGTGAAGAATTGAGGACGAGGTGGCTCTTGAGGATTCAGCTGCCTTGAGTATGAAGACCATTGCGGTGGGCTTCCAAACTGAGTATGGAAGCATCTGTTGTCAATACCTTTTGATGTGGAAAATGAGGAAGAGGCGGCCTCTGGACAGATTTGTTGGTGAGAGCCACCACTAAAGGGAACGACGAAGTGCTAAGGTCACTTGCAGTTGTTGAGATAGCATATCAGTGGCTTGTGTCCATTGGGTTGAGAGCGCCTACTGAGGTTCTCTGAGATGCAGATGGGCAAATGGAGTTACACTAACTGTAGATGCCAGGTGTCCTATCAGGATTCTGTCAGCCTAGCATTTCTAGCAGCCAGCATTTTCAGTTGGCTTAACCAACATCAGCAGAGGCCTATGGGACATTATATCAATCTGACTCTGGAATGTTGATGCAGATAGACCCTAAATGCTCCTGCACAAAATTCACATACATTAAGCATCCAGCCAGACTGGATTGTCTATCAAGAAGATAGGCTACTTGAAGGGACAAAGAAGCCAGAGACTAATCTCATCTGCCATGCCTGCAAGTATCACACCTTCCTTATCAATTAAACTAATCATTGTTTCAAACAGTTTACAAATTATAAACAGAAAGATACTGGGAAATACAATAGTTTCTATATTTAGAATAAGATTCCAAGCTATAAAAGCCTCCTCTCTGCAACACCCCTCTCTCTATCTCTGGAACCCGAAGCTTAGACCATCATCCCCACCCCCGTTTCTCTCTCTCTTTCTCTGGCCCTCCCTGGAACATCACGCTTCTCTCTCTTCCTCTGGACTCTGTAAGGCAGGGAAACTACTTTGCTCTCTCATTAATTGTAATGCTTAATTGTAACCTTTATTAATCTTGCTTTTCTGTATTTCTATAATATATTCTTTATGTAAGCACTCTTAGTGGTCTTTGTCATTTGATTTTACTTCCTTTCGAATCTTCTGTGAGGATTTTGAACTCGGGATCTGGCGGACTGTAAGGCTGCCTCACATATAACCCCTCTAAACCTTACATTTGGGGGGGGTCTAACCTTACAGATTCTATCAGCTGGTTTAATACAGCTGCGAATTTCAAAGCGGTCACGTGGCCACTTAACGTAAGCCTCTGATTAGGAACATTTTAAAAGGAGGTCATGCTCCTTAGGCATGCTCCTTAGGGTGGGCGATGGGGGATTAACTTCAGATTTTGATCATTGTTAGAAGAAAGAAAAAAAGAAAAAGATACGTGTAATTCATTGAACAATCTTATTTGTTTATTGGGTGCTGTTGGTATGATGTGTTCAATACCGATAATAATAGGGAATAAGCCAGGGAGGAACCGAAGTAAGGTGGATGTAAGAATTAGCCAGAAGCAGGGTGTAATCTCAATAAATGTTAATCGAAAGCTCGATGGCCAAAGGATTAGAAAGGCAACAGATAGGAAGGTAAAATTTCTATTAGTAAACTGTAGGTCAGTAAAGATTAAAACGGCTGCTATTCTGGATTTAGTAGAGAATAAGGATGTGGAGGTTGTATGCTTTACAGAGACATGGTTACGAACTGAGGAAGAACCCTATTTATTTCAAGCACTTAGGCAGAGAGGGGGCAAAAGAGGACTATCTAGACAGATCTAAAGCTGTCAAAACAGCAGTCAGAGAGGCCAAACTCCGAATGGAGGAAGAGCTAGCACGGAAAATTAAGAAAGGGGATAAATCTTTCTTCAGCTATATTAATAACAGGAAAAGAAACAAAAATGGGATAGTACGCCTGAAGCAATCGGACGGTAACTTTGCGGAATCAGATTCTGAGAAGGCGGAACTACTGAACCAATACTTCTGTTCAGTGTTCACCCGCGAAATGCCGGGAGCTGGTCCACAGCTGCAGACGGGAGATAACCAGAAAGACCCGTTTCAATATTTCGAATTTACACCCAGTAGCGTTTACGACGAACTATCAAGACTCAAAGTAAACAAAGCCATGGGACCGGATAACCTACACCCCAGAATGCTCAGGGAGTTAAGGGAAGTCCTGGCTGAACCATTATCTGTTCTTTTCAATCTTTCCCTAAGCACAGGAAGAGTCCCCTTGGACTGGAAAACCGCCAACGTAATCCCACTCCACAAAAAGGGCTGCAGGACAGAGACAGCAAACTACAGACCAGTGAGTCTCACGTCTATAGTGTGTAAACTAATGGAAACACTGATCAAACAGAATCTTGACACAATCCTAGACGAAGAAAAACTGCGTGATCCACACCAACACGGGTTCACCCAGGGTAGATCCTGCCAATCTAATCTGATTAGCTTTTTTGACTGGGTTACTAGACAACTAGACGCCGGAGAGTCACTGGACATGGTATATTTGGACTTCAGTAAAGCATTTGATAGTGTCCCTCATCGAAGATTACTGAACAAGCTGAAATAGATAGGATTAGGAGACACTCTAACTACATGGGTTGGGGATTGGCTGAGCGGTAGACTTCAGAAGGTGGTGGTGAACGGTGCCCTATCCGAAGCATCGGATGTGATCAGTGGAGTGCCGCAGAGCTCGGTCCTGGGCCCAATTCTATTCAACTTATTCATAAGAAATATGACGCAGGGACTTAGAGGAAGGGTATCACTGTTCGCCGACGATGCCAAACTTTGTAACATAGTAGGCAAAAGCTTATTACCTGATAATATGACACACGACCTACTGTTGCTGGAACAGTAACAGCCTACTTGGCAGCTAGGCTTCAATGCTAAAAAATGCAAGATAATGCACCTGGGTAAGAGAAACCCGCGTAGAACTTATGTACTAAATGGTGAGACCTTGGTTAGGACCACGGCGGAACGCGATCTAGGAGTGATCATTAGCGAGGACATGAAGGTTGCCAATCAAGTGGAGAAGGCCACCTCCAGGGTAAGACAAATGATGGGATGTATCCGCAGAGGTTTCGTCAGCAGGAGACCTGAAGTTATGATGCCGTTGTACAGAGCCATGGTGAGACCTCACTTGGAGTACTGTGTTCAGTTTTGGAGACCACACTACCGAAAGGACGTGCTGAGGATCGAGTCGGTTCAGCGAACGGCCACCAGGATGGTCTTAGGGCTCAAGGATCTCACGTATGAAGAAAGACTAAAGAAATTGCGGCTGTACTCACTTGAGGAAAGAAGAGAACGGGGAGATATGATTGAAACATATAAGTACATCACGGGACGCATCGAGTCAGAAGATAATATCTTCTGGCTCATGGGACCCTCGACCACCAGAGGGCATCCGCTGAAAGTCAGGGGAGGGAAGTTTCATGGCGACTTCAGGAAGTACTTCTTCACCGAGAGAGTGGTGGATCATTGGAACAGACTCCCACTCCAGGTGATAAAGGCCAGCAGCGTGACGGATTTTAAGAGAAAATGGGATACTCACGTGGGATCTTTAAGGGAGTAAACTCAGGGAGGAGGGATACTTGGAATGGGCAGACTTGGTGGGCTATAGCCCTTTTCTGCCGCTTTTTTTTCTATGTTTTCTATGTTTCTATGTTTCCTTCATACTTTGAACTTTTTTCTCATTCAAGATCTGATAAGAGAGGAGGAGGGATAGCCATAGGCTAGAAATCCTCTTTACAGTTGTTTGAACTTAAATCAGTGTCTTTCCTATATAAGGAACTATTATTGGTTCAGATCAGGAGGAAGTGCCCAACCTATTTGGCAGTGCTTTACTGCCCCCCAGGGTTACCAGTGAAAACTTGGAATAATATATATCTGACTATAGCAGATTTTAACATAGAAACATAGAAATAGACGGCAGATAAGGGCCACGGCCCATCAAGTCTGCCCACTCCAGTGACCCTCCCTATCTATCTTTGCGGATAGATCCCACATGTCTATCCCATCTGGCCTTAAAATCTGGCACACTACTTGCCTCAATAACCTGAAGTGGAAGCCTATTCCAGCGATCAACCACCCTTTCAGTGAAGAAGAACTTCCTATTGTCACTGTGCAGTTTCCCGCCCCTGATTTTCCACGAATGCCCCCTTGTTGCCGCAGGACCCTTGAAGAAGAAGATGTCTTCTTCCACCTCGATGCGGCCTGTGAGATACTTGAATGTCTCGATCATATCTCCCCTCTCGCTACGTTCCTCGAGTGAGTAGAGCTGCAATTTCCCTAACCGCTCCTCGTACGGGAGCTCCTTGAGTCCCGAGACCATCCTGGTGGCCATTCTCTGGACCGATTCCAGTCTCAGCACATCCTTGCGGTAATGCGGCCTCCAGAATTGCACACAGTACTCCAGGTGCGGTCTCACCATGGATCTATACAGTGGCATAATGACTTCAGGTTTACGGCTGACGAAACTCCTGCGTATGCAACCTATGATTTGCCTTGCTTTGGATGAAGCTTGCTCCACTTGATTTGCAGACTTCAAGTCTTCCCTGACAATCACCCCTAAGTCTCTTTCTGCTTCAGTTCTTGTCAGGATCTCGCCATTTAGGGTGTAAATCTTGCATGGATTTTGGCTTCCCAAGTGCATGACTTTGCATTTTTTGGCATTGAAACTGAGTTGCCAGGACCTAGACCAGTGCTCCAGTAGAAGTAGGTCATGCACCATATCGTCTGCCATTGCATTTTTGTCTGTTGTGCTTTTGCTAACTACATTACTTAGTTTGGCATCATCGGCGAATAATGTTATTCTACCTCGGAGCCCTTCTGTCAAATCTTATATAGATGTTGAACAAGATCGGGCCCAGGACGGAGCCTTGTGGCACTCCACTTATCACCTCTGACATTTCGGAGGGGGTGCCATTCACTACTACCCTCTGAAGCCTACCTCCAAGCCAGTTCCCAACCCATTTGGTCAATGTGTCGCCCAAACCTAAAGAACTCATCTTGCTCAGCAACCTGCGGTGTGGCACGCTATCAAATGCTTTAATGAAATCCAGGTAGACGATGTCCAGGGACTCACCAACATCCAGCTTCCTCGTCACCCAGTCAAAGAAGCTGATCAGATTGGATTGGCAGGATCTCCCCTTAGTAAATCCATGTTGGAGGGGATCCTGTAGATTCTCCTCATCCATGATCCTATCCAATTGGCGTTTGAATAGGGTTTCCATTAGTTTGCTCACTATTGAGAGACTCACTGGTCTGTAGTTTGCCATCTCCATCCTGGAGCCTTTCTTGTGTAGTGGAATGACGTTAGCCATCTTCCAGTCCATCGGGACGTTACCTGTACTAAGGGAGAGATTGAAGAGCGCGGATAGCGGTTCCGCCAAGACATCACCCAACTCCCTGAGTACCCTAGGGTGTAGGTTGGCAGGCCCCATTGCCTTGTTGACCTTGATTTTTGACAGCTCGCAGTAGACGCTGCTGGGTGTAAATTTGAAATTACTAAACGGGTCTACTGATTTAATCCTTGTCTGTGGCTGAGGGCCGATTCCCGGCGCCTCGCGGGTGAAGACTGAACAGAAGTATTCATTTAACAGTTGGGCTTTTTCCGAGTCCGTCTCTACATAGTCTCCGTCTGGTTTTCTGAGACGTACTATCCCGCCCGAGTTCTTTTTTCTGTCACTGATATACCTGAAGAAAGATTTATCTCCCTTCTGGATGTTCTTTGCTAGAGACTCCTCCATGCGGAATTTGGCCTCCCTAACTGCCGCTTTGACGGCTCTTGACTTGGCCAGATAATCTACTCTGGAGTCCTGTGTCCCTGATTGTTTGTAAGAGATGAATGCTTTTTTCTTCTCTTTGATGAGGTCCGAGATCTCCGTAGAGAACCACTGTGGCTTGTTGTTCCTACTCCGTTTGCTTACTGATTTAACATAGCGGGTTGTTGCTTCCTGTATGGTGGTTTTCAAAGTTGACCACATTTCTTCCACGCTGTCAGTGCCTGCTTGGTTTTGTAGCGCCTGGTGAACGAAGTCTCCCATGTCTTGGGAAGTTTGTGTTCTTGAACTTGAGAACCTTGGTCAGTGTGGTAGATTTCGTGAAGCCTTTCCTGAGATTGAACCATATCATATTGTGGTCACTGGAGGCCAAAGTTTCACCCACCGTGACCTCTGTGATACTTTCTCCATTGGTAAGTACCAGGTCCAAAATTGCCTGATCCCTTGTTGGCTCAAATACCAGTTGCCTGAGTCCTGCTCCATTCAAAGAGTTTAATAGCTTCCTGCTGCTGCCGGAAGCAGAGGAAAGCGTGACCCAATCCACATCGGGCATGTTGAAGTCACCTACCAATACTGTGTCCCCCCGCAAGGTGATATTCTCTATATCTCCGATTAATTCCATATCTAGGTCTTCTTGATGTCTTGGGGGTCTGTATAACGGTATGATATTCTAGGCTGTTAATAGTAGGAGACTTTAATGTTCAGATTGACATGGTAAATGAATAAAGAATTAGATTGTTCTTATCTTTATTAGGCGATTTAAAATTGAAACAATGGGTTAATGTGGCAACTCATAAAAAGGGACATACATTAGATTTAGTGCTAACTTCTGATTATAGTGGTAATGATAATTTGTTGAGGATAGAGACTGAACCTCTTTCGTGGAGTGATCATTATGCAGTCAGTTGGAATATAATGTTGGCTAATCAAGTTGATAAGAATAGTGGGTCAACAAAGATAAGATATTGTAGGTCATTGCATTCTATTCAATTAAATGAAATATCCTCTTTTTTCCTTAAGTTTCCCTCAGATTTTCTGGAAGCTATATTAGAGGATCAGGTAGATGTTTGGAATAAGGTTTTACAGCAAGTATTAGATGAACTAGCACCACTGAGAGAGAGAGAAAACCAAAGACTCAAAATACACTTCTCCCTCTGTATTCGCTGTGATAGGGGATTAAAAGACCCATGAATACAGAAAAACCGCAAATAACTTTTTCATATGTTATTCGCTGTTTTCTATTAAAAACCATCGTGAATATGGTGAAACCGCGAAAACATGGTGGGAGACTTGGTCTGTTCCTGAAGGAGAGGCAAAACACAGGGAAGAAAGTGCTGGGAATCAGCGATTTTCTCTGTAAACGCTTGGAATCAGCGAGTTTTCTATGCAAGCTGAAGTAATTGGGGGGGGGGGGGGGGGAGCCAGCAAGCTAAAACCGCAAATAATCGAAACCGCAAATGCTGAAACCGCGAATACGAAGGAAGAAGTGTAAATGGTTTCATGAGGGATTGCGGTTACTTAGGAGACAGTTAAGAAGAACAGAAAGTATTTGGAAAAAGAAAAAAACTAGTTCAGCTTTAGGTCAGTATAAGAATATCCAAAGCATTAAAAAAAAATAATCTTTATTCATTTTAAAACTCACAATAAGTGTTTCAGAACATCAAAACAATTTTACATAAATATAGAACTTAATATTCTGCAATTATCCATTTAAAAAGTTTTATACCCTCCCTCCTCACCATTCCACAACAAAAATATAACAGACATTTCATATAATAAAATATTTCCTAATATTTTTTACAATTATATAAAGACCACCTTCAACCTCCCCCCTCCCCCTATCTTGGACATGTACTAATAAGGGAAAAAATTACATTACATTACATTACATCAGGGATTTCTATTCCGCCATTACCTTGCGGTTCAAGGCGGATTACAAAAGGTTAGTTTAAGGACAGAATTACAATGAATAAAGAATTACAGCGTTACAGAATGACAGAATTATATGAATTGTAGAGCATAGCTAGAGATGTAATATGAAGATCTTGAGGGCTTTTAGTGGTCGTGTTTTTATTTCTGTTTTAGGAATTTCTTGAAAAGTGTGGTTTTTATTTCTTTTCTGAACGTCTTATAGTCTGGGGTGGTCATCAGAAGGTTGGAGATTTGGTTATCCAGTCTTGCAGCTTGTGTGGCTAGGAGGCCGTCATGTTGTTTTGTTCTTTACAGTAATTTGTTAAAGGCTCCCAAACATCCAGAAATTTTCTTAAATTCCCCTGCTGTAAGGCTATTATCCTTTCCATTTTGTAAATGTGACATAAAGAGTTCCACCAGAAACTGTAATTAAGTCTCCTCCAGTTTTTCCAATTACTCGTAATCTGTTGTATGGCAACTCAATGTCATAATAAGTAGAAGCCTGTTATTTTTAGATGATATTTGGCTCTTAGCCCTCATTGACATGCCAAACATCACAGTATCATACGATAATGCCATTGGATTTTTCCATTTTATATATATGACACAAAGAGTTCCACCAAAAACTATAATTCAGTCTTTCCCAATTACTTGTAATCTGCTGTATGGCAACTCCTGTCATGGTAAGTAAAAGCTTATTATTTTTTGATGATATTTGGCTCTTAGCTCTCATTGACATGCCAAATAATACAGTATCATATGATAATGCCACCAGATTTTTTAACAAACAATTTATTTGGCCCCATATTGAATTCCAAAAAGGTGGGAAGGGAATAAATTTATTTATTTGATGTTATACTAGAAAGAAATTCAAGTGATGTATTTAATTTTTAATGTTTTATTATTTGTACACTTGTTGTAACATTAAAAAATGAATAAAGAATAAAAAAAAAAAAAAGAATTCCAAAAAGTCAAAATAAATGGACAATAGAACAGTAAATGATCTAAAGTCCCTGCTTCAAGGTGACAATGTCAACATCTATTAGACTTAGAGCTATCCAATTTTTGTAAATGAACAGGGGTCCAGAATGCTCTATATAACAGAGAATACCAAGTTTGTCTCATAGATACAGACACTGTACACCTCATTCTCCAAGACCAAATTCGTGGCTATTGAGATGCAGTAATTTGATGCTTAATCTCAATGCTCCAAATGTCCCGAAGACCAGTTTTGGGGTTTTTTTTTTACAAATCCAGCTATCAATTTATACCACTGAGCGGCCTGATATCCCAGAAAGTCAGCCTGAAAGCACAAGAACTCTAAACTATATTGATTATTAAGATTTTTCCATTGAGGGAACCCCGCCTGAATGGCCTGCTTCAGTTGCAACCATCTGAAACTTTGTGATTTACTAAGACCAAATTTGTGTTGCAACTGTGAAAAGTCAAGCAGTTTACCATTAGATGTAACATCATCTAAAATACATAAGAACATAAAAATTTCCATCTCCTGATCAGACCCTGGGTCCATCAAGTCCTGTGATCCGCACACGCGGAGGCCCCGCCAGGTGCACCCTGGCATAGTTTTAGTCGCCATATCACTGTATGCTTCTCAAGGGAGATGTGCATCTAATTTACCCTTACCCGTATCACTCTATGCCACTCTTAAGGAGATGTGCATCTAGTTTGCCCTTAAATCCTAGAACGGTGGATTCTGCAATTACTTCCTCTGGGAGAGCATTCCAGGTGCAATCATCCAATACTTCTAGATGACCTTAAATCCGCCAATTTGAATCTTGGAGTTCAGCCATATAGTATGACTTGTTGATTTATGTATTGGAATAAGTGTTAAATTACTCACATATCTTAATGTTTTCCATGTATCTACTAATATTCTGTTTTCTTTATATAACCTAGGCAATTTGATACTGAGAACATGGCATAATTGCAGAGGAAACATAAGCTTCCATTCCAACCACAACCAATCTGGCAGCTTTTCCATGAGCTCTGGGAGACCCTATACATACCCTGACGCATAATATAGTATTGATGATACCTATAAAAATTAAGAAAATTTACCCCTCCCTCTGTAATTGGCTTTTGTAGAGACACTAAAGCAATTCTAGCAATTTTACCCAACCAAATAAATTTTGTTAGAATACTATTTAATTTTTTATAAAAAGACCCCTAAAACAAAACTGGTATCATACCCATTTGATAACAAACCACAGGCAAAATCATCATTTTAATAGTTTGGACTCTCCACCACCAAGATAAATGTAATGGATTCCATTGCTCAAACAATTCTTTTACCTTCTCTTTCATTGTGTCTTCCAGCGTGTTTTTTATCCAAATACCTAATTATTTTATTCCTTCATCTTTCCAAAGAAAAGGGAATGGATCAAATAAACCTTTTGTACAATGCACATTAAGTGGAAGAATTTCTGATTTACTCCAGTTTATTATCTTTTATTCTGAAAATTCCCCAAAATTCTCAATCAAGTCAAGTAAACTTGGAATGGTTGTTTCAGGATTTCTCAAATGAAGCAGTATGTCATCTGCATAAGCAGAGACCTTATATTCCCAATCTGAATAAGGAATACCCTGTTGTATCTCCTTTACTTGCAGAATAGCTAATAACAAGGGTTCTAATACAATATGAAAAAGCAAAGGAGATAAGGGACAGCCCTGTCTAACTCCCCTTTGCAACTTAAAACACTCCGAAAAATTATTATTAATATATAATCTAGCAGAAGGGGAGCTATACAAAGTTTGAATCATTTGTATAAATCCTGAACCTATGCCAAACCATTCCATTGCCTGATACATGAAGGTCCATTCTACCCGATCAAAGGCCTTCTCTGCATCCAAGGGTACAGAAAAGGCCGGATCTTTCATGGCTTTTGTTAAATATAACATATGAAAAGCCAATCTGGTGTTATTAGAAGAATGTCTCTGAGCAACAAACCCTGTTTGGTGCATACCAATAAAGCCAATATGTTAGCTAAAAGTTTTTAATCTACATTGATTAAAGAAATAGGCCTGTAATTTGAAACCAATGTGGGATCTTTATTTGGCTTTGGCAAAACTATAGTTAAAGATTCTGCCATAGTGCCTGTAATACAACTTTTATTTAGTTGAGCCTGATACAAATTTAACAAATATGGCAATAGGATATTTTGAAATGATTTATAAAACTCTACTTTAAACCATCACCACCTGGAGCGGATCCTGCTCTAAGGGATCTCAATGCTGTCTGTAATTCATTTAATGATATAGGCTTATCTAGACTTCCTTTTATATGCTCAGGAATTTTAGGTCCCTCTAATAATTTTAAAAACTCTAAACCATCTTTTTCCTTGTCTAAATAAGGCTCAGAAGAATAAAGAGCTTTATAAAAATTAAAAAATTGTTTTAAAATAGGTCCAACTTGAGAATAAATATCCCCTTTCTCATCTTTAATTGCAATTATTTTTGTCTTTCTTTTTTTTACTTTAAGATAATTTGCCAATAATCTTCCAGCCTTATTTGAGTTTCCATAATATAAAGCTTGCTGAGAAAACAAATCTTTCCTTATGAAATGTGAAGAAATTTCATTATACTTGCATTTAGCTTTTAAAAACATAGAAACATAGAAACATAGAAATTGACGGCAGAAAAGGGCTACAGCCCATCGAGTCTGCCCATACCAATGACCCACCCCCTGACTCCTACTCTCTCAGAGATCCCACATGAATATCCCATTTTCTCTTGAAATCTAACACGCTGCTGGCCTCAATCACCCTCTGAGGCAGCTCGTTCCAATGATCTACCACCCTTTCAGTGAAGAAGTACTTCCTCGCATCACCCTGAAATTTCCCTCCCCTGATTTTCAGCGGGTGACCTCTGGTTACTGAGGGCCCTATAAGACTGAAGATATCATCTTTCACCTCTATACGCCCAGTAATATACTTAAAGGTCTCAATCATGTCCCCTCTCTCTCTTCGCTCCTCCAGTGAGTACATCCGCAGTTTTTTTAACCTTTCTTCATACGTGAGTTCCCTGAGCCCCAAAACCATCCTGGTAGCCATTCGCTGAACCGACTCAATTCTCAACACATCTTTTCGGTAGTGTGGTCTCCAGAATTGAACACAATACTCGAGATGAGGTCTCACCATGGATCTGTACAGCGGCATTATGACTTCAGGTTTTCTGCTGACAAAACCCCTACGGATACAGCCCATCATTTGTCTTGCCTTGGACGATGCCTTCTCTACTTGATTTACAGCCTTCATATCGTCGCTAATGATCACTCCTAAATCACGTTCCACCGTGGTCCTGGACAAGGTTTCACCATTTAGTGTGTAAGTTCTGTGTGGATTTTTTTTGCCTAGGTGCATTACCTTACATTTTTTAGCATTGAAGCCCAGCTGCCAAGTTGATGACCACTGTTCAAGCTGTCTTAGGTCCTGCGTCATAAAGTCAGGCACACTGCTTTTGCCAACTATGTTGCATAGTTTGGCATCGTCGGCAAACAGTGATACTTTTCCTCTAAGTCCTTGGGTCAAATCTCCTATGAATAAATTGAATAGAATCGGCCCTAAGACGGAGCCCTGAGGTACTCCACTCATCACTGCTGACGTTTTGGAGGGGGGTACCGTTTACCATCACCCTTTGAAGCCTACCATCTAGCCAATTCCTTACCCATGTTGTGAATGTATCCCCTAATCCCATCGATTTTAGTTTGTTCAACAGCCTGCGGTGTGGAACGCTATCAAAAGCTTTGCTGAAGTCCAAGTATATCACGTCAAGGGACTCACCGGCATCCAGTTGCCTGGTCACCCAATCAAAGAAGTCAATCAGATTGGCAGGACCTTCCCCTGGTGAATCCGTGTTGCTGTGGATCACGTAGATTTTCTTCATCTAGAATTTTGTCAAGTTCCTGTTTGATTAGTGTTTCCATGAGTTTGCACACTATGGATGTAAGACTCACCGGTCTGTAATTTCCTGTCTCCGTTCTGCAGCCCTTTTTGTGGAGTGGAATTACGTTAGCTGTTTTCCAGTCTAGGGGTACTATTCCCGTGCGCATGGAAAGATTGAAGAGTACGGATAGTGGTTCAGCCAGAACTTCACTCAGCTCTCTGAGTACCCTGGGGTGTAGATTGTCTGGCCCCATAGCTTTGTCTACTTTGAGTCTTGAAAGTTCGTGGTAGACATTACTAGGTGTAAACTCGTAATCACGAAACAGGTCATTTTGGCTGTTTCTTATTTGTAGTTGCGGACCATCTCCCGGTGCTTCACAGGTGAATACTGAGCAGAAGTATTCGTTTAGCAGTTCTGCTTTGGTAGTATCAGATTCTGCGTAGTTTCCATCTGATTTCCTAAGGCGTTCTATTCCATTTTTGTTTCTCTTCCTGTCGCTAATGTACCTGAAGAAGGATTTGTCCCCTTTTTTAATGTTCCGTGCTAGATCTTCCTCTGTTTGAAGTTTGGCTTCCCTGACTGCCTTTTTGACAGCCTTAGATCTGGCCTGATAGTCTTCTTTTGCCTCTCTTTTCCCAAGATGTTTGTAGGTAATAAATGTTTCTTTTTTCATTTTAATGAGGTCAGAAATTTCCTTGTTGAACCATTGTGGTTTTTTGTTTCTCCGGCGTTTGCTTACTGTTTTTACGTAGCGGCTAGATGCTTCGTTCAGGATGGATTTTAGGTTTGACCACATATTTTCCGGGTTGTCAGTTTCTGTATGGTTTTGCAGCTTTTGATGGACAAATTTTCTCATGTGGTCGAAATCTGCCTCTCTAAAGTTGAGGACCCTCGTTGCTGTGTTTGATTTAGAGAAGCCTTTCCTGAGGTTGAGCCATACCATGTTGTGGTCGCTGGAGCCCAGCGTGTCTCCCACTGATACTTCCGAGACACTGTCTCCATTTGTGAGTACCAGGTCCAGTATTGCTTTTTCCCTGGTGGGCTCTAATACCATTTGTTTTAGTTGTGCACCCTTAATGGAGGTTATTATTCTCTTGCTACCGCTCGTAGTTGCTGAGAGGGTGTTCCAGTCTGCATCTGGCATGTTGAAGTCGCCTAACAGTACTGTGTCACCACGCAAAGTGATGTTCTCTATGTCCTCAATCAATTCTTTGTCTTCGTCTTCCTTTTGTCTCGGAGGCCTGTATACCACACCGAGGTAAAGGCATTTTTCGTTCCCTCTGGTCAGGTTTACCCAAAGTGATTCCCCTGTGTATCTAACCTCTGTGATCCTGGTAGTTTTGATATTATCTTTGGTGTATAGTGCTACCCCCCCTCCTAATTTGCCCTCTCTGTCTCGACGAAGTAGATTGTAGCCTGGTATAACCATATCCCACCCATGCGAGTCTGTGAACCAGGTCTCGGATATCGCTACTATATCAAGGTCTGCATTCCTTATTTCTGTTTCTAGTTCTAGGATTTTGTTGCCCAAGCTGTGTGCATTAACATACATTGCTCTCCAAATTTGTGATGATATGCCTATCCCCGTTAGTGTACTTGCCTTAGGCTCGGAAGTGTGGGTTTTACTTGCTTCATCAGGATGGATCCTTACTGCTCTGGTATGTATGTGTGAACCCTCCCCCAACTTACCTAGTTTAAAGCCTTCCGAAGTAGATGTGCCTATAAAGTAGATTGTGCCTATAAAGTAGATTGTTCCCACTTATTTATCAATTTTGACTCCAAAACTTTGATTTCTTGTTCCATAATTGAACTATAATTTTTGGTGGAACTCAGTTTGCCATATATATGAGATGGAGCGTACATTTGCAACACAAAAAGGATATATGGATAAGTTCAAGAAGATTTGGGGACCATTAACAGATTTTTGCAATGACTGATTTTAATTTTTTCCCATAATAAGATAATGGTTAAAGAAGGGAGGGAGGGAAGGGGTAAAGAATTTATTCTCTTTATTATACATTATAAAAAATATATCATAATGAATGAATCTTATGAGAAATTAATGTGATAAAGGGAGGGAAAAGGGTTCATAATTAAATAATAATTGATAAAATCATTACAATATATATGTTATATAAATTCATAAGAAAAATAATATAAAATATGGTTTATATAAAATACATTATAGAGATATCAAGTGTATTGTTAAGATAAATGTATGGAAAATTTATAACACTTGTTGATATGTGAAAAAATCAATAAAAAACTTAAAACAAGATTTCTTGTTCCAGATTGGAAAATTGTCTTTTAATCTGTTTTTTAATATATACCGAATATGGGGGCGTGGCTTCGACGTGCTGAGAGATGTTTGTGTAGGAGATCGGCTCTGTGAAAGCAGGCAATTTACTGAACTTTTAAGGGGAAAATAATAAAGAGAATTTTAAAAAAAGGAAGCATTAAGATTGTTAAAATGGCATCGGGGTCGGGTAAAGGAAATAAAATTGCGATGGCAAACGGATCAAGCGGAGGAAAAAGGTCAAAACTGGAAGTGACTTCCCCTCAATCAGTTCCTTTGCCTGTGGAGGAGGTTGATAACAGATCTTTTGCGGGAAATTCAAAAAGTACAAGAAATTGTGTTAGAGAACTCAAGATATATAAAAGAAGTTAAAGATGAGATAGCAGGGTTAAAAAGCAGAATGTATATAGTGGATTTGAAAATGAATTCTCTGGAGAAAAAGGTTGAAAAAACAGAAATGGAATCAGGGCAGTTTAAAAAGGCTCAGAAAGAAATTGAAATATTAAAGAGAGATTTTGAAGATTTGTCCAACCGCGAGAGGAGGTGCAATTTGAGGGTTCTTGGTCTACCTGAAGGGGTAGAAAAAAATGATTCAGTCACGTTCATGACTAACTTTTTAATGAAGATTCTACCGATTAAAAGCTAATTTCAGTTGGAAGTGGAACGTGCACATAGGATCCCAACAAAAAGGCTAACTGCACAAAAAGGACCCAGGCCAATGATTATAAAGTTGCTCAGATATCAGCAAGTAGCTGAGATATTAGCGTTGGCTAAGGAAAATAAAGATATAAAGTGTCAGGACTCAAAAATATCAATAGTGCCTGATTTTGCAAGAGTGACAGCTCAAAAAAGAAAGCTGTTACTGGAAATGCGTCCGCAGTTAAAAGCTTTGGGTGCGAGATATGGGTTAATATACCCAGCAGTCATGAAAGTTATGTATGAAAATAAAACTTATAGTTTTGAAGAGGAAAGTAAATTAAAAGAATTTATAGAAAAATGTGAAGTGCCAATGAACACATAAAAGGAAATATAAAGAAGATGTTATCTGTTGAACATATTTTCTTTTAAGAATACTGATATTTTATTTTTTTTAATGATGCTGAAGAGAGAAGAACAGATTTGTTATAATATTCAGAAAGTCAGTTAATAGTGCAAATGACTTGAAAAAAAACCTGGACATTCTAAGGACTGCAATAACCTGGTTTTGCCTGAAGAGAAGGGGGCGCTGTGTACTACAATGAGTGAAGCTGAGATATAAAATGAAAATGAGCTTTTGTCGATGGCAACCACTTTCATGCAGCAACTGGTTTTGGAGTGCTGTCTGATGTCTTTATCATCTGGATGTGGACCTACTGCTACCTATATTAATATATTAGTGGCCTCATTTGCTCTTATTATTGAAATTTGGCTTCTGTTTTGTTGTTTTTTTTTTAATATCTTTATTCGTTTTTACATTATGCAAACAAGTGTACAATAATTCAAGTCATACTATACATTCTTCACTTGAAACTCTACATTCATTTTATACCATAAACTATCTCCCCTCCCTCCCTTTCCATATATTACCCCTCATAATGTCATAAAACCCACCCATCCCTCCTCCCCCCTACATATATTTAATGGGGATAAATATAATTATTTATTTATTATAATACTCAATTAAAAAAAAAATGTGGCTTCTGTTAATGTTTAAACAAGGAAAGGATTAAACAAAAGGAATACAGCTGGTGTTATAGAACTTGCCTTTCATTGATGCCATAAATAAAACTGTAGAATTGCACACTGTACAGTTCAGACTGAAATCAGTGCGGTTTCATAACTCTGCACAACAACATATGTTACCATAGTAAAGTAAGTTAGAATGTAACCCCAGGACGCTTTTAAGCAAAGAGCACAAACATATATTCAGCTCTTAATGAAGAAAGGAAAGGGGGGGGGGGGGGGTGGGGGAAGACTCTAAATGTTGTTGAGTAGGTTTGATGAATATGGCAAACTGAAATTCAGAAAGAGTGTGAGTCTGTACGATACGACCTGCTCTTTGAAAGTTGTCATATGTTTAAATGAAATCAACAATGAAAAACAGAAGTTAGAAGAAAAGAAGAGGATTAACATGGAAGACGGCTTTTGGAAGAAAATTGGACAGATTATTTTTGGTGGGACAATAATATGCTCTTGATAGAAGTTGGAACATTGCTTGGACTGGTCTTTAACATGCCAGCCAATTTCCTTTGTACCAGTTCTCTGATTTGGGCTTGTAGCGAGGGCAGCAGTACCATGGTAGTCATCAGTACAGATGGTGCAGGATGTATCAGGTGTTGAGGTGTTGGTGACCTCAATGATAAAGGCATGACTCCAAGGGGATACCACTTGCAAGATTGGCGATCTTGGGATGCATTGATGGTGTAGATGCCAGAGAAGATGCCAATGTGTGCTTGGATGGGAAGAGCATTTAAAGAGATGAGGACCTAGGCATTGGACACACCAGTTCTGTGGTTCAGTAGCTGAAATGGTCCTGTTGCACCAAGTGCACTGCTTGAAGCCATTGAAAGGCTTTGATTTTGAGGGACAAACTGCCGACGCAAAATCAAAGGACTCAATTGTCCAGGGAGGCCGAATAGCTATTGTACTGAAAAAAGTTCAATGCTCCTGGCCTGAAAACAGGCTGAGATGAGCCTGAAGGCACCCCCCCCAAAAAAAAAAATTGGTAATAATCAGAAAAAATTTACCAAAAGAAATAAGAAAGCAAGAGGAAAAACCAAAGAGGAAGGTACTACAAAAACGGAGTTTCATGCTCCGTGGAAAACTGAGAACTGACGGGTGAAAAGGCACCAGCGCATTCGCAGTACAGGCAGTCACAAGAATTTTCAGGCTTTTCACGTGACGGTACACTTTTGCACTGTCTGTACCAGGCTCCAAGGATGATGTTACTCACATGTGATTGTCCTAGGATAATGTGTTTTACAAATTTATAAATGAAGTGAAACTTACCTTTTCTTCTCGGGAGATACTAGCACCTCCGCCACCATCAGATTCCTTTGGCTGCATTTCCAGAATAGTGCGGAAAAGCTTTTCCGATGTTACAGTTAAGAAGCCAATTTCTGCATTGGGGTGTAGGCCATAAAGGTATGGACTCTCAGGTGGCAGCATCTCATCAATGTATTCATGGTAACCCTGATAACATCAAAGGTCCATTGTATTTGACAAATCAAATTCAAATATACACTGTAAAATGAATCAGTACTTATCAACCTTAAGTCAATATAAATATTACCCTAACCTTGTAGTCGGTGTTTGGAGGAACTGGGAACCCTGGTGCCAATGAAATTTCCCCTTCCAGCATCTCGGGACGGATATATTCTTCTAAATATGTTCGACACAATCTGCGATCCCAGTCATCAGTGATATGGCCTCCATACATAATCTCACCAAACAGGTAACGGAGATCATCCCAAGGCACCTAGAAAAAAACCCAGTTAAATGTTGTAGTAATTTCAGAAGACTAGCAAATAAAATTAGCTCTAGATATTCCTTACCTTGGCGTTAGCTTCTAGATAATTAAATAGCACATTAACAGATATAGTTAGGTCTCCATTGTTAAAAGGATAAGATCGGTTCCAGCCTTGAGCTCCAAATTTGCGCCTTTCTGCAACCACAGCGTGGAAATAGCACAAAGAAAACAGGATGCACTTAAACTCGGATTCCCTGACACACATCTCTAATGTATCCTGCAAAAGAACGGGAAAAGTTTGACAAGAACAAAGCAAAAAAAAAAAACCAATGGGACTGCAGTAAAATGTCCTTAAGGGCATAGAGAAAGTGAATAAGGATAGATTCTTCAAACTGTGGGGAGCCACAAGCACTAGGGGTCACTCGGAGAAACTGAAAGGGGACAGGTTTAGAACAAATGCTAGGAAGTTCTTTTTTACCCAGAGGGTGGTGGACACATGGAACACGCTTCCGGAGGATGTGATAGGCCAGAAATATGTACAGGGGTTCAAGGAGGGTTTGGATAGGTTCCTGGAGGAAAAGGGGATAGAGGGGTACAGATAGAACTTGAGGTAGGTTATAGAAGTGGTCAGAAACCACTTCACAGGTCGTGGACCTGATGGGCCACCGCGGGAGCGGACCGCTGGGCGAGATGGACCTCTGGTCTGACCCAGTGGAGGCAACTTCTTATGTTCTTATGTTCTTTAACAAACAAAAAGAAGGAAACTGCAGCAGAAATGTACAAGATGCCAAGTTCTTGATTAAAAAACAAGACTTTTATTCCCAATCCTTAAAACATTAAGAACATAAGAAGTTGCCTCCGCTGAGACAGACCAGAGGTCCATCATGCCCAGCGGTCCGCTCCCGCGGCAGCTCATCAGGCTTACTGCCTGAACAGTGGTCCCCGACTAATTTTATAACTTACCTCTAATCCTATCCCTATAACCTACCTCTAAATTATGGTTCAGTTGTGTGGAGAACCGGGACCCGACACGGTCCTTGTTTCGAAAACACACTCCTTAGGGGTCCTATGTGGTATTCAAGCCATTTGCAAGGGAAACAAAAGCGGTCTAGTAGACAGGAACGCGCGTTGCTATATCGTAAACGAAAGAGAACAAAGGACACGTGCGCTGATGCTTGAAAGACTCAAGTCATTTACTTCCTCCTCAGAAATTGCTAAGGCCCAAACGTCTCCAACCTAATGCATTTGGACAGGCTCTCTAGCAGGCTAGTATTGGTGAGGGCTGCTATTGGGAGCTTCTGCTATTGCCACTGAAATTGTGTGTTCTCAGTCCTTCAGGATTAGCCAAAGGATTGTAGCATGCAATTTCTTTTAGAGCTTTAGATCATCTAATGGTTATGATACTCCAGGAAGCCAAGCTTGAGTCCTTCCCAGTGCTACCTGATGCTGAGGCTCAGAATCATGGCTGTGACCCCCTCCCAAAAAAAAATAAATAAAAATAATATATATATATAGGGGGGATGGGACTTGATATACCGCTTTTTCTGCACTTCTTTTGTACCTGGGGCATTCAGTTTTCTAGCTGACATTTGCAGTGTTGCAGAGAAGACAGGACCCCTAAAGAAGGTTTATATTGCCAAAACACGGCCCATGTTGGGTCTAGGTTCCAGTGCCTGTTTGTCTATGTGCATAAATTTGAAATAAAGTACATTGTGTTTTTATTCCTGGCTCCACATTGGGTGTTTTGTGGAAGCCTGGTCTTTTGCTTCTGACTTTGGGATCGCTGTTTCTACAGCGCACCCTCTCAGCAGCTTCTGTGGATTGTTAAGTGACTTGCCCAGAGTCACCAGGAGCTGCAGTGGGAATTGAACTCACAACCTCAGGGTGCTGAGATAGCTGCTCTAAACACTAGGCTAACTCCTTCACTACACCTTTTAAAGCAGGAAAATTGTTATGGGTACTTTTCACACATGAAACAGAAGGAGATCACATACTGATGTTAAGGAACAACCCACACGTGCTCCTTAGAGCATATAGAAAAAGAGAGAACTCTGAAGAAGAAGCGTGTCTTGGGCGCCGTCAATGAAGTCACCTGCTTCTCTTTAGAGAAACCCAGATTTGAGTAACTGATACCTTGAGTGATGGTTCAAATGACCTCACAGCTGCTGTGTTATGATGGGCAGCTGGAAAGTAAGGCTCTCACCTTCATATCGTATGGTGTGTATGTAAGGGAGGGGAAGGCATCTTAAGATGCAATTAGCGAGTACAATTGACTGTGCTCAGCTATAATAATCAGCCGTGCAGGGCACATGGGATGCCATGTTCTTTGTTACTGTGTTATTCAGTACCTGAGTGAAGAGGTCCAGAGCCTTATGCAGATTTGCATACATGCCAGTTGGCAGTTCATTCGTTATTTTGATGGCATTTTCCAGCAGGCCTTGAGGAATAATATGACCTTCGGGGCATGGAGCAGGCTCAGCGCTCATATACACGCGATAATCCTCATGACTACCAAGCATGTTCTGTTCGACTTTCTTATCCAGCGTACTAAGCCACTTTGCAACCAAGTGGATATTCTGGAAGAGATGTAGATTACTGGTTGTAGCCTAGGCCATAACATTTACACAAGCCACAGAAATGTCCCCTTCCCGATATTAGGTACCTGCAGAATGACCCAGTGTCCTTGTTCTGATGCCACGTTCAAAGCTGCTTCTGCCACCACCTCCTGTCCCTGCCCCAAGGATACATTGTGAAATTTACCATTGTCTATGGTGAAACCAAGTTTATTTCCTAAGGGAAAGAGAAGATGAAAAAATGAACAGTACACATACTGCAGTTTAGTGGTTACAGAGACAACACAAGTGAATAAACAAAGGCTGTTTCAACTAACATTCTATCACAAATAAGGAGAAATCGCAACAGGTCTGCTGAGGAGGGCTTCCACCAGTGGCGTACCTAGGGTATGTGGCACCCGGGGCCCATCATTTTTTGACACCCCCCCCCCCCATGTAAAAAAATATTTTTTGTAATGACCATGAAACGGAATAAATGGTCAGAATAGAAACAGGCAGTGAAAATTTTCTTATATTCCAAACATAACATAAATTATGTCTGAATTGTCATGACATCAGAAGTACATATGGAGTAGTTGCAGGTGATGCTTGGGACAGTTCTGATTGTGTTAATTCGGTTTTATGTGTTTTTTGAATAGAAGGGTTTTTATTTCTTTTTGAAGGTTTTGCAGTCTGTGGTCGATGTCAATTGGTTGTAGAGTTGGGGGTCGAGTGTTGCAGCTCGAATGGCTAGGAGGTTGTCGAACAGTTTTGTTTTTTTTTTGACGTTTTTGGTTGGAAGGTGTGTGAATGGTGCGTGAGTTCTCCTATGTCTGTTTGAAGTGGATTGAATTATTTAGCTGAAGAAATTAGTTACCCCCTCATCCCACACACATTAATTCTCTTCCATTTTTGTTCCCATTATAAAAAACACTGATAAGTTCCCAGAAAAAAAATACATTAAAATAAGAAGTAAAAACAAAGGCCCCCACAGAACATAAGAATAGCCTAACTGGGTCAGACCAATGGTCCATCGTGCCCAGTAGCCCATTCTCATGGTAGCCAATCCAGGACACTAATACCTGGTCAAAACCCAAAGAGTAGCAACATTCCATGCTACCGATCCAGGGCAAGCAGACACTTCTCCCATATCTTAATAACAGATTATGGACTTTTCCTCCAGGAATTTGTCCAAATCTTTCTTAAAACCAGCTACACTATCTGCTTTTACCATAACTTCTGGCCACTTCATTTTTAAGTTTAGATCTTTCCTTTCAAACAGAGACCTTGCTAGATGTCAAATACAGCACAAGGTAACTTCACATGGACTTAGCTGTGCAGGAAATGTGAATCTCCTCATACACCCACCATATAGTGCAAAAATGTGCAAAGGTCTGTTTTTTTCTTTCGATCACTACATAGCCTAATGCCACACAAGCAGCACTGTTACAAACATATTCTGTAGGTCAATGCTAAGGATAACAAAGTTTCCTTCCTTGGACCAGAAGGAGATACTGATAAACCACTGGAAGAGATCCCAAAACAACACCCAAAGACCCACTCAGTTGTGAACCAGTTGAGTGGAGTGGACTAACTGGGGGGTGGAAATGGGCCCAGAGTTTGCTCAGCAGAATTTCCCAGACCACCTCTTCCTCTCAACACATTGACACGCTGCCATCATCACCACTAGGAACACCTCACTGGGTAGGCCAGCTATGCTATAAACTTTATAAAACACATTATTATATTTTCTTATAAAGCATATATTTTAACTGAACTCTCTGACATCCTCAGCCTTTCCATTCACAAAAATAGAAGGAAGAAAAGTTCCCATTTCCTGCTGTCTCATGTCCCCGGCCTATACAATATTTTTTTTCTGCAGACCCTTCAAAAGTCTGACCAAATCCTCGTTTCACTTGCATTATAAAGTACTGAGGATGCCATCTCTCCCCAATCCCAGGTCCTAAAGTCTAAGACAGTAGCACAAACTAATGCTGCCAGATTCAGGGAAAAAAATTTCGATTCGATTCAGCCTATTGAATTGGTTTTTCAATTCGATTTTCCTGCCCAGTTGGGTGATTTTTTTCAAAACTCCTGGTGGGTTTTATAGCTTTTTCACCCCCTTTGGCTTTTCCTAACCACACTGGCGCTGTGGTGTAAATAAAATAAAGAAACAAAAAGGACTTTTCCTCTCTCTGTTAAATCCTAGCTCACGTTTGCAGTCCAACACCAGCTCTGGCAGGATACACATTTCAAATCTGACATATTATAATCACAAAACAGAAAATAAAATTAATTTTTCTACCTTTTGTTGTCTGGTTATATTTCAAATCTTGTTGGTCCAAGGCTCTGGTTTTCTTCTGATAACTTGCTTGCCAGGGTCTCCTTCTTTCTGCATGCTAATCATCCATCTGCCAATTCTGTCCTCCCTTTCCATTTCCCTTCCCTTCCCAGGAAGTCTGGTATCTTTCCTTTTTTTCATCTCCCTCCACAGATCCACCTTTTCTTAACTACCCTTTCATCCGGCATCTCTCCCTCCTTCCCCACCACCCCAGAGTCCACCATCTCTCCCTTTCTTTTCCTAATTACCCTCCTATCCAGTATCTCTATCCCTCCTCCACACCATCCCTTGTGTCCAATTTCTCTCCCTTCCCTCCCTAAATCCCATGGTCCATCATCTCTCTCCCTCTCCTCTATTTTCAGACCCATTATTTCTCCCCCCCCCCCAAAGTTTGGCATATGCACGTCTCTTTGAATACCCCCTTACCTCCATGTACTTCTAAACCAGGGTCCCCCCCAAAGGCCTGTCCCCCCTTAAAGGTCTGCCTGTCCCGCCTTGAAGGCCTGTCCCACCCCCTTGTAGGCCTGTCCCCCCCTTGAAGGCCTGCCTGCCTGTCCCTCCCTTGAAGGCCTGTCCCCCCCTTGAAGGCCTGCACCCCCTTGAAGGTCTGCACCCCCCTTGAAGGCCTGCACCCCCTTGAAGGCCTGTCCCACCCCCTTGTAGGCCTGTCCCACCCTTGAAGGCCTGTCCCCTCCTTGTAGGCCTGTCCCCCCCCCTTATAGGCCTGCCTGCTTGTCCCCCCTTGAAGGTCTGCACCCCCCTTGAAGGCCTGCACCCCCCTTGAAGGCCTGTCCCACCTCCTTGAAGGCCTGTCCCCCCCTTGTAGGCCTGTCCCCCCCTTGAAGGCCTGCCTGCCTGTCCCCCCCTTGAATGCCTGTCCCCCCCTTGAAGGTCTGCACCCCCCCCGAAGGCCTGCACCCCCCCCGAAGGCCTGTCCTCCCCCCTTGTAGGCCTGTCCCCCCTTGAAGGCCTGCACCCCCCTGAAGGCCTGTCCCCCCTTGAAGGCCTGTCCCACCTCCTTGAAGGCCTGTCCCCCCCTTGTAGGCCTGTCCCCCCCTTGAAGGCCTGCCTGCCTGTCCCCCCCTTGAAGGCCTGTCCCCCCCCCTTGAAGGTCTGCACCCCCCCCGAAGGCCTGCACCCCCCCAAAGGCCGGTCCTCCCCCCTTGTAGGCCTGTCCCCCCCCTTGTAGGCCTGCCTTCCTGTCCCCCCTTGAAGGCCTGTCCCCCCCCCCTTGAAGGCCTGCACCCCCCTGAAGGCCTGTCCCCCCTTGAAGGCCTGCACCCCCTTGAAGGTCTGCACCCCCCCGAAGGCCTGAACCTCCCCGAAGGCCTGAACCCCCCCGAAGGCCTGCACCCCCCTTGAAGGCCTGTCCCACCCCCTTGTAGGCCTGTCCCCCCCTTGAAGGCCTGTCCCCCCCTTGAAGGCCTGCACCCCCCCAAGGCCTGTTCCCCCCTTGAAGGCCTGTCCCACCCCCTTGTAAGCTTGTCTCACCCCCTTGTAGACCTGTCCCCCCCTTGAAGGCCTGCCTGCCCCCCCTTGAAGGCCTGTCCCTCCCCCTTGAAGGTCTGCACATACCCCCAAAGGCCTGTCCCCCCCCTTGAAGGCCTGCCTGCCCCCCCCTTGAAGGCCTGTCCCCCCTTGAAGGCCTTCCTGCCTGTCTGTCACCCCCCTCCTCCTTGAAAGCCTGCCTGCCTGCCCGCCCGCCCCACCCCGAAGGACCGCTCGCCCCTGGCCTCCCCGCACCACTATGAAGCAGCACTACCTATGCTCCCGGCCTTGCCGTTCAGTCCCCCCCCCCCGAAGGACCGCTCGCCCCACTGACCTTCCTGCACCATCTATGAAGCAGCCGCAGCAGGATCCCGACATCAGCGATCTCTGCGCTGCTTAGGCTCTGCTTCCTACGGCGCGTTCCCGCCCCTCCTCTGACGTCAGAGGAGGGGCGGGACCGCGGCGCAGGAAGCAGCGCCCAAGCAGCTCAGGTATCGCTGAAGTCGCGATCCTGCTGCGGGCTGCTTCACAGGTGGTGCAGGAAGGTCAGTGGGGCGAGCGGTCCTTCGGGGATGGGGGGGAATGAACGGCAAGGCCGGAAACACCCCCTCATGGCTGGCACCCGGGGCGGACCGCCCCTCCCGCCCCCCCCCTTAGTACGCCACTGGCTTCCACAAATCTCCCCCAAAACATATGCTTTGTTACCTAACCTGTTTCAACGAGAAACTCAGGCTACTAAGTACAGTAAAAAGCAAGAAGTACATTTTTGAAAAGTGTAGTAAACTAATTGACAGTCTAGCTGGCTAAATCTTGATTGAAAATTTTCCCCCTCTGACCAACTAAATCTGTGCATTAATGAATAATATTATAATGGGAGTGCATAGGTTAATAGGAAAGTTTCAAGTTTATTTGAAATTTGATGAATCGCTTATAAGCGATGTACATTAAAATCCAAATTTGAATGTACAATAAAATACAAAATAATGATAACAAATAAAATACTAAGCGAATTACTATAAAATCCAAATTTGAACATACGTTAAGATACAAGGTAATAATAATAATAATAAATTTTTTAAAAAAGGGGGTTTGACCTACAGACCAACAGACTCAACTGGATGGAAGGGAAGAGGGATTCAGGTTACAATATTAATCATTTTAAAAAGAGAGAAACATGAAAGGAGAAAACATTAGGAGGGGTATTTTTTTTTTTTTTGAAGGACTGCTGCACTGCAATTATTCCATATAGGAGGTAAACGCATCTTTAAACAGAAGGGTTTTTAAATTAGTTTTGAAACGGCTAATATCTTTTTCGTCTCTAATATATTGGGGGAGAGAATTCCAGGTTTGAGGGGCAACTACTGAGAATATATCGTATCGTCTTGTGCCGATCACTTTCAAAGAAGGGACTACCAAAAGACCTTGGCTTGATGAGCAAAGGGAGCGAGAAGAGTTGTATGGAATGAGTATCCTGTTTATGAATTGCGGTTCGTTTGTGGATAAAGTTTTAAATACCAAAAGCAAAATTTAGAAGATGATGCGATGATTGATGGGAAGCCAATGTGAGGCAATCAGAAAGGGGGATACATGGTCATATTTTTTCCCGTTGTGAATTAATTTAACGGCAAGATTTTGAATAATCTGCAGCCGTTTCTTTTCTTTTTGGGTAATGTACAGTACTTAATTGTGTCTTTATAAAACACTAAAACAAATTCTGTAGAAATAGGCCTGAATTGTTGGCGCAGGCTCATTTGCAGATGTGGTGTATTTAGATTTTAGCAAAGGCTTTGACACTGTTCCGCATAGATGTCTGATAAATAAATTGAGTGCCCTCGGGATGGGTCCCAAAGTGACGGGCTGGGCCAAGAACTGATTGAGTGGAAGGTGACAGAGGGTAGTGATCAATGGAGATCGCTCTGAGGAAAGAGATGTTACCAGTGGTGTGCCTCAAGGTTCTGTTCTTGGGCCTGTTCTTTTTAACATTTTTATAAACGATATTGCTGAAGGGTTGTCGGGTAAGATTTGCCTCTTTATGGATGATACCAAAATCTGCAATAGAGTAGACACACCAGATGGTGTTAATAACATGAAGAAAGACCTGGCGAAGCTTAAAGAATAGTCTGAAATTTGGCAGCTAAAATTTAATGCTAAGAAATGCAAGGTCATGCATTTGGGCTGCAAAAACTAGAGGGAATGGTACAGTTTAGGGGTGAAGAACTTATGTGCACAACAGAAGAGTGGGACTTGGGTGTGATTGTACATGATGATCTTAAGGTGGCCAAACAGGTTGAAAAGGTGACAGCGAAAGCTAGAAGGATGCTAGGTTGCATAGGGAGAAGTATGGTCAGTAGGAAAAAGAAGGTATTAATGCCTCTGTATAAGACTCTGATGAGACCTCATTTAGAATATTGTGTACAATTCTGGAGGCTGCACCTTCAAAATATTATAAAAAGGATGGAGTTGGTCCAGAGAAAGGCTACTAAAATGGTGTGTGGTCTTCGTGATAAGGCTTATGGGACAGACTTAAAGATCTGTGGAAGCTATGATCAAGGACAGTATTTGCGAGCACATCGAGAGAAATGGCCTACTGAGAACAAGCCAGCATGGATTCTGTAAGGGAAGGTCATGCTTAACGAACCTTCTGTACTTCTTCGAGGGAATAAGCAGTCGGGTGGACAATGGGGAACCTATAGACATCATTTACCTCGATTTTCAAAAGGCTTTCGACAAGGTGCCACATGAAAGGCTGCTTAGGAAGCTGTGGAACCACGGGGTGGGAGGGGATGTACACAGATGGATCGAGCACTGGTTGTCGGGTAGACTGCAGAGGGTTGGAGTGAAGGGCCAATATTCTGACTGGCGGGGAGTCACAAGCGGTGTGCCACAGGGATCGGTGCTGGGGCCGTTACTCTTCAACATATTTATCAATGACCTGGAAAAGGAGGCAAAGTGCGAGGTTATAAAATTTGCAGATGATACCAAACTGTGCGGCAGAGTTAGGTCCAGGGAGGAGTGTGAGGACCTACAAAGGGACCTGGACAAACTGGAAGACTGGGCAAACAAATGGCAAATGCGCTTTAACGTGGAAAAATGCAAGGTCATGCATATAGGGAAAAAGAACCCATTGTTCAACTACAAATTGGGGGGGGGGCATTGTTGGGAGACAGCAGTCTTGAGAGAGACTTGGGTGTGCTGGTGGATGCATCACTGAAGCCATGCGCAGCAGCCTCGAAAAAAGCCAACAGGATGCTGGGCATCATAAAGAGGGGCATAACAACCAGGACGCGGGAAGTCATCATGCCATTGTATCGAGCGATGGTGCGTCCACATCTGGAATACTGCGTTCAATATTGGTCGCCGTACCTCAAGAAGGACATGGCAGTACTTGAGAGAGTCCAAAGGAGAGCAACGAAACTGGTAAGAGGGCTGGAACACTGCCCATACGCCGAGAGGTTGGATAGGCTGGGGCTCTTCTCTCTGGAAAAAAGGAGGCTCAGGGGAGATATGATAGAGACCTTCAAGATCATGAGGGGCATAGAGAGGGTGGATAGGGACAGATTCTTCAGGCTGAAGGGGACAACAGGTACGAGGGGGCATTCGGAGAAACTGAAGGGAGACAGGTTCAAAAAAAATGCAAGGAAGTTTTTTTTCACACAAAGGGTCGTGGACACTTGGAATGCGCTACTGGAGGAAGTGATCAGGCAGAGTACGGTACAGGGATTCAAACAGGGATTGGACGGATTTCTGAGGGATAAAGGGATCGTGGGATACTGAGAGAGGTGCTGGGATGTAACACAAATATAGAAAGCTAACCAGGTAATAAGTATAGAAACCCAATCAGGTTGTGCATGTGCAAGACCGGAGGGTTAGGACTTCGATGGGAAGATAGGACTTCAATGAGAAACCAAGGTGCATTATAAATGTGCATTAGTTAAGTCTCTTTCATTTGAAAGGAAACTCTGCAATGAAAGGGCATAGGATGAAGTTAAGAGGTTATAGGCTCTGGAGTAATCTGAGGAAATACTTTTTTTACGGAAAGAGTGGTAGATGCATGGAACAGTCTCCTGGAAGAGGTAGTGGAAACAGAGAGTGTGTCTGAATTCAAAAGGGCGTGGGATAGGCATGTGGGATCTCTGAGACTAGATGGGCCATTTGGCCTTTATTGGCTGTCATATTTATATGTTTCTATATCCATCTCTACCTCCCGCTAGGTACAAACTGGGACAGCCAGATAAAAAAACTACAATGATGTCCTATCCAAGATTATAAAAACCCCTGGATGGCTACAAACAAGCTACAACTACTCCTCCAAGACCAAGCTACTCTGGATTCAAAAGATAACTGCACCCACCCTCATCTAACCTTCTCCAGTGATAATGCAACACTCAAAGCTAAGGATCAAGTACGTAGCCTTGGTATTATCCTTGATGCAGACCTATCACTAACGGGTGTCTCATAGATGGTGTCGAATGTCTACCACTAGTGCCAACTACGGAAAATCCATTCATACCTCGGAGAATTCACTCAACTGCTCTATGCCTATGTTTTACCTGCATGGACTATTGCAACTCAGTATTAGTGGGTCTATCTGTAAAAAATCTACAAAGATTACAACACGTGCAAAATGCAGCAGTTCACCTACTGAAGAACTTAACTATTAGCAACCCCTGTCACTCCAGCTCTGAGCGCTGTACACTGACTGCCCATCTGGAAATGCTACATCTTTAAAGCCCTGACATTAGCTTTCAAATTCTTTGATGGAATGGTCCCATCCTACATGCAAAGAAACTTTTAACCTACATCTCCAACTGACCTCTGCAATCACAAGGTGAGAGAAGACTATCTGCCCCACCAGCGTGAGCCCTTCTAGAAAACGCCCACAAACTTATCTACTCACATTTCCTACCGAAATTGAGGAATGAAATCCCACCAACTATTAGATCACTGGCAGGTTTATTAAACTTCAGGAAAGCTGTAAAAACCCACTTTTTTACCTAACTCCCGCCAGTAAAGATACCGTCAAATTCTAAACCAACTGTCTATATCTACTTCTGCAAGAGTTATACACATGTCGTTGAAAGTGCCTAACCACTTGAACTATAGCTGCAATTAAGTCACAATGCATTTTTTGTTTTTAGACGATGCATGGACAGGTCTCTCTACTTCATGTACCCATATCAAGATTGCCTCAACAACTGTTTTATTACCATATTTAGTGACCAAAACAAATGTCCGCTCTTTCATGCTATACATCAGAAGAATTTTATTGTTGCTATACATAGAGTGCCTTATCAATTATCATGCTACTGTACTTAGTTTTCAAAACATGTATTCAATCAGAGGAGAGACTAGTATTATAGGAAGAGACTGCCTCATTGACAGACTTACATAGCGTACTGTTTGAGAGGAGGGGGAAGACAGTGGTAGAGAGAGTGCACAGGTCAATAGTCTGAAGAGTCCTGAAAAGGTACAAAGAAGAGCAACCAAAATGGCTAAGGGGATGGAACTCTTCTTGCATGAGAAAAGGCTTAAAAGGTTAGGGTTCTTCAGCTTGAATAAGAGATAGAGGTCTACAAAATCTTGAGTGGAGTAGAATAGGTAAACATGAATCATTTCTTTACTCTTTCAAAAAGTAAAAAGATTAGGTGAGATTCTATGAAACTACATGGTAATATACCTTTAAAAAAAACAGAAAATATGTTTTCACTGAATGAATAATTAAGCTCTGGAATTCATTGTCTGTTGTGGTAAAAGAATTAGCATATATAGGTTTAACAAAAAAGTTTGGAAGAAAAGTCGAAAGCTTCTATACTGCTACTAATGACTAGGGAGTCAATTCAGAGCGGTTTGCAAAGACATCTGTAATGGATTTTAAATACTGTGATTGTTGTTGGTCTCCTAGCTGCTTGACTATGGTACCATGGTTGCATTTGTAATTTTACACTGTCACAAGCCACCCCCAAACTGAGGCTTGCTTGTCCTCTGAGAAACTCAAATATCCATGCATAAACCATCACCGAGGCAAGAAAGTAGGGAGGGGGAGCTTTACAACCCAAAAACATAGACAAAAAATAAGTTTTTAACCTCGATTTATTTATTTAGCCCATCTTCCCAAAGGAGCCCAGAACGGGTTATAAAGGTACATTCATAGTATAGAAAGGACAAAATTATTGAAAGTCATTTTTGGCAGACAGCTTAGAAGAATTTGCGGCATTCGAAGAAGAAATTACATGGCATAGCATAGATTTAGGACAGCATTCACTGTACTATCAGAACAGTACACAACTGTATTAACAAGTACATGATTGGTGGTTGGCAGTTAAGGTCCCGTGAGTAGCGTCGGTCATTATGGAGCTCGTGAGTAGCGTCAATCATTAAGGAGCTGGATTAGTGAAGAGGAAGGTTTTCACAGCCATCCTGAAGTTCCATAGATTATCTAGCGATCTAATGGATGTGGGGATGATGTGCCAAAATCTGGGTATAAACTGTGAATAAGAGCGTTTGCGGGCTGTTTCAGTTTTGAGTGCCGTCCCTCTGTTTGAGATCTCAGTGATCTGTTTGGGATGTAAATTTGTAGTTTTGATGTCATGTAGTTCGGTGTCAGCTTGTGGAGGGTCTTGAAGGCTAGAACCAAGGTCTAAAGGCGCAGCGTTTTTGGATAGGTAACCAATTTAAATGTCTTAAGGGACTGTTCCACTTGAAGATCAAGAGGAAGCTGATTCCATAATGTTGGGACCAACCAGAAAAAAACTCTTATTATAGGTAGAAACCAGTCAAGCCTCCAAGGAAAAAGGAACCGCAAGGGCAGCAAGATGTCTAGAATGCAAATTCCTGCATGACCAATAGTTCTTTTTTTTGTTTTTCAAATTTTTTATTCATTTTTTAAAAAAACTTACAATAAGTGTAAACAGCATTTATAACATTTTAAACTCCAATACAACACTTAATATTCTGTTAAAATCCATAGTTTCAAGTTTCAAGTTTATTTAGTATTTTGATTACCTCGCATAGTCCAAATCCAATGCGAATTACACAAGTTCCAAAATTATAAAAAAAAACACACCAAAACATTATAAAACTAACAAACATAATATTCATTACCAATACAATATTATATGTAAGGGGGGGGAAGGGGTAAAAACAATAAACGTAAATACAATAAAAAAAAAAAATTAAGAGTAAAGATAAAATCAGAATTAATCCCCCCTAATCAATTACATTCTTTAAATTCAAGAAAACCTACCATAAACCCCATTCCTATATACCTTATTTAATATTCAAATAAAAAAACAAAACCCTCCCCGGATGTGCATTTTTAAGGGGAACTATAATATTCAATCATTACAATATTTTGTTAATGGCTCCCAAATCTCCTGAAATTTTCTAAAATTCCTCTGCTGTATGCCCATTATCCTTTCCATTTTGTAAATGTGACATAAAGAGTTCCACCAGAAACTGTAATTAAGTCTCCTCCAGTTTTTCCAATTACTCGTAATCTGTTGTATGACAACCCTTGTCATAATAAGTAGAAACCTGTTATTTTTAGATGATATTTGGCTCTTAGCCCTCATTGACATGCCAAACATCACAGTATCATATGATAATGCCACTGGATTTTCCAACATACAATTTATTTGACCTCATATTGATTTCCAAAAGGCAAGTATCAATGGACAATAGAATAATAAATGATTTAATGTTCCAGCTTCAAGATGATAGTGCCAGCATCTATTAGATTTTGAGCTATCTAACTTCTGTAAACAAACCGGGGTCCAAAATGCTCTATGTAAAAGAAAAAAACAAGTTTGTCTCATAGATGCAGACACTGTACATCTCATCCTCCAAGACCAAATTCATGGCCATTGAGATGCAGTAATTTGATGCTTAATCTCAATGCTCCAAATGTCCCAAAGACCAGTCTTTGGTTTTTTATTCATTAATCCAGATATTTAATTTGTACCACTGAGCAGCCTGGTGTCCCAGAAAGTCCACCTGAAAACACAAGAACAGCAAACTATACTGATTACTAAGATTTTTCCATTCAGGGAACCCTACCTGAATGGCCTGCTTCAATTGCAACCACTTATAATTTTGTGATTTATTAAGACCATATTTATGTTGCAATTGTGAAAAGTCAAGCAGCTTACCATTAGAAATAACATCATCTAAAGTACGTATACCTGCCTTCATCCAATATTTCCAGATGACCTTAAATCCGCCAATTTGAATCTTGGAGTTTAGCCATAGGGTCTGATATGTTGCTTTAAGTATTGAAATAGGTGTTAAGTTATTAATATATCTTAAGGTACTCTCCTGACCCAGCCACCTCTTCCCATCGGCTGACCAAAACGGGACTCGGGCGTGGGAGAGCACTCTGCCCCTACCCCCAACACAATCAGTCGCTGATCCAGTTGGAAGGCCCAGCAACTCAAGTTTGAACACTTCCTGCCTTCTCCTGACCCTGCAACCCTATTCCATCGACGGACCGAGAAGGAACTCAAGAGTGGGAAGGTACTCTACCCCTCCACAACTCTGCTAATCACCAAGCCTTCTCCAAACCCTGCAACTCTCTTACATCGACAGACCGAGACAGGACTCAGGCACAGAAGGGCACTCCACCTCTACCCACCAATACAATGGTCGTCACATTTAACACCACCAAAATATCCACAAGCAATCCTACTAATAACACTGCTCCTAACCAACTGGAAAGCAACTGCAAACAACATCTCTCCAATACCAACTATAGCAAATTCCAAGGGAATTACCCAACCAACCTGGCATCTCACAATAGACAGAAACTCAAACCATCAGACTCATACACACCAACCTGCCCCACAAACTACAAGAAGAAAACCGACAAACTCATACAAGACCAAAAAACAACCCCACCTAAGATCACTCATATACTCGAAAACAACTCACAACAAACCAACAGACTACACCACTCTCACATGTGCATATGTGAACATCAGAGCCATAGGCCCCATAACAAAACGCATAAAAACTGGATAGAAGAAGAAAACCTGGACTGCCTTTTCCTTACACAAATCTGGCTTACCTCTGACTCGGACCCCAGAATAACTGAAGTTTGCCCAAAGAGCCACAAGTTAACAAGTTAACAATAGTCTGCAGAAAAAATAAAAGAGGAGGAGAAACTGTCATCATAGCCAGAAACACCATAAACCTAAAAATACAAGACAAAACAACCAACCCATACATGGATTTACTAGCCTGTCAACTTTCAAGCACATCACTCAAAGGAACTCTAACATGTATACTCTGCTACATAACCCCAAATAACTGGAACGAGGTAAAACCTTAATATTTGAAGAATTCATATATCTAAACTCACTAATGACAACCTACAACCTAATCCTAGGAGACCTCAACCTTCACCTCGAGAACCAATCCTACAAACATGTAGAAACCTTACTATCATACTTCGAGGCCTTAACATATAAAATCCTAGATCCTCAAACCACACACGAAAAAGGACACCAACTCGACATTGCAGCCTATATGTCCCAACAACCTACACAACCAGAGATCCAAACATCAAATGGAAAATGGAACCATTCCTTATGGTCTGATCACTACACATACTCCTTCAAAATCAATTGGACCAATAACAAAAGCATTCCAATTAATCAAAAAATAACTTACAATTCACACAAACATATCGATCCCACCATATTCTGGACAAACATATCGATCCCACCATAATCCAATACTACACACTCAAAGATTTCATCTCACAATTGAACCATCTAAGTACTGCAACCCTGGACGAACTAGCCCCAGAAAAACCCAAAACCAAAATCCACAGAAAATCAGACAAGTGGTTCGACAATGAACTACTCCAACTCAAAAGGCAATGCAGACAACTAGAAAGAAAATGGAGAAAAAGCAGCCAAGAATCCACAAAAACAGCATGGAAAATAATAAACCAAAAATACAAGCAAAAACTGAAAGAAAAAAGAAAAACATACTACTCAAAGCAAATAGAAGGACCCCAAGACACAAAAAAGCTATTCCAGCTACTAAAAAAATCTCACAGATACCACACCTTACCTAACCAACAGTAACTCCCCCCTTCCCTCAGCCACCCTCTTAGCTACATACTTCAAAAGCAAGATCGCAAACATCAGAGCCACATTTGACGGAATTCCCACTCACACAGAAGAGACCTCATTTCCCCCCACAGAAAAAGAATCAGTTGCAGCAGACAGAACCTGGTCCCACTTCGCACCCATACAATGGTAAGACTTCAACAAACTATATAATAAATACAGCCACGCAGCCTGTGACCTTAACCACTGTCCCCCATACCTATTGAAAGCCTCAAGTACACTATTCCACTTCCTGCTCCTACAATGAATACAATCTCTACTCTTAGATGGACATTTCCCACAAGACCTCAGCAAAATCATTTTAACACCGATACTAAAAGACCCCAGAGGAACAATGGACCAACCATTCAACTACAGACCCATAGCCTCAATCCCACTGTATGTCAAACTAATGGAAGGCCTCGTAGCCAAAACATTAGCCTCATACCTAGAAAACCACAACTTACTCCACCCCACACAGTCAGGCTTTAGAACCAACTACAGCACTGAGACCCTACTAGGAACACTAATGGACACAGCTAGACAGCATCTCTGTACATGCAAGAAAATCCTGCTCATACAATGACCTCTCTGCAGCCTTCAACTTGGTAGACCATGACATCCTCCTACAAACACTAGACTCCATAGGAATCTCAGGCAAGGTACTCGCATGGTTTAAAGGCTTCTTACAATCCAGAGCCTACAGGGTTAAAACAAATAATGAAAAATCAGAACCATGGTCCAACCCCTGGGAGTTCCTCAGGGATCACCTCTCCCACATTATTTAATATATACATAGCCTCCCTCAGCTCCTACCTAGACAAACATGGCATAACCTCATATAGCTATGCAGATGACATCACCATTCTCCTCCCCTTCGACCACCCAGAATCCACCATGACAGGCACAATACTCAGAACTCTCGAAACAGTAGCAACATGGATGACAAATCGCAAACTAAAACTTAACTTTGACAAAACAAACTTCATCCTCCTAGAAAACAGAAAAACTCCAACTTAACAAACCTAGTAATAAACTCGATATCATACCCCATTAAACCCACACTAAAACTTCTTGGAGTTCTGATCGACAGAGGCTGTACTATGCAACCACAAATCAACAAAGTAATAAAAACATCATTCGTGACTATGAGAAACCTAAGACAAATCCGAAAATTCTTCGACAGGAAATAATTCCAACTTTTGGTACAATCTCTTATCCTTGGACTAATAGACTACTGCAACATACTATACCTCCCCTGCCCAGCAACCATGATAAAGAAATTACAAACAATACAAAATACAGCCCTAAGACTCATCTACTCATTGAAAAAATATGATCACATCACAGAAGCATACCACAACTCACACTGGCTCCCAATACAAGTAACAATACACTTCAAATTCTACTGCCTACTATACAAAGCAATTAACGGAGAAAACCCAACCTACTGGAATAACCGACTAACCCAATCCACCTCAACCAGGCACAGGAGAACCCACTCACTATTCACACACCCACCAACAAAAAATTCAAAAGAGGAAAACTTTATGACAACCTAATGGCCACCAAAGCAGCTACACTAGACAGACAAATCACCAATCTGCTATCTACGACCACAAACTACAAAACCTTCAAAAAAGAAACTAAAACCCTACTCTTCAGAAAACACATAAAAACTGTTTAACATGACCAGTTCCTTCCCTAACTCCACCTACCACACACTCCACCCATATCTAATCTAAAATGTTTCTAATTACCCAACATGTTACTCCTTAAGTTCTTGACAATTCTTATGTAATTCTTATGTAATGCTTACGACAATTCTCATGTAAAGTTACAACTCTTGTAACCTTCTGACAACTCTTGTGTAATCCGCCTTGTGTAATCCCTCTGTAATTGGTTTTTGTAAAGATACTAGAGCAATTCTTGCAATTTTACCCAGCCAAATAAATTCTGTAAGAATACTATTCAATTTTTTTATAAAAGGACCCCGAAAAAAACACTGGTAACATACCCATCTGGTAACAAACCACAGGCAAAATCATCATTTTAATAGTTTGAACTCTCTCCCACCAAGATTGATATAATGGGTTCCATTACTCACACATTTCTGTGACCTTTTGTAATAAAAATTTCTCATGGCCAATAGCTCAAAACCATTGCAGTCAAATTACATGGTTCTTTTTCAAACAAGGCCCTATGTGTCAAAACTAACATTTTCAGCTGGACCTGGAATTCAATAGCCAACAGGGGGGTCACATGATCACATCTATGATCCCCTGCCAGCAACTGAAGCCCCAAATTCTACACTGTCTGAATGTAGCATGAAATGATTTTATAATTCTGATATGATCTTAAAATATGTAGCATGATATAGTTAATGTTGCTGGGGTTATGAATTTTGAATTTGAATTATTGACTGACCCAATAGATCATTTATTCTGAGGGACTTAAAATAAAAATGATAGAGGTCACGTGGTGTCATGAGCGCGTGAGGACGTCTCCTCGCTCGCTCCGGGGCTGCCCTGCCGACTTTATACAAAAACCGGACAAACGAACCCCGCTCCTTGCGCGCACGTCGCACACCGTGCTAGCGCTCGTGCATGGAAAAATACTTGACCAGATCCCGGAATCCTATGCAGGCTAAATCGGCGCGCAGGGACCGAGATCGGGTGCGGCCTGGTGACTCCAACATGGCGGCGAGCCCCGCGGCGGCGGTCTCGAGCCTTACAGCGGCCGCGTTGTGCGACATTAAAGAAGCTCTTGCCCAGGTCTTGGGACCAAAATTGGAAGTACTCACGGCGCAGATAGCTAACATCGAGACGCTACTGGAAACAGCGTCGGCACGCACAACGGAGCTCGAGCAGCGGGTTTCATCCTTGGAGGACACAGGTACCACTCAGAGTGCTGATATCTCTGCATTGCAGGCGCAGGTTCGAGCCCAAGCTGATAAATTGGACGATCTGGAAAACCGGTCCCGTCGCTCGAACCTGCGCCTGCTGGGTGTCCCGGAAACGGTCCCGGATCGCTCCCTGCCGGAATTGCTGGAGGGGTGGTTACGAGAGGAGCTGCCGCTCTCATCAGCTGCGGGGCCTGTGCGCATTGAACGAGCGCATCGTTTGGGCTCGCGCCCGGGCCTGGAGGCCAGACCTCGTGTGGTCATCCTGAAACTCTTAAACTTCAGGCACAAAGTGGAGATACTACAACAGTACAGAATCAAGAAAGGCACTTTGAAATATGATGGCTCACCGATCCGCATTAGCCAAGATTACTCCATGGCCCTACAGGAGAGGAGGAAGCCCTTTTATTCACTGTGTACACAGTTATCGGAGTTCAAACAGAGATTCCAATTCAACTACCCTGCAATATTGCGGATCCAGCGCAATGGGATCTGGAAATCCTTTCATTCGCCGGCTGAGGCGGCTGCATTCATTAAGCTTCTTGGTAACCCGGACCCGGGAACAGACTAATTGAATTGACATTAGTCTTACAAGGTGGTTTGTTTGTGACATTTGCTAGTTTTGGTTCATTAGCGAGGAGACTGTGTTTTTCAGGCCCTTAGGGGCCCATACTCTGATGGGGCGGGGCGGCCCCGGACGGGGCATCTCAGGTGACCTCTTAGCTCCCACATGTGGGGGAAGATTGGGGCAGTTGGGGGGATTTGGGGAGGGGGGGGTCCCGGGTGGCAGCAGCACTGTTACTAGTTTATTTTGTTTTTCCTTTTCAGGGTTGTCATGGATCATTTTCTTTTAGCTTGGTGTGGATGTCTGCATGGCGTGAGAGTGTGAGTCTTGAGGTGAGGCTGGGCGCCTTAGGACTCTGTTTACTAGAATCCTTTGCTGGCGGTGGTGAACTTGCTGTTGGCCTCTGATGGGTGACCGGAAGTTGCGTATACTTTCCTGGAATGTATCGGGTATTACTTCCCCTGCCAAACGTACGAAAATCCTGTCTCAATTGAAACATCACTCGGCAGACATAGCTTGTCTACAAGAGACTAGGCTTACTGACTCAGAACACCAGAAATTGCGCCGGGGTTGGGTTGGGGACTTGCATTATGCCTCCTCCCCTGGGAAAAAGGCGGGGGTGGCGATTCTATTCAGGAAGGGTTTGCAGTGTACAGTCCAGGTTCTGAGGCGTGATACTCAGGGTCGTTACCTTCTGGTGCGGGTGGTTGGTCCTGGGGGGCCCTTTCGGCTTTTGGTGGGATATGGCCCTAACAAATATCAGCATTCATTTTTTCAAAACTTGGTCAATGTTTGTTTGCAGGACTCCGACTGTCCCCTAATTGTAGTGGGTGACTTGAATCAGGTCATGGACCCGGGCGTAGATCGCTCTGGGGGTTCGGGGTTATCGTCTGGGAGGCAGACTAGGGGAATCCCTTATCTTTGTCGAGCTCTGGGACTGGTGGATCCTTGGAGGCTACTACACCCCACGGAGAGAGATTACACTCACCAGTCCAGAGCTCATGGTTCGTTCTCCAGGATTGATTATGCGCTGCTATCTGAGACGCTGTTTGCTCAGGTCTCGGAGGCTACCATTGGCCCTCTAGAGGTGTCGGATCACCACATGATCTGGCTTGATGTTGCAGTGGGAGGCCCTGTGGGTTTGGGGGCGGGATGGAGATTTCCTGCATATTTGCAGGACGACCTTTCTTTTCGGGAATTTCTACTGGACAAATGGGAGGCTTTTTGCTCTTTCAACGCGCAACACATAGAGGTAAAGACCTCTATTTTATTTTGGGACACTGCTAAAGCGGTGTTGCGTGGAGATATTATAGCCTACGTTGCCTCTAGGACACGGCGCATTGCACATCGCATAGTACACCTTGAGCGTTATTCGCGGCAGTTGAAACGTGACCTGTTGAATTCCCCGTCTGTGGCCACTTCGGACTTGTATAAAACGGTTTTGGCCGAATTGAATACTCTTATCCATGAACGCACGAAAAAATTATTATTTTACAGAAAATTTCGATACTATAAACATGGAAACAAGGCAGGGAAGTTGCTGGCGTCAGTAACTAAAAGCTGGTCGGGTTCTAGATATATTCCTATGATCTGAGAGACCTCGGGGAACATGTTGACCTCGGCGGTGGCAATTGCAGATTGTTTCAAAAATTACTTCGAGGCCTTTTATGCTTCCCCGGGTCCCTATATGGGTCCTGATGTGAATGATTACTTAGAGGACGCGGGGATGCCCAAATTGTCGCCAACCCAGAAATCCCGATTGGATAGGCCTTTACTCACACATGAAGTGTTGCGAGCAATTCAAACATTGAAGACTTGTACGGCTCCGGGGCCAGATGGTTATTCTCCGGAGTTCTATAAGATCTTATCATCGGTCCTGGGGGAGCCATTGTTGAACTATTATTCGGCAGTTCGCGACTGTGGTGCATTTCCCTGCTATGCGAATGACGCTCTTATCACTTTGATTCCAAAGCCATCTAAGCCGCCTACCGAGATAGAATCCTACCGGCCGATTTCGCTCTTGAACGTTGATATAAAAATTTTAGCTCGAGTGCTGGCAGATAGGTTAGCACCTTTGTTGCCTTCCATCATAGTGCCGGAGCAGGTGGGTTTTGTTCGGGAGCGGCACTCGGTTTTGAATGTTAGGAGAGTATTGATGGCATTTTCGCGGGCACAATATACTCAATGTCCGGGTCTGTTGGTTGGATTGGACGCGGCGAAGGCTTTTGACAAAGTCCAGTGGCAGTATCTATTTCAAGTATTACAGTATATAGGACTCCCGGACAGTTACTTGGCCTTGCTCCGACCGCTTTACTTGAATCCCACTGCCTCGATATTGGTTAATGGGGTACGCTCTCCTGGCTTCTCTGTGGGTAGGGGTACGCGCCAGGGTTGCCCACTGTCTCCGCTGCTTTTCTTGTTGTACTTGGACCCCCTGTTGCGTACTCTTCAGAGAGATGATGTGATTGTAGGATTGTCTGAGGGTTCTGCCCAGTTGCGGGTGTTGGCATTTGCGGATGACCTTTTGCTCACACTGGGGGACCCCCACAGGTCCCTGTCTCGTGCGTTGGACATCCTTGATGAATTTCATCTTTACTCTGGCTTGACCCTAAATAAGCAGAAATCCTTGGCTTTGCCAACTTCAGATGCAGTGCGTCGGGATTGGCGAGGAGAGTTTCCCTTACAATGGGCTTCTTCCTCCTTGCGTTACTTGGGGGTGGTAATACCTCGGGACCTGGATGGGCTGTACACTGCGAACATCTCACCTCTACTCCGTCGCACGGAGTCTACTCTTGCTAATTGGAGACGACTTCCCTTGTCCCTTTCGGGCCGTATTGCCCTTTACAATATGATGATCCTGCCCCAATGGCTCTATGTCCTACAGATGCTCCCCATCATGCTCTCCCCTACTCATGTATCTCAACACAATTCTCACCTTACTGCGTACCTATGGCAGGGGAAGCGGGCTAGGATTTCTTTATCCAAGCTGATGTTACCTCGTAGGAAGGGGGGGTTGGGTCTCCTGAGTGTTTCTAGATTTAACCTTGCTTGCCAGCTACGACATATACATGATTGGTTTTGTGCTACTAACCACTTTTCCTTACTGGAGATTGAATGTTATTGCTTTAAACCTTTTCACTTTAGTTATTTATTACATGCTCTACACTTGCCAGACTTACCACAGCTTCGCTCTCACCCACTTTTACCAGCCATGCGCAGAGCTTGGAAATCCTTGTGCAGACTATTGAAGATCAACCCTAGGGCGACGTCTTGTTTGCCCATTGCTGGCAATGGTGATTTTACACCTGGCCTGGATTCTGGACCGTTTCATCAATGGACTTCAGTGGGGCTTCGATACATTTATCAGGCAGTGCTTCCCACGGGACTTCCAATTCCTTTTGCTGACCTAATTGCACAGTATCATCTTACCACGGCCGATTGGTTTGCATACCGACAACTCCAGCATTACCTGGGGAACTTGACACCGGCGGTGTTGAGTGAAGAGAACTATGTGAAACTACAAGAGGTTCTTGGTCTGACGGCCCAAGACCTGATACCTTTGAAACTGTATCATGGGTTGCTACTGGATTGCTTGGGAGATATAGATTTTCCGACCTTGGCCCGGAAGTGGACAGCGGATTTACAGGTGTCCATTACTGCAGATATGATTCGTAAAGGGCTTTGCTTGGGGAATGCCCTCCGCCTTTCGGCCGTGGAGTGGGAACGCAACTATAAGTTCCTCTTGCGTGCCTTCTATCCCCCCAAGAGAGCTCATATAATGGGGATTAGCGTGGCGCACGGCTGTGGTAAATGCAAACAACCTATGGCATCTTATGGACATATGTTTTGGACCTGCCCACCGGTGTCTGCCTTTTGGGTGCAATTGGTATCTGCCGTGGCTACGATGTGGGGATGCTCCTGGAGACTCCATCCGAGTTTTCTCATCACTCTCCAGATCCGCTTTCATCCGCCCAAACCGGGCTGTTTGGCTTTTCTCAAGAGGACTATACTGCTGGGGAGGAAGTGTGTCCTGTTGCAGTGGCTTTCCTCTCAGCCCCCATCCATACAACAGTGGAGAGCATTAATGTTACAGCAAATGTTGCTGGAACGCAGAGACATAAGGGATATGTCAGCTAAGTCTGGCAGACTTTTTCGTCAATGTTGGTATCTCTTTAGTTTGACCTTCACTTCTTATGTTCATAGACGACTCTGGGATACTTGAGATAACTTGTGTTTATCTTCCCTACTTGTTATAGTTGCTGCTGCCCGGGCGGGGTGGGAGGGGGGGATGGGGGGGATTGGGTCTTATGGTGGTTTGGAGAAAAATGTTTTGATTCTCTGTAAGCTGTTTCTATTTGCTTGTTCAATAAACATAATTACACATAAAATAAAAATGATATGGTTTTACAATTCTGCTTGGAGTTAAAGTATATTAATTTGATGGATTTAAAAATGAATTTCTGATGTGGTCTTTGAGCCAGCAGAGCCATCTGTTCAGAAAGGTGTTAAATGCCCAATTCAATAGAGCACAAAAGAAAGGACTGAACCATCACCTTCAGAAAGTGTTAAGTACACCTATTCAGATAAGACAAAAGACATGGCCAGGATGGATAACAGAGCTAAACAGAACTTTAACAGGATGTAGATCAAACAGAAGCCCTTCACACCAAATTCATCTCTGGACTACAAGATCAAACAGAAGCACTTCACACCATTTTATTCAATCAGATGACCTCATCTGCCTAGAACAGGGGGAAACCACTCAGACATAGATTCATATTACATACAGTAAAGACAGTAACAATACTGTGTATTGGGACATTCTTTTAAGCTATTGTGATTCAATCATAACACCACCTGGGAACAGAGAAAAAGACTGAACTGCTATGCATCCTGGGTCCAGAGACCTAGGATTCTATTTTTAGAGGTCTCAACCCTATAAATATGAAGTGGAATCCTTTATCACCAGGGAAGATGCTCTCTCTCCCTCTGTTCTTATGCTACAATTCTTTTTATCCCTGGATCACCATGCTGCTTCACTAGGCCATGCGACCTCTGCTCCATTTTAAGGACTATTCACATTGTGAGTAACTTTTTGAATCCAGATAAATTAATCTTTCTGCTTTTTAGCAACATTTGTTTTGTGAAATCCTATTGTCTTTGCTCAAAAAGTCCCATCTGCAACAGCTTTACCTGCTTGATTAATGCTTTTAAATAAAATTTAAATTTGCTTATAAATGTTTTGAGTCTTAGCTTTTGAATAAATATTCACTTATATGTAATTATTATTACAGAGCTAAGTTTTAATCAAGCCAGCTAATTTTCCCCAAATTAATAATTCTTAATAATATATGTTTCTCTAAGCCAGAGAGGGATGTGTATTATTTGTTAAGTTCCATCCATTTACTAATAATTTTTATAACATGAAGACACTTCAGCAATTGTCAGCTAACACCATGTAAATCACATTTTCATAGTCCAGCCTGGATACAAACAAAGCATGCAACTAAGTCTGCATAGCAGCTTCCTCAAAAACTGTATGGATGCAATGATTGAAGTAATCGCAATGCATTAAAATTGCACATTAGAGGAGTCACGTGATGCTGTGAGCCGGTGAGCAGCTAGCCTTGCCAGCTCCGGAACCTCACCCTTCCTTTCTGTTGCTAACGGGAATTACAGCGATCTTTGCCTTCGGTTCTTCAGCTGCTCTGGTGGGAAACTATATGGACAAATTTTTGGCCAAAAATCAGCCCACTATGTCGTCAAAATCGACGAAAAAAGATAAGGAGAAGGGTAAGCCTGGAGAGGAGAAAATGGCGGAGCCCTCGTGTGGTGTGCTCAGGCAATTTACTAGAGACGCTGACGGAACTTAAATTACTTATTGCTCAGGCATTAACGCCCAGTATGGAGCAGTTATCGGTTCAACTTACTAAATTGGAATCCCTCATGGAAGCTCAGTCGACAAGGGTAACTGCTTTGGAGGAGCGCGTCTCTACGGTGGAGGATGAGGCCTGTGCCGTGACCACTGAAGTGTCTCAATTGAAAGTGCAGCTCGGCCAACAGCAGGCCAAACTGGAGGACCTGGAGAACAGGTCCAGCAGGGGCAATTTGCGCTTTATGGGATTTCCTGAAACTATTGTTGATTCTGTTCTCCTCTCCGTGGTGGAATCTTGGCTTGCCAGCGAATTGCCTGTGCCTGTTTCCCTGGGCCTGGCTCATTTTGAACGCATCCACAGAGTGGGGCCTCGCAATGGAAAAGATCAGAGGCCCAGGGTGGTGTTGGTAAACTTCACAATTACAAGCATAAAGTGGAGATTCTCAGGGAATTTCGGCTAAAGAGGGATGCTTTGCAGTATGATTCATTCCCCATTCGGATCGGGCAAGATTATTCTGCTGCTTTGACTGATAAGAGGAAAGTCTTTTATCCACTATACAAGAAGCTAGTGGACCTCAAATGTCGTTTCTTATTTCTATACCCAGCTATTTTGAAAATCCACTTGGATGATAAATGGCACGTGTTTGATTCGGATACCTTGGCTGGTGAATTTATCAACAGAATGGGGGCTCCTAGGTCGCCTCCACCTTGAACCTAGCTGCAAAGGGAGTTGCTGTAGCTGACAGGATTTTCTTGATTTTCCCACTGTTTATGCTGTGTTCTCACACTGTTCAAATTTGTGTTTAAGGGAAGGACGGGTTCCGATGGCACCAGAGACGTGCTCTGTCTTCCGGTATCCGAGGGGTTGCTGGATGGCCTTTTGCTTTTGGGGGGAAGTTTGTGATCGGGGGGTTTGGGGGTGAGGTGGGGTTGTGTGGAAGGTGGGAGGGGGTGTGTGGGGAAGGGTGCTTTTCTCTATTTGTCTTCCAGAGTGATTGGGAATTGTATGTTTGTTTTTTTGCATGGGTTTGCTGGTTTTTTTGTGTCTGGTTGTTCCTTGGATGAAGGCTGGGCACCCGGGGATTTACTGGGATTGCAGTTGTGGCAGGTTGGTTTTTGTGGGCCGGGTGAGTGGTAGGACATTCAGACTCTTATCCTGGAATGTTTGTGGAATTATGTTTCCTGTGAAACGTGCGAAGATTCTGAGTAGATTAAAACATCATAAGGCGGATCTCGCCTGCTTGCAGGAGACTCGCCTGAATAGCATGGAACACGCTAAATTACAAAAGGGATGGGTGGGTCAGAGTTTTTATGCCTCCTCCCCAAATAAACATGCGGGTGTAGCACTCTTGGTGCGTAAGGGGTTTCCGGGGAGGGTGGAACAATTACATACAGATGATTTGGGTCGGTTTCTTCTATGCCGGGTGACCATGTCGGAACGGGTGTTTAATCTCCTTTTGGTTTATGGCCCTAATCATTATGACCACAAATTTTTTACCACCTTGGTTAGGCTCGGTCAACGTGATTTGACACATCCTCTGGTGGTCTTGGGTGATTTTAACCAGGTCCTAGACCCCTTACAAGATCGCACTGGGCTGGGGTCCGCCCTGCATTCTGCACCGAGCAGAGGTCTTCCTTATTTGTGTGATGCCTTAGACCTAGTTGACCCTTGGCGCTTGTTGCATCCCCAGGAGATAGATTTTACACACCAATCCCGTGCACACCACACTTACTCCACCGACGGGAGACTTTTTCACTCCAGCCACAAGCGGAGAGGAGCGTGGGAGCACTGCTCCGCCCCCCTCCCGAGCCTGCAGGAGACCAGTTTCGCCGGATTCAAGCCTCCCCCACCGACGGGAGACTTTTTCACTCCAGCCACAAGCGGAGAGTAGCGTGGGAGCACTGCTCCGCCCCCCTCCCGAGCCTGCAGGAGACCAGTTTCGCCGGATCCAAGCCTCCCCCACCGACGGGAGACTTTTTCACTCCAGCCACAAGTGGAGAGGAGCGTGGGAGCACTGCTCCGCCCCCCTCCCGAGCCTGCAGGAGACCAGTTTCGCCGGATCCAAGCCTCCCCCACCGACGGGAGACTTTTTCACTCCAGCCACAAGCGGAGAGGAGCGTGGGAGCACTGCTCCGCCCCCCTCCCGAGCGTTCAGGAGACTAGTTTCGCCGGATCCAAGCCTCCCCCACCGACGGGAGACTTTTTCACTCCAGCCACAAGCGGAGAGGAGCGTGGGAGCACTGCTCCGCCCCCCTCCCGAGCGTTCAGGAGACTAGTTTCGCCGGATCCAAGCCTCCCCCACCGACGGGAGACTTTTTCACTCCAGCCACAAGCGGAGAGGAGCGTGGGAGCACTGCTCCGCCCCCCTCCCGAGCCTGCAGGAGACCAGTTTCGTTATATATAGCCAACTTTGTATAACCTTTGCATAACTTTGAAATAGCTGTTAAATAATTCAATCTGTCTATAGCCTTATAATCCACTGTAGCAGTCGGCAGCCCTTGCAACACTGTAACTACCACTACTCCAGCTTACTCATTGTAACAATGTTATAGCCTAGAAATAACTCTGTAGCCTCTCAAAATCAATGTAGCATTCTGTAGCTCTGTAACGTTGTAGCATTCTGCAGCCTTTACTCTCTTCTATAACCTTGTAAAACCTTCGTAGCAAACGGTAGCCCTTAATCCGGAAGCCTGGCAACAAGCTAGCACTCTGTAGCCAGGCAAAATCATTGTAGCCTCGCACACCTACTGCAGCAATCTTAGACTAGAAACTGGTATTTGCAAACTGTAACCTCAGCATTGTGTGACTAATAATTTTGCCAATCATTCTGTCGCCTGAGAAACTTGATAGCCTGGACACTCTCTGTACAGCCAGCCACGTACTGTTTAGCTAGACAGGCCCTACCATGGCACGACCTAACTTTCAGCAATTTACGGTACTGCTCTTACTCTACCTAATCAGTATCAGAATCTGCACATCCGACCCTCTTTACGCGAACCCTATCCCAGTTCACTATACCACTTACCGCGCAACCAACCCCAAACACCCCACTTTCAGACACCATACCTTACATGATCATCCAGCTATAGGCCCACCCCTAAACCCTCCCCCTCCCCACCAGAGACCTACTAAGACTCGCACCAATAAACAACGATCTCTAAAAAATGTAGTCTATTCCCATCACTTCCCCACTGACCACACCAACTACCAGAACCTTCAAGGCTACTACCTGAACATAAGATCAATTAGGAACAAATCCTTACTGATCAAAGATTGGCTGAATGAATCTAACCCAGACCTTGTTCTACTCACAGAAACCTGGTTGTTATCAGACAACGACATAATTATCAAAGACTGCCTTCCCCCAGGCTTCAAGATTCTATCCCTTGCCAGATCCTGGGGAAGGGGAGGAGGATTAGCAATAATATTTAGAGACCACCTAAATTGCACTGTTCGGAGCTCCAAATCCTCCCCTAACCTAGAATTACTATCGGTCTCACTAACTTCAAAGTCCCTAGCCTCCCCCCTGACCATCACCCTATTCTATGTCCCACCCAAAAAATGGAAACTAGCCAAAGAAGACTTCGCGGAATTCCTACTGACTAACTCATTAGCAAATCCTTACAACCTATTATGTGGTGACATCAACATTCACTTAGAGCTAACAGACCAACCAGAAACATCTGACTTTTTGTCACTCATATCCCAACTCGGATACTTCATACCCCCTCCGATCAGAACTCACCTAAGAGGCCATCAGCTGGACCTGGTGACATTCTCCACCAATACGCCAATCCACCCTAAATTTAATTGGAATCAGGATACCTGGACAGACTCCCTATGGTCCGATCACAGACTTTGTAACTTCTCCATTGATTACCAACAACCCTCTTACAAAAATAACAAAACAAGAACAAAAAAAACTCACACCACTAGAGGGAAGATCGACCCTGAAGAATTATGGTCCCGCTATGAGACTATCAAAAACCAAAACGAAGAAACAGAACTATTCATGACCTCCTGGATCAAAGACAGCACTAACATCCTAGATGAAATAGCCCCCTTAAAATCCCGCAGAATCAGATCCTCAAATCTAGAAGGTTGGTTCGACGCAGAGTTGCTACTAATAAAAAAGGACCTAAGAAAATCAGAAAGACTATGGATTAAGTCCAGTACCCAGGAGCACAGAGTTGCCTGGAGACTAAAACTCAAAAACTATAAAAACCTCACCAAGGAGAAACGAAAAGACTTTTATGCCCACAAAATTGGTAACATCTCCACCAACAGTAAAAACCTTTTTAAACTGGTCAACAACTTCTACAACCTCGAGACGCTCATCGACAACCATGAAGAACCCACTTTATCCTCCGACACCCTAGCAGATTTCTTTAATTCCAAAGTACAAAATCTAAGATCTTCGATAACATCCTCAACCAATCCCCATGGATACTTTCCTATACTCGTAGACTCCGACACATCTAATCCTGACTCTGGATCCAGAACGAACCTAAGCTGGAACCACTTTACTACCATCGACTGGCAAACCTTCAATAAATATTACAATAAATATACCAAAGCCTTCTGCAGACTGGACACCTGCTCCCCAAACATCATGAAAACCGCACCAACTCATTTCAAAGCCAATATGTTGGCATGGATAAACAGTTCACTATCCACAGGAAATTTCCCGGCAGAACAAGGCCATATAATAATAACCCCTATTATAAAAAACACAAAAGAGCCACTCAACACCCCGTCTAACTACAGACCGATCGCAAGCATCCCGCTGTTCACCAAAATAGCTGAAGGGCTAGTTAATGCCGAAATCACCACATACCTAGAAAAATTCAGTATCTTAAACGACAACCAATCAGGCTTCCGCCAGGACCACAGCACCGAGACCATCATTGCCGCTCTACTCGACCACCTTCATTCACTTTTCAGCCAGGGCACAAGCGCCTTGATAGTACAACTTGATCTTAGCAGTGCATTCGACCTCGTAGACCACTCCATCCTCCTAGACTGCCTTGCCTACATCGGCATCTCTGGCCAAGTCCTCAATTGGTTCCGCGGATTTCTAAAAAATAGATCATACAGGGTATTCAAGAATGACTCCCTCTCATACAGCTGGGATAATGCCTGTGGGGTCCCACAGGGCTCCCCCCTCTCCCCCACCCTGTTTAACATCTACCTCGCCTCCCTGGGAAACCTCCTGCAAAACCTCAAGCTCAAATTCTTCATCTACGCAGATGACATTACAATAGTCATCCCACTAATCAGCTTCACTCCAGAGTTGCTCACCTCTCTTTCAAGCTCACTTACTCAGATAGAACTCTGGATGCTATCCCACAGACTAAAATTAAATCCTGACAAAACCAAATTCTTCCTAGCTACCCCCAATGACAAAATCAAAGACACCACAATCCAAGTGAAAGGTATGGCCTTCCCCATCGAACAAACCTTAAAAGTATTGGGAGTCACCCTAGACAAACATCTATCCCTGGAAAAACATACTGATATTACGGTCAGGAAATGCATTTCAGTTCTTTGGAAACTATGCACCATAAAAAAATACTTTGACGACACCTCATTCCGCCTGTTGACTCAATCCTCCATTCTCAGCATCCTAGACTACTGCAACATCATTTATCTGGCCTCCACGAAGAAAACCATCAGGAGACTGAAACTTATCCAGAACACCGCCGTTCGCCTTATATTTGGCTTAAACAAATGGGACCACATCACCCCTTTTTACCACAAACTACATTGGTTACCCCTTGAATCTAGAATCCTATTCAAGTTCGCATGCTTCTGTTACAAAACTGTCTTTGGGCTATCTCCGAGCTACCTCACCCCTCATTTCATCCTGAACTGCAACAAAAAGAACTCCCGCAGAATCAATCTTTTCGCCTTCCCCTCCCTAAAACTTTGTCACCTCAAAAGGTTCTTCGACAAAACCTTCGCCTTCCAGGCAGCCAAACAGAACACTTGGCTAGCCCAAATTCTGCTCAAGGCCACTCCTACCTTGATTTCCGAAAAACACTCAAAACGCATTTATTCCACGCTCAATATCCCTAATCTCATCTCTTCCATTTCTCTCTCCCCTCCCTCAAACGACCCAACTTGCCCGGTCCCCTCCCCCCTCTTTTAGATCTCCCCCATTTCACTAACTCCAATGACCTACTCATTCCCCCCCCTCGCATGCCCATCTTTATCACCTCATTGCCTGTAATTATGATCAACTGTAACCATGATCAATTGTAATTTCTTGTTAATTTTGTTCCAATACCTTCTTTACTTGTAAAGATAGTTTATTGTAATTTCTTATTAAGTTTTGTTTAATTGATGTGAACCGCCTAGAACTCCCTGGGTATGGCGGTATACAAAAATAAAGTTATTATTATTATTATTACTCTAGACTAGATTACATTTTAGTTACCAACCATTTCTTTTCATTGATTGAAACATCTGAAATTGGCCCTCTTTCTGTATCGGATCATTGTCTGATGTGGGTTGATGTCCTCTCGGGGGATTCACCTTTTCCCGGGGGGTGGCATTTCCCTTCCTACTTAATTGATAATCCGATTTTGTAAAATACATTACTGAAAAATGGGAGGATTATCTTCGATTTAATGCTCAACATCAGGAGATGCCACTATTATTTTGGAAGGCAGCTAAATCTGTCCTCCGGGGGAACATCATCTCCTACGTGGTGGCCTATAGGAAGCGCGTAGCGCAGGGCATTATATGGTTGGAGCGGCAATGTTTGGCGTTTAAGAAACAACATTTGGCACATCCCACGACTCACTCTGGCGAGCTGTTGGTTTCCGCCCAGGCTGCCCTCAATACCCTGCTTCACGAGAGAGCAAAAAAATATCTCTACCCGGGAATAAACTGGAGTATTGGGCACTCAAACTGCATGAGGGAGACCAAATTCCTGGAGGTCACGAGGGATTGTTTCATGGAACAGCTGGTCACGGAACCAACACGGGGTGATGCCACTCTTGACCTAATCCTCAACGGACTAGGGGGACCCGCTAAGGAGGTGGCAGTACTAGCCCCACTAGGAAACAGCGATCACAACACGATCCAGTACAGGCTAGAAATTGGATCATCAAAGGTGAAAAGAACTACAACGACTGCACTTAACTTCAAAAAAGGGAATTATGATGCCATGAGGAAAATGGTGGGAAAGAAACTCAACGACAGCGCAAGGAAGATGGAGTCCGTAGAAAATGCCTGGACCATACTCAAGGGCACAGTGCACGAAGCACAGAACCTGTGCATCCCCAAGTACAGGAAAGGGTGCAAAAAAAATAGAACAAAAAACCCAGTGTGGATAACAAATGCAGTGAAAAAGGTGATAATTGACAAGAAAGCATCATTCAAAAAATGGAAAAAGGACAAAACAGAGGAGAGCCAAAAGGAACACAAAAATCACCAAAAAGAGTGTCATCGAGTGGTTAGGAAAGCAAAAAAAGAATATGAAGAGAGACTGGCAGGGGAAGCAACAAACTTCAAATCATTCTTCAGGTACGTTAAGGGGAAGCAACCAGCAAGGGAGGAAGTGGGACCCTTGGATGATGGGGACAGAAAGGGAGTGGTAAAAGAGGAAAAGGAGATAGCTGACAGGCTAAATAAGTTCTTCACGTCAGTTTTCACGAGGGAGGACACAACCAACATTCCGGAGCCCGAGGAGATCGTAAAAGGAGAGCAGGATGAAAATCTGGTCCAGCTAGAGGTGAGTCCAGCTAGAGGTGAGTGGATGTCCTCAGGCAGATAGACAGGCTAAAGAGCGATAAATCGCCAGGTCCGGATGGCATTCACCCAAGGGTACTCAAGGAACTAAGGAACGAAATAGCTGAGCCACTTCGACAAATATGCAACCTATCCCTAAAAACTGGAGAGATTCCGGAAGACTGGAAAATAGCAAATGTTACGCCCATCTTCAAGAAAGGCTCAAGGGGAGACCCAGGAAACTACAGGCCGGTAAGCTTGACCTCGGTCCCGGGAAAGATGATGGAAGCACTGATTAAAGACAGCATCTGGGAACACATCGACAACTATGGGCAGCTAAAGTCGAGCCAGCATGGCTTCTTCAAGGGCAGGTCATGCCTCACAAACTTATTATGCTTCTTTGAGGGGGTAACCAGCCAGGTGGATAAAGGGGAATCCATAGATATCATTTACCTTGACTTCCAAAAAGCCTTCGACAAGGTGCCACACGAAAGACTACTAAGGAAGCTATGGAACCATGGGGTGCAAGGGGAGGTCCACCGATGGATCAAAAACTGGCTGGCGGACAGGAAACAGAGGGTTGGAGTAAAGGGACATTACTCAGACTGGCAATGGGTCATGAGCGGAGTTCCACAGGGGTCGGTGCTGGGACCACTCCTATTCAATATATTCATTAACGACCTGGAAGCAGGAACAAAATGTGAGGTTATTAAATTTGCGGATGACACCAAACTATATCGCAAGGTCAATAGCATGGAGGACTGCGAAGATCTCCAAAAAGATCTGACAACACTGGAAAAATGGGCCAAAAAGTGGCAAATGAGTTTCAACATAGGGAAATGCAAAGTCACGCATATAGGAAAAAAACCCCCGATGTTCACTTACAAAATGGGGGGATCAGCGCTAGGGGTGAGCGACCTTGAAAGAGACCTGGGAGTGATGGTAGACACAACATTGAAGGCGTCGGCGCACCAAGACCATCCCACAGCAGTACATTACGGCCTCCACACAGACAGAGGAGGTCAGCCAGCAGGATGACGACATCATGCAGGAACTCAGGAGCCTCAGGGAGGAGGTGAAACGTCTGAGAGGCATTAGAGAGGATGAGGCCTATATTGATGGGATAGTGCAGGAACTGTCCCAAATCACAGAACAGGCCCGTGACGGATCTCCCATGGTGACGCCAGGGCCGTCACCACAGAAACCAACTGTTGGAGTTCAGGAGATGGATGGAGACACTGACTCCTGGCAGTTGGTGACCTCATCCACAGGTAAATGTAGGAGACCCCTCCCCCCATTTACAAACTCTTCACCTTCTTACTCTTTCTCTCACCAGGACAGCTTCACATCGACTCCATATCTGAACCTGAAGAACAGATTCCAGGTCTTGCAGGAGGAGACTACCGACGTGGAGCAAGACCAGGATCAACACATAGCTCCTTCTCCGGGGACAATGGATCGACACACCCAAAAGAAGCGTAGAGTCATAGCCATTGGAGACTCCATGTTGAGGGGCACCGAGGGACCAATATGCAGACCAGATATGCAGTCGAGGGAAGTCTGCTGTCTTCCTGGAGCCAGAATACGAGATGTGACCACCTGTCTTGATAGACTTCTCAAGCCCCAGGACTACTTCCCCATGCTGCTCATCCACGTCGGAACGAATGACACTGCCAAGAACACCCTGGAGGACATAGCCAGAGACTTCGGAGCTCTGGGAAAGAGGCTGAAGCAGACAGGAGCACAGGTAGTATTCTCTTCAATTCTTCCTGTTAGGGGCAGAGGAAGGGACAGGGACGAACGTATCCTGAAGACGAATGAGTGGCTACAACGATGGTGCCGGGAGATGAACTTCGGATTCCTGAATCACGGAGAGACACTACAGGGACTACAGGAACCAGACGGACTCCACTTGACCAACAGAGGTAAGAACGTCTTCGGACACCGATTAGCCCACCTACTTCGAAAGGCTTTAAACTAGGTAAGTCGGGGGTGGGTACCCACTTTTACACCAGAGCAGTAAGTAACAATCCTGATGTGGCGAACCAAAACTCCGCTTCTAAGTCTAAGGTAAGTACCCTTACTGCAAAAGAATTGCTAGGAGACACTTTAACTCAAATGGGTGGTTCTCTGCATGAGCTTAGTAAACAAAAAGAGTGGAGAGCTATGTATGTTAACGCACACAGCCTAGGGAATAAATTTCTAGAACTGGAAACAGAAATAGTTAATGCAGACCTAGACGTAGTAGCAATTTCAGAAACATGGTTCACAGACTCTCATGGGTGGGATATAACTATACCAGGATACAACCTGCTTCGCCAAGACAGAGAGGGTAAGTTAGGAGGAGGGGTAGCACTTTATATCAAAGAAAACATCAAGACAACCAGAATCACAGATATCAAGTATACTGGGGAATCCATCTGGGTAAACCTGGCCAGAGGCGGAGAAAAATGCCTGTATCTTGGTGTGGTGTACAGACCTCCAAGACAATCGGAGCACAAGGACATTGAATTAATTGAAGACATTGAGAATATCACCTTACGGGGAGACGTTGTTCTATTGGGAGACTTTAACATGCCTGATGTAGATTGGAACACACTCTCAGCGACTACTTATGATAGCAGGAGGATATTAACGTCCATGAAGGGAGTACGACTCAAACAATTGGTATTAGAGCCCACTAGGTCCCAGGCCATCCTGGACCTGGTACTTACGAACGGGGAAAGCGTCTCAGAGATCTCGGTGGGAGAACCGCTAGCCACCAGTGACCATAACATGGTATGGTTCAACCTTAGGAAAGGCTTCCCTAGATCACAAACAAAAACAAGGGTACTCAATTTCCGGGGCACTGACTTCACACGATTGGGAGACTTCGTCCATCAGACGCTTCAGGTTCAAGAAGTAACGGAGAATGTAGAGGTTATGTGGTCAACCTTGAAATCGACCCTTCATGAGGCAACTATCCGCTACATAAAATCAGTAACTAAACAACAAAGAAAAAAGAAACCCCAATGGTTCACTGATGAGGTCTCGTACCTCGTCAAGGATAAGAAAAGAGCGTTTCTCTTGTACAAACGCACGGGGGAAAAAGAAGCAAACATTGAATACAGGACAAAGTCTGCAGCGGTCAAAACAGCAGTCAGGGAGGCCAAACTTCGAATGGAAGAAACTCTAGCGAAGAACATTAAAAAAGGGGACAAATCCTTCTTCAGGTACATTAGCGACAGGAAAAAGAACGCAGACGGGATAGTACGCCTTAGAACGCCAGACGGGAATTATGTGGAAACAGATTCTGAAAAAGCCAAACTACTGAACGATTACTTCTGTTCAGTCTTTACCTGCAAGGCGCCAGGGCACGGGCCACGGCTGGAAGCAAAGGAAAGCAAGGAAGACCCATTTCTGAATTTTGAGTTCACACCAGCTGATGTTTACAGAGAACTTTCAAGACTCAAGGTGAACAAAGCCATGGGACCGGACAATTTGCACCCAAGAGTGCTCAGAGAGCTGTGCGATGTTCTGGCGGAACCGTTAGCCATGCTCTTCAATCTCTCCCTAAATACGGGGAGAGTCCCCCTGGACTGGAAAACAGCTAACGTCGTTCCTCTGCACAAAAAGGGTTGCAGAGCAGAGGCTGCGAATTACAGACCGGTGAGTCTCACATCAATAGTGTGCAAACTCATGGAAACTCTACTTAAAGGTAAATTAGACACGATAATGGATGAAGGGAATCTAAGGGATCCCTGTCAACATGGATTCACCAGAGGCAGGTCATGCCAATCCAATCTTATAAGCTTCTTCGATTGGGTGACAGGAAAGCTAGACTTGGGAGAGTCTCTGGACATAGTGTACTTGGATTTCAGTAAAGCTTTCGACAGTGTCCCACACCGTAGACTACTAAACAAGATGAAATCAATGGGTTTGGGTGAGAAACTAACTGCATGGGTCAGTGATTGGCTGAGTGGAAGACTTCAGAGGGTGGTGGTCAACGGCACCCTCTCTGAGACATCGGAGGTGACTAGTGGAGTGCCGCAGGGCTCAGTCCTGGGACCATCCCTTTTCAACATATTCATAGGGGACTTGACCCGGGGGCTTCAGGGTAAAGTAGCACTGTTCGCCGATGATGCCAAACTGTGTAACATAGTAAGTGAAAGCAACCTACAGGATAGTATGACACAAGATCTGATCACATTAGAAAACTGGTCCTCGACATGGCAGCTAGGCTTCAACGCTAAAAAATGTAAGGTCATGCATCTCGGCAGAGGAAATCCATGCAGAACATACTCCTTGAATGGAGAAACGCTAGCTAGGACCTCAGAGGAACGTGACTTGGGGGTAATCATCAGTGCAGACATGAAGGCTGCCAAACAAGTAGAGAAGGCCTCATCAAAGGCAAGGCAAATGATGGGATGTATCAATAGAAGCTTCGTCAGCCGTAAACCTGAAGTCATAATGCCACTCTATAGAACCATGGTGAGACCCCATCTGGAATACTGTGTGCAATTCTGGAGGCCACATTACCGGAAAGATGTGCTTCGAGCTGAGTCGGTCCAGAGGATGGCCACTAGGATGGTCTTGGGGCTCAAGGGTCTCTCATACGAAGAAAGACTGGGCAAACTGCAGCTCTATACCCTAGAGGAGCGCAGGGAAAGGGGTGACATGATTGAGACATTTAAGTACGTCACGGGTCGTGTCGAGGTGGAAAACGATATATTCTTTCCCAAGGGACCCTCGGTCACAAGGGGGCACCCGCTCAAACTCAGAGGAGGGAAATTTAGTGGTGACACCAGGAAGTATTTCTTCACAGAAAGGGTGGTAGATCATTACATTACATTAGTGATTTCTATTCCGCTTGTGCCTTGCGGTTCTAAGCGGATTACAAGTTAGAAAACTGGACATTTCCAGTAGCATTGCAGTACATGTAATCAAGAATGCGTTAAGTTACAATTGTTATTCTGGACTTTTCCAGGAGAAATTGATAGCAGATAGTAGATAGTGATAGGTTGTTTAGACGAATAGAGATAATATTGTCCGGATTCTGTTGTTTAGACGAATAGAGATAATACTGTCCGGATTCAAGGTGTTGCTGGTGGTGGTGGTAGGGTAGTCATGAGAGCATTTTCTAATACTTTTGTGAGGTTATGATGATGGGAAGTGTTTTTTGAAGAGATGAGTTTTGATTTCTTTTCGGAATACTTTAGTGTCTATTGATTTGGTCAGTAGATTGGTGATGGTAGTATCGATCTTTGCTGCCTGTGTCGCTAAAAGGCTGTCATATAGTTTCTTTCGTCGTGTTCCTTTGAGAGGGGGGTGAGTGAATAGGCTCTGAGTTCTCCTTAATCTGTGTGAGAGGTTACGGTGTAGTCTGTTGTTTAGGTAGCTGGGTGCTGTTCCATGTATTACTTTGTATAGTAGACAGTAGAATTTGAACTGGGATCTTGCTTTTATTGGTAGCCAGTGTGAGTCTAGGTATGCTTTGGTGATGTGGTCATATTTGCCTAGTGAGTAGATGATTCTGAGGGCTGTGTTCTGAACTGTCTGTAATTGTTTTATCATGTAGTTTGGGCATGATAGGTATAGGCTGTTACAGTAATCTACAATACTCAGTACTAGGGATTGTACTAATATCTTGTATTGATCTTTGTTGAAGAATTTTCTTATTTTTCTTAGGTTACGTATTGTGAAGAAAGCTCTTTGGATGATTTTGTGGATTTGAGACTGCATTGTGCAGTTTCTGTCTAGTTGTATTCCCAGGATCTTGAGTGTACTTTGCATTGGGTACTTGATTGTATTTACTTCTAGTTCTGTGAGAGATGGTTTTTTTTTCCTTTTCTAGTAGTAGGAATTTAGTTTTTTCCGAGTTCAGTTTTAGTTTATGACTTGACATCCATTTTTCTACCGTTTCCATTATTATTTTCAGGTGGTTTGTGGATAAGGGGTCTTGAATATTAAAGGGGAGGAGGATAGTTATATCATCTGCGTAGCTGAATGATACTGTGTTTAGGGCGTCTAGGGTTATGCCTAGGGATGCTATGAAGAGGTTAAATAATATGGGTGATAATGGTGATCCTTGTGGTACTCCACATGGGTTTGACCATGGGTCGGATATGTGCTCTTTTGATTTGACTTTGTATGTTCGTGTTTTGAGGAAGCTTTGGAACCATTTGTGAACATTACCTGAGATTCCTATTGCGTCTAATATCTGGAGTAGTGTGTGATGGTCAACTAGGTCGAATGCCGCAGAAAGATCGAGTTGAATGAGAAGCAGCTTGTTTCCTTTGCTGAGGTGTTGTCGGGCAATGTCTAATAGTGATACCAGTAGAGTTTCTGTGCTATGGTTGGATCTGAATCCAGATTGTGATGGATGTAGTATGTGATGGTCTTCAAGGTAGTTGGAGAGATGTTGTGCGACAAGGCCTTCTGTTATTTTAATGTATAGTGGGATTGAAGCGATTGGTCTATAGTTTGCAGGATTATCTATAGGACCTTTGGGATCTTTTAGGATAGGTGTAATTATGATTTCTCCTAATTCCGGTGGGAAATGACCTTCACTTAGTGTTGTTTGAAGCCATAGTGTGAGGCTAGCTTTAAATTTGGTGGAAGCTGTTGCTAGTAAGTATGAGGGACAGTTGTTCAAGTCACATGAGGATTTGCTGTATTTTTTGTAAAGCCTGTTCAAGTCTGACCATTGTATCTTTGGGAAGTTTGTCCATATCCTGTCTGCTGGGATTGCTTCATCTGTTTTGGGATTGATTCGTATTTCTTCTTTGTTGATTCTTGAATTGTTGAATGTGGATCTGGTTGTGATGATTTTGTGTTTGAAGTGATCCGCTAATTGGGTGGCTGTGGGAGTTTGGTTTCCTTGGGTGGCGAGAAATGGTTTGGTATCAGTGAGATTTCTTACGATGTCAAAAAGTATTCTTGTGTCTGGTTTTTCGGTGCTGATGAGTTTGGAGTAGTAGTTTTTTTCGTTTTTCCTTCAGTTTGGTATTGTATTGTTTGATTAGGATTTTCCATTCATCTTTGATGTGATTGTGTTTTTGTTTTTTCCATGTCCTTTCTAATTGTCTGCATTTTCTTTTTAGTTGTAGAAGTTCGTCGTCAAACCATTTATTAGATGGTCTGTCTATTTTGTTTTTGTTTTTTATTGGAGCTAGTTCGTTTAGTGTAGATTCACTGAGGGTCCGCCAACTGTTTATGAATTCTTTGGGGTTGTTGGGGTCGATTTCGGGGTCGACTGTGTTCCAGAATGTGTGAGGTTCGATTTTCGGTCTGAATTTGATGAGTGTTTTCTTTGGGATGGGTTTGTTGTTATTTTGAGCCCAATTGATGGTGAATGAATATTTGAAATGGTCTGACCATAGAGTAGGGTGCCAGGACCCGTTTGAGATGTAGATGTTTTGTGTGTTTTGATTTGGAGATGAATAAGCTGCTATATCGAGTTGATGACCTTTTTCGTGTGTGGGTTCTGGGTTGAGAATTTGATAGGATAAAGTGTTGAGGTATGAGAGTATATCTGTTGTTTGTTTGGATGATTGATCTTCTAAGTGGAGATTTAAGTCTCCGAGGATCAAGTTATGTGTGGAGGAGAGTGAGTTCTGGAAGATGAATTCTTCAAGTTCTTGTTTTGAAGTGTTCCATTTACCTGGTGTAATGTAGCAAATAAGACAGTTCAGGTTTCCATTGAGTGATTTGTCAGATATTTGGCAGGCTAGCAGATCTAGATAAGGGGTGGAGTGCTTGGTTAGTACGTCGATGTTGAGATTGTTTTTTGTTATGATTGCTAGACCTCCTCCTCTTCTGTTTTCTCGACATACTAATTCAAGTTTATATCCTTTGGGGCAGAATTCTGTGATGCTTGGATCTGATTCAGAGGTGAGCCATGTTTCGGTTAGGAAGAGACAGCCTAGATTGTCTTTGGTCAGCCAATCTTTGATTAATTCTGCCTTTGGGCTGACGGATCTGATGTTCATATAAGCGCAAGCAATTGTAATGTATTTTGTGGTGGGTGTAGTGGTTGTATTGATGATAGTTCTTGGTGAGGTTTGGTATTTTTGTGTGTTTGAGTTAGGTTTTGGTGGGGGTCTTTTTCCCCAGATGGTGGGGATGCTGGCTTGGCTGGATAGTGGGCATGGAGTTAGCGTTCTTGTGGTATGCAGTTTTCTGGTATGTTGAACAGGTCTGTGTGTTGTTGTTAGGATAGGGATGGTTTGTATTTGGTAGCCTGTGGTTTTCCATTTTGCTATAAATGTGGCAATTAGTATGAGGGCAAGAATGAGGTTGGGTGTACGCAGTGCCATTTTTTTTTTAATTTTTTTTAATTTTTATTTTTTTATATTTGTGAAGATTGCGGTTTAGTAGTTATTTGAGTTGATTGTAAGAGTGGATGTATGGGTTGTGTTCAGAGTTCGCTGGAGAGGTGGCTGGAGAGGCAGGGGCTCTAATAGAGAGCAGAGTCCTCCTGCTTGCACGGCGTCGGGCGGAGGAAGGAGGGACAAGATGGCAGAAACTTCCTCCTTCCTCTGCCTAGGAAGTCGTTGGGTGGGGGAGGCTTTCGGTGGCCCTCAAGGGCTGAAGAAAAAGTCCGACTCAAAAGTCGGTCTGCGTCGGCGATCCGCGGTTGCTGGAGAGGCAGGGGCTCTAATAGAGAGCAGAGTCCTCCTGCTTGCACGGCGTCGGGCGGAGGAAGGAGGGACAAGATGGCAGAAACTTCCTCCTTCCTCTGCCTAGGAAGTCGCTGGGTGGGGGAGGCTTTCGGTGGCCCTCAAGGGCTGAAGAAAAAGTCCGACTCAAAAGTCGGTCTGCGTCGGCGATCCGCGGTTGCTGGAGAGGCAGGGGCTCTAATAGAGAGCAGAGTCCTCCTGCTTGCACGGCGTCGGGCGGAGGAAGGAGGGACAAGATGGCAGAAACTTCCTCCTTCCTCTGCCTAGGAAGTCGCTGGGTGGGGGAGGCTTTCGGTGGCCCTCAAGGGCTGAAGAAAAAGTCCGACTCAAAAGTCGGTCTGCGTCGGCGATCCGCGGTTGCTGGAGAGGCAGGGGCTCTAATAGAGAGCAGAGTCCTCCTGCTTGCACGGCGTCGGGCGGAGGAAGGAGGGACAAGATGGCAGAAACTTCCTCCTTCCTCTGCCTAGGAAGTCGCTGGGTGGGGGAGGCTTTCGGTGGCCCTCAAGGGCTGAAGAAAAAGTCCGACTCAAAAGTCGGTCTGCGTCGGCGATCCGCGGTTGCTGGAGAGGCAGGGGCTCTAATAGAGAGCAGAGTCCTCCTGCTTGCACGGCGTCGGGCGGAGGAAGGAGGGACAAGATGGCAGAAACTTCCTCCTTCCTCTGCCTAGGAAGTCGCTGGGTGGGGGAGGCTTTCGGTGGCCCTCAAGGGCTGAAGAAAAAGTCCGACTCAAAAGTCGGTCTGCGTCGGCGATCCGCGGTTGCTGGAGAGGCAGGGGCTCTAATAGAGAGCAGAGTCCTCCTGCTTGCACGGCGTCGGGCGGAGGAAGGAGGGACAAGATGGCAGAAACTTCCTCCTTCCTCTGCCTAGGAAGTCGCTGGGTGGGGGAGGCTTTCGGTGGCCCTCAAGGGCTGAAGAAAAAGTCCGACTCAAAAGTCGGTCTGCGTCGGCGATCCGCAGTTGCTGGAGAGGCAGGGGCTCTAATAGAGAGCAGAGTCCTCCTGCTTGCACGTTGTCGGGCGGAGGAAGGAGGGACAAGATGGCAGAAACTTCCTCCTTCCTCTGCCTAGGAAGTCGCTGGGTGGGGGAGGCTTTCGGTGGCCCTCAGCGTGCTCGACTTTAAGAATAAATGGGACATCCACGTGGGATCCCTACGAGGGTCGAGTTAAGGAACTAGGTCATTAGCATTCAGACTTAACGGGGTGGGTCAATAGAGTGGGCAGACTTGATGGGCTATGGCCCTTTTCTGCCGTCATCTTTCTATGTTTCTATGTTTCTAAGTGTGCCACGGCCTCAAGGAAAGCAAACAGAATGTTGGGTATCATTAAGAAGGGTATCACGACCAGGACAAAGGAAGTCATCCTGCCACTGTATCGTGCTATGGTGCGCCCGCACCTGGAATACTGTATTCAGTTCTGGTCGCCGTACCTCAAGAAGGACATGGAGGTACTTGAGAGGGTCCAGAGAAGAGCAACTAAGCTAATAAAAGGCATGGAGGACCTCTCATATACTGACAGACTGAAAAAACTAGGGCTTTTCTCCCTGGAAAAGCGGAGATTTAGAGGAGACATGATAGAAACCTTCAAGATCATGAAGGGCATAGAAAAAATAGACAGGGACAGATTTTTCAAATTAAGGGGATCAATAAGTACAAGGGGGCACTCAGAGAAATTGAAAGGGGAGAGGTTTAGAACAAACGCCAGGAAGTTCTTTTTCACACAGAGGGTGGTGGATACATGGAACGCGCTACCGGAGGATGTGATAAACAGGAGCACGCTACAGGGGTTCAAAGAAGCTTTGGATAGGTACTTGGAAGACAAAGGGATTGAGGGGTACAGATAAGAGTAAAGGTAGATTATAGGAATGGGATTAGAGGTAAGTTACAAAATTAATCAGGGACCACTGTTCAGGCACTAGGCCTGATGGGCCGCCGCGGGAGCGGACTGCTGAGCAAGATGGACCTCTGGTCTGACTCAGCGGGGGCAACTTCTTATGTTCTTATGTTCTTATACTAAATATCATTATTATAAACATGGGAACAAACCGGGTAGGTTATTAGCTACCCTCACAAAGCCTCGGCGGCCCAATCGCTATATCCCTTGTTTGATTTTGCCTGATGGCACGAAGGTGACTAGTACTGGGAATATAGCTGATTGTTTCTTCTGCCACTATAAACAATTTTATTCTTCTGTAGAAAGGGATAGGGGTCCTGAGGCTGGTGACTATTTAGAGGACACAAGGATACCCAGACTATCTTCTCCAATGCGTTCTTCTCTGAATAGGCCGATACAGGGGAAGGAATTACAATTGGCGGTTAAACAGCTAAAGAACCGCACAGCACCGGGTCCCGACGGGTTTTCCCCGGAGTTTTACAAATTATTGTTTTCCCAGCTTTGCGGACCTCTGGAGGCTTACTATAACGCGGCGCAGTTGGGGGGCACTTTTCCAGAGGGTTCTAATCATGCCTATATAACGTTAATTCCTAAACCCGGGAAATGGGATACTAACGTTGAATCTTACCGCCCAATATCCCTTATAAATGTCGATATAAAAATCTTGGATAAGGTGTTAGCCAATAGGTTGGCTGCCTTACTCCCGCAATTAATAGTACCTGAACAGGTGGGATTTGTGAAACAGCGACATTCGGTTTTAAATGTTCGCAGGTTGCTGACAGCTATTCATAGAGCTCAAGTTACACACACTGCTGGCATTCTGGTCAGTCTTGACGCGGCTAAGGTCTTCAATCTTTTTACTGTTCTCTCTTACATGGGTATTACATGGGTTGGTTTCACGACATGATTCGATTATTGTATGCAGCTCCCATGGCCAGTGTCTTAGTTAACGGCACGAGAACTCAGTCCTTCCTGATAACGAGGGGAACGAGACAGGGTAGTCCCCTTTCCCCTTTGTTATTTTTGCTTTATCTGGATCCCTTTTTGCGTACACTGCAAGGGATGACGATTTGAGAGGCCTTCCGGAGGGGGATTCCCACTTGTGTGTTTTGGCGTTCACAGATGATATGTTGTTTACTTTGTCTGACCCACAGCCCTCCCTGACTAGGGCACTGGCTATTTTAGATGAGTGTAGTTTGTATTCTGGCTTAGTCCTCAATTTCCAAAAATCGATGATACTACCCCTGTCCCGGGACGTCCCTCGTTGTTGGAGGGGGGATTTCCCGTTACGTTGGGCTTCTGATTACTTGACATATTTGGGAATTAAGATAACCATGGACCTTAATAGCTTGTATTCATTGAATGTCCTGCCACTCTTGACTCTTACTCAACAAAAACTGCAAACCTGGAGGGACTTTCCTTTATCACTGATGGGTAAAATTGCATTGTATAACATGGTGTTAATGCCCCAATGGCTTTATGTTGTTCAAATGCTCCCAATCTTGTTGTCTACTAAACATGATAAAGAGGTGGGGAAATACTTGACTTCCTACCTGTGGAATGGAAAAGGGGCTAGAATAGCTTTGTCCGTTTTGATGCTTCCTAGAACCCAGGGGGGATTGGGACTACATAGTCTTCAGCTGTTTTCCCAAGCATGTCAAATGTGACATCTGAACGATTGGTTTCGGGGCACTTGTCATTTTTCGGCGACTGCCTCAGAACTTTTTCTCTGTACCCCTTACCATTTTAGTTATTTGCTACATGCACAGCGTCTTCCTCGTGGACCCCCACCAGTTGGTGATCTGTTTTTTAAGCCTCTCCGTCAGGTGTGGAGGCGCCTATGTAAGTCTCTGCATTTACAGCACACCGCAACGGCCTATTTGCCCTTTCTGGACAATAAGGACTTTCCGCCTGGGACCTCTCAGTTTGCTCTCTCAGTGTGGAGAACTTCCAATCTGCAATATATTTTTCAGGTGGTTACCGCACTGGGCGATCTGCCTTCCTTTGCAGTGATGCAGACTGATTATAAATGGACTCCTGCTGACTGGTTGGCGTACTCCCAGATGGCCTCTTATGTTTGGTCTCTTCCCCGAGCAGGCCTTACTAATCAAAGTCAGGAGGCCCTCTTGGAGGCGCTCTGTTTATCTGCTCAGACCCAGATTCCCTTGAAATTTCATATCCGCTTTCTCCGTGAGAGTCTGGGGACCATTTCTTATGACTCTTATGCAGCCAAATGGTCTGGGGACTTGTCTTGTGTGATAACTGGCTTGCATATTCAGACTGGATTAAAGAAAATTTTTGCTATTACATCTCATGTGACCTTGCTTGAACTGAACTACAAATTTTTTCTTCGCCTCCATAGGTTCCCAGCTTATCTTTATCGAGCTAAACTTAGTCTCACGGATACCTGTCTCAAATGTAATCAATCCAGGACAACTTTAGGTCATCAATTTTGGGCCTGTCCTTTAGTTCAGGGCTTCTGGACCCAGTTGCAACAGCATATTACTTCTATGTGGCACCATGGTGACACTATTCGCCCTGAGATGCTATTTACCTTGGAACATATTCCTTGGGTGTCCCTGAAGGGATTCCGGGGTTTTCTGGACCGTGCCATCTTGCTGGGGAAGAAAACTATATTACACTGCTGGATTGTACCGGACTCACCGACTTTGTCTCATTGGCATACTCTCATGCTTCATCAAGCTTCTATGGAGCGTCTCTCTTTGACATCATTGGACACACCTAAGGGACGTTTGTATTGTTCTATTTGGGAGCCTTTTTGGCTCACATTGACTCATAAAGCTCGTAGTAATTTGTTGAACCCATGATTCTGTTTGTACTCTGGAAGATGGATTGTTTGTTACTGTGGGATATTTGGATGGGGAGGGTGGGAGGGGGTTATTTGTACTTATTTGTATACTGTGGTTGTATTTACGCTATTTGTTTTTCTTGGAAAATCTCAATAAACATATTTAAACAAAAATTGCACATTAGAGGTTCAACTGTTACAGTTAAAGAAGTAGAAATAGAGGGCAGGCTAAAAGAATCTTTGATTTTCTTTTAAATTTCTTTATTGGAATTTTTAATCATAACCACAGAAAAGGAGATGCTAAACACTGTTCTCCATTCTCTGTGCAAAATCTTCAGGCACAGTTCTGCTCATGTTCATATATCCTGCGGGTCATGGTTCCATTGGGGTTTGGGGGCTGGCTGCCATCTGTGCCACTTCCAACATTGTTCAGCTTAATTTTGCTTTTTCTGTGAGTGGCTAACATGTCTGGCCCTGCCAAGTGGATGCTAATGACTAAGGCAACGGGGAAGATTTTAAATAATATATTAAGCTGGCAAGAGCTGTCATCAGGTGACTTCACTTTTACATGTGAATGCATTTTGTGCTGTTAATGGAGAAGCAGGTGGGGCCTGTGTAAAGTGCATCTCAGCAAGGTACAAATGCTTGAAAATACTCTAGGGTATGTTTTACTGAATTTTCAGGGGCCACAGTATTCTGCTAGGAGTCATCTAATACAGTGTTTTTCAACCTTTCTACACCCGTGGACTGGCAGAAATAAAATAATTATTTTGTGGACCGGCAAACTACTAGGACTAAAATTTAAAAACCCCTTTACGCCCCATCTCCATGAGCTCGGTCCCTGCAAACCATCTGATCCCATCTGCACAAGCCGCAGTTATGATTTTATATTGAACGTATTTTATTAAAGTATAAAAAGAAACAATATTCTGAACAATTGTGATTTTATAAATACAAATATACAGAGCAAGGACCAACAAAACCCCTGTCTCCCCTCCCCTTCACCTATATCCCCTCTACTATCAAGAAAATGGAACAAGCCAAGTTATTATAGAATGCTACATAGAAATATCATGCTAACAGAATACTGCAGTCCCCAGTTATGTCTCTAGCAGGATCTGATATATTCTAATGACAAAATAGAAATAAAATTATTTTTTTCTACCTTTTGTTATCTCTGGTTTCTGCTTTCATCTTCTTTTCACTCTTTTCCTTCCAGCGTCTGCCCTGTCTCTTCAATTCAGCATCTGCGCGTTCCATCCAATGTCTACCCTCTCCCCCTTCCATATGTATCTGACTTCTTTCTATGCCCCTCTCCCCTGTCCATCCAGCCTGTGCCTCCTCTCTCCTTTTTACATCATTCATTCCAGCTTCACTGCCTTCTTCATTTTTATCTCTCCTACACCAGATCTAGCATCTTTATCCCTCTCTCATTTCTCTGCTGACCCCCTTTCCAGCATCAATGTCTCTCTACTTTCTCATTCCTCTCTCTCCCCTTTCCCTCATCTGATCTCTCCATTCCACCCTGACCCCCTTCCCTTCCTGTAATCTCCCTGCCAGCTGTTTCCTTCCTTTTTTCTTTCTCCCTTTCCTCCTCCCTCTATCCAACATTAACTCTTCCCATCCCTTTCCCTCCTCCCCTCCCAGCAGCATCTCTCCTTCTTCTCCCTTCCCTCCTCCCTCTATCCAACATTAACTCTCTTCCCATCCCTTTCCCTCCTCCCCTCCCAGCAGCATCTCTCCTTCTAACTTCCTCCGTCCAGTAACAGCTCTCCCTTTATCCAGCAGCTTCCCAGCCTCCTACAGTGGCTTCCTCCCCTTCCAGCAGCTCTCAGTACTTGCCTGCAGGAAGTTGCCAGTAAATCACTGCCCTGGCAAGTAGGAGAGCTGGTGGGAGGGGAGACAGCCACTGTGAAGGCTCCCCAGGATCTTGCTCGCACACGCTGACCATCTCCCTCCACCTGCACCTTTATCTGCAGCTCTCTCCGTTCTACTTGCAATTTCCCCGCGGCCCTCTTCAGCAACTCGGCAGGGACGGCGTTCAATACAGGCTGCCGAAGTCGGGACCTTCACTTTGAGTCCCGCCTATTTTGTTTCAACTTCCTGTTTCCTAACAGGCGACACTCACAGAGGGAAGGCCCCGACGTCGGCAGCCTGTCTTGATCGCCTGAGGCTGGGAGGAACAGCAGTCGGAAAGAACCGCAGTCGGTAGGAAATTTAACTGCCGACTTGATCTCGCCAGCCCTGCGCAGACCAGCAGAAATTTCCTGCAGACCGGCACTGGTCTGCGGACTGGCGGTTGAAGAACAGTGATCTAATACGTAGCAGATCCCAGAGCCATGTATTTAGTAGAATGAACCATCTGATAATGTAATCAAGCTTACCCAATGCTTCTACATCCTTCAAGGGGTCAACTCCTGGAGAAAGGATAAAGAATATTGGCGTAGAAAGACTACTCTCTTCATAGGATTTAGCAAATTCAATACTGCGACCTTCTATGTACTTGGTCCCGAGCTTTTCTTCCACAAAAAGGCTTAAAGAGAGAGAGTGAGAGAGAACAAATGATTTGTAAAAAGGCTTTACGTTAGTGAATCAGGTCCTAACGCTGACACACTTAAAAATGAAGTGTGGTTTAGCGTAAATATGATGAAGGGATTTCTAGGTGGTACAAAATCAATTTCCATGCACATGTCAAAAAGGGAACCTTGTACAGCAAGAAAGGGCTGCAAAAGATTTCATGTACTTCAGCATTCAAAACCCATGAAACCCAAGACCTCTTTCTATGTGTGAAGCAAAGTTCAATCTGCATCATATCCCTCATCCAGCTATTCCACTGTGTTTTTCTCATGTTCTTACTCATCTGGATAAAGCAGCCCCTTCCTTGCTTTTGGAAAATAGAAAGCTCCCCACTAAACCTTCACCTTTCATGACATTTTGTGTAGATGTAATTCTTACCTTGTCTGTGTGCTTTGACAAAGTTCCCCAGAGCAGAGAAGCCTGTTATAGAACTACAGAGCAGAGGAGGATTCTAGAAGAGTGCTAAACAGTTGTACCTGACTGCATATGTCATTCTGTCTGGTCTCATACATCTCATCATACACAGTTTCTGCAGAGTACTTTTATTCTTCCACTCCTTAGGAAATTTTTCTTTCTCTGGAGCTTCTGATTCAACAAATTTTTTCCATCGTTTAGCTGAACCTTCCATATCATTATCTAGGTTCTTAAACTCGTCCGTTTCAGAGAGCACCTGGAAGCATGGCAAAAGGTGGTCCAATAAACCTCTTGTCTGTACCCATCTCTGAATGTATTGAGAAAATATGTGCTTATGTAATAATAATAATAACTTTATTCTTCTATACCGCCAATAATCGTGCAACTTCTAGGCGGTTTACATTTGAAGAGAGCTGGACAATCAGCGAGTTACAATATGCAGATAGTCAGTGACATTACAGTATATAGAATCTTGAAATACAGTGAAATACAATATACAGTTTGTTTAGTATTTTCAGAGGGGACATGTTAGAAATAGGAGCTAATTACAAAATACAGTTTGTTAAGAATTTCAGAGGGGCATTGGATAGAAATAGAAAAGAAAAGGATTAACAGAGTTACTGTTTAGGTGATATATCTGTCGAATAAGGCAGTTTTTATGGCTTTTCTAAAAACATCGTAGGTCAGTCTAGCTCCATTAATGTAGTTGTCAAGCCTGTGTTGTTGTTTGTTTGCTTGGTACATAAAGGTTCTTTCCAGAAAGGTTTTGTATTTAATGCCAGTAATGCTTGGATATGCAAATAGATTGCAGTTTCTAGTTTATCTTATGGGACTGTATAATACGAAGTGGGATAGCAAGTATGTAGGAGCTAGTCCCCAAACCAGCCTGAAACATATGCAAGAGAACTTGAATATTATTTGTGCCACGACTGGCAGCCAGTGCAGCAGTCTGTAGTGGGGGCTAACATGGTCGCTTTTTTTTGATCCAAATATCAAGCGGACTGCTGTGTTCTGAACAATTCTAAGTTTCCTCATTGGTTTTTTGGATATATCCATGTAAATGATATTGCAATAGTCCAGTGTAGAAAGCACTAGTGATTGCACTAGTAATCTAAATGATAATGGGTCAAAGTATTTTTTGATGGTCTTTAATTTTCATAATGCCAGGAAGCACTTTTTACCACTACATTCGTGTGTTCACCCATTGTCAAATGTGTGTCTAGTGTGACTCCCAATATTGAACAGAAAGGAGAAATTAGGTTCTTACCTGATAATTTTCTTTCTTTTAGACTCTCCAGGCTGGTATAGGCTTTAGATCTTACAGATGGGTAATATCTCATCATGACCAGCAGGTGGAGACAGACAAAACTTTGGAATAGTACATAATAGGTGACTCTCCCTAATTCCATCAGTCTGCCGAATAGCCAAGCAGAACTAAGAACTATAAACAGAAAAGCAAGACTCCGAACAGGAGTAACAACTAATATACAGGAATGCTGTTGGGAAATGCAAAGGAGAGACCCCTGCAGCAAAATGTCCGCACAGCTCGCCAGCTGAGCCACAGCCGCTATTCTTTAATATCCCCTGCCCTAGAAAAATACTAGAACCCGCAGAAAAAGCAGAATGCGGAAGCAATAGTTTCCTTGATCCAGCGCACGATGGTAGCCTTGGAAGCGCCATCTCCCTTGCAAAGACCCGCTAGAAGGACAAAGAGATGATCTGATTTCCTGATCTCCTGGGTCCTCTGCACATAAGAGCGAAGGACCCGACCAACATCCAGCTTGCGCAACTGTTTCAATGCAGAAGTGCCCTCCCGACTACCCAACACCGGGAGGACCACTGCCTGATTGACATGAAAAGGAGAAACTACCTGTGGCAGAAAAAAAGGAATAGGCCTCAAGACCACCCGCTTCCTAAAAAACTTCAGGAAAGGAGACCTACAAGAGAAAGCCTGCAGTTCAGAAACACGCCTAGCAGAAGTAAGAGCCACCAAGAAGACTGCTTTAAGGGTAAGGTCCCTCAATGAGCAGGCACCCAAAGGCTCAAAAGGAGGGTGCACCAGCATGGACAAGACCAGATTAAGATCCCAAGAAGGAACAGACGGTTGTATGGGAGGCTTGAGCAATTTAGCCGCCCGCAAGAAACAAATGATATCAGGAATGGCAGTCAAACGCTGACCTCATAACAACCTACGAAAGGCTGATAAGGCCGCAAGCTGAACCTGGAGAGAAGACCAAGCCAGGCCCCTGTGCAGGCCATCCTATCAAAACTCTAAGATGTTAGGCAGGGAAGCGCGAAAAGAGACCAATTCATGCGTAGCACACCACTCCTCAAATATACGCCAAATCAGCACATAAGCCCGAGAAGTGGAAAGTCTCCGGGACTCCAAGAGGGTAGAGATCACTTTATCTGAATACCCCTTCTTACCTAGGCATTCCCTTTCAAGAGCCAAGCCTTAAGACAAAAGGGATCCGGATCGAACATGAGAATAGGATCCTGAGTCAGAAGGTCGGGTGAGAGAGGCAGAGGATCCACCACCAGATGCTTCACCAGGTCTGCATACCACGGGCACCTGGGCCAATCCAGGGCCACCAGAATCACAAGGCCCAGATAACGAACGATGCAGAGAACTCTGCCCACTAATGGCCACAGAGGGAACACATACAACCGACCCTCCATTGGCCATGGTTGAACCTGAGAATCCAGACCCTCGGCCTGTCTCTGTGACGACTGAAGAAGTGGGATGTTGTGGCGTTGATACTCGTGGCCACAAGGACCATGGGGGCTGATCCCAAGCTTGCACTATCAACTGAAAAGCCATGGGACTTAGACACCACTCTCCAGGATCTAGCATGTGATGACTGAGAAAGTCTGCTTGAACGTTCTCGATCCCTGCGATATGGGAGGCTGAGATATCCAGAAGATGAGACTCTGCCCAGACCATTAGCAGAGCCACCTCCTGCGCTACCAGAGAGCTCTTGGTGCCCCTCTGACGATTGACATAGGCCACCAAGGCATTGTCCAAAAGAACCCGGATTGACTTGCCTATCAAGGAGGAGTGGAAGGCTAATAGCACCAGATGGATGGCTCTGGTCTCCAGAACATTTATCGACCAGGACGCCTCATCCATGGGCCAGGTGCCTTGAGCTGAGTGACTGAGATACTGAGCTCCCCAACCGAGGAGACTGGCATCTATGAGAAGCACTGTCCACTGTGGCTGATCCAGATACACCACTTGCACTAGATGGGAGGTCTGGAGCCACTAATGAAGACTGCAGCGAGCCAAGCCCCTCAGAGGAACAGGGAGATCCAGACTGTGCCTCTGGGGTGACCACCTCCGAAGCAGAGCATACTGAAGAGGACGCATGTGGGCCCAAGCCCACCTCACCATGTCGATAGAAACCGCTATCGACCGCAAGACTTGGAGGAAATCCTGCGCCCAAGGACACCAGTACGCCATAAGCAGGTGAATCTGGAATTGCAATTTGCTTACCCGGGCCTCTGGGAGGAAGATCTTCCCCAAGGAGGTGTTGAACAGAACCCCAAGATACTCCAGGCGCTGCGAGGGGGCCAACTGGCTCTTGGCAAGGTTAAGAACATAAGAATTGCCGCTACTGGGTCAGACCAGTGGTCCATCGTGCCCAGCAGTCTGCTCACGCGGTGGCCCTTAGGTCAAAGACCAGTGCCCTGATTGAGTCTAGCCTTAGCTGTGTAAGCTCCAGTTCAGCAGGAACTTGTCTAACCGTTTCTTGAATCCCTGGAGGGTGCTTTCTTCTATAACAGCCTCTGGAAGAGCGTTCCAGATTTCTACCACTCTCTGGGTGAAGAAGAACTTCCTTACGTTTGTACAGAATGTATCCACTTTTAACTTTAGAAAGTGCCCTCTCGTTCTACTTTGGAGAGGGTGAACAACCTATCTTTATCTACTGAGTCTATTCCCTTCTTTATCTTGAATGTTTCGATCATATCCCCTCTCAGTCTCCTCTTTTCAAGGGAGAAGTGGCCCAGTTTCTCTAATCTCTCACTGTACGGCAACTCCTCCAGCCCCTTAACCATTTTAGTCGCTCTTCACTGGACTCTTTCGAGTAGTACAATGTCCTTCTTCATGTATGGCAACCAGTGCTGGATGCAGTATTCCAGGTGGGGGGCGTACCATGGCCCAGTACAGCGGCATGATAACCTTCTCTGATCTGTTTGTGATCCCCTTCTTAATAATTCCTAGCATTCTGTTTGCCCTTTTCGCCACCGCCGCACATTACACAGACAGCTTCATTGACATGTCTACCAGTACTCCCAAGTCTCTTTCCTGGGGGGTCTCTCCGAGTACTGCACTGAACATCCTGTATTCGTGTATAAGATTTTTATTACCGACATGCATTACCTTGCACTTATCCACATTAAACCTCATTTGCCATGTTGCGGTCCATTTCTCGAGAGTGTTTATGTCACGTTGCAGGTCTTCGCAATCCTTATGTGTCTTCACTACTCTGAATAACTTCGTGTCATCTGCAAATTTAATCACCTCGCTCGTCGTACCAATTTCCAGGTCGTTTATAAATATGTTAAAGAGCATGGGCCCGAGCACCGAACCCTGCGGCACTCCACTCGAGACACTTTTTCAGTCCAAGTATTGTCCATTTACCCCCACTCTCTGTTTCCTAAATGCTAATCAGTTTTAAATCCACATGAGTATTTCACCCTCGATTCCATGGTTTGCAATTTTTTGAAGCAGTCGTTCATGCGGGACCTTGTTGAACGCCTTTTGAAAATCCAGATATACAATGTCGACCGGGTCACCCTTGTCTATCTGCCTGTTTATTCCCTCGAAGAAATGCAGTAAGTTCGTTAAGCAAGATCTTCCTTTAATTCTTTATGTTTTAACATTGACAATTTTTACAAGTCAAATAGGAAAAAAATACCGTATACATAAAATACAGAAACCCAAATTATTTAAAAGATATCTCCTTAATACAAAGTATAGTTAGTCCTCTATTTTGAGGACATAGTTAAAGAATAACTGAAATTAAACAATGGAAATCAAATAATAAGGAAACAAAGTATGGTGGCCTGACTGCTTCTAAGCAATTATTTCCCTGAGCTATCTTAGAAACAGCAAAGTTCAAGTAGTAGATATTGATTGTTCTCTGGCCGAAATAAATTTGGACAACTGTTGCGGCTCATAAAAAACATATCTATCATCCTTATATATTGCAGGGGTATCTTAGAAGAAAAGTTGCCCCCAGCTGGACTGCCTGGGGCCTCAAAATGAGAAATTGCTTCCTTCTCTTCTGGGTAGACCGAGAAACATCTGGATACATTCTTATAATGTTCATCAGGAAAGGTACATCCTTATGTTTAAAAAACATCTTAAGAATCCATTCATCAGCATCAATAGCAAACTGTACAATCAATGTGGCTGAAACCTGGGCCTCAGAATCCGACCTCTCAAGGAAATCAGTCAGATCCAAACTATTAGCAGACACATTCTGCTGGTTAGGATTTTAAGGTTTAACAATTGTAGGAAGGTAAAATATTTTTGAGAGAGGTGGGTATGAGGTCTCGGGCACTTTCAGAATTTCATTCATATATCTTTTAAACATTGCTAAGGGCGGTATAGGATGTACTTTAGGAAAATTAATAATCCGGAGATTATATCTCCTGATAGAATTTTCCATCATTTCTTGCTTAAAGTGCAAATAGCATTGTCCTTACCCCAAGTTAGAGCTTGCACTTCCAAAGATTTTATCTTAACCTCAAAGTCACTAGTTTTGGACTCTAAACATGTTACCTTAGTCTTAAGTTTCAAATTTTCTGAAAGTGCAGAAGTGCATTTTGTGGAAAGTTGCTGAATTTGGTTCCTGAGAGAAGTTTGCATGGCAGAAATAGCATCCCAAATAGATTCCATCATGAAGACCTTAGGCCTCTGTGAGGGAGCAGCTTCTGCTCCAGAGCTCTCTGCAGCTCCCTATATGCCCAGAGCCGCTTCAGTTGTGGAAAAGACTCCTTGAATTTGCTGTATTCTCGTCGCCCACTGGAAAGTTGATATTTCCTCCTCTTACCCCCTTCCAGAGTCAGTCCTCCCGCTCCATGGGACCAGCAAGTAAGACTCCCAGGCTGGCGTGTTTGAAAAAGATGTCCCGGGACAGCTTGGTGGACTGCGCTCTACAGAGGAAAGAGTGATGCCCTCGAAGGAGAGATCTCACGCCTCAGTTCACGCAGGCTCGCCAGTTGTGGATACCTCCAAACTCCGTGCTGCAGAGCTGCGTTCCACAAAGGCATCCATCGGGCCCGACAGTGGAACAATTTCATCCAGAAACACCTGGAGCTTCGACTTTCTTTTTACCATCGGGTAAACTGAAAACTTTTTCAAATGCAGGTACGACAGCATCCTCGGGAAGGCATTAGGCCGCCATCTTATTTTCGTTCCGCCCTTCATACGAAGCAATATCTTCCTTTGCTAAAGTCGTGTTGGCTGGTCCTCATCAGATTGAGTCCATCAAGGTGCGCGGTCCTTTATCAGTGCCTCTATCACAGGTCTGTAGTTTCCCGGATCTCCCCTCGAACCTTTCTTGAAGATCAGCGTAACATTCGCCACTTACCAGTCTTCCAGAATCCTTCCTGATTTGATTGACAGATTGGCTATTAGTTGAAGCAGTTCAGCTATAACCCCTTTCAGTTCCTTGATTACCCTCAGATGGATGCCATCCAGTCCCGGGGATTTATCATTTTTAAGCTTATCAATCTGCCTGCATACCTCTTCTAGACTGACCGTCAACCCTGTCAGTTTCCCATCTTCATTTCCTGCGTATAGCCTGTCGGCTTCTGGTATATTGTATATATTGTCTTCGGTAAATACAGACACAAAAAATGTGTTCAGTTTGTCGGCGATGGCTTTGTCTTCCTTTAGTCCTCCCTTTATTCTATGGTCATCCAACGGCCCCACCGCTTCCATTGCGGGTCGTTTCCCTTAATATATTGAAAGAATGGCTTGAAGTTTTTTGCCTCTTTGGCTATTTTTTCCTCATAGTCTCTTTTGGCCCCTCTTACCGCCTTGTGGCACCTTCTTTAATGGTTGTGCTTTTTCCAGATTTCGTCAGTTTTTGACCTTTTCTATTCCTTAAACGAAGTCTTGTCTCTGATCGCTTCCTTCACCTCTACAGTGAGCCATTCCAGTTCCTTGTTCTTTTTCCTCTTGGATCCCTTGTTGATACGCGGTATATATAGATTTTGCGCCTCGGTGACTGTGTTCTAAAAAAGGGACCATGCTTGCTCGAGCATTTTTACATTTCTTATCCTCTTCTTAATCTTCCTCCCCACCATAATTCTCATCCCTTCATAATGCCCTTTTTGGAAGTTCAGTGCTGTGGTCGTCATTCTTTTTTTTATTTATGCAAAATTTTTACACTTTTAATATCAACTGATATCAAAGAAAAAGGATTCTTACACAAAGTTTAACATTCATATACATATAACAGAAAATTCCTTTTCAAGCCCACAAAACTGGGGAGCCATACTTCTATATTACCTAACTTAAATACAAAGAAAACTAAGAATTGGTTCGGATTCATATGAATCCTAACCATTCATTATTTATGGGACTCTGACATCCTCCAACTTTCTCAGTAGTGAAACATTAATCAACAAACCTCATTTCTATTCTCTAGCCATTAAAAATTGTTGTAATTGAATGGGGTCCCAAAAAACATATTCGATATCCTGTAATTTAACAAGACATTTACATGGAAATTTTAGATAGAATGATGCCTTAAGAGCTAAAACTCTTGTTCTTAGTTTCAAAAATTCTTTCCTTCTTAATTGCATAACTCTTGAAACATCAGGAAAAATCCTAACCAAATCTCCACAGAATTTTGTCAATCTATTTTTAAAGTAAAGTTTCATTATTAACATTTTATCTATCTCACTCATGCATGTTATTACCATAGTGGACCTATTCTGAATCACATCTTGACTATCTTCCAAAAATTCTGACAGATTTATTTCATTTGTGACCAGATGGTCATCCTCCTGGTCGGATTGTATTTTCTTTTGTGGAATATAATAATAATTATTAATTGGGAAAGTTTCCGCATTGGTTAGTCCCAGTATTTCTTTGAAGTATTTCCTTAACAAAATTTCAGAAGATAATAAATGAGTCACTGGGAAATTAACCAAGCGGAGGTTCCTCACTCTATTCATATTTTCTAACATTTCCATTTTAGAATGTAGCACTGTAGAATAGAGAGTTGCGCGGGGACAGAAATCCCACCCGTCCCCACCCGTCCCCGCCAAAGTCCCACCCGTCCCCACCCGTCCCCGTGAGTTCTCCCACCAGTCCCCACCCGTCCCCGCGAGGAATCCCTCCGTCCCCACCCGTCCCCGCGAGGAATCCTCTCCGTCCCCGCCCGTCCCCGCGAGGAATCCCCTACATCCCCACCTGTCCCTATAAACTACAGAAATAGTTATTTCATTTAATTATGCTACTGAATTAAAGGCTCTGGTAGAAACCCATTTAAAAATAAGCAAAAAGACTTTATTAATTTGGAAATATTAATTGGGAAGAATACATACTTTGTAAACGGGTTTCTACCAGAGCCTCTAATGTTTATAAATTTTTATCAACACAACTAATATATTACTTTATCCTTAAGCAAAAAAAAAAAAATAATAATAATTTTTTTCCTACCTTTATTGCCTGGTTTCTGCTTTCTTCATGTTCTCATTCAATTCCTTCCATCCACTGCCTCTCTTCTCTCTGTGTCTTCCATTTGCTCTGTTACTGTGCCTCTCCCTTTCTCCCCCCTCCCAAATTGGTCTGGCACCCATCTTTTTCCCTCCGCTCCCCCCATAGTCTGGCACCTCTGTCTTCTTCCCTGCCAGCGTCTTCTTCCCATTCCCTCTTCCCCATTTCCTTTCAGTGTCCTTCTCCCCCACCATCTTCCCCATGTCCTGTCAGGCAGCATCCTTCTCCCCTCTCTGCCTTCCCCATGCCTTTCAGCGGCCTTCTCCCCCCTCTGTCTTCCCCATGTCCTTTCAGTGGCATTCTCCACCCCTTTGTCTTCCCCAGTGCTTTCAGGGTCCTTCCCCCCCTTCCTCCCGTTTACCCCATGTCCTTTCAGCGGCCTTCTCCACCCCTGTTTTCCCCATGTCCTTTCAGCGGCCTTCTCCACCCCTGTTTTCCCCATGTCCTTTCAGCGGCCTTCTCCACCCCTGTTTTCCCCATGTCCTTTCAGTGGCATTCTCCACCCCTTTGTCTTCCCCAGTGCTTTCAGGGTCCTTCCCCCCCTCATCTCCCGTTTACCCCATGTCCTTTCAGCGTTCCTTTCCACCCCTTTGTCTTCCCCAGTGCTTTCAGCGGCCTTCTCCCCCCTTAAGCGTCTTTTCTTCTCCACTCCACCTTTCCTCCCTCCCTGCCTCCACCTTTGTGGCGCTTTTGCACCCGACCGACAACAGAACAGGCCCGGTCGGACAAATCTCCCTGTCCTGTAGCCGCGAATCTAAATTACCTTCTTACAGCAGCTGGAGTAGTGAAGCTGCTGTAAGAGGTAATTTAGATTCACGGCTACAGGGCAGGGAGATTTGTCGGCCGGGCCTGTTGTCGGTCGATCGGGGGATCTGACCGGCTGTGCACATTCTCCGGGGCGGTCCGCCCCCTCCCCCCTCTTTCGTACGCCATTGCCTTCTTCCTACCTGCCCTGCCGCACACAGCCGACCGGAAGTCTTCCTGATGTCAGCGCTGACGTCAGAGGAAGGGAGGGCTTTGCTTAAGCCCTCCCTCCGACGTCAGCGCTGACATCGGGAAGATTTCCGTTCGGATGTGTGCTGCGACAGGGCAGGTAAGGAGAAGGAGACTACCCTCGCGGCTCGACCAACCCCGCTGCGATCCAACCCCGCAGGAACCCCGCGACCCTCGGAGGTGTCCCCACGGGATCCCCGCGACCCTAGGGGGCGTCCCCACGGGATCCGCGGGATTCCCGTCATCCCCGTTCCCGTGCAGCTCTCTACTGTAGAATCCTTAACAGCAGATACTGAGACAGATTGCAATGTATTACTTTGAGTTTCTACCACACTTAATCTTTTATCCAAGCAACTTAAATTGGAATCCACATTCACAAATTTTTGAGAAACAGACTGTGAATAGTTTGTTTCATAGATTCTCTGAAAACCCCTTCAACTCTAGAAATACCTAACCACAAATCTTTAAGGGTAATATCTTGTTTTTCCACTGCTAGTGGTTGATCCTCTACAGCACCTGAAAATTCAGGTAATTTAGGTATATCCATAAAAACTAATTTACTTATTTGCGTAGAAGAAACCACAAATTCAGTAGAAATAGCGGGGGTAATCTTCCCGCTATCACCAGATATTGGGTGAAGGGGGTGGGTCCTTTCAAGGGGACTCATCGATGCACCCGACATGGGAGAGTTCGTATCAAGTGAAGGTTGTGATGGATTATTTGTGGAAAAAGTCAAATGCCTGTCCATTGGACCAGAAACAGCAGGTGTAGAACTCTTAGGCTTTATTTTCCTTTTTCCCATGGTATAAATGATTTAAAGTTATACGACTTGAGTTCACGCTCCCCGGCTCCTAGTTGCTCCAAGGGGCTCCCAAGGGGCAGAACCTGCCCCTTCGGCCATGCCCTGCGGCCGCAACCGCAGCGGCGGTCTTGATTTTAAGGAGAAGCTAATCAAAGCAATCAGGAGAGATGGACCCGATGATGTCAGGGGTCCGTCTCTTGTAGTGCCTGCCCGATTCCACCACCGAGCACTGAAACCACTACTGCAGGAGACACAGGGCACCAGAAATAATCCTCCTCAGACGTCCCAGCGGGTAAGAACAGCTCCCCCCGTCATTCTGGATCGATGTTTTGCCCCTGTGTCCAGGTTGAAGTGGATCATATTGTGATCACTGTTTCCCAGTGTCCCTTCTACTTCTACACCTTGCGCTGGTCTTCATAGTCCATTTAGAATTAAGTCCAGAATTTGTTCCAGGAAGCAATCGCCTAGGTTCCAGGGAAAAGAGCCCCAGTTTCTCCAGTCTTTCAGCATATGAAAGGTTTTCCATATCTTTTATCAAATGTGTCGCTCTCTTCTGGACCCTCTCGAGTATCGCCATATCCTTCTTTAGGTACAGCGACCAATATTGGACGCAGTACTCCAGATGCGGGTGCACCATCGCCCGATACAACGGCAGGATAACTTCTTTCGTTCTGGTTGTAATACCCTTCTTGATTATACCTAGCAATCTATTCGCTTTCTTAGTGGCCACTGTGCACTGTGCCGACGGCTTCATTGTCTTGTCGACTATTGCCCCCAAGTCCCTTTCTTGGGTACTCTCATACAGTAACAGCCCTCCCATCGTGTAGCTGTATCTCGGGTTTCTGTTTCCTTCGTGCAAGACTTTGCATTTTTCTACATTGAATTTCATCTGCCATCTCGTCACCCATTCCCCCAGTCTGTTCAGGTCCCTTTGTAAATCTTTGCATTCCTCTATAGTCCTAGCCCCACTAAATAGTTTGGTGTCATCTGCGAATTTTATTACTTCGCACTTCGTCCCTGTTTCTAGATCATTTATAAATACATTGAATAGCAGCGGTCCAAGCACCGACTTCTGTGGAACACCACTCGTGACCCTCCTCCAGTCCGAGTAGTGGCCCTTCACTCTTACTCTCTGCTTTCTACCCGCCAACCAATTCCTGATCCATCTGTGTACATCTTCCACCCCGAAGTAGGCATTCATGGGGTACCTTGTCAAAGGATTTTTGGAAGTCTAAATATATGATGTCTATGGGGTCCCCTTTGTCCATCCATTTGTTAATTCCTTCGAAGAAGTGCAATAAGTTCGTTAGGCACGATCTTCCCTTGCAGAAGCCATGTTGGCTTGTTTTCATAAGTTTATTCCTTTCTAGATGCTCCTCGATGCTATCTTTTATCAGTGCTTCCGCCATTTTCCCTGGAACCGAGGTCAGACTTACCAGTCTGTAGTTCACCGGGTCACCCCTTGATCCCTTTTTAAAGATGGGTGTAATGTTGGCTATCTTCCAATCCTCCGGGATCATGCCTGTTTTCAGGGATAGATTACAAACCTGCTGTAGTAGTTCTGCTATTTCCTCCTTAAGCTCTTTCAGTACCCTAGAGTGGATTCCGTCCGGGCCCGGTGATTTGTCAGTTTTTAGTTTTTCTAACTGCCTGTGTACGTCTTCAAGGTTTACTTCCATGGCTGTTAATTTTTCTGCTTGTTCTCCTTTGAAGATTTGTTCAGGTTCCGGTATGTTGGATGTGTCCTCATTTGTAAATACTGACGAAAAGAACGTGTTTAGTCTTTCTGCCACTTCTTTCTCCTCCTTCACCACACCCTTCCTATCTCCGTCATCCAACGGTCCCACCTCCTGCCTGGCCAGCTGCTTCCCTTTAACGTATCTGAAGAATGGTTTGAAATTTCGTGCTTCCCTGGCTAGCTTCTCTTCATATTCTCTTTTTGCTTTTCTAACCATGAGGTGACATTCTTTTTGATACTTCCTGTGTTCTTTCCAGTTCTCCTCGGTTTTACCCTTTTTCCATTTCTTGAATGAATTCTTCTTATCACCTATCGCTTTCTTCACTTCTTTAGTTATTCACGCCGGGTCTTTTGTTCGGCTCTTTTTGCACCCTTTTCTGAATCTGGGGATATACAGATTTTGCGCCTCGCTCACTGTGTCCTTGAATAGAGACCAGGCTTGCTCTACAGTCTGCCAATTCTTTGAGCTGTTCCTAAGTTTCTTCCTTACCATTACTCTCATCGCTTCGTAGTTTCCTTTCTTGAAGTTGAAAGTTGTCGCTGTGGTTCTCTTTCCCTTCAATATTCCTACTTCAACTTTGAAGTTGATCATATTGTGATTGCTGTTTCCCAACGGTCCCCACTACTTCCACTTCCTTTGCAGGTCCTCTTAGCCCATTAAGGATTAGATCCAGAGTGGCATTCCCTCTCGTCGGTTCTCTGACAAGCTGATCCATGAAGCAGTCCTGATAGCCTCCAGGAATCCGGTCTCTCTGGCGCATTTTGAGTTTCCAAGACTGCAGTCTATCCCGGAATAGTTGAAGTCTCCCATAATAATCGTGTTGCCGCTTTTGCATTCTCGTTTCATCTCGGCTTCCATTTCTTCATCGGTAGCTTTGGTTTGCCCAGGTGGACGATAGTTAAACCCATATTTATCTCGGACCCTTTCCTTCCAAGTATTTTATTTAACCCATAGCAATTCCAATTTGTTGGTCGTCGCTGCTGTGTCCACTCTGGTTGAGTGTATGCTTTCTTTTATGTATAGGGCTATTCCTCCTCCTTTCTGACCTGACCTGTCTTGGCGATAGAGTTTGTACCCTGGCAGTGCTATGTCCCATTTGTTTTCTTCATTCCACCATGTTTCGGATACTCCAATGATGTCTAGGTTCTCAGTTTTGGCCATGACTTCTAATTCCCCCATTTTGTTCCTTAGGCTCCTTTCATTAGTATATATGCAATTTAAGTCCTGGTATTTTTTCGTCTTCATTTCCTTTCCCTGTGCTTCGATCTTTATTTTCTTTTCTTGTGCTACAATCCTCTTATCCTCCTCTTCTGGATCAGTCATCTCCTGTGTTTTGTCCGTTGTTTCTTCCCAACATTTTACCCACTTAGTATCTTCATGGGATACCTTCTTCCGAATTGTCGACACTTGGTCGACTGTCAGCTTTCCCCTTCTTCTTAGTTTAAAGCCTGCTCTATTCCTCTCCTGACGTTGTTTGCTAGAAGTCTAGTTCTCGCCGCACTCAGATGCAGTCCATCTCTCCTGAAGAGCTTGCTCTTGTCCCAAAACGTTGTCCAGTTCCTCACAAATTGGAACCCCTCTTCCTCACACCATCTCCTCATCCATGTATTTATTGATTGTAGTTCCGTCTGCCTCTTCACATCTGTCCTTGGTACTGGTAGGATCTCTGAAAATGCAATCTTCTGAGTCCTCATCTTCAACTTCCTTCCCAGAATCTTGAACTGTTCTATCAGTGCACTTCTACTGTAGTCCCTCCTGCTGACATCATTAGTCCCGATGTAGATCATTACTGTAGTGTCTTCCATCTCTGCTCCGTCTAGGATCTTTCTGATTTTGTCAACGATGTCCTTTGTTCTCGCTCCTGGGAGGCAGGTCACCAGTCGATCCTCTATCCCACCTGCTATGTGACTGTCTACTTGCTTTTGGATTGAGTCTCCCACTAGGATCGCAGACTTTCCCTTCTTCAGTTTTCACTCCGGTCACAGGTCTGTGTCCTCGGAGTGCTTCGCTGCTTCTTCTTCTATGTTCTCAGTGTGCTTCGCTGCTTCTTCTTTTGGGTATCAACTAGACCTTTCCTCCCCTTCCTGCGGGATTCCTCTGTGGGTTTCTTCCTTGGAGTCATCTTCCCCTTGTTCTCCCTTCCATGTTGGTGTGTCTTCATCTTTCCTCTGATGTTCGTGTTCTTCCACCCTCCTCCTATAGGCCTCCTCAATGAATTCCTCAAGTTCTCTGACTTCTCGTGAAGTCCTCCGCTGTCCTGAAAGGGTCTTCTGTTATGTAAAGTCCTTCCAATTCTTGTATCCTGTCCTTCAGTTGCCTGACTTCCCTCTTCAAGCTTTTCAGCTCCTGACACCAACCGCACACATATGACTGCCTCCCCCAGGGGAGGTAGTCATACATGTGACAGACTGTGCAGAATACTGGAAAGCTCATCTTCTGGAATCCTCTGCTTCCATTGCTGTCCACTTTTTTGGAGTACTCTCTTTTATTTCACTGGTTCCTTTTTGCTTGTGTGAGTGTGTGTTCTCTTCTGTGCCTGTTTCTTGCTACTTCCCTATTCCCTGGTTATATGTTTTTCCCTGTATCCACTTCTAATGTGCCACGTTTGCCTAGTGTTGTGGTGTTCTATGTTGGTTGGATTTGCTAACTTTAGGATAGCAGTTTGCGTGTGTCCTGATGTTGTTACGTATGTATGTGCCCTCTGTGTCTGCTTTGTTTTTGCTTTTATGTACTTATTTGGGTATTTTACTGTGTTATTTGTTGGCTTCCTTACCTTGTTGCCCTTCCTTAGTGTCCTTGGGTGTGGTGATTCTGCCCTTCTTGAGGCCCTTCGCAAAGGCGCTCTCACTGTGCGCCGTTGGCTCCTCCCCTTTTATGGAGGAGTTTGGCTCCGGTGTGCTGCTGATGTCGGAGGGGTGGGCGAAGCTATCTCTCGCCTCTGCCCCTCACTGTGTCCTGCCTGCCTCTCTCTCCTCTCTCCCACATGCTGTTCCTCTGTCTCCTGCCTGCCTGTCTCTCACTCCGCTCTCCTCAGCCGCCTCCCGACTCTCTCCGGCCACTTCCTCTGCTGCTTACAGTGGTCGCTGCGCCTTTGGCTCCTCCCCTTTTATGGAGGAGTTCAGCTCCAGAGTGCTGCTGACATCAGAGGGGTAGGCGGAGCTATCTCTCGCCTCTGCCCCTCACTGTGTCCTGCCTGCCTCTCTCTCCTCTCTCCCACATGCTGTTCCTCTGTCTCCTGCCTCTCACTCCGCTCTCCTCAGCCGCCTCCCGACTCTCTCCGGCCACTTCCTCTGCTGTTTACAGCAACTCATGTACATTTATATTATGTAGGTATTTAAGCATCTCTCTAGAAACAATACTAACAATAACAATCTTAAATAAATTACTGTAGCAAAAAAATTGTTGCAAAAATGTTATAAGCCAAGTGGTGGAACTATCCTTTGAAAAACCATTTAAGTAAAGTGGAGAAAAAAGCCTTAACTAATTTTATATGCAGACGGCAACCCAATGAGTTTCTTAGCCGTTCTTACTCTGTATCATAGGCAAAAAAAACTCCACTACTTCTCTAAATGAAATCTTTCAAAATAGGAAAATATTTCACCACTGTGCACAGGGAACAAGAAAAAGAACCTTCAGGAAGGTAACATTTATCTTCACAGCTGTTGATGTAAGCCAGGACCGCGATCCAAAAACGCAACGATCTTCCTACAGTCACATTTCTGGCATTGAAATGAAGACAAGGAACCAATGTCCAAATCCAACAAGGCACTTGTTTCACCAATGAATGGCTGCTTCAGGGTTTTCCCTCCTATTCTGTCCACGCGATCCTGGCTTACATCAACAGCTGGAATAATTTGTTTGTAATATACTCTTTTGTGCACTTGTTGTTTAATTTGAAAATGAATAAAGAATTATTAAAAAAAAAAAAAATCAAATGATTATATTATAGTTTAATAACACACCTTAATTCCACCCCAGCCTTGAGGTGACAGGAAGTCTATTGGCGAGGAAACTCCAGCTTTATAAGGGAAACGCAAAAGAAAGTCCAGCTCCACTGGATTTATCTCCTTCCTCAATAATAAAATCTAGGAAAATATTACAAAGCAGAACATGTCTGTAACAAGAAAGTACACCATGCCATAAGAGTGACTTAACATGTAATTTCCATGTACCTGAAATACAACTTGTGCTGTGAAAATGAGTTTATCCCTTTCAAAGAGGCCTCTATTTGTATAAATGAAGACAGAGTATGTGATTTCTTCTGTTAGACTAATCACCCTTTGTTTCACATTTTCCTGTGGAGGAGTTCGCAGGATTGCTCTCTCAAATACCACACTGAAGGCCTAGATCCAAAGACAGAGAGCATTCACATTTGTTACAAGTGGGGAGAAGAGAGCCAAGAGTGCAGGCCCTAGGAATGAAGGTGGACCTGCACTGAACTGAGGAGGGGGAAAGCAAATGCTCACCGTGATTTCCTTTATTATATTACCTTTAGTGAGAACTGGTATATGGGGTTGATTTTGTTGAGATCATTAAGTATAAAATATAACAGCGATGCTCTCACAGCAGTTGCTCTATAATTCTCTCTGGCCTCATTTATTTTAGTTTCTGTAATTTTAGCTTCCTTTACCTAAAAGAAATATGTCTTCATTAATGCATTACTGTAAATGGAATATCTCTATTAAAGTCCTTTTGCAAATTTGCCATGATGTTACATTGAAAGCAGGTCAGACCTATAGGCCAGAGTTAAGGATATGGGGATTTGTACAAGTGAGGATGAGGATTTAGGAGGCTCCAAGAGGGTGGGGCTAAGATTCATGAAAAGAAGTAATGGAGATACCAGAAAGTACAGGAAAACAACGAGGAGGAAAGCCTATGGACTGCAATAAGGCACCATAGATAGGTCTTAGGGCCTTATTTGCCATCTCATTCAATGTAGAAATAGAATAAAGGTTTTTGTAGAGAGGAATTTAAAGAATACAGACCAGCAGAAGAAGCAATTCCTAATCAATATTCCTTACTTTTTGCTCAATTTCTAAGGCCGTATTTTTGGTTGTCTCCAGGTTCTCCACCAGTGCCGTGTCTCCTAGAAAGTTTCCTGATGCCGCAGAGAGTCGAGCCAACAGTGAATCTTCTAGCTCCTTCAAGACAATTTTAAACTCATTCTGCTGCTTAGTGAGATTAGCCTGCAGCCAAGTGAAATGATTTACCCTTGTCAAACATCAATTTCAATTGATTAACAACAGTGTCAAACATCATATTCAATTGATTGACAACAGTGATCCAGTGGAATTTCACAGGAATCCAATAAGAGCATATTGTCAGACCTTCTAGACAGCTTAGACAACATGTTTTTACATTTAGGAGAGACCCCTGTGCTGCCATTCAGATTAATCTAATCTAATCCTTAGGTTTGTATACCGCATCTTTTCCACGTTCGTAGAGCTCGGCACGGTTTACAGGAAATGAAATAGGAAGGAACTACAATAAAGGGTTAGAGGCCAAAGTATGAAGAATATTTAGAGGACTTGGGAAGCCAGATATGAAGAGTTTTTTGAGGACTTGGGATACCAAAGTTGGAGAGAGGCTTACATTTTTGAGAAAAGCCAGGTTTTCAGATGTTTGCGGAAAACTTGGAGAGAGCTCAAGTTCTGAAGAAGGGAGGTAAGGTTGTTCCAGAGCTCAGTGATTTTGAAGGTGAGGGAGGTCCCTAGCTTTCCTGTATGGGAAATGCCTTTTTTTTTTTTTTAAGTTCAATAAGTTTTTATTAAGGTTTTACAAAAGAACAGAAAGTAATAGAGCTGAACATCAGTCAAACATTGCATCGGTACATATACTAATACATAACAAATCCATAAAACAATGCCCCAAAACACGGGATCGATAATATGAGGGATTGTTATTTCCAGGAAGAGGGAGAAAAGAAAAAGGGGAATATAAGCAAATCAGTATAACTTATACTTAAACTATGATGTAAAGTCTGTAACCAATCTGATGGCAAACCTATACCACAATAATGTACCAAAAACATTGAGAGAAGAAGATATAGAGGAATAATGAGTGTCGAAGATTAATATCAAGTACAGTCAAAGGACGTGTTGATGTAGTTTTATCATGAATCACAAGGGCTAAGTTGGAAAGCTAAATGGTGAATCAGCATATTGTAATAAAGGACCCCAAAGCCTTCTAAACTTATGCATCAGGCCTAATCTTTCCGCAGCTATTTTTTCATATTTAACTGTCAAACAAGTAGTGTTCCACCAGGTGTCATAGCAAACTCGCTCCAGATTCTTCCAGTTCGAAAGAATGATCTTGACAGCAATCAGGAGAAGCATATGAATGAGACAGTCTTCATCTTTGTGAAATACATCAGAGGAATTGACGCTTCCTAGGATAATAGAATTGTATGATAGTGGAATGGAGGTATGAAGTAACTTGTTAATATCGGCTATGACACTGGACCAGAATTGACGTAACAACGGACAGTCAAAAAGCATATGTTTAAGGGTGCCCTGAGAGGATTTGCAGGACCAGCATTTATCTGATTCTCCAGCTTTAAAACGAGCTAGTCGACTAGGAGTCCAATAGGCCCTATGGTTGAGAAATAAGGAAGCTTGGAGAAAGGAAGCAGATTTACAAATAGTATGAGTACGTGACCATAAATGTTCCCACTGTTTTTCAGCTAATGAAATTTGAAAATCTAATGACCATTTGTGTTCCGTTTCAAGGGGATGTTGAATTTTCTGTTGTCTTGCATATTTATACCATGTAGATGCTTCTTTTTTGAGGGTGGGAAAAGACGCACATAGCGAAAGCAGTGGTGGCACTGTATTGAGAAGTGATTGGAGTTTAAGATGAGACGCAATAGCTTGCTTAAGCTGTAGCCAGCGGTATTGTTGAGAACTATTTAAACCATAAGTAGCATTTAATTGGTCGAAAGAGATCCATTGATCCCCATCCCTTAACTGGCTTACTTGGTGTACTCCCGCAGACTGCCACATCTTCCAATCTACAATGTTTTTACCAATACGGATTGAACTATTGCGCCAAATGGGAGCAGATGTTGTGTCCAACCACTTAATATCAAGTGAGGATTCTAACCTTTTAAAGACCTGAATCATGGATAGCAGAATGTGATCCCTAATGACAGGAGTTGTAGGCGGCAACATGAAGGGAAGGAGCTGTAATCTGTAAGGAGAATATCTTTCTCTTTCAAATTCAAGCCAGCGATTGGTAGAAGTTGTGAAATCTTCAGAAAGCAGCCATCTAACACCTTGCCGAGACAAGAAGGCATGGTGATAATCCAAAAGATCGGGAAAATTCACACCCCCACTATTTCTTCCTTGTTTCAGTTTATGGAGAGCAATTCTGGATGTATTATTGTTCCACAAGAACTTGATTAGAATCGATTCCAAGTTTCTGTAGGTTGATAAGGGCAGAAGTGTAGGAAGCATGCTCAGAGTATACAATATTTTAGGCGTCAACACCATTTTAATCGATGCTAAACGACCCCACCATGAAAGATTCAATGGATTCCATTTAAGAATTTGGGACTTGATGGAATTCAGTAATTGAGAAGTACAATTCTCAATGGTGGAGTCTAGTGATTTGCCAAATGGGATAAGAACATAAGAAGCGCCATCTCCGGATCAGACCTTCGGTCCATCAAGTCCGGCGATCCGCACACGCGGAGGCCCTGCCAGGTATACACCTGGCTTATTTTATAGCCAACCATATCTTTATATGCCTCTCTCAAGGAGATATGCATCTAGTTTGCTTTTGAAGCCTAGGACTGTCGATTCCGCAATAATCTCCCCTGGGAGAGTATTCCAGATGTCAACCACTCTCTGTGTGAAGCAGAACTTCCTGATATTAGTCCTGAACTTGTCCCCCCTTAGCTTCATTCCATGTCCTCTTGTCCGTGTCAAATTGGACAATGTAAATAATCTTCTCTGCTCTATTTTGTCGATTCCTTTCAGTATTTTGAAGGTCTCGATCATATCCCCACGCAGTCTCCTTTTCTCAAGGGAGAACAATCCCAGTGTTTTAAGTCGATCTTCATATTCCAGTTTCTCCATACCCTTCACTAGTTTAGTTGCTCGTCTCTGCACCCTCTCCAGCAGTTTTATATCTTTCTTTAGGTAGGGAGACCAATGTTGGACGCAGTATTCCAAGTGGGGTCTGACCATTGCCCTATAAAGCGGCATTATAACTTTCTCTGATCTACTTGAGATTCCTTTCTTTATCATGCCCAACATTCTATTTGCCTTATTTGCCGCTGCCGCGCATTGTGCCGACGGCTTCAGGGTCCTATCTATCAGTACACCTAGATCCCTTTCTAGTTCACTTTTTCCCAGAGTTGCACCTGACATTCTGTACTCGTATTCCTTATTTTTACTGCCTAAATGCATTACCTTGCATTTCTCCACGTTGAACTTCATCTGCCATTTCTCCGCCCATTTTTCTAACCGACACAAATCGCTCTGGAGTTCTTCACTATCCTCCTGCGATCTGATTGCCCGGCAGAGTTTTGTGTCATCTGCAAACTTGATGATCTCACTGGATGTTCCGCTTTCCAAGTCATTGATATAAATATTAAAAAGGATCGGCCCAAGTACCGAGCCCTGGGGTACACCACTAGTCACTTTCTCCCAGTCGGAGAACTTCCCATTAATGCCCACTCTCTGCTTCCTGTTATCCAGCCATTTGCCTATCCATCTTTGTATATCTCCCTCTATGCCATGGCTTTGTAGTTTCCTGAGAAGTCTTTCGTGTGGAACTTTGTCAAATGCTTTCTGGAAGTCTAAGTATATTATGTCCACCGGCTTTCCACTATCAATTTGCTTGTTCACGGTCTCAAAGAATTGGAGTAAATTCGTCAAACACGATTTCCCTTTCCTGAATCCATGTTGACTGGGTTTCATCAAGTCGTGTGTGTCCAAGTGCTGAACTATGCTATCCTTGATCAGTGATTCAATCATCTTGCCGGGGACAGACGTAAGACTCACAGGTCTATAGTTGCCCGGTTCTCCTCTCGATCCTTTTTTGAAAATTGGCGTGACGTTCGCTTTCCTCCAGTCGACTGGTATCTGACCAGTTCTGATTGACAGGTTTGCAAGTTTTTGCAATAACTCTCCGATTTCAACCTTCAATTCCTTCAAGACTCTCGGGTGAATTTCATCCGGTCCAGGGGATTTGTCACTTTTAAGTTTGTCGATCTGGTAGTATATCTGATCTAAGTTCACTTCAACTGTGGTGAGGCTGTCCTAGGTATGTTAATGATGAGTCAGACCAACGGAAACCATATTGAGCAATTAAATGTTGATGGGCATGGGAGTTTAAGGGCATAAGTTCCGTTTTACTATTGTTAAGTTTGTATCCAGAAATCTTGGAGAAGTCTTCAATGAGAGTGAGCAGTGCAGGAATGGACTCAGGAGATAAATACAGGAGAACATCGTCAGCGTATGCTGAAAACTTTACTTCAGAGTCACCACAGCGTACCCCACAAATACGGTCATTATTTCTGATAGAATGTAAAAAGGGCTCTAATGCTAGATTAAAAAGCAGGGGCGAGAGAGGACACCCTTGTCTCGTACCTCTAGTAGGTTTAAATTGAGCAGATGGATAACCATTGATGCGTACGTTTGTTGTGGGTGCTGAATAAAGAACCTTGATCATTTGAATGGAAGAATCATCAAATCCGAACCACCGAAGAGCCATGAACAGATAATCCCATTCCACTCTATCAAACGCCTTTTCAGCATCCAACGCTAATGCAATTAGTGGAGAATTTTGTGTATTAGCATGAAGTATGACATTCGCAAACATGCGTGAGTTGTCACTGGAGAGTCTATTCAACATGAAGCCATTTTGGTCAGCACCAATTAATTTGGGAAGAAGAGATTGTAGACGAGTTGCAATGATTTTAGCGTAGATTTTTGCATCAACATTGATTAAAGCTAACGGTCGGTAGTTGGCCACATGAAGGTGATCTTTGCCAGGTTTAGGCAAAACAGTAATGCTTGCTTCAGTGAAGGTACCTCTCACGTCACCGGTGCGTATAAAATAATCAAAGAGGTTAACTAAATGAGGTGCAAGTTCCTGTTGAAAAGCAGCATAAAATTCAGAAGTGAAGCCATCTGGACCAGGAGCTTTCCTTTTTGCCATGTGCTTTAAAACCAAGCCAATATCTGATTCCGATATGCTCATGGATAAGACCGAATTATCCTCAGGCGTTAGAGTAGGATGAGGTGTATTTGTTAATATCTTCGAAGTGTCGGGATTAATGATTTCCGATGTATACAGACTTTCATAAAATTGACTAAATGTTCTTGAAATCAGAAGAGGATCCACTGTGATGGACCCATCCTCCCTATTGATGGCGGATATGGTTAATCGTTCTTCCTGTATTTTCAAGTATTGAGCCAATGCTCTGCCAGCTTTGTTTGAAGTACAATGATAATTAGCTTTTTGCATGAAAAGAGCATTCCCAGCTTTTTTGCTTAGTAGTAAATTATAGCAAAGTCTCTCATGATGTAACAACTTCAAGGTTTTCATATCCGACGGATTAGCTTGGTGATTCCTTTCCAGTTCTTTAATGGAATTTACATGAGCTAAGAGTTGTTTAGTGAGCAATTTAGATTGACGAGACTGATAGGCTATAATGGTGCCTCTGAGCGTGGCCTTGAAAGCATCCCATAAAATCGGCCAGCTAACATCGACAGCAGTATTGAATTTGAAGTATTCCGATATCGCAGCTCTAATAGATTTCATGAAATCGTCATCAAGTAATAAAGCATTATTAAACCGCCATGTTCTCCCTTTTTTTGAGAGAGAGTCGCTATCAATAACCAATTCAATAGCTGCATGGTCCGAGACTGACAACTCATTAATAGAGGCATGTGATACTGAGTTCAAAAGATTGTTACTAAGTAAAAAATAATCCAGTCTCGAGTATGAATTGTGAGGAGCAGAATAGAAAGTGTATTGCCTGTCTTCACCATTCAAGAGCCGCCACGGGTCAACTAATTTTAATTGTGTGATTAAATTATGAAGACTATGCCAAGACCTGGTAGGTTTGTGAGTGGCAGTTGATTTCCTGTCAATTGCCGGATCCAGGATTAAATTAAAATCGCCAGTTAATATGTGATGTTGGGAGTTATCTTCAAGCAGTGAGACCAAAAGACTGTCAAAAAATTCTGGTTTATCTTGATTTGGCGCATATATGTTCAACAGGGAAATCTCTTTCTGATGGATAAGGAGTTTAGCAAGAATCCATCGCCCTTCAGTATCTGTAGTGTATGATAATATTTTAATGTGATCACATTTTCTAACCAACAAGGCCGTACCGTTCTTTTTATGGTCAGCAGGTGAAGCAATAACGGGTAACGACCAGTTGGTCCTCAGTTTAGCTGATTCGACGATATTTAAATGAGTTTCTTGAAGACAAACAATATCTGGGGACTTTTTGGAAACATAGTCTAATATTTTTTTCCGTTTGATAGGATTATTAAATCCTTTGACATTTAAGGACAATAATTTTACCATTCTAAGATATAAAGGTGATTGACCATGGAAACATCCATTATATTACATACATCAACATGTGAGTGGTATGAAGTGGTACAGTATACAAGACTGAAACTCAGAAATTTGGAATACAGACGTACATATAAGCTGCCATGTCCTGAGAAGGACAAATGACAACTATACCCCATGGGAAGAGGGAGCATAAGGGAAGAGTAATCAGTGCACCGACAATAACAATACAATATCCTTTTGAAATGTAACCATTAAGCCCAATATAAACAATGTTTGAACAGTGAGAAAAAAGAAAAGAACATGCAAGACTAGTCGTAGTAATATTCAAGTAACCATGAATATGAACAACATATGAGGAATGATGATAATGTCAAGCATGAAAAACATTAAACCAACATATGCATGATAAATAGCAATATGACGGATAAATTGCTTGCCATAACAGTGGAAATCTAACACAGCAGTAAACAATATAGTCTTGCTTATTATAACGTCAGAGGTGACCCTTCAAATGTGAGACACCCATAAAGAACCTATCAAGAATATTAATGAGGTAGCAACACACAGCAAGATGGCACATAACACTTGGTCAAGTGAGATGAGAATGTCTGAGTAAACTAAAAGCATAGTATGAACATAGTTAGAAAATACAGATACATGTAAGTACATCTATTCCATGTGTCTAATTGAGAGACATAAGTAAGTGGTAGCTGAAGCGGACAAATATAGAACAGTCAGAGTAACAACCCTGCTAAGTGAATAGCAAAATATGCAGCATTTAGTAGTCAGATATAAGTAGTTTGTGCCTTAAACTATCAAGGGTGAGAAGACTACACCTAAATGAGAAAAACATAAACTGAAATTAATGATAAGGTAATAGAAGAAAAAAAAAAAAAAAAAAATAGTTAAAAGAAAAGAATACACAATAAGGCAATGAAGAAAACCAAGCAGCAATAAACACTTAGAAAATTCATGAAGTTAATAGGTATAAGAGAATTCATATTACAGTACAATACATGAAGTTCAAAAACATATACCTTAAAATCACTGACTGACAAAATAAATATTAAATATGAAATCCATTATTGATAGTACACAACCTATGCAGGAATGAATAATACGTGAGTGAATAAGGTAAAGAAAATGAGGGAAGGTGAGACAGCAAATCTAGGTAAATTTATCATGAGGATAGTTCACTCAGGCTTTGAAAATTTATGAGGACATATAAAATGCGATAATAATTCATATTGTGTAGAATAAAACAAGCGCACTATGGTAAACGCAGTAAAACATAAATATAGATAAAGACAAGTGTGCTGGAAAATGAATAAGACAGCTGGAAATTTAATTTTGTCAGTTAATGGTGAGCAAGGTGATAAGGAGAGATGAGAATAAATAAAAGACACCACTTTAGAAAAAGATATCAAGGAAAAGGAAGTGAAGGATAATTCAATAGGATGAACCATACAATTCATTGATAATAATACAGAGGGGACATACCAGTGCAATTTATGAAATGTATGCTTGTATAATGAAAGGGAATAATTAATAACAGGCTAAAACATGTGACGAGCTAAAATACATTAATAATTCATAGAGGGTAAGCTTAATTAATCATACAGTGCTAAATTCATTAAAGTTAATGAGAACCATGATGGCCCATGAACAGTTAATGGGATAATAGAAGGAGAATAAGAAACAGTGGTATACAAAAATAATTGTGACGGTATGGACGATAGAGAGATAGCAAGGGTAAATTTAAACAACGAGAAAAAGAGGTTAGAGGGAGAGAGAGGGTGATGGAACCTTTTCATAAGTATAGTAAATATATTATAATAAAAACAAAACATCAAGCATTTGCAGTAGTGGGGAACAACAGAATTGATTGTGCTGCAGGGATGAGTAATTAATGAGGCTTCGAGAAATGAAAAGGAGACGGAAATTAAAGACAACTAGAAAATAATACAGACAGGGCATACCAGTGTAGTTTATGAAATGTATGCTTGTATAGTTAAAGGGAATAATTAATAACAGGCTAAAACATGTGGCAATCTAAAATACATTAATAATTCATAGAATAAAATTGATTAGTCAAACGGTGTTAATTTCATAAAAGTTAAAGGAGGAGAGAAGGTGATGGAATCATTTCATAAGTATAAAGAATATATTATATTAAAAACAAAACATTAAGCATTTGCAGTAGTGAGGAACAACAGAATTGATTGTGCTGCAGGGATGAATAATTAATGAGGCTTCGAGAAATGAAAAGGAAACGGTAATTAAAGACAACTTAAATAGCATGAGTATTAATCGAAAACATGAAGGTGTACAATAATTAAAGAGAAAAAAAGAACAAAAAAGGGTCGAGAATGTAAGAGATGGGTAAGAAAAACAGATAATCAAACGTCTGTAAAGTTGTTGGTGAAAGGCAAGATCATGGCCACCATGCTGTGCACGAACCCCAGCAGTTTGCAGAAAAGGCTCCAACGACGAACCCAGAGGACAGAGGCTGCTTAAACTCTGTCAATAGTGGTCGGGCTGAGTTCCTCCAGGTAATCCGATAGTAGCTGTGGGTCAGTAAAGTTTTTGGTCTGGTTGTTGATCGTGACCCGCATCGTGGCAGGGAACAGCAAACCAAATTGAGCCTTGAGCTCTCTGAGCCTCGGACGGTAGGTGAGGAGCTGCTTCCTTCTCTGCGCTGCATTTTTGGTAAGATCAGGAACAAATAAAATTGTGTGGGTATCCAGCTTGAGAGGAGATTTCACCTTAGCACGCTGCATAACAGCAGAAAGTTGAGTGTAGCGGAGAAACTTTACAATGATGGCTCTTGGATACCTGGCGTTCGTGGGGCGAAACGAGGGGACCCTGTGTGCCCTTTCCAATTCGAAATCGCGTGAAAATTGTAAATCCAGGATATCAGGGATTAGCTTTTCCATAAAAGATAATATGTCCGCTCCTTCTTTGCCTTCAGGGATCCCAAGCACACGTAGGTTATTTCTACGTGATCTAAGCTGAAGGTCTTCGAGATCATTTTCAAGCTGTGGCATTTTTTTCAGTTGCACTTGCAGGCTTTTAATGGCTGCTTGAGAAGATGTTTGCACTGCTTCAACATTATCCAGCCTAGAAGACAGTTGTGCAAAGTCCTGTTTCAGCTCAGATAGGTCTTGTTTTATTTCAGAGGTGTCTTCCTTCGTATCATTGACAATTTCTTTTATGGCACACAGCTCCGTGAGGAGCGCATGGTTTGATTCAGGATCCGATTTGTCTTCAGTTGCTTTTTGAGGCGTTGTAGGTTCAGGTTTGTGTCGTTTGCCTACCTTAGAAGTAGCCATCATAAGAGGTGAAAGCAGAGGGCTAAAGATATTGAAAATCCACAAAGGATAAATATGATTATATTTCGATTATTTTCCTTGTATTGTCAGAGCTCACTGATCACGCTGCCATCTCCTATCGCGCCCTCTAGCGCCCCTGGGAAATGCCTTTTAGCGAAGGGAAGGATAGTTTTAATTTGTGGGGGGGTCTGGTGGTATTAGGGTTTGAGGAATTCCAAGAAAGAGGCGCATTTAAAGTGGACCCTGGTGATTATTGGAAGCCAGTGATGCTTGGACAGGAACGGGGAGACATGGTCAAATTTACTTTTAGTGAAGATGAGCTTGGCCGCGGCATTCTGAATCAGCTGAAGTCTATGAAGGTTTTTCTTAGTTAGGCTTAAGTAGATAGAGTTACAATAGGCCAATCTGGAAAAGATGATGGATTGGACAAGGAGGGTAAAATGTTTTTGATGGAAGCAGGATCTAACTTTCCTCAGCATGTGAAGGCTGAAAAAGCATTTTTTTTTACCAAGGATTGGAGGTGGTCATTGAAGGACAATGTGGAATCAATGATGACGCCCAAAACATTGCTCGAGAACTCAAGCTGCAGAGTGGAGCCAGAGGGTAGTGGGATGGAGGTGGGTAGTTGGTCTAGTTTTGGGCCGAGCCAAAGAAGTCTTGGGAAAGTATAGGGAAAATAATAAATGGAGATCTCTTAAAGGGGAAGTGGGTGGATTTTGTAGGCAGCGAGTACAAGCTTTTGAGCCCACATGGGCACAGTATCAAGAAAGTACTATAGTGTTACTTTATCTCAAATAGACATTCAGAATGAAAGGGAAAGACATCAACAGTCCAACAATCAGAGAAAAAACCCCCAAAATGATTTTCTTACAGTGACCCTCTTTGTCTTGGTTACTTTAAGGACATAAAATATATCCAAGTGGGTCAGAGTCCAGCATCCCAGGGCAACAATCTCTAGCAGAATCCCCAAATGTTAGATCCATTTTTTGTTGCCCACCTAGGGATTAGCCATGGCTTTCCCAAAGCTATCTGACTAATAATGGTTTGTGGATTTCTCTTTTAGGAACTTGTCCAAACCTTTTTTAAACCCTGCATGGCTAATCACTTTTACCACATTCTTTGGCGATTTGTTTAGCTCCTACCTTTAGTTCTTCTAGATCAGGCCTTTCTTTGGCCACCACAGCAGCCAACAATTGATCCTCCAGCCCATCTCTGGTTACCAAAAAATTAATCAGCGTGCACTGAGCCTGCATTTCTGGTTTGTAATGTGGGTTAAATAATTTTGTGTGCAGAATAAGATGGAAATCTGGATGGTACTCCACTTCTTTATCGCCTATCTTGATAAACCTGAAAGGAAAATGACCTGTCAAGTGTCAAGACACAAGATGAATAAAGAAATCCTTTTGCAGTGTTTGCAAGAAATGACTTAGTAGTTTTAGGACCAACTGCAGTTGTCTGCTATTTTTCACTGTTCACGAATGAATCACAATATATTTACTAACTTCCTTTAAAATCTGAGAAATGTTTTCTATTCAGAGAATATACTTACTTTCCTTTTTTAATGGTGTTCCTTCCTAATAAAGGATCCAACACAGGCTCGACGGTCTCCTCAATGTTCTCAATCAATAAAATATCACCGTCGGACAATGATCGCTCAATGCTGTCTAAATAACTGTAAAGAGAACATTTTTCAGACATGTGCTGTGCCAACAATGATAATTGCATCTTGAAATAAGAACATAATAGCCTTCCTGGGTCAGACCAATGGTCCATCAATCCCAGTAGCCCGTTTTCACGGTGACCAATCCAGGTGTAGCAACATTCCATGCTACCGATCCAGGGCAAGATGATAATAATACGGAAGAGTACTTTCTCATGCAGAGTGGAATAAGCTTCCAATGTATCTTCAACCACAAAGAGACTTATGCCAATTTAAGAAACTGTTGAAATGTTATCTTTTTTTTTTTTTGTCATATGAAATATGCACTTTAATTTGTTGCTCTGGCAGATTGGCGAAGCAGCTAATATCTATTTTAGATACAGCACAGTTACTTACCGTAACAGGTGTTCTCCAGAGACAGCAGGTGATGTCATCCATGGAGCCCGGTATGGACAGTGGAAAGTGCACTGACACTTTAAGAGTTCATAAGCTTTTAGACTGCCTACACCTTGCAGGCGTGAGTGCCTTCTCTCCCGACAAAGGCTCATGGTACCTCAGTTCCACAAGCAAGCTAAGAAGCCAATCAGGGTAGGTGGGAGGGATGTGAGAATATCCACCTGCTGTCTCCACATAATGTTTGTTATGCTAAGTAACTGTGCTTTATCCTAGGACAAGTAGGAAGCATATTCTCACATGTGGGACTCCCTAGCTTATTGAAATAGAATGGAGGGAGAGTTGGCCATTAAGATGAAAATTAATTCTGTAATACTGCTTGGCCAAAATGACCATCTCATCTGGAATAGGATTCTAGACAGTAGTGAGATGTGAAAATGTGGATTGAGGACCAAGTGGCTACTTTGCAAATTTCATTAACGGGAATGGATCGTAAGAAAGCCACTGCCATCGCTCGAACTTTGTGTGCTGTAACACATCCCTCGAGTCGCAACGCAGCCCAAGCATAGGAGAAGGAAATACAGGTCCTGCGCCATGTGGAAATAGTTCTCTTAGTGACAGGTCAACCTAGTTTGTTGGGATCAAAGGAGATGAACAGTTGAAGTGAAGTCTTGTGTGGTTTAGTCCTTTGCAGATACTATGTTTCCCCGAAAATAAGATCTATCCTAAAAATAAGCCCTAGCATGATTTTTAAAGATGCTCCTAATATAAGCCCTACCCCAAAAATAAGCCCTAGTTAAGATCGACCCCCAATATCCCCCTCCCCCAATGTCCCTGACATCCCCTGACTCCATCCCTGACATTAGTGCTGAAAAAATTGGACTCATCGATTCAGCAACCCTCACCTCAGTGAGACCTGACATACCTCTGCTCCGAGGCCTCCTAAAGCAGCGGCAGCAGTGCTCAGAACGGGCTGCTTCATGGCCTTCCCTGCCGGGGCCTTCCCTCTGCCATATCACTGATGACCTCATCATGACACTGATGAAGAGCTGATTCTCCTAGATGAGAATGAGGCTTTGGAAAGACTGGAAGCACAATAGGTTGATTGAGATAAAATTTTGTGACAACTTTTGGAAGAAATTTAGGATGAGTTCAGAGGACCACCTTGTCATAGTGAAATACTGAATATGGTGGGTCAGAAAACAATGCTTGAAGTTTGCTGGCTCGATGAGCAGATCAAGAAAACTACTTTCCATGTAAGGAACTTGAGATGAGTAGACTCTAGTGGCTCAACTTGGCAAGAACTGCATTAACATCCCAAACAACTGGAGCTGGTTTCAGCAGAGGTTTGGAGTTGAAAAGTCCTTTCATAAACCTTGGAACTATAGGATGAGTTGCCAGAGGTTTATTGTCGACAGGAGTATGGAAAGCACTAATAGCACTAAGGTGGACTCTGACTGATGTGGTGTTGAGACCAGAAGTGGAAAGATGGGGAATCTAATCCAAAACTGAAGGAAGTGAAGAGAACACCAAGAGGTAAAACGTGTCCACTTCGGTTGATAGCATTGCTGGGTAGATGGTGTTCTGGATGCAACAATAATGGCTTGAACAGGATCAGAGAGATGTTTATGTAAGATTTGATATACCGCTCCTGCATTTTACTGACCTAAGCGGTTTACAATGTATCAAACTAAAACGAAATTAGGTACTTGAGAAAAACTCCCCTATCTGTCCCAAAGGCTCACAATCTAGCTAAAGTACCTGATAAACTAAAAATAAGTAATAACAACATATAATACATTTCCAAGATCAAAAATCAAAGAAATAGAAAATTAAAAACAAACTAAAACAAATTTAAGAGCGAGAAAAGTCTCTGAAGCGGCTGATAGCAAAATATTTTAGTGCAGTTTTTAATACACATCACAGATCTGTCACTGGCAGAGCTTGAGAGCATCAAAGAAATTAACATTTCTAAAACATATCCACTAAAACTGTTATATGAAACTAGTTTTTTAGCCCGTTACATTAACGGGTGCTAGAATAGATGTGTAGACTTAGGCATTTCTTTCTCTCTTTCTGTATGTGTCTTTCTTTCTTTCTTTCTTTCTTTCTCCCTTTCTTTCTGTCTCTCCCCCCTGTCCAGCAGTAGCTCTTCTCCCTTCCTTTTACCTCACCTCTGTCCAGCAGCACCCCTTTCCTGCTTCCCCTATCCAGCAGTAGCCCTTTTCTCTTCCGTTTACCTCCCCCTGTCCAGCAGTACATTAACGGGTGCTAGAATATGTGTGTGTGTCTGTCTTTATTTCTTTCTCTCTCTCTCCTTAGCGCTTTCTTTCTTTTTCCTTGGCTGTCCATCACCACCCCTTGCCTGCTCCCCCGTCCATTCTCCCTTCCTTTTACCTCCCCTGTGTCCACCACCACCCCTTCACTGCTCTCCTTATGCTGCAGCAGCCCTTCTTCCTTTGTTTTACCTCCACCTGTCCAGCAGCACCTCTTTCCTTCTCCACCTGTCCAACATTAGGCCTCCGTTCCTTTTTCTTCAGCCCCCCCTGTCCATCAGCACCTCTTTCCTTCTCCCCCTGTCCAGCTCTAGGCGACCCTTCCTTTTTCTCCTCCCCCCTCCTTCTTATCCCTATGATACACTTACCTTGCTCTGCCCCTGATCAGAGGTTCCCGACAGCCGCCCAGTTGCACCCATTGGAAAAGTTCCCTCTGCCGCATCCCGCACCCCTCCTGACACAACTCCCGCTGTCTTTCTTTCTGTCTGTCTCTGTCCCTGGTCCCCTTTGTCTTTCTGTGTATCTCCCTGCCCCTGTGTCTTTCTTCTTTTCTTTCTATCTCCCTTCCTCCCTCTGTCTGTCTGTCCGAAGCAGCATTCCCTCCCCCTCCATTTCTCTCCCCCCACACCAGTTCCCTGTGCACCTGCCCCTGTGTCTTTCTTCTTTTCTTTCTGTCTCCCTTCCTCCCTCTGTCTGTCTGTCCAAAGCAGCATTCCCTCCCCCTCCATTTCCCACCCCCCACAGCTGTTCCCTGTACAGCAGCATTAGAGTTTCCTCTAACCCCCCTTCCCTTTCCGCGGGCCCGACTACCTACCCGGCGATTCAAGCAGCGTGTGCAGCAGTCTTCACACGCTGCTTCGGGTCCTTCTACTGGCCTGATTTAGTCTGGCATGTCCCTGATGACATCATCAGAGACGCGGCAGAGCAAATCAGGGCAGTAGAAGGCCCCGAAGCAGCATGTGAAGACTGCTGCACACGCTGTTTGAATCGCCGGGTAGGTAGTCAGGCCCACGGGAAGGGAAGGGGGGGCGGCAAAGGACTTGGGTCATTGTAAGAGCCGGTGCGGAAAGTTGCTGGGCTCCTCAGTGGGAGTGCTGAGCGGCGGCGGCGATCCCTCTCCTCCGAGACCCCCCCCGCCCGCTCGCTCGCTCGCCCGGCCGCCTGCTGGAGGAACATAGATCGGCGGCTGGCTGTGGTCCCGGCTTCAGACTAAGCCGCGCATGCGCACTTCCTAGCTGCAGCTCACGGAAAATGGACGCACGCATAGGAAGTGCGCATGCGCGGCTTACCATTTTATTATATTAGATAAATAAACCCAAATCAACACGAATCAGTACAAATTAAGGCAGATTGCAGTCCCCATTCCATTATTCAATTCGGGAGAGCCAGTTGAAAAAAATGTGCTTTTAGATGTCTCTTAAAATTTTGAAATGAAAATCTGTTGAAGTTATACTGAAAGGTACCAAGCTGTCAAGTGTAGAGACTGCAGATTGGGTTGTAACATGGATCCAAGACTCTGTGTGAGTAGAGATGGAAAGATCTGTAGTGGAATCGGATCCTTGACTGTCAACTAAAGTAGAAGGGAGAACCAAGGTTGTTTGAGCCACCGAGGAGTTATCAGGATCATGGTGGCTGATTCTCTCTTGAGTTTGACCAAGGTCTTCAGAATGAGAGGGATTGGTGGAAATGGATATAGGAATTTGTTCGTCCAATCCAGAAGGAAAGCATCAGCCTCAAGACGTTGTGGAGTGTATTGTCTGGAGCAAAATTGAGGCAGCTTGTGATTGAGGGGAGATACAAACATGTCTATCTGTAAAGTTCCCCCATAACTGGAAGATGTGACGGAGTACTTTGGAGTTGAGGGTCCAGTAGTGTGGCCAGAAGAATCTGCTGAGTTTGTCGGCCAGAATATTCTGTTTCCCTTGAACATATATAGCCATTGTGAGGAATCGCCCAATTCCAGTTACGTTGGGCTTCTTGACAAAGGAGGAGAGAGCCCGTACCACCCTGTTTGTTGATGTAATACATTTCAACTTGGTTGTCTGTTCGAACTAGGACAACGTGGTTGGACAGAGCATTTTGAAAAGCGATGAGAGCTATGTGACTTCCAAAACCCTTGCATCTTGAGACTGTCCAGGTGAACCCCCCAAGCATACATTAATGCATCTATGGTGAGAACTTTTTGATGCGGAAGAACCTGATAAAGGAGACCCCTGGAAAGATTGACAGAGCTCATCCACCACTGAAGAGATTTTTGAAGTGGTGAAGTGACCCTGATCTTCTTGGATAAGAGGTCAGAGGCTTGAGACCACTGAGGCAACCTGAGATGTAGGCAAGCAGCAAGCAAATGGGGTAACATGGATTGTGGACGCCATATGATTGTAAGTCTCATCATCTTTCTGGCTGGCAGTGTTTGCAGAATGGAGACTTGATTCAAAGATGTTTATGTTTATTTAAGATTTGATATACTGCTCCTGCATTTTACTAATCTAAGCAGTTTACAATGTATCAAACTAAAATGAAATTAGGTATTTGAGAAAAACTACCCTATCTGTCCCAAAGGCTCACAATCTAGCTAAAGTCCCGAAGGCTCACAATCTAGCTAAAGATGAATTATATTGTCTTGTCTCTGTTGAAGATAAGCTTGTAACTGATTGGTGTCTAGTATGGCTCCTTTAAATTGAAGATGTTATGAGGGTTGTAGTTGAGACTTTGGAAAGTTGACTTAGAATCCTAGCTTTTGAAGAAAATCTATGGAACTTCTATCCACTTGGGTGTTGTCTATAGACCTCCGAATCAATTGCAGCAAATTGACAAAGAACCAATTACGGATTTACACAAGTTGGGAAAAATAGGGGAGGTGCTGTAGCTGGGTGATTTCAACCTGCTGGATGCGGACTGGAAAGTTCCATCTGTGGAATTGGAAAGAAGTAGGGATATGGTGGAGGTCTTTCAAGGGGCTCTGCTCAGACAAATGGTGACGGAACCCATGAGGGAAAAAGTGATACTGGATTTGATGCTCACAAACGGAGAAAGTGTCTCTAATGTCCGAGTGGGGGCCTACCTGGGAAGTAGCGATCATCATACAGTTTAGTTTGGTTTGATATAGCAGCCAAAGTGGAGGATGGCCACATAAAACCCAAAGTCCTGGATTTCAAACGTATGGACTTAAGTAGCATGGAAGAGTACCTGAAGAAAGAGCTGATTGGATGAGAAAACATGAGAAGTGGAAAATCAGTGGTCCAAATTGAAAGGTGCAATAAATAAAAATAAGAGAAAATAAAAATAAATAAAAATAAGAGAAAAAGGAAACTGATATGGTTCTCTAAGCTAGTGGCAGAAAAAATAAAGGCAAAAGAAGGGGTGTTAGTGAAATATAAAAAAACTCAAGAGGAGTACAGAAAGGAATATCGGATGAAACTGAAAGAAGTCAAGAAAGAGATATGTCTGGTGAAAGCGCAAGCGGAAGAGGAAATGGCTATAAATTTAAAAGGAGACCAAAATTTTTTCTGGTATATTAGTGAAAGGAGAAAGACAAAAAAATGGAATTATGAGACTGAAAGAAGGTATGAACCACTATGTGGAGAATGATAAGGACAAAGCAAATGTGTTAAACAAATACTTCTGTTCGGTATTCATGGAAGAAAAACATGGAGAAGGACCACAATTGTTAGCAAAGTTACACCTGAGAATGAAGTAGATACCACACCGTTCACGGAAGAAAGAATTTATGAACAACTTGAAAAATGAAAGTGGACAAAACTATGGGACCGGACGGAATCCATCCCAGAATATTGAGGGAGCTCTGAGAGGTTCTGGTGGGTTCTCTTAAAGATTTGTTCAATAAATCTTTAGAGATGGGAGAGGTTCCATGGGACTGGAGAAGATTGGATGTGGTCCCTCTTCACAAAAGTGGTTGCAAAGAAGAAACAGGAAGCTACAGGCTGGTAAGCCTCAATTCAGTTATTGGAAAAATAATGGAAACATTGCTGAAGGAAAGGATAGTGAAATTCTTAGAATCAAATGGATTACAAAATCCAAGGCAACATGGGTTTACTAAAGGTAAATCGTGCCAAACAAATCTGATTGAATTCTTTGACTGGGTGACCAGAGAATTGGATCAAGGATGTGCGTTAGATGTACTTTACTTAGATTTCAGCAAAGCCTTTGACACGGTTCCTCATAGGAGGTTCTTAAACAAACTCCATGGGCTGAAGTTAGAGCCCAAAGTGGTGAACTAGATTAGAAGCTGGTTGATGGACAGATGCCAGAGGGTGGTGGTTAATGGAATTCGTTTGGAGATTGGAAAGGTGAGTAGTGGAGTGCTTCAGGGATCGCGGCTGGGATCAATTCTGTTCAACAAGTTTGTGAGTAACATTGCTGAAGGGTTAGAAGGTAAGGATAGCCTTTTTGCGGATGATACAAAGATTTGTAACAGAGTGGACGCTCCGGAAAGAGTGGAAAACATGAAAAAGGATCTGCAAAAGTTAGAAGAATGGTCTAACATTTGGCAACTAAAATTCAATGCGAAGTGCAGTGATACATTTGGTGGGTAGAAATCCGAGGGAACCGTATGTGTTGGGAGGTGAGAGGCTGATAAGCACTGATGGAGAGAGGGACCTAGGGGTGATTGTGTCTGAGGATCTAAAGGCATCTAAACACTGTGATAAGGCGGTGGCTGTAGCCAGAAGGATGCTAGGCTGTATAGAAAGAGGAATAACCAGCAGATGAAGGGAGGTGTTAATGCCCCAAATATATCATTGGTGAGGCTGCACTTGGAGTATTGTATTCAGTTTTGGAGGCCGTATCTGGTGAAAGATATAAAAAGGTTTGAAGCAGTCCAGAGGAAGGTGACAAAAATGGTAAAGGGTTTGAACTAAAAGAAATATGAGAAGAGACTAGAAGACCTAAATATGTATACTCTGGAGGGGAGTTTATAGTCTATAACCCAGAAATATCAAAGAGATGACAAGTTAATTTAATCATGTATTTTTAATGGGTATAATTAATGGGCAGACTGGATGCACCATTCAGGTCTTTATCTGCCGTCATTTAATATGTTACAAAGGTCAGTTTGGTTGCCAAGCAAACTGCCTGAGATGTGGCTTTTTTTAGCTAATCATCTAGATAGGGAAACACTTGGAGACCATAAGTTCGAAGTGTTGCTGCTACAAACACCAGCCATTTTGTGAAAACTCTTGGAGAGGACGCTAGGCCGAAAGGAAGAACTTTGTATTGGTAATGCTGATGAGCTATTCGGAAGTGGAGAAATTTCTTGTGGTCTGGATGAATGGAGATATGTGTATAAGCCTTTTTCAGATCTAGAAAACATAGCCATTCGTTTTGATCTAGGAGGGGATATGTTGAAGGAGATAACATGCAGAACTTTTCCATGACAAGATATTGGTTGAGATTTTGGAGGTCGAATTTGGGCATAGACCTCTCGTCTTCTTTGGAATTAGAAAATACCTGGAGTAAAACCCTTGATTTTTCAAGGGTAGGAGGAACTTTCTCTATGGCATTGAGATGTAGTAAAGCGTCTATTTCATGAAGAAGCAGGGACATCTACTGAGATGTAAGAGAGGATTCTCTTGGAGGGTAGTTTGGAGGAATGGATTTGAAATGAAGAGAGTACTCCTCCTTTATTATTTTTAAGACCCACATATCATTGGTAATGAGAATCCATCATGGATAAAAATATTGAAGACACCTCCAATGGGAAGAGGAAGAGGCTCTAAAGGTATTATATGGACTATGCTCTCTAGAAGCAGGTCAAAAAGACAGCTGGTTTCTGAGTCGTGGATAGTTGCTGCTTCTGAGATTGTTGTTGTCTCTGTTTCTTTTGAGGTGGTAGTTTGGCTGAAGAAGAAGCAGGATAAAGTCTCTTATAAGAATAAGATGATGACTTCTGAGCAAGCTTAATAGATTGAGATTTCTTGGTTTTGTTAAGTTTTCCAATTCTGCTCATGCTGAGTCAGCTTTTGTGTTACAGACTCTACTTTCTCTATAAAAAAAACTCTTCTCCTACACATGGTATGTTGGCCAAGCGGTCTTGAAGATTGATGTCCATATCAGAGACTCATAACCAAGCTAATCTTCTCATAGTTTAAGTTAGGATTTTTATATACCGCCTATCAAGGTGATCTAAGCGGTTTTACAATCAGGTACTCAAGCATTTTCCCTATTCTGTCCCGGTGGGCTCACAATCTATCTAACATACCTGGGGCTATGGAGGACTGAGTGACTTGCCCAGGGTCACAAGGAGCAGCGCGGGGTTTGAACCCACAACCCCAGGGTGCTGAGGCTGTAGATCCAACCACTGCGCCACACACTCCTCACACTCCATAGCTAAGGCCATGGCAGAAGCTCTGGATGCCAGCTCGAATGTGTCAAAAGCAGTTTGAGTCATACACTTCCTGGTTTGCAGCAGGGCATGAGTAATATGTTTGAACTCAGGAAGATGAGCTGGTGGAATATACTGCTCAAATACTGATATCTTTTTCAGCAATTGCTTAAGACATGAAAAAAATTGTAATTCAATACTCTGTTGGATAGCATTGAAGTATGATATAAACGATGACCAGACTTGTCCATAATTCTGCCTTCATGACCCGGAGGGGCTGTGCCATTGACTCTGGAGCTAGATGACTTCTAAGGGTGGATTCTACCAGCAACGTCTGCTGTTGGAGTTGCGGTTTATCAAACCCTGGACATGAAAGAATCCTTTATAGGGAGTCTAGCTTCCTAGGAGCAACAGTTACTGATAGTGGAGTCTCCCAATTTTTAAGAAGAGACTCTTTCAAAAGATTGTGAAGTGGCAATTTCAAAATCTCCTTAGGGGGACTCATCAAAGTCTAATGCCTCCAGTAATTCATCCCTGGGTTCAATGTCTGCTTCTACTTTTACAGGAAGCTCTTTACCCAACTGCCTGATATATTTGGTGAAAGAGAGTCTTTCAAGAGGTGATCTTCTCCTAGGTGGTGGAGGAGACGGTTCTGAAGGTATACCATAAGACTCAGGAGCTGATAAATTAGTCTCCCACTCAGTCTCTGTGATCTGAAAGTAAATAGAGTCTTGGTCGAGGTTTGGAGAGGCTCTGCAATGACAGTACCGACCTGATGAAGCTGAAGATGGAGATAGTCGGTACTGTGATGATTTAACCGACGTATGCTTCGAGGTGGAATACTTAGAGAGCATCGCTGTTTAGATGAAGATCATCGATATCTCAATGAAGCTTTTCGGTGTCCTGATGAAGACCTTCAATGCCTCGATGCAGAATCTTGATGTGAAGGATGTCTGTGCTTCAATGGTGATTGATGCTCCAATAAAGAGGATCACCAGTGGAATGAGAGTGTTGATGCCTTGTAGAAGCAGAATGACGCTCCAAGTTCGACCATCGACTTGAGGAATATTGATGTGAAGCAGAGCGACATTTAGAAGCAGAGTCCGAAGCAGTACCTTGTGGCCTGTGAGAGCTACACTGGGCTGGTACCGATGAAGTCATGTGGACACTGGCATTGAGATTAGTTTGAACATGTCTCCAATCTATCTTTGCAGAAAGTCATCAACCCTAGATCGAATATCCTGCATCGATACCTGGGACTGAGTGGGTATCAATAGTGCAGCAGGGTGTCTAGGAGTGGGAGACCTCGAGGAGGATGCACGCCCAGTAGGAGACATAGCCTGCATGAAGGAGAATGCCGGCGTCAAGGTTTGGCCTGCATCGAGGGACTTGATGCTGAACAGGTCTGTGATGCCGGCTGAGAAGTGGTCGGCTTCTTAACAGGTTTTCCAGGGGCAGGGATGTCTTGTGCAGATGTCAAAGAACCGAGACTTTTCCTCCATAATGGAACCTAAAATTTTCTCCTGCTGGAGCTGACAGGCCTTCAACAAGTAGAATAATGAATACAGGTGTGCTCAGGCCCCAAACACTGGATACACCAGTTGTGTGGGTCGGTGATGGAAATATGCCATTGACACAGACAACACTTCTTAAACCCACTCAGTGTCTTAGACGTGGATGGGGAAATTTGAGCAGCTAAGTTAAACACAATTTTTATGAAAAATAAAAACCTACTGACACAAAATCGAGACCCCAGACCTCAAAAGAGATCTAAGGAAAATAAACAAAACAAGGTAAGAAAAGTCTTTTTTAAAAATAAGATTAAAGAAAGAAGAAAAAAAACCCAAAATCCAAAGGAAAGAACTTGTGAAATTATATCTCACAAACGAACGCGCTGAGGGAAGGCAACGCAGCACTAGAAAACACAACTTCTTTGCTCTGTGGAAAACGAAGAACTGAGGTATCCTGAGCACTCATCGAGTGGGAAGGTACTCGCGCATGCACGGTGCAGGCAGTCTTAAAGCTTATGAACTCTTAAAGTGCCGGTGCACTTTTCACTGTCCCATATGTGAGACTATGCTGCCTAGGATAAGGTAGACTTATGAAGAGTTTTGATAAGTTATGATGTATGAATGGTAAATCAATGTTTTTATTATGTATGTATTGCTGTAATCTGCTTTGAATAAAAGCAGAATATAACCAATAAACAATATCAAATGGAGATTCCTTTCCCTCACTTTTCATTCACACTACCCAAGATATGGTGCTGGCAAAGCTGAATCACTATCTTCTGCACAGAAAGGTCACCTCCTCAAGATTCTCTTATAATAACACATCCAATTTGATCTCTAGATTTTGCTTCACTTCTTCCCATATAGCACAGTTACTTACCATAACAGGTGTTATCCAGGGACAGCAGGCAGCTATTCTCAAAATATGGGTGATGTCATCGACGGAGCCCCGATGCGGAAGCCTCGCAAGCAGACTTGCTTGTAGAAACTAGAAGTTTCGAGTCAGCTGCACCGCGCATGCGCGAGTGCCTTCCCGCCCAGCACAGGGCATGTTTCCTCAGTTCAGATAGCTAGCAGAGAAGCCAATCAGGGAAGGTGGGTGGGTTGTGTGCCTGCTGTCCCTGGATAACACCTGTTTATCCCAGGACAAGCAGGCAGCCTATTCTCAACATATGGGTGACATCCATAAACAGTAATCCACTCAATCAGAAAAGTGCATTACTATATCAGTTTCTACTTAATTCAGGAAAAAGGCCTCGAGTATGGAGCACTGTAAACTACGCGAACTACATTAGTCGATGAGAAGATTGTGCGTAGGCTCCTTTTCTGAGGCCTTTTTCCTGAATTAAGTAGAAACTGAATTAAGTTGTGACCTCCAAGCTAACTAGAATGGGATGGTGGGAGTGTTGGCAATTTAGAAGAATTAATTTTGTAATACTGTCTGGCCAAAATGGCCATCCCATCTGGAGAAAACATCCAGACAATAGTGAAAAGTGAAAGAATGAACCATGGACCAAGTAGCAGCCTTGCAAATTTCCTCAATAGGTGTAGATCTGAGGAAAGCTACCGAAGCTGCCATTGCTCTGACCTTATGGGCTGTGCCTCTACTCTGTAGGGGTAATCCAGCCTGTGCATAGCAGAAAGAGATACAAGCAGCCATCCAGTTGGAGATGGTACGCTTAGAGATTGGATGTCCCAACTTGTTCGGATCAAAGGAAACAAAAGTTAAGGAGCAGTTCTGTGTGGTTTGGTGCGTTCCAAATAGAAGGCTAAAGAACGTTTACAGTCCAGAGTATGAAGAGCTGATTCTCCAGGGAGAGAATGAGGCTTTGGGAAAAACACTTGAAGAACAATGGATTGGTTGAGATGAAATTCTGAAACCACTTTAGGTAGGAATTTAGGATGAGTACGAAGGACCACCTTGTCATGATGGAGCACAGTGAAAGGTGGATAAGCAACTAAAGCTTGCAGCTCACTAACTCTTCGAGCAGATGTGAGGGCAATGAGAAACACCACTTTCCAAGTGAGATACTTCAGATGAGCCGTAGACATTAGTTCAAATGGAGGCTTCATCAATTGAGCAAGAACAACATTGAGATCCCAAACTACTGGAAGCGGTTTGAGAGGAGGTATGACATTGAAAAGTCCTTTCATGAATCTGGAAACCACCAGATGAGCAAAGAGGGGTTTCCCTTCAATAGGCTGATGGAAAGCAGCAATTGTACTGAGATGGACTCGAATCGATGTAGACTTGAGGCCAGAGGTGGATAAGTGCAAAAGATAATCTAGCACAGAAAATAAGGAGGAATGTTGAGGCTCCTTATCACGAGAGATGCACCACTTAGAAAATCTAGTCCATTTTTGGTGGTAGCATTGGCTGTGGTAGGCTTCCTAGAAGCCTCTAAAATGTCTCTTACAGGCTGAGAAAACTGAAGAGGAGTTATGTTGAGAGGTACCAAGCTGTCAGGTGTAGAGACTGCAGGTTGGAATGAAGCAGAGACAGAGATCTGTGGAAGCAGAGACAGAAAAACTGGTAGAAGATATAGCTCCCTGCTGCTGAGTTGAAGTAGAAGGGAGTACCGAGGTTGTCTCGGCCACCGAGAAGCAATGAGAATCATGGTGGCATGAGCGTTCTTCAACTTGACAAGAGTCTTGAGAATGAGAGGGAACGGAGGGAATGCATACAGGAAGAGATTCGTCCATTCCAGTAGGAAAGCATCTACCTCGAGCAGAACTGAGGCAGTTTGTGGTTGTGGGAAGCTGCAAAAAGATCTATCTGAGGCATTCCCCACTGTGAAAAAAATGTGAGGTAGAGGTGAGGAATGGAGTGTCCATTTGTGAGTTTGCAGAAGACGACTCAAGTTGTCCGCTAAGCAATTTTTCGCCCCTTGGATGTAGACTGCTTTTAGGAAGGTGTTGTGGCAGATTGCCCAATCCCAAACCTTCAGAGCTTCTTGATAAAGAGAGGAAGATAGCGGCCCTCTCTGTTTGTTGACATAGTACATGGAAATTGGTTGTCAGTCTGAATGAGGACCTGGTTGTGAAGAAAGTAACGGAGTAAAACCCCCTGCTCTGCTGTTCCAGGGGAACTTCCTTGATGGCACGGAGACGAAGCAGAGCTTGAGGTTCCTGAAGAAGAAGGTCGGTCTGGGATGGAAGGATACTCTCTTGGAGAAAGCTCTGGTGGAATCTGAGTGAAATAAAGAGAGTTTCCATCCCTGATTATAGGATGGAAGGACAGAAGCAGAAGGGATGGAAGGACAGAAGCAGAAGGATAGAGGTTATGCTCTGTTGGACAGTCAAAAAATCTACAAAGCCTTAGGTGCAAAAGAAGGTTGAGGGTTCTGTTGCTTCTGTTGCTGCGGTTCCTTGGAAGGGGCTCGAGTGTAAGGAGCTGCTTTGGAGCATAACGCCTCTGGAAAACCGTAGTAGGTCTGACAATGGAAGCAAAAGATTTTTCATGATCTGACAACTTCTTAGTTACAGCCTCTATGGATTCATCAAAGAGGCCATTGCCCTGACAAGGAATGTTAGCCAGATGGTCTTGAAGATTAGGATCCATGGCAATGGTGCGAAGTAAGGCCAAGCGGTGCAGTGCTCCAGAAAAAACAGTGGCCCTAGCCGACAGATCAAAGGCATCATAAGATGACTGGAGAAGATGCAATCCGAGTTGTGACAGAGTAGTAGTGATGTCTTAGAACAGCTATACGATGGGAGGGATGTTATTGAAGGAGAGTACCCAAGAAAGGAACTTGGGGGTAATGGTGGACATGACAATGAAACCAACGGCACAGTGCGCAGCGCTAAGAGAGCGAATAGAATGCTAGGTATAATCAAGAAGGGTATTACTACCAGAACGAAAGAAGTTATCCTGTCGTTGTAGCGGGCAATGGTGCATCCGCATCTGGAGCACTGCGTCCAATATTGGTCGCCGTACCCTAAGAAGGATATGGTGTTACTCGAGAGGGTTCAGAGGAGAGCGACACATCTGATAAAAGGTATGGAAAACCTTTCATACGCTGAGAGATTGGAGAAACTGGGACTCTTTTCCCTGGAGAAGAGAAGACTTAGAGGGGATATGATAGAGACTTACAAGATTATGAAAGACATAGAGAGAGTGGAGAGGGACAGATTCTTCAAACTTTTGAAAAATAAAAGAACAAGACGGCATTCGGAAAAGTTGAAAGGGGACAGATTCAAAATGAATGCTAGGAAGTTCTTCTTTACCCAACGTGTGGTGGACACCTGGAATGCGCTTCCAGAGGGCATAATAGGACAGTGTACGGTACTGGGGTTCAAGAAAGGATTGGACAATTTCCTGCTGGAAAAGGGGATAGATGGGCATAGATAGAGGATTACTGCACAGGTCCTGGATCTGTTGGGCTGCCGCGTGTGCGGACTGCTGGGCACGATGGATCTCAGGTATGACCCAGCGGAGGCATTGCTTATGTTCTTTTGAAATGTCTTAAGTAAATCTAGGTTCTTCAGAAAACCTGGAAGAAGATCAATAAGGAACTTGATATAGATGGTGACTAAACTTGTACATAGTTTTATCCTCCTTTCCAGAAGGAACAGTAGCATAGACCTTGGAATGATGGGTTCCTTACAAAAAGGACTCCAGAAGGAGGGATTGGGGAGATAATTGTGAATTCTCAAACCCTTTGCAGTGTAGAGATCTATATCTCGAGACCAATTTGCCTGGAAGAGCAGGTATAGCATAAGGAGTCTCCAGACAACGTTTGAAAGCTTGAGATAAAAGCTTGTTAAGAGGAAGCTTAAGTGACTCTGCAGGAGGTTGAGGGATATGCATGACCTCGAAATACTCCTTAGAGAATTTAGAACCAGGATCGAACTGAATTTCCAGATCATCAGCTGATCCGCCAAGGCCTTGCCTCAAGAAGGGTCAATGACCTTGAGGTGCCTCAAGCGGAGAACAAAGGTGAAGCCTCTCTGGAGAAATGACAATCCAAAGAATATGGAGACTTGGAGGAGGTAATGAACTGGAGCGAGGTGTTGGGGCCTCGAAGAACTGGAAGGGCTGGAATGAGGCCCAGATAAAGAAGGCTGTTCTTTAGAAGATCTGTGCCTTGATGAATGTCTCAATGAAGGCCTCGATTGGCAACAAGAGTGGTGCTTGGAAGCAGGTCTCGAGGATCGAGTAAACTTCGCCCTATGTATGGAAACAGGCAACACTGCTGATGAATGGATAGGGCTCGAAGCTGTAGATCGAAACTCGGTGGTTTGGATCGAGAAATCTCGAAGCATTCCCAAAGACTCTGCTCCTTGTATGGAGTGTGCGGATTCCTGTCGAGACACTCACAAAGAATCTACTCCTTGCATAGAGTGAGAAGGTTTCAATTGAGACACTCGCAAAGAATCTACTCCTTGCATCAAGTGTGTAGTAGCCAGACCAGACACTTGCAAAGATTCTGCTCCTTGCATAAAGCGTAATGGTTCTAATCGAGACACTCGCAAAGAATCTACTCCTTGCATGAGTGTGTAGATGCCAGACCTGCCAGACCAGACACTCGCAAAGACTCTACTCCTTGCATCGAGTGTGTAGATGCCAGACCAGACACTCGCAAAGACTCTGCTCCTTGCATAGAGTGTGATGCTTCAGCTCGAGGCACAAGCAGGGACTCAACCTCGCGGGAGACTGATTGCCCAGGCTGGATTGCAGGAGGCATTGTCGAGGCAGAACCATATTTGCTTAAATAACTGAACAAATTGCACTCCAACATGGTCTGGAGAGAAGCCTGCAAAGGTTGATCCGCGTCTGAAACCGGACCACTTGCTGAGGTTAAAGGCTCCAAGGTGAGGACCAGTGCAGGAACCTTCTGTTGAAGTATCTGACCTGAGGGGAGCTCAGGGGAAGATAAAGCAGGTGTACTCGAGGCGAAAGACAATCAGAACGAGGACGGTTTGATGAGGCTCGAGGTCGGAAGGCCCTAGGGATACTGCTAAACACCAGGGATTTTTGTAAATGTTGGAAAGGGGAGACAGGGAGGAGAGGGTAGGGGCTAATGCTGAAAGCTATGTCGGACACAGGGTCAACTTAGGGTGCAGACCTGCGGCTTAGTTTTTTTTTAATGTAATCTTTCCTGTCATGCACTGAAAGGAAGGGAGACATTTCACACTGAGCTGCAGATTATTGCCATACTTTTAATGCAACAGTAATTAGCAAGCTCATTGATTAATGCATGTGGTATATTTTTCCATTAATTTTGCATTCAAAGCCACGTGCTCCAGCATGTGGCATTCTGCATCAACCTTAGTTTTTGAGGTCCTTAATGCTGAAAATCCTGAGTACTTGTGGAGAATAAATGCCACTCGACTTCCTTGGGAGGGTTCTACAGTTGCTGCCCACAAGATTAGGTTACAGATGACATGGTAATCCCTTCCAATCTCCAGTGGTCCAGCAGTGAATGGAGCAGGAGCGGCGCCCTTGGAGAGCCGCTAGTGATTGACTGCCACAAATTCTCACAGGCCTCGTGAGAACTCGCAGCAGACAATCACTAGCAGATCAACAAGAGGCAGGAGCACGAGGAGGCCACTCATGCTCTGGTTCACCGCTGGACCACTGGGGATTGTAAAAGGTACGTGGAGGAAGCAGGAGGGAGGTAATGGAAGGCACAGTTGGCTGGGTCACAAGGCAAGAGGGATCCCTCCCATCCTGGCCCACCAGGTCTTTCTGCAGGTCCAGCAGAGACCTGTAACAGGTCCTGGAGGGGGGAGGGTGGGCGCTGACCCGAAATATAAGCCAAGACCCCCATTTTTTGGCCCTCAAATCACAGCTTATATTTGAGTATACAGTAGTACCTTGGAATCCGAACTTAATCTGTTCCAGAACCTCGTTCGAGTTCCAAAACAGTCGAGTTGCAAGACAATTTTTCCCATTGAAAATAATAAAAACTGAATTAATCCGTTCCTTGGTCCCACAAACTCAGATTGGCAGAGGCAGCAAGATCGGGCCCACATGGCATAGACAGCAAGATCTGTCCCCCCCTGACATAGACAGCAAGATCTGTCCCCCCTCTGGCATTGACAGCAAGATCTGTTCCCCCTCTGGCATTGACAGCAAGATCTGTCCCCCCTCTGGCATTGACAGCAAGATCAGGCCCCCCACCGGCATAGATAGCATGATTGAGCCCCTGCCTGCATAGACTTCAAGATCGGCAATGGTAGCTGCAAGCGGGGCTCAGCCCAAAGCTTCCCTCCCAGGGAAACAGGAAGCTGCGTCAGAGGTGAAGCTTTGGGCTGAGCAACGCTTGCAGTTCCTGTACGTTCGGATTCCAAGTTGTTCAAATTCTGGGGTGTTCAGATTCCGAAGTACCACTGAATATGGTCTACTACCATCCACCTAACCAGGATGAACAGTCAGGTGCTGAAATGTTAGGGAGGCTAACAAACTGGGTGACACAATAATAATGGGTGATTTCAATTATTCCAATATTGAGTTGGCAAATTTAACATCGCTGTATGGTATGGCTGCACCTCGAATACTATGTGCAATTCTAGTCATCATATCTCAAAAAACATATAGCAAAATTAGAAAGGGTACAGAGAAGGGAGATGAAAATGATAAAAAGGCCAATCAGGGACTTCCTTAGTCTGAGCCAATCAGGGCCTTAGGCCTCTCCTCCTGCATCACATGATGCACCGGGGAGGGGCCTAAGGCCCAGTGTCGTCGTCGAGGGAGGAGGAAGAGGTTTTTTTTTGGTACTTTCTGCTCCCAACTTTAAAGGTACGGGACAGGGGGACCTGGAGGAGAGTGGGCATCCCTCCTGCTTTTTTTGGGGGGTTGGGGGAGGGATTCCTTCGTAGCAGGAGCGAGTGGTCATCAAAAGCCATTTTTTTAAACGCACCAAAGTTCAAGACAACCAGGTAGAAGCAGCTTGATAAGAAAACAAGGTAGTGAACTGCTTTTTTTGAAGTAATTGCCTTATGACAGGGGTAGGCAATTCCAGTCCTCGAGAGCCGGAGCCAGGTCAGGTTTTCAGGATATCCACAATGACATGGATTTGCATGCACTGCCTCCTTGAGATGCAAATCTATCTCATGCAGATTTATTGTGGATATCCTGAAAACCTGACCTGGTTCCAGCTCTCAAGGACCCGAATTGCCTACCCCTGCCTTAGGACAAAGAGATTGCAGTGTTATAGTGGCTACTATAAAAAGAACGAGCACCTACCCTTTCTGTCCCAGCCTTAAAACTTTCAAAGCTTGGCCATATTTATTTTTAATCCATTTGATCCCTTGTAACTGTGCATCAATGATAAGGGGCCACCGTTCTGTATTACACAGGATTGTGGCATTTTCTGAAGACATACGATCGCTGGGCAGCCCTTGGTTATTCCAGGCTGCAATGTCTGCATCATCAGTCAGAAGAGACAAGGAATCCATGTCCGGAGTAACTGGAATTGGTACCTAGAGCAAACATCAGTCAGAATAAATACCATTTAAACAACAAACTTACAGTATGTTAAATCATTCTGCTGCAATAGGAATCTGCAGCTGTCAGGAAAGACAAGTACTCTAAACAAAGTTAATATGACTGAAGAAAAAACACAGTTACTTACCATAACAGGTGTTATCCAGGGACAGCAGGCAGCTATTGTCATCATCATCACCATTCTATGTCCTTATCCCCTCCTCCTGTGTTTAGTATCTCTCCTCTATATCCCTATGCCCCCCTAAGTTCTGCATTCTTATTCTCCCCCATGTCAAGCAAACTTCCCTCTGAGTCCATATACCTTCCCATGCCTGCATTGCCCTTCTGTGTCCCTGTTTCTGTGCTCCCATCCATGCCCACCATCTTCCCTCTTTTCATATATCTCCCTGTGTCCAGCTTCTCCTCTCTCTTACTCTCTTAGTCCCTTACACCAATGTGTCTTTCATACTCTCTCTTTCCTCCTTCCACTATGTTCAATATTTCACTCCATCTTCTTTCATCCCCACGTTTCAGCATCGTGACATAATCAGAACATAAGAACATAAGCAGTGCCTCCGCCGGGTCAGACCATAGGTCCATCCTGCCCAGCAGTCCGCTCCCGCGGCGGCCCAAACAGGTAACGACCTGTCTAAATCACCAGAAGGGGCCCCCATGCCACCTCGGTTTCCTAATTGAGTCCTATCTTCCCATCAAAGTCCTAGCCCTCCGGTCTTGCACCTGCATGACCTGGTTGGGTTTCTACATTTATTTTCTGGTTAGCTTTCTCAGTATCCCATGATCCCTTTATCCCTCAGGAATCCATCCAGTTTCTGTTTGAATCCCTGTACCGTACTCTGCCTGATCACTTCCTCCGGTAGCGCATTCCAAGTGTCCACGACCCTCTGGGTGAAAAAAAACTTCCTTGCATTCGTTCTGAACCTATCTCCCTTCAGTTTCTCCGAGTGCCCCCTCGTACCTGTTGTCCCCTTCAGCCTGAAGAATCTGTCCCTATCCACCCTCTCTATGCCCCTCATGATCTTGAAGGTCTCTATCATATCACCCCTGAGCCTCCTTTTTTCCAGAGAGAAGAGCCCCAGCCTATCCAACCTCTCAGCATATGAGTAGTGTTCCAGCCCTCTTACCAGTTTCGTTGCTCTCCTTTGGACTCTCTCAAGTACCTCCATGTCTTTCTTGAGGTACGGCGACCAATATTGAACGCAGTATTCCAGATGCGGACGCACCATCGCTCGATACAGTGGCATGATGACTTCCCGCGTCCTGGTAGTTATGCCCCTCTTTATGATGCCCAGCATCCTGTTGGCTTTTTTTGAGGCCGCTGCGCACTGTGCAGATGGCTTCAGTGATGCATCCACCAGCACACCCAAGTCTCTCTCAAGATTGCTTTCTCCCAACAATGCCCCCCCCCAATTTGTAGTTGAACAACGGGTTCTTTTTCCCTATATGCATGACCTTGCATTTTTCCACGTTAAAGCGCATTTGCCATTTGTTTGCCCAGTCTTCCAGCTTGTCTAGGTCCCTTTGCAGGTCCTCACACTCCTCCCTGGAGTTAACTCTTCCGCACAGTTTCGTATCGTCTGCAAATTTTATAACCTCGCACTTTGCCTCTTTTTCCAGGTCATTGATAAATATGTTGAAGAGTAACGGCCCCAGCACCGATCCCTGTGGCACACCGCTCGTGACTCCCCGCCAGTCAGAATATTGGCCCTTTACTCCGACCCTCTGCAGTCTACCCGACAGCCAGTGCTCGATCAATCTGTGCACATCCCCTCCCACCCCGTGATTCCACAGTTTCCTAAGCAGCCTTTCATGTGGTACCTTGTCGAAAGCCTTTTGAAAATCGAGGTAAATGATGTCGATGGGTTCCCCATTGTCCACCCGACTGCTTATTCCCTCAAAGAAGTACAGAAGGTTCGTTAGGCACGACCTTCCCTTACAGAATCCGTGCTGGCTTGTTCTCAGTAGGCCATTTCTCTCAATGTGCTCGCAAATGCCGTCTTTTATCATAGCTTCCACCATCTTCCCTATAATTGAAGTCAGGCTCACCGGCCTGTAGTTCCCGGGGTCACCCCTTGATCCCTTCTTGAATATAGGTGTGACATTCGCCAATTTCCAGTCCTCTGGTACCTCTCCAGTTTTCAAGGATAGGTTACAAACATGCTGGATTGTGCCCGCTATTTCTTGTCTTAGTTCCTTCAGAACCCTTGGGTGGATCCCGTCCGGACCCGGTGATTTGCCGCATTTTAATCTGTCTATCTGTTTGAGGACATCCTCCTTACTGACCTCTATATGCTCCAATTTTTCAGCCTGTTCCCCACTCATGAGCTCCTCTGAGTCTGGTATATTAGATGTGTCTTCTCTCGTGAAAACCGACGAGAAGAACGTGTTCAACCTCTCAGCTACCTCTTTATCCTCCTTAATCACTCCCTTCCTTTCCCCATCGTCCAGCGGCCCCACCTCCTCTCTCGCTGGTCGTTTCCCCTTTACGTAACTGAAGAATGCCTTGAAGTTTTTTGCTTCCCTGGCCAGCCCCTCTTCGTATTTCCCTTTTGCTTTTCTAACCTCTCGGTGGCATTCTTTTTGGCATTTCCTGTGCGCCTGGTGATTTTCCTCAGTTGGATCCTTTTTCCATCTCCGGAAGGATACTTTTTTGTCATTTATTGCCTTCTTTACTTCTGCTGAGATCCAAATCGGGTCCTTTGTCCGCTTGTTCTTGCATCCTTTCCTGAAACTGGGGACGTACGTTTTTTGTGCTTCCTGCAGGGTGTCCCTGAATAGGATCCAGGCGCTTTCCACAGTCTCCATCCTAAAGATGTTTCTGAGCTTCCTCCCCACCATTTCCCTCATAGCAACATAGTTCCCTTTCTTGAAGTTGAGCGCAGTTGTTGCGGTTCTCCTTACTATGGGTGTCCCCCTTTCTAATGTGAATCTGATTGCATTGTGGTCACTGTTGCCTAGTGGTCCTCCTACTTCTACCCCTCTTGCAGGCCCCCCTAATCCGTTCAGGATGAGGTCAAGGGTAGCACACCCCCGCGTCGGTTTCCTGACCAGTTGCTCCATGAAGCAGTCCCTCACAGCTTCTACAAATCCTGTTTCCCTAGTGCAGTTGGAGTGACCCGTACTCCAGTCTATCCCTGGGTAGTTGAAGTCCCCCATCACTGTTACACTTCCAGTCCTGCACTCCTGTCTCAGTTCAGCTTCCAGGTCGTGTCCGAGTCCTTCCGGCGTGCCAGGTGGGCGATAGTACAGTCCCAGTTTTATGCCTGCACCATTGTTTCCCGGCAATTTGACCCATAGCGATTCCAGCCCCTCTGCCTTCGTTGCTATATCCATCCCGACCGAGTAGATAGAGTCCTTTATGTATAGTGCTATGCCTCCCCCCTTCTTGTGGGTCCTGTCTCTCCTGTAGAGCTTGTACCCCGGCAGCGCCACATCCCATTGATTCTCCTCTGTCCACCATGTTTCTGTAATTCCAATTATATCCAGGTCTTCCCCCTTGGCCACGACCTCTAGTTCACTCATCTTGGCCATGAGGCTTCTTGCAGGCTCGAGGAATGGGCATTGACATGGCAGATAAAGTTCAACGTGGATAAGTGTAAAGTGATGCATGTCGATGACAAAAATCTCATGTACGAACATAAGAATTGCCGCTGCTGGGTCAGACTGGTGGTCCATCGTGCTCAGCAGTCCGCTCATGCGGGGCCCCTTGGTCAAAGACCAGCGCCCCAACTGAGACAAGCCCTACCTGCGTAAGTTCTGATTCAGCACAAACCTGTCCAACTTTGTCTTGAATCCTTGGAGGGTGTTCTCCCCTATGATAGATTCCGGAAGAGCGTTCCAGTTTTCTACCATTCTCTGGGTGAAAAAAAACTTCCTTACGTTCATACGGAATCTATCCCCTTTGAATTTTAGAGAGTGCCCTCTCATTTTCCCTACCTTGGAGAGGGTGAACAACCTGTCCTTATCTACCAATTCTATTCCCTTCAGAACCTTGAATGTTTCAATCATGTCCCCTCTCAATCTCCTCTGTTCGAGGGATAAAAGGCCCAGTTTCTCTAACCTTTCCTGTACGGCAACTCCTCCAGTCCCTTAACCATCTTAGTCGCTCTTCTCTGGACCCTTTTGAGTAGTACCGTGTCCTTCTTCATGTACGGCGACCAGTGTTGAACGCAGTACTGTAGGTGAGGGCGCACCATAGCCCGGTACAAGGGCATGATAACCTTCTCCGATCTGTTCGTGATCCCCTTCTTTATCATTCCTAGCATTCTGTTTGCCCTTTTCACCGCCGCCGCACATTGCACAGACGGCTTCATCGACTTGTCAATCAGAACTCCCAAGTCTCGTTCCTGGAAGGTCTCTCCAAGTACCGTCCCTGACATCCTGTATTCGTGCATGAGATTTTTGTTACCTACATGCATCACTTTACACTTATCAACGTTGAACCTCATCTGCCATGTCGATGCCCATTCCTCGAGCCTGATTATGTCACGTTGCAGATCTTCGCAATCCCCCTGCGTCTTCACTACTCTGAATAATTTCGTATCATCTGCAAATTTAATCACCTCACTCGTCATACCATTGTCTAGATCATTTATAAAGATGTTGAAGAGCACAGGACCAAGCACCAAGCCCTGCGGCACCCCACTGGTGACGCTCCTCCAGTACGAGTATTGTCCATTTACCCCCCACTCTCTGTTTCCTATGATCCAGCCAGTTTTTAATCCATGTATGTATTTCACCCTCGATTCCATGGCTCACAATTTTCCGAAGTAGTCGTTCATGTGGAACCTTGTCAAACGCCTTCTGAAAATCCAGATATACAATGTCAACTGTGTCGCCTTTGTCTATCTGCCTGTTTACTCCTTCAAAGAAGTGCAGCAAGTTCGTCAAACACGATCTGCCTTTGCTAAAACCGTGCTGATTGGTTCTCATCAGCCCATGTCCGTCAAGGTGATCAATGATGCAGTCCTTTATTAGCGTCTCTACCATCTTACTCGGTACCAAGGTCAGACTCACCGGTCTGTAGTTTCACGGATCTCCCCTCGAACCTTTCGCCACCTTCCAGTCTTCCGGAATCTTTCCCAATTTGATCGACAGATTGGCTGTTAGTTGAAGCAGTTCAGCTATGGTACCTTTCAGTTCCTTGATTACCCTTGGATGGATGCCATCCGGTCCCGGGGATTTATCGCTCTTACGCCTATCAATCTGCCTACACACCTCCTCTAGACTGACCGTCAATCCTGTCAGCTTTCCGTCTTCGTTTCCAGCATATAGTCTGATGGGTTCCGGTATACTATGTAAATCTTCTTCGGTAAATACAGACGCAAAAAATGTGTTCAGTTTGTCGGCGATTGCTTTGTCCTCTTTTAGCGCCCCCTTTATTCCATGGTCATCCAATGGTCCCACCGCTTCCTTCGCGGGACATTTCCCCTTGATATATCAAAAAACGGCTTGAAGTTTTTTGCCTCCTTGGCTATTTTTTCCTCGGAGTCTCTATTGGCCCCTTTTACCGCCTTATGGCACCTGCGTTGATGTTTGTATTTGTTCCATTTTTTACCTTTTCCATTCCTTAAATGAAGATTTCTTGTCTCTGATTGCTTCCTTAACCTCTACTGCGAGCCATGCTGGTTCTTTGTTCTTTTTCCTCTTGGATCCCTTGTTGATAAGCGGTATATATAGGTTATCATGCTGCTTTACCGGGCTATGGTGCGCCCTCACCTGGAGTACTGCGTCCAGCACTGGTCACTGTACATGAAGAATTACATGGTACAACTTGAAAGGGTCCAGAGAAGAGTGACTAAGATGGTTAAGGGGCTGGAGGAGTTGCCGTACAATGAAAGATTAGAGAAACAGGGCCTCTTCTCCCTTAAACAGAGGAGATTGAGTGGGGACATGATTGAAACATTCAAGGTACTGAAGGGAATAGACTTAGTAGATAAGGACAGGTTGTACACCCTCTCCAAGGTAGGGAGAACGAGAGGGCACTCTCTAAAATTGAAAGGGGATAGATTCCGTTCAAACATAAGGAAGTTCTTCTTCACCCAGAGAGTGGTAGAAAACTGGAACGCTCTTCCGGAGTCTATCATAGGGGAAAACACCCTCCAGGGTGACATCATCCACGGAGCCCGGATGTGGACAGCCTCGCAAGCAGACTTGCTTGTAGAAAACTCAGAAGTGAGTGTCTTCCCGTCCAGCACAGCACGCATCTCCTCAGTTCAGATAGCTAGCAGAGAAGCCAACCAGGGGAGGTGGGTGGGTTGTGAGAATATCTGTCTGCTGTCCCTGGATAACACCTGTTACGGTAAGTAACTGTGCTTTATCCCAGGACAAGCAGGCAGCCTATTCTCACATGTTGGTGACCTCCAAGCAAACCAGAATGGGATGGTGGGACTGTTGGCAATTTAGGAGAATAAATTTTGTAATACTCTCTGGCCAAAATGGCCATCCCATCTGGAGAAAACATCCAGACAAATTTCCTCAATAGGAGTGGATCAGAGGAAAGCTACTGAAGCAGCCATGGCTCTAACTTTATGGGCTGTGACTTGACTGTGTAAATGCAGTCCAGCCTGAGCATAGCAAAAAGAGATACAAGCAGCCATCCAGTTGGAGATGGTATGCTTAGAAATTGGATGTCCCAACTTGTTTGGAGCGAAGGAGACAAAAAGTTGAGGAGCAAATCTGTGTGGTTTGGTGTGTTTTAAGTAAAAGGCCAAAGCACGTTTACAGTCCAGAGTGTGAAGAACTGATTCTCCAGGATGAGAATGAGGCCTTAGAAAAAAAAAAACACTGGAAGCACAATGGATTGATTGAGATGAAATTCTGAAACCACTTTAGGTAAGAATTTAGGATGAGTGCGGAGGACCACCTTGTCATGATGGAAAAATATGCTCCAGCTATAGATATGAAAAAATTAATGCCGATAGTTTGGGGCACAGTAATTTATTTAAGCTGGTTTGGGGACCGTTGACATCATATATTACCTCACTATAGTAGGTCTTTGATTATGAGTCAGTTTTGATTTATTTTTGTACACATCCAGGAAAGGGGGGAGGGGCTATTTCTGTCCTAATTTGACTTTTGAGTATGTCCACCTGGGATGGGAGGAGGGTGGGATAATCTGAATAGGGTAAGAGGGGCGTAATCAAAGAAAACATCTAAGTCCCCTTTGGCCTAAGGCCTTAAACATGTTTTGATAATGGCCTGTCTCTAGGTTCAGCTGTTTAAACGTCCAGACCACCACTACGTCTACACTGACAACATATAATCAACCTAAAAAAAGCCTAACTCCCAAATGCCCATAACAAGAGCTTTTAGGCGAAGGAGGAGCCAGTCCTTCGCCTAAAAGCTGGATTCTGTAACCCGTGTCTGTCAAAAACAACACCGGTTACAGAATCCACCTTCCCCCTTACAACGATCGGGGCAGGAGGGAACCCAAGCCCTCCTGGCCCCGCCGATTACGATCGGGGCAAGAGGGAACCCAAGCCCTCTTGCCCCACCAGCCTGACCTTCCCCGACTACGATCGGGGTAGAGGGAGCCTAAGCCCTCTTGCCCCACCACCTCAACCTTCCCAGACGAAGATCAGGGCAAGAGGGAGCCCAAGCCCTCTTGCCCCGCCAGCCGACCTTCCCGGATGAAGATCTGGGCAGGAGGGAGCACAACCCCTCCTGCCAAGGCGAACCCCCTACCCTACCCCACTAAGATATGGGCAGGAGGGATCCCAGGCACTCCTGCCCTCAACTCACCCCCTCCCATGACCTCCCCCAACCCCAGATCGCCCTCCCCACACCAGCTCGTAACCCCCCCGTCAACTCCTCGACACCCCCCATCCCCAATCCCCCTCCCCGTACCTGTAAACGATGTCCGGATGGATGGGTGACAAGCAGCCATCTCTTGAATGGCTGGCCTTAGGGCCTGATTGGCCCAGGTGGCTCAAACCCCGCCCGCATGTGGGCCTGAGGCACCTGGGCCAACTGGAATTTGATTTTATTTAAAAACAAAAACAGATTACAGTGAAACCTATCACTGGCCCTGTTAAAGTGTACATTTCTAGTATAGACATATAGGTGTGTGGCCGATAAAATGAAAGACTTGATATCATGGTGATAAAAACTGAGGAAGAAGCAAAATTGTGTTCTTAAACCATAACATGTCTTGTAAATACTAGAATTTCATTGTTTAAAAACATAAGTGTTATAATTTTGTAGCCAGCAAGTGCATATTATAGAAAGCTAAATATCTTTCCACAGTCCTCCAGCTCAAAAATTAAAGCAACCTACTTCTTTATATTTATTCTGTCCTGGTCCAAAAGTATACAATTTATTTCAATTTTATTTAAGTCAGTAATTGCTTGTGTAAAGAACTTTAACAGCTAATATGTAACACACACAACATGACATTCTAAATCTAATCATTCATATAAAATGTTAAATCTTTGGCTAAAAATGAAAAGATGTCTTAGCAATTAATGCTACAGTAAGGAGTTCAGGTAGGCTTGCCCAACCTACAGCCCTTGGGCCAGAACCCAGCCTGTCAAGTGCTTTTTTTCTGGCCCTCAGAAGCTTGGTAACAAAATTCCTGGTCTTCCAGTTTTAAGTCTCACAAGATTTGAAAGACCAGCCTGAAATTCTGGCATCATGTGGCTCAAGCTTACAGAGAGCCAAGTCATGGAGGGAAAGCAGGAATACCAATGTTTCTTCTACTGGTGAAGGCTGGGGGAAGGGAAAGAGTCTACAGGAGATAGAAAGACTGAAGGCGGAGGTGGGGAGGGGGTTAAATGAGTGAAAAAGGCTGGGAAGGGAACGATGGATTGTTGCATTTTACCACTATTTGATGAAACATAGTAAACCATGATGCGTGTTAGAAAATATAAAATGTGGCCCCCTATAGAAAAAGGTTGGGGTTTCTTTTATCTTGCTGTGGGGATTTTGATTGATTATAAATGCATATATGAATAATGTTGTTTGTGTAGATACTGTACTGCATTTTTGTTAACTTTGGAAAATTAATAAAAGATTTAAACACATAAAGCATACTAGAATCCTCATATACACTCTCTCACATAGCCATTACCTTTTCTGCCTTTGCTTGAACCTGGAGTCTGCTGACTCTATAATCAGGTGGGAGTATAAAAAGGGGCATACTTGCCAGCTAAGGTGGTTTATTCTTAACATAGAAACATAGAAACATAGAAGGTGACGGCAGATAAGGGCCAAGGCCCATCAAGTCTGCCCACACCAATGACCCTCCCCTACCTCCCTTTGCGAAGAGATCCCACCTTTCGATCCCATTTAGCTTTAAAATCAGGCACACTGCTGGCCTCAATCACCTGCATCGGAAGACCATTCCATCGATCCACCACCCTCTCGGTGAAGAAGTATTTCCTGGTGTCGCCATGCAATGTCCCTCCCCTGATTTTCCATGGATGCCCTCGTGTTGACGTGGGTTCCTTGAAGAAGAAGATATCCTCCCCCACCTCGATACGGCGCGTGAGGTACTTGAATGTCTCGATCATGTCCCCCCTCTCCCTGCGTTCCTCTAGGGAGTAGAGCTGCAGTTTATTCAGCCGTTCCTCATACGGGAGATCCCTGAGCCCCGTGACCATCCGTGTGGCCATTCGCTGGACCGACTCAAGTCTCAGCACATCTTTGCGGTAATGTGGTCTCCAGAATTGTACACAGTATTCCAGATGGGGTCTCACCATGGACCTATATAATGGCATTATGACTTCGGGCTTACGGCTAACGAAACTCCTTCGTATGCAACCCATGATTTGTCTGGCTTTAGATGAAGCTTTCTCCACCTGAGTTGCAGTCTTCATGTCCTCACTGATGATTACCCCTAAGTCTCGTTCCGCTACAGTTCTCTCTAGGATCTCACCATTAAGAGTGTAAGTCTTACATGGATTTTTGTTGCCAAGGTGCATGACCTTGCATTTTTTGGCATTGAAGTTTAGTTGCCAGGTCCTGGACCAATTCTCCAGTAGGAGGAGGTCGTGTGCCATACTATCGGTCTTGGATTTGTTGTCAGGTCCTGTTGTGTTCTTGTCCACTATATTGCATAATTTGGCATCATCGGCGAATAACGTTAATTTACCCTTCAGCCCTTCAGCCAAGTCCCTTATGAAGATGTTGAACAAGATTGGGCCCAAGACCGAGCCCTGCGGCACTCCACTTAACACCTCTGTCGTTTCGGAGGGGGAGCCATTCACCACCACCCTCTGAAGTCTACCTCCTAGCCAGTCCCCCACCCATGTAGTCAAGGTATCTCCCAAACCTATAGAGCTCATCTTGCTCAACAACCTGCGGTGTGGTACGCTATCGAATGCTTTGCTGAAATCTAAGTACACGACGTCCAGGGACTCCCCAATATCCAGCTTCCTCGTCACCCAGTCAAAGAAGCTGATCAGGTTGGATTGACAGGACCTCCCCTTTGTAAACCCATGTTGACGGGGATCTCGCAGATTCCCCTCGTTAAGGACCGCATCCAATTGGTGTTTGATTAGAGTTTCCATTAGTTTGCTTACTATTGATGTGAGACTCACTGGTCTGTAGTTCGTAGCTTCCGTCCTACTTCCTTTTTTGTGGAGTGGAATGACATTAGCCGTTTTCCAGTCTAGCGGGACTTTTCCTTTGCTAAGGGAGAGATTGAAGAGTGTTGATAGTGGTTTCGCCAAGGTGTCTTTTAACTCTCTGAGTACTCTGGGGTGTATGTTGTCTGGCCCCATGGCTTTGTGAACCTTGAGTTTGGATAGTTCACTGTAGACACTATTGGGCGTTATCTCGAAGCTGCAAAACGGGTCTATCGAGCTATCCCCTGTTGGTAGTTGAGGGCCGGATCCCTGCGCCTCACGGGTGAAAACTGAGCAAAAGTATTCATTTAACAGTTTAGCCTTCTCGGAGTCCGATTCTACATAGTTCCCGTCCGGTTTCCTAAGGCGTACTATCCCTCCTGTGTTCCTGTTTCTATCACTTATATACCTAAAGAATGCTTTATCGCCCTTTTTGATATTCTTTGCTAGATTCTCCTCCACCTGCAATTTGGCCTCTCTGACTGCTGTTTTGACGGTTCTTGACTTGGCCAGATAGTCTTCTCTGGAGCCTTGCTTCCCTGAATGTTTGAAGGAGATGAATGCTCTCTTCTTCTCTTTTATGAGGTTGGAGACCTCCGTAGAGAACCACTGCGGTTTGTTTTTTCTTCGTTGTTTACTTACAGATTTAATAAATCTGTTTGTTGCTTCGTGTATGGTAGTTTTCAGTGTTGACCACAATTCCTCTACATTATCAGTCTCTGCTTGGTTTTGCAGCGACTGATGGATGAATTCCCCCATGTCCTCGAAGTTGGTGTCCTTGAAGCTGAGGACCTTAGTTAATGTGTTGGGTTTGGTGAAACCTTTTCTGAGGTTAAACCATACCATGTTGTGGTCACTGGATGACAGCGTGTCTCCCACAGAGACATCTGTGACACTTTCTTCGTTGGTAAGTATTAGGTCTAGAATCGCCTGATCCCTAGTTGGCTCCAAAACCATTTGCTTGAGTCTTGCTCCCTTTATAGAGTTTAATAGCCTTTTGCTGCTGCCGGTCGCAGAGGAAAGTGTGTTCCAATTCACGTCAGGCATATTGAAGTCTCCCATCAATACTGTGTCCCCACGCAAGGTGATATTCTCTATGTCCTCGATTAATTCCATATCAAGGTCTTCCTGTTGCCTTGGAGGTCTGTATACTATGCCAAGGTACAGGCATTTGTCCTTTCCCCTGGCCATATTTACCCAAAGGGATTCCCCTGTGTACCTAACATCTGTGATTCTGGTAACTTTGATGTCATCTTTGGCATATAGTGCTACCCCTCCTCCCATTTTGCCCTCCCTGTCTTGGCGGAACAAATTGTAACCCGGTATGACCATGTCCCACCTGTGGGAGTCCGTAAGCCAGGTTTCGGATATTGCCACCACATCTAGGTCGGCGCCCCTCATTTCCGTCTCCAATTCCAGAATCTTGTTGCCCAAACTGTGGGCATTGACGTACATAGCCTTCCAAATCCTAGGTTTGTTATGGCTATCTAGTGATATTCCCGATTGAGCTCCATCGGCTCCTTTGGTATTGTTTGCGATGTGTGTATTCTCCTTAGACCCTGAAACACAGTGTGAACTTACCCCGGATTCGAAAATGTCAGTATCCCCCCTGAACCCAGAAATGTGAGCACCCCCCCCAGATCCATGATTGCTATGTGTATATACCTCAGATCCTGAATGGTAGTTGCAGCTTACTTCATTAGATAGGTTATTAGTGCCCGTACCCTCCCCCAACTTACCTAGTTTAAAGCCCTATGGAGTAGGCGGGCTAATCGGTGTCCAAAGACGTTCTTCCCTCTGCTGGACAGGTGCAACCCATCTGGTCCCTGTAGTCCTTGTAGTGCCTCTCCGTGGTTCAGGAACCCGAAGTTCATCTCCTTGCACCATCCTTGCAGCCAGTCGTTTGCCTTCTGGATCCGATTCTCTCTGGCTCTTCCCTTGCCTCTTACTGGAAGGATCGAGGAGAACACAATCTGCGCATCCAACCTCCTCAGCTTCTCACCCAGGGCACCAAAGTCCTCAGGTATCCTCTCCGGGGTGCTCCTGACGGTATCGTTGGTTCCGACATGGATAAGAAGCATGGGGAAGTGGTCCTGGGGCTTGATGAGACTGTCCAAGCAGGTGGTTACATCCCGGATCCTGGCTCCTGGCAAACAGCAAACCTCTCTCGATTGAATATCTGGTCTGCAGATTGGGCCCTCCGTGCCCCTCAGCATTGAATCCCCAATTACCACAACTCTACGCTTCTTAGGGGAGGGCCGTACTGATGTCTCTGGGACCGGAACCTCCTGCTGGATATCTTCCTGTTCCTCATTGTCAGGTCTTCCCTGAAGCAGCTGGAATCTGTTCCTCAATGGGATTTGTGGGGTTGATGTAGAACTACCCTGTGTGTGAGAAAAAGAGACAGTATATGAGGAAGGTTTTTTGTGTTTGCCTGTGGAGGAGGTTACCAGCTGCCAGGAGTCAGCGTCGTCTGCCTCCTCCTGAATTCCAATTGTTGGTCCCAATGAAGCAGGAATGGTGGTTTTGGGCGTCCCGAGGATGGTCCTGCCAGGTTCCTGTACGGTGATCTGGGACAGTTCCTGGATGACTTCATCGATGTAGGCCTCGTCATCCCGGATACTTCTTAAGCGCATGACCTCCTCTCTCAAGCTATTCAGTTCTTGTAAAAGGCTGTTCTCTAGTTGATCTGTCGTTTTTGTCTGCGTAGAAACTGTAGCCATTTTTGTGGGGATGGCCTCGGTCTGTACAGATACCTCTTGGTATTTTTTGGTAGCGTGTGCCTAGCCCTGGCACAATTGTGCTTTCCCTTGTGGGATACGGAGGCTTTTCTTCAGGTGGATTTCAATGCTCTGTGCTGAAGAGTCTGGGGAGCTGAGAGATTTTGAAACCCCACTAAGGCCTGATGAGATATTACAGTAGGCTCTGGACAAGAACTGATTACTGGGTTGGTAGAAGAAGAGGTTTTATTTCCCACTTCTATTGATTTTTAGTGTTACCTGCCAAGTTATTGAATATTCTGTTGTTTGTATGGATATAAAGTGGCATCCCTAACTAGGAGGAACAAACTCATGGCACTACTGGGATTAGGAATTTTCTAAAAAGTACATGTGAACCCCCCCAAAAAAATTAATAAACACACCAGAATGTTTTTTTTTTGTCATATCTTCCACAGAACTCAGCCAATTCTTATAAAATTTTGTGCACCATGAATGAAGCCGATGTAAAATGTACATATTTCTCACTACACCATAACACTACCCTGTGAAAATGAATTGTGAACTGAATAAAAACACATCAAAAAGTTTTATGACATATCTTGCAGAAAAATGTAAAGTCAAAAAGTAATTCTCTTGTAACATCCTATATAATAAAAGGCTAGCCGCGCATGCGCACTCCTGTTTGCGTGCTTCTGTGATCTGTGGTCGCAGGAGTGCGCATGTGCGCTTATACGTCACCAGCTGCCGATCGCCTCAACAAGCCGGAACCGCAGCTAGCCGCCGATCTCTGTTCCTCCAGCGGAAGGGGGGGTCTGGGAGGAGAGGGATCGCGGTCGCTCAGCGCCCCCACCGAGGAGCCCAGCAACTTTCCGCTACCCGGGACCCGAGTCCTTTTCTGCCCCCCCTTCCCTTCCCGCGGGCCCGACTGGCAATTTAAGAAGCGTGTGCAGCAGTCTTCACACGCTGCTTCGGGCCCTTCTACTGCCCTGATTTGCTCTGCCGCGTCTCTGATGATGTCTTCACACGCTGCTTGAATCGCCATGTGTAGTCGGGCCCGCGGGAAGGGAAGGGGGATGTCAAAGGACTCGGGACCGTGTTTGTAGTCGGGACCGCGGGAAGGGAAAGGGGGTAGAGGAAACGCTAATGCTGCTGCACAAGGAACTGGTGTGGGGGGAGGGAAATGGAAGGGGAGGGAATGCTGCTTTGGACAGACAGACAGAGGGAGGAAGGGAGATAGAAAGAAAAGAAGAAAGACACAGGGGCAGGTGCACAGGGAACTGGTGTGGGGGAGGGAAATGGAGGGGGAGGGAATGCTGCTTTGAACAGACAGAGGGAGGAAGGGAGACAGAAAGAAAAGAAGAAAGATACAGGGGCAGGTGCACAGGGAACTGGTGTGGGGGGATGGAAATGGAGGGGGAGGGTATGCTGCTTCGGACAGACAGACAGAGGGAGGAAGGGAGCCAGAAAGATAAGAAGAAAGACACAGGGGCAGGGAGATACACAGAAAGACAGACAGACAAAGAGGGCCAGGGTCAGAGACAGACAGAAAGAAAGACAGTGGGAGTCGCGTCAGGAGGGGTGCGGGATGCGGCAGAGGAAACTTTTCCAATGGGTGCAACTGGGCGGCTGTCGGGAACCTCTGATCAGGGGCAGAGCAAGGTAAGTGTATCATAGGGATAAGAAGGAGGAGGGGGGAGAAAAAGGAAGGAACGCCTACTGCTGGACAGGGGGAGAAGGAAAGAGGTGCTAATGGACAGGGGGAGGTGAAGAAAAAGGAACGGAGGCCTAATGTTGGACAGGGGGAGAAGGAAAGAGGTGCTACTGGACAGGGGGGAAGGTAAAACAAAGGGAGAAGGGCTGCTGCAGCATAAGGAGAGCAGTGAAGGGGTGGTGGTGGACACAGAGGAGGTAAAAGGAAGGGACAATGGACAGGGGGAGCAGGCAAGGGGTGGTGATGGATAGCCAAGGAAAAAGAAAGACAGGAAGAAAGAAAGCGGCTAAGGAGAGAGAGAGAAAGAAATAAAGACACACACACATATATTCTAGCACCCATTAATGTAATGGGCTATAAGACTAGTCTGTTTAATATATCTCAATTCTCCCATAACTTCGGCTTTACTCAATTCTTCCATTACGTCTCCCAGAAGAGGAACCTTAGATGGTGTAACCTGATCCTGCTTTTGACGTTTGGCAGTCCCTCCTGTTTCATTTTTAGATTGCTGCGTACACGCCATGTTCATACACCGTAATCTATCACTTTCACGACGATTTGGGGGCCATTGGAAAAGTATTGTAATGAATAGGCATCATTTTTCTTCCTTTTTTAGATTTATTATATGCACACTCAGGGGGGAGGGAGGATTTGGGGAGGAAATTTTTATAACTATGTTTATAATAATAGTATAATATATTTTATATAGAATAATTGATGAAGGGTGGGCGGGTAGGGTTTTATCATTAATGGTCTATTAGATTTTATGTGTTAACATAAGAACATAAGAACATAAGAACTGCCATCTCCGGATCAGACCCATGGTCCATCGAGTCCGGCGATCCGCACACGCGGAGGCCCAGTCAGGTATACACCTGATGTAGTTTTACCACCCATATCCCTCTATGCCTCTCATAAGGAGATGTGCATCTAATTTGCCTTTGAATCCTAGCACAGTGGATTCCTTAATAACCTCCTGTGGAAGAGCATTCCAGGCGTTCACCACTCGCTGCATAAAGCAGAACCTCCTGACATTTGTCCTGGACTTGTCCCCCCTTAGCTTTAAACCATGTCCTCTTGTCCGTGTCACGTTGGACAGTGTAAATAATTTGTTTTTCTGCTTTATTTTATCGATGTCTTTCAGTATTTTGAACGTCTCTATCATGTCCCCTCGCAGCCTCCTTTTCTCAAGGGAGAACAGTCCTAGTTTCTTGAGTCGTTCCTCATTTTCCAAGTTCTCCATACCTCTTATTAGCTTCGTTGCTCGTCTCTGCACCCTCTCCAGCAGTTTTATATCCCTCTTTAGTTTGGGAGACCAATGTTGGACACAGTATTCCAAGTGTGGTCTGACCATTGCTCTATAAAGCGGCATTATGACTTTCTCCGATCTGCTCATGATTCCTTTCTTTATCATTCCTAACATTCTGTTCGCTTTCTTTGCCGCTGCCGCACATTGTGCCGACGGCTTCAGGGTCCTATCTATCAGTACACCCAGGTCCCTTTCTTGTTCGCTCTTACCCAGAGTTGCTCCTGACATTCTATACTCGTGTTCCTTATTCTTACTGCCTAAATGCATTACTTTGCATTTCTCCACGTTGAACTTCATCTGCCATTGCTCTGCCCATTTCTCTAACTGATACAAGTCGCTCTGGAGTTCTTCGCTATCTTTCTGCGTTCTGATTGTCCGGCATAGCTTTGTGTCGTCTGTAAACTTAATGATCTCACTGGATATTCCGTCTTCAAGGTCATTGATATAAATGTTAAATAGGATCGGCCCAAGTACCGAGCCCTGGGGCACACCACTAGTCACTTTCTCCCAGTCTGAGAACTTCCCATTTATGCCCACTCTCTGCTTCCTGTTTTCCAGCCATTTGCCTATCCACCTGTGTATATCTCCCTCTATTCCATGGCATTGTAGTTTCCTGAGAAGTCTTTCATGCGGAACTTTGTCGAATGCCTTCTGGAAGTCCAAATATATTATGTCCACCGGCATTCCACTATCAATTTGCTTGTTCACGGTCTCAAAAAATTGAAGCAAATTCGTTAAACATGATTTCCCTTTCCTGAACCCATGTTGACTGGGTTTCAGCAAATCGTGTATATCTAAGTGCCGGACTATGCTATCCTTGATCAGTGCTTCAACCATCTTTCCAGGGACAGACGTAAGGCTCACAGGTCTGTAGTTGCCCGGTTCTCCTCTTGATCCCTTTTTGAAAATTGGCGTGACGTTCGCTATCTTCCAGTCATCTGGTATTTGTCCAGTTCTGATTGTCAGATTGGCGAGTTTTTGCAATAACTCTCCGATTTCAACCTTCAATTCCTTTAAAACTCTCGGGTGAATTCCATCCGGTCCAGGGGATTTGTCACTTTTAAGTTTGTCGATCTGGTAGTATATCTGGTCCAAATCTACTTCAACTGTGGTGAGGATGTCTTCTATTACTCCACTAAACACTTTCACAGTTTCTGGTATTTTTGCGGTATCCTCCTCCGTAAAGACGGACGCAAAGAAGGAATTTAGTTTGTCCGCAATTTGTTTATCTTCCTTAATGTACCCTTTTCTTCCCTGATCGTCCAGGGGTCCCACCGCCTCTTTTGCGGGTTTTTTCCCTTTCACGTATCTAAAGAAGGGCTTGAAGTTTTTGGCCTCTTGCGCTATTTTTTCTTCATAGTCCTTTTTGGCATCCCTCACCGCCCTGTGACATTTCTTCTGATCGTCTTTATGTTTGTTCCATGCTTCGGTTGTTTTCATGTGTTTCCATTTTTTGAAAGAGTCCTTCTTTTCTTGTATGGTTTCCCTCACCTGTCTGGTAAGCCATGCTGGTTCTCCCTTACCCTTTGTTCTCCTTTCTTTGGAGATCCTCGGAATGTATAGGTTTTGTGCTTCTGTGATAGTAGTTTTCAGTAGGGACCATGCCTGCTCTACTGTTTCAAGTTTATCCACCTTTTTTTTGAATCGTTGTTTCACCATGGCTCTCATGCAATCGTATTTGCCCTTTTTAAAGTTAAAGGTTTTGGTTAAGGTTTTGGCACTTTTTCTATTCCCGATGTCAAGCTTAAAGATGATCACATTGTGATCGCTCGTCCCCAGCGGTGCCGTAACTTCTACTTCTTTTGTCGGTCCCGTGAGGCCATTTAGCACCAAGTCCAGGGTGGCGTTGCCTCTTGTCGGCTCTTTTACCATTTGTTCCAGGAAGCAATCCCCTAGCGCCTCCAGGAACTTGACCTCATTGCCGCAGTTGGAGGTTCCTAGTTTCCAGTCTATCCTCGGGAAATTGAAGTCTCCCAATATTATTACATTGCCCATCTTGCATTCTCGTTTGATTTCCTCTATCATTTCAGAGTCAGTTTCATCCGCCTGTCCCGGGGGACGATAGAAAAGGCCAATTTTCGTGTCTGCACTGTTTTGGCCAGGAATCTTGACCCAGAGGGACTCTAGCTTCTCTTTCGTTTCCGTCGTAGCCACTTCAACAGATTCTACTCCTTCCTGAACATATAGGGCAATACCTCCACCTTTCTGCCCTACTCGATCTCTTCTATATAGTTTGTATCCCTGAAGTACTGTGTCCCATTTGTTTTCTTCATTCCACCATGTTTCTGTTATGCCAATGATTTCCAACTTATCATTTCTTGCTATTGTCTCTAGTTCCCCCATTTTGTTTCCTAGACTTCTAGCATTGGTATACATACATTTGAGTTCTCTTCGAGTTACTTTTTTGGACTTTCTGCTCTTTGCTGTCCCTACTGTTTCTTTCACGGTCTCCTTAACCGCTCCAGTGTTGTCTCCCTTATTTGCTGTGCGGTCATCCCCTCCTGTGTCTGAGTTGTCCCTTCCTGCCTTGTCTTCCTTATTTGCTGTGAGTTCGTCCTCTCCTGTGTATGAGTAGTAGCCCATTGATCCTTCATCGGGGCATCCTGTTGTCCGTACCATCGACTGGTGGTCGACTGTCGGCTTTCCCCTATTTATTAGTTTAAAGCCTTCTCGATGGCCCTCTTCAAGTTGCTCGCCAATACTCTTGCTCCTTCCTTGTTGAGGTGTAGTCCGTCCTTTCTGTAGTACTTGCTTTTTCCCCAGAACGCCGTCCAGTTGCGTACGAAGTCAAAGCCTTCTTCTTCGCACCATCGTCTCATCCAGGCGTTAATAGCTTGCAATTCCCCTTGTCTCTTTCCATCCGCTCTTGGTACTGGGAGGATCTCGGAGAAGGCCACCCTCACCTCCCTGATCTTCAGCAATCTTCCAAGTGAGCGGAGCTGGCCCTTCATCTCTTCCCTGTCATACTTCCGTCCGCTCACATCATTTGTTCCCACGTGGATGAGCACAGCAGTATCCTCTCCCCCTGCGCTGTCTATGATCCTGGAGATCCTGTTGGCCACATCCTTGACTCTTGCTCCAGGCAGACAGGTGACGATTCTGTCCTCTCTTCCTCCTGCGGTGTGGCTGTCCACGTGACGTATAATGGAGTCACCTACGATGATCCCCATCTTCTTTATTCGAGGGTTCCTTGGGGGTCGTAAGTCCACGTCTACGGTATAGGGTCAGTCTTCTTCTTCCGGAGCTACTCTTGAATTTGTTTTCGTCTCTTCAGATGGGGGGACCTCTCCCTGTGTTTTCTCTCTTCCTTCTTGTGTGTGGATGTCTCCTACCTCATCTTCGGTTTTTTCTGGATTTGCATGTGTGTCTTCTCTCCTCTCTTCCAGTCCGTCTTTCTGGGTATCCAGGGTACAGCTTTCCAGACCTGGGATTTCTACGTGTTGCTGATGGGCTTCCTCGATGAATCTTTCCAGTTCCACGATCCCTTCGCCGGTGTCGGGCTCCCCTAGCAACTTCTCCTGCATGCAGTTTTCCTCCTTCCTGGCAAGGAGTTCTTCGAGTTCCATCACAGTTCCCTCCAGCAGCCGAACTTGCAGTTTCAGGCTGTCCAGCTCCTCACATCGGCTGCAAATGTATGCCCTAGTCCCCGAGGGGAGGTAGTCATACATACTGCAGCCGGTGCAGAATACTGGAAAGCTCATCTTCTGGCTTCCGTGGGCGCTCATGTCTTGCTCTCCTTCTCAGTTGTGTGTGTCCTGCCCTCTTGATAGCAGTCCTCTTGTTGATCGCTGGTCTTGGTTGTGTTGGTGGTGTTGAGCTGTTTGAGAGTGCTTGTCTCTCGGTGTGCTGTGTGACTAGGTAATAATAACTCTCGCCGCTTCCCCGAGTCCTGTCTCCTCTTCCCTCCGCTTGCTTTTCTGGTGCTCGGCACCAAACGCTGCCCCTCTCTTACCTGAAGCAAATCTTCAGGTTCGCTGCTCTTTCCTCTCTCAAAGCACCGCGTGTGCCGCGTTGGCTCCTCCCCTTTCAAGGGGGAGTCCGGCGCTGGCTCTGACGCGTTGGGGGGGGACGGAGCGAACTCTCGCCGCTTCCCCGAGCCCTGTCTCCTCTTCCCTCCGCTTGCTTTTCTGGTGCTCGGCACCAAACGCTGCCCCTCTCTTACCTGAAGCAAATCTTCAGGTTCGCTGCTATATTGGAATCAATTTATGATATATTTTTTGCACTTGTTGTTTGATTTAAAAATGAATAAAGAATTAAAAAAAAAACAAAAAACAAAAAAGTAATGTTTCAAATAAGTAGATGTTCAATTAAGTAGATGCATTCCCTTTGCACGAAGGCACACAATCAGCCTTGGCCGCCATTGATCTGTGGACATGTCAACAACGCTTTGCTTTACTCAGCCCAAACAAAGACGAGGCACTGTTTAAGGTTTTCAATGTCAGATATCACTGTCTGACAGACACGTTCTTGTATCAGCCCTCAGATCCAGTAGTCAACTGGGTTTAGATCTGGTGAATTTGCAGGCCAGAGGTCTGGACCAATGAAGTCTGGGGTCTTCTGATGTAGCAGTTCTAAAGTGTCCTTTGCTCAATGTGCTAGGGTATTGCACTGTTGGAAGATCGTCAAGAGAACATCCCGGTAGTATGCGCCATTGATCTTAACCCCAAGATCAATGAAGAACAGATCTGTGAATCCGAGTTTTGAGATTTCGACCAAGACCATGATTGATTGGCTGAAGTAGGCGTTTGGCATTAACCTCATGCTTCTGGAATACTGCGTCCAATACTGGTCGCCATACTTCAAGAAGGACATGGCATTACTTGAGAGGGTCCAGAGGAGAGCAAAGAGGATGATAAAGGGTATGGAGAACCTTTCATATGCTGAACGGTTAGACAGGCTGGGGCTCTTTACCCTGGAAAAGCGGAGACTGAGAGGGGACATGATACAGACTTATAAAATCATGAAGGGCATAGAGAAGGTGGAGAGGGGCAGATTCTTTAGACTAGCAGGGACAACTAAAACAAGAGGTCATTCAGAAAAACTGAGAGGAGACAGATTCATAACGAATGCAAGGAAGTTCTTCTTCACTCAGCGGGTGGTAGACACCTGGAACGCGCTTCCCGGAGAGGTGATAAGACAGAGTACAATTCTGGGGTTCAAAAAGGGACTGGATGACTTCATGGAAGCGAAGGGGATAACAGGGTACAAATAGAGGTTTACCTTACAGGACATTGAGCGAATAGGGTATGGACATTTTAGGTTAGGTAGGGAACACTTTCAGGTCATGGACCTGGAGGGCTGCCGCGGGAGCGGACTGCCGGGCGCGATAGACCCCTGGTCTGACCCGGCAGAGGCCATGCTTATGTTCTTATGTTCAGTGTTGTTGAAGGCACATACAGGCGATCATTCTGTGTGTTAATCGGTGGAGCTACTGCAAATATCTTTTCATCTGTAAACCAGATGAAGTTGACTCTGTGTCTTTGTTATATAAAGTTAACTTTTGGGCACGATGCTTTTTAAGACACTTTCATTTCAGATTGTCATAAATTATCCTAACCACAGTTGTCTGGCTTATTTCTGCTTGTCATGCTATTTGGCGAGTTGTTTGGTGTGTTCGTGGAATGTCCTCCTGGCTTAGTTAAAAATCGTGTGCAATGTCAATATGTTCTTGTGTGCGAATCGAATGTAGTCATCCACTGCCCATTGCTCAGATCTTGCGTAGCAGCACCACAAGGCCTTTTTTGTTCCGACTCTTCTGTGGGAATTCTTTCAACAATTATCGACTGCTGAAACCTTTTGGTAGTACCAAGTTCTTTATCAGAATTTGGTCTTCTATAGTGAAAACCATTTTGATACAGAAATTATTTGCAAACTATTGTCTGCTTCTGCGACTAAAGTAGTATTGTGGTGCGGTAGGAAATATTTACAACATTTTACATCAACTTCATTGAGGACACGACGCACTAAATTTCATAAGAATCATTCGAGTTTTGTGGAAGAGACGACAAAAAAACATTTTGGAGTGTTTTTTTTCAGTTCACAATGTATATTAGCACAGTTTCACCTATCATTAATTTATTTATTAACTGCCTTATCATGAGGAGATTCACCCAAAGTGGTTTACAATGCATTGAATAGTAATCAGGTCCTACATAAGAATTGCCGCTGCTGGGTCAGACCAGTGGTCCGCGTCCATGGTGGCCCTTTGGTCAAAGACTAGTGCCCTAATTGAGTCTAGCCTTACCTACGTACGTTCTGGTCCTCAAGTATTTTCCCTATGTGTCCCGGCAGATACCTGGGGCAAGGGAGGGTTAAGTGACTTGCTCAGAATTACAAGGGATTGAACTTGCAACCTGCGCTAACCACTAGGCCATCTCCCGCCTCCTAATTATGCAAGCAGACAAAACACTTACCTTTAGTTCATTTAGATATGGGAGCCAATATTTTTCCATCAGATCAGTCCTGTATTTTTTTGTGAAATAGCCAACATATGATACAAAAGCAGAAGTTAGCAGCACATCTCCACACAGTGTCGTTTCTTGCTGATGGAACATTTGCACAGACTCTGCCCAGCGCACATTTTCTGATGCTAATCCTCCAACAAGCCTACAGCAAGAAAATGTGTGTCAGAAATAACACCTTTAACGGGCACTTTATTTAACATATCTATCATTACAGGAGTGGTTAGGCCTAGGCTGAAACCCCCTTGGCTTGAGGGGCTCATGGGAAAGGCGTTCAGGGCTTGGCAAAAGTCCCCTTCTCCCCTCCTGATTTCGAATAGGGCTCTCACAATACCTGTTAGCAAGTGAAATGACAAGGTTCGTAGCATCAGCTTCTTGCTGGCACTTGATTTTTTCTGCTGTGGCCTTTTCAAATTCTGCTGTTAGTTTGGCCAAGTTTTCATTTAGTACCTGAAAATAACATGATTAATTTATAAAAGATCAATCAAAAGATTTCATTTAGTTCCTACTCTCCTCTTCCTTATAGCTGGTGTTTTCTGTGGATCGTGGCTGATAATGTTGATGGGGAAAAGTTTTGGTTCAGTCACTCATCTGTTCATTTTCAAATTTGGAATCACTGTTATCATTTCATTTTTAAAGGCAATTGGTCAACTGATTTAGGATGTCCCCAAACCTTCTCCTTGTACTTCTAAGTTGAATGTAGGAAGAGAAAATGGCATTTCAGATTTTCACTGGAACATGTTATCAATCTGTGGCTACTGGCACTCTCCTCTTTTAAAAAATCTGTCTGTCTGTTGCAAGATGGAAGTCTCTGATCATCATCACTAGTGTGACAAAGAAACAGTGAGACTTAGCCTCCTTGAATATCTCCCCCACAAGTGATTTCAACCCCACACAAGTGATTTCAACAGCCATAGACTCTCAAGGCAGTGTAAATTACTTTGTAAATCTACCTTTTCCTATTAATATATATATTACATTACATTAGTGTTTATAGATCACTAATATGCCCCCCTCAGTAATCCAAAAATAGAAGGCTCTTGATTTTTAAAAATTTTTTATTTATGTATAAATCATTTCTATTAGTTATCACAAAAGCAAACAAGACAAGCAAGAAATCCAAAATAGTACACAAACTGTAACTACCCACTCCCCACACCACTCTGGAACCCCCTCCCCTCCTCCCTACATAACAATATAACAAATCCCAAGAGTGAGTGCGATATCATGAAACTGTAATCACAGTCTTACATATTCAAAAGGTAACTTCAAGCACGTGGGGTAAGAGTCCCAAAAAGCTTGCCAGGTTTGTCAAAATAGTCTCCACTGTGGGGAGCGCATGGATCTGACTTGAGTGCGCTCTACCTTTAGCAGATCTTCGGACACTATCATCCCAGGGTCCCTCTCCCCGTCCGTGCATATCAGCTTCTCTCCTCCCAGCATATACGGTTCCTTCCTATTATTAATCCCCAAATGCATTACTCTGCATTTCTTTGCATTGAATTTTAGTTGCCAGGCATTAGACCATTCCGCTAACTTTTGCAGATCCTTTTTCATATTTTCCACTTCCTCTTTGGTGTCTACTCTGTTACAAATCTTGGTATCATCTACAAAAAGGCACACTTTTCCTTCTAACCCTTCAGCAATGTCACTCACAAACATATTGAACAGGATTGGCCCCAGCACTGATCCCTGAGGGATTCCACTACTCACCTTTCCTTCCTTCGAGCGACTTCCATTAACCACCACCCTTTGGCGTCTGTCCGACAGCCAGTTTCTGACCCAGTTCACCACTTTGGGTCCTAACTTCAGCCCTTCAAGTTTGTTCAACAGCCTCCTATGAGGAACTGTATCAAAGGCTTTGCTGAAATCTAAGTAAATTACATCTAGCATATGTCCTCGATCCAACTCTCTGGTCACCCAATCAAAAAATTCAATCAGGTTCGTTTGGCACGATTTACCTTTTGTAAAGCCATGTTGCCTCGGATCCTGTAACCCATTAGATTCAAGGAAGTACACTATCCTTTCTTTCAGCAACACTTCCATTATTTTTCCAACAACTGAAGTGAGGCTCACCGGCCTGTAGTTTCCTGCTTCATCCCTGTGACCACTTTTATGAATAGGGACCACATCCGCTCTCCTCCAATCCCCAGGAATCACTCCCGTCTCTAGAGATTTGTTGAACAAGTCTTTAATAGGACTCGCCAGAACCAGTGGCGTACCAAGGGGGGGGCGGTGCGCCCCGGGTGCCAGCCCTAAGAGGGTGTTCCCGGCCTTGCCGTTCAGTCCCCCGCCACCCCCGAAGGACCGCTCGCCCCACTGACCTTCCTGCACCACCTGTGAAGCAGCCCGCAGCAGGATCGCGAAGTCAGCGTCAGCGATCCCGGCGCTGCTTCCTGCGCCGCGATCCCGCCCCTCCTCTGACATCAGAGGAGGGGCGGGACCGTGGCGCAGGAAGCAGCGCAGGGATCGCTGACGCTGACTTTGCGATTCTGCTGCGGCTGCTTCATAGGTGGTGCGGGGAGGCCAGGGGGGCGAGCGGTCCTTCGGGGTGGGTCGGGGCATCAGGCCTTCAGGGTGGGGCGGGCGGGCAGGCAAGCAGGCTTTCAAGGGGGAGCGGGTGACAGGCAGGCAGGCCTTCAAGGGGGGACAGGCCTTCGGGGGGGGGGGGTGCAGACCTTCAGGGGGGGTGCAGGCCTTCGGGGGGGAACAGGCCTTCAAGGGGGGAAAGGCAGGCAGGCCTTCAAGGGGGGGACAGGCCTACAAGGGGGGGGGGGACAGGCCTTCAAGGGGGGGTGCAGGCCTTCAAGGGGGGGTGCAGGCCTTCAAGGGGGAGACAGGCCTTCAAGGGGGGAAAGGCAGGGAGGCCTTCAAGGGGGGGACAGGCCTACAAGGGGGGGACAGGCCTACAAGGGGGTGGGACAGGCCTTCAAGGGGGGGGGCAGGCCTTCAAGGGGGAGACAGGCCTTCAAGGGGGGGAAAGGCAGGCAGGCAGGCTTTAAAGGGGGACAGGCCTACAAGGGGGGGACAGGCCTACAAGGGGGTGGGACAGGCCTTCAAGGGGGAGGGGACAGGCCTTCGGGGGGGGGTGCAGACCTTCAAGGGAGTGCAGGCCTTCGGGGGGGGTGCAGGCCTTCAAGGGGGTGCAGGCCTTCAAGGGGGGGAAAGGCAGGCAGGCAGGCCTTCAAGGGGGGGACAGGCCTACAAGGGGGGGAGAAGCTACAAGGGGGTGGGACAGGCCTTCGGGGGGGGTGCAGACCTTCAAGGGAGTGCAGGCCTTCAAGGGGGGGTGCAGGCCTTCGAGGGGGGGTGCAGGCCTTCAAGGGGGTGCAGGCCTTCAAGGGGGGACAGGCCTTCAAGGGGGGGAAAGGCAGGCAGGCAGGCCTTCAAGGGGGGACAGACCTACAAGGGGGGGGAGAAGCTACAAGGGGGTGGGACAGGCCTTCAAGTGGGGGACAGGCCTTCGGGGGGTGCAGACCTTCAAGGGGGGGACAGGCAGGCAGGCCTTCAAGGGGGGGACAGGCCTACAAGGGGATGGGACAGGCCTTCAAGGGGGGGTGCAGGCCTTCAAGGGGGGACAGGCAGACCTTTAAGGGGGGACAGGCCTTTGGGGGGGACCATGATTTAGAAGTACACGGAGGGAAGGGGGTGTTCAAAGAGACGTGCATATGCCAAACTTTGGGGGGGGGGGGAAGAAATAATGGGTCTGAAAATAGAGGAGAGGGAGAGAGATGATGGACCATGGGATTTAGGGAGGGAAGGAACAGAAAGGGAGAGAAATTGGACACAAGGGATGGTGTGGAGGAGGGATAGAGATACTGGATAGGAGGGTAATTAGGAAAAGAAAGGGAGAGACGGTGGACTCTGGGATGGTGGGGAAGGAGGGAGAGATGCCGGATGAAAGGGTATTTAAGAAAAGGTGGATCTGTGGAGGGAGATGAAAAAAGGAAAGATACCAGACTTCCTGGGAAGGGAAGGGAAATGGAAAGGGAGGACAGAGTTGGCAGATGGATGGTTAGCATGCAGAAAGAAGGAGACCCTGGCAAGCAAGTTATCAGAAGAAAACCAGAGCCTTGGACCAACAAGATTTGAAATATAACCAGACAACAAAAGGTAGAAAAATTAATTTTATTTTCTGTTTTGTGAATATAATATGTCAGATTTGAAATGTGTATCCTGCCAGAGCTGGTGTTGGACTGCAAACGTGAGCTAGGATTTAACAGAGAGAGGAAAAGTCCTTTTTGTTTCTTTATTTTATTTACACCACAGCGCCAGTGTGGTTAGGAGAAGCCAAGGGGGGTGAAAAAGCTATAAAACCCACCAGGAGTTTTGAAAAAAATCACCCAACTGGGCAGGAAAATCGAATTGAAAAACCAATTCAATAGGGCTGAATCGAATCAAAATTTTTTTTCCTGTATCTGGCAGCATTAGTTTGCTCTACTGTCTTAGACTTTAGGACCTGGGATTGGGGAGAGATGGCATCCTCAGTACTTTATAATGCAAGTGAAACGAGGATTTGGTCAGACTTTTGAAGGGTCTGCAGAAAAAAAATATTGTATAGGCCGGGGACATGAGACAGCAGGAAATGGGAACTTTTCTTCCTTCTATTTTTGTGAATGGAAAGGCTGAGGATGTCAGAGAGTTCAGTTAAAATATGTGCTTTATAAGAAAATATAATAATGTGTTTTATAAAGTTTATAGCATAGCTGGCCTACCCAGTGAGGTGTTCCTAGTGGTGATGGTGGCAGCTTGTCAATGTGTTGAGAGGAAGAGGTGGTCTGGGAAATTCTGCTGAGCAAACTCCGGGCCCATTTCCACCCCCCAGTTAGTCCACTCCACTCAACTGGTTCACACACTGAGTGGATCTTTGGGTGTTGTTTTGGGATCTCTTCCAGTGGTTTATCTCCTTCTGGTCCAAGGAAGGAAACTTTGTTATCCTTAGCATTGACCTACAGAATATGTTTGTAACAGCGCTGCTTGTGTGGCATTAGGCTATGTAGTGATCGAAAGAAAAAAACAGACCTTTGCACATTTTTGCACTATATGGTGGGTGTATGAGGAGATTCACATTTCCTGCACAGCTAAGTCCTTATGAAGTTACCTTGTTCTTTCTGTATTTGACATCTAGCAAGGTCTCTGTTTGAAAGGAAAGATCTAAACTTAAAAATGAAGTGGCCAGAAGTTATGGTAAAAGCAGATAGTGTAGCTGGTTTTAAGAAAGATTTGGACAAATTCCTGGAGGAAAAGTCCATAATCTGTTATTAAGACATGGGGGAAGTGTCTGCTTGCCCTGGATCGGTAGCATGGAATGTTGCTACTCTTTGGGTTTTGACCAGGTACTAGTGACCTGGATTGGCTACCATGAGAATGGGCTACTGGGCATGATGGACCATTGGTCTGACCCAGTTAGGCTATTCTTATGTTATGTTCTCATCTGTAGGGGCCTTTGTATTCACTTCTTATTTTAATGTATTTTTTTTCTGGGAACTTATCAGTGTTTTTTATAATGGGAACAAAAATGGAAGAGAATTAATGTGTGTGGGATGAGGGGGTAACTAATTTCTTCAGCTAAATAATTCAATCCACTTCAAACAGACATAGGAGAACTCACGCACCATTCACACACCCTCCAACCAAAAACGTCAAAAGAAAAAAACTGTTCGACAACCTCCTAACACTCGACCCCCAACTCTACAACCTATTAATCTCGACCACAAACTACAAAACCTTCAAAAAAGAAATAAAAACCCTTCTATTCAAAAAAACACATAAAACCGAACTAACACAATCAGAACTGCCCAAGCATCACCTGCAACTACTCCATATGTACTTCTGATGTCATGACAATTCAGACATAATTTATGTTATGTTATGTTTGGAATATAAGAAAATTTTCACTGCCTGTTTCTATTCTGACCATTTATTCTGTTTCATGGTCATTACAAAAAATATTTTTTTACATAGGGGGGGGGGGGGGGGTGTCAAAAAATGATGGGCCCCGGGTGCCACATACCCTAGGTACGCCACTGGCCAGAACCTCTCTGAGCTCCCTTAGTATCCTGGGATGGATCCCGTCACTTTATCCACCTTCAGTTTTTCAAGTTGCTCATAAACACTCTCCTCCGTGAATGGCGCAGAAACTACTTCATTTTCTCGTGTAACTTTGCCAGACAATCTCGGTCCTTCTCCAGGATTTTCTTCTGTGAACACAGAACAGAAGTATTTGTTTAGCACATTTGCTTTTTCCTCATCACTCTCCACATATCGGTTCCCAACATCTTTTAGTTTAGCAATTCCTTTTTTCATCTTCCTCCTTTCACTAATATATCTGAAAAAATTTTTGTCTCCCTTTTTTACATTTTTAGCCATTTGTTCTTCTGCCTGTGCTTTTGCCAGACGTCTCTCTCTCTTGGCTTCTTTCAGTTTCACCCTGTAGTCCTTTCTGTACTCCTCTTCTAGGGTTTTTTTTTATATTTCACGAACGCCTTAATTCCTAAGGCTAGGGCTTCAAATTGTCTCTTGAAGGCAATGTCTACCTTGCAGTCCTGCATATCCTTCAATATCACACCTCCTTCACTGGGCAAGGAAGTTTGTTTGGTAACCTGTGCTACCAGCGAATCTACCTTTGGCTGAACAAACAGCTGTTGGAAATTCAAAGCCATAGAAAAAAGCTTTATCATAGACTCAGTCATTCGCAAGGACTATTCTGGCGACTCCCAGTGGTCAGTGATAAGCTTTGTGATGTCAGGATGCGAGAGAACAACTGTGGTCAGTGTAATTGAGATGCTCATAACAGAGCATTGGGATGTAGTTTCAATACCCACAGCAAATTAGAAATTATGCCCAGGAATGTGGCTGTCTTGAACAGCCAACACACCATGGGGTCTTCCCTCTAGTCTAGGGCCACTACCGCTTCTTGATTTTTGGTCTCACGCAGAGAATAGGACTCTGTCAGGGAAAATACATCCTGGGACAAAAGGGGCATGGAATCTGACTTTCCATCCTCCCTCTTGATGTCACACTGAACATCCTGGTCCAGTTCTGGGTCCTTGCCTGGAGGAAAAGTCCATAGTCTGTTATTAAGACATGGGGGAAGCCTCTGCTTGCCCTAGATCGGTAGCATGTAATGTTGCTACTCTTTGGGTTTTGGCAAAGTACTAGTGACCTAGATTGGCCTCCGTGAGAACGGGCTACTGGGCTTGATGAAAAAATGGTCTGACCCAATAAGGCTATTCTTATGTGGTGCTTGCTGGAGACTGTTCCCTAGCACTATCACTACCGCCTCACCTAACACAAACACTGAAGACCCCTGGCAGTTTAGATAGGCACATCAGGCTCACAAAATCCGGGGTGAAGCCTTACAATGGGTGTCTCAAGGACTCCACCTGGGCTCTGCAGGGTTCACACATCTGCACTTAGCCAAATCTCTTTTTGAGGGCTCTGGAAAGAGTCTCTTCCCCTGGGATTGATCCCCAGCACTGGAGGACCCAGAGGAGGCTGAGTCTCCTACGTGCCCCTCCCCTACGTGCCCTGCAGCATGCGGAAAACAGACGCTCCTTGGCTGACCGTCCAGCACAAACCTGGCATGATATAGGGGTAGAAAGGTCCCCTATCAATTTTAAGCAAAATCAAGGGCTTTTGAGGCAGATGGAGGCTTTAAAAAAAAAAAGATTGTTTAAAATTCAAGATGGCTGAAAGATGGGGAAAGGGTTATAATTTCTACTTTAATGGATTATAAGTATAAGAATGTCAAGTGCTATATATTTTATTGTAATGTTTTAATATTAATCACTTGTTTTGTCAGTTTTAAAATGAATAAAGAATTTTGAAGAAAAAAAAGATGGCTGCTGCCAGCAATTTTGTGCCAAAAATGACTTGTGGGGGTTCTCCTGAAGTTAAAAAATTAAGGGGAGAGGGGTTTTGGAGGAGGAGGACCCTAACTCTGGCCCCAGAAAACTTCAAAATTCAATCTTTCAGACCCCTCTGATTTTCCCCATTGGCTATAATAACCTTACTCACTGTGCCATCTGGTGCTTGCCTGCCTCAGCTTAGAAGTGCAGCTGGAACAAATGGAGAACAACTCTGGCTCACAGGTTCACTCTATGAACTTGGTCTTCAGGTTGCTAGTCAGACCGATGCTGGAATGAGCCTCAACCCCTAGAAAATCTCATGTCACAACAGGGGGAGACCATTCAGCCAGCCCAGTATTAAGCCTGGCCTAGCCGGGACAGAGCCAAACAGCCTGTATGTAAACTCCTCATAAATCAGGGATGCGAGCAGCTCTTCAGGGGATGGCCCCCGAGCTCCAAAATTATTACAGCAGGATGGCTAGCCAGGTGTCCCCGAGGGCAGATCCTGCTAGCAGCAGACTTCCACTGCGTGAGTCTACATCTTCTTCCAGGCAGAGGTCCCAACAAGTGAGAACCTCTGGGCACTGAGCCTCAAACGTAAAACAACAGAACCGCCACCCCCCCCATCCCCACCCCTGAAAATAATAAAACTGCAGGGCAGATCAGAAACACATCTGAGCAAGTTGCTTGCAGAAGGAAAAACTAAGAGAGCAGGAATACCAGGCTGGGAAGGAGGCAGAGATGAAAAGATGACTGACATCATTCTGCAACCAACTTGCAGGTTCAGATGGATAACCCTAGCGTTCAGACTACTAGACTCATTGCACTAGAAAATATACTTATGAAACTAAAATGAAAGATCTCAATACATATGTATACTTTGGAGGAAAGGAGAGGGAAGATAAGATAGAAACATTTAAATACCTACATGACATAAATGCACATGAATCAAGACTCTTTCATTTGGGAAAGGAAGCTCTGGATTGAGAGGGCATAGGATGAAGTTAAGAGGTGATAGGCTCAGGAGTAATCTAAGGAAATTCTTTTTTACAGAAAGGGAGGTAGATGCGTGGAAGAGTCTCCCAAAAGAGGTAATGGAGACAAAGACTGTCTGAATTCAAGAAAGCGTGCGACAGGTACATGGGATCTGGATAGTGAAGTTGGGCAAACTGGATGGGCCGTTTGGCCTTTATCTGCTGTGATGTTCTATCCCATTTCAGTTGCCTTCTTCTGTACTGACTCCATCCTTTTTATATCTTTTTGAAAGTGAGGTTTCCAGAATTGTACACAATATTCTAAATGAGGTCTCACTAGAGGTATCAGTACCTCTTCACTAGAGGCATCAGTACCTCTTCTTATGCACCCAAGCTTCATTCAGCTTTTGCCATCGCCTTTTCAACCTTGGTCACCTTAAAATCATAAGGAGGATCATGAGAATCAGGAAGGAGTGAGCTCTTAACCGCAAAACACCACGCCTCTAAGTAGTAGAATGCTTTCACTTCTGTGTGTCAAGCGTAACATCTGGAACTATCCAGACTTTTTTCCATTAAAAATACACAGGTCTTGGATTCAGCTTTTATTAATTATGCATTGATTGATAGGAGCATCTGCTAAATATTTTACTTTTATAACTGCAGCGATCCACACATGCGGCAGAATAGTGCAATTGCCCACCTAACATAGATGTCATTACCAAGCAAAACAAATGTGCATGTGTATGGTCCCTTTTGCTGGATAAAAAGCGCAATTTTCCTGCAACTAACATTTGCATCTTATTAGCTTCCTGCATGCTGTGGAATATTTTCTTGCTAATCACATGGCTTTCTGCATCGGGCCCCAAGCATGATGATTTTCATCTCTTTCCCCTAACACAAGAGACAAATAGCAAGGATGTGGTGCTGCTCTTGAATTCATTGCATCAACAGCAGCCAGGTCTGTGTGGCCGCTTATCAACGTTTCAACATGGTTCCTCCTGCTTATTCTTTGTCCTCTCCCAGAAGGACAGAAGAAGCTTGGGTGCCTCAATTTGTCTTGCTGACTGGAGCTGTACAGTCAAAGGAAAGATGTGACCATTGGGCCAGCATGGTCTGTGGCCTTAAATAGAGACTAAATGCTGGCTCAATAGGCTTGTCTCTCCTTCTGCTACCCAGAAGAGAACTAATGAATGTCTTTTAATTTAGAACTTTGTATCTCCTTTGGTTTCAGCTGCAAACCTCAAGCCCCCACTTCCACAGACTAATAGATTTGCAGTTCATTTGGGACTCATGTTCATTTAGTTTGTTTAAAGGAATTTTAACCCCAAATACCCCTTTTTTCAAAAGATGAGTATACATTCCTAGGAGACGTTGCATAACACAACATCATATAAAGAGAATGTCAGCTGACAGGAGTGAGCAACCCAGTCGAATTGATTTGCTTGTACTGCTTCCCTTGTATGCAAATATGCAAGTTTGCAAATTCCTTGTGGAAATCCTGCAAACCCATCTGAGTTCTGGCCCTCAAGCACCATGATTGCCCATCCCTGGGCTAGAATAACCTAAAATGCTTTGTACTAAGTAGTGCTCAGCAAAGTTCCCCTGGAATGTGGACTGTTCATTTTATTGCCACCATCTGTCAGAACCTACTGTCTTGGCAGGAGTCAGCCACTAAGTATAGTGGGATGCAAACACATTCACTGAGCTCAACATTGTCCTCTCACTGGTGGCTCACTGGTAGAGCCGACGCCTCTGCACCCGGAGGTTGTGAGATAAAATCCCAGTGCTGCTCCTTGTGACCCTGGGCAAGTCACTTAATCCTCCAGTGCTCAGCTTTCAATGCTAAAGGCAGTATAGCACAGTTACTTACCGTAACAGGTGTTATCCAGGGACAGCAGGCATATATTCTCACATGTGGGTGACGTCATCTACGGAGCCCCGATGCGGAAGCATTTTCAAGCAAACTTGATTGAAGATTTAAGTTTGCTCTGCTGCTCCACGCATGCGTGCCTTCCTGCTCCACTAGGGGGTGCATCCCCTCGTGGTCTCCAGTTCACTTAACTAGCCAAGAAGCCAACCTCGGGGAGGTGGGTGGGTTGTGAGAATATATGCCTGCTGTCCCTGGATAACACCTGTTACGGTAAGTAACTGTGCTTTATCCCAGGACAAGCAGGCATGATATTCTCACATGTGGGTGACCTCCAAGCTAACTGAAAAGGGATGGAGGGAAGTTGGCAATTTAAGCAAATAGATTTCGCAATACCGATTGGCCGAACCGGCCATCGCTTCTGGACAGTGAGTCCAGACAGTAGTGGGAGGTGAAGGTATGAACCGAAGACCACGTGGCAGCCTTGCAGATTTCCTCAATAGGTGTGGACCTGAGGAACGCTACGGAGGCTGCCATCGCTCGGACTTTGTGTCCCGTTACTCGACCATGCAGCGCAAGACCAGCCTGAGCGTAGCAAAAGGAGATGCAATCGGCCAACCAGTTGGACAAGGTGCGTTTGGAAACTGGGTGACCTAACCGGTTTGGGTCGAAGGACAGAAACAGTTGTGGGACTTTCCGGTGTGACTGAGTGCGTTGGAGGTAAAAGGCCAACGCTCTCTTGCAGTCAAGAGTGTGGAGCGCCACTTCTCCGGGGTGAGAGTGGGGCTTGGGGAAAAACACAGGTAAGACAATGGACTGATTGAGATGGAAATCAGACACTACTTTAGGTAAGAACTTTGGATGGGTGCGGAGTACCACCTTGTCGTGGTGGAATACCGTGAAGGGTGGGTCCGCTACCAGAGCTTGTAGCTCACTAACCCGCCGGGCAGACGTGAGCGCGAGTAGGAAAATTACCTTCCAAGTGAGGAATTTTGGATGGCATTTGTCTAGGGGCTCGAATGGAGGTTTCATTAGTTGAGCCAGAACCACGTTAAGGTCCCAAACCACCGGGGGAGGTTTGAGAGGGGGGTGGACGTTCAGCAGGCCCTTCATGAAGCGAGAGACTACGGGATGGAGCGAGAGGGCTTTCCCTTCCAGGGGCTGATGAAAAGCCGCAATTGCACTGAGGTGTACTCGAATGGAGTTGGTCTTTAGGCCGGACTGAGATAATTGAAGTAAATAGTCAAGGACCAGAGGGACGGGGACCGACACCGGGTCCTGGCTGAGGGAGGAGCACCAGGTTGAGAATCTGGTCCACTTTTGGGAGTAGCAGGTTCTCGTCGAGGTTTTTCTGGAGGACTCCAATATCTCCTTGACTGATTGAGACACGGGGAGAGCAGTCAGGGGGAGAGAAACCAAGCATTCAGATGAAGAGATTGAAGATTGGGATGTAACAGTGAACCCTGACCCTGTGATAGTAGAGAGGGAGACAGAGGCAGAGGCAGTGGATCTCTGACACTGAGTTGAAGTAGAAGGGAAAACCACGGCTGGCGTGGCCAGCAAGGGGCGATCAGGATCAGGGTGGCTTGTACTGTTTTCAGGTGGACAAGCGTCCGCAGTATCAGAGGAAACGGCGGGAACGCGTACAGGAACCTTCCCTCCCAGTCGAGGAGGAAGGCGTCGGCCTCGAGCCGGTCCGGGGAGTATATCCGGGAGCAGAAGAGAGGCAGCTTGTGGTTGTGAGGGGATGCGAACAGGTCTATTTGAGGTGTCCCCCACCGTTCGAACACCCCTCGTAGGGTTTGAGAGTGTAGTGACCACTCGTGTGGCTGGAGGAGGCGGCTGAGTCTGTCCGCCAGACAGTTTTGTTCTCCTTGTATGTACACCGCTCGAAGGGAGGTGTTGTTGGAGATTGCCCATTTCCAGAGGCGCAGGGCTTCCCGACAAAGGGACCAAGACCCTGTCCCCCCCTGTTTGTTTAGGTAGTACATCGCTACCTGGTTGTCAGTTCGGATGAGAACCACTCGGTCGCGGAGCAGATGTTGGAAGGCTACGGCTGCGAGATAGATGGCCCGAAGCTCTAGTACATTGATGTGGCAGCGACGGTCTTGTGCTGACCACATTCCTTGGGTACGTAGGCCGTCCAGATGGGCTCCCCAAGCGTACTCCGACGAGTCCGTGGTGAGTACTTTGCTGTGGGGTGGGGTGAGGAAGAGCAAACCTTTGGAAAGATTTGAAGAGTCGGCCCACCAGCGGAGCGATTGTTGCAATGAAGGAGTCACTGTCACGGGACGGTCGATCGGGTCCCGGTCTTGACGCCATTGAGACGCCAGGGTCCATTGAGGGATTCTCAGATGGAGGCGGGCGAAGGGTGTGACATGGACGTTGGAGGCCATGTGGCCCAGGAGAGTCATCATCTGTCGAGCTGATACCGAGGTCAGCAGGGAGATCCTTCGACTCAGACTTACTAACGCCTCTAGGCGCGGAGGGGGGAGGAAGGAACGGAGGCGAACCGTGTCCAGCGTGGCCCCGATGAACTGTAGGGACTGCGAGGGGCGTAGTTGGGATTTTGGGAAGTTTATTTCGAACCCCAGACTTTGTAGGTAGGTAATAGTCTGTTGGGTCGCTGAGATAACCCCTTCCCTGGACGGGGCTTTGATTAGCCAGTCGTCCAGGTAGGGGAATACCTGGAGGCCCTGGGAACGTAAGGTTGCTGCTACCACCACGAGGCACTTGGTGAAGACCCGAGGTGATGATGCTAGGCCGAAGGGGAGGACTCGGTATTGTAGGTGCCAGTCCCCTACCTGAAAACGCAAGAACTTGCGGTGAGCGGGGTGCACTGGGACATGTGTGTACGCCTCTTTGAGATCGAGGGAGCAGAGCCAGTCGCCCTCGTCGATCAGGGGGTAAAGTGTCGGTAGCGAGAGCATCCGAAATTTTTCCCATACCAGGAATTTGTTGAGGCGTCTCAAGTCTAGTATTGGGCGTAGGTCTCCCGTTTTTTTCGGTACCAGGAAGTAACGGGAGTAGAAGCCCTTCCCCCGTTGGTCGGGGGGAACCTTCTCCACTGCTCTCAGGCGAAGCAGGTCTCGAGCTTCGGAGAGGAGTAGGGGTAGCTGAGTCCGGTTGGGAGGGCAATTCCTTGGGGGGTTGTCCGGGGGAATGGCCCGAAAGTTGAGAGAGTACCCTGATGAGATCACGCCAAGGACCCATGCGTCCGACATGACTTGTTCCCAGCGAGGGTAAAAGGCTTTGAGCCGACCCCCGATGGGAAGGAGGCCTGGGACTATGGCGGAGGGGGCCCGCCCCCTTCCGCGTGTCCCGTCAAAAGGACGGGGATGGTCTGGTGGTCGCAGGCGGTTGGGACTTGGGCATGGCCCGGTGGTGGGCTTGCGGACGCCTGGGTGGGGGCCGCGAGAAGACAGGGGTGGACTTTTGTGGGTAGCGGCGCGGGGGGGCCCTATACGGCCTGGACGCGGGCGGTTTGGGCTTTTGTCGGACCAGGGAGGCAAACGAGCGTTCATGTTCGGAGAGGCGTTTTGTAGCCGCCTCGATAGTGTCATCGAACAGTTCTTTTCCCACGCAGGGGAGGTTAGCCAACCGGTCCTGCAAGTTGGGGTCCATGTCGACCAGGCGCAGCCAAGCTAGTCGGCGCATGGCGATAGCAAAGGCTGCCTCTCTGGAGGAGAGTTCGAAGCCATCGTATGCCGTGTGGAATAGATGGAGGCGCAGGTTGGAGAGGGACTCTAAAAGCAGGCCAAACGCTCCTTGGCGGGAGGTCGGTAGATCAGTCTCAAAGGCTCTCAATAGTCCAATGAGGTGTTTGAGGTAGGATGTGAAGGTGAAAGTGTAGCTTTGCACCCTAGAGGCCATCATTGCATTTTGGTATAGTCTCCTGCCGAATTTGTCCAGGGTTCGGCCTTCTCGGCCTGGGGGTACCGCGGCTGAGACCCGGGATGGGTGAGCCTTTTTTAAAGAGGATTCTACTAGCAGCGACTGGTGGGAGAGCTGTGGTTGTTCGAATCCCGGGTAGGGTACTGTGCGGTACTTGGCCTCCATTTTGGAGGGTACGGCCGTGACAATGTAGGGGGTCTCCAGGTTCCTGAAGAAGGCCTGTTGGAGTACCGGGTTAGGTGGTAATCGAAGGGACTCTCTGGGCAGTGATGGCATATCCAGCTCCGCTAGGTACTCCTTAGAGTATCTGGAGTCGGACTGGAGGTCTAAGTCCAAGGCGTGGCCCATGTCCTGGACAAAGCGAGTGAAGGATGGGCGAGATGTTCCCGGGGCCCTGTGCGGGGTCGGTGAACGAGACCTTCGTCGGGTGGAGAAGGATGGGGAGGCTTCCCTCGAGTATCGAGGTTCCTGCTCTGATCCCTGCTCCCAGGCCAGGGAAGCGCTGTGTTCCGGGGTTGTTGATCCTCGGCGTCTCGAGGAGCCCCTCGGAGACGATGCCGGGGTTCGGGGTACCGATCGATGTCGAGTCGGTGACCTTGATCCGGACTCCCTCGGAGAGTACCTGCGACCTCGTGTCGGGGTCCTGGTCCGAGGGGGAGTTCGGAGGATGCGCGGGTTGGAGAGTGATAACTCAGCCACCCTTAGTGGTCCCGTACGAGGTGTGGGAGAACGGCCTCGTAGGGTTGGTGAACCTCTGGCCTTCTTGGAGGTACGGAGGTTCGAGGTTTCTGTCGTTTTAGCCCGACGTTTCGCCCCTCGGCGGTCTGCGGAGGGAGAACGTCTCGGGCGCCTCGGCGAGGAGTCAGAGGGGGATGGGATGCGGCGAGGATTGCGCACCTTTCCTCTAGGTTGTTCGATGCGAGGCTCCAGCTGGTCTGGCACCTTCGGGGTCGAGGTCGAGGCCGATTGAAACTGGGCCATTGCCGCGGACAGCTCCGACGTGATCATAGCTCGGAGTAGGTCCTGGAAGACGGGCACGGACAGCATCGAAGGCATGTCCACTGCCTCGGTGCACTCCACTGGGGGCGACCTCGTATCAGAGTATTCCCGTGTGGTGGAGGCACGGCCCGAAGGCTTGGAGGGCTTAGCCGGGACTGTAAGCATGGGGCTTCCGCCATGCGTCGACGTTGTCCCCGAGGCTGGCTTCTTCGATGTTACGGAACCTGAAGAGGGAAGAGGGGACTTACCCGGGGCCGAGGCTTTCTGTTGTCCCGAGGACTTCGGGGTCGAGTCTCGAGGTGGTGCCGAGGTATCCGGGGCCGAGGTCAAGGCCGGGGCCGAGGCCGGGGCCGACCTCGAGGCCGAGGTGGAGGGTTGATCCGGGGTGAAGAGGTCAGCCAGCGGGCTTTTCTTCGACGGAGGGCCCGGTTTTGGAAAGTAGCGCACTGGGGGCAGGAGTCGGTTGGATGAGTCGCCCCCAGGCAGAGAATGCACCGGCGATGCGGATCTGTGAGGGAAAGAAGCCGCTCATATCGGGTGCACTTTTTAAAGCCGGTCAAAGGCCGGGACATTAAATCGAAAGTAGCCGCGGCTCGATTAGCCACGCGGCCACGGGGACCCGGAAGCCTCCGGGTCGTCAAAAAACAAAGCAGGAATCAAGTTAAAAGGTAAAAAAAATTCGCGCACAGCGACTTAATCGTGAAAAAACAAGAAAAAATCGCGGTGCTAGAAGGCAGTTGGGGCAGAGCCTGAAAAACACGACTTCTAGGCTCAGCGGAAAATTTTGAACTGGAGACCACGAGGGGATGCACCCCCTAGTGGAGCAGGAAGGCACGCATGCGTGGAGCAGCAGAGCAAACTTAAATCTTCAATCAAGTTTGCTTGAAAATGCTTCCGCATCAGGGCTCCGTAGATGACATCACCCACATGTGAGAATATCATGCCTGCTTGTCCTGGGATAAACAAGTCCCTATTCCTTTCCTTTCCCCTTGCAATTTTCTTGATGAGAGACACATCTTATAAAAGCTGTGAAGTTAGATATTGCCCAGCAATAAAAGTCCTGCTTGCTGAAGCAGAAGAATATATTTCAGTGATCTCATTAGCTATCAGTGGTCTTTCACAGGCTTTCCCCTTACAGGCTCTGAAGCCCCCTGATATCTCTCCTCATTTATCTCTCCCTGTGCTTCCCACACACACACCCCACCCCGTGATCTCTGCTCATCGGGCAAGTCCCTCTTATCTGTACCACTGCCAACTCCAGACTCCGTCCCTTCTTTATTGTGGCACTGTATGTCTGGAACAGGCTGCCTGAATCAATACATCGTGCTCCATTTCTGGCAGTGTTCAAAATCCAAGCTATAGGCCCACTTTTTTGAAACTACTTTCAACTCTTAACTCCCACTCACTGCTGTCAGATACCTAGACCTACTATATCATTTCCTCTACCATAATCTCCCCAACCCTGTAATGTCCTGCCTAAATTAGATTGTAAGCTCTTCTGAGCAGGGACTGTCTATTTGTACAGAGCTGCGTATGCCTTTTCAGCGCTATAGAAATAATAAATAGTAGTAGTAGTAGGTAGACAATTCTGCTTTTAACATGGCCAAGTGGACATATGCCACCAAATAAACAGGTGATTCTCAAGCTAAGGGCTGCCTTGGAATTAGATTATTGGGACAATAAAGGGTCATTGTTTATTGTAAGCTTCTATACCTAAGGTGACCATTTATTTTTTTCATCAAAAGGGGACATCTATTAATTGTCAGTCCCGCCCCTAATCCCACCCTAGCCCCACCCCAATCCCACCCTAGCCCCACCCCCAATTTCTTCCATTCATTTTTCATGCACACATATCTTATTAATTCATAATGGTAACCATAAAATTTTTTTAAAACTACAAAGCATACTATACACATAGAAAATGTTAATTATCATTTATATTTGGGGGGGTTTCAAAGATATCAAGGCAGATGACTTTAAAATATGTAATGTTCCTTCAGTAACTATAAAAAAAAATAGACAAATATAGTGGAAAATATAGACAGCAGATATAAATTCTCAAAACTGACACATTTTGATCACTAAATTGAAAATAAAATCATTTTTCCTACCTTTGCTGTCTGGTGATTTCATGAGTCTCTAGTTGTGTTTCCTCCTGACTGTGCATCCTTTTTTTCATTTCTTTCTTTCTTTCTGCACTCAGGCCTAACAATTGTCCCTTTCTATTCCCTGCCTCCTTCCTTCCCATGTCCTTAGTGCCCCCAGTGCTTCCTTCCCATGTCCTTAGTGCCCCCCCAGTGCCTCCTTCCCATGTACTTAGTACCCCTCAGTGCCTCCTCCTAATGTCCTTAGTGCCCCCCAGTGCCTCCTTCCCATGTCCTTAGTGCCCCTCAGTGCCTCCTTCCCATGTCCTTAGTGCCCCCCAGTGCCTCCTTCCCATGCCCTTAGTGCCCCCAGTGCCTCCTTCCCATGCCCTTAGTGCCCCCCAGTGCCTCCTTCCCATATCCATTAGTGCCCCCAGTGCCTCCTTCCCATATCCTTAGCACCCCCCAGTGCCTCCTTCCCATGTCCTTAGCGCTCCCCAGTGCTTCATGTCTTTAGCGCCCCCCAGTGCCTTCTTCTCATGTCCCTAGTGCCCCCCAGTGCTTCCTTCCCATGATCCCCCCCACACTGCCTTCCAGACTTTGTCCCACCCCCAAAGCTAACCTGCTTGCCTACCTACCTCCTTCCCTCCCTGCCGCTGTTAAAAAAAAAAAAAAAAACCCTTCCCTCCAGCGCCCGATTTAACCCCCCCACCGCTGCCGCTACTCTCCTTCTTATCTCCCTGCTGCTGCTGGTAATCGTCGCTCAGAAGCCTTCTTCCGGACGTCAATTCTGACGTCGGAGAGGACGTTCTGGGCCAGCCAATTGCTGCCTGGCTGGCCCGGAACGTCCTCTCTGACGTCAGAACTGACGTCCGGAAGAAGGCTTCTGAGCGACGATTACCAGCAGCAGCAGGGAGGTAAGAAGGAGAACAACGGCAGCGGCGGCAGACGGGGTGGGGAGGTGGGTTTAAATCGGGAGCCCTTCTTCCCAGCTGCATGTCCAGCCCTGCTATGAGTAGCAGAAGGAGCTGAGAGTGACGCCTTCTTTTCTCTTCTCCCCCAATCAGAGCTAGAGGGCGGACCCTTCTATGACTCTCCCCGCCCCAGGAACTGTTCTGACCAATTAGCACTGAAAGGGATTGAAGACCATTTGTCACTCAGCCCTCATCTCTGCCCTTCTTTCCCTCCCTCCAGCACTGCATGAGGCCAAAAAAGAGGCTTTTTTTTTTCCGCGCAGGGAGGGACAGGAAGCGATCGCCTGTCCCGTTGTCCCTGCGAACACCTTCGGGATGCTGTCACTGAAAACAGGACATTTCGGCATCCTGAAGCTGTGTGTGGGGACAACGGGACACGGTCCTGTTCAAAACAGGACGTATGGTCACCTTATCTATACCGCTACTAATGACTGGGTAGTCAATTCAGAGTAGTTCACATGAGTTTCTATAATGGTGTTCTGATATATGAGCTTAGGGTGTTTCTGTGATGGTTTTGTTGTTTTGGGGATCCTGGTATGGTGCATTCACATAGTCTTTACTGAGAGACATAAGAGACAAAGGGCTGTGTGCATCTTCTCATAGCATATGTGATTCAGCCTCATTTCCTGATGTATTTTCCAGCAATAGGAGCATCCGCTATAATAATTCCCTTAGCGCGCATGCACACTTCAAAATTGGTGGGTCCGTGATCCATGGCGTCGTGCCCGCACAGTGCCTGTCTCAGCTGATTTCCTGATCTCCGACACTGGCTGACTTCTGACTATGCTGTGCTTGCCGGCTTCCCAACCCTGTTCTTCCAAAACCGGAGATGGGGGGAAAGAGGAGAAGCGAATCTGGCAAGCACAGTGTTAGAGCCCCCGGAGCATGGGTGAAGTTGCTTCCTGGCTAGGGCGGTATTGAAGGAAGATAGGGCAGGGAGGGAGGCTTCAACTCGCTGCTCCTATTTGCTTCGGGCCTTCCTCGCTGCTGGATCCTGCCTTCGCGGAAACAGAAAGTAGGTAGGACCCAGCAGCGACGAATGACCGAAGCAAGCAGGAGAAGCGAGTTGTGAATGGTGCGCTGCCAACGATTGTGTGAGACCTGAGGGAGGGGGGAGGGTGAAAATGAGAAATGCTGCCTACGGCTGTGTGAGACCGTGGGGGGAATGCTGCAGCAGCACACTTTTGGGGAAACAAAGGGAATGAGGGAGAAGGAAGACCAGGGAAGGGGGGAGGGGAAATGCTGCTGTTGCACAAGGGGGAGGTAATATGAAGGGAGAAGGGATACTGTTGGACAGGGGGAGCAGGAAAGGGTGCTGCTGGACAGGGGGGACAAAGGAAGGGAGAAGAGCTACTGCTAGACAGGGGGAGCAAGGAAGGAGTGCTGCTTGACAGGGGGGAGGTCAAAGGAAGGGAGAAAGGCTACTGCTGGACAGAGGGAGCAGGGAAGGGTTCCTACTGGACAGGGAGGAGAGACAGAAAGAAATAAATAAATACAGACAGACAGTGGGCAGGAAAAACAGACAGGGGGCCAGGGAAAGAGACAGATATAAAGAAAGAAAGGGGGCAGGGAGAGAGAAAGAAAGACAGACATACAAAAAGAAAGAAAGAAAGAAATGCCCAAGTCTACACATCTATTCTATCACCCGTTTATGTAATGGGCTAAAAAACTAGTTACTAAATAATCCACAAGTGGTGCTTTCACAAAATATACAAGAGCTAACTTACATTAATTTTGCTTGTAATAATATCAAGTTTCTCCTGTGCAGCTGCCAGCTCAGCATTAGCTTCAGCCAGTGCTTGTCTTTTTGGGGCAACATCGCAGTAGACTTCATAGAAACGAACAATGTTGATGCACCAGGAGCAGAGACCTGCGGCAGCAATAGACTTGGTACGGATGAATTCAGGGTCGAAGTTCGGGTTTGTCTTAAAGGGCCTACGAGGAGCAAAAGGATCAATGAGTGAGAGGCATTCATGGGCAGAATTGTTAATGTCTGAGCAATTAGGACTATTTACAATTTCCAAAGGAGTTTGTGTTGTTACATTTCTTGATTTACTCTCCATAACCAAAAGTACATGTCTTGTTTAACAATGGGCATTTTTTTTTCTTTATAATTTTCAATTAACATGTATACGTGTATATTTCTTTTGAAAATGTGATGAAGGATGGGTGGTTGGGTGGGGGTTATTGCATCACTAGATTTTTATGTGGTAGATATTATAGTGCTATTGTGGAATAATTTGTATAATATATTCTTTTGTGCACTAGCTGTTCAATTTGAAAACGAATAAAGATTTTTAAAAAAACAACCATAAGAACATAAGCAATGCCTCCGCTGGGTCAGACCTGAGGTCCATCGTGCCCAGCAGTCCGCTCACGCGGCAGCCCAACAGGTCCAGGACCTGTGCAGTAATCCTCTATTTATACCCTTCTATCCCCTTTTTCAGCAGGAATTTGTCTAATCCTTTCTTAAACCCCAGTACCATATTCTGCCCTATTACATCCTCTGGAAGCGCATTCCAGGTGTCCACCACAAGTTGGGTAAAGAATAACTTCCTAGCATTCATTTTGAATCTGCCCCCTTTCAACTTTTCCGAATGCCCTCTTGTTCTTTTATTTTCCAATCAGGTTTTCAGGATTTCCCCAATGAATATGCATTGAAAGCAGTGCATGCAAATAGGTCTCATGCATATTCATTGTGGATATCCTGAAAACCCGACTGGAATACGGCTCTCGAGGACCGGAGTTCCCTACCTCTGCTCTAGGTCGTTGATGAAAATATTAAATAAGATGGGCCCAAGTACTGAGCCCTGGGGCACACCGCTAGTCACATTCTCCCAGTCCGAGAACTTCCCATTTATGCCCACTCTCTGCCTTCTGCTCTCCAGCCATTTGCCTATCCATCTTAGTATATCTCCTTCTATTCCATGGCCTTGCAGTTTCCTGAGGAGTCTTACATGTGGAACCTTGTCGAATGCTTTCTGAAAATCCAAATATATAATATCCACCGGTTGTCTGTTCACTGTCTCAAAAAATTGAAGTAGGTTCGTCAAACATGACTTCCCTTTCCTGAATCCATGTTGGCTGGCTCTCATCAGGTTGTGTGTGTCTAAGTGCCGGGTTATGCTATCCTTGATCAGCGCCTCAACCATCTTTACCAGTTGCCGGTACTCCTCTTGATCCTTTTTTAAATATCGTCGTGACGTTCGCTATCTTCCAGTCGACCGGTATCTGTCCTGTTTTGATTGACAGGTTGGCAAGTTTTTGCAATAGTTCTCTGATTTCCACTTTTAGCTCTTTCAAGACTCTCGGATGAATTCCGTCCGGTCCAGGAGATTTGTCACATTTGAGTTTGTCAATCTGGCGGTAAATCTGGTCCAAGTCCACTTCTACTGTGGTAAGGCAGTCCTCTGTTACTCCTTTGAACACTTTCACTGCTTCCGGAATTGTTGCAGTGTCTTCCTTTGTAAAGACAGACACAAAGAAGGAATTTAGTCTGTCTGTGATTTGTTTGTCTTCCTTGATGTACCCTTTCCTTCCCTGGTCGTCCCTGGGACCCACTGCCTCTTTTGCGGGTTTTCTCCCTTTCACGTACCTGAAGAAGGGCTTGAAGTTTTTGGCCTCCTGCGCTATTTTCTCCTCATAGCCCTTTTTAGCATCCCTCACCGCCCTGTGACACTTCTTCTGATCATCCTTGTGTTTGTTCCAAGTTTTGGTTGTTTTCGTGCGTTTCCATGCTTTAAAGAAGTCCTTCTTTTCTTTTATGTACGTCTCCATCCACCCTATGGTTCTTCAGTTTCTGGAGTAGACGTTCATGAGGCACCTTGTCAAAGGCTTTTTGGAAATCTAGGTATATGATGTCTATGGGGTCTCCTCTGTCCATCCGTTTAATTCCTTCGAAGAAGTGCAATAAGTTAGTTAGGCATGATCTCCCCCTGCAGAAACCATGTTGGCTGGTTATCAGAAGTTCGTTTCTTTCAAAATGTTCAACAATGTTTTCTTTTATCAGTGCTTCCGCCATTTTCCCTGGAACCGAGGTCAGACTCACTGGTCTTTAGTTTCCCGGGTCACCTCTTGATCCCTTTTTAAAGATGGGTGTGATGTTGGCTATCTTCCAATCCTCCGGGATCATGCCTGTTTTCAGGGATAGGTTGCAAATTTGCTACAGTAGTTCTGCTATCTCCTCCTTTAATTTCTTCAGAACCCTTGGATGGATTCCGTCCTGCCACACCCGCGCTCTGACGCTGCGTTGCGAGCCCAGGGATCGTGACACAAGACTCTGGCCCGACGTGTCCCTCACTACCAAAGGACCCTTCAGGACTTCGCTTGGCTTATGAACAGCCTAATAAGGGCATGCAAGGCAAAAGACTGAGGTAGAATGTAATCAAACAAAAGATTTTATTATGTTCACTGGTTGCATTGAACAAAAGAAATATGCTTCAGCTCAGCAGACTTCAAAACCAAGCTCTCAAAACTATGAGGCAAAACACAAGCTGTTCAAACAGAGTAAAACTTTCAAAAACTAGTGTCCAGGTTTTTTGGTGTGTACCACCTTAACATACAGTTCTACTGCCTCTGGACTTTGTTAGCAAATCTATAAACAGTCCTGTTAACCAGGGCAGTTTGGGATTTAGTAACTTTCACTGAGCTGTTTCAGCTCCTGCAGCTGTGGCATTTCCAAGGCATGAAAAATCCAGAACATAAAACAAACTTTAACAAAACTGCGCAACAAGAAACCTGGCCAGCATGTCACCTGATTTTCACAGCCTAACGTGGCTTATCACATACTGTAGTTCTGTAAAACATATTTTCTTCCTTAGCACATAATTCAAAAGGTACACTCAACTCTGGGAACGTGCAGGCTCTCAGCATAGCTCCCTGCTGTGCCCTTCAAGTAATCAATTATGCACAGCTGTGAGGAAGAACCTCTCAGCTTGGCTGCTAGCAGAGAGGAAAAAATAAAATGCCAAAATGTTTGCTAGCTTTGCAACTAAAGCTTTCAAGCAGCAATTAACAGTTCATTATCAGAAGGGAGAGACATACAACTCCCCTTCAGACTATCACTGGCATAACTGGTAGCTTCCCTACTGTGGACCCAGGCAATACACATCCCCTTACTGCTTATCAATGTCCATGGGCACCTCCTCTGGTCCTACCAGACTCTCCTGGATTTCCATGGGTTCCCCTGGGGTTCCTTCCTCACTCCCTGGGTCAGCAGCAAGCTCCTCCGTGTCCAACATTTGCCAGTCTCCAGCCTCCTCTGGGTGTGGAGAGAGTGGATGAATCTCTCCTGTTTGCCTCCAGGCTGCTTCCCCCCTCTGAGTTCTCAACTGTCCCGTTTTAAGCTGGGAAGGGACACTTCCACTCAGCCTCGGGGAGGGAGGGGCCTTCCAAACACAGGCTTGTTCTATCTGCCTAAGTGCAGGAACCTTTCCAGCCTTAACCCTTGCCTGGACAGGCTGCTGGAAAGGAAGTAATCTTCTAACAGACTTGGGCACCTGTCTAACCTGTGTGTAGCTTTTCTGTTTAAGCCTTTCCTGCTCTGCCTCATCTGACTCCACTTCCAGGTCTGAGCAGTAGTCAGCCAAATCCATAGACGAGGCTTCTTACAACGGGGTATACTGTATCTCCTCCTAATCCTTGTGGCAAAACCCGGACCGGACTTGGGTTTGTCATAGGAAAACCCTGAAACGGGCTTGGGTTTGTCACAGTCCGAACCCAGGGATTTGTCAGTTTTTAGTTTTTCTATCTGCCTGCGCACATCTTCAAGGCTCACTTCCATGGATGTTAATTTTTCTACTTTATTTCCATTGAAGAATTGCTCAGGTTCCGGTATGTTGGTTGTGTCTTAGAACATAAGAACTGCCATCACTGGATCAGACCCTGGGTCCATAAAGTCCGGTGATTCGCTCATGCGGAGGCCCAGCCAGGTGTAACCTGGCGAAAAACTTAGTCACCCATAACCCTCTATGCGCCTTCCGAGGAGATGTGCATCTAACTTGCCCTTAAATCCTAGAACGGTGGGTTCCGCAGCAATCTCCACCAGGAGAGCGTTCCATTTTTCAATCACTCGCTGTGTGAAGCAGAAATTCCTGGCATTTGTCCTGGGCTTGTCCCCCCTCAGCTTCAGTCCATGACCTCTTGTCCTAGTCACATTTGACATCGTAAATAAATTTTTGTCCTGCTCTATCTTGTCGATTCCTTTTATTATTTTAAAAGTCTCAATCATATCCCCTCGCAGTCTCCTCTTCTCAAGGGAGAACAGTCCCAGTTTTCTAAGCCATTCTTCGTAGTTCAAGTTCTCCATACCTTTTACCAGTTTCATTGCTTGCCTCTGCACCCTCTCAAGCAGTTTTATATCCTTCTTTAGATAGGGAGATCAGTGTTGGACACAGTATTCCAAGTGTGGTCTGACCATTGCTCTATAAAGCGGCATTATGACACACTCTGATCTACTCGTGATTCCCTTCTTTATCATGCCCAACATCTTATTTGCTTTCTTTGCTGCCGCCGCACATTGTGCTTATGGTTTCAGGGTCCTATCTATCAGTACCCCCAGGTCTTTTTCTTGTTCACTCGTACTCAAAGTTGCACCTGACATGCTGTAAATACAGACGAAAAGAACATGTTAAGTCTTTCCGCGACTTCTTTCTCCTCCTTCACCACTCCCTTCCTGTCTCCGTCGTCCAGCAGTCCCACCTCCTCCCTAGCCGTCTGCTTCCCTTTAACATATCTAAAGAACGGTTTGAAGTTTCGTGCTTCCCTGGCTAGCCTCTCTTTATACTGTCTTTAGGCTTTTCGAACCACACGGTGACATTCTTTTTGATACTTCCTGTGCTCTTTCCAGTTCTCCTCAGTTTTGTCCTTTTTCCATTTCCTGAATGAATTTTTCTTATTGTCTATCGCTTCCTTCACTATTTTAGTTACCCACGCCGGGTCTTTTGTTCGACTCTTTTTGCACCCCTTTCTGAATCTGGGGATATACAGATTTTGCGCCTCGCTCACCGTGTCCTTGAAAAAAGACCAGGCATGTTCTACCATTTGCCATTTTTTGGAAGTGTTCCTAAGTTTCTTCCTTACCATTTCCCTCATTGCTTCATAGCTGCCTTTCCTGAAGTTAAAAGTTGTCGCTATGGTTCTCTTTCCTTTCGGTTTTCCTACCTCAACCTTGAACTTGATCATATTATGATCACTGTTTCCCAACGATCCCACTACTTCCACTTCATTTGCAGGTCCCCTTAACCCATTTAGGATTAGATCCAGAGTGGCATTTCCTCTCGTCGGTTCTCTAACAAGCTGTTCCATGAAGCAATCTTGTGTAGCCTCCAGGAATTCTGTCTCCCTAGCGCATCTTGAGCTTCCAAGACTCCAGTCTATCCCGGGGTAGTTGAAGTCTCCCATAATAACCATGTTACCACTTTTGCATTCTCGATTCATCTCAGCTTCCATTTCTTTATCGATATCTCCGGTTTGCTCGGGTGGATGATAGTATAGGCCCACCTTTATTTCATGTCCTTTCCTACCTGGTATTTTAACCCATAGCGATTACAGCTTGTTGGTCGTCTCCACTGTGTACATTCTTGTCGACTGTATGCTTCCTTTTATGTATAGGGCCATTCCACCTCCTTTCTGTCCTGACCTATCCTGGCGATAGAGCTTGTACCCCGGCAGTGCTGTATCCCATTTGCTTTCCTCATTCCACCATGTTTCAGTGATTCCAATGATGTCTATGTCCTCTGCATTGGTCATGGCTTCTAGTTCCCCCATTTTGTTTCTTAGGCTCCTTGCATTAGTATATATGCAATTTAGATCCTGGCATTTTGTTGTCTTCATTTCCTTTCCCTGTGCTTCAGTTTTTAGTGTCTTCTCTTTTGCTACAATCTCTCTAACCTCCTCTTCTGGGTTAGTTGACTCCTGTAATTTGTCCCTTGTTTCTTCCCAGCCTTGTTTCCCCTTAGTATCTTCACAAGATATCTTCTTTCTTATGAGTAAAGCTTTGTCAGAAGTTTGCGTCTTCAGTAAATTTTTCATTCCAGTAGATGATTTTTCAAGCCCAGCAATATCAACAGAATACTGGTGAACCTCCATCTCAAATTTAGTTTATGTTTTATTAACATTTGATATACTGCTTAAGCATATTACAGATCTAAGTGTTTTACAATAAAATACAGTTACTGAGTAGTAGCGCTAACGGGCAGGGGACACTGTGGCATGCTATACTGGAATGGATAGTGTGCAAGGTACATGCAAGACACCTACTTTTCATATGATTCTGGGTAAATCTATTTAGTAATGCATTTATGGTAGACAGGGCAATGCCCAATTAAGAGCCTACGAAAAGTTAGGTACAAAGATATAAAAATTTGAATATGGATTGCAGTCAAGGCCAGAAAAACACTAGAGATTAATAGTAAGGATAAGTATAATAATATTCTCTTTATGTAATTTGCTGGATTAAGCAAGATCATAAGAAAAATTAGGTATATGTATATATAACACATTTATAGAGGTATTAATCTCTCTATCTCTCTCTCTGTACAGTATTCTTTGTCTCTTTGTCTAAAATATGGCAGTTTTCCTACTCAAGACCCTGGTTTCTGGTGTTCTTTGGACTGCCATGCTCAGGGGACTAGGAGAAACCTCATGGCTTTAGTGGTAACAAATGCTCCTGGCATTCTATTGCTGGGTAAAGAAGAAAGCCTAAATTTCTTAAATATGCTCTGAAGAAGAATTGAATATGACTGAAAAATGAATGAAATATGAGTGTGGCGTGTTTGGGATCCCAGACCATGTGTGTGAGAATATGTGTGATGGAATGATTTGCGCTTAATTTAAAACCTTATACATTTATAAAATTCAAAAAACTTTAAGAGATCCTGAGAGGTAACATTTGAAGTTTGACCTATCTGACTTTTAAGCTAGGTTACCATAGAAACTCTCTTAAGTATGTGACATTCCAAGAGGCCTGCTTGCCTTTCAAGATGTGAAGGGAGGGCTCCTTTAAACCCAGTATAAGAATTCTCATTAAGGGGGGTGGTATGGGCTTTCTCTGCTGTAACTTGAAACTGTCAGTTTTCTCCAAAGCATAAGTTCCTGAAGGGTCAGAAAACTGTTTTGATTCAAACTTTTAAAGAATACTGGGAGAAGGAGATTTCTTTGGGTATATTATGTTTTATGCATATTCAGAAATTGCTGTAAACAAATATATAATTTGTAAAACATTTATAAAATGGAAAGTATAATTGCTATACAAAAAGGTAATTATAATAAATTTATAAAGATCTGGGGGCCATTGACAGCCTACTGTAATGAATAGATGCCATTTTCTATTGGAAGTATATTTGCAAATGGGGGAGAGGGGGAGGGTGGGTTGTCTAAATTATACGGAAGGTTTTAACATATAAATAAGAGTATTTATATTTGTATATTTTTGATTAAATATGAATGGAATGGGTGGGTGGGAAGGGAATAATCTTATGTATCTGAATATATTAAGAAAATTCAAGTCATGTATTTAATCTTAAATGTTTTATTAATTGTACACTTGATGTAAGTTTTAAAAATGAATAAAGAATTACAAAAAAAAAATAAAATTGTAAAACTTTTCTTTAAGCTTGGTATCTATAAGAGCTAAAAGAAATAAAAACCCTGCTATTCAAAAACTTTATCCAGATACCTTAACCCTCCCCCTCTTCCCTCTCCTCCCTGATAAATTCCCCTCCCAAAGCCTCCACTTTGGTAATCTCTTCCTCCTCAAAATACCAACCAAGAATACAGATCCCTAAAATGTAATGTAATCTTATTTTTAACCTATTTGTAATATTACCTAAAAATGTCCAGTCATTTTACTATCCAATTTGCAAGTTCTCCTGGAAATTATCCAGCTATCTTACCTCTTTTGTAACCAAAAAACAATTGTAACGTTCCTGGAAATGTCCAGTTAGCTCTTTTGTAATCCGCCTTGAACTGCAGGGTATAGGCGGAAAAGAAGTCACTAATGTAATGTAATGTAAATAAGCTCAGCCTTCTTCAGTGATGAGCTGGCTGACCATAGGTAGATTGGAGTGATGTAATATTGGTCATTGCGAGAGTACATAAGTGAACGCAGCAGACCAATTCTTTGAGACCATGTTTATTCAGAAGAGGTGCATTTTACATGTCTATCCATTGTACAAATGCCTTTTGAAACAAGATTATTCTGTTAATTTTTTTCTTTATTCATTTTTAATAAACTTACAATAAGTGTAACAGCATTTATAGCATTTTAAACTCAAATACAACACTTAATATTCCATTAAAACTCTATATCAGAATCTATCTCCCCTCCCCCCTAATCAATTACATTCTTTAAATTCAAGAAAACCTATCATAAACCCTATCCTGAGCAGGCACAGACTAAGCTAAACAACTACTGGAGGTACTTAGCTTCTCCATAGAAGTGGAGAGTTAGCCAGCCAAAATAAACTTTGCTGTATTACCTTTGGCTGGTGTTTGAAAGTCTTTTGTGGAAAACAGTATAGCCGGTTCCTGAAGAAGGGGGTTTTCACCCTCGAAACGGAGTCCTGTTGGATGAACTTTATTTTGGCTGGCTAACTCTCCACTTCTACGGAGAAGCTAAGTACCTCCAGTAGTTGTTTAGCTTAGTCTGTGCCTGCTCAGCTGATTTTGGACACTTCTGCACCCCTGGATGAGGGGCAGAGACAGCCTTGACAACTTTGTTAGTTTATTGTTTACTATTCACTTTTAACACACTGTTTTGTGCTTTGGTTTATCACAAAAATATATATGAAGGCAGCCCTGGGATGTTTCACAGATAATATCCTTTTGGATGTATGCTTGTGACAGCTGGTGCATTAGGGGTGTGTGACTGAGGGCTTTCATTCCATTACAAATATTTCTTATTGTGGTAGCGTGCTGTTTGGGCAGTCTCTCCTCCTCACCCTTCACCTTTTGGGGTAGGGGAGATATTCCTTTTGCATTTAACGTTTTTTCTCCCTTGTTTGTGGGTTTGTTTGATGTTCCCTCAGAACAAGACATCATGAATAACAGGAGATTTGGGAAGAGCCCTAAACATTACAGTAATTGGTGTAAAAGGTTACAGAACGAAACATGGAAAGAGTGAATTAACACCTAGCCAATTTTAAGATAACACAATATTCTGCACACAGTCTGCATACCCAGAACAAGCCCTTTTAATTTCCCTCAAACTATTTAAGAGGGAGGTATGAATGAAGGACAAGAAAAGAGTGAGTTTGACTGCGTGGGGGGTGGGAAGAAAGGAAGCAAACAGGGCAATGGTAGGGACTGACAAATGTCTGTTTCCTTAAGGCAGGGGTGTGTGATACGGATGGGACATACCTGGAGTCTGAAAGTTGTTTTTAGTAACAATGGCTGTTTAAGAAACCATCTGCTGCTAAAAGGGGATCCTAATATCAAATAACAACTTGTTTTTTTTAAAAGGGGAACTAGAGTTCAGAAAGATACCTTGCAGCTGGCGAGCCAGATTTAGTCAAAACAGAATATGGATGAATTAATCAAGAGAAGGGGGGAAAAGCAGGAAATGGTTTGTGATATGCTCATGTTTGAACACATACACAAACCGGATTCTGACCATAATAATTTGAGCAAAAAAGTGCCTAACTTGTTTGTGACATGCTCATGTTTGAGCGAACACAAACCGGATCCTGACCATAATTTGAGCATAAAAAGACAGGCAGAACTCAGTGGAATCGGGACTTCTCCACTGCTGACGAGCCGTGTGATGCTGATATGAGATGAATGTGCTGCCTCTGATGTTTCGCTGGTCCCCCGATCACGGAGTGATGATACAATATATGGTAACAAATTATTGATTCCTTACTTCATGATTTCATTATTATAAAATTGTATGAATAAACCTATATTATGCTTTCAGTCCTCTGTGTATGCTATTAATTTTCCCAGTCAGAGAGCTGGTGAGGGGAAGGGAAAGTTGGATATAGCATTACCCTAAGAATAATAGCAGTACATTAATTGGCGTAGTCGGCAGGATTTCCCTAAATAAGACCGAACAATGTTCCGGCGTAAGGAGAAATCTAAAAAAGAACCTGCAGGGATACCTGGCTGGACCGGGGACCCGTATGAAATAATAGCGGCAGAAATGGCCAATCATGGATTGGCGGAATCATGGGATAAGGAATTAAGGGAATTTGAACCAAAGAATGTGGTACAAGTACTTGAAACAATCCCTGTAAAAACAGGTGAAGCAGTTACCCTGGCTCGAAGGAGTTGGGTGTTGGCCTCTGCATACCGTGGGGTGCACAAGCGGTTGCAGACGGCACTTAAAGAGAAAGGGAGAGTAGAATTAGAGGGACGGTGTCTGGTGCTGGAATGTAATAGTAAATTATTAAAGGATAAACTGGAACATTATCAGGATGTAGCAGAAAGAGCAGCTGTAAAAGTGGCACAAAATAAGTATAAAAAGAGGAGGGGGAGGGAAATTCCACAGTATGGAGATTTTCTTTGTCTGAGCTGCTGAAATATTTTTCAAAAACAGGTATCGATCTTTAAAATGTGCTTAAATATTAACATATTGTGGATTTCAAATGTAGTAACTTGCAATTACCTTGTTAGCAGCAGGAGGATTTTTTAGAATGAAAACTTTACAAGCATACACAGGGAAATGCATGCTGTTTGGAATTCCGATCAGCTGGTATGTTAATGAAAAGTTCTGGTGAGTTATTGAGTTTGAAGAGAAAAATTTTGTTCTTCCCTGCTGTGTGTCTAAGCTTTGTCTCTGAACTAACTCTTTCTCTCTGTGAAAAAGAAAACTGTCTGTTTTACTCTGACTTGTTTGGAAAAAAGTTTCCCTCGCTGTTCCGTCTCTTTCTTTGAAAAAACGGGTTGAGGGCACCCCCTCCTTCTTCTTCTCCCTCAGTGCATTTTCCGTGCCTGTCTGAAGTAAAGCTAACTGGTAGGTTTGTTTTTCTAAACTCCAGTTCTGTCTCTCTGTCTCTTTGTCTCTCTGAATTAACTTTTTTGGTCTCTGCAAAAGAAAAGTTAATGGCATCTTGTAAAAAGTCCTCTCGCTCTATGCTGTTCCTTTGTTTGAAAGAGCGGGCTGCAAATGGGGGATTTTCACCCCCACCTTTTTTCCTCCCTCTATGCCTTCCACAGAGCTATCACGTGAGCTGGAAGGTGGGTTTTTTTTTTTTTTTTTTGGAGTTTCTCCTTTGTTCAGTACCAGGTAGAGGGAGATGGGGGAGGAAAGAGGAAAGAGGAGGGGGAGGTTAGGGTAATACTAATTAACTTAGGTGCGGAGGATGTAATAATAACACAGGGAGAAAGAATTGCACAACTGTTGCTAATTCCTATATATATAGCTCCGGTGAGAGAAACCACAGCCCCTACAGAATTGACGGTTAGGGGGGCAAAAGGGTTTGGATCCACAAATACTGTAAATGTTGGGGCCAAAATATGGATTAGCAACCGAAATGGTCTCCCCTCTCCCGCTGAAGTGATAGCAGTGGGACAAGACCGTACGCTATTGATAATGAGGCCCGGGGTAGAAAAATGGGAATATGTCCCACAGGAGAAATGTTACCTACGGGAGTAATACTGTGTTTAATTTTACAGGAAACCCTAATCGTCCTATGCGTATTCACAGTCCTTGGTATCGTATCTTTGGGTCACGTAGAAGGATGGACTGCGGCTAGGCGTCTGGTGCTACCAGCAGACGACAACAGGAAAAGTTTAGTTGTGAAAAAGGACAGAGATGTACAATAGCTAACATCACAACTAATGTGGACATATGGAAAGGCCCTCACAATGACAGAAGAGGGTATATCTTTTATGCCCTATATCAGAGTCAAGTAGTGGTAAATGTCACTGCCCATGTGTCACTTCTATGTTGCTTAAAGACTGTGTTCCCAGAATTAAATACAAAACAGAAATGGCAGGCAATACAAAATTGTAGCACCTGGAATGGAACTGTGTTGCATCTGACATTAGAAGACCCCAAATATTTTGTATGTACTAATGCATCTCTTATTAAGAATCGTACTACATGGGCAGATTTTATTATCTTTGTAAATATAGATTCTGCAAAAATTGATCCAGGGCAGGTTAAACGATTACCGTCAACATGTGAAATGGTAGGTCAGCATGCGGAACAAACACGTGTACAATTTAAAATTACCTTTCCTCCCTCTAGTCGATGTAGATATAGGAGAGCCTGGTATGATACTATTTTGGGAGGATTTGGAACTATTACCGGGACAATAAACAGTTATGATATAGAATCTTTAGCAAATAGGCTGCATAACGCTGGAAGTAAAATTAATGATGCTTTAATTATACAAGCTAATTGGATGCCTACTATTTGGTACCCAATGACACTAGCAGCTGGCGTGGATAATGATATGTTAGATCTTTTTAATGCTAGTAATTCTCTAACCTTCCTTGTAGATACTAATATTACTCACATAATCAATTGGACTATATGTTCTTTGCAAACATTACAGCAGCAACAACAGAAAAATGTCTTTCAAACACAACTTTTGACAGCAAATGAACAAGTGTGGAGGACCGTGTTTTCTGATGTAATCCGTGCAGGCCATTGGCTACAAATACCTAGTTTGGGGATAAGGTGTGAGGAAACCCTATGTCAGGGATATTTTACCATTTACAATGTAACCAAACAGAGTATAATGTGTAAATACATAGTGATGCCTTTACTAATTGGGTCATCTCCTAATCAACACTTTTGGACCCCCACCTTTTATGGACAGGTGATAGATATGTATAATCGTACCCATGATTTAACTTTTTGTGATAACACTTTAAGTGGAAAAGTTTATAAATTACAATCTGCTGTATATGAACCATGTTTATTGCAAAATACTGTAAACAAATGTGAATGGACTATTATGCCAATAACCTATAGGTATATGGTCGAAATAGCACCACAGGTGGTATGTGTAGTAACTGATCAACCAGTGATACCAGGAATGGCAGTGCCTTTTGCGGGATGTATTCATAACATTTCAGTATTACACTGGGAAAATGACACATTCATATTAACTTCCGATGTGGATAAGAATGTGGCTATCATTTGGAATAGCACTAAATGGGATGTTCCAAATTGGGATTTAAATTTGACCAGATTTAAGCAAATATTAACTCAATCAACCAAAATACAGAGTGCCATCCGATACCTAAATCAAAGTATTATGGCTCATCAGCTTACCACCACTATTGCAGCAGACTCGATAGTGACAATAGGGTCAGGAATAGCTGATGCTACTTCACATCATTGGTGGGATATATTTTTAGGATATTCACCTTCAGCCAAAACGACTCTGGATTGGCATATGTGGCATATGGCATTTGTTGTAAACAACAAAAAGTGATGATGGTTACATACAACACTCATTGTTAAGGACCGAATGTGATACGGATGGGACATACCTGGAGTCTGAAAGTTGTTTTTAGTAACAATGGCTGTTTAAGAAACCATCTGCTGCTAAAAGGGGATCCTAATACCAAATAACAACTTGTTTTTTTTTAAAAGGGGAACTAGAGTTCAGAAAGATACCTTGCAGCTGGCGAGCCAGATTTAGTCAAAACAGGATATGGATGAATTAATCAAGAGAAGGGGGGAAAAGCAGGAAATGGTTTGTGATATGCTCATGTTTGAACACATACACAAACCGGATTCTGACCATAATAATTTGAGCAAAAAAGTGCCTAACTTGTTTGTGACATGCTCATGTTTGAGCGAACACAAACCGGATCCTGACCATAATTTGAGCATAAAAAGACAGGCAGAACTCAGTGGAATCGGGACTTCTCCACTGCTGACGAGCCGTGTGATGCTGATATGAGATGAATGCGCTGCCTCTGATGTTTCGCTGGTCCCCCGATCACGGAGTGATGATACAATATATGGTAACAAATTATTGATTCCTTACTTCATGATTTCATTATTATAAAATTGTATGAATAAACCTATATTATGCTTTCAGTCCTCTGTGTATGCTATTAATTTTCCCAGTCAGAGAGCTGGTGAGGGGAAGGGAAAGTTGGATATAGCATTACCCTAAGAATAATAGCAGTACAGGGTGTCAAAGTCCTTCCTCGAGGGCCGCAATCCAGTCGGGTTTTCAGGATTTCCCCAATGAATATGCATGAGATCTATTAGCATATATTGAAAGCAGTGCTTGCAAATAGATCTCATGCATATTCATTGGGTAATCCTGAAAACCCGACTGAATTATGGCCCTCGAGGAGGAACTTTGACACCCCTGCCTTAAGGTCTTTTATACTGTCCCGGGTACACAAGGGTTAAAGCATTCTGGTGTCATGAATGAAACTTTCTTTAACTTACTGAAATGCTTTGAGACAAGTGTCAGGGATGTGTTCCTTGTCATATTTTATTAAGTTGTCCAGGAAACTATCGACTTTTCCCATCATGACTTTAGCAGCTTTCCAGCTTTTGTCCTTTGGAACCTTCCCTCCAGGAGCTAATAGGACCAATACAGCTGCAGTCACGTTAACCACTGCTTCTGGAGGAGAACCGAAAGATTTGAGCTCTGTCAAGTTGGTCTAGGAAGAATGTGAGAGAGCCCATGTCAGTGATGCAGTATCGCTGCTCTGCCACACTGCAGATTATACTGTATATCAGCTCTTAGATTTCATCCTCATTGTTCATGACAAAGGAAGCTCTTCCCTGAGAGGGCTTACCTTGTTTAGAGTGTTAAGCGCTTCCTGTGCAGCTAACAGAGCAGGTTCAGCTTTGGCCAAATCTATCTCACAAGATCTTTGTTTTTCTGTTACATTCTGTAGAGAGCAATAATCATAAAGTGAGAAGAACACTCCAACTTGGGCACAGTAAATTTGTGCTCATTAATCTATATATAGTGGTACCTTGGTTTGCGAGCATAATTCGTTTTAGAAGCATGCTCTTAAACCACAGTGCTCGTATATCAAAGCGAGTTTCCCCATAGGAAGTAAGGGAAACTCGGATGACTAGTTCCACATCCCTAAAACAGATACCCCCCTCACTCCCACGAGGCCACCAGCGCGGCTCGCTTTCACCCTACCCCACCGAATCCCCAAAAGACCCCCAAGCCCCCAAGCGCACTTCCACCCCTGAAAACTGGCATTGCCCCCCGAGAACTGGCATCGCCCGCCCAAACCCAAACCGCGATCTGGCACTGACATGTAGCACCAACCCACAGGATGTGCCGGTGCCGGAAGAGCCTGCCGCTTGCTGCTGATCTCTGCTGGGCCTTGAGCATCTGCGTATGCTCAAGGCCTTCTGGCTCCCACTCTCTCTGGATCTCGGGGGTGGGGGCTCGCAAATCGCCTGGAAGGAATGGATGCAGGCTGGCATAAGAAGATTGGAGGATGTCATTTTAAATGGAAAATTACTTGACTTTTCATGGTTGCAACAATCTTTTAGTATTTCAAAATTTCAATTTTATAAATGGTTGCAACTGAAAACAGGCTATTCAGAAAGGGTTCCCTGATTGGCATAATTTAAAAAATTACTACAGCTTGCAGTTCCTCTGCTTTCAGACAGATATGCTTGGGCATAAAGCTGCCAGGTGGTATAAATTAATATCTGAACTTGTGCATAAGAAACCCAGAAATGCTCTTAGAGACATTTGGAGCGTCGAGATTAAGCAGTACATTTCTGTATCTCGATGGCCATGGATTTCATCTTGGAGGAAGAGATGTACAGCGTCGGCATCTATGAAACAAACTTGGTTCTTTTTGTTACATCTTTCTTTTTGGATCCCGGTTAGATTGAATAAGTTAGATAATTCAAAGTCTAATAGATGCTGGCACTGTCATCTAGACATGGGAACATTGGATCATTTACTGTTTTATTGCCCTATGATTCTGATTTTTTGGAAGTCTATTTGGGGACATATTAATAATATTCTAGAAGTTGCAATCCCTTTGACTTATGAAGTTGTGATTTGTGGTACTATATTATATGTTAAGGATCCCTTAGACAAATATAAAAGATGACTTTAATTAATTTATACAATTGATTACACGAAATTGGAAAAATTGGGACCGACTTAACTTTACATTCTGAGGGGCAAATTTATGTTTAATTTATAAATACGAGAAAATGAATGCTGATTTGACAGGAAATACAAAGAATTTCAAATTAATATGGGGCCCATTGATGTCTTATGAATTATTATAGTTTGATTTAATTGATGTATTATTGCATATCCAGGGGAAGGGGAGGGTGGGAATATAGGTTTTAAATGAATATTATTTGTTCTGAAGGTTTGTAAGGAGGGGAGGATATTTTGGGGGGTTCTGAAAACAGTTTCTAAATGATCATAAATGATTAATATACTAATATATTTGTTATAGAATACTTATTATAAGTTTTCGAGAACCAATAGATAATTAGTTTGATAATATGGGACAGAACCCCTGCAAATTTTGAGGGAGTACTGTATATAAAATCGGATGTATGTGTGTATGTATGTTCCAACATAACTCTGAAATGCATGGAGAGATTTCAACCAAACTTGGTATACATATTACTTACTATCTGGGGAAAAATACTGTGTGGGTGGGAAGGGGGTGACATGTAACAATGGTTCCAAGTGCAATCAAAGGCTAAAAAAAATGAAACAACAGCGTAAAGAAGAAACTCCCGAGGACAGGACTACAAGACTTGCGATGGTGCACAAGAGAGCTGCTACATCTGGAGCTTCAGAGATTGGGATAAATAACCGTGATAAATACCCAGGCAATGCTGGGCAATCTGCTAGTAGTATATAACTTATACTACTGTGAACCAGAAGCAGAAGGAATCTAAATTTCCAGGATTCAGAAACAGGAAAGAAATCTACCCTTGTTAAAAGTTCTGAGCCTTGACATATGAAATCTAAAACTTATTAGAACACACACATACGAGGGCCGTTCAAAAAGTATCAAACCTTAATCAGACCAAATAAAGCTAGGGAGGTGTGGTTTGGTGTATGTATGTAAGCGACCCTAATGATCATGCTTGAATTTTTTCCTGCCTACAGAAGCTGTCAGTCGCCAGCAGACCGCCGATGAGTGAGAAGTGTAAGTGAGCGCTGTCTGATTTTCATTTTTGACAAAAGGACAGAAAAAGTTGAACAGCACTACTGCATTAAATTTTGTGTAAAGCTTGGTGATTCTCAAGTGGAAAAGATCCGCAAGATTCCTTCGGGGACGAAGCAATGGGTACCACACAGATAAAGGAGTGGTACAACCACTTCAGAGATGGCCGCACATCAGTGGAGAGTAAAGCACATTCTGGTAGGCCCTCAACATCCAGAAATGAGACCGTCATTGACCAAGTAAGGACCCTGGTGATGCAGGATTGTCAAATCACAATCAGAGAACTTGCAGATGAGGCGAGCATCAGTGTTGGATCTGTTCATTCCATTTTAATTAAGAATTTGGGCTTCAGGAGAATTTCAGTGAAGTACGTGCCTCAACTGCTAACGATCGAGCAGAAGGAACTCCATTTGGAGATCGAACAGGACATGCTGGAGACTGTAAATAGTGATCCCAACTTCTTCAGCATAGTGATCACTAATGATGAGTCCTGGGTTTATGGGTACAACCCAGAAACCAAGTTGATGTCATCACAATGGAAGCATTCAACATCCCCGAGGGCAAAAAAATCAAGGCAGGTCCATAGCAATGTTAAAATCATGCTGACCATCTTCTTTGACTCCAGTGGAGTGGTTCATCATGAGTATGCACCACACAGCACAACTATCAACAAGGGGTACTTTTATCAAGAGGTTCTGCGTCGCCTTCGTAATGCTGTGAGACACAAAGGGCCGGACCTATGGGCAGCGGGCAATTGGCAGCTCCATCATGATAACGCAGCTGCCCATTCTTCACATTTGATATGGAGTTTCCTGGCCAAACACAACACACCTGTGATTCCTCAGGCTTCCCACTCTCCCGACATGGCTCCGTGTGACTTCTGACTTTTCCCTAAGCTGAAAATGCCCCTGAAAGGGGACCAGATTTCAGTCAAGAGAAGACATCATGCAGAATGCGATGGACCAGATGCAAGCAATCTCAAAAGAGGCGTTCCAGGGCTGCTTCGGACAGTGGCAGAACTGTTGGAAGAAGTGTGTGGCAGCCAAGGGGACTACTTTGAAGGAGATTAGTATAAGATATGAGTATTTTTTTAATGAATAAAGGTCTGATATTTTTGAAAGGCCCTCAGATATATGTGGTGTTGTAAGGATTCTGCACCCCCCAAAAAATCATTGCTAACCTGCTACACTAATCTAATGGAAATGCATGTTAATGAGCAATACATGAAACTACTTCCGATACAGCAAACTAGAGGTATAGGCAGAAGTGCATTTTTGGAGGGGACTGGGGGAGGGGCACACATTTTCTATCATTTCTTTCCCCCACCCCCGCGGCTGCTGCCAAAGCCCCCTGCAATGCTTCCTGAGCAGTGAAGAAGTCAGTGGCATGATTCGGTCACTGATGTCCGTTCATGCTGCTGAACTGAGTATGAGTGGGAGTGGAAGCATCAGAGGCAGCTCAGGCAGTGGACAATTCCCCCAGCTGTTCCACAGCTGCTACAATTTTGGAGGACCCCTGGCCCAAAGTGAAGGGGCCTAGGCCATCCAAGTTTTATTTAAAATTTGATGAATTGCTTAATCATACTGACATTTTACTTCACCTCCAAAATCAGTAGAGGATCCCCAAGTTGGTCCAAGTGGCCCTTAAGCAGAGAGCCCCTGCCGCTTCACCCCCAAAATAGTGTTTTTCAAACACAGTCTTATTACATGAGATGGATGCATTTTCATCAGGCTTATTTTATAAAAGAAATACAGTATGTGCCTTTAGAAAATACCTCTTCCCATGAGGCACGTTGTGTGGATACAACACATCTGGCAGCTCTTTTCAAAGTCCCCACTCATGGATCCTATGGGCAATTCCTCTGGGTAAAATACAGTTTATTCTGCAGTAAAATGACCCCCTTATTTTGCTCCACTGTCTCTGGCGTTCATTTACCGTTTTAACAGCACGTGAACAGCAAAATGAAGGTGTTTTGATACCTCGTTTATAACTTGCACTTTTTTTTCTTCTTCATCCGCAAACAGTTTTTCATTGCTCACTTTTTCGGTTTCAACCCCCACGACCTGAATCAGCTTGTCTGCATCTTCATTCTTTTGTTTAAGCTCAATTTCTTGGATTGCCAGTTTAGCTTTCAGATCATCTACCTAAAAAGAAAAGAAAATCCATTCTAGGGCTAATGGCAATCCCTCTAACCCTCTGTGCTTTTGGTTCTGAAGAAAGGAACACTTACAAATAATTGATCCGGCCACCTCTGGAGTAGTGAGTCTAATTTTCCATTAAGATATACAAGTAAACATGAGTAGAGACAATTCCGAAAAGGAAGAGGGAATTAGGGACCTTGATAGGACAAATAATATATTGTTTACCTGTATTGGGCTGCTCTGCAGACAGCAAGATAAGTGCGACATACAAGTGGTGGGCAATGTGATCTCATGAAAAAGGGATTGAGGGGTATAGATAGGTATAGACCATTGCTCAGGCAATGGGCCTGATGGGCCACCGCGGGAGCGGACCGCTGAGCAGGATGGACCTAGGGTCTGCCTCAGCGGAGGCAACTTCTTATGTTCTTATGTTCTTATGACACAGATACAGAGTTCAGCCAGGTACAAATTCTATGCATTTACAGGAAAACAGCTCCACCTCTCTTTTCAAGCAGGATCAATCAGCCAGAGATTAATGAAAAGGCTCCATGCACAGACTCATTGAACTCCCCCCCCCTCACATCTCTTGCCTCCACCTTCTGGGTCTCCGTTTCTATATCTTTACTGACATTTGAAAACTGGTCATCTACTCAAGTTCTTCTCGTATTACCTTACCATAATTGTATTTAATCCTATGTTATTTGTATCATCACCTCTCTGTTAACCGCATCAAACTTCACGGTATATTGCGGTATATAAATAAAATTTTATGTTATGTTATTAAGATTGCTCCAGTTTTATTTGATATGTTAATTCTCAAGGCAGCATGGACAGAAATTCCTGGGGAAGTTGCCTTTAATTTGGGGCCCATTGATGTCTTTTGTAGAATTATCATAGTTTAAATTATTTGTTGTAATAATGGCACATCCAGGGGAGGGAGATATATACTTAATTGATCTTCTGATTTATGAATTTTCTTGAGGGAGAGGAAGGGAGGGGGTTTAAATATGTTAAGGGTTGATGAACTGTTTCTGATAGCTTATAAGTGCTTAATTTTAGATGTATGACAAGTATGTTATATTGCACTTTTGTAAGAACTGAAAAAAAGAAAATCTGGCTAGTTGAGTTCTAATGTCCAGACAGTAATGGGATTAATGAGCACAACCTTTAGTCGATTCACTGAGCATCCTTAGTGTCATGTTAACCTCCAAAGTAATCAAGCACTCATTTTTCAAACTTCAACTCATTTGCTCTGTATGCTCCTTGCTCCTCCCATCAGCGCATAACATCCTCTCTTGACATTGTTTGCTAGAAGTCTAGCATGGTGGGAACTAGACTTCTAGCAAACAATGTCAAGAGAGGAATAGAACAGGCTTTAAACTAAGAAGAAGGGGAAAGCCGATAGTCGACCAAGCGTTGACGTTTCGGCAAAAGGTATCCCATGAAGATACTGAGGGGAAAAAAGGTTGGGAAGAAACAAGGGACAAATTGCAGGAGTCGACTAACCCAGATGAGGAGGTTAGAAAGATTGTAGCAAAAGAGAAGAACCTAAGGACCAAAGAACAGGGAAAAGAAATGAAGACAACAACATACCAGGATCTAAATTGCATATATACCAATGCAAGGAGCCTAAGTAACAAAATGGGGGAATTAGAAGCCATGGCCAATGCAGAGAACATAGACATCATTGGAATCTCTGAAACATGGTGGAATGAGGAAAACAAATGGGATACAGCACTGCCAGGGTACAAGCTCTATCGCCAGGATAGGTCAGGACAGAAAGGAGGTGGAATAGCACTATACATAAAAGAAAGCATACAATTGGCAAGAATGGACACAGCAGAGACGACCAACAAGCTGGAATCGCTATGGGTTAAAAAACCAGGGAGGAAAGGGCCTGTAATAAAGATGGGCCTATACTATCGTCCACCCGGGCAAACTGGAGATATCGATGAAGAAATGGAAGCCGAGATGAAGCGAGAGTGCAAAAGCAGTAACACGGTTATCAACTACCCCGGGATAGACTGGAGTCTTGGAAGTTCAAAATGCGTTAGGGAAACAGAATTCCTGGAGACTACACAAGATTGCTTCATGGAGCAGCTTGTTAGAGAACCGACGAGAGGAAATGCCACTCTAGATCTAAACCTAAATGGGCTAAGGGGACCTGCAAAGGAAGTGGAAGTAGTGGGACCGTTGGGAAACAGCGATCATAATATGATCAAGTTCAAAGTGGAGGTAGGAATACCAAAAGGAAAGAGAATCATAGTGACAACTTTTAACTTCAGGAAAGGAAACTACAAAGCAATGAGGGGAATGGTAAGGAAGAAACTTAAGAGCACTTCTAAAAAATGGCAAACGGTAGAACATGCCTGGTCTTTTTTCAAGGACACGGTAAGTGAGGCACAAAATCTGTATATCCCCAGATTCAGAAAGGGGTGCAAAAAGAGTCGAACAAAAGACCCGGCATGGATAACTAAAATAGTGAAGGAAGCGATAGGCAATAAGAAAAATTCATTCAGAAAATGGAAAAAGGACAAAACTGAGGGAAACTGGAAAGAGCACAAGAAGTATCAAAAAGAATGTCACCATGTGGTTCGAAAAGCCAAAAGAGAGTATGAAGAAAGGCTAGCCAGGGAAGCACGAAATTTCAAACCATTCTTCAGATATGTTAAAGGGAAGCAGCCGGCTAGGGAGGAGGTGGGACCGCTGGACAACGGATACAGGAAGGGAGTGGTGAAGAAGGAGAAAGAGGTCGCTGAAAGACTTAACATGTTCTTTTCGTCTGTATTTACAAACGAAGACACAACCAACATACCGGCGGAACCTGAGCAATTCTTCAATGGAAATCAAGCACAAAAGTTAACATCCATGGAAGTGAGCCTTGAAGACGTGCGCAGGCAGATAGAAAAACTAAAAACTGACAAATCCCCGGGTCCGGACAGAATCCATCCAAGGGTTCTGAAGGAACTAAAGGAGGAGATAGCGGAACTACTGCAGCAAATTTGCAACCTATCCTTAAAAACAGGCGTGATCCCGGAGGATTGGAAGATAGCCAATGTCACGCCCATCTTTAAAAAGGGATTAAGAAGTGACCCAGGAAACTACAGACCGGTGAGTCTGACCTCGGTTCCGGGGAAAGTGGTGGAAGCACTGATAAAAGAAAACATCGATGAACATCTTGAAAGAAACGAACTTCTGATAACCAGCCAACATGGTTTCTGCAGGGGGAGATCATGCCTGACTAACTTATTGCACTTCTTCGAGGGAATTAATAAACGGATGGACAGAGGAGACCCCATAGACATCATATACCTAGATTTCCAGAAAGCCTTTGACAAGGTGCCTCATGAACGTCTGCTCCGTAAACTGAAGAACCATGGGATGAACGGAGAAGTACATAGATGGATCAGAAACTGGTTAGCGGGTAGAAAACAGAGGGTAGGGGTGAAGGGCCACTACTCGGACTGAAAGAAGGTCACGAGTGGTGTTCCGCAGGGCTCAGTGCTTGGGCAACTGCTATTTAATATATTCATAAATGAGCTAGAAACAGGGACGAAGTGTGAGATAATAAAATTTGCGGACGACACCAAACTATTTAGTGGAGCTCGGACTAAAGAGGACTGCAAGGAATTACAAAGGGACTTGAACAAACTAGGGGAATGGGCGACGAGATGGCAGATGAAGTTCAACGTTGAGAAGTGTAAAGTACTGCATGTGAGAAGCAGAAACCCGAGATACAACTATACGATGGGAGGGATGTTATTGAATGAGAGTACCCAAGAAAGGGACTTGGGGGTAATGGTGGACATGACAATGAATCCGAAGGCACAGTGCGCAGCAGCCGCTAAGAGAGCGAATAGAATGCTAGGTATAATCAAGAAGGGTATTACAAACAGAACGAAAGAAGTTATCCTGCCGTTGTATCGGGCGATGGTGCGTCCGCATCTGGAGTACTGCATTCAATATTGGTCACTGTACCTTAAGAAAGATATGGCGTTACTTGAGAGGGTTCAGAGGAGAGTGACACGTCTGATAAAAGGGATGGAAAACCTTTCATACGCTGAGAGATTGGAGAAACTGGGTCTATTTTCCCTGGAGAAGAGGAGACTCAGAGGGGATATGATAGAGACCTACAAAATCATGAAGGGCATAGAGAGTAGAGAGGGACAGATTCTTCAAACTTTCGGAAAATAAAAGAACAAGAGGGCATTCGGAAAAGTTGAAAGGGGACAGTTTCAGAACAATTGCTAGGAAGTTCTTCTTTACCCAACGTGTGGTGGATACCTGGAATGCGCTTCCAGAGGAAGTAATAGGGCAGAGTACGGTACTGGGGTTTAAGAAAGGATTGGACAATTTCCTACTGGAAAAGGGGATAGAGGGGCATAGATAGAGGATTACTGCACAGGTCCTGGACCTGTTGGGCCGCCGCGTGAGAGGACTGCTGGGTGCGATGGACCTCAGGTCTGACTCAGCGGAGGCATTGCTTATGTTCTTATGATTCTCTAGAAAAATTTAAAATCAATTTTAAACTTTCCTCTTCAAAGATTAGTCCCCTCCATTTCATTTTTTTCATCTACGCAGAATTCAGCGGTGAGTGATGTCCCCCTTGTTTTATCCTTATCTAATAATGGAGTTCTACCCCCTGCCCTAACTATCTTGTCTATGTTTTATTTCCCCCCCCCCTTTTCCCACCTAGATTGTAAGCCATCTAGAAGGTTTCTCCATGGTTTGAATAAACTTGAAACATAAGAATTGTCATACTGGATTGGATCAAAGGTCCATCTAACCCAGTATCCTCTTTCCAACGTTACTAATTTGGGTTAAATGTAAACTAAACCAAACCTTAAGCTTATATACAGCATCTTCTCTATAGAGAAAGAGCTCGGCAGGGTTTACAAGAGTTTTAAAGAAAGGAAAATATAATAAGAATTAGTGATTCTATAGAGAGCAGCGGAATTTACATTTTTGAATATAGCCATGTTTTCAGATGTTTTCGAAATAATTGGAAAGAGCCCAAGCTACACAGCTGGACAGGAAAATTATTCCAAAGCTCAGTGATTTTAAAGTAAAGAGATTTCCCTAATTTTCCAATATAGGTAACATCTTTTAACGAGGGGAAAAATAATTCTAGCTTTTGGATCGATCTGGTAATAGGTCTCATAGAGTTCCAGGATAGAGGAATTAAAGGGGGAAGATCTTAAATGTTAGGCAGGCACATTTCAAGCAAACCCTGGAGATTACTGGGAGCCAGTGAAGTTTTAACAAAAGCGGGGAAACATGGTCGAATTTGCTTTTTGCAAAGATCAACCTAGCCGCAGTATTCTGGATCTGCTGAAGTCTTTGAAGACTTTTCTTGGTTAGACTTAAATAGACCAAATTACAATGATCCAAGTTTTTTTTATTAAATTATTAAGTTTCAAGTTTTTATTAAAATTTGATGGGCACGCATTGTCAAATATTTCAAAGCGTATTACAAATTTAAAAATGGGGGGAAAAACAATATAGTACATTAATATATACATACAAAATTCAATTTTTTTTTAAATTTATCAATTTCAAATTACAAATCAAGTATCACTTGTACAGAAAGATAAAGGTAAGCCAATAAGGCAATAATATATTCACTCTAACATCTCAAACATCAGTACATAAGCACATAAGCAATGCCTCTGCCGGGTCAGACCTGAGGTCCATCGTGCCCAGCAGTCCGCTCACGCGGCGGCCCAACAGGTCCAGAACCTGCGTAATAATCCTCTATCTATACCCCTCTATCCCCTTTTCCAACAGGAAATTGTCCAATCCTTTCTTAAATCCCAGTACCGTACTCTGCCCTATTACATCCTCTGGAAGCGCATTCCAGGTGTCCACCACCCGCTGAGTAAAGAAAAACTTCCTAGCATTTGTTTTGAATCTATCCCCTTCCAATTTTTCTGAGTGCCCTCTTGTTCTTTTATGTAAAAAGAAAATCATTATAGCTTAACTTCAGCTCAAGTCCACAATAAGGATCCAAGGTATACTTAGTGGAAAATTAAAGTAATATTATCAAACTAAATTGCTATATAAAGAAGAAAAAGGCCCTTTAGACTGAGACAGGAAAACAAATAATCAATTTCGCCCTCATATTCCCCTTAAACCAGAGGCGCTGTAGACAAGAATGTTGTCAGCTGGCTTGGATCAAAGAAAACATATTTATTCATACACTATTGTATCATACATTTACAAGGGTATCGTAGATAAAAAGGTTGCCCCCAAAGCTATAACCCCTGGTTTTAAAAGAAGAAATTCACGTCTCCTTCTTTGCGTATCTCGAGCCAGGTCTGGAAAAATCAATATTTTAAGTCCCATAAACTTTTTTGTCTATTTTTGAAGAAAAGCCTAAGCAATCAGTTTTTATCTGGTGCTAAGGCTACTGTAATTAAAAGTGTTGCCGGTGTAACCGTTTCTATATCTGAAAGTTCCAATATTGCTGTAACCTAGAACCTAGAACAATTGCTTTCGCCCACTACTTATGAGGAATTTAGGAATCGTCTAAAAACACACTTGTTCCTAAAGCATCTATACAACTGATCCTCTCTTTTCTCTCCCCTCTATGTTGATTAACTTATCCTATTGATCACTCTCTCCTCAACAATGAATTTCCTGTCCTATTAATTCTCTTTCTTCCTCCCCTCTTAAAGTCAATCAATTCGTTACCTTTGCTTAATCTTCTGTAAACCGCATAGAACTTCACGGTATTGCGGTATATAAGCTGTTATTATTATTATTATTATAACATCTAATGGTTGCTGGTCCCTTTCTTGTTGTCGTTGCTATTCTCTTTTAATAGGTAGGTAATAAGCCTGCGTAAGTGGTGGCAACATATCTTCAGAAATTTCCAAGATTTTCATCATATAACGTTTCACTATATCTCTTGGAGATATTGTTGCAACCCTTGGAAAATTGATTAATCTGAGATTATTATTTCTAGAAGTATTTTCTAAGGATTCAGCTTTCTTCTCAAATTGGTATTATCCTTAATTAGTGTTTCTCTAATCTGTTTAGAAACTTTCAATTAAGAACAGGGGGCGTGGCTTGGAGACGTAGGAGAATGGTCGGGTGACTGAATTGCTCTGTGGAAAAGGCTCAATTATTTAAAATATAGCTACAAAAAATAATTGAAATTAATTCAAAAGACGAGGATTAACAGCATAATGGCATCGGGTAAGCTGACAAAAGCTAACTCAGCGGGAGGAAGTAATAAAAGATCAAAAATGGAGCCGATAGCCCCCTCTAAAGTTCCGTTGCCAACGGACGATGCAGAGGACATTGATATTGTTAAGGAACTTCGGCAAATAAAGGAAATAGTATTACAAAGTGCAAAGAATATCCAGGAAGTTAAAGAAGAGCTGGCAGGTCTTAAATTAAGTTTGAAGGTAGTGGATGTCAAAGTGGAGCAATTAGACAAGAGAGTGGAAAAAACGGAAACGGAAATAGCTCAGTGCAGGAGATACTGTAAAGAAATAGAAATATTAAAGAGGGATCTTGAGGATGTTTCCAATCGTGAAAGAAGAAATAATTTAAGGCTGATTGGGGTCCCGGAAGGGGTAGAAAAAAATAATCCCATTGCCTTTCTTGAACAGTTTTTACCGAAAATTCTACCTCTGACAGTTAAATTTCCTCTGGAGATAGAAAGGGCGCACAGGGTCCCGACTAAAAGATTTGATAATCAAAAGGGACCGCGTCCTTTAATTTGTAAGCTGCTCCGCTATCAGCATGTGGAGGAAATTATAAGACTGGCAAAAGAAAATAAGAACATGAAGTGTCAGGATTCAAAAATATATATAGTGCCAGATTTTGCAAAGGCAACGGTTTACAAAAGGAAAAAATGACTTGAATTGAGACCACAGCTTAGAGCGATTGGAGCAAGGTACAGTTTAATGTACCTAGCTATTATGAGGGTCACATTTGCAAATAAAACTTCAAACTTTGATGATCCATTGAAGTTAAAAGAATTCTTAGAGCAATGTGAACAACCTATGAATACATAAACTGAGACTATATTTTAACAGACGGATTGGAGTAAGAAATATTTTGATTCTGAGATGTTTTTATTTTATTTTTTTCCTCTCTTCATTTGATTTTTTATTTGTTTTGGATGGTTTCTGATATAGAATGTTTTGTAGAGATTTGGTCTTTGGGAGTTACAGTTGAAATTGGAACTGATTGGATGCAAGGATTCTATGATGACATCATTCCACATGCTATGAATCTCAGAGATATTAATGTGAATGAACATTCTGATGTCTCTGCTTGAGGTGGATATAGAGTGACTGGCTCTAATTGTTGAAATTAGGCTCCCTACAGAAGTTAGGGCTGTTTTAAGTAACATTTCCAGCCCTTTATCTGATATTGATGTTCCAGGCAATAAACAGCAATTTATAGGATCCTGCTTTAGACGCTTTTTGAAGTGCTGGACTATATTAATGTCAGCTTTATAACATTCTTGACACTTCAGAATTGAATGAAGTCTAGCTGATATCAAAGAGCACTTTACATTAATTGGGAACACTAATGGTTTCAAAGATTAAAAGGGCGGTAGATGCTGGAGATTTCCTTAAGTGCAAAGGGCACTTTACAGGAAAAGAGGTGGTTTAAACAGAAGAAGAATAGTACTGGAGGAGGACTTGGACTGTGCTAAAAAAGAAAATGATTTGGAAATATAAAGGAGACAGAAGCCTGATTACAGATAAATCCAAATCCCAAGGAGAATATAAACTTATTCTGAAAGAAAGTAAATTGTTTGAAAAAGAAGTGACTTGGAAGAAATGGAAGAAGGATCAAGGAAAGCATGAGATGTAAAGGATAAAGCAGTATCTGAACAGGATTTAAGAATAATTCAATATGAATTGACTGTAAAGCAGAGAATATCAGACTTCTTTTGGATTGAATCTTCAGTGTATGAATGACTTTGTAGAAGCATAGACGACATATTAAATATAGTGGATCTCCACTATAGACCTGTGAGTCTTACGTCTGTCCCTGGCAAGATGGTTGAAGCACTGATCAAGGATAGCATAGTCCGGCACTTGGACGCACATGACTTGATGAAACCCAGTCAACATGGATTCAGGAAAGGGAAATCATGTTTGACGAATTTACTCCAATTTTTTGAGACCGTGAACGAGCAAATTGATAGTGGGAAGCCGGTGGACATAATATACTTGGACTTCCAGAAAGCGTTCGACAAAGTTCCACACGAAAGACTTCTCAGGAAACTACAAAGCCATGGCATAGAGGGAGATATACAAAGATGGATAGGCAAATGGCTGGAAAACCGAAAGCAGAGAGTGGGCATAAATGGGAAGTTCTCCGACTGGGAGAAAGTGACTAGTGGTGTACCCCAGGGCTCGGTACTTGGGCCGATCCTTTTTAATATTTATATCAATGACCTGGAGGAAGGAACATCCAGTGAGATCATCAAGTTTGCAGACGATACAAAACTATGCCGGGCGATCAGATCGCAGGAGGATAGAGAGAAACTCCAGAGCGACTTGTGTCGGTTAGAAACATGGGCGGAGAAATGGCAGATGAAGTTCAATGTGGAGAAATGCAAGGTAATGCATTTAGGCAATAAGAATAAGGAATACGAGTATACAATGTCAGGTGCAACTCTGGGGAAGAGTGAACAAGAAAAGGTCCTGGGTGTACTGATAGATAGGACCCTGAAGCCGTCGGCACAATGCGCGGCAGCGGCAAAGAAGGCAAATAGAATGTTGGGCATGATAAAGAAAGGAATCTCGAGTAGATCGGAGAAAGTTATAATGCCGCTTTATAGGGCAATGGTCAGACCACACTTGGAATACTGCGTCCAACATTGGTCTCCCTACCTAAAGAAGGATATAAAACTGCTGGAGAGGGTGCAGAGACGAGCAACAAAACTGGTGAAGGGTATGGAGAAACTGGAATACGAGGACAGACTTATAACACTAGGATTGTTCTCCCTTGAGAAAAGGAGACTGCGTGGGGATATGATCGAGACCTTCAAAATACTGAAAGGAATCGACAAAATAGAGCAGAGAAGATTATTTACATTGTCCAATCTGACACGGACTAGAGGACATGTAATGAAGCTAAGGGGGGACAGGTTCAGGACTAATGTCAGGAAGTTCTGCTTCACTCAGAGAGTGGTTGACACCTGGAATGCCCTCCCAGAGGAGATTATTGCGGAATCGACCGTCCTAGGCTTCAAGAGCAAACTAGATGCATATCTCCTTAAGAGAGGCATATAAAGATATGGTGGACTATAAATTACGCCAGGTGTACACCTGGCAGGGCCTCCGCGTGTGCGGATCGCCGGACTTGATGGACCGAAGGTCTGATCCGGAGATGGCAGTTCTTATGTTCTTATGTTCCAGAAATGGTTTGAAATCTTTCCATTCAAATGATGGTTGAAAAATAATTAAGTTTTGTCTGCTGTGCAAGGGGTGTTAACTTCCAAGGTATCGGTATCTAAAAGGAAAATATTAATGCAGCAATTCATGCGTATCCTGCTTTTCATTTCTTTTGCACTTTACCTGCAAATAACTATGTGAAATGTACTTTATCAGCAATAGTAGGATATAGTGCATATTTAAATCTGAGATATTAAATATGTGTGGATGCATGGAAAAGGGACTGCAGAACAGAAAAGTGTGGTTGGATTTATTCAGACTTTCATATGACTATAATATGTTTAAAAAACTGAAACTGTTTAGGGATTCTATGAAAAAGGGAAATGAACGCTAAAGATGGATGCATAATGGTGCTGAATTAGTTAAAACAAGCAGCTGATATAAAGACATGAAGAACTGAAGGGATGGAGTGAAGCTGAATATGCTTTGAGAGATTTTGTACACAAAGCGGAAGATCGATGAAATTGTTCATTTATGATGTATAATGATATATTTTAATGTCACTTTAATGTGTATTTAAGGATAAGTAGGTGATTTTAGATTAATTATAGGGGGTATGCAATTAGAAAATTGAATAATAATTTATTAACATGCAATTGTTTTCACAGGAATACAATATAATATTGATTTATTTAATTGAAGTAAATTTGATTTAATATTAAAAAATATTGGTATAATAAAATATATTTGATTGGGCACTTGAGTGAAAGATTCTGAATTTATAGGTGGTATATAATTGGGGAAAGGAGGGAGAGGGAGAAGGAGAGAGGAGGAGAAAATAGAGGGGACGGAGAGAGAGGGAGGAGGAAGAGAAAGTGAGGGAGGATAAGAGGGGGAATAAGGAAAAAAGGAGGAAAAAAAAAAGAAATTTGAACTTAATAGATTATTTGAATTATATTATATTATATAATGTAGCTTATTATGATTTATAAATGATGTATGTGGTAGAGCCTGATGGGAGCTTTTTGTCACCTGATTATATATGAGTGTTTCCAAGTTTACACTATTAATTTGGGGGGGGGAGGGGAGGGAGTGGGGAGGGGAACGGGAGGGAGAGAAGTTGATATATTATTTGTTAAAGATTTTGGGATTTGGTGGAAATATGTTGATAGAGGGATAGGGAGGTTTTGGGGGGGGAGGGACAGGGATAATTTAAAGCATGGATATAAGGAAAGGGAGTATAAAATGATATTGAAGTGGAGATTCTTAGATATTAAATTTTTATTTGTATAATGACTTTCAAAATATTTTCTTTAAATGTTAATGGCCTGAATCATCCGGTAAAAAGGAAAAAGGTACTGTCATATATCAAGCAACAGAATATAGATATTTGTTTTCTGCAGGAGACACATTTGTCTGGGACAGAGTCTATGAAGCTGTCAGGTAATTGGATAAAACAATGTTTATTTACACCAGCGGTAAAAAAAAAGAAGGCAGGAGTAGCAATATTGATTAATAAAAAATGTCCAGCAACATTTAATATGGTTAAGGCAGATCCTCTAGGAAGGTGGTTACTTGTTGACATGAGCATGGGCAATAATACAATGGCGTTGTTAAATATATATGCCCCTAATTCGAACCAAAGTGAATTCTTTAAATCTTTACAACAATTAGTTTTATCACTGGCTACTACTAATTTAGTGGTGGCTGGGGATTTCAATGCTGTTATAGATCCAATAATGGATAAAAAACCTAGTAGAATTATGAAATCAATGGGGTTAGATAATTTAATACAATCATGTAATTTAAAAGATATATGGCGTATTCTTCATTTTAATGATCGGGAATTTACATTTTGTTCAAATGTTCATCAATCATTTTCAAGAATTGATTATATTTTTGTTTCAGATCAGATAGTGCAGAAAGTTGTAAAAGCTGACATAGAACCAATAATAATATCTGATCATGGTGGTGTGTGGATAGAAGTTAACTTAGTAGATCAAGATAATTCCAAACCTGTATGGAAGTTTGATAATACATTGCTTGCTGATTCTAAATTTTGCACAGAATTTCAGACCAAAATTAATGAATATTTTTTACTTAATGATTTAGAGGAAATGTCGGTTGAAATTTTATGGGATGCTTTCAAGGCAACGATGAGAGGACAAATTATATCATATTCTGCATATAAAAAGAAACAGCTAAGAAAACAATTTGTAAGTCTGGAAAAAGAAATAAAAAATTTAGAATTAAAATTGGTTAACAAATGGGAACAGGATACATTTCAAATATTGTTAAAAAAAATGTGAATATAATGAGATTTCCTCTGGATTAGTAAGGAAAGCTATTTTTGCTCAGCAAACGTTGTATTATGGTAGTGTAAATAAGGCTGGAAGACTATTGGCAAATTATTTAAAAGCAAAGAAAAGGAAGGAGAAAATAGGCATAATTAAGGATGAGTTAGGAAATTCTCATTCTCAACTTGAAAATATATTAAAACAATTTTTAAAATATTATAAGTCCCTGTATTCTTCTGAGTCTTATTTAAATAAAGAGAAAGATGGGTTAGATTTTTTGAGTTCAGTTGAAGGTCCTAAGGTTCCTGATCATATAAAAGGAAGTTTAGATAAACCTATATCATTAAAAGAGTTACAAATGGCATTGAAATCCCTTAGAGTTGGGACCGCTCCAGGTGGAGATGGATTTACGGTAGAGTTTTATAAAGAATTTCAAATTTCCCTTTTACCTTATTTATTAAAATTATATCAGGATCAACTGAATAAAGGTTGTATATCAGGCACTATGGCAGAATCTTTAACTATTGTTTTGCCAAAGCCAAATAAAGATCCAACATTGGTTTCAAACTACAGGCCTATATCTTTAATAAATGTAGATGGTAAATTATTAGCTAAGATTTTAGCATTAAGATTAGCTAAAGCTCTTCCGCATATAATAGGTATGCATCAAACTGGATTTGTTGCTCAAAGACACTCTTCTAATAATACTAGACTGGCATTTCAGATGTATTATTTAACAAAACAAATTAATGATCCGGCTTTTTCGGTATCATTAGATGCTGAGAAGGCTTTTGATCGTGTGGAATGGAATTTCATGTATCAAGCTATGGAATGGTTTGGTATTGGATCCGGATTTATACAAATGATTCAAGCACTGTATAGCTCCCCAACTATTCGTTTATATATAAATAATAATTTTTCGGATGCTTTTAAATTGCAGAGGGGAGTTAGACAGGGTTGTCCATTATCTCCTTTGCTCTTTGATATAGTTCTTGAACCCTTGTTATTAGCTATTCGACAGGCAAAGGACATACAGGGTATTCCATGTGCTGGAGTGGATTATAAAGTATCCGCCTATGCAGATGATATTTTGCTTCATTTGAGAAATCCGGAAACAACAATTCCATGTCTACTTAAAGTAATAGATACATTTGGAAAATTCTCAGGATACAAAATAAATTGGACTAAATCAGAAATTTTACCTTTAAATGTGTATTGTACAAAAGGTATATTTGATTCTTTTCCTTTTATTTGGAAAGAGGATGGAATAAAATACTTAGGCATTTGGTTGAAAAATACACTCGAAGAGACAATGAGAGTAAATGAAAATTTTTTTATTACAAAAAGTAATAGAGTTGTGTGAGCAATGGAATCCTTTGCATTTGTCATGGTGGGGAAGAGTTCAAACTGTTAAAATGATGATTTTGCCTGTGGTTTTCTACCAATTGGGCATGATACCAGTGTTTTTTCAGGGGTCTTTCTATAAAAAGTTAAATAATATTCTGGTTAAATTTATTTGGCTGTGTAAAATTACAAGAGTTGCTCTAGTGTCTCTACAAAGGCCAATTGAGGAGGGTGGGGTAAATTTCCCCAATTTTTATAGGTATCACCAATCCTATATCATGCGCCAAGGTATGTATTGGGTCCTCCCAGAGCTTTTGGAACAACTGCCAGACTGGTTATGGGTTGAGAGGTCGCTTATATTTCCACTTAGACTTGATCTTCTGCTCAGTATAAAGATGCCTAGAATACGTAAAGACAATCGAGTATTAATGGATACTTGGAAAACATTAAGATTTGTAGACAAATTAACTCCTGATTCTATTTTAAAATCAACACATCAATCTATTTGGGTAAACTCCAAGATACAAATAGGCGGGTTTAAGGTTGTCTGGAAGGATTGGATTAAAGCAGATATAAGATCCTTAAAGGAAGTAATTGATAATGGTAAGCTGCTTGATTTTTCACAATTGCAACATAAATATGGTCTGAATAAAAAACAAAGTTATAAGTGGTTGCAATTGAAGCAGGCTATTCAGGTGGGGTTCCCTGAATGGAAATCTTTAAATGATCATTACAGCTTAGAATTCTTATGTTTCCAGGCAGATTTTCTGGGACACCAGGCTGCAAAGTGGTATAAAATTATATCTAATTATTTGAATAAGAAAACTAAAAATGGATTAAGAGATATTTGGAGCATTGAGATTAAGCATCAGATTAATGCATCTCAATGGCCACGAATTTGGTCTTGGAGAATTAAAGGTATGATGTCGGCATCTATTAGGCAAACATGGTTCTTCTTGTTGCATAGAGCATTCTGGACCCCTACTAGATTACAAAAATTAGATTGTTCTAAGTCTAATAGATGCTGGCATTGTAAAATTGAAGTTGGAACTCTAGATCATCTTTTATTTTATTGTCCATGTATTCAGGCATTTTGGTTGTCAATCTGGGATCAAGTTAACCTAATGATGGAAAGTCATGTGGCATTGTCCTATGATACGGTTATTTTTGGAATGTGTATGAGGGCTAAATGCCAAATATCTGCAGCAAATAATAAACTTCTAATGATCCTTACTGGTGTGGGGATCCAACAAATAACGTTTAATTGGAAAAACTGTTCCAGACTAAATTATAGTTTCTGGTGGAACTCTGTATGTCATCTGTACAAAATGGAAAGGCTACTTGCAGTACAAAAAGGTCAATTTAAAAGGTTTCAGGATGTATGGAGGACATTAATAGAATATTATAATGATTAAGGTTAATTTAATGTTCTTTTTCCTTATGTGATAATATGTGGAAATGGGGGGGAGGTGGGGGGGTTAGGATATTTTAAATAAACATCTGTATATTTTAATTGTTTAATACATATAAGAAATATAATATGTATGTATGTATGGTGGAAGGGGGAGGGGTAAATATATTGGAAATATTTGGTTAAGGAATTTCAAGTGAGATTGTAGTATGATGAATTATATTTTCTGTACACTTGTTGTATATGATAAAATGAATAAAGAGTTGGAAAAAAACCCCAAAAAACATAAGAACATACGAAGTTGTCTCCGCTGGGTCAGACCAGAGGTCCATCGCGCCCAGCAGTCCGCTCCTGCGGTGGCTCATCAGGTCCATCCGCGGGAGCGGACTGCTGGGTGCGATGGACCTCTGGTTTGACCCAGTGGAGGCAACTTCTTATGTTCTTAATTGAAAGTTTCTAAACAGATTAGAGAAACACTAATTAAGGATAATACCAATTTGAGAAGAAAGCTGGAATCCTTAGAAAATATTTCTAGAAATAATAATCTCAGATTAATCAACTTTCCAAGGGTTGCAACAATATCTCCAAGAGATATAGTGAATGAAACGTTATATGATGGAAATCTTGGAAATTTCTGAAGATATGTTGCTACCACTTACACAGGCTTATTATTATTCTTGGTGGATATTTTCTAGGGAACTTTTTGATTCATCAAATTCAACTTTCAAATTCCCCACCATAGTCTCTTGGGGGTTTAACTGATTTTGCCAAGTCTGCCACCAGATCCCATAGGGAATCCAGGGTTACCTCTCTGGGTTTTTCAATATAAAAAACATTAGTAAAATTAGAAGTCTCTCCAGCTGATGTCTCCTCTTGAACAGCACTACTCTGGTTCCGATTTACCCCTACAGTTGTTGGACTCTCAGGTTCTTCCAAACTCTCCTGCATATCTATTGAGTATTAATGGGCATTCATTTTTATCCTTATATAATTATGTTATAGTGGATAATGGATAATATACAAAGTAACAATGAGGTTATATCCTTTTGTTTTTAACTTTATTAAGATGTATGAGGAATTTTTAAGTGTAAGTTCATCTGCATTTATGATGTATATTTTAGCTTTGCTGCATTTATGATTATTCTTTGCTGTTTCCGTATATCAATTGTCATTTTATGCATATCTTTTATAATATAATTTTTATATGAGTGTCTGACATTTTGATAATTGCATATTTTGTATGTTTTTAGTCTGTCTATATCCATGTATGTACTTGTAGACTCCTGAGGCAGGCCAGTTGGGCCGAAACATGTACATGTCGGGTCATAGAGTCAATGGATGGATTTATGAGAATTTGGAAGAATAAAGGCATTTGAATTTATCAGATGAGCTGAAGGACACTTCTTTGGTGCGCACCATTCTGATTGGGTCAATTCCACTTTGTTGTTTTGCTTCTATCTCTACATCACCAAAATTCACCCTTGCCCACAATCTCGTAACCTCACGCTTAGGCTACTGCAATCTAATTCTAACAGGTCTCCCGCTGAACCCCTTCTCCCCCTGCAATTTGTACAAAACTCGGCTGCACAATCTTCTGCCAACCTCACTACTCACTTCACCTGTCTCCTCAAATCACTTCACTGGTTTCCTACCGCTTTTGCCTACAGTTCAAACTCCTGTTCATTCTCCAGCCCCTCAGGATCTCTCCTCTCCTCTTTCCTTATACACCTCCCCGAGAACTCCGTTTCTCAGACAAATTCCTTTTATCTTTACCCTTCTCCTCCACTTCCAATTCCAGTCTTTGTTCCTTTGAACTCACTGCCCCGTATGCCTGGAATAAATTACCCGAGCCCATCCACCGTGCCCCTTCCCTTATTCAAAACTAGGCTGAAAACTCAGCTTTTTGAGATGGCCTTCAACTCATAACCTAACTCGCCTCTGCTCACCACCCTAGCCCTATCCCCTCTAACTGCATCCACACCCTGGCATCCTGTTTGTCTGTCTTGATTGTTTAGATTGTAAGCTCTCTCAACAAGGGACTGTCTCTTTTGTGACTCTGTACAGTGCTGTGTACATATGGTAGCACTCTAGAAATAATTAATAGTAGTAGTTCTTGTGGCTCAGGTAGACCCAGTTGGCCCCCAAGGCTAGGGTTACCAGACATCCAGGAAAACCTGGACTTGTCCTCTTTTTAGAAGACTATCCGGGTTCCTGGATGGACTTTCCAAAACCTGGCAGTTTGTCCAGGTTTTGGAAAGCCTTGAGCTCTGGCCATGCCTGAAGGGCCTTCATCAAGCATGCGCAGATGATGTCACATGCATCCATGCATACTGGAGACCCTTCAAATGTGGCCTGGAGGTCAGGAAAAAAGAGAGGTGCTTTTGAGGGGCAGGGTTGGAGGCAGAACAAGGCGAGGCTGGGGGGGGGGCAGGACAATGTGTCCGGGTTTTTCCATCATCAAATATGGTAACACTACCAAAGGCAGACAGCTTCCAGGTAGTGAACTGAGTGTGGGGGGATGGGGAGAAGAAATCTCTTTGAATAATGATCTTCTACGGACTGAGTTACAGAAAGAGATGCATTATCTCTGGCTAAGAGATGGGGGAATAACCCTGGAGACTGTAAGGGACCTCCCTCTACCAGCAAATACCTGAGAAGCAGTATCCTGGAGTTTAGTCAGCCCATTCTCCAGTCTTTCCATTTTGGCAATGAGTTCTTTCCTCTTCCTGGAAAGCAGATTCTGGTAAAGTTTGATGAATTCCAGAAAAGTCTTTGGTGTTGTGTAATTATAGCGTCTGTCAGCACTCAGATACATCTTAGACATCTCATTAACTGTTTTGTGAACATACGCCATGAAGAGACTGATAGACATTTTCACATCAATCTTGAAGAGAAAAGAATAATTCAATCAAACCCTTACTACAAGACTACAGACAGTCAGTTAAGTGAAAGACACATTGAAAGGTGAGGCTTTCCACTTAATTCTGTTCACATAAGCAAACAGAAACTAGGAAAAGGCCAGATGAAGGGAGCAGCACTATCTAGAGCAGGGGTGCCCAACATGTCGATCGCGATCGACCGGTAGCTCAGGAAGGCAACGTGAGTCGATCGCAGATCTGTGATAGACTCGTGTTGCCGTCCCGATCTACCAGACTTATCAGCCTTCCTCTCCCCGACGTCAAAGACGCCGACGCCGGGCATTAGGCTATTTTTGTCATTTCGGGAGGGGGAGGGGTGGCGTGGCGGCGGCAGCAGCAACAGCCTGAAAAAGAAATCATCCTGGCCCGGGTCGGTGTCATACTCCGGAACTTCTAACTCTTCCAGCAGCCCTCTCCCTTCTACCTGCTTCCGGCCACACCCCCTGCTCCGCGGCTCTCTTCGGCAACTCAGCAGCAACGATCGACACAAGCTTCTGATGTCGGGGCCTACCCTCTGCGAGTCCCGCTTGTTTCAACTTCCTTTTTCCACAAAGGCGGGACTCGTAGAGGGAAGGCCTCGATGTCGGCAGCTTGTCTTGATCACCGCTGCTGACGAGTTGCTTAAGAGAGCCGCGGAGCAGGGGGGTTTTGCCAGGTGCAGGTAGAAGGGAGAGGACCAGATGCAGGACTCGTGGGTGAGGGAGCAGAAGAGAGAGAGAAAGAGAGAGGGGAGGGAAACAAAAGGAAATATTTCATACTGGGCTGGGCCGGAGTGGAGGGAGGGTGGAAAGATTCTGGCTACAGGGTGCATTAACAAAGGAAAAGGGGGGAAAGCTGAAAACGGAGATAGTGACACAAAGAAGAGATAGAGTAAGCAGGACCTACTGAATAAGGATAGAGATACAGAGGGGACATGAAGAGGAGGTGAAATAGAAACATAGAAGTAATGCTGAAAAAGTGTGTGGGGGGGAGATAAAGACATTGAAAGGGCAAATGGTGAACATGGGGTAAAGACAAGGACAGAGACAAATGAAGATTCTGAAAAAGTGGTGAGATAGGGATATAGGTGAGATGGACACAAAGAAGGGTGATGCTGGAAAATAGGTGGAATGGTAATTCTGACAGACACAGAAGGGAAATGCTGGATCAAAGAGAGATGGGGCTCAGGCTGGATGGAATGAGGAGAAATGCCTTGTTGGCCCGGAACTTCCTCTCCTACGCCAGAATTGACGTCAGGGAGCGGAATGCTGGTCAGCGCGATGCTTCTGCAGGGAAAGCTTGGGACGGCGGTGGCAGCAAACTGAGTGGCTTGGGGGAGGGCATGTAAAAATAAAGAAAGGGGGCAGACAGGGAGGCAGAAAGAAGGGGGAACAGGGAGACAGAAAGAAAAAGTTGGGGGAGAGAATGAGGTCTGGAGGAGAGGAAACATACAGGAGACTGAAAAAAAGGAAGAAAGATTGGATGCACAGTCAGAAGAAGAAAGTGCAACCAGAGACTCATGAAATCACCAAACAGCAAAGGTAGGAAAAATGATTTTATTTTCAATTTAGTGATCAAAATGTGTCGGTTTTGAGAATTTATATCTGCTGTCTATATTTTGCACTATGCAATAGCGTTTTTTAGCGCAGGGAGCCTATGAGCATTGAGAGCAGCACGAGGCATTCAGCGTAACTCCCTGTGCTAAAACCTACTATTGTGGTTTAGTAAAAAGGGAGGGGGTGTATTTGTCTATTTTTGTATTTTGTTACTGAGGTGACATTGCATAGAGTCATCTGCCGTGACCTCTTTGAAAAAACCCGGAATATGAATAATTAACATTTTCTCTACCTTTCAGTGCGCTTTGTGTTTTTTTTAAATTTTATTGTTGGTAGATCATTTTGACTTAGTCATTATAAAAGTAGCTCGCAAGCCCATAAAGTGTGGGCACCCCTGATCTAGAGGTTAATAAATGGCTTTGTCTCCCCCAACATGTGTCTGCATTCAAAAAGTAAAGGGATCCCATTTCTGTTAGGTTAATAAAGTAATCAATAAATCTGAAAACCTCTATCCCCTCGGTATCTTCTAAAAATCGGCCACTGACAGACACCAGGGCTTCTTCGGGCCATTCATGGAACCAGTCAATAGAAGTACAATTAACCACAGCAGGAAACTTTCTAGCCCGTATTCGGAGGGTTGAGCCCACTGGGGAGAAACAGAGGATAACCTAGAACACAGTAAAATAAGAATAGTAATTGGACTACGAGCATCAAAAGAGAGTTTATATTGACAGCTCTTACCCAAGGACGGATTTACGACCTGAATAATGTTGAGGAACATCTTTCCCTTTTAAGACTGCAAAGTGTGCAGGTTTTGATACAGATTATTCCAACTCCTGCTAATCATTTCTATAGTGCTACTAGACATATGCACAGAAGAGACAGACACTGCTTGAAAGAGCTTACAATCTTGACAAGAAGGTGCTTTGGACTTTGGAATTGAAGAAGCTTCAAAGAAGTCTGGATTTGAATATGGCCAGAGACGGAGCTTGATGTATTGAATCAGGCACTTTGTTCCAGGCAGCAACGAAGAAGGGACGGAGTCTAAAGTTGGATGAGCATCATTATTTATTGTCTAACATTTATGTCCACCTAAAAACTAGGCAGATTACAAATCACATACACAAATGTATGTAATTAAAAATAAAACATAAAAGTTATATGCAGCAGAAAGATGTGCAAAAGAGGCAGCCAATAGAAACAACCAGTAGCCATCAGAATTCAATTTATTCATAAAGCAGCCTTTTTTTTTTTTGGTAAATTCTTTATTCATTTTATCTCTTACATCAAGTATTTAAATAATTGGCATATTGAATTGTATACATCACTTGAATTTCTTATCATTTTAACATAAATACATAAGATTTAATCGCTTCCCTCCCATACTACATGCAATCAAATATATCATACTAGTCTTTAAGCCCGTTACATTAACGGGTGCTAGAACATATGTGTGTGTGTCTGTCTTTTTTTCTCTCTCTCTCCTTAGCCGCTTTCTTTCTTTCTGCCTTTCTTTTTCCTTGGCTGTCCATCACCACCCCTTGCCTGCTCCCCCTGTCCATTTTCCCTTCCTTTTACCTCCACTGTGTCCACCACCACCCCTTCACTGCTCTCCTTATGCAGCAGCAGCCCTTCTCCCTTTGTTTTACCTCCCCCCTGTCTAGCAGCACCTCTTTCCTTCTCCCCCTGTCCAACATTAGTCCTCCGTTGTTTTTTCTTCACCTCCCCTGTCCATCATAGAAACATAGAAACTGACGGCAGAAAAGGGCCATAGCCCATCGAGTCTGCCCATACCAATGACCCACTCCCTGATTCTTACTCTCCTAGAGATCCCACATGAATATCCCATTTTCTCTTGAAATCTAACACGCTGCTGGCCTCAATCACCCGCTGAGGCAGCTCGTTCCAATGATCTACCACCCTTTCAGTGAAGAAGTACTTCCTAGCATCACCCTGAAATTTCCCTCCCCTGATTTTCAGCGAGTGTCCTCTGGTTACCGAGGGCCCTGTAAGACTGAAGATATCATCTTTCACCTCTATACGCCCAGTAATATACTTAAAGGTCTCAATCATGTCCCCTCTCTCTCTTCGCTCCTCCAGTGAGTACATCCGCAGTTTCCTCAACCTTTCTTCATACGTGAGTTCCCCGAGCCCCAAAACCATCTTGGTAGCCATTCGCTGAACCGACTCAATTCTCAACACATCTTTTCGGTAGTGTGGTCTCCAGAATTGAACACAATACTCGAGATGAGGTCTCACCATGGATCTGTACAGTGGCATTATGACTTCAGGCTTTCTGCTGACAAAACCCCTACAAATACATCCCATCATTTGTCTTGCCTTGGATGAAGCCTTCTCTACTTGATTGGCAGCCTTCATATCGTCGCTAATGATCACTCCTAAATCACGTTCCACCGTGGTCCTGGACAAGGTTTCACCATTTAGTGTGTAAGTTCTGTGCGGATTTTTTTTGCCTAGGTGCATTACTTTACATTTTTTAGCATTGAAGCCCAGCTGCCAAGTTGATGACCACTGTTCAAGCTGTCTTAGGTCCTGCGTCATAAAGTCAGGCACACTGCTTTTGCCAACTATGTTGCATAGTTTGGCATCGTCGGCAAACAGTGATACTTTTCCTCTAAGTCCTTGGGTCAAATCTCCTATGAATAAATTGAATAGAATCGGCCCTAAGACGGAGCCTTGAGGTACTCCACTCATCACTGCTGACGTTTTGGAGGGGGTACCGTTTACCATCACCCTTTGAAGCCTACCATCTAGCCAATCCCTTACCCATGTTGTGAATGTATCCCCTAATCCCATCGATTTTAGTTTGTTCAACAGCCTGCGGTGTGGGACGCTATCAAAAGCTTTGCTGAAGTCCAAATATATCACGTCAAGGGACTCACCGGCATCCAGATGACTGGTCACCCAATCAAAGAAGTCAATCAGATTAGATTGGCAGGACCTTCCCCTGGTAAATCCGTGTTGATGTGGATCGCGTAAATTTTCTTCGTCTAGAATTTTGTCAAGTTCCTGTTTGATCAGTGTTTCCATGAGTTTGCACACTATGGATGTAAGACTCACTGGTCTGTAATTTCCTGTCTCCGTTCTGCAGCCCTTTTTGTGGAGTGGAATTACGTTAGCTGTTTTCCAGTCTAGGGGTACTTTTCCCATGCGCATGGAAAGATTGAAGAGTACGGATAGTGGTTCAGCCAAAACTTCACTCAGCTCTCTGAGTACCCTGGGGTGTAGATTGTCTGGTCCCATGGCTTTGTCTACTTTGAGTCTTGAAAGTTCGTGGTAGACATTACTAGGTGTAAACTCGTAGTCACGAAACAGGTCATTTTGGCTGTTTCTTATTTGTAGTTGCGGACCATCTCCCGGTGCTTCACAGGTGAATACTGAGCAGAAGTATTCGTTTAGCAGTTCTGCTTTGGTAGTATCAGATTCTGCGTAGTTTCCATCTGATTGCCTAAGGCGTTCTATTCCATTTTTGTTTCTCTTCCTGTCGCTAATGTACCTAAAGAAGGATTTGTCCCCTTTTTTAATGTTCCGTGCTAGATCTTCCTCTGTTTGAAGTTTGGCTTCCCTGACTGCCTTTTTGACAGCCTTAGATCTGGCCAAATAGTCTTCTTTTGCCTCCCTTTTCCCAAGATGTTTGAAGGTAATAAATGTTTCTTTTTTCATTTTAATGAGGTCCGAAATTTCCTTGTTGAACCATTGTGGTTTTTTGTTTCTCCGGCATTTGCTTACTGTTTTTACGTAGCGGCTGGATGCTTCGTTCAGGATGGATTTTAGGTTTGACCACATAGTTTCCGGATTGTCAGTTTCTGCATGGTTTTGCAGCTTTTGATGGACAAAGTCTCTCATGTGGTCGAAGTTTGCCTCCCTAAAATTGAGGACCCTCGTTGCTGTGTTTGATTTAGAGAAGCCCTTCCTGAGGTTGAGCCATACCATGTTGTGGTCACTGGAGGCCAGCGTGTCTCCCACTGATACTTCTGCATCTCTTTCCTTCTCCCCCTGTCCAGCAGTAGGCATCCCTTCCTTTTTTATCCTCCCTCCTCCTTCTTATCCCTATTATACTCTTACCTTGCTCTGCCCCTGATCAGAGGTTCCCGACAGCTGCCCAGTTGCACCCATTGGAAAAGTTCCCACTGCCGCATCCCGCACCCCTCCTGACGCGGCTCCCGCTGTCCTTTCTGTCTGTCTCTGTCCCTGGCCCCCTTTGCCTGTCTGTCTTTCTGTGTATCTCCCTGACCCTGTGTCTTTCTTCTTTCCTTTCTGTCTCCCTTCCTCCCTCTGTCTGTCTGTCCAAAGCAGCATTCCATCCCCCTCCCCCCAAACCAGTTCCCTGTGCACCTGCCCCTGTGTCTTTCTTATTTTCTTTGTGTTTCCCTTCCTCTCTCTGTCTGTCCAGCATTCTATCCCCCTCCCCCCACACCAGTTCCCTGTGCCTTTCTTATTTTCTTTGTGTTTCCCTTCCTCTCTCTGCCTATCCAAAGCAGCATTCCATCCCCCTCCATTTCCCTCCCCCCACACCAGTTCCCTGAGCACCTGCCCCTGTGTATTTCTTATTTTCTTTGTGTTTCCCTTCCTCTCTGTCTGTCTGTCCGTCCGTCCAAAGCAGCATTCCCTTCCCCTCCATTTCTCTCCCCCCCCACCAGTTCCCTGTGCAGCAGCATTAGCGTTTCCTCTACTCCCCCCTATCCCTTCCCCTTCCCCTTCCCGCGGTCCGGACTACAAAGGTGGTGATTCCAGCAGCGCTTTTATCAGTCTCCACACGCTGCTTCGGGCCCTTCTGCCCTGATTTACTCTGGCACGTCCCTGATGACATCATCAGAGACGCGGCAGAGCAAATCAGGGCAGAAGGGCCCGAAGCAGCGTGTGGAGACTGATGTACACGCTGCTGGAATCGCCATTCGGGCCCGCGGGAAGAGAAGGGGGTGGGCGGCAAAGGCGAAACGGAGATCGGCGGCAGCGACAGGAGAAACGGAGAACGTCGTCTGGCTGCGGTCCGGCTTGTGGAGGCGATCGGGTGGTGACGTATTCGCGCGCATGCGCACTCCTTCGGCCACAGACCTACAGCGCACGGAACACGCAAATAGAACTGCGCATGCGCGAGTTAGCCTTTTATTATATAGGATAAGTATTCTCATCTAATGAACTAAATATTTAATCAAATTCAGAACCCCCCCTCCCCATAGTAGAGTATAATCATGTGCCTGGATTGTCCTATTATTCACACCTTCAAATGCTGCCTGATATGGTTCAGCAAACCTTTAAATATAAGTATCCTGGATCAAATAATGGTTTTAATTCAGTATATATGTTTTTAAAGGACACCTCAGCCCCACCACTCCACCGCTGTAATGATTTGCTACTGCGGGAAGAATTATGTGGTTATTGTATATATCTTCAATTGTGTAAAAATATAAATAGTACTTATCTCATCCAAACCTGGGAGTCAGACCCGACATGTTTCGCACTAAAAAAGTGCTGTCTCAAGGGTCTCCCTAAGAGATAAGGAAAGGAAGCTATTACATGGATGGAGGGTGGGAAAGATCAAATAAAACTTAATGAAAGTGAACAAAGATACATTTTTATGCTCGATACGATTGAGCTGCGGGGATTAAACAGTGAAGTGGAATGGGGGACATTGATTGGTTGAATTTCGGGCTGATGTCATCACAGGGGGGCAGGACTATGTTGCTATTGGACAGGATATTTAAATGCTACCGAGGGACACCGCCGCCATCTTTCACATAACTAAATAGGAGTCGGATGACAGCGGCAGCCCCGGTGAGTTATTTTGAAAAATCAACTTAGACTGAACAAGTAAAAAATATTTTAAGTTAGGTGGGGAGGGCTAAGACATTTTATATGTAATAGCTTCCTTTCCTTATCTCTTAGGGATTGAAGATATATACAATAAATATAAAAGTTTTCATAAATTGAAGAAACAGTTTGAACACTTTTGAAATATGTTATAAAACACAAATAAATTGGACAGCCAATGATGAGGCACCACATAATTCTTCCCGCAGTAGCAAATCATTACAGCGGTGGAGTGGTGGGGCTGAGGTGTCCTTTAAAAACATATATACTGAATTAAAACCATTATTTGATCCAGGATACTTATTTAAAGGTTTATTGATTCTTATACTGGATATAAACATCAAGAATATTAACATTGCCAGTGTCGTGATGATATGGTTCAGCAACAGGTGTCTGCATCAGGGCAAAATCATTTTATGTGCAAATATATTTTATTGAGCTCAACAAGAAAATCAAGCAAATACACAAGATAAAACACAAACAAGCTCAAAGTTAGTTTTACAAAACCCCACACACAACTCCCCCTCCTTTATATGACCACCCCTCCCCCCAAACCAGTTCCCCCATACCTCCCCCCAGGTCCTCCTTCCAAGTACAACACCAACATAGGCAATGATAGAATACAAAATGATACAGGCATACCAACTGTTAAATAAAACCACCATGACGCTGGACTCTGCATACAATGCAACACCACAGAAACAGCAATGCATGTCCCCTAAAGCAAAAAAAATAAATAAATAGAAAATTTTTTTCTACCTTTGTCTTGTCTGGTTTCAGCTCTCCTCATCTTCTTGTCACTCTCTTCCTTTCATCTTCTGTCCTTCTCTGCCACTTCCAGAAACTGTATGTTACTATGTTGTCTGGTTTCAGCTCTCCTCATCTTCTTGTCACTCTCTTCCTTTCATCTTCTGTCCTTCTGTGCCACTTCCAGAAACTGTATGCCTCCCCCTTCCATCTTTCCCTTCACTCCCATTGGTTTGGAATCCATCTTCTTCCATTCCTTCCTCCAAAGGTCTGGCATCTCTCTCCTCTCCTCTTTTTCCCTTCCCTCTCCCACACCCCCATGGTCTGGAATTCACTCTCTCCTCTCCCTTCCCCCCACTTCCATCAGCATCAGCCCCCTTTCTTTCCCTCCAACCCAATTCCATCTAGTATCTTTCCCCTTATGTTTTCCCCCTTTCCCTGCACCCCAATTCCATCAGCATCTGCCCCCTTTCTTTCCCTTCAACCCAATTCCATACAGTATCCTTTCCCCTTTCCCTGTACCCCAATTCCATCAGCATCTGCCCTGTTTCTTTCCCTTCAACCCAATTCCATCCAGTATCCTTCACCTGCACACCAATTCCATCAGCATCTGCCCCTTTCTCTCCTTCCGCCACCCTTCCATACAACCCTGCCCCCTTTCTCTCCCTCCACCACCCTTCTAGGTCAGACGGGGCCCGCTGAAGAAACTGAGGACTTGGTGGGTTTTTTTTCCTTGGCAAAGCGGGCCCCACAGGAAAGATCGGAGTGCTGCCCCCCCCTGGGAGATCAACAACACCGCCTTCCCCCGGCATTGCCATCAACCAACCTGATAACCAGCCAACATGGTTTCTGCAAGGCGAGATTGTGCCTAACTAACTTATTGCACTTTTTTGAAGGAATTAACAAACGGATGGACAGAGGTGACCCCATAGACATCATATACCTAGATTTCCAAAAAGCCTTTGACAAGGTGCCTCATGACGTCTACTCCGGAAACTGAAGAACCATGGGGTGGAAGGAGACGTACATAGATGGATCAGAAACTGGTTGGCGGGTAGGAAACAGAGGATAGGGGTGAAGGACCACTCCTCGGACTGGAAGAGGGTCATGAGTGGTGCAGGGCTCGGTGCTCAGGCCGCTGCTATTTAATATATTCAGAAACAGAGACGAAGTGTGAGATAATAAAATTTGTGGATGACACCAAACTATTCAGTGGAGCTCGGACTAAAGAGGACTGCGAAGAATTGCAAAGGGACTTGAACAAACTAGGAGAATGGGCGACGAGGTGGCAGATAAAGTTCAACGTTGAGAAATGTAAAGTATTACATGTGGGAAGCAGAAACCCGAGGTACAACTATACGATGGGAGGAATGTTATTGAATGAGAGTACCCAAGAAAGGGACTTGGGGGTAATGGTGGACATGACAATGAAGCTGACGGCACAGTGCACAGCGGCTGCTAAGAGAGCGAATAGAATCAAGAAGGGTATTACAACCAGAACGAAAGAAGTTATCCTGCTGCTATATCGGGCGATGGTGCGCCCGCATCTGGAGTACTGCGTCCAATATTGGTCGCTGTACCTTAAGAAGGATATGGCGTTACTCGAGAGGGTTCAGAGGAGAGCAACATGTCTGATAAAAGGTATGGAAAACCTTTCATACACTGAGAGATTGGAGAAACTGGGTCTCTTTTCCCTGGAAAAGAGGAGACTTAGAGGGGATATGATAGAGACAAACAAGATCATGAAGGGCATAGAGAGAGTAGAGAGGGACAGATTCTTCAAACTTTCAAAAAATAAAAGAACAAGAGGGCATTTGGAAAAGTTGAAAGGGGACAGATTCAAAACAAATGCCAGGAAGTTCTTCTTTACCTAATGTGTGGTGTACATCTGGAATGCGCTTCCAGAGGATGTAATAGGGCAGAGAACGGTACTGGGGTTTAAGAAAGGATTGGACAATTGCCTGCTGGAAGAAGGGATAGAGGGGTATAGATAGAGAATTACTGCACAGGTCCTAGATCTGTTGGGCCGCCGCGTGAGCGGACTGCTGGGCATGATGGACCTCAGGTCTGACCCAGCCAAAGCATTGCTTATGTTCTTATGAATAAGTGATGTCGGAGGGGGGTGGACCGGCAGATGCAAAGAGTTGCTGCAAGGTCCCGCAATGACTGCATCTGCCGGTCCAACCCCTCTGATGTCACTTACCTCTTCCCTGAGCAGAGCTGGCAGATGCAGTCATCGCGGGACCTTGCAGCAACTCTTTGCATCTGCCGGTCCACCTCCTCCAACGTCACTTATTCAGGTTGGTTGATGGCGATGCCGGGGGAGGGCGGTGATGTCGATCTCCTGGGGGGGGCCCAGCGCTGCTGATCTTTCCCGGGGGCCCATGTTGCCAAGGGAAACCCCCCCCCCCGAGTCCTCTGTTTCACCGTCCCCCCCCTGACAACTTCGGGCCCTAGGCATGTGCCTACTTGGCCTATTGGTTAATCCAGCCCTGCTTCCACCAAATATTCCCCTCACCAATTCACTCAGCAGGCCACATCCTAGACCTAATAGTCACTGAAAAAGATGTATCTACTGACACACTTCCTCCAAGCTGTTCCATCAAACCAGTACCCTGGTCCGATCACTATCTGATCACTTTTAACCACATCTACACAGAGAAACAACCATCACCCATGAAACAACTCCAACCCATGAAAATGTTCAACAATTTGGCTGGTTTAAGAGACCTCTATCAGGCCTTTCCAATCTAGCTGAATTACTAAAATTCAATTCCAAATCTGTTGACAAGGCTGCCATGACCTGGCACAATTAAATTACAGCTCTTTATAAAGGCTTAGCCTCAGTCAAAGAAGTCAAACACTATCCTCATAAACACTCCTCTCCCTGGTTTACTGAAACCCTAACAGCCAAAAAAAGAGAACTAAGAAGAGCAGAAAAGAAATGGTACAGTTCCAGAATCAGTATGGACAAATCCAGCTGGAGGAACCTGCATCAAGAAGACAATTTGGCCTTTATCCGTCATCATGTTTCTATGTAAGTAAACAAGCCACACTTGATACCAAAAAGGCCTATTACTCCCATCCAGAATGAGATGTCTGGAGTGATACGATTTTGTAAAAGTTACTCAAGATATACTTCTTTGTTTTAGCCTTTAATTGATTTAAACAATTTATGTGGACAGAGGATAGTAAAATATGCCCTTGAAGAAGAAAGATAAATAAGGTTTTCTCCTGGTTTTATTATTTGTTGGTCCGGTAATGGTTTGTAAAGTTTATTGTATATCTTTGTTCATGATTGTGTACGTTTTCTTGTTAGCCGCTTAGGTTGTAAGTGGATTATAATTGTTTTTAAATAAATAAATAAACTAAACTACTAAGAACCCCTCAACAGATTAAAAAAAACCTGTTCTCTCTAACAAAAAAGCTATTCATAGCATAACAAAGAGACATCCAAACCCTAAACTTAAACCTTGACAGCGATACGCTCTCAGACTTCTTTACTGACAAAATATGTTCCCACACAACAAATTCCAACTCCCCACAAGCCAATCAGAATACCCAAATCTTCATCACTTTGAAACTGTCTCATATGAAGACCTAAACAAGATAATAAACTCCATTAACCCTTCCGGCTCCATCCTGGATGCCTGCCCATCACACTTCCTAGTTGCTGCCAATGATGCCTTGGTAAGCTCAATCCTTCCTCTTATCAACTCCTCCTTAGAGATAGGCTCAGTCCCCTGGAAATCAGCCATCGTCAGACTAATAAAACTCCCCCCAAAAAATTCACACGACCCTAGTGTCCCCAGTAACTTTAGGCCTGTCTCCAACCTACCCTTTATATCCAAAATCCTGGAAAAAACTGTACTCAACCAACTCTTCTCCTACAACAACAAACAGGAAGTCCTATCCATCTACCAGTCAGGATTCAGGAAATTTCACAGCATGGAAGCCACCTACTTGACATTATCGACGACTGCTGGAAACTCATGGACAAGGAAGACGATGTCCTTCTGGTACTACTTGATCTCAGCGCAGCCTTCAACATTACTGACCATCATCTCCTCATTACGCAACTCGCTGAGGTTGGCATCCAAAATGTTGCATTGCGCTGGTTCACTCCCTTCTTAAGTAACAGAACTAATGGGCTCACCCCTATCAAAACCAAAACCAATCAAATATGGGGTGCCACAGGACCCCTACTGTCCCCATAGCGCACAAACACCAAATTCAGATCCATTCCTTTGATACCATACAACTATACCTTCCTTTAGAGAATAGACATGACTCCCAGATTGCAAAATTCCTCAACTGTCTAACAAAAATCAAAACAAGTTTCAAGTTTTATTTAAAATTTGATATTATGACACGCATTGTCATAATTTCAAAGCGTATTACAAATCTAAAAACAGGGGAGTAGTAATATACATGTATGAAATTTGGACAGAACTGATAGTAAAGGAGGAGGGGAGGAAGAAATAAAAAGAAGTTAAAAAGAATCTAAGGAGGGGCTTGATCATTAAGGCAGAAAAATGATATGAGCGGATGTCTATAAATAAAGTGCAACTAAACGCCTCAAAAACAGAGCTCCTTTGGATCCTACACCTGTCCCTCTCTTATCTGAGAAACCCTGCAAAAGAGCAAGCACACAGCCTGGGAATATTTCTCGACGCAAACCTTTCACTCTCTTGTCACGTCTCCTCCTCATTCTACTAAGTCCGACAGCTCTGGAAAATAAGAAGTTACTTCTCCAAAACTGACTTCACCCAATTTCTCTATACCTTCGTTCTGTCCCGCATTATTCAACAGACTAACAGCAAAAAAAATCTCCAGTGCCTACAATGTATACAAAATGCGGCAATTACACTCTTCAAAAAACCTCCACACCCATGACTCTATCATCAGCCCACCGGCTATCCATGATCAAATATTGTATCTTCAAGGGCCTTGTAATAATATACATGTCCCTGCACAACATGGCACCGAGCTACATATCAAGCAAACAGACCACTCCGCTCCCAGGCGGAAACATTTTTGCAAATATCTTCTGGTCGCACCTTCCAACTCCAGAGCGCCAGATGCTGTTCATACTCCCACTTCCTGTCAAGCTATTGGAATCAACTACTTCCTCAAAGTGCTTCTAAAATTCAGGAAAGTAATAAAAGTTCTTCTCCTAAATCCAGTCACTCCCTTCCAACCATATCTATTCTAATGTACGCTGAAGATGAAAATAACTGTTCATTTTAAATGACCAAAATGTATGCTAAACTTGACTCTGTATAACTAATGCTACTGTACACATGTAAATGCATATTTCAACCTAGTTACCCGTTCTGAGCTTGTTGGGGAGGATGGGATATAAAACTAACCAAATAAATATTCACTATTGTCCATATTACTGGGTTGGTGCCAGCAGGTAAAAAATGCCAGGTGTTGTCCAGTAAATTCATGGAGCCCCAGGAGGTTAGGTGCTAGCACAGTAACTATTTAAGATCCTAATGGACCAAGCAAAGGCCCTTAAGCTCAGCAAACTGTTTCCAACATACCTGGAGATAAGTGGTGACTTTCCCAAGTCTGCATCACTTGGTTTCCTCCAGAATTTTTTGAAAAAGCTTGGTGGAAAGACATGGCAGCATGGTGAGGAGTGCAGAATTATGTAAGGAATCTAAGCAAAAGCTTAAACAGCAGTAAAATGGCTTCCAAACTAGTTTGAAACCTGGTCTCTCAAAGTAGACCTAGAGGAAGACTCCTCTTTATTGACGTACAAATGAATTCACTCTGCAGCTCCGAACCCTTTTTCACCTGAGTCATTATGTCATGTTCCATCCATGGCAGTGTTCAAATCCTGGCTGGTTGCAAGCACCCCTTACTTGTCCTGTTTGTCTGTATGATTAGATTGCAAGCTCTACTGAGCAGGGACTGTCTCTGAATGTTTTAATGTACAAACTCACAGAATACTTAGCGCTGTTACTTTCAGTTTAGCTGGAACTTTTAACGGCGTTTTCAGCTGCCAAACTTGGTTTTATGCATATCACATTTTCTAGTTTTCGTGTACAACAACATGCCAGTGTCCCCTGAGGAAGGCATTTTTGAAACTGAAACTTGGACCCTTGTTGCACTCTGGTTGAATAGGACATCTCTCTTGCCTTTTTCTTTGTTTTGTAAGTAGTTCACAGTGAATATAAAAATTAATTTTTGATCCTCTAGGAGCTGAACACTAAACTTATATGACTGCTCACACTAACAGACTAATGTCTTAGTCTATTCTTGTCCCTGACAAAACTGTTTTTTGGGACATTTTTTTTTTTTACCCACTGCTACACTTTCTTTACATGTTTATTAATAAGAAACATCTCTAACTCTCAAGTTCTTAAAGGAATGCCTGTGCTCCCAAGTTTCGGGAGAATATAACACATTCTAGGCACATATGTGTTGGGTTGGGGAGGATAAATGATCTATTTAGTGATGATATTGTTGTTTGCTTTTTCAAAAGGCAAGAAAATGAAACATTCTGATAATGCTGATCCCGTGACTACACTGGTGGTTAATGCCATTGGAATTGACTTGGATACTGGAGGAGAGAAATTGCATGACCTAATGCCCTCGTAAAGCTCCATTAACCTTCTCATGCTGCTTTGGTGGCTCCATAATGGAAAGGAAGTATAGGATACAGTAGGGAACTGGAGGGTTGTATTCAAAATCTATCAGTTAAAAGCGAGGCTATATATATATATTTTTTTTTTTTTTTTAATTCTTTATTCATTTAAAAATCTTCCAGCAAGTGTACAGGAAAATATCATTAATAACAACAATATAATTCTTGAAATTCTTTCTATTGTAATCATAATAACATAAAAATTATAACCCATCCCAGCCACCCTTCCTCAATGAATACAATCAAACATATCATAAAAATAAATTAAACACATTATTTAGTAAAGTTTCCATAACCACCCTCTCCCCCCTATATGTAAATATATCTATCAAAGGAAAATGATGTTTACATATTACAATATCTTTCCAATGGCCTCCAGATCTTTATAAAATTATTATAATTCCCTTTCTGCAAAGCAATTGCTCTTTCCATCTTAAAAATATGACATAGTGAATTCTACCAAAAAGTATAATTAAGATTAGTATAATTTTTCCAATTATTAGTAATATGCTGAATGGCAATCCCTGTCATGATTAATAAAAGTTTGTTATTATGTAATGATATTTGACTTTTTTTCCTCATAGACATTCCGAACAGAATACTATCATAAGATAATGCAACATGGTTTTCTAATAGACAATTTACTTGGGTCCAAATTGAATTCCAAAACATCTTAATACAGGGACAATAGTAAAGTAAATGATCCAAAGTCCCCGCTTCTAGATTACAATGCCAGCATCTATTAGACTTAGAGCTATCCAACTTTTGTAATCGAACTGGGGTCCAAAACGCTCTATGCAACAAAAAGAACCAAGTTTGCCTCATAGATGCAGACACTGTACATCTCATTCTTCAAGACCAAATTCGTGGCCATTGAGATGCAGAAATTTGCTGCTTGATCTCAATGCTCCAAATGTCTCTAAGACCATTTTTTGGTTTTTTATTCATATATCCAGATAATAATTTATATCAGAGTCAACTAACCCAGAAGAGGAGGTTAGAAAGATTGTAGCAAAAGAGAAGACACCAAAGACTGAAGCACAGGGAAAAGAAATGAAGACGACAAAATGCCAGGATCTAAATTGCATATATACTAATGCAAGGAGTTTAAGAAACAAAATGGGGGAGCTAGAAGCCATGGCCAATGCAGAGGACATAGACATCATTGGAATCTCTGAAACGTGGTGGAATGAGGAAAACAAATGGGATACAGCACTGCCGGGGTACAAGCTCTATCGCCGGGATAGGTCAGGTCAGAAAGGAGGAGGAATAGCCCTATACGTAAAAGAAAGCATACAATCGACAAGAATGGACACAGCGGAGATGATCAACAAACTGGAATCGCTATGGGTTAAAATACCGGGTAGGAAAGGGCATGAAATAAAGATGGGCCTATACTATCGTCCACCCGGGCAAACCGGAGATAGCGATAAAGAAATGGATGCCGAGATGAAGCGAGAATGCAAAAGTGGTTACACAGTTGTTATGGGAGACTTCAACTATCCTGGGATAGACTGGAGTCTTGGAAGCTCAAGATGCGCTAGGGAGACAGAATTCCTGGAGGCTATACAAGATTGCTTCATGGAGCAGCTTGTTAGAGAACCGACGAGAGGAAATGCCACTCTGGATTTAATCCTAAATGGACTAAGGGGACCTGCAAAGGAAGTGGAAGTAGTGGGACCGTTGGGAAACAGTGATCATAATATGATCAAGTTCAAGGTTGAAGTAGGCATACCGAACGGAAAGAGAACCATAGCGACATCTTTCAACTTCAGGAAAGGAAACTATGAAGCAATGAGGGAAATGGTAAGGAAGAAACTTAGGAACACTTCCAAAAAATGGCAAACAGTAGAACATGCCTGGTCTTTTTTCAAAGACACAGTGAGCGAGGCACAAAATCTGCACATCCCCAGATTCAGAAAGGGGTGCAAAAAGGGTCGAACAAAAGACCCAGTATGGATGACTAAAATAGTGAAGGAAGCGATAGGCAATAAGAAAAATTCATTCAGGGAATGGAAAAAGGACAAAACTGAAGGGAACCAGAAGGAGCACAGGAAGTATCAAAAAGAATGTCACCGTGTGGTTCGAAAAGCCAAAAGAGAGTATGAAGAGAGGCTAGCCAGGGAGGCACGAAATTTCAAACCGTTCTTCAGATATGTTAAAGGGAAACAGCCAGCTAGGGAGGAGGTAGGACCGCTGGACGAAGGAGACAGGAAGGGAGCGGTGAAGGAGGAGAAAGAAGTCGCAGAAAGACTCAACATGTTCTTCTCGTCTGTATTTACAAACGAAGACACAACCAACATACCGGAACCTGAACAAATATTCAATGGAAATCAAGCAGAAAAATTAACATCCATGGAAGTGAGCCTTGATGATGTACACAGGCAGATAGAAAAACTTAAAACTGACAAATCCCCGGGTCCGGACGGAATCCATCCCAGGGTTCTGAAGGAATTAAAGGAGGAGATAGCGGAACTACTGCAGCAAATTTGCAACCTATCCTTGAAAACAGGCATGATCCCGGAGGATTGGAAGATAGCCAATGTCACGCCCATCTTTAAAAAGGGATCAAGAGGTGACCCGGGAAACTACAGACCAGTGAGTTTGACTTCGGTTCCGGGGAAACTGACAGAAGCACTGATTAAAGAACACATCGATGAACATCTGGAAAGAAACAAACTTTTGAAAACAACCCAACATGGTTTCTGCAGGGGGAGATCGTGCCTAACGAACTTATTGCACTTCTTCGAAGGAATTAACAAACGGATGGACAGAGGAGACCCCATAGACATCATATACCTTGATTTCCAAAAAGCATTTGACAAGGTGCCTCACGAACGTCTACTCCGGAAACTGAAGAACCATGGAGTGGTCGGAGACGTACATAGATGGATCAGAAACTGGTTGGCAGGTAGGAAACAGAGGGTAGGGGTGAAGGGCCACTACTCGGACTGGATGGGGGTCACGAGTGGTGTTCCGCAGGGCTCAGTGCTCGGGCCGCTGCTATTTAATATATTCATAAATGATCTAGAAACAGGCACGAAGTGTGAGATAATAAAATTTGCGGACGATACAAAACTATTTAGTGGAGCTGGGACTAAAGAGGAATGCGAAGAATTGCAAAGGGACTTGAACAAATTGGGGGAATGGGCGGCGAGATGGCAGATGAAGTTCAACGTTGAGAAATGTAAAGTATTGCATGTTGGAAACAGAAACCCAAGGTACAACTATACGATGGGAGGGATATTATTGAATGAGAGCAACCAAGAAAGGGACTTGGGGGTAATGGTGGACATGACAATGAAGCCGACGGCACAGTGCGCAACAGCCGCTAAGAAAGCAAATAGAATGCTAGGCATAATCAAGAAGGGTATTACAACAAGGACAAAAGAAGTTATCCTGCCATTGTATCGGGCGATGGTGCGCCCGCATCTGGAATACTGCGTCCAATATTGGTCTCCGTACCTTAGGAAGGATATGGCGTTACTCGAGAGGGTTCAGAGGAGAGCGACACGCTTGATAAAAGGGATGGAAAACCTCTCATACGCTGAGAGATTGGAGAAACTGGGTCTCTTTTCCCTGGAGAAGAGGAGACTTAGAGGGGATATGATAGAGACTTATAAGATCATGAAGGGCATAGAGAGAGTAGAGAAGGACAGATTCTTCAAACTTTCGAAAAATAAAAGAACAAGAGGACACTTGGAAAAGTTGAAAGGGGACAGATTTAAAACGAATGCTAGGAAGTTCTTCTTTACCCAACGAGTGGTGGACACCTGGAATGCGCTTCCAGAGGGAGTAATAGGGCAGAGTACAGTACAGGGGTTTAAGAAAGGATTGGACAATTTCCTGCTGGAAAAGGGGATAGAGGGGTATAAATAGAGGATTACTGCACAGGTCCTGGACCTGTTGGGCCGCCGCGTGAGCGGACTGCTGGGCATGATGGACCTCAGGTCTGACCCAGCAGAGGCATTGCTTATGTTCTTATGTTCTTATGTCCCAGAAAATCTGCTTGGAAGCAAAGGAACTCCAGACTATATTGATTATTTAGATTTTTCCATTCAGGGAAACTAAACTAAACTAAACCTTAGGTTTGTATACCGCATCTTCTCCACGATCGTAGAGCTCGGCACGGTTTACAGGACTAAGATAGAATGGAACTCCAAAGGGTGATTGTGGATTAAGAGTAAAGGAGGAACAGTAACATATTAACATAGTAGATGATGGCAGATAAAGACCCGAATGGTCCATCCAGTCTGCCCAACCTGATTCAATTTAAATTTTTTAATTTTTTCTTCTTAGCTATTTCTGGGCAAGAATCCAAAGCTTTACCCTGTACTGTGCTTGGGTTCCAACTGCCGAAATCTCTGTTAAGACTTACTCTAGCCCATCTACACCCTCCCAGCCATTGAAGCCCTCCCCTGCCCATCCTCCACCAAACGGCCATATACAGACACAGACCGTGCAAGTCTGCCCAGTACTGGCCTTAGTTCAATATTTAATCTTATTTTGATTCTAGATCCTTTGTGTTCATCCCACGCTTCTTTAAACTCAGTCACCATTTTCCTCTCCACCATCTCTCTCGGGAGCGCATTCCAGACATCCACCACCCTCTCCGTAAAGTAGAATTTCCTAACATTGCCTTTGAATCTACCACCCCTCAACCTCAAATTATGTCCTCTGGTTTTACCATTTTCCTTTCTCTGAAAAAGATTTTGTCCTACGTTAATACCTTTCAAGTATTTGAACGTCTGAATCATATCTCCCCTGTCTCTCCTTTCCTCAGGGCTTCCAGTCTCTCCTCATACGTCTTCTGGCGCAAGCCTCCTATCATTTTCGTCGCCCTCCTCTGGACCGCCTCAAGTCTTCTTACGTCCTTCGCCAGATACGGTCTCCAAAATTGAACACAATACTCCAAGTGGGGCCTTACCAATGACCTGTACAGGGGCATCAACACCTTCTTCCTTCTACTGACTACACCTCTCTTTATACAGCCCAGCATCCTTCTGGCAGCAGCCACTGCCTTGTCACACTGTTTTTTCACCTTTAGATCTTCGGACACTATCACCCCAAGGTCCCTCTCCCCGTCTGTGCATATCAGCTTCTCTCCTCCCAGCATATACGGTTTCTTCCTATTATTAATCCCCAAATGCATTACTCTGCATTTCTTTGCATTGAATTTTAGTTGCCAGGCATTAGATCATTCCTCTAACTTTTGCAGATCCTTTTTCATCTTTTCCACTCCCTCTTCGGTGTCTACTCTGTTACAAATCTTGGTATCATCTACAAAAAGGCACACTTTTTCTTCTATCCCTTCAGCAATGTCACTCACAAACATATTGAACAGGATTGGCCCCAGCACTGATCCCTGAGGGATTCCACTACTCACCTTTCATTCCTTCGAGCGACTTCCATTAACCACCACCCTTTGGCGTCTGTCCGACAGCCAGTTTCTGACCCAGTTCACCACTTTGGGTCCTAACTTCAGCCCTTCAAGTTTGTTCAACAGCCTCCTATGAGGAACTGTATCAAAGGCTTTGCTGAAATCCAAGTAAATTACATCTAGCATATGTCCTCGATCCAGCTCTCTGGTCACCCAATCAAAAAATTCAATCAGGTTCGTTTGGCACGATTTACCTTTTGTAAAGCCATGTTGCCTCAGATTCTGTAACCCATTAGATTCAAGGAAGTACACTATCCTTTCTTTCAGCAAAACTTCCATTATTTTTCCAACAACTGAAGTGAGGCTCACCGGCCTGTAGTTTCCTACTTCATCCCTGTGACCACTTTTATGAATAGGGACCACATCCGCTCTCCTCCAATCCCCAGGAATCACTCCCGTCTCCAGAGATTTGTTGAATATGTCTTTAATAGGACTCGCCAGAACCTCTCTGAGTTCCCTTAGTATCCTGGGATGGATCCCGTCTGGTCCCATCGCTTTGTCCACCTTCAGTTTTTCAAGTTGCTCATAAACACCCTCCTCCGTGAACGGGGCAGAATCTACTCCATTTTCTCATGTAACTTTGCTAGACAATCTCGTTCCTTCTCCAGGATTTTCTTCTGTGAACACAGAACAGAAGTATTTGTTTAGCACATTCACTTTCTCCTCATAACTTTCCACATATTGGTGCCCAGCATCTTTTAGCCTAGCAATTCCATTTTTCATCTTCCTCCTTTCACTAATATATCAGAAAAAATTTTTGTCTCCCTTTTTTACATTTTTAGCCATTTGTTCTTCCGCCTGTGCTTTCGCCAGACGTATCTCTCTCTTGGCTTCCAGAGAGGGGGGAGGTGTTATATTTTTGAGAAAAGCCAAGTTTTCAGATGTTTTCGGAAGAGTTGGAGGGAGCTCGAATTTCGGAGAGGGGATGTAAGGTTGTTCCAGAGCTTGGTGATTCTAAAGGGCACCTGAATAGCATGCTTCAGCTGCAAGCATTTAAAACTTTGTGATTTATTAAGACCAAATTAAGACCAGTTTCTCTATTGAAATTTACACCATGATAATGATAAGGAGGGGGATGGGTTTTATGTTATATTTCTGTATATTAATAATAATATTGGGGAGGGAGGGTGGGTTATAGGTTTATATATATATAATTGTTGTTCATCTTGATAGATCTTCCAAGTGTTGTTTCTGAGACAATGTATGGTTTTACTTTGTACACTTGTTGAATGATTAAAAATGAATAAAGAATAAAAAAAAAAAAAAAAAAAAAAGGCCAAATCTATGCTGCAACTGTGAAAATTCAAGCAATTTACCATCTGAAATAACATCATTCAGATTTCGAATACCTGCAATGATCCAGTTTTTCCATAAGACTTTAGATCCGTCAATTTGAATCTTGGAGTTTATCCATAAGGATTGATTCATTCATTTACTTATTGGAATAGGTGTTAAGTTACTAATGTATCTCAAAGTTCTCCATGTGTCAGATAAAATTCTGTTCTCCTTATGTTTCCTAGGCAATTTAATACTAGGAACATGAACTAAATTGAAAGGAAACAAGAGACGCCACTCCAAATACAGCCAATCCGGGGCGTTATCCATGAGTTCTGGGAGGATCCAATACATACCCTGACGTAAAATATAGGCTTGATGATACCTATAAAAATTAGGAAAATTTACTCCACCCTCCTCAATTGGTCTTTGTAGAGATACTAAAGCAATTCTAGGTATTTTACCCAGCCAAAGAAATTTCGTGAGGATACCATTAAGCTTTTTATAAAAAAAACCATGAAAAAAATTGGTATCATACTCGTTTGATAGCAAACCACAGGCAATGTCATCATTTTAATAGTTTGAACTCTCCCCCACCAAGAGAGATGTAAAGGATTCCATTGCTCACATAACTCTGTAACTCTTTTTAATAAAAGTTTTTCATTCTCTTTTACTGTGTCATCCAAATTATTTTTAATCTTAATACCTAAATATTTTAATCCATCTTCTGATATCGGTGGAAAGCTGATGCCTGTCTGTCTCTAAAATACGGCGGTTTGATATAGTATTGAAGTGAAAACAGATCCTGAGAGAGGAAAATCAAAAATAATATCGCTGGTTTTCTTTCTTAGTGCAGAATTGGGGCAGATAACTGACAAGAAAAAGAAAAAAAAAGGAAAAAACTGTTGAGAAAATTTCTGCTACCAAAGTTAGAACGAAATACTGAGAAAGAAAGGCTTAAAAAAGGACCAATTTCTCTTTTATTGATTATTATCTTTAGATAAATTCTTGATGGTGTGAATGATAAAGATTTGCAGTTTTTTTTAGTGCTAAAGCAATGCAGCAGCAAGAACAGGTTGCTAATGGTGTTGAAAGTATACAAGAATTGAAAAATTACTGAGAAGAGAATTTGGTCCTGCCAAAACTGAAACAAAACCTAAGAAAGGAGAGATAGAGAAAATTGATATTTCCTCACCGTTTTTTCTTCTGAATTGGTGTAGCAAGAAATTTAAAAACAGACTACTGGGAATAGTGACTGAAAGAGATTTTTGTGTCTCCTAACAACTGTGAAGAAAGTAAAATCCACGAAAAAGAAAAACAACAACATGGCAAGTACCAGACAAAACAAAAATGAGGCTGGTATGTCAGCAAAAAGACAAAAACAGGATCAAATAACACCAAGCAAGATCCCACTTCCTGCTGAAGAACCAGACATATTGAGTAAAGCAGAAGTTATGGAAGAACTTAGACAAATTAAACAAATGCTTAAGGAAACTGTAACCAATATGTCTGAAATGAAGGAAGAAATATTGAACATCCACAGACAAATGGAAGTTAATAATAAAAGAACAACAGTATTAGAATCTAAAATGGAGGTCATAGAAGGTGAAGCAAATAGATGCAAAAATGACAGTCTGGAATTGAATAAATTGAAAGATCAACTGGAAGACTACGAGAATAGAGGAAGAAGGAAAAATATTAAACTTTTTGGAATACAAGAAAATTTAGAAGGAAAAAATGCTATACATTTTCTAGAAAACTTAATTCCAAAAATATTACAACTGGATTTAAAACAACCACTAGAAATAGAAAGGGCGCATAGGATCCCAGTTAAAAATGTAGAAAATCAAGGCAGGCCAAGACCACTAATATTCAAAATGCTTAGATACCAACAAGCATTAGAAATATTAAATGCTGCCAAGAAAGACAAAAATCTAAATTATAAAGGATCCAGAATATGGTTTTTGCCGGACTTTGCTAAAAATACAGCAAATAAAAGAAAGAGACTATTAGACATGAGACCACAATTAAAAGAAAAAGGATATAAATATGGACTGTATTATCCGGCAAAAATGAGAGTATCATCAGGAGATAAATCCTTGTATTTCGAGGATCCAGAAAAACTAAAAGCCTTTCTTTCTAAATCAGAACCTATGACATTTTAACATAAAACATTAAGATTGGTTTTGATGACATTGTGAAAAATTATAAAAATATGAGATATTGAAATACTGAAGTAAGAAAAATATAATCTAAAGAAAAGACAATAAAAATAAAAAGAGAGAAAGAATAAGAAATAGAAAAAATATTAATAACATATTAAATATATGTTTAAGATAAAATTTTATGATGTAAAATATAATACTAGGGAAATATAAATTAAAAATTGATAAATGGATAAAGAAACAGTAATGAAATGTTAGAAGTAAAAAATGACTAAAGATATTAAAGGTTAATATAGATAGATAGAAGGAGATGTTGATTGAATATTGGTTGCCTAGAGGGGAGGAGAATGTTCGGGTTGCAGTTCCAATGTGTATCCTTAAGCAGTCATTATATTGGGTGGGAAAGGGAGGGAAAAAGAGGGTATTTACTAGAATGATTAAGGAAAAAATAAATAAGGGGTTGGATACTTCAAGGGTAAATATGTGTGTCATAGAAAACATTTTTTGGATTCTAAATATGAAAGAAGAGGGGAAGAAGATTATACTGATAAGCTTTAAAATATATAATGTCTTTTAAGATATACTCTATTAATGTCAATGGCCTGAATCATGTAATCAAAAAAAAAAAGGTATTAGCATTTTTAAAAAAGCAAAATGCAGATATTTACTGTCTGCAGGAGACTCATCTTAATACAAAAGAATCACAGAAATTAACGGGTGGGTGGGTAAAAGAATGTTTTTTTTGCTCCAGCAGAGGGTAAAAAAGCAGGGGTAGCAATTCTTATAAATAAAAAATGTATGGCCAAGATTAAGGTAATAAATTCAGACCCACATGGAATATGGATACATGTTGATATAGGTATGGGAAATAATGCCCTGACGTTGTTTAATATATATGCCCCTAATTCGAATCAATCAGAATTTTTAAAAAAATTACAGAATATGTTGTTACCACTGGCTACTTCTAATTTAGTGGTGGCTGGAGATTTTAATGCTGTAATGTATCCATTATTGGATAAAAAACCAAGTTAAAATATAAAATCTTTAGGTTTAGATAATCTGGCTCAATCGTGTGATTTGAAGGATATATGGCGTATTCTTCATTTTAATGATCAGGAGTTTTCATTTTGTTCACAGGTTCATAAATCATTTTCAAGAATAGATTATATTTTTGTTTCAACAAATGAAGTGCAACAGGTGATTAAAGCTTCCATAGATCCTATTATTATTTCGGATCATGCAGGAATATGGATAGAATTACAATTGGATAAATTGGAAAAGGGTAGACCTCTTTGGAGATTTGATAATGCACTGCTTGTAGATGATAAATTTTTGGAAAATTTTAAAACACAAATTAATGATTTCTTTCAAATCAATTTAGTGGAGGATACATCTATTGAGAATGTATGGGATGCTTTTAAAGCAACTATGAGGGGTAATATTATATCATATTCAGCTTTTATTAGGAAACAGAATAAAATGCAATATATAGAATTAGAAAAAGAAATTAAAATATTAGAAGCTAAATTGATAAACAAATGGGAAAGTGAGATATTGCAAGCTCTTTTAAAAGCAAAAGGTAAATATAATGAATTAACTTCAAAAATGATAAGAAAGGATTTGTTTTCCAAACAAGCAGTGTATTATGGAAATTCTAATAAGGCGGGGAGATTATTGGCAAATTATCTTAAAGCAAAAAAAAGGAAAACTAATGTTAATGGGATAAAAGATGATAATGGTATAATAACAAATCAAACAGATATAATTTTAAAACAATTTCTAAAATTTTATAAAGATCTCTATTCTTCTGAACCTTATTTGGAGAGACAAAAAGATGGTAAAATTTTTTTAGATTTAATTAATGGACCTAAGGTTCCTGATCATATAAAACGGAGTTTAGATGAACCTATATCATTAAAAGAATTAGAAACAGCATTGAGATCTCTTAGAGTTGGATCCGCTCCAGGTGGTGATGGTTATACAGTAGAATTTTACAAAACATTTCAAAATATCCTTTCCCCACATTTACTAAATTTATATCAAACACAACTTATAAAAGGTGATATTAAAGGTACTATGGCTGAATCAATAATAATTGTTCTGCCTAAGCCAAATAAAGATCCTACTTTGGTTTCGAACTACAGGCCTATATCATTAATAAATGTGGATAATAAACTTTTGGCGAAAATTTTGGCTTTGAGATTAGCCAAAGCTCTCCCACATATTATAGATATGCATCAGACGGGTTTCGTTGCTAAAAGACATTCCTCTAATAACTCTAGATTATTATTTCATATGTTAAATTTATCAAAAAAAATAGATGAACCGACTTTTACAGTTTCCTTGGATGCAGAAAAAGCGTTTGATAGGGTAGAATGGAATTTTATGTATCAAGCTTTAGAATGGTTTGGTATAGGTTCTGGATTTATACAAATGGTAAAAACTTTGTATAGCTTCCCGATTGCAAGATTAAATATTAATAATATGATATCTGATGGATTTCAATTGCGGAGGGGAGTTAGACAGGGTTGTCCTTTATCTCCTTTGTTATTTGATGTTATATTAGAACCCTTATTGTTAGCAATACAACAAACGGGGGAGATACAGGGTATTCCATATTCAGATATGGAATATAAAATTTCGGCTTATGCTGATGATATTTTGCTTTATTTGAAAAATCCAGAATCTACCTTATCTTCTTTATTGGAATTAATTGATAAATTTGGTAAATTTTCAGGTTATAAAATTAATTGGAATAAATCTGAAATTATACCATTAAATGTTCATTGTGTAAAAGGATTATTTGACGCTTTTCCGTTCATATGGAAAGAAGAAGGATTTAAATATCTTGGCATTCAAGTTAAAAATACAATTGAAGATACTGTAAAAGAAAATGAAAAATTTGTATGTGAGCAATGGAGTTATGTGAGCAATGGAACCCCTTACATATTTCTTGGTGGGGGAGAGTTCAAACTATTAAAATGATGATTTTGCCTGTAGTTTGCTACCAAATGAGTATGATACCTATTTATTTTCAGGGGTCCTTTTATAAAAAGCTTAATAGTATTTTAATGAAATTTCTTTGGCTTGGTAAAACACCTAGAATAGCCTTAGTAACTTTGCAAAAATCAATTAAGGAGGGAGGGGTAAATTTTCCAAATTTTTATAGGTACCATCAAGCCTATATTCTACGTCAGGGTATGTATTGGATCCTCCCAGAACTTATAGATAATGCACCAGATTGGTTATATTTGGAATGGCGCCTTATGTTTCCCCTAAATTTAGTTCACCTTCCAAGTATTAACATGCCTAGAAGATACAGAGAAAATAAAATTTTAATGGATACTTGGAAAACATTGAGATTTATAAGTAAATTAACACCTATCCCAATAAACAAATCAACTAATCAATCTCTATGGATAAACTCCAAGATCAAAATTGGCGGAGCTCAAATCCTTTGGAAGAACTGGATTATTGCAGGCATTAGATCTTTAGATGACGTTATTTCAGAAGGTAAACTGCTGGATTTTCCACAATTGCAACATAGATTTGGTCTTAATAAAACACAAAGTTTTAAATGGTTGCAATTGAAGCAGGCCATTCAGGTTGGGTTCCCTGAATGGAAAACATTGAATAATCAATATAGTTTAAAGTTCTTATGTTTTCAAGCAGACTTCCTAGGACATCAAGCCGCACTGTGGTATAAATTAATATCTGGATATTTGAATAAAAAAACAAAAAATGGTCTAAGAGATATTTGGAGCATTGAGATTAAGCATCAAATTAATGCATCTCAATGGCCACTAATTTGGTCTTGGAGAATGAGATGTACAGTGTCAGCATCTATGAGACAAACTTGGTTCTTTTTATTACATAGAGCTTTTTGGACCCCTACACGTTTGCAAAAATTAGACAGTTCTAAGTCCAATAAATGCTGGCACTGTAATCTGGAACCAGGGACATTAGATCACTTACTGTATCATTGTCCCTACATTAAAATTTTTTGGAATTCAATTTGGCCACAAATTAATAAATTGATGGAAAATCATATAGCAATATCATATGATACGATATTATTTGGAATGATGATGAGGAAAAAAAGTCAAATTTCACCAGAAAATAACAAGCTTTTATTAATTATGACAGGGGTGGCCATTCAGCATATAACCAATAATTGGAAAAATTATAATAACCTAAATTATACATTTTGGTGGAATACAATATGTCATGTATTTAAAATGGAAAGAACAATAGCAATACAAAGAGGGACATATAATAAATTTATAAAAATATGGGGGCCATTGACAAAATACTGCAATGAATAAATAGCAAGATTTTTCTTCTTCTTTTCTTCTTTTAAATATCTTTTTTGTGACGCACATAGAGGGGGGGTAATGAAAATAATTTATACATAATATGTTATAATATGTTATACAATATGTAAAGTATGAATGAAAAGTAATAGAAGGGTGAGGGGAGGGAGAAGGGATAAAAATATATTTAGAATATGATGTATTAGATATATAAATAATATTGTGTATTTATCAATAAAATTTCAATATTTTGAACACTTTATGTAAAATTTGAAAATTAAAAATAATATATGAAAAGTAATAGAAGGGTGGGGGGAGGGTGAGGGGGAAAAATATATTTAGAAATATGATGTATTAGATATAAAAGTGATATTCTGTATTTATCAATTGTATTTTAGTATTTTGTACACTTTATGTAAAATTTGAAAATAAAAAATAATAAGGAAAAAAAAGAAACAGCAAGGAAAAAAAAAAATAAAAAAAATAATCCATCTTCTTTCCATATGAATGGAAAAGAATCAAATAGTCCTTTAGAACAATACATATTTAAAGGAAGAATTTCTGACTTACTCCAATTTATTTTGTATCCTGAAAATTTTCCAAATGTATCAATCAATTCCAATAAACATGGAATGGTATTTTCTGGATTTCTCAAATAAAGCAGAATATCATCTGCATATGCTGAAACTTTATATTCCATATCTGAATGCGGAATACCCTGTATCCCCTTTGCTTATTGAATGGCTAATAATAAGGGTTCTAATACAACAGCAAACAACAAAGGAGATAAAGGACAGCCTTGTCTAACTCCCCTTTGCAATTTAAACCGCTCAGATAAATTATTATTAATATTCAATCTTGCAGAAGGGGAGCTATACAATGTTTTGATCATTTGTATAAATCCAGGACATATACCAAACCAATCCAATGCTTGATACATAAAATTCCATTGACCCTATCAAAAACTTTCTCTGCATCTAAAGATACAGAAAAAGCCGGATCATTAATACTTTTGGTTAAATTCAACATATGAAACGCTAATCTAGAATTATTAGAGGAATGTCTTTTAGCAACAAATCCTGTTTGGTGCATATCAATAATATAAGGGAGAGCCTTAGCTAAGCGTAAGGCCAATATCTTAGCCAAAAGTTTTCCATCCACATTTATTAATGAAATAGGCCTGTAGTTTGAAACCAAAGTGGGATCTCTATTTGGCTTAGGCAAAACAATTGTAATGATTCCGCCATAGTACCTTTAATACAACCTTTAGTAAGTTGTGACTGATATAAATTTAACAAATGAGGTAAAAGGAGAATTTGAAATTATTTATAAAATTCTACTTTGAAACCATCGCCACCTGGAGCTGATCCAACTCTAAGAGACTTCAACGCTGTTTCTAATTCTTTTAGAGATATAGGCTCTTCTAAACTTCTTTTTATATGATCAGGAACCTTTGGTCCAATAATTAAGTTTAAGAATTCTAAACCATCTTTTTCCCTATCATCATAAGGCTCAGAAGAATAGAGGTCTTTATAAAAACTTAGAAATTGATTTAATATCTTTCCAATCTGATTATGTGTAACTCCTTTATCATCTTTAATTGTCATAATATTATTCCTTCTTCTCTTTGCTTTGAGCCTTACCTTTAATTCTTTCCGAACTTTATCTATAAAGTACTTCCAACATACTTCTCTACTGTCTGGCAGCCCCAGGTATTTCACTTGAGGTCTCATGGAATTAATAATATTCTCAATTTCATCATCCTGAAATAGGCCAGGGATCTCTCCAGATGCTAAAAGATCATTGATTAACACCAGAAACTGTTCTTCAGCAACCTGGGAATCTGTCATTAGAAACACTGTTCCAATATTTTTCACAGCTGTTTTAATGTACTGGGCTGCAAGATCCACCTAGTTGAAAGCAGAGAGTCATTAAGTACACAAACATACTTTTATGTCACATAAAGTACATCTTCCTATTGAGATAAAACTTCTGCTTTTGTTGATATCTTTAAGCTGAGGAACAGGAAGATCAGAAGCCATATAGTAAGAGGTAAAGGGGAGGGAAGGTTAGTGAAAAGGAGAATCAGAAGAAAGCAGATACCTTCAAACACTAGGAGAGGGTGAGGGAGATGGATCAAAGGCAAATTAAGGCCACAGGGCCTGCTGAGGTATATCTCAGCATAGCGCAGAGGAACAGAGGGGCAGATGCTGAGAGACTGAACCAAGATAGGTAGTTTTTGTGCTATGGTATAAGGAGGAACTGGAAAACTAAAGGCCTATTATTTTAAAATTACTGAAGGATAGGATGGTACAGTATCAAGAGGAAAATCTTGCCAAATAAACATAACCTAAAAAAATTCTACAGTTCTATGCGGTTAACAAAATAAAGAGGACTGAACAATCACAACAAAATATAAAACATCAAACTTCCAGAAATCTTATCAATATTTATACTTTGGAGGAAAGGCAGGAGAGGGGGAGATATGAAAGAGATGTTTAAGGCCTAGATTCACTAACAATAGCAACTTGAAAACAGATCAGACTGGGATTTTGGTACCATTTATCACCGGTGCCCTGAGCCAGTGCCTTACCTAGTTCATAGGTTGAGCTGGCCCTTACCTTTCAGCAGTTCAAGATATGGAGGACTCTCTACTAGAAGTGGGTGACTTCTCATTAAGTTCTGACATGGCAGGTAAGAGGGACAAATAAACTCTGATCAGAAGGAAATAAGCATCAAACGGAGAGACAAGCACAGCATTCCTGTTAGGATGCCATCAGTTAAAGCAGACGTGGCTAGCCTGTGAGGAAATCTGTGGGACCATTAGATCATGAAGGAGCAAAAGAGGCACTGAGGAAGGATAAGGTCATAGAGGAAAGACTGATGGAATTCTTTCCTTCAGTCTTTACAGAAGAAGATGTAAGAGATCTACTGCACCTGAGAAGAGTGAGGATGAACAGTATGCAACATCCGAGGATGTACGCATCATTGCAATCAAGTCTCAGTGACAAAAGATTCTTCCAAATATAAGAACATAAGAATAGCCTTCCTGGGTCAGACCAATGGTCCATCCAGCCAAGTATCCCATCTTTGCAGAGGCCAATCCAAGTCACAAGTACCTGGCAAAAACCCAAATAGTAGCAGCATTCCATGCTACTGTCCCATGTCTGTCTCAACAGCAGACTATGGACTTTTCCTCCAGGAATTTGTCCAAACCTTTTTTAAAACCAGCTACATTAATCACTCTTACCACATCCTCTGGCAACACATTTCAGAGCTTAACTATTCTCTGAGTGAAAAAATATTTCCTCCTATTGGTTTTAAAAGTATTAGTCTGTAACTTCATTGAGTGTCCCCTAGTCTTTGTAAATCTTGATGCAGTAAAAAAAAAAAAAAATTGATCCACTTGTATCTATTCTACACCACTCATGATTTTGTAGACTTCGATCAAATCTCCTCTTAGCTGTCTTTTTTCCAAGCTGAAGAGCCCTAAACTCTTTAGGTTTTTCCTCATATGAGAGGAGTTCCATCCTCTTTATCATCTTGGTCACTGTTAATTGAACTTTTTCTAGTGCCACTATACTGTTGCATACTGATCCATCCCCATTTTTTTTTTTCTTTGCTTGTTCTTCGTTGGGTTTCTTTCCTTGTTTTTGTGAGAGTTCTATCTGAACCAGAAATGTTTTTCAAGGGTGACGATGCAAAGGAATTGAATGAAATCTCAGGGAACCTGGAAGACATACTGAGCCAAATTGATAAGTTAAAAAAATGAAAAATCACCTGGCCCAGATGGTCTACATCCCAGGGTACTGAAAAAACGTAAACATAAAATAGCTGATCTGCTGGTAATGATCTGTAACCTGTCATTAAAATTATCTGTACTACCTGGAGAAGAGGAGACTTAGAGGGGATATGATAGAGACTTACAAGATCATCAAGGGCATAGAAAGAGTAGAGAGGGACAGATTCTTCGAACTTTCGGAAAATAAGAGAACAAGAGGGCATTCGGAAAAGTTGAAAGGGGACAGATTCAAAACGAATGCTAGGAAGTTCTTCTTTACCCAACATGTGGTGGACACCTGGAATGTGCTTCCAGAGGACGTAATAGGGCAGAGTACGGTACTGGGGTTTAAGAAAGGATTGGACAAATTCTTACTGGAAAAGGGGATAGAGGGGTATAGATAGAGGATTACTGCACAGGTCCTGGACCTGTTGGGCCACCGCATGAGCGGACTGCTGGGCACGATGGACCTCGGGTCTGACCCAGCAGAGGCATTTCTTATGTTCTTATGTTCTTATGTACCTGAGCAAATTAATAATAATAATAATTTATTTTTTGTATACCGCCCAACCAATAGTTCTGGGCGGTTCACATTAAGAGAACTGAGACATTTCAGTTAAAATACAATTTCAATAAAGACACAAGAGTAAAAATTATCTTACAAATTTTTCGAACAAATGAGTTTTCATTAACTTCCTAAAAACATAATAACAATGTATCTACTCATTGCAATACTCATATGTGCTCCCTGGGAGGAGCCTGAGGTGCTTCAGCCAATCAGTGCCTTATCAGATGATGCCCCGGGGTGGGGCCTAAGGTCGCTATTGCGCAGCAGCAGCCAGGGGAGGAGGAGGACTTTCCTCCTAATCCCGAAGATTGGCCTAGGAGCAGGAGGATCCGGGCACCCCTCCTGCTCTCGAAGATGGAGGAAGCCTTGTCCTAAGGAGCAGGAGGGACCAGGTACCCCTCCTGTTCCCAACCGTTCAAGAGATACGCGGGGTGAGTGGACCGGCCACGACCGCCTAGGCCGACCTGGGGTGGGCCGGTCATGGGTGAGGCGGTGGGGGGGGGGGGGGTCGGGCAGGGCCGGTGTGTCGGACCAGTGGGTGGGGCTAGTGTAGGCTCTCCTGCCTGCCTTGGTCTGCCATGATCTCTTCTGCCTACTCGCCGGACTCTCCTGCTCTCTGCCGCCATTCCCCGCAGCGCAGGCCAGCTTTAAAACCATGGGCTTGCACTGTAGGGAACGGCGGTAGAGAGCAGGAGAGTCCGGCGAGCAAGCATGAGAGATTGGGGCAGAGCCCTGACAGCAGTGGCAGGAGGCTGCTTCTCCTATCACTACTGTCAGGGTATGCACATCAGTGGGGATCGCACATTTGCGATCCCTGCTTGCAAATGGGGGCGTTCCTCTGATCGCCTCCATTTGAATACGACTGATTGGTGAATCAGTCAGACCTGCCTGAATCGGAAATGGATTGTTCCGATTCGGGCAGGTTATTGAATCTAGCCCTAAGGGCAGCTGAATATTGGTGGTCGGCCTGCTCAGCATGGGTTAAGTGGGTGAGAGCCTCTCCCTGCCTGCTTAAACCCCATTTTAGTAGCTCTTCTCTAGATTATCTGGCCTTCTGAACCAGATGTTTTTCTCCAGGTAAGGGTCTTGCCACTGATTTTTGAACAGAGATATTATCACTTATTTTCTTTGACTAAACTTACATCCCTTGATATCCAGTAGCAGTTCCAGGATAACAAAAAACAACAAACTGCATCAGTTCTGTGGCTCTCAGTGTTCCCGCTAAGCTGCGCTGGCGTGCGCTGGCGCACAAAATATTACATCGCAGCGCACAAGTTTCTCGTCACAGCGCACACACGTGCTTGCAGGCAGGCGAGCTGGCAGTCCATGTAACGCGTCGCAAAGGTAAGGGGAGGCTGGGGGAGGAATCGGACGTCGGGGTGGGGGTGCGAGCAGGGAGGGGGGCGATCGGAAGAGGCGTACGGCAGATGGCAGAGGAGAGTCGGGTTGGGGGGGGGGGAGTAACTTTTTCTTGTGTCGCTCAATCGAGCGTGGGCAGAGGTGAGAGGAAGCGGTGGTCTGCCCTGCTCACGCAGGACCGGTGAGATCAACATCAACAATTTCCTGCCGGTCGACAAGATATAGTTCGCGCAGTCCGACAGTGTGCTCTCTCCCCTCCCAGCGGCTTTCCTTACTTAGAAGCGCAGCGATTCAGGAAGGAAGCCTTGGGGCTTTTGCTGAGTCGCAGCCATCTCTGATGATGCAAAGTCCGCTTTCCTCAGAGGCGGTGCGACCCAACAAAGGACCCAAGGCTGCCTTCCTGAATCGCTGGGCTGGCAAGTAAGGAGAGTTGCTGGGAGGGGAGAAAGCCACTGTTAGAGGCTGGGAAGCTGCTGGGCATGGTGAGAAAAAAAGGGACAGCTGCTACTGGGCCTGGAGAGGGATAAGGAGAGATGCTGCTGGGAGGGGAGGAGGGAAAGGAGTCTGGGAAGCTGCTGGGCAAGGGGAAAAAGGGACAGCTGCTACTGGACCTGGAGAGGGATAAGGAGAGATGCTGCTGGGAGGGGAGGAGGGAAAGGAGTCTGGGAAGCTGCTGGGCAAGGGGAAAAAGGGACAGCTGCTACTGGACCTGGAGAAGGATAAGGAGAGATGCTGCTGGGAGGGGCGGAGGGAAAGGAGTCTGGGAAGCTACTGGGCAAGGGGAAAAAGGGACAGCTGCTACTGGACCTGGAGAGGGATAAGGAGAGATGCTGCTGGGAGGGGAGGAGGAAAAGGGAAGGGAAGAGAGTTACTGCTGGACAGGGGGAAGAGGGAAGGGAGAAGAAAAAAGGAAGGAAACAGCTGGCAGGGAGATTAGAGGAGGGGAAGGGGAGAGACAGGAATGAGATGGGAAGGTGGGTCAGCAGAGAAATTGAGAGGGACAAAGATGTTAGATCTGGTGTAGGAGAGATAAAAATGAAGAGAGCAGTGAATCTGGAATGAATCATGTGAAAACGAGAGAGGGGCATAGGCTGGATGGAAAGGGGAGAGGGGCATAGAAAGAAGACAAATACCATATGGAAGGGGAAGAGGTCAGACAGTAGATGGACGGGGCAGATGCTGGATTGAAGAGACAGAGAAGGCAGACGCTGGAAGGAAGAGAGTGAAAAGAAGATGAAAGCAGAAACCAGAGACAACAAAAGGTAAAAACAAATAATTTTATTTCTATTTTGTGATTTGAATATATAAGATTTGAAATATATATCCTGCTAGAGCTGGTGTTAGACATAACTGGGGACTGCAGAGTCCAGGCAGTGGCTTAGGGCTCTCTCTGACCAGGGAGGCAGTTGCCCTAGTTGCACTCCCCTAACCCTATTCCTGCTATGTGTGACTGCGGTATTCTGTTAGCATGATATTTCTGTGTAGCATTCTGTAATAATTTGGCTTATTCAGTTTTCTTGGTAGTGGAGGGGATATATGTGAAGGGGAGGGGAGACAAGGGTTTTGTTGATCCTTGCTCTGTATTATTTGTATTTATAAAATGACAATTGTACAGAATATTGTTTCTTTTTATACTTTAATAAAATACATTCAGTATAAAATCATAACTGAGACTTGTACGGATGGGATCAGATGGTTTGCGAGGACCGAGCTCACGGAGACGGGGCGGAAACGGGTTTTTGGAAAACTGAGTAGAATCGAAGAGAATATTTGTGAAGATTGAAGACTGATGATATTACGTAATTAAAAAAATTTTAAGTAAATTGTTTTTCTTCTAAGTTTTGAGTATTTAACCCTCCCACAATCTCACGGGCACTCGTCCTCCGCGCCTGCTCATAAATTTGTGGATTATGTAACTTGTCACTCATGCATATTTTTTTTCGCACACACCTCATCAATCCTTAGAGGGAACATTGCTCACCATGCTTTTAAAGGCCTAAGGAAGGAATAAATGGGGAGACTAGGTAGCCCAATGTCATCTCTGTTTCTCAGTAGTCACACAGTAGTACTGAAGCAGGGCTTTCCCTACCAGCAATGCTTACCTTAAGGTCTGGAATTGCATACCCTTTCCTTAATGTCATCTGAAAAACATCCAGTCCACTGATAGAGGCTGCAAGACGTGAGAGACTTTGCTTCCCACTGCCACCTACTCCCACTAACAATGCATTTCCTCTGGGAGACTCTAAGATCCGATTAATTCGACAAACATGACACACAGCATCTTCAAAAAGCACCTAAATGAAAACAAACAAACTGTTTACTGTTTGGCTATACAACATTTATTCTATACCTAAAAACTTAACATCAGTTTTTGAATGGTTTTGATTCTAAACTGAGCCCTTTAAGAAGGAGGCAGGAACTAGAGAGGGCAAGTTCAAAGAGTAGACTGAAGACAGAGGAGGAGGTGGTGTTGGAAGAGCTGCGGCAGATTCTGCTTGGTACAACGCACTTGCCACATGGTGAGTCCCTTAAAAACATACTAAATATGCAGTCCTATTAGAAAGTGACATTTTTAAAAATATCCATTTTTACCCAAGTAGAGAGCTGGGTTTTTTTCCAATCATCTTTATTGTGCAAAAAATGAATAGCATATACCAATGCACAAGCACTTCATAAGAAAGGCTCCAAGATGGAGACAGCAAACTACAGACCGGTGAGTCTCACATCAATAGTGTGCAAACTAATGGAAACTCTAATCAAACGCCAATTGGATACGATCATGAACGAGGAGAATCTACAGGATCCCCGTCAACATGGATTTACTAAGGGGAGATCCTGCCAATCCAACCTGATCAGCTTCTTTGACTGGGTGACGAGAAAGCTGGATGTTAGGGAGTCCCTGGACATCGTATACCTGGACTTCAGCAAAGCAGAGAGGGTAGGAAGGGAGGGGGTGTAGCATTATATACTAAAGATGACATTAAGGTCACGAGAATCTCAGATGTCCAGTATACTGGGGAATCCCTTTGGGTTAATTTGGCCAGAGGGAAGGACAAATGCTTGTATCTTGGCGTAATTTACAGACCCCCAAGACAACAGGATGACCTGGATATGGAAATAATCGAAGATATAGAAAATATCACCTTGCGTGGGGACACAGTATTGTTAGGTGACTTCAACATGCCTGATGTGGATTGGGTTACACTTACCTCTGCTTCCGGCAGCAGCAGGAGGCTATTAAACTCTATGAAAGGAGCAAGCCTCAGGCAACTGGTGTTGGAACCGACAAGGGATCAGGCAATACTGGACCTGATACTTACCAATGGAGAAAGTGTCACAGAGGTCTCGGTGGGCGACACATTGGCCTCCAGTGACCACAACATGGTATGGTTCAATATCAGGAAAGGTTTCACTAAATCTACTACACTAACCAATGTCCTCAAATTCAAGGACACAAATTTCAAAGAAATGGGAGACTTCGTTCACCAGGCCCTACAAAGCCAAGAAGAAACCGATAACGTGGAAGACATGTGGTCGACTTTGAAAGCAACCATACTAGAAGCAACAAACCGCTATGTAAAATCAGTAAGTAAACGGCGAAGGAACAATAAGCCACAGTGGTTTATTGCGGAGATCTCAGACCTGATCAAGGAGAAGAAAAAAGCATTCATCTCTTACAAACAATCAGGGAAGCAGGACTCTAGAGCAGACTACCTGGCCAAATCAAAAGCCGTCAAAACAGCAGTCAGGGAGGCTAAATTCCTCATGGAGGAGTCTCTAGCAAAGAACATCCAGAAGGGAGATAAATCCTTCTTCAGGTATATCAGTGATAGAAGAAAAAACTCAGGCAGGATTGTACGTCTTAGGAAACCAGACGGAGACTATGTGGAAAAGGATTCGGAAAAAGCCCAACTATTAAATGAATACTTCTGCTCAGTCTTCACCCGAGAAGCGCCAGGGCTCGGCCCTCAGCTACAGACAAGGGATGGCTCAGTTGACCCGTTTAGTAACTTTGAGTTTACGCCCAGCAGTGTCTACGGTGAGCTGTCAAAGCTCAAGGTTAACAAAGCAATGGGGCCGGACAACCTGCACCCCAGGGTGCTTAGGGAGCTGAGTGATGTCTTGGCGGAGCCACTGTCCGCGCTCTTCAACCTCTCCCTTAGTACAGGCAGCGTCCCGTTGGACTGGAGGACGGCTAACGTCATTCCACTCCACAAGAAAGGCTCAAAGATGGAGACAGCAAACTACAGACCAGTGAGTCTAACATCGATAGTGAGCAAACTAATGGAAACTCTAATCAAACACCAATTAGATAAGATCCTGGATGAGGAGAATCTACGGGATCCCCAACAACATGGATTTACTAAGGGGAGATCCTGCCAATCCAAACTGATCAGCTTCTTTGACTGGGTAACGGGGAAGCTGGATATTGGGGAGTCCCTGGACATCGTGTACCTGGACTTTAGCAAAGCATTCGATAGCGTACCACACCGCAGGTTACTGAGCAAGATGTGTTCTATAGGATTAGGTAACACATTGACGAAATGGGTTGGGAGCTGGCTTGGAGGTAGGCTCCAAAGGGTGGTGGTGAACGGCACCCCCTCCGAAATGACGGAGGTGATTAGTGGAGTACCACAGGGCTCAGTCTTGGGCCCAATCCTATTCAACATCTTTATAAGAGACTTGGCAGAAGGGCTTCGAGGTAAAATAACATTATTCGCCGATGACGCCAAACTGAGTAATGTAGTGGGCAAATGCACAACAGACGAAGATTCAGTGCCCGACAACATGATGCACGACCTACTCCTACTGGAGCGATGGTCTAGGACATGGCAACTCAACTTCAATGCCAAAAAATGCAAAGTTATGCACCTGGGCAGCCAGAATCCATGCAAGTCTTATACCCTTAATGGCGAGATCCTAGCAAAAACGGTAGCAGAACGAGACTTGGGGGTAATCGTCAGTGAGGACATGAAGTCTGCCAATCAAGTGGAGCAGGCTTCGTCCAAGGCAAGACAAATCATGGGCTGCATACGAAGGGGTTTCGTCAGTCGTAAGGCGGAAGTCATTATGCCATTGTATAGATCCATGGTGAGGCCCCACCTGGAATACTGTGTGCAATTCTGGAGGCCGCATTATCGCAAGGATGTGCTGAGACTGGAGTCGGTGCAAAGAATGGCCACCCGGATGGTCTCGGGACTCAAGGATCTACCATACGAAAAACGGCTTGACAAATTACTGCTATACTCGCTCGAGGAGCGCAGAGAGAGGGGGGACATGATCGAGACGTTCAAGTATCTTACGGGCCGCATCGAGGCGGAGGAAGATATCTTCTTTTTCAAGGGTCCCACGACAACAAGAGGGCATCCGTTGAAAATCAGGGGTGGGAAACTACGAGGTGACACCAGGAAATTCTTTTTCACTGAAAGAGTGGTTGATCGCTGGAATAGTCTTCCACTACAGGTGATTGAGGCCAGCAGCGTGCCTGATTTTAAGGCCAAATGGGATCGGCACATGGGATCTATTCACAGGGCAAACGTAGGGGAGGGACATTAAGGTGGGCAGACTAGATGGGCCGTGGGCCCTTATCTGCCGTCTATTGTTTCTATGTTTCTATGTACCACACCGCAGGTTGCTGAGCAAGATGAGTTCTATAGGATTGGGCGACACGTTGACGAAATGGATTTGGAACTGGCTTGAAGGTAGGCTTCAGAGGGTAGTGGTGAATGGCACCCCCTCATAAACAACGGAGGTGATCAGTGGAGTGCCACAGGGCTCCGTCCTGGGCCCGATCCTGTTCAACATCTACATAAGGGACTTAGCAGAAGGGCTCCGAGGTAAAATAACATTATTTGCCGATGACGCCAAACTAAGCAATGTAGTGGCCAAGAGTACAACAGACAAAAATTCAATGCCCGACAACATGATGCACAACCTACTACTACTGGAGCGCTGGTCTAGGTCCTGGAAACTCAGCTTCAGTGCCAAAAAATGCAAAGTCATGCACCTGGGCAGCCAAAATCCATGCAAGACTTACACCCTAAATGGCGAGATCCTAACAAGAATTGAAGCAGAACGTGACCTAGGGGTGATCGTCAGTGAGGACATGAAGGCTGCCAATCAAGTGGAGCAAGCTTCTTCCAAAGCAAGACAAATCATAGGTTGCATACGCAGGAGTTTCGTCAGCCGTAAGCCTGAAGTCATTATGCCATTGTATAGATCCATGGTGAGACCACACCTGGAGTACTGTGTGCAATTCTGGAGGCCGCATTACCAAAAGGATGTGCTGAGACTAGAGTCGGTCCAGAGATGGCCACCCGGATGATCGCGGGTCTCAAGGATCTCCCGTACGAGGAAAGGCTGGATAAATTACAGCTCTACTCACTCGAGGAACGCAGAGAGAGGGGAGACATGATCGAGACGTTCAAGTATCTCACAGGCCGCATCGAAGTGGAAGAAGATATCTTCCTTCTCAAGGGTCCCACGGCAACCAGGGGGCACCCGTGGAAAATCAGGGGATGGAAACTGCACGGTGACACCAGGAAATTCTTTTTCATTGAAAGAGTGGTTGATCGCTGGAATAGTCTTCCACTTCAGGTCACTGAGGCCAGCAGCGTGCCTGATTTTAAGGCCAAATGGGATAGACACGTGGGATCTATTCACTGAGTTAGGTGGGGGAGGGTCATTGCGGTGGGCAGACTAGATGGGCCGTGGCCCTTATCTGCCGTCTATTTCTATGTTTCTATGTTTCTAAGCAAATCAAACAGGTACTGAACAGGAAAAGTCATATAGCCGGAAAGAACAATTTTATCATTTTCACCCCCTCCCCCCCAGATGTGTGTAATAGCAAGGAATCAAAATATCACCACCATGGCCTAGCAAGCCCAAAAAACCCCGGAATCCCTTCGGAGACACCCGAGGAAGATGTTCCAAGGTAAAAAGCATCTCAGGGCAGATAGTGTAGCCATGATGCCACATGGAAGTAATATGTTGCTGCAACTGGGTCCAGAAGCCCTGAACCAAAGGACAGGCCCAAAATTGGTGACCTAAGGTTCCCATGGGTTGATTACATTTGAGACAAGTATCCGTGAGACTAAATTTAGCTTGATGAAGGTAAGCTGGGGACCTATGGAGTCGAAGAAAAAATTTGTAGTTCAGTTCAATCAAAGTCACTTGAGGTGTAGTAGCAAAAATTCTCTTTAAGCCATTCTGAATATGCAAGCCAGTGACCATGCAAGATAAGTCCCCAGACCATTTGGCTGCATAAAAATCATAAGAAATAGTCCCCAGGCTCTCACGAAGAAAACTGAGATGAAATTTCAATGGAATCTGAGTCTGAGCAGATAAACATAACGCCTCTGAGAGAGCCTCTTGACCTTGATTAGTAAGTCTGTCTCACGGAAGAGATTGCACATAAGAGGCCATCTGGGAGTATGCCAACCAGTCAGCAGGAGTCCATTTATAATCAGTATGCATCACTGCAAAGGAAGGCAGAGCGCCCTGTGAGGTAACCACCTGAAAAAATATAATGAGTATTGGTGTTTCTCCACACCGAGAAAGGAAACTGGGAGGTCCCAGGTGGAAAGTCCTTATTGTCCAGAAAGGGCAAGTAGGCCGTTGCTGTGGGCGGGATATGCAGGGACTTACATAAGTGTCTCCACACCTGATGGAGAGGTTTAAAAAGTAGGTCACCAACAGGTGGAGGTCCACAGGGAAGACGCTGTGCATGCAACAAATAACTGAAATGGTACAGAACAAGTTCCGAGGCAGTCGCCGAAAAATGACAAGTGCCCCGAAACCAATAGTTTAAATGTCGCATTTGACATGCCTGAGAAAACATCCTAAGACTATGCAGTCCCAACCCCCCCTGGGCTCTAGGAAGCTTTAAAACAGACAAAGCTATTCTTGCTCTTTTCCCAGTCCACAGGTAGGAGGTTAAATATTTCCCCACCTCTTTATCTTGTTTAGTAGACAACAAGATTGGGAGCATTTGAAAAACGTAAAGCCATTGAGGCACTAACACCATGTTATACAATGCTATTTTATCCATCAGTGATAAAGGAAAGTCCCTTCAGGTTTGCAGTTTTTGTTGAGTAAGAGTCAAGAGTGGCAGGACATTCAATGAATACAATCGTTTGAGATCTATGGGTATCTTAATTCCCAAATAGGTCAAGTAATCAGACGCCCAGCGTAACGGGAAATCCCCCCTCCAATGACGAGGGACATCCCGGGACAAAGGCAATACCATCAATTTTTGATAGTTGAGGACTAAGCCAGAATACAAACTAAACTCATCTAAAATAGCCAGCACCCTAGTCAAAGAGGGCTGTGGATCAGACAAAGTCAACAACATATCATCTGCAAACGCTAAAACACGCAGTTGGGAATCCCCTTCCGGAAGGCCCATCAAATCGTCAACCCTCTGCAGTGTACGCAAAAAGGGATCCAGATAAAGAAAAAATAACAAAGGGGAAAGGGGACTACCTTGTCTCGTTCCCCTCGCTTTCGGGAGGCGAACACCTTTAACGCTGGCCTTCGATGTGTGGCGAACGGCTGAGCGCCGTTAGCTCCTCCCCTTTTAAGGGGGTGCTCCGGATCAGTGCCTGGCTAACGCCAGAGGGGTGGGCAGAGCTATCTCTCACCGCTGGCCCTCACTCTTGCCTGCCCTGCTTCTCTGTTCCCCTCTTACTCTCCTCTCTCAGCTCCCGATTCTGTCTCCTGATCGCCTGCCTCTTGACTTTCTCCTGCCTGCCCTGCTCACTGGGGGAGGAGGTCAGGAGATTTTAAAGAGTTTTTCCTCTTCTCTCCCCTGGATACATCTTTAAAATAAACTCAAGTATCTGCTCATCATAGCACACAGCTTTTGTGTCCAAGTTTTTTAACAAACAGCAGGATGGAAAGCCTTCTCTTCTTCATGAAAGGCCTTTTCATCCCGTGGAACATCTCCTGAACTAGTATCCTGGATATCACGCTGCTATGATTCTGGTAGGAAGTGCATGCTTTTGGAATAGTGTAGGGATGGAGATCTGATAAGTTCTGATCCAGGGCATCAGAACACAGGCAGAGTGAGCACACGCAGGCGGTTCTGAATGCAAGCCAGGTCGGCACACCAACCTAGGCCCTGTGTGCAGATCTGTGCCTGTGTGTGGATCTAGGCCTGGGTTTGGTTCGGAGGCCCTGTTTCTCATTTCCTCTCCCTCTCCCTCTCCCTCCTGCCACGTATACATTCTAAGCAAGGACAAGGATTGCACCTTGAGCAGAAGGCTGAGGCATTCCCCCCTCCCTTGCCATATATTAACCTGACCAAACATTTACCCTTTTTCTCTTATCTTGTTTAAGCATCCCTTATATGGGCAACAATCAGACTTTGCCTGAGCAAGGCTAATCAAGAGAGCTTAAGAAGCATGCATTATAACCTTTGGACTGTCACATGCCATAGTAAGATTTGAGACATATCAGAAATGTACACATTGGGATTCACTTTATTGTAACTGTTATTATGCATTCATATGTCATGTGAGATAGTAGCCTTAAGACACATGATATAGATAAACAATGGTTTAATCCTCACTGTAAATGCATTATGACATCATAACCTTGTAGAGCATTAACTAAGTAATTAATGGAGATATGATTCTCAATAAAAAGAGGGAGAGACCATTCATTTGAGGCGTCTCCTCTTGACTCTAAGATTGCATGTGTGTGTTTATTGTGGGGCATTCCTACAGAATAGATTGTCTTTGAACTTGCTTGAGATGACATTAGTTTCACAGTTTAGAAAATATTTGAAGACTTATTTGTTGAATTGGCCTTTGAGAAGGTTTTAGGTTAATGATCAGTTCTTATAGTTTTTAGAGGATTATAAGGTGAAATGTTTAATGTCTTGTTTTATTTTATTATGTAGCCCACCTATAATCTCAATATAGTGCAGGCTATAAACATTTTAAATAAATAACTCCTTTATAACTGTCTAAAAACTCACCAGGTTAATAATTGCATTGACCTCATTGTAACTGGCTAAAGCGTCTTCCAGCAGCTTATTCAGAGATGGCCAATTAGGGACTGGGAGATATTTGGGTTCTCCAATTCCCTCGGCAAAGTGGCAATAAATATTTGGCTGTGCGAAGATGATATCTTCAGGAAATTCCTGTAAAGAAGCAAAGAATTACTCAGCAAAATACAGAGCATACTTTTCAAATCCATTTAGCTTGATAAATTGACCTGTTAACTAAACGTACACCTGGGGTTCCTACAAATGCCTACCTTTAGCTAAATTACAAACACACCCAGAAGGTGTGAGATCTAGCTAGGTTCTAGGACCTGGGTTGGCCACTTTTGGAAACAGGATACTGGGCTTGATGGACCTTCGGTCTGTCCCAGTAGGGCAATTCTTATGTTCTTTGATCAAAGAAGGAAAACCACAGGTATACATTCTTGTTTCAAATCTCTGCCCAGGTTCCTTATCTGTAACATGGGTTCTCTTGTTGGTGAAGTCGTAGACTGATCGTGTGTGTCAGTGCTCTCTCTTAGCTTTTGGCTCCTCTCCTTGTCCTGTCAATTTTTTCTCTAGCTGGAAATATATATTGGGGAAGGAGGGAGGGTAAGGGTGGCTGCATTCCCCTGCAGCCTACGGAAGAACCTCCATTACAGGTAAGAAACTTTGCTTTCTTCGGAGAGATGCAGGCACACTTGTTGGTGAGTCCCTAGCTACAACATGTATCAGGTTGGTGGTTATAAGAGTCAGCTCTCTGGGTGCTTGAGCACCCCCAATATTTGAGAAAACTCATTGGTTGTGTCAGGGAGGGGTAATTTCCTTTGGATTTAGCACTCCCAATCAATTTGAAAAGTCGGTTCCTAGATTAAGTTGCACAAAAGTTGCGGAGGACAGACTGTTCAAATTGAAAGGTCAGATTGCAGCCTTGCAGATGTCCTCTATCAAAATTTGCCATTGAAGAAGTTGTTGCACATACTCCAATTCTGCCAGGAGTGGCTTGAGAGAAATTCACATGGAAATGGCTCATTTGGAAGCTGGTTGGCCCAGGTTGACTGGGTTGTAAGTGATGAAAAGTTGATTGGTATGATGGAAGCAGTTACTCTGCTGTTGTGGCATGCAGAGGATGGTAGGATTATGCTCTGGTTAAGGTGGAAATCTGAAACCACCTTAGGCAGGAACTTTGGGTGCATGCATCACTGCACATAGTTTGGGAAGAATTATGTTTAAGGATAGCAGGTCACCAATGCTTGAAGTTCACTGACTCTATGTGCTGAAGTGATGGCTGTGAGGAAAGCTCAAAGTGGAGGGTGGAGATTGGTGAGGCCTCTGAGGAAGCATGTTACTACGGGTTGCTGAGAGATTGGCTTCTCATCCACTGGGCTATGATAGGCAGACATCGTGGCCAGATGAAGGGGCACTGAATGACTGAGGCTTTTCCCCTGGAAAGAAGATCAGAAACTACAAGAGCCAATTAAGATTGGCAATATTTCCCTGCAGCATAAAAGTTCTCGGGGTCATTATAGATCATAAATTAACATACCAAGACCACAGAACTCAAACAGTGAAAAACTGCTTTTATAAATTGCGCATGATCAGGTCATTAGCAAAAGTAATAGAACCATCAGCACTCAATGTACTTATCCACTCTCTGGTTATTTCGAAATTCAATTATTATAATTCTCTACTAAAAGGCATCACCCAAAAACAAATAAGGAGACTTCAACTTATCCAAAGCATTGCAATAAAAATCATAACAAACTCAAAAAAGTACGACCATGTAACACCTCTTTTAAAAATGCTCATTGGTTGCCAATACCCTATTGTATTACCTACAAAATAGCATTACTTTCATTTAAGATCTGCCAATCTAATCTGCCTACCTTTTTGGACAGGTTACTGATCCCTTATATTCCATCCAGAATTCTGCAGTCCTCTGTCCAAAACCTTTTCTCAGTACCATCTCTTAAAGTTATCGGCACGAGACAAGTAGAAATATTTTCAGTAGCTGCGCCTCAATTATGGAATTCTTTGCCTGGCTATATTACATGAGAATCCACTCTAGATAAGTTTAAAAGTTTTTTGAAAACATTTCTTTTTACAGATGCTTTTGAAAATTAAAATTCACTAATCAAACTTACTTTTGTAGGTCTTTTTTTTTTTTCTTTTAAACATTGTTGCTTCTGCTTTTAGCCCCTCCCTATTATGTGACCCATCATTGTTATCTTTTTCTAAAAATTATTGGAGTTCCACCCTCTCTCCCATTGTTGTCTGTAAGCCTTAGTGAGAGCGCCTTTGCGAAGAGCCTTAAGAAGAGCCTAATCTTTACCCTATTCTTTAAACTTTATTCTAAACTTTCACCCTAACCCACAGGCAGACACCCTCTCAAATACCCTAATCTTTCAAACTCTATTCTTTAAACCTTATCCTAAAATTTCACCCTGACTCACAAGTAGACACCCTCTCAAATACCCTAATCTTTCAAACTCTATTCTTTAAACCTTATCCTAAAATTTCACCCTGACTCACAAGTAGACACCCTCTCAAATACCCTAATCTTTCAAACTCTCACTCTGATCTTTCAATCTCTCACTCTGACTCACAGACAGATATTTCTTCTAACTCTCTAACTTACTCACTATCAGGCAGACCTCAGCTACAACTTGGTTATGGCAGGGAGAACAAGAAGCGCCATGTCTGCAATCAAGACCAACTGTCTGGTAACTGGGGGGACCCAGGGGGCGACTACGGTATGCGTGCAGAAGGAGGAGATCCAGGACTGTGGACAGAGGTCTCCGTGCAGACCGAGATTATCCCCCTCCCCCCCCGTTCTCCACAGTCTCTACACAGATAGAGGAGGTCGACCAGCTAGACAGAGACATCATGCAGGAACTTAGGAGTCTCAGGGAGGAGGTGAAACGCCTGAGAAGCATCCGAGAGGATGAGGCCTACATTGACAGAGCCGTCCAGGAGCTGTCCCAAATCACCAAGCTGGCCCAAGACATGTCCTTCCTCGAGACACCCAAATCACCAGTTTGGAAACCAACAATTGGGTACAGGAGATGGCTGGAGACGCTGACTCCTGGCAGCTGGTGACCTCCTCCACGGGCAAACACCGGAGATCCCACCCCTCTCTTTCAATCTCTTCACCCTCTTCTTCTTTTTCTCACCAACAGGGCAGCTTTACATCCACCCCACAACTCACCCTGAGGAACAGATTCCAGATCCTACAGGTAGAAGATGTCAACAAGGAACAGGAGGATGCCGACAAGGAGCAGGAGGTAGTCCAGCAAACGGCTCCAACTCCGGGGACAACTGATCGGCTCCCCCCAAAGAAGCGCAGAGTAATAGTCATTGGGGACTCTATGCTGAGGGACACCGAGAGACCAATCTGCAGACCGGATATGCAGTCAAGGGAGGTTTGCTGTCTGCCTGGAGCCAGGGTCCGAGATGTCACCGCCTGTCTTGATAGGCTTCTCAAGCCCCAAGATCACTTCCCCATGGTCCTCATCCACATTGGCACAAACGACACTGCTAAGAACACTCCGGAGAACATAACTAGAGACTTTGGAGCCCTGGGTGAGAGGCTGAAGCAGACAGGAGCGCAGGTGGTCTTCTCCTCGATCCTCCCAGTTAGAGGCAAAGGAAGTGCCAGGGATGAGCATATACTGAGGACTAACGAGTGGCTTCAAGGATGGTGCCGGGAAATGAATTTTGGATTCCTGAACCATGGAGAGGCATTGCAAGGACTTCAGGGACCAGACGGACTCCATCTGACCAGCAGGGGTAAGCACGCCTTTGGACACCGACTAGCCCGCCTGCTTCGTAGGGCTTTAAACTAGGTAAGTCGGGGGAGGGTACACGCCCCCATGAACATCTGGAAATTCCTTTATGTCCTCATCAGGTATATTCCTCTACTTTAAATTCATCTTCCCTTGATTCTTCTACTTCAAATTCATCCTCCCCGGATTTAAAGGCCATTTATCTCAATATAGGTATAATAAATGTCCGTTCCATTAAATCTAAATACCATATTCTTAAAGATCTCATTATTCAACATTCTTTTGATATTTTATGTCTAACTGAAACATGGCTTGAGGAAGCATATCTCTCTTACATGTGTCCCCCTGGTTTTTCTTTCATTTTTCAGCATCGTTGCCATAAAAGAGGTGGAGGCTTGGAAACCATTTTTCGTGATTCCTTATTGATAGATAAAGTTGACTCTTCCTTAAACTCTTATATTGAATATTTACAATTTTCAATTCAAACTAGGCCTAGAACAGATGTACTGTTACTATATATACCACCACCTATTAATACTGAAACTCTTAATCATTTGCATTCTCTTCTCTTTGACTTTGGTTCTTCTACTTTAAACCCACTGATATTGGGAGACTTCAACATTCATTTTGATGACCCCAATAACAACTATACTAAATCTATACTATCCCAAATTAACCACTTAGATCTATGCCCTCTATTAACACTGCCAACTCATCAAGCAGGTCATACAATAGACATAGCCATAATACCTAGTTCATCAATCTCAAACTATTCTATAAACTCTTGTTTGCCAGTTCCATGGTCGGACCACTTTCTAATTTCTATTACATATTCCATTCCTCATAATAAGTTTCGTATTGATCATCGCACACTAAGAATTAGGGATTTTAATAGTCTCTCTCTTGATTTAATTAGTTCATCATTCAAACTTGACTTTTCTGATTCAAAAAACACTAAGGTGGAAGACCTATTAATTCAATGGGTCTCTTCCATAAATTCTTTATTAGATGAGCTTGCTCCATTACAAACTAAAATTATCTCTGCATGAAGAATTCAGAATCCATGGTATACAGCCGAACTTGCTTTTATGAAAAAACAACTTAGATCGCTAGAACGCAAATGGAGGAAAAATAAAACACAGGTAAATACTCAACTATTTAAAGATCATGCCAAATCCTATAAATCAAAAATCAATCAAACAAAAGCAAAATTTTATTCTGGAAAAATCTTGAAAGCCAAAAATCCATCAGTTCTTTATGCCTTACTAAATTCAATAACTTCTTTAAACAAGCAGCAAACACAAACTTCTAACTCATTACCCACTGCTCAGGATCTTGCGGACTATTTCATTGAAAAAATTAGGAACATTAGGAAATCTTTCACAATTAAACAGCAACCTATAATTGATCATGATCAATCTGTTGCAAGGCTATCATATTCTACATGTGCTCAATTTAATATACCTAATCTTAAAGAATTAGAATCTATAATTAAGTCTATCAATATTAAGGGTACTAAGGCAGATTTAATTCCCCCCTTTATTCTTAAAAAAAAATTGAGATTTTTGGTCCTTTCATTTTAATATTAGTAAACGAAAGTCTAACTCAAAGTACTATGCCAAAAATCTGGAAAAAATCCATTATTCGACCCATTATTAAAGATCATAAGACTAGTCCAGAAGAAATATCCAATTATAGACCAATAACAAATATTCCTTTTTTGGCAAAGTTGACAGAAAAGGTTGTCTTTAATCAAATCTCTGAATTTGTTGAAAAAACAAACGTTCTACATCCGAACCAAACAGGGTTCAGACATCATCATAGTACCGAACATTCGTTGATTGGTTTGTCTACTTCAATACATTATTTTCTAGATCATCACCAATCGGTCTTACTTATTTCCATTGACCTTTCTGCGGCCTTTGACACTATTGATCATCAGCTTCTATTAGACAGACTTTATTCCATTGGTATCACTGATCAAGTCTTCTCCTGGTTTGTATCTTATTTCTCAGATCGTACTTCTACTGTTTCTTTTAATGATTCAAACTCCAAAAGTTCACTAATTTCTCATGGTATTCCTCAAGGGTCTATTCTTTCCCCACTACTTTTCAATATCTTTCTTGCCCCTTTGATGACTGTGTGTCAATCCATAGGTTTTCATGTATACGCATATGCTGATGACATTCAGCTCTTACATCCTTTGGATCCCAGTAATACTTTGGATATCATAGCGATTAATAAAAAACTTGAACAAATTTATCAATGGTTAGATACTAATAGGTTAGCTTTTAATATTGAAAAAACAAAGACGATGCTTTTCCCATGGAAAGAAACTCCTAAACTTATTGCTCCTATTTCTTTAAAAAATATTCCCTTGCAATCGGTTAACACTATTAAAATTCTAGGAGTGATTTTTGATAATAAACTAACTTTTCATGATCATATTGGTAGTATTGTTAAATCATCTTTTTATAGACTTCGTCAAATTCGATCCCTTTCGTAATACCTCTGCCCTAAATCACTCAACATTCTTATCCACTCTTTAGTGATTTCCAAAATCGATTATTGTAACGCCCTTTTTAAAGGAATTGCACAAAGTGAAATTAGACGACTACAAATTATACAAAATACTTCCATTAAGCTTATTACAAAAACAAAGAAATTCGATCATGTAACACCACTTCTTAAGAATGCCCATTGGCTTCCGGTATCTCATAGAATAACTTATAAATTATGCTTACTTACTTTCAAATCCTTACTCTATAAAACTCCTGCATTTATTTTCAAATTATTAATTCCTTACTCCTCAAATAGAATATTACGGTCAAGCGAACAACATCTATTGACAATTCCTTCTCTCAAGATCATCAATACTAGATGACAATTCATTTTTTCCGTTACAGCTCCTCAAGTCTGGAACTCTCTTCCTATCTATTTGAGAGAAGAACACAACCTCGATAAATTTAAGACTAATTTAAAAACATTTCATTTTAAAGATGCTTTTGAGTGATAGTTTTCCCTCTTGGATTTATTAATTGTGTTGATTTTGATTATGATAATTTTACATCCCCTACCTTGTGTTTTTTTCTCTAACTATTCTATTTATAATATTTTGTAGTTCAATTTCCTTTTTTCCCCTTTTTCTTGTCTGTGAAGTTTGTTAATAGTCTTGTTTGATTTTAAGTCTATGTTTAATATTGTATTACCCCTTAATATTGTAATTTTAATGTTTATTATTTCTGTTCATCGCTTTGAATTGTGATTAAGCGATTAATCAAAAACACTAATAAACTTGAAACTTGAAAATGTACAACATATTGGAGAAAGCTGAAAAACAAAGTAAGAAATAAGTATACATCACAAGTAGAGCTAAAACACTATAAGCTCCACTTCTTCAGAACAAGGAGATCAATATCATTCATTCAAACATTATATAATAGACCATATCCCACTCCCCCCAATCCCCCCCACACACAAAGATAGAAGGTGACCCAGGGTAACCAGAATAGAGGAAATCAGTAAAAAGTAAACTTCAATATATCAACGCAAATCATTGAGAATCAGACTGCGAGCTCTAGGAGGGAGAGATTGAAGATATGGGTCCCAGATCTGTAAACACAGGCATGTACGTTTAGGAGACTCCAGCAGTAAATGGTGGAGTTGATTTCTCCAATGCCAGAAACTGGGGAGGGTCAGCCTGCACCCAATATTGCGTAATACATTTATGAAAATACTCCACAAGTTATAGAACCAAAATATATCTAAAAAACACAATATACTGTGTAATAGTAATAAATATTAATTAATATAAGTGAAGTGCTCAGTCATCAACCGATCCGTGCATAAAGTACGTTAAAATTACAAGCGCCGGTTGTACAACAGGGACCATCATAGCACTCACAGTCCCTAAACCTTCCTTATACAGTAATAATTGTCAAGAAGAAATGAAAAAACACTTATCTTCAAATAAGCAAAAAGAAGGTAGCAAATGCTTTGTTCAAATCCAGCGCTCGTAACAGATATCCATCTCAATAAAGACTCCCCGAATTTGAAACTCCCATAGCCTCCCTTCAACTCGATTTTCGCAAAAAGCATTGTCAGGAAGGGGGCCCTGGGATTGAATGAGGAAATCGAGTGGTTTCAGCTGTGATTGGTCAATGTGAGGGAGGGTTTTGGTTTCCTTGGCTCCCATGACACGCTCTGATTGGTTGTGTGACTGATTGTAAGAAAATGAATGACTGTTGAGTGTCTATAAAGTTTTACAAAATGAAGTCTCCTGTGTCTGCTCTGATCTCCAGTTTGGATAGGAGAATGCCTCCAGCCTGTAGCTGAGTAAGTTGTCCTGATGGGGGACAATGCCATAAAGCATGTGAGAACGTCTTAGGATAATGTGACCATTTATTTTTTTCATCAAAACGGGACATCTATTAATATTCATCGGGCAGCAGCAGCATTCACAATTCACTGCTGTTGCCGGCTTCAGGCCTTCCTCTGTGTCGGGTCCTGTCTTCATGAAAAAAGGAAGTAGGCAGGACCCGGCAGAGAGCAAGGCCTGAAGCCAGCAACAGCAGCGAATTGTAAACGCTGCTGCTGCCCGAAGAAGGTAATGGAGCACCGAGGCAGACCGCTTCTCCCCCCTCCCAGCCGAACCCCGCTGACCCTCCTATCTCTCCCTCCCGACCCTCCCAGCGAGTTGACAACCTCCCTCCAGTAGCGTCGACAGCCGCAGCAAGCTAAACAGGCTGCTTCGTGGCTTTCTCCTGCCGGCGAATCCCTCTGCCGCAACACCGATGACTTCATCAGTGACGCTTCGCCAGCAGGAGAAAGCCACAAAGCAGCCTGTTTAGCTTGCTGTGGCTGCCGACACTACTGGAGGGAGGTTGTCAACTCGCTGGGAGGGTCGGGAGGGAGAGATAGGAGGCTGCGATCTCCTGTCCCGTTGTCCCCACTCACAGCTTTGGGACGTCCTCTCTGAAAACGGGACATATCGGCGTTCCGAAGCTGTGAGTGGGGACAACGGGACAGGGGATGTGAAAAAGGGACTGTCCCGTTCAAAACGGGACGTATGGTCACCTTATCTTAGGACCCTAAGCACATTTGATACAGGATGGGGAGGCTACCAAGCCTGCATGAAAGGCCTGTACTTGTGTGAAATATGCCCTATGCAAGACTCTATAGGTGCATTCCCACCACACTGATCCTATAAGGATACAAGGAAGGATGCTTGACTAAGATGGCGGCTGGATGCTGGTGGTGAGACGCCACAGACTTGCCTGACAGATTTTCTTACCATTTTCATGGTTAAACGCAAGTCTAAACTCCGGGTTTACCCGGAGGAATCTTTAGTGCCAGTGGGCCCGATGGACGCCTTCCTCCAGCACGGGCTCAAACAAGTGAGCCGGAGTTTTCCTCGGCAGTGGGAGGCATGAAGGCTGAAGAGTTGGCACTCTCCTTCGAGGCAGCATCTCTATCACCAGAAGAGCAGAGTACTCCAAGTCTCCCTGGGGTGTCAGAGCAGAAGGTGAAGGCAAGAACGACCGGGAGTGTTCTCTCTCCCGACCAGCTGAGTCTGGTGTTCGACTCTGCAGGGGGAGTACAGAAGCCAATCCAGTCATCAGAGCACTCAGAGGAGCTGAAACAACGGATCCCTCAGGATTTTCTCAAACTGAATTCATCTACTGCTGAGGCTACAGGTACTTTATTGCCATTGGAGGGTCTTGGTCTAGAACTCATTCCTATGTAAAGACCCAAGGTCTTCAATATGGAAGTACTTTGGGAAGCAATATCTAATTTACAACTCACTTTGGGGACTCAAATGCAGCAACTTACAGCTCATTATACTACTGTAGTTTGAGAAAATTTGGACTTGAAAAATCTAATCTGGAAAATAAGGTGGATGGACATGAGACCCGAGTAAAAACTGTGAAGTCCCAGGCCCTAACTTGGGTTAGGGACAGTGGAAATCTTAATTTTAAAGTGGAAATGTTGGAGAACATGACCAGGAGGTGTAATCTTCGGATTACAAATTTCCCAAACTTACCACTTATACCAGCTCAAGATACATTTCAGAAATACTTAAGAAAGTTTTGAAAGTTCCTGAATCCTCTTATCTGCCTCTCTCAAAAATTTATTATGGAAACATAGAAAAATGACGGCAGAAAAGGGCCATCAAGTCTGCCCACACTAAAGATCCCCTTCCCTAAATTTATCCTCCCAGATATCCTATATCTTGTCACTTTTACCACTTTTACCCTCTTAGAGATTCCACATGTGCATCCCATTTATTCTTAAAATCTGGCACACTGCTGGCCTTGACCACCTGCACAGGAAGTCTATTCCAATGATCAACCACTCTTTCGGTGAAGAAATACTTCCTGATGTCGCTATGAAATTTCCCGCCCCTGATTTTTAGCAGATGCCCTCTTGTGGCCGAGGGTCCTTTAAGAAAGAAAATATCTTCTTCCTCCTCGATACGATCGGTGATATATTTAAACGTCTCAATCATGTCTCCCCTCTCCCTACGTTCTTCGAGAGAGTACAGCCGCAATTTATTCAGTCTCTTCTCATATGAGAGATCCTTGAGCCCTGAGACCATCCTGGTGGCCATACGCTGAACCGACTCGACTCTCAGTACATCTTTATGGTAGTGTGGCCTCCAGAATTGCACACAGTATTCCAGATGAGGTCTCACCATGGTTCTGTACAATGGCATTATGACCTTGGACTTCCAGCTGACGAAACTTCTACGGATACATCCCAACATTTGTCTAGCCTTGGATGAAGCCTTCTCCACTTGATTGGCAGCTTTCAGGTCTTCACTAATGATTACTCCTAAATCATCTCTGCTGCGGTCCTAGCCAAGGTCTTACCATTTAGGGTGTAATTCCTGCACGGATTTCTGCTACCAAGGTGCATGACCTTACATTTCTTAGCGTTGAAGCTAAGTTGCCAAGTCGAGGACCAACGTTTCAACAAGAGTAGGTCCTGTGTCATACCGTCGGGCAAAGTGCTATTACCTACTATGTTACACAGCTTGGCATCATTGGCGAATAATGTTATTTTACCTTGAAGCCCCTGAGTCAGGTCTCCTACGAATATGTTGAAAAGGATCGGGCCCAAGACCGAGCCCTGCGGCACTCCACTGGCTATCTCCGACGTTTTGGAGAGGGTGCCGTTAACCACCACCCTCTGAAGTCTACCACTTACCCAATCATTGACCCATGTAGTTAGTGTTTCTCCTAATCCCATCCAGTTCATCTTGCTTAATAACCTACGGTGTGGAACGCTATCAAAAGCTTTACTGAAGTCCAAGTACACGACGTCTAAGGACTCTCCCAAATCCAGTTTTCTGGTGACCCAGTCAAAGAAACTAATTAAATTGGATTTGCAGGACCTACCCTTGGTAAATCCATGTTGGTGGGGATCCTGTAGATTCTCTTTGCTCAGGATTGTATCTAATTCATGTTTAATTAGTGTTTCCATGAGTTTACTCACTATCGATGTGAGACTCACCGGTCTGTAATTCGCAGCGTCTGTCCTGCAACCCTTTTTGTGCAGTAGAGTTTTCCAGTCTAAGGGGATTCTTCCCGTACTTAGGGAGAGATTGAAGAGCATGGATAACGGTTCTGCTAGGACATCACACAACTCTCTGAGCACCCTGGGGTGTAGATTGTCCGGTCCCATGGCCTTGTTCACCTTGAGTCTTGATAATTCATGGTAGACAGCGCTGGTTGTAAATTCGAAATTCCAGAACGGGTCGTCCGAGCTTTGCCTTTCCTTCAACTGTGGACAGGACCCCGGTGCCTCGCAGGTGAAGACTGAGCAGAAGTATTCATTTATAAGTTCTGCTTTATCGGAATCTGACTCTACATAATTCCCTTCTGGTTTTCTAAGGCGTACTATCCCGTCTGTGTTTCTTTTTCTGTCGCTAATATACCTGAAGAAGGATTTATCCCTTTTCTTAATGTTCTTTGCTAGATTTTCCTCTATTCGAAGTTTGGCCTCTCTGACTGCCATTTTGACTGCTTTAGACCTGGCTATATAGTCTGTTTTAGCCTCCCTTGTCCCAGATTGTTTGTAGGAAATAAATGTTTTTTTCTTTCTTTTGACAAGGTCTGAGATCTCCATAGTGAACCATTGGGGTCTGTTGTTTCTTCGTCGTTTGCTCACTGTTTTTATGTAGCGATTCGTTGCTTCATGTAGGGTAGATTTCAGGGTTGACCACATCGCCTCCACGTTATCGGTTTCAGCTTGGTTTTGCATTGCCCCATGGACGAAATCTGCCATGAGTTTGAAGTCAGTGCCCCGAAAGTTGAGTACCTTTGTTGACATGTTTGATCTAGTGTAACCTTTCCTGAGGTTGAACCATGTTGTGGTCGCTGGAGGCTAGCGTATCGCCTACCGAGACCTCCAAGACGCTCTCTCCATTTGTGAGTACTAGGTCCAGTATCGCCTGATTCCTAGTGGGCTCTAATACCATTTGTTTGAGTTGTGCCCCCTTTATGGAGGTTAATAGCCTTCTGCTGCCGCTGGTTGTAGCAGAAAGTGTGTTCCAATCTACATTGGGCATGTTGAAGTCCCCTAACAGTACAGTGTCCCCTTGTAAAGTGATATTCTCTATGTCCTCAATTAATTCCATGTCCTTGTCTTCCAGTTGTCTTGGAGGCCTGTATACTACACCGAGGTACAGGCATTTTTCGGTACCTCTGGCCAGGTTCACTCAGAGGGATTGTCCGGTGTACTTGACATCTGTGATTCTGGTAGTTTTGATGTCTTCTTTAGTGTATAGCGCCACCCCACCTCCTAACTTGCCCTCTCTGTCTTGACGAAGTAAGTTGTAACCCGGTATAACCATATCCCACTCATGAGAGTCTGTGAACCAGGTCTTGGAAATCGCCATGTCTACCTCGGCGTTCAGTATTTCCATCTCCAGTTCCAGAATTTTGTTGCCTAAACTGTGTGCATTAACATACATAGCCCTCCATACTTTACGTTTGCCAAGCCCCACCTTAGTTAGTGTGACTTCTAAAGAATTGTTTGCGATATGGGTACTTACCTCGGACTCAGAAGTGGAGTCGTGACTAACCTCCTCAGGATAGTTACTTACAGCTCTGGTATGTGAATGGATACCCTCCCCCAACTTACCTAGTTTAAAGCCCTACAAAGTAGGCGGGCTAGTTGATGTCTGAAGACGTTCTTACCTCTTCTGGTCAGGTGTAGTCTGTCAGGTCCCTGAAGTCCCTGCAGTGTCTCTCCATGGTTTAGGAATCCGAAGTTCATCTCCCTGCACCATCCGTGTAACCACTCGTTAGTCCTCTGGATACGCTCCTCCCTGGCTCTTCCCTTGCCTCTAACTGGGAGGATTGAGGAGAAGACCACCTGCGCTCCCGTCCACCTTAGCTTCTCACCCAGGGCTCCAAAGTCTTTGGGTATGTCCTCCGGGGTGTTCCTTGCAGTGTCGTTCATTCCAACCAGAATCCCAACCAGAAGAATATGTCTTCTGATAGTTTGGACAACAAATTTCCTGGAGAGATCAGATAATGAGGCATCGGCAACTGCAACACTGCTTGCACAATTTGCAATCGATTCGGACAGAGAATGGATGCTTAAGTTGTTTTTTAAATTTAAGGATGCTCCATTTATGTCAAAAATAGTGAGAATGTATCCAGATGTGTCACGATTGACCTAAAAGATAAGAAAGCAGTTTCTTATTTTCAGACCTAGGGTTTTGCAGTTAGGGGCAACATTCATTCTGAGGTACCCCTGCAAATGTGTGATAGTCTATCAAGGGAATAGATATGTCTTTTTCGAAACTCAACAGTTGACTAAGTTTATTTCTGCCAAAGAGCAAGGTGTTATAACTTCCTAAGAATCCCTTCTTCAGTATCAGCTCAGTGAACATAAGAGCATAAGAACATAAGAACTGCCATCTCTGGATCAGACCTTAGGTCCATCAAGTCCGGCGATCCGCCCACGCGGAGGCCCAGCCAGATGTAACTTGGCGTATCCTTAGTCACCCGTATCCTTCTATGCATCTTGCGAGGAGATGTGCATCTAACTTGCCCTTAAATCCTAGAACTGTGGGTTCCGCAGCAACCTCCACCGGGAGAGCGTTCCAGGTATCCACCACTCACTGTGTGAAGCAGAACTTTCTGGCATTTGTCCTGGGCTTGTCCCCCCTCAGCTTCAGTCCATGATTTCTTGTCCTAGTCACATTTGACATTGTAAATAACTTTTTTTTCCTGCTCTATTTTGTCAAGTTTCAAGTTTATTAATTTTTAATATACCGACCATCAACTGGTATCTAGTCGGTTTACAATAAAATGTTAAAATAGGGATAAAAGATTATACTTATAAAAGATGAGTTTAATTAAAGTGTACATTAAGGACATGGATGGGACAAACTTGAAAGTGATGATAAAGGGGAAGGGGAGGGATAAAGTTACATAATTAGAAGAGGTAGAGAAAGAGAGAAAGAAAAAAAAAGAGTTTGAAAGGAAGTGGAGGGAGAGGATAAAACATTAGGGATAGGGTCGCTTCATAAAAGCAGTTGGTTGAGTGAAAGAGGAATAATTCAAGAGCAGTTGAAAGCATCTTGGAATAGGAAGGTCTTTAAGCTAGACTTAAATTGATCAATTTGTTTTTCATGACGGAGTTGAGATGGTAAGGCATTCCATAATGTTGGGGCAACTACTGAAAAATTTGTTTTCCTGGTATAGAAAAAATCTTTTATAGAAGGAATAGAAAGTAAGTTCTGGTCTGCTGATCTAAGCATCCGTGTAGGGCGCAGTGGAATGAGAAGGAAGGAAGGTTGGTGGGAGAGTTTAATTTTAAAGGTCAACATGATGGTTTTATAAGTAACACGGTGAGTGATGGGAAGCCAATGCGCTTCTTTCAGGAGAGGGGTCGATTCCTTTTAGTATTTTGAAAGTCTCAATCAGATCCCCTCGCAGTCTCCTCCTCTCAAGGGAGAACAGTCCCAGTTTTCTAAGTTGTTCCTTGTAGCTCAAGTTCTCCATACCTTTTACTAGCTTCATTGCTCACCTCTGCACCCTCTCCAGCAGTTTTATATCCTTCTTTAGGTAGGGAGACCAGTGTTGGACACAATATTCCAAGTATGGTCTGACCATTGCTCTATAGAGCGGCATTATAACCTCCTCTGATCTACTCGTGATTCCCTTCTTTATCTTGCCCAACATCGTTTGCTTTCTTTGCCGCCGCCGCACATTGCACTGATGGTTTCAAGGTCCTATCAATCAGTACACCCAGGTCCTTTTCTTCTTCGCTCTTACCCAATGTTACACCTGCCATTGAAGTTTAGTTTGTGTCCCCAATCAGCCACATCTTTATTTTCCTTTGTACATTTTAGTTAGTAATAGTAAAGTTCAGTGAATTCACAGCGCTCCTCCCTTTTATTAAGGACTAACTATACAAACCAGTTTATTTGATTCCAGAGTTCACTTTTGTATCTTTGAATTTATGGGAGGATGTTTTCAGATATAATTATTCATTTGATCTAATTTGTTTTTCCAGATTTCTCTTTTTATTCAAAGATGTTAAAACTGGTATTGAATTATTTCTTGTTTTTGACTAAAGTTATGTCAAAATGGATAAAATGAAAATAAAGAATTTTAAAAAAAGAATACAAGGAAGGCGGAGTATGGCTTGACTAAGATCAGTTCATTGTATAGGGATCCCTAGTTCTGCACTCCATTTCTATAGCAACCCAGTATAAGAACAGGGCGGGAGGAGATGTCACCACTATTTATGCAATAGAGAAACTGTAAAAGTAAGGTCCCCTTCCTGTTCAAAAAAGATATTCAATCGTTCGCAGACTCCAAAGGGAGACCCAACTGACGTAAATGAGTCACATAATGTGCCAGTTGTAAATAACCATAAAAATCGCTGGGCCCCACCTCTAACATAGCAGATACTACAGGGAACCCATCCAGCACCTGTGCAATGTAGCAAATACCCTGCGCCTCCCAGTGTCAAAAAACTAGGGAGGTCATGCCAGGGGCAAAGTTCCATTACTCTGAATAGGCAACAAATTGGTGACATGGGGGTTATAGGTCAGTAGTTTCATCAAGTGACTCCAAACTAACTGCAATGGATCCAGAAGAGAATTATAGCGAAACTGAATGGGCAGGTGGGGGTCGAGGGACATGAAGGTATAGCAGATGGAATGGGTGACAAAAACCAGTTCATAAGGCAAGGGGGTAAAAATAGTATCTTCAAGAACCCAATCCCTGATATGTCTCTGACATGTCTCAACCATAAATATGAAGATCAGGAAGTCCCATACCTCCACCAATCCCCATTGGCCCAACAAAAATCAAATGACAATTTCAGTTTATTCCCTTCCCAGCAAAAGCGAGTAAGGTCCATCTGTAGTCTGTGCCAATCTCCATTCATGAGCCATAAAGGAAGCATCTGAAAGGTATAGATCTATTTGGGAAAGAGCACCATATTGAATAGAGCGATATGACCCCCCGAGGACAATGGCAGAGTCTGCCATTTTATCAGTTGCTGATTGGTGTGATGAAGCAAAGAAGGAATGTTGACTCGGTATAAGAATCTAGGATTTGAGGGTAAACATATTCCCAGGTATTTGAAATAGCCATCCACCCAACGCAAAGTAAAATTGGGACCCCACTGCCTGCATAGCTCATCATCCATGGCTAAAGCCTCCGATATAGTCATGTTAAGTTTAAAGCCTGAGAAGTCCCCATATTCAGTAAAACTCTCTAACAAAATGGGTAAAGATAAGCGGGGTCTAGTCAAGTGGACCAATAAGTCATCCGCAAAAGCGGCTATTTTAAAAGAATGGGCCCCAATGTCCACCCCTACAATTTCAGGGTTAGAAAGAATGTCCTGAATCAGTGGATCTAGACTAAGAATAAAAAGCAGTGGTGACAGGGGTCAATCCTGCCTCGTTCCTCAACAAATAGGAAAATAGGCAGACTGAACCCCATTGACACACACACTTGAGCCCATGGGTCTGAGTATAGGGTCTGAACGGCCTCGCTAAAGAAGCCAGCTATACCATATTTAGCTAAGACTCCAAACAGGAACTCCCACCGAATACTTATTAAACGCCTTCTCTGCGTCAAAGCAAATCAGCAGAGAAGGCTGTTTCTTAAGATGTACCCATTCTAAAGAAGATAATATCGAACAAATATTTTTAACCGCCATTCTTCCCCACATAAAACCCACTTGAGGACCCGCAATCAAGTCAGGCAACAGCTTGGCCAATCTATTAGCCAATATTTTAGTCTGTAACTTAGCCTCGCAACAAAGAGATAAGTCTATAGTGGGATCACGGCCAGGTTTCAGAAAGACCACTATAGGATTCAATATCTGTGTCACCAAAATTTTATAGAATTCGGCCTGAAAGCCATCCAAGCCTAGAGCCTTGCACAGAGGACTTTTCTGTATCACCAGCAATAATTCATCCTCCCTAATGGAAAGAATCAAGAGACAGCTATCTTTCGGACATAAACTAGGCAAATCCAGACTAGATAAATAGGAATAACTAGACAGTCCGGTGGAATTAGTCTTGAAACAAGTGACAAATATCACCGTCCTGCCCTTAAACCTGTCCCTGAGGAGATCGAAGGCGCAATACCCTGGAAGAGGGACTCTTACTTCGCACTAGACGACATAGTTGGTTTTAAAATGATGAAATGTAGATTCCTGAAGTCCAGTGTAAAGATTTGCCATAGTATATGGTGATGCACCGACTAGCTGTTGCAGGACTGAATATTGATCATGGAGGATCTGGAGCTGATGGGCTATGATCTGTGATGAGAACATGGTTCTTTGGTAAGAACCTGGACTTCTCATAATCCCTCTAGTGGAATGCTACCAAATATGACCACTTTTCCAAACCCTATTGACATGGAATTTCACTTGCTAAGATAGACATTCATCCTCTTCTGAAGTGGAGGTCAAATGTTCATTTAATAGGTCCACCCTCTACTGGCCAAAACACACCCAGACCCTTGCCATTTATTCAGTACATATGTCTCATCCTGGTAAAATCAGGTCCAGGTTTGTTGAATTGGGTTCTGGTCATCTTAGCTTTCTTAATAGCTGACCCAGATACCATGGAGTGATTTAGGAACTTGCATGTCATGGCCAGGGGCCTTTTGTATCTTGTATTTGAATTCCAAGTGCTTAAGAGGCAGTAGAAACGGACTGAAGTTTCTGCCAATTGGAGAGTGGCAGGTCCTGGAGAATTTAATGTACAGGAAGAGCACTGATTTCCTTAGACAGTACCTGATAGGACTGGAGGATAGCCTGGAAGTCCCATTTGTCTGCAGGCAGAGCAGTCTGGTTAAGGCTGAGGAAGTTGGAAACCTTCTGGAGGAATTAGGTATATGAGTATTCTTCTCAGGGCTCTGGATGGACAGGCAGCTGAGGAGGAGGAGGCTGCTCTTGTTTTGCTGTGGTGCCATCGTCGGGATCAGACCAGGCTTCTGGAAAAGCTGATAGATGGGATGGGGAGGAGCCAAAAGAGGCATACTGACCCCATTCAGGATCTTATAGAGGGTGCAAAAGGTAGAGACCCTGATTGAGAAGGGTGAGAGGAGTCTTCCATCCATGATGGTAGAGGTGGTGCTGAGAGCTTGGGTGGCAGAGGTATGGGAACTGCCTGGAGGAGTGCAGCGCTGTCCTGCCTGAAGCAATGGAATAAAGTAAAAAATACTGAGGCTGACTGTAAAGAAGAATCCTGCTGTGAAAGAGGCTATGATGCTAGTTGAGGCATTAAGGGCAACGGAGCTGATCATTGTGCGGGGAAGAGTCCATGGCCAGGAAGTCAAGAGATGTTGGGCACTTTGATTTAGCCAGGGTGACAGAAGGAGCTCCAGGGTCAGGTGGGGTTGACCTTTTTGAAGGCCTACCTTACAATGAAGGAGGCCTGCTGGTGGAGGTTGAAGACTGTTAGGCCAAAACTGGGCTTATGGGAGCCTTCCCCTTTTTATATAGGCAGTGTGGGGAAGTGAGCCCTCAGGTATCAGCACTGTGCTGGCTGGTGGTGAAGGGGTACATAAGAACATAAGAAATGCCTTCACCGGATCAGACCCTAGGTCCATTTAGTCCGGCGACCCGCATACGCGGAGGCCAAGCTAAGTGTTCTCTAATGGACACCTTGTTCACCCGTGTCCCTCAATGTGATTTGCATGAAGATGTGCATCCAACTTGCCCTTGAATCCCAGAATGTTGGTCTCTGTCACAACCTCCTCCGGGAGAGCATTCCAGGCGTCCACCACTCGCTGTGTGAAGCAGAACTTCTGGATATTAATCCTGAGTCTGCCTCCCCTAAGTTTTAGTCCATGACCTCTTGTTCGAGCCACTGTTGAGAATGTGAATAACGAAGATTCTTGCTCCATTTTGTCGAAACCTTTTAGTATTTTAAAAGTCTCTATCATATCCCCTCGCAGCCTTCTCTTCTGGAGGGTAAACAATCCCAGTTTTTCGAGGCGTTCTTTGTAACTCAAATTCTTCATACCTTCTATTAGTTTTGTGGCTCGTCTCTGCACCCTCTCTAGTAGGGTTATATCCTTCTTTAGGTAGGGAGACCAGTGTTGGACACAATATTCCAAGTGTGGTCTGACCATTGCTCTATAAAGCGGCATTATGACATCCGCCGATCTACTCGTGATTCCCTTCTTTATCATGCCCAACATCCTGTTTGCTTTCTTTGCCGCCGCTGCACATTGAGCCGACGGCTTCAGGGTCCTGTCTATCAGTACCCCCAGGTCCCTTTCTTGTTCGCTCTTGCCCAATGTTACACCTAACATTTTATATTCTTGTTCTTTGTTTTGCCTGCCCAGGTGCATCACTTTGCATTTTTCTATATTAAATTTCATCTGCCACTTTTCCGCCCATTTCTCCAGTTGGTTCAAATCTCTTTGAAGTGCATATCTGTCTATTTGCGACCCAACTGCCCGACATAGTTTTGTGTCATCTGCAAACTTGATTATGTTACTTGTTGTTTCCTCTTCTAGGTCATTTATGTAGATATTGAACAAGATGGGCCCAAGAACCGATCCCTGGGGCACGCTGCTCATCACCTTCTCCCAGTCCGAGAACTTCCCATTTATGCTCACCCTCTGCAATCTGTTCTCCAGCCATTTGCCTATCCATCTTAGTATATCCCCTTTTATTCCATGTCTTTGTAGTTTCCTCATGAGCCTTGCGTGTGGTACCTTGTCGAATGCTTTCTGGAAGTCCAAGTATACGATATCCACCGGTTCTCCACTATCAATATGTTGATTCACCTTCTCAAAAAATTGAAGCAAATTTGTCAAACATGACTTCCCCTTCCTGAAACCGTGTTGACTAGCTCTCATCAGGTCATGATTATTCAGGTGCTGCACTATGCTATTCTTGATTAGTGCTTCCACCATCTTCCCAGGAACCGACGTAAGACTCACAGGTCTGTAGTTTCCTGGTTCTCCCCTTGATCCCTTTTTGAAGATTGGGTCTGATCCGGAGATGGCAGTTCTTATGTTCTCTCCCTGGTTCAGGTATTGTTGCAGTGTTCTCTTTGGTAAAGACAGACGCAAAGAATTAATTTAGTCTGTCTGCAATTTGTTTGTCTTCCTTGATGTACCCTTTCTTTCCTAGGTCGTCGAGAGGGCCCACTGCCTCTTGTGCTGTTTTTTTTCCTTTTATATATCTAAAAAAGGGCTTGAAGTTCTTGGCTTCTTGCGCAATCTTTTCCTCATAGACCTTTTTGGCCTCTCTTACCGCCTTGTGACATTTCTTCTGGTCAACCTTGCGACTGTTCCAGACCTCTGTTGTTTGTTCCTGTTTCCATTTTTTAAACGAGTTCCTCTTTTCCCTTATCGCATCTTTCACCTCCTTAGTTAGCCAAGCTGGTTCTCCTTTGTTCTTATTTTTCCTTCCTTTGGATATCTGCAGGATGAAGAGATTCTGCGCTTCAATGATGGTATTTTTTAGTAGGGACCATGCTTGTTCGACTGTTTTGAGTTTATCCGTCCTTTTCTTGAGCCGTTTTTTTACCATGGCTCTCATGTTGTCATATTTCCCTTTTCTGAAGTTAAAGGTTGTGGTTTGAGTCTTGGTTTGTTTCCCCTTCCCGATGCCTATTTTAAAGTTGATCATGCTGTGATCGCTCGTCCCCAGCGGGACCGTGACTTCTGATGTCCTTCCAGTTATGCCATTCAGGACCAAGTCCAAAGTTGCGGTTCCTCTTGTCGGTTCTTCTACCATTTCTTCCAGGAAACAGTCCCCTATTGTTTCCAGGAATTTTGTTTCCTTGCCGCAGTTTGAGGTTCCAAGGTTCCAGTTTATTCCTGGAAAGTTAAAGTCTCCCATGATCGTTACGTTACCCATTTTACTTCTATGGTTGATTTCCTCAATCATTTCAGCATCTGTTTCCTCCGTCTGTCCTGGGGGTCAGTAAAAGAGTCCAATTTTTGTGTCTGCTTCGTATTGTCTGGGAATCTTAATCCAGAGGGACTCCAGTTTTTCTTTTTCTTCTGTCTTTCCTTCTCTGATAGACTCTACTCCTTTATGGACATAGAGGGCAATACCTCCCCCTTTTTGACCTATTCTATCTCTTCTATATAGTTTGTAGCCCTGCGGTACTGTGTCCCATTCATTTTCCTCGTTCCACCATGTTTATGTAATTCCAATGATATCTAATTCTTCTCGTCTTGCTAGTGCTTCCAGTTCTCCCATTTTGTTTCTCAAGCTTCTGGCATTCGTGTACATACACTTAAGCTCCTTTCGTGCTACTTTCTTGGACTTTTTAAGCTTCGCATCCCTATTTTTATCCATTTGCTCCCTTTTTGGATTTATTTGCGCTCTTTTTCTGCCAGTTTTGATTTCAACATGCTCCTCCCCTTTATTTGAGCAGTTGCTTGTAGTTCCTTCTTTGGAGTCACCTGATGCCCGGGCCATCGACTGGTTGTTGACTGTCGGCTCTCCCCTGATTCTTAGTTTAAAGCCTTCTCAATGGACTTCTTAATGTTTTCAGCCAATACTCTTGCTCCTTGCGTGGTGAGGTGTAGGCCGTCCTTTCTATAGTATCTGCTTCTTCCCCAGAATGCTGTCCAGTTTCGCACGAAATCGAAACCTTCCTCATTACACCATGGTGGCATCTGAATGTTTGTCCTGGTCAGTTAACGTTAGGGGCCCTGGGGGAGGAAGCAGCGATTTGCAAATGCGGCATAGTCATACCACCAGGAGAGAGAAGCCACTGGGCCACTGCTTTTTCTATCAGGAGAGAAGCCGCTGGGTTCTGGTGCCTGTGCTGCTGCAGGCTTAAAATCTTCCTGTGGCATCTGAATTCATATACTTTGTTGGTGGGTTGGTTTTGTTTTTTAAATTTGTGAGCTTCTCTCTTTCCTGTGGAAAAAGGTTTGCTGTGGTATTTTTGTCAGGTTTTTTTTTCTGTTTTAGGAAAGCTAAATGTGAAATTATTAATTAATTTGTGTATGAGTGAGAGAGAGAGAGAGAGGGGATTTCTGTGACCAGTCAGGATTGGCCATTCAAAAAACTGGGAGTCCCTGCACATGCCCAGTAAGTCAAAAGCTTTCTGTAGTTAGGGAAGGGCACTGACTTCACCAAGTGTAACTGCATCTCCTCTGCTTTTCTCCAAAGAAAGATGCTTTCAGCGCATGAGTCTCATACAGTGGGATGTGGCATATTTACAGTTAGTGAGCCTCCTGCTAGAAAGTGGAGCAAGCTCATAGGATATGTAATAGACCAGGGGTGCTTGTGAGCTACTTTTAAAATGACCAAGTCAAAATGATCTACCAACAATAAAATTTACAAAAAAAACAAAGCACACTGTACGCATAGAAAATGGTTTTTTTTTTCAAATTCTTTATTCATTTTTACATCTTACATCAAGTATACAATAATATATCAGTTAAAACTTGAATAATCACTTGAATTTCTTTATAATAGCATCATAAATACATAAATTTATACCCCCCACCCACCCTACCTTCAAATATTTTAATCAAAAAATATCATATAAATATTATATTCTTATCTATTGATTAAACCTTTAATAAAACTTTATACCATCCCCCCACCCCCCTATGTATAAATGTACTTTCAGAGGAAAATGGTGTCTTGTCATTACAATAACTTGTCAATGGCCCCCAAATCTTTTTAAAATTATTATAATTCCCTTTTTGTATGGCAATTGTTCTTTCCATTTTGTAAATGTGACACAACGAATTCCTATTCCGGGGTTTTTTTCAAAGAGGTTAAGGCAGATGACTCTATGCAATGTCACTCAGTAACAACCATACAAAAATAGACAAATATACCCCCTCCCTTTTTACTAAACCGCGAAAGCAGTTTTTAGCACAGGGAGCTGCGCTGAATGCCCCGCGCTGCTCTCGACGCTCATGGGCTCCCTGCGCTAAAAACCACTATTGCGGTTTAATAAAAGGGGGCCATAGTGCAAAATATAGACAGCAGACATAAATTCTCAAATCGGACACATTTTGATCACTAAATTGAAAATGAAATCATTTTTCCTACCTTTCTTGTCTGGTGATTTCATGAGTCTCTGGTTGCACTTCCTTCTTCTGACTGTGCATTCAATATTTCTTCCCTTCTTTCAGCCTCCTGTATGCTTCCTCTCCTCCAGACCTCATTCTCTCCCCCCAACTTTTTCTTTCTTTCTCTCTGCCCCCTTCTTTCTTTCTGTCTCTATGCCTCCCTTTCTTTCTCTCTCTCTCTCTCTCCTTGCCCCCTTTCCTTCTTTCTCCCTGCCCTCCCCAAAGCCACTAGGTTTGCTGCCACCGCCTTCGAGGAACAGGCCCCCAAGCCACCGCCGCCCCAAGCTCTCCCTGCAGAAGCGTCACGCTGTCCAGCATTCTGCTCCCCGACGTCAATTCTGACATTGGAGAGGAAGTTCCGGGCCAGCCAGGCAAGTTGGGGGAGGGTACGGGCACAAACAACCTACCTGGTGAGCTAAGCTGCCAATACTTTTTTGAGACTAAGGTAAGTAAACACCGATCTAGGTCAGGGGAGAGTATATACACTTTCGAGTCTGGGGTTGGCTCACATTATAATTCTGGGTCACATTGTAATTCTGGGTCTAAGGGGAGTACACATTGTAATTCTGGGTCTAGGGGGAGTACACATTGTAATTCTGGGTCTAGAGGGAGTACACATTGTAATTCTGGGTCCAGTGAGAGAACACACATTGCAAATTGTACTAAAGGAGTTCAAGTAGCCCAAGCGGGAATACCCCCACAGGGTACAAACATTTCCGAGTCTGGGATAGGAACACACTGTAGTTTTGGGTCTGGGGAGTCCGGGATAGGTGCACGTTGTAACTCTGGGTCTAGGGAAAGTACAAAACATGCGAATAATGCTAAAGGTGTCCAAGTAGCTCAAGTGGGAACATCCCCACTGAGACATAACAAACATACAACATGGAGGGCTATGTACGTAAACGCCCACAGTCTGGGAAACAAGATCCTGGAATTAGAAACAGAAATGAGGAATGCTGACCTGGATGTGGTGGCAATATCTGAGACCTGGCTCACGGATTCCCACGGGTGGGACATGGTCATTCCGGGTTACAACTTGCTTCGCCGGGACAGGGAGGGCAAAATGGGAGGAGGTGTAGCATTATATACTAGTAACATAGTAACATAGTAGATGACGGCAGATAAAGACCCGAATGGTCCATCCAGTCTGCCCAACCTGATTCAATTTAAATTATTATTATTTTTTTTTTTTCTTCTTAGCTATTTCTGGGCGAGAATCCAAAGCTTTACCCGGTACTGTGCTTGGGTTCCAACTGCCGAAATCTCTGTTAAGACTTACTCCAGCCCATCTACACCCTCCCAGCCATTGAAGTCCTCCCCTGCCCATCCTCCTCCATACGGCCATGCACAGACACAGACTGTACAAGTCTGCCCAGTAACTGGCCTAGTTCAATCTTTAATATTATTTTCTGATTCTAAATCTTCTGTGTTCATCCCACGCTTCTTTGAACTCAGTCACAGTTTACTCTCCACCACCTCTCTCGGGAGCGCATTCCAGGCATCCACCACCCTCTCCGTAAAGTAGAATTTCCTAACATTGCCCCTGAATCTACCACCCCTCAACCTCAAATTATGTCCTCTGGTTTTACCATTTTCCTTTCTCTGGAAAAGATTTTGTTCTACGTTAATACCCTTTAAGTATTTGAACGTCTGAATCATATCTCCCCTGTCTCTCCTTTCCTCTAGGGTATACATATTCAGGGCTTCCAGTCTCTCCTCATACGTCTTCTGACGCAAGCCTCCTATCATTTTCGTCGCCCTCCTCTGGACCGCCTCAAGTCTTCTTACGTCTTTCGCCAGATACGGTCTCCAAAACTGAACACAATACTCCAAGTGGGGCCTCACCAATGACCTGTACAGGGGCATCAACACCTTCTTCCTTCTACTGACTACGCCTCTCTTTATACAGCCCAGAATCCTTCTGGCAGCAGCCACTGCCTTGTCACACTGTTTTTTCGCCTTTAGATCTTCGGACACTATCACCCCAAGGTCCCTCTCCCCGTCCGTGCATATCAGCTTCTCTCCTCCCAGCATATACGGTTCCTTCCTATTATTAATCCCCAAATGCATTACTCTGCATTTCTTTGCATTGAATTTTAGTTGCCAGGCATTAGACCATTCCTCTAACTTTTGCAGATCCTTTTTCATATTTTCCACTCCCTCTTCGGTGTCTACTGTGTTACAAATCTTGGTATCATCTGCAAAAAGGCACACTTTTCCTTCTAACCCTTCAGCAATGTCACTTACATATATATTGAACAGGATTGGCCCCAGCACCGAACCCTGAGGGACTCCACTAGTCACCTTTCCTTCCTTCGAGCGACTTCCATTAACCACCACCCTCTGGCGTCTGTCCGACAGCCAGTTTCTGACCCAGTTCACCACTTTGGGTCCTAACTTCAGCCCTTCAAGTTTGTTCAACAGCCTCTTATGAGGAACTGTATCAAAGGCTTTGCTGAAATCCAAGTAAATTACATCTAGCATATGTCCTCGATCCAGCTCTCTGGTCACCCAATCAAAAAATTCAATCAGGTTCGTTTGGCACGATTTACCTTTTGTAAAGCCATGTTGCCTCGGATCCTGTAACCCATTAGATTCAAGGAAATACACTATCCTTTCTTTCAGCAACACTTCCATTATTTTTCCAACAACTGAAGTGAGGCTCACCGGCCTGTAGTTTCCTGCTTCATCCCTGTGACCACTTTTATGAATAGGGACCACATCCGCTCTCCTCCAATCCCCAGGAATCACTCCCGTCTCCAGAGATTTGTTGAACAAGTCTTTAATAGGACTCGCCAGAACCTCTCTGAGCTCCCTTAGTATCCTGGGATGGATCCCGTCTGGTCCCATCGCTTTGTCCACCTTCAGTTTTTCAAGTTGCTCATAAACACCCTCCTCCGTGAACGGCGCAGAATCTACTCCATTTTCTCGTGTAACTTTGCCAGACAATCTTGGTCCTTCTCCAGGATTTTCTTCTGTGAAAACAGAACAGAAGTATTTGTTTAGCACATTTGCTTTCTCCTCATCACTCTCCACATATTTGTTCCCAGCATCTTTCAGCCTAGCAATTCCATTTTTTATCTTCCTCCTTTCACTAATATATCTGAAAAAATTTTTATCTCCCTGTTTTACATTTTTAGCCATTTGTTCTTCCGCCTGTGCCTTCGCCAAACGTATCTCTCTCTTGGCTTCTTTCAGTTTCACCCTGTAGTCCTTTCTGCTCTCCTCTTCTTGGGTTTTTTAATATTTCATGAACGCCAACTCTTTCGCCTTTATTTTCTCAGCCACTAGGTTGGAGAACCATATCGGCTTCCTTTTTCTCTTGTTTTTATTGATTTTCTTCACATAAAGGTCCGTAGCCATTTTTATCGCTCCTTTCAGCTTAGACCACTGTCTTTCCACTTCTCTTATGTCCTCCCATCCTAACAGCTCTTTCTTCAGGTACTTTCCCATTGCATTAAAGTCCGTACTTTTGAAATCTAGGACTTTAAGTATCGTGCGGCCGTTCTCCACTTTAGCCGTTATATCAAACCAAACCGTTTGATGATCGCTACTACCCAGGTGAGCACCCACTCGAACATTAGAGATACTCTCTCCATTTGTGAGGACCAGATCCAATATCGCTTTTTCCCTTGTGGGTTCCGTCACCATTTGTCTGAGCAGAGCCTCTTGAAAGGCATCCACAATCTCCCTACTTCTTTCCGATTCCGCAGACGGAACATTCCAGTCCGCATCCGGCAGGTTGAAATCTCCCAGCAGCAGAACCTCCTCTTTCCTTCCAAACTTTTGGATATCCACAATCAGATCCTTATCAATTTGCTGCGATTGAGTCGGAGGTCTGTAGACTACACCCACGTAGATAGAAGTTCCATCTTCTCTTTTCAGAGCAATCCATATCGCTTCTTCCTCTCCCCAGGTCCCTTGCATTTCGGTCGCTTGGATATTGATCTTTACATAGAGAGCTACTCCTCCACCTTTATGACCATCTCTGTCCTTCCTAAAAAGATTATATCCCGGTATGTTTGCATCCCATCCATGTGATTCACTGAACCATGTCTCTGTGATAGCAACAATATCTAGATCTGCCTCTAATATCAGGGCTTGCAGATCATGAACTTTGTTGCTTAGACTGCGAGCATTTGTGGTCATCGCTTTCCAGTTATTTTTCAGCGATAATCTCCTTTTTCGTATGGATTTTTGTGTCGTTTCACTTTCCGTTGCAATACTAAGAAATGAGTTGCTGATATTGCTTATGTTGCAGCCTTTACTACTATCACTAAAGATGACATTAAGGTCACCAGAATCACAGATGTCCACTACACTGGGGAATCCCTTTGGGTAAATTTGGCCAGAGGGAAGGACAAATGCCTGTATCTTGGCGTAAGATACAGACCCCCAAGACAACAGGATGACCTAGATATGGAATTAATCGGAGATATAGAGAACATCACCTTGCGTGGGGACACAGTATTGTTAGGTGACTTCAACATGCCTGATGTGGATTGGGACACGCTTTCCTCTGCTTCCGGCAGCAGCAGGAGGCTATTAAACTCTATGAAGGGAGCAAGACTCAGGCAACTGGTGTTGGAACCAACAATGGATCAGGCAATACTGGATCTGATACTTACCAATGGAGAAACATGGTATGGTTCAACCTCAGGAAAGGTTTCACTAAATCTACCACACTGACCAAGGTCCTCAAATTCAAGGACACAAACTTCAAAGAAATGGGAGACTTCGTTCACCAGGCGCTACAAAGCCAAGCAGAAACCGATAACGTGGAAGAAATGTGGTCGACTTTGAAAGCCACCATACAAGAAGCAACAAACCGCTATGTTAAATCAGTAAGTAAACGGCGAAGGAACAATAAGCCACAGTGGTTCTCTGCGGAGATTTCGGACCTCATCAAGGAGAAGAAAAAAGCATTCATCTCTTACAAACAATCAGGGAAACAGGACTCTAGGGAAGTCTATCTGGCCAAGTCAAAAGCCGTCAAAACAGCAGTTAGGGAGGCCAAATTCCGCATGGAGGAGTCTCTAGCGAAGAACATCCAGAAAGGAGATAAATCCTTCTTCAGGTATATCAGTGACATAAATAAGAACTCAGGCGGGATAGTACGTCTTAGGAAACCAGACGGAGACTATGTAGAAGCGGACTCGGAAAAAGCCCAACTGTTAAATGAATACTTCTGCTCAGTCTTCACCCGCGAGGCGCCAGGACTCGGCCCTCAGCTACAGACAAGGGTTGATGCAGATGACCCGTTTAGTAATTTTGAGTTTACACCCAGCGGTGTCTACTGCGAGCTGTCAAAGCTTAAGGTTAACAAGGCAATGGGGTCTGACAACCTACACCCCAGGGTGCTCAGGGAGTTGTGTGATGTCTTGGCGGAACCGCTATCCGCGCTCTTCAATCTCTCCCTTAGTACGGGTAACGTCCCATTGGACTGGAAGACGGCTAACGTCATTCCACTCCACAAGAAAGGCTTCTAGATGGAGACAGCAAACTACAGACCGGTGAGTCTCACATCAATAGTGTGCAAACTAATGGAAACTCTAATCAAACGCCAATTGGATACGATCCTGAACGAGGAGAATCTACGGGATCCCCATCAACATGGATTTACTAAGGGGAGATCCTGCCAATCCAACCTGATCAGCTTCTTTGACTGGGTGACGAGGAAGCTGGATGTTGGGGAGTCCCTGAACATCGTATACCTGGACTTCAGTAAAGCATTCGATAGCGTACCACACCACAGGTTGCTGAGCAAGATGAGTTCTATAGGATTGGGCGACACATTGACGAAATGGGTTGGGAACTGGTTTGGAGGTAGGCTTCAGAGGGTAGTGGTGAACGGCACCCCCTCCGAAATGACGGAGGTAATCAGTGGAGTGCCGCAGGGCTCGGTCATGGGCCTGATCCTATTCAACATCTTTATAAGAGACTTGGCAGAAGGGCTGCGAGGTAAAATAACATTATTCGCCGATGACGCCAAACTAAGCAATGTAATGGGCAAAAGCACAACAGACATAAATTCAATGTCCGACAACATGATGCACGACCTACTCCTACTGGAGCGCTGTTCTAGGTCCTGGCAACTCAGCTTCAATGCCAAAAAATGCAAAGTCATGCACCTGGGTAGCCAAAATCCATGCAAGACTTACACCCTTAATGGCGAGATCCTAAAAAGAACTGAAGCAGAACGAGACTTAGGGGTGATCGTCAATGAGAACATGAAGACTGCCAATCAAGTGGAGCAAGCTTCATCCAAGGCAAGGCAAATCATAGGTTGCATACCCAGGAGTTTCGTCAGCTGTAAGCCTGAAGTCATTATGCCATTGTATAGATCCTTGGTGAGGCCCCACCTGGAATACTGTGTACAATTCTGGAAGCCGCATTACCGTAAGGATGTGCTGAGACTGGAGTCGGTCCAGAGAATGGCCACCCGGATGGTCTCGGGACTCAAGGATCTGCCTTATGAGGAACGGCTGGATAAGTTGCAGCTGTACTCACTCGAGGAACGCAGAGAGAGGGGTGACATGATCGAGACATTCAAGTATCTCACGGGCCGCATCGAGGTGGAAGAAGATATCTTCTTTTTCAAGGGTCCCGCGGCAACAAGGGGGCATCCTTGGAAAATCAGGGGCAGGAAACTGCACGGGGATACCAGGAAATTCTTTTTCACTGAAAGGGTGGTTGATCGCTGGAATAGTCTTCCACTTCGGGTTATTGAGGCCAGCAGCGTGCCTGATTTTAAGGTCAAATGGGATAGACACGTGGGATCTATTCACAGAGAAAGGTAGGGGAGGGTCATTGGGGTGGGCAGACTAGATGGGCCGTGGCCCTTATCTGCCGTCTATTTCTATGTTTCTACGTTTCTGTAGGGAGAGCTTGGGGCGGCATTGGTGAGAGGAAGGCTGATTGGCCTAGTAGATCGGGACGGCATCACGAGTCTATCACGGAGCCCGGGATGGGCTCCGCGATCGACTCGCGTTGCTTTCCCCATCTACCGATCGATTGTGATCAAGGTATTGGGCACCCCTGTAATAGACAATCAGGTGTGACAGGCTGTTTTGGCTTTCCAGGAGAGAGCAGCAGTCAGAGAGCTAACAAAGAATTGCAAAGAAAGAAAAATCTTTATTCAGGGTCATTTGCTTACTTCAGCTAAATGCTATGTCTAGCCTTCAAACCCTGCTGCAGAATCTCTCTCAAAGTGAATCCAGCCTGGGCAGAAATACTCTTGCCTCTGAGGCCCGCCCCTATGACTTAGCACTGAGCACAGGCAATCTGGGACACATAGTTTTTTGGGGAGTTTTCCCTAATGGCTCAATGCCCTCTGCTGCCCATCCCTGCGAAGGGAAAAAACCCTCACTTTGTCACAGGGTACAATTAAGAAGGGACAATTTTTATGAGATGGGTCAGCTCATATGTATCTGACTATTTCGTCCCAGGTGCCAAACTACATTGTTTCTTGTGAACAAGCAGACCTGGAAAAAGAATAAAACCACTGAAACATAGAACTTAATGGTATTTGCGGTATACAACTGAGCCATACTGGGTCAGACCAGTAGTCCATCCAGCCCAGTATCCTGCTTCCTCAGTGGCCAATCCTGGTCAGAAGTACCTGTCAGAAACCCAAGGCTTTCCCAATAGGAGACTATGGAGGTTTTCTCCAGAACTTGTCCAAACCTTTTTTAAACCTAGCTTCGCTAACTGCTGTCAATGAGTTTCAGAGCTTAACTATTCAGTGAAAACTATTTCTTCCTGTTTTAGAGGTATTTCCATGTATTTTGAAGGAGTACAAAACAGATTCACTTTTACCCACTCTACACCACTCTTTTCCAAGCTGAAGAGCTCTACGCAGTGTTTTGAGGCATCGTGGCAAAGGCTCAGAGTCATCATTTTAAAAAACGGCAATACCTCAAAGAATTTTCTGTAATTGGCTTTAATGGTATTTTCAAAGAGTTCTTTATCTTTCTCATCAATGAGTTTATCTCCATACACTCTATCAGCTTCGTGTAACCATAATCGGATTAAATCGACAGGAGTTTTAATACACTCAGCAGTGGAAAACAGCAATCCCTGTCAAAAATACATATGCACATCAATCAGTTTTCAAGTTGGAACAATAACTTGTACAGAAAATATGATAAATTCACAATGTTAAAATCTATCTGCCTTGCTAACCGCCATCCTCTCTTTCTCGTGCAATGCTCATCATGCTATGTCACACTGTGCCATGTTTGTCATGTTATATTGTACTATGCTTTGTTATGTATGTAAACTTGTAACCCATTCTGAGCTGTCCTAGGAGGAAGCGATATAAAACCAGCTACAGAAATAAATAAAACAGCACTTATCATGAAATACACTGCATCGCATGGATGTCAGGGTCGTCATATAAAACAGCCCACAACCCTTACTCCGAAAGCCAGCTAACACTCTGAAGAAACAAAGACAGTATCCATGCCTCTGCTGACCAAGAGTCTTGAGATTAGGATTGGAATTCCATAACATTGGGGCAGTCACAGAGAAAATGTTCATACGGTGAGTATTAATGTGTTTTATTTTTTTTTAATCTTTATTCATTTTATAATCATCATCAAGTGTACAGAAAATATATACAATAAAACATAACATCACTTGAAAAATCACAGAAAAATTTTTAAAAATAAGAATTATCCCCCTCACATCTAACCATCCCTTTAAATTTGCATGCTTTTGTTACAAATCGGTTAACGGTTCTTCTCCAAGTTACATAAATACCCACTTCAACCTTTACTGCAACAACAGGACAGCACGCAGAATTCAACTGTTCGCCTTCCCCTCGCCAAAACACTGCCTTCTCAGAAGATCCCTCGAAAGAACTTTCGCCTTCCAAGCAGCCAAGTTGAACCCATGGCTAGCCCAGATGATACTCGAGGCCCCCACTTACCTTGCCTTCAGAAAACTACTAAAAACTTACCTATTCAACAAACACGACTCCTAATTAATCCCTTCACCTCACATAACCCCGGCCCCACCCCTAACCCCTTCCTCCCTCACCTGATTCTCCCTTGACCCTCTCTCTACTCCCCTTGTCTAGTTCAATCTAAGCCGCAATTTTCAGTTAAACTGTTGTACATCTTCCTCTCATTGCAGACTACTGTAAATTGTGGTAACTTCATTGCTGACTGTTGTAAATTGAAAATTGTTGTAATCTACTGTAAATCTGCTTGTAACTTGTTGTAAATAAGCTTGTCAATGCAGATCATTTGTTAATTGATGTAAACCGCCTAGAACTCGATGGGTATGGCGGTATATAAGAATAAAGTTATTATTATTATTATTATATATCATATTTTATAACATATAATAATATTTTCCACCCCAAATATGAAAATATCAACACTCACCCCCACCCTTCTCCCCAATAATAACTAATAAGGAAAAGCAACAAATAAACATTATTCATTTTGATACCTTATTAATGGCCCCCATACATCCTTAAACTTATTAAAGTAACCTTTTTGCACTGCAAAGCAATTTTTCCATTTTATACAAATGACACTCTGAGTTCCACCAAAAAGTATAAGTTAATCTAGTACAATTCTTCCAGTTGTACGTTATCTGTTGAATAGCCACACCCGTAAGGATCATCAAAAGCTTATTATTTGCAGAAGATATTTGACTTTTAACCCTCATAGACATTCCAAACAATATCGTGTCATAAGACAGTGTCACATGATTTTCCATCATAAGATTAACTTGGTCCCAAATTGAATACCAAAAGGCCTTAATGAATGGACACTGAAATAATAGATGATCTAAAGTTCCAATTTCAATATGACAATGCCAACATCTATTAGACTTAGAGCAATCCAATTTTTGTAAACGAACAGGGGTCCAGAATGCTCTATGCAACAGGAAAAACCATGTTTGTCTCATAAATGCTGACATTGTACATTTCAATCTCCAAGACCAAATACGTGGCCATTAAACTGATGCTTAATCTCAATGCTCCAAATATCCCTAAGCCCATTTTTTAGTTTCTTATTCAAATATGTATACAATAATTTATACCACTTTACGGCCTGGTGTCCCAGAAAATCTGCCTGAAAGCATAGGAATTCTAAATTAAATTGATTATTAAGAGATTTCCATTCAGGGAACCCAACCTGAACAGCCTGCTTCAATTGCAACCATTTATAACTTTGTTTTTTATCAAGACCAAATTTATATTGCAATTGTGAAAAATCAAACAGCTTACCATTAGAAATATCATCTAATGTACGTATCTTTGCTTTAATCCAATCCTTCCAGACAATTTTATAACCACCTATTTGGATCTTAGAGTTCAACCATATAGATTGATATGTAGATTTTTCAATAGGAATAGGTGTTAATTTATCAACAAATCTCATAGTTTTTCAAGTATCCATTAATATTTTATTATCTTTATGTATTCTAGGCATCTTGATACCAAGAAGAAGACCAAGCCCAATTGGAAACATCAACTGTCTTTCTAACCCCAACCAATCTGGAAGTTGTTCCAAGAGTTCTGGGAGGACCCAATACATACCCTGGCGCATGATATAGGACTGATGGTACCTATAGAAGTTGAGAAAATTTACCCCACCTTCCTTAATTGGCCTTTGTAAAGACACTAAAGCAATTCTTGCAATTTTACCCAGCCAAATAAATTTGACCAGAATACTATTTAACTTTTTATAAAAAAGACCCCTGAAAGAAAACTGATATCATACCTATTTGGTAACAGACCACAGGCAAAATCATCATTTTAATAGTTTGAACTCTTCCCCACCAAGATAAATACAAAGGATTCCATTGCTCACATAACTCTGTTACTTTTTGTAATAAAATCTTTTCATTTACTTTCATTGTCTCTTCAAGTGTATTTTTAACCAAATTCCTAAATATTTTATTCCTTCCTCTTTCCAAATAAAAGGGAATGAATCAAATAAACCCTTTGTACAATGCACATTCAAAGGAAGAACTTCTGACTTAGTCCAATTTATTTTATATTCGGAGAATTTCCCAAATGTATCAATCACTTCAAGTAAACATGGAATGGTTGTTTCTGGATTTCTCAGATGAAGTAATATGCCATCTGCATAAGCAGATACTTTATATTCAATTCCAGAACACGGAATACCTTGTATATCCTTCACTTGTTGAATAGCTAATAATAAAGGTTCAAGTACCATATCAAAAAGTAAAGGAGACAAGGGACAACCCTGCCTAACTCCCCTTTGCAATTTAAAACAATCTGAAAAATTATTATTAATATATAAACGAGCAACAGGGGAGCTATACAGTGCTTGAATCATTTGTATAAATCCAGATCCAATACCAAACCACTCCATAGCTTGATACATGAAATTCCATTCTACACAATCAAAAGCTTTCTCAGCATCTAAAGATACAGAAAACGCCGGATCATCAATTGTTTTTGTGAGATATAACATATGAAATGGCAATCTAGTATTATTAGAAGAGTGTCTCTGAGCAACAAACCCTGTTTGATGCATACCAACTATATGAGGAAGAGCCTTGGTCAATCGCAAGGCTAAAATTTTAGCCAGCAATTTACTATCCACATTAATTAAAGAAATAGGCCTGTAATTTGAAACCAATGTAGGATCTCTATTTGGCTTTGGCAAAAAAATAGTTAAAGACTCTGCCATAGTGCCTGAAATACAACCTTTATTTAGTTGAGTCTGATATAAATTTAGTAAATAAGGTAATAGGATAATTTGAAATGCTTTATAAAACTCTACCGTAAATCCATCACCACCTGGAGCGGTCCCAACTCTAAGGGACTTCAATGCTATTTGTAACTCTTTTAGTTATATGGGCTCATCTAAACTTCTTTTTATATGATCAGGAACTTTAGGTCCCTCAATTAGACTTAAAAATTCCAATCCATCTTTTTCTTTTTCTAAATAAGACTCAGAAGAATAAAGGTTTTTATAATAATTTAGAAATTGTTTTAATATAATCTCAATTTGAGAATGAGAATTCCCTTTATCATCTCTAATTGCACATATTTTTTCTTTTCTTTGCCTTTAAATAATTTGCCAATAGTCTTCCCGCCTTATTTGAACTACCATAATACAAAGCTTGCTGAGAAAAAATATCCTTCCTTATTAATCTAGAGCAGTGGTTCCCAACCCTGTCCTGGAGGAACATCAGGCCAATTGGGTTTTCAGGCTAGCCCTAATGAATATGCATGAAGCAAATTTGCATGCCTATCACTTCCATCATATGCAAATCTCTCTCATGCATATTCATTAGGGCTAGCCTGAAAACCCGATTGGCCTGGTGTTCCTCCAGGACAGGGTTGGGAATCACTGATCTAGAGGAAATCTCATTATATTTACATTTTACTTTCAACAAAGCTTGAAGCGTAGACTGCTTAATGTGTTTTAAGGAGGGAACAAAAAGCAGATGTTGGGAAAGTGAACGAAGAGATCGTTGGGGAGAGTATGGAATTAAGAGCCTATTGATATATTCTGGCTGACCAGAGGCTCTAGTTTTAAAGGTAATTAACACAATCTTGTATGTGTTCTGGCAGGGGGTAACGTGATCAAATTTTCTTGTGCTAGTGATCATTTTTATTGCTGTGTTTTGCACGATTTGGAGCCGTCTAATTTCCTTCTTGTGTATTCCTTTATATAAGACTTTGCAATAGTTGGGGGGGGGGGAAGAGGGAGTTGAAGCTGCAGATATCTCTTGGCAAGCGATGCTGCACACAATTTTTCCATCTTGAATTCCTTGGGTGACTTTTTGGAGCCTTATGGGGCAGGGAAAGGAGACGTGTTATTTCCCATTAATCCCACATGTACTTCAGACAGGCCCATTGGGGTCTACATTGTTGTCAGGCCACAGTAGCAATCTTTTATTTTCCCCTTCCAAAGTTAGCACCAGGCAGAGAAGAGAGTGATACAAGTGACTGGTACAGGAACCACCACTCATGCTCCCAAACCATCAAAGGCTGTCAGTATGATTCCCACAGCAGCTTCTTGTGACCCTGGGCAAATCACTTAACCCTTCACTGTCCCAAATACAAAACTTAGGGCCCCCTTTGTTAAGCTACGCTAGAGATTTTCTACGCAAGCCGGCGTGGTAAATGCTTAGTGTGACAGGAATCCTGCTAGCCCTACTAGAAACAGGGAGGAAGATCTTGTAAGCCCCATTAAAAACCCTGTTATCAGGTCTAGTAAACATCCTGAACAGTTTAGAAAGCCTGTGTACAGCTTTAGAGAGGAGCCTGCCCCTTTAAGAATGCCCAGAGCTCAGGCTGACATTCAGAGTGCAGGGCCCTTTAAGATCTTGCCTTACCCTGCTAGGAAGGAGCATGGCTGGATGCCGAGGCTTCCATTTCCTGAGCTTTCATTGTCAGACAGAGGGAGAGGGAAACAGCTGGAACAAGCATCTCAACGTAGGCTGTGAAAGAGGCCAGTCCTTCCAGCTGAACCAGAACCAGCACAAAGCAATTCCCCCGCGGACCCTGCTGACTGGGAGATGGAGGAGCTTGCTGAAAGCCACACTAAACCAGTTACAGAAGCCCAGCCAGAGAATTATGCTAAGGAGAGTCAAGAGGACTATACTTGTGAGAACTATGGATTGTGAGTAGGCTGTTAAGCCAATCAATTTATTTTTCCTTTCACTGGAGTTTTCATTTTTGATGGGGTTTTTTACAAACCTGCCTGAGTGTTTGTGCTGGGGACATTGTGGGGGCGTGTCCAGCCATCCTAAGGAACTATAAAGCAGAAGCTGCCTTTTTGTTTGTTTTTGGAGCAGCTTGTGCACTACTCTGAGTTGTGCTTAGGGGGTGAGAAGTTAAAAACTGTGCCTGTCTTTTGGGAGGGTGGCAACGTCTGTGGTGTACAGGCCTATCTCCTCCCAGCATGTTGGGGAATTCGGCTCTACCCAACAGAGCTTCAGTCAGAGCCCGTGCAGGGCAGGATTAACCAATAGGCCAAGTAGGCACGTGCTTAGGGCCCGAAATGGTCAGGGGGGCCCAATGAAGGAGGGCATCAACATTGTTTTTTCCAAACAGCGATGAGCCCCTCCAGCATCGATCGGCAATGCGGGCCCCCCTCGGATCGGCAACATGGCCCCACCCCATCGACGGAAAGTAAGACAAGCAAGCAATATGAGTAAGAAAGGCAACGGGAACTGTAATTGTGTAAGCGGTGCTGCTTGCCCAAAGCTTCCCTCTGATGCAGCTTCCTGTTTCCGCCTGGGCGCATGGTGAGGTGGGGCAGGGCAGGGGGCCCAGTGTACTTGTATGCCTAGGGGCCCTCCATGAATTAATCCTGCCCTGAGCCAGTGTGTGCTCTCAGATTTTATTGAATCCACTAATGCCCTTCATCCAAATCAAACTGATTTCCGTAAATTCCACAATACTGATTACTTAATGATAGACTTATAAATAACATTCATTATCACTTAGACCACCACAAATCAGTAATTCTTTTTTCTTTAGACTTATCGGTGGCCTTTGATACAATAAAAAGAAACATTTATCAACTACAAACATCTTGGGAAAAGGGAGGCAAAAGAAGACTATCTGGCCAGATCTAAGGCTGTCAAAAAGGCAGTCAGGGAAGCCAAACTTCAAACAGAGGAAGATCTAGCACGGAACATTAAAAAAGGGGACAAATCCTTCTTTAGGTACATTAGCGACAGGAAGAGAAACAAAAATGGAATAGAACGCCTTAGGCAATCAGATGGAAACTACGCAGAATCTGATACTGCCAAGGCAGAACTGCTAAACGAATACTTCTGCTCAGTATTCACCTGTGAAGCACCGGGAGATGGTCCACAACTACAAATAAGAGACAGCCAAAATGACCTGTTTCGTGATTACGAGTTTACACCTAGTAGCGTCTACCACGAACTTTCAAGACTCAAAGTGGACAAAGCCATGGGGCCAGACAATCTACACCCCAGGGTACTCAGAGAGCTGAGTGAAGTTCTGGCTGAACCACTATCCGTACTCTTCAATCTTTCCATGCGCACGGGAAAAGTACCCCTAGACTGGAAAACAGCTAACATAATTCCACTCCACAAAAAGGGATGCAGAACAGAGACAGGAAATTACAGACCGGTGAGTCTTACATCCATAGTGTGCAAACTCATGGAAACACTGATCAAACAGGAACTTGACAAAATTCTAGACGAAGAAAGTTTACGTGATCCACATCAACACGGATTTACCAGGGGAAGGTCCTGCCAATCTAATCTGATTGACTTCTTTGATTGGGTGACCAGTCATCTGGATGCCGGTGAGTCCCTTGACGTGATATATTTGGACTTCAGCAAAGTTTTTGATAGCGTCCCACACCGCAGGCTGTTGAACAAACTAAAATCAATGGGATTAGGGGATACATTCACTACATGGGTAAAGGATTGGCTAGATGGTAGGCTTCAAAGGGTGATGGTAAACGGTACCCCCTCCAAAACGTCAGCAGTGATGAGTGGAGTACCTCAGGGCTCCGTCTTAGGGCCGATTCTATTCAATTTATTCATAGGAGATTTGACCCAAGGACTTAGAGGAAAAGTATCACTGTTTGCCGACGATGCCAAACTATGCAACATAGTTGGCAAAAGCAGTGTGCCTGACTTTATGACGCAGGACCTAAGACAGCTCGAGCAGTGGTCATCAACTTGGCAGCTAGGCTTCAATGCTAAAAAATGTAAAATAATGCATCTAGGCAAAAAAAATCCACACAGAACTTACACACTAAATGGTGAAACCTTGTCCAGGACCACGATGGAACGTGATTTAGGAGTGATCATTAGCGACGATATGAAGGCTGCCAATCAAGTAGAGAAGGCTTCATCCAAGGCAAGACAAATGATGGGCTGTATCCGTAGGGGTTTTGTCAGCAGAAAACCTGAAGTAATAATGCCACTGTACAGATCCATGGTGAGACCTCATCTCGAGTATTGTGTTCAATTCTGGAGACCACACTACCGAAAAGATGTGTTGAGAATTGAGTCGGTTCAGCGAATGGCTACCAGGATGGTTTTGGGGCTCAGGGATCTCACGTATGAAGAAAGGTTAAAAAAACTGCGGATGTACTCATTGGAGGAGCGAAGACAGAGAGGAGACATGATTGAAACCTTTAAGTATATTACTGGGCGTATAGTGGTGAAAGATGATATCTTCAGTCTTACGGGGCCCTCGGTAACCAGAGGACACTCGCTGAAAATCAGGGGAGGGAAATTTCAGGGTGATGCTAGGAAGTACTTCTTCACCGAAAGGGTGGTCGATCATTGGAACGAGCTGCCTCAGCGGGTGATTGAGGCCAGCAGCGTGTTAGATTTCAAGAGGAAATGGGATATTCATGTGGGATCTCTAGGAGAGTAAGAATCAGGGAGTGGGTCACTGGTATGGGCAGACTCGATGGGCTATGGCCCTTTTCTGCCGTCAATTTCTATGTTTCTATGTTTCTATAGATCACGATTTATTACTCAAATGTTTAGAATCCATTGATATTGATGACCAATGGTTTAATTCTTTTCTGTCTAACCATTCCTCATTTGTCAGTTACAATGATGAAAACTCTGAAATCTTTTCCTTATCTTACTGTATTCCCCAAGGTTCTATTCTGTCTCCTCTTCTATTCAATATCTTCCTTTCCCCACTGCTAAGTATTTGTCAATCTATAGGTTTTACATCCTTTACATATGCGGATGATATCCAGCTTCTCCATCCTCTTGATCCAGAAAATATTGACGAAATCATTGCAATTAATAAGAAACTTGAAATTATAAACAATTGGCTAACCTCCAATAAACTAGCCTTAAATATTCAAAAAACCAAAGCGATGCTTTTTTCTTGGAAAAAAAAGATACAACCTTAAGAACACCTTTCGTCCTTAACTCCATCACCATTGAATTAGTTTCTTCTGTAAAAATCTTAGGTGTTCTCGTTGATGACAAACTATCGTTTCAAGACCATATTAGCAATATAGTTAAAATATGCTTTTATAAACTACGTTTGATTCGATCTATTTCAAAATTCCTTGAACCCAAATCCATTAACATATTAATTCATTCTCTGGTCCTATCCAAAATAGATTAATGTAATTCTCTTCTACTTAACATCACACAAAAAGAAAAACGAAGACTACAAATTATACAAAATCCGGTAGTTAAATTAATTTATAATGCCAAAAAATACGACCATGTCACTTCTTTACTAATAGATTCTCATTGGCTGCCAGTCAGCCATCGGATTAACTTTAAAATTTTGCTCTTAGTATACAAAACCTTATCCTCTAACAAACCACAATTTATTTCAAGAATTCTTATCCCTCACAGCATCTCCCGATCTCTCTGCTCAACGTCGCAAAACCTTTTAACCGTCCCCTCTTTGAAAATTATAGGCATTAGAAGACACAATATGTTTTCTGTGATGGCCCCACAACTGTGGAACGCACTACCACAGTACATTAGAGAAGAAAAACAGATCCCTTGACAGATCCCTGGTGTTCCAGGCATGCAAATGGAACAAATGTCTATCCACTCTCATCTCTAATTCTCCCTCCTACCAAACTTTCAGGAAGTCAATCAAAACTTATCTCTTTGACAAATATCTCTGACTCCCGCCCTCCTTGTAACTCTACTTTTAACTATGCCTTGTACCTCCCACCTTCCTGCACCTCCCACCTACCTGCCTCCTCCCTACCTGCACCTCCTACCTACCTGCACCCGACTTCCTAAGCCACACCGATTGACTTGTTTATAACCTCTCTATCTCCTTCTTGCCTGCTCCTGACTTGCTAAGTTATATTGATTGATTGACTTATTTGTAAATTTCGCTGTAGATTGTGACAAATCTAGCGCTATCCCTAGCTTTGACACAGTGGTGAAGAAGGTAGGTAGTCCCCGAGGCAGGAGAGCTGGTCAGGTTGGCCCTGCAGAATATGAAAAGCTGACTTCACTTGGACTATCCCAGGAGCTAAGAAACTACAGCTCCCAGAAGGCCAGTCTCAGCACTGGAAGCTGTGACTGAGACAGGCACAGCTACAAAGAGTTTTCTATCCCTTCCCCCTCGTCAGAGCAGGGAGGGGCGAATTAGAGGGGGTTAAAACAGAGCAGCTAGGAGGCTTCAGGAGGAGGAGGAGCCGAGGAGGCTTCAGGGTGTGCTCGGTGGAGAACCCTCTCCTCCTCAACGGAATGCTGAGGAGCTGAACCAAGACTGACAAATGTTGGACACAGAAGAGCTTATTGCTGACCTAGGGAGTGAGGAAGGAACCCCAGGGGAACCCATGGAAATCCAGGAAAGTCTGGTAGGACCGGAGGAGGTGTCCATGGACATTGATAAGCAGTAAGGGGATGTGTATTGCCTGTGTCCATAGTAGTGAAGCTACCAGTTATGCCAGTGATAGTTTAAAGGGGAGTTGTATTTCTCTCCCTGCTGATAAGGAATTGTTAATTGCTGCTTGAAAGCTTTAGTTGTAAAGCTAGCAAATGTTTTGGCATTTTTTTGTTCTCTCTGCTAGCAGCCAAGCTGAGCCGAGAGCGTGCTTCCTCACAGCTGTGCATAATTAATTACTTGAAAGGCACAGCAGGGAGCTGTGCTGAGAGCCCGCACGGACCTTTTGAATTCTGTGCTAAAGAAGAGAATATGTTTTACAGAGCTACAGTATGTGATAAGCCACGTTAGGCTGTGAAAACCAGGTGACATGCTGGCCAGGTTTCTTGTTGCAACAGTTTTGGTTAAAGTTTGTTTCTGTTTTGAATTTTTCATGCCTGTGAAATGACACAGCTGCTGGAGCTGAAGCAGCTCAGTGAAAGTTTCTAAATCCAAACTGCTCTGGTGAACAGGACTGCTTATAGATGTGCTAACAAAGTCCAGAGGCTGTGGAACTATAGGTTAAAATAAGACACACCCAAAAACCTGGACACTGTATTTCTTTGAAAGTTTTGCTCTGTTTGAACAGCTTGTGTTTTGCCTCATAGTATTGAGTGCTTGTTTTGAGGTCTGCTAAGCTGAAGCATTTTTCCTTTTTGTTCAATGCAACCAGTGAACATAATAAAACCTTTGTTTGATTATTCTGCTATCCTGGATTTTGAGGTGTGTGAGTTTCTTTTCCCTTGCCTGTTTTTCTTTTGGTAATGTCAAGGAATCTGATATTATACCTTAGGCAGACGCCTAAGAAGGCCTGAAGGGTACCCTGGTTAAAGGGTACACGTATGAGCAGGAACAGTCACAGTGTTCCAGCTCGCTGCCGTGAACAGAAGCTGGGCAGGTGTGACAAGATGTACAGTCTCTTGTCATGTAAACCGCTCTGAACTATTCTGGTACTGCGGTATACAAAAATAAAATTATTATTATTATTATAACTTCATTCATAAAAACGTTAAAAACTTATCTTTTTAAAGACGCATTCAATATCTAACAATGAGTCCTACCAAATGAAACTTCAAGCCTCTTGTTTTTCCCTTTTTTGTTCTCTCTCTTTAACTAAAAATTTTAACTTCTCCCTGCTATCCCCACGCTTCATGTCTGTCCTAGAGTAAAAGATGTGTATTACCCTGTTAGTTTTTACTACCTATGTTTTTATAAAGCTGTACATCGCCTAGTTAACCGAATAAGTGATTTAAACTAAACTAAACTAAACTAAGCCTTAAGTTTATATACCGCATCATCTCCACGGAAGTGGAGCTCGACACGGTTTACAAAGCTTAAAAATACAAGAAGAGAGGTGAGAGAGAATTTACAAGAGCATATGAAAAGAGGGGAAGTAAGCAGGAGAAGAGATGTTATATATTAGAGAAAAGACAGGTTTTCAGTTGTTTTCGGAACAGTTGGAGGGAGCCCAGGTTCCGCAGCGGGATAGTGAGATCGTTCCAAAGGCCCGTGATTTTGGAGAGGAGGGATCTTCCCAGTTTACCTGCGTGGAGGATGCCATGTAGAGAGGGGAAGGATAGTTTATGTCTGTGGGCTGATCTGGTGGTAGCAGGCGTTAGGGCAAGGAAGGATAGAGGGATTAGTGGCGGAAGGATGCCATGAATGATCTTGAAAGCCAGGCAGGAGCATTTGAAGTGAATTCTGGAAAGTAGTGGGAGCCAGTGAAGATTGGTAAGTAAAGGGGAGACGTGATCAAATTTGCGTTTAGCAAAAATCAGTTTGGCCGCAGTATTCTGGATGAGCTGGAGTCTGCGAAGACTTTTTTTTGTTAGGCATAGGTAAATGGCATTACAGTAATCGAGTTTGGATAAGATGATGGATTGTACCAGGACGTTAAAGTGTTTTTGGTGGAAATAGGATCTAACTTTCCTCAGCATGTGAAGGCTGAAAAAACATGATTTTGCCAAGGAATTCAGGTGATCGTTGAGGGAGAGGGAGGAATCGATAATGATGCCGAGGACCTTGCTTGAGAACTCAAGGTGAAGAGCAGGACCTGTGGGTAGAGTGAAGAGGGTGGGCAGGTGTACTAACTTTGTACTAACTATCAAATATTAATAAAAACTTGAAACTGTTCTTGATGGGCCAGAAGAAAAGTTTGGGATTTTTGTTTTGAAAGTTGGACTTTATCCAGAGCACTGGTTGTGCTAAGTTTGAACTTAAGGAACATCCTTGGAGGTAAAGGGTGAAGTTTGCTTAAAAGCTGCAGTGTGGGAAACTGTGGAAAACTTTACTTTGCCTTTGAGAAATTTTTTTTTTTTTTTTAATATTTTTTATTCTTTTTTTAAATTCTTACATCAAGTGAAATACATGTAATACATTCAATTATGAAAAAACACTTGAAATTATTATTAAATGTTCTTACAATGTGAATTAAATAAACCCTTTATCAGAATTTTATATCATATTAATATTACAATAGTTTTCCCTCCCTACCCCTTCTATATGTTCTATACATGTGTTATTATATCTGATCAGTAGAATAATTTGTCAATGGTCCCCATATTTTATTAAATTTTTTAATATAACCTTGTTGTAATGCCAATACTTTTTCCATTTTATATATATGACAAATTGAATTCCACCAAAAAGTGTAATTCAATTTAGTGTAATCCTTCCAGTTCTGAGTAATTTGCTGTATGGCGACCCCTGTTAAAATTAATAAAAGTTTATTATTGCTAGCTGAAATCGGACTTTGTGTTCTCATTGCTGTTTCAAATAATATTGTATCATATGATAGTCCAACATGATTTTCTAATAAATTATTAATTTGGGGCCAAATTAATTTCCAAAAAGAATTAATGCAGGGACAAAAGAATAGTAAATGGTCCAATGTCCCCACTTCTATCCTACAATGCCAGCATCTATTAGATCTACTACTATCTAATTTTTGTAATCTCGTAGGGGTCCATAAAACTCTATGTAATATAAACAACCATGTTTGACTCATAGATGCTGATCTTGTAGTATGTATTCTCCAGGACCAAAATTTTTGCCATTGAGATGGAGAAATTATTTGTCCTATCTCAATACTCCAAATATCCCTAAGTCCTGATCTCTTTTTTTTGTTTAAAAATTCGTTTATATTCTTATACCATTTTGCGGCTTGGTGTCCTTGAAAATCCGCTTGAAAACAAAGGATTGGTAAACTATATTGAGTGTTTAGATTCTTCCATTCAGGGAACCCTTCCTGAATGGCCTGCTTCAATTGCATCCATTTAAAATATTGTGTTTTATCTAATCCAAATTTTTGTTGCAATTGTGAAAAACTAAGCAGTGATCCATTTATTATTATATCTTTTAAAGTACGTATACCTGCTTTTATCCATTGTTTCCATACTATTTTAAATCCACCAATTTTGATCCTGGAGTTTACCCAAATAGATTGATTTAAAGATTTAGTCAATGGATCTTTTGATAAATTGCTTATAAATCTTAATGTTTTCCATGTATCTGTTAGAATTCTATGATCTTTATATCTCTTAGGTATTGGTATACTAATGAAATGTTCTGGATGTAAAGGGAACATGAGGCGCCATTCTAAATATAACCAGTTGGGTACATTTTCCATGAGATCTGGGAGGATCCAATACATTCCTTGTCTTAAAATATAGGCTTGATGGTACCTATAGAAATTTGGAAAATTTACCCCTCCTTCCTTAATTGTTTTTTATAATGATGCTAGAGTGATTCTTGGTCTTTTCCCAAACCAAACAAATTTTGTTAGTATACTGTTTAACTTTTTATAAAATGACCCCTGAAAAAATATTGGAATCATACTCATTTGATAACAAACCACAGGTAAAATCATCATTTTAATTGTTTGGATTCTTCCCCACCAAGAAAGATGTAAAGGATTCCATTGCTCGCACATTTCTGTTATTTTCTTTAATAAAAGTTTTTCATTCTCTTTAATTGTTTCATCAATTGTATTTTTTATAAGAATACCTAAATATTTTAGTCCTTCCTCTTTCCATTTAAATGAATATGAATCAAATAGTCCTTTGGTGCAATGGATATTAATTGGAAGAACTTCAGATTTTTCTCAATTGATTTTATATCCAGAAAACTTTCCAAATTTTTCTATTAAATTAAGTAGATGTGGAATGGTGTCTTCTGGTTCTCTTAAATATAATAATATATCATCTGCATATGCAGATAATTTAAATTCCCAATTAGAAAACGTGATTCCTTTTATTCCCTTAGTTTGATTTATTGCAATTAATAAGGGTTCTAGAACGATATAAAAAAGTAAGGGAGATAAAGGACAACCTTGTCTAACTCCCCTTAGCAAGTTAAATTTATCAGATAAGTTATTGTTTATATTTAATCTTGCTCCAGGGGAGCTATATAATGTTTGAATCATTTTAATAAAACCAGGTCCTATACCAAACCATTCTAGAGCTTGATACATAAACTTCCATTCTACTCTATCAAATGCTTTTTCTGCATCTAATGATATTAGAAAAGCTGGATCATTTAAATTTTTTGCTAAATTTAGAGAATGAAATGCTAATCTAGTGTTATGTGAAGAGTGTCTTTTAGCAACAAATCCTGTTTGGTGTATATCAATAATAAAAGGAAGAGCTTTTGCTAATCTTATAGCTAGCACTTTAGCAATTAATTTAGCATCTACATTCATCAAAGATATAGGCCTATAATTTGTTATCAATGTCGGATCCCTGTTTGGTTTTGGTAAGACAATTATAACAGAATCAGCCATAGTTCCTGATATATTTTCATTGTTTATTTGATATTGATATAAATTTAATAGATAAGGTAATAAAATATTTTGAAATGTTTTATAATATTCAACAGTATATCCATCTCCACCTGGAGCGGATCCAACTCTAAGAGCTTTCAATGCTGATTCTATTTCTTTTAAAGATATATGTTCTTCTAAACTTCCTTTTATATGATCCGGAATATTTGGTCCAATAAATGCCTTTAAAAATTCTATACCATCTTGTTCTTTATTTTCATAAGTATCAGAAGTATATAAATCCTTATAAAAATCAAGAAACTGTTTTATAATATCTTCATTACTAGTGTGTGTATTGCCCCATTTATCCTTAATTGCAATAATCTTAGATTTTCTTTTTTTTGCTTTAATAAAATTTGCTAATAATCTTCCATTTTTATTTGAATTTCCATAATACTGTACCTGCCGACAGAACATATCTTTCCTTACAATTTGAGAAGAAATCTCATTATATTTAACTTTTGTTTTTAATAATTTCTGCAATGTATCATGTTCCCATTTAGTAATTAATTTTTGTTCTAATAAATTGCCTTTGAGAAATAATTGAAGGACATGAGAGTCCTTGGGAGCTCGTGCCATATTTACCATCCTGTTCGAGTTTTTGTTTTTGTCATTAAAGTGTTTTCTGTATTATACAACAGGGGAGTCTCAATGCGCAATCTGTGGGAGGCACTGACAGCTGTGTTCCACAGCCTTTCTTTCTTCTCTGGGACAATGATTCTGAGGGGTAACTAGGCCTAGCCAGGATCCTGTCCCACATTAGATGCTCATAGAATTCCTAGGAGTGTCAAAGCACTTGCCTCACTGGCCTCTGACTCTACTTTTACCCTAGTTATGGCGATACGTATTTAGACTTCTAACTAGATAACTGTCTGGATAAAGACAAGACTGAAAAGCTGCTGTCCTAGCTCTCCATTAGTGGTTTGAGTATCGCTGCTCTCTGGATAGTGCGGCCATCAACTATCTGGATTTAAATTATCTCTCATAGTTGGCAGTTGAAAAGAAAGCTGACTATGGTGGCTGAATATCGAGCCAAGAATGTTTTATACGAAGCAGATCAGCGCTTAAGATTTGCATACAGCCTCATACATGCAGACTTTGATGCTCTGTCCCATGCATTTGATAATTAACTCAACAATCTTGATTGAGCCAACATTAACTCTCCTAAAACATTCCTGTTGAAATGTTTAGCTATAATCTTAGCATGCAAAATTATGAACAGAATTCATAGAATTCTTTCACTAATGTAGGCAAATTAATTGTTATATGAGGTGCTAATTTGCATTAATGATAAATTGGTTGTAATTGGACTTAATTGGTTCCAGTTAACATTAATTTTTAATTACATGCATAACTGCTTTTAATCAGTATTATATAAATTTAGCACCTAATTCCTTTAAAGCAGAACTGCTAGTGGTGTGTGGACAAGGGAAGGCAAAAGACTGGGGTTATTTAAAGATTTTACTTAAAGATCTAACTTAATGATCTCAATCTGTATACTTTGAAGGAAAGGCGGGAGAGGTGGCATAAATGTGCATGAGGCGAGTCTCATTTGAAAGGAAGCTCTGGAATGAGAGGGCATAGGATGAAGTTAAGAGGTGAGAGGCTCAGGCATAATTGAAAGGAAGCTCTGGAATGAGAGGGCATAGGATGAAGTTAAGAGGTGAGAGGCTCAGGCATAATTGAAGGAAATACTTTTTTACAGAAAGGGTGATAGATGAATTGACTATGCTCCCGGTACAGGTGGTGGAGACAAAAACTGTGTCTAAATTCTCGAAAGGCACCTGGAATCTCATAGGGAGAGGAGGAGGTAGTGGATGCTTGGAGGGCAGACTAGATGGGCCATCATATTTATTGAAAGGAGGCAGTCACCGAAAGTGTGCCAGTATATCCCTGCTTTTAAACTAGAACAATGCCTCATGTGTATCTCATTACGGTGATTTACATGGACACCTGCTACTTTCAGCATCCATGAACAATTTCTGAACCTCCCATGCACGCTAAGACTTTTATGTCAAAAGTTCAAAGAGACACCCATTGTAGAAAAGTCTAGAACCAGCCCCAACTGCAAGCAATGCTTTTTATAGAAGTGCATATGGCCATGAAATTTCTTCCCATATAAAACAGGCATTCATTCAGAGAAACCCCCTAAATGGTCTCGTCAGATACACCAGAGCTTTGCTGAATGGACCTCTAAATCAGCAGTTACAACTTTACAATTGATTTAACACAAGAGCACAGATGCTTTCAGAAAACAAGAGCCTAAAAGGCCATACCTGGAATATGTTGGAGAGGTCTCGAAGATTGAATGTGTAATGAAATTTAATAGCAGTAGGAAGAAATGTTGTAGTGATTTTCTGATGCAGGGCTGTCAAAACAGGGAAAAAACCAAAATAGAAATAAGTGGTTACATGAAAAGCAATGCAGAAAACAAAGCATCCATGTGATGCCAGGAGTTCTGGGAGCTTAGCTAATCCTGAGAAGCTGCAGAGTTTAACAGGACCATTTTCTGAACACGTTTCACAAAGCACACACTTACCAACATTTTTACAAAGAAAGCTGGAGAACACAATGATAAGTAAAGTTACTTACCTGTAACTGGGGTTCTCTATAGACAGGAGGAAAAGAACATAAGAATAGCCTTACTAGGTCAGACCAATGGTCCATCTAGCCTAATATTTCGACTTCATGGTGGCCAATCCAGGTCACAAGTACCTGGCAAAAACCCAAATAGTAAACCTAAAAAAAACCCTGCAGAGTAGAATGTACAAGGTACAGGAATCTTTATTAAATATCTATACAAAACTGTAATCCATAAAATGTCTATCATATATATGAAGTAAGGACCCAACACAGTCCATGTTTCAGAGAAACACTCCTTCCTCAGGGGTCCGGGATATCCAATGTGTCACATATAGAGAGTCATTCGTAAAATTATTCAAATTTTTGAATCGAAAGCAGAAAATTCTTCTTCCGGGCAAACTGTGACCGAAAGTGCTCACTCTGTGTGTTTGCCCGGAAGAATTTTCTGTTTTCGATTCAAAAATTGTAATGATTTTATGAATGACTCTTTATATGTCACACATTGGATATCTCGGACCCCTGAGGAAGGAGTGTTTCTCTGAAACACACGGACCGTGTATATGATAGCCATTTTAATGGATTAAAATTTTGTATAGATTTTTATTAAAGATTTCTGCTCTGCAGTCTTTTCTTTGGTTTTGGTGTTCACCTTTTACTGCAGATCCATTGGATCTGCTTTGCAAAAACCCAAATAGTAGCAACATTCCAAGCAACCGATCCAGGGCAAGCCCCCCTCCCCCATGTCTGTCTTAATAGCAGACCATGGACTTTTCCTCCAGGAACTTGTTCAAACCTTTTTTAAAACCAGCTATGTTAATCGCTCTTACCACATCCTCTGGCAATGTGTTCCACTGTGGGTTAATCTGGAAAGAGGAAATGAAAAATGTATTTACATCCGTGTGATATATAGGCCTCCTTCAGAGTTGGAAGAAATGGACAAGAATTTAGTTAAGATGTTCACAAGATAACTAGGAAAGGGAAAGTACTACTGATAGGTGATTTTTATATGCCTAAGGTTGATTAGACTATCCCTGCTGCAGGTTGTCTAGATGCAGAGAGATCTTGGATTCACTACAGGAAGAATTGTTCCGGCAATTATAAATGGAACCCACATGGGATAGAACTATTCTAGACTTGGTGCTTATAAACGGAGAAAGGGTTTCTGAAGTTACGATGGGTGATCATTTGGCATCTAGTGATCACAGAATGGTGAGGATCAATATAAAACTGAGGGATGAGAAGGCTTACTCAAATTTGAAGGTTCTAAACTTCAAAAGAACTAACTTTGTCAAGATGTGGGAATACTTCAAGGAAGTGTTGGTTGGATGGGAACAGCTAAACGAAGTAGAAAAGTAGAGGGTGAAACGGAAAAGAGCTATTCTGAAGGCAACAAATCTTTATGTTAAGAAAGTACATAAAGGTGAAAGAAAAAGAAGGCTGCTTTGGTCCTCAAATGTAGTAGCCAAAAAAAATGAGAGAAAAAAAAGTTAGCCTTCATAAATTTCAAGATGTCGTAGAAAGAGGAGGACAGACAAAAATATGTGGAAAAGCTGTCAAGTAGTGGGAAAAGCTGTCAGAAAAGCAAAGATGCAAAAGAGAGAAAAGATAGCTGATATGGTAAAATTGGGGGAACAAAATATTTTTTAGATATGTAAGTGACAGGACGAAGTGTCTAAATGGCATAGTGAGGCTCAAGGGTGAAGGGGACAAATATGGAGAAATCGATAAGGGTAAGGCTGAACAGCTTAACAATTATTTCTGCTCTGTGTTCAAGGAGGAAAGACCAGGGGTAGGACCACAGAAAACAAATGCAAATGGGGATAGAAGTGTAGTAGATCTGGAAAGATTCTCGGAAGACTGTGTTTGTAATGTAATGTAATGTAATTTATTTCTTATATACCGCTACATCCGTTAGGTTCTAAGCGGTTTGAAGAAAATATACATTAAGATTATAAATGAGAAGTAAGAAGGTACTTAAAAAATTCCCTTACTGTCCCGAAGGCTCACAATCTAACTAAAGTACCTGGAAATTAATAAAGAAGAGAAAATAAAGATGGTTGAAAAAAGAAAAATTCTATGTGAATTTATAGGATGGAAATTAAACTGACAGTGAAGAACTATATGAAAAATACATATGGAATTCAGTTAGAGAGGGTAGGTTACAATCTATTTATGGTATTTGTTTAATTGGAAGGTGTTAAGGTGGGTAATTTGGGGGAAGGTTATCTGAAGGTAGGTGAATCTTCTGGAGGTAAAAGAGGAGGGGTTAAGATATTTGGATGAATTTTTTGAAAAGCAGGGTTTTGATTTCTTTTCTGAATGTTTTGAAGTTGTCTGATATTGTCATAAGATTGGAGATGGAATGGTTGATTTTTGCTGCTTGTGTTGCTAGAAGGTTGTCAAACATTTTCTTGCGTTGTGTGCCTTTGAGTGGGGGGAAGGCGAAAGGGTTCGAGGTTCTTCTGTGTCTTGAGGTGGAGATTTGGTTTAAGCGGTTATTTAGATAGGAGGGGGAAGAGCCGTGTAATGCTTTGAATATCAGGCAGTAGAATTTGAATTGGATTCGTGCTTGTATGGGTAGCCAGTGAGAGTCTAAGAAGGCAGTTGTTATGTGATCATATTTTTTAAGTGAGTAGATCAATCTGAGGGCGGTGTTTTGTATGGTCTGGAGTTGTTTTATCATAGTGGCTGGACAAGGAAGATATAGGGAGTTGCAATAATCCAGCAGACCTACGATTAGGGATTGGACGATTAGTCTAAATTGTGCTTGGTCAAAGAATTTTCTGATTTTACGGAGATTTCTCATGGTTAGAAAAGCTTTCTGGGTTGTTTTGTTGATTTGGGGCTGCATTGTGCAACATCTGTCTATCGTAACTCCTAGGAGTTTTAGTTCGGGTTGTATTGGGTATTTGGTATTTTTGATTTTCAGTTCAGTGATGGTAGGAGTTTGGGCTTTTTCGAGCAAAAGGAATTTTGTTTTTTCAGAATTTAGTTTTAGTTTGTGATCCATCATCCATTTTTCTACTGTGTCTAAGGTTGTTTCTAGCTTTGTTGTGGTGGTGGTCTCTGATGGGTCGAATGGGAGGATTATGGTGATGTCATCAGCATAGCTGAAAGATGTGACATCTAGGGTATCTAAAGTGGCTCCTAGGGAGGAGATAAAGAGGTTGAAGAGCGTAGGTGAGAGAGGTGATCCTTGTGAAACTCCGCAGGGATTTGTCCATGGTTCTGATTTGATATCATTGTATTTTACCCTGTAGGTTCTAGATTTGAGGAACCCCTGAAACCATTTGTAGACCTTGCCTGAGATTCCTATGGCGTCGAGAATTTGTAGTAATAAGGTGTGGTCAACTAGGTCAAATGCTGCGGAGAGGTCTAATTGTATTAATATCATTTTTTTTCCTTTACTGATGTGTTGTCGGGCTGTATCTAGTAATGTGACAAGTAGTGTTTCTGTACTATGGTTAGTTCAGAATCCTGATTGTGAGGGGTGGAGTAGGTTATGTTTTTCCAGATATTCGGTGAGGTATTGTGCCACTAGGCCTTCTATTATTTTAACGTACAATGGTATTGAAGCGATAGGTCTGTAGTTGGAGGGGCTATCTATTGGGCCTTTGTGATCCTTTATGATTGGAGTGATTAAGATCTCTCCTAGGTCCTGTGGGAATTGGCCTTCTGTCAATGTGGTTTGAATCCATAGCATGAAGTTGGTTTTGAATGTGGTGGAGGCGTTTGATAATATGTAGGTGGGGCAATTATTTAGGTCACTGGAAGCATGGCTGTATTTATTGTAGAGTCGGTTCATATCCGACCAGACTAGAATTGGGAAATCGGACCAGCTTCTGTCTGCTACGATGGCTTCGCTAGTTGATGGGTTTGTTGTTATCTTTTCTAGATGGGTGTGTGTGTTGATGAATGTAGATCTGATATTGGTGATCTTGTTTTTGAAATGGTCTGCTAGGTGGATGGCTGTTGGTGGGTGGATACCTTGGGTGGAGAGGTAAGGTTTGGTATCTGTGAGGTTCTTTAATAGATTAAATAGCTTTTTTGTGTCTGGGATTTTTTTGCCTATCATATTGGAGTAGTAGGCTTTTCGTTTTTCCTTGAGTTTGGTTTTGTATTGATTAATTTGGTATCTCCATGCAGTTTTAGTGTGTTCTAAACTCTTGTTTTTTTTCCAGACTCTTTCTAGTTGTCTGCAGAGCTTTTTAGATTGGAGAAGTTCGGCGTCGAACCATTTATCAGAAGGTCTGCATATTTTGAATTTTAGTTTTTCTGGGGCTAGCTCATTTAGAATGGTTTCGCTTATGGATCTCCATTGGGATATAAATTCGTTGGGAGCTATGTTGGTGGTGGCGTGGTCTGCTTTATCCCAGAATATGGAGGGTTCGATTTTTTGGCGTGTTTTGAAGGAGGTTTTTATTGGAGGTTGTTTGTTAATGTTTTGAGGCCAGTTGATGTCAAAGGTGTATTTATAGTGATCTGACCAAAGGGAGGGGTGCCATGCCCCATTAGAGATATTGATTTTGGGTTTGTGAAGATGTTGGGTCATATAAGCAGCAAGATCTAATTGGTGTCCTTTTTCGTGTGTGGATTGGGGATTGAGGATCTGGTAGTTTAGTGCATTGAGGTATGAGAGTAAATTTATTACTTGTTTTGAGGTGTGATCTTCTAGATGGAGGTTTATGTCTCCTAGGAGAAGATTATGAGGTGATGTTAGGGAGTTCTGGTAAATAAATTCTTCAAGCGCTTGTTTGTTGTCATTCCATTTTCTTGGTGTTGAGTAACAGAGGATGCATGTTAGAGTTTCTATGAGAGAATCATCGGATAGTTGACAGGCTAGGAGATCTAGGTGGGGAGTGGAGTGTTTGTCTAGGGTCTTTATATTGATGTTGTTTTTGAGTATGATGGCTAGGCCTCCACCACGTTTTTTTTTTCTGCAGATTAATTCAATTTTATAACCCATTGGGCAAAGTTTTGTGATGGAGGGATCGGATTCTGAGGTTAACCAGGTTTCGGATAGGAATAAGCAGCTTAGTTGTTTTTTAATTATCCAGTCCTTAAGGTCTGCTTTTGTGCTTATTGATCTGATGTTCATATATGCACAGGATAATGTAGTGTTAAGTGTTTGGGGAGTGGGTGAGCAGTTTGGGTGGAGGAGATTTTCTTTGGTTAGTGGGTGATAGTTGTGGTTTACCGATTTTGGTTTTAGGGTTGGTCTATTTCTCCAGTTGGTTGGTATGCTGATATGGTTGAGTGAGGAGCAGTCTATCAAGTTTCTGGGTGAGTATAGTTTTCTGGTAGGTGGATGGAATCTATGGGATTTTGTTAAGGTTGGGATAGAGGATGTATGATATCCTTCTGCTTTTCTGTTGGTTAGGAGTAGGAAGAATATTAAATGTAGGAGTGTGATTGTAGATAAATTGGGAGGCATAGTTATTTTTGTTTAGGGAGTCAGAGAGTCTGGAGTTAGGTACTTGGTGTGCGGCTATCAATATTATATAGGGTATTGCTGGTTCATGGGGAGCTAACAGTGTTAAGTAGGATTAAGGAGATCTATCAGTGGGATATAAGAGTATCGGCAGTAGCAATTTGTCTATGCTTGTCAGGTGGTTTTGGAGATAAACAGTATTATCAATTTAACAGGATCTATGAGGTAATGCAGAAATACAGTACTGTACTATTAGCTTGACAGGTTATAAAAAGATATATGGTTATTTAGAGGTATCTAGTATTAATAGCTATCAGGCTCTAAGAGTGTATGTAGGTTCTTTTGGAGGTAATTATTATTATCATTTATCAATCTATATGTAGAATTATTGGTTATTAAACAGTATTATCACTTATCAATCTATATGTAGAAATACAAGTTAGTTAAGTAATACTATCACTTATCTAGCTATATGAAGAAATACGTCTAGTAATTGTGTGTCTCTAATGGAAATATATGCTTAACAGTTATTTATGCAGGTAGGCAGTTTTATTTTCAAGTCTATGGGCTCCTGGTTGTAGCGGCTGGACCCGTTGCTGCTTAGGTGTATAAGCAATTGATTTTCCACTGCTGCTGATGTTTAAAGGCAGGCAGATTGATCTCTCCAACGGATTGCATGGGGAGGGGCTCACATGCCTAGCTGTATCGTGGTAAAGGGCTCCCGGTAGTGGCGGCTGGTCTTGCTGCTGCTTAGGTGTAAAAGCAGTTGATCTTCTTAGCGGATTGCAGGGGGGGAAGAGTTCATACTCTTGGTAGGATCGGGTCTGTGGACTCTCGGTGGTTGTGGCTGGTCTTGTTGCTGCTTAGGTGTAAAAGCAGTTGATCTCCACTGCTGCTGATATTTAAAAGCAGGCAGATTGATCTCTCCAATGGACTGCAGGGGGAGGAGTTCACACTCCTGGCAGGATCGGGTCTGTGGGCTCTTGGTGGTTGCGGTAGGTCTCGCTGTTGTTTGGATGTAAAAGCAGTTGTTTATCTACTGCTGCTGCTATTTAAAGTAGGTAGATTGATCTCTAAAACAGGATATAGGGGGAGGAGCTCACATGCCTGGTTGGATCGGGGCAAGGGCTCCTATTATAGGCAGCTGGTCTTGCTGGTACTTAGGTGTTAAAGCAGTTGATCTTCCTAGCGGACTGCAGGAGGTGTGTAGCTCACATTCCTGTCATGATCTGGTCTATGGGCTCTTGGTAGTTGCGGTTGGTCCCAATGCTGCTTAGGTGTAAAAGCAGTTGTTCTCCCACTGCTGCTGATATTTAAAAGCAGGTAGATTGATCTATCCAATGGACTGCTGGGGGAAGATCTTATATGTCTGGCTGGATCGTGGCTAGGGTTCCTGGTAGTGGCGGCTGGTCCTGTTGCTGCTTAGGTGTAAAAACAGTTGATCTTCTTATCGGATTGTAGGGGGGGGCGGATCTCACATTCCTGGCAGGTTCGGGTCTGTGGGTTCTTGGTGGTTGCGGATGGACCCGCTGCTGCTTAGGTGTAAAAGCAGTTGTTTTCCCAATGCTGCTGATATTTAAAAGCAGGCAGATTGATCTTTCCAATGAATTGTATGGTGAAGAGCACACATGTCTGGCTGGATTGGGACAAAAGCTCTCGATAGTGGTGGCTGGTCTTGGTGCTGCTTAGGTGTAAAAGCAGTTGATCTCCTACTTCTGATGATATTTAAAAGCAAGCATATTGATTTTTCCAACGGAATGCTGGGGGAAGAGCTTACTTGTCTGGCTGGATCAGGGCAAAGGACTCTCGGTAGTGGTGGCTGGTCCTGTTGCTGCTTAGGTGTAAAAAAACAGTTGATCTTCCTAGTGGACTGCAGGGGGAGGTGGAGCTCACACTTTTGGCTGGATCGGGTCTGTGGGCTCTTGGTAGTTGCGGATAGTTCCGCTGCTGCTGAGGTGTAAAAGCAGTTGATTTTCCACTGTTGCTGATATTTAAAAGCAGGTAGATTGATCTCTCCAATGGACTGCAGAGGGAGGAGCTCACATGCCTGGCTGGATCGGGGCAAAGGGCTCTTGGTAGTGGTGGCTGGTCCTGCTGCTACTTAGGTGTAAAAGCAGTTGATTTTCCTAGCGGACTGCAGGGAGGGTAGAGCTCATATTTTTGCAGGATCGGGATTGTGGGTTTTTGGTGGGTTGGTCCCATTGCTGCTTAGGTGATTTATCTCCCACTGCTGCTGATATTTAAAAGCAGGCAGATTGTCCAGGGAGAGGAGCTCTGCACTCAAACTGCCATCCTCCTCGCCTTCAAGTTCCGGAATCTACAGTGTTTGTGAGGAGCTAGCTAAATTAAAAATAGGCAAAGCCATAGGGTCTGACAGGATACATCTCAGGGTAATCAAGGAACTCAGAGAGGTTCTGGCAGCTCTGTTGTCTTATCTTTTCAATGCTTCCTTAGAGTCTGGTGTGGTCCTGGAGGACTGGAGAAGGGCAGATGTGGTCCCTCTGCACAACAGCGGAAGTAAGGAGGAGGTTGGGAATTACAGGCTGGTTAGTCTGACCTTGGTAGTGAGTAAACTAATGGAAGTGCTTCTTAAGCAGAGGATAGTGAGATTTCTAGAGTTAAATGGACTGCAGGACCTTAGACAGTTCTTGTCAGATGAATCTGATTGATTTCTTTGACTGGGTGACCAAACAGTTGGCTATGGGAGGGGAGCTAGATGTAGTGTATTTGGACTTTAGCAAAGCTTTCAACATAGTGCCACATTTTGCATCCCTGTCTCAAGAACTTGTCCCCAAGAGTTTGGAAATTAAAGTGATTTAATTTAACCAGTCTCTATCTTGGAACCAATCCAATCATTTGGTTTTATATACCGATTGATCACTCATAGAGAGCTCGACTCAGTTTACAACTATTTAAGATTTATTTGACGAATCCAGAATCTACCATTCCATGTTTGCTTGAGTTGATTGAGAAATTTGGAAAATTTTCAGAGTATAAGATAAATTGGAATAAATCAGAGGTTCTTCCACTAAATGTACACTGTACAAAAGGTTTATTTGATGCATTTTCTTTCGTTTGGAAGGAAGATGGTTTAAAATACTTAGGAATTTGGATTACAAAAACAGTGGATGATACAATGAAAATTAATGAAAAATGTTTATTACAAAAGGTAACAGAAATGTGTGAGCAATGGAATCCTTTACATTTATCTTGGTGGGGGAGAGTACAAACTGTTTTTTTTTTTTTTTTTTTTGTTTTTTTTTGTTTTTTTTACCCAAATTACAGTTTATTCTTGGATTTAGATATCAGCTGCTTAACAGGACAGGGTCTTTCCAAACAAAAATCAACTTCAAAAATGCTTAACACAAGAAAGAGTGTAAGTAAAGTGCATGACAGGAAGCCTGCTCAGCTGAAAGGACTGCAAGATCAGAAGTCAGCGATCACTCGCCAGAGCGGCAGCAGGCTCGAAAACCACACTGCAAGTTCTGGCATCCACTGGCGGTATCAGCATGAGGACCATTAATATTGTCACAGTAGTAGAAGTGTTCATCATTTAGAGAAGGACATGCTGAAACCAAATCTTGCAGGCCTGCTCCAGTTACAATAACACAGCCAGAAAGATTAAGGTGTTCCAGATGAGGTAATCCTCCTCTCAAAGTCAACGCCCTGAGACCACTGTCGGTTATCTGATGACATCCAGATAAACTGAGGAACTGAAGCACACGTGCAGTCTCTTGGATTGATTTTGCACTCCCAGAGCAAACTAAGTCTTTTACCTCTGACTGTTGAGTCCTTCTTGCCACTTTACACTGAGAGGTCTCTGGGAGTGCTTGTATAGTCCTTAGTGCTGTTCCAGCACAACAGTATGAATAAGCACAATATGTCAAGGCAGCAGAAGCACAATTCCGTTGTAAGCAGACATTAGTCCTTAGTCCAATTATGTCCTTACTGCAGCAGCTAGACTCAAAACAATGGAGGCCAGATGTTGTTTCTACTACACAAAGTCCATCAGCATTTCTGTATCTCCATTCAGCAGCATCTTCAATATCAGCTAAATCTTCTGCATCTAGCATCCAAATGTAGGCTGAAGAATTAAAATGTCTGGAATTAACAGGCTTTATCCAATGATGCTTATTATTTGCTCCCTTGGCGAGGCTATCCTCAGTAAACTTATACAAAGTGTGGGTTGTCTGAGTAGTAATATTCTTATTTTTGTTTTTTGTGGTCTTATATTGACAGGATTTTAAAATGCTTTTGTTGTGAGATGGTAGAATCCCCAAAGCTCTTGACATCATTTCTAAAGCCATATCTGTTATTTTCTCACAACCAGACAGATCAAGATGGCGAAGACTCTGGCAACCACCAACTGAAGACCATCCATCAAATGCAGAGTCAGAAACATCTGTCTGAGTGAGATCTAAATGTTCCAGATTTGGGCAAAGTTCCAACATCTGTTGAACCGTTTTACTGGAAACAGCAGAACTGTATGCCAGTACTAGGGTTGTCACTGAAGATCCCACATATGGGAGAACATTATGTATCACACCATGGAGTAAGTACAAACTGTTAAAATGAAGATTTTACCTGTAGTTTGTTACCAAATGGGGATGTTACCAGTTTTTTTTCAGGGGTCCTTTTATAAAAAGTTAAATAGGGTTTTAACAAAATTTGTTTGGCTGGGTAAAATTCCTAGAATTGCTTTAGTGTCTTTGCAAAGGCCAATTGTGGAGGGTGGGGTAAATTTTCCTAACTTTTATAGGTATCATCAAGCCTATATTTTGCATCAAGGTATGTATTGGATCCTCACAGAGCCCATCGATAATATACCAGATTGGTTCTGGCTAGAATGGAGACTCATGTTTCCTTTGCGTCTCTGTCATGTTATTAGTATCAAAATGCCAAGGTTATATAAGGATAATAATGAGTGAGAAACTGACTATGTTTATAAATGCCAATGGTAAGAGAGCAAATGCCATCTAAAAATTGCTCAGAAAAAGTGAAACTCTGAAGGGAGGTGGATACCTTCCCTTGGTAAAAGAGTTTACCATCCAATCATTGCATTGCTTTAAAAGACATCACTCTCTAACCAGGTAGAACTTCAATTGTATAACAAAGATACTTAATCGACAAAAAACATGTTCAATATATATGAGAAAATCTCTTGCTTGCACTTATCTGTGCAGACTTGAAAAACTGTAAATGTAAGGGCTCTGGGGTCTCAACGTGGCCCCGTTTCGATAAACTGCTTCAGGAGACCCAATACAATGCTGCACACTGGTATAAATGTATCTTCCCAAGAGATGATCTGAAAGTAACAACAAAAATTGTATCAATCACAGCGCAACAAAAACTCAAAAATGGAGCGCTGAGAAACTATATTACTTCTTGGCAGCCTAGGAGCTAAAGAGAAAAGCACTCACATACCGTTTATCAAAATTTTGTGCCTTCACATACGTATCAGCCTTTTGATATCAGAATTGCCCTATTCAAATTTATCAGGAAGTGTAAACTGAAACATTTTTTTCATAAAGAGGCAGACAGCCGTGATGACATCACGGATGATTTAGGATCTACTGCACAAGTAAAATTACCACTGAAATCTATGTGGTGCCCTCCTGGCACTGTAGACCCACATATACAGACTTTTGAAAATCTGGTACTGAAAGATATAGAAGAATTAGAGCATCTGCAGTCTCCACTTCGGTTCAACTTATCACGCTCACAGCAATTGGCTTTGAATGTTTTAGCCACTGATAGTGATATTGTCATCAGACCCGCTGACAAAGGGGGAGGAATAGTCATCTTGGACATGGCACAATATGAAGCAGAGGCTCATCGCCAATTGTCGGATAGCACATATTATGAGATGCTCCATCATGACCCAGTGAGTGATATTCAGGACGTCATTTCAAGTATTTTGGTGCGAGGGTTGGAGATGGGTGTTATAACTGAGAGGGAGTACAGATTTTTACACTGCAAGTACCCTAAAACTCCAGTTATCTACTTTGTTCCAAAAATTCATAAATCACTTACCAACCCTCCAGGAAGACCAATAGTTTCAGGTATAGGGTCAATATTGGAACCCTTATCAGCCATGTTGGACTCTTATCTTAAGGATAGAGTCCCCCTAGCTCCATCATACATCTTGGATTCAGCTAGCATGATAAAATTCTTGGCAACATTTACCAATATCACACATGGTGCTATACTGTTTACCTTGGATATCACAGCCCTGTACACAAATATACCACAGCATGATGCTATTGACATCATCAAAGAAGAATTACAGATGATGGACATCCCGGCTATTAAAATCAAATTTTTGACGGACCTAGCTTCAATTGCTTTGGGCATGAATTATTTTCAGTTTGGCGAAGTATTTTATAAACAGATCAAAGGTACCGCCATGGGAGCCAAAATGGCTCCATCCATTGCTTGCCTCTACGTGTCCAGGTTCGAAAAAACCTTTTTGTACCCTTCCATCTATTGGCAACAGTTGATTTTTTTGGAAACGCTACATAGATGATATCCTTGGCATTTGGACAGGCACAGCAGAAGAATTGGATCAATTTTTAGGATGGTTGAACAGTTGTGACGCTAATCTGCAGTTTACTTTATATAAAGATCAACACCAAGTACCTTTTTTGGACATTAACATTCAGTTGAGCAACGGAAATTTTCAAACATCTATTTATCGTAAACCTACTGACCGCAACAATCTTCTTCAATACGATAGCTTTCATCCGAAGCATTTAAGGGACAATATCCCAGCAGGTCAATTCTTGAGACTTCGAAGACTGTGTACTTCCACACAGGATTATGTTTCTAAGGCAGAAGCCATGAAAGCTAGGTTTGAAGAAAAGGGTTACCCTGTCTCTGTCATAAAGAAAGCATACAAGAGGGGATTGTATGCTAATCGTTCTTTATTATTAGAAACACAATCCAAAAGTGAGGATCAATCTTTAGTATGTGTTTTACCCTACTCACATTTGGCATTTCACATCAAACGGACCATTAAACAGCATTGGCACGTTATGCAATACCATCCAGAGTTTCAGGAACCCCCTCGTTTTGCATTCTCTAGAAACCAGAATTTAAAACAAAAGCTGGTTCACTCCCAGTTCCAGCATTCTTTTCAGGACATTTCTATTGACAAGAGAGGGCATCAACCTTGTGGGCACTGCAGAATGTGTCAGTACAGCGTACCCTTACAGCATATGAATTTGATCACTAAAAGAAAATTTCGCTACACAGCTTCAGATTGTAATACAAAGCAAGTTGTATACATAATACAATGTCCCTGCGGATTGAGTTATGTGGGCTGTACAGTACGTAGTATTAAGACTAGGATAGGTGAGCACATAAGCAGGATAAATTCTGGCATACAAGAAGCCCCTCTTGTACAACATTGGACACAACAGCGGCATGACATTTCCACTTTGAGATTTTCAGTACTTGATATAGTCATTGCTACCAGAGGGGGTGATATACCTAAACTCCTCTGGCGCAAGGAACAGAAGTGGATCTTTGAGCTCAACACACTTCACCCTGGCGGATTAAATAACAAAAAAACAGCATTCAAAAAGGAAACACAGCACACAAACAGTTCTCAAAACACATTCACTGTTTGTGGCTCACAGACAAGTTCACCTGCATTGGTTCAGGCCAATTATCATCAAAGTCAGCACAAGCCTCCTGACAGTCCATAGATTCTTCATACAGGTGAGACGAATCCTCTGTCGGTTCTACTTCAGACACCTCCATAGGTTGGGGCCAGTCGCCCCTGTTTGGCTCAGTAGGATCCCTGGGGAGACAAAGCTTCAGCTTTCTCCCTAACCGGCTTGCTGATCTGAATGCCACTACTGGCTTATGTACCTTAGGGGCGTGCTCTGTTCTAGGTGAGTCAGCAGAAGCCCAGGGACCTCTAGTGGCATTTTTGTGAATTGGAGTTTTCTCAGCTCAGTTTCAACAGTAGTTTTTTCAACAGTAGTTTTTTTCAATAACTCTTTATTCATAATGACAGTGTTCTTTCTCACACATTAACCTTTTTGACGTCATCGATTTTCTGACGTCATCACGTTCCGTTAGAGGTCACCCCTCCTCCTCACTGTAGTATAAAAGTAGTGAGGAGGTGAGCGGTCTCCGTCGTTTGGAATCTTCAAATTTTGATAAACGGTATGTGAGTGCTTTTCTCTTTAGCTCCTAGGCTGCCAAGAAGTAATATAGTTTCTCAGCGCTCCATTTTTGAGTTTTTGTTGCGCTGTGATTGATACAATTTTTGTTGTTACTTTCAGATCATCTCTTGGGAAGATACATTTATACCAGTGTGCAGCATTGTATTGGGTCTCCTGAAGCAGTTTATCGAAACGGGGCCACGTTGAGACCCCAGAGCCCTTACATTTACAGTTTTTCAAGTCTGCACAGATAAGTGCAAGCAAGAGATTTTCTCATATATATTGAACATGTTTTTTGTCGATTAAGTATCTTTGTTATACAATTGAAGTTCTACCTGGTTAGAGAGTGATGTCTTTTAAAGCAATGCAATGATTGGATGGTAAACTCTTTTACCAAGGGAAGGTATCCACCTCCCTTCAGAGTTTCACTTTTTCTGAGCAATTTTTAGATGGCATTTGCTCTCTTACCATTGGCATTTATAAACATAGTCAGTTTCTCACTCATTATTACATTTACTTCACTGACTAGTGTATATATATTTCCCTGTAAGCCTTTTTGACAAGGTTATATAAGGAGCATAAAATATTTGTTGATACATGGAAAACTTTAAGGTATATAAGTAGTCTAACTCCTATTCCAATAATTACCGTATTTTCACGCATATAACGCGCGCGTTATACGTGTTTTTACAAACCGTGCATAGCCTTGTGCGGTATACGCGTGAGCGCGCTATATAAAATTTTTTTTACATAGTTCCCCCCCCCGACGCACCCCCACCCCGAAGGACCGCTCGCATGCACTCCCACCCGCACCCCCACCCTGAAGGACCGCTCGCACCCCCACAGCCTCCCGACCCCCCCCATCATGTAGAAGCTCCTACCGGTGTCCTGCTGCTTCCTCTTCCGGCGGTTCGCCCTTTCTCTAACGTCAAGCCCTCTTGCCCCGCCGATTCCCCGACACGATCGGGGCAAGAGGGAGCTCAAGCTCTCTTGCCCCAGTCAACCGCGGCACCCCCGACACGATCGGGGCAAGAGGGAGCTCAAGCCCTCTTGCCCCCCGACACGATCGGGGCAAAAGGGAGCCCAAGCCCTCTTGCCCCGCCGACTCCCCAACTCCCCGACAATATCGGGCCAGGAGGGAGCCCAAACCCTCCTGGCCACGGCGACCCCCTACCCCCACCCCGCACTACATTACGGGCAGGAGGGATCCCAGGCCCTCCTGCCCTCGACGCAAACCCCCCCTCCCCCCAACGACCGCCACCCCAAAGAACCTCCGACCGCACCCCCCAGCCGACCCGCGACCCCCCTGGCCGACCCCCACGACACCCCCACCCCCCTTCCCCGTACCTTTGTGTAGTTGGCCGGACAGACGGGAGCCAAACCCGCCTGTCCGGCAGGCAGCCAACAACGGAATGAGGCCGGATTGGCCCATCCGTCCCAAAGCTCCGCCTACTGGTGGAGCCTAAGGCGCCTGGGCCAATCAGAATAGGCCCGGAAGCCTTAGGTCCCTCCTGGGGGCGGGGCCTTGGGCACATGGTCGGGTTGGTGTGCGGTATATATGTGCGCGGTATATAAAAATTTCTGTACATAAATTTGTGTTTTCCGCGCACTATACCCGTGTGCGCGTTTTACACGGGTGCGCGTTATCTACGTGAAAATACGGTAAATCAACAACTCAAACGATTTGGCTAAACGCCAAGATCAAAATTGGCGGTTTTAAAATCATCTGGAAGCATTGGATGTTGGCAGGAATCCGTACTTTGGAGGATGTAATAAATAAAGGTTGCTTGAGTTTTCACAATTGCAACATAAATTTGGTCTTCATAAATCGCAATATTTTAGATGGTTGCAATTGAAGCAGGCTATTCAGGTAGGGTTCCCTGAATGGAAAAATCTTAATAATTATCATAGCCTGGAATTCTTATGCTTTCAGATGGATTCTATGGGACATCAGGCCGCGCAGTGGTATAAATTATTATCTGGATTTGTAAATAAAAAACCAAAAAATGGTCTTAGGGATATTTGGAGCATTGAGATTAAGCATCAAATTAATGCATCTCAATGGCCACAACTTTGGTCTTGGAGGTTAAGATGTACAGTATCAGCATCTATGAGACAAACATGGTTTTTTCTTTTTGGACCCCTGTTCGTTTACAAAAACTAGATAGCTCTAGGTCTAATAGATGTTGGCACTGTTATCTTGAAGTTGGGATATTAGATCATCTTTTATTCTATTGTCCATTCATATTATTGTTTTGGAAGTCAATTTGGCCTCAAATAAATAGGATGTTGGAAAATCCGGTAGCCTTGACATATGATACTATTTTATTTGGCACAGCAATGAGAGCAAAGAGTCAAATTTCGTCAAATAACAACAGGGCTCGGTTCTTGGGCCTATCTTGTTCAATATTTTTATAAACGACCTGGAAGAGGAAACGACATGCAATATAATAAAGTTTGCTGATGATACAAAACTATGTCGGGTGGTTGGCTCTCAAAGGGACTGCGAGGATCTCCAGAAAGATCTGAACCAGCTAGAAACGTGGGCGATAAAGTGACAGATGAACTTTAACATAAACAAATGCAAGGTGATGCATCTAGGAAAGAAAAACAAGGAATATGAGTATAAGATGTTGGGGATCAAGTTGGATAAATGCGAACAGGAAAGGGATTTGGGGGTACTGATTGACAGTACCCTAAAGCCATCGGCACAATGTGCGGCGGTGGCGAAGAAAGCGAGCAGGATGTTGGGCATAATTAAGAAGGGGATTACGAGTAGATCGGAAGATGTCATAATGCCACTTTATAGAACAATGGTCAGACCGCACTTGGAATACTGTATCCAACACTGGTCTCCATACCTAAAAAAGGATATAACTCTACTGGAGAAAGTGCAGAGGCGAGCCACGAAACTTATTAAAGGAATGGAACATTTGACCTACAAAGATCGACTCAGGAAGCTGGGACTGTTTACCCTTGAGAAGAGAAGACTGAGAGGGGATTTGATAGAGACTTTTAAAATATTAAAAGGATTTGATAAAATAGACCAAGAAGCAGCATTACTGACATTTTCACATGTGACACGGACAAGAGGTCATAGCCTGAAACTGAGTGGCAGCAGGTTCAGGACAAATGTCAGGAAGTTTTCTTTCACACAGCGCGTGGTGGATGCTTGGAATGCACTCCCGGGGGAGGTTGTGGAGGAGACTACTGTACTGGGATTCAAGCGCAAGTTGGATGCCTTCCTTCTTGCATATCATATTGAGGGATACGGTAAATCCAGGTCTCCATAAAGGAGTGCCTAAATGGGCCGCCGCGTGTGCGGATCACCGGACTAGATGGACCTCGGTCTGATCCGGTGAAGGCGTTTCTTATGTTCTTATAAACTTTTATTTATTTTGACTGGAGTAGCAATTCAACAAATAACATACAATTGGAAAAATTATGACAGATTAAATTATAACTTTTGGTGGAATTCTGTATGCCATATATATAAAATGGAACGTACAATAGCAACACAAAAAGGATATTTTGGTAAATTTCAGAAAATATGGAGACCATTAACAGACTTTTGTAATGAATGATAACAGTTTCCCAAGGTAATATATTTGATAGAAGGGAAAAAGGTGGGTATTATTTTTATTTATCTCATAACGCATATGAATATGTTAATAGTCCCACTGTATTGTATGAAATACTGTTACGGGAGGGGATGGGATGGGAGAGTTTCTATTTAATAATAATTGTTCAGATATCAGGTGTAATACATAAAATTCAAGACATTAGAATATAAATATGTAATGAAATGTTATATTTAATGTGCTATATGAGAGTTAATCAAGTGTGTATTTATAAGTTCATATCTAATACACTTATTGTAACATGCAAAAATGAATAAAGAATTAAAAAATAAAAAAATAAATAAGATTATAACAGAAAAGAATCATGGTTGACAAATAAAAAATTGTTAATCAGACACAGATAAAATTTTATTGAGTCTTCTGAAATAAGTGAGTTTTTAACTTTTTTCAAAATGTTGCTAATTGAGAGAGGAGTCTAATCTCAGATGGAAGCTCATTCCAAATCTTTACAAATAAAAAGGTAAATGAACAACAGAAATTAGCTGTTGATTTGATATTCCTTAAGGTGGGAAAGCTAAGTTTATATTTGTGGGCACTTCTGGAATTCTATAGCAGAAAAGAATTGAAAGAAATAGGAACAAAAGGGAAAAGATCCCAAACATAATTTAAAACATTATACTAACACTAGTCTTTAAGCCCATTACATTAACGGATGCTAGAGTAGATGTCTGTCTGTCTGGGTTTTTTTTTTCTTTGTCTCTCTCTCCTTGCACACTACCTGTCTGTCTGTCATTTTTTCTGTCTGTATCTCTCCCTATGTCCTTAGTGCCCCCAGTGCCTCCTTCCTATGTCCCCATCATTATCTTCCAGACTTTGTCCCACCCCCACCCCCAGTCTGCCTGCCTGCCTCCCATCCCCCTGAGCAGCATGTTTCCATTTAAACCCCCCACCCCCGATGCCAGCCTGCCTGCCTGCCTCCCATCCCCCTGAGCAGCATGTTTCCACTAAACCCCCCCACCCCACCCCCGATGCCAGCCTGCCTGCCTGCCATCCCCCTGAGCAGCATGTTTTCATTTAACCCCCCACCCCCCTGATGCCAGCCTGAGCTGCATGTTTCAATTTAACCCCCCCCGATGCCAGCCTGCCTGCCTGCCTCCCATCTCCCTGAGCAGCATGTTTCCATTATAACCCCCCACCCCCTGATGCCAGCCTGCCTGCCTGCCTCCCATCCCCTTGAGCAGCATGTTTTAATTTAACCCACCCCCATTGCCCCTCCCCGATGCCAGCCTGCCTGCCTGCCTCCCTCCCATCCCCTTGAGCAGCATGTATCCCTTTAATCCCCCCGCCCCTCCCCTACCCAGCACACATGAAACCCTAGTTGACCCTCCCAGCCGACTCACCACAAGACGAACAGAAACCTCCCAGCTTCAGCAGCGTCCGAGGCACAGTAAACACATTGCTTCACGGTCTTCTACTGGTCTACTTTCCTCTGCCGCGTCCCTGATGAGTAGGGGATCAAAAGTTTGTCTATAAATGCCGGTTGATTAGAGTTTTTAGTTTTGAAAGTGAAGAGAAGTATTTTATAGGAAAGACGATGAGAAACAGGTAACCAATGTGCTTTACGAAAAAGAGGGGTGACATGATCAAATTTTTTAGCTTGATAGATTAATTTAACAGCTGTATTTTGTAATAATTGTAAACGACAGATTTCTTTCTGGGTTATGCCTTGATAGAGGGCATTACAGTAATCAATAGTTGAGATTACTAGGGAGTGAATCAAGATATTAATAGAGGAATGGTTCAGAAAAGAGGAAATAGAATGGATGAGCCTGAGCTTATGAAAGTATTTCTGCATGACTGCACTAATTTGCTGATGGAAAGTAAGATCCCTGTTCTAGAATGACTCCAAGATGTTTAACTTTGTTATCCATTTGAACTGGGGAGGAGTCAGTACTAATGGGTAGACATAGATGGTCATCTGGGGAAATCGAAAAAAGAACACTGGTAGTTTTAAGAATGTTCAATGATAGTTTATTGTGCCGAAGCCAAAGGCTGATTTTGTTGAGTTTTTGATTAATTTCTGTTATGTCTTCAGGGGATTTAGAATTTATGGGATGAAGTAATTGAATATCATCGGCATAAGTGTATACAGTGAAACCTATAGATTGGGCCAGGGTGAGTAGTGGAGCTAGGAATATATTAAAGAGAAGGGGAGAAAGAATTGAACCTTGGGGCACTCCATAGTTTTGGTAAATAGTGGAAGAGATGGAGTCACTGAAACTGACTTTGTAGTATTGGTCTTGAAAGTAGAAGGAGAACCATTGCAAAACTGTACCTGAGATATTAATAGATTCTAGTCGAGCTAGAAGTAGGGAATGATCAATTGTATCGAAAGCAGAAGTGAGATCTAAGGAGATTAGAATAGAGGAGTTACGGTTGTCTTTAAAGTAATGAATTGAAGTAGTTAATCCGATGAGTGACAGTTCAGTAGATTAATTTTTTCGAAAGCCTGTTTGATAGGGATGTAAAGCATAAGTTTTTTCAGCGAAATTGGACAGTTGGTTGAAAACCAATTTTTCGATTATTTTTGCTAGGAAAGGTAAGTTTGCAATAAGACAGTAGTTGTTGATTTGATTTTCAGATTTGTTTATTTGTTTAAGCTTTGGAAATACAAGAGCAAATTTCCAAGAGGATGGTAAATAGCCGGTAGTGAGGCTTTTGATGATCATGTTAAGTATAAATGGACCAAAGATGCTGAAGTGATTTTTGAGAATAGTGGGGGGCAAATTTTCTAGAGAGTTGTTCCTGGGGTTTAGGCTCTGCATTATGACCTGCAGTTCCTCTAGTGTAGGTAAACAGAAAGTTGAGAATGAACTGGGTAGAGGGGAAGTGGGTGTGTTAGGTATTGGGGAGCTAACAAGTGTTGTTCGTACATCTTTGATTTTTTGATCAAAATGATCAGCCAGGGCTTGGGCTGTAGGTTGGTTTGAAGTAGGACCGGGTCTTTTAACGTAGGGGGAGAGCTTGCGGACAATGGAATATAGTGCTGAAGAGTTTTTGGTGGTAGATATATGGTTAGTATAGTATTTTTTCTTGGCTGTCTGTAGGGATTTCTTGTAGAAGGTGGCTTGTTCTTTGTAGTTTTTAAGTATAGATGAGGAGTGTTTGCGTCTCCAAAGCCTTTCAATAGAGCGGAGCTGACGACGAATAAGAAAAAGTTCCTGACTATACCGTGGTTTTTTAGTTGAGGAGGTGGAATGAGTGTGTGAATGAATGGGGGCCAGATAATCTAGCAATTGTTGTGTTTTGCTGTACCAGGTAATGGATTGTTCATTGAGAGCAAGATCAGAAAATTCTTCTATGTGCAGTTCCAGGTGGGTATTAATAGAATTGGTAGTAATGTTGCTGTAATCACGAGTATGGTAAGTGTATGATTTGGATAGAGATGTGCATGAATTTTGGGGAAGATTTAGACTAATTAAAGTGTGATCAATCCAGGGAAGAGGAAAAGTTTGAGGACTTTTAAATCCTGAAGAAAGAGAATTAGGGACAAAGATCATATCAATGGTATGACCGGCTGAATGTGTAGAATTATGTAGAAGGGGAGTTAGTGAGATATCAGAGATAAAAGATAGAATATCAGAAGTAATTGGATTATTAGGGACATCAAAATGAATATTAAAGTCTCCTAATATAATAGGGTACTCATGGGAAATACAGAAATCTAAGATAATAGATTGAAGAGATATTAAATTGTCTTTTATAATTGGGGGAGGTAGATAAAGGAGTTGGAAGTGAAGAGGGAGAGGGTTAGAGAGGGTGAATTGGAGGATCTCAGCAAATGCACAGGTGGTACTGGGTAGTTCAAAATTAAGAGGAAGAGAAGAGTGATAGATAACAGCAACATCTCCTCCAGTTTTGTGAGACCGGTAGAAAGATTTGAAAAGAAAGTTATTAGGACAAGCTTGATGTAGGTAGGCATCTTCCCCTTCTGATAACCAGATTTCAGTAAGACAGAGGATATTTAGTAGAGAATGACACGGTGACAAAATTCATCACCATTCCCGTCCCGCGGATAACCGCGGGAAATAATCCCATGTCATTTTTTAGTGTCTATTTCATCCTCAGTCCTTTTACACCAGCATTCTTCAAAGCAAAGCTTGAGGGTCAGTGGTTGTGGCCCTTCATACTCTGATTCTTCTCTCTCTCCTTAAAGAATGACATGAAGATGGTTTACCGCGGTTATCCGTGGGGACGGGAACGGTGATGAATTTTGTCACCGTGTCATTCTCTAATATTTAGGTTGTGTTGTAGAATAAGATCATGTACCGATGATATTTCCTCTTGATAGAGCAAACATTTAAGAGTCCAAGTTTTATATCAGTGGAAAAGTTAGGGGTTTGGGAAGGGGTGGAAGAAGGAGGGTTAAGAGAGATAGGAGATAAATATCTTGAATGTACTCTAGTTGTAAAAGCGGGTCGAAAAGGGGGACGATGTCCCCAAAAGATTGCAATTTGGGAGCTCATTCTAGTAAAAGTTGAAAAAGAAATGAAATATAAAATAGAGAGACAAGAGAAAGAAAAAAGTTTTATTAGATGGGTGAATAACATGAAGTGGGGTGGCGGGAAGTGGGGTGGCGGGAATGTGGGGAAGCTGAAAGCTAAGAGGGTAAAGGCTGAGGGCAAAGCAGAAGCACAGGGAACGGGAGAACTGCCCGAAATCCAAGGGCAGGCGGCCCAGGTAAATGCAGAGGTGGAGGAAAAACGACGGGAGCTACGGGACCTGCGGTGCTTATACGCAAATGCAAGAAGCCTCATGGCCAAGATGGGTGAACTAGAAGTCGTGGCCAAGGGGGAAGACCTAGATATAATTGGAATTGCAGAAACCTGGTGGACAGAGGAAAATCAATAGGATGTGGCGTTGCCGGGGTACAAGCTCTAAAGGAGGGACAGGACCCACAAGAAGGGGGGAGGCATAGCACTATATATAAAGGACTCTATCCACTCGGTCGGGATAGATATGGCAACGAAGGCAGAGGGGCTGGAATCGCTATGGGTCAAATTGCCGGAAAACAAGGGTGCAGGCATAAAACTGGGGCTGTACTATCACCCACCTGGTACGCCAGAAGGAGTCGGACACGACTTGGAAGCGGAACTGAGACAGGAATGCAGGACTGGAAGTGTAACAGTGATGGGGGACTTCAACTACCCGGGAATAGACTGGAGTACGGGTCACTCCAACTGCACTAGGGAAACAGGATTTGTAGAAGCTGAGAGGGACTGCTTCATGGAGCAACTAGTCAAAGAACCGACGCGAGGGGGTGCTACTCTTGACCTCATCCTAAACGGATTAGGGGGGCCTGCAAGAGGGGTAGAAGTGGGAGGACCACTAGGCAACAGTGATCACAACGCGATCAGATTCACATTAGAAAGGGGGACACCCATAGTAAGGAGGACCGCAACAACTGCGCTCAACTTCAAGAAAGGGAACTATGTTGCTATGAGGGAAATGGTGGGGAGGAAGCTCAGAAACATCTTTAGGATGGAGACTGTGGGAAGCGCCTGGACCCTATTCAGGGACACCCTGCAGGAAGCACAAAGAATGTACGTCCCCAGTTTCAGGAAAGGCTGCAAGAACAAGCAATCAAAGGACCCGGTTTGGATGTCAACTGAAGTAAAGAGGGCAATAAATGACAAAAAAGTATCCTTCCGGAGATGGAAAAAGGACCCAACGGAGGAAAATCACCAGGCACACAGGAAATGCCAAAAGGAATGCCACCGAGAGGTTAGAAAAGCGAAAGGGGAATACGAAGAGGGGCTGGCCAGGGAGGCGAAAAACTTCAAGGCATTCTTCAGTTACGTAAAGGGGAAGCGACCAGCGAGAGAGGAGGTGGGGCCGTTGGACGATGGGGATAGGAAGGGAGTGATTAAGGAGGATAAAGAGGTAGCTGAGAGGTTGAACACGTTCTTCTCGTCGGTTTTCACGAGCGAAGACACATCTAATATACCGGACTCAGAGGAGCTCATGAGTGGGGAACAGGCCGAAAAATTGGAGCACATAGAGGTAAGTAAGGAGGATGTCCTCAAACAGATAGACAGGTTAAAATGCAGTAAATCACCGGGCCCAGACGGGATCCACCCAAGGGTTCTGAAGGAACTAAGACAAGAAATAGCGGGCACAATCCAGCATGTTTGCAACCTATCCTTGAAAACTGGTGAGGTACCAGAGGACTGGAAATTGGCGAATGTCACACCTATCTTCAAGAAGGGATCGAGGGTTGACCCCGGGAACTAAAGGCCGGTGAGCCTGACTTCAATTATAGGGAAGATGGTGGAAGCTATGATCAAGGACGGCATTTGCGAGCACATCGAGAGGAATGGCCTACTGAGAACAAGCCAGCACGGATTCTGTAAGGGAAGGTCGTGCCTAACGAACCTTCTGTACTTCTTTGAGAGAATAAGCAGTCGGGTGGACAATGGGGAACCCATAGACATCATTTACCTCGATTTTCAAAAGGCTTTCGACAAGGTGCCACATGAAAGGCTGCTTAGGAAGCTGTGGAACCACGGGGTGGGAGGGGATGTGCACAGATGGATCAAGCACTGGTTGTCGGGTAGACTGCAGAGGGTCGGAGTGAAGGGCCAATATTCTGACTGGCGGGGAGTCACAAGCGGTGTGCCACAGGGATCGGTGCTGGGGCCGTTACTCTTCAACATATTTATCAATGACCTGGAAAAGGAGGCAAAGTGCGAGGTTATAAAATTTGCAGACGATACCAAACTGTGCGGCAGAGTTAGGTCCAGGGAGGAGTGTGAGGACCTGCAAAGGGACCTGGACAAGCTGGAAGACTGGGCAAACAAATGGCAAATGCGCTTTAACATGGAAAAATGCAAGATCATGCATATAGGGAAAAAGAACCCGTTGTTCAACTACAAATTGGGGGGGGGCATTGTTGGGAGACAGCAGACTTGAGAGAGACTTGGGTGTGCTGGTGGATGCATCACTGAAGCCATCTGCACAGTGCGCAGCAGCCTCGAAAAAAGCCAATAGGATGCTGGGCATCATAAAGAGGGGCATAACAACCAGGACGCGGGAAGTCATCATGCCATTGTATCGAGCGATGGTGCGTCCACATCTGGAATACTGCGTTCAGTAATGGTCGCCGCACCTCAAGAAGGACATGGCAGTACTTGAGAGAGTCCAAAGGAGAGCAATGAAACTGGTAAAAGGGCTGGAACACTGCCCATACGCCGAGAGGTTGGATAGGCTGGGGCTCTTCTCTCTGGAAAAAAGGAGGCTCAGGGGAGATATGATAGAGACCTTCAAGATCATGAGGGGCATAGAGAGGGTGGATAGGGACAGATTCTTCAGACTGAAGGGGACAACAAGTACGAGGGGGCATTCGGAGAAACTGAAGGGAGATAGGTTCAAAACAAATGCAAGGAAGTTTTTTTTCACCCAAAGGGTCGTGGACACTTGGAATGCGCTACCGGAGGAAGTGATCAGGCAGAGTACGGTACAGGGATTCAAACAGGGATTGGACGGATTCCTGAGGGATAAAGGGATCGTGGGATACTGAGGGAGGATCTGGGATGTAACACAAGTATAGAAAGCTAACCAGGTAATAAGTATAGAAACCCAACAGGTCGTGCATGTGCAAGACCGGAGGGTTAGGACTTCGATGGGAAGATAGGACTTCAATGAGAAACCAAGGTGGCAAGGGAGCCCCTTCTGGTGATTCAGACAGGTCGTGACCTGTTTGGGCCGGCGCGGGAGCGGACTGCCGGGCAGGATGGACCTATGGTCTGACCCGGCGGAGGCACTGCTTATGTTCTTATGATCTGGTGAGGGAAATCTAAGAAGTCACAAAGGAGAGCAATAAGAAGCAGGACCTGCGCCACAGGTAGAACTAGATTTAAAGAGAGCTACCAATGATGTGAGCGGCGGCAGTCTCCAAGGGGATAAGCCTAAGAAAAGAGTAATAGCAAGATAAAACAATGGTAAAATCAAATATAAACCACAGTATATGACAACAAGCAGAGCAAAACCACTTACGATTATAAATTTATGGAAACGCCCAGTGGAACATAAATATAAGGACAGCAGTTAGATAGACCAAAGGCAAGCAGTGTGTGAAGAAAGTACAAAACAACATGTGCCTACTGGGCCTACCCTTTAATCCGGCCCTGTTTATTTGTAACATTTGGAACAATAATACATCAGGGCAGTTTGTCATTAGGTTTTACAACTTCGCATCAAGTAGATTTTCAGAGAGAGCCACACTTATCTCAAGATGACAGCTTTTATGACCCTTAAGACCAAAGTGACCAAATCAGATCTGACATTCTTGTTCATACGTACCTAATGCTGCTGTCACAAGATGCCCATGTAGTTTCTGCACTGCTGCTGTTACATTACACAGAGTTATATGCTGTGAAAGGATGGTGCTGTAAATGGACTGCAGAGCTTCTTGTCCTGGGAAACTCACAGCAAATACACAGAAGTGTCTCTGGAACAAAATAAGAAATTCAAAGATTTTCAGGTAAAAAAGTCCCAGTTTAACCGAAATCTGACATTCCATCCAGTCATCTTGTATAAGTAGATCTTTTCTAAGCACCACCAATATACCACAGATCCTGGGAATTCAAACTTAATAATAATATCTCATATATGTGAAATTAAAGATGAAATATTATATCTCAAATAACTGCTAATTTTCCATAGCCATTTATACAAGTATATTTGTGAAAGAGTAAGGGGTTATCTTCCGCTAATGCTACCATTCCACACCTCCATACAGCATGGACATATTCATATGGGATCTGACTCAAGGGCTTCAAGGTAAAATAACACTATTCGCCGATGACGCCAAACTATGTAATATTGTAAGTGAATGCAGTTTACAGAATTATATGGCGCAGGACCTGCTTACATTGGAAAGTTGGTCCTCAACCTGGCAGCTAGGCTTCAATGCTAAGAAATGTAAGGTCATGCACCTCAGAAGCGGAAATCCATGCAGGACGTACTTCTTGAACGGAGAAACTTTAACTAGGACTTCAGCAGAACGAGATTTAGGAGTAATCATCAGTGCAGGCATGAAAACTGCCAATCAAGTGGAGAAGGCTTCATCTAAGGCAAGGCAGATATTGGGTTGTATCAATAGAAGTTTCGTCAGCCGAAAGCCTGAAGTCATAATGCCATTGTACAGGGCCATGGCGAGACCTCATCTGGAGTACTGTGTGCAATTCTGGAGGCCACATTACAGTAAAGATGTGCGCAGAATTGAATCGGTTCAACGGACGGCCACCAGGATGATCTCGGGGCTCAAGGGTCTCTCGTACGAAGAGAGACTGAACAAATTGCAGCTCTACACTCTTGAGGAACGTAGGGAGAGGAGAGACATGATCGAAACATTTAAGTACCTCACGGGACGTGTCGAAGTGGAAGATGATATTTTCTTTCTCAAGGGACCCTCGGCCACAAGAGGGCACCCGTTCAAACTCAGGGGCGGAAAATTTCATGGCGACACCAGAAAGTATTTCTTCAGAGAGAGAGTGGTTGATCATTGAAACAAGCTTCCAGTGCAGGTGATCGAGGCAGACAGCGTGCCAGGCTTTAAGAATAAATGGGATACCCATGTGGGATCCCTACGAGGGTCAAGATAAGGAAATTGGGTCATTAGGGCATAGAAAGGGGGTGGGTAAGCAGAGTGGGCAGACTTGATGGGCTGTAGCCCTTTTCTGCCGTCATCTTCTATGTTTCTATGGACTGCCAGTCCAAGACTGAGCAGACTACATGTCCCAGACTGCACTGGGTTTATAGCTCAGTGTTGAGCTCCTTAACAAGGTAACCCTGCTGAGTCAGGGGGTGGGGTTTAGCAGGGAAGTGTTTATCTGCCACAGAGAAGAATCATTGGAGAGAGAAAAGTCTCTCAGGAAGGAAGGAGTTCTGGGGAAGGAGAAACTTCCCCTTTCCTAGCTGTAGGCTGAGGGAGCCTTGGAAAGATCTGGGACATGTGCAAGAACCTTCAGGACTAGGTAAGCAAGCCCATAAACAGAATAATTGTGGAAGTGACTTAAGGCTATGAAAACTAAGCAATTGTTTGTGCCTTTCCTGAGTCTGTGAGGAAACAGACTCAGGTCTCTAGAAAAATAAAAACTTTATGGCTGTTTCACCTTTTTAATAGACCACCATTTTACACTCTTGGTCAGAAAGTTCACTATATGCAGAAAAGCTTAAATACCTTTATAAAATAGAACAGGAGAGAATGATATAGACTTTTAATAGGAAGTGAGTCTTTTTCAAATGAAGGAAAACTCCGGAAGGAGAGGGCATGGGATGAAGTTCAGAGGTGATAGGTTCAATAGTAATATAAGAAAAGGAGAAATTAGGTTCTTACCAGCTAATTTTCTATTAGTCTCTCAAGACCCGCACAGTTCACTGATGGGTAATAGCTCATCATAATCAGCAGGTGGAGACTGAGACATAAACTTTTGGCTGTAGTACAAGTGGGCTGTGTAGTCCCAAGTACAGTCAGTCTGCTGAATAGCAAACAGAACTAAGAAAACCAATAAGTGTGAATTATAACAGCAACAACACTACCCACAGGAGTAACAACTAATATAGAGAAATACTGTTGGAAATTGAATAGGAGAGGACCTTCAGAAATGTCCCCACAGCTCGCCAGCTATGCCAGAAGAACCAAAAGCCGCTGTTCTTTTAATCTCCCCTAACCTAGCAAGAAATCTGTGAGATCCCACAAAAAAAAATGCACTCTTCACGCAAATCCTGACAGGGCGGGGGCTGTGCCGGTCTGGAGAGACTAAAAGAAAGAAAATTAGTACCCATCATGGGTGGGACTCCCAAAGGGCTGTTACAAACTCACGCTCCCCAAACACCACATCCTGATGCACCTGCACAGTAGTGCAGCACAAAGGAATGGAGAGAAGACCAGACTGCCGCTTTACAGATATCTACCGGAGGCACCAGCGAAGACTCAGCCCAAGAAGCAGCCTGACCCCAAGTAGAATGAGTCTTGAGAAATTCCGGAACAGACTTCTTTTGAAGAAGATATGCTGATGCAATAGTCTCCTTGATTGGAAGAACTTCAGACTTACTCCAATTGATCTTATATCCAGAAAATTTTCCAAACTTCTCTATTAATTCCAGTAAACATGGAATGGTACTTTCTGGGTCTCTCAAATAAAGCAGTATATCATCCGCATAAGCAGAGAGCTTATATTCCCAAGTCGAATAAGGAATGCCTCGTATCTCCTTTGCCTGATTAATGGCTATTAACAAGGGTTCAAGAACAACATCAAAGAGTAAAGGAGATAAAGGACAACCCAGTCTAACCCCCCTTAGCAAGTTAAAGTTAAATTGGCAGATTTAAAATCGTTTGGAAGCATTAGATTATTGCAGGTATACGGATTTTAAATGATGTTGTTGCAAATGGTTCACTGCTTAGTTTTTCACAATTGCAACATAAATATGGTTTAAATAAATCACAAAATTTTAAGTGGTTGCAATTGAAGCAGGCTATTCAGGAGGGGTTCCCTGAATGGAAAGATCTTAATACTCAGTATAGTTTGGAATTCCTAAGCTTTCAGGCGGATTTCTTGGGTCACCAAGCCGCACAATGGTATAAATTGTTGTATGGATATTTGAATAAAAAGCACAAAACTGATCTTAGGGATATTTGGAGCATTGAGATTGGGCACCAAATTTCTGCCTCTCAATGGTCACGATTTTGGTCTTGGAGAATAAGAACTACAAGGTCAGTATCTATGAGGCAGACTTGGTTCTTTTTGTTGCATAGAGCTTTTTGGACCCCAGTTCGTTTACAGAAGTTGGATAGCTCTAGGTCTAATAGATGCTGGCATTGTAGTTTAGAAGCAGGGACTTTAGATCATTTACTTTTTTTTTGTCCCTATATAAATGCCTTTTGGAGGTTAATTTGGTCCCAAATTAATTAATTGCTAGAAAATCATGTTGCCCTATCATATGATATTATTTTATTTGGTACATCTATGAGATTAAAGAGTCAAATTTCAGCAAATAACAATAAACTTTTGCTAATACTGATGGGGATTGCCATTCAACATATTACTGGAAATTGGAAGGATTATACTAAACTTAATTATTCCTTTTGGTGGAATTCAGTCTGTCATATTTATAAAATGGAGAGAGTACTTGCTATATACAGCAAGGAAATTATAATAAGTTTAAAAAGATTTGGGGGCCATTGATTACATATTCTAATGATTAGACACCTTAACACCTTTTTATTATATAAGAATATAATTAGTGTGGGATTGGGATATAAGATATATGTTTTAATTGGTTTATTCCTAATGGATGGGATGGGTGAGGGAGGGGTTCTTTTTTATGCTTTTGATGATAATAGATAAGAATGTCAAGTGATTTGTAAGAATTCTCTGATTGAATATTATACACTTGTTGAAAGATATGAAAATGAATAAAGATTTAAAAAAAAAAAAATAGTCTCCTTGATCCAGCGAATAATGGTGGCCTCGGAAGCACCGTCCCCCTTACAAGAACCCACTAAGAGGACAAAAAGACAATCCGATTTCTGGAACTCCTGGATCCGCTGAACATAAGAGTGAAGGACCTGGCAACTACCTCTGCTCCAACTACCTAAGACCAGGAGGACCACAGAATGGTTGACATAAAAAGGCTAAATCACCTTCAGCAGAAAAGAAGAAGCCAGCCGCAGCACTACACATTCCCTAGAAAACTCCAGGAAGGGTGGCCTACAAGAGAAGTCTGCAACTCGGAAACGCATCTCTCAGAAGTAATGGTCACCAGGAAGACCGCCTTAAGAGTAAGGTCCTTCAAAGTGCAGGAGCCCAGAGGAGGCTGCACGAGTACAGACAGGACCAGATTGAGATCCCAGACCGAAACCGAAGGCTGCATCAGAGGCTAGAGCAATTTGGCCACCCTCAAAAAATGAATCACATCCGGAGATGAGGTCAAACGCAGACCATGCAACAAACCACGAAACACAGACAAAGCCGCAAGCTGAACCCAGAGGGAAGACCAGGCATGGCTCCTGTCTAGGCCATCCTGCAAGAAGTCCAAGATGTGAGGCAAAGAAGTGCGAACAGGAACTACATCACATGTGGAACACCACACCTCAAAGATATGCCAAATTCACACATAAGCCTGAGAGGTGTAAAGTCTCCGGAACCCCAAGAGTGAGGAGATCACTTTATCTGAATAATTTTTCTTACCTAGGCATTCCCTTTCAAGAGACAAGCCGTAAAACAAAAGGGACTCGATCGAACATTGGAATGGGGCCCTGCATCAGAAGGTCAGGTAATTGGGGCAGCGGAAGAGGATCTGCCATGAGAAGACAAACCAGATCTGCGTACCACGGGTGCCTGGGCTAGTCCGGAGCCACCAGGATCATGTGGCCAGGATGCCAAGCAATGTGAAGAAGGACTCTGCCCACCATCGACCATGGGGGAAACATGTACATGAAGCCCTCCGATGGCCAAGGCTGCACAGGAGCATCTAGCCCCTCGGCCTTAACATCCCTGCACTGACTGAAGAACCGGGGTGCTTTGGCGTTGACACTCATGGCATTCAGGTCAATGACTGGCTGACCCATAGCCTACACAATCGACTCGAAGGCTGTGGGACCGAGATACCACTTTCTGGGATCTAGCACGATGACTGAGAAAGTCTGCCTGGACATTCTCCACTCCCGCTATGTAGGAAGCTGAGATGAGCCTCTGCCCAGGCCTTAGCAGAGCTGCCTCCTGCACCACCAGACAATTCCTGGTTCCCCCCGATGACTAACTTAAGCCACCGCCGTGGCATTGTACGAGAGAACCTGAACAGACTTGCCCATTAGCAATGTCTGGAATGCTAGCAATGCCAACTGGATGGCTCTGATCTCCAGAACATTGATTGACCAAGACGCCTCCTCTGGAGACCAGCTGCCCTAAGCCTAGCAACCTAAGCTGCCGTAGGCTGAGCTCCCCATTTGAGGAGACTGGTGTCCGTGAGAAGCACTGTCCACTATGGCTGATCCAGACTCACTCCCTGCACCAGACTGGAAGACTGTAGCCACCACCGGAGGCTGTGACGAACCAACTCCCGAAGAGGAACGGGAAAGTCCAGATCGTGCTACTAAGGTGACCACCACTGAAGCAGAGCATATTGAAGTTGTCACATGTGAGCCAGAACCCACTGAACCATGTCCAGGGAGGCCGCCACCGACCTCAAGACCTGGAGAAAATCCTGCGCCCGAGGACACCAGGAAGCCATCAGAAAATGAATTTGTGACTGCAACAAGGAGTCATTGGGCTGGGTGGGTGGCAGAGGGATCACCAGAGGAATTGCGCACCCCCCTCCCCCGGTGGGCCCCCTAGAGAAGACTGCATGCACTGAAAGAAACAGCCCCAGGAAGACCCGGAAGGAAAATAAGCCACTCCTTGACCACCACGCAGCCGGGCGAGCATGGTCCTCAGGAAGACGGGGCTCCTTAGAGTCAGTCAAGGTCTGAACCAACTTATCTAGATCCTCACCAAACAAAAAAGACCCCTGAAAAGGAAATTTTGTAAGCTTAGCCTTAAACGCAGGATACGAGCAGCCACACCGAGAGCCACGGACTTGGCCAAAGCCCACAGCAGATCAAACATGGCACCCATCTTAATCTTAGCTACCTCCTGATCCACCAAGGACCAGTCATTAGACTCCCGGTCAAGAACTCAGACCACTGAAAAAAAGCCCGAGATACCAGAACGCCACACAGCCACATCGAAACTCTACTTCAGAAGAAACTATCCTACGATCTTCAAATTCTCACAAAGCCGAGCTGCCCTTAACTGGTACCGTACGCCACTGTGCAATGGCCGAGACCATCACATCCACTATAGGTGACTTCAAGGTATCCCTATCCCCCTCCAGGATAGGCCATAGACCACGCAAAATGAAAAGGCGTTTCCAGTACCTTCCATTACACAAGCACAATATCTCAAATATGCTGATGCATAGGAAGAGAGTGGGAGGACAAGTGGATCCCCCAAAGCACATGCAGGGGCTCCTTTATGTCTTCCTTGAAACACAAAACTGATGAAACTTGAAGAATAAGCTCCTGGAGTTCTTCCTGCTGAAAAATGCACACCACCGACGCATCCTCACCAGCTAGTAGCTTTGTAAAACACCTGCCAGCGGTATTTGTCTCCCCAAGAGGATCTTGGGAGTCCATCAAGGGTTCCAAGTCCTCATCAAGCGAAAATGCCTCCTCAAACAAAAAATCAACATCCCACAAGACCTTTGGCCACTTGGACGAAGCTGAGGGATCCTGGTCGGAATCGGCACTGAGGGGAGCCGAACAGGGGTAGATGCGGAGGGAAAAAGACAACCCAAAAGCCCGAGACTCCTGGGAAGGAAACAGGACCCCTGCCCACCTGAAGATAAGCCTTGCACAAAGCTAACAAAAAATCTGGGGAAAAAACCCCTGGTGGCACATTAGGACTCACTGCAAAAGTAGGAGACCCAGCAGAAACCTGCCCCTGTCTCTCCAATAAAGGGGGAAGGTCACCTAAGGCTGTAGACAAAATGGAGGAGCTTCCCACCAAAAAAGCCCTCCCCCGAACAGCCCCAGCCGCTAAAGCAGGCAAGCCAACAGCAGCAGTAAGGGAATCCCCAGCACTATCGGTGGTAAGGGAAACCTTATTTCCCTGACTGTCAGCGGCTGGGGAAATCTCTGTGTGGGTGATAGGGGAAGCCCGAGCTTCCCCACTGCCCGCTGCTGATGCGCAAAGCACTTGCAAAGGGGAACCCTGCTCACCGGCAGCTGAAGCCAATGAGGATTCCTCTTCATGGCGGCTAGTGCACCGCAAGCACAGGCCGGCCGCATCGACCTCGTGTCTGGAGCACAATGAGCACTTTTTCCCTTTAAATCTGTTGTGTGATTTTATTCCCTAATGAAAATGTTGGTTGGGTGGGGTTTTTTTTAATTATTGTATGAACACTGATTGATTATAAATGCTTATTTGATTATTATTATTGTATGTATATTGAACTGCATTTTTGTTGGCTTTGAAAACTTAATAAAGATTATAAAAATAAACCAAAAAAAATTACTAAAAAAAAAAAAAATTAAAGTCAATTGAAGGCTTCCCTTCAGACAGGCACTGCCTCGGGATTTTTTTTTTTTTTTTTTTAATATAACTTTACTTGAACAGACCCCATTGGCTCTCTAATCCATATGCCTTGCCGGTATCAGTGGCAAGGCTTACAACTGAGGCATCTCTATAGAAAAAATTTTGGGGAGGGACTCGACCTGTCAAGTGTGGCACCCCTAAGGTTGGATGGATCCCTAAAAGGGTACCCCAAGCTCTCTCCGGCACCACAGACGGGGACCAGGCAGAAAAGGAATTTTGGGCCAATTTTGGCACTGTAACAAACTGAAATTCTGCCAGCCTTTAGTTTTCAGTACATGTTTTAGGTGTTGAATTTTTGGGGGTTTTACTTGTGAGTTGTTATTGAATAGGCAACATAGAAATGTAAGACATACATAAAATAATTATCATTGTGCTAAAATGTTCCCAATAAAAAGTTATAGACCAGGTAGGCTTAAAGCAGACATTTTTCCTTTACCTACCTGTAGTCTGGAATCAATGATGAAGGAGCCGGCTGTTGGATTCATGCAAGCTACATATTGGCAGTTATGAATGTCTTTCAGTGCAAGTTTGTTTCTGTCGTACCTAAATAAGGAGGAAGGAAATTAAAGCTCATCAGCTACTACTATGAATGATTTCTATAGCGCTACCAGATGTACGCAGCGCTGTACAGAGTCCCTGCTCCAAAGAGCTTACAATCTAGACAGACAAATAGGATGCCATGGATACAGTTAAGGGGAACGGTTGGTGGGCAGTGGGGAGTAGGGTTATGGATGGTGGGTTTTCAGGCTGACTTATGAGGGTTGTTGTTGCATGAAATACTTTCCTGCAGGAAGTGACAGCGTCATAATTCAAAATATTCTTGAATTTAATTACTCAGCTTTCCAAATGCAATTCATAGGAATAGCAGTAAAGACCACACAGTTGATCAGAGTCGACCCATCCACACTCATGGCTGACATCAACATGACACACAAAAACAGAGTGGGATTGTCCTTCAACTCATCTGATGGTTCAAATACCTTTATTCATCCATCCAATGACTCAATGACTCGACATGTCCATGCTTCGGCCAAAGCGGCCTGCCTCAGGAGTCTTGAGAGTCTTCAGCAAGTGTGTCATAGCGGCTACTCAATTCGAACTTGTGGAACAGTACTTGAAGCCAGAAACCATACCAAACGTTCTACAGCTCCTGAGGCAGGCCGGTTTGGCCGAAACATGGACATGTCGAGTCATTGAGTCATTGAATGAATGAATAAAGGCATTTGAACCATCAAATGAGTTGAAGGACATTTTATTTGTGCGCATCATTCTGATTAGGACAATCCCACTGTTTCTTTGTATTCAAATTTGTGGTTTGTTTCCCCTGTTTTATTCTTTGGCATCAACAGGATAACATTTTAGTTCTAGTTCTTATTCAGTTACAAAACTTATACATTTTATTCTAAGTCTTATAGCAATCTTAATTCTACACAGTAACATAGTAAATGACAGCAGATAAAGAGCCAAATGGTCCATCCAACCTGCTTAAACATAACATAAGATAACATAAGAAACGCCTTCGCCGGATCAGACCTAGGTCCATCTAGTCTGGCGATCCGCACATGCGGAGGCCCAGTTAGGTGCTCCTTATTGGAGACCCGGATTTCCTGTATCCCCCGATGTGATTTGCAAGAAGGTGTGCATCCAACTTGCGCTTGAAACCCAGAACAGTAGTCTCTGCCACAACCTCCTCTGGGAGAGTATTCCAAACATACACTCTCTATTTAAATTGTTCTGTGCCTAGGTTCCATCTACTGGAGTCTCCATCAAATCTAAACCATTCCAACCCATCCTCAACGGAATGGTCATACACGGGACACAGGCCATGCAAGTGTGGCCTTAGGTCTAGTTTTTATTCAGTCCTCTTCTGAAAAGTCTAGTTCTTATTCAGTTCACAAAGTTATGACAAATAATTTCAGTTTGTGTTTATTTCTGTTCATATTGAGAGCAAAAAGATCATTACTTTTCTCTTCAGTATAATAAATAAAATGGAACTGTGAATAATAAGCAATTTAGCTCCAGTGTAAAACCAAACCGATAGCACAAATAGGCCACAAATATTTCATGCACATGACTTGGTGTTTATTTCTTTTTTTAAATAACAAAAATAAAGCCAGTACTATTGTGTTTACTATAACTGTTCAAGTTTAGCATTTCATTTTAGAAATATTCTCACAGCACACCGAGAGACAAGCACTCTCAAACAGCTCAACAGCACCAACACAACCAAGACCAGCGATCAATAAGAGGACTGCTATCAAGAGGGCAGGACACACACAACTGAGAAGGAGAGCAAGACATGAGCGCCCACGGAAGCCAGAAGATGAGCTTTCCAGTATTCTGCACCGGCTGCAGTATGTATGACTACCTCCCCTCGGGGACTAGGGCATACATTTGCAGCCGATGTGAGGAGCTGGACAGCCTGAAACTGCAAGTTCGGCTGCTGGAGGGAACTGTGATGGAACTCGAAGAACTCCTTGCCAGGAAGGAGGAAAACTGCATACAGGAGAAGTTGCTAGGGGAGCCCGACACCGGCGAAGGGATCGTGGAACTGGAAAGATTCATCGAGGAAGCCCATCAGCAACACGTAGAAATCCCAGGTCTGGAAAGCTGTACCCTGGATACCCAGAAAGACGGACTGGAAGAGAGGAGAGAAGACACACATGCAAATCCAGAAAAAACCGAAGATGAGGTAGGAGACATCCACACACAAGAAGGAAGAGAGAAAACACAGGGAGAGGTCCCCCCATCTGAAGAGACGAAAACAAATTCAAGAGTAGCTCCGGAAGAAGAAGACTGGCCCTATACCGTAGACGTGGACTTACGACCCCCAAGGAACCCTCGAATAAAGAAGATGGGGATCATCGTAGGTGACTCCATTATACGTCACGTGGACAGCCACACCGCAGGAGGAAGAGAGGTCAGAATCGTCACCTGTCTGCCTGGAGCAAGAGTCAAGGATGTGGCCAACAGGATCTCCAGAATCATAGACAGCGCAGGGGGAGAGGATACTGCTGTGCTCATCCACGTGGGAACAAATGATGTGAGCGGACGGAAGTATGACAGGGAAGAGATGAAGGGCCAGCTCCGCTCACTTGGAAGATTGCTGAAGATCAGGGAGGTGAGGGTGGCCTTCTCCGAGATCCTCCCAGTACCAAGAGCGGATGGAAAGAGACAAGGGGAATTGCAAGCTATTAACGCCTGGATGAGACGATGGTGCGAAGAAGAAGGCTTTGACTTCGTGCGCAACTGGACGGCGTTCTGGGGAAAAAGCAAGTACTACAGAAAGGACGGACTACACCTCAACAAGGAAGGAACAAGAGTATTGGCGAGCAACTTGAAGAGGGCCATCGAGAAGGCTTTAAACTAATAAATAGGGGAAAGCCGACAGTCGACCACCAGTCGATGGTACGGACAACAGGATGCCCCGATGAAGGATCAATGGGCTACTACTCATACACAGGAGAGGACGAACTCACAGCAAATAAGGAAGACAAGGCAGGAAGGGACAACTCAGACACAGGAGGGGATGACCGCACAGCAAATAAGGGAGACAACACTGGAGCGGTTAAGGAGACCGTGAAAGAAACAGTAGGGACAGCAAAGAGCAGAAAGTCCAAAAAAGTAACTCGAAGAGAACTCAAATGTATGTATACCAATGCTAGAAGTCTAGGAAACAAAATGGGGGAACTAGAGACAATAGCAAGAAATGATAAGTTGGAAATCATTGGCATAACAGAAACATGGTGGAATGAAGAAAACAAATGAGACACAGTACTTCAGGGATACAAACTATATAGAAGAGATCGAGTAGGGCAGAAAGGTGGAGGTATTGCCCTATATGTTCAGGAAGGAGTAGAATCTGTTGAAGTGGCTACGACGGAAACGAAAGAGAAGCTAGAGTCCCTCTGGGTCAAGATTCCTGGCCAAAACAGTGCAGACACGAAAATTGGCCTTTTCTATCGTCCCCCGGGACAGGCGGATGAAACTGACTCTGAAATGATAGAGGAAATCAAACGAGAATGCAAGACGGGCAATGTAATAATATTGGGAGACTTCAATTTCCCGAGGATAGACTGGAAACTAGGAACCTTCAACTGCGGCAATGAGGTCAAGTTCCTGGAGGCGCTAGGGGATTGCTTCCTGGAACAAATGGTAAAAGAGCCGACAAGAGGCAACGCCACCCTGGACTTGGTGCTAAATGGCCTCACGGGACCGACAAAAGAAGTAGAAGTTACGGCACCGCTGGGGACGAGCGATCACAATGTGATCATCTTTAAGCTTGACATCGGGAATAGAAAAAGTGCCAAAACCTTAACCAAAACCTTTAACTTTAAAAAGGGCAAATACGATTGCATGAGAGCCATGGTGAAACAACGACTCAAAAAAAAGGTGGATAAACTTGAAACAGTAGAGCAGGCATGGTCCCTACTGAAAACAACTATCACAGAAGCACAAAACCTATACATTCCGAGGATCTCCAAAGAAAGGAGAACAAAGGGTAAGGGAGAACCAGCATGGCTTACCAGACAGGTGAGGGAAACCATACAAGAAAAGAAGGACTCTTTCAAAAAATGGAAACACATGAAAACAACCGAAGCATGGAACAAACATAAAGACGATCAGAAGAAATGTCACAGGGCGGTGAGGGATGCCAAAAAGGACTATGAAGAAAAAATAGCGCAAGAGGCCAAAAACTTCAAGCCCTTCTTTAGATACGTGAAAGGGAAAAAACCCACAAAAGAGGCGGTGGGACCCCTGGACGATCAGGGAAGAAAAGGGTACATTAAGGAAGATAAACAAATTGCGGACAAACTAAATTCCTTCTTTGCGTCCGTCTTTACGGAGGAGGATACCGCAAAAATACCAGAAACTGTGAAAGTGTTTAGTGGAGTAATAGAAGACATCCTCACCACAGTTGAAGTAGATTTGGACCAGATATACTACCAGATCGACAAACTTAAAAGTGACAAATCCCCTGGACCGGATGGAATTCACCCGAGAGTCTTAAAGGAATTGAAGGTTGAAATCGGAGAGTTATTGCAAAAACTCGCCAATCTGACAATCAGAACTGGACAGATACCAGATGACTGGAAGATAGCGAACGTCACGCCAATTTTCAAAAAGGGATCAAGAGGAGAACCGGGCAACTACAGACCTGTGAGCCTTACGTCTGTCCCTGGAAAGATGGTTGAAGCACTGATCAAGGATAGCATAGTCCGGCACTTAGATATACACGAATTGCTGAAACCCAGTCAACATGGGTTCAGGAAAGGGAAATCATGTTTAACGAATTTGCTTCAATTTTTTGAGACCGTGAACAAGCAAATTGATAGTGGAATGCCGGTGGACATAATATATTTGGACTTCCAGAAGGCATTCGACAAAGTTCCGCATGAAAGACTTCTCAGGAAACTACAATGCCATGGAATAGAGGGAGATATACACAGGTGGATAGGCAAATGGCTGGAAAACAGGAAGCAGAGAGTGGGCATAAATGGGAAGTTCTCAGACTGGGAGAAAGTGACTAGTGGTGTGCCCCAGGGCTCGGTACTTGGGCCGATCCTATTTAACATTTATATCAATGACCTTGAAGACGGAATATCCAGTGAGATCATTAAGTTTGCAGACGACACAAAGCTATGCCGGACAATCAGAACGCAGAAAGATAGCGAAGAACTCCAGAGCGACTTGTATCAGTTAGAGAAATGGGCAGAGCAATGGCAGATGAAGTTCAACGTGGAGAAATGCAAAGTAATGCATTTAGGCAGTAAGAATAAGGAACACGAGTATAGAATGTCAGGAGCAACTCTGGGTAAGAGCGAACAAGAAAGGGACCTGGGTGTACTGATAGATAGGACCCTGAAGCCGTCGGCACAATGTGCGGCAGCGGCAAAGAAAGCGAACAGAATGTTAGGAATGATAAAGAAAGGAATCACGAGCAGATCGGAGAAAGTCATAATGCCGCTTTATAGAGCAATGGTCAGACCACACTTGGAATACTGTGTCCAACATTGGTCTCCCAAACTAAAGAGGGATATAAAACTGCTGGAGAGGGTGCAGAGACGAGCAACGAAGCTAATAAGAGGTATGGAGAACTTGGAATAAGAGGAACGACTCAAGAAACTAGGACTGTTCTCCCTTGAGAAGAGGAGGCTGCGAGGGGACATGATAGAGACGTTCAAAATACATCGATAAAATAGAGCAGAAAAACAAATTATTTACACTGTCCAACGTGACACGGACAAGAGGACATGGTTTAAAACTAAGGGGGGACAAGTCCAGGACAAATGTCAGGAGGTTCTGCTTTACGCAGCGAGTGGTGAACGCCTGGAATGCTCTTCCACAGGAGGTTATTAAGGAATCCACTGTGCTAGGATTCAAAGGCAAATTAGATGCACATCTCCTTATGAGAGGCATAGAGGGATATGGGTGGTAAAACTACATCAGGTGTATACCTGACTGGGCCTCCGCGTGTGCAGATCGCCGGACTCGATGGACCATGGGTCTGATCCGGAGATGGCAGTTCTTATGTTCTTATGTTCTTATGTTTCCAAGCAATTTTTCAGGTCTGTTTGTCCAGCAGTTATTCCACACAGAACAAAAAATCCTTTTTACATAGCCTTGTGATCATGCTAATAAGCCAGGCTCTTTATTGACCCAATTTAATTGCTAGAAGGGTAGTGCAACTTCCAACTGAAAAGGGGACTTGCTTTGGATGAACTCTGAAATTACAACTGCTATTTTAAGGGTTGTTGTTTTTTTTTTTGGCAAAGCTGTTTGCTCCCCCTGAGGAATTGGTTCTGGCTGGGGTTATGTATTTATATTAGATCTGCCTACCCTGGATGTGACACAGCATAAGCCCCTTAATGCCCCTATTTCTGAGAAGGAAATATTCTACAATATTAAAACCAGTGCTTTAGGGAAATCCCCAGGGATAGATGGCTTACCAGAGGAATTTTATAAAATTCTTAACACAGAAATTATGAGTTATGTAGCAGCAGCCCTGAACTGATGGGGACTTTGAAAAAGGCAATTCAGTGGCTGCAGAGAGTGATGATAGAGATTAATAGATCAAAAAGCCTGATCGTCCAAGTACCCATAATCAAAGCTGGTTTTAGACGTATCTAAAACCAGCTTAGGACAACACTAAGCATGAGGACCTGGTTCTTTTTGTTGCATAGAGCTTTATGGACCCCAGTTCGTTTACAGAAGTTGGATAGCTCTAGGTCCAATAGATGCTGGCATTGTGGTTTAGAAGCTGGGACATTAGACCATTTAATTTTTTTCTGTCCTTATATAAATGCCTTTTGGAAGTTAATTTGGTCCCAAATTAATTCATTGTTAGAAAATCATGTTGCCCTTTCATATGATACTATATTATTTGGTACATCTATGAGGTTCAAAAGCCCAATTTCTGCAAATAATAATAAACTTTTATTAATATTGACAGGGGTTACCATTCAACAGATTACTGGAAATTGGAAAGATTATACTAAACTTAATTATACCTTTTGGTGGAATTCAGTATGTCATATTTACAAAATGGAGAGGGTGCTTGCCATGCAACAAGGAAATTATCATAAGTTTAAAAAGATTTGGGGGCCATTGATTACTTATTCTAATGATCAGACATCTTAAACACCTTGGTATTAGATAAGGTATAGGGAGGGTGCGGTTGGGAAAGATAATAATTGCTAATTGTTTTATTATTAATAAATGGGTGGGTGGGATGGGATTTCTTTTATATTTATATATTTTAAGGATTATAAGTAAGATTGTCAAGTGATTTGTTAAAAATTTTTCTGATTGATTATTATACACTTGTAAGATTTGAAAATGAATAAAGATTTATAAAAAAATAAAACCAGCTTAGGCCTTTTCCCTGCCTCTAAACGCACAGAGAGAAAAGAGGTGTTTTTAGAGGAGGGGAAAGGGCGGGAGGTGGGCCGACCTAGACCTAGGCGTGCAGCAGGTATAATCAAAACTTTAGGCAGGTTGCCTAGTCGGCACTTATACGTTTTGACTTAGACCAAGTCAAAACAGGTATAAGTGCCGAAAAGGGGCCGCTGAGCTGTTCGTGGCTGCTGCGATCAGCTCAGCGGCCCCAGCAACCTGCCTACCCCCTACAGCAATGATTGTGGCAGGAAAGATGGCTCATTTCCCCTGCCACGATCCACCCTTCCTCCCCCCCAATGATCAGGGCAGGAGAGAGCCCAAGCCCTCCTGGCACACAGCATCCTGACTATGTTCGGGGCAAGAGGGAGCCCAAGCCCTCTTGCCCCAGCGGCACCCCGACTACGTTCGGGGCAAGAAGGAGCCCAAACCCTCTTGCCCCAGCGGCACCCTGACTACGTTTGAGGCAAGAGGGAGCCCAAGCCCTCTTGCCCCAGCGGCACCCTGACTACATTCAGGGCAAGACGGAACCCAAGCCCTCTTGCCCCAGTGGCTCCCCGACTACATTTAGGGCAAGAGGGAGCCCAAGCCTTCCTGACTCGCGATCCCCCCCCCCCCCCGGGGCCGAATCCGTTGGGGCCAGGAGGGAGCCCAAGCCCTCCTGGCCCACGACCCCCTGTAACCCCCACCTCCCACTAAAATATGGACAGGAGGGATCCCAGGCCCTCCTGCCCTTGATGCAACCCCCCCATCGGCCACCCCTGAACCCCCGATCGGCCTCCCCCCGCCGACCTGTGACCCCCCGCCAACCCCATGACCCACCCCCCCTTCCCTGTACCTCAAAAAATGTTGGTTGGATGGACGGGTGCAAGCCCGCTCGTCCAGCAGGCCAGCCAGTGCAGGAATGGGGCTGGATTATCCCAGGCGGCTCAAACCCCACCCACAGGTGGGGCCTGGGGCGCCTGGGCCAACCAGAATAGGCTTGATGATACCTATAAAAATTGGGAAAATTTACCCCTCCTTCCCTAATTGATTTTTGCAAAGACACTAAAGCAATTCTAGCAATTTTACCAAGCCAAACAAATTTTGTATGAATATTATTTAACTTTTTATAAAAGGACCCCTGAAAAAAAAACTGGTACCATTCCCATTTGGTAACAAACTACAGGCAGTATCATCATTTTAATCATTTGGACTCTCCCCCACCAAGATAAATGTAAAGGATTCCATTGCTCACACATTTCTGTTACCTTCTGTAATAAAGCTTTTTCATTTACTTTCATTGTGTCTGTCATTGTACTTTTTATCCAAATTCCTAAGTATTTTATTCCACCTTCCTTCCATATAAAGGAAAATGAGTCAAACAAACCTTTTTTACAATGTACATTGAGTGGAAGAACTTCAGATTTATTCCAATTAATCTTATACCCGGAAAACTTTCCAAATTTCTCTATTAATGCTTTTTTACAGAAAGATGCGTAATGAGAAGGCATAGGATGAAGTTAAGAGGTGATAAGACTCTGGAGTAATCTAAGGAAATACTTTTTTACAGAAAGATGGTAGATGCGTGGAACAGTCTTCGAGAAGAGGTGGTGGAGACAGAGACTGTGTCTGAATTCAAGAAAGCCTGGGATAGGTACGTGGGATCTCTTAGACAGAGGAAAAGATAATAGTTACTGTGAATGGGCAGACTGGATGGGCCATTCGGCCTTTATTTGTCTTGCTGTTTCTATTTAAACTTTCTGCCTTCAAAGATTAATTTCTTGTGCATATAACAAATCCAGACAGATCATTGCTAGCATTAATGGAGACCTTCACTGAATTTGGAGACTTCTCCAGATTTAAATTGAATCTTTTTAAATCAGGATACTTGATAACTGACCCTGATTGCTGAATGCAGCTCCCATGAGCTTGTTTAAATATTTAGGCATAAATTTGTGTATAGATACTAAGAACCTATACAAATTAAATGTCTTTTCTACCATGGTAGAGTACAGTGGCGTACCTAGCATATGTGACACCCGGGGCCCATCATTTTTTGACCCCCTCCCCAATCTATATGAAAAATATGATTTTTAGTAACAATCCACATATCGCACAACAAGAGTGTACCTACGAAAAGGCAGCATCTTTTTAAATACTGCAGTGAGCACTAGAACACCAACATATATATTGTAAAACTAAACAAGCCGGATCCTGTACAGTCAATTGATCCTGTACAGTCAATGCTATCAGAAAGCCATGTCCCTTTCATACACACAGATAGATACACCCTCGCCCAATATGGAATAATCACAAAGTAAAAATAGAAATATGTAGACAAAAGTTAAACTGAACTGCCAAGAAACCAGACTCTGCATACAATGCAACACTACACCACAAAAACAGTAACACGTCCTCTAATACTGTGCAAAATATAAAGACAGTAGATGTAAATTTGAAAAAAACTGATACATAACAATCACCACTTTACAAATTAACAAATAAAAATAAAACAAATAATGAGAAATAAGAAAATACAATTTTATTGGACTAATCCCCGTAAGCTCGGTCCCCATCCCCACAAACCACCTGATTCCATCCACACAAGCCTTGAATTGTTTTATATTGAACTTATATTAAAGTATAAAAAGAAACAATATTCTGTACAATTGTCAATTTATAAATCAGCTCTTCTCCCCATTCTCTCTTCCCTATTTCCCTTCAGCGTCCTCAGCCTACTCTCTCTCCACTTTCCTTCAGTGCACGCACATAAAAACAAGCAAGTAATTTTATATCATTTTCATTCTATTCATTCATAGAAATTAAAGTCAAAATAATGCCAGTCACATAACAAAACATGATTTTACAAAAATAATACCCTGCACAGTCAAGCCTGCAAGGATTACTAGATGTCTTTCAGCAGCTCCCCTCCCTCCCTCCCTCCCTCCCCCTTACCTTCATGACCAATTCAAAATGATCTACCAATAATAAAATTTTAAAAACACAAAGCACACTGTACGCAGAGAAAATGTTAATTATCATTTATATTCCGCGGGTTTTCAAAGAGGTCAAGGCAGATGACTTTATGCAATGTCACCTCAGTAACAACTATACAAAAATAGACAAATATACCCCCCTCCCTTTTTACTAAACCGCAATAGCAGTTTTTAGCGCAGGGAGCTGCGCTGAATGCTCCACACTGCTCTCAACGCTCATAGGCTCCCTGCGCTAAAAACCGCTATTGCAGTTTAGTAAAAGAGGGGGCCATAGTGCAAAATATAGACAGCATATATAAATTCTCAAATGGACACATTTTGATCACTAAATTGAAAATAAAATCATTTTTCCTACCTCTGTTTGGTAATTTCATCAGTCTCTGGTTGCACTTTATTCTTCTGACTATGCATCCAATATTTCTTCCCTTCTTTCAGTCTCCTGTATGCTTCCTCTCCTCCAGACCTAATTCCCTCCCCCAACTTTTTCTTTCTTTCTTTCATCCTGCCCCCTTCTTTCTTTCTCTCTGTCTTTCTCCGTGCCCCATTTTTTTTTCTTTGTTTCACTCTGCCCCCTTTCTTTCTAGCTCCCTGTCCCTCCCCCGGTTTCTTTCTTTCCCCCTCCCCTCCCCCATGCCACTGCCTTTGGCAAAATGCTGCCACCGCCACTGGGGAATAGGCTGCCACTGCCGCCATCGGGAACAGGCCGGCTCCGAGTTCGCCCTGCTTCTCTTCCCTGCGGGGCCGACCAACTCTTTGCTGCCTGACATCAATTCTAAAGTTGGAGAGGACGTTCCGGGCCAGCCAGGTAGCGATTGGCTGGCCCAGAACGTCCTCTCCGATGTCAGAATTGACGTTGGGCGGCGAGAGTTGGTCGGCCCTGCAGGGAAGAAAAGAAGGGAGAACTCGGCTGGCTTGTTCCTGATGACGGCAGTGGAAGCCTTTCCCCGGCGGCAGCCTATTCCCCGGTGGGTGGCCAGTTGTTCACCCCCTTGGGGCGTGCACCCGGGGCGAACCTCCCCCCCCCCTTGGTACGCCACTGGTAGAGTATCAGCCTCTTACCTGCACTTTAGAAAGCTCCTAAAAACACACCTTTTCTCAAAATTTTTGAAATCCTTCCTAAGATATATATTATCTCTACACAATTCCTTCGCTCCACTAGTGCACTGCAATACTCAAGAAAACAGAAGTGAGGTGGGACTGGAACTAATGAAGGTAACTCGAGAGAAAAAGCGCACCCTAAGCACAAATAAAAAAGCCCAAAACAGAAAACTATTGCTGTTGGGGGATTCCATCATCAGAGGCATTAACCTTGGAACACAAGGCGAGGAGACCAAAATAGTGAAATGTCTTCCAGGTTCCTCAGCTACCAGCTACCTGGAGTCATCATCAAGAAGGGAAATACATGGAAAGACATGAAGCTATATTGCACTGATGGGCTACATATTACTACAGCAGGAAAAAGAATCCTTGCAGAGAAATTTAAACAATATGTTTCTAGGCATTTAAACTAGAAGGTGGGGGTGGCGTATGTATGAAGGACAATTATAGAGGCCACCCTCAGTAAAAGACAAGATGTGATGGTAGTAAAGATTGCAACATAAACAATATAAGCAAATCATTTCTTAGCATTGCAACGGGAAATGAAACGAAACAGGAGATTACCGCTGAAAAATAGCTGGAAAGCGATGACCACAAATGCTCGCAGTCTAAGCAACAAAGTTCATGATCTGCAAGCCCTGATATTAGAGGCAGATCTAGATATTGTCGCTATCACAGAGACAGGGGTCAGTGAATTGCTTGGATAGGATGCAAACATACCGGGATATAATCTTTTTAAGAAGGGCATAGATGGTCAAAAAGGTGGAGGAGTAGCTCTCTATGTAAAGATCGATATCCAAGCGTCAGAAATGCAAGAAACCTGAGGAGAGGAAGAAGCAATAAGGATCGCTCTGAAAAGAAAAGATGGAACTTCTATCTACATGGGTGTTGTCTACAGTACAGACCTCCGACTCAATAGCAGCAAATTGATAAAGATCTGATTGTGGATATCCAAAAGTTTGGAAAGAATGAGGAGGTGCTGCTTTTGGGAGATTTCAACCTGCTGGATGCAGACTGGAAAGTTCCATCTGCAGAATTGGAAAGAAATAGGCAGATTGTGGATGCCTTTCAAGAGGCTCTGCTCAAACAAATGGTGATGGAACCCACGAGCGAAAAAGCGATATTGAATCTGGTCCTCACAAATGGAGAGAGTATCTCTAATGTTCGAGTGGGTGCTCACCTGGGAAGTAGCGATCATCAAACGGTTTGGTTTGATATAACAGTTAAAGTGGAGAGTGGCTGCACAATACTAAAAGTCCTAGATTTCAAACGTATGGACTTTAATAAAATTGTAGAGTACCTGAAGAAAGAGCTGTTATAATGGGAGGAGATAACAGAAGTGGAAAAACAGTGGTCTAAGCTGAAAGGAGCAATAAAAATGGCTATGGACCTTTATGTAAAGAAAATATATAAAAACAAGAGAAAACGGAAACCGATATGGTTCTCCAAAATAGTGGCATTGAAAATACAGTGGTACCTCGGTTTACGAGTGCACCGGTTTGCGAGTGTTTTGCAAGACGAGCAAAACATTCACAAAATCGGCGCCTCGGAAACCGAGCGCACTTCGATTTGCGAGCGCCCCCCCCCCCCCGCGAACTGGCACTCTCCCCCCACGATCCAGCACCCCCACGCTGCCATCGGGCACCCCCCCGCCGCCATCGGGCACCCCCCCCCGCCGCGACCTGAGGTCCCCCCAACCCACCCGAACCCTCTTCTTACTTTAGTATAGCCTCCGCACCGGCACCGGCACCAGCACCAGCATGTCCTGTGCGTTGGTGCCGGTGCCCGAAGATCTGCATCCTGTGCTGGGCCTTGAGCATGTGCGCAGGGGGGGGTGCCGGATTGCGGGGGGCCTTCGGGGGGGAGCAATGCCGGTTCTCGTAGGGGGGGAGCAGCACTGCTGGCCTTGGGGGGGAGGGGGTGGGTGGGAACATATCAAAGCGAGTTTCCATTATTTCCTATGGGGGAACTCGCTTTGATAAATGAGCATTTTGGATTACGAGCATGCTCCTGGAACGGATTATGCTCGTAATCCAAGGTACCACTGTAAAGGCAAAAGAGTTGGCGTTCGTGAAATAGGAAAAAATCCAAGAAGAGGAGTGCAGAAAGGACAACAGAGTGAAACTGAAAGAAGCCAAGAGAGAGATATGTCTGGCGAATACGCAGGCTGAAGAGCAAATGGCTAAAAATGTAAAAAAGGGAGACAAAATTTTTTTCAGATATATTAGGAGGAAGAGGAAAAATGGAATTGCTAAACTAAAAGATATTGGGAACTGATATGTGGAGAGTGATGAGAAAAAAGCAAACGTGCTAAACAATTACTTCTGTTCTGTGTTCACAGAAGAAAAACCTGGAGAAGGACCGAGATTGTCTGGCAAAGTAACACAAGAAAATGGAGTAGATTCTGAACTGTTTACGGAGGAAAGTGTTTTTGAACTTGAAAAACTGAAGGTAGACAAAGCCATGGGACTGGACTGAATCCATCCCAGGATACCGAGGGAGCTCAGAGAGGTTCTGGCGGGTCCTATTAAAGACTTGTTCAACAAATCTCTGGAGACAGGAGTGGTTCCTGGGAATTGGAGGAGAGTGGATGTGGTCCCTATTCACAAAAGTGGTCACAGATTTGAAGCGGGAAACTACAGGCCGGGAAGCCTCACTTTGGTTTTTGGAAAAATAATGCAAGTGTTGCTGAAAGAAAGGATTGTGAAATTCCTAAAATCAAATGGATTAAAGGATCCGAGGCAACAGGGTTTTACTAAAAGTAAATCGTGCCAAACAAATCTGATTGAATTTTATTTTTTAATTCTTTATTCATTTTAAAATCTAACAACAAGTGCACAATATTATAACCTTGACTGCCTTTTCCTTACAGAGACCTGGCTTACTTCTGATACAGACCCAAGAATAACTGAAGTTTGCCCAAAAAGCCACAAAATGACACTGGTATGCAGAGAAAATAAGAGGAGGAGGAATTGCCATCATAGCCAGAAACACATTAAACATACACCTACAAGACAAAATAACAGACCAATACATGGATTTACTTGCCTGTCAACTCTCTAGCACATCACTTAAAGGAACACTCACATGCATACTATGCTACATAACCCCAAGTAACTGGAGCACAGCCAAACCAATATTTGAAGAATTTATCTATCGAAACTCCCTAGCAACGACCTACAACCTCCTTCTAGGAGACCTCAACCTTCACCTTGATAACCAATCTTGCAAAAATGCTGAAACCTTACTAGCTTACCTAGAAGCCCTAACATATAAAATCTTAGATCCTCAAGCTACACATGAAAAAGGACACCAGCTGGATATTGTAGCATATATGTCCCAACAGACCTCACACCCAGAAATTCAAACCTCAAACGGAAAATGGAATCGTTCCCTTTGGTCTGATCACTACACCTACTTCTTTGAAATCAATTGGTTCAGCAACAAATACACTTCGACTACTCAACAGACTACCTTCCTCTCATGCAAACATATAGATCCCACAGTATTCTGGACAAAAACAGACTCCATAATCCAACACTACACACCTAAAGACTTCATCTCTAAATGGATCCTGCTAAGTAAGACCACCCTAAACGAACTAGCCCCTGAAAAACTTAAAACCAAAATCCTCAGAAAATCAGACAAGTGGTTTGACAACGAACTACTCCAACTCAAAAGACAATGTAGACAACTGGAAAGAAAATGGAGAAAAAGAGACCAAGATTCCACAAAAACAGCATGGATAACAACAAACAGAAAGTATAAACAAAAACTGAAAGAAAAAAGAAGGGCATACTACTCAAAACAAATTGGAGATGGACCCCAAGACTCAAAAAAGCTATTCCAGCTACTAAAAGTCCTCACAAACACAACACCATACATAGAGAACAACAATTCGCCCTCACCTACAGCCACCCTCTTAGCTACCTACTTCAAAAACAAAATCGCAAATATCAGAGCCTCTTTCAACGGAACACCCTCACATATAGAGACATCATTTCCACCAACAGATAAAGAATCAGTAGCAGCAGATAGAACCTGGTCCCATTTCTCACCTATAGAATGGGCAGAGTTCAACAATCTTTATAATAAATATAGCCATGCAGCCTGTGACCTCAACCATTGCCCCCATACCTACTGAAAACATCAAGCATATTATTCCGCTCCCTGCTTCTACAATGGATATACTCATCACTACTAGAGGGTTATTTCCCACAAGAACTCAACGAAATCATAATAACTCCGATATTAAAGGACCCTAAAGAAGCAACAGAACAACCATCCAATTACAGACCCATTGCCTCAATCCCATTGTACATCAAACTGATGGAAGGTCTCGTAGCCAAAACTTTAGCCTCTTACCTAGAGAATCACAACATACTCCACCCCACACAATCAGGATTCTGAGCCAAATACAGCATGGAGACACTTCTAGGAACACTAATGGACACTGCAAGACAACACCTCAGTACAGGCAAAAATCTCCTGCTGATACGTAGTTCCTTCCTATTTCTCCTACTATAAACCGCATCGAGCTCTACGAACGTGGAGATGATGTGGTATACAAACCTAAGGATTAGATTAGATTAGATACAACTAGACCTTTCTGCAGCCTTCGACTTGGTAGACCACGACATGCTTCTACAAACTCTCGACTCAATAGGAATCTCAGGCATTCCTAGGACATCAAGCTGCATTGTGGTATAAATTAATATCTGGATATTTGAATAAAAAACCAAAAAATGGTCTAAGAGATATTTGGAGCATTGAGATTGGACATCAGATTAATGCATCTCAATGGCCACTAATTTGGTCTTGGAGAATGAGATGTACAGTGTGAGCATCTATGAGACAAACTTGGTTCTTTTTATTACATAGAGCTTTTTGGACCCCTACACGTTTGCAAAAATTAGACAGTTCTAAGTCCAATAAATGCTGGCACTGTAATCTAGAACCAGGGACATTAGATCACTTACTTTATCATTGTCCCTACATTAAAACTTTTTGGAATTCAATTTGGCTACAAATTAACAAATTAATGGAAAATCATATAGCAATATCATATGATACGATATTATTTGGAATGATGATGAGGAAAAATAGTCAAATTTCACCAGAAAATAACAAGCTTTTATTAATAATGACAGGGGTTGCCATTCAACATATAACCAATAATTGGAAGAATCATAATAACCTAAATTATACATTTTGGTGGAATACAATATGTCACATATTTAAAATGGAAAGAACAATAGCAATACAAAGAGGGACATATACCAAATTCATAAAAATATGGGGGCCATTGACAAAATACTGCAATGAATAAATATTAAGATTTCTCTTCTTCTTTTCTTCTTTTAAGTATCTTTTTTATGACGCACATAGAGGGGGGATAATGAAAATAATATTTACATAATATGTTATACAATATGTATGAATGAAAAATAATAAAAGGGTGGGGGGAGGGAGAGGGGATATAAATATATTTAGAATATGATGTATTAGATATAAAAATGATATTGTGTATTTATCAATTGTAATTTAATATTTTGTACATTTTATGTAAAATTTGAAAATTAAAAATATTATATTAAAGTAATAAAAGGGTGGGGGGAGGGAGAGGGGGAAAATCAAATTTAGATATATAATGTATTAGATATAAAAGTGATACTATGTATTTATCAATTGTATTTTAATATTTTGTACACTTTATGTAAAATTTGAAAATAAAAAATAATGGAAAAAAAAAAAAAAAAAAAAAGGAATCTCAGGCAAAGTACTTGCATGGTTCAAAGGATTCCTACAATCAAGAACTTACAGAGTCAAAACAATGCAAGAAAAATCAGAACCATGGTCCAACCCCTGCAGAGTTCCCCAAGGATCATCCCTATCACCTACACTATTCAATATATACATAGCTTCCCTTAGCTACTACCTAGATAATCTTGGCATAATTTCATACAGCTACGCAGATGACATCACTATTCTCCTACCCTTCAACCAACCAGAATCCGTCATGGCAAGCACAATACACAGAACCCTCGAATCAGTTGCAATGTGGATGACAGAGCACAAATTAAAACTTAACCCTGACAAAACAAATTTCATCCTACTAGAAAACGACAAAACTCCAACATTAACTAATCTTGTAATAAATTTGTTCTCATACCCAATACAACCTACTCTAAAATTGCTTGGAATCACAATTGACAGAAGCTGCAACATGCAACCCCAAATTAACAAAATAATAAAGGCATCGTTCATGACCATGAGAAATCTAAGAAAAATCTGAACATTCTTCGAAAAGAAGCAATTCCTACTATTGGTACAATCTCTTATCCTTGGGATGATAGACTATTGCAACATACTATACCTACCATGTCCCGCGACCATGATGAAGCAACTGCAGACAGTGCAGAATACAGCCCTGAGACTTGTCTATTCACTAAAAAAATATGACCATATCACAGAGGCATACCATGACTCGCACTGGCTTCCAATAGAAGCGAGAGTGCACTTCAAATTCTACTGCTTACTTTACAAGGCTATCAACGGAGAAAGCCCAACCTACTGGAATAATCGACTAAATCAATCCTCCTCAACCAGACACAGAAGAACCCATTCACTATTCTCTTACCCATCATCCAAAAATGTCAAACGAAAAAAACTTTATGACAACCTAATAGCCTCCAAAGCAGCTAAGCTGGACAGACAATTCACCACTCTGTTAACTACAACCACAGACTACAAAACCTTCAAGAAAGATATTAAAACCATACTCTTCAAAAAACACATAAAACCTATCCAGCACAACCAATCCCAACCCAACATTCAACACTCTCTAAACCCTTAGTACTCTCTAATATTCTTCTATTTACCAAACATTATCTAAAACCCCATAATTCACCCTATTCTTATCTCCTAAAGACTTCTACTTCCCACTGGTAACCTTAAATGTTTTATCTCATCGCTTATTCTATTACTTCAAATTTGGAATGTAATTCTTGTTTTTAGTTTGGATGTAATCCACCTTGAACCGCAAGGTAATGGCGGAATAGAAACCACTAATGTAATGTAATGTAATTATATTATAACAAATAACATCAGATAACACTTGAAATTCGAATAATATAATCACATTGACATAAAATATTATAACCCGTCCCATCCTCCCACCCGTAGTTACTTTCAAGAAATATATTCAACTTACACTCAAAACATATTAATTAGTTAAAAATATTCCTCCCCAAACTCATCCCCTCCCCCCCAATGTAAACATGTATCAAACAAAAGGAAAATGATGTTCACTCATTACAATATCTTTCTAATGGCCCCCAGATCTTCATAAAATTATCATAATTTGAATTTTTTGATTGGGTGACCAGAGAACTGGATCGAAACATATGCTAGATATAATTTACTTAGATTTCAGCAAAGTCTTTGATACGGTTCCTCATATGAGGCTCTTGAATAAACTTGAAGGGCTGAAGTTAGGACCTAAAGTGGTGAACTGGATTAGAAACTGGCTGTTGGACAAACGCCAGAGGGTGGTGGTTAATGGAAGTCGCTTGGAGGAATTTTGTGCTGGGGCCGATCTTGTTCAATATGTTTGTGAGTGACATTGGCGAAGGGTTAGAAGGAAAAGTTTGCCTTTTTGTGGATGATTCCAAGATTTGTAACAGAGTAGACACCGAAGAGGGAGTGGAAAATATAAAAAAGGATCTGCAAAAGTTAGAGGAATGGTCTAATGCCTGGCAACTAAAATTCAATGCAAAGAAATGCAGAGTAATGCATTTGGGGATTAATAATCGGAAGGAACCGTATATGCTGGGAGGTGAGAAGCTGATATGCACGGACGGGGAGAGGGATCTTGGGGTGATAGTGTCCGAAGTTCTAAAGACGAAAAAACAGTGTGACAAGGCAGTGGCTGCTGCCAGAAGGATGCTGGGCTGTATAAAGAGAGGCATAGCCAGTAGAAGGAAGAAGGTGTTGATGCCCCTGTACAGGTCGTTGGTGAGGCCCCACTTGAAGTATTGTGTTCAGTTTTGGAGACCGTATCTGGTGAAGGACATAAGAAGACTTGAAGCGTTTCAGGAGAGGGTGATGAAAATGATAGGAGGTTTGCATCAAAAGATGTATGAGGAGAGACTGGAAGCCCTGAATATGTATACCCTAGAGCAGTGGTTCCCAACCCTGTCCTGGAGGAACACCAGGCCAATTGGGTTTTCAGGCTAGCCCTAATGAATATGCATGAGAGAGATTTGCATAGAATGGAAGTGAAAGGCATGCAAATCTGCTCCATGCATATTCATTAGGGCTAGCCTGAAAACCCGATTGGCCTGGTGTTCCTCCAGGACAGGGTTGGGAACCACTGCCCTAGAGCAGGGATAGGCAATTCCGGTCCTCGAGAGCCGGAGCCAGGTCAGATTTTCAGGATATCCACAATGAATATATATGAGATGGATTTGCATGCACTGCCTCCTTGAGATGCAAATCTATCTCATGCATATTTATTGTGGATATGCTGAACACCTGACCTGGCTCTGGCTCGCGAGGACTGGAATTGCCTACCCCTGCCCTAGAAGAAAGGAGGGACAGGGGAGATATGATTCAGATGTTCAAATAGTTGAAAGGTATTAACTTGAACAAAATCTTTTCCAGAGAAAGGAAAATGGTAAAAAAACAGAGGTCATAATTTGAGGTTGAGGGGTGGTAGATTCATAAGCAATGTTAGGAATTTCTACTTTACGGAGAGGGAGGTGGATGCCTGGAATGCGCTCCCGAGAGAGGTGGTGGAGAGGAAAACGGTGACAGAGTTAAAAAAAAAAAAGTGTGGGATGAACACAGAGGATCTAGAATCAGAAAAGAATAGTAAATATTGAAGGACTAAGGCTAGTACTGGGCACACTTGCACAGTCTGTATCTGTGTATGGCTGTTTGGGGGAGGATGGGTGGGGAGGGCTTCAATGGTTGGGAGGGTGTAGATGGGCTGGAGCAAAGGTGTCAAAGTTCCTCCTCGAGGGCCGTAATCCAATCGGATTTTCAGGATTTCCCCAATGAATATGCATGAGATCTATGAGCATAGAATGAAAGCAGTGCATGCAAATAAATCTCATGCATATTCATTGGGGAAAATCCTGAAAACCCGACTGGATTGCAGCCCTCGAGGAGGGACTTTGACACCCGTGGGCTGGAGTGAGCTTTGACGGTGACTTCAGGGCATCTAAAAACTGCACATCACAGAAGGATGTTTCCCTAGAGGAACTCCCAGCTCCAAATTCCTCTCAGTCTGAAGCTTCACTTCCAAGGAAAACCTGAGCCCCCAAATCAATGAGTCCAAGTCCTCCAGATCCTGCCAGGCAGTCCAAGCATCTCTTTCAGTTCCCCTCCACCACCCAGACCCCAGCACAAACTCTGGAGAAAATGGAGATCCAGTCCAATATCCTGCCAAGTCAACACAGGCAGCTAATCAGCAATACTGCACAGACATAGCTGTATTCAAAATTGCGGAAGTTCCCGCCAAAAGAGCCTCTCTTGTATTCTTCAGGACTGAGGCAGAAAATGTATCCCACCAACTTAGACATGACACCAGTAGTCATCTTGGAATCTGCTTCCTTTTGCTCCACTTCAGCACAAACATAGCAGACCTCACTTAATGGAGTGACCATGCAGAGCCTCTGTGTGGTACCTAGCTATTCAGCACTCCTTACCGCATCACTGGGAGAGCTCTCACCCTTCACTTCTGTGACCCCTGCACCCAAAGGGCAGGCAGTTTCAAGTACAAGATTGTTAAAAAAAAAAAAGAAAGAAACAGTTGTGCAACTCTTTCCTTGGGGGCACTAAATAAACACTTCCCAGGGCAAACCAGGGGAGGAGGCTGAGATATAGAACCGTTGGAGGGTGGGGGGAAGGTAGGAACCTACAGATCTTTTTTTTTCCAATGGGGCTAAACTGGTGTACCGTCTAAACCTGGAGATTGAGAAATACTGGCTGGTTCAGGGCTGCAGTAGTTCTCAGTCTCCATCTGTTGGTAGGGAAGCACGGCATACACCTTCTCATCAGGACTGGTCTAGGCAGATAATAAGAATACCAAATCAGGCCCTAAATGTCAGGGGCTTTCAGCTATGACTTCCCTGGTGCTCGGCCCATTGCTCTGATAGACTAGGCCTATGATAATTCAGTGAGTAAAGAAACAATTCAGGAAGGAGTTACCAGTGCCCGTGATCCATATGCTGTCTGATCAGGGTATGAGGTGCTACTGTTCCATACTTGTCCACTTCAGGCATGTTCATGTCATCAATAAAAAAAATAAGCTTCTTAGTGCCGGGTGGGCCATAATTTCTACCTGCTTTCTTCTCAAGTGGTTTTTCAAGAACACCTGCAAACAAGCATCAAAAGCAGCTGTGTGTTTTCTTTCTGCTACAGTAACAGCCCAATTTCAGGAAGTCCATTTACTGTTAAAACTTACCCTGCAGCATCGCAGAGGTGGTATAGAAGTTAAATGGCACAGACTGCACTATATAATCATCAGTATTGAGACTCAGAAGTTTATCAGCCATCAGAACTGACTTGCCTGTGCCCGCATTTCCCACCAACATCACAGGCCATTTCTTAGTCACAAGAAGATCTAAAAAATAACGAATCCGAATAGTTTCGGTTGTATGGACCATGACAGCCTGTGGGTAAAAAATAAAGTCTTATAGGATTTGTTTCAATGAACAAAAGTTATGAAATGTGTGGTAATTAATGGACAATTTTCATACCCTTTGAGCTTCTTGTGAGTCCACAGGTACTTTGTAACCAGACCCAGATTTAGGCATAGACAACTGCTTCTGTTCTGACTTCAAAGTCAGATAAGTGAAGATTGAATTCCAAGGACTTTCTTAGAGATCAGACTCCACAGGTGACCCTTAAGGGGAGGAATGTTGGCCTAGTGCCTAACCCTCATTAAGCCTGGTTCTAAGATAGAGGCTGTAGAGCAGGGGTGCCCAAAAGGTCAATTGTGAAGGCAACATGAGTCAATCACGTTGCCTTCGCATTCTACTTGCTTCCCGACTCAGAAGTGCTTAGACAACCAACTTCCCTCACCCGATGTCAATTCTGACATCGGAAAGGAAGTTCCGGGCCAGGGAGAGGAAATCTGGTCGGCACGACCCTTCTGTGTGGGGAAGCAGGGAGAGCTTGGGGCGGCGGTGGTTTGGAGGCCTGTTCCCCGATGGTGGCGACAGTGGCTTGGGAGCTGGTAGGGAGACAGAAAGAAGGGGGAACAGGGAAAAAGAAAGGGGGGACAGGAAGACAGAAAAAAAGGGCATGGAGACAGAAAGATAGACAGAAAGAAAGAGGGGCAGGGAGACAGAAAGAAAGAAAGGGGGCAGGGAGAGAGAAAGACAGAAAGAAAGGGGGGCAGGGAGGCAGAAAGACAGAATGAAATAAATGGGAGGGGGGCAGGGAGAGAGGAAGAAAAGGTTAGCAGAGGGAATGAGGTCTGAAGCATATAGCATGCTGAAAGAAGGGAAGAAATATTGGATGCACTGTCAGAAGAAGAAAGTGCAACCAGAGACTCATGAAATCACCAGACAACAAAGATAGGAAAAATGATTTTATTTTCAATTTAATGATCAAAATGTGTCCGTTTTGAGAATTTATATCTGCTGTCTATATTTTGCACTATGGCCCCCTTTTACTAAACCGCAATAGCGTTTTTTAGCGCAGGGAGCCTATGAGCATCGAGAGCAGCGCAGGGCATTCAGCACAGCTCCCTGTGCTAAAAACCGCTATCACGGTTTAGTAAAAAGGGAGGGGGTTAGGGTTAGGTATAGTTGTTCCTGAGGTGACATGGCATAAAGTCATCTGCCTTGACCTCTTTGAAAACCCATGGAATATAAATGATAATAAACATTTTCTCTGCGTACAGTGTGTCTTTCCCTCACTAAAATTATGTCATTTCAAAAGGTTCCTTGATAAAACCTTATCCTTTCAGGCAGCTAAACTCAATCCATGGCTCGCCCAAATTGTGCTTGATGCCCCCTCCTATCTTGACTTCAGAAAACTGCTCAAAACTCACTTATTCCACAGACTGAACTCTTAATGCATTTTCTACTTCTACCTTCCCCTTTTCTACTACCTAATGACTGCTTTCCCTTCCACTAATTGGCTGTATTCACTTCCTGCTTCCTTTTCTAATTCTGTACCCTTCCAACCTGTTAACTTCAATGATTTCATTGTTTGTATTTTTAATTAACTGATGTGAACCGCCTAGAACTTCGTGGGTATGGCAGTATACAAAAATAAAATTATTATTATTATTATTTTTAAATTTCATTGTTGGTAGATCATTTTGACTTGGTCATTTAAAAAGTAGATCGCAAGCCTAAAAATTTTGGGCACCCCTGCTGTAGAGGCTCAGCATTAAAGTTATTTTTTGACTTCCGGCGGAAGCAGGGGCTATGAGGTTGGGAGATTTGCAGCTCCGATACGCCACAGATCCCTTCTCTAATCGGCGATTTTGCCTGGAAACCACTCCCCCGGTGGTGGGGATTTTGCTGTCGGGTCTCGGGCCGGTCTTGGAGCGAGTGGCAGGGGGATGGCCGCTAAGACGCCGGCGAAGAGCCGAGAGTGGGGGAAGCAGCTGGACTCCAAGATGGCAGCGCCCGTGGCTCCTGCCTCGCCGGAGTCCCCGAATTCGCACTGGATCACGGAGGTGTCAGCGGAGGTGCAGGCCACGCTGGAGGAAACGCTCGGCACCAAACTTCAAAGGATTCTGGATAAGTTGGACTCTTTAGACCAGCGCTTTGCTATGCTTACTTCCGAGGTCTGGGACACCCAGCAGCGGGTCAGCAGTGTGGAGGACTCGGTTCACATGCTGGCTCAGGAGCAGGGTGTGCAGGCTACCTCCCTGACAGAGCTTAGGGTCATGGTGGAGGACCTTGAAAACCGGTCCTGCCGGAACAACTTGCGGTTCATAGGCCTGCCTGAGACTATTGCGGAGAGTGATCTGGGGGATGTCTTGGAGCAGTGGCTGACCGAGTCTCTGGCTCTCCCGTAAAAATTGGGTCCCCTGCATATTGAACGAGCCCATCGCTTGGGGCGGTGGAGAGACGGCGCGGAACGTCCCCGTGTGGTGATCTGCCGGATTTTGAACTATCGGCATAAGATGGAGGTACTCCGAGCTTTGCGGCAGGGGAAGAAGCTGCAATATAAAAATACTTCCGTCCTTTGTTTTCAAGACTACTCTGCAGAGGTTTCCCAGGCACGCCTCAAGTTCTCTCCGCTCTGCTCTGCTCTGGTTCGCCGCCATATCCTTTTCTTTGCAGTACCCGGCACGCCTGCGGGTGATGTACTCGGGTACAGCTCACCATTTTGACTCTCCTGAGGCCGCTCAAAGCTTTGTGGATGAGCATCTCCCTGCTGCCTCCTCCTAGACTTTGTTGACCTCGCTGATGCTTTGTTGGGGATTCCCTAGAGCTCTGGCCTTTGGGACCTGTACCTCCGGGGATGACCCCGAGACCCGTCTTCTCTGCATATATTTGGACTTTTGTTGGACTTGCTTTAGCCTCCTTTGGGGCGTGAGCTATGTGATGTTGGAGTGCTTTTGATAATTTCTGGTGTGGAAGAGGGGAGTGTGCGTGTGGTTTTGGTGGGTTGTAGCTTGGGGGTTCCTTTTGGTTTGGAGAGTCGGTGGTGTGTGTGGGTGGGCTGAGTGTTGAATGTCTGTGGCCTTCCTCCGCTAGGGGCTCTGGGTGGTACTTTCTTGGGGGGGCTGCTCCTTCTTTGGAGTTAGATTGCAGGGGGGATGGTGTCTGGGTATTCTTGTGCTCCTGTGGGGGGCGTATCTTGCTTTCTGGAAGTGGCAACCATTGGGTTGTGGTGTGGAAGGTGGGTAGTGGGGAAGAGGGGTGGGTGGGGAGGGAGGGTTTTTTGGGAGGGGGAGGGGTTAGTTCTCAGGGGGTTGGGGTATTCCTAGGTTCAGTCTGGTGGGGGTATGGAGGGCTCCTTGGTGGTTGATATGGCTGGGGGGGGTGGTGGCTGGGACACTCCTCTGGTTCTGCTCAAAGGGTTCTATTGTACTTGTTCTTTTCTCTCTATTTTGTTTTTCCTGGACTGTAAACTGATCTCTTGGAATGTGGGGGGTATTCATTCTCCACTTAAACGTTTTAAAATTTTACAGCAGCTGAATCGGAGGCGAGCTTCCTTGGCCTTTCTACAGGAGACTCGGTTGACCTCTGTAGAACATGCTAAGCTCTGTACATGGCGGGTGGGTGAACATCTGGAGGCTCCGGCTCTGGGGGGAAAGGGTGGAGTCATGATTCTTTTTCGTAAGGGCCTTCCACTGCAGACTCATAGGGTTCTCAAGGATCCTGAGGGCCGTTATTTGATTGCTTCGGTTACTCTTAACAATAGGCCCCTGCTTTTATGCAACCTTTACGCTCCTAATAATCCCTCTGCCAAATTTTTTAGAAAACTGCGTACTCTCTTGTTACAATTTGGTGATATTCCCTTGTTGCTTGGGGGGGATTTTAATGAGGTTCCGGATCCGCGGCTTGATCGCTCTTCCTCAACGGGTAGGGAGGCCCTCAAGACTTGTACTGGGGCTCAGCTTTTGGCTTCTTCCCTTAATTTGTTGGATGTTTGGCGGGTTTTGCATCCGGTGGAACGGGATTATTCTCACCTATCTAGGGCCCATGGTACGCTTTCTCGGATTGATCTGATTCTTTTGTCCAGGGATTTGCTTCCTTTGGTTCAGGAAGCGGTGCTTGGCCCCATTGAGATATCCGATCACTCATGGGTGGGCCTGGATTGGCAGTGGGGGCCCTCTAGAGGGGGTGGCACCCAGTGGATGTTCCCTTGTCATTTGTACCGGAATGCCCGTTTTCATGATTTTCTGTTGCACAAGTGGGGGGATTTTAAATGTACCAATCAGGAGCATAGAGAGGATCCCATTCTTTATTGGGAAACGGCGAAGATCGTGTTACGCGGGGAGATCCTGGTGTTTGCGGCCCACGAAACAAAGCTGCGTCACCAGGCAGTTTTGGCGTTGGAGCGTCGGGTTTTGATTTTGCGGAGACACTATGCTGGTAGTGCTTCTTTGGGGCTCCGGGCGCAGCTTTTAGAGGCACAGCAGGAATTGAATGAACTTCTGCATCGGGGAGCGCTGCGCTCTCGGGATCATTATCGGTTCCAATTATTTCGGTTTGCCAATAAGAGTGGTCGGCTGTTGGCTCGGTTGGCCCGTTTTCATAGTGGGGCGTCCAGTGTGGCGGCGTTGCGAAATTCACGGGGCATTCTCCATCATAAGCCTGATGATGTTAGCCGTATTTTACGTGACTTTTTTGCCGCTTTGTATGATTCGCCTGGCCCAGACCTCCTTGATGGTAAGGTCTATTTGGACAGTTTGGATCTGCCCCGCCTGTGGCTCAGTGACTCGGATATGATGGAGAGCCCTCTTACTGCTGAGAAGGTGGAATGTGTGATTCGTGCGAGCCCCTTGGGTAAGGCGCCGGGGCCCGATGGCTTCCATGGGGAGTTTTATAAGTTGCTCGTTTCCGAGATTGCCCCGGTTTTGTCTGAGATCTTTAATTTGAGCGTTGCTAAGAGTTTTCTGCCCCGTTATTTGAACCTTGCGCAGATTATCGTTCTCCCGAAGCCGGGTCGGGATCCGGTTTTGCCGGAATCCTATTGACCCATTTCCTTGTTGAATTTTGAGACAAAATTGATGGCTAAAGTGCTGGCCAACCGTTTGGCCCAGGTATTGCCTTCTCTGGTGTCTGACCAGCAGGTGGGATTTGTGCGTGCTCGCCCGGTGTCTAAAAATCTTCGTCGTATCCTGCTGGCTTTGGAAAGAGCTGGCGAGAAGGGCACCCCCGCCCTACTTATTAGTTTCGATGCTGAAAAGGCCTTTGACCGAGTGGGGTGGGAGTTCCTCTTTGCTGTGCTTCGTGCGTACGAGTTTGGCCCTTTTTTTTAATGCTCTTCAGGCGCTGTATAGTGATCCGGCGGCGCGGATTTCAGTGAACGGGGGCCTTTCGGCCCCCTTTCCAATTCGGAGGGGTACCCGCCAGGGCTGCCCTCTATCGCCGCTGCTTTTTGCTCTTTATTTGGATCCGTTGATTCGGGAGCTGCAATCTAATGTGGACATCTGTGGCCTCAACTGGGTGCCACTCATTTTAAGGTGGCGGCTTTTGCTGATGATCTTTTGGTTTTTCTGACTGATCCGCACTGTTCCTTGTCTACCCTCTTGGAGAGCGTTCGGGAATTCGGGGACTTTTCGGGGTTTGCACTGAATCTGAGTAAATCTGAGGCATTGGCCTCTTCGGCGGGGCTCCGGGAGTCTTGGGGAGGGGCTTTTTCTTTTTAATGGGCGGAGTCTTCCTTTCGTTATTTGGGAATCCAGCTTTCTATGGATGTGCAGGAACTTTACAGGTTGAATGTTACGCGCCTCTTGTCTTCTATGGGCTCAGTTCTGGCTGCTTGGCGTGATTTGCCGCTTTCCTTGATGGGGAGAGTGCATCTCTTTCGGATGGTACTATTTCCTAAATGGTTGTACGTTCTGCAGACGCTTCCGTTGTGTCTTTTGCAACGGGACATTCGGACTTTTTACTCTTTGCTCTCGTGGTTTTGTTGGGGGGGCCGGAAGCCTAAACTGTGGTGGCGCTTAATGATGGGCTCGTGGGACCGGGGAGGCTTTGGGGTGCCGAATATCATGTTATATAACTGGGCTTGTCTATTGCGGCATATTCGAGATTGGGCTTTGGGTACCGCTCTGTATACTGACGTCTCCTTCGAGCGTGATTATTTTTATCCTGCTCATCTCTTGTCTCTTCTTCACGCTCGGTTGGTGGAGGTGCCTGTTCCTGGTAGACGTAGTGTCTTGTTTCGTCCTTTTTGGGAGGTGTGGCGGCGGATACTTCCCCTGTGGCATCAGGACTCCCGGGTTAGTGTGTTGTTGCCTCTGACCGGTAATCTTTCCTTCCCTCCAAGGTTGGTGCCTTCGGTTTTGCGCAGATGGCGGGCTAAGGGCTTTATCAGGTCTTGCGGGATGACGGGGAGCTGAAGTCCTGCGTTGACTTGCAGCACGGTGGTCTTCCCTCTCTTGGTCTTGCTTACGCACATTGTCAGTTGCAGCATTATGTGCGCTCGCTTCCTAGAGATTCCCTCTCTTTGTCCTTTGGGATACAGTTTAGAGCTTTTTTGGAGGGGGGGGGGGAGGATCCGGAGCCTCAGATCTCGATTTCTTTTTTTCAACGGCAGCTTGCAGCCCTGGGGCTTTCTCATGATTTTTCCTCTGTCTTGGCGGCTTGGCAGAGGGATTTGGGGAGGGAGCTTGGGGCGGACTGGTTGCTCCGCGCTCTCCGCGGGTTCCGGCCTTAGTATATAATGCGGAGCTGCGTGAGTGCCATTACAGAACCCTGTTGTGGGCCTATACCTCCCAGAGCCGGGCCTTCTATATGGGCTGTGTGGATACCCAGTATTGTCTCATCTGTCTCACTGAAGTGAATTCTTACTTTCATGGCTTTTGGAGTTGTGAGAGTATTCAGGGTTTTGGGGGGGTAAACAGGAGCTTGTGGGGTGTGACAATATAAATTTGCATATTTTTGCTTGAGGAGAGAGCTGTTGACTAAAAGTCTTCTTTGGATCTGTTTAAGACCTTGAAGACTTTGGGGAGTTGTAAGTGGGAGAGAGGCCTGAAAAACTCTTAAGTCAGGCCAAGTGCGCTATACTTCAAGGGAGTGTGAATTCTCTCTCTTTAACTGAAAAGCGCTCTTTGAGGAGAGACGTCTGGATGGTTTCAGCCTCTTAGTTTGAGACTGAACTCTGAGGACTTTCTCAGAGATCAGATTCCACAGGTAACCCTTGAGGTTAATTCCCTCCCGCCCACACCAAGGCAGAGCTTTTTTGGCTCTTCAGCTAACCATGAACAGGGCATTGCGTTGGTAGGATTTTTCTGTTTTTTCTTTTTTCTTCCAGGTGTAAGTACTGCAACCACAGTATGACTGGGAAACCGCCAAATGATGTTCCTACTCCCACTACATACCGAGCCACTGGAATTGACTGCTCCTGCAGATCAGATCCCTTGAAGAACTCCTCAACTTTAGGAAAGCAATAAAAACATACCTCTTCACCTAACCCCTGCCCTTGACTGATGGACTACAAAGAAATGTGTGTCACCTAAGGAAAGTTCATAAGATAAAATCTGGTATTATAACTATGGTAAATCCGATCTATAAACTGTCTGTTTGTCAATTAGGATAAAACTCGTACTGTAGAATAACCAGGGTAAATTATAACCAGTAACCTGTATATTAGTATTAGACCCTAAATACGTGTCTAGTTAGAAAAAACTTGTATTGGAAACATGTACTAGATTATGGTTAATCTAATGTAAATTGTAACCTGTTAACTGTATACTATATATGTTAAACCTGTAGCCCATTCTGGGCTCTTTGGGGACAATGGGATATAAATCAAAATAAATAAATAAATAAACATTGTGTCACCAAAGCTGCTGCTCAGGTTACAGTTTCTGTCTCTGTGCAGCAGAAAATGTTACCCAGACAGAGGGAGTGGTTCCATGTACAAGCTGTCTTCAGCTTGAATCCCGCATGAAGGAAGTAAAGGAATTGAGAGAGGAGGTGGCAATACTGAAAAGCATCCATGAGAATGAGAGGTACATCGATGAAATGGTTCATGAGGCATCAAAGATTTCCAGCAGTGGGGAAGAAGAGGCTGTGCTGAGGGAAGACAACTGGACTCAGATTACAGAACCCTGCAAAACTGGTACTGCGACTTCACCCGTCCTTGAACTGAAGAATCAATATGCTACCCTGAAGGAGGAGATGAGAGCATCCCAGAGAGAGGAAGGACTAAAGCTTGAAAGCCCCAAAATTGCTGGATCCATGACCACTGGGAGGCATAAGGAAGTGGTGATTTGCGATTCCCTTCTGAGAGGTACAGAAGCGTCCATCTGCAGACCAGACATGATGTGGAGGTATGCTGTCTATCTGGTGCCACAATCCAAGATGCTATGGAGAGATTGCCAAGACTCATCAAGCCTGATGACTATTATAAGATTATTGAAATGGGGTTTATGTGTAGGTTTCTTGAATTGAAGGAATGTAATTGATGAGGGGAGATAAATTCTGATATGGATGTTAACAGAATGTTAAGTGTTGTATTGGAGGTCAAAATGATTTAAATGATGTTACACTTATTGTAAGTTTTTTTAAAAATGAATAAAGAATTGGAAAAAAAGACTATTATAAGATGCTGCTTATCCACGTTGGCACTAGTGATACTGCCACTTTTGATATGCTGCGAACGTATGAAAAGTGACTTTATGGCTCTGGGAGAGAAGGTGAAGCAGTCAGGTGTACAGGTGGTATTCTCACCCATCCTTCCTGTCAAGGGTAAGGGCCAGGTCAGAGAAGCACGCATCCTGGAGAAGAATATGTGGCTCTGTGGATGGTGTCGTCGATGGTTTTGGCTTCCTGGACCATGGGATGATTTTCCAAGGGCTGCTGAGCAGGGATGGTATACATCTATCAAAGAAGGGAAGAAGTGTTTTCGGTGGCAGGCTGGCTAAGCTACTGAAGAGGGCTTTAAACTAGAAGTGATGGGGCAGGGTGATCATAAGAACATAAGAATTGCCATCTCCGGATCAGACCCTAGGTCCATCAAGTCCAGTGATCCGCACACGCGGAGGCTCCGCCAGGTGTACCCTGGCATAGTTTTAGTCCCCATATCACTGTATGCTTCTCAAGGGAGATGTGCATCTAATTTACCCTTACCTGTATCACTCTATGCCACTCTTAAGGAGATGTGCATCTAGTTTACCCTTAAATCCTAGAACGCTGGATTCTGCAATTACTTCCTCTGGGAGAGCATTCCAGGTGTCCACCACTCACTGCGTGAAACAGAACTTCCCGATATTAGTCCTGGACCTTGAAAGGACACATTTTAATGGATAAGTTTTCTGTCTCTGTCCATGCTGGAAGTAATCAAATGTAGAATGTTGGGTGTTTACTCTCTTAATGGTTTGGGAAGAGGTCATTTAATTTATGTTAACGAAGTTAGCTCTCAGACAATGAAGGCTCGACTCCCCACTGTATGTACCGGTTGAGATAGATAAAGGAAGCTTTTTACACCTTTTAGCTTTAAACAATGAAGTACATATCCTGCTCCTTTGTGATTACTTCTTTGAAGCCTATGTATCCTGTCACCAGATATGGTCTGTACGTCATCTGCTAATATCACTGAAAGATATATAAATGAATGCAGATTGATATTAAAACAGGCAAAATCTCTTTAGAAAACTGTCTACCTATCTTTCTTTCTAAGGGGAATTGCCTCCAGATGACAGAGTGTTTTGCAGGGCAGTTTCGGGACCAAGAAACGGATCCTGTTCGTTTCAATTTGGGGGCTACGTCCGGGATGGACTTGACATTACCAATATTTTGTGAGTATTTCAGAATTTTGAATTCTGTTCTTTAATACTCACAGGTATTGGAGTCATGTTCCAACCCTTTATTTATATTGTAGGGTTTTTGGTAAACCCGCCGTGGTTACTGTTCTTTTGGCAAGGACAAATATTAATGTGGAGTTTTCGGTAAGCTTCCGCCGCGAAAATAAGCAGCTGCCATTCTTTCGGGAAGAATGAAATTAAGTGAAGACTTTTGGAAAGTCTCTATTGTGGATTAAAACGTCTGCGCATTCTGTCATCTGTACTATTCTTTGCATGCGCTTTTCTCTTCTATCGCTTAGATAAGATTTTATAGAGTATAAGATTATATTGTATATTATTAATGTACCTCGCTTATAAGGTAAGGTAAGCGAAAACTTCTGCATTGTTATATTGGTTTTTTTTATTGAAAAAATTCCTGCATTGTGATATTGTTTTTCTAATGGGTCATAAAGGCACTTAGGATTCTCCACCTCCTAGACAGATGAGACTTTGTTCACTTCAGTAATAATAATAATAATGGTAATAACTTTATTCTCCTATACCGCCACAATCTTGCGACTTCTAGGCGGTTTACATTTAAGAGAGCTGAACATTCAGCGATTTACGATATGTGGAGGGAGTACAGAGTACAGAGACTATTAGGACAGAGTACAGAGACTATTAGGAATCAAAATTACAAAATATAATGTTTGCTAAGAATTTCAGAGCGGACCTGTAAAGAAAAATCGCAGCTTTCCTGAAAAAAGGGAGAAAATTACAATGTACAGTTTGTTTAGAGATTCAGAAACAGCAAGAATTAGGATTTCAGAGAGCATTGTGAAAAGAAAGAGTGCTTGGTGAGGTTCTGTTTAGGTGATGTATCTGTCGAATAGGGTAGTTTTTATGAGTTTTCTAAAGGCATTGTAGGTCAGTTCAGCTTTATTAATGTGACTGTCTAGCCAATGTTGTTGTTTATTTGCTTGGAGCATGAAGGTTCTGTCCAGAAAGGTTTTGTATTTGCAATTGGTTATGCTTGGGTATGCAAAAGGGATAGCTGTTTCTGGTTTGTCTTGTTGGGTTGTGGAGTGCAAAGTGGGTTTGTAGATACGTAGGTGCTAGTCCCCAAACTAGCTTGAAACATATGCAGGAGAACTTGAATAATATTCTTGCCTCGACTGACAGCCAGTGCAGTGGTTTGTGATGGGAGATGACATGGTCATTCTTTTTTAATCCATATATCAAGCGGACAGCTGAGTTCTGAATGATACCCAAATAAACGATATTACAATAGTCCAGGGTAGAAAGCACTAGTAATCTAAACGAAGTATTTTTTGATGGTCTTTAATCTCCATAACATGGTGAAACATTTTGTTGCCACAATATTCGTGTGTTCAATCATAGTGAGATGTGTGTGTCCACTTTGTGCACTAAACACTCAGCACTCAGGTTCTGGGTCTACCTCCCATGATAAAGAATTCCAAGGTAAAACACAGCTGAAGACCTACCTTTTCTCCAAGTATCTGATTAACTAACTTATTCCATTTTCCGTGGTTACGCGGTTAACAAGCACAATGTAATGTAATGTAATGAAGTACGTCACATCACAATTTTAATATTTATTAAGCTGTTTAGCTGTTTGTTATGATCTGTGATTAAATTGTGAGGTGAACTGAAAGAATCGATGCTAAGATGAGCATATAGCGTCTCTCCCCATCTCTAATGCTACCTGAAACCCAGTGCAAATGGAGCTATTCTGTATCACTGTACCCACATTTTTACAACATCCCTGACCCGCCCTTGCCCTCTTGTGGGTTGAGGACTGTGGTACTTAGGGGCCCAGGGTTATAGAATGGCATACTAGCAGAGGTGCACCCAAATCCAAATTACTGCCAATTCACATCAATAACTGACTGTCTATAATTGGCCCATTAACTAAGTTGTGTGCACATTTCAGGCATTATGAGGAGTGTGGCGCAGTGGTTAAAGCTACAGCCTCAGCACCCCATGCTGCTCCTTGTGACCCTGGGCAAGTCACTTAATCCCCCCATTGCCCTAGGTACCTTAGATAGATTGTAAACCCACTGGGACAGAGGGAAAAATGCTTGAGCACCTGAATAAATTCATGTAAACCATTCTGAGCTCCCCTGGGAGGAGAGTAAAGAACATTGAATAAATAAATAATGGCCAACTTTGGACAACCTTTATAGAATCCAGGGGGATGAGTTCATTGTACTACTTCCCCCACCTCACCCTATGCTTATCTTTTTCAAATCTCCTCTGTTTCTTCCTCCCTTCCAGGTTTTCCATGTGCTATGTTTAAAATAACCATGACCTAAACTTTATTGGAATTTTTAGTATCCTTATCCTCTTCCCCAGATACAAAAAGAAGAGAAATACAACAATACAAGTTTAAAATTCATACATACCAGAACAACAATGATAATCACATTTTTCCCTATTAACAAAAGTGTGGGGGGAGGGGGGTATTTTGGTTTTTATAGTAATGCAAATAATGTGGGGAGGGGGTTATTTTATTTGTTCTTATATTAAAGAAGGTTATTGATTATGGGGGAGGGAGGGATATGTGATATGAATTAGATTTTAATAAGATATTAAGTGATGTATTTATGTATAAATTGATGTTATATGCTATTTTACTTATTGTAAGTTTTAAAAATGAATAAAGAATATTAAAAAAAACAAAAACTATGACCTAAACTTTATTGCAATTTTTAATATCCTTATCTGCTTTCCCAGGTACAGAAAGAAGAGAAATAGTAAGTTAATCAAGTGTGATTATTCAAGTTTATAATGAATTTATTTAAAACACTTGTTGTAACATAAGAAAATGAATAAAGATTTATAAAACAGAAAAAAAAAAAAAAAAAAGAAAGAAGAGAAATACAACAATACAATTTAAAATTCATACATACCCGAATAACAATGATAATCACATATTTACCCTATTATGAAATCGGCTTATTGCAAAATATCATATTTACGAGCATAATTCGTTCCAGAAGCATGCTCGTAATCCAAAGTACTCGTATATCAAAGCAACTTTCCCCACAGACCATAATGGCAACACTGACAATTTGTTCCACAACCCAAAAGGTGCCAAGGAACTGGGAGGAAGTGGTGAGGGGTGGCCCAGGAGGGTGTATCTGTTGGGTGTTGGGTGCTGCAGTTTGTAGGTGGCCAGCTTCAGGCAGCGCCACCTCACGGAGACGCCTCCTCCATCTGCCAGCCAGTCCTCCGCACTACGCTGGAGAACCTCTGAGCCCAGGCAGTCAAGCGCCATCCCACATACGTGCCACATATAAACACGCACAACATCAATGATTGATGTTGTGCATGATCATATGCAACATGCAGGTGGGACAGCGCTCAACTGCGTGGGCTCAGAGGTTCTCTAACATGGTGCGGAAGGCACCCGGCGGGCGGAAGAGGCATCCCCCTGAGGCGGCGCTGCCTGCAGCTGTATGTGCTTGTTTATCGGGGCAGCGCTCAGTTTGCGAGACAAAAGTTTGCTGAATATTTTTCTCGTCTTGAAAAACACTCGCAAACCACGTTACTTGCAAACCAAGATTTGACTGTATATATATATATAAACCTAAAGATATACAAAAGTACAAGAAGGAAAGGCTCAAATTGGTGATCACCTGTAATGGGACATCTGTGTCAAGCTCAAATTTTGGGACTTTGTCGGTCCAAGGCATGAATCTTTTACTCTCAACATCTATGTAATAATCAAAGACAGTTCCAGAGGAAGGAAACTTGATGGTTTTAAATTCATTCACCCACCATTTACTGAATTCGACACGGTAGTCCACAAGCTGGAAAACAAAAGTTTCACTGGAATGACATCGGTATGAGACAAACTGGAGTAGTTCAATGATTATTCAAATCAAAAGAACAAAACGGTATTCAGTTAAAATTTCTAGACTGGTTGATATTGTTTTCCAGGGAAAAAGCTGAAATTTATAACCACAGAAAAGGAGCTGGAGCTGGTGTGTCATGTCAACTATCAACTTATATTTCAAACTTTGTATTTTGCAATTAAGATTGTGCTATATAAGTACAAAATGATATAACAAAAATATCATACAAGTAATAATTACAAGCTGTTTAAACATTTAGGTCAATATTTAAACACTGAGATCAGTATTTCTTGTACATGAACATTGTGTTTAAAAAAAAAAAAAAGGAACCCCTTATATTTTTCTCTATAACAAACAAATGTCTAGGTGTACAATTTATTTTCAAATTTATACACTTCCTAAAACTGAGATAGATGACAGGAGCCTCTGATAAAGTGATGCCAGGCTAATGCGCTCAAACACTGATATTTATGTACCCGTGTGAAGAATGAAAACTTCAAGAAGAAGAAAGTTCTAGAAGCTATGCCTGTCCAGGGCCCCCCTGGGAAGAATGGAGGCGTGGACTAGGAGAGGGTTAGACAGGCATTTGGTTTATCCAATAGGGTGATACATATTCCCAGTCAGGGGAAGGATCTGAAAAAAAGATACTTTCTGTATAAAACCCCCATGCTCTGGCAGAGTTTCTTTAGAGAGAATGCACTATGCTTACAGATGCTGGCATTGTATATGTCTAAACTGATTTATTTCTGATTTGACAAATGCTGCTATAATACTTATTACTAGAATAAAAAATTATTTGCTTTGGAATATACAATGTAATCTTGTTGGTTTTAATTTTGGGTTTTTTTAATATCATATCGGGCCTCCGGTGAAGAAAAGTAAGTAGCAGCTTTCACTTCAGTAGTGACCCCGACGTGATGCAATAATGCCCTCTAGTGGTCGTTTTTTTATTTTTCAGTTAAAATCTACACAGGAGACATGAAAGCGTCTTGGTGCTGGGTAGATCAGAGAAACACTTTCAGGGGACGTGAAAACGTCTTGGTGCTGAACGGAAGGTGCTCCTGTGTGAAGTTTTGTGAGCTAATTAGGGCGCAATTAGGACATAATTAGAATGCCACATCGTAGTGCAATTTTTATGCCATAATTGGATGCCAAAACGCCACAAAATACATAATTCTAGTCACATAGAGACCGTATGAAATTAATACTGTACAAACTGTAAGTACAACCTTTCATTTTAATTTTTATATATTAGACGTCAGTTTTAGTGATAGGGAAAGACAGTAGACATTGTACATTTGTATATATACTGTATATATATACCGTGTTTACCCGATGGTAAGACACTGTCTTATTTTTTTGGAAGGCCAAAATATGCTCTAGGGCTTATTTTCGGGGGGATGCCTTATTTACCCATGAAGAAGACTACAGTACACAGTTATTGTTGAAAAAAAACAGAATTTTATTACGTTCGCGATAGGTACGTTCGCAATGCGTTCGTTGGAGGAAGAAAACGGTTGGCTGAAGAATCGGTCGGTTGAAAAATCGTACCGTGTATGGCCAGCTTTATCCATCATACCATATATTGTACCATTTAATGTCCCCAATGTTCTCCATCAGGGAAACACAGTAAAGAGATTATTCTGTAGTGCAGCATCAGAGGGGACTTGACAATGTGAAACCATTGTTTATATACCGTATGCATTTTAAACAGGCTTTATATACAGTAAGTGGTATTGCTCACAGCAAAAGAAACCTGTCTGCGTGTCTCACTTTTGGATGTTCTGGCCGTGAACAAACTCCTGCAGTCTCCGTTAGGGAGGGATGAGGGAAGCTGCCTGTGTTTCCTTGCGCGGAGTCACGTGCGTGCGCTGCAGTCCTGTCACTTCCTCCTCTTCACTTCATGACGAGGCGCGGCACGCAGCCATGGAGGCAAATACGGTAGACGGAGGGACCACACGGAGTCACCCACCGTACCACCCGATTCGGGTAAGTGCAGGTATCGGTGGGTGGCTTATTTGCGGGGGGTGCCTTATTTTACATTTTTTTCTAAAAAGGGGGGGCTGTCTTATTTGATGGCCCTGCCTTATCATCGGGGAAACACGGTATTAGGGGAACAAATAGGGTTGAGTCAAGATCTGGATTGATTTTTTTCTGTTAGCACTCTGCAAGTGTGTGTGTGTGAGATGTGCCTGGTGCACGAAGCGAGACAGAGTCCTTATTTGCATTTCCATTGCTCTGCGATGGGCGTGGCCCGAGACAGATGAAGCAAAAGATTTCTGTTGAATGCTGGGTGGCTCAAGGAGACAGAATGGGGAGTAAAAAGCTAGCAGAAGTGATGAGGGGGGTGGTAGAGACCTCCCCGGACAGCAATCCTCTGGAAAAGCCCCCTAGAGAGGATCCTGCAGTAATAACGAGTGTGTCCAGTATTAAGAGAAAAGATAAGAAGCAAATGATAAGTAGTGAGACTCCACCTAGCTTCTGGCCAAAGTTTAGTGAGAAGGAAAATTTGGCTATGTCAAACTTTAAATTAGTAGGAAAATTGCAAGCAGCGCTAAGGAAACTAGAAATGTTTCCTGTTGAAAAACAAAGGGGATTGAAAAGAGGTGAAAATCTGCCCATGAGACCCCTTAAAATATTTATCCCCTCCCTGAAAAAACCCTCGGGGGAGAGGGGGTGTTAGTGAAACAACAGCAGGAGAGTGCTGTGATATAAGGAAAGCACGCATTCTTAGTTACATAGGAAAATACTTTGAGACAGTGCTTTAAACATAGATGGGAGGAGCTGAACAGATTCTCCTCTATGAGAACCAGGGGGGAGAAACCATTTCCTAGTTTAGATGTTAAAAGTCAGAATCTATACTGCCCTTCTGACTAGAGCTGAAACTTATTACACTTTCTCAAATTCAGAATAGGAATAGTAGTAAGCTGAAATAGATAAGATTCAGGAAGATAGTGTTTGCTTTGGAATTTAATAATTTTTACCAGTGCTTAGGACCCTTTTGCATATTTGAAAGGAGATTATCAATTTTTTGTTTGTGTTGTGCTTAAAAGGAAGTAACAGTGTCACAATGCTCATCCCGTGTCAGGAATTTGCAAGTCCTTCTCTTAACAATTTTATATTTAGAGGAACTGTTCTTATGTTCATTTATTCTTTTTTTTTTAAATTCTTTATTCATTTTACATCTTACAAGTGTATCATAAAATAATATTTGAACTTATACAATATCACTTGATTATCTATCATTTTTAACTTAAATTATAGTATTTAAACCCTCCCTCCCAGCCCTACTATTTCATATGTATTACATATATTATATAATATCTATAATATAATAAAACTCTAAGCTGCGCATGCGCACTCCCACCTGCGTGCGCCCGTTTTCTGTGAGCTGTAGGGCACTGCAGGTAGGAGTGCGCACGTGCATGAAGCTCTCTCTCTCCCTCCCCCCGAGGTGGATGTCGGCCGCGGCGGCTGTCGATGGCCCGAGGTGGCTGTCGGCGGCTGCAGGCCGCAGTGGCCGAACCCGGGCGGCATTTTAAAATAAAACAGGCAAGTTTTTAAAGGATGGCTTTTCAAACCCCCCCACCACCACCGCCGCAGCTGTACCTTTTAAAACCCTCCGCCCCCCAGCTTTGTGGTTAAGGCCTGGCTTCTTCGGGCAGCAGCAGCAGCATTTAAAATTCGCTGCTGTTGCCGGCTTCAGGCCTTTCTGTCTGGCGGGTCCTGCCTACTTCATATTTTCATGAAGACAGGACTCGCCAGAGAGGAAGACCTGAAGCTGGCAACAGCAATTAATTATAAATGCTGTTGCTGCTGCTGCCTGATGAAGTTAAAGGAGGAAAGGGAGCAGAAGGGGAGAGAATAGTACCGGGTAAAGCTTTGGATTCTCGCCCAGAAATAGCTAAGAAGAAAAAAAAAAAAAATTTAAATTGAATCAGGTTGGGCAGACTGGATGGACCATTCGGGTCTTTATCTGCCGTCATCTACTATGTTACTATGTTACTATGTAGAATGGTAGGGCATGAAGTTAAGGAGGAAGGTATGGGAGGGGGAGGAAAATACAGCACAGGGAAGTGGGGTGGGAGGGAAATGCTGCAGCACACGGAAATGGAGAGGCAGAAAAAGGAAGGGAGGCGTACTGCTGGGCAGGGGGAGCAGGAAAAAGGGGTTGATGGACAGGGGAAGAGGTGCTGATGGACAGGGGGGGCAGAAAAATGAAGGCAGGCCTACTGCTGGACAGGGGGAGCAGGAAGGAGGTGATGATGGACAGGGGGAGGTAAAACAAAGGGAGAAGGCCTGCTGCTGGATAAGGTGAGCAGTGATAGGGTGGTGGAGGACACAGGGGAGGTAAAAGGAAGGGAGAATGGACAGGGGGAGCAGGCAAGGGGTGATAGTGGACAGCCAAGGGAAAAAAAAAGAAAGAAAGACAGGCAAAAATACAGAAAGCGGCTTAGGAGAGAGAGAAAAAATAAAGACTGACACACACACATATATTCTAGCACCCGTTAATGTAACGGGCTATAAGACTAGTATTATATAATATGTCCTAATAATCTAAACATTTTATATCAAATCAGAAATCCCTCCCCCTCCACTTTGCAATTATACCTTTTAGGGAAAAATGATATTCCAATCATTTCTCATTATATTTATTCTAACTGTGGTATGCATACCGTATTTGTAGGGGATTTTCTGTTTTCCCTCCACCCCTACGGCCAGCATTTTTGGCTGTCCCTCTTTTTCTTCTTACAAGAGAGGGGGGAATATATAGCGTACATAGTACTGCTTTTAATCATGAGATGTAACATCTCAACCCTGCCAATTACGGCAGGCTTGCAGAAGACAATACAATACAACCTTTATTTGGGTAATTATGGAGAATCAATGTTAAATGAGTATGAATAAGAAAAAACAAAAACAACAAACAAAACCAACAATCTGTGTGATAACTTAGCTAGATAGACCTGTGGTTGTAGGAGCCAAGAACTAGTTTTCTGATTTACATAAACAATTTCTGAATTAATAGTTTTAGGATATCTTTTGGGTTTAGGAGATATTACAATTCTTTTATATAGCACCAGTTTAAGATGGCAGACCTTTCTGCGTTGGTTATAAGAAATACTGTGCACTGTAATGTATATTTTTATTTAGATCAGATTTTGATGTGACAGGAAAGACAAACTCTATCGCTTGAATATATAAAAAAATAAGAATAGGATTATTGGCACATTGTTCTTAGTTTATGGTTTTAGGGATTGCAATGTCTTTTGCCTAAAATAAATAAAATAAGGTATGCTAATTAGTTCTGAATTGGTTCCAGTCTTTACACAGTCATGCTTGGACTGGATTAACTATCCTAATCTTAAGATTTAGCAACATTTAGATAAATTCAAAGGAGCTTAAAAACTACAACAAAAAAAAAGAGTGAAGGGACACGTCTTGTAGTTTTCATTAGACTGTGTTTAAAGCTGTAAATCCAGACCATGAGCTCTTACTAAATAGGCTACAATCTATTGGTGTCACAGACCAGGTCTTATCTTGGTTTCAATCCTATTTCTCTGATCGTACTTCATCTGTGTCATTTAATAACGAAACTTCTAATAATTTTACCACAACATACGGTGTGCCTCAAGGATCTATACTATCTCCACTTTTATTCAATATCTTTCTCGCCCCATTACTTACTCTGTGTCAATCCATCGGCTTCAATGTTTATGCTTACGCCGATGATATTCAACTATTACATCCCATAGATACCAATAACCCTTTGGACATACCAACAATAAATATGAAACTTGAAAAAATATCACAATGGCTAAATAATAATAGACTAGCACTGAATATCAATAAATCAAATATTATGCTCTTTCCCTGGAAAGATAATTTAAAACTTAACCTTCCAATTACAATCAAGGGTGTTCCGTTGCAAGAAGTCTATAACATTAAAATCTTAGGTGTTACATTTGATCATAAACTCTCTTTTCACGACCACATCAGTAATATTGTCAAATCCTCTTTCTTTAGACTCCGACAAATTCGTTCTGTTTCCCAATTTCTTTGTGCTAAGTCTCTCAAAACTCTTATCCACTCTCTCGTTATTTCCAAAATAGATTACTGTAACGCTCTGTATAACGGGATAGCTCAAAAGGAAATCAAACATCTACAGATCATTCAAAATATGTCCATTAAACTCATTTTTAAAGCAAAGAAGTTCGACCACGTAACACCGCTTCTTAGGGAAGCCCATTGGCTTCCATTTACACATCGGGTAACATATAAAATATGTCTGCTTACATTTAAATCTCTTCTCTTTAAAACCCCAGCTTTTATTTACAAGTTATTGATCCCATACACCGCCAATAGAACATTAAGATCCGCTGAACAACATCTACTAACGATTCCTTCCCTTAAAATTATAAATACCTGACGACAGTTAATTTTTTCAGTTACAGCTCCCCAAACCTGGAATTCTCTCCCTAATCATTTAAGGGAAGAAACCAATATAGAAAAATTTAAAGGTAAACTGAAGAGTTTTCTCTTTAAAGATGCCTTTATAAATTAATCATTTTGTCTTTGAATCGATATCATTTTTTCTTTCCAAACTTTTATTGAAGTAAATTTAAATTTAAAAGAAAAAGAAGAAGAAAAAAAAAAAGGGGTTTTATATTTTTTTTTCTTTCCCCCTTTCCTTATGTGCCCTCCTTATTTGTCTCTTTATCTTTTAAATATATTGTAATTCTTTCCCATCTCCTCCCTTATGTTTCTTGTCTTATCAAATTTGTTAATAATTTTGTCAGTCTTATTTATTGTATTATTCCCCTTACATTGTAATTTTATCAATATGTTAATCGCTTAGAATTTGGATTAAGCGATAAATCAAATCATTATTAAACTTGAAACTTGAACTTGAAACTTGACTCTGTTTGCCTTCTCTTGCTGAAATACTGCAAGGACATTTTATGTTTGAAAAGATGTGTGTTATCTTGTTGTGAAGTGACTTCAATTGTTTTCATAAGCTGTATTTGCAAGCAGCTTTAGATAAGACTAAGGCTCTGCTGACCAAGGCACCCTTTGGACTTCAGTCTTTAGATAGAAAAATGCTGGTTATTTCTTTTAAAGTTTCATGTGACCTGTGTCCATATATGGTTTGCATTTACGTCACATGCTGACACATGATGACAACACTGATTCATGTAAAATGATATAAAAGGGATGTAAAGCTGACAATAAATTGGACATGTTTGGAAGATGATTTCTTGTCTTTAAGATATGTCCCCAGATGCATCTGTCTTACAAATGACAGACAGAAAGAAAGTATGGGGCAGGAATTGGGACCTAATCCTTTTCAGTTGGGGGCCCGCCCGGGATGGACAGATGACATCACCAATATTTTGTGAGTATTTCTGAATTTTTTCTGTTCTTTAATACTCACTGGTATTGGTGACCTGTTCCCACCCTTTATTTTAAGTTCAAGCTTTGGGTTCTATTACGGTGTTTTTGGGGAAAAATCTCGGGGTACTTTCGGTAAGCGCCCCTCGTGAATATAAGCAGCTGCCATTCTTTCGGGAAGAATGAAATTATTTATAGAACCCCCCTACCCACGCTGTCATTTATGAGGTTAAAAAATTTTATAGAGTATAAGATTTTATTGTCTCTTATTACTGTACCTCGCTTATAAGGTAAGATAAGCGAATATTTTTGCATTGTTATATTGTTTTTGTAATGAGTCATAAAGGCACTTAGGATTCTCCCCCTCCTAGACAGATGAGACTTGTAAGGCTTATGTTGCCTGTGTGTGTGTGACATTCTTCCTTCAGCCTATATATTTCTGTGTCACCAATCCTTTCCTGTATACGTTTGCACTGTTTATATGTTTAACACTGAGGTAGGACATGCTGTTATGTGGAATGAATTGCAAGCGGTGTTTGAATCAGTCTAAGATCTTTCCCTCGTAGCTTGTACACAAGAACTGTTTCTTGTCTCCCTTTTGAACATACAATAGTTTGATCCTGACTCATTTTGTGTGTTTCTTCTACGGCTGCTTCCTTTGTGTTCTGTGCTGGCAAAGTTTTGTTTTGTTTTTAGAAGATTAGCCAGTTGTAAATTTTCTCTGTGCTTATTTGGATACCTAGTTACTGACCTTAAGGAATGTGATTCTGGTTTTCTCTTTCTGACTGAAAGCCATATTTTTCTATTTTGACAGTCTGAATTAAATAAAGCACAAATGCACTTTGACTGCCATACTAGTTCTTGTTCTTTGCTTTCATTATAAGGGTCCGTGCATGAATGCTTTTGCCCCTCCCCCCAGACTTTCCGGTTTGGGCTTTTACTGACAATGTTGTAAGCAGTACGGTGAGAATCATGATTCCACTGCTTGTCACTTTTCTTTCCTCCGGTATTATCAAAACCACTACTAATCCTGTTGTCAAAGCTGATGGCATCCCCCGCTTCGTCCTAGACTTTAGGGCTGTTAATGTTTTGGTAATTCTCATTGCACCCATTGTCTCTGATGTTTCTTCCTTTCTCTCCTCCATTCCATCGGCAGCCAATGTTTTTTTTCTGTCATTGTCCTAAAGAATGTTTTTTTTTCAGTCCCTGTTGATGAGGCCTTTCAGCCCCTTTTTGCCTTCACCTTTAAGCAACAGTATACCTGGTGTGGAATGCCCCAGGGCTATGTTGACTCCCCTGTTCTCCATTGTCCTCCGGGCTATTCTACAGTCATGCACTGCCCCTCATGGTTCTGTCCTCATCCTGTACCTCTTTTTGTGTACCATAATTCAGGAGACCTGTCAGGCTGATAGTTTGCACCTTTTACAATGGTTGTCTGTGTGTGGTCACAAGGTGTCACGAAATAAACTGCACTGGTGTAAATCTTAAGTGAAATACCTGGGTTTTGTCCTGTCTCATGGTCAGAGGAAACTCTGCACTTCCAGCATTGCTGCTGTTCTGGGTCTGCCCCGCCCAGCTACCAAGAAAGACATGCTTATATGATTGGTTACTGCCACCAATGGATCTCTGATTGTTCCTTCTATGACCAGATTCTGAGATAGACCCTGGGTTCTGAAATGACTGCTCTTATCAGATGGACTCATGAAATGTTGGAAATTTGAGATGTGCTTTGGTTTCTAGCCTAGGCCTGGGTCTTCCTGATTATGACCATATGTTTTATCTTTTTGTTCGGGACCATTGTAACACCATGAAGGGAGAACATAGTGGTAAGTTACGCTCTGTTGCCTTTTTTTCTATAGTCACTCCTGTTCAAGTTCATGGCATGTTTGCCTGCTTGAGAGCCCTGGCTGCATGTGCTATGGTGGTAGAGATGGTTACTCCTCTGACCCTTGGTCATCCCACTACCCTTCACACTTTTCATGATGTCCAAGCCCTTCTTTTTAATGGGCTTCTGGGTTTCAAGAGTGAACAGGATTCTCTACCTCTCTTTTTTCACAGCTTCAGTCCTTTGTTACCCCCCTCTGAACTTGATGCCTGGCGTTTGGCGGGTGCCCAAAGCCGCCCTTTTGGATGGACTTTGGTGCAAAGATGGGAAACCCTGGATACCAGCTGCTAGCTCTCCCTTATTCATTGCCCAATATCATGGTATTGGTTATCGTAGTGCTCGCTCGACATTTTAATTTCTTGCTAGTGATATTTTCATTCTTGACCTTTTGCTCCTTGCTACAGATATATATAGCTTGATAGCTACAGCTGGCACATTTGTGAATTGAAAACAAATTAGAAAACACAATTCCTTTCTATTGTTTTAGCTGAAATTAGGATGTTGCTAATTTAAAATGTTTTTTCTTTTTCTTAGCAGTAGTTCGGATGTATACATAGCCATCCCAGATCAGTTTTGGCACAGATATTTCTAATGTTTTCCAAGGGTCCTCTTTATCACTGCAGAGATAGAGACGCTCCAAAGAGACATTAGCTTTATGCCTTTTTCCGAATATGAGATGGTTATGATATACATTATTTGTAGTTTTTTTTTTTTTTTATATCAATGTGTTTATTTGCAGAGTTAAATTCAGCCCTGCACACTTGACAGATGAAATAATAGCTTCACGCTTAAAACTTTATGTTTTGTCTGTGTCATGTCTACTTGCTTTAGTTTAGTGGGTACCCCAGGATACATCACATTGGCCATTTCTAGAGCTCTTTTTCCACTTCTTATTAGTCTAACTGCACAATGTTCTTTTACTTATAGCTTTCATATTCTAAATGTAGTTTAGTTAGGGGTTATATGTTTAAGAAAAAGTTTTACTTTATACAGCGTTTATTTCGTGGTGCTCCCTACATATGATCCATTCAATATATATTTCTGAATACATTCAGTACATCAGTATGGTCTCTCTGAAGTGCCATAATAGTTATATGAAGCACGCAAAAACATATCTTTTTGGATTGTTCAATTAAGAACCTTAAGTAACTGAGTATTGTATCTCTTTTGCCATAGCTATACTAAGTAAATGTATTGGTATTGTCACATGTTGCCACATTCAGTACAGGCAACATGGTTTCTCTCTCGTTTTTTATCTCTTATTTGGATCACATTGGAGTACAGCTGCTGAATGATATTTGGACTCTTTTCCCGGTGTATCTCTTTCTGTATGCACAGACATCTGGCTGCTCTCCCATTGAGATTCTCATAGGATGACCTTTCCCCGCCCCATGGGTAGACAAACCCTCAATAGTTGAGAGTAGTGATCTTCCCTTGATACAGGAGGAATACGTCCAAAAGCTCATTGAAATATTAGGGCTTGTTCAAAGAAACGTGTCTTGCACTTCTCCTTTCTCTCCACAGATTCCTACCTATTTTTTCCAGCCTGGTGATCGTCCAGAAGCTTTTCAAGGATTGGAAGCAGACGGATTTCCCCTTTGGCCTTCCCACTACTGCGATCGCTGTGACCAGGACCGCTGTACTCACTGAGGAGTTTCCTGTTTGGATCCACGCAAGTCGCTTGAAGAGGGTTAACCTAAAACTCCAGAAGCAAGTCTTCCCTGCGCAGATTTCACCTCCTCCATTGGAACAACATGATGATCTCATTGCAGCATTCTACCAACTTTATCATTCTCTTACTGGCAACGCTGCTGCTAGATTTTCTTCCTGTATGGATCATTTCTAATTGGGTCTACAGGGATGATGTGTCCTGGGTCCACGACACTTTCTGCCCATACCCATCTGTAAATGACACTCCTGCTGTAAACAGCACCCCCGGCACCTCTTTGCGAACACGTCGGCAAGCTGGACTACTCCCTCGCAAAGGCTGTCCTTCAATTGGAATTCAGAAAGACAGATAGTATACTACCCTTTGGTATACTTCCAGCAGTGTGCACGTGGTCACCTTCACTTTTGAGTATTGTGACATTGTGGACTGTTCATCAATTGATATCCCAAGGCTGTGTCATTGGTCCTCAGAGATTCCTAAAACTAAAGACATATGTATATATATGTGTTACTGACTCACGTTGGGGGGATAAGTGTGCATTCTGGAGAGCGGTAGGGTGGAATATTGATACTGACTGGGCTTATAAACCAGAAAGTACTCTGAAAAAAAGTGGACCAAAATGGTAAATCATTGCTTACTTGTATGACCCTTCGTAAGGTTGGAAACTGTTATAGGAAAAGTGTTCCTGCACAAATTATTAAGCTTTCTCTTACTATTGACAACCCTAGACCTACTGATGAAGGTATGTACATTATGGTCATGTGGTTTAAGGGTGGGTCTAGCTATCCGACCCATCAGTTTTTCTTATGGGATCTATCTACCTCCTCTAATTTTACCTATCCCCTTTGTGCACTGTGGTGTTCTAAATACCTTTTGCTGCCTGGACAGAAAAAGCTTGATATTGCCGTTACCATCTATAAGGGTAATTACACATGTCATGTTTCTAATCTGATACAGGGTAGTTTTGTAGGTAATTTACCCCCAGGTTATTGTTCTGTCTTGGATTATAGGTATGCCCCATTGTTGCAGCATCAGATTTTCACCCTAGGTGATATTTACTGGCTCTATGGAGACTTTTGGCTCCCTGTTAAGCTACCCAGCCAGTGGATAGGCCAGTGCACTTTAGCTAAGGTTACCATGCTCCTGCATATTCTTTCTGAAAGGCATCCTTCCTATTCACATGGTTTTTTTCTTTTTTCTGTCTCGATATAAATCTGATCTCCTTGGTAGTTTTGATCCGCATGTATACATAGATGCTATAGGGGTCCCAAGAGGGGTCCCAGATGAATTTAAGGCCCAAGCTTAGGTTAAGGCTGGGTTTGAGTTCCTTATTCCCTTTGTTACTATTAATAAGAATATTGATTGGATTAATTAAATTTATTATAATCAGCAACGCTTTGTGAACTACTCTAGGGACGCCTTGCAAGGTATTGCTGATCAATTAGGCTCCACTTCTCAGATGGTTTTCAAAATCGTATGAATTAGCCCTCTCTATACCCATTTTAATATTAAACTGTACCATGCAATGAGTGATCACTGGATGCCAGATGATCACCCACTGTAACATCAGAAACACTTTCCCCGTTTGTAAGCACTAAGTCCAGTATGACCCCATCCCGCTTGGGTTACATTATCAACTGCTGGAACAGTTCTCTTTGTAGAGACTCCCTACTTCTAGAAGACCCCGCAATAGGGATACCCCAATCAACATCCGGCATGTTAAAATCACCTATTAGCAAGACTTCCCCTTTTTTAGATATACTCTGAATGTCTACTATTAAACCTCTATCTACTTCTTCCGTCTGTGGAGGAGGCCTGTATATGTGCAAATTCACCTCCATAAGATCCAGGGAGGCCAGAAATTCCCCCAGAGCCATTGCCAGAATGACCCACCATAGGGTCTCATTCCAGAACCAAGGAAGCTTAAAAGCCGGATGGAAGGGCTGAAAATTCAAAACCGGTCTGCAAACTTTTGATCAGCTGATTGCCGCTGCGCGGGGAACTTGACTGCCGCGCTCTTCTTCATCCCTGCCTAAGTGCCTGCCACTGTCTCCCTCAACATCAGGCCAGTCCCACAAACTCGCGACAGAACTGCGACACATCCAGCTTGATCCAGCATGATCATAGCAGGACCACAATCACTTCTCCTGCCCTCTGAATTGCAGCAGGAACATGCGAAGCAGCTGGCTGCTTAATAAATGAGCCTTTTGAATCACGGCAGGACCTGCGATCCAACAACTTCGGCACTGGAGCCAAAACAGACCAGGCTCCAGCACCAATCACTCTGGTAAATACAAAAAACTTTTTAGTTTTAAAATATCAATTTTTAAACTAATTACAGAAGGAAGTGGGGAGGAGAAAGAAAAAAGGGCATATGCTGGATTGGGGAAAGAGGATAGATAGTTGAAGGGGCAAGGGAAAGAGGTGGCAAGCTTCAGGTAGACACAATGAAAGAGGGAAATTGATAACTGAATAGTAAGAAAGAATTTAGACAGAGGCAGAAAATAAATTGAGAAGGAAGACCAGGAGGAAGGGAGCAGAGAGAGAGAGATCCCAGAGCAGGGGGGAAGGGGAGGAGACAGATACCAGACCTGGGAGGAGGAAAGGAAGAAGGAGACAGATACCAGATCTGAGGGGAGGAAAGGACTGTAACAGCAGTATAGTTTACTGACCTGAAGAAAGAGGTTTTAACCTCTGAAAGCTAAGTGAGAAATGTATTAGTCCAATAAAATGATGGGCACTGAATTTTCTTCCTGCCATGCCCCATGCCTCCTACCCAAATGCAAAATATAAATTGGTGGGCTTTCCAAAGCCCTGCCAATTGAAGATCTCTTCCTCTAGGAAGAAAGGGAGGGAGGGTTGTTCAGAGATATTTGGGGGTTGCATAGACGAAATACTGTACACTGGCACCGGTATGGTAATCTTTGTTGTTTGTTTTGAATTTTAAAATAAAAGAAATAAAGTGGAAATAAAGAAGTAAATAAGAAAATGGGAAAATAAATGGGGGTGGGACAGGGAGAGGGGGCATGGTGGGGAGGGGCAGGGGGTCCAGTGGACTTGTGTGCCTTGGGGCCCTCCACAAATTAATCCTGCCCTGTGTGTGCCCTACGTCAGGCGGGAAGGTACTCGCGCATGTGCGGTGCAGTCAGTTGTGAACTTTCTAAAGTTCTTCAAGCAACATTGCTTGTGCAGCTGTCCGCATCAGGGCTCAGTGGATGACGTCACCCACATGTGAGAATATGCTGCCTGCTTGTCCTGGGATAATTAGGAGATACCTCATTGGCATAAAAAACCTCCTTCTCACCAAGTCTAGTACAATAAATTGAGTGAAGACATGGTGAAGAGGAATTTTTATACCAATGAGATATCTCCTAAGGGGGCGTGGCTTGGAGACGTAGTGAGATGGTCGGGTGAGTGAACTGCTCTGTGGTAAAAGGCTAATTGAGAAAAAATAAGCTATAAAATAGCATCACAAATAGCATCTAAAAAAGGGAAGAACTGAAGGTGAAATAGCATCGGGTAAGCTGACAAGGACGGATTCAGCGGGAGTGAGCTTACGAAGTAATAAAAGTTCAAAATGAAGTCGGCAACCCCTTTAAAGGTTCCATTACCAACGGAAGAAAGTGAAACTAAAGATATTTTTAAAGAGCTCCGACAAATTAAAGAGATAGTGTTACAAAACACAAAAATATTCAAGAGGTCAAAGAAGTGATTGCGAGTCTTAATAACAGAATGCAGATAGTTGATGTTAAAGTAGATCAACTAGAAAGGCAAGTGAAACAGGCAGAAACATAATTGTTACAATACAAAATGGACCGTAAAGAAATAGAAATGCTAAAAAGAGATCTTGAAGACTGTTCAAACAGAGAAAGAAGGAATAATTTAAGAATTATTGGGGTGCCGGAGGGGATAGAAAAAAATGACCCCATGGCCTTTCTTGAACAATTTTTGCCTAAAATTCTATCACTTAAAACTAAATTCCCACTGGAGCTAGAAAGAGCGCACAGGATCCCCAAAAAAGAAATGATAATCAGAAGGGGCCGTGTCCTTTAATTTTTAAGCGACTTCGTTACCAACATGTTGAAGAAATTATTAAGCTGGCAAAAGAGAATAAGAACCTTAAATGCCAGGATTCAAAAATTCACATAGTGCCGGACTTTGCGAAGGCAACGACTTACAAAAGGAAAAAATTACTAGAGCTACGCCCACAACTAACTTCGATCGGAGCTAGGTATGGTTTAATGTACCCGGCAATTATGCGGGTTACTTATGCAAATAAGGCTTTAAATTTTGAGGATCCATTGAAATTACAAGAGTTTCTGGATCACTGCGATCAACCCATGACTACATGAACTATGATTATGGGAGCTGCATTTATTTGTAGTAGGATTTATTTACTTTGAAAAATGGGGCTTTTTTTGTTTGGTTTTTTTTTCTCTTTAGTTTGCTCACGTTATGTTGCAGCTTAATAGCAAGGAATATATAAACTAATGAGATTGTGGCTTTCCTTTTGGGAAATTACAGTTAGAGTTTGAATTGATTTGAATTACTGGAAAAGAAATATGGAAGGATGAAGAAGCAGGATTCTATGATTGAAATATTCCATAAGCTGCAGTTTACAGCTGATATAAGAGTGTATGAGAGTTCTTCTGTGTCAATCATTGGAGAGTTTAGTTATGTTAAAATGAAAGTGGATTTGAATTGGCATGAAACAGAATGTCAGTAAATACAGAGTTAAAGAGATTGTTCTAATTCCTGGATGCAAGATAATTTCTAACATTGAATTACAATGCTTGATAAGACTTTCAAAAAGATAGAGCTGGCTGGTATCCTTTGTTATTGCGGAGAAGAGTTCAGAAAGGAACACTGCAATATCACCAAAGAACAAAGATAAAAAAAAAAAGAAGTATATAGTGGAAATTGTCATAATACAAAGCAAGATGTAAAGCAATAACAATACGCAGGCTTTTGTGCTTATGTTATACCCCAGCATGCATATTACTAATAATTTTGTTCAGAATATTATATGTCTACTCAAGTCTGCTTACCTGAACTCCTGAACCTTAGTGTTACCTGGACAACATCAAATGCTTTACTAAATTCAGTTGCCTGCGTACCACTCAAATAACATCAGTAAGGACAGACTTGGGTGTTATTAAAACAGAGCAAGACCAGCCGTTTACCAGTCCCTGCAACACCTCATTAATAACCTCAAAAGGACAGTAACGCCAGAGGGGACCTGAATGTTATCCAAACAAAGAAATTAGCCAGGGGGGTAACTGAAATTCAGCATGCTACCGATATGAATCCACAAGTCTGTTTATCTGACATTTTGACCTCTTTGACCTGAATGTTGCCCAAACAACTTCAAAGGGACCGACCTGGGGTGTGCCTGAATCAAAGGACGCTGTTACTGCAGGACCAGCTGTTTAACTCAGCAGCTTATAAGGACGGAATTCTGCTCCTAGAATCCAGAATCCTAGCCGGCTATCCAAGACGTCAGGTCTAACGGGGCAGACTCCTGTGTCCTACTCGCCTATCCATTGAGGGATTCCGAATGGTGAAGGGAGGGTTTACGTGAGATACGGTGATGATAATTTATTCTTATATATATATTAAAGTGTTATTGTTTATGCTTTATATTGTCTGTGTGTTTTTCTGAGTATCTCTGATCATCCCACTTGACAGAAATTAGTGGCGGAACAAATTGGTACCAGAAGTGGGGTTGATCTAATGATGTCAGAAAAACTAACTAGGCAACAAGGGGTTGAGGAGCAGGCTCCCAATCCCTCCATTCCAAATGGGAATGAAATTATGGGAACATTAATGGCCACTGAGTGGTCTGTAGAAGCAGGATTGTGTGAATCCTGTACTTTTGAAAGTGGGGATCCACATGAATTATGTGCCTCCTTACAAAAGGTGAAAATCTCAAAAGGAGAAGAGCAAGAAGTAATTTCTAGACAAGGAAGGATGATTTTGTCAGACTGGAGGAATTTGCATGAAGCTAAACAGGAATTACAATTGAAATTAGAAGAGCTGGAAAAGAAAAGGAATAAACAACAGCATGCCATTACAATGCTACAATGTCAGAATAAGTTGTTAATGGATAAGGTAGAAACCTATCAAAATGTAATAGAACAGTCAGCTATGCAATATGCACGATATAAATACAAGAAACGGAGGTGGAAAGTGAGTTACAGAAAAGTTAAAATCTTAATTTATCATCTGCCGAATGATTGGAATCCAAACAAACGGGATGGGAATATTTGGGATTCAAATTCTAATAACAGTGAGGAGGATATCTGTGTTAAAGGAGAACAGGCAGAAAGTTTAGAAGCAGAGCCTGTGAAGAGACAAAGATTACAGAGAAATCTGCAAACAGGAGAAAATCTAGTTAGGGAGGATGTTACTCCACATGAAATCATGGATATGATGGCACGCTTTACACAGCAGCCTGGGGAACCACTAATACAGTGGGTAGTTCGGGTGCAGGAGCTGGGTGCAGCAGGGATTATGTTAGATGCCACAGATGCCCCTAAATTTGTTCAAATTAGTCAAGAAATAGCAGTGCAACATGCGTTGTGGGAGGATCCTTATCCTGCAAAAAATGCCCAATGGTCTTTATTAGAGATAATTAGTAGGGGTGTCACGAGGCGATATCCACTTGAATCTGATTGGCCTTCCAATGATAAAGTTTGGTATACATTGAAAGATGCACAAATGAGAATTAAGGAAGAGGCTATGAAGGTAGCTTTAGTAATAGGTCACGCTGACACATATATGTCATTACCTTTTACTGTATCCATGAGAAATAAAATTATCAGGTATGCTGCACCGGCATACAAACAGGTAATTATGACTCTGTTGATCAATCAAACAGACAGGTCTATTTTGGAAGTCTTGGAAGAGGTCCGACAGTTAGGAGATCTGGGAGACTGGGGACCTCAAACTACTTTTGATAAAAAGAGGGAAGGACAATCCAATTCAAACAGGGCTAATCGAGTATCCCGAAGGGATATGTTTTTGGCATTAATAAAAGATGGGGTAAAGAGGGAAGAAATAGATGGGAAAGATACCGGGACTTTATGGAAAATGTACAAAAGTAGAGGATTAGGAAATAAATCTATGTCTCAAGCCCAAGTAAGCAAGAGTGAGGATGTGCCAGTGCCAACTGCTCCTCCTGAGGAAACTGCTTCCACTCTTTATCCTGATTTAAAAGGGTGGAAGTGGTGGGAGGATCAATGATGTGAATACCAAGCCTCAGTTAGCTTGAACCAAATTAGAACAGTGTCCGCAGGTAGAGATAAATATTTAGTAGAAACCTGGGGAGCAACAGGTACAAGCTGTAGTGGACGCTGGGGTGTAGGAATATAAATATCAGGATTGGGGGGAAAATTATACAAGCAGGAAGAAAAAAATTTACAAATTTTAAAATTGGACAATTACCAATATGGGATTAATCTATGGGATTCCTTGCCAGATATCCAAAAAAGGGTTAACATGACAGCTTGCATTTTTACTATCCCTAGAGTGGAGCAATGTCCAGAACAATTTGCATTCACTTGGCAAGGGAGGCAATATACATATACCAGACTACCACAAAAATACTTACATAGTCCCACTTTCTATCACAAGATTAAAGCAGAAAATGGGCAAAAGGATGCCGAGAGGTGATAGAGAAAGCTAAACTGTAGAAATATTGCTAAGTGACCTTTATAATGTATAAAGTTTTGTTAGATAGTATAAGGAAGTTGCACTCCAAGTAATTTTGCAAATGTGTCTTTTACCTAAAACATTAATATTGTGAACCACTGTACATGCATGTAAACCTCTCTTGTATATTTTATAGATTAAAGCGTCCCTGCTTGAATTTTTATGATTGTGTGACAGAGCTTTTAAATGGAAGAAAATAGAAAAGAAGACCAGTAAAACTATATAGAGCAATTAACTTAAGTTTCTATCTCTCTCTTTCTTTTAGAAGCTTAGTATCCAGACATGGTCAGGAGAACCAATTTCACTGTGCCACATTTAAAATACGTCCAGCACTGTGACCTGATAGTGGGAATCCAATGGATACCACATTTGTTTGTGACTCTTTTGATTAATAGTGTGCTTATTTACAGATTAAATTCAACTCTGAATCATTACTGATGGAAGAAAGCATGCCGGAGCTCTGTGTTTGTCTGTTTCTGTTATGTGTTGTCTGTTCTAGCTTATGGGGTACCCCAACATTGCACATTGGCCATTTCCAGAGTTTATTCCACCCCTTCTATTAGTCCAAATGGTACCATATCCCTTTCCAAAAAAGATTCCCCCACATACCAGAAAGTATCTTATGAAAACCATGCTCACAATGATTTTATGCTATGGCTCACAGGTGATAGAGGCCATCAGCGTGCCAGATTTTGGGAATAAAGGGGACGCCCATGTGGGATCCCTATGGGGGTCAGGGCAAAGGGTCTATGGAGTGGGCAGACTTGATGGGCCTTGGCCCTTTTCTGCCGTCATCTTACTATGTTTCTATGTTTCTATACAGCCCAATGATAATTTAGTTAGGGGTTATATTATAAAAGGATATCTGAAGAGAAATAATTAGAAAGCTTTATACCTGGTAAAATGGTGTTCATTGGTATTTGATATTTGCTAAATAAAAAAAAAAAAAAAAAATGGTCTCTCTTTATTTAACTTACCAGGTATAAACAGTGCAGTGCACATCTCTGACATAAGTTATTTTGTTATCACATTCTGTACGTGTGTATGGTCTCTCTTAAATGACATAATAATTATGTCCAGAACATAGAAAGGTATATTTTCTGAATGTCCTACAGAATACCTTTAAGTACATTAGTGTTGTTTCTCTTATCTCACACAAAGACTACCTTACACACAAGTATTGTGTCAAATGTTATCACATTCTGTACGTGTGTATGGTCTCTCTTAAATGACATAATAATTATGTCCAGAACATAAAAAGGTATATTTTCTGAATGTCCTACAGAATACCTTTAAGTGCATTAGTGTTGTTTCTCTTATCTCACACAAATACTACCTTACACACAAGTATTGTGTCACATGTTATCACCTTCTGTACATAAAGTGGTTTTTCTCCTTTTTCTCTTATACTCTCTTTTACCACTAGGGGGGTTTAATGTAATTAAAGCATTGAAGATAAACAATCATGAGGAAATATTTTCCTTGAAAAATCACGTACTGGGAAATGTTATTACATATAGACTTTCATCCTTTGGTGATAAAATTGGTCAGCTCTGCTCTCTCATTCTGATAATTTGGCTAACATGCTGGGTTAAGAGAAAATTTCACCAGACCGAGAAGATGAAGACGCAACCAGACATACAGTGCCGTGCCATGAGGCTGTTATGTGGCACCAACTGGGGAATAGAAGTGAGCCCATATCCTGCCACTTCACATTAGGGCTGGTCTCTGGAGGTGGTGCCTGAAAATTACATGAGTGAAGGCATGTAAGTGGCATAGCAAGCCTATTGAAACCGGAGCATAGCCAGACCCTAACCAAAGATGCTAAGAAAAACGGGATACCAGATAACTGCGGTGATCGATGGTGAATATGAAGCTACCCTAACTGTATGCCATGAGTAAGAGCACAAATATAATATTAATAAGATTATTAATTTTCATAATTCCTAATACGTGATACTTTCAAGTGAAAGGCCTAATTAGCAAGAAATATTAGGGAATGCAAGAACACCAGGTTTAGCACATAAGGAAATAAATTATGAAGGGAAAATTAATTTTCCCATTTTACCTTTGCTTAAAAGTAGAATAGATACTATTGTTTCTGAAATACTGACTGGCAAAGAAGCATATTTTGACTCCAGAGTAGCAGATGTATTTAGAAGGGAAGGTGAATGGGTGACAAATACTGTACATAATTATGAACTAACGCTACGATATGATCAGTTAATGTTATATGTCGTTAATGATATCACAAAGAATTAACTTTATCGCATTGATTTAAAAACCACATCACATTCTGTACCCTTAGATAGAAAATGGTGTAAATTTTGAAATGAAACAATGTGTATATAGTACTGTTGAACTTGTGATTCCTGCTAGTCAAGCTCCCTTTTCAGTATGTTTACAGAATGTTAATGTGTTGCAGTGAGCAACTGAATTTTGAAATAATAACTTGCATTCTGTGGTAAATCATATTGAAACTACCACTGCAGTGATATGGCATAAAAGGAGTTTCTTCATTTTGTACTCTATAAATTTGTTTAACTATCTTTTAACCTTTCTTAATTGTCGGACACTCTCTCCCTTAATTCGGAGGACTTCTAAATTTGGAGAAGCAAACTTGAGTATCCAGGAGTGGAATGTTATACCCCAGCATGCATATTACTAATAATTTTGTTCAGAATATTATATGTCTACTCAAGTCTGCTTACCTGAACTCCTGAACCTTAGTGTTACCTGGACAACATCAAATGCTTTACTAAATTCAGTTGCCTGCGTACCACTCAAATAACATCAGTAAGGACAGACTTGGGTGTTATTAAAACAGAGCAAGACCAGCCGTTTACCAGTCCCTGCAACACCTCATTAATAACCTCAAAAGGACAGTAACGCCAGAGGGGACCTGAATGTTATCCAAACAAAGAAATTAGCCAGGGGGGTAACTGAAATTCAGCATGCTACCGATATGAATCCACAAGTCTGTTTATCTGACATTTTGACCTCTTTGACCTGAATGTTGCCCAAACAACTTCAAAGGGACCGACCTGGGGTGTGCCTGAATCAAAGGACGCTGTTACTGCAGGACCAGCTGTTTAACTCAGCAGCTTATAAGGACGGAATTCTGCTCCTAGAATCCAGAATCCTAGCCGGCTATCCAAGACGTCAGGTCTAACGGGGCAGACTCCTGTGTCCTACTCGCCTATCCATTGAGGGATTCCGAATGGTGAAGGGAGGGTTTACGTGAGATACGGTGATGATAATTTATTCTTATATATATATTAAAGTGTTATTGTTTATGCTTTATATTGTCTGTGTGTTTTTCTGAGTATCTCTGATCATCCCACTTGACAGAAATTAGTGGCGGAACAGCTTATAAGCGCGAATGCTTCAAATCGCTCAGTTCTACGAGTCCTACAGCCAGTCCTCGGAGCAGCTATCCATTGGTGTGGGTGATATAGTGGCTGCCCCATACATCCATGATTGACTTTGGTACCAAATGAAAGTTATGGGCATCTTAGTCATTGGGAATTTGGACCTTTATTATGTGGAGTTTGGGGACAATGGGGTAGCTTCACTGGAAGAACTGCGTATGCTCAGGAGTGACTTTTTGAGCCTGCCATTCCAGGCCATTAAATGCAGCCTTTCAGGGATCGTCCCAGCTGGTAAACAGTGGTTAGATGAAGCCCTGAATGAATTTATTCAGTTGATGTATTGTGCAGAGTGTAAACCCTTACTGGCAAAGCTTTCAATATACTCGCAGACTGGGGTGGGGTCCTGGCCATAGATCCAACTGTAGGATATATCTGGTGGAAAGAGCCTTGAAGTTGGGCAGAAGCTTGTTCGCGTTGGTTATGCTGTGCAGCGTCCACAAGTCAAGAAAGAGAGGCTGGGGGATCGAGGTGTTCAAAGTGTTACACAGGACAGCACGAATCCGATATAACAGCTATTGGATGATGCAAATGCCTCTCAACACAGAAGTTCAGAAGAGCTGTGCACCCATCCTGCCTTAACCTCTCTGAGACTGCCTTCATGACTGCAAGCAAAGAGGATCTCCTGGAGGAAAAGCGGCTATGAGTGCAGGCAGTAGGGCTGGACAGTAAAGTGATCTGGATTTCTGAAAATAACTTGGATATGGTCGAGTAACGTGGGTGATGTAATTGTCAGAAGATGACTATGCTTAAGAATAGATATATCTAAGAACTTTTGAGAGGAGTTTGAAATGCTCAAAGGAGTGTTCTTTCTGTTCAAGGGGAAATACGAGATGACATTGAAGAGGAGAGAGAAGATGGAAGGAGTGCTGGATTTCGATATTGTGATAATGACCTTATTTAGGCCTTTGGATTATACCACTTTGTCAGGATGCGGGGATAATTTAGAAGGAAGGAATAAATAATTTCTTGTGTTCTCTTCTCTTATATATCTGTTTGTTTTTAACGGGAAATGCATCCTTCTTGTTTCTAAAGTAAATATAATTAACTATTTCTGAAATCAAACTCTGATTTTTGGCATTAGTCTATTGGAGTTTGATTGGTATTTTAATATAGTAACATACAATATGGGAAAAGTTCTTGTTTGGTTCTTTAACTATTCTAATAGTTAATAAAATGAAAGAATAGTTATTTATGTGATATAGAAATTTAATTTGGCAGCTTATAATTTTATTTAATATAAATTAACATTAAATCTTGTGAAAAATAAGATTGTAAAAGAACTCAGTATATGGGATTTCAAATTTATGGGGTAAAATAACAAGCATGGGTAATGATGGATATGGAATAAATAAAATATTGCATATAAATTTGTGTATGGGTAGGTATATATGTATGTATATATGGATATCTATATGTATATGTCTATGTATATGGACATATGGTGGAATAAGGAAGATTTTTTATCTCGTTATTTAAGTCTAAGAGAAATATAATTGATGGGTAGTTTTTTCGAAATAAATGATTATTGGGGAAAATACTGGATTGTGGGTAATTCAATGATTGAGAAATATTTTATGTAGTATTAATTTAGCACTGTTGATATAAGAATAGCAGAAAAGAATCCTATTAATTTTATGGATGATCTGATTTTTATGAATTTTTCAGTAATGGATATAATTTAATAAGGTTTGTAGGTATAATATGATGTAAGTTTAATGTATGCAAAGATTTTATATAATAAGCCTATATTATATTATAAGTATATATTTGGATTTTTAGGGGCTTATATGATTTATTAGTAAGTAACTTCAGTAGTAAAGTTCAAAAAAGAGGGGGTTAAAATTAAATGATTTATATATAATAGGTGATTTATACTATAGTATTGGATAGCTTATTATAATTAATTAAAGATGTATATGGATTTAGCCTGAACGGAGTTTTTCGTCACCTGATTTTACATGTGTGTTTCCAAGTTTTCACTATTAATTTGGGTGGGTTGGGAGGGGGTGGGTTGGGGATTTGAAGGAAGGGAATTTGGAGGGGGGAGGGGTTTAGTCTAGGTTTTAAGATTGGGGAAAATGATTATATACTAATTATTAAATATAATATAAATTCTTGGATATCTGTATGTATTATGATTAAATAGTATAATGGATTTTAAAATTTTTTCATTAAACGTTAATGGCCTCAACCATCTGATTAAAAGGAAAAAAACATTATTATACTTAAAACAACAGAATGCGGATATTTGTTATATCCAAGAGACACATTTGTCTGCTGTAGAATGTAAAAAATTAGAGGATAATTGGGTAAAGCATTGCTTTTTTGCCCCTGCTGTAGGTAAAAAGGCGGGAGTAGCTATTCTAGTAAATAAAAAATGTACTGCAATGTTTAAATTGATGGCTTCTGATCCTTTAGGGAAATGGTTACATGTAGACATGAGTATGGGCAATACTACTATGGCGCTGTTTAATGTATATGCCCCCAATTCGAACCAAATTGAGTTTTTTTAAGACTCTACAACAATTAATACTGCCACTGGCTTCTTCTAATTTAGTAGTGGCGGGGGATTTTAATGCTGTTATAGATCCTTTAATGGATAAAAAATCTAGTAAAATTATGAAATCATTAGGACTTGAAAATTTGGTACAATCTTGTAACTTGAAAGATATATGGCAAATACTTCATTTTAATGAGAGGGAATTTTCTTTTTGCTCCCATGTTCACAAATCTTTTTCAAGAATAGATTATATTTTTATTTCGGATCAACTAGTACAACAGACTACACAAGCCTCCATAGATCCAATTATTTTGTCTGATCATGGTGGAGTGTGGATTGAATTCAAATTTATTTATCAAGATAGTAGTAGACCAATTTGGAGATTTGATAATATACTGCTTGCGGATCCTAAATTCTGTGAAGAATTTCAGTTAAAAATTAATGAGTACTTTCAAATTAATAGCACAGAGGAAATCTCTATGGAAATCTTATGGGATGCTTTTAAGGCAACCATGAGGGGACAAATTAATTCGTTTTCAAAATTTATTAAGAAACAAATAAAAAGTCAGTTTTCTAATTTGGAACAAGAAATTAAGGTATTAGAATCGAAATTGATTGAAAAATGGGAACAATCTACGTTACAAGCTCTTTTAAAAGCTAACTGTAAGTACAATAAGGTTTCTTCTAAATTGGTAAGGAATGATTTAATTTCACAACAGGCCTTGTATTATGAAAGCTCAAATAAGGCGGGAAGATTATTGGCAAATTATCTTAAGGTAAAAAAAACGAAAGACAAAGATAAGTGTAATTAAGGATGAAAAAGGAGATACATATTCTCAAATTGGTCCTATCTTAAAACAATTTCTAAATTTCTATAAAGCCCTTTATTCTTCTGAGCCTTATTTAGATAGAGAAAAAGATGGTTTAGAATTTTTAGAATTAATTAAGGGTCCAAAAATTCCTGATCATACAAAAGGAAGTCTGGAAGAGCCTATATCATTAAAAGAATTACAAACAGTAGGGACTGCTCTAGGTGGTGATGGTTTCACCGTAGAGTTCTATAAATCATTCCAAATCACCTTATTACCTCATTTATTAAATTTATATCAGGCTCAACTAATTAAAGGTTGCATTTCAGGTACTATGGCAGAATTGTTAACTAAAGGCCTATTTCTTTAATTAATGTAGACGGAAAAATTTTGGCTAAACTTATGGCTTTACATTTGGTCAAGGCTCTCCCTTATATAGTTGGTATGCATCATATGGGGTTTGTTGCTCAGAGACATTCTTCCAATAAAACCAGGTTGTCTTTTCATATGTTGTATTTAACAAAAGCCATGAAAGATCTGGTCTTCTCTGTATCTTTAGATGCAGAGAAACCTTTGATCGGGTGGAATAGACCTTCATGTATCAAGCTATGGATTGGTTTGGTATAGGTCCAGGACTATTGACTATTCGTTTCAAGTCCAGCAACTCTTGATTTCCCCTCCCATTGTTCTTCCCTTTGCAGTATCTTTTCTTAATAAATATTGTAGTTCTTCCCCCCCCTTTTCCTATTGTGTCCTTATAGATTAACAAAAAAAACAAACCCCAAAAAGTATGTTAAGATGTTAGTCTCTGTGTACTTTTGTCAATGTTTTAATTATTATTGTACAACGATTAGTATTTTGATAGGCGTTTAATCAAATAATCAAATAAACTTGAAACTTGATTTGTATAAATGATTCAAACATTGTATAGCTCCCCTGCTGCTAGATTGTATATTAATAATAACTTCTCAGATCATTTTAGTCTGCAGCAGGGGGTTAGACAAGGTTGTCCCTTATCTCCTTTACTTTTTGATATAGTATTAGAACCCTTGTTATTAGCTATTCTACAAGTGAAGGAGATACAGGGTATCCCACATTCTGGTCGGGAATAAAAGGTCTCTGCTTATGCAGATGATATACTGCTTCATTTGAGGAATCCTCGAACAATTATTCCATATTTGCTTGAATTGATAGATAAATTTGGGAAATTTTCAGGTTATAAAATAAACTGGAGTAAATCAGAAGTTCTTCCTCTAAATGTACATTGCACAAAAGGTTTATTTGATTCATTTCCTTTTTTATGGAAAGAGGAAGGAATAAAGTATTTAGGTATATGGATAAAAAGCACGCTACAAGAAAGAGCCAAAAGAGAGTATGAAGAGAGACTAGCCAGGGAAGCACGAAATTTCAAACCGTTCTTTAGATATGTTAAAGGGAAACAGCCGGCTAGGGAGTAGGTGGGACCGCTGGACAACGGAGACAGGAAGGGAGTGGTGAAGAAGGAGAAAGAGGTCGCTGAAAGACTTAACATGTTCTTTTCGTCTGTATTTACAAACGAAGACACAACCAACATACCGGAACCTGAGCAATTCTTCAATGGAAATCAAGCACAAAAGTTAACATCCGTGGAAGTGACCCTTGATGATGTGCGCAGGCAGATAGAAAAACTAAAAACTGACAAATCCCCGGGTCCGGATGGAATCCATCCAAGGGTTCTGAAGGAACTAAAGGAGGAAATAGCGGAACTACTACAGCAAATTTGCAACCTATCTCTGAAAACAGGTGTGATCCCGGAGGATTGGAAGATAGCCAATGTTACGCCTATCTTTAAAAAGGGATCAAGAGGTGACTCGGGAAACTACAGACCGGGGAAAATGGCAGAAGCACTGATAAAAGAAAATATCGATGAACATTTTGAAAAAAACGAACTTTTGATAACCAGCCAACATGGTTTCTGTAGGGGGAGATCGTGCCTGACTAACTTATTGCACTTCTTCGAGGGAATTAACAAACAGATGGACAGAGGAGACCCCCATAGACATCATATACCTAGATTTCCAGAAAGCCTTTGACAAGGTGCCTTATGAACGTCTACTCCGGAAACTGAAGAACCATGGGGTGGACGGAGATGTGCATAGATGGATCAGAAACTGGTTAGAGGGTAGGAAACAGAGGGTAGGGGTGAAGGGCCACTACTTGGACTGGAGGAAGGTCATGAGTGGTGTTCCGCAGGGCTTGGTGCTCGGGCCACTGCTTTTTAATATATTCATAAATGATCTAGAAACAGGAACGAAGTGTGAGATAATAAAATTTGCGGACGACACCAAACTATTTAGTGGAGCTCGGACAAAGGACTGCAAAGAATTGCAAAGGGACTTGGACAAACTAGGGGAATGGGCAGAGAGATGGCAGATGAAGTTCAATGTTGAGAAGTGTAAAGTATTGCATGTGGGAAGCAGAAACCCGAGGTACAATTATACGATGGGAGGGATGTTATTGACTGAGAGTACCCAAGAAAGGGACTTGGGGGTAATGGTGGACATGACAATGAAGCTGACGGCACAGTGCGCAGCGGCCGCTAAGAGTGCAAATAGAATGCTAGGTATAATCAAGAAGGGTATTACAACCAGAACGAAAGAAGTTGTCCTGTCGCTGTACCGGGCAATGGTGCGTCCGCATCTTGAGTACTGCGTCCAGTATTGGTCACTGTATCTTAAGGATATGGCGTTACTCGAGAGAGTTCAGAGGAGAGCGACACGACTGATTAAGGGGATGGAAAGCCTTTCATACGCTGAGAGATTGGAGAAACTGGGTCTCTTTTCCCTGGAGAAGAGGAGTCTTAGAGGGGATACGATAGAGACTTACAGGATCTTGAAGGGCATAGAGAGAGTAGAGAGGGACAGATTTTTCAAACTTTCAGAAAATAAGAAAACAAGAGGGCATTCGGAAAAGTTGAAAGGGGACAGATTCAAAACGAATGCTAGGAAGTTCTTCTTTACCCAACGTGTGGTGGATACCTGAATGCGCTTCCAGAGGACGTTATAGGGCAGAGTACGGTACTGGGGTTTAAGAAAGGATTGGACAATTTCCTGCTGGAAAAGGGGATAGAGGGATATAGATAGAGGTTTACTGCACAGGTCCTGGACCTGTTGGGCCGCTGCGTGAGCGGATTGCTGGGCGCGATGGACCTCAGGTCTGACCCAGTGGAGGCATTGCTTATGTTCTTATGTTAAACAATGAAGGTGAAAGAAAAATCTTTATTAAAAAAGGTAACAGAATTGTGTGAGCAATGGAATATTTTACATCTGTCTTGGTGGGGGAGAGTCCAAACTATTAAGATGATGATTTTGCCTGTGGTTTGTTACCAAATGGGTATGATTCCAGTTTTTTTTCAGGGGTCTTTCTATAAAAAATTAAATAGTATTCTTACAAAATTTATTTGGCTGGTTAAATTGCTAGAATTGCCTTAGTGTCTTTACAAAAGCCAATTGCAGAGGGGGGGGGGTGTAAATTTTCCCAACTTTTATAGGTATCATCAAGCCTATATTATGTGCCTATATAATGGCAGCTCCTGTTTCCTCTTAGGCTCGGTCATGTTCTTAATATAAAAATGCCTAGAGTGTATAAAGAAAACAGAATATTAATTGATACATGGAAAACTCTACAATATGTCAACAATCTTTCACCTATTCCAATTCAAAAATCTACAAATCAAACTACCGTATTTGCCGGCGTATAAGACGACTGAGCGTATAAGACGACCCCCCAACTTTTACAGTTAAAATATAGAGTTTGTTATATACTCGCCGTATAAGACTACCCCTTCTTCCGCACACCTTCTGCACAACAAATAAAACTTAAAAGAACATCAGAATTTATTTCAACAATTTTAATTAATTCACTAAAGCAATAGAATTCTTTTCCTACCTTTGTTGCCTGGTTTCTGCTTTCCTCATGTTCTCATTCAATTCCTTCCATCCACTATCTCTCTTCCTTCTGCATCTTCCATTTGCTCTGTTACTGTGCCTCTCCCTTTCTTCCCCCTTCCAAATTGGTCTGGCACCCATCTTCTTCTCTCTGCTCCCCCCATAGTCTGGCATCTGTCTTCTTCCCTGCCAGCATCTTCTCCCTACTCTCTCTTCCTCATTTCCTTTGTGTCCTTCTCCCCCCCCCACCCTTCCCATGGCCTTTCAGCGTCCTTCTCCACCCCTTTGTCTTCCCCATGTGCTTTCAGAGTCCTTCCCCCCCCCCCGCCCCCGCCCTTCCCATGGCCTTTCAGCGTCCTTCTCCACCCCTTTGTATTCCCCCATGTGCTTTCAGCCTCCTTCTCCCTCCTCTGTCTTCAAGTGCTTTCAGAGTGCTTTCAGAGTCCTTCCCCCCCCGCCCTTCACCATGGCCTTTCAGCGTCCATCTCACCCCCTCCTTCTCTACCGCCCCGGGTGCAGCACAGCCGGCCAGGTTCCCTTACTTTTGTGGCACTTCCCCGACCGACCGACAACAGCCCCGGTACGACAAACCTCCCTGCCCTTAACCGCGAATCTAAATTACCTTCTTACAGCTGCTGTAAGAAGGTAATTTAGATTCGCGGCTACAGGGCAGGGAGGATTGTCGGACCCGGGCTGTTATCGGTCGGTCGGGGAAGTGCCACAAAAGTAAGGGAACCTGGCCGGCTGTGCTGCAACCGGGAAGGGGCGGGCCGCCCCTCTCCCTTGGTAGCCACTCGAACCGCTTGCAGCACAGAGCCGAACGGAAGTCTTCCCGACGTCAGCGCTAACGTCGGAGGGAGGGAGGGCTTTGTTTAAGCCCTCCCTCCCCTCCGACGTCAGCGCTGACGTCGGGAAGACTTCCGTTCGGCTCTGTGCTGCAAGCAGAGAAGGTAGGGAGAAGGAAGAGCCGCGTTCTGGATAGAAGACTGAGCATCCAGCCCCGCAGGAGCCCCGCGACCCTCGGAGGCGTCCCCATGGGATCCCCGCGACCCTAGGGGGCGTCCCCACGGGATCCCCGCGACCCTAGGGGCGTCCCCGTGCAGCTCTCTAAACAGTACCCGGCGTATAAGACGACCCCCGACTTTGGGGAGGATTTTAAGGTACTGAAAAGTCGTCTTATACGCCGGCAAATACGGTATATGGCTGAATTCCAAGATTCAAATAGGCGGGTTTAAGATCGTCTGGAAGTATTGGATAAAAGCAGGTATATGCACGTTAGATGATATTATATCTAATGTTAAACTGCTTGATTTTTCACAGTTGCAACATAAATTCGATCTTGATAAATCACAAAGTTATAGGTGGTTGCAACTAAAGCAGGCTATTCAGGCGGGGTTCCCTGAAAGGAAAAATCTTAAAAATTCAATTTAGTCTACAATTCTTATGCTTTCAGGCAGACTTCCTGGGGCATCAGGCCGCACAGTGGTACAAATTAATATCTGGATATATAAATAAAAACCCAAAAACTGGATTTAGAGATATTTGGAGCACTGAGATTAAGCATCAAATTACTGCATCTCAATGGCCATGAATTTGGGCTTGGAGGATGAAATGTACAATATCTGCATCTATGAGATAAACGTGGTTCTTCCTGTTGCATAGAGCATTCTGGACCCCTGTTCGTTTACAAAAATTAAATTCCTCTAAGTCTAATAGATGTTAGCATTGTCATCTCGAAGCAGGGACTTTAGATCACAGTTCTTCAACCGCCGGTCCGCAGGAAATTTTTGCCGGTCCGCACAGGGCCGGCAAGATTGACTTACTTCAACTTCCTGCCGGTCCGCGCAGGGCCAGCAAGATCAACATCTGAAGTCTGCGCTAGAACGCTGAACGGGAAAGGAGACGACGGGCATCCCGCAGATTCCCCCTTCGGGTCACGGGGATCCCGTGGGGACGCCCCCTAGGGTCGCAGGGATCCCGTGGGGACGCCTCCGAGGGTCGCGGGGTTCCTGCGGGGCTGGATGTACTCAGTCGCGCGGCTCTTCTCCCTACCTGCTCTGCTTGCAGCACAGAGTCGAACGGAAGTCTTCCCACATCAGCGCTAACGTCGGAGGGGAGGGAGGGCTTAAACAAAGCCCTCCTTCCCTCCCTCCGACGTCAGCGCTGACGTCGGGAAGACTTCCGTTCGGCTCTATGCTGCAGGCAGGGCAGGAAAGGAGAAGAAGAGTAGCCTCGTGGCTCGAGTGGCGTACCAAGGGAGGGGGCGGTTCCGCCCCAGGTGCAGCACAGCCGGCCAGGTCCCCTTACTTTTGTGGCACTTCCCCGACCGACAACAGCCCTGGTCCGACAAACCTCCCTGCCTTGTAGCCGCAAATCTAAATTACCTGAGGAAAGAAGAGAACGGGGAGACATGATTGAAACGTATAAGTACATCACAGGACGTATCGAGTCGGAAGATGATCTCTTCTGTCTCATGGGACCCTCAATCACCAAAGGGCATCCGCTGAAAATCAGGGGAGGGAAATTTCAGAGCGACTCCAGGAAACACTTCTTCACCGAAAGAGTGGTGGATCATTGGAATAGACTCCCACTGCAGGTGATTGAGGCCAGCAGCGTGACGGATTTTAAGAGGAAATGGGATATTCACGTGTGATCTCTAGGGGAGTGAACTCTGGGGGGCGGATAATTGGAATGGGCAGACTTGGTGGGCTATAGCCCTTTTCTGCCGTCATTTTCTATGTTTCTATGTTTCTTACAGCAGCTGTAAGAAGGTAATTTAGATCCGCGGCTACAGAGCAGGGAGGTTTGTCCGACCGGGCCTGTTCTGTTGTCGGTTGGGTGGGGAAGCGCCACAAAGATAAGGGGCAGGGAGGGAGAAAGGGAGGAAAGGTGGAGTGGAGAAGAAAAGACGCTTAAGGGAAATGGGTAAAACTGAGGGGGGAGAAGGACGCTGAAAGCACTGGCGAAGACAAAGGCGTGGAGAAGGACGCTGAAAGGCCATGGGGAAGGCGGGGTGGGGGGTGGGAGAAGGACGCTGAAAGGCCATGGGGAAGATGGGGGGGGGGAGAAGGACGCTGAAAGGACATGGGGAAGACGGGGGGGGGAGAAGGATGCTGAAAGGACATGGGGAAGACGGGGGGAGAAGGATGCTGAAAGGACATGGGGAAGATGGGGGGAGAAGGATGCTGAAAGGATATGGGGAAGACAGAGGGGGAGAAGGACACTGACAGGACATGGGGAAGATGGAGGGGAGAAGGATGCTGAAAGGAAATGGGGAAGAGAGAGTGGGGAGAAGACGCTGGCAGGGAAGAAGACAGAGATGCCAGATTATGGGGGGAGCGGAGGGAAGAAGATAGGTGCCAGACCAATTTGGAAGGGGGGAGAAAGGGAGAGGCACAGTAACAGAGCAAATGGAAGACGCAGAGGGAAGAGAGACAGTGGATGGAAGGAATTGAATGAGAACATGAGGAAAGCAGAAACCAGGCAACAAAGGTAGGAAAAGAATTCTATTTCTTTTTTTTTTTTTTGCTCCAGGATAAAGTAGTATATTAGTTGTGTTGATAAAAATTTATAAACATTAGAGGCTCTGGTAGAAACCTGTTTACAAAGTATGTATTCTTCCCAATTAATATTTCCAAATTAATAAAGTCTTTTTGCTTATTTGTAAATGGGTTTCTACCAGAGCCTTTAATTCAGTAGCATAATTAAATGAAATAACTATTTCTGAAGTTTATAGGGACGGGCGGGGACGGAGGGGATTCCTCACGGGGACAGGCGGGGACGGAGGAGATTCCTCGCGGGGACGGGTGGGGATGGAGGGATTCCTCACGGGGACGGGAGGGATTCCTCACGGGGACGGGAGGGATTCCTCACGGGGATGGGTGGGGACGGGTGGGACTTTGACGGGGACGGGTGGGGACAGGTGGGATTTCTGTCCCCGTGCAACTATCTAGTCTGCGCTGGGCCGGAGAGATCTTGGGGAGCCTCCGACAGTGGCTTTCTCCCCTCTCTGCAGTTCTCCTTTACTTCCCAGCGCAGCGATTCACGAAGGCAGCCTCGGGGCTTTTGCTGAGTCGCGGCTGCCTCTGATGATGCAACTTCCTCTTTCCTCAGAGGCGGCACGACCCAACAAAGGACCTGAGGCTGCCTTCCTGAATCGCTGTGCTGGGAAGTAAGAAGAGCTGCTGGGAGGGGAGAAAGCCACTATCAGAAGCTGCTGGGCAAGGGAAAAAAAGGGCTGCTACTGGAGAGGGAGGAGAAGAAGAGATGCTTCTGGGAGGGGAGGAGGGAAAGGAATCTGGGAAGCTGCTGGGCAAGGAAAAAAAGGGACAGCTGCTACTGGAGAGGGAGAAGGAGAAGGAGAGATGCTTCTGGGAGGGGAGGAGGGAAAGAAATCTGGGAAGCTGCTGGGCAAGGAAAAAAGAAGGACAGCTGCTACTGGAGAGGGAGAAGGAGAGATGCTGCTGGGAGGGGAGGAGGGAAAGGAATCTGGGAAGCTGCTGGGCAAGGAAAAAAAGGGACAGCTGCTACTGGAGAGGGAGAAGGAGAGATGCTTCTGGGAGGGGAGGAGAGAAAGGAATCTGGGAAGCTGCTGGGCATGGAAAAAATGGGACAGCGGCTACTGGAGAGGGAGAAGGAGTGATTCTGCTGGGAGGGGAGGAGGGAAATGAATCTGGGAAGCTGCTGGGCAAGGGAAAAAAGGGACAGCTGCTACTGGACCTGGAGGGAAGGAGAAGGAGAAATGCTGCTGGGAGGGGAGGAGGGAAAGGAGTCTGGGTAGCTGCTGGGCAAAGGAAAAAAGGGACAGCTGCTACTGGAGAGGGAAAAGGAGAGATGCTGCTGGGAGGGGAGGAAGGGAAGAGAGTTACTGCTGGACAGGAGGAGGAGGGAAGGGAGAAGGAAAAAAAGGAAGGAAACAGCTGGCAGAGAGATTAGAGGAGGAGAGACACAGGCATGAGAAAGTAGAGAGATTGATGATAGGAAGGGGTCAGCAGAAAAATAAGCAGAGGGACAACGATGATAGATCTGGTGTAGGAGAGATAAAAATGAAGAGAGCAATGAAGCTGGAATGAATCATGTAAAAAGGAGAGAGGGGTACAAGCTGGATGGAAAGGGGAGAGGGGCATAGAAAGAAGACAGATACCATATGGAAGGGGGAGAGGACAGACAGTGGATGGAAGGGGCAGATGCTGGATTGAAGAGACAGAGAGGGAAGACGCTGGAAGGAAGAGAGTGAAAAGAAGATTGAAAGTAGAAACCAGAGACGACAAAAGGTAGAAAAAAATAATTTTATTTCTATTTTGTGATTAGAATATATCAGATTTTAAATATATATCCTGCTAGAGCTGGTGTTAGACATAACTGGGGACTGCAAAACCCAGGAAGTGCTTCTTTAGCTTCCAGCTGGCTTAGGGCGCTCTCTGACCAGGGGGCAGTTGCCCTAGTTGCACTCCCCTAAAACTATTCCTGTCATGTGTGACTGCAGTATTCTGTTAGCATGATATTTCTGTGTAGCATTCTGTAATAATTTGGCTTGTTCAGTTTTCTTGATAGTAGAGGGGATATATGTGAAGGGGAGGGGAGACAGGGGTTTTGTTGATCCTTGCTCTGAATTATTTGTATTTATAAAATGACAATTGTACAGAATATTGTTTCTTTTTATACTTTAATAAAATACATTCAATATAAAATCATAACTGAGGCTTGTGTGGATGGGATCAGATGATTTGTGGGGACCGAGCTCGCGGAGATGGGGCGGAAACGGGGTTTTTAAATTTTAGTCCTAGTAGTTTTCCGGTCCACAAAATAATTCTTTTTTTTCTGCCGGTCCACGGGTGTAAAAAGGTTGAAGAACATTGCTTTAGATCATTTATTGTTCTATTATCCATTTATTTTGGCTTTTTGGAAATCGATTTGGGGCCAAATAAATTGTTTGCTAGAGAATCATGTGGCATTATCGTATGACACAGTTTTATTTGGCATGTCTATGAGAGCTAAGAACCAAATATCTTCCAAAATTAATAAACTTTTACTGATTCTGACAGGAGTTGCCATTCAACAAATAACATATAATTGGTAAGATTGGAAAAGACTGAATTATAGTTTTTGGTGAAGTTCAGTATGTCACATGTATAAAATGGAGAGAGCATTAGCTGTTCAAAAAGGATATTTTATTTTTTTCTTTATTTTTTTATAAATCTTTATTCATTTTTATCTCGTACATCAATACACATATTAAATCAATTTTTACAAAACACTTGAAATTACAATCATATAATCTTATAGAATAAGAATAAATACCCCCCCAATGATCAATACTTAATTGACAATATTATACATATATCCCATCCCTATCCAAGTATAAACTATTCATGTGCTTAAGATGTCTGATCACTAGAATAAGAAATCAATGGTCCCAATATTTTTTTAAAGTTATGAAAATTTCCTTGTTGTAATGCAATCAACTTTTCCATCTTATAGTTTGTCACCCGCACTCTCAGGGCAATGGGTCCCGGACTGCGGGAGCAAGATTTGTATCCTTGTGAGCCGCGGAAGGCTCCACAAGGAAAGAAAAAGACACTAGGTTTAGAGTAAGGATTTTGCCAAAAGTCAGGTAAGTTTTCTTGCAAATCAGAAATGGACTTTATTCTGCTGCATAGCAGTAAACAAGAAACAAAAACAAACTTTTCATCAGGATTCCAAACAAAAATCATGCAGTCTTCAAAAACACAATTTCAACATTATCTGGTTTAAAGTTCAAACTCACAGGTAAAGTGAGAAGGACTCTGTATTCATGAGTCTCAGCTTTAAAGTTCTTACCAAAAATAAAACTAATCAAAATAAACAGTCTTTTCCTTTTCATAGAAACTGGTCTAGAGTTCAGTGACACAGCACTGTGCTCCTGCAGCAAATGGAAATGCTGGCCAGGTGGTGTGCTCCACGTGTTGAAATATTTGCTACACAAATGAGCCCTCAATCCCACCTCAAAAAACGTGGGGCTAAATCCCCCACCACACTGGCAGAAAAAAAAAGATTATTTCCTCCAAAACAGGAACAAGCATAACCAACAAATGTACTTAGGTTCATTCAGTCACAAGGGTCTGTGCTTCCCTGCATCAACTTGAAAGGGAGAACAAAGCACAGCTTAACCCAAAAAGAAAAAAAAAAAACAGTTCAGCAAACTCCTTAGCAATGGAAATCTTCAAAAGGTAGATTCCTTACTTGGCATGGAGTAACATATTTCCATGGGTTGTGTTTCCAGCGGTACCTCTGAGCACGGTTCCGGTCCATGGCTTGTGGAATTGCAGAGATGTCAGGAGTCAGGCCAGTATCAGCTTCAGTAATCTCCATGCATTCAGGGCCTTGAAGATCCTGCAGAGCTCTCAGTCCTGAGCTAGACTGCCAGTGCTGTTCCTGTGACCTTTCTCCTCCTCTCCAGTTCTCCCTCTGCCTTTCCAACTGCCCAGCTCTGAGGTTAAGCAACTTACAGCCCCGCCCAACCTTCCCAGGTGCAAAGCATTTCCGGTCATCAACCTTGGGAAGGTGAGGGGGAGGGGAAGTTTGGAATTCAACCCCTAAGCTCCCTCTGCTGGATTTAGTGGGAAAGTCAGGCAAGAAGTCAAAATGTTCTTTATTTTGAACAGCATAGGGATTACCTGCTCTAGGCATGGGGTTTGTACTAGGCCCAAACTTAGCAGGCTTGTCTCGCATACCACAATATGTGGCAAACTGAATTCCACCAGAAGGTATAATTTAGCTTAGTATAATCTTTCCAATTTTGAGTAATTTGTTGCATGGCGACCCCCGTCAATATTAATAATAACTTATTATTTGCAGAAATCGGATTCTGAACTCTCATTGCTGTACCAAATAATATAGTGTCATAAGAGAGTCCAACATGATTTTCTAATAATTTATTAATTTGGGGCCAAATTAGTTTCCAAAAAGCAATTCAAAATTGGTGATAGCGTTACAAGGGAATATTCATAATTTTAAAAAAATATGGGGGCCATTGACTAATTATTGTAATGATCAGACATTTTAGCACATGGGTAGAATATATGTGGGGTTGGGGTGGGGAATGTATATCATATGGAATAGGAATATGGATAAAAAGGGGGTATTTAATTTATCATATAAGAATATTTGATTGTAAATACAAGTGAAATGTGAAAATTGTTTTATTATGTTTAATTCACTTGTTGTAAGATTCAAAAATGAATAAAGATTAAAAAAAATTAAAAAAAGCAATTACACAGGGACAGAAAAAAATTAAATGATCTAACGTCCTAACTTCTAATCTACAATGCCAGCATCTATTGGATCTAGTGTTATCTAACTTTTGTAAACGTGTAGGGGTCTAAAAAACTCGATGTAACAAAAATAACCACGTTTGACTCATAGATGCTGACCTTGTAGACTTTAATCTCCAAGACCAAAATCGTGGCCATTGAGATGCAGAAATTGTCTGTCCAATCTCAATACTCCAAATATCCCTAAGACCAGTTTTCTTTTTTTTATTTAATATTTTAATAAGTTTCAAGATGTGTGTGGGCCATTAATAAATTATTGTAATGAATAGATATCATTTTTCCCTGATTATCATAAATGAAAGAATGGGGAGGGGGGTGGGTTTTCGATTTTCATTATTGGTTATGAAGGGAAGGAATGATTTTATTATATTGTATGTATTAAATGATATTAGAATGGTGGGTGGGAAGGGGTTAAATCTTATTTGGGGAGAAAATGTGGCATTTCAAGTGATGTACTAAGTTAATATGTTGTTACTTTCTGTGCACTTGATGTAAAATATAAAATGAATAAAGAATTAAAAAAAAAAGAGATATCTCCTAAGTTCGTGCACAGCCATATCTTAGAGATATTCATCAAGATCCATTGAGAACACTTCAGATATAAGAAAAGTGGATTTTAAAACATGATACGAATGAACCTAGAAGTTTGGAGATAAATTATTGAACTCAGTTTATTGTACTAAACATTTTCAGAATGTGAAAAGGGAGTATAGGGTCATCTATCTCTACTTTCAATGCTGTTACTTTATCTGCCGCAGGTATTTAGCATAATTCTACGCCTTAATATGGACCCCACAGTTTATTCCCCTGATCCAACCCAAGCTCACCTCCTGAAATGCCCACTTCTGAGTCAGTTTTGAAAACTTTCTTTCAAGCTAGCGAGTTAGCCAGCTAAAATGTCCCCTGAATTGCCTCAATATGTTTAGAAACCCAGTAGAAAAAGCTGTACAACTATCAAATTGTATCTGGAAAGAGCAAATAAATGGGGAAACCTTTCAGAAATGATCTTACCTGATCTTGGAACATGGCTCCTCCAAATGCCCAAAGGCAAGCAAAGACAAAGTAGAGCTCATAAAGTTCCTTTGAAGAATCTGGTGGGGCACTTTCTGGATTCAAAAGACATTCCAGGAGACATAAAATGGTTTGCACTATAGTCACTTCAGCGACAGGGGTGATCTTTTTGAATGCAAACCTCAGTTTATCCAGGCAGGTAGGAAGATACTTGTCAAACAAGATCATCAAATTAGCTCTTTCAGATTGAACTTTACGGCTCTCAATCCAGCTGCTAACCACACTAAAAAATAATGAGGGAAACAGAATAGAATAGGAGACTTTCATGTATGCCTTTATAAATCCACAGGGAACCATAAATGTATAAAACCTTCAAAACCCATCTAAAACAATGATGCAAAATCTAAGGCAATTCTGTTCTCACACAATAAGGGCCTGATTCTATAAACAGCAAGGCACCCTAATTCAGTGGCATACCAAGGGGGGGGAGGTCCGCCCCGGGTGCACGGCTTGGGGGGGGTGTACAGCACCCAAAGTCCTCCTGCCTTTCCTTTCCCCCGGCCCCGCCGCTACAATCCTACCTCCCCTGCTGACAAGAAATCTTTCCGACGTCAATTCAGACTTCGGAGAGGACGTTCCGGGCCAGCCAGGCAGTGACGTCGGAATTGACGTTGGAATGACTTCTTTTTTTTTTTGTATAAATATTTTTTATTCTTTTTTTTTAAATTCTTACATCAAGTGAAATACATGTAATACATTCAATTATATATAAAAAACACTTGAAATTATCATTAAATTTTCTTACAATGTGAATTAAATAAACCCTTTTTCAGAATTTATATCATATTAATATTACAATAGTTTTCCCTCCCTACCCCTTCTATATGTTCTATACATGTGTTATTATATCTGATCAGTGGAATAAATTGTCAATGGTCTCCATATTTTATTAAATTTGTTAATATAACCTTGTTGTAATGCCAATACTTTTTCCATTTTATATATATGACAAATTGAATTCCACCAGAAAGTGTAATTCAATTTAGTGTAATCCTTCCAATTCTGAGTAATTTGCTGTATGGCTACCCCTGTTAAAATTAATAAAAGTTTATTATTATCAGCAGAAATCGGACTTTGTGTTCTCATTGCTGTTCCAAATAATATTGTATCATATGATAGTCCAACATGATTTTCTAATAAATTATTAATTTGGGGCCAAATTAATTTCCAAAAGGAATTAATGCAGGGACAAAAGAATAGTAAATGGTCTAATGTCCCCACTTCTATCTTACAATGCCAGCATCTATTAGATCTACTACTATCTAATTTTTGTAATCTCGTAGGGGTCCATAAAACTCTATGTAATAAAAACAACCATGTTTGACTCATAGATGCTGATCTTGTATTATGTATTCTCCAGGACCAAAATTTTTGCCATTGAGATGGAGAAATTATCTGTCCTATCTCAATACTCCAAATATCCCTAAGTCCTGATCTCTTTTTTTTGTTTAAAAATTCGTTTATTTTCTTATACCATTTTGCGGCTTGGTGTCCTAGAAAATCCGCTTGAAAACAAAGGATTGGTAAACTATATTGAGTGTTAAGATTCTTCCATTCAGGGAACCCTTCCTGAATGGCCTGCTTCAATTGCATCCATTTAAAATATTGTGTTTTATCTAATCCAAATTTTTGTTGCAATTGTGAAAAACTAAGCAGTGATCCATTTACTATTACATCTTTTAAAGTTCGTATACCTGCTTTTATCCATTGTTTCCATACTATTTTAAATCCACCAATTTTGATCCTGGAGTTTACCCAAATAGATTGATTTAAAGATTTAGTCAAAGGATCTGGTGTTAAATTGCTTATAAATCTTAGTGTTTTCCATGTATCTATTAGAATTCTGTTGTCCTTATATCTCCTAGGCATTGTTATACTGATAAAATGTTCTGGATGTAAAGGAAACATGAGGCGCCATTCTAAATATAACCAGTCGGGTACATTTTCCATGAGATCTGGGAGGATCCAATACATTCCCTGTCTTAAAATATAGGCTTGATGGTACCTATAGAAATTTGGAAAATTTACCCCTCCTTCCTTAATTGTTTTTTGTAATGATGCTAAAGCGATTCTTGGTCTTTTCCCAAACCAAACAAATTTTGTTAGAATATTGTTTAATTTTTTATAAAATGACCCCTGAAAAAATATTGGAATCATACTCATTTGATAACAAACCACAGGTAAAATCATCATTTTAACTGTTTGGACTCTTCCCCACCAAGAAAGATGTAAAGGATTCCATTGCTCGCACATTTCTGTTATTTTTTTTAATAAAAGTTTTTCATTCTCTTTTACTGTGTCATCAATTGTATTTTTTATAAGAATACCTAAATATTTTAGTCCTTCCTCTTTCCATTTAAATGAATATGAATCAAATAGTCCTTTGGTGCAATGGATATTAATTGGAAGAACTTCAGATTTTTCCCAATTGATTTTATATCCAGAAAACTTTCCAAACTTTTCTATTAAATTAAGTAGATGTGGAATGGTGTCTTCTGGTTCTCTTAAATATAATAATATATCATCTGCATATGCAGATAATTTAAATTCCCAATTAGAAAATGTGATTCCCTTTATTCCCTTAGTTTGATTTATTGCAATTAATAAGGGTTCTAGAACGATATCAAATAATAAGGGAGATAAAGGACAACCCTGTCTAACTCCCCTTAGCAAGTTAAATTTATCAGATAAATTATTGTTTATATTTAATCTTGCTCCAGGGGAGCTATATAATGTTTGAATAATTTTAATAAAACCAGGTCCTATACCAAACCATTCTAGAGTTTGATACATAAACTTCCATTCTACTCTATCAAATGCTTTTTCTGCATCTAATGATATTAGAAAAGCTGGATCATTCAAATTTTTTGCTAAATTTAGAGAATGAAATGCTAATCTAGTGTTATGTGAAGAGTGTCTTTTAGCAACAAATCCAGTTTGGTGTATATCAATAATAAAAGGAAGAGCTTTTGCTAATCTTATAGCTAGCACTTTAGCAATTAATTTAGCATCTACATTCATCAAAGATATAGGCCTATAATTTGTTATCAATGTCGGATCCCTGTTTGGTTTTGGTAAGACAATTATAACAGAATCAGCCATAGTTCCTGTTATATTTCCATTATTTATTTGATATTGATATAAATTTAATAGATAAGGTAATAAAATATTTTGAAATGTTTTGTAAAATTCAACAGTATATCCATCTCCACCTGGAGCGGATCCAACTCTAAGAGCTTTCAATGCTGATTCTACTTCTTTTAAAGATATATGTTCTTCTAAACTTCCTTTTATATAATCCGGAATATTTGGTCCAATAAATGCCTTTAAAAATTCTATACCATCTTGTTCTTTATTTTCATAAGTATCAGAAGTGTATAAATCCTTATAAAAATCAAGAAATTGTTTTATAATATCTTCATTACTAGTGTGTGTATTGCCCTGTTTATCCTTAATTGCAATAATCTTAGATTTTCTTTTTTTTGCTTTAATAAAATTTGCTAATAATCTTCCATTTTTATTTGAATTTCCATAATACTGTATTTGCCGACAGAACATATCTTTCCTTACAAATTGAGAAGAAATCTCATTATATTTAACTTTTGTTTTTAATAATTTCTGCAATGTATCATGTTCCCATTTAGTAATTAATTTTTGTTCTAATAATTTAATTTCTTGTTCCAATTGTATAAATTGTTTTTTAAGTTGTTTTTCCATATATGCAGAATATGATATGATATTTCCTCTCATTGTTGCTTTATAAGCGTCCCATAAAATTTCAATGTTTATGTTATCCAAATCATTAAATTGAAAGAATTCATGCATTTTTTCTTTAATATTTTCTATAAATTTTATGTCTGCAAGTAAAGCATTGTTAAATCTCCAAATTGGTTTAGAATAAACAGATATATCATTTTGTAGATCAATCCACACACCAGCATGATCTGATATGATAATAGGATCAATAATTGCTTTCATCACTTTTTGTGCTATGTTATTAGAAACAAATATATAATCAATTCTTGAAAAGGATTTATGGACCTGAGAACAAAAAGAATATTCTTGATCATTAAAATGAAGGATACGCCATATATCTACTAAATCACAAGTTTGTATCAAAAGACTTCTTGTCGGCGGGTGGAGGTAAGATTGCAGGCGCAGACCGGGAGAAAGTAAGGGGAGAGGTGTTTTTTTTTCCACGGTATGTAGTGCAGGATGTAGGCAGGCAAGCTGGCTGGCTTTAGTGCAAGTTTTTTTTTTTTTTATTAGGATTTTATATACCGCCTATCAAGGTTATCTAAGCGGTTTTTACAATCAGATACTCAAGCATTTTCCCTATCTGTCCCTGGTGGGCTCACAATCTATCTAACGTACCTGGGGCTATGGAGGATTAAGTGACTTGCCCAGGGTCACAAGGAGCAGCGCGAAGGGAGGGAGGGAGATAGGTAGGCAGACAGGCAGGCTGGCTTTGGGGGTGTAGAAAATCTGGAAGGCAATGTGGGGGGGGGACATAAGGAGGCACTGGGGGCACCATGGACACAGGAAGGAGGCACTGGGGGCACTACAGACACAAGACAGGGCACTGGTAGTACTAAGGACACAGGACGGGGCACTGGGGACACTAAGGACACAAGACGGGGCACTGGGGGCACTATGGACACAGGAAGGAGGCACTGGGGGCACTATGGACACAGGAAGGAGGCACTGGGAGCACTAAGGACAAAGGACAGGGCACTGAGGGCACTATGGACACAGGACAGGGCACTGGGGGCACTATGGACACAGGAAGGAGGCACTGGGGGCACTAAGGACACAGGACAGGGCACTGGTGACACTATGGACACAGGACGGGGCACTGGGGACACTATGGACACAGGACAGGGCACTGGGGGCACTATGGACACAGGACAGGGCACTGGGGGCACTATGGACACAGGACAGGGCACTGGGGGCACTATGGACACAGGAAGGTGGCACTGGGGGCACTATGGACATGGGAAGGAAGGAGGGAGGGAATAGAAAGGGACAATTGTTGGGCCTGAGTGCAGAAAGAAAGAAATGAAAGAAGATACACAGTCAATTAATAGATGTCCCCTTTTGATGAAAAAAATAAATGGTCACATTACCTCTGACTTACTTTTTCTGCAGCAGAGTCGGCAGATGCACTGAGGTGCAGGAAGGTCCCATGATGACTCATCTGCCGGCTCTGCTCCGGAAGAAGTATGTTACGTCGGAAGTGGTGGACCCGGCAGACGCAGTCATTGCGGGACTTTGCCGCAACTCCCTGCGTCTGCCGGGTCCACCCCCTCTGACGTAACTTACTTCATCCGGAGCAGAGCCAGCAGATGAGTCATCACGGGATCTTCCAGCATGCGGATGCTGAGTCCACTCCAGAGCAAGTACGTCGGAGTGGGGTGGACTGGCAGCCGGCAGCTACAGTCATCGTGGGACCTTGCTGAATGAAGGGAGAGAAAGGAGCAAGATTGCTGGAATGGAAGAGTGGTGGAGGGAAAGAAAGGGGGCTGGGTGGTATAGAAGGGTGGTGCTGATAAAATTGATGTACAGAGAAAAGGGAGAGACATAAGGGGGAAGGATATTGGAGGGAAAGAAAGGGGGCAGATGCTGATTGAAGAGGGGTGGATGGCGAGAGAAAGGGCAGACATTGGATGGTAGTGGGGAGCCTATGCTGGATGGAAGTACAGATGGGAGAGATAAGGAAGGAAATGGGAGGAGAGAAAGAGGGGAGCAGACGCTGGATGGAAGTGGACAGAGAGAGAAGATACTAGATGGAAGGATTGGAGAAAGAGGGTACATGATGGAAGGAGGGGATAAATAAAAGGAGGGCACATGATGGGAGAAAAGGATTGAGTTAGGGAAACCACTGGAGAGGTGAGGGAAAGAGGTGGTAAGCTTTAGGTAGACAGTATAAAAGGACATTGATGAGAGGGTAGTAAGAACGTAATCTAGACAGATGCAGAAAATAAATTGAAAAGGAAAATGAGGGAAAAAAGGGAAAGGGATTGCAGAGGAGAGATGTGGGAGAGGAAGGGGGGGAGAGAGATGCCAGACCAATGGGGGTGAAAGGAGAGATGGAAGGGGGAGGCATACAGTTTCTGGAAGGGGAATAGAAGGAGAGAAGATGCCATACAGGGGAAGAGAGACGGCAGACAGTGGATGGAAGGAAGAGAGTTACAAGAAGCCACAGAGGACAAAAGGTAGAAAACATTTTCTATTTATTTATTGCTTTAGGAGACATGTGTCACTGTTTCTGTGATGCACTGTATGCAGAGTCCAGCTTCGTACTGGTTCAATTTAACCTTTGTCTATGTATTTCTATTTTATCCCCCCCTTTTACAAAACTGTGGAGCGTTTTTTAGCGCCAACCGTGGTGGTAGCAGCTCTGATGCTCAGAATTCTATGAGCGTCAGAGCTGTTACCACCGTGACTAAAATCCACACTACAGTTTTGTAAAAGAGGGAGGGGTTAGTTTGTGATTACATATTCCATACTAGGCGAAGGTGTTTTCTGTGTTCTGTGTGTTCTAAAGACATGGTTTTTGTTAGGATTGACTGCAGGATTGATCTGTACTAGTCTGGCTTGTTTAGTTTTACAATGGGTGTATTGATGTTGTACTGCTCACTGCAGTATGTAAGATGCTGCCTTTTCCTAGGTACTTATGTGTGACATGTGGCTTGTTACTAAAAATCATGTTTTTCGTACAGATGGGGGGAACATGAAAGAGTTGCCATACTTGGACAGACTGAAGGTCCATCAAGCCCAGCATCCTGTTTCCAACAGTGGCAACCCAGGTCCCAAGTACCTGGCTAGATTTCAAGCAGTAAAACAGGCTTAGGTGCCACCAAGACTTATTCTATTAACGGTGTCGTGAGGTTGATTGACAACTGCGTGGTGTCAGGCCTACAAGTTAAGTGCCACTAGGTGTTGTTTAAAGAATCAGACTCTAAAGGGATAATTTTATAGAAATTTGCAGGCTCAAAATACATCAATTTTCTTTTCTTTCCCAATTCTTTATTCATTTTTTCATCTTACACCAAGATTGTTGGAGTATACATTTGGAAAAAGATGGAGATTAAGATATTTTCAATGAATGTCAATGGCCTTAACCATCAAATAAAAAGGAAAAAAACATTAGCTTTCCTAAAACAGCAGAATGCTGATTTGTATTTTATTCAAGAGACGTATTTATCAATGATGGAATCAAGAAAGCTGGAAGGGAGTTGGGTTTGCCAAAATTATTTTGCTCCTGCAGTTGGCAAGAAAGCTGGGGTTGCCATATTAAAATACATCAATTTTCAAAATGAATTTACACACATGACTTACTGAAACATAATTAAAGCTGTTTTTGGTGCAGCTAGTTATATATATGCTTTTTAAACTCTAAAAGTATGAGCAGACCCCCCTTCCCCAGTGTGGGCATAAGACCTTATAGCTATACTTTTGCTTATAAAAGGAGATCTGCAAGTGCCGCAGTTTTCTACTCACGGGTTCCAGCCCAAATCTGTGGGGTTAATATAAAGTATTCCAGCTCTGGAAACTGTCGCTGGAGTAGCTGTCCGTAGATGGCTAATCTCAAACAGAAGTCGCATAGTATTATTCAAAGGAATTCGCTCGTTGCTGGCTAAGGTAAGAACCTGGGTTAGAAAATCAGAACGTGTCAAAGGATACAAACTTAATTATCATTATTAATAAAGATGCAGTTTTGAAAATGTGGACTATCTAAACCAGCGCCTCTATGATGCTATTATTAGTTTCTCCATCCTGCTTGTGTTCTCTCTCTCTCTTCCTAGACACTGGCATAATACAACATGGCTGGCCACACTTTAGATTTTGTACTAACACACCACTCAGACTCTCTTGACCTTGATGAGGCTCTTTTGAACCTGGGTGTGGCAGCCTATTAAAAATGGACAGCTATGTGGTAGAATGGGCAAGCATGAAAAATAAAATAGCCATTATATTTTCCTTCCATTGCTCTGGATTTACTAGTCAGGGTTTGTTTATAAGATAAGGACCTATTCAAGGGCAAAGGAGGAGGGTTTAAATGGCTAGATAAAATTACAATTGGAGAAGCCAGAACAAAAACCAGTTAAGACAAACAGGGGATAATATATTGACTTAAATATGTGTTTTGTGCTGGAAACAGGAGTAGGCCTTCTCTCATGTCACTATAATTAATATATATGCTCTGTTGAAGACCAGAGAAGATACACACAGGCTGTAGCTTAGTTTTATGAAGTCCCATTGTTTCAATGTGTGTCCAGTCTGGTCTCCAGAGACCTGCAGAACAGATAAGGTTTGGCTTTTGACTGGTTGCTACAGAGATGGACTTTTCTTCTTACTACGGAGATTACATTCCAGGGGAGGGGTTCCCTCTCCTTTTTTGCAGGATAAAGTTAGAAATGCTAATTGGATATACAAAATGATGAATTAAATTTTAGTAAACTAATATTATAGGGAACATAAGAACATAAGCAGTGCCTCCGCCGGGTCAGACCATAGGTCCATCCTGCCCGGCAGTCCGCTCCCGCGGCGGCCCAAACAGGTCACGACCTGTCTGAATCACCAGAAGGGGCTCCCTTGCCACCTTGGTTTCTCATTGAAGTCCTATCTTCCCATCGTAGTCCTAACCCTCCGGTCTTGCACATGCACGACCTGTTGGGTTTCTATACTTATTACCTGGTTAGCTTTCTATACCTGTGTTACATCCCAGCACCTCTCTCAGTATCGCACGATCCCTTTATCCCTCAGGAATCCGTCCAATCCCTGTTTGAATCCCTGTACCGTACTCTGCCTGATCACTTCCTCCGGTAGCGCATTCCAAGTGTCCAAGACCCTTTGGGTGAAAAAAAACGTCATTGCATTTGTTTTGAACCTATCTCCCTTCAGTTTCTCCGAATGCCCCCTCGTACTTGTTGTCCCCTTCAGTCTGAAGAATCTGTCCCTATCCACCCTCTCTATGCCCCTCATGATCTTGAAGGTCTCTATCATATCTCCCCTGAGCCTCCTTTTTTCCAGAGAGAAGAGCCCCAGCCTATCCAACCTCTCGGCGTATGGGCAGTGTTCCAGCCCTTTTACCAGTTTCGTTGCTCTCCTTTGGACTCTCTCAAGTACCGCCATGTCCTTCTTGAGGTGCGGTGACCAATACTGAACGCAGTATTCCAGATGTGGACGCACCATCGCTCGATACAATGGCATGATGACTTCCCGCGTCCTGGTTGTTATGCCCCTCTTTATGATGCCCAGCATCCTGTTGGCTTTTTTCGAGGCTGCTGCGCACTGTGCAGATGGCTTCAGTGATGCATCCACCAGCACACCCAAGTCTCTCTCAAGTCTGCTGTCTCCCAACAATGCCCCCCCCCCCAATTTGTAGTTGAACAACGGGTTCTTTTTCCCTATATGCATGACCTTGCATTTTTCCACGTTAAAGCGCATTTGCCATTTGTTTGCCCAGTCTTCCAGCTTGTCCAGGTCCCTTTGCAGGTCCTCACACTCCTCCCTGGACCTAACTCTACCGCACAGTTTGGTATCGTCTGCAAATTTTATAACCTCGCACTTTGCCTCCTTTTCCAGGTCATTGATAAATATGTTGAAGAGTAACGGCCCCAGCACCGATCCCTGTGGCACACCGCTCGTGACTCCCCGCCAGTCTACCCGACAACCAGTGCTTGATCCATCTGTGCACATCCCCTCCCACCCCGTGGTTCCACAGCTTCCTAAGCAGCCTTTCATGTGGCACCTTGTCGAAAGCCTTTTGAAAATCGAGGTAAATGATGTCTATGGGTTCCCCATTGTCCACCCAACTGCTTATTCCCTCAAAAAAGTACAGAAGGTTCGTTAAGCACGACCTTCCCTTACAGAATCCGTGCTGGCTTGTTCTCAGTAAGCCATTCCTCTCAATGTGCTCGCAAATGCCGTCCTTGATCATAGCTTCCACCATCTTCCCTATAATTGAAGTCAGGCTCACCGGCCTGTAGTTCCCGGGGTCACCCCTCGATCCCTTCTTGAAGATAGGTGTGACATTCGCCAATTTCCAGTCCTCTGGTACCTCACCAGTTTTCAAGGATAGGTTGCAAACATGCTGGATTGTGCCCGCTATTTCTTGTCTTAGTTCCTTCAGAACCCTTGGGTGGATCCCGTCCGGGCCCGGTGATTTACCGCATTTTAACCTGTCTATCTGTTTGAGGACATCCTCTTACTTACCTCTATGTGCTCCAATTTTTCGGCCTGTTCCCCACTCATGAGCTCCTCTGAGTCCGGTATATTAGATGTGTCTTCGCTCGTGAAAACCGACGAGAAGAACATGTTCAACCTCTCAGCTACCTCTTTATCCTCCTTAATCACTCCCTTCCTATCCCCATCGTCCAACAGCCCCACCTCCTCTCTCGCTGGTCGCTTCCCCTTTACGTAACTGAAGAATGCCTTGAAGTTTTTCGCCTCCCTGACCAGCCCCTCTTCGTATTCCCCTTTCGCTTTTCTAACCTCTTGGTGGCATTCCTTTTGGCATTTCCTGTGCGCCTGGTGATTTTCCTCCGTTGGGTCCTTTTTCCATCTCCGGAAGGATACTTTTTTGTCATTTATTGCCCTCTTTACTTCAGTTGACATCCAAACCGGGTCCTTTGATCGCTTGTTCTTGCAGCCTTTCCTGAAACTGGGGATGTACATTCTTTGTGCTTCCTGCAGGGTGTCCCTGAATAGGGTCCAGGCGCTTCCCACAGTCTCCATCCTAAAGATGTTTCTGAGCTTCCTCCCCACCATTTCCCTCATAGCAACATAGTTCCCTTTCTTGAAGTTGAGCGCAGTTGTTGCGGTCCTCCTTACTATGGGTGTCCCCCTTTCTAATGTGAATCTGATCGCATTGTGATCACTGTTACCTAGTGGTCCTCCCACTTCTACCCCTCTTGCAGGCCCCCCTAATCCGTTTAGGATGAGGTCAAGAGTAGCACCCCCTCGCGTCGGTTCTTTGACTAGTTGCTCCATGAAGCAGTCCCTCACAGCTTCTACAAATCCTGTTTCCCTAGTGCAGTTGGAGTGACCCGTACTCCAGTCTATTCCTGGGTAGTTGAAGTCCCCCATCACTGTTACACTTCCAGTCCTGCATTCCTGTCTCAATTCCGCTTCCAAGTCGTGTCCGACTCCTTCTGGCGTACCAGGTGGGGGATAGTACAGCCCCAGTTTTATGCCTGCACCCTTGTTTCCCGGCAATTTAACCCATAGCGATTCCAGCCCCTCTGCCTTCATTGCCATATCCATCCCGACCGAGTGGATAGAGTCCTTTATATATAGTGCTATGCCTCCCCCCTTCTTGTGGGTCCTGTCCCTCCTGTAGAGCTTGTACCCCGGCAGCGCCACATCCCATTGATTTTCCTCTGTCCACCAGGTTTCTGCAATTCCAATTATATCTAGGTCCTCCTAGGGACTATCATATTTAAGGGTTCAGATTGAAATATAATTACCTCTAACAATTGTACTGGAGGATGCATATAGGAAAATGCAGGGTTTGTGGGAGTGGATTGGCCACTCCCCTTTTCTTTCACTGAGACACAGGATTTTCAGCGCATGCTCTTAAATGACTCAGTAACATGGAAGCAGTAGTTTGACTCTTAAAGAGAAATGATTTAAAGCTGTGTGAATGGATAATTTTTCCTCTGTAAGTATATTGTAATACTTTTTCCTGATTTCTTCTGTACCTTTTCTTTATTAGATAAGCTAGTATTAAAATGTAACTTTTAAGAATCTTTGTGTGAGGGGGATGGACACTCCCCCAATATGCATACAAGCGCCTTATATGGTATCAAGTATTCATGACCAATTAGATGCAGGCAGTAAAATGTCATCATGTATTAGGTATATTTAAGTGAACCTAACAGAACAGAATTTTGAGGGCGTTAAGTCCGGGAAGTTGCATTTACACTCTCTGACTTGTAAAGTTCCTCCATTGTACAAATGAATGCCTTGAAACAGGACTGTCTGTTGAATTTTAATAAAACAAGATTTTATCTGAAATATTTATACAATTATCATCATATCAGTGCACCTATGGGCAGGGTAGAACCAAAACTCTGCTCAACCTCTTTCATTTTTCCTTTTCCCCTGTCCCTTGCTCTGACCATTTTGTTATCAGCTTCTCCCTCCAACTTCCAAAACCTTATTACTTACACTATAATGCCCTGGATCCTGTCTCTATTTCCTTTCCAACTGATTTTACATATCTCCCACTTTCTGACCAATCAGCTCTTTGAAATTCTGTTCTGCAATCTAAGGTCGCCTCCAGGGTTTCCTTACATCTCAGAATTCCAAAACTACCATGAAGGCTCGATACCAGGACAGCCTTTGTTTTTTGAAAAGATATTTTCATTGATTTGAATGCATCTCCCAGAAATTGAGGACCCTAGCAATCTCACTATGGACGGTTCCTTAGTTCCTATTGTTCAAAAACCTCAGATGTCCATATTACACTTCTCTGATCAATAAATCCTCCCATCATCCTAAGAAACTATTTACACTTGTTACTCAGTCCTCCCATTTAAACTCTGAATTCTCCTACCAAGACACCATAAACAGCATCCCAGTTGTAGGCAGTGATAGCTGTCCTGCCACTATCTAACAAGCCAATCAACACACACATTTTCTAAAAAAAAAAAAAAGACAAACCCGAGGCAGGCTGCCTACACTGTAGGCGTCTCTCGCAGGTGCATGGAGGCGCCCAGGGACGCTTAAGCTTGCACAAGGCTGGGTGTGGTTTTGCACAGAAGTGGTTTTAGGTGAGCTTAAGTGGCCCTAGGCGTCTCCCTAGGGCCAAGATAGGCACCTGAAATGTATGCTGGCAAATGCCAGCCAGAGGGAGTAGGCAAAATGCTGGCCTACATTTCAAATGGATACGACTGCTCAACTGACTGCAGCAAGGAAATCTCCCTGCTGCGATCAGCTGAGTGGCCATGGCAGGGAACCCCCGAACCCCACCACAAGTCAGCTGGCAGGAAGGATGCCCACCATTCTGAAGAGGTGGGCATGTGGGTCAAACCAATTCATCCAATGAGAGACTGGAATTATCAGCTGTTCTGACACGTCACGACGCTAATATGTTGTCTACGGCTCACTTCAAGTGGGCCATAGCAACCAATGAGGAGTGGGAATCTCAGCTGTTTAGACAAGAATAAATAGTTAGCCCTGAACATGTCGCTGCCATCTTACTGAAAACATTCACGAGTGTCAGATGGCAGCGGTATAGGTTAGAATTCAATTCTTTGTTTTACTCTCAAAATTAGGTATATAGTTGAGGTTGTAATAAATTATTTAACTTATATTGTGGTTGTAATATTTGTTTTAGGGCAGATCCTTGACGAAGATATTGCAAAACATGTTGGATCCAACTGCTAAGTCCACCAACATGTAAAAAAAGTTGACTACTACTAAGATAAGTAAAAATTTAAATGAAATGTTAACAAATTAAAATGATAAAAAATCATTTGAATATTGGTTTTGAGAAGAGGCAAAACATAAAAATTACAGTAGACTTAACTATACCTTCTGGTGGAATTCGTTATGCCACATTTACAAAATGGAAAGAGTAATTGCCATACAAAGAAGGAATTATAATAATTTTAAAAAGATTTGGGGGCCATTAACAAATTATTGCAATGATTAGACACCATTATCCATTGAAAGTACACTTATACATAGGGGGGGAGGGGTGGGTATAAAGTTATATTAAGGTTTGATCAATTGATAATATTTATAAGATATTTTTGATTAAAATATTTGTGGGAAGGGTAGGAGGGGAGGGTATAAATGTATGTTTTTAAGATGATGTTAAAAGAAGTACAAGTGATGTTTACAAGGTTTAAATGATGTAATATTATGTTCTTGATGTAAGATGGAAAAATGAATAAAGAATTTGAAAAAAAAAAATCTTTTAGCTGTGACCAGTGAAGATTCTACACGTAATTCTCCCTGCAGAAAGAATACAATGTGTTATGGGACGGTGGAGTAGTGTTTCTGATGTCTTCAGTAAGATAGTATGTAAAGCTATATGAAGAAAAGAAGAGTTGAATCAAAGGTAGATCACTTAGGGTCATTGAATGAATGTTTATACTGGAAGCTCTAAGAGATTTCTGCAGCATCCACCCAAATGATCAATATTACAATAATCTAAAGTGCTTAAAATAAGTGACACATAGGAATCTAAGGCTGGTCTGAATTGTAATCCTAGTCTGCAGCAGAACGGAGTGTTGAGTGACAAAATGATCTATCAAGGGAGTGCCTAACTCTAGAAAGATCTTCTGGGCAATGCCTAAATGTATGGACCACTCGTGAAATTGCAGACTCTGACATAGTTTATCCACAAGACAGTTGTTTTTCCCTGCCATATACATAGCTCTGAGGAACAATCCAACTATCTGGTCATCCAGTTCAAATTTATGAATCAGTAAAACCATGTTGCCTTAGGTCCTGCAATTCACTGAATTCTAGAAATCTCACTATTCTCTATTTTAGAAGTGTTTTCTTTCATTTAGATACCACTAACCTGCTTATAATTCCCCTTTGTGTAGAGGGATCCCATCTGCCCTTCTCCAGTCCCACTTCCGACACTAGAGAAGCGTTGAAAGCTGCCAGAACTTCCCTTCATAAGAACATAAGAAATGCCTCTGCTGGGTCAGACCTGAGGTCCATCGCACCCAGCAGTCTGCTCACGCGGCGGCCCACCTGTGCAGTAATCCTCTATCTATACCCCTCTATCCCCTTTTCCAGCAGGAAATTGTCCAATCCTTTCTTAAACCCCAGTACCGTACGCTGCCCTATAACGTCCTCTGGAAGCGCATTCCAGGTGTCCACCACACGTTGGGTAAAGAAGAACTTCCTAGCATTCGTTTTGAATCTGTCCCCTTTCAACTTTTCCGAATGCCCTCTTGTTTTTTTATTATCTGAAAGTTTGAAGAATCTGTCCCTCTCTACTCTCTCTATGCCCGTCATGATCTTGATCTTCGATGTATGCCATCTGGCCCAATCACTTTGTCCACTTTTAGTTTAGCTAGCTCCTTGTGAACATAGTCCTCTGAAAATCATTCAGGTACCACATCTTTGTTCTGGCAAAGCTGCAACAAAGATATCATTTTGATGCCAACTGAGGGAGAGCACTAGGACAGGGCAATGGTTTAACTCCATTAAGAAATGGTAACTGCAGTGGCGTACCTAGGGTATGTGGCACCCAGGGCCCATCATTTTTTGACCCCCCCCCCCATCTATATGAAAAATATGACTTTTAGTAACAATCCACATATCGCACAACAAGAGTGTACCTAGGAAAAGGCAGCATCTTAAACACTGCAGTGAGCACTAGAACACCAACACATGCATTCTAAAACTAAACAAGCCAGATCCCGCACAGTCAATTGATCCTGTAGTCAATGCCAACTGAAAACTATGTTCTTTTCATACACACAGAACAGAGATTACATTACATTACATTAGGGACTTCTATTCCGCCTATACCTTGCAGTTCAAGGCGGATTACAAAAGAGCTAACTGGACATTTCCAGTGAAGTTATAACAGTTTTGTTTTGTTTTGGTTACAAGGGAGGAGAGGTAGCTGGATTAATTCCGGAAGAACTTGCAAATTGGATATTAAATTGACTGTACGTTACTGTGTGATATAACAAATAGATTACAGTTACAGTACAAATAAGATTGCGTTATATTTCAGGGATCTGAATACTTGGTTGGTGTTTTGGGGAGGAAGAGATTATTTAAGTGGAGATTTTGGGGAGAATTTATCTAGGAGGGGGAAGGGTTGGGCTAAGATATCTGGATAAATTTTTTGAAAAGTAGGGTTTTGATTTCTTTTCTTTTTTTTCACATATCATTTGTATTTACAAACAAATAGTCTTGTAAGATAAAATAAATACCCCCCTTTTTATCAATATTCCTAATTCCATATGATATACATTTCCCACCCCATCCCCACATATCTGCTACCCATGTGCTAAGATATCTGATCATTAGAGTAATTAGTCAATGGTTCCCATATTTTTTTTAAATTATGAAGATTCCCTTGTTGTAACGCTAACACCTTTCCATCTTATATATGTGACAAACTGAATTCCACCAAAATGTATAATTTAATTTAGTATAATCTTTCCAATTTTGAGTAATTTGTTGCATGGCGACCCCTGTCAATATTAATAACTTGTTTTTGTTTTGTTGCTAAAAGACATTCCTCTAATAACTCTAGATTATTGTTTCATATGTTAAATTTATCAAAAAAAATAGATGAACCGACTTTTACAGTTTCCTTGGATGCAGAAAAAGCGTTTGATAGGGTAGAATGGAATTTTATGTATCAAGCTTTAGAATGGTTTGGTATAGGTTCTGGATTTATACAAATGGTAAAAACTTTGTATAGCTTCCCGATTGCAAGATTAAATATTAATAATATGATATCTGATGGATTTCAATTGCGGAGGGGAGTTAGACAAGGTTGTCCTTTATCTCCTTTGTTATTTGATATTATATTAGAACCCTTATTGTTAGCAATACAGCAAAACAGGGAGATACAGGGTATTCCATATTCAGATATGGAATATAAAATTTCGGCTTATGCTGATGATATTTTGCTTTATTTGAAAAATCCAGAATCTACCTTATCTTCATTATTAAAATTAATTGATAAGTTTGGTAAATTTTCAGGTTATAAAATTAATTGGAATAAATCTGAAATTATACCCTTAAATGTTCATTGTGTAAAAGGATTATTTAAAGATTTTCCGTTCATATGGAAGGAAGAAGGATTTAAATATCTTGGCATTCAAGTTAAAAATACAATTGAAGATACCGTAAAAGAAAATGAAAAATTTGTATTAAAAAAAGTTACGGAGTTGTGTGAGCAATGGAACCCCTTACATATTTCTTGGTGGGGGAGAGTTCAAACTATTAAAATGATGATCTTGCCTGTAGTTTGCTACCAAATGAGTATGATACCTATTTATTTTCAGGGGTCCTTTTATAAAAAGATTAATAGCATATTAACGAAATTTCTTTGGCTTGGTAGAACACCTAGAATAGCTTTAGTAACTTTGCAAAAATCAATTAAGGAGGGAGGGGTAAATTTTCCAAATTTTTATAGGTACCATCAAGCCTATATTCTACGTCAGGGTATGTATTGGATCCTCCCAGAACTTATAGATAATGCACCAGATTGGTTATATTTGGAATGGCGCCTTATGTTTCCCCTAAATTTAGTTCACCTTCCAAGTATTAACATGCCTAAAAGATACAGAGAAAATAAAATTTTAATGGATACTTGGAAAACGTTGAGATTTATAAGTAAATTAACACCTATCCCAATAAACAAATCAACTAATCAATCTCTATGGATAAACTCCAAGATCAAAATTGGCGGAGCTCAAATCCTTTGGAAGAACTGGATTATTGCAGGCATTAGATCTTTGGATGACGTTATTTCAGAAGGTAAACTGCTGGATTTTTCACAATTGCAACATAGATTTGGTCTTAATAAAACACAAAGTTTTAAATGGTTGCAATTGAAGCAGGCCATTCAGGTTGGGTTCCCTGAATGGAAAACATTGAATAATCAATATAGTTTAAAGTTCTTATGTTTTCAAGCAGACTTCCTAGGGCATCAAGCCGCATTGTGGTATAAATTAATATCTGGATATTTGAATAAAAAACCAAAAAATGGTCTAAGAGATATTTGGAGCATTGAGATTAAGCATCAAATTAATGCATCTCAATGGCCACTAATTTGGTCTTGGAGAATGAGATGAACAGTGTCAGCATCTATGAGACAAACTTGGTTCTTTTTATTACATAGAGCTTTTTGGACCCCTACACGTTTGCAAAAATTAGACAGTTCTAAGTCCAATAAATGCTGGCACTGTAATCTGGAACCAGGGACTTTAGATCACTTACTATATCATTGTCCCTACATTAAAAGTTTTTGGAATTCAATTTGGCCACAAATTAATAAATTGATGGAAAATCATATAGCAATATCATATGATACAGTATTATTTGGAATGATGATGAGAAAAAAAAGTCAAATTTCACCAGAAAATAACAAGCTTTTATTAATAATGACAGGGGTTGCCATTCAGCATATAACTAATAATTGGAAGAATTATAATAACCTAAATTATACATTTTGGTGGAATACAATATGTCATATATTTAAAATGGAAAGAACAATAGCAATACAAAGAGGGACATATACTAAATTCATAAAAATATGGGGGCCTTTGACAAAATATTGCAATGAATAATTAGTAGGATTTTCTTCTTCTTTTCTTCTTTTAAATATCTTCTTTGTGACACACATAGAGGGGGGCAGTTAAAATAATTATACATAATAAAATATAATATGATTTATAATATGTAATGTATGATTGAAAAGTAATAGAAGGGTGGGAGGAGGGAGGGGGGATAAAATACATTTAGAATATAATGTATTAGATATAAAAGTGATATTGTGTATTTATCAATTGTACTTTAATTTTTTGTACACTTTATGTAAAAATTGAAAATAAAAAATATATAAAAAAAAAAAAATAATAATAACTTGTTATTATTTGCAGAAATCGGACTCTGAGTTCTCATTGCTGTACCAAATAATATAGTGTCATATGAGAGTCCTACATGGTTTTCTAATAATTTATTAATTCGGGGCCAAATTAGTTTCCAAAAAGCATTTACAGAGGGACAAAAAAAATTAAATGATCTAACGTCCCAACTTCTAATCTACAATGCCAGCATCTATTGGATCTAGTGCTATCTATCTTTTGTAAACGCGTAGGGGTCCATAAAACTCGATGTAACAAAAACATCCATGTTTGACTCACAGATGCTGACTTTGTAGACTTTAATCTCCAGGACTAAAATCGTGGCCATTGAGACACAGAAATTGTCTGTCCAATCTCAAAACTCCAAATATCCCTAAGTCCAGTTTTCTTTTTTTTATTTAAAAATCCATATAACAATTTATACCATTTTGCGGCTTGGTGTCCCAAAAAATCCGCCTGAAAACAGAGAACCTGCAAGCTATATTGAGTATTAAGACCCTTCCATTCAGGGAACCCTACCTGAATAGCCTGCTTCAATTGCATCCATTTAAAATATTGTGTTTTATTTAAGCCAAATTTATGTTGCAATTGTGAAAAATTAAGCAGTGATCCTTCTGAAATGACATCATTCAATGTCCGTATACCTGCAATTATCCATTGTTTCCAGACGATCTTAAATCTGCCAATCTTGATCCTGGAGTTTACCCAAATGGATTGATTTAATGATTTAGCAATTGGATCTGGTGATAAATTACTAATATATCTTAAGGTCTTCCAAGTATCAAGTAAAATTCTATTATCTTTATATTTCCTAGGCAATTTTATACTAACTACATGTTCTAAATGTAATGGGAACAGGAGCCGCCATTCTAAATATAACCAATCAGGTACATTCTCCATGAGATCTGGGAGGATCCAATACATACCCTGTCTTAGAATATAGGCTTGATGGTACCTATAAAAATTTGAAAAATTTACCCCTCCCTCCATAATTGTTCTTTATAATGATGCTAAAGCAATTCTGGGTCTTTTCCCAAACCAAACGAATTTTGTAAGAACATTGTTTAACTTTTTATAAAATGACCCCTGAAAAAATATTGGTATCATACTCATTTGATAACAAACCACAGGCAATATCATCATTTTAATTGTTTGAACTCTTCCCCACCAAGAGAGATGTAAAGGATTCCATTGCTCACACATTTCTGTTATCTTTCTTAATAAAAGTTTTTCATTTTCTTTCACTGTGTCATCAATTGTATTTTTGATAATAATACCTAAGTATTTTAAACCTTCATCTTTCCATATAAATGAATATGAATCAAATAATCCTTTGGTACAATGAACATTAATTGGAAGAACTTCAGATTAATTTTATATCCAGAAAATTTTCCAAACTTCTCTAGAAGATTAAGTAAACATGGAATGGTATTCCCCGGTTCTCTTAAATATAGTAAAATATCATCTGCATATGCAGAAAGTTTAAATTCCCAGTTAGAGTATGGGATTCCTTTTATCCCCTTAGTTTGATTAATTGCAATTAATAAGGGTTCAAGAACAACATAAAAAAGTAAGGGGGATAAAGGACATCCTTGTCTAACCCCCCTTAGCAAGTTAAATCTATCTGATAAATTATTATTAATATATAATTTTGCACCAGGAGAGCTATACAATATCTGAATCATTTTAATAAAACCAGGGTCTATACCAAACCATTCTAAAGCTTGATACATAAAACTCCAATCCACTCTATCAAATGCTTTTTCTGCATCTAAAGACACTAGAAAAGCTGGATCATTAATATTTTTTGCTAAATTTAAAGAGTGAAATGCTAATCTAGTATTATTTGAAGAATGCCTTTAAGCAATAAATCCTGTTTGGTGAACATCAATAATAAAAGGAAGAGCTTTTGCCAATCTTGATGCTAATACTTTAGCAACCAATTTACCATCTACATTTAATAAAGAGATAGGCCTGTAATTTGAAACCAAAGTAGGATCCCTGTTTGGTTTTGGCAAGACAATAATTACAGAATCAGCCATAGTACCTGATATATTCCCATTATTCATTTGGTACTGATATAAATTTAATAGATATGGTAAAATAATATTTTGAAATGATTTATAAAATTCAACAGTATATCCATCGCCACCTGGAGCGGATCCAACTCTAAGAGACTTCAATGCTGATTCTACTTCTTTTAAAGATATAGGATCTTCTAAACTTCTTTTTATATGATCCGGAACATTTGGTCCATTAAGTGAATTTAAAAAATCTAACCCATCTTGTTCTTTATTTTCATAAGTATCAGAAGAATATAGATCTTTATAAAAATCAAGAAACTGTATTAAAATATCCTTAGTGTTAGTGTGTGTATTGCCCTGCATATCTTTAATTGCAATAATCTTAGATTTCCTTTTTTTTGCTTTAAGAAAATTTGCTAATAATCTTCTAGCCTTGTTTGAATTACCATAATACTGAACTTGCCGAGAGAACATATCTTTCCTCACAAATTGAGAAGAAATCTCATTATACTTAACTTTTGCTTTTAATAATTTTTGCAATATATTATGTTCCCATTTCTCAATTAATTTATTTTCTAATACTTTAATTTCTTTTTTCAAATCAACAAATTGTTTTTTAAGTTGTTTTTTAATAAATGCTGAATATGAAATAATATTTCCTCTCATTGTTGCTTTAAAAGCATCCCATAAAATCTCAACATTTATATTATCCGAATTATTAATTTGAAAAAATTAATTCATCTTTAATTTAAGATCTTCCAGAAAGTTCGAATCCGCAAGTAAAGCATTATCAAATCTCCAAATTGATTTAGAATATACTAATCATCATTCTGAGTCAATCCACACACCAACATGGTCCGAAATTACAATAGGATCAATAACTGCTTTCATCACACGCTGTGCTATATTATTAGACACAAATATATAATCAATTCGTGAAAAAGACTTGTGGACCTGAGAACAAAAAGAAAATTCCTGATCATTAAAATGAAGAATACGCCATATATCAACTAAATCACAAGATTGTACCAAATTATCTAAACCTAACGATTTCATAATTCTGCTTGGTCTCTTATCCAAAATCGGATCCATTACAGCATTGAAATCTCCAGCTACCACTAAATTAGAAGCAGCCAGTGGTAATAATATTTGTTGAATTTGTTTGAAAAACTCCATTTGATTCGAATTAGGAGCATACAAATTAAATAAATCCAGGATTGTATTTCCCAGAACCATTTTGATATGCACCCATTTTCCTAAAGGATCAGAATTTATTAACTGAAAATCAGCACTATATTTCCTATTTACAAGAACAGCTACCCCAGCTTTTTTCCCTACAGCAGGTGCAAACAAACATTTAGATACCCAACCCCCTGATAGCTTCTTAGATTCAATCCCGGAGAGATGCGTCTCTTGAATGAAATATACATCTGCATTCTGTTTATGTAGAAAAGCTAACATTTTCTTCCTCTTAATTGGGTGATTTAGACCATTGACATTTATAGAGAAAATTTTAATATCCATCTATTTTTATGATTAAAGTTTGACATATAACTCTATAATAAATATTATGATCAGACACCAGCACATATTTAAGACATAACCCCTTTCCCACCCACCCCTTCCCCTAACCCCCCATCCCCCCAAACCAATCGAAATCTTCCCACTCAACCTCTTAAAATTTATAAAACCCACCCTACTCCCACCCAATCCCCCCCTATCTCCCATCCTACCCACCCTAAATGATGGTAAGTGTAATAACTTGAAAACACACATATATTGACCAGGTAAAGAGAAATCCCCCGATAGATAAATCATTAAAAATAAAATCATTAACAATAAGTTACAACATAAAAAGCTAGGAATAATATACTCCTTTCAAAGAGAAATCCCAGCAAATAAATCATATCTCCATCAAATAATATATTATACTTGAAAAAAATCAAACATATCAATATCCCTAATAATCATCATACTATATATAGTTCTCAATCTAAATATTAGACTTTCACTTATATTCATCTAATCATGAATGAATGAAGAATAAAATCCCTTAAAATAACAAACCTTATTGAAATAAAATAATAAACCAATATCATAAACATTAAAAGGATAGTATCCTTCAGTAAAATAAAATAAGACCATAAATAAAACACAAAAATATCATGGACTTTCAATAAACTTTTCACCATGAGTTTAAAAACTCATCACATCAATATATAATAATAATCCATCTTTTGAATATATTCAAAAACTCAAGCAAGATATCCAATAGTAATATACTTCAAAAAACAAAACAAAACACTGTTGTCAAGGAAACAATTCCTTAGGACTCTCTGAAAGCAACATTCTAATTCTAAACTTACTTTCTATGAGCCTTTTATTTAAAAAAAAATAAATAAAATAAACTTAAATGACTCTATAGACCTATATTTTCACTTGTGTATGCTGGACACTATGCTGGACACTACAGACATATTTTCCCATAGCCAGGCCCAGCCTGTACCTTGCTGTCTGTAATCATCTTCAGCCTTTGCAATGCTAACAATGATGTTCTTGTTTCCCTGCTGGGAGGATATCCCTTCAAGGTTCCGCTGAACTGTTATCAGTGCTCTGCTGAACTGTTATCACTGCTATATGACTTCATATGCCAGACACCCTAGAAAGCCATAAAACTTTTATAATGAGCAAGGAGCTCTGCTCATGTGGGTGTAACGAGATGAAAGAACTTGGTACCAAACCATGGGTTTCCTGTCTCCCAACCAAGCTATGGGAACCAGAGAGCTGGATTGTTGAAAGGTCATCTTTGCCAACTTTTCATCTTACAAGGACACCATCTCGAATATGCACAGAATTGTAAAACCTCTAATTAGCAGCTTCATGTCTCCGTGCTGAAAGAAGAAAGTTCAACAACAGTTCTCTGTTTCTGCAAGGCCCCCGGTGGAGGTGAGAGAGGCGTGGACAGAGGGGAGGAGCTAGCTTTACATTATTTTATGTACCAATAGGGAATTACATAACCAGAATTCGGGGATGGACTTTCTTGGAACAAAGGAAGAATTGCTTTGTATAAAAAACACGTGTATTCTAGGTAAAGCCAGAGAGATTTGCTTACTTATGCTGCAGAGAACTGCTAGCCCCCTGCTAAGCATATAAGTGTTAGTTCTGCTCTCCATTGCATATTCTGAACTGACAATATATTTACTACGCTTTTGCTACTGCCATTTTTGTAACCTTTTATACTAACAATAAACAAATATTGTCTGCTTTTGGAACATACAATGCTGTCTCGTAGTCATTCCAATGAGGTAAACTAAGTGGCATTTACTTCTCAGGTTCTTCTTGCTGTTGTAAAAATTCCTTCAGATCTTCCGGTTCTTTGAAATTAGATGTTTTATTCTTATATGTCACTCTCATGATAGCTGGATAAATCAGCCCATATTTTGCCCCGATGTTTCTCAATTGTGGTTTTAATTCAAGAAATCTCTTCCTTTTAGCTGCTGTGGCAGGTGCAAAATCTGGCACAATATGTAAACGAGAATTTTGAAACTTCAGATTTCTGTTCTCCTTAGCCAGATTTATAATTTCCATAACCTGCTGGTGTCTTAAAAGCTTAAATATTATTGGATGCAGTCCATTTTGCTTGTCAGACTTCCTGGAAAGTATCCTATGGGCTCTTTCTATTTCTAAAGGGTACTTTGTCTTGATTGGGAGGATTTTAGGTAGGAGGTTCTCTAAAAAGGAAGTCATATTACTTTTCTCTGCCCCTTCCGGTATCCCAAGCAGTCTCAAGTTACTCCTCCTCTCCCGATTACAGCAATCTTCCAGCAATGTAGTAAGTACCTCAATTTTTTTATTCACAGGCTTCATTCGAAACAAATCTGTTTCAACTGCCATCATTCTATCATTTAGATTCACTATTTTGTTTTCCACAAGTTCCATTTTCCTGTTTAATACAGCCATCTCTTCTTTCACCTCCTTAATATCCTTAGAGTTTTCAGAGACAATATTTCTAATTGCCCGCAGCTCACGGAGGATTTCTGCACTATCCATATTATTTTTAGCCGTTTGATTTCTTCGAGGGGGTCGGAGGCTCTGGCTTTGCTCTTTTTGCACCCCCAGATGCCGTCGGCATCAAATCGGCCTTATTCTGTTTACCAGACGCCATAAGACTACGATATCTTCCTGTTTTACGGCGAAAAAACAAATTTGTAACTTATTAAATCCTTTAATAAAATCTATCGGGACGGAGCTCACCGTTTACCCGACCGAGTACATGCGCTTCCAAGTTTTGAAGTCGCCCGTTGCTGTCAACAGGTTGGAGATGGAGTGGTTAAGTTTTGCTGCTTGCGTCGCCAGAAGGTTATCAAACATCTTTTTGCGCTGAGTGCCCTTGAGTGGAGGGAAGGCCAAAGGGTTCGGAGTTCTTCTTTGTCTTGAGGTGAGGATCTGGTTTAGGTGGTTGTTTAGATAGGGGGGGGGCGGAGCCGTTTAATGCTTTGAATAATAGACAGTAGAATTTGAATTGAATTCGTGCTTGCATAGGTAGCCAGTGAGAGTCTAGGAAGGCAGTTGTAATATGATCATATTTTCTCAGGGAGTAGATCAGTCTGAGGGCAGTGTTTTGTATAGTCTGAAGTTGTTTTATCATGTTGGCAGGACAAGGTAGATAGAGGGAATTGCAATAGTCCAGTAGACCTAAGACTAGGGATTGGACAATTAGCCTGAATTGTGCTGGGTCGAAGAATTTTCTTATTTTACGTAGATTTCTCATAATTAAAAAAGCTTTCTGGGATGTTTTATTGATTTGGGACTGCATTGTGCAGCATCTGTCTATCGTTACTCCTAGGACTTTGAGTTCGGGCTGTATTGGGTATTTGGTGTTTTTAATTTTCAGTTCTGTAATGGTGGGAGTTTTGGCCTTTTCGAGCAGAAAGAATTTTGTTTTATCTGAGTTTAGTTTCGGTTTGTGGTCTACCATCCATTTTTCGATTGCATCTAGGGTTATTTCGTTTTTCTGTAGTGGTGGGCTCTGATGGGTCGAAGGGGAGGAGTATGGTGATGTCGTCTGCGTAGCTGAAGGATGTAACATTTAAGTTCTCTAAAGTGGCTCCAAGGGAGGAAATAAAGAGGTTGAAGAGCGTAGGTGATAGAGGTGATCCTTGTGAAACTCCGCATGGGTTGAGATACACCCTCGCCCAATATGGAATAATCACAAACTAAAAATAGAAATATGTAGACAAAAGTTAAATTGAACCGCCAAGAAACCAGACCCTGGATACAATGCAACACCACAAAAACATGTCCTCTAATACAGTGCAAAATAAAAAGACAGTAAATGTAAATTTGAAAAAAACTGATACATAACAATCACCACTTTACAAATTAACAAATAAAAATAAAACAAATAATGAGAAATAAAAAAATACCATTTTATTGGACTAATCCCTGTAAGCTCGGTCCCCATCCCCGCAAACCACCTGATTCCATCCACACAAGCTTTGAATTGTTTATATTAAAGTATAAAAAGAAACAATATTCTGTACAATTGTCAATTTATAAATCAGCGTCTTCTCCCCACTCTCTCTTCCCCATTTCCCTTCAGCGTCCTCAGCCCACTCTCTCTCCACTTTCCTTCAGCGCACGCACATAAAAACAAGCAATTTCATTCTATTTATTCATAGAAATTAAAGTCTAAATAATGCCAGTCACATAACAAAACACGATTTTACAAAAATAATTCCCTGCACAGTCAAGCCTGCAAGGATTACTAGATGTCTTTCAGCAGCTCCCCTCCCTCACTCCCCCTTACCTTTGTGGCCAAGTCAAAATGATCTACCAACAATAAAATTTAAATAAAACACAACGCACACTGTACGCATAGAATTGTTAATTTGGTATCGTCTGCAAATTTTATAACCTCGCACTTTGCCTCCTTTTCCAGGTTATTTATCAATGACCTGGAAAAGGAGGCAAAGTGCGAGGTTATAAAATTTGCAGACGATACCAAACTGTCCGGCAGAGTTAGGTCCAGGGAGGAGTGTGAGGACCTGCAAAGGGACCTGGACAAGCTGGAAGACTGGGCAAACAAATGGCAAATGCGCTTTAACGTGGAAAAATGCAAGGTCATGCATATAGGGAAAAAGAACCCGTTGTTCAACTACAAATTGGGGGGGGGCATTGTTGGGAGACAGCAGACTTGAGAGAGACTTGGGTGTGCTGGTGGATGCATCACTGAAGCCATCTGCACAGTGCGCAGCAGCCTCGAAAAAAGCCAACAGGATGCTGGGCATCATAAAGAGGGGCATAACAACCAGGACGCGGGAAGTCATCATGCCATTGTATCGAGCGATGGTGCGTCCACATCTGGAATACTGCGTTCAGTATTGGTCGCCGCACCTCAAGAAGGACATGGCGGTACTTGAGAGAGTCCAAAGGAGAGCAACGAAACTGGTAAAAGGGCTGGAATACTGCCCATACGCCGAGAGGTTGGATAGGCTGGGGCTCTTCTCTCTGGAAAAAAGGAGGCTCAGGGGAGATATGATAGAGACCTTCAAGATCATGAGGGGCATAGAGAGGGTGGATAGGGACAGATTCTTCAGACTGAAGGGGACAACAAGTACGAGGGGGCATTCGGAGAAACTGAAGGGAGATAGGTTCAAAACAAATGCAAGGAAGTTTTTTTTCACCCAAAGGATCGTGGACACTTGGAATGCGCTACCGGAGGAAGTGATCAGGCTGAGTACGGTACAGGGATTCAAACAGGGATTGGACGGATTCCTGAGGGATAAAGGGATCGTGGGATACTGAGGGAGGAGCTAGGATGTAACACAAGTATAGAAAGCTAACCAGGTAATAAGTATAGAAACCCAACCAGGTCGTGCATGTGCAAGACCGGAGGGTTAGGACTTCGATTGGAAGATAGGACTTCAATGAGAAACCAAGGTGGCAAGGGAGCCCCTTCTGGTGATTCAGACAGGTTGTGACCTGTTTGGGCCGCCGCGGGAGCGGACTGCCGGGCAGGATGGACCTATGGTCTGACCCGACAGAGGCACTGCTTATGTTCTTATCATTCCTATTCCGGGGTTTTTTCAAAGAGGTCAAAGCAGATGACTCTATGCACTGTCACCTCAGTAACAACCATACAAAAATAGACAAATACCCACCCCCCCTCCCTTTTTACTAAACCACAATAGCAGTTTTTAGTGCAGGGAGCTGCGCTGAATGCCCAGCGCTGCTCTCGACGCTCATAGGCTCCCTGCGCTAAAAACCACTATTGCGGTTTAGTAAAAGGGGACCATATTGTACAATATAGACAGCAGATATAAATTCAGACACATTTTGATCACTAAATTTAAAATAAAATCATTTTTCCTATCTTGTCTGGTTATTTCATGAGTCTCTGGTTGCACTTTCTTCTTCTGACTGTGCATCCAATCTTTCTTTCAGCCTGTATGCTTCCTCTCCTCCACACCTCATTCCCTCCACCAACTTTTTCTTCCTCTCTCCCTGACCTTTCTTTCTTTCTCTCTTCATGCCCCCTTTCTTTTTTTCTGTTTCTCTTCTTTCCTTCTGTCTCTCTGCCTGCCCCTTTCTTTCTTTCTTTCTCCCTGCCCTTCCCCAAGCCACTGCCATCGGGGAACAGGACCCAAACTGCCACCAATGGATAACAGGCCCCAAAGCCGACGCCTACGCCGACGACGCCCCATGTTCTCCCTGCTTCGGGCCGACCAGCATTCCTCTCATTTCTGCCAAACTGGCTGGCCCGAACTTCCTCTCCGACGGCAGAATTGACATCGGGGAGAGGAAGACTGATCGGCCCGATAGATCGCCAAGGCAAAGTGAGTCCTGGGTGATCGATTCACTTTGCCTTGGCGAGCTACCCGTCGATCGCGATCGACCTATTGGGCACCCCTGCCCTAGGGAGAACACTCAGCTCTCTCCTGTGCACCCCCTTGGGGTGTGCACCCGTGGCGGACTGCCCCCCCCTAGGTACGCTACTGGATAACTGGCTAGGCCCTCTAAGACAGTGGCAGGTGAAAAGACACGTGCATGCATGAAGCAATGTTCTAAACAAGTTGGAGAACATCAGATAACATCACCCACATGGAAGACTAATGCTGGATGAGGTCTTGCCTGCTGCCATGCTTTTTGACTACCATTATGCTCTATGCTTTATTATGTATGTAAACTTGTAACCCATTCTGAGCTCTTCCGGGAGGGCAGGATATAAATTCAAACAAATAATGTCCTTGGAAAATAACCCAACAAAGTTAAAAGCACACCTTATAAATTGTAAAGTTGTCATGGCAATAAAGATATCTGACTGAATCTTATAGAGTTTTATTTTGGATAGAAATGTGGCAATGATCAAAGTATCCCTTTGAGATTTCAGGCAGCCCTATGAGAAAGCATGCACAGGGCTTTGAAAATGAAAACTTTCCACATCTAACATTGTCTCTTTTTTTTTTTTTTAATCTTTATTCCTTTTTATTTCTTTCAACAAGTGTACAATATTATTACAATTAATTCACATAACTCACTTGACATTCTTAAACAATATTATTATACATGTTTTAATACCCCCCATCCACCTCCCATCCCTTCCCATATCAACAAAATATTTCATCCAAACTTATACATATTTATACATCCCTCTTTCATAATACAATTAATCTTACATTAAATCTGTCCCTCCCCCCACCCTTTCTTCCTCAAACTCTTTATTCATTTTATTATACAAAGTAATGCACAACAATATATATCTCATCATAGTACATATATCCCCTTATTGTCTCTTTTTTGTTGCGAGTAAAAATACTTTTACACTGAGTAGAACAATGTTTGAACAGCTTATGAAAAGGGTTTGAAAACTGCCCTCCAAGATCTACCTCATCACAGTAGAAAGAGAGAACTTGTTAATGTCTTGGACAAACTTTTCTCGTATAGATACAAACCTTGTTATCATCCATGACTGTATTTAGAGATTCTATCCACATTGGGTCTATATCTCCATCAAGAATAATCCATTTTGGACCATCGTGGGAAATGTTAGCTAGGTCTCGCATTATTGAAGAGAAAAGACCTGTAAAATATAAACTTGTTAGAAATGCCCATTAAGTGTTGTATTGGAGTTTAAAATGATATAAATGCTGTTACACTTATTGTAAGTTTTTTTTTAAATGAATAAAGAATTGAAAAAAAAAAAAAAAAAAGAAATGCCCATTAACAACTTAATCAAAATCTACAGCACAAATTGCTAGCTGTAAAGTTGTATATGTATTTGTGAAAGTAATCAGCATGTGTGTGTTTATTTAGGAAATACACGCATAAGTACTTATCCCACCTGCACTTTCCCTATTCTCTATTCCTGGGAACGCCTGCAGAAAAGCAAACACCATCAAATTAATATTCAGCTGTTGCATGTTGTTGTATGTTTGAAAATGATTCATGAATTTTAATTTCAGTAGGGTGGGGGGTGGGGATATATACTTTTGTTCTTGATGATATGATTAAGATTTTCAAGTGTTACATTGAAATTTAATGGATATATTATTGTACACTTGTTTATGATTTAAAATGAATAAAGAATTAAAAAAAAAAATATTCAGCTGTTGCAGCATTCAAAAATTATCAAGAGATTCGGCACTACTATCCAGATTAGGTACTGAACATCCGGATAAAGTGGTCAACACTGGAACTTATCTGGATAGTGGCAAAATTCAGTCTGTCATAAGGTTGGCCAAGGTGGGTCATCCTTGGGTGATGCTCCAATTTAAGCAACTGTGGGATATTTGCTGCAGAGCTTATCCACCAGTCCTTGCTGCCCTTGAAGATACAGCAGAGATAAAGGCATTAGTTGTCCCCTAGGGGAATAGTAGGGGGTGGGAAGGGTGTGTGTATCATTGGGTAAGTTAGTGGTTAGGATGTGGTGAGTGGTTTGGGGAGGAAGGAAGAATAAAAAAGGTATCAATGGGTATGGCATAGAGGGGTTAAGAACATAAGTACATAAGCAGTGCCTCTGCTGGGTCAGACCAGAGGTTCATCATGCCCAGCAGTCTGCTCACGCGGCGGCCTGTCAGGTCCAGGACCTGTATAGTAATCCTCTATCTATACCCTTCTATCCCCTTTTCCTTCAGGAAATTATCTAATCCCTTCTTGAACCCCTATCACACACTTCTTGAACCTATCACACCCTTCGGAAGCGCATTCCAGATGTCCATCACCCTTTGGATGAAGAAGAACTTCCTAGCATTGGTTCTGAATCTGTCCCCTCTTAATTTTTCCGAATGCCCTCTCGTTCTTGTAGTTTTTGAAAGTTTGAAGAATCTGTCTCTCTCCACGCCCTTCATGATCTTGTAAGTCTCTATCATGTCCCCTCTAAGTCTCCGCTTTTCCAGGGAAAAGAGCCCCAGTTTCTCTAATCTTTCAGCATATGAAAGGTTTTCTATACCCTTTATCAATCGTGTTGCTCTTTTCTGTACCCTCTCGAGTATCATCATATCCTTCTTAAGGTACAGCGACCAATATTGGACGCAGTACTCCAGATGCGGGCGCACCATCATCCGATACAATGGCAGGATTACTTCTTTCGTTCTGGTTGTAATACTTTTCTTGATAATACCCAGCATTCTATTTGTCTTCTTAGAGGCCGCTGCGCATTGTGACGACGACTTCATTGTCTTGTCCACTATTACCCCAAGACCTTTTCTAGGGTACTTTCACCCATTACCAGTCCTCCCATCGTATAGCTGTACTTCGGGTTTCTGTTTCCTACATGCAAAACTTTACATTTCTCTACATTAAACTTCATCTGCCATCTTGTCGCCCACTCTTCTAGTTTGTTCAGGTCCCTTTGTAAATCTTCACAGTCCTCTTTAGTCCCAACTCCACTAAATAGTTTTGTGTCGTCTGCAAATTTTATTACTTCGCACTTCGTCCCTGTTTCTAGATCATTTATAAATACATTGAACAGCAGCGGTCCACGTACCGCGGAACACCACTCGTGACCCTCCTCCAGTCCGAGTAGTGGCCCTTCACTCCCACCCTTTACTTTCTACCCGCCAACTAATTTTTGATCCATCTATGTACATCTCCTTCCACCCCATGGCTCTTCAGTTTCCGTAGTAGGTCGTTCATGAGGTATCTTGTCAAAGACTTTTTGGAAATCTAAGTATATGATGCCCTTTGTCCATCCGTTTGTTAATTCCTTCGAAGAAGTGCAATAAGTTCGTTAGGCACGATCTTCCCTTGCAGAAGCTATGTTGGCTTGTTTTCATCAGTTTATTCCTTTCTCGATGCTTGTCGATGCTGTCTTTTATCAGCGCTTCCGCCATCTTTCCCGGAACCGAAGTCAAACTTACTGGTCTGTAGTTCCCTGGGTCACCTCTCGATCCTTTTTTAAAGATGGGTGTAACATTAGCTATGTTCCAATCCTCCGGGATCACGCCTGTTTTCAGGGGTAGATTACAAACCTGCTATAGTAGTTCCGCTATTTCCTCCTTTAGTTCAGATCTAACTTTGTCTTGAATCCTTGGAGGGTGTTTTACCCTATAACAGCCTCTGAAAGAGTGTTCTAGTTTTCTACCACTCGCTGAGAATCTATCCCCTTTTAACTTTAGAGAGCGCCCTCTCATTCTCTCTACCTTGGAGAGGGTGAACAACCTGTCTTTATCTACTAAGTCTATTCCCTTCATTATCTTGAATGTTTCGATCATGTCCCCTCTCAGTCTCCTCTTTTCAAGGGAGAAGAGGCCCAGTTTCTCTAATTTCTCGCTGTACGGCAACTGCTTCAGCCCCTTTACCAATTTAGTCGCTCTTCTCTGGACCCTTTCAAGTAGTACTATGTCCTTCTTCATGTATGGCGACAGTATTCCAGGTGGGGGCATACCATGGCCCAGTACAGTGCATGACAACCTTCTCTGATCTGTTCATGATCCCCTTCTTAATCAATCCTAGCATTCTGTTCGCCCTTTTCGCAGCTGCCGCACATTGCGCGGAAGGCTTCATTGACTTGTTGACCAGTGCTCCCAAGTCTCTTTCCTGGGGGGTCTAAGATTTTTGTTACCGACATGCATCACCTTATGCTTATCCATGTTAAACCTCATTTGCCATGTCGCAGCCCATTTCTTGAGCATGTTTATGTCACGTTGCAGGTCTTCGCAATCCTTCTGTGTCTTCACTACTCTGAATAACTTTGTATTGTCTGCAAATTTAATCACCTCGCACATCGTACCAATTTGCAGGTCATTTATAAATATGTTGAAGAGTATGGGTCCAAGCACCGAACCCTGTGGCACTCCACTCGTGATGCTTTTCCAGTCCGAATATTGTCCATTTACCCCCACTCTCTGTTTCCTATCTGTCAACCAGTTTTTAATCCACATTAGTATTTCACCCTCGATTCCATGGCTCGTAATTTTTCGAAGAAGTCATTCATGCGGGACCTTGAACGTCTTCTGAAAATCCAGATATACAATGTCGACCGGGTTGCCCTTGTCTATCTGCCTGTTTACTCCCTCGAAAAAGTGCAGCAAGTTCGTCAAGCAAGATCTTCCCTTCCTGAAGCAGTGCTGGCTGGTCCTCATCAGATTGTGTCCATCAAGGTGATCAATGATGCGGTCCTTTATCAGCGCCTCTACCATCTTTCCCGGTAACGAGGTCAGACTCACTGGTCTGTGGTTTCCTGGATCTCCCTTCGAACCTTTCTTGAAAATGGCTTAACTCCAAGATTCAAATTGGCGGATTTTAGATCTGGAAACATTGGGTGATGATAGGTATACGTATTCTAGAAGATGTTATATCTAATGGTAAGTTTCTTGAGTTTTCACAGTTACAACATAAATTTAGTCTTGATAAATCACAAAGTTTTAGATGGTTGCAATTGAAGCAGGCTATTCAGGCGGGGTTCCCTGAATGGAAAATCTCACTAATCAATATAGTCTAGAGTTCTTATGCTCTCAGGTGGACTTCCTGGGACATACAGTGGTATAAATTGATATCTGGATTCATGAATAAAAAACCAAGAACTGGTCTTCAGGATATTTGGAGCATTGAGATCAAGCATCAAATTACTGCGTCTCAATGGCCATATAGTAACATAGTAACATAGTAGATGACGGCAGATAAAGACCCGAATGGTCCATCCAGTCTGCCCAACCTGATTCAATTTAAATTTTTTTTTTTTTTTTTCTTCTTCTTAGCTATTTCTGGGCGAGAATCCAAAGCTTTACCCGGTACTGTGCTTGGGTTCCAACTGCCGAAATTACTGTTAAGACTTACTCCAGCCCATCTACACCCTCCCAGCCATTGAAGCCCTCCCCTGCCCATCCTCCTCCAAACGGCCATACACAGACGCAGACCGTACAAGTCTGCCCAGTAACTGGCCTAGTTCAATCTTTAATATTATTTTCTGATTCTAAATCTTCTGTGTTCATCCCACGCTTCTTTGAACTCAGTCACAGTTTTACTCTCCACCACCTCTCTCGGGAGCGCATTCCAGGCATCCACCACCCTCTCCGTAAAGTAGAATTTCCTAACATTGCCCCTGAATCTACCACCCCTCAACCTCAAATTATGTCCTCTGGTTTTACCATTTTCCTTTCTCTGGAAAAGATTTTGTTCTACGTTAATACCCTTTAAGTATTTGAACGTCTGAATCATATCTCCCCTGTCCCTCCTTTCCTCTAGGGTATACATATTCAGGGCTTCCAGTCTCTCCTCATACGTCTTCTGGCGCAAGCCTCCTATCATTTTCGTCGCCCTCCTCTGGACCGCCTCAAGTCTTCTTATGTCTTTCGCCAGATACGGTCTCCAAAACGGAACACAATACTCCAAGTGGGGCCTCACCAATGACCTGTACAGGGGCATCAACACCTTCTTCCTTCTACTGACTACGCCTCTCTTTATACAGCCCAGCATCCTTCTGGCAGCAGCCACTGCCTTGTCACACTGTTTTTTCACCTTTAGATCTTCGGACACTATCACCCCAAGATCCCTCTCTCCGTCCGTGCATATCAGCTTCTCTCCTCCCAGCATATACGGTTCCTTCCTATTATTAATCCCCAAATGCATTACTCTGCATTTCTTTGCATTGAATTTTAGTTGCCAGGCATTAGACCATTCCTCTAACTTTTGCAGATCCTTTTTCATCTTTTCCACTCCCTCTTCGGTGTCTACTGTTACAAATCTTGGTATCATCTGCAAAAAGGCACACTTTTCCTTCTATTCCTTCAGCAATGTCACTCACAAACATATTGAACAGGATTGGCCCCAGCACTGATCCCTGAGGGACTCCACTACTAACCTTTCCTTCCTTCGAGTGACTTCCATTAACCACCACCCTGACGTCTGTCCGACAGCCAGTTTCTGACCCAGTTCACCACTTTGGGTCCTAACTTCAGCCCTTCAAGTTTGTTCAACAGCCTCCTATGAGGAACTGTATCAAAGGCTTTGCTGAAATCCAAGTAAATTACATCTAGCATATGTCCTCGATCCAGCTCTCTGGTCACCCAATCAAAAAATTCAATCAGGTTCGTTTGGCACGATTTACCTTTTGTAAAGCCATGTTGCCTCGGATCCTGTAACCCATTAGATTCAAGGAAGTACACTATCCTTTCTTTCAGCAAAACTTCCATTATTTTTCCAACAACTGAAGTGAGGCTCACCGGCCTGTAGTTTCCTGCTTCATCCCTGTGATCACTTTTATGAATAGGGACCACATCCGCTCTCCTCCAATCCCCAGGAATCACTCCCGTCTCCAGAGATTTGTTGAACAAGTCTTTAATAGGACTCGCCAGAACCTCTCTGAGCTCCCTTAGTATCCTGGGATGGAACCCGTCTGGTCCCATCGCTTTGTCCACCTTCAGTTTTTCAAGTTGCTCATAAACACCCTCCTCCGTGAACGGCGCAGAATCTACTCCATTTTCTCATGTAACTTTGCTAGACAATCTCGGTCCTTCTCCAGGATTTTCTTCTGTGAACACAGAACAGAAGTATTTGTTTAGCACATTCGCTTTCTCCTCATCACTTTCCACATATTGGTTCCCACCATCTTTTAGCCTAGCAATTCCATTTTTCATCTTCCTCCTTTCACTAATATATCTGAAAAAATTTTTGTCTCCCTTTTTTACATTTTTAGCCATTTGTTCTTCCGCCTGTGCTTTCGCCAGACATATCTCTCTCTTGGCTTCTTTCAGTTTCACCCTGTAGTCCTTTCTGCTCTCCTCTTCTTGGTTTTTTTTATATTTCACGAACGCCAACTCTTTCGCCTTTATTTTCTCAGCCACTAGGTTGGAGAACCATATCGGCTAACCATATTCTATTAATGGCCTCCAAACCTCCTGAAAGTTATTAAAATTTCCTTTCTGCAAGGCTAACATTTGTTCCATCTGACATAATGAATTCCACCAAAAGCTATAATTTAATCTATTCCAATTTTTCCAATTAAATGTAATCTGCTGAATGGCAACTCCTGTCATAATAAGTAATAGCTTATTATTCTTTGCAGAAATGTATATTGATACTAGATCCCAAGGATAAAAACTTGTATTGAAAAAAACATGCACTGTTAAGGATAACTACAGCAAACTGTAACCTGGAAAATCTATATTTGTTGGTATCAAATTAGAATACAACCTTGTATTGTAAACTTGTTCTGTAATTGTAACCTGTCAACTATATAATATGTATGTTTAAACTGTAAGCCCTTCTGAGCTCTTTGGGGACACCGGGATAGAAAATGAACTAAAGAAAGAGAGAGAGAAATAAATTTATTCTGCTAGAACTGTGATGAGAGTCTCTTGGAGGATCCTCACGAAGGGGCTTGCTGCAGAAATTTAGTCTAATCTGATGTGGTTGCTGAAGCCATCCACCTTCAGGGAACCAGTTAAAAAACGGAAGAGACTTTTTGCAGTTGGAGCTGTGGCAAAGACTGCAGTTTACGTTCTTAGTTTTGCTTTTGCAGGTAAATTTGTGCAGGCTGGTATTGAACTTGAGGTCTTACATATGGTTGGTACCATATGGCAACAGTTTGGTGATAAGTGCTCTTACAACTATGTTTATGGTTTAGTAATCTTGTTATACCGCTCATTCATTTTACTGGTCCAAGCGGTTTACAAAATACAATTAAATATTTAGAAAATAAAAAAATAAAAAAATATATACAGTCCCAAACCTCGGATTGCGAGTAATGCGGTTTGCAAGTGTTTTGCAAGATGAGCAAAACACTCCAGCAAACTGACTTGCAAACCGAGCGTTGCCTCGGTAAACGAGCACTTACGCGTCACCTGTGAGCTTCTGCCGGTTGTTGTCTACGCTTCCTTTCTCCGTCTGCAGCAACTTCAGCCTGAAGCCGTGCTACCAGGGCACAGAAGGCAAAGGCTGCATATGTGGAGACACCGGCACCACATCCGCCTCCGCTGACTCAAACATCGCCGGAATCTGAAAATGTCAGGGTGGTTACGCGGATGCCTATCCTCCTGCCAGCCATGCGTGCGCCTATTCAATCGCTTCCCACCCAACTGTGGGGCACCGACAACCAAAACCGAGCTCGAGCCACTGCTGTTTCACCATAAAAAGGGCAATTCTCCGCTTGACTCGCTTTCCCAAACTCAGGCGGGCGTTGGGTTGTTAAAAAGGTAACCACTGACTAGAAATGACCCTGCTGGAGGACCTGTGGCTGTTAGAGGTGGAGACACTGGCAGCCAGCTAGTGGGTGACGCTTGACAGAGGACTTCTAATTTCTGGACTGCAGGTGACAGTGGTGCTGGCATGCCACCATGCCGCACACAGTGGAGCTCCTGACACTGGAGGAGCTGGAAGTGAAGGAGGTGAGCTGGGCGATGAGGGAGGTTTAGTAGTCAGTCTTCTTGTTTGTTCCAGCTCCTTTTGGCTTGGCTAAGGAATTCAGTTTAATTTCCTCTGCAGCTCCTTGTGACTCTGGACAAAGCCACTTAACCCTTCATCTTCTGCGTCTACTTACTACCTGTACAATCGTCCAAGTTTCCATTGTTTTCTATGGGGAAATTTAATTTAATTCTTATATACCGCTAATAACCGTGAGGTTTCTAAGCGGTTTACAAAAATGAATGCATTAAAAGATACAATAAATAAAAATAAATAAGATAGGTACTTGGAAATTCCCTAACTGTCCCAAAGGCTCACAATCTAACTAAAGTACCTGAAGAGACAATTTATGAAAAATAAAGATAAAATATAAAGACAGAAATAGAGATAGAAATGAATATTCCACCAAGTAATGAATAAATAAATTTAAAGATAGAATTAAAAATAAATAAGTAAAATAAATAAAAAAAAATAGAGATAAAAAATAAGTATCAAGAGAAATAAAAATCTCGGAGAATCTCAGAGAGAACGTGAACTCACAGGCCTTGAGCATGCGCACATGCTCAAGGCCAGAACAGAAGAGGAGGCCGACATGCCGGTGCTACATTAAAGTAAGAAGAGAGCTCTGGGGGACTTCAGGACGCGGCGGGGGGGTGCCCGATCACGGCAGGGGGGTGCCCGATCACGGTGGGGGGGGGTGCCGGATCGGGGGGGAGGGTACCGGTTTGTGGGGGTGGGGCGCTCGCAAATCAAGGCGCGCTCGGTTTCTGAGGCGCCGATTTTGTGAATGTTTTGCTCGCCTTGCAAAACACTCGCAAACCGGTGTGCTCATAAACCGAGGTACCACTGTACTTTGGATTACGAGCATGCTTCTGGAACGAATTATGCTCGCAAACCAAGGTACCACTGTACATATAAAAAGGAACTCCATTGTTAAATAGGATAGACCTAACCCATACAAACAACAAACATACCAGAAAACATTCACTCCTAAATGAAATATCATTAAGATTTCACAGGACTGCTAACTGAGGATCCAAAACATTTAGAAGATATGAGTAATACCTTGTCCGAATGCTTCTTTAAAAACAAACGAATAGTTTTTAACATAATTTTAAAAGATTTAGAATGTTCTGTCCTTAGCTTTGCTTTAGACCCTTCTTTGTTTACTTTGCTGTTGCCAGAAACATTTTAATGTAAGTTTTAATGTATAGGTTCCACATGTACTGTAACCAGAAATGAATGCAGTTCAGGTAGGGTCACTTTTTACCATCCTTCCATTCTCTGGTAGCTGGATTAATAACACCAAAGAGCTCATCACAGGTGACAGCCTTGGGATCCAGATCCACTGCAACTGTCTTCTTCTTCATGTTCTGATAAGTTTTATTTAGGGATTTCAATACCTTTAAAAGCAGAAACTTGTTATTACTAAGAGAAAATCCCTAGTGCCCGCTGCATGCTTTCCAAATCAAGAAATTAATTTTATCTTGAAAAATTCAAAAGGGAAAGTGACAAATAAAGATGACTATTCAGAGAAGGGCATTCACCTCAATGAAAATGATCTCAGGGGTTAAATAAAGGATGAAAACTATTTGATTCTAAATGACATGCTCTATATTTTATTTTGATCTGGGGTTTAGAGCAGTGATCCCCGACCCTGTCCTGGAGGACCACCAGGCCAATCTGGTTTTCAGGATAGCCCTAATGAATATGTATGGAGCAGATTTGCATGCCTGTCACTTCTATTATATGCAAATCTCTCTCATGCATATTCATTACTGAAAACCCGATTGGCCTGGTGGTCCTACAGGAGGGAATTGTACTCAGTGCTTTGGCATTGAAAACCAGTTCTTTCCAGGTTCAGGATTCAAGTACCTGCTACTTTTTTTTTTTTTTTTTATCTTTATTGAGTTTCTAAAGCTAACAAAAATGCAATACAGTATCTATACAAATAATATTAATCATATATGCATTTATAATCAATCAAAATCCATACAACATTAAAAAAACCCCACCCAACCAACATTTTCATAAGAGAATAGAACTATACAAAAGAAATACCCCCCTCCCGCCCTCCCTCCCCCTGGGTGTGTGTGCATTATACCAACAGAAATAAAGGAAAAGACAACTATAATAAATCCATAAAAGACATCAATGGGCCCCAAATGAATTTGAATCTCTTAGTATGCCCCAGCATATCCGCATTCATCTTTTCAAACCTATAACTTAAACATAAATTTGCCCACCAAAAAGTAAAGTTAAGGCGATCCCAGTTCTTCCAATTGCGAGTAACCATTTGTATGGTTATCCTGGTTATAATAAGGAAAAGCCAATCTTTATATCTGTCCAATGAGAGCTTCAGATGTAATATCGTCCCAAATATGACTACCTCATATGTCAATGGAATTGATGCCTCAAGTACACTTTGTCACCAACCGGCTCAGGGACACGGGAGTTGTGCTCTTGTGAGCCGCGGTGAGCTGCACAAGGAAAATAATAGCGGAAGAAAAACACTGCCACACCAGGTAAGGGTAGTTACTTAAATCAAAATCAGGGTTTATTCTTGCATGGATAGTAAACATAAACCTTGTCAGGATATTTCTGCGATTAGCAAACAGTCCCAAAACAGTAAAAAGAAAAAAACCCCACAAAACAGCAAACTGTCTCAAAATGGAAATGTTCAAAAGTTCAAGTCTTTCCAAAACTCAGGCTATTGGCTTCAGCCCATACTTATTTCCATGCAACGTAAAAAACAAAACATTCCAAACACCAACAGTCTTTAAACTTGACTATTGCAGCAGCTTGAATACTGGGCAGGCAGTGCGCTTCACGTGGTGATATACTGCCAAACAGGCCCACTATCCCACCACAAAATATGTGAGGCGAACCCCACACTACCTGGGTTGGTAACAGTCCTTTCTCATGGAAGAGAAACACACAAAAAAACTTTCACAAAAGTCTTTCAAATCTTCTGGAGCTCTTGATTACTAAAGCTCCCACAGGGCAATGCATAACCATGGAAGTCCTTCATATAATAAGGTCACAGCTACTCACTTTTATTCCACGAGCGGCTTGCCTTCCATGAAGCAAACTTCCATTGGCAGAATCTCCCTCACTGGAGCAGCAGATGGATCCGGGTCAATTTCCATGGCTTGAGGTTCTTCATTCTCCTTCAAAGCAGATTCTTCTCCGGCTTCCATCAGCTCCATAGATTCCAGTGGAGAACTGCCATCAGTATCTCCCAGCCCTGAGCTCTCCTGCTTGTCCTGTGCCTCTCCTCCTTTTAACTCACCTCCCAGGAGCTTTCCTCTCTGGGCAACTAGTTTGCAGCCCCGCCCCCAAACCTCAGGTGGGAAGTATTTATTATCAGCAACCCCGGGCCTGAGAGGGGGATGGGCGCTCTGCACTCGTGCTCTCTGACTCCCTCTAGAGAGCAAGAGAGAAATAGCATCAGGAGAATCAAAAAAAGGTTTATCAGTAACACTGGGGGAAGGGTTGGCCTTTAAACAGGGCTCTGCACTAGGGACACACCTAGCAGGCATAGGCTGCGTACCACAACTTTCATGGACAAATCCCCTCTTTTTCTAATGGCTTCTTCTGTTTGTTGCTGGTGCTAGACATCTTATAAAAGCCCTTGAAAAATAATAGCGTTGCTTTTAATACAAAGATCTAGAAGTCCATTTTCTGACCTGGGATTTTCCAGTTCCTGCGTTTCCGATCACAAATACAGAATGTCTCACTTGCAGCAGCTCTTCCAATTGAACTACTTTTAGCAAAAAGCTATCCTCAGCTTGTAGTTTCAGGGCTAGTATGGATTGCTTAATAATCTGTGAAAGGCAAAACCAAAAAATTCAGCATGAGAAATCCCACAAAAGGGCATCATTTCATTTTCCAAAGGTTCAGTACACCTCCAGATATCTCTGTTCACTCAAAGGCACACTGGTTATGGAACCCTAAAAACACTTGACATAGAACTGGGAAGGAGGTTGCTTTAACTCCCAGAAGATGTATTGAAATTCTTCCTGGGGAAGGGATGCTACATTGTGGGAAGGAGGGAATGAAGTGGAGGGAGAGCAAGGGGTATTTCTTTTTTTTTTTTTTTTTGTTCCAAATCTTTATTCATTTTTTCATCTTACATCAAGTATATCGTATTATATCAATTAAATCATATACATTACTTGAAAATTCATAAAGTATCTCCCTCCCTCACCCACCCTTTTCACAATATCCTAACCAAAAAAACATACATATAATCTAATATAATAAAACGGTAAGCCGCGCATGTGCACTTCCTATGCATGCGTCCGTTTTCCATGAGCTGTAGCACACATAGGAAGTGCTCATTCGCAGCTTACGGTCTGGCCTCACAAGGCAAGACAAGTTGATGTCGGCCGCGGCGGCTGCTGGCCGCCCGAAGCTTGCTCTCTCTCTTCCTCCCCCCCCAGGCGGATGTCGACCGCAGCGGCCCGAGGCAGATGTCGGCCGCGGCGGCTGCTGGCCGCCCGAAGCTCTCTCTCTCTCTGGCGGCCCGAGGCGGATGTCGGCCATGGCGGCTTCTGGCCGCCTGAAGCTCGCTCTCTCTCTTCCTCCCCCCCCCAGGCAGATGTCGACCGCGGCGGCCTGAGTTGGATGTCGGCCGCGGTGGCTGTCGGCGGCTGCAGGCCGTTAACATAAGTAGGCAATGGAGTTCAGCAGGAAGGTATGGGGGGCAGGAAAATACTGCACAGGGAAGTGGGGTGGGAGGGAAATGCTGCAACACACGGAAATGGAGGGGCAGAAAAGGGGTTGATGGACAGGGGAACAGGTGCTGATGAACAGGGAGGGGGCAGAAAAATGAAGACAGGGGGAACAAGGGGAACAGGAAGGAGGTGATGATGGACAGGGGAAGGTAAAACAAAGGGAGAAGGGCTTCTGCTGGATAAGGTGAGCAGTGATGGGGTGGTGGAGGACACAGGGGAGGTAAAAGGAAGGGAGAATGGACAGGGGGAGCAGGCAAGGGGTAGTAGTGGACAGCCAAGGAAAAAAAAAAACCCAAAAAACAGATAGAAATACAGAAAGCGGCTAAGGAGAGAGAGAAAAAAAATAAAGACAGACACACACACATATATTCTAGCACCCGTTAATGTAACGGGCTATAAGACTAGTGTATTCATAAAGATTGATAAAATCTATAATATAACTATAAACCTCCCCCCCTTCCCATACTTATAATTATACTTTCAGTATAAAAAGGCATCTAATCATTACAATAAGTTATCAATGGCCCCCAAATCTTTTTAAAAGTATTATAATTCCCTTTTTGTATGGCAATTACTCTTTCCATTTTGTATATATGGCACAATGAATTCCACCAGAAGGTGTAGTTTAATCTAGTATAATTTTTCAAATTTTTAGTGATATGTTGAATGGCGACTCCAGTCATTATTAATAAAAGTTTATTATTATTTGATGAAATTTGACTTTTTAATCTCATTGACGTTCCAAATAGCACAGTTACTTACCGTAACGGGTGTTATCCAGGGACAGCAGGCAGATATTCTTACCTGATGGGTGACGGCATAGACGGAGCCCCGGTACGGACAATTTTAGAGTGATTGCACTCTAAGAACTTAGAAAGTTCTAGTTAGGCCACATGCGCGAGTGCCTTCCCGCCGACGGAGGTGCGCAGTTCCCAGTTAAGATAAGCCAGCTAAGAAGCCAACCCGGGGAGGAGGGTGGGATGTAAGAATATCTGCCTGCTGTCCCTGGATAACACCTGTTACGGTAAGTAACTGTGCTTTATCCCAGGACAAGCAGGCAGCATATTCTTGACTGATGGGTGACCTCCAAGCTAACAAAAAGAGGGATGGAGGGAAGGTTGGCCATTAGGAAAATAAATTTTGTAAAACAGATTGGCCGAAGTGTCCATCCCGTCTGGAGAATGCATCCAGACAATAATGAGAAGTGAAAGTATGAACTGAGGACCAAGTAGCAGCCTTGTAGATTTCCTCAATAGGAGTTGATCTGAGGAAAGCGACAGACGCTGCCATAGCTCTGACCTTATGGGCCGTGACAGAACCTTCCAGTGTCAGTCCGGTCTGAGCATAACAGAACAAGATGCAGGCAGCAAGCCAGGTTGAAATCGTTCGTTTAGAAACAGGATGACCCAACTTATTGGGATTAAAAGACAGAAAAAGTTGGGGAGATGATCTGTTTGGTTTGGTGCGTTCCAAATAGTAAGCCAAAGCACGCTTACAGTCCAAAGTATGCAAAGCCTGTTCGCCAGGATGAGAATGAGGTTTTGGGAAGAAAACAGGTAAGACAATGGACTGGTTAAGGTGAAAGTCAGATACAACCTTAGGAGAAACTTTGAATGTGTACGCAGAACCACCTTGTCATGATGAAAAACAGTGAAAGGTGGATAGAAACATAGAAACATAGAAATTGACGGCAGATAAGGGCCACGGCCCATCCAGTCTGCCCACCCTAATGACCCTCCCCTGCCTTTACCCTGCGAATAGATCCCACGTGTCGATCCCATTTGGCCTTAAAATCAGGCACGCTGCTAGCCTCAATCACCTGAAGTGGATCTGCAACTAGTGCATGCAACTCACTGACCCTCCTGGCAGAGGTGAGAGCAATAAGGAAGACCACTTTCCAAGTGAGAAATTTGAAATGAGCTGTGGCCAATGGTTCAAACGGAGGCTTCATTAAAGCGGAAAAAACCACATTAAAATCCCAGGCAACAGGAGGAGGCTTGAGAGGTGGTTTCATATTGAAAAGCCCCCTCAAAATCTGGAAACCAAGGGATGAGCAGTGAGAGGTTTTCCGTGAACTAGCTCATGAAAAGCAGTAATGGCACTGAGGTGGACTCTGATAGAGGTAGACTTGAGACCAGAGTCAGACAAAGAAAGAAGATAATCCAACACCAGTTCTACTGCTAAGGAAGTGATCATGATGATGTAGAAGACACCAGGAAGAAAAACGGGTCCACTTCTGTTGATAACATTGAAGAGTGGCCGGCTTCCTGGAAGCATCAAGAATAGACCAGACAGGGTGAGAGAGAAGTGTGTGAGCTGAGCTCAGCCCGAGAGATAACAAGCTGTCAGGTGCAGAGACTGCAGGTTGGGATGTAGAAGGGACTGCTGATGCTGAGTAAGCAGAGAAGAAAACACTGGAAGAAGTATGGGCTCCCTGGAACTGAGTTGAAGAAGAAGGGAGAACCAATGTTGCCTGGGCCACCGTGGAGCAATGAGAATCATGGTGGCTTGTTCCCTCTTGAGCTTGAAAAAGGTCCGCAACAGGAGAGGCAGAGGAGGAAAGGCATAAAGGAACCGACTGGTCCAATCTAGGAGGAATGCATCCGCCACCAGACGATGAGGAGAGTAGAGTCTGGAACAGAATTGGGGCAACTGATGATTGTGAGGAGCTGCAAAGAGGTCCACTTGAGGAGTGCCCCATTGATCGAAAATGGATTGGAGAGTCATGGGATCGAAAGTCCATTCGTGAGGTTGGAGAATTCTGCTGAGATTGTCTGCTAAGGAATTCTGTTCGCCCTGAATGTAGACAGCTTTCAGGAATAAATTGCGAGCTGTCGCCCAAGACCAAATCTTTTGGGCCTCCTGACATAACAGGCGAGAGCCCGTCCCACCCTGTTTGTTGATGTAGTACATTGCAACTTGATTGTCTGTGCAAAGAAGAAGTATTTGTGTTAAAAGAAGATGCTGGAACGCCTTGAGGGCATAAAACATCGCTCTGAGTTCCAGGAAATTGATGTGATGTTTCTTTTCCTGGACTAAGACCTTGAGTCTGCAGGTGGTCCACGTGAGCTCCCCAAGCATAAGGGGATGCATCCGTGGTGATGACCATCTGATGAGGAGGCAGGTGGAACAGAAGGCCTCTGGAGAGATTGGAGGATGTTAACCACCATTGAAGAGACTGCCGAAGAGACGATGTCACAGATATGTGCCGTGAGCAAGGATCTGTCGCCTGGGACCATTGGTTGGCTAGGGTCCACTGAGGAGTATGCAGGTGAAGATGTGCGAAGGGGGTGACATGAACTGTGGAAGCCATGTGACCCAAGAGCACCATCATCTGTTTGGCAGAGATGGAAGGTTGGGGGAGCACCTGCTTACACAGATGAAGAAGGGTCTGAAGGCGGTTGGATGAAAGAAACGCCCTCATGAGAACAGTGTCCAATATCCCTCCAATGAACTGAAGTCGTTGAGTGGGGACGAGATGTGACTTGGGAAAGTTGATCTCGAAACCCAGAAGTTGAAGAAACAGGATGGTCTGGTTGGTGGCATGAACTACGTCCTGAGATGAAGGAGCCTTGATCAACCAGTCGTCCAGGTAAGGGAAGACCTGTAGATGGTGAGAACGCAGAAAAGTGGCCACTACAATGAGACACTTCGTGAATACCCTGGGAGAAGAGGCCAGACCGAAGGGTAACACTTTGTACTGGTAATGACATCGATTGATCAGAAATCTGAGATACTGTCTGGAGGTCAGAGTGATAGGGATATGTGGATAGGCCTCTTTGAGATCAAGGGAGCATAGCCAAACGTCCTGAGTGAGAAGAGGATATAGTGTGGCAAGAGAGAGCATTTTGAACTTTTCCTTGACCAAAAATTTGTTAAGATCTCTGAGATCTAATATGGGTCTGAGGTCTCCGGTTTTTTTTGGATCAGAAAATAGCGGGAGTAGAATCCCTGCCCCCTCTGATCTAGAGGAACTTCCTCTATGGCGTTCAGAAGGAGAAGGGATTGGACCTCCCGAAGCAGTAGGAAGGACTGAGATGTGTTTAAAGCAGACTCTTTTGGAGGACTGTGTGCGGGAAGAGTCTGGAAATTGAGCGAATAGCCGTGGCGAATGATGTTTAGAACCCACTGGTCTGAAGTGATGAGCTCCCAACGGCTGAGGAAAAAGGGAAGACGTCCTCCGATAGATTGAGGCAGAGGAGAGGATGGTGGAAGATTGGCTATGTCCTGGAGAATTAAGTCAAAAGGGTTGAGTAGGCTTAGGTTGAGCAGCTGGTTTTACTGGTTGCTGCTGTTGTGAATGAGGCTGTTGGCGTTGCTGCTGACGTTGTCGCCGAGGTTGCTGATGAGAAGGTGGAAGAGGACGAGCAGAGTAGTGGCATTGATAAGATGATTGCTGGTGAAAAGGTTGAGCAAGTGGAGGCTTCTTTTTGTTTTTCAGCAAAGTATCCCACCTGGTCTCATGTGCAGATAGCTTTTGTGTGGTAGTATCCAGAGAGTCACCAAATAACTCGTCACCTAAGCAGGGAGCATTGGCAAGGCGGTCCTGGTGGTTGACATCAAGTTCTGAGCCCCTAAGCCAAGCTAAACGCCGCATAGCAACAGCCATTGCTGTAGCCCTAGAGGTCAGTTCGAAGGTGTCATAAATAGAACGGACCATGAACTTCCGAAGTTGTAGTAAACTGAAAGTATATTGCTGAAATAATGGGACTTTACGGTCAGGGAGATACTTCTAAAGAGAAGGCAATTGTTGGATAAGGTGCTTCAGGTAAAAAGAGAAATGAAAAGCATAATTACCTGAGTGATTGGCTAGCATAGCATTTTGGTATAGACACTTGCCAAACTTATCCATGGCCTTACCCTCTCTGCCAGGAGGGACAGAAGCATAGATACTAGTGCCCGCAGTCTTTTTTAAAGTGGACTCCACAAGTAAAGATTCATGCGGGAGTTGGGGCTTGTCAAAGCCTGGAATGGGAATGACTTTGTACAAAGTGTCTAATTTGCGAGGAGCACTGGGAATGGTCAAAGGTGTTTCCAGGTTTTTATAAAAAGTTTCCCTCAAAATATCGTGGAGGGGTAACTTGAGAAATTCCTTTGGAGGTTGATCGAAGTCTAAAGCCTCAAGAAATGCCTTAGACTTTTTGGATTCAGCTTCTAAAGGAATAGAGAGGGACTCACACATTTCCTTCAAAAAGTTTGTAAAGGAAGATTGATCAGGTTTAGTAGAAGGTTCCCGCATAGAGGGATCCTCCTCAGCCGAAGAAACCTCTTCATCGGACACCAGAGGCTCTTCGGAGTCATCCCAAAGATCAGGATCCCATACCTGAGAACAGCGACCTCGGGAGCCCGGTGTCAAAGGTTCCGTATGCAGGGTTTTGCGGACCAACTTCCCGGACCGCAGAGATGCAGTACCCAGAGAAGTAACAGGTGGCCGGTGCCGGGAATGGTCGGGAATTGGTGCCGTCTCAGAGGTCATTTGAACAGCACGGTGTAGTCCTCTTGGTTCCGCGGACAAAACAGGCATGGAAACTGAAGAGGCGGAATAGACCGGTACCGATAGAGTGGAAGCCAATAATAGAGGCTGCTCTACGGCTGTTACCGGATGCTCAGACCGGACCGGGACTGGAAGGTTCGGTGCCAACAGAGCAGGAAGGAGTTGCTGCAATTGCTCTTTTAGTTGGACTTGGAGGACAGCCGCAATAAGGTCATCCAAAGAAGGCACCGGTATCGCTTTCTTTTTCTGCGGTACCTGTGGTGCCGCTCGATGCCCAGAGGTTGAGGAGGCCGATGATGATGCACTCACTTCTATAGGGGCGGAGCGTTTACGGGGTCGCCTCGAGGTCGACAGGACTGGACTCACTGCTGCTGCGACCGGAGGCCGCTCCAGGGAAGAGGAAGGCTTCTTAACCGGCTTACTTGGGGGGTGCGACACCGGAGCGATGTCGTGCGGTGTTGAAGAAGTCGATGCTGGTTTAGAGGGGGCCGCCGACGTCGGGGTGGATGTCGAGAGATCTGCCATCTCGGCACCGAAAAGAAATTTTTGCTGAATCTTCCGATTCTTCAAAGTGCGCTTTTTAAGAGAAGCGCAACGGGTGCAAGATGAAGCCCTATGATCTGGACCCAGGCACTGGAAACACCAATTGTGGGGGTCGGTCAAAGAGATGGGGTGTGCACACCGCTGCGGGGGCATGAAGGTGAAAACGGCCTCCGCTAAATTGAAGGCGGAGGCTTCGATTGTGTCAACACGCCCCGCCGGGGCGAGACAGAAATAAAGAAAAAAAGAATTGTTTTTTTTGTTTTTTTTTAAAGAAACAAAAAGAAATAAAAATAAAACAAGGAAGAGAAAACTTCCAGAAAAAATACGCGCGAGCGGGAAGGCAAGAGAAAAATTTTCAACAGCCGTTGAAAAAAACACATCTTCTTAGCTCCGCAGAAACTAAGAAATTGGGGACCGCGTGCCTCCGTCGGGCAGGAAGGCACTCGCGCATGCGCGGTGAGGCCTAACTAGAACTTTCTAAGTTCTTAGAGTGCAATCACTCTAAAATTGTCCGTACCGGGGCTCCTTCGGTGCCGTCACCCACCAGTTAAGAATATGCTGCCTGCTTGACCTGGGATAAAGAAATGTATCATATGGGGTATTTCTTAATGGGGCCGGTAGTGAGCAAAAAGAACATGGAGACCTCTTTCTTTCAGTAGCGTGGATAGTCTCCAGGAAGGTTGGACTCTGGGTGAAGGGCAGTAGTATTGGCACCTCTATTTTATACTTTGTCATAGGATCATATCATGGAATGTTGGGTGCAATTCATCTCTAAGGAAAATTCTGGATGCTCTAAATAGATAGGTTGCTGATAGAAACCAGATTGACGTTGGGTGAGGGAGGTATTTTTGCATCTCCTACAGGTAGACATGGAGGTGTGGCAGTTCTGGTATTAAATTCTTTGCTGTGTGAAATCAGAGTACTGTCCAAATCTCCTGAGGGCCATTATCTGCTACTTCACTTGAATTTGCCGGGCAGAGTAGTGACCACTGGTCATAAAAGTGATTAGTCCCTCAAGAATTTAGAAGCTCAGAACTTCACTGGTAATAGCAATTTTTTGTTGTTGTTGTTCCTTTTTTTAAAATTTATATAAAAATACTTCTGAATTCAAATTGAATACAAGATAATATAAACACATACAGTATAAATGCCTTTTTAAAGCAAAAATGAAAAAGAATGTATATGAAGTTCTGGAAGTAAGACAATTCAGCAGGCTGAGTCTGCCAGCTTCTGCTAGTTCTACTCAAAGAAATTCTTTCTTCTGTTTCAGATAGCTTTATTTCTGGTAAAATTCAGTGAGAATTTTCTTCTTTTTTTTTTTTAATGACATGCCCGGCCATTAATTCTTCTAGTTGCCATGGAATTAGCTATCTTATCTCTGGTCTCTAGCCAGGTAGCCTGACATATGCACCCATCATAAATTCAAGGGAAATTAAAAAAAACAAAACCCGGTTCTCACCACATTCTATCCTATGAGCCATTGAATATGTTACATAGTAACATAGTAGATGACGGCAGATAAAGACCCGAATGGTCCATCCAGTCTGCCCAACCTGATTCAATTTAAATTTTTTAATTTTTTCTTCTTAGCTATTTCTGGGCAAGAATCCAAAGCTCTACCCGGTACTGTGCTTGGGTTCCTACTGCCGAAATCTCCGTTAAAACCTACTCCAGCCCATCTACACCCTCCCAGCCATTGAAGCCCTCCTCAGCCCATCCTCCACCATCCAGACCATGCAAGTCTGCCCATGTTTATTATCATTTGTTAGACCGCATCACCATATTACAGATCTCAGCGGTTTATATCCTTTATTAATTTCTTCTGGGAGTCCCCAGGTCTGCAACAACCTGGTCCCACCTCACAATTGATTGGTCTTTGTTCACCATATTTAGGTTAGCAGCATCAAGTTGATCATGGGCAGGTCCATGGCAGTTTCTTGAAATTGAGAATGCAAAACTCATAGCATACCACTGCGAGGGGGGCATGGACCTGGAAGGGGCATGCTCAGACATTAGGCACATATCAGCAGATATGCACCTAAAGTTAGTTATGTAACTGTGGATTTACAATGCATAATTGCCGATTCACGCTTCAGGTGGCCTACAGAGAATTACCCCCTTAGTGGTTAAGCATTGTTCCACAGATTCTATACAGTAGTGCACCCAGATTTCCGACTCGTACACAAATTTGGATGTTTCTAGAATGTGCCTAATTTCATTGTTACATTAGGCGCCAATTGGCCTTAAGTGGTATTATTTGGTACTATCTGGAGTAAGGCATAAACTGAACACTTAAATGGGCATGCACATGGACAGACTGGGGTGGGGCGGATCTTGCAGCTACCAATGTCAGCCAATGTCTGACATTGCATAAATTGCCATTATAGAACTGGTGCTTAGTGGCTACATTTATGCTGACCTGATGCTTTATTTACCATCAGAATCAGCCTGGGGGAATGCAGAGGTGGAGGGGGAAGTTGTGCCGAGCCTCACTGCATAAGTCAGTAGTGGCTAACAAGAGCAGAAAAATGGGGACTCTTTCAAAAATCTGCAGTAGTTCCTGTTTCAAGTCTTTGTTTACCTTTTCAAAATCCATGTCACGTTTTCTTGGTACATCCAGTGCTGGGAAGAGGTCTCCAATTAGACCCATAAAGACTGGCAAATCATCTGTGACTATTTTGGGAATATTGAAGTCTCTTAAAGCTCTCATCAGGACTTGATCTTCAGGGCGGCCAGCATCTCCTCTTTTCAAAGCACCAGCTACAACCAATACAGACTTGATAGCCCGTAATCCCCAGTCATAATGATCCTGATTAATGATATAAAGGTGCAGTTACTGAAGTGTTTCATATATGTAATGGATTTTCCTGATATCAATTCTCTGGACATTTTCCTGTGCTAAAGTTACCTGCTTAGAAAGGAGCTCTTTGCAGAGTGTATACAAAGTGATAAACTTTCGAGACAGAAGTCTAGCTTCTAAAAAACCCTCAGCCACAAGCATGATTTCACAAATAAGTTCAAAGTCTGGAACCACCATAGCACATGGTCTAAAACAGGCAAATTAAATCATAGTTAGATCACAGATTCAAAAGTACCTCATTCTCTCATACTGGCATTCATTTTTAGTTCCGTGGAGGGGCATAATAAAAAAAACAACCAAAATGTCTAAGTCCCCTTTTGGCCTAAAGCCCTAAACATTGAAAGTAGAAACAGGGAAAATGTCCATTATAAAAAAAAACCATCCAAAAGGAGGTTTTTCTTGATAATGGCCTGCCTCTACATTCAGCTGTTTAAAGCCCAGACCACCACTACATCTACACTAACAACATATAATCAACCAAAAAAAGCCTATGTCCCAAACGCCCAACACAAGAGCTTTTAGGCGAAGGAGGAGCCAGTCCTTTGCCTAAGGCTACTGGGCCGATTACAGTTGGCCCAGGTGCCTCAGGCCCCACCTGTGGGCAGGGTTTAAGGCACCTGGGCCAATCAGGCCCTAAGGCCTGCCATTTGATGGATGGCGGGCCTCCCAGCCGGCCGGGCTTGGGACCCATCCATCCGTCCAACTTTTTTACAGGTATGGGGATGGTGTAGGGAGTGGGGGTGGTGTCGTGGGGTAGGCGGGTGGGGGGCGTTCAGCAGGCTATATTTTAGTGGGGTGGGGATAGGGGGGGTCACCTGGGCAGGAGGGGTTGGGCTCCCTCTTACCTGGATCGTTTCAGTGGGGTGAGGTGGTCACCTGGGCAGGGGGGGTTGGGCTCCCTCCTGCCAGGATCGTGTCGGGGGAAGGGGTGGATCATGGCAGGAGAGATGGCTCATCTCTCCTGCCGCGATAGCAATCCCAAGTGCCGCGTTTGGCGGCACTTGGTGGTATCGCTATCATGGCAGGGGAGATGAGCTATCTCTCCTGCTGTGATGGTTGCGGTGGAGGGTGGGTAGATTGCCGGGCCACTGAGCTGATTGTGGCAGCCGCCATTAGCTCAGCAGCCCCTTTTTTGGCACTTATACCTGTTTTGACTTGGTCTAAGTCAAAACGTATAAGTGCTGACTAGGCAACCTGTTAACACTTTTGGTTATACCTGCTGTACGCCTAGGTCTAGGTCCTTTCCCCTCCTCTAAAAACGCCCCTTTTCGCTCTATGCGTTTAGAGGCTCCCATTTGCCCTATCGCTTTACTCCATCTGATTTTTATCACGATCTCTCATTCCTGCTCTGTTGTCTGCCTACATATATTGATGTCTGTCCAGTGCCCCTATTCTCGCTGATTGTTTGCAGCATGTTCCCAGCCCTCTTATCCCTGTATCCGCTTCATGTACTTAAAACCTTACTTTGTACCTATCTTCGCTGATTGTCCAGCTCCTCTTATTGTAAACCGCCTCGAACTACTACGGCTTTGGCGGTATATAAGAATAAAATTATTATTATTATTAAGCTGGTTTTAGATACGTCTAAAACCAGCTTTGGTTATAGGTACTTGGATGATCAGGCTTTTTGATCGTCCAAGTACCCATTTAGGCCATTTTTTAGACGTTTTTTGTTTTTTTTTATTATGAGCCCCTTAATGTTTAGGATCCATGATAACTTTCACTTTGTGTATCCCCCTTGCCGCTTATTGCAATCTTCAGGTATGCATTAGATGCAATTTACTTAGATTTCAGTAAAGCCTTTGACACAGTTCCTCATAAGAGGCTTTTGAACAAACTTCTTGGGCTGAAGTTAGGACCCAAAGTGATGAACTGGATGCCATAGTGTCGGGATTAATGGAATTCGCGCCTCAAGGATCCATGCTGGGGCTGATTCTGTTCAATCTATTTATGAGTGACACTGCCGAAGGGTTAGAAGGTAAGGTTTGCCTTTTATGTTTATTAGTATTTATATACAATATCATTGTGGTGTGCATCAATTAAAAAGGAAAACAGCACCAATAATTATAGTGCAGGTGTAAAGGAAATAAATGAAAAAAATTTTTAAATTTAGTTAGTTACTGTATGATTCAATGCCCAACTAAGGATCAAAACCATAGGATAAAAACCAAACTAAGAAGGAAATGCCAATCCAAATAATTAGGTTAATCTAGGTAGGCTCACAGCGAAGTTCATTAGAAAGAGAGTTCCATAAATAAGGCACTGATGCAGAAAAGGTAGTTTTGAGTAGCGTCAATCTATTGAAAGTTGATTACACGTATTCCATGAGGTGTTTGTAAATTGAAAAGTGGGTAGGAGAAAATAAGTCTTGTCTTTATTCTATTAAGTATATTGTGCTGTAATGATATTAATTTATGTAAATGCATCATCTTTTGTGCGCAATTGAAGTTTTAAAAATGAATAAAGAATATTAAAAATAAAATAAAATAAAGTTGACAACCGCAATGATCGAGGAGGTTCATATGGAACAAGTAATTTTGTGAGATAATCAGGCTGCTCACTGGTTGACACCTTGAAAGCCAAAGTTAGTGCTTTATGCATCAGTCTAAATTTTATTGAAAGCCAATGATATTCCCTAAACAACGGAGTGACATGATCATACCTCTTTGTGTTTGTAATAACTCTAATAGCAGTGTTTTGAACTGTCTGGAATGTCTTAAGAGAAACCTGAGGAAGTCCCATATAGATAGTATTACAGTAGTCCAATTTTGATGTAACCAACGCATAAATATGAGATTCGCAGCAGAAAGTATCTATATACTTTCATATAGAGTGTATCATGCGCAAAGAATAGAAATAAGAACTGACTACTGAAACCAACTGAGGATGAAAAGTCAAGGCTGTATCTAAATTGACTCCTAAATACTTTATAGAATTTTGAAGTTCTACAGGGTGAGATCGCAAGAGTGGAGACTCCGTCGGAGACTGTAAAGAACCAGTAATCCATAAGCCAGTAGTTTTTGAGGATTTAATATTAGTTTATTTTGTGAAATCCATTCATCAATCATTACATTACATTACATTACAGGCTTATATTCCGCCTGTACCTTTCAGTTCTAAGCGGATTACATCAGAACGATAACTGGACATTTCCAGGAAGAGAAATACAAATTACATTAAGGCGTAAGGTCTAAAGCAATTTTGATGAGTGGGTTCTAAGAGGGGGAGAGAGGGGGAAAGGAAGGGATTAGGACGTTTGGGTGAATTTCTTGAATAGTAAGGTCTTGATTTCTTTGCGGAAAGCCTTGAGGTCAGTTGATGCTGTCAGTAGGTTGGTGATGGAGGGGTCCAATTTAGCTGCATGTGTTGCAAGTAAGTTGCCATACATCTTTTTGCGTTTAGTTCCTTTAAAAGGGGGGAAGGAGAAAGGGGATTGGGTTCTTCTCTGTCTGGTTGAGAGGTTCCTGTTTAGACGGTTGTTTAGGTGGGTGGGTGCCATTCCGTTTAAGGTTTTGAATAACATACAGTATAGTTTGAATTGGATGCGGGCTTGTATTGGAAGCCAGTGTGAGTCTAGGAAGGCGTTGGTGATGTGGTCAAATTTTCCAAGGGAATAGATCAATCTGAGGGCAGTGTTCTGCACGGTCTGTAGTTGTTTTATTAGGTAGGTAGGACAAGAAAGGTAGAGGATATTGCAGTAATCCAATAGATTTAGGACTAGGTATTGAACTATGAGTCTGAATTGTTCTTTTTCAAAGAATTTTCTGATTTTGCGAAGGTTGCGCATGGTGAAGAAAGCTTTTTGTGTGATTTTGTTGATTTGCACCTGAAGAGTGCAACCTCTGTCTACTGTTACTCCAAGGAGTTTGAGAGTGGGTTGTAGGGGATATTTGGTGGTTTTTATTTCTAGCTCAGTTATAGAAGGGGTTTTGTCCTTTTCAAGCAGTAGAAATTTAGTTTTATCTGGGTTGAGCTTCAGTTTATGTTCTGTCATCCATTTTTCCACTGCTTCTAGAGTTTTTTCCAGGATGCCTGATTTGGTGGGGTCTTGTGTGTCAAAGGGGAGGAGTATGGTGATATCGTCTGCATAGCTGAATGAAGTTACTTTGAGTTTGTCTAACAGGGTACCGAGGGAGGAAATGTAAAGATTGAAGAGCATGGGTGACAGTGGGGAACCTTGGGGTACTCCGCAGGGGTTGGTCCAAGGCTCCGATATAAGATCCTTTGTTTTTACTCTGTATGTTCTTGTTTTAAGGAATCCTTGAAACCAGTTGTAAACTTCACCTGAGATCCCTATTGCTTCTAATATCTGAAGAAGTATGGTGTGGTCGACCAGGTCGAATGCAGCAGAGAGGTCGAGTTGAATTATCAGCATCCTTCTTCCTTTGCTAAGGTGCTGTCTGGTAAGCTTGTCTAAGCTGTCTAAACAAGCTTGTAAAGAACTTAAATCTGTTTTTTTTTTCAGATTTGGGGTGGATATCAACAAAATATCATCAGCATAGATATAGTATTTGATCTGATGCTCCTGAATTCTCAGAGCAAGAGGACTTAAAAAGATATTAAATAACAAGGCTTATAATATAGACCCTTGTGGAACACCACAAGATACACAACAAGTTGATGAACAAGAGAAGACAAATGAGACTTTAAAAGTTCTGTCTTTTAAAAATGATTTAAACCAGGATCGAGGGCGATGCTGGTTTTCCTCTGCTGCCCCCGGGTGTTTACCGTCTTGCCAGCTCCCTCCTCTGTCTTGCTGCAGTGTTTGCACGTTTGTGTGGCTCCAGAAACATTTTTTTTGGCCAATGCGGCCCAGGGAAGCCAAAAGGTTGAATACCCCTGATTTAAACCAACTAAGTACTGTTCCTGAAATACCTATTGACTCAAGACGGGATAGCAAAAGAGAATGACTAACTAAATCAAAAGCAGCAGAGAGGTCAGATTCAATTAAGAATAAGGCTTTTCCTTGATCTACTGCAGTATAACAATCATTAAGAAGTGAAACTAAAATTGTCTCAGAGTGAAAGTTCCTGAAACCTGATTGAAAAGGATGAAGCATATGTGACAGCTCAGAATGTTGAGAGAGCTGCTGGAAGACAACACGTTCCAGAATTTTCGATGCAAATGGAATATTAGAAATAGGACAAAAATTAGACACTTGTGATGAGTCTAAAGAATGATTTTTGAGAATTGGATAGACCAACTAAGGAAGGTAAATTAAAAGTAGACCATACTGAGGCAACCTTAGACAAACCTTCATCTATTAATAAGCTGTTAGCTTTACACAGAGAAATCTGAGCAGGTGAAGTTGGAAATGTATTTCTCAGTGAAGAAATTTTATTTAATCAGCTAAATTATGAGCATTTAAATTTGAAGTTTCAGATGGCGATGGTTTAATAGAAGGAAGTTTATGCAATGTGGCATATAACTGCTTAGACCAATTTGGAGCTTGTTTAAATTGACTTATATAATAAGAACGACATGCAGATTTTATATAGGTATGATATTCCTTGTAAAATGCATGATAGTTTGAAAGGTCTGAATCGTCATGAGATTTACACCATCTACATTCAAGAGACCTTAAGCGCCTCTTGAAAGAATGACAATCTTTCAAAAAGCATGGTCTTTGTCGAACGCTAGAGTGGATGATACCAAGATCTGTAACAGAGTAGACATCCCCGAGGGAGTGGAAAACAAGAAAAAGGATCTGCAAAAGATGGAAGAATGGTCTAATATCTGGTAACTAAAATTCAGTAAAAAGAAGTGCAGAGTGATGCATTTGAGGAGTAGAAATCCTAGGGAAATGTATGTGCTGGGAGGCAAAAGGTGAGGACAAGGAGATGGACCTTGGGGTGATAGTGTCTAAGGATCTAAAGGCAATGATCCTGTGTGACAAGGCGGTGGTTATAGCCAGAAGGACGTAGGCTGTATAGAGAGAGATATAACCAGCAGAAGAAAGGAGGTGTTGATGCTCCTGTATAGGTAGTTGGTGAGGGCCCCACTTGGAGTATTATGTTCAATTCTGGAGGCCATATCTGGCTAAGGATATAAGAAGACTTGAAGCTATACAGAGAAAGGAGATGAAAATGGTAAAGGATTTGGGCCAAAGGGTGTATGAGAAGAGAATGGAAGACCTGAACATGTATACTCTAGAGGAGAGGAGGAATGGGGTGATATGATACAGATGTTTAAATACTTGAAAAGTATTATTTCCTTGAATTATGTTAAATATATCTTTTTTGAACCCTCTCAACTGCAATATTTTTTTGAAGGTAAAGGGTCTATTTCAAGTTAGCTTTGATTTTGGAATAAAGTAAGTCATATTATATATAACCAGAGGACTTAATTTGAGGTTGAGGGGTGGTAGATTCAAGAGCAATGTTAGGAAATTCTACTTTATGGAGAGGGTGGTGGATGCCTGGAATGCGCTCCCGAGAGAGGTGATGGAGAGGAAAACGGTGACTGAGTTCAAAGAAGCGTGGGATGAACACAAAGGATCTAGAATCAGAAAAGAATAGTAAATATTGAACTAAGTCCAGTACTGGGCAGACTTGCACGGTCTGTGTCTATATATGGCCGTTTGGGGGAGGATGGGCTGGAGAGGGCTTCAGTGGCTGGGAGGGTGTAGATAGGCTGGAATGAGTTTTGACAGAGACCCAAGCACAGTACTAGGTAGAGGTTTGGATTCTTACCCAGAAATAGCTGAGAAGAAAAAATTAAAAATTTAAATTGAATCAAGTTGGGCAGACTGGATGGACCATTCGGGTCTTTATCTGCCGTCATCTACTATGTTACTATATAAGCAATGAATCTCACCGTTATTATATAATTGATTTATTTTTCTTTTGAGTATCTATCTTCTTCTAGATTTTCCTCCTTGGTCTCCCATATTTTTGGGTTGGAAGAATTCAGGGATTATTTTTTTTCTTTTCTGGAATGATATGATTGTATATTTTCTTCTAATTCTGCAATGTGAGTATGTGACAAAGTATGTTTGTTTGCTTTGTATGGTATTTTGAAAAATTAAAAAATAAATGCTTGCAAGGTATTAATATACTGTAGAATCAAATCTTTTCCAGAGAAGGGAAACCGGTAAAACCAGAGGGCAAACATTGAGGTTGGGGGGTGGTAGATTTAGGAGTAATGTTAGGAAATTCATTTTCACAGAGAGAGTGGTGGATGCCTGGAATGCCCTCATGAGGGAGGTGGTGGAGAAGAAAACGATGATGGAATTCAAAAAAGAGCAGGACAAACACAGAGGCTCTCTAATCAGAAAGTGAAGGATATAATTTGAAGAACTAGGGCCAGAACTGAGCAGACTTGCATGACTAATAATAATAATTTTTATTTTGTATACCGCCATACCCAGGGAGTTCTAGGCGGTTCACAGCAAATAGATTCAGTACAAACAGTGCAGTTGAGGTTGACAACAAAAACGAGCAAAGCAATTATAAAAAAGTAACATGTTCATTATACGTCTACAATTTAAGTGAAGGGAGCAAAAAAATACATGCAACATGTACAAAGAGAAGAAAGTACAATAAGTACAAGGAATAAGGACATGCAGTAGTACATGCAGCAGAAAGTATATGCAGCAAAATACATGCAATAGATACAATAAGTACATGCATACAGTTTAAGAGAAGGAGAACTGCATACATGCCATAAGGAAAGAGCCTATAAGGAAAAAAGTATACAAGCTGTAAGGAGGGAGCCACAATCTTAGAAGCGTGGGAGGGGAAGGTCATGGGGTATGATTAAGGATTTGATCTGTTGAATAGCTGAGTTTTAATCTGCTTTCTAAAATTGAGATATGAAGAGGCATCAAGTATAGTTTGGGCGAGCCATGAATTTAGTTTAGCCGCTTGAAAGGAGAAGGTTCTTTCGAAGAATCTTTTCAGGTGGCACGATTTTAGTGAGGGAAAAGCGAACAGGTTTATTCTGCGGGAGCTCTTGTTGTTGTGGCTCAGGTTGAAGTGAGGGTAAAGATAATCCGGCAACATACCAAATACTGTTTTGTAGCAGATGTATGAGAACTTAAATAGAACTTTGGATTCGAATGGCAGCCAGTGCAGCTTGTGGTAGAAAGGGGTTATGTGTTCCCATTTCTTCAAGCCAAAGATGAGACGGACGGCAGTATTTTGGACCAACCTCAGCTTCCTGGTGATTTTCTTGAAGGCGCCTAAGTATATGATATTACAGTAGTCTAGGACACTCAGAATGGAAGATTGTACCAGCAGACGAAAGGAGGCGTCATCAAAGTATTTTTTTATGGTGCGGAGTTTCCAGAGCACCGAGATACTTTTCTTAAATACTAGGTCGGAGTGTTTCTCCAAAGTGAGATGCTTATCTAAAGTGACACCTAGTGTTTTTAAGAATTGCTCAATACAGTAATCCAGCCCATTCACATGTAGCGTGGTTTCCTTGATTTTGTTCGGATGGGCTGGGGAGGCCTTCAACAGGAACTACAATAATTTGGGCTGGTTTAAAAAGGCTAGAGTGAGCTTGGCCAGCAACTCCAGTAATTGGAGTCTAATGACAGTGCCAGGCAGACTTCCATGGCAGAAATATCAAAGAAAAATATATTTTAAAAATGAAAGACTGGATAGACTAGGCCGTCATTTACTATGTATGTTACTATCACTTCTCCCTATGTACTACATGCCATATAAGAACATAAGAGTTGCCTCCGCCGAGTCAGACCAGAGGTCCATCGCGCCCAGCAGCCCGCACCTGCTAAGTGTCCCTGCCTTTCCAGTACCTATCTCTATCTGTACCCCTCAATCCCCTTATCCTGTAGGTATTTATCTAAACCTTTTTTGAACCCCTGTAGCGTGCCCTGCCCTACCACATCCTCCGGGAGCGCGTTCCATGTGTCCACCACCCTCTGAGTAAAGAAGAACTTCCTAGCATTTGTTCTAAACCTGTCCCCTTTCAATTTCTCCGAGTGCCCCCTTGTATTTGTGGCTCCCTTCAGTTTGAAGAATCTGTCCCTGTCTACCTTCTCTATGCCCTTTTGACTACTTCCTCAGCATCCAACAGCCTTTGGTACAGAGGGATTTCTCAGGACACCTCTTCCCTAACCCTTCAGGTCATACATTCTCTTTAAGATGCTTCTGAAGTTACTTTACCTGAACAAAGCCTTCAAGTTTTCAGGCAATTCTGTGCGACCTGCATACCCTGGATTCATCGTAATAAACATTCCTACTGTTGGGACGAGAGATATTACCTCTCCTAAAAAATTAAATATTTTCTTTTTCATACGAATAGCATCCTGAACACATTTGACCTGCAATAAACAAAGGCATAGTTTTAGCACACTGTCATATCTTAACACAAGTCAATATTGAGCAATGGTGGACAGCCGCAACACACAGAATAAAGCAATTTAAGATTGAAAAAATGCTGTCCTAGCTATATGGATAATGGCTAATTCCATGACTAGTTGAAAAGTATCCATCATGTCTGACATCTAGTCATGGGCATTTACACAAGCTATCTGATTGGCCTAAAGACATTGATATTTCTTAGAATTTATGCATAAATATATCTGAATATCTTTATGTGGATTTGGCTTCCATTATCAGCCCCTTCATTTTCTCCATAGACAAACAGAAGACTTTATATATGTTATGTTTAGACTTACTGTAGATCTTGCTGAATCCTCACATAAGCTTGGGCAGGCAAGCAGGAGGCAGGAAAGGAGAAGGGGAGAAAAGCAGAGAAGAGAACAGGAGAGAGGAAGAAGGAGCAAGAGAAGGCAAGGGGCATCGGCGATAGGTAGCTCTGCCCACCCTCAACATCATCCACTGGAGCTCCTCCTAAAATGGAAGGGGCCAACGGTGCTCAGTTAATCAGGCTTGGACAGGTAAGCAGGAGGCAGGAAAGGAGAAGGAGAGAAAAGCAGACAAGAGAACAGGAGAGGGGAAGGAGCAAGAGAAGGCAAGAGAGAGCAAGGGGCATCGGCGATAGGTAGCTCTGCCCACCCCCAACATCATCCACCAGAGCTCTTCCTTAAAAGGGGAGGGGCAAATGGTGCTCAGTTAAACAGGCTTGGGCAGGCAAGCAGGAGGCAGGAAAGGAGAAGGAGAGAAAAGCAGAGAAGAGAACAGGAGAGGGGAAGAAGGAGCAAGAGAAGGCAGGAGAGAGCAGGAGGCATCGGCGAAAGGTAGATCTGCCCACCCCTGACGTCATCCACCGGAGCTCCTCCTTAAAAGGGGAGGGGCCAGTGGAGCTCAGTTAAACAGGCTTGGCAGGCAAGCAGGAGACAGGAAAGGAAAAGGAGAGGGGAAGAAGGAGCAAGAGAATGCAATAGGAAATGGGGAGTTAGTGGAAGAGATGCTGAATGTAAGTCTTCAAAAATCCATCAATATATTTCTTCCAATGAACTGTGTAATTTATATAGAAGACAGCAGTCGTACCTGTACAGCAATCACTGATAAAACCTCCACAGAAATTCGATTAAACTCATCAAAACATCCCCAAGCTCCAGTCTGGGACAGTCCTTTGTAAATATTTCCACAAGACTTAAAAAAGAACATAAGAAAGAACAGATCATGACCTGAACCATCACTTTCAAAGAGTGTTAAGAAGGTTGTAAGTGGAGCAGATCTCATGGGCTCGTGGATGTAATCCATGATACAACCAAAGCCATGAGCTGGAGTAATGTCACTTTTTCTCTGAGGACGAGAAGTTTGCCTGTCACCCAAGTGGGATTCCCTACCGAACAGTTGTCCTAAGGAGGGTGGGAGCACATGAACCTTGTTAAGTATTTGGAAATATTTGAAACTGAAATATGAGACTTGGGGTGAGGTTGTTTTTTTTTTAGCAAATGATATATAATTTGTAACATATGTTTAGTAATTCTGTAAAGTGCTGTGAACCTGGCCCAAATAGGATGCAGGAATAGCACTTTATGTGAAAACTAATATTAAAGCAGCTGAAAATGGGAGATGATAGTCTCCAACACAGAGAAGCTGTAAAGCCTGAAAGGGGAAGTGATGTTACCAGGAGATTTCAGAATCAGAAAGAAGCAAAGAGATTGTGGATGCCCTTCAAAGCGCTCTGCTCAAATGTTGATGGAACGACGCTGGATCTGGTGCTCACAAATGTCCAGGTGGGATCACCCATCGGTTTGATATAAGAGCTAAAGCGGACAATGGACGCACAAAAGTCAAAGTCCTGGATTTCAGTAAAATGAAAGCGTTCCTGAAGACCTGAGGGAAGTGGAAAGACTGTGGTCCAAGCTGAAAGGAACTATAAAAATGGCAGCTGAACTCTATATAAGGAAAGTTAATAAAAGCAAGATGAAAAAAACCCCATAATGATTCTCAAAACAGGTGGTTGAGAAAATAAAGGCAAAAGAGGCAGCAGTCAAGGAATAGAAAAGAGAAACACAGAAAAGAATACCGGATAAAACTCAAAGAAGTGAAGAGAGAAAATATGCTTGACAAAAGCACAGGTGGAAGAAAAAATGGCTAGAGTGGTAAAAAGAGGAAGCAAGGCTTTTTTTCCAGGTAACATATACTCGAATATAAACTGAAGTAACCATTCGCCCCCCCCACCTCTAAAAAAGGGAGAGAAAATGGTTGACTCAAATGTAAACTAAGATTTGAAATTTGGGTGATCATGGTGTGGCCTCAACGTCCTGCCAGCTGAAGACAAACCTGCCTGCTTTTGGCTCCTGCATAGCATGAACAGTTTCCAATACTGGGCTGCCATTGGGGTTGGGAGGAAGATGAGTGGGGCAAGTATAGGAGGCCAAGGGTTTGGGGAAGATATAAAAGGCGGAGAGGGAACGTCAGTGGTCTAATATCCAAATCATATAATTACAAACCCATGAAAATTTTTCTGATCACCAAAAGCATCATGAGAAAAAGGACTGCGCCAAAATCTTGTGTGTTCCTCTCAGCCCAAATACCATTCATAAACCATGAATCAGGTACAAACAGCTCCCTTCCAAAAATACATCCAAAAATAGGACAATTAAACTCCATCTCAGAATCAGAAGTTTAAAAAATAAACATAAGAAGAACATAAGAATAGCCTTATTGGGTCAGACCAATGGTCCATCAAGCCAAGTAGCTCGTTCTCACGGTGGCCAATCCAGGTCACCAGTACCTGGCCAAAACCCAAGGAGTAGCAACATTCCATACAGAATCTCAAAGAACAGCAAGATTCTGGAATCTGTCGCAACCCCCGGGCTCCTGATCACCGCAGCGAGACGGGTTCACCGCGATCGTTACTGCTCCCAGCGTGTTCCCTCCAACTAGGGAATCCTTCAGGCCCCCTAGGCAACAGCCTAGGTAAAACAGCAGGTAAAATGTCCACAGTGCAAGCAAGCAAGGAATCCACACACACTCAAAGAGGTTCAAAAATAAAGTTAGACTTTTATTCCTGACCCTGAGTCAGGTTGCTCTGAGGTTCTTAGCAGGCTATAATATTTTCCAATACATTGGTGCAAAAAGCCAAAACATTACAATGCTAGGCCAACCTGGCCACACTGGTTTCACCATGGTCAGAATGACCCTTATTTCCAAAATCAAAAAGGGAAAAAGAAACACAAAACTCAAAACTAAGGCTGGACTTCAATTTCTACAGCTCAGTCCTCTTCACCAGCCTAAATACGTAAAGGTAAGTTCAGCAATAAAGAAACATCCACGCAGTTCTTGTTGCATGACAATAAACTTTTCATAAGCCAAAAGTAAACTGTTAAAGCTGGAGGGCTCTGACACTGGCTGACTACAGTCAAGGGACTTATTCAAATGGAGTTCCTCCTTGGCTGACGTTCCTTTCAGTAGCTTATCAGCAGCAATTAGTCTCTAGCTGTGTGGAGAGGAGCGTAAGCAAAAAGCCTGGTAGTGAATTATTCAAGCAGTTTAAAGTTATAAACAATGTAACAGCATTCTTCACAACCTAGCTCTGAAAAGTGAGACAATTCTGCTGTACACCAAAAATAACTCAATCTCAGGATTTCACCAAAAGCAACAGGTAAGAAAAAGTATCAAACACTTCCCACCTTTTCAGCTTGTGTCCATGACTTCTAGCCTCACTGGACAAACCAATAACCATAGGTTCACAGCTTTCAAACTGCTTCTCAAAGGTGGGTTCAGACTCTTCAGAAAGGTCCACCATCTCCCACTCTTCCCTCAGCTCATCAGCCTTCAGCCAGGCAGAGAAATCATGCTGCCTCTCTGGATCACGTTCCCAGTTCCTCTCCCTCTCTGGGTCTCAGATGCCTCGTTTTAACAGGCTCCAAATCACCCCTCCCTGCTCTAAAGAGGGGGAAGGGAGAAAGCTCCCTCTGCAGCTGTGACTGGACACACGACAGCTTCCTACTAGGTCTCTGCCTTTCTGGGAGATATAGTTTCCAGTTCCCTGAGGTCTTATGAGCTCTAACAGCCAGCTTGAAAGAGTAACCTGGAACTGGTCTGTACTCTCCTTGGCAGTCACTGTCTGACTCACCAATCTCGGTGCAAGGGAGGTCAGGGTTCTCATACTCAGCAGAGCCAACCTGGTCAGCAATCCTGCATAGAGGCTTCCTGCTCTTCCTAGTTAGTCCTGTGACAAAGCTAGGAGGAGAGCTAGGTTTGTCATAAATCCCAGAAAGTAACAAGATTCTAGAATCCCAAGGAGTAGCAACATTCCATACAGAATCCCAGAGAGTAACAAGATTCTAGAATCCCAGGGAGTAGCAACATTCCATGCTACCGATTCAGCCAACTGCACACACTCCAGTCGGAGTTTGCCGCTTTCCACAGCACAAACACCTTTTAACTGCTTCTGCCGCCATAAAAAACACTCCGAAGACAAACCGCAACCAAAAATAGCACCCGACGGCAACAAAAGATTTAAAAGGAAGCACACCACTTACGCAACCCGGGTCTGTCAGCAGAGGAATTCAGTCCCTGTAAAAGCCAATAGTTGTAGTTTCCAGGAAAAGGACAGCAAAGTAACTGTCTTTTCAATGTGTCAGTCTCTTTTTGTTTTTTTAATGGGAAAGAAGAAATTAGACAGACACACATAAAAAACCTCTCAATCACAGGGGAGGGGAAGGAAAGGACCTGGGGGGGGCCCAGGTGTAGCCCCTTAAGCCGACACTGCTAAGCCAGACACCCCTACAATCAACTGAAGCTGAAATTACAGAAGTTAAGAGCTATTTCAGGAGAAAAAGCCAGAAGCAAGAGGAATGGCATCCATCCATTTGCTGGAGATAGAGAAAACAAATTGGCTAGGAAAGATTCCATCCAAGAGGAGCATCTGCAAATCAGTTTTCTATCTCCACCTGCTGGTAAATGTGCACTATCCTCACTAGTCTCTGGATTCATCTGCTGCTGGCGCTAAGGAATATAAATTATTGCATATGCCTAGTGGGACTGATAATCTACAAGAAGTGTGATGGATTAAATGGTTGTCCTCAGAGAAAATGTACTTGAAAAAAATTAAATATAAAAAATCAGTTGAATGTATAGTGCAGTTATTCTGGAAAAGTCATGTTAAAATGCATAGTCTTGCCCAATACTTGTATATCTTGTGTCTTTCCCTTGGAAAATATTCTAGAATGCTTTCTCTTGATCCAGTTCTGTTATTTTCTTCAGCCATGATACTGCAGACTCAGTTCGTACCTTGTAATCCATTTGCTCAGAGCAATTAAACACGTATACCATTATGCCCAAAGCTCTGCCCAGGTCTTTTGTGGTCTCTGTTTTGCCAGTACCAGCAGGGCCTGCAGGAGCACCTCCCATGATGAGGTGAAGTGACTGGGTCAGAGTAATGTAACACCTATAAGAAAAGGTGATATTTGCATCAATATTTATTTATTTATTCATTTTTATAGGTTGTCTTCCCCAGCAGCCCAGAACTTAACTCAATATAAGGGCAATTTAGCACCTCTTATACAAGGAAGTGTACAGAATACCAGCACATCAGGTGCTAACATGTATAAGTAGTATAGCGTGTCAATGTGGGAGGAGCATTTACAGGACAGTCAGGGCAGAATTAATTCTTCGAGGGCCCCTAGGCACACAAGTACACAGGGCCCCCCCCGGCCCTGCCACGCCCCACCCATGCCCTGCCCCTACCCCACCCATGTCCCGCCTCCATTTATTTATTTCCTTCTTTATTTCCATTTGTATTTCTTTTTTTAATTCAAAACAAACAAAGATTAGTATACCAGTGCACGGTTTTTCTTCTATGCAACTCCCAAACACCTCTGAACAAATCCCCCTTCCTTCCATTCCTACCTACTTACCCAGGAATTTAACTCTGAACCCTTTCCATGCATATGGTGCAGGGGAAACAGGCTGAGGACGTCACACACATACTCCAGGAGGAGGATGAAGCTCAGGGGCTGGCAAACCAAGAGGAAAACTGCAAGAGTACCAAAACACGAGGAAAACAAAAAGACAGGGCAAAAAACTGGGTCTTAAACTGCCTATACACAAATGCCAGGAGCCTGAGGGCCAAAATGGGAGAACTAGAAATCACTGCCAGCAAAAAGGGCATAGACATAATTGGAATCACAGAAACGTGGTGGACTGAGGACAATCAATGGGATGTGGCTATACCAGGGTATAAACTATACAGGAAAGACAGGACACAAAAAGGGTGGAGGAATAGCGCTGTACATAAAAGACTCCATACCATCAGCCAGGATGGAAACAACAATACAGGCGGATGGCTTGGAATCACTATGGGTTAAGCTACAGGGAGGAACAGGGGCAGACATCAAATTGGGTCTGTACTACCGCCCACCTGGACAACTGGAAGAAATCGACCAGGAGCTGGAGGCTGAACTGAGGCAGGTATGCAGAAGCGGAAATGTGGTGGTGATGGGGGACTTCAACTATCCTGGGATAGACTGGAGTATTGGGCACTCAAACTGCGCAAGGGAGACCAAATTCATAGAGGTCACGAAGGATGGAACCAACACGGGGCGATGCCACTCTTGACCTAATCTTCAACGGACTAGGGGGGCCAGCAAAGGAGGTGGAGGTATTAGCCCCGCTAGGTAACAGCGATCACAACACGATCCAGTGCAGGCTTGAAATTGGATCTTCAAAGGGGAAAAGAACCACAACGACGGCACTCAACTTTAAAAAAGGAAATTATGATACCATGAGGGAAATGGTGGGAAAGAAACTTAAAGGCAACATAGGGGGGGGGTCACGTGATGTCGAGCTGCTGAGCGGACGTCGGTGGGGTAGGCTCCCGATCCCGTTCCCACCTTCAGCGCATTTTGAACCCCCGAGAGCCGCGATTTTGCCTTGGTTGTCCGGTGCTTGGGTCGCGGTTGCCTTCCACCTGCATATTTTCGCCAGCTAGGGGCTTTATGACCAGCAGATTGCCCCGTCGGGAGAGGGATCGCGGCCGTGCGGGTGATTCCAAGATGGCAAAACCGCGAGTCCCCCCCGCCACTCCAGGCGCCGACCGCGTGGGTCTCAGAGATCGTGGCCGAAGTAAAGCTGCTCCTGGAGGGATCTCTGACCTCGAAATTGCAGCCGATAGTGGACAAACTAGACACGGTGGATGCGCGTCTGGAGACACTGCAGGGTGAGTTTTCTTCCTTCCAGCACCGTTTTACTGCCTTGGAGGATCGAGTACAGCAACGTGAGGGGGATCATCAGCTACTCCGTGCTCAACTCTCTACACTGGAAGCTAAGATTGAGGACCTTGAGAATAGGTCCCGCCGGGGAAACCTGCGCCTGGTTGGCCTGCCTGAGTCGGTGAAGGATGGTGAGCTCCATACCTTTTTGGAATCTTGGCTGCAGCGCACTCTGAATCTAACCACAACGCATGGTCCCCTGCGAATTGAACGTGCTCATCGTTTGGGTCCGCTGGGTGAGCCGGGCTCGAGAGCTCGCACCGTTATCCTTAAGCTGTTGAACTCAGCCCACAAACAAGAGATTTTGCGAGCTATTCGTACTTCGGGCCCCCTGATGTATGACAACTCCAGGGTGCTGTGTTTCCAGGATTATTCACCAGCTTTGCAAGCCAAGAGGAAGGAATTCACCCCCATCTGTTCCCAGCTGTTTCGGAAGAAAGTGCCTTTTGCCTTGCTGTATCCAGCCAGGTTGCGGATCAGGCATGCTGGTCAGACCCACTTCTTCACTGTGGCGGATGCTGCTCTCCGATTTCTCCAGTCCATGCAGGCACCGGACCCGGATCCTTGACTGATTTGGGTTTAGTCCCTCTGTTTTAGGTTGGTCTTTTGTTTGGAGCATGGAACCCTGGGTACTGCCTCTGATTGTCGTCTCCTGGAGGTCTCCGCGCCTGGCAGACCGCTCACGGGGGGGCCTGATTGCTGCTGTGCCTTCTTTTGCTGGCTTGGAGGCCTGTTCCGGAGCCTGGGGCGCTGGACTGATCAGGACTTTATGCGACAATCTCTTATCCTTCCTCATGGACGGTGTGGATGGCAGGGGGGGGTGGGCCTGTGTGTGTTGGTGGGGCGGCCATGCTTTTCACCGGAGGGGGGGTCTCTATTTCTTGAGGGTGTTGTCTGGTTGAGGGAGGGGTGTGCAAGAGTCTGACAAGGGTGGGAATGTTTGCATGCTGGGTGGGTGGTTTTGGAAGGCACGGGTGGAGGCTCTTAGAGCCATTATATACTGTCTTTAGTATCTTACCTGGTTGGATTTGTGGATAACCGATTTTGCTACCCGGCCTGCTCTTGGACAGTTTACCTGTTGTGGGAATTGTGTATGTACTGGCTGGGTGGGATTTCTGGATGTTCTTCTTCTTGATTGTCTATAGGTGGGGATGCTTATTTGGATGGGGGGGATTGCTGTAGGATTAGTTTGATGGGAGGGGGAATTGGGAGCTGATCCACAGGACCCTTGGACCACTAGTGGGTCGCATGAGGGAGGGGGATGGGGGGGTGGGGGTGAGGGGGGGCGGGGAGGGTGGATATGCTGGGGTTTCTGTTTGTTCTCTCTTTATCTCCTGTTCTTTCTCTTTTTTCTTCTTTTCTACTTCTGTATTCCTGGTGCCCTGTGGTTGGCTTTTTCTCCTTTGGTGGATGCTCGGGTCCAGATGGCGGTTCTGGGAGCGGGTCGCTGGCTGGGACGGCCTTGCTCTCGGTTTTCTGTATGGATTTTTGCCTGATTTTTGTCTATATCCTTTTTCTTATGAAGCCTCTTAGATGTATTTCCTGGAACATAAATGGTGTCACTTCGCCTATTAAACGACATAAGATTTTGAGAGCCCTGAACCGTCAGAGAGCTGATTTGGTCTTTTTGCAGGAGACGCATCTGTCAGCGGCGGAGCATGCTAAACTTCAGACCTGGTGGGTTGGTCAACATTTAGGGGCCCCTGCGAACAACCGTAAGGCCGGAGTTTTGATTTTGATTCGGAAGGGGTTACCCTTTGTTCTTCAACAGCAGTGGACGGATCCTGGAGGTAGGTATATCATCGCCAAGGTACTTTTTAATCGTCAGCCCCTGATTCTTTGTAATGTTTATGCTCCTAACAACTATGACTCTCGATTTTTCTCCTCACTTATTCGCCATCTTGGCCAACATTCGGATGTGCCCATGCTCGTTGGGGGGGATTTTAATTGTGTTCATGACCCCATGCTGGATAAATCCATCCCTGCTCCCCAGGATCGGTTGCATCCGACTAGGGGTATTTCTTTACTTTGTTCATCTTTGGACGTTATTGATGTTTGGCGGACGCTTCACCCAGGAGAGCGTGACTACACTCATATTTCTAGAGCTCATGCGTCCTTATCCCGGATTGATTACTGGTTGACCTCTAGCGCTTTGTTTTCTCAGATTGAATCGGCCACGATTGGTTCCTTTGACGTTTCCGATCATGCCATGCTTTTGTTAATCTTGCATTTGGATGTCTCTCCTCCGGGTTCCTTTCGTTGGCGATTTCCGCTCCGTTTGTATAAGGACCCGAAATTTCAGGACTTCCTGCTTCACAAGTGGTCTGACTATCAACTCCATAATATTGACCATCGGGCTGATTCTACGCTTTTCTGGGAGGCTGCGAAAGCGGTCCTCCGCGGAGAGATCATGGCCTATTCCAGCCATCAACGTCGTGCTCGGGATAGGGAGCTGTTACAGTTGGAACGAAGGATTGGGAACCTCCGTCGGCTTTATAGTCTGTCTCACGCTTCCTCTTTGCGATCCCAGCTCTTAGCCTCCCAGTGTAAGCTTCAGGAATTGTTGCATGCTAGAACGGTCAAGTCGCTCGCTTATTATAGATATCAATTTTTTCGCCATGGGAATCAACGAGGGGCGCTTCTGGCAAAGGTGGTCCGTCGTTCGGCGGGACGCACACATATCTTGCAACTTCGATCGGCTGGGGGAGGTATGGTCAGGACGGATGCCGAGATTAACGCAGTATTTTTTGACTATTATAAGACGCTCTATTCCCCACAATCTGATTTAATGGACGGCGCGGCATATTTGGATGGCCTCTCCCTGCCATGCTTGGCTGATATGGCGGTAGGTAAACTTAATGCCCCTATAACGGCTGAGGAGGTGGCAGGCATCATACAGAAGGGGTCCTTGTTAAAGGCCCCCGGACCAGATGGTTTCCGGATGGAATTCTATAAACTCCTACTCCCTACGGTGGCTCCAGTCTTGGCTGATACCTTCACAGCAGCTATTCGACGGGGTGCCCTTCCGGAGTCTCTCACTTCGGCTCAGATAGTTGTGTTATTGAAACCCCATAAGGATGCAGCCCTCTCTTCTTCTTATCGCCCCATTTCGCTGCTGAATGTGGAGGCCAAGCTGTTCGCCAAGGTTTTGGCTAATCGATTGGCTTCTGTTCTTCCTGAGTTGATTGCTTCCCCTCAGGTGGGATTTGTGCAGGGGCGTACTAGTGTGAAAAACATTAGATCTATATTGGCATCTTTGGAATTCGTGGAGAGAACCCAACTCCCTTCTCTATTGGTCAGCTTCGATGCTGAAAAGGCCTTCGATCGGGTCTCTTGGAATTTTCTATTTGAGGTGTTAACTCGGTATGGTGTTACGGGTTTTTTTCAGGATGCGATTCGGGTGCTGTATCACTCTCCTACAGCTTTTGTTTGGGCCAATGGACTTTGTTCTCCTTCATTCCCCATTTGTCGTGGCACACGTCAGGGCTGCCCCCTTTCCCCATTGCTTTTTGCTTTGTCGTTGGACCCTTTGATCCGTGATATTCAGAGTAATGGAGCTATTTCGGGTATTCGAATTGGTTCTTCCGAATTTAAAATCTCGGCATTTGCGGACGATCTCCTGGTCCATATCTCGGATCCCGCAATCTCTCTTTCTAATCTGATGGCCACTTTTCAAGAATATGGAGACTATTCGGGTTTTAAGCTTAACTTTGATAAATCTCTGGCAGTGGCCACATCCTCGGTTTTGCGGGACTCTTGGCCTGGACCCTTTCCTCTTCAATGGGCTTCTTCTTCGTTTCGTTATTTAGGGATTCTGCTGACGCCTCGTACTTCCGAGTTATATCGTGTTAACATTGATTCTTTGTTCAGTTCTTCGGCTGAGTGTTTTGCTCGTTGGTCTCCTCTTCCTCTGTCCTTGTCGGGTAGGATTAATTTGTTTAATATGGTCCTTTTCCCAAAATGGCTTTATACTTTGCAGCTGCTCCCTTTATGGCTCTTGAAACGGGATATCACTAAATTACATTCTATGCTTTCTCGATTCTGTTGGGGGGGACGGCGACCACGGGTGGCGCTGCGTTATCTGTTCGGCGCGTGGGGTGGAGGGGGACTGGGGTTACCACACTTTCGGTTATATAATGCTGCCTGTTTGATGCGTTTTCTAGGGGAGTGGCTTTCGGATCGCCAGGATTTTACTCCAAAAGTTTATGAGAAGGAATTTTTTGCACCTTGGCATATTCTGTCTTTGGTGCATACGCCCCGTTCTGCCTTGCCAGTGGCTCTTCGGGGGAGTTTGTTGTTGCATTCACTACGCGCTGTTTGGTCTTATGTGTTGGACTCCTGGAATGGTACTCCCTCGATTACTAGATACTTACCTATTCAGGGGAATCTGCATTTCAGCCCCGGCATGGAGACTGCTAGTTTTCGTAAGTTGGCATCCCGGGACTTCACGTTGCTTACCCATGTTCTCCAGGCAGATGGTTCTTTAATGTCCTGGGATGCTCTGGTCCGGTCGGGTGTTTTTTCAGTGGGTGACTTTCTTGCGTATCGGCAGCTTCATCATTATGTTCGATCACTCCCCCGAACCGCTCTGGCTTTTCCTATTGAGGACAGATTTGCGGCGCTGCTGGATCCCTACTTGGAAGATGGGTTCCCAGTTTCTGGTCTTTATAAGGACTTCCATCGTTTATTGGGTCCGGCTGACCGCGCTGTTCTGCACGCCCGTTGGTGCCAGGATCTGGGGATAGCACGGGACGCTTTAGATCTCCCTTCCTTGATTGCAAGAATCCCGGGAGTCTCCGTTAATGCAGATCTACGGGAGTGTCAGTTTAGGGTTCTTCATCGGGGCTATTTTACGAAAAGTCAGTTATATTATTCGGGTTACGCGGACTCTCCTTTATGCCCTAAGTGTCTACAACAACCCCATTCGTTTATCCATGCCTTTTGGTCTTGTGTGAAAATCAAACGTTTTTGGCGGCAGGTTGTAACTTATGTGGAGAGCGTCTTAGGCCATGCATTACCTTTCTCTGCCGCTGGTCTCTTGCTGGATAAGTATGAGGCCTTCCGCTTGTCTGCTTCGGGTCAGCGGCAGTTTATGAGACGGGTGGGGGTCGTAGGGAAGAAGGTTATACTATCAGTTTGGATTGGGGACTCTTCTCCATCCTTTTGGGACTGGAGGAATCGTTTGCATGCTCTGCTGCTGCTGGAGTGTAAAGATGCGTCTTACAGCTTACGACGGAAGCGACTCTTTCTTCGGATCTGGGATTCTTACCTTTTTTCATTATCACCACGGGCTAGAAGTGACATTCTAAATTCCTTGTGACTTTTTATGAGACCTGGGCTTGATTTCCATCTTTGAGGGGCGCCAGGTATACTTCTCTTTCTCTTTCTTTCCTCTCTTTCTTCTCTCTTTCAGTGTTGGGGCTACTTCTTGTATTGGGCAGTGGGCTATCTGAGTCCAAGCCTACTGCACTATAATTTTTTCCCGCTTCAGACTCGGGGGTTTGGGGAGGGGGGTGGGGTGGGTGGGATTGTTGGATCTACTATTTTGTTTCTGCTGTTTCTTCTGTTCCTGTGGTTCTGACATATTGGTCTATTATGTGTTATTTGATAATAAAAATCGATTCAACATAGAATAGAAAAAAAAAAAAAAAAAAAGGCAACTTAGGGAAGACGGAATCCGTAGAAAAAGCCTGGACCTTACTCAAGGGGACTGTGCACGATGCACAAAACCTATGCATCCCCAAGTTCAGGAAAGGGTGCAAAAAAAAATAGAAAAAAAAACCCAGTGTGGATAACAAATGCAGTGAAGAAGGCGATAAGCGACAAGAAAGCATCGTTCAGAAAATGGAAAAAAGACCAAACAGAGGAGAACCAAAAAGTGCACAAAGAACACCAGAAGGAGTGCCACCGGGTGGTTAGAAAAGCAAAAAGAGAATACGAAGAGAGACTGGCAGAGGAAGCAACAAATTTCAAGTCGTTCTTCAGATACGTCAAGGGGAAGAAACCGGCGAGAGAAGAAGTGGGACCATTGGATGATGAAGACAGAAAGGGAGTAGTAAAAGAAGAGAAAGAGATAGCTGACAGGTTAAATGAGTTCTTCACATCAGTCTTCACGATGGAGAATACAACCAACATTCCGGAACCCGAGGAAATCAAAATAGGTGACCAAGATGATAAGCTGGTCAATTTAGAGGTAAGCCAGGAGGATGTACTCAAGCAGATCAACAGACTAAAGAGCGACAAATCGCCAGGTCCGGACGGCATTCACCTAAGGGTACTCAAGGAACTAAAAGACGAAATAGCGGAGCCACTTCGACAGATATGCAACCTATCCTTAAAAACCAGAGAGATCCCGGAGGATTGGAAAATAGCAAATGTCACGCCCATCTTCAAGAAGGGCGCAAGGGGAGACCCAGGAAACTACAGGCCGGTGAGCCTGACCTCAATCCCGGGTAAGATGATGGAGGCACTGATTAAAGACAGCATCTGTGAACACATCGAAAAAAATGGGCAGCTAAAACCGAGTCAACATGGCTTCTGTAAGGGTAGGTCATGCCTCACAAACTTATTGTACTTCTTTGAGGGGGTGAACAGCCAGGTGGATAAAGGGGAATCTATAGACATCATTTACCTTGACTTCCAAAAAGCCTTCGACAAGGTACCACATGAGAGACTGCTTAAAAAAATATGGAACCATGGGGTACAAGGGGAGGTACACCGATGGATCAAAAACTGGCTGGCAAACAGGAAACAGAGGGTTGGCGTGAAGGGCCACTACTCAGACTGGAAAGGGGTCACGAGCGGAGTTCCGCAGGGGTCGGTGCTGGGACTGCTCCTGTTCAATATCTACATAAATGACCTAGAAGCGGGAACCAAGTGTGAAGTCATTAAATTTGCAGATGACACCAAACTATACAGCAGGGCTCAAACCAGGGAAGACTGCGAAGATCTCCAAAAGGATCTAACGCAGCTGGAAAAGTGGGCCGAAAATGGCAAATGAGCTTCAACATAGGAAAATGCAAGGTCATGCACGTGGGGAAAAAGAACCCGATGTTCACATTCAAAATGGGGGGAACACCACTAGGGGTCAGTAACCTGGAGAGAGACCTGGGGGTGATGGTAGACGCAACACTGAAGGTATCGGCTCAATGCACCACGGCCTCAAGGAAAGCAAACAGAATGTTGGGTATCATTAAGAAGGGTATTACGACCAGGACGAAGGAAGTCATCATGCCGCTGTATCGTGCAATGGTGCGGCCGCATCTGGAGTACTGTGTCCAGTACTGGTCGCCATACCTCAAGAAGGACATGGCGGTACTTGAGGGAGTACAAAGAAGAGCAACTAAACTGATAAAGGGAATGGAAAATCTCCCATATACCGACAGATTGAAGAAGTTGGGACTTTTCTCCCTGGAAAAGCGGAGACTTAGAGGAGACATGATAGAAACTTTCAAGATCCTGAAGGGCATAGAAAAAGTAGACAGGGACAGATTTTTCAAACTATGGGGCACCACAAGTACAAGGGGGCACTCGGAGAAATTGAAAGGGGACAGGTTTAGAACAAACGCTAGGAAGTTCTTCTTCACTCAGAGGGTGGTGGATACATGGAACGCACTTCCAGAGGCTGTTGAAGACAAGAAAACATTAAGTGGCTTCAAAGAAGGCTTGGATAGATTCCTAGAAGAAAAAGGGATTGAGGGGTATAGATAGGTATGGACCATTAATCAGGCAATGGGCCTGATGGGCCGCTGCGGGAGCGGACCGCTGGGCAGGATGGACCTATGGTCTGTCTCAGCGGAGGCAACCTCTTATGTTCTTATGTTCATATATATTTGTAAAGCAGTAATACTATCCGAAATATAACTCTATATTAATAACCAAGTTTACAACGCCTCTCAACTGCCTCACTCTACATCAACCAACTGTAACCCATATGTATGTATCAACAACCAAATCTGTAACTCCTCTAGTATGTTCCACTCCATGTATGTTAATTTGCAACGAAACAACAAGGCAAGCAGTCCACCAAAGAATTCAATGTGAAACAAAAGAAGATTGGCAGAAAATAAGGAGATTCAAATCAGGTTAATTCAAGGTGCTCCCAAGAACCATGCCTGATGCATTTCGTCAAACAAGGCTAGTCAACGCTAACAAAAAACCATGTCTTTCATACAAACAGAACACAGAAAACACCTTCGCCTAGTATGGAATAAGTAACCATAAACTAACCTCTCCCCCCTTTTACAAAACTGTAGGATGGTGTTTAGCCACGGCCAGCGCTAAAAAATGCTCTACAGCTTTGTAAAAGGGGGGATAAAATAGAAATACGTAGACAAAGGTTAAATAAAACCACCAATTTACTGGACTCTGCATACAATGCAACACCACAGAAACAGCAATGTATGTCCCCTAAAGCAAAAAAAAATAAATAAATAGAAATTTTTTTTTCTACCTTTGTCTTGTCTGGTTTCAGCTCTCCTCATCTTCTTGTCACTCTGTCTACCCCTTCCATCGTTCCCTTCACTCCCATTGGTCTGGAATCCATCTTCTTCCATTCCCTCCTCCAATGGTCTGGCATCTCTCTTCTGTCCTCTTCTTCCCTTCCCCACACCCCCATGGTCTGGAATTTCACTCTCTCCTCTCCCTTCCCACCACTTCCATCAGCATCAGCCCCCTTTCTTTCCCTCCAACCCAATTCCATCCAGTATCTTTCCCCCTTTCCCTGCACATCAATTCCATCAGCATCTGCCCCCTTTCTTTCCCTCCAACCCAATTCCATACAGTATCCTTCCCCCTTTCCTTGCACCCCAATTCCATCAGCATCTGCCCTGTTTCTTTCCCTTCAACCCAATTCCATCCAGTATCCTTCCCCTTATATCTCTCCCCTTCCCCTGCACACCAATTCCATCAGCATCTGCCCCTTTCTCTCCTTCCACCACCCTTCCATACAACCCTGCCCCCTTTCTCTCCCTCCACCACCCTTCTAGGTCAGAGGGGGCCCGCTGAAGAAACTGAGGACTCGGTGGTTTTTTTTTTCCTTGGCAACGTGGGCCCCCCAGGAAAGATTGGCAGTGCTGGGTCCCCCCAGGAGATCCACAACACCGCCCTCCACTGGCATCGCCATCAACCAACCTGAATAAGTGACGTCGGATGGGGTGGACCGGCAGATGCAAATACTTCCATTAAACTTATAACAAAGACAAAAAAATTTGATCACATAACACCACTTCTTAAGAACGCTCATTGGCTTCCGGTATCTCATAGGATAACTTATAAAATATGCCTACTCACTTTTAAATCAATGCTTTTTAAAACACCTGCATTTATTTTTAAATCACTGATTCCTTACTCCTCAAACAGAATATTGCAGTCAAACGAACAACATTTACTGACAATTCCTTCTCTCAAGATCATTAACACTAGAAGACAATTTATCTTTTCTGTTACTGCCCCACAAATCTGGAATTCTCTTCCAATTTATTTAAGAGAAGAACATAATATTGATAAATTTAAGACTAATTTAAAAACATTCCTTTTCAAAGATGCTTTTGAGCAATAATTCTTAATCTTGAATTTATTAATAATGTTGTATTTGACCATTCACCTTAAATTCCTAACCTTGTGTTTTTACCTAACCTCCTTTTCTATAATAATTTGTAGTTCAAATCCCCTTCACCTTTTTGTTTTTGTTTGTTAAGTTTGTATATAGTCTAGTTTATTTTAATGTTTACGTTTAAATAATGCATTACTTTTTAATATTGTAATTTTAATTGTTTTTTTATGTATGTTCATCGCTTTGAAGTACGATTAAGCGATTAATCAAAAATTTTAATAAACTTGAAACTTGAGTTGCTGTAAGGTCCCACGATGACTGCATCTGCCGGTCCAACCCCTCCGACATCACTTACCTCTTCTCTGAGCAGAGCTGGCAGATGCAGTCACGGCGAGACCTTGCAGCAACTCTTTGCATCTGCCGGTCCATCCCCTCCGACGTCACTTATTCAGGTTGGTTGATGGCGATGCCGGGGGAAGGCGGTGATGTCGATCTCCTGGGGGGGGGGGCCCAGCGCTGCCGATCCTTCCCGGGGGGCGCACGTTGCCAAGGGAAAAAAAAAACTGAGTCCTCTGTTTCATCGGGCCTCCCTAACAACTTCGGGCCCTAGACATGTGCCTACTTGGCCTGAGGACAGTTACACAAAGAAGGCAAATAGAATGTTGGGCATGATAAAGAAAGGAATCTCGAGTAGATCGGAGAAAGTAATAATGCCGCTTTATAGGACAATGGTCAGACCTCACTTGGAATACTGCGTCCAACATTGGTCTCCCTACCTAAAGAAGGATATAAAACTGCTGGAGAGGGTGCAGAGACGAGCAACTAAACTAGTGAAGGGTATGGAGAAACTGGAATATGAGGATCGACTTAAAACACTGGGATTGTTCTCCCTTGAGAAAAGGAGACTGCGTGGGGATATGATCGAGACCTTCAAAATACTGAAAGGAATCGACAAAATAGAGCAGAGAAGATTATTTACATTGTCCAATTTGACACGGACAAGAGGACATGAAATGAAGCTAAGGGGGGACAAGTTCAGGACTAATGTCAGGAAGTTCTGCTTCACACAGAGAGTGGTGGACATCTGGAATACTCTCCCAGGGGAGATTATTGCGGAATCGACAGTCCTAGGCTTCAAAAGCAAACTAGATGCATATCTCCTTGAGAAAGGCATATAAAGATAGGGTGGCTATAAAATAAACCAGGTGTATACCTGGCGGGGCCTCCGCGTGTGCGGATCGCCGGACTTGATGGACCGAAGGTCTGATCCGGAGATGGCGCTTCTTATGTTCTTATGTTCTTATGTTAAATGATACTGTTGGTTATGCGCATCCTTGCTGTATTTACATTACCACAGGTATGCCAGGTCTATGGCTGGTGTAACTGTGTGTACATTTAAGTGTCCAATTACTGGGTCACACTAATATTCTATAATGTAATCTGGGTGCCCACATATAGCGCTGGGACACCTAAATGGAAGTACTTACTTACTTACTTACAGAACTGTCTCTTTATGTACAAATAAGCATTTTAGAGATCTAATGAACATACCCTGTCCCTTTGATGAGGTAGGGGAGGATATAGAGAAGAATGTTTTCGACTCCTAACTCCTCTCATTTTGGGTTCTGCATCCCCAACCCTATATGTCATGTCTCTCTGTCCAAGGTAGATTGCAGGGACCGTTTATAAATGTCTGACCTCGGTACCGGGAAAGATGGTAGAGGCGCTGATAAAGGACCACATCATTGATCACCTTGACGGACACAATCTAATGAGGACCAGCCAGCATGGCTTCAGTAAAGGAAGATCTTGCTTGATGAACTTACTGCACTTCTTCGAGAGAGTAAACATTACATAACATTATTGATTTTTATTCTGCCATTAGCTTGCGGTTCAAGGCGGATTACAGAAGAGGATTTCTGGACATGTCCAGAGGTGTTACAGAGTAGAGCGGGTTGCTTCAGAGGTCTGAAATGTGTTAGTTAGTCTTCATGTATTTCTTGAATAGCAGGCAGATAGACAAGAGTGATCCGGTCGACATTGTATATCTGGATTTTCAGAAGATGTTCGACAAGATCTCACATGAACGACTACTTTAAAAAATTGCGAGCCATGGAATCGAGGGTGAAATACTCATGTGGATTAAAAACTGGTTGGCGGATAGGAAACAGAGAGAGGGGGTAAATGAACAATACTCGGACTGGAAAAGCATCACGAGTGGAGTGCCGCAGGGTTTGGTGCTTGGGCCCGTGCTCGTCAACATATTTATAAACAATCTGGAAATTGGTACGACGAGTGAAGTGATTAAATTTGCAGATGATATAAAGTTATTTAGAGTAGTGAAGACACAAAAGGATTGTGAAGACCTGCAACGTGACATAAACATGATCGAGGAATGGGCCACGACATGGCAAATGAGATTTAACGTGGATAAGTGTAAGATGATGCATGTTGGCAACAAAAATGTTATACACGAATACAGGATGTCCGGTGCAGTACTCGGAGAGACCCCTCAGGAAAGAGACTTGGGAGTACTGGTAGACAAGTCAATGAAGACATCCGCGTAATGTGCGGCTGTGGCGACAAAAAGGGTGAATAGAATGCTAGGAATGATTAAGAAGGGGATCACGAATAGATCGGAGAAGGTTATCATGCCACTGTACTGGGACATGGTACGCCTCCACCTGGAATACTGCATCCAGCACTGGTCGCCGTACATGAAGAAGGACATTGTACTACTTGAAAGAATCCAGAGAAGAGCGACTAAAATGGTTAAGGGGCTGGAGGAGTTGCCGTACAGTGAGAGATTAGAGAAACTGGGCCTCTTCTCCCTCGAGCAGAGGAGATTGAGAATAGACTTAGTAGATAAGGACAGGTTGTTCACCCTCTCCAAGGTAGGGAGAATGAGAGGGCACTCTCTAAAGCTGAAAGGGGATAGATTCCGTACGAACGTAAGGAAGTTTTTCTTCACCCAGAGAGTGGTAGAAAACTGGAACTCTCTTCCGGAGGCTGTTATAGGGGAAAACACCCTCCAGGGATTCAAGACAAAGTTAGACTGGAGAGATACCGGAGGACTGGAAACTAGCGAATGTCACACCTATCTTTAAAAAGGGATCGAGGGGTGACCCGGGGAACTACAGGCCGGTGAGCTTGATTTCGGTTCCGTGTAAGATGATGGAGGCACTGATAAAGGACAGCATCTGTGAGCACATAGAAAAAAATGGACAACTGAAAACGAGTCAACATGGCTTCTGTAAGGGAAGATTGTGCCAATCAAACCTACTGCACTTCTATGAAGGGATAAACAGCCCGATGGACAAAGGGGAATCCATAGACATTATTTATCTCGACTTCCAAAAAGCCTTTGACAAGGTACCCCATGAGCGGCTACTTAGGAAGCTGTGGAACCACGGGGTGGGAGGGGATGTACACAGATGGATCAGACACTGGTTGGCAGGCAGAAAGCAAAGGGTTGGAGTGAAGGGCCAATACTCGGACTGGCAGAGGGTTCCACAGGGGTCGGTGCTGGGACCGCTGTTGTTCAATATATTTATAAACGACTTGGAAACAGGGACGAAGTGTGAAGTCATAAAATTTGCGGATGACACCAAACTCTGCAGCAGAGTTAGGACCACAGAGGAGTGCGAAGACCTGCAAAGGGACTTAGGCAAACTGGAACAGTGGGCAAATAAATGGCAAATGCACTTTAACATAGAGAAATGCAAGGTCATGCATATAGGGAAAAGGAACCCGATGTTCAGCTACAAAATGGGGGGAGCATTGCTGGGGGGAAGTAATCTTGAAAAAGACTTGGGTGTGCTTGTGGAAACAACAATGAAATCATCGGCACAATGTGCAGCGGCCTCAAAGAAAGCAAACAGAATGCTGGGCATCATTAAGAAGGGTATCACAACCAGGATGAAGGAAGTTATCATGCCGCTGTATCGTGCGATGGTGCGCCCGCATCTGGAATACTGTGTCCAATTTTGGTCGCCGTACCTCAAGAAGGACATGGCGATACTTGAGAGGGTCCAGAGAAGAGCGACGAAAATGATAAAAGTTATGGAAAACTGTTCATATGCTGACAGGCTGGACAAGCTGGGGCTCTTCTCCCTGGAGAAGAGGAGACTTAGAGGAGACATGATAGAAACTTTCAAGATCATGAAGGGCATAGAGAAGGTAGACAAGTATAGATTCTTCAGATTACAGGGAACCACAAGTACGAGAGGGCACTCGGAGAAACTGGAAGGGGACAGGTTTAGAACCAATGCCAGGAGGTTTTTCTTCACTCAGAGGGTTGTGGACACATGGAACGTGCTCCCGGAGGAGATGATCGGGCAGAGTACACTACGGGGATTCAAAGAGGGATTGGATAGATTCCTGAAGGATAGGGGGATTGAGGGTACAGAGAGAGGTAGATAGGGTATAGAAGGAGTATAGATAGAAAAATAAGGAGGCTAGGGCTAAATCAAGAAAACCTTACAGGTCATGGACCTGATGGGCCACCGTGGGTGCGGACTGCTGGGCGCGATGGACCTCTGGTCTGACCCAGGGGAGGCAACTTCTTATGTTCTTATGTTCTTAGACAAGTTCCTCCTGAACAAGAACGTATGCAGGTAAGGCTAATCTCAGTTAGGGCACTGGTCTTTGACCTAAGGGCTACCGCAGGAGCGGACTGTTGGGCACGATGGACCACTGGTCCGACCCAGCAGCGGCAATTCTTATATTCTTATGTTAAAATGTACAACGCTGCGTATGTCTTTCAGCGCTATATAAGTGATTCGTAGTAGTAGTATTAATGCCCATTCTGAAATTTTCTGCATAGAGAAACAGATTTAGATCTCTGAGGTCCATTATAGGATGAAGTCATCTTGTCATTTTGGGAATGGAACTCTTGATAAGCTGATAAGCACAGATGGAGAGAGGGACCTTGGGGCGATTATGTCTGAGGATCTAAAGGCATCTAAATGGTGGCTGTATAGAAAGGAATAACCAGCAGAAGGGGGCTTTATCTGGCAAAGGATACAAAAAGACTTGAGGTGGACCAGAGGAAGGCAATGAAAATGGTAAGGGGTTTGAACCAAAAGACGTATGAGAAGAGACTGGAAGACCTAAACATGTATATAGAGGAGAGATGGGACAGGGGAGATATTATACAGACATTTAAATACTTGAAAGGTATTAATGTAGAACTATATCTAGAGGGCATAACTTGAGGTTGCAGGGAGGAAGATTTAAGAGTAATATTAGGAAGTTCTTTTCATGGAGAGGGTGGTGGATGCCTGGAATGCCCTCCCAAGGGAGGTGGTGGAGAGAAAAATGGTGATGGAATTAAAAAAAGCATGGGATAAACACAGAGGATCTCTAATTAGAAAACAAATGGTATAAAGAACTAAGGCTACTTACAATGTAATGAGAAAAAAAAGGTTACATGTGATAAGGGGAAGAAGGGGAGAAGCTTGGTCAGTATCAAGGGAATACTGAGTGTCCATGTAGACTTAATTTGTTGACGAAAGTTCAGTTATCAAACAGAAGGATCTTCAATTTCTTCTGAAATGAGGTGTGGTTGGGTTTCGTTCTCATTGTCTCTGCAAGGTTATTCCAGGTTTTGACTCCTAGGAAGGTGAGCATGGAGTGGAATATACACCGATATTTGAGGATTTTTGTTACGGGTAGGTTTAGTTGTATCTTGTTGAAAGTTCTTCGTCAGCATCTATGAGACAAACATGGTTTTTCTAATTGCATAGAACTTTTTGGACCCCTGCTCGTTTACAAAAGTTAGATAGTTCTAAATCTAATAGATGCTGGCATTGTCATCTTGATATAGGGACACTGGATCATCTGTTGTTTTATTGTCCTTTAATACTCAAGTTCTGGAAATCGATATGGGGACAGATTAATGCTATACTTGAGGCATCAATTCCTTTGACATGAGGCAGTCATATGTGGGATGATGTTACATCTGAAGCCCTCATTGGACATATATAGAGGGTGGCTTTTCCTTATCATGACTGGGGTAGTCATACAAATGATTACACGCAACTGGAAGAACTGAGATTGCCCTAACTTTAATTTTTGGTGGGCAAGTTTTTGCTTAACTTATAAATTTGAAAAAATGAATGCAGATATAATGGGTCATACTAAGAGATTTAAGTTAATCTGGGGCCCTATGATATCTTTTATGTAAGCGTTGTAATTGGTTTTGCTTTTTTTTTTTTCCTTTGATCCTGTTGGTATATTGCACACACACCCAGTGGGAGGGAGGGTGGGAAAGGGATATTTATGTCATGGTTTTATTCTCTTGCAAGGTATTGGTTTGGTGGGTTGGGGGGCGTTTATCTTGCTGTGGGGATTTTGATTGATTATAAATGCATATATGAATAATGTTGTTTGTGTAGATACTGTACTGCATTTTTGTTAACTTTGGAAAATTAATAAATGATTTAAACAGAGAGTTCTGCGAGAGACTGACCATGCCTCAGAGAAGAGTTGGATAAGGAGTGGCCGAGTTTCCGTAGAGTATGCGTCAGGATCGTAAACTCACCATCTGTGCGGTCGGAGGGGGGCGTTCTTCCGATTGCCCTAATTTGAATTTGTTTGTGTTGTGAATCTGCCATGGATCGCCCCTGGAAAAAAGGTTAGTGAATCTAGCCCTTTATCTGTTGTCATTTACTTTGTTACTATTCATTTCTGTTTGTATTTGCTTACCTAGATGACTGGGTCATCAAGGGATCTCCATTGCACACAGCCTGGTGTGATACTGGTTATATTTTAGTTTTGTGCAATAAGGAGTTTCAGAGAGTATAGTGATTCTGAAAAAGTGAGTTCATGGGAATGCTGAGAGGTGTTGGTAGCTTGAGAAGATAGACAAAGTGCTACAAGGTACCTTAACTTGGTGAGCCACAAAGTTTCAAGCTCACTAGTTCAAATCCCACCCTCATTTTAACAGCTTCCTATTAGCTCTCATAAAAGTATACATAGTGGACTTTGCTGTTTTTCATCAGCATTGTGCAGTTTGCAGGCACACTTATTTTGATCTTGCCATGGATAGGATATCCTAAGCTCTTATGGTAAGAAACCCCCTAACTCAAAGGAAGTGGCTCAATACTTAATGGCACCTCTCCCATCATCTGAAGATCAAATCCAAATGATGTTTGGATACCCCAAAACATCTTCAATTTTTTGGTGACAATCTGTCATCTAGGTGCATCTTGATGATCTCACAATGAAGTCAACATTGTGCATCAGATACATTCATTTGCCATTGTGGTATGAATGTATTTCTTTTTATGCAATATATGCACAGGGCAACAGGTATAAGAGTTTACTAAAACATTCTGAGAGTTTGGACAGATGTTGAAGGAAGGTACATGTTTTGAGATATATCCTAGAGACATTATTATTGGTAAATTCAGTTTGGCTTTAGAATTGGGGGTGTGGTTTCATGCCTGAGGAGTGTGTGTTGGGGTGGGGGAGGGGGTTTAGGATGAGAGAACAGGCTGCTTTAAACATCTGAGAATTGCTGCATATCATTTTAAAGCTCAACCCAAATATGTTTAAGCAAAGGAACGCCCAGTTTGAAGGTTTTCTGGTAGAAAAATGAATATCAAATATTTGCTAACCGCACTCAAGACTTGAACCCCTGACATTTGGAAGACAAAAGCAGTGCTTTGAAACATAGAGCTACAGAGGGAATTCCTTTTAGAATTTGGTAACAGGAGCCTCTACAGACTAAATAGATGACAAATGGCTTCTTGTAAAAGCTTTGAGAAGTGAAGGAAATGATTAAAAGTCAGTAATAATAATAACTTTATTTTTATATACCGCAATACCACAAACAGTTCAGAGCGGTTTACAGAGGAAGAGACTGTATACAGACAGCGATATTATAAAAAAAACTTTCAAAATTACATGGTAAGATTAATCAATTTTTCCTGGAAGTGTTTTAGAAGTACATCGTGGTAGAAATGGAGTCAGAGAAATTTGTCAAAGAGATAAGTTTTGATTGGCTTCCTAAAAGTTTAGTAAGAAAGAGCGTTTGAGATAAAGTTGGTTAAACATTTATTCTATTTGCCTGCTTGGAATGATAGTGTACTATCAAGGAATCTCTTGTAGATACAGCCCTTCAAGGATGGGAAAGCAAACAAGTAGGCACTACGTGTACAAACAACATCCAAACCACGCCCAATTAGTTTGAAAGTTTTCTGGTGGGAAGTCCTAACGGTGCCTATGATGTCAGACGCCACTTAGGCATGTTTAGTATAAGAAGGTCCATCAGAGCAGAGTTTTCTCTTTTAGGACTTCCATTCTACTTATGCTGAATTCTGAGACCTTACCTTTCCTGACTATCTTGTTTCCTATATCTGCCACAACTCTCTCCATTCCACAGGACCATTAGTAGCTATAGTAATTTGCAACTGAAGTCTTTCTAACAATTTTCATCTTTCCAGGAACTCCTTGCTAGCAGCTCAGATACTAAATCCAGGTGAGAATGATATATTGCTAGTTACTTAGGTGTCTTTATTACAAAAAAGCTCAGGTAGAACTGATTTTTTTCTTTTGGACTCCTATTCTGTGTTATTGCTTATGGTGATTCTCCTTTAACTTATTGTCCCCCTGATATCTGCCACAACTCTCCATTCCACAGGGCCATTAGCAGGTCTTCTTAGAATTAATGATGATAAAAATTTGCTCCAGGTGTATTTGCTGACAAAACACCCATGCTGTTTGAAACTTTGGTACCAGGAAAATGGATATGCAAGTTACATGAATATGTGGTAACCGTACCCGACAGTGGAACCTATGATATTAGGAAGATGGAAGCAGTGCTTTTATTCATAGAGTTAAAGGCAATTCTTTTTAGAGTCATATAGAGGCAGCTCAAAAGACTAATCAGTTGAGAAATGATTCAGTGTAAGAACTCATTTGATAACTATTTACCAGTGTGATAACTATTGCTCATGTGGGGGGGGGGGCACCCAAAGGACATCCAATCGGTGGACATGGTTTTGGTGGGAATCTCATCAGGGGTGACTAATTGTTAGGGTTCAGATGCAGCTGCCTCCTCTTTTTAGGAGTCCAACAGTATTTGTGCTTCTGTTCATGCTAGGTGATATTTTGAGACTGTGCTGTGACATTCTCCCAAAACTTCTGCTTTTTACTTTTGCCACAGATGTCTTTCTAACATTTTCCCTCTTTTCTCCTGATTTCAGGTTGACTATGCTCATCTTCCCAGAGTGGCTAATGACTCCCTTTATGTTTTCCAGGGGCCAGAGCAGGTCTGTTAAAACTGGGTTCAGCACACCAGCTTGCACCTAGGCAAAGAGTTATTGCCAGCAGCTCAAATAGCAAAACAGAAAGAATAGGTGAGAATGATGTATTGCAACCTTTGATTGCTTACTCTAGATATCCTTCACTTGACTGCAAATTGTGCTTACTGTCTGAGTAGCCCTTGTGATGAATTAAATACATATTCACGATGCTAACGTTTCACACTTTTTTTCCCTGCTATCATGTCTCATACCTTGACAATGGTGTACTTCTTAATGACTTTCTGAGAGAACAATATATTGGTGAGTTTTAGGCCCTTTTACAAAGGTGCGCTAAATCAACACATGCGCTAACTGCTAATGCATCCATAGGGTAACATGCACGTGTTAACATTTAGCACGCGCTATTGGCACCCTAAAGGGCAATGCGTTTAGCGTGTGCTAAATATTAATGCATACATATTACCCTATGAATGTGTTAGCAGTTAGCGTATGCATTGATTTAGCGCACCTTTGTAAAAGAGGGCCTAAAATTAGCACCAATATACTCTGTTTTTTTTTAAATTCTTTATTCATTTTCAAACTTTCATCAAGTGTACAAATATCAAATCATTAATACTGTATACATCACTTGATATTCTTACTATTATATCTTATAATACATATATTTAACCATCACCCAACCCATCAAACCTATTAAAAATTTCTAAACTGAACAATAAAATATAATACCCTCCCCCCTCCCTATAATAACTGGTGTATACTTCAAAAGAAAAATGGCATTTAATCATTACAAAAGGATGTTAATGGCTCCCAAATTTTAATAAAGTTGTTATAATTTCCATGTTGTATAGCTAATGATCTTTCCATTCTGTATATGTGAAATAATGAATTCCACCAAAAATTAAAATTGAGTCTACTGTGATCTTTCCAATTATTAGTGATATGTTGAATGGCGACTCCAGTCATGATCAATAAAAGAATGTTATTATGCGACTCTTTTTTCTCATAGACATTCCAAATAATACTGTATCATAAGACAATGCCACGTGGTTTTCCAATAAACAATTTACTTGATCCCATATTGAGTTCCAAAAGGCTAAAATAAAGGGACAATGAAACAAAAGATGATCTAAAGTCCCTACTGCAAGATTACAATGCCAGCATCTATTAGACTTTGAACTATTTAACTTTTGTAATCTAACTGGGGTCCAAAATGCTCTATGCAAATATACTCTTAATATACCAGTATACTCTTAATTTGTCTCAATCCATCTTCCTTTTTCTATAGCCTGCCTTCGACTACCAGGAGAAGATTATGGGACCTTAACAATTCAACCACAGTAACAATTTGGACCTAGGAGTTTCTTAACTTTGCATACCTGTGATCCATCTCATCGAACTGCACTTGCATGCTACTTTCCTGGACTGTGCAATAATTCTAGATTTGAGTGTCTAAGAAATTACATTCTATTCTACAATAAAAATCTTAAACCATTTTTGACCTTGTGCTTATTTACAAAAGGAAGACCAGGGCCCATTCAGATACAATAGTGCGATAACCCTAACTCTGTGTGATATGGGGACAACATCATTGAGTAGTATCTGGGCATTAATGTTTCCTTAATAAGCACCACTTTAAATTCAGCTACTTTGTCACATTGACTTTTGTCTTATCTAGTGTTCCATGAGTTACTTGCCCAGGCTGCAAAGGAGAGAAGTGGGGTGGTGGAACATGGATGCTTGACCTATAAGAAGGATGGCCCTTAGGGAGTGGCAAACAGGGTAGCTGTGCTATGTTTCGGGGGGGGGGGATGGGCTGGCATGTCTCCCAGTTGCTCACCAGTGCAAAGTGAATACAGGTATCTAAACCATATATAGAACTCTAATGAAACCACACCCAAAGGACGCCCAATCAGCTTCAAGTGAAGAAACACTAATGACACCCATAGCAACATGTTTCTAGGATGTCCAATGAGACGTCTAAACTGCCTCACAGCCTGCAAACAGCATAATATTTGAGAAAATGGCATTATATGAGAGCTGGAGAGGATGGACAAGGTGCAACATGGTGCCTTAACTTGGTGAGCCAGCAATGGCTTCTTTCAGTTAGGGGAGAAGTTTCCTACCCTGACAGCTTAGCATATGCTAGCCATGTGAAGATGAGAATAAGTTTGCCTGGAAAGAACATAAGAATTGCCACTGCTTGGTCAGACCAGTGGTCCATCATGCCCAGCAGTCCGCTCATGCGGCGGAACCTAGGTCAAAGACCAGTGCCCTAACCGATACCAGCCATACCTGCGTACGCTCTGGTTCAGCAGGAACTTGAATCTCTGGAGGGTGTTTTCCCCTATAACAGCCTCAGGAAGAGCGTTCCAGTTTTCCACCACTCTCTGGGTAAAGAAGAACTTCCTTACGTTTGTACGGAATCTATCCCCTTTTAACTTTAGAGAGTGCCCTCTCATTCTCTCTACCTTGGAGAGGGTGAACAACCTGTCTTTATCTACTAAGTCTATTCCCTTCATTATCTTGAATGTTTCGATCATGTCCCCTGTCAGTCTCCTCTTTTCAAGAGAAAAGAGGCCCAGTTTAATCTCTCACTGTACGGCAACTCCTCCAGCCCCTTAACCATTTTAGTCGCTCTTCTCTGGACCCTTTCGAGTAGTACCATGTCCTTCTTCAAGTACGGCGACCAATGCTGGATGCAGTATTCCAGATGAGGGTGTACCATGGCCAGGTACAGCAGCATGATGACCTTCTCCGATCTATTCGTGATCCCCTTCTTAATCACTCCTAGCATTCTGTTCACCCTTTTCGCCGCCGCCACAAATTGCGCGGACGGCTTCATCAACTTATCGACTAGTACTCCCAAGTCTCTTTCCTGGGGGTCTTTCCAAGTACTGCACCGGACATCCTGTAGTTGTGTATAAGATTTTTATTACCAACATGCATCACCTTACACTTATCCACGTTAAACCTCATTTGCCATGGCAGCCCATTTCTTGTGTTTATGTCACATTGCAGGTCTTGCAATCCTCCTGCGTCTTAACTACTCTGAATAACTTCATATCGTCTGCAAATTTAATCACCTCATTCATCGTACCAATTTCCAGGTCATTTATAAATATGTTGAAGAGCACAGGTCCACTCCACTCATGACACTTTTCTAGTCCGAGTATTGTCCATTCACCCCCAATCTCTGTTTCCTACCCACCAGCCAGTTTTTAATCCACGTGAGTATTTAACCCTCGATTCCATGGCTCACAATTTTTCAAAGAAGTCGTTCATGCGGGACCTTGTCGAACGCCTTCTGGAAATCCAAATATACAGTGTCGACTGGGTCACCCTTGTCTATCTGTGTGTTTACCCCCTCGAAGAAGTGCAGCAAGTTTGTCAAGCAAGATCTTCCTTTGCTGAAGCCGTGCTGGCTGGTACTCATCAGATTGTGTCCGTCAAGGTGATCAATGATGCGGTCCTTTATCAGCGCCTCTACCATCTTTCCAAGGTACCAAGTTCAGACTCACTGGTCTGTAGTTTCCCTGATTAAACCTCGAACCTTTCTTGAAGATCGGCGTATCATTCGCCACCTTCCAGTCTTCCGGAATCCTTCCTGATTTGATCGACAGATTGTCTATTAGTTGAAGCAGTTCAGCTATAACCCCTTCAGTTCCTTGATTTATCGTTTTTAAGCCTATCAATCTTCCTGCATACCTCTTCTAGACTGACCGTCAACCCTGTCAGTTTCCCGTCTTCGTTTCCTGCGTATAGCCTGTTGGCGTCCGGTATGTTGTGTATATCCTCTTCGGTAAATACAGACGCAAAAAAATGCATTCAGTTTGTCTGTGATGGCTTTGTCCTCCTTTAGCACTTCCTTTATTTCATGATCATCCAATGGCTCCACTGCTTCTTTCGCGGGTCGTTTCCCCTTGATAAATCGAAAGAACGGCTTGAAGTTTTTCACCTCCTTGGCTATTTTTTCCTCATAGTTTCTTTTGGCTCCTCTCACCGCCTTATGGCACCTGCTTTGATGTTGCTTGTGTTTCTTCCAGTTTTTGTCTGTTTTTGACCTTTTCCATTCCTTAACCGAAGTCTTCTTGTCTTTGATCATTTTCTTCACCGCTACAGTGAGCCACGCTGATTCTCCAAATACCTAACTAGTTGACTCATTCAAATATACGATTATGTTTAATGTTTATAATCTTTTGTAAACCGCGTAGAACTTTTTGGTAATGCAGTCTAAAAGTATAGTGTTATGTTATGTTCCTTGTTCTTTTTCTTCTTGGAAAATACGCTGATGAAAAATGGCAAAGTCCACCATGACAGGGCAGTGAGATCCACCTTGGATTGTCTCCTGGCATCTATCCTAACAGAATTAACTACAGCCGTTTAGGCGTGCTTCCGGTGCTCCGTTATAGCGCAGCAAGAGCACCGCCTTTATGGAACAGTATATACCTGAAATGCTATTATTATATGGCTCATTGTCTAGCACAGCGGTTAGAATGAAGGTTAGCGTGTGAGCCTGGTGTGGGTTCAATTCCCTCATGTACTTCAGCTGACACAATACTCATTTTAATAAAAATTACAAGCTACAGACTAATCATATATAATCTTCATCTCAAAAGCACAACATTAGCAATACTAGAAGCAATAAATTACAAAAGTGGGGTTAGCAATAAACAGTAGATCCCTCCTCTCCAAAATCACCGGCCTCTGGAACGACCTCACTGTCCCGCTGCGGAACCTGGACTCCCTCCAACTATTCCGAAAACAACTGAAAACCTGGCTTTTCTCTAGCATATAATAATCTCTTCTCCTGATTACATCCCCTCTTTTTATGCTTTGTAAACTCTTTCTCTTCTCTCTTCCCATAATTTTTAAACTCTGTAAACCGTGTCGAGCTCCACTTCAGTGGAGAAGATGCGGTATATAAACCTAAGGCTTAGTTTAGTTTAGTTTAATATTTGACTCCATGTCATATTTATTCAACCGTACTTAAGATTCAAAGCCCTGGCTTTTGGGACAATAAAAGCAATGCTTTAAGCCATTGAGCTAACAGTGCTTTGTCTTGGCTAACAGTGATATGATAGCTAAGCAGATGATACCTTAGCAGATCACTAAACTATGATATGACAAGGGGTCAGAGAAGTGGAAGGTGGTATAGCTCAATGTGTAAAAGCTCTGTGCTGATTTTGCAGAGGTTGTGAGTTCAACTCCCAGCACATCCTTTAAATGCAGGTGCACCTTGATGATCTCAAGTTTATTTATTTCAAGTTTATTTAAATTTGATAAATCGCTTATCGATAATTTGCTAAGCAAGTTACAATAAAGTATAAAATAAACATACCATTTAACATACAATTTAAAATTTAGTTATAATGGGTTAGACGAACATACAGACAAAATTGAATATGTGAGGAATAAAGGGATAAAGTTACAAAATTAATACTTTAAAGAAGAAGAAAAAAAAAAAGAAACATAAATGGAAAGAACGTGAGGAGGGGTAAAATAGTTTTTTGGTTTTTTTTTAAAGATGTCTCCCAGCACATCCTTTAATTGCAGGTGCACCTTGATGATCTCAAGTTTATTTATTTCAAGTTTATTTAAATTTGATAAATCGCTTATCGATAATTTGCTAAGCAAGTTACAATAAAGTATAAAATAAACATACCATTTAACATACAATTTAAAATTTAGTTATAATGGGTTAGACGAACATACAGACAAAATTGAATATGTGAGGAATAAAGGGATAAAGTTACAAAATTAATACTTTAAAGAAGAAGAAAAAAAAAAGAAACATAAATGGAAAGAACGTGAGGAGGGGTAAAATAGTTTTTTGTTTTTTTTTAAAGATGTCTGCTGCCCTGTATAAGTTGCATTTAAAGATTAAAAGCATCTCACAATGAGATCAGCATTATGCAACTGCACACCTCAATTTGCAATGAACTGGAAGCCACATTCAGGTCTGTTATGTGTTTTATTCTGTTTTTAAGCTTTCCAAATGAAGTCATGGGCTTTCTTTGCTTTGAAGAATGAGCTGATTGGAGCAATGTTTAGTGAGAAAGTGTTATTTGGAGCAAGAAATCTAAAGCTGTGATTTTCATGTGTTGTAATTATCTAATAACATTGCTTCTTTAGCCAGGAAATTACCGTATTTTTTGCTCCATAAGATGCATTTTTTCCAGCCAAAAAAGAGGGTGGAAAAAAGGGTGTGTCCTATGGAGCGAATACCCAAATCTCACCCCCACCCCCGTTACCTTCCAGGACCACTGCCCGCCACCACCGCTACTGGTTGCTCACTGCCGAAATTAGAAGGGTAAGGCCAGGCGGGTGCAGCGATTGCACGCAACCGGCCCAGAAGCCTTACCTCCAATGTCAGAATTGATGTCGTGGGTAAGGCTTCTGGGCCGGCGGCGTGCAATTGCTACACCCGCCTGGACCTTCCGGGTGCCGTGCTGCTGAGCCAGGAGTTCGCCCCTCCCCCTGCTGCTGCTGCTGCTTCGGCGATGTGTTCTCATAGCAGCAGGAGGTAAGTAAATCCAGCGGGCAGGCAGGCTTGGGGGAGGGGTGAAGAGGACAAAGGCTGGAAGGCAGTGAGGGGAATATAGGAGGGAGGGAGGAAGGGACAATTGTTGGGCCTAAGGAAGGAAAGAAAAAAAGAAATCACCAGATGGGGGGGGGGGGGAGGAAGAGGACAAAGGCTGGAAGACATTGAGGGGGACATAGGAGGAAGGGACAATTGTTGGGCCTGAGGAAGGAAAGAAAGAAATCACCAGACAATAAAGGTAAGAAAAATGATTTTATTTTCAATTTAGTGATCAAAATGTGTCAGTTTTAAGAATTTATATCTACTGTCTATATTTTGCACTATATTTGTCTATTTTTCTATAGTTGTTACTGATGTGACATTGCATATTTTAAAAAGTCATCTGCCTTGACATCTGTGCCCTGTCATCTGAACAAAGCCCTGCCAGCTGAACATCTCTTTCTCTAGTTCAGCAGCCAGAACTTTGATTTATAAAATGACAATTGAACAGAATATTGCTTCTTTTTATACTTTAATAAAATAAGTTCAGTATAAAACTATTTGAGGCTTGTGCGGTAGGGATCAGATGGTTTGCGGGGATGAGATGACGGGGACCGAGCTCGCGGGACAGAACGGTGATGGGGACAAGACAGTGATGGAGCAGAGACGGGGACAAATTTTTTCCCCGTGTCATTCTCTAGTTGCAAATAAAGACTTTGGTCCCAGATCCTAGCTCTAATTCCAACCGAGTTGAAGCCCAAAAGGAAAAGTAGGAAAATGGCACAATCTAAAAAAAAGACTTAATACAGGGAAAGAAAACCAATTGAATCAGGTTTACAGAGCAGATGCTTGGGTATATAATGTAAGAAAATAGAAATGTACCACAGATTCTACCAGAGGGCTGACCAATAGATTTCTACATGAATAGCAATATACCTGTGACATACCTGTCTGTAAGAGGAGTGATTACTAGCCGTGGGGTGTTCCCCAAATATTCATAGGAATATGAGAATTGTGCATCACAAATATTAGCAAAGCAATTCTTTTTCTCATCATCCCATCGATGACGGAGCTGAGACTGCCACGTGAATGCTTGGGCATTTTCCACCTGTAGAAGGAAGAGAATATGATCCACTGAACTGAAGCTGTCAAAATATGCTGTCTAGTACTTAACTACACAATAAAAATACAGTAGTAAATAATGACAGAAGAGGACCCGCCAGCCCATCCAATCTGTCTTGTTATCTTTTAACGCATAATGTAGCTTTCGAGGTTAATAACCATTCTGCTGTTTTCAAGTTTGCAGTGAAGGAGTGGCCTAGTGGTTAGAGTGCTGTCTCAGCATCCTGAGGTTGTGCACTTATGGGCAAAGGTAAGGGGGAGGGAGGGAGATAGATGCAGCCGGTAGGTAGGAAGGAGGGAGGGGGGCAGTACGCGATCAGTGACCGCATGCATTCCCTCCCTTAACTGCAGAGCCAATGCCATTCACCGCTCCACGGCGCAGTGGATGGCCTTGTCCCCATACTCGCAGTAAGCACTTTTTCCCCCCACCATTTTAACGGGTTACCCGTGGCTATCCACAGGTAATAGCCTCTATGTTATTCTTTATTGCAAACTCCAAGATACATCTATATGCACCTACCCGCCCCCTCCGCTCTACAGCATCCCCCAGGAAGATCTCTCCTGTTGGAAACTGCCCGCAAACGCTCCTACAGCCACTTCATCCCACAGCTTTGGAACCATCACTGAACTCATTGATGACCTTCCGAAGAGCAGTGAAGGTCCAACCGCAAAAAAATTCCCTCTGATATCTCTCCGTTAACAACTACCAGATGGTGACCCCCGGTTCAATCTTCTGTAATACCCCTCCATAAATTCCCTATGAATGTCTTCAAGTTACTGTACTGCCCAGCCTTGCCCTTTTATGACTGTATTGTATCGCCAAATGTACTGTCCAATGTAAATTCTGTGAATGTTGGCTTGTAATCCGTTCTGAGCTCCCGGGAGGGAGGAATAGAATCAGATCAAATCAATAAATCAATCAATCAATCTTACAGATAACAAATATAAAGTTCATTTTATCTGTGTATTTTCAGTGATTCTACTCAAGAGATCCCTGAAAATGTGTATTATATTATGTGGAGAAGATATGTCGTTAACTTTATGTTGTTTCTATGCAGCTGGAAATTTACATCTGAAGAAATATGCTCATATACATTTATCATTACAGAAAGATTACAGATAGAATTTGGAAGAGGAATTTGAAGATTAATATCACCTACATTATTTAATATAATGACGGTACCATTGGGTTAACAACTTGTCAACATAGATTTAATCCGTTTATTTATGTCGATGATATTTTGATGTATATCCCTTTTGTTAGTATCAAATTTTTGTTATTAAGTAGCCCTTTTGCTGGGACTGAAACAAGTTATGTGTTGGAACCACATTCTAAAATTCCCGGAGCCATTTGAAGTATGAGCTCAGAGTATTGCCACTGAAGGTTTTAGATCATTACGGAGGCTTAGATGTGCTAGAGCATATATTGAATTGGATGAAATTCCGATAATTGTTCAAATTACTGTCTTTTCCTAATGTAGGATGTAAAAAGTTAGTTTGTATAAAGCTTCAAACATTGCATTGGCTCCCAGTGGAGGTATGTTTTATATTTACTTTGTTCCTTCATTCATCATATTGCACTATCCTGTATGGAAAACAATTGTTTGGAGGCCATTGATAGAATATGGTAATGAGTAGTTATTGGACTATCATTTTTCCCTAATAGGTATAATTGCAAAGTATGGGGGGGGGGATTTCTGATTTGATATTAAATGAATAGGACAGAATATATATGTAATGTAATGTAATGTAATTTATTTCTTATATACCGCTACATCCGTTAGGTTCTAAGCGGTTTGAAGAAAATATACATTAAGATTATAAATGAGAAGTAAGAAGGTACTTAAAAAATTCCCTTACTGTCCCGAAGGCTCACAATCTAACTAAAGTACCTGGAAATTAATAAAGAAGAGAAAATAAAGATGGTTGAAAAAAGAAAAATTCTATGTGAATTTATAGGATGGAAATTAAACTGACAGTGAAGAACTGTATGAAAAATACATATGGAATGCAGTTAGAGAGGGTAGGTTACAATCTATTTATGGTATTTGTTTAATTGGAAGGTGTTAAGGTGGGTAATTTGGGGGAAGGTTATCTGAAGGTAGGTGAATCTTCTGGAGGTAAAAGAGGAGGGGTTAAGATATTTGGATGAATTTTTTGAAAAGCAGGGTTTTGATTTCTTTTCTGAATGTTTTGAGGTTGTCTGATATTGTCATAAGATTGGAGATGGAATGGTTGATTTTTGCTGCTTGTGTTGCCAGAAGGTTGTCAAACATTTTCTTGCGTTGTGTGCCTTGTGGGGGGAAGACGAAAGGGTTCGAGGTTCTTCTGTGTCTTGAGGTGGAGATTTGGTTTAAGCGGTTGTTTAGATAGGAGGGGGAAGAGCCGTGTAATGCTTTGAATATCAGGCAGTGGAATTTGAATTGGATTCGTGCTTGTATGGGTAGCCATTGAGATTCTAAGAAGGCAGTTGTTATGTGATCATATTTTTTGAGTGAGTAGATCAATCTGAGGGCGGTGTTTTGTATGGTCTGGAGTTGTTTTATCATAGTGGCTGGACAAGGAAGATATAGGGAGTTGCAATAATCCAGCAGACCTAAGACTAGGGATTGGACGATTAGTCTAAATTGTGCTTGGTCAAAGAATTTTCTGATTTTACGGAGATTTCTCATGGTTAGAAAAGCTTTCTGGGTTGTTTTGTTGATCTGGGGCTGCATTGTGCAACATCTGTCTATCGTAACTCCTAGGAGTTTTAGTTCGGGTTATATTGGGTATTTGGTATTTTTGATTTTCAGTTCAGTGATGGTAGGAGTTTGGGCTTTTTCGAGCAAAAGGAATTTTGTTTTTTCAGAATTTAGTTTTAGTTTGTGATCCATCATCCATTTTTCTACTGTGTCTAAGGTTGTTTCTAGCTTTGTTGTGGTGGTGGTCTCTGATTGGTCAAAGGGGAGGATTATGGTGATGTCATCAGCATAGCTGAAAGATGTGACATCTAGGGTATCTAAAGTGGCTCCTAGGGAGGAGATAAAAAGGTTGAAGAGCGTAGGTGAGAGAGGTGATCCTTGTGGAACTCCGCAGGGATTTGTCCATGGTTCTGATTTGATATCATTGTATTTTACCCTGTAGGTTCTAGATTTGAGGAACCCCTGAAACCATTTGTAGACCTTGCCTGAGATTCCTATGGCGTCGAGAATTTGTAGTAATAAGGTGTGGTCAAGTAGGTCAAATGCTGCGGAGAGGTCTAATTGTATTAATATCATTTTTTTTCCTTTACTGATGTGTTGTCGGGCTGTATCTAGTAATGTGACAAGTAGTGTTTCTGTACTATGGTTAGTTCGGAATCCTGATTGTGAGGGGTGGAGTAGGTTATGTTTTTCCAGATATTCGGTGAGGTATTGTGCCACTAGGCCTTCTATTATTTTAACGTACAATGGTATTGAAGCGATAGATCTGTAGTTGGAGGGGCTATCTATTGGGCCTTTGTGATCCTTTATGATTGGAGTGATTAAGATCTCTCCTAGGTCCTGTGGGAATTGGCCTTCTGTCAATGTGGTTTGAATCCATAGCATGAAGTTGGTTTTGAATGTGGTGGAGGCGTTTGATAATATGTAGGTGGGGCAATTATTTAGGTCACTGGAAGCATGGCTGTATTTATTGTAGAGTCGGTTCATATCCGACCAGACTAGAATTGGGAAATCAGACCAGCTTCTGTCTGCTACGATGGCTTCGCTAGTTGATGGGTTTGTTATTATTGAATGTAGATCTGATATTGGTGATCTTGTTTTTGAAATGGTCTGCTAGGTGGATGGCTGTTGGTGGGTGGATACTTTGGGTGGAGAGGTAAGGTTTGGTATCTGTGAGGTTCTTTACTAGATTAAATAGCTTTTTTGTGTCTGGGGTTTTTTTGCCTATCATTTTGGAGTAGTAGGCTTTTCGTTTTTCCTTGAGTTTGGTTTTGTATTGATTAATTTGGTATCTCCATGCAGTTTTAGTGTGTTCTAAACTCTTGTTTTTTTTCCAGACTCTTTCTAGTTGTCTGCAGAGCTTTTTAGATTGGAGAAGTTCGGCGTCGAACCATTTATCAGAAGGTCTGCATATTTTGAATTTTAGTTTTTCTGGGGCTAGCTCATTTAGAATGGTTTCACTTATGGATCTCCATTGGGATATAAATTTGTTGGGAGCTATGTTGGTGGTGGCGTGGTCTGCTTTATCCCAGAATATGGAGGGTTCGATTTTTTGGCGTGTTTTGAAGGAGGTTTTTATTGGAGGTTGTTTGTTAATGCTTTGAGGCCAGTTGATGTCAAAGGTGTATTTATAGTGATCTGACCAAAAGGAGGGGTGCCATGCCCCATTAGAGATATTGATTTTGGGTTTGTGAGGATGTTGGGTCATATAAGCAGCAAGATCTAATTGGTGTCCTTTTTCGTGTGTGGATTGGGGATTGAGGATCTGGTAGTTTAGTGCATTGAGGTATGAGAGTAAATTTATTACTTGTTTTGAGGTGTGAGGTTTTGAGGTTTTGAGGCCGTTCGGCGCGCGGCGAAGGCGAGCGGCAAAGGCGCTCGCCTTAGCGAGAGCGCCTTTGCGAAGGAGCCTTGCGAGGGAACCAGAAACGCCAAGTAATTCACTTTTCTCTTTTCTCGTTTCTCCTTTCTATTTTCTCTCTCTTACCCACAGCAGGAGCACACCAGCACTTCACGAGAGCAATGGAGGACCCAGGAACCCAGAGGTACTTTCCAGTATACTGCACAGAGTGTAATATGTACGACTACCTCCCCTTGGGAAGGCGGGAGTACATATGCAGTCGGTGTCAGGAACTGGAAAGCCTGAGGATGGAGGTCGGCAGATTGAGGGTCAAGGTCCAGAAACTCGAGGGACTGGAGGGACTGAGCAACACAGAGGAGACGAACTGGTCAACCAAGGACACAGACGGAGCAGACCCCATGGTGGACCAGGTGAGGGACCTCGAGAGATTCATCGAGGAGGCCTATAGGAGGAAGGTGGAGGAACAGGACCATCAGCTGCACAGACATATGTTGGCAGACGAGACCCAGGATCCACAAGGCGACACCGGGGAAGGACCTAGCGGAGGAATCACGCAAGAGGAGGAGACCGTGACCCACCGGGACCCCGAGGGAGAGACACCACATTACACTGAGGACACAGACCTGAGACAGAGGAGGTTGCTGAGGAAAGGGAAGTCTGCTATTGTGGTGGGAGACTCGATCTTGAGAGAGGTAGATAGTCACGTAGCTGGAGGAAGGGAGGACCGGCTGGTGACTTGTCTCCCAGGGGCCAAGACACGAGATGTCACTGATAGGATCGAGAGGATCCTGGACGGAGCAGAGACAGAGGAGACTGCGGTGATAATCCACATCGGAACGAATGATGTGAGCCGGAGGAACTTCAGCATGGCCACACTGACTGACCAGTTCAGGGTCCTGGGACGAAAGCTGAAGCGGAGTACCCGGAGGATAGCATTCTCGGAGATCCTGCCTGTACCGAGAGCAGATGCAAAGAGGCAGGCAGACCTCCAGGCTGTGAATGCATGGTTGAGGAGATGGTGCCAGGAGGAGGGCTTCCACTTTGTGAGGAACTGGACGTCCTTCTGGGGAAAGAGCAAGCTCTACCGGCGGGACGGCCTGCACCTGAGCACAGCGGGAACTAGACTACTGGCAGCCAATGTGAGGAAGGAGATCGAGAGGGCTTTAAACTGAGGAGAGGGGGAAAGCCGACAGCTGATCTGATGTTGACGCTTCGGACAACAGCATCCAGAACAGATGCTGAACGGGCTGACTGCAAGGAGGAAGTAGAGAGACCGGTGGATCTTATGATCAGACAGCGAGGGAAACATCAGGTAAAGGGAGCTTGCTGGGAAGAGACTAAGGGGCATAGAGACACAGGGGGACTGGGTGGCACGAGGGCGAAAACTGAGGGCAATATAGGGGTGCCACAAGGCGAGGGGGATCAAACAGAGCCTCAAGGGATGATAGCCCAGGAGGAGACCGGTAGGGCTAGAAAACCCAGAGGAGAAGCTGGGGAGAGGGGTGGCGGAAATGTGGGGAAACCGAAAGCTGCGAGAGTAAAGGCTAAGGGCAAAGCAGAAGCACAGGGAACAGGAGAACTGCCCTAAATTCAAGGGGAGGCGGCCCAGGTAAATAAGGAGGTGGAGGAAAAACGACAGGACCTGCGGTGCTTATACGCCAATGCAAGAAGCCTCATGGCCAAGATGGGTGAACTAGAGGTCGTAGCCAAGGGGGAGGACCTGGATATAATTGGAATTACAGAAACATGGTGGACAGAGGAAAATCAATGGGATGTGGCGCTGCCAGGGTACAAGCTCTACAGGAGGGACAGGACCCACAAGAAGGGGGGAGGCATAGCACTATATATAAAGGACTCTATCTACTCGGTCGGGATGGATATGGCAAAGAAGGCAGAGGGGCTGGAATCGCTATGGGTCAAATTGCCGAGAAACAAGGGTACAGACATAAAACTGGGGCTGTACTATCGCCCACCTGGTACACCGGAGGAAATCGGACACGACTTGGAAGCTGAACTGAGACAAGAATGCAGGACTGGAAGTGTAACAGTGATGGGGGACTTCAACTACCCGGGGATTGACTGGAGTACGGGTCACTCCAACTGCACTAAGGAAACAGGATTTGTAGAAGCTGTGAGGGACTGCTTCATGGAGCAACTAGTCAAGGAACCAACACGAGAGAGTGCTACTCTTGACCTCATCTTAAACGGATTAGGGGGGCCTGCAAGAGGGGTAGAAGTGGGAGGACCACTAGGCAACAGTGACCACAACGCGATCCGATTCACATTAGAAAGGGGGACACCCACAGTAAAGAGGACCGCAACAACTGCGCTCAACTTCAGGAAAGGGAACTATGTTGCTATGAGGGAAATGGTGGGGAGGAAGCTCAAAAACGTCCTTAAGATGGAGACTGTAGGAAGCGCCTGGACCCTATTCAGGGACACCCTGCAGGAAGCACAAAGAATGTACATCCCAAGTTTCAGGAAAGGTGGAAAGAACAAGCGGTCAAAGGACCCGGTTTGGATCTCAACAGAAGTAAAGAGGGCAATAAACGACAAGAAAGTGTCCTTCCGGAGATGGAAAAAGGACCCAACGGAGGAAAATCACCAGGCGCACAGGAAATGCCAAAAGGAATGCCACCGAGAGGTTAGAAAAGCAAAAGGGAAATATGAAGAGGGGCTGGCCAGGGAGGCGAAAAACTTCAAGGCATTCTTCAGTTACGTAAAGGGGAAGCGACCAGCGAGAGAGGAGGTGGGGCCGTTGGACGATGGGGATAGGAAGGGAGTGATCAAGGAGGATAAAGAGGTAGCTGAGAGGTTGAACACGTTCTTCTCGTCGGTTTTCACGAGAGAAGACACATCTAATATACCAGACTCAGAGGAACTCATGAGTGGGGAACAGGCTGAAAAATTAGAACACATAGAGGTAAGTAAGGAGGATGTCCTCAAGCAGATAGACAGGTTAAAATGCGGCAAATCGCCGGGCCCAGATGGGATCCACCCAAGGGTTCTGAAAGAACTAAGACAAGAAATAGCGGGCACAATCCAGCATGTTTGCAACCTATCCTTGAAAACTGGAGAGGTACCAGAGGACTGGAAATTGGCGAATGTCACACCTATCTTCAAGAAGGGATCGAGGGGTGACCCCGGAAACTACAGGCCGGTGAGCCTGACTTCAATTATAGGGAAGATGGTGGAAGCTATGATCAAGGATGGTATTTGCGAGCATATCGAGAGAAATGGCCTACTGAGAACAAGCCAGCATGGATTCTGTAAGGGAAGGTCATGCTTAACGAACCTTCTGCACTTCTTTGAGGGAATAAGCAGTCGGGTGGACAATGGGGAACCTATAGACATCATTTACCTTGATTTTCAAAAGGCTTTCGACAAGGTGCCACATGAAAGGCTGCTTAGGAAACTGTGGAACCACGGGGTGGGAGGGGATGTGCACAGATGGATCGAGCACTGGTTGTCGGGTAGACTGCAGAGGGTCGGAGTAAAGGGACAATACTCTGACTGGCGGGGAGTCACGAGCGGTGTGCCACAGGGATCGGTGCTGGGGCCGTTACTCTTCAACATATTTATCAATGACCTGGAAAAAGAGGCAAAGTGCGAGATTATAAAATTTGCAGACGATACCAAACTGTGTGGCAGAGTTAGGTCTAGGGAGGAGTGTGAGGACCTGCAAAGGGACATGGACAAGCTGGAAGACTGGGCAAACAAATGGCAAATGCGCTTTAACGTGGAAAAATGCAAGGTCATGCATATAGGTAAAAAGAACCCGCTGTTCAAATACAAATTGGGGGGGGCATTATTGGGAGACAGCAGTCTTGAGAGAGACTTGGGTGTGCTGGTAGATGCATCATTGAAGCCATCTGCACAGTGCGCAGCAGCCTCGAAAAAAGCCAACAGAATGCTGGGCATCATAAAGAGGGGCATATCAACCAGGACGCGGGAAGTCATCATGCCATTGTATAGAGCTATGGTGCGTCCACATCTGGAATACTGCGTTCAATATTGGTCGCCGTACCTCAAGAAGGACATGGCGGTGCTTGAGAGAGTCCAAAGGAGAGCAACGAAACTGGTAAGAGGGCTGGAACACTGCCCATATGCCGAGAGGTTGGATAGGCTGGGGCTCTTCTCTCTGGAAAAAAGGAGGCTCAGGGGAGATATGATAGAGACCTTCAAGATCATGAGGGGCATAGAGAGGGTGGATAGGGACAGATTCTTCAGGCTGAAGGGGTCAACAGGCACGAGGGGGCATTCGGAGAAACTGAAGGGAGATAGGTTCAGAACAAATGCAAGGAAGTTTTTCTTCACCCAAAGGGTCGTGGACACTTGGAATGCGCTACCGGAGGAAGTGATCAGGCAGAGTACGGTACAGGGATTCAAACAAGGATTGGACGGATTCCTGAGGGATAGGGGGATCGTGGGATACTGAGAGAGGTGCTGGGATGTAACACAGGTATAGAAAGCAAACCAAGTAATAAGTATAGAAATCTGACCAGGTCGTGCATGTGCAAGACCGGAGGGTTAGGACTTCGATGGGAAGATAAAACTCAATGGGAAACCAAGGTGGCAAGGGGGCCCCTTCTGGTGTCTCAGACAGGCCGTGACCTGTTCGGGCCGCCGCGGGAGCGGACTGCTGGGCAGGATGGACCTGAGGTCTGACCCAGCGGAGGCACTGCTTATGTTCTTATGTGATCTTCTAGATGGAGGTTTATGTCTCCTAGGAGAAGGTTATGAGGTGATGTTAGGGAGTTCTGGTAAATAAATTCTTCAAGCGCTTGTTTGTTGTCATTCCATTTTCTTGGTGTTGAGTAACAGAGGATGCATGTTAGAGTTTCTATGAGAGAATCATCGGATAGTTGACAGGCTAGGAGATCTAGGTGGGGAGTGGAGTGTTTGTCTAGGGTCTTTATATTGATGTTGTTTTTGAGTATGATGGCTAGGCCTCCACCACGTTTTTTTTTTCTGCAGATTAATTCAATTTTATAACCCATTGGGCAGAGTTCTGTGATGGAGGGATCGGATTCTGAGGTTAACCAGGTTTCGGATAGGAATAAGCAGCTTAGTTGTTTTTTAATTATCCAGTCCTTAATAAGGTCTGCTTTTGTGCTTATTGATCTGATGTTCATATATGCACAGGATAATGTAGTGTTAAGTGTTTGGGGAGTGGGTGAGCAGTTTGGGTGGAGGAGATTTTCTTTGGTTAGTGGGTGATAGTTGTGGTTTACCGATTTTGGTTTTAGGGTTGGTCTATTTCTCCAGTTGGTTGGTATGCTGATATGGTTGAGTGAGGAACAGTCTATCAAGTTTCTGGGCAAGTATAGTTTTCTGGTAGGTGGAGGGAATCTATGGGATTTTGTTAAGGTTGGGATAGAGGATGTATGATATCCTTCTGCTTTTCTGTTGGTTAGGAGTAGGAAGAATATTAAATGTATGATATATGTACTACATATGAATTAGTAGGATTGGGAGGGAGGGTTTTAATATTATGATTTAAGTTAAATTCATAGAGAATCAAGTGATATTGTTTAAGTTTAAATGTTATTTTATGATACACTTGTAAGATGTAAAATGGGGGCGTGGCTTTGGAGCGGACGAAGATGCTGGGTAATGGAGTAGCTCTGTGAAGGCAAGCTAACTGACAGATAATATAGTTGGAAAAAATTTCAAATTTCGCTCTGAAAAGTGAATTGGAGATTGATTATGGCTTCGGGTAAGCAAAATAAAAATTTGACAGCGGGAAGCGGCTCAGGAAGTGTGAAATGGTCAAAACTTGATACGGCTTCCCCGCTGTCAGTTCCATTGCCGCCGGAGGATGTAGAAAATAAAGACATAATGAAGGAAATCCAGGCGGTAAAAGAAATAGTTTTAGAATGTGCTAAAAGTATAAAAGAAGTAAAGGAAGAGGTGGTGTATTTGTCGAATAAACTGCAAGTGATGGAATTGAAAGTGGACCAAATAGAGAAACGAGTGGAAAAGTGTGAGGAGGAAAGTGTACAGCATAAGGAATACAGTAAAGAAATTGAAGCGCTAAAAATGGTGCCTTATGTTTCCCCTAAATCTAGTTCATCTTCCAAGTATTAACATACCTAGAAGATACAGAGAAAATAAAATATTAATGGATACTTGGAAAACGTTGAGGTTTATAAGTAAATTAACACCTATCCCAATAAACAAGTCAACTAATCAATCTCTATGGATAACCTCCAAGATCAAAATTGGCGGAGCTCAAATCCTTTGGAAGAACTGGATTATTGCAGGCATTAGATCTCTAAATGATGTTATTTCAGAAGGTAAACTGCTGGAATTTTCACAATTGCAACATAGATTTGGTCTTAGTAAAACACAAAGTTTTAAATGGTTGCAATTGAAGCAGGCCATTCAGGTTGGGTTCCCTGAATGGAAAACATTGAATAATCAATATAGTTTAGAGTTCTTATGTTTTCAAGCAGACTTCCTAGGGCATCAAGCCGCATTGTGGTATAAATTAATATCTGGATATTTGAATAAAAAACCAAAAAATGGTCTAAGAGAAATTTGGAGCATTGAGATTAAGCATCAAATTACTGCATCTCAATGGCCACTAATTTGGTCTTGGAGAATGAGATGTACAGTGTCAGCATCTATGAGACAAACTTGGTTCTTTTTATTACATAGAGCTTTTTGGACCCCTACACGTTTGCAAAAATTAGATAGTTCTAAGTCCAATAAATGCTGGCACTGTAATCTGGAACCTGGGACGTTGGATCATTTACTGTATCATTGTCCCTACATTAAAAGTTTTTGGAATGCAATTTGGCCACAAATTAATAAATTGATGGAAAATCATGTAGCAATATCATATGATACAGTGTTATTTGGAATGATGATGAGAAAAAAAAGTCAAATTTCACCAGAAAATAACAAGCTTTTATTAGTTATGACAGGGGTTGCCATTCAGCATATAACCAACAATTGGAAGAATTATAGTAACCTAAATTATACATTTTGGTGGAATACAATATGTCATATATTCAAAATGGAAAGAGCAATAGCAATACAAAGAGGGACATATACTAAATTTATAAAAATATGGGGGCTATTGACAAAATATTGTAATGAATAAATAATATGATTTCTCTTCTTCTTTTCTTCTTTTCAATATCTTCTTTGTGACACACATGAAGGGGAGGTAGTGAAAATAATTTTTACACAATATGATATAATATGATATACAATATGTAATGTATGATTGGAAAATACTAGAAGGGTGGGGGGAGGGAGAGGGGATAAATATATATTTAGAATATTATGTATTAGATATAAAAGTGATATTGTGTATTCATTAATTGTATTTCAATATTTTGTACACTTTATGTAAAATTTGAAAATGAATAAAAATTATAAATAAAAAAAAAAAAGAAATTGAAGCGCTAAAAAGGGAGCTGGAAGATTTATCTAATAGGGAACGAAGGAGCAATTTAAGGGTGCTTGGGGTCCCGGAGGGAATTGAACAGTCAGATCCGATTGGATTTTTGCTCAATTTTTTGCCAAAGGTGCTCCTGATAAAAAATTAATTTCCGTTGGAAATTGAACGCGCGCACAGGGTCCCAACAAGATTGACAAGCAGCCAGAAAGGACCACGTCCACTGATTTTTAAGCTACTGAGATATCAGAAGGTAGCTGAAATAATTAAATTGGCCAAAGATAATAAAAATTTTAAATGTCAGGACTCTAAGATTTACATCGTTCCTGACTTTGCTAGAGCAACGGCACAAAAGAGGAAGCAGTTATTGGACCTGAGACCACAGCTGAGAAGTCTGGGAGCTAGATATGGTCTCATATACCCGGCAATTATGCGGGTCACTTATAAGAATAAAACTTTGAATTTTGAATCTGCAGCAAAACTTAAGGAGTTTCTAGAGCAGTGTGAATCACCAATGGCTACTTAAGAGAAGATCTGGATGAAAGTATTTACTTTCTTGGTTGTAATGTTTATTTTTGTTTGAGAAATTCATATGTTTAAAAAAGTTAATGGGATTCTGAAGGAAGAACTGCAGTTGGATTCAAAAACATTCCACATTCCATCTTGTCAGGAGGCAAATGGAAAGTAGCCTGTAAGAGTCTATGAGATGCAATATTACAGACTTTTTAAAGGACAGTGGTTGAATAGATGGACTGAATTGACTTGCTGATTGGAAAGACAGACTGAGGAAATGTTGGAGGATTGTGGAAAACAGTTTGAAGGAGATAAGTTATATATGATACTGAGAATGAGAAAGTATATTCTACAAGCAAGAGGACATTAATTAGAATGGATCTGCAAGCAAGATGTGTGTTGGAATGTGACTTTGTATGCCTTATAATTTTAAATTGAAAAAAAAAAAAGGGGGAAGTCTGCTGTGATATATGGAATAATGACATTGTAATGGAAAATCCATTAATGCAGCAGAGGATTTATTAAAGATGGTTCTGATATATAGTTGGCCTGGCATTAAAATAAAAATGACAGATATGTGGTGGTCAATAATAAAGAAACAGGGATTATATATGTATGAGGTGAAGGATTTTTGATTGACACCATAAGTCTGAAATCGTGGCCGCTGCAAATCTTTATGAAAAATAGTTTGAAGAGGAGATTTTATATGGACCAAAGGATGTGAATGAGAATGTATAAGCAGAAAATGAGAGGACACTAGTTGGTATGGATCTGCAAGGAAGAGGAGATTTGGAATGTGACTTTATGTGGCATACAGCACCTCATTTCAAGAAGAGGAAGTTTGATATTATGTATGGACTAAGGTTTTGCATTTGCAAATCTGTTAATGTAACAGTGGTCATAATACTGTAGGTTTTGCTAAAAGTTGGTCTGACTTTAATATACTCTTTGAAAAGAAAAAGTTAGGAAGGATGATTTCTAATATATATTAAACTAGTCTTATAGCCCATTACATTAACGGATGCTAGAATATATGTGTGTGTGTCTCTCTTTATTTCTTTTTCTCTCTCTCTCCTTAGCCGCTTTCTTTCTTTCTTTTTCCTTGGCTGTCCATCACCACCCCTTGCCTGCTCCCCCTGTCCATTCTCCCTTCCTTTTACCTCCCCTGTGTCCACCACCACCCCTTCACAGCTCTTCTTATGCAGCAGCAGCCCTTCTCCCTTTGTTTTACCTCCCCCCTGTCCAGCAGCACCTTTCCCTCCCCCCATACCAGTTCCCTGTGCACCTGCCCCTGTGTCTTTCTTCTTGTCTTTCTGTCTTCCTTCCTCCCTCTGTCTGTGTGTCCAAAGCAGCATTCCCTCCCCCTCCATTTCCCTCCCCCCACACCAGTTCTCTGTGCACCTGCCCCTGTGTCTTTCTGTCTCCCTTCCTCCCTCTGTCTGTCTGTCCAAAGCAACATTCCCTCCCCCTTCCATTTCCCTCCCCCCACACCAGTTCCCTGTGCAGCAGCATTATTGTTTCCTCTACCCCCTTTCCCTTCCCACAGTAGCGACTACAAACGCGGGTCCGAGTCCTTTGGCGTCCCCCTTCCCTTCCCGCGGGTCCGACTACACATGGCGATTCAAGCAGCGTGTCCAGCAGTCTTCACACACTGCTTCGGGTCCTTCTACTGGCCTGATTTACTCTGGCACGTCCGGAGCAAATCAGGGCAGTAGAAGGGCCCGAAGCAGCGTGTGAAGACTGCTGGACACGCTGCTTAAATCGCCAGTTGGGGCCACGGTAAGGGAAGGGGGGGCGGCAAAGGACTTGGGTGCCGGGCAGCGGAAATCTTCTTCTACCTTGCCTCTCCTCCACCGTCGGGAGTCAGCGCCAGGATCTTTAATGGCTGTTGGTTCCGCGTTGAAAGAATCCCGCGCCTCTTTGAAAACTGTCACGCTGCTGGAGGCGGGAGGCGACGGAGAGGGCAGGGGGTGAGCCGCGCATGCGCACTTCCTAGCTACAGCTCACAGAAAACGGACGCACGCTTAGGAAGTGCGCATGCGCGGCTTACCATTTTATTATATTAGATAATATTTAAAGGTGTTAATTGACTTGAGGGTATGGGGTGTAATCTGCTCTAAAAGGTGGATGTGGTTTGGATGATTGTAATTTTAAAAGTTTATTTGATTATTTATTTATTACAAAGATATCTTATTTGTAATGAGTGAGTAGGGAAAAGATGGTTTATGAGAGAAAGGAAAAAAAAATAGGAGGAGGTAATCCTTGATAAAGAAGTCTTGTTTGATAAAGTGATTTTCATTTAATATTATAATGATCTGGCTAATGGATTAGAAATTATAAATATAGCTTGTGGGGAGTTTATTGCCTAGTCAAGGTGTGCGTTTCAAAGCTGGCATGTAATTTAAGGGAGGGAAGAGAGGGGGTGGGGATTAAGGGTATGGGGAGGGGTACAGGGGAGGGGATGGGGTCTAATAATAATTTTAAAAAGGGGAAAAGAGGATATAATATTGATGTTGGGAATATTTTGGTTTATTGGTTTGATTTGACATAATGACTCTAAAGATTCTTTCACTAAATGCTAATGGTCTCAACCATCTGATAAAAAGAAAAAAAACATTGCTATATTAAAAAAAACAGAATGCGGATGTCTATTTCATACAAGAGACTCACCTTAATGGAGATGAATCAAAAAAATTAATTGGTAATTGGGTGAAGGATTGTTTTTTTGCACCGGTGGTGGGGAAAAAAGCTGGGGTAGCTATTTTAATAAATAAAAAATGTTCAGCAGGATTTAGTATGGTGGCTGCAGATAAATTAGGAAGGTGGGTACATGTGAAAATGAGTATGGGCAATAATACCGTGGCGTTATTTAATGTGTATGTCACTAATTCGAATCAAATTGAATATTTTAAAACTCTACAACCAATAATTTTACCACTGGCTGCTAATAATTTGATAGTGGCAGGAGATTTTAATGCTGTTATGGACCCTTTATTGGATAAAAAACCTAGTAAAATTTTTAAATCTTTAGGGTTGGAAAATTTTATAAATTCTTGTAATTTAAAGGATATTTGGAGAATTCTTCATTTTAATGATCGAGATTTTTCGTTTTATTCACATGTTCATAAATCTTTTTCTAGAATTGATTATATTTTTGTTTCTGATGGGCTAATACAAGATGTTACTCAAGCCTCTATAGAACCAATAATTTTATCAGATCATGGTGGAGTGTGGATTAATTTAAATTTTAATGATCCAGATAATGTTAGGCCTATCTAGAGATTTAATAATGCATTGCTTGCATATCCAAAATTTTGTGAAGAATTTCAATCAAAAATTGATGAATATTCTCAAAATAATATTACAGAGGAAGTGTCTTTAGAAATAATATGGGATGCTTTTAAGGCAACAATGAGAGGGCAAATTATATCATTTTCAGCCTATTCTAAAAAAAACCTAAATAAGCAATTTACTGAAGTGGAACAAGAAATAAAAGACTTAGAATCGAAATTGATTAATAAGTGGGAGAATTCTACGTTACAAGCTTTATTAAAAGCAAAATATAAATACAATGAGATTTCTTCTAAATTGGCTAAAAATAATATATTCTATGTCAGCAAGCTTTGTATTATGGTAGTTCAAATAAGGCGGGAAGATTATTGGCTAATTATCTTAAAGTGAAAAAAAGAAAGATGAAAATGAATGCAATAAAAGATGAAAAAGGTGATATTCATTCTCAGATTGGTCCTATTTTAAAACAATTTTTAAATTATTATAAAAACTTGTATTCTTCTGCGTCTTATTTAAGTAAAGAAAAAGATGGTGTAGAGTTTTTAAATAATATTGAAGGTCTGAAGATTCCTAATCATATAAAAAGAAGTTTGGAAAATCCAATATCTTTACAAGAATTACAAACAGCATTGAAGTCTCTTAGAGTGGGGACTGCTCCAGGTGGTGATGGTTTTACAGTAGAGTTTTATAAAGCATTTCAAAATATTCTTTTACCCCATTTATTAAATTTATATCAGAATCAACTAAAGAAAGGTTGTATATCAGGCACTATGGCAGAATCATTAACTATTGTTTTGCCGAAGCCAAATAAAGATCCCATGCTGGTTTCAAATTACAGGCCTATTTCTTTGATAAATGTGGATGGTAAATTATTAGCCAAACTTTTGGCTATACGTTTGGCAAAAGCTCTTCCTCACATAATTGGTATGCATCAAACAGGGTTTGTTGCTCAGAGACACTCTTCTAATAATACCAGATTGGCATTGCAAATGTTATATTTAACAAAAGAAATTGGAGATCCAGCTTTTTCTGTGTCTCTAGATGCAGAGAAAGCTTTTGATCGGGTGGAATGGACATTTATGTATCAGGCCATGGAATGGTTTGGTATTGGTTCGGGATTTATACAAATGATTAAAACACTGTATAGCTCTCCTGTTGCTAGATTATATATCAATAATAATTTTTCTGATTGTTTTAAATTGCAAAGGGGAGTTAGACAGGGATGTCCTCTATCTCCTTTACTTTTTGATATAGTGCTTGAACCCTTATTACTAGCTGTTCAACAGGAAGAGGAGATACAGGGTATACCGCATAAGGATAAAGAATATAAAGTTTCTGCATATACGGATGATATATTACTTCATTTGAGGAATCCTGAAACAACCATTCCAAATTTATTGGATTTGATAGAAAAATTTGGAAAGTTTTCAGGATATAAAATAAATTGGACTAAATCAAAAGTTCTTCCTTTAAATGTGCATTGCACAAAAGGATTATTTGATTTATTCCCTTTTATATGGAAAGAAGAAGGAATAAAATACTTAGGTATATGGATAAAAAACACACTTGATGAGACAATTATAATGAATGAAAAAAGTTTATTGCAAAAAGTAACAGAGTTATGTGAGCAATGGAATCCTTTACATTTATCTTGGTGGGGAAGAGTTCAAACTGTCAAAATGATGATATTGCATGTGGTTTGCTATCAAATGGGAATGATACCAGTTTTTTTTCAGGGGTCTTTTTATAAAAAATTAAACAATATTCTTAGTAAATTTATTTGGCTGGGTAAAGCTGTAAGAATTGCTCTAGTGACTTTACAAAAACCAATTGAGGAGGGAGGGGTAAATTTTCCAAATTTTTATAGGTTTCATCAATCCTATATCTTCCGCCCAGAACTCACGGAGAAGCTTCCAGATTGGTTATGGTTGGAGTGGCAGCTCATGTCTCCTATCAGGCTTTGTCATCTGCTTAGCATTAAAATGCCTAGAATAAGGAAAACCAATAGGATATTAATGGACACATGGACAACATTAAAATATGTTAACAGTTTAACTCCTCTTACTATTCAAAAATCTACTTGTCAAAACATATGGCTGAACTCCAAGATACAAATAGGCGGTTTTATGATTGTCTGGAAGGATTGGATTGAGGCAGGAATACGTACTTTAAATGATGTTATTAATGATGGTAAGCTGCTGGAGTTTTCACAATTGCAACATAAATTTGGTCTTGATAAAAAACAAAGTTATAAATGGTTGCAATTGAAGCAGGCCATTCAGGCATGGTTCCCTGAATGGAAGTCTTTAAATACTCATTTTACTCTAGAATTCTTATGCTTTCAGGCAGATTTTCTGGGTCACCAGGCCGCGCAGTGGTATAAAACATTATCTGGCTATTTAAATAAAAAACCAAGGACTGTACTTAGAGATATTTGGAGCATTGAGATTAAGCATAAAATTAATGCATCTCAATGGCCACGTATTTGGTCTTGGAGGATAAGATGTACATTGTCTGCGTCTATGAGGCAAACATGGTTTTTCCTGTTGCATAGAGCACTCTGGACCCCTGCTCGTTTACAAAAATTGGATTGCTCTAAGTCTAATAGATGTTGGCATTGTCATCTTGAGGCTGGAACCCTAGATCATTTATTATTTTATTGTCCTCTTATTAATAATTTTTGGAAATTGATATGGGGACAAATAAATTGTATGTTAGAGAATCATATGGCCCTGTCATATGACACAGTTTTGTTTGGGATGTCTATGAGGGCCAAAAGTCAAATCTCCTCGAATAATAATAAGCTGTTAATAATTTTAACAGGAGTTGCCATCCAACAAATAACATACAACTGGAAAGACTACAGGGGGTTGAATTACTGTTTCTGGTGGAGTTCGGTGTGTCATGTGTATGAAATGGAAAAAACATTGGCGATTAAGAGAGGATATTATAAGAAATTTAAAGATGTGTGGAGACCATTAATTGATTACTATAATAAATAAATGAATTTATCCCCATTTAGTATGTATAGGGAGGGTGGATGGGTGGGTTTTATGACATTAGGATGAGTAGTTACAAAAATATTTGGAAAGGGAGGGAGGGGAGGTAATTTATGGTATAAGATGATTGTAAAGTTTCAAGTGAAGAATGTATAGTATGACTTGATTTATTGTACACTTGTTTGTATAATGTAAAAAGGAATAAAGATATTTAAAAAAAAAAAAAAAAGATGTAAAATGAATAAAGAATAAAAAAAACCCAATGTTCTCATTAACGTTCCTTATGGTGGAATATGTTACCATCTGAGATTAACTGTAAACTACTGAAAACTTGTTTTATTTCAGAAATTGGAAATATCTAGATGATTATGGTTTGATTTGATATTACATTACCCATTTTGTGCTTTTAGCCACACTGAACAAGAGGCTAGAGTGGGATGTAATATACAAGTTACTTCGGTACCTTTGTAATGATCATTTTCGCCACAACATCTCGGGCATGTACGTCTATGGTACAGATAGTCATAATCTTTTGTCTGTCTCCTGGAGATAAGCTTCCAATAAGCAGTGTAATCAGCGCATTCAGCTGGATAATCTAAAGAAAACAGGCCCAAACCATGATAATCTTCTAAAAGACATCCAATAGCTTTAATTTGGAAGTATATGTAGAAAGGTACCTGTTTCTTGTTGTAATCTCTAATAGCATTTTCGTAACCTTCCTCCAGTCTGGCGAATGCTATACCGACCTCTGTGGTCCACCAAATCTGGGTACATGTTAAAGCAATCTATTATGAAATAGAAATGGAAAAAGTGGAAAAAAAAGGTGAATCACTTAGTTCTATGCTCACCAATCTTTCTGCAGCTGCAACAATAGAGTGCTCCCCTAAACCATGACCCCCAACTACAGGATTCATGATCCTGTTTGGGATCTCGACCCCCAGTTTGGTAAGCTGTGACATAGTTACTCAACTGTGATGAGGATTCAATATGGACAATAGGATAAGTATATCAGACAAAGGAATACACAAGGACGTAAAGGGCGATTTTGGTAAATAGGTTTCTAGCAGAATAAATCATCCTAAATTTAGGGTTGAAACATTTTTATTGAAGACAGCCAAACTGCCAAACATAAATATATCCAAACTGTCACATAACAGAATCTCAATAGTCAGAAATACAGATGAACTTCAATACATGGCATATTCCCAAACCCTTCTCTCACCCCCCCCTCTTGCCTGTTGCCTACCAGACAATGTTACCATGTTCCAGCATTCCCAACCAGAGCATAATAAGCTGGGGTTCTTGCTTCTTATAATTCCCCAAACCTAGCTGCAAAGAGTAGGACTTGACTCTATCCCTATATCTGGGATGCTCAATATCAACATCAATTAAATGTCTCACTAGGCAGCAGGAACCCCCCCTCCCCACCAAACCCCCCCAAACAAAGGTATACACGAGAATATTCCATCCCCCCTTCACTAACAATCCCCATTTAGAAAAAGGAAGCACATCAAGAAAAACATTCCTACCCTTCGCTCAACCCAAAACCCGAACAGCAAAGACCTTTCCATCCCATTTTTCATTCTCCATCTACTCCCCCACCCTCCCTCATATGCATACACCCCTCACCATTCACAACTCGTTCAAGAGGAGACTTCATCTTTTATGATGCAGAATCCATATATATGGATCTGGGAGCCTTTCACATCTCTGACTTCCCAGCAGGCCAATTGATGCACATCTGCCCACCAAAGCCAGTACCCAGGAGGTTCATGTAAAGTCCAATACTTCATAATCCCTTTCCGGGCCACCAGATTAAGCTTACGACACAACAATCTACCCATCCAACCCATAGTCCAAAGGCCCCTGGTAAGTCCAAACTCAATTGCTCTGGGGTACCAGCCAAATCAATGTGGAGCCCAATATGCTCATTTCCTGCTAATAATGCTGGATAAGACCACACTCCCAGAACATATGCCCAAAAGTCCCTTCCCCCCTTTCTACACTTCTGGGTATGCCCCCCCCTGCAAATACCATACTGTTTGGGCATTAGGTACGCGCGAAAGAACACCCCTAAAATAATATTCCTGTAGGGAAGCACTGCGTGTCAAAGCTGGGAGTCCTTTAATCTGTTCTATGATATCCCAAGACTGTAAGGGGGCTCGCAATTCTTTTACCCATCCCCTTCGATATAATTCTATCTTCTTACAGGATTCCACCCTCCCCAAACCCTTATATATCATCAATACCGATGTCTCCTCCTCAGTGTCCATCCCAAAAAAGGTGCACAGTGGGGAGCCAATATGAGCTCCCAGCTGCCCCTGGTCTAAGGAAGCCAAATAATGTTTGAGCTGACAATATGCATATCGATTCCCCCACTTCTCCTCAACCCGGCGCTGCAGTTCTACATAATCTATCAAATTCCCCTCCTGTGTAAGGACATGCTTCATCTGCCAGAACCCTCCCTCTCCCAATTGACAAAAGCGGGAACGGGGAGTACCCATGTAGCGATATCTGGTCAGTTACATATGGGTCCCTATCCAGATGTTGAACCAGCCATCTCCACGCATTTACCATGGATCTCAGCAACAAACTCTTGCAAAGTCAAACTGGAAGCAAAACTCTCGTTAAACGCAACAACGAAAAAAGATGAGCCGGGGCATAATAAACTCTCCCATCTGCACCAGGGTAAACTTATTCGACTGTAACAACCAGTCCTCTACATGCCGAAGCAAGCAAGCATAATAGTACCGATGCAAATTGGGCACACCCAAACCCCCAGACTCCCAACCTCCATGTAGCTAAGAAATAGGTAATTTAGATTTTCTGTCCGCCCTAAAGAACCTATCAACAAGCCATTTACCTTATTGATATCTCTCCAAAGCAATCTCAGGGGGAGTGTCTGGAAAAAATTTAGCCACTTTGGCAGTATCATCATCTGAATCAGCTGTACTCTCCCCGTTAACGGCAACAATTGCCAGCTATTCAACAGACGCTTAGTGACCTGCAACATCCCAGGTACATTCAATTTGTACAAAATGGATACATCCATTGCAATCTGCACACCAAGATATTGGAATGATCCCCTCGCCCATCTTAAAGGAAAATGGGGTCCCCACCAGTCCCGCAGCTCATCTGAAGATGTCAATGCTTATGATTTAGGCAAGTTCAGCCACAATCCTGCACAATCCTCATATTCTTTTATCAATTCCAACAAAGCCGGCAATGTCATCTCCAGTTCCAAGATGTGGACTAAAAGATCATCGGCATACGCCGCCATTTTGAACTGATGAGCCTCAACTTGAAACCGCACATATGCATCTCTAATAAGCGGATCGCATATGCATTTCTAATAAGTGAATCTAGTGTAAAGGCAAACAATAACAGTGATAAGGGTCAGCTCAGCCACGTCCCATGGAAGATGGGAAAAAGATCAGACTCCATCCCGTTGACCAGGAGTCAGGTCTGAAGTGAAGCATACAAGGCCCGCAAGGCAGACAAAAAATGGCCCCCAATATCATACGCCACAGGTGTCAAACTCAAGGCCTGCGGGCTGAATCTGGCCCACCTGGCTGTTTTATATGGCCCGTGGTCTGATGGTGTTATCTTGTGGCTGGCTTCTTCCTCCTCACAGTCGGAGTGTGCACGAAACCGTATATCAATGTCAGAGAGACGGCTTCCGATTCAAGCGCATAACGTGCGAGGAGCTGCTGCACATGGCTTCGTGCACACTGCGGATGCTAGGAGGAGAGAACCAGCCACAAGATAACACTGGGGGCACCAGACCACAAGCTGCATAAAACGGCCAGGTGGGAGCCGGCCAGAAGGTAAGACACCCGCTGGAGGGTGGCACAGCATGGAGGGAGGGAGACAACAAAAGTAGGGGGAATGATTCTATTTTCAAGTTAGTGTTTGAATTGTGTCAATTTTGAGAATTTTAGTCTGCTGCCTATATTTTGCACTGTTTAGGAAGAAATGCATTTGTTTCTATTTCTCTGTGGTTGTACTGCATGCAGAGTCTTGAATCTAAGGGTTTCGTTTGTATATATTAGTACTTTTAGTTTTTGGTCCGGTATTTGCATAGTGGTTATCTGTTTTCTGGTAGGAATGAATGTTGAAAAGCATACAGTACGCTTTGTGTAGTTTAATTTTGTGGTTAACCATTATGTGTTAATAAGATTATATTGTGTGTATGTGTGTATATATGACAAATGAATGGAAAAAACTGTGTTATAATTAGTACTATTATGAGGGTGGGGTCTGGGGTGCAGATTGGGCGGGGTCTGGCCTGTGACTTAGCCTGTATTTTGGATTTCGGCCCCTTAATGTGATTGAGTTCGACACCCCTGCCATATGCGGCCAATGTCTCGAACATAAAGTCCCACCGCACCCGATCGAAGGCCTTTTAAGCATCAAAGCTAATAAGGATCTCAACTTCTTACTAGCCCTCAATTCCAAAGACATCAGCAGTTTCCGCATATTCCACGCAATCGACCTACCGTGTACAAACTCTACTTGTGCCTCGTGTAAAAGCAGAGGCAGCACACAAGCCAACCATTTGCTAAAATTTTTGCCAACAGTTTAACCTCTGTTTTTAGCAATGATATAGGTCGATATGCCTCAGGCGTAGTCAGATCCTGTCCAGGTTTAGGGATGACCAAAATACATGCAATATTCAGAGCCTCCGGCATGGCCTCTGCCTTAATCATAACATTAAATGCCTGAGAAAGAGGCTGTACTATCTCCTCCCCTAAGATCTTATAGAATTCATTACGCAACCCAGGGGCTCCTCTCCAGGGGCTTTCAGCAGGGGACTGCTTTCTCCGGTGTCCTCGGGGCCTCCAGTTTAGCTCTCTCTACTGAGTTCACCTGTGGATGTACAATGTTGTGAAGGTACAAAGAACACCTCAAACCCTCCTCCTCAGGGGATGCATTAAATCATCCTAAGTTTAAAGAAGCAAGCTTTGATGTCTATGATGTCACCTGCGTGTGCCTGCATTCCCCTTTATCAGGGGTATCAAATGTCAGTCCTCGAGGGCCGCAATCCAGTCGGGTTTTCAGGATTTCCCCAATGAATATGCATGAGATCTATTTGCATGCACTGCCTTCTAGTTTTTTCAGTTTTTTCTATTTTTTGATTTCTTAATTTTTAGTTTAAGAAAGAAATCTTTCATTACACTTTACTTGTCATTTTTGTTAACTCTCTTATTTCTACATATCAACATTTCTAATTTATACGGGAACTTTCCCACAAAGGACTATTATGTTTCACAGCTGTGTGCGGGTTTTTTTTTTTTTTTTTAATAATTTCTTTATTCATTTTTCATATTACAGCAAGTGTATCAGGAAAATACATATAACCTTATAAACATACACTTGATTTTCCTTCATGAATACTTTAAGTACAATATATCATATTTATAATCATATTTTTATGTTTTTGATAACATATATATCATTTAATATGCATGGCAAATATAAATAAAATAACCCTCCTCCCCAAACCCTCCCTTCATATTTCAGAAATTTTGACCCATTACTTAAAAATACATTAAAGTAATTTATACATATTGTAAGGTAAATAAAATAATACCCACCCACTTCCCTATTTATCAATCTCTTATTATGGGAAAATGTTATTAATCATTACAAAAATCTGCCAATGGTCTCCAAATCTTCATAAATTTACCAAAATAACCCTTCTGTGTTGCTATTGTGCGCTCCATTTTATATATGTGGCATACCGAATTCCACCAAAAATTATAATTTAATCTGTCATAATTTTTCCAGTTACATGTTATTTGTTGAATTGCTATTCCAGTTAATATGAATAAAAGTTTATTGTTATATGATGAAATTTGACTTTTTGCTCTCATTGTTGTACCGAATAAAATAGTATCATAAGTCAAGGCTATTGGATTGTCCATCAACCTATTTATTTGAGGCCAAATTGATTTCCAAAATAATAATATATATGGACAATAGAATAAAAGATGATCTAATGTCCCAGCCTCAAGATGACAGTGCCAGCATCTATCAGACTTAGATCTATCTAATTTTTGTAAACGAACAGGGGTCCAAAAAGCTCTATGTAAAAGAAAAAACCATGTTTGTCTCATAGATGCTGATACTGTACATCTTATCCTCCAAGACCAAAGTCGTGGCCATTGAGATGCATTAATTTTTGACGTCATCACGTTGAGAGTGCATTGCCTCCAGGGCATCTTTAAACGCCTCAGACGCCATTGTTGCTTACTGCCTTCAGCTCTAGTGTGATTGTGCCAAGCTGTTATTTGCAGGATTTATTACTGTCTGTCTTCATTGAGTGGATTGGCTGCTCTTTCGTCTCTCCAGTATTTCATCCCTATTCCTGATGAAGATTCTGAAACGGGACTCTGTCGAGTGGAGATAAAGTGACGATGTGAACTTGATGAGACTCAGCTAAATTGAATTATATCTTAGCAACATTGCTCTTAGTATTGTTATGATTTTTGCATTTTTTTTTTAATTATTATTTTTATTGTTTTTGAAGCTTTTTTTCTGGGGGGGGAGGGGGTTAAAGCACCTCTTAGCCTTTTGCTTCTGTTTTGAATCCACACTTAGCATTTTAGTGTTTATTAGCACTTACATCTAATTTTTGAAAAAATTCACTAGGGACATCATGATGTACGGGGCAGTGTATATTCCGACCTTGATGGCAAGGCATGTTGGGAAGAAAGAGCAAGATCCATCGGCTTCATAAAACCCTGCAGGTTATCACTGTACCTCTGGAGGTTCTGTTGCAGTTAGCAAAATAGCAATTATCCCAGGACAAGCAGGCAACATATTCTCAACATGTGGGTGTCGTCACCAATGGAGCCCTGCAGCGGTCAGCCTTGCAAGCAGACTTGCTTGAAGATCTTTTAAGAGCTTATGAGTGCTGCACCACGCATGCGCGAGTGCCCTCCCACCCGAGTTAGGGCGTGCATCTCCTGTGAAGTACCTTAGTTCAATGTTTTCCACGGAGCCGAGAAGTCCCGTTTGCTTCAGCTCTGCAGTTTCTTCGTTGCCTTCTCACACCACGACTTTGTTATTTTCTTGAAGTCGTTGTGCTGGCGCATCTTGTAAGTTTTTACTTGTAAAAGAAATAATAATAATAAAAATAAACTTTTCCTCTGTATTTTTCAGCCAGCGGCCTCTGGACTTAGGCCCTGCTGCCGAACCTCGTTAATTCGCCGGTTTCTATTTTTTCTATGGCCCGGCCTCTTACCTGTTTTAAAAAGTGTAGCAAGTGCGGCCGGGTCATTTCAATCACCGACCCTCATCGTTGGTATATTGTCTGCCTGGGATCAGAACATTGTCCCGACACTTGTCCACACTGTGCTACCCTTCAACCTCGAGCCCTTTGCAGACGCCGTGCTAAAATTCTTCAACTGTTTGGCACCATGGAACAGTCTGCGGATAAGGCCTCGGGGGTGGCCTCGACTTCCAAGACCTCGACCCTGTAGTGGCCTTGACCTCGACAACCTCGGCCTCGAAGCCCTCGTCTGTGGTCCCTTCTAAAGCTTCATCTATGGGTAAGACTTCTGTTTCTCCTTCCTAAGAAACCTCCAGAGTCTCAGGCATTCCAGGCAGTGAGTGGAGTCCTGCCAGCCTCTACAAGACCTCCAGCTAAGTGTGCCTCCAAACATAGGGAATACTCATCCTTGAGGTCATCCTCCTTGAAGTGCACTGCTGCACCTTCTGGACCTGATCCCTTGGTCTCGGTGCCTATGTTCGAGGACATGTTAAAAGCCATTTTGACCACTCAGATTACCTCGGTCCTGGCTCAACTTGTCCCTGCCTCGACCCTGCTTCCTATGAGCCAGCCTGAGCCTCCTGTCGAAGCACCTCGAGGCAAGCCTCGAAAATCTCATCGATTATCCTCCAGTGACTCTTCGCCTCATCCCTCCAGGTCAGAGTCTCCTGCACCTCGATCGAGGCACCACTCGAAGCACACCTCAACCTCGAGGCACCTTGCTTCCAAGCGGAGTCAGGAGTCTTCTCTCAAACAAAAGGACTCGCCTCCTCATAGTACTGAGTCTTCTATGCCTCGTTTATCGAGGGCCGTCAAGACTCCTTAGAGACCTAAACACAAGCCTCGGTCTCGCAAGTCTTCTACACCTGCTGCTTCACTTCGAAGCACATCCAGGTCGAGGACCCCTCCATCGAGACCATCTGCGAGGGAACCTTCTCCACCTGCCTCGAGACAATCCGTCCCTCGGACTCCAGGGACTTCTCCATCGAGGCTTTTGAAGCGCAAAAACTCTCTGACTCCTCCTATGACAGGCAGTGAAGCTTCTTCAGTTACCATAGTGCTAGATTCTGAAATGCCTTCTCAATATTCCAGAGAAGCTTCACCATCTTATTCGGCTGTTCCCAAGTCTCGGTCTCCTTCTCCTGAGGAACCCTCCCACCTCAAAGTCCTCCTCGTTTGCGAGGTTTGTCTTTGATATGGGTCAAGCTCTTCAGCTGGATCTACACTCTGAATCTAAGTACACTCCTGAGTACCTGGCCGACATAGAATTACCTCATCCACCCAAGGAAACCTTGAGGCTTCCCATGACTCCTGTGTTAAAGCAAACGTTTCTCCGGAATATGGAAACCCCTTACTCTATTCCGGCCATACCTTCTAAGATGGAATCTAGGTATCGCACGGTTCCTTGCAAGGGGTTTGAAAAACCGCAGTTATCTCACCAATCCTTAGTGGTGGAATTTTCATTAAAGAAAGCTCAACCCTCTAAAGTCTACACTGCGGTGCCTCCAGGCAGGGAAGGCTGCACCATGGATAAGTTTGGCCGCAGGCTTTATCAGAATTCAATGATGGCAAACCGAATTCTCAACTATAATTACATCTTCACCTCTTATTTTAATGACCTCAAAATAATGCCTAAGTTTTTTCCTGTTCTTGAGGAGCAATGTCTTCCAGAGTTCAAAAAGATTCTTCACACTCTGTCGCAAATTCGCCTCTTCATGCTATAAGCCACATACTATGCGTGTGAGTTATCATCCAGAGTTACCGCTTATGCTGTGGCTATGCGTCGCCTTGCTTGGCTCCGCATTGTGGACATGGACTCCAATTTGTAGGATCGTCTAGCGAACTTGCCTTGCCAAGGAAATGAACTTTTTGATGATTCCATTGAGGCTGCTACTAAGCATCTCTCTAAACATGAGCGCTCCTTTGCCTCCTTGATCCGTCCAAAGGCTAAGACTCCACCTGCTTGGTCTTACATGCCTCCACCACGTCATTATCCTCAAAAAACGACTCCATCTTTCTCCAGGCCTCCGCCTAGATGGCTGCCGCAGCAGCAGAGACAATAAAAACCTCAGACTTCTGCTGCGGCTAAGCCAGCTCAGTCTTTTTGACATTCTCAGTCTGAGCATACCTACCTTCATCCATCAGACTTCTCTTCTGCCCATAGGAGGTCGGCTTCTCCATTTTTATCACCAGTGGCAGCTGATCACCTCAGATCTCTGGGTTCTCAACATCCTTCGGGAGGGATACTCACTTCACTTTCTTCAAGTACCTCCAGATCTCCCTCCAAGAGAGCTCCTTCCAGTTCGTTGCAACTTCCCCTTCTCCTTCAGGAAGCTCAGGCTCTTCTTCGCCTTCGAGCTGTCGAGGAGGTTCCTTTGAACCAACGGGACACGGGGTTCTATTCCCGTTATTTTCTAGTCCCAAAGAAGACGGGGGATTTGTGACCTATTCTGGATCTCAGAGCCCTCAACAAATTTCTAGTCAAAGAGAAGTTTTGGATGCTCTCTTTACCAACTCTGTACCCCCTGATGAATCAAGGGGATTGGTTATGCTCTCTGGATCTCAAAGAGGCTTACACTCATATCCCAATTCTTCCAGCCTCTCGCAGATTCTTAAGATTTCGGGTGGGGAATCTTAATCTTCAATACCGAGTTCTCCCTTTCGGATTTGCATCATCCCCCAGAGTTTTCACGAAGTGTCTGGTGGTGGTAGCTGAAGCCTTGCATACCCAGGGTCTTCAAGTATTTCCATACCTCTACGACTGGTTCATCAAAGCTCCCTCTCAACAAGGGGTTATTGCAGCAACCTGACAGACTATTACGTTCCTCCAATGTCTGGGGTTCAAAGTCAATTTTCCAAAATCCCAATTGCATCCCTCTCAAACTCTTCAGTTTATCGGGACTGTCCTGGACACTTTCCGGCTCAGAGCATTCCTGCCTCAACCACGCTGAGATGTTCTCATTCGCCTTTGTCATCAAGTGTCTTCCCGCACATCAATCTCAGCACGACAAATGATGATTCTACTTGGTCACACGGCCTATAGAGTTCACATGACTCCTTTTGCCAGACTTCACCTTCGAATACCTCAGTGGACCCTGGCATCTCAGTGGCAGCAAGCTTCCGACCCACTCTCTCAACACATCACAGTAATTCCTTTGTTGAGACAGTCTCTCCACTGGTGGATGCTCTCTTCCAATCTTTCCAGCGGTTTGCTTTTCTATGCTCCCCCTCATCAGAAGGTTCTCACAACAGATTTTTCAACCTACGCTTGGGGAGTCCACCTCGACGGTCTCCGTACTCAAGGTCATTGGTCCAGCACAGACCGTTTCTGTCACATCAATCTGCTGGAACTCAGAGCGATTTTCAATGCTCTCAAAGCTTTTCAGCATCTTCTTCACGACAAGGTAGTCTTTATCCGGACAGACAACCAAGTCGCCATGTACTATGTTAACAAGCAGGGAGGCACGGGATCCCTCTCCCTTTGCCAAAAAGCTCTGAAACTGTGGGATTGGGCAGTTCTGCACAACATCTTTCTCAGTGCTGTATACATTCAAGGTCAGCAAAACTCTCTGGTGGACAAATTGAGTCGTCTTCTACAACTTCACGAATAGACACCCAATTCCTCACCTCTACGTCAGGTGTTTGCTCAATGGGGAACCCCTCAGATAGATCTCTTTGCGTCTCCCCTAAACCACAAGCTGCCTCAGTTTTGCTCAAGGATATTCTCTCCTCATCACCTAGAGGCAGATGCTTTCCTTCTGGACTGGACGGATCAGTTTCTCTATGCCTTCCCTCCATTCCCTCTGATTCTCAAGACTCTTGTCAAGCTCAAGACAGAACATGCCACCATGATTCTGATAGCTCCTCGGTGGCCCAAACAACCGTGGTACTTCTTTCTACTTCAACTCAGCACCAGAGAACCTCTGCTTCTACTGGTTTTTCCCTCTCTGCTTACTCAGAATCAGGGGTCTTTACTTCATCCCAACCTAAAGTCTCTACACTTAACAGCTTGGTACCTTTCAACCTAACTGCCTCGCTACAGTTTTCTCAATCTGTACAGGACATTTTGGAGGCTTCTAGAAAGCCGTCCACTAGGCAGTGTTACAACCAGAAATGGACTAAATTTTCTGCTTGGTGTACTACTCGCCACATGGAGCCAATATCTACCTCCTTGTCTTCAGTTTTAGATTATTTACTTCACTTATCGCACTCTGGCCTCAAGTCCACATCTATCCAAGTCCATCTCAGTACAATTGCTGCTTTCCATCAGCCTCTTGATGGGAAACCCCTGTCTGCACATCCGGTGGTTTCCCGCTTCCGGATGTTTCGATGTTAACCTACTGCTCAAACCGCCTCCAGTGGTCTGGGATCTCAATGTCGTCCTGGCTCAATTGAAGCCTCCATTTGAACCAATTGATAAGGCTCATCTAAAGTATCTCACTTGGAAAGTGGTGTTCCTCATTGCCCTCACGTCTGCTCGAAGAGTCAGTGAGTTACAAGCTTTAGTTGCGGATCCACCTTTCACAGTTTTCCACCATGACAAGGTGGTCCTCCATACTCATCCAAAATTCTTACCTAAAGTTGTTTCAGAATTTCATATTAATCAATCTATTGTTCTTCCAGTATTTTTTCCAAAGCCTCATTCTCATCCCGGAGAAATAGTGCTTCATACTCAGGACTGTAAACGTGCCTTGGCTTTCTACTTGCAACGCACTCAACCACACAGATAAGCCCCGCAACTTTTCATCTCCTTCAATCCTAATAAGTTGGGGCATCCTGTCTCGAAGCGAACCATCTCCTACTGGATGGCTGCTTGCATCTCTTTCTGCTATGTTCAGGCTGGTCTCCCTCTGCAGGGTCGAGTCACAGACCACAGAGTTAGAGCAATGGCGGCATCTGTAGCTTTCCTCAGATCAACTCCTATTGAGGAAATCTGCAAGACTGCCACTTGGTCCTCGGTTCATACATTCACCTCTCATTATTGTCTGGATACTTTCTCCAGACGGGACAGCCATTTTGGCCAGTCCGTTTTACAAATTTGTTCTCCTAACCTGCCAATACTCCCTCCATCCCATTATGCTTAGCTTGGAGGTCACCCACATGTTGAGAATATGCTGCCTGCTTATCCTGGGATAAAGCACAGTTACTTACCGTAACAGTTGTTATCCAGGGACAGCAGGCAGATATTCTTACCTCCCCTGGTTGGTTTCTTAGCTAGCTATCTGAACTGAGGTACCTCACAGGAGACGTGCACCTTAACTCGGGCGGGAAGGCACTCGCACATGCACGGTGCAGCACTCGTAAGCTCTTAAAAGATCTTCAAGCAAGTCTGCTAGCGAGGCTGTCCACTGTGGGGCTCCGTTGGTGACGTTACCAACATGTTGAGAATATCTGCCTGCTGTCCCTGGATAACAACTGTTGCGGTAAGTAACTGTGCTTTTTGTAGGAACTGCACAGAATGAAGGGAGGGAGAGTTGTGTCTAGCACAAGAGTTTCTGTGCATGCTCAGAAGGCTTAAAGCTTGCTTCTGGGAGAAAGCTGTCCTCCCTGTGTCCAGCATTTTAACAAGTTTGCAAAAATACATTTTTACTTTTTAAAACAAATAAAAGCCAACAGCTTCCAGCTCTGCCAAACTGTAAGCCCAAAAAGAGAATATTTAATAATCCAGTTCAAACAATTATTTTATTCAACCTCTGAAGTCTGCTATGTTCCTACCTGGGCTGGGTAATCAAATATCCACTGGTCTCTTGGCTTTTCCTCATATGTCACAACAGCATCAGGGATTTCATTCCGTAAAGTAGCCCGCATTCTATCCAGGACACGATTTAACCAAACTTCAACCTAGATAAGAAAAACCATGTACAAATTAACATCTTACAGCTTTCTAAAAGATACAATAACCTCTTCTCTTCCTCAGATCCCTGACATGGATTGCTTTTCCTTTGATTATTGGTCTTCTTTCTCTTTGATTGTTGATGCAAAGTCCATAGGTGAAAACTATCTATAATAATAATCATTCTTATATTCTGCAGACTAAAAAGGCAACGGTATTATTAAGACAAATTAAAAGACCCAATACAAATCATTATATTTTACAGATATGCAAGCAGTTTTGAAAATTTCCCTCACATTTTAAAGATAAATAAATAATAAATGTAACAATTTTTAAATTTAGATTTGGTACTTAAGTTGTGAACTGAACTGGTTTAATACTTATTTATAGGTCTCCGAATGCTTCAGAAGAGATAGTAACAGAACTTTGTGCTTTTGTATTACAAGCTATGTTCTCTTGTAAAGCAGTTGTTACAGCACAGGATTTTAAGTTACATTTACGAAGGGCCCCAAAGTAACAGTCTGGGTCAGGAACTGGTTGAGTGGAAGGCACAAGAGGGTAATGGTTAATGGAGATCACTCTGAGGAAAGGGATGTTACCAGTGGTGTGCCTTAAGGTTCAGATCTTGGGCCTGTTCTTTTTAACATTTTTATTAGTGATACAGCTGAAGGGCCATCAGGTAAGATTTTCTCTTTACGGATGATACCAAAATCTGCAATAGTGTAGACACCCCCCAATGGTATGAATAATATGAGTAGGATCTAGTAAAGCTTGAAGAATGGTCTGAAATTTGGCAGCTAAGATTTAATGCTAAGAAATGCAAGGTTATGCATTTATGCTTCTTGACTGTGATAGTATGTGATGATATAAATGTGGTCAAAAAGGTTGAAAAGGCGATGGCAAAAGCTAGAAGGATGCCAGGGTGCATAGGGAGAGGTAAGGCTCTGGTGAGACCTCATTTAGAATATTGTGTACAATTCTGGAGACTGCACCTTAAAAAAGATATGAAAACGATGGAGCTGGTCCAGAGGAAGGTTACTACGATGGTTGATGGTCTTCATCATAAGACGTATGGGGACAGACTTAAAGATCTCAATAAATATACTTTGGAGGAAAGGCGGGAGAGGGGAGATATGATAGAGATATTTAAATATTTACATGGCATAAATGTGCATCTTTTCTCCAGCACAGTGAGGGGAAGGGAAGCCAGTCATCCCCCTCACTGCACCGAGTACAGCCTGCTCCTGTTTACTTTGGTGAGAAGCCCCGCCCATTTCCTCCTCAGGTAGCCATTTTGCCTTCCTGCCCTTTAAAGGGCTCAGATCCAGCACCGGGCCATCTTTTCTCCAGCACAGTGAGGGGAAGGGAAGCTAGTGGTCCCCCCTCTCTGCACTGAGAACAGCCTGCTCCTGTTTACTTCGGCGGGAAGCCCCGCCCACTTCCTCCTCAGGCAGCCATTTTGCCTTCCTGCCCTTTAAAGGGCTCAGATCCAGCACTGGGCCATGTTCTCTCCAGCCCAGTGAGGGGAAGCCTCCCAGCTGACTCCACACTAGCTGTCATTTCACCTTACTCGGCGTGGGAGCTTGCTCCGCCCTGTCTCGGTGTGCAGCATCAAGCTTCTTTAAATGCTCGGTGCCAAGCTTCCCAGCTGACTCCACATTAGCTGACATTTCATCTTACTTCAGCATGGGAGCTTGCTCCGCCCTGTCTCTTGTGTTGCAGCATCAAGCTTTTTTAAAAGCTCGGCACCATACTTTTCAGCTGACCCCCACTAGCTGACATCTTATCATACTCCGGCGTGGGAGCCTACTCCGCCCTGTCCCTTTCATGCAGCATCAAGCTTTTAAAAAAATTTTGGTGCCAAGCTTTCCAGCTGACTCCACACTAGCTGACATTTCATCTTACTTTGGTGTGGGAGTCTGCTCCACCCAGTCTCTTACGTACAGTGCCAAGCTTTTTTAGCTCAGTCAGTTCTATAATTCTCTCTACCCATTAGCTGTTAGACTATACTTTGTGATTCCTGTTAATTTTCACCATGAAGTTGCCTCTCTGGCTTCTCTCTCTCTTACTCGCTCTATGTTTTAATCCCACTCATTGTGCAAATTCTCTCTCCCCCAAGGTACTTGGCTTCAACAGTAACAGTGTAATCTGCCCTGGCCTTATAATTCCCATATTTGTGCATACTAGAAATTATTCTTCTAAAAAACCTTTCTGTGATGTCAATTATGCCTCTCTAAAGCCTGTACCAATTATTAACTTACCTAGTCTAGCCTCTTACTCCTGTCCCGATAATATATTGCAATGCCAGAGGGTCACGTGATGTGCTGAGCCGAGCAAGACGTGCCTTGCTCGTGCTCCGGGGCCCCGGGTCCCTCTGAACCTGATCCAGCATTTTTACCGGTCCTGACCTCTACTACACTATCGGGGCAGTGCATGGACAAGTGTCCTTCCGTGCCTAGTCCGGTCATGAGTGGCAAATCGTGTCGCTCCGCCAGAGACAGGGAGACTAGATCGACGCGGCCGGACTCCAAGATGGCGGCGGGTGAATCGGGTTCCGCGCTCCCCTTGTCGGAGGCCCATATAGCTGCACTATCTGCCTCGGTCATGCGGGCCTTGGATTCCCGCTTTAAACAACTGTCTGGCCAACTTACTTCGCTGGAGTCTCTTTTGGGGGAGACCACGAGGCGCACAGGCAAGCTGGAGCAATGGGTATCGCAGGTGGAGGATGCCAACTCTGCTTCCTCTGCGGACCTGGCGGCGATGACGGCGCAACTCAAGCGGCAAGCTGATAAGCTGGAGGATCTCGAGAACCGCTCGAGATGGGACAACTCGCGCCTGATTGGCCTCCCAGAAGCGGTTTCAGATTCCCGCCTCCTTTCAACTTTGGAGACCTGGTTCCGGACGGAGTTCCCTCTCCCGGCTGGTGTGGGCCCTCTGCAGCTCAATCGGGCGCACCGCCTGGGCCGGCGTTCCGATGACAGTGATCGTGCTCGCGTCACCATCTTTAAAATCCACAACTCGGCCGTGAAGGCTGAGCTGATGAAGCAATATCGGCAGAGGAGGAACACGCTTCAGTACGATGGAGTTCTGGTTCGCCTGTTCCAGGATTATTCTCCGGCGCTGCAGGAGTGCAGGCGGCGCTTCTCCCGAGTGTGCACTGCATTGTTCGATCAGAAGCACAGATTTCAACTTCTCTACCCGGCGCAATTGAAAGTTTGGACTCCTACAGGATGGCAGATCTTTGCTACTGCGGAGGCTGCACAGAACTACTTGGACGTGCTGCCGGGCGAGTCTGGGCCCTCGACGGCCCCTTGAGCCCTTTGACACTGCTGTACTTGCTCTGTGGTGGAGGTACTTTCCTCTTATTGTTGGGCATGTACTTTTGGAATCTGGATGCTCTTTACACTTTTTTCAGCCTAAAGGGAATTGGTTACCTTTGGAGTACTGTCTTTTTGCCTACTCTTGAGCTGCCCAGCACAGTACTACGGCTCCCTCGGTTTTGTGACTCTGCCCTTCTTTATATGGTTGTGTTGGCCCTCCTTTCTACTGTGTTTCAACATGTTTATTGTGTTCTTTTATGGGGGATTATTGGAGTGCTGAGGCGTGTTCCCCTTGTGTGGGGCACTTGTTGAGTTTCAGTACGGGTGTTCATTTGGGGTGGCTTCCTTTAGTTCATTGGTGTATGTGTGTTAGCATGTGCGGGGGAGGGGAGTGTGCGGGTTCCTTTTTTTGGGGACCCTGAATTTGCTTCTTTCTACTAGAATCCCTATGCTTGTGGTTGTTGTGTGGTAGAGTGTGGTGTGCGGCTGGTTTGTGGTGATTGACTTTGGGGTGCTGTGTTGTGTATGGAATGGGTTGGGTGGAGGGACCTGGGGCCCTGTATATGTCTTAGCGTGATTCTCTCTCGGTTCCACTAGTGGAACAGAGTTTTTTGCTTGGGGTTGGGGTTTTTGGAGGATTTGGGAAGGATGATTGGGGGTGGGTGTTTGGGTGGGAGGGGGGTGGATTTGTGGGGGTGGGGGGGGTTTGCTCTCACTGATGCTTGGGGTTTGTATTTGGGGTTTGTGGTATTTGAGGTATTGTCTGCTCCCTTTGGGGAGTTTGGGGCATCCCTTTTCTTTTTCTGTTTCTTTCCTTTTTGTTTTTTACCTGTATGGGGTGCCTCTCTTGGAGCTTCTTTCCTTCTCTTGGTGTTGTGTCCTGGCACGTGTTGGCGTTGGCGGCCCTGGGGGAGGCTGGGCTCCTGGGGTCTTATATTGGAGACATCGCTTGTCCTTGAGTTGTCTTTTTTCTCTCCGCTGGCTGCTGTGAGTTCCCCTTTAAGGCTCGTTTCTTGGAATGTAGGGGGCATTACATCCCCCATCAAGTGGTCAAAAATTTTGGCTGCGCTTCAGCGACATCATGCTGATATTGCCTGTTTACAAGAAACTCGGCTCACTGATGAGGAACATCTTAAGTTACGGCGCTCTTGGGTGGGGGAGGTTTATTTTGCGTCTTCGCCTGGACGTCATCGGGGTGTGGCGGTGTTGCTTCGGAAATCTTCTCCCCTTGGTGTGCAGATACTTGATAAGTCACCGGAGGGTCGTCATTTACTTTTATGACTTTCGATGGGCGACCGGAGCTATCTGCTACTGATGGTTTATGGCCCTAATTCGTCGGAATCTGCCTTTCTACGTGACCTGGTTGCTCTCCATTCCCGGTATTCTGGTGAATCTTTGCTTTTGGTGGGTGATTTCAATTTGGTAAGTGATCCGGAATTCGATAAGTTGGGCCCCCCCTCTACTTTTGGGACTCGTGGTAGACTTCTTGCTGATTTCTGCGATACTCTATCGGTGGTAGATCCTTGGCGCCTCTTACATCCTGAGACCCGGGACTATACTCATCTCTCTAGAGCTCACAATACCTGGTCTCGCATCGATTATATTTTTGTGTCCCAGGGTCTGTTTTCTTTCGTTTCGTCCACGGAGATTGGTCCTTTAGCCATTTCGGATCACGCTCCAATTTGGATTGATATGCACTTGGATCCGACATATGTTCGTTCTCCTTCTTGGCGATTCCCCTTTTATTTGGCACAGGATGTGGAGTTTAAAAGTTTTTTGGAGACTCAATGGGAGGATTATTTACAACATAATGCACAACATCAGATAGATCCCACTTTGTTCTGGGAAGCCGCCAAGACCGTGATTCGAGGACACATTATTTCCTTCCTCTGTGCCAGACACAAACGTATTAACCGTAGCATCATCACCCTGCAACGTGATCTCGGCGCAGCCAAGCGCGCTTTCCAGGCTACTCCCTCTCCTGCTACTCGAGACCACTATCTGTCTGCTCAGGCTACGCTTAATTCGTTACTCCACTCCAGGTCCATGAAATGGGCGGCCTTCCATAAACATAGATTCCACTGATTTGGTAACAGACCAGGGCGGCTGTTGGCCCGTCTCTTTGATGCTCGACTGGGTCATCGGCCGATCTTGACTCTTAAGACTCCTGGAGGGGCTTGCTTTATTTCTACCCACTTTTTTTTTAGTGAAAACTGTTTTTTATTAAACAACGAACTACAACAAGTACCAACAGTAGGCAAAAAGGCAAATATTGATTACATAACTCCCCTCCCCAAGAGGACTGGACTCTTATGTCCTCTCAGGTTACACTATGCCCCATCCCCCCAACCCCCCCCAAGCACACCCCCTCCCCCCCCAGGACCCCACACCCCCACCCCTCCCCCTCCCCCACCCCCCAGATCAGACAGGCGGAATGGCATACATCTGCAATCTATTCAAGATACGACTACGTATCCGGGGAGATAAACTGTCCAAATATGGAGTCCAAATATGAACAAAGTCTCTGCTTCAGCGGCGAGAAGCAGAAACCAACGTGGCCTCCCACCCTAAAAGGTCGTGTAATTTATTTCTCCAGTACCAGAAAGAGGGTGGGGTATCCGCCAGCCAGAAGTTCAATATACATTTCTTCCCCAAAATATAACATTTGCTCAAAAACATTTTCTCTGCCGAGGTATACACTGAAAACAAAGAAAAATGAGCGAACAGCATATGGTATGCAGAGACAGGAACAGACACCTGTAGGAGACCCTGAAGATAGGAAGCCAAGGCCCCCCAAAAACTCTGGATACTCTCACATTCCCAAAGTCCATGAAAATAAGAGTTCACCTCCGCCTGACAGGTGAGACAGTATTGGGTAGCGACACACCCCATATGGTAGGCCCGGCTCTGGGAGGCATACCCTCTCATCAAGGTCCTAAAATGACATTCTCGAAGCTCCGCACTATGCACCAGAGTAGGAATATGACGAATAGCCCGCAGCAAAAACCCCACCCCCAGCTCCTGCCCCAAATCCCTCTGCCAAGCCTCCAGCACCACGGTAAAATCCCTCGGGGGCCCCAGTGCTCCAAGTTGCTTGTGATATACAGAGACCGAGATCCCAGAGGCTAGGTCCTCTCCCCCCTCCAAAAAGGCACGAAAACTGATCCCAAACTCCAAAGAAAGAGCGCTCCGCGGAAGTGACTTCACATAATGCCGCAGTTGACAATGAGCAAAGAGAAGGCCCGATGAAGGCAGACCACAACGCAGCAACTCATCGCAAGAGAGGAGCGTCCCATCCTCCCGCATCATATGAAAAAGAAATTCAAACCCTCGAGCCTGCCAACGCCCAAAGATAGAAGGAAGCAGCCCCGGGAGAAAGGAGCGATTACCAGTAATGGGCAATAACACACTAACATGAGGATCCTGACGCCATAAAGACAACACCCGTCTCCACACTTCCCAAAGGGGGCGAAACAAAACACTACGGCGACAAAACCCCGGCAGAACTGTCAGCCGAGACTGCAATAGAAAGAGCAGATGAGAAGGATAATAATAGTCGCGCTCCAGGAAAATATCAGTATAAAGGTCAGTACCCAAGACCCAGTCCCGGACATGGCGTAAAAGACACGCCTGATTATAAAGAGCCATATCCGGCACACCAAAACCGCCCTGAGTCCAGGGACCCACCAGCAACTGCCACCGCAACTTCGGTCTCCGACCCCCCCAAAAGAATTTAGACAACAAGGACGAGAGAGCCCGGATATCCTTACGCAAAAGATACAGCGGTAAAGTCTGCAAAACATAAAGCCACTTAGGGAATAAAACCATCCGAAAAAGTTGCACCCTCCCCATCAAAGAAAGCGGCAGATTACGCCAAGCGGCCAACACTGAACCGGTAATGGAGAGCAAACGAGCGACATTCAACCGGTAGAGCTCACGAATATCCATGGACAACTGCACGCCCAAATAGCGAAACAAGGAATCCGCCCATTGCAAGGGAAAAGTCCCACTCCAAGAACGCTGCAGGCCTGCATCGGAGGCCAAAGCCTCCGATTTCTTTAAATTTAAGGTGAACCCAGAAAAATCACCATACTCCCGAACACTCTCCAAAAGAGTAGATAAAGAACGCTGCGGATCAGTCAAAAAGACCAAAAGATCATCAGCGAAGGCCGCAATCTTAAAATGAGCGGCCCCCAATTGAAGTCCCCGGATGTCAACATTAGATTGCAGCTCTCTGATCAAGGGATCCAAAGAAAGCACAAACAGCAAAGGCGACAGGGGACAGCCCTGACGGGTCCCCCTACTGATGGAAAAGGGGTCCGAATAGCCACCATTCACCGAAATCCGCGCCACCGGATCACTATACAACGCTAAAAGGGCGTTAAGAAAAAAAGGGCCAAAGCCATATGCCCGCAGCGTAGCAAAGAGGAATCCCCACTGCACCCGATCAAAAGCCTTTTCAGCATCGAAACTCACGAGTACAGCAGGGTCTCCGTCCATAGCAGACTTCTCTAGGGCCAGCAAGATACGGCGAAGATTTTTAGATACCGGCCGATCACGCACAAATCCTACCTGCTGGTCCGAAATTAAAGAAGGCAGCACTCTAGCCAAACGATTCGCCAGCACCTTAGCCATCAATTTCGTCTCATAATTCAGCAGGGAAATGGGTCTATAGGAGTCCGGCAAAGTGGGGTCCCTCCCCGGCTTAGGAAGAACTATTATCTGAGCCGAATTCAAATAACGTGGCAAAAACCCCTTAGCCACATTCAAATTAAAAATTTCTGACAACACCGGAGCAACCTCATCCACCAACACCTTATAGAATTCACCCCGGTAGCCATCGGGTCCCGGAGCCTTGCCCAACGGGCTGGCACGAATCACCCACGCCACCTCCTCCACCTCCACCAGGCGCTCCAACATTGCCAAGTCTACAGGAGAGAGATGGGGTAAATCCAAGCTGTCCAAATAAACCCCCCCCTCAAGCACATCCGGGCCAGGCGCGGTATACAAGTCAGCGAAAAAATCCCGCAGAATACGCCCAATATCCTCAGTCTTATGGTAAAGCGTTCCTTGCGCATCGCGCAAAGCCGAGACCCCCGCGGACCCACGAGAGGAGCGAGCTAAACGCGCCAACATCCGGCTACTCTTATTAGCGAACCTGAAGAGCTGGAATTGATAGTGTTCCCGAGACCTCTGAGCCCCCCTATGCAGGAGCTCATTCAAGGCCTGCTGCGCCTCCAAAAGCTGCCTCTTAAGCGCCAACGTGGCCGCACTTGCGAAACGTTGCCGCAGAGTCCGAACCCTATGCTCCCAGGCCAGAATCTCTCTCTGACGCGCTCGAGCCTCAAAGGCAACAAATGACATGATTTCCCCACGCAACACTGCTTTCGCAGCCTCCCAATAGAGTATGGGGTCCTCTCGATGTTGCAAATTCGTACTTTGAAAATCCCTCCATCTAGCCAACAAAAATTCATGAAAGCGGGCATTACGATATAAATGACAAGGGAATCTCCATGAAACACCTCCTCCCCGAGGGGACCCCCACAGCCACCGCAGGCCCACCCATGCATGATCCGATACTTCAATCGGACCCAGTATGGCTTCCTGAACCCTCGGGAGAAGATTCTGGGAAAGAAGAATAAAATCAATACGGGAAAGCGTCCCATGCGCTCGAGACAAATGAGAATAGTCCCGCTCCACCGGATGAAGAACCCTCCAAACATCCAATAAGTCCAAAGAGGAAGCCAGCATGTTAGCCCCAGTACAGGCCCGTAGCGATTCCCGTCCCACCGAAGAAGAACGATCCAGCCGAGGATCAGGGACCTCGTTGAAGTCGCCCCCGAGAATTAAGGGAATATCACCAAACTGCAACAAAAGGTTACGCAACTTCTGAAAAAATTTGGCAGAAGGATTGTTAGGGGCATAAAGATTACAAAACAACAAAGGCTTATTGTTGAGAGAGACCGAGGCAATAATGTACCTACCCCCAGGATCCCGAAACACCTTATGTACCTGCAGGTGAAGGCCCTTACGAAAAAGGATCACTACCCCACCCTTCCCCCCCAGAGCCGGAGCCTCCAAATGCGTACCCACCCACCAAGAGCAGAGCTTAGCATGCTCCACAGAGGACAACCGGGTCTCCTGTAGAAAAGCAATGGAGGCCCTCTTACGATTCAGTGCTTGCAATATTTTATACTGCTTAATAGGCGAGTGTATCCCCCCCACATTCCAAGAAATCAAATTATGTTCCAGAAAAGACTAAAAAGAGCACCAAAAGCAGATACTGAATAACCCATCGCAGCATGCCAGAGGAGCGTCCCAGCCACCACCCCTCCAACCACACACTCAAAAATCCGCCCATCCCCCACCTGTCTGACCCAAAGGAAACCCCAATCCCCCAACCCCCACTCCCCCTTCCCCTAACCCCCCCAACTCCCCCCGCCCCTCCCCCGCCCCCCAACCATTGCCCATCCAAATACTGCACCCCAATGGGTGCCACTTCCAGAAAGCAGGCGCGCCCGCAGCAGGCCTCCCTCAAACCCCTCAGCCCCCCCCCCCAAGCTTCCCATAAGCTAACAAACACTCTCCATTCCCACCACCAACAAGCGAACCCAACACCCACACGGCTCTCCCCCATCCACTCCTCCACCCAGGCTATCTGCCCCCCCGATACAACCCTCCTAGACAAACCCTACCACCCTCCTCCCTAGAGCCACACCGTCACCCACCCACACTCATACCAACACAGCCCAAACACTCTCCCCCCTTCCCCGACACAGCAAGGCACAACAAACACAAAATGCAGAGAACCCAACAAAGAGGCACTATTCATAATGCTGAGTGTAAGCAGGTGAAGTCTCAGCGGCCATGGGGAAAGACCCACAGGGGAGACAGCGCAACACTCACAAAGTCAGAGTCTACAGCTGTCAACTCCCAGCATCGCCAACCCCACCGAAGAAGACAGTCAGAAGATCACGGCGCCACCTCCGGAAACTTTTCCTCCACAAATCGCTGGGCCTCCTCCGGCGTATCAAACTGGTGCGACCGGCCGGAGTGCATCACCCTCAGCATCGCTGGATACTGAAGAGAAAAAGGAATACTGCGCCGGACCAGACTGGAACAGAGTGGAGAAAACTTGCGTCGAGCCTGAGAGACCTCCGCCGAATAATCCTGGAAACAGAGGACCTGCTTGTTGTTGTAGAGCAACTTCTTCCCCTGACGCAGGGCCCTAAGGACCTCAATCTTATGGCGATAGTTGAGCAGACGGCATATAACCACCCGTGGACAATCCAGGCCATCTCTCCGGGGCCCCAGAAGGTGTGCCCGCTCGATATAAAAGGGGCCCAGCTGCCGCGGGGGGGCCAAAGACTCCATCAGCCACTTCTCCAGAAAGTCTCCCAGGTCCGAGTCCCCCAGAGATTCAGGCAAACCCACAAACCGCAGGTTGTTCCGGCGGGACCGGTTCTCCAGGTCCTCCACCTTTGCCCGGAGCGCCGCCATAGAGGTAGAGTGGCCCGCCTGATCTTGCGTGAGCCGCTGCACAGCATCCTCAGTTGAGCTGACCCTTTGCTGTGTCTCCCTTACCTCCGAGGACAGAGCGGCAAAACGCTGATCCAGAGTGTCTAACTTATCCAAAATACATTGCAGCTTGTCCCCCAGCGTACCCTCCAACGCAGCCTGCACTTCCGCTGTTACCTCCGCGACCCAGAGGGAGCTAGGGGTTTCGGGCGATGCAGGCGCCACGTGCGCCGCCATTTTAGTTTCAGGCTGCTTCCTTCGCTCTCGGTCCGTCTTGTTCGGACGAGCAGCCATCCCCCAGACAGCCGCGAGATCGCTACCAGGACACCCGACAGCGCTCCCCGACGTGTTGACACCGGGATCCGAGGTATTCGATGCTGCTCAACAACAATTACTGCCGCGGGCGCGCCGGAGCCACGAGCCTGACCTGCTCACAGCCCCATGCTTCCGCCGGAAGTCATTTCTACCCACTTTAGTGCATTTCTTCACTCTCCTTTGCTCTCCAAATGGGAATCAGAACCCAGTGCGTTGTTGCATTGCCCCCTTCGTCGGGCCTGGCACTGGGTCTGCAGATTTCATTCCCTCAGTCCCACTGTCTCTCCCTTTTTACCTCTACGTTATAATGCCCATTTTCCTCCTGGGGTGGACAATGCTAGTTTTGTATGTTGGGAAGCAAAGGGGATTCATTTTTTGTTGCATTTGGTTGATGACGAGGGTATGATTAAGCCCTTTGACCTGCTTTGCGAGTAATTTTCTCTACCTCGTACAGATGTCTATGCCTACCTTCAGATTCGCCACTATATTTCTTCTTTGTCGAGCACTCACCTTTCGGCTACCTGTCGGGAATTGTTGATGGAGGCCTTTACCTTTGGTTCCCAACAACCTGTCCCCCTGAAGTTTCACCATAGACATCTGAAGGACGAGTCCCCTATGCTTGCTTGTCTTAAATTGCGGGATGCTTGGGTGGGAGATTTAAATATGGAATTCTCGGAGGATGTTATTATGACTGCTATTAAAAAGCTGCCTTTGTTTAGTAAATATGCTATATTTTGGGAACAACACTTTAAATTGACTCTCCGTCTGTATATTTCTCCTCGGAGAGCTTTCCTGGTGGGGCTCTGCCTGACTGAGGACTGTCGACGCTGTGGTGCTTCGGATGCTGGTCTCGGCCATATGTTTTGGTCCTGTCCATCCATACAGACTTTTTGGAATGCTGTTTTTCTTTTTGTCGATACCACCTGGAGCATTACAGTTCAGAGATCTGCCTTGGTGTTATTTGGAGCCTCTTTGCACTATTATCCTCGTCGGCCTGGGGCCTTCGCGTTCCTTCGTTGGACGGCAGTGATTGCTATTAGATGCATTTTGCTTAAGTGGATGGAACCCAGGGCTCCTGACTATTCCCTTTGGCATAGTCATATGATTACGTTGCTCTCTTGGGAATGGAGAGGAGTTCACAACATTTCTTCCTTGTCTGGACGGGCATTCCAACGGGTTTGGGAGCCATTTTGGTCAACTCTCACTCCGGTGGCTCGTAGCCGCCTGCTGAACTGCTAGGATCCTGGTATTATCCCTTTCTTTGCCTCATTTTATTTGGCATCAGTGAGAGTGGGGGGTGGGTGGGGGGGGATGGGATGGGTGGGGTTGGGTGGTTGGGGTACGTTTCCTGGATTTTGTGTGTAAATTGGAGTTCCATTGTTGTTTTCTGTTATTGCTGCTGAATGTTACTTTTCTTGGTGCTCAATAAAATATATTTGACAATATTGCAATGCCAGATCAGTATGCCACAAGGTTCAAATACTAAATGACCTACTAGGGGATCTTGATCCTGGTTTCTTATGCACTACTGAATCGTGGATTGCTAAAGATGATTTATTTACTCAAAACGAGCTCTGTTCCCATGGTTATCGAGGTCTTTTCTCTTCCAGAAACTGCCGGAAAGGAGATAGCTTGGCACTTCTCTATAAATCATTTTTCTTTTTTTTTTTAGTTCAATATTTTTTATTGAATATTTAAAAGTTACAAAAGGCAGTGTATGTATAAGAGAAAAAAGAAAAAACAAACAGTGCGGCAGCGGCAAAGAAAGCAAACAGAATGTTAGGTATGATAAAAAAGGGGATCACGAGTAGATCGGCAGCCGTTATAATGCCGCTTTACAGAGCAATGGTCAGACCACACTTGGAATACTGTGTCCAACACTGGTCTCCATACCTAAAAAAGGATATAACCCTGCTGGAAAGGGTGCAGAGGCGAGCCACGAAGCTAGTAAAAGGTATGGAAAATTTGAGCTACAAAGACGGCCTCGAAGGACTGGGACTGTTCACCCTCGGGAGGAGGAGACTGCGAGGAGATACGATTGAGACTTTTAAAATACTGAATGGATTCGATAAAATTGAGCAAGAAACATCGTTGTTCACAATGTCAAAAGTGACACAGACAGGAGGTCATGGACTGAGGCTGAGGGGCAGCAGGCTCAGGACAAATGTCAGGAAGTTCTATTTCACACAGCGAGTGGTGGACGCTTGGAATGCTCTCCCAGAGGAGGTGGTGACAGAGACTACCATTCTGGGTTTCAAGCGTAAGTTGGATGCACACCTCCTTGCAAATCACATTGAGGGATATGGGTAATCAGGGTCTCCATTTGGGAGCACCTGGCTTGGCCTCCGCGGGTCGCCGGAATAGATGGACCTAAAGTCTGATCCGGTGAAGGCGATTCTAGTACAGTATTGGGGTTCAAGAAGGGATTGGGCAACTTTCTGAAGAAAAGGGGATAGAAGAGTACGGATAGAGGACTACTACACAGATCCTGGACCTGATGGGCCTCCGCATGTGCGGACTGCTGGGCATGATGGACCTCTGGTCTGACCCAGCGGAGGCACTGCTTATGTGCTTATGTGTCAAGCAAATGCATTCAGTTCAACGTAGTATCAAGAACTGCAATTATTATGAATAAGCTAGGACACTAAAACTGCTATGAGATATAGAAGAGAAAGGAAGAGGGAGAAGAGAAAAGGGAAAGAAAGGGAAAGAGGAAAGGAAGAAGGAAGGGAAGAAGAAAGGAGAAGAAGACAGGAGTATCTATCTAGCAGAGTGAACATACAAGTCATGAAATGTCCAAGGTGATTTAGGACGTACCAACTGTGAAGAGAGCTTGGATAGGCATTTCTTTTCATATGCATAAGATTCAAATCTATGATACATGCTTAGGGAATTCCACCAAAAGGTGTGGTCCAGTAATCTTTTTCATGAAAAAATGGCAGAAGACAGGTCTTTGGTTTCTCCACCAGCTGACTACTCCTACCTCTCTTGTCCCCTTCTCTATACTCTGTTCTATTTATCCGTTACCTCTGTCTGCTCATTCACAATGGCTTTCTCTTTCCAAGGCCATTTCTTCCCTCTCTATTCGCTATGATTTTATGACCTCCATTCACACTGTGCGTCACTGGTCCAAATTGGTAATATTGAGAGGAAAGGCGATCTCCCTTTTCTATAATATTTTAAGAGATCATACCTTCACTTTCTCTCCTCAATCTATGCAACATTGGGACTCTATGTTGACAATCTCGCTCTCTGATGTTGACTGGGAACTTTTTCGGACCTCGACAAATTGACCTCTCATGTCCTCCAGAGTCTCACAATCAATGTTCTTTGTTATGTGGAATGCAGTATGGACCCCTTTTCGCATGTGGAAAGCCAAGTTAAAACAGGATCCCTTATGTTGGAATTGTCTGAAGGAACCTGGTACTCTTGACCACATGCTTTATACTTGCACTCAGGTTCGCTCCTTCTGGTCTCATATTTGGGATACCGTACAATCTATTACATCCTGCTCAGCTGATATTTCCTTGGATGTTATAATTCTTCGATCTCAACATCCCTGTTTTGCTCTTTCAAAATGTCCAGCCAAGCTTATTGACGCCATGTTTGTGACTGCTCTTATGCACATTTTGAAAAACTGGAAGTCTCCTTCATTACTATAAATCATTTTTCAATGTACAGCTTCTTGAAAAAGGTAGCAATGCATCGCTAGAATATATGCTAGCTACTGTTAATGATGAGCTCTCCTGCCACCCATTAGGTATTCTATTATTTTATTTCCCCCCGATTCCTTGGAATAAATCTTCTGAACTAGTATTCGAGACCATAACAAGTGCTTTCCTAAAATTCCAGAGACTATTGATTATTGGCGATATTAATCTTCATTTAGAATATAACGCTAATAAGGATGTTATCGAATTCAGCAGTTTTCTCACCTCTCTGGGTTTCCCTCCTCTTAAGTCTGCTCCAACTCATAAAACTTTAGTTGAAGATGTTCGTTGGGAACAAGTTCCATGGCCTGATCACTTTCTGGGTGCCTCATGTCTTCCTGTTTTTATATCCCATCTTGTGGCTCAATCTTGTACTCCAAAACTTATTACCTTCCGGAAGAAAATTGCGAGTGAACAATTTTGGTCCCAATTTCTCAAACAGTTTGCTTTCTCCCTCAGGCCCGATGCTTCAGAAGTCAACTGGCATAATTGGATAAACTTTTCTGAGTCCACCTATTGTTCACTAGCTCCTATATTGACTAAAACTGTTTCTTGTCTCAAAAGGCTCTCTGGTATCTTCCTTATCACAGAGAACTGAAACAGAAATGCTGAGCACTGGAGCGTAAATGGAAAAAATCAAGATCTCCTTCTGACAGACAGTCATGGAGGGATAGTATCAGATCTTATAATGCAACATTAAAAAAAGCTAGGAAAAATTTCTATGGTGATAAAATTATCAGATCCAACAATCAAAGTAACACCTTGTTTAATATCTGGCGCTCGTTAACTACCAACAATGACTCATCAATACACCCTTCCTCCCCATTAGCGGATGACTTAGTGAAATTTTTTAACAAAAAGGTTGCTGCTATAAGAGACTCTTTTCCATCATTAGTTTCTTATAATTCTCTGGTGCTGGGTGATACTAATCCAATCGCAATTCCAGCAGATAGAATCTGGATTAGAGAATGGGAAAAAAATCTGTCCCCGTCACCGCCCCGTCCCCGGCCCATCATTCTCTGCACCGCCCCGTCACCGCTGTTCCCTTCACCGCCCGTCACCGCCACTGCCATCCCGTTCACCGCCCTGTCACCGTCCCCGCAGCATCCATATAAGTCTTAGTACTGTAATATTTAGCTTATTCCTTTCTTATAAATCAAAGTTCCTGCTGCTGAACTAGAGAAAGAGATGTTCAGCTGGCAGGGCTTTGTTTATAAATTTTTATCAACACAACTAATATACTACTTTATCCTAAAGCAAAAAATAAATAAATAAATAGAATTTTTTTTTTTCTACCTTTGTTGTCTGGTTTCTGCTTTCCACATCTTCTCATTCAATTCCTTCCATCCACTGTGTGTCTTCTCTCTGCGTCTTCCATTTGCTGTTACTGTGCCTCTCCCTTAACCCCCCTCTCAATTGGTCTAGCACCCATCTTCTTCCCTCCGCTCCCCCATAGTCTGGCATCTGTCTTCTTCCCTTCCAGCGTCTTCTCCCCACTCTGTCTTCCACATTTCGCTTCAGGGTCTGTTCCTCTCTACCCTCTTTCAATGTCTGTTCTATTCCTTTCCACCACCACCCTTCCCTCCCTCCACCACCCTTCCCTCCCTCCTTTACCATCTGTTCCTTTCTACCACCCTTCAGCTCCTCTCGCGTGGCCTATCTATCTACCTCTCTCCCTCTTATTTTTGTGGCACGTTTCAATGTAATTTGTGCAAGCCGCTGGAGCCTGCGAGCTCGGTCCCTCTTCCATCCCACAAACCATCTCGCTTATGTGTTCCTATTTACCCCATTTCTAATATCTCCCCTATGTATCTGGCATTGCCTCCCCCCTGTGTCCATATACCATCCCCATGGCATGTCCCCTTTATGTCTCTGTCCCTATGCCCCATGCACATAATTTTCCCTCTTTCTGTTACCTTCCTGTGTCCAGATTTCCCCTATCTTCCTCTTCTATATCAGTGTGTCTCTTCTTTTCAACCCCATCTAGCTTCTTTCCCTCTTTCTTCCCCCCCCCCTTGCTTCCAGCATCTGGCTCATCTGCCTGTCTTCCCCTTTCTTTCCTGCTGTGGGTTTCTTTCTTTCCCTCTTCATCCCCTTGGCCCAGAATTTTTTTTCCTTTCACTCCCTCCTTTGAGCCGGGAACACACGCGATCGCGCAGTCCAGCAGCCCCCACCCGCCCGACCGCAGCGTTTAGCCATCTCCCTCCCTCCACCTCACCTTAGTTTGCAGGCTTTCTTTATCGGCAACCCACACGCTTTCAAAGAGCAGTGCACGCGCGGCTGCTCAGTGTTTAATTTTCTGCTCTTACGCAACCAGAAACAGGAATTTCAGCAGAGGAGAAGATTGAACAACTCCAGCAGCCGCGCGTGTGCGGCTCTTTGAAAGCATGCAGATTTGCAAAAAAGAAAGCCTGCAAACTAAGGTGAAGTGGAGGGAGGGAGCTGGCTAAACGCTACCATCGAGTGGGTGGGGGCTGCGGGGACCGCACGATCCTTGATGCCTCACTGCGGAGACAAGACCATTCACCGCTCCACAGGGCGACTGCTATTTTTCTTTTCCCATTTCGGCGGGTTACCCGCGGCTACTCGCGGGTAACAACCACCGTGTCATTCTCTAATCTGGATCCATTCCCTTCATATCTATTTGAGAAAATTCCTACTCAGGCCATTTCATCTCTTACCAAACTTATTAATTCTGCCTTATCTTCAAGTCTTTTTTCTGCAGAGATGGCTCACATTGTTCTGTCCCCACTATTGAAGAAAGCTGACTTGGATCTATCCTCACCGTCTAGCTATTGACCTATTGTGAATATTCCTCTACTGACCAAAATGTTGGAGTCCATTATATCTGCTCAGCTTTCATCATATTTAGAGATTTTCCATTCTTTTATCTTGCCAACATGGATTCGGACCTAATCTTAGTACCGAATCTCACTCATCTCATTCATCTCACTAATCTAAGATTCAGCAATTGCAAGTGCGCAACAGGTTTGAAGTTTTGCTGTAATTCGATCTATCGGTGGCCTTTGACGTTGTTCAACATATTTTGATTTACCAACTTTCTGAGATAGGTATTGATTCCACAGTCTTAGACTGATTCTCAAAATTCTTATGATCTCACTTATGAACAGCACCATGTCATCCTCTTGGAAGCCTTTATGCGGAGTCCCGCAGGGATCACCTTTATCGCCTATTCTTTTCAACATTTATATGACTACTTTGAAACTTTTCAGTTTATCCCCCTGCAAAACACTATTTATGTATGCAGACATCTTTGTTCTCCTTGAGATTGACTCGAACCTCACTAACTTCATTGGGAATATAATAGAATGTATAATGAAACTTCAGTCTTGGGCCCTTACTGTACAAATGAAACTGAACGAGTCCAAAACAAAGTTACTTTGGCTTGGCCCAAAATTAGAGCAGCTACCTTCGTCTATTCTGTTGCCTTCAGGATCCTCACTGCAGATTGAATTCTCAAGTAAAATTCTGGGTGTCATTATAGATTTAACACTTTCATTCATCAATCATCTTAATTCTCTGGTAAAAATATGGTTTTTTAGTCTCCATATGTTGAGGAAAGTGAGATCCTGTTTCCATCATCAACACTTTGCTGTCCTTGTTCAATCAATCATCCTTTTGAGGCTCGATTATTATTATTCGGTCTATTTAGGCTTGACCAAGAAAAGCTTTCAGATATTTCAACTGATCCAGAATACTGCTGCTAGGCTGATCTTTGTAAAGAGTAAATTTGATCACGTCTCTACGCTCCTACAAAAACTTCATTGGCTTCCTATAATTTCCAGGGTTTATTTTAAATGTGCCAGCTTAACATTTAAGATCTTGCATGGCATCCTTCCTCCTTTAATTCCCCTGTCTTGGAATTCTGTAAGATCTGACATTACCAGATCTACTCAGAAATTTAAATTGTCCTTTCCTACGCTGAAAGGCGTTACCTACATTGGCAAATTAGGGAAGTCTCTACCTTTCAAAATTACTGAGCTGTGGAATGATTTTCCTATTCATCTGCGTGATCTGGGTTCTTTCCAATCATTTCGAAAACATCTGAAAACTTGGCTATTTTCAAAGTTGTAAATTCCGCTCCTCTCCATATTATTCCAAATCCATACTGTATCTGTTCTCCTTTCTAATTTTCTTGTGCCGAGCAGAAGATGCAGTATATAAGCCTAAGGTTTAGTTTAGTTTGTTTAGTTTAGTGCATGAGGCGAATCTCTTTCATTTGTTTATTGTTTTTTTTTTATTTATTTGTTTATAAAATGTACACATTATTATCAAGCATATCATCTTGTACAGAAAGTGAGATCAAGAAAACATAATATTATTTACTTTCAAACCTGAAAATAAATCAAAATATAAGAAGAAAAATAAACATCTTAAGTTAATCACACACTAGTCCTCAAATTGGGATCCAAGATTAATGATAAGAGTAGAAGTTAAAGAATATGTTAACAAAGAAAATCACTTAAATTGCTACTGAAAAGAGAGCTAATTATTACATGGGTACAAATGGTTCTACACACTCAAGACGTTTCGAAGAAAGGAAAGCAGTCAAGTGAGCTGGTTCTACAAATACATATTTCAAGGAACGGTATCTAATGACACATTTACAAGGATACCTGAGAAAGAAAAGACCCCTTATCTGAGTCATTCCTGGTTTTAACATTAAAAATTCCCTTCTTCTCTTCTGAGTCTCTCTCGAGACATCAGGAAATATCTGAATATGGAAGCCCAGGAAGTCCTTGGATCTATTTTTAAAGAAAAGTTTAAGAATCCAATCCTTGTCTGGGGCCAAAGCCACAGTCAATAAGAGAGTGACTGGAATTGCCAGTTCTCTATCTGATTGCTCTAATAAAGTGGAAACGTCCAAGGATTCTTCCTATGGTTTTCCCTCATCTTCTTTCTTTTGAGGATCCTGATTTCTTGTAGGTAAATAGTAAACCTTTGTAAGAGGTGGTAAAGAATTCTCAGGTATTTTAAGGATTTCCAGAAAGTACCGCTTTATCATATCTCATGGAGAGATTGATAAAACTTTTGGAAAGTTAATTAAGCGCAAATTATTAACCCGAATATTATTCTCTAAAGCTTCCAATTTTCTCTTCATAATTGTATTATCTTTAACAAATAAATCTTGATTACTTTTGTTTTTAAATTCTTCTTTTCTTCTTGAATATCTAATTTCAACAATACTGTCTCTTCCTTTATAATTTTAATTTCTTCTTTCTGGATTTGTATTTCTTTATCCAAATTTTTTACTTGAAGGTTAAGGGAAGATTGGACACTAAGGCCCTGATTCTCCAAAAGTGCGTCCCGATTTTAGGCAGCTGTAGACGTCCTACAGCTGTCTAATCAGCCAATCGGGATGCACGTTTTTTTTAAAAAAATGCTCCCCAGGCAGGCCGCCCGGGAGAGGCGTCCTATACTAAACGCCGATTCTGTAACCGGCGTCTTTAGAGAATCGGGTTAAATTAGACGCGGCCGCTATACTTATGGCAGCAAGGGATCTCCCTGCTGCAATATGTATAGCGGCCGCCTGTCCCATCACCGACAGGAGAATGCCTAACTCCTCCTGTCGGAACCCCGAGCCCCCTCCCCCCCAAACTCGTAATCGCCGACAGGAGGATGCCCAACTCCTCCTGTCGGAACCCCGGAACCCCCTCCCCCCCAAACTCGTAATCGCCGACAGGAGGATGCCCAACTCCTCCTTTTGGAACCCCGGAACCCCCTCCCCCCCAAACTCGTAATCGCCGACAGGAGGATGCCCAACTCCTCCTGTTGGAACCCCCTCCCCCAAACTCGTAATCACCGACAGGAGGATGCCCAACTCCTCCTGTCGGAACCCCGGAACCCCCTCCCCCCCAAACTCGTAATCGCCGACAGGAGGATGCCCAACTCCTCCTGCCGGAAAGCCCAACGACCCCCCGCCCCAACTAATCTCCCTCCCCCAACTAACCTTTCAATGTTGGTCAGCTGGACGGGTCTTGCTGCCGTCCAGCCGACGGGTCTGCCTCGTGGAAATGAGACGGCACGCCCCTTCCCGGCCCATCCCCGCTATATCTAAGGCCTGATTGGCCCAGGCTGTAGAAGCCTGGACCAATCAGGCCTTAGGCATAGTGGGTCCGGCCATCCCCACTAATCCTAAGGCCTGATTGGCCAAGGTGCCTAGCCTGGGCCAATCAGGCCTTAGATTTAGCGGGGATGGGCCGGGAAGGGGCGTGCCGTCTCATTTCCACGAGGCAGACCCGTCGGCTGGACGGCAGCAAGACCCGTCCAGCTGACCAACATTGAAAGGTTAGTTGGGGGAGGGAGATTAGTTGGGGCGGGGGGTCATTGGGCTTTCCGGCAGGAGGAGTTGGGCATCCTCCTGTCGGCGATTACGAGTTTGGGGGGGAGGGGGTTCCGGGGTTCCGACAGGAGGAGTTGGGCATCCTCCTGTCGGTGATTACGAGTTTGGGGGGGGAGGGGGTTCCGGGGTTCCGACAGGAGGAGTTGGGCATCTTCCTGTCGGCGATTATGAGTTTGGGGGGGGAGGGGGTTCCGGGGTTCGGGGTTCCGACAGGAGGAGTTAGGCATCCTCCTGTCGGTGATGGGACAGGCAGCCGCGGCCGCTATACTTTATTGCAGCAGGGAGATCCCTTGCCGCGATCAGTATAGCGGCCGCGTCTACTTACAATGTAGACCAGCATTTTGCTAGCCTACATTTTAAGCGTCTCTTCCTCTACTAGGGAGACGCGTAGGGCCGCCTAAGTTCGCCTAAGGCCTGTAGGCGAGCTTAGGCATCTTGCGGGTCTCCCTAGGCTCCCGGAGGCGCCTTCAGGCCTGCCTGGGGAGCATTTTTTTTAAAAAAACGTGCATCCCGATTGGCTGATTAGACAGCTGTAGGACGTCTACAGCTGCCTAAAATCGGGACGCACTTTTGGAGAATCAGGGCCTAAGTCCCAAAGAGAATCTAGAGTGACTTCAGAGGGTTTAACAGGGAAAACAAAAGTTACTTGTGCCATTGATAAATGAAATCTTGATTCCCTTTAGCTGAAGTTGTCCCTGTCACTGGTTCTTCTGAGAGGAGAAAATCACTCTTAGCTATCTTCAATTGCAAGCCCTCCGACGCACTGGCCTCTCGAGAGGAGAACACTTCCTCCTCTGGTGTGCTCTCCTTTCGCGATGAGCTTGCTCCCAGCGGCAACGGCTGTAAAGGGCGGCGTCCTTACGTTGGGGCTCAGTGTGACATCTAGCCCAAGGGAGTTCGCCATGGCACTACTCTCTGCCAGCGCTCCCAGCGGGCAATTCCCCAATGAAACTTGCTCACTTGAGAGACGCTCAAAGATGTCATCTACAGCAGGCAATGGAGCTTCTGAGCATCGGGAGGCTCCACCAACGCTTCTACCCCTTCTCTTAGGCATTCCAAAAGGTAAGTGAGACACTCCTAAAAGCCCTCTCAGCAGCAGCAAGCGGCAGCTATCTTGGATCATCTCTTTCATTTGAAAGGAAGCTCCAGAATGAGAGAGCATAGGATGAAGTTAGGAGGTGATAGACTTTTTTACAGAAATGATGGCAGATACATGGAATAGTCTCCCAGTAGAGGTAGTGAAGACAAAGACTGTGTCTGAATTCAAGAAAGCTTATGACTGACACTTGGGATCTCTTAGGGAAAGGAGGAGATAGTGGATGCTGAAAAAACACATGCAGACTATGAAAATTTGCAGGAAGACTTTAGGAAATTGGAAGACTGGGCATTCAAATGGCATGTGAAATGTAATGTGGATAAATGCAAAGTGTGCACATTGGGAAGAATAACCCAAATCATAGTTACCTGATACTAGGATTCACCCTAGGGGTCAGCACCCAAGCGAAAGCTCTAGCTATCTTAGTAGACAATATCATTGATAGGTCTTACTACTTCAATTCTTTATCACATTGCCCATAGGAAATCAATAATATTAATTTTATTAGACCTCTCAGTAGCTTTTGATACTATTGATCACCATTGCTTAATACAAAGACTTCAATCGATCGGGATCTCAGAGAACATCTTAGACTAGTTTTCATCATACTTTTCTGAGCACTCTTACAAGGTCGTTACTGAAAATGGCTCATCAGAGTTTGGCTGACATTGCTGCCTGTATGTCCTGCTGTCATCTGAAACTAAATATGTCCAAGACTAAGCTGCTCCTCCTCCTCCTAAACCCTCTGCTCCTCCTTTCTCCATCTCTGTAAATAATACTGTCATGGTTCCAGTCTCCTATGCTTGCAACCTTAGAGTCGTCTTCGATTCTGACCTATCATTTTCTACGTATATTCAACAAGCTGCTAGACCTGTCGCTTCTATCTCTTCAATATTACCAAAATTTGCCCCTTCCTCTCTGAGCACACTACCCGGACCCTTGTCCAAGCTCTCGTAACCTCAGGCTTAGATTACTGCAATCTACTCCTAACTGGTATCCCTTAGTGTCACCTCTTCCCCTTGCAATCTGTGCAAAACTCTACTGTGCGGGGGCTGGAATTTGGATGATCCAAGATGGCGATTCGTACCTGTGTCTGGTGAGACGCTGTGGGAATTACCGCTGTTCATTTTTTCAGCGAACAGACCCTCTTTCCTGTTGTGATGCCGAAGAGACGGGGTAAGAGCGCTGCTGCAGCCTCGCGGCACCCTGAACACCCCCCTCTCGCTTCTATAGAGCATTTTTTACAGCGTCTCCAGAGGGAGTCTGTAGCGTCGGGGAGTCGCCCGCTGGATCCTGCGGCGTGGAGTGACGCCGAACCGGAAGTCCCAGGGCTGGATACTACGCTGAGTCCCGACCAGAGGAATCCACCTCCCCCACCGCTGAGTGCGAGCTCCCCACGCGAATGGAGTGGGCCAGAAGTAGCAGCACTCCCTGACCGAGAGGCTGTAACACCGGGGAGCCAGCAAGGAGAAGACTCTATGGCTTTCTTAAGCCCAGAGATAGTTCCAGCGGATAGACCAGAGGGAGGAGAAAACCCGGACCAGCAGACAGAAGGCAGTCAAGGTGAGCCTTTCTTAACTTTACATGAGACTTCCTTTAAACATGAAAAACCAGCTGAAGTGACTCTTGACTCAATTTGGGACTTGGTTTCCAAACTGGGAGACTCACTAACTAAACAAATTAAAGGAGAAAAAATATAAAAATTCAAAAACAAACAATAGAGGAAAATAAACATGAAATTTCTAACATTAAAGAAAAAGTATGAGAAATTGAAAATTAAGTAACAATGATTAAACAAGTTCAATCTACAATAATAAAAGATAATCAAATTATTAGAAGAAAATTGGAAAATAATTATCGGACTAATAACCTGCGATTACTGAACTTTCCAAAAATCTCATCTATAAACCCGAGGGAGATGATAAAAAGGTACTTTACTGAGATACTTAATATTCCTGAGAAATCATTGCCTCCTCTCACTCGAGTATATTATTTGCCTATTAAAGTAAGGGATCAGCAATCGGAGGATAAGAAACAGGAAACACAAGACCTTCAACAAGATTTGACAGCAATTCTGGAAACATCAGATAAAGATTTGGCTAAATCAGCAACTCTTTTACTATCTGTGGCATTGTTGCCAGATAAGGATTGGATATTAAAAATGTTTTTTAAGAACAAGAATAAAGAATTTCTGGGTTTGAAAATTCAAATATTTCCAGATGTCAGTAGAGAAACTCAGAATCGTAGGCGTCAATTTCTTCTGATGAAAGCAGGAGTTACACAGCTGGGTGGTATTTTCTTTTTACGTTTCCCATGTAAATGTATAATAAGGTATCGAGATAATAAATACGTGTTTTTTGAACCGGCTCAACTTACAGCTTTTTTGACGCTGAAACGTTTGGAAAAAGAAGGAACAACATAATAGTAACAACAAATGGACTTGATTAATAGAATAAGCTCCTTAATCCAGTCATTAGATAACTTTTTCTTGCATAGAATTTATTAATTGATTTCCTTAAAGTTCACTCATAATATTTCTTGGATCATTTTATTGAGGACTTGAGATTGTATGATTAGAGATTTTCAGTATTATGGAAATTATTTCTTATTATTTTGTGTATGATCTGACAATCTTTCTGTACAAAATGTTTGATTTTGTTAAAAATCTTAAAATGATAAAGAATTAAAAAAAAAACCTCTACTGTGCGACTCATCTTCTACCAACCTCGCTACGCTCATGTCACCCCTCTCCTTAAGTCACTTCACTGGCTCCCTGTCTACCATCGCATACAGTTCAAGATCTTATTGCTGATCTACAAATGTGTTCATTCTGCTGCCCCTCAATATCTCTCCTCGCTTCTCTCTCCTTATACACCTCCCAGAGTACTCTGTTCCTCAGATAAGTCACTCTTAACGTTACCCTTCTCCTCCACTGCCAATTCCAGACTTCGTTCCTTTCATCTAGCTGTCCCCTATGCCTGGAAAAAATTACCTGAGTTTGTCCGTAAAGCCCCTTCCCTTGTTTAAAAGCAGACTAAAAACCCATCTTTTTGATATAGCTTTCAATCCTTAACCCTACTCCTCTGCCCTCCAACCCAGCCAGCTGATTAACCCTTCCCCTTAACTGTATCCATGACATTCTGTTTGTCTGTCTTGCCTGTTTAGATTGTAAGCTCTTTTGAGCAGGGACTGTTTTCTTACTCTTTGTACTCTGTACAGCCTGTGTCTGAAAGTGCTATATAAATAATTAGTAGTAGTATACACAGGATCATAGGGTTCCTCAGGGATCAATACTATTTACACTGCTCTTCAATATCTTTCTGCCCTATATCTGCCCTATCTCTGCCCTATCTTTCTGCCCTATCTAATCTCCTTGAAACCCCTTCTTTAAAAATTCTTAGACACTCTCTAGTCATGTCACAACTGGATTATTGCAATGCTCTATATCAGGGAATTAGCCAGAAACAACTCAGAAGACAACAAATAATCCAGAATACTGCTGTCAAACTTTTATTTAAAGCAACAAAATTTGATCACATCAACCCCCCCCCTTAATTAAGGCACACTGGTTACCCATATCACATTGACTGACATATAAAATTCTTCTCCTAACTTTTAAAGATATCTTACTCCATATATACCCTCACGATTGTTATGTTCCAGTAATCATAATTTACTGGACATCCCATCAACCAGACATGTGGAGGGGCATAATTTTAAAAAAAACGTCTAAGTCCCTTTTTGGCCCAAGGCGCCCAAAGTAGGGAGTAGGGAAATGTCCATTCTCAAAAAAATGTGGTGTTTTTTTAGAATGACCTACTTGTACGTTCAGGCGTTTAATCGCCCTGACCGCCAAACGCCCAAAACAAGACCTTTTATGCATGGGAGGGACCAGTCCTTCACCTTAAACCATGATTCTCTAACCAGCGTCTGTCATAAGTGCTGGTTAGAGAATCATGGAACCGTCCCCCCACCCCACAATGATCACGGCAAGAGGGATGCCCAATCTCTCCTGCCGGACACCCTCCCTGAACTCCCAAAAGTTTGCTGGCAGGAGAGATGCTCAATCTCTCTTAAAGTTCACAGAAAGAGAAATGCCCAATCTCTCCTGCCGACACCCCCTCCCCCCTCCTGAAAGTTTACCAGCAGAAGGGATGCCCAGTCCCTCCTGCCAGACACCCCTCACCCCCATCCAGACCCCCCCTAACCTTGTTTAGATGGCCAGCTGGACGGGTCCTTCCTGCATCCAGCTGGCAAGCCAGCCTTCACTAGGGATGCACCTGGGCCAACTGGAATCTTAGGCCCATCTCCCAGTGCATTCTGGGATGCACTGGGAGTGGCTTAAGATTCTGAATGGCCAGATTCCTTAGGCCACCTCCCTTAGGAGGGGCCTAAGGGATCTGGCCAATCGGAATCTTAGGCCATTCCCAGCACATCTTAGAATGCACTGGGAGAGGAACCTAAGATTTTGGTTGGCCCAAGTGCCTAAGGCCACTCCTACAGGGGAAATGGGCAGGCCCGCCATTTCAGTGAACTAAATACCTCGATGTGATTGACGATTCCTCTCAGAACATCCATGAGAAGTAGTCCAATGCTTCGATAGAGAGCTGACATTGGTACCTTGAGGTCTCGTGCTGCTTTTCTAAGGCTGTGCCGGTACCGAGGGAGTCGATTTAAGCACCTGTATGCTGTGCTGATCTCCGTACTGAAATTATGCACCAGTACCAATAGTTCAATAGCCGGTACCTGCGGTGCAGCAGGTTTCTTCAAATTGGACAACCTCGATGAGGATGTACATCGAAGTGCACCAGTACCGATGGCTCAATTACTGGTACCATTGGTGCAGCAGGTTGTCTCAAAGCTGGTGACCTTCGATAAGTATGCACACCGTGAAAGAGAGTCAACCTGCGAAGCTAGAGAATGGTGGCATTGGTGTTTGGTCTGCATCAAGAGATTCAATGCTGTAGAGACCTGAAACGCTTGCTGAGAAAGCACCAGTACCAATGGCTCAACCGCCTGTACCCTTGGTGCAGCAGGATGCCTCAAAGTGGGTGACCTTGATGAGGATACACACCAAAAAGAAGAGACAACCTGCAAAGCTGGAGAACATTGGCATCGATGTTTGATCTGCATCAAGAGACTCGATGCTGTTGAGACCTTTGACACTTGCTGGGAAGTAAAGGAATAGGAGCTGGCTTCCCCGATGTTATTCGTTCTTCTGATGTCGATGCAATTTGATGTTGACGGCTTTGAAGATTTGGCGATCGATGCTGAGCCGAAGAGGTTGTCCTGTTGAATGTGACGGGCCATGAGGGAGCACTGTTGTAAGGTGGAACATCGAGCCGAAGACTCAGCTTGGTGTTCAGGACCTAAACACAGATGACACCAACTACGAGAGTCAGTGAGAGAAAAAAGCCGCTGCAGCTAGAGCACTTCTCAAAAACTGTTGATGGTTTCAACAAAAAGGGAAAGAATTTAGTCAGTGAGAGAGACCCACTGAGGAAAAAATCCTAGGCCGAAGCCTGAATGAAGAAAAAGAGGGGAAAATATATCTTTTAAAAATTAATTTCTGAGTTCTTTTTTTTTTTTTTTTTAAAGAAAGAACAATAAGAATAGGAAAAAATATATAAAAAAGACGCAAGAGTGGGAAGGCAATGTAGACTGAACGGAAAATGAAGAACTGAAGTACCTTGAGCCCACATCGAGCGGGAAGGCACTCGCGCATGCGCAGTGTGGGCAGTTGCAAAGTTTATTAAAACTTAAAGTGACAGTACACTTTTAATACTGTCTGTACCGAGGCTCCGTGGATGGTGTCACCCACATGTGAGAATATGCTGTCTGCTTATCCTGGGATAAATGATTTTTTTTTAGTTTAGTAACTATATTTTGAGAATTTATATCTGCTATCTCTTTATTGCACTGTAGAGAGGGTGCTTTATTTTAATCAATATATAGCCTTATAAAATACATTTCCTTGCTACTAAACACAGTTTGCGCATCAAACGTGTACTACCTTTAACATTCTCTCTACAAACTCTTATCTATTCTCTAAACTTTTTAATCTTTTCTAATCTGCACTATTGAATCCAGTGGCTTTTGTCCGGTTGGCACTTTTTCTTTTTCACCCATATCTGATTTTGATTACATAAACATTGAAGATATTTTGCTAGGGCTTTGTCTATTTTAGAAAGAATAAGCCTCACATACCTGTCCAGAACAGTCACAATCCTCATCAAAAGTAACGTATTCATTCTCCTTACTGTACATTCCTAAGCCAATCTTTAAAGGCTGTCCACTTGCATCGAGTTTGAATTCAAGTTTACACAAACTGTCAAACAGTTTAGACAAATGATTGCTAACCTGTAAGAAATAAAACCTTGAATAAATTAGTGATTCTATCAATGAAATATCTTCAACTCTTATGGGGCAACTCTGAATAGCAAGATCACTTAAAAGGCTCATATGTATAGAAGTCTCTATGAACAGCAGACATAGGCCAAGGAATTTAGAGACTACTAAAATGATTCAAAGATATTAATACAATACAATTGGAAGAAGGGAATAGGGTGAGAAAAAATACAACAGCCTGACATAGAGCTGAATATTCAGATAAAGTTGTGATGTTCACTATCTGGATAACCCATGCTCCACTCTGACACTATCCAGATAGCAAGACCCATCAAATATTCAGCAGTTTCAACAAAACAAGGTGAAATTTTTCTATAGAAAAAAAGAATACAGGAACAAGGAATCATAATATGAAGCTGAAAGGAAGCATGATGAAAAGCATGGTTGCATACCTTAGAAAGAGATTAAGTCCTTATCTCAATAATATCTTTTCCAGTAGATAGACTACAAAGAGATGTCTATTGGTGTCACATATGTCACAGTATGTGTCACATAAGGATAACTTGTATCATACACTGTAACTGTCTGTGTGTCAAATTTGGTATAATTTGTACTGGAAACCTTGCATTGTAAGGACAAGCATAGCAAATTGTAACCAGTAAACTGTATAATTATCATTAGCCCCTAGCATATAAGATAAAAACTTGTACAGAAATTATGTATGTTAAACCTGTAACCCGTTCTGAGCTCTTTAGGGACAACAGGCTAGAAAATGAATTAAATAAATAAATAGGTAGGTAGGTGTTTTATTCTGGACAAGTGGGTTGTCTTCCAATGGCCGCAAGCCATATGTGGAAGGAATCCAGACTTTTTTCGCTGACTCTCCTATTTCGCTGGGAGCTCTACTGCCACCTGCAGTTAGTACACAAGCAAGCAAGAGCTCCAACCAAGGGGTCCTTTTACAAAGGCGTGCTAAATGCTAATGCGTCCATAGGACGCTCGAACACAAGAATATGCAAACTATCAATAAACCATTAACTGCCAACAGAAGCTCAGGTAATACACCTGTAAATGCTCAAAACAGAACATACAGAATTCATCAGACCTCCCAAAGGGCTGACTGGTATTCAAGATACAAACTTGGATAAGAATAAGACAGTAGGCTTTACCCAGCTACTCTAAGCCTTCATACTTTTCCACATGGACTACTGCAATGCCTAATTCAACAGTCTCACAGCGAAAAACATACCATGTCTCTCTTATGTACAAAATGCGGCAATCAGACTTCTAAAGAACCTCCATCCCCAGCTCACTTGCTGCTAAATGCTAAATGCTGTGTCTTCAAGGGCCTGATGCTAGCATTCAAATCCTTCCATGACATGGCACTGGACTACATGATGGCCAAGCTTTCTCTGTACATGCCAAACAGGTCCCTCCGTTCCCAGGATGAAATATGCCTCAAAACACCCCCTTATCATGCCCTTCAACTGCAAACTGCCAAACAATGTTTCTACTCTCACTTCATATCGACCCATTAGAATCAGCTGCCCCTGCAGACAGTGGCATACCAAGGGGGAGGCTGTGGGGGGGGGGCGTCCACCCCGGGTGCAGCCTTAGGGGGGTGCACAGCTGGACATGTCCGGAAAATTCCTGGGCTGCGACAGCACTCAGCGGCATCAGCTCCCACCCTGCCCCGCGACAGCACTCAAGTTCTGCCTCCTTCTCCCGGCATCAGCAGAACTTCAGATCAAAAGCTTCCCATGACTCAGCTTCCTGTTTCCGCCGAGGCAGTTCAGTCAGGGGAAGCTTTTGATTGAGCACATGTTGCCGATCTGAAGTTCTGTTGATGCCGGGAGAAGGAGGCCAAACTTGAGTGATGTCACGGGGCAGGGGGGATGCCGATGCTGCTGAGTGCCGTCAAGGAGGGGGGGGCGCTGATGCCGCTGAGTGCCGTCACGGAGGGGGGGGGCGCTGATGCCACTGAGTACCGTCGCAGCCCAGGAATTTTCCAGACCTGTCCGGCTGTGCACCCCCCCTAAGGCTGCACCCGGGGTGGACCTTCCCCCCCAGTACGCCACTGCCTGCAGATAAGATCCCTTGAAGGACTCCTCAACTTTACATTGTAACATAGTAGATGGCGACAGCTAAAGACCTGAATGGTCCATCCAGTCTGCCCAACCTGATTCAATTTAATTATTTTTTTTTTCATCTTCTTCCAAGTTTCATTAAAAATTTGATTAAACACTTATATAATTTCTAAGCGATTTACATTAAAAATAATATTTATAAAGAAGGCATAAAAACAATACTAATGGTAATACTGACTTACAAGAAATAGAAGGACAGAAGGGGGAGAACTACAATTTTAAAACTAAAGAAACATTCAAGGTAAACACACTAAGGGAGGGGTTGTTCTGTTGGGGTTTTTTTTTAGCCTTATAAGGCTAGTTTCTGGTATTTTAAGAAGTCTATCTATATAACCCTGTTAATGGATAGTTATAACCAATTCTGAATTTGATTCTAAAAAGCATCATTAAATAGGAATGTTTTCAGAGCAATTTTAAATTTATCTGTCTTTCTTCTCTTAAGAAAGATGGAAGTCGATTCCAAATGTGTGGAGCTGTAATGGAGAAAATCTGTGTTCTTCTCATATTTATGATTTTCAACGATGGAATTTTTAAGAGATTTTGTTCCGCAGAAACAAGTGTTCATGAAGGAGCATAAGGCAACAGCAGTCTGTCAAAAAAGATAGGTTGCTGTGTTTGCCGGATTTTAAATGTCAGAAGCGCTAATTTATAGGTCATCCTATGTGGAATTGATAGCCAATGGGCGCTTTTTAGAAGGGGTGTGACATGATCAAACTTGCTGTGTTATGAATAATTTGTAAACATTGTATTTCTTTTTGGGGCAAGTTATTGTATAAAGCAGTGCAATAATCTAATTTAGAGATGACCAGAGACTGCATTAATACACTGAGGGATGCTGAATCCAGTACTTTTGCTAGAGATCTAATCATTTTTAATTTGAAAAAGCAATTTTTAATGGTTGAGCCAATCTGATCATGATAGGTTAATTTGTGATCTAGAATGATGCCTAGAATTTTAACTGAATTGACAGATTGAATGGTAGAATTATCAATCATAATAGGACTTTTTTGTGTAAGGCCATCTTTCCAAGGAATTAACGTTGCTTTGGTTTTATTGAGATTGAGAGCCAGCATATTATCTCTTAACCAACAACTAATTTATTCCAATTTTGATTTTAATTCAAGTATATCATTTGGGCTCTCGGTTAGAAAATGGCACGGGGATAAAATTTGTCCCTGTTCCCGCCCCGTCCCCCATACCCGCAACCACTGTCCCCGCCCCGTCCCCGCGACTACTATCAGTATCTAGACAACTGATCCTCTCTTCTCTCTCCCCTCTATAGCGATTAACTTGTTCTATTGATCACTCTCTCCTCAAAAATGGATTTCCTATCCTATTAACCCTCTTTCTTCCTCCCCTCTTAAAGTCAATCAATTTGTACCTTTGCTTAATCTTTGTAAACCGCATAGAACTTCACGGTATTGCGGTATATAAGCTGTTATTATTATTATTATCCCCGCAGCATCCATACAAGCCTCAGTACTGCAATATTTAGCTTATTCCTTCCTTATAAATCAAAGTTCTGGCTGCTGAACTAGAGAAAGAGATGTTCAGCTAGAAGGACTTTGTATATAAATGTTTATCAACACAACTAATATACTACTTTATCCTAAAGCAAAAAAAAAAAGGAAATAAATAAATAGAATTTTTTTTTCTACCTTTGTTGTCTGGTTTCTGCTTTCCTCATCTTCTCATTTAATTTCTTCCATCCACTGTCTGTCTTCTGTCAGCGTCTTCCAATTGCTCTATTGCTGTGCCTCTCCCTTCACCCCCCCCAATTGGTCTGGCACCCATCTTCTTCCCTCCGCGGCCCCCATAGTCTGGTATCTCTGTCTTCTTCCCTTCCAGCGTATTCTTCCCACTCTCTGTTCCTCATTTCCCTTCAGCTTCTTCTCCCCACTCTGACTTCCCCAATCCCCATTTTCCTTCAGCGTCCTCATTTTTTCCCTTCAGCATCTTCCCCCCACTCTGCCTTCCCCATTTTTTCCCTTCAGCATCTTCTCCCCACTCTGCCTTCCCCATTTTTTCCCTTCAGCGTCTTCTCCCCACCACCACACTTTCCCTCTCACCAACCCACCGCCCTTCAGCACCCCTTGCGCAGCCCGAGAATCTCCCTCCCTCCCTCTTACCTTTGCGGCGCGTTAGTAAAGTGACTTGCTTAAGTTGGCCGAGCCTGCCTGCAGTTGCATGTGTGTGGGCAGAAGCTTCTTCTCTGACACAACCGGAAGTTGTGTCAGAGAAGATTCTGCCCACACACACGCGACTTCAGGCAGGCTCGGCTGGCTTCAGCAAGCTACTTTTCTAACGTGCTGCAAAGGTAAGGGGGAGGGAGGGAGATAGATTCGATAGGTAGGAAGGAGGGAGGGGGCTGCGCGCATTCCCTCCATTAACTGCGGGGACAAGGCCATTCACCACTACACGGGGTGGTGGATGGCCTTGTCCCCGTGCCCGCAGTGAGCACATCCCCTCCCCACCGTTTTAGCGGGTTACCCGCAGCTAGCCGCGGGTAACAGCCACCGTGTTATTCTCTACTCTCAGTGTCTATTGGGTACAGAATTTATATGTCGTCTGCATACACATACATTGTTAGATCAATTGATTAACCTAGCGTCATAAGTGGTGAGAGAGAAATGTTAAAAAGGAGGGGTGAAAGAATTGAGCCCTGCTGAATACCATAAGTATTTAGGGCATAATCTGAAGATGTGCTAATAAAAATGACCTTAGATTCACAATTTGCAAGATATGAATGAAATCAGTTTAGGACTGTATCTGACATACCAATAGAGGCCAATCTGCTAGCAACAGAGAGTGGTCAACTGTATCAAAAACCGCTAAAAGATCAAGAGAAGTGAGTATAACTGATTTATGATCAAGTTTCAAGTTCAAGTTTCATGTTTAATAAAATTTTGATTACGGTAATCGCTTAATCGTAATTCAAAGCGATGTACACAGTACTAAAATTATAAAATTTAGGGAACAATACAACGCATAACAAGAGCTAAGTCTTGGAGGACTATTGACAAACGTGACAAACCTATAAAACACTAGGGAGGGAAGGAAAAAAGAACTACATGTTATTTGAAAGTAAGCAAAACATTCAAGGAGAATACATGAAGGTATGGGAAGTCAAAATGCTACAATGAGGTTATACAGTAGAGTTAAAATCAGCTAGAAAACTGGCTAGCTACGTATCAAAAGCATCTTTAAAAAGGAAGCTTTTTAATTTACTCTTAAATTTTTCCAAGTCGCGTTCTTCCCTCAAATAAATAGGAAGCGAATTCCATGTTTGGGGGGCTGTGACAGAGAAAATAAATTGCCGTCTTGTATTAATAATTTTGAGAGAGGGGATCGTCAATAAGTGCTGTTCATTGAATCTCAACGTTCTATTTGAAGTATAGGGAATTAATAATTTATAAATGAAAGCAGGAGTTTTATAAAGTAGGGATTTGAATGTAAGCAAACATAATTTATATGTAATCCGGTGAGCTACCGGGAGCCTGTGTGCCTTTTTAAGGAGAGGTGTTACGTGATGTAATGTAATGTAATTTATTTCTTATATACCGCTACATCCGTTAGGTTCTAAGCGGTTTACAGAAAATATACATTAAGATTAGAAATAAGAAAGGTACTTGAAAAATTCCCTTTCTGTCCCGAAGGCTCACAATCTAACTAAAGTACCTGGAGGGTAATAGAGAAGTGAAAAGTAGAGTTAGAGGAAAAATAAAAATAAAATAAACATTTTAACAAGACAGCATTGATCTAAATACTTTGGAAGGTAGAAGAGAGGAGAGAAAGGAATAGAAGCAGAAGGGGGAGCCGTTGAACAGTAGAATTCTGGAGAAATTTAAATGATAGAAATAGAACAAAACAAAGACAAAAGGCAAAACAATAGATAAGATTAAAGATAAATTAAAGGAGATTGGGGCAACATATGGGCTTTACTATCCTGCTCTCCTGAGGGTTACTTACAAAGAGAAATTCTACCAATTTGAAGACCCTGAAAAAGTGGAGTTTGTGTCCCAACAAGAAACACCAATGAACAGAATGGATAATCCTGTCAGCTGCAACTGAATTTTTATTTATTTATTGAGCTTCTCTGGATTTTAGAGAATTAAAGAAGAGTTTTAATGTTTTCGTTCTAATTATTTTATTATAAGGAATTTGATCAAACTTCTTGGTTTTTGATATAAGTTTAATAGAGGCATTTTAGATAATCTGTAAACGTTTAATTTCGTTTTGAGCAATTCCCTTAAATAGGAAGTTGCAATAGTCAATTTTAGAAATCACCAGAGAATGGATGAGAATATTAAGAGATTTTGAACAAAGAAACTGTGAAACTGAGTGCATTTGATGGAGTCTGAAAAAGGTTGATCCAAGTAGTAGAGTATACTTGTCGTTAAACCTATCATTGAGCGTAATGTAGAGTGATTTGTTCTGAAACCCGTCTGATTAGGATGTAACACCTGTGTTTTTTCAGTGAAGTCAGTGATTTGGTAAAAAAACAGCCTTTTGCCAGAAATGAAGATTAGCAATAGGATGGAAATTTGCTTCGTCGGTAAGAGAAGATGAGTAGTCTTTAATGATAGGTTGAATGATCGATTTTTTCCATTGTATTGGAACAATTAGTGATTATTTTATGCATTGTAGGTCCAAAAATTGACAAAAAACGGATAAGAATTTTTGGAGGGAGCAAATCAAGTTTAGAAGCTTTTGTATTCATATTTTGAAGAAATCTTTTTAAATCGGACAGTGTGAAATTGTTAAATTTCAAGCATTTGGAAACTGGAAAGAAATTTAGTTCTGCTTTCATTGAAATTTTTGGTGGTCCCTGTGGCTGAATTTTGGCTTTAATTTTCTGAACTTTATTAGAAAAAAAGGATGCTAAAGTTTGTGCTGTTGGCTGATTTTTTTTAATCATTATTTTGATTATGCTTTGGGACTGTCAATGATTTTAGGATTGAAAATAGCGCAGAAGAGTTTTTGGCCTTCTTAATACGAGTGGAGTAATATTTCTTCTGTGCTTCAACTATTTTGTGTTTATAGAAATTTCCTTGCTCTTTAAATTTATGTAAATTGTTTAAAGATTTATTTGAGCGCCATTTGTGCTCCAAAGATCTTAACTGCTTTTTAATTAACTAAAGTTCTGCTGTATACCAAGGATTTTTAAGTGTCTTGGGGTTGATGGTTTGTGATTTGATAGATGCTAACCGATCAAGCAGTTTTTCTATAGTGGAATTCCAAAGTTCAAGCTGAGCATCAATGGACATATTGTCTAGGTCTTCCTCTTTCAGATGAAACTTATTACTAAGTTGTGAGGAATCCAATTTTGCTATAGTCCCGAAATTCAATTATTTTTGGTAGGAGATTATTATATCTCTTGGGGATATATTGTGTGGTTATAGAAGAATGATCTGACCAAGGAACTGACGTAGACAATGGTGGCGAAAAACACGAGCTAGATAACTTAGGAATGATGATTGTATCTAAGATATGGCCACCTACATGTGTGGGATCCTTAGCTATTTCTGGGCAAGAATCCAAAGCTCTGCCTGGTACTGGTACTTAGGTTCCAACTACTGAAGTCTTCGTCAAAGCTCATTCCAAGAAGGACCCCTCTTCCAGCGGCTCGAACAGATCACTTTGATGAGACCTCACAAAACAAGATTAAGGGCCAGGGAGGAAAGACATACAACAGGATGCCTTGAGGCTATGGTTGGATCAGAGCGTCAAGACCCTTGCTTCTGGGTTCAAATTTTCAACTGAAGAACCTGTATGCCTTCTTGTTCTTTGCCATCACCATTAGGCCGAAGTGTGGATGTCCCCAGTACTGTATAATGGCCTGAAATGCTGTTAACGACAGCATCCACTTGCCCGGATCCAAAGTCAGTCTGCTGAGAAAGTTTGCTTGAACATTTTCCACTCCCGGGACATGCATCACTGAGAGCGCCTGAAGATAACGCTTTGGCCAATGGAAAAACATGTGGGCTTTCAGACTGAGAGATGCACTCTTGGTGCCTTCCTGGTGATTGATATATGCCACAACTGTCGTATTGTCAGAAAAGACTCTGACCGCTTGACCTTCCAGAGTCTGCTGCAACTTCATGAAAGCCAACCAAATGGCTCGCAGTTCTAGCCTGTCAATCAACCACTTCCTCTGGGAGGGCGTCCAATGCCCTTGAATCGGGCAACGGTTTCAATGAGCTCCCCAGCAAAAGGCAGTCATCACAACCCAGGAAACTATTTGAAGAGGCATTCCCTTTGAGAAGAACTGAGGACAAAGTCACCAATCCATGCTGGTTCGAGCCTCCAACGTCCAGGATAGACACTTGTGTAACACATCCGTCAGGGGAGACTAGCGTGACAGCAACGCATGCTTGGAGTAGACACATGTGTGCTCTCACCCTAGGTACATCTATTGTGACTGCCATGAATCACAGGACTTGAATATAGTCCCATGCCATTGGAGCTGACTTGTGCAGGAGACAGGAAATCTGTGAACAGAGCTTCTGTCTGTGTGCTTCTGGAAGACATGGCCGACAGCTGTGTCGAACAAGACTTCCAGGTACTCCAGGGGCTGAGTTGGTGTTAAATTGCTCTTTTGATCATTTGCTATCCAACCTAGATCCTCCAGGACTCGAATCACCTGATCCACTGTGCGCTGCCCCTCGGACAACTAGGAGGCTCTGATCAACAGGTGTCCAGGTATGGATACACTTGTGATCCCATCTTGTGCAGGTGAGCTGCTACCACTACCATCACTTTGGTGAAGGTGCGGGGAGCCGTCATCAGACCAAAAGGCAGAGCTGGAAATTGATAATGATTTTTCAGGACATGAAATCTGAGAAACTTTCTGTGGTCTAGGAAAATTGGAATACGTAAATAGGCCTCTGTCAGATCAAGAGAGGCTAGGAACTCTCCCAGAGTCACCACCACTATGACAGACCAAACCATCTTCAAATGGAACTCTGAGCACTATATTTACATGAATAAGGTCCAGAATGGGTTTCCAGTCGTTGGAGTCTTTCTTTGGTATGATAAAGTATATGGAGTATCTGCCAGAGCCCGAGTCTTTGGGTAGAACCGGTTCAATGGCCTAAATATCCAACAACCATTTGCTTTTTTCAGGCGCTCCATGGGAGAGTCCACAAACCAATCTGTCAGAGGCTGGGCAAATTCCAGCTTCTAGGTGGACTGAATAAATAGATAAATAAACAAAACCCTCCCCCCCCCATTAATGTGCTTACCTTGAAAGTTTCTTTGCTTTAAAAAATTGTAGTTCTTCCCTTTCTTTCCTTTTGTTTCTTGTAAGTCAGTATCAATATTAGTATTGTTTATATGTTTTCTTTGTAAACTACTATGTTAATATTTTTAATGTAAATCGCTTAGAAATTATATAAGCGTTTAATCAAATTTTTAATAAAACTTGGAAACTTGGAATAATGTCCAGAACCCAGTGATTGGATGAAATCTGAGCGCAAGCCTGCAGAAGGACATCTCTCAGCCTGGCATCATTTCGATTTCTTGGAAGAGAGCGCAGCCTGGGGTGCTGAAGTATGGCTATGCCTGGATCCAGAGAACCTCTGCCTGTAGCCCTGAGAGAATCTCTGCAACATGGAATTAGAATATTGGCAAGAGTGTCTGGAGCCATGAAAATTAGAGCAGCCTACTATTACTAATCATTTATATTGTGCTGAAAGGCGTATACAGCGCTGTATATTTTGACATTTATAGACGGTCCCTGTTTGGAAGAGTTTACAATCTAACTTGGACAGGCAGACATGACATAGAGGATTGGGGGTGCAGAACCCTAGAGGTTATGGGTCTATTATCAGACAGGGTCTTGGGGCAACGGTCCACCACTGAGTTTATGAGATCATGCAGGCCTTTACCAAATAATGACTTCCCCTTATAAAGAAGTCTGGCAAGAGCAGCCTTAGAGATGGAATTGCCAGCCCACTGTTGGATACAGAGCATTCTACAAACAGAAACTGAATAAGCTGAAGCTTTACCCAGGACACGTATAATGTCAGAGAGCATCAGCTATCTCTGTGGCTGAGCCTTGTTTATGAATGCTTTGAGTGGCTCTTTGAGGCAATGTAAACATTTGAAGTTCTTCCAAAAATCTTTTAAAACACATTTAATTGTTGTATTACTGAGTTTCAATAAACATTTCTATTAAAAAAAAAAAAACCCACACATTTGTTAAAGTATTCTTCTAGATTATAAGATGTATCCCTTACTTGATGTGTCTGAGTTCTTGTATAGATGTATTATTTTTTTGTAAGATGTATTTTGTTGTTTTATCCTGGTTTTGTATATGTGAAGATTGTAAACCACTTAGGCTATAAGCAATGTAGAAATTTTTTAAATAAATACATATTGGGGGCGTGGCTTCGGCACGAACAAGGATGGCTGTGTAACTGACTTGCTCCGTGCTGTCGGGCTAACTTTTAAAATAATAAAGTGTAAATTTTATTTGAAAGTTGCGTCCTGAAGTATATTTGTTTAAAATATGGCTTCGGGTAAGCAAAACAAGTCTTCATCGGCGGGAGCAGGCACAGGCAGCGTTAAAAGATCAAAAATGGATTCAACTTCCCCCCTGTTAGTGTTGCTGCCATCGGATGAAGTTGAGAATAAAGATTTAATGAGGGAAATTAAGAACATCAGAGATATTGTATTGGAGAATTCAAAAGATATAAAAGAGGTTAAAGGGGAAGTGGCGAGTTTGACAAGAAGGCTGGATACAGTAGATTTAAAACTGGAGTGTGTGGAAAAACGGTTGGAAAACACAGAAGTGGAGTTAGTACAGCACAAGAAAGATCACAGGGAGATTGAACTATTAAAGCAAGAAATTGAGGATCTATCAAACCGCGAGAGGAGGAATAATTTGAGGGTGATCGGGTTACCGGAAGGGATTAAAAAAAATGATCCAATCGTTTTTTTAACTAATTTCTTGCCAAAGATCCTGCCACTTCAGAATAAGTTTCCGTTGGAGCTGGAGAGAGCACATAGGATTCCAGCGAAGAGGCTGAATTCTCAAAAAGGTCCAAGACCATTAATTTTTAAAGTGCTAAGGTATCAGCAGGTTACAGAAATTCTGAATCTAGCAAAAGAGAACAAGAACCTTAAATGTCAGGATGCAAAAATATTTATTGTGCCTGATTTCGCCAAGATGACTGAATTCAAAAGAAAGCAGTTGCTTGATTTACGCCCACAATTAAGGGTGCTGGGAGCTCGTTTTGGTTTAGTATATCCAGCAACTATGCGGGTGACATATGAGCACAAAACATTGAGCTTTAATGATGCAGGGAAACTAAAAGAATTCTTGGAAAAATGTGAAACACCTATAAATACCTGAGGGTGAAAAGGAGAAATATTTATTAACTGGGTTGTTTTTTTCTTTTGTTTTTTTAATTTTATTTATTGATTTTCATTTAAGTACAAAAATGTGCTTAACAGGAAATTAACAGAAATTGATACATCCAATTCACTAATGGATTTAGAAATAAATTAAGCCAAAATGGCTATGAAATAATATACCTTAATACATAGTCCTCAAATTTTGGAGAGAGAAGGCAAGAAATAAATTTTTCCAGGAAAGAAAACAACTTATCAATATTATTAAGGAAATTAGAGCATTAACTTCGGCTTTAATTACAGACTTGAGTTACTTTATCCTTCACTGGGGAGCAAAAGAAATCCCTTTCCCTTCTAAAAAGAAACGCAGCTGATCGGGATCATAAAATATATACTTATTATCCTGATACAATAGAAAACACTTGCATGGAAACCTTAACTAAAAAGAAGCACCCAATGAAATCACTTTATCACGATAAACCTAAATATTCTTTTCTTCTTAATTGTGTCCATTTGGAAACATCAGGATATACAAATATTCTTTCTCCTAGTTAGGTAACTTGTTTTAAATTGTAATAAAGCCTCAAAATTGAGTTTTTATCCTGGTGAAAAACCAAAGAGACTATTAATGTAGCCCGTCCTGTTAATTCAATATCTGATGATTCCAATATTGATGAAATTTCTTTATCTGTAGTTACGTGTAGCTCTCTTAGTGTTCTTTTCAAAAAATAAATCTTCTGTAAAGGGGGCAGATGCCCGTCCGGTATTTTCAATGTTGAAGTTAGAAAATCATTAAAAATCTCCCTAGGTGTTTTGAATTTAGGTATAGGAAAATTTAAAATCCTTAGATTTAAGCTCCTATTTTGATTTTCCAGATTTTCTATTTTACGCAGAAGAAAAATTTTATCCAATACTTGCTGTTTGGTTGAGGATTTTATATCCGCCATAGTCTTCTGGATCTCCCCCATCTTCCCTTTTTGATCCTGTATATCAGTCTCAAGTTGTTTAACTTTAGTTGAAACATTAGCCATAAGGGAAATGAACCCGGAACATACCAATTGCAAGTTTTCTATGGCTCCCCACAGTGAGTCCAAAGTAACCACTGCCGGTTTGACAAGAGGCTTGAGCTCTGGCAACTGAGGAAGTTCTTGCTCGGGTGTCCTCCTGACTTCCCAGATCTCTCCTCCCCTGAGCTCACCATCGGTTGTCTGCAGTGCTATCTCCTCCAAAGATGCTCCCCCCGGAGTTACCGGCAATGGTATCGCCTCCACACTCAGTTACTCCTGAGGTCCCTCATCACGGGGGTCGATCACCGCTGCCATAACCGGGGGTGGAGGAGGGTCAGGTCCCAAAGGGCTCAGCGATATCTCGCTGTCCATGCTGAGTCGCTCCTGGGGCTCAGCTAAGGAAACGCCCGACGCCGAGGATAATGAGACTGCATAAGATGTGATGGCAGTCTGTCGCGGTGTTGAAGACGCTGACAGAGAGAGAGGGATATTTCTCTGCCTTCCCCTTCTCTTAGGCATCAGTGTATCGCAGGTAATTATTATTTTTAGAAAAAAGTTCGCTGCCGAAGCGAGAGCTTAAAACACACGTCTGCTCTGGTCGCCATCTTGCCCCAGTTTTTTTTTTTTTTTTCTTTATTAGATTAATGTATTTTATATATTTCTCTTTTTTTTTAATTCAATCATTTTTATTGAACTTTTAGAAATATAAAGAATCACAAAACAAAAAGTAAAAACTGTGCATTACAAAAATATGCGCAATAGAGCATAAGTTGTGTCATAAAATAGAGGCCAATTAACTCCTGAAGTCAGAAAGGCTATTAAACATATCAGGTATAGCCAGAAACATTATATATCATTAGCATGGAAAGTTCTCAACATCTGTACAACTAGTGAAAAAGACTGCCTATTACAACCTACAATAAGACAAAACAGGAGACCACACATTATTATAAGATCGAGAGGAGTTAGTTTTGTCAGCAGCTATTAGTTCATATTTTGAAAATAGACAAACAGTATTCCACCAAGAATTATGATGGAGAGACGAGAAGTCTTTCCAATTAGTCAGAATTGATTTAAATGCAATAAGTATCAAACATTTGAGCAACCGGGTTTCATATTTATCCAGATGGCTCTTCTGAAGAGCACCTGACCCATAAATAACAATAGAGAATGAAAGTTCCTCACTTATAGGAAGTATATGACATATGGTGGACCAGACATCCGACCAAAATGATAGCAATTGGGTGCAGTAGTAGATCATATGAGCTAAAGAGCCCACAGCATCCTGACAGGACCAACATTTATTTGAAGTGGAAGTTCCCAATTTGGAAAGTTTGAGTGGCGCCAATAAGCCCGGTGGTAGAAAAAGAGAACAGTATGCATAATAGTGGACGACTTTAAGGCCTTGAATGAGGAGAGCCAGATCTCTTCCCAGTTATACAGATCTGCAGGTACAGAAGCATCATTAGCCCACACATCATAAAGAGCAGCAGGCGGTAGAAATTTATGTTTATGAAGCAGCTTATACCAAGCTGAAGCCTGTCCTGGATTAGGATTGATCAGAGCAGCCCATTGCAGCATTGTTGGTAGCGCAGCAGTCAGAGTTGTCTTCTTAAAGTAAGCCGATAGACAATGACGCAACTGCAGCCATTGAAAATATTGAGACGAATCTAACTCATAGTTCTTAGCAAAGATGTCAAAATCCAAAATGGTGAGGCCAGATAGTAGTTGTTTTATGGACCAGATACCCTTCTTACGCCAAGATTTCCATTCCATGTAACGACCCTGGATCTGTAAACAGGGGTTTCGCCACAAGGGAGAGCTGGTGGTGCTATTCCAGGAGCTATGGTATCCAATTCCAGAAGAGCTGTTCTAGTAGATGAGAAGATGACATTATCTTGAAATTTGCGTTTTACCGAAGCAAATGGGATATACATAAAGTGTTCATCAGGAAGTAGGGCGCGTTCCAGTTTTAACCAAGCAGGCAAGTGTGTAGACTCCTGTGCTTAAAGCCACTGAGATCCTTGCCTGCGCAGAAAGGCCAGATGATAATCATATAGGCTAGGGAAGTTGACCTCCCCCCATTTTCTTTAGTGCATTTCAATTTCTTCAGGGCAATGCGAGGAGTCTTAGCGTTCCAAAGGAATTTAACTAGAGCAGACATAAATTTCTTGTAAGCAGGAGGAAAGAGAAAGGGAATCATAGACAGAACATAAGTAATTTTCGGAGCTAGAACCATCTTGATGGAATCCAAACGGCCCCACCAAGATAATTTCAAGGGTGACCATCTGGTAATGACAGCAGTGATAATGTCCATTATGTAGGTGATGTTGTACTCCTGAGTCTCTGCTATAGAAGGTCCAAAATACACCCCCAGATATTTCAATTTATTCGGAGCATATTTGAGATGTAACGTTCGAACCTCATCTCCACATGGTAAGCCGGAGAGTGGCATGACTTCTGTTTTAGTCGGGTTAAGCTTGTATCCTGATACCGATGAATAAGTATGGATTGTGTGAAGAACAATTGGTAGGGATTCCAATTGAGTGTACAGTTGAATATCATCTGCGTAGGCCGATACCTTGAAAGTTAAATCATCCAGTTGGAAACCTCTAATGGAAGAGTTTGCTCTGATGTCAATTAGGAGAGGTTCCAAGGCCAAATTAAAGAGCAGAGGTGACAACAGACAGCCCTGCCTTGTACCTCTTGATGGGGAGAACTCTTCAGAGAAGACTCCATTGACTCGAAGTTTCGTAGACGGATGAGAGTACAACACCTTTATCATTCTTATAAATGAATCTCGAAAGCCAAACCATGAGAGGACTTTAAACATGAATGTCCACTCTACCCGATCAAAGGCCTTCTCCGCATCTAGAGCCATGGTAACATAAGATGACGCAGAGTCTGAGGCTTGAGATATGATATGGGAGAAAAGGCGAGAATTGTCACTGGCAAGGCGGCCTTTCATGAATCCGTTTTGATCAGTGTGTATTAATTTAGGTAGAACAAGTTGTAATCTAGAGGTCAGTATTTTCGCATAAACCTTGGCATCCACGTTTATCAATGATAAAGGTCAATAATGTTGAACATAGAGTGGATCCTTATCAGGTTTCAGTAGTACAATAATCACTGCTTCTGTGAAGGAGCCCATCGCCATGCCTTGATCAATAAGGTGATTCAGGTAGAGCAAAAGTATTGGCAGTAGAGCCTCCTGGAAAGCTACATAAAACTCTACCGAAAGTCCATCCGGTCCCGGAGTTTTATGTTTAGCCATAGAGTTCAATGCGTCTTTGAGATGATCTAATTCTAATGGTGAAGACAGAATTTGGTCATCCTCTTCGTCCAATCTAGGACCAACCAGATTTAAAAGGTACTCATCTATCAGCGGTAATGATGGGTTGTCTGATCTATATAAGTCCTGATAGAAAAAGAAGAATTGACGACTTATATCTTGATCGGTTGTGAATAACTCATTATTATCTAACTGGATGGCCGGTATTACTGTTCGTTCCAATTTCAGTTTCAGATATTGAGCCAACTGATGTCCCGCCTTATTGGATGTGGCGTAATAGTGGGAAGCTTGGAGGAGAACTTCCGAAGCAGCAGCAGTGCTGAGCCGCAGATTGTAGTCATAACGCAATTTGTTTAATTCAGTTTGAATGGTCATGTTAGACAGATCAGCAACGTGTGAGGATTCTAAGGAAGTAATCTGAGTTTCTAGCAATTGTAGCTGTCGTTTGGTTTCAGATTTTTTCCTGGCAGCATAGGAAATGATAATTCTTCTGATATAGGATTTAAACGCATCCCACATAATTTGCCACGAAGTCTCTTCTACTTTGTTGACAGCAAAATACAGTGGTGCCTCGCATAACGGACGCCTCGCACAGCGAACGCTGCGCACAACGAACTTTATGTCTTGATCCGTACAACGAACTTCGTTTCACACAACGAAGTCGCCCGAGCTGCATCCTTCCGCGCAGGCACTGCGCTTAACTGCCCTCTCTCCGCCTGGTTCCCTCTTGCCCCCCCCCCCGACTCCCCGACACGATCGGGGCAAAAAGGAGCCCAAGCCCTCTTGCCCCGCCGATTCCCCAACTCCCCACACAATATCGGGCCAGGAGGGAGCCCAAGTCCTCCTGGCCACGGCGACCCCCTAACCCCACCCTGCACTACATTACGGGCAGGAGGGATCCCAGGCCCTCCTGCCCTCGACGCAAACCCCCCCTCCCCCCAACGACCGCCCCCCCAGCCGACCCGCGACCCCCCTGGCCGACCCCCACGACACCCCCAACCCCCTTCCCCGTACCTTTCTGTAGTTGGCCGGACAGACGGGAGCCAAACCCGCCTGTCCGGCAGGCAGCCAACGACGGAATGAGGCCGGATTGGCCCATCCGTCCCAAAGCTCCGCCTACTGGTGGGGCCTAAGGCGCCTGGGCCAATCAGAATAGTCCCGGGAGCCTTAGGTCCCTCCTGGGGGCGGGGCCTGAGGCACATGGGCCCAACCCGACCATGTGCCTCAGGCCCTGCCCCCAGGAGGGACCTAAGGCTCCCGGGCCTATTCTGATTGGCCCAGGCGCCTTAGGCCCCACCAGTAGGCGGAGCTTTGGGACGGATGGGCCAATCCGGCCTCATTCCGTCGATGGCTGCCTGCCGGACAGGCGGGTTTGGCTCCCGTCTGTCCGGCCAACTACAGAAAGGTACGGGGAAGGGGGTTGGGGGTGTCGTGGGGGTCGGCCAGGGGAGTCGCGGGTCGGCTGGGGGGGCGGTCGGAGGTTCTTGGGGGGGGGGCGGTCGTTGGGGGGAGGGGGGGTTTGCGTCGAGGGCAGGAGGGCCTGGGATCCCTCCTGCCCGTAATGTAGTGCAGGGTGGGGTTAGGGGGTCGCCGTGGCCAGGAGGACTTGGGCTCCCTCCTGGCCCGATATTGTCGGGGAGTTGGGGAATCGGCGGGGCAAGAGGGCTTGGGCTCCCTTTTGCCCCGATTGTGTCGGGGAGTCAGGGGGGGCAAGAGGGCTTGAGCTCCCTTTTGCCCCGATCGTGTCGGGGAGTCGGGGGGGCAAGAGGGCTTGAGCTCCCTCTTGCCCCGATCGTGTCGGGGAGTCGGGGGGGCAAGAGGGCTTGAGCTCCCTCTTGCCCCGATCGTGTCGGGGAGTCGGGGGGGGCAAGAGGGCTTGAGCTCCCTCTTGCCCCGATCGTGTCGGGGGGTCGGGGGGGGCAAGAGGGCTTGAGCTCCCTCTTGCCCCGATCGTGTCGGGGAGTCGGGGGGCAAGAGGGCTTGAGCTCCCTCTTGCCCCGATCGTGTCGGGGGTGCCAGGGACCACACGGAGTCACCCACCGTACCACCCGATTCGGGTAAGCGCAGGTATCGGTGGGTGGCTTATTTGCGGGGGGGGGGGGGTGCCTTATTTTACATTTTTTTCTAAAAAGGGGGGGCTGTCTTATTTGATGGCCCTGCCTTATCATCGGGGAAACACGGTAGAAAAAAAAAAAAAAAAAAAAATGAACAGTTAAGTCCCAGTTTTTGCCGCTGAGACTCTGCCCTCTCACTGTAAAATTAGACTCTACTTAGTCTGTCTTTAAATTTAAAATTGTGTGTTGTTTTAAAAAACAATTATGTTTTTAGATGTATCTAAATAAAAATAATAACCAAAAATTTATCTTTTTTTATGTCATCTTAGCATATTTTATGCTACAGAACGAATTATTTTTTTTAACATGTATTGTTATGGGAAAACGCGTTTCACACAACGAACGTTTCACATAACAAACTTGCTCCTGGAACGGATTAAGTTCGTTGTGTGAGGCACCACTGTAATCCTTAATATGAATGTTGATATGCTCACTGAATAAAGGATCTAACAATAGAGAAGAGTTAAATCTCCAGGTGCCAGATGGTTTCGGCAGAGCAACATCTGCAAAGGTGAGTGTAATCGAGGAATGATCTGAAATAGTAATAGGTTGAATATCAGAGGCATCCACCTTTTGTACTAAAGAGTAACTAATCAAAAAGAAATCAATGCGCGAGTAGGACGAATGTGGAGAGGAGAAGAAAGCATAAGACTCAGCTGTTTGATGTTGTAATCTCCAGGGGTCCACGAGTTTCAGTTGATAGAGAAGGTCCTGTAGACAAAACCAAAATCTAGACTTTTTGTACAGAGCCTTAGATTTCCTGTCAGACTCTGGATTTAGTATTAGGTTGAAGTCGCCTCCCAATATAAGTGGTTGATGACTAATGGTACTAATGTCATCGGCCAGAGCCTCAAAGAAAGGAGGGCAATCCTGATTAGGAGCATAGATGTTGTAAAGCTGGATGGAATGGGTCCCCACCTTCAGTTGGACTCTGAGCCAGCGACCTTCCATGTCATGGGAGGATGAAACAATGCTGATATCTGGACGATTTCTGATCAATGTGATAGTCCCATTCTTCCTTCCTACTGAGGGAGAAAACAAAGGAGCATAAGCCCATTTGGGAGCAACTTTGATGGCTTCGGTGGCACTAAGATGAGTTTCTTGATAGAACACAATATCTGGGTTGTATTGTTCAGTGTAGCGCAGGATTTTTTGTCTCTTTACCGGATTATGAAACCCTTTCACATTTAGAGAAAAACATGTTAATGCCATATTAGCAAAGGAAAAGCATATAGCATTGAGGCAGCAGGATAACTAACATACAGTAATGGCTTACATACAGAGAGCCAGAGAGAGGTAAGCGGCCCCTTAAAGGTAGGAGAAATCTTAAATGCACAAAAACAGAATATCAGAATTTGTAATAGCACAGAAAACTGTAACAAACAAGTTAAAGACACCATGGGTCAGAAAGCTGACAAGAAAGAAGCCTGAAACATCAAGGCTCCTCCAGTCCAGGCTGTGATATAATAAACATCATTACTATAATACTCAAATATATCTGCAAAGAAAAACTACAGCATATGGAATGGCAAGATAATCTGCAATCAGCATGAGTAACAAAGCAATTGCTGAGTAGTCATCATAACACGATCATAATAATCAAGTTTTGTCTATGGCAGTGGGCTTCACACTTTCAATTAGAGAATGACACGGGGAAAAAATCTGTCCCCGTCACCGCCCCGGCCCACCATCCTCTGCACCGCCCCGTCACCGCCGTTCTCTTCACTGCTACATCACCGTCACCGCCATCCCTTTCACCGCCCTGTCATCGCCACTGCCATTCCATTTACCACCCCGTCACCGTCCCCGCTGCATCCATATAAGCCTTAGTACTGTAATATTTAGCTTATTCCTTTCTTATAAATCAAAGTTCCTGCTGCTGAACTAGAGAAAGAGATGTTCAGCTGGCAGGGCTTTGTTTATAAATTTTTATCAACACAACTAATATACTACTTTATCCTAAAGCAAAAAATAAATAAATAAATAGAATTTTTTTTTCTATCTTTGTTGTCTGGTTTCTGCTTTCCACATCTTCTCATTCAATTCCTTCCATCCACTGTGTGTCTTCTCTCTGCGTCTTCCATTTGCTGTTACTGTGCCTCTCCCTTCACCCCCCCCCCCAATTGGTCTAGCACCCATTTTCTTCCCTCCGCTCCCCCATAGTCTGGCATCTGTCTTCTTCCCACTCTGTCTTCCACATTTCCCTTCAGGGTCTGTTCCTCTCCACCCTCCTTCAATGTCTGTCCTATTCCTTTCCATCACCACCCTTTCCTCCCTCCTTTACCATCTGTTCCTTTCTACCACCCTTCAGCTCCTCTCGTGTGGCCTATCTATCTACCTTCCTCCCTCTTATTTTCGTGGCACGTTACAATGTAATTTGTGCAAGCCACTGGAGCCTGCGAGCTCGGTCCCTGTCCCATCCCCACAAACCATCTCGCTTCTGTGCTCCTATTTTCCCCATTTCTAATATCTCCCCTATGTATCTGCCATTGCCCCCCCCTGTGTCCATATACCATCCCCATGGCATGTCCCCTTTATGTCTCTGTCCCTATGCCCCATGCACATAATTTCCCCTCTTTCTGTTACCTTCCTGTGTCCAGATTTCCCCTATCTTCCTCTTCCATACCAGTGTGTCTCTTCTTCTCAACCCCATCTAGCTTTTTTCCCTCTTTCTTCCCCCCCCCCCTGCTTCTAGCATCTGGCTCACCTGCCTGTCATTCCCTTTCTTTCCTGCTGTGGGTTTTTTTTTTCCGTCTTCATTCCCTTGGCCCAGAATCCTTTTCCCTTTCACTCCCTCCTTCCAGTTTGAGCCGGGAACACGGGCGATCGCACGGTCCCCGCAGCCCCCACCCGCCTGCCCAATCGATCCTAGTGTTTAGCCAGCTCTCTCCCTTCTCCTCACCTTAGTTGCAGGCTTTCTTTTTCAGCAACCTGCACGCTTTCCCAAAGAGCCGTGCATGCGCGGCTGCTCAGTGTTCAATCTTCTGCTCTGCTGCAACTTCCTGTTTCCGGTTGTGTCAGAGCAGAAGATCGAAACTGAGCAGCAGCGGGTGCGCGGCTCTTTGATAGCGTGCGGGTCGCCGATAAAGAAAACCTACAAACTAAGGTGAGGAGAAGGGAGAGAACTGGCTAATCACTAGGATCGATTGGGCAGGCGGGTGTGGGCTGTGGGGACCGCGCGATCCTTCATGCCTCACTGCGGGGACAAAACCATTCACCGCTCCACGGGGCAGTGAATGGCCTTGTCCCCGTCCCCGCAGCGACTGCTAGTTTTCGTTCCCCATTTCGGCGGGTTACCCGTGGCTAAACGCGGTGGCTGAGGGTAAACCGCCACCGTGTCATTCTCTACTTTCTACTAGTTCAGCAGGGTTAAGGAAGTCTTTTGTGTTATTATTAAAGGTGCCTCTCAGGCGAGCCGGGTATAACATTCCAAATTTGGCACCCAGATTTTGAGTTGAGGCCGGTATGATAGTAAAAGCTTCCTCTTCTTCGCCGTCTCCTTCGCTAGGTCTGGAACAAGCAAGAGTTTATTCCCTTCAAATGTGATGGGGGAATGCATTTTAGCATGTTGCATGATTTTGAGAACCTGCTGATGTCGTATAAGTGTGACCAGTATAAGGCTAGGGTATTTCTTATGGACAGTGTTAGGCTGTGGTAATCTGAAAGCACAGTCAAAGTCTAGTTTGACATCATCATGCATTTTTAGAATTTGCGGTAGAAGAACAGCAAGGAAATCTACCAGGTCACAAGCCTCCCGGCCCTCCGGGAGGCCTAAAAGACGGAAGTTGGATCGGCGTGCGCGGTTATCCGTATCCTCAAGGGCACGTTCCAAAGCAGTCACGCGGCTTTGTTGTTTAATTAGGTTTTTAATCGAGGACTCAGCTGCTGCGGTCCGAGATTCTAAAAGGACTGCCATGGCTTGCGCTGCAGCGAAATCGGCTTTCAAAGCAGCGATATCAGTTTTCATGTCACTGATATCCTGCTTAGTGTCCACGAGCAGTTCCCGAATCGCCCGGAGCTCACCTAAGATGGCCGCCGAGGCCACATCCTCAGGTTTAGTCACGTCGGATTTCGACGGTGAGGCGGGTTCAGCGTTTTTTCTCTTGCCGGGTTTGCTGGAAGCCATTACCCGTCACCCAGGGAGCAAATGCGCTCTAGTAACAGTAATAATGAAGCATGTTCGAGTGTTGATTGAGCCTGAACCGCCGGAGCTCGTGCAGCTAGCTGCCTAACTCATCGGGCTCACTAGCGCCCCCTCTATATATTTCTCTTAAAAAAAAAATGAAACTATCCTATTTTTTGAATATGCTATGTTCCGTTGGTAAAGTTGCAGTTTGATTCTATGGCTAACAATCTAGTTAGCCTCGTGGTCATTTTTAAATATATGAAGATTCTGCTTCAGTTTGTTCTGCTTCAGCTCGTTTTATAATTTTTGTTTTTCCTGCTCAAAACTCAAGGTTAAGAAACCTGAAATTGTCAGATTGCCTAGGTGTACCTTAGAGTATTAATTTAATTAAAGGCTCATGTATGTATATTATATTTTTGCTTTAGGGTTATGTTTTAATAAATGGATAGGAAGAAAAAAGGGGATGGGTACCTGATTGTCTATTTAAGAGTAATTGAGAAAATGGGGGGAAAAAAATAACCAAAAACAAAGGTTTTATGGCCAGATATATATAACTATACTGATAATATAAGTGCATGAATCAATAGGGGGAATATGGAAAGAATTTTATAATTTTCTTCTTTTCTATGACTTTTTTTCTGTTATTGAAAGACTTATTTATTTTAATAGAATTGCTTGGATGTTAGCCTATAGGGGTTTTTTCTTTTGCTTAGCCTGTATGTTTGTTTTGAAGCATGCATTTAGGATGTGGGAGGATAGGGGGGATAGAGGGAGGGTAGGGAGGGAGTGGGGAGAGAGAGGGGGATATTTTAGAGGATGGGAATAAGGAAAGGGAATATAGTATGATTTTGGAGTGGATATTATTGAATATTATAATTTATCTTCATAATGACACTTAAAATCTTCTCTCTAAATGTTAATGGCTTAAACCATCCGATCAAAAGGAAAAAAGTATTGTTATATCTTAAGCAGCAGAATGCAGATGTTTGTTTCCTGCAAGAGACACACTTGTCAGGGGCAGAATCTATGAAGTTATCTGGAAATTGGGTGAAACAATGTTTTTATGCACCTGCGACAAGGAAAAAGGCTGGAGTAGCAATTCTGGTTAATAAAAAGTGTTCTGCAACATTTAAAATGATTAATGCAGATCCTCTAGGAAGATGGATGCATGTTGAAATGAGCATGGGCAATACTACTGTGGCGTTGTTCAATGTATATGCCCCTAATTTGAATCAAATTGAATTCTTTAAATCTCTACAACAATTAGTTTTACCACTGGCTACCACTAATTTAGTGATGGCAGGTGATTTCAATGCTGTTATGGATCTGTTATTGGATAAAAAACCTAGTAGGATTATGAAAATCACTAGGGTTAAATAATTTTGTACAATCTTGTAATTTAAAATATATATGGCGTATTCTTCATTTTAATGATTGGGAATTTTCATTTTGTTCACATGTTCATAAATCTTTCTCTAGAATTGATTATGTTTTTGTTACTGATCAATTGATACAGCAAGTTACACAAGCTTCCATAGATCCAATAATATTATCAGATCATGGAGGTGTGTGGATAGACTTAAACCTGGTAGATCAGGATAAATCTAAACCTGTTTGGAGATTTGATAATGCATTGCTTGCAGATTCTAAATTTTGTGAAGATTTTCAGGTCAAAATTGATGAATATTTTTTGCTTAATAATTCGGAGGAAATTTCTGTTGAAATTTTATGGGATGCTTTTAAAGCAACCATGAGAGGACAAATTATTTCATTCTCTGTGTATAATAGGAAACAACTAAGAAAGCAATTTGTTGCTCTAGAAAAATAAATTAAAGGATTAGAATTAAAATTGATTGGAAAATGGGAGCAATCTACATTTCAAGATTTATTAAAAGCAAAATGTAAATATAATGAGATTTCCTCTAGATTAGTAAGGAAAGATATTTTTTCTAAGCAAGCATTGTATTATGGTAGTTCAAATAAGATGGGAATTTTATTGGCAAATTATTTAAAGGCAAAGAAAAGAAAGGAAAAAATATGTGTAATTAAGGATGAGTTAGGCAACTCTCATTCTCAGATTGGAAGTATATTAAAACAATTTCTGAATTATTATAAAGCCCTTTATTCTTCTGAGTCTTATTTAGAAAAAGAAAAAGATGGATTGGAATTTTTAAGTTTAATTGAAGGGCCTAAAGTTCCTGATCATATAAAAAGAAGTTTAGAAGAGCCTATATCACTAAAAGAGTTACAAACAGCATTGAGGTCCCTTAGAGTTGGGACCGCTCCAAGTGATGATTGATTTACAGTAGAGTTTTATAAATCATTTCAAATTACCCTTTTACCTTATTTATTAAAATTCTATCAGACTCAACTAAGTAAAGGTTGTATTTCAGGCACTATGGCAGAGTCTTTAACTATCGTTCTACCAAAGCCAAATAGAGATCCTACATTGGTTTCAAATTACAGGCCTATTTCTTTAATAAATGTAGATGGTAAATTATTAGCTAAAATTTTAGCCTTGCGTTTAGCTAAAGCTCTTCCTCATATAATCGGAATGCATCAAATAGGTTTTGTTGCTCAAAGACACTCTTCTAATAATACTAGATTGGCATTCCATATGTTATATCTAACAAAAAAAATTGATGACCCGGCTTTTTCTGTATCCTTAGATGCTGAGAAAGCTTTTGATCGTGTAGAATGGAATTTCATGTATCAAGCTATGAAGTGGTTTGGTATTGGACCTGGATTTATACAAATGATTCAAGCACTGTATAACTCACCTGTTGCTCGTTTATATATAAATAATAATTTTTCTGATTGTTTTAAATTGCAAAGGGGAGTTAGTCAGGGTTGTCCCTTATCTCCTTTACTTTTTGATATAGTACTTGAACCCTTGTTATTAGCTATTCGTCAAGTGAAGGACATACAAGGTATTCCATGTTCTGGAGTTGAATATAAGGTATCTGCATATGCAGATGATATATTGCTTCAATTGAGAAATCCGGAAACAACCATTCCATGTTTACTTGAAGTGATTGATACATTTGGGAAATTCTCAGGATATAAAATAAATTGGACTAAATCAGAAGTTCTTCCTTTGAATGTACATTGTACAAAGGGGTTATTTGATTCTTTCCCTTTTATTTGGAAGGAGGATAGAATAAAATATTTAGGTATTTGGTTAAAAAATACAATTGAAGAGACAGTGAAAGCAAATGAAAAGTTTTTATTACAAAAAGTAACAGAGTTATGTGAGCAATGGAATCCTTTGCATTTATCTTGGTGGGGAAAAGTTCAAACTATTAAAATGATACTAATAGATAAAAATTTTTTATCCCATCCCTCCCACCCTTCCAATCTTACATTCAATCAAATATATCACATAAATAATCCTTCCTAGTAATCTAATCATTTAATAAATTCAAATTCCCCCTCCCATCCCTTCTACCTTAAATTGTATCTATAATGTAAAATGGTATCTACTCATTGCAATATTTTGTTAATGGTCCCCATATCTCTTTAAATTTATTAAAATTCCCTTTTTGCATAACGATTGTTCTCTCCATTTTGTAAATGTGACATATCAAATTCCACCAGAAATTATAATTGAGTCTATTCCAATTTTTCCAATTACTTGTGATCTGTTGTATGGCGACTCCTGTCATAATCATTAAAAGTTTATTATTCTTTGATTAAATTTGGCTCTTTGTTCTTACTGACATACTGAATAAAATTGTATCATAGGATAATGCCACATGATTCTCCAAAAAACAATTAATTTGGGGCCAAATTGATTTCCAAAAGGCCATAATAAAGGGACAATAAAATAATAAATGATCTAGAGTCCCTGCTTCAAGATTACAGTGCCAGCATCTATTAGACTTAGAGGAATCTAACTTTTGTAATCGAACTGGGGTCCAAAATGCTCTATCCAACAAAAAGAACTAAGTTTGTTTCATAGATGCGGACACTGTACACCTCATCCTCCAAGATCAAATTCGTGGCCACTGAGACGCATTAATTTGATGTTTAATCTCAATGCTCCAAATGTCTCTAAGACCTGTCTTTGGTTTTTTATTCATATATCCAGATATCAATTTATACCACTGTGCGGCCGGGTGTCCCAGGAAGTCCACCTGAAAGCACAAGAATTCCAAATTATACTGATTATTAAGATTTTTTCCATTCAGGGAACCCCTCCTGAATAGCCTGCTTCAGCTGCAACCATCTAAAACTTTGTGATTTATTAAGGCCATATTTATGTTGCAACTGTGGAAAAATCAAGCAGTTTACCATTTGAAATGACATCACCTAAAATCTGTATACCTATAATAATCCAATGCTTCCAAACGACTTTAAATCCGCTAATTCGAATCTTGGAGTTTAGCCATTATCGTTTGATTTATTGATTTATGAATTGTTATAAGTGTTATAGGATTTTTTTTTTAGGATAGAGAACAAGGGGGAACATGCAGAAACCCTCAAATATCATATTTTCAGACCCCCCAAAAAAATTCACCTCATGGGCTGTAACAGCACTGTGACCTGTGCTAGCAATATGCTGCAGCCTGCCTCAGCTCTTTATAGTAGCTGGAAAGGAAAAGAATCACTACCACATGCTGAAAAATTCCTCTTCAATGCTGATCTTCGGCCTGCTAGCCAGACATGATATTTGACCTAACCCTATCTTCGCAGACCAACAGGCATGCTACCAGAAGGAAGTAGGCGAAAAATGCAGCCGGCACCCTGCCAGATACAGCTGAGCCTCCTATGAATGCCTAACAGCCTGTGCTCTACCCCTGCTAAGTAGTAGGTGAAGGATGTTACGTGAGGATGGCCCTGAACTCCAAAATATTTGTGCAGGTACCACCAGGGATCAGCCTGTCAGCTGCAGACCTCAGTCTACTTCTTCTCTACGCAAGCAGAGCTGACACTAAAGGTGGTAAGCTCCAAGCATCGAATAAAAATCAAAAACACCAAATAAAATAATAAAAAGGATTGAGCAGAACAGACACACTCCTTCCGGCTAACATGCAGAAGAGAAAAACTGCAAGTGGCAGTAGAGCTCCCGGTGAAGTAGGAGGATCACAGAAAAAATCTGAAGTAGATTTCTTCTGCATCTGGCTCTGCTTGTCCAGAATTACATACCTATTGCACTGGTAAAGCAGGTTATGGTGAGATGTGTACCTGGGACTTTGTAATGTGACGTTTACTGCAGCATTCCCTAGTGTGCCCCTCTGCTCTGCTCAGATGTCTGTGGCCAGTTTGCTAAGAATGCTAGATGAACTTAGGAAATTTTGTTAACTGAGTCAAGCCCTTTTTGTAAGGGTGGAATCGGATTGGATTGGATTGGAATGCTAGCTGCTTGTACGTCCCACTGGCTTGTTTGTGTGCATTTTATGATTGGATGGGTTTTTTTTTAAACAGTCAAAAATGACAGATGCACTAAGGAGAAACACAACTGTTTTGGACATCTTTCCCGTAATGTCCAAACTCGGACTTAGATGTCCTATCGAAAATGCCCCTCTATATGAATGACAACCAGAACATAACCCTTGAAAGAGGAAAGAATTGGTGAACTAGATGAATCAATTGCTACTAAAGGATTATGAATCCACATCCTAGATACATTATCTTACCTCCACAGGATCATTTCCATTTGATAAAATATGCAACAGGTCTGCAGAAGATACAAAGTAGAATCGAGGAAATGCCAGCCTCTTTGTCTCCAGGTATTCAGACAAAGCCTTTTCACAAAGAGACAGACTAAAAGGGAAAAAAGGGTTTCAAAACAGAACTGATGCATTCAAAAGAAAACGAGTCAAAACAAAGCAAAGGCTCAACCTTGTTTGTAGCTTTTCTAGCTTCGCATAAAGGCCAGGTTTATTTGTTACTTCAACTACATTTGGTGTTTTTATTGCATCTGCCATCAGCTCCTGCAACATGAAAATGAGATGATGTTTCATGATATTTCTCTTATGACCCTTAAAAGACCAATGAAACAGATGGTAAAATTTCTCACTTTAAAATCATGATCAATTTGGTCAAACCGTTTGGAATCTTCAGGCAGTTGTGCTCGAATATCTTCCGAACCAATGAAGATACTTTCCAGATGACTCCATGTTCTCTGAACATCAAACCAGATGCTAATGACCGCATCAGCAGTCGAGAGCTTGTGTTGCCAACCTGATACCTCTTGAAGAAAGTGAGCTATGTACTTAGAAGTCATCAGGTTCTGAAGCTGCACTTGGTTGTCTTCCAAAACCTCTACTAGTTCTTCACTGGATTTGAGCAGCATGGTTCCAGTTCTAGGATGGGCTTCGTGCTCAAATACCATAGTGGTCCAAGTACTGTCAAGGGCCTTCAAAACCTTAAATATAATACAGTCATTAATCAAAAATGAAAGTCTGCACAATGCCGAACCATTAAAAAAAGTTTAATAGCATTTTAATAAACAATTATTGCAAAGCAAAGATCCCAGAAACATTCTCAAACATTCAGTGGTGTAGCAGAGGTGCTCAATATAGCCATCCTGCGCTTTCACTGGCTTTGAGTAACATCTCTTAAGTGAACAGAGGGTTATCCAAAGTCGAAGAAGTGGACGGAGGATGGGATAGACACACCACAGGAGGAAGGTGAACAGAACGAGGCTCGGGGACTGGCAGACCGTGAGGGGATCGACAGGAGCACCAAACCACGAGGAGAACCAAATGAGAAGGTAACCAACCAGGACTTAATTTGCCTATATACAAATGCCAGGAGCCTAAGGACAAAAATGGGAGAGCTAGAAGTTATAGCCAGTAAAGAGGACTTGGACATAATAGGAGTCACAGAGACATGGTGGTCCGAGGACAACAAATGGGATGTGGCCCTGCCAGGGTACAAACTCTATAGGAGGGACAGGACACACAAGAAGGGTGGAGGAGTAGCACTGTATATAAAGGACTCCATTCCTTCAACCAGGATGGAAACGACAGTAAGGGCGGACAGCTTGGAATCAATATGGGTTAAACTGACAGGAGGAAATGGAGCAGACATCAAATTGGGACTGTACTATCGCCCACCAGGACAGCCAGAAACAAACGACCAGGACCTGGAGGACGAATTGAGGCAGGTATGCAAACTTGGAAGTGTGGTGGTTATGGGGGATTTCAACTACCCTGGAATAGACTGGAACACTGGACACTCCAATTGCACGAGAGAAACTAAATTCCTAGAGGCAACGAGGGACTGTTACATGGAACAGCTGGTCATGAAACCAACGCGAGGGGATGCCACTTTGGACCTAATCCTCAATGGGCTAGGTGGACCCGCAAAGGAGGTGGTAGTACTAGCACCATTAGGAAACAGCGATCACAACATGATACAGTACAAACTAAACATAGGAACACAAAAGGTGAAAAGAACCACAACGACAGCACTCAACTACAGAAAAGGAAATTACGAGGCCATGAGGAAAATGGTGGGAAAAAAGCTCAGCAACAGCTCAATGAAGATGGAGACCGTAGAGGAAGCCTGGGCCCTACTCAAAGGCACGGTGCACGAGGCACAAGACCTGTACATCCCAAGATTTAGGAAAGGGTGCAAAAAGAATCGAGCTCAAAACCCGGCATGGATAAACAATGCAGTAAAAAAGGCAATAAGTGACAAGAAATCATCTTTCAGAAAATGGAAAAAGGACCCAACAAGGGACAACCAGAAGGAGCACAAAAGGCACCAGAAAGAATGTCACCGAGAGGTTAGGAAAGCAAAAAGAGAGTATGAGGAAAGACTGGCGGGGGAAGCAAGAAACTTCAAACCATTCTTCAGGTATGTGAAGGGGAAGCAACCAGCCAGGGAGGAAGTGGGACCATTGGACGACGGAGACAGGAAAGGAGTGGTAACAGAGGAAAAAGAGATAGCTGACAGATTAAACAAGTTCTTCTCGTCAGTCTTCACGAGAGAGGACATATCCAATATCCCAGAACCTGAGGAGATCATAAATGGAGACCACGATGAAAAGCTGGTCCAATTAGAGGCGAGCCGAGAGGATGTCCTCCGACAGATAGACAGACTGAAGAGCGACAAATCACCGGGCCCGGACGGCATCCACCCAAGGGTAATAAAGGAACTGAGAAACGAAATAGCGGAAACACTTTGCCAAATATGTAATCTATCCTTGAAAACTGGGGAGATCCCAGAGGACTGGAAAATAGCAAATGTCACGCCCACCTTTAAGAAGGGATCAAGAGGAGATCCGGGAAACTACAGGCCGGTGAGCTTGACCTCGGTCCCGGGAAAGATGATGGAAGCACTGGTCAAGGACACAATCTGCGAGCACATAGAAAAAAATGGACAACTGAAGGCGAGCCAGCACGGCTTCTGCAAGGGTAGGTCGTGCCTCATGAACTTACTGTACTTCTTTGAGGGAATAAACAGCCAGATGGACAAGGGGGAAGCCATAGACATCATCTACCTCGACTTCCAAAAAGCCTTCGACAAGGTACCTCACGAAAGGCTGCTTAAGAAGCTGTGGAATCACGGGGTGCAAGGGGATGTACACAGATGGATCAGACACTGGCTGGCGGGCAGAAAACAGAGGGTTGGAGTAAAAGGGCATTACTCAGACTGGCAATGGGTCACGAGCGGAGTCCCTCAGGGATCGGTGTTGGGACCACTCCTGTTCAATATATTTATCAACGACCTGGAGACGGGGACAAAATGTGAGGTCATTAAATTTGCTGATGACACCAAACTCTGTAGCAGGGTCAAAACCAAGGAGGATTGTGAAGACCTGCAGAGGGACCTGACGAGACTAGAGGAGTGGGCAAAAAAATGGCAAATGAGTTTCAATGTGGACAAATGCAAGGTCATGCATGTAGGGAAAAAGAACCCGATGTTCAGCTATAAAATGGGGGGAATATTGCTAGGGGTGAGCGACCTTGAAAAAGACCTGGGGGTGATGGTGGACGCAACACTGAAGCCATCGGCGCAGTGTGCGACAGCCTCAAAGAAAGCAAACAGAATGCTGGGCATCATCAAAAAGGGTATCACAACCAGGACGAAAGAAGTCATCATGCCACTGTATCGTGCAATGGTGCGCCCGCACCTGGAATACTGTGTCCAGTACTGGTCGCCGTACCTCAAGAAAGACATGGCAGTACTCGAGGGAGTCCAGAGAAGAGCGACAAAACTGATAAGAGGTATGGAAAATTTTTCATACGCTGACAGGTTAAAAATGCTGGGGCTGTTCTCCCTGGAGAAGAGGAGACTTAGAGGGGACATGATAGAAACCTTCAAAATCCTGAAGGGCATAGAGAAAGTGGACAAGGACAGATTCTTCAAACTGTGGGGAACCACAAGCACTAGGGGGTCACTCGGAGAAATTGAAAGGGGACAGGTTCAGAACAAATGCTAGGAAGTTCTTTTTTACCCAGAGGGTGGTGGACGCATGGAACGCTCTTCCAGAGGTTGTGATAGGCCAGACCACAGTACAGGGGTTCAAGGAAGGTTTGGATAGGTTCCTAAAGGATAAAGGGATTGAGGGGTACAGATAGAAGCAGAGGTAGGATATAAAAATGGTCAAATCACTTCACAGGTCAAAGGACCTGGTGGGCCACCGCGGGAGCGGACCACTGGGCGGGATGGACCTCTGGTCTGACCCAGTGGAGGCAACTTCTTATGTTCTTATGTTCTTAACAGGAAGAGAAGTTAGAGAGAGGGATAAGGTTGGCTTGAGCAGCGGGTAAGAGATGCTGCTTGTGGCCAGAAAACATTTGAAGAGGTGAGGGAGAGGGTGCAAGGGAAGGGGAAGAGGAGAGGTGCTGGCACCTGGGGCTGTGAGCTTCTGAACCTCCTTCCAAGATGGAGAATTCAATACAGTGTTTCTGCTACCTATGACCTCAATGGCAATAGTTATGCTGTGGCACCAGGAAACACTAATTCCCCTCTTCCTCTCCTCCTCCTCCCCTCTTTACAGCTTTTCCTCATCATATGTACTACTACAATTTTAGCAAGAGAATAACAGTGGAGAGGACAAGTTTGCAACTTTATGAAAATACTGCTGCCAATATGTATATCCACTATTGAAAGTGGTTTACAGAAAATGTACAATCCACATATCACAACCAAAACAGACACAAAACTAAAGACTTAACTCAGGCTTTTTTGGTCTTATATGTGCGTTTCCAAGTATTCACTTTTATTTTGTGGGGGGTGGGGAAGGGAGGGAATGGCAGGTGGGAAGGGGAGGTTAGGGGAGGTTAAATTTTCTGTTCCATGTTTTAGATTTGGGGCAAATGTATATTTGATGAATGATTGGAATAACTGGAAATATTCGATGTGGTTCATATGCTCTGAAGTAAAATTTTATAATGGATTTTAAAATATTCTCATTAAATGTTAATGGCCTCAATCATCCAATTAAAAGGGAAAAGACGCTTTCTTTTTTGAAACAACAGAATGCAGATGTATGTTATATCCAAGAGACTCATTTATCGGCTATAGAATCCAAGAAATTAGAAGGGGGATGGGTAAAACATTGTTTTTTTGCCCCTGCAGCAGGAAAGAAGGCTGGAGTAGCTATTTTGGTGAATAAAAAATGTACAGCTATGTTTGGATGGTTTTTTTTTAAACAGTCAAAAATGATAGATGCACTAAGGGGAAACACAACTGTTTTGGACATCTTTCCCGTAACGTCCAAACTCGGACTTAGATGTCCTATCGAAAATGCCCCTCTATATGAATGACAACCAGAACATAACCCTTGAAAGAGGAAAGAATTGGTGGACTAGATGAATCAATTGCTACTAAGGGATTATGAATCCACGTCCTAGATACATTATCTTACCTCCACAGGATAATTTCCATTTGATAAAATATGCAACAGGTCTGCAGAAGATACAAAGTAGAATCGAGGAAATGCCAGCCTCTTTGTCTCCAGGTATGTGGCAGATCCTTTAGGAAGGTGGTTACAAGTAGATATGAGCATGGGAAATTATACGATGGTGCTTTTTAATGTATAAGCCCCTAATTCAAATCAAATTGAGTTTTTCAAGACTCTACAACAGTTGGTACTGCCACTGGCTGCTTCTAATTTAGCAGTGGCTGGGGATTTTAATGCTGTTATGGATCCTTTGATGGATAAAAAACCTAGTAAAATTATGAAATCATTAGGACTTGATAACTTTGCACAGTCTTGTGACTTGAAAGATATATGGCGAATACTTCATTTTGATGGGCGGGAATTTTCATTTTGTTCCCATGTTCACAAATCTTTTTCAAAAATAGATTACATTTTTGTTTCGTACCAACTAGTTCAACAGATAACACAAGCCTCTATAGATCCAATTATTTTATCTGATCATGGAGGAGTGTGGGTTGAACTTAAAATTGTTGATCAAGATTATAGTAGATCTGTATGGAGATTTGATAATACATTGCTTGTGGATCCAAAATTTTGTGAAGATTTTCAATTAAAAATGAATGATTATTTCCAAATTAATACCACAAAAGAAATCTCTATGGAAACTTTATGGGATGCTTTTAAGGCAACAATAAGAGGACAAATTATTTCATTTTCGGCATATTTTAGAAAACAGGTCAAAAGACAGTTTTCCAATTTAGAACAAGAAATTAAGGTCTTAGAGTTGAAATTTGATTGATAAATGGGAACACTATGTTATAGGCTCTTTTGAAGGCTAAATGTAAATATAATGAGATTTCTTCTAAATTGGTAAGGAAAAATTTGTTTTCTCAACAAGCTTTGTATTATGGAAACTCAAATAAGGTGGGAAGATTATTGGCAAATTATCTTAAAGCAAAAAAAAAAAGAAAGACAAAAGTAATTGCAATTAAAGATGAGAAAGGGGATACTTATTCTCGTTGGACCTATTTTGAAACAATTTTTACATTTTTATAAAGCTCTTTATTCTTCTGAGCCTTATTTAGACAAGCAAAAAGATGGCTTAGAGTTTTTAAAATTATTAGAGGAACCTAAAATTCCTGAACACTTAAAAGGAAGTTTAGAGAAGCCTATATCATTAAACGAATAATAAATAGCATTGAAATCTCTTAGAGTAGGATCCGTTCCAGGTGGTGATGGTTTCATAATAGAGTTTTATAAATCATTTCAAAATACCCTATTGCCTTATCTGTTAAATTTATATCAGGCTCAACTGAATAAAGGTTGCATTACAGGCACTATGGCAGAATCTTTAACTATAGTTTTGCCAAAGTCAAATAAAGAACCCACATTGGTTTCAAATTACAGGCCTATTTCTTTAATTAATGTAGATGGAAAACTTTTGGCTAAACTCTTGGCTTTTGGTTTGGATAATTTCCTATAAGAGAAGTCCGTAGGTCATTATTGAGATAGTTTGAGGAAATCCACTGCTTATTCCTAAGATAAGCAGCATAAAATCTGTTTTACTACTTGGGATCTAGCTAGGTACTTGGGACCTGGATTGGCCATAGGATACTGGGCTTGATGGACATTTAATTGACTCTCTTCATTCATTTCTGGTGGGCTTACAATCTATCTAATGTACCTGGATAAAGGGGGGATTAAGTGATTTCTCAAGGTCACAAGCAGTGTGGGTTTGAACCCACAACTTCAGGGCGCTAAGGCTGTAGCTTTAACCACTGTGCCACACTTTCCCCCCATGAGACTATGTTAGGATGTCAGGTGCCATTCTGATCCCCTCCTCCCCCACACACAACAGCTGGACATCAGGGAGACTCCTGGTAAGAGCTAGGAAGCTGGAAGAGGGGATGCCTTGCGGTTCTGCACCTGTCTCTTGATTGTGATCTGGGAGCTGACACTTGCATAGCAGAAGATGATATGCATGGCTTCTTACTGTAAAATGAGAAGTACATCTATTTTTAATACGAGCCCAAACCGCCTTTACATCTCATGCAAATAGCAGCTTTCTAAAATCATTATTTGCACATGTTCAATCAAAATGCTCAAGCTCCCAGTTACAAATCTAGATGTTTCTAAAATGAGCTTTTTAATCTTTTACTCACTCCTTTTGTGCTATTTTCTGTTTTCTATCCTTGTCTTCATTCTTATCTCCTTACCCCATCTGCATCCATTTTTGCTGCCACCATGTCAGTTCTGAATAATGCTCAGGAAGTTCACAGCATAAGAATTCTCCTGCAGTAAGGAAGTGCACTTACCTTCTCCATTCCTGATTCTTTTACCGCTTTATCTACAATACCGCGAACCTCTTCCTCATACTTGTGCAGTTCTAATTGCAACAAGTCTGCAAGTGTTGTGTCATCCGACATTTGAAAGTTCACCTAAAGAGAGCAGAATTCAAAAGTAAGAAGACCTTATGTGAAATTTACATTTGTAATGAATTATCTCTCTGTTCTGAACTATCTGTTGATAGCAAAATTACTCACCTTTAGCTATGTTTTCAGTGGACAGCAGACTCAACAGACCTACATTTATTTAAATCAAACTTGCTATACTGCTATTAACTGCTGTAACAGAACAAGGCAGTGTACAGTCTACATAAAGAATAATGAAAGGAACTACAAATAAAAATGGGTAAGGGGACAAGGGGAAGGAAGTGAAGATATCAGATTGAGATGGCCTGGCCAAATAACCAAAATTTGACTGCAACTTTAAATTTCTTTAATGAAGATTCTTTATGAATACCCAACTGTGTTCCATAAAGATTGACTTAAGTTAAAATGTTGTTACTTTCTGTGCACTTGATGTAAATATAAAATGAATAAAGAATATTTTAAAAAAAAGAATTTCACCTCAAAAAAAAAAAAAAAAAGATTGACTTAAAAAGAAAAAAGTGCTGTGTCTTGTAGATTCTAGATATGCATATTCCGGTGCTGGCAAAACCAGACGGTGTTTGATGTGGAGTATATGTAATGGTTAAACAATTTAAGTACAATATGGCTCAATCCAAAGATCAAAGTTGGCGGTTTTAAAATTATCTGGAAACATTGGATGATTACTGGAATTCGGATTTTAGAAGATGTAATAAATAAAGGTAAACTGCTTGAATTTTCACAATTGCAAAATAAATTTGGTTTGAATAAATCACAATATTTCAGATGGATGCAATTGAAGCAGGCCATTCAGGTAGGGTTCCCTGAATGGAAAAATATTAATAACTATCATAGTATGGAATTCTTATGTTTTCAGATAGATTCCATGGGTCACCAGGCCGCAATGTGGTATAAATTAATATCTGGATTCGTACATAAAAAGAAAAAAAATGGTCTTAGAGATATTTGGAGCATTGAGATTAAGCATCAGATTAATGCATCTCAATGGCCACGACTTTGGTCTTGGAGGTTAAAATGCACATTGTCAGCTTCTATGAGACAAACTTGGTTTTTTATTTTACATAGAGCTTTATGGACCCCTACACGTTTACATAGAATTGATAGCTCTAAGTCTAATAGATGCTGGCATTGTCATCTTGAAGCAGGGACATTAGATCATCTTTTATTCTATTGTCCATTCATATTAATATTTTGGAAATCAATTTGGCCTCAAATTAATAGGATGTTAGAAAATCCGGTAGCCTTGACATATGATACGATTTTGTTTGGTACTGCAATGAGAGCTCAAAGTCAAATTTCATCAAATAACAATAAACTTTTATTTATATTGACTGGAGTAGCAGTACAGCAAATTACACATAATTGGAAAAATTATGACAGATTGAACTATAATTTTTGGGCCCTTATCTGCCGTCTATTTCTATGTTTCTATGAACTCAGTTTGCCATATATATAAGATGGAGCGTACATTTGCAACACAAAAAGGATATATGGATAAGTTCAAGAAGATTTGGGGACCATTAACAGATTTTTGCAATGACTGATTTTAATTTTTTCCCATAATAAGATAATGGTTAATGAATGAATGACACTTCAGCAAATATGCAACCTATCCCTAAAAACTGGAGAGATCCCGGAGGACTGGAAAATAGCTAATGTCACGCCCATCTTCAAGAAGGGTTCAAGGGGCGACCCGGGAAACTATAGGCCGGTGAGCCTCACATCGGTCCCGGGAAAGATGATGGAGGCGCTGATTAAGGATGGCATCTGTGATCATATCGAAAAAAATGGACAGCTAAGGTCGAGCCAGCATGGGTTCTGCAAGGGTAGGTCGTGCCTCACAAACTTGTTGTACTTCTTTGAGGGGGTAAATAGCCAGGTGGACAAAGGTGAACCCATAGACATAATTTACCTAGACTTCCAGAAAGCCTTCGATAAGGTACCACATGAGCGGTTGCTCAGGAAACTATGGAATCACGGGGTGCGAGGGGAGGTCCACCGATGGATCAAAAACTGGCTGTCAGACACGAAGCAGAGGGTTGGTGTAAAGGGCCACTACTCAGACTGGCAAGGGGTCACGAGCGGGGTTCCTCAAGGGTCAGTGCTGGGACTGCTCCTGTTTAACATATTCATCGACGACCTGGAGGCGGGAACAAAATGTGAGGTCATCAAATTCGCAGATGACACCAAACTATTCAGCAAGGTTGAAACCACGGTAGATTGCGAGGATCTCCAAAGGGATCTTACGACACTGGAATAATGGGCGAAAAAGTGGCAAATGAGCTTCAACGTGGGGAAATGCAAGGTCATGCATATAGGGAGAAGGAACCCGATGTTCACTTACAAAATGGGGTGATCAATGCTAGGGGTCAGTAAGCTGGAAAGAGACCTGGGAGTGATGGTAGACACGACATTGAAGGCGTCGGCACAGTGCGCCACAGCCTCGAGGAAAGCAAACCAAATGTTAGGTATCATTAAGAAGGGTATCTCGACCAGAACGAAGGAAGTCATCCTGCCACTGTACCGGGCTATGGTGCGCCCGCGTCTGGAATACTGTGTACAGTACTGGTCACCGTACCTCAAAAAGGACATGGCAATGCTTGAGGGAGTCCAGAGAAGAGCAACTAAACTGATTAAGGGTATGGAAAACCTTACATACACTGACAGACTGAAGAAGCTGGGGCTGTTCTCCCTGGAGAAGCGGAGACTCAGAGGAGATATGATAGAGACCTTCAAGATCCTGAGGGGCATCGAAAAGGTTGACATGGACAGATTTTTCAATTTGAAAGAAACCACAAGAACAAGGGGTCACTCGATGAAATTGAAGGGGGACAGGTTTAGAACAAACGCAAGGAAATTCTTTTTCACACAGAGGGTGGTGGACACATGGAACACCCTTCCGGAAGCCGTGATAGGAAATAGCACAGTACAGGGTTTCAAGGAAGACCTGGATAGGTTCCTGGAGGACAAAGGGATTGAGGGGTACAGATAAGAGCAGTGGAAGGTTTAGAGATAAGTGTAGAGGTAGGCATAAAATTAGTCAGGGACTGCTGCTCAGGCAATATGCCTGATGGGCCGCCGCGTGAGCGGACCGCTGGGCAGGATGGACCTCTGGTCTGCCCCGGCGGAGGCGACTACTTATGTACTTATAGTCTTATGAGAAATTAATGTGATAAAGGGAGGGAAAAGGGTTCATAATTAAATAATAATTGATAAAATCATTACAATATATATGTTATATAAATTCATAAAAAAAATAATATAAAATATGGTTTATATAAAATACATTATAGAGATATCAAGTGTATTGTTAAGATAAATGTATGGAAAATTTATAACACTTGTTGATATGTGAAAAAATCAATAAAAAACTTAAAACAGGAAACAATTTAAGTACAGTAATCAGTAGCCTAAAACAAAGAGCTTTGAACGTTAAAAAAAAAAAAATAAATCTTAAACTTTCTGCATTTCAATTGTAACCAATGTTGTTTCTTGAGTAATGGCATTACGTGAGTGAATCTATCAACATGGCAGAGTAGATAAACAGCGCAGTTTTGTACGGTTGGTAATTTTCAACTTAGACCATGTGGGTGACATCACTGCATAGCACCATTATGTGGAGTATATCATCTCATTAGTGTTACATACTTGCTCCCATGTATGAAGTGAGCCAAGGCTTCCTCCTGCCCTATTTAGCCATCAGAAGTTATATCCTGATGATGCTCCAGTTGGTTCCCTGAAGCTAATTCAACTTGACAACTTCCATTGTGCCTTGCCTTTGATAGGGCTCATGTGTGAGCTCTTGGGTTGGGTGCACTACTTCTTATTTGTCTTCCATTACTAACTTTGGATCGTCTACCATTTCTGGATCTGATCTGCCAGCATTCACCTGTGCCTGATTCCTGACTATAATTTTATGTGCCAGTTCTACTGCTCCTGCTTCATTGGTGTTTATCTGGTTTGCCCAACTGTGTTCCTGATCTTCTGGTGACCAGTGACTAATGTTAAATTCTGAGAGGAATAACTTGGGCACTTGCTTTTAAGTTGTAACAACTTTTGAATACTAGAGAGCTCAATCTAAGGAAAAAGTGGCTGTTAGAAATGAACACAAACTAGGCCAAAGGATCCCCTGGTGTTCCACTAAGTAGTCATCAGGCTGATAATCTAATGGGAAGAAACCTCCAAGTCAAAAATAAGGGCATCCTAAGTTAAACCTGTTTCAATCACAGCAAGGGTATTAAAAAAGTACCCTGATCTGAGTAGCTGACCTCTAGAGGGATTAAGGCATGACCCCTCCTCAAATGATCTAGAAACAGGGACGAAGTACGAAATAATAAAATTTGCAGACGACACCAAACTATTTAATGGAGCTCAGACTAAAGAGGACTGCGAAGAATTGCAAAGGGACTTGAACAAACTAGAGGAATGGGTGACGAGATGGCAGATGAAGTTCAACGTTGAGAAATGTAAAGTATTACATGTGGGAAGCAGAAACTCGAGGTACAGCTATACGATGGGAGGGATGTTATTAAATGAGAGTACCCAAGAAAGGGACTTGGGGGTAATGGTGGACATGACAATGAAGCCGACGACACAGTGCGCAGCAGCCGCTAAGAAGGCAAACAGAATGCTAGGCATAATCAAGAAAGATATTACAACCAGAACGAAAGAAGTTATCCTGCCATTGTATCGGGCGATGGTGCATCCGCATCTGGAGTACTGTGTCCAATATTGGTCGCCGTACCTTAAGAAGGACATGTCGTTACTCGAGAGGGTTCAGAGGAGAGCGACACGTCTGATAAAGGGGATGGAAAACCTTTCATACGCTGAGAGATTGGAGAAACTGTGTCTCTTTTCCCTGGAGAAGAGGAGACTTAGAGGGGATATGATAGACACTTATAAGATCATGAAGGGCATAGAGAGAGTAGAGAGGGACAGATTCTTCAAACTTTCGAATAATAAAAGAACAAGAGGGCATTCAGGGGGGCGTGGCTTTGCAGCGCACGAAGATGGATGGGTAGAGGATTAGCTCCGTTGTGACAGGCAACTTTTATTATGATTTGGCAGTTAAAACTCATGTAAAGCGAGTGAAAGGAAAGAGTTTAGTGAGGAAATGGCTTCGGGTAAACCAAGTAAAAGCAATTCGGCTAATTCAGGGGCGGGAAGTAAAAAAAGAACAAAATTGGATTTGGTATCCCCGACAGCGGTCCCGTTGCCTTTGGATGAAATTGAAAACTGAGACTTGATGAATGAGCTGCAGAAAATCAAAGAAATAGTAAGCGATAACGCTAAAAATATAAAAGAAGTAAAGGATGAAATAGAGAGTCTGACAAATAGAATGCAGGCAGTTGACTTCAAAATTGAGCAGTTAGAAAAGCGCACCGAAAAATCTGAGGCAGAAGCGCTGGTCTGTAAAAAAGATCACAGAGAAATAGAGGCGTTGAAAAAGGACTTTGAAGATTTGTCAAACCGTGAACGAAGGAATAATCTGCGTCTGATTGGGATACCTGAGGGGATTGAACAGATGATCCCATAAAATTTGTGACTAATTTTATCCCAAAGATCTTACTGTTTAAAAGTTCTTTTCCTTTAGAAGTAGAAAGAGCACATCGGATATCGATGAAAAGATCAAGCAGCCAGAAGGGTCCCCATCCACTAATTTTCAAGCTGCTAAGACATCAGCAGGTGGTAGAAATGATAAAGCTGGCTAAAACTAACAAGGATCTTAAATGTCAGGACTCTAAGATCTTTATAGTACCTGATTTTGCAAAAGCTACTGCCTACAGAAGAAAACAGCTTTTGGACTTAAGACCTAAACTGAGAGCATTGGGGGCAAGATATGGATTGATATACCCTGCTATTATGAGGGTAACTTATGAGAATAAAACTTATAATTTTGAAGAAGCAGTCAAATGAAAGGAATTTCTAGATCAATATGATTTGCCTATGGATTCATGAAAGTATATAGATACTATAATTAATACATATTGAGTTTGGTTCTTGCTTATCTTTTATTGTGGTGAAAACCTGAAGATATTTCATAAAGGAAAAAAAAAATTAGAAAATGAGAATAATACCTTTTAGCAAAAATTGTTGTAGTTAAGGTTTAAAAAGGATCAACATTTCAAACAGGATCAGAAGAGCAGTTAGGTGTGAGGTTTAATGCAATGTTAGGTTGGATTGTCAATGGTATGAAAAAATACAAGATATTTGATTGATATCTATATTATAAAGAGGAAATAAGAACTTTAATGAGATAATAAAAATAGAAGAAAAGAAGATTTTGATAAGATGGAAAGTGTGATGGAACCTGATATGAAGTGAAGCGTCTATGAGGATCGCTTATAAGATATGGCTGGATTCCTACGTGGATTTATAATTCACATCTGAGCGAGACTGAGATAACAGACTGATGATACATAAATGCTACATTGGAGATGTGTGGGAACTTAGAATATAATAAGATGGAAACTATAATGAATCTTGGTGTAAAGTGTTGAGACTGTGAGGATCGCTTATAGGATAAGGCTTGATCCTTACTTAGATTTATAATTCGCATCTGAGTTTGACTGATATAAAAGGCTGATGATGCATAAGTGCTTCATTTGAGATAGATGGAATATCAGACTGTAAGAAGATGGAATCTGTAATGAATCTTGGTGTGAAGTAGTGGGAATGTGAGGATCGCTTATAGGATATGGATTGATCCTTACTTTAATTTATAATTCACATTCTGAGTTTGACTGAGATAACAGGAGGATGATGCATAAGTGCTACATTACAGATGTGTGGATAATCAGACTGTAGTAAGATACAAGCTGTACTGAAACTTGATGTGAAGTGATGGGATTGTGAGGATCGCTTAAGTGAAATGGCTTGATCCTTACTTTGATTGTTGATTCACATCTGAGTGGGACAGAAATAGCAGGATGATGATGCATAAGTGTTCCAATCGAGATGTGTGGGGAATCAGACTGTAATAAGATGGAAAATGTAATGAAACTTAATGAGAGTTCTTGAAACTGTGAGGATCGCTTGTTTGATATGGCTTGATCCTTATTTTGATTTATAATTCACATCTAAAAATGAATAAAATGAGATAGAGGATATATATATATTCCATTGACGATGTGGGGAATTGCAATTTTGGGGGGGGGGGGGGTTTTGTGAGAAAAAATCAAAAATGGATCTCAAAGGATAAGAAGAACTTCTGTTAGACTTTGTTTGGATAAAATGGGAAGAAGATGAAGAATTTGAAATAGGAAAATGCAATGGAATATGATGTGAATTGATAGGGCTGTGAGATTTATGTATATGATATGATTGATTTTAATTTGATTTGTAGGTTAATTCGAATGGGGGAAAAAATGTATTAATCTTGGGTGGGTATAATTATAAAAAATGGTTTCTGAGGTACTGGATATAACCTTTTATATATATTAATCTAATCTAATCCTTAGGTTTGTATACCGCATCTTCTCCACGTTCGCGGAGCTCGGTACGGTTTACAGGAGATGTAATAGGAAGGAATTACAATAAAGGGTTAGAGGTCGAAGTATGAAAAGTATTTAGAGGACTTGGGATGCCAGATATGAAGAGATTTTGAGGACTTGGGATACCAAAGTTGGAGAGAGGCTTACATTTTTGAGAAAAGCCAGGTTTTATATATATATTAAAGGTATAGTATGGAAGGATGTTTGGAAGTTTGAATGAAGGGAAAAGTTTATATAAAGGGATTATAGTAAATATGGGTATATAGGGTATTGAAGAATGGATTGACTGCAGGAGAGTTTGGAGTTGACTATTTTGTAAGAATTAGAGGGAGGGAAGAATGAGTATGTTGTTGCCTGTGGGGAGTTTTTTTTTTACTCAGTTAGTATGTGCGTTTCGAAGTTTTCATTCGTGATAGGGGTGGGGAGGGAGGGGGGATGGGAATAGGGGAGGGATGGGGAAGGTTGGGAGGGAGGGAAAATTCGTATACTGGTTTAACCCTTTCAGGACCAAGGGACATATTTGTCCCATAACTTTAAAATCCTATAAATTTTGATTGGGATAGTCTACAGTTCTAAATTTGATATGTACGGATTCCATATGATATTGCCTTTATGTAAACAAACTGGTTCCGACATTCATTCATTAGCGTCGTTGCCAGATTGACGAGAAGATTCACTTGCCACACTGTCCATAAGCCAGAAGTATGATTTTTTAAAAAAAAAAAAATATTTCACAAAAAAAATCAATATTTTGGCATCTGCAAGCCCTTTTTACCATAAAAATGTCGTCAAAACCACAAAAATTGGCCTACGATCCTTATGGTCCTGAAAGGGTTAAGGAAAAAGAAAAAGTTTATATTTTATGTTTGAGAGGGATATATTTGTATATTATATTTCATTTATATAATGGGTTTTAAAATTTTTTCTTTGAACGTAAATGGCCTCAATCACCCAATAAAAAGAAAAAAGGTATTGTCATATATTAAGCAACAAAATATAGATATTTGTTTTCTGCAAGAGACACATTTGTCTGGGATAGAGTCTATGAAGCTGTCAGGTAATTGGATAAAACAATGTTTATATGCACCAGCAATAAAAAAGAAGGCAGGAGTAGCAATATTGATTAATAAAAAATGTCCAGCAACATTTAATATGGTTAAGGCAGATCCTCAAGGAAGGTGGTTACTTGTTGACATGAGCATGGGCAATGATACAATGGCGTTACTAAATGTATATGCCACTAATTCGAATCAAAGTGAATTCTTTAAATCTCTACAACAATTAATTTTGCCACTGGCTACTACTAATTTAGTGGTGGCAGGGGATTTCAATGCTGTTATAGATCCAATAATGGATAAAAAAACCTAGTAGAGTTATGAAATCAATGGGATTAGATAATTTAATACAAACATGTAATTTGAAAGATATATGGCGTATTCTTCATTTTAATGATCGGGAATTTACATTTTGTTCACATGTTCATCAATCATTTTCAAGAATTGACTATATTTTTGTTTCAGATCAGATGATGCAGCAAGTTGTAAAAGCTGACATAGAACCAATAGTAATATCTGATAATGGTGGTGTGTGGATAGAAGTTAATTTAGGAGATCAAGATAATTCCAAACCTGTATGGAGGTTTGATAATACATTGCTTGCTGATTCTAAATTTTGCACAGAATTTCAGATCAAAATGAATGAATATTTTATACTTAATGATTTAGAGGAAATGTCGATTAAAATTTTATGGGATGCTTTCAAAGCAACTATGAGAGGAAAAATTATATCATATTCTGCATATAAAAAGAAACAGCTAAGAAAGCAATTTGGAAATTTGGAAAAAGAAATTAAAAATTAAAATTGGTTAATAAATGGGAACAGGATACATTTCAAATATTGTTTTAAAAAAAGTGAATATAATGAGATTTCCTCTGGATTAATAAGGAAAGATATTTTTGCTCAGCAAACAGTGTATTATGGTAGTGCAAATAAGGCTGGAAGACTATTGGCAAATTATTTAAAAGCAAAGAAAAGGAAGGAGAAAATAGGCATAATTAAGAATGAGATAGGAAATTCTCATTCTCAAATTGGAAATATATTAAAAAAATTTTTAAAATATTATAAGTCCCTGTATTCTTCTGAGTCTTATTTAAATAAAGAGAAAGATGGGTTGGATTTTTTGAGTTCAGTTGAAGGTCCTAAGGTTCCTGATCATATAAAAAGAAGTTTAGATAAACCTATATCATTAAAAGAGTTACAAACGGCATTGAAATCCCTTAGAGTTGGGACCGCTCCAGGTGGAGATGGATTTACAGTAGAGTTTTATAAAGAATTTCAAATTTCCCTTTTACCGTATTTATTAAAATTATATCAGGATCAACTGAATAAAGGTTGTATATCAGGCACTATGGCAGAATCTTTAATTATTGTTTTGCCAAAGCCAAATAAAGATCCAACATTGGTTTCAAACTACAGGCCTATATCTTTAATAAATGTAGATGGTAAATTATTAGCTAAGATTTTAGCATTAAGATTGGCTAAAGCTCTTCCGCATATAATAGGAATGAATCAAACTGGATTTGTTGCTCAAAGACACTCTTCTAATAATACTAGACTGGCATTTCAGATGTATTATTTAACAAAACAAATTAATGATCCGGCTTTTTCGGTATCACTAGATGCTGAGAAGGCTTTTGATCGTGTAGAATGGAATTTCATGTATCAAGCTATGGAGTGGTTTGGTATTGGATCCAGATTTATACAAATGATTCAAGCACTGTATAGCTCCCCAACTGCTCGTTTATATATAAATAATAATTTTTTGGATGCTTTTAAATTGCAGAGGGGAGTTAGACAGGGTTGTCCATTATCTCCTTTGCTCTTTGATATAGTTCTTGAACCCTTGTTGTTAGCTATTCAATAGGCAAAGGACATACAGGGTATTCCATGTGCTGGAGTGGAATATAAAGTATCCGCTTATGCAGATGATATTTTGCTTCATTTGAGGAACAATTCCATGTCTACTTGAGGTAATAGATACATTTGGAAAATTCTCAGGATACAAAATAAATTGGACTAAATCAGAGATTTTACCTTTAAATGTGCATTGTACAAAAGGTATACTTGATTCTTTTCCTTTTATTTGGAAAGAGGATGGAATAAAGTACTTAGGTATTTGGTTGAATAAAACACTCGAAGAGACAATGAGAATAAATGAAAAATTTTTATTACAAAAAGTAACAGAGTTGTGTGAGCAATGGAATCCTTTACATTTGTCATGGTGGGGAAGAGTTCAAACTGTTAAAATGATGATTTTGCCTGTGGTTTTCTACCAATTGGGCATGATACCAGTGTTTTTTCAGGGGTCTTTCTATAAAAAGTTAAATAGTATTCTGGTTAAATTTATTTGGCTTGGTAAAATTGCAAGAGTGGCTCTAGTGTCTCTACAAAGGCCAATTGATGAGGGTGGGGTAAATTTCCCCAATTTTTATAGGTATCATCAGGCCTATATCATGCGCCAAGGTATGTATTGGGTCCTCCCAGAGGTTTTGGAACAAATACCAGAATGGTTATGGGTGGAGAGATCACTTATATTTCCACTTAGGCTTGATCTTCTGCTTAGTATAAAAATGCCTAGAATACGTAAAGACAATAGAGTATTAATGGATACTTGGAAAACATTAAGACTTGTAGACAAATTAACTCCTGATTCTATTTTAAAATCGACACATCAATCTATTTGGGTAAACTCCAAGATACAAATAGGCGGGTTTAAGGTTGTCTGGAAGGATTGGATTAAAGCAGATATAAGATCCTTAAAGGAAGTTATTCATAATGGTAAGCTGCTTGATTTTTCACAATTGCAACATAAATATGGTCTGAATAAAAAACAAAGTTATAAGTGGTTGCAATTGAAGCAGGCTATTCAGGTGGGGTTCCCTGAATGGAAATCTTTAAATGATCATTACAGCTTAGAATTCTTATGTTTCCAGGCAGATTTTCTGGGACACCAGGCTGCAAAGTGGTATAAAATTATATCTAATTATTTGAATAAGAAACCTAAAAATGGATTAAGAGATATTTGGAGCATTGAGATTAAGCATCAGATTAATGCATCTCAATGGCCACGTATTTGGTCTTGGAGAATTAAAGGTACGATGTCGGCATCTATTAGGCAAACATGGTTCTTCTTGTTGCATAGAGCATTCTGGACCCCTACTAGATTACAAAAATTAGATTGCTCTAAGTCTAATAGATGCTGGCATTGTAACATTGAAGTTGGAACTTTAGACCATCTTTTATTTTATTGTCCATGTATTCAGGCATTTTGGTTGTCAATCTGGGATCAAGTTAACCTAATGATGGAAAGTCATGTGGCATTGTCCTATGACACGGTGGTTTTTGGAATGTGTATGAGGGCTAAATGCCAAATATCTGCAGCAAATAATAAGTTACTGATGATTCTTACTGGTGTGGGGATCCAGCAAATAACGACTAATTGGAAAGACTGTTCTAGACTGAATTGTAGTTTCTGGTGGAACTCAGTATGTCATATGTACATGATGGAAAGATTACTTGCAGTACAGAAGGGACATTTTTAAAGGTTTCAGGAGGTGTGGAGGCCATTAATTGAATATTATAAAGATTAAGGTTTATTCTTTTTCCTTATGGGATAATTTGTAGAAATGGGGGGGAGGGTGGGGGCATAGGATATTCTAATTAAATAGCGGTATATTTTAACTGATTAATGAATATAAGAAATATGGTATATATGTATGAATAGAAAAGGAATGGGGGGTAAATTTATTGGAAATATATTGTTATGGAATATTAGGGGATATATGTAATATGATGAGATATATTTGTTGTGCATTAATTTATATAATAAAATGAACAAAGAGTTTGAGGAAGAAAGGGTGGGGGGAGGGATAGGTTAATGTAAGATTAATTGTATTATAGAAGAGGGATGTTTAGGTATGTATATGTTTGGATAGATTCTTTTGTTGATATGGGGAGGGATGGGAGGCAGGTGGAGGGGAATTAAAATATGTATAAAAACGTTGTTTAAGAATGTCAAGTGAGTTATGTGAATTAATTGTAATAATATTGTACACTTGTTGAAAGAAATAAAATGAATAAAGATTAAAAAAAAAAAGAGGGCATTCAGAAAAGTTGAAAGGGAACAGATTCAAAACGAATGCTAGGAAGTTCTTCTTTACCCAACATGTGGTGGACACCTGGAATGCGCTTCCAGAGAGCGTAATAGGGCAGAGTACGGTACTGGGGTTCAAGAAAGGATTGGACAATTTCCTGCTGGAAAAGGGGATAGAGGGGTATAGATAGAGGATTACTGCACAGGTCCTGGACCTGTTGGGCCGCTGCGTGAGCAGACTGCTGGGCACGATGGACCTCAGGTCTGACCCAGCAGAGTCATTGCTTATGTTCTTATGTTCTTAATCCCCCAGTGATTAATGTACCCCTCCGTCATTCCTCAAAATGACCCTGGAAAAGTATGAAGGGTAGCCTAGTGGTCAATGCAGTGGACTGTTAACCAGAGAACCCAGGTTCAAACCCCACTTCAAATTTCTTTTTTAACCTTTAAATTGTGAGCCCTGAAGAATGAAAGATCAGGTTCTTACCTCTGCTAATGTTTCTTATAAATCCACTCTCTATGTTCACAGCTGAAGCGCCGGGAGCGGGACCGCAGAAGACAAACGTGAATAGGGATGGAGGAGTAATAGACCCTGATCGATTTTCAGATGGTTGTGTTCATGAAGAGCTAGCTAAAATAAAGGTAGACAAAGCAATAGGGCCGGATGGTGTACATCCGAGGGTGCTGAAGGAACTTAGGGAAGGTCTGGTAGCTCTGCTGACTGACCTTTTCAATGAGTCTCTAGAGTCAGGAGTGGTACCAGAGGACTAGCGAAGGGCGGAAGGGGTCCCACTCCACAAAAGTTGAAGTAAGGAAGAAATTGGGAATTACAGGCTGGTAAGTCTGACTTTTGTGGTAAGCAAATTAATGGAAACACTTTTAAAACAGAGAATGGTCAAGTTTCTGGAATCCTGTGGATTATAGGACTGGAGGCAACATGGATTCATGTCATACAAATCTGATCAATTTCTTTGACTGGGTGACCAGATAATTGGATAGAGTATGTGCACTAGATGTGGTGTATTTAGATTTTAGCAAAGCCTTTGACAGTGTTCCACACAGACACAGGGCAGGCTCCCAGAATAAAGTGCGGATTTACAAGAAAGAAGATTAGCAGAGATAAGAACCTAATTTTTCGTTCTTGTACAATTCCCCTTTATTCTGGGAACTGGTGGGACGTAACAGAGCAGTCCCTAAACATCAGGGGGGGACCCAATGAGCCTGCTGCCAACCCTGATGCCCCAAAAGCAGCATCCTGCTTGGCCACCACAATCCGAAAAACTTGGGCTTCCCTGCACACGTTTTCCAAGTGGCCGTCCTTCAAATCTCTTCCGGCGAAACTGCTTTAGATTCTGCCCAAGAAGAATCACCTCACAGTAGAATGAGCCCGAACACCACATAAGCAGCAGAAAGGTCTGCACGACTCAGTCTGGAAATGGTAGTTTTAGAGGCAGGACCTGAGAGAATAAACAGATGGTCCGAGAGTCAAAACGCGTTCGTGACCTCCAGATAATAATAATTTTTATTTGTATCCCGTAATACCACAAGCAGTTCAGAGCGGTTTACATATGAAGAGACTGTACATATACAGTGATGTTACAGAGAATATTGTCAAGTACATTGGTAACAAATTTCAATTACATTAGTGAGCCGAAAGAGGTTAGGTATAACCGGAAATATGTCAGAGATACAGCAGGTGATATAGCAAGGTAGGAAGGAGTCAGAGAAATTTATCAAAGAGGTAGGTTTTAACTGATTTCCTGAAGAATTGGTAGGAGGGTGCACTTGAAATGAGGATCGTTAGACAATTATTCAGAAGTAGCTGGTGAACATCTAGGGATCGCAAGATTTGGTGCCAGGTCTTATGTCTAGTAGAAATGAATGCTGGAAGACAAACTTCCTGATTTACATGGAATACAGAAGCCACCTTCAGAAGGAAGAAAGGCACTGTCCGCAAGAGCCCAGCAGAAACCGTGATCCGCAAGAAAAGAATCTGGCACAAGAGGGCGTAAAGCTCTGAGACCCTACAGCAGACATGACTGACACCAGAACACCAGTTTTGATGGTAGGATCCTTCAATGAGGCCTGTTCAAGGATTCATAAGGTGGATGAGTCAGAACGTGCAGGACCAGATTCAGATTCCACACTGGACATGGTAGATGCAAGGGAGGCTTCAACCAAACTGCACCCCTCAAGAACTGGACAACAACCGGATGAGATGCTAGAGAGTCTCTGAGCGATACAGGACTCAAACAAGAAAGGACCCATGAACTGCAGGCTGAGGAAAGCCACAGCTAGGCCCTTTTTCAGGCCATCCTGCAGGAAATCCAGAACCTGTGCCACCGAAGAACTGAGGAATCCACCTGAGCGCATGTATCACTTCCAGGCCTTGGTGTAGGCTGCAACTGTGGACTCCCGCTTGCTATGCATCTAAGTAGCCATGATCATGGTCGAGAAGCCCTGGGCTGTCAAGGCTGCACGCTCAAGAGCCACGCCATAAGACCATAGTGGTCTGGATCCTGCAAAGCGCATAAACCCTGAGTAAAAAGACGAAGGTGGCAGGGAAGCTGAAGACCCTGACCATGTTAAGCCAAACCAGATCTATATACCACAGTTTCATTGGCCAATCTGAGGCCACCAATATCACTGCTTCCCCGCATGCTGCAATGCGATGCAACACACGTCCTATCATGGGCCACGTGGGGGGGAAAAAAACATAAGGGAGACCACTCCGAGGCTAGGCTTGCACCAGAGCATCCAGGCCTTCGCCTCTCCTATAACCAGTGTCTGTTGGCTGAGGAAGTTCGCTTGATCATTTCTATGCCCGCCCCGAGTGCCATGGACAGAGCTACTAGGAGCTTTTTCATCCAGGAAAAGAGCAGCCAAGCTTCCATACTCAGAGGAGGACTCCTGGTGCCTCCCTGCTGGTGGACATATGCCACTGCCATGGAAATGCCCGAGAATACTTGGACAGCTTGATGATGGAGACACCTCTGGAAAAGTTGCAAGGCAAGGCAAAATACTCTCAGCTTCATGTGACTGACCGACCACTTGCTCTCCGAGGGCAACCAGCAGCCCTGTATCAGGGCAGACATACAGATTGCTCCCCAACTGGAAAGACTCACGTCTATGGAATCACCAGTCCGAATTCCAAAGCAGAATGCCCTTGGACAGAGTCAGCCACCACCGCATGCTGCTGCCACCGTCCGGGGAAGCGGAGCATGCAACGAGTCCCGTTGTGGGTTCCATCGGGACAACAATGACTTCTAAAGGGGATGCAGACAAGCCCTGGCCCACGGCAGCACATCGATCAATGCCACCACGAGCCCCAGAACCCGGAGATATTGCCAGGCTGTCGGAGCTGGAATGGCTAACATGAATCGAATGGCATTTTGAAAATTTCTCTCTCCGAGACAGGGGGAGAAACACTTTTTTCTGAATCATGTAGAATTGGACCCCCAGATACTCCAGACCTTGCGTAGGATTGAGTTAGCTGTTTTTCAGATTGATCATCCATCCCAGGCATTGCAGAAATTGCATCCGCCAAGGAGGGAGCTCTGATCAGCCAGTCGTCTAGATAGGGATGGCCCAGGATACCTTGAGAGCGCAGGTGAGCTGCTACTACTACCAGGTGCTTTACTTCGCAAATTATCTTCACTGGTTTTGGTTTCTCCTCAGTTCTTTTTTCTTGAGCATCACAATGCTCTAATGGAGCAAAGGGGTTTTTTAGGGGCAACAATATCTGCTGTCTATATTTTGCACTATATTTTTCTGTTTTTCTATAATGGTTACTGAGATGACATTGCTTTGACTTCTTTGAAAAAAAGCCCCAAATTTAAATGTACTTTGGTGGGGGGGGGGAGTTATTTTGTGATTACCATTATGTATTAATAAGATTATATTTATTTATTTTAAAAAAATTTATGAATTGCTTAAATATGTGAATATGAAAAATGGATGGAAAAAATTACATTACAATTAGTTGAGAAACACTGCTCTAGAATAGTAGTTGGTCCTCTCCATGAGTGTACAGGGGACTGAGCTGCAGACTGAAAAACTCTCCTTAATCAATCATCTGCAGTGACAAACAGTACCTGACTCCCTTTGATTATTCATGCATCGTCAAGATTGTGAAGTGCTAGTTTTATATCAGCCGAAACAGTTTGCAAGCTCAAGGTCTACGTGTGGTCTTACTGGTCAGAATAGGGAGCAAACCAGCAACTGGCCTTTTACTTGCATTTGATATAGAACCAAAGAAGTCCGCTGCAAGTTCAGTACAAGTCCCTCCTAACTGTACAGAACTGCAGTGTTTAAAGATACAGACAAGTCTATGTAGGCAGTCTGACTTAATTGTATAAATCCCACTGGTTTCCTGGTTGTGCTCACTCTGTAATGCTCCTTGTATGCATATTTAACTTATGGGAAGAGTCCATCTGCCCATACACACGGCTTTATTTTCACCTACAGAAACAAATCTATGTATAAGAATACGATGAGCAGTATGGCCAAGTATTATTCAAAATGCTGTCAATATTTCACATAAACCAAAACAAAAAAACAGCACTTAATATTTTTTTAAGAATTTTCTTATATGTACATTTTTTATGTATTATTTTAAAGTCTACAGATCATGCCAACCACCAGCCAATCTATTCTTAGGCTTATTTTTTCAATTGGCTTATGTCTCAACATCAGACTTAAATTATATTTTTCTTATAAAGTGCTCTGTACAATTCATATGTAAGACCACTTCCAAAACTTATAAATAATTTGTATATCTTTAAAAACTTTGTACTTAGCTTCAGCGGTAATTTTTTTTTAATTTATTTATTAATTTTATAAATATACCATTCCAGTATATATATATATAAAGAAAAGAGAGATTAATACATAATTAAATAGGAAACAAAATCTAAAACAAAAAATAAGTAAGTAAGATTCCTTATAAATTAAACAATCTCTCAGATAAAGTCCACAATATAGGAAAAGCAATTCACATTACATCATGGGAATTGATGAATATCAAGGAAATATACAATAGAACATAAGAACATAAGCAATGCCTCTGCCGGGTCAGACCTGAGGTCCATCGTGCCCAGCAATCCACTCACGCGGCGGCCCAACAGGTCCAGGACCTGTGCAGTAATCCTCTATCTATACCCCTCTATCCCCTTTTCCAACAGGAAATTGTCCAATCCTTTCTTAAACCCCAGTACCGTACTCTGCCCTATTACGTCCTCTGGAAGCGCATTCCAGGTGTCCACCACCCGCTGAGTAAAGAAAAACTTCCTAGCATTTGTTTTGAATCTATCCCCTTCCAATTTTTCCGAATGCCCTTCTGAGCCCCCATAGTTTCCCTTTCTCGTGGCTGCTGGGAGTGGTCCTGCTGGGCTAAGCGATACCTCGCTCCCGAAAGCCGAAACCTCCCTTTGGTTCGGCAATGCCGTTTCGCCCCGAGGCGAAGATGTGAGGAAGCCGTCCATCATCCCTTACCGTCGTGGGGTGAGTTTGGGTTGCCGGGCTGTAGCAGCCGCTCTCTCCCTCCTTTTAGGCATCAATATAATCTCCGAAAGACTCGGATAAAGAGGAAAATTTTCCTGTCAGGGAGACGAGTTGTCGGCATCCTCCTTCGGCAGTAATTTTATCTGTTAAATCATTGAACATTGGGTAGGGCTTGTCAGTTTAACATGTTTCACCCGAAGGCTTTCTCAAGAACGAGTCTCCCCTTTTGTTTTGCTCCGCTACATCCTGACAGAATATCTTTAGTCTAAATATTAAGTGTTGTTTTTTTGTTTTGGTTTATAAGAATACGATGAGGCATAGACAATAAACCTTAGGCAGATCTTGTTCGTCCTTTTGTTTTGGAATAAACAAGATTGTTTTTACAGTTTTTCTTTTGGAGTGTTCATTGTCCGATCCCACTTTGCTTTGCTTGTTTTTGAACCTGTGGGTTCTGGTCCTGTTGGACTTTTGGTGTTTGTCAAAAACATCTAAAACCATATACTGGAAGTCTTAGGATATGAGGACAAAATAGTATGTTTGTGCATGTTTTAATTATTCTTGTCACACCTTTTAAAAGTGACATCAAAGTTACTAAGTCATTAATGATGATAAATTTCAGATGGCAAAGAATCCTTTGTGGAACTTCTGTTGTTTCTTAACATATCTCAATAAAAAGTTAGTCATTACTAGGATTTGGGGGTATGCGATGAAGCTACTAAGTAATAGATTTAAAACAAAGCAGAGAAAATATTTCTTCACACAATATGTAATTAAACTCTGGACTTCGTTGCCAGAGAATGTGGTGAAATTGGTTAGCTTAGTGGGGTTTAAAAAAGGTTTGGCTAATTTCCTAAAAAAGAAGGCCATAGACCATTACTGAGATGGCTTAGGGAAATCCACTAATTATTCCTAGGATGAGCAGCATAAAATCTGTTTTACTACTTGGGATCTAGCTAGGTGCTTGGGACCTGGGTTGGCCACTGTTGGAAACAGGATACTGGGCCTGATGGACTTTCGGTCAGTATGTATTTCTGTATATATTAACAGCTTCATCCTGCCTCAGCATATAGAGGGTTACCAGGGTGGATGGGTGGGAGAAAATGATTGATTATGTATAATTGTAAGTTTAATGTGCTTGTATTGAAGTATGATATGTTATATATTCATGTATTGTACTAGTGAAGCATAAAAATCAATAAAGAATTTTAAAACAGAGAAAATCTGGACCCATGGCCCCGCCTTCAGACCCACCCTGTTCTGGCTGGCACGCCCCTCCCCACTTGATCTGCACGAGCATCGAGCAACGTCGGTCGGCATTCACACATGCACTGGTGTGACACGATGATGTCACCGTGTTGCATCCGGACAAAGTGCTGAGTTGTGAAAAGCCGTCTGGGGAAATTCGGATGTCAATCTGTTCCTACACTTGCTGTAACAACTCTTAAGCATGGGAGCCACTTTTCCATGAAGAAAGCAGGATTCTCTGTGGACAGCAGGATAAATCAGCCTCACTAAGCTGCCCAGAATCCTGGTTTCAAGTTTATTTAATTGACAATAAAAGTAAAAAAAGGGGACTTGACAGCATAAATTACAGGATATAACTGATGACACATGCTACAAAAGGAAATGTATGGGGTTCATTTCTTTAAAATAAAAAGGAGGGAGAATGGGAAGAACGAAGGGGAGAAGGGAATTGTCTGATATGTGGCCTTTGTCGGAGTCCACAGATGTTGTTTAAAGCTTTGAAATTACAGAGGGTTAAAAGCAGAAGGAGGAAGGTGGGAGATCTCAGGCATGCTCAGAACGGAGAAATTAGGTTCTTACCTGCTAATTTACTTTCTTTTAGCTTCTCCAGACCAGTAGAGGTTAACTTTACGAATGGGTATATATCTAATCATGACCAGCAGGTGGAGACTGAAAACAAAACTGTGGGACAGTATATCCTATCCCCTCTTCTCTATTTCCCTCAGTCTGCCGAATAGCCAAGCAGAACCAAGAACTGGAAAACAGAAGGAAAACAATACTCCGAACAGGAGTAACAATTAACATACCCAAAAAATGCTGTTGGAAAATGCAGAGGAGAAATACCCGAAGGAAAATGTCCCCACAGCTCGCCAGCTAAGCCAGCCGAGCCACAGCCGCTGTTCTTCAAATCTCCCCGGCCCTAGAAAAATACTAGAACCCGCAGCAAAACACAAAAAACTGCCCGCGCAACAGCCCGAACAACAACAACAGACAGGGTGGGGACCTCTACTGGTCTGGAGAAGCTAAAAGAAAGTAAATTAGCAGGTAAGTACCTAATTTCTCCTTCTTTAGCACTCTCCAGACCAGTAGAGGTTAACTTTACGAATGGGACGTACCAAAGCAGTCCCTCTCACGGGCGGGACCCCCGAAGGGCCGATACCAGAACACGCTCACCGAACACCGCGTCCCGACGCGCCTGCACATCAACCCGATAATGACGAACAAAGGAATGCAAGGAGGACCAAACCGCAGCCTTACAAATATCCACTGGAGGCACGAGCGACGACTCAGCCCAAGAAGCCGCCCGACCCCGAGTGGAATGAGCCTTGAGAAACTCCGGAACAGGCTGCTGTTTCAGAAGATAAGCGGAAGCAATCGTCTCCTTGATCCAGCGCACAATAGTAGCCTTAGAAGCGCCAGCTCCCCGACGAGGACCCGCCAGGAGGACAAAAAGATGATCGGACTTCCGGAATTCCTGGGTCCGCTGCACATAAGAGCGAAGGACCCGACCGACATCCAACTTGCGCAGCTGCCGTTGCTCAGAAGAGCCCTCCCGACCACCAAAGACCGGGAGAACCACTGATTGATTGACATGAAAAGGAGAAACAACCTTCGGCAGAAAGGAAGGAACAGGCCGCAAGACGACCCGCTCCCTAGAAAACTCCAAGAAGGGAGCCCTACAAGAGAAAGCCTGCAGCTCAGAAACACGCCTAGCAGAAGTAATGGCCACCAAAAAGACCGCCTTCAAAGTAAGGTCCTTCAAAGAACAGTCGTCCAAGGGCTCGAAAGGCGAGCACACCAAAACAGAGAGAACCAGATTAAGATCCCAAGAGGGAACCGAGGGCCGTAGGGGAGGCCTAAGCAACTTGGCCACCCGCAAAAACCGAATCACATCAGGAAGAGCCGACAAACGCTGACCTGACACCAACCCTCGAAAAGCCGACAGGGCCGCAAGATGAACCCGGAGAGAAGACCAAGCCAGGCCTCTATCCAGGCCATCCTGCAAGAACTCTAGAATGTTAGGCAGGGAAGCGCGAAAAGAGGTCACTCCCCGCGCCCGACACCATTCCTCAAAGAGACGCCAAACCCGCACATAAGCCCGAGAGGTAGAAAGCCTCCGGGACCCCAACAGTGTAGAGATCACCTTGTCTGAATATCCCTTCTTGCTAAGGCGACCCCTTTCAAGAGCCACGCCGTAAGACAGAAGGGAGACGGGTCGAACATGGGAATGGGACCCTGCGTCAGAAGGTCGTCCGAGAGAGGCAGAGGAAGAGGATCCGCCACCAGGTGCCTCACCAGATCCGCATACCACGGACGTCGAGGCCAATCCGGAGGCACCAGCACCACCAGACCCGGATGGTGAACAATGCGAAGAAGCACTCTGCCCACCAGCGGCCAAGGAGGGAACACATACAACAGCCCCTCCGTTGGCCACGGCTGGACCAGAGCATCCAGATCCTCGGCCAGACCGTCCCTGCAACGACTGAAGAAGCGGGGCACTTTGGCGTTGCCACCCGTGGCCACCAGGTCCATCAGGGGCTGCCCCCAAACCTGCACTATCAACTGAAACGCCCCGGCGCCGAGACACCACTCTCCTGGATCTAGGAAGTGACGACTGAGGAAGTCTGCCTGAACATTTTCTACCCCGGCTATATGAGAGGCCGAGAGGTCCAGCAGATGGGACTCCGCCCAAACCATGAGCAGAGCCGCCTCCTGCGCCACCGGAGTGCTCCTGGTGCCCCCCTGACGATTGACATAAGCCACCGCCGTGGCATTGTCCGACAGCACTCTGACCGACTTGCCCAGCAAAAGGGAGTGGAAAGCTAACAGCGCCAGACGGACCGCTCTGGTCTCCAACACGTTGATCGACCAGGTGGCCTCCTCCGCGGACCAGGTGCCCTGAGCTGAGTGACCCAAACACTGAGCCCCCCAACCCAGGAGACTCGCATCCGTCAGGAGCACCGTCCACTGCGGGAGATCCAGACCCACCCCCTGAACCAGGTGAGGGGTCCGGAGCCACCAGCGCAGGCTGCCGCGTGCCAACCCCCGCAGGGGCACCGGAACATCCAAATCTTACCTCTGGGGAGACCACCTCTGGAGCAGAGCATACTGAAGAGGACGCATGTGGGCCCGCGCCCACCTCACCACGTCCAGGGACGCCGCCATCGACCCCAAGACTTGGAGGAAATCTCGCGCCCGAGGACACCGGGACGCCAAAAGCAGGCGAATCTGCGATTGCAAATTGCTCACCCGGGCCTCTGGAAGGAAGACCTTCCCCAAGGAGGTGTCGAACAGAACCCCAAAGTACTCCAGGCGCTGAGCCGGGACCAACCGACTCTTGGAAAGGTTGACCACCCAGCCCAGCGACCGGAGAAACTCCACCACCCGAGCCGTAACCCGGGAGCTCTCCTGCAACGACTTTGCCCGAATCAACCAGTCGTCTAGGTAGGGGTGAACCAGGATGCCCTCCGACCGCAAGGCTGCCGCGACGACCACCCTCACCTTGGTGAACGTCCGGGGAGCCGTGGCCAGACCAAAGGGAAGCGCACAGAACTGATAGAGCCGCCCCAAGATCGCAAAGCGCAGGAAGCGCTGATGAGAGTCCCGAATGGGAACATGCAAGTAGGCCTCCATCAGATCGAGAGAAGGGAGGAACTCCCCCGGCTGAACCGCCAGAATGACCGACCGCAGAGTTTCCATGCGGAAAGAAGGAATCTTGAGAGCCCTGTTGACCCCTTTCAAATCCAGGATGGGCCGAAAGGTCCCCTCCTTCTTGAGCACCACAAAGTAAATGGAGTACCTGCCGGTGCCCCACTCCGGAGGGGGCACCGGCACCACTGCCTTGAGATCCAGCAAGCGCTGCAGGGTCTGGCGAAAAGCTTGCGTCTTCCCTGGAGACTGACATGGAGAAGCGAGGAAAAGGTCCGGCAGAGAGCGGGCGAACTCCAGAGCATAACCGTCCCACACCACCTCCAGGACCCACTGATCGGACGTGATCTCGGCCCACTTTGGGAAAAATTCACGCAGCCGGGCCCCCACCGGAACCAAAGGGGGCGCCGGCAAGGAGTCATTGCGCAGGACGGGAAGCGGGGGAGCCGGCGGAGGGAGTCCCTGCCCCCCTACGGGCCCCCCGAAAGGGCTGCATGCGCTGAAAGAACCGACCCCTGGAAAATCCCGGAGCCGGGAAAGAAGCAGCCCCACGCCCAGGGCGATACTTGCGAAACTCCCGCAAACGCCCCCGGGCAGCGCCACCCCGAGACGCAGGACGGGCACGGTCCTCAGTGTCACCTGCCGGGGTCTTGGTAAAGTTAAGAAGACCTCCGGTAGAGGGTAGCACACTCCTGACGTGGCTCCCAAAGGGGGAGACCTCACTGGTGTCTCACTATCTTGGGGCTTTGCTAAAAATAAAGCACCGTGAGTCAAGTTGAACAAAATAATGTGAGAAGTTTAATTAGTCACTTGCCACATAAATCATATCAGCTATTATTATAGTCCAAGTTTCCTTTCTTCCCAAACAAGGGCAAAAAGAAAGAAAACAGAAAACAAAAAGACTTCTAACTTTCACCCCAGTCCAGTGAAAGCACAGCAAGCTTGCTATCAGTTATACTTCCAGTCCAGGTTTTAGGGCTTGCTCTACCTGATCACACAGTCTCTGAAAAACACTGCACAATTAGTCTCTTAAGCACTTATCCAGCCTTGAGCTGGAGTCCTGGGCTTACTAACCAACACAGTCCAGTTTCTTCACCAGGTATTTACATTCTTGAATATAAAGTAAACTTTAAGCAAAAACAAAAGACAAAAACTGAAGCCTTACTGCAGGCTCCTAAATTTCCAGCCCTGATTAGCTCACAGTCCTTTGGGCTTCTCTTGAGCTCCTGCACAGCTGCAATGTAGCAATCCAATCAAGCTGGTGCAGCACTGCTCTAAGCTTGTTTTTACAGCACAAGCAATCAAAATAGTTCTGCAAAAACTCCTCTCCACTATTATTCCTGTACAGCCTTGTACCTGTAGTGTTTAGTGGAAAGTTGCCAAGCCCACATCCATGGCTTCTTCCATAACGGTCTCTGACATACACCCTTCATCCAGGTCCATGCTTTCTGGTGTATCCAGCGGCACTGCTGGCTCCTGAGGCATTAGAGCCTCACACTCCATTGGCTCTGGAGTGAGGTCTGGCCTTCTCCTGGCCCGGAGAACTCTCTCTCCTAGACTCTCTTGGGCAGCCTCCTTTAATGCTCTGGAGAGTTGCTTAACAGGCTTAGGGCCACGCCCTACACTGGGTGATCGTGTGCCTAGCTTGTGTGTTCTTGGGCTCTCCCTCAGGCTACAGGGTAGAATATCACTGGGAGCTTGATTAAACCCCTTAGTGTGACTGGAAGCTTTTCTGGGCCGTGGAGTTAACCCCGCTGAAACCTGCCCCTGTGTTTGCAATACAGGGGGAAGGTCACCTGAGGTTGCAGACAAAATGGAGGGGCCAGACAGAGAAAATGGTGAAGTTCCCGCCAAAAAAGCTCCCTCCATGGCCTGTAGCGGCTGAGAAGGCTGAACAGTCCCAGCCGCTAAAACAGGCAAGTCGGCATCAGCTGTCAAAAAATCAGCTGAGAGGGAATCCTTCGGGGAATCCCTCCGTGGGCGGTTGGAGAAGACCGGGCTTCCCCACTGCTCCCAGCCGACTCGCGAGGCACCATCGGCGGGGAGCTCTGGGCGCCTGCAGCCGCTGCCGACGGAGCTCCACCACCTCACCGACCCAAACCGCTGAGTTCAGGCCGGCCGCGAGTGCCTCGCGGCTGGACCTAATTGTGTCCCCCTCCCCCGGAGAAGGGCACAATTGCTCCATACGCGACCTAGCTAGAAAAAAGTGCCGGTTAGATGAAAAAATACAGTAAAATACAGTTTTCTTAAAGGGAAACAACCCTCCAGACCAGCACTACCTCAGGATTTTTTTTTTTTTTTTTTTACAGAACAGACTCCACAGGCTCTCGAAGCAATATGCCTTGCTTGATTTAGGGGGCAAGGCTTACTGCTGAGGCTCCTCTAAAAAAAATGATAGGGAGGTGGAGGGACCCCGCTCGAGACCCGCCGGATTTGACACCCCCGAGGTCGGACGAACCCCCAAACAGGGCCCGTCCAAGCTCCGTCCGGCTAAAAACAGGGACAACAAACCCCTTAAACAAATTCCAACAGCCCTACCAAGGGAGATGGGTACAGATCACTCAACACCTGCTGGAGACTGAAAGAAGACTGAGGGAAATAGAGAAGATGGGATAGGATATACTGTCCCACAGTTTTGTTTTCAGTCTCCACCTGCTGGTCATGATTAGATATATACCCATTCGTAAAGTTAACCTCTACTGGTCTGGAGAGTGCTAAAGAAAATCTTGTTTTTCTAGGCTTTAGGAGAACCCTCATTAGAACTACCTAAATCTGCCTTCCTTATATAAGTCAGTCCCTAGGCAGGAATGGGGTACAAATATATGCACTGTTGCCCTACAAATTTCTTGAAGAGAAACAGATACAATATAATCTGTGGCAGTAAACATTGCTCTAACCTGCAGAGAACATACATGCAGGAGGGCCATTCCCTGTGCCCTGCATTTCCTCTTTACATTCCTTATCACCCATGTTCAGCATCTCTCCTATCCAAGTTCCCCACCTACACGTCCAGGATCTCTCCTTCCCTATCCTCCAACCCATTTCCCTTCCTACTGGGAAAAGTGAGGGTGCACTTAATATGAGCCTGAGAGATGATGGTGGTGGGGGATGGAGGCATTTGCCATTTGCCCATCATTTTTTACAGGATCTTGGCTTCCATTAGTTTTAAAAGCATGAGAAAGGGGAGAACAATTGTCTCATGAATCACCTTCGTAGCAGCCATCAGTTGTTGCCAGTGTCTCTCTCGGACTGCAGGATTCTGTAGATCGCCCACTGCCCTCAGGGATGTGATGGTGTTTTTCACGGTGTTATCCAGTCCTATATAGGCATCCCAGGCTCTAACTTCTTTATCCAAAATTCTCACATCTTTTGCAAACTTTTTAGAGTCAATATCCATGTCTTCTACATTGATATTTTTCCATTTAGTGGTTTTCCAGTCATCAATGCTTGTGTTAACCTAAAATTAACAAATTGTGCTTTTTAATTAGCAAAATGCATGTTTTTCTAATATTTAAAATCATAAGTAATGTCTCTACTGTATTATGAACCTAACAATCATTCTATTCTATCCTATTCTATTATGTTACGTTAGCTCCCTTTCTGAATCAAATTAAAAGAGCGAGTTAATTATCTAGGAAATATTATTAGTTATTCCCTTATACCTCCTATAATCTAATTAGGTTCATTTATTCAGTAGACACGGGTAAATACAGAATCTGTTCATTTAGACCACAGTTGCACAGCCTGCTGCATATGTGGAGAAGGATTTGGAAAGTGTCCCCCCAAAGAGCAAAGAATAGGGACCTGGTTTCATTATGGGGCCTGATTACTAAAGTGCTTGAACAGCAAAAATGAAATTGCACTAACTACGGTGACTCCCCTGCATTCAGTTTATTTGCCATGCTAAATGTATAATTGAGAGTTAATCCCAAAAGCAATGCCCAGACCTTACCTAATCTCTGCCTTATCCTGTGCTAAGCAGTTAGCTAAGTCCTGCACCAATGTGCCATACTTTTTCTTGGTGCCCAGATGCTGTATGAGAGCCAATGAAATATTTAACCTCAATGGTCAATGGTTGGTGGGAAAGACTAAAATCAATAAAAATGTCTTTAGGACCTGTGGAAGGGCATTTTTGATAGGACATCTAAGCCTGACTTTGAATGTTTTGAGAAAAACATCTCTAAATCGGGTGGAAAAAATGTCCATTTTCAAACCCACAATAAGTCTTTTTTTATTTTTTCATGGCCTAGCTAGATGTTTTGTCCACTTAGGTGTCTAATATCTTACCTCAATAACCTTTTTCGTAGACAGACACTCCATTCCTGAACATCCCTTCTCACAAGAATTCTTGTAGAGAGCTTCATTAGCATTCTTTTTTTTTTTTTATAAATCTTTATTGAGTCTCAAAACCAACAAAAATGCAATACAGTATCTATATAAATAATATTAATATTATATGCATTTATAATCAATCAAAATCCATACAACAATAAACCCCCCCACCCAACCAACATTTCATAAGGGAATAGAACCATACAAACATACTTCATTAGCATTCCTTTGCTCTGCCTCCCATCCTTCTGGGCTGTCTTCCAATTCCTCAGTTCATACCAAAGCTGATGGTCAGCCCTGGAAAGGAAATAGAATAGGGAGGGGTACAGGGACACTCCCCGAGAGACATATCTGTTCTGCTCATATCATTAAACATATAAACAAACTTAACCATTTGCAATACACAACAAGGTGTAAAACAAACAAGTCACCAACTTAAGCACAACATGCACTAAGAATATGGGATATTTAATAGATAGCTCCTAGCTTCTTCAACATGGTAGTCACATCCTGTATCCTTGTCAAGGTTGGACAAAGGAAAGAAACAAGAAGTCTGGAATCTCCAGCACCTCTGAGGCAGTAAGCAGGCAAATGAACATCTAACAGGGAGGACTTCAAGAATGGAGTGTCTATCTACTGGAGGGAAGATTCTAGAGGTAAGAACCTCAGCTTTCCTTCTAGTGCGACACACTCCATTCCTGAATGTGTGGTATGTATCAAAGCAGTCCCCCGAGTTTATGGTAGGATAGATGAGTCTACTGTCAGAACTGAAGATCCAAATGCGGAGTCCTGTTTGGCCACCACATCCACTCTCTAAAACTTAATGAACATATGAAGAGAAGACCCAGTGGCAGCTGTACAGACACAGCCAAAGATTCCGCCCATGAGGAAGCTAAGCTTCTAGTAGAGTGTGCCTTTATGGATATAGGCAGATGTTTTCCACTTCTGATGAAGAAATGGCCATATGGATGATGAAGAAATGGCCATATGGATCCATCTTGAAAGGTTGCTTTTGAGGCTGGTTGACCTTTAGAGGCAGCTTCAGCCAATATGAACAGATAATTTGACAATCCAAATTAATTCGTAACCTCTAGATACCACAGTAAGAGTCTGCGCACATCTAATAATTTCAACACCTGATCACTCTTTCTTGATCCTGAAGGAGTGAAGGCAGGTAAGCAGACTTCTTGATTGATGTGAAAGCTGGAAACCATTTTCGGCAAGAAAGATGGGACTGTGTGTAAGACTACACCTGAATCCAAAATTCTGAGAAATGGATCTCTGCAGGACAAAGCATGAAGTTCCGACACTCATTAGGCGGAGGAAATCGCTACCAAAAATACCATCTTGATGGTGAGGTCCATCAAGGAAGCTTGCTACAGAGGTTCATAGGGTGCTCTAATCAGCACCCAGAGTGCTCAAGAGCCATGCCTTAAGACCAAAGTGTTTTGAATCCTGTAGGGCAATTGGACCCTGTGTGAGCAGCTGGGGATGAAGTTTGTGACTTTGATCCCTTTGCAGACCAACCAGGTCTGCATACCACGGTTACCTTTGCTAGTCTGGTGCTACTAGAATCACCGGCCCCTGGTGTGCCATGTTTCTGCACAGGTTGGCCTATCATAGGGCACGGAGGGATGGTATAAAGCAGACCTGCATTTGGCCAGGGTTGCATCAGGGCATCCAGGCTTTCACTTCCTGGCTTGTATGTTCAACTGAAGAACTGAACTGCCTTCTTGTTGGCTGCTGATGCCATCAGATCAATGTCAGGCACACCCGCTGATTCACAATGTAGGTGAAGGCTTCCTGAGACAGGGACCAGTCCCCAGGGTCAGGGTCTTCAGGCTGAGGAAATCTGATTGCACATTGTCCATTCCTGCCACATGCACTGCCAAGAGCGCCAGAAGATGAGACTCTATCCATCAAAACAGCATCTGGGCTTCCAAGCAGCTTTTTTGGTGCCCCCCTGGTGATTGACATAGGCTACCACTATTGTATTGTCTGAGAAAACTCGTACTGCTTTGTTCTGCAATGTGCTACTGAACTCCTGAAGCACTAGGCAGATGACTCAACCCATTCCTCTGGGACTGGGACCAGCGTCCCTGGACTGGAAGCCCCTTGCAATGTGCCCACCAACCATATAGGCTGGCGTCCGTTTTCAGAGTCACCCAGAAGAGATGCAAAGGGGAATTCTGGTGAGAGAGTGAAGTTCCAACCACCAGGTTAGACTGCGAAGAGCTTCCGCTGTCCAAGGTAGCTTCTGGTGAAGCACATCTCTCTGTGGGCATTGGGAGAGGAGTGCATCCTGGAGCAGATACAATTGTGCCCAGGAGATTAAGTCCATGGTGGCAACCATTGATCACAGTACCTGCAATTAATGTCAGGCCGTCAGAGCAGACTCACTCCAAAACTCCCATATCTGATGCAGAAGCTTCTCTCTGCGGGCATCCAGAAGGAACACTTCATCTTCCCTTGTGTCAAAGTGGACTTCCAGATATTCCAAGATCTGCATTGGCTCCAGGTGGCTTTTCTGAAAGTTGATTATCCAGTCCAGCAGCTGAATCACTCTGTGAAATGCTAGTCTGCCTTCAGATTTGGACGGGGCTCTTATTAGCCAATCATTCAGATATGGATGAACTTGAATTCCCGCTCTGCGCAGGTGTGGTACAACAATCACCATTACCTTGGCGAAGGTTTGTGGCATTGAGGCTAGCCCAAAGGGCAAGGCCGCAAACTGGTAGTGTTGCTCAAGCACATGGAATTGTAAAAACTTCCTGTGCTCTGAAAAAATGGGAATGTGCAGATAGGCCTCTTTCAAATCCAGGGAGGTGAGAATTCCCCCAGCGCCACTGATGCAATCATTGACCTCACCATCTCCATTCAGAAACGTGGTATCTTGAGGGTCGCATTCACTGCTTTGAGGGCTAGAATCGGCCTCAAGTCTCCTGAGCCTCTCTTGGGCACTAAGAAGTATATCAAGTATCTGCCAGAGCCCGAGTCTTCCTCTAGTACAGGCTCAATGGCTTCCAGATCCAGCAACTTTTGTACTATTACTCTGTCTTTGGCTGCTCATTCCCGGCCTTTCAGCTGGCAAATCTAGAAAAAGGTCCAGGAGGGGACAAAAAAACTCAAGCTTGTACCCCTCCCGTATAACATCCAGAACCTAGCAATCTATGGTGATCTCTGCCCATGCTCCCCAATAGGTCAATAACCTCTCTCCGATGCATGGAGGCTTGGCTGATGGCTTGGCATTATAACTGCATCTTGGGAGTTGTAGAGCAGAAGACTGGGAGTGCTTGCTTAACACCCCCCCCCCCCCAATCTTTGGAGTTTTGAAAGGCCCTCCCAAGAACTGGTGATATCATCTGGAGGCCTGAAAATCACCACAACCAGTGAAGACTTTGGTTTACAATCCTGCATGCTGGCCATAAGATCATCCAGACCTTTCCCAAAGAGTAAATGTCCCTTAAATGGTAATTTACTCAAGGTTGCCTTAGAGGAGGAATCTCCCACCATCTGATCCATAGCATCTTGCAGGCGGAAATGGAATAAGCAGACATTTTGCTCATGACTCTGAAAGGTCATAGAGAGCATCAGCTACATAATCCACTCCAGACAATAAAAACTGGAGAACCCTCCTGATAATAGTCTCTAGATCATGGCATAACTTGGAGTGAGAAGCCTAGACAACAAAAGATGCCATCTCTGCTGCTTTCAAACCTGAGGCCATGGCCTCAAAGAGCTTCTTATGAACAAAAACCAACCTGCAGTCCTGGGCATCTTTAATATCATGCTGCCTTCACTGGAAAGGGAGGTAGGCTTTGTAAACTGCGTCACCAGTGAATCCACTTTGGAAGAACAAAGAGCTGGTTAAATTTTGCATCCATTTTGCATCCATCAGATAGGGCTTTGCCATGACTTTGGCAAACTGAAGGGGCCCCTTCGAGACCTCCCAATGGTCCATGAGCATTTTGGTAATGTCTTGAAGAGAGGGAAAACAGGAAGTCTATGTCTTTGTGCTGCTCATAAGCAAGCACAATGTAGTAGAGGACTTTGGAGTTTCTATGATTAATTCCTGGAGGGATTCCGTGACCATGTCTAAAAATGCTGAAGGCTTAAACAACCTGCACACATTCGGATCCTCCCTGAGATCAGGGGCCTTCATTAGATCCAGATACGGCACCCCCATAGATATGAAGCAGTATTTCCTGCTACATAGGACCCTGATTGAAATAGAGCCCATTTCATCCCAGTCTTCCTCAGACTGAACTTTCCTGCCTTGTGCATGGCACTGTTGCTAGGGAATTGCACTCTTTGGGGGGGGGGGACTCAGCGGCACCAGCAGGGCCATGATTCCTGAGGGCTCTATGCAGCCCTTGTTAATCATGTAAGCTTTAAACATCATATTGATGAATTCAGGGGGAAACCCCTGACTAGGACATCCAGACGGCCCCTGTGGATGCTCACAAGCTCCTTTCTAGGGTTTTGCGGCTGTGTTACGGTTGCACTTCCCTGGGGATGCATTTGTACTGTTCCCTGGCTCAAATCTGGACTTTTTTTCCAGACCCTCGGACCAACTGGGCACTAATACCCGAGGGACCAGAGGAAGCTAAGTCGGAGACTTCTGATCCCCCTCACATGCCGTGGAACAGATTATCCTCAGACAGCCATCCACTGCAAACATGGCATGAATCCAAGGTATCCTGGCCTGAGTCCATCACACCTGTTTTCAAGCAAAATTGTGGTGTTTTGAGGCAGATAGAGGCTTTTATTTTCAAATTTGGAAATCCAAGATGGCCACCGTAGCAGCAATTTTAGCGCCATAAATGGCCAGGGGAGCTACAATGGGGAATAAAAATTTGTGATTTTTAGAGGTGGGGGAACCTAACTCTAACCCCAGAACAAATTGCTTTTGCCCCCCAATTTTGTTTGCCAGGCTGTCATTCTTTAACTTACTGTGCCATTCTGTGTGCTGGGAGCTGCCCCTAACAAGCCTGGAATCTGGACTGCTTGTATCTTCTGACTGGCTGGAGACCTCAACCCCTACCAGATCATACATATGTAAATGTGAGGAGGAAAGCAGTTGACCTTGATGCTACAGAGCCACTCATCCTGGGCTCAAGCCCACTGTGGATGAACCTGGGGTAAGCCTTGCTTACAAGGGAATGGTCCCTGAGCCCCCGAACTGATAGTGCAGGCTGTCCAAGTGGATGCACTGCAAAGCAGTCTGCTCCTTGGAAACAGACCCTCAACATCAGAGTTTGTGCGGTCCTGCAACCAGAGCTGTCCCAAAAGTGGAATCCTCTGCAGCACTGAAAAGCCTCGCAAATGGTCCAAAACAAAACACAAGCAGAAAAGACCAGCTCCTACCATCCTGCTTGTAGAGAGACAACTGAAGAATTGGAGGACAGCCCAGAAAGATGGGAGGCAGAGCAAAAGAATGCTATGAAGCTCTCTGAAAGAATTCTCATGAGAAGGGATTGACATGTTCAGGAATGGTATAGAAACATATCCAAGGAGCTTGGGCTGCAACAGATCCCTTTGCTTTAATTTCTGATTCGAAGACAACTAAAGATAATTACCAGAATATTCATATCCCAGAGGTCCTTCAATAAAGCTATGTCTCTGCGACATGCTTTAAGCTGCTTATAATCTAGCACAGTAACTTCAAACAAACTTGCTGATTTGGAAAGTTCTGCCAGATCATTCTCCAGGGCACAGAGACCCTTATAGGCCTAAAGAAGATTAGAAAGAAGACAATAGGGAGTTAACAATACTGGTAAATCTTTTTTTCTCAAGAGCTCCATATTATTATTACAAGAATATTAAGTGTGATATTTGAGTATAAAATGTTATATTTACTATTACACTTATTGTAAGTATTGAAAATAATAAAGAAGTGGAAAAAAAAGAGCTCCATAGAGGATCAAAAATTTAAAATTTATAGTGGTCAAAATTCAAAGTGATTTAACCAGCCAGAAATGGCTCCTGGCCAATTATATAATCTGTTCAAGGCTAACTGCTAATTTTCAACAGCACTTAACCAGTTAATGACACTAAAATGTTTTACCATGTTTAACTGGATCAGTGACTATGTGCTGGATGGCATGGAGATTTTACTGATAACCTGTGCCAATGATAAGTATATTGTGACAAACCCAGCACTAGCACTAGTTCGGTCCCTAATAGGATCGGGTGCAAAAGAGCTGATCAGATTGATTCTGGTGCTCAACTTGAGGCTGACCTCCCTTGCCCCTATGATCAGAGCAGTAGTGATCTGGAGCAGAGGCAGGCAGACTGGCAACAGTAGCCTCCGGGCTTTAGGGCAGTTAGAGAAGCCACAAGGAATATAGCTGCATTAGATAAACCCAGGCAGAGAAAAGCTGCTTTAGAGCCAAAGCCCATCCCCCCGCTACAGGCTGAAGGGGATTGGCTCTGAGCTGTTTAAAAGCAGGCTGAGACAAGCAGGAGGAGACCAGGGTGAGTCACTCCCACAGCCTAAGGCAGGTGAGGAGCTGTGGAGCAGAGCAGGAGAGACAACCGTGCCAGATTGGCCCATGCAGGATTTGGAAGAAATCCTCCCCACTTCAAACTTCCAGATTCCAGATGGTGTGGAAAGCATGGAGGTACAAGTAGCTGGTCCTATGCTAGAGAGCCAGACAGAATGTATGGACACTGAATGAAGGGAGTGAGTAACTGGGAAAAATTTGTGGGGTTTTTTCCCTTTTGCCTATGTTTTTCTGCTGTGCAAACAAGCCTGAAGAATGTGTTATATGTTTGGGCTTTATGAGTATTTTTGAGTTTAAGAATAATACTTACCTGAATCCTAAACTATTGGATTGATTTAGAGTCAAGTTTGGGAACAAGAAGCTCAAGATAGAACCTTTAAGTTGGTGTTTTGAACTTTGGAAAATCCTGCTGTGGCTCCCGTTCCTGAGGAGCTAATTAGCTTATCTCTCTCAGCTGTGTGTTTTGCCTGCACGAGGGAGCTGAGGGAAAAGCTGAACTGTTGCAAGAGTGTGCTGTAGCTATATTGCCTAAAGAGTTTGGTTTAATTTGGATTTACAGCAAAGGTTTATTTCAAACTTTATTTGGCTGCTGAAATCTGCTGTTACATGCCTCTGATATTAATACTGAGAGAAAGTTTGAATTATGAGTGAACACCAGGGTAAAGCAATCCTGAGTCAGAGCACATGATTCCAGGAATAACCAACTACAGGAAGTTGCTGTTTTGTTAAAGCTTTATTTTTGCAATTAACTTTATTTTGGAAAACATGCAAAAGTGTTCTTTATTTTATGTTACATCTTTTTGACCACCTGGTCAGAATAAACATCATATTCCTATTTGAAGAACTTGGTTTCACTGGTGATATTTGGAAACTCTTTGCTTGACTTGTCTCTCATAGGCCTAGGCGGTCGCCTAGAGCCACCTGAAAAGTCCTGAAGGTACCCCTGGTTAGAGGGGACACGCCAGAATCCTTGTGTTTGTCACACGACAGCCCGCCACTGCAGAGGGTTTGTGACAATATACAGAAATGTTTTAAAGAAAAGAAAATATTGCAGTAATGCTTTGGCACGGGTTATCTGTTAAACCTCTAGTCCTGTTAGTAAATCCACTACAAATAGCACTACAAGGTGCTTGAAACAAACTGATATTAATACAAGGAAGGTTTCTCTGATCAGTGACTATGTGCTGGATGGCATGGAGGTTTAACAGATAACCCATGCCAAAGCATTACAGAGATCTTTTCCTTCCTTTAAAATATTTCTCTGTAATAACACCTGAGTGGTATATACTTAACTACAGGCAGACTACTTTGTATTGTTATATCAATATTTTTACTGCTGTAATTGTCTATTGCTTATGTTGAACTTCTTCCTACTGTTCAGGTTAACAGATTTTGTCCTCAAACCAAGAGGAAGTGTGGCCCTGCTCTGTTCTGCTCCCGCCCTCTTCTGCCTCCCAACCCCGGCCCCACACAAACCCTGTCTCTTCAGGGTCGTGTCTGGAGGGCATGCTCAGATGCCCTCCAGTCATGGCCCCAAGCTCAATGGTTTTCATACCTGAACAAAGTGCTAGGTTTGAAAACCTGTCCAGGTAAATCCGGATATCTGGTAACCCAGTAAACATATCCTAATAAATAAATAAATTAAAACAATAACCAGTTCCTGCCAAAATGAAAACCAGCTCTTTTGGGGGTATTCTAGGGACACAATTATAGCTGTCTGCCATGGTCCACAGTGTTTGTTGGCTCCAGAAACTTTGAAATTCAAGGCTGGTGCTCAGACATGAGCTGGCATTGAATTTCCAGGTTTAATACTGGCGAAGGTCAGCAAAAGCAGATCACCACTGACTGAATAAGATTTTGAGTCAAGAGAACTTTCTTGTTCTTTCTCGAGATGTGCTCTTTTGCAGCAGTAGAACCAGCCATGGAGGGTGACATTTAAGCATCGAGGGTTACCAGACGTCCGGGAAAACCCAGATATGCCCTCTTTTTACAGGATTGTCCAGGCTTCCGGACAGACTTTCCAAAACTGCCATTTGTCCGGGTTTTGGAAAGCCCCAGCGATTTCCACATGCTTCTGGCGGACCTCTGAGTATGCGCGGATATCGCCACACATATCCGTGCATGCTCCAGGGCCTCCAGATGTGGCTGGAGCTGATCTAGAAAAAAAGAGGAGGCATTGTGGGGGCGAGGCTGGAGGCAGAATAGGGCGGGGAAGGGTAATATATCTGGGGTTTCCTGGAGAAAAATATGGTAACCCTAATCAAGTTGCTTTCCTGTATGTTAATACACTCATAGGCATATTTCTCTTTGACCAAATAGCAGAAACAGAAATAATTCTAGAAAGATGATATCAGTGATCTTACGCTGCCTAACAGTTCTGCTGGAAACATTTACAATCTAAAATAAAATTTTGGGTAGATAAAACAGATCAGCTTGCACAGCCTCATCAAGGTTTCTTAATCACAACATCTTTGTTCACAACTAAAGACTGGAAATTATAATTTCTTTACATAATGTACCCTAAAAACCTTGCATTCAATATATACATTCTCACCGATCACAGAAATGCTCCAATATATTTCTCACACTAGTCAGAGTTAAATCAAGTGATGTGTATAAATTTATTATGAAGTAATATTGTGCACTTGTTATAAGATCAAAAATGAATAAAGATTTTAGAAAAAAAAAAAAAAAAGAGTTAAATCAACCTCTTCTTCACTTTTCAGAGCATGGACTGGATAATTAGTTATTCAGCTCTAAATAAAGGGGTGTAAACAGATTTCAAGCTGTGAATGAAGCTTAGAGGGAAACATCTGTGTCTTCCTCTTCTGCAAAATCATGCATTCACAGTCCACTGCCTGGGTGTACAGCAACGTCACAGTTTCGTCACTAAACCATAGACACACTATTGTCTCATTTGCTTTAGGTTCATCCTTCATAATGGATCTTCAGACACAATCTCTATCAGCCATATTAACAATTTAAACATTTGACCTTGAAATGAGCATAAGGTCATCAGAAAGAGAAAGGTTTACTCAATAAAAGAGAAGAGTGATGTAATCTAACTATAGCTAAGGACTAACTCAAGCCTCAATAGCTCCTTCAGTTTAATACAGAGCTTAAGAGTCAACACCATGTATCTGATGTATCTTGAGCTAGCCTCATCAAAGCTGATGATTGCTCAAAAGCTATTCTATTCTCTTTAAAGAATAGAGCTTAGCGCTCAGTTTTTTCCACCGTTTATTGAATTCCTTCATAAGCAAAGTGAGAGAAGATCAGGTTTTTACCTTCGATAATCTTCTTTTTGTTAGTCCTTATAAGAACATAAGAATTGCCGCTGCTGGGTCAGACCAGTGGTCCAACGTGCCCAGCAGTCCGCTCACGCAGCGGCCCATCAGGTCCAGGACCTGCATAAAATTCTCTATCTAAACATAGAAACATAGAAATAGACGGCAGATAAGGGCCCACGGCCCATCTAGTCTGCCCACCTTAATGTCCCTCCCCTACCTTTGCCCTGTGAATAGATCCCATGTGCCGATCCCATTTGGCCTTAAAATCAGGCACGCTGCTGGCCTCAATCACCTGTAGTGGAAGATTATTCCAGCGATCAACCACTCTTTCAGTGAAAAAGAATTTCCTGGTGTCACCTCGTAGTTTCCCGCCCCTGATTTTCCACGGATGCCCTCTTGTTGTCGTGGGACCCTTGAAAAAGAAGATATCTTCCTCCGCCTCGATGCGGCCCGTAAGATACTTGAACGTCTCGATCATGTCCCCCCTCTCTCTGCGCTCCTCGAGCGAGTATAGCTGTAATTTGTCAAGCCGTTTTTCGTATGGTAGATCCTTGAGTCCCGAGACCATCCGGGTGGCCATTCTTTGCACCGACTCCAGTCTCAGCACATCCTTGCGATAATGCGGCCTCCAGAATTGCACACAGTACTCCAGGTGGGGCCTCACCATGGATCTATACAATGGCATAATGACTTCCGCCTTACGACTGACGAAACCCCTTCGTATGCAGCCCATGATTTGTCTTGCCTTGGACGAAGCCTGCTCCACTTGATTGGCAGACTTCATGTCCTCACTGACGATTACCCCCAAGTCTCGTTCTGCTACCGTTTTTGCTAGGATCTCGCCATTAAGGGTATAAGACTTGCATGGATTCTGGCTGCCCAGGTGCATAACTTTGCATTTTTTGGCATTGAAGTTTAGTTGCCATGTCCTAGACCATCGCTCCAGTAGGAGTAGGTCGTGCATCATGTTGTCGGGCACTGAATCTTCGTCTGTTGTGCATTTGCCCACTACATTACTCAGTTTGGCGTCATCGGCGAATAATGTTATTTTACCTCGAAGCCCTTCTGCCAAGTCTCTTATAAAGATGTTGAATAGGATTGGGCCCAAGACTGAGCCCTGTGGTACTCCACTAATCACCTCCGTCATTTCGGAGGGGGTGCTGTTCACCACCACCCTTTGGAGCCTACCTCCAAGCCAGCTCCCAACCCATTTCGTCAATGTGTTACCTAATTCTATAGAACTCATCTTGCTCAGTAACCTGCGGTGTGGTATGCTATCGAATGCTTTGCTAAAGTCCAGGTACACGATACCCCTCTTTTCCTTCAGGAGATCATCCAATCCTCTATCTATACCCTTCAATCCCCTTTTCCTTTAGGAAATCATCCAAGCCCCTCTTGAAACCTAATCTGTCCTATCACACCCTCTGGAAACGCATTCCAGATGTCCACCACCTTTGGATGAAGAAGAACTTCCTAGCATTGGTTCTGAATCTGTGCTAGGAAGTTCTTCTTCATCCAAAGGTGGTGGACATCTGGAATGCGTTTCCAGAGGGTGTGATAGGACAGATTAGGTTTCAAGAGGGGCTCTCGTTCTTGTAGTTTTCGAAAGTTTGAAGAACCTGTTCCTCTCCACTTTGTCTATGCACCATCATGATCTTGTAAGTCTCTATCATGTCCCCTCTAAGCCTCCGCTTCTCCAGGTAAAAGAGCCCCAATTTCTCTAATCTTTCAGCATATGAAAGTTTTCCATACCCTTTATCAGTCACGTCGCTCTCCTCTGAACCCTCTCAAGTATCGCCATATCCTTCTTAAGGTACGGCAACCAATATTGGACGCAGTACTCCAGATGCGGGCGCACCATTGCCCGATACAACAGCAGGATAACGTCTTTTGTTCTGGTTGTAATACCTTTCTTGATAATACCTAGCATTTTATTTGCCTTCTTAGAGGCCGCTGAGCACTGTGCCGACAGCTTCATTGTTTTGTCCACCAGTACCCCTAAGTCCTCTAGGCTACTTTCTCCAATTTCCAGCCCTCCCATCGTATAAGCTGTACATCGGGTTTCTGTTTCCTACATGCAAGACTTTACATTTCTCTACATTAAACTTCATCTGCCATTTCTTTGCCCACTCTCCCAGTTTGTTCAGGTCACTTTGTAAATCTTCACAATCCTCTTTATTCCTAACCCCACTAAAAAATTTTGTGTCGTCTGCAAATTTTATAACTTCGCACTTCAGCCCTGTTTCTAGGTCATTTATGAATACATTGAATAGCAGCGGTCCAAGTACCGACCCCTGCGGAACACCACTCGTGACCCTTCTCCAGACCGAGTAGTGGCCCTTCACTCCTACCCTTTGCTACCTACCCGCCAACCAATTTTTGACCATCTATGTACATTCCCTTCCACTCCATGGTTCCTTCGTTTCCTAAGTAGGCATTCATGGGGTACCTTGTCGAAGGCTTTTTGGAAATCCAAGTATACAATGTCTATGGGGGCCCCTTCGTCCATTTGCTTGTTTATTCCCTCGAAGAAGTGCAATAAGTTCGTTAGGCACGATCTTCCCTTGCAGAAGCCATGTTAGATTGTTTTCATCAGTTTATTCCTTTCTAGATGCTCATCAATGCTGTCTTTTATCAGCGCTTCCACCATCTTCCCCGGAATCAAAGTCAGACTTACCGGTCTGTAGTTCCCCGTGTCTCCCCTCGATCGTTTCTTAAAGATGGATGTAACATTTGCTATCTTCCAATCCTCCGGGATCATCCCTGTTTTCAGGGACAGATTACAAACCTGCTGTAGTAATTCCATTATTTCCTCTTTTAGCTCTTTCAATACTCTAGGGTGGATTCCATTCAGGCCCGGAAATTTGTCAGTTTTTAATCTATCTATCTGCTTGAGCACGTCTTCGAAGCTTACCTCCATGGATGTTAACTTTTCTGCTTGATCTCCTTAAAAGATTTTTTCAGGTTCCGGCACGCTGGATGTGTCCTCTCTTGTAAATACTGACGAAAAGAACATGTTTAGTCTGCCATTTCCTTTTCCTCCTTCACCACTCCCTTCCTATCTCCTTCATCCAGCGGTCCCACCTCCTCCCTTGTCAGCTGCTTCCCTTTAACATGTCCCCTCTCAGTCTACTCTTTTCAAGGGAGAAGAGGCCCAGTTTCTCAAATCTCTCGCTGTACGGCAACTCCTCCAGCCCCTTAACCATTTTAGTCGCTCTTCTCTGGGCCTTTTCAAGTAGTACCATGTCGTTCTTCATGTACGGCGACCAGTGCTGGATGCAGTATTCCAGGTGAGGGCGTACCATGGCCCAGTACAGCGGCATGATAACCTCCGATCTGTTCGTGATCCCTTTCTTAATCATTCCTAGCATTCTGTTCCATACGCTAGGTATTCATTCCCAACCCACAATCCGGGAGTTGCAAAAATCCAACATTTTTCTGAGCACATGCTCCTCCCCCTTAGACTAAGAGCTAGAGCTCTAGCCATAGCCAATTGATTCCCAAAGCCGAGCAACAATCCAGGACAAGGGGGGTACGGGGGAAGAACCTCAGCAACACAAACAATTTCTGAACTGGTCTGGTCTGCAAAACATGAAACAAGTAATAAACAGAATATTGAGGAACAATATAGAACTAACCTGCTGTGTGCAACGAGCACTCACATGAGACAGCCTTCAATAAAGCATACTCACAGAAGTGGAAAACTGCTCACAGGATCCAGCAGCTAGCTGGAAAGACTTTAAGCCTGCAAGGAGAATAATTGAGGTAGAAAGAAGCTGGCTATTCTAAACAACTGAGCGTACACAGAGGGCAGGTCGTATGAAATCCTACAGGGACTACCAGAAAGAAGAGTATCGAAAGTAGAAACCTAATCTTCCATTCTGTTACGTTCCTTCCAGATTCCATAAGCTAGGTGATGTACCAAAGCAATGGTAGCAGCTAGGGAGGGACAGAAGAACAAGTCCTCAACACTGAGGTCCCAAAAATAAACGACATCCGAATGAGCCGCTACATGAACTCAGTAAAATTGGAAAAAGTATGAAGAAAGGACCAAGTAGCCACCCTGCAAATTTCATCTGGAGTAGATTCTGCGCCGTTCATGGAGGAGGGTGTTTATGAGCAACTTGAAAAACTGAAGGTGGACAAAGCGATGGGACCAGATGGGATCCATCCCAGGATACTAAGGGAGCTCAGAGAGGTTCTGGCGAGTCCTATTAAAGACTTGTTCAACAAATCTCTGGAGACGGGAGTGATTCCTGGGCATTGGAGGAGAGCGGATGTGGTCCCTATTCATAAATGTGGTCACAGGGATGAAGCAGGAAACTACAGGCCAGTGAGCCTTACTTCAGTTGTTGGAAAAATAATGGAAGTGTTGCTAAAAGAAAGGATAGTGTACTTCCTTGAATCTAATGGGTTATAGGATCCGAGGCAACATGGCTTTACAAAAGGTAAATCATGCCAACGAACCTGATTGAATTTTTTGATTGGGTGACCAGAGAGCTGGATCGAGGACATATGCTAGATGTAATTTACTTGGATTTCAGCAAAGCCTTTGATACAGTTCCTCATAGGAGGCTGTTGAACAAACTTGAAGGGCTGAAGTTAGGACCAAAGTGGTGAACTGGGTCAGAAACTGGCTGTCAGACAGACGCCAGAGGGTGGTGGTTAATGGAAGTCGCTCGAAGGAACTAGTGGAGTCCCTCAGGGTTCGGTGTTGGGGCCAATCCTGTTCAATATGTTTGTGAGTGACATTGCTGAAGGGTTAGAAGGAAAAGTGTGCCTTTTTGCAGATGATACCAAGATTTGTAACAAAGTAGACACCAAAGAGGGAGTGGAAAATATGAAAAAGGATCTGCAAAAGTTAGAGGAATGGTCTAATGCCTGGCAACTAAAATTCAATGCAAAGAAATGCAGAGTAATGCATTTGGGGATTAATAATAGGAAGGAACCGTATATGTTGGGAGGAGAGAAGCTGATATGCACGGACGGGGAGAGGGACCTTGGGGTTATAGTGTCCGAAGATCTAAAGGCGAAAAAACAGTGTGACAAGGCAGTGGCTGCTGCAAGAAGAATGCTGGGCTGTATAAAGAGAGGCGTAGTCAGTAGAAGGAAGAAGGTGTTGATGCCCCTGTACAGGTCATTGGTGAGGCCCCACTTGGAGTATTGTGTTCAGTTTTGGAGACCGTATCTGGCGAAAGACGTAAGAAGACTTGAGGCGGTCCAGAGGAGGGCGACGAAAATGATAGGAGGCTTGCGCCAGAAGACGTATGAGGAAAGACTGGAAGCCCTGAATATGTATACCCTAGAGGAAAGGAGAGACAGGGGAGATATGATTCAGACATTCAAATACTTGAAGGGTATTAACGTAGAACAAAATCTTTTCCAGAGAAAGGAAAATGGTAAAACCAGAGGACATAATTTGAGGTTGAGGGGTGGTAGATTCAGGGGCAATGTTAGGAAATTCTATTTTACGGAGAGGGTTGGGGATGCCTGGAATGCGCTCCCGAGAGAGGTGGTGGAGAGTAAAACTGTGACTGAGTTCAAAGAAGCGTGGGATGAACACAGAAGATTTAGAATCAGAAAATAATATTAAATATTGAACTAGGCCAGTTACTGGGCAGACTTGCACGGTCTGTGTCTGTGTATGGCCGTTTGGTGGAGGATGGGCAGGGGAGGGCTTCAATGGCTGGAAGGGTGTAGATGGGCTGGAGTAAGTCTTAACAGAGATTTTGGCAGTTGGAACCCAAGCACAGTACCGGGTAAAGCTTTGGATTCTTGCCCAGAAATAGCTAAGAAGAAAAAATAAAATATAAAAAATAAAAAATTTAAATTGAATCAGGTTGGGCAGACTGGATGGACCATTCGGGTCTTTATCTGCCATCATCTACTATGTTACTAACACACAAGACTCTGTTCATGACACAGCAACATTTCTAGTTGAATGGGCCGTAACAGAAACCAGCGGCTGCTTGCTGCGGGCTATATAAGACTCGGAAAATGGACAGTCACACCCATTGAGCTATCAAGGAATTGAATGCCAGCCGAACACGGCAAGGTGCAGCAATCAGGAAAAATAGGTGAACAGACAGCCAGAAATCATTAGTCCTCTCCAAATAGTGGAGCAAGACTTTCCTGACATCCAAGTTGCGCAAGATTTGATCCTGTTGCTTCAAACCTAAGGAAGGAAATGCAGGCAAACGAACCTCTTGGGTGACCTGGAAGGCAGAAACCACCTTTAGTAGAAAAGAAGGTACAGTACGGATGGAGAAAGGGTACCCTGCATGAAAGAGCCTGAAGGACAATCTTGTTCGTCAGATCCTGAAGAGTAGCTGCATGAGTGGCTCGAAAGGGGCTTTCCCAAAGAATGAATTAAGATTCTACGAAGGATGACGCAAGGGACGCCACAAACGAAGCGCTCCTCTCATAAATCTGGTCCCTGCTGAAAGAGCAGTAAACGAATTAGAGTCTCTGTGTACTCAGAAGCACGAAAAGCCTGTACCCTGAACTTCAAGGGAGACCACTGCTAAAACCCTCTCTAGGCCTGCCGGAAGAAAAGCCTGGACCAACAAAATGGGAACCCTCTCAGGTTCCACCTAGTTCTTATCACACCACTGTGAAAAGCCTTCCAGGCTGTGTCATATGAAGCCATAGAAGAGGGCATCATTAATCACAAAAGTGTTGAGAAGACTACATCTGAAGAACCGCTCAATAGCCATGCTGTAAGAGTAAAGCACTGTAGATGCTCCGCGGGCACCAGACCCTGACTGAGAAGATAGCGACGAAGAGGGAGTTGGAGCCTCCTGTCTCGCAGAAGAAGGACGAGATCCACATACCACTGACAATAAGGCCATTCTGGAGCAACTAGAATCACTAGGTTGGGATGTGTCGCCATCCAGCAGATGACCCGACCACCCAGAGGCCATGGAGGGAACATATAAAGAAGCTCGTGAGCCATCCAGGGCTGAAACAAGGTGTTTAGCCCTAAGCTTCCTTTCTGTTCTGTGACTGAACTTCGCTTCCTCTGCTGAAGCCATCAAACCCAGCAAGGGCAGCCCACAATGCTGCACAAGCAGATGGCAAATCGTCCACGAGAGGGATCATGCTCCCAGGTCTAAGACTGAGGAAGGCAGCCATCACTTTGCCGACTCCGGCCACATGGGCCGCTGATAGTGACAAAAGAAGAGAATCCATCCAATGAAACAGCATGGGAGCTTGTTGACCTAAGGGAGCACTTCTTGTGCCCTCTTGACCAATTACATATGCTATGGTGTCGTCAGAGAGTACTCACATTGCTGTTCCTTCTAGAGTGGGCTGGAGAGCAAGTAACTGCAACCAAATCACCTGGAGCTCCAGATGAGTGATCGGCGAACACTTCAGACAAGGAGACCAGAGCCCCTGAATGGAGCAGTCCCCAAAGTGAGCACCCCGACTCGACAGGCTGGCATACATCATAACAGACATCCACTTAGATCCGAAGAAGCCAGCCCTGGCGGAGAGCCTCCCCCTGAAGCCACCAGCCCAAACTGCTTCGAGCCAGAACCATCCAGGGGAGCGGAAGCTTAAGGGAATGATGCTGTGGAGCCCACTGAGAGAGGAGAGACTCCTGGAAAGGGCACATGTACGCTGTGTGGCCTAGGGGATTGTGTCCAAGGAGGCTGTCAGGGACCCCATCACCTACTACTATTATTACTAGTACTTATCATATATATAGCGCTGAAAGGCAATGCAGTGCTGTACATTTTGACATTTATAGATAGTCCCTGCTCGGAAGAACTTACAATCTAACTTAGATAGACAGACATATAGGGTTGAGGATGCAGAACCCAAGATGAGAGGAGTTAGGAGTTGAAAGCACTCTCAAAGAGGTGGAATTTTAACTGGGTCTTGAACACTGCCAGAGACGGAGCCTGACGTAGTGATTCAGGTAGCTTGTTCCAAGCATACGGTGCAGCAAGGCAGAAGGGACGGAGTCAGGAGTTGGCAGCCGAAGAGAAGGGCACAGAAAGGAGGGACTTACCAGCTGAGTGGAACTCACAAGGGGGGGCAGAGTTCACAGGGAGCAGAAAAGTGAATAGAGATAGTGAGGGGCAGCTGAGTAAGTGCATTTGTAGGTCAGTAAGTGGAGTTTGAATTGCATTCAGAAATGGATAGGAAGCTAATGAAGTGACTTTAGGAGAAGGGTAACATGAGTAAAGTGGCTCTCCCAGAATATGAGTCATGTAGCTGAATTCTGGACAGATTGGAGGGGTGCGAGATGGCTAAGCAGAAGGCCTGAGAGTAGCGAGTTGCAGTAGTCTAAGCACAAGGTGATGAGGAAGTGGATAAGTGTTTTGGTAGTGTTCTGAGAGAGGAAGAGTTGGATTTTGGTAATATTATAGAAGAAGAAGCAGCAAGTTTTAGCGATATGTTTTGTATCTGGGCGGTAAAGGAGAGAGAGGAGTCAAAGATGATCCCGAGATTACAAGCAGACAAAATAGGAAGGATGAGAGTGTTGTCCACAGAGACTGAGAACGAGGGAAGCAGAGAGGTGGGTTTAGGTGGGAAGATAAGCAGCTCTGTTTTAGCCATATTCAATTTTAGATGGAGATGAGACATCCAGGTGGCAATGTCGGACAGGCAGGCTGAGACTCTGGTCTGGGTTTCAGTAGAGATATTTGGCACAGAAAGGTAGATCTGGGAGTCATCAGCATAGAGATGATACTGGAAGCTGTGGGAGGAGATCAGCACTCCAAGTGAGCAAGTGTAGATTGAGAAAAGGAGCGGTATCAGGACACAGTCTTGAAGTACACCAATTGATAGCAGGAAGACTGTCAAGACAACGACGGGAACTCACGGCAGCCATTTCCTATGAGTGATCTGCACGGGGCAAGAGTGTAGGAAGATTGCTCCTGCCCCAAAAACCTGCTAGACCACCAGTAAGGCTTAAGGGGGGGTCTAAAAATAGCCCGAAAATTTAAATGGATCTAAAAAAAAAATTGAGAATAACCAAATCCACGGATGCTGAAACCACGGATTCGAAGGGAGAAGTGTAGTGTATCTAGATCTTCAGAAAGCTTTTGATAAAATTACTCATGAGAGGCTCCTGAGGAAATTAAAGTGTCATGGGATAGGTGGCAAAGTTCAGTTGTGGATTAGGAATTGGTTATTTGATAGAAAACAGAGGGTAAGGTTAAATGATCATTTTTCTCAATGGAGGAGAGTAGACAGTGGAGTGCCGCAGGGGTCTGTACTGGGACTGGTGCTATTTAACTTATTTATAAATGATCTGGAAATTGGAATGACGAGTGAGGTGTGAAAAATTGCAGGTGGACTTTAGGAAATGGGAAGACTGGGTGTCCAAATGGCAGATGAAATTTAATGTGGACAAATGCAAAGTGATGCACATTGGGAAGAATAACCTGAATCACAGTTACCGGATGCTAGGGTCCACCTTGGGGATTAACACCCAAAAAAAGGATCTGGGTATCATCGTAGACAATACGATGAAACCTTCCACCCAATGTGCGACAGTGGCCAAAAAAGCAAACAGGATGCTGGGAATTATTTAAAAAGGGATGGTTAACAAGACTAAGAATGTCATAATGCCCCTGTATCGCTCCATGGTGCGACCTCATCTGGAGTATTGCATTCAACTCTGGTCTCCTTATCTCAAGAAAGATATAGTGGCGCTAGAAAAGGTTCAAAGAAGAGCGACCAAGATGGTAAAGGGGATGGAACTCTTCTCATATGAGGAAAAACTAAAAAGATTAGGGCTCTTCAGCTTGGAAAAGAGACGGCTGAGGAAAGATATGATTGAAGTCTACAAAATCCTAAGTGGCGTAGAATGGGTATGTTTTAAGCTTTCTCTGCTGGCTCCTGCTGTTAAACAGTTTTGAACTCTCTAATGTGGATTCCACTGTGGCACAGGATACTTGGCGCGTGGCCCTCCCTGGTGTTGGAGGAGTAGAGTTTAAGATCGCACAGTGGAGGTATATGTCACATAAGAATAACTTGTGTCATACATTGTAAATTTCTGTTTGTCAAATTAGGATATAACTTGTACTGAAAACCTTGCACCAAAAGGACAACTATGGCAAATTGTAACCAGTAAACTGTACATTATGCATATTAATATTAGGCCCTAGTATGTATCAAGTTATGATAAAAATTTGTACAGAAATTATGTATGTTAAACCTGTAACCCATTCTGAGCTCCTTGGGAATAACGGGATAGAAATCAAACTAAATAAATAAATAAAAACCCCACAATGAGATAAAAACAAAGGAGCTGATATTTTGTTAAACTGGATACTCAGCTTAACTTTATTTAGGCTGAATATTCAAAGAAAGTTAACTGAACAAAGTTGTGTGGACAATTCTAAGCCACCAACTTGGTTGACTAAGGTACAATTGGCCAATTGCTGCTGAGTAACATTACTGCCTGTTGTGGTCTGACAATGTTTTGACCAGGCAATAGCTAGTCAATAATTAATAATAATAATAATAACTTTATTTTTGTATACCGCCATACCCAGGAGTTCTAGGCGGTTCACATCAATTAAACAAAACTTAATAAGAAATTACAATAAACTATCTTTACAAGTAAAGAAGGTATTGGAACAAAATTAACAAGAAATTACAATTGATCATGTTACAGTTGATCATAATTACAGGCAATGAGGTGATAAAGATGGGCATGCGAGGGGGGGGAATGAGTAGGTCATTGGAGTTAGAGAGATGGGGGAGATCTAAAAGAGGGGGGAGGGGACCGGGCGAGTTGGGTCGTTTGAGGGAGGGGGGAGAGAAATGGAAGAGATGGGATTAGGGATATTGAGCGTGGAATAAATGCGTTTTGAGTGTTTTTCGGAAATCAAGGTAGGAGTGGGCCTTGAGCAGAATTTGGGCTAGCCAAGTGTTCTGTTTGGCTGCCTGGAAGGCGAAGGTTTGTCGAAGAACCTTTTGAGGTGACAAAGTTTTAGGGAGGGGAAGGCGAAAAGATTGATTCTGCGGGAGTTCTTTTTGTTGCAGTTCAGGATGAAATGAGGGGTGAGGTAGCTCGGAGATAGCCCAAAGACAGTTTTGTAACAGAAGCACGCGAACTTGAATAGGATTCTAGATTCAAGGGGTAGCCAATGTAGTTTGTGGTAAAAAGGGGTGATGTGGTCCCATTTGTTTAAGCCAAATATAAGGTGAACGGCGGTGTTCTGGATAAGTTTCAGTCTCCTGATGGTTTTCTTCGTGGAGGCCAGATAAATGATGTTGCAGTAGTCTAGGATGCTGAGAATGGAAGATTGAGTCAACAGGCGGAATGAGGTGTCGTCGAAGTATTTTTTTATGGTGCGTAGTTTCCAAAGAACTGAAATGCATTTCCTGACCGTAATATCAGTATGTTTTTCCAGGGATAGATGTTTGTCTAGGGTGAAGAACATAAGAACATAAGCAGTGCCTCCGCCGGGTCAGACCATAGGTCCATCCTGCCCGGCAGTCCGCTCCCGCGGCGGCCCGAACAGGTCACGGCCTGTCTGAGTCCCAATACTTTTAAGGTTTGTTCGATGGGGAAGGCCATACCTTTCACTTGGATTGTGGTGTCTTTGATTTTGTCGTTGGGGGTAGCTAGGAAGAATTTGGTTTTGTCAGGATTTAATTTTAGTCTGTGGGATAACATCCAGAGTTCTATCTGAGTAAGTGAGCTTGAGAGAGGTGAGCAACTCTGGAGTGAAGCTGATTAGTGGTATGACTATTGTAATGTCATCTGCGTAGATGAAGAATTTGAGCTTGAGGTTTTGCAGGAGGTTTCCCAGGGAGGCGAGGTAGATGTTAAACAGGGTGGGGGAGAGGGGGGAGCCCTGTTGGACCCCACAGGCATTATCCCAGCTGTATGAGAGGGAGTCGTTCTTGAATACCCTGTATGATCTCTTTTTTAGAAATCCGCGGAACCAACTGAGGACTTGGCCAGAGATGCCGATGTAGGCAAGGCAGTCTAGGAGGATGGAGTGGTCTACGAGGTCGAATGCACTGCTAAGATCAAGTTGTACTATCAAGGCGCTTGTGCCCTGGATGAAAAGTGAATGAAGGTGGTCGAGTAGAGCGGCAATGATGGTCTCGGTGCTGTGGTCCTGGCGGAAGCCTGATTGGTTGTCGTTTAAGATACTGAATTTTTCTAGGTATGTGGTGATTTCGGCATTAACTAGCCCTTCAGCTATTTTGGTAAACAGCGGGATGCTTGCGATCGGTCTGTAGTTAGACAGGGTGTTGAGTGGCTCTTTTGTGTTTTTTATAATAGGGGTTATTATTATATGGCCTTGTTCTGCCGGGAAATTTCCTGTGGATAGTGAACTGTTTATCCATGCCAACATATTGGCTTTGAAATGAGTTGGTGTGGTTTTCATGATGTTTGGGGGGCAGGTGTCCAGTCTGCAGAAGGCTTTGGTATATTTATTGTAATATTTATTGAAGGTTTGCCAGTCGATGGTAGTAAAGTGGTTCCAGCTTAGGTTCGTTCTGGATCCAGAGTCAGGATTAGATGTGTCGGAGTCTACGAGTATAGGAAAGTATCCATGGGGATTGGTTGAGGATGTTATCGAAGATCTTAGATTTTGTACTTTGGAATTAAAGAAATCTGCTAGGGTGTTGGAGGATAAAGTGGGTTCTTCATGGTTGTCGATGAGCGTGGCAGACTTCAGAGGGTGGTGGTTAATGGTACCCTCTCTAAAACATCGGAGGTGACCAGTGGAGTGCCGCAGGGCTCAGTCCTGGGTCCATTCCTTTTCAACATATTCATAGGGGATCTGACTCAAGGGCTTCAAGGTAAAATAACACTATTCGCTGATGACGCCAAACTATGTAATATAGTAAGTGAATGCAGTTTACAGAATTATATGGCGCAGGACCTGCTTACATTGGAAAGTTGGTCCTCAACCTGGCAGCTAGGCTTCAATGCTAAGAAATGTAAGGTCATGCACCTCGGAAGCGGAAATCCATGCAGGACGTACTTCTTGAACAGAGAAACTTTAACTAGGACTTCAGCAGAACGAGATTTAGGAGTAATCATCAGTGCAGACATGAAAATTGCCAATCAAGTGGAGAAGGCTTCATCTAAGGCAAGGCAGATATTGGGTTGTATCAATAGAAGTTTCGTCAGCCGAAAGCCTGAAGTCATAATGCCGTTGTGCAGGGCCATGGTGAGACCTCATCTGGAGTACTGTGTGCAACTCTGGAGGCCACATTACAGTAAAGATATGCACAGTATTGAATCGGTTCAGCGGACGGTCACCAGGATGATCTCGGGGTTCAAGGGTCTCTCGTACGAAGAGAGGCTGAACAAATTGCAGCTCTACACTCTCGAGGAACGTAGGGAGAGGGGAGACATGATCGAAACATTTAAGTACCTCACGGGACGTGTCGAAGTGGAAGATGATATTTTCTTTCTCAAGGGACCCTTGGCCACAAGAGGGCACCCGCTCAAACTCAGGGGCGGAAAATTTCATGGCGACACCAGAAAGTATTTCTTCACAGAGAGAGTGGTTGATCATTGGAACAAGCTTCCAGTGCATGTGATCGAGGAAGACAGCATGCCAGACTTTAAGAATAAATGGGATACCCATGTAGGATCCCTATGAGGGTCAAGATAAGGAAATTGGGGGGAGGAAGTGACGTCACCGACACGAATGGTCGGCTAAGGTGGGTGCTCCGCAAGCCCCGACGATAAATTAGCATTTTCCCGGCGCTTTGCCCCTGAAGTAGTGGCCTCGGACCTAGTAAGTGGCGAGCAGCACATCCTCTTTGTTGATGGCGGGGCAGCCGAAGAGAACTTTGCAGGATTACTCTTTTCTCCCGAATGGCGGGGGTGTGCACAAAATGGCGGCTGCGGAGGAAGAGAGTGCAGCGGGGCCCATAGAGGTACTCTCTGTAACAGCTGGAGAGGCGGGGCGGCCCTCGGCGGTGGAGTCTTTGGCAGAATTAAAGTTAATGCTCCAGGACATTCATACTGATATTAAATCTGTTCGTACAGAACTGTCGACCCTGGCAACAGACCTGAGAGGTGAGATTGCGGAGTTGAGGCATAGGGTGGCTGAGACGGAGGAGGGCCTTGAACAACATCAGGAGCATTTGCTGGAATTGGATACTAAAACTAAAGATCTACTTGCTCACCATACTTTTATACTTGACAAGTTGGAGGACTTGGAGAATCGTGGGCGGCGCTCTAACTTGCGGATTCGGGGTGTGCCGGAGATGGCGGAACATGCTAATAGTGAGAGAGTGGTGCAGTAGGTGGCCAGCATGCTCCTGTCGTCAAATACGGTGGTCATGGCTCCTGATGCTATTCATCTGGAATGGGCACATAGAGCATTGATGGCCCCCAGGGGGAACAAACCCCGTGACATAATAGCCTGCTTTGCGAACTTTAAAACTAAAGAGGCGGTCATGCAAGCAGCACGGGCGCAGCCTAATCTGAAATTGGATTCCTTTGACATTGAGTTATATCAAGATTTGGCTGCAGTGACCTTGAGACGGCGAGCGGAGTTACGTCCAGTACTTCGCTATTTGCGGGAGCGATCTATCAAATATCGTTGGCGATATCCTTTTGCGTTGCTGTTCTATCTGGAAGGAAGATTACGTACAGTGCGATCATTGGAGGATGCAGCTCAGATTTTCCCTTCTGTTCAGTTCTCTGGAGAGGTACCATCATCCAGTAGTCGGCCTGGACAGGCGCCTGTGTCAGGAGAACGTCCCCAGCGACCCCGCTGGCAACGGGTGGCCCGGATAGGGGATCGCCTCACTAGGAATTCACCGGGTGCAGCGGCTAGTTCGGGTATGGGACCCTGACACTTTTTGCTTCTTTTTGTTTGGTCATGAGGAGGCTGGATTTGGATGTTCTCCCTTTTTTTTTTTTTTTTTTGGACTATTGATGGGGTCCTGGAGCTGTGATTGGGGACTGGTTTATTTCTGAGGTTCTGTTCATTTTTGATATGAGGGTTTGATGGGGAGAGAGTTTATGTAATGTTTTGGGTCTGTTATGCTGGTGGGAGGGGGTTTTGTTGGGGGACTGTCCTGGGATTTTTCATGTGCGTTGGGTTGGTGGAGAGTGGTTTCATTTGGGGATCCTCCTGTTGGGGTTTGATTTGCGATTGTGTTGTTGCTGGGTTAATCTGCTTTTGGAGGAGGGGGTGCATTGGGAAGGGGTTGGATGTGGATGTTTGGGAGTGTTGGGAATCTTGGGTATTATATGAGAGGGGTTTGCGGTAGCTCTTTCTTCTTCCTTGGACCTTGGTCTTTCAGTTGGGGATAGGCCTGGGTATGGTGTTTGGGGGCTTTGAGGGATGGGAGGAGGAGGGGAAGGGTGGGGAGGGAATAATGGAAGTCGTCATGTTTTTAGGTGGCTGATGTGGAATGGGGAGTCCTCTGGGGATGGTGCAGGTGGGGTTCTTTGGCATTCTGAGCGGTTATGGGTGCTAGTACAGTGGAACTGGGTCGGGGAACAAGGCAGGGTTGCCCTTTATCGCCATTGCTGTTTGCTTTGGCTATGGAACCTTTTGCAGGTTTGATTTGGCAGCATGGCCATATTCAGGGGTTGGAAGTAGACAACCGGGGTCTTACAAGATTTTGCTGTTTGCGGATGATGTTCTTTTGTTTTTGCGGAATCCTAGGGATTCCTTACCATATTTGATTCAGGCTCTGGAAGATTATGGGCGGGTTTCTGGTTTTCAGGTAAATATGGATAAGTCTGAAATTCTTAATATTAATCTCTCATCTGTACAGGTTCAGCAGCTTCAGGGTCAATTTGCTTTCTGTTGGGCGAAGAGATCTCTCAAGTACTTGGGGGTGCAGCTGACAGCTAGCCCTGACTCGTTATTTACGGTCAATTTCCCTCCACTGCAGCAACGACTCTTTCAAGATTTGGATAGATGGGAAGGTATGACCATTGGGTGGATGGGCCGCATAGCAGCTGTTAAGATGTTGCTTCCGAAGCTTTTATTTCTTTTTATGGCTTTACCTATAGTGATACAGATGGGATATTTTTGCATATTGAATCGTAAAGTATTTGCTTACATTTGGAAACGTAAACCTCCGCAGGTACGGCGAGCCCTTTTATATCAGCGTAAACAGCAGGGAGGGATGGGAGTTCCCAATTTCCACCTTTATTATCAGGCGGCTTTATTACAAGCAGTGGCTGCATGGATTGGCTATGAAGATCGTCTCTGGATGTATTTGGAACAGGCTTGTTTGCCTGATATCTCGCTGTGGAGATTTCCGTGGGCCCCAGTTTCCATCTTGAGGGCACATTTGAAGGTAGACAATCCTTTTTTGAGAGTGGTTTTAAATACTTGGTATCAGTTGAGGCGGAAAATGTTTCCGGAGCGTAGACATTTTTCATTGTCTCCTATAAGTTTATTAGAGGGCTTTGTACCAGGGGGAGTGGACCCTATCCGGCATCAGTGGGTCCGAGCAGGGTTGCGTACAGTTGGTCAAATTTGGCAGGATGGAGCTTTGCTTCCTTTTGCTCAACTACAGGATGAGTATGGGCTTGAGCACATTTGCGCAATTGAGCACCTTTTTATATAAACAGGCATATTGGGACTTGCTCTTGGGGGATATAAAATTGGAAGTGGCATTGCAGAAAGGGATTGGGCGGGGAGGGATTTCTCGCTTATATCAGGCTTTATTATTGCGGGAAGATCCAGAGGACAGTTATCGCTCTATAAGGGAGAGGGAAATTGGAAGTTTTGGATGACAAGGAGTGGGGTTCTTGTTATCGAAGTCTTTTTTCTTTGCCTCTCACTTCTATTCTTTTGGAAAACGGGTATAAACTTTATTATCATTGGTATTTGACACCAGTGAAATTAGTTTCTTTTGGGGTTGCTCTTTCGGATCTCTGTTGGAGGGGGTGTGGACAGGTGGGTTCTTTTCAGCATATTTGGTGGTCCTGCCCTAAGGTTAAGGACTATTGGAATATGGTGGGGCAGATATTGGTCCAAATTGTGGGGAAGCATATTCCGATCTTGATGGAATGTTGTCTACTTAATATTCCTTTTCCGGGGTTTTCCCCCCAGGGGGAATTTTGAGGCTTGGGTTGTTTCACCATAGGAAGAGTATTGCTTCTGGTCATGCTTTTTCCTTTCTTTTTTTTGTGTGCTGATCTTTGTATATAGCTAGAAGATATGTGTCTAGACGAGGGGTCATGACGTCTGGTTTTGTGTGATTTGTGTTGTTATGATGGTGTTTCACTTTGTACTTTCTGCTTAAAAAAAAATTTTTAATAAACATTTTTGGAAAAAAAAAAAAAGATAAGGAAATTGGGTCATTAGGGCATAGACAGGGGGTGGGTAAGCAGAGTGGGCAGACTTGATGGGCTGTAGCCCTTTTCTGCCGTCATCTTCTATGTTTCTATGTAAGAGACAATCTCTGCTCAATAGAGCTTTCAATCTATTTTTTTTAAAATAATTCTTTATTCATTTTAAAACTGACAAACAAGTGATAAACATTATAACAATACAATACAAATAAGATATACAACACTTGATATTCTTATACATATAATCTAATTAAAACAGACAAACAAGACAAATAAGGGTTATGGAATTGAAGACTGACAAAACCTTCAACTCCTTAGCTCCTAAGCAGGATAAGTTCACTGAAGTCATCTTTTTAGACTCAACAATCAAAAGAAATTAGAAAAAGAAAGAACCCCGATATCTGCAATGCTACATAGATAACCTAGAAGAATGTCATGTTAATATCTATCAAATTTAATGAACAATAAAAGATAGGTTACCAAATCCAAGTCTTTATATGGAACTGGGTGGTCATAGACAAATGGAGCACTCTCTCTGAACTGCTCTCGAAATTCAAGTTGTCTGACCTAGAAAAAATATGAAAGCAAATGTCAGAATGCTTTGTAATGCAGTTCACTTAGACTAGCAATGGGAACACATTCTCCAAAGACAAAGCATTCCTGTCAAGTACTATGTCATAAGCAATATGTTGTGCAGGGCTGAGGTATTTCCTTCTGCTAAACTGAGGCTGGGCTGCACCTTGAGAGACGTGTTACAGCACACAAAGTTCAAGCAATGTCGACCTCAGTAGCTCTCTTATGTTCTACTCCTATTAATGAGATTTGCAAAGCAGCTACTTGTTCCTCAATTCATACATTCACATCTCATTACTGTCTAGATGCTTAGTCTAGTCAAGATGGTCATTTTGGCCAAACAGTGTTACAAAATTTATTTTCTTCATAGTAGCCAACTCTCTCCCTCTATCCCTTTAGGTACAGCTGGGGAGTCCAAAACCAAAGAAAACTGATCCCAAGATATCCACAGAGAAAAAAGTCCAGAAGAAACCAAAAAGAACATTGTGGAGTGACGATATTCCTGAAATTGACTTTATTATGTCAAAGTTCCAAAAGTACAATAAAGCAATCCACATAAATTTGAGTAGGTCTGTTAAGATTGAGATCTCTTAGTTTCAGTAAGAGTATTTCAATTTTGCTCATGCTTTGTCAATTTTTGTGTAGCTGATTCTACTTTTTCACCAAAAAGTTCCTCTCCAACACATGTGGAATATTTGTTAATCTGTTTTGGAAATTAAGATCCATATCTGAAACTCATAGCCATGCCAAACGTCTCATTGCTATGGCCAGAAATGAGGCTCTAGATCAGGGGTGCCCAACACGTCGATCGCGATCGACCGGTAGCTCAGGAAGGCAACATGAGTCGATCGCAGAGCCCATCCTGGGCTCTGTGATAGACTCGTGTTGCCGTCCTGATCTACTGAGCCTATCAGCCTTCCTCTCCCCGACGTCAAAGACGCCGACGCCGGGCATCCACTTTAGGCTGTTTCTGTCATTTCGGGGGGGGGGGGGAGCGTGGCAGCGGCAGCAGCAGCCTGAAAAAGAAATCATCCTGGCCGGGGTCGGTGTCATGCTCTGGAGCTTCTACAGCCATCCTATCTCCCTCTCCCTTCTACCTGCTTCTGGCCACACCCCCTGCTCCGCGGCTCTCTTCAGCAACTCAGCAGCAGCGATCAACACAAGCTTCTGACGTCGGGGCCTACCCTCTGCGAGTCCAGCTTGTTTCAACTTCCTTTTTCCACAAAGGCGGGACTCGTAGAGGGAAGGCCTCGATGTCAGCAGCTTGTCTTGATCACCGCTGCTGACGAGTTGCTTAAGAGAGCCGCGGAGCAGGGGGGGCGTTGCCAGGTGCAGGTAGAAGGGAGAGGGCCAGATGCAGGACTTGTGGGTGAGGGAGGAGAAGAGAGAGAGAAAGAGAGAGGGGAGGAAACAAAAGGAAATATTTCATACTGGGCTGGGCCGGAGTGGAGGGAGGGTGGAAAGATTCTGGCTACAGGGTGCAGTAACAAAGGAAAAGGGGGGAAAGCTGAAAATGGAGATAGTGACACAAAAAAGAGAAAGGGTAAGCAGGACCTACTGAATAAGGATAGAGATACAGAGGGGACATGAAGAGGAGGTGAAATAGAGACATAGAAGTAATGTTGAAAAAGTGTGGGGGGGGAGATAAAGACATTGAAAGGGCAAATGGTGAACATGGGGTAAAGACAAGGACAGAGACAAATGAAGATTCTGAAAAAGTGGTGAGATAGGGATATAGGTGAGATGGACACAAAGAAGGGTGATGCTGGAAAATAGGTGGAATGGTAATTCTGACAGACACAGAAGGGAAATGCTGGATCAAGGAGAGATGGGGCTCAGGCTGGATGAAATGAGGAGAAATGCCTTGTTGGCCCAGAACTTCCTCTCCTACGTCAGAATTGACGTCAGGGAGCGGAATGCTGGTCAGCGCGACGCTTCTGCAGGGAAAGCTTGGGACGGCGGTGGCTTGGGGGCTGTTCCCCGATGGCGGTGGCAGCAAACCGAGTGGCTTGGGGGAGGGCACGGAGAAAGAAAGAAAGGGGGCAGACAGGAAGACAGAAAGAAAGGGGAACAGGGAGACAGAAAGAAAAAGTTGGGGGAGAGAATGAGGTCTGGAGGAGAGGAAACATACAGGAGGCTGAAAGAAAGGAAGAAAGATTGGATGCACAGTCAGAAGAAGAAAGTGCAAACAGAGACTCATGAAATCACCAAACAGCAAAGGTAGGAAAAATGATTTTATTTTCAATTTAGTGATCAAAATGTGTCGGTTTTAAGAATTTATATCTGCTGTCTATATTTTGCACTATGGCTCCCTTTTACTAAATCGCAATAGCATTTTTAGCGCAGGGAGCCTATGAGCATTGAGAGCAGTGCAAGGCATTCAGCGTAACTCCCTGTGCTAAAACCTACTATTGTGGTTTAGTAAAAAAGGAGGGGGTGTATTTGTCTATTTTTGTATTTTGTTACTGAGGTGACATTGCATAGAGTCATCTGCCTTGACCTCTTTGAAAAAACCCGGAATATGAATAATTAACATTTTCTCTGCCTTTCAGTGTGCTTTGTGTTTTTTTTTAATTTTATTGTTGGTAGATCATTTTGACTTAGTCATTATAAAAGTAGCTCACAAGCCCATAAAGTGTGGGCACCCCTGCTTTAGATGTTAACTTGAAAGTAATTTCTTGTTTGAGATAAAGCATGTGTTAGATGTTTAAATTCAGGGACTTGAGTTGGTAGAATATACTGCTCAAATTCTGAAATGTTTTTGTTGTTTTGTGCAGAATTTCTTTAAATAGAGGATCAAAAGGCAATTTCAGAAGCTCTTTGGGAGGTTCATCATAATCCAATGCCTCTAACTCTCAGCTCTAGGCTCCATATCTGCTTCTAACTTCAAAGGAAGCTCCCTCCCTAATTGTCTAATGTATTTATGAGAGCCTATGGAGTGCGACATGAGAATCTCCTGCTAATATTATGCTGGGAGACTTAACCCTGAGAAAAACTGAAACATGACATGTTGGTGGAGGCACTCCCATGACTTACTTTAAGATAAGTCTTTCTTATAAAATTATTATTATTATTATTTTTTTTTTTTAATTCTTTATTTAATTTTATAGTTTGACATAATAAACAGTCAATTCAAAGAAATATTCCAATACCAGTCTCAACCATTGTTACATAATAATCAAAAAGGTAAATTAAAATAGCAAAAAAAGAAAATAAACAAAACAATAGTGCAGTACAATAGGAAAAATTTTCCCTTATAATTCTAAATATACTGGATTGGAAAAATTAGACCTCAATAAAGGGGGAGAAAGCTACTTGCGCTGAATTTTCAATCAAACATTACAAAGAAAATACAGATGGTATTGGGTAGGAGCAAGGAACCTAATAAAACTAAGCGGGTTGTAACTACAATTCTCTCAGGAATATTAACTTTGCTCTTTTGCAGAAATAAATTTTATCAACTGCTGAGGTTCAAAATAAACATGTCTATTCCCCTGATAGACCATCATACATTTACAGGGGTATCTGAGTACGAACGCAGCACCCAACTGTATGACCCTCGGTCTCAAAATGAGAAACTGTTTTCTTCTCTTTTGGGTCAATCTTGACACATCAGGATACATTCTCACAGTTTTTGTCATAAATGGTATATCCTTAAACTTAAAAAACATCTTAAGCATCCATTCTCTGTCAGAGTCTATAGCAAACTGTACTAGCAGCGTCGCAGTTGCCGGTGGTTCATTATCCGACCTCTCAAGGAAATTTGTTAGGTCCAAACTATCAGCAGACAAATTCTGCTGGCCTGGTTCCTGACCCAAAGTCCTAGTTGGCAAATAATATATTTTAGTGAGGGGTGGATAAGAAGTTTTGGGCACTTTCAAAATCTCTTTCAGGTATTTCTTAAACATATCTTGTGGAGAAATAGTTGAAAGTTTTGGAAAATTTATAATCCGAAGATTACATCTTCTGGTCATGTTTTCCAGCATTTCAACTTTAAAATTAAGATTTCCACTATCCCTGACCCACACCGAGGCCTGGGACTCCACAGATTTTATTCTGGTCTCATGTCCATCCACTTTTGTTTCCACACTAGATAGTCTATTTTTCAATTCCATATTTTCAGAAACAACAGTTGTATATCTTGTGGTAAGTTGCTGCATTTGAGATCCTAAAGAGAGTTGTAATGTAGATATTGCTTCCCATAATGTTTCCATAGTGAAAACTTTGGGCCTCTGCATGGGAACTAGTTCAGACCCCTGACCCTCTGTTGCAAATAAGTTACCTGAAACCTCAGCTGGAGATACATTCAATTTCAAGAAATCCTGAGGAATTTGCAGTTTCAATTTCTCCAAGTGCTCAGATAATCCACTTGGCTTCCCTTCACCGCCCACCGAGACGTCTCCCGATCTCGGCTGCGCTGGTGAGGAAACACCCTGGGGCGCTCCGACCTCCATTTGCTGGTCTGACGCCCCCGGGCGACTCGGAGGACTCCGCTCCTCCGGAGACAACGATGTTACTTCGAGGGAGGGATCTGACGCCTCAGCCAGCGCGTCTCTCCCTGCCGAAGAAAACTCCGGATGACTCGTTCCAGCCCCACGCTGGAGGAAAGCATCCATCAAGCCCGCAGCTGCCACCGAAGATTCCTCCGGGAAAACCCAGAGCTTAGACTTTCATTTAACCATCAGGTAAAAACTAACAGCTCAGAGCCTGCGTGAGTGCTCAACGCCAGCTACTCGCGGCCATCTTGTCCAGCACACGCCCCCTCATGCCCTGACATCTTTTCAGTTACAGCACCCTTTCAGTTACAGCACCCCCTTATAAAATTATTTACAAAAAATTTATTGGTGGTGTGTTTGCACAAATAATTTAGGTTTTAAAATATTAAATTAATTAATTATTAGAAAATCATGTAGGACTCTCTTATGACACTATATTATTTGGTACAGCAATGAGAATTCAGAGTCCGATTTCTGCAAATAATAACAAGTTATTATTAATATTGACAGGGGTCGCCATGCAACAAATTACTCAAAATTGGAAAGATTATACTAAGTTAAATTATACATTTTGGTGGAATTCAGTTTGCCACATATATAAGATGGAAAAGATGATAGCGTTACAACAAGGGAATTTTCATAATTTTAAAAAAATATGGGGACCATTGATTATTTACTCTAATGATCAGATATCTTAAGCACATGGGTAGTTTATATTTGGGTTGGGTTGGGGAAAATTGATAAAAAGGGGGGTATTTATTTTATCTTATAAGAATATTTGATTGTAAATACAAGTGATTTGTGAAAATTGTTTTATTATTTATAATTCACTTGATGTAAGAATCAAAAATGAATAAAGATTTATAAAAAAATATATATATATATATATATTTTATATATATATATATATTTTTTTTTTAAATCTTTATTCATTTTCAAATCAAACAAGTGCACAAAAATATATCATACAAGTAAGTCCAATATAGCACCATAATATCTAACACATAAGATCTAATAGTGTAGAAAACAAAAAAAAACCCACCCACTCACCCACCCACCCTTCATCACATTTTCAACTAAAATAGAGTGTACTATATTATATAACATATGATAACATATCTTATTAACTTACACTCCAATATCCACCCTCCCCCTTGAGTGTGCTAAATAGATCTAAAAAAGAAAAGGAAAAGAAAAGAATTGATGTCTATTCATCACAATACTTTGCCAATGGCCCCCATATCTTTACAAAGTTATTATATGTTTCTTTTTGTATCGCTATTGCTCTTTCCATCTTAAAAATATGGCATAACGAATTCCACCAGAATGTGTAATTAAGATTCTTGTAATTTTTCCAATTGTTGGTAATATGTTGAATGGCAACCCCTGTCATGACTAATAAAAGTTTATTATATGACGATATTTGACTCTTCTTCCTCATAGCCATTCCAAATAAAATAGTATCATAGGAAAGTGCAACATGGTTTTCCAATAAAGAATTTACTTGAGTCCAGATTGATTCCAAAATAACTTAATATAGGGACAAATAATAAAGTAGATGATCTAATGTCCCTGGTTCCAGATTACAGTGCCAGCATTTATTGGACTTAGAGCTATCTAATTTTTGTAAACGAACAGGGGTCCAAAACGCTCTATGCAACAAAAAAAAACAAACAAGTTTGCCTCATAGATGCTGACACTGTAGATCTCATCCTCCAAGACCAAATTCGTGGCCATTGAGATGCAGAAATCTGATGCTTAATCTCAATGTTCCAAATGTCTCTAAGACCACATTTTAGTTTTTTATTCATGTATCCAGATAATAATTTATATCACAATGTGGCTTGATGTCCTAGGAAGTCTGCTTGGAAGCATAGAAACTCCAGACTATATTGACTGTTAAGAGTTTTCCATTCAGGGAACCCCACCTGAATAGCCTGCTTCAACTGTAACCACTTAAAACTTTGTGATTTATTAAGACCAAATCTATGTTGCAGTTGTGAAAATTCAAGCAGTTTACCATCTGAAATAACATTATTCAGAGTTCGAATGCCTGCTATTATCCAGTACTTCCAGAGGACTTGGTATCCGCCGATTTTAATCTTGGAGTTTATCCATAAGGATTGATTACCGTATTTTCACGCAAATAACGCGCACCCGTATAAAACGCGCACACGGGTATAGCGCGCAGAAATCACGATGATATGTACAAAAACTTTGGTATACCGCGCTCACGGGTATACCGCGCATGCTGCCCGACGCTCCTTTCGCCCGCCCTGACTTTCCGACTCTCCGTTCACCCCCCCTGACTTCCGTGCACTGTCCCCCCTTGAAGGTCTGTCCCCATCCTGAAAGCCTGATGCCCCCCCCCCCCCGACGTCCGATACATCCCTCCCCCCGAAGGACCGCCGACTCCCCAACAATATCGGGCCAGGAGGGAGCCCAAATCCTCCTGGCCACGGCGACCCCCTAACCCCACCCCGCACTACATTACGGGCAGGAGGGATCCCAGGCCCTCCTGCCCTCGACGCAAACCCCCCTCCCCCCAACGACTGCCCCCCCCCCAAGAACCTCCGACCGCCCCCCCAGCCGACCCGCGACCCCCCCCCTGGCGACCCCCACGACCCCCCCACCCCCCTTCCCCGTACCTTTGGTAGTTGGGCCAGAAGGGAGCCCAAACCCTCCTGGCCACGGCGACCCCCTAACCCCACCCCGCACTACATTACGGGCAGGAGGGATCCCAGGCCCTCCTGCCCTCGACGCAAACCCCCCTCCCCCCCAACGACCGCCCCCCCCAAGAACCTCCGACCGCTCCCCCAGCCGACCCGCGACCCCCCTGGCGACCCCCACGACCCCCCCACCCCCCTTCCCCGTACCTTTGGTAGTTGGCCGGACAGACGGGAGCCAAACCCGCCTGTCCGGCAGGCAGCCAACGAAGGAATGAGGCCGGATTGGCCCATCCATCCTAAAGCTCCGCCTACTGGTGGGGCCTAAGGCGCGTGGGCCAATCAGAATAGGCCCTGGAGCCTTAGGTCCCACCTGGGGGCGCGGCCTGAGGCACATGGTCGGGTTGGGCCCATGTGCCTCAGGCTGCGCCCCCAGGTGGGACCTAAGGCTCCAGGGCCTATTCTGATTGGCCCACGCGCCTTAGGCCCCACCAGTAGGCGGAGCTTTAGGATGGATGGGTCAATCCGGCCTCATTCCTTCGTTGGCTGCCTGCCGGACAGGCGGGTTTGGCTCCCGTCTGTCCGGCCAACTACCAAAGGTACGGGGAAGGGGGGTGGGGGGGTCGCCAGGGGGATCGCGGGTCGGCTGGGGGGCGGTCGGAGGTTCTTGGGGGGGGCGGTCTTTGGGGGGGAGGGGGGTTTGCGTCGAGGGCAGGAGGGCCTGGGATCCCTCCTGCCCGTAATGTAGTGCGGGGTGGGGTTAGGGGGTCGCCGTGGCCAGGAGGGTTTGGGCTCCCTTCTGGCCCGATATTGTCGGGAAGTCGGCGGTCCTTCGGGGTGGGGGTGCGAGTGGTCCTGCCGGGGGGGGGGGATGTATCGGACGTCGGGGAGTCGGCCGGGCAAGAGGGCTTGGGCTCCCTCTTGCTCCGATCGTGGATGCGGGTGCGGGTGGGAGCGCGTGCGAGCGGTCGTTCGGGGTGGGGGTGCGAGTGGTCCTGCCGGGGGGGGGGGATGTATCGGACGTCGGGGAGTCGGCCGGGCAAGAGGGCTTGGGCTCCCTCTTGCTCCGATCGTGGATGCGGGTGCGGGTGGGAGCGCGTGCAGCGGTCGTTCGGGGTGGGGGTGCGAGCGGTCCTGCTGGGGGGGGTGAATCGGGCGTCGGGCGGGGTGGGAACTATGTTTTAAAACTTTTGTATACCGCGCTCACGCATATAACGCGCGAGGGGTATGCGCGGTAGGTAAAAACGCGTATAACGCGCGCGTTATATGCGTGAAAATACGGTAGTTGATTTATTAATTGGAATAGATGTTAAGTTACTAGTATATCTCAACGTTTTCCAAGTATCCATTAAAATTTTGTTCTCCCTATATCTCCTAGGCATGTTAATACTTGGTACATGAACTAAATTCAAAGGAAACAAGAGGCGCCATGCCAAATACAACCAATCTGGTGCATTATCTATGAGTTCTGGGAGGATCCAATACATACCCTGATGTAAAATATAGGCTTGATGGTACCTATAAAAATTTGGAAAATTTACTCAGCCCTCCTCAATTGGCTTTTGCAAGGACACTAAAGCAATTCTAGGCATTTTACCAAGCCAAAGAAATTTCGTAAGAATACCATTAAGCTTTTTATAAAAGGACCCTTGAAAAAAAATTGGTATCATATTCATTTGATAACAAACCATAGGCAAAATCGTCATTTTAATAGTTTGAACTCTCCCCCACCAAGAAAGATGTAAAGGATTCCATTGCTCACATAACTCTGTAACTCTCTTCAATACAAATTTTTCATTTTCTTTCACTGTGTCGTCAATTGTATTTTTAATTTGAATACCTAAATATTTAAATCCATCCTCTTTCCATAAGAATGGAAAAGAATCAAACAGTTCTTTCAAACAATAGACATTTAAAGGTAAAATCTCTGATTTATTCCAATTAATTTTATAACCTGAAAATTTACCAAATGTATCAATCATTTCCAACAAACACGGAATAGTAGTCTCTGGATTTCTCAAATAAAGCAGAATATCATCTGCATATGCTGAGATCTTATATTCCATATCAGAATACGGAATATCCTGTATCCCCTTTGCTTGTTGAATAGCTAACAATAAGGGTTCTAATACAATATCAAATAGCAATGGAGATAAAGGACAACCTTGTCTAACTCCCCTCCGCAACTGAAAACGCATATTTTAATATTTTATTATTATTATTATTGTCCCTGTATCATGGCCTTTTGGAAATCAATTTGGTCTCAAATAAATTTTTATTAGAAAACCATGCAGCATTATCATATGATACAATTCTGTTCAGTATGTCAATGAGAACAAAAAGTCAAATTTCATCAAGCAATAACAAACTTCTATTGATTATGACAGGAGTCGCCATGCAACATATTACCAGTAATTGGAAAAATTACAATAATCTTAGCTATATATTCTGGTGGAATTCGTTGTGCCACATTTACAAAATGGAATTATAATAATTTTTAAAAGATCTGGGGGCCATTGGCTAATTATTGTAATGATTAGACATTATTTTCCACTGACAGTATATTTATACATAGGGGGGAGGGGGGATGGTATAAAGTTCTATTTAAAGGTTAATCAATAGATAAGAATGCAATATTTATATGATATTTTTGATTGAAATATTTGAGGGAAGGGTGGGTGGGGAGGGAATTAATTTATGTATTTACGATGACAATAGAAAGAAATTCAAGTGATGTGTAAAAGTTTTAAATGATGTAATATTGTGTACTTGTTGTAAGATGAAAAAATGAATAAAGAATTTAGAAAATATATACATATATTAAAATATTTGTGGGAAGGGTGGGAGGGGAGGGTATAAATGTATGTTTTTAAGATGATGTTAAAAGAAGTACAAGAGATGTTTCTAAGGTTTAAATGATGTAATATTGTGTTCTTGATGTAAGATGGAAAAATGAATAAAGAATTTGAAAAAAAAAATAATTTAGGTTTTAAATTCTTTATTCATTTTTACATCTTACAACAAGTGCGTCAGAAAATAACATTTGAACTTATACAATATCACTTGATTGTCTATCATAATCAATTTATATTAATAATATTAAAACCCTCCCTTCCATCCCTATTATTTCATATGTAATTCTATATATCATGTAATATATTATATATAATCTGTTCTATTAAACTAAACATTTAATACAAGATAAGAAATCCCTCCCCCCACCCCTCACTTTATAATTGTACCAATAAGGGAAAAATGAAATTTACTCATTACAATAATTTATTAATGTCCCCAAACCTCCTGAAATTTATTAAAATTTCCTTTCTGTGTGGCTAACATTCTTTCCATCTTATATATATGATACAGAGAATTCCACCAGAAACTGTAATTTAATCTACTCCAATTTTTCCAATTATATGTAATCTGTTGAATGGCGACTCCTGTCATAATTAGTAAGAGCTTGTTACTTTTTGAAGATATTTGACTTTTCTTCCTCATTGACATTCCAAATAATATAGTATCATAGGATAGAGCCACAGGATTTTCCAACAAACAATTTATTTGGCCCCAAATCGATTTCCAAAAAGCCAAAATGAATGGACAGTAGAACAATAAATGATCTAAAGTCCCCGCTTCGAGATTACAATGCCAACACCTATTAGACTTAGAGCTATCTAATTTTTGTAAACAAACAGAGGTCCAGAAAGCTCTATGTAAAAGAAAAAAACAAGTTTGTCTCATAGATGCCGACATTGTATATCGCATCCTCCAAGACCAAATTTGTGGCTATTGAGATGCAGTAATTTGATGCTTTATCTCAATGCTCCAAATGTCTCTAAGAAAATGTTACCCAAGCAGAGGGAGTAGTTCCATGTACAAGCTGTCTTCAGCTTGAATCCCTCATGAAGGAAATAAAAGAACTGAGAGAGGAGGTGGCAAGACTAAGAAGAATCCGTGAGAATGGGAGGTACATTGATGAAATGGTCCATGAGGTGTCAAAGATTTCCAGCAGTGGAGAAGAAGAGGCTGTGCTGAGGGAAGGTAGCTGGACTCAGATTACGGAACACTGCAAGATTGGTACTGTGACTCCCCCTGCTCTTGAACTGAAGAACCAGTATGCTGTCCTGGAAGTGGAGGAGAGGAGAGCATCCCAAGGAGAGGAAGGACCAAAGCTTGAGATCCCCCAAATTACTGGATCCGTGACCACTAGGAGGCGTAAGGTAGTGGTAGTTGGCAATTCCCTTCTGAAGGGTACAGACCAGACATGATGTCACGAGAGGTATGCTAGCTGCCTGGTGCCAAAATCCAAGATGTTACGGAGAGCTTGCCGAGACTCATCAAGCCTAATGACTACTATCCGATGCTGCTTATCCAGACTGGCACTAACAATACTGTCAGGTACCCCTATAAATATGTCAAAAGTGACTTTGTGGCTCTGGGAGATGAGGTGAAGCAGTCAGGTGCACAGGTGGTATTCTCGTCCATCCTCCCTGTCGAGGGAAAAGACCAGGGCAGAAAAGCTTGCATCCTGGAGATGAATGGATGGTGTCATTAAAAACGTTTTGGCTTCCTGGACCATGGGATGATTTTCCAAGGGTTGTTGAGCAGGGATGGTGTGCATCTATCAAAGAAGGGAAGAAGTGTCTTCGCCAGCAGACTGGCTAATCTACTGAAAAGGGCTTTAAACTAGAAGTGATGGGGCAGGGTAATCAAAGCCCATAAGCCCTCAGGTATGTAAATCACTGAACACCTCTACACGGATGGGAAAAGGGGGCAATGTCTGGAAAGCAGTATATACTAATGCTCGAAGTGTGGGAAACAAGATTCTGGATCTAGAAGCTGTAATGGAAGAAGAGGAGTTGGATATAGTGGTGATCACAGAGACGTGGTTCACAGATAACCATGACTGGGATGTAGTTATACCGGGCTATAATCTGTTCAGGAAAGACAGGGTAGGAAGAAAAGGAGGGGGAGTAGCGTTATATGTTAAAGATCATATTAAAGCCACACAATTGCAGGATCTGCAGGGCAAGAAAGAGGCACTGTGGATCAACTTGGAAAGAGGGAATGGAGAATATATTTACATTGTAATGTAATGTAATGTAATTTATTTCTTATATACCGCTACATCCGTTAGGTTCTAAGCGGTTTACAGAAAATATACATTAAGATTAGAAATAAGAAAGGTACTTGAAAAATTCCCTTACTGTCCCGAAGGCTCACAATCTAACTAAAGTACCTGGAGGGTAATAGAGAAGTGAAAAGTAGAGTGATATACAGGCCTCCACAGACGGAAGAAGTAGATAGAGATTTAATAGTAGACATTCAGAATATATCTAAAAAAGGGGAAGTCTTACTAATAGGTGATTTTAACATGGCGGATGTTGATTGGGGTATCCCTATTGCGGGGTCTTCTAGAAGTAAGGAGATCCTGGATTCTCTACAAGGAGAACTGTTCCAGCAGTTGGTAATGGAACCCACACAGGATGGGGTCATACTGGACTCAGTGCTTACAAATGGGGAAAGTGTTTCTGATGTTACAGTAGGTGATCATCATGGGGGAAGCCACTGCTTGCTCTGGATCAATAACATGGAATGTTGCTACTCTTTGGGTTTTGACCAGGTACTAGTGACCTGGATTGACCACCATGAGAACCAGCTACTGGGCTTGATGGACCATTGGTCTGACCCAGTAAGGCTATTCTCCATAGAACCACAACAGACACCTACAATGTGGGCGTCATTTCTCACCTGAAATTGTTTAGAAAACATGCTTCCCGATTGTCTACTGCCACCTAAAATCGGTTTGTATGGTCAGAGAATCAGGCCTTTAATGTTTCACGGATGTAACATTTATTTTTATAAGTACAGTATAATACATAAAATCTCACTAAAAACATAAGAATTGCCGCTGCTGGGTCAGACCAGTGGTCCATCATTCTCAGCAGTCTACTCACGCGGCGGCCCCCAGGTCAAAGACCAGTGCTCTAAACTGAGACCAGCCTCACCTGTGTACGTCCCAGTTTAGCAGGATCTTGTCCAGCTTAGACTTGAAACCATGGAGAGTGTTTTCCCCTACAACAGACTCCGGAAGAGCGTTCCAGCTCTCCACCACTCTCTGTGTGAAGAACTTCCTTACGTTTGTACGGAATCTATCCCCTTTCAACTTTAGAGAGCACCCTCTCGTTCTCCCTACCTTGGAGAGTGTGAACAGTCCGTCTTTATAATAATAATAATAACTTTATTTTTGTATACCGCATTACCATGGAAGTTCTATGCGGTTAACAGATGAAGAGACTGTACATTACAGCGAGGTTACACATTTTTTTTGGCATAGCTACATTTACATTTTCGGTGACGTTACATTTGCGGTGAAGTTATTTTTTCAGGTCGGTTACTATTGCAGAGAAGTTACATTTGTTGTAAGTTGCATATATATAGCGGAGTTCATACAGTAGTGTTACATACAGTGGTGATATATACTGCGGCGTTCGATAAAGCCGAGCAGAGGCATTAAGTAAGAGGGGTAAAGAAGAAGGGGTGATTAGTTGGATAGGGAGATCCATTTTGTTAAGCCGTTAGGTGGCAGACAGAATTGGAAGAGTCGAGAGACTGAGGTAAGTCAAGGTCCGAGGAGGAGGCAAGGAAGAGGGGGGGAGAAGTTAGAGGAATTTATCAAAAAGGTAGGTTTTGATTGTCTTCCTGAACATTTGGTAGGGGGGGGAGTTGGAGATGAGTGCTGTGAGGCATTTGTTCCATTTGCCCGCTTGGAATGCGAGGGATCTGTCGAGAAATTTCTTGTAGTGGCAGCCTTTCAGGGAAGGAAAGGAGAACAGGTAGGTGTTTTGTGTACGAGAGGGGCCAGCGATTTCAAGGTGCTCGGATAGGTAGATTGGGGAAGAGCCTGCTAGGGTTTTGAAGCAGAGGCAGGCGAATTTGAAGATGATCCTTGCCTCCACCGGCAGCCAGTGGAGTTTAGCGTAATAGGGGCTAACGTGGTCATATTTTTTTAGGCCGAAGATGAGGCGGACAGCAGCATTTTGAACTATTCTTAAGCGTTTGATGGTGTTTTTATAGGATCCCAGGTATATGATGTTACAATAGTCCAGTATACTTAAGATTAGTGACTGGACCAGAAGACGGAAGGAGAGGTGGTCGAAATAGCGTTTAATGGTGCGAAGTTTCCAGAGGGAGTAGAAACATTTTTTGACCTGGGCGCTGGTATGATCTTCGAAGGTCAAGCATCTGTCTAGGAGGACTCCAAGGATTTTTATGGTGGGGTTGATAGGATAGTCTAGGCCGTTCAATTTCAGGGAGGTGTTTGTAAGTTTATGGTTAGGACTTGCCAGGAAAATTTTGGTTTTTTCGGTGTTCAGTTTTAATTTGAATTGTGAGGTCCATAGTTCTAGTTTGGTGAGGATGGAGGACTAAGTCTATTCCCTTCAGTATTTTGAATGTTTCGATCATGTCTCCTCTTTTCAAGGGAGAAGAGGCCCAGTTTCTCTAATCACTCACTGTACGGCAACTCCTCCAACCCTTTAACCATTTTAGTCGCTCTTCTCTGGACCCTTTCGAGTAGTATCGTGTCTCTCTTCATGTACAGCAACCAGTGCTGGATGCAGTACTCCAGGTGAGGATTTTTTAAAATAGTAGCAAAAAAGAACCGAGGGTAATTGGTCATCAATGGCTTTACACCTCTTATTGAAACGTCTAATCTGGGGAGATTCATTATGATAAGATACGCGAAAGGTCACATGGCCGATCAGTACAGCCTTCACAAAGGTTTCATGTTTATGTTTAAAAACTTTATTGAGTTTCCAAAGCTAACAAAAATGCAATACAGTATTTATACAAATAATATTAATCATGTATGCATTTATAGTCAATCAAAATCCATACAACATTAAAAAAAAAACCCCACCCAACCAATATTTCATAAGGGAATGAAACCATACGACAGAAATACTCCCCTACCACCCCCTCCCCCTAGGATGTTTAATGGATTTAATTGCCTTTCAAGCTTTATCATCTTTTAAGAAAGTTATCCTACTTGAAAGTATAACAATCTTCATTTTTATGCCACTAGCATGTAAAAAACTCAAGATGCAGAAAACATTTATTTACTCACAAGAACCCCCAGTTTTATTAGCTAGTTTCTTTTTTGTCATTTTCCAGACTTGAATTCTTATTCCAAGGCATATTTCCCTTGCCTCTCAATACAGAAACATACGAGACTTTTAATATGAACACAATACCAAATTGTCCAAGGGGCAAAATAGGGCAGCACAGTACCTCAAACTGCTGTAACTTCCTGCGGATTATAGAGACCTCATTGGCCTGCAAAGGAGCAACACTCTGTTTCACCTGGAACGCTATCTTCTTGGTGTGGTTCCACTGTTCTGGCAGATCCTAGAGACAACAAAGAATGAGAATGCTTTAGAGCAGGAAAACAAGAGACCCAAGTCCCTGAAGCAGAGAAAAATCAAATTCAAGCTAGACAATCTTGAATCTGATCCTACCATCTCACTTCCTACATAAATAGTTCTGCAATGTAAAGAAACATACATGTAGTTTCATATGCACTTCTTCGGGCATCTCCAAATCATAAGTCTTGAGGAGTTCAATAGTTTGCTCCAATGGCTCAAACATATTGTCTGTAGCTGTTTGTCTCTCCTTCATGTTTATTAAGTGCCCCATCACTTCCACCAATCCATTATAATCGCCTTCTTTCACGGGTTTGGTAAGGCCTGCCTTAGTTGTTTCCATGAATGTTTCCAGATCATTTAGACTAAAAAGAAAAATAATCAGTTGGGTCATTTGTTATCCATTCCTTTTTTATTTAAATATTAGCCAAATATAAATCATTAACTTGTAAATCTTTTGTGGATTCATTATAGTTGTCTTTTTCTTTATTTCTGTTGGTATAATACACACACACCCAGGGGGAGGAAGGGCGGGAGGGGGGTATTTCTTTTGTATGGTTCTATTCCCTTATGAAAATGTTGGTTGGGTGGGGGGGGGGGGGTTATTGTTGTATGGATACTGATTGATTATAAGTGCATATATGATACTGTATTGCATTTTTGTTAGCTTTGAAAACTCAATAAAGATTTATTTAAAAAAACAAACAAACTTGTAAACCTAAGAATTTTATTGTGTAAATTTGTGCAGTGTATTTCATCACTATTCCCCAGTTTGAACACAAACTTCTGAATGTGAAGAGGTCAGATTCCTCTACACCAGTGTCTCTCAAAACTGTGCCCCAAAGAGATTCTGGGTGTGCGTCTGTGCGTGTAAAGATTCAATCGCTCAAACATCATTCTTTGACGTGATTGGTCCTTGAAAACTAATGGCAAGTAATTTTATTTTGCCTGCAATAGTTAACCTAACTTGAGCAACAAAGCAATCAAGGTTTTTTTACCATTTGGATCTTATCTTTGTGAACTTGGATTTTCAGCTCTGACAGAAATTAAATAAAAAAAAGAGAACGACTGCAGATGGTGGATGCTGAAATGCATATTTGCTTGTCCACTATCGAGCCGCATTTTGAGTTGATTTGCCCTCAAAAACCAGCGCATCCATCGCATGGATTAGCAATTCCATTCTATCTACTTTAGTTTCACTATTGTTACAATTAAATGATATGTGGCTGAAAGAACTTTAAATAAATAACTCTCAAATTTAATTTTTTGCTGGTTTTGCAATTTTATAATTATAATGTGCCATGAAAAATATTTACTCTGTGTAGTGTGCCAGAGCTAAAAAGGTTTGAGAGACACTGCTCTACACAAAATTTATTTTACACCAAATTTTTAGACTTATAGATGCTCACATGTAGATCACTAATTTGAGGAAGGTAATTCATGTGAATTATCTTCTACAAAACTGATATTTAAGGATGTTAACTACAGTTCTATTAGTTGGCAAAGGACATCCAACTCAAAACATGGACCTCCAAATCTGTACATCTGACAAGGATGTCTATTTCTTGTATTTTAGAACTAGATCTGCCAACATACAGCCTCTTCTAAAATACATGAGAAATGGATGTCCAAGCGCTGATGTCCAAGTGTGAACATCCATTTTACAAACTGGAATGTCCGAACTATGAACAGGGCAAAACAAGGGACATGGAAGAACCATATTATAAAGTGACCACACCAATATTACCGTGAAAGAGCAGTCTAATGGCTAGAGCAGCCAGCTAAGAACCAGAGTACAGAGCCAAAGAACACCAGCTCAAACCACTGCAGCACTTTGGAATTTTCTTTTTAATTGTGAGCCCTTTGGGTATAGAAAAACACCTACAGTGATTTATAGAACAACTTTCTGTAACCTGGACATGGACGTTTCTTCTGCAATCAGAGTTGGACATCCATCCTATGCTAGGGTTTACTGAAGTGGAAGAGTAATTAGCATGACTCTAGCAGTCTGCAATAGAGAATGACACGGAAACAAATTTTTCTTCATCCCCGGGGGAACTAATTTTCCCGTCCTGTCCCCATTCCTTCAAGCTCTGTCCTCATCTGCACAAGCCTCAAACTCTTTAAAATCATGTGCGGTTAAGGCAGAGCTTACAGGAACAGGGCAGGGACGGGGAAATTGAGTTCCTGCGGGGACGGGAAATAATTTGTCCCTATGTTAGTCTCTAGTCTGCATGTCAGTAAGCCTTTTAAGGCCACAGCTTCTATGAGTTGCTTAAGGAGGGGAGCAGATTTCTGCTTCTTAATCGTTTGCCCTGCAGATTCTGGAAACTTGGTCTGCTGAAGTGCAGGTACGACATTCTAGCAGCCATTTCTTAGCACCATTATCTGTAAGGAAAGTCAATTGAGACATCTTACTCCATCACTGATGAAATTAAGAGAGTCAAGGAGGTGGTTTTCAGCATGGGACCACCTGTGTGGGCTGTCCCAAGAAGAAGTCATTGTCTCATCCTCAAGAATGAACAACAGTTCCTAGATAACTCTATAAGGTCTTCAGGTTTACCTGTAATTAATATGATCGACAAGATGTTGTTTGAAGATAAGGCTCCAGCGTTTGATTAAATTTAAAACTGCTTGTTTAAAAGGACGGCAATCAACCTGAAACCAGCCATCGAAGACTTTACTGTTTTCAATCTTGGATACCTCTTCATAGAGATCCTCATAGGAATCAATCTGAAGAGAAAAAGAAGATCTTACTACAAATATTTTATGGTTTTGATGCAACACACGCACACAATGAAGACCATTTCCAAAACCACTGATGTTGCTAAATTGCCTCCTTAGCACCCAAATCTAGTGAAAACAACATTTAATACAATACTTGTATATTAACTCTTTTGTCCTTTTATATTTCATTTCATTTCCTTACCATAATCCTTCTTGGGGACTGTTTGGAAAACTGTGATGGAGTCTACGTTGTTTAACTTGCTTCTTCATTAAACACACAAGAGATGGTCCCTGCTCAAAAGAGCTTGCAATCTAATGAAAGACACACTGGACAAAAATGGTAATATGCTGCTCATGTAGAGAAATAAAAAGGAGAAGATGTAGCAAGGGAATGACAAATAAATGTGATGTTTTACAAATTGGTAGGGTTAAAACTTAAAACGCAGCTTCGAAAAAGTGGGCCTTCAGCCTGGACTTGAATACTGCCAGAGATGGAGCCCATCATACTGAGTCAGGTAGGTTGTTACAGGCATACGGTGCAGCAAGGCAGAAGGGACAGAGTCTGGAGTTGGCTGTAGAGGAGAAGGATACAGACAAGAGAGATTTACCCGATGGAGTTCCCAAGGCGGATTATAGGGAGAGAAAAGAGAGGAGAGAGATCAAGGACACTTGGAGGTCAGTAAGAGGAGTTTGAACTGTATGCGGAAGTGGACAGGGAGCCAATGAAGTGACTTGAGGAGGGCGGTAACATGAGCATAATGACCCTGGCAGAATACGAGGTATGCAGTTGATATGTGTGGCTCAAATGCATCAACAAACCCCCTAGAGCACAGGTGTCAAAGTCGGTCCTCGAGGGCCGGAATCCAGTCGGGTTTTCAGGATTTCCCCAATGAATATGCATGAGATCTATGTGCATGCACTGCTTTCAATGCATATTCATTGGGGAAATCCTGAAAACCCGACTGGATTACGGCCCTCGAGCAGGGACTTTGACACCCCTGCCCTAGAGTATGAAGCACTCCTTTCTCTTCCAAATTTATCCCCTAAAACAAAACACACCTGAACAAAACTTTTCTTTTACTTATAACCAGCAGCGGTATTGAACTTTGACCCCAGCATCACCATCAACTCAATGTCGTCTTATACACAGAGTTCTGCCTCATCAAGGGACCCCTTTAAGCTTTCCATATCTGATAGGGTCCTGTGTAGAAGGAAAGTCACTTTAACAGAGTGAATGGATATTGCATTCAGTTCCATTTTTCTTCTTCCCAAGTGTTAGAATACCATGGAGACATCAGTAGGATCGACACTTCTATTTTTTCAGTTCAAAAAATTTTTATTGGAAATTTGGGGATGATAACAAAGGACATAAACCACAAAAACAGTGAAAGTACAGTCAACGAGAAAAGGGACTGAGACGAACAACTACATTCCACTGTACAGTTAGCCCCATGTAACTAAACAATGTCAAGCTAAGTCGAAAGAGAGGAGGCTAAATATAGTATGTGAAGAGAGGAAGGAAAGAAAAGGGTAGCAAAAAGAAAGAGGCAACAGGTAGCAGGAGTGGTCAACTAACCAGATTGTATAAAACGATCCAGGAATTTTCATGGTGAGAGAGGATGGGAAGTTTGTAAAGATAGTCTAGAAATACAGCGTTTTTCAAGAGCATAAGATTCATATTTATTGTAAAGACAGAATGAGTTCCACCAGAAGGTGTAATCTAGCAAGGAGGCTGATTTCCAATTTTTAAGAATATGCATAACGGCTGTTACAATCATGGCATCAATCAACTTTGAAGGGCAGTCAGAATGAGCAAAGCATGGATGTTGAGATCGGATAATAAGCACATCGAAAGTTAGTTCAGAGGTGCAGGAGGTAACAGCTTTGATGGTAGTCCAGAAACGGGACCAGAAGGGATGGACGGCTTTGCAGTGGAACAGCATATGATCAAGTGTGCCATCAACTTCAAGACAGTGCCAACATTTGGGATCCAATTTGAGTCTGGCTTTCCATATACGGAACAGAGTCCAGATAGCATGCCACATAACATAAAATATGGACTGTGAGGCTCTGGAAGACATCAAAGGCATATTCGTCACTGACCACAGGAGCTCTCAGTCAATATCTTGTATAGGTGTAGATAGCATATTCTCCCAGTGTTTCATGGATTGGGAAGAGAAGGCGTAATGATTCCGTAGAATGTGGTAGAGAATAGAATCAGCTTTACCACCGAAAAAACTAACTTGCACCAATGCTGAACAGTATTCAAAGAGGCTTTATCATCAAAATGTAGTGAAATATTAGTCAGGGTGTCCAACCTGCGGCCCCATGAAGTATTTTGTGCGGCCCCGGTTGATGCAGTGTTTTCCTCTGCTGCCCCCGGGTGTTTACCATCTTGCCGGCTCCCTCCTCTGCCTTGCTGCAGCATTTGCGCATTTGTGCAGCCCCAGAAACATTTTTTTCGGCCAATACAGCCCAGGGAAGCCAAAAGGTTGGACACCCCTGCATTAGATATTGAGGAGATCAAAAGAAACCATTGAGAGTGGCATTAGTGAAGTAGTGGATATTGAGTACATAATGATGAGAAAGCTATGATCGAATCTGAATTTATCAATTGATCTAACAACCAGATTCTAGCCTTTTGCCACTTTTTCCAAGAGAAGGCTTTGCCATTACATCTGAGTTTTGGATTATTCCAGATAGACATATTAGGTCTATTATATATAGAAATATCAGCCACAGCATCCGACGGCGCAAAGCTTGTTGTGTTGCACTCAGTAAGGTATACACTTCTAAAAGCTTATTATTCTGTATAATGACGACTTGCAAGACGATGATGGAATAACAGCTACCTTGCAACTGCTCTTCAAAAAGCAGGAGGAAGGACAGATCACATCATATCCTACATCCAAGGGTGCTGAAGGATCTTAGGGAAGTTCTGGTGGCTCCGCTCACTGACCTTTTCAATGAGTCTCTAGAGTTGGGAATGGAGCCAGAGGACTGGAGAAGGGCGAATGTGGTCCCTCTCCACAAAAGTAGAAGTAAGGAAAAAGTGGGAAGCAAATTAATGGAAACGCTTTAAAAACAGAGCATGGTGACGTTTATGGACCAGAGACAACATGGATTCACTAGAGGTAGGTCTTGTAAGACAAATCTGATCAATTTCTTTGACTGGGTGACCAGAGAATTAGATAGAAGATGTGCACAAGATGTGGTGTATTTAGATTTTAGCAAAGCCTTTGAGAGTGTTCCACACAGATGTCTAATAAATAAACTGAGTGCCCTCAGGATGGGTCCCAAAGTGATGGGCTGGGCCAAGAACTTGTTGAGTGGAAGGCGACAGAGGGTAGTGATCAATGGAGATCGCTCTGAGGAAAGGGATGCTACCGGTGGTGTGCCTCAAGGTTCTGTTCTTGGGCCTGTTTTTTAAAAACATTTTTATAAACGATATTGCTGAAGGGTTGTCGGGTAAGATTTGCCTCTTTGCGGATGATACCAAAATCTGCAATAGAGTAGACAAGGGGTGCCCAATACGTCGATCGCGATCGACCGGTAGCTCAGGAAGGCAACGTAGTCGATCGCGGAGCCCATCCCGGGCTCCGTGATAGACTCGTGTTGCCATCCTGATCTACCGGGCCGATCAGCCTTCCTCTGTGTTCTCCCTAGGGCCTTTTAGCTGGGCGGACCGCTCAGCTGTCATCTGCTGCTGCCGCCACTGCTGAACATTAAAAAAAAAAACTCGGCTTGGAGATTTCAGCCCGTAGCGAACTTATGCTCCGGGCTCTAACGTGTGCGTGCCGGCTTCTCTTCTCTTTAAAACCGGAAGTTATGTCCGGGGGGGGAGGAGAAGGGAAGCCGGCACGCACATGTTGAGAGCCCTGAAGCAAGCGTTCGCTACGGGCTAAGGCGGGAGACAGGTTAATGAAGCATTTCCTCTTCTTGCTGCCGGGTCCTGCCTATTTTCTGTTTCCGTGAAGGCAGGACCCGGCAGCATTTCCCCCAATAGGTCGATCGCGATGCTGGTCGGCTGAAGCAGGGAGAGCTTGGGGCGGAGTCAGCTTTCGGGCCTGTTATTGGTGGTGGTTATTGGGCCTGGTCCCCGATGGCAGTTTGGGTCCTGGTCCCCAATGGCAGTGGCAGTGGCTTGGGGCAGGGCAGGAAGAAAGAAAGAAAGAAAAAGGGCAGGCAGGGAGACAGAAGGAAAGGAGAAACAGAAAAAAAAGAAAGGGAGGCAGAGAGAAAGAAAGGGCAGGGAGAGAGGAAGGAAAAGTTGGGGGAGGGTATGAGGTGTGGAGGAGAGGAAGTATACAGGCTAAAAGAAGGGAAGAAAGACTGGATGCACAGTCAGAAGAAGAAAGTGCAACCAGAGACTCATGAAATCACCAGACAAGGTAGGAAAAATGATTTTATTTTAAATTTAGTGATCAAAATGTGTCTGAATTTATATCTGCTGTCTATATTTTACACTAAGGTCTCCTTTTACTAAACCGCAATAGAGATTTTTAGCGCAGGGAGCCTATGAGCATCAAAAGCAGCGTTGGGCATTCAGCGCAGCTCCCTGCACTAAAAACTGCTATCGTGGTTTAGTAAAAAGGGAGAGGGGTATATTTGTGTATTTTTGTATGGTTGTTACTGAGGTGACAATGCATAGAATCATCTGCTTTGACCTCTTTGAAAAACCCTGGAATAGGAATGATGATTAGCATTTTCTATGCGTACAGTGTGCTTTGGGTTTTTTTTTTTTTTATTTTATTGTTGGTAGATCATTTTAACTTGGTCATTTTAAAAGTAGCTTGCAAGCCCAAAGAGTGTGGGCACCCCTGGAGTAGACATACCGGATGGTGTGAATAACATGAAGAAAGACCTGGTGAAGCTTGAAGAATGGTCTGAAATTTGGCAGCTAAAATTTAATGCTAAGAAATACAAGGTCATACATTTGGGCTGCATAAACCCGAGGGAACGGTACAGTTTAGGGGGTAAAGAATTTATGTGCAAGAGAGAAGAGTGAGTCTTGGATGTGATTGTATGTGATGATCTTAAGGTAGCCAAACAGGTTGAAAAGGTGACGGCGGAAGCTAGAAGGATGCTAGGGTGCATAGGAAGAGAAAGATATGGGGGTCACGTGACTCTAGCGCGCTGAACGGACGCGAGTAGATCGAGCTCCGCTCCTTACCCCAGAAACCGCCGCACAACTTGCTGATAGCCGGCACGTACCGCGCTGAATTTATATTATTTCACTTCGGGCTCTCTCCTGCTTCCGTGTGGGCGCTCGGAGGCACGCAGATCAGCCACGATCGGCCGGCATGCCGATACGGACCCCGAGGCCTGGAAAAGAGATGTCAGTCAAGCCAGAAAAAATGGCGGCCCCCAGCCCGATCTCGGTCTCAGTCTGCCATCTTTCTAAACTGCTGGATGAAAAGCTGTCTAAACTGCATGCTGTGCTGGAAGAAGTAAAAGACAGCATTGCAGGCCACGCTGCGCGTCTCCAGCAGGCTGAGGAGCGAATCTCGGCCCAAGAAGATCGGGCGGACACGGCGGATGGGCGATTGGCGGCCTTGGAAGCAAAAATCCAGCAGCTGGATGATCGGGCTGAGGAGGCTGAAAACCGCAGCCGTCGAAATAACTTAAGGCTCATAGGGGTGCCGGAGTCGGTCCGGGACACTGAGCTAGGAGACCTGGTGGCCACGTGGTTTCCTCAAGCCCTGGGACTCACGGCTTCCCTGGGCCGGTGCATGTGGAAAGGGTACACCGCATAGGAGCGCCACGTGCTGAGGGGGCCAGACCACATCCTGTTATAGCCCGATTTCTCAACTATGCGATTAAGGCCCGTATCTTGGAGGCATATCGACGAGCCCGCTCCCTGGATTACAACGGCACCAAGCTTCTGCTCTTTCAGGACTTTTCCATCCGGCTCTCGGAGAAACGAAGGGCTTTGGCGCCCTACTGCACGCAGCTTCATGCCAGAGGGATTAAATTCACCCTTCAATATCCTGCTAAGGTGCGCATCCAAACTAACACCGGCGTGGTCATGATGGATACTCCAGCAGCGCTTCGTTCATACCTGGAGGGACTGCCGGCTAGTTGAGGGATCCGGTACGGGCCTGATTGACGTATCGTTTCGCCCACCAGGGAGGTAGCGGGCTTTCTCTCTGCTGTCAGGGCAGGGATGGTATCCTTTGGCCGGGGCCCGCAGAGAGATGGAAGCTGGCGGCCTCTGGACTGTGGCTCCTGGACTTACACATCCCATGGCTATATTCCTTCCACCTGTACCTGTTGAGCCCCTTCTGGGGGATCCGGGTCCGTTTCATCGTGCAGGGGGCATGACTCTCTTCCTCTGCAGCCTGCTGTGAAGACCCGGGATGGATGTTCTGTTTATAGCCACATTTGAAGAGCGTGTTTGTTTACTTTTGTTGTTCTTGTGCTGACTATATAGATATATAGTAACATAGTAACATAGTAGATGACGGCAGATAAAGACCCGAATGGTCCATCCAGTCTGCCCAACCTGATTCAATTTAAATTATTATTATTATTATTTTTTTCTTCTTAGCTATTTCTGGGTGAGAATCCAAAGCTTTACCCGGTACTGTGCTTGGGTTCCAACTGCCGAAATCTCTGTTAAGACTTACTCCAGCCCATCTACACCCTCCCAGCCATTGAAGTCCTCCCCTGCCCATCCTCCTCCAAACGGCCATGCACAGACACAGACCGTACAAGTCTGCCCAGTAACTGGCCTAGTTCAATCTTTAATATTATTTTCTGATTCTAAATCTTCTGTGTTCATCCCACGCTTCTTTGAACTCAGTCACAGTTTTATTCTCCACCACCTCTCTCGGGAGCGCATTCCAGGCATCCACCACCCTCTCCGTAAAGTAGAATTTCCTAACATTGCCCCTGAATCTACCACCCCTCAACCTCAAATTATGTCCTCTGGTTTTACCATTTTCCTTTCTCTGGAAAAGATTTTGTTCTACGTTAATACCCTTTAAGTATTTGAACGTCTGAATCATATCTCCCCTGTCTCTCCTTTCCTCTAGGGTATACATATTCAGGGCTTCCAGTCTCTCCTCATACGTCTTCTGGCGCAAGCCTCCTATCATTTTCGTCGCCCTCCTCTGGACCGCCTCAAGTCTTCTTACGTCTTTCGCCAGATACGGTCTCCAAAACTGAACACAATACTCCAAGTGAGGCCTCATCAATGACCTGTACAGGGGCATCAACACCTTCTTCCTTCTACTGACTACGCCTCTCTTTATACAGCCCAGAATCCTTCTGGCAGCAGCCACTGCCTTGTCACACTGTTTTTTCGCCTTTAGATCTTCGGACACTATCACCCCAAGGTCCCTCTCCCCGTCCGTGCATATCAGCTTCTCTCCTCCCAGCATATACGGTTCCTTCCTATTATTAATCCCCAAATGCATTACTCTGCATTTCTTTGCATTGAATTTTAGTTGCCAGGCATTAGACCATTCCTCTAACTTTTGCAGATCCTTTTTCATATTTTCCACTCCCTCTTCGGTGTCTACTCTGTTACAAATCTTGGTATCATCTGCAAAAAGGCACACTTTTCCTTCTAACCCTTCAGCAATGTCACTTACATACATATTGAACAGGATTGGCCCCAGCACCGAACCCTGAGGGACTCCACTAGTCACCTTTCCTTCCTTCGAGCGACTTCCATTAACCACCACCCTCTGGCGTCTGTCCGACAGCCAGTTTCTGACCCAGTTCACCACTTTGGGTCCTAACTTCAGCCCTTCAAGTTTGTTCAACAGCCTCTTATGAGGAACTGTATCAAAGGCTTTGCTGAAATCCAAGTAAATTACATCTAGCATATGTCCTCGATCCAGCTCTCTGGTCACCCAATCAAAAAATTCAATCAGGTTCGTTTGGCACGATTTACCTTTTGTAAAGCCATGTTGCCTCTGATCCTGTAACCCATTAGATTCAAGGAAATACACTATCCTTTCTTTCAGCAACACTTCCATTATTTTTCCAACAACTGAAGTGAGGCTCACCGGCCTGTAGTTTCCTGCTTCATCCCTGTGACCACTTTTATGAATAGGGACCACATCCGCTCTCCTCCAATCCCCAGGAATCACTCCCGTCTCCAGAGATTTGTTGAACAAGTCTTTAATAGGACTCGCCAGAACCTCTCTGAGCTCCCTTAGTATCCTGGGATGGATCCCGTCTGGTCCCATCGCTTTGTCCACCTTCAGTTTTTCAAGTTGCTCATAAACACCCTCCTCCGTGAACGGCGCAGAATCTACTCCATTTTCTCGTGTAACTTTGCCAGACAATCTCGGTCCTTCTCCAGGATTTTCTTCTGTGAACACAGAACAGAAGTATTTGTTTAGCACATTTGCTTTCTCCTCATCACTCTCCACATATTTGTTCCCAGCATCTTTCAGCCTAGCAATTCCATTTTTTATCTTCCTCCTTTCACTAATATATCTGAAAAAATTTTTATCTCCCTGTTTTACATTTTTAGCCATTTGTTCTTCCGCCTGTGCCTTCGCCAAACGTATCTCTCTCTTGGCTTCTTTCAGTTTCACCCTGTAGTCCTTTTTGCTCTCCTCTTCTTGGGTTTTTTTATATTTCATGAACGCCAACTCTTTCGCCTTTATTTTCTCAGCCACTAGGTTGGAGAACCATATCGGCTTCCTTTTTCTCTTGTTTTTATTGATTTTCTTCACATAAAGGTCCGTAGCCATTTTTATCGCTCCTTTCAGCTTAGACCACTGTCTTTCCACTTCTCTTATGTCCTCCCATCCTAACAGCTCTTTCTTCAGGTACTTTCCCATTGAATTAAAGTCCGTACGTTTGAAATCTAGGACTTTAAGTATCGTGCGGCCGCTCTCCACTTTAGCCGTTATATCAAACCAAACCGTTTGATGATCGCTACTACCCAGGTGAGCACCCACTCGAACATTAGAGATACTCTCTCCATTTGTGAGGACCAGATCCAATATCGCTTTTTCCCTTGTGGGTTCCGTCACCATTTGTCTGAGCAGAGCCTCTTGAAAGGCATCCACAATCTCCCTACTTCTTTCCGATTCCGCAGACGGAACATTCCAGTCCGCATCCGGCAGGTTGAAATCTCCCAACAGCAGAACCTCCTCTTTCCTTCCAAACTTTTGGATATCCACAATCAGATCCTTATCAATTTGCTGCGATTGAGTCGGAGGTCTGTAGACTACACCCACGTAGATAGAAGTTCCATCTTCTCTTTTCAGAGCAATCCATATCGCTTCTTCCTCTCCCCAGGTCCCTTGCATTTCGGTCGCTTGGATATTGATCTTTACATAGAGAGCTACTCCTCCACCTTTATGACCATCTCTGTCCTTCCTAAAAAGATTATATCCCGGTATGTTTGCATCCCATCCATGTGATTCACTGAACCATATCTCTGTGATAGCAACAATATCTAGATCTGCCTCTAATATCATGCTGCACTTTGTTTTCTGGGGAGGGGGTGCGGGGCACTGGTTCTACACTGGTTCCGGGATGGGTAGAGTGATGGAAGGTGGGTCAGTTCGGAGGGGGTGGTGGCTGGGAGGTGAGGGGGTGGGGGGGAGTGTATCGGGGGGGGTATGATTGGGGATGTATGTGTGGAGTCTCGAGAGCGCGGGTAGTTATGTATTTCCTTCATTTGCTAATATATGATCCCTTTGCTGCTGAGCGGGGGGAGGGCCTTGCTGGGGGGCTCTTCTACCTCTATCACTATCAGACTGTCTTTTCTGCTCCTATCATTCCAGGCCGGGTGGACAATGGTTAATCTAAAATTTTCATCCCTTAATGCGGATGGGATCCACTCCCCGGTCAAACGGAAAAAAATACTTTCCTGGTTCCGCAGGGAACGTATCGATATTGCTTTCCTACAAGAGACCCATCTCACAAATGTAGAACACGAGAAACTTAGGAGGGATTGGGTGGGTGAGGTGTACTACTCTTCTTACAACACTCGTCAGAGGGGGGTAGCCATTTTGGTCCATAAACAACTCCCGTTTCAATTGCATAAGGTTATCCAGGATAAAGAGGGCCGATATGTCATAGTGCTGGGAGAGCTCTGGGGACGGCAATACTTATTTTGTAATGTATATGCCCCTAACATATATAATCATTGTTTCTTCTCGGGGTTGATGTCGCGGCTGACACAGTACCCGGGTTACCAAATCCTCATGGGGGGCGACTTTAACATAACAGCGGATCCTTCCCAAGATTGTGCGCCAGCTAAACGCTTCCCTAAGGACCACATGGGTAAAGGAGTTAACTTTTTGACCACGCAGTTAGGACTATTAGATATTTGGCGTCTCTTCCACCCCACGGAGCGTACCTTTACGTTTTATTCCAATCCTCACAATCTTTACACTCGTCTTGACTACTTCTTGCTCTCTCCCACCTGCTGCCCATTGTTTGTGCTGTGGAGATAGAGGACGTTCCTCTTTCCGACCACTCCCCTATGACACTCTCTCTTCAAATTACAGCTGACTCTTCAGATCGGACGTGGCGTTTCCCGGGACACCTCTTTAAAGATCTTGGTTTTCGTAGATACCTTAGGGAAAAATGGCTGGACTACTACAATACCAATTCTGATCCTGACATTGATCCTGGGCTGTTCTGGGAGGCTTCCAAGGCAGTGTTACGGGGTTTCGTTATCGCGTATGTCGTGGGGAGGAAAAAGAAATTGGAAGCGGAACTGCTGTTGCTGTCGGGCGAGTTCCAACAGCTGCGGAGGCGCCACCAGGGGACTCTGCAGGAGGCTGATCATATCCACATACGTACACTTAGACAGCAAATAGATACGATTCTCTCAAGGCGAGCGGAGAGGGATCTGTATTTTTGTCGTTATAATTTACATCGGTGGGGGGGAAGAGCTGGGAGGCTGATGGCGCGCTTGGTCTGCCCCTATCGTAAGCGACAAGTCATCACCGCTATTACCGACACGCAGGGTCACACACATACGACTGAAGCACTCATACATCATCAATTTGTATCGTATTACAAAGATCTGTATGCTGAGCGGCCCTCGACGGACGCGGATAGAGACCGCTTTTTCGGTGATATCGTCCTTCCCCGGCTCCAGCCGACTCAAGTTCAGGCTCTGAATGCTCCCATAACTCGTCTTGAGGTGGAATTGGGTATTAAAGACCTTAAATTGACTAAATCACCCGGGCCGGATGGTTACGGACCGGAATACTACAAGATTCTGTCTGACGTTATATCTGACCCTCTGGCGGCTGCTTTTAATTCATTGCACTCCCAAAAAGGTGTGGACCACTACAATCTGGCACATGTAGTTTTGTTACCCAAGCCGGGTAAGGACCCGTCCCAGGTGGGCTCTTATAGGCCCATATCGCTACTTAATCAAGACGCAAAATTGTTAGCTGCGTTACTTGCTAAACGCCTGAATGTCTATCTCCACCTCCTTATCCATGAAGATCAGGTGGGCTTCGTGCCTGGCAGATATGCCTCCATGAATCTCACGAGAGCTTTGATGGCCATTTACTCTCGTAGAGGGGGAAGTAACCAGGCGGCTATAGTGAGCCTCGATATGGAGAAGGCGTTTGATAGCATATCTTGGTCATACCTCTTCTGGGTTATGGAGCACTATGGGTTGGAAGGCACGTTTGTGGACTGGGTGCGTGGTCTTTATTTTTTGCCTCAGGCTAAGCTTTTTATTAATGGACAACTTACTTCCTCTTTTCCGCTTGCACGAGGTACTCGCCAGGGGTGCCCTCTGTCCCCGCTACTTTTACTTCTGGCTATTGAACCCTTAGCGGTTAAAATTCGATCTCATCCTTCTCTTCTCGGTATTAAGGTTGGAGCCAAGGAAAGTCGCATCAATCTATTTGCGGACGATATTCTGTTATATTTGGAAAACGCACCATCACACTTACCGGAGGCTCTTTCTCTTGTTCAAGATTTTGGGAAAGTCTCGGGACTTAGGGTTAATTGTGCCAAATCGGAACTCCTGCCTCTGGCTTCTCATAGACATGAGCAATGGCATGACGCTTTACCGATTCTGCCGGTTCGGAAACCCATGCGATACTTTGGCGTTTATTTGAGCACCCAATCTCATCTTCTTTATCAATACAATGTTCTCCATCATATTGAGGCTATCCGTGCTCTATGCGAGAAGTGGAAGGATTTACCCCTCTCCCTGTGGGGCCGCACGGCGTTATTCAAAATGGTGCTCCTGCCGAAGCTTTTATATCCGCTTCAAACGATTCCGCTTTGGATCCTGAACAAGGATGTCCAAGTCTTTCGGTCTATTCTTCTTTCTTTCCTGTGGCGCAAAAGACGGGCTCTCATCAGTTTTGCTACTTTATCCCTAGACTCTGGGAAAGAAGGCCTAAATCTCCCTGATATTCGCAGATACAACGTTGCTTCCCTAATGCGCTTTGTCCATGAGGGTATCTCTGGCCACTATAGGTATTCACCATCGGGATGGATCCAGGCGTGGTGCGCTCCTCATTCCTTTGTATCTTTATTGCATTTGTCCCCCCGGTCTCTCCCGGGGGTGGATTCCCGATTCCCTCTCCTGAAACCGCTGCGCCGGGCGTGGTGGTGGTGGCGGAAGGAGCAGGGGCGGGCCCCACAGGCTTCTCCTTTCTTGCCCCTGGTGGGTAATGTAGACTTCCTCCCGGGGATGGGCACCACGGGGTTTCAATTGTGGGACTCCCGGGGCTGTGTCAGCTTGCGACATCTCTCTGATGAAACCTCGGGGACTTTCCCCCGTTTTCACTCCTCCAGACCCGATGGGATCTCCCGGCTTCGCATTTCTGGGCCTACTTGCAAGTCAGACGTTACTATTTTTCCCTTACTCGACAGTGGGGAGAGACCTGGGCACTGGGAAAATTGGACTCTTACTTGGCACTCTTACCTTCTCAGACAAATACTTTATCCACTTGGTACAGGCTACTCAAAAATGCGCTTCCCCCCTCTTATCTGCCTAGGATTGTGGCCCAGTGGTCTTGAGATTTAGCTCTTGATTACACCGAGACTCAATTTCTGGAACTTTTTACTAACCTTATTCAATTCACGGGATCAATGGACCTTAGGGAAATGCAATTTAAGATATTACATCGGACTTACATCTCTAGGGCTCAGGGACATGCCATGGGTTTATGGGATGATGACATTTGCTCTCATTGTAAGAGAGTGAGGGGCACCCTACTGCACATGTTTTTGGAGTGCCCTCATGCAGCCCTATGGCTCCAGGTTCTCCCTTTTCTTGAGGGCCTCATCGGCCGGACCATTCCCCGGTCTTATGGCCTCTTATTGTTGGGTGACATGGAGGACGTATCCGCCGCAGGCTTTACCAAACCGTATCAGAAGTTTTTGTATACTGCACTCTTAATGGTGAAGAAGCTGTTGCTTTTACATTGGGTGGGGCCTGAGTCCGCATCCTTCACCCAATGGCTCCACCGCATGCGGGAGCTCGCTACTTTTGAAGTTCAATCCCATGCGGCATCTACTGGACGTGATAGAGTAGTATATGTTTCCCTGTGGAGAGCATTTCAAGTTGCGGCTGACTCCACAGCTCCCAGAGCCCTGCCTTAAATATGGTCCCCTTTTTTAGGTATGGGCGACTCCTTGATTGGGGCCTGCTTTGGCCTACTTGCCCGCGACTCTCGAGATCGGTTGATTGTGGTATGTATGTGGAGTGCTAGGCGGGTGGCTGTTGTGAAATGTGTGGATTGTTTGTGCTGGATAGTTATGTCTGTTGGATGGATGGGTGAGTGAGGGGTGAGGGGTTTCTAATAATGACAAAAATGTTTTTGCAGTCTTTATTATCTTGAGGAGGGTCCTTTCGGGGGCGCCTTTGAGACTCATTGTGGCGAGACTCTTCCTTTTCATTCCATCGATTGTATGTTCCTTCATGACGGACGTTATGAATACACCTCCTCTGCTATGAAGCTTCTGTATTTCCTATTGTTTTACTTTGTTGTTATATCTGTTGAAATACCCTTTTAAATGTAATGTTATATTTGTATTTTAGATATTCATCTGTTTAATTTAATAATTGTAAGTGTGTTACCAAAAATTTTTATTTATCTGTACATCGCCTTGAATTTTGAATAGGCGATAAATCAAAAATACTTAATAAACTTGGAAACTGTTATGTGGTCGTCTGCCAGACCACGGATGTGTGTATTTGACTGCTTTTACAATAAAAATTATATTAAAAAAAAAAAAAAAGGAAGAGAAAGATATAAAAAGGATGGAGTCCGTCCAGAGGAAGGCTACTAAAATGGTGCATGGTCTTCATAATAAGACGTATGGGACAGATTTAAAGATCTCAATCTGTAGACTTTGGAGGAAAGGCAGGAGAGGGGAGATATGATAGAGACGTTTAAATACCTACGTGGCATAAATGCGTACGAGTCGAGTCTCTTTCATTTGAAAGGAAACTCTGCAATGAGAGGGCATAGGATGAAGTTAAGAGGTGATAGGCTCTGGAGTAATCTAAGGAAATACTTTTTTTACAGAGGTGGTGGAAACAGAGACTCTGTCTGAATTTAAGAGGGCCTGGGATAGGCACGTAGGATCTCTCAGAGAGAGGAAGAGATAATGATTACTGTGGATGAGCAGACTGGATGGGCCATTTGGCCTTTATCTGCCATCATGTTTCTATATTTCTAAACTATGATCTCCTGCGAGACATAGGAGACAACTTTTAAAAATGATTGAATTCATAGCTCACAAAAAATTTACCCACACCTAGAAAAGAAAAAAAAGGGAAAACAAAATATATCTAGTAGTGAATGACCAGGTAATGTGTACAAATCAAAAGCTAAGGTCCTGCCACTCTCTCTCTCCATTCAAGTCATTTATAGCACTTTTCTCCAACCAGACCCTCTCTTCCCTTTGCTCATCTTCACCACACTCTTTTCCCCTTCCCCCCACTCCCTCTGCACTTTTTAATTTTTCTTCCCTTGCATAGGCATAATTTGATGTTTTCTATTTGGTTGCAGGGAATTTAAATAGCTCTTTGCCTGCTTCATTCCCTAAATTTTTAGCCTGTTCTACTTCTCATTTTCCGTTTCCCTCACTTATCCTATCTCATCCCTTTAATGCTTCCTCGCTGTCCTCTACAGGTGACACTTTTGTTTATAGATGTAAGTCATCTTTCATTTGTGACTTCATTTACCTGCCCCACGCTCCATGGCTCCAGACACATTCCTGTTTTCCGGGTCTGGGTCCTCATCCACTTCCCCTGACTGCAATGTCCACAGCAGATTCTTTGCCAAGCCTCACAGACTACACGTTGAGTGGAAGAACATGTTCTAGCAGCTCAGGGCATACTAAGCCACTGTGACCAAGGAACGAGCATCCAGGTCAAGTAGCTGAACAAGGATTCAGCAATTCAGCCAGACCCATTTCTTCCCCTTTCCTTTCTGCTGCTGCTGTGATACAGCACAGTGCCCCCACTGTGGGATGTAATGGGGGAATCATATTTTTCATTTGTGTGTGGAATGGGAACAATGCTACTCTCCATTCTCCCCCAGTTCAATCTCTCTCACTATCAGAGGGAGATTTTTCAGTTCATGGTATTCCACGTTTCCACAATCTCCTTCCCTTTTCTCATCCTTCAAATTATATACCTTATTTACCCCAGTGACTGCAAGGATGGAAGAAAAGAGCAGATATGTTACTAATTGGACTGAGTAAATTTTGGGTATCTCTCGACCAGTGATTCTGGGTTCACTCAGTTATGGGGAGCGGCTGATAGATTCAAACCATGAGCACAAACTCTAAAACATATCTTTTTGTTGCCTGTTCTTACTTTTTTTCTTCTTAGTCTCATCCCTTTCTTCTTCCCTCCAATTGGATCCTCTTTCTCAGCCTATCAGACCCCTGCTCTTTGAATCTCTCCCTATCCTCATCTATTTCTCTTTCTTCAGCCCATCCCTCCTCTCCCAGCTTGCATTCAACTTCCCTCACAACCTATCAAGGCCTATGTCTATTCTTTCTTTTCTCTGCCGGTTCTTCACTTCCCCCCCTTGTCTGACCTAGACCGTTGCTCTTCTCTGCTCTATGCTTGAAGCCTATTGCTCAGACATTCCTTAGCCAGTCCATAGGTTGCTTCTACAGCTCTACTAGAGAATGAGAGGGGGGGGGGAATTGTCCCTGTCCCGTCCCCCCAGACTCTGTCTGATCCCATCCACACAAGTCCTGAATAGCTATTTTATATTGAGATCATTTTATTAAAGTATAAAAAGGAACAATATAAATCAGCAATAACCTATCTCCTCTCCACTATCAGGAAAACTGAATGCTACATAGAAAATTCATCCTAACAGAATACTTCTGTTACACATACAGAACGCAAATGCCAAAAATGATAAACATGAATTAAACCAAAATCCCAAGAAGTCACACCTTCCATATAGTACAACATCAAAGAAATAAAAAGATTACTGTACAAAATAGAAAGATCCCACATGCCAGGGATGTTAAGCCAAAGAGTGCAATTAGAGCAACTGCCCCCTGGCTAGAGAAAGCCCTAAGCCTGCTGAAAGCTGAAGATGGTACGGGATAGTAGAGGGCTTTGGAGTCCCTTCCCATTTCTGCCCTGAGCCCTACCCATGTTTAACACCAACACCAGTGGGATAAACATTTCAGTTCTTATATATTCTAATCACAAAATAGAAAATAAAATTATCTTTCTACCTTTTCTTGTCTGATCATTATTCAAATCATGTTGGTCCCAGGCTCTGGTTTCTCTTTCTTATCTGTTAACTCACTTGCCAGGGTCTCCTGCCCATTTGACATTTTCTTCTTTCTCCATGCTCACAAATCCATTTTCCATCTCTGTCCTCCCTTTTTCTTTCCTCCCCCAGAGGTCTGGCATTTTTCCTTTTTTTCATCTCCATCCCCACAGTCCAGCATTTCTCTAATGACAACTCCTCCCTCCCCCGCGATCCTCCAGTGACCCCCCCCCCCTGCGTTTCTTTCCTCCATGGGATCCAATAAGGCAGTACTCTTGAGCTCTTTGGGCCACCGGCAGTGTGAGTGAAGCTTTCCCTCTGCTACTGCTTCGTGCCTAAGTGGGACAAGGAAGCAGTAGCAGAGGAAAAGCTTCCAGCTGCGGAAGGCAGCATGTTTACTTCACTCTCGCTGGCAGCGGCCCAAAGAATGAAACAGCAGCAATGGATCCCATCATCCCCAGATCCACCATCTCTCTTTTTCTCAAATACACTTTCATCTAGCATCTCTCCCTCCTTCCCCACCACCCCAGGGTCTATCATTTCTCCCTATCCCCCCCTCCCCTTGGATCCAACTTCTACCCCTTTCTTTTCCCTCTCTCCCTTTCTTTTCCCTCCCTCCATCCCATAGTCCACTAACTCTCTCTCCTCTGTTTACAGACCCATTATTTCTTCCCCTCATATGCCTCATAGAAACTAATTAAGGCCTGCAGAGGATTGCCGGTGCACTTTCCCTCTGCCGCAGTCCACCCCAGACCAAAACAGGATGTTAGGTCAGAGAAGGGGTGGGACTGTAGCAGAGAGAAAGTGCACCAATGATCCTCCACAGGCTGTAATTAGTTTTTAAAGTGAGACCGGGAAGCACTAGCTTGTGGGTCTGTTGGGTCCAAACGGCTTCCCTCCCTCCCTGCAGCTGGAACAAATCTTGCAGAGTAAGCCATCGAACACAGGCTTGCTCGACAATACTCATAACTTTCCCTTTGCCAGACTCCTCCTTACGATGTCATTTCCTTTCTTTGCGAAAAAAGGAAGTTGTGCCATAAGGCCCAAGCACCTTCCATCAGCCTTGTGTAGAGACCGGATTGCTCTGCAAGGTGTGTGCCAGCAGCAGGGAGGGAGGGAAGTCGGCTGGAGCTGCCAGATCCATGAGCGGGGGGTGGGCTGGAGCCGCTGGACCTACAAGTGAGAGGGGGGGCTTAGCAGAAGCCACTGGACCCACGAGGGGAGGGCCTTGAGCTGATGGACCTGCGATGGTGGGATATCAGGGAGCTGTGGTGGGTGGTGTTCCCCATGGAAGCAAAGCTATTTACCGCTCTACGGAGTGGTGAAAAGGTTTGTTCCCATGCCGGCGGTGAACAGATATACTGCAGTCACCCGCGGTTAGCCGCAGTAAAGGATCACCACCTATGCTATGAGAGTCCCCATTCCTACATTTGAACAAATGTTTTCTTTTACCAGTTGTTTAAAGTGATCTAGTGTGGGTGGATTGCATGGTAATCCTTCTTCTGCAAGAGACTCCATTTCTTCCATTGAGAATCCGTAGCCGTAAGTCAGGAACTGCTGCATGAACTCTGCTTGGTCATCCATCCACAAGTAAGAATATTTCTCAAAAGACATTTGGTAGTCCTGGGCTTGTTTCATGACATTAACCACATGAGAAATCACATCATCTCTCATTTCTGACAGCTCTGCTGATTCTTCTAGTTCATTCTGAAATAAACATCAACTCTCTGAGGATTACAGGAGATACAGCTAAAAACAAATAAGACTCCCTCAGCCCTTTTTCTCACTCCCCTTCCAATTTCTATCCTGACCTGTAGGAGGATTATTTATTTATTTACTGTACAAATTTATAACCTGCTTACGGTTTAATGCATACATCACATACAAAAGGTACAGATGTTAGTTCCCAAATACAGGCATCATAAGTTAATAGATCTTTAAAGAGAAGCCTTAACAAACAAATGAGTCTTCAACTGGTGTTTGAATTGCTGGAAAGAGTTACAATAGTTCAGATACATAGCAAGAGGGTTCCACAATGAGTTACTGCATGGATAGAATTGGATGGAATTTTTCAAAAATGCCAGAGCAACACTTGATAAACAGACTTGATAAAGCAAATATAATACTTTATACTGCACCCAAAATTGCACTGGCAAGCAGTGTAATTGTTTTAGCACTGGCATCACATGCTATTATTTACATAACCCTCCGATCATGCAGCATTCTGTATTACTTGGAGAGCATGCAATTCTGTGCCACTTTCCAGACTTAGTGAGGGCCATAACTATTATCATTCTCTAGTTTCCTGTTATCAAACACATCTTTTTTTTTTTAATCTTTATTGAGTTTCTAAAACTAACAAAAATACAGTACAGTATCTGAACAAATGATATATATGCATTTATAATCAATCAAAATCCATACAACATTAAAAAAAAATCCCACCCAACCAATATTTCATAAGGGAATAGAACCATACAAAAAAAAAATACCCCCTCCCATCTTTAAAAATAGTAAAAGTCCCATCATGCTTGGGGGATAGGTGAGGCCATTTCATCAAATCTATTTCTTATTTCAGAGGCCTCTGTTTCTTGTTCCAGCCCCCCCTTTTTCCATGCAGTAGAATAAGAAAGGAAGTAGAACGAGCAAAGAACAAAACAGGACTAAGCTGCTCCTTAATCAAAACCTTTCAAGGAAAGAGGGGGAAGGTGGTGACAACAACAGAGTGGACACAGCAGAGTTGCTCAACTGTAACTCATCAGATAAAGAAGGAACAGATTTTCTTCTCCTAGAGCCCAGAAAACCCTGTGGGGAGGTCTTGCACTGGTGAAGCTCCTTCTGCTTCTGAGAGTTTAATGAAGTGCTGGGGAGGGGAGCGGGGGGACTGTATGACTGTCTTACATTGGTTCATTGGTTTTTTGAGAATGATTCCAAAAAGCGCTCAAAAAAGGAAACAATCCCATCTGCCGATAAATTGGCGGAATTTTTTAAAAATAAAATTAGTGGCTTACAAACAGTTTTTTTTTACAGATTCTACACATTTCACAGGACAATTAGAGGGTGTTAGGACAGATATGATTTGGGAACAATTTGCTATCCCAGATTGCGATTTCTTTTGTAAATTATATTCAAAACATGCAAAAAAATATTGTTGTTTAGAAACTTGCCGAGAAATGTATTGAGGAATGCATCATTTACTTTTAGAACCCATCTTTATAAATGAATTATTCTTCAGTTGCAAAAGGGACAATTTGAACAAAATCTAGGAAGAATCATAATTATACCTATTGTAAAAAATCCTAAGGAATCACTTAGGTGTGAAAATAATTATAGACCAGTAGCTAGTATTCCGCTGTTTGAAAAAATAATCGAGGGGCTGGTAAATGCTGAATTGGTAAGATATCTGGATAAATTTAATATTTTACATGATTGTCAATCAAGGTTCCATTCAGGATATAGCACAGAAACAGTAATAGCATCATTGCGGAATCAGCTTACTATTCTGTTTAGCACTGGTACTAGTGCCCTGATCCTGCAGTTGGACCTGAGCAGCGCTTTTGATTTAGTGGACCATGATCTATTGTTAAGCTGCTTGGATTCAATTGGGATCGGGGGTAATGTAAAAAATTGGTTTAGTGGGTTCCTGAAATATAGAACATATGAAGTGTTTACTGAAGATAAATATTCCTCTCCCTTATCTCCGATATTGTTTAACATATACTTAGTCTCCCTGGCTTATTTACTTCAAAATTTAAATGTACTGTTCTAGATTCTAGAACTTGGACACGCAGGCAAATGGTCGGTTAATAGCTGTGCTCCATGTCAGACAAGCTAATATTTCAAATTTAAAGCTTCAAAATCGATTTATTCATTGAAAAAACAGTGGATAAGAAGAAAATGGCATCGGGCAAACAAAATAAAAACGATACAGGAGCCGGAGGATCAGGAACAAGCAGTAATAAAAGATCAAAGCCTGAACCAGGGACACCTTCAAAGGTTCCGCTGCCTTCACAAGGAGAAACAGACATGATGATGGAAATAAGACAGATCAAAGATATCGTTTTAGATATCAAAAAACAACTTCAAAAGGCAATTGACGACGTAGCCATGCTTACAAAAAGAGTGGACCTAATAGATAACAAAATAACTCACTTAGAAGAAAAATCGGAAGAGGTACATACTGAAGTCATGCAAAATAAAAAAGCTTGGAAAGAAATGGAAATAATGAAGAGAGACTTGGAAGATTGTTTGAATAGGGAAAAAAGAAATAATTTAAGAATTATAGGGATGCCTGAAGGAGTGGAAAAAAATGATCCCATCACTTTCCTGGAACAATTTCTTCCAAAAATCCTGCCTCTTAAATCCAAAGTGCCTCTCGAAATTGAAAGAGCACACAGAATACCAGGACAAAAAACAACATTACAAAAAGGTCCAAGAACTTTAATATTTAAACTATTAAGATACCAACATGTTGCTGAAATATGTCAACTGGCTAAAGAAAATAAAAATTTAAGATGTCAAGATGCACGTATACACATTGTACCGGATTTTGCCAGAGAAACTGCCTTAAAAAGAAAACAACTACTGGATTTAAGACCTCAATTAAGAGCACTAGGAGCAAGATATGGACTTCTATATCCAGCGATTATGAAAGTAACTTTGGGAAATAAAACACAAAACTTCACAGATTACAAGAAATTAGCAGAATATATAGAACAATGTGAACAACCAATGACTTCTTAAATAAAACGCTGAGTAAGTTTATCAAGATTGATATTTTTTTTTTTCCAAATGACTGTGTTTATATTTCATATTATTTTAAATCGTTACTGAAAATAGACTTTGAAAAAAAACAGTTTGAATTAACTGATTTGAATATATAGAATCTTCCAACTTACTTTTAAAAAAGAGAAAGATCGATGACACGAGCACGGAACTTGGCTCGGTGAGAGTGTGGAGGAGTGGCTGACATGGGGGAGGGGCGGAATGTTGACTTCATGCTGTGTGTTGCTGCACGACTCAGGGAGTTGGAGGATTGAGTCGGATTTCAAATAGACTGAGAGGATTGCGAGGTGAATGTCTCCCTGCCATATAGTCCTCAGAGACACAGAAATACCCGAGGTATGATGGTTGCTATGACACTGCCGAACAAAAACACGAAGAAGCATGCATTTACAGGAAATCTCTATTCAACCAATGAACTACACCGGAAATGAAAAAAAAAAAAAAAAGGTTGTTTTCACGTCATCACGTCTACGGAGGAAGAAGAGGAAACTTGAAGGAAAAAAAAAAAAGGCATTCATACCAACGGAACTATACGGAATGAAAATATATTTAATATTAGATATAAAATATAGAATGAAATAAACTGTATTTACAAAGAAAATAATAATAACTTCATAGTAAGAATATGTTTTATGATTCAGATACAAGCTGAATCCATTCTCTATAAGATACAGTTCTTTACCGGATATAGAGAAAAAGGTTTATGGGTAAAAATCATTAAAGTTTTCAATTGACCTATTAAAATAGGAATAAGAATGAGTAAGAGAATGGGTTATGATAGATTTTAATTTTTTTTTTTTTTTCACAATTTTTACCTTTTAATTTTAGATGAATGTATCTCATAGAATAGAAATTATAATGAATGAGATGAATGATTGAATTTATAAAAGATAAAATGTTTGCTTAAAGTATTCTAATAATCTTATCCTTTTTATAAATTCAAAATATCTTATATATATTTAATTTAGCTGAACACAACAAAATTTAGATAAATAAATAAAAGTATTCATATAAATAAGAAAACAAAGATATATAAATTGTTGAATTTTAATAGTAGTATTTACATTAATACTATGGAGCTTGTGATATTAAAATATTTTATAGCTTGTAAGGAGTGATGTTAAACCTGATCTAATTTTGCGTTTCCAAGTATTCGTATATGTATGGGGTGGGGAGGGAGGAAATAGGTGGGTATTAAATTTCAAGGGTCTGTGTACAATAGGTAATTCTTTATTTTATCTTATATGTGGGAAAAAAAGATTAAAAAAAATATTGATGATTGGGATGTTACATTACAAATTATATTAATGCATAATGGATCTTAAGATAATATCTTTAAACGTTAATGGTCTCAATCACCCGATTAAAAGAAAAAAAGCATTATTATTTTTAAAAAGACAGAACGCTGATATATGCTGCATACAAGAGACCCATCTTTCAAATAACGAATCTATAAAGCTAAAAGGTGATTGGGTCAAACAATGTTACTTTTCTTCAGCAATAGGAAAAAAAGCTGGTGTTGCTATATTAATAAATAAAAAATGTTCTGCTTCATTTAAATTTAAGCAAATAGTATATGGCAGATTTATAAGTGAAATATATCAGGTACAATGCTTCAAAGTATAGAGATGTGATGTACCCGAATAGAGAATTTATTATTATCTTTCAAAACGAGCCTCAGCCCCACCACTCCACCGCATATACTATTTTATACCGCGGGAAGCATGTTGTGGTGCCTCATCATTGGCTACAAGTTATGAAAAATATTTTTAATTTTTAATTAAATTTTCATTTTTTCTTGCTATTTTGTGAAAGTTCTTAAAGAATAAATATCAAAATGCTACAAATGAACTTCCCATCATTATATATCTTTTAAAAGTAAGTAGTACTTAGCTTCAGCCAAAAACCCAGGGAGTCAGACCCTATATAAGGCTCGTTTTGAAAGATAATAATAAATTCTCTATTCGGGTACACCACATCTCTATCATTTAAATTTAAGGCAGCTGATCCTCTTGGAAGATGGATATATGTGGAAATGGACATGGGAAATACCACCATGACGCTCTTCAATATATATGCCCCTAATTCGAACCAAAATTAATTTTTTAAAACTCTGCAACAATTAATTCTTCCACTTGCTACTTCAAATCTAGTAGTAGCAGGGGATTTCAATGCTGTTATGGATCCACTGATGGATAAAAGTCCGAGAAGATTTATAAAATCACTAGGCCTTGATAATTTGGTACAATCTTGTGATTTAAAAGATATTTGGCATATTCTTCATTTTGATGGTCGGGAATTTTCGTTTTGCTCACAGGTTCATAATTCTTTTTCTAGAATAGATTACATTTTTGTTTCTAATCAATTAGTACATCAAGTCACACAGGCTGTCATTGATCCAATTATACTATCTGATCATGCCGGAGTGTGGATTGAAATTAAAATAATAGATCAGAATGGAAATAGACCTATATGGAGATTAAATAATACATTGCTCACAGATACTGATTTTTGTGAAAATCTTTTAGAAAAAATAAAAGATTATTTTCAAATTAATGATACAGAAGAAATTTCAATAGAGACTTTGTGGGATGCTTTTAAAGCATATATTAGAGGACAAATTATTTCTTATTCAGCATTACAAATAAAAAAAGAAAAAAAACAATTTACAGAATTGGAAAAAGTGGTGAAGTCTCTAGAATCAAAATTAATTGAAAAATGGAATTATTTGACACAACAAGAACTTTTAAAAGCTAAAGGTAAATATAATGAAATTTCTTCAAAAATTATTAGAAAAGATTTATTTGTACAGCAAGCTTTGTATTATGGAAATTCGAATAAGGCAGGAAGAATGCTAGCAAATTATCTTAAAGCGAAAAAAAGAAAAACAAAAATAATTGCTATTCAAAATGAGAATGGTGAAATTTTATCTCAAATTGATCCCATTATAAAACAATTTTTAAAATTTTATAAAGATTTGTATTCTTCTGAGCCTTATTCGAAAAAGGAAAAGGATGGTTTAGATTTTTTAAAGTTAATAAAAGGACCAAAAATTCCTGAACATATAAAACGAAGTTTAGAAGAACCAATATCCTTAAAAGAATTAGATACAGCTTTGAAATCCCTTAGGGTTGGATCCGCTCCAGGTGGAGATGGTTATACAGAGGAGTTTTATAAATCATTTCAAAACATTATAATGCCCTATTTATTAAAACTATATCAGACACAACTAAATAAAGGTTGTATTACAGGTACTATGGCTGAATCAATAACTATAGTTTTACCTAAGCCAAATAAAGATCCCACTTTGGTTTCAAATTATAGACCAATTTCTTTAATAAATGTGGATGGAAAAATTTTAACTAAGGCATTAGCATTAAGATTGGCTAAAGCTCTCCCTTTCATTATAGATATGCATCAGACAGGTTTCGTTGCTCAAAGACACTCATCTCATAATACTAGACTGGCACATCACATGTTATATTTGACAAAATCCATTAATGACCCAGCATTCTCTATTTCATTAGATGCTGAAAAAGCTTTTGATAGAGTGGAATGGATCTTCATGTTTCAGGCAATGGAATGGTTTGGAATAGGATCCGGATTTATACAAACAATAAAAGCATTGTATAGCTCCCCTGCTGCTAGATTATATATCAATAACAATTTTTCAGAAAGATTTATTCTACAAAGGGGGGTTAGACAAGGATGCCCACTATCTCCTTTGCTTTTTGATATCGTTTTAGAACCCTTATTATTAGCTATAGAACAGGTAAGGGAGATACAGGGTATTCCGCATTCAGATAGAGAATATAAATTATCAGCATATGCGGATGATATTTTACTTTATTTGAGAAATCCGGAAACAACTATTCCAAATTTGCTTGAATTAATTGAAAAATTTGGAAAATTTTCAGGTTATAAAATAAACTGGAATAAATCAGAAGTGCTTCCACTCAATGTACATTGTACAAAAAGTTTATTTAACTCATTTTCTTTTATTTGGAAAGAAGAAGGATTAAAATACTTAGGAATTTGGATTACAAAAACTGTGGATGAGACTATGAAAATTAATGAAAAAAATTTATTACAAAAAGTGTCAGAAATGTGTGAACAATGGAATCCTTTATGCATATCTTGGTGGGGGAGAGTGCAAACTGTAAAAATGATGATATTACCAGTAGTTTGTTACCAAATGGGTATGATACCAATTTATTTTCAGGGGTCTTTTTACAAAAAATTGGATAAGATGTTAACAAAATTTATTTGGCTTGGAAAAAACCCCAGAATTGCTCTAGTATCTTTACAAAGACCAATTGCGGAGGGAGGGGTAAATTTTCCAAATTTTTATAGGTACCATCAAGCCTATATTATGCGTCAGGGTATGTATTGGATCCTCCCAGAGCCCATTGAACATATACCAGATTGGTTCTGGTTAGAATGGAGATTAATGTTTCCTTTACGTCTGAGTCATGTAATCAGAATTCAAATGCCAAGGTTATATAAGGATCACAAAATATTTGTTGATACTTGGAAAACTATAAGATATATAAGTAATCTAACTCCTATTCCAATAACTAAATCAACGACTCAAACAATATGGCTCAATCCAAAGATCAAAGTTGGCGGTTTTAAAATTATCTGGAAACATTGGATGATTGCTGGAATTCGTATTTTAGAGGATGTAATGAATAAAGGTAAACTGCTTGAGTTTTCACAATTGCAAAATAAATTTGGTTTGAATAAATCACAATATTTCAGATGGATGCAATTGAAGCAGGCCATTCAGGTAGGGTTCCCTGAATGGAAAAATCTTAATAACTATCATAGTATGGAATTCTTATGTTTTCAGATAGACTCCATGGGTCACCAGGCCGCAATGTGGTATAAATTAATATCTGGATTCGTACATAAAAAGAAAAAAAATGGTCTTAGAGATATTTGGAGCATTGAGATTAAGCATCAGATTAATGCATCTCAATGGCCACGACTTTGGTCTTAGAGGTTAAAATGCACATTGTCAGTTTCTATGAGACAAACTTGTTTTTTTATTTTACATAGAGCTTTATGGACCCCCACACGTTTACATAGAATAGATAGCTCTAAGTCTAATAGATGCTGGCATTGTCATCTTGAAGCAGGGACATTAGATCATCTTTTATTCTATTGTCCATTCATATTAATATTTTGGAAATCAATTTGGCCTCAAATTAATAGGATGTTAGAAAATCCGGTAGCCTTGACATATGATACGATTCTGTTTGGTACTGCAATGAGAGCTCGAAGTCAAATTTCATCAAATAACAATAAACTTTTATTTATATTGACTGGAGTAGCAGTACAGCAAATTACACATAATTGGAAAAATTATGACAGATTAAACTATAATTTTTGGTGGAACTCAGTTTGCCATATATATAAGATGGAGCGTACATTTGCAACACAAAAAGGATATATGGATAAGTTCAAGAAAATTTGGGGACCATTAACAGATTTTTGCAATGACTGATTTTAATTTTTTCCCATAATAAGATAATGGTTAAAGAAGGGAGAGAGGGAAGGGGTAAAGAATTTATTCTCTTTATTATACATTATAAAAAATATATCATAATGAATGAATGATAGTCCTATGAGAAATTAATGTGATAAAGGGAGAGAAAAGGGTTCATAATTAAATAATAATTGATAAAATCATTACAATATATATGTTATATAAATTCATAAGAAAAATAATATAAAATATGGTTTATATAAAATACATTATAGAGATATCAAGTGTATTGTTAACATAAATGTATGGAAAATTTATAACACTTGTTGATATGTGAAAAAATCAATAAAAAAACTTTAAAAAAAAAAATAATAGAGAGGGAGAAGGGTTCTTATTATATTGTGTATATTAATAATAATAATGGGGAGGGGGGTGGGTTATGGGTTTATATATATACAATTGTTGTTTTTCTTGATGGATTTACAAGTGATGTTTTCAAGACTATGTATGGTTCTATTTTGTACACTTGTTAAAAGATTAAAAATGAATAAAGATTTAAAAAAAAAATAAATAAATGTACTGTTCTATATATACGAAGATGATATTACCATATTGTTACCCTGTAAGGTTATTTCAGACTAATAAATCAGATCTCTAATGTTTTGGAAAAGGTAGAATTGTAGATGTTGCAGTTTAGGTTGAAGCTTAATCCTGGAAAAACTAAGTTTTTCTTAGCTAGCCCTAATGAAAAAATTCAGGAGACATCGATTCAAATGAAGGGTCAAAGCTTTGAGTTAGTATCAAATTTGAACATTTTGTGAATAACTCTGGATCATAGTTTAACTTTTAGGAAGCACACAGACTTGCTAATTAAAAAAAGTTATGCATTATTGTGGAAATTGAGGACCATTAAGAAGTATTTTGATATGGAGTCCTTCCGGTTGCTGGTCCAGTTTACAGTGTTGTCTACCTTGGATTATTGTAATATTGTTTATTTAGGGTTACCCAAAAAGATTTTATTAAGACTTAGATTAGTTTAGAATGCTGCAGTCCGTTTGATCTTTGGTCTTTTAAAAAAAGCCCTTTTTATGCCAAACTACATTTGGCTGCCTTTTGGGGCCAGAGTGCTTTTTAAGTTCGGGTGTATCTGTTATAAGGCTCTTTTTGGATTACTACCTTCTTATTTAGTATCTTACCTGAACTTGTCCAACTCAAAAAAATGTACTAGAAACTCAGGTATGTTCATCTTCCCTACTCCAAGGGCCTGTCATTACAAGACGTTTTTGGACAGGACATTGGAATATCAGGCAGGGAAGATGAACTCCTGGATGAGTTCATTGATTGTTCAAGCCTATTCTTACCCTACATTTAGGAAATCATTAAAAACTTACCTATTTGATAAACAAAAATGTTGATTTTCTGAATATACATTTACAATGCAGTCTTTTAAGTTTAAGTATTTAATAGTTTTTTAATCAATGTTGCATTTAATTGATGTATTGTAACTGTGTGTTTTTGAAATAATGTTGTATTTAATGATATATCAGTAGTACTGTATATGAGATTGTATTTTTTACTGAAATGTCTGTTTTTCTGTTGTAAACCGCCTAGAACTACTGGTAGGGTGGTGTACAAGAAAATAAATTATTATTATTATTATTATCTTATATAGAGAACCCTCCCCCATTATAAGTAAAACACTCTGCTTTCTCTGTCCACAAGCAAGAGAGATGTAGCCACACAAGTGGTGACCAACATGCTCAGAGTGATCATTTTGCTGGATTCTGCTTTAATGACAACTTGAACTGAGCTGAACAGAGCTGAAGCCAACTCTCCTGGAACAGCCTAGCCGAATGCACCATCCAGTCTCAAAATAGTAGTGTTTAATGATGGTATTAATAGAGATCTAAGTGGCAAACCTGCAGGAATCTACAAAGGATGATGATCATGGGATACCTGCTGATAACAGCAAAAAGTAATACAGTCCAACATCAGTTGGAGACTGCATGTTTGGTGTTGCTAGTGCCGCCTGGTCTTTTAACATCAAAAGAAACAAGGAATTTAGAAAATTTCCTGTGCTCTGCATCCCCTGAAGGTTTATCAAGTTTATTAAAAGTTTGTTATACCACCAAATCAGACTTCAAGGCGGTGTACATCTAACAATTAAAATTTAAAAAATAACAAAGGGGTATAACATAGTAGATGACGGCAGAAAAAGACCCGAATGGTCCATCCAGTCTGCCCAACCTGATTCAATTTAAATTTTTTTAATTTTTTCTTCTTAGCTATTTCTGGGCAAGAATCCAAAGCTCTACCTGGTACTGTGCTTGGGTTCCAACTGCCGAAATCTCTGTCAAAACCTACTCCAGCCCATCTACACCCTCCCAGCCATTGAAGCCCTCTCCAGCCCATCCTCCCCCAAATGGCCATATACAGACACAGACCATGCAAGTCTGCCCAGTACTGGCCTTAGTTTAATATTTAATATGCCGGGGGTCATGTAACATAGTTGAAGTTTTGATTTGAAGTGATTTAGGGTTGCTTCCTCTCTTAAATGGGCTGAGGCAGAGTTCCAAAGTGAAGGAGCAGTAACTGAAAAGTTATATTACGCATGGTGTTGAGGTGTCTTAAGGATGGTATGGAAAGCAGGTTTTGTGAAACTGAACGGAGAGTTCGTTGGGGAGTGTAAGGTATTAGTAATTTATTGATGAATTTAGGTTGACAAGAAGTTTGGGTTTTGAAAGTTAATAATAGGATTTTGTATAGCAAATGGGTTTTGATCAGCAACGGGGTAACATGGTCAAATTTTCTTGCATAGGCTATGATTTTAATGGAGGTGTTTTGCACTATCTAATTCCTTAAGGGTAATACCCTTATAGAGTGCATTAGTCAAGAAGAGTAATCATGAGTGAGTGGACTAAGATATTTAAAGCTGAAGAGTCCAGTCATTTTGAAAGTGAGCGTACCATATGCAGTCGGCAAAAACATTTCTGAACTACTGAACTAATTTGTTTGTGATAAGTTAGTCTTTCATCTAGGATAACTCCTAGTAGTTTAATGTTACATATGATTTTTATTGGAGTGGAATCTAGTTGAATATGACTGGATAACGAAAGTCCATCTTTGATAGGGAAAATCATATTTTTTGTTTTATTAATGTTTAATGCTAACGTTATTATTCAGCCAGTTTTTTTTAAAAAAATTTCCGATTTATGATAGCTATGTCGTCAGGATTCCCTAAATCGATAGGATGAATTAACTGTATGTCTTTGGCATAGACGAACATGTTGAAGCCAACTGACTGCCCTAGGATTAGTAGGGGTGCCAAGATGATGTTAAATAATAATGGTGATTAGATCGAACCTTGAGGAATACCGTAATTGTTAGAGAAAGTGTTAGAGGTAGAAGCATTATTGAACAATGGTCAGTGAAATATGAAGTGAACCAGTCCATAACTTGATCTGTGATTCTGATTTCTTGAAGGTGAGCTAGTAGAAGATTATGGTCGATAGTGTTGAAGGCGGCGGATAAGTCCAATGAAATGAGCAGAACTGACTTATGGTGGTCAAGGTGGTAAAGAATGTTAGTTGTTAGACCTATTCAAGTTTATTTGAGATTTGATAAAATCGCTTTTTTACATAGATTACAAAGCAATGAACAATAAAAAATAGGGGAGACTAACAATTTTTAGGGGTTCACAGATGTACTTTCAACGAGAGGGAGATGGAAAGAGGAACTACAACTTAGTATAGGAAAGAGAACAAAAAAGGGATAAAACAGAAGGGTATTTAATTGATCAATGCTTGACTGCTTCGAGTGGAAGTGTTGAATGGACTCCAAAATCAGATTAATTAAAAGCATCCCTATACAGGTAGCTTTTTAACTTTGATTTGAACTTTTCAAGGATTTTTTTTCTTCCCTTACCAGGGCTGGTAACCGATTTCAGGTTTGGGGAGCAGTAACTGAGAAAATTGTGTTTTGCCTAGTGTTTATAGTTCGTAGGGATGGAATTGCGATAAGATTTTTATCTTCAGATTGTAAGGTACGGAAGGGGTTATACGGGATAATGACTCTGTCTAGGAATAGCGGATCTTTGAATATTAGGACTTTAAATATATATTAATGACTTTTATAGCTAATTATTTTTTTAATTCTTTATTTATAACATTTTTCTTATTACATCAAGTATGCAAACTTGAAAAAGATCAATAATTCCATAAAACCTGCAGAGGAGATTGTTTAAAAAGGGGAACCGCCGAGACCACAACGATATCAGTGGCGGGACACCAGCAGCGGGGCTCCAGAGCACAGCTCCTCCCCTCCCCCGAGCCTGCAGAGGATATTGTTTAAAAAGGGGAACCGCCGAGACCGCACCGATACCAGCGGCAGGACACCAGCAGCGGGGCTCCAGAGCACAGCTCCTCCCCTCCCCCGAGCCTGCAGAGGAGATCGTTTAAAAAGGGGAACTGCCAAGACCGCACCGATACCAGCGGTAGGACACCAGCAACGGGGCTCCAGAGCACAGCTCCTCCTCTCCCCCGAGCCTGCAGAGGAGATTGTTTAAAAAGGGGAACCGCCGAGACCGCACCGATACCAGCGGCAGGACACCAGCAGCGGGGCTCCAGAGCACAGCTCCTCCCCTCCCCCGAGCCTGCAGAGGAGATCGTTTAAAAAGGGGAACCGCCGAGACCGCACCGATACCAGCGGTAGGACACCAGCAACGGGGCTCCAGAGCACAGCTCCTCCTCTCCCCCGAGCCTGCAGAGGAGATTGTTTAAAAAGGGGAACCGCTGAGACCGCATACCAGGCAGCGGGGCTCCAGAGCACAGCTCCTCCCCTCCCCTGAGCCTGCAGAGGAAATCGTTTGAAAAGGAATCCGCCATCTCCCCTAAATCTCCGACTGTTCAAACAGATAAGTAATAAGTATAATTACTACTTGTTATAACTCTGTTAAAAAAAAAAAAAAAGGTCTATTGAATCTAAAAGTTTAAAGCTACTGTTGGTTGAGTTTAAAAGTTAGACTAAAGCTATTAGATGATACATTTGTTGAATCTGAAACTCAATGCTAATACTAGTGCCGTTAGTTAATAAGTGCCATTAGTTGATAAACTAGTTGAATTTTAAAGTTTAATGCCAATATTAGTCAAATTGTTTAATGTTAATATTAGTTGAATGTAAAACTCTGACTATTGCAAACTACTACCATTTGTTGAATATAGAGGTTTATTACTAAGGTCAGCTGAACACAAATTCTGAATATTACGTACTATTACCATAAGACACTGCTCCGCCCCCCCCCCCCCTGAGCCAGCAGGGGATCCTGCTTAAAAGACTGCAGCTCCGACCAAAATAAGAGCACAGCGGAATCCCAACCAATAAGAACTCCACGGCACTACCTTGCACACCAACCAACCCCTATAGCTCTAGCACTCCCCCCATATACAATAAAAAATGACACCCAGCACAACAAAACTCTTGCTCGCCATCCTACTACTCTTCCCACTCCTAACAAAATGGAACTCATATGGATACCACATTCCCCCCATCCCAATTCTGACAGAGTCCAACAGACACATCCAACCTTCAAGAAAACCCCATCCACCCAGAAATCTGATAGACTGTTCAACGATCACCTACAAAAGCATCCCCCCAGTTGTGGAAAAAGGCCTTCTCCCAAGCCAAAAAAAACAATCCATAACACCCATCCACAATCAAGAAGCCTCCTCCATCCAAAATGCACCCACACTCCCAATACAACTTGCACATCAATAGCATGTGCATATATGAACATAAGATCGATAAACCCAAAGGCAGACCTCATTAAGGACTGGATATTCAAAGAACAACTAGGCTACCTATTCCTAGCTGAAACCTGGTTAACATCTGACTCATACCCTTGCATAACAGAATTCTGCCCTAAGGGGTACAAAGTAGAGCTTATCTGCAGAGAAAAGCGAGGGGGAGGATTGGCAATTCTAGCCAAAAACAATCTCAACATAAAAGTCCTAGACAAACACACGACACCCCATCTAGATCTACTAGCCTGCCAACTATCAGGCGATACACTCAAAGACACCATAACCTGCATTCTCTGCTATATAGCACCAAGAAAACGGAGCACTACAAAACATACGCTTGAAGACTTCATCTTCCAGAATTCACTAACATGAACTTACAACCTACTACTAGGAGACATTAATCTCCACCTCGAAGACCATACCTCCAATCAAACAGAAAGCCTACTCGCCTACCTCAAAACGCTATCCTACCAAATACTCAACCCCCCAACCCACTCACGAAAAAGGCCATCAACTAGATATTGCTGCATTCATGACCCAACAACCTCAAACACCTGAAATCCACATCTCAAATGGATCCTGGATCCCCTCCCTCTGGTCAGATCATTATAAATACACCTTCAACATCAACTGGGCTCAATGCAATTATAAACACAAATCCCCCATCAAAACCCGTCCAAAAATCGAACCAACCACTTTCTGGGACAAAGCAGATCCAGCAATCGAATCTATAGACCCCAAAGAATTCATACCACAATGGCAAACATTAATCGAAACAATCTTAAATGAGCTAGCTCCAATAAAATCAAAACACAAAATCTGCAGACAATCAGACAAATGGTTCGACACTGAACTGCTCCAACTCAATTTTTCTTCCTGTTTTTCCAATTTCTCAGTTGTTTTTTTTTTAGAGCCAAACCCTGCTGCTCTACTTTGGAAGAGATAGTCCCATAATCCGTGTTTAAAGTAGAAAAGGAAAGTTTAAAGATTTACATCCATAACTGAAATGGCCTGCCATAAGGCTTCCATATCTATCTTATCAAGTCTCTCCAAAACCCCCAAATTGATGTTAGACCCGCCAGTAGGACCCCTGGTGTGGGGTAATTGATGTGTTTCTCCTGCCACTCCATCCCCTGGTGAGGTTGGTGAAGCTGGCCCTCCAACGCTGAGGTCGAAAACCTCCTGCCCGTGCTTCAGCTCCTCAGACGCTCCCTCCCACTGGCTTCCTTCCTGGTTGGGGTGGAGCTGACTTTTGCTCTGGGCTTAGCACTGCCCGTTCCTGTAAGCTGAGTTCGCCCGAAAAACTTGGGCTCTCCCCCAAAGTAGCTATAGCAGATTTGCTTGATCGCAAAAAGGCTCCCTCTATAGTCATCTGAATCAGCCATTGTGGGGTTGCCGCCATGACTGGAGGGTTAGTATGAGGGGCTCCCTTCTTCTTGTCCATATTCAAATATGGGGATCATTGTTTAGCAATGCCAATAAGGGTGATTTAGCGGAGCCTCCCTCTCAGGCGTCCGCTCTCGTCGCCATCTTGATTTCATCTCAGGTTTATAGCTAATTCTGTGGTTGATAGGGAGCCAATGCGCATTCTTTATTAAAGATGTGACGTGATCAAATTTCCTTTTTCCTGTGATAATTTTTATTGCAGTTTTGTATTATTTGTAATCTTCTAATTTCCTTTTGTGCGATGCCTTTGTAAAGTGAGTTGCAATAATCCAGTTTTGATATCAGTGAATGGATTAAAGTGTTCAAAGAAGCATTTAAAAAATTGACCAATGATCTAATCATACGCAACCTGTGGAAACAGCTTTTGACAACAGAATTAGTTTGTTATCTAAGATTACGCTGAGAATTTTTATCTTGTTGACGGACTGGATCGAAGAATTGTTGATGCAAATTGCTAGTGGACTCTTGAGTCCATCTTTCAAGTTTATTCATGTCTTGATATACAGACCATCACATGTATCTAGACGGTTTACAATATTAAAAATTAGGAAGGTCTAATATAGTTTTTGATTTAGGTGCGATAAAATAAAAAGAGAGTAAACCTAATACTATGACAAAATAAGACTGATTGGAAACAAGAGGTTTGAGGGGATAGGGAAGTTTTAATTACAATGATAAATAAAAATAAAAGGGAGGGAAATGTGATAGGCGATTAATCAAATTTTTCTAATAAACTTGGAAACTTGGAGGGTAGAGGGATGGGGAGTAATGAGAGGAAAACAGGGATATTGCTTCTTAAAAGCTTCCCCCCCACACTTATTTATCACTTATTGGTAGGCATCTTTAAAGAGAAATGTTTTGAGATTTGTTTTAAATTTATTTAGGGAATTTTCATTGCGAAGCTAAGATGGCATTGCATTCCAGAGCAAGGGTGCAACTACTGAGAAAATGGAATTTCTAGTATAGTCCTTAATTGAAGGTACTGTCAATAGGTTTTGATTCATAGATCTAAGGACCCTAGAAGAGGTATGTGGAGTGAGATATTTATCTAGGAAGCCAGGGAGGTGAGAAATCTTGATTTTAAAAGTTAGAAGGAGAATTTTATATGTAGTTCGATGAGAGACCGGTAACCAGTGTAATTCTCGAAAAAGTGGAGTAACATGATCATATTTTATGGCCTTATAAATGAGTTCGATTGCGGTATTTTGGATCAGTTGAAATCTATGGATTTCTTTTTGAGTTATACCATGGTAAAGAGAGTTGCAGAAGTCTATATGTGAAATGATTAGAGAGTGAATTAGGATTTGGATCAAAGAGGGTTCAAGAACAGAGGTTATGGAACAGATTTTATTTTTGTGAGGTTCAGAGATAACATATTTTCTTGAAGCCAATGCTTTATTTTGGAGAGCTTTTGGTTATTGTTGTATATCTTCTCATCAGATTCAGAGTTAACTGGATGAAGGAGCTGAAAATCATCAGCTTAAGTGAAAACTGAGAACCTGATAGAATGGCACAGAGTTAGTAAAGGAGCTGTGAAGATTTTGAATAAGAGGGGAGATAGTATTGAGCTTTGAGGGATTCCGTGGTTGTTGGTTGAAGTTTTTGAAATTGAATTGTAAATCTACTCCTGGAGGTTCATTCCAAAAAGTAAGATTTGAACCATGCCAGATATGAATCGCTTATGTCTGTTGACTCAAGCCTTTTTAGTAAAAGATGATGGTCGATCGTATTGAATGCGGCCGATAAGTCCAAAGATATAAGAATAGTAGATTGGTGGTGATCTAGATAGTAAAGAATGGATGAAGTCAGGCCAATCAGAGAGTGTTTCGCAGAATGATTTTGATGAAAACTTGTCTGATTAGAATAAAGGACTCTGGTTGTCTCGACAAACTCAGAAAGTTGATTGAACACGACTTTCTCTGTTAATTTAGCGAGGAAGGGGATGTAACCCTGTTTGGTTAGGGTGAAGTACCTGAGTTTTTTCCACAAAGTCAGAAACACTAGCTTCTCAGTCATTTTTGCAAGGAAGGTGATATTGGCGATCGGGCGATAATTAGACTCTTCGTGTGAACTTGCTTTGGTTTCTTTGTTGGCGGTCCCATTCTGAGTCAGCCATGGCTGGCCGCAGCTTCATGAAGAGTTTCCATGGGACCACTCAGTGACACACATAAAACTAAACTAAACTTTATATATCAGGTCTTCAACCAGAGGAATCTCGACGCGGTTAACAATAAGTTAAAAAATAAGCTGAAATACAGCCAGAAAGACACTGTTTATGTAAAATCATTTACATGCTGCCTATCCTTAGCATGTTAAGCAGCTTACAAACACAGGAAATCAGTTAAACATATCAAACACTTATATGCTGATCTGTTATTTATTTCATTCATAAACCATAAGACCCTCTGGATGTGGAACAACAAACTAAAGTAAACGTACAATACATTACATATATTAAAAATAAGATATAATGAAGAACCCGGTCCCTTGTGAGAATGCTAATCACTTTCTGCTAACAGAGAGACCAGCAGCTTTCATTACAGAACCAACCTTATAGCTTTGTTTTTCCATGGACAGTCGAGGTAAAAGTTGAGCTGTTTTATATACATCATTCAGCAAATTTTCCACCAGATCCAGAAATCCATCTGGTGCTCCCACTCTCAGTTGTGGAGAGAATGTCAATTCACCATTTTCTAGTTGCAGATGTACCTCAAATAATGGTGTTGTGCTGACCTAAAACACAATTACATCTTGGCTATAGTGCATAACAGACTTATTTAGAGGATGTTTCACCTCCAGTTTTTGGGGTGGGGGGGTTGGAGGTTAAAAGTAGGAAATTTAGGATGTGCCAAAAGTACAGTTACTTACCTGTAATAGGTGTTATCCGAGGACAGCAGGTATATATTCTCATGTGGGTGACATTATGCACGGAGCCCAGTACGGACAGTGCAAAAGTGCATTGTCATTTTAAAAGACTGAAAAGTCTTGAAACCATCTGTACCGCACATGCGCTGGTGCCTTCTTGCCTGCCGCAGCTCGCAGAATTATCAGTTCAGTATAAAAAATGCTAGAAGCCAACTAGGGGAGATTGGAGAGTTGTGAGAATATCTGCCTACTGTCCATGGATAACACTTGTTACAGGTAAGTAAAGCACAGTTACTTACCGTAACAGGTGTTATCCAGGGACAGCAGGCAGATATTTTCACTAATGGGTGATGTCATCACAGAGCCCCCAGTTCGGACCACTTTAAGAACTTGGAAAGTTCTCAGCTGCCCTCACTGCGCATGCACGAGTGCCTTCCCGCCCGACGTAGGCGTGCGGTCCCTCAGTTAAGATAAGCCAGCTAAGAAGCCAACTCGGGGAGGTGGGAGGGTTGTGAGAATATCTGCCTGCTGTCCCTGGATAACATCTGCCTGCTGTAACTATGCTTTATCCCAGGACAAGCAGGCATATATTCTCACTGATGGGTGACCTCCAAGCTAACAGAATGGGATGGTGGGAAAGTTGGCCATTAGGAAAATAAATAAATTTTGTAATACAGATTGCCCGAAGTGCCCATCCCGCCTGCAGAAAGACTCCAGACAGTAGTGAGAAGTGAAGGTATGAACTGAGGACCAGGTGACAGCTTTGCAGATTTCCTCAGTGGGAGTAGACCTGAGGAAAGCAATAGAAGCTGCCATAGCTCTAACTTTATGGGCTGTGACACGGCTCTCCAGTGCCAGTCCGGTCTGAGCATAGCAGAACGAGATGCAGGCGGCTAGCCAGTTGGAAATCGTTCTTTTAGAAATAGGATGTCCCAATTTTTTGGATCAAAAGAGATGAAGAGTTAGGGAGAGGTTCTGTGCGGCTTTGTGCGATCCAGATAGTAAGCCAAAGCTTGTTTACAGTCCAAAGTATGCAAGGAAGAGAATGAGGCTTAGGAAAAAACACTGGTAGAACAATTGATTGATTGAAATGAAAGTCAGAGACAACCTTTGGAAGGAATTTTGGATTACTACGGAGAACCACCTTATCATGATGAAAAACTGTGAAAGGTGGATCTGCTACCAGTGCTTGTAACTCACTGACCCTCCTGGCAGAGGTAAGAGCAATAAGGAAGACCACTTCCCAGGTAAGAAACTTAAGATGAGCTGTGGCCATTGGCTCAAACGGAGGCTTCATCAAATTGGAAAGAACCACATTAAGGTCCCAGACTACAGATGGAGGCTTGAGAAGTGGTTTCACATTGAAAAGCCCCTTCATGAATCTGGATACCAAAGGATGAGCAGTAAGAGGTTTTCCCTGCACAGGTTCATGATAAGCAGTAATAGCACTGAGTTGGACTCTAATGGATGTAGATTTAAGACCAGAGTCAGACAAAGACAGTAGATAATCCAACACCAATTCCACTGCCAAAGAAGTTGGATCATGGTGATGAAGTAAACACCAGGAAGAAAACCAAGACCACTTCTGTTGATAACATTGTTGTGTGGCTGGTTTCCTGGAAGCATCAATAATTTGATGAACAGAGTTCAGCTCGAGAGAAACCAAGCTGTCAGGTGTAGAGACTGCTGCAGGTTGGGATGTAGAAGGGATTGCTGATTCTGAGTAAGCAGAGTAGGAAACACTGGAAGATGTATGGGTTCCCTGGAACTGAGTTGCAGAAGAAGGGAAAACCAATGTTGCCTGGGCCACCTTGGAGCAATGAGAATCATGGTGGCTGCTTCCTTCTTGACCTTGAATAAGGTTCGCAACATGAGAGGAAATGGAGAGAAGGCATATAGGAACCGACCTGTCCAATCCAGAAGAAAAGCATCTGCCACCAGACGGAGTGGAGAGTAAAGTCTGGAGCAAAACTGGGGAAACTAGTAATTGTGAGGAGCTGCAAATAAGTCCACCTGTGGAGTGCCCCATTGGGCAAATACGGACTGGAGAGTTACAGTGTCAAGAGTCCATTCATGAGGTTGAAGAATTCTGCTGAAATTGTCTGCTAGTGAATTCTTTTCTCATTGAATATAGATAGCCTTCAAGAACAAATTGGAAACTGTCACCCAAGTCCAAATCTTTTGAGCCTCCTGACACAACAGGAGAGAACCTGTGCCTCCCTGCTTGTAGCTCTTAATGACAGACACACTACACCAAACTCTAGCTACAATTACGACTTGGATGGAAAACCACAAACTGAAACTCAACCCAGACGAAACTAAATTCATTCGCCTAGAAAATAACAAAATCCCAACCATAACCAACTTAGAAATCAACTCTATCAACTACCCTTTGCAAACCACCCTAAAACTACTAGGTATGACTATTGACAAAGGCTGCACCATGCAACCACAAATAAACAAAACAATACAGAAATCTTTCACAGTAATGAGAAACCTTAGACAAGTCTGAAAATTCTTCGAAAAACACAATTTCAGCTCCTAGTACAATCTCTAATCCTAAGTATCCTAGACTACTGCAACATCCTCTACCTCCCCTGCCCTGCAATAATGATTAAACAATTACAGACAATTCAGAATACAGCTCTGAGACTCGTCTACTCATTGAAGAAACATGACCACATTACGGAGGCATTCATCAATTCACATTGGCTTCCAATCCAGGAAAGAATACAATTTAAATTCTACTGTATACTATTTAAAACTATAAATGGAGACAGCCTAATCTACCTAAATGACCGCCTCATCCAAACTACCTCTACCAGGCATAGAAAAACAACCCCCCATTCACTTAATCCCCCAATCAAAGAAGTAAAACGGAAAAAACTATACGATGGCCTACAAGCCACTCAAGCAGCAAAAATAGATAACCAAATCTCCAACCTATTGATAACAACCCCAGACTACAAGATGTTCAGAAAGGAAATAAAAACTATACTCTTCAAGAAATCCCTTAATAAAGCTTAATACCATGAATACCCCTTCTTACCATCACCTGATCCTTCTTATCCGTCTCTTGGAAATGATCTCTGATCTAACTTTGTAACCCTTCTTCCATAACTCTTTTTGTAATCCGCTTTGAACCGAAAGGTAATGGCGAAATAGAAATCTGTAATGTAATGTACATTGCTACTTGATTGTCCGTGCAAAGAAGGAGGACTTGGGGATAGAAGAGATGTTGAAACTCCTTGAGGGCATAAAACATCGCTCTGAGTTCCAGGAAATTGATGTGAAATTTCCTCTCTCTGGCAGTCCAAAGACCCTGAGTCTGCAGATTGTCCATACGCGCCCTCCCCAGGCATAAGGAGATGCATCTGTGGTGATGATCTTGTGTTGAGGTGGCAAGTAAAACAGAAGACCTCTGGAAAGATTGGATGAGGTCACCCACAAACAAAGAGACTGCAGAAGAAAAGATGTAACGGATATGTGCTGCGAGAGACGATCTGTCGCTTGAGACCACTTGGATGCTAGAGTCCACTGAGGAGTTCGCAGATGGAGTCTTGCCAAGGGTGTGACATGGACCGTAGAGGCCATGTGTCCAAGAACCATCATGTGTCTGGCAGAGATGGTTGGAAGAGAAAGCAATTGCTGACTGATACGAATGAGATTCTGAAGTCGATCTGGTGGAAGAAACGCCCTCATAAGAGTGGTGTCAAGAGTCGCCCCAATGAATTGGAGACGCTGCGTCAGAATGAGATGTGATTTGGGAAAGTTGACTTCGAATCCCAGAAGCTGAACAAAGGAGATGGTTTGAGACGTTGCTTGAACCACGCCCTGAGGAGAAACATCCTTGATCAACCACTCGTCCAGGTAAGGAAAGACCTGGAGACCGTGTAAGCGCAGACAGGCGGCCACCACAATCAGGCATTTCGTGAATTCTCTGGGAGAAGATGCCAGACCGAAAGGGAGAACATTGTACTGGTAATGATATTGATTTATCTGAAACCGAAGATACTTCTGAGAGGCCGGATGCATGGTTATATGCGTGTAGGCTTCTTTGAGGTCTAGGGAGCATAGCCAATCGTTGAGATTGAGATGAGGATATAGGAGAGCCAGTGACAACATCTTGAATTTTTCTCTGACCAAGAAGTTGTTGAGAGCTCTGAGATCCAAGATGGGACTGAGTCCCCCCATCTTCTTGGGGACCAAGAAGTAACGGGAGTAAAAACCTCTTTCCTGTTGATTTAGAGGAACTTCCTCAATGGCATTTAGCAGAAGAAGAGATTTCACCTCCTGAAGAAGAAGGGAGGATTGTGCAGGGTCCAAAGCAGACTCTTTTGGAGGACAGTCTGGAGGAAAAATCTGAAAATGAAGAGTGTAACCCTGACGAACGATGGTGAGGACCCAATGATCCGAGGTAATGAGTTCCCAACGATTGATGAATAACTGAAGACAACCTCCGATGGGCTGGGGCAATGGTTGAGAAATGCTGGATTGGCTATGCTCCGAAGAAACTGGTCAAAAAGGCTGCTAAGGTTTAGGTTGTGCAGCCGGTTGTTTCTGCTGTTGTTGGAGAGGCTGCTGTTGTCTACGAGGTTGAGACTGAGATTGTTGCAAAGGTCCAGCAGCAAACCTACGCTGGTAAGTAGGCTGTGGCCTGTAAGGACGAGCAAGTGGAGGCTTTTTCTTGTTTTTAATCCAAGTATCCCACCTGGTTTCATGAGCTGAAAGCTTTTGGGTCATTGTATCTAAAGACTCACCAAAAAGTTCATCGCCTAAACAAGGAGCATTGGCCAAATGATCTTGATAATTAACATCCAGCTCAGATACTTGAAGCCAAGCCAAACATCGCATAGCTACAGACATGGAGGTAGCATGAGATGTAAGCTCAAAGGTATCATAAATAGAACAAACCAAAAAACTTCCTCAATTGCAACAATGAAGCAACTACTGCTGCAAAAGAGGAACTTTACGCTCAGGCAAGTATTTCTATAGAGCAGACACTTGTTGTATTACACTTGTTGTATTAAGTATCTGAGGTAAAAAGAAAAATGGAAAGCATAATTTCCAGACCTATTGGCGAGTGTGGAATTCTGGAATAAACACTTACCAAAACGGTCCATTGTTTTACCCTCTCTGCCAGGAGGGACAGAAGCATAAACACTGGCACCAGCAGATTTTTTGAGTGTAGACTCCACCAAAAGTGACTCATGAGGAAGCTGAGGCTTATCAAACCCAGGAAGAGCCACCACTCTGTAGAGGGAGTCCAGTTTATGAGGATCCCCTGGAACAGTCAAAGGAGTTTCCAAATTTTTATAATAAGTCTCCCTGAGAATATCATGAAGAGGGAGCTTAAGAAACTCTTTAGGAGGCTGCTCAAAATCTAATGCATCCACAAATGTTTTAGATTTTTTTAGAATCAGATTCCAGAGGGATGGAAAGTGCCTCTGACATTTCCCTCAAAAATTTTGAGAAAGAGGTCTGTTCAGGCTTCAAAATAGGCTCTCTAGAAGAAACATCACCATCAGAAGAAGCCTCATCTTCTCTCAGGATAGGTTCCTCAGAGTCCTCCCAGAGATCCGAGTCCTTCGTCGGTGGAAGATGGGAGGTGGGTGTCAAGGGCTCAACATGCTTGAGCTTCCTCAGTGATTTGCCTGATTTGACCGACATCGTCTCAGGAGATGCATAAGATGTATAAGAAGATCAGGAGATGTATAAGAAGAATGTCGAGCTGAATCAGACATCGCACCCGAAGGTAATACTGTCGACACCAAAGACATTTTTTGAGACGGTGTCGGGGCAGTAAAGACTGGCTCAACAAAAGTCGATGCCGGAATGGACGGCTCAGACCTGGTCGGTGCCGCTAAGGTCGATGCTGAAACCATCTGCTCAGAACGAACTGGCACTGGAGGAAACAGTGTCACTAGCACTGGAAGCAAAATTTGCAATTGCTCTCGTAACTGGACTTTAAGCACGGCAGCAATTGTGTCCTTGAGAGACTGCACCAGTACCGCTTGCCTTTTTGCCGGTACCTTTGGTGTTGCTCTACGCTCTGGAGATAAGGAGGCCAATGACGAGGCACTCACCTCTATTGAAGCTGAGCGTTTTTTAGGACGCTTCAAGGTCAGCAGGACTTGGCTCACTGCAGTAGTGACCTGAGGACCTGTAAGGGTAGGGGAAGGCTTCTTAGCCAGCTTACTCATGCGACACTGTGGGGGAATCCTGCGATGTCGAATGATGTGAAGTCGACTTCGGTGTGGACTCCGATGCCGGGACCGATGCCAAATCACCTTCCATAGCGGACCCGAACAGCAAACGTTGTTGAATCTGGCAGTTTCTGAGGGTCCTCTTCTGAAGAGAAGAACAAGGGGTGCAGGATTCAGCCCTGTGGTCTGGCCCTAGACACTGGAGACACCAGCGATGCGGGTCCGTGACCGTTCGCACTTTTTAAAACTCTTAGACGGTTGGGACATGGAGGAAAAAATAGCCTCAGTGAAATCGAAGGTCAAGGTTTGAAGCTTAGAACAGGCCCTGCAGGGCCGAGAAAAAGTAAAAAAAAATTTTTTTAACTTGAAATGAAAAAGAAAAGATAAAGGAACAATATATGAAGAAAAAAGTATAAAATAAAGCCATGTGAGTAGGAAGGCAGCAAAAATTAATGCACGCGACTGAAAAGCGACTTCTTAGCTCTGCGTAAACTAGAAAACTGAGGGACCGCGCGCCTACATCAGGCGGGAAGGCACTCACGCATGTGCAGTGCGGGCAGCTGAGAACTTTCCAAGTTCTTAAAGTGGTCCATACCGGGGGCTCCGTGGTGACATCACCCATTAGTGAGAATATATGCCTGCTTGAATTGGGATAACTGTGCTTTATCCTAGGACAAATAGGCAGCATATTCTCACATGTGGGACTCCCTAGCTGCCAGGTTCTGTCATGGAAGAATGTTGTATAAGGTTGGTCTAACACAGCGGTCTCAAACACACGGCCCACGGGCCGCATGTGGCTCTCCAGATGCTATTTTGCGGCCCGCAGTCTGGACTCGATGATCAACATCAGAGAGGCTTTTGACGCAGGCGTGGATCTCGCGAGGAGCTGCCACCCGCGGCTTTGAACGGAACGATCGACTGGGAGCCGGCCAGACACGCTGCTGCTCCACAAGGAAGGGAACGGAAGGAGAGGGGAAAGAGAAATGCTCTGCTGCATATGAAAGGAGGACCCTAGGGAAATGCTGCTGCTGCTGCACAGGGAAAGGGAGAGGGAGGGAAGGGGGAAGAGAAATGCCTCTCCTGCACAGGAAAGAGGGGAGGGAAATGCTGCTTCTGTTGCTGCTGCACCCAATCGGGGAAAGAGAGGGAAGGAAGGAGAAGGAAGACAAGGGAGAGGAGAGGAACAAGAGATGCCAAGTTCATGGAAGGGAGGGAAGGAAAGGAGATATCAGAACATAGAGGGGGAGGGAGAAATGCCAGGGCATGGGGGGAGGGAAGGACACAGATGCCAGACCAGGGGAAAGGAAGGAAGGAGGGAGGGAGAGAAAGGAAAGAGATGTCAGACATGGAAACAGGACGGAAGAAGAGAGAGAGATAGGAAGGGAAGGTAAAACATGGAAACGTAGATTTTGTTGGGTTTTTTTTTTTCCACCATGAAAATTTATTGAAAGTTTATATAACACAAGAAGGGACAGAAAGGTTAACAGACAATGGAACAACAATAGCATCAACAAGCTTCAGAATAAACAAAATAATATCAATGTACGAAATTTAAGAAGCAAGTCAAATACACGAATTTCAATAATAGAATAATTGATAAAATATCATAGGGGAGCAATAGAGTAGGGTAGATAAGCGAGGGAGGAAAGGAAGGAAATCAAAAGAGAGGAGCAAAGAGGGCAGAAGGTAGGAGGGGACAATCAATCTAATTGAAAGAAGGGAGAAAGAGAAAGGAGAGATCCCTCAGAGGCCCAAGAAAAGGAGAGAAAGAGAAAGAAGAGAGAAGAGAACAGCAGTAAATTAGAAAAATGGAAAGAGATATAATTATAAAATGAGAATATGGATCTAAAGAGAATCCAAATAGTCTATAAAAGCGGCCCATTTAGTAGAGAATTTAGAAGACAGGGGCGAAATAGAGGAAATCAATGACTCACGTTTATGTTGAAGTAGTACCGATTGGAACTAGAAATGTACTGAGAGCGAATCAAATGATTTCCAATTGGAAAGAATAAGACGTAGAGCGATAATGAGTAGCGTGTCAAATAAAGAGCGCTGAGACGGGGGAATATTCAAATTAGGAGCCTCTGATTTTAGTACAATGATAGCAGAAGAAAGATCAAAGTTGAGTTTAAAGATTGAGCGAAAAATAGCCCATATTTCAGACCAGAAGGTTCGTAGAAGAGGACATTCAGATATCATATGGAGTAAGGTGCCAGGATGGGACTTACAGTTCCAACAGTGATTGGAGGGGAGAAGGCCAGCTATATGAAGTTTTTGAGGTGTCCAATTTGTCCTGTGGTGTAAAAAGAACATAGATTGAATCAAATTTGCAGATGAAATGGTTCTAAGAGTTTTAGACCAGAGGTTTGTCCATTGTTTGTTATGAATTGGATGTCCAAGATCAAGTTCCCAACATTTATGTAGAGAAGCGTCTGAGTGTATCATATGTGAAATAGATAATTTATAAAATTGTGATGCTGTGTGACCACTGGCAAGAAGTTTAGAACGAAGAATGAGCAGAGAGGGGGCTCCCGAAGAAAGTGTAGGTAGGATCTTAGATTTCTTAATGACACTAGTGAGTTGTACCCATTGGTTAAATGCCGAAGGCGGGAGAGAAAATTTGTTACATAGCTCTGCAAAAGTGAGAAGTTGCAAGGTCGGTGTGCAGATGTCAGCTAGGGACCAGATCCCAAGTTTTGCCCATTGAGGCCAAAGAAAAGGTTTTTTGGCTATTAGGAAATGTGGATTGTGCCAAATAGAGATTAAAGGAGACGTAGTAATAGAAATATCCAATGATTTGTCTAATTCAAGCAAACACGACACTGATTGAGAAATAATAAGATTAGTCTTAAGAAGGCGAGCGTGAGATGTCAAAAAGGCAACAAGTGAAGGAGAAAAGGTACATAAGGTGTGCTCCAGATCTAACCAAAGAGAACAATAATCAGGGGTCAGAGAGAGCCAGCGGCTAGATTGCTGTAGTATAAAAGCTTTGTGATAAGTAAAAAAGTCAGGTAATAAAACTCCTGCTCTATCTTTTGGGGCCTTTAATTTTTTTAAGGGCAATTTTGGGAGGTTTACTACTCCAAATGAAATTGGAGATATGTTTATCAATGGATTTGTAAAATGAGTTTGAGAATAATCTTGGAATCATACTAAGTATAAAATTAATTTTAGGAGCAACAACCATTTTAATAGTTTCTATTCTGCCCCACCAGGAAAGATGTAGAGGGTGCCAAGATTGCAGTAGAGATTTAGTGAAGGAGATAAGGTGATCACTATTGTGATGAATCGTAGCAGACAGAGTAGGATAGAGATCGATTCCCAAATATCGGATGTGAGAGGGAGACCAAAGAAGGTGATAAGGTTGAACCATGGCCGAAAGGGAGTGAGTGTTTAGAGGTAAAACTTCAGTTTTATGTTGGTTGAGCTTATATCCAGAAAACATGGAAAAGGAGTGAATTAAGTCAAACAAAGCCGGAAGAGAACAATCAGGATTGGGGAGGTAAAGCAGCACATCATCCGCGTATGTAGACAATTTATATTCAGAATCATTATGAACTATACCAGATATTTTTTCACAAGAACTGATGGCAAGAAGAAGAGGTTCTAGAGCTATATTGAAAAGGTAAGGGGAAAGGGGACAACCTTGTCTAGTGCCCCTAAGATAACATTAATATCTCAAGCACCTGGAGGAGGCCTGATTGGTGGTTTGGTATAAAAAAGGCCTTTCATGAATCTGGAAACTAGAGGATTTTCTGATAATGGCTTTTTATCCAGAGGTATATGAAAAGCCTGAGATGTCTTATCTGTCTGTCTGTCCAAATTAGATTGTAAGCTCTTCTGAGCAGGAACTGTCTAATGAATATTAAATGTACAGCGTTGCGTACACCTTTCAGCACTATAGAAATAATAGTAGTAGTAGTAGTAGCAGCAGCAGCAGCACTGAGGTGAACTCTGACCGATGTAGCTTTGAGTCCCGAGTTAGAGAGATAGAGAAGATAGTCCAGATGTGATGAGAGAGGACAAGTGATTGGATCCAGTGAGTGAAGATTACATCAGACTGTGAAGTGAGCCCATTTGAAATAGAAACATAGAACATAGAAACATAGAAAGATGACGGCAGAAAAGGGCTACAGCCCATCAAGTCTTCCCACTCTACTGACCCACCCCATTAAGTCTGGGTGCTGATGACTTAGTTCCTTAGCTCGACCCTCGTAGTGATCCTACGTGGATGTCCCATTTATTCTTAAAGTCGAGCACGCTGGTGGCCTTGATCACCTGCATCGGAAGTTTGTTCCAGTGATCCACCACCCTTTCTGTGAAGAAGTACTTCCTGGTGTCACCATTAAAGTTCCCTCCTCTGAGTTTGAGTGCTTGCCCCCTTGTGACCGATGGTCCTTTGAGAAGGAAGATGTCGTTTTCCACCTCGACACGTCCTGTGAAATATTTAAATGTCTCAATCATGTCCCCCCTTTCCCTGCACTCCTCTAGAGTATAGAGCTGCAATTTGCCCAGTCTTTCTTCGTATGAGAGACCCTTGAGTCCGGAGACCATTCTAGTGGCCATCCGCTGGACCGACTCGGCTCGAAGCACATCTTTACGGTAATGTGGCCTCCAGAATTGCACACAGTACTCCAGATGAGGTCTCACCATGGCTCTGTAAAGTGGCATTATGACTTCAGGCTTGCGGCTGACGAAGCTTCTCTTGATACATCCCATCATTTGCCTTGCCTTGGATGAGGCCTTCTCTACTTGTTTGGCAGCCTTCATGTCTGCACTGATGATTACTCCCAAATCCCGTTCTTCTGAAGTCCTAGCTAGTGCTTCTCCATTCAAGGTGTATGTTCTGCATGGATTTCTGCTGCCAAGATGCATGACTTTACACTTCTTAGCGTTGAAGCCCAGCTGCCATGTTGAGGACCAGTTTTCCAACATGATCAGATCCTGCGTCATACTACCCTTGAGACTGCTTTCACTTACTATATTACACAGTTTGGCGTCGTCGGCGAACAGTGCTACTTTACCCTGAAGCCCCCGGGTTAAATCCCTTATGAATATGTTGAAAAGAGATGGTCCCAGGACTGATCCTTGCGGCACTCCGCTAGTCACCTCCGATGTCTCAGAGAGGGTGCCGTTGACCACCACCCTCTGAAGTCTTCCACTCAGCCAATCATAGACCCATGCAGTTAGTTTCTCACCTAACCCCATCGATTTCATCTTGTTTAATAGTCTACGGTGCGGGACACTGTCAAAAGCTTTACTGAAATCCAAGTACACCACGTCCAGAGACTCTCCCGAGTCTAGCTTTCCTGTCACCCAGTCAAAGAAGCTGATAAGATTGGATTGGCATGACCTGCCCCTAGTGAATCCATGTTGACAGGGATACCTCAGATTTCCCTCATCCAATATCGTGTCCAATTTACCTTTAAGTAAAGTTTCCATAAGTTTACACACTATTGATGTGAGACTCACTGGTCTGTAATTCGCAGCCTCCGCTCTGCAACCCTTTTTGTGCAGAGGAACAACGTTGGCTGTTTTCCAGTCCAGGGGGACTCTCCCCGTACTTAGAGAGAGATTGAAGAGCATGGCTAACGGTTCTGACAGAACATCGCATAGCTCTCTGAGCACTCTTGGGTGCAAATTGTCCGGTCCCATGGCTTTGTTCACCTTGAGTTTTGACAGTTCTCTGTAAACATCAGCTGGTGTGAACTCAAAATTCTGAAATGGGTCTTCCATGCTTTGCTTTGCTTCCAGACGTGGCCCGTGCCCTGGTGCCTCGCATGTAAAGACTGAACAGAAGTAATCATTTAGTAGTTTGGCCTTATCGGAATCTGTTTCCACATAGTTCCCTTCTGGCGTTCTAAGGCGTACTATCCCGTTTGCGTTCTTTTTCCTGTCGCTAATGTATCTGAAGAAAGTTTCAAGTTTCAAGTTTATTAGTTTTTCATATCCCGATCATAAAGCAAATATCTGACCGGTTAACAATAAAAATTTAAAATAGAAGAATAAGAACTAGTTAATAGTGTATTAAAGGATATAGGGAAAACATATTAAACATATACAGACAAACACGACCGTGAGGATGAATGGGGAGGAGGGGAAAAGTTACATAATATTAGGAGAAATGATATAGTGGGAAGGGAAAAAACATGGAGGGTAATTGTGCGTGATGTTATGAGATGCCCTAATGTAAAAGATGAGAATTATGAGAGTGTTGAAAATTTAATAGATGAAGTAAAGATTAGGATTTGGTAAAGGCATCTTGGAATAGGAAAGTTTTAAGATTGGTTTTAAATTTTAGTAGATGATTTTCGTCACGAAGAAATTGAGGGAGAGAATTCCATAAGGTTGGAGCAGTAATAGCAAAGTTAGTTTTCCTAGTATAGTAGGACTCTTTTAGAGACGGAATAAAAAGAAGTTTTTGATCGGTGGATCATAAGGATCGGGGAGAGCTTTGGGGAATTAATAATTTATCGAGGAATAAAGGTAAGTGAGATTGTTTGATTTTGAAGGTAAGCAGTAAGATTTTGTAGGTTATACGATGCGTGACTGGGAGCCAATGAGCTTCTTTAAGAAGAGGGGTGACATGTTCAAATTTACCTATTTTGTAGACTAGTTTTATTGCAGTATTTTGTATAAGTTGCAACCGTCGAAGTTCTTTTTGAGGTAGTCCATTTAACAAAGAATTACAGTAATCTAAATGCAAAATGACTAGGGAATGAATGAGGATGTTAATTGAATCATTATTTAGAATAGAACTGAGTGAACGGATGATGCGTAATTTAAAGAAACAGGTTTTTACTACTGAGATTTGTCTCCTTTCTTAATGTTCTTCGCTAGAGTTTCTTCCATTTGAAGTTTGGCCTCCCTGACTGCTGTTTTGACCGCTGCAGACTTTGTCCTGTATTCAATGTTTGCTTCTTTTTCCCCCATGCGTTTGTATGAGAGAAATGCTCTTTTCTTCTCTTTGACGAGGTGCGAGATCTCATCAGTGAACCATTGGGGTTTCTTTTTTCTTTGCTGTTTGGTTACCGATTTAATGTAGCGTTTAGTTGCCTCATGAAGGGTTGATTTCAAGGTTGACCACATAGCTTCCACATTATCAGTTACTTCTTGAACCTGGAGCGTCTGATGGACGAAATTTCCCATGTGTGTGAAGTCGGTGCCCCGGAAATTGAGTACCTTTGTTTTTGTTTGTGACCTAGGGAAGCCTTTCTTAAGGTTAAACCATACCATGTTATGGTCACTGGTGGCTAGCGTTTCTCCCACCGAGACCCCCGAGACGCTTTCCCCGTTCGTAAGTACCAGGTCCAGGATGGCAGCGCTTTGTGGAACGATTTCTAGAAGCTTCAATGATGGCTGACACTGGTGCAGAAAGTGGAAAAGCATTTACTGATTGGGATAGAGATACCATGCTGTGAGTGCTAACCAACATAAGATTGGGATGGAGAAGAGAGCTTTCATTCCGTGTTACCATGTTTCCCTGAAAATAAGACCTACCCCAAAAATAAAACCTAGTGGTCAGCAGCCACGCTTCCTCCGCCTCCGAACCCCCACTGACCCTCCATCCTTCTCTCCCAACCGAACCTCGCCAACCACGACCATAGATACCTTCCGGCAGAGCAGCATCGGGCCAGCAACACTCTAAACAGGCTGCTTCGCAGCCTTCTCACTGGGGAATTCTCTCTGCTGTGTCACTGATGATGTCATCAGTAACACGGCACCCAGAAGGCCCCGGTGAGAAGGCCACAAAGCAGTCTGTTTAGAGTGCTGCTGGCATGACGCTGCTCTGCCAGAAGGTATTTATGGTTGCGGTCAGTGGGGTTCAGATGGGAGAGAAGGTTGGAGGGTCAGTGGGGGTTCAGTGGTTCAGCTGTGCGGCGGGGGTGGCAGCGGGTGCTCAAGGGTTCTTCTGCACAAGGGATGGGAGAGAGGGAAGGATGACAGCTGGGCAAGGTTATGCTGCATGAGGGAAAGGAGGGGGGATAGGAGGGAAGGATAGAAGCTGAGCAAGGGTTCTGCTGCACAGGGGGATGGGAGGGATAGAAAGATGCTGCAGAGGAAAGGCACGAGGGGATGGGTGAGAGGGGAGGAAAGATGTTGCACATGTGGGGGAGAGAAAGAAAAGAGGAAGAATTGGGGTGAAGGACAGGAAGGGAGAGATGATAATTTACATGAAAAAAATAAGCCCTACCCGAAAATAAGACCTAGTGTGTTTTTTGGACCCCAAATTAATATAAGACACTGTCTTATTTTCGGGGAAACACGGTAGTAACAGTGTGTGATAGGATTTTGTAGGAGAAGAGGAAACCCTAGTTGACGGGGCCACTGAGGCACTATGAGAATCATGGTGGCTTGTTCCTGACAAAGTATGAATAAAGTCTTCCTAATTAGAGGTATTGGAGGGAAGACATACAGAAATTTCTCCTGCCAGCTAAGGAGGAAGGCATCCAACTCCAGACTACTGGGAGTGTAGATCTGGAACAGAAGACTGCAAGTTTGTGATTATGGGGGGGAAGCAAAGAGATTTATTTCTGGAGTGCCCCAATCGTTGAATATCTCATGTAAAACAGCAGAGTTGAGTGACCATGAGGTTATAGGAGTCTGCTCATTTTGTCTGCTAAGATATTCTGTTTCCTTGCTAGATAAACCACTTTCAGAAATATGTTGCAAGGAATTGCCCATGACAAAATCCTGATCGATTCTTGACAAAGTGAGCAAGACCCATTGCCTCATTGTTTGTTTACATAGTACACAGCTACTTGTTTGTTTGCTCAAATGAGAATTATTTGATTGAGATGGTGATTTTGGATCATGAAAAGAGCATTACAGATTGCTGGAAGCTTCAGGAGACTGATGTGGAGAGTTTTTTCTTGAGGATTCCAGCTGCCTTGAGTATGGAAGCCATTGAGATAAGCTCCCCAAGCAAGCAAAGAAGCATCTATTGCTAATATCTTTATGTGGTGGAATGTGAAATAGAAGGCCCCTAGACAGATTGGCCGGTGATAACCATCACTGAAAAGATTGACAAACTGTTGATGTGACTTATAATTGTTGAGATAGTGTATCAGTGGATTGAAATCATTAGGTTCAGACTGTCCACTGAGGGTCTCTGAGATGTAGACAGGCAAAAGGAGTTACATGAACTGTAGATGCCGTGTGACCTAGGAGATGCATCATTTGTTATGCTGTGATGCGCTGAAGGGTGGAGACCTTTTGGCAGATATGGATGAGAGTGTTGAAACTCTTGCGGCAAAAAGGCATGAGCTTGAGTTGTATCTAAGAATTTGAATGGGTTGTAAATGAGATTTCTGGTAACTGACTGCAAATACAAGAAGTTTTAGTAGACGCATTGTTGAGTTCATGGCATGGTGAACTTGTTGAGATGTTGGGGTCTTGATCAACCAGTTGTCTAGATAAGAGAACACATGGAAACCATAAGAGTGGAGGATTGAATCCACTACTACTAAGCATTTCGTGAATATTCTGTGTACCGGAAGTGGCTTGTTTCCACTCGAAAACGAAGATATTTCCTTTGGGCTGGGAGAATGGAAATGTGTGTATAGGTTTCTTTGAGATCTAGAGAGCAGAGACAATCATTTGTTTGTTTATTTCTCACCCGCCCTTATCCAGGGCGAATTACATATTAACATACAAAATAAAAGATTTACATTTATCGTACAAAACACTTCAAAGACACACTAACAAATTACATACTTACATATCAAATCAAAATACATATAACATACATGTTGCATCAACAACAAATTTCATTTAAGGCCAAAACTGGCCAAACCCACACATACATCAAAATATAAAATTCCATAAGTCATACAAGATTCCTCAGTAACAGACATCAATAAACCAAATAAAACAAACCAGACCATCTAACACTTCTGTGACCAGCACTCAGCTGTAACAGTAGTAAGAGGGTTCCCAGAGAGACCATACAAAATTTCTCCTTCACTAAGTATTTGTTGAGAGCATGGATATCTAGAATTGGATGAAGACCTCTGGTCTTTTTTTGGTATGAGGAAATATTTTGAGTAGTTCCCTTGGCCCCTCTTCTGCTGAGATAAAGTACTTGTTCAATGGCATTGAGCTGGAGGAGGGGCGAGAGCTCTTGATGAAGGAGGGTCTTTTGATGGGACTTGAAAGACGACTCTCTTGGAGGATTGTCTGGAAGATTTTTCTGAAAACAAAGGGCTTAGCCCAGTCTCACTACTTGAAGGACCCAGTGGTCTGCTGTTGTTTTAATAAACTTGAAACTTGATGAAGGACCATCGCTGGTAAAAATGAGTGTGAAAGCCTCCTATAGGGAGAGTAAGAGGTATGGGTTGCAGAATACTGGTTAGGATGAAGTAAAAAAGATGGTTGAGAATTTTGTTGAGACTGAATTTGTGATTTTTGACATCTCTGCTGCCTAGGACGCTTCTGCTGTGGAGCTCGAGAGGAGGTAGAAGGTGGAATATACCTCCATTTAGAGCAGTAGGAAGAGTGTTTGGGGTTGTAATACCGTTTAAGGTTTAGAAGACTTTGAGGTTGAAAGTGTTGTCATAGAGTTCTCATGTCTTAAATTTTTGAGTAACTTCTTTAATTTTGTACCCAAACAAATCGTCTTCTAGACAGGGGATGTTAGCCAAATGTTCTTGAATATTAGCATTAAGGTCAGAAACTCGAAGCCAGGCCTGCCTCCTCATGGTGACAGAAACTGCTGAGGTTCGTGAAGTGACATCAAAAGCGTTGAATACTGAATGAGCCATATATTTTCTGGTTTCAAAGAGATCATTAGCAATGTGTTGAATTGAATCTAGATAGTTTGGTGTGATATATTGTTCATATTCAGACAATGTGAGGGATTAAGACTGCAGTTATGCCATTGGGCAGTATGGGGCTTGGACTGACTGCAGTTAAGATAAGTGTAGGCTGTTTGTTATTTATTCACAACTTTAAGTTTTCATAATAGAAAGTTTTATAAATCATATAAAGGATGTTTGTGATTATATTGAATTTTCACTAACATGAGCACTATTCTTGCAAGAGAGGTTTTTCAGGATCAATGATTGAAATCTGGAACCATTAAGTCTTGATTGTGGTTCTTTTCTGTATATCAAGCAGGTTTCTGAGATCCTTTTCCTCTCTGTTAATTTTGCTTGCTGCGCAGCACAATTGGATTGTATGCAGTTTTGGTTGGTCCAGGACTACTTCTGTTCTAGACTGGAATCATTCAGAAAGAGAGACTTCCACCTTTCCCAGTTGTAAGCTAAGAAGAAGCTATGGAAAGGACTGGAGAGTGTATGAGAATATCAAGGGGATGACTGGTCTCTGCTGGGCTGTTAAGCCAACCTCATATACTGAATATATTGTGGAACTCAGTGTTGGGATAGAGTAGAGTCATGTGATAAATGAAGACTGAAATGTGGAACTGAATTAATACTCTAAGAATTAAGAGACTGTTTTGCCTTCCCTGAGCCTGTAAGAGAACAGTCTCAGATCTGGAAAAAGAATGAAAGAGTGTACCTTCCAACCATATCTGCTTGGGTGTTTTTGTGTGAGTGTGCACGGGCATATAGGAAAACCCAGACTGGATCTGCCACAGACAGCTTTTGAAATAGAGCTTTCATGTAGAAAGCCATATAAAAATTATAACTTAGAATCCTGCTGGTTAGCATGGAGCTCTGAAAGATTCGACGTGCAAACTTGTCCAGAGTTCTAGCCTCTTTTTCAGGTTGGATTCTGTATAGAGTGCCTAGATTTTGGGGAGCTAATAAGGGTGTCTCCCAGTTCTTGAATGTGGCCTCTTTCATTAAATTATGAAAAGGAAGCTTCAGGCAGGCCTTAGGCCACTCTTTGTATTCTAAAGCATCCATGAGTTCAGCTCTGGGCTCAGATTCAGACTCCATCTTAATTGGTAAGGCAAGACTCATCTGTCTAATAAATTTATAAAAGACAGATTCTCCAGTAGTGACCTTCTGCAAGAAGGAGGACGAGAAGGGACAGATGGGATGCCATAAGATTCCTCAGCAGATAGCTCTGGGTGATCCGAAGAGCACTGAGATAGATCAGAATCAAATTATTTGATGCTGTAGCTCAGAGATGGAGAACTTCGAGGCGGGCATTGAGGCAATGGTCTAAATGAATGACGACGCTGGAGGATGTTCTCTGTGATGATTTTCGGTGTCAGTGTCGAGATATTGAATGTCTAGAAAGTGAGAAGGAACTGTGCTTCCTAGAAAACGCAGGTCTTCTTAACACCAAATATTGCCTTTGTGGAGTCACAAGACTGGGCTCTGGTTGGTAATTGAGAGTGTTGCTCCAACTAGGCTGCTACTGGATACATCGAAACAGGCACTTGAACTGTGTGCTTCTGTAGCATCCCAGCCAACTCCTTTTGTACAAGTTCCCTGATCTGGTCTCGTAGTGTAGGGAGCAGTACCAAGGGTGCAGGCTGTGGCTGGGTGACAAGGCATTGGTAACCTCAATGCTGAGGCACACCTCAAGGGAGACACCAGCTGTAGTGATGGTGACCTAGTGTCAGTGCATTGAAGCTTAGAATGTGTTGATGGTATGGATGCATGAGACGCCACCAACATATGCCTGGAAGGAGAAAGATGGTTGTGCTTCTTAGCCTTTCTACATACTTCTAATGGCAGTGCTGTTGAAGAGGTTGATTGAGAGTACTCTGTCGGCACTGGTACTGATGCAGAAGATTGTTTCTGTATATCGCTGTCAGATTCTGCAGACATGTTCTAGGTTCCCGAAGTCCCAAGACGGTTTTCGAATTGAAGTTGTGTAGTCTTAAGGGACAATTTTTGCTATTTGGATACACAGGCAAGAGTCAGGACAGTACTGAGGATCAAGGCACTGAACACACCAGTTATGTGGGTCAGTGACAGAAATGGTCTGGTTACACCAAGCACACTGCTTAAAGCCCCTAGAAAGTTTTGACATCAAGAGGGAACACTGCTGAGGACAGATCAAAGGACTCAATGGTCCAGGGATGTCGAGTAGTTTTTATACAAAAAAACCTTGGTGCTTCTGACACAAAAACAGGCTGGAAAGAGCTCGAACGTCCAAAAATCAATCAAAAATGAATTTTGTCAACCGAATTGAAAACAAAATAATAAATTAAAAATATATGAAGGAAAAAGAGAATGAAAAGGCAAAAAACCTGAAAATGTTTGACACGTGTAGAGAAAACTACAAAGTACAGCTTTTCAGCTCCATGAAAACCAGAACTGATGGTTCCATGAGCCAACATCGGGTGGGAAGGCACTGGTGCAAGCTATGGAACGGGCAGTCTCGAGACTTTTCAGTCTTTTAAAGTGACAGTATACTTTTGCACTGTCTGAACTGGGTTCCGTGAAGATGTCACCCACATATGAGAATATGCTGCCTGTCATAGGATAACGGTAGCTATTATGAAAAGGGTCTACACAGAAGTTAAGCAGGGTGATCATGAAAAAATTTGGTATGGCTTAAAAAGAAGATCCTATGAAGGCAGAGACTGATTGCAAACTGCCTAGATACTGGTCAATAGTAAGTATTTCAATGTGTTGTTTCAGCACATGCTAGCATCAGAGATATATATAAATAAAAAACAAAGTTGACTATGTCATTTCCATATGAATTTTAAAAGGTTAGCCTAGTCTGAAAGGTATTAGAATTTCTTGAGGGAACAAATGAAGAGTCTTTCTAGACGGATGAAGGCAATACTGATGAGATTTACAATGATGAATCTGAATTAAGATGAAGGTTTGCCTTTGAAAGGTTACATTACATTATATTTAATGCTTCTAACCCACACAAGCCTTTCAAGTTCAGCACAGTTTGCAATAATAAAAACAGTCCAGGTCATACCTGGAATATTGCAATTCTCATTTCATAGTAGCAGTATTTATTAAATAACAAATTTATAGAATAAATGAGACTAACAATTTGCAAAATATTTTGTAATTGGGAAAGAGTTCCATCGTTTTGCTAACAAATATGCAAAACACTTCAACAAACTACTCTTATAAACTGCATATTTTACCGAAGAAAAACTGAGGGTCAAGTAATATCTAGCTTGGCTTGCAGATAGATGTGATTTGTGGACTTATATCCCACCAAATCCTTTTAAGTGAAGTTCGAGGCAAGTTACAGTAAATAATTAATGCAACATAATCTTTAATATACACTTCTCCCTCAGGTATCAATGAGCATATAGGAAAAAATAATCTGATGAGATCAAGCCAGCATGGTTTCTGTAAAGGCCGATCATGCCAGACGAATCTACTGCATTTCTTTGAGGGGATAAGTAAACAATTGGACCAAGGTGACCCCGTAGACATCGTATATCTAGATTTCCAAAAAGCCTTCGACAAGGTGCCCCATGAACGCCTACTGAAGAAACTGTGGAGTCACGGGGTGGAAGGGGACGTGCACAGATGGATCAAAAATTGGCTGGCGGGCAGGAAGCAGAGGGTAGGAGTAAAGGGGCACTACTCTGACTGGATAGGGGTCACAAGTGGTGTTCCGCAAGGGTCAGTGCTGGGACCACTGCTGTTCAATATATTTATTAATGATCTAGAAACGGGGATGAAGTGCGAAGTTATCAAGTTCGCAGATGACACAAAACTCTCCAGCAGGGTCAGAACTGTTGAGGAATGCAAAGAACTGCAGAGCGACCTGAACAAACTGAGTGAGTGGGCAAAAAAATGGCAGATGAGCTTTAATGTGGAGAAATGTAAGGTCTTGCATATAGGGAAGGGGAACTCCATGTACAGCTATACGATGGGAGGGAGGGTACTCGGGGAAGGCAGCCAAGAAAAAGATCTGGGGGTATTGGTGGATAACACAATGAAGCCGGCGGCGCAATGTGCAGCGGCTTCAAAAAAAGCGAGCAGAATGTTGGGCATTATCAAAAAAGGTATCACTACCAGAACGAAGGAAGTTATCCTGCCACTGTATCGAGCAATGGTGCGCCCACATCTGGAATACTGCGTCCAATACTTGTCGCCATACCTCAAGAAGGACATGGCAATACTCGAGAGGGTCCAGAGGAGAGCAACAAGGATGATAAAGGGTATGGAGAACCTTTCATATGCCGAACGGTTAGACAGGCTGGGGCTCTTTACCCTGGAAAAGCGGAGACTGAGAGGGGACTTGATAGAGACTTATAAAATCATGAAAGGCATAGAGAAGGTGGAGAGGGACAGATTCTTTAGACTAGCAGGGACAACTAAAACAAGAGGTCATTCAGAAAAACTGAGAGGAGACAGATTTATAACGAATGCAAGGAAGTTCTTCTTCACTCAACGGGTGGTAGACACCTGAAACGCGCTTCCCGGAGAGGTGATAAGACAGAGTACAATTCTGGGGTTCAAGCAGGGACTGGATGACTTCCTGGAAGCGAAGGGGATAACAGGGTACAGATAGAGGTTTACCTTACAGGACATTGAGCGAATATGGTATGGACATTTTAGGTAGGTAGGGAAAACTTTCAGGTCATGGACCTGGGGGGCCGCCGCGGGAGCGGACTGCCGGGCACGATGGACCCCTGTTCTGACCCGGCAGAGGCAATGCTTATGATCTTATGTTCTTATGTTATTCATGGGGGTTAGGGGCAGAGCCAGACTGCGAAGTGTGAAAAATTGCAAATAACTTTGTGCCAGCTCTGACCCAACCCCGAACCTTATCTGGTGGTCTCTGCCTCTGATCGCCTCCCTCCATCCGTGTTGCATGTTTGGGGGGGGGGGGGCCAGTGCGGGTGCTTCAGTCTCCTCTTTCCTCGCTTCGGTGTCGGGCCAGGGGAGTGAAGAGGAGGCGGCGGGAGGATGCAGGTAAGAGGCGCTTGCCGGGGGGGTTAATAAAGGGCATCCCCGGAACCTTACCTGGTGGTCTAGTGGTGAAGCGGGGCAGGAGCGATCTTCCTATGCTCCTGCTCCGTGCAGAGCCGTCATCAGAATGGCTGCCGGGAGTTCCCGTTGTAGTCTCGATTCACCACTAGACCACCAGGTAAGGTTCCGGGGAGTCTTGGATGGCTTACAAATAGCCAAAAAATGAAAACAGGTGTTTTGTTAAAAAAAATTGCGAATAACCGAATCCACAGATACTGAAACCGCAGATTCGGAAGGAGAAGTGTAACAGCAGTCAATGCAGTAATGAGATGAATTGGGGAAATTCACTGCTTATTGCTAGGTTAAGCAGCATAAAATCTGTTTTTCTCCTTGGGATCTTGCCAGATACTTGAGACCTAGGTTGGCCACTGGGCTTGTTGGACCTTTGGTCTGTCGTTCCAGTATTGCAACTCTTATTTTCTTAGGTGAACTTAGAGCTAAGAATGAGCAATTGTAATAGTATGTGCAAAACTAACTCATTTGGAGATATTGCACTCAAAAAAAAAAAAAAAAAAGCAAGTGTCCAGATTTGCTCAAAAGAAATTTGGTAGCTTTAATATAACCTTACCATACCAGTCTCCTGGAAGCAGCAATCATTCATAAAGTTATTGCTGAAGAAAAAAAGGAAGCCCATTAAGGCCTCTGTTAGAAGGAGTGGGGGGGGGGATGGGAGAGTAATCATTCACCCAGGGCAGCAATACAGGTAGTAGCTGCATATTCACACTAGAACCCATTAAGCATCATTTTTGTGTGAATACTGATTTTGGACTATGTGCACACAAACATTTCTAGCATTTCAGCAATACAAGCAAACATATGCCCCCATATTGCACCTATATCTAATCAGGAATGGAGAGATAAGAAATCTTGATTACATACATCTGCTGACATATTTTCCAGAAGGAACTGTAAACTGGTGTCAATAACTTTGGAGAAGCCATCTAGAACTAAGCCATCCACATAGTCCACATAGTTCTTCCATATAGCACTTGTTATATTAGCCTTCAATAGCTCAGAATTTTCCTGCATAAAGAGAGAGGCTATCAGGATCAGCATCAAAGTGAAAGTACAATGAAGATCCAAACCTGTAAAATATGATCTAAGGACGGCAGTTCACCTGTCATTCAAATGGCTGATGTCATGCTCTTTCAAAGCTTTTTAATAAATTCAGTTCCTCTGGACATGTGCAATACTACTAGTGTAGGGTCATGAAATGGTTAACTGTTGTTTAAAATATTGCTCTGGCCTACATAGCTGAAAACAGTGTACAATCTACTGACCTCATCTGCCTAAAATGTATGTCCCTACCTTACCATATTGTAAGCTAAATAGATAAGAGTTTGAGCCATGATGTACCCTGCCCTTCTTTACATGTTCTGAAAATCAAAATCAAAATGTGCACCAAAGCAACAATATTAAAGTCCCACTAAGTATCAATTTGCCACCTGAGTTGAGAAATTTCAACACACAAGTTCCTCAGAATACCACACTAGATATTCGTGTGGTAGCCGTCCTCATAGGAACTCTTAAGTGTGTGAGTTTGCTATTTTTTAACATTTCATAAAGTGCAAGTGCTTCAATAAATAATTATCATTTTTGTTGTATTTTTAAATCGTTATCATTTTTGTTATATTTTTAAAGAATTACTGCAAAAGCAAATACTTAGCTTTTATAAAACTGGGTCTGCCTCAATCCCCACCATTGAGGCAGACCCAGTTTTATAAAAGCTAAGTATTTGCTTTTGCAGTAATTCTTTAAAAATATAACAAAAATGATAACGATTTAAAAATACAACAAAAATGATAATTATTTATTGAAGCACTTGCACTTTATGAAACGTTAAAAAATAGCAAACTCACACACTTAAGAGTTCCTATGAGGACGGCTACCACACGAATATCTAGTGTGGCATTCTGAGGAACTTGTGTGTTGAAATTTCTCAACTCAGGTGGCAAATTGATACTTAGTGGGACTTCTTTACATGTAACATTTAGAACTGTAAGATTTAGATAAGCAGAGAAATGAGCTAGTTTCCTATAGGACTATAAGTTGTAGCCCTGAACCTATCATAAGTGCTGGCTTAGAACCAATAATAATTGTAGAAAAGTTATAGAAGTAACAAATGAGAAGTTGTAGTTTTTGCATGTATTAGTTTGCATATGTTTAGTGAAAAGGGCATAAAAGTCAATGCATTTCCTGATTCTAACACTCTAGTAAGCAGGCTGTTCACTGTACTAGAGTCCGGCATGCTGTAATAAACCTCTTGTACTTTCTTCACGCCTCTGACTTTGTGTGTCCAAGTGACCTTTCACTAGGATTTATTTCTGTAACAAACTCCAATTACCGTGATCAGATGGTAGGCCCTGACCAACAGAAACCAAACCTCTTAATCAGACTTTGCACTGGTAAGTTGGTGTGCTCTGACCAAAAGACAAATCTAGCGCCCAAATCCAGTCCTTAAATCTCCTCTGGAGTGAGACCACCTTCATGGAAGACCAAGAGCTGACTTGGTATCTCCAAAGATTTGCTTAGGCTGGAACACTTGTTCTGAGTACTTGGCAGTTTCAGAGGAGCCTGCCTGTCTGCATGTATTCTGTGGTTCCCATAGAGACCCAAGTACATGAGCTTTTTTCAGATTCCCTAGGTCAGAAGTTCACGCACTCTAGATCAGTGATCTCAAACTCATGGCCCAGGGGCCACATGCGGCCCGCCAGGTACTAATTTTGAGGCCCTCAGTATGTTTATCATAAAAGTAAAATAAAACATTTTCTTGATCATATGTCTCTTTAGCTATATATTACAATATTATTAAGACTTAGCCATAAGGAAAGATTTATAAATTATAAAGAGTTTTACCTCATGCAAAATTGTCATTTCTTTAATAAGACATTAACTATTTTTTCTGAGGCCCTCCAAGTACCTACAAATCCAAAATGTGGCCCTGCAAAGGGTTTGAGTTTGAGACCACTGCTCTAGATCACATGTGTCAAACACAAGGCCTGTGGGCCTGCCTGGCTGTTTTGTGCAGCCCGTGGAGACTGTGCACCTGATACTACACTCTCCAGGAACCTCCTTGAGTTCCGAATCACCCAACTATCACCTCCCCGCCGCTGAAATTTAAAATCTTCGGGCAGCCGACACAAAGCCAGCCTCCTGCTCTCGGCCTGTCCCGGAAGTGTTTTTTCTGCAGCATCCTGCCTACGCAGGAAGAGGAAGTGCTGAAAAAAGAACACTTCCGGGACAAGCCGATGGCAGAAGGCTGGCTTCATGCTGACTGCCCGAAGATTTTAAATTTCAGCAGCGGGGAGGTGGTAGGTGGAAGAGTCAGGAATTGGGGATTGTTGTACCATAGGATCCAGCTGAGAGGGCTGGGGTTGGGAATGAGAGGACATGCTGCACAGGATGCGGGGGAGAGGGGTTGGGAAAGCAAGAAGGACAGATGCTGCATGGGCTGGGAGAGGGGTTGGGAAGGACAGAGGTTGCGTGGGCTGTGAGTTAGGAAAGGAGGGAAAGTGATGCTGCCGGTGGATGAGGGAAGAAGAAAATTCTTGGATATAGGTGTGTGGAGTGGGAGGGAAAGAGAGATGGTATACATGGGGAAGAGGGAGAATTGTTGGACATGATAGTGATGGAGAGGAGGGAGGGAGAAATGTTACACTGAGAGGGGAGATTACTTAAAGAAGGAAGAGATATCAGATTCCAGAGAAGGGTGATGGAACGAGGGAAGCAAAAGATAGATGTCAGACCACTGGAATGGGAAGGAGAGAGAGATGTGAAACCATGGAATGGAAGGGAAGGAAGGGAGAGAGATATGCCAGACTGCAGGAAGGAGAGATGCCAGACTGCAGAAAGAAGAGGCAAGCAGGAGAGAGATGTTAGACCTCGGGAAGAGAGAGGGAAGGAGAGAGAGATTCCAGGCTATGGGAAGGAGAGGAGAAAGATGCCAGACAATATGAGGGGGGAAGGGGGAAGACAGAGTTGTCTGATCATGGGAGAGAGATGAGATGGTGCACACAGGGATGGAGGGGAAGGGGAGACAGAGGGAGGAGATGGTGCACAGCAATGGGTGTGGCAGGGAAGAGATAAGATGACATGCTTCCTATTGATAGATGGGAATAGGGGAGAAGAATGAATGAGGAGATGGTACACATGGATAGATGGGAAGGGAAGACATTAAAAAGTAGATAGATTTTGAGAAGAAACCAGAAAAAAATTTAAGAAAGCTAAATATTAAAAGTTAATGCTAAAGATGGATGTATAGAACAAAACACAAAAAAAACCCCTCTCATCAATACTGGGCAAGTTTCTCAAATAATATCTTCATATAACATTTAAAGGCTTTTAAATATTTAAATGTGCTCATAAGCTCTTCAGCAAGGCGCCACAGCAGCAGTACAATGTCGCTGGAAAGGTGCTTGAATTTTAATCATAACACATTGCATGGAGCAAGGATTCTTGCTTCTACTGGAGTGGCAAATGTTATGGCTCTACAAAAGTTATTTAACAGTAGACCACTTATCTGAAAAGGTCAGTTCACGGCTCCAACACAGTCTGCGTTTCGCTACATTACATCAGGAAGCTGGAAAGATGAGCTTTTTATATTGATTTTATTTGCAATGTGCAGTGCCTAAGTCCTCTGGTCTACACACTTAATGTATGGCAGAAAGTGAAGGAGAGAAAAACAGTAAATGGATAAGGTGGCCTTGGATACACAGTTAAGAGCACAGACAGAAGGAAGTGTAGCCAGAGACTGGGAAAAGATGGTTTGAAAACCAAAATCAGCAGACAACAAAGGGAGGAGAAATTATTTTATTTTCAATTTAGTGATTGAATTGTGTCAATTTTGAGAATTTTCATCTGCTGTCTATATTTTGCACTGTTCAGGAAGAAATGCATTTGTTTCTTTTTCTCTGGGGTTGTACTGCATGCAGAGTCTTGCATCTTAGTGTTTCATTTGTATATACCGTGTTTCCCCGATGGTAAGACACTGTCTTATTTTTTTTGGAAGGCCAAAATATGCTCTAGGGCTTATTTTCGGGGGGATGCCTTATTTACCCTTTCAATGTCTTTCCACCCTCCCTCCACTCCGGCCCAGCCCAATATGAAATATTTCCTTTTGTTTCCCTCCCCTCTCTCTTCTCCTCCCTCACCCACGAGTCCTGCATCTGGCCCTCTCCCTTCTACCTGCACCTGGCAACATCCCCCTGCTCCGCGGCTCTCTTCAGCAACTTGTCAGCAGCGGTGATCAAGACAAGCTGCCGACATCGAGGCCTTCCCTCTACGAGTCCCGCCTTTGTGGAAAAAGGAAGTTGAAACAAGCGGGACTCGCAGAGGGTAGGCCCCGACGTCAGAAGCTTGTGTCGATCGCTGCTGCTGAGTTGCCGAAGAGAGCCGCGGAGCAGGGGATGTGGCCGGAAGCAGGTAGAAGGGAGAGGGAGATAGGAAGGCTGTAGATCTCTGGAGCATGACACCGACCCCGGCCAGGATGATTTCTTTTTCAGGCATGCAACTTACAAGTCCGGCGTCGCGGCGGGAAATAGCCATGCTGAGCAGTGAGCTCAGCACTACACAGATGAAAGCCTTGCTTGCTGATTGGTCCGGCGGCACGGCCGCCGGACCAATCAGCAAGCAAGGCTTTCATCTGTGTACGTGCTGAGCTCACTGCTCAGCATGGCTATTTCCCGCCGCGACGCCGGACTTGTAAGTTGCATTCCTGCGTGACACACTACCGGAGCCACGGCAAAGGTGGAAAAGAGCCACATGCGGCTCTGGAGCCGCGGGTTGCCGACCCCCGCGGTAGACGGAGGGACCACACGGAGTCACCCACCGTACCACCCGATTCGGGTAAGCACAGGTATCGGTGGGTGGCTTATTTGCGGGGGGGGGTGCCTTATTTTACAATTTTTTCTAAAAAGGGGGGGCTATCTTATTTGATGGCCCTGCCTTATCATCGGGGAAACACGGTAGTAGTACTTTTAGATTTTGGTCCTGTATTTGCATAGGGGTTATCTGTGTTCTGGTAGGAATGAATGTTGAGAAGCATACAGTGTGCTTGTGTAGTTTAATTTTGTGGTTAACCATTATGTGTTGTTAATATAAGATTATATTATGTGTGTATATATATGAAAAATGAATGGAAAAGTGGTATTACAATTAGTACTATTATGGGGGCGGAATCTTTTTATTCATAAATCCAGATATCCAGATACACCTTTTAACTTCTCACTTACTTGTATTTGCCCAGGGCTACGCTTATTTTGTTTTTCTTTGGCCATCTCTCAGGACATCTTGTTTTCATTTTTTTGCATGATTTGTAATCCATGTGATTTGTCTTTACATGAATTCTTTGGCAACTTAGGTGGTCTTTTGTGCAAGTGTCTTCCTGCCCAACGTCAGCTCATGGTATTTCAGTTCTATAAAGAAGCTAAGAAATCAACCAGGGGAGGTGGGAGGGATGTGAGAATATCTATCTGCTGTCCCTGGATAACACCTGTTATGATAAGTAACTGTGCTTTATCCTAGGACAAGCAGTATATTCTCACGTGTGGGACTCTCTAGCTTAACTGAAAAGAAAAGGAGGGAGAGTTGGCCTTTAAGTAGAAAATAAATTCCGTAAAACTGCTTGGCCGAATCGACCATCTCATCTGGAATGAGTCTCCAGTCAATATTGGGATGTAAATGTGTGAATTGAGGACCAAGCAGCAGCTTTACAAATATATTCAATGGGAGTAGAATGCAGAAATCCCACTGATGCAGCCATCGCTCTGACTTTGTGCGCTGTAACACGTCCCTCGAGCGACAGCCCAACCTGATCATAGCAAAAAAGAGATGCAGGCTGCTAACCATGAAGAAATAGTACATTTGGTTAAAGGCACTCCTAATCTGTTAGGATCGAAAAAGATGAACAATTGAGGAGAAGTCCTATGCAGCATAGTTCATTCTAAATAATAAGCCAAGGCATGTTTACAGTCCAAAGGGTGAAGTGCAGTTTCACCAGGATGAGAATGAGACTTTGGGTAGAAAACAGGTAGTACAATGGATTGATCGAGATGAAAATCCGTGATTACTTTCAAGTTTCAAGTTTATTATAACATTTGATTAATCGCTTATTCCGAATTCTAAGCGATGTACAAAGTGATAAAATTACAAAATATAGGAAGACAAACATAAAAGAGATGTACTATAACTACTAATACATTGTAGTAAATAAAATTACAAACATAAACGACAAGTTTCATAACTACTAATACATAATAATAAATTCAATTACACATACATTAATAAAAACATAGGGAAACTCGGGATGAAATATAATCTAGTTATAAAAGTAGAACAATTAAGGTTAAAAACAATAGGAAGGGGAATAAAAAACAATCAAAGTAGTTAAAATGGATTAAGGGCCAAAAGCAGTTCAATTAAACATTGAATGCATCTTGAAAAAGAAGACTCTTTAGTTTGTTTTTAAATTTTTCAAGATTCTTTTCATCTCTCAGATGAATTGGAAGAGAATTCCAGGATTGGGGAGCCATAACAGAAAAAATAGTCTGCCGCCGCAGACTATTAATAACTTTAAGAGAAGGGATGACCAACAAATTTTGGTCACTTGACCTCAAGAGTCTAGGTGATGTATATGGAATTAAAACCCTATAAATAAAGGCTGGGGTTTTAAATACCAGAGATTTAAAAGTAAGAAGGCATAGTTTATACATAATGCGGTGAGCAACAGGAAGCCAATGAGTTTTCTCAAGTAGGGGAGTGACGTGATCAAATTTTTTGGCTTTCGTAATGAGTTTGATTGAGGCATTCTGTATGATTTGCAGACGTCTAATTTCCTTTTGAGACAGTCCTTTGAACAGGGCGTTACAGTAGTCAATTTTAGAAATAACTAGTGAGTGAACTAAAATATTTAGAGATTTTGAACATAAGAATTTAGATATAGAACGAATTTGACGGAGTCTATTAAAAGTTGTTTTGACAACAAGAAGAAACTTGGGATAAGCTCGAAGAACCATTTTGTCACGGTGAAAAACCATGTACGGAGGGTCACAGGCCAGTACCTGGAGTTCACTGACTCGTCAAACATAAGAACATAAGAATTGTCACTGCTGGGTCAGATCAGTGGTCCATCGTGCCCAGCAGTCTGCTCCCGCAGCAGCTCTTAGGTAAAGGACCAGAGCCCTAACTGAGTCTAACCTTACTTGCAGGAACTTGTCTAACTTTGTCTTGAATCCCTGGAGGGTGTTTTCCCCTACAACAGCCTTCGGAAGAGCGTTCCAGCTCTCCACCACTCTCTGGGTGAAGAAGAACTTCCTTACGTTTGTACGGAATCTATCCCCTTTTAACTTTAGAGAGTGCCCTCTCATTCTCTCTACAGTAGAGAGGGTGAACAACTTGTCTTTATCTACTAAGTCCATTCCCTTCATTATCTTGAACTTTTCAATCATGTCCCCTCTCAGTAGGCCCAGTTTCTCTAATCTCTCGCTGTACTTCAATTCCTCCAACCCCTTAACCATTTTAGTCACTCTTCTCTGGACCCTTTCGAGTATTACTGTGTCCTTCTTCAAGTACGGCGACCAGTGCTGGACGCAGTATTCCAGGTGGGGTAGCACCATGGCCCGGTAAAGTAGCATGATAACCTTCTCCAATCTGTTCGTGATTCTCTTCTTTATCATTCCAAGCATTCTGTTTGCCCTTTTCGCCGCCGCTGCATATTGTGCAGACGGCATCATTGACTTGTCGACCAGAACTCCCATGTCTCTTTCCTGGGGGGGTCTCTCCGAGTACTACACCAGACATCCTGTATTCGTGTACAAGATTTTTGTTACCAACATGCATCACCTTACACTTATCCACGTTAAACTTCATTTGCCATGTCGCGGCCCAATTCTCGAGCATGTTTATGTCCTGTTGCAGGTCATCGCAATCCTCCTACGTCTTCACTACTCTGAATAACTTCGTATCATCTGCAAATTTAATCATCTCACTCGTTCCAATTTCCAGGTTGTTTATAAATGTGTTGAAGAGCACAGGCCCAAGCCCCAAACCCTGCAGTGTTAGAGATTAAGAAAACTACTTTCCACAAGAGGTACTTAAGAAGAGTATTTGCAAGAGGTTCAAATGGAGGCTTCATCAGAATGGTGAGGACTACATTGAAATCCCAAACAAATGAAGGAGGTTTAATTAGAGGTTTTGAGTTCATGAACCTGGAGATTAGTGAATGAGTAACCAGAGGTTTATTATTGATAGGAACATGGAAAATGCTAATAACAGTGAGGTGAACTCTAACAGAAGCGGTTTTAAGCCCAAAGTTGGAGAGATGTAGAAAGTAGTCTAACACCAAAGAAATTGAGGAAGTTTGAGGATCCAATTGGACGTGATTACACCATGTGGTAAAGTGCATCCACTTAAAGCGTTACCATTGTTGAGTGGAGGGTTTCCTGGAAGAAGCTGTAATAGCCTCAACTTGGGCAGAGAGATTGAAATTCTCTATATGCAATATTGGGAGGTACCAGGCTGAATGATGTAGAGACTGCAGATTGGGATGAAGAAGGGTTCTTTGGTTCTGAGACAGCAGAGATGGAAAGATCTGTAGTGGAATAGGATCTGCGCTGCTCCTTGTGACCCTGGGCAAGTCATTTAATCCTCCATAGCCCCAGGTACGTTAGATAGATTGTGAGCCCACCTCGACAGATAGGGAAAATGCTTGAGTACTTGACTGTAAAACCGCTTAGATCACTGTTCTTCAACCGCTGGTCCATGGACCGGTGCCGGTCCGCAGAAAATTTCTGCCAGTCCACATAGGGCCAGCGAGATCGAGTCGGCAGTTAAATTTCCTGCCGGCTGCGGTTCCTGCTGACTGCTGTTCCTCCCAGCATCGGACGATCAAGACAGGCTGCCGACGTCGGGGCCTTCCCTCTGTGAGTCTCGCTTGTTCGGAAACAGGAAGTTGAAACAAAAAAGACGGGACTCAGACAGGGAAGGTCCCGACGTCAGCAGCCTGTCTTGATCGCCGCCCCCTGACAAGTTGCTGAACAGGGCCGCGGGGAAGATGCAAGTGGAAGGGAGAGAGCTGCAGGTACAAGGGAAATGGTCAGTGTGTGCGAGCAAGATCCTGGGGAGCCTTCAACAGTGGCTGTCTCCTCTCCCAGCAGCTCTCCTACTTGCCAGGGCATTGATTCACTGGCAACTTCCTCTTTCCTCAGAGGCGGCAACAGACCCAAGGCTGCCTAAGTAAATCACTGCTGCAGGCAAGTACTGAGAACTGTTGGAAGGGGAGGAAGCCACTGTAGGAGACTGGGAAGCTGCTGGATAAAGGGAGAGCTGCTACTGGACCTGGAGGGAGACAGAAGGAAAGATGCTGCTGGGAGGGGAGGAGAGAAACGGATGGGAAGAGAGTTAATATTGGATAGGGGGAGGAGGGAAGGGAGAAGGAAAAAAGAAAGAAACAGCTGGCAGGGAGATTACAGGAGGGGAAGGGGGTCAGGGTGGAATGGAGAGATCAGGGGAGAGAGAGGAATGAGAAAGTAGAGAGAGATTGATGCTGGAAAGGGGGTCAGCAGAGTAATGAGAGAGGGATAAAGATGCTAGATCTGGTGTAGGAGAGATAAAAATGAAGAAAGTAGTGAAGCTGGAATGAATGTAAAAAGGAGAGAGGATGCACAGGCTGGATGGACAGGGGAGAGGGGCATAGAAAGAAGTCAGATACATATTGTAGCGTGGCCGGTCCTTAAGGCTTGCAGTAACCGGCCCACGCTCGCAATATTCTCCCCAGCGTGCTTCCTCAAGAAGGAGGAAGTCCCTGTTGTACATAAACTTATCTTATGTGAAAAAACAGGATGGCCTCACACAAGTAAGTAATGAATAACAAAAAGTCAAATTTATTGTTCAATTCACAAATCAAAGTAAAATGCATCAAAAGAAAAATGTATTCAACAAAAAAAAGGTCTTTGGCAAAAGCATACCACATAATGTGAAAGAAACCAGCCTGGTCTGGATCATGTTCCAAAGTTCCTTAGCAATGTCCCAGGTGTAATAAAGTCCCTTAATAGTCCTTGACTCCTCCAGAGTCTTACTGGAAATTGGCAAACTCTGTGTGGTATACTGCACTGTACAGCCTCATTAAATGCAGCAACAAATATGGTAGATTTGTCAAAGGGTTCTTTGGTATCCAAAAGAAAAATAAACTCCCAAACTATTCACCATGACACAGTGTAAATCCTGTCTCAAACTTCCAGGATATTCACACCTGTTTGCTGAAGTTTTGTTCCACAGCAGCTCTTGATAAGCAAGAAAAAAAAAACTCACAACAGCAAAACCCTTGACTAGCATATCTTTCATTCATTAGCAGACTTCAAGCAAATCCTCAGGTTCAACAGAAAAGGAAACATTTAACAAAACTCAGCACACAAAAAAAACAATTCCAAATTAATTAGTTTCCATTTCTTCACCCATTCCCACCTCAGGTAAAGTGCTGTACTCCATAGCTTCACCTTCAGGATTTTCCAGGGTTGTATCCTCTAGTTCAGTGTCCAACATCTCAATGTCCCTTGGCTCAGGGGGACTAGGAGACTCCTTCCACATGAGAGCCTCTCCTCTGTCTCCTTTCCTCTTGGTCAGCCAGCCCTCTAAATGCTGCCAAGCTGCTGTACCACGCCCAGCCCTACTCCGGGGCTGAACTTCCTTCAGCTGTGTTTTCCTTCTCCCCTGCTTAGCCAGCTTGACACAAAATGGAGGATTTAAAGAGCCCTTACCAGTTTTCATCAGGCTGTGTTCTGCCTCAGGTTTAAACACAGCCTGTGCTTCCTGATCTTGCTCTTGTCTATCAGGGATAACATGGTTGGCCCGGACTAGTTTCAGGGAGTGATTTTTGTGACTCTTTCCTGGCACCCTCCCCCTTAAACCATGACCACCCGGGCATGGTTTAACTTCCTCCGGGTTCTCCTGCAAACGGGAAAGCCTATCCACATTAGTGCTCAGATGACCTGGCCTGTGTACTACCTTGAATCTAAATGTTTGTAGAGAAAGGTACCATCGGGTGAGCCTCGTGTTGTTATTTCTCATGGTGTTCAACCATTTGAGGGCCGCATGGTCCGTAACCAATGTGAATTCACGTCCCTCCAAATAGTGAACCAGAGTCTGCATTGCCCACTTGGCAGCCAGGCACTCTAATTCCACTGTGGCGTACCTTCTCTCATTGTCATGGAGTTTGCGACTGAGGTACAGTACAGGGTGTTCTACTCCTTGGACCTCCTGACTAAGGATAGCCCCTAACCCACTAGTGGAAGCGTCAGTCTGCAGGATCATTGGTTTAGAGAAATCTACTGCTCTTAAGACTGGTTCCACACAAAGACAGTCTTTCAGATCTTCTAAGGCCTCCTGCCCTAACGTTTCCCAGTGTAATGTGTCCGGTTTATCCTTCTTTAACATATTAGTGAGGGGAGCTGCTCTAGTAGCAAACTGGGGAATAAACCTCCTATAGTACCCTATAAGCCCTAAGAACCCTCTTAGCTGTTTCTTCGTGCCAGGTAAGGGGTAAGACTTAATGCACTGGACTTTGTCCACTAGTGGCTTTACCTGGCCTCGGTCTACTACATAGCCCAAGTATTTCACCTCCCTCTGTCCCAGGAAACATTTCTTAGGGTTTACCGTTAAGCCTGCCTCTCTTAATGACCTCAAGACTGCCGCAACATGTTCTAAGTGCTGAGTCCAACTGCTCGAGTGGATGACAATATCATCAAGGTATGCCTCCGCATAAGAATGGTGGTCCCGCAGTACCTCGTTGACTAGCCTTTGACATGTTGCAGCAGCGCCATGAAGTCCAAAAGGCATGCGCCTAAATTGGAACAGACCAGCAGGGGTACTAAAGGCTGTTTTGGGTCTAGCGGCTGGCATTAAGGGTATCTGCCAGTACCCTTTTGTTAAGTCCAGTGTAGATAAGTACTGTGCCTGACCCAAGCAGTCTAACAACTCATCTACCCGTGGCATAGGGAAAGCGTCAAATTGTGAGACTTCATTAAGTTGACGGAAGTCTATACAAAATCTAGGGGACCCATCTGCCTTGGGCACAATTACTATCGGACTGCACCAAGGGCTAAGTGAGGGCTCAATTACTCCGAGTGTCAACATTTCCTCCACTAGATCTTGTACCAGCTTCTTTTTTTCTTCAGACAACCTATATGGTTTGACTCTCACTATCTTACCCGGTGTGGTAATAATATCATGCGCCACCACCTCAGTGCGCCCTGGGGTAGCAGAGAACACGTCCTCAAAGGTCTTAATCAATATCCCCACCTGTTGTACCTGGGCGTCAGAGAGATCCGTACCTATGTTGACCCCCTCTTCCCGAGAGAGATCTGCAACTTGTGGACCAAAGTCCTCCTCCTGGTTCTGTTGGGCTATCAGGGCTAATGTTTCCCTATCCTTCCAGGGTTTCAATAGGTTGATGTGGTATGTTTGTTCCCGACCCTTCTCATCCTTGACCTGATAGTCTACGTCATTTAATTTTTTGACTATCACGGCCGGGCCCCTCCATTGCGCTAAGAATTTATGGGGGTCAGTAGGTACCAGAATTAGTACCCTATCCCCAACCTGTAGGTGTCTCTCACGAGACCGCCTATCATAATAAGCTTTTTGCCTCCTCTGACTCCATTCTAGATTGACTTTTCCCACTTGAGCAACCTGGGTCAACCTCTGCTTTAACTGAACCATGTAGGAAACCACGTTAACTTCTTGATCCTCTGGAGGACTCCAACCTTCCCTTAATACATCTAAAATCCCCCTTGGGTTTCTTCCAAATAACATTTCGAAGGGGCTTACTCCTAAGGAATCCTGTACTTTCTCCCGGGCGGCGAGAAGAACAAAAGGTATAAGCAGGTCCCAATCCCTCATGTTCCCATCCAGCCCCTTCTTAAGCATTTGTTTAAGGGTCTGGTTGAAACGTTCTACTAAACCGTTCGCCTGAGCGTGGTATGCCAAGGTTCGAATATGACGAACCCCGAAGCCTCGCCAGTAATCCTGCATCTCTTTCGACATGAAATTGCTACCCTGGTCTGTCAGCACCTCACGCGGGAATCCTACCAAGCAGAACAAACCCGTGAGCTCTTTCATGATAGCCTGAGCAGAAGTCTTCCTCAGAGGGAATGCCCAAGGGAATCTTGTGGCTACATCCACTATCACTAGGATAAAACTATGTCCTCGAGGGGTTTTTTCCAAAGGTACCACTATGTCCATTGCCACTCGACTAAGGGGATCTTCCACCCGAGGTATGGAAATCATGGGCGCCCGTAAAGGTTTCGCCAGGGTCAACTTCTGACAGGTAGGGCAGGCGGTACAAAAATTAAGCACATCCTGCCTTATCCCGGGCCAAAAAAATCTCCGTAGTACCTGCTTCAAAGTAGCCTCAGCTCCCTTATGCCCAGACATGGGGTGATCGTGAGCAGTTTGAAGAATAACTTTTCTAAAACCCCTCGGAACCACTAACTGTTCTTCCATGGCCTCCGTACTCCCATTCATTTCTTTATGGTACAATAACCCCCTCTTTAACCTAAAGGGGCCTTTCCCCCGTTGAGGCTCTGAAGCCTGTTGCCAAGCCTCCTTTAATGAAGCATCTGCCTTCTGCTCCACTGAGAAGGAAACAGGTCCATTACTTCCTGTGGTAAATAAGGGATCTCTTGTTTACCCGCAACCTGCCGCAGAATCTGACTACGTTGCTGTTTTTGTCTTTTGTTGCTAGTCTTAGTTCCCTTTACTGGCCTCTGTGGATACCTACAAAATACTCCTTCCTTAAAAGGGAACACCTTTCCTAGTTCATCCTCCTCTTTGTCTCCAGGGGGTTTCTGGGAGCGTGTGTTAACCAATCCCTGCTTATTCACTAGAAATTCCCCCAGGCCATCCCAGTTGCGCCCTAATATCACATCAAATGGGGCTTCCGGGACTACCGCTAGCTTCACCCAATACACTCTACTTTTGTGCAACATAGTGGTGTCTTTCAGCGGATACCTAATACAATCCCCATGGATACATCGGATCGTAATAGAACCTTCATTCCTTATCTCCTTCCTCCTGGGGCGGACCTTCTCCCACCAGTGTGCTGCTACCATAGATTGATCAGCCCCTGTGTCCACCATAGCCGATGTAAGGTGTCCGCCTATACACACCTGAGTCAAATATGAGCCAGCTCTATCTGGTATCTGTGAATCCCGTATGGCCACTAAGTCCTTCTTCACCCTGCAGTTCTGTTGTGTATGGCCTACATTACCACAGCTAAAACATTTGGGTCCTTCCCTACGTGCGGGACCCCCGGGCTCAGGAGTTTTCATCTCCCTAAAGGGTGGTTTTTGGGGAATGGTGTGTCTATTGGTAGGTATAGACTCTTTCCCTACCTCACCTCGGGAAGAAGGAACTACCCTAACTTCCCCTGCAGAACCCCTAGCATCCAAATAAGCCTCAGACACTTCCAAAACTTGCATCAAGCTCCTACATCCTTGCTTTTGCACCCAGCCTCTGAGCTCCTTGGGCATTGATTCGAGGCACTGCTCTTTAATAATCTCTGCAAAGAGTGCCCTAGGGTCAGCTAGGCAAGGTTGTAACCAGCGTTCAGCCATTTTAGTTAGGCGTTGGACAAGGGCCTTAGGTCTTTCGTATTCTCCCATTATGGCCGATCTAAATTTCTGCCTATAATGTTCATGTGTGTAGCCTAAGTAGTCTAAAATGTGTGCTTTAACATTTTGGTAGTTGCTGGCTAAATCAGGGTTCAAGGTTTGGAAGGCAGCCAAAGACTCGCCCGCTAAACATGGTAGCAATCGTGCTGCCCACTGTTCCTGCGGCCAACCAGCGGCATTGGCCGTCCTTTCAAAGGCTGATAAAAAGTCATCAGGTTCATCCGTGGGTGTAATTTTATGTAAGTGCATCCAAACCAAAGGATTGGCTCCTACCAGCTGTTGGGGTGCTGGATTTAATAGCGGTGCACCCATCATCGGTTGCCTTGGGGCTTGAAGAAACTGTGCAAACAGTCTTGATTGCTCCCCCATTGCAGCCATGAGTTCTTGGTGCTGTGTCATTGCACGGTCCTGTGCCTGGTTCCAGCGGTCTTGGCTTGTCTGGAAGACCTCCTGCATCTCCTGGATCTGCTTCTGGCGTTCTCCAGCGATCAAGGCCAACACCTGCTGCTGCTCCATCTCCAACACCTGAAATGGAACAAAAAGAAAACAAAAACCAAGTGTGGCTCCTTTTAAGTTTTGCCTGACCCTCCTCCCACAGCGTAGCCGACCAGCCTCCCTGAGTGATACTTATTATCCTCAACAGCCCGTTGAATTAGATACTCTTACCCGCGGTACTGATGAGTCTGCGCACTGTATCACTCTGGTACTCGGGAACACACCGACTCTGGTCTGAATACCACTGCTCTCCAGGATGGGTCTTGCGTCCGACTCCGAGCCTCTCTGAGCTTGGAACTGCTCTCCAAAAGAACTGGAATACCGGCTTCCAAGGTCCCAGCGCAGCTGATTTCCGGTTGTCCTGTGGCTTGTTTTCCGGTGTCTGTAAGTCCTTAGTCCACCAGCATAAGTCCACAGCTTCTCAATAATCAGCTCAAAAGTAAGTCCAAAAAAAACAATTATTATTTTTTTTTTTACAAAAAAAAATTTTTCAACTACAGGGGGTGCTGTATCCCACTCTGATACCACGTGTAGCGTGGCCGGTCCTTAAGGCTTGCAGTAACCGGCCCACGCTCGCAATATTCTCCCCAGCGTGCTTCCTCAAGAAGGAGGAAGTCCCTGTTGTACATAAACTTATCTTATGTGAAAAAACAGGATGGCCTCACACAAGTAAGTAATGAATAACAAAAAGTCAAATTTATTGTTCAATTCACAAATCAAAGTAAAATGCATCAAAAGAAAAATGTATTCAACAAAAAAAAGGTCTTTGGCAAAAGCATACCACATAATGTGAAAGAAACCAGCCTGGTCTGGATCATGTTCCAAAGTTCCTTAGCAATGTCCCAGGTGTAATAAAGTCCCTTAATAGTCCTTGACTCCTCCAGAGTCTTACTGGAAATTGGCAAACTCTGTGTGGTATACTGCACTGTACAGCCTCATTAAATGCAGCAACAAATATGGTAGATTTGTCAAAGGGTTCTTTGGTATCCAAAAGAAAAATAAACTCCCAAACTATTCACCATGACACAGTGTAAATCCTGTCTCAAACTTCCAGGATATTCACACCTGTTTGCTGAAGTTTTGTTCCACAGCAGCTCTTGATAAGCAAGAAAAAAAAAACTCACAACAGCAAAACCCTTGACTAGCATATCTTTCATTCATTAGCAGACTTCAAGCAAATCCTCAGGTTCAACAGAAAAGGAAACATTTAACAAAACTCAGCACACAAAAAAAACAATTCCAAATTAATTAGTTTCCATTTCTTCACCCATTCCCACCTCAGGTAAAGTGCTGTACTCCATAGCTTCACCTTCAGGATTTTCCAGGGTTGTATCCTCTAGTTCAGTGTCCAACATCTCAATGTCCCTTGGCTCAGGGGGACTAGGAGACTCCTTCCACATGAGAGCCTCTCCTCTGTCTCCTTTCCTCTTGGTCAGCCAGCCCTCTAAATGCTGCCAAGCTGCTGTACCATGCCCAGCCCTACTCCTTCAGCTGTGTTTTCCTTCTCCCCTGCTTAGCCAGCTTGACACAAAATGGAGGATTTAAAGAGCCCTTACCAGTTTTCATCAGGCTGTGTTCTGCCTCAGGTTTAAACACAGCCTGTGCTTCCTGATCTTGCTCTTGTCTATCAGGGATAACATGGTTGGCCCGGACTAGTTTCAGGGAGTGATTTTTGTGACTCTTTCCTGGCACAAGGCCGGCATTGGACTCGGGCTTGTGACATAATGGAAGGGGGAGAGGGCAGACAGTGGATGGAATGGGCAGATGCTGGATTGAAGAGACAGGACAGACGCTGGAAGGAAAAGAGTGAAAAGAATAAAAAAGCAGAAACCAGAAACAACAAAAGGTAGAAAAAAATAATTTATTTCTATTTTGTCATTAGAATATATCAGATTTGAAATATATATCCTGCTAGAGACATAACTGGGGACTGCAGTATTCTTTTAGCATGATATTTGTCTAGACTGGCATGTAATCTTTATGATCATTTTCATCAGATCATATTGGCTGATTGGAATTTATTTATCTTATATATTCTTTATTTATATTTTTATTTGTATTATTTTTATTTATTTAATCCTAATTTAATATACTTACTGAATTCTTGTTAGAATGTTCATATTCTCATCTCTATCTCTATTTCTGTCTTTTATATTATATTTTTACTATTCATTCATTGTTCCTCAGGTACTTTAGCTAGATTGTGAGCCTTCGGGACAGTTAGGGAACTTCCAAGTACCTATCTTTATTCATTTTATTTTATTGTATTTTCAATGTATCTGTATTGTAAACCGCTTAGAACCTCAGGGTATAGTGGTATATAAGACATAAATTAAATTTAAATTAAATTAAATATTTCTGTGTAGCATTCTGTAATAACTTGGCTTGCTCAGTTTTCTTGATAGTAGAGGGGATATATGTGAAGGGGAGGGGAGACAGGGTTTTGTTGGTCTGTACTCTATATATTTGTATTTATAAAATCACAATTGTTCAGAATATTGTTTCTTTTTATACTTTAATAAAATACGTTCAATATAAAATCATAGCTGTGGCTTGTGCAGATGGGATCAGATGGTTTGCAGGGACCGAACTCGCGGAGACGGGGCGGAAATGGGTTTTTTTTTTAAATTTCATGGCCTTTTGGAAATCAATTTGGTCTCAAATTAATTGTTTATTAGAAAACCATGTAGCTCTATCATATGATACAATTCTATTTGGGACATCCATAAGAATAAAAAGTCAAATTTCATCTAGCAATAATAAACTTTTATTAATAATGACAGGAGTTGTCATTCAACATATTACCAGAAATTGGAAAAATTACACCAGACTTAATTACACCTTCTGGTGGAATTCGTTATGCCATATATACAAAATGGAGAGAACACCTGCTGTACAAAAAGGAAATTATAATAATTTTAAAAAGATTTGGGGGCCATTGATAACATATTGTAATGATTAGACACCTTTTTACACTAAAGTATAATTATAATAATGGGAAAGGGGGGATATATTGCTATATTATTGGTATAAATAATATTTTTGAATATATTACATGTATGATATGTTTGATTTACAATATTTGTGGAAAGGGAGGGTGGGGGAGGGGCTTAATTTATGTACTGAAATTGATAATAGGAAAGAATTTCAAGTGATGTATATGAGTCAATTGGTATAAAATTGTACACTTGATGTAAGATGAAAAATGAATAAAGAATTGGAAAAAAAAAATTTCAGACTTAATAGTTTGCCGTTCCACAAAATAATTCTTTTATTTCTGCCGGCCCATGGGTGTAAAAAGGTTGAAGAACACTGGCTTAGATAACCTTGATAGGTGGTATATAAAATCCTAATAAAACTTGAAACTTGAAGTCGAAGAGAGAACTATGGCTGTCTGGGCCACTGATGAGCTATGAGGATCATGGTGGATGGTTCTCGTTTGAACAATGTCTTTGCTTTAAGAGGGATTGGCAGAAATGCATAAAGGAACTTGTGAGACCAATCCAGAAGAAAAGCTTCTACCTCCAGGCGATGATGGGAGTAGTGTCTGGAGCAGAAGTGAAATAACTTGTGATTGCTGGAGCACGCAAATAGTTCTATCTGAGGAGTCCCCCAAAGGGAAAAAAATGTGGTGCATGGTCTTGCAATTGAGAGCCCACTCATGCAGCTGAAGAAATCTGCTGAGCTTGTTGGCCAGAGCATTCTGCTTCCCTTGCATGTATACTGCTTTGAGAAATATATTGCGTGAAATCATCCATTTCCAGATTTTTAGGGCTTCCTGACTTAGGGGAAGAGAGCCCGTACCTTCTTATTTATTGATGTAGTATATTGCTACCTCATTGTCCGTTCTGACAAGGAGGACCTGGTTGAAAAGGCAATCCTGAAATGCTTGAATTACATTGCAGATTGTGTGACGTTCGAGCATGTTGATGTGAAGAGCTCTCTCCTGAGTGGACCAGGCTCCTTGAGTGTGCAGGTAGTCGAAATGAGCTCCACACGCATACATCGAGGGGCTCACAGCAATAGGAGGGAGTGGGCATCCATCTATTTTGGTTCTGGGGTGAGTAATTGGGGGAGTTCATCATCGGGGGATGGCCAGCATAGCAAAGCATTTTTTTTAATGGGTCAGATATTGTGTGTGGGTTACACACACATCTGTACCCACAGAAAAAAAAACAAAAAACCAGGTGGCAGACCTGTCAGTTTTTCGGGTTGGTAGTATGAAAATGATTCTGGCATGCAATGTTAGGCTATCAATCAGATGGCTGGTTTTAATATTAATGACTTCATTTGCATGCCAGAATCAGAGAATGCACAACCGCATAGAAAACCGCACGGTGAGCTGTTTTGTGTAACGGGTCAGCAAATTTGATCAGTCAAATGAGTTTAGCAATGATCATTAGACAGTCGTAGATTTTAATGCATTTAGTCCTCAGTCCCTCCTACCCTTTCCCCAATGCTCCTTTAACACTTGAAACATTTTCCCCAGGAACAGGACAGTGAAGTTTCATAAACTGGCTGAAAATCTGGTAAAGATAAACAAATTATCTGTATACCATTATGCAATTAGCAACTGGCTGAAAACTGAATTCATAACAAAATCTTCTGTTCTGCATCACAATATCTTCATCTGTCAGACCTTATCTTCCCCTCACCCCCATCCCATTGTCCCATCTCTTTCTTTCACTCATTCTTCCTCTTCCTTTTGCCTCTCTCTCATCTCTTTCACTTTCTTCTTCCTGACCATATTCCCCAGAATCCTTCCCAATGCTTCTTTCTGCTTCCTGAGTCCAACTTATCTTTAGTCATTGCTTTTTTCTTTATTAATTTACTGCCTGACCACAGATCTATTTGTTAGTGCTACTGCACAGACTCCTCTGCCTTCCCTATAGGGCTCAGCAGTGGCATTCTGCCCTAATCCCTTAGCAGAAGCAGACATGGCTGTGACTGCCTCTTTACTTTTTTATTTCTTTGAACCATATTCTGCTCAGTGGGTCTCCAGAGAACACATCAGGCATAGAAATGATCAAAGAGGAACTATAATATATATAAGAACTGTGTCCTAAGATGTTCAAGCTATTTCTTACTGTAATCATTGCATGAATCCTTTGTGCACCATCATTTACAGTGGTATAAAACTTATTTATGGCAGCTGGTCTTCCTTCCAAGTCCAAGAAAGAGTCTTTTTTAATTCCTTTCCTTTCAAACAGAGGACTAGATGACCACTCCTGTAAAAGAAAAAGCAAATTGAATTGCAAAGGCAGCAACTATTCAGGTCCTCAACCCAATGTTATACAAAGCTCAGCAACAATATGGGTGAATCACAGGTTGAGTTACCTGAGTGAAACAAGTCACCACTGAGGTCTGTTACACTGCATCAGCAATGCTATGAATTAAAACAGCACTGAGCTTGTATATCATTAGGAAACTAGAAATGAATCATGGAATGATTTTTTCTAAAGTTTTGCTAAAATCAGATTAATTTCTCCTCTTCAAGCCTACTATTGACTCTTGTTTCTTCCCAGGGCAGGAATCCCCAGTCTTGTACAGACTCCCTCCTTCTTGGGCTGCAGTAAGATGTTGCCAGCCTACAAGCGACTGTCTTTACTCTCAGACAAAGGCAGACTTTTCATGACATGTGCTCAGTCTCTCTCTACTGCTGAGTCCCAGGGAGGAGTTTTCATAACTAGTACTCTCTCTCTCTCTTTGGTGGGAATGGGTTCCTTAAGACAATACTTTTCTCCTGAGTACTCTTGGCCCTGCACCTATGCTCTCCTTCCAGATTACAGGATCTCTGCACTGTCTCCATCCTCCCAATGCCAAGAGAGAGTTCCCCTGAATTGTGCTGAAATACCTCCTTGCCCTGGGATCGGTAGCTATGGAATATTGCTACTATTTGGGATCAGTAACAGCAATTAGCATTGCTGAGTTTAAAAAAAGGTTTGGACAAGTTCCTGGAGGAAAAGTCAATACTCTGCTATTGAGACAGACATGGGGAAAGCCAGTGCTTGGCCTGGGATTGGTTGTCATGGAATGTTGCTACTATTTGCGCTTCTGATTTACAAAAATGGGGGTCTAGGATAACTTATATTTCCTTTAATACAAATTTTCTCTGTCACCTAAAGTGCTTTAGAATATAAATAATTAGATTTATTAACATGTTTTTTTAGGCCTATGAGCAATGACTTAATTGAAAGATAGAACTTATTCCCAAACTCTATAATGAGGTTGAAGTATCATAAATATGCATAATTCTCAGTAAAGAGACCTCTTATAACTTAGATGTTATTTCAAGTAAGAACATAAGAACATAAGCAGTGCCTCCGCCGGGTCAGACCATAGGTCCATCCTGCCCGGCAGTCCGCTCCCGCGGCGGCCCAAACAGGTCACGACCTGTCTGAATCACCAGAAGGGGCCCCCTTGCCACTTTGGTTTCCCATTGAAGTCCTATCTTCCCATCGAAGTCCTAACCCTCCGGTCTTGCACATGCACGACCTGGTTGGGTTTCTATACTTATTACCTGGTTAGCTTTCTATACTTGTGTTACATCCCAGCTCCTCCCTCAGTATCCCACGATCCCTTTATCCCTCAGGAATCCGTCCAATCCCTGTTTGAATCCCTGTACCGTACTCTGCCTGATCACTTCTTCCGGTAGCGCATTCCAAGTGTCCACGACCCTTTGGGTGAAAAAAAACTTCCTTGCATTTGTTTTGAACCTATCTCCCTTCAGTTTCTCCGAATGCCCCCTCGTACTTGTTGTCCCCTTCAGTCTGAAGAATCTGTCCCTATCCACCCTCATGATCTTGAAGGTCTCTATCATATCTCCCCTGAGCCTCCTTTTTTCCAGAGAGAAGAGCCCCAGCCTATCCAACCTCTCGGCGTATGGGCAGTGTTCCAGCCCTTTTACCAGTTTCGTTGCTCTCCTTTGGACTCTCTCAAGTACCGCCATGTCCTTCTTGAGGTGTGGCGACCAATACTGAACGCAGTATTCCAGATGTGGACGCACCATCGCTCGATACAATGGCATGATGACTTCCCGCGTCCTGGTTGTTATGCCCCTCTTTATGATGCCCAGCATCCTGTTGGCTTTTTTCGAGGCTGCTGCGCACTGTGCAGATGGCTTCAGTGATGCATCCACCAGCACACCCAAGTCTCTCTCAAGTCTGCTGTCTCCCAACAATGCCCCCCCCAATTTGTAGTTGAACAACGGGTTCTTTTTCCCTATATGCATGACCTTGCATTTTTCCACGTTAAAGCGCATTTGCCATTTGTTTGCCCAGTCTTCCAGCTTGTCCAGGTCCCTTTGCAGGTCCTCACACTCCTCCCTGGACCTAACTCTACCGCACAGTTTGGTATCGTCTGCAAATTTTATAACCTCGCACTTTGCCTCCTTTTCCAGGTCATTGATAAATATGTTGAAGAGTAACGGCCCCAGCACCGATCCCTGTGGCACACCGCTCGTGACTCCCCGCCAGTCAGAATATTGGCCCTTCACTCCGACCCTCTGCAGTCTACCCGACAACCAGTGCTTGATCCATCTGTGCACATCCCCTCCCACCCCGTGGTTCCACAGCTTCCTAAGCAGCCTTTCATGTGGCACCTTGTCGAAAGCCTTTTGAAAATCGAGGTAAATGATGTCTATGGGTTCCCCATTGTCCACCCGACTGCTTATTCCCTCAAAGAAGTACAGAAGGTTCGTTAGGCACGACCTTCCCTTACAGAATCCGTGCTGGCTTGTTCTCAGTAGGCCATTCTTCTCGATGTGCTCGCAAATGCCGTCCTTGATCATAGCTTCCACCATCTTCCCTATAATTGAAGTCAGGCTCACCGGCCTGTAGTTCCCGGGGTCACCCCTCGATCCCTTCTTGAAGATAGGTGTGACATTCGTCAATTTCCAGTCCTCTGGTACCTCACCAGTTTTCAAGGATAGGTTGCAAACATGCTGGATTGTGCCCGCTATTTCTTGTCTTAGTTCCTTCAGAACCCTTGGGTGGATCCCGTCCGGGCCCGGTGATTTACTGCATTTTAACCTGTCTATCTGTTTGAGGACATCCTCCTTACTTACCTCTATGTGCTCCAATTTTTCGGCCTGTTCCCCACTCATGAGCTCCTCTGAGTCCGGTATATTAGATGTGTCTTCGCTCGTGAAAACCGACGAGAAGAACATGTTCAACCTCTCAGCTACCTCTTTATCCTCCTTAATCACTCCCTTCCTATCCCCATCGTCCAACGGCCCCACCTCCTCTCTCGCTGGTCGCTTCCCCTTTACGTAACTGAAGAATGCCTTGAAGTTTTTCGCCTCCCTGGCCAGCCCCTCTTCGTATTCCCCTTTCGCTTTTCTAACCTCTCGGTGGCATTCCTTTTGGCATTTCCTGTGCGCCTGGTGATTTTCCTCCGTTGGGTCCTTTTTCCATCTCCGGAAGGATACTTTTTTGTCATTTATTGCCCTCTTTACTTCAGTTGACATCCAAACCGGGTCCTTTGATTGCTTGTTCTTGCAGCCTTTCCTGAAACTGGGGACGTACATTCTTTGTGCTTCCTGCAGGGTGTCCCTGAATAGGGTCCAGGCGCTTCCCACAGTCTCCATCCTAAAGATGTTTCTGAGCTTCCTCTCCACCATTTCCCTCATAGCAACATAGTTCCCTTTCTTGAAGTTGAGCGCAGTTGTTGCGGTCCTCCTTACTATGGGTGTCCCCCTTTCTAATGTGAATCTGATCGCGTTGTGATCACTGTTGCCTAGTGGTCCTCCCACTTCTACCCCTCTTGCAGGCCCCCCTAATCCGTTTAGGATGAGGTCAAGAGTAGCACCCTCTCGCGTGGCATATGGTGTAATCATCTACTTCAAACCCTCCTTCCTACCTATAAATTTATTTATTCCTTTATAAATTTATTGAAATATTTATAAAATTATTGAATTATTTATAAATTTATTTATTAATGAAATGATTAAAAAACCATTTAACTGGGGAATGTGTAATTTAAAAATTGAACTTAATCTGTATGTGTATTATTCTAAGTATATACTTTGAATAATAGCAACAACACATATCTTGGTGGCTTTCCAGCCAAGGACAACGTTGGGGGCAGTTCATGGTCCCCCACTTTGGTTCTCAAAAGTAGCCTTCAGAAGCAAATAAGCCTGGCTCTTCTCCCAAGCCTTTAATACATAGGGTGACTGACTAGACATTCTTTCAGCATCTGGACTAGCTTACATCAGTTCCTTAAATCTTGTTTAACTGTTGAAACAACTTGCCTTGAGTTTAGCCACCCATCTATTTATCCTAATTGACTCTGTACTACTCAACTGTCCCCAGCCATATGATATGCTGTACTGTAGAAAAGCATCAGCATTATATCTATGTTATTTAAATAATCTGATATGTGCTTATTAGGTATTTCATTCCATTTCTTTTCCTACAACGTCACTAAAATCCAGCCTTTCCTTTCTGAGCATGCTCTCATCACCTCTCACCTGGACTACTGCAACTTGCTTCTCACAGGTCTTCCGCTAAGCCATCTCTCTCCCCTTCAATCTGTTCGGAATGTTGCTGCACGCCTCATATTCCACCAGTGTGTCGTTATGCTCACGTTACCCATCTCCTCAAGTCACTTCACTGGCTCCCATTGCATTTCCACATATAATTCAAACTCCTCTTATTGACCTACTAATGTATTCACTCTGCAGCTCCTCAGTACCTCTCTTTTCTTATCTCTCTCTATACTCCACCCAGGAAACTCCATTCATTGGTTTAAGTCTCTCTTGTCTGTACCCTTCTTCTCTACTGCCAACTTCTGACTCCATCCCTTCTACCTTGCTGCACCATATGCTTGGAACAAACTGCCTGACTTGGTACATCAAGCTCTGTCTCTGCAGGTATTCAAATTCAGGCTGAAAGCCCACTATTTTGAAGCTGCGTTTTAAGTCCTACATGGCATAAATGTGCATACGGCAAGTCTCAATGTGAAGGAAACTCTGGAATGAGGGGGCAAAAGATGAACGACTACTTTGGAAAATTGCGAGCTATGGAATCGAGGGTGAAATACTTACGTGGATTAAAAACTGGCTGGAGCATAGGAAACAGAGAGTGGGGGTAAATGGACAATATTCGGACTGGAAGAGCGTCACCAGTGGGTGCCGCAGGGCTCAGTGCTTGGACCCATGCTCTTCAACATCTTTATAAATGATCTGGACATTGGTACGATGAGTGAGGTGATTAGTGAAGACACAGGGGGATTGCGAAGATCTGCAACATGATATAATCAAGCTCAAGAAATGGGCAATGACATGGCAAATGAGGTTCAATGTGGATAAGTGTAAAGTGATGCATGTCGGTAACAGAAATCTCATGCACGAATACAGGATGTCCGAGGCAGTACTTGGAGAGACCTCCCAGGAAAGAGACACTGAAAGGGTGGTTGATCGCTGGAATAGTCTTCCACTGCAGGTGATTGAGGCCAGCAGCGTGCCTGATTTTAAGGCCAAATGGGATCGACACGGGATCTATTCACAGGGCAAAGATAGGGGAGGGTCATTAGGGTGGGCAGACTGGATGGGACGTGGCCCTTATCTGCCGTCTATTTCTATGTTTCTATGAAGCTATCCACGCAATATGCAGTGGCGGCGAAAAAGGTGAACAGAATGCTAGGAATGATAAAGAAGGGGATCACGAACAGATCAGAGAAGGTTATCATGCCATTGTACTGGGCCATGGTGCGCCCTCACCTTGAATACTGCATCCAGCACTGGTCGCTATACATGAAGAAGGACACGGTAATACTCGAAAGGGTCCAGAGAAGAGTGACTAAAATGGTTAAGGGGCTGGAGGAGTTGCCGTACAGTGAGAGATTGGAGAAACTGGGCTTCTTCTCCCTTGAAAAGAGGAGACTGAGAGGGGACATGATCGAAACATTCAAGATAATGAAGGGAATAGACTTAGTAGATAAAGACAGGTTGTTCACCCTCTCCAAGGTAGGGAGAACGATGGCACTCTCTAAAGTTAAAAGGGGATAGATTCTGTACAAACATAAGGAAGTTCTTCTTCACCCAAAGAGTGGTAGAAAACTGGAACGCTCTTCCGGAGTCTGTCATAGGGGAAAACACCCTCCAGGGATTCAAGACAAAGTTAGACAAGTTCCTGCTGAACCAGAATGTATGCAGGTAATGCTAGTCTCAGTTAGGGCACTGGTCTTTGACCTAAGGACCAGGCGTGGGCAGACTGCTGGGCACGATGGACCACTGGTCTGACCCAGCAGCGGCAATTCTTATGTTCTTATGAAGGTGAGAGGGGACAGACTTAAGAAGTAACCTCAAAAAATACTTTTCACAGAAAGGGTAGTGAATGCATAGAATGGCCTCCCGGTGGATATAGTAGAGATGAAAAATGTATCTAAATTCAAGAAAGCTTGGGATAAGTACGATGGATCTCTAAGGGAGAGGAAGGGATAGTAACAGGCAGAGAAGACAGGCCAAATGGTCTTTACCTTCCTTCATTTTTCTATGTTTCTATCTCTCTCTCGGTTGCTGTTCCTCCCTGTGAACCAGCATTACCCCGCTGTATCCCTGTCTCTTTGTTCCCTCCAGGTCTAGTGTCTCTTCTCTATCTCCTTGTCCCTCCCCGTGTCCACTTTCTCTCTCCTTTCTCATGCATCCTCTTTCTTATTCATGGCCTGGAATCTCTTGTTTCTCTACTATCCTCCCTGATCCAGGGTGGCTCTCAACCCCTCCCTTCTTGATCCAGGATGTCTCTCTTTTTTTCTTCCCCTCCCTTCTTAGTCATATATTTGTCTGTCCCTTCTTGATCCAGGGGGTGTGTATGTGCTTTTCTCTCTTTCAATCTCTCTAGTTCAGCATCTAACCCCTCCTTTCCCCCTTTCCTTTGGTCCAGTTCTCTCTTTCTCTCCTTTCCGCTCCTCTCCCTGCGCACAAGTTGACATCTCTGCATTTCCTCATTTGCCCGCCCAGGCAGAAAGCAGCTGTGGCTGGTGGTGCCTTTTCTCTACACATTCCACTCACAGGAAGTTGCATCAGGGTTTCCTCCCTTGCTAAAATACCCACCTGCATAATCTGACTTATTGTTTCTACATTTGTTTTTGTTTTCTGAATTCTGCTTTCAAAGTCATATAGACCATCTCTCAGCTCCTGAATATACTCCCAGACACCTAAAAGAAAAAAACAAAATCTGATTGGTTATCAATAGTCTTGTACAAATGATTAATAAAGTAGTGATCTTATCTGTAAGGTTCTAACAACAGCCTTCAGACTGATTCTCTTCCTTTATGTCCTCTCACAAATCTATACAATAGAAATGAAAGTAATGTACCTTCAAGAATATTATAGGAAAGACATTTGGGAAGGTGAGAAAATTAAGATGGATAAGAAATTGCTTTTAACAAGAAAGTTTTAGAATTTTAGTGCAATCTTTGATATTGCCACAGATAGTTCATTGCAGCAATCTGTGAACCGAAAAAGAACACACCAAAATGTTTTTTGTCGTATCTTCCACAGAATTCAGCTGATTCTTATGAAATTTAGCATGTCATGTCCTGAATGAAGCTGATGTAAAATGTTGTAAATATTTCCCACCGTACCAGAACGCTGTCTTGTGAAAATGAATTGTGAACTGAATAAAAACACATCAAAAAGTTTTATGACGTATCTTGCAAAAAAATGTAAAGTGAAAAAGGAATGTTTCAAATGTACGCTCCATTTTATATATATGGCATACTGAATTCCACCAAAAGTTATAATTTAACCTATCATAGTTTTTCCAATTGTGTGTTATTTGTTGAATTGCTACTCCAGTTAATATAAATAAAAGTTTGTTGTTATTTGAAGAAATTTGACTCTTTGTTCTCATTGCTGTGCCAAATAAAATCGTATCATATGTCAAGGCTACTGGATTCTCCAACATCCTATTTATTTGAGGCCAAATTGATTTCCAAAATAATAATATGAATGGACAATAAAATAAAAGATGATCTAATGTCCCTGCCTCAAGATGACAGTGCCAGCATCTATTAGACTTAGAAAAACTATGACAGGTTAAATTTTAACTTTTGGTGGAATTCAGTATGCCATATACCGTATTTTCGCGGATATAACGCGCGCGTTATACGCGTTTTTACGTACCGCGCATACCCCTCGCGCGTTATATGCGTGAGCGCGGTATACAAAAGTTTTTAAACATAGTTCCCACCCCGCCCGACGCCCGATTCATCCCCCCAGCAGGACCGCTCGCACCCCCACCCCGAACGACCGCTCGCACGCGCTCCCACCCGCACCCGCATCCACGATCGGAGCAAGAGGGAGCCCAAGCCCTCTTGTCCGGCCGACTCCCCGACGTCCGATACATCCCCCCCCCCCCCGGCAGGACCACTCGCACCCCCACCCCGAAGGACCGCCAACTTCCCGACAATATCGGGCCAGAAGGGAGCCCAAACCCTCCTGGCCACGGCGACCCCCTAACCCCACCCCGCACTACATTACGGGCAGGAGAGATCCCAGGCCCTCCTGCCCTCGACGCAAACACCCCTCCCCCCAACGACCGCCCCCCCCAAGAACCTCCGACCGCCCCCCCCAGCCGACCCGCGACCCCCCTGGCGACCCCCACGACCCCCCACCCCCCTTCCCCGTACCTTTGGTAGTTGGCCGGACAGACGGGAGCCAAACCCGCCTGTCCGGCAGGCAGCCAACGAAGGAATGAGGCCGGATTGGCCCATCCGTCCTAAAGCTCCGCCTACTGGTGGGGCCTAAGGCGCGTGGGCCAATCAGAATAGGCCTTGGAGCCTTAGGTCCCACCTGGGGGCGCGGCCTGAGGCACATGGGCCCAACCCGACCATGTGCCTCAGGCCGCGCCCCCAGGTGGGACCTAAGGCTCCAGGGCCTATTCTGATTGGCCCACGCGCCTTAGGCCCCACCAGTAGGCGGAGCTTTAGGACGGATGGGCCAATCCGGCCTCATTCCTTCGTTGGCTGCCTGCCGGACAGGCGGGTTTGGCTCCCATCTGTCCGGCCAACTACCAAAGGTACGGGGAAGGGGGGTGGGGGGGGTCGTGGGGGTCGGCCAGGGGGGTCGCGGGTCGGCTGGGGGGGCGGTCGGAGGTTCTTGGGGGGGGCGGTCGTTGGGGGGGGGGAGGGGGGTTTGCGTCGAGGGCAGGAGGGCCTGGGATCCCTCCTGCCCGTAATGTAGTGCGGGGTGGGGTTAGGGGGTCGCCGTGGCCAGGAGGGTTTGGGCTCCCTCCTGGCCCGATATTGTTGGGGAGTCGGCGGTCCTTCGGGGTGGGGGTGCGAGTGGTCCTGCCGGGGGGGGGATGTATCGGACGTCGGGGGGGGCATCAGACTTTCAGGATGGGGACAGACCTTCAAGGGGGGACAGGACTTCAAGGGGGGACAGTGCACGGAAAGTCAGGGGGGTGAACGGAGAGTCGGGACAGCGCACGGAAAGTCAGGGCGGGCGAAAGGAGCGTCGGGCATCATGCGCGGTATACCCGTGAGCACGGTATACAAAAGTTTTTGTACATATCATCGTGATTTCTGCGCGCTATACCCGTGTGCGCGTTTTACACAGGTGCGCGTTATATCCGCGAAAATACGGTATATAAAATGGAGCGTACATTTGCAACACAAAAAGGGTATATAGATAAGTTTAAGAAGATTTGGGGACCATTAACAGACTTTTGCAATGAATGATATAATTTTCCCATAATAAGATATTTGATAAGGGGGGGGTTATTTTATTCATCATAAAATATAAATAATTTAACATTATATTTTGTTTTATTGTATGCATTTCCCAAAGTAAGGGGAGGGAGGGGGGTTATAATTGAGTAATAGTTGACATACTTATTAAGTATTATATGCTGTTTAAAAATTATAGTAAAAGAGTATATAATGAAATGTTATATTTACAGTAAGGTATGAAAGAATGTCAAGTGTATACTTAATGAATTTGTATGAATTTAGATTGTACACTTGTTGTTATATGAAAAATGAATAAAAAAAACTTGAAACACAAAAAAGGAATGTTTCAATTAAGCAGATATTCAGTGTGCTACTTTTGCATGAAGGCATACCCTCAACCTTGGCCACCACTGATCTGTGGACTTGTCAATGATGCTCTGCTTCAGCTCAGTCCAGAGATGAGGTGCTGTTTAAGATCTTTGATGTCAGATATCGCTGTCTGGTAGACGTGTCCTATACCAGCCCCCAGATCCGGTAGTCAACTGGGTTTATATCTGGTGAATTTGCAGGTCAGAGGTCTGGACCAATGAAATCTGAGGTTTCCTGATGTAGCAGTTCTAAGGTGTCCTTTGCTTGATGTGCTGGGGCATTGCACTGTAGGAAGATAGTCTCCCGACATGCGAAGGATCACTGGTAACAGCTTCTGCGTCAAGCCATTGATCTTAACCCCAGAATCAATGAAGAACAAATCTGTGAATCCGAGTTTTGAGATTGCGACCGAGACAATGACTGATTGGCTGAAGTAGGCATTTGGCATTAACCTCATGCTTCAGTGTTGTTGAAGGCACATACAGGCAATCATTCTGCGTGTTAATTGGTGGAATATAAGCCAAGACCCCCATTATATTAGAGTATTTATGGTAAGTAGTGGAATCAATTACCGGTTAAAATCAGCACTATGTTTAATTATGGGGCTTTTCATAAAATTCTTAAACCTTTCTTATTTTCAAAATATTTTTTTAACTAAATATTGATTTTAATTGTGCAAATGTTGTAGGGTAGAAGAAATTGAATTAAATCAATAAACTGAGCCACAAATAAAGTTAAAACCATATAAGTATAATGAAAATGTAACTCTAACCTTCATGATTCCAAAACAAAGAAATTTCAGCTTTTTCCAGTCGTTTATCATTGTCATCCAACTCGTTCATAATTAGTGGAAATTCCACTGGTAATACTGTTGTCTTAATCTGTCAAACAGAGATTAAGTTTACAATGTAAGACTATTACTACTCCCACACGATCAAAGAAATACACTTACTATATAGATATTTCACACAGTGTAGATATATAAATATAAACTCACCTATAGTAGCTATTCTCCAAGGACTGTAGGATGAATATCCACATTGATGAGTGATGTCATTAACGACACCCAGGTGCAGATATGCTCTCCAGATTTATTTTCCAGAAGATTTGGAAGTGTCCTGCTATGCATGTGTGTGTCTTTCCAACTGCACCCATCACACAGGACCAAGCAACTCAAAGGATGGGCTATGTGGCTATTCATCCTGCTGTCCACAGAAAACATCTATCACAGGTGAATAACTGTTTTCTTCAAGGACAAGCAGGATGCTATAGCCACATTGATGGATTGGGAATCCCTAGCTACTAAGGATGAAACTGAAGTCCTGCAATGAAGAACAAATTGTAGCAAACAGCCTGGAACAGCAAGCAAAAGGACCTGGGGGGTAGCAGGTATACGTATTTTGGATGATGTCATTTCAAATGGTAAACTGCTTGATTTTTCACCGTTGCAACATAAATATGGTCTTAATAAATCACAAAGTTTCAGATGGTTGCAACTGAAGCAGGCTATTCAGGCAGGGTTCCCTGAATGGAAAAATCTTAACAATCAATATAGTTTGGAATTTTTGTGCTTTCAGGTGGACTTCCTAGAGATAAGAAAGAATACATGTTACGTCATAATTCTGATTGTAAATCCTGTGGGGTGATATATGTTATACAGTGCCCTTGTGATCTGGTGTATGTGGGCCAGACCTCCCGGAAATTCACTATAAGACTCACAGAACATAAGAGTAACATTAAAAATAGAATAATGGGGGCTCCTCTAGCCAAACATTGTCTTGAAGAATCTCATGACTTTGGGTCTTTAAAAGCCCTTATTTTAGAGGTAGTGCAGCCCAATATGAGAGGAGGAGATTTCAGGAGGTTTCTAGCACAGAGAGAACAGCGATGGATAAATAGACTTATACTCTGTGGCCGTCTGGCTTGAATAGATGTTTTGAGTGGCAACATTTCTATTAGGGAGTATAGGAGGTGTTACGTCACTACGTTTCTATTACGGAAGGGCTATAAAACGTAGCCGTTGGCCATCTTAACATTGCTTTGAAATTCTGTGACCGAGTGCTGTAATGTAAGTGCTGTTTTTGTATGTGTCTACTTCGGTAGTTTCTTGGGAGCTAATTGCTTTCTTTTTATTATGTGTTCATTTTTGCAGTGAAGCCTTGACTTTTTGAACGTCCTGGTGGCCCTGACGCAGCGGATGCTTTTGATTAATTATTTCCGCGAAACGCTGGCCGCGTCGGCAAATCTACACTAGTGACTGCACTCTTCTATAAAGACAAATCAGCAAAGTCAGCCATAAAAGCTAAGTAGTTTGGTTGCTGTTTTTTCAGTTTCTGGCTTGCACTTCTTTTCTGCAACCCGGCTGTGGGTTAGCTGTTTTAATTGCTTTTTGAAAAATGCCTTAAAAAAATATATATGTGGGTCAATGATTGGAGTTGGAGCGATTGTACTATGCTGATTTTCCTCAGTTTGTGATTGCCACTGCTGTGCGTAGGCTCCGTTTCTGAGACCCGAGCCCTTCCAGCTGTCTGGGCTTATATTTAGAAGTGTATTGCTGGGTAATAGCAGTATTTGGATTGGACTTCCTGGGACATCAGGCCGCGCAGTGGTATAAAGTGATATATGGATTTATGAATAAAAAACTAAAAACTGGTCTTCGGGACATTTGGAGCATTGAGATTAAGCATCAAATTTCTGCGTCTCAATGGCCACAAATTTGGTCTTGGAGGATGAAATGTAACAAGAGGTCCCGATTAACATATAGACCTCTTAAAAATGCCTTCTGAACTACCTGTTGGAGAAATTTATACTCTTCCGTGGTGTGACCTATTCTGCGTAACCTCAGAAATTGACTGATAGGCAATGAGTGTTTTAAGCATGTAGGGTGACAGCTACTGTATTTTAAGTAATTGTTGGTATCTACTGGCTTCTTATAGATTGTGGTAATAAGCCCTGCTCCTTGCCTTTGCACTAGGACATCCAAAAATGATATCTGACTCTTGTCCATATTTGATGAAAACGTCAGGTGTTTATCTCATGAATTTAACCATGTAAGGAACTCCGTCAGTAATGCTTCAGAGCCTGTCCATATGCAGAATACATCATCAATGAACCAGAGCCACACTCTAATATATTGAAACCAATGTGAATGATATAACTCAGTCTCTTCGAATCTGGAGACACATAGATTGGCAATACTTGGAGCGTGGACTTTATGGCTTGTTCTTGGATTACAACTGAAAGATAAGTACTGGGCCTTTCCCAGCTAAAGAACTTTTTGAATATATATCTCTCTCATCACAGTCAGATTGGATTGATGTATGCTGACCAGTGTTGAATAGCAGTAATCAATTTGTAATCTTTTTCACTCAGCACTTATTTGCACTTGAAAATTATTGGAGAGAGCCCAGGGATGTATGCACTGTCTAACCCCATGTGGGTATAAATAGTGACAACTTTTGCTATCTTATTTCATCACTTATTTACTTTCTTTATTTCTGTATTTATTTACACATTTTGGTTCCTGCTATTCTCACTGTATCTGGGAAGGACTTTTTGTATGCCAAACAGCTGAGTGGCAGGAGGTTGCTTCGGGGCTTCTCCTGCTGCTCATCTGTTTGGGTAGCCTCTGCCGGCTCTGTGCATGTGTCAAAGTCGCTTTTCAAATGACTGATGGGGTGGGATTACGGCAGACCTCTGCAAAACTGATTTGCATGTGAAGTCATTTGAGCATCAATTGCCGTTTTGAAAGTCGGCCCCACAGCAACCCACCTGATTTTAATGACCCAACTGTATTAATAACATGTTCTATTGAATGTCGTGTCAAACTAAACTATCCATTGTAACTTCCTGGGTATCGCTACCACGTCTAGGTCGGCGTTCATTATCTCAGTCTCTAATTCCAGAATTTTATTGCCCAAGCTGTGTGCATTAACATACATAGCCCTCCATACCTATGAAGAGATTCCCTTCCGAGTTGGTGTGACTCCTAAATTATCACGTGTAGTATGGGTACTTACCTTGGACTCAGAAGTGTGGGTGCTACTCGCCTCCTCCTCAGGGTGGTTCCTTACTGCTCTGGAATGTGAGTATGTACCCTCCACCAACTTACCTTCGTAGGGTTTTAAACTAGGTAAGTTGGGGGAGGGTTCATACTCACATTCCAGAGCAGTAAGGAACCACCCTGAGGAGGAGGCGAGTAGCATCCACACTTCTGAGTCCAAGGTAAGTACCCATACTACATGGTTAAATTTAGGAGCCACACCAACTCGGAAGGGAATCTCTTCATAGGTATGGAGGGCTATGTATGTTAATGCACACAGCTTGGGCAATAAAATTCTGGAATTAGAGACTGAGATAATGAACGCCGACCTAGACGTGGTAGCGATATCTGAGACCTGGTTCACTGATTCACATGGGTGGGATACGGTTATACCAGGCTACAACCTACTTCGTCGTGACAGAGAGGGCAAGTTAGGAGGAGGGGAAGCACTATATACTAAGGAAAACATCAAAACTACCAGAATCACAGATGTTAGATACACCGGGGAATCCCTCTGGGTGAACCTGGCCAGAGGGAATGAAAAATGCCTTTACCTTGATGTGGTATACAGACCTCCAAGACAACAGGAAGACAAAGACATGGAATTAATCGAAGACATAGAGAACATCACTTTGCTCGGGGACACAGTGCTGTTAGGGGACTTCAACATGCCCGATGCAGATTGGAGCACACTCTCTGCAACTACATGTGGCAGCAGAAGATATTAACCTCCATAAAAGGTGCACGACTCAAACAAATGGTATTAGAACCCACTAGGGACCAGGCCATACTGGACCTGGTACTCACCAATGGAGACAGCATATCGAAGGTTTCTGTAGGAGATACGCTGGCCTCCAGCGACCATAACATGGTATGGCTCAAGAAAGGTTTCTCTAAATCAAACACAGCGACGAGGGTCGTCAACTTCAGAAGCACAGACTTCGACCGCATAGGAGATTTTGTCCATCGGGAGCTACATAACCAAGCAGAAACTGATAATGTGGAGACTATGTGGTCAACTCTGAAATCCACCCTGCACGAAGGAACAAACCGCTACATAAAAACAGTGAGCAAGCGCCAGAGAAACAAAAGACCCCAGTGGTTCAGTACTGTAATTTCGGACCTCATTAAAGAGAAAAAAGAAGCATTTATCGCCTACAAACATTTCGGAAAGCGGGAAGCAAAAGAGGACTATCTTGTCAGATCTAAAGCAGTCAAAAAGGCAGTCAGAGAAGCCAAGCTCCAAACAGAAGAAGATCTAGCACGAAACAGGTATATTAGCGACAGGAAATGAAACAAAGATGGGATAGAACGCCTTAGGCAATCGAACGGAAACTATGCAAAATCGGATTCTACCAAGGCAGAACTACTAAACAAATACTTCTGCTCAGTCTTCACCTGCGAGGCACCAGGAGCCGGTCCACAGTTAAGGACAAGAGACAGCCAGAAAGACCCGTTTCAAGATTTCAAGTTTACGCCCAGTAGTGTCTACTGCAAACTTTCAAGACTCTAAGTAAACAAAGCCATGGGACCAGACAACCTACACCCCAGGGTGCTCAGAGAGTTGTGTGAAGTCCTGGCAGAACCATTAGCCGTGCTCTTCAATCTTTCCCTACACATGGGAAGAGTCTCCTTGGACTGGAAAACAGCTAACGTTATTCCACTCTACAAAAAGGGCTGCAGGACAGAGACGGCAAATTACAGACCAGTGAGTCTCACATCCATAGTGAGCAAGCTCATGGAAACACTGATCAAACAGAAACTTGACACAATCCTAGATGAGGAAAACCTACGTGATCCCCACCAACACAGATTTACCAAGGGCAGGTCCTGCCAATCTAATCTGATTGGCTTCTTTGACTGGGTAACTAGACAACTGGATGCCGGGAAGTCCCTCGACATAATATATTTGGACTTCAGCAAAGCTTTTGATAGCGTCCCACACCGCAGGTTATTGAACAAGCTGAAATCACTGGGATTAGGGGACACGCTAACTGCATGGGTTGGGGATTGGCTAAGCGGTAGACTTCAAAAGGTAGTGGTAAACGGCACCCCTCCAAAACGTCAGACGTGACCAGTGGAGTGCCACAGGGCTCGGTCTTGGGCCCGATTCTATTCAACTTATTCATAGGAGATATGACCCAAGGGCTTAGAGGAAAAGTATCATTGTTTGCCAATGACGCCAAACTGTGCAACATAGTAGGTAAAAACATTTTGCCTGACAGTATGATGCAGGACCTACTACTACTGGAAAAGTGGTCATCGACTTGGCAGCTAAGCTTCAATGCTAAAAATGGTAAGGTAATGCACCTGGGCAAGAGAAATCCATGCAGAACTTACACACTAAATGGTGAAACATTGGCTAGGACCACGGCGGAACGTGATTTAGGGGTGATCATTCGTGATGACATGAAAGCTGCCAATCAAGTGGAGAAAGCTTCCTCCAAGGCAAGGCAAGGCAAATGATGGGGTGTATCCGTAGGGGTTTTGTCAGCAGGAGACCCCAAGTCATAATGCTGCTGTACAGGTCCATGGTAAGACCTCATTTGGAGTATTGTGTTCAATTCTGGAGACCACACTACCGGAAAGATGTGCTGCGAATTGAGTCGGTTCAGCGAATGGACACCAGGATGGTCTTAGGGCTCAGGGATCTCATGTATGAAGAAAGGCTAAATAAATTGCAACTGTATTCACTTGAGGAACGAAGAGAGAGGGGAGACATGATTGAGATGTTTAAGTATATCACGGGCCGTATCGAGGTGGAAGATGATATCTTCTGTCTTAGAGGACCCTCGATCACCAGAGGGCATCCGCTGAAAATCATGGGAGGGAAGTTTCACGGTGATTCCAGGAAGTACTTCTTCACCGAAAGGGTGGTCGATCATTGGAACGAACTACCTCTGCAGGTGATTGAGGCCAACAGCATGTCAGATTTTAAAAGAAAATGGGATACTCATGTGTGATCTCTAGGGGTGTAAAGTCAGGGGGGTGGGTCATTAGAGTGGGCAGACTTGATGGGCTATGGCCCTTTTCTGCCGTCATTTTCTATATTTCTATTGGTTTTAAAAGTATTTCCCTGCAACTTCATCGAGTGTCCCCTAGTCTTTGTAATTTTGAACGGAATGAAAAATCAATCCACTTGTATCTGTTCTACACCACTCAGGATTTTGTAGACTTCAATCATATCTCCCCTTAGCCTTCTCTTTTCCAAGCTGAAGAAGGATGGCTAAAACACACAATGAGGTTGCAACACAGAGTCAAAAAGAAAGATTCAGACCTTTCACAAAACTTCCTTTGCAGGACTTCCCAAACCTTTAAGATTTTGACCCATCATACAACCCCTCTCAATCTTCCCTGTCCCCTAACCCACAGCTACTGTACTGTAACTCTGTCCAGGATCATGCCATGTGCCTTATGCAAACGACTATTTTCTGATCATTCCACACTAGTAACTGACCAATTTTGTCTTGGCTGCCTCTGACAGACAAGGGAAAACATGGCTGTTTATCATTCCAGTCTCCAGCTAGGCTAGTTTCTGTCTCTCTTTCTGGTCACCTAACATCTCATAAAATGCTCTACCCAGATAACAGTGCCTCCACATTACAGTTTAGGAAGAATAAGCCCAGCAGCACAGTGGGGATTGGAACTTTAGCTTTAGAGAAAAGGATGGAGACCTCTTTGTTGGCTCAGTTGGAGAGAACCTTTAATTGGACCACTCTGTACACTAAAAGGAGCCATTAGTATAATTTAAATGGGAACAAGCCTCAGATTATGGAGTTTCACCCATTCTGGGTTTTCTCAAAGAGAAGAGTTTTTTTTTCTCTCTCTTACTATTTTTCTATCTCGTATTCCTACTTATATTACAGGCTTGAATCCATCCTCTCCACCATAACTCTAACGATTAATTAATTCTGTATTTCTTAAATTGCTTTATCTCTTTAATTTATCACTCTTCAATCTCCAATTAATCTATATTAAAATTTATACTAATCTATTTAAAAACTAAAAACCTCACAATTCATTGATATTTTATATTTAAGAGAATTCATTAATACTTTGTACTTTGCATCCATGAAACCTCATATCTCATTTCAGAACTCAAAATCGACAGAAAGAATTGTACTTAAGAAAGTGCACTGGTGCTTCAAAGTGCTTTATCAAAAAAGTGCATTAGTGCTGTAAATTACTTCAGTTCATCTCAGACTTTTTTTTTTTTTCAAATTCTTTATTCATTTTTCAATCTTGCATCAAGTATACAATATTTCTTCCTAATATCATCTTAAATACATAAATTTATATCCTCCCCACCTACCCTTCCCACAAATATTTTAATCAAAAATATCGTTTAAATATTATATTCTTATCTATTGATTAAACCTTTAATAGAACTTTATACCATCCCCCCTATGTATAAATGTACTTTCAGTGGAACATGGTGTCTAATCATTGCAATAATTTGTCAATGGCCCCCAAATCATTTTAAAATTATTATAATTCCCTTTTTGTATGGCAATTGTTCTTTCCATTTTGTAAATGTGGCACAACGAATTCCACCAGAAGGTATAGTTAAGTCAAGGAACCAACGCGAGGGGACGCCACTCTCGACCTAATCCTCAACGGACTAGGCAGACCTGCAAAGGAGGTGGAAGTAGTAGGGCCACTAGGCAACAGTGATCACAACATGATCCGGTATAAATTAGAAGTAGGGACCTCAAGGGTGAAGAGAACCACATCGACAGCACTCAACTTCAGGAAAGGGAACTACGATGCTATGAGGAAAATGATGAGAAAGAAACTCAGCAACAGCTCTAGAAAGATGGGGACCATAGAGGAAGCATGGTCCCTTCTCAGGGACACGGTGCAAGAAGCACAAAACCTGTACATCCCCAGGTTTAGGAAGGGGTGCAAAAAAAATCGAACAAAAGACCCGGTATGGACAACAAAAGAAATAAAGAAGGCGATAGGTGACAAGAAAGTGTCTTTCCGAAAATGGAAAAAGGACCAAACTGAGGAAAACCGGAGGGACCACAAAAAGCACCAAAAGGAATGTCACCGAGTGGTTAGAAAAGCTGAGACAATACGAAGAGAGGCTTGCTGGGGAAGCAAGGAACTTCAAAGCGTTCTTCAGATACGTGAAAGGGAAGCAACCAGCGAGGGAGGAGGTGGGCCCGTTAGATGATGGAGACAGAAAGGGAGTGGTTAAAGGGGAAAAAGAGGTAGCCGATAGGCTGAACTGGTTCTTCTCGTCGGTCTTCACAAGTGAGGACACCTCCAATGTACCGGAACCCGAGGAGACCATAAGTGGGGATCAGGATGAAAAACTGGAGACCTTAGAGGTAAGCTATGAGGATGTCCTCCGACAAATAGACAGATTGAAAAGTGACAAATCACCGGGCCCGGACGGAATCCACCCAACGGTATTAAAAGAACTGAGGACGGAAATAGCGGACACATTCCGACAAATCTGTAATCTATCCTTAAGCACTGGGAGGGTACCGGAGGACTGGAAGCTAGCGAATGTCACACCTATCTTCAAAAAGGGATCGAGGGGTGAACCGGGGAACTACAGACCGGCGAGCTTGACTTCGATTCCGGGCAAGATGATGGAAGCATTAATAAAGGATAGCATCTGTGAACACAAAGAAAGAAATGGACAGCTGAAACCGAGCCAACATGGCTTCTGCAAGGGAAGATCGTGCCAAACAAACCTACTGCACTTCTTTGAAGGGATAAACAGCCAGATGGATAAAGGGGAATCCATAGATATCATTTATCTCGACTTCCAAAAAGCCTTTGATAAGGTCCTCCTTGAGAGGCTACTTAAGAAACTGTCGAACCACGGGGTGGGAGGGGATGTACACAGATGGCTCAGGCACTGGTTGGCCGACAGAAAACAAAGGGTTGGAGTGAAGGGCCAATACTCCGACTGGCAGAGGATCATAAGCGGTGTTCCGCAGGGGTCGGTGCTGGGACCACTCCTGTTCAATATATTTATCAACGACTTGGAAACGGGGACGAGGTGTGAAGTTATAAAATTTGCTGATGACACCAAACTCTGCAGCAGAGTTAGGAACACAAAGGAGTGCGAAGACCTGCAAAGGGACCTAAGCAAACTGGAAGAGTGGGCAAACAAATGGCAAATGTGCTTTAACATAGAAAAATGTAAGGTCATGCATATAGGGAAAAGGAACCCAAGGTACAGCTACAAAATGGGGGGAACATTGCTGGGGGAGAGTAATCTTGAAAAAGACTTGGGTGTTCTGGTGGATACAACCATGAAATCATCAGCACAATGTGCAGCAGCCTCGAAGAAAGCTAACAGAATGCTGGGCATCATTAAGAAGGGAATTACAACCAGGACGAAGAAAGTCATTCTGCCACTGTATCGTGCAATGGTGCGCCCGCATCTAGAGTATTGCGTCCAATATTGGTCGCCGTACCTCAAGAAAGACATGGCGATACTTGAGAGGGTCCAGAGAAGAGCTATGAAGATGATAAATGGCATGGAAGACTGTTCATACGCTGACAGGCTGGACAAGTTGGGACTCTTCTCCCTGGAAAAGAGGAGGCTTAAGGGAGACATGATAGAAACTTTCAAGATCATGAGGGGCATGGAGAAGGTAGACAGGGATAGATTCTTCAAACTACGGGGAACCACAGGCACAAGAAGGCACTCGGAGAAACTGGAAGGGGACAAGTTTAGAACCAATGCAAGGAGGTTCTTCTTCACACAGAGGGTTGTGGACACATGGAACGCGCTCCCGGAGGAAGTGGTCGGGCAGAGTACGTTACGGGGATTCAAAGAGGGATTGGATGGATTCCTGAAGGATAGGGGGATTAAGGGATACAGATAAGGGTAGATAAGAGTATGGAAAGAGTAAAGATAAAAACAAGGGGCTATAGGGCTAAATCAAATTAACATGACAGGTCATGGACCTGATGGGCCGCCGTGGGTGCGGACTGCTGGGTGCGATGGACCTCTGGTCTGACCCAGCGGAGGCAAATTCTTATGTACTTATGTTCTACTGTAATTTTTCCAATTACTGGTGATAAGTTGTAAGGCAATTCCTGTCATAATCAATAAAAGTTTATTATTGCTTGATGAAATTTGACTTTTTGTTCTCATTGACATGCCGAACAGAATTGTATCATATGATAATGCTACATGGTTTTCTAGTAAACAATTAATTTGAGACCAAATTGATTTCCAAAAGGCCATGATACAGGGACAATAGAATATTAAATGATCTAAAGTCCCTGCTTCGAGATTACAATGCCAGCATCTATTAGACTTAGAGCTATCTAACTTTTGTAATCTAACTGGGGTCCAAAATGCTCTATGTAAAAGGAAAAAACAAGTTTGTCTCATAGATGCGGACACCGTACATCTCATTCTCCAAGACCAAATTCGTGGCCATTGAGACGCAGAAATTTGATGCTTGATCTCAATGCTCCAAATGTCCATAAGTCCATTTTTAGTTTTTTTATTTATAAATCTGCTTATCAATTTATACCACTGTGCGGCCTGGTGTCCCAAGAAGTCCACCTGAAAGCATAAGAACTCCAGACTATACTGATTATTGAGATTTATCCATTCAGGGAACCCCTCCTGAATAGTTGCTTCAGTTGTAACCATCTAAAGCTCAGACTTTTTGAACTTTAGAAACCAAGGCTGTTGCTTATTACTTTCAGTCATCCAACGTGGCCTGCATTTTGCGGGATAGAATTACATCCCATCTGCGTCAGGGTTCTGAGCTCAGAACTGGCAGAAGTATGTTGATAGCCCAGAGAAGTGTTGCTAGAGAGACTTTTCCCTGACGCAGCGAGGATGTAATTCTATCCTGCGAAACGCAGGCCGCGTTGGATGACTGAAAGTAATAAGCAACGGCCTTGGTTTCTAAAGAGCATAAGCTAAGTACCTTAAGTTCAAAAAGTCTGAGATGAACTGAAGTAATTTACAGCACTAATGCACTTTTTTGATAAAGCACTTTGAAGCACCAGTGCACTTTCTTAAGTACAATTCTTTCTGTCGGTTTTGAGTTCTGAAATGAGCTGTGAGGTTTCATGGATGCAAAGTACAAAGTATTAATGAATTCTCTTAAATATAAAATATCAATGAATTGTGAGGTTTTTAGTTTTTAAATAGATTAGTATAAATTTTAATATAGATTAATTGGAGATTGAAGAGTGATAAATTAAAGAGATAAAGCAATTTAAGAAATACAGAATTAATTAATCGTTAGAGTTATGGTGGAGAGGATGGGTTCAAGCCTGTAATATAAGTAGGAATACGAGATAGAAAAATAGTAAGAGAGAGAAAAAAAACTCTTCTCTTTGAGAAAACCCAGAATGGGTGAAACTCCATAATCTGAGGCTTGTTCACATTTAAATTATACTAATGGCTCCTTTTACTAAGGTGCGCTAGTGTTTTTAGCACACGCACAAGATTAGCGTGAGCTAGCCGAAAAATTAACACCTGCTTAAAAGGAGCGGTAGCAGCTAGCGCGCGTGGCATTTTAGCGCGTGCTATTCCGCGTGTTAAGGCCCTAACGCACCTTTGTAAAAGGAGCCCTAAGAGAGAAAAAAAACTACCTGGAGTGTCATTTGGTTTATATTGGTGGTTTTTCATTTTATAAGTGAATATAGTAACATTAGTAGTCATTTAAAAATATAACAATTTGAACAGATGCTGTTCTCAAAATCATAGCTTTCTTATTAAGGTCATATCATATTTTCCAACTTTTCCTTTTTTTATTTTTTTAACTTTTTATTTATGCATTTTTTAAAATGCAAACCAAGCACATAATCACTTGTATAAAAATCTAGAAGCAATGAAATACAGAATAAAAAAAGGCATTAAACTGAAGAGGAAAGAAAAAAATCAAAGCGTAAAGCCAACAATGTGGGGGGGTAGTGTAACAAGAGGAAAATTCCAGGAAAAGGAAAAAGAATTCCTATTATGAAGTTGACAAAGACGAGCAACAACAATAATCATTCCCGGGGGGCGGGAGGGTTCTTTTATTTTTCCATTGTTTCCTTGCTTTGACATACCTTATTGTACCACCCAACGACAAGGTCAAGATTACCCACAAACTTCCGGAATGTTTCATTCTCAGCAAAAAAATTGCCAGCACTTGATGGAATATCCTTCTGGTCCTGATTGTTCAAATATTTTACCTCACGAAGAACAGATACTAACTATAAAACATAAGTTAGTTGGTCAATAAGAAAAGAAAAGTCTCCAGAAATGGTGTCATACTGCATAAAACTGATACTATGATTTGTGATTTTGTTTCTTGATAGCACTTTAATTAAATAGCATTTCAAAAGTAGCACAGTTACTTACCATAACAGGTTTTATCCAGGGACAGCAGGCAGATATTCTCACATGTGGGTAATGTCATCCATGGAGCCCGATACGGACAGTGCTAAAGTGTACTGTTACTTTAAGCTTTAGCGAAGCTTCGAGACTGCCCGCAGCATGCACGTGTGAGTGCTTTCCCGCCCGTCGGCTCGCAGCTCCTCAGTTTCGTAAGCAAGCTAAGAAGCCAACCAGGGGAGGAGGAAGGGATATGAGAGTATATGCCTGCTGTCCCCACTTAACACCTGTTACAGTAAGTAACTGTGCTTTAACCTAGGACAAGCAGACAACATATTCTCACATGTGGGACTCCCTAGTTTAATTGAAATGGCATGGAGGGAGAGTTGGCCTTCAAGAAGAAAATTAATTCTGTAGCACTGCTTGGTCGAACCGACCATCTCATCTGGAATAGGTTTCAAGACAGTAGTGAGATGTAAAGGTGTGAATTGAAGATCAAGCTGCTTTGCAATTATCCTCAATGGGAGTGGAATACAAAAAGACCACCGATACTGCCATAGCTCAGACTTTGCGTTGTTATACGTCCCTCGAGTGGCAGTCCAAACTGCGCATAGCAAAAAGAAATGCAGGCCGCGAACCATGTGGAAATAGTTCATTTGGTTAAAGGAACTCCTAATCTGTTAGGGTCGAAAGAGATGAACAGTTGAGGTGAAGACCTGTGGGGCTTAGTCCTTTGTAAGTAGTAAGCCAATGCACGTTTACAGTCTGACGATGTTTCTCAAGGATGAGAATGAGGCTTCGGAAAGAAAAGTGGTAGCACAATGCATTAAGGTGACATTCAGTGATGTACAGAGTCCAACATGAAGAAGTGGCTTCTACTGTTCATCAGATTTTATACCATGTAATACGTACCATTGTATTTTAAACAAGCGTTGGTTTTATATCGCTCTGGAAGATCACCAAGATCAGAAAATGTGATGCTACTTGATAAGGTAGCCAAGATGCGATATGCTGATACTAGAGCAATTGTCTTTTCCGTTGCAGGTGTTAAACCGTGAAATGCTTTGTTGGGTCAGCTGTGATTCAGCTAAGTTCAAGAAATTCTTGAAAACCCAAATTATTGTATCTGCTTTTTTATAAGGAAATTTCCACGTTGCTCAAGTTACAGGTTTTAATTGGTGGAAATTGAGATGGATGACAGGAGCCTATGGGAGACTTTTACAGGTTGTGAGACCTATTCCTACATTTTGCTGAAGTTGTTAGTCACAGGCTTGTGCAAACTAGTTTCAGTTCAGATGCTGAGATGCTAATGTGTGGCATGTAAGTGTGTTGATTTCTTGCTCAAGGACACCAACCAGTGCTGGAAAAGACAATGAACAGTGCTGAAAGGAAAATGAAAGTCAGCAAAAACACTCCATCCAGGAACCTAAGAACTGATAACGTCATGTTGTATCCGTGTGAAGAATGGAAACTTCAAGAAGAAGAAAGTTCTAGATGCTATGCCTGTCCAGGGCCCCCCAGGGAAGAATGGAGGCGTGGACTAGGGAGAGGAAGTTAGACAGGCATTTGGATTATCCAATAGGGTGATACATATTCCCAGCCAGAGGAAGAATCAGAGAAAAGAGATACTTTTTGTATAAAACCCCCATGCTCTGGCAGTCTCTTTAGTTTAGAGAAACTACGCCATGCTTACAGAAAGATGCCAGCACTGTTGGTATGAGGTATTTTCTCTCCATTGTATATGTCCAAACTGATTTATATTTGATTTGACAAATGCTGCTATAATACTAATTACTAGAATAAAAAGTTATATGTTTTGGAATATATAATGTAATCTTTTTTTGGAGTTTATTCACTTTTTTTGTTTGTTTTTTTATTATCACATCGGACCTGAGGTAAAGTAGCAGCCTATCACTTCAAAATGAAATATCATGATGATGCAGCTTGTTTGATTGTGGTTGATTATGTAGGTTTATATGGAAAATGTCTAGGTATAAACAGTATACTGTATACATTTTAAAAATAAATCATATGCCTCCTTGTTTGTTTATGTAGTACATGGCCACCTGGTTGTCTGTTCAAATGAGGACCACCTGATGGAGAAGGCAATCTTGGAACATCCAAAGGCACAATGCGCTGTGGTGGCAAAAAGGGCGAACAGAATGCTAGGAATGATTAAGAAGGGGATCACAAACAGATCGGAGAAGGTTGTCATGCTGCTGTACCGGGCCATGGTGCGCCCTCACCTGCAGTACTGTGTCCAGCACTGGTCGCCGTACATGAAGAAGGACACACTACTACTCGAAAGGGTCCAGAGAAGAACGACTAAAATGGTTAAGGGGCAGGAGGAGTTGCCGTACAGAGAGTGATTAGAGAAACTGGGCCTCTTCTCCTTTGAAAAGAGGAGACTGAGAGGAGACATGATTGAAACATTCAAAATACTGAAGGGAATAGACTTAGTAGATAAGGACAGATTGTTCACCCTCTCCAAGGTAGGGAGAACGAGAGGGCACTCTCTACAATTGAAAGGGGATAGATTCCGTACAAACGTAAGGAAGTTCTTCTTCAGCCAGAGAGTGGTGGAGAGCTGGAACACTCTCCTGGAGTCTGTTTTAGGGGAAAACACCCTCCTGGGTTTCAAGACTAAGTTGGACAAGTTCCTGCTAAACTGGGACGTACGCAGGTGAGGCTGGACTCATATAGAGCACTGGTCTTTGGCCCGGGGGCCGCTGCGTGAGCGGACTGCTGGGCAGGATGGACCACTGGTCTGACCCAGCAGCGGCAATTCTTATGTTCTTATGTTCAGTGATTTGCTCAAAGCTTCAGAAGGTTGATATGGAGAGTTTTCTCTTGAGGATTCCAGTGCCTTGAGTGTGGAGGCAGTCATTGTCAATGTTTGCTGATGTGGCAGAGTATGAAAAATAAGCCCTTTGGAAAGATTGGCTGGCATCAGACACCACAGAAGGGACTGACAAAGGACTGGTGTCACTTGGATGTGTTCAGATAGCGTTCCAGTGGCTTGAGACAATTGGGTTGAGAGTGTTTATTGTGGCTCCCTGAGATGTAGGCGGGCAAAGGGAATCAAATGAAATGTAGAGTCCATTTCCAAGTTTCCAAGTTTTATTTAAAATTTGATATACACGCTTATCAAAAATTCTGCATTGGAGCAAGTTATACATTGGAGCAAGGAGATTTTCTGGCAGATCTGTATGTTTAATGTACAGAGCTGTGTGCATCTGGTAGTACAATACAAATAACAGTAGTAGTATGTGGGTGTTGAGTCTTTGTTGAGGTAGAAAAGCCCAGAACTGATCCAACGAACTTCAGAGTTTGAGTGGGTTGGAGATGAGACTTTTCATAATTCATTGCAAATCCAAAAAGTTTTAATAGATGAATTAATGGCTTGGTAAGCCTGTTGAGGCATTGGGGCTTTGATTAACCAGTCATCCGAGTAAGGGAACACATGAATAATAATAATAATAATAATAATAACTTTATTCTTATATACCGCCATACCCATCGAGTTCTAGGCGGTTTACAACAATTAACAAATGATCTGCATTGACAAGCTTATTTACAACATGTTACAAGCAGATTTACAAACAAATTACCTGTAGATTTACAGTAAATTACAACAATTTACAATTTACAACAGTCAGCAATGAAGTTACCACAATTTACAGTAGTCTGCAATGAAAGGAAGATGTATAACAGTTTAACTGAAAATTGTGGGTTAGATCGGACTAGACAAGGGAATCAGGTGTGGGGGAATCAGGTGTGGGAGGAAGGGGTTGGGGGTGGGGCCGGGGTTATGTGAGATGAAGGGATTAAATGGGGGTCAAGTAGCTGGACAAGTGAAGAAGTGCAGCTACTACCACTAATCATTTGGTGAATATCTTTGGTGCTGATGCTAGCCCAAATGGTAGTACTCTGTATTGGAAGTAGCATGTGCCCACTCGAAAGTGAAGATATTTCCTGTGGGCTGTGTAGGCTTCTTTGAGGTCTAGAGAACAGAATCAACCATCCTTCTCTAGTAGAGGTAATAGGGTTCCCAGTGACAGCACAGGAAATTTCTCCTTCACTAAGAATTTGTTAAGAGCATGGAGGTCTAGAATCCGGCACAGAACTCTGGACTTCTTTAGCATGAAAAAATATTTCAAGCAGAACTCTCGACCCTTCTTCTGTATTGGTATTTGTTCTATGGTATTGAACTGGAGGAGGGCTGAGAATTCCTGGCGAACTTGTCTCTTTTGGAGGATGAGTTGGAGGTGTTTTTTGGGGGACGAAGGGCATAGTCCTGACTTACCATCTGGAGAACCCAGTGATCTGAAGTTATCAGGTATCATCAGTGAAAATAGTGGGTGAGTCAACCTCCTATAGGAAGAGTCTGAGGTAAAGTTGAGAAATACAGGCTATGCTGTCTAGTATGGAGTTAAAGAGACTGTTGCTGTTTGGACTGAGGCTGTGACTGAGATTTTTGCGTTCTTTGCTGCGTTGAACACCTCTGAGTAAACGGTTGCAAGGATGAGAAAGGTAGATTATACCTACGCTTGGAATAGTAAGTAATACATCTAAAAGCATTGGTATATTCTCTCGGTTGTTGAGAATGGGATGATTTGGAGGAAGATAAGGTGGTCCTACAATCCTTATGGTTTGTTTTTTTTTTAATCCTTTGTGTTGCTTCCTCTATATGATTTCCAAATAGATCATCTCCTAAACAAGGACAATTTCAGAGGTGATCTTGTACATTGGCATCAAGATTGGAAATCCTGAGCCATGCGAGAAATAACATCAAAGGCGTCAAAAGTGGAGCATACCATGTATTTTCTTATTTCAAGCATGTCATTTGAAAGATGCTGGTAAGAAATGAGGTGTTTGGAAGGAATGTACTGTTCATAAAGAGACAATTTCTGAATAAGTGACTGCAGATAAAATATAATATAAAAGTTGTAGTTCAGTATTCTGTTAGCCAACAAGGTAGTCTAGAAAACTCTGCATCCAAACTTATCAAGAGTTCTTACTTCTGTCCCAGTTCTGTAACTATTTGCCATTTTCATAGCAGACTACACCACTAAGAACTGGTGTTTTCATTGTGGCCTATCAAAGTCTGAAGCTTGCCTGGAGCTACTGGGATGCAGAGTGGCGCTTCCCAGTTTTTAAATAAAGCCTCCTTGCGGTCCAAAGCATCCATGAGCTCTATTCGAGGCTCTGTTTCCATATTTATTGGAAGAGCTTGTACCATCTGTCTTATAAATTTAGTCAAGACAGGCTTTCATATGGGAACTTTCTGTGAGGAGGTAGAGGAAATGGGTCTGAAGATATACCATAAAACTCCTCTGCAGATAATTCTGAATAATCACTAGAAAATCGAGGTGATAAGTCGGAATCATAGTCCTCAATGTAGGGTCTTGTGGATGGAGAAAGTCTAAGTGAGCATCGAAGAGAACATCGCTGTGAACATCTGGAGGAACATCAAGATAAATGGCAAAAATATGATGAGGCTTTGTGCTCTTTGGAAGATAAGTTATGTCTCCTTACTCAGAGTCCGAGAATGGTTCCTCGATGTAGTCTTCGGGCATTGCTCAGACTGGGCTGAGACTGGGTGCATCGAAGCAGGTATTTGCATTGAATGCACTTACAACAACCTAGCTAGCTCTTTCTGCAACAGCTCCCTGAGTTGATCTTGCAGAGATGGCACTGGTACCAGTGTAGATAAAGGTACTATGAGCACAGATGTTGAGGCTTTGGTGACCTTGATGTTGTGACTGGGCTCGGCCCCCCAGCGATGAGGAAACCCAACTCTGATCACAGAAAGAATTTTGTGCGCCTTTTGTATGGTTGGAGGAAGAAAAGCTTAACACCAAACTTAGGAAGGATTGGTGCATTTATTGTACAAAACCACAAAAGAAATCAGCTTTCCCAAAACATATTTCATAGTTCAGTTCCATCAAATCAAGGTAATTAGCACCTGACAACAACTTCATGAATTGGGGTATTCTTCCCCCTGGATCATCTGCCAATGGGTAAATCCAAATTTATAAATGTTCCCCCTTTTAGGGTATAACCCCTAAGGATCCTGGGCTTCTGGCTGCCCTTTCTCTTCAGTTCTATCATAGTCCCAGCCAGCCCCTTCAGATCCAAAACAATTAGTCTCTTGACCAAATCAAAACATTTTCTTGCAGCTTTTCCTCTGAACAACTTCTTGCAACTTTTACTCCAAGCACTTTCTTTCCCTGCTCAAGATTCATCACAGCCTTGCTCTATGGACTGTGTGGGAACAAGCCACCCTTAGACCAAAGATTTTCTGGCCCTCCCAAACTGTTCCCTGGAATCCCACCAGCGAGCAGTAGCTCAGGGACTGTGTGGCTATTTTGTTAGGAAAGGCTCTATTCGAAGAGGACTGCTACCCATCCCCCCTTTCCTTTGAGCAATGCACTGCACACACATACTGTCCCAGGCTTAAACTTTACAACAGTGGCATAGCCTTACCCCTGCTTAACTTTAGGTCACAACTCCATCCCTTCCTCAGGTAAGCTGAAATCCTCTTTACACACACTCATTTCCCATCCTGTATCATTGGCACTGTAATCACATTCACTCATTACCATGGACTCCCCAGCTTGGCTTCTTGCTTCCCATCCCCCTGCTTGGGAACTCTGGTGTAGTTAGGATAAGCTTCAGCTTCCCCCCTGGGGAAAACTCCCTTCTTACCGACAGGCTCAGGGAAATCTACACCATGCCTACCTGATTGCTGTTGCTTTTCTTGACCTGTCCTGCCCCATGTAGAGGTATTTTTCCCCTTGCTTTGGGAAGACGTGAAGTCCTGAGGTGTGTGCCATTCTGTGCCTATCTTTCCAGGGTCAGATGTAGCTAATTTATTCACCTGCATTTTTCTGGGCAGAGGCTTACCTGACTGCACTCCACCCAGCCCAGCTCCTCCCCTTCTGTATTGATTCTTTGTTTCACTTTAGCACTGAGAAAGGAAGAATAGGGGCTAAACTGTGGTTTAGGAGCCCACCCAACCTGATTTCCTGCTGAGTGCAAAGCCTTTGTTTCAAGAAGTGTTGGCCTCACAGCACTACTTTTAAACGTGCAGGAGTGTCTGCCTGTCACAATGTTGAGGCACGCCTCAGAAACGACACCAATTGCATCGATGGTGATCTAGTCTCAGAGCATCAACACTTGGAATATGTTGATGTAGATGATGCCCGAGATGATGCTGATGCATGTCTGGAGGGGGGAGACATCAACAAAGCGCCAACAAGGCAGAGGTGGAACAAGTTGTTGATGCAATCGGTGTCGATGCTGGAGTTGCTAGTTGTTGAGTGTTGGCATTGAAGTCTCCAAAGTTGACCCAAAAAGATTTTGGTACTGCATATTCCTGGCTTTAAGTGACCTTTTTTGCAATTTAGAGTAAAGCATGCAGGATATTTCTCGGAGTGCAGGATCTAGGCACTGGACACACCAGTTGTGTGGGTCAGTACTTGAAATGGTCTTGTGACACCAAGTGCACTATTTGAAGCTGAAGGAGCTCTGGACATTGAAGGAAAATTTGAAACAGGAAGGCACAAAAAATTATTTATTTTGACACACTAAGAGAAGCTCAAAGAAACAGCTTCTTAGCTCCGCGGAAAACTAAGAACTGCTGGTTCTGCAAGCTGACATTGGGTGGGAAGGCACCAGTGCGGTATGGGTGCTCTTAAAGTTTTAAAGTGACAGTACACTTTTTGACTGTCCGTGCCAGGGCTCCGTGGATGATGTCACCCATATGTGAGAATATGCTACTTGCTTGTCCTTGGATAATATGTTATTAGAGATTTATAATTCACCATATCTCCACAAAACGAGTTCAGAGTGGGTTACAATAACAATAACAATATTAATAAATACATCCTTCTGAACTTAATAAGCCACCAGAGGAGGAAAATCATAAACTTAGTAAAAAAATAAAAAGGTTTTAAGTCTTTTACAAAAAGCCAAATAAAAAGGAATCAAACAAATTTCTAAAAGTAACAAATTCCAAGCCTTAACCATTCGCTAGTAAATAGATTTCTCATATTTTCAGATTTAAGTTTAATTCATTTCATTGATGAAAATTATAGTAATAAACTGTTCTGATTATTACTCTTGGCAAAGCCACCCTGAAGTAGGGAAAAACCGTCTGGCACCTCCCCATATAAAGTTTTTTCTTTTAATTCTTTATTGATTTTTCAAACTACAAATGTGCAATAAATGATTCACATATTTGCACATTACATAATAAGCGCAAGAAAACATACAAATACTACTGCATAATGCGAACAACATGCATTTCAATGACATCACGTGCTATGCTTTTGAAGGGGAAGTTATAAACTGTGTTTTTAAAGGAACATCAAAACTGAGCAAGAAAACCAGATTGTTTAAAGACACAAGACACTAAATAAATAATGATTACAAAAAGGAAATGTAAAAAAGCCAACAGATCCAGATTCAAAAGGCTAGCCTAAAATGACCTTGAAATAATACAGTAAACAAGATCCCTTTGGGACCATCTGAAGCCAACTTTGTCCAAGACAGGGAGCGTTTAGAATCTTCAGCCACATGACCTTTTATTCAGTGGTCTTAGGGCTCCTTTTACTAAGATGCGCTAGTGTTTTTAGCGCGTGCACAAGATTAGCATGTGCTAGCTGAAAAATTACTGCCTGCTTACAAAGAGGCGGTAGTGGCTAGCACGTGCGCTATTCCACGTGTTAAGACCCTAACGCACCTTTGTAAAAGGAGCCCTTAGTTTTACCAGTACATATAAAAATCACATGGACATCTTGCAAGGTATATCATTTTAACTGTTGTTTAGTTAGAAAAATGCCTTAATTCATAGCGTTCATTTGTATTTGGATTACAAAAAAAATTTAGTTCCAGGATTTATACTGCAAAATGAACAACTTCCTCATGGAAAATGTCATGAAAGGTTTGGAAGGTGGAATTGCAGATGGTGCTAATAAGTCCTTCAAATTGTAATTTCTTTTATAAGTTACCAAAAGTGGGCTGTTTCATCTCTTAATATTAAGAAACCCTCTCAAAGTCAACCTTTTACCCCAGAAGTCTTCTCTCTGGACAGCTTTCTGTTCCAATATAAAGGGAAACCCTATAATGCATTTAATTGATCTGTGATTGACCTTGAAGTCACCAGTTGATGTGGAGACAGGAGAAGACTACGGGTGGCTGAAGGGAAAGGAAAGAAGCACCAACCAAGCGAAGAGGGAGCCATTCCTCCTCTCTCATTCAAACTTTGCAGTTTCAGCAAGACAAGTGTTCACCATTACATCGGCCACGATGAAATAGCTGCACTGAATCGTCCTGGACCCCCCCCCCAATAATGCCACTGTTGTTAAATGCATTACTACTCTGAATTCTATGCCACTATTTCCTGAGGACTGCAATGATATCTTTGAATAGGGGGCTAACAACCCTCTCTGGCTAACAACTATTCTGACTGGAAAGGGGTCACAAGTGGCGTCCCACAAGGGTCAGTGCTGGGACCGCTGCTATTCAATATATTTATTAATGACTTGGAAACAGGGACAAAGTGTGAAGTTATAAAATTTGCGGATGACACAAAACTCTCCGGTAAGGTTAGATCTGTAGAGGAATGTAAAAAACTCCAAAGGGATCTGGACAAACTGAGTGAGTGGGCAGATAAATGGCAGATGAGTTTTAATGTGGAGAAATGTAAAGTTATGCACATAGGGAAAGGGAACCTGATGTACAACTACACGATGGGGGGGATGACATTGGGAAAAGGCAACCTAGAAAAGGACTTGGGGGTTTTGGTGGATAAAACAATGAAACCGGCAGCACAATGCGCAGCGGCCTCAAAAAAGGCGAACAGAATGTTGGGCATTATCAAAAAAGATATCACTACCAGAACCAAGGAAGTTATCCTCCCGCTGTACAGGGCAATGGTGCGACCGCATCTGGAGTACTGCGTCCAGTACTGGTCGCCGTACCTAAAGAAAGATATGGCGATACTCGAGAGGGTCCAGAGAAGAGCGACAAAAATGATAAAGGGCATGGAAAACCTCTCGTATGCTGAGAGGCTGGAGAAGTTGGGGCTCTTTTCCCTGGAAAAGAGGAGACTTAGAGGGGATATGATAGAAACTTATAAGATCATGAAGGGTATAGTGAAGGTAGAGAGAGACAGATTCTTCAGACTGGCGGGGGCAACAAGAACTAGAGGACACTCAAAAAAATTGAAGGGAGATAGGTTTAGAACAAATGCTAGGAAGTTCTTCTTCACCCAGAGGGTGGTGGACACCTGGAATGCGCTTCCAGAGGGGGTGGTTGAGCAGAGTACGGTTTTGGGTTTCAAAAAGGGATTGGACAAATTCCTGAAGGGTAAGGGAATCCAGGGGTACAATTAGAGGGTTACTATACAAGACAAAATGCTCTTGAGTAATAGATCACTACAGGTCATTGACCTGGGGGGCTGCCGCGGGAGCAGACTGCTGGGCATGATGGACCTATGGTCTGACTCGGCAGAGGCCATGCTTATGTGCTTATGTGCTCTCTTCTTTCTTTTGACACTTTGTTCTCAGCAATGCATCCCTGTCTAACTGAAGGGTCCTTGAAAACCATTTGGAGTCACATTTAACAAGATAGCCCTGATCCAAAAAACATCTTTGCATATCAAAAGTCCATTGAGACTCCAAACCCCCTACAATCTTTAAAGGAAACCTGCCTCTAAAGGGTCAACATAGACCCTGTACTGTATACACAACGCATAGGAGCCAGCTCCATGGGTGCTATTGGCCCTCGATATTGAGCAAGCTCCTTAACTGTATCCAGGGAGGATCATTTGTATTGTGTTTGGCACGCCAATCATTTTGAAATGTTGACACTTATGACTCCCACTTACCTCTTTGCTAAAGTTCACAGTAATAAGACCAGAGGTTTCATCCCTTAGAATCAGTGGCTGTTCTAAATTAAATCGGCAATCTTCATCAACTCGCTCTGTCCACTCAGCATAAATATTTTCCCGGTACTTCTGCAGCAAATTCATCATCTCTTCATATTTGCTGAAGATCAGTTTGGCATCAGAACCAAACATGACTCTTTAATTGAAATTACAGTTAAGAAAAAAAAGTCAATACATGCTATTTATGAATTGTTTTATTCATGATAAAATGAAACAGCTTTGAAATACTTCCTTTGGAGTTCTGGTTCTAAGGCTTAGAAGAATAACTCCAGAAAAGAAGATTTATGAAGAGAAAACTTACAGTTTGATATGAGAAGAAGAAAAATTAATCCTACTGTATTTTGGCAGTTAATTGATGCACAACTGGATCTTTTTATTTAAAAAAAAGAAGCTGATTCGATAATGAACTTTTGAAATTCTAAGGTTTCTCATATTATATCTAAAATCATATCCATAAAGCAGAGAAGATCAAGAACAGTTAAAAATCCATGGTACAACGAATCACTGGCAATATTACATTACATTAGTGATTTTTATTCCGCCATTACCTTACGGTTCAAGGCGGACTACAGAAGAGGATTTCTGGACATGTCCAGAGGTGTTACAGAGTAGAGCGGGTTGAAATGTTTCATTCGGTGTTAGTTAGTCTTCATGGATTTCTTGAATAGCAGGGTTTTTATTTCTTTTCTGAAAGTTTTGTAGTTTGGGGTCACGATTAGTAGATTGGAGAGTTGGTGGTCTAGTTTTGCTGCCTGTGTGGCTAGAAGGCCATCGTACAGTTTTTTCCGTTTGATGTCTCTGATTGGAGGGTATGTAATTGGTGTCTGGGTTCTCCTGTGTCTGGTTGTGGTAGTTTGGATTAGGCGGTTGTTCAAGTAGGCTGGGCTGTCACCATTTATGGATTTAAATAATAGATAGTAGAATTGAAATAGTATTCTTGCTTGAATTGGGAGTCAATGTGAGTCGAGGTATGCCTCGGTGATGTGGTCATGTTTTCTTAGTGAATAGATTAGTCTCAGGGATGTGTTTTGTACTGTTTGCAGTTGTCTTATCATTGTTGCGGGGCAGGGGAGATATAGGATGTTGCAGTAGTCAAGGAGACCTAGGACTATGACCATGGAATTGTTGACTGGACCATGAGCTGGAATTGTTTTCTGTCTAAGAATTTTCGAACTTGCCTTAGGTTTCTAATGACTGCAAATGATTTCTGTATAGTTTTGTTGACTTGTGGTTGCATGGTGCAGCATCCGTCTATCATCATTCCCAGAAGTTTTAAAGTGGGTTGAATGGGGTATGTGATTGAGTTTATTACTAGGTTTGTTATGGTTGGGGTTTTATTTTTTTTGAGAAGTATGAATTTTGTTTTGTCTGGGTTCAGTTTTAGTTTGTGGTCTTTCATCCATGTTGCCACTGTTTCTAGAATTCTGTGTAGTGTGTCTGTCATGGTGGGCTTTGGCTGATCAAAAGGAAGGAGAATTGCGATGTCGTCTATTAAGCCTATTTTGTCTAGGCAGTTGCCGAGGGATGCAATGTAGAGATTGAAGTGTATTGGGGATAATGGCGATCCTTGGGGTACGCCACAGGGGTTGGACCATGGTTCTGATTTTTCTTTGTTTGTCTTTACGCTGTAGGTCCTGGATTGTAGGAATCCTTGAAACCATGTGTGTACTTTGCTTCTGATTCCTATTGTATCTAGTATTTGTAGCAGGAAGTCGTGGTCTATCAGGTCAAATGCTGTGGTGAGATCTAGTTGAATAATCAGCATTTTTTGGCCTGTGTCCAGAAGGGATCGTAGTAGTGTCTCAGTGCTAAAGTTGGTTCTGAATCCAGACTGTGTAGGGTGGAGCAAATTGTGGTTTTCTAGTTAGTTGGTGAGGAGTTTAGCTACGAGGCCTTCCATTAGCTTGACATATAGTGGAATTGGAGCTATGGGTCTGTAGTTGGATGGTTGATCTGTTGCTCCTTTTGGGTCTTTTAAGATCAGAATGACGATGATTTTGGAGAGGTCTTGTGGGAAAAGGCCATCTGTGAACATGGTTTGTATCCATTGCATGAGGAGAGTGCAGAATTTTAGCCTGGAGGTTTTTAATAGGTATGGAGGGCATTGGTTGAGGTCGCAAGCTGCATGGCTGTATTTTTTATAGAGTTTATTATGGTCGGACCATTGTATTGTGGAGAAGTGGGACCAGGTTCTATCTGCTGCAGCTGATTCTTTTTCTGTGGGGGGCATTGTGATCTCTTCTAGATGGGTTGGGGTTCCTGCGAAGTTTGTCCTGGCAGTTATAATTTTGTTTTTAAAGTATTCAGCTAAAAGGGTGGCTGAAGGGGGAGGGTTGTCGTTTTTGGCTAGGTAGGGTTTGGTGTATGTGAGTTCTTTTAGTAATTGGAATAGTTTTTTTGTGTCTTGGGCTTCTATGCCTATTTGGTTTGTGTAGTATGTCTTTATTGTTGGTTTAGTTTTAGTTTGTGTTGTTTTAGTTTTTTCATGCTGCTCTTGTGTGTTCTTGGTTACTTTTTCTCCATTTTCTTTCTAGTCATCTGCATTGTCTTTTGAGTAGGAGTAGTTTGTTGTCGAACCATTTGTCTGATTGTCTGCTGATTCTGTTTTTGGTTTGTATTGGGGCTAGCTTGTCTAGAGTAGTTGTACTTGTATTGCACCATTGTGAGATGAAGTCTTTGGGGTCACATTCTTGGATTGTAGCATCTGTTTTATTCCAGAATTTGGAGGGGTCGATATATGTACGTGATTTGTAGGTTAAGCTTTGGGATTTTGGTTCGGTTTGGTTTTGCCTTTGGCCCAGTTGATATTGAAGGTGTATGTGTAATGGTCTGAACAGATGGATCTGGACCATTTTCCATTTGAGATTTGAATATCTGGTAGAATGGGCTGTTGGGTCATGAAGGCTGCAATGTCTAGTTGGTAAACTTTCTCATGTGTGGTTTGTGGGTTAAGGCTTTGAGGTAAGATAGGTTTTCTTATTGCTTAGAGATATGGTCTTCGAGATGGAGGTTTAGATCTCCTAGGATTAGGTTGGATCTCTATGAGCGTCAGGAGCAGCGTGGGCCATTCAACGCAGTTTGATAGAAGAGGCCCTGAGAGTCTCTTTTAGCCCTAATGTATCAACCGTAGAAGTGGTTTTTAGCCCAGGCTTTCATGGTTTTGTAAAAGGGGAGGAGCTAATTATGTGGATTCTTGCTTGCATTAGATCAGCTGATTGAAGATATACCAAGTGATAGATATGGGATACACTTACTCCAATTTCAATGGATTTAGTTAAAACATCACTTACGAATCTGTCTGGATATTTGTCCCTCACATTTGTTGAAAAGTTTCTGTTAAGGCTGTTTCCTGGTTTACTCATTTTATTAATCATACATTAGAAGTGGGTTCTTATCCTGATAATATAACAGAGATAGTTTTCATCTCAATTCCAAAATCGGCAGGAACAAAGCACTAGAATTTCCAGAATTTCCATTTTCTTATGATAATCTGCATTTTACGCAACATGGTTTTAATCCATCACATAGTACAGAAACATTAGTGTAACCCAGGTCCTGCCCAGACCAGACGCTTACAAAAAGTGATTTTATTTGTATTGAGCTGGGTGTAGCAAGGGTGAAAGGCGCCTGAGATGGTGCCGTCCCCCCCCCTGCTGCGCATGAACACATTTCCTTCCCCTGTACCTTTTTGGCCTTCCCAGCATGAGCAGCATCTCTGACTTGCTACCTGTGTGTCGGCTCTCTTTCTGACATCACTTCCTAGTCACAGGACCACCAAGGCCGGCGCAAGCAGCAGGTTGGAGCTGCTGCTCGTGCTGGCAAAGAGCAAGAGGTACGATGGGGGAGGAGTGGGAAGGAGGGGGCAGAGGGGAGGAGAGGTGCCAGCACCCCCAATAAGATGGTACCCGGGGCAGTCCGCTCCCCATCTATTATGCCAAAATGCAAAAAACCCACACAGAACCATGCAGTAATGTACAATTTTAAATTGTCTCTTTGCTGCATGAAAAATCAGTCCGCTATCTTGCCCTCCTAACCCCATCCCAATTGGCAACTCCAGGGAAGGCTGCACTCTGTCTGGCTCTCCTCGAAACAGGCATGCAAAATTAAAACAACCCCAAAAGACAAAAATGCAGCTGCCAGTTCCATCATTGGATACGGATACCCAGACACAGTTTCTTTCTTTCACTGCAGGCTCAGCTCCTGGAGTCCTCCCTCTTTCAACTCTGACAGAGGCAGTCTCCACACACAAAAGTTTACACATCCTTCTTTGATGATACCTCATGGGATGCTCCCTCACTCCTCCTGGTCAATGGATGGAAGCACGAGAGACCAAAGACCCTTTCCCTATCAATACAAAATACTTTTATCCCCTTTACTCTCCTGGTGATACACCCTCCAGGCAGCAGGAGAGATGCCCAATGTCTCTTGCCACTAACCAACCTCCCCTCAGCAGCGGGAAAGTTACCCATGCTCTCCCATCGTCATGCAACCCCCAACCCCCAACCCCAATCCTCGCCCTCTCCATTTTACCTTATTTTCAGATGGCTGGCCAGAGGGATGCCTACTCCCTCCAGCCAGCAGGCCCCTCTTTAAAATGGGATGCATCCGGGGAGGGACCAACGGCTCTGACTGGCCCAGATACATAAGGCCCCTCCTATATATTATTCTTTCCCACCAGATTCTCTTGAGCAGTCTTCCCTCGTTTTTACTCACCTCAAAGAACCTACAAGTACATGCCACAAAAGTAGCCGCAGCTGCCGCTTTAATTCCCAAGGATAAAGCTTCAAATTGCCTCTTCAGAATCATGTCTACCTTGCAGTCCTGAGTATCCTTCGACATCACACCTACTTCACTGGATAAGGAAGTCCACTTGATGACCATGGAATGTACCTGCGCTGTTGTTGGGGGATGTCCAAGAGCTCCAACACCATGGCTTGGATCTCCCTTCTCAAAAATTTGTCCTCCATGCTATTCTTGTGGGCAAAAAGCTTATCCTGAACCATTGGACTTTTGAGGAGGCACCACCTTACCCCCTGTGGGTAGCCATGATGAGACATCAAGCCCGCTTTGAGATGGACACCTATGCGTCTCGACCGCAAACTCAATGGAAGTCCTATTGTTCTTTCTGGCAGCAGATTTTGGATCTGGATGTTTAATTGTTTTGGACAGTTTTTGTGCCAGCTTTGGCAGGTATCTGCATCTTCCTCTCACTTCTATTGTCCTTGCACCTTCTGACCTATAGAGTGTGTGGGACTGTGTGAATGTGCTTGTGAGTGTGCTCCTGTATGGCTGTGTTCTGTTGTGCATGGGTGTGTTTAGTGTGGCTTGATTGTGACGCGCTTGGTTGTGGTTTGTTTGGGGATTCTGGTTGTTTGTTAACTCAAAAATTGGACGGGGGCTATTGGGTTGCGAGCTGTTCACAACTTTCGTTTTGTACATGCCGGGGTTTCATGATTTACCCTGTATACCTATATATTTGTGAGCATTCCTGCTCCACGTACTGCTTTGTTACTGTCTGATACCCTGTAAGCCTTGTAATATTGTGGTTGGCTACTGTTATCCAGTTGTCTCTTGTCTCAATAAACATGATATTAAAAAAAAAAAAACCCTCATTTGCAGAAATGCTCCCTTAATCACATGCATTATATGACAAATGGCTATCGAGGTAAACCCCCAGTAATCTCATAGCTGCTGTAATCACCAATTTTGCATCTCTTAAAGCAAAACCAAACTAAAACAAAATAATAAATTTTCAATCGGTGGCTGTTTCTTTGTCCTTTCTCCTTGTTAAAGGGAAAAGGAGATCAAGTGGTAAAAGAATGTTAAGACCCAGAAGAATAGAAGAGAGCAAAAACTTTGAATTCGTATTCTACAAAGTCCGATTGGGAATTACTTACGGATGATCAATGCTGCGAATGTTGGAAGCTTGTAATCTTTCCTCCAGTTCTAATGCCCACTTTAGCTGTCCAGAGACAGGAGACATATTTTTACAGATTGGGGGAATATTTCCTTCTGCTGATGCCAAGAGCTGGGCATCATACATAATCTTTACAGAATCTATTTCTTTATTAAACTTTTCCAACAAGTCAGCGTATTTTGAACACACTTCTGATGCTATTAGTGGTCGTTCTAGCAGAGAGCCAAACATATATAAGAGCTTAAAAAAAACAAGAGAGACATTTTTTAAACAATGTTTAGTATTTTCTGGTTGATTCTTGAACAATTTCACATTTTTTCACATTAGAACAATGTCTTATTTCCTGATGATATTTATTGTCCTCAGTCAGAAGAGAAATTTAAGAAGGCATTTATCCAAGTAATTCTTTTTATGATCTTCATTTTCCTCTTCTTTTTATTTTTGAAGCTATCATTTATATTTTGTAAATCAAATGGGTGGTACATCAAGACTGAAAAATTTGAAACAAAAAACAATCCAGCTAAAATCACCCTGCTTGATATTCAGCCAAATCACAGCCGTGAGCTGAACTGACTCTGGATATTCAGTGGCTCCTGGCATTGCATATCTGAGTATCAATGGTACTTTCAATCTCAGGCTTTGCAATTGATAATTTTGGTTTTAAAGAATAAGAAAATGTTCAAAGGAAAACAATCTTTTTTTTTTTTTTTAAATTCTTTATTCATTTTAAAACTTTCATCAAGTGTACAAATATTCATAATAAACACAATTAGTCTGAGCACTTTAACATCTTATCATTATAAGTAGAACTTATAAGTAGAAATGTAACCCTTACCCCACCCTCCCTCAAATTCATTATAAGATCATATATTTGAAACCCTCCCCCCACCCAATACTAAATGGTGTATAATTAATAGAAAAATGGCATCTAATCATGACAGAAAGATGTTAATGGCTCCCATATTTTAATAAAATTTTTATAATTTCCTTTCTGTACCGCTATTGATCTTTCCATTCTATATATATGACATACTGAATTCCACCAAAAATTAAAATTAAGCCTACTATGATCTTTCCAGTTATTAGTACTATGTTGGATGGCAACTCCAGTCAAAATCATTAAAAGTTTGTTGTTACACGCTGATATCTGACTCTTTTTTCTCATATACATTCCAAATATCACAGTATCATAAGATAACGCTACATGGTTTTCCAATAAAGAATTTATTTGATCCCAGATTGAGTTCCAAAAGGCTAAGATATGGGGACAGTAAAACAAAAGATGATCTAAAGTCCCTATATCCAGATTACAATGCCAGCATCTATTAGACAAAGAACTACAGTGGTGCCTCGCATAACGGCCGCCTCGCACAGCGAACGCTGCGCACAACGAACTTTATGTCTTGATTCGTACAACGGACTTCGTTTCACACAACGAAGTCGCCCGAGCTGCATCCTTCCGGGGTTCCTGCGGGGTTGGATCGCAGCGGGGTTGGTCGAGCCGCGAGGGTAGTCTCCTTCTCCTTACCTGCCCTGTCGCAGCACACAGCCGAACGGAAATCTTCCCGATGTCAGCGCTGACGTCGGAGGGAGGGCTTAAGCAAAGCCCTCCCTTCCTCCGACGTCAGCGCTGACATCAGGAAGACTTCCGGTCGGCTGTGTGCGGCTGCGGCAGGGCAGGTAGGAAGAAGGCAATGGCGAACGAAAGAGGGGGGAGGGGGCGGTCCGCCCCGAAGAATGTGCACAGCTGGTCAGGTCCCCCGATCGACCGACAACAGGCCCGGCCGACAAACCTCCCTGCCCTGTAGCCGCGAATCTAAATTACCTCTTACAGCAGCTTCAATAATCCAGCTGCTGTAAGAAGGTAATTTAGATTCGCGGCTACAGGACAGGGAGATTTGTCCGACCGGGCCTGTTCTGTTGTCGGTCGGGTGCAAAAGCGCCACAAAGGTGGAGGCAGGGAGGGAGGAAAGGTGGAGTGGAGAAGAAAAGACGCTTAAGGGGGGAGAAGGCCGCTGAAAGCACATGTTGGAGCAGGGGATGAGAGGGAGGGAGAGAAGGGGAAATATTGGACAAGGGCAGAAGGGATGCTAAATCATAGGGTGACAGGCAGAGAGAACAACAGGAAAAAGAGTGGAAGCAATCTTGAACCCTGAGGGTGAGGGCAGAGAGAGGTGGTGAGATGATTGATCATGGGGAGAGGGACAAAAGGGAATAGAGATGGGATAGGAAGATAGTGGAAGTAAAAGGACAGGGAGATGTATGTTTTTAGATGTATCTAAATAAAAATAATAACAAAAAATTTATCTTTTTTTATGTCATCTTAGCATATTTTATGCTACAGAACGAATTATTTTTTTTAACATGTATTGTTATGGGAAAACGCGTTTCACATAACAAACTTTTCGCATAACAAACTTGCTCCTGGAACCAATTAAGTTCGTTGTGTGAGGCACCACTGTATTTAACTTTTGTAATCTAACTGGGGTCCAAAAAGCTCTATGTAACAAAAAAAAACCAAGTTTGTTTCATAGACGCTGACATTGTACATCTCATTCTCCAAGACCAAATTTGTGGCCATTGAGATGCTGAAATCTGATGCTTAATCTCAATGTTCCAAATATCCCTAAGACCATTTTTAGGTTTTTTTTTTAACCAAATCACTAATATTTTTATACCACTGTGCGGCCTGGTGACCCAGAAAGTCCGCCTGAAAACATAAAAATTCCATACTGAACTGAGTATTAAGAGTTTTCCATTCAGGGAACCCTGCCTGAATGGCCTGCTTCAATTGCAACCAACGAAAACATTGTGATTGCAAAGTCATGTACCTGGGCAGCCAAAATCCATGCAAGACTTACACCCTTAATGGCGAGATCCTAACAAGAACTGAAGCAGAACGAGACTTAGGGGTGATCGTCAGTGAGCCCCCAAATTTATGTTGCAATCATGTAAAATCCAGCAGTTTATCATTAGAGATGACATCATTTAAATTTCTAATTCCTGCAATTATTCAATGTTTCCAGACGACCTTGAAACTGCCAATTTGAATCTTGGAGTTTAGCCATATGGATTGATTAGTTGATCTATTAATAGGAATATCAGTTAAGTTACTAACAAATCTTAGCGTTTTCCAAGTATCCAATAAAATTCTATTTTCTTTGTATAATCTGGGCATCTTGATACTGAGAACATGAGAAAGATGTAAAGGAAACATGAGTCGCCATTCCAAATATAACCAATCAGGAGTATACTCAATGAGATCCGGGAGGACCCAATACATACCTTGACGTAAAATATAGGCCTGATGGTACCTATAAAAATTTGGAAAATTTACCCCACCCTCCTTAATTGGCCTTTGCAAAGATACTAAAGCAATTCTAGGAGTTTTACCAAGCCAAATAAATTTAATAATAATCGAATTCAGTTTTTTATAGAAAGACCCCTGAAAGAATACTGGTATCATACCCATTTGATAGCAAACCACATCATTTTAACAGGAAAACAATCTAAGCTAAGTACAAACATTGTTTTGCCAGCTAGGTGACATGAAGGAATAGCCGGGTGGGGGCAGTGGAGGGAAGGACACTTCTTTCTGAGAAGAGAGGAGTAGAAGACATATGTCTGGGTAAGTTACATTATTATGCGCTGAGCTTTGATAGGTTTATGGGAGAAAAGCTCAATCACATAGACAGTTTAGATCTTAAAAGAGCAAACTTTACTTAGCTAGTCTCTATAGAAGAATAGCCTATAGCAGGGCTGCCCAATTCCACTCCTGGAGATCTACTGATATCCACAATGAACATGCATGAGAGAGATTTGCCTGCACTGCCTTCTTGGTATGCAAATCTCTCTCATGCATATTTATTGTGAATATCAGTAGATCTCGAGGATTGGAATTGGGCAGCCCTGACCTACAGTTTTTAAGCTTGAACGTTCTGCAAGAGATAATATCTAGCAAGAAGAGTAGAGTCTGGCTTAGTCTTCATTCTCTCCCACCCTCCCTACTCCCAGCCCCTAGTTCAATTCTTTACTTATAGTCTTAATTTATAGCCAATTATTCTAATTAGGATAACAGGAGAACTCATTATTACACATTCTTACTATATTACATTACCTGCTAAGAATCAAACACTAAATAAGCATACAATATTAATCATAATGCTCTCTAAGCAACAAACACTAAATAAAGCATATAATGTAATCATAAGGCTCTCTATACTAGTCTAATATATTCCTAGTAGTTTAATAAGGTTTATTTAATTAATCAACTCCATAATAAGATGCAGACAGTAGACCAGCAGCAAGAGGAGTGTTATCCAGTCTTTTGCAAAAGACTCCCAGTTGGTGAGAAGTTAAATATATGTGCTCACCGCAAAGAACGCTTAGCTCTGAGAGAACGAGTACATTCCCTTGAGCTAGAGTAGCAGAGGAGCTGAGGGAGACAGAGAAGTACATAGAGGAGACCTACAGGGATGTTGTAGAGAAGTCCCACTTCTAGTCTGGCCGACACTGTGCTGCCTTGGAGGAGGGAGGTCTCCTAAAAGGAGAGCATCACCCTGGTGAAGTAGGAAATAATCCTCTAGCCAGGATATGCCCAACAGAGGATGCAATATCCTCTTGCACCGAGGATGTGTCTCCAGAGACTTCTGCTCAGAAGGAAAGGTTAGGACAGCTGTTGTAGTTAGTGATTTGATCATTAGGCATATAGATACCTGGGTGGCTGGTGGGTGTGAGGATCACCTGGTCACTTGCCTGCCTTGTGTGAAAGTAATGGACTGCACGTGTCACTTAGATAGGATTTTAGATTGTGCTGGAGAGGAGTTTGCTGTCTTGGTGCATGTAGGTGCACGTTGTAACTCTGGGTCTAGGGAAAGTACAAAACATGCGAATAATGCTAAAGGTGTCCAAGTAGCTCAAGCGGGAACATCCCCACTGAGACGTAACAAACATACAACATCGAGGGCTATGTATGTAAACGTCCACAGTCTGGGAAACAAGATCCTGGAATTAGAAACAGAAATGAGGAATGCCGACCTGGATGTGGTGGCGATATCTGAGATCTGGCTCACGGACTCCCACGGGTGGGACATGGTCATACCAGGTTACAATTTGCTTCGCTGGGACAGGGAGGGCAAAATGGGAGGAGGTGTAGCATTATATACTAAAGATGACATTAAGGTCACCAGAATCACACATGTCCACTACACTGGGGAATCCCCTTGGGTAAATTTGGCCAGAGGGAAGGACAAATGCCTGTATCTTGGCGTAATATACAGACCCCCAAGACAACAGGATGACCTAGATATGGAATTAATCGGAGATATAGAGAATATCACCTTGCGTGGGGACACAGTATTGTTAGGTGACTTCAACATGCCTGATGTGGTTTGGGACACGCTTTCCTCTGCTTCTGGCAGCAGCAGGAGGCTATTAAACTCTATGAAGGGAGCAAGATTCAGGCAACTGGTGTTGGAACCAACAAGGGATCAGGCAATACTGGACCTGATACTTACCAATGGAGAAAGTGTCACAGAGGTCTCTGTGGGCGATACATTGGCCTCCAGTGACCACAACATGGTATGGTTCAATCTCAGGAAAGGTTTCATTAAATCTACCACACTGACCAAGGTCCTCAAATTCAAGGACACAAACTTCAAAGAAATGGGAGACTTCGTTTACCAGGTGCTACAAAGCAAAGCAGAAACCGATAACGTGGAAGAAATGTGGTCGACTTTGAAAGCCACCATACAAGAAGCAACAAACCACTATGTTAAATCAGTAAGTAAACGGCGAAGGAACAATAAGCCACAGTGGTTCTCTGCGGAGATTTCGGACCTCATCAAGGAGAAGAAAAAAGCATTCATCTCTTACAAACAATCAGGGAAACAGGACTCTAGGGAAGTCTATCTGGCCAAGTCAAAAGCCGTCAAAACAGCAGTTAGGGAGGCCAAATTCCGCATGGAGGAGTCTCTAGCGAAGAACATCCAGAAAGGAGATAAATCCTTCTTCAGGTATATCAGTGACAGAAATACGAACTCCGGCGGGATAGTACGTCTTAGGAAACCAGATGGAGATGATGTAGAAGCGGACTCGGAAAAAGCCCAACTGTTAAATGAATACTTCTGCTCAGTCTTCACCCGCGAGGCGCCAGGACTCGGCCCTCAGCTACAGACAAGGGTTGACGCAGATGACCCGTTTAATAATTTCAAGTTTACACCCAGCGGTGTCTACTGCGAGCTGTCAAAGCTTAAGGTTAACAAGGCAATGGGGCCTGACAACCTACACCCCAGGGTGCTCAGGGAGTTGTGTGATGTCTTGGCGGAACCGCTATCCGCGCTCTTCAATCTCTCCCTTAGTACGGGTAACGTCCCGTTGGACTGGAAGACGACTAACGTCATTCCACTCCACAAGAAAGGCTCCAAGATGGAGACAGCAAACTACAGACCGGTGAGTCTCACATCAATAGTGTGCAAACGCCAATTGGATACGATTCTGAACGAGGAGAATCTACAGGATCCCCGTCAACATGGATTTACTAAGGGGAGATCCTGCCAATCCAACCTGATCAGCTTCTTTGACTGGGTGACGAGGAAGCTGGATGTTGGGGAGTCCCTGGACATCGTATACCTGGACTTCAGTAAAGCATTCGATAGCGTACCACACTGCAGGTTGCTGAGCAAGATGAGTACTATAGGATTGGGCGACACATTGACGAAATGGGTTGGGAACTGGCTTGGAGGTAAGCTTCAGAGGGTAGTGGTGAACGGCACCCCCTCCGAAATGACGGAGGTAATCAGTGGAGTGCCGCAGGGCTCGGTCCTGGGCCCGATCCTATTCAACACCTTTATAAGAGACTTGGCAGAAGGGCTGCGAGGTAAAATAACATTATTCGCCGATGACACCAAACTAAGCAATGTAGTGGGCAAAAGCACAACAGACATAAATTCAATGTCCAGCAACATGATGCACGACCTACTCCTACTGGAGCGCTGGTCTAGGTCCTGGCAACTCAGCTTCAATGCCAAAAAATGCAAAGTCATGTACCTGGGCAGCCAAAATCCATGCAAGACTTACACCCTTAATGGCGAGATCCTAACAAGAACTGAAGCAGAACGAGACTTAGGGGTGATCGTCAGTGAGAACATGAAGACTGCCAATCAAGTGGAGCAAGCTTCATCCAAGGCAAGGCAAATCATAGGTTGCATACGCAGGAATTTCGTCAGCCGTAAGCCTGAAGTCATTATGCCATTGTATAGATCCATGGTGAGGCCCCACCTGGAATACTGTGTACAATTCTGGAGGCTGCATTACCGTAAGGATGTGCTGAGACTGGAGTCGGTCCAGAGAATGGCCACCCGGATGGTTTCGGGACTCAAGGATCTCCCATACGAGGAACGGCTGGATAAGTTGCAACTGTACTCACTCGAGGAACGCAGAGAGAGGGGTAACATGATCGAGACATTCAAGTATCTCACAGGCCACATCGAGGTGGAAGAAGATATCTTCTTTTTCAAGGGTCCCACGGCAACAAGGGGGCATCCGTGGAAAATCAGGGGCGGGAAACTGCACAGGGACACCAGGAAATTCTTTTTCACTGAAAGGGTGGTTGATCGCTGGAATAGTCTTCCACTTCAGGTTACTGAGGCCAGCAGCGTGCCTGATTTTAAGGCCAAATGGGATAGACACTTGGGATCTATTCACAGAGAAAGGTAGGGGAGGGTCATTGGGGTGGGCAGACTAGATGGGCCGTGGCCCTTATCTGCCGTCTATTTCTATGTTTCTATGTTTCAATGACATAGGAAAATATGGGAGGGAGGTTAATGAAGCAAAATTTAGAAAAATGAAATCCAGATCATCCATAAATGCTCCCAGTTCCACACACAGGAGCCAAGAGACAGGCAGAGTTCCAAAATCTCAATGCATGGTTGAGATGATGGTGCAAGGATGAGGGATTTAGATTTGTTAGAAACTGGGCAACCTTCTGGGAAGGGGGGAGCTTGTTCCAAAAGGATGGACTCCAACTTAACTGGGATGGAATCAGGCTGCTGGTGCTAATGTTTAAAAAGGAGATAGAGCAGCTTTTAAACTGAGATTGGGGGGGGAGGGGAGAAGCCGACAGTCGCCCAAAAGTAGATGGTTTGGTGTGAAGTATCCTTGAGGGATACTATTGAAACAGGAGATTTAGGGAGACCCAAGAGACAGATTTCAATAATAGTGAAAGAAAGACAGAGGTGTTTAAGAGGAAGGCAGAGTAAAGGACTCAAATTATCCCTGTTGTCTTCACAGCAGCCTGTAGATGCAAGAACCCCTCTCTCTCTCACACACACACACAATTTGAAGTGTCTGTATACAAATGCTAGACATCTAAAAAATAAAATAGGAGAGTTAGAGTATATACCACTGAATGATGAGGTAGATATAATAAGCATCTCAGTCACCTGGTGGAAGGAGGACAATCAATGGGACATTGTATTACCTGGGTACAAATTATATCACAAGGATAGAGCACATCAAATTGGAGATGGGGTTGTGCTATATATTAAAGAGGGAATTGAATCAAACAAAATCAACATTCTGCATGACATAGATAGCAGTGTGGAATCCATATGGATAGAAATTCCATGTGTGAAGGGAAGGAATATAAAGGTAGAGTTACACTACCGTCCCCCGGGACAGAATGAACAGACAGATGAAGAAATGTTTTCAGAGATTAGGGAAGCTGACAAAAAATTAGAATAAAAATGTGCTTCGACTTCATGGATCTAGGAAGAATAAGTGCCTTCCTATTATAGTGTTCACACTCCTTAGACTATTGTCTTGGCTAACTGTGTTCAATACAATTAAGGACTATCCCCTCTTAAGTGAGTTTCCATAAAGGCCTGAAGACCTATTTGTTTGCAAGATATCTCATTCCCTCTAATGCAGGGGTCTCAAAGTCCCTCCTTGAGTGCCGCAATCCAGTCGGGTTTTCAGGATTTCCCCAATGAATATGCATGAGATCTATGTGCATGCACTGCTTTCAATGCATATTCATTGAGGAAATCCTTTTTTAAAAAAAAAATTATTTATTCATTTTTACAACTTATAAGTGTTTCAGAAAATGACATTTGAACTTGAATACATCACTTGAATTGCTATTAAAATCTACTTAAATTCATAAAATTTAACCCCTTCCCTCCCATTTCTATCATAAAATATGCAATCACATATATCATAAGTATGTTCTTTCCTAATAATCTTATCATTTAATTAAAGACCAAAATACCCCCTCCCCCCTCATCTATAATTATACTATTAAAGGAAAAATGTCATCTATTCATTACAATAATCTGTTAATGGCCCCCAAACATCGTGAAATTTATTTAAACTTCCATTCTGTGTGGCTGTTTTTTCCATTTTATATATATGACATAAAGAATTCCACCAAAAACTGTAATTCAGTCTACTCCAATTTTTCCAATTAAATATAATTTTCTGTATGGCGACTCCTGTCATAATTAGTAAGAGCTTGTTATTTTTGGAAGATATTTGACTTTTTGCCCTCATCGACATGCCACCAGGTTTTCTAACAAACAATTTATTTGGCCCCATATTGATTTCCAAAAAGCGGGGAAATCCTGAAAACCCGACTGGATTGCGGCCCTCATGGAGGGACTTTGAGATCCCTGCTCTAACAGATGAGTTATTAACTACTACTATCTATTCAGTCGTGTCCAGCCCTTGGATACTCTGTAGGCCAGTCCTTGCTATGCTTCCTAGAGAATGACACGGTGGTTGTTACCCGCAGCTAGCCGCGGGTAACCCGCCGAAACGAGGAAAGAAAAATAGCAGTCGCTGCGGGGACGGGGACAAGGCCATTCTCCGCAGTGAGGCATCAAGGATCGCGCGGTCCCCACGGCCCCCACCCGCCCGATGGTAGCGTTTAGCCTGCTCCCTCCCTCCACTTCACCTTAGTTTGCAGGCTTTCTTTTTCGGTGACCTGCACGCTTTCAAAGAGCCGCACATGCGCGGCTGCTGGAGTTGTTCAATCTTCTCCTCTGCTGCAACTTCCTGTTTCCGGTTGCGTCAGAGCAGAAGGTTAAACACTGAGCAGCCGCGCATGCGCGGCTCTTTGAAAGCGTGCGGGTCACCGAAAAAGAAAGCCTGTAAACTAAGGTGAGGTGGATGGAAGGAGATGGCTAAACGCTGCGATCGGGCGGGTGGGGGCTGCTGGTCCGCGCGATTGCGTGTGTTCCCGGCTCAAAGGAGGGAGTGAAAGGAAAAAAAATTCTGGGCCAAGGGGATGAAGAGGGAAAGAAAGAAACCCACAGCAGGAAAGAAAGGGGAAGACAGGTAGGTGAGCCAGATGCTGGAAGCAGAGGGAGGGGGGAAGAAAGAGGGAAAGAAGCTAGATGGGGTTGAAAAGAAGAGACACACTGGTATGGAAAAGGAAAATAGGGGAAATCTGGACACAGGAAGGTAACAGAAAGAGGGGAAATTATGTGCATGGGGCATAGGGACAGAGACATAAAGGGGACATGCCATGGGATGGTATATGGACAAGGGGGGAGGGGCAATGCCAGATACATAGGGGAGATATTAAAAATGGGGAAAATAGGAACACAGAAGCGAGATGGTTTGTGGGGATGAGACAGGGACCGAGCTCGCAGGCTCCAGCGGCTTGCACAAATTACATTGTAACATGCCACGAAAATAAGAGGGAGGGAGGTAGATAGATAGGCCACGCGAGAGGAGCTGAAGGGTGGTAGAAAGGAACAGATGGTAAAGGAGGGAGGGAAGGGTGGTGGTGGAAAGGAATAGAACAGACATTGAAAGAGGGTAGAGAGGAACAGACCCTGAAGGGAAATGTGGAAGACAGAGTGGGGAGAAGACGCTGGAAGGGAAGAAGACAGATGCCAGACTATGGGGGAGCGGAGGGAAGAAGATGGGTGCTAGACCAATTAGGGGGGGTGAAGGGAGAGACACACTAACAGCAAATGGAAGACGCAGAGAAAAGACACACAGTGGATGGAAGGAATTGAATGAGAAGATGTGGAAAGCAGAAACCAGACAACAAAGGTAGAAAAAAATAATTCTATTTATTTATTTATTTTTTGCTTTAGGATAAAGTAGTATATTAGTTGTGTTGATAAAAATTTATAAACAAAGCCCTGCCAGCTGAACATCTCTTTCTCTAGTTCAGCAGCAGGAACTTTGATTTATAAGAAAGGAATAAGCTAAATATTACAGTACTAAGGCTTATATGGATGCTGCGGGGATGGTGATGGGGCGGTGAATGGGATGGCGGTGGCGGTGACAGGGCGGTGCAGAGGATGGTGGGCCGGGGACGGGGCGGTGACAGGGACGGATTTTTTCCCCGTGTCATTCTCTAATGCTTCCCTGTTTTCCATAGCTTCTTTCAACTGAATGAAAAACATGGTTCTGAAAGAATCTAATGGCAAAATCTGTCAAGCCCCCTCAATCTCTTTCCGAGTGTCAAATTACAAACCTGTTTTCTACCTTATTTAAATGTCCATTTTATCTGCATGCATTGTCTGTAATTTTGTGAAGCCTAATTGTTTTCACTTTGATTATGTGAAAAATAATTTTCAGTTTATAACAAAATGATTATGGTTATGGGTTTCTTATCTCAGTAGGGCAGGGGTGTCCAATGTCGGTCCTCGAGGGCCGCAATCCAGTCGGATTTTCAGGATTTCCCCAATGAATATGCATGAGATCTATTAGCATACAATGAAAGCAGTGCATGCAAATAGACCTCATGTATATTCATTGGGGAAATCCTGAAAATCCGACTGGACTGCGGCCCTCGAGGACCGACATTGGACACCCCTGCAGTAGGGCATTATACTTGTATTTAAATTTTGCCTCAAAAATTATCAAGCAAACTTTCTTTAAACACATTCAATACTAAAGCAGGGAAAAGGCTACCACAAAATGTTCAATAAATTCTTACCTTATTAGCAGATTCAATGCAAATGCAGTCATCAAAGGCTTGAGAAATTATGGATCCCAATCTTCTATCTAAATCCTGAACTTTTGCCTGAAACACGGCAAAATCTTGTTCGAACTTGCATTAAAAAAAACAACCCAGAAGAATGAGACTATATAAGCATTGTCCGTCTTCAAACATCTTTCTTTGACAGAAATATTTAAGTGAAAATTAAATTGCATTGTATAACTTTTATACACAAACAAAATAATTTAACATTAGAAATCGACTACTGGTGTAGAGAGACATTTTTGATATGATGTCCAAATCTGAGTTTGCACATTTTGTAACAAAAATCCAGTAGCGAAATATATCTATCTTTTTGTTTCAAAAATGGCTATTTCTTAAATGTTCGACTACATTTTTTAACCATTTTTGGAAAAATGTAGGAGGGGCCAGCAGTTTTAATAGACTGGTCACACAGACATCCTAGCGGGGACCTTAGGGGACACATAAAAAGACCTTGGTAAACATTTTACCATAACTCCCTTATAGTGTATGGTGAGCCCTCCAAAACCCACCACACCAATGCCTACAGGTATCACAGTGGGATTCGTGTGGGCCCCACGAGGTTACTCCAGGAACCTGCCTGCTGCTCCACTAGAACTGGCCATAACATCTAAAGCTAATATACAGGCAGGTATGTACTGTTTTCTTCACATCATTCGGGGGTGGGAAGGGGTTCAGTGACCACTGGGGGAGTGTGGGGAAGTCATGCCTTCATCCCATTTAGTTGTTGTTAAAACAGATCTAGCCTCAGATGTCCAAACTGTGCCCTGGACGTATTCTGAAATGTTTGCTTATTGCATAAGCCCATCCATGTCCCAGGACTGGCTGCCGCTGTTGGCTAGTCTTGACTAGAATGTAAGCTCTTTTGAGCAGAGACTCTCTCTTCTGTGTTTTGATCTAGTAGCACTATAGAAATGATTAGTGGTAATAGTAGTTTTAGAAAACAGACTTATACAATTTTCTTATACTGTTCCTAAGAGAAAATATGGCTTAAAGTCAGCAGAGAACCACATTTCCCAGTATAGTTTTTTTGGAGGTTTTTTTTTTTTTTTTTTTTTTAAATAATCTTTATTCATTTTTAAAAACACTTTCAACAACTGAAAAGAGATAATTAAAACATTGTATACTTTAGACATCACTTAATATATTACAGGATTAATACAGATCAATAACCTTATTCACTATCATTAAGATATCTATAAAATTTTATCTTAGTTTGCGAAATACACTATACATTTTTAAAAACATAAATTACACTTATATAACCATTCAGACTTAATCATAAGAACATAAGCAATGCCTCTGCTGGGTCAGACCTGAGGTCCATTGTGCCCAGCAGTCCGCTCACGCGGCGGCCCAACAGGTCCAGGACCTGTGCAGTAATCCTCTATCTATACCCCTCTATCCCCTTATCCAGCAGGAAATTGTCCAATCCTTTCTTGAACCCCAGTACCGTACTCTGCCCTATTACACTCTCTGGAAGCGCATTCCAGGTGTCCACCACACGTTGGGTAAAGAAGAACTTCCTAGCATTCGTTTTGAATCTGTCCCCTTTCAACTTTTCTGAATGCCCTCTTGTTCTTTTATTATTCAAAAGTTTGAAGAATCTGTCCCTCTCTACTCTCTCTATGCCCTTCATGATCTTGTAAGTCTCTATCATATCCCCTCTAAGTCTCCTCTTCTTCAGGGAAAAGAGACCCAGTTTCTCCAATCTCTCAGCGTATGAAAGGTTTCCCATCCCTTTTATCAGACATGTCGCTCTCCTCTGAACCCTCTCGAGTAACGCCAATCCTCAAAAATACCACCCTTCCCCCCAATTACCATCCTTAAAAATAATCAATTAAAAAGCTTATATTCCTCCCCCCCCTGGATTTCCCAGTATAGTTAAGAACAGAGGTTTTGGGTTGTTGGGGGGGGATTCTATCTCTAATACTTTGTCTAATTGAAGACATCTTCCTCTTGGTCTACTTGGTAGGATCCAGTTATTTTGGATGATGGATTAATACTCTTCAGATTGCAGAAAGAAACTAATAAACCACTGCACTTTCTCACCTGTTCGCCAGTATCTAAAGGATCATATTTGCATTCAGCAAAGATCTTAACAATTTCAAGGAATTCTTCATAAATCTGATTCACCATATTTCCAAGCACTGATCCCCTTACTCCTCCTATTTCTATCTTCTCCAACTTCAGAAATTCAATAGCTGTTGAAAACAAGTCCTAGTGGATAGAAACAATGATGACATTAGTTTCAGCTCTTAGTCATAGATACAGGAATCTTGGCTAATATAGTGCAGCATTTTCAAGCAAACATCATCAGAGCACATTAAATCCTAATAAAAGGCAAAGGCTGAAGTGAAAATGAAAGCAAGTATCAAATCAATCTGTATCACTAAGGCCCAGATTCTAGAAACGGCACCGGCAGCTGGAATCGACTGCCCCCGCAGATCATAAGAACATAAGAATAGCCTTACTGGGTCAGACCAATGGTCCATCAAGCCCAGTAACCCGTTCTCACGGTGGCCAATCCAGGTCACTAGTACCTGGACAAAACCCAAGGTGTAGCAATAGTCCATGCAGTGGCTTCCCCCATTGTCTTTCTCAATAACAGACTATGGACCCTTGAAGGTATAATCTAATCTAATATTTGTGAGTCGCACAAACCTAGGCAGGCTCTAGGCGACTTGGAAAGGAAAAGGGGTAAATAGGGCAAGGGGAAGCAAGGAGAAAGGGGGGAAAGAGGAGAAGACCTAATGATATTACGCAAAAGAATAGGTGTGTAAGGTGTTCTTATAGAGTTAATTGTTAAAGAGCAGAGTTTTCAGTTTTCTCCGGAATTGGGCATGGTTGGTTTCTGTTCTCATTGACTCTGCAAGATCATTCCAGATTTTGACTCCCAGGAAGGTGAACTTGGTTTGGAAGATTCTTCTGTACTTGAGATTTTTCATTGAGGGGAGGTTCAGTTGGATCCTGTTGAGTAGTTTGCGAGAGGTGGACTATACATCGGATAGGAGTTTGATGATAGGAGCTGCTGAGTTTCTGTAGATTATATGATGCATGATGCCGGATGTTTTGAATTTTATTCGGGCTGGGATGGGTAGCTAATGGAGTTGTTTGAGGTAAGCTGAGATAGAGTCGTATTTTTTTCAAGCCAAAAATGAGCCTAACTGCTGTGTTTTGAATGAGCTGCAATTTGTGTGTAAGGGTGGTGTTGAATCCCATGTAGACAATTACAGTAATCCAGTTGGGATAATATCATCATCTGGACTATGAGTGTGAAATGATGCTGATGGAAGTATGGTTTGATGAGTCTCGACTGTCTTATGTTGTAGTGGGTTTTCTTTCATCAATGGGATACTTGAGGTTCCATGGTTAATGTGGAGTCCAGGATGCAGCCTAGATTTTTGAGGTTTTATCTACTGTGAGTGAGTTGCCAGATTGGAGCGTGATGCTTGATGGTGCTGTTTGTTGGGTACTGTGGAAGTAAAGGACTTTAGTTTTGGAGGTCTCCTCAATTAAAACATACCTCTTCACCTAACTCTACTGACTATGACCAATGGATTACAAAGAAAGCCCAGGTATGTATCACATTAGGGTAAAAACTTGAATTGAAATTCTTCAATGGTAACTATGGAAATTTAACCTGCAAATTGTATATTATGTATATTGGTATTATATCCCTAGTGTGTGTCAAGCTTGTATTGTATTGAAAAACTTGTACTGAAAAATTTGCATTGTAAGAATGCTAGGAATTATTTTAAAACAGGATGGTTAACAAGACTAAGAATGTTATAATGCCCCTGTATCGTTCCATGGTGTACCTGGAGTACTCCGTTCAATTCTAGTCTCCTTATTTCAAGAAAGATATAGCGGCACCAGAAAAAGTTCAAACAAGAGTGACCAAGATGCTAAAGAGGATGGAACTCCTCTTGTATTAGGAAAGACTAAAAAGGGCTCTTCAGTTTGGAAAAGAGATGGCTGAGGGGAGATATGATTGAAGTCTACAAAATCCTGAGTGGAATAGAACGGGTACAAGTGGATCGATTTTTCACTCCATCAAAAAATACAAAGACTAGGGGATACTCGATGAAGTTACAGGGAAATACTCTTAAAACCAAGAGGAGGAAAAAAAATTTCACTCAGAGAATAGTTAAGCTCTGGAACGCATTTGCCAGAAGTTGTGGTAAGAGCAGATAGCGTAGCTGGTTTAAAGAAGGGTTTGGACAAGTTCCTGGAGGAAATGTCCATAGTCTGTTATTGGGAAAGACATGGGGGAAGCCACTGTTTGCCCTGGATTGGTAGCATGGAATGTTGCTATTCGTTGGGTTTTGGCCAGGTACCAGGGACCTGGATTGGCCACCGTGAGAATGGGCTCCTGGGTTTGATGGACCATTGATCTGACCAAGTAAGGCTATTCTTATGTTCTTATGACAAACTGTAACCTATAAACTGTATATTAATTATATTGGTATTAGACCCCCTAGGGGCTCATAATCAAAACGGAAATACGTGTAAAAACCAGCCTAAATCGGCACTTAGACGATCAGTGAGAGAAATCATCCAAGTGCCGAAAATCGAACCGGGTTTTAGACGTATCTAAAAACGACTTAGGTCTTCACAGTGCTGCATTATGCCCAGAGCTAAAAGGGGCATTTCAGGAGGAGTGGCGAGGGTGGGATTTGGGCAGGCCGTGGGCCGTCCTAGACTTAGTCATACTGCATGTATAACCGAAAGTTTAACAACACTGCCTGGACGGAACTTGGACATTGTAACTTAGGCCATCTAAAACCAGGTCTAAGTCACAAGAAGGTATCCAAAGTGAACAGATAACCACTGCAGGGACAAAGTAAAGACTCCTATACGCTCCCCCAGTGATCACTGATCCTCCCTCCACTGGCATAAAAATTGTAATAATAACTTTACATATCTGCCTCCAGAACATCAGCACTTTGCAGTCTGGCATAGGAAAGCCTAGTAGAGTTGCCCAGAGGTGGCTTAAGTGGTCTGGAGGGGTGGGCTAATGAACCATGGAGAGGAGGACCCAGGCCGATAAGCCACTCTAACCACTGCATGCATGGTGAAACATGTGCACCCCTAAACCCTTATGTACTGCCATATAAGTGGTACCTGCAGCCATAAGGGCTATTGGGGTGGTAGACAGGTAGGTCTAGTTGGTTCTGGGGGGTGTTTTGGAAAGAAGGACTAAAACTCATCATCCCTATTAACATAAATAATATCCAATTGCAGGAAGTCACTCAGAGTTTTGGGGGTTATTCTGGATCAAAAATTGCCATATCACAATCAGATTAGTGCAGTAGTGAGAAGTTGTTTTCAGAGGTTAGGAATGATCAGCTCAATTGCTCCTTTATCCCAGGATAAGCAGGCAGGTATTCTCACATATGGGTGACGTCATTGACGGAGCCCAGATGCAGACACCTCACAAGCAGATTTGCTTGAAGAAACTCGAAGTTTCGAGTCGCCCACACCACGCATGCGCGAGTGCCTTCCCGACCAGTGCAGGGCGCATCTCCTCAGTTCTCAGTTTTCCATGGAGCCGAGAAGTCTGTCTTTGACTCTCTGCGTGAACTTTGTTACTTAGTGCCTTCTCTGAACCGCGGTTTGTACTTCTTTTTCTCACAAATCGCTGTTCTTACTTTATTTTCTTTTATTTCTTTCTTTAAAAAAAAAAAAAAATTTCTTCCGTTCGTTTTCTGGAACAGGCCGCCTGGCCGCAGCCCAAGGTTTTCGATCTTGCGGCGGCTATTTTTTCTTTTATGCCCCGGTCTGTTACGGGCTTCAAAAAGTGTGGCAAGTGTCAGCGCACAATATCTCTTACAGTCCCACATCGTCGCTGCCTCAAATGGCTTGGGCTGAATTATCATCCTCGGTCGTGCCTGCCTTGTCAAACACTTCAGCCTCGTGCTTTCAATCGTCGTTGTATCTTGGTGGACCAGCTTTTCAGGATGGAGTCTTCTTCTGATCCCTCGACTTCGAAGGCAACTTCGGCCTCGACTTCTACCGAGGCTCCTCCTGCTTCTACTGCTTCCACCTCGAGCCTCATCAGACCTTCATCGTTTGCAGCGGCTCTTTCTTCGACGACATCTGCATTATCTTCCCCCGTTTCCTCAGGTCAGATAGCTCAGCAGTTGGTTCCACCTGTAGTGATTAAAGTGCCTAAGACTCCCAGATCGCAGCACACTCACATTACCTCGAAGGAACCTCCAGCCAAGGCAGGTGGTCCAGTTTCAGACGCGGATCCATCCTTGCCGGCTTCTTTCCAGACCATGTTAGAGAAGCAGTTTATTCAGTTCCTTACAAATATGAGACCCAAACTGCTTCCTCTTATCCAGCCTGGGCATTCAGCAGACTCCCTCGAGGTCGAGCCGCTTCCTTTGCATCAGTCCGAGCTTACACACTCTTTGCAGGAAGCAGAGTCTCTGTGAGTGTCTGGTCTGGTATCCAAGCACGTGAAGCAAGGAGCAGATTCTTTGCGAGTGCCTCAACAGGAATCCTCACACTCTATACAAGGAGCAGAGTCTTTGGGAGTGCATCGAGGTTCCTCCATCAAGCCTCTGGAACTTCGATCTACAGCCTCCAGTCCTATCCATTCTTTGATGGCATCAGCTGCTTCCGTCTCTGAGGCAAAGTCTCCTCGATCCTCGAGATCTGCTTCCAGGCACAGTTCTCATCGACGATCGAGACCTTCATCGAGGCATCCATCCAGGCATAGTTCTTCTTCTAAAGAACCACCTTCTTCAACTAAACCTCGATCTACTCCAACTTCGACTAGACCACCGACTCTTCATTCGAGGTCCCCGATGCCAGACCTCGAGGATATCCCGGTTTCCATTGCCTCGTCCAAGTCACCATGCTCCTTTGATGCCTTTTTTCCCGCCGAGGCTTCATCTTCGACCCAAGCTGCCTCGGTGTCCTCAAGTCCTTCTCGAGGCAAAGCGTTGGTGGATCAGCTATCTTTTTCAGCTTTTCTTCATCAGATGGCTGTGGACTTGGATCTTCAATTGGACACTGGCTCTAAATACTCTAAGGAGTATCTCGAAGTCATGCATCTTCCTCAACCTCCGGCAGAATCACTAAAGCTTCCTCTTCATAAGCTTTTGAATCAGACTTTTGGTCGATGCATGGAAACACCTTTTTCCATACCAGCTGTTCCAGGAAAACTGGACTCTAGGTATAAGACTGTGCATCGCAAAGGGTTTGACAACTCACAGTTATCTCATCAATCCCTTCTTGTCGAGTCCTCCTTGAAGAGTTCCCATCCTTCCAAAGTTTATACTACCAAAGTTTTTGAATTATTTGGATACCCAAATGCATTTTGAGTTTCAGGAAGTCCTTGCTTCTTTATCTCAACTCCGTCTGCATCTCCTCCAGTCATCTTATGATGCCTGCGAGTTGTCTGCCCGAGCGGCTGCTTGCTCTGTAGCTATGTGTCGTCTTGCCTGGCTTCGTACCATTGACATGGACCCTAATCTTCAGGACCGCTTAGTAACATAGTAACATAGTAGATGACGGCAGATAAAGACCCGAATGGTCCATCCAGTCTGCCCAACCTGATTCAATTTAAATTATTATTTTTTTTTTTCTTAGCTATTTCTGGGCGAGAATCCAAAGCTTTACCCGGTACTGCCAAAATCTCTGTTAAGACTTACTCCAGCCCATCCTCCTCCAAACGGCCATGCACAGACACAGACCGTACAAGTCTGCCCAGTAACTGGCCTAGTTCAATCTTTAATATTATTTTCTGATTCTAAATCTTCTGTGCTTAGCTAACATTCCTTGTGAGGGCAATGACCTCTTTGATGAATCCATCGAGGCAGCCAACAAGAAATTGTCTGACCATGAAAAATCCTTTACTTCTATAGCTAAGCCAAAGCCAGCTCCTGCCAAACCTGCACGCCCTGCTCTTATCTATCAAAGCAGGCTCCTTATACTCGCCCTCCTCTGAAAAAACAGCAACCTCAGAAGCAACAGAAACCTCAACCTTCTGCTGCACCTAAGGCTTCTCAGCCTTTTTGACTGTTTACAACAGAGCATAACCTCCACCGTTCTGTCTCTGTCTCCTTTTCCCCCTTTAGAAGGTCGTCTCCATCATTTTTCCAACCGATTGACGATAATTACATCCGACCTCTGGGTACTTACCATCATCAGGGAAGGATACTCTCTTCATTTCATTCAGGTTCCACCAGAGCTTCCTCCAAGAGTATCCTCTATGCCATCGAACCAGTTCCCTTGGAACAGCAGAACAGGGGGTTTTACTCCCGTTACTTCCTTGTTTCGAAGAAGACGGGCGATCTGCGACCCATTCTGGATCTCAGGACTCTCAACACATTTCTACTCAAAGTAAAGTTTTGCATGTTGTCCCAGGCATCCCTTTAACCCCTCCTCGAGCAGAACGACTAGTTATGCTCTCTGGATCTCAAGGAGGCCTACACTCATATCCCCATTCACCCGGCCTCCTGTCAGTACCTCAGATTTCAAGTGGGGAATCTGCATTATCAATAAAGAGTACTACCCTTCGGCCTGGCCTCGTCTCCCAGAGTGTTCACCAAGGCCGTGATTCTCCAAAGTGCGTCCCGATTTTAGGCAGCTGTAGGCGTCCTACAGCTGTCTAATCAGCCAATCGGGATGCACGTTTTTTTAAAAAAATGCTCCCCAGGCAGGCCTGAAGGCGCCTCCAGGAGCCTAGGGAGACCCACAAGATGCCTAAGCTCGCCTAAGGGCCTTAGGCGGGCCTTAGGCGAACCTAGGCGGCCCTACACGTCTCCCTAGTAGAGGAGAAGCTTAAAATGTAGGCCAGCAAAATGCTGGTCTACATTGTAAGTAGACGCAGCCGCTATACTTATCGCGGCAAGGGATCTCTCTGCCGCTATAAATATAGCGGGCCGCGGCCTGTCCGATCGCTGGCAGGAGGGTGCCCAATCCCTCCTGCCCGAAGACGCACCCTCCCCCCCCGACAATATCGATCGCTGGCAGGAGGGTGCCCAATCCCTCCTGCCCGAAGACGCACCCTCCCCCCCCCCCGACAATATCGATCGCTGGCAGGAGGGTGCCCAATCCCTCCTGCCCGAAGATGCACCCTCCCCCCCGGCGCTAACAACCCCCAAACCTCCACCTCACCAAACTAACCTGTTCTTACGGCCAGATTGGCCAATCAGACCTTAGACTTAGCGGGGATGGGCGGACCCGCTATGCCTAAGGCCTGATTGGTCCAGGCTTCTAGAGCCTGGGCCAATCAGGCCTTAGACTTCGGCGGGATGGGCCGGGAAGGGGCGGGCCCACCTCATTTCGACCAGGCGTGCCTGCCGGCTGGACAGGCAAGACCCATCTGGCCGTAAGAACAGGTTAGTTTGGTGGGGTAGAGGTTTGGGGGTTGTTAGCGCCGGGGGGGGGAGGATGCATCTTCGGGCAGGAGGGATTGGGCACCCTCCTGCCAGCGATCGATATTGTCGGGGGGGGGGGGCGGTTGGTAGTGTCGAGGGGGGCGGTCGGTAGTGTCGGGGGGGGCATCTTCTGGCAGGAGGGTTTGGGCACCCTCCTGCCAGCGATTGGTCAGGTGGCCGCGGCCCGCTATACTTATTGCGGCAGAGAGATCCCTTGCCGCGATAAGTGTAGCGGGCCGTGTCTAATCTAACCCGATTCTCTAACCAGCGTCTGTAACATGGACGCCGGTTACAGAATCGGGGCTTAGTGTAGGCCAATTATGAATAGGACGCCTCTCCCGGGCGTCCTATACAGAATCAGGGCCTAGGTGTCTTGCGGTCCTCGCCTTCAATATAGGCGGCCTGCCTGGGGAGCATTTTTTTAAAAAAACGTGCATCCTGATTGGCTGATTAGACAGCTGTAGGACGCCTACAGCTGCCTAAAATCGGGACGCCCTTTGGAGAATCAGGCCCCAAGTGCCTGGTAGTGGTAGCAGCAGCAGCAGCTCTATGAAATCATGGTCTTCAGGTGTTTCCCTACCTCGACGACTGGCTCATCAAAGATTCCACGTCTCAAGGGGTTATTGTAGCGACCCGACAGACTACCTGGTTCCTACAAAGTTTGGGATTCGAAATCAATTTTCCCAAATCTCAGCTTCAACCCTCTCAGACTACAATTCATTGGACACTGTCCAACTCAGAGCATTTCTTCTACAACAACGACTGGAAGCTCTTCTTCAACTCTGTCAAACAGTGTCTTCCCGCTCTTCCATCTCAGCGAGACACATGATGGTCCTTCTGGGTCACATGGCCTCTACAGTACATGTAGAAGTACATTTTGCCAGACTTCACCTCAGAATTCCTCAGTGGACCCTGGCATCTCAATGGACGCAAGTTTGCGACCCTCCTTCTCAACACATTTCAATCACTCCTTCCTTGAAGAAGTCTCTCCGTTGGTGGATGCTCTCTTCCAATCTTTCCAGAGGCTTGCTTTTTCAAACGTCCTCTCATCAGAAGGTCCTCACAATAAGACTCTTCGATCTACGCTTGGGGCACTCATCTCGATGGTCTCCATACTCAAGGCCACTGAACCAGTATGGATCGTCAATGTCACATAAATCTATTGGAACTCAAAGCGATTTTAAGGCTCTCAACGCTTTTCAACATCTTCTTCACGACCCGGTAGTCCTCATCTGGACGGACAACCAAGTTGCCATGTATTATGTCAACAAACAGGGAGGGACGGGATCTGCCTCCCTTTGTCAAGAAGCTCTGAAGGTTTGGGACTGGGCAATCCGCCACAACACCTTCCTCAAAGCTGTCTACATTCAAGGGTGAAGAATTGCTTGGCGGGCAACTTGAGTCGTCTTCTCCAACCTCACGAATGGACACTCCATTCCTCGCCTCTTCATCACATTTTTTCACAGTGGGGAACCCCTCAGATAGACCTCTTTGTGGCTCCCCACAACTACAAACTGCCTCAGTTCTGCTCCAGGATATACTCTCCTTATCACCTTGAGGCAGATGCTTTTCTTCTGGAATGGAACAATCTCTTCCTCTACGCATTCCCTCCATTCCCTCTCATTCTAGAGGCTGGGTGGAAGGGGCAAAGAGAGAGGACAGATGTTGCATGGAAGGGAGCGAGGACAAATGCTGAATAAAAAGAAGAGAGTGAAGAGAAGATGACTAAAGCAGAAACGACAAAAGGTAGAAAAAAAATATTTTTGTTGCTTTACGTAGAATCAAGTAGTATTGTAACTGTATTGATTAAAATTTATCAATAGGAAATGGAAATAAGGCAATTGGGGGGGGGGGAATAAACCCCTTTCCTCAGGTCAGGACAGGATACCATAACAGCTGTAAACTATTGTCTTGAAGAAAGATTTGGCCTCTGAAAGCTAATTGAAAAATGGATTAGTCCAATAAAATGGTATTTTCATATTTCTCATTATTTTATTTCTATTTGTTAATTTGTAAAGTGGTGACTTATGTAGAAGTTTTTTTCAAATTTACATCTACTGTCTTTATATTTTGCACAGTATTAGGGGACATGTGTCACTGTTTCTGTGGTGTTGCATTGTATGCAGAGTCTGGTTTCTTGGTTCAGTTTAACTTTTGTCTACATATTTCTATTTTTAGTTTGTGATTATTCCATATTGGGCGAGGGTGTATCTGTGTTCTGTGTGTACGAAAAGGACATGGCTTTCTGTTAGCATCGACTACAGGATCAATTGACTGTGTAGGATCTGGTTTGTTTAGTTTTACAATGCGTGTGTTGATGTTCTAGTGCTCACTGCAGTGTTTAAGATGCTGCCTTTTCCTAGATGCACCCTTATTGTGTGACTCATGGATTATTACTAAAAATATCTTTTTTTATATAGAGGAGGGGGTTGTTAAAAAAATGATTAGCACTGGCTGTCATATATACTAGGTACACCACTGGATTTAATGACCCTATTCTAACTTTACTGTTGACGTAGGTGTTGTCCCACCCAACACACAGACACACACACATTATAAAGAATTAAATTAAAGTTGTATTATCATCAAGCAGCTTTCAAATGACATTATAAGCAAATTTAAAAAAAAATATTTTTAATACATTGCTAATTATTACCTGCATCTTTACCTATACTGTTTTACCCTAGCTCTTACTTTGCACTATAGCAAAATAAAAAAGAAGCAGATAAAGATCAATCACACAGGTGCCCTTCAAGGCTCAGTAACACGTCTCCATAAATTATGTAGAAGAGGTCTGGAAGTGGGGATAGCATCTATTTCATATCCTCAGTGAGACCTCAGGAAGGAACCTAGTGATCAAAACATTATTAGAGGTGTTGTACAGCCATTTCTTGTATGACTGGATCAGCTATATTTATCTTTTTTTTTTTTAGTTGTTTAAATTGATGCAGAAATAAATGGTTAGATTGAACCTAATGACTTCATTAACGCATTTCCCTTTTTTAAACCTCTATACTATTTGAAAGAGGGTGAATATGTAATTATTCACTTCTAGAATTGGATTCTTCTTAAATTTAGTAAAAATGTTCTGGCACAAGTGTCAAACCTTAAAAAAGGAAGTCATATCGAGCATTGGAAAATAATAATAATTAACTAATAAAAATAGTATACATTTAATTTTCCCCACTACCAAATTTCCCCGCCCAGCTACTTTTTCATGCCACCCGGTTGGAAAAGATTTCTGGGGAGAACACTGCCAAGGTATGTATTGGGTCCTCCCAGAGCTTTTGGAACAGCTTCCGGACTGGTTATGGATTGAAAGATCGCTCACGTTTCCACTTAGACTTGGTCTTCTTCTTAGTATCAAAATACTTAGAATACGTAAAGATAATGGAATATTAATGGACACTTGGAAAACTATAAGATTTGTTGATAAATTTACTCCTGTTCCTATTGGAAAATCTACATATCAAACTATTTGGGTAAACTCCAAGATTCAAATAGGCGGTTTTAAGATTGTCTGGAAAGATTGGATTAAAGCAGATATACGTTCCTTAAATGATGTTATTTCTAATGGTAAGCTGCTTGATTTTTCACAATTGCAATATAAATATGGTCTTGATAAAAAACAGTTATAAATGGTTGCAATTGAAGCAGGCTATTCAGGCAGGGTTCCCTGAATGGAAATCTTTAAATAATCAATTTAGTTTAGAATTCCTATGTTTTCAGGCAGACTTTCTGGGACACCAGGCCGCACAGTGGTATAAAGTATTATCTAATTATATGAATAAAAAACCCAAAAATGGACTTAGGGATATTTGGAGCATAGAGATTAAGCATCAGATTAATGCGTCTCAATGGCCACGTATTTGGTGTTGGAGAATGAAATGTACAGTGTCTGCATCTATGAGGCAAACATGGTTTTTCCTGTTGCATAGAGCATTCTGGACCCCTGTTCATTTACAAAAATTGGATTGCTCTAAGTCTAATAGATGTTGGCATTGTCATATTGAAATTGGAACTTTAGATCATCTATTATTTCAGTGTCCTTTTGGTATTCAATTTGGGACCAAGTTAATCTTATGATGGAAAATCATGTGGCATTATCTTTATGATACGGTTTTATTTGGAATGAGTATGAGGGCTAAGTGTCAAATTTCTGCTGCTAACAATAAGCTTTTGATGATCCTTACGGGAGTGGCTATCCAACAGATAACGTATAATTGGAAGAATTGTTCTAGATTAAATTATAGTTTCTGGTAGAATTCAGTATGCCAGACTGGACAACCAAATCTCCAACCTTCTGATGACCACCCCAGACTATAGGACATTCAGAAAGGAAATAAAGACCACACTTTTCAAGAAATTCCTGAAGCAGCAATAACATCACGACCTCTTAGTAACACTAAAACTGACGCTCGATCTACCCATTACTGCACTAATTAATAACAAAAGAACCTCCACTTTGACCACCTATCAACTCTACTACAAACCACCTCACCCTCAACAACCCGCTAAATGTCTATAAGATCTACAACCTACCTCTCTAGCTAATCATTGTAACTCTGTTTTTAAATTAACCTTTTGTAATCCGCCTTGAACCGCAAGGTAATGGCGGAATAGAAATCCCTAATGTAATGTAATGGAATGGAATATAAAATGGAAAGACTGCTTGCAGTACAAAATGGTTATTTTAATAAGTTTAAGGATGTGTGGGGGCCATTAATAAGATATTATAATGATTAATGATTACTTGTTTCTTTTCCTTATGGGATATTAATGGAAGAAAGGGGGGAGGGTGGGTTAGGATACTTTAATATTAAAAATTGGATATTATTATTGTATATTTTAACATATGGGATATAAAATGAAATAGGTGGGAGGGGGGATAAAGCTCATTTTAATAATTATCGAAATATTCAAGTGATGTGATATTTTATTGTTGAAATTTTTGTACACTTGGGCCCAGATTCTCTAAAAGTGCGTCCCGATTTTAGGCAGCTGTAGGCGTCCTACAGCTGTCTAATCAGCCAATCGGGATGCACGTTTTTCTAAAAAAAAATGCTCCCCAGGCAGGCCGCCTATATTGAAGGCGAGGCCCGCAAGACACCTAGGCCCTGATTCTGTATAGGACGCCCGGGAGAGGCGTCCTATTCAGAATCGGCCTAAACTAAACCCCGATTCTGTAACCGGCGTCCATGTTACAGATGCGGGTTAGAGAATCGGGTTAGATTAGACACGGCCCGCTACACTTATCGCGGCAAGGGATCTCTCTACCGCTATAAGTATAGCGGGCCGTGGCCCCCTGACCGATCACTGGCAGGAGGGTGCCCAAACCCTCCTGCCCGAAGACGCACCCCCCTCCCCGACACTACCGACCGCCCCCCCGACACTACCGATCGCCCCCCCCCCCGACATTACCGATCTCCCCCCCCCCGAAAATATCGGTCGCTGGCAGGAGGGTGCCCAATCCCTCCTGCCCGAAGACGCACCCCCCCCCCCGGCGCTAACAACCCCCACTCCACCAAACCTGTTCTTACAGATGGGTCTTGCACGTCGAGCAAGCAGGCACGCCTCGTCAAAATGAGGCGGGCCTGCCCCTTCCCGGCCCATCCCGCCGAAGCCTAAGGCCTGATTGGCCCAGGCTCTAGAAGCCTGGCCTTAGGAATAGCGGGTCCGCCCATCCCTACTAAGTCTAAGGTCTGATTGGCCAATCAGATTAAGCCAATTAGATTAAGTGGCGGTCGGTAGTGTCGGGGAGGGGGGTGCGTCTTCGGGCAGGAGGGTTTGGGCACCCTCCTGCCAGTGATCGGTCAGGTGCCACGGCCCGCTATACTTATAGCGGCAGAGAGATCACTTGCTGCGATAAGTATAGCGGCCGCGTTTACTTACAATGTAGACCAGCATTTTGCTGGCCTACATTTTTAAGCTTCTCATCTGCTAGGGAGACGCGTAGGGCCGCCTAGGTTCAGCCTAAGGCCCGCCTAAGGCCCTTAGACGAGCTTAGGCATCTTGCGGGTCTCCCTAGGCTCCCGGAGGTGCCTTCAGGCCTGCCTGGGGAGCATTTTTTTTTTTAAAAACGTGCATCCCGATTGGCTGATTAGACAGCTGTAGGACGTCTACAGCTGCCTAAAATCGGGACGCACTTTTAGAGAATCTGGGCCTTGATGTTGAAAATAAAATGAATAAAGATTTTTTTTAAAAAAAGAATATTAAAATACATTATCGTGTGGTAATGTCAAAAGATTATTAAAAGACTTTATTAAATAACAATTGTAAGTAATTATGTTAAAAACAATATTAAAAAAATATATTAAGGAAACAAAAAACCTATAAAATGTTGTTTGCTAAAACTTAAACCCGTTGCTTGCCATGGGCAGTTAGGTTGATGTACCATTAGTTCAATGTGAGAGGGTGACCACTACAGAATCATAAGGAAAACCGACGACTGAGTGCCCAAAGATAGTAACTAATAGCAAATAAGTAGGCCAAACTGCGTTAAAATGAAAAATGAAATAATGTGCTCAAACCTACAGTGCAGACATAAAGTTAAAAGTTCCATAGGGACAGCTATGAACGTATTGAGCAACGCATTTACAAGTGTTAGAAATAGGGAACAAGAATGTATCTGCAACACTGTGTCCAAAAAGGATTACGTAACATTACGGCTATGATAATAAATAAAAATAAAGACTGATATGGGGAATATAAAAAAGGGAGAGTAATGCACGTGATACAATGAATAAAATCATCCCTAAACATATGACAATGACAAGCATAAAAAATGAAAAATAAAACAAACAGGGTGAATGAAATGTTCGTGAATCCCAAATCTATCTGCAACATAGTGTCCAAAAAGCATTACGTAACATTACGGCTATGATAGTAAATGAAAAAAGACTGATATGGGGAAATATATTTTAAAAAGGGAGAGTAATGCACGTAATACAATAATCAAAATCATCTCTAAACCCGTGACTATCACAAGCATAAAAAATGAAACAAACAGAGTGAATTAATTGGTCGTGGATCCCAAATGTAACAAAGGGAAAGAATCTACTTACCACACGCCAATAACGATCAAATGGGGTCAAATAAGTCTTGCGCAGTGGCAAAAAAAGGTTACTCCACTGTGGGCTGCAGGCTGAAATAGAGATCTGCCCGAAATGTGGGCGTAGCCAATTGGTTGATGCACTCAAAAACGTGGATGTAGCCGATTGGTTAATGTGCATATATATGTTAGATAGTGAGCCCACCGGGACAGATAAGGAAAATGCTTGAGTACCTGATTGTAAAACCGCTTAGATAACCTTGATAGGCGGTATATAAAATCCTAATAAAACTAAAAAACTAAAAACTATATAGGAATGCTTGACAAGTGAGCAAAGGAATAGTGAAATGAAAATGAGGCTTGGACTAGGCTGAAACTAAGGAGGCAAAAACACGGACCGTGTCAGGTCCCTTGGTTGGCCATAAGGTTGTACATGTTACTGCATTTATTAATAAACTACGCCTGCATCTTGTACATAATCTGCAGTTTTTTTCGTTGTTTTCTTCTTTGAACCTTTCCAATTGACTACTTTCCTTTCATTGTCACGATTGGAGAAGGACAAAGCTACTACTTTAAAGCCCTAAATAGAGTTTATAAGAGGTGATTATTCCAACTAGATATCAACCTGATCAGTCATGTTATCCTTAGTTAACGAATATCCTTTTTTGATTATTCCACTATCTACATTTTGAATCTCATATATTGGAGACTAGAGCGATTATGGGATAAAAATTTTCTTTAGTATGTATTGCATTGTTTTGTGTATTGATTGATCCTATATTGCAATCTGTACAAAAAAAAATTATAACAAATAGGGAAAAATTTGATCACGTGACTCCTCTTCTTAAAGAAGCTCATTGGATTCCTATTGTTCACAGAATCTCCTATAAAATAGCACTTTTAACATTCAAAATATTAACAACTAAAGCCCCATCATTCCTAGAAAGGTACATTGTTCCATATATTCCTACTAGAAGTTTGAGATCAGAGGATAAAAACCTGCTAGTAATTCTATCGCTCAGCATAATAAATACAAGACACGATACGATCTTTGTGGTTACATCGCCCAGAATATGGAACTCCTTACCATCATTTATTAAGGAAGAAAAATCACTAAGTAAATTTAAAGGACTGTTAAAATGCTGGTTGTATAAAGATGCCTCCGAGATCTAATGTTGGATTCTCTTTTGACCCCGACCTCTGCAGAAACTCACGACTCCTCTGTCTTAGGTTTCAAGAAATTTAAAAAAAACCAAAAAACCAACAACTCAATGTTCTCTTTTAATTCTTATTAACACTTTAAAAATTTTTTACCTTCCCTTTGTATTTACCTTTTATGTTTCCTTTACTATGCTTATTGTAATTCTCCCTACTTCCCCTATGTATCAGTTCGTAATGTTTGGGTTTGTTGTAGTTAATAACTAAGACCCTGTTTTTAATTGTAAATCGCTTTGAATTTATGATATTGCGGTACATCAAATTTTTAATAAAACTTGAAGGTTGTTGTGGTGAGATGTGTATGTTTCAAGTTTCAAGTTTTATTTATATTTGATTAATCGCTTAATTAAAATTATTTCTAAGCGAATTACAATGTATAAAAGTAACATATGAATAAACATAATACTAAAATAGGAAATAACATATAAGATATTATAAAACTAACAATTTATACAATAAATACAATTAAAAACAAAACAAAACAAGAATTTACATACATGTGTTTGTGGCACCCTTTTTGTGAAGTTCACAGCAGTGCCCTGTAAGGAACCCCACTACTCTGGTGCAATGTTTGGGTGTCCAGTCCATCATTTTACTGATCCTGCCCACATCCAAAAGGTCTTTTTCTAGGCATTTTTGACTTGAACAAATTTTGGGACGAAAATTGAGTATAAAGATGGACGACTTAGCGGTCTGGACGATCAGAGAGCTGGACGTACAGTTAGGCGATTTTCGGAAAAAAAATATGTTGGATGTATTTTTCGAAAATGGACCTTTTCCCATGTCCGACTTTGGGTGACTAGTGACTTAGGCCCAAAATGGACTTAGACGCATCTTTTGATTATGCCCCTCCACATATATAACAAATTAGGATAAAAAAACTTTTTATCATTTATGGCAAATCATAATCTGTTAACTGTCTTTTATGCATGTTCAACCTGTAACCCGTTCTGAGCTCTTTGGGGACAATGAGACAGAAAATGAATGAAATTAACAAATGAAATAATAAACAGCTGCCGATCACGTGCCAATCACGCAATGGCAGCTTCGTGAAAGGTAGGTCAGGGTTTTCAAGGCCTACATTTCTGTCATCTAATCGCAGCTAAAGAGGCGCTTTATGATGCCCTAATGCCACTTCTGGTGTTAGGCGTCGTAAAGCTCCTCCATAGCCACAGTGCAGGAGGATTTTTGTTTTTAAACAGTATTTTCCACTTAAGTCAGGCGCCTAACTTAAGGGATGGAAGGAATGCCATAATGACTCCACAAAAAGTGTCAGCTTTCCACTGTTATGCTGATAACTCATTTTTCACAAGGAATTTTAAAAATCAGATAATGCTTACCTTTATAGTCTTTAACCTATTAAAAAAACTATCCATTCTGGTAAAAACAAGAGCAGAAGGAAAGTCCCATGATCTTGGTTCTTTATCCTTAAAAAAAAAAAAAGAGAGAAACATGAATTTGTGTGTACACACATTCTTCAGAGATTGTTATATTCCAGAGGTTGGTTATGTGGAACCCTTATTTACCTCCAGACTTCAGGGATCCTCAATTCATCCTCCCCACTCCCTGTTCCTATTAGCTCTCTGTCTCTTTGTCTTGCTCTCTCCCTACCCCACCCCTCGCTACTTCTCTCCAGTTTCTCTCTCTCCCCCTCCACAGCAGTCTTTCTCCCTCCAGCAATTTCCCCGTCACCTCAGTCTCCCTCATTACCTCCAATAAGTCCTATTAGTTCTGCATCTCCTCACCTACTGAGGACCTGGTGTTGCTGCTTTCTCCATCCCCCATATCTACTAATGCTGCTACTGTCATCTCAGTCCTTTGCCTTTTCAGCATCCTCTATATTGTTATAATCCATGCAAGCAGCATGAAAGGAAAAATTACCTCAAAATTTTGTTTCCTTTAGTCCTACCAGACCAGTCCAGAATGAATAGGTTTATACATCCATCAACGGAAGGTTTAAAATCTTATATTTTTCTCAGACTTTCAACTTACTGCACCTATTATCCAGTTACAGATGAATGGCAAGCTTGTGATAACATTTGAGGGTCTGGTGTGTGCAATCATGGCTGCTGCAGTGAGGAAGCATGCATTCAAGACTATTGCTAGTTCTAAAAGTTTTGATTTATATTGTACAAATAGTTATTGTAACAAATACAATCTTTGCTAATGTTGACATTAACATCCTAGACTAGAGAAGATTTGAGTGCGGCAGTTATTCCTGTGTCTCCTACAAGTAGTAGGTAATAGTGCTGCCCGATTCACGATTTGAATCGGTTCAAAACAAAAAAAAATGGCTTCCCGATACGCCTGACCCTCTCCCCTCGCCCCCTAAAGCAAGAGCGGCAGCTGCCGCACCTGCTTTAGAAGGCGAGGGGGGTGTCAGTCGGAAAGTGCTGCTGGCGGCTACCCCCTCCCCCCCCCGGAGTCCAGCGTCCGGCTTCCGGCTCCCACCCCCTCGGCCTTCCGCTCCCCAGGGCCTCCCCGCACTGTTTACCTTCCAGCCGAAACAGCCTGCAAGCAAGATTGTGGTGTTAGCAATCTTAGTACCACTTCAGAGCTGGTTCCTCTGTCGCGGTCCCGCCCCTCCTCTGTGTCAGAGAAGGGGCGGGACCGCGACGGAGGAACCATCTTCGAAGCGGTACTAATATCGCTAACACCGCGTTCTTATTTGCAGGCTGTTACGGCTGGAAGGTAAACAGTGCGGGGAGGCCAGGGGGGAAGCAGAAGGTTAGGGGGGTGGAAGCCGGACGCCAGGGGAGGGGGTGAGTGAACAGTCCTTCGGGGTGGGAACAGGCAGGCAGGCAGGCCTTCAAAGGGGGGTGGACTGGCTTTCAGGGGTGGGATAGGCCTTCAAGGGGTCAGGCAGGTCTTCAAGGAGGTACAGGCCTTTAGGGGGGACAGGCAGGCCTTCAGGGGTGAGATAGGCTTTAAAGGGGGGGGGGATAGGCCTTCAAGAGGGGGACAAGCCTTCAAGAAGGGGAGGCAGGCCTTCAAAGGGGGACAGGTCTTCAAGGGGGGACAGGCAGGCCTTCAGGGGTGGGGTGGGTCTTCAAGGGGGGGAAAGCCTTCAAGGTGGGAGGCAGGCCTTCAAAGGGGGGACAGACCTTCAAGGGAGGGGGGCCCTGGTATAGAAGTACACAGAGGGAGGGAAGGGGGGGTTCAAAGAGATGTGCATATGCTGGACTTTGGGGAGGAAGAAATGGGTCTGAAAATAGAGGAGAGGGAGCGAGGGAGAGAGATGATGGACAATGGGATTTAGGGAGAGAAGGAACAGAAAGGGAAAGAAGTTGGATGCAAGGGATGGTGTGGAGGGGGGAATAGAGATACTGGATACGAGGGTAGTTGGGAAAAGAAAGGGAGAAATGGTAGACCCTGGGGTGGTGGGGAAGGAAGGAGAGATGCTGGATGAAAGGGTAGTTAAGAAAAAGTGGATCTGTGGAGGGAATCGAAAAAAAGGAAAGATGCCAGACCTCCTGGGGAGGGAAGAGAAACAGAAGGGGAGGACAGAGATGGAAGATGGATGGTTAGCAGGGAGAAAGAAGAAAGAAGGAGATCCTGGCAAGCAAGTTATCAGAAGACAACCAGAGCCTGAGACCAACAAAATTTGAATAATGACTAGACAACATAAAAGGTAGAAAAACTAATTTTATTTTCTGTTTTGTGATTACAATATGCCAGATTTGAAACATGTATCCTGCCAGAGCTGGTGTTAGACCGCAAACATGAGCTAGGATTTAACAGAGAGAGGAAAAGTCTTTTTTGTTTGTTTATTTTGTTTACACCACAGCGCCAGTGTGGTTAGGAGAAGGCAAAGGGGGTGAAGAGGCTGTAATATAAACCCACCAGGGTGTTTGAAAAAAAACAAACACCCAACTGGGCAGGAAAATCGAATCGAATTGAATCGAAAAACCAATTCAATAGGCTGAATCGAATCAAAATTTTTTTTCCTGAATCGGGCAGCACTAGTAGATAGGGATCAGGCTGGGTTTATTTTGGGCAGGTAGGCAGGTGGAACACAATATTAAAAGGATTGTTTATCTGGTATGGGGAGTCCAAAAGAGCAGACAGCACTCAGTGTTATGTGACACCCCCCCTGAAAATGTCTCTGCCTTGGGTGGTGGGAGGAAGGATTTTCAAGGGGGGGGTCACTAAACTAAGGAGGGTTGGAATTCCCAGCCCAATGGGTGGTTTTGGGAGGGGTCCGCCCATGTGAACAGGATCAGGAAGTAATAAAAGAACATAAGAACTGCATACTGGGACAGACTGAAGGACCATCAAGCCCAGTATCCTGTTTTCAACAGTGGCCAACCCAGGTCCCAAGTACCTAGCTAGATCCCAAGTAGTAAAATAGATTCTATGTTTCTTATCCAAAGAATAAGCAGTGGATTTTCCAAAGCCATCTCAATAATAGCCTATGGACATCTCTTTTAGGAAATTAGGCAAACCTTTTTTAAACCCCGCTAAGCTAACTGATTTCACCACATTCTCCAGCAACAAATTCCAGAGTTTAATTACACGTATGAAGAAATATTTTCTCTGATTTGTTTTAAATCTACTACTTAGTAGCTTCATCCCATGTCCCCTAGTCCTAATATTTACATCTACCCTTTCCACTCCACTCATTATTTTATAGACCTCTATCTTATCACCCCGAGCCGTCTTTTCTCCAAGCTGAAGAGCCATCCCATCCTTTTTATCATTTTTGTTGCCCTCCTCTGCACTTTTTCTAATTCTACTATATCTTTTTTGAGATACAACGACCAGAACGGCCCACAGTATTTGAGGTGTTGCCGTAACATAGAGCGATACAAGGGCATTATAACATTTTCATCTTTGTTTACCATTCCTTTTCTGATCATTCCTAACACCGATCCACTGCACAAGTTTTACTGGATGCTAAATTTTATGAGTCTGTGTCTTTACCCTGTCTGTGCTTTCTTCTTTCAGAGTCTCTTTGATCCACCGCCACAAAGCGGCGGCACTGCAGACCCCACCCACCAAGACCTTGTTCTATTTAAAGCTAAGACTCTTGCAGTGCATGTTGCAAAGGTGTGCACTTAAGGAGCAGGTAATGGTCTTTTGTGCACACACAGCATAATACTTCCACTTAAAAATTCCAAAGACCTGACCTCCGTGTTACTCATCTTTTATCTTCTTCTTCTCTCAACACACACTATTATGCAAAATCTAAACTTGTGGGCATCGGCCGCCCACACAAAGAACTTTATCTAACCCCAATCAAACCAGGTCGCCACAAATCATAAATGTCCAGGAAAACTTCAAAAAAGATTTCTCAATCAGTCCTACCATCAATACTCTTAATATTGGCCTAGTCAACACTCAATCATTTAAAACAAGCCACCACCTCATATACTATATAGAAACATGGTTGTTGGAAGGAGAAGAACCATATTTAAACTATGTCTGCCCCGCAGGATTTAACTTTCACTTTAATCATCATTCGGCAAAAAAAGGAGGCAGTCTGGTTATAATCTTCTGATCCAATTTAAAAACAACCAAAAATACCACATAGAATAGCTTCAACTTAAAATAACCACCAATCCACACATTGACTTACTTTTACTCTATCGCCTCCCGCCAATCAGTCGCGATAACAGTCTATCATATTTGATTTTTCACTACCACCACTAACCCTATTATATTAGGAGACTTTAATATCCACTTCGACGACCAAAGCAACAGTTTTACAGCCAAATTATTAACTCTCTCAACTGACCTTAATCTGATACCTCTTTTAACTAAGCCAACACATACCGCAGGCCATATCCTTGATATGGCCCTTATCACAACTTCCTTAAAAATACTACTTTTCTAAACTCAAATAAAACGGTACCATGGTCGGACCACGCATTAAACATTTCCTTACCACACCCCATCGGCCGTCAAACAACAAAAACCCAAGACAATCGCTTACCGAGACCTCTTGAAATTAGATACAACATCCATCTCCTCTAATTTCAACTAGAAATAAAGAACTTACAATTCCCCATAGAGGAACAACTTAACAGGATTCAAACTCTTAGAAACCCTAGCACCACTTATGACTCGCACTGCTTACGACCAGTGTTCCCGCTAAGGTGCGTTGGCCTGCGCGCGCGCACAAAATATTACATCGCAGCGCAAAGTTTCTCTTCACAGCGCACACACGCGTCGCAAAGGTAAGGGGAGGTAAGGTAAGGGGACGCATTGGGGGGATTGCACTTCCCCACAATTGCCATGCTTCGGTTCCTCTTCTTCCTTCCTTCCTTCCCCCCCCCCCCCCGCGGGACCCTGCGGCACCATCAACTCTTACTCCCTCTAATGTCGGCCCTGCAGCTCCAGACTTCCTCGCACCTTCTCCCCTCCCCCTTTGGATCGCTATTATTTTAAATGTTATAGCCGCGGAGCTGTATCCATCAGTGGAGATGTCTAACCTCGGCCTGCCCCGGAACTCTTACTGCAACAGTGACTTCCTGTTCCTGCCTAGACGGGCGGCTGCTGCAGTAAGAGTTCCGGGACAGGCCGAGGTTAGACATCTCCACTGATGGATACAGCTCCGCGGCTATAACATTTAAAATAATAGCGATCCAAAGGGGGAGGGGAGAAGGTGCGAGGAAGTCTGGAGCTGCAGGGCCGACATTAGAGGGAGTAAGAGTTGATGGTGCCGCAGGGTCCCGCGGGGGGGGGGAGGAAGGAAGGAAGAAGAGGAACCGAAGCATGGCAATTGTGGGGAAGTGCAGAGCTGCATGGAAGAGTGTTGCGGTACCCAGCTGGAGGGAGAAGGAAGATGAGGGAGGGAATTAAAGGAGATGCCAGGGCTTGGAGCATAGGAGGAAGGTATGCCAGTCTAAGGGAAAAGGAAGGGGGAGATGTGAGAGCATGGAGGGGGAACGTGTGGTTTGTTACTAAAAATCATGTTTTTCTTACAGATGGGGGGGGGTGCCAAAAAATGATGGGCCCCGGATGTTACATATGCTAGGTACGCCACTGTATGTAAAGATACCAGAAAGCTGGCGTAGCAAAAACTTCTAAGTTTTGAGTATTTAACCCTCCCACAATCTCACGGGCACTCGTTTCAAGTTTATTGAGATTTTGATTTAAACGCAATATCAAATATTTTCAATGCATATAACAAAAATAAATTTGGGGAAATAAATAAAACCATTTGAACCAGTGTTCCCGCTAAGCTGCGCTGGCGTGCGCTGGCGCACAAAATATTACATCGCAGCGCACACGTTTCTCGTCACAGCGCACGATCGGAAGAGGCGTACGGCAGATGGCAGGGCGGCGAGAGGAGAATCGGGCGAGTTGGCTCATAACTTGCTGGCGCCCGATATTTTTGGCTCACGGTGAAAAAAGTTTGCTCACAACACCCGCCCGCTTAGAGGGAACACTGCTTACGACTCGCAATATTAATCCTCGCCGAGTAAAAAAACCCCTGGTATACACCGGAACACTCATTAAAAAACAATTGAGATCATTTAAAAGAAAATGGCGACATGACAGAACCCTTTCTACCTTAAATAACTATAAAGAACAAGCCAGTTTCTATAAATCCAAGATAAATCAAGCAAAAAAGAACTACTTTACCAAGAGTATAACAAAAGCTAAAAATTATTCAGTGCTTTATTTCATAGTAAAATCCTTAATCTCTAACACACAAGAAAATCCATCATTGGGGGAGAGTGTGGCGCAGTGGTTAAAGCTACAGCTTCAGCACCCTGGGGTTGTGGGTTCAAACCTATGCTGCTCCTTGTGACCCTGGGCAAGTCACTTAATCCCTCCATTGCCCCAGGTACACTAGATAGATTGTGAGTCCATCGGGACAGACACGGAAAAATGCTTAAGTACCTGATTAAATTCATGTAAAATCGTTCTGAGCTCTCCTGGGAGAACGGTATAGAAAAATGAATAAATAAATAAAAATAAACCCACAGCCCAAGAATTAGCAAAACTTTTCTCTGATAAAATAAAAAACATAAACAACTCATACAAAATTCTCCCATAAACAACTCCCAAACACAAGAATTTACTAAGCTACCATTTTCAAAATACTCATCTTTCTCTACGACTATGGCGGTATAGAAGAATAAAGTTATTATTATTATTATTATTATTACTCCATCAACAGCCGACATCAAATGCACAATTCAATTCCTAAACCCTAAGGGCTCCAACTCAGACATAATCCCCCCACTCATACTAAAATGATACTTTCCTATATTCCGTCAACTCATACATACTATAATCACCACAAGTCTCACATTGGGCACACTACCTAAAGATTGGAAACATACAACACCCGAAAATCAAGGATCTCATTTTTTCATTTGAATTTTTTTATTCATTTTCTTATGTTACAACAAGTGAATTACATATTCTTTATATAAACTTATATATACACACTTGATAAGCTTACATATTGATAAATTCTTTAAAACTTTTTTTTTTAAATAGATGCAATTAATATATCAGAATTTTAAAGTTACATTTTTCTTTTTAATTATAATAATAATATCCCATCCCTCCCCCTCCCTTTCAATCAGAATTCCATTAGTTATATTATACATTTAAATTTTTATATATTGTATATTATTCAATAATATGTTCCCCCCTTTCCCTTCTAATCAAATTCTAAACATGGGAAAATTATTGTTCTTTATAAAATTCTGTTAATGGTCTCCATATTTTTTGAAATTTATTAATATATCCTTTTTGTGTTGCTATGGTGAGTTCCATTTTGTATATATGGCAAACAGAATTCCACCAGAAAGTGTAATTTAACCTGTCATGCCTTTTCCAATTGAATGTGATTTGTTGTATTGCTATTCCAGTTAAAATAAATAGAAGTTTGTTATTACTTGATGAGATTTGACTTCTTGCTCTCATTGTTGTTCCAAATAATATAGTATCATATGTCAAGGCTACTGGATTTTCTAACATCCTATTAATTTGGGGCCAGATTGATTTCCAGAATGTTAAGATGAATGGACAAAAGAATAAAAGATGGTCTAATGTCCCAATTTCAACCTGACAGTGCCAGCATCTATTAGATTTAGAGCTATCAATTCTATGTAAACATGTAGGGGTCCATAAAGCTCTATGTAAAAGAAAAAACCAAGTTTGTCTCATAGATGCTGACACCGTACATTTTAACCTCCAAGACCAAAGTCGTGGCCATTGAGATGCATTAATTTGATGTTTTATCTCAATGCTCCAAATGTCTCTAAGTCCATTTTTTGGTTTTTTATTTATATATCCGGATATTAATTTATACCACTGTGCGGCTTCATGTCCTATTGAATTTATCTGGAAACACAAGAATTCCAAACTGTGATAATTAGTAAGATTTTTCCATTCAGGGAACCCTACCTGAATGGATTGCTTCAATTGCAACCATCTAAAATATTGTGTTTTATTAAGATCAAATTTATGTTGCAATTGTGAAAACTCCAGCATTTTACCATTTTTTATTATATCATCTAAAATACGAATACCTGCTGTCATCCAGTTTTTCCAGATTATTTTGAAACCGCCTATTTTGATCTTGGGGTTTAACCAAATCGTTTGAGTTGTTGATTTACTAATTGGAATAGGAGTTAGATTACTTATGTATCTTAAAGTTTTCCATGTATCCATGAATATTTTATGTTCTTTGTATAGCCTTGGCATTTTGATACTAACTACATGACTAAGACGTAAAGGAAACATAAGTCTCCATTCTAGCCAGAACCAATCTGGAATATTGTCAGTGGGCTCTGGGAGGATCCAATACATACCTTGACGTAAAATATAGGCTTGATGAAACCTATAAAAGTTGGGAAAATTTACCCCTCCCTCCGCAATTGGTCTTTGCAATGGCACTAAAGCAATTCTGGGATTTTTCCCAAGCCAAATAAATTTTGTCAATATCTTATTTAACTTTTTATAAATCAAGGATCTCAAGGAAAAAAACAACAGACAAATCTAATTACCGACCAATTGCTAATCTACTCTTTCTAGCATAAACCACAGAAAAAATAATTTTCAACTAAGTCTCTGAATTCGTTGAAAAAATAAATGTCTTACACCCGAATCAAACTGGATTTAGATTACACCACTCCACAGAACACTCATTAATCAGACTCATGACAAGCATCCTATACTACCTAGATCAACGGAAATCAATCATGCTTACTTCGATTGACCTTTTATCTGCATTCAACACCATCAATCACAATCAGCTGTTACAAAGACTAAGCTCAACAGGGATCTCAGATCAAGTACTTGATTGGTTCCAATCCTACTTCACTAACCGCTCATCTAAAGTTTTTGTTGACAACATATCATCTGATACCTCCCCCTGCGAATACGGAATTCCACAGGGCCCAACACTATCCCTTCTCCTATCTTCATGGCACCACTTATGACTCTAGGGCAATCGATTGGTTTTACCATGTATTCCTATACTGACAACATACAACTCATCCACCCAATTAACCAAGACAACCTCACTGAAATTCAAAGCATCAATCAAAAGCTAGAACAGATAAGTGAATGGTTACACAACAACATGTTAGCCCTAAACACCTCTCCAAATAGTATCCTCCATAAAGCTATTAGGCATAATCTTGGATAGGAAGCTTACATACCATCAACAAATTAGCGCTATAGTTCAACAGTGTTTTCATAGACTACGCATGATCCGCTCACTTTCAACAATTTTGGAACTACTATCAATCAAAATACTAATATACTCCCAAGTTATTTCAAAACTGGACTACTGCAACTCACTATATAAAGGGATTACACAAAAGGAACTGAGAAGACTTCAAATTATACAAAACACAGCAATAAAACTCATAATGAAAGCAAAAAAATTTGACCATGTAACACTACTACTGATCAAAGCACACTAGCTCCCCGTTTCAAATAGAATTACATAAAAAATACTACTCCTCATATTCAAGGCCTTAACAACAAACTTACACACTTCTTAGATCACTTCGGTCGCAATCCTAGCATTTACTCACAATACCTAAGGCCAGTACTGGGCAGACTTGCAGGATCTGTGTCTTTATATGGCCATTTGGGAGAGGATGGGCTGGGGAGAGCTTCAATGGCTGAGAAGGTGTAGATGGGATGGAGTAGGTTTTAATGGAGATTTTGGCAGCTGGAGCCCAACCACAGTACTGGGTAGAGCTTTGAATTCTTGTCCAGAAATAGCTAAGAAGAAAAAATTAAAAAAATTAAATTGAATCAGGTTGGGCAGACTGGATGGACCATTCGGGTCTTTATCTGCCGTCATTTACTATGTTACCTTCATTACACCACATAAATTACGATACAATCCGATCCTCCATCTTTTCAGTAACTGCCCCCTCACTCCGGAATTCTATCCCAACCCATATAAGAGAAGAACCCCAACTAAATCGCTTCAAATCACAATGCCTTTGAAATCTAAAACTGTGCCTTCTAGGCTCCCCTGAGACATGATTCCTCTTCCCCTTTGTACTACCCCTAAGTGTCTCGCTATCCTAAATATTTAATAGAGTTTCCCCTCCTGTTTCTTATATGTTAGTTACGTCTTGTAAATATTAATTTGTATTAATAGTTTGTATAATTCTCAATCTTTTATAATTTACACAATGGGGGGTGGGGGGTGGTATTAGTAGTATACATTATATTTTTAATTATTAATAGTGTACTATTTGTTGAGCTTTTGTTTAAATTACTTTAAGAAGGGTGGGAGGGAGGGGATATATGTTTTTGTTCTAGATGACATGGAAAAGATTTTCAAGTGTTTTATTGAAATTATAATGGATGTATTTCTGTGCACTTGTTGTATGATTTAAAATGAATAAAGAATTAAAAAAAATAAAAATAAAAATTGTACACCACTTAGAAGTAAGATAAGCGGTATAATAAACCTTAAATAAACTTGAAACTTAAGTTTATTTAAGCTGAGGGTTTCAATGTATCCTCAACAATGACACCTAGATCCTTTTCCTGGGCAATGACTCCTAACACAGAACCCAGCATCACATAGCTATAGTTCAGTTTCATCTTTCCCACATGCATCACTTTGCACTTGCTCACATTAAACGTCATCTGCCATTTTGATGCCCAGTTTCCCAATCTCCCAAGGTCCTCTTGCAATTTTTCACAACCCTCTTGCGATTGAACAACTTTGAATACTTCCAAGTCCCTAGCATTGAGGGGGAAGTCCTAGGAGCCAAGACAGGAAAAATTTACAGAGCATAGAGTATGCCACAGAGCAGAGGGTGCCTGCAGAATGTTCCCAGCTTGAGGGGGAAAAGAAACCCCAGGTAGGAGGAGTGGGAGCTGAAGTGCCTCACTCCTGGCAGGTCATCATTGTGCTAGTAAATGACCCCTTTTCCAGATTGGGACATATAAGGAACGAAAACAAAGGTGATTGGGACAGCAAAAAGACTTTGGATTGTAAGGTAATAGGAAGGAGTTTATCACATGCTATTTCCATGAAATTCTAGTTGAATAGACTGAAACTGGACTGACATATGATTTTTCCACGTTTTGATATTGGAATTGAGTGTGTTTAGAGATGAACTGACCATCAAGTCACCTTGAACTGTGTTTACCTAATTTCTGTTTAGTAAAGCAATTTGAAGTTAACCACTGAGATTGCTGTTTACTGGATGAGAGAAGCAAACGGGATTTAGCTTGGCCCTGACCTGCACCCAGCTCACTTTAAATCCCCCTGCTCTCAGGTATCTGACCCAGGGAGCTTAGTCGGCAGCTTTGACTGAGGGGCAAGCCAGGGGTTACATTTCTTTCAATTTGATGCCAAAAAGGTCTCTGATAGGGTAGACTGGGCATTCATGTTGTGAGTGCTGGAAAGGTGGGCTTCGGTCCAAACTTTATAATCTGGGAAATTACTTTATATTCACAACCAAAAGCTCATAGTCTTCCAGCTAGATAGAGGCAAAGTCCAAGATGTCCTCTATTGTCAATCCGAAGTACAAGATTAAGCAGATTCAAATGGTACAAAATGCAGCAGCAAGACTGACAAGTGCTCAGAACCACAATATCTAGCAGACAGCCTACATCACCACACACTTGAGAATGATAAAATGAAGGGTTCCTGCGATGAACCTTGGCAACCCATGGTTAGCCCGCAAAAACAGGAAACAATGTAGCCGACTTACAGCAGGAGCGGTAAATGGTCTTGTTCCCACAGCAAAAAATTGCACCAGCAGCATGGCAACATCCCCTCTCCCCACAGCTCAGCATCTACTCCCCAGTTCCCCTCACACCTGCTCTCCCTAAATGAGTCAGCAACACCATGCTGAAAAATCTTGAGAGCCCCTCCTTGAAGTTTCCGGTAACCAGAAGTTACATCAAGATGGGACTTGTCAGCTGAAGGAAATCCTGGAGCAGGCCTCTGAAGATTTTTCAGCATGGTGGCAGTTTTACCTGAAGGAGCCAGCCGTGCTGATGATGAAAATTTTCCAAAGGCCTGTTACAAGGCCTTAATCAGAAATTACATCAAGGAAGGGTTCGTCGGCTAAAGGAATTTTTTGGCGTGGTGTGGCTTGGCTGGCTCGTTCGTGTAGTAGGCGCGAGGAGAGCTGGGGAGGAGATGCTGACCCCTGGTGGGGGATGTTGCCTGCTGGCTGTGTTCAGAGCTGGATCTGAAGGACAGTGCTGGATTTGGGCTGGGGAGAAGAGAGATATTGGACCAATGGGGGGGGTGTAGGGCTGGAGGGAAGGGAGAGAGATGCTAGATCCTTGGGGAGTATAGAGAGAATGGATGGCAGAATAGGAACAGGAACACAAAGGAAAATGCTTCATGGGAATGGTCTATGGATAGTCATTGGGCAATGCCAGACATTGGAGGGTCTATGGACACAGAAGATGGCTAGACATGAGGGAGAAGAGGAACGCAGAAGAGTGTTGATGATGAAGACAGAGAGATGGGCACAGGAGAAATACTAGAAAAGTTGATGGACCTTCGGTCTGTCCTAGTATGGCAATTCTTAAGTTCTTAAATATCTCTATCATATCCCCTCTCTCCCACTTTTCTTTTTTTTTTCAATTCTTTATTATTTTCAATACTTACAATAAATGTCACAGTAAATACAAACAATTTATATCCATATCTCACACTTAATAATCTTATAATATCCATTTCAGAATTATATCCCCCTCCCCCCTAAACAATCACAATATCTATAATCACTCCATATCAGTTATTCAAAATTCCATCCCCCACCTTTCTTCCAGATATCTACATAAGTCTGTCCTAGGGTTACCAGACATCCAGATTTAGCCGGACATGTCCTCTATTTAGAGGACTGTCTATGCGTCTGGACAGGTTTTCAAAACCTGGCACTTTGTCCAGATTTTGAAAACCATTGACCTTGGGGCATTTGAGGGTCCTAAGCCAACACAAGAGTAAGGTGTGCTAATAGGGTAGAGTGAGACCATGCTAAGGCACCCTGCAGTCATTTCCGTTAGTGCATTAGCAATTTTTAAAGATTTTTCCTGAGAGGCTATGGAATGGCTGTGGAAGTGTTATCCAGCTAATGCAGGGTTAATGTGGAAGTGCTTAGCAATGGCTTTGCGGGGATAAATTGTGAAAAGTGGAATGACAGAATTCCTGCAAGGGGCCCTTGCCATTTCCAAAGAGTGCTGTAAATTGAGCTGTTGGGAACCACAGGTACCAGAAGCAAAGAAGAGCAGTGTGGGGGGGGGGAGCAGGGGGGGCGGAAGGGTGAGAGGCAGGAAGGGGTTACAAGAAAGTTGTGGGCTTATGCTAATGTTCAATGATGCAAATAAAAATAACAAATTCGCTTCAGAAGTGAGCCTATAAAAAGAATTCAACATTTTTCACTTTGAAAGTTTATTTCAAACTGTCTCACCTTAAAAAAATAGGACATGTTAGAACAGCAAGAGCCATAAGCTTTGTAACATCTTTCTAACACTGTAATAGCCAATTTGATGTTGTCCATTGAATCTTCTATTTCTCCTTGTAAACCTCTCATCATTTCTTCTGGGCTCAAATAGTTACGTGTCTGGATGCAAAATATGTTAGTACATTAGTAAGAACACATTTTAACTTGATAGCAATCAGGCTAGTAAACTTTTACCATTTATTGAACAATAGCATTAAATTATAATTCACCAGACATATTTCTGAGATATTTGCTTAATTATAGTGTAATAAAAAAAGATTTAACTGGGGTGACCTGAATGGAGGAACCATGATTAAAACCTACTTTTCAACGAGCAAAGGAAGGCTCAATTTTCTCTTTAAAGCTTTCACCACTAACACTGTTGACTGTACAAATTATATTACAAAATATAGATTTTAGGTATGCTCAGAACAGATGAAGTCACAGAAAGAGTGAAGAGAACATGGGGTAGGGAAAAATTTGGGACTTGATAGTACATAAGCAGTATAGTAAAATTTTGTTCTATAGGCTACGAATGATCCGTTCTATTTCTAAATTTCTTGAGCCAAAATCAGGAGCAAAATCCCCTGGTGGCAAAAAGGCATGCACTGCCGATGAAAAAGAAACACATGAGACTTATTCCTGTCTTTCCAAAACAGGAGGGAGGTCCCCTGAGGCCGCAGGCAAAATGGCAGAACTTCACGCCAAAACAGCCAGGTGGATAAAGGGGAATCCATAGACATCATTTACCTTGACTTCCAAAAAGCCTTTGACAAGGTACCACATGAAAGACTGCTTAAGAAGCTATGGAACCACGGGGTGCAAGGGGAGATCCACCGATGGATCAAAAACTGGCTGGCAGACAGGAGACAGAGGGTTGGAGTAAAAGGCCAGTACTCAGACTGGCAATGGGTCACGAGCGGAGTTCCGCAGGGATCGGTGCTGGGACCGCTCCTGTTCAATATATTTATAAATGACCTGGAGGCGGGAACAAAATGTGAGGTCATTAAATTTGCGGATGACACCAAACTATACAGCAGGGTTAAAACCACGGAGGACTGCGAAGACCTACAAAAGAATCTGACGACACTGGAAGAGTGGGCCAAAAAGTGGCAAATGAGCTTCAACATAGGGAAATGCAAGGTCATGCATGTAGGGAAAAAAACCCCGATGTTTACTTACAAAATGGGGGGATCACTGCTAGGGGTAAGTAACCTTAAAAGAGACCTGGGAGTGATGGTAGACACACCACTGAAGGCGTCGGCGCAGTGCGCCACAGCCTCAAGGAAAGCAAACAAAATGTTGGGTATCATTAAGAAGGGTATCACGACCAGGACGAAGGAAGTCATCCTGCCACTGTATCGTGCAATGGTGCGCCCGCATCTGGAGTACTGTGTCCAGTACTGGTCGCCGTACCTGAAGAAGGACATGGCAGTGCTTGAGGGGGTCCAGAAAAGAGCAACTAAGCTGATAAAGGGTATGGAAGACCTCTCATATACTGACAGACTGAAAAAGCTAGGGCTGTTCTCCCTGGAGAAGCGGAGACTTATAGGAGACATGATAGAAACCTTCAAGATCCTGAAGGGCATAGAAAAAGTAGACAGGGACAGATTTTTCAAATTATGGGGAACCACAAGTACAAGGGGGCACTCAGAGAAATTGAAAGGGGACAGGTTTAGGACAAACGCTAGGAAGTTCTTTTTCACCCAGAGGGTGGTGGATACATGGAACCCGCTTCCGGAGGCTGTGATAGGCAGGAGCACGTTACAGGGCTTCAAAGAAGGTTTGGATAGTTCCTAGAGGACAAAGGGATTGAGGGGTACAGATAGAAGTAGAGGTAGGTTATAGGGATAGGAGTAAGAGATAGGTTAAAGAAACAGTCAAGGGACCACTGCTCAGGCAATAGGCCTGATGGGCCGCCGCGGGAGCGGCCCGCTGGGCGAGATGGACCTCTGGTCTGACTCAGCGGAGGCAATTTCTTATGTTCTTAACTGAAGAAAAGCCCACCGAAAAAATCTCTTGATGTCTGTAGTGGCAAAGAGGCCTAAATGGGCCCAGTCGCTAAAGCAGAACAGCAGGCAGCATCAGCTGTGGTGGTAAGTTCCCTCACCGCCAGCTAGGGAAATCCCTGTGTGGGTGGTAGGGGAAGCCTGGGCTTCCCCACTGTCTACAGCCAACGAACAGTGCAAGAACGAAGGGGAACCCTGCTCACTGGCACAAGAAAGCCAATGAGGATTCTCCCTCACAGCGGCCAGAGCACTTCATGCAGACGCCGGTCGCATTAACCATTCAGCAGGAGCACAATGAGCATTTTTTCAGTTTCTTTGAAGTGATCATTGTGAACCACTAGGGAGGAAAAACTAAGTGCCAGTTAGAAATAAAAATCAACTAAGCATAATTAAAGACTTCCTTTCAGGCCTTTTTTAAAATGACTTTTGCTAACAAAGGAGCAAACCCTACAGGCTCTCAAAGCTGCAGTCTTTGCCTGACTGTGGCAAGGTACTTCTAATGAAAATTTGGGGAGCTGAGAGAAATATGGAGAGGGACTCAACCACTTGAGTGTGGCACCCCCGAGGTCAGACGGATCCCTGAAAGGGTCCGCCAAGCTCTGCCCAGACTGCAAAAAAGGGACAATAAAAAGGCCACTAATCAGATCCCACAGGCCCTAACTAACAAGAGGAAAGACTGCACAGGCTTACCATCTCCACCTGCTGGAGACTGAGAACAGACTGATTGAACATCCCACTTGTACTACTGCCAGAAGTCAATGTGCCTCAGTCTCCACCTGCTGGCAGAGGAGTGTAAACCTGTGCTGGTCTGGAGGGACGATAAAAAAATAAAGAATCAAGATTTTGGGACCAAACAAATGGCCCAAAATGGGTGTCTTGGTTTATATTCAAGTCTTCCCCCTTCAGCATGTAACCGTGCCTCTACACCTACCCCCACCGGACAGCAGCTAGCGTTTCCTCACTCCCCCCTAGGCCTACTGTGATTTCCTGGAGGTCTAGTGGCGCATTGGGGCAAGAGTGATTCCCACTCGCTCCTGCCCACTCTTTCTCTGCAGTAAAAATGGACGCTTATTGAGAGAGAGCAATAGTGACAAGGCTGAAGGGATAAAAGTTTTAACTATCAGAACACAACAGGCTGAAGGGATAAAAGTCTTAACTATCAGAACACAACAGAGTAAAGGCTACGCAAAACTACATACAAAAAAAGTTAAAGGTACCATGTCAATGAAGAGGTTGCATATTTCTTGCAAAATAACAATAATCCTCGATGGTCGGTTGTAATACTCGGAGTTAGCCCAAATGAAACCAAGGGTATACATTATTCCATTAATGAAGGCAGGCACCTAAAAACAAAAGTCAATGAAAGTCATTTAGCAATGGATCGTACAAGCATACAACATAGGTTTCTTAGACCAATTATTTGCTTACAAAATTCATTTATCAACTATTGAAGATTACATTTGCCTATCTTTTTTTTTTTAATAATCTTTATTCATTTTAAAACTCACAAAGTGTTTCAGAACATCAAAAACAATTTTTACATAAATATAGCACTTAATATTCTGCAGTTATCTATTTAAAAGGTTTTACACCCTCCCTCCCCACCATTTCACAACAAAAATATAAGACATTTCATATAATAAAATATTTCCTAATATTTCTTACAATTATATAAAGACCACCTTCAATCTCCCCCCTCCCCCCTATCTTGACATGTACTAATAAGGGAAAAAATGGTATCTAATCTTTACAATAATTTGTTAAAGGAACCCAAACATCCTGAAATTTTCTTAAATACCCCTGCTGCGTAGCTATTACCTTTTCCATTTTATATATATGATACAAAGAGTTCCACCAAAAACTATAATTCAATCTTTCCCAATTACTTGTAATCTGCTGTATGGCAACTCCTGTCATGATAAGTAAAAGCTTATTATTTTTTGAAGATATTTGGCTCTTAGATCTCATTGACATGCCAAATAATACAGTATCATATGATAACGCCATCAGATTTTCTAACAAACAATTTATTTGGCCCCTTGATAAAATGAAACATAAACCAATAAATAATTCATACTTTCAATAAAGACATACACAGGTAAACAAGTGAATCTAGTTATTTTATTTTTGTTCATTCTGGTTTTTGATTATATTATTTTAATTCTGTTCTTTCAAAGGATTTACATTAAGTACTATGTGAATTTATTCATTTTTGACATTTGAATTAATTGATTATAAATGTTTAGAAAGGTATGAATATTATGTAGGATACAACAATTTCATACATTAATATATTTATTTATGTTTACTTTTTATCCTAATTAAGTAATTTATTGAATTTCTAAAGTCAATGATATTGGAATAGTTAGGTCAGAGGTATTTTTTAGAGGCATGAAATATGGGTTAGGGGTTTCTGGTTACAGCTTTATTTCATATTATACATAAGATAAATATAAACAAGAATAATTTAATATAAAATTGATTTATATTTGTTGTCTGTTGGGGACTTATCTGGTTTTACCTGAACTTATATGTGTGGTTCCAAGTTTTTAATGTCATTAATTAAGGAGGGGAAGGGGAGGATGGGTAATAGTAAGGGATATAATGATAACTTAATGTGGTGTATTACGCAAAATGAGTTAATAAGGAAAATGGTGTGTAATCATATTTTAATGTATTATTTGATCTTTGAAAAGTGGAAGAGATATGATATAATCAATATATATAATGGAGATTAAAATTTTTTCACTTAACATTAATGGTCTCAATCATCCAGTGAAAAGGAAAAAAATGCTTACATTTTTGAAAAAAACAAAAGGCTGATATTTATTATATCCAAGAGACGCATTTATCAGCTATAGAATCAAAGAAACTCGAAGGGGATTGGGTAAAATATTGTTTTTTTTGCCCCTGCAGTAGGGAAAAAAGCAGGAGTAGCAATCTTAATAAATAATAAATGTTCAGCTTCTTTTAAAATGATAGATTTTGATCCTTTAGAAAGGTGGATTAAGGTTGAAATGAGCATGGGAAACAATACCTTGACTTTATTTAATGTTTATGCCCCTAATTTGAATCAAATTGATTTTTTCTAAAATTTGCAACAATTATTACTCCCACTGGTTGCTTCTAAATTAGTTGTAACTGGAGATTTTAATGTTGTTATGGATCCTTTTATGGATAAAAAGCCAAGCAAAAATATAAAATCATTAGGGTTAGATAATTTGGTACAATCTTGTGATTTAAAAGATATATGATACGTTATATATATAGTAATGTATGAAGGAATATCAAGTGTGTACGTAATGAAATTGTATAAATTTAAGTGGTACACTTGTTGTTATATGAAAAATGAATAAAAAACTTAAAACATAAAAGATATATGGCGAATACTTCATTTTAATGATCAGGAATTTTCTTTTTGCTCAAAAGTTCACAAGTCCTTTTCAAGAATTGATTATATTTTGGTATCAAATTCATTGGTACAGCAAGTAACACACGCTTCCGTTAATCCAATTATTTTATCAGATGATGGAGGGGTGTGGATTAAATTTAAGTTTGATGAACAGGATAATTATAGATCAATTTGGAGATTTGATAACACATTGGTTGAGGATTCAGCTTTTCTTGAAGAACTTAATTTAAAGATATCTTAGTTTTTCCAAATAAATGCTTCAGCAGATATTAGTACAGAAATATTATGGGATACTTTTAAAGCTACTATAAGAGGTAATATTATTTCATATTCTGCATATATTAAAAAACAAATGGCTAAACAATTTTCTGATTTGGAAATAGAAATTAAATATTTGGGCCCTGATTCTCCAAAAGTGTGTCCCGATTTTAGGCCTTAGATTAAGTGGGGATGGGCGGACCCGCTATGCCTAAGGCCTGATTGGTCCAGGCTTCTAGAGCCTGGGCCAATCAGGCCTTAGGCTTCGGCGGGATGGGCCGGGAAGGGGCGGGCCCGCCTCATTTCGACCAGGCTTGTCTGCCGGCTGGACGTGCAAGACCCATCTCGCCGTAAGAACAGGTTTGGTGGAGTGGAGGTTTGGGGGTTGTTAGCGCCGGGGGAGGGGGGTGCGTCTTTGGGCAGGAGGGATTGGGCACCCTCCTGCCCGCAATCGATATTGTCGGGGGGGGGGTAGATCGGTAGTGTCGGGGGGGGGGGGGCGGTCGGTAGTATCGGGAGGGTGCGTCTTCGGGCAGGAGGGATTGGGCACCCTTCCTGCCAGCGATCGGACAGACCGCAGCCCGCTATACTTATCGCGGCAGAGAGATCCCTTGCCGTGATAAGTATAGCGGCCGCATCTACTTACAATGTAGGCCAGCAAAATGCTGGCCTACATTTTAAGCTTCTCCTCTACTAGGGAGACGCGTAGGGCCGCCTAGGTTCAGCCTAAGGCCCGCCTAAGGCCCTTAGACGAGCTTAGGCATCTTGCGGGTCTCCCTAGGCTCCCGGAGGCGCCTTCAGGCCTGCCTGGGGAGCATTTTTTTTTTAAAAAAACGTGCATCCCGATTGACTGATTAGACAGCTGTAGGACGCCTACAGCTGCCTAAAATCGGGACGGCACTTTGGAGAATCAGGGCCTTGGAATCTAAACTAGTTGATAAATGGCAACAAGATACATTGCAGGCTCTTTTAAAGGCAAAGGGTAAATATAATGAGTTATATTCAAGAATGGCAAGGAAATATTTGTTTTCTCAACAAACCTTGTATTATCGAAATTCAAATAAGGCAGGAATATTACTTGCAAATTATCTCAAAGCAAAGAAGAGAAAAACAATAATAGCAATAAAGGATGATAAAGGAAACATACATACTCAGATTGGAAATATATTAAAACAGTTTCTTACTTATTATAAAGATTTGTATTCTTCCGAGTCTTATGCTGATAAAGTACAAAATGGTTTAGAATTTTTAAAATTTATTGAGGGTCCAAAAATTCCTGATCACATAAAAAAAAGTTTAGAAGAGCCTATATCACTAAAAGAATTAGAAACAGCATTGAAATCTCTTAGATTTGGATCCGCTCCAGGTGGGGATGGTTTTACTGTGGAATTTTATAAATCTTTCCAAATTTCTTTATTACCCCATTTACTAAATTTATATCAGTTTCAACTAAATAATGGTTGTATTACAGGTACTATGGCAGAATCTTTGACTATTGTTTTGCCAAAGCCAAATAAAGATCCCATTTTGGTCTCAAATTACAGACCTTTATCTTTAATTAACGTGGATGGAAAATTATTAGCTAAAACATTGGCATTGAGGTTAGCTAAGGCTCTCCCTTTTATCATTGATGTACACCAAACTGGATTTGTTGCGAACAGACATTTGTCTAGTAATACAAGATTGGCTTTTCACACATTAAATTTAACAAAAAACTTGAATGAACCTGCTTTCACTGTATCTTTAGATGCGGAAAAAGCATTTGATAGAGTGGAATGGACATTCATGTATCAGGCGTTGGATTGGTTTGGTATAGGTTCTGGATTTATTCAAATGATTCAAACTTTGTATAGCTCTCCTATGGCAAGATTATATATTAATAATAATTTATCAGAACGTTTTACTTTGCATAGGGGAGTTAGACAGGGATGTCCTTTGTCTCCTTTGCTTTTTGATATTGTTTTAGAACCCTTATTGTTAGCGATTCAACAGACAAAGGAGATACAGGGTATTCCTCGTAAAGAATGGGAATATAAACTCTCTGCATATGCAGATGATATTTTACTTTATTTGAGAAATCCTACCACTACCATTCCTTGCCTGTTAGATCTGATAGAGAGTTTTGGAAAATTCTCAGGATATAAAATAAATTGGAATAAGTCTGAAATTCTTCCTCTCAATGTGCATTGTATAAAAAGCATGTTTGATACATTCTCTTTTGTATGGAAGGAAGATGGATTAAAATATTTAGGAATCTAGATTAAAACCACGATAGATGACACTGTAATCGCAGAAGGACAGTGAAGAACTCCAGAGTGACTTGAGCCGATTGGAGAATTGGGCAGATAAATGGCAGATGAAGTTTAATGTGGAAAAATGCAAAGTGATGCACTTAGGCAGAAATAATAAGGAACACAAGTATAGTATGTCAGGTGCAACTCTGGGAAAATCTGAACAGGAAAAGGACCTAGGAGTATTAATCGATAGGACACTGAAGCCGTCGGTGCAATGTGGCAGCGAAGAACGCGAATAGAATGCTAGGCATGATAAAGAAGGGAATCACGAGTAGATCGGAGAAAGTCATAATGCCGCTTTATAGAGCGATGGTCAGACCACACTTGGAATACTGCGTCCAGCATTGGTCTCCATACCTAAAGAAGGATATCATACTGCTAGAGAGGATGCAGAGACGAGCAACAAAGCTGGTGAAAGGTATGGAGAACCTGGATTATGAGGAAAGACTTAAGAGACTGGGGTTATTCTCCCTTGAGAAAAGGAGACTACGAGGGGATATGATCGAGACATTCAAAATACTGAAATGAATTGACAAAATAGAGCAGGAAAAAACGTTATTTACAATGTCCAATGTGGCACGGACAAGAGGACATGGGCTGAAGCTAAGGGGGGACAAGTTCAAGACAAATATCAGGAAGTTCTGCTTCACGCAACGAGTGGTGGACACCTGGAATGCTCTCCCAGAAGAGGTAATTGCGGAATCCACCATTCTAGGATTTAAGGGTAAGTTAGAAGTACATCTCCTTATGAGTGGCATGAAGTGACATGGGTAGGTGTAGGCTAGATGCACTTCTCTTTACGAGAAGCTTGGAGCGATATGGGGACCAAAACTATGCCAACCCTGGCGGGGCCTCCGCATTTGCGGATCGCCAGACTTGATGGACCTAGGGACTGTTCCGGAGATGGCGCTTCTTATGTTCTTATGTTCTTTACATTTATCTTGGTGGGGGAGAGTTCAAACTGTTAAAATGATGATATTGCCTGTGATTTGTTATCAAATGGGAATGATTCCGGTGTTTTTTCAGGGGTCTTTTTATAAAAAATTGAATTCTATTCTTTACTAAATTTTTTGGGCTTGGTAAAACTCCCAGAATGGCTCTAGTATCTTTACAATAACCAATTAAGGAGGGTGGGGTAAATTTCCCCAACTTTTATAGGTACCATCAAGCCTATATTTTACGTCAAGGTATGTATTGGGTCCTCCCTGATCTCAATGAACATACTCCAGATTGGCTAAAACTTTGGCTATGAGATTGGCTAAGGCTCTCCCTTATATAATTGATGTACATCAAACTGGATTCATTGCGAATAGACATTCTTCTAGTAACACAAGATTGACATTCCACACTTTAAATTTAACTAAAAATATGAATGATCCGGCTTTTGCCATATCTTTAGATGCAGAAAAAGCATTTGACAGAGTGGAATGGGATTTCATGTATCAAGCATTGGAATGGTTTGGTATAGGTTCAGGATTTATTCAAATGGTTTAGACTTTGTATAGCTCCCCTATGGCAAGATTATATATCAATAATAAAATGTCAGTTCGTTTTCATTTACATAGGGGAGTTAGACAGGGTTGTCCACTATCTCCTTTGCTTTTTGATATAGTATTAGAACCCCTATTATTAGCTATTAATCAAGCAAAGGGGATACAGGGTATTCCTCGTAACGATTGGGAATATAAGTTCTCTGCTTATGCTGACGATATTTTATTATATTTGAGAAATCCTGTTTCCTCCATTCCTTGTTTGTTAGACTTGATAGACAAGTTCGGTAAATTTTCAGGATATAAAATAAATTGGAATAAGTCTGAACTTCTTCCACTCAATGTACATTGTTTAAAAAGTATGTTTGAGTCCTTTTCTTTCATTTGGAAGGATGATGGTTTAAAATATTTAGGAATATGGATTAAAAATACAGTAGATGAGACTGTAAAAGAAAATGAAAAAAGGCTGTTAAAAAAGGTTACGGAATTATGTGAGCATTGGAATCCATTACATTTATCTTGGTGGGGAGAGTTCAAACTGTTAAAATGATGATTCTACCTGAAGTTTGCTATCAAATGGGTATGATACCAGTATTTTTTCATGGATCTTTTTATAAAAAATTGAGCTCGATTATTATAAAATTTATTTGGCTTGGTAAAACTCCTAGAATTGCTATAGCATCTTTGCAAAGACCAATTAAGGAGGGCGGGGTAAATTTTCCAAACTTTTATAGGTACCATCAAGCCTATATTTTACGTCAAGGTATGTATTGGGTCCTCCCGGATCTCATTGAGTATACTCCTGATTGGTTATATTTGGAATGGCGACTCATGTTTCCTTTACATCTTTCTCATGTGCTCAGTATCAAGATGCCCAGATTGTACAAAGAAAATAGAATTCTAATGGATACTTGGAAAACATTACGGTTTGTCAGTAATTTAACAGCAATTACTATTAATAATTCAACGAATCAATCCATATGGCTAAACTCCAAGATTCAAATTGGCGGTTTTAAGATCGTCTGGAAACATTGGATAATTGCAGGTATCAGAACTTTAAATGATGTAATTACTAATGGTAAGCTGCTGGATTTTACACAATTGCAACATAAATTTGGGCTTCACAAATCGCAATTGGTTGCAATTGAAGCAGGCCATTCAGGCAGGGTTCCCTGAATGGAAAAATTTGAATAATCAACCTAGCATAGAATTTTTATGTTTTCAGGCGGACTTTCTGGGACATCAGGCCGCACACTGGTATAAAACTATTAGTGAATTGGTTAAAAAAAAGCCTAAAAATACTCTTAGGGATATTTGGAGCATTGAGATTAAGCATGATATTTCAGCATCTCAATGGCCACAAATTTGGTCTTGGAGAATGAGATGTACAATGTCAGCGTCTATGAAACAAACTTGGTTTTTTTTGTTACATAGAGCTTTTTGGACCCCAGTTAGATTGCAAAAGTTAAATAGTTCTTTGTCTAATAGATGCTGGCATTGTAATCTGGATATAGGGACTTTAGATCATCTTTTGTTCTATTGTCCCCATATCTTAGCCTTTTGGAACTCAATCTGGGATCAAGTAAATTGTTTATTGGAAAATCACGTAGCATTAACTTATGATACTGTACTTTTTGGTATGTCTATGAGAAAAAAGAGTCAGATATCAATGTGTAATAACAAACTTTTATTGATTTTGACCGGAGTAGCCATTCAACATATTACTAATAACTGGAAAGACCATAGTAGGCTCAATTTTAAATTTTGGTGGAATTCAGTTTGCCACATATACAGAATGGAAAGATCAATAGCGGTGCAAAATGGAAATTATAAAAACTTTATTAAAATTTGGGAACCATTAACGTCCTTTTGTCATGATTGATGCCATTTTCCTAATATTTCTATATTTAATATGTAAGATAAGGGTGGGGTGGGGGGAGGGTTTCTATTATATGAAAAATAAAAATTACTAAAAGGATTTCAGGATGGGAGAGGGAGGGTTATATTTACAGCTATAAGTTATAATGATAAGATGTACAAGTGGTTAAATCTATGTTATTGTGTTGCAATTTTTGTACACTTGATGAAAGTTTTAAAATGAATAAAGAATTATAAAAAAAAAAAAAAAAAAGAACATACTCCAGATTGGCTATATTTGGAATGGCAACTCATGCTTCCGTTACATCTTTGTCATGTTCTTAGTATCAAGATGCCCAGGTTATATAAGGATAACAGAATTCTAATGGATACTTGGAAAACCTTATGATTTGTTAACAACTTAACAGCTACTCCTATTAGTAAATCAAGAAATCAAACTATATGGCTAAACCCCAAGATTCAAATTAGTGGTTTTAAGATCATCTGGAAGCATTGGATGATGGCAGGAATACGGACTTTAAATGATGTTATTTCAAATGGTAAACTGCTTGATTTTACACAATTGCAACATAAATTTGGTCTTAATAAATCACAAAGTTTTAGATGGTTGCAACTGAAGCAGGCCATTCAGGTAGGGTCTTAATACACAGTACAGTCTGGAATTTTTATGCTTTCAGGTGGACTTTCTGGGTCACCAGGCCGCACAGTGGTATAAAAGTATTAGTGAATCTGTTAAAAAAAAGCCTAAAAATGGTCTTAGGGATATTTGGAGCATTGAGATTAAGCATCAGATTTTAGCATCTCAATGGCCACAAATTTGGTCTTGGAGGATGAGATGTACATTGTCTGCATCTATGAGACAAACATGGCTTTTTCTTTTGCATAGAGCATTTTGGACCCCTGTTAGATTACAAAAGTTAAATAGTTCAAAGTCTAATAGATGCTGGCATTGTAATCTTGCAGTAGGGACTTTAGATCATCTTTTGTTTCATTGTCCCTTTATTTTAGCCTTTTGGAACTCAATATGGGATCAAGTAAATTGTTTATTGGAAAACCACGTGGCATTTCAAAGAAATGGGAGACTTCGTTCACCAGGCGCTACAAAGCCAAGAAGAAACCGATAACGTGGAAGACATGTGGTCGACTTTGAAAGCAACCATACAAGAAGCAACAAACCGCTATGTAAAATCAGTAAGTAAACGGCGAAGGAACAATAAGCCACAGTGGTTTACTGCGGAGATCTCAGACCTGATCAAGGAGAAGAAAAAAGCATTCATCTCTTACAAACAATCAGGGAAGCAGGACTCTAGAGCAGACTACCTGGCCAAATCAAAAGCTGTCAAAACAGCAGTCAGGGAGGCTAAATTCCTCATGGAGGAGTCTCTAGCAAAGAACATCCAGAAGGGAGATAAATCCTTCTTCAGGTATATCAGTGATAGAAGAAAAAACTCAGGCGGGATTGTACGTCTTAGGAAACCAGACGGAGACTATGTGGAAAAGGATTCGGAAAAAGTCCAACTATTAAATGAATACTTCTGCTCAGTCTTCACCCGAGAAGCGCCAGGGCTCGGCCCTCAGCTACAGACAAGGGTTAGCTCAGTTGACCCGTTTAGTAACTTTGAGTTTACGCCCAGCAGTGTCTACGGTGAGCTGTCAAGGCTCAAGGTTAGCAAGGCAATGGGGCTGGACAACCTGCACCCCAGGGTGCTTAGGGAGCTGAGTGATGTCTTGGCGGAGCCACTGTCCGCGCTCTTCAACCTCTCCCTTAGTACAGGCAGCGTCCCGTTGGACTGGAGGACGGCTAACGTCATTCCACTCCACAAGAAAGGCTCAAAGATGGAGGCAGCAAACTACAGACCAGTGAGTCTAACATCGATAGCAAACTAATGGAAACTCTAATCAAACACCAATTAGATAAGATCCTGGATGAGGAGAATCTACGGGATCCCCAACAACATGGATTTACTAAGGGGAGATCCTGCCAATCCAACCTGATCAGCTTCTTTGACTGGGTAACGGGGAAGCTGGATATTGGGGAGTCCCTGGACATCGTGTACCTGGACTTTAGCAAAGCATTCGATAGCGTACCACACCGCAGGTTACTGAGCAAGATGAGTTCTATAGGATTAGGTGACACATTGACAAAATGGGTTGGGAGCTGGCTTGGAGGTAGGCTCCAAAGGGTGGTGGTGAACGGCACCCCCTCCGAAATGACGGAGGTGATTAGTGGAGTACCACAGGGCTCAGTCTTGGGCCCAATCCTATTCAACATCTTTATAAGAGACTTGGCAGAAGGGCTTCGAGGTAAAATAACATTATTCGCCGATGACGCCAAACTGAGTAATGCAGTGGGCAAATGCACAACAGACGAAGATTCAGTGCCCGACAACATGATGCACGACCTACTCCTACTGGAGCGATGGTCTAGGACATGGCAACTCAACTTCAATGCCAAAAAATGCAAAGTTATGCACCTGGGCAGCCAGAATCCATGCAAGTCTTATACCCTTAATGGCGAGATCCTAGCAAAAACGGTAGCAGAACGAGACTTGGGGGTAATCGTCAGTGAGGACATGAAGTCTGCCAATCAAGTGGAGCAGGCTTCGTCCAAGGCAAGACAAATCATGGGCTGCATACAAAGGGGTTTCGTCAGTCGTAAGGCGGAAGTCATTATGCCATTGTATAGATCCATGGTGAGGCCCCACCTGGAATACTGTGTGCAATTCTGGAGGCCGCATTATCGCAAGGATGTGCTGAGACTGGAGTCGGTGCAAAGAATGGCCACCCGGATGGTCTCGGGACTCAAGGATCTACCATACGAAAAACGGCTTGACAAATTACAGCTATACTCGCTCGAGGAGCGCAGAGAGAGGGGGGACATGATCGAGACGTTCAAGTATCTTACGGGCCGCATCGAGGCGGAGGAAGATATCTTCTTTTTCAAGGGTCCCACGACAACAAGAGGGCATCCGTTGAAAATCAGGGGCGGGAAACTACGAGGTGACACCAGGAAATTCTTTTTCACTGAAAGAGTGGTTGATCGCTGGAATAGTCTTCCACTACAGGTGATTGAGGCCAGCAGCGTGCCTGATTTTAAGGCCAAATGGGATTGGCACATGGGATCTATTCACAGGGCAAAGGTAGGGGAGGGACATTAAGGTGGGCAGACTAGATGGGCCATGGGCCCTTATCTGCCGTCTATTTCTATGTTTCTATGTTTCATTGTCTTATGATACAGTATATTTGGAATGTCTATGAGGAAAAAGAGTCAGATATCTTCGCATAATAACATCCTTTTATTGATCATGACTGGAGTCGCCATTCAACATATTACTAATAATTGGAAAGATCACAGCAGACTCAATTTTAATTTTGGGTGGAATTCATTATGTCACATGTACAGAATGGAAAGATCATTAGCTAAACAACATGGAAATTATAAGAAATTTATTAAAATTTGGGAGCCATTAACATCCTTTTGTAATGATTAAACGCCATTTTTCTTTTGAAGTATACACCAGTTATTATAGGGAGGGGGGAGGATATTATTTTTTTTTTATTGTTTAGTTTAGAAAATATTAATGGGTTTGATAGGTGGGGTGAGGGTTAAATATTTGTATTATGAGATTTAATAGTAAAAATATCAAGTGATGTATACAATGTTACTGATTTGATATTTGTACACTTGATGAAAGTTTGAAAATGAATAAAGATTAAAAAAATAATAATAATAATTTTTTTGGCCCCATATTGAATTCCAAAAAGCCAAAATAAATGGACAATAGAACACTAAATGATCTAAAGTCCCTGCTTCAAGGTGACAATGTCAATATCTATTAGACTTAGAGCTATACAATTTTTGTAAACGAACAGGGGTCTAGAATGCTCTATGTAACAGAAAATACCAAGTTTTTGGACCCCTGTTAGATTACAAAAGTTAGATAGCTCTAGGTCTAATAGATGCTGGCATTGGAAGCGGGGACCTTGGACCATTTAATATTTTATTGTTCCTGTATCATGGTCTTTTGGAAATCAATTTGGTCTCAAATTAATTGTTTACTAGAAAACCGTGTAGCTTTATCATATGATACAATTCTGTTCGGGATGTCAATGAGAGCAAAAAGTCAAATTTCATCAAGTAATAACAAATTTCTATTGATTATGACACGATTCGCCATGCAACATATTTCCAGTAATTGGAAAAATTACAATAGGCTTAACTACATATTTTGGTGGAATTCGCTATGTCATATTTATAAAATGGAAAGAATAATTGCCATACAAAAAGGGAATTATAATAATTTTAAAAAGATTTGGGGGCCATTTTCCACTGAAAGTACATTTATACGTAGTGTGACAAACCCAGGTCCGTTTCGGGTTTTGGCCAAAACAAACCCGAATCCGTACCGGGTTTTGCCCCAGTGATCAGGAGTATTCACAGTGCACCTAGATGCAGGAGGGCTGATCAGGTGACCTGCCAATTGATTGATGAAGCTGACTTCTGCTCTGATTCTGACATGTAGGTAGAAGAGACAGGGCAGGATAAGATTAAGAGAAAAATCCTACACTCCATGCAGACCTGTCACTGTCAGAAAGCTTATTCAGTTTGAACAGCCTGTTAAAATCAGGGCTAGGGAGAAACCTGCCTGTAATAGCAGGAAGCAAGCCGGTGTGTGGAAAACCCTTCCCCACCACCTTCTCAGAGGGGGAGTGGTTATCCACAGGATATAACGAGGCACAGGGGACACATGAGGGAGAGAAAGGAGAGATGGGAGAATGGGAAGCTGAGAGGAGGCAGTCTCTCACAGACTATCCCATGCTGAGGCAGATGAGTTACCTCCTGTCTGGGACATTGGAGTACAGCCAGAAGGAGAAGCCATGGAGGGGCAGGAAAGCTGTGTAGGAGCTGACACTCTGCCAACACCCATGGAGACCCAGTAAGCCTAAGATTGGGATTTAATTTCTTTATGCTGTAAGCTTGTCTCTTACCCGTTTGAAGCCAGTGAAGCTCTCCTGGGAAGCCACATGTTTGAGGTTTTCTGTAAAGCAGGAATGTGTGTGTTTTCTGACAAACCATTTTGAATGTATTTCCTGTATGATGATTCAGCTGGGAAATCTCGATGGTCCTGCACAGCTGTGCCTGATTGCTACAGCAACGTTTAGAGGGAAACGTTTGCTTGATTTTGAACTCTGAATAATGCTGTGATTCTTATGTGTTCTGGACTGTTGGATAAAAGCATTACTTATCTGATTCCAGACTAACAATTGTAACTTGATACATCCCTGATTCTATGTACTGTAATATTCCTGAATTTGTCCAGTCTCTTAAATTGTAATCCGCTTAGAACCGCAAGGCACAAGCGGAATAGAAATCTGTAATGTAATGTAATGTAATTATTACTGCTTTGGTGAAGAGAACTGTATTTCTTGACTGATTAAAGTCCAGAAGCAGGGGACTGTACACAAGGCAGTGCTGACCCAGATTCAACTGCCTAATTATATTATTGTGAACCTTTGTATTTCATGCAATATCAGTCCATCTTGAACTACAAGGCTGTTGCCTATATTTTTTTGATTTATTCAACCAGTGATTGAAATAAAGTTTATTTTTGCTTTGCCATTTCTGACTAAGATGCCTTTATACTTTGCATGCTGATAAGTTTAGAATGTGCCTGTTCTAAAGACCTGAAGGATCCCTTAGTGGAAAGGGACACGTCGGGTTTCAGCTTTGGTCACATTCCCAGGTGCTCGCTGCGCCTTACAGGAGCCCGGGTTGTGACAGTAGGGGGAGGGGGGAGGGTAGAAAGTTCCTTTATTGGTCTTATTAATAGATAAAAATACAATATTTATATGATATTTTGAATTAAATTACTTGTGGGAAGAGTGGGTGGGGAGGGAATAAATTTATGTATGTAAAATCATAATTGAATGAATTTCAAGTAATGTGTAAAAGTTTCAAATGATGTAATATTGTGTACTTGATGTAAGATGAAAAATGAAAAAAGAATTTGAAAAAAAAAACCAAGCTTGTTTCATAGATGCAGACACTGTACACCTCATTCTCCAAGACCAAATTCTTGGCCATTGAGACGCAGTAATTTGATGCTTAATCTCAATGCTCCAAATGTCCCGAACACCAGTTTTTGGTTTCTTTTTTACAAATCCAGCTATCAATTTATGTCCCAGAAAATCAGCCTGAAAGCACAAGAACTCTAACCTATATTGATTATTAAGATTTTTCCATTTGCCTGTCTTTTAAACGAGTCTTAGGGCAAAGCAGCCACACTTTGGGAGACGACAGCATCTAAAAGAGAAACTCTTTAGGCCTCCCGTGCTCATCTTACTCTATCTTCCCAAATTAGACCACAAGTTACTTTCATACCTCTGTCCATACTAACAAACCAATCAGTCCCAAGATTCCAAGAGTTTGTCAATTTTCCATTTGTGTGGTAGTGTTATCTCCTGCCTGGCCACAGAGAATTGGAATTGCTTATCCATAAGGGGAGCCCTCTGTATAGTAAGAGAATGCAGCCCACCCTCCAGACAAAAATCCAGCTATGTTAAGTTACACAGAAACATGATGGCAGCTAAAGGCCAAATGGCCCATCCAATCTGCCCAGCTGCAGTAACCATTATCTCTTCCTCTTTCTAAGAGATCCCAAATGACTATCCCAGGCTTCTTGAATTAAGACACAAACTTTGTCTCCACCAACTCTTCTGGGAGACTGTTCCACACATCTACCACCCTTTCTGTAAAAAAGTTATTTCCACAGATTACTACTACTATTAATTATTTCTACAGCACTACCAGACAGCACAGTTACTTACCGTAACAGGTGTTATCCAGGGACAGCAGGCAGATATTCTTGACTGATGGGTGACGGCACCGACGGAGCCCCGGTACGGACAATTTTAGAGTGATTGCACTCTAAGAACTTGGAAAGTTCTGGTAGGCCGCACCGCGCACGCGCGAGTGCCTTCCCGCCCGACAGAGGCGCGCGGTCCCCAGTTATAAGCCAGCTAAGAAGCCAACCCGGGGAGGTGGGAGGGACACAAGAATATCTGCCTGCTGTCCCTGGATAACACCTGTTACGGTAAGTAACTGTGCTTTATCCCAGGACAAGCAGGCAGCATATTCTTGACTGATGGGTGACCTCCAAGCTAACAAAAAGAGGGATGGAGGGAAGGTTGGCCATTAGGAAAACAAATTTTTCAAAACAGATTGGCCGAAGTGTCCATCCCGTCTGGAAAAAGCATCCAGACAATAATGAGATGTAAAAGTATGAACTGAGGACCAAGTAGCAGCCTTGCAGATTTCCTCAATAGGAGTGGAACGGAGGAAAGCTACAGATGCTGCCATAGCTCGGATTCTATGGGCCGTGACAGAACCTTCCAGTGTCAGTCCGGTCTGAGCATAACAGAATGAAATGCACGCTGCCAGCCAATTAGACAACATACGCTTAGAAACAGGACGTCCCAATTTATTTGGATCAAAGGACAGAAAGAGTTGAGGGAATGATCTGTGGGGCTTAGTACGGTTTAAATAATAAGCTAGAGCCCTCTTACAGTCCAAAGTATGCAGAGCCTGTTCTCCAGAATGCGAGTGAGGTTTCGGAAAGAAGACAGGCAGAACAATGGATTGGTTGAGATGGAATTCAGAGACAACCTTAGGGAGAAACTTTGGATGTGTACGCAGAACCACCTTGTCATGATGGAAGATTGTAAAAGGTGGATCCGCAACTAGTGCATGTAGCTCACTGACCCTCCTGGCAGAGGTAAGAGCAATAAGGAAAAGTACCTTCCAAGTGAGGAACTTGAAAGAAGCGGTAGCCAAGGGTTCAAATGGAGGCTTCATTAAAGCGGAAAGAACCACATTGAGATCCCAGATAACGGGAGGGGCTTTAAGAGGTGGTTTCACATTAAAAAGACCACTCATGAACCTGGACACCAAGGGATGAGCTGAGAGGAGTTTTCCATGGACTGGCTCATGAAAAGCCGCAATAGCACTGAGGTGGACTCTGATCGAAGTTGACTTGAGGCCAGAGTCGGACAACGAAAGAAGATAATCCAACAAGGTCTCCACTGCCAGGGAAGTGGGATCATGATGATGAAGAAGACACCAGGAAGAAAAACGTGTCCACTTCTGATGGTAACATTGCAGAGTGGCCGGTTTCCTGGAGGCATCCAGAATTGAACGAACAGGCTGAGACAAAAGCGAATCACTCGAAATCAGCCCGAGAGATACCAAGCTGTCAGGTGCAGAGACTGGAGGTTGGGATGTAGAAGGGTTTCCTGATGCTGTGTAAGCAGAGAAGGAAACAGTGGAAGAAGAAAAGGTTCCCTGGAATTGAGTTGAAGTAGAAGGGAGAACCAATGTTGCCTGGGCCACCTCGGAGCAATCAGAATCATGGTGGCTCGTTCCCTCTTGAGTTTGAACAAGGTCCTCAACATGAGAGGCAGAGGAGGGAAAGCATACAGGAACAGATTTGACCAATCTAGGAGAAATGCATCCGCTGCCAGACGGTGAGGCGAGTATAGTCTTGAGCAGAATAGGGGCAGCTGGTGATTGTGAGGAGCTGCAAAGAGGTCTATCTGAGGAGTGCCCCATTGAGCGAAGATGGATTGTAGAGTTACAGGATCGAGTGTCCACTCGTGAGGCTGGAGAATTCTGCTGAGCTTGTCCGCTAAGGAATTCTTTTCTCCCTGAATGTAAATCGCTTTCAGGAATAGATGATGATTTATGGCCCAAGTCCAGATTTTCTGGGCTTCCTGGCACAAGAGGCGAGAGCCCGTTCCACCTTGCTTGTTGATGTAGTACATCGCCACTTGATTGTCTGTGCACAGCAGAAGAACCTGAGGGAAGAGAAGATGTTGGAAAGCCTTGAGGGCATAAAACATCGCTCTGAGTTCCAGGAAATTGATGTGATGCTTCTTTTCCTGGGTTGTCCAAAGGCCTTGAGTTTGGAACTCGTTCAAATGAGCTCCCCAAGCATACGGGGAGGCATCGGTTGTGATGACAAGTTGATGAGGAGGTAGATGGAACAGAAGACCTCTGGATAGATTTGAGGATACCAACCACCATTGTAGAGACTGACGAAGAGATGATGTCACAGATATGTGACGTGAGCAAGGATCCGTCGCTTGGGACCACTGGGTAGCAAGGGTCCATTGAGGTGTGCGCAGGTGAAGACGTGCTAGAGGGGTGACATGAACTGTTGAAGCCATGTGTCCCAATAGTATCATCATTTGTTTGGCAGAGATGGAACTTTGAGGAAGAACCTGTTGACACAAAACATGAAGAGTGTGGAGACGGTTGGATGGCAGGAAAGCTCTCATGAGGATCGTGTCTAGTACCGCTCCAATGAATTGAAGTCTCTGAGTGGGGATGAGATGAGATTTGGGAAAATTGATCTCGAACCCCAGAATCTGTAAGAACAAGATGGTTTGATTGGTGGCCAGTAGCACTGTTTGAGGAGAATTGGCCTTTATCAACCAATCGTCCAGGTAAGGGAAAACTTGAAGATGATGTGAACGAAGGAAAGCAGCCACCACAATCAGACACTTGGTGAACACTCTTGGAGATGAAGCAAGTCCGAAGGGGAGAACTTTGTATTGGTAATGACAGTGATTGATCATGAAGCGGAGATACTGTCTGGAGGCTAGATGGATGGGAATATGAGTGTAAGCCTCCTTGAGGTCGAGGGAGCATAGCCATTCGCCCTGATTGAGAAGAGGATAAAGAGTTGCTAAGGAAAGCATCTTGAATTTCTCCTTGACCAAGCATTTGTTGAGATCTCGAAGATCTAAAATGGGCCTGAGATCTCCTGTTTTCTTTGGAACTAGAAAGTAACGGGAGTAAAATCCCTGTCCTTTCTGGTCTAGAGGAACTTCTTCTATGGCGTTTAGAAGAAGGAGGGATTGAACCTCTTGAATCAGGAGAGAGGATTGATGAGTGTTCAAAGCAGACTCTTTTGGCAGACTTTGATCGGGACGAGTCTGGAAGTTGAGAGAGTAGCCGTGGCGGATGATGTTGAGGACCCATTGGTCGGATGTAATGATCTCCCAACGGCTGAGATAATAGGTCAGGCGCCCTCCTATCGGTTGAGGAAGATGGGCAGATGGTGGAATATTGGCTATGCTCAGGAGAAACACGTCAAAAGGGCTGGGTAGACTTTTGAGGTGGTGGAGGTTTTTGTTGCTGTTGCGCCTGCCTCTGAGGTTGACGTTGTTGTTGTTGTCGCTGACGTCTAGGCTGTTGAGTAGCCTGAGGCAAGGGGCGAGCAGCATAGCGGCGTTGGTAGGCCGATTGTTGTCGGAAAGGCCTAGTAGGGGGAGTCTTCTTTTTATTTTTGAGGAGAGTATCCCAACGTGTCTCATGCGCCGATAGTTTTTGTGTTGTGGAATCCATAGAATCACCAAACAGCTCATCCCCTAAGCAAGGTGCATTCGCTAGACGGTCTTGGTGGTTTACCTCTAGTTCTGAGACCCTGAGCCATGCCAACCTGCGCATAGCCACTGACATAGCCGTGGCTCTAGAAGTCAATTCAAAGGTGTCATAAATTGATCTTACTAGAAACTTCCTCAACTGGAGAAGAGAGGAAGTACAGGCATTAAAATTAGATTTTTTGCGATCAGGAAGATATTTCTCAAAAGTAGAAATTGTTTGGATTAAATGTTTCAAATAAAATGAGAAATGAAAAGCATAGTTTCCTGATCTGTTGGCTAGCATGGCGTTTTGATATAACCGCTTGCCAAATTTGTCCATTGATTTGCCCTCTCTGCCAGGAGGGACTGAGGCATACACATTAGCTCCCGCTGATTTCTTTAAAGTGGATTCCACTAAAAGAGATTCATGCGGGAGTTGGGGTTTATCAAACCCAGGAATAGGTATCACCCTGTATAAAGAGTCCAGTTTACGAGGGGCTCCTGGGACAGTCAGGGGAGTCTCTAGGTTTTTATAAAACGTTTCTCTCAATATATCATGGAGAGGAAGTTTAAGAAATTCCCTTGGAGGCTGGTCAAAGTCCAATGCATCAAGAAATGCCTTAGATTTCTTTGACTCAGCCTCCAAGGGAATAGACAAGGATTCACACATTTCCTTTAAGAAAGATGGAAAAGATGTGGAATCCAGATGAGAAGAGGGATTTGTAACTAGCCGTTCCTCCTCATCAGAAGAGCATTCACCTTCGGACAGAAAGGGCTCTTCAGAATCACCCCATAAGTCAGGATCCCTAACCTGAGAGCCATGGTGTCGAGACTCTGGTGTGGAGGGTTCCAGGTGTCGGGTTTTATGGGTAGACTTGCCCGACCTCATGGATACGGTACCAGGCGATGCAACCTGTTGTGCTGGTACCGAGGTTTGTACCGCCTGGTGGTGAGATCTAGTCTCTGGAGCTAAAACCGGCATCGAAGTCGATGAGGTGGTAAGAACCGGTACCGATAAAGTGGATGCCGATAAAAGAGGGCGTTCCACCATCGGTACCGGTGGCGCCGACCGGACCGGAACTGGAAGGTTCTGGGGTAAAAGGGCAGGAAGTAGCTGTTGGAGTTGCTCTCTCAGCTGTACCTGCAGAACAGCGGCAATACGCTCGTCCAGCGAAGGCACCGGTACCGCTTTTTTCTTCTGCGGTACCTTGGGTGCCGCTCGACACTCCGACGAAGAACCCGATGTCGAGGGGCTAACTTCAATCGGAGCGGAGCGCTTCCGTGGACGCCTCGCAGTCGGCAGGATTGGACTCACTGCAGTGGAGACCGGAGGACGCTCCAGCGGGGAAGGCTTCTTAGCCGGCTTACCTGCTGGATGCGACGCCGGCGCGGTATCGCGCGGTGTCGATGAAGTCGGTGCCGATTGAGATTGGACCGATGTCGGTGCCGGTACGGTGGAATCGGACATCTCGGCACCGAAGAGCAACCGCTGCTGGATTTGGCGGTTTTTAAGTGTTCTTTTTTTCAAAGTTGCACAGCGGGTGCAAGTGGACGCTTGATGGTCGGGACCAAGACACTGCAGACACCAGTTATGCGGGTCTGTCAGTGAAATTGGCCTAGCGCACCGCTGGCACTTTTTAAACCCGGGCTGAGGGGGCATGAAAGTAAAGACAGCCTCTGCCAAATCGAAGGCCGAGGCTTCGATTGTGGCAACAGGCCCCGCCGGGGCGAAACGAAAACTGAAAAAGAAATTTAATTTTTTTTTTTTTAAGAAAAAAATAAATGAAATAAAGAAATCTTTATTTCAAGCTAGGTTTACGCGAGCGGAAAGAGCAAAAAAATTTCTTCAACGGCCGTTGAGGAAACGCGTCTTCTTAGCTCCGCGGAAACTAAGAAACTGGGGACCGCGCGCCTCTGTCGGGCGGGAAGGCACTCGCGCGTGCGCGGTGCGGCCTACCAGAACTTTCCAAGTTCTTAGAGTGCAATCACTCTAAAATTGTCCGTACCGGGGCTCCGTCGGTGCCGTCACCCATCAGTCAAGAATATGCTGCCTGCTTGTCCTGGGATAAACACGCAGTGCTGTACAGAGTCACAAAGAAGAAGATGACAGTCCCTGCTCCAAAGAGCTTATAATCTAAACAGCCAAGACAGACAAACAGGATACCATGGATACAGTTAAGGGGAATGGTTAATCAGCTGGCTGGGTTGGTGAGCAGAGGAATAGGGTTATGGATTGAAGGCTATATCAAAAAGGTGGATTTTCAGTCTGCTTTTAAACAAGGGAAGGGGCTTGGCGGACAAACTCAGGTAATTTATTCCAGGCATAAGGGGTGTGATGCCTCTGTATATTACTGACATGTTCAGAATATTAATGATATGTATCCTCAAGTCTGCTTACCTGACCTCCTTGATCTCCACAGGACAGTAAGACCAGATGGTCTCTGCAATAACCTTGCTTATTTGACATCCTGACCTCCTTGATCTCCACAGGACAGTAAGACCAGATGGTTTCTACAATAACCTTGCTTATTTGAGATCCTGACTTCCTTTGTCTGAGTGTCAACTGGATAGCATCAAAGAGACAATAAACTGCAACACCTCCTGGCGTATTTGACATCCTGACCTCCTTGATCTCCACAGGAAAGTAAGACCAGATGGTCTCTGCAATAACCTTGCTTATTTGACATCCTGACCTCCTTGATCTCCACAGGACAGTAAGACCAGATGGTTTCTACAATAACCTTGCTTATTTGAGATCCTGACTTCCTTTGTCTGAGTGTCAACTGGATAGCATCAAAGAGACAATAAACTGCAACACCTCCTGGCGTATTTGACATCCTGACCTCCTTGATCTCCACAGGACAGTAAGACCAGATGGTCTCTGCAATAACCTTGCTTATTTGACATCCTGACCTCCTTGATCTCCACAGGACAGTAAGACCAGATGGTTTCTACAATAACCTTGCTTATTTGAGATCCTGACTTCCTTTGTCTGAGTGTCAACTGGATAGCATCAAAGAGACAATAAACTGCAACACCTCCTGGCGTATTTGACATCCTGACCTCCTTGATCTCCACAGGACAGTAAGACCAGATGGTCTCTGCAATAACCTTGCTTATTTGAGATCCTGACCTCTTTGATCTCCACAGGACAGTAAAACCAGATGGTTTCTATAATAAGTTTGCTTAGCTAACATCTTGACTTCCTTTGTATGCGTGCCGCTCAAATAACATCAGTAAAGACAGATGGGAAACCGGGCTCTACCCCACCTCCTGGGTTACATCAAAAGGACAGGGAAACCAAACAAGTATCTGCTATCTTGACCTCTTTTGACCTGGGTGTTGTCAAAACAAATAACAAAAGACCAGAACCAGCTGTCTTACTAAGAGGGCAGCAGTTGTTACCCTATATAAGAGACGAACTCAGCCCATAGAAAACGAATCCATTTTCGTTGCAACGAAGGGACAGAAACCCGGTTCTCCCCTCCAATCAATCGCAGAGGGTTCCCGATTGTGAAGGATGGTGCTGCCCAGAATTACGGTGATGTTATTCTATTTTTATATATATACCGTATTTGCCGGCGTATAAGACGACTTTTCAGTACCTTAAAATCCTCCCCAAAGTCGGGGGTTGTCTTATACGCCGGGTACTGTTTACATGCCCTTACTTTACATGCCCTAACATCTCCTTCCTTACCTCCTTACGGTGCTTACGGTACTAGTAAACCTGCCGGGACATCAGTGGGGCCATGGCGGGACATCAGTGTGACAAGGGTGCCAGCTCCTTCATCCTGCGCAGCGGGAAGCAGCGGCGCTCTGGCCCCACCCCTTTTCTCTTTACTACGTCTCTCGCACATGCGGCCGTGTGTGGAGTCTAGCCCTTAAGGAAGTTGCGGGGGCGAACAGGAGGCTTTTGAAGGCTTTTAAAGGGAAACTGTCATGCCAGCAAACTTGCTAGGGACTTGCCCGGCACTTGCTCTCTCCCTCTATGTGTTATCTTCCTTCTATCATTGACAGTTTCAGTTTGGTTAACAGTTTAGAAAACAAATAGCATGGCAGCTCCCATGGGTTTATTGTTCTATTCAGCTTTAGTGAATTAATTAAAATTGTTGAAATAAATTCTGATGTTCTTTTAAGTTTTATTTGTTGTGCAGAAGGTGTGCGGAAGAAGGGGTAGTCTTATATGGCGAGTATATAACAAACTCTATATTTTAACTGTAAAAGTTGGGGGGTCGTCTTATACGCCCAGTCGTCTTATACGCCGGCAAATACGGTATGTATAATAAAGTGTGATTGTTTATGCTTTATATTGTCTGTGTGCTTTTCTGAGTGTCACTGATCATCCCTTTTGACAGAAATAAGTGGCGGAACAAGGGGCAGCTAGATGAAAGGAACAAAGTCTGGAATTGGCAGTGGAGGAGAAGAGTAGCGCTAAGAGCAGCTTATCTGAGGACAGGAGTTCTCTGGGAGGTGTATAAGTAGCGAGAAGAGAGGAGAAATATTGAGAGGCAGCAGAATAAACACACTTGTAGGTCAGCAATAGGATCTTGAACTGTATGCGAAGGTGAATAAGGAGCCAGTGAAATGATTTAAGGAGAGCGGTGAGATGAATGTAGTGGGTTTGGCAGAACATGAGTCATGCAGCAGAGTTTTGCACAGATTGTAATGGGGAAAGGTGGCACTGTGGGAGACCAGTTAGAAGTAGACTGTGGACAAAGGTGCTCAGAAAGGAAGGGGCAAATTTTGGTGATATTGAAGAGATAGAAGCGACAGGTCTTAGCAGCTTGTTGGATGTGTGTAGAAAATGAGAGGCCGAAATTGAAGACGACTCCAAGGTTGTGAGAAGAGGAAACAGAAACAATGACAGTATTATTTACTGAGGAGGAGGAGGAGCAGAGGGTTTAGGAGAAAAAAGGAGCTCAGTCTTGGACATATTTAGTTTCAGATGACGGCAGGACATCCAGGCAACAATGTCAGCCAAATAGGCAGAGACTTTTTCTTGGACTTCAGGTATAGAGAGGTAGATCTGGGAGTCATCAGCATATAGATGATACTGGAAGTCATGGGAGGAGATCAGGGCATCGAGGGAAGATTACTCCTGAGCCTATCACCTCTTAACTTCGTCCTATGCCCTCTCATTTCAGAGCTTCATTTCAAACGAAAGAATTTATGCACATTTATGCCATGTAGATATTTAAACTTCTCTATCATATCTTCCCTCTCCTGACTTTCCTCCAAAGTATACATATTAAGATCTTTAAAATGGAAAGAGCAATAGCAATACAAAGAGGGACATATACTAAATTTATAAAAATATGGGGGCCATTGACAAAATATTGTAGTGAATAATCATCAGTTTTTCTCTTCTTCTTTTCTTTTTCTTCTTTATGGCACATCAGGAGGGGTGGGTAATGGAAATAATATTACATAATATGTTATATAATGTGTATATGGTGATTGGAAAGCAGTTGAAGGATGGGTGGTGGGGGAGGGGGTAAAAATATTATTAGAATTTTATGTAGTAGATATAAAAGTGATATTGTGTAATAATTTGTTGTAATTTAATATTTTGTGCACTTGATGTAAAATATGAAAATGAATAAAGAATATTAAAAAAAAAAAGATCTTTAAGTCTGCTCCCATATGCCTTATTATCAAATATGTTTTATTGAGCACAACAAGAAAAAGAAACAATATTACATTACATTACATTAGTGATTTCTATTCCGCCTGTGCCTTGCGGTTCTAAGCGGATTACAAATTAGAAGAGATCTAGACATTTCCGAGAGAATTACATAACAAAGATTCATGTAAGGTACATTATACGGTAGAGAGTTACAAATAGAAGATATCTGGATTTTTCCGAGAGAATTACATAGCAAAGATTCAAGTAACTTGCAGAATACAGTGGAGAATAAAAATATATTCGGGTAACAGAAGAAAGTTATCTAACATTGAAGGAAGAAGTTTATTGGATCACATCTGAATACAAAAAACAAGCTCACTTTGTCAACAAAGAGTATACACTCCCCCAATCCACCCCTCACCCCCCACCCCAAACCATAAACCAAAGTGGAAGCTAGTAAAGGAAAAGTTGTACATAAGTTCACAGAAATACAGAGTACTCAGAAAAATGTAAAGGACAACAGATCAATAGTTTAATAAATGACTACGAGCCAAGGGAGTCATGGTATTCCAAAAGAAAAATCCAAGACATCCCGTCTTTCCCACTGCTGGAGCGCTCCATACGCCTTATAACAAAGACTATGCACCATTTTAGTAGCCTTCCTATAGACCGACTCCATCCTTTTTATATCTTTTTAAAGGTACGATCTCCAGAATTGCACACAATATTCTAAATGAGGGCTCACCAGAGTCTTATACAGGGGCATCAATACCTCCCTTTTCCTACTGGCCATACCTCTCCCTATGCACCCTAGCATCCTTCTAGCTTTCACTGTCACCTTTTCAACCAGTTTGGCCACCTTAAGATCCCAAAGTCAGGCGGTTTTTAGTGTCAGGCGGTGTCAAATATAGTAACATAGTAGATGACGGCAGATAAAGACCCAACCTGATTCAATCTAAAAAAAAAAATTTTTTCTTCTTCTTAGCTTTTTCTTCTTAGCTATTTCTGGACAAGAATCCAAAGCTCTGCCTGGGACTGTGCTTAGGTTCCAACAACTGAAGTCTCTGTCAAAGCTCACTCTAGCCCATCTACACTCTAACAGCTATTGAAGCCCTCTCTAGCCCATCCTCCACCAAATGGCCATATACAGACACAGACCATGCAAGTTTGCCCAGTACTGGCCTTAGCTCTTCAATATTTAATATTCTTTTCTGATTCTAGATCCTCTGTGTTCATCCCATGCTTCTTTGAACTCAGTCACCGTTTTCCTCTCCACCACCTCTCTCGGGAGCGCATTCCAGGCATCCACCACCCTCTCCATAAATAAGAATTTCCTTACATTGCTCTTGAGTCTACCAACTCTCAACCTCAAATTATGTCCTCTGGTTTTACCATTTTCCTTTCTCTTGAAAAGATTTTGTTCTACGTTAATACCTTTCAAGTATTTGAACGTCTGAATCATATCTCCCCTGTCCCTCCTTTCCTCTAGGGCAGTGTATCTCAAACTGTGTGCCTCCTGAGATTCCAAGTGTGCCACGGCACACTGAGAAGGAAGAGAGACGCCTGCCAGCTGACTTCCCTACGTGGTACAGCGCCAGCCCTGCCCGATTCGTCGAAGACCTGCATGTTGCCCTCATCTCTTTAGCATCCTCCGGCTTCCCCCCAGTCTCCCAGTCTCAACTTTAAAGCTATTTACAGTAGCCTGCAGAGGATCACCGTAGATAAAATGATTTTATTTTCAATATAATAATAATAACTTAATTTTTGTATACCGCAATTGAAATGTGTCAGTTTTGATGGGGATGGGATCTGGGGCAGAGCTTGGGTGGGCCTAGGTAGGTCTGTGGATGAGGTACTCAGTTGATATTTGTTAGACTTAAGGGGTACTTAGCTTGAAGTAGCTGAGAAACACTGATGTAGGCAATCAGCTGACGCCAGTGCCTCTCCTTCTCTCCGGCCCTCTTCCCTGCTGGCACCCTCTACTGGTGTCTCAGGGCCCATCTGGAGGGCCTCTGCAAATGCGCAGACGTCAACATGATGATGTCAAGCATATGCGTGATGTCATCACGGCAACGTCAGCACACTTCTGGGTACCTCAAGCCGTGGCCACTACCTTTAGTGTGCCCAGCTTGAGAAAGTTTGAGAGACACTGCTCTAGGGTATACATATTCAGGGCTTCCAGTCTCTCCTCAGTCTTTTGTCGCAAACCTCCTATCATTTTCACCGCCTTCCTCTGGACCGCTTCAAGTCTTCTTAAATCCTTTGCTAGATACAATCTCCAAAACTGAACACAATACTCCAAGTGGGGCCTCACCAATGACCTGTACAAGGGCATCAACACCTCCTTTCTTCTACTGGTTACGCCTCTCTTTATATAGCTCAGCATCCTTCTGGCAGCAGCCACCGCCTAGGAAAAACCATAACTGAGAGGGATCAAAGAAAATGTATGAATGTTGATCCAAAAGGATCAAACATTTACAAGGATATCTAAGCTGAAATTTAGCCCCCAAAGAAAGTACGGATTGTCTCAATTGTAGGAACCCTTTCCTTCTGGTCTGAGTTAACTTTGATACATCTGGGAACATGAAGATCTTAAGAGTCCATAAAGGTCACTTCTTTAAGCCTAAAAAACAGCCTAAGAAATGTCTCTGTCTTGTTGACCAGAAGTGTGGAGTGTGAAATGACTTCATCCTCTGAGGTTTCCAATATTCTTGTTAAGTCCATTGGACTGGATGAATCAGATGAAATCTGAGGTTGAGAAGCCTTCTTAGATACTGGAAGGTAATATATTCTATGTAAAGGTGGAAAACCAGTCTCTGAGTATTTGAAAGATTCCTTAAAAAAAAAAAAAAAAAAAAAGCCAAAATCAGAAAACTATTACTGTTGGGGGATTCCATCATCAGAGGCATTAACCTTGGAACACAGGGCGAGGAGACCAAAATAGTGAAATGTCTTCCAGGATCCTCAGCTACCAGGAGTTCCAGGCAAATACTGACTATAATTAAGGAAGAAACTAAGGATTTTAACACTGATGTTGTTATCCATCTGGGAACAAATGACCTGGCCAACAACTCCACACTTGCAGCACAGAAAGCTTTTCGGGAGCTTGGTGAGGGCGTGAAACCTTTTGTAAAGACTTTAGCTTTTTCTGAAATACTGCCTGCATATGGACAAGGAGAGCAAAGAGTGAAAAACACAGAGGACTTTAATAGATGGCTCAGAGCCTGGTGTCATCAAGAAGGCTTCAGGTACATAGGAGGATGGGGAAATACATGGAAGGACAAGAAGCTATATTGCACTGATGGGCTACATATTACTACAGCATGAAAAAGAAACCTTGCAGAGAAATTTAGACAATATTTTTCTAGGCATTTAAACTAGAAGGTGGGGGTGGTGTATGTACGAAGGACAATTATAGAGACCACCCCCGGCAAAAGAAAAGATGTGATAGTAGTAAAGGCTGCAACATAAGCAATATCAGCAACTCATTTCTTAGTATTACAACGGAAAGTGAAACGACACAAAAATCCATACGAAAAAGGAGATTATCGCTGAAAAATAGCTGGAAAGCGATGACCACAAATGCTCGCAGTCTAAGCAACAAAGTTCATGATCTGCAAGCCCTGATATTAGAGGCAGATCTAGATATTGTTGCTATCACAGAGACATGGTTCAGTGAATCACATGGATGGGATGCAAACATACCGGGATATAATCTTTTTAGGAAGGACAGAGATGGTCATAAAGGTGGAGGAGTAGCTCTCTATGTAAAGATCAATATCCAAGCGACCGAAATGCAAGGGACCTGGGGAGAGGAAGAAGCGATATGGATTGCTCTGAAAAGAGAAGATGGAACTTCTATCTACGTGGGTGTAGTCTACAGACCTCCGACTCAATCGTAGCAAATTGATAAGGATCTGATTGTGGATATCCAAAAGTTTGGAAGGAAAGAGGAGGTTCTGCTGTTGGGAGATTTCAACATGCCGGATGCGGACTGGAATGTTCCGTCTGCGGAATCGGAAAGAAGTAGGGAGATTGTGGATGCCTTTCAAGAGGCTCTGCTCAGACAAATGGTGATGGAACCCACAAGGGAAAAAGCGATATTGGATCTGGTCCTCACAAATGGAGAGAGTATCTCTAATGTTCGAGTGGGTGCTCACCTGGGTAGTAGCGATCATCAAACGGTTTGGTTTGATATAACGGCTAAAGTGGAAAGCGGCCGCACGATACTTAAAGTCCTAGATTTCAAACGTACGGACTTTAATGCAATGGGAAAGTACCTGAAGAAAGAGCTGTTAGGATGGGAGGACATAAGAGAAGTGGAAAGACAGTGGTCTAAGCTGAAAGGAGCGATAAAAATGGCTACGGACCTTTATGTGAAGAAAATCAATAAAAACAAGAGAAAAAGGAAGCCGATATGGTTCTCCAACCTAGTGGCTGAGAAAATAAAGGCGAAAGAGTTGGCGTTCATGAAATATAAAAAAACCCAAGAAGAGGAGAGCAGAAAGGACTACAGGGTGAAACTGAAAGAAGCCAAGAGAGAGATACGTTTGGCGAAGGCACAGGCGGAAGAACAAATGGCTAAAAATGTAAAAAAGGGAGATAAAAATTTTTTCAGATATATTAGTGAAAGGAGGAAGATAAAAAATGGAATTGCTAGGCTAAAAGATGCTGGGAACAAATATGTGGAGAGTGATGAGGAGAAAGCAAATGTGCTAAACAAATACTTCTGTTCTGTGTTCACAGAAGAAAATCCTGGAGAAGGACCGAGATTGTCTGGCAAAGTTCCACGAGAAAATGGAGTAGATTCTGCGCCGTTCACGGAGGAGGGTGTTTATGAGCAACTTGAAAAACTGAAGGTGGACAAAGCGATGGGACCAGACGGGATCCATCCCAGGATACTAAGGGAGCTCAGAGAGGTTCTGGCGAGTCCTATTAAAGACTTGTTCAACAAATCTCTGGAGACGGGAGTGATTCCTGGGGATTGGAGGAGAGCGGATGTGGTCCCTATTCATAAAAGTGGTCACAGGGATGAAGCAGGAAACTACAGGCCGGTGAGCCTCACTTCAGTTGTTGGAAAAATAATGGAAGTGTTGCTGAAAGAAAGGATAGTGTATTTCCTTGAATCTAATGGGTTACAGGATCAGAGGCAACATGGCTTTACAAAAGGTAAATCGTGCCAAACGAACCTGATTGAATTTTTTGATTGGGTGACCAGAGAGCTGGATCGAGGACATATGCTAGATGTAATTTACTTGGATTTCAGCAAAGCCTTTGATACAGTTCCTCATAGGAGGCTGTTGAACAAACTTGAAGGGCTGAAGTTAGGACCCAAAGTGGTGAACTGGGTCAGAAACTGGCTGTCGGACAGACGCCAGAGGGTGGTGGTTAATGGAAGTCACTCAAAGGAAGGAAAGGTGACTAGTGGAGTCCCTCAGGGTTCGGTGCTGGGGCCAATCCTGTTCAATATGTATGTAAGTGACATTGCTGAAGGGTTAGAAGGAAAAGTTTGCCTTTTTGCAGATGATATCAAGATTTGTAACAGAGTAGACACCGAAGAGGGAGTGGAAAATATGAAAAAGGATCTGCAAAAGTTAGAGGAATGGTCTAATGCCTGGCAACTAAAATTCAATGCAAAGAAATGCAGAGTAATGCATTTGGGGATTAATAATAGGAAGGAACCGTATATGCTGGGAGGAGAGAAGCTGATATGCACGGACGGGGAGAGGGACCTTGGGGTGATAATGTCCGAAGATCTAAAGGCAAAAAAAACAGTGTGACAAGGCAGTGGCTGCTGCCAGAAGGATTCTGGGCTGTATAAAGAGAGGCGTAGTCAGTAGAAGGAAGAAGGTGTTGATGCCCCTGTACAGGTCATTGGTGAGGCCCCACTTGGAGTATTGTGTTCAGTTTTGGAGACAGTATCTGGCGAAAGACGTAAGAAGACTTGAGGTGGTCCAGAGGAGGGCAACGAAAATGATAGGAGGCTTGCGCCAGAAGACGTATGAGGAGAGACTGGAAGCCCTGAATATGTATACCCTAGAGGAAAGGAGAGACAGGGGAGATATGATTCAGACGTTCAAATACTTAAAGGGTATTAACGTAGAACAAAATCTTTTCCAGAGAAAGGAAAATGGTAAAACCAGAGGACATAATTTGAGGTTGAGGGGTGGTAGATTCAGGGGCAATGTTAGGAAATTCTACTTTACAGAGAGGGTGGTGGATGCCTGGAATGCGCTCCCGAGAGAGGTGGTGGAGAGTAAAACTGTGACTGAGTTCAAAGAAGCGTGGGATGAACACAGAAGATTTAGAATCAATATTAAAGATTGAACTAGGCCAGTTACTGGGCAGACTTGTACGGTCTGCGTCTATGTATGGCCGTTTGGAGGAGGATGGGCAGGGGAGGGCTTCAATGGCTGGGAGGGTGTAGATGGGCTGGAGTAAGTCTTAACAGAGAATTCGGCAGTTGGAACCCAAGCACAGTACCGGGTAAAGCTTTGGATTCTCGCCCAGAAATAGCTAAGAAGAAAAAAAAAAATATAAAAAATAAAAAATTTAAATTGAATCAGGTTGGGCAGACTGGATGGACCATTCGGGTCTTTATCTGCCGTCATCTACTATGTTACTATGTTTTAAGAAATTTATAAAATAAATCTCTAGGAGACATTGCTAGAACTTTAGGAAAGTTAAGTATTCTCAAATTCAACATTTTGGTATAATTTTCCATATTTTCAACTTTCCTTATTAGCAATAATCTGTCTTGCATCAAGGTAGTTTGAGTCTTTTGTAGCCCTTGAACCCATTGGTCAAAGCGGTCCACTTTTTCCCCCTGAGACTTTATTCCTTTCTGAAGAGAATCAATTATTTTTTCCTGTGCATTAACCAGTGGTAGAGTTCCTGCACACAATTTACATGGTATATATGGATGGCAAAACATCTTCTCCACGGAAGCCTATTTGCGGAGTTCCACAGGGCTCCCCTTTGTCTCTAATACTTTTTAATATTTACATGATGTCACTGAAGAGTATCTGTTTGACACCTGCGGAGACTATGTTTACTTATGCAGATTACATTATCATCTTACTGGAAGTTGACCCTGATCTTAATAATTTGGCATTAAATATAGATAATGAAATGTTAAATTTGATGCTTATATGAGAGTTAATCAAGTGTGTATCTTTAAGTTTTAAATGAGTTTATTTGCTACACTTGTTGTAACATACGAAAATGAATAAAGAATTTATTTAAAAAAAATTAAATATAGATTGCCGCATTTCCAAACTTCAATTGCGAGCGACGTCCATCCAAATGAAACTTAATGCTGCTAAAACGAAAATACTATGGGTTGGTCCAAATTTATAAAATCTTCCTGCTTATATTACATTGAAATCAGGTGTTTCGTTATATATCGAGTTTTCAGCTAGAGTTCTGGGTATTATCTTGGGCTCTTCACTTACATTTCATAAACAGATAAACTCTAGTAAAAAGGTGCTTTTTCAGTTTGTGCATGTTAAAAAAAGTTAGGACACTATTTCACCAGGAACATTTTTCAGTGCTAGTGCAGTCCATTGTACATTCTCGACTGGACTACTGCAATTCCGTTTATCTGGGCATTAAGCAGGGCAATCTACAGCATCTCCAGTTGATACAAAATGCTGCAGTCAAATTGATTTTAGGGAAACGAAAGTTTGACCATGTTTCTCCCTTGTTGAGAAAACTTCATTGGCTTCCTATCTATTTTAGGATCCAATTTAAATGTACATGCATTGCATTTAAACTTCTCTACGGAATATTCAATTCACTGATTCCGTTACACTAAAATGTTCAAAGGTCTTGTTATTCGAGGACTATACAGAAGTACAAGCTCTCATTCCCTTCTTTCAAGGGAATTAAATGGGCTGGGAAACTTTGTCAAGCCTTTATTTTTAGGTTAACGGAGATCTGGAATGGAATTCCTTACTCTTTTAGAACGATAGGTTATTTTCAATTGTTTCAGAAAACTCTGTTATTTTCACAATATTGAAATGGCCTGCCCAGATGACTTAGTAAAAGTTAAGCAATGTAGGGCTCATTTTGTGCTAGGCCAGGTTAAATTTATTACTCACCCTTTTTTTTTTTTCTATCTCTTTGTAAAATCCGGTCTTTTTTTTTTTTTTTTTCAATTCTTTATTCATTTTCAAATTGAACAGCAAGTGCACAAAAAGCAATGTTACTTACCGTAACAGTTGTTATCCAGGGACAGCAGGCAGCTATTCTCACTAGTGGGTGATGTCATCCGACAGAGCCCCGATACGGACATCTTGAAAGCATGTCTTGCTTGAAGAAACTTAGAAGTTTCGAGATGCCCGCACCGCGCATGCGCCAGTGCCTTCCCGCCCGATGTACCGGGCGTGTCTCCTCAGTTCAGGTAGCTAGCCTGAGAAGCCAACCCAGGGGAGGTGGGTGGGACGTGAGAATAGCCGCCTGCTGTCCCTGGATAACAACTGTTACGGTAAGTAACATTGCTTTATCCCAGGACAAGCAGGCAGGTATTCTCACTAGTGGGTGACCTCCAAGCTAACCCCAATGGGATGGTGGGAGAGTTGGCAATTTTAAGAGAACAAATTTTGTAACACTGTTTGGCCAAACTGTCCATCCCGTCTGGAAAAAGTATCCAGACAATAATGAGAGGTGAAAGTATGAACCGAGGACCAAGTGGCAGCCTTACAAATCTCCTCAATTGGTGTCGATCTGAGGAAGGCTACAGAGGCTGCCATTGCTCTGACCTTATGGGCTGTGACCTTACAGGGAAGGGATAATCCAGCCTGGGCATAGCAGGAAGAGATACAAGCCGCCATCCAGTTAGAGATGGTGCGCTTCGATACAGGTCGTCCCAACTTGCTTGGATCAAAGGAGACGAAAAGTTGAGGAGCAGTTCTGTGTGGCTTTGTGCGATCCAAGTAGAAAGCTAGAGCACGTTTACAGTCCAGAGTGTGCAAAGCAGATTCCCCAGGATGAGAATGAGGCTTTGGAAAGAACACTGGAAGCACGATGGATTGGTTGATGTGAAATTCAGAGACCACTTTAGGCAAGAATTTTGGATGAGTACGAAGGACCACCTTGTCATGATGGAATACAGTGAACTGTGGATCCGCCACTAGGGCCTGAAGCTCGCTGACCCGGCGAGCTGACGTGAGGGCCACCAGGAAAACCACCTTCCAGGTGAGATACTTAAGTGGAGCCTTGTTGAGAGGTTCAAACGGAGGCTTCATAAGATGAGACAGGACAACATTGAGATCCCAAACCACAGGAGGAGGTTTGATAGGAGGGTTGACATGGAAAAGACCTTTCATAAATCTGGAAACCACAGGATGAACAGACAAAGGTTTCCCCTGTAGAGGCTGATGGAAAGCCGCAATAGCACTCAAGTGGACTCGTATTGAGGTAGATTTGAGACCAGACTGAGACAGGTGTAGAAGATAGTCCAATACAGAAGAAAGGGAAGCTCGCTGAGGTTCCGTGGCATTGGAAATACACCAGGAGGAGAATCTAGTCCATTTTTGGGAGTAGCATTGTCGAGTAGCAGGCTTCCTGGAAGCCTCCAAGACCTCCCTCACTGCTTGAGAAAACTGGTGAGGAGTTATGTTGAAAGGAACCAAGCTGTCAGGTGGAGGGACTGCAGATTGGGATGAAGTAGTGAACCTTGATGTTGAGTGAGTAGTGAAGGAAACACTGGAAGAAGTACTGGCTCCCTGCTGCTGAGTTGAAGTAGAAGGGAGAACCAAGGTTGTCTGGGCCATCGAGGAGCAATTAGAATCATGGTGGCATGGTCTGATCTCAACTTGACCAGAGTCTTTTGAATGAGAGGAAAAGGAGGGAACGCATATAGGAAGCGATTCCCCCAATCCAGTAGAAAAGCGTCTGCCTCGAGGCGATGGGGAGTGTATATCCTGGAGCAAAACTGAGGCAGTTTGAAGTTGTGGGGGGCTGCAAAGAGGTCTATCTGAGGCGTCCCCCACTGTGCAAATATCTGATGAAGGGGCTTGGAATGGAGAGTCCATTCGTGAGGCTGGAGAAGACGACTCAATTTGTCTGCCAGGACATTGTCTTTCCCCTGAATGTAGACAGCCCTGAGGAAGGTGTTGTGGCGGACCGCCCAATCCCAGACTCGAAGAGCTTCCTGGCAAAGAGGGGCCGAGCCCGTGCCCCCTTGTTTGTTGACATAATACATTGCGACCTGATTGTCGGTGCGAATTAGGACCACCATGTCGTGAAGCAGATGTTGAAAAGCTTGAAGAGCATTGAAGATGGCTCTGAGCTCCAGAAGATTGATTTGATGGAGTCGTTCCGCACTGGTCCAGAACCCCTGAGTGCGGAGACCATCCAGATGAGCTCCCCATGCATAGTTCGATGAATCGGTGGTGAGAACTTTCCGGTGGGGAGGAGAGTGAAACAGTAAACCTCTGGATAGATTCGAAGAGGTCATCCACCAGAGAAGAGACTGCCGTAGAGCAGGAGTGACTACAATGTGGCGGGACAACGGGTCGGACACCTGAGTCCATTGAGATGCCAAGGTCCATTGAGGAATTCTGAGATGTAGTCTGGCAAAAGGCGTCACATGAACTGTGGATGCCATGTGACCCAAGAGGACCATCATGTGTCTCGCTGAGATGGACGGGCGAGAAGACACCGACTGGCAGAGCAGAAGAAGAGCATCCATGCGCTGAGGAGGAAGGAACGCTCGAAGTTGGATGGTATCCAGGACCGCCCCGATAAAGGGGAGAGTCTGTGTGGGCTGAAGATGTGACTTGGGAAAGTTGATCTCGAAGCCCAAGTTCTGCAGAAAACAAATCGTAGTCAAGGTCGCCGAAATGACCTCTGGAGCCGACGGGGCCTTGATGAGCCAGTCGTCGAGGTATGGAAACACCTGGAGACCCATGTTCCGGAGTGCAGCGGCCACCACCACCAGACACTTCGTGAAGACTCTGGGCGAAGAGGAAAGGCCGAATGGAAGCACTCGATACTGCAGATGTAGATGTCCCACCCGAAATCTGAGGAACTTGCGGGAGGCCGGATGAATCGGGATGTGAGTGTAGGCCTCCTTGAGGTCCAGAGAGCATAACCAATCGTTCTGCTCGAGGAGGGGATAGAGAGAGGCAAGGGTCAGCATACGGAACCGCTCCTTGACCAAAAACTTGTTGAGGACTCGAAGGTCCAAAATGGGCCGCAGATCGCCCGTCTTCTTCGGAACCAGGAAATACCGGGAGTAAAACCCTTGGTTTTGCTGATCTAACGGGACCGGCTCGACGGCCCGAAGCCGAAGCAAAGCCTGAGCCTCCTGGAGAAGAAGAGCGGTCTGCGTTAAGTTGGAAGGATACTCTCTTGGAGGGTGGTCCGGGGGGACCCGTTGGAAACGAAGAGAGTATCCCTCTCTTACAATGGTAAGGACCCAAAGGTCTGTGGTGATTGACTCCCATCGATGACAAAAAAGATGGAGACGACCCCCTATGGGAAAAACAGGGGAAGGCAGAACATCGGTTATGCTCCCTGGAAGAGAGTCAAAAAGGCTGAGTAGCCTTGGGCGCAGCCGGCATCTGAGGCTTCTGCTGAGTCTTCTGAGGAGGCTGTCTCTTCGCAGGCTGTCTCGCAGGAGGAGTCTGCCTCGGTTGATAACGCCGCTGGTAAATTTGAGGCGGTCTAGAAGGACGAGACTGCTGAGGCTTCGGTTTAGGACGCAGAATAGACTGAAAAGACTTTTCATGGTCCGACAGCTTTTTAGTAACAGTTTCTATAGACTCATCAAATAGATCCGCTCCTGCACAAGGTACATTTGCAAGTCTGTCTTGGAGGTTCGGATCCATATCGATGGTTCGAAGCCACGCCAGGCGACGCATGGCGACCGAACATGCCGCAGCACGAGCCGAGAGCTCGAAGGCATCGTAGGAGGATTGCATCAGTTGAAGACGTAACTGGGACAGGGTCGCCACCACCTCTTCAAACTGGAAACGAGCTTGTGCATCGATGAAAGGAATGAACTTGTGGAGCACCGGCAAGAAGAAATCCAAGTATGAAGAGAAGAAAAAGTTGTAATTGAGCACTCGAGTCGCCATCATCGAGTTTTGATAGATACGTCTACCAAACTTATCCATCGTTCTCCCCTCCCTGCCAGGAGGCACGGAAGCGTAGACTTGGGAGGGATGAGAACGCTTGAGAGAGGACTCGACTAGAAGGGACTGATGAGAAAGTTGAGCTCCCTCAAACCCTTTGTGGTGAACGATGCGGTATCGAGCATCCAGTTTACTGGGAACTGCAGGCATGGAATACGGTGTCTCAAAACAGTGCATGAAAGTCTGGTCCAGCAGCTTATGCAAAGGAAGCCGAAGTGTCTCCGCCGGAGGGTGAGGCAAATGCATGGTGTCCAAATACTCTTTAGAATATTTGGACCCAGTGTCCAAAGTCACATCCAAGTCATCCGCCATCTGTCGGAGAAAGGATGAGAAAGACAGTTGGTCTGCCAAGGCCGGCCTACGAGACGGACTAGAAGAAGTGGAAGCCTCCGTGTCCAGGGAGATCTGAGATCGGCATGGAGAATAGGAGGTAGATGGTTCCTCGTACTCTGGTCCCTCCGGCTGGGACACATCCGACGAGGAGTACCCCAAACGCTGCATCTTTTTCTGCGGAGACACCTCCGAATGACGTGAGGAGTGCCGAGAAGAGTGCCGAGATCGATGCCCCTCCCGGTGACGGGACGGAGAACGAGATCTTCTATGCATCGATTGATCCTTCGAAGCCTCAAAGGAATGGATAGGGCTCGATGCAGTGGATCGCAGAGGTGGCAGAGATGCGGATTCACGCAGCGCCACCCATGTCTGGTATGGAGTGCGGAAGAACTCCTCCTGCGATGCAGTATGCCCAGGACTACGATTATCAGGAGCCGCCCTAGCACCCTGTTGTCGTGGAGGTGTGATGGGCTCCAAAGGCGGCATCTCAGGAAGGGAAGCCCTCCTGGAGGATTCCGCCGCCCTCCGCCGATCCCCCTCGTCGAGCAGAGAGATCGAACGACGAGGAGGAGGGGGAGGGGGCGGACCGCCCCCTGAAACCGGGGTCGGAATCTCACCCTGAATGTTGGCGATAAGCCGGGGTCCCATAGTTTGCATAAGCTCGACAAACTGAGCTTCTAGCAGGGACCGAAGCGAAGCCGATATGGAGGGATCCGCACCGAAAGGGGGTCCTCCTGCACGGTCTTCGCGTTCCTTCGTGGCCAAGTGCTTCTGCTTGCTAGCTTTAGGCACTTTGATGACCACGGGAGGGACAGTTGAAGGCGGTACCTGAACCGAGGAGACGGAGGCAGGCGCCGATGCTGAACTCGAAGCTGAAGCCGGGGCAAACGATGCGGGCTTCACGATGCTCGATGCAGGAGTCGCAGATGTAGGTTTCAAATGCACCGGCGAAACCTCAACAGCCGCAGTAGCAGAGACGTCCTTGGCAGTCTCCATCTTGAACATCGACTCCCAGAGCAAGCAGCGCCGCTTAAACGAGCACGCAGTGAGCGTGGAACAAGGCCGGCACGATTTCGGAACGTGTTCTGGACCAAGACACTGAAGGCAGCGTCGATGCGGGTCCGTCAGCGAAATCGCACGCTGGCACTTGCTGCACTTTTTAAAACCGGTGATTGGTCGGGACATAGGCCGGAAAATCGACGCTGCAAGGTCGAAGGCGGTAGGCCGCAGCCACGAGGCCGGCCCGGCCGAACCGCCGGAAGAAATAATTTTGAACTTTTTTTTTTTTTTTTTTTGAAATAAAATAAAAGTGAAATAAATGTAAAGAAATAAACAAAAACGCGGGTTAAAGAAGGCAAAAAACTGAAATTCAGTCAGCGCAGAATGAAGACAAACTTCTCAGCTCCGCGGAAAGAAAAGAACTGAGGAGACACGCCCGGTACATCGGGCGGGAAGGCACTGGCGCATGCGCGGTGCGGGCATCTCGAAACTTCTAAGTTTCTTCAAGCAAGACATGCTTTCAAGATGTCCGTATCGGGGCTCTGTCGGATGACATCACCCACTAGTGAGAATACCTGCCTGCTTGTCCTGGGATAAGAATATATTTTACAAGTTATTCCACAATAGCACATTAAATCTCTACCACATAAAAATCTAGTGATGCAATACCCCCCCCAACCACCCTTCCTTTATCACATTTTCAATAGGAATAAACACACATATTATATAGCATATTATAACATAAAATCCGGTCTTCTGATTTTTGTTAACTAAGTCGAGCTCCTTTTGGAGATGACCTGATATATAAACTGAAGATTAGATTAAATTACTATATGTTGCCATGTTTTTGGGTCGACCCCATGTTGTTCCTGCCTTCATAGACAGCTGATCCAGGTAGCTTGAGAACCCTGGCCAATCCAAGAGTAGAAGGGCTTTCTCCTCTGATTGCAAAGCAAACCTCAGCACCAATCACAAGCTAGGAAGTGTATGCCATCTGCCTCATTCTTCTCCTCCATCCTCAGATCCCCAAGAATGCACAACTTGTACTTGAGTATTGTGCAAAGTTCTGGTCGCCATTTCTCAAAAAGGATATAGTGGAATTAGTAAAGGTTCAAAGAAGAGCAATCAAAATTGAGAGGATGAACTCTTCTTATGTATATGAGGAAAGACTAAAGAGGTTGAGGTTCTTCAGCTTGGAAAGAGATGGCTGAGGAGGGATATATTTGAGGTCTACAAAATCCAGAATGGTGTAGATCAGGTAAGAGCAAATCGATTTTCCACCCTTTCAAAAAGTAAAAAAAAAATAAAAAAAAAGGGGGACACTCAATTAAATTAAATGGGAATACTCTGAAAACAAATAAGAGGAAATATTTTTGTACTCAAAGACTAGTTAAGCTCTGGAACTCATTGCCTGAGGATGTGGTTGTAGTAATTAGTGTAGCTGAGTTTAAGAAAAGTTTGGACAAGTTCCTGGAGGAAAAGTCCATAGTCTGCTATTGAGACAAACATGGAGCAAGCCACTGCTTGTCCTGGATTGGTGGTATAGAATGTTGCTACTATTTGGGTTTCTTCCAAGTACAGTGACCTAGATTGGCTAGATCAGTGGCTCCCAAACCCTGTCCTGGGGGACCCCCAGCCAGTCGGGTTTTCAAGATATCCCTAATGAATATGCATGAGAGAGATTTGCATACCTGTCGCTTCCATTATATGCAAATCTCTCTCATGCATATTCATTAGGGATATCTTGAAAACCCGACTGGCTGGGGGTCCCCCAGGACAGGGTTTGGGAACCACTGGGCTAGATGGACCAATGGTGTGACCCAGTATGGCTTTCTTATGTTCTTATTTCTACATGATGCTTTTTGTGCAAATGTTCAATAATCAGAAGAGAATGAATATTTGCACAGAAAATTATTTATAACTTTGTGGAGTTTTGGCAATTTTTTTTTTCCAAGACTTAAGTCAACTTCTTTATATATTGAAACATTTGCTTTTTAGTTCCAATTTACCTGGGCATAATCAGCCTGTTCAAGTTCATCCAATTTTGCTTTGAGAGGTTTTAAGTGAATCACAATGTCTTCGGCTTCCTGCAGTCCTGTGAAGAATGAGCAGAGATTCAATATTTATTGCCCATGATTCACCTGAAGCAAGAGGGCCCTCATTACTGAGAAATTTCCTGCTTGCCTATCTATCCATCTACATGTTTGTACATGTGTAACATGGGCACATATTAAGGTAAACAGGCTAGAGGGATGCTCATTGAAAAAACAGTAGGAACATCCGAAGAGAATGAAGAAACCAGAGGAGCTCTGCAGTGATGCTAGCTACAGAGTCCTTCCCTCCTCTATCCCAGCTGTGGAATAATAGGGAGGTTCACTGGCAGTTGAAGCTCCCCTCCTACCCAAAGGATGGCAAAGGATATGTGGCCAGAGCTCCTACAGTCCTCAAGAACGATAAAATAATAGCAAGCTGGGAGGTAGAGAAGAAACCACCACATCCCATCTTGCAAACAGACAGTCGGGTCCTGCCAACCCACTGCACTCATGATCTCTCCTCCCACACATTATTCCAACTTCAACATTCCACCTCCCCCCCCCAAGTCTTATACCTCATGCTACCTCCACCCATCTTCCACAGCTCCCTCACTCTACACATTACCCATTTCATTCCCCCTATAGACTCATCATTGAAACCCACATCAACATCGTCTCCACAGATATCCTCCCACACCTTCTTTCCCTCACATATCCTAATCGAGTCCTTCATAAAGGGGCCATTGTGCCCCACTGTAAGTATGCCCTTTGCAACTTGTTGAAGCCTATTTTTTTTAATTATACTTTCAATAACATGCCAACAGGTCACAGCAGTATCACCATATGTGGCTAAAAGCTTTGAGGCAGGGTGGCAAATAGAACTGGTGACAGCTCTCTACTTCTGCATTTCGATACCTGTATTAACTTCATTGTAAACATTCTGCAGAGCAGGCCAGTAGCTGCTCTTTGATTTTTCCAAAATCTCAGCTATTTTATTTACTTCAGGCTTTAGGAGCTGTAGAGTTAAAAGAAAAAAAAAAAGATATGTAACAAATAAGTAACTAAAGGCACACTAACTGATTTAGCATCCGCTAAATGCTAACGCGTCCATAGAATATAAGCGAAATACCTGATCGTGAATACATTCCAGGTTCAGCAGTCTGGAATTCCAGAAGTCCATCTCTACATGCGGTTTAGGATTTAGTCCATCTAGAAGGGGCTGAGCTGAATCTTTAACTAATATATCTCTTACTTGATGAGACCAATCTATGATGACAGTTTCTATTGCATGAAGTAATGAATTATCCACAATGGGTGATGCTCTGAAAGAAACACACAGTTAACATTGAAGACCTTTTCTGGATACATTTCTTTTTGAGAAAAGAGGTTAATGCTTATTTCTTTTCAATTCAATCCAAAGCAGGTTACAAAAAACACACATAATTCAATACAACTAACATAACAAAAAAACAACTGAAAACATGCCCTAAAAAATATTAGCTCACCCAAAATCAACAAAAAACAATTGGCATTTATACTTGAAATCTGTAGCAGAGGTGCAATGTGAAGTGTCCGAATGTATGGCTCGGTATTTCCTTTCCTTTTCTAATTCAAAGAGATACACGGGCAATTTTTAGTAGGTGAATTAAGTATATAGTCTGCAGATACTTTCTTCCCTAATTTTCAATGCAAGATTAGCTGTGCACTTTTAATACATGCTTATATGCAGGTACATGGGCACAAAAACCCCAAACGACTTTGTACCCTCTTTTTTCTGCAGGTGGAAAGAACAAGAGAAAAACTAAACATAAAGACCTGAAGATTTCATTCTGAACACATACTTACTCCAACCTAAGTCGCTTTGCCAGATAAAACTATGCACTCTATGAAAACATGCACCTACTACTAACTGCTGAGGAATATTCAACAGCTTTGCAAATTTGAAGTTTATTAAAAATGTGTTATACCACCAAATCAAACTTCTAGGTGGTGAACATCCAAAAAAAGGGTAAAATAATATACAATTGTAAATAGTAATATAGTAGATGACAGCAGATAACGATCCGAATGGTCCATCCAGTCTGTCCAACCTGATTCGTTTTAATTTTTTTTTCTTCTTCTTCTTAGCTATTTCTGGGCAAGAATCCAAAGCTCTGCCCAGTACTGTGCTTAGGTTCCAACTACTGAAGTCTCCGTCAAAGCTCACTCCAGCCCATCTACACCATCCCAGCCATCAAAGCCCTCCCCAGCCCACCCTTTCAACTTTAGAGAGTGCCCTCTCATTCTCCCTACCTTGGAGAGGATGAACTATCTGTCTTTATCTGCTATGTCTATTCCCTTCAGTATTTTGAATGTTTCGATCATGTCCCCTCTCAGTCTCCTCTTTTCAAGGGAAAAGAGGCCTAGTTTCTCTAATCTCTCACTGTACGGCAACTCCTCCAGCCCCTTAACCATCTTAGTCGCCCTTCTCTGGACCCTTTCAAGTAGCATCATATCCTTCTTCATGTATGGCGACCAGTGCTGGACGCAGTACTCCAGGTGAGGGTGCACCATGTCCCGGTACAGCGGCATGATAACCTTCTCCAATCTGCTCGTGATACCCTTTTTTATCATTCCTAGCATTCTGTTCGCCCTTTTTGCCGCTGCCGCACATTGCGTGAAAGGCTTCATCGACTTGTCGATCAGAACTCCCAAGTCTCTCTCCTAGGACTTGCATCACTTTACACTTATCCATGCAGAATCTCATCTGCCATGTCGATGCCCATTTCTCGAGCCTGATTATGTCACGTTGCAGATCTTCGCAATCCCCCTGTGTCTTCACTACTCTGAATAACTTCATATCATCCGCAAATTTAATCACCTCACTCATCGTACCAATGTCCAGATCGTTTATAAAGAAGTTGAACAGCATGAGTCCAAGCACCGAGCCCTGCGGCACCCCACTGGTGACGCTCTTCCAGTCTGAGTATTGTCTGTTTACCCCCACTCTCTGTTTCCTATGCTCCAGCCAGTTGTTAATCCACATGAATATTTCACCCTCGATTCCATGGCTCGCAATTTTCCAAAGTAGTCATTCATGTGGAACCTTGTCGAACGCCTTCTGAAAATCCAGATATACAATGTTGACCAGGTTGCCCTTGTCTATCTGTCTGTTTACTCCCTCGAAGAAGTGCAGCAAGTTCATCAAACAAGATCTGCCTTTGCTGAAACCGTGCTGGCTGGTCCTCATCAGACCGTGTCCATCAAGGTGATCAATGATGTGGTCCTTTATCAGCGCCTCTACCATCTTTCCCAGTACCAAGGTCAGACTCACCGGTCTGTAGTTTCCCGGATCTCCCCTCGAACCTTTTTTGAAGATCGGCGTAACATTCGCCACCTTCCAGTCTTCCGGAATCTTTCCCGATTTGATCGACAGATTGGCTATTAGTTGAAGCAGTTCAGCTATAGTTCTTTTCAGTTCTTTGATGACCCTCGGATGGATGCCATCCGGTCCCAGGGATTTATCGCTTTTAAGCCTATCGATCTGCCTGCATACCTCTTCTATACTGACGGTCAACCCTGTCAGTTTCCCGTCTTTGTTTCCAACATATAGCCTGATGGGTTCCGGTATGCTGTGTATATCCTCTTCGGTAAATACAGACGCAAAAAATGTGTTCAGTTTGTTGGCAATTGCTTTGTCCTCCTTTAGCACTCTCTTTATTCCATGGTCGTCCAATGGTCCCACCGATTCCTTCGCGGGTCGTTTACCTTTAATATATCGAAAGAACGGCTTGAAGTTTTTTGACTCCTTGGCTATTTTTTCCTTGTAGTCTCTTTTGGCCCCTTTTCCCGCCTTATGGCACCTGCATTGATGTTGTTTGTGCTTATTCCAGTTTTCGTCTGCCTATGCAGAGCTATGCCAAAGGTTTTGCTAAAATCCAAGTACACTATATCTAGTGTACTATTTGGTCACCCAGTCAAAGAAATCAATCAGATTTGTCTGATAATACCTGCCTCTCATAAAACCATGCTGCCTGAGGTCCTGCAGTCCATCTGATTCTAGAAATCTCACCATCCTCCACTTTAGAAGAGTTTCCATTAGTTTACTCACTACTGAGGTCAGACTAACTGGCCTGTAATTCCCAACCTCCTCCTTACTTCTACTCTTGTGCAGTTCTCCAGGACCACTTCAGACTCTAAAGAAGCATTGAAAAAATGAGACAATGGAGTATTGTCTTCATGCTCGACCTCTGGGTGTTCCTCGGAAGGTTCACAGATTGGCTACTTCTTTTTTGTTGCGACCAAGGTGACGGTTGCTCGCTATTGGAAAAAAGCCTCTGTTCCCTCTATTGAAGAAGTATTGGTGAAATTAGATTACATCTGTTTGATGTCTAAGCTTACCACTTTTAAGTATGGGCATTTTGTTTCATAAAATATGGGACTCTTACTTAACTTGGCATGGTAATACAGGTTAGCAATCTGTTTGTATGTATATATGAGAGGCTTTTCTTTTGAGCCATGAACGGGAAAGGATGGGTTGGTTTGCTTAGTCTTTTTTTTCTTTCATGACTCTTGTTACAATATTTCAGAATTCATGATTAGCTTTGGCTCTTCCCATCTGCGTTATGGGTTCGAAGCCAGTTGTTGCTTTGTATTCTGTTTGTTATCTATTTCAAAATAAATTAATTAATTTAAAAAAAGAAAAGAAAAGATGAGACAATGGAACTGCCAGAACCTCTCTGAGTTCCTTCAGTACCCTCAGATGTAATCTATTTTAGCTAGCTCCTCACAAACAGAGTCTTCTGTTTGATCTTAGACCAGGCTTCTCAGAAAAGTACGGTAATCATCATTTTTGGACCTGGAATCCCGCATTTTCAACGAGGGAACTGCTTCTAACAATGCTTGTTTGAGCATTGGATCCAGGTTAATAAAGGGCTAAAGAAAGTGAATGTTAAAGAGGTTTTGAGCTGAGGCCTTGCTTTTTCAGTATGGCAACAAGTTTTGGACCTGACATGCTGTTGCTGCTTTGCAAAGGCAGCACTATTTCTCCCAAGAGCCTTCTTTTCCTTCTCATTTGAGACCGTGCTTTTATGCACAATGAGTTTTATACAGTACTGTTTGTTCATTTACTTTTACATTATTTCTTTATTCTTACTCTCATTATTAGATCTATTTAGCCTGTGAACTTGAAGTGTGGAGAGTTTCCCGTTTCATTACTTCTGTCATTTATCGTTTATTTATTTAGTTGCAGCACAATTCAAAGCGGTGTACGATAAAAACAAAATACAAATTTAAATTAACAAACGGAACAATTAGGTACGGGCCAGAATCACATAATCGTTGCATCAAAGAACAAAAGCTTCATAATAATAACAATATCATAATCATATCATGTGCTTACTATTAACATCACTTCTAGTTTGGGGATTGGATTTTTTTTTTTAAAGAAAGATCTTCTCAAAAAGAAAGTTTTTAAAAGAACGTAGAATTTAGTATAAGAAGTTTCAAAGCGTAAATTTGAAGGTAGTGAATTCTACAGTGATGGAGCTGTCGAAAAAAAACGTTATTTTTCTAGTCCTTTCCCATTTCACTTTTGAATGGTGAGGAATAACTAATCTATCGTCTGTCGAAGTTGGCGAAAAAGGAATAACCAGACTTACCAGATAATCTGGAACGCTGTATGCAATATCTTATGAGTCAAAGTAAGAATTCTAAATTGTATACAATAGTAAATCGGTAGCCAATGCAATTGTTTTAATAAGAGCATTATGTGCTCGAATTTACTTGTCTTGATGTCTGCTTCGTACTGTTATTGGCTGGAGAAGACATAGCAGTTAGACTGAGAAATGGGGAAGTGCACTAGATTTTAGCAAATCCTTTGACAGTGTTCTGCACAGGCATCTAATAAATAACTGAGCATCCTCGGGATGGGCCCCAAAGTGACGGGCTGAGTCAGGAACTGGATGAGTGGAAGGCAATACAAGGGCATTGTCAATGGAGATCGCTTTGAGGAAAGGGATGTTATCACTGGTGTGCCTCAAGTTTCAGTTATTGGGCCTGTTCTTTTAAATATATTTCTAAGCAATATTGCTGAAGGGCTGTAAGGTAAGATTTGCCTCTTTGCGGATGATACCAAAATCGACAAGGATGGTGTGAATAACATGAGGAAGAACCTAACAAAGCTTGAAGAATGGTCAGAAATTTGGCAGCTAAGATTTAATGCTAAGAAATGCAAGCTCATGTATTTGGGCTGCAAAAACCTGAGGGAACAGTAGTTTAGGGGGTGAAGAACTTTTGTGCACAAAAGAGGAGCAGGACTTGGGTGTGATTGTATGTGATGATTTTAAGGTAGCCAAACAGGTTGAAAAGGTGACGGTGAAAGCTAGAAGGATGCTAGAGTGCTAAGGGAGAGGTATGGCCTGTAGGAAAAAGGAGATATTGATGCCCCTGTAAAAGACTTTGGTGAGACCTCATTTAGAATATTGTGTACAATTCTGGAGGCTAAAAAGGATGGAGCCGGCCAAGAGGAAGGCTACTGAAAAAGTCGGTGATCTTCATCATAAGACGTATGGAGACAGACTTAACGATCTCAATATGTATACTTTGAAGGAAAGACGGGAGGAGATAAGATAGAGACGTTTAATAAAGAAATACCTATGTTGACATAAATGTGCATGAGGCGAGTCTCTTTCATTTGAAAGGAAGCTTTGGAATGAGAGGGCATAGGAAGAAGTTAAAAGGTGATAGCCTCCGGAGTAATCTAAGGAACTACTTTGTTACCAAAAAAGGTGGTAGATGCGTGTAATAGTCTCCCGGTAGAGGTGTGGAAACAGACTGTGTCTGAATTCAAGATGTCTTAGGGAGAGGAGGAGATAGTGGATGGTGCAGATGGGCAAACAGGTGGGCCATTTGGCCTTTATTTGCTCAGTTCTGTATTTCTCTTCACATTGCCTGCTGTAGAAAACAATTCAAGTGAAGCTGAACATGCAGTAGATAAATATGGTTTCCTTGCTCGGTTCTGCATTTCCATTCCCGTTCTTGATGATTAGTGTTAATAAAAAATATTTTAAATACAGATACCCTATGTCTGTTCTATATGCATAAAGTATGTTTTCTGAATTGTTTTTCCTACGGCTATTACCAAAGTTTTAGCTTTTGCGGATGACCTCCTTTATACATTGGGGAACCCGCAGTCCTCCATCCGATGTCTTCTTCAGGCGTTAGAAGAGTTTAAATATTATTCTGGCTTTACTTTAAATTACCAAAAGTCGTTAGTGCTGGCAGATTTGCAGGACTCCTGGGTGTGGGATTTCCCCTTTTCGTGGGCACGCAACTCCCTGAAGTATTTGAGGGTCTTGTTACCCTGAGATGTGTGTGGAATTTTACCACGCTTATGGCTGAGAAGAAGAAATTATTACATGTTTGGGTTGATTTCCCCTTTTCAGTGGTTGGCAGGGTGGCATTATACAACATGGTCATATTTTCTAGATGGCTTTATTGATTTCAAATGTTACCTTAGTTACTTTCCCACTCCCCAGAAACATCTTATTAGGGCTTTGCAGGCCTACCTGGGGCATGGGAAACGAGCGAGACTAACCTATACATTACATTACATTACATTAGTGATTTCTATTCCGCCATTACCTTGCGGTTCAAGGCGGATTACATCCAAACTAAAAACAAGAATTACATTCCAAATTTGAAGTAATAGAATAAGCGATGAGATAAAACATTTAAGGTTACCAGTGGGAAGTAGAAGTCTTAAGGAGATAAGAATAGGGTGAATTATGGGGTTATAGATAATGTTTGGTAAATAGAAGACTATTAGAGAGTACTAAGGGTATAGAGAGTGTTGAATGTTGGGTTGGGATTGGTTGTGCTGGATAGGTTTTATGTGTTTTTTTGAAGAGTATGGTTTTAATATCTTTCTTGAAGGTTTTGTAGTCTGTGGTTGTAGTTAACAGAGTGGTAAATTGTCTGTCCAGCTTAGCTGCTTTGGAGGCTATTAGGTTGTCATAAAGTTTTTTTCATTTGACATTTTTGGATGATGGGTAAGAGAATAGTGAATGGGTTCTTCTGTGTCTGGTTGAGGAGGATTGATTTAGTCGATTATTCCAGTAGGTTGGGCTATCTCTGTTGATAGCCTTGTAAAGGGCTTGTTTACCAAGGGCGAGAGGGGGCTATGGATTATTAAATATTTGATGGTATGCTATAGCGTGTCAAATGAGACATATAAATGACTGATTTTGAGAGACATCTACTTTTTCTGCTACATCTATTGAGCTTTCTCTTTTATATCCCTTTCGATCACCAGCTTCTACATATTTGGTCTTTTTACCGGCTCGCCAGGCTTGGCGATGGGTGTGCAAGAGCCTTCATATATCTTCGGGGGTTACGCCATACTTACCTATACAGGGTAATGCTGATTTTACACCAGGGATTCATTGCTCCTCCTTTCATCGTTGGAAGGAGCAGGGTTTACAGTATTTGTTTCAAGTGGTTAAGGAGGAAGGTACAATTTATTCTTTTGCACAGTTGCGACACAAATATTCTTTATTGTGCACTGATGTTTTTTTCTCTCTTCAATTGAAACACTATGTACAGTCTCTACCTATATGTGATCTGTTGGAGTCATGTAGAGAGCATGTTTAGTTTATCAGCACAAACGCATATACCTCTTCGTTTCCATAATATGGGAATTTTGGACTGTCAATCGGGTATTAATTTGGAGATATTAGCCAGACTTTGGACTGATGACTTACAGAGCCCAATTTCTGCACTCCAATTACAGCGCTAGTTAAAGAACGCTATAAAGCTGACACCTAACATCATCTTGTGGGAATTCCAACATAAATTTTTGTTTCGTTTATGTATATCTCACCTACTAGAGCATTCCGTATGACATTGTTGCCTGAAGTGTGGACAGTTTTATGCTTTGTTAGGTCACCAGTTTTGGTCCTGTCCTCCTGTCATAGCATTTTGGCAACGCTTGGGACATTGTATTTCAACTATGTGGCAATGGCGTTGGACACCTACTCCACAAGCTCTCTTTGGGACCTATACTGTTTTGCTTCTGAAACGCAAAGGGATGTCAGCCTTCTTGGATCGCACAGTTCTTCAGGGACTGAAATCAATATTGACTACGTGGATTGTGGCAGACTTGCCATCTTATTCTCATTGGCGATCTCTTTTGATTGGGCAAGCTGCCTTGGAGCGCCGTGACTTTGCAGACATTGATTCCCCTAGGGGAAAACATTTTTGATCCACATGGGAGCCCTTTTGGCTCACTTTGACACCCTATGCTTGCAGCAGACTGTTGAATGGTTAATCACTAGTTCTTATAATTCTTGGACGAATGCATCAGAGATATTTCTGTTAATTTGGGGAGGGTGATATAGAACTGTTTCTTACTATGATGTTCATGATCTGTTTTTCTGTGGTTTGTTTGATTTTTTTGAAAATTTGCATTTTGTAAGGGGTTACCATTATTTTCCATATTACCTGACTTTTTACTTATCCAATATCAGGTTCGTTCCACTTAAATTGGATAATTGAGACTTTACTGTATTTTTCTGTTAAATGTATGTGTCTGGTCTCTAGTGTATGAAAATATACCGCATACATATTTCACTGGAGCCCTGGAATATGGACAAGATTGTGACACCTGATAGCTGCTGGTATAGCGTCACAGTTACAGCGAGATGATTTTACTTAGGGCTCCTTTTACAAAGCCGCGCTAGGGCCTTAACGCAAAACGCTACGCGCGCTAGCCGCTACCGCCTCCTTTTGAACAGGCGGTAGATTTTCGGCTAGCGCTAATCTGGTGCTTGCGCTAAAACCGCTAGCGAGGCTTAGTCTTAATTCATATTTTGAAATCAAAGAAAGCAAAGGACTGACAGCTGGTTCATAGAAAAACATCTCAAACGGAGTGCAAAGGTTGCTTTACCTCCCTGCAGCATCACTTGTGCTGGACTCCAAAGTCTCTAATTTTTCAGGCAGGGCAAGGAGGGTTTTCCCTTTGATCTTTCCTCCCATCACAAACATTTCATTTTTCAGTCGGCGTGCTTGTCTTATCACATCCTCAGATACTACTGTGGGCCACCCAATCATGTTTTCACTGTTGATGAACAGGGGATAAATAACCTGAAAAACATTCATTTCACTTCTATGAGCTGCAGTAATTGACTGGAATATATGGATCTTATATGAGCAACAACAACAAAAAAAAAGAAGAACCAGGTGCTTAGTGAATGTTCCACCTGGATCTGCATAAGCTTAAACTTAATGTGAATTTTTAATTTCCACACTTATTGAATAGTTTAAAAATACAGTCAATTTAAAAACATTCTTCCTGTATGCAAACTTTTATCTTATTTGTTTCTAAACTCTATTTAAGATCTGGTTTATGTTAGGAAAAAGTGGTGTGTACACTAGGATTCATCTAGATATTGTTCAGGTAACATTTGGTTTTTTAAAAATTATTATTATTACAGTAGAATCTCAGTTGTCCGGCTTCCATGTGGATGAGAGTGCTGTTAGAAACCTTGTCTAACACAGATCTCAATTCCCCCCTCCCTCTTGCTCCGAAGCACCAGTGCAGCAGTGGTCCTGAGTCGCAAAGCCCCCCTCCCTCAAGCGCTGAAACAACAGAAGCAGGCGGCAGTCCTCAGCCATGAACCCCCTCACTCCCTCCCTTACTCAAAGCGACAGTCAGTCAGCAGGAAGCAGCACTCAAAACAGGCTGCTCGCAGCCAGCCCCTGCAGGGACTTTCCTCCGACGCATCACTGCCACGCTGGTGCTACAGGGCGGGAGGAAGACAGGTTCATGGCTCAGTTGGTTCGGGGCTTGAGAGAGAAGGGATTTGTGGCTCAGGACTACTGCCACACTGGTGCTTCGGGTCAGGAGGGAGGAGGGGTTCCCACGGCTCAAGACTGCCGATACTTCGGGGTTTGAGGGAGGGAGGGGAATTCGTAGCCCAGGACTGCTGGTGCTTCGAGGGACTTCCCACCACCCCCGGCGATTTTATTTTTCCCGATTGAGAGTGCCAGTTAACTGAGATTCTACTGTATCATTATTATTATTTACTTATATGGTTATATAGAATTCCAAGATAAACCTCTAGTCACAGCATAGAAAGACAGATCTTTACAAAAATATATAATAAAAAGGTAAAGTAATGAGACTTCCTAAGGAGGGGGCAATCACAAAATATTATTTATTTATTCAATTTTCTATACCATTCTCCCCGGGGAGCTCAGAACAGTTTGCATTAATTTATTCAGGTACTCAAGCATTTTTCCTATCTGTCCCAGGGGACTCACAATCTATCTAATGTACCTGGGGCAATTGGGGGATTAAGTGACTTGCCCAGGATCACAAGGAGCAGCGTGGGTTTGAACCCACAACCCCAGGGTGCTGAAGCTGTAGCTTTAACCACTGCACCAAAGTGGTTATGTTTATGCTTATTACAATTTTATATACCACATGGCTCACAGCAGTTAACAATTAAAAACACAATATATAAAAAGAAAATAACAGAACATAAGACTAGACTTACTGGGTCAGTAAGCCCAGTAGCCTGTTTTCAGGGTGGCTAATCCAAGAAAGACCTAACTCTTTCACACCAAGTAACTTTCATACTCAAAACATCAATCTCATCATAATTGCAGATATATTAGTAAATCTTTACCTCCATTTCCTTAGACACATCAAATGCTTGACAGAAAAAAGGAGAAATTAGGTTCTTACCTGCTAATTTTCTTTCTGTTAACCTGTAGACCGGTACAGTTCTTGTCTGATGAGTTATATCTCACTGTGACCAGCAGGTGAAGATTGAGACCAAACTTTATTAGCTGAGGCTCCCCCTCCTAACCCAGTCTGCCAAAGAGCCAAGCAGAACTAAGGAAAAAACTAATATATAACAGTAATAACACTCCAAACAGGAGTATAAAACAACAAACAAATAGTAACAACTGTTGTAAAATGCATGGAACTAAAATCCTGCAGTGAAAATCTCCCCACAGCTCACCAGCTACGCCAGCTGAGCCTTAGCCACTGTTCTTGTATCTCCCCGGCCCTAGAAAAATACTAGAACCCACAGGAAAAGCAAAATCTTCATGCATACAAAAACCGCAATCACCGCAGAAATACAGATAGGCTGGGGGAACTGTACCGATCTACAGGCTAACAGAAAGAAAATTAGCAGGTAAGAACCTAATTTCTCCTTCTGTATCCCTGGTAGACCGATACAGTTCTTTACTGATGGGACATACCAAAGCAGTACCCATCATGGGTGGGATCCCCAAAGGGCCGACACCAGAACATGCTCACCGAACACCACGTCCCAACGCGCCTGAATATCCACATGGTAGTGTCTGACAAAAGAATGCAAAGAAGACCAAACAGCAGCCTTACAAATATTTACCGGAGGCACTACAGAAGACTCAGCCCAAGAAGCTGCCTGACCCCAAGTGGAATGAGCCTTCAGAAATTCCAGAACAAGTTTTTTCTGAAGAAGATATGCAGAAGCAATAGTCTCCTTAATCCAACAAGCAATGGTAGCCTTAGAAGTGCCATCCCCCTGACGAGGACCCACTAAGAGGACAAAGAGATGATCTGATTTCCTGAACTCCTGGGTCTGCTGCTCATAAGAGCAAAGGACCTGACAGACATCCAACTTGTGCAACTGTCTCTACTTGGAAGACCCCTCCCAGCTACCTAACACTGGGAGGACCACTGACTGACATGGAAAGGCGAAACCACTTTTGGCAGAAAGGAAGGAACAGGCTGCAAGACAACCCACTCCCTAGAGAACTCCAGGAAGGGAGACCTACAAGAGAAAGCCTGCAGCCGAGAAACACGTCTAGTAGATGTAATAGCCACCAAAAAGACCGCTTTAAGAATAAGGTCCTTCAACGAGCAGGCACCCAAAGGTTCAAACAGTGGGCGAACTAGCACGGACAAGACCAGATTAAGATCCCAAGATGGAACAGATGGACTTACGGGAGGCATGAACAATTTGGCCGCCCACAAAAAACAAATGACATCAGGAATGGCAGTCAGATGCTGACTTCGGAACAACCCACGAAAAGCTGACAAGGCCACTAACTGAACTCTGAGAGAAGACCAAGCCAGACCTCTGTCCAGGCCATCCTGCAAGAACTCTAAGATGTTGGGCAAGGAAGCACGACAAGAGACCACTCCACACGTCACACACCACTCCTCAAACCCACACATAAACCTGAGAGGTGGAAAGTCTCCGGGACTAGAGAATGACACGGTAGCGGTTACCCGCGGCTAGCCGCGTTTAGTCGCAGGTAGCCCGCCAAAACGGGGAAGAAAAAATAGTGGTCTCTGTGGGACGGGGACAAGGCCATTCACCGCCCCGTGAAGCGGTGAATGGACTTGTCCCTGCAGTGAGGTAATCAAGATCGCACAGTCCCCGCCATCTCCCTCCCTCCACCTCACCTTTGAATTGAAGAGCACCGCCGGTTGAATTTCTGCCGGTCTGCCGAAAAAAAATTTAAAAAAAGCCTCTCCTTTTCCCCTGCTCTCAGTCTAAAGCCGACAGGAAGTCTTTCCGATGTCAATTCTGCCTGGCTGGCCCAGAACATCCTCTCCGACATCAGAATTGAGTCGGAAAGAAGACTTCCGGCTTTAGCAGCTGCAGCATGCAGGTAAGAGAAGGGGAAAAGGAGGGAGGCTTTTTTTTTTTTTTTTTTTTTTGAGCGATAGGGAGGCAGCAGGTTGGCTTTGGCTAGGGAGGGAGAAAGGTAGACAGGCAGGCAGGCTTCGGGGGTGGGGGTGGGACAAAGTGTGGAAGGCAGTGAGAGGGACATAGGAAAGAGGCACTAGGGGCACTAAAGACATGGGAAGGAGGCACTGGGGGCACTAAAGACAGGAAGGGGCACTAAGGACTTGAGAAGGAGTCACTGGGGGCACTAAAGACATGGGAAGGAGGCACTGGGGGCACTAAAAACAGGAAGGGGCACTAAGGACATGGGAAGGAGGCACTGGGGGCACTAAAGACATAGGAAGGAGGCACCAGGGGCACTAAAGACATGGGAAGGAGGCACTGGGGGCACTAAAGACAGAAAGGGGCACGAAGGACATGGGAAGAGGGCACTGGGGCACTAAAGACATGGGAAGGAGGCACTGGGGGCACTAAAGATAGGAAGGGGCACTTAGGACATGGGAAGGAAGCACTGGGGCACTAAAGACATTGGAAGGAGGCACTGGGGGCACTAAAGACAGGAAGGGGCACTAACGACATGGGAAGGAGGCACTGGGGGCACTAAGGACATAGGAAGGAAAAAGGGAGGGAATAGAAAGGGACAATTCTTGGGCCCGAGTGCAGAAAGAAATGAAAGAAAGGATACACAGACAGAAGGAAACGCAACCAGAAACTCATGAAATCAATCACCAGACAGCAAAGGTAGGAAAAATGATTTGATTTTCAATTTAGTGATCAAAATGTGTCAGTTTTGAGAATTTATATCTGCTGCTATATTTTGCACTATATTTGTCTATTTTTCTATAGTTACTGAGGTGACCGAGCTTGCGGAGATGGGGCAGAAACAGGGTTTTAAAATTTTAGTCCTAGTAATTTGCCGGTCCACAAAATAATTCTTTTATTTCTGCCAGTCCACGGGTGTAAAAAGGTTGAAAAACACTGATGTAGAGTATGCCGGCTTTCTTTTTCGCCCAGCCGCACGCGTTCAAAAAGCCGCGCTCGCGCGGCTGCTCGAGTTGATCAATCTTCTCCTCTCTTGCAACTTCCTGTTTCCGGTTGCGTCAGAGGAGAATATTGAACAAATGAGCACCCGCACATGCGACTGGGCGAAAAGGAAAGCCGGCATACTCTACATCTAAGGTGAGATGGAGGGAGGGAGATGGCGGAACACTGCAATCGGTCGGGTGTCTGCTGTTTTTGTATCACTGCCTGCCTGCGCTCACGTTCCAGATCCTCCTACATTTTTAGTGTGCACAATTGACCCGATTCGAGCTATAGGTGAACATGGGGGATACGTCATTGAAAGGGAGGACAAGTTAATTGATTTATTTTGTTTTTACTACAGGGCAGAGGCACTGAAACAGATTCTCAGTGCAGTAGTAGTAGTGGCAGGACTCTCTTCTGTCTTCATGGTGTTTCGCAGTGCTGAGGCTTATATGGATGCTGCGGGGACGGTGACGGGGCGGTGAATGGGATGGCAGTGGCGGTGACGGGGCGGTGAAAGGGATGGCGGTGAGGGTGACGGGGCGGTGAAGGGAACGGCGGTGATGGGGCGGTGCAGAGGATGGTGGGCCGGGGACGGTGCAGTGACGGGGATAGATTTTTTCCCCGTGTCATTCTCTATCCGGGACCCCAAGAGGGTTGAGATCACTTTATCTGAATTAGAGAATGACACGGGGAAAAAATCTGTCCCCGTCACTGCACCGTCCCCGGCCCACCATCCTCTGCACCGCCCCGTCACCGCCGTTCCCTTCACCGCCCCGTCACCGTCACCGCCATCCCATTCACCGCCCCGTCACCGTCCCCGCAGCATCCATATAAGCCTCAGTACTGCGAAACACCATGAAGACAGAAGAGAGTTCTGCCACTACTACTACTGCACTGAGAATCTGTTTCAGTGCCTCTGCTCTGTAGTAAAAACCGAACATAAAATAAATCAATTAACTTGTCCTCCCTTTCAATGACGTGTCCCCCATGTTCACCTATAGCTCAAATCAGGTCAATTGTGCACACTAAAAATGCAGGAGGATCTGGAACGTGAGCACAGGCAGGCAGTGATACAAAAACAGCAGACACCCGACCGAATGCAGTGTTCCGCCATCTCCCTCCCTCCATCTCACCTTAGATGTAGAGTATGCCGGCTTTCTTTTTCGCCCAGCCGCATGCTCATTTGTTCAATATTCTCCTCTGACGCAACCGGAAACAAGAAGTTGCAAGAGAGGAGAAGATTGATCAATGCGAGCGCGGCTTGGCGAAAAAGAAAGCCGGCATACTCTACATCAGTGGTTTTCAACCTTTTTACACCCGTGGACCGGCAGAAATAAAAGAATTATTTTGTGGACCGGCAAACTACTAGGACTAAAATTTTAAAACCCTGTTTCTGCCCCATCTCCGCAAGCTCGGTCACCTCAGTAATTATAGAAAAATAGACAAATATAGACAGCAGATATAAATTCTCAAAACTGACACATTTTGATCACTAAATTGAAAATAAAATCATTTTCCTACCTTTGCTGTCTGGTGATTGATTTCATGAGTCTCTGGTTGCGTTTCCTTCTGTCTGTGTATCCTTTCTTTCATTTCTTTCTCTCTGCACTCAGGCCCAAGAATTGTCCCTTTCTATTCCCTCCCTCTTTCCTTCCTATGTCCTTAGTGCCCCCGGTGCCTCCTTCCCATGTCTTTAGTGCCCCCGGTGCCTCCTTCCCATGTCCTTAGTACCCTTCCTGTCTTTAGTGCCCCCAGTGCCTCTTTCCCATGTCTTTAGTGCCCCCAGTGCCTCCTTCCCATGTCTTTAGTACCCTTCCTGTCTTTAGTGCCCCCAGTGCCTCCTTCCCATGTCTTTAGTGCCCCAGTGCTTCCTTCCCATGTCCTTAGTGCCCCTTCCTGTCTTTAGTGCCCCCAGTGCCTCCTTCCCATGTCTTTAGTGCCCCCAGTGCCTCCTTCCCATGTCCTTAAGTGCCCCTTCCTGTCTTTAGTGCCCCCAGTGCCTCCTTCCCATGTCTTTAGTGCCCCTAGTGCCTCCTTCCTATGTCCCTCTCACTGTCTTCCACACTTTGTCTCACTCCCACCCCCGAAGCTTGCCTGCCTGCCTGGCTGTGCCTGTCTACCTTTCTCCCTCCCTAGCCAAAGCCAGCCTGCTGCCTCCCTGCCGTTCAAAAAAAAAAAAAAAAAGCATCCGTCCTTTTCCCCTTCTCTTACCGCCATGCTGCAGCTGCTAAAGTCGGAAGTCTTCTTTCCGACTCAATTCTGAAGTCAGAGAGGACGTTCTGGGCCAGCCAGGCAGCGATTGACTGGCCCAGAACGTTCTCCGACGTTAGAATTGACGTTGTATAGACTTCCTGTCGGCTTTAGTAGCTGCAGCATGGTGGTAGGAGCAGGAGAAAAGGAGAGGCTTTTTTTTTTTTTCTTCGCGCGGACCGGCAGAAATTCAACCGGCGGTGCTCTTCCAATTCAAAGGTGAGGTGGAGGGAGGGAGATGGCGGGGACCGCGCGATCTTGATTGCCTCACTGCGGGAACAAGTCCATTCACTGCTCCACGAGGCGATGAAAGGCCTTGTCCCCGTCCCGCAGAGGCCACTATTTTTTCTTCCCCGTTTTGGCGGGTTACCCACGGCTAAATGCGGCTAGCCGCGGGTAACCCGCCACCGTGTCATTCTCTAATCTGAATACCCCTTCTTACCTAGGTGTTCCCTTTCAAGAGCCAAGCCGAAAGACAAAAGGGACCCGAATTGAACACTGGAATGGGGCCCTAAGTCAGAAGATCAGTCGAGAGCAGAAGAGGATCCGCCACAACATGTTGAACCAGGTCCATGTACCATGGACGCCTGGGCCAGTCCAGGGCCTTCAGGATGCCGAACAATGTGGAGAAGAACTCTGCCCACTAACGGCTATGTAGGAAATACATACAGAAAACCCTCCATCTGCCACGGCTGAATTAGAGCATCCAGCCCCTCGGCCTGACCGTCTCTGCGATGACTGAAGAAGCGGGGTGTTTTGGCATTGATACTTGTGGTCACTAAACAAATTCAGGAGCTGACCCCAAGTCTGCACTAGTAACTGGAAGGCTGCATGACCTAGACACCACTCTCCAGGATCTAGCACATGACAGAGAAAATCCACTTGAACATTCTCCACTCCACTCCACTATGTGGGAGGCCGAGATGTCCCGAAGATGAGACTCTGCCCAGGTCATGAGCAGAGCTGCCTCCTATCCCACCACAGAAACATAGAACATGATGGCAGAAAAGGGCCACGGCCCATCTAGTCTGCCCACACTAATGGCCCACCCCCTAACTACCTCCATGAAGAGATCCCACATGCCAATCCCATCTTTTCTTAAAATCTGGCACGCTGCTTGCCTCAATTACCTGTTGTGGAAGATTATTCCAGCGATCATCCACCCTTTCGGTGAAGAAATATTTTCTGGTGTCGCCATTAAATTTCCCACCCCTGATTTTCAACGGATGCCCTCTTGTTGCCGTGGGTCCTTTAAGGAAAAAGAGATCCTCTTCCACCTCGATATGGCCTGTGACATATTTGAACGTCTCGATCATATCTCCCCTCTCTCTGTGTTCCTCGAGTGAGTACAGCTGCAACTTACCCAATCGTTCCTCATACGGGAGATCCTTGAGTCCTGAGACCATCCTGGTGGCCATTTGCTGAACCGACTCAACTCTCCGCACATCTTTTTGATAATGTGGCCTCCAGAATTGTACACAGTATTCCAGATGGGGTCTCATCATGATCTGTACAATGGCATTATGACTTCGGGCTTACAGCTGACAAAACTTCTACGGATATAGCCCATGATTTGTCTAGCCCTGGATGAAGCTTTCTCCACTTGATTGGCAGTCTTCATGTCTTCGCTAATGATCACCCCCAAGTCACGTTCTGCTACAGTCCTTGCTAGGATCTCACCATTTAGGGTGTAAGTCCTGCATGGATTTTTGCCACCAAGGTGCATGACCTTGTATTTTTTGGCATTGAAACTTAGTTGCCAAGTCTTTGACCAATGCTCTAGCAGGAGTAGGTCCTGCGTCATACTGTCGGGCATTGAGCTATTGTCGGGCACTGTGTTTTCATCTGTTGTGCGGTTGCCTACAATGTTGCATAGTTTGGCGTCATCGGCGAATAATGTAATTTTACCTCGAAGCCCCTCAGCCAAGTCTCTTACGAAGATGTTAAATAGGATCTGGCCCAAGACCGAGCCCTGCGGCACTCCGCTGATCACCTCCGTCGTATCGGAGAGAGTACCGTTTACCACTACTCTCTGAAGTCTACTTCTAAGCCAGTCCCTAACCCATGCGGTTAATGTTTCACCCAGTCCCATCGAACCCATCTTGCTCAATAACCTGCGGTGTAGCACGCTATCAAACGCTTTGCTGAAGTCCAAATACACGACGTCCAGGGACTCCCCTATATCCAGCTTTCTTGTTACCCAGTCAAAGAAGCTGATCAGATTTGATTGGCAGGACCTTCCCTTCGTAAAACCATGTTGATGGGGATCTCGTAGATTCTCCTCGTTCAGGATCGTATCCAATTGGCGTTTGATTAGTGTTTCCATAAGTTTACTCAATATCGATGTGAGACTCACCGGTCTATAATTCTCAGCCTCCGTCCTGCATCCCTTTTTGTGGAGTGGAATGACGTTAGCCAGACAACTTTTGGTGCCCCCCTGACGATTGACATAGGCCACCGCCATGGCATTGTCCGAGAGAACTTGGACTGACTTGCCCATCAAGAAGGACTGGAAGGCTAACAATGCCAGATGGATGGCTCTGGTTTCCAGAACACTGATCGACCAGGACGCCTCCTCCATGGACCAGGTGCCCTGAGCTGAATGACCGAAACACTGAGCTCCCCAACCAAGGAGACTGGCATCCGTAACAAGCACCATCCACTGGGGCTGATCCAGACTCGCCCCTTGAAATAAAGGGGGGGGTCTGGAGCCATCAACGAAGACTGCAGCGATCCAAGCCCCTCAGAGGAACAGGGTGATCCAGACTGTGCCTCTGGGGTGACCACCTCCGAAGCAGAGAATACTGAAGAGGACACATGTGGGCTTGAGCCCACCTCACCATGTCTAGGGAAGCCGCCATTAACCCCAAGGCTTGGAGGAAATCCTGCGCCCGAGGACACCAGGACACCATAAGTAGGCGAATCTGAGATTGTAATTTGCTTGGAGGTGTCAAACAGCACTCCTAGATACTCCAGACACTGAGATGGAGACAACTGGCTCTTGGAAAGGTTGACTACCCATTCCAGTGACTGCAGAAACTCCACCATCCGAGCCGTGACTCGGGCGCTCTCCTGGAACGACTTCGCTCAAATCAACCAGTCGTCTAGGTAGGGATGAACCAGAATGCCCTCTTTGCGCAACTCCGCCACTATGACCATCATAACCTTGGTGAATGTCCACGGCACCGTGGCCAGACCAAAAGGAAGCGCACAAAACTGAAAGTGCTGACACAAAATCGCAAAGCGAAGGAAGTGCTGATGGAAGGCCCAGATTGGAACATGTAAGTAGGCCTCTGTCAGATCGAGAGAAGGCAGATACTCCCCTGACTGAACTGCCAGAATCACTAACCGCAGTGTCTCCATGAGAAAGATGGAACCCCGAGAGCCCTGTTGACCCCTTTCAAATCTAAGATGGGCCAAAAAGTCTCTTCTTTCTTGGGCACCACAAAGTAAATCAAGTACCTGCCAGTGCAACACTCCTGAGGGGTACTGGAACAACTGCTTTGAGATCTAGCCATGTTTGAAGGGTTTGGCGAAAAGTCTGCTTCCTCCACACTGCCTGACAGGGAGAAGCTAGAAAATGATTGGGCGAACTCCAGATCATAACCATCCCGAATCACCTCCAGGACCCACTGATCAGAAGCGATCTCTGCCCACTTTAGATAGAAGTTGTGCAGCCGGGCACCTACCAGAATCAGAGTGGGTGCTAGCAAGGAGTCATTGGGCAGGACGGGCAGCCGGGGAACCTGTGGAGGAAGAACCAGCTCCCCAATGGGCCCCACAAAAGGACTGCATGTGCTGAAAGAAACGGCCCTGGGAGACCCCAGAGCCCGGAAAGGAAGAAGCCCCTCGACCAGGCAGAGCCGGAAGTCACATACGTGCCCTCGAGCTGAGCCACCCCATGCCAGCAGCCTAGCCCTGTCTTCAGGCAAGCGAAGCACCTTAGAGTCAGTTAATGTCTGGACCAACTTATCCAAATCCTCTCCAAACAAGAAAGACTCCCTAAAGGGGAATTTCGTCAGCTTAGCCTTGGAAGCCGCATCTGCCAACCATGCTCAAAGCCACAAGGTACAATGTGCAGCCACCCCGAAAGCCATAGACTTGGCAGAAGCTCGCAAGAGACATCTGAGAAATAAGAAGCACCCATCTCAATTTTAGCATCTTCTTGCTCCACTAACTCCCAGTTATCAGACTCACGGTCAAGAACACGCTCGGCCCATCAAAAACAAGCCCGAGCACCCAACACGCAACACATTGCCACCTGGACTGCCAGGGCAGAAACATCAAAACTCTGCTTAAGGAGGGACTCCAACTTATGCTCCTCAGGGACCAGCAAAGCAGAGCCACCCTCAACAGGCACAGTATGTTGCTTCGCGATGGCCGAGACCATCGCGTCCACTACAGGCGACTTCAAAGTGTCCAGATCCCCCTCCGGGATGGGATTCAGGTGGGCCATAGAATGCATAAAGCGAAAAGGGGCCTCCGGCACCTGCCAATGAGTGAGCACAATGTCCTGAAAATCCTGATGCATAGGGAAAGAGCGGGAACCAGAGCAGATCCCCCAAAGCAAGGGGTCCACCACACGCGGGGGTTCCATCATGGTATCCTCAAACCGTAGCACTGAGGAGACCTGAAGAATAAGCTCATGAAGTTTGTCTGGCTGAAAAATGTGCACCACGAATGCATCCTCACCAGCTGGCGGAAGCACAAAACCACCGCTGACAGAATCCGTGCCAAGAGGATCCTGGTGTTTACCCCAAAGTTCCAGGTCCTCATCTATCACCTTGAGCTCCTCCTGACAAAAATCCTTGTCCCAAGAGACTTGCGGCCGCTTGGATGAGAGAAGAGTAGTGGGGGACAAAACCGACACTCTCTGGGGCCGAACCAGAGAAGACGTTTAGGGCAACCTCCCCCCCCCCACCCCCTAGCAGAAGCAGGACTTCTGGCTGCAAGCACATAAGCTTTACAGAGTGCTAAAAACAAATTATGGGGAGAAAACCCCTGGCAGCCCCAAGGGACTTCCTGCCACAGCAGGGGACCCAGCAGAAACCTGCCCCTGCCTCTCCAATACAAGAAGGAAGGTCACCTGAGGACACAAAAATAATGGAGTTGCTTCCCGCCGAAACAGCCAAAATTGGAGCTCCAGAGGCCTGTAGCGTCTGGGAAACCTGAACTTTCCCAGACGCTAAAGCACGTGAGCCGGCAGCAGCAATAAGGGAGTCCCCAGCCGCTCCAGTGGTAAGGGGAAACCTTTTTTTATCCTGACCGGCGGTGACTGGGAAACCTCCCGCATTGGCATCGGGGGAAGCCCGGGCTTCCCCGTGATCAGCTGCTGACTCGTGAGGTGCTTGCAGTGGCACCCAATGCCGACAAGGATCCCCCACCACTCTGGCCTGTACAACGCTTGCACAGGCTGGCTGCGAGTGCCTTGCATCTGGAGCACTTTTTCCCCTGCAAAGTGCTCATTGTGCTAAAACTGCTTCCTGGCTGTAAAATAAGTGCCAGTTAGTTGAAAAAGACAACAAATATAAAGGGAAGCAGCCCTTTTAGACCGGCACAGCCTCAGGATTTAGTTTTTTGTTGTTGTTTTTTCAGAACAGACTCCACTGGCTCTCAAATCCGGAGGCCTGACAGGTATCGGTGGCCAGGCTGCCAGCTGAGGCACCTCTACAAAAATTTGGGGAGGTGGAGAAAGTGGGGAGAGGGACCCCGCTCGAGACCCACCAGGTTTAACACCCCCAAGGTCAAATGCCCCCCCAAACAGGATCCGTCCAAGCTCCGTCTGGCACCAAAAGGGGACCAGGAGTCCTAAAACAAATTCCAACAAGGGGGAGCCTTAATTTTCCTATCTCACCTGTTCGAGACTGAGAAAAGACTGGGTTAGGAGGGGGGAATCTCAGCTAATATACTACAATCAAAGTTTGGTCTCAGTCTCCACCTGCTGGTCACAGTGAGATATAACCCTTCAGTAAAGAACTGCACTGGTCTACCAGGCAATACAGAATAAGTTTTAAACATATTTAAATTTCTTTAAATTTGCCTTGATTAATAAGGAAAATACTCCGTTTCTTATTAAGGGATATACAAGGTGTGATTAAAAAAAATATGGTGAATGCTGCTGCCATGCACCATCCAATGGAAAGGCAGGGATCTTCAATACAGGAAGCGATGCGTCAGACGTTAGTAACAGTGTGTGACAAGTTTCAGCTTTTTTGGTGCAGTCAGTCGATTGTGAGCTACGGTTAAGCGAAGGCGTTTTTTTAAAGTGTGCTGTAAATCATGGATCATGAACAACACATTAAAATTTAATTTTGTTTTAAACTGCAAAAAAGTGCTAAAGAAACACACAAAATTTTAAAATTAGTTTATGGTGATGCTGCAATGACCATGAAGACGGTTTACAAGTGGTTTGAGTGATTTTGTAATGCTTGGGAATCGGTTGAAGACAAGGAGCGATTGGGACGTCCTTCAATATCTAAAACCCAAGAAAATGTTGAAAGAGTAAGCAAAATGATTCAATCAAACAGACGATTGACTATTAGGGAACAGATTTGAAGATAAGGTGAATGAGTGTGACCTGAGAAACGGGCAAATGGTTTCATCCTCCATTATGACAACACTCCGTGTCACACATTGCTTCTGGTACAGTAATTTCAAGTTCATTAATTTTAATATTCTGACCATCGACGGGCACCTGGCCGGTTTACAATGTTAAAAATGAAAGGTTAAAAATAAATTATTATAAGGGGAGGGGAAATGTGAACATTAAATGGAGAAATGACAAATATGAACATGAGCTTGAGGGGGAAAGGGGAAGGGAAAGTTAATAATTACATCTTTAAAAAAACAAATTAAAAGGAGAGGAAGAGAGGGGGAGGATATAACATCAGGAAAGGGGATCACTTCTTAAAAGCGGTTCATATTTAGTTTGCTAGCTGTTGGAGAAGAAATATTTAAATATTTAAAACGTTTTTAGTTTAATCTTGAATTTGTCGAGTGAATTTTCAAGGCGGAGTTGAAGTGGCATGGCGGTCCATAAAGTTGGAGCTACAACGGAGAAATTTGTTTTTCTAGAGTAACAGAATTCTTTGATGTAAGGTATGGTCAGTAGATTCTGATCAGCCGATCTAAGAGCCCGGGAAGGGCAAAAAGGGATGATGGGTTTATCGAGAAAAGATGGGAGACGCAAAAGTTTGATTTTGTAGACCAGCATTAATGTTTTATAGGTGATACGGTGGGTAATGGGTAGCCAGTGAGCTTCTTGCAGAAGAGGAGTGACATGATCATATTTCCCAACCTTATAGATAAGTTTAATTGCTGTGTTTTGAATGAGCTGCAGACGACATAATTCTTTTTGAGTGGTTCCGTTATATAGAGAGTTACAGTAATCTAAATGAGAAATGACCAGTGAGTGAATGAGGTTGTAATTGCATCAGTTTCAAGAATTGAGGTTAAGGAACGAATGAGCCGAAGTTTGTGGAAACAGGCTTTTACAACAGAGCTTATCTGGTCATGAAAGGTTAAATCTTTGTCTAGAATAACTCCGAGCAATTTTATTTTTTTTTGTTTGAAATGATTTTTATTAGACAGAAAATAAGGTGAACATACAGTGCAGGCCAACAGGGCACAAAGGGTAGATGGAGATACAAAACCAGAGGCAATTCAAGCATGATAACGGGGCGGAGGACAAACCCCACATACCCCCCCCCCCAATTTCAGTCCCCATCAAACCAACCACCAAACTAGTAGCAAAGAACAAATAGAGAAAACCGCTAGTTCACCATTTTCCAATTTTGAAACAGAAAAGAAGAGGACCCCCCTAAACAGAGACACACATGCACACCCTGACGCATACCCACACTCACACACTCCCAACCCCCCATTCCCCCCACCCCGAGTGATTGGAAAAGAAAGAAAAGAAAAGAAGGCGGAAGCCATCACAGGGAGGGAATCCCCTCTAGGGCCGCCTGCCAGACAGAGTGATACAGCCGCTGAGATGAGGCCACGCCCACCCTTGCACCACGAAACTCCCAGCATGCCACCTCAGCAAGGGACCTTTGCTAGCCCAGCATCTCTAGGACACACTCATCCATCCACATCCGGAGCACCCCCCTCTTAGCCACCAATAAGGCAGTGTAGAGGAAACGCCAGTGCTCCATCTCCAGACCCTAGTCTCCCACCTCCCCCTCACAGCCCAGAACCAGGAGCAGATAGGACCACTGAAAGGGCACCCCCCCACAATCTCAACCAGAAAATCCAAGACCCCATTCCAATAAGTATGCAGCTGTGGGCATTCAATCAGCATATGCAAGAGAGTCCCCCGCAATCACTTGCACTTTACACACACATCTGAATCCCATAAGCACGCCCGTGCCCCCCGGGTCCTAGTAAAGTACGTACAGTGTAGCAACTTGAACTGTAATTCCTGTAGCTGAGCGGTCCGTGCGCCCCTAGTGATATCGGCAAAGCAAGCAGCCAAGAGGTCACAGAAACATAGAATATGACAGCTGAAAAGGGCCACGGCCCAACAAGTCTCATGGAAAGAAGGGTTACAATTAACTGCTCCTATCTCAATCGATAACACTCCACTTAAACCAACCACTACTATAAAAATCTTAGGTGTGATAATTGACCATAAACTCACATTTCGCTCACAAATTAGTGCTCTAGTCAGAAACTGTTTTTACAAATTAAGGATGATTAGATCTTTGGCCCCCCTTCTCGATGCCAAATCCCTTACTACACTAATTCATTCCCTTGTGATAGCCAAACTGGACTACTGTAATTCTCTACTGAAAGGGATAAACCTAAAGGACATAAAACGTTTACAATTGATTCAAAATACAGCTATCAAACTTATATCAGGTTCAAAGAAACATGATCATGTCACTCCTCTTTTACAAAAAGCCCACTGGTTACCCATCATATACAGAATAACATTTAAAATAGCACTTCTAACTTTCAAAACAATACAAACACATGCCCCAGCATTTATTGACAGACTTCTTATTCTATACGATCCTCCGAGAGCTCTAAGATCCACCTCTCAGCATACTCTTAATATTCCATCCTTAAGAATAATAGGTACTCGACGCAATACAATCTTTTCAGTAACTGCCCCCACGATTTGGAATTCCCTACCTATATATATACGATCTGAAAAGAATCTACAGAAATTTAAAAATAGTTTAAAATGCTTCTTATTTAAAGATGCCTACAATTGACTATACAATTGACTATTCGTTTCAAGTCCAGCAACTCTTGATTTCCCCTCCCACTGTTCTTTCCTTTGCTGTATCTTTTCTTAATAAATATTGTAGTTCTCCCCCCCTTTTCCTAATGTATCCTTATAGATTAGCAAAAAAAAAAAAAAAAAACCCTACGAAGTATGTTAAGATGTTAGTCTTTGTGTATTTTTGTCAATGTTTTAATTATTATTGTACAACGCTTAGTATTTTGATAGGCGTTTAATCAAATCACCAAATAAACTTGAAACTTGAAGTCTGCCCACTCTGATGACCCACCCCCCTAAGTTCTTCCTTGAAGTGATCCCACATGCTTATCCCATTTTTTTCTTAAAATCAAGTATGCTGCTGGCCTCAATTACCTGCAGTGGAAGATCATTCCAATGATCAACCACCCTTTTGGTGAAGAAATACTTCCTAGTGTCGCTATGAAATCTCCCACCCCTGATTTTCAACGGATGCCCTCTTGTTGCCGTAGGTCCTTTAAGGAAAAAGATATCTACTTCTACCTCAATATGGTCCGTGACATATTTGAATATCTCAATCATGTCTCCCCTCTCTCTGCGTTCCTCGAGTGTGTATAACTGCAACTTACCCAGCCGTTCCTCATATGGGAGATCCTTGAGTCCTGAGACCATCCTGGTGGCCATTCGCTGAACCAACTCAACTCTCAGCACATCTTTTTGATAATGTGGCCTCCAGAATTGCACATAATATTCCAGATGAGGTGACACCATGGATCTGTACAACAGCATTATAACTTCAGGCTTCCAGCTGACAAAACTTCTTCGGATACAACCCATCATTTGTCTAGTCTTGGATGAAGCTTTCTCCACTTGATTGGCATTCTTCATATCTTCACTAATGATCACTCCTAAGTCCCGTTCTGCTGCAGTTCTTGCTAAGGTCTCACCATTTAGGGTGTAAGTTCTGCATGGATTTCTGCTGCGAAGGTGCATGAACTTACACTTTTTGGAATTAAAATTTAGTTGCCAAGTTGTGGACCAATGTTCCAGTAAGAGTAGGTCCTGCGCCATACTGTCAGGCAATGTGCTTTTGCCTACTATGTTGCATAGTTTAACGTCATCGGTGAATAGTGTAATTTTACCTCGAAGGCCCTGAGCCAGGTCCCTTAATCGGACTCAAGACCAAGCCCTGCGGCACTCCACTGATCACTTCCGATGTTTCAGAGAGAGTACCATTTACCACCACCCTCTGAAGTCTACCTCTGAGCCAGTCTTTAACCCATGCAGTCAATGTTTCTCCTAATCCCAACGAACTCATCTTGCTCAATAACCTGCGGTATGGGACACTATCAAAAGCCTTACTGAAGTCCAAGTACACGACGTCCAGGGACTCCCCCATATCCAGCTTTTTCGTTACCCAGTCAAAGAAACTGATTAGATTGGATTAGCAGGACCTTCCCTTTGTAAATCCATGTTGATGGGGATCTCATAGATTCTTATCGTTCAGGATCGTATCTAATTTGTGTTTGATTAGTGTTTCCGTAAGTTTACTCACTATCGATGTGAGACTTACCGGTCCGTAATTTGCAGCCTCCGTCCTGCAATACTGATGGGCTCACCAAACTCCACAGTCCACTGGGAAGCCAAAGTGGACAACTGAGAGTCCACCCGTTCCTCCCGGGCCAACCTATACCAAGTAGACATAAGAACATAAGCAATGCCTTTGCTGGGTCAGACCTGAGGTCCATCATGCCCAGAAGTCCGCTCACGCGGCGGCACAACAGGTCCAGGACCTGTGCAGTAATCCTCGTGGAGAGAGCGAAAAAGGTGATCCACTTTTAAGAAACTAGAACATAGGGGATTCCTCCGGTGGTGGTCCGCAAAGTAATGGCGTAGTTGAAGGTAGGCATAAAAGGGCATAGCAGGCAAAGACCAGCTGCGAAGGAGGTCGTCATAAGAAGGGAACTGAAAACACCCGGCGGGCAGATATGGCCCAAATAAAAACTAGTACCAAAACGCGTTGCCACGCAACTAGCGCCACCCAGTCCCGGGGGAAACTCAGGGTTACCACGGAAGAACTGAAAGGCCCAGTTGCCCTGCCCCCGCCCAATTTTCCGTCTCCACCAGGGCAGGGCCCGCCTCAATGGGTCTAGCTATACCAAATGACATTCCACTCGAGGCCTCCGCCACCAAGGTAGATCCAAGCACGCCAACGCGCTGTAAGGCGCTACCCAGGAGGCAAAAAGAGCCTCAGGGGCAAACCGAACAGTGTGAGTGAAAAGTTCATGAACCCATCGCAGCAGGGCAGCCACATTATACAACCGAAGATCCGGCAGCGCCAGTCCCCCCCTGATCCGGCTTTGAGTGAGCCTCCGATAACTAATAATGCCCTTCGATTACGCCAAATAAAGGAGCCAATAAAGGATTGAAAAGCCCTCTCCTCCCGCCCCCGTATCCAGAGCGGGATCATTTGCAAGGGGTATAGTAGTTTGGATAACAGGACCATTTTGACTAAGGTGACTCTGCCCATGAGAGACAAGGGGAGGTCCCCCTAACGGAGGCAGAGGTCCTGAAGATGGGCAAGGTTAAGCACAATATTATGCCGATATACATTTGCCCATTCGGTGCTAAGGAAAATTCCTAAATATTTAAGTTCCCCCGTGGCCCATCGAAAGTGAAAATTAGGTAGATGACTAGAAGCGCAGGGCGATGACACCGGCATGGCTTCGGATTTGTTGAAATTGATGAAGAGGCCTGAGAAAGACCCATACAAGGCAATAAGATTAGTTATAAGTGGGGTGGAGACCCGGCCATTGCCAACAAATAGGAGCATATCGTCCGCGAACAAAGTAATCCTACACTCCTCCCGCCCTATATGAATACCCGCGATATCCGGATCAGCTCTGATCTTGGAGGCCAGGGGCTCGAGTAAGAGAATAAACAACAAGGGGGACAGAGGGCAGCCCTGCTGCGCCCCTGCCGCAGAGGGAAGAAGGCCCTATGACATTTGTTAATGAGCAACTGAGCGGTCGGAGCGGTGTACAAACGAATAATCCAGTCATGGAACGAACCGGTAATGCCGAACCGCCGTAAAATCCAAAAAAAGATAGGGCCACACAACCTTGTCAAACGCCTTCTTGGTGTCCAAACTAGCCAGCAAGTCATCTCCGCTCAACCCCGGCCCTCACAGATTGCCACCAAGGCTTTAAGGATATTAGCAGAAGAAAAATGCCCCAGTACAAACCCCACCTGATTGGGGTGGATAAGAAAAGGAACCACCTGAGCCAACCGTCCCGCCATAATGGCTGTAAGTATCTTCATGTCCTGATTAAGCAATTATATGGGTCGGTAGGATCTCACGAGCTCCGGGTCCTTACCCAGCTTAGGAAGAACAACTACATGGGCATGATTCTGTTCAGGGAGGAGCCGGTCCGCAGCCTGCACATCCGCATACATGGCACTCAAGGCAGGCCCAGGTTTCAGAATTTTGTAAAACTCCAGCCCCATGCCATCCGGCCCCGCGGCTTTAGCACATTTCAACTTACCAACAGCAATTTGAATCTCAGTACAGGTAATGGGGGCATTGAGTAAATCCCTTTGGGCCTCGGTGAGCTGGGGAAGGTCCAGATCCTTAAAGAACGAATCTTGCGCCACGGCATCTGTTATGCCACTGGAGCATAACTGGCATAACAGCATCGCACTGGCCCAAGCTGTACAGGTCACTATAAAAACGCACAAATTGTTCCTGAATGGTAACCTCCTCCATATGCAGTGCCATAGGGCTCTCCCGAATACGGGAAATATGCGTGGCCTTCCTAAAGGGTCGAACAGGATTAGCCAGAAGCTTCCCCGCGCGATTGCCCCATTTATAGAGTTTATACTTGTAGACATCGATGTGGGTCAAGGCTCTATCGGTAAGGATAGCATCAATGCTTGACTTCGATTCCGGGCAAGATGATGGAAGCATTAATAAAGGATAGCATCTGTGAACAAATAGAAAGAAATGGACAGCTGAAACCGAGCCAACATGGCTTCTGCAAGGGAAGATCGTGCCAAACAAACCTATTGCACTTCTTTGAAGGGATAAACAGCCAGATGGACAAAGGGGAATCCATAGATATCATTTATCTCGACTTCCAAAAAGCCTTTGATAAGGTCCCCCATGAGCGGCTACTTAAGAAATTGTCGAACCACGGGGTGGGAGGGGATGTACACAGATGGATCAGGCACTGGTTGGCCGGCAGAAAACAAAGGGTTGGAGTGAAGGGCCAATACTCCGACTGGCAAAACCCAGGGGTCGGTGCTGGGACCATTGCTGTTCAATATATTTATCAACAACTTGGAAACGGGGACGAGGTGTGAAGTTATAAAATTTGTTGATGATACCAAATTCTGCAGCAGAGTTAGGAACACAAAGGAGTGTGAAGACCTGCAAAGGGACCTAAGCAAACTGGAAGAGTGGGCAAACAAATGGCAAATGTGCTTTAACATGGAAAAATGTAAGGTCATGCATATAGGGAAAAGGAACCCGAGGTACAGCTACAAAATGGGGGGAACATTGCTGGGGGAGAGTAATCTTGAAAAAGACTTGGGTGTGCTGGTGGATACAACCATGAAATCATCAGCGCAATGTGCAGTGGCCTCGAAGAAAGCTAACAGAATGCTGGGCATCATTAAGAAGGGAATTACAACCAGGACGAAGGAAGTCATCTTGCCACTGTATCTTGCAATGGTGCGCCCGCATCTAGAGTACTGCGTCCAATATTGGTCGCCGTACCTCAAGAAAGACATGGCGATACTTGAGAGGGTCCAGAGAAGAGCTACGAAAATGATAAATGGTATGGAGGACTGTTCATATGCTGACAGGCTGGACAAGCTGGGGCTCTTCTCCCTGGAAAAGAGGAGGCTTAGGGGGGACATGATAGAAACTTTAAAGATCATGAAGGGCATGGAGAAGGTAGACAAGAATAGATTCTTCAAACTACGGGGAACCATAGGCACAAGAGGGCACTCGGTGAAACTGGAAGGGGACAAGTTTAGAACCAATGCCAGGAGGTTCTTCTTCACGCAGAGGGTTGTGGACACATGGAACGCGCTCCCGGAGGAAGTGGTCGGGCAGAGTACGCTACGGGGATTCAAAGAGGGATTGGATGGATTCCTAAAGGATAGGGGGATTGAGGGATACAGATAAGGGTAGATAAGAGTATGGAAAGAGTATAGATAAAAACAAGGGGGCTATAGGGCTAAATCAAGATAACATGACAGGTCATGGACCTGATGGGCCGCCACGGGTGCGGATTGCTGGGCACGATGGACCTCTGGTCTGACCCAGCGGAGGCAAATTCTTATGTTCTTATGTTCAAGCTAAGATATGACTAAAGCGTGGCAGGCAGAAAAAGCAGTAGAAAAGAGCAAAGTTAGGTGGGTGAGGGTCGGAGCTCGAGCAAGAAGCCACCGCTCAGCACTGCTTCATCACGTGACCCGAGCAATTTTATTTTGATTCCATTTTTATCGGACAAGATTTAATAAAGATTTGTCCATTTATCATTTCATTGTTTCTGATTGGGAAGAGTATACCACAGGATTTATTGATGTTAAGGGAAAGTCTGTTTATGTGAAGCCAGTCACTGATTTTATCTAGTTTGGTGTTAATTTCTTGTATTTCGCTAATATTTAAAGAATCAACAGGGTGAAGAAGTTGGATGTCATCTGCGTAAGCAAAGATAATAAAACAATGGACTGAGCTAAAGTGAGAAGAGGAGTAAGAAAAATATTGAATAGTAAAGGAGAAAGAATAGAGCCTTGAGGAACGCCGAAAGTTTGGTCAAAATGAGCATGAAAGGTAAATGTTTTCAAGATTTCAAGGTTTTATTAAAATTTGATTTAATTGCTTATCTAATTTCTAAGCGAGTTTACAATATATATAAAAAAAGAGCATGAACATAATAAAAATACCATTAACAATACCATTAATAATTTTTTTTTAAAAATCAAATTACAAAGAAACATCAACTAATAACTGGCATATTAAAAAAAAGGGATAAATGAGACAGACAGATGGGAGACAAAAGGACAATGAAGCAACCACAACAGCACAACTAAAGACACTCATGAAAGAGAAATTCCAGATAGGATAAGTGTTCGAAGTAGAGAGTTGCGCGGGGACAGAAATCCCACCCATCCCCACCAAAATCCCACCCATCCACACGAGGAATCCCTCCGTCCCCACCCGTCCCCGCGAGGAATACCCTCCGTCCCTAGCCATCCCCGCGAGGAATCCCCTCCGTCCCTAACTCTCCCTAACTCCCCACCCCCCAAAGGTAAATTAAAGCAAAACCAAAATGGAAGTCAAACAGAAGCACCAGTCATACAAAGAGGTCATCTTCATATTGAAGAAAGAGTGTGCCTTTGCTGAAACAACTTTTCTATTCAATGTTTGTCCATCACAAGGAAAATCAACAGAGATATAGGAACTTGGAGGGGGGGGAGAAAGACAAAGGAAAGCAGGGGCAATAAATACAGGAAGTGACAAAATGGGCAGGCAAAGACAATTAACAGATAAAACAGAGGTTCCCAACCAGTGTGCCACAGCAGGGAAACCTCAAGAGTGTCACAAAATTAAAGCCATGCCATTAGACAGGACAAGTCACAAGCACCGGCTGAGCTGGCAAGGGGGACAACCGGGTGCTAGGGAGAACACTGCTCGTCTTCCATTTCCTGCCTGCTCTGCCCCAGCACACATAGCCGACCGGAAGTCTTCCTTAAGCCCTCCTTCCGACGTCAGCACTGACATTGGGGAAGACTTCCAATTGGCTATGTGTGCTGCGGCAGGGCAGGCAGGAAATGGAAGACGAGCCTCGCGGCAGGGCAGGTAGGAAAATCAGACGAGCCTCGCGGCTCAAGTTGTATTGAACCCCGCGGGATCCCCGAGACCACGAGGAGCGTCCCCACGGAATCCCCGCGACCCTAGGGGACGTCCCAACGGGATCCCCGTGACCCGAAGGGGGAACCCACAGGATCCCCGCGGGTCCCGCGGGATTCTCGTCGTCCCCGTTCCCATGCAGCTCTCTAGTTCGAAGCGAGAGGGAGTATTTTGAGGGGGATTAATGGCGATGTGTCTTTTACTCTAATAATTTTTTTATGTAAACATTCATGGTATTTTCACATATTCCAATCATAAATACTATAGAGCAGAAATTAGTAAACCTAAAACAATTTGAGTCAGTGAGACAAGCAACTTAGAATCTAAGACAGAAGTTCCCAACCCGAGGTATGCATACCCCAGTGGGTATGAAAACCATTGGTAGGGGAAACATGACGCCCACATATCTCCTGCCCTCCTTCCTTCTGTCTCCCGTGCAGCAGCTGCTATTTTGCTTTCCTTTCTTCCCTGCTTCCCCTCCCTCCCCCCGGCAAATAGTGAATCTTTTCAAATTTACAAATCGCAACTTCAATGATTAAGAGTTAAGTCATAGACACTCAAATACTTGGGTTTGTCCCGGTGTCTGGTCTGACATCAACATTCTCTGAGCACTGCTTGAAAGTTCTTGTGACCAACCCCCTCTTCTTTTAAACTGTAATAGCAGTTTTTAGCGCAGAGAGCTGTACTGAATGGCCTGCGCTGCTCCCGACGCTCATAGGAACTCTGTGAGTGTCGGAAGCAACACGGGCCATTCAGCACGGCTCCCCACGCTAGAAACTGCTAGCGCAGTTTAATAGAAGAGGCCTATGTGTTAAGTCATTTGAGTATGCAGATAAGTCACCTAGAGAGGGAGACATCCTGCGATGTAGAACGGTGGTGTCGATGAGCAGCCTGCATCGAGAGACGCGATGCTGTAGATACCTTCGACACTTGTTGGGAAGTAGAACCCTTAGTCTTTGATGAAGATAGACTCCCTGATGTTGATGCAGGAGGTATCATCGATGGCTCTGGTACCCTGGTGTCCATGCTCGAGCCAAACAACTTCTCCTGCTGAATCCAATAAGTCTTAATGGAGCACTTTTTCAGTGTGGAACAGCGAATACAAGACTCTATTCAGTGGTCAGGACCTAAACATTCGATACACCAATTATGAGGATCGGTGATCAAAATGGGCCGCTGACACCTGCAGCACTTTTTAAAGCCCGTCGCAGGCTTGGACATGGGGAAAATCTCTTCAGCGAGATTAAACTCAGAAAAAACTGAAGGGCCGAAGCCCAGAGACTTAGAACAAAATAAAGGTTGTTCTTTCTTTTTGGGGGGAAAATAAAAGTAAAGAAACTCAAAGAAAACAAATTAAATAAGATAAAACAAGATAATATGCAAAAGCAGGAAGGCAACGCTGACTGACAGAGTCAGTCCAAAAGAGACTTCTTTGCTCCGCGGAAAACAAAGAACCGAGATATCGCAAGTGGCACTCGAGCACACATGGTGTGGGCAGTCGCAAAGTTTCTTAAAACTTAAATTGACAGTTCACTTTCTTACTGGCCGTACCGAGCTGCCTGCTTGACCTGGGATAAAGAAGCTTTCAATAAACATAAACATGCTTCTCTCCATTTCTATATACATAACCTCACGGTATAGCGGTATACAAGAAATAAAATTATTATTATTATTATATACCATTTTCCTCAATGCTAAGCTCATGAAGGCTCTTTCGATGTCCCCCCCAACACCACATGGCCTACCTCTTCTACAACTGTGTTGAGCTGCTCCACTGGATAGTTGCTGATGTCTCCCACCAGAAGGGCTGTCTTGACATTGTCCTTGGTAATGTTTCCCTTGCTCTTTTTCACAAAGTAGACTCCTTTGTTTTTAAGAATGGCTGGAAAACCTAAACTAGCAGACAGAAGGCCTGCAGCACTGGTGGATATAACAAGTATAAGTGGCTCCTGTTTATCAAAAAACGTAGAAACTGCAACCTTGTTATCCTCCATTGTCAAGAATTTTGTCCATTTCTCTGACTTTAATTTCAAGGACAAAAGAGTGTACTTCTGTAGATATTCCATTCTTACATCACTTGCATCTACACTTTGCTCAGTTTTCTCCATTTTCTTCTAAAAATATATTTCAGCACTTTATCAACACTGCTGCTTTCCCTTCACAAATAATTCTTCTTCCTATAAAAATTAAAAAACAAAAAGATGTATTTATATCTACAGTACAGTGCTTGTTGATTAAAACCAACCATTACATGGCAACAAAACATCCAGAAAAGTATCAAACTTTTAAATAATCATCCAAAAGAATAAATTACACTTTTTAAAGGCACAAACAATTATTATTTACTACAGATCCAATTTTATAGAACAGAATGTACTGTATTACTTGATGTTAGCCCACTCTAGTAAATCAATTTTAATGAAACTTGGCATGTCGGTACCCTAACTTATGGCACTAAGCCATGCAAAGTTTCAACCCCTAAAATCTGAAATTCATGTAGTAAGAGGTGCCTAAGTAGAGGCTTTAAAACTTTTGGGTGTGTTGTATGAAACAAATGAGCAACTTCAAGGGCCCCCTGTACACAGAGTACCATATTTCCCTATGTATAGGCCGCGGCTTATACATTGATTTTACAAACCTGTGTATTGGGTGCAACTTGCTTAAATGGGACGGCTTATCTAAAGACATGTGTGTGAGCTGGAGAAGAGGCCTGAATGCATGTGTCACATACCAAATGCATGTGACTTAGCATGTCCATAATTATTTAAGTGGTATTCAGTCAGTATTTAGAGTTGTTGGAAAAGACAGAATGCTGGAGGAAACATACAGATGTCTGGTAAGAGGTAATCATTTCCTAAAGATCTTATGTTCTGTGTCAGAACTTTTTTTGGAAGAGCTCCCCCTCTTTATAAATCACTCCCCCCCGTACCTTTTTGAATCCCCCTTAAATACCTCCCTCGCTGGATGGTTGCCTTCTCCAATCTTGCTATGCAGGGCAGGAGAAATGTTTTCGATCTCAAGCCTGGCCCCATGCCGCTTCCTGATGGCTGCTGTCAGTTCTCACGACGGCAGCCATTCAGGAAGCGGCGTGGGGCCAGGCTTGAGATCGAAAACATCGCTCCTGTCCTGCACAGTGAGACTGGAGGATGCAGCCGGCAGCAGTCCAGTGAGGGAGGTATTTAAGGAGGATTTAAAAAGGTACGGGGGGGGGGATGATTTCAAAAAAGTTCAGCTACTCCAGTAACGCCACAGCTTATCTAATGGGGCGGCTTATCTAATAGTTTTAAAACATAAATCGGCATTTTCTGCGGCCTATAGAATGGGGCAGCCTATCATGTGGAGCGGCCTATACAGTACATGGGGAAATACGGTATTACTAACATCAGGCTGAAATTTAGTCTACTGGTACAACTTTTTGTACTTAATAAGCTTTTAGGCCCTGATTCTATAAACTGTCCTGTAGACAGCAGTAGGCATCCTACCGCTGTCTAACCAGCCAATCGGGATGCACATTTTTAGAAAAAAAGCTCCCAAGGCAGGCCGCTTACACTGGAGGCACCCCCAGGAGCCTAGGGAGGCCCGCATGCCCGCCTAAGGCTAGCCGTAGGCGTGGTTTGCCCCGGAAGTCACCTTAGGCAAACCTAGCCGGCCGTGTGCATCTCCCTAGTCCAGCGGGAGATGCTTACAATGTAGGCCAGCAAAATGAAGGCCTATATTGTAAATAGACGCAGCCGCTAAGCTTATCGCAGTCGCCAGTCCCCATCCCCACCCCAAATGAATGCGGCCGGAGGGATGCCCAATCCCTCCTGCCCAAAACACCCCCCACCCACTCCTGAAGATCGCCGGCAGGAGGGTGCCCAATCCCTCCTGCTAGGATGCCCCCACCCCCAGTTGAAAATCACCGGCGGGAGGGTGCTCAATCCCTCCTGCCGTGACACCCCCTTCCCCCAGTGAAAATTGCTGACAGGAGGGTGCTCTTTCACTATCCAGTCCTTTACTAGGCTAGCCTTTGGGTCCATCACTCTGATGTTCATGTAGGCACAGGCTATTGGGATGTGTTGATGCTTTTTAGGTGAAGGTTGTTTAATTGGGGATGGGGATTAGGAGGTGTGTTCCTATGCCTGGGAGGTGGTCTGTGTCCCCTTTTGTGGATGTGGGAAGAGCATGCTATCAGGTATCTGTCTGTATGGCCTTTCCTGGCTGCTTGGTGAGGCCTGTAGGTTTCTGACACTATTGGGAATATGTAGTTCCCTGCTCTTTCCAGTTTATTAAAAGCAATGAGAACATCAGGAAGATAAACATATTTTTTGTTGTGGGGGGTCACAATATATTCTGGCCTTAATAGAGAAAAACTTTTCTTCTGAGTGAAAGCAGCATATAAAATGAAATAAACAATTGCCACACTCTCATTCAAATCATTGTTAAAGCTAATACAGAATGATTCTTTCAATTCATTTCCTTCTGAAACATCTGTAATCCTCTTTAAACAACATCACAAATGCCAGGACTAACCTCATTGGAAACCCAACCCTTCTAGATGAGATCACAATAATCCCCTCAGACAAAGAATCAACAGCAGCAGATAGAACCTGGTCCGTCTTCCCCACTATACAATGGTCAGACTTGAACAAACTCTACAAAAAAATACAGTCACACAGCTTGCGACCTAAACCACTGTCCTCCATATCTACTAAAAAATGCCAGCATCAAATTCCGCTCTCTCCTCCTACAATGGATGCAAACAATGCTCACAGACGGCCTTTTCCCACAAGACCTCAGCAAAATCATCGTCACCCCAATCCTAAAAGACCCTAAAGGAGCAACAGATCAACAATCCAACTGCAGATCCATAGCCTCAATACCACTTTATGTCAAAATAATGGAAGGCCTTGTAGTCAAACTCCTCATCGACTATCTAGAAGATCACAACATATTCCACCATACACAATCTGGCTTCAGAATTAATTATAGCACTGAAACACTATTAAGATCCCTCCTGGACACAGCTAGACAACACCTCAGCAGAGGCAAAAAATGCTCCTCATACAACTAGATCTCACCGCAGCATTTGATCTGGTAGACCATAACATTCTTCTACAAATTCTGGATACAATTGGAATCACGGACAAGGTACACACATGGTTTCAAGAATTCTTAAAGTCCAGATCCTATAGAGTAAAATCAAGCAATGAAAAGTCAGAACCCTGGTCCAACCCCTGCAGCGAACCTCAAGGATCCCCTTTATCCCCCACACTCTTCAACCTCTACATCGCATCCCTCGGCACCTATCTAGACAAATTAGACCTAATCTCCTACAGCTACGCAGACGACATCACCATTCTTCTCCCTTTTGATCAACCAAAACCCTCCATGAAAGACACTCTAAACAAAACATTAGAAATAATAACAACATGGATGAAAGACCATAAACTGAAACTAAACCCAGACAAAACAAAATTCATTCTCCTCGAAAATGATAAAACCCCATCCATAAAAAACCTAGTAATTAACTCAACCACATTCCCCATGCAACCCACTCTAAAACTACTGGGAATGACGATAGACAGGTGCTGTACCTTGCAACCACAAATCAACAAAACAATACAGAAATCCTTCACAATCATGAGAAACTTAAGACAAGTACGAAAATTCTTCGACAAAACACAATTCCGGATCTTAATCCAAGCTCTAGTGCTGGGTCTTCTAGATTATTGCAACATTCTCTATCTCCCCTGCCCCGCAACCATGATTAAACAACTACAAACAGTCCAAAACACAGCTCTGAGACTCATCTGCTCACTGAGGAAACACGACCACATCACCGAGGCATACCTCCACTCATACTGGCTAGCAATACAAGCAAGAATACAATTCAAGTTGTACTGTCTACTATTTAAAAACATGAACGGTGACAGCCCAACCTACCTCAACCAGACAAAGGAGAACCCACACTCCATTCACCTACTCCCCAATCAGAGAAGTCAAACAGAAAAAACTGTACGGTGGCCTCCTGGCCACACAGGCAGCGAGATTGAACCACCAACTCTCCACTTTGCTGATAACGACCTCAGACTACAGAACATTCAGAAAAGAAATAAAAACCATACTATTTTTTTAAAACCCTGCTACCCAACAATTCCTTGAAATCAACCTAACACCATCACTATTCTCAAAACAATCTAACGCCACAAGAACCATCTCATCTCTTTGAACCAACCTCTCTATTCTCTAATTCCTCTGGAAATGGCCAGATATATCCTTATGTAATCCGCTTTAAACCACAAGGTAACAGCAGAATAGAAATCACTAATGTAATGCAATGTAATTAGTAAGCACTCAAGCATCTTATTTCATATAAAGCTTGAGTTAAGCAGTAGCCAGCCTCCTCATCGGTCACATTATTTTAAATATTCATTTTCTATTATAAGGTTTTAAACCCAAACTTATCTTAAATGATATACTGAATGGGGCTCTGATGTGAATTCAGCTTTTTGCGGAGGAGCTGTTTCAAGGAGCCTCCCCATTTAAGCCATCACACCACTATCTCCATGCTAGTCAAAATATGGTTGTTGTGGGGGATGTCATTATGTGATGGGGGATTTTTTGTTTGTTTGTTTTTTTGGGGGGATGAGCCTGGGGGGAGAGGGTAAGATGGGTTGGGGATAGCAGGAAAAGAGAAGGGCTGGAGGTGGAGGAGAGTGGCGTATACTCAGAGAGGCCTGGTCAGATTGGTGTCGCCCGCCTTCTTTTTGGGTAGACCTGGAGTGGTCCGAATTTAGGGGTAACCTGCGGCAGCCTAAGAGCTATATTCAAGCTGAACTGTGGAAGAACAATACATCATATATAATTTGCAGCTTATTATTTGTTTTAAAGCTTAATTGTGATGATGCTGCACAATGCAGGTCCAAATTAACAAGACTACCCAGAAAGCATTTTTAACCATGAGAAATCTACGAAAAATAAGAAAATTCTTCGACATAGAGCAATATAGGCTCATAGTCCAATCCCTAGTCCTAGGTCTAGTGGACTATTGCAATATCCTCTATTTATCATGCCCTGCATTCATGATAAAACAACTACAGACTGTACAAAACACAGCTCTCAGATTGATCTACTCGCTGAGTAAATATGACCACATCACCGCTGCCTACCTGGACTCACACTGGTTACCAATACAAGCACGGATTCAATTCAAACTATACTGTCTATTATTCAAAGCTATAAATGGCACTGCCCCCACTTACCTAACCAACCGCCTAAATCAGAATCTTACTACTAGGCAAAGAAGAACTCAGACCCTATTTACTTACCCCCCCATTCAAAGGTACTCGGTACAAGAAGATGTTTGACAACCTACTAGCGATGCAGGCAGCGAAACTTAACCACTCCATCTCCAACTTAATGACAACAAGCGACTTCAAATCATTTTGAAAAGGAATCAAAACTCTGCTATTCAAAAAATTTATCCTGACATCTTAACTTGTCCTTTTTCTCCTTCCTTGTAAACCCCTCCAAATAGTCTCACCCCTCTTTAATTTTTTTCTCTCCAAAGTATCAACCATGTATACCACTACCTAACTTGCAAATCTTCTGGAAATGTCCAGTTAGCTTCTTTGTAATCCGCCTAGAACTGCAAGGTACGAGCGGAACAGAAGTCACTAATGTAATGTAATGTAATGATGACATTGCATAATTATTACAGTGCTGAATCAAATCTGTAGAATAATTTACAAATAAAAGCAGTTGATTTTGTTTGCGGCTTTTGTTATTATTGGCCTCTTTTACAAAGCCGCGCTAGAGATTTAAAGGGCTTCGAGGCTGTTGCCGCACAGCAGCCACTAACGCGGCTTTGTAAAAGAGGCCGTATATGTTTCATGTTACACCATTGTTATTAATATGAGTAAATTTGCTTGTGAATACCAGGCATGTTAGTAAAGCACAGTTACTTACCGTAACAGGTGTTATCCAGGGACAGCAGGCATATATTCTCACATGTGGGTGACGTCATCTACGGAGCCCCAATGCGGACAGCTTTTCAAGCAAACTTGATTGAAGATTCAGTTTGCTGTGCTGCACCACGCATATGTGCCTTCCTGCTCCACTAGAGGGCGCATCCCCTCCTCGTGGTCTCCAGTTCACATACCCAGCAAAGAAGCCAACCTCGGGGAGGAGGGCGGGTTGTGAGAATATATGCCTGCTGTCCCTGGATAACACCTGTTACGATAAGTAACTGTGCTTTATCCCAGGACAAGCAGGCATGATATTCTTACATGTGGGTGACCTCCAAGCCAATGAAAAAGGGACGGAGGGAAGTTAGCAATTTAAGAAAACAGATTACGCAAAACCGATTGACCAAAACGGCCATCGCTCCTGGACAGTGTATCCAGACAGTAGTGGGAGGTGAAAGTATGAACCGAAGACCACGTGGCAGCCTTGCAAATTTCCTCAATAGGCGTGGACCTGAGGAAAGCTACAGAAGCTGCCATCGCTCGGACCTTATGTCCCGTAACCCGACCATGCAGCGCGAGACAGCCTGAGCGTAGCAAAAGGACAAGGTGCGCTTGGAAACTGGGCGTCCCAATCGATTAGGATCAAAGGACAAAAACAATTGAGGAACCGTCCGATGAGACTGAGTGCGTTGAAGATAAAAAGCCAACGCTCTCTTACAGTCAAGAGTGTGAAGAGCCACCTCTCCAGGATGAGAGTGGGGCTTGGGGAAAAATACTGGCAAAACAATGGACTGATTGAGATGAAAATCAGACACCACCTTAGGCAAAAACTTAGGATGAGTGCGGAGAACCACCTTGTCATGATGGAATACAGTGAAAGGCGAGTCCGACACCAAAGCCTGCAGCTCACTAAGTCTCCAAGCAGAAGTGAGGGCAAGCAGGAAGATCACCTTCCAAGTGAGAAACTTAAGATGACACTTATCCAGAGGCTCAAACGGAGGTTTCATCAGTTGAGCTAGAACCACATTAAGATCCCAAACCACCGGGGGAGGTTTGAGAGGAGGATGAACATTCAAGAGACCCCTCATGAAACGAGAAACCAAGGGATGAAGTGAAAGAGACTTTCCATCCAGGTGCTGATGGAAAGCAGCAATCACACTAAGATGCACTCGAATGGAATTGGTCTTCAGGCCAGAATGAGATAAATGAAGCAAATACTCCAGAACCGAAGACACAGGGACTGACACAGGATCCTGACGAATAGAGGAACACCAGGACGAAAATCTAGTCAACTTCTGAGAATAGCAGAGTCTAGTCGAGACTTTCCGAGAAGCCTCCAACACCTCCCGGACTGACTGAGACAAAGGAAAATAAGTCAGGGGGAAAGGAACCAAGCAGTCAGATGTAGAGACTGAAGATTGGGATGCAAAAGCGAACCCCGACTCTGAGATAGCAGAGAGGGAAAGACAGGCAGAAGTAGAGGTTCCCTGACGCTGAGTTGAAGAAGCAGGGAGAACCACGGCTGGCGAGGCCAACGAGGAGCGATCAGGATCATGGTAGCCCATACTGACTTGAGATGCACAAGCGTCCGCAGAATCAGAGGAAAAGGCAGAAACATGTAGAGGAACTGCCCCTCCCAGTTGAGAAGGAAGGTGTCGGCCTCTAGACGGTCCGGGGAGTACATCCGAGAGCAGAAGAGGGGCAGCTTGTGATTGAGGGAGGGAGGCAAACAGATCTACCTGAGGGGTCCCCCACCGGCCGAACACCTGTCGCAAGACCCGAGAATGCAGTGACCACTCGTGCGGCTGGAGCAGACGGCTGAGCTTGTCCGCCAGACAGTTCTGCTCTCCCTGAATGTAAACCGCGCGAAGGAAGATGTTTTGGGAAATCGCCCACTCCCAAAGGCGAAGGGCTTCCTGACATAGAGACCAGGATCCCGTCCCCCCTTGTTTGTTGACATAACACATCGCCACCTGATTGTCCGTGCGCACCAGAACCACCTGGTCGCAAAGCAGGTGCCGGAAAGCCACAGCTGCCAGATAAATGGCCCGAAGTTCCAAGACGTTGATGTGGCAACGACGGTCCTCCGCAGACCACATCCCCTGAGTTCGCAGGCCGTCCAGATGAGCCCCCCCAAGCATACTCCGAGGAGTCCATGGTGAGGACCTTGCGGTGCGAAGGGGCGAGAAACAGCAAACCCTTGGAAAGATTAGAAGAGTCGGTCCACCAACGGAGCGACTGTTTCAAAGAAGGAGTCACCATCACGGGATGGGCGATCGAGTCCCGATCCTGACGCCACTGAGAGGCCAGCGTCCATTGCGGAATCCACAGATGTAGACAGGCAAACGGAGTGACATGGACGGTCGAGGTCATATGGCCCAATAGAGTCATCATGTGGTGCGACAAGACCGAGGTCTGGAGCGAGATCCGGCGACTCAGATTTACCAACGCCGCCAAACGCGGAGGAGGAAGGAAGGAACGACGGCGAACCGTGTCCAGCACGGCCCCGATGAACTGCAAGGATTGAGAGGGGCACAGCTGAGACTTTGGAAAGTTTACTTCGAACCCCAGACTCTGAAGGTAAATAATAGTCTGTCGGGTCGCTGAGATAACCCCCTCCCTGGACGGAGCCTTGATCAACCAGTCGTCCAGGTAGGGGAATACCTGAAGACCCTGGGAACGCAAGGCAGCCGCGACCACCACGAGACACTTCGTGAAGACCCGAGGGAACGAGGCCAGACCAAAGGGGAGGACCCGATATTGCAGATGGAGGTCTCCCACCTGAAAACGCAGGAACCTGCGATAAGTGGGATGCACCGGAACATGTGTGTAGGCCTCCTTCAGATCGAGGGAGCGAAGCCAATCTCCCTCGTCGAGCAAAGGGTAAAGAATCGGAAGAGAAAGCATCCGAAACTTTTCCCGCACAAGAAACTTGTTGAGGCATCTCAAATCCAGAATCGGGCGCAGGTCCCCTGTCTTTTTTGGTACCAAGAAGTAACGGGAGTAAAAACCCCGCCCCCGTTGACTGGGAGGGACCACATCCACCGCCCGCAGGCGAAGAAGGTCTCGAGCCTCCGAGAGAAGGAGGGGCAACTGCGCCCGATTGGGAGGACACGTACTTGGAGGGCTGTCGGGAGGAATCTCCCGAAAGTTGAGAGAGTACCCGGATGAGATCACGCCAAGGACCCATGCATCCGACGTGATGGCCTCCCAACGAGGGTAAAAGGCCCTGAGACGGCCCCCGATGGGAAGAAGGCCTGACGGTGGAGCGGAGGGGGCCAGCCCCGTCAAAAAGACGGGTACGGCTTGGCAGCTGCAGGTGGCTGGGATTTTGGTAAAGCCCTAGGATGAGCCTGCTGACGCCGAGGCGGAGGCCTAGAAAAGGCCGGGGTGGACTTCTGCGGGTAACGGCGTGGAAGTCCCCGGAAAGGACAAGAAGTGGGCGGCTTAGGCTTCGGACAAACAAGAGAAGCAAACGACCGCTCATGTTCCGACAGGCGCTTCATAGCCGCCTCAATAGTGTCGTCAAATAGTTCTTTACCGACACAAGGGAGGTTAGCCAATCGATCTTGGAGGTTAGGGTCCATGTCGACCAGACGCAACCAAGCCAGCCGACGCATGGCTACAGCAAAGGCAGCGACCCTGGAGGAAAGCTCAAAGCCGTCATAAGCTGCATGGAACAGGTGGAGGCGGAGGTTCGAAAAATCCTCCAGGAGAAGGCCAAACGCCCCTTGGCGAGATGCCGGCAAATCCGCCTCAAAGGCTCCCAACAGCCCAATCAGATGCTTGAGATATGATGAAAAAGTGAACGTGTAGTTCAGCACTCTAGAGGCCATCATAGAGTTCTGATATAGCCGACGACCAAACTTGTCAAGGGTCCTGCCCTCACGACCCGGAGGGACCGCCGCCGAGACCCGAGAGGGGCCGGTTACAGGCCGGGACATAGAAATACAGGCCGCCGCGGCCCACAAGGCCACGCGGCTGTGACAACCCGGGAGCCCCCGGGTTGAGCAAAACGAACCGCGGCTTCGCGATTCGGAGCAGGAAGAGAAAATAAAAGAGAAACACGCGCACAGCGACTTCCAATAAAGAAAAATAAGAAATCGCAGTGCTAGAAGGCACTTGAGGCAGAGCCTAAAAAATACAGGACTTCTTGGCTCCGCGGAAAAAAACGAACTGGAGACCATGAGGAGGGGATGTGCCCTCTAGTGGAGCAGGAGGCACACATGCGTGGTGCAGCACAGCAAACTTGAATCTTCAATCAAGTTTGCTTGAAAAGCTGTCCGCGTCGGGGCTCCGTAGATGACGTCACCCACATGTGAGAATATCATGCCTGCTTGTCCTGGGATAATGTATTAAATCTTTTGCTTTTGTTTTCATGTTTTATTTCTAGAGCTTGAAAAAGTGAGTTTATCTTCTGAACATTTGGATAAAAAGAAACTATTGATACAATCGATGCTTGCACCATTGGCAAAATCAATGAATCACAATATCATTTAACAGCCTACAAGGCAGAGAGAGCCTTAAAACTCATAAAAGACCTTCAGAAATTATTGAGTCAACGAACATCTCAAAGTTTCAATGAAAGCTCAACTATCTGTCTCCATCATGAGGCATTGTTTTTAATGCAATTTGATTTTTTACAAAGGTCATGCTGCAATCCATTCTTGAAACCTAATCATCAGGTTAGAAAGAGTCTGAAGCTTATCAGTGAAAGAGTTGCAGAGCAATTAAAGACTGACAAAGGAGAAATTAGGTTCTTACCTGCTAATTTACTTTCTTTTAGCTTCTCCAGACCAGTAGAGGTTAACTTTACGAATGGGTATATATCTAATCATGACCAGCAGGTGGAGACTGAAAACAAAACTTTGGGACAGTATATCCTAGCCCCTCCTCTCTATTTCCCTCAGTCTGCCGAATAGCCAAGCAGAACCAAGAACTGGAAAACAACAGAGAGAAAAAACAATACTCCGAAAGGAGTAACAAATAACATACCCAAAATGCTGTTGGAAAATGCAGAGGAGAAATTCCCGAAGGAAGAATGTCCCCACAGCTCGCCAGCTAAGCCAGCCGAGCCACAGCCGCTGTTCTTCAATTCTCCCCGGCCCTAGAAAAATACTAGAACCCGCAGCAAAAACCAAAAACTGCCCGCGCAACAGCCCCAACAACAACAATAACAGACAGGGTGGGGACCTCTACTGGTCTGGAGAAGCTAAAAGAAAGTAAATTAGCAGGTAAGAACCTAATTTCTCCTTCTTTAGCACTCTCCAGACCAGTAGAGGTTAACTTTACGAATGGGACGTACCAAAGCAGTCCCTCTCACGGGCGGGACCCCCGAAGGGCCGATACCAGTACACGCTCACCGAACACCGCGTCCCGACGCGCCTGCACATCAACCCGATAATGACGAACAAAGGAATGCAAGGAGGACCAAACCGCAGCCTTACAAATATCCACTGGAGGCACGAGCGACGACTCAGCCCAAGAAGCCGCCTGACCCCGAGTGGAATGAGCCTTGAGAAACTCCGGAACAGGCTGCTGTTTCAGAAGATAAGCGGAAGCAATCGTCTCCTTGATCCAGCGCGCAATAGTAGCCTTAGAAGCGCCAGCTCCCCGACGAGGACCCGCCAGGAGGACAAAGAGATGAACGGACTTCCGGAATTCCTGGGTCCACTGCACATAAGAGCGAAGGACCCGACCGACATCCAACTTGCGCAGCTGCCGTTGCTCAGAAGAGCCCTCCCGACCACCCAAGACCGGGAGAACCACCGATTGATTGACATGAAAAGGAGAAACAACCTTCGGCAGAAAGGAAGGAACAGGCCGCAAGAACGACCCGCTCCCTAGAAAACTCCAAGAAGGGAGCCATACAAGAGAAAGCCTGCAGCTCAGAAACACGCCTAGCAGAAGTAATGGCCACCAAAAAGACCGCCTTCAAAGTAAGGTCCTTCAAAGAACAGTCGTCCAAGGGCTCGAAAGGCGGACGCACCAAAACAGAGAGAACCAGATTAAGATCCCAAGAGGGAACCGAGGGCCGTAGGGGAGGCCTAAGCAACTTGGCCGCCCGCAAAAACCGAATCACATCAGGAAGAGCCGATAAACGCTGACCTGACACCAACCCTCGAAAAGCCGACAGGGCCGCAAGATGAACCCGGAGAGAAGACCAAGCCAGGCCTCTATCCAGGCCATCCTGCAAGAACTCCAGAATGTTAGGCAGAGAAGCGCGAAAAGAGGTCACTCCCCGCGCCCGACACCATTCCTCAAAGAGACGCCAAACCCGCACATAAGCCCGAGAGGTAGAAAGCCTCCGGGACCCCAACAGTGTAGAGATCACCTTGTCTGAATATCCCTTCTTGCTAAGGCGACCCCTTTCAAGAGCCACGCCGTAAGACAGAAGGGAGACGGGTCGAACATGGGAATGGGACCCTGCATCAGAAGGTCGTCCGAGAGAGGCAGAGGAAGAGGATCCGCTACCAGGTGCCTCACCAGATCCGCATACCACGGACGGCGAGGCCAATCCGGCGCCACCAGCACCACCAAACCCGGATGGTGAACAATGCGAAGAAGCACCCTGCCCACCAGCGGCCAAGGAGGGAACACATACAACAGCCCCTCCATTGGCCACTGCTGGACCAGAGCATCCAGACCCTCGGCCAGACCGTCCCTGCGACGACTGAAGAAGCGGGGCACTTTGGCGTTGCCACCCGTGGCCATCAGGTCCATCAGGGGCTGCCCCCAAGCCTGCACTATCAACTGAAACGCCTCGGCGCCGAGACACCACTCTCCTGGATCTAGGAAGTGACGACTGAGGAAGTCTGCCTGAACATTTTCTACCCCGGCTATATGAGAGGCCGAGAGGTCCAGCAGATGGGATTCCGCCCAAACCATGAGCAGAGCCGCCTCCTGCGCCACCTGAGTGCTCTTGGTGCCCCCCTGACGATTGACATAAGCCACCGCCGTGGCATTGTCCGACAGCACTCTGACCGACTTGCCCAGCAACAGGGAGTGGAAAGCCAACAGCGCCAGACGGACCGCTCTGGTCTCCAACACGTTGATCGACCAGGCGGCCTCCTCCGCGGACCAGGTGCCCTGAGCTGAGTGACCCAAACACTGAGCCCCCCAACCCAGGAGACTCGCATCAGTCAGGAGCACTGTCCACTGCGGGAGATCCAGACCCACCCCCTGAACTAGGTGAGGGGTCTGGAGCCACCAACGCAGACTGCAGCGCGCCAAGCCTCGCAGGGGAACCGGAACATCCATCCCGTGCCTCTGGGGAGACCACCTCCGGAGCAGAGCATACTGGAGAGGACGCATGTGGGCCCGCGCCCACCTCACCACGTCCAGGGACGCCGCCATCGACCCCAAGACCTGGAGGAAATCTCGCGCCCGAGGACACCGGGACGCCAAAAGCAGGCGAATATGAGATTGCAATTTGCTCACCCGGCCCTCTGGGAGGAAGACCTTCCCCAAGGAGGTGTCGAACAGCACCCCTAGGTACTCCAGACGCTGAGCCGGGACCAACCGACTCTTGGAAAGGTTGACCACCCAGCCCAGCGACCGGAGAAACTCCACCACCCGAGCAGTAACCCGGGAGCTTTCCTGCAACGACTTTGCCCGAATTAACCAGTCGTCCAGGTAGGGGTGTACCAGGATACCCTCCGACCGCAAGGCTGCCGCGACGACCACCATCACCTTGGTGAACGTCCGAGGAGCCGTGGCCAGCCCAAAGGGAAGCGCACAGAACTGAAAGTGCCGACCCAAGATCGCAAAGCGCAGGAAACGCTGATGAGAGGCCCGAATGGGAACATGCAAGTAGGCCTCCGTCAGATCGAGAGAAGTGAGAAACTCCCTCGGCTGAATCGCCAGAATGACCGACCGCAGAGTTTCCATACGGAAAGAGGGAATCTTGAGAGCCCTGTTGACCCCTTTTAAATCGAGGATGGGCCGAAAAGTCCCCTCCTTTTTGGGCACCACAAAGTAAATGGAGTACCTGCCCGTGCCCCACTCCGGAGGGGGCACCGGAACAACTGCCCTGAGATCTAGCAAGCGCTGAAGGGTCTGGCGAAAAGCCTGCGTCTTCCCCGGAGTCTGACACGGAGAAGCGAGGAAAAAATCCGGCAGAGAGCGGGCGAACTCCAGGGCATAACCGTCCCGCACCACCTCCAGGACCCACTGATCGGACGTGATCTCGGCCCATTTGGGGAAAAATTCGCGCAGCCGAGCCCCCACCGGAACCAAAGGGGGCGCCGGCAAGGCGTCATTGTGCAGGACGGGAAGCGGGGGAACCGGCGGAGGGATTCCCTGCCCCCCGACGGGCCCCCCGAAAGGGCTGCATGCGCTGGAAGAACCGACCCCGGGAAAATCCCGGAGACTGGAAAGAAGCAGCCCCACGCCCAGGGCGATACTTGCGAAAATCCCGCAAACGCCCCCGGGCCGCACCCCCCCGAGACGCCGGGCGGGCACGGTCCTCCGGCAGACGGGGAACTTTCGAGTCCGACAGAGTCTGAATCAACTTATCCAAGTCCTCTCCAAACAAAAATGACCCCCGAAAGGGAAATTTAGTAAGCTTAGCTTTGGACGCAGCATCCGCCGCCCAAGCGCGCAGCCACAACACACGCCTTGCGGCCACGCCAAGAGCCATAGACTTAGCCGATATCCGCACCAAGTCATATAGAGCATCTGAGAGGAATGAGGCCGCCATCTCAATCTTCGCAACCTCCTGATCCACCAGAGACCAGTCGTCAGACTCTCGATCCAAGACCCGCTCCGCCCACCGAAACACGGCGCGAGCGACCAGTCCCCCACAAATAGCCGCCTGGACCCCAAAGGCAGAGACCTGAAAATTTTGCTTAAGGATGCTCTCCAATTTGCGCTCCTCAGGGTCCCGCAAGGCAGAACCGCCCTCAACAGGCACGGTATGCCGCTTGGAAATTGCCGAGACCACCGCATCCACGACTGGCGAAGCTAACGTAGCCCGATCCCCTTCAGGAATGGGATACAGGCGAGCCATGCTGCGCGCCAGCCGAAACGGCGCCTCCGGCGTTTTCCACTGCTCCAGAATAATATCCCGAATATCCTGATGCATAGGAAAAGAGCGGGAAACGGAACGGATCCCCCGTAACAGGGGGTCCCCCACACGCGAAGTCTCCGGCGGCGCGTCCTCAAAACGCAAAACCGAAGAAACCTGCTGAATAAGGTCAGGCAGCTCATCTTTCTGAAAAAGGCGCACCATGGACGCCTCGTCACTGGAGAACGGGAAATCCGACAACCCGCCGCCAGCTTCCGTCCCCTCCAGAGAGTCCTGGAACTCCTCAGAAGGGTCCAGGTCCTCCTCCAGACCGACCCGTTCCTCCGACCACAAATTCTCGTCCCACGACACCCGCGGACGCTTGGACAAGGGAGGCGGCGGAGGGGACGTCACGCCAGACGAAAGAGGCAAAGCCGCAGGGAGCGCGGAGGAAAACCCACCCCCCGAAACCCCCTGGGCGCAACCGGGACCCCCAGCCGCCTGAAAATAGGCTCTGCATAAAGAAAAGAAAAATTCAGGAGAAAAATCCCCCGAGGGTCCCAAGGGACTCCCTGCCACAGCAGGGGACCCAGCAGAACCTTGCCCCTGCATAGTCAAAACAGGGGGAAGGTCACCTGAGGTGGAAGACAAAATGGAGGGGCCAGACAGAGAAGATGGCGGTTTTCCCGCCAAAAAAGCTCCCTCCATAGCCTGAAGCGGCTGAGAAACCTGAATAGTCTCAGCCGCTAAAGCAGGCAAGCCGGCATCAGCTGTCAAAAAATCAGCTGAGAGGGAATCCTTCGGGGAATCCCTCCGTGGGCGGTTGTGGAAGACCGGGCTTCCCCACTGCTCCAAGCCGACTCGCGAGGCACCATCGGCGGGGAGCTCTGGGCGCCTGCAGCCGCTGCCGACGGAGCTCCACCACCTCACCCACCCAAACCGCCGAGTTCAGGCCGGCCGCGAGTGCCTCGCGGCTGGACTAAAATTGTGGCCTACTCCCCCGGAGAAGGGCACAATTGCTCCATACGCGACCTAGCTATAAAAAAGTGCTGGTTACATGAAAAAATACAGTAAAATACAGTTTTCTTAAAGGGATACAACCCTCCAGACCAGCACTACCTCAGGATTTTTTTTTTTTTTTTTTTACAGAACAGACTCCACAGGCTCTCGAAGCAATATGCCTTGCTTGATTTAGGGGGCAAGGCTTACTGCTGAGGCTCCTCTAAAAAAATGTGGGGAGGTGGAGGAAGTGGGGGGAGGGACCCCGCTCGTGACCCGCCGGGTTTGACACCCCCGAGGTCGGACGAACCCCCAAACAGAGTCCGCCCAAGCTCCGTCCGGCTAAAAACAGGGACAATAAACCCCCTAAACAAATTCCAACAGCCCTACCAAGGGAGATGGGTACAGATCACTCAACACCTGCTGGAGACTGAAAGAAGACTGAGGGAAATAGAGAGGAGGGGCTAGGATATACTGTCCCAAAGTTTTGTTTTCAGTCTCCACCTGCTGGTCATGATTAGATATATACCCATTCGTAAAGTTAACCTCTACTGGTCTGGAGAGTGCTAAAGAAAAAACAGTTCACACCTGGTCAAAAGTTGTGCATAACTTGTCGAAAAGAGATAAACACTAAAATAACTGCTCAAGTTTCATTATAAAAACATAAGAACATAAGAAGTTGCCTCCACTGAGTCAGACCAGGGGTCCATCTCGCCCAGCGGTCCGCTCCCGCGGTGGCCCACCAGGTCCGTGACCTGTGAAGTGGTTTTTGTCCACTTTTATAACCTACCTCTAGTTCTATCTGTACCCCTCAATCCCCCTATCCTCTAGGAACCTATCCAAACCTTCCTTGAACCCCTGTAAAGTGCTCTGGCCTATCACGTCCTCCGGAAGCGTGTTCCATGTGTCCACCACCCTTTGGGTAAAAAAGAACTTCCTAGCATTAGTTCTAAACCTGTCCCCTTTCAATTTCTCCGAGTGACCCCTAGTGGTTGTGGGTCCCCACAGTTTGAAGAATCTGTCCTTATTCACTTTCTCTATGCCCTTTAGGATTTTGAAGGTTTCTATCATGTCCCCTCATCTGATGAAGAACCAATTGCAAAAATTGAAAAAGTTAATACTAGCTTGGTGGAACTTGGGGAGTCACCCATGGGGATATGCAGGGCTGGATTAACCAATAATCCCAGTAGACATGTGCCTAGGGCCCAAAATGGTCAGGGGGGCCGGATGAAGGAGCCCCCCCCCTGATAGGCAACGCGCCCCCCTCCCAGATCAGCAACGCGGGGCCCCCCATCGACGGAAAGTAATACAAACTAGAGCGTGGGTAAGAAAGGCAAAGGGAACTGTAATTTTACAAGCGGTGCTGCTTTCCCAAAGCTTCCCTCTGACGCAGCTTCCTGTTTCCGCCTAGGCGTGTCAGATGGAAGCTTTGGGTAAGCAGCACCGCTTGCAAAATTACAGTTCCCCTTGCCTTCCTTACCCGCGTTGCTCGTTTGTATTACTTTCTGTCGATGGGGGGGAGGGCCCGCGTTGCCGATCAGGAGGGCCGTGTTGCCGATCGATGCTGGGGGGGGGGGCGTCGCCATTCTAAAATAAAAAAATAGGAGTGAAAGGTGAGTGGTGAGATGGGCCTGGGGTGGAGGGAGATAGAAAAGGGGGCAAGGCAAAGCAGGGCAGATGATAGATGTGGGGGGAAGGGAGACCGAAGGGAGCAGGGCAGAAGATGGATGTGGGAAGAAAGGGGCAGGACAGGACAGATGATGGAATGGGGAGAAGGGAGACAGAAGGAAGCAGGGCAGATGATGGAAGGGGGGAGAACTTGTGCCCAGCCCTCACCACTGCTACTGCTTTCCCATATGCTGGATGGGGGGAAGAAGGAGAAATTAGGTTCTTACCTGCTAATTTACTTTCTTTTAGCTTCTCCAGACCAGTAGAGGTTAACTTTACGATTGGGTATATATCTAATCATGACCAGCAGGTGGAGACTGAAAACAAAACTTTGGGACAGTATATCCTAGCCCCTCCTCTCTATTTCCCTCAGTCTGCCGAATAGCCAAGCAGAACCAAGAACTGGAAAACAACAGAGAGAAAAAACAATACTCCGAAAGGAGTAACAAATAACATACCCAAAAAATGCTGTTGGAAAATGCAGAGGAGAAATTCCCGAAGGAAGAAGGTCCCCACAGCTCGCCAGCTAAGCCAGCCGAGCCACAGCCGCTGTTCTTCAATTCTCCCCGGCCCTAGAAAAATACTAGAACCCGCAGCAAAAACCAAAAACTGCCCGCGCAACAGCCCCAACAACAACAACAACAGACAGGGTGGGGACCTCTACTGGTCTGGAGAAGCTAAAAGAAAGTAAATTAGCAGGTAAGAACCTAATTTCTCCTTCTTTAGCACTCTCCAGACCAGTAGAGGTTAACTTTACGATTGGGACGTACCAAAGCAGTCCCTCTCACGGGCGGGACCCCCGAAGGGCCGATACCAGAACACGCTCACCGAACACCGCGTCCCGACGCGCCTGAACATCTACCCGATAATGCCGAACAAATGAATGCAAGGAGGACCAAACCGCAGCCTTACAAATATCCACCGGAGGCACGAGCGACGACTCAGCCCAAGAAGCCGCCTGACCCCTAGTGGAATGAGCCTTGAGAAACTCCGGAACCGGCTTCTGACTCAGAAGATAAGCGGAAGCAATCATCTCCTTGATCCAACGCGCAATAGTAGCCTTAGAAGCGCCAGCCCCCCGACGAGGACCCGCCAGAAGCACAAAGAGATGATCGGAGCTCCGAAAATCCCGGGTCCGCTGCACATAAGCATGGAGGACCCGACCGACATCCAACTTGCGCAGCTGTCGTTGCTCAGAAGAACCCTCCCGACTACCCAAGACCGGGAGGACCACCGATTGATTGACATGAAAAGGAGAAACTACCTTCGGCAGAAAGGAAGGAACAGGCCGCAAAACAACCCGCTCCTTCGAAAACTCCAGGAAGGGAGCCCTACAAGAGAAAGCCTGTAGCTCAGACACCCGTCTAGCGGAAGTAATGGCCACCAAAAAGACCGACTTCAGCGTAAGGTCCTTCAACGAACAGCCATCCAACGGCTCGAAAGGAGGGCGCACTAGAACAGAGAGAACCAGATTGAGATCCCAAGATGGAATCGAGGGCCTTATGGGAGGCCTGATCAACTTGGCCGCCCTAAGAAAACGAATCACATCAGGAATGGCTGACAAACGCTGACCTGACACCAGCCCCCGAAAAGCCGACAGGGCCGCCAGATGAACCCGAAGAGAAGACCAGGCCAGGCCCCTATCCAGGCCATCCTGCAAAAACTCTAGAATGTTAGGCAGAGAAGCGCGAAAGGAGACCACTCCCCGCGCTCGGCACCATTCCTCAAAAAGACGCCAAACCCGTACATAAGCCCGAGAGGTAGAAAGCCTCCGGGACCCCAAAAGTGTAGAGATCACCTTGTCGGAATATCCCTTCTTACTCAGGCGGCCCCTTTCAAGAGCCAAGCCGTAAGACAAAAGGGAGACGGGTCGAACATGGGAATGGGACCCTGCGTCAGAAGATCGCACCCGAGAGGCAGAGGAAGAGGATCCGCCACCAGATGCCTCACCAGATCCGCATACCACGGACGACGAGGCCAATCCGGAGCCACCAAGACCACCAGCCCCGGATGGCGAACAATGCGAAGCAGTACTCTGCCCACTAATGGCCAAGGAGGGAACACATACAACAGCCCCTCCGTTGGCCACGGTTGGACCAGAGCATCCAGACCCTCGGCCAGACCGTCCCTGCGACGACTGAAGAAGCGGGGTACTTTGGCGTTGCCACTTGTAGCCATCAGATCCATCAGGGGCTGCCCCCAAGCACGCACTAGCAACTGAAACGCCTCGGCGCCGAGACACCACTCTCCCGGATCCAAGAAGTGACGACTGAGGAAGTCCGCCTGAACGTTTTCTACCCCGGCAATGTGAGAGGCCGAGAGGTCCAGAAGATGCGACTCCGCCCAAACCATGAGCCGAGCCGCCTCCTGCGCCACCAGAGTGCTCTTGGTGCCCCCCTGACGATTGACATAAGCCACCGCCGTGGCATTGTCCGACAGGACTCTGACCGACTTGCCCAACAAAAGGGAGTGGAAAGCCAACAGCGCCAGCCGGACCGCCCTGGTCTCCAACACGTTGATCGACCAGGAGGCCTCCTCCGTGGACCAGGTTCCCTGAGCTGAGTGACCCAGACACTGGGCCCCCCAACCCAGGAGACTCGCATCCGTAAGGAGCACCGTCCACTGCGGAAGATCCAGACCCACCCCCTGAACTAGGTGAGGGGTCCGGAGCCACCAACGCAGACTGCAGCGCGCCAAGCCTCGCAGGGGAACCGGAACATCCATCCCGTGCCTCTGGGGAGACCACCTCCGGAGCAGAGCATACTGGAGAGGACGCATGTGGGCCCGCGCCCACCTCACCACGTCCAGGGACGCCGCCATCGACCCCAGGACCTGGAGGAAATCTCGCGCCCGAGGACACCGGGACGCCAAAAGCAGGCGAATCTGAGACTGCAATTTGCTCACCCGGGCCTCTGGGAGGAAGACCTTCCCCAAGGAGGTGTCGAACAGCACCCCGAGGTACTCCAGACGCTGAGCCGGAACCAACCGACTCTTGGAAAGGTTGACCACCCAGCCCAGCGACCGGAGAAACTCCACCACCCGAGCCGTAACCCGAGAGCTTTCCTGCAACGACTTGGCCCGAATTAACCAGTCGTCCAGGTAGGGGTGTACCAGAATGCCCTCCGACCGCAAGGCTGCCGCGACGACCACCATCACCTTGGTGAACGTCCGGGGAGCCGTGGCCAGCCCAAAGGGAAGCGCACAGAACTGATAGTGCCGACCCAAGATCGCAAAGCGCAGGAAACGCTGATGAGAGGTCCAAATAGGAACATGCAAGTAGGCCTCCGTCAGATCGAGAGAAGTGAGAAACTCCCCCGGCTGAACCGCCAGAATGACCGACCGCAGCGTTTCCATACGGAAAGAGGGAACCTTGAGAGCCCTGTTGACCCCTTTCAAATCGAGGATGGGCCGAAAAGTCCCCTCCTTCTTGGGCACCACAAAGTAAATGGAGTACCTGCCCGTGCCCCACTCCGGGGGGGGCACCGGAACTACTGCCCTGAGATCTAGCAAGCGCTGAAGGGTCTGGCGAAAAGCCTGCGTCTTCCCCGGAGTCTGACACGGAGAAGCGAGGAAAAAATCCGGCAGAGAGCGGGCGAACTCCAGGGCATAACCGTCCCGCACCACCTCCAGGACCCACTGATCGGACGTGATCTCGGCCCATTTGGGAAAAAAGTCGCGCAGCCGGGCCCCCACCGGAACCAAGGGGGGCGCCGGCAAGGCGTCATTGTGCAGGACGGGAAGCGGGGGAACCGGCGGAGGGGTTCCCTGCCCCCCGACGGGCCCCCCAAAAGGGCTGCATGCGCTGGAAGAACCGACCCCGGGAAAACCCCGGAGACTGGAAAGAAGCAGCCCCACGCCCAGGGCGATACTTGCGAAATTCCCGCAAACGCCCCCGGGCCGCACCACCCCGAGACGCCGGGCGGGCACGGTCCTCCGGCAAACGGGGAACTTTCGAGTCCGACAGAGTCTGAATCAACTTATCCAAGTCCTCTCCAAATAAAAACGACCCCCGAAAGGGAAATTTAGTAAGCTTAGCTTTGGACGCAGCATCCGCCGCCCAAGCGCGCAGCCACAACACACGCCTTGCGGCCACGCCAAAAGCCATGGACTTAGCCGAGATCCGCACCAAGTCATACAGAGCATCCGAGAGGAATGAGGCAGCCATCTCAATCTTCGCTACCTCCTGATCCACCAGAGACCAGTCGTCAGACTCTCGATCCAAGACCCGCTCCGCCCACCGAAACACGGCGCGAGCGACCAGTCCCCCACAAATAGCCGCCTGGACCCCAAAGGCAGAGACTTGAAAATTTTGCTTAAGGATGGTCTCCAATTTGCGCTCCTCAGAGTCCCGCAAGGCAGAACCGCCCTCAACAGGCACGGTATGCCGCTTGGAAATAGCCGAGACCACCGCATCCACGACTGGCGAAGCTAACGTAGCCCGATCCCCTTCAGGAATGGGATACAGGCGAGCCATGCTGCGCGCCAGCCGAAATGGCGTCTCCGGCGTTTTCCACTGCTCAAGAATAATATCCCGAATATCCTGATGCATAGGAAAAGAGCGGGAAACGGAACGGATCCCTCGTAACAGAGGGTCCCCCACACGCGGAGTCTCCGGCGGCGCGTCCTCAAAACGCAAAGCCGAAGAAACCTGTTGAATAAGGTCAGGCAGCTCATCTCTCTGAAAAAGGCGCACCACGGACGCCTCGTCACTGGAGAACGGGAAACCCGACAACCCGCCGCCAGCTTCCGTCCCCTCCAGAGGGTCCTGGAATTCCTCAGAAGGGTCCAGGTCCTCCTCCAGACCGACACGTTCCTCCGACCACAAATCCTCGTCCCACGACACCCGCGGACGCTTGGACAAGAGAGGCGGTGGAGGGGACGTCACGTCAGACGAGAGAGGCAAAGCCGCAGGGAGCGCGGAGGAAACCCCACCCCCCCCGAGACCCCCTGGGCGCAACCGGGACCCCCAGCCGCCTGAAAATAGGCTTTGCATAAAGAAAAGAAAAAATCAGGGGAAAAACCCCCCGAGGGTCCCAAGGGACTCCCTGCCACAGCAGGGGACCCAGCAGAAACCTGCCCCTGCTTAGACAAAACAGGGGGAAGGTCACCTGAGGTGGAAGACAAAATGGAGGGGCCAGACAGAGAAGATGGCGTCTTTCCCGCCAAAACAGCTCCCTCCACAGCCTGCAGCGGCTGAGAGACCTGAATAGTCTCAGCCGCTAAAACAGGCAAGCCGGCATCAGCTGTCAAAATATCAGCTGAGAGGGAATCCTCTAACACCCGACCGTCGGCGGCTCGGGGAATCCCTCCGTGGGCGGACGGAGAAGACCGGGCTTCTCCACCGTTCCCTGCCGACTCGCGAGGCACCATCGGCGGGGAGCTCTGGGCGCCTGCAGCCGCTGCCGACGGAGCTCCTCCACCGCACCGGCCTGAACACCGCTTGCACAGGCCGGCCGCGAGTGCCTCGCGTCTGGAGCACAATGAGCACTTTTTCCCTTTAGAAGTGCTCATTGCTCCATACGCGACCTAGCTGTAAAAAAGTGCCGGTTAGTTGAAAAAATACAGTAAAATACAGTTTTCTTAAAGGGATACAACCCTCCAGACCAGCACTACCTCAGGATTTTTTTTTTTTTACAGAACAGACTCCACAGGCTCTCGAAGCAATATGCCTTGCTTGATTTAGGGGGCAAGGCTTACTGCTGAGGCTCCTCTAAAAAAATATGGGGAGGTGGAGGAAGTGGGGGGAGGGACCCCGCTCGTGACCCGCCGGGTTTGACACCCCCGAGGTCGGACGAACCCCCAAACAGAGTCCGTCCAAGCTCCGTCCGGCTAAAAACAGGGACAATAAACCTCTAAACAAATTCCAACAGCCCTACCAAGGGAGATGGGTACAGATCACTCAACACCTGCTGGAGACTGAAAGAAGACTGAGGGAAATAGAGAGGAGGGGCTAGGATATACTGTCCCAAAGTTTTGTTTTCAGTCTCCACCTGCTGGTCATGATTAGATATATACCCAATCGTAAAGTTAACCTCTACTGGTCTGGAGAGTGCTAAAGAAGATAGAGTTAGTGAGATAGTGGAGGGGTGAAGGAAAGGGGTGGCAAGCTGTGAGTAGACACAGTGAAAATAGGGAAACCGAGGGCTGAATAGTAAGAAAAAATTTAATTTAGACAGAGGCAGAAAATAGAGAAGAAAGACCAGAGAAGAAAAGGAAAGAGAAGAGAGAGGAGAGAGATGCCAAAGAACGGGGAAGGACACAGAGATATCACATCCGAATGAAGGAAATGAGAAGAGAGGTGCTAAAAACCACAGGGAGGAGGGAAGGAGAGATGGAAGGAGAAAGATGCCAGACTATGAGGGGAACAGAGGGAAGGTGATGGATGTCAGACCAAGGGGGGAAGGGGGCAGGAGCAGAGATGGCAGAGGGAGACAAACATTTTCTGGAAGAGGCAGGCAGTGGATGGAAGGAAGAGAATGATGAGAAGATGAGAAAAGCAGAAACCAGACAACAAAGGTAGAAAAGAATTTCTATTTGTTTTATTTTTGCTTTATGATAAGGTATTATTGTAGCTGTGTTGATAATCGTTTATTAATAGAAAATGGAAATAAGATGATACTGTTTATTGAACTAATTTTAATACATTTTTTACAAATTCAGAGACCATATCTCCTTTCCTCAGGTCAGGACAGGGATACTGTAAAAGCAGTATATTTTACTGATCTGAAGAAAGAGGTTTTAACCTCTGAAAGCTAAGAAAGAAATGTATTAGTCCAATAAAATGATGGGCATGCCCCATGACTCCTACCCAAATGCAAAATATAAATTGGTGGGCTTCCCAAAGCCCTGCCAGCTGAAGATCTCTTCCTCCTGGAAGGAAGGGGAGTTTTGTTCAGAGATGTTTGGAGGTTGCATAGAAGAAAAACTCTACACTGGCACTGGTATGGTAATCTTTCTTTGTTTTGAATTTTAAAATAAAAGAAATAAAGTGGAAATAAAGAAGCAAATACATGGGGCGGGGCATGTGGGTGGGGCCCAGTGTACTTGTGTGCCTAGGGGCCCTCGACGAATTAATCCTGCCCTGGGGATATGCCACACATGGGATGAAGGAAAAAGAATTAAGAAAGGGGCAGAAAAATGGAATAAAGCAGAAGCTGAAAGGTCTGTGCCAAAGACTGGCGGTTGGAAGTTTATTGGACCTTCAGAAGTTACTTTTTCAACCACCCAGCAGCGATGTGATTGCTTGTCACAAAGCTTACCAGGATCGTTTTGAACAAGCTCTCAGAACTGTTTTTGAAACATGCACTAGTCGGGTCTCCTGAGGCAGGCAGTGAAACGGGGCCACGTTGGGACCCCATTAACCTTGTTATTGCAAGCTAAGTGAACGCATTTCTAATCTATTTATGCAGTGACTTTTCGCAAGATTGACATAAGAAGAAAGGAAAACTACCATCATATTTTGAAATTGTGTAAAGTTCTTCAAATTTTATGAAAAAATCCTAGTCTATGAGTGTGATCAAAAAACGTATATAGTAGCAATGACTGGAAGATGAACTCTTTACACAGGGAGGTTTTTCAGCCTTCCCTCCAGAGTTCCATATCTCTGAGCTTTTATAGGTTTTTGATCACCCTCTTCAGACAGAATACTCTTAGGGTCAGTTGTTTCGATTATATAAAGACTGACGTAGGGCAGAAAGTAGTGAAGAAAGGGGGAGCATAAAGAAATATTAAATGGATAGGAGGCCCTGGAAACAGAGTTAAGAAGACAGATAAGAGACTGGGACTAAGATGATCAGAAAATCAAAGGGCTCCTTTTACAAAGCCGCACTAGAGCCTTAATGCGCGGAATAGCGCACGCTAAATTGCCGCATGCGCTAGCCGCTACCGCCTCCTTTTGAGCAAGTGGTAGATTTCCGGCCAGCGCGCGCTAATCCGGAGCTTTGTAAAAGGAGCCCAAAGTCACCAGACAACAAACAGAGAAGAAATGATTTTATTTTAATTTCGGTGTTTGAGAATGTCCATCTGCTGTTTTCCTGGTACTGGGCTGCATGCAGAATCTGGCTTCTTGCAATTTCAGGTTCTCTCTCTTCTGCACGTGTCTGAAGAGGGATCTTGGTGTAAGTTCTAGGGCTCATTTCCTAAGTATATTCTTGTGTGAGTTTGGAAGTTGCTGTTGTTATGGAAATAAGCCTGAGTAGCTTTTGAAGGGTTTTGTATTACTTCACAAGATACCTGGTGCTAGAGAGGGTTTCTGTTGCTTCTACTGAAATGACACCAAAACTGAACATTTATTTTGTTGGGAGAAATATCCTGCTTCTACACCCGTTGTTGTATAAGTAAGGCTTCTGTGAATGCAGATTTTGGGCCCCTTTTATAAAGGGAATCGCTACCACTGTTTTGTAAAAGAGGCTCCATATATTTAAACTTAATACCTTGATGATCCAGTGTACAGGGTCAGAGATCATTATTTTACAAGCCACATAATTTTGTTGCAATTAAATTATGCATTTATGCACATTAGTTATTGCATCAGCATTGGCACGTGCTCATTAGCACAGGTTTAGCGCACAAGTCCTTACCACCTACAAAATAGGTGGCAGTAGGAGTTCACATGCTAAGAAGGACCACACACAATTGGCAACATTAGTGAGTGGCTATTAATGGAAAAATCAGAAGTGGCCATATTATCCTGTGGCAAAAAAGGCCTTAGTGTGTGGAAAAACCCACATAAGAGCACACTAAGACCACTTTTTGCCATAGCTTTGTAAAAGGGCCCTTTAATTTTTTTTCTCTCTTATTTATTTTTAGTGACTTTTTGTTTAGATTACCCAATTATTATTTATCTCAGACTTTTCTCATTATTATTTTTATTCCTATTTTTTATTTTAATACTTATCAGACAATCGGTATTTTCCTTACCCCCCACCCCACCCCCAATTTTTAAAGGAAGTCTGTATCCCCCCTCCCTTTTACTAAGCCATGGTAGAGGTTTTTACTGTGGTCCAGAGCGCTAAATGCTCCAATGCTCTATTGTGGCTTAGTGAAAAAAGGTGGGGTGTTAAATATTTCTGAACCACAGAAAAGTTCAGCATTTGCAGGAGCATTTCCATTTCACTTCTGCTGTCATATTGTGCAGCAGGATGCTACAAAAATGCAATTATATCCTTTTCTGGGCCAAATGTTAATCAGTTCTTTTATTCTACAACTAGTATTTTTAAGTCCGTTATATTAACGGGTGCTAGAACAGATGTGTAGAATTTTAGCACAATGGGGGGGGGGGGTGAGGTTACTAACCTAAAAATAAAATCATTCATCACCTTTGTTGTTTGGTGATTTTATCTTTCTAATTTCTCAGTCCCTGACTCAGTCCCTGCTGTCAACTCTGGCCTACTCTCTGCTCATTATTTCTTTTTTTCTCCTCCTTCACTTCCTGCTCTATACCAATATTTTTGCATTAAACTTTCTTCCTCCATCTCAAATCTATCTAGTTTTCATCTATTCAATTCCCTTCTCCTCCATTTATGGGCACTATCTCTCTTCTCTTACCTTCCCCCTCGTCTCCATGAGCATCATCTCCTTTATTTCAGCATCTTTTCATGCACTTCTGATACTTCAACCCCACCCCCACCCCACCCGCATACTCTGTCTCTCCTACCTGCCCTCCAAATGTCTGCTTTTCTGCGCTGCTCGGTGTTTAAATTGTACTGTCTCGGTTTAGTTTTCAGTCCATATGTGCACTACCTCTTTCCATCTCCCCTCCCCTCCATAGGCATTATTTCTTCCCTTCCCTCTATCTATGGTCCACCACTTCTTCCTTTCTCTCTTTCCACCGCTGTCACATAAGAACATAAGCAATGCCTCCGCTGGGTCAGACCTGAGGTCCATCGTGCCCAGCAATCCGCTCACGTGGCGGCCCAACAGGTCCAGGACCTGTGCAGTAATCTTCTATCTATACCCCTCTATCCCCTTTTCCAGCAGGAAATTGTCCAATCCTTTCTTAAACCCCAGTACCGTACTCTGCCCTATTACGTCCTCTGGAAGCACATTCCAGGTGTCCACCACACGTTGGGTAAAGAAGAATTTCCTAGCATTCGTTTTGAATCTGTCCCCTTTCAACTTTTCTGAATGCCCTCTTGTTCTTTTATTCGAAAGTTTGAAGAATCTATCCCTCTCTACTCTCTATTTTTTTTTATTTTATTTATAATTTTATACAATATTCCCAAGCATAAACATCTTGTACAGAAAGATTGTATTAAGACAAATAAAAAGAAAGAAAATAAATTACAATACAGTATAGAAGATATTAAACATCTTAACATCTTCTCCTTATAAAGACAATCTCTAGTCCTCTCTACTCTCTCTATGCCCTTCATGTCCTCCCTTCCATCCATGGTTACCATCTACTTTCATTGTTTTTATAACCTCTCCCTCTCAAAAATCCTCCTAACTCCACACCTATTCCAGCATCTTTTCATGCACTTGACTCTTCATCTCCATCCCATCCGCGTACTCTGTCTCTCCTACCTGCCCTTCAAATGTCTGCTTCTCTGCACTGCTCGGCGGTTAAACTGTACTGTCTCGGTTTAGTTTTCAGCCCATGGCGCAGGGGAGCGTTTGGAGTTGGGCCTCATCCATTCTCGGCTGCCATTAGATAGCGTGCTCTGCGCGACGCTCCCAGTTGGCCTTCTATTGGTCGCGGCTGCTGCCTGTTTTTTCAAGCCTTCCACACGCCTATATTGAACTGCGTATGCAGAGGCACGGCGCAAAGGGTTTTATTATTATAGATTGTTGCTAGCTAGGGGCCCTTTTACCCCACAGGCTTTGCACCTACTACACATTAATCTTTGCTGCTAACATGCAGAAAGTGCAAAACTTACTGTACTTTAGTAAAACTAAGGCCCCTAGGACCTGTGCAAAATGGGTGTTAAGGGCATTATCATGCACAAAAAGCATATGCTAATAACTCACCTTGAGCTCCTACTGAAAATGGTGTCGTTTAATCCAAGATCATCATCAAAGTGATTCAACTTGAACTCACATTTAGCAAAATGACAATTTAAAAATGAAACCCAAGAATTGCCTATTCCCGGCTCCTTCGGCCGTCACCTGCTAATCACCAACTGAACTTTAACTGCCAAACTTCAAAAGTTCTGCTAAAAAGCATTCTCGGATTGGACCGTTAACATTCTAGTCATTTACATACCTATTTAGATTGGTTAAAGCTGACAAAGGTTCAGAATACACTTTCACACTATTTAAACCTACACAGTAAACAATGGCAGAAAAAGACCCTCATGGTCCATCCAGTTTGCTGCCCAAGAAGGTGGCCAGAGCCCCGACCATCACTTCCTGTGGGCCCAGGTCACCCAAAATATACAAACTGCCCTTTTAGAGCAGGTGTATGAAAATATATTTCATGTCTAGTCATTGTGGATATCCTGAAAATGAAAATTTAGGGCTCCTTTTATCAAGCCACGCTAGCGGGGTTAGCGCGCACGACTTTTAATCACGCGCTAACCCCCGCGCTGGCCAAAAAACTACTGCCTGCTCAAGGCAGGCGTCAGCGGCTAACGTGGCCGGCGGTTTAACGCCCGTTAAACTGCTAGCGTGGCTTGATAAAAGGAGCCCTTAGTTGTGGACCTCAGGAACCAGAGATGTGCATCCCTGCTCTAGAAGAAACTGAGGAAGCCACTGATTGCCCTGGGATTGGTAGCACGGAATGTTGCTACTATTTGGGTTTCTGCCAGGGACTGACCACTGCGGAAACAAGGTACTGGGCTAGATGGTCATTGGTCTAACCCAGGATGGCGATGTTTATGTTCTTATGTTTCAATGCTGGTTGTGAAGTAACCAAATAGGCAGCCGAGCATATGTGGTGTACTGCTGACAGTATTCAATTTATCACAGTTCCCCTCACAGTAAGTGACCCCCTCTGGGGTTGTCACAACTGCACCTGTCTCTCACCACATGCAGGATACAGATCATACAAGTTTGTCTGGCATCGGCCTCCGTTCTCCCATGCTGGATTTGGCCACGTGCAGGACACAGACCATACAAGTCTGTCTGGCATCGGCCTCCGTTTGCCCATGCTGGATTAGGCCACGTGCGGGACACAGACCGTACAAGTCTGTCTGGTATTGGCCTCTGTTCCCCCATACTGGATTTGGCTACTCTTCTTTGGCTATCGCCAGTAGAAGCGCAATGAATATTAACACCAGTTCACTGTAAAGAAAAATAAATATTTGTAATTCAAATAAAAAAATAAACATTTGCATCAATTCCAAACCAATTTTAAAAATAATTTAGTCAGAAAGGCCCTCTTTTATTAAGCTATAGTAGACATTTCTCCCACTGCCTGGAACACTAATGGCTCCTTTTACGAAGGTGTGCTAGCGTTTTTAACGCACGCACATGATTACGCGCGCTATAGTGCATGCTAGCCAAAAAACTACTGCCTGCTTAAACGGAGGCGGTAGCAGCTAGCACACGCTAAAACCGCTGGCGCACCTTTGTAAAAGGAGCCCTAAATGCTCAGTTGCTCGGGAATTTTGAGAGTCGGTGCATTTAGCAAAAAAAAAAAAAAAGAGTGTGTGGGGGGAGGGGGTAAGTTTCTAAAATCAATAAATTCAGGTTCAGAATTTTTCAGCTCTAAGAAACCCTGAAGAGAATATGGTAAAAAAGATCATCTGCATTTAGAAAAATAATTTTGAAATAAGGTTCCAGTACTAGACTGTGTGTATTATGAGTTAATAAATGGAACCCTTTGGTAAGTATCTTTTAAAATTATTATTTCATATTTATTAGCACATAATATAGCATCATTAAAGGGACATGAAAGTAATGAACAATAACTATCAAGAAACCAGAGAAAGGACTTCCATGAAATTGATAAGACAGAAGGAGAAACACTCAAGCCTCATGAAATGATATGAGCCTGAAGGCAGTAATCAGGAAGCCTGCTAGCCCCAGGCTAGCATGCAGTGGCTGAAGTATAATGAGAAGAGATGAGCCTGCAGCACTTCCCAGTCATTTTGTGATTGTGGCCAAATAAAATAGTGTGAGCCCACCTAGATCAGGACCCCTAACACGGGTTTTGTGACTCCATTTACAGTCCCAACCCAGTTTGGAAAGCTCTGCTGCAGGCAGTGATAAAGAAGCCGAGGAATTGGCTAAAGCATAGAGAGGGATTTCTATTCCGCCATTACCTTGTAGTTCAAGGCGGATTACAAAAGAATTATCCAGGATGTATTACAACAAGAACTTACAAAAAAAAAATAAAAATTGGTCATTTTCAAAAAGAGTGAGAAATGGGTAAGGTTATTTGTTTGGGGTAGTTGGCTTTAGTGAGAGGTGGAGTTTGGAACTTGCGGTATTATTTCTTTTTCAGGGTTTTCTTGAAGAGTATAGTCTTTATTTCTTTTCTAAAAGTCTTGTAGTCAAGGGATGCCGTCAGTAGATTGGCGATTTGGTTGTCTAGTTTGGCTGCTTGAGTGGCCAGGAGGCCATCATATAGTTTTTTCCGTTTGACCTCCTTAATTGGGGGAGTATGAGAATAGGGCGTGAGTTTTCCTATGTCTGGTTGAGGTGTTGTAGATGAGGCAGTTATTCAGGTAGTTTGGACTGTCTCCGTATAAAGTCTTAAATAGTAGACAGTAGAATTTAAATTGTATTCTTGCTGGGAACGGAAGCCAATGCGATTGGAGATATGCTTCTGTAATGTGGTCATGTTTCTTTAATGAGTAGATGAGTCTTAGTGCTGTGTTTTGGATAGTTTGTAGTTGTTTTGTTATGGTTGTAGGGCATGGGAGGTAGAGGATATTACAGTAGTCAAGTAGGCCTAGTATTAAGGACTGAACTATGAGCTGGAATTGTGTTTTCTCGAAGAATTTCCGAACTTGTCTTAAGTTTCTCATGACTAAGAATGACTTTTGTATTGTTTTATTGATTTGCGGTTGTATGGTGCAGCATCTGTCGATAGTTATTCCTAGCAGTTTTAGGATGGTTTGTATGGGGTAGTTGATTGCGTTGATTTTAATGTTGGTTATGGTTGGTATTTTGTCATTTTCTAGGAGGATGAATTTAGTTTTATCTGGGTTCAATTTCAGTTTGTGATCTTTCATCCAGGTTGCTATTGACTTTAGTGTTGATTTTGGCGTGGTGAAAGCATAGAAGGGAGCTGCTAGCCTTGGGAGTGGCTGAAGAAGGTGTTGTCTCTCTGCCAAACCATCTCTCACTTGGAGCAGTACTTATCCCAGGACAAGCAGGCAGCATATTCTCAACAGTAGGTGACGTCACCGACAGAGCCCCGCAGCGGACAGCCTCGAAAGCAGACCCGTTTGAAGATCCTTGTAAGAGCTCCCGAGTGCCGCACTGCGCATGCGCGAGTGCCCTCCCGCTCGAGTTAGGGCGCGCGTCTCCTGCAAGGAACCTCAGTTCAAACAGACTATTATGTTCTTCCAAAGTCTGGGGTTCGAAGTCAACTTTCCAAAATCCCAGCTGACCCCATCTCAGTCTCTCCAATTCATTGGGGCCACTCTAGACACTGTCCAGCTCAGAGCATTTCTACCTCCACCATGTCGGGATACCCTCATTCGCCTTTGCCATCAAGTGTCTCATCTCACATCAATTTCAGCAAGACAAATGATGGTTCTGCTCGGTCACATGGCTTCTAAAGTTCACGTGACTCCTTTTGCCAGACTTCACCTTCACGTACCTCAGTGGACCCTGGCATCTCAGTGGCAACAAGCTACCGACCCGCTTTCTCAACAAATTACAGTAACTCCTTTGTTGAAGCAGTCTCTCCACTGGTGGATGCTCTCTTCTAATCTTTCCAGAGGTTTGCTGTTCCACAATCTCCCTCATCGGAAGGTTCTCACAACAGACTTGTCAACCTACGCATGGGGAGCCCATCTCGACGGACTCCGTACCCAAGGTCATTGGACTCCTGCAGACCGTCTTTGTCACATCAATCTGTTGGAACTCAGAGCGATTTTCAATGCTCTCAAAGCTTTTCAACACCTTCTTCACGACAACGTAGTCCATGTCCGGACGGACAACCAGGTCGCCATGTACTATGTCAACAAACAGGGAGGTACGGGATCTCACTCCCTTTGTCAAGAAGCTCTGAAGCTGTGGGATTGGGCAGTCCATCAGAACATCTTTCTCAGAGCTGCATATATTCAAGGTCAGCACAACTGTCTGGCAGACAAATTGAGTCTTCTGCAACCTCACGAATGGACACTCAATTCCTCGCCTCTACGTCAGGTGTTTGCTCAATGAGGGACCCCTCAGATAGACCTCTTTGCGTCTCCCCTAAACAACAAGCTGCCTCAGTTCTGCTCTCGAATATACTCTCCTCAGCATCTCGAGGCAGATGCTTTTCTCCTGGATTGGACAGGTCAGTTTCTCTATGCCTTCCCTCCATTCCCTCTGATTCTCAAGACTCTTGTCAAACTCAAGACAGAACATGCCACCATGATTCTGAAAGCTCCTCGGTGGCCCAGACAACCGTGGTACTCCCTTCTACTTCAACTCAGCACAAGGGAGCCTCTGCTTCTACCAGTTTTTCCCTCTCTGCTTATTCAGAGTCAAGGATCCTTGCTACATCCCAGCCTGCAGTCTCTACACTTAACAGCTTGGTACCTTTCAATCTAACAGACTCTATACAGTTCTCTCAGTCTGTACAAGATATTTTGATAGCTTCCAGAAAGCCATCCACTCGGCAGTGTTACGGCCAGAAATGGACTAGATTTTCTGCTTGGTGTTCCACTCGCTATATGGAGTCAATGTCTACCTCCTTGGCTTTTGTTTTGGATTATTTACTTCACTTATCACAATCTGGACTTCTGTCTACATCTATCCGAGTCCATCTCAGTGCAATTGCTGCTCTTCATCAGCCTGTTGATGGGAAACCTCTGTCTGCACATCCTGTGGTTTCCCGCTTCATGAAAGGACTTTTTAATGTAAATCCACCGCTCAAACCACCTCCAGTGGTCTGGGCTCTCAATGTTGTCCTGGCTCAATTGATGAAGCCCCCATTTGAACCAATTGATAAGGCTCATCTCAAGTATCTTACTTGGAAAGTGTTTTTTCTGATTGCCCTCACGTCTGCTCGAAGAGTCAGTGAGTTACAAGCCTTGGTTGCGGATCCACCTTTCAGTTTTCCACCATGACCACCAAGTAGTCCTCCGTACTCATCCAAAATTCTTGCCTAAAGTTGTTTCAGAATTTCACATCAATTAATCTATTGTTCTTCCAGTATTTTTTCAGAAGCCTCATTCTCACTCTGAAGAAGTGGCGCTCCATACTTTGGACTGTAAGTGTGCCTTGGCTTTCTACTTGCAACGCACTCAACCTCACAGAACAGCCCAACTTTTCATCTCCTTCGATCCAAATAAGTTGGGGCATCCTGTCTCGAAGCGAACCATATCCAACTGGATGGCTACTTGCATCTCTTTCTGCTATGCTCAGGCTGGTCTCCCTCTGCAGGGTCGAGTCATGGGCCACAAAGTTAGAGCAATGGTGGCGTCTGTAGCTTTCCTCAGATCAACTCCTATTGAGGAAATCTGCAAGGCTGCCACTTGGTCCTGGGTTCATACTTTCACCTCTCATTACTGTCTGGATACTTTCTCCAGACGGAATGGCTATTTTGGTCAGTCTGTTTTATAAAATCTCTTTTCTTAACTTGCCAACTCTCCCTCCATCCCATTATGCTTAGCTTGGAGGTTACCCACCTGTTGAGAATATGCTGCCTGCTTGTCCTGGAATAAAGCACAGTTACTTACCGAAATAGGTGTTATCCAGGGACAGCAGGCAGATATTCTTGCGTCCCACCCGCCTCCCCTGGTTGGCTTCTTAGCTAGTTATCTGAACTGAGGTACCTCATAGGAGACGCATGCCCTGACTTGGGCGGGAAGGCACTCACGCATGCGCAGTTCAGCACTCCTAAGCTCTTACAAAGATCTTCATGCAAGTCTGCTTGCGAAGCTGTCCGCTGCGGGGCTCCGTCGGTGACGTCACCCACCTGGTAAGAAACTGTGCTTTTTGGCACTCGGGTGCACTGCAGCTCTGACGTCTACCAGGCCCAACTCCATAGGTCGAGCAGTCGGTGGTCTATGACGTGCTAAGGGATGCGCCCCGAGGCACGAGGCCACGCCTTCGCCCCCTGCGTTGCTAGGGAACACATCGGACGCGTTCTGCTCCCGTCCGCTCTCCTTTAGCGGCTCTTTTGCCAGCCCTCCACCACGCACGCGCAGCTCTGCCCCGGCAGGTCGGCGTTTCCGCTTCCGGGGGGGGGGGGGTCGCCGCCCTGGCGCATGCTCCGTGCTGTCCGAGGGCCGAAGGGCTCGTCGGCCATGGCTGCGAAGCGGAGGTGAAACGTGGTGGCCGCCTTTGCGGAGGGGCTAAGAGCAGGTACTCCTATATAGCGCTAGACGGTCCCTGCTTGCAAGAGCTTACAGATTAGGGTGGGGGAGGCAGAAGAGTTAGGACTTGAATACTGTGTCACGTTTAGGGGTCCTTTTACTAAGGCGCGCTAAATGCCAACACACCTATGGAGGCGTTAGCTTTTAGCGCGCCTTCGTGAAAGAGGGGGTTAAAACTCTGAGGCCTAAGCCCAGATTTGGCAGGGAGGGAGGGAGGCTGCTCTCATTTCTCACCCGTCTTGTGCTCTCTTAACTGAAAGTTGCCTGTATCGAGTTCAGATGACATGGCATTTTGGCCTCCTATGTACAAGTTCCATAATTTTACTACACCCTTAGAAATAGTTCTAGTCTCTGCATATTTGGTGGAGGCCGAGTAGTGTCACTTTGGCCATTGGCACCTACACACCTGCTATCTCATTTTGTGTGTTATAACCAGGAGCTGCTTACCCAAAGATTTTAGGCTGTAAACTCAGGTCTCATTTAGATAGGATGCTTGCAAACAACAGTCCTGGTTGGGTAATTATATCAGCGGAGCCATGTTGCCTATGGCGCTTTTAGAAAAGAAATCAAGACAATATTTGATAAATTCATCTCTGAATCTGTGCTTTTATCTCATTTTTTAAACATTATTCTTATCCTATTAATTTTAAATTTGTAATGTCTTTTTAATACAACAGGCTGTATTCATTTTATTATTTTGTATTTCACTGATCGTCCAGTTTTTCTCTTTTGTGGAAACCGCCTAGAATTCTTTCAATTAAGGCGGTATAGAAAAAAAAAATAAAGTTATGAATAAATACCATAGTATTCCATGATGAATCACCTGAAAAGTCAGCACCAATGCTTTAAACACATTCCTACTTTTTACAGGTAGCCAATGCAATTACTTTATATATTTATTTACTATATTTTTCAGACCATAAAAACACTTTTTCCATCCCCAAAAGAACAAGAACATAAGAATTGCTGCTGCTGGGTCAAACCAGTGGTCCATCATGCCCAGCAGTCCGCTCACGCGGCGGCCCATAGGTCAAAGACCAATGCTCTAAATGAACCCAACCTCACCTGTGTATTTTCCAGTTGAGCAGGAACTTGCCCAACTTTGTCTTGAACCCCTGGAGGGTGTTTTCCCCTATAACAGACTCCGGAAGAGCGTTCCAGTTTTCCACCACTCACTGGGTGAAGAAGAACTTTCTTATGTTAGTATGGAATCTATCCCTTTTTAACTTTAGAGAGTGCCCTCTCCTTCTCTCTACAGTGGAGAGGGTGAACAACCTGTCTTTATCTACTAAGTCTATTCCCTTCAGTATCTTGAATGTTTCAATCATGTCACCTCTCAATCTCTTCTTTTCGAAGGAGAAGAGGCCCAGTTTCTCTAATCTTTCACTGTACAGCAACTCCTCCAGCCCCTTAACCATTTTAGTCGCTCTTCTGTGGACCCTTTCGAGTACTACCATGTCCTTCTTCATGTACGGCGACCAGTGCTGGACGCAGTACTCCAGGTGAGGGCGCACCATGTCCCGGTACAGCGGCATGATAACCTTCTCCGATCTGTTCATGATCCCCTTCTTTATCATTCCTAGCATTCTGTTTGTCCTTTTTGGTGCCGCCACACATTGCATGGATAGCTGCATCGACTTGTCGATCAGAACTCCCAAGTCTTTTCCTGGGAGGTCTCTCCAAGTACCGCCCCGGACATCCTGTATTCATGCATGAGATTTTTGTTACCAACATGCATCATTTTACACTTATCCACATTGAACCTCATTTATCTTGTCGATGCCCATTTCTCAAGTTTGATTATGTCACGTTGCAGATCTTCGCAATCCCCCTGTGTATTCACTACTCTGAATAACTTTATATCATCCGCAAATTTAATCACCTCACTCATCGTACCAGTCCAGATCATTTATAAAGATGTTGAAAAGCACAAGTCCGAGCACGGGTCCAAGCACCAAGCCCTGCAGCACCCCACTGGTGATGCTCTTCCAGTCCGAGTATTGTCCATTTACCTCCACTCTCTGTTTCCTATGCTCCAGCCAGTTTTTAATCCATGTGAGCGTTTCACCCTCGATTTCATGGCTCGCAATTTTCCGAAGTAGTCATTCATGTGGAACCTTGTCGAACGCCTTCTGAAAATGCAAATATACGATGTCGACTGGGTCGCCCTTGTCTATCTGCCTGTTTATTCCCTCGAAGAAGTGCAGCAAGTTCGTCAAACAAGATCTGCCTTTGCTGAAACTGTGCTGGCTGATCCTCATCAGCCCGTGTCCGTCAAGGTGATCAATGATGCAGTCCTTTATCAGCACCTCTACCATCTTTCCTGGTACCGAGGTCAGACTCACCGGTCTGTAATTTCTCGGGTCCCCCCTCGAACCTTTTTTGAAGATCGGCGTAACATTCGCTACCTTCCAGTCCTCCGGAATTTTTCCCGATTTGATCGATAGGTTGGCTACTAGTTGAAGCAGTTCAGCTATAGTCCCTTTCAGTTCCTTGATGACCCTCAGATGGCTGCCATCCGGTCCCGGGGATTTATCGCTCTTAAGCCTATCTATCTGCCTGTATACCTCTTCTAGACTGACCGTCAACCCTGTCAGTTTCCCGTCTTTGTTTCCAGCGTATAGCCTGATGGGTTCCGGTATGCTATGTATATCCTCTTGCTTTGTCCTCCTTTAGCACTCCCTTCATTCCATGATCATCCAGCAGTCCCACCCGCTTTGCGGGTCATTTCCCCTTAATATATCGAAAGAATGGCTTGAAGTTTTTTTGCCTCCTTGGCTATTTTTTCCTCGTAGTCTCTTTTGGCCCCTTTTACTGCCTTATGTCACCTGCGTTGATGTTGTTTGTGCTTATTCCAGTTTTCATCCATTTTTTATCTTTTCCATTCCTTAAATGAAGTTTTCTTGTCTCTGATCACTTCCTTAACCTCTACAGTGAGCCACGCCGGTTCTTTGTTCTTTTTACTCTTGGATCCCTTGTTGATACAGGGTATATATAGATTTTGCGCCTCGGTGACCGTGTCCTTAAAAAGAGACCAAGCTTGCTCAAGCGTTTTTACAGTGCTTATCCTCTTCTTAATCTTCTTCCCCACCATGCATCTCATCTCTTCGTAATTCCCTTTTCGAAAGTTCAGTGCCGTGGCCGTCGTTCTAGACTCATGTTTCGCCTCTGTGTCCAGGTCGAAGTAGATCATATTGTGATCGCTGTTTCCCAGCGTCCCTTTTACTTCTACACCTTGTGTCCTCTAAGTCCATTTACAATTAAGTCCAGAATTGAATTTGCTCTTGTATTTTCCTTATGGACCAAAAACACTGCGTGCCACCCCCCCCCCCCCCCCGGTACTTTTTTTGGTGGTGATGGTCCAGCATGGTCTCTTGGACAGCTGCGTTTGTCTTAAAAGAACGACGCACAACCTTTGCGCTTCCTGCCTGGTTGCACCGCTCTGTGATTGTTTACTAACTGCAGCCAATCACAGAGTGGCGCAGGACCAAGCTGGAAGCGCAAAGGTCACATTCCTGCATTGTTCATCGCTCTTCTAAGACAAAGGCAGCCATCCAGGAGACAGCACTGGACCACTGCCACTAAAAAAGGTACTGGGCGGCTTTGGGCTTCTCAGCACCAGACCACCAGATGCACCTACTTGTAGAAGAAAAACCAAAAAGAAAAAAATCCTGAACCAAATTTTTTTTCTTGGTTTTTCTTCCTCTACAGGTGGGTGTTTGTTATGGTCTGAAAAATACACTAATTAATTTTCTAGCCTGTCCTCCTAGAAGAGCCCAGAACGAGTTACAATTTTACATATATAGTGGAAGGAAGCAACAAAGTTACAAATTCACATACAGCAGATATTCAGAACAACTGATAGAGAGGAAGAAGGCAACAGTGAGAGAATTCCTAGGTGCTGCATGTAGGACTGAATAAATGTTAAGGGGATGAGCATAGTAGCAAGACGAACAATAAGGCAATATGAGTATAGCAGCTAGAGATACAATACATTCGTTGTATAGGGCAAATACCTTTGGTGCAAAGAACAATTTTAAGGCACTCTTTGTGAAGGTACACGGAATGGGAAGACAAGATCTTGTGTGTTTTGGAATCGGGTGGAGAGCACACACAGTGAGGTAGTATGATTTTGCTTGGGTAAAATTAGAAGTTAGGAGGTCTTTAAGAGAGTCAGGTAAAGAGGTGAGACTTTACCGCCTTCCTGAAGTTTAGTGATCTGATGGTTGGCGGGATTGTGTTCCATAATTTGGGTAGGAAGTGTGAGTAGGAGTGTTTGCGGGCATTTTCCAGAAGGAGGGTACGTGCCGGTGGGGTGGGAAATCTTCTCTCGGTTGGGGATAGAGATTGCTAGTTGGGGACATAGATTGGTCCCATCCTACGTGGCAAAAAAACTAGCAATCTATGTCCCCAACTGACCCCTTCCATCCTACATGGCAAAAAAAACTAGCAATCTATATCCCCAACTGACCCCTCCCATCCTACATGGCAAAAAAACTAGCATTCTGTCAAAGAATTTGAAAGCTAGTATGAGAGCTTTAAAGGTGCAACGTTTCTGAATGGGTAGCCAGTGTTTAGCAGACAGGGCTGGAGCAACAGGGGGGTCACAAATGGCTAGGTTCTTCACTAGGTGAACTTCTGCATTTTGCACGCATTGCAATCTCTGTAGGTTAGTTGCAGATAGTCCTACTAGTATTCAATAGTTCATGTGTGATAAGACATGGGTGTAGAGCAGTTTGGCGAATTCTCCTTCAGAGAATTTCGGACGAATTTTTCAAAGCTGGCGCAGGCAGTAGGTGGGAGACGTGCTCAAATTAATCACTACCACAAATTAATCATGACACAGCGTTCTGGATTACCTGCAAAGCTCTACAACTAGAGGATATCATCTCCAGATATAGTAGTCCAACTTCTGCAACACCATAACATCGGTTTTAGTCTACTTAGAAGGCACATTTGGAAGAATGAAGATTTAACAGTAGCTAATACCTGCTTTCTCATTGACAATGTTGAGCCTAACCAGACACCCAAAATTTGATCTTTTTCTTAACTAGAATTATCATCCACCTCTAATTTTTTTCTGACCATTCTGGGTCTTCAACTTTTCCCACCAATAACAATACTGTTTTAGAAAGATTCAAGTTTATTATAAATTTGATTGATCGCTTATTCAAAATTCTAAGCAATGAACACATCAGTAAAATTACAAAATTAAGGGGGCAACGAAACAAACAAAGAACTAAACCTTACGAAACATATTGAAGACTAACTTTACAAACATATTAAAACAAGAATTCACAGTTCCCAGGTAGAATGCCAATTTGTTTTTCAAATCATTCTTCCAGTCAGACATAGGGAAAATGACTGAACCTCATCAGCATATGCAATCTCTTATGAAGTGAATTGAATGGATATTCTGTATAAACAAACAAGTATAGCCTGTGTAGAAGTGAATGATAAATAGGGAGGTATGGCGAAATAAAGCTGAGACCAGGCACAAGACTAGCAAGAATTGGAGATGCAGCAAGTTCTCGGTCAGTGAGAGCTCCAGCATTTATCAGTGACATAACTTCTCATTCTGGGTAAACTCTCTTGAAAGCAATGTGTTTATTTTATGGTTTGTTTGGGGTATTTTTCCAATTTTGCTGGCTTTTTGTAATGTACACTCTTCCATTTTAGCAGCGTAAGACATTTTTGTAACATAATAATTTTAAGATTACCATGCAATTATTTTGTATTTCAGGCCTGACAAAGCTGGTGAAGCATCTAGTGGAGGATCGCATGACCTGCAGAGGTCTATTAGCTTCTTCCTAGGCAAGCAGTGTGAAAATACCTGTTGAGGTTGATACTGTTTCCAGTGCCTTACTTAGGAAATGTCTGATGAAAGCACCTTCATCGCCCCAAGGACAGGAGGTGTGTCCAAGTTTATGATCTTTAATAAGGAGGTAAGTGTCTCCTGAAGACTTAACAGAGGAATTTGTCAATACATTCAAACAAACAAACTCGTACCTTCTTCCTTTATGCTAAATGTTGAGGTTACTTTGAATCTCCAGTACTGTATTCATCCATTTCCTACATTCATGGGATTTGGATGAAGATCTGCAGAACAGCTCTTAAATGTTTTATGTAAATCAGAGGCATTTTCAGAAACTTGCTCTGAGTTTTTTAATTTTGTACATTGAAGATATTTCTCATACGTTCCAATCATTATTTTCATGGGCAAGAAGTTTTGATAGAAGCCTGCATTCTTGGCTAATTGGATTGAGATGTACTTCATTAATCCAGGGATTATTTTGAACATCAGATGCACTGTTTGCTTTGCTTTTATGTATGATTATATGTCTCAGAACTCAAGGATCTCCCGTATGAGGAAAGTCTGGGTAAGTTGCAGCTATACTCACTTGAGGAATTCAGAGAGAGAGGTAACATGATTGAGACATTCAAATATGTTACGGGCCGTATTGAGGTAGAAGAAGATATCTTTTTCCTTAAAGATCCTACGGCAACAAGAGGGCATCTGTTGAAAATCAGGGGTGGGAGATTTCATAGCGACACTAGGAAGTATTTCTTCACCGAAAGGGTGGTTGATCGTTGGAATGATCTTTCACTGCAGGTAATTGAGGCCAGCTACGTGCTAGATTTTAAGAAAAAATGGGATAAGCATGTGGGATCACTTCAAGGAAGAACTTAGGGGGGAGGGTCATTAGAGTGGGCAGACTTGTTGGGCTGGTGGCCCTTTTCTGCCGTCATATTCAATGTTTCTATTGGTATATTTATTGTGTATGTTTACTTGTGCTTCGCTTTGTATAAGGTGAATAATAAATAAACACAATACAATACTCTAGTTTGGGTCCTGGGTTGGCCACTGATGGGCCTTCAGTCTGTTCCAGTATGGTAACTCTTATGTTCTTATGTGAGGGTGAGTCAAAAATTAAAGACAGTTGTTAAATTACGCAATAACCGGAATAGAGCCAACGAAATGCAACATGTGTACTCGTACATTGCCTGTTAGATAGTTTGTCTATACACAGTACAATGCTCGGTCTAAAGTCATGTGGCAGCCACATGGTCAGAAACATGGAAGCTCCATTGCAAGATTGCACTTTCTTTGGGCAGAGGGAAACCTACGGAAATTCACCATCAGATATTGACTCAGTTTGGACATAACACCATGAAGCGACAAAAGCTTTGAGTGAGTAAAAAGGTTTAAAGCGGAAGAACAGGTATAAGTGACAAAGGTCATTATCCCAGGACAAGCAGGCATGATATTCTCACATGTGGGTGACGTCATCTACGGAGCCCCGATGCGGAAGCATTTTCAAGCAAACTTGATTGAAGATTTGAGTTTGCTCTGCTGCTCCACGCATGCGTGCCTTCCTGCTCCACTAGGGGGTGCATCCCCTCGTGGTCTCCAGTTCAAAATTTTCCGCGAGCCTAGAAGACGTGTTTTTCAGGCTCTGCCCCAACTGCCTTCTAGCACCGCGATTTTTTCTTGTTTTTTCACGATTAAGTCGCTGTGCGCGAATCCCTTACCTTTTTACTTGATTCCTGCTTCGTTTTCAACGACCCGGAGGCTTCCGGGTCCCCGTGGCCGCGTGGCTAATCAAGCCGCGGCTACTTTCGATTTAATGTCCCGGCCTTTGACCGGCTTTAAAAAGTGCACCCGGTGCGACCGGCTTCTTTCTCTCACAGACCCGCATCGCCGGTGCATCCTTTGTCTGGGGGCGACTCATCCAACCGACTCCTGCCCCCAGTGCGCTATTTTCCAAAACCGGGCCTTCCGCCGAAGAAAAGCCCGCATGGCGGATCTTTTCACCCCGGACCAACCCCCCACTTCGGCCTCGAGGTCGGCCCTGGCCTCGGCCCCGGCCTTGACCTCGGCCCCGGAAACCTCGGCATCGCCTCGAGACTCGACCCCGAAGTCCTCGGGACAACAGAAAGCCTCGGCTCCGGGTAAGTCCCCTCTTCCCTCTTCAGGTTCTGTAACAGCGAAGAAGCCAGCCTCGGGGACAACGGCGACGCATGGCGGAAGCCCCATGCTTACAGCCCCGCCTAAGCCCTCCAAGCCTTCGGGCCGTGCCTCCACCACACGGGAATACTCTGATACGAGGTCGCCCCCGGTGGAGCGCACAGAGGCAGGGGACATGCCTTCGATGCTGTCCGTGCCCGTCTTCCAGGACCTACTCCGAGCGATGATCACGTCGGAGCTGTCCGCTGCAATAGCCCAGTTTCAATCGGCCTCGACCTCGAATGCGCCAGACCAACCTGAGCCTCGCACCGAACAACCTCGAGGAAAGGTGCGCAATCCTCGCCGCATCCCATCCTCCTCGGACTCCTCGCCGAGACGCCCGAGACATTCCCCCTCTGCGGACCGCCGAGGGGCAAAACGTCGGGCTAGAACGACAGAAACCTCGAACCGCCGTACCTCCAAGAAGGCCCGAGGTTCACCAACCCTACGAGGCCGTTCCCCCACACCTCGTACAGGACCACTAAGGGTGGCTGAGTTATCACTCTCCAACCCGCGTATCCTCCGAACTCCCCCTCGGACGCATTCTCCGAGGGAGTCCGGATCGAGGTCACCAACCCGACATCGATCGGTACCCTTAACCCCGGCATCGTCTCCGAGGGGCTCCTCGAGACGCCGAAGATCGACAACCCCGGAACACTCTCACAGTGCTTCCCCAACCTCGGAGCATGGATCAGAGCATGAACCTCGATACTCGAGGGAAGCCTCCTTATCCTTCTCCACCCGGCGAAGGTCTCGTTCCCCGACCCCGCACGGGGCTCCGGGGACATCTCGCCCATCCTTCACTCGCTTTGTCCAAGACATGGGCCAAGCATTGGACTTAGATCTCCAGTCCGACTCCAGATACTCTAAGGAGTACCTGGCGGAGCTGGATATGCCATCACTGCCCAGAGAGTCCCTCCGCTTACCACCTAACCCGGTACTCCAACAGGCCTTCTTCAGGAACCTGGAGACCCCCTACATGGTCACGGCCGTACCCTCCAAAATGGAGGCCAAGTACCGCACAGTACCTTATCCGGGATTCGAGCAACCACAGCTCTCCCACCAATCGCTGCTGGTGGAATCCTCCTTGAAAAAGGCTCACCCGGCCCGTGTCTCAGCAGCGGTACCCCCAGGCCGGGAAGGCCGAACCCTGGACAAGTTCGGCAGGAGACTATACCAAAACGCAATGATGGCCTCTAGGGTGCAAAGCTACACTTTCACCTTCACATCATACCTCAAACACCTCATTGGACTATTGAGAGCCTTTGAGACTGACCTACCGGCCTCCCGACAGGAAACGTTCGGCCTGCTTTTAGAGTCCCTCTCCAACCTGCGCCTTCATCTATTCCACGCGGCCTACGATGGCTTCGAACTCTCCTCCAGAGAAGCCGCCTTCGCTATCGCCATGCGCCGACTAGCTTGGCTGCGCCTGGTCGACATGGACCCCAACTTACAGGACCGGTTAGCAAACCTCCCCTGCGTGGGAAAGGAATTGTTCGATGACACTATCGAGGCGGCGACAAAACGCCTCTCCGAACATGAACGCTCATTTGCCTCCCTTGTCCGGCAAAAGCCCAAACCGCCAGCGCCCAGGCCATACAGGGCCCCTCCGCGCCGCTACCCACAAAAGTCCACCCCTGCTTTCTCGCGGCCCCCACCCAGACGTCCGCAAGCCCATCACAGGGCCATGCCCAAGTCCCAACCGCCCGCGACCACCAAACCATCCCCGTCCTTTTGACGGGACACGCGGAAGGGGGCGGGCCCCCTCCGCCATAGTCCCAGACCACCTTCCCATCGGAGGTCGACTCAAAGCCTTTTACCCTCGCTGGGAACAACTCACGACGGACGCATGGGTCCTTGGCGTGATCTCATCAGGGTACTCTCTCAACTTTCGGGCCATTCCCCCGGACAACCCCCCAAGGAATTGCCCTCCCAACAGGACTCAGCTACCTCTACTCCTCTCCGAAGCTCGAGACCTGCTTCGCCTGAGAGCAGTGGAGAAGGTCCCCCCCGACCAACGGGGGAAGGGCTTCTACTCCCGTTACTTTCTGGTACCGAAAAAAACGGGAGACCTACGCCCAATACTAGACTTGAGACGCCTCAACAAATTCCTGGTACGGGAAAAGTTTCGGATGCTCTCACTACCAACACTCTACCCCCTGATCGACGAGGGCGACTGGCTCTGCTCCCTCGATCTCAAGGAGGCGTACACACATGTCCCAGTGCACCCCGCTCACCGCAAGTTTTTGCGTTTCCAAGTAGGGGACTGGCACCTACAATATCGAGTCCTCCCCTTCGGACTAGCATCATCACCTCGGGTCTTCACCAAGTGCCTCGTGGTGGTAGCAGCAACCTTACGCTCCCAGGGCCTCCAGGTATTCCCCTACCTGGACGACTGGCTAATCAAAGCCCCGTCCAAAGAAGGGGCTATCTCAGCGACCCAACAGACTATTACCTATCTACAAAGTCTGGGGTTCGAAATAAACTTCCCAAAATCTCAACTACGCCCCTCACAATCCCTACAGTTCATCGGGGCCACGCTGGACACGGTTCGCCTCCGTTCCTTCCTCCCCCCTCCGCGCCTGGAGGCGTTAGTAAGTCTGAGCCGAAGGATCTCTCGGCTGACCTCAGTATCAGCCCGACAGATGATGATCCTCCTGGGCCACATGGCCTCCACCGTCCATGTCACACCCTTCGCCCGCCTCCATCTGAGAATCCCTCAATGGACCCTGGCGTCTCAATGGCGTCAAGACCGGGACCCGATCGACCACTCAGTGACAGTGACTCCTTCATTGCAACGATCGCTCCGCTGGTGGGCCGACTCTTCAAATCTTTCCAAAGGTTTGCTCTTCCTCACCCCACCCCACAGCAAGGTACTCACCACGGACTCGTCGGAGTACGCTTGGGGAGCCCATCTGGACGGCCTGCGCACCCAGGGAATGTGGTCAGCACAAGACCGACGCTGCCACATCAACGTGCTAGAACTTCGGGCCATCTACCTCGCAGCAGTAGCCTTCCAACATCTGCTCCGCGACCGAGTGGTTCTCATCCGAACCGACAATCAAGTAGCGATGTACTACGTAAACAAACAAGGGGGCACAGGATCTTGGCCCCTTTGCCGGGAAGCTCTGCGCCTCTGGAAATGGGCAATCTCCAACAACACCTTCCTTCGGGCGGTGTACATACAAGGAGAACAAAACTGCCTGGCGGACAGACTCAGCCGCCTCCTCCAGCCACACGAGTGGTCACTACACTCTCAGGCCCTACGAGGAGTGTTCGAACGGTGGGGGACGCCTCAAATAGACCTGTTCGCGTCCCCTCACAACCACAAGCTGCCTCTCTTCTGCTCCCGGATATACTCCCCGGACCGGCTCGAGGCCGACGCCTTCCTCCTCGATTGGGAGGGAAGGTTCCTGTACGCGTTCCCGCCGTTCCCTCTGATACTGCGGACGCTTATCCACCTGAAAACGGTACAAGCCACCCTGATCCTGATTGCCCCTCGCTGGCCACGCCAGCCGTGGTTTTCCCTTCTACTTCGACTCAGTGTCAGAGATCCACTGCCTCTGCCTCTGTTTCCCTCTCTACTGTCACAGGGTCAGGGTTCACTGTTACATCCCAATCTTCAATCTCTTCATCTGAATGCTTGGTTTCTCTCCCCCTGACTGCTCTCCCCGTGTCTCAATCAGTCAAGGAGATATTGGAGGCCTCTAGAAAAACCTCGACGAGAACCTGCTACTCCCAAAAGTGGACCAGATTCTCAACCTGGTGCTCCTCCCACAGCCAGGACCCGGTGTCGGTCCCCGTCCCCCTGGTCCTTGACTATCTACTTCAACTATCTCATTCCGGCCTAAAGACCAACTCCATTCGAGTACACCTCAGTGCGATTGCGGCCTTTCATCAGCCCCTGGAAGGGAAAGCCCTCTCGCTCCATCCCTTAGTCACTCGCTTCATGAAGGGCCTGCTGAACGTCCACCCCCCTCTCAAACCTCCCCCGGTGGTTTGGGACCTTAACGTGGTTCTGGCTCAACTAATGAAACCTCCATTTGAGCCCCTAGACAAATGCCATCCAAAATTCCTCACTTGGAAGGTAATTTTCCTACTTGCACTCACGTCCGCACGGCGGGTTAGTGAGCTACAAGCCCTGGTAGCGGACCCACCCTTCACGGTATTCCATCACGACAAGGTGGTACTCCGCACCCATCCAAAGTTCCTACCTAAAGTAGTGTCTGATTTCCATCTAAATCAGTCCATTGTCTTACCTGTGTTTTTCCCCAAGCCCCACTCTCACCCCGGAGAAGTGGCGCTCCACACTCTTGACTGCAAAAGAGCGTTGGCCTTTTACCTCCAACGCACTCAGCCACACCGGAAAGTCCCACAACTGTTTTTGTCCTTCGACCCAAACCGGTTAGGTCACCCAGTTTCCAAACGCACCTTGTCCAACTGGTTGGCCGATTGCATCTCCTTTTGCTACGCTCAGGCTGGTCTCGCGCTGAATGGTCGAGTAACGGGACACAAAGTCCGAGCGATGGCAGCCTCCGTAGCCTTCCTCAGGTCAACACCTATTGAGGAAATCTGCAAGGCTGCCACATGGTCTTCGGTTCATACCTTCACCTCCCACTATTGTCTGGACTCCCTGTCCAGAAGCGATGGCCGATTCGGCCAATCGGTGTTGCGAAATCTATTTGCTTAAATTGCCAACTTCCCTCCATCCCTCTGCAGTAAGCTTGGAGGTCACCCACATGTGAGAATATCATGCCTGCTTGTCCTGGGATAAAGCACAGTTACTTACCGTAACAGGTGTTATCCAGGGACAGCAGGCATATATTCTCACAACCCACCCACCTCCCCGAGGTTGGCTTCTTGGCTAGTTAAGTGAACTGGAGACCACGAGGGGATGCACCCCCTAGTGGAGCAGGAAGGCACGCATGCGTGGAGCAGCAGAGCAAACTCAAATCTTCAATCAAGTTTGCTTGAAAATGCTTCCGCATCGGGGCTCCGTAGATGACGTCACCCACATGTGAGAATATATGCCTGCTGTCCCTGGATAACACCTGTTACGGTAAGTAACTGTGCTTTCTGATCGCACACACAAGAGCACATGTACATGGCAGATGCCTTGATTAGAGAAGACTGATAGATAACGGTGCCTTGGCTGTAAATTTGCATATCGGCTATGGATCTGCATTTACCATAATGCATAATGACTTGGGATATAGGAAAGTCTGAGCATGATGGGTTCCCAAACAGCTGACTGATCTGCACAAGCAACAGCAGGTGGAGGTTGTGACCCAGTTCCTGAGATGGTATGAAGAAGATCCGAGTATTCTGGAGAGAATTGTCACCGGCAACAAGACATGGGTGCATCACTGCGACCCGGAGAGCAAAAGACCAAGCATGATGAAGTAAAGGAAGCAGTGCTCACCTGGCTTCAGGAGCAGCCGAAAAACTTCTTCTCTGCAGGAATGTAGAAGCTAGTTAAATAATACAACAAATGTGTCTTCTTGCTTGTGGACTGTGTGGAAAAGTGATATGTTCAATTGCTTACAAGTTTCAAGTTTAATAAAATCTTTGATTACTCGCTTAATCACATTTCTAAGCGATGAACATTTTAAAAAAATTACAATCTTTGGGAAACAATACAGTACGTTAACAATTTTACATCCAAACAGACTAAAAGACATACTTAACAAACAGTAAACAAGGAAAACAGAGGATGAAATACAAATTCCTTAAAGAAAAGTAAGACAATCAGGGTGAAAACAAAAAAAAAAACACAATAAAATAAGAATTTTTAACCAGCAGATTGTTTACTAATTATCAAAAGCATCCTTAAAAAGAAAAGTTTTTAGATTACTCTTAAATTTCTCCAGATTACATTCTTCCTTTAAGTAAATAGGGAGAGAATTCCAAGATTGAGGTGCAGTGACTGAAAAAATGAACTGCCGTCTCGTATTAACAACCCTAAGAGACGGGATCGTCAATAGATTTTGGTCATTGGATCTCAGCGTTCTATTTGGAATATATGGGATTAATAATTTATATATGAATGCTGGAGTTTTATAACATAGGGATTTAAAAGTAAGTATGCATAATTTGTATGTTATCCGGTGAGCTATAGGTAGCCAATGCGCTTTCCTAAGAAGAGGAGTTACATGGTCGAATTTCCTCGTTTTAGTTATAAGTTTAATGGCGGCATTTTGAATAATTTGTAAACATTTTATTTCATTCAGAGAAATGCCCTTAAAAAGGGCATTACAATAATCAAGTTTAGAGATCACCAAAGAATGAATGAGAATATTAAGAGATTTACCGTATTTTCGCGGATATAACGCGCGCGTTATACGTGATTTTACGTACCGCGCATACCCCTCGCGCGTTATATGCCTGAGCGCGGTATACAAAAGTTTTTAAACATAGTTCCCACCCCGCCCGACGCCCGATTCACCCCCCCAGCAGGACCGCTCGCACCCCCACCCCGAACGACCGCTCGCACGCGCTCCCACCCGCACCCGCATCCACGATCGGAGCAAGAGGGAGCCCAAGCCCTCTTGCCCGGCCGACTCCCCGACGTCCGATACATCCCCCCCCCGGCAGGACCACTCGCACCCTCACCCCGAAGGACCGCCGACTCCCCAACAATATCGGGCCAGGAGGGAGCCCAAACCCTCCTGGCCACGGCGACCCCCTAACCCCACCCCGCACTACATTACGGGCAGGAGGGATCCCAGGCCCTCCTGCCCTCGACGCAAACCCCCCTCCCTCCAACGACCGTCCCCCCCCAAGAACCTCCGACCGACCCGCGACCCCCCTGGCCGACCCCCCCACCCCCCTTCCCCGTACCTTTGGAAGTTGGCCGGACAGACGGGAGCCAAACCCGCCTGTCCGGCAGGCAGCCAACGAAGGAATGAGGCCGGATTGGCCCATCCGTCCTAAAGCTCCGCCTACTGGTGGGGCCTAAGGCGCGTGGGCCAATCAGAATAGGCCCTGGAGCCTTAGGTCCCACCTGGGGGCGCGGCCTGAGGCACATGGGCCAAACCCGACCATGTGTCTCAGGCCGCGCCCCCAGGTGGGACCTAAGGCTCCAGGGCCTATTCTGATTGGCCCACGCGCCTTAGGCCCCACCAGTAGGCGGAGCTTTAGGACGGATGGGCCAATCCGGCCTCATTCCTTCGTTGGCTGCCTGCCGGACAGGCGGGTTTGGCTCCCGTCTGTCCGGCCAACTTCCAAAGGTACGGGGAAGGGGGGTGGGGGGGTCGGCCAGGGGGGTCGCGGGTCGGTCGGAGGTTCTTGGGGGGGGGCGGTCGTTGGAGGGAGGGGGGTTTGCGTCGAGGGCAGGAGGGCCTGGGATCCCTCCTGCCCGTAATGTAGTGCGGGGTGGGGTTAGGGGGTCGCCGTGGCCAGGAGGGTTTGGGCTCCCTTCTGGCCCAACTACACAAAGTACGGGGAAGGCGGGTGGGGGTGTCGTGGGGGTCGGCCAGGGGGGTCGCGGGTCGGCTGGGGGACGGGCGGAGGTTTTTGGGGGGGGGCGGTCGTTGGGGGGAGGGGGTTTGCGTCGAGGGCAGGAGGGCATGGGATCCCTCCTGCCCGTAATGTAGTGCGGGGTGGGGTTAGGGGGTCGCCGTGGCCAGGAGGATTTGGGCTCCCTCCTGGCCCAATATTGTCGGGGAGTCGGCGGTCCTTCGGGGTGGGGGTGCGAGTGGTCCTGCCGAGGGGGGAGAAGAATCGGACGTCGAGGGGGGGCATCAGGCTTTCAGGATGGGGACAGGACTTCAAGGGGGGACAGGCAGATCTTCAAGGGGGACAGGCAGACCTTCAAGGGGGACAGGACTTCAAGGGGGGACAGGCAGACCTTCAAGGGGGGACAGGCAGACATTCAAGGGGGGACAGGACTTCAAGGGGGACAGGCACGGAGAGGCGGGGCAGTGCACCGAAAGTCAGGGCGGGTGAACGGTGAGTCGGGGCAACCAGAGGAGAGTCGGGGCAGTGCACCGAAAGTCAGGGTGAGTCGGGGCAACCAGAGGAGAGTCGGGGAGGGCGAAAGGAGAGTCGGGGTGGCCAGAGGAGAGTCGGGCAGCATGCGCGTTATATGCCTGAGCGCGGTATAGAAAAGTTTTTGTACATATCATCGTGATTTCTGCGCGCTATACCCCTGTGCGCGTTTTACAATGGTGCGCGTTATATCCGCGAAAATACGGTAGAACATAAGAATTGTGAAAGTGAACGAATTTGGCGCAGCCTGTAAAAGGTAGTTTTAACAATATTACTAATGTGGTCATGGAAGGTCAGTTTATGATCAAAGATCACCCCTAAGATTTTTGTACTGTTAACGGATTGTAGGGGAATTTTTTTTTATAAAAATACTATCAATTCTTGTATAGGACTGTTGAGCATGAGAAAAATGAGTATAATTTCTTTGTCCACCATGTAAAAGTCTCCAACAGTCTACCAAACCCAGAGATTGCGTCAGTGACAAAGCCTTGCTATGCGATGTGGAAGACCCTTGCCTACCCTTGGAATGGTCAAGGTGTGCAAAAGCCCCAACAGAGCTCAGCAACTAAGCTGCCATTCCTTGGTGTGACGTCACTTCCTCCTTCCAACTTACAGTTACCGGTACTTCTGTTAAAGCCATTAAATGTATTTTGCTTTTACTTATGATTTACCCTTATATATTGCAGGAGGAATGAGATGGTGAGAGGGAGAAATGGACATGGTGCATGGGGAGAGAGGGAGATATGGATAATTCTGTGCAGAAATACAGGGTCAAAAGTCTCATTAAATTGGTTTTCTTTATTTTCTGTCAATTCTTGAAGTTTTAGTTTTGTATTAGATATATATATACCCATATTGCATTTAAAATTGTATCTCAACACACACACCCTCTCTATCCATTGCGGCTCTTTGTAAATCATGGGTCAAACATTTAGGATAAAATGATTCTTTGCTTTAAGAAGGTTGCTGACCCCTGCCCTAAAATAAGGGGGAGGGAGTAAATGTTAACTCGCATATAAACCGATGGTTTATATTCAAGTATTGCTACTGGGGCAGAAGTGACCAAACAGCCACTCCACCTGGACCCACTGCGGACCTCCAGTATTGCCCTGGTGGTCCAGTGTTTCAAGGAGCCAGAGCTACCGATCGATCCCTCCCGCCCTCATGGTGACTTTGCCTCCCCTAAACCTATCAGCAGTGTTGCGAAGGTTGCTGCAGGAATTTGTGGAAGCCATTTTTTTTACTACGGAGACTGCTAGGCAGGAGCGTAGAAGGATCACTCCTGCTCTAGCTCACCGCTGGACCACCAGGCAGGAGAGTAGCTGTTTACATGGCATAAATAGACCCTTTTGTAGTATTTGCACATCATTGGCTACAGCCACATTTTACATGTTTACCAACACCTTACCCTAAATGTACACACGGGCTTTTTGGTTAGGAAATGCTTCTCGATCTTATGGAAACTCAGAACCATCAGAAAATATTTCGACGCAGTATCATTCCGCTTATTGGTTCAATCCTCCATTCTAAGCACACTTGACTACTGCAACATCATTTATTTGGGTACCTTAAAAAAAAAAAACCCCTACAAAGACTCCAAATCGTCCAAAATTCAGCGGTTCGACTGATCTTTGGGTTGAGAAAATGGGAACACATCGGTCCCTACTATCAAAAACTTCACTGGCTGCCCTTGGAAGCACGAGTTTTGTTTAAATTTTTTTGCCTTTGCTATAAATTAATTTTCGGCTTGGCCCCTATGTACCTGGTTTCTCAATTTAATCTGGACAGTTCCATCAGGTCCACAAGCAGAATTCATTTGTTCTCCTTTCCATCGTTAAAGGACTGCCGCTACAAAAGATTCCTGGACAGAACTCTTGCCTCCCAGGCAGGTAAATGGAACGACTGGCTGGCTAACATCATCACCCACTCCTCATCTTACCTCAATTTTAGAAAATCAATGAAAACGAATTTGTTTAACTGATTGTAACCTATGAATCTTGTGTATTACTCCTCCCAACCTGTACCTTATTTTCGATGACTTTACATTGTAACTTCTTCAACATTGCATTGTAACTACTTCAATGACTTTGCATTATATTGTAATTACCTCAGTGATTTTGCATTGTAAACTATTTCGCTGTTTGTCCAGCGCCTCTTGTTGTAAACCGCCTCGAACTATCATGGCTATGGCGGTATATAAAAAATAAAATTATTATTATATTCGCTTTGTCCAGATTTTGTAGGCAGAAAATTCTGCCAGTGTTTTTCTACTTTAAATACCATAAGTAGAGAATAAGAAAAACAACTTTATATAATTGCAATATATGCCAGTGATCAAATGAATAAGATAAAACATGTCAAATGACTCTTTCACACATACGGGGGGAAGCCACTTCTTACCCTGGGATCGGTAGCATGGAATGTTGCTACGTTTTGGGTTTTTGCCAGGTAATTGTGAGCTGAATCGGACACAGTGGAAACAGGATACTGGGCTAGATGGACCATTGCTCTGACCCAGTATGGATATTCTTATTTCTTATGTCCTTGGACTAACTGCCTGGTAACTATCAAAGGTAGGGAGAACGAGAGGGCAATCTCTAAAGTTAAAAGGGGATAGATTCCGTACAAATGTAAGGAAGTTCTTCTTCACCCAGAGAGTGGTGGAAAACTGGAATGCTCTTTCGGAGTCTGTTATAGGGGAAAACACCCCCCAGGGATTCAAGACAAGGTTGGACGGGTTCCTGTTGAACTGGAACTTATGCAGGTGTGGCTGGTCTTAGATCTGGGGGCCACCGCGGGAGCGGACGACTGGACACGATGGACCACTGGTCTGACCCAGCAGCGTTGGGTCTCTCTGAAGAACTTTCATGGCTGTTTGAGCAGTCATTGGACTTGCTTTATGTGTGGGTGTTAAGGTCTATAATGCTATTCCAGATTGTATGAACTCAGTGCAAGGGCAGTCAAGCAAATTTGGTATTTAACAATAAACTTCTCTTATGACCCTTTATAAATAGTGAAGTTGGAAGGAAAATAACAGAAGCGTTAGATTTGCCTTTTTTTAAATATTTATATTCTGCTATTCACAAAATGTCAAAATAGATCAGAAAATAACATAAGAAATAATAAAGAAAAATTGAAGGTTCAAGGACTAAATGTTTGACGGTTCCAAGTGACTGTTCAGCCAAAGAATGAATTCCCTGAAATGCTTTTCTTTCACCATCCTGATGTCTTACGGTATTTTATGGGAGCATTTACATGCCATTAGCAGATCAGAACAAATATCCGTCAAGCTCGGCATCCTTCCTCTTAACAGTGACCCATCTAGGTCTCAAGTCTCAATGTGAATGTCTTCTTCCTTATTCATACCCAAAGAGAAGAGACACCTTTCCCAAGATTAGTAATGTTTGTTGGTGTAGTTTAAAATCATGTTATAACAAGCTGGGACATCTCTAAGCTGGAGAGAAAATGAAAAAAAGCATATCCAGCACTAATGGAACCGATTTCCTGGCGAACTCTGCCAGGAGTCAAGATGGCGTCAGGAGCAGATGTGCATGCTGAGCTGCGAGACTAATTTGGTCCTGAACCAACTCTTCTCCAAGTTACCGATCCTGCGGTGTAAGTTCACATGATGGGGAAGAGGAAAGGTTTAACGCAGTCTGTGCCTCCAGCGACCGTGACTCCGAGGGGATTGGTTCAGACCACTTTGGACAGTCTGGCTCGGCTTGCTACACCGAGGACGCAGCAAGCATCAGGAGAACCCCCACCGTTGATGGAGGATCTTAGCGGCAATAGGACAGAGCTAAGCCCCAAAGGAAGACAGGCACCTAGCCAGCCCGGAACCACCAGTCCCATGTTTCAGGCAGTGCCGAAGTCCCCAATAGAGGAAACGGAAACAAGTAGCCCTGGAGGAGCGGCTGGGAGACCCTGTGGGGTTGAAGATCAAGCCGGAGATTCTACACCGATCTCAAGCATGGAGACTGAAGAAAAGAATACCGGGGGAGAAGTGATCATTTATGGAAGGTTAGAAAGACATGTCGTGAGTATGGAGGAAATTTGGAAGGCAATGGAAATTATGGATTCTAAACTTCAGAAAGCAGTGGCAGTTTTGAGGAAAGATAATGTTGCTATTAACTCTAAAGTGGAACACCAAGAGGGAACCCTGAAAAATTATGGTGAGATTATTCATAGACATGAACAACAAATTTCACAAGTTAAAGATCTTCAATTGGATATTGTTAAAGAAAGAAATGTCATTCAGAAGAAATTAGAACATATTGAAAATTACCAAAGAAAAAATAACTTGAGAATTTTGAATTTCCCTCGCTCACCTGTAATCTCAGCTATTGAAATGATTCGCAAATATTTGCGTGAAGTTTTGCAATTACCTAGTGAAAATTTACCACCAATTGTAAAAGCGCAATATTTGTCTATTAAAACTAATGTAATTAGTTCTACACCAGTGGTCTCAAACTCAAACCTTTTGCAGGGCCGCATTTTGGATTTGAAGGTACTTGGAGGGCCGCAGAAAAAATAGTCAATGTCTTATTAAAGAAATGACAACTTTGCATGAGGTAAAACTCTTTCTAGTTTCTAAATCTTTCCTTTTGGCTAAGTCTTAATAATAATATTGTCATTTATAGCTAAAGAGACATATGATCAAGAAACTGTTTTATTTTACTTTTGTGATTATGATAAACAGACCGAGGGCCTCAAAATAGTACCTGGCGGGGCCGCAAGTTTGAGACCACTGTTCTACACCAACACAGACTGAGGTTCCTGGTACACAAATTGACTTAACAAATTTCTTAGAAAGCTCTCTTGATGTAGTGATGGAAAGGACTACCCTTCTGGTGACTTTTGCTCTCGAGTTCGATAGAGATTGAATACTTAAGACTTATTTCAGAAATATGAATGTTCAATTTTTGGGTTCAACTATACGTATATTTCCTGATTTTTCAAAGGCGACACAGAAGAGAAGAAGTGACTTCTTGGTTTATAGACCGAGAGTCATATCTCTAGGTGCAACCTTTATTTTGAAGTTTCCGTCAAAATGTTGTGTTACATATGGTGGGAAAAATTTTCTTTTTTTTGAGCCCAAACAATTGTTAGAATTTATTGTGGCTAAAGAAGGTAGTGAAATCATAATTGGTTCTGTTGCCGTTCCAAAAGAGTAGCGCGAACTGGCAGCTTCCTGCACCCTTTGTGAATGCTCCTAAGACGATAGATTGTTATTTCTTTCTTTTTATTTCTATTCTTTGACTCCATATTATTTGTGGACTAAATAATAATGTTTTTTGTTTTGTGGGCTCCCACGTTAGATTATTTTCTTCTTGGAAATTACAAATCTGTGATCGAATATGTTTATTATGCTTATATGATCAATTAAAATGATAAATAAAATTTAAAAAAAGGAACCAATTTCCTGATATGTGGTATAGGGTTTGTTTTAACCAGAGCTGCCTTTGTCCAGATGGTTGTTAACTTTGCTGTGCGCAGGAAAGGGAGACTTTTCTTGTTTAGCAGCTAGTTGAGTGCAGTAATTTGTGTTTCACGATGAATAATGAGCTCAACTTATGGATTTTCACAGATTGCATTTCACGCCTGGCAGCACACTGATGCATCATGCCAATCGTTGACAAGCTAAAAGAGGCTTTGAAAGCAGGCCGGAAGGACTCTGTGGAAGAGGGCGAACTGAGCAAGCTCTTGGCCTCTTCAGCCAAGAAGATCCTGCTGCAGAAGATAGAGTTTGAGCCTGCCAGTAAGAGTCTGTCCTATCAGTTAGAGACATTGAAAAGCAAGTATGTGCTTCTGAACCCCAAGTCTCAGGTTGCAGCTCATCCAAAAAGCTCAGATGGCACTTCTGTAAGAAAACAAGGTGTGTTAATATTACATTTTTCAGGGGGGGGGAAGCATTAAATGCTATTTTTGTCTTGCAGATTGTTTTATAGGTGTGGGTTGGGTTTTTTGTTTGTTTTTTTTAGGTAATGATGTTAGCGGCACTGATGGTGTTCCAGCCCCCCAGAAAGTCCTCTTCCCTGTGGAAAGGTTATCAATGAAGTGGGAGCGGATATACAGGGTTGGAGCAGGACTCCACAACTTGGGAAACACCTGCTTCTTGAACTCAACTGTGCAGTGTCTGACCTACACCCCACCACTGGCCAACTACCTGCTTTCCAAGGAACACAGCCGTAACTGTGAGTCTCTGCCTTGCCCCCAAGCCTCCTTCTCACATGGGTTTGTTATTCTACCAACCCTTCTTCTCTCGCCTCCTGCGCAGGTCACCAGGGAGGATTCTGTATGATGTGTGTGATGCAGAATCACATGATTCAGGCCTTCGCTAACAGTGGCAATGCCATTAAACCCGTCTCCTTCATCAGAGATCTAAAACGTAAGTCTGCAGCCACAAAGAAAATGCCATTTTAGTATTTTTATTTTGGGATATTTTCAATCAGTCTCTCTTCTGCTTATATTGTTTGAGCTGTTGCTTTTCTTCTCAAAATGTCACTTGCCATAGATGAACTTTTTCTGGGCACTTCAGATTTCTTAGGCTTTTACAGGCCTCTCTACTCATTACTTGCTTCCTTGTGCTTCAGTTCAGCCTCAGGCTATCACTGCTAATACTCATTCTGTTTGTGAACCTTTTTTAATATTGAAAGTTTCCCTTTAATGATATTTGCCTTTAACTGCCAGACTTGCTTGGTTCAGTTGAAACATTCACCCTCTACAGGCTTTCACTCAAGACTACTAAGTCTCCTTTTTTGAGCCTTCTGTCACTCCCACTTTTCCAAGACTTCAGCCCAAATTCTGTCTCCCCTCATAGCCTGCTTAATTTTACCACCACCTGGTTTCTAGTCTTGCAAATTTGTCCAGCTGAATCTCATGTTTGGATATTATACAGGCTAAATGTTCAGGTGGTCTTGTATGTTTATTAGGGAGCACTTCCTACCTGCTGCTTCTCACTTCAATGCAGCTGTTTTGTTTTTTAGTGTAAGGAGATTGATCGATGTATTAAATATGAAACTCCCCTAAAGCAGCTTATAACCTGTTTAGCACTTTAAACCCTCCCCAGATATCTCCCCATCAGACACAGTAAGATCGTGCTCTCTCAAGATAAGGAGAGACTTGATAATCAGTCATTTTCCATCTGTCTGATTAGCCCCCACACTCCCCCTCTCAAAAACTATTCTTGATTATAGAGATTCTCTGACAGTGTGTATTCTGCTGTTATCCTCTCCACTGGAACTCTCAAGGACTGTTTGTGTTGAATGGAACTGGGGAAATGTCAGCCTCTGTGCAGATCCCTTCCTTGCTGAAAGAAAGCGATCCTATAAAGAACAGTCCAAAACAAAAAACTGTGGAGTTCGATGTTGGTTTTATTGATATGAGAAGAAAGATATCCACAACTTGAATCAACAAAGAGGACCCAACACGGTCCGTGTTTCAGCCAAAAAGGTCTTCTTCAGGGGTCCCAATTGGTCACTTCTAAGGTTTTGTGGATATAGCAGGTTATACCCAGCATAGGTTGAACGAATTCCTCAAGCGTGTGGCTATAACCACAAAACCTTAGAAGTGACCAGTTGGGACCCCTGAAGAAGACCTTTTTGGTTGAAACACAGACCGTGTTGGGTCCTCTTCATTGATTCAAGTTGTGCATGTACTTTATTGTTCCTAAGATTGTGGATATCTTTCTTCTCATATCAATAAAGCCAAAATTGGACTCCACAATTTGTTTTGTTTTGGACTTTTATTCTTCTGTGGAATTAAGGGGTCAATTATTTTGCTGCTTTCCTATAAAGAACATACCAGGGATCGCAGTGTGAGATGAAACATTCCTCTTACTGTATTACAGGAATAGCTCGGCATTTTCGTTTCGGCAGCCAGGAAGATGCACATGAATTTCTTCGCTACACCATTGATGCAATGCAAAAGGCCTGTTTGAATGGTTGCACCAGGTGTGTGGAAGGTTTATTGCAAAGAGGGCAGGAGGGATCAGCTGCTCAGTATTCCTTAACACTGTTTCTTCTGTTTCAGGTTGGATCGCCAAACTCAGGCTACAACATTGGTCCACCAGATCTTTGGTGGCTACCTTCGGTCTCGTGGTAAGTGAAAATACCTGGCTCTTTCCTGTTTCTGTAGCCATTCATAATCTCAGTTGACCCTACTCTGCATCGTCTTACCTCCCCCCCCCAACCTATGGTACAGGTGTTTACTGCCTAGAAAGGCATCTTGCCATCCACTGCTCACCCTTCTCCTACCATGTGTCCCCGTGTGTAGGAAGCTTTTCTCTTTTTCCTCTTCTAATGTGAGATAAACTTGCAGAACAATCTTAGAGAGTTCTGCCTTGGAAAACTCCCTTTCTCTAGGATGAAGTTGCAGCGAGACTTGGAAATCTTGAGACTGCGGCGGCTTCTTGCATTTCTCTGCAGTAATCTTGGCTCTTCTTCCTTCTCTTGTAGTGAAGTGTTCAGTGTGTAAAAGTGTTTCTGATACGTATGACCCATACCTGGACATCGCTCTAGAGATTAGGGTAACAGTCTTTTATAAAACAGTTTTCTGTTCCTGGGGAAGGGGGTGTGATGGGTTAAGTGCTTTCATAAAAAGAAAAGAATGAGTGAGGACTGCTTCCTTCCTTGCTAGTGTGAATATGGCTATAAATGCTCTGACATGTTCAGCTTGGGGTCACAGAACCAGTATTGCGCATTTTGATGGTTCTCTAATGGATTGTTGGGACAATTCATTGCAGGATGTTTCAGCTGCTCCCCACTAGGAAGGGTGTGACACAGCAGCTTCTCCCCCCAGGGCCCGAGCTCCTCACCAGCCACCACCGCCTGCTTCCCGGCCTCGCCCTGCAGCCTGATGTTCCAGGGCTGATGCAAGGGTGGATAGGGGGCATTGCCCCCCCCCCCAAATGCTGAATTAGTTCATCATGCCCAGTTCATTGCACTGAAACTGCTGCAATGAAATGGCTGCGTTCAATCATCTAGACTCCTTCCCCCGCCACTCCACGCACGCACGCACACACGGCTGGTTTATGAGCATTATGATTGCACGGGGCAGGTACCTCTGTCCTTATATGTAGTACCTGTCTGCGATGATTTTGTCTGCTCTCTCCTGCAGCAATCTGCGAATATTGTGCGTGCTCTGGAACTTTTTGTGAAGGCAGACCTGCTGAGTGGAGAGAATGCCTACATGTGTGCAAAGTAAGCATTTTCATTAATATGTCATTTATATCTTGTTGATAGCATCTAAGAAGTGTATATCTGGGTAAAAAGGCTTAACTTAAAACGCAGGCTATTCCCATCGGCAGGTTTAGTTTTTAAATAGTGCTGTATAAACTTATTCAAAACCAAAAACGCTGTGGAGAAGATGTCCAAGATGCAGGCTTTCTTGAAGATACAGTCATAAAATCCACATAATAAAATGTCTAGGATCCATAAGATGGGAACTATGGACCCAACATGGTCCGTGTTTTGACGACCCTGAGAACAATCCTCAGCCTTTGATCCACTTTCTTTGACTTAGGACTTTTAGGGACCCCTGAGGAAGACCGTGTTGGGTCCATAGTTCCCATCTTATGGGTCCTAGACATTTTATGTGAATTTTATGACTGTATCTTCAATACAGCCTGCATCTTGGATATCTTCTCTGCAGCGTTTTTGGTTGCTCTTTGATTCTGTGGAGTACCAGGGTCAATTTCTGTTGGTTTGTATAAACTTATTCAGCAGTTCTAGAATCCCCCTAAAAATTGCCCTGAAAGCAGCCATAGCAAGATATTCATCCGACTAGCAGCAGTCCCCCCACACCTAAACTAGCAGAAAGGGAGCAAGTGCTATCACTCAAAGTCCCTGGGCAGCTGTAGATAATTTGTTCTAAATCAGTACAACTTTTTATGTCAAAGTAGCACCCGAATAGTTAAGTCCCCCGTCCTCTCATTTGAATATGTATGTTTGGAATGTTGCCATTACAAATAGCAAGTCCTTTAGATTTTGGCACACTGACTTTAAAGCCAAACGCTTTTTAACATAACAGAATATTTCCTTCAGATAATTGGGTATACTTCTTAAGTGTCTTGATAAACACTCAACATTTTATCGTGTGATATTAGTGATGTGCAAATGCTTAGGCAATGCATAAAAGGAGCAGACCAAATACATCAAAGCAGTAGGCAATTGAATAAGAAGAGAAGAGATTTTCAAAAACAGTGCCTGATGTAACCAAGTTTTGCCCATTTCAGGCTGCATCAAGGGCAGATGACTGTCAAACATTATTTAATATTTTCTTTTTAAACCTAAATCATGTTTTATATCTGTTTTCAAGGTTTTTTTTTAAATTCATAAATATCTTAAAAGCAGAAATGTGAAACACAAAACAGTAATATAACCAATAGCTTATAATATCGCTTGTAGGTCAACCTCACCTTGAGTATTTGTGTTCAATTCCGGTTGCCACATCTCAAAAAGGTGTAGCAGAATTAGAAAAAGTTCAAAGAAGAGCAACCAAAATGATAACTGGGATGAAACTCCTCTCATTTGATGGGGAGGTTAACAAGGCTGGAGTTCTTTAGCTTAGAAAAGAGAAGGCTGAGTTCTACAAAACTCTGAGTGATGTAGAACAGGAATATTTTTTTTTGGTGTTTTTTTTTTTTACTCTTTCAAAAATTACAGACTAGGGACCACTTAATGATGTTACATAGAATTACTTTGAAAACAAATAGGGCAAAATATTTTTTCGCTCAAAGAATAGTTAAACTCTGGAACTCATTGCCAGAGGATATAATAAAAGCAGTTAGCATAGCTGGGTTTAAAAAAGGTTTGGACAAGTTCCTGGAGGAAAAGTCCACAATCTGCTATTGAGATAGATAGGGGAGGCCACTGCTTGCCCTGGGTTCAGTAGCATGCAATGTTGCTACTATTTGGGCTTGACCTGGATTGACCACAATTGAAAATAGAATAGTGGGTTACATGGACCATTGGTCTGACCCAGTGCGACTATTCTTCTGTTCTTAGTATGAAAACATAAGTAAATTTCCTGTATATCTTTGTTCCTTCAGTTTTGTTTTGGGGCATAAAATTGCAGCCCAGCCTGAGCATAACATAAGAACATAAGAATTTGCCTCCACTGGTCAGACCAGAGGTCCATCGCGCCCAGCAGTCCGCATCCGCGGCGGCCCATCAGGTCCATGACCTGTCATGTTATCTTGATTTAGCCCTATAGCCCCCTTGTTTTTATCTATACTCTTTCCATACTCTTATCTACCCTTATCTGTATCCCTCAATCCCCCTATCCTTCAGGAATCCATCCAATCCCTCTTTGAATCCCTGTAGCGTACTCTGCCCGACCACTTCCTCCAGGAGCGCATTCCATGTGTCCACAACCCTCTGTGTGAAGAAGAACCTCTTGGCATTTGTTCTAAACTTCTCCCCTTCCAGTTTCTCTGAGTGCCCTCTTGTGCCTGTGGTTCCCCGTAGTTTGAAGAATCTATCCTTGTCTACCTTCTCCATGCCCTTCATGATCTTGAAAGTTTCTATCATGTCCCCCCTAAGCCTCCTCTTTTCCAGGGAGAAGAGCCCCAGCTTGTCCAGCCTGTCAGCGTATGAACAGTCCTCCATACCATTTATCATTTTTGTAGCTCTTCTCTGGACCTTCTCAAGTATCGCCATGTCTTTCTTGAGGTACGGCAACCAATGTTGGACGCAGTACTCTAGATGCGGGCGCACCATTGCACGATACAGTGGCATGATGACTTCCTTTGTCCTGGTTGTAATTCTCTTCTTAATGATGCCCAGCATTCTGTTAGCTTTCTTCGAGGCCGCTGCACATTGCGCTGATGATTTCATGGCTGTATCCAAAAGAGATGCAAGCAGCCAACCAATTGGAGAGTGTTCTCTTGAAAATAGGATGCCCTAACTTGTTTGGATCGAAAGAGACAAAAAGCTGTGGAGATGATCTATGTGATTTAGTCCTTTGCAAATAGTAAGCCCCTGCTCGTTTGCAGTCCAGAGTATGCAAGGCCTGTTCTCCAGGATGAGAATGAGTCAGCTTGAGGGGAGAAAACTGAGGCCACAAGAGGTTGACAGGAGCAAGGAGAACTGGGAGCCAGCCTGGAGGCAGGCTTTCAGCTGTTGAAACCACCAGCGGTAACACTCTAGAGCATTTGGGAAGCTCTCATGAAGCTGAATATGTCAGTTACCAGGTCTTCCTGGGAAGTCGAAGCTCTTGTGAGTACTGTGAATGGACTAGGAAAATCTTTAAATACTACAAAAGAAGAATTTTCCTCAGAATTGAAAAAGGTTGATGAGGGGGGCGTGGCTTGATGAGCATGGTGGCCAGACGCATTTTGTGAGCTCTCCACAGACGGCAACTCTACAGATAATCAGATTGCTTTCTCTCCCTGATCTAGCTGAAAAACTACCGCCTGCTCAAGAGGAGGCGGTAGTGACTAGCGCACGGGACATTTTAGCACACGCTATTCTGCGCGTTAAGGCCCTAACAAGCCTTCGTAAAAGGAGCCCTAGGTGAATGTCTTGCTCTTGCAGATTTCTTTTTTGTGATGTTTCCTTCTGATTTTCGTAAGCAAGAGTTTTTTTTTGTGTACTAAGTTAAAATTGCAATAAAATATAAATTAAAAAAAAAAAAAAGAAATTTGGCAGGTTGCCATCTAGAGCCACAGGGTTCAAAAAAACTGTAATACTGTTGAAAAGTGCCAGTGTGATTTGATATACAAATTAATTTCCTATTCGTATCCTCAGGTGTAAGAAGAAGGTTCCTGCCAGCAAACGCTTCACCATACACAGAGCATCCAACGTTCTGACTCTCTCACTCAAACGTTTTGCCAATTTTAGCGGTGGCAAAATTACCAAGGTAAGTGGTGGTTGCTCACCTGTCAGTCTCTGGGGCATTTGCATACACTTCTGATTCAGAAACACCATATCCTCCTCTTATCCATAGCTGTCAAGCTGTTCTACAGTGCTGTCACCTGCTGGTGAAACTTAGGATTTACAGGCCCAATATTCAAAGGATTTATGCTAACTTTGCTAATCTAATACACAACTTATTGATCACACTATACCAAAAAGGTTCAAAGCAATTTACATTCAAAGAGGCTGTAAAATCTACGGGAAAATACATAGAAACATAAGAATAGCCTTACTGGGTCAGACCATCAAGCCCAGTGGCCCGTTCTCAAGGTGGCCAATCCAGGTCATTAGAACCTGGTCAAAATCCAAGATGTAGCAATATTCCATTCTACGGATTAAAGGGCAACCAGTGGCTTCCCCTGTGTCTTTCTCAATAACAAACTATGGACTTTTCCTCCAGGAACTTGTCCAAACCTTTCTTAAAACCAGCTACACTATCCGCTCTTACCACATCCTCTGACAACGCGTTCCAGAGCTTAACTATTCTCTCAGTGAAAAAAAATTTCCTCCAATTGGTTTTAAAAGTATTTTGCTGTAACTTCATTGAGTGTCCCCTAGTCTTTGTAATTTTTTTTTTTTTAAATTTCTTTATTCATTTTTAAACTTACATCAAGTGTACAGTAAATATCAACCAAATATAATACAACATCACTTGAAAAATTTTCAATATCATACACCAAGAAGATTTAACCCCCACCCCCTCCCAAATTCATATACAACTAATATATACCACATGAAAATAATATCTTAACGACAATCATCTATATATTCTTAATGGAAAAACAAGAAATCCCCCCTCAAATCCACATGTGTATTAAGATTGGGAAAAGTGTAACTTATTCATTACTATAATTTAATAAAGGTCCCCACACATCCTTAAATTTATTATAATAACCTTTTTGAACAGCCAACGCTCTTTCCATTTTATACACATGACAAACTGAAGACCACCAAAAACAATAATTCAGTCTTCTACAGTCCTTCCGATTATGTGTTATTTGTTGGATGGCAACTCCTGTTAATATCAATAAAAGCTTGTTATTATTAGCAGATATTTGACATTTAGCTCTCATAGTCATGCCAAATAAAATTGTGTCATATGACAATGCTACATGGTTCTCTAACAAACAATTTATTTGATCCCAAATAGACTCCCAAAAAGCCTTAGTCTTTGTAATTTTTGACGGAGTGAAAAATCAATCCACTTGTACCCGTTCTACTCCACTCAGGATTTTGTAAACTTCAATCATATCTCCCCTCAGCCATCTCTTTTCCAAGCTGAAGAGCCCTAATCATTTTAGTCTTTCCTTATACGAGAGGAGTTCCATCCCCTTTACCATCTTGACCCATCTAGTCTGCCCATCTGCAGTAACAATTATCTTTTTCTCTCTCATGTGCCTATCCCAGGTCTTCTTGAATTCAGACACAGTCTCTGTTTCCACCACCTCTTCCGGGAGACTGTTCTATGCATCTACCACCCTTTCTGTAAAAAAAGTATTTCCTCAGATAACTCCAGAGCCTATAACCTCTTAACTTCATCCTATGCCCTCTCATTGCAGAGTTTCCTTTCAAATGAAAGAGACTCGACTCATGTACATTTATATTACGTAGATATTTAAACGTCTCTATCATATCTCCCCTCTTCCGCCTTTCCTCCAAAGTATACAGATTGAGATCTTTTAAGTCTGTCCCCATACACCTTATCACAAAGACCACACACCATTTTAGTAGCCTTCCTCTGGACCGACTCCATCCTTTTTATATCTTTTTGAAGGTGCGGCCTCCAGAATTGTACACAATATTCTAAATGAAGTCTCACGATTAGAATCGGTTCACCGATTCACTTGGGGTGAATTGTTTTGAATCGATTCAAAACAAAGAAATAAAATCGGCTTCCCGATTCGGACCCTCGCCCCCCTAAAACAGGAGCAGCAACGCTGCTTTTGCTGGTCGGCCGCTGCCGCATCTGCTTTAGAGGGTGAGGAGGGAGGATCAGTCAGGAAGTGCTGCTGTCGGCTTCCCCCCTGGCCTCCCCGAAGGACTGCGCACCCTCCCCCTGGGAAGACCTCCATGTTCCCCCTGGCCTCCCCGCACCGTTTACCTTATAGCTTCAGCCTGCAGCGAAGATCGCGGTTACAGCATCTTTGCAAAGTGCTTTAAGCTGTTTCCTCCGCCGTGATCCTGCATCTGATGTCAGAGGACGGGCGGGACCGCAGCAGAGGAAACAGCTCAAAGCACTTTGCAAAGACGCTATAACCGCGATCTTCGCTGCAAGCTGAAACTATAAGGTAAACGATGCAGTGAGGCCGGGGGGGGGGGTGCGCAGTCCTTTGGGAGGGGTGCGCAGTCATTTAAGGGGGGGGACAGACCAGGGATGGTGGCACAGACCTTCAGGGGGGACAGGCCTTCAAGGGGGTGTGCAGATCTTTAAGGGGGGGACAGGCTTTCAAAGGGGGGACAGGCCAGGGATGGTGGCACATGCCTTCAGGGAGGACAGGCCTTCAAGGGGGGGACAGATCTTCAAAGGGGGGGACAGGCCAGGGATGGTGCATAAGCCTTCAGGGGGGACAGGCCTTCAAGGGGGGGGGAGACAGGCCTTCAGGGGTGGGGTGCAGGCCTTCAGGGGGGGAAGAAATAATGGGTCTAAAAATAGAGAAGACTGGGATTTAGGGAGGGAAAGAACAGAAATGGAAAGAAGTTGGACACAAGGGATGGTGTGGAGGAGGGGAATAGAGATACTGGATAGGAAGGTAGTTGGGAAAAGAAAGGGAGAGATGGTGGACCCTGGGGTGGTGGGGAAGGAGGGAGAGATGCTGGATGAAAGGGTAGTTAAGAAAAGGTAGATCTGTGGATGGAGGCGGAAAAAAAAAGAAAGATGCCAGACCTCCAGTGGAGGGAAGGGATATGGAAGGGGGAGGACAGAGATGGCAGATGGATGGTTAGCATGAAGAAAGAAGAAGACCCTGGCAAGCAAGTTATCAGAAGACAATCAGAGCCTGGGACCAACAAGATTTGAATAATTACCAGACAACAAAAGGTAGAAAAACTAATTCTTTAGCACTCTCCAGACCAGTAGAGGTTAACTTTACGATTGGGTATATATCTAATCATGACCAGCAGGTGGAGACTGAAAACAAAACTTTGGGACAGTATATCCTAGCCCCTCCTCTCTATTTCCCTCAGTCTTCTTTCAGTCTCCAGCAGGTGTTGAGTGATCTGTACCCATCTCTCTTGGTAGGGCTGTTGGAATTTGTTTAGGGGTTTATTGTCCCTGTTTTTAGCCGGACGGAGCTTGGACGGACTCTGTTTGGGGGTTCGTCCGACCTCGGGGGTGTCAAACCCGGCGGGTCACGAGCGGGGTCCCTCCCCCCACTTCCTCCACCTCCCCATATTTTTTTAGAGGAGCCTCAGCAGTAAGCCTTGCCCCCTAAGTCAAGCAAGGCATATTGCTTCGAGAGCCTGTGGAGTCTGTTCTGTAAAAAAAAAAAAAAAAAAAAAAATCCTGAGGTAGTGCTGGTCTGAAGGGTTATTTCCCTTTAAGAAAACTGTATTTTACTGTATTTTTTCATGTAACCAGCACTTTTTTATAGCTAGGTCGCGTATGGAGCAATTGTGCCCTTCTCCGGGGGAGTAGGCCACAATTTTAGTCCAGCCGCGAGGCACTCGCGGCCGGCCTGAACTCGGCGGTTTGGGTCGGTGAGGTGGTGGAGCTCCGTCGGCAGCGGCTGCAGGCGCCCAGAGCTCCCCGCCGATGGTGCCTCGCGAGTCGGCTTGGAGCAGTGGGGAAGCCCGGTCTTCCACAACCGCCCACGGAGGGATTCCCCGAAGGATTCCCTCTCAGCTGATTTTTTGACAGCTGATGCCGGCTTGCCTGCTTTAGCGGCTGAGACTATTCAGGTTTCTCAGCCGCTTCAGGCTATGGAGGGAGCTTTTTTGGCGGGAAAACCGCCATCTTCTCTGTCTGGCCCCTCCATTTTGTCTTCCACCTCAGGTGACCTTCCCCCTGTTTTGACTATGCAGGGGCAGGTTTCTGCTGGGTCCCCTGCTGTGGCAGGGAGTCCCTTGGGACCCTCGGGGGGGTTTTCCCCTGATTTTTTCTTTTCATTATGCAAAGCCTATTTTCAGGCGGCTGGGGGTCCCGGTTGCGCCCAGGGGGTCTCGGGGGGTGGGGTTTCCTCCGCGCTCCCTGCGGCTTTGCCTCTCTCGTCTGACGTGACGTCCCCTCCGCCGCCTCTCTTGTCCAAGCGTCCGCGGGTGTCGTGGGACGAGGATTTGTGGTCGGAGGAACGTGTCGGTCTGGAGGAGGACCTGGACCCTTCGGAGGATTTCCAGGACCCTCTGGAGGGGACGGAAGCTGGCGGCGGGTTGTCGGGTTTCCCGTTCTCCAGTGACGAGGCGTCCGTGGTGCGCCTTTTTCAGAGAGATGAGCTGCCTGACCTTATTCAACAGGTTTCTTCGGCTTTGCGTTTTGAGGACGCGCCGCCGGAGACTCCGCGTGTGGGGGACCCTCTGTTACGAGGGATCCGGTCCGTTTCCCGCTCTTTTCCTATGCATCAGGATATTCGGGATATTATTCTTGAGCAGTGGAAAACGCCGGAGACGCCGTTTCGGCTGGCGCGCAGCATGGCTCGCCTGTATCCCATTCCTGAAGGGGATCGGGCTACGTTAGCTTCGCCAGTCGTGGATGCGGTGGTCTCGGCTATTTCCAAGCGGCATACCGTGCCTGTTGAGGGCGGTTCTGCCTTGCGGGACTCTGAGGAGCGCAAATTGGAGACCATCCTTAAGCAAAATTTTCAAGTCTCTGCCTTTGGGGTCCAGGCGGCTATTTGTGGGGGACTGGTCGCTCGCGCCGTGTTTCGGTGGGCGGAGCGGGTCTTGGATCGAGAGTCTGACGACTGGTCTCTGGTGGATCAGGAGGTAGCGAAGATTGAGATGGCTGCCTCATTCCTCTCGGATGCTCTGTATGACTTGGTGCGGATCTCGGCTAAGTCCATGGCTTTTGGCGTGGCCGCAAGGCGTGTGTTGTGGCTGCGCGCTTGGGCGGCGGATGCTGCGTCCAAAGCTAAGCTTACTAAATTTCCCTTTCGGGGGTCGTTTTTATTTGGAGAGGACTTGGATAAGTTGATTCAGACTCTGTCGGACTCGAAAGTTCCCCGTTTGCCGGAGGACCGTGCCCGCCCGGCGTCTCGGGGTGGTGCGGCCCGGGGGCGTTTGCGGGAATTTCGCAAGTATCGCCCTGGGCGTGGGGCTGCTTCTTTCCAGTCTCCGGGGTTTTCCCGGGGTCGGTTCTTCCAGCGCATGCAGCCCTTTCGGGGGGCCCGTCGGGGGGCAGGGAATCCCTCCGCCGGTTCCCCCGCTTCCCGTCCTGCACAATGACGCCTTGCCGGCGCCCCCCTTGGTTCCGGTGGGGGCCCGGCTGCGCGACTTTTTTCCCAAATGGGCCGAGATCACGTCCGATCAGTGGGTCCTGGAGGTGGTGCGGGACGGTTATGCCCTGGAGTTCGCCCGCTCTCTGCCGGATTTTTTCCTCGCTTCTCCATGTCAGACTCCTGGGAAGACGCTGGCGTTTCGCCAGACCCTTCAGCGCTTGCTAGATCTCAGGGCAGTAGTTCCGGTGCCCCCCCCGGAGTGGGGCACGGGCAGGTACTCCATTTACTTTGTGGTGCCCAAGTAGGAGGGGACTTTTCGGCCCATCCTCGATTTGAAAGGGGTCAACAGGGCTCTCAAGGTTCCCTCTTTCCGTATGGAAACGCTGCGGTCGGTCATTCTGGCGGTTCAGCCGGGGGAGTTTCTCACTTCTCTCGATCTGACGGAGGCCTACTTGCATGTTCCTATTCGGGCCTCTCATCAGCGTTTCCTGCGCTTTGCGATCTTGGGTCGGCACTATCAGTTCTGTGCGCTTCCCTTTGGGCTGGCCACGGCTCCCCGGACGTTCACCAAGGTGATGGTGGTCGTCGCGGCAGCCTTGCGGTCGGAGGGCATCCTGGTACACCCCTACCTGGACGACTGGTTAATTCGGGCCAAGTCGTTGCAGGAAAGCTCCCGGGTTACGGCTCGGGTGGTGGAGTTTTCTCCGGTCGCTGGGCTGGGTGGTCAACCTTTCCAAGAGTCGGTTGGTTCCGGCTCAGCGTCTGGAGTACCTCGGGGTGCTGTTCGACACCTCCTTGGGGAAGGTCTTCCTCCCAGAGGCCCGGGTGAGCAAATTGCAGTCTCAGATTCGCCTGCTTTTGGCGTCCCGGTGTCCTCGGGCGCGAGATTTCCTCCAGGTCCTGGGGTCGATGGCGGCGTCCCTGGACGTGGTGAGGTGGGCGCGGGCCCACATGCGTCCTCTCCAGTATGCTCTGCTCCGGAGGTGGTCTCCCCAGAGGCACGGGATGGATGTTCCGGTTCCCCTGCGAGGCTTGGCGCGCTGCAGTCTGCGTTGGTGGCTCCGGACCCCTCACCTAGTTCAGGGGGTGGGTCTGGATCTTCCGCAGTGGACGGTGCTCCTTACGGATGCGAGTCTCCTGGGTTGGGGGGCCCAGTGCCTGGGTCACTCAGCTCAGGGAACCTGGTCCACGGAGGAGGCCTCCTGGTCGATCAACGTGTTGGAGACCAGGGCGGTCCGGCTGGCGCTGTTGGCTTTCCACTCCCTTTTGTTGGGCAAGTCGGTCAGAGTCCTGTCGGACAATGCCACGGCGGTGGCTTATGTCAATCGTCAGGGGGGCACCAAGAGCACTCTGGTGGCGCAGGAGGCGGCTCGGCTCATGGTTTGGGCGGAGTCGCATCTTCTGGACCTCTCGGCCTCTCACATTGCCGGGGTAGAAAACGTTCAGGCGGACTTCCTCAGTCGTCACTTCTTGGATCCGGGAGAGTGGTGTCTCGGCGCCGAGGCGTTTCAGTTGCTAGTGCGTGCTTGGGGGCAGCCCCTGATGGATCTGTTGGCTACAAGTGGCAACGCCAAAGTACCCCACTTCTTCAGTCGTCGCAGGGACGGTCTGGCCGAGGGTCTGGATGCTCTGGTCCAACCGTGGCCAACGGAGGGGCTGTTGTATGTGTTCCCTCCTTGGCCATTAGTGGGCAGAGTACTGCTTCGCGTTGTTCGCCATCCGGGGCTGGTGGTTTTGGTGGCTCCGGATTGGCCTCGTCGTCCGTGGTATGCGGATCTGGTGAGGCATCTGGTGGCGGATCCTCTTCCTCTGCCTCTCGGGTGCGATCTTCTGACGCAGGGTCCCATTCCCATGTTCGACCCGTCTCCCTTTTGTCTTACGGCTTGGCTCTTGAAAGGGGCCGCCTGAGTAAGAAGGGATATTCCGACAAGGTGATCTCTACACTTTTGGGGTCCCGGAGGCTTTCTACCTCTCGGGCTTATGTACGGGTTTGGCGTCTTTTTGAGGAATGGTGCCGAGCGCGGGGAGTGGTCTCCTTTCGCGCTTCTCTACCTAACATTCTAGAGTTTTTGCAGGATGGCCTGGATAGGGGCCTGGCCTGGTCTTCTCTTCGGGTTCATCTGGCGGCCCTGTCGGCTTTTCGGGGGCTGGTGACAGGTCAGCGTTTGTCAGCCATTCCTGATGTGATTCGCTTTCTTAGGGCGGCCAAGTTGCTCAGGCCTCCCATAAGGCCCTCGGTTCCCTCTTGGGATCTCAATCTGGTTCTCTCTGTTCTAGTGCGCCCTCCTTTCGAGCCGTTGGATGGCTGTTCGTTGAAGGACCTTACGCTGAAGTCGGTCTTTTTGGTGGCCATTACTTCCGCTAGACGGGTGTCGGAGCTACAGGCTTTTTCTTGTAGGGCTCCCTTCCTGGAGTTTTCGAAGGAGCGGGTTGTTTTGCGGCCTGTTCCTTCCTTTCTGCCGAAGGTAGTTTCTCCTTTTCATGTCAATCAATCGGTGGTCCTCCCGGTCTTGGGTAGTCGGGAGGGTTCTTCTGAGCAACGACAGCTGCGCAAGTTGGATGTCGGTCGGGTCCTCCATGCTTATGTGCAGCGGACCCGGGAGTTTCGGAGCTCCGATCATCTCTTTGTGCTTCTGGCGGGTCCTCGGCGGGGGGTTGGCGCTTCTAAGGCTACTATTGCGCGCTGGATCAAGGAGATGATTGCTTCCGCTTATCTTCTGAGTCAGAAGCCGGTTCCGGAGTTTCTCAAGGCTCATTCCACTAGGGGTCAGGCGGCTTCTTGGGCTGAGTCGTCGCTTGTGCCTCCGGTGGATATTTGTAAGGCTGCGGTTTGGTCCTCCTTGCATTCTTTTGTTCGGCATTATCGGGTAGATGTTCAGGCGCGTCGGGACGCGGTGTTCGGTGAACGTGTACTGGTATCGGCCCTTCGGGGGTCCCGCCCGTGAGGGGACTGCTTTGGTACGTCCCAATCGTAAAGTTAACCTCTACTGGTCTGGAGAGTGCTAAAGAAGGAGAAATTAGGTTCTTACCTGCTAATTTACTTTCTTTTAGCTTCTCCAGACCAGTAGAGGTCCCCACCCTGTCTGTTGTTGTTGTTGTTGGGGCTGTTGCGCGGGCAGTTTTTGGTTTTTGCTGCGGGTTCTAGTATTTTTCTAGGGCCGGGGAGTATTGAAGAACAGCGGCTGTGGCTCGGCTGGCTTAGCTGGCGAGCTGTGGGGACCTTCTTCCTTCGGGAATTTCTCCTCTGCATTTTCCAACAGCATTTTTGGGTATGTTATTTGTTACTCCTTTCGGAGTATTGTTTTTTCTCTCTGTTGTTTTCCAGTTCTTGGTTCTGCTTGGCTATTCGGCAGACTGAGGGAAATAGAGAGGAGGGGCTAGGATATACTGTCCCAAAGTTTTGTTTTCAGTCTCCACCTGCTGGTCATGATTAGATATATACCCAATCGTAAAGTTAACCTCTACTGGTCTGGAGAAGCTAAAAGAAAGTAAATTAGCAGGTAAGAACCTAATTTCTCCTTTTATCCCAGGACAAGCAGGCATGATATTCTCACATGTGGGTGACGTCATCTACGGAGCCCCAGCGCGGACAGCTTTTCAAGCAAACTGCACCACGCATGTGCATGCCTTCTTGCCCACTAGAGGGCGCATCCCCACCTCGTGGTCCTCAGTTCAGTTTTTCCGCGGAGCCAGAAGCCCTGTGGAATTTGTGCTCTTCGAATTTAGCCTTCTGACACCGCGGCTGTGTGTTTATTTCACGGTCGCTGTGTTTAATTTGCTTTTTTCTTCTTTCCTTTGTTTCAGTTTTCGTCAAAAAAAAAAAAAAATTGTTCGGCTCCGGGGGCTCCCGGCGGCCGCGGGACCTCGTTCGTTCCCGGCCGGTTTTTGTGTCCATGTCCCGTCCCTTGATGGGCTTTAAAAAGTGCACCCGGTGCGATCGGTTGCTCTCAATTACCGATCCTCACCGGTGGTGCTTGGTTTGTTTGGGTCCTGAGCATCCTACCGAGTCCTGTGATAGGTGCTCTACTTTTCAGACTAGAGCTCTCCGCCGACGCCGTGCCCGGATGGCGGAGCTCTTCTCTGCGGACCACGCAGCGGGGAAGGCCTCGACGTCGGCTTCGGCCCCAACCTCGGCCTCTGGTCCCTCGACCTCCCCTCGACCCTCGACTTCCTCCAAGCCTGCTGCCTCGACCAAGCCTGCTTCGGGTAAGTCCTCCCTTCCATCCTCGACTCCAGGGTCAGCGAAGAAGCCATCCTCGGGCTCCTCGACTGCGGGTGGGTCGTCCTCTGCCCCGCCCCGAGTAGCAAAGCCTAGTGCCCCGAGGGAATACTCGAGACCGATGTCGCCCTCCAGGGAGCACTCCTCGGCCCCGGACCTGCCAGCCATGATGGGGGTTCCGGTCTTCCAGGACTTGCTCCGAGCGCTGATTGCCTCAGAGCTGTCCGGGGCCCTCGCGCACCTGCAGCAGGCTTTGGCCTCGACTGCCTCGGCGTCGGCGGCCTCGGTCTCGGTGCCTTCGGCTTCGGCCCCCGGGGGTCGGCCGACCTCGACCCCGACCTCGGTTGACCAGCCTGAGAGGAGTGTCAGGCCTTGGGACAAGGTGCGTCGGGTTAGGAGGATCTCTTCCACGTCCTCTTCCTCGAGGTCCTCCCGGGGCTCCTCGCCCTCGGATCGGCCTCAGGCAAGGCATCGGCCGAGAAAACCCAAGCGTTCTCGTGCTTCCCCTCGGAGACGCGGTCGCTCCTCGCCGACCGGGGGTGAGACATTACGTGTCTCGGAGCTCCGCCTCGATAATCCGAGGCTCTTCCGCACCCCCGGGGGAAGGGGTTCGAGAGACTCCTCGCCGAGACGGAGGGGACGGGCCTCGGTTCCTCATACCCCGGGGACTTCCTCCAAGGGCTCCTCGGGGCATAGGCGGTCCCCGACCCCTTCGAGGTCGCTCGGTACGGCCTCCTGGGGATCGGGGTCTGGTAGGGAGCCTCGGGATTTAGGGATTTAGGGAGGGAAAGAACAGAAATGGAAAGAAGTTGGACACAAGGGATGGTGTGGAGGAGGGGAATAGAGATACTGGATAGGAAGGTAGTTGGGAAAAGAAAGGGAGAGATGGTGGACCCTGGGGTGGTGGGGAAGGAGGGAGAGATGCTGGATGAAAGGGTAGTTAAGAAAAGGTAGATCTGTGGATGGAGGCGAAAAAAAAAGAAAGATGCCAGACCTCCAGTGGAGGGAAGGGATATGGAAGGGGGAAGACAGAGATGGCAGATGGATGGTTAGCATGAAGAAAGAAGAAGACCCTGGCAAGCAAGTTATCAGAAGACAATCAGAGCCTGGGACCAACAAGATCTGAATAATTACCAGACAACAAAAGGTAGAAAAACTAATTTTATTTTCCATTTTGTGATTACAATATGTCAGATTTGAAACATGTATCCTGCCAGAGCTGGTGTTAGACCACAAACGTGAGCTAGGATTTAGCAGAGGGAGGAAAAGTCTTTTTTGTTTGTTTATTTTGTTTACACCACAGCGTCAGTGTGGTTAGGAGAAGGCAAAGGGAGTGAAGAGGCTGTAAAATAAACCCACCAGGATTTTTGAAAAAACACCTAATTGGGCAGGAAAATTGAATCGAAAAATCAATTCAAAAGGCTGAATCGAATCGAAATTTTTTTTCCTGAATTGGACAGCACTACTCACCAGAGTCTTATACAGAGGCATCAATACCTCCTTTTTCCTTCTGACCATACCTCTCCCTATGCAACCTAGCATCCTTCTAGCTTTCGCCATCACCTTTTCAACCTGTTTGGCCACCTTAAGATCATCACATACAATCACACCCAAGTCCCACTCTTCCGATGTGCACATGAGTTCTTCACCCCCTAGACTGTACCATTCCCTCGGGTTTTTGCATTCCAAATGCATGACCTTGCATTTCTTAGCATTACATTTTAGCTTCAAAATTTCAGACCATTCTTCAAGCTTTGCCAGGTCTTTCTTCATGTTATTCACATCATCCGGCGTGTCTACTCTATTGCAGATTTTGGTATCATCTGCAAAGAGGCAAATCTTACCCGACAACCCTTCAGCAATATCGTTTATAAAAATGTTTTAAAAAACAGACCTTGAGGCTCACCGCTGGCAACATCCCTTTCCTCAGAGCGATCTCCATTGATCACTACTCTCTGTTGCCTTCCACTCAACCAGTTCCTGACCCATCCCAAGGGCACTCAGTTTATTTATTAGACATCTGTCAAAGGCCTTGCTAAAATCTAAATTCACCACATCCTGTATCCAATTCTCTGGTCAACCAGTCAAAGAAATTGATCAGATTTGTCTGACAAGACCTACCTCTAGTGAATCCATGTTGCCTCTAGTCCTGTAATCCACAGGATTCTAGAAAAAAGGTTTCAAATTTTTATGAATCAAGTAATTGATATGAGTCCTAATGTAAACAGGTAGATTATTCCATATTGTAATGGCAGCGTAAGCAAAAGAAGAGTTGAGCTGTTCTTTATACCGTACTCCTCTAATCTGTGGAAAATGTAGTAATAAAGTACCACAGAATCTGGTGGAAGAATAATGCAAATAAGAAAAAGGCAAAATCAGATGATCTGAAGTCTGTCTGTAATATACGTTGAACTATGCAAGCTGATGTAAACTTGATGTAAGCCTCTCAACTGATAACCAATTAATAATAATTTATTTCTTGTATACCGCCAAACTAGTAAAAGGTTCTAGGCGAGATTCTTATACGCTAATGCAACGCTTTCATATCTTTTTAAACCAAAAATTAATCCAACCACAGTATTCTGGAGCAACTGCAGTTTTTTTGACTAGTTTTGATGTTAAGTTCAAATATTAAGAATTATAGTAATCAAGTTGGTCTCTTTGAAGATTTACTAGGGCTGAGCACACTCATTTTTGTTCAGAACTTCACAAAAGGTTCAACTTTATTTAATATACTGCAAATCATAAAAGGGAATATACACATCTCCCCCCGAATCCACGGATTCAGTATCTGCAGATTCGGTTATTCGCAATTTTTAAAAAATTATAAATAAGCTGCATTCCCAGACAGCCCAGACACTGAAAGCACAATAGTATAAACATAAACAATAATGGCCAGCAGCAATAACAGATGGTAATGGTTCACTCTTCAATGGAGAGAGACTGCTCATTATCTGCCAGGTTCCAAGATGGCCACCGTGGTTCTGGCAGTTTGTAGCTGGGCCACGCCTGGTTTCCAGCTTTTGGTAACTTTCAGGTTTTTCTCCAAAATAAAAGAAGGCAAAAATCAATAGTTACTTCAGTGCATTGTTTTAGCTTATTGCATCAAGCTTTAGTGAATGTTTTTATCAAACCAGGTAAGTATTTTAACCTTTGCAGTTTGGGAAAAGGTCTTAATTGGCAGCTTTTCTTTAAAGCAGAAAAAAAACATTCAAGGCAAAAAGAAAAAATACACTATTAAAGTCTTGCCTGTGGCAGTTCTCCTGAAGCCACCACATCCAGCTTCCTAAATCCTGCACCAATGGCAAAAGAGTACCTCTTGACACAACTAACAAAAAGGTTTCCAAAGTTCAAAAATAAACCAGAAATGTCCCCAAACAAACCCTCAGTTTCATAAGGGTGTTACAGGCACTTCACTCACTTGTGCACAGCTTTTATCCAGCTCTTGTGAGCTTCTGTCAAGCCTTTGGCCTTTGGAGTGGCAGCACGCCGTACCTTGTGGCTTTGCGCTTGGTTGGCGACTTCAGTGTCCAAGCTACATTGACAAAGTTGCCTTTTAAAGGATCTTTCTTGTTTGGTGAGGTCCTGGACAGGTTGGTTCAGACTCTCACTGATTCCAGAGTGCCTCGCTTGCCTGAGGATAGGCCTAGACTGCTGGCTCGAGGTGGCGCTGCTCGTGGGCATGATTTCCGCTGTTTCCGCCCTGGTAATAATAATAATAATAATAATTTTATTATTATACTGCCAAAGCCATGAAAGTTCGAGGCAGTTTACAACAAGAAGCGCTGGACAATCAGCGAAGAGGTCACAATTCAAAGTCGTCAATACAATCTTACATAATGGAAGAAGTGGAAAGCTATATAGATCTTAAGGTTACGTGTTGAATTTGCAGAGGTATAAAAATTCCTTAGTTTACAAAACGATTGAACAAACTCGTTTTTACCAATTTTCTAAAATTGAGGTAGAAGTAGAGACTAGAGAGTTGCGCGGGGACAGAAATCTCACCAGTCCCCACCAAAATCCCACCCATCTCCGCGAGGAATCCTTCCGTCCCCGCAAGGAATCCCTCTGTCCCCACGAGGAATCCCCTCCATCCCCGTGAGGAATCCCCTCTGTCCCCACCCGTGTTCGCCTATCGCCCCATAAAAGTTACCTGTCCCCATAAAAAGCAGCAATTACTTCAGAAAGTTTTGATTTTTTTAAAGCCTTAGTTTATTTAAACCAACAATAAGATACAATCATTTTTTTAACACCCCCCCTCCTTTTTTTAATACCCCTCCTTTCTATAAAAATATATTTTTAGTAGTAATCCATGAGTCACAAAGCAAGGGTGCACATAGGAAAAGGGAGCATCATAAACACTGCAGTGAGCATTAGAACATTAATCTACCCATTGTTAAACTGAAGCCAGATTAATACAGATCGATCCTGCACAGTCAACACTAAAAGAAAACAGTCCTTCTCATACAGAACACAACTTCCCTACCCCTCATACTGGCCCACTTGCTTCCTTGTCACCATCACCACACTCTCCCTACCCCTGATCCCGTCACCAAAATTTCTATACCCCCTTTTGCTTGTTCCTGTCACCAGATTCTCTAGCTTCCCCTTCACCCCATCCAGCCTGCCACTTTACTCTCCCTACATCTCTCTCTGCCCAAGGTGGAAGGCTATCACCTTGGCTGGCCTGTCTGCCACCTTATTATCTAGCCACCTGTCATCCCATGCTCTATGTCACCATTGCCTCATTCGCTCTACCTCTCATGATGGTCGTCATCTGTCCCTTTTGCTAGTTCTCATATTAGCTATACTGTCTGCTTCTTGTCTCTGCTATCTTGTGCCCCCCCTTCTCCCTGTCACCTCACTCTCTCCCTTCATGCTAGCTCTCTTTCTTCTCCTTACCCTGGCCTGCCTGTCACTTCCCTCTCCCTTCCCCCTAGCTGTCCCCACCCACAATCCCAAGCCCACCCCTGCCTAACCTGTGGACCAAATTGACTCTCCTCTCTTTCCTCCCCCACCTGTCACATGCAGGCCAAGTCCCAGCACTCACCATGCCTTTCCACCTCCCCCACCCCCACTAACCTGATCTCAGCAGCACCAGCCAGCTCCTGCCAAGTGGTTTGGCAAGGGGAATAGGCCCTCTCCCAGCCAGTCCACCCCAGTGCCCAGGAGCTGCAGCCATCTTCACTACGGCAGCGGGGAGCCATGGAGGGGGAGATGCAGGATTCTGGCCTGACCCGCCCCGTCCCCAGAGGTCCTTCCCTTCTCCAGACCCAGTGCCCACACTTACGCCATGCAACTTTTGCCAGCTCAGGTGGGGGCAGGGCAGAACGCAGCTGGGAGCCATCCTGCTCATCGTTTGGGCGGCTGCACAAAGGCAATGAAAAGTGAAACACCGCAGCTCCCCTGAAACAGCAACTCGACCGTCAGCTCTCCCTCTTCTGGAACTCATCACATAGGCAGTAAGCTCAACACATGCACACATTGGTTCAGCTGCAGCACAATGGGCCAATCATAAATGACCTTAGAACTCTGAGGTTGTTTGTGATTGGCCCATTGTGCTACAGCTAAACCAATGGGTGCCTGTGTTGAACTTACTGCCTACCGTGATGATCTCTATGCCTATGTGACATGCTGCTGATTCGTCGGGAAAAAGACCAGCGCCGGACCAGAAATAAGGTAGGCCTCGAGTCGGGATAGGAAGGAATCCCAGTTCCATCCCTGTGGGAGTCCCGTCAGCCTTGGAGGGGTCCCCGTGGGAGTCCCGTGGACCTGGGAGGGGTCCCCGTGGGAGTCCCGCTAACCTAGGGGGGGATCCCCGCGGGATTCCCGTGATCCCCGTTCCCGTGCAGACCTCTAGTAGAGACTGCCTCTTTTCCATCTTCTGGGCTCTCTAGAAGCAGATTCTTACAGCGCATGCAGTCCTTTCGTGGGGCCTGCCAGGTGGCTAGTAGTGCCCCCGCCATGTCCCCTGCCACCCTTCCTGCCCAATGACTCCTTGCCGGCGTTCATCTTGATTCCGGTGGGCACCCGATTGCGGGATTTTTATCCAAAGTGGGCAGACATCACGTCCGATCAGTGGGTTCTGGAGGTGATTCAGGACGGCTATGCTCTGGAGTTCGCCCGTTCCTTGCCAGACCGGTTTCTTGCTTCTCCCTTGCAGGTGGCGTGGAAGCAGCAGGCCTTTCGCCAGACCCTTCAAAGATTGTTAGCTCTCCACATGGTGGTTCCAGTTCCCTCGCAGGAGTGGGGCATAGATTGGTTCTCTATTTACTTTGTGGTGCCAAAATAAGAAGGGACCTTTCAAAGGTCCATCCTGGATTTGAAGGAGGTCAACAGGGCTCTTCATGTGCCTTCCTTCAGAATGGAAACTGCAGTCTGTGATTCTGGCAGTTCAGCCGGGGGAGTTTCTAACCTCTCTAGATCTGTCCGAGGCCTATTTGCACATTCTCATTCGGGCCTTCCATCATCGCTTCCTGCGCTTTGCGATCTTGGGACACCATTATCGGTTCAGTGCACTTCCCTTTGGTCTAGCCACATTTCCGTGGATGTTCACAAGGTGATGGTGGTTGTCGTGGCAGCATTGCGAAAAGAGGACATTCTTGTTCATCCCTACCTGAACGACTGGTTGATTCGAGCCAAGTCGTTCCAGGATAGCACGTGTAGTTTCTGCAGTATCTGCAGCCCTGCCAGGGTACAAACTCTACAGGAGGGACAGGGCACACAAGAAGGGGGGAGGAATAGCACTGTATATAAAAGACTCCATTCCTTCATCCAGAACAGAAACAACAATAAGGGCGGACAGTCTGGAGTCACTATGGGTTAAGCTGACAGGAGGGGAAGGAGCTGACATCAAATTGGGACTGTACTATCGCCCACCAGGACAGCCAGAAGCAAACGACCTGGAGGCCGAACTGAGGCAGGTGTGCAAAAGTGGAAGAGTGGTGGTTATGGGGGATTTCAACTATCCGGGAATAGACTGGAACATTGGACACTCAAACTACGCGAGAGAAACTAAATTCCTAGAGGCGACAAGTGACTGTTTCATGGAGCAGCTGGTCACGGAACCAACGCGAGGGGATGCCACTCTGGACCTAATCCTCAACGGGCTAGAGGGACCCGCAGAGGAAGTGGTGGTACTAGCACCATTAGGGAACAGCGATCACAACATGATCCAGTACAAATTAAACATAGGAACATCAAAGGTGAAAAGAACCACAACGACAGCACTCAACTTCAGAAAAGGAAACTACGAGGACATGAGGAAAATGGTGGGAAAAAAGCTCAGCAACAGCTCAGGGAAGGTGAAGACTGTAGAGGAAGCCTGGACACTGCTTAAAGGCACAGTGCTCGAGGCACAAGACCTGTGCGTCTCAAGGTTTAGGAAAGGGTGCAAAAAAAATCGAACTAGAAACCCAGCGTGGATAACAAATGCAGTTTAAAAGGCGATAAGTGACAAGACATCATCCTTCAGAAAATGGAAAAAGGAACCAACAAAGGAAAACCAGGAAGAGCACAAAAGACACCAGAAAGAATGCCATCGAGAGGTCAGGAAAGCAAAGAGAGAATATGAGGAAAGACTGGCAGGAGAAGCAAGAAACTTCAAACCCTTCTTCAGGTATGTGAAAGGGAAACAACCAGCCAGAGAGGAAGTGGGACCACTGGACGATGGAGACAGGAAAGGAGTGATAAAGGAGGAAAAAGAGATAGCTGACAGGTTAAACAAATTCTTCTCGTCAGTCTTCACCAGAGAGGACACATCCAATATCCCAGAACCCGAGGAAATTATAAACAGAGACCACGATGAAAGGCTGGTACAACTAGAGGTAAGCAAAGAGGATGTCCTCAGACAGATAGACAGACTGAAGAGCGACAAATCACCGGGCCTGGATGGCATCCACCCAAGGGTGCTAAAAGAACTGAGAAACGAAATAGCAGAGTCACTGCCAAATATGTAACCTCTCCTTAAAAACTGGGGAGATCCCAGAGGACTGGAAAATAGCAAATGTCACGCCCATCTTTAAGAAGGGATCAAGGGGTGACCCGGGAAACTACAGGCCTGTGAGCTTGACCTCGGTTCCAGGAAAGATGATGGAAGCACTGGTAAAGGACACAATCTGCGAACACATAGAAAACGATGGACAACTGAAGGCGAGCCAGCATGGCTTCTGCAAGGGAAGGTCGTGCCTCACGAACTTGCTGTACTTCTTTGAGGGAATAAACAGCCAGATGGATAAGGGAGAATCCATAGACATCATTTACCTTGACTTCCAAAAAGCCTTCGACAAGGTACCTCACGAACGGCTACTTAAAAAGCTGTGGAACCACGGGGTGGAAGGGGATATCTACCGATGGATCAAACACTGGTTGGCAGGCAGGAAACAGAGGGTTGGAGTAAAGGGCCAATGCTCAGACTGGCAATGGGTCACGAGCGGAGTGCCACAGGGGTCGGTGCTGGGACCTCTCCTGTTCAATATTTTATTAACGACCTGGAGATGGGGACAAAATGTGAGGTTATCAAATTTGCTGATGACACCAAACTCTGCAGCAGGGCTAGAAGCACGGAAGACTGTGAAGAGCTGCAAAGGGACCTAACGAGACTGGAAGACTGGGCAAAAAAGTGGCAAATGAGTTTTAACGTAGAGAAATGCAAGGTCATGCATGTAGGGAGAAAGAACCCGATGTTCAGCTACAAAATGGGGGGAACATTGCTAGGGGTGAGCAACCTTGAAAGGGACCTGGGGGTGATGGTGGACACATCATTGAAACCATCGGCGCAGGACCTTACTCTTAAGGCGGTCTTCTTGATGGCCATTATTTCAGCTAGATGTGTTTCTGAGCTGCAGGCTTTCTCTTCTAGGGCTCCTTTCATGGGTTGTCTTGAGGCCTGTTCCTTCTTTTTTGCCAAAAGTAGTTTCTCCTTTTCATGTCAATCAATCTGTAGTCCTCCCGGTGTTGAGTAGTCGGGAGGGCTCTTTGAGCAAAGACAGCTGCACAAGTTGGATATCAGTCGGGTCCTTCGCTGTTATGTGCAGAGGACCCAAGAAATCTCATCATCTTTGTCCTTCTAGCGAGTCCTCGTCAGGGGGATGGCGCTTCTAAGGCTACTATTGCGCACTGGATCAAGGAGACTATTGCTTCCGCTTAATCTTCTGAAGAAGAAGCTGGTTCCAGAATTTCTCAAGGCTCATTCCACTAGGGGTCAGGCGACTTCTTGGGCTGAGCCTTCTATGGTGTCTCCAGTGGATATTTGCACGGCTGCAGTTTGGTCTTCTCTGCATTCCTTTGTCAGACACTACCGTGTGGATGTTCAAGCGAGTCAGGACGCGGTGTTCGGTGAACATGTTCTGGTGTCAGCCCTTCGGGGGTCCCACCCTTGATGGGTACTGCTTTGGTACATCCCATCCGTAAGGAACTATACCGGTCTATCAAGCGATACAGAAGGAGAAATTAGGTTCTTACTTGCTAATTTTCTTTCTGTTAGCTTGTAGACCAGTATAGTTCCCCACCCTATCTGTTTGTGTGCGGTTTTTGCTCACGTGCAGATTTTGAATTTTTTTCTGCGGGTTCTAGTATTTTTCTAGGTTCGGGAGAAGTAAGAACAGTGGCTATGGCTCAGCTGGCTTAGCTGGATGTTTTCTATACCAGGTTTATGTTCTACGCATATTCCAACAGTTATTTACAGATCTTTGTTGTTTTCTCCAGTCTTGTTTGGAGTGTGTTTTACTGTTTTTCAGTTAAGAATTTTCCTAAGTTCTGCTTGGCTATTCGGCAGGCTGGATCAGTAGAGGGGAAGCTGTACTGATATACAAGTTTGATCTCAGTCTCCACCTGCTGGTAGCAGTGAGATATAATACCCATCCGTAAGGAACTATACTGGTCTACAAGCTAACAGAAAGAAAATTAGCAGGTAAGAACCTAATTTCTCCTTTTTCCAGTTGGCCTTTTCAAATCTGGGCAACTTGTAATTTGGCAGCTATTTAGCTTTAATTATCTTAAGGTACAGGTTCAGAGCTGGATGTGGTCTGTAGTTATTTTGTCATGATTTGTTGAGTTTTGTTTTTAATTATGTATGTAATGCTGTTACCAAAACAAAAAATGGAAGAACTGGAAACAAAATCCACAGTCAAACAAATCAAAATTTCCAGTTTAAATACACACTGGTAGAAAATGTTCAATACTTTAACCCCTCATGAGCTTATAACTGCAAGCTAACTTCAATAGAGTTGTTACAAAGCTGACATTGCTTTGAAACTAGAAAGGAGAGCTTAAATTGTTAATTAGCTCCCTTTCAGCTTTCTATCATTGGCAGAAAACCCCCTAAGGCATGCTTGAAAAAACAAAGCAGCACTTATCTTTTAATTTCCGTGACTGCAGGGTGTGTATTTAAACAGGAAATTTTGTTTTCTAATGCTGTTACACTCATAGATGCTTGATAAATAAAGAAATACATTTTCTGAGCAACCAGTCTTCCCTGAGTGGGTTCCAGTGCTAAGTTCCCTCCGTAGCATTAGTTGTCTCTGCTGTGTTGCATGAAGAAGGCCTTCCTTTTGTATGTGTGATTCCTGTTCGTAGTTCCCTGTTCACGTTTCAAGACTTTCTATCTCTTCTTGCTTGTCTCTTTCCTAATTTTTGACCCTTCCCTTGTATAGAAATTCTGTGTCCCCTCTACACGTTTCCTAGATGCACTGGGTCCTTCTCAAGTGCAGGTGCCCAGGACTGGTATAACGGTGGATTTTGCTTTCCAAAAGTTTGATGTTTTGATTGAGTTTCCCCTCAGCTTCATGACACCTCTTGAAGTATAAAGTGTTTCTTTTTCAGGATGTGGGGTACCCGGAATTCCTAAACATCCGCCCCTACATGTCTCAGAATACAGGTGACGCTGTGATGTATGGACTCTATGCTGTGCTGGTGCATTCTGGCTACAGTTGCCATGCAGGACATTATTACTGTTACATTAAGGTGAGGAACCTTCTGGAGCTGCTGATGAATGTATGCAGAGGTTCTTGATTTCTACCTTTTGTAATTTGCTTTCTCTTTCAGGCTAGCAATGGACAATGGTACCAAATGAATGACTCGATGGTCCATTCCAGTAACATCAAAGTGGTTTTGAATCAGCAGGCCTATGTGCTCTTCTATTTACGGTAAGATATGGCCTGTGCCCTGCTCTGTGACCTGATTCCCAGAATCTCCATTTCAGACTGCATGCGAGAGATACTGCACTCTGAGGGTGATGGGAGATACGCCAGGCTTTTTGACCTCATTCGTAACAGCTCCGGATGTTCCATGTTAATTAGTACAGCAGGGAAGAGAATGCAATATTGAGAAACTAAATTTGGGCTGCTGGAGAACATGAAATAGTTTGACCAATCTGTGTGATTCAGGGCTCAACAAATCCCAGGCATAAGATCACCATGGTGTCTGGAAATTTGCTTCTAGGGTTTTCACGGCCCTTTCAAAAACTTGACAAAAGTGTTTTCAGCCAACACAGCAGGAGTGTTTAGCTGTGGATGAATCTAAACTGTGTGCTGCAGGAGTTCTCTTGCTAGTCGCCTTATCTCAAGAAAGACAGAGAACTAGAAAAGGTTCAAAGAAGAGTGACCAAAATAATAAAGGGGATGGAACTCTTCTTGTATGAGGAAAGACTAAAGATGTTAGGGTTTTTCAGCTTGCAAAAGAGATGGCTGAGGGGAGATATGATTGAAGTCTACAAAATCCTGAGTGGAGTAGAACAGGTACAAGTGGATCGATTTTTCACTCCATCAAAAATTCCAAAAACTAGGGGACACTTGATGAAGTTACAGGGAAATACTTTTAAAACCAATAGGAGGAAATATTTTTTTCACTCAGAGAATATGTGTTGCCAGAGGATGTGCTAAGGGCGGTTAATGTAGATGATTTTTAAAAAGGTGTGGACAAGTTCCTGGAGGAAAAGTCCATAGTCTGCTATTGAGACAGACATGGAGGAAGCCACTGCTTGCCCTGGATCAGTAGTGTGGAATGTTACTTCTATTTGGGTTTTGACCTGGATTGGTGAGCATGGGTACGGGGACGCCAGCGCACTCATTAAGCAGCAGTTGCCAATTAAACTGCTAGCCTTCGCTCAAGGTGTATAAAAATAAAAAATATATGGAAATGACACATGACACAAGTTCTATATCAAAATTATTATTATTGCTTTTATTTTTCCATCATGGGACTTAAAAGATTAATTGTGTCATCGGAAGCTCCTTACAGTGCCAAAATGCTGGCTTTCTGACAAAGAGCTCCACTTGATAATTCGTTGTTCTCCAATATATACCTTTTGTCTTACATGACATCGTTGGCTGTCAGCCAATCCACTAACAGAGGTTGTCCTTAAATTTAGACAAAGACCTTCTTTTTTAACGTGGAATAAAAGTTCCAGAAATCATAATTTTTTGTTTACATTCATTTCTGAATATACATAAACATTTTATTACATATCCAATGTTCTTTTTGTCCTTTTTTAAAAAGTATATTAAGAGAACCTGCATTTGTTACAAAGTGCTGAGAAATTCTCGGTTCTCCCTGTCAGCACAGTAAAGGAGAAGGAGGGGCTGTTTCCCTCCTCTCCCTGAAACCTGACAGCTTCATGTTACACCTACACAGTCCTAAGTGTGGACTTCGTGTGCCCCTCTTCCCTTCCTATGCTTGAGACTGCTACAGGTCTCTGATTCTAATTATTTACAGATGTTGTGCTCAGGTTTCATATATAAAATATTGGAAATTACCGGTAAGTACAGTGGTACCTTGGATTACGAGCATAATCCGTTCCAGGAGCATGCTCATAATCCAAAATGCTCGTTTATCAAAGCGAGTTTCCCCATAGGAAATAATGGAAACTCGGCGAGAGGGAGAATTAGAAGGGCTTGAGCATGCGCAGATGCATGCTCAAAGCCGGCAGAGACTGGGAAGAAGATCTTCAAGCAGCACCGGCACTTGTGGGCTGCATGCCGGTGCCAAAGGGGGAGTGAGTTAAAGTTGGTCGGGCGGGGGGTTCCTGTTCTCGCGGGGGGGGGGGTGCCGATTTGAGCGGGAGGGGGCTCTTTGCGAGCCGGGGGGAGCAATACCGGTTATCGGAGGTGCTCGCAAATCGAATCAACACTCGGTTTGCGAGACACATTTTGCGAGAATGTTTTGCTCGTCTTGCAAAACACTCGCAAACCGGGTTACTCGCAAACCGAGGTTTGACTGTACATTCTTTCACATATCTTTCAAGCATCCAGCACTCGCTTGGGGCCCCATTCATAGATTCACATACATCCATACCATGTACTTCATTCATATTTAATGTATGTTATATCTCAGGTTGAGATATGTAATCTAATATGCTCTTCCTAACCAGCCTAAGGCACATCTGGTATCAATTAGAACCACGAGGCTAAAAGCGGGAAAAACCTGAACAAAAAGAACAAGAGAGAGAAAGAAACATGGAGGTAGTTTCATACCTCTAAAAATGTATTCGGATTTCCCCTATGGACTGGCTTAATAGCAAAATACATAAAAAAAATATCATTATGCTTTTCCTTAATATTAATCTGTAGTATGTTCTTCTGGCCTTGGCTACATCCATATTCAGATTTTTATTCACCAACTTTTCGTACGCTTCTTTTGGGTGTGGCCTTAACTAACACATATGCTTATATCTAACTAGAATTACCCAGAATCATATGAAAAGCAGGCATTTTTGTAGAAAAACTCCACAAAATACTGCACTATCATGTCCTGACGTCCATTCCATTACCGTCCCATAGACATCGCCCCCTACTGGCCACGATCCACTATTCCTCAGTTGGCCACTGGGCTTGATGAACCATTAGTCTGACCCAGTAAGGCTATTCTTATGTCTTGAGAACCTGAGAGCAATGCAGGATTTCCTACACCAAGCAGCTGAGGGTCTTACACAGCTGCACAGTGCAGGGAGGATGAAGCTTCTCCTGCAGCCACAGAGAACAGGGTGAGTTACTTTGAAGAACACTGACTGGTTGCAAGGGAGAGGAAACAGACTGACTAGCATGTGGGGGAGGATAATTGGCTTATGGGGTAATGGCTGAGGTTTCACTGACTGGGGGCTGATGGCTTGCAGCAGTCAGAACTGTAGGTGCTGCTGTTCTGGTTTGTGGGAGTGGGACTGGGTGGCTTGAGGTGGGAGAGAGGGCCAGCTGGTGTGGAGGGAAGATCGACTAGTTCGATAAGAGGGGTAAGAGGGTAGGGGCTGGGGTGGTAGCTGATTTCAGGAAGAGATAATGGGATTGGGGAGGGAGCAGGCTAAAAGAAAGACTGGTGACAGTTGGGTGGAGAGGGGAGCTATTTTTCCAGTAGCCTCAGATATATTAAGGTCCTGTTTTTGTAAAACTTTTTTTATTCCCCTCTTGAGAAAAGAATGGGAAAATGGCTTTAGTAAATTGGACCCTAAAAGAGTAGCTGCAACAGATCTCGTAAGAAGTTTTTCTCTCCGCGCCCCCCTCCCCAATTGACACAACAGTTGGGGAGGTAGGAGTGGCAACTAGCTCCTAATTCATAGAAACATGGCAGCAGATGAAGGCCAAATGGCCCATCCAGTCTGCCCATCCGCAGTAACCATTATCTCTTTCTCTCTAAGAGATCCCACGTGCCTATCCCAGGCTTTCTTGAATTCAAACACAGTCTCTGTTTCCATCACCTCTTCCGTCAAGGCTGGTATAATTTTATGGGACACGGACAGCCCTCATCTCCAAATTAGTGACATTTTTCCATAGGTGTATTTCTTTGCTTAGTTTTTTGTAGAGGGGCAGGGAACAGTGAATAAGGAGCTTATACAGTATTAGCAATGAGCAGAAGGCAGCACGTTCATTTCCACTCCCATATGTTTTCTCCTAAACTACCCAAATCTTTTATATACTAAGACAGCTTGATTTTAACCTGCACATTGCACAAAATATAGGTCATTATTAACTCTGCTTCCTCAAGGTACTGAATAACTTCCTGACCCCCTCATCTTACTGTCACTGTATGTGGTACACTGTGTGGTGTTTGGTTTTTTTATCTGTTTTTCCTAATATCTTTACCAGACCATTAATCAGCAGATGGAAACTACTCTGACTTGTGAACTCTGCCTATAAGGACACCATGCTGCATTAGCTCCTCGGTATTCTCTGTCTCCAGCAGATGGGAACAGGCAGATCACATAGCTCCTGGGCCAGTTGAAGAACAGGGTCCCAGTTCGGGAGACAAATGAAAATTTGAAAGGATGATAAAAAAGGAGGGGTGGTGAATTTGGGCTGAGGATTAATTGGAAGAATCTGAGAATGCCTCCCAAATCCCTGTCTACTCTTTTGCTAGTTAAAGTAAATAAAAGCCGATAGCAGCCATAGCTAGCTTGCACTGGATGGAGCAAGGCCAAGAGGTGCCCCCAACATGGGACAATAAGCTTCTAGAGCAAGTAGCTTGCTTGGAAGCAAACACCCACCATGATTTGCTTCAGACTTCTGTGAGAGGATGGTGCTGTTTTTCTCAGCCAGATGCCCTTTATGCCCCCATAACATCCAAAATCCAGCTTGGATGTTGCTTATCGGTAGCATATTGGATTCATCACAAGGGTTTGCCTATTATTCATTAAACATTGTATGCTTCTGCACCATTGTGTTTTTAAAGACTTGTTGAAGATCTGCTGTCCTAGTAGAACTTTAAGATCAGAACATACTATGCTGTTATCTCAAGAAAAAATGATGAAAACTCATTATGCAAGTACATGGGCATCTACAATTGCTGTAGCTGGAATCATTTGCCTAGTTTATTCCGACAATGCATTGCCAGATAAGAGAATGTTGAAAACTCAGCTCTTTGCAAGGGCATTTAATTTGCTTCCTTGTAGGTTCTGGGGCAGGACTTCAGGGTATGTGTTTGGTCAGGCTGACTGAGTGTTTTGATGTTTATTTTATTATGTATGTTGATTGTGAACTGCCTAGGTATTTAGGCGGTGTATACATTTTTAAAATAAATATTCTTTATCCCAGGACAAGCAGGCAGCATATTCTTTACGCATGGGTGACGTCACCGACGGAGCCCTCGGTACGGACCTTTTTAACTAGAAGGTTCTAGTTGGCCGCACCGCGCGTGCGCGAGTGCCTTCCCGCCCGACGGAGGAGTGCGTGGTCCCCAGTTTCTTCGTTTCCGCGGAGCGAAGAAGACGCGTGCTTTTTTCAACGGCTGTTGAAACTCACTTTTCTGCCTTCCCGCTCGCGAAATTTTTCTCTTTTTGTTTTCTTTTTACCTTCGGGTTACCTTTTCTTTAATTTGTCAAAAAAAAAAAAATCTTTATTTTCTTTCTTTTTTTCGTCTTTGCCCCGGCGGGGCCTGTTGCCATTATACAGGCCTCGGGGTTTGATTTTGCGGAGGCCGTATTCCCATTCATGCCCCCGCAGCCCGGTTTTAAGAAGTGCCAGCGGTGTGCACGCCCGATCTCCCTCACTGACCCACACAATTGGTGTTTGCAGTGTTTGGGTCCGGAGCATCGGGCAGACACCTGCACCCGCTGTGCCACTCTTAAAAAGCGGACACTCAAGAATCGCCAAATTCAACAAAACATTTTGTTCGGCACCGGGTCAACGATGGACTCCTCGACATCGACAGCGGTACCATCGAAATCGACACCGCCTACTTCGACACCGCCCGACCCGACATCGGCGCCGCTGGCGCCAGGTAAGCCGGCTAAGAAGCCTTCCTCTTCCCTCGAGCGCCCGCCAGCCACAGTGGCGGCACCGACCTTGCCGGCTTCACACCGACCCCGAAAACGCTCTGCCCCTATTTCGGTGAGTGCCTCGTCATCGGCCTCCTCATCGCCGGGGCGTGGAGCGGCACCTAAGGAACCGAAAATAAAGAAAGCGGTTCCGGTGCCACCCCTGGATGACCGCATTGCGGCCATCCTCCAAACTCAACTCCAGGAACAGTTGCAGCATCAACTCCAGCACCTGTTGCCTACTATCCTGGCACCGCTCCTTTCGGTACAAGACCGGCCCGAGCCCCGTACCAAGCACCCGGTATCCACCCCATCGGTGCCAATCAATACCTCCATGCCGATTCTTTCGGCTGAGCAACTTCACGCCCATCCTGTGGTTCATTCCCATACCACTGCGGACCCACCTCAGGACCGGGCGGGGCTCCATTCTTCCCGGGACCGTGATCGACACCGGTCTTCCTCTCCCGGTACTGTTTCGATGCGCTCTGGAAAGTCTTTATCTAAGACTCACCATACCGAGCCTTCCACCCCGGTGTCTCGGCATGCGCACCCAGAGGTTCGGGATCCGGACTTTTGGGAAGAGTCCCCTCCCGGTACCGAGGAGGATCTCTCCTCATCCGATGAGGACCCCTCAACCTCCGATACCACCTCCAAACCGGAACAGTCCTCCTTCTCAAAGTTCCTCCGGGAGATGTCAGCAGCTTTATCTCTCCCTCTGGAGTCAGACTCCAAAAAATCCCAAGCTTTTCTAGAAGCTCTGGATTTTGAGCAACCACCTAAGGAGTTTCTCAAATTGCCCGTACACGACATCCTACGGGAGACGTTTTACAAAAATTGGGAGAACCCTCTTACTGTACCTGGGGCCCCCCGTAAGTTAGATAACCTCTACCGGGTTATCCCAATTCCAGGGTTCGATAAGTCCCAATTGCCCCATGAGTCCCTTCTAGTTGAATCCACCTTGAAGAAGACTCAGGGCTCCAGCGTCTATGCCTCCACCCCTCCTGGCAGAGAGGGCAAAACCATGGACAAGTTTGGCAAGAGGCTCTATCAGAATGCCATGCTGGCCAACAGGGCGAACAATTACTCCTTCCATTTTTCATTTTACATGAAACACTTGGTCCAACAGTTGTCCGCCCTCCAAAAGTATCTTCCGGAGAGAAAGGTTCCACTTTATCTATGATTCCTTCGAGCTGACCTCCCGTGCCTCTGCCATGGCTGTCGCCATGCGCCGCCTGGCCTGGCTGAGAGTATCGGATTTGGACATTAACCACCAGGATCGTCTGGCCAACGCCCCCTGTCTCGGGGATGAACTTTTTGGAGAGTCCCTGGATTCCACCACCCAGAAACTCTCGGCCCATGAAACCAGATGGGACACCCTGATTAAACCAAAGAAAAAGGCTCCACCTGCTCGACCTTACAGGCCTCCATCCTCCTATCAGCGCAGATTCTCAGCCAGACCACTCAATCCGCCTCCACAACAACCTCGGCGGCCCCGTCAGCAACAACACCATGCCCAGGCTCGTTCGCAATCCAACCAACCCAACAAGCCTCTTCAACCTGCAAAGCCTTCTCAGCCCTTTTGACTCTTCTCTCCAGGGCATAGCCAGCCTTCCACCTTCAATGCCTCTTCCACAACCAATCGGAGGCCGTCTCCACATATTCTTCAGCCGTTGGGAGGTCATCACATCGGACCAGTGGGTCCTCAACATCATCCGCCACGGCTACTCTCTCAACTTCCAGACTCTCCCACCAGACAACCCTCCCGTAGAGTCTGCTTCTCACTCCTCCCAAACCACCCTCCTCCTGAGGGAGGTCCAATCCCTCCTTCTTCTCAATGCCATCGAAGAAGTGCCTCCGGAACAAAGGGGTCAGGGATTCTACTCCCGCTACTTCCTGGTTCCCAAGAAGACAGGAGACCTCCGTCCCATTCTCGATCTCAGGGACCTCAACAAGTGTCTGGTCAAGGAGAAGTTCAGAATGCTCTTCCTTGCCACGCTCTACCCTCTTCTCTCTCAGCACGACTGGCTATGTTCCCTGGACCTCAAAGAGGCCTACACTCACATCCCAATCAATCCGACTTCACGTCGCTTCCTGCGATTTCAAGTTCAACACCGCCACTATCAGTACAAAGTGCTGCCCTTTGGCCTCGCTTCATCACCCAGGGTGTTCACCAAGTGCCTTATTGTGGTGGCGGCCTTCCTCAGGTCTCACAACCTCCAGGTGTTCCCCTACTTGGACGATTGGTTGGTGAAAGCACCTACGTCCCCAGGTGTGCTACAAGCCACTCATCACACCATCTCTCTCCTCCATCTCCTGGGGTTCGAGATCAACTACCCCAAGTCGCATCTGCTTCCCACACAGCGACTTCAATTCATTGGAGCAGTTCTCGACACAACACTAATGAGGGCGTTTCTCCCCTCCGACCGTCAACGGACACTGCTCCACCTCTGTCGTCAGGTGCTCCTTCATCACTCCGTCCCGGCCCGTCAGATGATGGTCCTCCTGGGCCACATGGCCTCGACGGTCCATGTGCTTCCTCTGGCGCGACTCCACCTCCGCACACCTCAATGGACTCTTGCCAACCAATGGTCACAGACCACGGATCCTCTTTCTCATCCCATCTCTGTGACATCGTCTCTTCATCAATCTCTTCAATGGTGGTTGAACTCCTCAAATCTTTCCAGGGGTCTTCTTTTCCATCTACCCCCTCACTCCATGGTCATCACCACGGATGCCTCCCTATGCGTGGGGAGCTCACCTCGGAGATCTACGCACCCAGGGACTCTGGATCCCTCAGGAGCGTCGACATCACATCAATTTCCTGGAACTCAGAGCCATGTTCTATGCTCTCAAGGCCTTCCAGCACCTTCTCTATCCTCAGGTTCTTCTCCTGTGCACAGACAATCAAGTCGCCATGTACTACATAAACAAGCAAGGTGGCACTGGATCTCGCCTCCTTTGTCAGGAGGCTCTCCGCATCTGGACCTGGGCCACGGCCCACAATCTCTTCCTCAAGGCTGTCTATATCCAGGGCGAACAGAACTCCCTGGCCGACAATCTCAGCCGCATCCTTCAACCTCACGAGTGGACTCTGGACCCTTCCACACTCCACTCCATTTTTGCTCGCTGGGGCACTCCACAGGTGGACCTCTTTGCAGCTCCTCACAACCATCAGCTGCCCCAGTTCTGTTCCAGACTCTTCTCTCCTCACCGCCTGACTCCGGATGCATTCCTGCTCGACTGGTTGGATCGGTTCCTCTATGCTTTTCCTCCTCTACCTCTGATGTTGCGGACGTTATCCAAACTCCGCAGGGACAGGGCCACCATGATTCTCATCGCTCCTCGGTGGCCTCGCCAGCACTGGTTTTCCCTCCTGCTTCAGCTCAGCGCCAGGGAGCCCATTCCTCTTCCTGTGTTTCCTACTCTACTTACACAACAACGTCAGTCTCTACTGCATCCCAATCTGTCTTCGCTCCACCTGACAGCTTGGTTTCTCTCGGGCTGACCTCCCCAGGAAATCTGTCTCAGCCTGTCCGTCTCATTTTAGACGCCTCCAGGAAACCGACCACCCTTCAATGTTACCATCAGAAGTGGACCAGGTTCTCCTCTTGGTGCCTACAGCGTCATCATGATCCCACCTCTTTGCAGGTGGAAACAATACTGGACTATTTGCTCTCTCTGTCCAATGCCGGCCTCAAGTCTACCTCAATCAGAGTCCACCTCAGTGCCATCACTGCGTTTCATGAGCCTATCCTCGGGAAACCTCTCACGGCTCATCCACTGGTCTCCCGATTCATGAGAGGCCTCTTCAATGTCAAACCACCTCTGAAACCTCCTCCTGTTGTCTGGGATCTGAATGTGGTTTTATCAGCCCTCATGAAACCACCTTTTGAGCCTCTGGCCACAACTTCGCTCAAACTTCTCACATGGAAGGTGCTCTTCCTCATTGCCATCACCTCTGCCAGGAGGGTTAGTGAGTTACATGCACTGGTAGCCGATCCACCGTTCACTGTTTTTCACCATGACAAAGTGGTTCTGCGTACCCACCCTAAGTTCCTTCCCAAGGTGGTCTCGGCTTTTCACCTCAACCAATCCATTGTATTGCCTGTCTTTTTCCCGAAACCTCATTCACATCCTGGGGAACAGGCGTTACACACTCTAGATTGCAAGCGTGCCCTGGCCTACTATCTTGATCGTACAAGGGCCCACCGCTTGTCCCCTCAGCTCTTCCTGACCTTCGATCCTAACCGTCTAGGTCGTCCTGTCTCTAAACGGATGCTGTCCAACTGGCTCGCTGCCTGCATCGCGTTCTGTTATGCTCGGGCCGGTCTGTCACTAGAAGGTGCTGTCACGGCCCACAGGGTTAGAACTATGGCTGCTTCTGTTGCTTTCCTCCGTTCCACACCCATTGAGGAAATCTGCAAGGCTGCCACTTGGTCCTCAGTTCACACGTTCACTACTCACTACTGCCTGGATGCATTCTCCAGACGGGATGGGCACTTCGGCCAGTCTGTACTACAGAATTTATTTTCCTAATGGCCAACCATCCCCCCTCCCTCTCTGTTAGCTTGGAGGTCACCCATGCGTAAAGAATATGCTGCCTGCTTGTCCTGGGATAAAGCACAGTTACTTACCGTAACAGGTGTTATCCAGGGACAGCAGGCAGATATTCTTACGTCCCACCCTCCTCCCCGGGTTGGCTTCTTAGCTGGCTTATCCTAACTGGGGACCACGCACTCCTCCGTCGGGCGGGAAGGCACTCGCGCACGCGCGGTGCGGCCAACTAGAACCTTCTAGTTAAAAAGGTCCGTACCGAGGGCTCCGTCGGTGACGTCACCCATGCGTAAAGAATATCTGCCTGCTGTCCCTGGATAACACCTGTTACGGTAAGTAACTGTGCTTTATCTTCCCTCCAGACCGGCACAGAAATGGATGGGTTTATACTCCTCTGCCAGCAAGTGGAGACTTGAGACACTAACTTTTGGCTTTGCAGACCCTTTTGCAATCAGTCTGTTCTCACTCTCCAGCAGGTGGAGTGGTAAGCTTGTGCAGTCTGTGCTGAGGTTTGTTAAGGCCTATTGGATCTGGTTTCGTGAATCTTTCGTGTCCCTTTTGCTTTCTGGACTGAGCTTGGGGATCCTACCGACATTGGGGGTGTCACACTAGGAAGGGTCGAGTCCCTCACCCCATTTCCCCCACCTCCCCAGACTTGAAGAATTTAGAGGAGACTCAACTGTACGCCTAGCCACGTGTTAGGCACAGACTACAATTTAGAGTGCCTGCGGATGTCTGCTTTCTTGATACAGCTGGTGAGCTGTGAGAAATTAAAAAAAAAAAAAAAGACACAGTAAATAAAAGGAGCATAAAGTAGTCCTGAGGCTGCCGTTTTTGTATGGCGATGTATGGGTTTTTGGCGCATTCAGTATGAGCACTTCAAAAAAGCAGCACAAGTGCATTTTATGTAGGAACTGAGCGGTAGATGTGGCTGGCAGGTGCATGAAGTGTTCCAGCTGCCAGCTTCGGGTGTTGTGACTTCTCCGGAGGCTCCTCCACTACCTGTCCGGCCCTATGACTCATTGTAGGTCCTTCCCCTGATTCCAGTTGGAGCCCGGTTGCGGGAGTTTTACTGGGGGTGTGCCAAGATCACAATGGATCTGTGGGTCCTAGAAGTGATTCGGAACGATTATGCTTTGGAGTTTTCACGACCTTTGCCAGATTGTTTCCTCTCCTCTTCTTGTCAGGCAACTTGGAAGAGGAGAGCTTTTTGGCAGACACTGCTTAGGTTGCTGGACCTCAAAACGGTAGTCCCAGTATCTCTTCAGGAGATTAGCACCGTTTACTTCGTGGTGCCCAAGAAGAGGGGTCTTTTCGGCCCATTCTGGATCTCAAAGGTGTCAACAGCATTCTGGGTTCTGTCTGTTCGTATGGAAACTCTGAAGTCTGTAATTCTGGCTGTCCAACCTGGGGAATTTTTGACTTAGATCTGACTGAGGCATATTTCCATGTTTCCATTTGATCCTCCCATCAATAATTCCTTCGCTTTGCGATTTTGGAAGAGCATTGTCAGTTTTGGCCACTTCACTTTGTTCTAGCTACGATGCCATGCACCTTCACCAAAATTATGGTTTTGGTGGAAGCAGCCTTGTGCAAGGAGGGCATTTGGTGTACCCTTATCTGGACGATTGGTTGATTCGAGCAAAGTTGTTGCAGGAGAGCTCCCGGGTTATGGCTCGGGTTGTGAAGTTTCTGCAGTCCCTGGGCTGGGTGGTCCAAAAGCCGGTTATCTCCATCTCAGCGCTTGGAGTATCTCGGCATTCTTTTCTACATCAACTTGGGGAGAGTTTTCCTTCCAGAGACCAGGGTGTGCAAATTGCAGATGCGCGCTCTGATGGGTTGCCAATGTCCACTGGTGCAAGACTTTCTGTAGGTCTTGGGCTCCATGGCAGTCTCCTTGGAAGTGGTCCGGTGGGCTCAGGCTCACATGTGTCCTTTTCAGTATGTACCTCTTCAGCGGTGGTCACCACAGATTCACGAACTAGACTCTGGTCCTGCTCCGGGGGTTAGGTAGACACAGCCTAAGCTGGTAGCTCCAGTCTTCCAATCTGCTTCAGGGAGTGAGTCTGGATCAGCCCCAGTGGACAGTGCTTCTCACAGACGCCAGCCTCCTCGGTTGGGGAGCTCAATGTCTTGGTCGCTCGGCTCATGGCTGCTGGTCACCGGTGGAGGCGTCCTGGTTTATCAGTGTTCTGGAGACCAGAGCCATTAGGCCATTAGAGCAAGTCGGTTCAAGTCCTCTCAGACAATTCCACAGCGGTGCCTATGTCAGTCGTCAGGAGGGGGCACCAAGAGTCATCTGGTGCCCATGATAGGTATTGCTTTGGTACATCCCATCCATTTCTGTGCTGGTCTGGAGGGACGCTAAAGAAGGAGAATTTAGGTCCTTATCTGCTAATTTTCTTTCATTCGCTTCTCCAGACAGGCACAGATCCCACCCTGTCATTTTGTTCAGTGTTTTTTGCAAAAAGTACATTTTTTTCTGCGGGAGTTGGTTGTTGGGGGAGTGTAAAAGAGCAGCGACTTTTGGTTCATCTGGTTTAGCTGGCGAACTGTGGGGCTTTTCTGAAAGGTTCTTGTTCTAATCAGTATCCAATAGTGTTTTCCTTTGTATTCTCCATGTAACTGGGGAGTTGGGGATGTTATTGTGGTTTTCTGCTTGGCTATTCATTAAGACTGATTGTAAACGGGACAGCACAGCTCATTTGTACTGTAAACAAAAGTCAGTGTCTCTGTCTCCACCTGCTGGCAGAGGAGCGTATACCCATCCGTTTCTGTGCTGGTCTGGAGGAACTAAAAAAAAAAATTAGCAGGTAAGGTCCTAATTTCTCCATAAATAGACTTCTCTTTATTGGAAATTTGCTTTTCATAAAGGAACTCAAAAAACTGGCTAAGACTGAGCAGAACTGAAGCCCGATAGATTGCAGGAGGATATGCCTCAGCTACAGAGAAGGACGACAGAAATGATAAAAGGGGTGAGATGACTTCTCTATGAGGAAAGGCTAAAGCGACGGGCTCTTTAGCTTGGAGAAGAGTTGACTGAGGGGAAATATTATAGAGGTCTATAAAATACAAGGGCTGCTGAAAAGTTCTCGGCTCAACCAACAAAGTTGGAGCAGTCTCCATCAAGGGCTATACATTTAGTCCAGCAATTTTCCACTTTTTTCATTCCATATTTTACCAACGGAACAAAAAAACGGAAAGTCACTGGACCTAAGTGTATAACCCTCGATGGAGACTGCCCAACTTTGTTGGTTGAGCTGAGAACTTTTCAACGGACCCTCGTACTGAGTGGAGTGGAACAGATAGATGTGAATCGCTTGTTTACTCTTTTATCAAATATACAAGGACTGGGAGGTGAATGCAATGAAGATACAAAGTAATAAATTTAAATAAAGCCAGATAAACTCAATGTGTAATTAAACTCTGGAGTTCATTGCCAGAGAATGTGATAAAAGTCAGCAGGGTTTAAAAAAGAAACTTTGTACCTTCATTGTACATAATTTCATTAAATTTATTACTTTGTACCTTCATAAAAGAAAAGGCCATAAGCCATTATAAAGATGGGCTTGGGGAAATTTGCTGCTTATTTCTTGGATAAGAAGCATAATATCTGTTTCACTCCTGGGATCTTGCTTGATACTTGTGACCTTGATTGGCCACTGTTGGAAACAGGATACTGAGCTTGATGGACCTTCGGCTTGTGCCAATATGACAACTCTTATGTTCTCACCTTCAAGGTCAGCTTCTGCCAAGCCTAGGTTTTTGGATGCCAAGTGGCACAGGCCACAGACCCTATAGTTCTTTTCAGCATTTGTGATGATAGAAAGGGAGCTATCCAGAGACTGCAAGTCCTCTCATGCACCCCAGTGATGAGCTGCTGGTGCATTCCTTGGAGGCTCAATTAGATGGCTGGCTGTTGATCTTTTTTGAGGAGTGGATCCAAGTCGCATCAGATCAATGGGTCCTAGATATGATCAAGCATAGTTACAAACATTTATCATATTACTGTGTTGCCTGCCAAACCACTCTTCAGAACCTTTTGGATCTCGGGACAGTGGTTCCTGTCCCCAATGCTGAATGGGGAGTTGGAAGATACCTGTCTATACCCAAAAAAGAAGAGACATCTTGCCCAGCACTAGTAAATCATGCTTTCATGTGGCGCATTTCAAAGGAAAACCTTATGGTCAGTGATAGCATCTGTAAGAAGGGGAGAATTCTTGACAGAGTGGAACCTCAGCAGCATATCTTCATATTCAGATTTGGATGCCACAGCAGATTCTTGAAGTTTGCAACAGTGGGAAAGTATTTGAAGTTTTCAAGCAATGCCCTTTGGCTTGTCAGTGGCCCCCAGGACCTGCTCCAAGACAATGGTAGTGGTTGCAGCCTTTCTTTGCAGAGAAAAACCAATATAATATCAAATGGGACATTCAGTTTGAGTCCTCAAAATCCTTAGCCTCCCCCCTAACAATCACGCTGTGTTACATCCCTCCCAAAAAATGGACCCTAGCCAAGGACGACTTCGCCGAATTTCTACTTTCCAACTCTTTAGCAAGTCCATACAACCTATGTGGAGACATCAACATCCACCTAGAGCAAACAGACCTTCCAGACATATCCGACTTTTGGTTACTAATCTCGCAACTAGGCTACTTCAAGCCCCCGCCCATCACAACCCACCAAAGAGGCCATCAATTAGACCTAGTAACATTCTCTGCCAAAAACCCATCCACCCCAAAATTTTACTGGAAATTATCTGGACAGACTCCCTATGGTCCGACCACAAACTATGCCACTTCTCCATCAAATGCCAACAAAAAGCCACTAGAAACAGAATATCAAAAAACACCAAAACTCACACCACTAGAGGTAAAATCGACCCGGCTGAATTCTGGCCCCTCTACGAATCTCTCTCAAAACAAAATGAAGAAACGGACCAAATCATGACCTCTTGGATCAAAGACAGTACAATTATCTTAGACAAAATTGCCCCCTTAAAATCACCCAGAATTAGATCTCCAATCCAGGACGGTTGGTTTGATTCGGAATTACTACAGGCAAAAAGAGACCTAAGAAGGTCAGAAAGACAATGGATTAAATCTGGTGCCCAAGAACACAGGTCTAAATGGAGACTTAAACTAAAAAACTACAAAAACCTCACCAAGGACAAACGAAAAAACTTCTATGCCCACAAAATTGGAAATGTTACAAACAACAGCAGCAACCTTTTCAAACTGGTCAACGACCTCTACAACCTTGAAACTCTCACCGACACCTGCGTTAACGAATCCACCCTAACCGCTAACACCCTTGCAGACTTCTTTAACACAAAGATTCAAAAATTAAGATCATCAATATCCGCCCCAGCCAGCCCCCACGGGGACTTCCCTATCCTTCCAAACTCAGACAGGCCCAAACTAGACCCAGGATCCAGAACAGACCTAAGCTGGAATCAATTCTCAAATATCGACTGGCCAACCTTCAACACATATTTTAACAAATATTCAAATTCCTTCTGCAGACTGCATACCTGCCCCCCCAACATTATGAAAACTGCGCCAATACATTTTAAAGCCAATATGTTAGCATGGGTAAACCTATTACTAATCACTGGCAGTTTCCCAGCAGAACAAGGCCACATCTCAATAACTCCCATCATAAAAAACAAGAAAGAACCATCAAGCACCCCATCCAACTACAGACCTATCGCAAGTATCCCGCTCTTCACCAAAATAGCAGAAGGGGTGGTAAACGCCGAACTTACCACATACCTAGAAAAATTTGACATCCTTAATGACAACCAATCAGGCTTTCGCTCCAATCACAGCACCGAAACAATCATAGCCTCCCTCCTAGATCACATACACTTATATCCCGTTTAAGAGATCAATCTACCTGCTTTAAATATCAGCAGCAGTAGAAAAACAACTGCTTTTACATACAAGCAGCAGCGAGACCTACCGCAACCACCAAGAGCCCACAGACCCGATCCTGCCAGGATTGTGAACTCCTCCCCCTGCAGTCCATTGGAGAGATCAATCTGCCTGCTTTTAAATATCAGCAGCAGTGTAGATCAACTGCTTTTACACCTAAGCAGCAACGAGACCAGCCACAACCACCGAGAGAACACAGACCCGATCCTACCAAGAGTGTGAACTCTTCCTCCCCTGCAATCCGCTATGAAGATCGACTGTCGGCTCCGGGCGGCTTTCCCGCAGAGGAGAGAATCCTGCATTCACCGTGGGCCTCATCTGGGGCAGCCTCCTTGGAGCGGCTGGGGCACGGGCAGTGTGTCTGGGAGGGAATGCATGGATGGGAGAACATCGCAGGGGAGGAGACATAGACATCCTGGGACTGTCGGCCAAGTCTCTTCCCTGAAGAAGCCCTTTTTCTGGAAACGTCATTGCTCCTCCTAAACTTACTTGCTCCACTTCATCACTGACGCTGAAACCGTGGATTGAAGACAAAGTTTTATTTTATTCTTCTTTCCAGCTTATGATTTATCTTTAATCTTATCTATTGTTTTGCATTTTGTCTTTGTTTTGTTCTATTTCTATCATTTAAATTTCTCCAGAATTCTACTGTTCAACGTCTCCCCCTTCTGCTTCTATTCCTTTCTCTCCTCTCTTCTACCTCCCAAAGTATTTAGATCAATGCTGTCTTGTTAAAATGTTTATTTTATTTTTATTTTTCCTCTAACTCTACTTTTCACTTCTCTATTACCCTCCAGGTACTTTAGTTAGATTGTGAGCCTTCGGGACAGTAAGGGAATTTTTCAAGTACCTTTCCTATTTCTAATCTTAATGTATATTTTCTGTAAACCGCTTAGAACCTAACGGATGTAGCGGTATATAAGAAATAAATTACATTACAAATAAATTACATTACATACACTCTTCAGTCTGGGATCCAGTGCCCTGATTTTACAACTGGACCTGAGCAGTGCTTTCGACCTAGTCGACCACGACATTCTCCTAGACTGCCTGGCCTACATTGGCATCTCTGACCAGGCCCTTAACTGGTTCAACGGGTTCCTACGGAACAGATCATACAGATCAGATGATTCTCTCTCCTACTCCTGGGAAAACTCCTGCGGTGTGCCACAGGGCTCCCCCTTGTCCCCCACCCTGTTCAACATCTACCTCACCTCCCTAGGAAACCTCCTGCAAAGCCTCAAGCTAAAATTCTTTATCTACGCAGACGACATTACCATAGTCATCCCTCTAACCAGTTTCACTCAAGAACTCTTTAACTCCCTCACAAGCATACTTAATCAGATAGAACTCTGGATGCTATCCTACAGACTAAAACTAAACCTAGACAAAACAAAATTCTTCCTAGCAACCCCCAAAGACAAAATCAAGGACACTACAATCCAAGTAAAAGGATCCACATTCCCCCTCGAACAAACCTTAAAAGTACTGGGTGTAACACTGGACAAACATCTAACCCTCGAGAAACACACTGATATCACTGTCAGGAAAAGTATCTCGATACTTTGGAGACTCCGCACCATAAAAAAATACTTCGATGACTCTTCATTCCGCCTCTTAGTGCAATCCTCCATCCTCAGCATACTGGACTACTGCAACATCATCTACTTGAGCTCCACAAAGAAAACCCTCAGGAGATTAAGAATGATCCAGAACACCGCTGTCCGCCTCATATTTAACCTGAAAAAATGGGACCATATCACCCCTTTCTATCACAAACTCCACTGGCTCCCACTAGAATCCAGAATCACATTCAAATTCGCCTGTTTTTGCTACAAAACAATATTTGGTTTATCCCCAAGCTACATCACCCCTCACTTCACCCTTAACCACAACTATAAGAACTCCCGAAAAATTCAACTCTTTTCCTTCCCCTCCCTAAAACTATGCCACTCAAAAAAAATTCCTCGACAAAACCTACGCCTTTCAAGCCGCCAAACTAAACCCTTGGCTAGCCCAAATGGTCCTCAAGGCCTACAACTACCTCGACTTTAGAAAATTACTCAAAACTCACCTATTCCAAGACCAAGACCCTTAATGCCCCTTCAACCCTCCCCCAGCTCTGATCTACTCCCCTCCCCCATCTCCTCCTCTCCCCCAACTTCTCTCCTTGCTGTTCGCAACTCCATGATTCAATTCGATTTGTAACTACTCTCGCTTTGCTGTCTGCAACTCTATGTTCAATTTGATATGTAACCACTTGTAATCTCTGTCTAACTAATGTGAACCGCCTAGAACTCTTCGGGGTATGGCGGTATACAAAAATAAAGTTATTATTATTATTATTATTCATTGCTTCATCATACAAAATTCAGAGGAGTTAATGCTGCCCAGTGCCCTTATACAGTAGAACTCACAAGTCATTGTTCTGTCTCCATCTGCTGGTTGACAGGCATATAGGTTCTGTACTGGTCTGATGGGACTTCAGGAAAGAAAATTAGCAGGTAAGACTGAATTTCTCTGTACTGGAATTCCCACCTCCCTCATTTGTGCCTTGAAATGTAGCCTTCCACCTTTTTTTTTTTTTTAAATCATTTTTACAAGTGAAGTACAGCTTTGGTGAGTTCTTTTGTTCTGGCATTGCAGAATTCCAGATTCCAGGAAAAACTCTGAGGTCTCCCTCTCGAAGTCTGGAAGAACAGGCATTGTTTCAGACCATGTGAAGAAAAACCTGATAAATGGCTCCCTTTCCTCACCACTAGTCAGCAAGGTGTGTGTATATGCTTGCAGATTGCTTCTACTTCTGACGCTCCCTTCCTTCTTACCCCACCCCCCCTTACAGGTCATAGCTATATAAGGCATACAAGGGGGTAGCAATGCCTCTTGCAGGTGACACTGATTTTTGGGAGCAGGCTATGGTGCTGGTGGGTCTGCCTGGTTCATGTGCTTTTGCAGGTGGCATTAGTCATATATCCTGATGCCAGTCAACTATGTATTTTTTTTTAATTAATAAATGTTTATTGAAAAATTTTGAAATATACAAACCAGAATGTGAATATCAGAGACTTCTCACATACAAAACTGACAAACAAAATCCAATCAATAAATTCACTGAACACAAAAACTGAATCCAGCAGTACAAAGAATTCTCCAATACCCACCCACAACCAGAACTCCACAACCCACCCCAAAGCTCTACAAACACCAAGGAGGAACCCCCTGTTGTTTCTGCAGGAGAACTCCCCCAATAACCGCCCCCCACAACCCACCCCCAAAAAAACAATACAAGGAATCCACTTTATCCATTATCAAAGACCACGTCCGGGTATATAGGTAGTAGTGACCATGTCGCTTCGCAATAGAAAGTTCAATAGTGCTGATGAGTCTAAGCTTCAAAGTACACTCCAGCTTAGTATTTCCAATCGCCTGCTGTTTCCAATGAGTGGCGATCAAACATTTGGCTGCTGCCAATCCCCAGCGCCTAAGCTTAGTTCGCCAAGTACGTAAACATATATTATAAAGGCCTAATAAACAACCCTGTTGAGAAAAAGGCAAAAGAATTTGCAACAGTTGAGATAGACAACCCACCATTTGTTTCCAAAAAGGCTGCAAAACTGAACATTCTCACCAAATATGTAAAAAAGTCCCCGAAGCGTTCCCACATCTCCAACACAAGGCAGAAGCACCAGGAAACATTCGATGTAGACGCATTGGCGTGTAATACCACCTAGTAAATACTTTATAGGCATTTTCCTGGATAAGGACACAAGAGGAGGCCTTTCCAACTTCAGTACAAATCGTGGCCCATTCCTGAGCAGAGAAAGTACAGTTCAAGTCCATTTCCCAGGCCCTCTGATAGGTAGATGGAAAAGAAAAGAAGCCCAGTCAACTATGTTTTTATGTAAACCACTTATGATTGTTTTAAGCGGTATATCAAACTTGAAACTCTATGGATAATAAGTATGCAAGAGCCAGATGGTTTTTTGCTTGTTACAATATCATCTATTCACTAATGAAATCACCCGTTCCAACTATGAGAAATCCTTCTTACTAAGTTACCTTCCCTGATCCTTTTCTGATAGAAAAGACCTTTTCCAGAAATTGAGAGCCTGCACTTATGCTGAGGCTGTTTTCCAGCCTTTGGGTAGAAATTAAGGGCTCCTTTTACTAAACCGCTAAAGAGCTTCTTATCGAGGTAAATGTTACATAGCTCGGAGCATTTACCTCGCCGGTCCGCAGTAAGCAGCTCTTCCGTGGTTTAGTAAAACCCAACATAAGTTACTAAGGAACCTCCCTCTGCTTGACCATTATGTCCTGTTGGACTTACAGGCATTACTTTGAGCTTGAGAGAACTTGCCTAGGCATGCATGAGATGGACATTCTTTAGGACCCCTGTCTTTCTTTCTAGCGTGCAGATACCCCACAGATGAAAAAAATCCCAGAAGCAGATGAGGCTGGGGTTCTCCTCTCCAGGGCAGCTCTCTCATCAACTCCCAAATCTCAGAATGGAAGTTTGCTTCTCAAATTGCGTGTCGAGACCCCAACTCTTCCCACCAAATCTATGCATGGTCCGTGTATCCTGGATGAGCCAGGGAAAAGGCCAAAGAAGCCACAACTGAAGACGTGTCAGCAGCAGGAGGGCAAGAAGCAGAACTCTTGTGAAAACAAGACTCTTGTCATGTCTGCCTCACCCAAGCTGCCTAGAGAAGCCCCAACCAGAAGCACTGAGAGCATTTCACCGGTGCAAGAGAGAGAGACAGATGCCGGCAGTCCCGAACACATGAACAGTAGCACTTCTGATGGGATGCCTGATTCTGATGCCGACAGTGCAGAGGAAGCAAAGGGGATGAAACTGAAATCTTCAGCTCCGGGAAGTGTGGCATCTGAAAGCACCAGCACTATGTCTCCTCCACCAGCCAAAAAGTTGGCCCTGTCTGCTAAGAAGGTGAGTGACTTTCACTGACTGACTGTCCATTTAAATGTAGACTCCCGCCAAAGCTTGGGTATGCAGATTCTGCTACCCATAGCCTCACTGACTTAGGTCTCTGGAGTTCATCTGTCACTGTGGGTCTCTGCATTTCAGCAATGGAGTAGAGCTTATTCATTTAAATGCAGATGGTAGTAATGTTGAATTTTGAGCTTGTGTTGTTTTTTTGCTGTGTTAATTTCCTCCTTTCCTTTTTTTTGTTTCTAACCAAAACCCTTGTTCTTATCCCCCCTCCCCTAACCCTTGGCTTACTCCCTTTTTGTTTCTGATGCCTGTTTTCATCTCCCTTTTCACTGACCTCTTGTTTTATTTTCTCTTTGGTCATGAAAACCCCCCTTTTTTAGACCACCAAGCTTTTATTTATGTCAATAACTACAGGGCAGCATCCCGCAACGGCAGAGCGGGACTGACGCTTACTCCCTTCCTCGCTTCTCATTCGTCAGCCACACCCATCCCATGAAAATCCCTGGCAGCGCACTCCCAGTCTCCAGTGGGCCATGGCCTCTTGATCAACACAGGTGAGAGCTGGAAAGTGGATGATTTCTGTGGGGATTGGGAAGAGTTTAGAGAACTGGAGAGGGCTGGATTTGGGGGTATGCTAGGAAAAGATAAGGGGGGGGCTGTTGGCAGGAAACTGTGGAAAAGTAAATGAGGGTGAGATTTCACCAGGTTATTTAATGGTTCAGTACATTTCTTTAAGTGGAACTAGGATCAAGCCTGCTGCTTCTTTGTTTCCCTACGAAGCTGCTTCTCTATTTTTCCAAATAAAAAGACAATTTTGTAATTAGAGCAGGCTTTTCCCAGGTGCCCGGAGGAGCACAGAGTGCAATCAGAAGGAAAGCTGCTGTCACTGGGAAGGTACCATGTGGCTTTGTGGATCAGGGCAGAGGTCCATGAAGCGCCACATTGGGAAACTTCCCAGATGTGCAAGGCCGCACCACCTGAGCTTCCTTGCTTAGGGTTTAAAACACCTCTGACCCTGCTGTGTATAGAGTTCAGGAAGTGATGTTAAACTGTTTATCATTCTCCCAGGGCCACTTCACCTTCTTCAAAATCATCAAGTCCTCAACCTTTTCTTCTCATCTCCACCTCCCATAAAATATTCAAGGAGCCCAGAAATCCTACATCCCCAAGCAAGGGCAAATGGCAGGAATCAGAGGCTGCGCTCCTTAACAGACTGTCTCCCATGATGAACTGCGATTCCTTGCTTCCGCCACCCCATCTGTTTCAGGAAGGCAGCCTGGGTGGGGGTGAAGCTTCAAACTCTTCTAAACAGAAAAGGATCAAGTGCCAGTTGAAAGCAAGAGCCCCAGCAAGCTCTGAAACGCATGGCATGAAGACCGCGGGGGACTTGAATCACATAGGAAGGAAAATGAAGAAGAAGAATTCCTTGAAAGAAGAGGGGAGACAAGGCAACCTGTGTGGTCCCAGATGTATCGAGGAAGAAGGCAGCCAGGGAATATTGGCCTCCACTGATGGAGCAGAAGCTGGGATAAAGCTGAAGAGGAAAGTGGATGCTGAAGCAGATCCTGTGGAAAGGTACATGGGTTGGAGGAGGGCGGATGGTGGGCTTTCTCCTCTGTATCTCTCTCCTGTTTACCATTAAGTGCAAGAACTGACTGCCCACATTCTGTGCTTGGACTCTGCATGTTGTCTTTCCTTTGAGTATGTGTTAAAATAGGTAAAGATGTCACAGCTTGACTCTTGGGTTTCAGCCACTTTCATACTGTCCTTTTAAGGTTTCAGAACCTAAGGGTTTCCCCCTTTTTCATACCCTTGTTCATCTCACAGTGCTTATCACAGTGGAGTCTAATGAATGACTCGGGGACAAAGTTTGTCCTCGTCCCAATCTTTACCCTGTCCTTGCAGGCTCCATCTTGGTCCCTGTGAGAGCTGTCCGCAAACACTTATGATTTTATATTTAAATCTTTTTATTAAAGTATAAAAAGGGACAATATTCTGTACAACTGTTTAAAAATCACAACTAGAGCCTTCCATTTCTTTCTGGTTTTGGTGTAGCCTTCTCAGAGATTCAGTTACCAAAGTTTTGACATCACCTAGGAAGGTAATTGGATTCTCTGACAGACATGTGTAGTGAATGAACAGGAAAATAAGTGTCAGCACTCAGCGATGAATGAATCTATTGCAGTAACAGGTAACTGGGCACATGGTGGAAGGACGTTGCCGATAGCGGACAGGACACAAATGGTGTCACTTATCAATAGTTCATTAAAATCCAAAATCAGTTTGTCTAAGATGTGCTAAGTTTTTACATACTGATACCAGTCTGAAGTTTTTAGAGGATGACATGGTGGTCAAAGTTTGTCCCCATCCCTGCAGGCTCTATCCCTGTCCCTGTTTCATTCTCCACCATGCACCAGGTCCTTTGCATAGCAGTGCTCAGTGCTTGTCATTCAGGAGCTCTGATCCCTACATTGGGTCACTGCAGTACGAGCTAAAGTAGAACATAGGAAGGGAGACTATAGATGGTGACATGGAACAATGCCTCTTTATGTGTTTTCAAACGGATTGATTGATGTGCTCATAAGGTAATTGATTTAATGGTCTAATTTGGGAAAATATTCCTCCCTCCATGAGAATCTTAGCTTTTCCTAACTTTTGGCCCAATTTTACCAGGATCCCTTGAGTGGGATGAATGGGAGAATGTCCCTTCCTCAAGACCATGCTAGAGATGGTATAGAAATCCTAATAAATACCCCTCCTTAAGGATTCCCTGGTGGTCTAGGGTAGGGTATGTAGAAGTGATTCCCGGTTGTTCTTGCCCATGCCAGGTCTGGGACCAAAATGGTGGCTTGGTCCTGGGAAGGGCAGCAACGGTCAGCATTAGTGGCAGCGCATTTGCGATTTATGCTTTAAATTTTAACCACAATCGTTTGTTTATCAGTGACAAGACACTTGAGGTTGTGTTTTGTATTTTGACATTGCATAAGGGCCCCACTATGCAGGCACTCGCTGAAACACTAAAGTGGCTTACCTGTGAATTTGTTGCTCCATTTGCAGCCATCTATTGAGAAACCTGAAAGTAATCCATGCTTATATATAATCTCCTTGTCTGTTTGACCTTTTTCTAAAGAAGCTGCTGTTATTTTTTTTCTCCAGCAGAGAGAAGTAACCACAGAGGCACTCTGTAAGAGTTAGTGTGTTGATTCAAACTGCTTTTTCATCCCTTTTAATAGTTGCTCAGCAAAGGAAGAGCCTTTGAAAGAGATGAGAGCAACTCGTACCCCTGAACACAGAAGGAAGAAAAAGCAGCAGGAGGTGACGGAGCCAGTAACCAAGGAGAGGGAGCAGAGAAAACGCAAGCGGAAGGAAAATGCTGAGAGCACACCCTCATGGGAGGCAAGACCAGGTACTGCTAGGGCCCCCTACTGCAGACAGACAGAGAGACACATACACTACTGTGGATCCTGGGGAGAGCAGATTATGAAGCTCTGGGATATCCTTCCTGTGCAGCAGATTTTCAGAAAACGGCCCCTTGCAGATCTCGTAATGAGTAACTATCTTGAACTTTCACCTTTTCTGATCCGTGCCTTTAGCTACAGTGTGTGTGTGGGACAGCCAGGTGCGAGATGGCTACAAGAGCACTGAAAATCCAAAGCCTTCAATGCCTGGTCTGGCCTGGGATGGTAAGAAGGAATCGAAGGTGGTTCAGGAACTGCTGAAACACTCCACGGACAGAGCCTATGGGAGGGAAGGTAAGCGAGTTCTGTGCTCACTGCTCTTTGTAGACCTCAGTTCACCTTTCCTTTGCCACTTCTGCTCTATATCTTTCATCTTTTGCAGACTACTTTCCACATTCTTTCACTCATTTCTCTGATTAACATACACAAAACAAGGAGCCAGTTGTAAGCCATTCTGTTTTGGTGAAATACAGAAACAGAGAAAATGAACAAGAATGATCACATCAGAGCAGTAACATAGCCACAGGATGGGCGGGAGGAGTTTGGGCCCTCTTCCACTTTAGGTTCGGGCCCCCTCCGGAACTGCAGCACTCCTTTTGCATGCAAAATTTGATGGCAATCATCCAGCCATCACCAGGACTTCTGGTGCATGCTCTGAGCATGTGTGAGAAGTCCCGGCAGCGGCTTGAGGCACACCACTGACTTGGTACCAGGAGGAGGAGAGCAGCATGGAAACTGGCTGGTGGGGCTTTTGCATCCCCACCAGCCAAAGTATGTTTAACATAGGTGGGAGGGAGAGGAATGCGTTCCCCCCCACCCTAAGTCCACTACTGGGCACCCCCAACGTTTTAATACAGCTAAGAAACTAGGAGTACAATGATAGATTTCAAGTGGAAACATTGCTGTTATCACCCCCCCCCCCCACACACACACCCGTCCCACAACACACACATACTTCCTTCCTCCAACAGAATATAAGCCAATTATAAATTGTAAAGGGAGGAAATCTACAAAGCCTTTCAGTATTCACCGCATACTATAGGTGTTGGGCATTTCAAAAAGGCTTCCAAATATATTCTATTTTAATGTTCCTTTCCCTTGGAATCCCTTGCTAGCATACTTATAGAAACATAGAACATGACGGCAGAAAAGGGCCACGGCCCATCTAGTCTGCCCACACTAATGGCCCACCCCCTAACTACCTCCATGAAGAGATCCCATATGCCAATCCCATCTTTTCTTAAAATCTGGCACGCTGCTGGCCTCAATTACCTGTTGTGGAAGATTATTCCAGCGATCAACCACCCTTTCGGTGAAGAAATATTTTCTGGTGTCGCCATGAAAAAAAATATATATATTTCTTCACTGAAAGGGTGGTTGATCGCTGGAATAATCTTCCACAACAGGTAATTGAGGCCAGCAGCGTGCCAGATTTTGTGGTATACCATTTCCCAGCAAGGAGGAAATTTGTTGAGTGACAGCCAGTGAGAGATTAAAATGGATAGAAGACCAATGTAGACCTATTTCCCCCAGTGTAAAATTGAGCAGATATACAGCTGACCCAGTCATCGGGGTACCACTGATGGCATTGCCAGAAACAGTACTCTGCCCCCTACAGGTGATGTGGAAGATAAAGATGGAAGCTTATGGAGCTGTTTGGCAGTGAGGCAGGCTTGTGACTGGCTGGGGGCAGAATTGGTTATGGATTAAATGTTGTTACTGCACTGAATGCCACAATATGAAAGAAATGACGTGAATAAAAGTCAAGAGTTGTAGTGCGCATAGCCTGCTGCTGAGAGAGCTCCCATATTCCTTTCGGCCTGAAAAAGCCTATAGAAGTGTTCCTCTCAGCGCTAGGTTTCGCTCCTTTCGACTCAGACAGTATTACCTGACTAGTGGAAGCTCTTTACTGTAGACTAGGGAAGGCGTACGCTATGTGTACTGGAGAGCTGGGGAGTGTAGGTCTTTCTGCAAGAGCAGGCAAGAGGCCTTGTCACACAGTTGTAGATCTGAGTGACTTGGCATTTCTGGCAGCACCAGCGCCACCTGTCTTCCAGTGGTGAATTGTCTGCCTTTTTTTTTTTTTTAATCTTTTCTGCAGTCCTGACCTGGGATGGTGATGTGTCTGCAGTAAGCCAGGATGCAATTCAAGACAGCAAAGGCGCTCAGTACCAGATGGTGATGAATGAGTGGGATGAAGAGTTTGACAGTGGGAAGGTGAGCTTGGAACAGCAGAATTACACATTTGAAGCCTGTGTCTGCCAACTTCCCCCTAGTGCTTTGTGCTAGTTAACATTTGACTAATAATTTGCAAAATGAAATAAGGAGACCAATCTGAAACGGAGCACAAAATCAGCTTTTAATTCTTTATTTTCTTGCCTTTACTGTTGTAGTTCTACCTATATTGATATTATCATTAGTCTTGTATGTAAACCGCATAGATGTTCTTCCATTGAAGTATATCGAGGAAACTTGGATCAGCCAAAGACCATCTAGCCAGTATCCTGTTTCTTACAGTGGCCAACGCAGGTCTCAAGTGCCAGCAGAATCCCAAACCGTAGCAAGATTCCATGCTAGTGACTTGAGGGGTAGGCACTTGTAGGGGACAGAATTTGTCCGCATCCCCACAGTTAACTGCGGGAAACCACCCCCGTGTCATTCTTTAAGAAGAGTCAGTGTAGAAATGAGCACAGCCAGTGACCCTCAAGCCTTGCATTGAAGAATAAGGACTGAGGTTGAGAGAGACAGGATGCGGTTTCTTGATGGTCTATGGACCTTTTTTAAACCCAGCTACCCTAATGTTTGTACCATAGCACCTGATGAGCTTGTTTTAAATGTGCTGCTGTTAATCTAGGCTTTTGTCATCTTTTGAAAGAGTAAACAATCAATTGGCCTCTTCCTCTATCCTCTCTCCCCTCAGCCCTCTCTTTTCCAAGCCGCTTTAGCCTTTCCTCATATTTGCTCCATCCCCTTCTATCAGGTTTGACCTAATATTTGAGAGCTATGTTGCAGGCAGTCTTTCTCTCACAGTAAAGCCCTCTTTTAATAAAGAATCATTAAATCGGTGGGCGTTTATTTTTTCTATTGCTGCTTTTCCTACAGGTTAAGAAAATAAAGAAATTCAAAAGAGAAAAAAGAAGAAACTTTAATGCTTTTCAGAAACTGCAAAACAGACGCAACTTCTGGTCTATGACTCATGCAGGAAAGTTTAGCAGCATCGGTTACAGGTTCTGAAATTGGTGAGTGTGAGCTTAGCACAAGTATATGAAATGATGCTGTCATCAGCCTTTTCGTTTCCTTGGACATGACCAAAACCTGACACTGGAGAACGGCCCTTTTGCATCTCTTGTGTTTTTCTGGTAGAAGCAGAGACTGAACAAATTTGCATTTCCTCCTTTTCAGGTTTGGCTGAGCCTGTAGCCTATCGGGATCATTTCCCTCTGCTACAGGGAAGCTCCGAAGACGACATGTTGGCAGATGGTGGATTTGTGCAGCTGGGAACAGGCTTCCCTGGCATTTGCTATTCAGTGATTAGAAAAGACATCTCAGTACTGTACGTGGTGTGAGTGCGGATACAAATGCACTGACCAGTGGCCTTAGGGCTCATCCCCTTTGCCCTGTGCCTGAGTGCCATCAGGAGCAGAGAAGGCTTATGAGTGGCATGTTCTGCCACACCCAGGTGTAATTACCTCTCTGATATGCAATCTGCAACATCCAATGCCCTCCTGTCCTGTATAATGTGTAGCTCATGTCTTGTCCATTCAGTACGAGTGCAGGGAGCAGGGTGGATTGTAGCCCTAATGCTGGCCTGGAAACAAGTCTCTTGTCTAAGGTGTGGCTTCCTTCCTTCTTGTAGGCCTTTCCTCTAATGCTGGGAAAAGTGTGTCAACAGGGATGAAGGGCTGTAATTTTATATGAAGTTCACCCTACCTTCCAAGCAAATTTTTTAAAAAGCTGTTATCGTGCAAAGTTTGCTTTTGTGAGTTGGCAATACCATTTCCAAGAGCTTTTGGGAAGAGCTGTTTTGGATGGTGACCTGTCAAATCCAAGCACAACAATAGCGCTCTGACAATTGTGCGCACCGAATGGGAGGTCACCCGTGAAATGTGCCCGACGGATACTGGAGCCCCCCCCCCCCTCTCACTACACTACACTTACAAGATTCACTTCCTATCTAGTGTTAGGGTAAGGTTTACATTTGATTATGGGAACCCTTTAAATTACTAGCTATCTGGAAGGGCCTGATTTGCTCAGACTTATCAAGCCCCTCCCGAGAGATGGGGCCTAAGGAGTCTCGGCAAATCAGGGTCTTCCAGGTATCCACTTCTGGCAATTGACGGGGCGCCATTGTCCTGTGCGGATTTGTTGGCGTACCGTTTTGGACAAGTCTTGACTGCACTGGCTTCCATGTGATGCCTGTGCATTTGATGAACCTGTCTCTTCAGATCATCCCTAGGTGTGCTTCCTCCCATCTTTAGCTCTACACCACCCTCGGCCCTATCTCAATTCTGTCTAAATTAAGCCAGGAGTAACATCCCCCTCCTCCAAACCATTGCATGAATGGGCTGGAGGAGGGTTGAGGTTAAACTGTTAATATGTATTCATTTCATAAAATATGTACTATAAACAGATCTTTGATAGCAGTTTTCATTTACAGAGCAACCTCTTCCCCCCCAGCCTGCTGCTGGGGAGGGGGCTCACGCAATGTAAATTACTAGAAATCTGCCCATTTTATTAGGGCATGTGAATCTATAACTGTATGTATAGAGGGAGACGTGCAAAACTTTGTATATGGTACCAGGAGCATGGTGCAGTAAAGGACATCAGTTTGCGATGTCTGTGTGAACGCTTTTTTTTCAATCTTTAATTAATAATATAATAATAAATTTATTCTTTTATTCTGCCATTACCAAAAGTTCTAGGTGGTTACAGCATAAGAAACTGAACAATCAGCGAAATACATTCATAGCATGAAAATAAAATCTTACAATAAAAGTTAAAAATATGATTACAATCTTAAAAATATCCAACTAAGTAATAAATTTGTCAAACAGAGAAGAGTTGACTAATTTTCGAAAAGAACAATAGGACATGGCTTGATGAATACATTTACCAAGCCAAGATTGCAGTTTACCTGCCTGAAACGCCAAGGTCCTATCAAAGAAGGTCATATATCGGACACCATTTGGCTTAGGATAGGCATGTGCAGATGTCCCTTCTTTTACCATCGGTGGGGGGTGCTGGAGAAGCGAGGCACATCCTGTAAGCAGTCCGCTGGCGCCTCTCGGGGCACACCTGGAATCCTCCAGCGCACACAGTTTGCGATACACTGGTTTATTACAAGAACTGGATACACCATCCTTCAGTATATGTATGTGTTCTGAACTTCAGCTGAGCCCAAAAAAAGAGAGCCAATCTTTGCTTTCTGTGATTGTGGATGTACCCTAGGCCTGCAAAATCTCTCTTCTCATATACTAGCTGCACCTTCCTGTCCCTGCTCACCACTATGAGCCTTTCAGTCTTCAGTGGCTGGAGGAAGCTCCTTAGAGTTCAGCAAAGCCATTTAAGCAACTTATAAAGAAGGTGAGCACAAGTGTTTGGGCCTTAGAAAGTGGATGGTGACAGAGGTTAGTGGAAAGGGGAGTTTTTTGAAGAAAAGTGCCATTAGCTCAGGCATGCCTCGTCATTCTGGTTCTTATTTTGTAAATGAAGGGCTGCCAGCTAAAGTTTTGCCTCTTTGTGGACAATGGGATTGGCTGGATAACATGAGGAAGGATCTAACAGAGCTTGAAAAATGTTCCAGAACTTGGCCACTAAGACTTAGAAGAAACAAATGCAGGATCGTGCATTTTGGGCTACAAAAACCCAAGTTAGTGGTACAATTTAGGGAGTACAGTACTTTTGTGTACCAAAGAAGAGCGGGACTTGGGTAGGTCCCTATGTAATGATCCAAAAAGGAGTGGGAATGAGCAAACAAGTGTGTCCTTTATTAGGAAGCCCTTGGTCCCAAATTGCAGGTTGCAGCTAGCAAGCCTTTATCAGAAGGTCCAGCAGATAAAGGCCAAATGCCACGACCTCCTCCTCTCCCATGTGCCGGTCCCATGCTTTCTTGAATTCAGACAATCTGTCTGCAACAGCTGTATCTGACTTGCATACCTTAATTGTGCCCTATAAGTTGTGATTGGCCAGGAAAAACAGCACCAAGACCTCGAACGTGTAAAACCTCGTTAAGAGTACAAATAGATGCCACGCTTTCTCTCCAGGCCAAAGCAACGGCTATGCAAAATGGTTTTAAGCTACCACAACTGTGTTTATATCACAAAAGTTATTTTGCACAGCTGTTGCTTTGGCTTGGGGAACCTCCCTATATCTCTCCTCACTCATCTCCCCCTATGCTACCCCCACCCCGATCTCCGCTCATCGGGCAAGCCCCTCTTATCTGTACCCTTCTCTTCCACTGCCAACTCCAGACTCCATCCCTGGAACAGGCTGCCTGAATCAATACGTCGTGCTCCATCCCTGGCAGTGTTCAAATCCAAGCTAAAAGCCCACTTTCTATGTTTCTATGTTTTTTGAATCTGTTTTCAACTCTTAAATCCCACTCACTGCTGTCAGATACTTAGACCCACTATAACCTCCCCAACCCTGGAATGTCCTGTCTAAATTAGATTGTAAGCTCAGTGTGGTTCTCTCTTTTTTTAGGACAATCACAGTACAGAGGCTACAGGTAAAGCATGCAACAGGACTCTTGCATGCTTTACCTGTAGAGCCCGAGTAGAGTCCACTTCCATTCAAGCTCATGGATCTCAAAATTTGGGACTGAGTGCTTGCTAATAAAGGACTCCTTATTCCTCCTGGAACATTTATGTGATCATTCCCACATTTGTTTGGGTTTTTTGTGGGAGTATTTGTTTTCTCTCTCTTTTTATGGTTTTAAGGTGGCCTAACGGGTGGAAAAAGTGACAGCAAAAGCCAGAAGGAAGAGAAATGGCCAGTAAGCAAAAGGTGGTGTTCCCTCTTTCTTAGTCTCTGGTTTGACTTTATTCAGATATAAACAGTTCATAGGGTGGCTACTAAAATGGACAGGATATGGGAACAAACTTAAAGATCCCAATAGATATATTTTGGAAGAAAGACAGGAGAGAGGAGATCCCTGGTACCATTGCTCTGCTGAAAGGATGCTTATCCCAGGACAAGCAGGCAGCATATTCTTAACACATGGGTGACGTCACCGACGGAGCCCTCGGTACGGACCTTTTAACTAGAAGTTTCTAGTTGGCCGCACCGCGCGTGCGCGAGTGCCTTCCCGCCCGACGGAGGAGTGCGTGGTCCCCAGTTTCTTCGTTTCCGCGGAGCGAAGAAGACGCGTGTATTTTTTCAACGGCCGTTGAAATCACTTTTTGCCTTCCCGCTCGCGCTTTTGTTATATTTTTTTCTTCCTCTACCTTCGGGTTTCCTTTTTCTTTCAATTGCAAAAAAAAAAAAAAAAAAAAAACTTTGATTTTTATTGTTTCTTTCGTTTTTGCCCCGGCGGGGCCTGTTGCCATTATACAGGCCTCGGACTTCGATTTTGCGGAGGCTATCTTCCCCTTCATGCCCCCGCAGGTCGGTTTTAAGAAGTGCCAGCGGTGTGCACGCCCGATCTCCGTTTCTGACCCACACAATTGGTGTTTGCAGTGCCTGGGTCCGGAGCATCGGGCAGATTCCTGCACCCGCTGTGCCACTTTACAAAAACAAAGGAATAGTCTTCATCTTCCTTCATGGCATAAGCACAGAGGAGCTATGAGGGAGAAGAAGGAAAAAGAGAGAAATAGTATGGCTGGACATAAGCATAAGAACATAAACAATGCCTCCACTGGGTCAGACCCGAGGTCCATCGTGCCCAGCAGTCCGCTCACGCGGCGGCCCAACAGGTCCAGGACCTGCGCAGTAGCTCCCTATCTATACCCCTCTATCCCTTTTTCCAGTAGGAAATTGTCCAATCCTTTCTTGAACTCCAGTACCGTACTCTGTCCTATTATGTCCTCTGGAAGCGCATTCCAGGTGTCCACCACACGCTGGGTAAAGAAAAACTTCCTTGCATTCGTTCTGAATCTGTCCCGTTCCAACTTTTCCGAATGTCCTCTTGTTCTTTTATGTTTTGAAAGTTTGAAGAATTTGTCCCTCTCTACCCTCTCTAAGCCCTTCATGATCTTGTAGGTCTCTATCATGTCTCCTCTGAGTCTCCGCTTTTCCAGGGAGAAGAGCCCCAGTCTCTCCAATCTTTCAGTGTATGAAAGGTTTTCCATGCCCATAATCATTCATGTCGCTCTCTGGACCCTCTCAAGTATTGCCATATCCTTCTTAAGGTACGGTGACCAATACTGAACACAGTACTCTAGGTGCGGGCGCACCATTGCCCGATACAACGGCAGGATGACTTCTCTCGTTCTGGTCGTAATACCCTTCTTAATAATACCCAACATTCTGTTTGCCTTCTTCGCGGCTGCTGCGCATTGTGCTGTTGACTTCGTTGTTGTGTCCACCAGTACACCCAAATCTCTTTCAAGGCTACTTCTCTCTAACACTAATCCCCCCATTTGGTAGCTGAACATCAGGTTCTTTCTCCCTAAATGCATGACCTTGCATTTCCCTACATTGAAGTCCATCTGCCATTTATTCGCCCACTCCTCCAGTTTGCTTAGGTCCCTTTGTAGGTCCTCACACTCTTCCGCATTTCTAACCCTTCTACAGAGTTTAGTGTCATCCGCAAATATGATAACTTCACACTTCGTCCCCGTTTCAAGGTCATTGATAAATACATTGAACAGCAGCGGTCCAAGTACAGACCCCTGCAGAACTCCGCTCGTGACCTTCCTCCAGTCCGAGTAGTGACCCTTCACTCCAACCCTCTGCCTGCCAACCAGTGTTTGACCCATCTGTGCACGTCCCCTTCCACCCCGTGGTTCCACAGCTTCCTAAGTAGCCGCTCATGGGGTACCTTGTCAAAGGCCTTTTTGAAGTCGAGGTAAATGATGTCTACGGGTTTCCCTTTGTCCAATTGACTGTTTACCCCCTCAAAGAAGTGCAGTAAGTTTGTTTGGCACGATCTTCCCTTGCAGAAGCCATGTTGGCTCGCTTTCATCAGCCCATTTTTTTCGATGTGCTCACAGATGCTGTCCTTTATCAGTGCTTCTACCATCTTGCCCGCAACCGATGTCAAACTGACCAGCCTATAGTTTCCCGGGTCTCCTCTTGACCCCTTTTTAAAGATAGGTGTAACATTTGCTATCTTCCAGTCCTCCGGGATCTCTCCAGTTTTCAAGGATAGGTTGCAAACTCGTTGGAGTATTCCCGCTATTTCATTTCTTAGTTCTTTTAGTACCCTAGGGTGGATACCGTCCGGGCCTGGTGATTTGTCGCTTTTCAATCTATCTATCTGTTGGAGGACATCCTCATGGCTCACCTCTATTGTTGACAGTTTTTCTTCCTGGTCTCCATGGAAGATCACGTCAGGTTCTGGTACACTGGATGTGTCCTCGCTTGTGAAGACTGACGAGAAAAATTTGTTTAACCTGTCGGCTCCCTCTTTTTCCTCCTTTATCACTCCCTTTCTGTCTCCATCATCCAAAGGTCCTACTTCCTCCCTCGCCGGTTGCTTCCCTTTAACATATCTGAAGAATGATTTGAAGTTTTTTGCCTCCCTGGCCAGCCTCTCTTCGTATTCTCTTTTCGCTCTCCTAACCCCTTAATGACACTCTTTTTGACTTTTCCTGTGTTCTTTCCAGTTCTCCTCAGTTTGGTCCTTTTTCCATTTCCGGAATGATTTTTTCTTGTCTCCTATCGCTTTCTTCACCTCATCGTTTATCCATGCGGGATCTTTTGCTCAGTTTTTTTTGCACCCTTTTCTAAATATGGGGATGTACATATGTTGTGCTTCTTGCACTGTGCACTTGAATAGAGACCAGGCTTGCTCTACGGTTTCTGTTTTTCTTGAGCTCTTTCTGAGTTTTTTCCTTACCATTGCTCTCATAGCATCATAGTTCCCTTTCTTGAAGTTGAACGTCGCTGTGGTTCTCTTCCCTTTTGCTGTACCTACTTCTAATTTGTACTGGATCATGTTGTGATCGCTGTTTCCCAGTGGTCCTACTATTTCCACTTCCTTTGCTGGTCCCCCAAGTCCGTTGAGGATTAGGTCAAGAGTGGCATTCCCTCTTGTTGGTTCCTTGACAAGCTGATCCATAAAGCAGTCCCTCACAGCCTCTAAGAATTCTGTTTCCTTTGCACAGTTTGAGTTTCCAATACTCCAGTTTATCCCGGGGTAGTTAAAATCTCCCATTACTGTCACATTCCTTTTGGTGCCTTCCCGCCTGAATTCTGCTGCCAGATCTTTGTTGTTTGCTTCCGTTTGTCCAGGTGGACGATAGTATAGACCCAGTCTTATGTCAAGGCCATTTTTTCCCGGTAATTTTACCCACAATGACTCCAATCCTTCCGCCTTTGGTTCTATATCCACTGCGGACGAGGGAATGGTATCTTTTATGTATAGTGCTATTCCTCCACCCTTCTTGTGAGTCCTGTCTCTTCTATAGAGTTTATACCCTGGCAGTACTACGTCCCATTGGTTATCCTCGTCCCATTGGTTATCCTCGTTCCACCATGTTTCCTTGATTCCAATGATGTCTAGGTCCTCTTTTTTGGCTTTGACTTCTAACTCTCCCATTTTGTACTTCAGGCTCCTTGCATTTGCGTACAAACAATTTAAGTCCTGGTCTTTTCTTTTCTCTGCTGGTTTTTCATGTGTTTTGCTCCTCTTGCCATCCCCTATTTGGGCCGCCAGTCCTTGATTTCTGCTCCTTTCTTCCTCATTTTTTGGTGCATCCTTTTCATCCGCAACCTGATTTTTCCGATTTCTCCTGTCCCTCTAATTTTATCTGTTTGCCCTTCTTGTTGGTCAACAGTTTCTGTTGTTTGTCTCTTGCTTGTTCCCAGCATTTTTCTCGCTCAGTATCTTCTTTGGATACTCTTGTCCGAACCGTTGACGTCAGGTCGACTGTCGGCTTTCCCCTTCTTCTCAGTTTAAAGCCTGCTCAATTCGTCTCTTGACGTTGTTTGCTAGCAGCCTCGTTCCTGCCGTGCTCAGGTGTAGTTCATCCCTCCTGTAGAGCTTGTCCAGTTCCTCACAAAAAGGAATCCTTCTTCGCACCATCTCCTCAACCATGCGTTTATTGCTTGTAGCTCAGTCTGCCTCTTCACGTCCGCCCTCGGTACTGGCAGAATCTCTGAGAATGCTATCTTCTGTGTCCTCAGCTTCAGTTTCCTTCCTAGGATCTTGAACTGTTCAGTTAGCGTAGTCCTGCTGTAATGTCTCCTGTTGACATCATTTGTTCCCACGTGGATTATCACTGCTGTTTCTTCTGTTTCTGCGCCATCCAGGATCCTCTCGATTCTATCGGTGATATCCTTCGTTCTTGCTCCTGGGAGACAAGTCACTAGCCAATCTTCTCTCCCTCCTGCTACATGACTGTACACTTCTCTCAGGATTGAGTCTCCCACGACGACTGCAGATTTCCCTTTCTTCGGCTTTCTCTCTGGTCTCAAGTCTGTGTCCTCGGTGTAGTTCAGTACTTCTCTTCCGGGATACTGGCCAGTCTTCGCCCTCTCTGCTTGCTTGAATCTTCTATGCGGTCCTTCATCCTTGGCATCTGTTGGTTCCTGTCTTCCATCTGTTGGCCCCTGTCCTCCATCTCGTGTAGACGTAGCTTTCTCGCTCCAGCGCTGCTGCTGATCCTGCTCTACCTGCCTGTAGGCCTCCTCGATGAATCTTTCGAGCTCCCTTACTTGCTCCTCGATGTGGCTCTCTCCTGCGGGGTCTTCAGTTGTCTTGAACGGTGCTTCCGAGATGTGGAGGCCCTTCAGCTCTTGAACCCTGCACTGCAGTCAACCAACTTCTTTCTTCAGGCTTTCCAGTTCCTGACACCGACTGCATACGTATGCCTGTCTTCCCGAGGGAAGGTAGTCATACATATGACACTCCATGCAGTACACTGGGAAGCTCCTCCGGGTTCCTTCTGCTTCCATTTCTCTTTCTTCACAGTCCACTAGATGCTCTCTCCCCTGTCTTATGTCTTTATGCGGGCGGTCGCTGTACTCTCTCCTGTGCTTGGCTCCTTCCTGTCTACTTCTTCTGCCGTTGAAGATCAGTGGCTGAGAGCGAGATCGGAGAATGAACAGTTTGAAGAGTGGAGAGTACAGTGTCTGAGGTTTGGGAGGCTCAGAGATGATTCGAAGAGACTGCTCCCATTCAGCGGTGGCACTGCATAATGTAGTCTTTATTGATGACAAATTGATTTACTTTTTGCTAGATCCTGCAAAATAGAAAACCAATTCAACTGACTACTAGAATTCTGTGAAAATCAAGTAAGAATAGTATGGATGGACAGACTGGATAGGCCATATGGTATTTTATCTACTGTCAGTTTCTCTGACTGTATCTGCCAAGACAACCAGCCTGTACTACAGTCTACTTTTTAATGTACAACTGTTAAGGTAGTCTGAGGCTTGCACGAGGTTGCAGCTGCTGTAATCTGTTGTTTGCAAGGAAGATAACGCTTTTGGCTCTTATTCAGGTGCTGCTCAAGCCTAAAAATTCAGAATTTTTACTGGACCAAACAGACTACACAGGAGGACTGACTCAGTACAACTTTTAACTCTTCATAAACCTGTAAGAGTGTATTCAAGTGCTATGCAACAAAGGAAAAAAATCAATTTGGCTCTAGAAATCAGCCCTTTTTGTGCATTCCAACTTTACCTGGCTTTCTTCACTACTCAGGATCTTGCGTATACGCTTTCCATGTCTAAATATTCAGTAGTCTGCAAATACGAGATGTTTCCCATGGCTCCATTACATCTTGCACCTTGGACAAGGTTGGGTATAAATGAGAAATAGCATTCGGCTCCTCAGAAAAGCTAGCTTGTGTTGCTCACAGTTCTCCCAGTGCATTACCTCACATGGATTTCCTGCCCTGTAGTGAAGACTGTCTGAGGAGCTGGAGAGGCCCACCTTAGCAACTGGACTGTAAAGGAGTATTGCCAGTACTGTCTGGTTTTTCAGGGTCTATTATTTAAATCCATAAATGGTGACAGCCCAGCCTACTTGAACAACCGCCTAATCCAAACTACCACAACCAGACACAGGAGAACCCAGACACCAATTACATACCCTCCAATCAGAGACATCAAACGGAAAAAACTGTACGATGGCCTTCTAGCCACACAGCAGCAAAACTAGACCACCAACTCTCCAATCTACTAATCGTGACCCCAAACTACAAAACTTTCAGAAAAGAAATAAAAACCCTGCTATTCAAGAAATCCATGAAGACTAACTTACACCGAATGAAACATTTCAACCCGCTCCACTCTGTAACACCTCTGGACATGTCCAGAAATCCTCTTCTGTAATCCGCCTTGAATGGCAAGGTAATGGCGGAATAAAAATCACTAATGTAATTAATGCAATCATGCAGTAGCCAATCTGGGTCACAAGTACCTGGTAAAGATCCCAAAAGATTGGAACATATTTTATGCTGCTTATCCCAGAAACAGGCAGTGGATTTTCCCATCCTAATAATAGCTTATGGACTTATATTTTAGGAAATTATCTAAACCCTGCTAAGCGAACTGCTTTCACCATATTTTCTGCCATGAATTCCAGAGTTTAATTACACTTTGGTATTTATGGAAAGAGTATACAAGTGATTCACTTCTACCCATTCCACTCAATATGTTAGAGACCTCTATCATATCTCCCCTGAGCCATCTCTTCTCCAGGCTGAAGAGCCCTAGCTGCTTTACCCTTTCCTCATAGGGATGTTGTCCTATCCCTTTTATCATTTTTGTCACCTTTTTCGATACTTTTTTCATTCTGCGATACGTATTTTGAAATACAATTGCACACAGTATTTGAGGTGCGGCCACATTATGGAGTGATACAATGGCATAACATTCTCATTTTTCTTTTCCATTTCTTTCCTGATAATTCCTAATATTCTGTTGCTTTCTTATCTACCACTGCATACTGATCAGAGGGTTTTGATGTACCCTTAACGACATCTGGATCCTTTTCCTGGGTGGTGGTGATTCCTAATGTGGAACTTTACATTACGAGTTCCTCTTTCCCACTTGCATTAAACGTCATCTGTCATGCTGCACCCAGTCCGGGGTATAAGAGAGGGAGAATTATTGGATGTGGTGGGAGAGAGACATGGGGCGAAAGATGCTGCACCCAGTCCGGGGTATAAGAGAAGGAGAAATATTGGATGTGGTGGGAGGGAGACATGGGGCGAAAGATGCTGCACCCAGTCCGGGGTATAAGAGAGGGAGAAATATTGGATGTGATGGGAGAGAGACATGGGGCGAAAGATGCTGCACCCAGTCCGGGGTATAATAGAGGGAGAAATATTGGATGTGGTGGGAGAGAGACATGGGGCGAAAGATGCTGCACCCAGTCCGGGGTATAAGAGAGGGAGAAATATTGGATGTGGTGGGAGGGAGACATGGGGCGAAAGATGCTGCACCCAGTCCGGGGTATAGGAGAGGGAGAAATATTGGATGTGATGGGAGAGAGACATGGGGCGAAAGATGCTGCACCCAGTCCGGGGTATAATAGAGGGAGAAATATTGGATGTGGTGGGAGAGAGACATGGGGCGAAAGATGCTGCACCCAGTCCGGGGTATAAGAGAGGGAGAAATATTGGATGTGGTGGGAGAGAGACATAGGGCGAAAGATGCTGCACCCAGTCCGGGGTATAAAAGAGGGAGAAATATTGGATGTGGTGGGAGAGAGACATGGGGCGAAAGATGCTGCACCCAATCCGGGGTCTAAGAGAGGGAGAAATATTGGATGTGGTGGGAGAGAGACATGGGGCGAAAGATGCTGCACTCAGTCCGGGGTATAAGAGAGGGAGAAATATTGGATGTGGTGGGAGAGAGACATGGGGCGAAAGATGCTGCACCCAGTCCGGGGTCTAAGAGAGGGAGAAATATTGGATGTGGTGGGAGAGAGACATGGGGCGAAAGATGCTGCACCCAGTCCGGGGTCTAAGAGAGGGGGAAATATTGGATGTGATGGGAGAGAGACATGGGGCGAAAGATGCTGCACCCAGTCCGGGGTATAAGAGAGGGAGAAATATTGGATGTGGTGGGAGAGAGACATGGGGCGAAAGATGCTGCACCCAGTCCGGGGTCTAAGAGAGGGGGACATATTGGATGTGATGGGAGAGAGACATGGGGTGAAAGATGCTGCACCCAGTCCGGGGTATAAGAGAGGGAGAAATATTGGATGTGGTGGGAGAGAGACATGGGGCGAAAGATGCTGCACCCAGTCCGGGGTATAAGAGAGGGAGAAATATTGGATGTGGTGGGAGAGAGACATGGGGCGAAAGATGCTGCACCCAGTCCGTGGTATAAGAGAGAGAGAAATATTGGATGTGGTGGGAGAGAGACATGGGGCGAAAGATGCTGCACCCAGTCCGGGATCTAAGAGAGGGGGAAATATTGGATGTGATGGGAGAGAGACATGGGGTGAAAGATGCTGCACCCAGTCCGGGGTATAAGAGAGGGAGAAATATTGGATGTGGTGGGAGAGAGACATGGGGCGAAAGATGCTGCACCCAGTCCGGGGTATAAAAGAGGGAGAAATATTGGATGTGGTGGGGGAGAGACATGGGGCGAAAGATGCTGCACCCAGTCCGGGGTATAAGAGAGGGAGAAATATTGGATGTGGTGGGAGAGAGACATGGGGCGAAAGATGCTGCACCCAGTCCGGGGTATAAGAGAGGGAGAAATATTGGATGTGGTGGGAGAGAGACATGGGGCGAAAGATGCTGCACCCAGTCCGGGGTCTAAGAGAGGGAGAAATATTGGATGTGGTGGGAGAGAGACATGGGGCGAAAGATGCTGCACCCAGTCCGGTGTCTAAGACAGGGAGAAATATTGGATGTGGTGGGAGAGAGACATGGGGCGAAAGATGCTGCACCCAGTCCGGGGTATAAGAGAGGGAGAAATATTGGATGTGGTGGGAGAGAGACATGGGGCGAAAGATGCTGCACCCAGTCCGGGGTATAAGAGAGGGAGAAATATTGGATGTGGTGGGAGAGAGACATGGGGCAAAAGATGCTGCACCCAGTCCGGGGTATAATAGAAGGAGAAATATTGGATGTGGTGGGAGAGAGACATGGGGCAAAAGATGCTGCACCCAGTCCGGTGTCTAAGACAGGGAGAAATATTGGATGTGGTGGGAGAGAGACATGGGGCGAAAGATGCTACACCCAGTCCGGGGTATAAGAGAGGGAGAAATATTGGATGTGGTGGGAGAGAGACATGGGGCGAAAGATGCTGCACCCAGTCCGGGGTATAAGAGAGGGAAAAATATTGGATGTGGTGGGAGAGAGACATGGGGCGAAAGATGCTGCACCCAGTCCGGGGTATAAGAGAGGGAGAAATATTGGATGTGGTGGTGGGAGAGAGACATGGGGCGAAAGATGCTGCCCCCAGTCCGGGGTATAAGAGAGGGAGAAATATTGGATGTGATGGGAGAGAGACATGGGGCGAAAGATGCTGCACCCAGTCCGGGGTATAAGAGAGGGAGAAATATTGGATGTGGTGGGAGAGAGACATGGGGTGAAAGATGCTGCACCCAGTCCGGGGGAGAAATATTGGATGTGGTGGGAGAGAGACATGGGGCGAAAGATGCTGCACCCAGTCCGGGGTATAATAGAGGGAGAAATATTGGATGTGGTGGGAGAGAGACATGGTGCGAAAGATGCTGCACCCAGTCCGGGGTATAAGAGAGGGAGAAATATTGGATGTGGTGGGAGAGAGACATGGGGCGAAAGATGCTGCACCCAGTCCGGGGTACAAGAGAGGGAGAAATATTGGATGTGGTGGGGGAGAGACATGGGGCGAAAGATGCTGCACCCAGTCCGGGGTATAAGAGAGGGAGAAATATTGGATGTGGTGGGAGAGAGACATGGGGCGAAAGATGCTGCACCCAGTCCGGGGTACAAGAGAGGGAGAAATATTGGATGTGGTGGGGGAGAGACATGGGGCGAAAGATGGTGCACCCAGTCCGGGGTATAATAGAAGGAGAAATATTGGATGTGGTGGGGGAGAGACATGGGGCGAAAGATGCTGCACCCAGTCCGGGGTATAAGAGGGGGAGAAATATTGGATGCGGTGGGAGAGAGACATGGGGCGAAAGATGCTGCACCCAGTCCGGGGTACAAGAGAGGGAGAAATATTGGATGTGGTGGGGGAGAGACATGGGGCGAAAGATGGTGCACCCAGTCCGGGGTATAATAGAAGGAGAAATATTGGATGTGGTGGAAGAGAGACATGGGGCGAAATATGCACCCAGTCCGGGGTATAAGACAGGGAGAAATATTGGATGTGGTGGAAGAGAGACATTGGGCGAAATATGCACCCAGTCCGGGGTATAAGACAGGGAGAAATATTGGATGTGGTGGGGGAGAGACATGGGGCGAAAGATGCTGCACCCAGTCCGGGGTATAAGAGAGGGAGAAATATTGGATGTGGTGGGAGAGAGACATGGGGCGAAAGATGCTGCACCCAGTTCGGGGTATAAGAGAGGGTGAAATATTGGATGTGGTGGGAGAGAGACATGGGGCGAAAGATGCTGCACCCAGTCCGGGGTACAAGAGAGGGAGAAATATTGGATGTGGTGGGGGAGAGACATGGGGCAAAAGATGCTGCACCCAGTCCGGGGTATAAGAGTGGGAGAAATATTGGATGTGATGGGAGAGAGACATGGGGCGAAAGATGCTGCACCCAGTCCGGGGTACAAGAGAGGGAGAAATATTGGATGTGGTGGGGGAGAGACATGGGGCAAAAGATGCTGCACCCAGTCCGGGGTATAAGAGTGGGAGAAATATTGGATGTGATGGGAGAGAGACATGGGGCGAAAGATGCTGCACCCAGTCCGGGGTATAATAGAGGGAGAAATATTGGATGTGGTGGGAGAGAGACATGGGGCGAAAGATGCTGCACCCAGTCCGGGGTCTAAGAGAGGGAGAAATATTGGATGTGGTGGGAGAGAGACATGGGGCGAAAGATGCTGCACCCAGTCCGGGATCTAAGAGAGGGGGAAATATTGGATGTAATGGGAGAGAGACATGGGGTGAAAGATGCTGCACCCAGTCCGGTGTCTAAGACAGGGAGAAATATTGGATGTGGTGGGAGAGAGACATGGTGCGAAAGATGCTGCACCCAGTCCGGGGTATAAGAGAGGGAGAAATATTGGATGTGGTGGGAGAGAGACATGGGGCGAAAGATGCTGCACCCAGTCCGGGGTACAAGAGAGGGAGAAATATTGGATGTGGTGGGGGAGAGACATGGGGCGAAAGATGCTGCACCCAGTCCGGGGTATAAGAGAGGGAGAAATATTGGATGTGGTGGGAGAGAGACATGGGGCGAAAGATGCTGCACCCAGTCCGGGGTATAAGAGAGGGAGAAATATTGGATGTGGTGGGGGAGAGACATGGGGCGAAAGATGGTGCACCCAGTCCGGGGTATAATAGAAGGAGAAATATTGGATGTGGTGGGGGAGAGACATGGGGCGAAAGATGCTGCACCCAGTCCGGAGTATAAGAGGGGGAGAAATATTGGATGCGGTGGGAGAGAGACATGGGGCGAAAGATGCTGCACCCAGTCCGGGGTACAAGAGAGGGAGAAATATTGGATGTGGTGGGGGAGAGACATGGGGCGAAAGATGGTGCACCCAGTCCGGGGTATAATAGAAGGAGAAATATTGGATGTGGTGGAAGAGAGACATGGGGCGAAATATGCACCCAGTCCGGGGTATAAGACAGGGAGAAATATTGGATGTGGTGGAAGAGAGACATGGGGCGAAATATGCACCCAGTCCGGGGTATAAGACAGGGAGAAATATTGGATGTGGTGGGGGAGAGACATGGGGCGAAAGATGCTGCACCCAGTCCGGGGTATAAGAGAGGGAGAAATATTGGATGTGGTGGGAGAGAGACATGGGGCGAAAGATGCTGCACCCAGTTCGGGGTATAAGAGAGGGTGAAATATTGGATGTGGTGGGAGAGAGACATGGGGCGAAAGATGCTGCACCCAGTCCGGGGTACAAGAGAGGGAGAAATATTGGATGTGGTGGGGGAGAGACATGGGGCAAAAGATGCTGCACCCAGTCCGGGGTATAAGAGTGGGAGAAATATTGGATGTGATGGGAGAGAGACATGGGGCGAAAGATGCTGCACCCAGTCCGGGGTATAATAGAGGGAGAAATATTGGATGTGGTGGGAGAGAGACATGGGGCGAAAGATGCTGCACCCAGTCCGGGGTCTAAGAGAGGGAGAAATATTGGATGTGGTGGGAGAGAGACATGGGGCGAAAGATGCTGCACCCAGTCCGGGATCTAAGAGAGGGGGAAATATTGGATGTAATGGGAGAGAGACATGGGGTGAAAGATGCTGCACCCAGTCCGGTGTCTAAGACAGGGAGAAATATTGGATGTGGTGGGAGAGAGACATGGGGCGAAAGATGCTGCACCCAGTCCGGGGTATAAGAGAGGGAGAAATATTGGATGTGGTGGTGGGAGAGAGACATGGGGCGAAAGATGCTGCCCCCAGTCCGGGGTATAAGAGAGGGAGAAATATTGGATGTGGTGGGAGAGAGACATGGGGCGAAAGATGCTGCACCCAGTCCGGGGTATAAGAGAGGGAGAAATATTGGATGTGGTGGGAGAGAGACATGGGGTGAAAGATGCTGCACCCAGTCCGGGGGAGAAATATTGGATGTGGTGGGAGAGAGACATGGGGCGAAAGATGCTGCACCCAGTCCGGGGTATAATAGAGGGAGAAATATTGGATGCGGTGGGAGAGAGACATGGTGCGAAAGATGCTGCACCCAGTCCGGGGTATAAGAGAGGGAGAAATATTGGATGTGGTGGGAGAGAGACATGGGGCGAAAGATGCTGCACCCAGTCCGGGGTACAAGAGAGGGAGAAATATTGGATGTGGTGGGGGAGAGACATGGGGCGAAAGATGCTGCACCCAGTCCGGGGTATAAGAGAGGGAGAAATATTGGATGTGGTGGGAGAGAGACATGGGGCGAAAGATGCTGCACCCAGTCCGGGGTACAAGAGAGGGAGAAATATTGGATGTGGTGGGGGAGAGACATGGGGCGAAAGATGGTGCACCCAGTCCGGGGTATAATAGAAGGAGAAATATTGGATGTGGTGGGGGAGAGACATGGGGCGAAAGATGCTGCACCCAGTCCGGGGTATAAGAGGGGGAGAAATATTGGATGCGGTGGGAGAGAGACATGGGGCGAAAGATGCTGCACCCAGTCCGGGGTATAAGAGAGGGAGAAATATTGGATGTGGTGGGGGAGAGACATGGGGCGAAAGATGGTGCACCCAGTCCGGGGTATAATAGAAGGAGAAATATTGGATGTGGTGGAAGAGAGACATGGGGCGAAATATGCACCCAGTCCGGGGTATAAGACAGGGAGAAATATTGGATGTGGTGGAAGAGAGACATGGGGCGAAATATGCACCCAGTCCGGGGTATAAGACAGGGAGAAATATTGGATATGGTGGGGGAGAGACATGGGGCGAAAGATGCTGCACCCAGTCCGGGGTATAAGAGAGGGAGAAATATTGGATGTGGTGGGAGAGAGACATGGGGCGAAAGATGCTGCACCCAGTTCGGGGTATAAGAGAGGGTGAAATATTGGATGTGGTGGGAGAGAGACATGGGGCGAAAGATGCTGCACCCAGTCCGGGGTACAAGAGAGGGAGAAATATTGGATGTGGTGGGGGAGAGACATGGGGCGAAAGATGCTGCACCCAGTCCGGGGTATAAGAGTGGGAGAAATATTGGATGTGATGGGAGAGAGACATGGGGCGAAAGATGCTGCACCCAGTCCGGGGTATAAGAGAGGGAGAAATATTGGATGTGGTGGGAGAGAGACATGGGGCGAAAGATGCTGCACCCAGTCCGGGGTCTAAGAGAGGGAGAAATATTGGATGTGGTGGGAGAGAGACATGGGGCGAAAGATGCTGCACCCAGTCCGGGATCTAAGAGAGGGGGAAATATTGGATGTAATGGGAGAGAGACATGGGGTGAAAGATGCTGCACCCAGTCCGGTGTCTAAGACAGGGAGAAATATTGGATGTGGTGGGAGAGAGACATGGGGCGAAAGATGCTGCACCCAGTCCGGGGTATAAGAGAGGGAGAAATATTGGATGTGGTGGGAGAGAGACATGGGGCGAAAGATGCTGCACCCAGTCCGGGGTACAAGAGAGGGAGAAATATTGGATGTGGTGGGGGAGAGACATGGGGCGAAAGATGCTGCACCCAGTCCGGGGTATAAGAGAGGGAGAAATATTGGATGTGGTGGGAGAGAGACATGGGGCGAAAGATGCTGCACCCAGTCCGGGGTACAAGAGAGGGAGAAATATTGGATGTGGTGGGGGAGAGACATGGGGCGAAAGATGGTGCACCCAGTCCGGGGTATAATAGAAGGAGAAATATTGGATGTGGTGGGGGAGAGACATGGGGCGAAAGATGCTGCACCCAGTCCGGGGTATAAGAGAGGGAGAAATATTGGATGCGGTGGGAGAGAGACATGGGGCGAAAGATGCTGCACCCAGTCCGGGGTACAAGAGAGGGAGAAATATTGGATGTGGTGGGAGAGAGACATGGGGCGAAAGATGGTGCACCCAGTCCGGGGTATAATAGAAGGAGAAATATTGGATGTGGTGGAAGAGAGACATGGGGCGAAATATGCACCCAGTCCGGGGTATAAGAGAGGGAGAAATATTGGATGTGGTGGAAGAGAGACATGGGGCGAAATATGCACCCAGTCCGGGGTATAAGAGAGGGAGAAATATTGGATGTGGTGGGGGAGAGACATGGGGCGAAAGATGCTGCACCCAGTCCGGGGTATAAGAGAGGGAGAAATATTGGATGTGGTGGGAGAGAGACATGGGGCGAAAGATGCTGCACCCAGTTCGGGGTATAAGAGAGGGTGAAATATTGGATGTGGTGGGAGAGAGACATGGGGCGAAAGATGCTGCACCCAGTCCGGGGTACAAGAGAGGGAGAAATATTGGATGTGGTGGGGGAGAGACATGGGGCAAAAGATGCTGCACCCAGTCCGGGGTATAAGAGTGGGAGAAATATTGGATGTGATGGGAGAGAGACATGGGGCGAAAGATGCTGCACCCAGTCCGGGGTATAATAGAGGGAGAAATATTGGATGTGGTGGGAGAGAGACATGGGGCGAAAGATGCTGCACCCAGTCCGGGGTCTAAGAGAGGGAGAAATATTGGATGTGGTGGGAGAGAGACATGGGGCGAAAGATGCTGCACCCAGTCCGGGATCTAAGAGAGGGGGAAATATTGGATGTAATGGGAGAGAGACATGGGGTGAAAGATGCTGCACCCAGTCCGGTGTCTAAGACAGGGAGAAATATTGGATGTGGTGGGAGAGAGACATGGGGCGAAAGATGCTGCACCCAGTCCGGGGTATAAGAGAGGGAGAAATATTGGATGTGGTGGTGGGAGAGAGACATGGGGCGAAAGATGCTGCCCCCAGTCCGGGGTATAAGAGAGGGAGAAATATTGGATGTGGTGGGAGAGAGACATGGTGCGAAAGATGCTGCACCCAGTCCGGGGTATAAGAGAGGGAGAAATATTGGATGTGGTGGGAGAGAGACATGGGGCGAAAGATGCTGCACCCAGTCCGGGGTACAAGAGAGGGAGAAATATTGGATGTGGTGGGGGAGAGACATGGGGCGAAAGATGCTGCACCCAGTCCGGGGTATAAGAGAGGGAGAAATATTGGATGTGGTGGGAGAGAGACATGGGGCGAAAGATGCTGCACCCAGTCCGGGGTACAAGAGAGGGAGAAATATTGGATGTGGTGGGGGAGAGACATGGGGCGAAAGATGCTGCACCCAGTCCGGGGTATAAGAGGGGGAGAAATATTGGATGCGGTGGGAGAGAGACATGGGGCGAAAGATGCTGCACCCAGTCCGGGGTACAAGAGAGGGAGAAATATTGGATGTGGTGGGGGAGAGACATGGGGCGAAAGATGGTGCACCCAGTCCGGGGTATAATAGAAGGAGAAATATTGGATGTGGTGGAAGAGAGACATGGGGCGAAATATGCACCCAGTCCGGGGTATAAGACAGGGAGAAATATTGGATGTGGTGGAAGAGAGACATGGGGCGAAATATGCACCCAGTCCGGGGTATAAGAGAGGGAGAAATATTGGATGTGGTGGGAGAGAGACATGGGGCGAAAGATGCTGCACCCAGTCCGGGGTATAAGAGAGGGAGAAATATTGGATGTGGTGGGAGAGAGACATGGGGCGAAAGATGCTGCACCCAGTTCGGGGTATAAGAGAGGGTGAAATATTGGATGTGGTGGGAGAGAGACATGGGGCGAAAGATGCTGCACCCAGTCCGGGGTATAAGAGAGGGAGAAATATTGGATGTGGTGGGGGAGAGACATGGGGCAAAAGATGCTGCACCCAGTCCGGGGTATAAGAGTGGGAGAAATATTGGATGTGATGGGAGAGAGACATGGGGCGAAAGATGCTGCACCCAGTCCGGGGTATAAGAGAGGGAGAAATATTGGATGTGGTGGGAGAGAGACATGGGGCGAAAGATGCTGCACCCAGTCCGGGGTCTAAGAGAGGGAGAGATATTGGATGTGGTGGGAGAGAGACATGGGGCGAAAGATGCTGCACCCAGTCCGGGATCTAAGAGAGGGGGAAATATTGGATGTAATGGGAGAGAGACATGGGGTGAAAGATGCTGCACCCAGTCCGGTGTCTAAGACAGGGAGAAATATTGGATGTGGTGGGAGAGAGACATGGGGCGAAAGATGCTGCACCCAGTCCGGGGTATAAGAGAGGGAGAAATATTGGATGTGGTGGGAGAGAGACATGGGGCGAAAGATGCTGCACCCAGTCCGGGGTATAAGAGAGGGAGAAATATTGGATGTGGTGGGGGAGAGACATGGGGCGAAAGATGCTGCACCCAGTCCGGGGTATAAGAGAGGGAGAAATATTGGATGTGGTGGGAGAGAGACATGGGGCGAAAGATGCTGCACCCAGTCCGGGGTACAAGAGAGGGAGAAATATTGGATGTGGTGGGGGAGAGACATGGGGTGAAAGATGGTGCACCCAGTCCGGGGTATAATAGAAGGAGAAATATTGGATGTGGTGGGGGAGAGACATGGGGCGAAAGATGCTGCACCCAGTCCGGGGTATAAGAGGGGGAGAAATATTGGATGCGGTGGGAGAGAGACATGGGGCGAAAGATGCTGCACCCAGTCCGGGGTACAAGAGAGGGAGAAATATTGGATGTGGTGGGGGAGAGACATGGGGCGAAAGATGGTGCACCCAGTCCGGGGTATAATAGAAGGAGAAATATTGGATGTGGTGGAAGAGAGACATGGGGCGAAATATGCACCCAGTCCGGGGTATAAGACAGGGAGAAATATTGGATGTGGTGGAAGAGAGACATGGGGCGAAATATGCACCCAGTCCGGGGTATAAGACAGGGAGAAATATTGGATGTGGTGGGGGAGAGACATGGGGCGAAAGATGCTGCACCCAGTCCGGGGTATAAGAGAGGGAGAAATATTGGATGTGGTGGGAGAGAGACATGGGGCGAAAGATGCTGCACCCAGTTCGGGGTATAAGAGAGGGTGAAATATTGGATGTGGTGGGAGAGAGACATGGGGTGAAAGATGCTGCACCCAGTCCGGGGGAGAAATATTGGATGTGGTGGGAGAGAGACATGGGGCGAAAGATGCTGCACCCAGTCCGGGGTATAATAGAGGGAGAAATATTGGATGTGGTGGGAGAGAGACATGGTGCGAAAGATGCTGCACCCAGTCCGGGGTATAAGAGAGGGAGAAATATTGGATGTGGTGGGAGAGAGACATGGGGCGAAAGATGCTGCACCCAGTCCGGGGTACAAGAGAGGGAGAAATATTGGATGTGGTGGGGGAGAGACATGGGGCGAAAGATGCTGCACCCAGTCCGGGGTATAAGAGAGGGAGAAATATTGGATGTGGTGGGAGAGAGACATGGGGCGAAAGATGCTGCACCCAGTCCGGGGTACAAGAGAGGGAGAAATATTGGATGTGGTGGGGGAGAGACATGGGGCGAAAGATGCTGCACCCAGTCCGGGGTATAAGAGGGGGAGAAATATTGGATGCGGTGGGAGAGAGACATGGGGCGAAAGATGCTGCACCCAGTCCGGGGTATAAGAGAGGGAGAAATATTGGATGTGGTGGGGGAGAGACATGGGGCGAAAGATGGTGCACCCAGTCCGGGGTATAATAGAAGGAGAAATATTGGATGTGGTGGAAGAGAGACATGGGGCGAAATATGCACCCAGTCCGGGGTATAAGACAGGGAGAAATATTGGATGTGGTGGAAGAGAGACATGGGGCGAAATATGCACCCAGTCCGGGGTATAAGACAGGGAGAAATATTGGATGTGGTGGGGGAGAGACATGGGGCGAAAGATGCTGCACCCAGTCCGGGGTATAAGAGAGGGAGAAATATTGGATGTGGTGGGAGAGAGACATGGGGCGAAAGATGCTGCACCCAGTTCGGGGTATAAGAGAGGGTGAAATATTGGATGTGGTGGGAGAGAGACATGGGGCGAAAGATGCTGCACCCAGTCCGGGGTACAAGAGAGGGAGAAATATTGGATGTGGTGGGGGAGAGACATGGGGCAAAAGATGCTGCACCCAGTCCGGGGTATAAGAGTGGGAGAAATATTGGATGTGATGGGAGAGAGACATGGGGCGAAAGATGCTGCACCCAGTCCGGGGTATAATAGAGGGAGAAATATTGGATGTGGTGGGAGAGAGACATGGGGCGAAAGATGCTGCACCCAGTCCGGGGTCTAAGAGAATGAGAAATATTGGATGTGGTGGGAGAGAGACATGGGGCGAAAGATGCTGCACCCAGTCCGGGATCTAAGAGAGGGGGAAATATTGGATGTAATGGGAGAGAGACATGGGGTGAAAGATGCTGCACCCAGTCCGGTGTCTAAGACAGGGAGAAATATTGGATGTGGTGGGAGAGAGACATGGTGCGAAAGATGCTGCACCCAGTCCGGGGTATAAGAGAGGGAGAAATATTGGATGTGGTGGGAGAGAGACATGGGGCGAAAGATGCTGCACCCAGTCCGGGGTATAAGAGAGGGAGAAATATTGGATGTGGTGGGGGAGAGACATGGGGCGAAAGATGCTGCACCCAGTCCGGGGTATAAGAGAGGGAGAAATATTGGATGTGGTGGGAGAGAGACATGGGGCGAAAGATGCTGCACCCAGTCCGGGGTACAAGAGAGGGAGAAATATTGGATGTGGTGGGGGAGAGACATGGGGTGAAAGATGGTGCACCCAGTCCGGGGTATAATAGAAGGAGAAATATTGGATGTGGTGGGGGAGAGACATGGGGCGAAAGATGCTGCACCCAGTCCGGGGTATAAGAGGGGGAGAAATATTGGATGCGGTGGGAGAGAGACATGGGGCGAAAGATGCTGCACCCAGTCCGGGGTACAAGAGAGGGAGAAATATTGGATGTGGTGGGGGAGAGACATGGGGCGAAAGATGGTGCACCCAGTCCGGGGTATAATAGAAGGAGAAATATTGGATGTGGTGGAAGAGAGACATGGGGCGAAATATGCAGCCAGTACGGGGTATAAGACAGGGAGAAATATTGGATGTGGTGGAAGAGAGACATGGGGCGAAATATGCACCCAGTCCGGGGTATAAGACAGGGAGAAATATTGGATGTGGTGGGGGAGAGACATGGGGCGAAAGATGCTGCACCCAGTCCGGGGTATAAGAGAGGGAGAAATATTGGATGTGGTGGGAGAGAGACATGGGGCGAAAGATGCTGCACCCAGTTCGGGGTATAAGAGAGGGTGAAATATTGGATGTGGTGGGAGAGAGACATGGGGCGAAAGATGCTGCACCCAGTCCGGGGTCTAAGAGAGGGAGAAATATTGGATGTGGTGGGAGAGAGACATGGGGCGAAAGATGCTGCACCCAGTCCGGGATCTAAGAGAGGGGGAAATATTGGATGTAATGGGAGAGAGACATGGGGTGAAAGATGCTGCACCCAGTCCGGTGTCTAAGACAGGGAGAAATATTGGATGTGGTGGGAGAGAGACATGGGGCGAAAGATGCTGCACCCAGTCCGGGGTATAAGAGAGGGAGAAATATTGGATGTGGTGGGAGAGAGACATGGGGCGAAAGATGCTGCACCCAGTCCGGGGTACAAGAGAGGGAGAAATATTGGATGTGGTGGGGGAGAGACATGGGGCGAAAGATGCTGCACCCAGTCCGGGGTATAAGAGAGGGAGAAATATTGGATGTGGTGGGAGAGAGACATGGGGCGAAAGATGCTGCACCCAGTCTGGGGTACAAGAGAGGGAGAAATATTGGATGTGGTGGGGGAGAGACATGGGGCGAAAGATGGTGCACCCAGTCCGGGGTATAATAGAAGGAGAAATATTGGATGTGGTGGGGGAGAGACATGGGGCGAAAGATGCTGCACCCAGTCCGGGGTATAAGAGGGGGAGAAATATTGGATGCGGTGGGAGAGAGACATGGGGCGAAAGATGCTGCACCCAGTCCGGGGTACAAGAGAGGGAGAAATATTGGATGTGGTGGGGGAGAGACATGGGGCGAAAGATGGGGCACCCAGTCCGGGGTATAATAGAAGGAGAAATATTGGATGTGGTGGAAGAGAGACATGGGGCGAAATATGCACCCAGTCCGGGGTACAAGAGAGGGAGAAATATTGGATGTGGTGGGGGAGAGACATGGGGCGAAAGATGCTGCACCCAGTCCGGGGTATAAGAGAGGGAGAAATATTGGATGTGGTGGGAGAGAGACATGGGGCGAAAGATGCTGCACCCAGTTCGGGGTATAAGAGAGGGTGAAATATTGGATGTGGTGGGAGAGAGACATGGGGCGAAAGATGCTGCACCCAGTCCAGGGTACAAGAGAGGGAGAAATATTGGATGTGATGGGAGAGAGACATGGGGCGAAAGATGCTGCACCCAGTCCGGGGTATAATAGAGGGAGAAATATTGGATGTGGTGGGAGAGAGACATGGGGCGAAAGATGCTGCACCCAGTCCGGGGTCTAAGAGAGGGAGAAATATTGGATGTGGTGGGAGAGAGACATGGGGCGAAAGATGCTGCACCCAGTCCGGGATCTAAGAGAGGGGGAAATATTGGATGTAATGGGAGAGAGACATGGGGTGAAAGATGCTGCACCCAGTCCGGTGTCTAAGACAGGGAGAAATATTGGATGTGGTGGGAGAGAGACATGGTGCGAAAGATGCTGCACCCAGTCCGGGGTATAAGAGAGGGAGAAATATTGGATGTGGTGGGAGAGAGACATGGGGCGAAAGATGCTGCACCCAGTCCGGGGTACAAGAGAGGGAGAAATATTGGATGTGGTGGGGGAGAGACATGGGGTGAAAGATGGTGCACCCAGTCCGGGGTATAATAGAAGGAGAAATATTGGATGTGGTGGGGGAGAGACATGGGGCGAAAGATGCTGCACCCAGTCCGGGGTATAAGAGGGGGAGAAATATTGGATGCGGTGGGAGAGAGACATGGGGCGAAAGATGCTGCACCCAGTCCGGGGTACAAGAGAGGGAGAAATATTGGATGTGGTGGGGGAGAGACATGGGGCGAAAGATGGTGCACCCAGTCCGGGGTATAATAGAAGGAGAAATATTGGATGTGGTGGAAGAGAGACATGGGGCGAAATATGCACCCAGTCCGGGGTATAAGACAGGGAGAAATATTGGATGTGGTGGAAGAGAGACATGGGGCGAAATATGCACCCAGTCCGGGGTATAAGACAGGGAGAAATATTGGATGTGGTGGGGGAGAGACATGGGGCGAAAGATGCTGCACCCAGTCCGGGGTATAAGAGAGGGAGAAATATTGGATGTGGTGGGAGAGAGACATGGGGCGAAAGATGCTGCACCCAGTTCGGGGTATAAGAGAGGGTGAAATATTGGATGTGGTGGGAGAGAGACATGGGGCGAAAGATGCTGCACCCAGTCCGGGGTCTAAGAGAGGGAGAAATATTGGATGTGGTGGGAGAGAGACATGGGGCGAAAGATGCTGCACCCAGTCCGGGATCTAAGAGAGGGGGAAATATTGGATGTAATGGGAGAGAGACATGACATGGGGTGAAAGATGCTGCACCCAGTCCGGTGTCTAAGACAGGGAGAAATATTGGATGTGGTGGGAGAGAGACATGGGGCGAAAGATGCTGCACCCAGTCCGGGGTATAAGAGAGGGAGAAATATTGGATGTGGTGGGAGAGAGACATGGGGCGAAAGATGCTGCACCCAGTCCGGGGTACAAGAGAGGGAGAAATATTGGATGTGGTGGGGGAGAGACATGGGGCGAAAGATGCTGCACCCAGTCCGGGGTATAAGAGAGGGAGAAATATTGGATGTGGTGGGAGAGAGACATGGGGCGAAAGATGCTGCACCCAGTCTGGGGTACAAGAGAGGGAGAAATATTGGATGTGGTGGGGGAGAGACATGGGGCGAAAGATGGTGCACCCAGTCCGGGGTATAATAGAAGGAGAAATATTGGATGTGGTGGGGGAGAGACATGGGGCGAAAGATGCTGCACCCAGTCCGGGGTATAAGAGGGGGAGAAATATTGGATGCGGTGGGAGAGAGACATGGGGCGAAAGATGCTGCACCCAGTCCGGGGTACAAGAGAGGGAGAAATATTGGATGTGGTGGGGGAGAGACATGGGGCGAAAGATGGGGCACCCAGTCCGGGGTATAATAGAAGGAGAAATATTGGATGTGGTGGAAGAGAGACATGGGGCGAAATATGCACCCAGTCCGGGGTATAAGACAGGGAGAAATATTGGATGTGGTGGAAGAGAGACATGGGGCGAAATATGCACCCAGTCCGGGGTACAAGAGAGGGAGAAATATTGGATGTGGTGGGGGAGAGACATGGGGCGAAAGATGCTGCACCCAGTCCGGGGTATAAGAGAGGGAGAAATATTGGATGTGGTGGGAGAGAGACATGGGGCGAAAGATGCTGCACCCAGTTCGGGGTATAAGAGAGGGTGAAATATTGGATGTGGTGGGAGAGAGACATGGGGCGAAAGATGCTGCACCCAGTCCAGGGTACAAGAGAGGGAGAAATATTGGATGTGATGGGAGAGAGACATGGGGCGAAAGATGCTGCACCCAGTCCGGGGTATAATAGAGGGAGAAATATTGGATGTGGTGGGAGAGAGACATGGGGCGAAAGATGCTGCACCCAGTCCGGGGTCTAAGAGAGGGAGAAATATTGGATGTGGTGGGAGAGAGACATGGGGCGAAAGATGCTGCACCCAGTCCGGGATCTAAGAGAGGGGGAAATATTGGATGTAATGGGAGAGAGACATGGGGTGAAAGATGCTGCACCCAGTCCGGTGTCTAAGACAGGGAGAAATATTGGATGTGGTGGGAGAGAGACATGGTGCGAAAGATGCTGCACCCAGTCCGGGGTATAAGAGAGGGAGAAATATTGGATGTGGTGGGAGAGAGACATGGGGCGAAAGATGCTGCACCCAGTCCGGGGTACAAGAGAGGGAGAAATATTGGATGTGGTGGGGGAGAGACATGGGGCGAAAGATGCTGCACCCAGTCCGGGGTATAAGAGAGGGAGAAATATTGGATGTGGTGGGAGAGAGACATGGGGCGAAAGATGCTGCACCCAGTCCGGGGTCTAAGAGAGGGAGAAATATTGGATGTGGTGGGAGAGAGACATGGGGCGAAAGATGCTGCACCCAGTCCGGGGTCTAAGAGAGGGGGAAATATTGGATGTGATGGGAGAGAGACATGGGGCGAAAGATGCTGCACCCAGTCCGGGGTATAAGAGAGGGAGAAATATTGGATGTGGTGGGAGAGAGACATGGGGCGAAAGATGCTGCACCCAGTCCGGGGTATAACACAGGGAGAAATATTGGATGTGGTGGGAGAGAGACATGGAACATAAGAACTGCCTTCTCCGGATCAGACCTTCGGTCCATCAAGTCCGGCGATCCGCACTCGCGGAGGCCCTGCCAGGTGTACACCTGGCTTAATTTATAGTCCACCATATCCTTATATGCCTCTCTTAAGGAGATATGCATCTAGTTTGCTCTTGAAGCCTAGGACGGTCGATTCCGTCATAATCTCCTCTGGGAGGGCATTCCAGGTGTCAACCACTCTCTGAGTGAAGCAGAACTTCCTGACATTAGTCCTGAACCTGTCCCCCCTTAGCTTCATTACATGTCCTCTAGTCCGTGTCAAATTGGACAATGTAAATAATCTTCTCTGCTCTATTTTGTCGATTCCTTTCAGTATTTTGAAGGTCTCGATCATATCCCCACGCAGTCTCCTTTTCTCAAGGGAGAACAATCCCAGTGTTTTAAGTCGATCCTCATATTCCAGTTTCTCCATACCCTTCACTAGTTTAGTTGCTCGTCTCTGCACCCTCTCCAGCAGTTTTATATCCTTCTTTAGGTAGGGAGACCAATGTTGGACGCAGTATTCCAAGTGTGGTCTGACCATTGCCCTATAAAGCGGCATTATAACTTTCTCCGATCTACTCGAGATTCCTTTCTTTATCATGCCCAACATTCTATTTGCCTTCTTTGCCGCTGCCGCGCATTGTGCCGACGGCTTCAGGGTCCTATCTATCAGTACACCCAGGTCCTTTTCTTGTTCACTCTTCCCCAGAGTTGCACCTGACATTGTATACTCGTATTCCTTATTTTTATTGCCTAAATGCATTACCTTGCATTTCTCCACATTGAACTTCATCTGCCATTTCTCCGCCCATGTTTCTAACCGACACAAGTCGCTCTGGAGTTTCTCTCTATCCTCCTGTGATCTGATCGCCCGGCATAGTTTTGTATCGTCTGCAAACTTGATGATCTCACTGGATGTTCCTTCCTCCAGGTCATTGATATAAATATTAAAAAGGATCGGCCCAAGTACCGAGCCCTGGGGTACACCACTAGTCACTTTCTCCCAGTCGGAGAACTTCCCATTTATGCCCACTCTCTGCTTTCGGTTTTCCAGCCATTTGCCTATCCACCTTTGTATATCCCCCTCTATGCCATGGCTTTGTAGTTTCCTGAGAAGTCTTTCGTCTGGAACTTTGTCGAACGCTTTCTGGAAGTCCAAGTATATTATGTCCACCGGCTTCCCACTATCAATGGGGCGAAAGATGCTGCACCCAGTCCGGGGCATAAGAGAGGGAGAAATATTGGATGTGGTGGGGGAGAGACATGGGGCGAAAGATGCTGCACCCAGTCCAGGGTACAAGAGAGGGAGAAATATTGGATGTGGTGGGGAAGAGACATGGGGCGAAAGATGCTGCACCCAGTCCGGGATCTAAGAGAGGGGGAAATATTGGATGTAATGGGAGAGAGACATGGGGCGAAAGATGCTGCACCCAGTCCGGGGTATAAGAGAGGGAGAAATATTGGATGTGGTGGGAGAGAGACATGGGGCGAAAGATGCTGCACCCAGTCCGGGGTATAAGAGAGGGAGAAATATTGGATGTGGTGGGAGAGAGACATGGGGCAAAAGATGCTGCACCCAGTCCGGGGTATAATAGAAGGAGAAATATTGGATGTGGTGGGAGAGAGACATGGGGCGAAAGATGCTGCACCCAGTCCAGGGTATACGAGAGGGAGAAATATTGGATGTGGTGGGAGAGAGACATGGGGCGAAAGATGCTGCACCCAGTCCGGGGTATAAGAGAGGGAGAAATATTGGATGTGGTGGGAGAGAGACATGGGGCGAAAGATGCTGCACCCAGTCCGGGGTATAAGAGAGGGAGAAATATTGGATGTGGTGGGAGAGAGACATGGGGCGAAAGATGCTGCACCCAGTCCGGGGTACAAGAGAGGGAGAAATATTGGATGTGGTGGGGAAGAGACATGGGGCGAAAGATGGTGCACCCAGTCCGGGGTATAATAGAAGGAGAAATATTGGATGTGGTGGGGGAGAGACATGGGGCGAAAGATGGTGCACCCAGTCCGGGGTATAATAGAAGGAGAAATATTGGATGTGGTGGGAGAGAGACATGGGGCGAAATATGCACCCAGTCTGGGGTATAAGACAGGGAGAAATATTGGATGTGGTGGGAGAGAGACATGGGGTGAAATATGCACCCAGTCCGGGTTTAAGAGAGGGAGAAATATTGGATGTGGTGGGAGAGAGACATGGGGTGAAATATGCACCCAGTCCGGGGTATAAGATAGGGAGAAATATTGGATGTGGTGGGAGACAGACATGGGGCAAAAGATGCTGCCCCCAGTCCGGGGTATAAGAGAGGGAGAAATATTGGATGTGGTGGGAGAGAGACATGGGGCGAAAGATGCTGCACCCAGTCCGGGGTATAAGAGAGGGAGAAATATTGGATGTGGTGGGAGAGAGACATGGGGCAAAAGATGCTGCACCCAGTCCGGGGTACAAGAGAGGGAGAAATATTGGATGTGGTGGGAGAGAGACATGGGGCAAAAGATGCTGCCCCCAGTCCGGGGTATAAGAGAGGGAGAAATATTGGATGTGGTGGGAGAGAGACATGGGGCGAAAGATGCTGCACCCAGTCCGGGGTATAAGAGAGGGAGAAATATTGGATGTGGTGGGAGAGAGACATGGGGCGAAAGATGCTGCACCCAGTCCGGGGTATAAGAGAGGGAGAAATATTGGATGTGGTGGGAGAGAGACATGGGGCGAAAGATGCTGCACCCAGTCCGGGGTATAAAAGAGGGAGAAATATTGGATGTGGTGGGGGAGAGACATGGGGCGAAAGATGCTGCACCCAGTCCGGGGTATAAGAGAGGGAGAAATATTGGATGTGGTGGTGGGAGAGAGACATGGGGCGAAAGATGCTGCCCCCAGTCCGGGGTCTAAGAGAGGGAGAAATATTGGATGTGGTGGTGGGAGAGAGACATGGGGCGAAAGATGCTGCCCCCAGTCCGGGGTCTAAGAGAAGGAGAAATATTGGATGTGGTGGGGGAGAGACATGGGGCGAAAGATGCTGCACCCAGTCCGGGGTATAATAGAAGGAGAAATATTGGATGTGGTGGGAGAGAGACATGGGGCGAAATATGCACCCAGTCTGGGGTATAAGACAGGGAGAAATATTGGATGTGGTGGGAGAGAGACATGGGGTGAAATATGCACCCAGTCCGGGTTTAAGAGAGGGAGAAATATTGGATGTGGTGGGAGAGAGACATGGGGTGAAATATGCACCCAGTCCGGGGTATAAGATAGGGAGAAATATTGGATGTGGTGGGAGAGAGACATGGGGCAAAAGATGCTGCCCCCAGTCCGGGGTATAAGAGAGGGAGAAATATTGGATGTGGTGGGAGAGAGACATGGGGCGAAAGATGCTGCACCCAGTCCGGGGTATAAGAGAGGGAGAAATATTGGATGTGGTGGGAGAGAGACATGGGGCAAAAGATGCTGCACCCAGTCCGGGGTACAAGAGAGGGAGAAATATTGGATGTGGTGGGAGAGAGACATGGGGCAAAAGATGCTGCCCCCAGTCCGGGGTATAAGAGAGGGAGAAATATTGGATGTGGTGGGAGAGAGACATGGGGCGAAAGATGCTGCACCCAGTCCGGGGTATAAGAGAGGGAGAAATATTGGATGTGGTGGGAGAGAGACATGGGGCGAAAGATGCTGCACCCAGTCCGGGGTATAAGAGAGGGAGAAATATTGGATGTGGTGGGAGAGAGACATGGGGCGAAAGATGCTGCACCCAGTCCGGGGTATAAAAGAGGGAGAAATATTGGATGTGGTGGGAGAGAGACATGGGGCGAAAGATGCTGCACCCAGTCCGGGGTATAAGAGAGGGAGAAATATTGGATGTGGTGGGAGAGAGACATGGGGCAAAAGATGCTGCACCCAGTCCGGGGTATAAGAGTGGGAGAAATATTGGATGTGATGGGAGAGAGACATGGGGCGAAAGATGCTGCACCCAGTCCGGGGTATAATAGAGGGAGAAATATTGGATGTGGTGGGAGAGAGACATGGGGCGAAAGATGCTGCACCTAGTCCGGGGTCTAAGAGAATGAGAAATATTGGATGTGGTGGGAGAGAGACATGGGGCGAAAGATGCTGCACCCAGTCCGGGATCTAAGAGAGGGGGAAATATTGGATGTAATGGGAGAGAGACATGGGGTGAAAGATGCTGCACCCAGTCCGGTGTCTAAGACAGGGAGAAATATTGGATGTGGTGGGAGAGAGACATGGTGCGAAAGATGCTGCACCCAGTCCGGGGTATAAGAGAGGGAGAAATATTGGATGTGGTGGGAGAGAGACATGGGGCGAAAGATGCTGCACCCAGTCCGGGGTACAAGAGAGGGAGAAATATTGGATGTGGTGGGGGAGAGACATGGGGCGAAAGATGCTGCACCCAGTCCGGGGTATAAGAGAGGGAGAAATATTGGATGTGGTGGGAGAGAGACATGGGGCGAAAGATGCTGCACCCAGTCCGGGGTACAAGAGAGGGAGAAATATTGGATGTGGTGGGGGAGAGACATGGGGTGAAAGATGGTGCACCCAGTCCGGGGTATAATAGAAGGAGAAATATTGGATGTGGTGGGGGAGAGACATGGGGCGAAAGATGCTGCACCCAGTCCGGGGTATAAGAGGGGGAGAAATATTGGATGCGGTGGGAGAGAGACATGGGGCGAAAGATGCTGCACCCAGTCCGGGGTACAAGAGAGGGAGAAATATTGGATGTGGTGGGGGAGAGACATGGGGCGAAAGATGGTGCACCCAGTCCGGGGTATAATAGAAGGAGAAATATTGGATGTGGTGGAAGAGAGACATGGGGCGAAATATGCACCCAGTCCGGGGTATAAGACAGGGAGAAATATTGGATGTGGTGGAAGAGAGACATGGGGCGAAATATGCACCCAGTCCGGGGTATAAGAGAGGGAGAAATATTGGATGTGGTGGGGGAGAGACATGGGGCGAAAGATGCTGCACCCAGTCCGGGGTATAAGAGAGGGAGAAATATTGGATGTGGTGGGAGAGAGACATGGGGCGAAAGATGCTGCACCCAGTTCGGGGTATAAGAGAGGGTGAAATATTGGATGTGGTGGGAGAGAGACATGGGGCGAAAGATGCTGCACCCAGTCCGGGGTCTAAGAGAGGGAGAAATATTGGATGTGGTGGGAGAGAGACATGGGGCGAAAGATGCTGCACCCAGTCCGGGATCTAAGAGAGGGGGAAATATTGGATGTAATGGGAGAGAGACATGGGGTGAAAGATGCTGCACCCAGTCCGGTGTCTAAGACAGGGAGAAATATTGGATGTGGTGGGAGAGAGACATGGGGCGAAAGATGCTGCACCCAGTCCGGGGTATAAGAGAGGGAGAAATATTGGATGTGGTGGGAGAGAGACATGGGGCGAAAGATGCTGCACCCAGTCCGGGGTATAAGAGAGGGAGAAATATTGGATGTGGTGGGGGAGAGACATGGGGCGAAAGATGCTGCACCCAGTCCGGGGTATAAGAGAGGGAGAAATATTGGATGTGGTGGGAGAGAGACATGGGGCGAAAGATGCTGCACCCAGTCTGGGGTACAAGAGAGGGAGAAATATTGGATGTGGTGGGGGAGAGACATGGGGCGAAAGATGGTGCACCCAGTCCGGGGTATAATAGAAGGAGAAATATTGGATGTGGTGGGGGAGAGACATGGGGCGAAAGATGCTGCACCCAGTCCGGGGTATAAGAGGGGGAGAAATATTGGATGCGGTGGGAGAGAGACATGGGGCGAAAGATGCTGCACCCAGTCCGGGGTACAAGAGAGGGAGAAATATTGGATGTGGTGGGGGAGAGACATGGGGCGAAAGATAGTGCACCCAGTCCGGGGTATAATAGAAGGAGAAATATTGGATGTGGTGGAAGAGAGACATGGGGCGAAATATGCACCCAGTCCGGGGTATAAGACAGGGAGAAATATTGGATGTGGTGGAAGAGAGACATGGGGCGAAATATGCACCCAGTCCGGGGTACAAGAGAGGGAGAAATATTGGATGTGGTGGGGGAGAGACATGGGGCGAAAGATGCTGCACCCAGTCCGGGGTATAAGAGAGGGAGAAATATTGGATGTGGTGGGAGAGAGACATGGGGCGAAAGATGCTGCACCCAGTTCGGGGTATAAGAGAGGGTGAAATATTGGATGTGGTGGGAGAGAGACATGGGGCGAAAGATGCTGCACCCAGTCCGGGGTACAAGAGAGGGAGAAATATTGGATGTGATGGGAGAGAGACATGGGGCGAAAGATGCTGCACCCAGTCCGGGGTATAATAGAGGGAGAAATATTGGATGTGGTGGGAGAGAGACATGGGGCGAAAGATGCTGCACCCAGTCCGGGGTCTAAGAGAGGGAGAAATATTGGATGTGGTGGGAGAGAGACATGGGGCGAAAGATGCTGCACCCAGTCCGGGATCTAAGAGAGGGGGAAATATTGGATGTAATGGGAGAGAGACATGGGGTGAAAGATGCTGCACCCAGTCCGGTGTCTAAGACTGGGAGAAATATTGGATGTGGTGGGAGAGAGACATGGGGCGAAAGATGCTGCACCCAGTCCGGGGTCTAAGAGAGGGAGAAATATTGGATGTGGTGGGAGAGAGACATGGGGCGAAAGATGCTGCACCCAGTCCGGGGTCTAAGAGAGGGGGAAATATTGGATGTGATGGGAGAGAGACATGGGGCGAAAGATGCTGCACCCAGTCCGGGGTATAAGAGAGGGAGAAATATTGGATGTGGTGGGAGAGAGACATGGGGCGAAAGATGCTGCACCCAGTCCGGGGTATAACACAGGGAGAAATATTGGATGTGGTGGGAGAGAGACATGGAACATAAGAACTGCCTTCTCCGGATCAGACCTTCGGTCCATCAAGTCCGGCGATCCGCACTCGCGGAGGCCCTGCCAGGTGTACACCTGGCTTAATTTATAGTCCACCATATCCTTATATGCCTCTCTTAAGGAGATATGCATCTAGTTTGCTCTTGAAGCCTAGGACGGTCGATTCCGTCATAATCTCCTCTGGGAGGGCATTCCAGGTGTCAACCACTCTCTGAGTGAAGCAGAACTTCCTGACATTAGTCCTGAACCTGTCCCCCCTTAGCTTCATTACATGTCCTCTAGTCCGTGTCAAATTGGACAATGTAAATAATCTTCTCTGCTCTATTTTGTCGATTCCTTTCAGTATTTTGAAGGTCTCGATCATATCCCCACGCAGTCTCCTTTTCTCAAGGGAGAACAATCCCAGTGTTTTAAGTCGATCCTCATATTCCAGTTTCTCCATACCCTTCACTAGTTTAGTTGCTCGTCTCTGCACCCTCTCCAGCAGTTTTATATCCTTCTTTAGGTAGGGAGACCAATGTTGGACGCAGTATTCCAAGTGTGGTCTGACCATTGCCCTATAAAGCGGCATTATAACTTTCTCCGATCTACTCGAGATTCCTTTCTTTATCATGCCCAACATTCTATTTGCCTTCTTTGCCGCTGCCGCGCATTGTGCCGACGGCTTCAGGGTCCTATCTATCAGTACACCCAGGTCCTTTTCTTGTTCACTCTTCCCCAGAGTTGCACCTGACATTGTATACTCGTATTCCTTATTTTTATTGCCTAAATGCATTACCTTGCATTTCTCCACATTGAACTTCATCTGCCATTTCTCCGCCCATGTTTCTAACCGACACAAGTCGCTCTGGAGTTTCTCTCTATCCTCCTGTGATCTGATCGCCCGGCATAGTTTTGTATCGTCTGCAAACTTGATGATCTCACTGGATGTTCCTTCCTCCAGGTCATTGATATAAATATTAAAAAGGATCGGCCCAAGTACCGAGCCCTGGGGTACACCACTAGTCACTTTCTCCCAGTCGGAGAACTTCCCATTTATGCCCACTCTCTGCTTTCGGTTTTCCAGCCATTTGCCTATCCACCTTTGTATATCCCCCTCTATGCCATGGCTTTGTAGTTTCCTGAGAAGTCTTTCGTCTGGAACTTTGTCGAACGCTTTCTGGAAGTCCAAGTATATTATGTCCACCGGCTTCCCACTATCAATGGGGCGAAAGATGCTGCACCCAGTCCGGGGCATAAGAGAGGGAGAAATATTGGATGTGGTGGGGGAGAGACATGGGGCGAAAGATGCTGCACCCAGTCCAGGGTACAAGAGAGGGAGAAATATTGGATGTGGTGGGGGAGAGACATGGGGCGAAAGATGCTGCACCCAGTCCAGGGTACAAGAGAGGGAGAAATATTGGATGTGGTGGGGAAGAGACATGGGGCGAAAGATGCTGCACCCAGTCCGGGATCTAAGAGAGGGGGAAATATTGGATGTAATGGGAGAGAGACATGGGGCGAAAGATGCTGCACCCAGTCCGGGGTATAAGAGAGGGAGAAATATTGGATGTGGTGGGAGAGAGACATGGGGCGAAAGATGCTGCACCCAGTCCGGGGTATAAGAGAGGGAGAAATATTGGATGTGGTGGGAGAGAGACATGGGGCAAAAGATGCTGCACCCAGTCCGGGGTATAATAGAAGGAGAAATATTGGATGTGGTGGGAGAGAGACATGGGGCGAAAGATGCTGCACCCAGTCCAGGGTATAAGAGAGGGAGAAATATTGGATGTGGTGGGAGAGAGACATGGGGCGAAAGATGCTGCACCCAGTCCGGGGTATAAGAGAGGGAGAAATATTGGATGTGGTGGGAGAGAGACATGGGGCGAAAGATGCTGCACCCAGTCCGGGGTACAAGAGAGGGAGAAATATTGGATGTGGTGGGGAAGAGACATGGGGCGAAAGATGGTGCACCCAGTCCGGGGTATAATAGAAGGAGAAATATTGGATGTGGTGGGGGAGAGACATGGGGCGAAAGATGGTGCACCCAGTCCGGGGTATAATAGAAGGAGAAATATTGGATGTGGTGGGAGAGAGACATGGGGCGAAATATGCACCCAGTCTGGGGTATAAGACAGGGAGAAATATTGGATGTGGTGGGAGAGAGACATGGGGTGAAATATGCACCCAGTCCGGGTTTAAGAGAGGGAGAAATATTGGATGTGGTGGGAGAGAGACATGGGGTGAAATATGCACCCAGTCCGGGGTATAAGATAGGGAGAAATATTGGATGTGGTGGGAGAGAGACATGGGGCAAAAGATGCTGCCCCCAGTCCGGGGTATAAGAGAGGGAGAAATATTGGATGTGGTGGGAGAGAGACATGGGGCGAAAGATGCTGCACCCAGTCCGGGGTATAAGAGAGGGAGAAATATTGGATGTGGTGGGAGAGAGACATGGGGCAAAAGATGCTGCACCCAGTCCGGGGTACAAGAGAGGGAGAAATATTGGATGTGGTGGGAGAGAGACATGGGGCAAAAGATGCTGCCCCCAGTCCGGGGTATAAGAGAGGGAGAAATATTGGATGTGGTGGGAGAGAGACATGGGGCGAAAGATGCTGCACCCAGTCCGGGGTATAAGAGAGGGAGAAATATTGGATGTGGTGGGAGAGAGACATGGGGCGAAAGATGCTGCACCCAGTCCGGGGTATAAGAGAGGGAGAAATATTGGATGTGGTGGGAGAGAGACATGGGGCGAAAGATGCTGCACCCAGTCCGGGGTATAAAAGAGGGAGAAATATTGGATGTGGTGGGGGAGAGACATGGGGCGAAAGATGCTGCACCCAGTCCGGGGTATAAGAGAGGGAGAAATATTGGATGTGGTGGTGGGAGAGAGACATGGGGCGAAAGATGCTGCCCCCAGTCCGGGGTCTAAGAGAGGGAGAAATATTGGATGTGGTGGTGGGAGAGAGACATGGGGCGAAAGATGCTGCCCCCAGTCCGGGGTCTAAGAGAAGGAGAAATATTGGATGTGGTGGGGGAGAGACATGGGGCGAAAGATGCTGCACCCAGTCCGGGGTATAATAGAAGGAGAAATATTGGATGTGGTGGGAGAGAGACATGGGGCGAAATATGCACCCAGTCTGGGGTATAAGACAGGGAGAAATATTGGATGTGGTGGGAGAGAGACATGGGGTGAAATATGCACCCAGTCCGGGTTTAAGAGAGGGAGAAATATTGGATGTGGTGGGAGAGAGACATGGGGTGAAATATGCACCCAGTCCGGGGTATAAGAGAGGGAGAAATATTGGATGTGGTGGGAGAGAGACATGGGGCAAAAGATGCTGCCCCCAGTCCGGGGTATAAGAGAGGGAGAAATATTGGATGTGGTGGGAGAGAGACATGGGGCGAAAGATGCTGCACCCAGTCCGGGGTATAAGAGAGGGAGAAATATTGGATGTGGTGGGAGAGAGACATGGGGCAAAAGATGCTGCACCCAGTCCGGGGTACAAGAGAGGGAGAAATATTGGATGTGGTGGGAGAGAGACATGGGGCAAAAGATGCTGCCCCCAGTCCGGGGTATAAGAGAGGGAGAAATATTGGATGTGGTGGGAGAGAGACATGGGGCGAAAGATGCTGCACCCAGTCCGGGGTATAAGAGAGGGAGAAATATTGGATGTGGTGGGAGAGAGACATGGGGCGAAAGATGCTGCACCCAGTCCGGGGTATAAGAGAGGGAGAAATATTGGATGTGGTGGGAGAGAGACATGGGGCGAAAGATGCTGCACCCAGTCCGGGGTATAAAAGAGGGAGAAATATTGGATGTGGTGGGAGAGAGACATGGGGCGAAAGATGCTGCACCCAGTCCGGGGTATAAGAGAGGGAGAAATATTGGATGTGGTGGGAGAGAGACATGGGGCGAAAGATGCTGCACCCAGTCCGGGGTATAAGAGAGGGAGAAATATTGGATGTGGTGGGAGAGAGACATGGGGCGAAAGATGCTGCACCCAGTCCGGGGTATAAGAGAGGGAGAAATATTGGATGTGGTGGGAGAGAGACATGGGGCGAAAGATGCTGCACCCAGTCCGGGGTATAAGAGAGGGAGAAATATTGGATGTGGTGGGAGAGAGACATGGGGCGAAAGATGCTGCACCCAGTCCGGGGTATAAGAGAGGGAGAAATATTGGATGTGGTGGGAGAGAGACATGGGGCGAAAGATGCTGCACCCAGTCCGGGGTATAAGATAGGGAGAAATATTGGATGTGGTGGCAGAGAGACATGGGGCGAAAGATGCTGCCCCCAGTCCGGGGTCTAAGAGAAGGAGAAATATTGGATGTGGTGGGAGAGAGACATGGGGCGAAAGATGCTGCACCCAGTCCGGGGTATAAGAGAGGGAGAAATATTGGATGTGGTGGGAGAGAGACATGGGGCGAAAGATGCTGCACCCAGTCCGGGGTATAAGAGAGGGAGAAATATTGGATGTGGTGGGAGAGAGACATGGGGCGAAAGATGCTGCACCCAGTCCGGGGTATAAGAGAGGGAGAAATATTGGATGTGGTGGGAGAGAGACATGGGGCGAAAGATGCTGCACCCAGTCCGGGGTATAAGAGAGGGAGAAATATTGGATGTGGTGGGAGAGAGACATGGGGCGAAAGATGCTGCACCCAGTCCGGGGTATAAGAGAGGGAGAAATATTGGATGTGGTGGGAGAGAGACATGGGGCGAAATATGCACCCAGTCTGGGGTATAAGAGAGGGAGAAATATTGGATGTGGTGGGAGAGAGACATGGGGCGAAAGATGCTGCACCCAGTCCGGGGTATAAAAGAGGGAGAAATATTGGATGTGGTGGGGGAGAGACATGGGGCGAAAGATGCTGCACCCAGTCCGGGGTCTAAGAGAGGGAGAAATATTGGATGTGGTGGTGGGAGAGAGACATGGGGCGAAAGATGCTGCCCCCAGTCCGGGGTCTAAGAGAAGGAGAAATATTGGATGTGGTGGGGGAGAGACACCCTGGATCCCTCCCCCTCTCTTTGCGCGCTCTGTGTATTCTTCATAAGGTTATAGTATGGAAGCCATGGGATGCTGGAGTGAGAATGAACTCAATTGATTTCCTCTGCCTCTGCTTTTGGGTGGGGGCGGGGAAAGGAAGCTCGAGGCAGCAGCAGCAGCAGCTCGTGCCGGCTCGTCGCGAGCGCCATTTGGCCGCACGTGCGCATTCGGAAGCAGGTGGCAGCGGCCGGGCCAATGCGCGTCGGCGAGGTCGTTGTGGGCGTGTCGCGGTGCCGGCACTGAGCGGGGCGGAAGGCAAAGCGCTGTGGGCGCCATGGAGGACGAGGGCGGCGCGGAGGAGTTGGGTGAGTGAGGGGGAGACGGGGCGCGCGGGTGGGGGCTTTGCGTCGGAACGAGGCTAATTCATCCGCGCGCTCGAGCGAGAAAGAGCAACAAGTTAAAAAAAAAAAAAAGACCAGGCAACGTCAAAAGCAGCAGCGAAACTTCATCCAACCTTCAGTCCTCTGCCCTCACCCTTCTCCTGAGCCTGTTTAGAGGGTAAGCTCTTTGGAGCAGGGACTCCTAAGTAGTAGTAGTCTTTGGGAAGCAGAGCTGAGCTTGTGATGTCATAATGCCTCATTCCACCAATAAGAGCCAGCCTCATCAGTGATGTCACAATGGCTGGATTGTCCTGGACTCCCCTCCGCCCCCTTATTTGAATCCATGACATCCTGTTTCGATTAGAAACTCTTTGAGCAGAGACTGTCTGTTTCTTCCTTGTAACTGTGCAGCGCTATAGAAATAATTAATAGTAAATAGTAGGAGTTCCATGAAACAGTTTCAAAACCACTTCACAGCATTGAAATTCAAATGAGAGATAGAAAAAGGTAGGAATAATACTGATGCATATTGAATCATAAATCAGAACATTCAAATAACAGGTTTACTCAATGTTTGCTTGTCCTTTCGGAGGAGCTTGGAATGGGTTACAAATTAGGTACTCAAACATTTTCCCTGTCTGTCCCGGTGGGCTCTCTAATATACCTGGGGCACTAAAGGATTAGGTGACTTGCCCAGGGTCACAAGGAGCAGCATAGGGTTTGAACTCACAACTATGGACTTTTCCTCCAGGAACTTGAACAAACTGTTCTTAAACCCAGCTTTGCTAACCACTGTTACCACGTTCCAGAGCTTCACTATTATGAGTGAAAAAATATTTCCATGTAACTTCATTGAGTGGCCCCTAGTCTTTCTAACTTTTCATGGAGTAAAACAACCGATTCCCTTCTAACCATTCTACAACACTCAGGATTTTATAGACTTCAACCATATCTCTCTCCAGCCGTCTTTTACAAGCTAAAGAGCCCTAACCTCTTTCCTCATATGAATGACGTTCCATCACCTTTATCATCTCAGTCACTCTTTTTTTAACCTTTTCTAATCCCAGTATATCTTTTTTGCGATAATGGTGACCAGTCTTGAACGCAGTACTCAATGGACGATACAGAGGCATTATAATATTGTTAGTCTTGTTTACCATTACTTCTCTAATAATTCCTAGCTTCCAGTTTGCTTTTTTGGCCACCCCTACATATTGGGCAAAAGGTTTTAGCATATTGCCTACAATGACACCTTGGACCCTACCATCTAGTAAATATAATTTGGATTATTCTTCCCAATGTGCATCATTTGGAATTTGTCTACATTAAATTTCATCTGCCCAATTTCCTAAGGTCTTCCTGCAATTTTGACAACTTTTAGTGTCATCTGCAAATTCAATCATCACACTTGTTCCAATTTTCAGATGATTTCTAAATATGTTAAATAGCAGGCCAGAACCCTGTGGCACAGCAATCCTCCACTGAGAAACATGGTCATTTAGCTCAACTCTTAAGCCACAACAGAACATTGCCTCCTAGCCCATGACTTTCATTTTCTCAGCAGTCTCTCATGAGGAACTTTGGCGAAAGCTTTCTGTCCACTGGTCTCCTTTCGTCACACCAACAAAGAAATACAGCAATGGGTCTATTGTTTTCCTCCATTTGCATAAACTATTTTAGTAGCTTCTCTTAATTTTTCCAGATATTTTTGCTCGTCTTCCTCTTTCTATGATCTTTCTAGTCTATGAAAGCTAACTTCTTTCTCCTTACGATTTCAGATGTGGCCGCTTTTTCCTGTTTTTACTTACAAAGGGGTCCTTTTACTAAAGTGTGCGCTAAATGCCAACGGATCCATTATATTCTATGGACGCGTTAACATTTAACGCGCCTTAGTAAAAGAGGGGGAAATGATTTGTTCTTCTTACAAACTCTTTCAAGATGTCTCTTTCTTTTGATTTACATATCTACACTTAAAAAAAAATAACTGGTATGAGTTTAGATTATTATGTGTGCTGGATGGAATAACTAGTAAAAAGTTTAATTGTATATAGGAGATTTAAGTTTAGATAATAATTATTTGATCCAAGTTAAGTTAAATATCCTAATGAGAGGTCTCATTCCTGTCTGTTTCCATCTATTGTCCACTGGAAGGGGTGTTGGGCTTGAGGGCTCTTTCATTCTCTTTCACCATTTCTTAATTGTGTAGTTTTTCATTGTTTCCACCCATCTTGGTGGCTCTTAGAAAGAAACATAGAAAGATGACGGCAGAAAAGGGCTATAGCCCATCAAGTCTGCCCACTCTACTGACCCACCCCATTAAGTCTGAGTGCTGCTCGACCCACGTAGGGATCCCACGTGGATGTCCCATTTATTCTCAAAGTCGAGCACGCTAGTGGCCTTGATCACCTGCACCAGTAGTTTGTTCCAGTGATCCACCACCCTTTCTGTAAAGAAATACTTCCTGGTGTCACCACCAAATCTCCCTTCTCTGAGTTTGAGCGGGTGCCCCCTTGTGACTGAAGGTCCCTTAGGAAAGAATATGTCGTTTTCCACCTCGACACGACCTGTGACGTACTTAAATGTCTCAATCATCTCACCCCTCTCCCTGCGCTTCTCTAGAGAGTAGAGCTGCAACTTGCCCAGTCTTTCCTCGTATGAGAGTCCCTTGAGTCCGGAGACCATCCTAGTGGCCATTCGCTGGACTGACTCAGCTTGAAGTACATCTTTACAGTAATGTGGCCTCCAGAATTACTGTACTCCAGATGAGGTCTCACCATGGTTCTGTACAGTGGCATTATGACTTCAGGTTTACGGCTGACGAAGCTTCTATTGATACATCCCAGCATTTGCCTTGCCTTGGATCCCGTTCTTCTGAAGTCCTAGCTAGTGTTTCTCCATTCAAGGTGTATGTTCTGCATGGATTTCTGCTGCCGAGATGCATCACCTTACACTTCTTTGCGTTGAAGCCCAGCTGCCATGTTGAGGACCAGTTTTCCAACTTGATCAGATCCTGCGTCATACCATCCGTGAGATAGCTTTCACCTACTATATTACACAGTTTGGCGTCGTCGGCAAACAGCACTACTTTTCCCTGAAGCCCTCGGGTCAAGTCCCTTATGAATATGTTAAAAAGGGATGGTCCGAGGACTGAGCCCTGCGGCACTCCGCTAGTCACCTCCGATGTCTTAGAGAGGGTGCCTTTGTTCGGTGAGTTGGGATCCCAAATGTGGTTACAAAACTCATGTTTCAGGGTCACAACCCGGGTGGGGTTTTTCGTAAGTGCATTATATTTCTGCACCCCCAGCAGGTTACTCAGGGCCACAAAAAGACTGAAATGCACTAATGCACTAATGGATACCGTCAGACAACAACTTAGTAAAGGGAAAAAAATGCTTCTCATACAACTGGACCTAACGGCGGCATTCGACTTAGTAGACCACAACATCCTTCTACAGATCTTAGATGCAATAGGCATCTCAGATAAAGTATACTCTTGGTTTGAAGGATTCCTAAAACTCAGAACCTACAGTGTAAAATCAAACAAAGAAAAGTCAGAATCCTGGTCAAACCCCTGCGGCGTACCACAAGGATCTCCACTATCCCCTACCCTCTTCAATCTCTACACTGCCTCTCTAGGAACGCATCTGGACAATCTGGGCATAACCACCTATAGTTATGCGGATGACATCACCATCCTCATCCCATACGATCATTCTAAACCTACCATGACAGACAAACTTCACCAAACACTTGAAACAGTCACAACCTGGATGAAAAATCACAAACTTAAACTCAACCAAGACAAAACCAAATTCATCCTCCTCGAAAATGACAAGATCCAAACCACAACCAACCTAGATATAAACGCAATCAAATATCCCATCCAAACCACCATAAAACTACTTGGCATGACCATAGACAGATGCTGCACTATGCAACCGCAAATAAATAAAACAATTCAAAAATCATTCGCAGTCATGAGAAATCTGAGACAAGTCCGAAAATTCTTTGAAAGAACACAATTCCAACTTATAGTACAATCCCTAATACTAGGTATATTGGACTACTGTAACATCCTCTTACTTCCATGCCCTGCAACTACGATAAGACAACTCCAAACAATCCAAAATACAGCTTTGAGACTCATCTACTCATTGAAAAAACATGACCACATCACTGAAGCCTTCATTAACTCACATTGGCTCCCAATCCAAGAAAGAATCCAATTCAAATTCTACTGCATATTATTTAAAACCCTACACGGAGACAGCCCATCATACCTGAACAATCGCCTCATCCAAGCACCCACTACCAGACACAGAAAAACGCACTCCCCATTCATACCCCCCCCAATCAAGGAAGTAAAAAGAACAAAACTACACGACGGCCTCCTAGCCACTCAAGCCGCAAGGCTGGACAACCAGATCTCCAACCTTCTGATGACCACCCCAGACTATAGGACGTTCAGAAAAGAAATAAAAACCACACTTTTCAAGAAATTCCTGAAGCAGCAATAACACCACGACCTCTTAGTAACTTTAAAACTGACATTTGATCTACCCATTACTGCACTAATAATAACAAAAGAATCTCCAATATGACCACCTATTAACTCTCTTACAAACCACCCCACCCTCAACAACCCGCTAAATGTTCATAAGATCTACAACTTACCTCTCTAGCTAATCATTGTAACTCTGTTTTTTTAAATTAACCTTTTGTAATCCGCCTTGAACCGCAAGGTAATGGCGGAATAGAAATCCCTAATGTAATGTAATGTAATGTAATGTAATCTACATTGTATCACAGAGAACAGAGTTTTCACTGAGGTCCTCCCGCAATGACATTAATCAAGATATTGGGCTCAAGAGCAATGTCTGGAAAATATGTTTTCGGTTCATAGTCATTCATGCGCGGACAAATCAGCGCAAGACCCCAGTGCGCCGCCTAAAAAGTGACTTTTAAAGAGCTCTGACGCGGGATGTGAGTGGGGAACCCCCCAGATACTTCATACTCTTCACGCTGCCGTGCCGGGGTGGGGGGAGTTGGAACCCTCCATTATAGAGTAAACTTAACTTTTTCCCGTTTTTTTAGGAAAAAGTTAAATTTTCTCTATAATGTGGGGGGTTGCACCCCCCCCAACGGCAGCGTGAAGAGTATGAAGTAAAGTGGGGGGGTTCTCCCCCACACCCCCTGTCGTAGCTCTTTAAAAGTAACTTTTTAGGCAGCGCTCTAGGGTCTTGCGCCGAATTGTCTGTGCTGCAATGTCTTTTGTCCCATCACCCATGTTTTCACCTTGAATGCTTTCCTGTAGGAGACGGTGGAGAGAAAACAGAGTGGGATATGCCCAGAGGATCCCAAGAAGAAAGAGAGTGGAAACCAAGCACCCAGCATTTCAGCTTAAAAAACCTGTAACTTTATTCCTTACTAGTGTTTAAGCCCGTTAGATTAACGGGTGCTAGATGTCTCCTGCTTTTGAACTTGGGCAGGGGCAGAGGCAGAGCCGGGGCGGGAGGGAGTGACGGTGGGAGAGCAATTTCAAAGCCTCAGCAGCGGCGGCTCCTTGACCAATCCGCGCTTACAACGTCCCCACACTTGCGGTCTGGCTGGCTCCCCCACCAAAGCCCTTCGCAGCGGCAGCCCCTCCCGCATCCGTCCCCACGTCCCAAGCCTCTCCGAAGACCGGCTCCCACGAAAATGGTACCCCTCTGTCCAAAGCCGTGGCAGCAGCCTCCCTCAAGACACATTTCAAATCTGACATATTGTAATCACAAAACAGAAAATAAAATTATTTTTCTTACCTTTTGTTGTCTGGTCATTATTCATATCATGTAGGGGTCCCAGGCTTTGATTGGCTTTTGATAACACGCTTGCCAGGGCCCCTTCTTTCTTCTTCCCTCCCTCCCTCCATCCCGGCAGCTGAAGACAGGCACCTCCCCCCAGTGGTCTGAGACAGGAGGGAGCAGTTAGGAGAGGGTCTGAGGGCAAAGAGGGGCTCAACAGTGCACAAATACCTTTCCTTCCCTCCCTCCATCAAGTGCAGTGCAGCTCCACCAATGTTAAAAGGAGCCGCGTCGAAATCGGAGGCCTGCCACTGCCGTAGCACATTCCCCTCTGCCTTGGTCCCGCTCCTTCTCTGACATATGGGACCGCGGCAAAGGGAACGTGTTACGGTGGCGGCAGGGCTCCAATTTCAAAGCAGCTCCTTTTAACATAGGCGGAGTTGAACTGAAGGAACGGTGGGGCCGGGTGAGGAAGGCCGCCTGCTAGGTAGGGGGACAACAATGGCGCTTATGCTCAAGCCCCCGCCGCAGCTCCTCTCTCGATCCTGGTGCGGTTCGAGAGAGGAGTCGTGGCGGCGGCTTGAACATAAGCGCGATTGTTGTCCCCCTACCTAGCCGCGAGGCTGCGGCGGGGTTTCCATGGCAACCCGATCGCGGATCTCAGTGTAGGGCCGGGTCTGGCGGCGCCGTGTAGGGCGGAGGCGGGACCTCAGCACTGCACCGCCGGGCGGCTCACGCCGCCGGCCCCCAGGAGCTCAAGGCCGGTTGCGGACATGCCTGGCGTGGCATAGTGCAGGAGGAGTGATCGGTGGCGCGAGGTAGAGAGCAGGTGATGACAGTGATTGGTGGCGCAAGGTGGAGAGTAGGTGATGACGTGGGGCCGCGTGGGGCCGTAGAAAGAGCGGGGCATGCTGCAGTCTTGGCGGCCACGGACATACGGATCACGGAAGCACGCCGATAAGACTGCGCATGCGCCGCCTACGGTTTTATTATATAGATGTGGGGAGAGGAGGTGACTGGATGCACCATTTCTTTTTCAATCTACCATCATTTGCTATATTTTCTAGCACCAAAAGCCAGGTTATCTCCTTTCCCAGATTAGCAGCAGCAGCAGTACCAGAGCCCTGGTGCCCTCCAGCTAACCTCCTAGAAAAATTCTAGGGCTACTAGCTGGGAGTTTCTCTGAGCCCCACGTTCTGCAGGTTTATTGGAATATAATGTAAAGGACTGATGGGGAAGGCAGAGGGCTAGATACACAAAAATCCATCAGCCTCTTATGTTGAACAAGAGCTGGAGAGAGGATGGAAGCAGCTCAGAAAAGTCATTAAAATGATACCCAAACACTGCACAGAGAGGCCTAATGAGCAGGACCAGAAGGTTGTCTGCATTTTAACTTGAGGAATTTCAGAAAGTTTGAAGCTAAATCACTGACAGCAGTAAAATCTAAATCCCCTCCCCAATCGCACATGCACATGCAAATAACACACTAGTCATCCCCTTGAACCTCATTTACGAAAAATATCCAAACTCCTAAATAAGCATCTCAGGTATCCACTTAACTGATTCCTTCAAAGTTAGGTATCTTTCTTCAGTTGCCTATATTGTTTTCCCCACTGAACCTTGTAACTACTTGAACCCTGTCAAGTTATTCTATACTTGTATTTCTATACCACAACATGTAATTTACTTAAATCGTTGTAATGTAATTCTCTCGGTAATGTCCTGATCTCTTTTAACTGTAATCCGCTTAGAACCGCAAGGCACAGGCGGAATAGAAATCACAAATGTAATGTAAAAGGAGATATAACACATCCTGTTTCTGATACTCCACCCCACCCCCCTCTAATTTGCCTTGTTCCTGCCTTTCAACACCTCATTTTTCTTATCAGGACCCTCACACATCGCTCCACCAATGCACATCATTCCTGGGAACCCACAAACACCTCTAGCAAAGCACCTCAATTCCCACGCTCCCTGAGACCCTACGCAAAATCCCCCTGAAGTAGGATCACACAATTGAGTCTGGGGTATTTATAAGAAGAGGGAGAAGGAACTGAAACTGTCTCAGAAATGACTCGCACGCACACATTACTGTAATAAGGACTTCCTCCCTCTGCAGCAAGATCAGAAGTCAGAGAACAAACAGGAACTAAGAAGCTGGGGTTGGGGGGGGAGCAGGAATTGGGCAAAATGAACAAAAAAAGAGGCTTTGCAAGAAGGATAAAGCGGTAGAGAGAAGAGCAAGTTCAGCACTAAGCAAGGGAAAGGACCTCCAATATCTGGGAACACTAGAGACTAGTTCTGACTAGCTTTGACCTAGTCAGTGGCTCATTTGCTTACTGGCATCTATGGATTGTTACCGTGTTTGTTTAAATTTGCATTTTTGCTACTTCCTTTCCCACGTCCTCTGCCCAGGTTCTGCTACTGTGACTGTCGGAGCTTCATCAACCTGCTCCCCTCCCCCACCTTCTCGGTACACGCCTTTCTTACTATTTATTGATCACCTTCCAGTCCATAAAATCACACAAACAACCGGCAAGAACCTAGAAATGACATTTTGCAGGAGTTCAAGGGAAGAGCTGGGTCTCGTGAATCATCCCATAAGCTTCTTGACACCGTTCTAGTGGAAGGTTATTCCACCAAAAACACGCCATCCTCTGATAGTGGGAACCACCGCTTGCCCTGCATGACTCGGGCATGATTCTGGCCCAGTGTATGCTAGGCTCTCTTTTCCTTCAGATAGCTCTGGCCTTTACGCTGCTAGTTTAAAGTGAGCTACATTCAGGGAGAACAGACTTTGCAGTCTAAAAGCTGTGGGGTTGCTACAGCCTTGATGTGTGCAGTCAGACCTAGTTACTATCATCTGCATTAACGGCCTTAAGATTTTGGATCCGAGGTCGTGGAGAATATCGCGACTTGTCTAAGGCCACAGGAAGCATCATGTAACACTCAAATCCTGGCTTCTCTGGTTTTCAATCCACTTCTTCCCCCAAACCCAACAGTTCTCTCTCCTCCTGGGTCCTTTCCCTGCTCCTTCTCTCCAGTCATTGATCTAATTAAGCAGATGGGTTTTAGAGAGCCATTCTCTAATGTCGCTGACAAAATCCGACAGGCTGAAAAGACAAGTGATTTTTGAGGAATGTCGCATGCAAATGAGGTTCACAGAGGATCACCTAATTTCCATGAGAAGAGTTGCCAGAGATAGCGATCAGCACATGTGCAGAATAGTCCACGGAAAGAGGCATAAATGTGTGCATGGGTGGATAGGAGGGGCAGAGAACTACCAACAAAGGCTACATCGTCATGTCAGTCATAGGCATGCCAGTGCTATTGGATGGAAGGGAAGGGAGAGGAGGGTCAATCATCAGCTTTCAACAAGCATGCATAAGGTCACCAGATTTTCCCAAAGGAAAATCCGGACCCATGGCCATGCCCACAGACTCGCCCAGTTTCACCTGCAACACGCCACATTCACCCCCTAGCCACACCCCCAGACGGCATCTGCGGATGCCCCCTCCTGAAGCGAATTTTACAGGAAGCTTTTCAAAACCCGGACAAAGTGCCAGGTTTTGAAAAGCTGTCCAGACCCCCGGACGTGCCCTCAAAAAGGAGGGCATGTCTGGGGAAATCCGGACTTCTGGTAATCCCTAAGCATGCACATAAGACACACCCTCTAATTCAGGCGTTAGAGACGTGTGCTTTCAAAATGTTTTGCCCATGATTATAATTTATGTTAATAGTGTCCTTTTAATGTTTTTATCATGAGCCTCCACCAGATACATGTGCCTGAGACGCACTTTTCACAGTACCGGCATCTCTGAACCAGTCAGTAATTTGGGGTCATTAAAACCCCGACGCTTCATTTGGAAAATCACCCGGCGTGCTTGTTTTAATATTAATGACCTCGTTGTACTACATTTGCATGGCAGAGTCGGAGGCTGCTCGGAAAAGACTCGGCAGGTAAAATACTGGCATGCTAAACCGTCTAGAACCGATTTAACAACCATCGTTAAAGGCAGGGTGCCTTTTGAAAATCTGGCCCTTAGTCATGTAACTGCAGTGAATTAGAAGCTATGGCACAAAAAGATAACGTTGACATCATAGGCATCACGGAATCCAGGTGGACTGAGGAAAACATCTGGGACATTGTGCTACTGGGATACAAACTATACCGCAGAGATAGAGTGGCTCAAAAAGGTGGGGGCATTGCCATATACGTCAAAGAAGAAATTGAATCTACTAGAGAGAACACGCCATAACTGACGGCTAAGTTAGAGTCTGGGTCAAAATTCCAGGGACAAATGGCCTGGAAACGAAGATTGGCATCTACTACCGTCCCCCAGGGCAGTCCAAAGAAATTGACAGAGAAATGACGGACGATATTAAACACAACTGCAAAGGAGGCAACGCAGTTATCATGGGTGACTTCAACTATCCAGGAATAGACTGGAACTTAGGCACCTCCGGCTGCGTTAGAGAGACCAAGTTCTTGGATGCTGTAGGCGATTGTTTCCTGGAACAACTTGTCAAGGAAAATACTAGAGGAAATGCAATTCTGGACTTAATTCTAAATGGCCTGCGAGGACTGGCACAAGATGTAGAAGTAGAAGGGACGCTGGGAAACAGCAATCACAATATGATCCGCTTCGATCTGGACGCAGGGGAGAAACATCGTTCCAAAACCACAGCCATAGCACTGAACTTCCGAAAAGGGAATTACGAAGGGATGAGACTCATGGTAGGGAAGAAGATTAAGAAGAGGATAAGCACTGTAAAAACACTAGAGCAAGCTTGGTCCCTTTTTAAGGACACAGTCATCGAGGCGCAAAATCTATATATACCGCATATCAACAAGGGATCAAAGAGGAAAAAGAACAAAGAACCGGCGTGGCTCACTGTAGAGGTGAAGGAAGTGATCAGAGACAAGAAAACTTCGTTTAAGGAATGGAAAAGGTAAAAAAACGGATGAAAACTGGAACAAGCACAAACAATATCAACCCAGGTTCCATAAGGGGATAAAAGTGGCCAAAAGAGACTACGAGGAAAAAATAGCCAAGGAGGCGAAGAACTTCAAGCCGTTCTTTCGATATATTTAAGGGGAACGACCCACAAAGGAAGTGGTGGGACCGTTGGATGACCATGGAATAAAGGGAGCGCTAAAGGAGGACAAAGCAATCACCGACAAACCGAAGACATTTTTTGCGTCTGTATTTACCGAAGAAGATTTACACAGCATACCGGAACCCATCAGGCTATATGCTGGAAGCGAAAATGGGAAACTAACAGGGCTAATGGTCAGTCTAAAAGAGGTATGCAGGCAGATTGATAGGCTCAAGAGTGATAAATCCCCAGGACCGGAAGGTATCCATCTGAGGGTCGTCAAGGAACTGAGAGGGACTATTGCTGAACTGCTTCAGCTAATAGCCAATCTGTCAATCAAATCAGGAAAGATTCTGGAGGACTGGAAGGTGGCAAATGTTACGCCAATCTTCAAAAAAGATTTGAGAGGAGACCTGGGAAACTACAGACCGATGAGTCTGACCTCGGTACTGGGAAACATGGTAGAGGCGCTGATAAAGGACTCCATCATTGATCATCTGGATGGACATGGTCTGATGAGGACCAGCCAGCATGGTTTCAGCAAAGGCTGATCTTGTTTGACAAACTTGCTGCACTTCTTCGAGGGAGTAAACAAGCAGATAGACAAGGGCAACCCGGTCGACATTGTATATCTGGATTTTCAGAAGGCGTTTGACAAGGTTCCACATGAACGACTACTTCAGAAAATTGTGAGCCGTGGAATCGAGGGTGAAATACGTAGATTAAAAACTGGCTGGAGCATAGGAAACAGAGAATGGGGGTAAATGGACAATACACAGACTGGAAGAGCATCACCAGTGGGGTGCTGCAGGGCTCAGTGCTTGGACCCATGCTTTTCAACATCTTTATAAATGATCTGGACATAGGTACGATGAGTGAGGTGATTAAATTTGCGGATGATACGAAGTTGTTCAGAGTAGTGAAGACACAGGGGGATTGCGAAGATCTGCAACGTGACATAATCAGGCTCAAGGAATGGTGCATCGAAATGGCGGATGAGGTTCAACGTGGATAAGTGTAAAGTGATGCATGTCGGTATCAAAAATCTCATGCATGAATACAGGATGTCCTGGACAATACTTGGAGAGACCTCTCAGGAAAGAGACTTGGGAGTTCTGATTGACAAGTCGATGAAGCTGTCCGTGCAATGTGCGGTGGCGGCGAAAAGAGCGAACAGAATGCTAGGAATGATTAAGAAGGGGATCACGAATAGATCAGAGAAGGTTATCATGCAGCTGTACCGGGCCATGGTGCGCCCTCACCTGGAGTACTGCGTTCAGCCCTGGTCGCCCTACATGAAGAAGGATATGATGCTACTTGTAAGGGTCCAGAGAAGGGCGACTAAGATGGTTAAGGGGCTGGTGGAGTTGCCATATAGTGAAAGATTAGAGAAACTGGGCCTTTTCTCCCTCGAACAGAGGAGATTGAGAGGAGACATAATCAAAACATTCAAGATACTGAAGGGAATAGACTTAGTGGATAGGGACTGGTTGTTCACCCTCTCCAAGGTAGGGAGAACGAGAGGGCACTCTCTAAAATTGAAAGGGGACAGATTCCGTACAAACGTAAGGAAGTTCTTCACCCAGAGAGTGGTAGAGAACTGGAACGCTCTTCCGGAGTCTGTCATAGGGGAAAACCTCCAGGGATTCAAGGCAAAGTTAGACAAGTTCCTGCAGAACCGGAACATACTCAGGTAGGGCTGGTCTCAGTTAGGGCGCTGATATTTGACCAGAGGGCTGCCGCGTGAGCGGACTGCTGGGCAAGATGGACCACTGGTCTGACCCAGCAGCGGCAGTTCTTATGTTCTTATGCAGTCCTTTGCAGGTGACAGAGGGACTGCAGGGGGTCTGCTCCTATTTCTCGAGCGAGAGAGCAGGGCACTGGGGTTTCCCCAGGGAATCTGACCTGGAGCAAGGCCATTTGCCAGCCATGTCCTGGAAAGCTGGAAGTTGGCCTGTTGCTTTAAATATCTGACTAGCTGCCAATCTCAGCTGCTGAAACCCAGCTGGACTTACAGGTCAGCAGCTCTGTCTGCTCATGACAAAGACAGTCTGCTTGGCACAAAGCAAAGTTCTGAGGAAGAGAGGGAAACTGTCCCATGTAATCAACTCAGGGCTAGGAGTGCACATGTCTTGTATCACATCCTCTACCCATAGGGCTGCATCTTCCCATAATGATCACTTAATGCGCATGGACACAACACAACGCAAGACAGATTATCTGCCTCTGGCAGGTTTTGGTTTCCTCTTTCTCCCTTTTTAGGGGTACAGACCACAGTATGACATATTCAAAGATATCACTATTATTCTAAAAATTCATTGTATTCAAGGACTTCATTGTTATACCTACGCTGACTGTCCAGCTCTTCTTATTGTAAATCGCCTCGAACTACTTTGGCTTTGGCGGTATATAAAAAATAAAATAATTATTATATATCAAAGAGTGTGTGTGGGAGGGTGCTTGTGGTGGAGGTTGAGTGGGATCTTTAGGGGGTGTATAGTGGATATGGTGAGGCTTTTTGTGTTTTTTCTGTTTCAAGGTCATTTGTACAGCTGACTTGAGAGAGGTCTGCGCTTTACACTGTGGTTTGGGGTTTGATGGTCTTTAAAGTAGTGAAAGTTAGGTAGCCAGAAAAGGTTTTGCTGCCTGCTAGGTTATCTAAACAGCAAGATGTGGGCTTACTGTAGCACCTCAAGCATCTCGCTGAGTTCTAGCCACTGATAGGAAGTTTCCGCTTTGATCATACCACAGACCGTATATCGAATACATGAGCCAACAAACATCACTCAATGTGTAATTAAACTCTGGGATTCGTTGTTGGTGAAAGCAGCTTAGCAGGGTTTAAAAAAGGTTTGGATACCTTCCTAAATCCATAAGTCATTATTAAGATGGATGTGAGGAAATAAGAACATAAGCAGTGCCTCTGCTGGGTCAGACCAGAGGTCCATCATGCCCAGCAGAGGCCCATCAGGTCCAGTTGCTGTGTAGTAATCCTCTATCCAAGGATAGGCAATATAAAATATGTTTTACTGTTTGGGATCTTGCCAAGTATTTGTGACCAGGGTTGGCCACTGTTGGGAACAGGATGCTAGGCTTAATGGACGTCCCAGTATGGTAATTCTTACGTAAATCTCAGATGAGCCAAAGAGGTGCTGAATTCCACTCGTACAACTTAGTCTGTGTGTTTGAGGGCTGCTTTTAAATAGCAGAAAAGGTCAGGTTCAGTGGCAGTGATGGGGGAGGCACGCGGCGCTTTGACTCTGGGTCCCCAGTACTGGGATGGATGAGTGTGAGTGTTCAGGGAGGATGACAGACGTTGAGGATGTATAATACATGGAGAATCATAGCATCCTGGGTGATACACTGTCAAAAGCGCGCCAGACTTTGGAATGCCGACAATCCCATGATATGTGCGCATTGCTGCTTCCACCAGCTTTTAAGGCTTTCCGTTAGCGCTGTGAGGAGGGGTGTGTGGGTGAAACCCTCCCCCCACTACATTTATAAGTCCTCGTGCTCCTGTTGGGGGGGAAATCCCCCCCCCCCCAATGGGAGCGCAAGCACTTGTAAATGTAGCGGGCCTCCCCCACACCCCCTCACAGTGCTAACAGAAAGCCTTAACAATGGCGGTAGCGGCAGCATGCATATGTCCTGCGCACAAATGTCGCCACGGGATTGTCGGCACGCCAAAGTCCGTTGCGCTTTTGACAGGTCACCTCCTGGGTATGCAAAGGTTAGAAAACAGCTCTACAGTCCCCATCATGCTTGAGAAATAACTGCGGGGATAGGAAAAACTCCCCCTCCAAACCATCACCACTACCACACCTTTGTCTTACTAAGGGAGGATTTGGTTCATGTTATCTTCATGATTTCACTTTTGGAACTTGATTGTGGCAACAGAAGGGGGGTGGGATGGTCAGCATTCAGAGCATTCCTGGTTCCCGTCTGTCTCCTTTGCACCTGCAGACGTCTGTTTGGGCCACACTTCCTGGTACCCGGAGGATGGGTGTTTGAAGGGCACACTAATATCACTTTTCACTTCCATTAGGTGCTTTTAGGAGTTTGTTACTGTTTCTGGGCTGATTATTTTGATTTTTTTTCTGAATATTTTGTTTGCCAAACACTTTGGAAATCAGTCACATTAATATTTTCTGACCGTTACTTTTAGTTACTGTTAAGCGAGTCGAGCTCCATTTTGGTCTCGAGAGGCAGGACTGTTTCCTTGTGTTGTCTCCATCTTCTCTTCTCCCTTGGGGCATACCTTCCTGCTACCCAATTTCTTCTCTCACCCCTTTTGCACGTTCACCCTCCACATCTCCTTCAGCTGTGTGCTTTCCTCCTCACCCTCCAAACATCTGGCTCTGAGCTACCTCCCCAATACTAGCCCTTTCCTCTGGTCATCTCTCTCACTAGGGACGGATTGCCTTCCACATTCTGGTATAGATTGTGCCCCAGCCCACCTCCATCCATTCAGGTGCAGGTGTGGGCAGCCTTGTACAACCAATCATAACGTCACATTTATTTACCGCATTACTCTTCAGATCTATGCGGTTGAACAAAGCAAAGAACTGCTACAAACACAGAGTAAAGAACAAATTCAGTCTTTCAAAAATCTTAAATAAGTAGATCGTTAACAATTTCCTGAAGTTTTCATATGATGTAGATGCAACGAATAACTGATGAAAGTCAGCATCCCAAGTGGCTGCTTGAAATGACAATAATCAATTACGATATCTTTTATAGCGCCAACCTTTGGGCAATGGAAATTCAGAAAGTGTAGCTATTTGAGTAGAATGTCAATGATGGGAAAAAATTAATTGATCTACCAGATATTACTTTATAACACAGGCAACCAAATGTAAACTGCACTTTAGCTTCCATGGGGAGCCAGTGCAGCTCCCTATAACACTTTTCCCTCGGTATTCGCGGGGGTTGGGTGCAGAGCCGGACCGCGAAGTGTGAAAAATCACGACTAAGTTTTCGGCCGGCTCTGACCCACTCCTGCCTCATTACAGACCTTCCCGCCTCCCTTCCGGCATCCCAGACCTTACCTGGTGGTCTAGCGGTCTTTCTACACTCCTGCCCTGTGCAAATGGCTGCTGTGAGTTCCCGTAGTCTCGAGAGACTACGACGGGAACTCCCCGCAGCCATTTTCTATTAGTGATCTTCATGGGGCAGGAGAGTAGGAAGATCGCTCCTGCCACAAAAGACCGCTAGACCACCAGGTAAGGTCTGGGATTCTGGGAAGGAGGTGGGGAATGTCTGGAATTAGCTTTAAAAAAAAAAAATCACGAATAACTGAATCCACGGATGCTGAAACCATGGATTCGGAGGGAGAAGTGTACATGGTCTGACTTTTTTTCAATTAAAAAATCAGACGGATTGCTGTGGTCTGAATTAACTGGAATTGAGCCAGATATTTTTGGTTACCAGCCAGATGAACAATATTACAGTAGTCCAGAGTGCTCAGGACGAGAGACTTAACTAATAATCTGAATGATTTGTCATCAAAGTACGATCTAATCGCTCTAAGCTGCTTCTTTCAATCTCTCTGAGTTGCCTGCTTCGCATCTGGCCCTCTTCTTTTCTTCCTGCTGTTGCTATTCGATAGATGCAGTCGGGAAGAGCAGTAGATGTGGGAAACCTTCCTAGCTTTTGGGATTCTCAGCTCTTGATAAGAGGGACTGAAAAGGATCAACAGACAATTTTAGTAGTTTTTTGCTCCATCCAAGTCAGAGCCGGTGCCACTGGGCATTAGAAGTGAGCAGAGTTGGTGGGAGCTGAAGAAACCTCCCCACTAGACTTGGCGTATGAAGATAGATATAGAGAAGCTTCTGAAGTGCCCTCCTCCCCCCCCCCCCCGTGAACGGTCCATAGAGTGAAGCTGTATGTTCCGTTTGTAGTGGAGGTGTCTGCTGACTGATGGATGCCCTCGTTGGGGCTAAAGTGCTGAGTCGTAGACTGCTGTCCATGGGTTGTATGAAATTGGATGGGGGAGGTTATAACCAGAACTGCTGTGGCATCCTCCCCCACTCATAGTAACATAGTAGATGACGGCAGATAAAACCCCGAATGGTCCATCCAGTCTGCCCAACCTAATTCAATTTAAATTTTTTCTTCTTAGCTATTTCTAGGTAAGAATCCAAAGCTTTACCCGGTACTGTGCTTGGGTTCCAACTGCCGAAATCTCCGTCAAAACCTACTCCAGCCCATCCACCCCTCCCAGCCATTGAAGCCCTCTCCAGCCCATCCTTCCCCAAACGGCCATATACAGACACAGACCGTGCAAGTCTGCCCAGTACTGGCCTTAGTTCAATTTTTAATATTATTTTCTGATTCTAGATCCTCTGTGTTCATCCCACGCTTCTTTGAACTCAGTCACTGTTTTCCTCTCCACCACCTCTCTCGGGAGCGCATTCCAGACATCCACCACCCTCTCCGTAAAGTAGAATTTCCTAACATTTCCCCTGAATCTACCACCCCTCAACCTCAAATTATGTCCTGGTTCAACGCATGCAGCAAAACTCGAACCCTCCATAACCAGATTATTAACCTCAACATCTGACTTCAAAGCATTCCGCAAAGAACTCAAAACGCTACTTTTCAAAAAGCATATTCATAACACCTAATCTCCTCTTCCACATACACCGACCAGGTTACCCACTCCCTGACACCAAATCCTCAACCGACCAAAAACCGGAAAAAGATTTGATATGTAATGTAATATAACTGCTCTCATCCAATGTTACCAAGTCTATACTCATTCTGTAACTATGTCTTACCCTAAATGTCATGTACCCTCCTGGAAATGTCCAGCTTCTTCTTATGTAATCCGCTTTGAACCGCAAGGTACAAGCGGAATAGAAATCACTAATGTAATGTAATGTAATGTAATGTTAATACCCTTCAAGTATTTGAACGTCTGAATCGTATCTCCCCTGTCTCTCCTTTTCTCTAGGGTATACATATTCAGGGCTTCCAGTCTCTTCTCATACGTCTTCTGGCGCAAGCCTCCTATCATTTTCGTCGCCCTCCTCTGGACCGCTTCAAGTCTTACATCCTTCTCCAGATACAGTCTCCAAAACTGAAAACAATACTCCAAGTGGGGCCTTACCAATGACCTGCACAGGGGCATCAACACTTTCTTCCTTCTACTGACTACGCCTCTCTTTATACAGCCCAGCATCTTTCTGGCAGCAGCCACCGCCTTGTCACAGTTTTTTCACCCTTAGATCTTCGGACACTATCACCCCAAGTTCCCTCTCCCCGTCCGTGCATATTAGCTTCTCACCTCCCAGCATATACGGTTCCTTCCGATTATTAATCCCCAAATGCATTACTCTGCATTTCTTTGCATTAAATTTTAGTTGCCAGGCATTAGACCATTCCTCTAACTTTTGCAGATCCTTTTTCATATTTTCCACTCCCTCTTCGGTGTCTACTCTGTTACAAATCTTGGTATCATCTGCAAAAAGGCACACTTTTCATTCTATCCCTTCAGCAATGTCACTCACAAACATATTGAATAGGATCGGCCCCAGCACCAAACCCTAAACTCACTAAGAGCCAGTGTAAAACGTGGTGGTCACGAAGGAGGCTGCAGAGTAGTGTGATATTTTTAAGGATCGTGGGGTAACACTTGTACCACTTTCTGGACTTACCTGGGATACACCTTGGCCACGGTTGGTGAGCTCTGTGCATCCACGTTCCAGGCATTCCTGTGTCCCTCAGTTGTTGGAGAACCAGGTACGTGACATGGCTTTCTACATCCCTTCCTCTCCGTTTGCCCTTTTCGCTGTTTCCTTCTCTGAGCTTGTCAAGTGAGCTGGAAGGAGGCGTGGCCTAGTGGTTAGAGCTGCTGCCTCAGCACCCTGAGATTGCGATTTCGATCCTAGCCTGCTCCTTACGACTCTGAGCAAGTCACTTAGGCCCAGATGCACTAAAGTCAGCAATCATTGCTAAAACAGTTTTGACTGGACTCGCGATGATTGAATTTGCCGGCCCAATGTACAAAATGGTTCACCACATGGTTTTCTGCACTATCGCTCATTCTCCAATCCAGCTTTACAATTAAGGTCATTAATATTGAAATGCCATTTAAACTAGCCAAGTAATTGATGCTCTAACATTGCTTCGCGATGCACAAAAAAAAGTGATTGCTTTAACAATTTGAAAAAAGCGACTGGTCAAGACCAGTTGTTTACCTGTCTACCCATAGTTCAGCCATGAAATTAATATGTTTATAACATGTACCATTTGTTTTTTAATGAGCACAGATGCTGTGTGTGTGTTACACACGCAATATCTGCCCTATTAAAAAAAAAACGCAAGCCGAGCTGCCCCCCCCCCCCCCGATGACAACCACAGGTCCCTGAACCCCCCGATGATGACAGCCACCCCTGCGATAGCGATTCACCTAGAGAGACAGGCGGGATGCTCACTCCCTTCTACCTCAGCAACCCAGTTGCATCCGGGCCACCTGGACCCTCCCCCCCAGCACTCTTCCATGCTTCCCCCAACACCCCCCACCCTACATGAAGACCCCCCTACCACCAAGACTCCAAAAGACAGTCCTGGTGGGCTGGGAGGAGTCAGCTCAGAACCCTTCAGTTCAAGCAACACCCCCAGCCCCTTACCATACCTCGTTGTAAAAGCCAGCAAGAGGGATTCTCACTCCCTCTTGCCAGGAGGCTCACCTCTTTGAAATGGCAGGCCTTGGCCTTCCTGATGCATCCTGGGGTGCACTGGAGAGGGGCCTAAGGTCCTGATTGCCCTGGATACCTTAAGCCCTTCCTATGGCAGGGGCCTTATATGCCCAGGCCATTTGGAGTCTTGGGCCCCACCTCAGTGCATCCCAGGATGCACCAGGAAGGTGGTCTAAGGCCCTGATACCTAAGGCCCCTCCCATAGGACAGGCTTAAGGTGTTCAGGCCAATCATGGCCTTAGGCCCCTCCCTGTTGTATCCCAGTATGAAAGGGGAAGGCCGCCATTTTGAAGAGGCAGGCCTGCTGGCAAGAGGGAGTGGGCATCCCTCTTGGCTTCTACAATGAGGTATGGCAGAGGGGCTGGGGGGTGTTTCTTGAGCTGGGGGGTGTTCTGAGCTGAAACCCCCCCCAGACCACCAGGGCTGTCTTTTGGGCTATTGTTGGAAGAGCATGGGGGAGTGCTAGGGGGAGAGTCGGGGTGGGGAAGTCCAGGTGGCCCGGATGCACAACAGGCTTGCTGAGGCAGGAGGGAGTGGGCATACCTCATGTCTCCCTAGTTGCGTCGCTGTTGTAGGGGTGGCCATCATCGTCAGGGGGTTCAGGTAGCTGCAGTTGTCATCGTGGGGGGGGGGGGGTGACATTACTTTTTTTTTTAATGGGGACAGATACTGTGTGTGGGTAACCTGCACAACATCTGTGTCCATTAAAAAAAAAAAAAAAGTTTCCTGCCCTGAACAGCTGAGTGGCAGGCGGCTTCCCCTGCATGTGTGAGAGTCGCTCTCACAGCAATTCTTCGGCAGGATCGGACAGGGATTTTGATGAACCTCCGCTCAAATCATTTGCATGCAAACTAGTTTGAGCATCAGTCACTCTTTTGGGCTCCAGTGGACCCATGCAGTCTTATTGACCCTGTTTGGTGTTTCTAGGCCTTAATGCACAGGTGTCAAAGTCGGTCCTCGAGGGCCGGAATCCAGTCGGGTTTTCAGGATTTCCCCAATGAATATGCATGAGATCTATGTGCATGCACTGCTTTCAATGCATATTCATTGAGGAAATCCTGAAAACCCGACTGGATTACGGCCCTCGAGGAGGGACTTTGACACCCCTGCCTTAATGCCTCTATTGGCCCAGGTACCACAGTTAAATTGTGAGCCTGCTAGGACAGAGAAATTAGTTAAGAGTACTCGATTACTATTCAGTGTACAGTAAAACCTTGGTTTGCGAGCATAATTTGTTCCAGAAGCATGCTTGTAATCCAAAGCACTCGTTTATCAAAGCGAATTTCCCCATAGGAAATAATGGAAACTCAGACGATTCGTTCCACAATCCAGAAACTTTAATACAAAATACTATACACACTTGTATTGTAAGACCTCGCTCGTTTAGAACAGTCACAACACTCCCGCAACGTCAGTGAAAGAAGAACCATCGGCTCAGTTGTGATGATGTGACGCGTGTATACTGTATGTACTCATATAATAATAATAAATAATAATAACAGTTTATATACCGCAGGATCGTGAAGTTCTATGCGGAAAATGTTACAGATTGAGTGAATAAACAAAGTTACAGATTAAATGAACAAACAAAGTACAGATTTAGGGACAGGTGGTTCTTGCGCTCGGTTGTTAAGGACTAAGATTGAATAGGTTGGTTTCCTAAGTATTTCAGGAATAGATGCGTTTTCAGGCGTTTCCTGAATTCTCCATAGGTAGTAGGCACAAGCAATTGTTCAAGGTCTTTACCCCATAATGCTGCTTGATGTGCAAGAAGATGTTGATGATGACTTTTAAATTTACAACCTCTAACCGGTGGAGAAACGAAGTTCAGGTGTGAGCTTCGCTTGTGTCTGTTGGTTGAGAAAGAGAAAAGGTCTGTTATGTATTTAGGGGCTAAGCCATAAAGTACCTTGAAGCAAAAACAACCAAACTTGAATTTCACACATGCCTCCATCGGTAGCCAGTGTAAAAGTCGATAGGAAGGTGTCACATGATCAAACTTCTTCAATCCACAAAGTAGTCTAACCGCTGTATTTTGAACCAGTTGCAATCGCCGCATGTATTTCTGGGAGAGTGCCAAGTAGGCGATGTTACAATAATCGAGTTGACTCAGAATAAGGGATTGTACTAGAATTCAAAATGATGAGGCATCGAAGTAAGCTCTGATGGACCGAAGTTTCCAGAGGGTGTGAAAGATTTTTCTGATCAAGGAGTCCACCTGGTCTTTCATGGTCAGGTTTTGGTCCAATGTTACACCCGATATCTTCTTAGTGGATTGAATTGGATAGCTGAGGTTGTTGATGCACATTGGTGCCTTAGTGTCGAGTGGGTATGGCGCTGCTTTGAAAAATTTTGTTTTCTCTGAGTTTAGTTTTAGTCTGAATTCGGTCATCCATTGCTCCATCCGATTTAATACTTCTGTTGCTTTGGGGGTGACTTCCGAGACAGAGTTGGTGAATGGGATGATTATCGTGAAGTCGTCAGCGTAGCTAAATTGTTTTATCCCCAGCTGGGATAGTTGTGCACCCAGCGAGGACATGTAAACATTGAAGAGCAAAGGGGATAGCGGTGATCCTTGTGGCACGCCAGATGGATTGCTCCATATATCTGAGAGATCGTGATTAAAACGGACTTGGTAGGTGCGTGATATAAGGAAACCTCGAAACCAGTTCAGTACTTCTCTGATTCCGATTGCGTCTAGGAATTGTAACATTGCAAGATCTCGCTCATTTAGAACAGTCACTCCACTCCCGCAGCGTCAGAGAGAGAAGAACCATTGGCTTAGTTGTGATGTGAGTATACTGTATGTACTTGTATTGCAAAACCTCGCCATTTAGAACACTCCCACAGTGTCAGAGAAGAGAGAGAAGAACCAGTGGCTCAGTTATGATGATATGGTGTGTGTATACTGTATGTACTTGTATTGCAAGACCTTGCTTGTATATCAAGTTAAAATCTATTCAAATGTTTTGCTTGTCTTGCAAAACACTTGCAAACCAAGTTACTTGCAATCCAAGGTTTTACTGTATTGGTGAATCTTCATGAAAAGGTGATTAATAGATCCATATAAATCAATACATTCCCTTTTCCATCCTTTTGTGGGAACATGTGATATTTCTCACTGGTACCTCACAGGGATTGTAGCAGTAAACATTCCTTGCTTTTCCTCTCGTCACACTCCAGTTCTGCCTTTCCTGGAGCAGGCTGGAAGGTGGCAGTGGGATGGGCGAGAGCCCCACCTTCCCATTTTCAGAAAGGTTCTAAATTCGGTCATGTTGGTGGTCACCTGGGAGCAGTGGAGGATTTTGCTCCTGTTAGAGTGGGTTCTCCTCCTCCAAAAATCATGTCTTATATCTTGCCATGGACTGCAACTGGTTTAACCCCCACCCTTTCCATTATGTATTGGGCAAGAGATGGTAAGGCAGGATATGGCATAGGGTCAGCTTCCTGTTTTGCCTGCTGCTGCTCTGATGCAACTCACTCATGCAGGAAATTGTCTTGCGGTCTGGAAACCCTTTTGTCGTCTTCTCACATGTATCTGTCTGTAATGTGTGTGCATATGTGCCGGATCTAGTCCTTACGGGCCTGGACTGATCCTTCAGCCCATTTGAGTCTTGAGTTGCAGAAACTGGAATTGAAACCTAGTGATTTTAAAATATTCTGGAAGAATTTTTTTCCTTTTCCCATCTTCAGTCTTCAGTTTGGACATAATTGGGGGGGCTCTGAATTCTGCTTCCTTGCAGTTTTGTCCAGGCATTGGTCTTGGGGAATTCTTGGGCATGCAAAAACTCCACAGTTTCAAGTACTGTTTCTAGGGTTGTGGCCTCATTTGGGATTCAGCCTTAATCAGAACCAGCCTTTGTCGAGGTACTAGTCCCCGAGCCCTCATTTAAACTGTGATTGGTGCTTTCTTGCATATTTATCAATGATCTGGAAATGGAAACAGTGAATTAAGAGACTAGATTTAGATGATACAGCAACATTATTCAAAGTTAAGTGGTATTCAGATTGTGAGAAGTTGTATTTATTTATTTATTTATTTATTTATTTGGATTTCTATCCCGTCCTCCCAGTAGCTCAGAACGGTCTACAAATGAACATACACAGTGGAGAGTAAAAAGACATATAAGTAATACAACAGGTTTAGTCATTGGATTTATAGAATTTGGAGAGAATTAAGTACAGGGAGAGTATAGCAGAAAGAGAGAAGGGCGAAATACAGTAGTTTAGTTTAAGGAAAGTTATATGCGTTTAGATACAATTTGTTGGTGGAGAGAGTAAGAGAGGGTTATATTGGAGTTTTTTGGGGGGAGATAGGAGAGTGGAGGGGGGTGTAAGGGGGGGAGAAGACAGAGGAGATCTTTAGTTGAAGAGGAGGGTCTTTACCGATTTCCTGAAAGTTAATAATGAGTTTTGTTGTCTGAGTTGGGGGGGGAGTTGGTTCCAAAGGTGAGGAATGAAGTGGCTGTAGGATCGTTTGTGGGCTGTTTCTGTGAGCAGGGATCTTCCGGGGGGGGTGCAAAGTCGTATCTCTGACTTTGAGCGGAGGGTGCGAGTGGGGTTGTAGATGGGTAGCTTGGAGGCATTCAAATTGTAAAGTAAATTTAATGTGGCTCAGTGGATCCCAAACTATGGCTTTGTGGTGCAAAGTTCCCTGATAGGAGATACAACCCAGGAAAATCTAGGTGTCATTGTGAGCAATATGTTGAAATCTTCTGCCCAGTATGAATCAGATGCCAAAAAAGCAATTGGGAATTATTAGGAAAGGAATACAGCAAAAAAAAATATCAACATCGCAACATGGTGCAACCTCATCTCAAAAAATATATAGCAGAATCAGAGAGGTACAAAGAAGGGCTGGCATTCCTCTTCTATAAAATACAAGAAAGGTCTATGAAATTCTGAGTGGAGTGGAAGAGGTCGACTCGTATGTAATCCTTCAAAAAGTACACTCCATGAAGATATTGGCTTAGCTGAGTTTAAAAAAGATTTGGAGGAAGAGTCCATAAACCTTTATTAATAAGGTACGAGTTGGGGAAATCCACCTTGGATTCTTCTTTTGGGGACTTTGTGATCTAAATTGATGACCGTTGGAAACAAGGATCTGACTCAGTGTGGCGCTTCCTATCTCTGAAGATCTCTGCAATACTGGGTCCCCTCATTTTTACACCAGCAAGTAAGAAAGAGACTTCCTAAGTCTGGATCCAGTCAGTAAAGGTTTAATAGGGATAGTGGTGAGAGTGTTTGCCGTGTTGTGTTGTCCTGGGGCTCGTATTGGCTTCCACTTTAATTCTGTTTGTGAGGTGTACTATTTTATCTACATGTGAAATGGAAAACTATTTTGGCATTGAAACCCTTGCCCTCCTAATACGCTTACTGCAGACTGACGTAGACTCATTACAGTCCAGTTTCCCTTATCCTTACTTGCTTTTTCTTTTCCTGCCCTACAAATATAAACATGAACTTGTCTACTTCAGTGAGTTCCTCCTACTTGAAAAAAAAATTTCCACACTATAACTTCAGAGCTGCCCTTTTAGCCATCAGTCACCAAGGTTCTGCCTCCATCCAGTAGTTTCCAGAGGTGCAAAGCTCACCTGAACCTACAGGAGCCCATTCTGCATCTTGTCACTGAGATTTTTCCTATCTTTTTGCTTCCTGAAACTCTGATGCCTTCGCTTACACCATTTGGGTTCTTTCCTGACCCCTGTTGTGGCTCAGCAGTCAGAGCACCCACCCTATAGTCCCCAGGGTCCCAGGATGGAGCCAGTTCAAACCCTGGCTTCTCCAATGCAAGGCAACACATGACCTAGTTCCAGAGGGAGAACTGTTGAGAGTCCCTAGTTTTGAGCTTCCAGAATGACTCATGCTTAAGTTTTGCTCACCAATGTAATGAACATAAGAATTGCCGCTGCTGGGTCAGACCTCACGCGGCGGCCCCCAGGTCAAAGACCAGTGCTCTAAATGAGCCCAGCTTCACCTGCGTATGTTCCAGTTTAGAAGGAACTTATCCAACTTTGTCTTGAATGCCTGGAGGGTGTTTTCCCCTATAACAGACTCCAGAAGAGTGTTCCGGTTTTCTAAGAGCTTCCTTACATTTGTATCCCCTTTTAACTTTAGAGAGTGCCCTCTCGCTCTCCCTACCTTGGAGAGGGTGAACAGTCTGTCTTTATCTGCTTCAGTACCTTAAATGTTTCGATCATGTCCCCTCTCAGTCTCCTCTGTTCGAGGGAGAAGAGGCCCAGTTTCTCCAATCTCGTATGTAGAACTGATGTGCTCAACAGAGCAAGCCTACTGGATTTCTATGGATGAGGCTGTGCGCCAAGGGTAGCTGCTAGTTCGCACATGTCTGAGCAAATCGAAAGTGTCAGCACATATCTGTTCATGTGGAGATAGATTGGTGGAATAAATATTTGCAATGCTAATATTTATGTGCAGAGGAATGTTCCAGTGCATGCACAGATACAATTTTTTATCATGCACAGAATCGTCACTAAAACTCAAATTTAACTTCTTTATATACCGGGTCTTCAACCAGAGGAAGCTCGACACGGTTAACAATAAGTTAAAAGATAAGCTAAAATACAAGAGGATTAGTTTTCAAAATGGAAGGAAGATAATCCAATTTTAGGCCTAACCACAGAAGTTTAGTTTTGGCTGCATTTAACCTCATCTGCAAGACATAGCCCAGGTTTGAAGTTTGGAAATACAGTGGTTTATTTTAAAAGTTAAATTGGTAATATTTCAGTCGATCTCGATCAATATAAAAATGTCATCCGCATAGGTAAAAAGCGTTTCCCACGTTGTTCTGTCTTAAAAGGTTTCAGGTACTGTTATACTTGCAGCAAAAATGAAAAAAACTGGCATGAAATTCCCATAGACTCTAATGCAGAAGTTCTTGGTTACGCTGCCCCTCTGTACTGAGGCCCAGTGCCTTATGTCTCATTCCCGTTCATTTTAATATGCTGCACACAGCTGTCTAACGCTGGATTAGCTTCTAACACAAAACTCTTTTTCACGTTGTGTGCCCAGAAACTAGCGCACAGGTGTCTGTACCATTTCCTGCATCAGCCCCTAAGTGCATTTTTCACATGTGGTCTGCAGGTACCAATTTCCATGATGGTTAATGTTAGTCTCTGTTTAGAAGCCAGTTGCAAAGGTCAGTCTGCAGAGGAAATGGGCTCTGGAAGCAGCTCTAGGAATTCCTGTTCCTATCACATCTGTACAAGCTGAGTCTCTGAATCCAGGGCTCACAAAGGACCCCAAAGCAACAAGGCCAAGCTCCTTCCCCATAGGACACGAAGATCCTGTTCCATTAGGACTTAACTTCAGCTTTTGTTGAGGAAAGGAAGTTCTTGGGTTTTGCAAACAGAGTTTTAGCACTACTGGGTGATTTTCTCAGGGCCTGTAATGAGGGCAGGTTAAGAACATAAGAATTGCTGCTGCTGGATCAGACCAGCAGTCCACTCACGCGGCGGCCCTTAGGTCAAAGACCTGTGCCCTAACTGAAATTAGCCTTACCTTCGTACGTTCTGGTTCAGCAGGAACTTTGTTTTGAATGCCTGGAGGGTGTTTTCGCCTATAACAGCCTCCGGAAGAGCGTTCCAGTTTTCTACCACTCTCTGGGTGAAGAAGAACATTCTTACATTAGTACTGAATCTTTCCCCTTTCAACTTTAGAGAGTGCCCTCTCGTTCTCTACCTTGGAGAGAGTGAACAACCTGTCTTTATCTACTAAGTCTATTCCCTTCATTATCTTGAATGTTTCGAACATGTCCCCTCTCAGTCTCCTCTTTTCAAGGGAGAAGAGGCCCAGCTTCTCTAATCTCTCACTTTACGGCAACTCCTCCAGCCCCTTAACCATTTTAGTTGCTCTTCTCTGGACCCTTTCGAGTAGTACTGTATCCTTCTTCATGTATGGTGACCAGTGCTGGATGCAGTGTTCCAGGTGAGGGTGTACCATGGCCCGGTACAGTGGCATGATAACCTTCTCTGATCTATTCATGATCCCCTTCTTTTTTTTTTTTAACTTGAAAATCTTTATTAAAAGTTTTGTATTATACAAGCAAAATAAGGATATCAAGGCTCAAGCACTCCATATTATTGAACAGAAGACAACAGGCTCAGAAAACACAATACAGCAAGAAGAAAACAACATTGCTAAACAGATATCCCCTGCAATGAATCACAAATCCCCCCACCCCTCCCAAGCAAACCGAAATATACAGAGTGGACATCTCCCTGTTGTTCCTTCAGGAAGTTATCCCCACAACAACAATCCCCCCAAACCCCCCAGCCCCAGTAAACTTAAACCAAAGTATCAATCTTGTCCATAATAACAGTCCAAGTTCGGATAGATGAAAAGTAGGGCCCATGACGTTTAGCAATTGAAAGTTCCATGGTACACAATTGATGAAACTGCAAATACCATTCTAACATAACAGGTGCCTCGGATCTTTTCCAGGATTTAGCAATTAAACATTTAGCTGCAGCCAATCCCCACCTGCGGAGTTTAGTTTGCCAAGTGTGTTCACACACATTATGTAAGCCCAGTAAACAATCCACTGGCACCAACGGGAGCACAATTTGCAACAATTGGGATAAACAGCCAACAACATGTTTCCAGAAGATTTGTAAAGGAAGACAATCCCACCAAATATGCAAAAAGGTGCCAACAGCCCCCCCACACCTCCAACACATTGCAGAAGATCTCGGGAACATTTTATGTAACCTAGCAGGGGTATAATACCACCTGGTAAACACCTTGTAGGCATTCTCCTGTATAAGAACACAAGAGGATGCCTTGCCCACCTCAAGACAAAGTTGGGTCCACTCCCTCTCTGAGAAAGAACACCCCAAGTCCCGTTCCCAAAGACCTTTGTATTTAGGGTGAAAGACAACCGAGCCCCTAAAATATTGATAGAGAACTGAAATGGGTTTGGGCAGGTTACGAAGTGTAAGCCACAGATGTTCCAAGGGAGCCCTTGTCCTGATCGAATCCCCAGTCCAGCCCTGTGATTGAATAAAATGTCGGGTTTGGGAGTAAGCTAAAAAATCCCCCTTAGGCAAAGCTGCACTCTTCTGAAAAGCCTCAAAGGACACCAGGATCCCCCTATGAAGGACATCTGAGAACGTCCGGAGTCCCTGACGCTCCCAGCGCTTAAAAACCGAACTCTCCCTACCCGCCGGAAAAAATGGTTCATCCCCCAACGCCCCCAGCAGCGAAGGCACCATCCCTGCTCCCCATTTCTTCCGCGTCTCCCACCATATCCGCAAAAGGTGCGTCAAAATAGGGTTTCTCAAAGTTCTAAAAACCACCCGTGCAGATAAAGAGTACCAAATCAAGGTTCGTAAAACCCGGGTACCCATTAATTGCTGTTCCAATTGTACTACACATTTTTGTTCCGCTATATCGCAATCCAACAAAATTCGCAATTGTGCAGCCCTATAATACCAGAACAAATTGGGAAGTGCTCGTCCCCCAGACTCACGGGGCAGCCACAGACACTGACGAGAGATCCGAGGCGGTTTCCCCTTCCAGATAAACCGGAAGAAGAGAGCATGAAGTTCTTTTAACACCACAGTCGGGAGCGGTATAGGCAGTGTTTGAAAAAGAAATAATAAACGAGGCAAAATATTCATTTTAATAACCGCTATCCGTCCCCACCAAGACAACCACAGCCCAGACCACCGCTGCAAGTCCACCTTGATTTGCCTAATAATGGGGGTATAATTTAAAGTGTACAGTTGAGACAAATCCCGAGAGATATAGATCCCCAAATATTTCAGCGCCCCAGAAGCCCAACGAAACGGGAATCTTCCCGACAGTCCCCTCTCTTCATCGGCAGTCAAGGTGATCCCCAACAATTCCGACTTATCCAGATTAACCGTAAAACCGGACACCATACCAAATTCGGCAAAAATGTCTAACAAGATAGGGAGGGAAATTTCAGGGTCACATACATATAACAAAACATCATCAGCAAATAACGCAAGCCGATGTTCCTGAGCCCCAATCCATAAACCCCTCATGTCTGGATGTTCACGTATGTGGATAGCTAAGGGTTCAATAGACAGTGCAAACAAAAGCGGAGAGAGAGGGCACCCCTGACGTGTACCCCGTTCAATTGAAAAAAATTCTGTGTAGTCCCCATTCACCCTGATAGTCGCCCTCGGTGACCGGTAGAATGCTCGCACCCAAGCCAGAAAGAAATCCCCACACCCCGTCCGCTCCATGACCTGCCATAAAAAGTCCCAACCCACCTGATCAAAAGCTTTCTCCGCATCAACTGCTAAGAGAGCTACTTTATCCAAATTATGCTGCGCCTCCCAGAGAAGATGCAGCGTTCTTTGGATATTATCTCCAACCTGGCGTCTTTGAATAAACCCCGATTGATCCATATGAATCAGGCTAGGCAAGCACTTCCCCAGCCTGAGAGCCAAAACTTTAGCCAAAATTTTTGCATCGGTGTTCAATAATGAAATGGGCCGGTACGCACCACAACTATCAGAATCTCTCCCCGGTTTAAGCAATATCGAGATACCCGCGTCTCCCATCGATGGCGGTAGTGAATTCCCTTCCCTCACCCCATTAATAACCCGTACCAATAGAGGAGCTAGCTGGACCCGATACTGTTTGTAAAAACTATTAGTGTACCCATCTAAACCCGGGGACTTTCCCAATTTCAGCCTGGTGATAACCCCCAGTACCTCCCCCAAGGAAACAGGACTATTAAGATATCCCATATCCGAGTCTCCCAGGTGTGGCAATGTCACTTTATCTAAATATGCCGTGATAGAGTCCAATTGTACCCCCTCCACTTTCCCATATAATTTGGTGTAGTAGGAAAGAAAAACCTTCTTAATGGTCCCATCCGTACACTGCATTTTCCCCTCCATATCCCTAATTCGGGTAATAGTGGTTCTTGCTTGTTTCAATTTAATGTATCGAGCAAGTCGCGAGCCCGCTTTATTGCTGTATTCATATATCGTCTGGCGCAATCTTAGTCTATAAAAATCAATCTCTTCCATCTGTAGAAGAGAAAGTTCATGTCGCGCTCTCAGAAGCTGTGCAAACACTTCTGGATCTGGAGAGCACTGGTGTTGCCTCCCCAAAGATATCAAAGTCTCCTGAAGGGATACAGTTCGTCGCTCCCGCTGTCGCTTAAGGCGCGCCCCCCATTTAATAAAGACCCCACGGATCACAGCCTTAAGGGCATCCCACAATATGGAGTCACTCACCGCGCCATTATCATTGTCATGAAGATAGTTGATAATAGTCTCTCCCACCTCCCTGTCCACCTCTGTATGCTTTAACAGTGATTCATTTAGCCTCCAAAAGGTCCGATGATGCCCCACATCCCAACAGCCTTCACAAGCTATCCAGACAGGCGCATGATCAGAGATATGTATAGCTTCAATTTCAGCAGTTCTGATTCCCCCCCATTGATTACGATGAGTCCAGATACTGTCAATCCTAGCATAAGAACCATGAACAGATGAATAATGGGTATACGACCTCTGGGATGGGTGATGCAAGCGCCAACTGTCGATCAAGCCCAAGGAGGACATCAGGGCAAGAAAAGCCTTGCGAGAAGCTCGGGACGATGATCGAGGTCCTCCCCGGGAGTGATCCAGCAGCACATCTGGAGTGACATTAAAATCCCCCCCCCAAATATACAGACCCCCTAACAAAATTGACTAAATCATCTGTAAGAGAACCATAGAAGGCCGCCTGACCCCCGTTAGGACCATAAATGTTAATTACAGTGATAGGACGGCCCTGTATTGTACCCTGCAGAGCCAGACACCTTCCCCCAGAATCTCTGTACACCTTCTGAACAGTAAAACCCAAGCCCTTTCGGATAAGAATAGCCAGTCCGCCCACCTTCTTAGCAGACTGACCACTTTGATGCGTCCATACTTGCTCAAAGTAAGAGGACCGCAAGACCCCCACATGTCTGGGTCTCAAATGGGTTTCCTGCAGCATACATATATCCCATTTTAATCTATTCAATTCACGATATACTATATTACGTTTACCCGGACTGTTTAAACCGTTTACATTCCATGATCCAATAGTAAGAAGTTTACTTTTACTCCCTCCCAACCCCCCCCCCCCCCCCCATACCTGAAGCTGACCCCCTCAGTGAAGGTCTAGCCAACCCTTAGAAAGTGAAAAGTACCCCAGGCGACTAGCCCAAGCAGCTCCCCATGTCAACAACACAAAACCAAAAATTGCAGCAAAACAAGCCGCTAGTAAAGCTAAAGAGAAACATTAGAAAGTGCAGAGTCTCTTTCCAAGATCCAGACCGGAGATGGCACACCACTCAGCACCTCTCCCAGTACATGCCAGTCAAAGTGGCCTCGTTAAAGCATAGTCTAGATGGGAAGTCCTCTTCATCATCAAGTCCCCTGTTTAGCTGCTCGCTTGCCAGAGCGCAGAACTGTAGACCAAGCGCCAGGTACTCCCGAAGTACTAGCTGTAGCCGGCGCTGGCATCGTCTTCGGGATATTCACACAACCCAGCTCTTTCATAGCTGTCCAGGCTTCCGTGACCGTAGCCACCTTTCGAGACCTCCCGTTGATAGTAAGCCAGACCCCAAAGGGGAACAGCCACCTGTATTTGTGGCCACCATCCCTCAGCACTTGCGTGACCTCTTTGAACGCCCTGCGCTTCTGTAGTGTAGACCATGCTAGGTCCTGGTAGACACCCACTTCCAACTCTTTCCAACGAAACCGGGGGTGACGCCGTGCCATCTGCAAAATCTTCTCTTTAAGGGAAAAATCCGCAAAGCAAGCAATGATATCTTTATAGCCAGGTCCTCTCACAGGACCCAAGCTCCGATGCGCTCTCTGTAGTTTAATCTCCTCAGGTATCTCAGCTCCATCCACACCTAGGAGACTCTGGCAAAACTCTCGCACCACAGTCTTGCAATCACGATATGCCTCCCCCTCCGGGATTCCCTTAAACCTATTCTCAAGATCCTCCACCTGCGCTTGTAGTTCCTGCAGCTCAGATGTTAAATGGCCTGTGGATTCCTTGACCCCAGTAACTGTGGCAGACAGGGCTTCCACGTGCTCTTCAGAGGCTAACACTCTGGCCCCCAACTCCCCCACATCCGCACGGAGCTCCGCCAGGGCAGCTTTCACATCCACTCTCACTCCTACCATTTCATCCTTCAGGTCCTGGAACCACGTTTGAAAAGACTTGTGCACCGTCTCACTGAGCTCCCCCGAGATCGCCAAAGTCCCAGCTTCAACCAGCTCTGTCGGCGCCGACGGCCCCGCGGCCATTTTAAGCGCGTCTCCTGCACTCCCCTGTGCCTCACTCGCTGTTTTCTCTCCTCCTTCGCCGAAATATTTAAATTTATCAAGTTTCTTCCGCGTTGCCATGGCTTCACCCGCGAACCGCGATCTTAATAATAAGCGCGTTTTAGCGCTGGAAGCTGAAAAAGCTCTTTTCCTCACCGGCCCCTACGGAGCTCCAGATTCAGGCAGCCATGCGCTAGGATGACGTCACTTCCCCCTCTCATGATCCCCTTCTTAATCATTCCTAGCATTCTATTTGCCCTTTTTGCTGCCGCCTTGCATTGCGCGAACGGCTTCATTGACTTGTCGACTAGTACTCCCAAGTCTCCCAAGTACTGCACTCTGGGACATCCTGCATTCGTGTATAAGATTTTTGTTATCAACATGCATCACCTTACACTTATCCACGTTAAACCTAATTTGCGATGTCACAGCCCATTTCTCGAGCGTGTTTATGTCACGTTGCAGGTCTTCGCAATCCTCCTGCGTCTTCACTACTCTGAATAACTTTGTATCGTCTGCAAATTTAATCACCTCATCGTACCAATTTCCAGGTCGTTTATAAATATATTGAAGAGCAAGGGTTCAAGCACCGAACCCTGCGGCACTCCACTCGTGACACATTTCTAGTCCGAGTATTTACCCCCCACTCTCTGTTTCCTATCCATCAGCCAATTTTTATTCCATGTGAGTATTTCACCCTCGATTCCATGGCTTGCAATTTTTCAAAGTAGTCATTCATGCGGACCTTGTCGACCTTGTCGCATGCCTTCTGAAAGTCCAGATATACAATGTCGACCAGGTCACCCTTGTCTATCTGCCTGTTTACTCCCTCAAATAAGTCACAGCAAGTTCGTCAAGCAAGATCTTCCTTTGCTGAAGCCGTGCTGGCTGGTCCTCATCAGATTGTGTCCGTCAAGATGATCAATGATGCAGTCCTTTATCACCGCCTCTACCATCTTTCCCGGTACCGAGGTCAGACTCATCGGTTTTCAGTCTTAATTTTTCATCTGGTTGACTATGACTTCTGAATAAGGGGGAGAGAGAGAAGGGATTTAGCATTTAGTTCAGGCCTTTTTGAGTTGTAATTCAGGGTGAGTTATGTTCAGGTGCAACAGCTATTTTTGTGTGCTTTTATGATTTATATATGTTCCTTTGTAACCCACTTAGATAAGGCTGATATTATCTATTACATTTATATCCCACAATTTCCTGTTGAAGGAGCCACAGTGGGATTTTGACGTGATTGCCCTGGTTCTCAACCTGTTGCTTTAATCTTTGGGCTGTGTGGGCAGCGTGCGGCATGAAAGGCACAGCTATGAAACAGTTTGAATGGTTTCTAAGCAGAAGAATTTGACAGGGTCTGGTGGGCGACTGGTCCTCTGCTATTAAACCTCTAGCCTGTGGTGTAAGGCAGGGCTCGACCCTTGTCTGTCTTGCACCATTAAATGAAGTCATTGGGATGTCTTGAGTGTTAGTGCTTTATCCAAGTCTTGTTACTGGGGTCTAATGAGGACAAGTGTCTCAGAGCCACTGTCTAATCAAAATTGAGCAACACAGAGGGCCTGAAGTGTGCGATGAGACACTCATATGGGCATATGTGGGTTTCCCACAAATCTAATATGTCAAGAGCTAGTACAGCTCTTGGAGACATGGAGGGACCACAGCCCAGTCTTCGTGAAGCTACTACTATTTATTATTTCTATTGTGCTACCAGATGCATGCAGCGCTGTACATTAAACACGCAAGAGAGAGCTTACAGGACCCAGGGTCGATCAGTATATACTGTTAATGAAGGGGTGGTACAAAGGGAAGAAAATTAAAGAGTCACGGATGGCATAGGAGGCAAAATTCAGTTGTGGATTAGGAATTGGTTATCAGAGAGAAAACAGAGGGTTGGGTTAAATGTCATTTTTCTTAGTGGAGGAGAGTAAACAGTGGAGTGCCACAGGGGTCTGTACTGGGACCAGTGCTATTTAACTTATTTATAAATGATCTGGAAATTGGAACGACGAGTGAGGTGATTAAATTTGCAGATGACACTAAACTGTTCAAAGTTGTTAAAATGCATGCGGATTATGAAAAATTGTAGGTGGCCTGAGGAAATTGGAAGATGAAATTTAATGTGGACAAATGTAAAGTGATGCACATTGGGAAGAATAACCTGAATCACAGTTTCCAGATGTAGGGTCCACCTTGGGAGTTAGCATCCAAGAAAATATGATGGAACCTTCTGTCCAATGTGCAGGAGCAGCCAAAAAAGCAAACAAGATGCTAGGAATTATTTAAAAAGGGATGGTTAACAAGACACACAATGTTATAATGTCTCTGTATCGCTCCATGGTGCGACCTCACCTAGAGTATTGCATTCAGTTCTGGTCTCCTTATCTCAAGAAAGATATAGCGGCACTAGCGGCATTAGAAAAAGTTCCAAGAAGAGCGACCAAGATGGTAAAGGGGATGGAACTCCTCTCGTATGAAGAAAGACTAAAAAGGTTAGGGCTCTTCAGCTTGGAAAAGAGACGGCTGAGGGGAGATAGGATTGAAATCTACAAAATCCTGAGTGGAGTAGAACAGGTACAAGTGGATCGATTTTTCACTCCGTCAAAAATGACAAAGACTAGGGGACACTCGATGAAGTTACAGGGAAATACTTTTAAAACCAATAGGAGGAAATATTTTTTCACTCAGAGAATAGTTAAGCTCTGGAACGCATTGTCAGAGGTTGTGGTAAGAGCGGATAGCGTAGCTGGTTTTAAGAAAGGTTTGGACAAGTTCCTGGAGGAAAAGCCCATAGTCTGCTATTGAGAAAGACACGGGAGAAGCCACTGTTTGCCCTGGATCGGTAGCATGGAATGTTGCTACTTTTTGGGGTTTGGCCAGGTACTAGTGACCTGGATTGGCCACCGTGAGAACGGGTTACTGGGCTTGATGGACCATTGGTCTGACCCAGTAAGTAAGGTAGAGAGGGTAGAAGACTACAAAAGGAATTGGAAGCGTGGTGCTGAATTCAAGGCCATCTGCATTGTCCTTCTATCATTAAAGGACCGTGCCTTATGAGCAGGTGTGTTGGTTCAGTTTGGGGAGAGGGACATAGCAAGGTATCAGACAAATAAATATACTCCCAGACTAGAAAAGAAGTGACTCTAGTTTTGACATTCAATTTAAACACCACATAGGGGATCCTTGCTTGAATGAATGAGGGACACATTCTTCGCTGGGGCTCTCTCTCCACAACACAGTTCTTGAATTTATCCCAATGACTATTTTGACACTTTGTAAAATGTTGATGCTAATAAAGTGCTTCAGAATTCTTCCTTCCTAATCACTTGCACAACTGCAGCATCTGGCTTCCTCGGTTCCTAGACTCGCTCACACACTCCAGTGGGCGTGGAAGAGGTTAAACCTGCCTTAGGAACAGGAACAGGGTGTGGGCAGTAATCTGGCCTTGGGGCCCTCGTGACGTGCTTCCTGGCAGTTCTGTAGTGGAACGGGGTGGTTTACTTCGGTTTCAGTGCTGAGAGAAGCTAGAACTGGGATTCACAGCGCAGACATGGTGTTGAACTCGGAGGCAGGGAGTGGTGAGTGGGGACAGCTGGGCAGTATTGGGGAGGGGGTCTAGAAGTGTAGGATTAAGGGGTTACTGTCTGCTACTGCTACTATGGAAGTGATGCAGTTTTGGGGGGAGGAATGAGAACAGCATTGCAGGAGAGTGACTCAGTCATATATGTCGCTCCCTTTAGGACACTGCTCTTTTCACTTAGGGAAAGGAAGGGATTATATGCCACTTTTTTTACAACCACCCTCACAGCGGCTTGCGTACAGGTACTTCAAGCATTTTCCCTGTCTGTTCCAGTGGGCTCACAGTCTGTCTAATGTACCTGGGGCAGTGGTGGATTAAGTGTCTTGCCCAGGGTCATAGGGAGCAGTGTGGAATTTGAACCCACAGCCTCAGGGTGCTGAGGCTCGAGCTCGACACCCCTACCTGGGACCCTGACTTATTGGGGGAGGGGACTTCTGGGCCTTTGAACACAGGAACGTCATAAATGAGGGCACGTAAAGCCCAACCCATCTAGTCTTCCCAGTAAGGAAGCCAGAGTTGTATATGCTGCACTGGAAGCTTTACGTCACTCACCGAAATGAGGAACTTCTACTCCACATTCTTAAACACAAATTTATTAGGGGCTTTTCAAGTTTGCTGCAGTTTGAAAGTTTCTTTTTTTTTATTCAATTGTCAATGTAGGAATTTGAATTTCTCTTTCTTTATCTTGATTACGTGGCATTTCTTGGACTTGCACTGTAACCCCCCGAGAGGTGCTTTCATATCATACTCAGCCCCTAACACTAGTCTCCATGAGCACATTCCAGATACCCTTCCCAATTTCTGACCCTTCCCTGTGAGTGGTCCTCCACATCATTTTCAGTGTGTGCATGTTTGTGAGGTTGCCCTCTGGCGGTTTCGTGGTACACAGGTGTCTGGGGTGGCTGCCCTCTGGTAGTCTCTTGGCGCATAGGTATGTTGAATGATTCTTCTCTCACAGGTCAGATTCATGTGTGTGGTTCTCTCTAGTTTCTTGGTAAATTGCATACAGGTAATGTCTCCTTAGTGGATTTACATAGTTCTCCCTCATGGCTCGAAATGTCTGGAGGGCTGATGGAAAGAGTTTAGTCTGCAGGATTGAATGAAGGGGGCATTTGTAATGATTTTGCTAATAAATGTAGGTAGTGCCAGGATCTGGGAGCTTATTAAATTACTTGAAGGGTGTCCTAGAAAGAGGTGAGGTCCCAGAAGTCACGTCACACCCATTCTTGTTGGGCTGGTTCTGAGAAAGATTGGTGCATAGAACCAGACCGGCTACCCATCAGTCCTTCTGTTACATGAATATGAAACTTCATCCCATAGAGAGACAAAAAGGCCAGGGTAAGTGCATGAACTTTGCATAGTCAATTAAAATGTGTCCTGGAACATTCTGTACCACCTGAAAGGCTCTTTCAGATTTCACAGGTCCTGTATTCAGCAGACACGCAGCCTGGAGTAAGAGTCTGCCATCATTGATCGAGAATTCAGAATAATTCCCAGACAGCAAAGTTCACTCCGTAACGGTTTAATGTAGTTGTCGACACATAAACTGTGCGATTAGACCCTGCACTTGATTTACAGAAAAGTGAAGCCTATTAGTCAGAACCTATTTATGAATAACAATAACTTACATTTCATTAAATAAAGGTCAAAATTATTTGAGAAGAAAAGAATCCTGTCTGCATATATCAGTGAATTGCAAACTGTGTGCCGCAGTGAGATTCCAGGTGTGCCGCCAGGGATTGAAGGACACATGAGTGTCACTTCTGGCGTCGGCACCTCGTTTTCCCTGGTCTCGGGGTTGTGGCTGGAGGACCTCTGAGGATACGCGGCCATTGACGTGATGACATCGTTTTGACATCCGCGCATGCTCAAAGGCCTTCCAGACAGGGAAAATGAGACGAGGTTCACGTGGAGTGTGGCCGGGGTTGTAGGTGTGCCACAGAAAAACATTTGCTCCGTTAATGTGCCAGAGCAAAAAAAAAAGAAGTTTGCGGGACACTGGCGTATATCATGTAGGAAGCAGCATCTTTCTTCCTGTAAGATGGTACTGGATGTCAAATGAGCTGGCAGAGAGGACGGAGCCCTGGGGAGCCCCAATCTGAAAGACCAAGAACCATGAAATTTGTTAAAAACAGGTGGCGGGAGGTTCCTGTCATAAAACGCTTCTTAGTTTGGAATTGTCAGTGACCCCTGAGGAAGAAGTGTGACTCGAAACACAGACCGTGTTAGGTCCCAGTTTCCAACCAATCAAGCAACGGTTAATTGTCTTCAATAAGGATCCTGAATCTTGTACATCATCTCTGCAGTTCTTTATTTTTGGTCTACTACAGACCCATTGGATTCTTCTTTGTTGAGCCCAAATCTGAGACATCGTCAGCAGTCCTCATTGTTTCTCAAGGTATCTTGGTCTATTTGCCATGCTTTGATGTCTCTGGCATGGCAGCCTGTGGACTTCCGGGTTGTCCAGGAATTGGTTTCTCTCACCACGTTAATGAGATTTATTCAGAGCTTGTGGTGGCCAATGAAGTGATGTAGTACTGGATGGCACAACGGAAGAGAGCACAGTCACAGTCCGGTGGATCCCTTAGAGAGAGAATGGATAGTACCCAGCTTCTAGTGTTGGTCTGGATTATTTTGGGCCTTGCTTAGTAATGAATGTGCCACATCCTGAGCTGTCAGTGAGTCACAGGGGCAGACTCAATTCAAGAGATTCTGCACTGAGGAAAGTCAAATTGCCAGTTTCATTTTAACCACATTAAAACAGCATAAAGCAACATGCCAGAGAAGAAAGAGAGTCTTTAATTAAAAAGACAAGTAATCTGGAAAAGCTGGATGTTCTGCAGACCAGGAGCCGTTCTCGGTGTTTGAGTTGGGCATCTGGCTCCTGAGTTTTGTTCTGCATTTTGCACTCGAGCCTCTTTCAGGTGCAAGGATGGGGTTTCGGGCACCGTCTGCTGCCATGATGAGATTTCTCTCGTCTCGCTTCATAGATCTCATCATAAACTTACTCCTCAGGACTGTGGGAAGAGAATCTGCACTTGCCTTTTCTTTCACTTGTTTATTGGGCTTTATTAACTGCCTTTTGAAGAGATTCACCCAAACTGCTGAAAATCAGATACGGTTTAACATAAAACTTAAAATTTTGTTTAATAGTATAACAATAGTAAAATGAGCAAATATGTTTAAATGTATTTATTAAACCCAAGTGCAAAAACACAAACAATGGCAAAGTACAACGTTTTCTTAGTATAATGGCACAATATAGAAACCCCTTACCCATCCCCCATCCCCCCCCTACCAACACATCCCAAGATAGGCACAAAATATAATTTAACAGGATAAGGATCACGTATTCAAAAGGCGAGTGGTGTAAGGTCCCTCTAGAAGTGCTCCTAAATCAGACGAAAGCGATCGCCTGCACAAGAGTCAATGTCCACAAATTGTCTACGTTCTAAGGAGGCTTGTACAATCATTGCCGATCTCGGTGGATCACAGGACAACCAGCTGGACAGGATTGGCATGGCTCGGGCAACAAACGCAGACATACCTTTAGGTCTAGGCGACACTATCATATAAAAACCAAACAATGCTCATGGGATAGGGGTCCACCGCCTATCCCACAATGCTGATGTAAAATGTCCCAATCGAGTCCAAAAGGACACTATAAGAGGACAAGACCAAAACATAGGGCCCAAGGTAGCCTGGGCCTGACCACATTTTGGACAATCATGAGACTGCGTGGGATATAAAAATGAGCAAATATAAACATAAATACAAAATAGGACAAAGAAGGACAAGTCTGAAAACTACAGATCCATGGAAATGACATTACAACACACAATACCAAAGAACAGAGCTATAATGCTAATGTCTCTCTACAGTATAGTTTACCGAGAGGTCAAGTGGTTGGCGTACCTCCGGGCTCTGTCCTGGGACCTCTTCTTTTCTCCGTCTACACTTCTTCCCATGGCTTCCAGTATTACCTCTATGCTGATGACTCTCAAATCTACCGCTCTATGCCTGAAATGTTTACAGAAATACAGGCCTGAGTATCAGCTTGCTTCTCTAGATGCAATATAAAATTAAATATGTCCAAGACTGAACCCCTTATCTTTCCTTCTGAACCTGCCTCTCCCCTTTCTCAATTCTGTTTTGGTGGATAACGTTCTTATCCTCCCTGTGTCATCGGTTCACAACCTCAGAGTCATCTTTGAGTCGTGTCTTTCCTTCTCTTTCCATATCTAACACACAACCAAAACTTATTTCTTCTGTACCACATTGCTAAAATATGTCCTTTCCTTTCTGAGCACGCTGTCTACGCTCTCGTCACCTCTTGCCAGGACTACTGCAACTTCCTTCTTGCGGGTCTTCCACTAATCCTTCTCTCTCGCTTTCAATCTGTGCAGAATTCTGCTGTATTCCACCAGTGGTGTTTTGTTTATGTTGCCCTCTCCTCAAATCACTTCACAGGTTCCCTGTCCATTCTCCGCATACAGTTCAAACTCCTCTTACTGACCTACGAATGTATTTGCTCTGCAGCTCTTCAGTATCTCTCCCTATACTCCACCCCGGCAACTCCATTCATCTGGTGAGTCTCTCTTGTCGGTACCCTTCGCCTCAACTGCCAACTCTTGACTCCATCTCTTCTACCTTGCTGCGCTGTATATCTGGATCAACCTGCCTTTACTCAGTGCATTGAGCCCCATCTCTGGTAGTCTTCAAGTCCTTGTCGTTCCCTCTTTCTACCCTACCCCTCCACCTCTTAAGTTCCTTGTCGTTCCCACCCAAGTATCATATTTAAATTCACCTTTCCACTTACTCTAATGCAGCAAGACTTGGACAACCTCTACAATCATGACGCCAATGGTGAAGCCTAAGAGAACGCACACAAATAAAACAGAAATGCCGTTGCTACTACTTCAACTGTCCTCCAGCGCTGGGTGGTGTTTGGCTGGCTCAGAAAAGCTACTTCAAAGTAACCTTTAAAGTTCTGTGGATTCATCGGTGTAATTGGAAAACAATTACGTCAGCCATCATTGTACTATTATGTTGAGGCTTGTTCAGATGGGTTTTCCATTGTAGGGCCTGAATGTTCAGTGGTTCAAAACATGTTTAAAAGTTCACTGTTTAGTGAGAGCCTTTCTGGAAGGATGTGACTTAGTGGCTGGATCTATATCTATATTTATACATGCACACATGAAGATTGATATGGAGATTGATATAGCTGACTTAATTGTGTACTGGGATGTTTTTCTTGTCTATAATATGATAAATATTAAAAAATTTAAGTTTAAAATCAATATTGCCCAAAGTTATCACCTTGAATTAGAATTAGAATGGCTTACTATTTATTATTTCTAAAGCACTGCCAAGCACAGGGTCCTTAATTATGACTGACGGAGGACAACTCATGTTTCAGCCGTACCCTGAAGAAAGCCAAAGCACAGTGGACAAAATGTCGGTTCCACTTAGATGCGGCTGCAACAGTCATAATGTACACATACAAGTTACAGCTCCTGTTTCTTGCCGTTTTATGGAAAGGATTTGATTTTCTCTGTTAGAAAAAGAGATCCTAAAACCGTCTTAGATTTTGCACAAAAGAGTGGTGTAGAGTCATTGACATAAAAGTGGTTTGTATTGGGACCGATTCTGTCTCATCCTTACAGAGATTCAGGAAGACCAAGTGCAGTGTCTTTAAAAGGCTTTGGGCAAAAGTGCCATTTGTACAGGCTTTAAATGTGATTGAGGACTTCTTCCTGATTTAAGAGATCCTTCAGCACTTCACAAAGGAATGCCTGCCCCATAGCTAATTAAAGCACTGCTTAATTACAGTAAGAGGGCTCATAGTTTTCCCACTACTAAAATGAACGTTTTTTTCATTGGTGTAACTTGGTCATTGGATACTGAAGACTTTATAGGGTAGTTGAAAATGTCCAGGTTTCCCATCAAGATGAGCTTGTGAAGGGAGGCCAAAGAGAGCACGCATGCGTATAAGCAGCTGGTACAGACAGGCAGGGGTTAAAGGGGGCAGATCAGGCACAGGCTGCATCAGGGAGGTGGTGCCTGTTTGATGGAGATGTACTGAGCCGGGTAGCAGGCCGGGAATTGGGAATCGCTGCTGCTCCTTCACCCTGGCAAAGGAGGCACCATGGACTGTGAGGGCAGACTTTGCGCACTCTCTGCTCTTTGTCTGGCAGGGGACGACAGGATAGACTGAGGGCATCTGGTAAGGTGATGCAGCGTGTCTTTGTCCGTCCTTGTCCTTAGAGGGAGCCTTTCTTCCATGTGTAATTGAGGAATCTGGGAAGGGGCATGGCTGGGATTCCTTGTGTTCAGACCTTTCCTCCCCTTCCTTCTGAGAAAATAAGATGAGTCTGACACATTGGCAGATTTTCCATGAAATGTCTGCTCACAGCTGAGAAATGCTCCAGTTGTGACAGTAACGCAGCATTTGCATGCGTGCACACACACACACACACTATACGAGGGGGTGCTGAAAAGATCTCAGCCCAACAATGTCAAAACCGAAAATTTCAATTCTGCAAATTGGCACTTAACGAAATCGGATGACACTCTTTTCAGCTACAGTGGTAAAGTAATGCTCAGAATTTAGGAAGTTGGTTGGCTGACTGGGCTGAGAACTTTTCAGCACCCCCTCATACCCCCAACCCTCCCTCATTTCATGTGCACATGCGCACACAGTATCCTCCCGTTCTTTGCTCCCTGTGTGCACACACGCAGCATCCTCTGCTGGCAGCTTGTCCTTTAATTGGCCTGTGCACTCTGAGTAAAGGAGACCCTCATCTCTGTAATCCTGTGTGACACGCTGACAATGCAACTGTGTCATCATTTATGAACATTGCTTTCCTGGATTTTCTCTCTGTTAAGATTCTTGCATCTAAGATGGAGAAGATTACATAAAAACATAAGCAGTGCCTCTGCTGGGTCAGACCAGAGGTCCAACAGGTCCAGGACCTGTGTAGAAGTCCTCTATCCCCTTTTCCTTCAGAAAATTGTCCAATCCCTTCTTGAACCCCTATACCGTACTCTGTCCTATCACGTCCTCTGGGAGCGCATTCCAGGTGTCCACCACCCGTTGAGTGCAGAAGAACTTTCTAGCATTGCTTTTGAATCTGGACCATTGTGAGAGAAGGGACACACGCTTAGGTTGACATTCAGGTGCTGTAGGTAGTTTTTTGCTCTAGACAGCAGTAGAAGATGAGGTAATTTGCTCAAGGTCACAGAGTATATCATAAACATAATTAAATTTAATATATATAAAACTTCAATAACGTAAGCAGAAGAGCATTTGCACAGAGAGAAAAACACAAAATATTTTTCAGCTATATTCAAAGCCCCAGCCTGTGAGGTGGTCTGTTGAATCTCTAGATGACTGAGAGATAAACGAGATGCTCAGAGGAAAGGCCTTACCCCCCCCCCAAAAAAAAAAAAAAAAAAAAATATATATATATATACATACACACACATAGATACATTAATTGTTTGCTTCCTCTTTTACAGAGGAGAGTTTCAAGGAGGCACCTGTGCTAGAAACATTCTTTCAGGGTGGATATTGGAATAAATTGGCAAATCACTGGAGCCAGATGGCCTTTTCCAAAATTCAAAATGAAATTACTGACTTCCCATTTAAATTGGTCACCCTTTGTGCCCATGTTTTAAAAGGGTGATTTCAGAAAGGGAGCCTGGTATTAGGCCAGGCAAAATGATTGAAGCTTGTTTGAAGAGTAAGACTGCTGACCATCTGGCTCAACAGCGATTAGCAGAGAAGGGCAAACACTAGATTAAGGAAAGAAGATATGCTTTACCAATCAGTTGGATTTTATTTTATTTCTGGGAATGAGTTACTAAACATATGGACGGGTGAGTTAGTGGATGTAATATATCCGGATTTTCTGAAGTCATTTGACTAAGTCCTTCATGACTCAGGAAATTAAAAAAAAAAAAAAATCCTGTGGTAGAAGGCAGAGCCTCATGAATTTGTAATTGGAAACAGAGAGTAGGACTGAATGGTTCTCTCTCCAAATATGAAACGGTGAATAGTGGATACCCCAGGGTTTGCTTGTCATTTTAAAAGATTTCTGGATAGAACTCTTGCAATTCGGGCAGGAAAAATGAATGACTGGCTGGGTAATATTATTATGCGTGCTCCATCTTATTTTATTTTTAGAAAATTAGTAAAAACACAGTTGTTTGATCGATTTGTAACCTGATTCACTGTTTTAATTTTTTATCTAGTATGTATTTCTGATGATTTGTATTGTATTTTTTTTTCACTGATTGTCCAGTACTTCTTATTGTAAACCGCCTCGAACTATTATGGCTTTGGCAGTATACAAGAATAAAATTATTATTATTATTATGATCATTTTTTTTGCTGATGACATAAAATTGTGCAAAGTAGCTAAATCACAGGAGGTCCCTGTAAGACCTGGGTGTCTAAAATTGCAAAGTGATACAGAGAAGGAAAGATCATCAAATCTATATAGACAGACAATTCTGGGTTCCACATTGTGCATTGCCACACAGAAAAAGGCTTTTCAGATTGTTGTGATCAATACGCTGAAATCTCTGAAGAAGGGAACAATGTTAGGAATTATTAGGAAAGGAAAAGAAAAATAGAACTTATTATCCCTCTGTATAAGTCTAGTGATGCAAACCCAACCTCGAGTATTATGAGCAGTTGTCTTTTCCCCATCTCAAGAAGAATAGAGCGAAACTGGAAGAGGGTCAGTGGAGACTGACACGCTAAAGGGGATGAAATGTTAAAATACCTACGTGGCGTAAATGCACATGAGGCGAGTCTCTTTCATTTGAAGGATGCTCTGGAATGAGAGGGCATAGGATGAAGTTAAGAGATGATAGGCTTGGAGTAATCTAAGGAAATACCATACATTTTTTACAGCAAGGGTGGTAGATGCGTGGAACAGTCTCCCGGAAGAGGTGGTGGAGACAGAGACTGTGTTTGAATTCAAGAAAACCTGGGATAGACACGTGGGATCTCTCAGAGAGAGAAAGAGATAATGGTTACTGCGGATGGGCAGACTGGATGGGCCATTTGGCCTTTATCTGCCATCATGTTTCTATAACCATAAAGCTCTATGACCTCACAATGCAGGTGCAAAAAGCCTTAGCCTATAGGAAGAGGAGATGCAAATGTTAAGAGCCTCAGCCAATAGGGAGAAGAGGAGATAGTGGATTCTGTGGATGGGCCATTTGGCCTTTATCTGCCATCATGTTTCTTTGAAGAAGAGGTAAATAGATTGGATTTGGATTTGTAGCTCAAAGGTGAGGTACCTACAGGTGCCTTCCCCTACTGCTCTATTAGACTGTTTCTCAGTTGCCTCTGCTTGCAGAAGAGATGCCTGAACAGAGAGACGATAGACATGTATAAAATAACGAATGAACTAGAAGACGCACCATGAAGTATTCAGTAGTACATTTAAAACACATTTTTCACTCAAATTAAGCTCTGGCATCTGTTGCCAGAGAACGTTGAAAAAGCAGTTGGCACAGTTGGATTTAAAAAGGTTGGACAAATTCCTGGAAGAAAAGTCCGTAAAGCAGCAAGATGCAGATTTCAAAATGGAACATAATACGCCAAGTGGGGCCACACCAATGACTTGTACAGTGGCCTCAACAACTCCTTTCTTTTTTGTTTGGATTTATTTTAACTTAATTCACAAGTTAAACACTAGTAACAGAAACATGGATTAAAGATTAGAAAAGTCATTATTGAAGGAGGAATGTAAGGAGATACTAAAGGAAAAAATGTCAAAAATGAACTTGAATAAAATTAGTTCTCCACGGGTTCCATGGCTGGAGTCATGATTCTTCCAGATGTCTGGGTAGGTAGAACCAACATTTCAGCCATCATGCTATGAGCTCACCCTGAAGAAAGCCAGAGCATGATGGCTGAAACATCGGTTCTACCTACCCACACACGGCAAGACCGGGACAGCTGCAACAATGAAGGAATTTATAAGGATAGGCCAAATGAAATGTTGCTTCCAAAGGTAGAACTTCCTGCTGTAAGGCCAAAAAGGCAGTTCTTGTCTGTTTTGTTACAGACCGTGGAAATTACGAAATTATTCAAACACGAATGAGACCACTAAGGTGGTCCTTTCAGAATTCTCAGACAAAAGTTTCCAACACAACTGAAATATCTAGAGGGGTCAGACTTACATCTTGAGTTAATTTCTTAGAGGAAATATAGTAGACCTTATTTAAAGGCCGAATAGCTGTAGGGAAAAAACTCAACCTCAATCAAATATTTCTGCGGTAGAAAGGTTCAGGGACCTAGGAAAATTGAGGCAATGAGTCTTAACGAAAACTTGAATAGAAGACTCTGTCTTCCTATGTAGAATTTTTTTTTTCACAGTAGATGCCATCAAGTTCTGTGAGCCCATAACCTCTTCCTTGAGAGTCTCAGTCTCAGTGGTAAACTCCTTTTGGTGCCATCTAAACTCTCAATCAATTTAACTCACCAGGGCAGACATGTCCTCCACAGACTTCTCTACGATACCGCTCAGTCTCTGGAGAGCCTCCCGAATGCTCTGTGACACAACCACTGGAATCTTCACAGGTATCGAAGCACAGATCTCCCTTGGCAATCTCGCCCTGTCCTGGATCCTCCTCTTGCATTACTACTACAGAATAAATCTCAGCAGTTGCCTGTTTGTCAGTCAGCCATTATGGAGGGGAGAGTGCAACTTCTGATCCAAGGGCAGAGAGTTTTCCTCCCTGCACAGCCACATGGGCATCTCTGCTTCATAGTGGGCTATTGTTCTAGCAGCCAGAGGAACCACCTTGACAACCCTTTTCTCTTAGGATGTGTACTATTACTATTTATCATTTTACAGCATTGAAGCGCTGTACATTTATCATGAAATAGACGGTCCATGCTCAGAAGAGCTTACAATCTATTATCCCAGGACAAGCAGGCAGCATATTCTCAACATGTGGGTGACGTCACCAACGGAGCCCCCTAGCGGACGTTTTTGCAAGCAGACTTGCTTGAAGATCTTCAAGCTTGCGATTAGCCCGCGCATGCGCGCGAGGTTCTCCCGCCCGACCTAGGGCATGCGTCTCCTCAGCATGTCCTCAGTTCTGTTTTCCGCGGAGCTAGAAGCACTGCTCCCTTGCTTCGCGCGATCTCGTTGTCCCTCTTGCACCGCAGCTTATTTGGTTATTTTCGGTTAAGTCACTGTGCCCGCGTCTTTATTTTCTTTTTTCCGTTCGAGTATTTTTGGCAGGGTTCCCTGGTCTTGTTCTGGCCACCTAGCCTCGCGGGGCCGCGGCCGTCTCTTTTCATATATCCCGGCCTCGTTCCGGGTTTAAAAACTGTATTAAGTGCAACCGGGTTATCTCAATCACCGACCCTCAACGCTGGTGTGTGTAGTGCCTGGGTGCGGAGCACCGCGCTAAATCGTACCCTCGTTGCGCAACTTTGCAACCGCGGGCTCTTCGTCAGAGGGTGGCCAAGATTCTTCAACTTTTTGGCCCCTTGGATCCTGCGGGATAGGACTCGAGCTCGGCCTCGGCGCCCTCATTGGGTGCCTCGGCCTCGAAATCCCCCTCGGCTCGAAGGCCCTGGCCTCGGCTCCTATTACTCCATCCTCGGGTAAGTCTCCTCTTGCCTCCTCAGGTGTGTCGGCAAAGAAGCCTGCCTCGGCGTCTTCGAGACATCATTCTAAGCGTGCCTCCTCACGTTGGAAATACTCTTCCTCGAGGTCGCCCCCGAAGGAGCGCACTGCTGCACCTACGATCCAACAGCCCTTGGTCTCGGTGCCCATGTTTGAGGACATGCTTAAGGCTATACTTACCACACAGTTTTCCTGGGTGATGAGCCATCTTGCCCCGACCTTGATGCCTCTGACCTCGGACTCGACCCAGCCTTGGTCTGACCAGCCTGAGCATCCTTATCTCGTGTCTCGGGGCTGTGCCCGCAAGACTCGTCGGGTTCCCTCGAGCGATTCGTCATCCCCCGAGTTCCCTGTGACTTTTCGAGGGTCAAGGATCTGGGCCCGCTTTTCGCCCGCTACTTTGTCGAGGCTTGCCCCTCATAAAAAGCTCCGGTCTTCTCCACCCCTTCAAGGCAGTTCTCCAACATAGAAGCCTTCCAGGCACACCATTGTCCTCGAGTTGGACTCCAGCCTCTTAAGGGGTCTTCTTCGAAATTTTCCTTTGCCCCGTCTTCTTCGAGGCTCCACCAGCTGATTCCTCAGACTCCGAGGTCCTCCCCAGTCCACCTTGCACAGAGTCATTCCTCCACGCCCCCCAGACGCTTTAGTCGAGCCTCTTCCCTTTCCCATTTGCGGGATTCTGAGGCCCCGGCTCACTACTCGAGGGAAATTTCTCCCTCTTTCTCAGCTGCCCCCAGATCTTGTTCAGGGTCTCCTCAGGAGGATGAATCTTCTTCTTGAAACTCCTCCTTTACTCGTTTCATCTCTGACATGGGTAGGGCTTTGGACCTGGACCTCAAGTCTGAGTCCTGTTGTACCCAGAAATTCCTGGCGGAAATGGGTGTGGATCATCAGCCCCGTGAGGTGCTGCGCTTGCCGTTGCACCAGGTTCTTCAGCAAACATTTCTCCGGAACCTGAAGACCCCCTATGCAGTTACGGCTATTCCCTCCAAGTTGGAGTCCCACTACCGGACCATCCCGGTTAAGAGGTTTGAGAGTTCCCAGCTTTCTCACAAATCCTTGGTGGTTGAGTCTTCCTTGAAGAAGTCCAACCCCTCGAAGGTTTACGCTGCTGTCCCTCCAGGCAGGGAGGGCCGTACGATGAACAAATTTCGATGATGGCAAACCGTGTCCTCAACTATAAATTTATCTTCACGTCCTACCTCCGGTTCTGTGTGGACGCCCTCCTCTCATTCCGGGAGGATGTACCGGAGACTCGGTGTCAGAAGTTTCGTCTCCTCGAGGAGACCCTCTCCCAGCTCCGCCTCTATATGTTTCAGGCGGCCTATGACGCCTTCGAGTTGTCCTCGAGGGTCTTGGCGTTTACGATCACCATGCGTCGCCTTGCTTGGCTCAGGATTGTGGACATGGATCTGAATCTCCAGGATCGTCTGGCCAATCTCCCTTGCGTGGGTCATGAGCTGTTTGATGATTCCATAGATGCGGCCACTAAACGCCTCTCGGAACACAAGCGGTCCTTCGTCTCTCTGGTGAGACTTAAGCCGAAGACCCCTCTGGCTCGGCACTATAAAATTCCTCTCCGGAGGTATCCGCAGAAATCTACTCCTGCGTTCTCTCGGCCTCCTTCAAAGCGGCCGCAACAGCAGCAGCAGCGCCTGGCTAAGGCCCAGCCTCCGGCTTCGGCGAAGCCTGGGCCATCTTTTTGACAATTCCAGTGTGAGCCTTTGGGCTCCCTTCCTCCTGGAGTCTTCCCCCCTCCCCATCGGGGGTCGTCTCCATCATTTCTATACCCAGTGGGAAAGTCTTACCACCGACAGTTGGGTGCTTTCCATCATCCGGGAAGGGTACTCCCTGCACTTCAGTCACATACCCCCGGACCTTCCTCCAAGAGAGTTTCCTTCTGCCCGGTCTCAGCTGCCTCTCCTTCTGCAGGAAGTTCAGGCCCTTCTTCGCTTTCGGGCGGTCGAGGAGGTTCCTACGGACCTGTGGAATACTGGATTTTATTCCCGGTACTTTCTGGTACCCAAGAAGACGGGGGATCTGCACCTGATCCTGGACCTCCGTGCTCTGAACAAATTTCTAGTCAAGGAACGGTTCAGAATGCTCATCCTTCCTACCTTGTATCCCCTCTTGGACGAGGGGGACTGGTTGTGCTCACTGGACCTCAAGGAGGCATATACGCACATTCCGATACACCCAGCCTCTCGCCGGTATCTGAGATTCCGGGTGGGGGATCTCCACCTCCAATATCGTGTCCTTCCCTTCGGCCTGGCGGCCTCCCTGAGGGTTTTCACAAAATGTCTAGTTGTGGTAGCTGCGGCCCTCTGTCTCCACGGCCTGCAGATGTTTCCCTACTTCGACAACTGGTTGATCAAAGCGTTCTTGTGCCACAAAGTTCTGAGAGCAACAAATCAGACCATCTTGCTCCTGCAGAATCTCGGCTTCGAGGTGAACTTCCCCAAGTCCCACCTCTGTCCGTCCCAGTCTCTGGAATTCATCGGAGCAGTCCTGGACACGGTCCGTCTCCGCTCCTTCCTGCCTTGGCCTCGTCTAGAGACCCTTGTTCGTTTATGCCAGAGGGTGGCCCATCTGTCCTCAGCCCCGGCTCAGCTCATGATGGTCCTCCTTGGTCACATGGCCTCTGTGGTTCACGTGACTCCTTTTGCCAGACTTCACCTACATATTCCACAGTGGACTCTTGCGTCCCAATGGAACCAGGATCGAGACCCTGTCTCTCGACTCATTGTCGTGACTCCTTTGTTGAAGAAGTCTCTCCGTTGGTGGATGCTCTCTTCCAATCTTTCCAGAGGTTTTATGTTTCATGCCCCCCTTCCGCAGAAGGTCCTCACGACGGACTCGTCGGCCTATGCTTGGGGGGGCTCATCTGCACTGTCTTCGCACTCAGGGTCTTTGGTCCAGTGCCGACCGCCTTTGTCACATCAATCTGCTGGAGCTTCGAGCGATTTTCCTCGCCCTGAAGGCTTTTTGTCACTTGCTTCGCAACCGGGTGGTGCTGATCCGCACAGACAACCAGGTCGCCATGTACTATGTCAACAAACAAGGGGGCACGGGGTCCCTGTGCCAGGAGGCGATGCTGCTCTGGGATTGGGCCATTCGCCGCAACATATTCCTTTGAGCGGTCTACATTCAGGGCCAGCACAATTGTCTGGTGGACCAGTTGAGTCGTCTTCTGCAGCCTCACGAGTGGTCCATCCATTCCTTGACCCTGCATCAGATGTTTGCTCGTTGGGGGACTCCGGACGTTGATCTATTTGCATCCCCCCTCAATCACAAGTTACCCCACTTCTGTTCCAGGGTTAACACCCCTCTCAGGCTCGAGGCGAATGCTTTTCTGCTGGACTGGACGAACCTGTTTCTGTATGCGTTCTCTCCATTCCCTCTGATTCTGAAGACTCATCAGGCTCAAGTCTGCGAGTGCCACCATGATTCTGATAGCTCCTCGGTGGCCCCGACAGCCATGGTTCTCCCTTCTGTTGCAACTCAGCTCCAGGGAGCCTCTTCTTCTGCCTGTTTTTCCTTCTCTGCTTACGCAGAGTCGAGTTTCTCTGCTTCATCCCAACCTTCAGTCTCTGCACTTGACGTCTTGGTTCCTCGAGACTTAATGCCCTCGTTCCAGTTCTCACAGCCTGTGATGGACGCCCTGGAGGCTTCTCGGAAGGAGTCCACTCGCCAATGTTACCATCAGAAGTGGACCCGCTTTTCTTCCTGGTGTGCTTCTCGACAGCAGGAGCTGCTATCCGCCTCCTTATCTGATGTCCTGGAATATTTGTTACACTTGTCTAGCGCTGGACTCAAGTCCACCTTAGTGCCATTGCTGCTTTTCATCAGCCGATTGACAGGAAGCCTATCTCTGTTAATCCTGTGGTTTCCCGCTTCATGAAAGGCCTTTTCCACGTTCACCTGCCCCTTAAACCTCCTCCGGTGGTTTGGTATCTTAACGTGGTCCTTACTCGCTTGATGAAACCCTCGTTTGAGCTGCTAGCGCGAGCTCACTTGAAGTTTCTTACTTGGAAGGTTGTGTTTCTTATTGCTCTCACTTCTGCCCGTCGGGTCAGTGAGCTTCAAGCCTTGGTAGCAGACCCACCTTTCACTGTCTTCCATCATGATAAAGTGGTTCTCCGTACCCATCCTAAGTTCTTGCCTAAGATTGTTTCTGAGTTTCACATCAATCAATCCATTGTTCTTCCTGTGTTTTTTCCGAAGCCCCATTCTCACCCTGGAGAAGTGGCTCTGCATTCTCTTGATTGTAAGCGTGCACTGGCCTTCTACTTGAAGTATACCACTCTTCATCGTTCTGCTCGCCAGCTGTTCCTCTCTTTCAATCCTAATCGCTTGGGTTGCTCTGTTTTTAAGCGGACCGTTTCTAACTGGTTGGCCGCTTGTATCTCTTTCTGTTACGCTCAGGCTGGTCTCTCCCTGCCGGGTCGAGTTACAGGCCACAAGGTCGGAGCGATGGCGGCGTCTGTTTCTTTCCTCCGCTCTACTCCTCTTGAGGAAATCTGTAAGGCTGCCACGTGGTCCTCGTTCATACGTTTACCTCGCACTACTGTCTGGATATTTTCTCCAGGCGTGATGGCCATTTTGGCTAGTCCGTTTTGCAAAATCTGTTCTCCTGAATTGCCAACTCTCCCTCCATCCCATTCTGGTTAGCTTGGAGGTCTCCCACATGTTGAGAATATGCTGCCTGCTTGTCCTGGGATAAAGCACAGTTACTTACCGTAACAGGTGTTATCCAGGGACAGCAGGCAGATATTCTCGCAATCCACCCACCTTCCCGTGGTTGGCTTCTTTGCTAGCTATCTGAACTAAGGACATGCTGAGGAGACGCATGCCCTAGGTCGGGCGGGAGGGGCACGCACGTATGCACAGGCCAATCGCAAGCTTGAAGGTCTTCAAGCAAGTCTGCTTGTGAAAATGTCCGCTAGGGGGCTCCGTTGGTGATGTCACCCACATGTTGAGAATATCTGCCTGCTGTCCCTGGATAACACCTGTTACGGTAAGTAACTGTGCTATTTGGACAGACAGGACATATAGGGGTTGAGGAGTTTGTTGCAGAGAGAATGATAGGATTGGACAAAGGTATCTTTGGGAGTTAGGAGTTGAAAATGGCTTTTAAAAAGTGGGCTTTTAGATTGGATTTTGAATACTGCTAGAGACAGAACTTGACGTAATGACTCAGGCAGGCTGTTCCAGGTATATGGCACAGCAGGATGGAGTCTGGAGTAGACAGTGGAAAAGAAGGGAACAGATAGGAGGGACATACCCAATGTACAGAGCTCACGGGGAGAGGGGGAGGAGGAGCATAGGAAGAGATGAATGAGAAGAGATATTGAGGGGCTGCAGAGTGAATGCACTTGTAAGTCAATAAGAGGAGTTTGAACTGTATTCGGAAGTGGCTGGGAAGCCAATGAAGTGACTTGAGACAAGGGGTAATGTGAGCGTAGCGGCTCTCATGGAATATAAAGCAGTATTTTGAACAGATTGAAGGGGAGAGAGATGTTTGAGTGGAAGACCTGAGAGAAGCAAGTTGCAATAATCTAAGCTAGAGGTGATGGATGAATGGATAAGTGTTTTGGTAGTGTGCTTGGAAAGGACAGGTCAGATTTTTGTAATACTATAGAGCAGGGGTCTCAAAGTCCCTCCTTGAGGGCCGCAATCCAGTCGGGTTTTCAGGATTTCCCCAATGAATAGGCATGAGATCTATGTGCATGCACTGCTTTCAATGCATATTCATTGGGGAAATCCTGAAAACCCAACTGGATTGCGGCCCTCAAGGAGGGACTTTGAGACCTCTGCTATAGAGGAAGAAGCAACAACAACAAGACACTCCTGATTTGCCAAACAAATCCTAAACTAGAAAAAACAAGGAAGGCAACCAAGTCACATCAAGGTCTGCGTGGGGGAAACTTATAAGTTGTGAGACAAGTTTGGCACTGTGGGCTTCCCCCACGCAGACCTTGATGTGACTTGGTTGCCTTCCTTGTTTTTTTATAGAGGAAGAAGCAACAGGTTTTAGCAGTTTGTTGGATCTGAGCAGAAAAGGAGACGGGAGTCAAAGATAGAAACATACATAGAAACATGATGGCAGATAAAGGCCAAATGGCCCATCCGCAGCTTCCACTATCTCCTCCTCTCCCTTAGTCTGATGCAGTGGTTCCCAACCCTGTCCTGGAGGACCACCAGGCCAAACAAAGGGGAATGACCCCAAAAGATCCACAGAGAAGAAAGTCCAAGAGAAACCAAAAAAGCACTGTGGAGAGACGATGATCCTGAAATGGACTTTAATAGAGAAACAAAGTTCCAAATCTATATATATAAAATCGGAGGTATGTATGTGTGTATGTATGTGTGTGTGTATGTGCCGCGATCACGCAAAAACGGCTTGACCGATTTGAACGAAACTTGGTATGCAGATCCCTCACTACCTGGGGTGATATGTTCTGGGGGTCTCGCGGCCCACCTGCACACGTGTGCGGAGCTACAAACAGGAAATCAGATTTCACCCATTCATGTCAATGGAAAAAATGTAAAAAGCTGCCATTCTCACAGTAATTCCAACTATAAAACTTTTTATGACACTATAACCACTAGGGACATCGTTTCTATTCTACCACGGACACCATACATATAAAGTTTGTATGTTCTAACTGTGTTTGTAACTGTTTCCTTCATGCACCCCAGTTCATAATGTTATTACATTACATGAGTACTCACATATCCTGAACTAGGAACACAGGTTCCATTCTGAACCGGGAACAAACTACATGGAGTTTCTTTTCAACCTGAGTTTCCACATATTGAGTTGTTTAAATCAATACTGGAACTTTTGGATGCCACTTATTCCAACAGATCTTCCTTTTCAGTTTAAGAGATTGCAAATTCCAGTGAGACTTGCATTCTCTATCACAATCAACAAATCACAGGGACAGACTATTACATACTGTGGAGTGGATTTAAGATCCCCCTGTTTTTCCCATGGTCAACTCTATGTTGCTTGATCAAGGGTGGGTTCACCCAAGAATTTATATGTTCTTGCTCCTGGAGGTGAAACTAAAAATGTTGTTTATAATCAAGTTTTGTGTTAGTTGTATTCATTTTGTCAAATATTTCACATTATAATTTGAATATTGTACTTTTTACAAAGCTGTTAAAAAATAATTTCATTCACCACTATAAAGTATCTTTATTTGAATCCATTTACAGTGTTATTGCTATAATTAAATACCCGTGCAACGCCGGGGCATCAGCTAGTATGCAATAAAATAATCCACATGTATGATAAAAATCCACATACAAGTCAAAGGACCTAATTCGATAACAGCTGCTGCTCCACATATCAGTATGTTTCCATGTATTGATCAACATTGGACTTTTAGGGACCCCCTGAAAAAGACATTTTGTTGAAACGAAGTCTGTGTTGGGTCCTGTGCCGTTATCGAACTAGGTCCTTTCATTTGTATGTGGATTTTTATCATACATGTGGATTATTTTATTGTATATTTGGAACTTGAATTTTTATTGCATATTTGGAACTTTGTTTCTCTTTGTTTCCCCCTTACTCTTCCATTCTATATATAAGCTCATGTAAACCTTTTCCTTTCTCTCCTTATATTTTAAGTTCTTATAAACCGTGCCAAGCTCCACTTCCGTGGAGAGGATGCGGTATATAAACTTAAGGTTTAGTTTAGTTTAGTATTAAAGTCCATTTCAGGACCACCAGGCCAGTCAGGTTTTTGGGATAGCCCTAATGAATTTGCATGGGGCAGATTTGCATGCCTGTCACCTCCTTTATATGTAAATCTCTCTCATGCATATTCATTAGGGTTATCCCAAAAACCTGACTGGCCTGGTGGTCCTCCAGTTCAGGGTTGGGAACCATTGGTCTAATGCTCTTTCCACCTGCATTGTGAGGTCATAGAGCTTTATGGTTATAGAAACATGATGGCAGATAAAGGCCAAATGGCCCATCCACAGCATCTACTCTCTCCTCCTCTGTCTAATATCTCCCACGTGCTTGTCCCATGCTTTCTTGAATTCAGACACAGTCTTTGACCTGAGTTTGCGAGCTGACAAGACATGGAGGAGGAGAGTGTTCTTCACGGAAATAGAGAACTGGGGGGAGGTGGAAAGATAAGGGCCTCGGTCTTAGCCATATTCAGTTTTAGATGGCGGTGAGACATCCAGATGGTAGTGTTGGACAGACAGGCTGAGACTCAGGCCTGGATACCTGTAGAGAGGGCTGGTGTGGAGAGATAGATTTGGGAGTCATCAGCATAGATTGAAAACCATGAGAGGAGATCAGTGCACTGAGGGAACGGAGAAAAGGAGAAGGTCCCAAGATAGAGCCTTGGTATATACTGATGGATAGTAGTGGAGGAGGACCCACACTGAAAGTGTGGTGGGAGAGATAGGAAGAAAACCAGGAATCCAAGTGAGGACAGTATATCAAGGATTAGGTGAGGGTCAACAGTGTTGAATGCAGCAGATAGATCGAGAAGAATGAGGATAGAGTAGAGGCCTTTGGATCTGGCCAAGAACAGGTCATTGGAGATTTTCAGAAGGGCAATTTCCTTGGAATGCAGTGGATGAAAGCCTTTACTTTTCATTTGTAGTTCTCCCAACTTTCCTATTGTTTTATGTTTGTCAAGTATTGTTTAGTGGGTATTTATTTATTGTAAAACGCTTAGAAGTCCTGATTTGCGTTTTATCTAAATTTTAATAAACTTGAAAACTTGATTGAAGTGAGTCAAGAATTGCTTGAGATAAAAGGAAGTCTAGGCAGTGGCAGAGGATAGCATATTCAAGTAGCTTGGAAAAGAAGGAAAGGAGGGGCATGTGGGGTCTAGTGAGGGTTTTTTGAGGACAGGTATAACTACTACATGTTTGAAGACATTGGGGTCAGTTGCAGTAGAGAGTGATAGATTGAGGGGGAATGACAGTGGAAGAGAGAGTGCTGAACAGGTGGGTTGGAATCAGATCAGAGGAGCAAGTAGTAGGTTTTGAGCAGAGTCAATGTGTAGTTTCCTCTTCACTGATTTCAGAAAAGGAGGAAAGGTGGCAGAGTGGACAGGTAGAAGGGAGGGTGGGGTGGCCTGGTTGAGAATTCAAGGTGAATATTCTGAACTTTGTGTAGAAGAACTCAACCGTAATCTGGGAAGAAAGGGAAGGGGGGATTGGAGGTGAGGGCATTTTGAGTAGAGAATGACACGAGGACAAATTTGTCCCTGTCCCAGCAGGAAGTAAATTTCCCTGCCCCATCCCTGCGAGTTTTGTCACCGTCTCTGTCCCATTCCCGTAAGCTCTGCCTTAACCACGCAAGCCTCGAACACTTATGATTTTCAAGCGTTTGAGGCTTGTGCAGATGAGGACGGAGCTTAGGCATTGGTGGAATGAGGCATGATGACATCACAATCTGAGCTCTAGAATGTTGCTACTTAGGATTTGAAAGCGTTTGAGGCTTGTGCAGATGAGGACGGAGCTTAGGCATTGGTGGAATGAGGCATTATGACATCACAATCTGAGCTCTAGAATGTTGCTACTTAGGATTTGAAAGCGTTTGAGGCTTGTGCAGATGAGGACAGAGCTCAGGCATTGGTGGAATGAGGCATTATGACATCACAATCTGAGCTCTAGAATGTTGCTACTTAGGATTTGAAAGCGTTTGAGGCTTGTGCAGATGAGGACGGAGCTTAGGCATTGGTGGAATGAGGCATTATGACATCAGAACCTGAGCTCTAGAATGTTGCTACTTAGGATTTTAGAGGGTTTGAGGCTTGTGCAGATGAGGACGGAGCTTAGGCATTGGTGGAATGAGGCATTATGACATCACAATCTGAGCTCTAGAATGTTGCTACTTAGGATTTTCAAGCGTTTGAGGCTTGTGCAGATGAGGACGGAGCTTAGGCATTGGTGGAATGAGGCATGATGACATCACAATCTGAGCTCTAGAATGTTGCTACTTAGGATTTTCAAGCGTTTGAGGCTTGTGCAGATGAGGACGGAGCTTAGGCATTGGTGGAATGAGGCATTATGACATCACAATCTGAGCTCTAGAATGTTGCTACTTAGGATTTTCAAGCGTTTGAGGCTTGTGCAGATGAGGACGGAGCTTGCAGGGATGAGGCAAGGAAAGGAAAAGAACTCACTGGGACAGGAAAATGAGTTCCCGCAGGAACAGGGAAAAATATGTCCCTGTGTCATTAAGCAAATTAAATGGTCCTAGTATTCTTGTTTTTAGAGGCACTAGTAAAAGCAGCGAAACAGAAGCACTCACTCTACAGCAAAGATTCCTGTTGCCGTATTGCCACACCCCCAGAGCGCTATTCTATCATCATCATCGTCTCCTTTCTTCTGCTTACAGCTGCTGGACTGCACAGAGTGAGTTTTAACCAGCAGAAAAAAGGAGCTGTTGATGCCTTTGTACAAGTCATTGATGTGGCCTCACTTGAAGTATTGTGTTCGGTTTTGGAGGTTCAAAAAGGCTGGAAGTAGATCATAGGAAGATGAGAAAAAGGATTTGGGGTTTGCTCCAAAAGACATGAGAAAAGATTGGAAGACTTGACTATGTTCACCCTAGAGCAGTGTTTCCCAAGTTGGTCAGCTTTTTAGAATATCCACAAAGGAGGCAATGTATGCAAATCAATCTCATACATATTCATTGTGGATATCCTGAAATGTTGACTGGCAAAGGGGGGGGGGTGCTCTAGGACTGACTTGAAAAACGCTGCCCTAGAGCACTGATCCCCCAACCTTTTTTTTGTACCTTGGACCATTTTCATGCAAGACAAATTTTCCACGGAATGAGGGGAGGGATTCAAGTGCATTATGTATAATATAAATACTTTTTGTTTCTATTATTATTACATTGTAACATATGTAATATATTAATACAACTCAACATAATGCAGAGTCAGTGGGAGCCCTGAGCTCGTTTCCCTGCAACTAGATTCTCTCGTCTGGGGGTGATGGGAGACAGCGACACCTGAAGTCTGTTCCTTATGTCCAGTCTATTCTGTAATCTCATTTTGGTTGCTGTCATTGCAGAAAACCCACTTCACAAAGATAGGATGTTGGAAATGTAAGCTAGGGTTATCTTGTGGGCTTGCCGAAAAAACCTGAGATAAGTGCAGGAAAGAGGCACAGCCTGAAATAGTCACTTTTTTTAAAAAAACCAAAATCCCAAACCTTGCAAACTAATGTAAATAAAAGAAAACATTGTATTCTTTCTGAGCGGCTTGGCTTGGCACTGCCCACGGCTTGGTGATTGGGAGGAAAGGAGGGACAGGGAAGATGTGATACCATCATTTCAAAACCTGAATAGTGTTAATATAGAAACAAATATTTTCCAGAGAGAAAAATGGTAAAAACTTAGAGTACATGAATTGAGGTTGCAGGGTGGTAGACGTAGGAATAACGTCAAGAAGGGTGGTCAATGCCTGAAGGCAATGGAAAGTGACAGAATTTGAAAGAGCATGGGATGAACATAGGAGTATTCCTAATTAAAAAGAGGATCATATAAAAGCAAAACTCAAATGACTATGCACGTTGATAGATGGAGTGGTGCTAAGATCAGTGCCAGGAAGACTTCTATAGTCTGTGTCCCATATACGAAAAGACAGATTATGATGGGCCGAAGAGGGCTTCAGCGGCAACTCCAGTAGTTGTGATGTGTCAGGTGGACTTCCGTAGTGTGTCCCAAAAATGACAAAGAAAGATGAGGCAAACAGGAGAGAAGGAATCCAAAGCACAGGAACCCAAGCCAAGCATCAAAACTCACAATGGGCCTCCAAGAATGGGTTGGCATTAGAGGTCAACAATGGCAGTGGTACACTTTGAGTGATGCCTTCTCTTCTTTCAGATATCAACAGGCAAATGCCAACTCGAGTAAAGGTAGAAACAATGTTGCCAGGATTTTATGGCGTCAGATCAATTGTGCCTCTCTGGTCAGCAAAAAAAACCCCAAAACCAAACAAATTATTCCATGTTCATTGTTGGTTTAATGATGACTGTTGGGCAGACTGGATGGACAGTTGAGATCTTTATCTGCCATTATCTACTAGGTTAAGGTAGACTTCAGGAAAACCACTGCATATCTCTTGGTGGTGGAAGGGGAGGGGGGGGAGAGCTGCATGGAAGCCATCTACAATGCTTGGAGTGGAGGAGGAGCCTCATGGTTGGAGCAGTGGGTTGAGAAACAGGGAGATTTGCATGAGAATGTCATCTGGTCCCCATTGAAATGGATTTTATATTGCAGCGTCCTCAAATCCTATCCTGGCTCCCTGTGATCTTGGACAAGTCACTTAACCCTCCATTCTTTCAGATACAATCTCCTATTTAAGTCTTTCAGGGACAGCCAAGCCCAACGTAACTCTTCAAGAGCTACAAGAACAAGGAGCAGCAGATGAAAGGTGTTGGATTTTATACTATGTTAGTGATTGGTTTTATTATTGTAATCTGCGTAGGTTCTAAGCAGGATATAAGATTGTTCAATAAATAAATATTTCCTAAATCCCTTCATTTCAGGACCTGGACTGGCCACTGTTGGAAACAGAATACTGGGCTCGAGGGACTATTGTTTTGACCCAGCAGGGCTGATATTATGTTTTTTGAGTTAGTTTGTCTTCTTTTGGGGCTGGGTGCACCTGTAATGAAGCGCCATGCCAGGGCTGCACACCTGAGTCCCACGTGGCGCAGTTTGGTCTGTTGCTGAACCCTTTCTTTCTGTTCCTCTCTTAGTTCCCAGTGATCTGACTCCAGAGGAGCAGCAGGAACTGGATAACATCCGGCGTCGCAAGCAGGAACTGCTGGCAGACATACAGGTGATTCAGTCTAGCAGTCTGCAGGGCTGTGCTGGGGGATGGGAGAGCAAAGTGAGGCTGCCACGCCGTGCTTGACGTGCAGACGCTCGCAATGCCCACACATCCATGAAGTCAAGGAGGATGACACCCCCACCACCAGCCATCTGGATGTTTCTGTTGTGTTCAGGCACACCCTGCTTCCTGTTTGTAGCTTTAATCAGTTTAACCACAGCTCAAGCCCTGCTGTCTGCTGCCTCCTCTCCTTTTTACTTTCTCCCCTGTGTGGTTGCTCTTCCTTAGAGAGAGTGAGCACCGACTCTCACAATGGCATTTAGCAGTAAAACTTAAAGGTTGAGGAGGATAAGGGGAGCAACCATCAGGATATCTGAATGCCCCCCCCCCAGGAGTATGGCCATGTGCTGCAGTGAGGAAATATGTCAGCTGACAAAAAGATCCCCTGAAGTCCAAGTTTGTCTCCCATCCTCCCTTGTCCTAAATTTCACTGGGTAGCCCCCACCCCCTTCCCTTTGAATGTTTTTCTTAGGGTACGTATGTGCAGTATAATTTACATCTCCGTTCCTCTTCTTTTATTTACATTTCTGAATCTCAGCGGCTGAAGGATGAGATAGCAGAAGTCACAAATGAAATTGAGAATCTTGGATCCACGGAAGAGAGGTGAGGTGTGGCAGGGAGGCAGCCAAACTTTTGTGGGGTTCGGTCAGTCCTGTTAAAGCTTTTCAAACTGTCCGTTTCCCCTTTTGCTTTCTTATTTTAAAAGTCGGTCCCATGCACAGGAGGAAAATTGCCCAGCCATCTGGTATCTTCTAATGCAGTGTCCCGCAAATGTTTTGGCTGGAAAGCACCTGGAAGTGCGTGAAGGCCCATCTGGCCGCCACCCTGAACCCGTCACTTTGGTGGGGGATCCTGAAGGAGGGGAGGTGCGGGAAGAGGAGGAGAGACGATGGCGAGAAGAGTCGTCGGCAGCGGCTGACTGCCTACAGGACATGCCTCTCACTGCGAGAGGCATGTCTGTACCCTCACCTCTTCTCCTTACCGGTGTCGTCGGGGCACCCAGTTTGCGATGCAAAAGAAATCTTTGGTGACACATTCTACATGGTGTGGGTGTGTCAGCAGCTTGTGTCCTGCCCATACTGGAGTCACTGGCTTTGCAATCACCAAACAGGTGGGGGATTTTCTAGTGCATAATGATGAGACAGATGTAGGAAATAGCCTGCAGGGGGCAGTGATGGTCTGGGGAGCGGGCCAGATCTTCGGATACAGGCGCAGGGAGTATGAACTTACGGTTTCTTCTTTTGAAGGAAGAACATGCAGAGGAACAAGCAGGTGGCTATGGGGAGGAAAAAGTTTAACATGGACCCCAAAAAGGTAAGGTACCTTCCCTAGAGGGGGAGGGGGAGGGGGGAAGGGCAGCATCCAGCTTAATAGAGGGATGAGCAAGAAATAAGACTTTTAAAATGATGGAAAACAACAAACGGAATTGACCCCAAAATATCCACAAAGAAGAAAATCCAGAGAAAACCAAAAAAACTCTGTGGAGTGACGATGTCACTCCACAGAGTTTTTTTGGTTTTCTTTTAAAATGATGGGACATATCGGAGGTAGAATGGGCTTCCTTCTCTCGTATTTCTTAACCACCTTTATGAAGAGATTCACCCAAGATTATAATTTTATTAACATAACAGTAAACATAAATCAATGAGGAAAAGTTAAAGAGCAAATTGAATCATGAAACAATCTCAGAAAACCAGAGACACAACAGCGTAGAACAGTGGTCTCAAACTCAAACCCTTTGCGGGGCCACATTTTGGATTTGTAGGTACTTGGAGGGCCACAGAAAAAATAGTTAATGTCTTATTAAAGAAATGACAATTTTGCATGAGGTAAAACTCTTTATAGTTTACTAGTCTTTAAGCCCGTTACATTAACGGGTGCTAGAATAGATGTGTCTGTCTGTCTGTGTTTCTTTATCTCTCTCTCCTTGGCCGCTGTTTGTATCCTTCTGTCTCCTCCTCCCCCCCGAGCAAAGCTGTCTGCGGCCAGCACCCACCTCCCCCCCAAATGACTCTCCATGGCCCTCTTCTGTCTTCCCCCCCCAGAGCAAAGCTGTCTGTCCCCAGCACACCTCCCCCCAAAGCAGCCCCCTTTCCCTATCTCTCCATGGCCCCTTCTGTCTCCCCCCAGCACACCCCTCCCCCCAAAGCAGCCCCCTATCCCTCTCCCTGTCTCTCCATGGCCCCTTCTGTCTTCCCCCCCAGAGCAAAGCTGTTTGCCCCAAGCACACCCCTCCCCCCAAAGCAGCCCCCTTTCCCTCTCCCGCTGACTCTCTCTGGCCCCCTTTCTCTGTCTGTCTTTCTGTCCCTCTCCCTGCCCCTGTGTCTTTCTTTCGTTCTGTCTCCCTCCCTCCCACTGTCTGTCTGTCATTTTTCCCCATTTCCCTATGCAGCAGCAACAGCATTTCCCTCCTATCCCCCCCCCTTTCCTGTGTAGAAGCAGTAGCAGCATTTTCCCCCACTCCCCCTTTCCCTTTTCTTACCTTATCTTCCCTGCTCCATTCGGCCCCTCCCCCTTCTTTTACTGCCGTTGTGGATCCGGCCTGCTCCTGACCCTCCCACCACCGACAAACCTCGGGACTCCAGCCACGTAGGCAGAACTTTAAACACGCTGCTTCGCTGCCTTCTACTGGCGATTTCCTCTACCGCGTCTGTCTCCGATGATATCATCAGAGACGCGGCAGAGGAAATCGGCAGAGAAGGGCGCGAAGCAGCATGTTTATAGTGCTGCCTACGCCGCTGGAGCCGGGAGGCGACGGAGAGGGCAGGGGGTGCTAGCGGTCGGCAGCGGTGGAGAGCAGGGAAGGGCGCGCATGCCACTTGTCTTGTCTCGCGTGAGGCCAGACCGTAAGCCGCGCATGCGCACTTCCTATGTGCTACAGCTCATGGAAAACGGACGCACGCATAGGAAGTGCGCATGCGCGGCTTACCGTTTTATTATATTAGATAAAACTTTCCTTTAACAGTTAAAAGGAAAGATATATAAACTATAAAGTTTTACCTTATGCAAAATTGTCATTTCTTTAATAAGACATTAACTATTTTTCTGCAGCCCTCACATTTAAAGTTTAATATCTTTTCTTTCTCAAAACTGGCACATTTCATTCACTATATTGAAAATAAAATCATTTTCTCTACCTTTGTTGTCTGGTGACTTTATTTTTCTGTGCTTTCAACTATGTTTCCAGGGCCTTCTTGTCCTTTGACTGTTTTTCTCTCCGTCTTCACTTTCTGCCTTGCATCCATCTTTGGCATTAACTTAATGTTCAATATTTCTGCTTTCTTTTCAAAATCTACGTTTCCATGTCTTCCCTTCCTATCTCTCTCTTTTTCCGTCCTATTTCCATGGTCTGGCATCTCTTTCCTTCCTTTCTCTCCCTCCCTCCTTCCTTCCTTTCCCCTGGTCTAGCATCTGTCTCCTTCCCTTCCTCCATGCCCTGGCATCTCTCCCTCCCCCTCCATGGTCTGATATCTCCTTTCCTTCCCTCCCTCCCATGAACTTGGCTTCTTCTCTTGTTCCTCTCCTCTCCCTTCTCCTGCCTTCCCTCTCTTTCCCCAATTGGGTGCAGCAGCAACAGAAGCAGCATTTCCCTTCCCCCTTTCCTGTGCAGGAGAGGCATTTCTCTTCCCCTTTCCCTCCCTCTCCCTTTCCCTGTAAAGCAGCAGCAGCATTTCCCTAGGGTCCCCCTTTCCTATGTAGCAGAAGCATTTCTCTTTCCCTCTCCCCTTCCGTTTTCTTCCTTGTGGAGCAGCAGCGTGTCTGGCCGGCTCGTTCTGTTCAAAGCCGCGGGTGGCGGCTCCTTGCGAGATCCGCACCTGCGTCTGAAGCCTCTATGATGTTGTGACGTCAGAGAGTCTTCCGATGCAGGAGTGGATAGCGCGAGGAGCCGCCAACCCGCGGCTTTGAACGGAACGAGCCGGCCAGACACGCTGCTGCTCCAAAAGGAAGGGAAAGGGGAAGAGAAATGCTGTTGATCGCATCCAGACCGCGGCCCGCAAATAACACCTGGAGAGCCACATGTGGCCCGCGGGCCGCGTGTTTGAGACCGCTGGCGTAGAACATGGAACTGAATTATGAGAAATGGGAAGAGAATACGAGTGCAGAGAAGGGATTCTGTCTCTCTTTCCTCCCCGTCTAATTATCTTTCTGTTCCAGGGAATCCAGTTCTTGATTGAGAATGAGCTGTTGAAGAACACGTGTGAGGACATTGCGCAGTTCCTCTATAAAGGGGAGGGTCTGAACAAGACCGCCATCGGGGACTACCTGGGAGAGAGGTTGGTGGAGCTCATGAATGTTGAGAAAGGCACAGGCCCTGCACAGTGTTTGAGGAGGGGCCTCTTTTCCTTGTACAGTGGAAGGATGGGGTCTCTGATGGAACACAGCACAGCAGCATCCACTTGCAGTTATCACCTCGGGGCTAGATGAAACAAGGCCATCTGAAGGGCTTTGTAAGTCAGGGGGAGGGGGGAATAAAGCTCGTGATATCAGCTTGTCTGTGCTGAGTGTTTTGCTCCTTTCTCTACAGATATTGGAGGATTTGCTTTCTCCCCCTCCTCCATGTGCTTCAACTTGCTCTGTTTCTCTTTCCAGAGATGAATTTAACATCCAGGTGCTTCATGCCTTTGTAGTTCTGCACGAGTTCATGGATCTCAACCTGGTGCAGGCCCTGCGGTGAGTGTACATTAGCCTTCTGTCTCACAGGAGGGGAGGGGCCTTATTTCAATTTGGTGCAGCTTCTGTGTCTAGCATATACTATTACCCTCAACCTTGGGGGGCTGCATTACTGTCAGCCTGGGGGGTGAGAAGAAACATTTTTTCTGGTGCAGCTAGTGGCATACACCATTCCTTTAGCTTGGGGGGGTCTTTTTCCTGGTGCTGATACTGCATTTGCCATACACTATTACTGGCAGCCTGTTGGGGAGGGGTTTCCTGATGCAACTGCTGTGTCTGGCACACACTAGTCTTCTTGGACCGGCAGCTTTATTTCCAGTGCAGACGGGGAGTGCGATATACACCACTTGTGTCAGGAGAGTGGTAGAAATCTGGAATGCTCTTCCGGAGGCTGTTATAGGGGAAAACACCCTCCAGGGATTCAAGACAAAGTTAGACAAGTTCCTGCTGAACCGGAACGTACACAGGTAGGGCTAGTCTCAGTTAGGGCACTGGTCTTTGACTTAAAGGCCGCCGTGGGAGCGGACCGCTGGGCACGATGGACCAGTAGCGGCAATTCTTATGTTCTTATGATCTTCCTCAGGCAGTTCCTGTGGAGCTTCCGACTGCCAGGAGAGGCTCAGAAAATTGATCGGATGATGGAGGCATTCGCACAGCGGTATTGTCAGTGCAACCCAGGTGTCTTTCAGTCCACAGGTACATGGTAGGGTGGGGGAAAATAGAAATAGAGAAAAGGATGGCAGATAGTAAAGCTTTTGCAAACACACCTGGTTGTGCAGGGTGGTTGTATTAGTCCGTGGATGCAAGGCTTAAGAGAGAGAAGACTTTTGTAGAGTTTCTGGAGGCTACAAGCAGACGGTAAGTTGGTTTTTTTAATATAAATATCCAGTCTGCCCATCCACACCCTCTCTCCTCCTCCCCTGTATTTGTCCCAATTATTTTGACTATTTTTCATATACATACATCACAATCGGTTAATCGGGGAATACAAGCTAAAGTCACATATCCTCATAGAAATCTATACATGTGATGTGCACTGAATTTAGAAAGAAACAAACCTCCCAAACCATTTCACCTTTTGCCCCCATTTATCCAGCATATAATGATGATCAAATCCCAGATATAAACCAATGCACCTCAGTTCCACTCGACCATATTTGTATGCAGTCAATTTTGACATTAAACACATCTAATGCAATTTGTGCAGCATCTTCTTTATATCAGGAATCGCAGTTTGCTTCCATGATTGGGCCAGTGTCAATTTATGAGCCTTCTGTGCATTTATACCTCAAACATCTCTGCCATATCTCCTTCCCTCCATATTGAGATCACTGACCATTTTAACAGCCGCCCTCTGAGCCAACTCTGTCCTGTTTATATCTCTTTGAAGGTCGGGTTTTCAGACACTATCACCTGCTTTTCTACTTATTTGACCACCTTGAGATCATCCAAATTCTGCTCCTCTTTCATGCCCAGAAGTTCTTCACCCTCCTGAATTGTACTGCTCTCTTGGGCTTTGACTGTACATTTTTTTAGCCAAGTTCTGGATCATTCTTCCAGCTGATTTTAGAGGGGGGGCTCAGTAGATTAGGCAATAAGCTATTCATAGACCCCGGAGAGGTACACTAATAAACTCCTCACCTAATCTCTAGGACAATGCAGATCAGCATTTTAAGAAGCTTAAATTTTAAGCATCCCCACTCCCTTCATTAAACACTATCAAAATATTTTGAAAAAGACAGCAGTGTAACAGCAGAATGGGGGTTAGCCAGTCTATTGCATAGATTGTCTGCCCTTGGAGAAGCCTTTTGAGTACACCTAGTCCAGAAAGCCTTCATCTCTGGAGCCCAGAATGGCAGAGCTGTGATGGACGAGAAAACGATGAGCCAAGTTGTCAAGGAAAACTGGGAACGGACAATGCACTGGAGCCAGCTTGTTTATTTCAGTCCAATGCCTGTTTATTTCAATATCTTGGACTGAAATAAACAAGCATTGTTTTATCCTGCTGGCTCCTGTGGATTGTCCATTGTCCGTTTCCACTCTTTTCCTTGTCTGGTTATTGGAGTGGCAGGAAGTGATCCAGTTGACTGGCTCTGTCTTTCCAGAAATACACTATCCTTGCACAGAAGAGGGCAGGGCATTAAGTAGCAGAGCTATTGGTGAGGCTTGCTTGGAGAGGTCTGAAGAAGGGTTGGCTCTCACGGTACACAGCAAGGTGCAGGAGAGAGGTATGGAAGCTAAATTTGGGCTGGTAGGGAGAACTGCTGCCTTGCACTGGATTTTTGCTTTGGTCATTCGTCCAATTCCACCTAGCTCTGGAGCAGCTTCTTAGGTCGATGGGCTCTGAACGAGAAGGGTCACATTTTTCTCTGGTACTGGGGCTATATGTTGCCTGTCCTGCTAAATAAAGAATACTGTGACTCCCCTCCCTCTTGAGGTTAAACAGATGATTTCTGCAAGCTTTCTGATTTTTTTTGCAGATACCTGCTACGTTCTGTCTTTTGCCATTATCATGCTCAATACCAGCCTGCATAACCCCAATGTCAAAGACAAGCCGAGTGTGGAGAGATTCATTGCCATGAACCGGGGCATCAATGTTGGAGGAGACCTGCCTGAGGAGCTGCTGCGGGTCAGTATGAGGAATCGTGGGGGAAGGGGATAGCAGCAATGTCAAAACGTCCTCTGGGGCTCACTGTATGCTATATCGAGGGCTATATGAAAAGCTTAGGATATATTAGCAAGTTCCCGCCTGCATCTCTCCAGCCACAAATCAAACCCCTCAGGATCTGTGTTACAGAATGAGCCATCTAAAAGTGAATCACTTTTGCACCCTTTCAAAAACCAGGGGACACGCAATGAAATTACATGCACATACTTTAAAAACAAATAGAAGGAAAAGAATAGTTAAGCCTTAGTTAGAGTAGCTGGGTTTAAGAAAGATTTGGACAAGTTTCTGGAGGAAAAATCCATAGTTTGATATTGAGAGAGATATGGAGGAAGCCACTGCTTACCCTGGATTGGTAGCATGGATTGTTGCTACTCTTTGGGTTTCTGGAAACAGGAGACTGGTCTGGATGAACCATTGCTCTGACCCAGTATGGCTTTTCTTATGTTCCAACTGAGCAGTGGTCCTGTTTCTGCATTTGGAGACACTACTCTTCTGTAATCCAGTGCGCTTATCTATGAGAAATAAACCTGTTTTCTCGTGAAATCTTTGATGCCACCCACAGCAGGTAACTGTGCAGTATTTCTTTATCTTACAGAATCTCTACGACAGCATCAAGAACGAACCTTTTAAAATCCCAGAGGATGATGGTAATGACCTCACGCATACTTTTTTCAACCCTGATCGAGAGGGCTGGCTGCTTAAACTCGGTGAGTATACGTGAGAGATGACGGGGTGGTGAGGGAGCTATGTGGAAGCCTGGAGAGCATAGGTACACTCCCTTTCTATGAAAGAGGAGACTTTCCCAGGTAGGTCAGCTGCACAGAAGTGACTTTCTTTCATACCTGCTTATGGAAGAACCAGTTCTTTCTTATTTCCCCTGTCCTTCTTGACAGCACAAGAGCTGAGTGCATGGCTCTCCCTCTACACAACCCTTCATTTACAGAGAGATTCTGATCAGGTTTCCAGACACAGATGAGTATATAATGTATTCAGCTGGGTGTGGAAATATATAGAGAAATGTGGTAAATCTCTTTTTTAGTTTTTTTGAGGCCTGATGGGAGCAGAGTTTGGAAAGGATTTTGAAAATGGGGAGAGGCCCCTGAATTCCAGTAAATCAAAACATTAGGGAGAGAGGAAGAGAGCAACTATTTAGTTAAAACATTGGAACATCAAGTTTTTTTAAAAAAAGTTTTGTGCTTAAAAATTGCAATAATATATTGAAGAGCATTTTGGACTCCCATCAAAGCAGATATGTAACCGGTGGCTGAAGAACCTTTTGCATGCTTGGCCCTTGGACCCTCAGGAGCTGCCGTGGCACCAGCCAAATCTTTTTCTTTATTTGATGATTATTTTTAGCATGTGGCATTCTGCAGTGTCACGGGACAAGGAGCTGAGAAGCTTGTTACTCTCTTTACAGTTGCTTGTTTTGTAAAAAGTACCTGCCAACTGCTGTTAAGAATCTTTTGTTGCAGGCTGTATTTCTGGTTTTAATTTTCTTTTCTCCCTTGTTTGTATGTTTCCCTGACTTTGGCTGCTTTCTTACTTGCCCAAATCTTCAGGAGGTACGTAAGTGCAGCTCATGGCTGGCTCGCTGGGCGCTAGGATGGCCGCTTTTCTTTCCCTGTTTCTTGTTTGATGGACCTCGTGCTGCTTTTCTTCAGTACACAGTCCCCAGGGATGTCCTGTGGGGAAGGGGGATGTAAAGAGAGTACTGTCATTTATTTTTGGTATTCAGTAGGTTCTTGCAGGTTTCCATGTAAGTCAACACACACACATACGTGGGAAAAGGCAGGCCTAGGTGCAGCAGTGCTATGACCTGCTTCGAATTCGTCTTGGGCCCTTTTTGACACCTAAGAACCTGAACTTTCACGCTCAACAAGAATGAGGAAGCTGCTTAGCAACAAAATGGTACAAGCGGGAATCTAATTCCAAGTCTGTTTGAAAAACAGAGACCCATCAAAAGAAAGCACAATGGGATAATTAAGACACACAAGTGCACGTGACTTTACACAGTGTGCGAAAGGGATGTCTCAGACTTGGATGAAAAGTTACATTTGCCTTAGAACAGGTAGAACTACAGGAGGCTGAAGAAGGGGGGTTATAAATGATTCAAAGTAAAATAAATATGTGCCCTGTGACCCCCCCAAAAAAAATAAGATTGATGGCCAAATGAGTAAGACAAAGGTACAAAATCTATGCAAGAATATGACCAGTAGAGAACGACATGGGAACAAATTTTTTCCTGTCCCGGCGAGTTCTTTTCTTGCCTTTGCCCCATTCCAGCAAGCTCTGTCTTATAGGAATGGGGCAGGGACAGCGACAAAACTCACAGGGATGGGACAGGGAAATTGAGTTCCTGCGGAGACGGGGGCAAATTGTCCCCTTGTCATTCTCTAGTCACCAGTGAACGTGACATCTCCGTGCAGTAGAAAAAGACAAAATGACTGGATAAGTAAGCATGGCCTGATGGAGAAAATCTGGCCTGGATTGTGCTTTCTTTTGCCGGTGTGGATTCATGAATTCAATCTCCTCCTTTTTTGTTGTACAGCCAAAGCGGTTCACATTTTTATTTTCTCTGTCCCTAGTGGGCATTGGAGGGTTAAGTGACTTGCCCAAAGTCACAAGAAACTGCAGTGGGAATCAAGCCCAGTTCCCTGGTTTTCAGCCCACCGCACTAAATGGTGTAGGAAATAAAGAAGATAAAATGATCCCTTTTGTTGAACTATGAACTAATCACCTTATTCAGATCAGAAATGCGGAAAAGACGACAGCTGTGTTACACTTATAAAATTCTTATATTTGTTATCTTTTCTCAACTGAATAAGAAGCTTCTGTCTTTGAAAGTTAGCCAAATAATGTGCTTAGGCCCGTGTTAGGGGTTTTTCATAGGAATTCTGTGAGCCTTGGAACTTCGGCTGCAGCGGCCAGCTTGATCAAAAGGGGCCTAAGTTACTCCAATAAAAAGGTTTCATTTTATCTTATTTGTTGTGTTTTAGTTTTGAAGGTGTGAATGGGAAGCCATTAATAAAATGCATTGTACTAAAAGGTCAAATCATACAAATGCCAAAGGGTTCATTCTAGACTCCATAAATCGTGAAACCTTTTGGTAAAGTCAAACGTCATCTGGCCTTCAGGGAGCTCGTTTTAAAGGCACATGGTAAGGTTTTTGTACATTATTTGGCACAATTCTCAGGATCTGCTAATCTAAAGGACAAATTGTTTTGACTATTAAATGTTTAGGTTTTTGCTGTTTAGTTTTCCTGAATAGGTTGACTTGTTAAAGTACTGTAAGATATCATTGCTGTTTATTTAATTTTGATTTGGGGGATTTTCATTCATTTTTCTTTTTTTTTTTGTACATTGCTTGCAACAGGGGAGAACAAGCGATTAAATTGTAATAAACACTGGCAGTTTCTCTCAAAAGACATAGTCAAGGCTTGCAATAGTTTGCTGGGTTAAAAAGTGTAGCCGAACCTCTGGAGGGCGGGTCTTGCCTGATAGACATAGGAATTGCCACCTCTTCTGGATGTGAGCAACAGGGTAGGAAGCTCCCCATTCGAATCATCGGTTGAGCAATTCTGTCATATGACCTAGATTGGCAATTTTTGGAGACAGGATGCCCTTAATAGCTTAAATATCAAAGTTTAAGATAGGGAAGGTCAGAAATCATTTATCATACCAAAGAAATAAAAGTCTAATACAGAATCAGTGGTGCTGTTGCCTGACAGGGTTATTATAAGGCACTTAGTAGAAAAGTCCATAGCAGAAACTGAAGCAATTGCTTGCATGAAGGCAGATAAAAACCATATTGGCCTATCTAGCCTGCCTATCCATATCATAGAGCTGAAGTGGGACTTGAACCTGGGTCTCTTGATGCACAGTCCTCTGTACTAGCCAATAGCGGATGGGCAGACTGGATGGGTCATTTGGCCTTTTATCTACCATCAAGTTTCTTCATTTCATTTCTCTGATTTTAAAGAGAATAACAGAGAAATTCCTAAATCAAGAGGTAAATTTGAAGAACTACTTCAAAGTAAGGGGACAGGTAATTTAAAGCAATTCATAATTTAGGAAGTAGCAAATCATCAGAACCAGATGGCAATCACCCAGTGGTTCTAGCAGTTTAAATATGAAATTGCACAGCTACTTACATAGAAACATGATAAGCCCCCTTAAGCTACTGACAGCTACTAAAACTAGCTCAATGCCAGAGGAGAGGAGGGTTAGCAGTGTAACTTCCCTGTTTAAATAGTTATCCCAGGACAAGCAGGCAGCATATTCTCTACATGTGAGTGACGTCATCCATGGAGCCCCGACGCGGACAGCTTTTCAAGCAAACTTGATTGAAGATTTCAAGTTTGCTGGTGCTGCACCACGCATGTGTGTGCCTTCCCGCTCCACTAGAGGGCGCATCCCCTCCTCGTGGTCTTCAGTTCTTAGTTTTCCGCGGAGCCAGAAAGCCCTGTTGTTTTTCTCTCCATGTGTTCCGTGCCTTTCTAGCACCACAGCTTTGTTTTGTCTAGGAGTCGCTGTGCGCCTTTTTGCCTTCATTAGATCGTTAAAAAAAAAAAAAAATCCTCTTTTGGACTCGGCATCTGGGGGCTCCCGGGTTGCCATGGCCGCTGGGCCTCGCTCGGCTGCGGCCTGTTTTTCCTATGTTCCGGCCTCTTACCGGGTTAAAAAGTGCACCCAGTGCGGTCGGCTGCTGTCCATCACCGACCCGCATCGGTGGTGTATCTTGTGCCTGGGGGCTGACCATTCGACCGACGCTTGTCCCAGGTGTGCGACTTTTCAGAACTGTGCCCTGCAACGTCGTCGGGCCCGCATGGCTGAACTTTTTGCTGTGGAACCGGCCCTGGTTTCGGCTTCGGCCTCAACCTCGGCCCCGGCCTCAACCTCGGCCTCGAAGACCTCAGCCCCGAGTAAGACCTCGGCCTCAAAGGGATCGACCTCGGCCTCGAAGACCTCAGCTCCGGGTAAGTCCCCTCTTTCTTCCTCTTCAGGGTCAGCGCTGACGAGGAAGCCAACCTTGGAGTCTCCGGCCGTTCATGGTGGGAGTGCTCTTCCACTGGCCCTGTCGAGACTGGCCAAGCCCTTAAAGCGTGCTTCCGCCTCCAGGGAATACTCAACATCGAGGTCGCCCTCGGTGGAATGCACCTTGGCACCTGATATGCCTTCTATGCTTTCGGTGCCTGTGTTCCAGGAGATGTTAAGGGCTATGATATCCTCGGAGCTCTCCTCGGCTTTGGCCCATTTGACCCTGGCCTCACGTGCACTGGACCAGCCTGAGCGTAGTGTCGAGGCCCTTCGGGGCAAGGTGCATCGGTCTCAGCAGCCCTCCTCGGACTCTTCTCGACTCTCAAGGTGTTCTTCGCCCTCGGGGCATTCGGGGTCGAAGCGCCGGTCGAGGCGTGCCTCGACCCCGTCTTGTCGTTCGGCGAAACAGCCCCGGGACTTCCCCCCCCGAGGCAGGGTAGGTCCCCGGGTGGTTACCCTGCCAGTGATCTCCGGGTCTCGGAGTTGTCTTTATCCAATCCCCGGTTGTTTAAGTCACCTTCCCGGTCCGGGGCTCCGCTCTGGGAGACCGCGGCTTCCCGTGTTCCCGCGGAATGTCGCCTCAGCGTCGGAGGACCTCGGTGCCTTGGACCCCAGGGTCCTCGCCTTAGCCGTCCTCGAGGCGTCGGCAATCCTCAACCCTGCCCCATTCCCTCAGCAGGGCATCTTGGGGCTCGGGACAGGGCACTGATAGGCCGTCGCATTACTCTCGGGAGGCTTCTCCCTCTTTTTAGCGGCGCCTCGGTCTCGTTCGACCACCCCCGAGGGCCGGTCGGACAGTCAGCCATCTTCCTTCACCAGGTTTGTTCAGGACAGGGGGAAGGCGCTCCATCTCGAACTCCAGTCCGACTCAAAATACAGCAAGGAGTTTTTGGAGGAGATGGACCTACCTTGTCTTCCTCGGGAGTCTTTGCAGCTCCCTTTGAATCCAGTGCTGCGCCAGGCTTTCTTCCAGAATTTGGAGACCCCCTATGCGGTCCCGGCCATTCCGTCCAAAATGGAGTCTAGATACCGGACCGTCCCTTGTCTGGGGTTTGAAAAGGCACAACTTTCCCACCAGTCCCTGCTGGTGGAATCTTCTCTGAAAAAGAGTCATCCCTCCAGGATCTCCGCGGTGGTCCCACCTGGCCGGGAGGGGAGGACGATGGATAAGTTTGGCAGATGTCTCTACTAAAACTCCATGATGGCCAACCGGGTCCTAAATTATAATTTTACCTTCACCTCGTATCTTAAGGTCCTGGTCAAGTCCTTGCCCGCTTTTCAGGGTGACTTGCCCGTCTACCGCCGTGCGGAGTTTGGGCAGGTGGTGGACTCTCTTTTGTTGCTGCATCTGCACATGTTCCATGCGGCTTACGATGTGTTTGAGCTCTCCTCTCGGGTCTCCGCCTTTACGGTGGCCATGCATTGTTTGGCGTGGCTCCGCATCGTCGATATGGACCCCAATCTGCAGGATCGCTTGGCCAATCTTCCCTGTTTGGGGAATTAACTCTTTGACGACTCGATCAAGGCGGCCACTAAGCGCCTCTCGGAGCACAAGCGTTCCTTTGCCTCTTTGGTGCAGCCCAAGCCGAAGCCCACTTCTCCTAAGGCTTATCGGCTGCCGCCCCGGCGGTACCCGCAAAAGTCTACCCCTGCCTTCTCTCGCCCTCCTCCTCAGCGCCAGCAGCAGCAGCAGGCTCCTCCGAAACCTCAGACCCCGGCTGTGTCTAAGCCCGCGCTGTCCTTTTGACTGGCTGGGCAGCAGGAGGCTGGCCCCCGCTGCCTTGACGTTCGCCCCTCTTCCTATTGGGGGCCGTCTTCGGGCTTTCTACCCCCATTGGGCCCGCATTACCTTGGACGCTTGTGTCCTCAACGTTGTCAGAGAGGGGTACTCGCTGAACTTTCGGGAGTTGCCTCCAGACAGTCCTCCTGTCGTGTCTCTTTCAAATCGGGCGCAGCTTCCCTTGCTCCTTCTGGAAGCTCGGGCCATTCTTCGCCTTCGGGCAGTGGAGGAGGTTCCCCCTTGTCAGCGGGGACGGGGTTTTTACTCCAGGTGCTTCCTGGTCCCCAAAAAGACCGAGACTTCCGTCCTATCCTGGACCTCCGGAAGCTGAACAAGTTCCTGGTTCGAGAAAAGTTCAGGATGCTTTCGCTCCCTGTTTTGTACCCGTTGATGAACGAGGGGGGGACTGGTTGTGTTCCCTCGATCTGAAGGAGGCCTATACTCGCATGCCGATTCATCCGGTTCCTTCGCTTCCAGGTCGGGGACCTGCATCTGCAGTACAGGGTCCTCCCGTTCGGACTGGCTTCCTCCCCACAAGTCTTCACAAAGTGCTTCGTGGTGGTGGCGGCGGCTCTGCGGTCGAGGGGCCTTCAGGTCTTTCCATACCTCGACGATTGGTTGATCAAGGCCTCAACGAAAGAGGGGGTTATTTCAGCGACCCATCAGACTATTACCTTCCTTCAGAGTCTGGGGTTCGAGGTGAACTTCCCAAAGTCTCAGTTGTGCCCCTCTCAATCCCTTCATTTTATCGGGGCCGTGCTGGACACGGTTCGCCTCCAGTCATTCCTGCCTCCTCGGCAGGCCACGCTCGTGCAGCTGAGCCAGCAGGTTTCCCTGCTAGCTTCGGTCTCGGCCAAGCAGATGATGGTCCTATTGCGACACATGGCCTCCACTGTGCATGTCACACCATTCGTGCGACTACATCTAAGGGTCCCTCAGTGGCGACAGGATCGGGATCCCGCTTTTCATCACATTGCGGTGACTCCCTCCTTGAAATGCTCGCTCCGTTGGTGGACCAGCTCTTCCAATCTTTCCAGAGGGTTGCTCTTTCTCGCTCCTCAGCATCACAAAGTCCTGACCACGGACTCCTTGGCGTGTGCTTCGGGGGCGCATCTCAACGGTCTGCATACGCAGGGCCTTTGGTCGAGTGCGGACCGTCGTTGCCACATCAACGTGTTGGAGCTTCGGGCCATTTACAATGCGGTGGTGGCCTTCCGTCATTTGCTTCAGGATCAGGTGGTCCTGGTACGCACGGACAACCAGGTGGCGATGTATTACGTCAACAAGCAGGGGGGGTTCGGGTTCCCTGTCTCTCTGCAAGGAGGCTCTGCGCCTTTGGGATTGGGTATTACGCCACAACGTCTTTCTTCGTGCGGTTTACATCCAGGGCAAGCACAACTGCCTGGCGGACAAGTTAAGCCGCCTCCTGCAGCTGCATGAATGATCTCTCCATTCCCAGACTCTGCGTAAGGTGTTTTTTCAGTGGGGGACTCCGCAGATAGATCTCTTCGCCTCACCCCTCAATCACAAGTTGCCTCTTTTCTGCTCCAGGGTGTTCTCCCTGGATCGTCTCGAGACCAATGCGTTCCTTCTGGATTGGACGGGACGGTTCCTGTATGCGTTTCCTCCCTTCCCATTGATTCTGAGGACGCTTGTCCATCTCAGGTCTGCTCGCACCTCCATGATTTTGATCGCTCCTCGGTGGCCTCGGCAGCCGTGGTTTTCCCTGCTTCTTCAACTCAGTGTCAGGGATCCTCTACTTCTGCCTGTGTTTCCTTCTCTGCTGTCTCAGAGTCGGGGTTCACTGTTGCATCTCAATCTGCAGTCTCTACATCTGACGGCTTGGTTCCTTTCCACCTAACTTCCTCCATTGAGTTGTCCCAGTTGGTGAGGGATGTTCTGGAGGCTTCTCGGAAAGCTTCTACTAGGCAGTGTTATGCCCAGAAGTGGACTAGATTCGTCACATGGTGTGCTTCGAATCGGGTGGAACCTTTGTCTGCTTCTTTACCTTCGGTCTTGGATTATTTGCTGCATTTGTCTCGGTCTGGCCTCAAGACGAATTCTGTTTGTGTACATCTTAGTGTGATTGCCGCCTTCCATCGGCAGCTGGATGGGAAGACGCTTTCTGTCCACCCCTTGGTTTCTCGTTTTATGAGGGGGTCTCTTGAATGTCCATCCTCCTCTCAAGCCTCCCCCTGTGGTTTGGGATCTCAATGTAGTTCTCGCTCAATTGATGAAACCTCCTTTTGAGCCCATGGACAAAGCTCATCTGAAGTTCCTTACTTGGAAGGTGATCTTCCTGCTTGCCCTCACCTCTGCTCGAAGGGTTAGTGAGCTGCAGGCTTTGGTTGGACCCTCCTTTTATTGTTTTTCATCATGACAAGGTGGTCCTCCGCACTCATACCAAATTCTTGCCTAAGGTGGTGTCAGATTTTCACCTTAATCAGTATCGTTCTTCCAATGTTTTTTCCTAAACCCCATTCTCATCCTGGTGAAGTGGTGCTTCATACTCTTGACTGTAAGAGGGCGTTGGCATTCTATCTCCAACGCACCCAGTCTCATCGGAAGGTTCCTCAATTTTTCTTGTCTTTTGATCCTAATCAGTTGGGATGTCCTGTTTCCAAGCGCACTTTGCCAACTGGTTGGCTGCTTGTATTTCCTTCTGCTACGCTCAGGCTAGTCTCTCGCTACATGGTCGGGTCACTGGACATAAAGTCCAAGCGATGGTGGCTTCTGTCGCTTTCCTCAGGTCCACGCCAATTGAGGAGATCTGCAAGGCTGCCACTTGGTCTTCGGTTCATACCTTCACCTCACACTACTGTCTGGATATTTTGTCCAGGAGCGACGGCCGGTTTGGCCAGTCGATTTTGCGTAATCTGTTTTCCTAAATTGCCAAACTTCCCTCCGTCCCTTTTTTGGTTAGCTTGGAGGTCACCCACGTGTAGAGAATATGCTGCCTGCTTGTCCGTACTTACCGTAACAGGTGTTATCCAGAGACAGCAGGCGAATATTCTCGCAACCCTCCCACCTCCCCAGGGTTGGCTTCTTTGCTAGCTATCTGAACTGAAGACCACGAGGAAGGGATGCGCCCTTTAGTGGAGCGGGAAGGCACACACATGTGTGGTGCAGCATCAGCAAACTTGAAATCTTCAATCAAGTTTGCTTGAAAAGCTGTCCGCGTCGAGGCTCCGTGGATGACGTCACCCACATGTAGAGAATATCTGCCTGCTGTCCCTGGATAACACCTGTTACGGTAAGTAACTGTGCTGTCTCTACAGGTGACTGATGGAACTTAGAATAATAGGTCTTAATTCTATTAGAATCATTAAACTGCTAATTTGATCATGTTCTTTATAAATGTCGCATAGATAAATGGAAGATATTGAGAAAAGATTGGCACAGCTTCTTTTGGAGTTCTTTAAAGGCAGAAGAAGATCCAGTTAATAGGATTAGGGGTTTTTCTTTGAATCTCTTGATTAGATCCTTCATTAAAGACTATTAGTGAAACAAAGTTGTCCTTTTAGAGGGTAAACTTTCTTTTTCCAACGTAGTTACGTTTTACTGATTTTCAAAGTGAACGAAAGTATAAATATTGCTTTTCAAGTTTTCCAAAGGAAAGACCCCCACAGTCACTAGCACCACCGTTTTTGAACCAAAACGCATGTACTCCTAAAAGTGTGTGTGTTGTAACAATCCCTTCCTGACCCCAGCTCCAGGAACATCTCCTGTGTGAGCATCGGGCCTAGCTGTACCCACAAGTAGAGTGGGCAGCATTTATGTAGCTCTCTACATAGATAAATGGCTTTGAAAACTTCCCTCTTAATGGATCAATAGCTAAACATTAGAAAAAAAGGGGGACGTATACTAAATGATTTTTCATAGTGGAAAAGGCAGAAAGGTGTCTTGGAATGGGCCAACGCTGTCAAGTTATTCATAAATGATCTGAAAAAGCATAAAAGTTATATTGGCTTTAGTTAGCTATCTGTCTTTACACTTATATCCCGTCTTGAAGGGTCCCCCAAAATGGTTCAAAATTCAGAAAACACCATTCACTGAACAATGAAATATGTTATAAATAACACATACAAAACCAAACGGTTCAGAAACTCTATCACCTTGCAAAGTATCCTTCCTTTCTTACTAGGACACAGAAAATTCAGCTATACTTAATGGCTTTGCTTATGTTTGTTTGGGTTTTTTGGGGGGAGGGGTTAAATTAGTTATTTATTTTATTGAAAATTATCAAGAATAACTTCTTGTTCAGAATATGATCAAGACAATCAGCAATATTACAAAAAAAGAAACTAAATACAAAATTAGAGAATTACTCATTTGCTTAATCAATTTTAAAATCCCATATTTAAGATCCAAGATGGTAAACTTGAGTGAAAAATAAAAACTAATGAATATAACAATTTTATCAATTAGGCGGATAGCTGAAAGTGATTCACAGGAGAAATCTAATTAAGTTGTTACTATATCCCCTTCAAGATGTTTCATGGAGAGAAAGCCCGTTAGTTGTGAAGGTTCAAAAAAATACGTAATTACAAGATTTATACTTTACTATGCACTTGCATGGATATTGTAATAAGAATAAAGCACCCATCGCAGTAACCCCTGGTTTGAGAAGCAAGAACTGTTTTCTATGTTTCTGGGTTTTGCTTATGTTTGTTTAAGCTGCCCCCAAACCCAGTCCAGCTTACAAGGTTGCATAACCAACCAGTTGCTCCTTCAAAGGTGTTCCATCTGTGCTGAGGGCTCCTCCTTTGGTCAGCTCTTGGTAATGTTGTGTGTGAACAACGGCCAGGATGGGACAAGCACAGCATCCTTAAGAAATTGGTCGGGGTGAGAGGGGAATGTCAGGTGGTCTCCTCTGTAGCTCCTGCAGGCACCTGCATACCAGGTGTCTTCTCCCTCTGAAGTGGGTTGCCTTTTCAGCTCAGCCCATGGTATCAGCAGTTGGATGTGAAAGAGAATAGATAAAGACACCCCCACCGTTGGTTTTTTTTTTACACTTGGTCAGGATGCTCTGAGCTTCTAATAGGTCAGAACACCCTGAACCCAAGGTGCAGAAAGCAGAGAGAATGCCAGGTTAATGAAAATAGATTAACCCATTCTGGATCTGATCTAGCTCATCATGACATTGATGAAATCACCAACATTAGGTCAACAGAGCAATTCAGAGTGAGAACAGTGCTTGAGATACATTAGCCAACATGGCTGCTCTTTAGATAATCAGGGGAGAGTCAAAAGAAGCACCAGCAAGTTCAGAGGGGGAAGATAGGATTGATGGAGGAGGCAGGTGTTTTTGAGGGGTGAGGTTGGAGTTCTTGGGGACTGTTGTTCTAACTACTGAGTTTGTCTGCCTCTTCCTCGTTAGCCGTTGTTTCTTTGTGCTAAGAATACCAGTGTGTCTGCACTCTCTTATGCTGGCAGCTGTTCTTGTTACATCAGTGGGATATGATTTGTGGTTTCTTTTTAATGTGACCATGGATTCCTCTCTAAAGAAAGCTCCCTGCCTTTCTCATCATGGGTTAAACCCTTGGTCTTCTCTGTCCTCAAGGGCTGCCAACAAGTCCGGTTTCCACTATACTTCTAATGAATATGGATGGTACAAATTTGCATGCCTAGTACCTCTTGTTTTATGCAAATCTCTCTCATGCATATTCAAGAACTGGGGATGAAGGCCAAGGGGTTAAACTGTTTAAGCTGGAAAAGTAGGCCTCAGGCTGTACACCCCTGGAGGGATTTGGGGGGTGTCTCAGCATGGATGTGGGTTGGAGCATTTTGTTTAGACTGAATCTGTTCTTCAAGGGGATGCAGGTGGAAATGTGGGGATAACAGAGGGCTTACAGTATCTGGTTTGTAGCTAGAGGATCTTTTGGGTCCAGACCACTGATTGGATAGGAGGTGTCTTTGGGGGGGGGACGGGAGTCACCCTACCCTACCCTACCCTGGAGTTAGGTGTCTGTGAATTTGTAGTATTCATCCCAAAGGACTGGCAGCTATTTGTACAGTTCTCTAGGAATCTACCGCCAATCTCTAGGAATCTACCGTCAGCAATTTTCACTCCCAGTCCTCTAGGGCTGCCAACGGGTCTCATTTTCAGGATATCTGTAATGATTATACATGAGAGATCTGCATCCAATCTGCCCATCCACTATCTACTGTTCTCCCTGAAAAATCCCACGCTTTCATTAATTTAGAAACAGTCCGTCTCCACCAATTCCACCAAGAGACTTTTCCATGCATCCACCACCCTTTCTGTAAAAAAAGTATTTCCTTAGATGACTCCTGAGCCTATGTCCTCTCCTTCCGGAGTTTTCCTTCATTTGAGATATTTAAATGTCTGTCATAGCCCCTCTTTCCCCCATACGCATTATGACAGGGACCACTAACCAATTTCGTAGCAGCCCTCTGAACTGACGCCATCAACTTGCAAGTGGGGCCTCACCAGAGACTTTTCCAATGGCACTATGGCCTCCTTTTTCCTAATGGCCATTCGTCTCTCTGTGCATCCGTTGCCTTTTCTACCTGTTTTGCTAGTCTTAAGATCATCCGATTTGATGACGTTTAAGTCACGCTCTTCTTTTGTCCAAGGAAGTACTTCACCTCCTGTACTGTATTGTTTCTTTGGATTTTTGCAGTCCAAGTTCATGACCCTGCATTTTTTAGCATTAAACCTTAGTTATCAATATGTGGAGCATTCTTCAAGCTTCTCTAGATGCCTCCTCATGCTATCCATACCCTCTGGGGTGTCTATCCTATTATAGAGTTTGCATAATCTGCGAAAAGAGAAGCCTTTACAGATGGTCCTTCCTCAATATAACCCTCAAAGATGTTAAGAGGGCTGACCCAAGGACAAATAGGGGCAGATATGGAAAATGCTTAACGTACCTGTCTGTAACCCGCTTTAATTGTAGTTGTATAACTACAAAAAGGCGATAGACAAGTCCCTTTCCTGCTGTCCAAACTGACAGGCCTGTAATTCCTAACCTCCTCCTTCTGCTAAGGGACCACATCCACCATTCCCCCAGTCCTCAGGGATCAATCCAGACCCTAAAGAAGCATTGAAAAGCTCATGCAATGGAAGCACCAGAACCATGTATTTTTATTAAGCTAGCCTGACCCGTTTTGGGCCCTCAAGGACTGAGTGTGGACACCACTTGCTTAGTTGGTCTGTTGTAAGTGGGGGAGGGTGGGGGGGTTCTCCTAGCTGCACCTCCTGAAGACACATTTTCCACATCCACTTGTTTTCTTGCTTTGCTGATGTGCAGCCATTCTGCCTGCTACCTCCAGAATCTTGCCTGTCCCCCTTCTGCCCCCAACCCTAGAGTCCCTCACGCAGACAGATTCTGCTTGCTTCTGCAATGCTTCAGCTGTAGCACTTGAGTTTGAAGAATCATATGAAGGTTGCTTTTTATTAGGCCCCTTTACCTGACTGCAGCACTGCCCTCTCCCGAATCCCTCTATCTCATGTTCTTTCTTCCCTCAGTCCTTTGTCCCTCTCATTACCCCCATCTCCCTTTTGTCTCCATCAGAAGTAAATGCTGGGGGGGTTGTGTATGTCTTAATATGTTTCTCTGCACTGCAGGTGGTCGAGTAAAGACCTGGAAGAGACGTTGGTTCATTTTGACAGATAACTGTCTTTACTACTTTGAGTACACAACGGTGAGTGACAGGAGGCGATTCTTCAGGATGCATGAAAGTGTGTGTGTGATAAGGAGCCCCTGGTTATGCTTTTGCTGTGTTCACCGCATTCATATGGGTTGGGCTTAAAGAAGTAGAAATGACACAGCTCGCTGGTGAGTGAGTGTTTTAATTTTTAACGTTGGTTGGCTCTGTCTTCTCAGGGGTGAATTGGGCCTCGCTTAACCCATTTGGGTGGGTGGGTGGGTGGCTGCTGGGCAGTGTGCAGGTCTCTCACTGTTCCTTCTGCTGAACCTTTAAACCAGAGGAATCCAGGTTTTGAGAATATTCCCAGTGAATATGCAGAAAAGAGATTTGCTTAGATATTGTCTGCTTTGGACATTTTTGTAACCTCTGTAGTTTATTTCAGTCCAGTCTAGTTGACTCCCCTTAGCTTAAATGGTTTAATCATTTTAATTTCACTGGTTGAAATGGTGAACTGGGTAAAAACAATGTTTAAATCTTGGGCCTTTCTGTGAATAGTTGCTGCTTTTCTCTGAGATCCGATTATACTGATCACGGAAATGTATTTCTGTTTATTTCCTGCCCTCGCAGAAAGCTCAGGGTGGGTAACAGTGGAACAAACACAGATTCAGAGAGCGAGCTAACAGAGGGAACTTAGGTACAATATTAAAGGCTAACAAATGATCATCAAGGAGAAGTGTACAGAGCCCGTAGGCAGTTTAGGGGGTGGGGACTTGGGTAACACGGGCATATAAAGGGCAAGTCAAGCAGAGGTGTTCGTTGAGCTGGTGGACATCTTTGTCAGTTCTCATAACCCATTTCTTTGCGTGTTGGTGTTAAAGTAAGTTCCGGCACTCGTCCCAGAGCAGTAAACCAGTAGCATGCAAATCACTACTGTGTTATAAAGTGCACCTTTTGAGAAAAACAGCGCACTAGCAACAGAGAGGTGTAGCCTTTGGTTGCATCACAAGTAAACCTCTTCCTTCCTGACAGGAAAGGAGATGATTAAAAACCCCTCAGGGGACCCTGATGGGTCTTCTCTTACCTTCCCTACTCCCCTAACACTCACTCCTCTAAACTTGGGGGTACGACTTGCACCTGCCTCAGAGGTATATGGGTAGGGTGGGGGCACTTAGTCCACCTCAGTCAGTTATGGGCGAGCCAGGGGATCAACAGGGCCATTTGTGAGGTCAAGGGGGGGGGGGTTTCCTCACACTCTACCTGGAATAAAGCTTCAGTTCTATAAGGAGTAAAAAAGGAAAAAAAAAAACCCTAGATCATATAAAAGTTGTGTTTTCACAGGAGCAGTTTCTTAAGCAGTGATTTACCTGTATTTTGCACGCCCAATTGCCTGTTCTTCAATGCAGGGGTTGTACTCCCATCAGGAGTAAGACTAGCACAGGAAAATCAAACGTGCATCAGCCCATTTAAGACAAGACAGAGAATGCTTGTTCTATGCAGAGTAATGTGTCTCTTGTATACTTCCAGGATAAGGAACCTCGGGGAATCATTCCTCTAGAAAACCTGAGCATCAGAGAGGTGGAGGACTCCAAAAAGCCAGTGAGCAATTGTCATATTTTCGAACACCGAATGGTTCCCCTGTGTCCTCATAAGCCCCATGAGATTTCCCTCCCTGGGCTTCTGCACAGCTTCTCATTCTTCATCACCTACCTGGAAAATGTTTCCTTAAAACCTCTTTTTCTACTTGACACATCTTTTCATTTTAAGAGAGAACTTTTGACATTTTCCCAAATGCAGAGGCAGGAGTGGTGAGTACTTGGACCCCTGTGCAGGTCTTAAATTTGGCCCCTCTCCCACTGGTCTTTTATGAAAAAAGTCACCCGAAGCAGTGTATAACTACTGCTACTACTACTTATCACTGAAAGACGTACACAGCGCTGTACATTTTGCCATTTATAGACAGTCCCTGCTCGGAAAAGCTTAGCTTACAATCTAACTTGGACAGACAGACACAAGATATAGGGCTGGGGATGAGAAGGTGAGAGGAAAGAGTTGAAAGCACTCTCGAAGAGGTGAGCTTTTACCTGGGCCTCGAACACTGCCTGTGACGGAGCCCGCCATAGGGATTCAGGCAGCTTGTTTCAAGCATAGAGCGCAGCAAGGCAGAAGGGATGGAATCTGGAGTTGGCAGCAAAAGAGAAGGGCACAGAAAGGAACGACTTACCAGCTGAGGGGCAGTTGAGTGAGTGCATTTATAGGTCAGTAAGAGGAGTTTGAATTGTATTCAGAAATGGATGGAAAGTGACTTTAGGAGAGGGGTAACATGAGTAAAGCAGCTCTCCCAGAATATGAGTCGTGTAGCCGAATTCTGGACAGATTGGAGGAGAGTGAGATGACTAAGCAGAAGGCCTGAGAGTAGCGAGTTGCAGTAGTCTAAGCGCATATAAAGGGCATAACCTGGACATTGGCAATGAACAAGGAGTATTTGTATCTTGTAAAACAGGATACATAGCATAATCTGTTACTTACATCAGTCAACACAATACAATGAAAACATCTTAACAGACAGTAAAGGGAGCAAGCAGAGGTGGAATGTATAGAGAGTGATGAGGATGACTGAAATTGCACATAAAATCCCGCTAGTTTGTGCAGCCGGTGTTAGTCCCTGTGAGACTAGCTAATTAATTGCTTCTTCAGTGAAAGGTTTGGAAGGTGAGCCAGGCTTTCACCTGCTTTGTGAAGCCTTTCAGGGACAGCAGGGATTATCCTTTGCTGGGGATGTGGCTAGCTATGCTCCTTAGGAGGACCTTGGAGGTATGTAGAGGGAGATCATGTTCAAATAGGGCCTTGAAGATCAGATATAGTTTTACATTTAGCCCTGTGTGTGCTGGTAGCCAGCTAAGTTTTGACAGAAATGCTGTGATGTGGTCATTTCACTTACAACCTTCTGAGTCAGTTGGAGCTGATGCAAAATCCTTGTAATTGGACCACTGTAGAGTGCATTATACAGTAGTAATCCAGGTTCGGGATTTGGCCAAAAATGCCAATACATTTTCATCTGAAATCTGAAACTCTCACCCCCTCTCCACCCTCCCAGGGCCCTCTGCCCACTCCACACCTGTCTACCCACCACAATCGTCCATTACTCAAAGGTCCTTACTGGGCATACCTTTGAAATCACCAGTTCCATAGGAAGTCCTGGCAGCCATTCTGAGATGGCTTTTGCTTAAGCTGGTTCCAGTCTCCAATGGCAGATGGTGAGTGGGTGCAGGTGCTGAGAGTGATCATGATGGGGGCGGGCAGGGGGCTCTGAGAGTGATTCTTATGGGGGGAGTTCTTGGGTTTTGTTTTGAGCCAAACCCAAATTGCAAATTTCAGTTGTTGGTTTGGTTTCAGTTGCCCTCTAGCGCAGTGTTCTTCAACCTTTTTACACCTATGGACTGGCGGAAATAAAATAATTATTTTGTGGACTGGCAAACTACTAGGACTAAAATTTAAAAACCCTGTTTCCACCCTGTCTCCGCGAGCTCGGTCCCCGCAAACCATCTGATCCCATCCACACAAGCCTCAGTTATGATTTTATATTGAATGTATTTTATTAAAGTATAAAAAGAAACAATATTCTGTACAATTGTCATTTTATAAATACAAATAATACAGAGCAAGGATCAACAAAACCCCTGTCTCCCCTCCCCTTCACATATATCCCCTCTACTATCAAGAAAACTGAATAAGCCAAATTATTACATAATGCTACACAGAAATATCATGTAACAGAATACCGCAGTCACACATGACAGGAATAATGTTAGGGAAGTGCAACTAGGGCAACTCCCCCCTGGTCAGAGAGAACCCTAAGCCACTGCCTGGACTTTGCAGTCCCCAGTTATGTCTAACACCAGCTCTAGCAGGATTTATATTTCAAATCTGATATATTCTAATCACAAAATAGAAATAAATTTTTTTTTTCTACCTTTTATCGTCTCTGGTTTCCGCTTTCATCTTCTTTTCACTCTCTTCCTTCTAGCGTCTGCCGTCTCTTCAATCCAGCATCTGCCCCTTCCATCCACTGTCTGCCCTCTCCCTTCCATATGGTATCTGTCTTCTTTCTATGCCCCTCTCCCCTTTCCATCCAGACTGCGCCTCCTCTCTCCTTTTTACATGATTCATTCCAGCTTCACTGCTCTCTTCATTTTTATCTCTCCTACACCAGATCTAGCATCTTTGTCCCTCTCTGCTTATTTCTCTGCTGACCCTTCCCATTATCAATCTCTCTACATTCTTATTCCTGTCTCTCCCCTTCCCCTCCTCTAATCTCCCTGCCAGCTGTTTCCTTCTCCCTACCATCCTCCCCTTCCAGCAGCATCTCTTTCTCCCTCTCTCCAGGTCCAATAGCAGCTGTCCCTTTTATTTCCTTTGTCCAGCAGCTTCCCAGCTTCCTTTCCCTCCTCCCCTCCCAGCAGCATCTCCTTCTCCCTCTCTCCAGGTCCAGTAGCAGCTGTCCCTTTTTTTCCCTTATCCAGCAGCTTCCCAGATTCCTTTCCCTTCTCCCCTCCCAGCAGCATCTCTCCTCCCTCTCTCCAGGTCCAGTAGCAGCTGTCCCTTTTTTTTTTTTTTACCATGCCCAGCAGCTTCCCAGCCTCTAACAGTGGCTTTCTCCCCTCCCAGCAGCTCTCCTTACTTGCCAGCACAGCGATTCACTAAGGCAGCCTCAGGTCCTTTGATGGGTCGCGCCACCTTTAAGGAAAGAGGAAGTTGCATCATCAGAGGCGGCCATGACTCAGCAAAAATCCCAAGGCTGCCTTCGTGAATCGCTGCGCTGGTAAGTAAGGAGAGCTGCTGGGAGGGGAGAAAGCCATTGTCAGAGGCTCCCCATCTCGCTGGTCCTGCACGGACCACCTGAAAATTACATCTCATTGATCAAGCCGGACCTGTGCGGACTGGCAGGAAATTGAAGTTCATCCATCTCGCTGGCCCTGCATGGACTGGCAGAAATTTCATGCAGACCGGCACCGGTCCACGGACCTGCGGTTGAAGAACAGTGCTCTAGCGTGAACCACTCAGTGCCAGCTTTCTGTGTTTCTTGCCTCATCCGCTTAGCCCTTTTTTTTGCCTCATACCCAGATTCCCAGTACCCTCCTCCCCTTTCACTGTTTTCTCATTCCCTTCACAGACTTTGTTTCCAATGGCACAAGGAAACTGGTTGAGCTGCTGCCTCTGCACTCAAGTTGTGAGATCAAATCCCGGTGCTGCTCCTTGTGACCCTGGGCAAGTCACTTAATCTTCCAGTGCCCACTGCTTTGAAATGCCAAAGCCCCAGAAAGGCGGTATACAAGTTCCTATTCCCTTTCCCTCTATCTCCACATCTGTTCTTCCACTCTTACCCTCCCAACCTAATCAACACACACTTATGTGGCTGCCTTCCTGTGCTTTCCCCTCATTCCAGTGGCCTCCACTGATCTGAAATGTGAAGCAGTACTTGTGAGCCTCCAGGGATGTGCAGGTTGCCCCATCCTGGCACTGAATGGGATACAGGGTGCTCACACACTCCCCTCACTGACACTGTTGGCAAGTGTGCTGCTGGGGGAGCCCCCCTCGTGTGCTCCCCCCAGAGCATCTCCCTTCTTTCCTATGTCCTGAATCTCAGTGGCCAGTGCTGGTGCTCCTGGGGAAGAGAAAGGAAATGTATCTGGCCTTGCTGGAGGGAGGGAGGGTGTAGTGCTTAGCTTGAAGATGGGGTCACTAGCTCCCAATTACCTTTTTCTTTCTTGTTTTCAGAACTGCTTTGAACTCTACATCCCAGATAACAAGGACCAGGTTATTAAAGCATGTAAGACGGAGGCTGATGGACGGGTGGTGGAGGGCAACCACACAGTATATCGAATTTCTGCTCCTACCCCTGAGGAGAAGGAGGAGTGGATAAAATGCATAAAGTAAGTGATCATAAGCATGAATAATAGCTACATCCCAGAATATTCTGGAAGCCTGGAGAGGAACTGGCGAGATAGATACCGGGATATTCTGTGAAGCTCAGAGAGAGGCTACTGGCAACTGAGCAGTTGTTTCCTGAAGGCAGACTGGTTTCACAGAACTGGAAAAGTTATTTCGACTGCTGGAACTCTCTTTTTCTGATGTTCAAGGGTTAAGCCGCTGCAGGGGCCTGTTTGCTGGTGGGGGGTGGAGGATGGCAGAGCTGGAATAGAGGCAGTGTAATGTGAGGAGAAGTCTTGTGGGCTTTTGGTTAGTAACCTGTAAACTGCAGTGGCTTTCTGGATGTTCGTGTGTGTTGATCCATTGTGTCTGCTTTGTTGTTTCCAGAGCAGCTATCAGCCGGGATCCTTTCTATGAGATGTTAGCCGCCCGCAAGAAGAAGGTGTCATCGACAAAGCGACATTAGCATTTGCTGCTTTCACCTTGCAGTTCTCAGTGGGCCTGGGTTGTCTAACGGATTTTTCTGTTCAGGTTTTACAAGGTTTTTTGCCTTTTGATCAGGGAGATGCTGCTGCACAGAAAGCTGACCGAGGAATCCGGGCTGTGGTATCTCTGAAGTTTTTTGCAGTCGCTGATCATCGGCAAACCAAAAGCCCTGAGTCTGGACCTCGGCACTTTCTGTATTAATATAGGCTGAATCAGAAAAGAGGAGCCCAGAAATGTACATAGATAATATATATTTTTAATTTGAAAAGACTAGAGGTCCAAATATCTTGAAAACTCCTTGTCTGTTTTCTTGGGCTGCGAGTGACACAGCTAAAAAAAACCTCAAGGACTTCTCTAGATGGAGGAATTGTGTACAGTGAAAATGCCAGCAGTGCTGAGCACCCCGAGTGGGTTTGAGGGTCCAGCCCTGAGAAGGGGGGATGTTTCATTCACGTATTGTTGACGCTACCTTACGTGCCTGCTTGTGTTCTGTAAAGTTTCTATATACTAGGATTTTGTTTAGAATCCCTGCGGGCCAGGGCGAGGGAGGGCAGACGTGACGCTGGTAACACAGCATTGTTGGTGCTTGTTTTATACTAATTTTGCGTTGTCGCTGCTGTTTGATGGTAAAGTGGCCACTTCTGAAGAAGCTATAAATGGAATAACTCTTAAAAAGTGTCCTGTGTCAGCCTCATTATACCAAGGAGCAGCATGGCAGGGAGGTTCCTTTAAACAGATGTGTAATCCTTTCCATTTGAAGGAGAGGGCTGGAAGGGCAGGTGCTTTGAGGTAACCTCCCAACCGGCAACGATTTCTAACACTAGGGTTACCAGGTGTCCGAAAAAACCCGGACATGTCCTCTTTTTAGAGGGATGGACTTTCCAAAACCCAGCAATTTAGGTTTTGGAAAGCCCTGAGCTATGGCCACTAAGCATGCGAGGATGACATCATACACATCCGTGCGTGCTGGGGATCGGGAAAAAAGAATTACGCTTTTTGGAGGCGGGGCAATGTATCCGGGGGGTTTTCTGTTGGCAATCCCATCTAACGCAGCTCTCCGAATTGTACGTAAAGGCAGAAAAGGTATTCCCTGTCCTCACTGCCATTTATTTAAGAGTTACAGCCTGCACTCTCTCCATTCTAGATGTGGAATCTAATAGTAGGAAGCCATGAGTCAAGAAAGCAAGACCAAGCTTCCAATTCTGTGTCCCACTTAGATCCCAGTCCAGTATTCTGAATGTTTGTGACTCCCCTACGTCAGAATCCGTCTTTCCTCCTGCCCTCTTTCCCTTCTCAGGATTTTTTTTGGAGGTGTGTACACAACACAGCGGTCTCTCTCTACACGTCACAAAGAAAATATCTTAGTTATAACATCCTGCCCCCTCCCTCTGTTCCGCTCTAGGAACCTGGATTTGCCAGGCCTACTTGAAAGTGTTTTAGTTCAGATATGGGCTGTCTGGAAATTGCTTACCTTCAGTGTACTTCTGGCTGTATTCTCTAGAGTCTCTTTGGGGCAGGGCTTTCTGTTTCAAATCTACGCAGCTGCTTTCCAAGGGAAAAATGACCAGCTGAAGGAGCAATTCCAGATCTGTGCTGTACTCGGAGAAAGAGGGGCATATTTCTGCTTCCAGTATTAGTGTGAAGCCTGTGGCTGAGGTAGCCATGGACTTTGCACCGTTGAGGGCAGTTTACGAATGACCTTATGTATGTGTGTGGTGCAGGGGTTAGAGCCACAGCCTTAGCACCCTGAGGCTGGGGGTTCAAATCCCTTGCTGCTCCTTGTGACCCTGCGCAAGTCACTTCATCCCCTCATTGCCCAAGGTACATCAGATAGAGTTTCAGCCCACCGGGACAGATAGGGAAATAAACCACTTAGAATATAAGTGGTATATAAATAAATTAAATAAAAAACTGTATTTAAGGGGGCAATAATTTGATACCAGTGGGAAGTTCTATCTCTCTATCCACTGTCCCCAGCTCCCAATTGGAGAAAGTTGTATGGCCAAATTTCCAACTAGTTGCAAAGGTTGTGGGGGCAGTGTCTAAACTTTAATAGATTAATTAGATGTTTAATTGCAGTCAAATTCCATTGGTGGGGGAGGGCACAGGCGACTATGTGCATTTACACTTAGCCTAAATTTGTTCAACTGCTGTTATAACATTCACGCTTAACGCGCCTTAGCCCGGCATCTGATTGGCCTGTCTAGTCTCCATCATTCCAGATGTTCAATCTGGGCTGAGAGAAGTCTCTTCCTGACATTTGGCTCAGACTAAGAACCAGTATAACATGGGGTCGGGGGAACATAAGAATAGCCTTCCTGGATCAGACCAATGGTCCATCTAGCCCAGTATCCCGTCTTCATGGAGGCCAATCCAGATGTGGCCCAAACCCAAATAGTAGCAGCATTCCAAGCCACTGATCCAGCGCAAGCAGTGGCTTCCCCCATTGTAGGTTAATGGTATTTCAGGGTCTGCATGTGCTTCTCAGAAGAACTGGCATTGCAGGGTTTGGCGAGAGGAGAACAGAAGGGGATTGGGGAGAGGATTTGGGCTCAGGAGTAACTCAGGTTGAGTTGCATTCAGGTACAGGAGCCTTTCCGCAGCTAGCTCCTGCCCCTCTGATGCAATTTCTGGGCAGCAAGTTAGCACTGCTGCTGTTGATGCTGGCAAAGATGATTGGAAAAGCTGCAGATAAGAGGAGGGGGGCTGAGGGAAGATGAAGGAAAAGGTGCTGAATTCATGAGGAAGGGGAGGAGGAATGCAATTAGCATGTTAAAATTATTAATGCAAGCTAATTATGTTGAAAACATGCTAAATGAGCAGCTCTAATCTTTCACCAACTTCTCTCTTATGGAAGGGGGAGGGGGAGAGTTCTGTGCCTTCCATATCTGAGCGCAGGAGGCCTGGTCTCTCCAGCATCAAAGGTGAGGTTCTTAGATAGCCCTGGACCAGGTTAAGAGAAACAGTCTCCTCTTGGGAGGAAGGGGAATGTCTGGCCTGTCTCATCCCCTCAGATTCACTTGTCCTCAGGTTATAGAAATCAATACAAAAGACAGCAGAAAAATACTGTAATGACCAAACACACTTATACTTGTATCACAAATTCTAATATAGGGCCACTCTGAGGAGTGCCCAGAGCAACCGATAAAATGAAAAGGGAGGAAGAAGAAGAGTCCGATCTCAACCTGCACCCACAGCGACCTCCTCATCTACAAATTAGAGCAGTTCTCTCAGTTGTGTAGTGAGAGTGAGAGTCACTCCTGGTGCCACAAGCGCCCATGTCCCTTCTACCATACCTCTAATGTTCCCAGCACGAGCAGCAACTCCAACCTGCTGCTGACACTAGCATTGGCTCTTCCTTTGATGTCACTTTCTAGATCCAGGAAGTGACAGAGGAAGAGCCAACTGTGACGTGCAGCAGAGTGGGGTTCCTGCTTGCTCCAGGAATGTTAAGAGGGGCATGGGGGGTGGGGTGCAGAGAAGAGAGTGGGTGCCATCGCTTCCACCATGATGGTACCCAGGGCAGACTGCCCCCCCCCCCTCTACACACACACACCTTACTATGCTTATCTGTGTTAGGAAAGGTCTGTCACACTCCAGCCCTTGCTCCCTTACAGGGCCGATATGAGGCATGATGAAGCGCAGGGCAGACACTACAGAGGGGGACCCAAAGCTTACTTGAAGTCTGTCCCTTTTTCAACTTCAGGCAGGTTGCCCTGTTTACCCACTCTTAACACCAACCTTGATCCACAGAGCAGGCAGAAGTGGGAATTGGAAGTGCATCCTTATGTCATCCCAGGTAATAAAACAATCCTTCTAGGGCTTCAATCAAGTCAGGTTTTCAGGATTTCCCCAATGAATATGCATGAGATCTATTAGCATACAATGAAAGTAGTGCATGCAAATAGATCTCATGCATATTCGGAAATCCTGAAAACCCAACTGGATTGCAGCCCTCAAGGAGGGACTTTGACACCCCTGTTCTAGGACTTGTACTTTACAGCTGTCTGCCCCACATCCCTGGCCAGAAAAGAGGGTTATAAACAAAAAATGTCCTACCAATGTTCATACTTAGGTGTGTCATTGCCATGCTAGTCCATTTGCAGGAATGACGAGAAGGGCTCTTAGACAAAAGGAATTCTCACATCAGAATTTTAACGTTCAGCTGCCACTACCCTTCACTTAAGAAAGTGAATCCTAACCCCACACACATCTGAAGAGGAGATGGCAATGGTTGTTACTGGGTCACAAACTTTGAAACAGACAGGAAAAGCCTTCGTTTACTTCACTCCTGTCTCACCAGTTGCATCAGCTCTGCCTGCATTTCCCTACACTCATAAAACCAAGCTTTTAAATGATATACAGCACTGTATATGCTTCAGATCCAGAGGAAATCTTCCCACAGCCTGGCTCCTTCAACTCCAAAGGATTGCTTATGTGTAGAAAGTCATTCTCTGTTGGGTAATATATTTTCATAAGTTCCTGCAGGCACCTAGAGCCTGCCCATGTTAAACACTGAAGATTAAACCTAATTTAAAACAGGCTTGTTACCTTTCTGGATTGTTTTAAAGATTCATTGAGAAACTTGATCATAAGGTCTTTAATGCAAGGCTGTGGTCTTGATTGTGTTATTTTCAAGGCAGAAGAATCCTTCACTGGTCTTGAAGCTCAGTCAGAAGCCAGTGAGAAATATGGAATTACAGGCTCAGGCAGATATTTCATAAACCCCCCTCTACCAAACCCATCCTTGAGGAACACAAGAACTGCCCTACTGATTTAAACCAAAGGTCCATCAAGCCCAGTATCCTATTTCTGTGAGCACTCGCGATCAGAAGTACCGAGCAGGAACCCCCACCAAAGCAAGATTCCACACTACTTAGCTCCAGCAATGCTTCTACTTTCTTCACAACATTTTATGGACTCTTCCTCCAGGAACTTGTCCAAATGTGTTTTAAAACAAGCCATGCTATCTCCTTTTTAACACATCATCCAGCAATCGATTCCAGAGCTTATGTGTCACTGGTTTGTTTTAAATATATGACTTAGCATCTTCTTGGCATGTCCCCAAGTGTAAACAATTGATTCACATTTACCCATTCCACTCTCCTCAAGCCCAATTTTGGCCAAGCTGTAGTCCCAATTTCCCTTTCCTCATAAGAGAGGAGATTCAGCCCCTTAGACATTTTGGTCATCCTTCTTTATACCTTTTCCAGTTCGACTAACATCTTTTTTTGAGATGCAGTGATCAAAATTACACACATTACTCAAAATGCAGTCTTATCATGGAGAAAGGCGATCAGGTGACCAGCACTAGAACTTGATGCTTCGTCATACATTAGAAAGCCTGGCCCTTTGTCCAGTCCTTTCTCATCAGATCCCTTTCCTTTCAGGAGGGTCTCTGATGAAGTGCTTCCCCACAGCAGTGAGTTGATTTTAGTCTGAACTATTTGGTCTGTTGCTCTAATGTAGCCTAGTTCTTTGCATTGCACTGAGCAGTAGGTAGGACCCTTTCAATCATTCGTAGGCTGGTAACAGGGGCTGCTTTGCAGTGTGGTAACTGCTGGATTGCTGCTGTGCTCTTGATTTTCTACTATTTTTGTTTTGCATTATGTAAATTGTTATAGTACAGTGCTGGAACTCTCCCCATTCAGCATTTCTCCTTCAAGTGGGAAAGATAATTATCATTCACTTTGCTGTTCATTCAGTTCTGATCTGAAGAATGAAGTTTTAGCTCTCAAACACTAGTCAAGAAATGTATTAAATTAGTTGATCATAAGAATAGCCATACTGGGTCAGACCAAAGGTCCATCTAGCCCAGTCTCCATAGTGGTCAATCCAGGTCACAAGTACCTGGCCAAAACCCAGAGTAGCAACATTCCATGCAGAATCTCAAATAATAGCAAGATTCTAGAATCCCAAAGAGTAGCAAGATTCCTTGCTACCGATCCAGGGCAAGCAGTGGTTTCCCCCATGTCTTTCTCAGACTATGGACTTTTCCTCCAGGAACTTGTCCAAACCTTTTTTTAAACCCATCTACATTAACCGCTCTTAACACATCCTCTGGCAATGCGTTCCAGAGGTTAACTATTCTCTGAGTGAAAAAAAGATTTCCTCCTGGTGGTTTATATTTTATTTATTATTTTATAAATTTCTTCACCGCATAGCCCTTTCAGGACCAAGGGACATATTTGTCCCATAACTTTAAAATCCTATAAATTTTGATTGGGATAGTCTACAGTTCTAAATTTGATATGTACGGATTCCATATGATACTGCCTTTATGTAAACAAACTGGTTCCGACATTCATTCATTAGCGTCGTTGCCAGATTGACGAGAAGATTCACTTGCCACACTGTCCATAAGCCAGAAGTGTGATTTTTTAAATAAAAATAATGATATTTCACAAAAAAAAATCAATTTTTTGGCATCTGCAAGCCCTTTTTACCATAAAAATGTCGTCAAAACCACAAAAATTGGCCTACGATCCTTATGGTCCTGAAAGGGTTAAAGCCTGTAATTTCAGTGAGTGAATTGTAATTTTTGATGGAGTAAAAAGTTGATCTACTTGTATCTATTGTACACCACTCAGGATTTTGTAGACTTCAACCATCTCTTTTCCAAACTGAAGAGCCCCTAATCGTTTTAGCCTTTTCCTCATGGGAATGAAAAGTTTCACCTTCACTGTTTTGGTTTTTATTTGTTAAGCTTTATTTCCATAATCCTCTGTAATGCTGTCTTTTGCTCAGCAATTTTAGCTTCAGCTTCACTCGTCTATCCCTTCCACTGAGTTGTAGCATGTCATTGATTGAAATGGTGCCGTAGCCATGTTAGTCCACTTTTCAAGCTAATGTATAGAAATAAAAACATCAAGGAAATGGAGTACCTTTGTAATGCTACAGGTTGACCAGCAGAGGGCAGCCTGGGACTTCAACAGTTTGTAATTCTGCATCCATTTTGGAAAGAGAAGAGCTGAAAAGCAGAAGCAGATTTCTTACTTACCACCAACTGAGGCCTAGAAAGCATTCCAGACATTAGTGGTCCGTGTTTTCAGTTAGCAAGTCTGACAGATCTCATGCTCTCCTCCCAGTGATGACACTGCAGAGTGGTATCAGGGCTTTTAAGTGGATATTCAGTTGTCATTTAAGTTGGATCACGGACTAAGCAATCTTAAACTTCAATTCCTAAGTTAGATCTTATTAAGTCCTACATAAGCAGCTAATGTTAACCTCAAGCTTTGGATATGGGCACTGGCTAGTTAATTAACTCTTTCCCTGGACTAACTCAACCAGTCTTAGTTACATCCTAAGTTAATTGTATAAATCACCACCAACCCTGGGAGATAGTCAGGTATCAAACACTTTTCTACAACAAACTCTACCTTCACTGGGTGGCTTGTTCTAGAATTGCCACTGACGAAAGGCTTGTTCCCATTGCATTGGTCTCATGTCCATCTACCAAATCCATATTTCTCTCCCCTGACAAATTCCACAGTTGCTGTTGGATCCTGAACCGTGCAGGGTCTATCCTTGACCAGTAGATAAACTCAAGGTTTTCCACAATCAATTTCTCATCACAACAGAAATCCTGTCGTCGGTGAGAATGGTGCTTGGAAGCAGATCTCGAAGATCGAGGAGACTTCACCCCGGAGATGGAAGCAGTCGATGCCACCAAGGAATGGATAGGGCTGGAAGCTGTGGATTGAAGCTCCAGAGGCTTGATGAAGGAATCTTGATGCACTCCCAAAGACTCTGCTCCTTCTATGGAGTGTGAGGATTCCTGTCGAGGCACTTGCAAAGAATCTGCTCCTTGCTTCACGTGCATAGATGCCAGACCAGACACTCGCAGAGACTCTGCTCCCTGCATAGAGTGTGTAGGCTCAGACTGCGGCATAGAAAGAGGCTCGACCTCGCGGGAGTCTGCAGAATTTCCAGGCTGGATTAGAGTAACAAGCTTCGGTCCCATATTAGTGAGGAATAGAATGAATTGCTTCTCTAACATGGTCTGGAAAGAAGCCGGCAAGGATGGATCCACGTCTGAAACCAGACCACCTGCTTTGGCTGGAGATTCCACAGAGGCAGTGGAAATGTGCTTCGACTTGGAAGTCTTAGGCACCTTAAGCACCACCACTGAAACTTTCTGCTGAGCTATCTGACCTGAGGATACAGGGGAAGATACAGCAGACGTCATCGAGGAAAGAGCCGCTGCAAACGAAGAAGGTCTGATGAGGCTCGAAGCAGTGGAGGTAGGAGGACCCTCGGTCGAAGGTGAGACCGAGGTCGGCTTCAGAGTCGAGGAAGTGGTCGAATCCATCCCAAAGAGCTTCTCCACTGAAAGTAGACGACGTTTAAGTGCTCGAGGTTGAAGAATAGCACAGTGCTCACATGACTTCGGGTGATGGTCTGGCCCAAGGCACTTGACGCACCTACTGTGTGGGTCTGTGAGAGAAATCGCATGTTGACACTGGCTACACTTCTTGAAGCCTGTTGCTGGCTGGGACATAGGAGGAAAAACAGCCGCCGCAAAGTCAAAGCCCCTGGGCTGCGGCCGAGCGGCCTGCCCCGGCAGCCGAACAGAAGAAATAAATTTATTTTTATTTTTTTAACTAGAAATTAAAAAAAAATAAATAAATACAGCAATTTGTGAAGAAAAAGAACACGAAGTAAGTAAGTTGAACACAGAGAATCAAACATGGACTTCTCGGCTCCGCAGAAAACTGAGAAGACATGCCCTTTGCTGGGCAGGAAGGCACTCGTGGATGCGCGGTGCGGCTGACTCGAAACTTCTAGTTTCTACAAGCAAGTCTGCTTGCGAGGCTTCCGCATCGGGGCTCCGTCGATGACATCACCCGTATGCGAGAATAGGCTGCCTGCTTGTCCTGGGATAACACTTTATCTTTCTCGAGTTCTCGAGTTATTATTTGGAAAAAAAGTCTACCTTTTTCACAAATGCTTAGATTGAGAAGGAACTGTTCTACTGTACAAGATTTTGTAACACAAGGTAATCTAAGAAAGAGACCGTCAAGGAGAGGATATCCCGCCCCAAAGTATTTTGACCAAGGTATTTAAGAGCAAAATATATAGAGTAGCTCTTATCATCTCATAGGATGCAAAATGACTTTGGCGATATCCAGAGTTGTGTTTTGAAATATTCAACAGGCAGTTCCAAATTGGTGAATGTTATCAGGAACAGGTGAGATGTACTGCAGATGGTTCCTGCCTTTAAGGATTGTTCAATTAGACTTGTATTTTTTCGTGGGAAAAAATTAAAAGAAACACTGAGTCCCACAGATTTGCCACAATGCATGAACACAAGCTATAAAAGGTACTACAGATGAGACATATGCGAAATCACATTGGAGATCAAAGAGTGCATTAATCCTGTTGACAGTAAAGTTTTTCAATTAAAGTCCTTTAGTACAAGCAAATCTAGTTTTGTGATTTGCAATAAGCTCTATGTAGGAATGACTACAAGAGAATTTAGAATATGCATGGGTGAACAAATCACATTTGAAAAGAAAGACTGTAAAAGAACCATTGGTGGAACACTGAAACATTTTGTCATAAATTTAGATTTACAATGTTTTATTATTGACACTATTCCCAGGGTAGAAGAGGAGGTGACCGTTTCAGTACTCTACAAAGAGGAGAATTTCAGTGGATTTTTAGGTTGAAATCTTTAGATCCCTTAGGTTTAAATTCACACCTTGACTGGAAGCCATTCTATTACATTTCCATAAACACAGAAGAAAAATTTTTCATTGGTTGGTTATCTGATGACATTATCTGTTCATTTTAAATAGAACCCTGACATCTGACACAAACAGCGCCATTTTGTACGAAAGGATCAGAGTTGCTCAAGTATGCAGTCTGTGAGTCAACCTGGAGAAGTTTTTGTTTTTAAATACAATCGTGCCCCTGAGGAAGCTCAAGGGCAGGAGTGAAATGGCTGCCCTCCTTGGGCATAAGTTAAGTGTTGCTTTTTGCTTTTAATTTATCCTGGCGTGACTCTGAATAGAATTTAGAATTGCACAAGTAAATGATTTGGCATAAAGACTTGGGAGTTTTGGGGCCAGTGATAGAGATTTGGCCCATGTGGTTGGAAGGTTTATCTATCCTTCTGCAAGGTCATTTTCTCCCATTTCACAGTTTTTTGGATTTGCTCTTTAAATGAACATAGACTGGGCGTCTCAGCCTCAAAATACACCCAATGGGAAGGGACTCGGCTTTCTTTTTCCTTGTTCCTGCTTTATGGAATAATCTGCCTGTTCACTTATGGTCTGAACTTTCATTCACATAGTTTCACAGCAGTGTTTGGAGACCATCTAAGAAATTAATCTGTCCCTGCTGGTGTATGATGGACGAATGCAGGGAGGGTGCTCTGAGCACACGTGCTTCTACTTGTTTGAGCGGGTGCATACTTTGGAGTTCTTTTCTGCTTCTGTGAATATAAAATTTGAGTAAATGATAAACGATGATACATCCCAGATTTCTTTTAAAGCATTGATCCTTCTGGCCCCACCACTGACCAAACTGGTGCTAAAACCCTTGGAGGCAGCTGTCATTCGGGATGTGGGTTTTGTCTGGAGGTATTTGACTGTTGTATCCTTTCTGCCTTCTACCATTTGCAAACATCCAACAGTAGCATTCACTCAACCCTCACCTTTCAAATAACTAGTGAAAGAACCAGTCAGAACTCTTTCATGTGATAATACTGTTTATTATCCTATGACAAGCGTCACAGATGAGTCCTACATAATACTTAGCACTTTACTTACTCAGGGACTCTCATGGGTTTCCAGCACAAGAAGTCACCGACTTAAAATCCCAGCACAAAACATCAAGAAAAGCTTTAAATTATAAGAAAGTTACTTATACCAAGAACTGTTATATCAACTAAGGCTTTGGGGTACATTTCTTTTTATTTAGATTTGCCTGGAAAGGAAATTAAAAGTGGATGCACCAACCCAGGGTGAGAGAAACGTACCCAGCATATAAATTAAAGCTGCTGCTGGTCCAGAATCCTTCCAACGCACTATACAGAGAGTTGCTGCAGTTTCTTGTTGGCAAAAGGCGAATGGCCTCAGATCCTGCCAGCCCACGTGCTGCCTTGTGTTACCCAAAGAACAGCAGGCACTAGCGGGGATTAAACCTCCAAGCTTCAGTCCCAGTAAACAAATTTAAGCAGCCTTGCAGCAAGCAAGGAGCCGGCACAGAGATACGGCTTGGGTTAGAAGAGTCATTTTTCCCAACAGCCCTTCCAGCCCGCTTCTGTGCTCTGCTGAATGCTTTCCACAGAGGGACCACTTCCAAGGAAAAAGTGCAACTTAAGCAAGACAATCAATCACACAGGAAACTAGGCAGAGGACACCTGGGACAGAAACCATACAGGAAGCAAATGGGAGTGCTAAGTTCCATTAAGAGGAGGGGTTCCTTGTATATACTGAAGCCAGAGACTGGTCCAGTATGACATCATAAGGACTGAGCAGAGACCAGCGCAAGGGCAATGACCCAAAAGTGGGAGCGTGGCAGTCTGGGGGGCCAAATCTCGCCTAGAATCCAAGGCTGGTTGTAAGCTTATTCTGAGAAAGCAGAAGAAAAGACTTTCCTTGAAGCATCTGTGCTATTCCGAATAGGGGGACCTGTGGGAGCTCAGGGGCAGTGCTGTGTGCAGGGACCTGCTTCTGGGCAAGATGGGGCTATGAATGCCGCTGAGGCCTTGGGAGGAAATTCTACTTGATGAGTGAAGGCAACACCTCTGGGCCAGACTTAAGGTCCATGACTGCAGGGTTCCATCAGAAGTCCTGTCGCGTGGCCTTTAAATGAGGCTTCTTGTTGAAATGGTGATGCAGGAACTTGGAAGGGGAAAAAAGCTGAGTAGTCATGAAAGAGTTTTGCGACACCAGAGCCCAACAGAGAGGCCTGGTCTGACTAAACCAAATGCCCAAAAGAGCAGGGGGAAGTGATGCTGTACCTGGGAAGGCTAAAAATGTGTATATAATATCACGTGTGAACGTCATCAGAACAGAGGATGGGGTGCACTGACCAGATGCTATTAGTAGAGTGAAGAAGCCAACACAACTAGCAAAAAGAGACTGCGCAAATGGTAGAACCGTCACATCCTGCAATAACATGGGCCCAGTATGACAAAATTACATCTGAAGAGAGAAACTATTAGCAAAGTTCAGGTCCTACACAGTGGATCCATCTCTGTACGTCATCACATTTCATCAAAAAAAGGACATGGGGATCCTGGTCGCCCTTCTGAAGGTGGTCATGAATCTGAGGTCTACAGAGGTTACCCTGTTCCTAATAATCCATTTTGGATCAGATGCTCCCGGAAGCCTGGTTACTTGTGGCAACAGTAAATTGAGAGATCGGCATTTGACACCTAGGCTGAGAAAGCTGATAGGAGAAGCTTTAGGAAATTATAGTGAAAGAAAATGGAAGGATGACTGGAAAGGAGGCTGAAGAGGATTCCACCATGAGAGGCACTTCCTCAGGCAAGAGTAACCTGGTAGCCAGCTACACAGGACAAAAGACTAGAGCACTCCTCACTCCCTCGAAATTCTGCAAGCATGGCTTCTGATTCTCTGTGGGGTAGGCTGAAATTCCATAGCTCCGATCAAAATGATGATTCCACACCAATCCCAACCCTCTTCCTTGAGTGCAGAGATACTAACTATTTCCACATGGGTCACTGCAGGGTCATGCTGTTTCCAGGAAGTGATGTCAGAGCTGGAGCGGTCTTGCTTCTGGTGGCTTTGTCTATGGGAGTCAGGAAGGCAAGAGTTGGACTTAAGGATCCCCAATGTCAAGGAACTCTTGTTTGGGTATAGAGGACCCACGATACCAGGCACAGGACCCATCGCTTCTCTTAATGCAAGCGTAGTGCTTAGCCTGTCGCCCATTAATACTCTTCTCTGTCACCCAATCTGTCCACAGGCATTCATCCGGAGAGGAGAGGGAACAGGGAATCAAAGGGCAGCGAGAAATCTGTAGACAGAAAGAGAGGGGACGTTACTGAGCCAAAAAAAAAAAAAAGAGAGAGACAGACATGGGAAGAGCATTTCAAAGGCCCTGAAAACTTTCTTATTTCAACAATATTATGATCATTGCCATAAAATAGACAAATAATCTTCATATCTCACCGATAGCAATCTTACCAATCAGGTAGTATTAAATTTTGGTTTAATGTACAAAGATTATGAATTTGTCTGCTCTCATATGTTAATCGAATCAAGCTCCTATCTGGAGATGATGCGGTATACAAACCAAGTTTTTGATTAGATTTTTCCATAGCTCAGTGCGCTAAAAGTCATGACTGTACAGTGGACACGGGAGAAGGTTTTGGTCAGGGGGAACTATGAACAGAACTTGCATTTTCAATCTGTGTATTTACCATTTTAGTAAAATACTACCTATACAAATACAAGAGCTGTACCACTTACCCAGGGCAATTTTCAAAGCAAAAGTTCTTGCAGGCTCATCTTTTGAAAATTAGGGCAATTATTGCAAGAACATGCATGCACGGATAGGGTTACCATATGGCTCCAGAAAAAGGAGGACAGATTGAGACATTCAGGTTTTACTTCCATTGCTTTCAACCCAGATGTCTCAATCCGTACTGCTTTTTATGGAGCCATATGGTAACCCTATGCATGGCCTTAACATAAGTGAGGCAAGTTTACGTGTACCAAAGTCTTACACCTTTCTTTCCTGCATTTAGCGCTGGCGAATTGATGCATCTTTGCCAGACAGCTCATTATCCAGGCAATCTGTCATCTTTTGGATTTAGGATGGATGAGAGACATTCCAGAGATGGGGCTAAACCAGAGAATGACATCCCCGTCCCTGCAAACTGTCTGATCCCATCTGCACAAGCCTCAAATAGTTATGATTTTATATTGAAATCATTTTATTAAAGTATAAAAAGAAACTATATTCTGTACAATTATTTTATAAATCACAAATAATACAGAACAAGGATCAACAAAACCCCTGTCTCCCCTTCCCCTCACAAGTATCCCCTCCACTATGAAGAAAACTGAACAAGCCAAATTACTACAGAATGCTACATAGAAAAATCAGTCGCACACAGTAGGAATAGTGTTAGGGGAGGACGACAGAGAGCTAAAGGAGCATAGCCTGATAGTGGGCATTGTGGTCCCCAGTTACTTCTAAACACCAGCTCTAGCAGGATAACATTTCAAATCGGATAGAAACTAAAATGATTTGTTGTCTGGTCATTTTATTCTTCAAATCACATTGGTCTCTAGCTTTGGTTTTCTTCTGTCTTCTCTTAACTCACTCACCAGGGTCTCCTGACCATTTGCCATTGCTGCTTTCCCCCATGTTCAGCATCTCCCTTCTCTCTCTCCTATACTTTTCTTTCTAGTATTTCTCTCCCTTCATCTTACTACTACTATTTATCATTTCTATAGCGCTGAAAGGCTTACACTGTGCTGTACATTTAACATTCAATAGACGGTCCCTGCTCAGAAGAACTTACAATCTAATTTAGACAGACAGGACATCTCACGGTTGGGGAGTTTCTAGCAGAAAGAATGATACGATTGCTATAGGTATCATTTATTATTTCATTCATTTTCTATCCCATTCTCCCCAAAGAACTCAGAACGGGTTACAGCTTAAACATACTTAGTACACAATTTACAGGTTACAATTTGCCATAGTTACAGTAAAGTTTTTCCATACAAATTTTTATCCTAACTCAACTCATACTAGGGATCTAATACTAATATATATATTATATATTAAAGGTTAAATCTGTCATAGTTCTAGTGCAAGATTTTTCAACACAAGTTTTTATCCTAATGCGATATATTCCGATGGTCTACATAAAAAGGGATGCAGGACAGAGGCTGCAAATTACAGACCGGTGAGTCTGACATCGATAGTATGCAAACTCATGGAAACACTGATCAAACGCCAATTGGACACGGTCTTGGACGAAGGGAATCTACGGGACCCCAATCAACATGGATTCACCAAGGGTAGGTCCTGCCAATCAAACCTCATCAGCTTCTTTGATTGGGTAACAAAAAGACTGGACGAAGGAGAATCACTGGACATAGTGTACCTGGACTTCAGTAAAGCTTTTGACAGCGTCCCACACCGCAGACTGTTAAATAAGATGAAATCGATGGGGTTAGGAGAGACTCTGACGGCATGGGTCAATGATTGGCTGAGTGGCAGACTTCAGAGGGTGATGGTTAACGGTACTTTCTCTGAGACATCGAAAGTGACCAGCGGGGTGCCGCAGGGCTCGGTCTTGGGTCCACTCCTCTTCAACATATTCATAGGAGATCTGACTCAAGGGCTTCATGGTAAAGTAACATTATTCGCCGACGACGCCAAACTATGTAATATGGTAAGCGAGGGCAAACTACAAGATAGTATGGCGCAGGACCTACGTACATTGGAAAGCTGGTCCTCAACCTGGCAGCTGGGCTTCAATGCTGGAAAGTGTAAGGTCATGCACCTGGGTAGCAGAAACCCGTGCAGAACTTATACCTTGAACGGTGAGACCTTGACAAGGACTTCAGCAGAACGAGATTTAGGAGTAATCATCAGCGCAGACATGAAATCTGCCAATCAGGTGGAGAAGGCTTCATCAAGGGCAAGACAGATGCTGGGTTGCATCCGTAGAAGTTTCGTCAGCAGAAAGCCTGCAGTCATAATGCCATTATACAGGACCATGGTGAGACCTCATCTGGAATACTGCGTGCAATTCTGGAATCCACATTATCGCAAGGACATGCAGAGGGTCGAGTCGGTCCAAAGGATGGCCACCAGAATGGTCTCAGGGCTTAAAGGTCTCTCGTACGAAGCAAGACTAAACAGTTTGCAGCTCTACACTCTCGAGGAACGCAGGGAGAGGGGAGACATGATTGAGACGTTTAAATACATCACCGGACGTATAGAAGTGGAAGATAACATTTTCCTTCTCAGAGGCCCCTCAACCACAAGGGGGCACCCGCTCAAACTCAAGGGCGGAAAATTTCACGGCGACACCAGGAAGTATTTCTTCACGGAGCGAGTGATTGATCAATGGAACAAGCTTCCAGTACAGGTAATCGAGGCCAGCAGCGTGCCAGATTTTAAGAATAAATGGGACGCCCATGTGGGATCCCTAAGTGGATCAGGGTAGAACATTGGCTAATATTAAGGGGAGGGTCTATAGAGTGGGCAGACTTGATGGGCCTTGGCCCTTTTCTGCCGTCATCTTTCTATGTTTCTATGTCTAGTACCAATATACATTTCTTTATAATCAGCATTCTATGTCCCTATTCCCCCCTAAGTCCACCATCTCCCTTCTGCATTCCTACTCTCCCCCATGTCTAGCCATCTTCCCTCTGTGTCCATATTAAAGAATGACACGGGAACAAATTTGTCCCCATCCCCACGAGTTTTGTCGCTTTCTCTGTCCCTGCCCTATTCCTGTAAGCTCTGACCTTAACTTATGATTAAGGCAGAGCTTGCAGAAATGGGGCAGTGACAGAAAAATAACTCACGGGGATGGGATGGGGTGGGAAAATGAGTTCCCATGGGGACAGGGACAACATAACATAACATTGTACTTATAAACTGCATATCCGTAAGTTCAATATGGTGAACAAAAGATTAAAAATAACATAACCTAAGGATGATTTAAATTAGTTTGCTAACTATTTTGAAGAAAGATGAGTTTTCAATTGAGTTCTAAAGTGCTTGTAGAAGCAAGCACTATGCAACAGTGGCCTAAATTCCCTGTCATAGAAAGCAGCCTGAAATGCTAGTGGATTTCTTGCTCTTACAAACTTGAGCAGATGGAAAATTAAACAATGCATGCGATTCTCTCCTATGTTTATGGAATGCTATGAGAAATCTATCGGTCATATAGTTTGGAACAATACCATAAGCAACTTTGTAACAAAGACAACCCAGCTTAAACAAAACACGCGCCTCCACTGGAAGCCAATGCAACTCACAATAGAAAGGAGTCACATGATCATATTTCTTTAGACCATAAATTAATTTGACCCCCCGTATTTTGAATCAGTCTAAGCCTAGCCATCTCTTTCTTGGTACATGTCAAATAGACAACGTTACAATAGTCGAGAAGACTTAGAAGTAATGACTGAACTAATAGTTTAAAGGCCAGAAACTCAAAATATGATTTTATGGTACACAGCTTCCACAATGTGTAATAACCCTTTTGCACCACAGCATACTTGCTTTTTCATGGTCAAGTGATGATCTATAACAACTCCCAATATTTTAATCGTTGGATTGATCTTATAGAGTGTTGAGTCTATAGTAATTGATGGTTCATATAAAATTCTAGGTGGAGACGCAACAAAGAATTTGGTCTTATGATTTAATTTGAATTTAAATTCTTACATCCATGATTCCATCAGTTTCAGTATAGACTCAATTATTTGGGTAATATGAGATATAGTTGTATTACAAGGAATGATGATCGTAATGTCATCGGCATAACTAAACAGTCTAGAGCCCAGTTGTTCAAATGAAACCCCAGAGAAAATTGATATACATTAAATAATGTGGGGGAGAATGGGGAACCCTGAGGGACCCTGCAAGGGTTTTTTCAAGCTATGGAAAGCTGATTGTTAGGCTTAACCTGATAAGAGTCTCGATCCAAGGAACCCTTTGAACCACGAGATAACATTACCTTGCAACCCTAGGGCATCTAGGCAGGCCAGTAACTTGGTGTGATCCACCAAGTCAAAGGCGCTACTCAGATCAAACTGAAGAACCAATGCACTCCTACCCTTGCTCAACAGACCATTTAGATGATCTAACATTGTAGCTATCACCGTTTCTGTACTATAATAAGTTCTGAAGCCAGATTGAGAATCATGGAGCAAGGAATGTTGCTCAAGATATTTCATCAACTGAATTTGGACCAATCCCTTCATAATCTTTACAAAAAAAAGGGGGATCAATGCCACAGGTCTATAGTTGGCTAGTAATGAAATAGATTCATTCTTATTCTTAATTATTGGAGTAATAATTATATTACCCTCCTCTTGTGGAAATTTTCCTGCCTTCAAAGAATCAAACAGCCAATCCAATAATTTTAATTTAAAGCTTAAAGATGCCGCTGTCATAAGGGCAAGGATCTAATATACAAAATATTTAGCGTATCTACAGAATAGTTTAGTAAAATCCTGCCAATCCGGGTCTTCAAATGAAGACCAATACAAATCTGAATAGACCTTGATTTCATTCATATTTAAATGAGACTCAAAATTTCCCAGAAAAGGTAAACAAGAAGATCTCAGGTTTAAGACTTTGGAACTGAAGAAATTTGCTAAATCATTTGAAGTAGGTAAAAGTCATCCTAAGGATTGCGTATTTTGAGTCACATTAAACACTGTATTAACTAGTTGAACTAATTTCTTTACATCAATGCTTGTAGTACCGACTTTTGCTGAATAGTAGGCTTTTCGTTTCTCCCTTAATAGTTTCTTATAATTTCTAACTTCCTTTCTCCAATGTTCTTTGTCTATAGCTGCTTTGGATTTTATCCATTTTCTTTCAAAACGACGCACAGTACGCTTCATCTCTAGTAATTCTGTGTCATACCATTTTTTTGTGTCATCAGCTTGGTTTTTTTATAGTATGTTTAGGGGCAGTTTCATCTAGGATGTTATTACAAAATTTTGTCCAATCCAATGGAAAATTATGAATCTGCCAAAATTCAGTTGAATTAGGTGGTTTTCTGAAAGAAATTTCTGATTTTTGAGACTTAGGTATGATGTTCAATTTCTTAGTCCATCCCAAAGAAAAATAATAAATAAAATGGTCCATATTATCCTCCCATGTCTGGCATTGCCCCACTGTGTCCTTTTACCACCCCCATGCAGTGTTCCCCTTTGTCCCTATACTCCCATCCATGCCTACCATCTACCCTCTTTTCGTATATCTCCATGTGTCCAGCTTCTCCCCTCTCCTACTCTTGTCCTCTCTTTCTTCCCTCCCTCCGCTGTGTTCTATTTTCCTCTTCCTTCATCCCTTTGATTCAGCATCTCTCATTCCTTTCACTTCTCTCTCTTCCCTCAGCATTCCTCCCATGAATTGAATACCTCTCTCCCTTCCCTCCAGGTCCCCCTTGTGGTCCACTATCTCTCTCTCTTTCCTCAACACTCTCCAAGGATCCAACTTCTCTCTCCCTACGCTCCAAACCCCCCCCCCCCACCTTCCCTATAGCTCCCCTCCCATGGGTCCATGGGTCTCTTCCTTCCCTTTAGCTCCAGCTCTGAGCCGTAGGTCCGGTACCTCTCCTTTTCCTCCAGATCCCAACTGCAGGTCTGGTATCTTTCCCTTTCCTTCAGCCCCAGCCCCCCCCCCCATATGGGTCCAGAATCTCTCTCTCTCTTTCCCCCAGCCCAGGTTCAGCACTGCCCTTTCCTTCAGCTACAGCTCTGGAGACAATCAGCCAGCACCACCCTTCCTGTGGGTCATAGTATAACCCTTGAGCTAGCTGATCCCCAGTGCTCTAGTGCACTCCCTTGCAAGCCCCCCAGGAGTCCCCCCTAGCTAGACCCCCAGCTGTAGCCCGACAGCCTTCTGAACCCCAGCTATCACCCAGGTGGGGTCCATGCACATTTCTGCTGATGTTGGTGATGCTCCAGTAGCCCTCTCTGTTCTTCCTGGCCCACCTTGTTTCTTTGGTACGCTCCCGCACACTCTTTGGCCTTGCTACCAGTCTGGCTGCTCAATCTCGCATGCACGGAAGACCGTGTATGCACTGCTGACTGCTCTCCTCAGAGGCCGGCAATCAACTGTTCTGCTGTGTCATTGAGGAACTAAAGCCACTTGCATCATTGGACCTGAATTGGGTCCCACCACCTATTTCACTGGCCCACCCTGCCTCTTCCCAGTCCCAGAGACACAAGGACCAGACGGCAAAAGCCCTCACAGCCGCTCTCAGGTGCCTCCAGCATTGGAACTCCACTCTCCAGCTCAGGTCCTGACAGTGTGGAACAGTCTCCTGAAAGAGATGGTGGAGACAGAGACTGTGTCTGAATTCAAGAAAGCCTGGAATAGGCACCTGGAATCTCTTAGAGAGAGGAAGAGATAATGGTTACTGGAGATGGGCAGATTGGATGGGCCATTTGGCCTTTAACTGCCATCATGTTTCTATGTTTATATAGTCAAATTCCAGAAACAGGGCTTCCCTCCCCCCCAAGTTAAAATTTTTTTGTTTTAAATGGTTACAATAGCAGCAGAGCTTCCCCCCCCTCCTCCCCCCCGGTACCACCATGAAGAATCTTCAGAGGCCTGCTCCGGAGCCTTCCTTCTGCCAAGTCCCTCCTTGAAGTAACTTTCAGTTTTGTGAAACTGGAAGTTACATCAAGGCAGGACTCAGCAGAAGAAAGGCCTCGGTGTGGGCTTCTGAAGATTCTTCATGGTGGTGTGGCTGACTTGTGAGGAGAGCTGGGAAGGAGATGCCGAGTCCAACCCAGATGGAATTTTTCTTTACCATAGGAGAAAGGCTTTTTACCTTGGTAAACTGGCTGCAATTTTTCCTATTCCTGCAGATTTACCGTGGGAACCTGTTCCCGTGTCATTCTCTAGTCTAAAATTCATTTAAGTGGAATGCACGATAGCAGTTTTAACTTTAAACCAATTAAGCTATCCATTCAGGGCCACTGAACATCAGGCATAAAGGCAAGAGTAGAAATTGTCAGTTTATTGTAATGCGACAGTTGATGCTCTGAATGCCATTTCCAGGCAATTTACAATGGGAAAAACTGTTTCAGCAGTATTTAAAAGGAACGATACCAGCAGATTACTGCATTAAATTCAGCATTAAGAACATAAGAAGTTGCCTCCGCTGTGTCAGACCAGAGGTCCATCTCGCCCAGCAGTCCGCTCCTGCGGCGGCCCATCAGGTCCATGACTTGTCTAGAACCCTTTAATCCCCTTTATTCTTCTATCTCTACCCTTTCAAAATCCTATCCTTGCTTTTACAGTCTACAGAAAACTGATGTAAATACCAAGAAATACGACACTGGTTTAAATAAAAGCGTAAAGAGAGCGACTTGAAACATGATTCAGCTCTCAAGCAATGTGACAGAGCACACACTGAAGTGATAAAGATCCTCTTTGGAAGACAAACAAATATACTTTCACTTTCAAACTAGGGAGAAAGTCCATGGGGTAAAAATAACCCAAAATCACACCAGGGAGCAATCTAGATATGAAAAAATGCAGACAATCAAGAGCAAGACCAAGACCCACCTTGCACTCGCAGCCCATTTGGTAGCGCTGAGTGAGGCTCTTTTTCTGGGTAACACTCAGTGATTCCCAGGGCATGATTAAGTCACACAACGTCACATGCATTTTGCCATTTCCCTCTGATTTTCCTGTTTGGAAAGATGACATGGACAGAGAGTAGTGTCAGTCTGCAGGAGATGACAGATTTACAGCGTGGGCACAGCTCAGAATCTTAATTACCTGCAATAAGATACTCCTTTCCTCCCGTTTCTAGTGTCACTCCACACACAGCTGAGGATGGGGCTGTGAGGATGAATTCCATGTCTTTGTCAGGTCCTCTGAACATCTACGGAGTGAGAAAAAATATTAAATCTGAGAAAGATCTGACAAGGCATCGAGGTGTGGAAGCTCCCCAAGTACAGAGAACCCAGAGTCACTTTAACAATGCTGTGTGAAACGGAGGGTATGTTCTGGGCTTCTGTGCAGATCCATGACTTGCCCTCCTCCTTCAAAAACAAAAAAAAAAAGACTGCTTAGACGAGGCAGTGGCAACTCATAGAAAGCCTTCCAGATTCTTCAACCACAATCAGACCCTACCTGCTAGAGCCACAAAACAAATAACTACAGGCTCCACATGCTAGTGACATTGAAAAGTTGGTGACACTGAACAAAAAGAAATCACAGAAAAACCCGTCTAGTGACACTGAACAAAAGACTACACACAAAGGGCCAGCGATCACACTTCAGTCTTGTACATTACCAGTGCCTACCTTTGACGGAGAAGGTCATTTCCAGCCCAAAACATGTCTACCTTGACCTTGGCACATCTGTAGATGCGATACCATAGGTGCTGACATTTTTTAAATGAGATTTTAATTGGTTTTTAATCTGTGCAATTAAACCAATTAAGTTAAGTGGCAGTACGGACTCTCTTACAGCACCATTTGAAGAATCTGCCCCCAAACCTGTCTGCTAGCGGTGTTCAAAATACTTGGTCAAGGTACTTAAGTAAAAGTACAGTGAAGAAAAAAGGGAAAAGGTTATTGTCTAATATAATACTTTTTGAGTAAAAAGTAAAGTTACATTACACTACATTTCTAGACCACAAACCTCATGGATTGATGTTCATAAAAAAAAAGAAAACTGGACAGAGCAAACATTAATCAATTCAATTCTCAAAAAATTTTTACAAACAAGAGTGATATCAGGGACCCCTGGCCACCTTCAGAGGAAGTCCTCAACTGACATGGCTTGGAGGTCTTCATCAGCTGGAGTATTTATATTTACATTAGAGGCTCTGGCAAGACCCGTTTACAAAGTACCGTATTTGCCGGCGTATAGGACGACTGGGCGTATAAGACGACCCCCCAACTTTTAGTTAAAAAATAGAGTTTTGTGTTATATTTGCCGTATAAGACGACCCCTTCTTCCGCACACCTTCTCTACCGCCCCGGGTGCAGCACAGCCGGCCAGGTTCCCTTACTTTTGTGGCACTTCCCCGACCGACCGACAACAGCCCCGGTCCGACAAACCTCCCTGCCCTTAACCGCGAATCTAAATTACCTTCTTACAGCTGCTGTAAGAAGGTATTTAGATTCGCGGCTACAGGGCAGGGAGGATTGTCGGACCCGGGCTGTTATCGGTCGGTCGGCGAAGTGCCACAAAAGTAAGGGAACCTGGCCGGCTGTGCTGCAACCGGGGAGGGGCGGCCGCCCCTCTCTCTTGGTAGCCACTCGAACCACGAGGCTACTCTCCTTCTCCTTACCTGACATGCCTGCAGCACAGAGCCGAACGGAAGTCTTCCCGACGTCAGCGCTGACGTCGGAGGGAGGGAGGGCTTTGTTTAAGCTTTGTTTAAGCCCTCCCTCCCCTCCGACGTCAGCGCTGACGTCGGGAAGACTTCCGTTCGGCTCTGTGCTGCAAGCAGAAAAGGTAGGGAGAAGAAGAGCCGCGCGACTGAGTACATCCAGCCCCGCAAGTAAGGGCATGTAAACTGTACCCGGCGTATAAGACGACCCCCGACTTTGGGGAGGATTTTAAGGTACTGAAAAGTCGTCTTATACGCCGGCAAATACGGTATGTATTCTTTCCAATTAATATTTCCAAATGAATAAAGTGTCTTTGCTTATTTTTAAATGGGTCTCTACCAGAGCCTTTAATTCAGTAGCATAATTAAATGAAATAACTATTTCTGAAGTTTATAGGGATGGGCGGGGACGAAGGGGTTTCCTCGCGGGGACGGGTGGAGATGGATTCGATTTCCAGCAGGGACAGGCGGGGTTGGGTTTCATTCCAGCGAGGATGGACAGGCTTGATTTTTGTCCCCACGCAATTCTCTACCCAAGCTTACGACAAAGTGGAAGAGAGGAAAAGCCACATGCTTGAAGGAGAAAGCATTTATCAGTAGATGAAGAAAGTGCATTTGGAAATGTCTACCTTCTTCAGCATACTCACAATAACAAGTTTGAAGACAGGCTGGGGGGGTAATGTTATTAATACACATTGGTCAGCAGTGTCACAGTCTCACATGGAAGGTAATTGGTGACCCTCCTTCAGCTCATTTGGATCCAAAGTGGCTCCAGCTTAAAAATTAATGAGGACCACTGCTCTAGGCATCACGACTGCATGTTTTTCTACAAGTGGCTTAAGGCCTTGTTAATTCATATGGATTTATAACTGGCAAGAAGTAATTACCTCAAATACTGTTTTTGTTTGTTGAATAGATATATCATATGCCAACCAAGAGAAATGAGTTTTCCAGTCAACAAAGAAGTTGGCGGGGGGGGGGGGGGGGAGGAGGGAGAGCAGTTGTTTTTCCTGTGCATAAAGTAGGAGAATAGGGTGTTGTTAAATAAATTGGTTCTGTCCCAATTATTTTCAACAGCATGCGTATTTCAGTACCAGGAAAGTCTCCCATAAATGTGCATACAGCCACATTGCAATGCACTTCTGATCAGTTTGACCAGGGGACCGTCATTTTGCAAGAAAAAAACAAAATCAGAGGCGGTGAACTAGTGGACTGATCTCCACACTTTCATATAAAATATCTCTGGTTTTAGCATACAAAGTAATACTCATGCTATATAAGAATGCAGTCCAGAATGGACGCAATTAACACTGTGCGGCAAATGCCAGGAAAACAATTGCAGTTTCTTGCCCCAGGAAAAGGATTAAACATTTTTGTACAAGCTATAGATCTTTATGTAATGACTTGTACCAATAAAATATTAATTCTTACCTTGTACATTGAAGGAAAGCAGCAGAAGCCAAAAGTGGCTTCAAGAACAAACAGGATAAATGTGAGCCTTCCAGAAAAGACACAAAGCTAAACAAGCTCTTGCTGGCAGTTTTATTTTTCCCGGTCTGTAAGGAGAGGGAGCATCCAGTCCTGCCCTAGTCAGCAGCAGGGCTGGACTGGGATCAGTTGAGGGTGGCACTGAGCTCCGCCCTCTCTGCTCCAATCAAAGTAGTGTGGTAAAAGCCTTCAGAGGATTCAGAGCTTCCCTTTGAATGCCCTGAGGGCGGGCCGCTTTTGCTTGATGGAATTTGATTGGTTGAGCAGGCAGCATGATAGCATTTCACCTCCTATCCCAACCTTATCATTATGGGCCCTCAATCTAGCTACTGAGTGTTACCACTGCATAAAGACCAGGTAGGATTACCATACAGCTCCAGAAAAAGGAGGGCAGATGGAAACATCCAGATTTTACTTTCATTAAAAGCAATGGAAATATAACCCAGATGTCTCTTTTTTCTAGAACCATATGGAAAGACTCCTTGCACCCAGAGGCCGAGTGTCACATCCCCAGTATCCCCATTATCCCAGGACAAGCAGGCAGCATATTCTAAACATATAGGTAACGTCAACCACAGAGCCCTAAGGCGGACAGCTTCACAAGCAGACTTGCTTGAAGAACTTTTGGAAAGTTTGCAACTGCCGCACCGCACATGCGCGAGTGCCTTCCTGCCCGCCGTATGGCGAGTGTCTCCTCAGTTCTAAGTTTTCCGCAGAGCTGAGAAGCACTCGTTTCAAGGCTCTGCATGAGATTTAGTTCTACTCGTGCCTTCTCTCACCACGGCTTGTGTATTTTCTTTCAGGGTCGCTGTGTTTATCTGCACTTGTTAAAAACAAAACATTTTGTTTGTTGTTTTGATCGTGTCACGGCAGGGCCTACTCCATGGCCTCAGCCTGCGGGCTTCAATTTAGCTGCGGCCGCGTTTCATTCCATGTCCCGGCCAGTCACAGGGTTCAAGAAGTATAGCCGGTGTCAACGCGCGAGCTCTATCACAGACCCACACAAGTGGTGTGTACAGTGTTTAGGACTTGATCATCATACGGAGTCATGCGCCTGCTGTGCTACACTTCAAAAATCGAGCCCTTAAACATCATCGAGTTCAGATTCAGAAAATCTTCAGGGGAATGGATCTGCCTTCAACTAAAACCTCAACCCCAATTTTGGCCCCGACCTCAACTCCATTGAAATCTTCTACAGGGCCAAAACCTTCAACCTCGACCTCACTCAAACCTTCCTCAATGGTGAAGTCATCGTCTTCAGGGAAATCAGCTAAATCTTCTCCTGAGCAGCCGTTATCCTCAGGTAAGATAGCTAAGCCAACCCCTATGGACATGCCACCCTTAGAACCAGTGGGTCCAAGGCTATCCAGGAAATGTGTCTCAAAATCGAGGCAACACTCTTCCTCGAGGTCGTCTTCCTCGGAGTCCTTAGCCACACCAATTGTACTGGATCCCGTGGTCTCGGTGCCAGCTTTGCAGAATATGTTAGAAACTATTCTGCATCAGGAGTTTGGTAATATGCTTGTCAAAATGACTCCTGCCTCAACCCTGCTTCCTGCAGTCCAGCCTGAGCACTCAGCAGTAATACAAGGAGTCGAGTCCTTAAGAGTGCCTTGAGCTCAATCTATACACTCTGTGCAAGGAGCTGAGTCCTTGAGAGTGCCTCAAGATCATTCTACACACTCTAAACAAGGAGTTGAGTCCTTAAGATTGCTTCAATATACCTCTACACAAGGAGCTGAATCCTTCTCAGTGTCTTGGCGTCATTCTCCGACTTCCAGTCGTACCTCTACACATAGGGCATTGCCTTCTTCAAAACACAGGGCGAGGACTCCTCAACATTCATTTTCGAGGCTAGGTTCGACTCAATCACGGGACCGTGATTCGAGGCATAGTTCTTCCCTACATCATTTGTCAAGGCATTCATCGAGGCCCAGGACTTCTTCTCAAGTCAGGCCTCGTTTATCAAAATATCACGACTCTTAGAGATCTGTTGTGGAGCCTCACCATTCTCGTCAGTCGAGTTCTTCTCCTGCGAGGTTTTCTTTACCAGCTGGTTTTTCAAAACGAAAACATTATGCTTCCTCGACTCATTCCAGAAGTGGGCATTCATCTGCATCTTTGCCTATGGATTCAGATCTCAGGTATCAATACTCCAGAGAGGCTTTACCTTCGTTCTCTCCTGTGAGAGGTACCTTGAGGGGTTCTCATACACCTTCTCCTTAATGAGATCATACCTCTTCAGATCTGGTGTCCTTTACAAAATTTCTATGCCAAATGAGTAAAGATCTTAACATCATTTTGGAATCTGACTCTAAGGAGTATTTGGAAGAACTGGGTATGTCTCATCCTCCTAGGTATTCTTTCAAATTACCCATGAATGGCATTTTTCTCAGACTTTCAAAAGAAATCTTGATACACCATACTCCTCCGTTCCTGCTGTGCCAGCAAAGATGGAATCTCGATATCAGATGATTCATTGTAAAGGATTTGAGAAGTCTCAACTATCACATCAATCTCTTCTAGTTGAATCCTCTTTGAAAAGATTTAATCCTGCCAAGGTTTATGCCACAGTCCCTCCTGGTCGAGAGGGAAGAACTATGAACAAAGTTTGGCCGCCAGCTGTATCAAAATTCGATGATGACAAACCAAATTTTGAACTACAACTTTGTCTTTACTTCTTATCTTAGAACATAAGAAGTGCCTCTGCTGCTTCAGACCAGAGGTCCATCGTGCCCAGCAGTCCGCTCATGCGGCAGCCCAACAGGTCCAGGACCTGTGTAGTAATCCTCTATCCATACCCCTCTATCCCCTTTTCCTTCAGAAAATTGTCCAATCCCTTTTTGAACCCCAATACCGTACTCTGTCCTATCACGCCCTCTGGAAGCTCATTCCAGGTGTCCACCACCCGTTGGGTGAAGAAAAACTTCCTTGCATTGATTTTGAATCTGTCCCCTTTCAACTTTTCTGAATGCCCTCTCGTTCTTGTAGTTTTCAAAAGTTTGAAGAATCTGTCCCTCTCCACTTTCTCCATGCCCTTCATGATCTTTTAAGTCTCTATCATATCCCCTCTAAATCTCCTCTTCTCCAGGGAAAAGTGACCCAGTTTCTCCAATCTCTCAGTGTATGAAAGGTTTTCCATACCTTTTATCAAATGTGTCGCTCTCCTCTGAACCCTCTCGAGTATCGCCATATCCTTCTTAAGGTACGGCGACCAATAATGGACGCAGTACTATAGATGCGAGCGCACCATTGCCCGATACAACGGCAGGATAACTTCTTTCGTTCTGGTTGTAATACCCCTCTTGATTATACCTAGCATTCTATTCACTCTCTTAGCGGCCGCTGCGCACTGTGCCGTCGGCTTCATTGTCTTGTCCACCATTACGCCCAAGTCCCTTTCTTGGGTACTCTCACTCAATAACATCCCTCCCATCGTATAGCTGTACTTCGGGTTTTTGCTTCCTACATGCAATACTTTGCATTTCTCTACATTGAACTTCATCTGCCATCTCGTCGCCCACTCCCCTAGTTTGTTCAGGTCCCTTTGTAATTCTTTGCAGTCCTCTTTAGTCAGAGCACCACAAAATAGTTTGGTGTCGTCTGTGAATTTTATTATTTCGCACTTCGTCCCAATTTCTAGATCATTTATAAAATATATTGAAAAGCAGCGGTCCGAGCACCGACCCCTGTGGAACACCACTTGTGACCCTCCTCCAGTCTGAGTAGTGGCCCTTCACTCCTACCCTCTGCTACCTACCTGCCAACCTATTCCAATTCTTCCAATTATAAGTGATTTGTTGAATGGCAACTCCTGTTAAAATTAATAATAACTTATTATTATTATTAGATGAGATTTGTTTCTTTGCCCTCAAATTAATTCCCTTTTAGAGAATCAAGTGGCATTATCCTATGACACAGTATTATTTGGTATGGAAATGAGGGCAAAGAAACAAATCTCATCTAATAATAATAAGTTATTAATTTTAACATCGCCATCATTTTTACCAACGATGGGAGCTCATTACATCTGACCTCTGGGTCCTCACAATCATCAGGGAAAGTTACTCTCTTCACTTCATCCAAGTTCCACCAGATCTTACCCCAAAAGAGTATCCTTCCATCCGTCACAGACCACCCTTCTTCTTCAGGAAGTTCAAACTCTGCTTCATCTCCGCGCCATCAGGAAAGTTCCTCTGGAACAGCAGAGCACGGGATTTTACTCCCATTATTTCCTTGTCCCAAAGAAGACGGGGGATCTACGATCTATCTTAGATCTCAAAGCTCTCAACAAATTTCTTGTCAGAGAAAAATTTTGGATGCTGTCTCTAGCAGCCTTGTATCCCCTTCTAGATCACGATTGGTTATGCTCTCTGGATCTCAAAGAAGTTTACACTCACATTCCCATTCATCCAGCCTCTCGCAAATTTCTCAGATTTCGGGTGGGGAATCATCATTTTCAATCAGAGTTCTACCCTTCGGCCTGGCATCATCTCCCAGAGTTTTTACCAAGTGCCTGGTGGTAGTAGCAGCAGCTCTGCGCAGCCATGGTCTTCCAGTTTTCCCGTACCTGGACGACTGGCTCATCAAAGATTCAATATCTCAGGGGGTTATTGTAGTGACCCAACAGACTATTTGGTTCCTCCAAAGTTCGGGGTTCGAAATAAATTTTCCAAAATCCTAGCTACAGCCCTCTCAGACTCTAAAGTTCATTGGAGCTGTACTGGACACTGTGCAACTCAGAGCATTCCTTCCTCAACAACGTCAGGATGCTCTCATTCAACTTTGTCAAAAAGTGTCATCCCTCACTTCACTCTTAGCGAGACACATGATGGTTCTGCTGGGTCACATGGCCTCTACAGTTCACGTGACTCCTTTTGCCAGACTTCACCTCAGAATCCCTCAATGGACCCTGGCATCTCAGTGGGCACAGGATTTCGACCCACTCAGCACATTACAGTGACTCCTTCATTGAGACAGTCTCTCCACTGGTGGATGCTCTCTTCTAATCTCTCCAGAGATTTACTGTTTCAAATGTCCCCTCATCAGAAGGTCCTCACAACAGATTCCTCATCTCGATAGTCTCCGTACTCAAAGGCATTGGTCCAGCACAGACCGTCGGTGTCACATAAATCTGTTGGAACTCGGAGCGATATTCAATGCTCTCAAAGCTTTTCAGAATCTTCTTCATGATCAAGTAGTCCTCATTTGTACAGACAATCAAATAGCCAAGTACTATGTCAACAAGCAGGGAAGAATAAGATCTCATCCCCTTTGCCAGGAGGCTCAGGTTTGGAATTGAGCAATTCTTCACAACATCTTTCTGAAAGCCATCTACATTCAAGGAGAGAAAAACTTTTTAGTGGACAAATTGAGTTGTCTTTTGCAACTTCACGAATGGACACTCAATTCCTTGCCTCTCCATCACATTTTTTCTCAATGGGGGGACTCCTCAAATAGATCTCTTTGCATCTCTCCACAACCACAAATTGCCTCAGTTATGCTCCAGGATATACTCTCCTCATCGCCTCGAGGCAGATGCTTTTCTTCTGGAATGGACACACCAGTTTCTGTATGCATTTCCTCCAATTCTCAAGACATTCGTCAAACTCAAACATGCCACCATGATTCTCATCACTCCTCGGTGTCCCAGATAACCTTGGTTCTCCCTTCTACTTCAACTCAGCAGCAGGGAGCCACTACTTCTACCAGTTTTTCTGTTTCTGTTGACAGAGTCAAGGGTCTCTGCTTCATCCCAACCTACAGTCTCTGCACCTGACAGCTTGGTACCTTTCAACGTAACTACTAATTTCCTGTTCTCTCAATCTGTAGGAGACATTTTAGAGGCTTCCAGAATGCCTACTAGTAGGCAATGTTACCATCAGAAATGGACTAGGTTTTCTGCTTGGTGCACACTTCATCACAATAAGCCTCAATCTATCTCCTTGTCTTCAGTTTTGGATTACCTGTTGCATTTATCTCACTCAGGCCTCAAATCCACATCCATTAGGGTCCATCTCAGTGCAATTGCTGCTTTTCATCAGCCACTAGAAGGGAAACCTCTTTCTACTCGTCCTGTGGTTTCCAGATTTATGAAAGGACTTTTCAATGTCAAGCCACCTCCCACCTCCTGTGGTTCTTGCTCAGTTGATGAAGCCTCCATTTGAACCAATGTCTACAGCTCAACTGAAATATCTCACTTGGAAAGTGGTCTTTCTTATTGCTCTCATGTCTGCTAGCATAGTCAGTGAGCTACAAGCTTTCACAGTTTTCCAACATGACAAGATGGTCCTCTGTACTCATCCTAAATTCTTACCAAAAGTTGTCTCAGAATTTCATCTCAATCAATCCATTATTCTTCCAGTATTTTTTCCAAAGCCTCATTCTTATCCTGGAGAAACAGCTCTTCATACTCTGGACTGCAAGCATGCTTTGGCCTTCTACTTACAAAGGACTAAGTCACAAAGATCTTCTCCTCAACTTTTTGTCTACTTCGATCCAAATAAGTTGGGACATCCAGTTTTCAAGAGAATCATCTCCAACTGGTTGGCTGCTTGCATCTTATTCTACTTTGCTCAGGCTGGACTGCATGTAGAGGGTCGAGTCACAGCTCATAAAGTTAGAGCCATGGCGGCATCTGTAGCTTTCCTTAGATCTACTCCTATTGAGGAAATCTGCAAAGCTGCCACTTGGTCTTCGGTTCATACATTCACCTCTCATTATTGTATGGATTCTTTTTCCAGCCGGGATGGTCACTTTGGCCAAGCAGTATCACAAAATTTATTCTCCTGAATTCCCAACACTCCCACCATCCCATTCTGGTTAGCTTGGAGGTCACCCATATGTTGAGAATATGCTGCCTGCTTGTCCTGGGATAAAGCACAGTTACTTACCAAAACAGGTGTTATCCAGGGACAGCATGCAGATATTTTCACAACCCACCCACCTCCCCTGGTTGGCTTCTTAGCTAGATATCTGAACTGAGGATACGCGTGTCCCACGTCAAGCAGGAAGGCACTCGAAAACTTTCCAAAAGTTCTTCAAGCAAGTCTGCTTGTGAAGCTGTCCGCATCGGGGCTCCAAGGTTGACGTCACCCATATGTTGAGAATATCTGCCTGCTGTCCATGGATAACATCTGTTACGGTAAGTAACTGTGCTATCTCAGCTGACCAGGACTCCCTGCACCCAAAGGCTGAGTGCTGAATATAAGAATTGCCATACTAGGTCAGTCCAAAGGTCCATCAAGCCCAATATCCTGTTTCCAACAGTGGCCAACCCAGGTTCCAAGTGGGTTATTCCATGTCAAGTGATCAAGGGCTCCCTGCATGACCATCACGGATTTTGATAAAACTTTATGCACAAAGTCCCACATGTATCAAACGAACATAAGAACATAAGAACATAAGAAGCGCCATCTCCGGATCAGACCTTCGGTCCATCAAGTCCGGCGATCCGCACACGCGGAGGCCCCGCCAGGTATACACCTGGTTTATTTTATAGCCACCCTATCTTTATATGCCTTTCTCAAGGAGATATGCATCTAGTTTGCTTTTGAAGCCTAGGACTGTCGATTCCGCAATAATCTCCCCTGGGAGAGTATTCCAGATGTCCACCACTCTCTGTGTGAAGCAGAACTTCCTGACATTAGTCCTGAACTTGTCCCCCCTTAGCTTCATTTCATGTCCTCTTGTCCGTGTCAAATTGGACAATGTAAATAATCTTCTCTGCTCTATTTTGTCGATTCCTTTCAGTATTTTGAAGGTCTCGATCATATCCCCACGCAGTCTCCTTTTCTCAAGGGAGAACAATCCCAGTGTTTTAAGTCGATCCTCATATTCCAGTTTCTCCATACCCTTCACTAGTTTAGTTGCTCGTCTCTGCACCCTCTCCAGCAGTTTTATATCCTTCTTTAGGTAGGGAGACCAATGTTGGACGCAGTATTCCAAGTGAGGTCTGACCATTGTCCTATAAAGCGGCATTATTACTTTCTCCGATCTACTCGAGATTCCTTTCTTTATCATGCCCAACATTCTATTTGCCTTCTTTGCCGCTGCCGCGCATTGTGCCGACGGCTTCAGGGTCCTATCTATCAGTACACCCAGGTCTCTTTCTTGTTCACTTTTTCCCAGAGTTGCACCTGTCATTTTGTACTCGTATTCCTTATTCTTACTGCCTAAATGCATTACCTTGCATTTCTCCACGTTGAACCTCATTTGCCATTTCTCCGCCCATTTTTCTAACCGACACAAATCGCTCTGGAGTTCCTCACTATCCTCCTGCGATCTGATTGCCCGGCAGAGTTTTGTGTCGTCTGCAAACTTGATGATCTCACTGGATGTTCCGTTTTCCAAGTCATTGATATAAATATTAAAAAGGATCGGCCCAAGTACCGAGCCCTGGGGTACACCACTAGTCACTTTCTCCCAGTCAGAGAACTTCCCATTTATGCCCACTCTCTGCTTTCGGTTTTCCAGCCATTTGCCTATCCATCTTTGTATATCTCCCTCTATGCCATGGCTTTGTAGTTTCCTGAGAAGTCTTTCGTGTGGAACTTTGTCGAACGCTTTCTGGAAATCCAAGTATATTATGTCCACCGGCTTTCCACTATCAATTTGCTCGTTCACGGTCTCAAAGAATTGGAGTAAATTCGTCAAACACGATTTCCCTTTCCTGAATCCATGTTGACTGGGTTTCATCAAGTCGTGTGTGTCCAAGTGCTGAACAATGCTATCCTTGATCAGTGATTCAATCATCTTGCCGGGGACAGACGTAAGACTCACAGGTCTATAGTTGCCCGGTTCTCCTCTCGATCCTTTTTTGAAAATTGGTGTGACGTTTGCTTTCTTCCAGTCGTCTGGTATCTGACCTGTTCTGATTGACAGGTTTGCAAGTTTTTGCAATAACTCTCCGATTTCAACCTTCAATTCCTTCAAGACTCTCGGGTGAATTTCATCCGGTCCAGGGGATTTGTCACTTTTAAGTTTGTCGATCTGGTAGTATATCTGATCCAAGTTCACTTCAACTGTGGTGAGGCTGTCCTCTATTTCTCCTGTAAACAGTTTCTCCGCTTCAGGTATTGTTGAGGTGTCCTCCTTCGTAAAGACGGAGGCAAAGAAGGAATTTAGTTTGTCTGCGATTTGTTTATCTTCCTTGATGTACCCTTTTACTCCCTTGTCGTCCAGGGGTCCCACTGCCTCTTTTGCAGGTTTTTTCCCCTTCACGTATCTAAAAAAGGGCTTGAAGTTTTTGGCCTCCCGGGCTATTTTTTCCTCATAGTCCTGTTTTGCATCCCTCACCGCTTTGTGACATTTCTTCTGTTCATCTTTATGTTTGTTCCAGGCTTCGGTTGTCTTCGTGCATTTCCATATTTTGAAAGAGTCCTTCTTTTCTTTTATGGCTTCCTTCACCTGTATGGTAAGCCATGCCGGTTCTCCTTTGCCTTTAGTTCTCCGATTTTTAGAAATCCTCGGAATGTAGAGATCTTGTGCTTCTGCAATAGTATTTTTCAATAGGCACCATGCCTGATCTACTGTTTCAAGTTTGTCCACCATCTTCTCGAGTCGTTTTGTTACCATGGCTCTCATGCAATCGTATTTACCCTTTTTAAAGTTTAAGGTGGTGGTTAAGGTTTTGGCATGTTTCCTTTTCCCGATGTCCAGTTTAAAGTTGATTACATTGTGATCACTCGTTCCCAATGGAGCCCTGACTTCTACTTCTGTTATCGGTCCCTTGAGACCATTTAGGACTAAGTCCAAGATGGCGTCGCCTCTTGTCGGCTCTTTTACCATTTGCTCCAGGAAGCAATCCCCTAGCACCTCCAGGAACTTGGCCTCCTTGCCGCAGTTGGAGGCTCCTAGTTTCCAGTCTATTCCTGGGAGATTGAAGTCTCCCAATATAACTACATTGCCTGTCCTGCATACTTGTTTAATTTCTTCCATCATTTCTGAGTCAGTGTCTACCGCCTGTCCTGGGGGACGATAGTAAAGGCCAATTTTTGTATCTGCGCCATTTTGACCAGGAATTTTGATCCAGAGGGACTCCAGCTTCTCTTTCCTGTCTGTTGTAATCATTCCAACAGAATCTATTTCTTCCTTAACATATAGGGCAATACCTCCACCTTTCTGCCCTTCTCGATCCCTTCTATATAGTTTGTATCCCTGTAGTACTGTGTCCCATTTGTTTTCTTCATTCCACCATGTTTCTGTTATGCCAATGATATCCATGTTCTCCTGTCTTGCTATCATCTCTAGTTCTCCCATTTTGTTTCCTATACTTCTAGCATTTGTATATATGCATCTAAGTTCCCTTCGTGTTACCTTTTTGGACCTTCTACTCTTGGCTGTCCTTACAGTTTTATTTACGGTATCCTTTACTGCTCCTGTGTTATCTTCCATGTTTGCTGTGTGGTCATCCCCTCCTGTGTCTGAGTTGTCCCTTCCTGCTTGTTCTCCTTTGTTGGCTGTGAGGTCGACCTCTCTTATGTATGAGTAGTAGTCCTTTGTTCCTACGTCGGGGCATCCTGTTGTCCATACCATCGACCGGTGGTCGACTGTCGGCTTTCCCCTGTCCTTCAGTTTAAAGCCTTCTCTATTGCTTTCTTCATGTTGCCTGCCAAAACTCTTGCTCCTTCCTTGTTGAGGTGTAGTCCATCCCTTCTGTAGTACTTGCTTTTTCCCCAGAACGCCGTCCAGTTTCGCACGAAGTCGAAGCCTTCGTCTTCGCACCATCGTCTCATCCAGGCGTTGATTGCTTGCAATTCCCCTTGTCTCTTTCCATCTGCTCTTGGTACAGGGAGGATTTCAGAGAAGGCCACCTTCACCTCCCTGATCTTCAGTTTTCTTCCGAGTGAGCGGAACTGACCCTTCATCTCTTCCCTGTCATACTTCCGCCCGCTCACATCATTTGTTCCTACGTGGATAAGCACAGCGGTGTCCACTCCCCCTGCGCCATCTATGATCCTGGAGATCCTGTTGGTCACATCCTTTACTCTTGCTCCAGGCAGACAGGTGACGACTCTGTCCTCTCTTCCTCCTGCGGTGTGGCTGTCCACGTGTCGTATAATGGAGTCTCCTACGATGATCCCCATCTTCTTTATTCGGGAGTTCCTTGGGGTGCGTAGGTCTACGTCCTTGGAGTAGTGCCAGTCCTCTTCCTCCAATGATACTCTTGAAATTGTTCCCTGTTCTTTGAGCGAGGGGACATCTTCCTGTGCTCTCACTATTCCTCCTGGTGTGCGGTTGTCTCCTACCTCGTCTTCGCTTTCTTCTGTGTTTGCATGGGTGTCTTCTCTACTCACATGGGTTTCCTGAGTACAGTTTTCCAGCCCTGGGATCTCTACGTGGTGCTGATGGGCTTCCTCTATGAACATTTCTAGATCCTTGACCTCGTCGTTTGGGCTGTACTCCACTAGAATCTTCTCCTGTGCTCGGATTCTGTCTTCGAGTTCCATCACTGTTCCCTCCAATAGTCTTACCTGACATTTCAAGCTATCCCTCTCCATGCATCGATCGCAAATGTATGCCTGGATCCCCGAAGGGAGGTAGTCATACATATTGCAGTCGATACAGAAGACAGGAAAGCTCATCTTCTGACTTCCTTGAGCTTCCATTTCTTGCTTCCTGTTTGAGTGAGTCTGTTTGTGTTACAGTGCCTGTGCCTTTGTGTGCTTGTGTCCCTTGCCTGCTGCTTCCTTGTGTTGCTTGCCTTGTTGTCTCTCTCGTGTGTGCTGTCTCTGCTCTACCTCACCTTGATTGTATGTGCAGGTTGGTTTCTTTTTGTGTCTGTCTCTTCCTTATCTTTTGTGCTTGTCGATTTCTTACCGGTCTGTTCTCCTCTGGTGTTCTTGAGTGTGTAGCGCTCGTCCCTTGCAAGGCCCTTCGCGAAGGCGCTCTCGCTAAGGCGAGCGCCTTTACCGCGCGCCTTCGCCGCGCGCCGAACGGCTGGGCGCCGTTGGCTCCCTTTCTCTCAAAGGGGAGCCCGGGCCGATGCGACCTGTGACGTGCGGGGGTGGGCGGAGCTAACTCTCGCCGCGACCCCGAACTGCCTGCCTGCTGCTTCTCTTTCTTTTCTGGTTTTCCTCCCCTCTCCTCTCCTCCGGAGCTGAAGAAAAATCAACAACTAAGACGCCGCCGCAGTCCGCCTCGTGTCCTGGCTCCCTTTCTCTCAAAGGGGAGCCCGGGCCGATGCGACCTGTGACGCGCGGGGGTGGGCGGAGCTAACTCTCGCCGCGACCCCGAACTGCCTGCCTGCTGCTTCTCTTTCTTTTCTGGTTTTCCTCCCCTCTCCTCTCCTCCGGAGCTGAAGAAAAATCAACAACTAAGACGCCGCCGCAGTCCGCCTCGTGTCCTGGCTCCCTTTCTCTCAAAGGGGAGCCCGGGCCGATGCGACCTGTGACGCGCGGGGGTGGGCGGAGCTAACTCTCGCCGCGACCCCGAACTGCCTGCCTGCTGCTTCTCTTTCTTTTCTGGTTTTCCTCCCCTCTCCTCTCCTCCGGAGCTGAAGAAAAATCAACAACTAAGACGCCGCCGCAGTCCGCCTCGTAAAGTTTTAGTTTCGCCTGTGGAATATTCGTGGAGATATAGCCATTTGTTTGACCCCATACTGCAATGACATACAGTACGACAGTGACATTCTGACAACTTTGAGACACAATATCTCCCGAGCTGTGTTTCCAAAAAAACTGAAACTTAGCTACCCTGCACAACTTTTGGAGCTCTATTCAGTGCTACCAATAATAATTTTTGTCGAGCACTGAGTGAATGGCTGAATTACAGTAAACTTGGCCGAAAAAATTAGTGCTCCAAAAAAAGTCAAAGTTTGACATTACTTAGCTCCCACAATAATTGAGTAATAAATGCGAAATTTGGCGCATAATGTCTCAGTACAATGTTGTTTTCAAAAGTACAATTTCAACCTCCAAGCTCTTTCCATTAGTTTACAAATTAAGTGTAAAGTTGCTAATTTGTGTAAAAAGGCCAAAAATAGGGTATTTTCAGCCTGCTTTTACAGAAAAATACCTTTCAGAAACTCTTTCAAATCAGTCTCATTAGAAAGAGCATATTTCAAACCCCCTAGAAAAGTGGGCTTCATTTTTCAACGCAGGTTAACAATGCCCGAAAAAGGGGGACAAAGTTGGGAGATGTCACCATAGCAACGGCCTACGTTTCAACTTACAATTATGTCACTTTTCACACTGTTTTTCCCTGTTTATTTTTACTCAAGCTTTGGGTACAATTATAGTGTTCTTAATTAATGATTATTCCTAACTAGAAATTGAGGTGATAATTTTGTTGCATGCAGATCACAAATTACAACTTGTTTTCTTTTTCAGATCCACATTATTATTAATTCAGTTTAAAATGGATGCCAACTAATCAATGCCAACAAAGTGGACTTCACTTCGGCTTGGGAACCATATAAGATACCCAATTTAGGCTTGGGAACCTAGGATAAGACACCCTAATCATTGGCTTTGGAACCAGAAAGATACCAACAAAAGGCTTTGGAACCTTGACAAAGAAACCAAATGCGAGGCTTGGGAACCTGGACGAAGTGGCCCACCCGTGGCTGGTATTGCACAGCTATCGGGCGTGACCTCCTATGGCGATGGGGTTGCCAGTTCAAACTCTTGAACTGGTAGTGACAATGTCACCATGGACCAACGCAATAGAGTAGTAGTAATACTACGTCAATACAAAACTGTAACTTTAAAAATGACAGAACTATGTTGAAATAGAGGTTGTTGCCGTGGCAACGTCTCCCAACTTTGTCCCCCTTTTTCAGCCATTGTTAACCTGCGTTGAAAAATGAAGTCCACTTTTCTAGAGGGTTTGAAATATGCTCTTTCTAATGAGACTGATTTGAAAGAGTTTCTAAAAGGTATTTTTCTGTAAAAGCAGGCTGAAAATACCCTATTTTTGGCCTTTTTACACAAATTAGCAACTTTACACTTAATTTGTAAACTAATGGAAAGAGCTTGGAGGTTGAAATTGTACTTTTGAAAACAACGTTGTACTGAGACATTATGCGCCAAATTTCGCATTTATTACTCAATTATTGTGGGAGCTAAGTAATGTCAAACTTTGACTTTTTTTGGAGCACTAATTTTTTCGGCCAAGTTTACTGTAATTCAGGCATTCAATCAGTGCTCGGCAAAAATTGTTATTGGTAGCAAAAAGTTCAAAAAGTTGTGCAGGGTAGCTAAGTTTCAGTTTTTTTGGAAACACAGCTCGGGAGATATTGTGTTTCAAAGTTGTCAGAATGTCATTGTCGTACTGTATTTCATTGTGGTATGGGGTCAAACAAATGGCTATATCTCCACAAATATTCCACAGGCGAAACTAAAACTTTACCAAAGTTCATTTGAGACATGGTGGACTCTGCATATGAAGTTTCATCAAAATCCGTGATGGTCAAGCAGGGCACTTTCCAAGAATCTGATCACTTGACATGGAATGACCCAAGTACGTAGCTAGATCCCAAGTAGTAAAACAGATTTTATGCTGCTTATCCTAGGAATAAGCAGTAGATTTCCCCAAGCCATCTCAAGAATGGCCTAAGGACTTCTCTTTTAGGAAATTATCCAAACTTTTTTTTTTTTTTAAACCCCACTAAGCTAACTGATTTCACCACATTCTCTGGCAATGAATTCCTGAGTTTAATTACACATCGTATGGAGAAATATTTTCTCCAGTTTGTTTTAAATCTACTACATAGTATCTTCATTGCATGCCCACTAGTCCCTGTATTTTTGGAAAGAGTGAACAAGCGATTCACATCTACCCTTTCCACTCTACTCATTATTTTATAGACCTATCATATCAATCCTGAGCCGTATCTTCTCCAAGCTTAAGAGCCCTAGCCATTTTAGCCTTTTCTCATAGGGAAGTCATCCCAAACCTTTTATCATTTTTGTCACCCATCTCTGTACCTTTTCTAATTCCGCTATATCTCTTTTGAGATTCGGTAACCAGAATTGCACACAATATTCAAGTTGCTGCCATACCATAGTGATACAAGGACATTATAACTTTTTCATCTTTGCTCCCCATTCCTTTCCTGATACTTAACATTCTATTTGCTTTCTTAGCAGATACCATACATTGAGCTGAGGGTTTCAAACATATCCTCAACAATATAGTTTGGGTTCCTCTTTCCCACATGCATCACATTAAACATCATCTGTCATTTTGACACCCAGTCTCAGAAGGTCCTCTTGCAATTTAACAACTTTGAACAACTTTATGTCATCAAGAAATTGAATTATCTCACTAGTTATTCCCATCTGTAGATCATTGATAAATATGATAAAAAGTAGCACAGACCCCTGTGGAAGCCCACTATTTACCCTTCTCCATTGAAAATATTGACCATTTAAACCTACTGTCTTTCATGAAGTACTTTGTCAAATGTGTTTTGAAAATCCAAATACACTCCTTTTTTTCCACTGTCTGTAAGCACCTTGAGCTGCTGCTGGATTAGCGCGCCTCGCAGGCTTTATTTGGTTTGTCAGGCTCTCTTTGTATTTCCATCATACGAGTATTTCGGACCCCTGAGGAAGGAGTGTTTTCTGAAACACAGACCGTGTCGGGTCCTGTGGACTCACACCTGAGAACCATTTTTTATATTTTTATTTACTATTTATTTATTTTTGAAATAAAGATCAGTTTCACACCTTGTACATCGTATCTGCAGTTTGTCCTTTGTTTTGGTCTTTTGACTTTTAGCTGCAGTTCGTTTGGATATTGTTCTTTCGTTTATCATTATCTTATAGTTACAAACAATTAACCTATGTTTTTGATCATTCTTTGTTCATTATTCTATTTTTTTTTATTGGCTTGTAATCCACAATTAACTTCTATAGGCAAGAACTCACTGTTATGCTATGATGCGTCTTTGGTATCTCCAATCTCAGCTGACTTTAGCAGCAGATCTGAGCTGAGAACCAAACCAAGGTCTCAGCCCAAGCTTTACATTATTCTACTTAAGTATTTAACATAGGTTTGATATTATATTTATAATTACTTGGCAGTGATAGAGCAGTTCCGCATTCTGTAATCTTTAGGAATTGCTCTCTGGCATTTATTTAGGAGGGAGGAGATTATTTGCACTGCTTTCTTCTCCACCCGCCTGCCCCCAAACTTCAGGGGTCTCCATGAATTTCCCATTCCAAAGTTGCACTGTCTGAGGAAAAACTCCACCTCCCCCACCCCAAAAAATTATACAGGGTCAGCCATTCTAGGAGGGGCAAAGAACAGAGAAAAGAGAAGAAGAAATTAATAAAAATTGGACTGAAAAGGGAAGTTTAAGGGAGTTTCAGATAACACGAAGGGGAGGAGGGAGTGAAAAGAAAAAGGAGAAGAGAAGGGAGCCCAGGAGGGCAAGAAGCAGCTTCTTCCACTGATGTAACAGTCCAAGTCCTCACCTTTATCTGTTTGATCTCATATTGGATCCTTTTAATTGGGTTTCCATAAATATCATTCCCAGCATCCACGTCTTTTCCAACAACAGCCTTTGCTCTGATCACTGAAATGGAGAAATCAGAAAGATCCCGTTAAGAATAAGGATGCTCTTGGGTCACAGCAAAGAGGTGAACTTGTGGAATGCCTTTCCTGGGCATCTAAGACTATGTAAGGACTAAGACACTTAAGAGACTGCTAAAAACACAGCTATTTGTTGATGCCTATATGTAATATATGGCAGGTAGACAATTCAATGCTGTATCTGGTAATCGTGTAGTATGTCTTAAACAATGGTTAGGCAGAGAACGATCAGACAATGTCTATATATTATGTGTTGTTATGGCTTTATAATATGTATGTTTGTTTTTGAAAACCACTTTGATTATATACATTTTTAAAAATAAATACCGTCACTGTGGCTGCCATGGATGAGTCACATGATACACCGGGGGAGGGGGGATGGCTATTCAAATACCATCACTGCACCCCCCACCAAAGTATCACATGTTTCATCCAGATACTTTCACAGCGTCTTGGCCAGGTCCTTCACAGAGCATACTTCATCCCCACTCAACACCGGAACCAGAAAATCCGCAATGGTCATTGCAGTAAAGAGCTTCCTCACTGCCCAGGGCCAAAGAGCCAGATTAGCAGAGCAGGAACAGGGTTGCACAGGACACAAAACAGCACATCTGTATTCCATTGTTTTCCTCAATCCACAAGAACCTCCTGGCAGAATGCTCAACCAGCCCAAGAGGCTTTGAAGTCCACGAGTACTTAGTAAGCAAGGGCCCTGTCAAGGCTGGCGTTAGCACTTAAGAGGGCTCCTTCCTCATCTCCCCATGCAAGGAGCAGCTGGGCAGTCTGGATGGTAAACACAGGTCTACTAATCTGTTGTCAACTATGAAGCAGTGATGAGCACATTTCCAGGTACATTTTGCCTTCCTCCCTGTTGTATTGTTTGGAATGATCATTTGTAATTTTCTTTTCTTGTACATTATGTAGCAGGTACCAAGTGTGCACTGAATAAAATACTTGTAAAATAAATAACCCCCACCCCCCCCAACACACACACACACTTTTCACCTGCTGAGAAACATGGCAATTTGAAAATCCAGCCTAAGCAAGATGCTTCACCCACCTAATCCAAAAAGAGACGGAGATGTCAGGACAGGCCTGCCAAGACCCTTCCACTGCGGCATCCTCTGAACTGGAATAAAATGGACGAATGCCAGAAAACTGTACATTCAGAATACACGGGATGAAGACTCACTGGCACTGACCACTGTGGGGATATCAAAAGGGAAAAGCTATGGTGGGGTTATTTGAAAAGAGATCACAGAGCTGCCTGGAGGTTCACAGATAGAGAGGGGGGAGACATTGCTCCCAGATTCCTATGGCAGGGAGGCACTTCTATGAAAGTTGCTTGGGCATTGCCATAGCCATGGAGGCACTAAGTTGCCCATGATGGCCATGTGCATGAATGCCGAGGAATCAGGACTGTAATTGTATCTGTAGCTAAATTGCACAAAAAGCAGTGCATTTTTTCTCAGCTTAGCTCATCAGTCAGTCCTTTCTACCACCAACTACACTGGCTGCCATTCGATTCCAGAGTCCTTTTCAAGTTTGCATGCTTCTGCTACAAATCGGTTAATGGTGCTACTCCAAGCTACATCAACCCCCACTTTAACCTCTATCACATAAACAAGAAATCCCGTAGAACTCAACTTTTCGCCTTCCCCTCACTAAAACTCTGCCACTATAAAAGATTCATAGACAAAACCTTCGCCTACCAAGCAGCCAAGCTCAACACATGGCTGGCCCAAATGATCCTCGAAGCCCCCTCCTACTTCGACTTCAGAAAATCTCTCAAAACTTACCTTTTCAGCAAACAAGACCTCTAATGGCCCTACCCGCTCACTTTTTCCTCTCCCCCCCCAACATTCACCCCCCCTTTTTTTCTGCTCCTCTCTTCCAAGTCTTCAACAATCCTCCCCCATCCTCGGTCAATTTCAGTTTTTACTTGTTACCGAACTGTTTTATTTTATTTGTTTGTAAATCTGCTAGATAACGTAGATCCTTTTGAATTGATGTAAACCGCCTAGAACTCGCTGGGTATGGCGGTATATAAAAAATAAAATTATTATTATTATTATTACTTTTTCTGGGTTTCAGTGCTAGTCCTAGGAGGTAGAGCGTTAAGGCACATATACTGCTCATCAGATCCTCGGTCAAATATTCTCATGCTGTCCATCCACTCACAAAGCATTTTCCAGGAGATTGTGAACAAAACATGCTCCCTGACTCAGTCCGCGATGCCAGGTCAAGCCCAGCTGCAAGAACTAGAAAGATTTTTCTGCCTTTTGTGGCTCATCTTCCAAGCATTGAAGACAGAGATAGAAGGTCACAAGTCAGAGATCAGCCACCTCAACATCTATAAGAAGCATGCCATTTTTGTTACAATTTTCAAAAAAGATTTACCGATCACACAGCTACAAATTCACATTTATCATTTCTAAGATGGCCTCAGAACTATTTTTACTTGGAAGGACTATTTTTAGTGCAGCTTTGGAAAACAGTGGCTATGCAAGAGGGGCAAAGACTGAAAGCAAGTTATGTTGGTTTTACAACAAGGTATGATCCTAGCAGGCAGGGCTGTAGCAAGACATAGCTGCGCCTTAAGCAACTGTACACTTTGATGTCTCCCCCCTACATACACTGCCTCACCCAAATACGCAATGCAGCATCTCTAGGGTTACCATAGGGCTGGATTTACCCCTATTTTGAAGGACTGTCCGGGTGGGCGTTTTTTGAAAACCTGGTAGTTTGTCTGGGTTTAGGAGCTGACGTGCACGGATGCAACATCATCGCATCTGTGCATGCTCGGAGGCCCTCCAGACACAGCCCCGAGCTCACTGAAGCAGATGAGAAGAGGTTTGGGCTGAGGGGAGTGGGACCACGTGTCCTCTTTTTCGCGTGAACAAATCCTAAGCATCTCCATCTGTCCCTCTCCCATCCGTTTCCAGCAAACATAGCAATGCTCCGTGGAGCCTTTCCCTCAAGTACAGCCAGGCACTGCTGGGTCATGATTACACAGCAACAGGAAGAGGAAGTGCATGTCAAAGGGGGCGGGACTCATCAATGCCTGGAATGCACCCGAGCAGGAGGAGTGGAGCACCCCCCCTCCACTGAATATGGTCCCCCACCCACAAATAGAAGGCTCAAAGAGAGGGGGACCCCCAGGAGGAAGGGAGCAGGAAAGAGACAGGTGGAGACTCTGCACTATGTGCTAGGGGGAAGGGGCAGGAGTGAGGCGTTCTGTGCTGCAGCCTATACCCTGCCTCTCTTGTGTCCTAAGCAACCACACTGTACACACATACCTTGCTACGGCCCTGCTAGAAGGAGCTTCCAGACGTCTGTCTCAAGTGTAGTGCAGATGCTTCTTAGAGCCTTCCTTGGGAAAAAGAAGAAGGACTACCCGTGCTTATTTCATGGGCTGAGCTATACCTCTGTCCATGAATGCAGAAAAGCTGAAAGAAGGTTCAGCAAATGCTCAGAATAACCTGAAGACTTTCTATTATGGGACAAGACGGGTTAAGTCACTTTACTGTTTTGTTTACTGAGAGGCAGCTTGCAGGAGGGAAGATCATTTGCGGTTTTGTAGTCCAAAAGACTGATAAAGAAGGCTGGAAAATGAGTTGCCTGTTGATACAGGGGGCAGGATTGAAGGGCAAAGTGACTGCATAAGGATGTTATCCTTATTTTAAAGCAGAATTTCAGGTGAAGTGGGGCTGAGAGCAGGCTTTCAGTCCTCTCTCAGCCACTGCCTCTGATATTCACATGAAAGGACAATCCATAACCGAATCTGTGCAGTTATTTGTGCTGTGTGCAAGAAAGGGCACAGGAAAATATCATGCACACACGCAGCAGTGCTATAGCATGGCTACAAGGAAATGCAGACGTTGCGGCACAGACAGTTCTGCAACTTACAGCTAGAAATTACAAAATACTGTACGTTATGCGCACTGCACTTAAATGCATCCACTGATCTGGCATAAATGGGCACACCAATGAGGGAATTTGCTTGTTCTATAACAGAATCCTGGTGCCCAAATGGTGTTACGGATAGATGCTGCTTGGGCAGCATTGAAGTGTGTAAGGGAGGGGGGTAGCGTCCTCATACTGTGCAAGCTGAGACAGGAACCTAAACTTTAGTTTGGCTCTCTCTGTTTGGTCTCTCTCCTAGCTACTTAGTGGATTCATTCAACTCGTATGTGAAAATCTCACGCTCTCTTTAACTTCCCTTCGATGAAGGGTTGTCATTATAAAAAGTTCCATCAGTGTCTTCTTTCTTTTCAAAGAATCAGCAAAAATATGAGGAGAGGAGGTCACCTCTGCTCATATATTGAAGAAAGGGGAAAGAATAATGATGAAAAAGTAAAAATAATAAATATAAGAATGAAAAATTAAAAAAACACTAAAGAAACTGTAAAAAAAGAGGAAACTTGAGAAACTTCTGTATCGGAGAACTGTAAAGCAATGTTACTTACCATAACAGTTGTTATCCAGGGACAGCAGGCAGGTATTCTCACTAATGGGTGACGTCATCCAACGGAGCCCCGATGTGGACGCATCACAAGCAGTCTTGCTTGAAAAAACTCAAAGTTTCGAGTCGCCCGCACCGCGCATTCGCGAGTGCCTTCCCGCCCAGCGTAGGGCGTGTCTCCTCAGTTCAGGTAGCTAGCAGAGAAGCCAACCCAGGGGAGGTGGGTGGGACGTGAGAATAGCTGCCTGCTGTCCCTGGAAAACAACTGTTACGGTAAGTAACATTGCTTTATCCCAGGACAAGCAGGCAGGTATTCTCACTAGTGGGTGACCTCCAAGCTAACCTCAATGGGATGGAGGGAGAGTTGGCAACTTAGGAGAACAAATTTTGTAACACAGTTTGGCCAAACTGTCCATCCCTTTTGGAGAAAGTATCCAGACAATAATGAGAGGTGAACGTATGAACCGAGGACCAAGTGGCAGCCCTACAAATCTCCTCAATCGGTGTCTATCTGAGAAAGGCTACAGAGGCTGCCATTGCTCTGACCTTATGGGCTGTGACCTTACAGGGAAGGGGCAAACCAGCCTGGGCATAGCAGAAAGAGATACAAGCTGCCATCCAGTTGGAGATGATGCGCTTTGATACAGGTCGCCCCAACTTGTTTGGATCAAAGGAGACGAAAAGTTGAGGAGCAGTTCTGTGTGGTTTGGTGCGATCCAAGTAGAAAGCCAAAGAACGTTTACAGTCCAGAGTGTGAAGAGCTGATTCTCCAGGATGAGAATGAGGCTTTGGAAAAAACACTGGAAGCACAATAGATTGGTTGAGATGAAATTCAGAGACCACTTTAGGCAGGAATTTCGGATGAGTGCGGAGGACAACCTTGTCATGATGGAATACTGTGAAAGGTGGGTCCGCCACTAAGGCCTGAAGCTCACTGACCCTGCGAGCAGACGTGAGGGCCACCAGAAAAACCACTTTCCAAGTGAGAAACTTTAGTGGAGCCCTGTTAAGAGGCTCAAAAGGAGGTTTCATAAGCTGAGAAAGGACAACATTGAGATCCCAAACCACTGGAGGAGGTTTGAGAGGAGGATTGACATGGAAAAGTCCTTTCATAAACCTGGAAACCACAGGATGAGCAGAGAGAGGTTTCCCTTATAGAGGCTGATGGAAAGCCGCAATAGCACTCAGGTGAACTCGTATAGAGGTAGACTTGAGACCAGACTGAGACAGGTGTAGAAGATAGTCCAATAAAGAAGATAGGGAGGCTCGTTGAGGCTCCTTAGAATTGGAAACACACCACGAGGAAAATCTAGTCCATTTTTGGGAGTAGCATTGACGGGTAGCAGGCTTCCTTGAAGCTTCCAAAACATCCCTCACAGGTTGAGAAAACTGGAGAGGAGTTATGTTGAGAGGAACCAAGCTATCAGGTGTAGAGACTGCAGGTTGGGATGAAGCAGAGATCCCTGATGCTGTGTAAGTAGCGAGGGAAAAACTGATAGAAGGTAAGGCTCCCTGCTGCTGAGTTGAAGTAGAAGGGAGTACCAAGGTTGTCTGGGCCACCGAGGAGCAATCAGAATCATGGTGGCATGGTCCGACTTCAGCTTGACTAGAGTCTTTTGAATGAGAGGAAATGGAGGAAACGCATATAGAAAGAGATTTGTCCTGTACAGAAGAAAAGCATCTGCCTCGAGGTGATGAGGAGTGTAGATCCTGGAGCAAAATTGAGGCAGTATGAAGTTGTGGGGGGCTGCAAAGAGGTCTATCTGAGGCGTTCCCCACTGAGAGAAGATGTGATGAAGGGGCGTGGAGTGGAGAGTCCATTCTTGAGGTTGCAGAAGACGACTCAAGTTGTCTGCTAAGGCATTGTCCGCCCCCTGAATGTAGACAGCTTTGAGGAAGGTGTTAAGAACATAAGAACATAAGAATTGCCACTGCTGAGTCAGACCAGTGGTCCATCATGCCCAGCAGTCCGCTCACGCGGCGGCCCTCTGGTCTAAGACCAGCATCCTAACTGAGACTAGCCCTACCAGCGCACCTTCTTGTTCAGCAGAAACTTGTCTAACTTTGTCTTGAATCGCCCAATCCCAAACCTTCAGAGCTTCCTGGCAGAGGGAGGCCGATCCCGTGCCTCCCTGTTTGTTGACATAGTACATTGCGACCTGGTTGTCTGTGCGAATGAGGACAACACGGTCGTGAAGCAGATGTTGAAAGGCAGTGAGAGCATTGAAAATCGCCCTGAGTTCCAGGAGAGTGATGTGGTACTGGCGGTCCGTGCTGGTCCAATAACCTTGAGTGCGGAGACCATCCAGATGAGCCCCCCAAGCATAAGTTGAAGAGTCGGTCGTGAGAACTTTCTGATGGGGGTGTGAAACAGCAAACCTCTGGATAGATTTGAAGAGATCATCCACCAGCGAAGAGATTGAGACAGTGCAGGAGTGACCTGGATGTGTCGAGACAGAGGGTCGGACACCTGCGACTATTGAGATGCCAGGGTCCACTGAGGAATTCTGAGGTGAAGTCTGGCAAAAGGAGTCACGTGTACTGTAGAGGCCATGTGGCCCAGAAGCACCATCATGTGTCTCACCGAGATGGACGGGTGAGAGGACACTAAATGACAAAGACGGAGAAGAGCTTCCAGACGTTGAGGGAGGAATGCCCTGAGTTGGGTAGTATCCAGAACAGCTCCGATGAAGGGAAGAGTCTGGGAAGGTTGCAAATAGGATTTTGGAAAGTTGACCTCGAACCCCAGACTCTGCAGGAACCAGATAGTCCTCTGGGTCGCCAGGACGACTCCCTGAGACGTGGAATCCTTGATGAGCCAGTCGTCCAGGTAGGGAAACACCTGAAGACCATGGTTCCGGAGTGCTGCAGCCACCACCACCAGACACTTGGTGAAGACTCTGGATGACGAGGCCAGGCCGAAAGGGAGCACCCGGTATTGAAGATGAAGATGTCCCAACCGGAATCTGAGGTTTTGACGGGAGGCCGGATGAATGGGAATGTGAGTGTAGGCCTCCTTGAGATCCAGAGAGCATAACCAGTCGTTCTGCTCGAGGAGGGGATACAGGGATGCCAGGGTCAACATGCAAAATTTTTCTTTGACTAGAAATTTGTTGAGCACCCTGAAATCCAAAATAGGACGCAGATCGCCCATCTTCTTCGGAACAAGGAAGTACCAGGAGTAAAAACCCTTGTTCTGTTGAGCCAAAGGAACCGGCTCGACAGCCCGGAGCTGCAACAAAGCCTGAGCTTCCTGAAGAAAAAGGGCGGTCTGGGTCAAGTTGGAAGGATACTCTCTTGGAGGATGTTCCGGAGGAACTTGATGGAACTGAAGAGAGTATCCCTCTCTTACGATGGAAAGGACCCAGAGATCGGTGGTAATAGTTGTCCATCGATGGTAAAAATGATGGAGACGACCTCCTATCGGTGGAAAAACTGAAAACGGCAGAACGACGGACGTTATACTCTCCATGAGACAGTCAAAAAGGCTGAGGAGCCTTAGGGACAGCAGATGGCTGAGGCTTCTGTTGTTGCTTTTGGGGATGCTGCCTCTTAACAGGCTGATTGGTGGCAGGAGCCTGTGTAGGCGGGAAACGCCGCTGGTAGATCAGCGGTGGGCATGATGGATGAGGAGGAGCAGGCTTGGGCTTCGAAGAATGGATTGGAAAGACTTCTCGTGGTCCGAAAGCTTTTTGGTCGCCGCCTCAATGGACTCATCGAAGAGGTCAGTACCAGCACACGGGACATTGGCCAGTCTGTCCTGAAGATTGGGGTCCATGTTGATGGTCCAGAGTCACACCAGCCGGCGCATGGCCACCGAGCAAGTAGTAGCCCGAGCAGATAAGAACATAAGAAATGCCTGCACCGGATCAGACCTGGGGTCCATCCAGTCAGGTGATCCGCACACGCGGAGGCTCAGCCAGGTGTACCCTGTTGAATACCTTATTCACTCGTATCCCTCAATATGTCATAGAAACATAGAAGATGACGGCAGAAAAGGGCTACAGCCCATCGAGTCTGCCCACTCTGCTTACCCACCCCCTGTCTATGCCCTAATGTCTTGATGCTCGTGGGGATCCCACTGGGTATCCCATTTATTCTTAAAGTCTGGCACGCTGTCTGCCTCGATCACCTGCACTGGAAGCTTGTTCCAATGATCAACCACTCTCTCTGTGAAGAAATACTTTCTGGTGTCGCCATGAAATTTTCCACCCCTGAGTTTGAGCGGGTGCCCTCTTGTGGCCAAGGGTCCCTTGAGAAAGAAAATATCATCTTCCACTTCGACACGTCCTGTGAGGTACTTAAATGTTTCGATCATGTCTCCCATCTCCCTACGTTCCTCGAGAGTGTAGAGCTGCAATTTGTTCAGTCTCTCTTCGTACGAGAGACCCTTGAGCCCCGAGATCATCCTGGTGGCCGTCCGCTGAACCGATTCAATTCTGCGCACATCTTTACTGTAAGAAGATGTGCGTCCAATTTTCCCTTAAATCCTAGAATGGTGGTTTCCTCCACCATCTCTTCCGGGAGAGAGTTCCAGGCGTTCACCACTCGCTGTGTGAAGCAGAACTTTCTGACATTTGTCCTGGCAGTGTCCCCTCTCAGCTTCAGGCCATGACCTCTTGTCCGAGTCACATTTGACAATGTTAATAACGTTGTTACTTGCTCACCATCCTTTCCCCCTGCCGGTGAGTGAGCTTGCTCCATTTTATCGATTCCTTTCAGTATTTTAAAAGTCTCTATCAGATCCCCTCTCAGTCTTCTCTTCTCCAGGGTGAATAATCCCAGTTTTCTGAGGCGATCTTTGTAGCTCAAGTTCTCCATACCTTTTACCAGCTTCGTCGCTCGCCTCTACACCCTCTCCAGCAGTGTTATATCCTTCTTCAGGTATGGAGACCAGTGTTGGACACAGTATTCCAAGTGTGGTCTGACCATTGCTCTATAAAGCGGCATTATGACCTCCCTTGATCTACTCGTGATCCCCTTCTTTATCATGCCTAACATCCTGTTATCTTTCTTTGCCGCCGCTGCGCATTGAGCTGACGGCTTCAGGGTCCTGTCTATCAGTACCCCCAGGTCTTTTTCTTGTTCGCTCTTCCCCAATGTTATACCTAACAGTTTATACTCATGCTCCTTGTTTTTGCTGCCCAAGTGCATCACTTTGCATTTTTCTACATTAAAACTCATCTGCCAATTTTCTGCCCATCTCTCAAGTTGTTTCAAATCTCTCTGGAGTTCCTCACTGTCTTTTTGTGACCTGATTGCCCGGCATAGCTTTATGTCATCTGCAAACTTGATGATAACACTGGTCGTTTCTTCTTCCAGATCATTTACGAAGATATTGAATAAGATAGGCCCAAGAACCGAGCCCCGAGGTACACCGCTAGTTACTTTCTTCCAGTCTGAGTACTTCCCATTTATGCCCATTCTCTGTCTTCTGTTTTCCAGCCATTTTCCTATCCATCTTAGTATATCCCCTTCTATTCCATGACTTTGTAGTTTTTTGAGAAGTCTCTCATGAGATACTTTGTCGAACGCTTTCTGGAAGTCCAAGTATATTATGTCCACCGGTTCTCCGCTATCGACATGTTTGTTCACCCCCTCGAAAAACTGAAGTAAGTTTGTCAAGCACGACTTCCCTTTCCTGAAGCCATGCCGACTACCTCTCAGCAGGTCATGGTTATCCAGATGCTGTACTATGCTGTCTTTAATCAAAGCCTCAACCATTTTCCCAGGGACCGATGTGAGACTCACAGGTCTATAGTTTCCAAGTTCTCTCCTTGATCCTTTTTTGAAGACTGGGATGACGTTCGCTATCTTCCAGTCTTCTAGTATCCGTCCGGTTCTAATTGACATGTTAGCGAGGGATTGCAGTAGTTTTCCGATTTCCACCTTTAGTTCCTTTAATACTCTCGGGTGAATTCCATCTGGGCCAGGGGATTTGTCACTTTTTATTTGTCAATCTGATAGTATATCTGGTCCAGATCCACCTTCACTGTGGTGAGACTCTCCTCTATTTCCCCCTTGAAAACTTTCACTGTTTCGGATATTGATGTGGTGTCTTCCTTGGTAACTCGAAGGCATCGTAGGAGGACTGCATCATCTGCAACCGGAGCTGGGATAATGAAGCCAGTACTTCCTGGTACTCGAACTGTGCTCGAGAGTCCAAATAGGGCATGAACCTTTGGAGGACAGACAGGAAAAATTCAAAATAGGTGATGAAGTGAAAGTTGTAATTAAGAACTCTGGATGTCATCATGGAGTTCTGGTAAATTCTCCTGCCAAACCTGTCCATGGTCTTGCCCTCTCTGCCAGGCAGAATGGTGGCATACACCTGTGAGGGGTGAGACCGCTTCAATGAAGACTCCACCAAGAGGGATTGATGGGAGAGTTGGGCACCGTCAAACCCCTTATGGTGGACCGTGCGATACCTGGCATCCAACTTGCCCGGCACAGCGGGGATGGAATAGGTCTGATCCAGCAGCTTATAGAGAGGAAGCTTGAGGGATTCAGCAGGTGGTTGAGGGAGATGCATAGTCTCCAGATACTCCTTGGAAAATTTTGAACCTGTGTCCAGGTGAATGTCCAAATCAGCTGCCATCTGCCGAAGAAAAGAGGAGAAAGACAGCTGGTCAGCCAAAGCAGGGCCTCGAGAAGGACTCGCGGACGTCGAGGCCTCCTGATCCAATGAGGACGGGGATCTAGATGGCGAAAAAAGACCCCATCATGTCTTCGAGCTCCGGCAGTGGAGGAGGTGAAGTAGCCAGTGGGGAATACTGAAGAAAAGGCTGCTTCCAATGAGGTGAGGCATGCCTGGACGAGTGCCTCGAGGAATGTCTCGAGCGATGATGCGAGCTGTATCTAGAAGCAGGCCTCGACAAACGAGGCGAGTGAGTCTTCGCTGAGGCCCCCAGTGAGTGGATGGGACTGGAAGCGGTTGATCGAAGCAGAGGTGGTTGACTGGGTTCACATCGAGGCACTCGCAAAGACTCGAGCTGTTGCATCGAGTGAATCGGTTCCAACGGAGGCACTCGCAAAGACTCTACTCCTTGCATTGAGTGGATCGGTTCCAATGGAGGCACCCGCAAAGACTCTACTCCTTGCATCGAGTGAATCATTTCCAAGGGAGGGATGGGCAAAGACTCTGCTCCTTGCAATGCATGCATCGATGCCAGACCAGACACTCGCAGAGATTTTGCTCCCTGTAGAGAGTGTGTGTACCGCTGAGGCACCGGAGGCGGCTCGACCCCGCGGGAGACCTCCGCTTGCACAGGCTGGATTTGAGAGAGAAGCTTCGGCCCCATGGTGGTAAAGAGCTCGATGAATTGCTTCTCAAGTAAGGTCTGGAACGAAGCTGGCAAGGATGGATCCACATCAGCAATGGGACCACCTGCACGGGCTTCATGCTCCCTTGAGGCTGTGTGAGAGTGCTTGGGCTTAGAAGCCTTGGGCACCGGGGGAATGGGCTGCTGTGCTACCTGATCTGAGGAGACTGAGGAAGGCATTGCAGCAGGCACCTAAGGCTGAGCAGGCACAAACGAGATAGGCTTGAGGATGCTCGGAGCCGTAGGGGTGGAAGGCTGGAGAGCTGTGGAGAATGTCTAAGGCGAAGCACCCTTCGATGAAGATAGCTCCATCGAAGACTCCATGATGAACAGCAACTCCCACAAGAAGCAACGATGCTTGAAAGCACGTGCTGTAAGTGTGGAGCAAGGCCGGCACGATTTCGGAAGGTGTTGAGGCCCGAGACACCGAAGACAGCATCGATGAGGGTCCGTCAGTGAAATCGCGCGCTGGCACTTTGCACACTTTTTAAAACCGGTAATAGGCCGGGACATAGGCCGGAAAAGCTCCGCCGCAAGATTGAAGCTGCGGGGCTGTGGCCATGTGGCCTGCCTGATCGAACGGATGGAAGAAAATATATATATATATTTTTTTTGAAAAACAAGAAAAGACGACAAAAATCAGCGATTAAGAGAAAAATAACCCAAAACCGCGGACTTTAGAAGGCACAAGTGAACGAACTTCACGCAGAGAGTTGAAGACGGACTTCTCGGCTCCGCAGAAAAGTAAGAACTGAGAAGACGCGCCCTACGCTGGGCGGGAAGGCACTCGCGCATGCGCGGTGCGGGCGACTTGAAACTTCGAGTTTCTTCAAGCAAGACTGCTTGTGAGGCATCCGCATCGGGGCTCCGATGGATCACGTCACCCATTAGTGAGAATACCTGCCTGCTTGTCCTGGGATAATAGAATAAAATGCTTTATAACAGTATCTCCTGGGCAGAGCAATTCATGATGGCTATTAGAGCTCAAGTGAATTCGCCCGATAGATCATATTGTGTCCTGAGTGATCGAAATGTGCTTCAAAAAAACTTAAACACTTACAAAAAATCCTCAAAGTTCAAAAAGGTGTAATGAAAAAAAGAGTACCAACAATAGGTGACCATAAATATCATGAAAAATCCAACTTATCTGAATTGAAAGCTGGCAAAGGTAAGTCCGTAATGTACCCGACAGAGCTCTGTTTTGCTGTCTTCTTCAGAAGCCGAACTTCCTCCGATCAAAATCTTTCAGAAAACGTTTTACACTCCAAAGTGAAACGTAAGAGGTTTTATTATCTCTACAGCCTGCACATTGAAAGGTATTCTTTCCCCTTCCTCATATTTTTGCCGATTCTTTGAGCTTCATTTATATGCGGCGAGCGATTTGGGTTTTCTTTATACCTTCTTTCTTTTCAGGCAGCACTTTGGGAGAAGGACTTGAAGTCTTTATTGTTGAGTTCTGAATCCTACCACCATTTTTGAAAACAATTGAAGACATATTTGTTTCCTAAATAATGATTACAGTATGTTTTTTAAATTTTGTACACCGCATAGAACTTACAAGGTTAGGCATCCCCTCTGCTTCGTCTGCAGAGCTTAGAGACGTGTCATGGTGGGACAGAATCCCAGTGTAAGTCCGCATTTATACACCAACAAATGGCAGAAGGCAGTGAGGCGCACAAGCCCCTCGCAGTTGTGTTGCAAGTGTAACTGACCCCCATCTATGAACTCGGTAGGATGGTCTGATAGGTGGGTGCATGGCTTTTCTACAATTAGTGGGGTCTGTGTGTAAAGCTGAGGCGGCTGTTCCTGAGGTTTGACTGGCATGGATAAGTTATACAGTAGCTTGCCCACATTAACTTCCGGCTCTGCCCCAGCCCTTCCTCCTCATGACATGCACAAAACAGCAGGTTCTGCATTACCTCAAGTGGACTGTGGGAAATTCAAAGAAAAGCAAGCAGTCAACGTTAACCAAATCCACCCCAGAATGTTTGCAGCCCTTAGAACAAAATAATCAAACACACTGACTGGATCCGTACTTCCCAAACTTTGCCATTGAGACTCTGTTTTAGCACTCAACAACTGCCCTTGGCCCCAGCCTTCTCTCTGCTCCAGGCCAGGCCTCTCTCGCCCCCTTAAGTCATGCTGACCAGACTGTTGCATCAATGCAGCCTCCATAGGCTGATAACAACCCTGGCCTGCTTGGTTTTGGTGTAGATGTCGCCAGATACCCACATGAGGATTTCCTGATCCCATATGGGGTTGCAGCTCAGTTTGAACCAGATAATACCATATTGGGGACAATCGACATAGGATCGCTCTCGTATTCTGTGGGCAACAGGATGGGGCTGAAGATTTTGAAATCTGAGTTTCCACTTTGTACTTGACATAGAGCAGGTGCAAAACTCTTGGGTCCAGACAGGCCCTGAATATTCAAATGAAAACTCCATGGGAAGTGTCTCTTTCAAAATGTGCAAAATACTCACAGGCTTGCCTCTAATAAGGGCCAGCATTTCAAAAGATGCAACACAGCCAATAAGATAGAAATTTTTCATTGAAACCCTCAGCTCAATGTGCGGCGGCTTGGAATTATCAGGAAAGGAATGGAAAACAAAGATGAAGATGCTATAATGCCCTTGTATCGCTCTATTGTACGGCCGCACCTCGAATACTGTGTGCAGTTCTGGTCGCTGTATCTCAGAAAAGGTACAGAGAAGGGCGACAAAAATGCTAAAAGGGATGGGATGTCTTCCCTATGAGGAGAGGCAAAAGTGGCTAGGGCTCTTCAGTTTGAAGAAGAGATGGCTCAGAGGTGATATGATAAGAGGTCTGTGAATTAATGAGTGAAGTGCAAAGGGTAGATGTGAATTGCTTGTTCACTCTTTCCAAAAATACTAGGACTAGGGGGCATGCAATAAAACTAGGGAAAATATCTGAAGCACTTGTATGTAAACTGCTTTGAATGTGGTTATAAAACTACAAAAAAGGTGGAATACAAGTAGCAGATTTAAAACAAACCACAGAAAATATTTCTTCACCCGTGTAATTAACTCTGGAATTTGTTGCCAGAGAATGTGATGAAATCAGTTAGCTTAGCAGAGTTTAAAAAAGGTTTGGATAATTTTCTAAAAGAGAAGTCCATAAGCCATTCTTGAGATGGATGTGGAGAAATCCATTACTTATTCCTAGGATATGCAGCATAGAATCTGTTTTACTATTTGGGATCTAGCTAGGGACTTGGGACCTGGTTTGGCCTGATGGACCTTCGGTTTGTCTTATCACTTATGAAGCTTTCTGTGGGAGATGTACATGTGGGTCCAGCTCAAAGAACTAAAGATTGAGCCCCGGGTAGGATGGAGACTTCTACCTCGACTGTCCTCTGGGGTGAACCAACAGCTCAGAGGCTTTTTCTATTAGTAAGAGTGACTAACTCAGCAGGCTCCAGTCGTTTCCACTCACGTGCTGTTGAATCACTTGACAAAAATGTACCCAAATTGTGTGCGGATTTGTTCTGAACAGTGCAGCTTTGTGGAAGGAACTGCAACACTGCAGTTTCTTCGCCAAAATACTGGTAAGGAAGCCAAACACTGCTCTGTACGCTGGGAAAGAGAAAGGAAAGGGCACATGAAGAGCAGGAGAAAGGAGGAGGCAGACTGCAACAGCAAGAGTAACAGAGTGACAGTCCCAGTGAGAGGAAGAGGTGGAAGCAGAGAGAGAACAGGCTAACAAGGGAAAGAGGCTTCTCTGAGTCCTGTGGTGGTGATGGAGGTCTCCCGAGACTTTCTCTCCCTTTCCTCAGAGCTCAGACTTGGGGTGGGGGCTCCTGAGTATCTCTTTCTTCCCTCAGAGCTCCCGAGTACCCCTCTCTCCCTTTCCTAAGAAGTTATATTAGGAAGAGGGGGGGGGGGTTCCTGACCGAGCCTGAACACCCCTTTCTCCCTCTCCTTGGAGCTTAGACTGGGGGCAGATTCTCCTCTCTAACCTCAGAACTTAAGGGTCCCAAGTACTTCACTCTCTTTCCTCAGAGCTTAGAGGGGGGGGATCCTCTCTCTTCCTTTCCTTAGAGCTTACACTGGGGGAGGGGAGTTTCTGAGGTCCTCAGTAGCTGTTGATGTTTCCTTCCAAGGAATGTGGGATGCCGTCCAAGGACATTGGATAATCAAATCAGTGCTGAACCGCTCATACTGAGGCTGACAGCAGGGCACCCACCGCCTCCTCCTTCCTTCCCCCCTTATGCAAACAAGAATCCATCGAGTGGAATTTTACAGCTGAATTACCGTAATTAGGCACTTATTAAGTAGTGCAGTGTGAACTAGTGAAAGGAAGCAGGTGAGGGTGGGCTAGAGGCCTCTGTATGTACTTCCTGGCCATCCTCTGTCCTGCATCTTTCTCCTGTCACAAAATCACCGAATGACATTTCTTTTTCCTCTTCTCTACTTTGTTCTCCTTGGATCACAGGATCATTTTCAAAGCCATTTACGTGGATAAAACAAGATCAGCTATTTGGACAAATTTACAAGGTAAACTAGAACCATTCCTTTAAGAGACTTAAAAACAAAATAAAATTCTGGATTTGATAGTTGGTGAAGGAAGATGAAAAAGGGAGTGCCCTTATAAAGTGAACCAGAACCTGGCGAGGGACTTTTGGGACAACCTAAATCCATGCGCTGCACTAAGACCATGGCTTTCATCTCTGACTTGCCCAGTTTAATCTGTCTTAAAAAAACAAACAATACAATTGGTTCAACTTCACCTTCCAGAAAAGGAGAGGAGGAACTGGGCCTGAGTGACTGGGGTCGTGTGCTTGTCTGGGTCGGCCCACTTCAATTCACAGAAATAAAGACAAACCGAGAAGCCGTGGATTGGTGTATGGGGAAAATGTGAACACAAGGCCGTCTCAGTCCCTGAGCAGCAGCACTGGGAGGAACTGGAGCCTGCTGTTTCCCAGTCTGGAGGGTAACTCCACTCAGGCCACTCAGAAAGAAAGAGAGAGTGTGCAGCTGCCCCCACATATGACCTATTTCAGTTCTCATGCACTGTTCTGTTAACCAGCGTTATTAGTTCAGGCAATTAAGGTCTGAAAGAGGCCACAGTTGCATGATTTAACCCCCATCAGACAGACGCCAGGGCCTTTTGAAACCCCACATAAACAGGAGGCACTGAATAAAAGAGGTTAAAGAGCTCTTCGGGCACCAGACAAGGCTGCGTGTTCAGAATGTGAGTGTACATGAATAAATGTGTACAAATGGATTCATATGTAGAATGACACAACATGAAGGGAAAATGGAGCAAGTAAGAAAGAAAGCCCTGTAGACTGGTGGCCGCTTTATTCTTGTTCACATTCTCTTCATGAATCCAAAAGAAACACCTTCTGACGCCAGGAATATGCATGCACTAGAGGTCTCCAAGGAAACCCAAAGTGCCTACCATTGCATCCAGTGTATGTGGGCAGCTCGGGCGGTTTCCAGACTCATTCATGGAGTCGGGGAAGAAAGGTGTGATGAACATGAGGCCTGTACAAAAATATCTGAACACCAGTGAACAGATTCCAAAACTCCCAACAAAATCCCTTCTGGAATGTTTGTCGGTTAACTGGAAAAATGTTTCCCTCAGAAAACCAGATAGATGAAGGACAAAGAAACGAGGAGAAACAGACCTTCATGTGCAATGTTGATATAATGGAAGGGGGTCAGCAAGGTCCAGGTGGTAAAGGAGGCTCCTTTGTTTTTGACATGATGATAATTGTACTGGGCTTATTGTAATATCTCAGAACTTCATGTGCCCAGAGAATACATCATAGCTGAAATAAGATATAACAGCAACTCATCTCTATTAGCGCTATGTAAATAAGTTTTACACCCATTTCTTCCTAGCCAATAAGATTGGGCGATGAAATACACACCAGACAAAGACCAATGAGAAGCCTGAAACCAGTGTAAAGTGGATCTGCAGCCAATCAAAGAAGAGCAGGATTACCATGAGAAAATACAATGATGACATTGATGGTCAACTCAAAGAGGATGGGTCAACATAAAAGGACAATGCAAAGAGGTCACAGGTCAATCCAATAAGGTTCTAGGTCAATGGTAATAAACCCCAGAACAGTTCAAAGGCCACCAGCCAATGCAGACAGATGCCACGGCCTTTTGAGACCCCACATAAACAGGAGGCACTGAATAAAAGAGGTTAAAGAGCTCTTCGGGCAAGAAGCTCTACATCAATGAAAAAAGGCTTCAGTACAGCATAAAGAAGCCCTAAGTGATCTCAGTGCAAAAAGGTTCGCAGTCAACAGAAAAATATTCTTGGTCAATAGAAAGAGACCACAGGTCATGAAGAAGAAACAACGCAATGGGGTGAATTAAGCAAAAACTTTGGATGCCAACCCATTCTTGGAGGCCCACTGCACTGTTTTGGCTTGGCTTGTCTGTTTGTGCTTTGGACTCTCTCTCCCCTGTTTGCCAAACATCACAAAACTACAAGTTTGCCTACTGTGGTGGGCGAAAGATAAAAATGAATGCTCACTTATTGCTATATGAACTGACTGCAAGAAGAAAGGCTTAGTGGTTTGAAGGCTTTTTGGCACAGCTATAAGTTAGGCTAAAATGCATCAAACATCTGGATAATAAGGAGAGAAGATCAGCTTTGGATAATGTGAGCAACTGAAAACGAAGTAGGAATAGTGCCAAGAGGCAGAAGGAGTACAAGGTGTCACAGAGGCCCTATCTAGAGGCTGCATTTAAGGCCCATGACTGCGCTACAAAATTGGCCGAGGACTGTTGCTGCAATGGCTGGACTCTCATAAGCCTGGAAGAGAAATAAAATAAGGGAGCAATTCCTGGGTGATTACAAAGGAAACCTTATGTGGTTAGATCCTAACCGTGGTTCCAACTGAGCTGGAAGCCCAAAAGAGAAGGTGGAAGCCACTGTGTTCAAAAAAGAGCAAATGGGAGAAATAATGTTAGGAATTTTTAGGACAGGAATAAAGAACAAAACTAAGATTATTATCGCTCTGTAGTGCAGCCATACCTCGAGTACTGTGTGCAGTTCTGGCCACCGCATCTCAAAAAAGATATAGTTGAATTAGAAAAGGTATAAAAATGAGTGACAAAATAATTAAAGTTTTGATTCGATTTCCCTATGAGGCAAGGCTAAAGCGGCTAGGCTCTTCAGCTTGGAGAAGAGATGGCTCAGGAGTGATATGATAGAGGTTTATAAAATACTGAGGGATACATTTGGGTAGATTCAATATGGCTTGTCGACTTAGACATGTGAATGACTGGTTCTGTAGGACAGCCTATTTTTCGGCAACTGAGGCGAAGTGTTTAACCTTTTTACCTCATCATTTTAGCTCTTTGCTCCATGCTCAGAGATTGCCTGCCCTTATGGAGATTTGTTCTTGTTTCCGGCGCGTAAAACCTGGAAACATTTATGTGCTCAGCTGTCATTTTCACCTGCTGTGACCCCTTGTTTGCCTATAGGGGGTAATGGGGTCTTTTCATAGGTGGTCTACGAAGGGTTTGATTTACTTATCTCAGGTGTTACAGGCTGATGGTACTATGCACTCTTTTCAATTGTTGAAAGACTCCTTTAAACTGGAAAATAAAGATTGGTTTTCTTACAGACAATTACAACATTATATTTGTTCCCTACCCCAAACTGCTTTGGTGGAGGACATTCAAGAGGAACTGTCTGAATCTCTTTGTTTAACAGTGCAGGTGTCGATACCGCTACGGTGGAGATTTGGACTATGAGAGGCTGGCTACCAACTGATCCCATGATCTTCACATTTTGATTTCAGGGGATTTGATCAAGCAAAGTGTTCAGTTGGGTGCTCGCTTGTTTATTTCTGCAGTTGAAAGAGAACGTTATTATAAATTTTTGGTCCGGGCTTACTTTGTTCCATATAGAGCTTATCGAGCCCATCTCTGCCCTACGGACTGTTGTCTGAAGTGCGTGGCCTCCCACGCCACTTTAGGTCATATGTTTTGGACCTGTCCTAGTATCCAGACTTATTGGAACAGCTTTTGTGGCATTGCACCTGGGTTCCAACGGACACTTTTCCCAGTTCGGCCAGGATGTGCGGCATTTGTTTCAAAAGCTATTTTCATGGGACTGAAAACTATCCTTCAGTGCTGGCTGTCTCATCATCCTCTCACGATCATGCACTGGCGTACTCAACTGATTCACCTAGCAGGGTATGAATGCCTTGCTATTTCTACAATGGACTCTAAACTGGGCACTTTGTTTCTTCGGTGCTGGCTACCCTTTTGTTCTACTGTTACTCCAACTGCCAGAAGCAGACTTTTGAACTGATGCACTCCTTTTGGTTTTGTACTTGTGAGCTGCTGTTCCCATGGGGTTGGGGTGGGTGGGAGGTTTGTATTGTAGTCTATATGCTTTACTGTGTTGTTTTTGTTATTGCTGTTTCCTATTTGAAACTTTAATAAACAGATTTAAATATAAAATACTGAGGGCTCCTTTTACGAAGGTGGATTAGGGCCTTAACACGCGGAATAGCGTGAGCTAGCTGCTACCACCTCATCTTGAGCAGGCGGTAGTTTTTCGGAGAGTGCACGCTAATCCAGTACATGCACTAAAAATGCAAGCACACCTTCGTAAAAGGAGCCCTGAGTGGAGTAGAACGGATAGATGTGAATCACTTGTTTACTCCTATGAGATCTCAATTTTTTTTGTTTAAAATATGTGGATTCATTTTCATTTGCACACACATTTACCTTTTTGAAAATACAGCATGCTAGAACCTTTCTGTAGTCAAATTACAGGTCTAGTGGAATTTTTAGCATGTCCCAGGAGATCAAAAATGCTGATCCCTGGTATATGTGTTTTAGTACTGGAGATAAGCCTGTACCAGAAGATACTATGGAGGATGTATTTGGACAACCTTGTTTGGATTTTGAACCCTGGTGCAGGCTTTTGCAGGGGTTATTTATACTAGTTTTGCCATTTATGCATAATTTCATTTTCGTATTATGCACCACATTTGCATCAATTTCTGAATCACAGTTACCGGGTGCTAGGGTCCACCTTGGGGGTTAGCCCCCAAGAAAAGGATCTGGGTGTCATCATAGACAATACGATGAAGCCAAAAAAGCAAACAGGATGCTAGGAATTATTTAAAAAGGGATGGTTGGCAAGACTAAGATTGTTATGTTTCTGTATCGCTCCATGGTGTGACTTCATCTGGAGTATTGCATTCAATTCTGGTCTCATCTCAAGAAAGATATAGCGCTCCTTTTACAAAGGCGCGCTACGGCTAAATTGCCGCGCGTGCTAGCCGCTACCGCCTCCTTTTGAGCAGGCGGTAGATTTTCGGCTGGCACACACTAATCCAGTGCATGCGTTAAAAACGCTAGCCCACCTTTGTAAAAGGAGCCCATAGTGGCGCTAGAAAAGATTCCAAGAAGAGGGACCAAGATGGTAAAGGGGATGGATGAGGAAAGACTAAAAAGGTTAGTTAGGGCTCTTCAGTTTAAAAAAGAGATGGCTGAGGGGAGATAGGATTGAAGTCTACAAAATCCTGAGTGGATCGATTTTGCACTAGGGGACACTCGATGAAGTTACAGGGAAATACTTTTAAAACCATTAGGAGGAAATATTTTTTCACTCAGAGAATAGTTAAGCTCTGGAACGCATTGTCAGAGGTTGTGGTAAGAGCAGATAGCGTAGCTGGTTTTAAGAAAGGTTTGGACAAGTTCCTGGAGGAAAAGTCCATAGTCTGCTATTGAGAAAGACATGGGGGAAGCCACTGCTTGCCTTGGATCGGTAGGTGCTAGTGACCTGGATTGGCCACTGTGAGAACGGGCTACTGGGCTTGATGGACCATTGGTCTGACCCTGTAAGGCTATTCTTATGTTCTTATAGGTTTGTTGGTACCGAGATGTTGCTCAGCTTACTTTTTGTTAATGAGTTTTTGCTTATTATTTACATGGAAGGCCATTTTTGATAGGACGTCATCTGTGAGATATCCAAATATTGGGGCAACAAAACGACCATTTTTGAAACCGCAGGACATCCAACTTTGGTTTTTGAAAATGATCCCTCTAGACATCCTGGCCCTTAGGACGTGTATCTTTTTCAGCCATTTTCAAAAAACAAAATGTCCAAATGCAAAACAAGCCCATTTGGAGGGGCTGCATTCAAATGCCTTCTTCAGGGACAAACCAACTGATGATGAAATACAGAACGTGTTAATATAATGACCTGAAACAAATAACCAAAGGGATCTGATTATGGTCAATAGAAAAACAATCGTAAAATGAAATGCACATTAGTTGGATTGGACATCACGCTTGCCTTTTTGTTGCTTTGCTTGCTTCTTAGGCAAGATACTTTTCCCTTTGCTGTGTGGTAATTGACAACGCCATTAAAAAACAATTTAAAAATTAAATCGTTAAATAGGGTTGAGCATGGAACACCAGGTGGCACCTAATGACACCAATTGAAAAGTAGGTGCAATTAGGGGTGGCGCGTAAGTGTGACTGACTTAGGCACCTATGGTTTTTAGCACGGGCCAGCAAGGTAAATGCTCTGACAGTCATATAAGCATTGGAGCATTTACCTCACCGACCCACACTAACCCAGGAAAACCTGACACCTAAGTGCCATTAAGCATGATTCCATAAGCAGCGCCTACAAGTTAGGCCTGGCTCGGAGTCGTTTATAGAATCAGGCCTTTAGCATTTCGTCATTAAACTGTCCATAGTTTGTCTTGTTCAACGTGAAGTTGTGTTTCTTCAAAGTGATCCATAAATCTAAGAAAAGAAATGGAAATAATGCTGTTGTAGCCTCTTAGGGAAGCTTTTTAAAAGTGGGTTATACAGCTTTTTCTATGCAGAAAGCAAGTGCTTCTAGAAGAGTCCAGGTCATGTTTACCTGGAATTAATGAAAGGGGCAGAGATGGGGGGGAGGATTATAATTTACATCCATGTTTTATAAATGTGTACACAAGAGTTGCTAAACTTTGCTGGGATATCTGTGTGGCCAAGGTCAGAGCATGTGGAAGCCCAACTCCTACCTCTTAGGCTAGGCAACCTGTTTATAAATTACATCCGGAAAAATCTCTCTTCCCCACATGCACAGTGGCACACACATTTTTAGGAGGCTGAAAATCCATTTAGGAACATTTATTTAAACCAGCACTTCACAACCTTTTTGTGCCTCTGAGCTCATGATTGCAGCCAAATAAAACTGAATGGCCCCCAGAATGCACCTACAGAGAGCCCACCTAGGTTGTGACCCCAAAAACCAGATTTTGTGACCTCATTTGGAAGCTCCATCCTAGGCTAAAGAGGTTAAGGCTCTTCAGCTTGGAGAAGAGATGGCTCAGGAGAGGTATGAGAGAGAAGTCTATAAAATACTGAGCGGAGTGGAACGGGGTAGACATGAACCACCTGCTTTCTCTTTCCAAAAATACTAGGACTAAAGGACAACACAATAAATAGTACATTTAAAACAAAACGGAGAAAATATTTCTCATTCAGCATCTAATTAAACTCTTGAATTCGTAGCCAAAGAATGTGGTTGAAGTAGTTAAGCTTACTGGGATTTTAAAAAGGTTTGGACAAGTTGCTACATGAAAAGCTAATAAACAATTAAGATGGATTTACTGGTAGGAAAATCTACTGCTTAGTTCTGGGATAAGCAGCATAAAATCTGATTTTACTCATTTGAGATCTACTGGAAACAGGATACTTGGACTGACGGACCTTCAGTCTGTGCCAACATGGTAACTCTTATAGAAACATGAGGGCAGATAAAGGCCAAATGGCCCATCCAGAGCATCCACTATCTCCTCCTCTCCCTATTGGCTAAGACTCTTAACATTTGCATCTCCTCTTCCTATTGGCTAAGGCTCTTTCCACCTGCATTATGAGCTCATAGAGCTTTTGATTATAGAAACCTGAGGGCAGATAAAGGCCAAATGGCCCATCCAGAGCATCCACTATCCCCTCCTCTCCCTATTGGCTAAGGCTCTTAACATTTGCATCTCCTCTTCCTATTGGCTAAGGCTCTTTCCACCTGCATTGTGAGCTCATAGAGCTTTTGATTATAGAAACATGAGGGCAGATAAAGGCCAAATGGCCCATCCACTATCCCCTCCTCTCCCTACTGGCTAAGGCTCTTAACATTTGCATCTCCTCTCCCTACTGGCTAAGGCTCTTTAAACCTGCATTATGAGGTCATAGAGCTTTTGATTATAGAAACATGATGGCAGATAAAGGCCAAATGGCGCATCCATTATCTCCTCTTCTCCCTATTGGCTAAGGCTCTTAACATTTGCATCTCTTCTCACTATTGGCTAAGGCTCTTTACACCTGCATTGTGAGGTCATAGAGCTTTTGATTATAGAAACATGATGGCAGATAAAGGCCAAATGGCCCATCCATTATCTCCTCTTCTCCCTATTGGCTAAGGCTCTTAACATTTGCATCTCTTCTCACTATTGGCTAAGGCTCTTTACACCTGCATTGTGAGGTCATAGAGCTTTTGATTATAGAAACATGATGGCAGATAAAGGCCAAATGGCCCATCCATTATCTCCTCTTCTCCCTATTGGCTAAGGCTCTTAACATTTGCATCTCTTCTCACTATTGGCTAAGGCTCTTTACACCTGCATTGTGAGGTCATAGAGCTTTTGATTATAGAAACATGATGGCAGATAAAGGCCAAATGGCCCATCCATTATCTCCTCTTCTCCCTATTGGCTAAGGCTCTTAACATTTGCATTTCTTCTCACTATTGGCTAAGGCTCTTTACACCTGCATTATGAGGTCATAGAGCTTTATGATTATAGAAACATGATGGCAGATAAACGCCAAATGGCCCATCCATTATCTCCTCTTCTCCCTATTGGCTAAGGCTCTTAACATTTGCATCTCTTCTCACTATTGGCTAAGGCTCTTTACACCTGCATTGTGAGGTCATAGAGCTTTTGATTATAGAAACATGATGGCAGATAAAGGCCAAATGGCCCATCCATTATCTCCTCTTCTCCCTATTGGCTAAGGCTCTTAACATTTGCATCTCTTCTCACTATTGGCTAAGGCTCTTTACACCTGCATTGTGAGGTCATAGAGCTTTTGATTATAGAAACATGATGGCAGATAAAGGCCAAATGGCCCATCCATTATCTCCTCTTCTCCCTATTGGCTAAGGCTCTTAACATTTGCATTTCTTCTCACTATTGGCTAAGGCTCTTTACACCTGCATTATGAGGTCATAGAGCTTTATGATTATAGAAACATGATGGCAGATAAACGCCAAATGGCCCATCCATTATCTCCTCTTCTCCCTATTGGCTAAGGCTCTTAACATTTGCATCTCTTCTCACTATTGGCTAAGGCTCTTTACACCTGCATTGTGAGGTCATAGAGCTTTTGATTATAGAAACATGATGGCAGATAAAGGCCAAATGGCCCATCCATTATCTCCTCTTCTCCCTATTGGCTAAGGCTCTTAACATTTGCATTTCTTCTCACTATTGGCTAAGGCTCTTTACACCTGCATTATGAGGTCATAGAGCTTTATGATTATAGAAACATGATGGCAGATAAACGCATCTTCTCAATATTGGCTAAGGCTCTTTACACCTGCATTGTGAGGTCATAGAGCTTTATGATTATAGAAACATGATGGCAGATAAAGGCCAAATGGCCCATCCATTATCTCCTCTTCTCCCTATTGGCTAAGGCTCTTAACATTTGCATCTCTTCTCACTATTGGCTAAGGCTCTTTACACCTGCATTGCGAGGTCATAGAGCTTTATTATAGAAACATGATGGCAGATAAACGCATCTTCTCAATATTGGCTAAGGCTCTTTACACCTGCATTGTGAGGTCATAGAGCTTTATGATTATAGAAACATGATGGCAGATAAACGCATCTTCTCAATATTGGCTAAGGCTCTTTACACCTGCATTGTGAGGTCATAGAGCTTTATGATTATAGAAACATGATGGCAGATAAAGGCCAAATGGCCCATCCATTATCTCCTCTTCTCCCTATTGGCTAAGGCTCTTAACATTTGCATCTCTTCTCACTATTGGCTAAGGCTCTTTCCACCTGCATTGTGAGGTCATAGAGCTTTATGGTTATAGAAACATGATGGCAGATAAACGCATCTTCTCAATATTGGCTAAGGCTCTTTACACCTGCATTGTGAGGTCATAGAGCTTTATGATTATAGAAACATGATGGCAGATAAACGCATCTTCTCAATATTGGCTAAGGCTCTTTACACCTGCATTGTGAGGTCATAGAGCTTTATGATTATAGAAACATGATGGCAGATAAAGGCCAAATGGCCCATCCATTATCTCCTCTTCTCCCTATTGGCTAAGGCTCTTAACATTTGCATCTCTTCTCACTATTGGCTAAGGCTCTTTCCACCTGCATTGTGAGGTCATAGAGCTTTATGATTATAGAAACATGATGGCAGATAAACGCATCTTCTCAATATTGGCTAAGGCTCTTAACATTTGTATCTCTTCTCACTATTGGCTAAGGCTCTTTACACCTGCATTGTGAGGTCATAGAGCTTTATGAAATTTCAGATAGGTAAATAGCATATTGCATAAAATTTAAAGCTAGTTCTTAATTTTCCACATGAAATTTACCATTTTTTCCCTAGTACTTTTTAAACTTGTGACATCTACAAAATTGGCATGCTCTTCTACTGCATCGTGCGTCTCTGTATATTCACAGAAGAGTTTCAATGTAAACTCCAAGATGGAAGTAGTGACCCCACTTCCTGCCCTGCTAACAGAACTCAACTTCTGGAAGGAGAAGGGAGCTCAGACCTATCTTGGCACTAGGGATTCTTTGGGACTATCCCACGCTTTACATAAGGCGTATGGGAACAGACTTAAAGATCTCAATATGTATACTTGTTTAAACGTCCAAACTTCGACTAACTCCATCATCCTATTACCTTGGAATCTCGCTACGCAACTGCTGTTTCAACTCTAATGTTGTAATCTCACTGTACACCTGTACTCAATATACACCTGTATCTGTATACTTCTATTATTGAATACCGTCTTGAACTGAAAAGGTATGACGGAATATAAATAAAGCTATTATGATTATTATACTTTGGAAGAAAGGCAGGAGATGGGAGATATGATAGAGACATTTAAATACCTTTGTGGTGTAATGCACATGAGTCGAGTCTCTTTCATTTGAAAGGAAGCTCTGGAATGAGAGGGCATAGGATGATGTTAAGAGGTTAATAGGCTCCAGAGTAATCTAAGGAAATTATATGTTTGCATCAGTTATCAATTTATCTTACTTATTTACCCATATTGACACTAACACATTAGTTTTGCTTTCTCAATCACAAGTTTCCAATATAGCGTCATCATAGCGACAATCTAATATTGAAAATATCTGACAGAAAAACAAGACTGCAAATTTGGACTCATTTGATGGGTCAGGCAGAGAACTACCAGTAGCTGAACTCATTAGATATGGGTTGCATTTGAGACATCAGTGATGAAGACAGACAAAATGACAGCTCTTATGAACTGGTCAATAACCTAACGACTAAGCAAATCCAAAATTCTGTGGTCCTGTTATAAAGATCCATGTTAGGATTAATGCAAAGTTGAAATTAATGTGGGAACAAGCCAGCAATGTTTCTATGGGCAGAGCAAAACTGGAGGAGAAAGACAGATTTATGGAGAAGCTCGACATACTTACCTGCAAGTGTGAAATAAATAGTTGTACTGATGTGGGATGCAATTCTGCCTGTGCCAGTGGCATACACATACTTTGTGTGACTGCAGCAGAGAGAAGACGATGCCTGTGATTGAGTTAGCCTTTATGTGTTTGGTGCTCATCAGATTGGACTAGTCAACCTCCCTGAGACCAGAAGGAAAGATAAGGCAAATAGAAAGGAGGATGAAGAAAAGTGGAGAATGAAGCATGAAAAAAGAAGTGCAGAAAAGCAAAGGATGATGGAGAGATCTTTGCTTGAAGTGGAACATGGAAATTCAGATGACATGATAGAAGAACCAACTGAAGAAGCTCTTGTTGCTTTAGAGAAAGCTAGGAAAGACCAAAATATAATGCTGAGGATATAATCAACTTAGCCCTTGCCAGTTTTAAGACACCATTGGACTGAGAGAGACAGCAGACTGCTACTGTTGTCTGAATTGAAAAAAAGACTCATAACTCACTTGAACACTGCTTTGGTGGGGGAGGGCTCAGGCGAGAATCATGAAAACATTGGATGTACAGTTTGAGGAGGAAGTGCAGCAGAATGGCATCCGTTGCATTTTTTTTAATGGTTATTGTGATGATACAAGGGTCATGTTAAAGGCAGAAGAGAATGGCAAAATGTATCCAAGAATCGTGAAAGAGGCTTCGTACGGAGCCAGGGAGGCAGATTACTGTGGCATTTTGTTCCTGCTAAAGCAACTAAAAAGAAGACTTGTGCAGAAATCATTGCTGATAATTTGGTTGCATGGCTGAGAGAAAGAGGAGCAGACAAAACTTTTCAAGCTATTGGAGGCGATTCCTGTAATGCAAACACTGAATGGGAGGAAGGGGAGATGCATTATTTGGGTGACTGCTTTATAGAGCAAGACATTAAGAAGCAACAAAGGAGCAGATCCTATTGGGAAAATGCTGGATTCTGCTACTGGAGAATGTGGTGCAATCAGTTAGCTTAGCAGGGTTTTTTAAAAGTTTGGATACTTTCCTAAAAGAGAAGTCAATAGGCCATTCTTGAGATGGCTTGGATGAGCAGCATAAGATCTGTTTTACTACTCGGGATCTAGCTAGGTTCATGGGTCCTGGGTTGCTGCTGGAAACAAGACACTGGGCTTGATGATCCTTTGGTCTGTCCCCAGTATGGCAATTCTTATGTTCTTAAATCCTGATTTTATTAAAATCTCTGTTGGTCCTGACCTTCCCCGGTTCAACAATGAAATAATGGTCAAAGACTTAAGCACAGATCAAAGCTATGGCTATAGAATTGTAACATGTGTCTTGCCAAAGGATCTAGCTCTGCTGGAAATAGGACCTGTGTCATGTAGCAGATGGCTCTAAGGCAGGGGTGCCCAAAAAGTCGATCGCAATCGACCAGTAGATCACGAAGGCAACATGAGTCGATTCTACCTGCTTCCCGACGCAAAAGCGCCGAGCCAACCAACCTTCCTCACCCAACGTCAATTCTGACGTCGGAGAGGAAGTTCTGGGCCAGCCAATCGCTGCCTGGCTGGCCCAGAACTTCCTCTTCGATGTCAGAATTGACATTGCCATACTGGTCGGGGAGAGGAATGCTGGTCGGCCTGACACTTCTGCATCGGGAAGTAGGGAGAGCTTGGGGCGGCAGTGGTTTGGAAGCCTGTTCACCAATGGCGGCTGCAGTGGCTTGGGGGAAGGCAGGGAGAAAGAAAGAAACGGGGCACACAGGGAGACAGAAAGAAAGGGGGGCAGGGAGGCAGAAAGAAAAAGTTGGCAGAGGGAATGAGGTCTGGAAGCATACAGCATGCTGAAAGATTGGATGCACAGTCAGAAGAGGAAAGTACAACCAGAGACTCGTGAAATCACCAGACAACAAAGGTAGGAAAAATTATTTTCTTTTCAATTTAGTGATCAAAGTGTGTCCATTTTGAGAAATTATATCTGCTGTCTATATTTTGCACTATGGTCCCCTTTTACTAAACCGCAATAGCGGGTTTTAGCGCAGGGAGCCTATGAGCGTTGAGAGCAACATGGGGCATTCAGCGCAGCTCCCTGCGCTAAAAATTGCTATTGCAGTTTAGTAAAAAGGGAGGGGGTATATTTGTCTATTTTTATATAGTTATTACTGAGGTGACATTGCATAGTCATCTGCCTTGACCTCTTTGAAAATAAATATAAATGATAATTCACATTTTCTCTGCAGTGTGCTTTGTGGTTTTTTTAAATTTTATTGTTGGTAGATTATTTTGACTTGGTCATTTTAAAAGTAGCTCATAAACCCAAAAAGTGTGGGCACACCTGCTCTAAGGGAATATGGATTTCCAAGCATAATCTGAAAAATTTAAGAATGATTGTAGAGCTCTGTATTGAGGTTTACATGGTAAATTGGTTCAATATAAAAATAAAAAGCAATGTCCCAGGCATCTCCTCTTCAACTACTGAAAGAACAGTGTAAAGAAGTAAGGTCATGCCTACAGTGAGAAGGTCATTTTTGTATGGTTACAGCAAGTCTGATATGCAAACAGGAGAGAATCGATGCAGTGGAGAAGACATTGAAGATCAAAGGTGAAGGAGATGAGACAGCAGGGTGAGACCCAGAAAAACACCAAACATCAGCACTGAGGCAACTGCACTCACCCAATTACTTGACTGGAGCTCCAGAGTCTCTGAGCCTCCTCTTATCTATACCATGACAACAGCAGAGATCAAGGTATTTCTGAGCAAGTCCATGGTGCTTCCAGACCAGGGGTGGGCAACTCCAGTCCTTGAGGGCCGGAATCCAGTTGGGTTTTCAGGATTTCCCCAATGAATATGCATTGAAAGCAGTGCATGCAAACAGATCTAATGCATATTCATTGGGGAAATCCTGAAAACCCGACAGGATTCTGGCCCTCGAGGACCAGAGTTGCCCAGCCCTGTTCCAGACTGACCCTCACACACCCCATCCATAGAAAGGTGTGTAAAATTGACAACTGAGGCTGCTGGTCAAGAGTACAATCGGGACGGGAGGGAACATTATATTAGGGGGTCAATGGTCAGCAGGGAGCCCATAGCCAAAACAGAAGCATCTTTGCTGGATTTGTTAAACAACATTAACTGCATAAAGGACATTTTAAAGACAATTATGTGGCTACAGATGTAGTTCATTTCTTCATTTCTACTTATTTCAACAGTTTCTGAAAACAGCTTTCAATTCAGCATGCATAACTGCATCATTTGGCCACCAGTAGTTGGTAAGTTGAAAACCTAAAAATCTACCCCTAAAATTGACACACCCTATAATGCAGGAGCGACAGGCCACGAACCAGTCTCACTTATTAATTTGACTCCTGGCCCAGTAGCAATACAGTAAAAACAGAAAGGCAATGAAAAAATAAAAGTACATTTTATTCACTTCTCTTGCTCCAGGCTCTAAAAGCAGATGGCCATGTTTCACCTGGGCCTGTGTCAGGAGATTCATAAAATACTAACAGCATCACAAACCCGGACTGCAGTAAAGTGAATCAGGGTAGAGAAATCCAAGGGTCAAATCATTTATTTGCTCATTTCAAATGTCAGGAGCTAGTGGGTGGAAAGAGGGGGGTTGTCATTTCAAAGTGACAAAGCAGTCAAGGCGCTGACAGAAAATGTTCTAGACATTTCTGATGAAGGGAGTGGCAGTGGAAGGATAAAAACTTGAATTGTAGCTGTGGCAAATGGTCACCAGTTAACTGTATATTATGTACTAGTCATTAAGCCCGTTACATTAACGGGTGCTAGAATATATGTCTGTCTGTCTTTGTGTCTCTCTCCCTGGGCCCCTTTCTCTGTCTTTCTGACCCTCTCCTTTCCCCTCCAGGTCCCTGTGCAGCAGTAGCAGCATTTTCACCCCCCCCCCCCCTTCCCTACTCTTACCAGATGTGGCCTGCTCCTTTTGGCCCCTCCCCCTTCCCTCCCGCGGTCTAGCCTGCTGAAAGGGCCCCCCCTTCCCTTATCGAGTTTCCCGCAGGCAAGCCAAGCTTCTTACCTTTTTTTTTTTTCAGTCTGTTTCCCTCCCTCGCATGGCTCGCGGCTGGAGTCTCTTTGGTGCGTCCCTGCCCGGCCCGCGGTCTGGCCTAATCCAGGCAAGTATCGGTGCAGCTCCTCACGATCCCCACCAGTGTCGGAAGCCTTCTCCGACGCTGGTGCGGCTCATGAGAGGAGCCGACACCGCTGGTGAAGCTCATGAGGGAGTCCAACACTGGCGGCCATTCCTTTCTAGGTAAGTGCTGGGGACCCGCGCTTGCGCACTCCTGCGGCCACGGAACTACATCTCACAGATCAGAGATCATGGAAGCACGCAGTATGAGTGCGCATGCGCGGATAGCTTTTTATTATATAGGATGTTCACCTGTAAATTGTTACGAGCACGTTGGGGAGATCCTATATAATAAAAGCTTACCGGCGCATGTGCTGTTAAAACAGCGTGATCACTGCCACTGTAGTGTGTGATCCGTGGCCGTGTTCCATTTTAGAACCCGGCGGCAGGGAACAGACACAGCACAGCCAGAGACTCCGCCCTCCCACCCTCACTCACTGCCAAAACCACCACCGCCAAAGCCTCCTCCTTCTCGCCGGCTCACCCGCGTTTAAATTCAGAGAAAAGCGCTGCACCGCACTAACGCTGGCCTCGCCGTCTTCTGTCCACTACGGCCCACCCTCTCCGACTACTTCCTGTTTCCGCTAGGGTTGGCCGCAGTGGATAGAAGACGCCAAAGCCAGCAGTAGCGCGTGCAGCGCTTTTCTCTGAATTTAAACGCGGCGGCTGGGAAGGTAGCGGCGGGAAATGCTGCTGCTGCACAGGGAAGGCCGGGAAATGCTGCTGCTGCATAGGGAAGGCCAGGAAATGCTGCTGCTGCACAGGGAAGTGTGTGTGGGGGAGAGGAAATGCTGCTTCTGTACAGGGAAGGCCGGGAAATGCTACTGCTGCACAGGGAAGTGTGTGTGGGGGGGGGAAATGCTGCTTCTGCACAGGGAAGGCCGGGAAACGCTGATGCTGCACAGGGAAGGGTGGGAGGGAAATGCTGCTGCACAGGGAAGTGGAGGGGACGGAGAGGGAAAGGGAAAGGGGGCCTGGGAGAAATCTTGGTTTGCTTTGGGGAAGGGGAGACAGAAGGGGGCCATGGAGAGACAGAAAGACAGGCAGGCAGGCAGCGCATTAGAACGAAATATAGACACACAGAAAGACAGCGGACAGGGAGAGAGACAGAAAGAAAGACAGACAGACAGGGTGCCAGAAAGAGAACCAGAAAGAAAGAAGTACAGACAGCGGGAGAAGAAAGACAGAAAGAAAGAGAGAGACAGGGGCAGAGAGAGACACAGAAAGAAAGAAATACAGACAGACATATATTCTAGCACCTGTTAATGTAACGGGCTTAAACACTAATAAATTAAATAAATAAATAACCCACATTCCAAGTGCTTAACATGCCCTCCAGTGAGTGATGGGTCAGCCACAATGAGGGAAAGAAAAGTCCTGGGGAAAAGCACCTAGCAGTGGGGTTGTCAGTAATCCTTTCCCCATAATCCCTGTGGGGTGGGGAGGGGAAAGTAAAGACTCTTGGAAAAAGAAGGGCATAGGCTGAGAAAAAAAGTGTATTAACAATTAAAGAGGATGGAAGCTGCTAATCAGAGAGACAGAAACACAGACAACGCAGGAAACTATCATACCATCAAGTTAGACCTTTTTTTCCCGATATTCTTAAAGATAATATAGCAGCCAGCAGAGATCAAACAGAGTCCGATTAAATTCCACATGCTTGAGCACCACTGGCATATTTGGCAGATCAGATGTACATTGCTCACTATTAGAAATGAGATTCCATCTCTCCAAAACTTGACATCAAGATGTTTATGCTTCTAAATACACGTCTCCTCTTTCCATACAAAACCAGTCTAAGCAGATTCTCTATTTTATCTGTCCCAATTCCTGCACCATAAACCTGGCTCCAATTCTCATCCTAACAGACCTTAGCAACTTTGTAAGAACTCTAGTGAGAGAGTTAATGCCCACTGGTTCCAATTTAGCAGCAAACACTTTTTGTCTAGGTTGTCTAGGTAAGGAAAGGGAAAATGCTCCCAGCTAGCAGAGTCTTTTGTAGACCTTCTAATATGGATACAGGAAATACACATGTAAGGGCTTTCAGACAGCAGGTTTTCTAAGAGACAGCCTATGTATGAGCTGCCGCTTACATGCATTAACATGGATTTTACCAAACTGGATATCCAAGGAGAAGCAATTAAGAACATAAAACTGGATCAGACCTAAGGTCCATCTAGTCCAGTCTCCTGCTTCCAACAGTGGCCAATCCAGACCATGAATAGCAAGATCCCAGGATCCCCAAAGAGTAGCAAGACATCGGGAACCCCCAAAGAATAGCAAGACCCCCGGAACCCCCAAAGAGTAGCAATTCTCCAGGGATCCCCAAAGAGTAGCAATTCTCCGGGGCTCCCCAAAGAGTAGCAAGACTCCAGGGACCCCCAAAGAGTAGCAAGACTCCAGGGACCCCCAAAGAGCAGCATGATCCCGGGAACCCCCCAAAGAGTAGCAAGACTCCAGAACCCCCAAAGAGCAGCATGATCCGGGAACCCCCCAAAGAGTAGCAAGGCTCCAGAACCCCCAAAGAGCAGCATGATCCCGGGAACCCCCCAAAGAGTAGCAAGACTCCAGAACCCCCAAAGAGCAGCATGATCCCGTGAACCCCCAAAGAGCAGCATGATCCCGTGAACCCCCAAAGAGCGGCATGATCCCGGGAACCCCCCAAAGAGTAGCAAGACTCCAGAACCCCCAAAGAGCAGCATGATCCCGTGAACCCCCCAAAGAGTAGCAAGACTCCAGAACCCCCAAAGAGCAGCATGATCCCGGGAACCCCCCAAAGAGTAGCAAGACTCCAGAACCCCCAAAGAGCAGCATGATCCCGGTTCCCCCCCAAAGAGTAGCAAGACTCCAGAACCCCCAAAGAGCGGCATGATCCCGTGAACCCCCAAAGAGCGGCATGATCCCGGTTCCCCCCCAAAGAGTAGCAAGACTCCAGAACCCCCAAAGAGTAGCATGATCCCGGGAACCCCCCAAAGAGTAGCAAGACTCCAGAAAAGAGTAGCATGATCCCGGGACCCCCAAAGAGTAGCAAGACTCCAGAACCCCCAAAGAGTAGCATGATCCCATGAACCCCCAAAGAGTAGCATGATCCCGTGAACCCCCAAAGAGTAGCATGATCCCAGGAACCCCCAAAGAGCAGCATGATCCCGGGAACCCCCCAAAGAGTAGCAAGACTCCAGAACCCCCAAAGAGCAGTATGATCCCGTGAACCCCCAAAGAGTAGCATGATCCCGGGAACCCCCCAAAGAGTAGCAAGACTCCAGAACCCCCAAAGAGCAGCATGATCCCGTGAACCCCCAAAGAGCAGCATGATCCCGTGAACCCCCAAAGAGCAGCATGATCCCGGGACCCCCAAAGAGTAGCAAGGCTCCAGAACCCCCAAAGAGCGGCATGATCCCGGTTCCCCCCCAAAGAGCAGCCCGGTTCCCCGTTCCCAATGGCTCTGCTGTCGCAATTCGGGCGCTCCTCGGCGCTGGCCATTTGCCTCGCCCCACTCACCTACGTCGGCGTTGCAGAAGGCCTGCTGGGGGTGCACCGGGGAGCAGCTGCAGGCGCGGGAGGCCCCAGGGGCCAGCACGAGCAGCAGGGCCAGCCAGGCCAGGGCACTGCGCGTCGCCCCCATGGGCGTGTGGTGCGGAGAGGCGGCGACGGGACGGCGGGGCTGCGCGGGCGGAGGCGCCTCTTTGTCTCTCGGCGGCTCGACTCGCTTCTGCTGCTCCGCCTCGCGGCGAACCGCCTCCACCGCTCTGCTGCCCCTCCTCCCGTGGCGCGAGCTGCAGGCGGGAGGGGCAGCGCTCGCGCTCACGACGGAGGGGGCGAAGCAAAGCCCAAGCCCGGAGGACCAACTAGTTCCCACTGGCAGCTTCAGGGACACTTAAGCGCCTGCGCAGACCAGTGGTCCATCCAGCACCTTCTTGGGCAGCTCAGGAAGAACTGCTAAGTCCATCATGTGGTTTCGCCCAAAAAGCTGGTCTACAGTTCAAAGAAATCTCACTGCAGGGACAGGGAACTCAGCCCCTCCCAAGGCATCCCCCAGCAGGAGGAGTGCCCAATTCTTCCTGCTGGAATCCCCAAAACACCCCCCACCCAACCACATAATAATAACTTTATTCTTATATACCGCCAACAATCTTGCGACTTCTAGGCGCAGGCAGCGACTTACAGAGTATAGCAGTGTGCATCTGATAGTAACAGCATTAGGAATAGTACGGTTTGCAATGAATTTGAAAAATTCCATAAATTGATTGGAGCATTCATAGTTAGTGATTAGGGGTTGACAGTTTACAAGATCAGATTTGGGGGGATTACGAATCCTGATCCTGCCTCTGACGTCAGCACTTTGCAAACGATGTTCGCTGCAGGCTGAAGCTATAAGGTAAACGGTGCGGGAAGGCCAAGGGGAACACGGAGGCCTTACCGGGGGGAGGGGGGATGCGCAGTCCTTCGGGGAGGCCAGGGGGGAAACCGACAGCAGCACTTCCCGACTGACCCTCCCTCCTCGCCCTCTAAAGCAGGTGCGGCAGCGGCCGGCCAGCAAGAGCAGCGCTGCTGCTCCTGCTTTAGGGGGTGAGGGTCCAAATCGGGAAGCTAATTTTTTTTTTGTTTTGAATCGATTCAAATCGATTCACCCGAAGTGAATCAGTGAATCGATTCGAATCATGAATCTGGCAGCACTACAACTCGCATCATTCTGACACACAAGTAAAGAGTCTGACTTTACAACCTATAAAGTCCTTCGTAAAATTTCTGAAAAACAATTTCAGAATCCACTCCTTATCTGAGTCAGAGGAAATAAGATCATCAGTGATTCTCTTCTGAAGGTAAGGCCACACTGCCTCTCTATGTTCAAACCCTTTTTAGACCCACAGCCTCATAGGGGGAAACGTCGATATAAATGTGCTCCGTCTTTGTTTTGTTGATCGATTCCTACTGCTATATGAAAGGTTTAATCATTTTCCTTTTTTAGGGATTTCATCCACCTTTATTATATGCACCCTCCACACTTGTCCTTTTCAAGCCAAGTACCCTGCCCAAACTCCACCCCTGACTCCACCCCCATAATAATAATAATAATTGTAATGCAATTTCTTCCATCCCTTTGTCATATACACACACAATATAATCTTATTAATACATAATGGTAACCACAAAATTAAAAAAACACAAGGCACGCTGTACACAGAGAAAATGTTAATTATTTATATTCAGGGGGTTTTCAAAGATGTCAAGGCAGATGACTTTAAAATATGTAATGTCACCTCAGTAACAACTATAGAAAAATAGACAAATATAGCGCAAAATATAGACAGCAGATATAAATTCTCAAAACAGACACATTTTGATCACTAAATTGAAAATAAAATCATTTTTCCTACCTTTGTTGTCTGGTGATTTCATGAGTCTCTGGTTGCACTTCCTTTTGACTGTGCATCCAATATTTCTTCCCTTCTTTCTGTCTTTCTGCCTCCTACACGCATCCTCTTCTCCAGACCTCATTCCATTCCCCAACCAAGATCTCTCTCTGTCCCTCCAGGAGTCCAACTTTTCTTCCTCTCTCATCCCCCCCAGATCATGTGCATTTTTCACCACTGCCCACCAGCCTCATGCCCATTTCTCCTTCTATCAATCCTCTCCAACACCATGCCACATCTCTCCCTCCAACACTATGCCCAACATTCCTCCCCCTTGCATCCCCTTCAATCTATCCCTCTGTTCCCTCTCCACCACCATATCCAACATTTCTCCCTGTCATCTTTCTATTCCCCATGCATCTCTACCTCACTCCTCTCTATGCCCAATATTCCTCTTCCTTCCCCCATGTGCCCCATCTCTTTCCCTCTCACTCACACACTCAGGCCCAATTGTTTCTTTCTATTCCTTCCCTCCTTCCTATGTCCCAAGTTAGTGCCCCCTTCCTCCCCATTCCAAGTTTGTGCCCCTATTTACTGTAGTTCCTATTAATGCCCTCCCTTCCTTCTGTGTCCCAAGTTCATGCTCCCTCTCTGCCTTCCAGCCTGTCCCTCCTCCCTCCCTCGGTCAACCCATGCCAAAGCCTGTCTGCCTCTAAGCCAACCCACCGCCGATTCTTCCTCGGCCCCGGTCCGCCGCAACTCTGGGAAGGGCCAGGCGCATGCGATTGCAAGCCGCCAGCCCAAAAGCCTTACCCCCATCAATTCTGATGGAGAGAAGATCAGGCAAGCAGCAATTGGCTTGCCCGGAACCTTCTCTCCGAAGTCAGAATTGATGTCGGGGCTGGGGGAAAGGCTTGTGGGCCGGCGGCATGCAATCGCTGCACGCGCCTTGCTCTTCCTTGCCCTAGTTGCAGCAGCAGCAGGGGATAATTAAATGGAGGAGGTGGGTGGCAGCAGCAGCGGCGGTCACCCGCATACTGCAGGTTAAGAAACACTGTTATAGAGAACCCTAACCTCTTCTGCCCTTCTTTATAAGAAAGGTGGCTCATACCCATTTATCGTTTTCCCACCCATCACTGTAGCTTTGCTAATTCCGCTCTATCTTTTTTTAAATGAACTGACCAGAAGGGTTTATGGCTAGAATATGCAGCAAAACAAGGGCATTATAAGAATTCTTTGTTTTATTCGCCAACTATTTTGAAATATTTTCATTTATTGTTCTGGTCTTATGGAAGTCACATTGAACCAAATTCTTTGGAATTCTGCAGGGAATAAGAAATTGTATTATATTGTCTTTGCTCTTTTGACAGTCACCACATGGTGGTCTGATGGTTTGGCCACTGTTGGGAAAAGGATCCTGAGCTTGTGAAGGATTTTGTCAAATGTCTTGAGAGGGGCACTGAGGGGATAATTTTATGAGAGGACACCCTGTGAAAAGTTTTATTTTTTTTTTTTAAATTGATTACAACATGTTTCTAAAGGCAACACAGGCCATTGAAGTTCTCAGAACCAGCCCTGAGAGTACACAAGTCCCTCATACACAAAACTAGCACTGTGCAGGAGCTGAAAATGTGTTTGTATCCTAGGCCACCACTTCTCAAACTGCTCTGGAAGAAAGGCAGGAGAGGAGACATTTAAATAGCTCCTCAATATAAATGCGCATGATCAGAGAGAGGGGAGATAAGGTAGAGACATTAAATACCTCTATGGTATAAATGCCCAGGAGGAGGGGGAGGGGAGATTATGATGGACTACTATTTATCATTTCTATAGCACTGCTAACATTCAAGAGATAATCCCTGCTTAGTAGAGCTTACAATCTAATCAAACAGACAAATAGGACAAGGGGGTTAGGGAGTTTTGCAAGCAAGTGGGGGTTAGGAGTTAAAAGCAACCTCGAAAAAGTGGGCTTTTACTCTGGGTTTGAACACTGCCAGGGACGGAGCTTGATGTCCCGTCTCAGGCAAGAGAGAAGGAACTTAGTCTAGAGTTGGCGGTAGAGACATTTAAATAAATCTGAGGTATAAATGCACAGGAGGGGGAAGGAGATACGATAGAAATGCACAGGAGGTGGACTAGGGAAGATTTGTGATGGAGAAGTTTAAATACCTTCGTAGTATAAATGCTGAGATGAGTCTCAATTGAAAAAAAACCTCTGGAATGAGGGGGTAATAGGGTGAAAGGAGATAGACTCAGCAAATACCGATCAATTTGTGGAACAGCCTCCTGATGAAGGTGGAAGAAACGAATACTGTATCTGGGACAGGAACATAGGATCTTTATCTGCGGTCGTTTTCGGTTTCTAGTCCTTGGTTTTCAGGATTTCCACAATGAATTAGCATATGAAATATTTCATGCACCGACACCTTCATCGGCAAATCTATCACATGTCTCTTCATCATGGATATCCTGAAGACCCATGGATTGGGTTGAAAAGCCCTGCAGATAACATCACAACACCCCCCTCTCCTCCCCAAAATGCCTCTGCACAGAGTTGGCACAAGTGGCAAAGGGCCTTCTGAAGTCAAGGCAGGGGCAGAGAAATGTCAGAAGAGAACATTTCCCAAAATCTTATGCTGATCACAGAGTATCACAAGAGCGGAATGTCTTTTGGTCATGGACTGCCTTTCTGACAACTAGGTTCAGTTTCCTTCTGTCCAAGCTAATTCTCTCTTTAGCAGGGCTGAGCTGACTTTAGACTAGCCTCGGCTCTTCCCAAACTCCAGAGATCCTTTTGTGGTACAGTCAGTGAATACAGGCCCAGCCCTCAAGCACTTGTTGATCCTCGTTTAGGCTGTGCTGAAACAGCCTGCTGAGCCCAATCCTGATCCACTCAGCTGGGAGCTATAACTCATGTGTACAGCTGGTTGTGTGTCCAGGCTCAGCTCTTAAAGGGACCCAAGAAGATGCAAAGGTTCTGTTCTATTCCCAGTCCATGGTAGGTTAATGGACATCTCCTGATCAAGCTTTCAGGGCTGGAGCTTTTCAGAAAAACGTAGCAAAAATATTCCTCAGATGTATTTTCAGATGAGAATATTAAAGTATATAAACTGAACCAATGGCGGATAAATATTCAGGACAATGGCCACAGACAGTTTTCACACGGATTGCCAAAGTACTCATATTAAGTTGCTAAACAAAAAAAGAAAACCAAAATACTAAAGCTGAAGGAAAATGACTGAGGACAGTGACAGGGACCCTTTTCCAGCTCAGCTTGGCAGGGTACAATAGATTTTGCTATTTCTCTTCTTTGCCCAGGATTATGCAGTGATTTTACTGCTCATTTTTTTGTGGGAAGTCTGATTTTTCCCTGCAAAAGGAAACATTTCTTTGTCCCTTGTATGGCACAAAGTGTGGCTTCTTGAGGTTTCCACTAGAGAATGATACGGGACCTAATTTTTCCCTGTCCCTGCCCCATTCCTGCAAGCTCCGTCCTCATCTGCACAAGCCTCAAACACTTTAAAATCATAAATGTTTGAAGCTTTCTGGAATGGGGCAGAGACAGAGACACTGACAAAACTCGTGTAGACGAGGAAATTGAGTTCTTGCGGGGACAGGGAAAAATTTGTCCCCATGTCATTCTCTAGTTTCCAGTTCAGGTCTTGCCTATATGTTTCTGCGTTCGAATTCTGCATTTGTAAACAATCCTATAGCAGGACTGAACTTTCTACTCAGCATCTGGTTTTGCTTTCTTAAAAACAGTATAGAAATCCTGGAAACATATTGTACATTCCTGCAGTCATGTGCACTGGCACAGATCACTACTGAGATCCAGGCTATCTTGTGTGGATCAACCCCCTCCTTCTGGAAGACACTCATTTGCTGTCAAAGATGTTTAGTATAGAAACAGAAAAATGAAGGCAGATAAACACCATAAGGTAACACTCTCACTCCACAGTGTGAGTTTGCAGGGGACAGGTTCATCTTCGCTTTTAATGTCCACGAATCATGGATGAAGCAGAGAACACACATGGCAAATGAGATAGCAGTCCAGGAAAAAGGAGCAGAAAATGTGATGGAAGTTAGGAGACTTAAAAGCAGAGCCTAAAATGAATGCATCATTCCACATTAGGAGGGTTCAAAGGAGCCAGTGGCGCAGTGGTTAAAGCTAGAACCTCAAACCCACACCGCTCCTTGTCACCCTGAGCAACGAGCCCGCCGGGACAGACAGAGAAAAATGCTTGAGTACCTGAATAAATACATGTAACCCGTTCTGAGCTCCCCTGGCAGAATGGTATAGAAAAATGAATCAATAAATAGGCTGCTCTGAATTAAGGTTAGTAGAGAGAAAATGAGGGCAGATGAAGACAATGCGGCCCACCCACACTATCTCCTTATCCTTTCTCTCCCTTGTCCCATGCTTGAATTCAGATACAATCTTCATCTTCACCACATTCACTAGGAGACTCTTCCCTGAATTTACCACCCTTTCCTTCGATTGTTCCTCATTCCAGAGTTTCCTTTTACCTGAAAGGGGCTCACTTCTTGTGTATTTATCTCATTGAGATATTTAAATATCTCTACCATAGCTTCCCTCTCCCTCCTTTCTTCCACCCTCTGGACTAACTCCATCCTGTTTATATCTTTTTGAAGGTATGGTCTCCAAAATTGATCACAGCACTCTAAATGAGGTCTCACCAGAGACTTATACAAAGGCATCATCACCTCCTTTTTCCTGCTGGCTTTTACTGTTGCTTTTTTGCCACCTGTCTGGCCACCTTAAGATTTATTTATTTATTTAAAAATGTATATATCACATACAACTATGCGGTTTACATATCACATGCATAAAATCTTATTTCCCTGCGATTTCCACGTATAACATAGACATAACTTGACAATATAAAATGTCAATATACCAAATCAGATCAGATTCCAACAATTAAGGAAGCAAAAAGGCAGATCAAACGATCCATTTCAAAGTAGGTGACAAAACCGATCTACATATACAGGCGAAACAAATCATATTTCAACAATTCAGGAATGCAAACAAGCTTTAAATCATACATTACTGTCAGCGTATTCTGAAGATCACCCGAATTCCATTCTTCACTCCCTTGGGTTTTTGCAATCTAAATGCATGATCCTGCATTATTTAGCATTGAATCTTAGCTGTAAAACTCTGGACCATTCCTCAAGCTTCACTAGGTCCTTCCTTAGGTTATCCACACTAGAGGTCTGCATGGGAATAGGGATTGCGGGACTCTCGTGGGGATCCCCCAGGTCTACAGGACTCCCGTGGGGTTCGCCCCCCCCCCCCCCCCCGATCTACAGGACACCCACGGGGATTAGTGTTGCCCGATTCAGGGGAAAAAAATTGTGATTTTTCGATTCGATTTTGCAAGTACGAATTGTCACTGTTGACCAGTTACGAATTGTCACTGTTGACTAGTTGGTTTTCTCACTGTTCATTGATTGTCATTGACCAGTTTCGCTGTTCTGTGAGTTAAGTAGGTCTTCCAGCACTCCTGTCTAGACTGAATGTGGAATAGGCAAGTATGAATTCTCACATGCAAGTACGAATGGTCACTGTTGACCAGTTGGTTTCTCACTGTTCATTGATTGTCATTGACCAGTTCACTGTTCTGTGATATTATTGCTCAGTTAACACAGCACTTTATCTAAAACCTTGTTTCCACAACTTTACCTGCTTTGCCTGATTACCCTGCCCGGCTCGGCCTCCACAGCCAGGCGAGGGATGCACAAAGCGCTAAGGCGCAGGTCCAGTCGGTACATCCCTCGGCTAGGGAGTCACCCATATGTGGCTGACTCATCCTGCTTGTCCTAGGAGAAAGTGTAGTTACTTACCTGTAACGTAGGTTCTCCGTGGACAGCAGGATAGTCAGCCACACAACCCACCCGCCTCCCCATACGGCCGACCCGGCCACAGCTAGGAACATCCTGGGGATTAGGGGGAAGCAGGGGGAAATGGGTAGGGCTCGGGCATGCCCAGTGGGGTCCGGGCACTGCACGTGCTCAGAGAAAAAAAAAAATCGCTCTGAGCTATTGGAGAGCTTATCCGCAAATTGGGAGGTGTTGGGACAACACCCATATGTGGCTGACTATCCTGCTGTCCACGGAGAACCTACGTTACAGGTAAGTAACTACACTTTGCGGGACTCTCGTGGGGATCCCCCCAGGTCTACAGGACACCCACGGGGATTAGTGTTGCCCGATTCAGGGGAAAAAAATTGTGATTTTTCGATTCGATTTTCCTGCCCAATTGACTGTTTTTTCAAACATCCTGGTGGGTTTATTTTATAGCCTCTTCACCCCCTTTGCCCTCTCCTACCCACATTGGTGCTGTGGTGTAAACAAAATAAACAAACAAAAAAGACTTTTCCTCTCTCTTAAATCCTAGCTCACGTTCATGGTCTAACACAAGCTCTGGCAAGATACATGTTTCAAATCTTACATATTGTAATCACAAAACAGAAAATAAAAAATTTTTTTCTACCTTTTGTTGTCTGGTCATTATTCAAATCATGTTGGTCCCAGGCTCTGGTTATCTTCTGATCAGGGTCTCCTTCCATCTTCCATCTCTGTCCTCCCCTTCAGTTTCTCTTCCCTCCCCCAGTCTGGCATCTTTCCTTTTTTTCATTTCCATCCCCACAGCTGCAGCTCCATCCCCAGATCCACCATCTCTCCTTTTCTCAACTCCCTTCATCCAGCATCTCTCCCTCCTTCCCCACCACCCCAGAGTCCACCAGTTCTCCCATTCTCTTCCCAACTACCCTCCTATTCAGTATCGCTATCTCCCCCTCCACACCATCCCTTGTGTCCTTCTCTCCCTTTTTGCTCCTTCCCTCCCTAAATCTCATTATCCAATCTCTCTCTCCCCCTCGCTTCTGTTTTCAGACCCATTATTTCTTCCCCCCCAGTCTGGTATATGCACATCTCTTTGAACCCCCCCTTCCCTCCCTCCCTCTACTTCTACACCAGGGCCCCCTCCCCTGAAAGCCTGCCCCCTCCAAAGGCTGCACTCACTCTGAAAGCCTCCACCCCCCCTGAAGGCCTGCAACCCCTGAAGACCTGCACACACCCCCCCCTCCAAAGTCCTGCATGTTCCCCCCTGGCCTCCCTGATCTTACCTAAAGATAATCAGCAGCCTGCAGAGAGGATTGCAGTGATGTAGTGATCTTTGCAAGCTGCCGTCGTCCTCAGCACCATGTTCGCTCTACCGCGGTCCCGCCCCTCCTCTGACGTCAGGGGCAGGATCGCAGCAGAGCCAACGTGGTGCCAAGGACAACGGCAGCTTGCAAAGATCACTACAGCACCGCGATCCTCTCTGCAGGCTGCTGATTATCTTTAGGTAAGAGCAGGGAGGCCAGGAGGAGCCGGAGGACGCTGCAAAAGGCCAAGGCAGCACTTCCCGACTGACCCTCCCCCTCACCTCCTAAAGCAGCAGCAGCAAGCCAGCAAGATTCAGTGCTGCTGATCCTGCTTTAGGGGGTGAGGGTTGGTAACTGAATTGGCAAGGCCGATTTTTTTAAAAAAACACAAATCGATTCAAATCGGGCAGCACTACTTAGAATGCATCAAAGTTCCATAAATATACCACTAATTATACATAGAGCCCAGACGTGGGCAATGGAACAGCTTTTTCTTGGGAGGGCCTGTCTCCCATTTCTCTGCTTCCTGAAGCTATGTTGAGCAAAAGTTTGGTAGGGCCGCAGCCCCATTCCACTGCCTGTGTCCACAAACCTCACATACACATGTGTAATTCACACACTCCAACCATGGGAACCCCAGGACCTTGCTCTAATAACACGCCATCATGCCAGGGCCGTGATCTTTGCATGTGATCCAGATCATGTTATCTTGTGAGTGATGTACACATGCAATGTCATATGAGTGATGCAGCCTGCTTCCAAAATAGCACCACTTTACTACAGTATATACAGTACTAGCTGGAAGGCAATATGTGGAGCAGTGCTGCCCTCCAGTGGCAGAAGAGATACATACAGCATACATCATCAATGTGAAGCAGGATGTCAACTCACTTCCAGGGACATACAAGCCAGAGCATTAGCAACAAGAAAGCTTGAGGATATGGCTAGAGATTGGTTTGTTTGGCTCATTCAACCAAAAAACTGTTCTACTACTCCTGAAAAGCACAAAGAAAGTCCAGAAAGGAGTGTGCTCAAGCACCCACTACATCCATGGGGTTGTACCAATGAGTAAAAATGCTCCAAAATTAAAATATAGTTGGACAATATAACATAAGAATTGCCATACTGGGGCAGACCAAAGGTTCATCAAGCCCAGTATCCTGTTTCCAACAGTGGCCAACCCAGGTCCCAAGTAGATCCCGAGTAGTAAACCAGATTTTATGCTGCTTATCCTAGAAATAAGCAATGGATTTCCCCAAAGCATCTCAATAATGGCCTATGGACTTCTCTTTAGGAAATTAGCCAAATCTTTTTTAAACCCCGCTAAGCTAACTGATTTCATCACATTCTCTGGCAATGAATTCCTGAGTTTAATTATATGTGTGAGGAAATATTTTCTCTGGTTTGTTTTAAATCTACTACTTAGTAGCTTCATCACATGCCCTCTAGTCCTAGTATTTTTGGAAAGAGTAAACAAGCGATTCACATCTATCCTTTCCACTCCACTCAGTAGCTTGTAGACGTCCATCATATCTTCCCTGAGCTGTCTCTTCTCCAAGCTCCAGTTTCAGGGGGTTTTTTTCTCAGTCATTAAGACAGATGAGCTCAGGAACTGCTGAAACAACCAACCATCTTTTCAGACTATATGCCAGGGGTAGGGAACTCCGGTCCTCGAGAGCCGTATTCCAGTTGGGTTTTCAGGATTTCCCCAATGAATATGCATTGAAAGCAGTGCATGCAAATAGATCTCATGCATATTCATTGGTGAAATCCTGAAAACCCAACTGGAATACGGCTCTCGAGGACCGGAGTTCCCTACCCCTGCTATATGCCCTCAAAGATTCTGTGCTTGTCCAAAGCTTTTTTGAATTCAAATAGTCTGTCTCCACCCGATCCACTGGGAGGTCATTCCACAGATTCATCATTAAGGTACAGTATTTCCTTAGTCAGTCCTCTGCTATCTCATCTTTCTCAACCCTCTTTCAAACTTTCAGGGGCTGGCTTGAGATTATAATAAAATGTAACAAAACTATCTCAGAAACTGTAAGATTTGCCATAAACTTTACCACACCAGCACCAGAGCAGAAGTATTTTTCCCCTCTCATGCGACACCTGTGCAGTATTTCACTCAGGAGCTTTACTCATTTCACCTAATTTGATGTCGTTACCACCACACCACTTAATTACAGAAAACAAGTTTCAGGTCAAAGAAAACAAGTTTCTGGTATGAAAAGAAAGGCACAAGGCTGCCAGTATATGGATGCTTAGAAGACAACCTCTGAAATAGGTTAAGCAAACCAAGTCCTCTATCATGTAACTAATGATGTGAAAGGTCCCTTCCAAAACTCTCAAGGGACATGGGTAGACAAAGAAGCACTGGTTCGGCTTCTGGGGAGGTGGAGGGAGGTTCATGTTGCAGTTAAGGGTCAGACTATATAGTCAGCTCTTGCGTTTCTTGTTATTTATGTTCTCTAGCTGAGATCATGGTTCAGTTATGCAAATTACAAATGGATTTGTCCTTTTGTTGTGAAAGAGATGCTTAAAATCAGCTCACAATGTTCTATGTATGTTGGCAAGAGGATTAGAGTGTAATTGTGGATGAGACAACAGATGTTACCACAAAGGAAAGTGTCATTTTGCTTTTGCTTCCTTTTCAGGTTTGCACTGATGCTTACATAATATCCCAAGGAGGGTACCAAAGAAATGCAAGACAGTACCACAATGCCGACTTCACGCCTCACATACTATTTGCTTCTATGAATCTGGCGGTACTTGAGAGAGTCCAAAGGAGAGCAACGAAATTCTTCTGAGCAAACTCCGGGCCCATTTCCACCCCCCTGTCAGTCCACTCCACTCAACTGGTTCACACACTGAGTGAGTCTTTGGGTGTTGTTTTGGGATCTCTTCCAGTGGTTTGTCAGTATCTCCTTCTGGTCCAAGGAAGGAAACTTTGTTAACCTTAGCATTGACCTACAGAATATGTTTGTAACAGCGCTGCTTGTGTGGCATTAGGCTATGTAGTGATCGAAAGAAAAAAACAGACCTTTGCACATTTTTGCACTATATGGTGGGTGTATAAGGAGATTCACATTTCCTGCACAGCTAAGTCTGTGTGAAGTTACCTTGTGCTGTATTTGACATCTAGCAAGGTCTCTGTTTGGAAGGAAAGATCTAAGCTTAAAAATGAAGTGGCCAGAAGTTATGGTAAAAGCAGATAGCATAGCTGGTTTTAAGAAAGATTTGGACAAATTCCTGAAGGAAAAGTCCATAGTCTGTTATTAAGACATGGGTGAAGTGTCTGCTTGCCCTGGATCGGTAGCATGGAATGTTGCTACTCTTTGGGGTTTGACCAGGTACTAGTGTCCTGGATTGGCTACCATGAGAATGGGCTACTGGGTATGATGGACCATTGGTCTGACCCAGTTAGGCTATTCTTATGTTATGTTCTCATCTGTAGGGGCCTTTGTTTTCACTTCTTATTTTAATGTAATTTTTTTCTGGGAACTTATCAGTGTTTTTTATAATGGGAACAAAAATGGAAGAGAATTAATGTGTGTGGGATGAGGGGGTAACTAATTTCTTCAGCTAAATAATTCAATCCACTTCAAACAGACATAGGAGAACTCACGCACCATTCACACACCCTCCAACCAAAAACGTCAAAAGAAAAAAACTGTTTGACAATCTCCTAGCCATTCGAGCTGCAACACTCGACCCCCTATTGACTTTGATCACAGACTACAAAACCTTCAAAAAAGAAATAAAAACCCTTCTATTCAAAAAACACATAAAACCGAACTAACACAATCAGAACTGTCCCAAGTATCACCTGCAACTACTCCATATGTACTTCTGATGTCATGACAATTCAGACATAATTTATGTTATGTTATGTTTGGAATAATGGTTACATATATTTTCAATAAAAGAAAATTTTTACTGCCTGTTTCTATTCTGACCATTTATTCCGTTCCATGGTTATTACAAAAAATATTTTTTTACATGGGGGGGGTCAAAAAATGATGGACCCCGGGTGCTACATACCCTAGGTACGCCTCTGGGGAAGGGAAGGGGGATTTTGGGGGAGAAGGTCCTTTTCTTGTGTCTTTCGGGGCTCATCAGAGACAAGGGCCCTGATTTTCATGCTTTTCCTTTTCTTTAGGATACTGTTTAGGGCCTTCCTGATTGGCCGCTGTGAGATCTTTGATCTCTCTTTGCTTTTCCTGTTGCTTGTTGTCAGTTACCTTGTTACCAATATTGTTGGGGGGGAAGGGAAGTTGTATTGGGGGATTTCCAATTGTATTTTGAACAACCATTGTACCTCTTGTTGTCTTTATTGTTCTTTTATCTTTTTGTTCAATAAAAATTGTTTTCACATAACATTATAGCTAAATGAATTCATTCAGGCAGTTCCAACCACAGAAAATACATCAAGAGTGGGAGAATTCCACCGAGCCTGCCGTATGACCTGGTGGTCCAGTGGTAGGCCGGGACAGGAGGGATCCCTGTCCCGGCCGACTCAAACCATTTTTTTTTTTTTGCTTCCCCCCCTACGCACCTTTTTCAGCTTTTTGAATCCCTGGTGTTCCAGCGGAGTATCGGGCAGGAGTGAGCTTTCCACGCTCCTGTCCTGCACTGAGCCCCTCGCTCCCTCCTGAATGGCTGCCTGAGTTCTCATAGCCCAGCAGTGTACTGGGCAGGAGTGAGCTTTTTGCGCTCCTGCCCAGCCCTGAGCTGCTCCCTGAATGGTTGCTGCTCCTTGTGCCACGGTACAGCGGTATATAAGAAATAAAATTATTATTATTATTATTATTGTATCCAAATGGCTCTATTAAGTTCTAATGTTAAAAAAAAAAATTTTCTTCTTTTTTTATTGTATCCACTTTCTGTAACTGCATCGAACCGAAAGGCATTTTGTGATATATAAAGACTTATGTTATGTTACGAGGTATGTTAATTCTAGTACTGCAGAGACTGACTGCATTTCTTCTCACTGGGGTTCCCTCACATTTAACTCTAATAAATTAGTTTCAATTAATGTGACAAAGCTTCTGTATTCTGTATTCTGGGATTCAATTATGAGTGAAAAAGTATTTTTATACACTTTATGTACAGGGTACCTCAGCTTGTTAACCCGGATCAGTTGGGGTTTATTTTGTGTCGTCAGGTGGGGGATAATATTCGTAGGGTTTTAGATTTACGGGAGAGGGCCTTGCATAAACCGATGCTGTCTGTGGATGCCGAGAAGGCCTTTGACCGGGTGTCCTGGGCGTTTTTATTCCAGGTCTTGGCTCACTATGGTTTAGGCCCCAGGTTATTAAGTTGGATCAGGGTGCTTTATACGGGCCCTCTCGGTTGTGTGAAGGTTAATGGCAGCTATTCCACCTCTTTTCCGCTTTTGGGGGGCATGAGGCAGGGCTGTCTGCTCTCCCCTCTCTTGTTTGCACTAGTTATTGAACCCTTGGCCCAAAAGATCAGGCAGCATGTGACTATAAAGGGAGTGGATCTTACAAGATTAGCCTTTTTGCAGACGATCTGCTCTTTCCCCTGACCGACCTGGAGACTTCCTTGCCGCAGGCGGTGGAGGATTTATTGGACTATGGGAGGTTTTGTGGGTTTCAGATTAACATGTCCAAATCTGAGGTTCTTAATGTTAATGTATGAGATGTGCCGGTGGTACCTCTGCGGGCTGGGTTCGCTCCTCTCTGCGTTACCTGGGGATGTATTTGGGGCCTCCGGAGACCTCCCTGTTTGAGCTGAATTATGTGCTGGTTATTCACGAGATGCATCAGGTTCTGACTGATTGGAAGGGTCTTTTTTTTTTTTCTTGGCTACGTAGAAAAGCGATTTTGAAGATCAAGTTTCAAGTTTATTAATATTTTGATATACTGACCATCACCTCACTTTTTGTTTCTTTTTCAGACTTTGCCACTCTGGGTGGATACAAAGGTGTTGGATAGGGTGCAGAGGGACTGGTGAGGATTTATTTGGGGGGGCTCGGCAGCCTCGCATTAGGTGGCAGGTTTTGTATCTTAGTACCTCAGAGGGGGGCTTGGGTGTTCCACATTTGCACAAGTATTACCAGGCAGCCCAATTGCAGACTCTGCTAGAGTGGCAAACTCAGGTGCCTAAGCAATGGGCTGAGATTGAACAGGCTGGTTTGCAGCAGGATTCACTCCTTCATCTTCCCTGGACTCATTCTGACAGCCCCACATGGGGGGATCTTTATTCGATAGCTACAACTCTTCAGGTGTGGAGGGCTGCTAGGGGTCTTTATTGGAAGGTAGGGTGCATTTTTTGTTTACTCCATTGCTTTTAAATAGGGAATATTCACCCCGGGTAGGGGGGAACTGTTTGTGCTATGGGCGCGGAAGGGGCTTGTGTGTGCAGGGCAATTTGTAGATCCTGCTAGGCAGCGGATCCGTGAGTTTGGGGAGCTTCAGGATAAATATGAGCTTGGTTTGAGGGATATTTTCCCCTTTCTTCAGGTGAAGCATTATATTTTACGCTCTGGAATGTTGGGTGACTTACTATTGGGGAAGAGGCGCTTTGATTGCTTGTTGGGTCCTATAGTGAGCAAGGGGACTATCTCGCAGATTTGTCAATGTTTGGTGGCTAGGATGGGGGCAGCTTTGCCATATATGGTGGCCTGGGAGGGTGATTTGGGGAAAGTAATATCTGAGGCTGATTGGGTTGTTACTTGGGGGCATGTGAAGTCTTTGGGTATGGACACTACTACTGTGGAAAATGGCTTTTAAGTTCTGTTGCGCTGGTATTATATCCCAGTTCAGTTTGAGCAGTGGAGATGGCTTGTGTTGGAGGGGATATGGGGAGTGGGGGACCTATTTTCATATGTGGTGGTCGTGCTATTGGACTTTATTGACCTCATAAAAAAGAAGAAAAGAGCGTTCATCCTCTACAAACAATCAGGGAAGTGAGAATCCAAGGAAGACTATCTGGCAAAAATCCATGCAGGACTTACACCCTAAATGGTGAGATCCTAGCAAGGACTGTAGCAGAACGTGACTTGGGGGCGATCATTAGCGAAGACATGAAGACCGCCAATCAAGTGGAGAAATCTTCATCCAGGGCTAGACAAATCATGGGCTATATCCGTAGAAGTTTTGTCAGCTGTAAGCCCGAGGTCATAATGCCGTTGTACAAATCCATGATGAGACCCCATCTGGAATACTGTGTACAATTCTGGAGGCCACATTATCAAAAAGATGTGCGGAGAGTTGAGTCGGTTCAGCGAATGGCCACCAGTATGGTCTCAGGTCTCAAGGATCTCCCGTATGAGGAATGACTGGGTAAGTTGCAGCTATACTCACTCGAGGAACGCAGAGAGAGGGGAGACATGATCGAGACATTCAAATATGTCACAGGCCGTATCGAGGTGGAAGAGAATCTCTTTTTCCTTAAAGGACCCACAGCAACAAGAGGGCATCCGTTGAAAATCAGGGGTGGGAAATTTCATGGCGATACCAGAAAATATTTCTTCACCGAAAGGATGGTTGATCGCTGGAATAATCTTCCACAACAGGTAATTGAGGCCGGCAGCGTGCCAGATTTTAAGAAAAGATGGGATTGGCATGTGGGATCTCTTCATGGAGGTAGTTAGGGGGTGGGCCATTAGTGTGGGCAGACTAGATGGGCCGTGGCCCTTTTCTGCCGTCATGTTCTATGTTTCTATGACCTTAATTTTGGGAACAGAGGTGGTCTCTCAGCCTGCTTTGGCCTTGCGTCATCATTTTCCTTTAACTTTTGAAGAGGAAGAAGTTGCATTTTGTAAACTCTGGTTTACTAAGGCTCGATTGGAGCTGGCCTCTTCCCCAGACGCTTGTGATAGAGTGATAGCCAAGATGGATGATTGATATGTTTTGTATCAGCTCATTGCTCGTAAATACCACTGTTTGGGGCGGTTTGCCCGATTATGGCATTGCAATGAAACTTGGAAAAGTGGGAACTGATTTGCTTGTTGGGGACTGGGGGAATGCTGTTTGTTTGCTGTATCAATTGCTTTCTTTGTATTGGCACTTGACATGGGGAGTGCTGAAGAGTCCCTGCACTCCTCTATTATTGTATGTTTTACTTTGCTTTTGTCAATAAAAGTTATCAGTTAAAAAAATAAGTATTTTTATATATTTTTAAAAAGCACAGGATCAATGATTGGTGAATAGTATTTCTATATAGATTTTAAGCCAAGTTTCGCCCTGTCTCTCCAACCACCCCCAGAAAGTGAGCAGGTTACATGCAAACACACTCCACGTGCTCCTCACATGTTCTAACTACTGTTCCCTGTCATTTGTGCCCCTGCAAGCACTTTCCTCCACTCTCCTGGCATCAGAGGAAAGAGAGTACATGGTTTACACCTGGGGAAGAAGATGAAATTAGCGAAAGATAAGTATGGAAGGGAACGAGTCAAGAACAAGATAAGCTGAAGTCAAGAACTGAATGAGGAAAGAAAGAAAAGAGAAGCGATATACGAACAGGATATCACTAGAAGACAGGAGAACAGGACACATTGGGTGGGGTTGACCTGCTGAAATAATTTCCATCCCTTACAAAGAGGCCTTTCCATTCTCACTGTCTGCTGGAAGGATTACAGACTTTATCTGGACAGTACCATTATGCTATGGTATTCTCCTGACCACAACATACACCCCAGTGTATGTGAAGAAAAGGAGGGAAATGCTTTCCAAACAATCCAGGTTGGAGGAGGGACAGTTTAGTCCCTTAGGGCTTGGACAGGTAAAGAGTTCAAAGGGTCCTGGATTTCTGTGGTACAACCAAAGCAGTTGACATCTGTTATATGCAGGTACTTTCTCTGTCCTCAGTGGGGTAGGAGAAGAAGCTGGCCTGTATCTGGTGTCCTCTTACAGAAGAACATCTCTGACTTTTCATTTACTGAAGCTATTTCTAGATGTAACCAACCTGGAAAGTAGAAGAAAAGAAAGGAGAAAGATACCAAAGCAGTGTCAATCCAGGAGTCTTCCTAAGTCCATGAGGGAGAGGAACAAAAGTGCACAAAATTCAAGCAAGAAATCCAGTACTAGGGGTGTTTGAGGAATCAAGGAACCTCATGAAGACCTCAGGGAATCCAAAGTGCACAGATAGTGAAGGGAGATGTTCCAGAAGAATTTGGGAAAGGATCAGCACCCAATTCTGCAAATCAGCATTGGAATCCATTTCCACTGACTGTTTACTTTGGAGGAAAACTTAATTTGGAAGTTGGAACCCCTTATCCTACCTTGTCCAGAGCACGTCCTTCAACTTTGAGAGTATACCTTAGCCCTTGGTTTTCATTTCCAGTTCTGGGAGAGCCAACTGTTTCAGAATATCCCTAATGAGTATGCATGAAAGATTTGCATAATTTGGGAAGCGCTAGGCAAGTGAATCTCATGCATAGTCATTAGGAATATTCTGAAAAGCTGACCCATTGGCAGCTTTTTTAGGATTGCAAGTGAAGACCAAGGCCTTAAGCCATGGAGAATCAATTCACATCATGTTTGGCTAAGGATACAAGGGAAAAAGACCTGGAAGTAAGTGAAAGCCCTAGTGGTATATGATAAGAATCCAAAACAGGGGCTACAATAATGATCTGGGATTGAAGAGAGCAAGCTTATTTTTAATCCTGACAAATCATGGGTAGTCCTATTTACAGACTGTGCTGATAAGATGCTAGCAACACCCATTATCCCACTGACAACCTAAGAATGATCCGCTCTATATACTCACATTGTCATCCTCCTGCACTGAACATACCAATTCACTCTCTGGCCATTAGTCAGCTTGATTACTGCAATGTACTTCATAAGGGACTCAGAACGAGAGATCTCAGATGCTTACAAATAATCTACTGGGCACAGGAAATATGATCGTGTCTCAACTGTACTGAAAGACGTCCACTGGCTGCCAATCGACCGCGAGTCACTGCTTCTTGTCCTTGGGAGAGCTCTCTTTCCTCTCCTAATTTCTAATCCATTAGTGCCCCTCCAGAGCTCTATGGTGTTCACATCAAAATCAACTTCATTTCCTCTTTCCATGCAATCACCCAGTGCTCCATCTTTTCTACCCAAGGGCCTGAGCTTTGGAAACTGCTGCATCTTCCTTCCTTAACATAATTTAAATCTGGCCTCAAGACCTATCTTTTTACTGACGCTTATGACCAACTTGTGCATCCATGGGCAGTGCAACTGGGCTACATAATTACCTGTGTTTCCTTCCCTCTTTTTTCTCTTATTGATATTGTAGCTTCCCCACTCCCTCCCCCCCTTCCTCTTTGTTATGAGTCTAGTTTATCTACTTTTCTCTCCTTTTATCCTTTTTAAACCATTAAGCCGCTTAAACACACATAAATCTTTCAATAAACTTAGAAACTTTAGTTTTTTAGCTTGCCTCTCCACTTGATGCCTGAGGCAGCTTACCCTATCACTGGCCCTGTGCATCTCAGTAGGGAACTTGAATGAGGAAGGAAAAACAATAGCCACAGTTCCCAGAGGGGGAGGAGCGATGCCGCTTTTGGCCATGAGGACAGAAGAGGAATGACAGAGAGAAGCAGTGACAGTCTGAATGATGGCAGAAGGTCAGGAGGTGCTGGATGAGGTAATTAATGGTAGTGGCCTGGGCTAGAATTAGCAGCAATCACACCCTCTGCATCCCAACCCCAGCAGCCTATACCAAGCACACATTAAAGCCTAGTCAGTGGCCAAAACACAAAGTGAAAGAAAATAAAACCTGTTTATTTCAGAAATCCTGCCAACGTGGCACCTTTCTGCTTTTACATTCATTCTGCTTGAAATAAGATTTTGTTTTGTCCATTTTAAATAAATTCTATTCCTTCATACTTTCTACTGCCAATCTTAGTTTCTGGTAGCAGAAAACGTCCATCCAGTGTAAAGGCCATGATGTATGTGGCCACTTTCCCATTGTCCTCCTCTGATTTCAGTGCCACAATAATCTGATCGTCCGTGTAGGGGATGAACTTGAAGGAAGAGAAGCCATGGGTGGGGTTCACATCACCAATGTAGCTGACAGATATGTCTGTGAAATCGTGAGTGCTTTGAAGGAGGAGGTTTGTCCCTCTCTGCTCATCATCCTTCTCATTGTAGCGCTGGCGGCTGGCACGGCGAGGCATGAAGAACCATCCTTGGAGGTTATCATTCCAGGCTGCAGACTCATGGATCAGGTAACCTGGAAAAGAGCGTAGACGCCAGTCTTAACAGAGTTCACTATCTTCCTGCCATGTATATACTGCTATTCAAGAATGCACTCCCCCCACTCCTCACAAGAGAGAGGAGCAGCAGGACAAGAGAAAATCTGTTTTTGAGGAGATTAGAAAGACAGCTGCACTCATTCCCTTCTAATTCACCGCCCTAAGTGTTTGATTCCATGTTGCTGTGATTAATGACATGAAGTGAGAGTGAAATCCCACACAAGAGAGTCTGAGGGGGGCAAATGAGAAGGGGTGAGCTGCCTAGTTCACTCCCCAAAAAGGTGATCTTTTTCAAGAAGCCCCCTTCCCCCCACCTTATGAACCCAGAAGCACCCTCTCTTTGGCACAATGCAAGACTAACATCTCCAACCCATCCTAGCACACAGCTCAACTTCCAAACTCATTTGTAAACATGACCCTGACTGAAACAGAGATGAAACCATTTCAATCATTTTTGGCTTTATCAGATTTGATCCTCTCATTAAATCTTCTACCTGCTCACAGCACTAAATCCCCAAACTGTTTACATTTGGGCAAATGCCCAACGCACAGTCTCTCTCCTTCAAAGTGTTTCATGACAAAGTAGTGCAATTAAAAGCCCCCTACCCATGTGCAGTTTACCTGGGGGGTTAATTGATGCGGCAGATCTTAACGCATTATAATTGGATACCCAGTTCTCGTGGTACACGTCGCCTTTCGGACCGATCACTTTTACCCACTGGGGGTTGTCATTCAGCACTTCTCCAGTTGTGCTGGTCCACTCCTTGCCCAATCCCCCCACGTACAGCTGCTCATCTTTCACAGCCAGCCACTCAGCTTTAAAACCTGCAGGAAGAAAAGGACATTCACGCCTTCTTGAATAGAAATTACTGCCTCTCCCATTTACATGTAGTCACTGAGAAAATTACAATGCCCCCTTCCCCATTCAAGGACAATAACAGTCTTCCTTCATTACTTAGATCCATGAACCTAAATCTCTCCTTTCTTGTTATACATAATACTGGGTGCTCAAAATTAACACCCGACGGGACCCGTTTCGCCAACAATGGCTTTTTCAAGGGTTCCAGCAGGGAGCACTATACAATATAAAATAAACATATTATAGTATAAAATATATACAGAATAAATTGTTATAACATGATTTCCTGAAAAGTACTGTATTTTAACTTATATAATTATTAAAAGACCATAATTAATCTCTAAATCTATGTGTAATTACATACTAAATTTATCAATTATTAAATTATTGAATTGTTATTTATCAAATTCATCCTGACTCAAAAAATACCTCAGATATTAATACCTTTGAGAGTAATTGTATACTATAGAAAATATAATAAATGATATAAAATAATCACTTCATAATTACATATTGAATGATATATAAATATCCAATAGATACCAATCCAGTAAAAATAGATAATCAACCAGTCTAAAAAGTAATAAAAATTGAGGAATTGGCTATAAACTTCAGCATTGAACAAATAATAATCATAAACCCACTTATACTGTATAATAAATTTATATATATTGAAAATATATTATAAATACTCTTTTAAAATTCTTCATAATAATTTTTACAATTATTATCTGGTTGATTATCTATTTTTACTGGATTGGTATCTATTGGATATTTATATATCATTCAATATGTAATTATGAAGTGATTATTTTATATCATTTATTATATTTTCTATAGTATACAATTACTCTCAAAGGTATTAATATCTGAGGTATTTTTTGAGTCAGGATGAATTTGATAAATAACAATTCAATAATTGATAAATTTAGTATGTAATTACACATAGATTTAGAGATTAATTATGGTCTTTTAATAATTATATAAGTTAAAATACAGTACTTTTCAGGAAATCATGTTATAACAATTTATTCTGTATATATTTTATACTATAATATGTTTATTTTATATTGTATAGTGCTCCCTGCTGGAACCCTTGAAAAGCCATTGTTGGCGAAACGGGTCCCGTCGGGCAGTATAGCTTGGAGCAAGAATAATTGAATATATGAAGAAATTTCAATAAAGACATAAGAAGAAAGTACAAGTTGGTTTACTCTTCTTTTTTGCATCTTTTCCTGCTGAGTGAGGATTTGCTTTGTTTGGAGTTTCCAGTTTCCTCACTTTTCTATCTTCAGAACTTGTTCTTTAGTGCTCAAAATTAACCCCAAAAGTCAAAAAGCTTATGAATTAAATCAAGAATTAAAATCCTACCAGACTTATCCCTCCCTTGCTCCTCCTTTGGCTTGGAGTTGCAGGCTGATCCATACAACTATAGTCCATTCCCTTTCTAGCTAATGGTTTCCATTTGGATCCGGACGGAACACTCACCTTTACTCACTGTGCCGTCTCCATCGGTCAGAATTACCCAGGGGATGACTCTGTTCTCCTGTATCTGATATACCACTCCCGTCCTGTCATCCACAGAGTAGAGCTTGCCATTGAAGACTGCCAGCTCTGAAAGCTCCATTCCTCTGTCCTTCTCAGCCAAGTGAGACTCCAGTACAATGTCATCTTTGTCCCACTCCACAGTCACTCGGTCCCAACTATTTGACAACATCATATAGCCCATCTTCAAGTAACTGAACCAAGTACTCTTCTTGGTGCTCCTGGAGTCTGTATCTAGGTCTGCAATGATCCCAATTCGAAACCGCACTCCTTCAGTGGTTTTCTGCACAGGGGAGAGCGGATACGTGTCATTGTATCGCTCCCCCGAGTGTCTACTGAGCTTCAAGGTCTGACCATTTGGTTGTGTGACTCTTGCTACAGAAGATCGGTGGAAACAGTAAAGGAAGAGCACCAGAGCAATGCACATGAGGGACATAAGAATCGCCTTCCAGCGGGGGTGAAAACGGGGATCAGCAGACTTAGTCATGGATGCTAGAACAGGAAGACCACCAACACTGATGCGAAGTGAATGCATAGAATCAGTACATTCCAGCAGCTCAGAAGATTTCATAGGGCAACAGAGAAGAACCTGGCAGGGAGAACAATTGAGATTCAACTACACTGTAACCAGGCTGCAAAGGAGACAGAGAAACAAAGCAGCAGCACACAACAGACCGAGAAAGATCTCGGTCAGCAGAAGACAATGGAGCAGAAACAAATTAGTTACAGAGAGAGGATCTGTCATTGCAGTAAACAGTAGAAAGAGAGAGCAAGAGAGCACGGAAGTGAGCACACATTTGACATGACAGCGATTCTCACAGCTCAAGCACAGGGAAGGGCTTTTTTATACCCAGGCAGATTCATTCATATGCAAATTGGAATCAACCTGGCATTGAATGCATACACAGTGACAAAGTACTTGCCTGGATCAGATCCTATCTATCAGATTGGCAATGGCTCATCACCACGTTGGGTGCTGATTTGTGGGGTGATCAATACTCTCACTTTTTTGTTACTATCTATTTCAAGCTATAAGCTGAGTTCAGAGGATGCATGCACACCAGTGGTACCTTCTTTTTGGCAACTTCAACTGGAGTGTACAAGGAAGAGAATCTACCCCGTTGCTGGTCCAGCTGAATGGAATAAGTTACCATTGATACTCAGGAGGCAGAAAAACTTGACAGTTTATAAATGCTTATTCAGACAGCACTTACTTTACCCATTTTAACAGCAATTCCACAAACTTTGCCAGAACCCAGGTAAAACTGACCTCCTGTGGATTTGTCACACAGGTGGATCTATACTTAACATCAAAATCTCTTTTGAGAGTCAGGGGATGCGGCGGGTGCCCAAAGGGATTATTTTGAGCATATATAGTTGTCTTAACACTAGAAGGTTATGGAAGAGGAAACTGCTCACCTTTCCTCCTCCTCCAAACCCACCACCTGTTCCTTTCATCCGATTCCTACCTGCCTACTCGGATCCATCGCTCCCACTGCTATGGTTCCTGATGTCTTTCAAACATGCTGTAGTTATGCCCCTCCTTAAAAAGCCCTTGCTAGACCCTATGTCCCCCTCCAACTACTGCCCTATCTCCCTCCTCCCCTTCCTATCCAAACTACTCGAAAGTGCTGTTCACCGCAGTTGCCTGGACTGCCTTTCTTCTCATAATATTCTTGACACACTTCAATCGGGTTTTCGCCCTCTCCAGCCTACGGAAACTGCCCTTGCTAAAGTCTCTAACGACTTGTTCCTGGCCAAATCCAATGGACTCTACTCTATCTCGATCTGTCTGCTGCCTTCAACACTGTTGATCACCGCCTCCTTTTCGACATGTTGTCCTTGCTGGGATTCCGGGGTTCTGCTCTCTTCTGGTTTTCTTCCTATCTCTCTCGTCGTACCTTCAGCTTATGTTACAGTGGATCCCCCTCCGCCACCATCCCGCTGTCTATTGGCATACCCCAAGGCTCTGTCCTGGGCCCTCTTCTCTTTTCCCTATATACCGGTTCTCTTGGTACGCTGATCTCCTCTCATGGTTTTCAAAATCACCTCTATGCTGACGACTACCAGATCTATCTCTCCATGCCAGATATCTCTGCGAGAGTTTTATCCTGCCTGTCTGACATTGCCGCCTGGATGTTTTGCCGCCATCTCAAACTGAATACGGCTAAAACTGAACTCCTTATCTTTTTGCCTAAACCCGCCTTCCCCCTTTCTTCCCTGTCTTGTCGGCTCGTAACCTTGGAGTGATTTATTTATTCTATTTATTTATTTATTCAATTTTCTATACTGTTCTCCCAGGGCAGCTCAGAACGGTTTACATTAATTTATTCAGGTACTCAAGCATTTTTCCCTGTCTGTCCCAGTGGGCTCACAATCTATCTAGTGTACCTGGGGCAATGGGGGGATTAAGTGACTTGCCCAGGGTCACAAGGTGTAGCATGGGTTTGAACCCACGAACCCAAGGTGCTGAGGCTGTAGCTTTAATCACTGCGCCACACTTTTTGACTCCTCTCTCTCTCTGCTCAGATCCAACAGACCACCAAATCTTGTCGCTTCCTCCTCTATATTATAAAAATCCATCCTCTTCTCTATGAACACACACCAAAACCCTTGTCCATGCTCTCGTCACCTTGTGCTTAGACTACTGCAACATATTTCTCTCAGGTCTCCCGCGCACCTGTCTCTCGCCTCTTCAATCCGTTCAAAAAGCTGCTATGTGATTCATATTCTGTGCTATTCTCACATTACCCCTCTCCTCAAGTAGCTTCATTGGCTCCCCATCCATTTCCGAATACAATTTAAACTTCTCTTGCTGACTTACAAGTGCATTAGTTCTGACGCCCCCCCCCCCCATTATTTCTCCTCGCTTATCTCCCCCTATGCTCCCCCCCCCGTGATCTCCGCTCATCGGGCAGCCCCTCTTATCTGTACCCTTCTCTTCCAATGCCAATTCCAGACTCCGTCCCTTCTTTCTTGCGGTGCCTTATTGAATACATGGCTCGGCAAAATGATGTTAGAAGCTTCTTCTTATTTAGACTTTAGAAAATTGCTAAAGACACAACTATTCAACAGCCTGGTATCTTAACATTCTTTGCTTTTTTAACATATCTTCCAATTTTATTCACGTTTATTTTATTTTGATCTATTTATTAGAATGGAATCGCTATGGGTTAAAATACCGGGAAGGAAAGGGCCTGAAATAAAGATGGGCCTATACTATCGTCCACCTGGGCAAACTGGAGATATTGATGAAGAAATGGAAGCCGAGATAAAGCGAGAATGCAAAACATGGTTATTATGGGAGACTTCAACTACCCCGGAATAGACTGGAGTTTTGGAAGCTCAAAATGCGCTAGGGAGACAGAATTCCTGGAGGCTATATAAGATTGCTTCATGGAGCAGCTTGTTAGAGAACCAACGAGAGGAAATGCCACTCTGGATCTAATCCTAAATGGGTTAAGGGGACCTGTAAAGGAAATAGAGGTAGTGGGACCGTTGGGAAACAGTGATCATAACATGATCAAGTTCAAGGTTGAGGTAGGAATACTGAAAGGAAAGAGAACCATAGCGACAACTTTCAACTTCAGGAAAGGAAACTACGAAGCACTGAGGGAAATGGTAAGGAAGAAACTTTAGGAACACTTCCAAAAAAAAAGGAAAACGGTAGAACATGCCTGGTCTTTTCTCAAGAACACGGTGAGCGAGGCACAAAATCTGTATATCCCCAGATTCAGAAAGGGGTGCAAAAAGAGTCAAACAAAAGACCCGGTGTGGATAACTAAAATAATGAAGGAAGCGATAGGCAATAAGAAAAATTCATTCAGAAAATGGAAAAAGGACAAAACTGAGGGGAACTGGAAAGAGCACAGGAAGTATCAAAAAGAATGTCACCGAGTGGTTCGAAAAGCCAAAAGAGAGTATGAAGAGAGGCAAGCAAGGGAAGCACGAAATTTCAAACCGTTCTTTAGATATGTTAAAGGGAAGCAACTGGCTAGGGAGGAGGTGGGACCGCTGGACGACAGAGATAGGAAGGGAGTGGTGAAGGAGGAGAAAGAAGTGGCAGAAAGACAGAACATGTTCTTTTCGTCTGTATTTACAAACGAAGACATATCCAACATACCGGAACCTGAGCAATTCTTCAATGGAAATCAAGCAGAAAAATTAACATCCATGGAAGTGAGCCTTGAAGATGTACGCAGGCAGATAGAAAAAACTGACAAATCCCCGGGTCCAGACGGAATCCATCCAAGGGTTCTGAAGGATTTAAAGGAGGAGATAGCGGAACTACTGCAGCAAATTTGCAATCTATCCCTGAAAACAGGCATGATCCCGGAGGACTGGAAGATAGCCAATGTTATGCCCATCTTTAAAAAGGGATCAAGAGGTGACCCAGGAAACTACAGACCGGTGAGTCTGACCTCGGTTCCGGGGAAAATGGCGGAAGCACTGAAAAAAGAAAACATCGATGAACATTTATTCAAGTCTCTCTGCAATTCTTTGCAGTCCTCTTTAGTCCGAGCTCCATTAAATAGTTTGGTGTCGTCCGCAAATTTTATTATCTCACACTTCGTCCCTGTTTCTAGATCATTTATAAAGATATTAAATAGCATTGGCCCGAACACCGAGCCCTGCGGGACACCATTCGTGACCCTCCTCCAGTCGGAGTAGTGACCCTTCACTCCTACCCTTTGTTTTCTACCCTCCAACCAGTTTCTGATCCATCTATGTACGTCTCCTTCCACCCCATGGTTCTTCAGTTTCCGGAGTAGACGTTCATGGGGCACCTTGTCAAAGGCTTTTTGGAAATCTAGATATATGATGTCTATGGGGTCTCCTTTGTCCATCCGTCTGTTAATCCCTTCGAAGAAGTGCAATAAGTTTGTTAGGCACGATCTTCCCTTGCAGAAACCATGTTGGCTGGTTAACAGAAGCTCATTTTTTTCAAAATGTTCATCAATGTTTTCTTTTATCAGTGCTTCCACCATTTTCCCCGTAATCGAAGTCAGGCTCACCGGCCTGTAATTTCCCGGGTCCCCTCTTGATCCCTTTTTAAAGATGGGCGTAACGTTGGCTATCTTCCAATCCTCTGGGATCACGCCTGTTTTCAGAGATAAGTCGCAAATTTGCTGCAGTAGTTCTGCTATCTCCTCCTTTAATTCCTTCAGAACCCTTGGATGTATCCCGTCCAGACCCGGGGATTCGTCAGTTTTTAGTCTTTCTATCTGCCTGCGGACGTCCTCAAGGCTCACTTCCATGGATGTTAATTTTTCTGTTTGACTTCCGTGAAGAATTGCTCAGGTTCTGGTATGTTGGACATGTTTTCGTTTGTACCGTATTTTCACGCATATAACGCGCGTGTTATACGCGTTTTTACCTACCGCGCATACCCCTCGCGCGTTATATGCGTGAGCGCGGTATACCAAAGTTTTAAAACATAGTTCCCACCCCGCCCGACGCCCGATTCACCCCCCCAGCAGGACCGCTCGCACCCCCACCCCGAACGACCGCTCGCACGCGCTCCCACCCGCACCCGCATCCACGATCGGAGCAAGAGGGAGCCCAAGCCCTCTTGACCGGCCGACTCCCCGACGTCCGATACATCCCCCCCCCCCCCGGCAGGACCACTCGCACCCCCACCCCGAACGACCGCTCGCACGCGCTCCCACCCACACCCGCATCCACGATCGGAGCAAGAGGGAGCCCAAGCCCTCTTGCCCGGCCGACTCCCCGACGTCCGACACATCCCCCCCCCCGGCAGGACCACTCGCACCCCCACCCCGAACGACCGCTCGCACGCGCTCCCACCCACACCCGCATCCACGATCGGAGCAAGAGGGAGCCCAAGCCCTCTTGCCCGGCCGACTCCCCGACGTTCGATACATCCCCCCCCCCCCGGCAGGACCACTCGCACCCCCACCCCGAACGACCGCCGACTTCCCGACAATATCGGGCCAGAAGGGAGCCCAAACCCTCCTGGCCACGGCGACCCCCTAACCCCACCCCGCACTACATTACGGGCAGGAGGGATCCCAGGCCCTCCTGCCCTCGACGCAAACCCCCCTCCCCCCCAAGAACCTCCGACCGCCCCCCAGCCGACCCGCGATCCCCCTGGCGACCCCCACGACCCCCCCACCCCCCTTCCCCGTACCTTTGGTAGTTGGGCCAGAAGGGAGCCCAAACCCTCCTGGCCACGGCGACCCCCTAACCCCACCCCGCACTACATTACGGGCAGGAGGGATCCCAGGCCCTCCTGCCCTCGACGCAAACCCCCCTCCCCCCCAAGAACCTCCGACCGCCCCCCAGCCGACCCGCGATCCCCCTGGCGACCCCCACGACCCCCCCACCCCCCTTCCCCGTACCTTTAGTAGTTGGCCGGACAGACGGGAGCCAAACCCGCCTGTCCGGCAGGCAGCCAACGAAGGAATGAGGCCGGATTGGCCCATCCATCCTAAAGCTCCGCCTACTGGTGGGGCCTAAGGCGCGTGGGCCAATCAGAATAGGCCCTGGAGCCTTAGGTCCCACCTGGGGGCGCGGCCTGAGGCACATGGTCGGGTTGGGCCCATGTGCCTCAGGCCGCGCCCCCAGGTGGGACCTAAGGCTCCAGGGCCTATTCTGATTGGCCCACGCGCCTTAGGCCCCACCAGTAGGCGGAGCTTTAGGATGGATGGGCCAATCCGGCCTCATTCCTTCGTTGGCTGCCTGCCGGACAGGCGGGTTTGGCTCCCGTCTGTCCGGCCAACTACTAAAGGTACGGGGAAGGGGGGTGGGGGGGTCGTGGGGGTCGCCAGAGGGATCGCGGGTCGGCTGGGGGGCGGTCGGAGGTTCTTGGGGGGGAGGGGGGTTTGCGTCGAGGGCAGGAGGGCCTGGGATCCCTCCTGCCCGTAATGTAGTGCGGGGTGGGGTTAGGGGGTCGCCGTGGCCAGGAGGGTTTGGGCTCCCTTCTGGCCCAACTACCAAAGGTACGGGGAAGGGGGGTGGGGGGGTCGTGGGGGTCGCCAGGGGGATCGCGGGTCGGCTGGGGGGCGGTCGGAGGTTCTTGGGGGGGAGGGGGGTTTGCGTCGAGGGCAGGAGGGCCTGGGATCCCTCCTGCCCGTAATGTAGTGCGGGGTGGGGTTAGGGGGTCGCCGTGGCCAGGAGGATTTGGGCTCCCTCCTGGCCCGATATTGTTGGGGAGTCGGCGGTCCTTCGGGGGGGGGGGGGGGGGATGTATCGGACGTCGGGGGGGGGCATCAGGCTTTCAGGATGGGGACAGACCTTCAAGGGGGGACAGTGCACGGAAGTCAGGGGGGGTGAACGGAGAGTCGGGACAGCGCACGGAAAGTCAGGGCGGGCGAAAGGAGCGTCGGGCAGCATGCGCGGTATTCCCGTGAGCGCGGTATATCAAAGTTTTTGTGCAAATCATCGTGATTTCTGCGCGCTATATTCGTGTGCGCGTTTTATACGGGTGCGTGTTATTTGCGTGAAAATACGGTAAATACAGACGAGAAGAACATGTTAAGCCTTTCTGCCACTACCTTCTCCTCCTTCACCACTCCCTTCCTGTCTCCGTCGTCCAGCGGTCCCACCTCCTCTCTAGCCGGCTGCTTACCTTTAACATATCTAAAGAATGGTTTGAAATTTCTAGCTTCCCTGGCTAGCCTCTCCTCATACTCTCTTTTGGCTTTCCGAACCGCACGGTGACATTCTTTTTGATACTTCCTGTGCTCTTTCCAGTTCCCCTCAGTTTTGTCTTTTTTCCATTTCTTGAATTTTTTTTTTTTTTTTTGTTATTATTTATTTATAATTTTATACATTATTCCCAAGCATAAACATCTTGTACAGTAAGATTGTTTTGAATACAAATAAAGAAAAAGAAAACAAATTACAATACAATATAGAAGATATTAAATATCATAACATCTTCTTCTTATAAAGACAATCTCTAGTCCACAATAATTGGATCCTAGACTTCAATAGGGTGGATTAAAACAAAAAGATCATAAGATTAATCTTATACTTAAGAAAATCTAAATGGATGAAATCACGGGGAGCTAATCATGTATTTCTGTTGTTACTTCTATTTTTTCACCTTTCTCAAGACGTTTCAATGCCACAAATTTGGTTAGGTGTGTCGGATCGAAGAAAACATATTTATCAGAACCATAATGAACAATACATTTACAAGGAAATCTAAGGAAAAATTTCCCTCCCACTGAAATTACACCAGATTTTAATAACAAAAACTGCTTTCTTCGTTTTTGAGTCTCTTTGGTAACATCAGAAAAAATTTGTACTTTCTGACCCAGGAACTCTTTAGTTCTATTTTTAAAGAACATTTTCATAATCCAGTTCTTGTCTGGCATCAATACAACTGTTACCAGTAATGTCGCAGGTTTAACTAATTCTTTCATTGAACTTTCCAATAATGTAGTAATGTCCAATTTTGATTCCTGTTGTCCCTCGTTGATCAATTGCTGATCCAATTTTCTATCAGGCAGGTAAAATACTTGTGTAAATGGTGGAATTAATTCTTCTGAAACTGAGAAAATCTCCAAGAAGTATTTTTTTAACATTTCCCTAGGAGACATAGACGATATCCTGGGAAAGTTTAGGAACCACAAATTATTGGCTCGTTGGCCATTTTCAATCATTTCCAGTTTCATCCTGATATTTGTACTATCTCTAATCATAGTTTCTTGTACTTGTTTGACCCCTACTATCTCATTTTTATTTTTATCTGAGGTAGCTTTGACTATAGTCAATTCTGATTGCATTTGAGTCAATTCTTGTTCCTGCTTATCAACTTTCATTTCTAGTGCTTTAAGTTGTGGATTCAATGAATTTCCCAGTTTGACTACTAAGTCCCAGAGAGACTCCATTGTAATTTCAGTGGGTTTTTCAACCAAAAAGAAGGAAGTCTCACCTGCCATGCTTGTAGGAATCGAGTCTTGTTGTATCTCCCTTTCCTTTGATGTTCCAGCCGCAGTATCTCTCTCCAGACTTAAAAAGTCTTTTGATAGATTCAATACATCGCTCGAAGATGAACCAGCCTCCTGGGCTACCGGCACTGCCTCTGTGGACGTGACTTGTGCCTGCGGTGAGCTAGTATGCTGCGGTTGGGGGGGAGTATCTCTTTCTTCCGGGCTCAGCGTGACCTCTAGCCCCTGGATTCTGGCGGCGTCACCCCGTACCGCCAAGTCCTGCGGGCGATTCCCCGAAGTTGCCGGCTCCCTCTGAAGCCGCGTCAAGAGGCGCTCAATAGTGAGTGGAGGAGGAATTACAGAACGCCGCGAGGCTCCGGCGGCACTTCTCCCTCTCCTCTTAGGCATGAGGAAACCTTCAGAGCAAGCTGAATATCCAGAAAAGGTAAATTATAAATCTACCGAACGCTCAGGAGACGCTCCAAAATTCAACCACTCGCGGCCATCTTGGATCCTGGTCTCCTGAATTTTTCTTATTGCCTATCGCTTCCTTAACTATTTTGGTTATCCACGCCGGGTCTTTTGTTCGATTTTTTTTTGCACCCCTTCCTGAATTTGGGGATATACAGATTTTGTGCCTCGTTCACCAGGTCTTTGAAGAAGGACCAGGCATGATTTACCGTTTGCCATTTTTTGGAAGAGTTCTTAAGTTTCTTCCTTACCATTTCCCTCATTGCTTCGTAGTTTCCTTTCCTAAAGTTAAAAGTTATCGCTATGGTTCTCTTTCCTTTCGGTATTCCTACCTCAACCTTGAACTTGATCATGTTATGATCACTGTTTCCCAACGATCCCACTACCTCTACTTCCTTTGCAGGTCCCCTTAACCCATTTAGGATTAGATCCAGAGTGGTATTTCCTCTCGTCGGTTCTCTAACAAGCTGCTCCATGAAGCAATCTTGTGTAGTTTCCAGGAATTCGGTCTCCCTAGCGCATTTCGAGCTTCCAAGACCCCAGTCTATCCCGGGGTAGTTGAAGTCTCCCATAATAACAGTGTTGCCGCTTTTGCATTCTCGTTTCATTTCGGCTTCCATTTCCTCATCGATATCTCTGGTTTGCCCGGGTGGACGATAATATAGGCCCATCTTTATTTCAGGCCCTTTCCTTCCCGGTATTTTAACCCATAGCGATTCCAGCTTGTTGGTCGTCTCTGCTGTGTCCATTCTTGCGGATTGTATGCTTTCTTTTATGTATAGGGCTATTCCACCTCTTTTTTGTCCTCTGTTTGGTCTTTTTTCCATTTTCTGAACGATGCTTTCTTGTCGCTTATCGCCTTCTTCACTGCATTTGTTATCCACACTGGGTTTTTTGTTCTATTTTTTTTGCACCCTTTCCTGAACTTGGGGATGCACAGGTTTTGCGCTTCGTGCACAGTCCCCTTGAGTAAGGTCCAGGCCTTTTCTACGGATTCCATCTTCCCTATGTTGCCTTTGAGTTTCTTTCCCACCATTTCCCTCATGGCATCATAATTTCCTTTTCTGAAGTTGAGTGCCGTCGTTGTGGTTCTTTTCCCCTTTGATGATCCAATTTCAAGCCTGCACTGGATCGTGTTGTGATCGCTGTTACCTAGCGGGGCTAATACCGCCACCTCCTTTGCTGGCCCCCCTAGTCCGTTGAAGATTAGGTCAAGAGTGGCATCGCCCCGTGTTGTTTCCGTGACCAGTTGCTCCATGAAACAGTCCCTTGTGACCTCTAGGAATTTGGTCTCCCTTGCGCAGTTTGAGTGTCCAATACTCCAGTCTTTCCCAGGATAGTTGAAATCCCCCATCACCACCACATTTCCGCTTCTGCATACCTGCCTCAGTTCAGCCTCCAGGTCCTGGTCGATTTCTTCCGGTTGTCCAGGTGGGCGGTAGTACAGACCCAATTTAATGTCTGCCCCAGTTCCTCCCTGTAGCTTAACCCATAGTGATTCCAAGCCATCCGCCCGTACTGTTATTTCCATCCTGGCTGAGGGTATGGAGTCTTTTATGTACAGCGCCATTCCTCCACCCTTTTTATGTGTCCTGTCTCTCCTGTATAGTTTGTACCCTGGTATGGCCACATCCCATTGATTGTCCTCAGTCCACCACGTTTCTGTGACTCCAATTATGTCTAGGTCCTTTTTGCTGGCAGTGATTTCTAGTTCTCCCATTTTGGCCCTCAGGCTCCTAGCATTTGTGTATAGGCAGTTTAAGACCCAGTTTTTTGCCCTCTCTTTTTGTCCTGTCTAAATTAGATTGTAAGCTCTTCTGAGCAGGGACTGTCTATTGTGTGTTAGAATTTAGTAGTAGACTTGCAGGGAAGAAGAGAGAGAAGGAAAAGGAAAGAGAAAAGCTGAACCAAGGGGATAAAGGAAGAGTGAGTGAAATATTGAACATATCGGAGGAAAGAGTGTGAGAGACACATTGGTGTAAGGGAGTAAGAGAAGAGAGAAGCTGGACACAGGGAGATATACAAAAAGAGGGAAGATGGTTGACATGGATGGGAGCATAGGAACAGGAACAAAAAGGGGAAGGTTGCATCTGCATGGGGATGGTATATGGACACAGAGGGATAATGCTAGACATTGGAGGGTGTATGGATGCAGAGAAGATGGCTAGACATGGGGGAGAATAAGAACGCAGAAGGAAGATGCTGGACAGGGGGGCATAGGGATATAGAGGAGTAACACTGTACCCAGGAGGAGGGGATCATAGAATGGTGAGATGATGGAGGCAGGGAGATGGGCACAGGGGAAATACTAGAAAAGGAAGTTTAGGAGATAGAGAAGGGAGATGCTTGCTGAACATGGAGGAAAAAGCATACACAGAGATGGAAGATGAATGATGAGCATGGAGAAAAAAGTCATGTCAAATAGTCAGGAGACCCTGGCAAATGAATTAAGAGTAGACAGAAACAGAAACCAGAGCCTGAGACCAATGTGATGTAAGAATAAAATGACCAGACAACAAAAATAATTTTTTTTTTCTATTTTGTGATTAGAATATATCAGATTTGAAATATGCATCCTGCTAGAGCTGGTGTTGGACATAACTGGGGACTCCAAAGCCCAGGCTGTGCTGCTTTAGCTTCCAGTTGGCTTAGGGCTGATAGGTGCACTCCCCTAACACTGTTCCTGCAATGTGTGACTGTGGTATTCTGTTAGCATGATTTTTCTGTGTAACATTCTGTAATAATTTGGCTTATTCAGTTTTCTCAATAGTGGAGGGGAGATAGGGGTTTTGTTGATCCTTGCTCTGTATTATTTGTGTTTATAAAATGATAATTGTACAGAATATTTTTTCTTTTTATACTTTAATAAAATAAGTTCAATATAAAATCATAACTATTTGAGGCTTGTGCGGATGGGATCAAACGGTTTGCGGGGATGGGGACTGAGCTCGCGGTGACGGGGCAGAGACAGGGACTAAACTCATGGGACGGGGCCTGAGCTCATGGGGACAGGGCAGAGATAAATTTTTTCCCCGTGTCACTCTCTAGCTTGGGCCTGTCATATGAACAGGCGGTATAACAAGAAGTAGCCATCGCTTACCCGAAGTCAAGTAAGTGGAATCGATGGTCTCCTTGACTCATCTAGCAATGGAAGCCCTAGACGCAGCCATACTCCTGTTTTGGCCAGCGAACAACACAAAGAGGTGATCTGAACGGCGAAAGTCATTAGTAAGGTGGAGATAATGCAGAAGTATCCTACGTACATCCAGGAACTGCAGCGAAGAGAACTTCTCCCCCCAATCCTCTTTCCTGAAGGCCGGAAGGAAGATAGACTGGTTAACATGAAAGGACAATACCACTTTGGGAAGAAACAAAGGAACAGGTCTCACAGACACACTGGAATCGGAAATGCGCAAGAAAGGGTCTCAACAAGACAACGCCTGCAACTCCGACACTCGCCGGGCCGAAGCCATTGCGACAAGAAAAACGGCCTTCAACATCACATCCTTCAAGGTTGCATTTGCCAAAGGCTCAAAGGGAGGCTTTTGCAACCTCCCAAGGACCACTTTAAGACTCCACTCCGGACAGATTCTTTTAAGAAGATAGCGAATATGTTGAACCTCCCTTCAGAAATCGAACCACATCAGGTTGAGATGCCAGAGAACAACGAGCCACGCGGCCCCTGTAACAAGCAAGAGCAGCCACTTGAACTTTAAGAGAATTCAAAGCCAAACCCTTGGCCACGCCCTCTTGAAGAAAGGAAAGAATGTTAGAGAGCGAAGCCTGGAAGGGCGACAGACCTTGAGCAGCACACCACGAATCGAAAACCCGCCAGATTCTAGCAAACGAGGCCGAAGTAGATCTCTTTTTCGCTTGAAGAAGAGTGGAAATAACCTGTTCGGAATAACCTCTACGTCTCAGCCGCACCCGTTCAAGAGCCAGGCCGTAAGACCAAAGCGGGATGGATTTTCCATGTTGATTGAACCCTGAGTCAGCAAGTCCAGAGTCACCGTAAAGAGCAACTGATCGCCCGTCGACAGTCAAATCAGGTCCGCATACCAAGGATGACGCGGCCAATCCGGAGCTACCAGGATCACCGTTCCAAAAAAGCGAGTCACGCAATGCAATACCTGACCTATCATCGGCCAAGGAGGAAACCCGTAAAGGAGACACTCCGGAGGCCAATCCAGAGCCAATGCGTCTATCCCATCCGACGCCTGCTCCTTGCATCTGCTGAAGAACCGAGGCAGCTTTGCCATTTCCGGACGAGGCCATGAGATCTATGTCCTGGAGACCCCATCGTTGCACAATGAGGTCAAACGCTTGAGCGGAGAGACCCCACTCCTCGGGATCCAGAAGATTTCTGCTGAGGAAGTCCGCCTGAATGTTCGCTTGACCCGCAATATGAGCCACCGATAGTAGAGGAAGATGAAGTTCCGTCCATTGAAGGAGAAGCATGGCTTCTTTCGCTAATGGAGGACTGTGAGTACCGCCCTGCCTGTTGATATTCGCCACCACCACGACACTGTCCGAAAACACCCTCATTGGATGGCCCTGAATCATAGGCAGGAACGCTTGCAGGGCGAGCCTTGCCACTCTCAATTCCAGAAGATTGATGGGCCATTGAGCCTCCTCCGGCGACCAGTGTCCCTGCGCCGAGGACTGCAGACAGTGAGCTCCCCAGCCTAACAGACTGGCATCTGTCGTCACGATCATCCAATTCGGAGTCGCCAGAGGCATGCCCTTGAACAGATTGAGATCGCCGAGCCACCAAGACATGCTGAGCGAAGCTTGAGGTGTCCATTGCAGACGACGATCGTAATCCTGAGACACCGGGGACCACCGAGAGAGAAGTGACTGTTACAGCGGTCTCATGTGAAAGCGTGCCCAAGGCACCTCTTCCAGCGTCGCCACCATTGATCCGAGAACTTGTACATAATCCCACACTCTTGGTCTGGGCGACTGCAGAAGGCGCACCTGAGAGCGTAACTTCTCTCCCCCTGATCGCAGAGAAGAAATACTTTCCCCACCTTCATGTCGAACAGCACTCCCAGATGTTCCAAGGACTGGGATGGAGTAAGAGAGCTCTTCGGAAAATTGATCACCCACCCTAGGGATTGAAAAAGAGAAATCATCCCTCAAGTCACCGACAAACTCTCTTGTCTGGACAACACCTGGATCAACCAGTCATCCAAGTAAGGATGCACTCGAATCCCTTCCTGGCAAAGGAAAGCCGCCACAACAACCGTCGAGAACATCTGCGGAGCCGTGGCTAGTCCAAACGGTATCGCTCTAAACTGATAGTGTTGACCCAGGATAGCAAAGCGAAGATACTTCTGATGTGGCGGCCAAATGGGGATGTGCAGATAAGCCTCCTTGAGGTCGAGCGCCGTCAGGAATTCCCCCGACTGGACCGCCGCTATGACTGACCTCACTGTTTCCATCCGGAAATGACGGACCCGAAGAAAGCGATTGACCCTCTTGAGATCCAATACCGGTCTGACCGAACCTCCCTTTTTGGGCATGATGAAGTAAACTGAATACCTCCCCTGCCCCCTCTTGCCGCTAGTTTTCAAGGACCAATCACATCAAAGAATGATGCTTGTCTGGGTAGCTGTATCCTTGCACACACAGATGCTCATAACATTGACAGATTCTTGCGTGTGTGATGTACTTGTCATCTATTCCTATTGTACACTTACAAAAGCAATTTTTCAAGATAAAGTAAAATTCTTGAATTTCTCATGGCACATAGTTTGAGAGACACTGTAGATTAAATACTCAAAGTGATCCCCTAAATCCAAGCAACCTGCTTCTATCATCTGTGACAACTGCACTGCCTCTCTCCTTACACTGAGAAGGCAAGTCTTGTCATAGTGGTTTACGCCAGTGTTCTTCAACCTTTTGACACCTATGGATTGGCAGAAATAAAATAATTATTTTGCGGACCAGCGATTGAAGAACACTGGGCTAAGTCGTGGCCCAGACCTCGCCCCCCAAATAGTCTAAATTGTGACACCATTTTTTCCATTCATTTGTATGTGTATATATATATATATATATATCTACACACACACACACACACACATATATACAATATAATCTTATTAACAACACATAATGGTTAACCACAAAATTAAACTACACAAAGCACACTGTATGCTTCTCAACATTCATTCCTACCAGAAAACAGATAACCCCATGCAACTATGGGACCAAAAACTAAATGTACTAATATATACAAACAAACCCTAAGATGCAAGAATCTGCATGCAGTACAATTCCAGAGAAAAAGAAACAAATGCATTTCTTCCTGAACAGTGCAAAATATAGACACAGCAGATGTAAATTCTCAAAACTGGCACAATTCAATCACTAAATTTAAAAATAAAATCATTCCCCCTACCTTTGTTGGCTCCCTCCGTGCTGTGCCTTAACTTATGGCCTGCTCCCACCTGGCTGTTTTATGCCCCCCCGGTGTTATTTTCAGGCCGGCTCCCTCTTCCTCACTAACGCAGTGCACAAAGCCGCAGGCAGCGTCCCGCACTTCATCTGGAAGCAAGTTGTGATGTCAGAGAGAAGGCTTCTGGTTCAGGCGCAGGACGCACGTAGGAATCGCTGCCCACAGCTTTGTACACTGCAGCACTGAGGAAGAGGGAGCTAGCCCAAAGATAATGCCACATCGATCGCACTGCGGACCGGCGGCTGAAGAACACTGTCTCAGGCCCGATGCAAATGCCAGCCCTGTGGATCAGCAGAAAAATTTCTACAGACCTGTAACGGTCCGCGGACCTGCGGTTGAAAAAGCACAGTTACTTACCGTAACAGGTGTTATCCAGGGACAGCAGGCATATATTCTCACATGTGGGTGACGTCATCTACGGAGCCCCAGCGCGGACAGCTTTTCAAGCAAACTTGCTAGAAGTTTCAAGTTTGCACACTGCACCACGCATGTGTCTGCTTCCTCGCCCACTAGAGGGCGCGTTCCACCTCGTGGTCCTCAGTTCCATCACTAGCAAAGAAGCCATCCCCGGGGAGGCGGGTGGGTTGTGAGAATATATGCCTGCTGTCCCTGGATAACACCTGTTACGGTAAGTAACTGTGCTTTATCCCAGGACAAGCAGGCATGATATTCTCACATGTGGGTGACCTCCAAGCCAACCAAAAAAAAAGGGCAGGTGGGAGGATGGCAATTTATGAAAACAGATTACGTAACACCGACTGGCCAAACCGGCCATCGCTTCTGGACAAAGTGTCCAGGCAATAGTGGGAGGTGAACGTATGAACCGAAGACCAAGTGGCAGCTTTACAAATGTCCTCCATGGGAGTAGATCGGAGGAAAGCAACCGAAGCTGCCATCGCTCGGACCTTATGCCCCGTGACACGCCCCGAGAGCGGGAGACCAGCCTGAGCGTAGCAAAAAGAAATGCAAGCAGCCAACCAGTTGGACAAGGTGCGTTTGGAAACCGGATGTCCCAGACGATTAGGATCAAAGGACAAAAACAATTGAGGAACCTTCCGATGAGACTTGGTACGTTGGAGATAAAATGCCAACGCCCTCTTACAGTCAAGAGAATGGAGCGCCGTCTCGCCAGGATGGGAGTGGGGCTTAGGAAAAAACACAGGAAGGACAACGGACTGATTCAAGTGGAAATCCGATACAATCTTTGGCAAAAATTTCGGATGCGTGCGCAAAACCACCTTGTCATGGTGGAACACCGTGAAAGGTGGATCCGCAACCAAAGCTTGCAACTCACTAACCCTTCGAGCCGATGTGAGAGCAATCAGAAAAACCACCTTCCAAGTAAGGAATTTGAGAAGGGATACGTCCATAGGCTCAAAGGGAGGTTTCATCAGTTGAGCCAGGACAACATTCAAATCCCAAACAACAGGAGGAGGCTTCAGAGGGGGACAAACATTGATTAGCCCCTTCATGAACCGTTGCACCATAGGGTGAAGCGAAAGAGCACGACCATCTAAGTGCCGGTGAAAAGCTGAAATGGCACTGAGATGTACCCGGACAGAAGTCGTCTTCAGGCCTGATTTAGACAAATGTAACAAGTAGTCTAAAACCGGAGCCACCGGGACAGAATCAGGATTCAGATGTCGCGAGGAACACCAAGATGAAAATCTGGTCCACTTCTGTGAATAACAAAGCCTGGTCGAGACCTTGCGTGAGGCTTCCAAAACCTCCCTCACTGACTGAGAGACCTGGATTGAAGTGAAGGGGAAAGGAACCAAGCAGTCAGGTGCAAGGACTGCAGATTGGGATGCAACAGCGAACCCCGACTCTGAGATAGCAGAGAGGGAAACACAGGCAGAAGCAGAGGTTCCCTGACACTCAGTTGAAGAAGCAGGGAGAACCAATGCTGACGAGGCCACCGAGGCGCAATGAGAATCATCGTGGCGGTGGATGACTTGAGACGTACCAACGTTCTCATGATCAAGGGAAAAGGAGGAAACGCATACAGGAACCTCCCCTCCCAGTCCAGAAGGAAGGCATCCGCCTCCAGACGGTCCGGGGAAAACATCCTCGAACAATATAGGGGCAGTTTGTGAGTCTCCGAGGAGGCAAACAGGTCCACCTGCGGAGTCCCCCAGCGGTCGAAGACCTCGCGCAGGACTCTGGAGTGGAGAGACCATTCGTGCGGTTGAAGAAGCCGACTGAGCTTGTCTGCCAAGCAGTTTTGGTCTCCCTGAATATATACCGCCTGCAGGAAGATGTTTCGGGAGATCGCCCACTCCCAAAGGCGAAGCGCCTCCCTGCAGAGGGGCCAAGAGCCCGTCCCACCTTGCTTGTTGACATAGTACATCGCTACCTGGTTGTCCGTGCGAACTAGGACTACCTGATCGCGAAGAAGGTGGTCGAACGCACGAACCGCCATGTAAATGGCTCGAAGTTCCAGCACATTGATGTGACATCGACGGTCCTCCGACGACCACAGACCCTGGGTCCGCAGCCCGTCTAGATGGGCCCCCCACGCATACTCCGAAGAGTCCGTGGTCAGGACCCTGCGAAAGGGAGGGGCCAGAAACAGCAACCCCCCGGAAAAATTGGAACAATCGGTCCACCAACGGAGCGACCGTTTCAAAGAAGGAGTGACCGTAATGAGGCGGGACACCGGATCGCAATCCTGACGCCACTGGGAGGCCAGGGTCCACTGAGAGATTCTCAGGTGCAGTCTGGCAAACGGGGTGACTTGGACCGTCGATGCCATGTGGCCCAGAAGCATCATCATGCGCTGGGCCGAGACCACCCGCAGCTGCGAGACCCACCGCCCCAGCCGAACCAAGGCCGCCAAGCGAGGCTGCGGGAGGTATGCACGTCGGCTCACAGTGTCCAGCACTGCGCCTATAAATTGAAGGGACTGGGCCGGCTGCAACTGCGACTTGGGGAAATTCACCTCGAACCCCAGTCGTTGAAGGAAGGCGATAGACTGTCGGGTCGCTGAGATAACCCCCTCCCTGGTCGTGCTTTTGATCAGCCAATCGTCCAGGTAGGGGAAAACCTGAAGGCCCCGATTTCTCAGGGCCGCCGCGACCACGACCATGCACTTCGTAAAGACTCGAGGGGACGAAGCTAGGCCAAAAGGCAGGACCCTGTACTGAAGGTGCAAGTCCCCCACCTGGAACCTCAAGAACCTCCGGAAGGCAGGATGCACGGGAACATGAGTATATGCCTCCTTCAGATCGAGGGAGCACATCCAGTCCCCTTCCTCCAAGAGAGGGTATAGAACCGGGAGAGACAGCATTCGAAACTTCTCCCGGACCAGGAATTTGTTGAGCTTCCTGAGGTCCAGTATAGGGCGCAGGTCCCCGGTCTTTTTCGGGACCAGAAAGTAGCGGGAGTAAAACCCGGTCCCCCGCTGATCTGCGGGAACTGGTTCGACCGCCCGAAGCTTCAACAGGGCCCGGGCCTCGGCCAGCAAGATGGGAAGCTGGCTCCGATTGAAAGAGAAAGGTCCCGGGGGCATATCCTGTGGCACAGACAAGAAATTGAGAGAGTAGCCCTCGGAGACGGTCCGGAGCACCCAGGCGTCTGATGTAATTTCGGTCCAGGCTGGGTAAAAGGACCGAAGACGCCCCCCTATAGGCAGGGAATTCTGAGCGGTCGCGGAGGGGAACCCGCCCCATCCGCTCAGCCCGTCAAAAAGAAGGCGCGGGCTTGGAAGGGCCCTGCGCCGGAGCTTGCGTTTGTCCCCCTCTGCCCCTCTGAGCCTGGCGTCTAGGTGGCGGTCTAGAAAAGGCGGGAGTAGATTTTTGGGGGTACCGCCTCGGGGGAGGGCGGAAGGGTTTCTGCGGCGGGGGTCTAGGCTTGGGCCGGACCAAAGAGGCCAACGAGCGCTCCTGCTCAGACAACCTCTTGGTCGCCGCCTCTAATGACTCGTCAAAAAGTTCGGACCCCACACAAGGCAAATCTGCCAGGCGATCCTGCATGTTTGGGTCCATGTCGAGGGTGCGAAGCCAGGCCAGACGGCGCATGGCCACCGCGAGGGCCGACACCCTCGAAACCAGCTCAAAAGCGTCGTACAAGGCGTGAAACAGGTACAACCGCAGTTGAGACAGGTTGGACATGAATGTATCAAAACCTGCCTTCTGGGAGTCCGGTATGGAGTCACGAAACTGAGGGAGGTCCTTCACCATACCTCGAAGATAGGAGGAAAAAGTGAATGCATAATTTAGCACCCTGGTGGCCATCAGGGAATTGGAATAAAGGCGACGGCCAAACTTGTCCAGGGTTCGGCCCTCCCTACCAGGTGGAACCGCCGCAGAAACCCGGGAAGGCTGAGACTTTTTAAGGGCAGATTCCACCAGCAAAGACTGGTGGGAGAGCTGCGCCTTGTCGAACCCCTTAGCCGGCAGCGTCCTGTACTTGCCCTCCATCTTGGACGGGACTGACGTGACCGTAAGAGGGTTTGACAAATTTTTTAACCAAGTCTGCAGGAGGACCTTATTGTATGGGAGCCGAGGAGCCTCCCGAGGTGGAGTTGGAAGGTCCTGCTCCTCAAGGAACTCCTTAGAATACTGGGATCCGACCGAAAGGTCCAGCCCGAGGGCCTTGGCCATGTCCTGCACAAAAACCGAGAATGAGGACGGTTTAGCAGGTGGGGAAGGAGATCTCGACTTTTTCGCCGAGGAAACCGGAGAGGCCTCGTGCGAATAATACAAGGGATCTCTCCCTGACCCCGAGCCCCACGATGTCCTCTCCACAGGCCTCGAGGGGGTAGGAGAACGAGTCCGCCTCGACGAGGCCCGGGGCGAAGACCCCGGGGTCCGGGGGACGAGGGCCCCCTCCCGTTTCCTCGGCGAGGAAGAACGGGACACCCGACGCGCCGGGGAGCGGAGAAGCTTCGGATTGTCAATGCGCAACTCCGACACCCGCAACGCCTCGCCCCCGATCGGGGAAGACCGACCGCGCCCTCGAGGCGAACCCCGTGAGCGCTTCGGCTTCCTCGGCCGGCGCCTCGACCGAGTCCGAGGCGAGGGCGAAGACCCCCGGGAGGACCTCGAGGACGAGGAGGAGGAAATGCGGCGGACCCGACGCACCTTGTCCCGGGGCCGCACGCTACGCTCCGGCTGATCCCCCGCGGTCGATGGTAAGACCGAAACCGAGGCCGAGACCGAGGTCGAGGCGGGCGGAGCCTCGACAGCCGAGACCGAGGTCGGAGGAGCCCCGGTCTCCGAGGTCGAGGGAGCCCCGGCACCCGAGGCCGAGGTCGCCGAGGCCGCCGAGGCAACAGCCGCCGGGGTCGAAGCCCGTTGCAGCTGTTCCAGGGCCCCCGACAGCTCAGTTGATATGAGCGCTCTGAGGAGCTCCTGGAAAGCCGGGATCCCGACGAAAGTCGGGAGATCCGAATCCGGGGCATGCTCCCTGGAGGGCGACCTCGGTCTCGAGTGTTCCCTCGGGGCTTGCACGGGCGGGGCCCGAGGCGGGGCCGAGGACGACCCACCCGCCTTGGTCGAAGCAGAGGACGGCTTCTTTGCAGACCCTGTAGGGGATGGAAAGGAGGACTTACCCGAGGTAGCCTTCGTTCCCGAGGTCGACTTGGAAGTCGAAGGGCGAGGAGAGGCCGAGGGCCCCGAGGACGCCGAGGCCGAGGTCGAGGCCGGGGCCGAAGCCGAGGCCGACGTCGAGGCCTTTACCACGGGGTCCGCCTTAAACAACTCCGCCATTCTGGCCCTCCTGCGACGGAGAGCCCTGGGTTGAAACGTGGAACAGCGATCGCACGAGGTGGTAGGGTGTTCCGGGCCCAGACAAACGATGCACCACCGGTGGGGGTCTGTAATAGAGAGCAGCCTCTCGCACCGGCTGCACTTTTTGAAACCCGTTACAGGACGGGACATCAACGACGAAACTGGCCGGGAACGATCGACGTCCCGCGGCCACGGCTGCCGGGAGCCCCCGGAGCCCAACGAGAAGACAAAAATTTTTTTTTTTTTTATTTTATAAAGGAAAAGATTAGGAGCTCACAATCCACAGGGCTTACTGGTTCCGCGGAAAAAAATGAACTGAGGACCACGAGGTGGAACGCGCCCTCTAGTGGGCGAGGAAGCAGACACATGCGTGGTGCAGTGTGCAAACTTGAAACTTCTAGCAAGTTTGCTTGAAAAGCTGTCCGCGCTGGGGCTCCGTAGATGACGTCACCCACATGTGAGAATATCATGCCTGCTTGTCCTGGGATAAACCTGGTTTTCGCCATGATAACATCAAGACTGGATTACTGTAGTGCACTTTCCACACTGGTCTGACTGCAAAGGGTCTGCATAAGCTCCAATTGATTCAGAAGTTTGTAGAGAGATGTAAGAGACGTGACCACATCACACCATTTTTACAAAAACTTCACTGGCTACTAGTGCTGCCCAATTCACGATTCGAATCGGTTCACCGATTCACTTCGGGTAAATCGATTCGAATCGATTAAAAAAAAAAAATAAAAACGGCATCCCGATTCGGCTGACCCTCCCCTCTCGCCCCCTAAAGCAGCGCTGCTCTTGTATGCCAGCTGCTGCTGCACCTGCTTTAGAGGGCAAGGGGGGAGGGTCAGTCATGAAGTGCTGCTGTCCAGCTCCCCCCCCTGGTGTCCAGTTTCCCCCCCGGCCTCCCTGCACCGTTTACCTTTGAGGAGCAGCCTACAGACAAGATCGCGGTGCTAGTGATGTTTGAAAACTGCTTCAAAGCTGTTTGCTCTGCCGCAATCCTGCCTCTGATGTCAGAGGAGGGGCCGGACCGCGGCAGAGGAAACAGCTCTGAAGCAGTTTGCAAAGATCGCTAGCACCGCGGGGGGGGGGGGGGCTGAGCAGTCCTTCAGGGGTGGGATGCAGGCCTTCAAGGGGGGGACAAGCCTTCAAGGGGGGAGACAGGCCTTCAAGGGGGGGACAGGCCTGCCTTTTGGGGGGATGCAGGCCTTCAAGGGGGGGGGACAGGCAGGCCTTCAGGGGTGGGATGCAGACCTTTAAGGGGGGAATAGGCCTTCAAGGGGGAAACAGGCCTTCAGGGATGGTGGCATAGGCCTTCAGTGGGGACAGGCAGGCCTTTAGGGGTGAGGTGCAGGCCTTCAAGAGACAGACAGATATTCAGGGTAGGAGGGCCCTGGTGTAGAAGTACACGGAGGGAGGGGAGAAGGGGGTTCAAAGAGACATGCATATGCCGGTCTTTGGGGGGGAGGAAATAATGGGTCTGAAAATAGAGGACAGGGAGAGAGATGATGGACAATGGGATTTAAGGAGGGAAGGAACAGAAAGGGAGAGAAGTTGGACACAAGGGATGGTGTGGAGTGGGGATAGAGATTCTGGATAGGAGGGTAGTTGGGAAAAGAAAGGGAGAGATGGTGGACCCTGGGGTGGTGGGGAAGGAGGGAGAGATGCTGGATGAAAGGGTAGTTAAGAAGGAAAAATTATGTTTTTACCTGTTAATTTTCTTTCCTTTAGACACAGCAGATGAATCCAGAGACCAATGGGATAGCACACATCTACCAGCAGGCGGAGATAGAGAAACTGATTAACAGGTGGTCCTATTGGCTGGCACTCCTCCTGTATCTTCAGTATAGCTCCTTGCCCAAGCATCCGTAACCATCAATAGGCATAGCATGTAAAAAACTTCTTTCCCATAACAAATCTCAAAAGGCAATAATACAGAATACAACCATCAATAATAACAAACTTTGAAAGTTGCAAAAGAAAAAACCGACAGACAATATCCAGAAAGGGTGGGGCTCTGGATTCACCTGCTGCATCTAAAGGAAAGAAAATTAACAGGCAAGAAAATAATTTTTCCTTCCTTAGCAACAGCAGCAGATGAATCCAGAGACCAATGGGATGTAGCAAAGCAATCCTCAATCTAGGTGGGAAGCAAACGCCGCCTCCGCAACAACTGAAGCACTAAACGCATCCACCGCATGCGCCCCCACATCCAACCGGTATTGCCGACATAATGCACTCTCGGAAGACCAAGTAGCCATGAAACAAAACTCCTCCAAGGACAAAAACCTCTGGACCGAGTCCAAGAAGTAGCCATCGCTCTGGCGGAATGGTCATGAAGTTCTATCGCCAACTGCTTCCCTGCCATCAAGCATAAAGAATGTCCTCCTGGACCCATCGAGTGATGGAGGCTTTGGACGCTGCCATATGTTTGAGGCGTCCCTTGAAGAATACAAAAAGGTGATCTAAACAACTAAAAGTCGTTAGAAATCTAGCTCGCGGAGAATGCTACGCACTTTCAAAAACTGCATTGTCCTTTTATCATGGCCTTTTGGAAATCAATTTGGTCCCAAATTAATTGTTTATTAGAGAATCATGTAGCATTATCATATGATACAATTCTATTCGGTACATCAATGAGAACAAAAAGTCAGATTTCATCAAACAACAATAAACTTTTATTGATTATGACAGGGGTTGCCATTCAAAATATCAAAAGTAATTTTGAAAAACTGCAGTAGATTAAATTATACCTTCTGGTGGAATTCGTTATGTCACATTTATAAAATGGAAAGCATAATTGCTATTCAATAAGGGTATTATAATAAATTTAAAAAGATCTGGGGGCCATTGACGACTTACTGTAATGAGTAGACACCATTTTCTATTGAAAGTATATTTGCAAATAGGGGGAGGAGGGTGAATTAAAGTTTTACTATAGGTTTAATCAATAGTAAAGAATATTTATATTTGTATATTTTTGATTGAATGCTAAAGGAAAGGGTGGGTGGGAAGGGAATAAATTTATTTATTTGATATTATACTAGAAAGAAATTCAAGTGATGTATTTAATTTTAAATGTTTTATTATTTGTACACTTGTTGTAAGATTAAAAAATGAATAAAGAATTAAAAAAAACAAAAAACACTGCATTGAATAAAAGCATGTCTCCCCATTTCTCCTCCCAGGAAGAAGGAAGGAAAAGTGAGAGTGTCATAAAAGAAAGGATGACACCTCCTTAGAAAGAAATTGTGGTACCGTTCGAACTGACACCCCAGATTTTGTAAATCAGAAATAGGAATCCCCGCCAAACAAGACCTGCAACTCAGAAAACCGCCGAGATGAAACCATGGCCACAAGAAATCCCGTGTTCAACAGCACAGCCTTTTAGAGTCTCAAAAGACAAGGATGAATTGAAGCCTTCGGTAAACTGCGAAGAACTACCTTAAGACTGTACTCCGGATAGGGCTTTCTAAGAAGTGGACGAATATACCGTACTCCGTTTAGGAACTAGACTACATGAAGCTGAGAAGTAAGCGAAGAGCAAGATACCTAGCCCTTGTAACAAGCTAAGAATGGCACTTGAAGCTGAAGGGAATTGAACGCTATGCCCTTGGCAATACACTTCTGCCAAAAAAGAATTCTGGAAGGGTGCAAATGTTGAGAAGTATCCAAGAAAGGAAAAACCTCCAAAAGGAAGCAGAAGCAGGTAAAGACGTCTGTATTGCCTGGATAAGAGAAGAAACAACCTGCTTCACAAAACCCTTACATGTCAGCCATGACTTTTCAAAAGCTAGGTCGTAATACCAAAGTAGTACAAATATCCAAGTTGATCGGACCCTAGGTGAGCAAATCCGGAGATACCAGGAAACTCAACAGTCTGACTGTCAAAAGACTCATCAGATCCGCATAGCAAGGATGGCGCAGCCAATCCAGAGATTCTACAAATACTATGCCCTGAAAGCGAGCTTGAGATGGCAAATCCAAGCCATCATGAGCCAGGGGAAAACACTGAAAAAAGAGAAACCAGAGGCGAGAAAGAAGCCACGCTGCTGCTACCCCCCTCTGACTCCCACTCCCTGTGCCCGCCGAAGAAGCTAGGAAGCTTAGAATTTCCAGACGAGGACATGAGGTCTAGTTCCAGGAGATCTCACTTCCATACAAAGAGCTGGAATGCCTGAGCCAAAATTCTTAATATCCAGGATGTAGAAGATTTCACTATTACTAACATTTACACTTTCTAGAGCGTACACAGCGCTGTACATTGTAACATACAATAAATGGGCCATGCACAGATTTTGCGGAGAGAAATTCTATCCAAACTCTTTTCCTGACCCATAAAATGATCTGCCAACAGAAGAGGAAGATGAGGGTCCACCCACTGAAGTAGAACCACAACTTTACCTGCCAACTGAGTACATCACCTACTGCCCAGGCTGTAGAGAAATACCCCCATCATAATACTGACTGAAAAGACCTTCAGCGTCATTCCGGAAGAATGGTCTGAAGCTCCAGAAACAGTAGCCTGACCATGCTCCAGAGTAGAATGAACAAGTACTGAGTCGCCTCTTAAGACCAGACTCCTGGAGCTGAGGATGGAAGGCAGCGAGCCCCCAACCCGACAGCCCGAGATGTTTGGTGACCATGAGCTAGTCCAGCAAAGATCGAGGCATGCCTTTGAAAAGAGAAATCTCGCTGAGCCACCAAATCATGCAGAGCAATGCTTGAGGAGCCTACCAAATAATTGGAGCCCTGAAATACCGGGAACCACCGGAACAAAAGCGAATGCTGTAGCGTTATAATGGGAAAGCAAGCCGAAGTTCCCAGTGGAGTCAGCAATATGGATCCTAGAACCTGTACAGAATCCCATACTCCCGGTCATGGTGACCGAAGAAGAATGCAAACCTGAGACTGTGACCCATCACCCTAGTCTCTGGGAAGAAACACATTTCTCTCCTATATGAATAAAAACATTTCCACGATATACCTATAAATAGTACAGGAGAAAAGAGCGCTGTGCAAATTTGAAGATTCACATCCAAAGAACTGAGGAAAAGAAACCACCCTTTTCGTGTCAGTCAAATGGCCCGACTGGAAGACGTCTGAATCAAGCAGTCAGTCAAGAAGAAAGTAGTGAAGACCCTTCACAGATAGACCACTCAACTCTCTTTATGCTGATCAAATAATATGAGCTTTAATAATCAAATAGTAATAGCTTACAGGAACAAATCACAAAGCATACAGAGTGATAGAGCATACATCAGGCTGGCCAGACTGATGGAGAACTTCCAATGAGTTCTGAAACTATGGTCCAGGGAGCTTTCTTTTATATGATTCTGACAGCTCTGGCCCACGTTGGTGCATGTTACATTTCACACTTTCATTGGTTAATCATATTCATTATCTCACATATTAAGCTATGGATTGGTTAACATAAATTGAGTGATTCTGTGTCACGCCTTTTCTCATAAGCTTCTCCCTCATTTCCCCGTAAATGTCCCGTTAATATACCAAGTTCCTCTTTTGAGCACCTGGGCCTAACGGCTTTTCAGCTCTGTGGTTAGCCTTCTTGTATACTTATGCCCGTGGTTCGTCTTTCCTCTGGTGAAAGTTATCATATTGCTTGTCTTTCCTCTAGTGAAAGTTATCATGTTGCTTATCTTTCCTCTAGTGAAAGTTATCTTGGTTGCTTATGTTTTTCATCAGAATTATTATTCTCTATAACCACATCTTTTGTTTCTAGGAAAAAGCAGAAGTGTCTTTCAGAGTTCACGGCTGCTCTCAGAGTTGACAATTTCTAGTCAGAGAGCCTATTTGCTTTTCAGCAACCATTTTAGGTCTTAGCTGTACTGGCCTTGCTTTGGCTTGCTACTGCTGTGACAGGGAAATTCTCGGGGGCCTTCACCTGAGCTTACAGGACTTTCCCCTCCCCCTGCTCAGTAGGTGAATTGCCTGGTAGTGCCAAAATGGTACCACTGCCCACATTTTCTAAAATGTTCGTGAAGCCTTGGGTAGGCGAAATGGCATGTGCCAAAACCGAAAGCGCTGCTCCAAGAGAGGCAAGCAAACCTAGTGCCGATTCGGAGTCCATAGTGAAAATGTAAATATTCTCTCAGTTTTTCTGCAGAAATGTGTAACCCTGACAAACTAATTCAGCAGAATGGGATCCAGCCTGCCCAATGCCCCCGTCTTGGGCACCATGCAGTAAGTGGAACAAAGTCCCTTAGTTCCTGAAGAACTACAAGAACTGCCCTGAGGACCAGTAACACTTAAAAGGGAAACACAAAACACAGAGACTCCAAGAACGAACCGGAAAGCTGAGGATGCAAAGTTGCAAGCATCCTGAGAAATGTTCACAGCCCCTGACCTGACATTATAGCATCTTCCCCCTTATGAGAAAGCCTGAAGAGTCATTGGAAGAAGTCAAGATCCCCTCAGAATGAAGGTCAGGGAACGGCAGGATGAGAACTATAGGATCTGTAAGAAGAAAGAAACTCTCCTAGGAAAAATCAAGGTTCACAATGTAAAGAGGAGTATACTGAAACCATGACAACAGTACTAACTCCATGCAACGTGAGTGAAATATGTATGTCCTTTAAAGTGAATACGTATTAGACGCAATCAAGATGCTGCATCTACCTCCCCGTGGAAAACAACAGCATCCTAACAAGTATCAGACAAAGCTCACATTGCTGAGAGCTTCAGGGATGAGGCTAACAGCCACATAGCGCGTGCTCTTCCGCGGGTTTGACAGAATAGGTAACTGGCTCCTGGTTAGAAGGAGCTGTACAGCCCTCCCTGTCTGGTCGAGGGGTCCGTCTAGCATGTGCCATGAGAAAATGGCGACAGGAGAAACCAGCATGATAAGCATGGAAATCTGAAGCCCAGGCCCCCTCAGAAATAGAGAAAGAGAGTCCTGGCCGCAGGATGATGCGCAGTGTCATTATGCCCATAGAGACAGCCCGAACTTGGAAACTGTTTGTACTACCTTTAGGCATATATATCCTATGCCACTACTAGAGACATGCAGCGCAGCACATAGGCCCAAATAAGAAGGACAGTTACCAACAGACAAAGGCTCAATCTGCAGGGACCCCAAGAGAGACAATGAGATACCCGTGTGAAATACAGGGCACTATCTTACTGCTGATCTCACTGTGCTGTGATTTGCCGTATGTCGACCCAGTCCGGAGACAAACCGGCACAGGTCAGAGTCTCTCTGGTAATCCCCTTGAGTGCTAACCCCAGAGTCCAATTAAACTAGCAGCTTCCTTCAAGTGAATACAGCAGGAACAGACATAGACATATAAATCTACCCAAGCTTGTCCCAAAGCTGGTGAAACACGTACAACTTGTCTGAACCAGAAAGGAGAGAAGCTACGGCATACCCTGACCAAAGTCAGCTGGAAATAAACTACCGGAACGCTGCAGCTCTCCCGCCATCACCGAAGACCCAAGCACACGCCTGATTCTCACCGAAACGTAGCCACTGCATCAACACTCCTAGAAACATAGTCGGATTCAAGCCCCGCAAAATTTACCCTGCCGCGACCTGCATAGAAAGAAAATCAGACTCGGGGAATAACTAGAAGAACGGTGCGGTGCTTCCCACAGCGCCGGAAAAAACATGTCCCATCTCATGTGCGCTGCTATAAACCGGCACCTGCACAATCAGCTGCACATGGCCGTGATAAACACCGACGAAAGAGAGCCTCAGAATAAACAGGACTACTACTGCTGCACTGAAACCCAACGAGGAGAACAAGTGCGAGCATGAAATCGCACCGCTACTGCCGTGCTGTAACCAACAAGGAAACCAAGCGCGTGCATGCAAAGGGCGGGAAAGTCCCGGCTCCCTCAATGGATTTCTACTCATAAAACTTAGCCTCAATAAAATATTCATTCCTTAAACGAATGTTGACCGAACCCACAGTACTAAGACTCCCAAACAGAACCTGAAGTTCAAACAATAGTAAAAAACACATACATACTCACAAGCTTGTTGTTAGGGCCGGTTGAAGTCAGTAAGAGCTGGTTGTGCAGCACTAACAGGGCAGAATGTAGCAACTGTGGTCTCCCTGTTTTGTGTTTTGTTTATTTTTAAACAGAGAAGGGAAAGAAGAAAAAATGGAGACCCAGTCAGACCCTTTATCATTAGAGGAAGGGTGAGGCAAGGACCTGGGGGGGGGCCTAGATGTAACCCCTAAAGCTGGCTGAATGACACCCCTGTCTCACTGAAGAGAAACCTCAACAGGAGAAAATAATTTTCCAGTCACAGCCAGAATTCAGGAGCTAGTTGAATAGCGACCATCACCTGCTGGGAGATAGAGCATACTGAAGATACAGGAGGAGTGCCAGCCAATAGACTATCTGTTAATCAGTTTCTCTATCTCCGCCTGCTGGTAGATGTGTGCTATCCCATTGGTCTCTGGATTCATCTGCTTCTGTTGCTAAGGAAAAGGTGGATCTGTGGAGGGAGACGAAAAAAAGGAAAGATGCCAGACCTCCTGGGAAGGGAAGGGAAACAGAAGGGGAGGACAGAGATGGCAGATGGATGGTTAGCACGAAGAAAGAAGAAACAAGGAGACTCTGGCAAGCAAGTTATCAGAAGACAACCAGAGCCTGGGACCAACAAGATTTGAATAATTACCAGACAACAAAAGGTAGAAAAACTAATTTTATTTTCTTTTTTGTGATTACAATATGTCAGATTTGAAATGTGTATCCTGCCAGAGCTGGTGTTAGACCGCAAACGTGAGGATTTAACAGAGAGAGGAAAAGTCTTTTTTGTTTATTTTGTTTACACCACAGCACCAGTGTGGTTAGGAGAGGGCAAAGGGGTTGAAGAGGCTATAAAATAAACCCATCAGGATGTTTGAAAAAAAACACCCAATTCAAATCGAATTGAAAAACCAATTCAATAGGCTGAATCGAATCAAAATTTTTTTTTCCTGAATCAGGCAGCACTACTGGCTACCAATACAACACAGGGATAAATTTAAAACTATATCTTCTAGGCCCTCAAAGGAAATGGCCCAGAGTACTTGAATAGATCTGCCTCTACACAACTTCCAAGCAGTATCCCTAACCATACCCTCTCCAAAGGACATCACACAACATGACACCTACCAGCAAGCCTTCTCCACTCTGGAATGCGCTTAACACAAGACTATCTATCTCTATTTAAGGAAGCAGGCAAAAGCTTGGCACGCCTTTAATGAAGGAAGCAATTAACTAGCTAGTTACAAGACACAAACAAGGTGTGACGTCAGCTGCACACACTGTAGCAGAACTTGCTTATCCACTCCTAATCTAGCTGAGAATCATATTCATGCACCTTTTCCTTAAGTGAGTCTCCCTTATTTCTATAGACCTCCTGTTACTCTATCTTATCTCACCTCCACCCACTCCCTCTGCTGTCTGTTAAGATGATTTTGTCTGTTTTGTGTTGCCGTTGTAAGTAGCATTACATGAGGGGAGTGTGTGGCACAGTGGTTAAAGCTACAGCCTCAACACCCTGGGGTTGTGGGTTCAAACTCATGCTGTTCCTTGTGATCCTGGGCAAGTCACTTAATCCCATTGCCCTAGGTACATTAGATAGATTGTGAGCCCACCGGGACAGACGGAAAAATGCTTGAGTACCTAAATAAATTCATGTAAACCGTTCTGAGCTCCCTTGGGAGAATGGTATAGAAAATGGAATAAATGTGTTATTTGGCATAGTTAGGCAGACTAGATAGGCCATATGGTCTTTATCTGTCTTCATTTCTCATTTACCACTCACTGTAACTGTCCACTGCCTACATTTGGCTTATTCTTACTGTACACCGATTTAAGTGAATTTCTTCAAAAAGTTGGTACATAAATCCTAATAAATATATGAATACTATGATGGATTTTCAAGGGCCTTGACTGAAGTCAGATACATACTAAATAGTGGAGAAGCTGATTTCCCACTCTAAATCATGACAAACTGGCTTTCCAACATTCAGGTGAGCTGCCAAGTGCCAATCATCTGTCAAATACTCGCAGTAAAAGCTCTGGACACAAATCAGAAGCAGTCTATTAAGAGAGGCCGACCTCTGACATCAGGCGGCATAAACTCATTATATGCAGAAGACCTTACATGTTCCCAGGGAATAGAAAAGCAACTCACCCCAGGTTCTCAACTCCCACTACAAGACAGAATCAGACTGGCAGAGAACTTGGGGCTGAATGTCAAGAATGAGCAGAAAGCGCAACATGTCTGGACCATATAATAATAATAACTTTATTTTTCTATATCGCAACAGGAAAGATATAACCCAAACCCCTACTTCACCTCCTGCTATTCCAATCATCCAACCTACAAGAACTTTAGCGTGTAATAATCTTCAATGATTATCGGTTGAGAGGCAAATTAAGTTTAAATCAACTCACATAGTTTACCATATACTACAAACTGATTATTCAGATAATCTGGTTTTCTTTTTTCCTCGTTTGCATTATTCTTCCATTAGAATAAGTAATACTTTATTATTACACTATCCACAGATTAAAGGAGTACGGTGTGTAAGAGATAAGGGCAGGGGATAAATAAAGTAACTCCTCTTTTGTTTATGTTCTCATTACAATTTGGAACAATTTACCTGTTCAATAAGGAATGAAATTAATTATTTACGGTTCTGTAAAAAATTGAAAATTTTTATATGATATAGTTTAATATTTACTGTATGATGATATTTTAAGTATTGACTGTATTTTCCAGTAGATTTTAAGGCTTAATTGGATATAAATTGCTTTCAACCTTTTTGGTATAGTGCAATTCATAAATTGTGTATTAGATCAGATTAGATTACACTGTCAGGATTTAACTGTTGTTCTGAGCAGCCTTTTTGGAAGTGTAACGCAGTCATGTCACTCCACCACCTTCTCTAGAAGGGAAAGCCAGGCATCCACCACCTCTTTTTCCTAAAAAAAGATTTCCTGATGGCTGGACCTTCACATCATATCTCTTTTCTACATCTTCCTTTCATGCACTCTCAAGTCTCTCTCAACTTTTCCTGTCCCTCCTCTCCTTTAGGATACACAGTTAGGGCCTTGAGTTTCATATCAAATGAGTTCCAATGCAGACTTCCCATCATACTTGGGGTGCTTCTCAGGACCATCTCTAACCTATTCATATTCTTAGGAGACATGACCTCCAGCGTGTGAGGAACAGGGTAGGTGCATTGCTAGTGGGGTTATAAGCTAAGGCTATATAAAAACTATATATTTTGAAGATTTTGCATTAGTTTGATCTAGGGGTATAAGATCAAGTTTTATTGTTTCTTGATATCCCGCAAATCACACAGTAACTAAGCGGCTTACAATAAAACTGGCATCAGTAAATTTAAAATTAGAAAATAATAAAAAACATAGATAAAGTAATATAGAATAAAGGAGGGTAGAGGAGAAGAACTACAATTTATAACAGGAAAGCAAGGGGAAAGGGAAAACACATAAGGTCAAGGGTATAGTCTAGTTGCTCTTGGTAAAGTATCCTACATTACTATTTTATTAATACAAATACCTAGGAAAACACATCCCTGAATCAAAAATGTCTTAAGGTCTTTCTTAAAATTATTAAGTGAAGCTTGCTGTCTAAGATGGTTGGGAGCAGCTTCCATAGCTCAGGTAGAGTTTTGTCTGGAATCTAAGAATCTCTCTCTAAATGTTGGGACTACTAAACAGTTTTGATTGAGAGATCTCAGTGTTCTAGTGGGAGTGTAAGATGTCAAGTACTTACTGAGAAATGGTGGGGTATCTGTTGAACAGATTTTGAAAACGAATAGAATCGATGTGATACAGGCAACCAGTGGGCTGATTTAAGTAATGGAATAACATGATCATATATGTGAAAAGGACAGGGCAGATACCAAATCCCAGGAACTGGAAAATATATTTTGCTTAAAAAGTCTACATACCAAGAAAACCTTTCCAGTTGTGCTTCCGAAGCTCCTGCTCCTGTGGACTCCTACCTTCCCATGACTAGGAGTGTCTCTCCATTCATCTTGTATGCTGTTGCTGAAGAGTCTCAGTTCTTCTGTGAAATACAAAGTTGAAAAGCTCCACTTCCTCCTGCTGGATTCTTATCAGTTTAGTCTTTGGGGTGGAGAGGCAGCCAGGGTCAAGCTCCTTACAGATCAGAGGTAATGGGAGAAACTGTTTAAATAGCAACTGAAGAACAATGCTCCACCTTAACCAGGAAACTGGGATGCCAGCGAGGACACGTCAGCTGCAAAGGTGACACTCATTTTTTTCTGGCTGAACTTGCTTCTCTTAAAGAGAAATTAGCCCAATAACAAGGGAGTTTTGATGTGCAGAGAGCCCAATTCAAGTCCAAAGGAGACTGGTTGTGGTGCCTTCTGAAAAAAAAAAAGAAGGTAAGGAGTTTCAGGAGAAAGAAATCTGTTCATTTCATTTATTTAAAAGATTTCTCAACCCCTATTCCTAGGCAGCTTTACAGGTAATCACATACATAAAATAAGACAAACAAAATTTATACAGACATCAAAGATTACAAATCATTCAGAGAGAACAATTAGTTTACAGCGTTCCATAATATATTAATCCAAAAACTGGGTTCAATCAGCATCATTATCAAAGAATGCTCAGGTAAAAATAGCAATTAAGATACAAAGTAAAATACATATAAACTACAACAAATAAACTGACAAAAACTTTGGCAACCATGATTTTGCAGTGCATGACTTCCTCTGTGGAGTGAAAATGCTATTTCTAACTCACCATGTCAGAAATCTATGTTGGGAGTTTAACCTGATAACATCGATAGTGAGCAAACTAATGGAAACTCTAATCAAACACCAATTAGATAAGATCCTGGATGAGGAGAATCTACGGGATCCCCGACAACATGGATTTACTAAGGGGAGATCCTGCCAATCCAACCTGATCAGCTTCTTTGACTGGGTAACGGGGAAGCTGGATATTGGGGAGTCCCTGGACATCGTGTACCTGGACTTTAGCAAAGCATTCGATAGCGTACCACACCGCAGGTTACTGAGCAAGATGAGTTCTATAGGATTAGGTAACACATTGACGAAATGGGTTGGGAGCTGGCTTGGAGGTAGGCTCCAAAGGGTGGTGGTGAACGGCACCCCCTCCGAAATGACGGAGGTGATTAGTGGAGTACCACAGGGCTCAGTCTTGGGCCCAATCCTATTCAACATCTTTATAAGAGACTTGGCAGAAGGGCTTCGAGGTAAAATAACATTATTCGCCGATGACGCCAAACTGAGTAATGTAGTGGGCAAATGCACAACAGACGAAGATTCAGTGCCCGACAACATGATGCATGACCTACTCCTACTGGAGCGATGGTCTAGGACATGGCAACTCAACTTCAATGCCAAAAAATGCAAAGTTATGCACCTGGGCAGCCAGAATCCATGCAAGTCTTATACCCTTAATGGCGAGATCCTAGCAAAAACGGTAGCAGAACGAGACTTGGGGGTAATCGTCAGTGAGGACATGAAGTCTGCCAATCAAGTGGAGCAGGCTTCGTCCAAGGCAAGACAAATCATGGGCTGCATACGAAGGGGTTTCATCAGTCGTAAGGCGGAAGTCATTATGCCATTGTATAGATCCATGGTGAGGCCCCACCTGGAATACTGTGTGCAATTCTGGAGGCCGCATTATCGCAAGGATGTGCTGAGACTGGAGTCGGTGCAAAGAATGGCCACCCGGATGGTCTCGGGACTCAAGGATCTACCATACGAAAAACGGCTTGACAAATTACAGCTATACTCGCTCGAGGAGCGCAGAGAGAGGGGGGACATGATCGAGACGTTCAAGTATCTTACGGGCCGCATCGAGGCGGAGGAAGATATCTTCTTTTTCAAGGGTCCCACGACAACAAGAGGGCATCCGTTGAAAATCAGGGGCGGGAAACTACGAGGTGACACCAGGAAATTCTTTTTCACTGAAAGAGTGGTTGATCGCTGGAATAGTCTTCCACTACAGGTGATTGAGGCCAGCAGCGTGCCTGATTTTAAGGCCAAATGGGATCGGCACATGGGATCTATTCACAGGGCAAAGGTAGGGGAGGGACATTAAGGTGGGCAGACTAGATGGGCCGTGGGCCCTTATCTGCCGTCTATTTCTATGTTTCTATGTTTCTATGATTGTATGTTTATTTTTATCTAACGAAATGCAGTTATAACCAACCTCAAACTTTGCTCCAGGGGATCTGGAGGGATATAAGATCACATATAAATAATATAATATTATATTGAAAAAGATGGTAGAGAGCTGCAGAAGATCCAAGGGATCCCAGGTACATCTTTACTGGGAAGCCAGGCACTCACCAAAGTTAAAGGGAGACCTCCCCCCATGTTCAACAGTTCTAAGAGATACTGAACAAACCCCCCAACCTTGTTAACCATAGAAAGTTAATCTGTCACATGACAACATCGCAAAGGACTCTCATAGGCCTAAACAACCAATCTCTCGCCTGTGAGGTCTGCCACACCTTAATGATTCTGTTACACTGCCCCCACACATATCCAGCACCCCTGCTCTCCCACACACACACATACAAAATCCTCCCCTTTCCAGCAGCCCGTTCCCCCCCAACACACACATCCCCCCCTTCCCAGGAGCCCTGCTCTCCCTACACACCAACACACAACCTTCCAAGCAGCACTGCTCTCCCCCCCTCACACCTTCCCAGCAGCCTTGCTCTCACCCTCATCTTCAATGGAATCACCGCTAAGGAGCTCAAGCGCCTCCAGCGAGTCCAGAATTCAGCGATCCGTCTCCTACATGACCTGGATTACCACAACCCCACCTCCCTAGCTCTCCATGCAGAACATTGGCTACCAGTTAACAAATGCTATGTGTTCAAGGCCCTTATTATAGCCTTACTGGGATTCCACCTCATCACATCCAAACTCCCTCAATACACTCCCGTCCGCTCCGCTCTGAGGCCGAGAAACGACTATACATCCCTGCAGGAGGATCCCTCCAAATGAAAACAGCTCAAAAACACTCCTACACCCACTTCATCCCCCAATTGCCTGCCCAGATAAGATCGCAAGACTCGCTGATGATCTTCCAGAAAAGGCTGAAGACCCATCTGTTTAACTGAACAGTCCTAACGGACAACCCCTCCCTTGCTCCCCTTCAGGGCAGGATTAACCAATAGGCCAAGTAGGCACGTGCCTAGGGCCTGAAATGGTCAGGGGGGCCCGATGAAGAAGGGCATCAACATTGTTTTTTCCAAACGGCGATAGGCCCTTCCAGCATTGATCAGCAACGCGGGCGCCCCCCCCCCCCCCATCGACGGAAAGTAAGACAAGTAGTGCTGCCCGATTCACGATTCGAATCGGTTCACAGATTCACTTCAGGTGAATCGATTCGAATCGGTTCAAAACAAAACAAACAACAACAACAAAAAAACGGCTTCCCGATTCACCTAACCCTCCCCTCTCACTCCCTAAAGCAGGAGTGGCAGCTGCCGCACCTGCTTTAGAAGGTGAGTGGGGAGGGTCAGTCGGGAAGTGCTACTGTTGGCTTCCCCCCCCGGCATCCGGCTTCCACCCCCTCAGCCTTCTGCTCCCCCTCCCCCGGCCTCCCCGCACTGTTTACCTTCCAGCCGGAACAGCCTGCAAACAGGATCGCGGTGTTAGCGATCTTAGTACCGCTTTGGAGCTGGTTCCTCCGTCGCGGTTCCGCCCCTCCTCTGACATCTACTATCTTGATAGTAGAGGGGATATATGTGAAGGGGAGGGGAGACAGGGGTTTTGTTGATCCTGCTCTGAATTATTTGTATTTATAAAATGACAATTGTACAGAATATTGTTTCTTTTTATACTTTAATAAAATACATTCAGTATAAAATCATAACTGAGGCTTGTGTGGATGGGATCAGATGATTTGTGGGGACCGACTCGCGGGTTCTTTTCATTAGCTTTCATCTCCAAATGTAACTATTCTTGCTGCCGGTTCCCTGACGCAGGGTCGAAACGTGGCATGTCGGAACCAGCCACACTTTAAAGATAAGTTTTTCAAGTCATTTTTTCAAACAATTGTTACTTGGATGAAAGACTCAGCATAGCTGTAAGAGTTAGCAACATAATAACTAAAGTAATTCCTTATATACATATATTGTTTGAACACTGCGATGATTGGGTGGTGAGGCGTAACAAATTGCCTTCATGTCTCTGAGCAGAGTTCTACTGAAAGATATATGAGCAACAGATTAACATTATTGTTATTGTGATGTAGTGACTTTTCTATTTGTGATTTAAAACTCATGGCATGCCAGTTTAAATACTGATAAGAAATGGACAGACATAACAGAAAACCTTGTACCTTGTACACTAGGCATAAAAATGTGTGAACATCAAGTTGAGGGCTAAATGGACTAAGCCAGTGTTCTTCAACCTTTTTACACCTATGGACCGGCGGGGAAAAAAAAATTATTTTGTGGACCGGCAAACTACTAGGACTGAAATTTAAAAACCCCGTTTCAGCCCCGTCTCCGCGAGCTCGGTCCTCGCAAACCATCTGATCCCATCCGCACAAGCCTGTTATGATTGTATACTGAATGTATTTTATTAAAGTATAAAAAGAAACAATATTCTGTACAATTGTCATTTTATAAATACAAATAATACAGAGCAAGGATCAACAAAACCCCTGTCTCCCCTCCCCTTCACATATATCCCCTCTACTATCAAGAAAACTGAATAAGCCAAATTATTACAGAATGCTACACAGAAATATCATGCTAACAGAATACCGCAGTCACACATAGCAGGAATAGGGTTAGGGGAGTGCAACTAGGGCAACTGCCCCCCTGGTCAGAGAGAGCCCTAAACCACTGCCTGGACTTTGCAGTCCCTAGTTATGTCTAACACCAGCTCTAGCAGGATATATATTTCAAATCTGATATATTCTAATCAAAAATAGAAATAAAATTATTTGTTTCTACCTTTTGTTGTCTCTGGTTTCTGCTTTCATCTTCTTTTCACTCTCTTCCTTCCAGCGTCTGCCCTCTCTGTCTCTTCAATCTAGCATCTGCCCCTTCCATCTACTGTCTGACCTCTCCCCCTTCCATATGGTATTTGTCTTCTTTCTATGCCCCCCTCCCCTTTCCATCCAGCCTATGCCCCTCTCTCCTTTTTACACAATTCATTCCAGCTTCACTGCTCTCTTCATTTTTATCTCTCCTACACCAGATCTAGCATCTTTATCCCTCTCAATTTCTCTGCTGACCCCCTTCCCATCTCATTCCTGTCTCTCCCCTTCCCCTTCTCTAATCTCCCTGCAAGCTGTTTCCTTCCTTTTTTCTTCCCTTCCCTCCTCCCCCTGTCCAGCAGTATCTCTCTTCCCTTTCCTTTCCCTCCTCCCCTCTCAGCAGCATTTCTCCTTCTCCCTCCCTCCAGGTCCAGTAGCAGCTGTCCCTTTTTTCCCCTTGCCCAGCAGCTTCCCAGACTCCTTTCCCTCCTCCCCTCCCAGCAGCATCTCTCCTTCTCCCTCTCCAGGTCCAGTAGCAGCTGTCCCTTTTTCCCCTTGCTCAGCAGCTTCCCAGACTCCTTTCCCTCCTCCCCGCCCAGCAGCATCTCTCCTTCTCCCTCTCCAGGTCCAGTAGCAGCTGTCCCTTTTTCCCCTTGCCCAGCAGCTTCCCAGACTCCTTTACCTCCTCCCCTCCCAGCAGCAATGAAAAAGGAAGACATGCAATGGCATATGCTAAACCAGCACCAAAAAAAAACACAACAAAACCTAGAGGGGGTGAAAGCTACCACTAGTTTAAAAACAAGTCCAGATAACAGCAGGAGTTGTAATGGTAGCATGGTAAAATAGCATTGTTCACAATAGCCTCAAACATTTACTTGTCACTATAAATTAACATCACACAAGCGCACAAAAATAAATCTCCTTACCAAAGACTCTGCAGAAGTAATTTGAACAGCATGGCTGTTCTCTTTTGCTGCTAATTTAAAACTCATTGGCTGATTTCTACTTCGTGCCGGTGTGCAATCAAAAGTCAGCTTCTATGGAGCCTTTGGTAGGAAGATTAAGAAGCACTGTTCTGAGAAGATCCCTCCACGCTGCTCGTAACTGATACAAAGCCTTCCCTCCGGGGAAAGACTTCCGGGTCAGCTATGTGTGGTGTGTTGCAGGCAGGAAAAGAAGACGAGCCTCTCTCGTTGGAGCTGCCTCCAACTCTGTGGGATCCCCATGACTCGAGGTGGCGTCTCCACAGGATCCCCGCGACCCGAGGTGGCATCCCCACAGGATCCCCGTGACCCGAAGGGGCGTCCCCACAGGATTCCCGTGACTTGAAGGGGAAGCGGGGATCCCGCAGGATTCCCGTCATTCCCATGCAGCTCTCTATTTGGGACCCATCCCGAGGGCAATCAATTTATTTATTAGACGTCTGTGTGGAACACTGTCAAAGGCTTTGCTAAAATCTAAATACACTGCATCTAGCACACTCCCTCTATCCAATTGTCTGGTCACCCAGTCAAAGAAATTGATCAGATTCATCTGAAAAGATCTACGTCTAGTGAATCCATGTTGCCTCCGGTCCTGTAATCCATAAGATTCCAGAAACTTGACCATTCTCTGTTTTAAAAGCGTTTCCATTAATTTGCTTACCACAGAAGTCAGACTTACCGGCCTGTAATTCCCTACTTCTTCCTTACTTCTACTTTTGTGGAGAGGGACCACATCTGCCCTTCTCCAGTACCACTCCCAACTCTAGAGAATCATTGAAAAGGTCAGTCAGCGGAGCCACCAGAACTTCCCTAAGTTCCTTCAGCACACTTGGATGTACACCATCTAGCCCCATCACTTTGTCTACTTTTATTTTAGCTAGCTCCTCACGAACATAACCCTCTGACAATTGATCATGGTCTACCACTCCTCCATCCCTATTCAATGTTTATAAGTGATCGATGCATTAGTATATACTGCTTTCTAGATATTGCCCCCTTTTCCCATCTGTGTAGAGGTATTCAGTGATTTACTTATCTGAGGGCTTATACTCACCTGGGGGCTTTGATCACCCTGCCTCATCACTTCTAATTTAAAGCCCTCTTCAGTAGATTAGCCAGCCTGCTGCCAAAGACATATCTTCACTTCTTTGATAGATGCACACCATCCCTACTCAGCAGCCCTTGGAAAATCATCCCATGGTCCAGGTAGCCAAAACGCTCTCGATGACACCATCCACATAGCCGTGCATTCATCTCCAGGATACGAGTTTCTCTGCCCTGCCCTTTATCCCTGAAAGGGAGGATGGATGAGAATACCACCTGCGCACCTGTCTGCTTCACCTTCTCTTCCTAAAGCCACAAAGTCACTTTTGATATATTCACAGTATCGTTAGTGACAACGTGAATGAGCAGTATCGGATAATAGTCATCAGGTTTGATGAGTCTCGGCACCAAGCAGACAGCATACTTCTTGTGACATCATGTCTAGTCTGCAGATGAATACTTCTGTACCCCTCATAAAGGAATTGCCAACTACCACTACCTTAAGCCTCTTAGTGGTCATAGATCCAGTAATTTTGGGGATTTCAAGCTTTGGATCTTCCTCTCCTTGGGATGCTCTCATCTCCTCCACTTCCAGGACTATGGATGTCTCCTCACTATATTCTTCAATTGCACAAGATGCAGCTTTAAGGATTATGAGAGAAGTTCTAGATCGATGACAAGAGACCACACCAGATTCTCACACAACTTTTGGTTGAATTAACATCATTGGCCATGAGAGAAAACTTTGTTGCATTTAACAATGATCTTTATTTAAGAAAAATGGAGTAGCAATAGGAGCTACATTCACTTTGTCAATTGTTAATCCATATATGATAGCATTTGAAGAAATATGGGTATATAACTTCTTTTAAAAAAAAAAAAAAAAAAAGATCTATAGTTGGTGGAGCTTCCTAGATGATGTATTTATGTTATGGGTAAGTACTACAGGAGAACTGAATTAATTCATCAACTGGATCAACAAGCTGTGATGACTGCATACAAATTACCTTAACACATTTGTCTTCTGTAATCTATTTTCTTGATATTCAGATCAAAATTAAGAATAAGGATTTTGTTACCAGCACATCTAAATAACCAACAGACAAAAACACTTTTTATCTTTCTCGAGTTGTCATCTTTATTATTTGAAAAAATAGTCTACCTTTTTCACAAATGCTTAGATTGAGAAGGAACTGTTCTACTGTACAAGATTTTGTAACACAAGCAGGTAATCTAAAAAAAGAGACCGTCAAGGAGAGGATATCCCGCCCAAAAGTATTTTGACCAAGGTATTTAAGAGCAAAATATATAGAGTAGCTCTTATCATCACATAGGATGCAAAATGACTTTGGCGATATCCAGAGTTGTGTTTTGAAATATTCAACAGGCAGTTCCAAATTGGTGAATTATCAGGAACAGGTGAGATGTACTGCAGATGGTTCCTGCCTTTAAGGATTGTTCAGTTAGACTTGTATTTTTTCGTGGGAAAAATTAAAAGAAACACTGAGTCCCACATATTTGCCACAATGCATGAACACAAGCTATAAAAGGTACTACAGATGAGACATATGCGAAATCACATTGGAGATCAAAGAGTGCATTAATCCTGTTGACAGTAAAGTTTTTCAATTAAAGTCCTTTAGTACAAGCAAATCTAGTTTTGTGATTTGCAATAAGCTCTATGTAGGAATGACTACAAGAGAATTTAGAATATGCATGGGTGAACAAATCACATTTGAAAAGAAAGACTGTAAAAGAACCATTGGTGGAACACTGAAACATTTTGTCATAAATTTAGATTTACAATGTTTTATTATTGACACTATTCCCAGGGTAGAAGAGGAGGTGACCGTTTCAGTACTCTACAAAGAGGAGAATTTCAGTGGATTTTTAGGTTGAAATCTTTAGATCCCTTAGGTTTAAATTCACACCTTGACTGGAAGCCATTCTATTACATTTCCATAAACACAGAAGAAAAATTTTTCATTGGTTGGTTATCTGATGACATTATCTGTTCATTTTAAATAGAACCCTGACATCTGACACAAACAGCGCCATTTTGTACGAAAGGATCAGAGTTGCTCAAGTATGCAGTCTGTGAGTCAACCTGGAGAAGTTTTTGTTTTTAAATACAATCAACAATGATAGTCAGGTTTTTTTCCTGGTAGAGAGATTTCAGTGAGGCAGTCTTGCGAATGCATTAGGTTGTAGCTGCAATTAAGATGTGGATGGACTGCAGCAAGCTTAAGTTAAGCATCCAGAAAAAGAGGGTAATGTGTATCGGGAGGTCGTTTGGCCCAGATGTGCCAGTTTCTCTTGATTTGATGGGTGAGTCTGTGCCAGTAGTGCAGGAGGTGAAATACTTGGGTGTTCTTGTTGATTCGGGGCTTACAATCAAGGGGCAGGAACAGACAGTAGTACGGAAAGTGTTCTTTCAATTTTGTCTGGTGAATGGACTTAGGGCCTTATCTGTCAGTCCATCTGTTTAAATTAGTTCTGCAAGCGACAGTTCTTGCCTACTGTAATTTGCTACTCCTGGGGGTGCCAATGTCAGCATTATATGCCCTCCAGGTAGCCCAAAATTCAGTGGTCAGAATGTTGTTTAGGCTGGGAAGACATGAGCACGTGACAGAGTGCTATGTGAGCTTGTAGTAGTTGAGGTTGATGGATAGGCTTGGCTTTAAGCTAATGCTAAACGTCTATATTTGCTTGCACAATCTGGCACCCAAACATGTCCCCTTCAATCGGTAGAACAATTGGAGTTACAAATTACATCAGTCAGGCAGCTGAAACTGACAGTGTCTAGAGACAGTATATTCCATTGTATAGGACCTAAGGAATAGAATAAGCTTCCCGAGTATATTCAACAGCAGCAGAATAGTAACATTAGTAAATGACGGCAGATAAAGACCTGAGTGGTCCATCCAGTCTGCCCAACCAAACATGCTCCATAAATTAATTTAGTTTAAATGGTCCTTTTTCTTAGATATTTCTGGGCCAGAAACCCAGACCCTGTCCAGTAGTGTGCTTAGGTTCCATCAAAGCTCACTCCAGCCCATCTAAATCCTCCCCAGCCTATCCTCAACTGAATATCCATATACGAGAACAGGTCGTGCAAGCCTGCCCAGTACTGGCCTTAGTTCCTTCAATGTATACCCATTATTTTCTGATTAGAGATCCTCTGTGTTCATCCCACTCTTGTTTGAACTCTGCCACCATTTACTTCTCCACCACCTCCCTCGGGAGCGCATTTCACGCATCAACCACCCTCTCCTTAAAGAAGAATTTCCTAACATTATTCTTGAATCTACCACCCCTCAACCTCAAATTATGCCCTCTGGTTTCACAATATTTTGATTTACCAACTTTTCGAGATAAGTATTGATTCCACAGCCTTAGACTTGTTTTCAAAATTCTTATGATCTCGTTCATATACTGTCAATATGAATGGCATTATGTCATCCTCTTGGAAGCCATCATGCGGAGTGCAGTAGGGATCACCTCTATCACCTATTCTTCTCAACATTTACACGACTACTTTGAAGCTTTTCCATTTATCCCCCTGCGAAATACTATAAACTTCTTTCTCCGAATCCGTGGTTTCATTATCCACGGATTCGGTTATTCGTGATTTATTTTTTTTATAAAGCTGCATTCCAGACCTTCCCCACCTCCCCCTGGCATCCCGGACCTTTCCTGCCCTTTCAGGGCAGGAGCAATCTTCCTACACTCCTGTCCCGTGCAGATCACTCATAGGAAATGGCTGCCGTGAGCTCCCGTCATAGTCTCGAGAACTTCAAGTCTTTTTATGTCCTTTGCCAGATACGGTCTCCAAAATTGAACACAATACTCCAAGTGGGGCCTCACCATCGACTTGTACAGGGGCATCAACACCTTCTTTCTTCTACTGGTCACACCTCTCTTTATACAGCCTAGCATTCTTCTGGCAACAGCCACCGCCTTGTCACACTGTTTCTTCACCTTTAGATCTTCAGATACTATCACCCCAAGGTCCCTCTCCCCATCTGTGCATATCAGTCTCTCACCTCCCAGCACATATGGCGCCTTCCAATTTCTTTTTTTTTTTTTTTTTAATTTCATTTTTCAATAACATATCAAGTATCCACTTGTACAGAAAGGTAAAGTCAAGCCAAAAATAAATATAATACAATATGATACTAAACAGATAATCTGCTATAAGAAATATATATATATGGGAGGGGCGTGGCTTGGAAGCACAGCTGGATGGTTGAGTGCTGAGTGAGCTCTGATATCTGATATTTCTGAAGGAAATAATAAGTCACTAATTTAGTTTTATTTTAGTGATTTTGAGTGATTTCAAGTCTGGCTATGGCTACAAATAAACAGATGAAGAATGAAGGAGCTAGCACAAGTGGTGGAGGTGCTAAAAGATCAAAGCTGGATCCTGCGAAAGTGCCATTGCCAAAAGAGGATAATGGTGACATTTCTGCTCAACTGAAACTAATAACTGAGATTGTTTCTGACAATGCTAAAAATCTGAAGGAGGTGAAAGAAGAAATGAAAAGTCTCACAGCAAGAATGGAAAGATTTGAACTAAAAACAGACCAGATGGAAAAAAGAATGTCAGCAAATGAAGCTGAGTTAAAGAAATGTAAAATGTATAAAGAAAAAGTGGAATTTCTCTCTAAAGAAATGGAAGATATTATTAACAGGGAAAAACGGAATAATTTGAGAATTATTGGTCTCCCTGAAGGTGTTGAAAATAATGATGCCATCACCTTTCTTGAACAGTTTCTTCCTAAGATTTTACCACTCAAATTAAAATTTCCTTTAGAGTTTGAAAGAGCTCACAGGATTCCTGTTAGAAGAGTTGGCAAGGATTTAAGACCACGTCCTTTGATTTTTAAGCTGTTAAGGCACCAACAGGTGAAGGAAATCATAAAGCTTGCAAAGGAAAATAAGAACTTAAAATGTCAGGACGCAAAAATTCACATAGTTCCAGATTTTGCTAAGGCCACTGCTGATAAGAGGAAAAAAATGTTGGATTTACGGCCACAAATGAGGCAATTAGGAGCTAAGTTTGGCTTATTATACCCTGCTATAATGAGGGTAACCTGTGCCAATAAAACCATTAATTTTGATTGTCCTGACAAATTGAAAGACTTTTTAGATGATTGTGAGCATTTGATATCATAAGATGAAGATAAAAAGTTCCGATGGACTTGTACTTTTTTATTTGAAGGACTGAAAAGAAAAGAAGAAAAAAGGAAGTAAAAAGATAAAGTTAAGATATGTTTATTTTATGTTTGGAGAAATGGAATCCTTTTTGAATTCAACTGAATTAACTGTCCTCAAACACGCAGTAATATTAGTTAACATTCTATTTGGAATACTTGGAAAGAAGATGGAGGAAGATATGTAAATTAGAGAATTTCTTTCTGTGCAGATTCTATTATATCATCTTGTTCTAAATGTGCCACATGGTATGAGTGTGCCATGTTTTTAATAAAAACGCTGAGGATTTATTTAGGGACATTCTTAGGAATCTACAAAGAAAAACTTTACATTGTGCTTCTTACTTGGAGAATGGTTCCTGGCAATTCATAATGCTATGTTGCAGCAGTGCTGGAAGAGCCCAAATGATCGGTGAAAAATAAGATGGAACTACAGCAACAAACAGGGAATGTTCTGAGTATCTCTCAGTTTTTGAGATGAAAAAGTGGGGGAAAATACAATGATATGGAAAGTGTTTAGTTGTTTTAGTATCATTTGCTGCTTTGCTTTCTTTTGTTTTATTTTTAGTTTATAGTCTCATTAGGGTTTATATAAGATAATGGTTTAGTCCAAGGATTGCTGCTTTACTTCCGGGTCACCGAAAACAAGGAAGTATTACAAGTGCATTAGAATTTGAAATATATTAAGAACACTGCGTGTTTGTTCTTTGGACAGCATTTTATGAAGAGTTAGATGAGAATTCTGATAACATATTTGTTTTTTTGTTTTTTGAGAGATGTGTATTATATAATTATTCTGTTCATTATATTGAGGAATCTATGTTATGGATGGGAAGATGATATCATTTTGTGGTAAGAGTTTAAAAGAAGATAACACATATTAGTTAATTAAAATAAGATGCAAAAGATGGTATTATATTAGGGAGGAAATGAATTGAGAGAAATAGGTTTCCTTATTTCAAATGAAATTAATTAATTTAACTTATCTTTGTAGTTTTAAGAAGAGTTAATTTGAGAGATGAGTCTTTAATAATCTAATATATATATGTCATTTCATTTGAATGAAATTAAAATGTATGAGATGTAGTATAATGATTTTTATGTCTTGTTTAAGGATATGTAATAATCGCTGATTAATGAATGATATATGCACTCAATTCTTTTTTGGCTTATTATATTGATATAATTATTTGCAATGTTTAAGCTTGTGGGGTACATCTCAGAACTTACCATCAAATGTGCGTTTTCAAGTTCTCAATGATGAATAAGGGTGGGGGGTAGGATAGGGAGGGTTGGGGTTACAGGTATAAGGTTTTGTATAAAAAATTAGAATTTTGGAAAATGATGCATATTCAGGAACTGTGGAACAATTTGATTTACTTATTTTTGTTAGATTATTCTTATAAAAAAGGTTATGAGTAACTTTAAAATTTTTTCTTTAAATGTGAATGGACTCAACCATCAGGTTAAAAGGAATAAAATATTAGCATTCTTAAAAAAGCAGAATGCGGATATTTATTACATCCAAGAGACTCACTTGTCTATATTAGAATCAAAAAAATTGGAAAAAAATTGGGTGAAACATTGTTTTTTTGCTCCTGCTGATGGGAAAAAGGCAGGGGTAGCTATTCTTATTAATAAGAAATGTACTGCTAATTTTAAAATGGTAGGTTCAGATCCAAAGGGAAGATGGGTCCATGTAGAGATGAGAATGGGAAATAATACCCTGGCTTTGTTTAATTTGTACGCCCCTAATTCGAATCAAAATGAATTCTTTAAGATAGTACAGAGATTGTTACTCCCACTGGCTGCTTCCACATTGGTTGTGGCTGGAGATTTTAATGCTGTTATGGATCCATTATTAGATAAAAAACCTTGTAGAGATATAAAATCATTAGGGTTAGACAATTTGGTACATTCATGTGATTTAAAAGATATATGGCGTATTCTTCATTTTAATGATCGGGAATTTTCCTTTTGTTCACAAGTTCATAAGTCTTTTTCTAGAATTGATTATATTTTTGTTTCAACTCATTTAGTTCAACAAGTGTTAAAAGCTTCTATAGACCCAATTATTATATCTGATCATGGGGGTGTATGGATTGAGCTTCAAATAGATCAGCAAGAGTATAGTAGACCTATTTGGAGATTTGATAACACATTGCTTGTTGATACAAAATTTTTAGATGAATTAAAATTAAAAATTAATGAATATTTTCAAGATAATTTATCAGACGAAATTTCAATGGAAAATATTTGGGATGCTTTTAAGGCTACTTTAAGAGGTAATATTATTTCTTACTCTGCTTATATTAGGAAACAAATTAAGAATCAATATTCTAAGTTAGAAAGATAAATTAAAGTTTTGGAAGCTAAATTGATAAATAAATGGGAACATGACACTTTACAAGATTTATTAAAAGCAAAAGGTAATTATAATGAATTAGCGTCAAAATTGATAAGGAAGGACCTTTTTTATCAACAAACTTTGTATTATGGAAATTCAAATAAGGCGGGTAGGTTATTGGCTAATTACCTTAAAGCAAAGAAAAGAAGAACAAAAGTTATTGCAATTAAAGATGAGAAAGGTGAGATGCATTCTCAAATTGAGAGCATTTTAAGTAAATTTTTAAAGTTTTATAAAGAACTACTCTTCTGAATCTTATGAGGGTAAAGAGAAGGATGGTATAGATTTTTTAAATTTAATTATTGGTCCGAAAGTTCCAGATCATATAAAAAGGAGTTTAGATGAGCCGATATCATTAAAAGAATTAGAAACGGCACTGAAATCTCTTAGAGTTGGATCCGCTCCAGGTGGGGATGGATTTACAGTGGAATTTTACAAATCATTTCAAGTTTCTCTATTACCTCAATTATTAAATTTATTTAAATCCCAATTGTCTAAGGGATGTATTACAGGTACTATGGCGGAATCAGTAACAATTGTTTTGCCAAAGCCAAATAGAGATCCTACTTTGGTTGCAAATTACAGGCCCATTTCATTAATAAATGTGGATGGTAAACTTTTGGCCAAGATTTTGGCTTTACGATTAGCTAAGGCTCTCCCTTTTATCATTGATATGCATCAAACTGGTTTCGTGGCAAAAAGACACTCCTCTGATAATACTAGATTGGCTTTTCATATGTTAAATTTATCTAAAGAAATTGCAGATCTGGTTTTTTCCATTTCTTTAGATGCGGAAAAAGCGTTTGACAGAGTTGAATGGTCTTTTATGTATCAAGCACTTGGTTGGTTTGGTATTGGTCCGGGATATATTCAAATGATTCAAGCTTTGTATAGCTCCCCTTCTGCAAGATTGTACATTAATAATAGTTTCTCTGATCAGTTTACTTTGCGGAGGGGGGTTAGACAGGGTTGTCCGTTATCTCCTTTGCTTTTTGATATTGTATTAGAACCCTTGTTATTGGCCATTCAACAAGCAAGGGGGATACAGGGTATTCTCTTTTCTGATAGTTTGTTACCAAATGAGTATGATACCAATATTTTTTCAGGGGTCATTTTATAAAAAACTTAATGGTATTCTTACGAAATTTATTTGGCTGGGTAAAAGACCTAGGATTGTTCTAGTATCTCTACAAAAGCCAATTGAGGAGGGAAGGGTTAAATTTCCAAACTTTTATAGGTACCATCAAGCCTATATTTTAAGCCAGGGTATGTATTGGATCCTCCCAGAACTCTATGATAATGCTCCAGATTGGTTATATTTGGAGTGGTGTCTTATGTTTCCTTTACATTTAGTTCATGTTGTTAGTATAAAAATGCCTAGAAGATATAAACAGAACAGAATTTTGATTGATACATGGAAAACTTTGAGATACATTAGTAATCTAACATCTATTCCAATAAGCAAATCAACAAATCAGTCTTTATGGATAAACTCCAAGATTCGAATTGGCAGAGCTCAAATCTTATGGAAACACTGGATTATAGCAGGCATAAGAACTTTAAATGATGTTATTTTAAATGGTAAACTGCTTGACTTTTCACAGTTGCAAATTAGATTTGGTCTTGATAAATCACAAAGTTTTAAATGGTTGCAGCTGAAGCAGGCTATTCAGGTGGGGTTCCCTGAATGGAAAACTCTTAATACTCAATATAGTTTGGAGTTCCTATGTTTCCAGGCTGATTTCATGGGACACCTAGCCGCACAGTGGTATAAATTATTATCTGGATTTTTAAATAAAAAGCCAAAAACTGGTCTGAGAGACATTTGGAGCATTGAGATTAAGCATAATATTTCTGCTTCTCAATGGCCACGAATTTGGTCTTGGAGAATGAGATGTACAGTGTCAGCATCTATGAGACAAACTTGGTTCTTTTTATTACATAGAGCTTTTTGGACCCCAGTTCGTTTACAAAAGTTGGATAGCTCTAAATCTAATAGATGCTGGCACTGTAATCTAGAAGTGGGGACATTGGATCATCTAATTTTTTATTGCCCCTGCATTAGGAATTTTTGGAATTCAATTTGGTCTCAAATAAATTGCTTATTGGAAAATCATGTGGAAATATCATATGATACTGTTCTGTTCGGTATGTCTATGAGGAAAAAAAGTCAATTATCAGCACATAACAATAAGCTTTTGATGATAATGACGGGTGTTGCTATGCAACATATTACTAACAACTGGAAAAATTATAGTAATCTCAATTATACGTTTTGGTGGAATTCCCTGTGTCATATTTACAAGATGGAAAGAGCAATTGCAATACAGAAAGGAAGTTATAAAAATTTTTTAAAGATATGGAGACCGATGGTTGATTTTTGTAGTGAATAGGCATCATTTTTCTTTGATAATATACATAGGGGGGTGGGGAGATTGGAAGATAAGATGTAGCAAAATTGAAATTTTGAAGGAATATGATAGTTTTAATGATTGTATAGAAAGATGGGAGGGGGGAGGGTTTTTAATTAATTTACATATTAAGAATATAATGTATGATGTTCAAGTGTTGTACGATAGTATTTCATTTGTTCTTTTTGTGCACTTGATGTAAGTTTGAAAAAGAATAAAGAAATAAAAAAAAAAAGAAATATATATATATAAAGCTTAACTTTAACTCAAGTCCTCTAAATAAGGAAAGCAAGATGTAGAATCAGTGAGTATAATATACATTAGAAAATAAAATGAAGACTAAAGGTTGTATAGGCTGAGAAGGTAATCAACAATCAATGAGTACTCAAATTCCCTCTCCTTTTTTCGAGAAGCCATTGACAAGAAGGTTATAAGTTGGCTAGGATCAAAGAATACATATTTTTACAGTTGCCTTATCACCTGATAAAAATTGGTTATTGAAACTTTTTTTAAAAAATAAACAGAAAGCTTTTCTTGGGTATAAGATACAAATGTTTCCAGATCTGTCACGAGATACACAGAAACGTCGACGTGAATTTCTGTTGTTAAAGCCAGGAGTTATTGCTCTTGGGGCAACCTTTTTTCTTCGTCACCCATGTAAATGTGTGATAATTTATCAAACCCAATTTCTAATCCCTCAAATGCATTACTTTGCACTTCTTTGCATTGAATTTTAGTTGCCAGATATTAGACCATTCTTCTAACTTTTGCATATCTTTTTTCACGTTTTTCACTCCCTCCTCGGTGTCTACTCTGTTACAATTCTTGGTATCATCTGCAAAAAGGCAAACATTTCCTTCCATCCCTTAGGAAATGTTGCTCACAAACATATTGAACAGGATCGGCCCCAGCACCAATCTCTGAGGGACTCCAGTACTCACCTTTCCCTCCTCCGAGTGAATTCCATTAACCACCACCCTCTGGCGTCTGTCCGTCAACCAGTTTCTAATCCAGTTCATCACTTTGGGTCCTAACTTCAGCCCGTCAAGTTTGTTTAAGAGCCTTCTATGAGGAACTGTGTCAAAGGCTTCGCTGAAATCTAAGTAAATTGCATCTAGCATATGCCCCTGATCCAATTCTCCAGTCACCCAATCAAAAAATTCAATCAGATTCATCTAACACGATTTACCTTTTGTAAAACCATGTTGCCTTGGATCCTGTAACCCAGGGATCTCAAAGTCCCTCCTTGAGGGCCACAATCCAGTTAGGTTTTCAGGATTTCCCCAATGAATATGCATGAGATCTATTAGCATACAATGAAAGCAGTGCATGTAAATAGATCTCATGCATATTCATTGGGGAAATCCTGAAAACTCGTCTGGATTGCAGCCCTCGAGGAGGGACTATGACACCCCTGCTGTAACCCATTTGATTCTAGGAAGTTCACTATCCTTTCTTTCAACGCTTCCATTATTTTTCCAATAACTGAAGTGAGGCTTACCGGCCTGCACTTTCCCGCTTCATCTCTGCGACCACTGTTGTGATTAGGAACCACATCCGCTCTTCTCCAATCCCCAGGAACCATTCCTGTCTCCAAAGATTTGTTGAACAAATTAGAGAACGACACAGGGAAAAAAATTGTCCCTGTCACCGCCCCATCCCTGAGACCACCGATCCTATCCCTGCCTCGTCCCCACAACCACTGTCCCCGCCCTGTCCCCATGACCACTGACTCCGCCATATTCCCGTCCCTGCAGCATCCATACAAGCCTCAGTACTGCAATATTGCTTATTCCTTCCTTATAAATCAAAGTTCTGGCTGCTGAAATAGAGAAAGAGATTATCAGCTGGCCGGCCTCTGTTTATAAATTTTTATCAACACAACTAATATACTACTTTATCCTAAAGCAAAAAAAATAAAATAAATATAAATATAAATATAAATATTTCTACCTTTGTTCTCTGGTTTCTTCTTTCCTCATCTTCTCCTCATTCATTTCCTTCCATCCACTGTCTGCCTTCTCTGTCTCTTCTATATGCTCTGTTACGTGCCTCTCCCTTCCATCTCTCCCTCCACCCCCCACACCCAATTGGTCTGGCACCCATCTTCTTTCCATCGCTCCCCCCTTAGTCTGGAATCACTCTTTTCCCCATTTCCCTTCAGCATGTTCCTCTGCACTCCACCTTCCCGTTCCCTGCAGCATCTGTTCCTCTGCACCCCACCTTCCCCAGTTCCCTTCAGCGTCTGTTCCTCTGCACCCCACCTTCCCGTTCCCTTCAGCGTCTGTTCCTCCATACCCCACTTTCCCCAGTTCCCTTCAGGGTCTGTTTCTCCACACCCCACCTTCCCCAGTTCCCTTCAGCATCTGTTCCTCTCCACCCCACCTTCCCGTTCCCTTCAGCATCTGTTTCTCTCCATCTCACTTTCCCATTCCCTTCAGCATCTGTTCCACCGCACCTCATCTTCCCCAGTTCCCTTCAGTGTCTGTTCCTCTCTACCCCACCTTCCCCAGTTCTTTTCAGGGTCTGTTTCTCCACACCCCACCTTCCCCAGTTCCCTTCAGCGTCCGTTCCTCTGCACCCCACTTTCCCCAGTTCCCTTCAGCATCTGTTCCTCTCTACCCCACTTTCCCCAGTTCCCTTCAGCGTCTGTTCCTCTACACCCCACCTTCCCCAGTTCCCTTCAGTGTCCATTCCTCTGCATCCTACCTTCTCCAGTTCCTTTCAGTGTCTGTTCCTCCACACCCCACCTTCCCCAGTTCCCTTCAGCGTCTGTTCCTCTGCATTCCACTTTCCCCAGTTCCTTTCAGCATCTATTCCTCCACACCCCACCTTCCCCAGTTCCCTTCAGCATCTGTTCCTCTGCACTCCACTTTCCCCAGTTCCTTTCAGCGTTTGTTCCTCCACACCCCACCTTCCCCAGTTCCCTTCAGCGTCCGTTCCTCCGCACCCCACCTTCCCCAGTTCCCTTCAGCGTCTGTTCCTCTCTACCCCACCTTCCCCAGTTTCCTTCAGCGTCTGTTCCTCTCTACCCCACCTTCCCCAGTTCCCTTCAGCGTCTGTTCCTCCACACCCCACCTTCTCCAGTTCCCTTCAGTGTCCATTCCTCTGTACCCTACCTTCCCCAGTTCCTTTCAGTGTCTGTTCCTCCATACCCCACCTTCCCCAGTTCCCTTCAGTGTCTGTTCCTCTGCACTCCACTTTCCCCAGTTCCTTTCAGCATCTGTTCCTCCACACCCCACCTTCCCCAGTTCCCTTCAGTGTCCATTCTTCTGCACCCCACCTTCCCCAGTTCCCTTCAGAGTCTGTTCCTCCACACCCCACCTTCTCCAGTTCCCTTGTGTCCATTCCTCTGCACCCTACCTTCTCCAGTTCCTTTCAGTGTCTGTTCCTCCACACCCCACCTTCCCCAGTTCCCTTCAGCGTCTGTTCCTCTGCACTCCACTTTCCCCAGTTCCTTTCGGCGTCTGTTCCTCCACACCCCACCTTCCCCAGTTCCCTTCAGCGCCTGTTCCTCTGCACTCCACTTCCCCAGTTTCCTTCAGCGTCTGTTCCTCTCTACCACAGCTTCCCCAGTTCCCTTCAGCGTCTGTTCCTTCACACCCCACCTTCCCCAGTTCCCTTCAGTGTTCGTTCTTCTGCACCCCACCTTCCCCAGTTCCCATCAGCATCTGTTCCTCTGCACCACACCATCCCCAGTTCCCTTCAGCGTCTGTTCCTCCACACCCCACCCCACCTTCTCCAGTTCCCTTCAGTATCCATTCCTCTGCAACCTACCTTCTCCAGTTTCTTTCAATGTCTGTTCCTCCACACCCCACCTTCCCCAGTTCCCTTCAGGGTCTGTTCTTCTGCACCCCACTTTCCCCAGTTCCCTTCAGCATCCGTTCCTCTGCACTCCACCTTCCCCAGTTCCCTTCAGCGTCCGTTCCTCTGCACTTCACTTTCCCCAGTTCCCTTCAGCGTCTGTTCCTCCACACCCCACCTTCTCCAGTTCCCTTCAGTGTCCATTCCTCTGCAACCTACCTTCCCCAGTTCCCTTCAACGTCTGTTCCTCTGCACTCCTTTCCCCAGTTCCTTTCAGCGACTGTTCCTCCACACCCCACCTTTCCCAGTTCCCTTCAGTGTTCATTCTTCTGCACCCCACCTTCCCCAGTTCCCTTCAGCATCTGTTCCTCTGCACCCCACCTTCCCCAGTTCCCTTCAGCATCTATTCCTCTGTACCCCATCATCCCCAGTTCCCTTTACCGTCTGTTCCTCCCCACCCCAACTTTCTCAGTTCCCTCCAGCGTCTGTTCTTCCCCACCCCACCTTTCTTACCTTTCTCCCTCCCTGCCCCTTACTTTGCAGCAGGCAATTTCTAAATGTGCTTTCTACCAGCAGCCGGAGCATTGAAATCGCGTGTGGCTGCAGGTAAGGTCATATCTGATGCAATTTCCGGTTGCTTCAGAAATGACCTTTATGTCAGCCACACGCGATTTCAACATTCCGGCTGCTCGTAGGAAGCACATTCAGAGAAACTGCCTGCCGTGAAGATAAGGGGCAGGGATGGAGATGCTCAGGCGGCAACAATCCATAAGGAGGGAGGGAGATGCTTGGGCGACTGCAGCGATCGGGCGGCGGTTATCAGTAAGGAGGGAGGGAGCACGATCAGTGACCGCGCGTATTCCCTCTCTTAACTGCGGAGACAAGACCATTCACCGCTCCACAGTGAACACTGTTTTCCCACACACACACACTGTTTCGGCGGGTAACCGCCACCGTGTCATTCTCTAAAACAAATCTTTAATAGGACCCACCAGAACCTCTCTGAGCTCCCTTAAAATGTAAAATGGAATGACTGGATGGCTAACATCATCAACCAGTTCTCATCTTACCTCGATGTTAGAAAATCAATAAAAATGAATTTGTTTAACCGATTGTAACCTATGAATCTATTGTATCACTCCTCCCAACCTGTACCTTATTTCCGACAACTTTGCACTGTAACTTCTTCAACTTTGTATTGTAACTACTTTGATGACTTTAAATTGTAACTCCTTTGCTGATTGTCCAGCGCCTCTTGTAAACCGCCTCGAACTATCATGGCTTTGGCGGTATATAAAAATAAATTTATTATTATTATTATTATTAATATCCTGGGATGGATCCCATCAGGTCCCATCACTTTGTCCACCTTCAATTTTTCAAGTTGCTCATAAACGACACGGTATCTACTCCATTTTCGTATGTAACTTTGCCAGACATTCTTGGTCCTTCTCTAGGATCATCTTCTGTGAACATAGAACAGAAGTATTACTATTTAACATATTTGCTTTTTCATCACTCTCCACATATCGATACATATCATCTTTTAGTCTCGCAATTCCATTTTTCTTTTTCTTCCTTTCACTAATATATCTGAAAAAATTTTTGTCTCCCTTTTTTACATTCCTAGCCATTTGCTCTTCCGCTAGACACATCTCTCTTGGCTTCTATCAGTTTCATCTGGTAGTCCTTTCTATACTCCTCTTCTTGGGTATTTTAATATTTCACGAATGCCAGTTCTTTTGCCTTTATTTTCTCCGCAACAAGTTTAGAGAACCATTTCGGTTTCTCTTGTTTTTATTTATTTTCCTCACATAAAAGTCAGTAGCCATTTTTATTGCTCCTTTCAGCTTAGACCACTGTTTTTCCACTTCCCTTATGTTGTCCTAGCCTATCAGCTCTTTCTTCAGGTACTCTCCCATTTTGAAATCTAGGACTTTGAATTCTGTGTGGCCGCCCTCCACTTTAGCTGTTATATCAAACCAATCCGTTTGATGATCGCTATTTCCCAGGTTGGCACCCACTCGAACATTAGAGATATTCTCCCCATTTGCGAGGACCAGATCTAGTATTGCTTTATCCCTCGTGGGTTAAATCACCATTTGTCTAAGCAGAGCCTCTTGAAAGGCATCCACAATCTCCCTATTTTTTCCAATTCTGCAGACGGAACATTCCAGTCCGCCATCCAACAGCAGCACCTCCTCTTTCTTTCCAAACTTTTGGATATCTGCAATCAGATCTTTATCAATTTGCTGCAATTGAGTCAGAGGTCTGTAGACAACACCCCATAAAAAGAAGTTTCATCTTGTCTTTTCAAAGCAATCCATATCGCTTCTTCCTCTCCCCAGGTCCCCTACATTTCAGTCGCTTGGATATTGATCTACACATAGAGAGCTAATCCTCCACCTTATATAACATAGTAACATAGTAGATGACGGCAGATAAAGACCCGAATGGCCCATCCAGTCTGCCCAACCTGATTCAATTTAAATTTTTTTTTTTTTTCTTCTTAGCTATTTCTGGGCAAGAATCCAAAGCTTTACCCGGTACTATGCTTGGGTTCCAACTGCCGAAATCTCTGTTAAGACCTTTGACCATCTCTGTCCCTCTTACAAATATTATATCCTGGTATGCTTGCATCCCATCCATGGGAGAGTGATGAGCCATGTCTCTGTGATAGCAACAATATTATGGAGGTATATATTGTCAATGGTGTATGTAATGTTTAATGTAATGTTGGATGTAATGTTTTAGCTTTGTATGTAAATTTGTAACCCGCCCTAGGTAAGGGCAGGATATAAATGAATAAACAAACAAACAATCTTATCTGAAAAGAGCACACAGCACAGTGCTCCTGAGGAAGTTCAAGTGTGGGAAGTGAAACAGTGGCCATACTCTCCCCCCTCCTTTCCCAGCAGCCCTATTCTCCCCCACATACATATCCCCCCTCCCAGCAGTCCTATTTTCTCCTGCATACACATACCTCCCTCCGAGCAGCTGTATTCTATCCCCCACCAACATACACACACCCCAGTAGTTAGTACTGCCCGATTCAGGGAAAAGTTTTCGATTCAATTCAGTCTACTGAATCGATTTTCCTGCCCAATTGGGTGCTTTTTTCAAATGTCCTGGTAGGTTTATGTTGTAGCCTCTTCACCCACCCCACCCCCTTTGCACTGCTGTGGTATAAACAAAAAAGGCTTTTCCTCTCTCTGTTAGGTCCTAGCTCATGCTCGCTAACATCTCTCTGGCAGGACACACATTTCAAATCTAATCTAATCTAATCTAAATCTTGGGTTTATATACCGCATCATCTCCGCAGATGGAGCTCGACACGGTTTACATGGTTAGGGAAGGAACGGAACTCCAGTGGAATTATATAAGTATGAGAGAAGAGAGGTTGGTGTGAGAGTGCCAGGAGCGGGACGGGGTTACGTTCTGGAGAAGAGCCAGGTCTTCAGATGCTTATGGAATGGTAGAAGGGGGCTCAAATTGCGGAGAGGGGAAGGGAGACTGTTCCAGAGCTGAGTGATTCTGAAAGGGAGGGAAGAGCCAAGTTTACCAACAAGGGAGATGCCTTTTAAGGAGGGGTAGGATAGTTTTAATTTTTGAGTGGATCTAGTGGAGGTTGGATTTGAGGAATTCCAGGATAGAGGGATAAAAGGAGGAAGGATACCGTGGAGGATCTTGAAGGTTAGGCAGGCACATTTAAAGTAGACCCTGGAAATAACGGGAAGCCAGTGGAGTTTGGATAGGAGCGGTGTGACATGGTCAAATTTACTTTTTGAGAAGATAAGTTTGGCCGCGGTGTTCTGGATTAGTTGGAGTCTGTGGAGGCTAACATATTGTAATTGCAAAATAGAAAATAAAATTATTTTTTCTATCTTTTGCTGTCAAATCATATTGGTCCCAGGCTCTGGTTTCTGTTTGTCTTCTGTTAACTCACTTGCCAGGGTCTCCTCCCATTTGACGTTTTCTTCTTTCTCCATTCTCACCATCCATCTTCCATCTCTGTCCTTCCCTTCCCCAGACTGGCATCTTTCCTTTCTTTGTCTCTATCCCTGCAGTTTCTCTAACGACCACTCCCCCCCCCCCACGTTCCGCTCCTCCATGGGATTCGATAAAGCAGTAAACTTGCGCTCTTCAGGCCACTGGCAGCATGAGTGAAGCATTCCCTCTGCTACTGCTTTGCACCTAAGCGGGACCAGGAAGCTGTAGCAGAGGGAAAGCTTCCAGCCACGGAAAGCAGCGTGTTTACTTCACGAATCAGTGAGTTGGGCAGCACTTTGAGCAGCCCTGCAGCCAGTGAGTGAATGGAATGATTTAGTCATTGAAGCCTGTTAAGAAAAGGGACAAGGAGTCCTTCACTCAGCAGCACACCAGGCACCTGGGATCTCTGGGAGAGAGAAAGAGACAATGGTTTCTGCGGTTGGACAGACTAGATGGACAATTTGGCCTTTATCTGCCGTCAGGTTTTATGTGTCACATTAGGATAAAAACTTGTATTAACCCTTTCAGGACCATAAGGATCGTAGGCCAATTTTTGTGGTTTTGACGACATTTTTATGGTAAAAAGGGCTTGCAGATGCCAAAAAATTGATTTTTTTTTGTGAAATATCATTATTTTTTTAAAAAAAAAATCACACTTCTGGCTTATGGACAGTGTGGCAAGTGAATCTTCTCGTCAATCTGGCAACGACGCTAATGAATGAATGTCGGAACCAGTTTGTTTACATAAAGGCAGTATCATATGGAATCCATACATATCAAATTTAGAACTGTAGACTATCCCAATCAAAATTTATAGGATTTTAAAGTTATGGGACAAATATGTCCCTTGGTCCTGAAAGGGTTAAGGATCTTGCACTGTAACTATGGCAACTAACCTGCAAACTGTATATTATATATTGATGTCAGATTCCTAGTATGTGTTGAGTTAGGATAAAAACTAATTATAGCAAATGGGAACCTGTACTGGATGAGATAAATCAATATATTTATTCAGGTACCTGGGGCATGGGGGGGGGGAATCCACTTATCCCCCAGACTCTCCACCTACAACATTAACGGGCGAAGAGGCGGGCGGGCTTTGCTGCTTTTCGAGCTGCAGCAGGTCGCGTGCCAAGCCCCGCCCCCAAGTGGCTCGCGCTCGGTGAGCTCAGCGATGCGGAAGAGGCCACCGTGACCCCACAATCCAACTCCTACCTGAGGGCCGCTGACGGCTCTCGCTCCTTTGCCGCCTTCCGCGCGGCCGGAAACAGGAAATTGCGTCAGACGGAGGGGGCGTGCAGTGCCGGCAGGCCCAGAGCCAAGGCGGAGCGGAGCGTGGCGCGCGCAGGAGGAGTGGGGCGTGGCCACGAGGCCGTTGGAGACCAGGCCATCTCGCGCGGAGAAAAGCGCTCTTCCATTGGATACAAATGACGCGCAGAATCCGCCCCACGTGGGCACTCTTGACCCACTTCAGTCAGGCTTTCACTCTCACCCGCTGCGTTCCAGGAAACGCCCCTCGCTCAAGCCCGCTCCTGGGACTGGGTAAAAAGCAGATCACGGCTAGAGAATGACACGGTGACTAAATTCATCACCGTCCCCCGTCCCCGCGGATAACCGCGGAAAATAATCCCATGTCATTTTCTAGTGTCTGTTTCAACCTCAGTCCTTCTACACCAGCATTCTTCAAAGCAAAGCTTGCGGGTCAGTGGTTGTGGCCATTCATACTCTGATTCTTATGGGAGCCAAGGATAATGAAGCCATTGTGACATCACTGATGTGATTGGCTCTTAGGCACTGGTGGAATGAGGCATTATGACATCACAATATCTGCTCTGGATACCAGAGACTGTCATTCTGTAGTGTCTATTTCAACCTCAGTCCTTCTACACCAGCATTCTTCAAAGCAAAGCTTGAGGGTCAGTGGTTGTGGCCATTCATACTCTGATTCTTATGGGAGCCAAGGATAATGAAGCCATTGTGACATCACTGATGTGATTGGCTCTTAGGCACTGGTGGAATGAGGCATTATGACATCACAATATCTGCTCTGGATACCAGAGACTGTCATTCTGTAGTGTCTGTTTCAACCTCAGTCCTTCTACACCAGCATTCTTCAAAGCAAAGCTTGCGGGTCAGTGGTTGTGGCCATTCATACTCTGATTCTTATGGGAGCCAAGGATAATGAAGCCATTGTGACATCACTGATGTGATTGGCTCTTAGGCACTGGTGGAATGAGGCATTATGACATCACAATATCTGCTCTGGATACCAGAGACTGTCATTCTGTAGTGTCTGTTTCAACCTCAGTCCTTCTACTCCAGCATTCGTCAAACCAAAGCTTGTGGGTCAGTGGTTGTGGCCATTCATACTCTGATTCTTATGTGAGCCAAGGATAATGAAGCCATTGTGACATCACTGATGTGATTGGCTCTTAGGCACTGGTGGAATGAGGCATTATGACATCACAATATCTGCTCTGGATACCAGAGACTGTCATTCTGTAGTGTCTGTTTCAACCTCAGTCCTTCTACACCAGCATTCTTCAAAGCAAAGCTTGCGGGTCAGTGGTTGTGGCCATTCATACTCTGATTCTTATGGGAGCCAAGGATAATGAAGCCATTGTGACATCACTGATGTGATTGGCTCTTAGGCACTGGTGGAATGAGGCATTATGACATCACAATATATGCTCTGGATACCAGAGACTGTCATTCTGTGGTGTCTATTTCAACCTCAGTCCTTCTACACCAGCATTATTTAAAGCAAAGCTTGTGGGTCAGTGGTTGTGGCCATTCATACTCTGATTCTTATGGGAGCCAAGGATAATGAAGCCATTGTGACATCACTGATGTGATTGGCTCTTAGGCACTGGTGGAATGAGGCATTATGACATCACAATATCTGCTCTGGATACCAGAGACTGTCATTCTGTAGTGTCTGTTTCAACCTCAGTCCTTCTACACCAGCATTCTTCAAAGCAAAGCTTGTGGGTCAGTGGTTGTGGCCATTCATACTCTGATTCTTATGGGAGCCAAGGATAATGAAGCCATTGTGACATCACTGATGTGATTGGCTCTTAGGCACTGGTGGAATGAGGCATTATGACATCACAATATATGCTCTGGATACCAGAGACTGTCATTCTGTAGTGTCTGTTTCAACCTCGGTCCTTCTACACCAGCATTCTTCAAAGCAAAGCTTGCGGGTCAGTGGTTGTGGCCATTCATACTCTGATTCTTATGGGAGCCAAGGATAATGAAGCCATTGTGACATCACTGATGTGATTGGCTCTTAGGCACTGGTGGAATGAGGCATTATGACATCACAATATCTGCTCTGGATACCAGAGACTGTCATTCTGTAGTGTCTGTTTCAACCTCAGTCCTACACCAGCATTCTTCAAAGCAAAGCTTGAGGGTCAGTGGTTGTGGCCATTCATCCTCTGAACCAAGGATAATGAAGCCATTGTGATGTCACTGATGTGATTGGCTCTTAGGCACTGGTGGAATGAGGCATTATGACATCACAATATCTGTTCTGGAATGTTGCTGCTTAATCTCAGCATTCTTCAAAGCAAAGCTTGAGGGTCAGTGGTTGTGGCCATTCATACTCTGATTCTTCCCTCTCTCCTTAAAGAATGACATGAAGATGATTTTCCACTGTTATCCACGGGAACGGTGATGAATTTTGTCACCGTGTCATTCTCTTCATGGCCACAGCCTCGATTTTGACAGCTGCGCTCTGACGGACTACTTGACCTTAAAAAGAAAGCAGCTCTGGCATGGGGGTCTGCAGGTATCCCGGATCCCGCTCACCCCCTCCAGCGGGATCTGTTAGGTCCACAGGAGTTAAAACCAGTGGGGTAACAAGGATGAGAGATGCCCCTCCCCCGCCCTCGAATCCACCCCCCTCCGCTCTATCCATGATCCTGCCTGCCACGCATCCCCCCTCCCCTCTAGTTGACATTGTTGTTTGTGACGGTCAACAGCGTACTCCCAACAACCCCATTGGCTCTCCCTCTGACATCATTTTCTATGCACGGCACCCAGAGGTGACATGAGTGGGAGAGCCAACAGGGTCACGAAGAGCCACAAACAACAACTTCAACTGGACATGGAGGGGAGTCGGCACCCCCATCAACATGACACCTTTGCCCCCTATTACTACGAGGATCCCTAGAGTAAGCGAGATCCATTAGGTTCACAGGAGTTGAGGGTCCCTGAGGACCCCACACCACGGCCATTTTTAGTTCCATGGGCTCCATTTGCTGATTTATTTTTCTGGTTGGGGTCAAATGGGGATTTTGTGGACTCCGCAGAGATCCTCATTTGAACTCCCACAGACCTCACAGATCCTGCTCAACTCCAAGGTGAATATCTGTGAGGTCCGTGTCTTACCCAGTCCCTCTGCTACCTTTGGTACTGTTCATCATACATTATCCTTGCTGGGATTCCAGGGTCCTCTTCTCTCCTGAGCATTTATTGTATTTACCATCATATACAGCTACAAGTATTCCATGCTTTATAAGGTTATATACTGCTTATCCGGTGATACCTATTTTTCCAGGTGCAACATTTGATAGGTTGCTTTACTAATATCATCCAATTAAATTAGAAACTGCTAATCTAAAGATTATTAGAGTGAAAAAGAAATATGACTTTTTGAACCAGTGATAATTCACTTTAAGTCCTCCTGTTTTGATATATTCCATTTTCAGTTGGATGTGAACACTTGAGGTTCTTTTGCCATCATCTGAAAAAAATTTCTTCTTATTTTCATCTCATCAGGAGGTTTATTGGTCCTAGGACTCTATATTTTGAGGTATTGATTTCTTCTTATCTCTCCCATTGTACTTTCAGTGTATGTTATGGTGGATTCCCCTCTAAGTTGTTCCACTGTCAATCGGTGTACCTCAAGGCTCTGTCTTAGGACCTCTCCCTTTTCTCTATATATACCCACTTCCTGGGTGCACTGATCTCTTCCTATGGTTTTCAGTATCACCTTTGTGCTGACAACCCAGATCTACCTCTCCACACCAGTTATCGCTATAGGAATCCAGGCCAAAGTTTCAGCCTGCCTGTCCAACATTGCTGCTTGCATGTCTCACCACCATCTAAAACTGATTATGGCTAAGACCTAGCTCCTTATCTTTCCACTTAAACCCCCTCCCCATCTCCATTCTTTGTTTGTGTAGACAACACTCTCCTCCTCCCTGTCTTGTCAGCTCGCAATCTTGGAGTCACCTTTGACTCCTATCTCCCCTTTTCCACTCAAATCCGCTAAAGCCTATAATATTAGCAAAATCCGACCTCTCCTTTCTGAGCACACTACCAAAACCCTTATTGATGCCTCTGTATAAGACTTTGGTGAGACCTCATTTAGAATATTGTGTACAATTCTGGAGATCGTATAAACAGGATGGAATCAGTCCAGAGGAAGGCTGCTAAAATGGTTGATGGTCTTCGTCATAAGATCTCAATCTACATACTTTGGAGGAAAGGCGGGAGAGGGGAGATATGATAGAAATGTTTAAACCTACATGGCATAAATGTGCATGAGGCAAGTCTTTCATTTTAAAGGAAGCTCTGGAATGAGAAGGCATAGGATGAAGTTAAGGGAATGGGGACTTGTATACTACCTTTTTGTTGCTTTGGCGATTATCTCAGGAGTAATCTAAGGAAATACTTATTTACAGAAAGGGTGCTAGATGCGTTTCCTAGTAGAGGTGGTGGAAACAAAGACTGTGTCTGAATTAAAGAAAGCATGGGACAGGCACGTGGGATCTCTTAGGGAGAGAAGGAGATAGTGGATGCTGTGAATGGGCAGACTGGATGGGTCATTTGGCCTTTATCTGCCATCTCTGTTTCTATAATTTGAAAGTAAACCTGAGGACCATTATAGACTTGCAGCCCAATATATAAACATGGGTGTGGGTATATACTTGTTAGGACCAGAAGGGGGCATAATCAAACCTTTAAAATGTCCAAAATCCTGCCTAAGTCAGCACTTGGACGTACTAATAGCAGGGACATCCAAGTACCAATAATCAAAACCAATTTTCTGAACATGCAGCACCTCTTCTAAGCTGCTGTGTGTCCAGAGATCAAAGGGGCATGTTGGGAGGTATGTTATGGGCGGGAATCAAGTGGGCTTAAACTTGGACATACTGCAGCGATAATCAAGGCTTTCCTAGTGGGAACTTAGGCGCCGGCAGTTAGATCTGTTTTAGTTGCATCTAAGTGCTTCAAAGCTGCCCAAACTGACCAGATTAAGGCATAATCCCCCCTCTTTACTCCCCCAGTGGTCACTAACCCCCTCCCACCACCCAGAGGGGGGGAACCAACATATTGAGTGCTTACCATCAGCTGATTGGGGCAGGGGAATTCCTATCAGTTGAGCCAGTTTCAGGGATTTCTGCCAGCTCAGCTGATTGGGATTCCCCCTACCAGGATCAGCTGAACTGGCAGATAGATTCCTCTCTCCCTCCCTCCCTCCCTCACAGATCCCCCAGCCCCCTCCACAGAGAGCCCCCTGTACTATACCCCTCCCCCCAATATCTCTCGACACCCCTGACACCACTGGCAACAATCCCTCTCCACATCACCTGATACATGACATTGAAATATTGAGCCAAAGGGCCTTAGACCCCTCCCTTTGCATCCCAAGATTCATTGGGAGAGGGAAGGCCCATCATTCGCTGCACGCAGCCCTATAGGCAGGAGGAAGTGGGCTACCCTCCTGCCGATTTTGCAGCGCAAGGTACGGGAGTGTCGGGTGATATTGGGGGGTGTTGCTAGTGCTGTCGGGTGATGTGGGGGGTGTTGCGGGATATTGGGGAGGGGTGTAGTGTGGGGGCTCTCTATGGAGGGGGCTAGAGAATCAGTGCTTGTGAGGGAGGAGAGAGGAATCTCCTTGCCAGTTCAGCTGATCCTGGCAGGGGAAATCCCCTTCAGCTGAGCCAGCAGGAATCCCTGAAACTGACTCAGCTGATGGGGATTCCCCTGCTGCAATCAGACAAGGTAATTACATTGTGCGTTTTTCATGTGGACATTTTTGTTTTGAAAATGGCCAAAAAAGATAGACGTCCTAAGGACCATGCATAGGTCATTTTCGAAAATAAAAGACAGACATCTGGCAGCTTTGAAAATGGATGTTTTTTCTACTGGTTTTGTGGACGTCTTGTCCAAAACATCCAACCTCAGACAACCTATCGAAAATGCCCTTCATAGTCTATATATGAAGCCTAAAATAGCAGCACCAAAAAGGAAGGTGCTTAGCACGATTCTATAAAATGCCTCTAAAGTTAAGCACAGTTTATAGAATCATGTATAGTGGCTAATGCTATCCTTGTGACCAACATTTAAGTACAAAAAATATCAAATAAACCACTCAAATGAAGGGGTCTATATTCAGTTGACTTTTAACCGTTATTAATCATATTTCCAATCGTATTATCTATGCAGGAAAAGGGCTCAGAATCAGGGAGTCCTACGTTTTATTGTCACATCGACTCTCGCTGTCAGCGTAGACGCTATTCATATAGCTACTCCATACTTCAATCACTGGCCAAAATCCTGCTTATTATATTTTTACTATTTAATATTTATTCCTATCATTTTATCCTTTTTTAAATTTCTAACTTGTGACTATTGGACTTTCCAATGAGCATTTAACTATGAGCATTCATTCAAGTGGTTTATTTGATATTTTTTGTATATTGGTTATTGATACCACTCAGTTAGAATTTCCCTAACATTTAAGTACAACCATTTAGCCAATGAAAACCAGGCCTAAATACCCCTAACTTTTAGGAATGCCCACGACTTGCCCGTGTGCCTCACCTGACCACACCTCCTTTTCCGTTCTGCGCACTAGAATTCAAGCACACTGTTTTATAGAATACGCTTAGAAAGTTGTGCCAATTATACGTTAATTCCCAATTATCAGCACTGATTGGCTTGTTAATTAAGTAGTGTTCACAAATTGGCAATTCACACAGATCTGCACTCGCAACTTTCATCGCGCTATACAGAATCTGGTGCTTAATGTATTTGTTAATTAACATAATGATTTTCAAAAAAGAAAGACGACCAAAAGACGGCATAAACCAGCACTTGGACGTCCTAATCGCCAGGATGTCCACGTGCCAATTTTCAAAACCATAATTCTAGACCTCTTGCTAGATTTTTTGACCGCTGTGCATTCAAAGTTCAAAGTGCGTGTTGGAGGCTTTGGGCTTGCTTAACACTTTGATATCTTGTGGTGACAATCAAATCTTTCCTAAGACATCCTGGACAAAACTTAGACATCCAGAGGAATCTAAACTGACCACTGGAGGGATAAAGTAATGACACACACACAGACTTCCTCAGTGGTCACTGACCCCCCTCTCACCCTAGAAAGATCTGAATGAAAGATTAGCACCTGGTATGGGAAAGCTTACTAGAGCTGCACACCGGTGTCTTAAGTAGCCTGGTGGGTGGACTAATAAGCCATAGAGAGGAGGACCCAGGCCCATAAGCCACTCTAACCACTACATTTATAATGGAAAGTGTGAGGCCACCAAAACCCGCCACCTGTAGCCAAAAGGGCTATCGGGGTGCTACACAGGTGGGTTTTGAAAAGCTGAAGATAAATTATAAAGGGGTTATGGGAGATGCTCTGTTGGCATGTCCTTGTGGCCAGTCCATTACAATGATGGCCCCTCCCACGTCCAAATGGTCTGGATTTGGGCATTTTGAACTTGGACATTTTTGTGGTCAAAAATAATGAATAAAGTTAAACGTCTTAAGGTGCCTAAATAGGCAATTTTGAAAAAAATATGTTTGAACATCCAGCAGTTTGGCTGGTTTCTAAAATGGCCATTTCTCTGTATGTCTTGCAGGAAATGTCCAAAGCCCCTCTATGTGTCGCTATGTATTGTGCAGGTGATTGTGTGTGTGTAATATGTGTATATCGTATCTACACACAGAGAAGAAACATAAGTGTTAAAAAAACGCACAAAGCGGAGCCAGGACAAAACGCACGCTGGAATCTTGACCCTACATGGGCTGTGTTTCGGCAAAGGTTGCCTTCCTCGGGGGTCCTGTGGGCAGAAGTCCAGCTGGAAAGCTAAGGCAAATTCTTGTGGAAAAAGCCGCAAGCAATTAAGAGGGCTGACACGGGCAAGAAACATGAGAGTCGGTCTGCCCCTCCCCCGCCCCCTCCCAATGTTCCTGGCATGAGCAGTAACCCCCATCGGCTCTTCCTCTGATGTCACTTCCTAGGTGAGGGTCCAGCTTGGGATCATTACACAGGTACAAGAGAAAGGAAGCAGCGCACACACATGGCAGTGGGGCTGGGGGGAGGTGCTCGTCCTCCTCTCTGCAACCCCCCCGCACCTCCCTCACTACACCTCTGAGTCTGCCCAGTTTACATCCAGGAAATACGAACTGATAAATATACACCCACATATTTCTGTCACAGGAAACACAGATGTTTGTTTCTCCCTCTCTTCCTTTCCACACAGCTCTATCCATCCCTTCTCTGGCCAGCAGTGTTTGACTTCTGAACAAAAAACATTGCTAAGCGTGGCTGGAAGCTCTTTCCTAAATTATCTCAGCAGCTCCCACCCTCCAGTCTTCTCAGCCGGCTCCTGTCACATCTGTCTTGTCCCCTGGTGCTTTCCTTCCTTTGCCTTTCCCAAAACAGATCCCAAGGCTTGGCTTTGTGGTTTTTTTTCCTTCCTTTGCTCGGATTATTTTTCTGCAACTGCTCTTTTTAGGGAATTGGGGTGGGGCTCTAGGCAGACACAGAATGCCAGTGGGAAAGCCAACTTCTCCGAGTCTGTACTCAGCTAAGAGCCGGAAATCAACCAATTAGTGCCTGGGATCCAGAACCCAGGAGAACGGTGAGTAAGAACTTGGGGGGAGGGGGGGCTAACTGCTATCCTTGGCTTGTGCACAGCACATGGTCACTGAATGCAGTCAAACAAGTGGGTCTGCACTTCTATAGGAGGGCCCCCACCCCTGGGGAAAAGCAGCAGAAGAGAGCAGGATATAAGGGGTTTGGATAAAAAAAAGAAGAGGAACAAGAAGACTAAACATTCAATTAAGCTTTTTCCCCATAGGTCTCCTCTGCCTTCTGGGCCACAGGTTACTCAGGGCTCCTACTGGAAACGGGATCTGATGCAGGAGAGAACACAGTGACTGTAATAGTGAAGAGTGACATACTGCATGATCAGCTGAGGAGTGGCCTAGTGCAGTGTTTTCTCAACTCAGTCATCTTGCCGGTCACGTTTTCAGGATATCCTCAATGAAAAGTGCTTACCCTGCCTCCATTATATGCAAATCTCTTTCATGCCTATTCATTGTGAACATCCTGAAAACCTAACTGGCAAGAGGGCATTCCAGGACCGAATTGAGAAACACTGGCCTAGTGGATAGTGTAGCGGGCTTTGATCCTGGAGAACTGGGTTTGATTTCCACTGCAGCTCCTTGTGACCCTGGGCAAGTCACTTAACCCTCCATTGCCCACTAGGGACAGAGAAAGTACCTACATATGATATGTACAGTGCTGTGTATGTCTAGTAGTACTGTAGAAATTAATACTAGTAGTAGTATGATGAGAGAGTACAGTGTGCAGACTGCATGAATTGCAATGGTGTATACACTGCATGGAAAAAGAGTATCTCAGTTGCAATGGTGTATACACTGCATAAAAAGAGAGTGTCTCAGTTACAATGGTGTGCAGACTGCATGAAAAGAGAATGCATCAGTTGCAATGGTGTATACACTGCATGAAAAGAGAGTGCCTCAGTTGCAATGGTGTGCAGACTGCATGAAAAGAGAGAGCATCAGTTGCAATGATTGCAATGGTGTATACACTGCATGGAAATAAAGTATCTCAGTTGCAATGGTGTGCAGACTGCATGGAAAGAGAGTATCTCAGTTGCAATGGTGTGCAGACTGCATGGAAAGAGAGTATCTCAGTTGCAATGGTGTGCAGACTGCATGAAAAGAGAGTGCCTCAGTTGCAATAGTGTGCAGACTGCATGAAAAGAGAGTGCATCAATTGCAATGGTGTATATACTGCATGAAAAGAGAGTGCCTCAGTTCCAATGGTGTGCAGACTGCATGAAAAGAGAGAGCATCAGTTGCAATGATTGCAATGATGTATACTAGTGCTGCCCGATTCACGATTCGAATCGATTCACTGATTCGAATCAGGTGAATTGATTCGAATCGATTCAATTTCCCAAAAAATTGGCCTTTTGATTCAATGATTGACCCTTCCCCCGTACCTTCCAAAAACAGGAGTTGCAGCATTGCCTCTTGCTGGCCATCCGCTGCCGCTCCTGCTTGAGGAGGAAGAGTCAGTCAGAAAGGCCTTCCCCAGCTTCCCCGCTCTTACCTCCTTAAGGCAGCTTGCAGGCTCGTTGCTGTTATAGCGATCCCTGCAGCTGCCTGTCGTCCTCAGCGGCAAGTTCTCTCTGCTACATCCTGCCCCTGCTCTGACATCAGGGACAGGATTGCAGCAGAGAGTATGTGCCGCTGAGGATGATGGGCAGCTGCAAGGATCGCTATAACACCAATGAGCCTGCAAGCTGCCATGTTAACTTAAAAGTAAGAGCAGGGAAGCTGGGGATGGATACAGGCTTGCGGGGGGAGCAGGTGTTCGCGGCAGGAAGCAGGCCGAAGAGTGCCTTCACGGCAGGAGGGTAGGCCATTGCGGGGGGAGGGCAGGTCTTCGTGGCGGGGAGCAGGAGAAAAGAATGCCTCACGGCAGGGGGGCAGGCCTTTGCAGCGGGGAGCAGGAAAAAAGAGTGCCTCACTGCAGGGAGGCAGGCCTTTGCGGGGGGGGGGCAGGAGAAAAGAGTGCCTCACGGCAGGGGGGCATGCCTTTGCAGGGGGTGAGGGCAGGTCTTCGTGGCGGGGAGGCAGGCTTGTTCAGAGGAAAGAGGAGGAAGGAGTAAAAGAGGGGAGGAGAGATGCCAGATCTGGGGTGAAGGGAAGAGAGACCAAACAAAAAAGAGGGGGAGAAAAGCAAAGGAGAAGTGCTGGACTAAAGGAGAGAGGGAGAAGAAATGCAAGACCACAAGGGGAAGGGTACAAGAGGGATAGATACTGCTCCAAAGTAGGTGGGCAGGGTGCAGGATGGCAGGAGAGATAGTAGGAGAAAGCCTGTACCTGGGGAAGGGGATACAAGAGGTAAGGAAGAGAGAAAGAAGAAGCTGGATATGGGGAGAGATAAGATGCTGGACATGGAGGGAACATAGGAACGGGGACAGTATTGGAGAGGAGAATAGGGACAGGGACACAGAAGAGAGATGCTGGATGAAAGGGTAGTTGAGAAAAGGAGAGATGGTGGATCTTGGGATGGTGGGGTCCATCGCTGCAGCTGCGGGGGGATGGAGATGAAAAAAAAAAGAAAGATGCCAGACCTCTGGGGGAGGAAAGGGAAACAGAAGGGGAGGACAGAGATGAAAGATGGATGGTTAGCACGGAGAAAGAAGAAAAAAGGAGAGCCTGATCAGAAGACAACCAGACCAACATGGGACCAACATGATTTGAAAAATAACCAGACAAGAAAAGGTAGGAAAAATAATTTTATTTTCTGTTTTGTGATTACAATATGTCAGATTTGAAATGTGTATTCTTCCAGAGCTGGTGTTGGACCGCGAACGTGAGCTAGGATTTAACTGAGAGAGGAAAAGTATTTTTTGTTTGTTTATTTTGTTTACACCACAGGACCAGTGTGGGTAGGAGAGGGCAAAGGGAGTGAAGAGGCTATAAAATAAACCCATCAGGATGTTTGGAAAAAAACACCCAATTGGGCAGGAAATTCGAATCGAATCGAAAAATCGATTCAATAGGCTGAATCGAATCGAAATTTTTTCCCCTGAATCGGGCAGCACTAGTGTATACACTGCATGGAAAGAGAGTATCTCAGTTGCAATGGAATCTTGTACCCCAATATATTAGAGAATTAAAAGATTTAACCCTATTTAAAAAAACTCTAAAAACATTTTTCTTTAAAGATGCTTATGATTCCTAGCATATTAATTATCAATTTTTACTTAAGCAGCTAAAATTACCCCCCTTTTTTGTTCTTTCCTTTTATGTTTTTCCTTTCCTTTTATATTTTTCCTTCTCTCCTATCCAAACATTGTAACTTTTTCCCCACTTCCCCACACAATTCTTGTGAGTTTTAACCCATAACAAAAGTTATTTTATATGTATGTATTTTGTATGTTAAGTTTTAACCCATAACAAAAGTTATTTTTGTTAACACCAATATTTTATTTGTATATTTTATTATGTTGTAGATTGCCTAGCAATTTAAATAGGCGATTCATTAAGAACAAATAAACTTGAAACTTGAAACTATACACTGCATAAAAAGAGAGTGCCTCAGTTGAAATGGTGTATACACTGCATGAAAAGAGTGCCTCAGTTGCAATGATGTGCAGATTGCATGAAAAGAGAGTGCCTCAGTTGCAGTGGTGTATACACTGCATGAAAAGAGAGTGCCTCAGTTACAATGGTGTGCAAACTGCATGAAAAGAGAGTGTATAATGCTCGAAGTATGGGAAACAAGATTCTGGATCTAGAAGCTTTGGTGGAAGAAGTGGAGTTGGATATAGTGGCGATCACGGAGATGTGGTTCATGGAGAACCATGACTGGGATGTAGTTATACCAGCCAATAATCTGTTCAAGAAAGATAGGGTAGGAAGAAATAGAGGACGAGTAGCGTTATATGTTAAAGAACATATTAAAGCCACACGATTGCAGGATCTGCAGGGCATGAAAGAGGCACTATGGACCAATTTGGAAAGAGGGAAAGGTGAATATATTTACATTGGTGTGATATACAGGCCTCCTTCAAAGACAGAAGAAGTGGACAGAGATTTAATTGTAGACATTCAGAATACCGTATATCTAAAAAAGGGGAAGTCTTGCTAATAGGTGATTTTAACATGTATATTGATTGGGGTATCCTTATTGCAGGGTCTTCTAGAAGTAGGGAGAACCTGGATTCTCTATAAGGAGAACTGTTCCGGCAGTTGGAAATGGAATCCACGCAAGATGGGGTTAAACTGGACATAGTGTTTGCAAACGGGGAAAGTGTTTCTGATGTTATAGTGGGTGATCATCTGGCAAGCAGTGATCACTGCATGGTATGGTTTAATATTAAGATGGGTATATAGAGGCTCATTCAAAACCAAAGGTTCTAGACTTTAAAAAAAACTAACTTTGTTCGGATGGGGGTTTACGTCAAGGAATTGTTGTCTGGTTGGGAACATCTGGAAGGAGTGGAAATGCAGCCGGCAAAACTGAAAGGAGTGATTGTAAGGGTGACAAACCTTTTTGTGAGGCAAGTAAGTAAAAGCAAGAGGAAAAGAAGGCCACTTTGGTTCTCAAAAGTAGTAGCTGAGAAGGTAAGGAATAAGAGGTTAGCGTTCATAAACTACAAACGATCACAGAAAGAGGAAAACAGGCAAAAATATCTGGAAAAGTTAAGAGAGGCTTGTCGAGTAGTCAGGAAAGCAAAGATGCAAATGGAAGAAAAAATAGCTGACACGGTAAAATGGGGAGACAAGACGTTTTTTAGATATATTAGTGATAGGAAGAAGTGCAAAAGTGGCATTGAGAGACTCAAAGGTGAAGGAGAGGAATATGTAGAAGCAGATAAAGAAAAGACCAAATTTCTTAACAAATATTTCTGTTCTGTGTTCACGGCTGAAGCACTGGGAGCGGGACCGCAGAAGACAAACGTGAATAGGTATGGAGGAATAATAGACCTTGATTGATTTTCAGAGGGTTGTGTTCGTGAGGAGCTAGCTAAAATAAAGGTAGCGATGGGGCCGGATGGTGTACATCCGAGGGTGCTGAAGGAACTTAGGGAAGTTCTGGTAGCTCCATTGACTGACCTTTTCAATGAGTCTCTAGAGCAGGGGTGTCAAAGTCCCTCCTCGAGGGCCGGAATCCAGTCGGGTTTTCTGGATTTCCCCAATGAATATGCATTGAAAGCAGTGCATGCAAATAGATCTCATGCAGATTAATTGGGGAAATCCTGAAAACCCGACTGGATTCTGGCCCTCGAGGACCGACTTTGACACCTGTGCTCTAGAGTCAAGAGTGGTACCGGAGGACTGGAGAAGGGCGGATGTGGTCCCTCTCCAGAAAAGTAGAAGTAAGGAAGAAGTAGGAAATTACAGGCCGGTAAGTCTGACTTCTGTGGTAAGCAAATTAATGGAAATACTTTTAAAACAGAGAATAGTCAAGTTTTGGGAATCTTGTGGATTACAGGATCAGAGGCAACATGGATTCACTAGAGGTAGGTCTTGTCAGACAAATCTGATCAATTTCTTTGACTGGATGACCAGAGAATTGGACAGAGGATATGTGCTAGATGTGGGTATTTAGATTTTAGCAAAGCTTTGACAGTGTTCCACACAGACGTCTAATAAATAAACTGATTACCCTCAGGATGGGTCCCAAAGTGATGGGCTGGGTCAAGAACTAGTTGAGTGGAAGGAGACAGAGGGCAGTGATCAATGGAGATCGCTCTGAGGAAAGGGATGTTACCAGTGGTGTGCCTCAAGGTTCTGTTCTTGGGCCTGTTCTTTTTAACATATTTGTAAATGATATTGCTGAAGGGTTGTTGGGTAAGATTTGCCTCTTTGCAGATGATATGAAAATCTGCAAAAGAGTAGACACGCCGGATGGGGTGAATAACATGAAGAAAGACCTGGTGAAGCTTGAAGAATAGTCTGAAATTTAGCAGCTAAAATTTAATGCTAAGAAATGCAAGGTCATCATTTGGGCTGCAAAAACCATGGGGATCTGTACAGATTAGGGAGTGAAGAGCTTATATGCATGAAAGAAGAGCTCACAAACGTAAGGAAGTTCTTATTCACCCAGAGAGTAGTAGAAATCTGGAACGCTTTTCCAGAGGCTGTTATAGGGGAAAGCACCCTCCAGGGATTCAAGAAAAGGTTAGATAAGTTCCTGCTGAACCAGAACGTACACAGGTAAGGCTAGACTCAAATAGGGCACTGGTCTTTCAACTAAGGGCCACTGCGTGTGCGGACTGCTGGGCATGATGGATCACTGGTCTGACCCAGCAGCGACAATTCTTAAGTTCTTATGATCTTAAGTTGGGCAAACAGGCTGAAAAGGTGACAACAAAAGCTAGAAGGATGCTAGGTTGCATAGGGAGAGGTATGGCCAGTAGGAAAAAGAAGGCATTGATGCCTCTGTATAAGACTCTGGTGAGACCTCATTTAGAATATTGTGTACTATCCTGGAGGCCACGCCTTCAAAAAGATGGAGTTGGTCCAGAGGAAGGCTGCTAAAATGGTGTGTGGTCTTCATGATAAGGCCTATGGGGACAGACTTAAAGAGCTCAATCTGTGTACTTTGGAGGAGTGAGGGGAGATATGATAGAGACGTTTAAAGACCTACGAAATGTAAATGTGCATGAGTCGAGTCTCTTTAATTTGAAAGGAAGCTCTGGAATGAGAGGGCATAGGATGAAGTTAAGAGGTTGATAGGCTCTAGAGCAGGGATCTCAAAGTCCCTCCTTGAGGGCCGCAATCCATTCGGGTTTTCAGGATTTCCCCAATGAATATGCATTGAAAGCAGTGCATGCACATAGATCTCATGCATATTCATTGGGGAAATCCTGAAAATCCGACTGGATTGCGGCCCTCAAGGAGGGACTTTGAGACCCCTTGCTCTAGAGTAATCTAAGGAAATACTTTTTTACAGAAAGGGTAGTAGATGCATGGAACAGTCTCCCGGAAGAGGTGGTGGAGTCAGAGAGTGTCTGAATTCAAAAAAGCCTGGGATAGGCACATGGGATCTCTCGGAGAGAGAAAGAGATAATGGTTACTCCAGATGGGCAGACTGGATGGGCCATTTGCCCTTTATCTGCCATCATGTTTCTTACTGCAGTCCTGTTGGATTTCCTTTCCGTAATCTGGTTCTTGCCACTGAATAGAACTGATTAGCCCTGAACAACCCTTTCATTACCAGATTTAAAGATCTAGACAAGCTTTTGGACACAATTAATTTGTGTGCAAAACCCAGTTTTACATAGAATGGGCACAAAATGAAAAACTGAAGCCAAGCTAGCCTGTGTGCCAAATCTGGTTTAGTTTATTACTTCACTTCCACTGCAGGTAAATGCATGCACAAGCTCCAGCCATTTCTGCTCGTTCGTCCTGGTCTTCAAAGCAGTCCTGTCATAGGATGCCTGCCTCAGCCTAGGAAAGTGTCCACAGAGACCACTAAGCAGCTACATCCTTTTTTCGGAGAACTGTGCATGCCACAGTAAAGCAAAGTCCTCTTTCCACTCCCTCACACGCATTGTTTTCATTCTCTCACTTCTAATTAATGTGACTCATTCAGAAACTATTCTACCAGAAGCCTCAGCCATGGTAATTGAGGTTCCTGGAACGTATCTCTTACCCTAAATGACCTTTTCCCCTTAGAAACGTTGTTAGCTTCTTTCCATCATTTGGCAGAAGCTGCGTTAACAAAGAGAAGGGGCTCATTTTCAAAAACGAAAAATGTCCAAACAGAGGCAGAAAGGGCAGATGGACGTTTTTCTTGCCAAACCTTTCCAATTCCCTTTTTTCAAAACCTATTTTCTAGACGGATTTTATGCTGTTGATCAGCAGTTCATCGAAATCTCAAGGGGGCGTGTTACCTGCGAGGTGTGGGTGGGTCAAGGGTGGGCTTATGACGTGGACATTTTCTGCCAAAATGAAACATTTAAGAATATGTCCAGGGCGCAGTTTGGACGTTTGGGGCTAGACCTGTTTGAATAACGAATAAGTGCCAAAAAGGTACCCAAATTGGACAGATGACCAGCAGAAGGATGTAAACATGACCCCCCCTTCACTCTCCCAGTGATCCCTGACCCCTTCCCACTCCCACCAGTATGCCAGCTGAAAGCTCACTTTTTCAAAGCTGCGCTTAAAGCACCATATTAGTTTGTCATTCCCTCTATAATCACTGTGTGAGCGGTCTGACCCAGCAGCGGCAATTCCTATGTTCTTAACCCTCTCTACCTCTTCATCCCCTTGTATTTCCCTACATAAACAGCATATATTGAGTCACCAGTGTGTCTGTCATAATTGAGCAGGGACCACCTCTTGCATGTTTAAAGTAGAGCAGCCCTTGTAATGCACAGAATGGAATGCTCACCTCTTACGGGGCAGCGTTTTCCAGCAGGTCTGGAGCACGTTTTGTGTGGTCAGAATGCAGCTGTTACACAAAACAGAAACAACAGCTGCGTCAATATCGTGTGTGAAATGGAAAGAAACTTGCTTTGATATGATAGAGACTTACAAGATCATGAAGGGCATAGAGAGAGTAGAGAGGGACAGATTCTTCAAACTTTCAAAAAAGAAAAGAACAAGAGGGCATTTGGAAAAGTTGAAAGGGGACAGATTCAAAACGAATGCCAGGAAGTTCTTCTTTACCCAACGTGTGGTGGACACCTGGAATGCTCTTCCAGAGGATGTAATAGGGCAGAGTAATAGGGGTTCAAGAAAGGATTGGACAATTTCCTGCTGGAAAAGGGGATAGAGGGCTATAGATAGAGGATTACTGCACAGGTCCTGGACCTGTTGGGCTGCCACGTGAGCGGACTGCTGGGCGCGATGGACCTCAGGTCTGACCCAGCGGAGGCATTGCTTATGTTCTTATGCTTGAGAGCTGCGGCAATCGGGAGCTGCTTTTGTGCACGGACGCCAGGCACAGGTTCTTCCCCTTTCACCTGGGGTGCATATCCTTTGCATGCTATTTGTGCTGAGCATAGCCTGGCAAATCCAAATCACCCCCAACCCGGTGCATCCTGCCCTAAATCCTCTCAACTAACCCTTCTCTGCTGCCTTAGACCCGGCAGTATATTTCTGGCATTAAGCATGTGTTCAAATCTCCTGTTAACTTCTGTGACTTCACTTCTGCATTGAACCACTTTGCACATGATAGCTTTCTACATCAGCCCTACCTAGGTGACTTATATAACTCGGGCAGACCTGAGCTCTCGCCTCATCCCCTTATCCAGATACCATCCTATGCCCTTCCGTCCCTCCCCCCTTGGCTCTGGCCTGAACTGGTCTCACTTCACTCTGATTAATCCCTTATTCTGTTGTCCCTTGCTTTTGGTGCCTTTTTTTCTTGGACGCACAAACCTTGTACTCTGTTGGGTTGGATTTATGCATCAACAAAGAAGCCGTTTTGCTTTATGAATTCCAATTTACAGTGGCCCCTGACACAGGCGCTTATGTTCGCTGAAACACAGTACTGTGTGGGGTCCATGTTACTGGATGTCCTGGCTCTTGCAGATTGCTCACTGTCCGTTCCCACTGCTTTCTCTGTTGTTCAGTGTTTGTTGGGATCTCGTCCTGTTGGACTCCAGAACCAGCCAGGCAGAGGTAGCGGGTTGACTGGGCAGAGCCAGTCTGCACCCTTCTCGCTCCCATCACAAATCCACCTGGTTAACTGGGTAACTCCTGTCTTCATATCTTTTTTGTAATACTACATTTACCGTGCTATGTTTTATTGAACTATGTCTCACCATACCATGATTTGTCATTTGCTGTTTTGCCAATGTTTACCATACTGTCTTTTACCATACTATGGTCCAGATTCACTAACCTGCCAGATCAGGCCCGATCTGGGCAGGTCCGACGAATTCTGCAAAGTTAAATATACAGATGGGGGTGATCAGAGAAATGCCCCCTTCTGCCTGCCCGGATTGCTGGTGTGCGATCCCTGTGCATGCGCAGACCATCTGTTTTCCCTGCAGATGGTCTGCACATGCGTTTTGTGTCCATTTTTTTGTTTTTTTGGACTCCCCATTGGCGACTCTTCCCCCCCCCCCACCAACAAGTCGGTCACCGGACAAGTCGGTCACCTGCCGCTCTGCGCTCCCCATGCTCTCGCGAGCCTCGGCTCGCTTTGCCATATCTTTATTTTTTAATTGAGCCCATGGTTTTAATCCGCTTAAAGCCCACGGATTAAAACCACGGGCTCGCAGTGCAGGGCAGAGCAGGGCGGCATTCGGTCACTTTTTAATGAAAAATAATGCATTTTCACCCTTTAATTTTGCAGCCAGAGGCGAGAGACCTTCCCCCCCCTCCACCCCTCAGACCAGAGCAGGGTGGCACTCGGGGCAAGCAGGCAGGAGAGATTGCAGAGCAGAGCAGGGCAGAGTGCAGGTTTGAAAAGACGTTTTCGACTGGTCCCCAGCAGTTGCTTCTTCATTTGATCATCCAGCCCAGTCGGATGTGAAATTTTGTGTTGTGAATCGTGTCCCTGCCTACTTTGCATGTGTTTCACCTCATCTGCATGCACGAATTGGAGGATGGTCGGCAGAGAGGTAAGTGAATCGGGCCGGAGGGAAATTTGGTCGCTAAGGGGTCGCAAACCACGATCGGTTTGCTTTGTGAATCTAGCCCTATGTCTGAGAGTATGGCAATGTGGTTAGAGCTGCAACCTCGGCACCCTGAGGTTGTGGGTGTGAACCCACTCTCCTCCTTGCGACCCTAGGAGGGTCACCTGATCTCCCATTGCCCCAGGTACATTAGATTGTGAGCCCATCAGGACAAGTAGGGAAAAAAGCTTGAATAACTGAATAAATTAATGTAAACTGAGCTCCCCTGGGAGAACGGTATAGAAAATTTAATAAATAAAATTGTCTCACACCTCAGTTCTATGACCCCCCCCTCCCCTTTTCATGAATATGGAGGGGGAGAGAAGAGTGGAGCAGAAGAGAGAAAGATAAAAGCGGGAGGAGAGAAAAAAGATAGAGGGTAAAGGAGGAGAGTCAGACAGTCTGGAAGTCAGAGACTCACTTAAGAAAAATGTTAGTTCTGTGGTTCCTATTCCAAGAAATATAAGGCTGCTCGCCAGGACATCAATTCAAATGAAGACTCCAGTGACCCTCATCCCCCCCTCCAACCATTTCATAAAGTGCCCCCCAAAAATTGGGGGTGTCATGGCAGAAAACTGAGTAGGACTGCAAGTGGACCCTCCCCCCTTCTTTGCTGCCCCTGATAACTGGCTTGTGGGCTGGCACCTTTGGTGGAAAACCAGTGGTTGCAGGCCTGCTCTTTGGCTGTGAGATTGGGCTGGCGAAGCGTCTCTTATTCTTTCATTGGCTCTCACATCGCCTTTAACTTGTAATTTCATTCCCATTGGGATAAAGGAATTCTGCTGTGGAAATGCAGGGATGGCAGAGAGTGAAACAAAATCTTTTGCTGTCTCTTTCTCCTCCATTGCCAAATCCAGACTCCGTTCCTTTTATCTTGTTGTACCATATGCCTGGAATAGACTTCCTGAGTTAGTACATCAAGCTCCGTCGCTGGCCTTTTTAAAATCTAAGCTAAAAGTCCACCTTTTTGAGGCTGCTTTGAACTCTTAAACCACTAGTCACTTGTTCAGTGTCCATGCTTATTTTAATCATTTGCACAATAACTAACTCCCTAATCCCTTTATAAGCCCTGTTAGTAGTAGGGTCAATTTTTGGGAAGGCCTCCAAATGCAAACTTTGGACCCCTTTCACAAAGCTAGAGTGGCCAGAGAAGAAAAAATTATAAAACTAGGTTACAAGGAGGAAGGCTTAGGAGTAATGTTAGGAAATTCTTCTTCACGGAGAGGGTGGTAGATGCCTAGAATGCCCTCTCGAGGGAAGTGGCAGAGAGGAGGAAGTTGATGGAATTAAAAAAGCGTGGGATAAAAATAGAGGATCTCTAATTAGAAAATGAAGGATGTAACGTAAAGAACTAAGGCCGGTATTGGACAGACCTGTGTGATCTGTGTCCCATATATGGTGATTCGGTGTAGGATGGGCTGAGGTGAGCATCAATGTGAACTCCACTAATATGGAACAGGAGGATGTTACTGGCCAGACTTTACGGTACATGTCCTGCAAACAACAGGATGGTTGGATAGGCTGGAGTGAGCTTGGACGCCAACTTCAACCTTTGGAACCTAGGACAAGACCAGACTTTACAGTCTACGGCCCAGAATTATCAAAGAAGAGACAAATTAATCTAATCATGTATTTTTGAATGAGTATAACTTATGGTCTTTATCTGCCGTCATTTACTATGTTACTATGTAAGGACACCGAAGCCCATTGGAACTGAATGGACTTTGATGCATTTACCGCGGCAGCTTTGTAAAAGGGTCTTTAGGTTGCTATAGTCTGCCCCTCTGCATATATTTTCTGATGCTTACAGTGGTCATAGAGCCAGTGGGGCTCTTTAGAGTGGCCTGGGAGGATGAGGGGCATGTTTTAAATACCATAGAGCTAGTTGGAGGCAAGGAAAGGGAGAAAGAAGAAGAGGCAAAAAGGGGACCAACAGAACAGGGTTGGGGTTAAAACATGGCAGAGAGAGAACAAGAGGACAGTGAGTTGGGAGGACATTGTAAAGAACCCAACAAATTCCTCAGCAGAGTCAGAGACTGATAAATCAATGGATCAAGGCATCTCGAGGGACAGGATCTTCACTCCCGCAGAGTCAGACTGGTAAACTGAAGAATTGAGGAATCTTCATCCACCGCAGAGTAAGAAACTGCTAAACTCCAAGTTTCCAAGTTGAGTTAGAGTTTACTCTTCCACCCAGTGGATGACCTTCTGGGCAGCTTCCAACCTTATACATAAAATAAGAAAATAGAGTTATATTATTGTACACATAGACATGTAGAGAGTAGGTTCAGGGGTAGAATTACAATGACTGATAGAATAGAGGGTGAGAATAAAACATATGAGGAAGGGAGTGGTACAGTGTATCTGATTACCTGCTGATAAAAGCATCTTGAAATAAAAAAAGTTTTACTGGCCATCTTAAATTTATCCAAGGAAGTTTGTAACTGAAGGGTTAGTGGGAGGGAGTTCCACAGTTAGAGTCCTTGAGTAGAGAAGACATATGTTCATGTACTATGGCACAATAAGTTGAAACTGATGAAAATCGAAACATAGAACCTTCATCCCCACAGAGTCAGAGATCAGTAAACCAAGGAATCTCAAGGTATAGAACCTTCATCCCCACAGAGTCAGAGATCAGTAAACCAAGGAATCTCAAGGTATAGAATCTTCTTCCCCACAGAGTCAGAGATCAGTAAACCAAGGAATCTCAAGGTATAGAATCTTCTTCCCCACAGAGTCAGAGATCAGTAAACCAAGGAATCTCAAGGTATAGAATCTTCTTCCCTGCAGAGTCAGAGATCAGTAAACCAAGGAATCTCAAGGTATAGAATCTTCTTCCCCACAGAGTCAGAGATCAGTAAACCAAGGAATCTCAAGGTATAGAATCTTCTTCCCCACAGAGTCAGAGATCAGTAAACCAAGGAATCTCAAGGTATAGAATCTTCTTCCCCACAGAGTCAGAGATCAGTAAACCAAGGAATCTCAAGGTATAGAATCTTCTTCCCCACAGAGTCAGAGATCAGTAAACCAAGGAATCTCAAGGTATAGAATCTTCTTCCCTGCAGAGTCAGAGATCAGTAAACCAAGGAATCTCAAGGTATAGAATCTTCTTCCCCACAGAGTCAGAGATCAGTAAACCAAGGAATCTCAAGGTATAGAATCTTCTTCCCTGCAGAGTCAGAGATCAGTAAACCAAGGAATCTCAAGGTATAGAATCTTCTTCCCCACAGAGTCAGAGATCAGTAAACCAAGGAATCTCAAGGTATAGAATCTTCTTCCCCACAGAGTCAGAGATCAGTAAACCAAGGAATCTCAAGGTATAGAATCTTCTTCCCCACAGAGTCAGAGATCAGTAAACCAAGGAATCTCAAGGTATAGAATCTTCTTCCCTGCAGAGTCAGAGATCAGTAAACCAAGGAATCTCAAGGTATAGAATCTTCTTCCCCACAGAGTCAGAGATCAGTAAACCAAGGAATCTCAAGGTATAGAATCTTCTTCCCCACAGAGTCAGAGATCAGTAAACCAAGGAATCTCAAGGTATAGAACCTTCATCCCCACAAAGTCAGAGATCAGTAAACCAAGGAATCTCAAGGTATAGAACCTTCATCCCCACAGAGTCAGAGATCAGTAAACCAAGGAATCTCAAGGTATAGAACCTTCATCCCCACAGAGTCAGAGATCAGTAAACCAAGGAATCTCAAGGTATAGAACCTTCATCCCCACAGAGTCAGAGATCAGTAAACCAAGGAATCTCAAGGTATAGAACCTTCATCCCCACAGAGTCAGAGATCAGTAAACCAAGGAATCTCAAGGTATAGAACCTTCATCCCCACAGAGTCAGAGATTAGTAAACCAAGGAATCTCAAGGTATAGAACCTTCATCCCCACAGAGTCAGAGATCAGTAAACCAAGGAATCTCAAGGTATAGAATCTTCTTCCCCACAGAGTCAGAGATCAGTAAACCAAGGAATCTCAAGGTATAGAATCTTCTTCCCCACAGAGTCAGAGATCAGTAAACCAAGGAATCTCAAGGTATAGAATCTTCTTCCCTGCAGAGTCAGAGATCAGTAAACCAAGGAATCTCAAGGTATAGAATCTTCTTCCCCTCAGAGTCAGAGATCAGTAAACCAAGGAATCTCAAGGTATAGAATCTTCTTCCCTGCAGAATCAGAGAATTGAGGTATCTCAAGGGATAAGATCTTCCCTCTCCCCTAGAATGTCAGAAGCTGAGCAAAACCTCCTTCACCTCCTGCAGAGTCAGAGACATCTAAACTGAGGAATTAAGGAGTCTCAAGGGACCGGATCTTCAACATGCACCCCCCCCACACACACACACACACTCAGAGTTGGAGACCAGTAAATTACGACTACTACTATTTATTATTTCTATAGCACTGAAAGGAGTATGCAGCGCTGTACATTTTAACATGCAATAGACAGTCCCTGCTCAGAAGAGAAAACTGAGGAATTGAGGAAAATGACATCATAACAACCACCAGTGACACCTCCTCAGCCTAATAGTGCAGGGGAACTGGGTTTGATTCCCACCGCAGCTACTTGTGATTGGGCAAGTCGCTTAACCCTTCACTGCCTTAGCTACTGTGATTGTAACCACAGAAAGGTGGCATGTCAAATCCCATCCCTTTCACCACCAAGGAGGATGTTTAAAATCGGAGTGCTCATCAGGTAGCCATGAATTCAGTTTATTATAAAAGGTGCAGTGGTTAGAGCTACAGCCTCAGCACCCTGAGGTTGTGGGTTCGAATCCCGCACTGCTCCTTGTGACCCTTAATCCCCATTGCCCCAGGTACGTTAGATAGAGTGGGAGCCCACTGAGACAGTTAGGGAAAAATGCTTGAGTACCTGAATAATTTATAATCGCGTAGAATTGTAGGATATGCTGAATATAAATTATTTCATATATATACACACAATATTCAAAGAGCTTTATAATACTAAGTGATTGGGGTAATAATAGTGTAATCATGGTTGCCCCAGAGCATGAAAATGGCTGTAGATGCATTGAACAAGAAATTGGAAATTCTGCGTGGCATGCCTGACGCGGAGCATTAATGCCTGTATCCCGCGTGGCACCATGGGACATGAACTCCTGCTATTTTTATGGCAGTGCAGGGCAGTGCCCTTTTGCTTCCATCTTCCTCAGTACCTTACCAGGGCAGCCTGAATCTTTCTCTTTGCTTTCAAGGTAATATAAAGAAATAAAGGAAATATTTTTATTGGACTAACTCAACGCATTTTATAATGAGCTTTCAAAGGTGATCCTTCTTCAGATCAGAAATAAGCAAATGTTGACAAATATCAGTATACTGTATATTTCACTCTTTGCTTTCAGAACTAGTTTTATCCATTGGGGAAACCATCTGCCTTAGGGGCTTTCCCAAACTCATTACTTGAAAAGTCTGGGCTATAGCAACAGGGTAGACAGCTTAGTGCCTTACTCGGTCCTTTCATTCACCCACAACCAGGCTTCTCTTTGGCATTCTTGTGTCTGTGGCAGTGCATCTAATGGTACAAACCACTTCTGTTTCATGCAAACACAGACTGGAAGCTCTTTGATGTAGTGTTGTAATCATGTGAAATATTTAATGCTACATAAACCTTATTCCAAATTATGCTGAGCTCTTTCCTCTAGGGGACCACTTATGAGGCTGGGAGGTCAGTAGTTGGAGTAAAGATGTATTTCCATACAGGAACAGTTCTGGTTGAATTAAATCTCACAATACAAGTAAGGCCCGTAGAGATTTAAGATTAGTACTAAAGAAAACCTGGGACAATCCCAGAGAAAAGAAGGTAAAACAAGGCACACAAACAGGATGTGTGATACCACAGTGCAAAGAGAAACAGACAGTGATCAGCTGGGCCTTGCAGCTTCATATGCAGCCTTGGGATGCTTCTCCTTCTTTTCTCTTCTCCCCTAACAGTAATGATCTCTCCTTCTTTTGTTTGATCCTCACAGGAAACTTCCACAATGACCTACCTTTTGGTCCCTGGGTCGCTGATCATCTCCTGTCTCCTTATTCTGGTGCAAGTGCCAACTGATACTGTTCTGACGCAAGCTTACTATACCTCTCGACCTGAGAGGGAGCCAGAAAACCCCCAGGGAGAAGAGCAGCTTCAGAACCAGCCACATGAGACTATGACATCGTCGACTCCATTCCAGCAGCACCCAACTTCCAGGTGAGACCATGTGTGCAGATTGTAGAAGGATTTATGGTTCACTTAGCAGTATTATAAACACGTTACGTTTCTGTTAAGTGGTCTAGAGAAAACCATAACCTTTTATTCAAGTTCAAATATCATGGTCTAATTATACGACACAAACCCAGGCTAATGAGAAATATCTTTATTATGAAAATAGAAAAATATAATTCACAAGCCAGCTGCAGAATCTAAATATTGTTCAAAATATCTAATTACACAAATGAAACTCAGTACATGATTATCACAATCTAATGGTTAGACAACTAAGTAAAACTTCTTGTTAAACACACACTATTCCTTATAATAATAATCCCTGATTAGCAAATGATTATATTATCACCCAGGTAACTTTTCAACCCTTTACCTTTATAATTGATTCCTATCTAATTCCCAAGCTAATAAAAGTAATTTCCGTATGCTCACCCTTAATTAGCCTCTCCGGCACGATTAGGTGGAAGAGAAAACTTTTTGTCAGCTGGAAGACGTCAGGAATACCGTTGTAAAAGTTACACGTGTTGAAAATCCTTGATGAGGCTATAAATCATCAGCAATAAGTTCCGTTTATCTGTGCTAAGTTCAGAACAGTTTTTAAATGTCCGAATTTCTATCTCTTAGGCAGAGAATCACACGAGGTAACTTACAGGTCTAATTATTGAAAGAAAAAGTTTACAATTAGAACATCTGTGAGCAGATCTGAGCTTCCCCGGACCTTATCACAGACTAACTAATTATTAATTAATTAGCACCTTTCTTTTCTTGAATCTCATCAGATGACTTCCTCGGACCAATCCAGAAACAGAACTTGATGAATAGCCTTTCTGTATAAAGTATCATATATGCTGGAAGACCCAGGGCCGTTAGACAGATAAGAACAGAATAATTTCTTCAAGATTCACACTGTCCCATTATTAAAGCACAGATGAATGCCCTTGAATAGCAACATTCGGGTACATCCCCATAATGCATCATTCTTCTTACTTCTTGCAAAATTCATGCTGGAAAGTTGCTTGCAGAGAGATATTCTTGAAACAATGGTTCAGGCTTGATGACATCATGGAGGCCTAACCTTCAGGTGTGAATACGGAAATATCCCTACAAGATCAAGGAATCAAAAGGGAACTAGAGATGACCAGTCAGATTTTCAGGATATCTCTAATTAATATATACGAGGGGTTGCTGAAAAGTTCTCAGGCCAACCAACCAGCTTCCTAAATTCTGAGTGTTATTTTGTCTCTCTAGCTGAAAAGAGAGTATCTTATTTTATTAAGTGCCAGTTTGTAGAAATTAAATTCTCTGTTTTGACATTGTTTCAGATCATGGATTGAAACCTATCCACAACATTCTCTTCTTGGTTGAGCTGAGAACTTTCCAGCACCCCCTCGTGTGTCTACTGGTGCTATGGAAATGATTAGTGATAGATCAGCATAGTGGTGCTGGGTGAGAGAGTGGATACAGGATAGAGTATGAATTTTGATAGTCTGCCTTTCTGTAATTATAATCAAAGCAGTTTACATACAATTATATACTTTGTCCGGGTTTTGAAAAGCTTCTATGAAATCGCCATTGGGCAGGAGGGCATCCACACATGAGGGCTGAGGCGGGGATGGGTAGAACTGGGCAGGCCTGGGGGTGGGACTAGGTGTCCGGATTTTCCAAATGGAAAATCTGGTAACCCAGTTCCCCTGGTTCTCATGTTATTATACAAACCGCTAGGCTATTCCTCCACTCACAGTGTATGTAGCACTGGTAGGATGGGAGTAGAGAGGTGATACAGCATACCAGTGGGGAAGGGGGCTAGGCAATGCTGGTGGGTGAGGAAGTGGATATAGTATATGTAGCACTAGCAGGGTGGAAGTAGAGAGGTGATCTAGCACAGTAGTGGGGGAGAGGACTACAGGGTGGGAGACTCATACCCACTACCTAAGATCCATTCCACCCCCACCCGTACTTGCAGGAGTCAACATATTCATAGGGGATCTGACTCAAGGGCTTCAAGGTAAAATAACACTATTCACCGATGACGCCAAACTATGTAATATAGTAAGTGAATGCAGTTTACAGAATTATATGGCGCAGGACCTGTTTACATTGGAAAGTTGGTCCTCAACCTGGCAGCTAGGCTTTAATGCTAAGAAATGTAAGGTCATGCACCTCGGAAGCGGAAATCCATGCAGGACGTACTTCTTGAACGGAGAAACTTTAACTAGGACTTCAGCAGAACGAGATTTAGGAGTAATCATCAGTGCAGACATGAAAACTGCCAATCAAGTGGAGAAGGCTTCATCTAAGGCAAGGCAGATATTGGGTTGTATCAATAGAAGTTTCGTCAGCCGAAAACCTGAAGTCATAATGCCGTTGTACAGGGCCATGGTGAGACCTCATCTGGAGTACTGTGTGCAATTCTGGAGGCCACATTACAGTAAAGATGTGCGCAGAATTGAATTGGTTCAGCGGACAGCCACCAGGATGATCTCGGAGCTCAAGGGTCTCTCGTATGAAGAGAGACTGAACAAATTGCAGCTCTACACTCTTGAGGAACGTAGGGAGAGGGGAGACATGATCGAAACATTTAAGTACCTCACGGGACATGTTGAAGTGGAAGATGATATTTTCTTTCTCAAGGGACCCTTGGCCACAAGAGGGCACCCGCTCAAACTCAGGGGCTGAAAATTTCATGGCGACACCAGAAAGTATTTCTTCACAGAGAGAGTGGTTGATCATTGGAACAAGCTTCCAGTGCAGGTGATCGAGGCAGACAGCGTGCCAGACTTTAAGAATAAATGGGATACCCATGTGGGATCCCTACGAGGGTCAAGATAAGAAAATTGGGTCATTAGGGGGTGGGTAAGCAGAGTGGGCAGACTTGATGGACTGTAGCCCTTTTCTGCCGTCATCTTCTATGTTTCTATGTAATTTACTTGCATGCAGCCCTCTGTTTCCTCCCAACCCCAACAGCCTCCCATGGTGGTTTTTTTTTTTTTTTAAGATGGACTTCATTATTCAACCAATGAGTGATCCAAGCCTCATTCTGATGCTTCAGCTGCCTCTCTCCATATGTTCCAAGCCTCATTCTGGTGCTCCAATTGCTTCTCAGTGCATTCCAAGCTTCAATCTGGAGTCACCAGAGATTTTGACTAAACTCTTGTGGAAATCCTACAGCAACTTCTTAATCCCATGGAACTTTTTCCATACCTTCTTCCATTCCCTCAATCCCCATTTCCATGCACCACTCTAGTAGATACAGCATATGTAGCGCTGTCAGGGTGGGAGTAGAGAGGTGGATACAACATGGCCCTGGATAGGAGAGTGGATACTAGCAAAGGAGTGGGATCCAGCATGGTGTTTGAGGGGTTAAATGACAGCGTTTTCTTTTTAGGAGTGGTAGAGAATAATACTCTCCCATTAATATTTCTCCTTGATTTCTGTCTTACAGGGTTGAAGAAGAGCAAGCTGGGACAACTGCAAATTCACATTCTTCATCTCCCCCCTCCCAGTGTGTGCGCTGCTGTGATCCCCTTGCTCACGTACCTGTGTATCCTGTATACCAACCAGTTCCCCAAATTAATATTACTCTGTTGAAAGGTAAGATGGACTTATTTGATAAGACATGGCGGTGCCTCTCCTGAGCTCTGTAACTATCTAGTTCTGAGAACGGCTAAAGAGATAGAGTTGAAGTTCAGAGGATCAGGACTGAGCTGGAACAGTTAACTAAAGCAAGAACCCCTTGTAGATATATTCAGAGAAGACAGACAGTAACATTTCCATTTGTTATCTCATGTGCTGGTCTTTTCCATAAGCATCAGAGGGTTTATGCTAAAATCTATATAAGAACATAAGAAAACCGAAAACACACGAAAACCACCTGGAAAAAAATTAACAAACAATACAAACTTCTAATAAAAGAAAAGAGAAAAAAACATTACACCAACCTAATAGGCACGGAATCCCAAGACACCAAAAAACTATTCCAAATATTAAAAGATCTAACTAACACCATACCCTATTTGACCACTAACATAACTCCTCCCCTTCAGCCTCCCTCCTAGCTGAACACTTCAAGAATAAAATTACAAACACCAGAGCTACTCTCATTAGTAACCCAACCCACCTACTCGAAGTCACAATACTCCTCACAGAAAATGAATCTTGTGCTGCAGACAGATCTTGGTCCCAATTCCCTAAGATACATTGGACCGAATTCAACAAACTCTACAATAAGTACAGCCACGCATCATGTGAACTCAACCACTGCCCGCCATATCTCCTGTCATCAGCGAGCACTAAGTTCCGTACCTTACTCCTACACTGGATACAAACCATGCTCACAGATAGCATTTTCCCGAATGACGTCAGCGAAATCATCATCACCCCAATCTTAAAAGACCCAAAAGGACCAACAGACCTCTCATCCAACTACAGACCAATAGCCTCAATACCTCTATATATCAAACTAACAGAAGGATTAGTGGCCAAATTCCTCACCAACTGTCTCAAGGACCATAACTTACTCCATCCCATGCAATCCAGCTTCAGAACTAACTTCAGCACAGAGACACTACTAGGCTCCCTTATCGACACAGCAAGACAACACCTTAGCATTGGAAAAAAAAATGCTGCTCATACAGTTCGACCTGACGGCGGCATTTGACCTGGTAGACCATAACATCCTACTGCAAATCTTGGACTCAATAGGCATCTCAGATAAAGTATACTCATGGTTTGAAGGTTTCTTAAAATCCAGAACATACAAAGTAAAATCAGACAAAGAAAAATCCAAACCTTGGTCCAACCCCTGTGGCGTTCCACAAGGGTCCCCACTGTCCCCCACTCTCTTCAACCTATATACGGCCTCTCTTGGCGTTTACCTGAACAAACAAGGCCTATCCTCTTATAGCTATGCTGATGACATCACCATCCTCATTCCTTTCGACCAACCAATGCTCTTAATGTCAGACACACTACACAGAACTCTAGCAACATTTACGACTTGGATGGAAGACCACAAATTGAAACTCAACCCAGACAAAACTAAATTCATCCTCCTAGAAAATAACAAAATCCCAACCATAACCAACTTAGAAATCAACTCTATCAACTACCCTTTGCAAACCACCCTAAAACTTCTAGGTATGACTATTGACAGAGGCTGCACCATGCAACCACAAATTAACAAAACAATACAGAAATCTTTCGCAGTTATGAGAAACCTTAGACAAGTCCGAAAATTCTTCAAAAAAACACAATTTCAGCTCCTAGTACAATCTCTAATCCTAAGTATCCTAGACTATTGCAACATCCTCTACCTCACCTGCAATAATGATTAAACAACTACAGACAATTCAGAATACAGCTCTGAGACTCGTCTATTCATTGAAAAAAACAAGATCACATTACTGAGGCATACATCGATTCACGTTGGCTTCCAATCCAGGAAAGAATACAATTTAAATGCTACTGATTCCTATTTAAAACTATAAATTGTTTATTGTTTATTGTTTATTTTAATTATTTGATTAAACGCCTTATCGATTCTACAAAGCGTTGTACAGAGTAAAAAAAATTTTTCCTTTAGACAAACAATATTACAATTAATACATACAGACGAACTATAATACATACAAAGTTGTTGTGGACGAACGAACAAAAGACACACAAGGTAAAGAGGGGAGAAATACAATAGTTATAGTAAATGGAAGAGACATTATTGGAAAAAACAAAAGGGCAGGGAGATTAATTAAAAAAAGTAAAAAAGAGATTAAAATTAAGACGTCAGTTAAAATTAAATTTAAGATAAAGTAAAACTTCAGTTAAAAGCATCTTTAAATAGGAAGCATTTTAATTTGCTTTTGAATGATGTTAGATTATTTTCCATTTTTAAATACAACGGAAGAGAATTCCAAATCGTTGGGGCTGTTACCGAAAAAATGGTAGTACGACGTGTGCCAATCATCTTCAATGAAGGGATATTAAGGTTAGATTGGGTTATGGATCTCAAAGATCTTGGTGGGTCATAAGGGATCAATAATCTATCAATGAAAGCTGGAGAATTAGTTTGCATGGTTTTAAATGTTAAAAGAGCTATTTTATAAGTTATCCGATGTGAAATTGGCAACCAGTGGGCGTCTTTTAGCAGAGGGGTAACATGATCGTACTTTGATGCTTTTGAAATTAACTTAATGGCCGTATTTTGAATTAACTGTAAACGTTTCAAATCCTTATGATATATTCCTTTTAAAAGTGAATTGCAATAGTCTATTTTTGAGATTACAAGTGAATGAATCAGTACGTTAAGGGAACTGGTGTCGAGAAGAGGAGCCAGTGTTCGAATCATTCTTAGTTTGTAAAAGCAGTTTTTGACTAAGGCGCTTATTTGCGGACGGAAAGTAAGCCTGCTGTCTATGAGGACCCCTAAAATTTTTATAGTTGTAGTCGGTGCAAGTGGGGTGTTATCGATAGTAACTGGGGAGATTAGTTGCGCCCCCTCTTTTTCAGGGAATAAAAGAGTATTAGATTTTGAAATGCTTAAAGAGAGCTTATTAGAATTTAACCAGTCATAAACTATACTGAGTTTATGGTTAATTGACTGAATCTCAGATTGGTCAGTTGATTCTATGGGGTGCAATAGTTGGAAATCGTCCGCGTAAGCATATACTGTGAACCCTATTGATTGGCAGAGAGTCAGGAGAGGGGACAGGTAGATATTAAACAATAGAGGCGATAAAATGGAGCCTTGAGGAATACCAAAGTTTGAATGAATAGATTTTGATTTTGAATTATTAAATTGAACTGTCGCGGCTCGCTCAGAAAAGTATGATTGGAACCATTCAAGGACGTGATCATCCACACCTATAGAAAAAAGACGATTCAATAAAAGGTGATGGTCGATAGTGTCAAATGCTGCAGCGAGATCTAATGAAATTAGAAGAACAGATTTATGATGGTCAAGATAATAATTTATGGATGTAATGAGGCCGAGTAATGAGTACTCTGTGGAATGGTTTATGCGAAAACCGGTTTGATTTGGGTGAAGAACACGTGTTTTATCTACGTAATCTGATAGTTGTTGAAATACAATTTTTTCCGTTAATTTGCATAAAAAAGGGAGGTTTGCTATTGGTCTGTAATTAGAACAGTTGTCCAGATTATTCTTTGGATCTTTGATAATTGGAAATATAGTAGAATGTTTCCAATCGGGAGGGATTTTAGCTGTGGACAAACTAGTGTGAATAATTTGAAGTAAATATGGTCCAAAAACATTAAAATGACGTTTAAGGAAAAATGGAGGGATAGGTTCGAATTTGGAGCCTTTAATGTTAATGCTGTGTAGTAAGTTTTCCAAAGCTTTCAGAGTTGGAAGGCGAAAATTAGATAGAGTAGTATGAAATGATTGTGTATTAGTTAAAATGTTATCATTATTGGTCAGGCTTGGTAAATTAGTGACAGTAGATTTATTATTGGAAATTTTTGTTCTGATTAAGTTAATTTTTTCTTGGAAATAGTTTGCTAAAGCTTGAGCTGTTGGAGTGTCCTCGGTTAAGACTAATTTTTTATTTTTAAAGGAAGTTAGTTGTTTAAGAATTTTGAACAGAGCTGATGAATTTTTGGTACTAGAAATTTTTTTCGTATAATATTGTTTCTTCGTATTGATGATTGATTGCCGATAATATTGAGATTTTTTATTATAAATATCCCAACCTACTTAAATGACTGCCTCATCCAAACCACCTCTACCAGGCATAGAAAAACACACACCCCATTCACTTACCCCCCAATCAAAGAAGTAAAACGGAAAAAACTATACAACGGACTACTGGCCACTCAGGCAGTGAAGATAGACAACCAAGTCTCCAACCTGTTGACAACAACCCCAGACTACAAGATGTTCAGAAAGGAAATAAAAACTATACTCTTCAAGAAATCCCTTAATAAAGCTTAATACCATGATAAAGCTTACCATCCCCTCCCTAACCCCAGATCCTACTTTTCCCTCTCTTGGAAACCTTCTCTGATCTAACGTTGTAACCCTTCTTCCATAACTCTTTTTGTAATCCGCTTTGAACCGAAAGATAATGGCGGAATATAAATCTGTAATGTAATGTAATAAGAGTAGCCATACTGGGTCTGACAATGGTCAATCTAGCCCAGTCTCCTGCTTCCAACAGTGGCCAATCCAGGTCACAAGTACCTGACAGAAACCCAAAGAGTAGCAACATTCCATGCTACCGATCCCCTATCTCAATAGAAAACTATGGACTTTGCCTCCAGGAACTTGTACAAAACCTTCTTTAAACCCAGGTCTGCTAACCACTGTTACAACTATTCATTAACAGGCCCTCAGCAATACACTGTGTTTAAACCAATGATGGCAGATGTCCAGATTTTCCCAGACAAAAGTAGTAAAATTAAAAGCTACCCAAATGCCAGATAGAGACCTCAAAAAGAGGACATATGCAGAGAAACCAGACATCTGGTAACCCTACTTATGATCCTCCTTCAAAAAGAGATAAGCAGAACCTGATAAGATCTTTCTCTAGGGCAGCTGATGCCTTCAGGAAATTAAACAGGATTCGGAGAGGTAGGTGGCCTGGTTGGAAGATCCTTCCTTAGCAAACAGGATAGTTAACTGGCACCAGTGTATTATTGCTAGCTCTGCCTTTGAAACAAAACCGGTTCTTTAACATTGCTTCTAGGAGGATGAAAATTAACTTTTAAAAATGAAACAAGCAATAAGACGATTGGAAAGAATCTGGAAAAAAATGAGAAAATTGTCAGACTGGAACAACTGAAGATCCAACATAAAAATCTACAAACAATTGATAAAAGAAAAACATAAAGCATTGTACTCATCCAAAATTGTCTCATCCAATACAAACTGGAAAGGAATCAATACAAAAGAACTGTTCAACTTGGTTACGAATTTATTTGACACCACACACTACTACACTCGATTCATGCAAATGATCTAGCACAGCATTTTGATTCAAAAATTAAAAACTTAAGAAATAATTGTTTGACAAACGACATATATGAACAGCAAATAGTTAACGTACAAAGAAATGAAATACTAGCTGATATGATCTGGAACTCCTTTCAAGATTTAGAATGGAATAATTATATCAAATTATATAACAAGTACACTAAATCAGAGTTCTTCAACCACCGGTCCATGGACCGGTTTTGGTCCACAGAAATTTCCTGCCAATCCACAGGGCCAGCATTTGCATCAGGCCCTAAACAGTGTTCTTTAACTGCCGGTCTACGGTGCGATCGATGTGGCGTTATCTTCGAGCCAGCTCCCTCTTCCTCACTGATTCAGTGCACAAAGCCACGGGCAGTGGCTCCTACACGTGTTCTGCGCCTGAACAGGAAGCCTTCTCTCTGACGTTGCAACATCAGAGGGAAGGCTTCCAGATGAGGCATGGGACGTGCAAGGAGCCACTGCCCGCAGCTTTGTGCACTGCATCAGTGAGGAAGAGGGAGCCGGCCTGAAGATAATACCGGGGGGAGGGGGGACATAAAATGGCCAGGCGGGAGCAGGCCAGAAGGTAAGGCATAACATAGAGGGAGGGAGACAACAAAGGTAGGGGGGAATGATTTTATTTTTGAATTTAGTGATTGAATTATGCCAATTTTGAGAATTTACATCTGCTGTCAGTGTGCTTTGTGTAATTAATGTTGTGGTTAACCATTATGTGTTGTTAATAAGATTATATTGTGTATCTGTGAAAAATGAATGGAAAAAATAGTGTTACAATTAGTATTATTATGGGGGCAGGGTCTGGGGTGGAGATTGGGTAGAGATGGGCGGAGTCTGGCCCACGACTAAGCCCAGTGTTCTTCAACTGTCGGTCCACGGACTGATGCCGGTCCACAGAATAATTATTTTATTTCTGCCGGTCCATAGATGTAAAAAGGTTGAAAAACACTGCACTAAATCATACTGCGTTTTGGACCCCTATCCCCCAGAAATTATGAAAGCAGCCCCAATAGACTTTAAACTAACTTTGTTGAATTATTTGACCGATAATTTAAAAAATGGAAAATTTCTTACTAATAAGGTCACATTATAATAACCCCAATTCCAAAAAATCGTAAAGAATCATTAAGTAGCATCCATTCCATTTTTTGTAAAAATCATGGAAGGATTGGTACATACCTAATTGATGGAATATCTTGATCAGTTCTCTCTTTTACATGAAACTCAATCTGGTTTCAAACCTCTGTTTAGCACTGAGACAGTAATTGCGGCCATCTTGGATAATTTATGTTCCTTGTTTAGTAGGGGCCTTAATGCCCTGATCATGCAATTCGACATAAGCTTTGCCTTCGACTTAGAAGACCATGGGAAATTGTTACAATGCTTAGATGCAATTGGTATCAGAGGAGAGGTGTTAGACTGGTTCCGAGGTTTCCTTATCAAGTACGTTTTCATTACAATCTCTCTGATACCTGGAGTAATCCATCTGGTGTTCTGCAGGGGTCACCATTATCCCCATTGCTTTTCAATGTTTACATGTCATCATTAGGTGCGCAACTGTCCCAACTGGGAATACAATTATTTAGTTATGCAGATGACCCTATGATCATTATCCCATTCGCTACCTCTCTCTCTGAAGTCACTCCTATGGCAACAAAAGTACTAAATCTGATGGAACAATGGATGACTGAATTTAAACTGAAGCTTAATTCATTAAAAAAAAAATTCTTCGTAGCTTCATCACACCCACTTGATACTAAAACACCACTGTGCATCAATAAACTTAGTTACCCTATCCAATCAACTATGAAGGTATTGGGTGTAATACTAGACCAGGGCCTAACCATGAAAGACCAGGTGGACTCTTACTGACCTTTTCTCTTTTTCAACCAATAGACATAAGAGAAGCTCAAACTTGAATTTTGTTTCTCCATCGGTTAGAGGATATAAATTTAAAAGTCATCATCAACATCTTTTCTCATATCAAGCAGTATTATGGGATAAAGATCTGGAACAATTACTTATGCTTGCTAATACTTATGAGGATTTTAGGAGACACCTAAAAACATCTGTTCCGAAAGTCAGTGGCGTACCAAGGGGGGGGGGGGGGGTAGCGGTCCACCCCAGGTGCACACCTTAGAGGGGTGCACAGCCAGCCAGGTCCGGGTCGTCCGATGTCGGTCTGCGCAGGGCAGGCAAGATCACATTGGGGCCATCAGCAGTGTCTGGGCTGCAATGGCGATGAGCGGCATCGGCACCCTCCCCCCACGACACAATTCATGATCGGCAATGTGCCCCCCCCCCCCCGCAATGACACTTAAGATCAGCAACGGGCCTCCTTCTACCCCCAGCATCAACATTACATTACATTACATTACTGACTTCTATTCTGCCTGTATCTTGCAGTTCTAAGTGGATTACATCAGAAGATAACTGGACATTTCCAGGAAGAAGGTTACAATTAGTGGAGCTGGTTACATAATTCAATTTTGAGGAGAGGCAACAGGCCTCCTTCTACCCCCGGCGTCAACAAAACTTCAGATCGGCAACGCGGTGCTCAGTCAAAAGCTTCCCTCTGACTGAACTGTCTGGGCAGAAATAGGAAGCTGAGTCAGAGGGAAGCTTTGGACTGAGCACCGCATTGCCGATCTGAAGTTTTGTTGATGCCGGGGGTAGAAGGAGGCCTGTTGCCGATCTTAAGTGTCATTGCGGGGGCGTGGGGCGTTGCCAATCTTGTTGCCAAAATCAGAAAGGTGAGAGGAAGGGAGAGAGATGGGCCTGTGGTGGATGGAGAGACTGAGAGAAGGGGGCAGATGATGGAAGTGGGGAGAAGGGGGAGAGAGAAGAGGGCAGATGATGGAAGTGGAGAGAAGGGGGAGAGAGAAGAGAGCAGATGATGTAAGTGGAGAGAAGGGGGAGACAGAAGAGGGCAGATGATGGAAGTTGGGAGAAGTGGGAGAGAGAAGAGGGCAGATGATGGAAGTGGAGAGAAGGGGGAGAGAGAAGAGGGCAGATGATGGAAGTTGGGAGAAGTGGGAGAGAGAAGAGGGTAGATGATGGAAGTGGAGAGAAGGGGGAAAGAGAAGAGAGCAGGTGATGGAAGTGGGGAGAAGGGGCAGATGATGGAAGTGGGGAGAGAGAAGAGGGCAGATGATGGAAGTGGGGAGAGAGAAGAGGGCTGATGATGGAAGTGGGGAGAAGGGAGAGCAAATGCTGAATGGAAGTGGAGAAAGAGAACACATACTGGATGGAAGGAGGGATAAAGAAAAAGGACATATGCTGGATGGGGGAAGAAGATAGTGAGATAGTGGAGGGGTGAAGGAAAGGGGTGGCATGTTGTGGGTAGACACAGTGAAAAGAGGGAAACTGAGGACTGCATAGTAAGAAAGAATTTAATTTAGACGGAGACAGAAGAAGGAAGACCAGAGAAGGAAAGGGAAGAGAGAGAGGAGAGAGAGATGTCAGAGAACGGGGAAGGAGACAGAGATATCAAATCTGAGCAGAGGAAATGAGAAGAGAGAGATGCTAAATACCACAGGGGGGAGGGAAAGAGAGATGAAAGGAGAAAGATGCCATACCATGAGGGAACAGAGGGATGATGATGGATGCCAGACCAAAGGGGAGGTCTAGAGGAGAGATGGCAGGGTGAGACAGACAGTTTCTGTAAGGGGCAGACAATGGATGGAATGGGCAGATGCTGGATTGAAGAGACAGGGCAGATGCTGAAAGGAAAAGAGTGAAAAGAAGATAAAAGCAGAAACCAGAGACAACAAAAGGTAGAAAAAAATCATTTTATTTCTATTTTGTCATTAGAATATAACAGATTTGAAATATATATCCTGCTAGAGACATAACTGGGGACTGCAAAGCCCAGGCAGTGCTTCTTTAGCTAGATGGAAGGGGTAGAGAAAGAGTGCACATGATGGAAGGAGGGGATAATTAAAAAGAGGGCACATGATGGGGGGAAAAGGATTGAGTTAGTGAAATACTGGAGGGGGTGAGGGAAAGAGGTGGCGAGCTGTAGGTAGACAGTAAAAAAGGAAATTGATGAGAGGGTAGTAAGAACTTAATCTAGATGGCTGCAGAAAATTAATTGAAAAGGAAAATGAGGGAAGAAAGGGATTGCAGAAGAGAGATATGGGAGAGGGAAGGAGAGGAGAGAGATGCCAGACCAATGGGGGTGAAAGGAGAGATGGAAGGGGGAGGTATACAGTTTCTGGAAGGGGCATTAGAAGGAGAGAAGATGCCATATAGGGGCAGAGAGACAGCAGAGAGTGGATGTAAGGAAGAGAGTAACAAGAAGATGAGGAAAGCAGAAACCAGAGAAGACAAAGGTAGAACAAAAATTTTAAATTTATTTATTGCTTTAGGAGACATGTGTCACTGTTTCTGTGGTGTTGCATTGTATGCAGAGTCCAGCTTCTTGATGGTTCAATTTAACCTTTGTCTATGTATTTCTATTTTATCCCCTCTTTTACAAAACTGTGGAGCGTTTTTTAGCGCCAGCCGTGGTGGTAGCAGCTCTGATGCTCAGAATTCTATGAGCGTCAGGGCTGTTACCACCGTGGCTAAAATCCACACTACAGTTTTGTAAAAGGGGGAGGGGTTAGTTTGTGATGACATATTCCATACTAGGCGAAGGTGTTTTCTGTGATCTGTGTGTTCGAAAGACATGGTTTTCTGTTAGGATTGACGGTGTAGGATTGATCTGTGCTGGTCTGGCTTGTTTAGTTTTACAATGGGTGTATTGATGTACTGCTCACTGCAATATGTAAGATGCTGCCTTTTCCTAGGTAAAAATTACTCAAGAGATATCACCCAAAGTGGCTCAAAGGCTTCAACCTATTATATATGCATAAACATACCACTTTTTAGGGACAGTGCATCCACTGACATCGCTTTCTATAATGTCTTATAAGAAATGGACTCAGGAAAAGGCCTCCGAATCGGAGCCTACGCACAGTCCTGATCACAGACTGAGATTTAGCTCCTTAGCTCCAGTCATTGGCCAGAAAAACCTGAGAATAGGTTTTAATGTTTTTAAATAATTTTTAATAAATATTTTTAAATACTCTAAATGACTAAATCTTCTACAAGTAGATGCAACTGTTCCTTAGAATTGAAAAACACCAGCAACTGAGCACTTATCTCAATCTCTTTTCATGTGCTTCAATATTGCCTCAGCTTCAGATGTTACATTGTTTGCTGTTACATTGTTGCCACTGCCGTTTCATGGATACAATGTTTTATTCCACTGCTTCAGGGCCAACGGCAAGAGCATTAAGCATTGTTCACAGCCGCCAGAAGTTGAAAACTTTATTGAAAACTTCTGGCGGCTGTGAACAACGGCAGTGGCAACAATGTAACAGCAAACAATGTAACATCTGAAGCTAAGGCAATATTGAAGCACATGAAAAGAGATTGAGATAAGTGCTCAGTTGCTGGTGTTTTTCAATACTAAGGAACAGTTGCATCTACTTGTAGAAGATTTAGTCATTTAGAGTATTTAAAAATATTTATTAAAAATTATTTAAAAATATTTATAAAAATTATTTAAAAACATTAAAACATATTCTCAGTGGATGCACTGTCCCTAAAAAGTGGTATGTTTATCTATATAATAAAACCGTAGGCGGCGCATGCGCAGTCTTATCGGCGTGCTTCCATGATCCGTATGTCCGTGGCCGCCAAGACTGCAGCATGCCCCGCGCTTACTACGGCCCCACGCGCAGCTCAGTTCGGCACGGCGGTTTCCCCAGATAGGGGAAGCCGAAAAACTCAATCCCGCCTCATGGTCCTGCCGCCGCTCACGAATTCCCCCCCCCCAATCCTCCTGCAACAGCCGCTACCGCTCCTGTTCAAAGCGGCCTGCTGAGGTTCGCGGCCGCTGTAACGAACCTCGCAGGCCGCTCTCCACATGGTAGCACGTTCCCTCTGACGCAATCGCGTCAGAGGGAACATGCTACCGAGTTGGAGAGCGGCCTGCGAGGTTCGTTACAGCGGCCGCGAACCTCAGCAGGCCGCTTTGAACAGGAGCGGTTGCGGGAGGGGGGGGGGGAGTTTTAACAGGAGGAGTCGCCGAAAAAAACCTTCAACCGCAGCAGGCCAGCACACGGGAAGGGAAGGGGGAGAGGCCAAACGGAGCAGGGCAGCTCAAGGTAAGAAGGGAATGGGGGGTGGGGGAAAATGTTTCTACTACTCAGCAGGGACCTGGAGGGGAAGGGAAAACCGCTGCTGCTTCTGCAAAGGAAAGTGGTGGTAGGGGAGAGAAGGGAAGGGGGGGTGGGTGGGGGAAAATGCTGCTACTACTTCTCAGAGATCTGGAGGGGAAGGGAAATATCACAGCTGCTTCTGCAAAATAAAGTGGGGGGGGGGAGAGAAGGGAATGGGGGGTGGGGGAAAATGCTGCTACTGCTTCAGCAAGGACCTGGAGGGAAAGAGAAATACCGCTGCTGCTTCTGCAAAGGAAAGTGGGGGGGGGGGGGGAGAGAAGGGAATGGGGGTGGGGTGGGGGGAAATGCTGCTACTACTTCACAGGGATCTGGAGGGGAAGGGAAATAGCACTGCTGCTTCTGCAAAGGAAAGTGGGGGGGGCGAGAGAAGGGAATGGGGGGTGGGTGGGGGGAAATGCTGCTACTACTTCACAGGGATCTGGAGGGGAAGGGAAATAGCACTGCTGCTTCTGCAAAGGAAAGTGGGGGGGGGGGGGGAGACACAGAAAGAAATACAGACAGACAAAGGAGGCTAGGGAGAGAGACAGACAGAAATAAAGACAGACAGGGGACCAGAGAGACACAGAAATAAAGACAGACAGGCAAAGGGTGCCAGGGAGAGAGAGAAAAAAATTGCAGGAGGGAGAAAGACAGAAAGAAAGGAAGAAAGAAACAGGAGCAGGGAGAGAGACATAAAGAAAGAAAGACAGCCAGCCATATATTCTAGCACCCGTTAATGTAACGGGCTTAAACACTAGTGCATATATAATAGGTTGAAGCCTTTTCCTAGGTACTCATGTGTGACTTGTGGATTATTACTAAAAATCATGTTTTTTGTACAGATGGGGGGTTGTCACATATGCTAGGTACGCCACTGCCTAAAGTACTTGGTACGTGGTGGACTGATGACAATAAATGGGATGTGGCCATACCAGGGTATAAACTATACAGGAGAGACAGGATGCATAAAAAGGGGGGAGGATTAGCGCTATACATAAAAGACTCCATACCCTCAACCAGGATGGAAACAAAAGTAAGGGTGGATGGCTTGGAATCACTATGGGTTAAGCTGCCTGGAGGAACTGGAGCTGACATAAAATTGGGTCTGTACTACCGCCCACCTGGATAACCGGAGGAAATCGACCAGGACCTGGAGGCCGAACTAAGGCAGGTATACAAAAGCGGAAGTGTGGTGGTGATGGGGGACTTCAACTACCCCGGGATAGACTGGAATATTGGGCACTCAAACTGCACGAGGGAGACCAAATTCCTGGAGGTCACGAGGGACTGTTTCATGGAACAGCTGGTCACGGAGCCAACACGGGGAGATGCCACTCTTGACCTAATCTTCAACGGACTAGGGGGACCCGCAAAGGAGGTGGCGGTATTAGCCCCCCTAGGAAACAGCGATCACAACACGATCCAGTACAGGCTAGAAATTGGATCACCAAAGGTGAAAAGAACTACAACGACAGCACTCAACTTCAAAAAAGGGAATTACGATGCCATGAGGAAAATGGTGGGAAAGAAACTCAACGGCAATGCAAGGAAAATGCAGTCCGTAGAAAAAGCCTGGAACCTACTCAAGGACACTGTGCACGAAGCACAAAACCTGTGCGTCCCCAAGTTCAGGAAAGGGTGAAAAAAAAATAGAACTAAAAACCCAGTGTGGATAACATATGCAGTGAAGAAGGCGATAAGTGACAAGAAAACATCGTTCAACAAATGGAAAAGAGACCGAACAAAGGAAAACCAAAAGGAGCACAAAGAACACCAAAGAGAGTGTCACCGAGTGGTTAGAAAAGCAAAAAGAGAATACGAAGAGAGACTGGCGAGGGAAGCAAAAAACTTCAAATCATTCTTCAGGTACATTAAGGGAAAGTAACCGGCAAGGGAGGAAGTGGGACCCTTAGATGATGGAGACAGAAAGGGAGTGGTAAAAGATGAAAAAGAGATAGCGGACAAGTTAAATGAGTTCTTCACGTCAGTCTTCACGAGAGAAGACACAACCAACATTCCGGAACCTGAGGAGATCGTAAATGGAGACCAAGACGTTAAGCTGGTCAATTTAGAGGTAAGCCAAGAGGATGTCCTCAGGCAGATAGACAGGCTAAAGAGTGACAAATCGCCGGGTCCAGACAGCATTCACCCAAGGGTACTCAAGGAACTACGGAACGAAATAGCAGAGCCACTTCGACAAATATGCAACCTATCCTTAAAAACTGGAGAGATCCCGGAGGACTGGAAAATAGCGAATGTCACGCCCATCTTCAAGAAGGGTTCAAGGGGTGACCCAGGAAACTACAGGCCGGTGAGCTTGACCTCGGTCCCGGGAAAGATAATGGAAACGCTGGTTAAGGACAGCATCTGTGAACACATTGAAAACAATGGGCAGCTAGAGTCGAGTCAGCATGGCTTCTGTAAGGGTAGGTCATGCCTTACAAACTTATTGTACTTCTTTGAGGGGGTAAACAGCCAGGTAGATAAAGGGGAATCTATAGACATCATTTACCTAGACTTCCAGAAAGCCTTCGACAAGGTACCACACAAAAGACTGCTTAAGAAGATATGCAACCATGGGGTGCAAGGGGAGGTCCACCGATGGATGAAAAATTGGCTGGCGGACAGGAAGCAGAGGGTTGGAATAAAGGGACATTACTCAGACTGGAAATGGGTCACAAGCGGAGTACCACAGGGGTCAGTGCTGGGACCGCTCCTGTTCAATATCTACATAAATGACCTAGAGGTGGGAACAAAATGTGAGGTCATTAAATTTGCGGATGACACCAAACTATACAGCAGGGTTAAAACCATGGAAGACTGCGAAGATCTCCAAAAGGATCTAACGACACTGGAAGAGTGGGCCAAAAAGTGGCAAATGAGCTTCAACATAGGGAAATGCAAGGTCATGCATGTGGGGAAAAAGAACCCGATGTTCAGCTACAAAATGGGGGGAGCACTACTAGGGGTGAGCAACCTGGAAAGAGACCTGGGAGTGATGGTAGACACAACACTGAAGGCGTCGGCGCAGTGCGCCACAGCCTCAAGGAAAGCAAACAAAATGTTGGGTATCATTAAAAAGGGTATCACGACCAGGACGAAGGAAGTCATCCTGCCACTGTATCGTGCAATGGTGCGGCCGCATCTTGAATACTGTGTCAAGTACTGGTCGCCGTACCTCAAGAAGGAGAGAGTCCAGAGAAGAGCAACAAAGCTGATAAAGGGTATGGAAAACCTCTCATAAACTGACAGACTGAGAAAGTTGGTGCTGTTCTCCCTGGAGAAGCGGAGACTTAGGGGAGACATGATAGAAACCTTCAAGATCCTGAAAGGCATAGAGAAAGTAGACAGGGACAGATTTTTCAAACTAAGGGGAACCACAAGTACAAGGGGGCACTCGGAGAAATTGAAAGGGGGAAGGTTTAGAACAAACGCTAGGAAGTTCTTTTTCACCCAGAGGGTGGTGGATACATGGAATGTGCTTCCAGAGGCTGTGGTAGACAGGAGCACTGAACAGGGCTTCAAAGAAGGTTTGGATAGGTTCCTAGAGGACAAAGGGATTGAGGGGTATAGATAGGTGTAGATATGGGTTGTAGGGATAGGAGTAGAGGTAAGTATAGGAATAGGAGTAGAGATAGGTTATAGAGCTAGTCAGGGACCACTGCTCAGGCAGTGGGCCTGATGGGCCGCCGCGTGAGCGGACCGCTGGGCGAGATGAACCTCTGGTCTGCCTCAGCGGAGGCAACTTCTTATGTTCTTACTTAGGTAGCTGATTTGCACAACCTTTCCCAAAATAAGTGATCTCTAGACTTTAACTCTGTTAGTTCTACTCAATCTGTAACATTTTTAATCAATGTAAACCGCATAGAACTTCATATTCCTGCAGTATATAAACAGTTGTTATTATTATTATTAAAGGATTTCTTTCACACCAAACTGAAGGGGGCCCAGGGTAGAAAGAAAATCATTGTTTGCACCTCTCTCTATGGGCTCAATAAATATTAGCAAGTCTGGGGACTTCAGAGGTTCTGAAGATTAGGTTCAGAGTCCCTCTTCAGGGCCCTCCCTCTACCTTTTCAAGGCCTTTGCTCCTGCTCCCAGCCCAGCTCCGTCTGCCAGTTCACTATCAGGCTGATCTAATCCTGCTTTTACTTGTCTAAAATCAGAAGTAGAATTTCAGGAAGGTAACGGGGAAAGAACAGGACAGACACGTTGTCAACTTGATACCATCTTATAAGAACAACAAGTTAATCAAATCCATTGAGTTTCTACAGAAAGCAGGACTAAAAAAAATTCCCATGTCTGCAACACAGTAAAATAAGGACTGGGTTAGTCTATTCCTTCAGCTGTAGAGGGGTATCTAGCTTTGATATTCGAGGGCCGCAATCCATTTGGGTTTTCAGGATGTCCTCAATGAATATGCACGAGATCTATTTCCATGCACTGCCTCTGTTATAGGCAAATAGATCCCATGCCTATCCACTGGGGACATCCTGAAAACCCAACTGGTTTGGAGCAATGGGCTAAGTGGCAAGGAAGTCAACATTCAAACCTCACATTCCCCACTGACCTTCCTTTGACCATGGGCAACTCACGCCTCAGGTACAGATAGCGCTATACAGTAAGCTGACTCTTGTGCATCAACTGGAAAGACAGGTTCTAAGTCCTAAATGAAATGATTATTATGCTACTTCTACTCCCTTCTTATTGAACTTCTAAGCCAATAACTTACTAAGCCAACGTTTGATTTCGCTTAGTAACTCTGCCAATGCTCCCAACCTAACACTCACCAAGCAGAGCTCTAAACAAGATAGAGCCGGACGGATGTCACACAGGACCCAGGGTCATGCAGACTCCAGAATGCCATCATTTTGTTTGTCTACCTAAAAAAGAATTGGCCTCCTCCCTCCTAATTCCTTGTGTGGTAGGGCTAGGGTTACTTTAGTAAAATCCAGACCCCCCTAGGCCCGCCCCAGGCCTGCCCAGTTCCACCCATCCCTGCCCCCCAATTCCACCTTAGCCCCACCCCCTGCTGCCTGCTCTCATTGGGCAGGAGGGCATCCACGTACGCACGGATGCCCTCCTGCCCGACACGATTTCGAGGAAGCTTTTCAAAACCCGGACAAAGTGCTGGGTTTTGAAAAGCCATCCAGACCCCGGACGTGTCCTCGAAAAGGAGGACATAACCAGGGAAATCCAGACATCTGGTAACCCTAGGCAGGGCCTCTACAAAGCTTCCCTTTATTTATTTAATGTTTTTTTTTATCCCATCCTCCCCAGGAGCCCAAATGGGTTTCAAGGATATGTACACAGTACTCTTCAATTACAGAAAATTGAGGTAGGGAGAACGAGAGGGCACGCTCTAAAGTTGAAAGGGGATAGATTCCGTGCGAACGTAAGGAAGTTCTTCTTCACCCAGAGAGTGGTAGAAAACTGGAACGCTCTTCCGGAGGCTGTTGTAGGGGAAAACACCCTCAGGGATTCAAGACAAAGTAGATAAAGACAGGTTGTTCACCCTCTCCAAGGTAGAGAGAATGAGAGGACACACTTTAAAGTTGAAAGGGGATAGATTCCGTGCAAACGTAAGGAAGTTCTTCTTCACCCAGAGAATGGTAGAAAACTGGAATGCTCTTCCGGAGTCTGTCATAGGGGAAAACACCCTCCAGACAAAGTTAGACAAGTTCCTGCTGAACCAGAATGTATGCAGGTAGGGCTAGTCTCAGTTAGGGTGCTGGTCTTTGACCAGAGGGCCGAAGCGTGAGTGGACTGCTGGGCACGATGGACCACTGGTCTGACCCAGCAGCTGGACCTCTCCTCCTCATCACCCACCCACCTCTTCAAATCTTTGCTGACAGCGAGCAGCATCTCCTGCTTGCTCTCCTTGTGATGTCACTTCTTGTTACCATTAGTGCATGGCCATTAAAAAACAAATGAACATAGGAGCTCTTTCCATCTCTCAAAGCCGCAGTAGCAACTCCTGCCAGGTAAATGCGAAGCAGCCCATTCACTTGCTGTGCCTGGACTTCCTATCGTGGCTTTGTAAAAGGGGCCCTTACGTAGGAGGCAGTAAGGGCTCTTGCATTGATTAGTGCGTCCATGCCCATTCTCCCACCCTGACACACACCTTCCCAAAATATTGAAAAAAGCCATTGCCATGCGGTTAGCGCACAGTTGAAAAAACGAACATGGGCCGCTGTTGTGTTAGGTGAGTTTTAGCCCCTCAGAGACATGAGTCCATTCAGGGAGATTTGTGGACATTTTGTATCAGGGCACATAAAAAAGGCTTCCAGAATTATCCCCCGTGCCGCTGAAATGCCCTGTGCTACGTTCCCGACCTCTCGAGCTCCACCACAGTCCAGACTCCATCCCAAGTCCTGGACCTCTTCTCCTCCCGTTACTAGCAAAGTGTGGAAGCCCTGTAGCCACGGGAACAAATGGATCCTTCAAGAAATGACGGTTCTGTCTTTAGGATTCTTCCATCATGATTGCTTTTGCCCCTTTGGGAGCCAGCGCTGGGATCTTGCACGAAGATCCACCCCCCCCCCATCCCATGCTGACTCATTGGACTGGCTGCAGACCCTTTGCTGCCTATTGGATTTCTTTTGCTCTGTTTTTTTTACTCTTCTCTTGTTTCTGCAGACTATTTGCAGCTTCTTTGTTTACTTTCCTTTTGTCACTTCTGTTTTTTTTGCAGTATCAGGTTTGGTCCAATTTATTTGGATGTTTGTGTGATGCAGTTTTCTTTGGGCTCAGACTTTTGCCACTATTTCTTCACAGTAGGAACCAGTCCCAGCATCTGATTCCATGACCCTCTTTATGTATAACTACCTGGGAATGTTTCCTCTTATTTACATCGTCCCCCCCCTAAAAAAAAAAAAAAAAACCAACCCCAACAAACCTAAGAATCCTTGTCTGGTCATTGCAGAAACTCTCCTGGCTTGAAGGGGGGTCCCATACAGCAGGACTCAACCCTTTCTCCCTCAGCACCCTGAGGTTGTGGGTTCAAACCCACGCTGCTCCTTGTGACCCTGGGCAAGTCACTTCATCCCCCCCATTGCCCCAGGTACATTAGGTATAGTGTGAGCCCACCGATTCAGATAGGGAAAAATGCTTACCGGTAAGTACCGGAATGTAAACCTCTTAGGCGATAAGTGGTATATAAATACTGAAATAAATTAAAAATAATGTCCTCAGCCTCAGTCAGTCTAGGGAGTGAAGATCCAGCTCAGGGATTAAATGGAGAACCTTCTTCGTGGTAACGCACTGAGTTGGGCCCCAGTTACACTTACATCCCTTGAAACTTGAGGAACGGAAGAGCTGAATTAGAGCAGTTCTAGAATTCACTAATTGCTTTTCAATTGCCAATGAATCCCAATTGTCATTCGCCAGCATAGAATTACATTCAAAATGATTTTCCTTGCCTTCAAAGTTCAATTTAATCACAGGCTTTTGACCCATATGAATCTTCGCCCTCACAGCAACGTCTTCTAACAGTCCCTTCTGTCCGACAATTATTTTACGACACAACACGCAAGACAATTCAATAGTTGCTCCCACATTATGGAACGTCCTCCCTTTAGCCCTGAGACAGGAAACTAACTCCAATAACTTCAAATCCTCTCTCTTTAAAGATGCTTACGAGATCTATATCCAGGATTAAATGAGCATGAGACTTAGACAAAGGCCACGTATCAGACATCCCCTTTCTTTCTTTCTTTCTTAAAAAATGTATTTATTTATCAATTTTAAACATACAGTATCAAGAATTAATCTTGTAGAGAAAAGCAAATATTATCTAAGAGCGAGTAATACATAATCTATATCAAAAGAAATGACTTCAGCTAATCCACGGTTGAAATCCTTGATTACTAGAAAGAAGAATCTAATTTCTAAGAGTGCAAAAACTTCAGACCCCTTTGAGGTGCTTTAAGGACAGAAATGCAGTTAAGTGTGAGGATTCAAAAAAATACATAGCGGTATTTCAGGGATTAATATTTAAATAACTGATTCTCCTTGTCTGCTGATTTCTAGAAAGAATTGAATTCTTCTGTGTGTATCTAAAAGTTGTATGTAACAGTTTTGTAAACCGTTTAGGTAAAAATGGTATAGAAATTTTTTTAAATAAATAAACAAACTACACATTTACAAGGGATTCTTAAATAAAAGGTCCCCCCTATAAGCAAAATTCCAGGTTTTAATTTCAAGAATTGTCGTCTTTGCTTTTGAGTCTCATGTGAAAAATTTGGGAAAATCTGAGTTTTTAAACCCAAACATTCCCCTTTCTTCTTCTTTTTCTATAATGTATCCCACCCGTTTCCCTTTTATAACATGTCTTCTCAGTAATATCTTGAAGTTTGTGTTTTCATTTCTCCCTTTTTATTTATATTTTAAATTTTGTCCAATGCGAACCACTTTGGTAATTAAAGCAGTATCTCAAGACAAAATAAAGTTGAAACTTGAAGTTGTGCATGAAATAGACTTACTCCCTTGTTCCTTAAGGAGCGCAGGCAATTGACACAGGAGGGACCTGGGTGTGGCAGGGCATTCCGATTGTTCTTGTGCGCACTTTACAGAATGCCGCATTTACGTCGGCAGGTGCCACTGTTTCTGCTGGCGTAAGGGGTTGTGCTTAAAGCCTGTGCGTAGCTACAGACCAGAATAGTGAAACCTGCATTGAATTTCCCCCTTAATGTGTAAGTTTCATTGTTAGCACCAGGCAGTGGGTTGTTCTCACAGAATGTTCTCTGGTCAAAGCTTGCCAGCCTCCTGACATTTGATGATTGTCCTGGGGGCACTGGAGATCTTTCTGCTGGCACAGAGGAGCAGAATGAAGAGCGGGCTTACCTTTTTGGATTGTTCTTCATTTCAGTGATTTAAATAAAATCTTACATTTCTTAATCTTGGGGTAACAGACTACGCTGCATCTAATAGACTATTCATTTTTTGTTTTCTCTTATGATTATCTGTTCGTTAAATATTGGCATTCTTTTCCTTTTTAAACTGTTGTAAACTGCACTGACGTTTTAACAAAGAGCAGAATATAAATATTAATAACCATTTGTCCTTCTAGGGGAGAAAGGGGACAGTGGAGACCGAGGGCTCCCTGGAAAGTCTGGAAAAGCGGGCACAGCAGGTGCTAGAGGCCATATCGGAGCCAAAGGACAGAAAGGGAGTACTGGAGCCCCGGGAGATCCATGCAAGAACCAGCACTCTGCATTTTCAGTGGGACGGAAGAAGTCTCTGCATAGCAACGACTATTACCAGCCGCTGATCTTTGACACTGAGCTGGTGAACCTTTATGGACATTTTAACATGTTCTCTGGGAAGTTCATCTGCTATGTGCCTGGCATCTACTTTTTCAACCTGAATGTGCACACCTGGAACCAGAAAGAGACCTACATGCATGTGATGAAGAACGAGGAAGAGGTGGTGATCCTGTATGCCCAGCCCAGTGACCGTAGCATCATGCAAAGCCAAAGTTTGATGCTGCAGCTCAAAGAACAGGATGAAGTCTGGGTTCGCCTCTTCAAGGGTGAACGTGAAAATGCTGTGTTCAGTGATGACTTTGATACCTACGTTACCTTTAACGGGTACCTGATCAAAGCAAGCACAGAACTGTAGCTGCTGGTGCTTCCACTGCTTCCTGCTGTATCAAACCAGTGGTCTACTGAGCTCAGCATCCTGCCTCCAACAGTATAGTTCTTGATGGGCCGGTCCCTCTCGAAATGTATAAACTCAGCTTATATTACAAGCCTTGAACACATATTCTAGTTAAAAAAAAAAATCCAGTGTTTTTGTGTTACTTGAACAATTGCATTTGAAAGGTGCTATCTGTTCCTGGAGTGTCTTGTAATCCTCGTACTATCTGCAAGGGTAAATAGCACCGCTTGTGATGTCTCTTTCATATCTCCTCCAGGCTGAAATACCTTAACTCTTTGTCTTTCCTCACTAGGGAGCCATTCTAATCCCTTTCTCTTATCTTTTCTAGTTTTGCTCTCTGTTTGTTTTGAGAAACGATGACAAGTGTGGTTGCACAATAGAGCTACAGAGTGGCTTAAGAACAGTGGATTTGCCATGCCAAAGGTCCATCAGCTGAGACAGTGGAAGATCCTGAAGAGTAGATCCAGGGATATGCAAATGATTCCCCCAAAACATGTAACTAATAATTGTTTATGAACTTTTCCTCTAGGACACAGATGGATGCTCCTAATTATTATGTATGAGATAGAACTGCATGTAAATCCAGTCCATGCATATTTATTAGGGATGTGATGAAGAGTGGCCCATTTGCCATCCTTGAGGAAAATCATTATTACTGCTCTAGGGACTTGTCATTCATGTACGATACAAATTCCACAGCTTGAGAATGAGAAATATTTTCTCCACTATGAGGAAGGGTAAACCCCAAATTGACTTTGACCATTCCACCCCCTCGTGATGTTATGCAGATATCCGGGCTCTCTTTTCCTACCCTGTTCAATCGTTCCTCATCAATGAAGAATCCCCAAATTGACTTTGACCATTCCACCCCCTCGTGACGTTATGCAGATATCCGGGCTCTCTTTTCCTACCCTGTTCAATCGTTCCTCATCAATGAAGAATCCCCAAATTGACTTTGAACATTCCACCCCCTCGTGATGTTATGCAGATATCCGGGCTCTCTTTTCCTACCCTGTTCAATCATTCCTCATCAATGAAGAATCCCCAAATTGACTTTGACATTCCACCCCCTCGTGACGTTATGCAGATATCCAGGCTCTCTTTTCCTACCCTGTTCAATCATTCCTCATCAATGAAGAATCCCCAAATTGACTTTGACATTCCACCCCCTCGTGACGTTATGCAGATATCCGGGCTCTCTTTTCCTACCCTGTTCAATCGTTCCTCATCAGTGAAGAATCCCCAAATTGACTTTGACCATTCCACCCTCTCGTGACGTTATGCAGATATCTGGGCTCTCTTTTCCTACCCTGTTCAATCGTTCCTCATCAATGAAGAATCCCCAAATTGACTTTGACCATTCCACCCCCTCGTGACGTTATGCAGATATCCGGGCTCTCTTTTCCTACCCTGTTCAATTGTTCCTCATCAATGAAGAATCCCCAAATTTCACGCCCAGCAGGGCCTCCCAAGGCAGACAGGTTTCAGCAGAGATGTCAGACTAATGATGTACCAGGTGGGCAGTGTTGGGTGCGGAGGATCGCTTTTCATGCAACAGCAACAACATGGAATTGATATACTGCATATAGATTTGCTTCTGTTTCACAGGTCACCTTGATGTTGTTCATCAAGTTGTTAGGACTTAAACACGAGTTGATGGCACCTAACAACAACTTAGGGGGTTCACTGGTATAGGCCACTGGTGAGGATCCATTGGATTGTTGGGTTCAGTTACATCTCTCTGTGCAACCTAACATCCTTCTGGCTTCAGCCACTGTCTCATCACATTGTTTTGCCACCTTGAGCTCCTCAGATACTATCATCCCAAGATCCCTCTCTGGTCTGCTCCCCAAGTGCATCACTCTGCACTTCTTTGTATTAAATTTGAACTGCCAAACCTTGGACAATATTTTGGGATGGTTCTTGCCTGGTTCTATGGAATTGTTCACTTTAGTTTTTCAAGTTATTCAGAAATACTTTTTTCCCGTGAACAGTGCAATATTTATTCCATTTTCATTTATATCTTTGTCAGTGAACTGAGGTCCTTCTTCAGGAATTTCTTCCATGAATACTGAATTATTGGGTTAACTCATCTGATTTTTCCTCATTTTTCTCAGCATCTTTCAGTCTCACAATTACATTTCTACCTTCCTCAATTAGAAGCAGAGAAAATTAAGTTGGATAAAGACCATATGGCTTATCCAGTCTACCCTTCTATTCTTCCTTGTTCTCCTTTAGAGATCCTATGTCCTTGTTCCAAGCTTTCTTGAATTGATACAGTTTTGGTCTCCACCACCTCCACCGGGAGGCTGTCCCACACATTCACCACCCTTTCCATGAAGTATTTCCTCAGGATACTCCTTCTTCCCTTTCATCTTCATCTTATGCCCCCTCATTTCAGTATTTAAATGCTCTATCATAGATGCGTAGAATAGTCTCCTGGTAGTGAAGACAAAGACTATGTCTGAATTCAAGAAAGCCTGGGATAGGAACGTGGGATCTCTTAGGGAGAGGAAGAGATAGTGGATGCTGTGAATGGGCACACACTAGACGTCCCATGCTTTATCTGCCATAATTTTTCTATATCCCTTTATTCCTTCCTTTTTTCCCAAAGCATACATATTGAGATATTTAAGCCTGTACCCATACACTGTATGAAGACCACTGTCCACTGCACTGACTCCATCCTGTTTATATCTTTTTGAAAGAGTGTTCATCACTTTGTATTACAATTAAGTGATCCATCAAATTTTATTAAAACTTGAAAGAGAGGGATTTTCACCTCTTTCTTTCCGGTGACCATTTCTCTCCCTCTGAACCCAATAATTCTTATTTCACATTAGGATTGTCAAATAGTGCACAAAGGTTCTTCACTGCCCCCCCTAAACTGTGCTGCCAAATACTGGACCATTCCTCCATCTTTGCTCCATTCATCCTCATGTTATCCACACCATCCAGTGTTTATTTCTGCATTTCTCTTCTTGAGTTCTGGATTCCTTGAATGTCACCTCTTTTGCCTTTATTTCTTTTGGTGAAATGATTCCCCAGAAAGGCGGCATTCAAGAAGTAGAGAGGAACACAGAAAACGGCATGAAACTTGGAGAAGCAAAGAGAGAATATAGTTGGTGAAAGCACAGGTAGAATAAAAAAGGGCTCATTTCTAGGGATGAGCATGGCTCTTCTAACTCTACCTGGCTAAACCTTTTCTTTGACTTTTCCTCCAAGAACCTGTTCAAATCTCTTTTGAACCCCACTATGGGCTGGCCAAAGATTCCATATCTTAATTACGCTCTGCATGAAATCATCATTTATAGGATTTGGCTTCAGATTCTATCTTTTCTTTTGAGGGAGGGTACTCCATCTCATTGATCCGTTTGTCACCCTTCTCCAAACCTTTTCTGGTTCTGCTATATCCAGAACTGCACAGAGTACTCAAGGTACGAACACACCAGGAGCATTTGTTGTTCCTTTTAATTGGGAAAATGTATTATGATGGTTACAGGCCAGAGTTTATTGTCCATCACTGGTAGTACTGAGCTTATAGGAATGCAGATGAGCTTTATGTGGTCAGGCTGCATAAAGGATGGATAATTTGACTCAGCAGTGATGCCATCGGTAAGGCTTCTTCTCTTATTGCTGTGCACGCAGACTCACTTGCTAAGCATTTAGTCCTCACACACAGGAGATAAGGCAGAGTAAAAGCTACCAGGAACCAGACAGTGGGTGATGCGGCCTGGCTGAGTGAATAATGGAGAATCTATTTCAGTGGTTCTCAAGCTAACTCTTGGGACACACCTAGCCAATCAGGTTTTCATGAATATGCATGAGAGAAATGTGCATCTTCTATCTCCGTTGTATGCAAATTTATCTCAAGCATATCTGAAAACCTGACTGGCTAGGTGTGTCCCGAGGGCTGAGTTCAGAACCCTGATCTAAATAAAATGCAGAAGAGACGAGAGCATCCCTCTGAATTCTGCAGGAGAGCAGAGGAAGGGCTGAAGGGGAGAAGCAGACCTTCAAGTCAGCTTAGTCCCTGCTTTCTCCCTTACTGAGATGCTGGTGAGTTTGTTTTGCTGTTTTTGATGTCGATTCTCTATACATCACCCTTAAACCTGTGTGGAAAGGACAGAAAACCTGCTGATCTTCAGTTACACGTGTCCCTGTGATTGCAGAAGTTTTATATTTTAATACAATGCTCTGAAAATTAATTTTAAATGTTGTCTATGTAACAAAAGGACTTTAGCTATGTTCTGCCACTCATAAATCTCAGTTTATTTTAATTCTCTTATGCTGCAGCAGGAGTGAAGCCAACAGGGAGAGAGGCCCATCCCAGAAAATCACTTCCTATTAAGTTGTGGCAAATTCTCTCTTGCTTTAATTTCCATAGATTTGCTTCTGCTTCACTACTGAAAATAAATGCCAACCTCGATAATTTTACCCGTTTCAATATTGTAGGTAGCAAGGATAGCCTGATGCCTCGCCCGTTCTTTTCAAATCAAGGGAAAAGCCACTGCAGCTTCCAGAATGATCCTGCTTCAGGAAATTCAGCTACTTTCCAGGCACAGAGATGGGACTAGCCTGGGAACCCCCACCTCCTTCTCTTTGCCATTAGGCTGTCTGGTGTCATTTGCTGGAAGGAGGCTTAAAAGCTGCCAAGGTCACTGTTTCTTTTAAACACCAACCGTGGTGCTCAAGAAATATCTAAATATTCAGCGCCACTATCTGGATAGAGGTCGACCTGACAAGGAGACTTATCCAGTGGCAATATTTAGTTCACTTTCCGGATAAATGAAGAGAACATCCTATCTGCTCTATCTAGATAGGTTCAAGGATTACCCTGCTATTATCTACATAATACAGATGAGGTCTGTAAGGATATTCAGAGGCCCTATCCAGATAGTACAGAGGGGGGTCGCTAAGGATATACCATGGCACCCCTCAATATCCTAGTCAGGATGCTTCTCCAGCTAGCAGGTGCTCTTATCTAGATATGTATTGACCTGCTTTTTTTTTTTACTTATGGGAGTAAAATATTGTAGGGTATAATATACTACTTATTGTATGTTCTGTCTCTATCTCACCAGTTATTAAAATAAAAAAAAATACCATGGAACTTTTTCTAAATTCAATTACTGATCTCATGTTGGAGTGAATTTCACTTTTTCTATCTGTACCTGTGTGTGTGAGAGAGAGAGACTTTTTCTCTTGCTTTCCTAGTTCTTCCTCCTCATATTCCCTCCTGCTCTGAAGTGAACATCTTCGTTGCATATTGAGCCATCTCAAAAGTCTGCTCTATTTATTACATCACTTAAGGCCTTTGATACTGATTCCTTCATCCTAGAATAAACAGTATAAAATCTGTTTTTCTCCTTGGGATCTTGCCAGGTTCTTGTGACCTGTGTTGGCCACTATTGAAAACAGGATGGACCTTTGGTCTGTCCCTGTAGGGCAGCTCTTATGTTTTTCCCTGGCCCTCCTATCACTAAGCAGGCGTGGACAGACCAAGTGGAGTGCAGTGGGGATGACTGCGGTGTGTTGAGTACAAAGAAAACCATTTGGAGTTACAGGAACAGTCTCAAGGTCTTTATTATGGGAAGATGACAGAAATTTTTCTTGGCCAACCATGTGAGGATTTGGCAGAGCTGGATCGGAAGAGGCCCTTTTTCTTTGTGAAGGCAGAAATCGAAATCAGGATCATCAGGGCTGAGGAAACAGGATCTGTAGCTCCAGGAGCCAAAGGAAACAGTTGCAACACAGCGGTCTGCGCTCTGAAGTGGTGTCTCTAGCCTTTAATTTGCTGCAGAGGGAGAAGCAGATAAAGCAAAGCAAACGCAATGCTGGAATGAGCAACTGTGTGGACAACCAGACACCGAACACGTTTTAATTCTCTAAGGGGCCCTTTCACTAAAGCCTAATTTGAGCTAACTAAATTAACACACCCTACATGCTAAGAAGCCCATATTATACCTAAAAGCTTCTTAGCATTTAGGCCTGGATTCTCTAAATGGCACTGTTATTGGCTGCCACCTTAAAAGAAGCCACTGATTGTGTGTTAATCATGCGACAATGCCGTTGTTGAGGATCAAGCCTTCAGGAAAGGCAAGCGAAGGAAACGTAGGCCAGGGTTTTCAAGGCCTACATTTCCAGTGCCTACCTTTAAGAACATAAGAATAGCCTTACTGGGTCAGACCAACGATCCATCAAGCCCAGTAGCACGTTCTCACGGTGGCCAATCCAGGTCACTAGTACCTGGCCAAAACCCAAGGAGTAGCAACATTCCATACAGAATCTCAAAGAATAGCAGGATTCCGGAATCCTCAGAGTAACAAGATTCTAGAATCCCAAAGAGTAGCAACATTTCATACAGAATCTCAAAGAATAGCAAGATTCCAGAATCCCAGAGAGTAACAAGATTCCAGAATCCCAGAGGGTAGCAACATTCCATGCAGAATCTCAAAGAATAGCAAGATTCCGGAATCCCAGAGAGTAGCAACATTTCATACAGAATCTCAAAGAATAGCAAGATTCCAGAATCCCAGAGAGTAACAAGATTCCAGAATCCCAGAGGGTAGCAACATTCCATGCAGAATCTCAAAGAATAGCAAGATTCCGGAATCCCAGAGAGTAGCAACATTCCATATAGAATCTCAGAAGTAACAAGATTCCGGAATCCCAGAGAGTAGCAACATACCATACAGAATCTCAGAGAGTAACAAGATTCTAGAATCCCAAGGAGTAGCAACATTCCATACAGAATTTCAAAGAATAGCAAGATTCCGGAATCCCAAAGAGTAACAAGATTCCGGAATGCCAAAGAGTAACAAGATTCCGGAATCCCAAAGAATAGCAACATTCCATGCAGAATCTCAAAGAATAGCAAGATTCCAGAATCCCGGAGAGTAACAAGATTCTAGAATCCCAAAGAGTAGCAACATTCCATATAGAATCTCAGAGAGTAACAAGATTCTAGAATCCCAAAGAGTAGCAACATTTCATACAGAATCTCAAAGAATAGCAAGATTCCAGAATCCCAGAGAGTAACAAGATTCCAGAATCCCAGAGGGTAGCAACATTCCATGCAGAATCTCAAAGAATAGCAAGATTCCGGAATCCCAGAGAGTAGCAACATTCCATATAGAATCTCAGAAGTAACAAGATTCCGGAATCCCAGAGAGCAGCAACATACCATACAGAATCTCAGAGAGTAACAAGATTCTAGAATCCCAAGGAGTAGCAACATTTCATACAGAATTTCAAAGAATAGCAAGATTCCGGAATCCCAAAGAGTAACAAGATTCCGGAATGCCAAAGAGTAACAAGATTCCGGAATGCCAAAGAGTAACAAGATTCCGGAATCCCAAAGAATAGCAACATTCCATGCAGAATCTCAAAGAATAGCAAGATTCCGGAATCCCAAAGAGTAACAAGATTCCGGAATGCCAAAGAGTAACAAGATTCCGGAATCCCAAAGAATAGCAACATTCCATGCAGAATCTCAAAGAATAGCAAGATTCCAGAATCCCGGAGAGTAACAAGATTCTAGAATCCCAAAGAGTAGCAACATTCCATACAGAATCTCAGAGAGTAACAAGATTCTAGAATCCCAAAGAGTAGCAACATTTCATACAGAATCTCAAAGAATAGCAAGATTCCAGAATCCCAAAGAGTAACAAGATTCCAGAATCCCAGAGGGTAGCAACATTCCATGCAGAATCTCAAAGAATAGCAAGATTCCGGAATCCCAGAGAGTAGCAACATTCCATATAGAATCTCAGAAGTAACAAGATTCCGGAATCCCAGAGAGCAGCAACATACCATACAGAATCTCAGAGAGTAACAAGATTCTAGAATCCCAAGGAGTAGCAACATTCCATACAGAATTTCAAAGATTAGCAAGATTCCGGAATCCCAAAGAGTAACAAGATTCCGGAATGCCAAAGAGTAACAAGATTCCGGAATCCCAAAGAATAGCAACATTCCATGCAGAATCTCAAAGAATAGCAAGATTCCAGAATCCCGGAGAGTAGAGAATGACATGGTGGCGGTTTACCCGCGGCCACCGCATTTTAGCCGCGGGTCACCCGCCGAAAACGGGGAAGAAAACTAGCAGTCGCTGCGGCGACGGGGACAAGGCCATTCACCGCCCGCGGGGCGGTGAATGGTCTTGTCCCCCGCAGTGAGGCATGAAGGATCGCGCGGTCCCCGCAGCTCACACCCGCCCGCCCAATCGATTCCAGTGTCCAGCCAGCTCTCTCCCCTCTCCTCACCCCAGTCCGCAGATCCTCCTCCTCGGCGACCCGCACGCTACCAGAGAGCCGCGCACACCCGCCGCTGCTCAGCCTCGATCTTCTGCTCTGACGCAACCGGAAACAGGAAGTTGCAGCAGAGCAGAAGATCGAACACTGAGCAGCCGCGCGTGTGCGGCTCCCTGGGAAAGCGCGCAGGTTGCCGAAAAAGAAAACCCACAAACCAAGGTGAGGAGAAGGGAGAGAGCCGGCCAAACACCAGGATCGACCGGGCAGGCAGGTAGTGGCCGCGGGGACCGTGCGATCGCTAGTGTTCCCGGCTCAAATTGGAAGGAGGGAGTGAAAGGAAAAAGGCTTATATGGATGCAGCGGGAACGGTGACGGAGCGGTGAATGGGATGGCAGTGGCGGTGACGGGGCGGTGAAAGGGATGGCGGTGACGGTGACGGGGCGGTGAAGGGATCGGCGGTGACGGGGCGGTGCAGAGGATGGTGGGCCGGTGACGGGGCGGTGACGGGGACAGATTTTTTCCCCGTGTCATTCTCTACCGGAGAGTAACAAGATTCTAGAATCCCAAAGAGTAGCAACATTCCAAGCTACTGATCCAGGGCAAGGAGAGCCTTTCCCCCATTTTCCCTCCAGGAACTTGTCCAAACCTTTTTTTAAAAAAAACAAACCCAGCTCTTACCAAGTGATTCAGAGCTGCTTTGCCCTCTCCTAGCATTTGCCACCAGTGGGATGTAGGGCAGAGCCCCGGGGATGCTGCCAAGATGCCCAACCGTGATGCACCGGGGTCCTGGGTTGCGAGCTGGGGAGAAAAGGCCGGGCGCGCGCCGGGACTCCAACTCCCAGCATGCTCGGCCGGCGCTCCCATTGGACAGAGCCGAAGCCCGGAAGCCGGAAGCCGGAAGCAGCAGCGAAGGGGAGCAGCGATGGAGGCGGTCGAGGGAGCGCAGCGAGGAGGACGGAGGTGAAGGGGGAGGGGAGAGGAGAGGAGGGGGCGCCTCACGGGGAGGGGGAGCCCACCCCACCCCACCTGACCCGCCTTTCTCTCTTGCAGCTCCGAGGCCGACGCCGAAGCCACAGTCGTGCAAAGGATCCGCTTCGAGCATCAGGTGCCGCTGTCGGGTAAGTCGGCATCCGGGTTTTACTCCCATGTAAAACCCGGATGTCTCAATCCGTCCTCGGATGAATCCCCTCCCCCAATGCATCATGTGCCCCCTCTTCTCCCCCAGCCAGGCATTACGACCGAGACAGCAGCGAGCCCGTCAGCTTCTACCTGTCCAGCCTGGAGGAGCTGCTCTCTTGGAAGCCCAGCGACCAGGACGCCTTCAACACGGCTGCAGTGCCTCTGGCCGAGCGTCGGCCCCCCCTGCAAAGCCCAAGGCCCAGGAGCCTCGTCTGCCACGACATGATGGGGGGCTACCTGCAGGACAGGTGAGGGCGGCGGCAGGACCCCCACCCAGCCCAATGCATACAGTTGATTCGCTCTTTGCATCTCATCGGTAGATGCCAGTCACTGCTTAAATGTGGTGCCTGATAACCTGCTCCTCTTTCCCCCCAACCCCTTTCCATGCTTCAGATTTATCCAGGGCTCTGATGGGCAAGACTTCTACACCTTTTATCACTGGCAGTACATTGACATCTTTGTCTACTTCACGCATCATATGTTCACCCTGCCCCCCGTCTGTTGGACCAACACTGCTCATAAACATGGGGTCTCTGTCCTCGGTAAGAATGTCATGTCTTTCAGAATAGTCCTGTGAAGGCAGCATTTGTGCTCTCAATGGGCTTATTTCCATGACAGCTTCACAGTCTTCCTAAAGCATTCTTGTCTCTTGTGTGTGTACTGTATGTAGTTTTATTTATAACCTCTTTAGGTTTCTAAATTGAGCTTTATATGTATTTCTTGCATTGCTTCATCGTCTCGTCTGTGTTGGGTCCCAGGGACATTCATCACAGAACGGGACACAGGCGCAAAAGTGTGCGAGGCCTTTCTTGCTGGCGAAGAGTCATTTCGTGCCGTGGCAGATCAGATGGTGCGAGTGGCGCAGTTTTATCGCTTTGATGGTTGGTTGATCAATATAGAGAACCTGCTGAGCGTGAGTATATTTCTCCAAGGCCTGTTGCTCATGTGGTCAGTCAGGTTTATGGTCACCATTAGGAAGCAGGTCACTTGCCTTACTCTCAAGTTTCAAGTTTTCTTATCGAATTTCTAAGCGGAGTACAAGTAAATTTACATTAAAAAGTAAAATCTGGAGAACACGAACAATATAACGAACTAACATACTGGTATACTTCTCCAGGTTAGTAGTCCGTTGCTGTGATTTAGGTTTTCTCTCTGAGCCTCCTTCCGAATTGTCACATCTCTCTCCTATTGAACTTCCCTGTCATATGGATTGTATATGTGTGTGTCTGTATGAAAAAGGCGCTGGAGTTGATCTTTGCTGTCTGTCTGCATTCTTATATGTAAAGTGGATGAATGTTTCTCTTTTCTTCTTGACTACAGGTTGTGGCAGTGAAAAATACTCCACGCTTCCTGCACTACCTAACAGAGCAGCTGAAAAAGCATGTGCCAGGTGGTCTGGTACTGTGGTATGACAGCGTTGTCGAGAATGGCAAGCTGAAATGGCAGAATGAACTGAATGAGAAGAACAGGTGAGAGGCCTAGGCGTGTGCTCATGGAAAGATAGCTGTGCAATTGAGGGGGGAGGGGAGGATGTCCATTATAAACTGCTGACTTCACTATGATTTGTGGAAGAGCTTTTTGAAATCCCTGGTACGTAATGAGTCTTCCTTGGCTCCCGGTTTATTTTAGAATTCAATTGAAATGCGCTTGTATTTCTTTTAATCCTCTTATTCCTTTATTTTGGAACGTTTACCGATTCTCCTTTGCAAGAGGTATCCAACAATTTAAACTCTCCCTTCCTTCTAAAAAAGGGATTAAAGGAGTCAAGATCTTCAGTCACTCTTTAGTCTTTAAACTCTCTCAACTCTGGAATGATCTCCCCTTTTTTTAAGGAGTTCCAGTTTGTTTCAATTTTTCTGTAAATCTTTAAAAACGACTCCATTTGCCAAACATTTTGAAAATGAATTCTTTTGAAATTTTGCTATTATCTTCTACTTATCATTTGTAAATCATTCCCTGTTTATTTAATTGCTGTGAACCGAGTCGAGCCTTCTCAGAATGATGACTCGGTAGACAAAGTTAAGCTTTAGTTTAGTTTAGCAAAATCCAATGACACACAAACAGCAACAAGAACTTCCAGGGAAAACCGTCATTTTGCTGGTTGTCAGCTCTTCTCTTTTGTTGGCTCCTTCTCCCCCAGAACATTTTTCGACTCTTGTGATGGAATTTTCACCAACTACAACTGGACGGAGCAACATCTGGACCGGATGTCAGCACAGGCCGCAGAGCGGCAAGCAGATGTGTATGTTGGTGTGGACGTGTTTGCGCGAGGCAGTGTTGTTGGGGGCCAATTTGACACTAGTAAGGTGGGTCAGAAAAGGGCACTCTGTAGCCTGAGAACCCTAGAAAGATGGAGTGAAATGCAGGAAACGATCAAGGAGATTCATTTGCATCCTTTTCTCTCTCTCAGTCTCTGCAGCTCATCCGCAAGTACGGTTTCTCTGCTGCAATTTTCGCACCTGGTTGGGTCTATGAATGTTTGGACAAGAAGAACTTTCTACAGAATCAGAACAAGTGAGAAGCTTTTTGCAGATTTGGGGGGAGGGGGAGCGCTGTGATGGTTATTGCTCAGACTAGGGTCTCCAAGTGAGTTCATTTTGCGCATACCATGATGAGAATGAATGCTTTGAAGGCTATGTTGTGGGCCTCTGATTTCCTGCTAATGCTTATTTTATTATTTGCATTGTGCCAAAGAGCGCCTCTTTCTGGACTTCAGAGGGTGTATTATATCTCAGGATGATTTTGGAAGTTTTTAATCATGCCAGTGACACTCGGTACACCTTTTCTTGGTCTCTGCTTGAATTTGGTTCTTGAGAATCTTTCTACATATGTAGTAGAGAATACTAAGTACTGACACTTGTATTAAAATGTTCTGAGGTTTTATTTTTTTTTCACTGAGCGATGTATAAGTGGAACTGTTCATGTCCCAGATCTCCACAATTGGTGGTGGTTTTTTTTTTTTTTTTAAATATAATTTTTATTGTAAAAGCAGTCAAATATACACAACCGTGGTCTGGCAGACGACCACATAACAGATATAACAACAAAGCAAAACAGTAGGAAATACAGAAGCTTCATAGCAGAGGAGGTGTATTCATAACGTCCGTCATGAAGGAACATACAATCGATGGAATGAAAAGGAAGAATCTCGTCAAAATGAGTCTCAAAAGGCGCCTCCGAAAGGACCCTCCTCAAGATAATAAAGACTGCAAAAACAGTTTTGTCATTATTAGAAACCCCTCACTCACCCAGCCATCCAACAGATATAACTATCCAGCACAAACAACCCACACATTTCACAACAGCCACCCTCCTAGCACTCCACAGACATACCACAATCAACCGATCTCGAGAGTCGCGGGCAAGTAGGCCAAAGCAGGCCCCAATCAAGGAGCCGCCCATACCTAAAAAGGGGATCATATTTAAGGCAGGGCTCTGGGAGCTGCGGAGTCAGCCGCAACTTGAAATGCTCTCCACAGGGAAACATATACTACCCTATCACGTCCAATAGATGCCGTATGGGATTGAACTTCAAAAGCAGCGAGCTCCCGCATGCGGTGGAGCCATTGGGTGAAGGATGTGGACTCAGGCCCCACCCAATGTAAAAGCAACAGCTTCTTCACCATTAAGAGTGCAGTGTACAAAAACTTCTGATACGGTTTGGTAAAGCCTGCGGCGGATACGTCCTCCATGTCACCCAACAATAAGAGGCCATAAGACCGGGGAATGGTCCGGCCGATGAGGCCCTCAAGAAAAGGGAGAACCTGGAGCCATAGGGCTGCATGAGGGCACTCCAAAAACATGTGCAGTAGGGTGCCCCTCACTCTCTTACAATGAGAGCAAATGTCATCATCCCATAAACCCATGGCATGTCCCCGAGCCCTAGAGATGTAAGTCCGATGTAATATCTTAAATTGCATTTCCCTAAGGTCCATTGATCCCGTGAATTGAATAAGGTTAGTAAAAAGTTCCAGAAATTGAGTCTCGGTGTAATCAAGAGCTAAATCTCAAGACCACTGGGCCACAATCCTAGGCAGATAAGAGGGGGGAAGCGCATTTTTGAGTAGCCTGTACCAAGTGGATAAAGTATTTGTCTGAGAAGGTAAGAGTGCCAAGTAAGAGTCCAATTTTCCCAGTGCCCAGGTCTCTCCCCACTGTCGATTGAGGGAAAAATAGTAATGTCTGACTTGCAAGTATGCCCAGAAATGCGAAGCCGGGAGATCCCATCGGGTCTGGAGGAGTGAAAACGCGGGGAAAGTCCCCGAGGTTTCATCAGAGAGATGTCGCAAGCTGACACAGCCCCGGGAGTCCCACAATTGAAACCCCGTGGTACCCATCCCCGGGAGGAAGTCTACGTTACCCACCAGGGGCAAGAAAGGAGAAGCCTGTGGGGCCCGCCCCTGCTCCTTCCGCCACCACCACCACGCCCGGCGCAGCGGTTTCAGGAGAGGGAATCAGGAATCCACCCCCGGGAGAGACCGGGGGGACAAATGCAATAAAGATACAAAGGAATGAGGAGCGCACCACGCCTGGATCCATCCCGATGGTGAATACCTATAGTGGCCAGAGATACCCTCATGGACAAAGCGCTTTAGGGAAGCAACGTTGTACCTGCGAATATCAGGAAGATTTAGGCCTCCTTGCCCAGAGTCTAGGGATAAAGTAGCAAAACTGATGCGAGCCCGTCTTTTGCGCCACAGGAAAGAAAGAAGAATAGACCGAAAGACTTGGACATCCTTGTTCAGGATCCAAAGCTGAATCATTTGAAGCGGATATAAAAGCTTCGGCAGGAGTACCATTTTGAATAACGCCGTGCGGCCCCACAGGGAGAGGGGTAAATCCTTCCACTTCTTGCATAGAGCACGGATAGCCTCAATATGATGGAGAACATTGTATTGGTAAAGAAGATGAGATTGGGTGCTCAAATAAACCCCAAGGTATCGCATGGGTTTCCGAACCAGCAGAATCGGTAAAGCGTCATGCCATTGCTCATGTCTATGAGAAGCCAGAGGCAGGAGTTCCGATTTGGCACAATTAACCCTAAGTCCCGAGACTTTCCCAAAATCTTGAACAAGAGAAAGAGCCTCCGGTAAGTGTGATGGTGCGTTTTCCAAATATAACAGAATATCGTCCGCAAATAGATTGATGCGACACAATTGGTGGTGGTGATCAAAGGGCTGCATTTACACATGGCACAAGTGCAAAGGCAGAGAAGGTACAGAGAGAAGGGCAACTAAAATGATAAAAGGGTTGGGTCAACTTCCCTATAAGGAGAGGCTAAAGGGGCTTCTAGGGCTCTTCAGCTTGGAGAAAAGATGGATCAGGGTGATATGATAGAGGTCTATAAAATACCGAGTGGAGTGGAAAGGGTAGATGTGAATCGCTTGTTCTCTCTCTCCAAAAATACTAGGACTAGGGGCAGGCGATAAAGCTACTCAGTAGTAGAAAATATTTCGTCACACAACGTGTAATTAAACTCTGGAATTCGTTGCCGGAGAATGTGGTGAAATCAGTTAGCTTAGCAGGGTTTAAAAAAAGTTTGGATAATTTCTTAAAAGAGAAGTCCATAGGCCATTCTTGAGATGGCCTGGGGAAATCCACTGCTTATTCCTAGGAAAAGCAGCATAAAATCTGTTCTACTTGGGATCTAACTAGGTACTTGTGACCTGGGTTGGCCACTGTTGGAAACAGGCTACTGAGCTTGATGGACCTTCAGTTCTTATGTGAGCCAAGTCTAGGACAATCAAGCCATTGTGACATCACTGCTGAGGTTGGCTCATAGGCATTGGTGGAATGAGGCATTATGACATCACAATGTTGCTACTCTTTGGGTTTTTACCAGGTACTTGGGTTGGCCACTGACCTTCAGTCTGTCCCAGTTTGGCAGCTCTTATTGGTGACAGGTCAAAAGTGCGCAAGACAATCGCGCAGACAACGGCGCTCAAAGACAATTGCGTGCCACTATATCTCCGCGCAAGACAATTGAGCGCAGCGACAACTCAGCGTGAGACAATTTAGCGCAAGATAACTCAGCGCAATGACAATTCAGCGCATTCAGCGCGCCACTAGAGGCTGCTTGCCGATCCAAGGACACGCGCACGTACAGCGTGCGATTTTGTCCGCGCAATTGTCTACGAACCGCTCTTATGATGTTACATATATTCTAAGTGAAGCCAGATTGCTTTAGGCTCTTTAGATCTGGATCTGCAGTGTTAGTGCTGACATAGTTTCCACTGCATCAGATTTGAGGCTTTGTTGTATCTGTCTGAGGACTCTGCAGTCTTTGCTGTCCTGTACAGAGTGGAGGTACTTCACGATAATTGTGAGAAATTGTTGCATTATTTCTAAAGAGAGCTCTGAGAAGACGGAACCAGCGATGCATGTTAAACTATTTCTCCTTTAATATATCTTCTCCCCCCTTAGATTCTGGAGCCTACTAGAGAAATATTTACCTAGTCATAGCATCTGCACGCTGCCCTTGGTCACATCTTTCTGTATCGGCTGTGGAAACAAGCGCTTCTCCTACGGAAAGGTGGGTCTTCGGTACTTTCCCTGCACGTCCTGGAACGAGAAGCCTTAGAGGTGACAGCAGCGCTCGCTCTTATGTCGTGTCTAAGAAGGAGTCTCCTCCCTTACTCTGGAAGAGCTGATTCTCCACACTCTGTCTCTTGGGTTGAGCATGCTTTGCCTCTCTCTCTCCCTCTGCAGGAAGAGGACATGGAGAGCTGGTGTAATCTGATTGCACAGGAGTTGCAGCCTCTCTTTGTGAACCATACACAGGATGCGGGGGCCGGTGGGTGGGTGAGAACCCAAATCTGCCCTAAAGATGCTTGGCATGGAGGCAGCTCATTGTTAGTGGAGGGATCAATCCCCTCAGATGCAAAAGCTGTTACTATAAGGTCAGTACTACCTCTGAAGGGCTTCGGTGGAGGTGGTTCTTGTGGGAGGATGGTTAGATTGGTGATGTATGTATGAAAGGGGAGAGAGGGAAAGGGACGAGGTTGGTATTTGTCAGAGATGCGCCCGATTGCAGAGAGGTTTCTTTCTGTGGAAAGAGGGGGAGGGGGAGAGGCTAGTGCTGTCAGGAAGGTGGTTTGGGGTACTGCAGACTGTGCAAAATTTGAACTAATTGTCTCCTTTTTGGGGTGATGGTGGGTGGGTCTAGGCTTTTCTCACTTCAGGTGCCTTCTCCTCCCAAAATCCTCCTTTCCATGGTGTATAAGTTGGAGGGTCTCAGCAATGTCAGCGTTGCTCTAGAACTGACCACCCGGGACCGCCGGACCTGTCAAATTGGTAACATCTCTGACCTCACAGGTGAGAGTGGGCAAAGTTTGTCTGTCCCTTGTGCTTTCTACAGCTGCCTTATTTTGTTCTGATCTCTCTGTGGGGGTGGGGGGTTTTTCCCTTGGTTTCTTTATTCTTGTCTCTCCTTATCCCTCTACATCTTATATCTTCTTGCATGCGCTGTCTTAGTACAGTACTGTCCATGTTTTTGGAAGGGGGGGGGGTGTTCTGGGAGGTCATCACGCCTGCCCCTTGCAGTGTGGCTCCTGTGTCTGCACAGGCTGAATCCTCGGCTGTGCCCCAGACCATGCCAACGGTGGATTGGCGCATTTGTCCCCTGTGTCTGCACAGGGCCGCCTTTTCACGCTTTGCTTTCTCCGTCTGGGTCTCTCCTGCTTCCTCTCTTGTTGACGATTGTCTTCACTCTGCTCTCTCTCCCTTTTTGTACTGATGTTCGATTTTCTCTTTATTGCTCTGCTCTGTTGTTGTAAGCTGCTTTTTTCCAGATCAGGGTACCACCCATCAACTGGAGCCTGGGTTGGGCCCCCAGTGTGACCCTCCAGAGCTTGGGCTAGGGCCCCAGATGCAGCGACACCATCCGGTGCCAGGATCCCATGCGTTCCCTGCCAGACTGCTTGCTGGATGTGGGCAGCAGAGTGCCGGCGGCTGGACCCAGCAGTGAGTCACTCCTTGGAACAGTTTCAGGATTTCATGATGCAGCATTGTTCCTCTTCAATTTATTTAATATACCGCAAATATAAGACCAAGAGGTTTACAATAAAAAAGTTTAAATAAATAAATGTAAAAGAGGGTGGGGAACAAAAATTTAATACCTTCAAAACCACGAGGAAAGGAGGGAATCAGTAGGTTACAATAAAAAGGGAAGGAATGAACAATATGGTAGAGGAGGAAACTGAAATTTGTTCTGCCCACACGAATTGAGATAAAGCCAAGAAGGAAAGTTTAAGGAAAGGTTGAGAGAGAATTAAGCCAAAGAGAAATACGAGTCACGAATGATTTTTCTGAACGGAGATAAAAAGGCAGAGAGTGGGAGCCATGAAAATCGAGGAAGAGTTGTCGAAATGAGAGAGCGACTAATAACTGTGATTGTGAAGAGTGGAGGGAAGACCACGCTTGAGAATCTTATAGTTAAAAGGAAAGCGATACGACACTGGCAGGATGTGGTGTGTCGTGATCAAACTTAGAAGAGTGATGGTGTTTCTTCTTTTCCCTAGTTGTTATGAGTTGCAGCTCCAGGAATGCCTCCTCCAGGATCTCTCTATTAAAGTCTCACGGCTGCCATCCAGCCTGCAGAAGGAGAACTTTATCTGCCGCTTGGGAGAGCTCAGGGTGAGGAACCACAAAGTCCTTTAGTACCTCTATTTCCATGGAAGTCTCAGATAGGAATTAACGGGGGCACGTAGGCTCCGCTGACTGTGCACATGTTGGAGCACTTGGACCGTATTCTTTCCTTTATATGGACAGGTTCTGCAGAAAGGAAGTCTTGCCTCAGAGCAAGGGCACCTTTGGGCCTGTCACTTATAGAGTTACTTTCCAGCTGCAGCAGACGTTGTTCTTGTGAGCTCTGTAAAGTTGGGAATAGTTAAGACAAGAAACTTTTCTGTGTAGCAGCAGAGAAACCAAATGAAATGGAGTTGATTGTTGTCAGGGGAAGGTAGGCTTTGGCCTTCCTCTAGAGATCTTTTACACTTCCCCCTTCCGGTGCTTTGACTAACATATGTCTCCCCTCTATAGGTGCTGGATGCTGGTAACCTAAGTGCTCCCTTGCAGTGTGTGCGCAGTCTCCGGGCTCATCACTTCCTGTGGCGGCGAGGCTCCTATGATCCTAGCTTACAGGCCTCGCAGCTCTATCTGAGCGTCACACTGCAGTGGTCCTACCCGATGGAGTGTGTTCGACAGTTCCGTGTCTACGGCCAGGGGGTTGTGTGCCATCGTACTACTATGCCATCTCACACCGAACAGCCACATCTCATTGGCTTGGCACATGCCACTATTTACCGCGTGGTGGACCTCGCAGTCCCACCGATCTGCACCAGCAAACATGGTCGCTTAGAGTTCTTAGTGCAGCCGGTCACAAAGGAAGGGTTTGTCACAGACCGGTCGGACTGGGGGAGGCTGGTACTGGAGTATATAGATGAGACTCAGACACAGGTCTGAGAGCTCTGACATTCTGGTGTGAACTGGAGCCACCTCGAGGATACTTTGAATATTGGTTCTTGGGTTGTCTGATTAATAGAATCCAGGAACCAAGAGGTAAAAACTGATGGCACACTCTTTTCTCTTCTTCTCCTGCCTCCTTCAGAACTAGTACTAGGATTCTGGGGTCAAGAGCCTTTTCTTTGTAACTGTTGGGGGATTTTGTTCCACCCTCTCCCTGCAGTGATCGTCTTCCTGAGGCCGGGAGCTGTGTACCAGTGCTCTCTCCGCTTCCCTGAATTTTGGGCTCTTAAACCCTGCCATCAGCTGCTCCCATACAACCCTTGCCAGGATTCTTCTGTCTCTCCAGCTGGGGCTAGAAGTCTCCCCAGGCTGGAGCAGCCTTTCTGCAAAGTGTCGTAGCTGAGTCGCTGGACTGCTCCATTAATCTCACCAATTCTTAGCAATAATGGGGGGGGGGGAGTTGACTTAAAAAAAAAAACACCCAACTTTTGTCCTGTTTCTCACTTTAGTCTGTTAGTTGTGTCTGAGGGATGGAGATGCCTCGCTAAGGCCCCGCTAAAACAAAACTTTGGGCACTGAGAGTAGTTGATCTCCAAAAGTACAGCGTGGGACTAGAAAAGATTCCAAGGAGGGCAACGGAAATGAGAAAGGGGAGGGAGGGAGAACCAGCTGCACTAGAGAGAAGCAAAACAGGTTAGGGGATACGAGAGAGGTTTATAAAGTCAAGAGGGAGGTGGAAGTTGTTTAAGTTATCAAAACACAAAAGCTGATGATGTTCCCTAGACCGAAAATGAATCATGGAAACTGCCCCTACTGTGGCATCTCTTAACGGCCAAGGTGACTCCCATAGCAGGATTCAAAAGAGATCTGGACAATGCGTACATAAAGCACCCATTAGCCAGGTCGCGATGAGAATCATTACTTGAGGCACTTGATCCAGCGTAGCCTTTTGCTCTGACTTGCCATCTCTCCTGTGCATTAGGGTTGGCTGGTCCTGATGGTTGTGGCTTTGAATTTGGAACCCCTGGACAGCCTAGATGAGGGCTTTTTCCTGAGAGTTGACAAATGTGACTCTAGGTGTAAGCAGTGTATATTGTATCTGCAACAAATCTATCAAGAAATAAAATGCAGTTGGTCTAACATAGAAGTGTCGCTGCTGTGCTTTCTTGACATTTGGTCCTGATAATCCTAAATGCATAAAGCAGAGACGGATCAAGCAATGAAATGAGGGAATCTGCTCTCTCAAGTCTGCCGGTGCGCATGGAACTGACATGCAGCGGTAGATGCGAGTTGGTGCCCAGGGATCTGCTCTGCAGTTCCATTCAATCATCGGCTGATGCTAATGGGAAAGTCTGAGAATAATAATAATAATAATAACTTTATTCTTGTATAACGTCCAATCACAAAATTCCAGGCGGTTAACAACAAAGAATCACAATCGGTGAAAGATACATCAGGTTAATAAAAATGAGTGAGAAGAAGAAAATGACATAGTTATTTAACAAACTTTTCAAACAAGTGTGTTTTTAAAAATTTTCTAAAACGTTGTAAGAATCTGACAAATAAGCAGGCTTAACCAAGAGTTCAGTTTGCCTAGTTGAAAGACAAATGTCCTATACAAAAATTTCTTGTAACAACAGTTCTTAGCTGAAGGATACATAAACATTAACTTATTATGAGTGTTTTTTAATGAAGTATAAAAATTAAATTGAGAGGCTAGATATCCCGGAGCCAAACCAAAAAATAGATTTACAACAAAGACAACCAAATTTAAAAAGAATACGTGCTTCAAAAGGCAACCAATGTAATTGCCGATAAAATGGCCAAAAATTAAACACCCTGCCGGATGTTGTAATAATTGAATATGTTGCAAATTTTTCTTCAATGATGCAAGTCTATGATGTATTTACAAAACGAGAAAAGAGGATTCATGTTTCAGAAACGACTGAGCAAAGCACCCTTGAATACCTAGGAAGTAAGTCCCAGGTGGGACCCTTCATCAGCTCAGGGCATTTACACTGGTTTGTGATGCCATTATTAAGAAACTGTGTGTAGCTGAGCCTTTGGATCCAGGAGAATTGGATTTTGGCTACGTTCTTTCTCTTTAATGCATTTTGGAAAATAAGGCTGGAAGCTGCCACACACTTGCATCTGCTGTGAGGAAGGTATGTGCCAGTAGGACTAGCTGTTGAACATAACTGATCCAGTCTCCAGAAACATCTGAACAGCATTTATCTGGTATTAAAGTAGGTGCTGAGATTTCTGACTAGTTATGTTTGCATGTGTGCACCCTCGGGGACTTCTGAAGCCACTTCTAAACTTACCCACTTTGTACCTGGGAACCTCACCACCACTGGCAGGAAGAGCATGAGGTTGGCAGCTAGCATATGCCAAAGACCACGTGCGTGGGAAGAAAGAGTAGGAAGGCCATGAAAGATTTGAGTGCCCTGGGGCAGGGGATGGAGAATAGAGGGACAAAGGACTGGAGGTGCTGAGAGAGGGGAGAGGCCCAGAGGGGAACCCAGGAGTGAGGATGTAATGGGCTTAGAGGACTCTTGAGAGGAGAGAGAGAGCCTGGCAGCTGCTGTAACATAGAAACATAGAAAATGACGGCAGATAAGGGCCAAGGCCCATCCAGTCTGCCCACACCAATGACCCTCCCTTACCTCTCTCTGTGAAGAGATCCCACGTGTTGATCCCATTTAGTCTTAAAATCAGGCACACTGCTGGCCTCAATTACCTGTATCGGAAGACCATTCCATCAATCCACCACCCTCTCGGTGAAGAAGTATTTCCTGGTGTCGCTATGCAATTTCCCTCCCCTGATTTTCCACGGATGCCCTCGTATTGTCGTGGGTTCCTTGAAAAAGAAGATATCCTCCTCCACCTCGATACGGCGCGTGAGGTATTTGAACGTCTCGATCATGTCTCCCCTCTCCCTGCGTTCCTCTAGTGTGTAGAGCTGCAATTTATTCAGCCGTTCCTCATACGGGAGATCCCTGAGTCCTGAGACCATCCGGGTGGCCATTTGAAAGGAATGACTTTCCCCCTCGAACATACCTTAAAAATCCTGGGAGTCACGTTTGACAAAAATTTATCCCTAGAATATCACACCGACCTCATAGTCAAGAAATGCTTCTCGGCACTCTGGAAACTCCGCACTATAAAAAAATACTTCGATGACACCTCGTTCCGCCTTCTAGTGCAAGCCTCCATTCTAAGCATCCTAGACTACTGCAATATTATCTACCTGAACTCCACGAAGAAAATTACCAGGAGACTAAAAATGATCCAGAACACCGCCGTTCGCCTCATCTATGGCCTAAAGAAATGGGAACATATCACCCCGTTCTACCACCAACTCCACTGGCTGCCTTTCGAATCCAGAGTGCTCTTCAAGTTCGCATGCTTCTGTTACAAATCGGTAAATGGCTATTCACCAAGATACATCAATCCCCACTTTAACCTCTACTGCTCCTACAAGAAATCCCGCAGAATTCAGCTGTTCGCCTTCCCTTCGCTAAATCTGTGTCACCTCAAAAGATTCCTAGACAAAACCTTCACCTTCCAAGCAGCCAAGCTGAACCCATGGCTAGCCCAAATGATACTGGAGGCCCCCACTTACCTCAGCTTTAGAAAACTACTCAAAATCCACCTATTCAGCAAACAAGACCCCTAACCGCCCCCTCCCGGTAATCGCCTGACCTTTGCCCGGCTCAGCTCCTCCTTCTTGATCACTTCTTTCCCCCCTCTCTTCTACCCTCCTCCTTCTTCATCTGCCAAACTCGGCTAATTATGTTGTAAACCTGATATATTGTTGTAAATCTGTATGTCAATGCGGATCCTAACCTAGAACTCGTTGGGTATGGCGGTATATAAGAATAAAATTATTATTATTATTATTATTTGCTGGACCGACTCAAGTCTCAGCACATCTTTGCGGTAATGTGGCCTCCAGAATTGTACACAGTATTCCAGATGGGGTCTCACCATGGACCTATATAATGGCATTATGACTTCGGGCTTACGGCTAACGAAACTCCTGCGTATGCAACTATGATTTGTCTGGCCTTAGATGAAGCTTTCTCCACTTGATTAGCAGTCTTCATGTCCTCACTGATGATAACCCCTAAGTCTCGTTCCGCTACAGTTCTCTCTAGGATCTCACCATTAAGAGTGTAAGTCTTGCATGGATTTTTGCTGCCAAGGTGCATGACCTTGCATTTTTTGGCATTGAAACTTAGTTGCCAGGTCCTGGACCAATGCTCCAGTAGGAGAAGGTCGTGCGTCATACTGTCGGGCATTGATTTAATGTCAGGACCTGTTGTGCTCTTGCCTACTTTATTGCATAGTTTGGCTTATCGGCAAATAACGTTAATTTACCTTGAAGCCCCTCAGCCAAGTCCCTTATGAAGATGTTGAATAAGATCGGGCCCAAGACCGAGCCCTGCAGCACTCCACTGATCACCTCTGTCGTTTCGGAGGGGGTGCCATTCACCACCACCCTCTGAAGTCTACCTCCAAGCCAGTCCCCCACCCATGTAGTCAATGTATCACCCAAACCTATAGAGCTCATCTTGCTCAACAACCTGCGATGAGGTACGCTGTCGAATGCTTTGCTGAAATCCAAGTACACGACGTCTAAGGACTCCCCAATATCCAGCTTCCCTGTCACCCAGTCAAAGAAGCTGATCAGGTTGGATTGACAGGACCTCCCCTTTGTAAACCCATGTTGACGGGGATCTCGTAGATTCCCCTCGTTCAAGATCGTATCCAATTGGCGTTTGATTAGAGTTTCCATTAGTTTGCTCACTATTGATGTGAGACTCACTGGTCTGTAGTTCGCAGCTTCCGTCCTGCATCCTTTTTTGTGGAGTGGAATGACATTAGCCGTTTTTCAGTCTAGCGGGACTCTTCCTGTGCTAAGGGAGAGATTGAAGAGTGTGGATAGCGGTTCCACCAAGGTGTCACTTAACTCCCTGAGTACCCTGGGGTGTAGGTTGTCTGGCCCCAACGCTTTGTTAACCTTGAGTTTGGATAGCTCACTGTAGACACTACTGGGCTTAAACTCAAAATTGCAAAACGGGTCTACCGAGCTATCCCCTGTTGGTAGCTGAGGGCCGGATCCCGGCGCCTCATGGGTGAAGACTGAGCAAAAGTATTCATTTAAAAGTTTAGCTTTTTCAGAGTCCGATTCTACATAGTTCCCGTCTGGTTTCCTAAGGCGTACTATCCCTCCTGTGCAGTGTTCCCGCTAAGCTGCGCTGGGGTGCGCTTGCGCACAAAATATTACCTCGCAGCGCACAAGTTTCTCGTCACAGCGCACACAGTGTAGAGCACAGTTCTTCAACCGCCGGTCCGCAAACAAAATCTTGCCGGTCCGCGAAGGATTCGGTCCCCGCCGCAACGAAAGGCCGGCGTCAGCTGACTTGCAACTTCCTGTTGCAGTCGCTGTGCCGGGACTCCTGCCTTCGCCGGGACTCCTGCCTTCCACCGCGTTTGCCTCCTGCCTTGTCTCCGCACCTCCAGACCAGCAGCGGCAGCTGTGTATGCTTTTAACTTCGGCACAGAGCTGCCCCTAATCAATAGTTTAGCGCGGTTTCATAAGGCAGCCTCGGGGCCTTTGCTAGGCCGGCCCACATCGCATCATCGAAGCGGGCCGGCTATCAAAGGCCCCGAGGCTGCCTCATGAAACCGCGCTAAACTATTGATTAGGGGCAGCTCTGTGCCGAAGTTAAAAGCATACAGAGCTGCCGCTGCTGGTCTGAACTCTTGGGCCGCTGAAGGAGGGCAAAAAGCAGCTGTCCTGGAGGTTTCCCTTCCTCTCGCCTTTACAGGTTCCTTTTTTCCACCTTTTTTTTTTTCCTTCAAACGGCAACGGGCCCCAGCATCGACATCAATCAAGTAAGTTCCACTGTCAATCAAGCGGTTCTGCTCGGCCAAAGCTTCCCCTGTGACATGAGCCACCCTCAGGGGAAAGAAAGTGACCCACAAAGGTGAGGGGAAGGGGGGCAGATGATGGAAGTTGGGGGGGGGGGGAGAGAGAGAGAGAGAGAGAGAAGGGGCAGATGATGGAATGGAGGAGATGAGAGAGAGAGAGAAGGGGACAGATGATGGAAGTGAGAAGAAGGGAGAGAGAGCAGAAGGCAGATGGATGTCAGTTGAGAAGGGAGAGCAGATGCTGAATGGAAGTGGGGAAAGAACACATACTGGATGGAAGGAGGAGATAAATAAAGGGGGAAGAAAATAGTAAGATAATGGAGGGGTGAGGGAAAGGGGTGACAAGCTGTGTGTAGACACAGTGAAAAGAGGGAAACGGGACTAAATAGTAAGAAAGAATTTAATTTAGATGGAGGCAGAAAATAGAGAAGGAAGACCAGAGAAGAAAAGGGAAGAGAGAGCAGAGAATGATCAGATCTGAGTGGAGGAAATGAGAAGAGAGATATGCTAAAAACCACAGGGGGGAGGGAAGGATAGAGATGCCAGACCATGAGGGGAACAGAAGGAAGATGATGGATGCTAGACCAAATTGGGGGGTGGGGGGGGGGCAGGAGGAGAGATGGCAGGGAAAGACAGACAGTGAATGGAAGGGGCAGATGCTGGACTGAAGAGACAGAGAAGGTTATCATGCTGCTGTACCGGGCCATGGTACGCCCTCACCTGGAGTACTGCGTCCAGCACTGGTACTTTAAGAAGGACACGGTACTACTCGAAAGGATCCAGAGAAGAGCAACTAAAATGGTTAAGGGGCTGGAGGAGTTGCCGTACAGCGAAAGATTAGAGAAACTGGGCCTCTTCTCCCTTGAGCAGAGGAGATTGAGAGGGGACATGATAGAAACATTCAAGGTACTGAAGGGAATAGACTTAGTAGCTAAGGCAGGGAGAACGAGAGGGCACTCTCTAAAGTTGAAAGGGGATAGATTCCATACAAACGTAAGGAAGTTCTGTGGTAGAAAGCAACATATTTATTTGGCTCATAACTTGCTGGCGCCCGATATTTTTAGCTCACAGTGAAAAAAGTTTGCTCACAACACCCGCCCGCTTAGAGGGAACACTGCTCCTGTGTTTCTGTTTCTGTCACTAATATACCTAAATTGCCAGAGAGGAGATGATGGGGGGTTGTGGCTGTGAGAGTGGAAGAGGAGACTGGAGGGGAGAGACTGGGGACCTCCAGAGGGTGAAGGCAGATGGCTAGCTTGCAGCTCTGGTTCTACTGCTGTAGGCGTGGCTGCTCTCTAGATGGGACTCCCATGGCATGTAGCTCATGCCCAGTGAATCAAGTTTTATTAAAATTTGATAAAACGCTAATCATAAATTCTAAGCATTTGACAATTAAAAAATTTAAATGGGGAACAATTAAAGTTATTAGTGACATAATGTTACTTACATGAAAACAATAGGATAGTAGGGAGAAATACGATTTTTAAAAGAAGAGTGAACAATTAAGGTGAATATAAGAAAAGCAGAATTTGGCAAGGAAGGACCCAAGGATCAATTAGCAATCGAGAAGCTTTTGAGGTTGCCCTTAAATTTATGTAAATTCTGTTCAGCCCTTCAATGTGATGGTAACGAATTCCATATTGTAGGGGCTGTGGTTGCGAAAGAAGAAGCCCTGCGGGTACTAATGATTTTTAAGGATGGGACATGAAGAAGGTGCTGAGAGGCAGATCTTAAAGTTCTCAAAGGACCATGAGGAATAAGATATTTATGAATAAAAGCGGGTTCCTTGCTGTTCATAGTTTGGAAGGAGATTTTATAAGTAATACTGTGGTGGATTGGTAACGTGATCAAATGTTTTCTTGTTTGTTATCATTTTTATGGCAGTGTTTTGTATTAATTGTAAGCGTCGGATGTCTTTTTGGCAGACTCCTTTAAGTAAGGAATTGCAGTAGTCGAGTTGGGAAATTATGAGGGAGTGAATCAAGAATGTTAGCTATGTCGATCCCAACCCCAAATTAAGCAAAGCCTGTGTCCAAATCAGTATTTCTAGATCTTGTGGCGAGAAGGGGACAAATGTTTTGTCTTGTATGGTAAATTGGGGCTGAAAATTATTTTCTCGATGATCTTCTATTTATCAGTCTCTCTAAGGCGCCTCCAGCTCTATTTTTGGAAGAGGATTCATGCAACCCTGCTATACCTGGAACTAGCCACAAGATGGCAGCATGCTCTCCAGTCTCCCCAAGAAACTCATTCCCATTTTCATGTTTTAAAGCTGAGAAATTATGTGGAAGTATTTCTGTGTTTTGGATGGCAAAGTAATAAAAAAAAAACACATTTCAGGATGAATATAGCTGATTTAAAAAAATGCTGTCGAGACAGACATGGGAGAAGCCACTGCTTGCGCTGGATCAGTGGCATGGAATGATGTTACTATTCAGGTTTTCCCCAGATACTTGTGACCTGGATTGGCCTTTGTGAAGACGGGATACTGGGTTTTTCTCATGTTCTTAGGAAGATTAATTTTGGAAATCAAATATTGCATCAGATTGATTGAGAGTAAAATTCTCCAAAAAGCAAGTTTTCCAAAGCTGAATCCTGAAGGGCAGCTGAAAGTTTGCACCAAATGTAGCTGAAAATGGCTTCCTCTGATAACTGCCAACTCTGCATGTACTAATAAAAAACCCCGTTATATTATTATTTTTAGTAGGGTTACCAGATTCTGTGGGGTCAAAACCGGACCTGTGACCCCGCCAACAGCCCCATCCTGGCCCTGCCTCCACACAAACCTCTCTCCTCGAGCTCGGGGCCATATCTGGCGAGCATCTGAGCATGCGCAGATGTGTGTGATGTCATCGTGTCATATCCATGCATGCTCGAAGGCATTCCAGATACAGCCCCGAGCTCGATGCTCTTAGAAAACCCAAATCCAGTCACCCGGACAGTCCTCCAAAAAGAGGAGATGTTCAGGTTTCTGCGGCTTTCTGGTAACCCTAATTTTTGGAGGCTGCATGTTTGTGTTAACTTGTTCAAGTGCTGCTACTGCTTCAGCCCTTACTACAAAATGCGAGAAACAAAAAACGACCGCAGATAAAGACCATATGGCTTTGCACTCCCTTAGCGATCCTATGTTCCTGTCCCAGATACAGTATTCGTTTCTTCCACCTTCATCAGGAGGCTGTTCCACAAATTGATCGGTATTTGCTGAGTCTATCTCCTTTCATCCTATGACCCTCTCATTCCAGAGTTTTTTTTTCAATTGAGACTCATCTCAGCATTTATACTACGAAGGTATTTAAATTTCTCCATCACAAATCTTCCCTAGTCCACCTCCTGTGCATTTCTATCGTATCTCCTTCCCCCTCCTGTGCATTTATACCTCAGATTTATTTAAATGTCTCTACCGCCAACTTTAAGTTGTCTCTTGCCTGAGTCGGGACGTCAATGGCAGTATTCAAACCCAGACTAAAAGCCCACTTTTTTGAGGTTGCTTTTAACTCCTAACCCCCACTTGATTGCAAGCACAAAGGCCTGCAAAACTCCCTAATCTAACCCCCTACTTGTCCGGTTTGCCTGTTTGATGCAAAGGGAGTGGGAAAAGAGAGAGAGGTCCAAGGTACATCTTTCTCACCCCTTCTACAGCCACGTCCAACATCTCTCCTTCTCTCATCCCCTGACCCTTGGGCAGCATATTTTGCCCCTCCCCACCAACTCCATGCCCAATATTTTTCCTATCACTTCTCTCCAGCGCCATGCCAAGTTTATCCCTCCACCACCATGTCTAATATTCCTCCCTCTTGCATCCCTTTCCATCTGGCCTACTCCTCTCTCCACCACAACATCCAATATTTCTTCCTCCCTCCTCTGTACCACCATGTCCAATAATTCTCTCCTCTCCCCCTGGGCCTATTGAGGTGGTCCAGTGGGGGCCTTTTTGGCAGGAGTTCGGCCCTTTTGCTCCTGCCTTTAAAATGGCTGCCGTGACCTTTCATGGGTGCTCATGGTATTTCCTGCAGTATTGTGAGAGATCGCAGCAACCATTTTAGAAGGCAGCCACAAGGAGGCAGGAGCAAAAGAGCGGAGTGCCTGCCACCAAGGTCCCCACTGGACCACCAGATACTTTGGTAGGTCTGGGGGCCATAGAAGAGCCTCAAATTGCCCTAGCCCATGCAGCATCTCTTTTTCTCTCTTCCTAAACCGCTCCAGCCTGTGCAGCATCTCTTCCCTCCCAACCCACCCCCAGCCTGTGAAGCATCTTACCGACCTTTCTCTTCAGGCCACCGGCAGCATTCCTTCAGTCTTCCACGCTACCAGTAGCTTGATGCAAAACACGTCGGAGGGAAGGATTCCAGGTCACTCGCTGGTAGCTTGGAGGAGGGAAGGAAGGTTGCCGGTAACCTGAACAGAGCGAGTACATCCTGGAGGAAGGTACCACACCTGTAGGATCCCTGAACTACTACTATTTATTGTCTATAGCGCTGAAAGGCGTATGCAGCCCTGTACATTTTAACATGCAATAGACAACAAAGCAGACCCATTCCCATGTGATCCCTGCGATTCTAGAGGGGATCCCCACGGACTCTGTAGGATTCCCATTGTCCCCGTTCCCATGCAGCTCTCTATTCCAAGTGTATCTGAATCTAAGAAGGAAGATGTCATATTTGCAAATAGGGTTTATTTTTATAGACTTGTTCTGAGTATTGGAGTGATATAGTTATCAAAATATCTGGGGAGGTCCAGGGCTGAGACAATTGGGGGAGGGGGCAAGTAAGACAGAAGAGTGTGCAATAGCCTTCCACTGATTCTAATTTCCTGTCCAGAGAATCACAAGATGCTGATTTTCTAATTACCTCAACAGCGTTTCTGCTATTCATGGCTGGTATCTCATATGTCTGATTCTCCTATACAGCTGGTGTTACAGGGATCTCACCACAGGATCAGTCCTGGAGAAAGTGGGGACCTGCTTAGCCTGTGGTTTCTTTTATTGGGCAGGAGACCACACCAGCCCCTTCTGAATTCTCTGGGTAAAATCGAGCACCTGCTCTGTATTAGAGAATGACAGGGGGAGGGTCTCATTTTCCTGTCCTGTCCCCGTGAGTTCTTTTCCTGCCCCTGCCCCATTCCTGCAAGCTCCATCCTCATCTGCATAAGCCTCAAACACTTTAAAATCCTAAGCGTTTGAGGCTTGAGCGGTTAACGCAGAGCTTACAGGAATGGGACAGTGACAAAACTCATGGGGATGGGACAGGGAAATTGAGTTCCTGTGGGGACGGGGACAAATTTGTCCCTGTACGAAAAGGGGGGAAGGATCTTGGAAGAAGATGAGGGACTTTTGGTAAACACAGGGTGAAACCATCGTTTCAGCAGAGCTGAATTATATTCTACTGAAACAGCGGTTAAATAAAACATACCAATTTCTGGAAGATTAATAAAAACTGAATTTAAGTAAAAGTTAAGCTTTGCATTCCTAGCTCTGGCCAGGGAAGGGGGAAGAGACCCTGTTGAGCAAAACCATCACTCAACCAAGATCACCATTTTCCTTCTTGCTCTTGACTTGTATCTTTCATGGACTTGGCTATGAAAACGATGGCATTCAATGATTTGGACCAAGTGCCAGTGCCAGTTCACCTACTTGATTTCAAGTTTAAGACAACCTCCGATGAGGGTCACTCAGTGGCTACAGAGGCCAGAATCTAGGGCCTTTTTATGTTCTTCAGGCAGGGCCAGGCCCGAAGCTTGTTTGCAGGTTGTCCCTCTTTCAATTTCAGGCCGGTTTAGGGTCCCCAGTGACATGGGGGCTCAAGGCAATTGCCCACTCTGTGTCTGGATGCCAACAACTAAAAAAAATAATTTTACTCTGGACATGGGATTTTAGAGTTTCTACCTCTGTTTTCCAGTTTCTATTTTGAAGGGAAAGGGACACAAGTCAGGTAATAAGTGCAGGGCCTTATCCCAGCGCCAGAGAGCACGTGATGGCCGGTGTCAGCAGGCCCAATCCATACCACCTCTTAGAAAAATATAACTCCACCATACTGAAGAAAGAAAACTTTATTAATAATTGTATCATGATACAGTTAATCTGAATCACACTTTAGAAGCATGTAAAATGGTAAAGGAAGGCTGAGGCTTGGAGCCCCTGGAAAGGTCAGAGAGGTCTTGGAGAGCAGAGACCCCCCTGGCCCTTTCCCACAGTAACGGGAGAGGTTTTTACAGCCAGAAGGGGAGCAAGGGTTATATACACCAGGACTAGAAAAAGAAACCTGCTCAGTCACTGCATTTGCACGCCTAGTACAGAGTGAGATTTTGAGAAAGCACAGCCATGTTGGGAGAGTCGAATAGTATAAATAGATTTGGGTTCTCCCTTCCCACCTCCTCACTCTCCAGAGCATCTGCAGGACCCCACTGGCTTCCTTAGGTCTCGGACTCAGTTCCCTGGAATAATATATGGAAAAAAGGAACATGAATGAGAAGCTATTTCTTTAAAGTGCTGTGGAAAACCTTTTTCCTTGGCTTACATTTACATATATTTACATAAAAACCCTGAAATTGAAGCCCTTTGGAAGAAACCCTGCAAAGCTGGAGAATGCCCTGCCCTTACTTTCAACAACATCTCCTGCATTCAGAGACTTTGGTGGCCATCAAGACCACCCGTTCCAGGGCTTCAGTCTCCATGCAAGTTCCAGCAGCCCAGAAGTCTTGTAAACGCATTGCACCAGTGACACTGGAGCTCCTTTTCACATCCAGGTCCCTAGGGCTTTTTCTCTCATTCTGCCCCTTGGGTGCTCAGACACATGGGAGGGAAGGGGCAAGTTTGGCTCTCTCGACATGACTGCAGAATGCAAAGAAGTGACTTTAATCAGCGGAGTGAACAGGCTGCGCCTCAGGACTGCCACCTGCTGTGTCATCGAGCCTCCGATAGGACCAGGGCCGTTGCTGTGGGACGTGCATTTGAGCGTATGGGAAAGGTTTTCTTCATTTTACCGGAAGTCTCTTTCACTGTTGCCATCTCTCTTTCTCAAGTCCTCGTTTACCTTTGGTGGTCCAAGGAGGTAAATGTCAGATGTGTTCACTACAATACAAAAAAACAAAACAAGCTGAAAGAAACCCAAAGCAAGAAGAGCAAATGTTTTACACCATGAGCAAATGTCACCCAAGCAGTGAAAGGGTTTGCAAACTCTTCTAAGCTGCAGCAGTTGAGATGGCTCCTGCTCTATGCCATGCTCTGTTCCTACAATCACAACTCCACGGAATAGCTGACAAAAGTGCCGATATTCAGTGGGAAATAACTGACTCTCTCTTGCTGAATATCCCAGTTACTGGCTATGTCATGCAACACCAATATTCATTGGGCCACTGGCTAAGTCTAGCAGCCAGACTGGCCACCTAAATAGCAGGGTTGTCTTTGGCCACTACGACTCATGACGGCCAGCCGATGAGTATCTCTACTGTGGCTGAACTTAGACCGGAAATTGAATGGCAGTGGTCAGATACGGTCCCAGCATTACAATTTCCGTGTTCACCACCAACTGCAGGAGGTAGCTGGGCTTTGGTTGTTTCTGTACAGATGAAGCAGTGGAAGGCCGTCTGTGCTGCGTCTGAGGGGGACTCTCCCAAACTGTTAGGGAAAGTTGTGGTGTCCAGACAAGGGCTAGGGAACACTTCTAGGGATTTTGGCTTCTCATGTTTGAAGGCCTGGAGTTCCCAGGACATGTTCTATGCTTAAATGCACTTTTCAGTCCTCTGAAGGGCACATCAATAATCTCAGCACCTTCATTTAAACCAGGGGTGTCCAACCTGCGGCCCAAGGGTCGCATGCGGCCCAGTGAAGTATTTTGTGCGGCCCTGGTCGAGGGCGATGGAGTGTTTTACTCTGCTGCCTCCGGGTGTTTACCGTCTTGCCAGCTCCCTCCTCTGTCTTGCTGCAGCATTTGCACATTTGTGCAGCCCCAGAAACATTTTTTTCTGACAATGTGGCCCAGGGAAGCCAAAAGGTTGGACACCCCTGATTTAAACGCATCTTACACTTGTAAAGGTTTTAGAATATTATCGGTTATATGCATATAAATGCTAGCAGGGTGCCGAGATGCTATTCTGCATAATGTGTCCACAGGAGAGAAATGTGGTGGTGGTGGGGGGGGGGGGGGGACAGAGGCGCAGCTCCCACTTACATATGTAACTTTCAGAATACACAGTTACTGGCCTTCCTGTTGTATTTCAATCCTCCACTTACACCAGCCATAGAACAGCCTAAGTGTTAGCCCTCCATGCTGATACGAGGTTCCAAATGGCCTCAGGCCACCTATATGGATGCACTACTTGCCCTGGATCGGTTGCATGGAATGTTGCTACTGTTTGGGATTCCGGAATCTTGCTATTCCTTGGGTTTCTGTATGGAATGTTGCTACTCTTTGGGATTCCGGAATCTTGCTATTCTTTGAGATTCTGTATGGAATGTTGCTACTCTTTAGGATTCTAGAATCTTGTCACTCTTTGGGATTCCAGAATCTTGCTATTCCTTGGGTTTCTGTATGGAATGTTGCTACTCTTTGGGATTCCGGAATCTTGCTATTCCTTGGGTGTCTGTATGGAATAGAACATAAGAACATAAGCAGTGCCTCCGCCGGGTCAGACCATAGGTCCATCCTGCCCGGCAGTCCGCTCCCGCGGCGGCCCAAACAGGTCACGACCTGTCTGACTCACCAGAAGGGGCCCCCTTGCCACCTTGGTTTCCCATTGAAGTCCTATCTTCCCATCGAAGTCCTAACCCTCCGGTCTTGCACATTCACGACCTGGTTGGGTTTCTATACTTATTACCTGGTTTGCTTTCTATACTTGTATTACATCCCAGCATCTCTCTCAGTATCCCACGATCCCTTTATCCCTGAGGAATCCGTCCAATCCCTGTTTGGATCCCTGTACCGTACTCTGCCTGATCACTTCCTCCGGTAGCGCATTCCAAGTGTCCACGACCCTTTGGGTGAAAAAAAACTTCCTTGCATTTGTTCTGAACCTATCTCCCTTCAGTTTCTCCGAATGCCCCCTCGTGCCTGTTGACCCCTTCAGTCTGAAGAATCTGTCCCTGTCCACCCTCTCTATGCCCCTCATGATCTTGAAGGTCTCTATCATATCTCCCCTGAGCCTCCTTTTTTCTAGAGAGAAGAGCCCCAGCCTATCCAACCTCTCGGCGTATGGGCAGTGTTCCAGCCCTCTTACCAGTTTCGTTGCTCTCCTTTGGACTCTCTCAAGTACCGCCATGTCCTTCCTGAGGTACGGCGACCAATATTGAACGCAGTATTCCAGATGCGGACGCACCATCGCTCGATACAATGGCATGATGACTTCCCGCGTCCTGGTTGTTATGCCCCTCTTTATGATGCCCAGCATCCTGTTGGCTTTTTTCGAGGCTGCTGCGCACTGAGCAGATGGCTTCAGTGATGCATCCACCAGCACACCCAAGTCTCTTTCAAGTCTGCTGTCTCCCAACAATGCCCCCCCCCCCCAATTTGTAGTTGAACAACGGTTCTTTTTCCCTATATGCATGACCTTGCATTTTTCCACGTTAAAGCGCATTTGCCATTTGTTTGCCCAGTCTTCCAGCTTGTCCAGGTCCCTTGTCCAGGTTGCTACTCTTTGGGATTCTAGAATCTTGCTATTCTTTGAGATTCTGTATGGAATGTTGCTACTCTTTGGGTTTTGGCCAGGTACTAGGGATCTGGATTGGCCACTGTGAGGATGGACCATTGGTCTGACCCAGTAAGGCTCTTCTTATACTCTAGTGACTACAATACAACATAAGTTTCACCTGCTGGAACCTTCCCAGCTAGACAATTCAGTGAAGCCTAAGTTTTTGGAGCTTACGCCCTAATTCATGTTAAGCCTATGTTGTCAGAATTTGCTGTTGCCTAAGTTAAGAAAATGGATTCAATAGTGTCTTGTTAATTGTTTCCGCAAAGTCACAACCTGTCCTTTAGTTTTCAGCTGAGACACAATGGTTTCAAAACACGACTTTTACAAGATACTGTACCAGCTTTAATACACGGAGGATCAAATCTGTAGCAAATTTTGCTCCAACAGCCAGCTGACTTCTATATGATACTGGTGGCTCCTGACAGTTGGGGGGTCACTGTGCCTACGCCCTCTGATGGACTGTTGGCTCTTAAGACCTACCCTGAAAACAAGCTCCCCCCACGACCCTTCCATCTGAACCCCGATTGTGAGACCAAAATACAGTACCTTATAACAAACCGTGTCGGCAGCATGGGCCTCAAGGCAGCTTTCTCACGCTCGGATGTTCCTCTGCCGCGTTGCTGATGACATCATCAGCAACACAGCAGAGGAATGCCTGGGCATGAGAAAGCCGCAATGGGGCCTTTGCTGCCGACAATGCTGTTTGTTAAAAGGTACTGTGTTTTGGTCTCGTGGTTGTGGTTCGGATGGGTAGGAGTGTTGAAAGAGTCAGCGGGGGGGGGGGGGGCCTGCAGCGGTAGGGGGATGGGAGGGATTAAAAAATGCTCCATGGGGGGATGGGACAAAGGGAGGGTTCTGCACAATAATAAGAATAATAATTTTATTCTTATATATCGCCAAAGCCATGATAGTTCGAGGCGGTTTACAACAAAAGGTGCTGGATAATCAGCGAAGTGGTCACAATGCAAAGTCATCGAATACAAGCTTACAGAATGGAAGAAGTGAAAAACTATAAGATTCTTAGGTTACAAATCGATTAAACAAATTTGTTTTTACTGATTTTCTAAAATTTAAGTAGGATGAGGAATGCATGATAATGTTACCCAGCCAATCGTTCCATTTACCTGCCTGGAAGGTGAGAGTTTTGTCCAGGAATCTTTTATAACTGCAGGTCTTTAGACGTGAACATATGAATTTTACGTGTGGGTCTAATAGAACTATTCAGATTAAATTGAGAAACCAAATACGTAGGGGCCAGACTGAATATTGATTTATAACAAAGACAAAAAAATTTAAACAAAACCTGTGCTTCCAGGGGCAGCCAGTGAAGTTTTTGATAATAAGGACTTATGTGTTCCCATTTCAACTTGGAGTCTTTGAAGGTTTTTTTTGAAGGATCCCAAGTAAATGATGTTGCAATAAACGAGCATGCTAAAGATGGAAGATTGAACCAATAAGCGGAGGGATGCTACATCAAAGTATTTTCTGATGGTTCTGAGTTTCCATAGTATTGAGAAGCATTTTCTTACCAATAAATCTGTGTGTACATTTAGAGTAAGGTGTCAGTCCAGAGTCACTCCCAGAATTTTTATGGAATATTATCATTCAGGCTTGCCAAGAAAAATTTGGTTTTGTCTGAGTTGAGTTTCAATTTGAATTCGGTCATCCATAATTCAATTTGTTTCAAATGAATGATAGTTGGTTCTTTGTCTCAGAAGTCATAGAAACATAGAAGATGACGGCAGAAAAGGGCTACAGCCTATCAAGTCTGCCCACTCTGCTTACCCACCCCCTGTCTATGCCCTAATGACCCAATTTCCTTATCTTGACCCTCGTAGGGATCCCACATGGGTATCCCATTTATTCTTCAAGTCTGGCACAGTGTCTGCCTCGATCACCTGCACTGGAAGCTTGTTTCAATGATCAACCACTCTCTCTGTGAAGAAATACTTTCTGGTGTCGCCATGAAATTTTCCGCCCCTGAGTTTGAGTGGGTGCCTTCTTGTGGCCGAGGGTCCCTTGAGAAAGAAAATATCATCTTCCACTTCAACACGTCCCGTGAGGTACTTAAATGTTTCGATCATGTCTCCCCTCTCCCTACGTTCCTCGAGAGTGTAGAGCTGCAATTTGTTCAGTCTCTCTTCGTACGAGAGACCCTTGAGCCCCGAGATCATCTGGTGGCCGTCCACTGAACCGATTCAATTCTGCGCACATCTTTACTGAATCGGTTCAGCGGACGGCCACCAGGATGAGTAGTAAGGGGAATAACTATAGTGATATTGTCTGCATAGATGTAAAATTTAACTTTTAAGCTGTGCAGTAAGTTCTCCAATAAGGCAAGGTAAATGTTAAACAATGTAGGGGATAGAGGACAGCCCTGTGGAACTCCACAAGAGTTTACCCAGCTGCAGGATAGAGGGGAGGGATAGAAAGAAAGATACTGCACAAGGGGATGGGTGAGAGGGGAGGAAAGATGCTGCACATGTGGGGGAGAGAAAGGAAATAGGAAGAATTGGGATGGAGGAGAGGAAGGGAGAGATGATCATTGTACATGAAAAAAAAAATGAGACCTACCCGAAAATAAGACCTAGTGCCTTTTTTGGGCCCCAAATTAATATAAGACAGTGTCTTATTTTTGGAGAAACATGGTAGCTCTCTCTCTCTCTCTCTCTCCCCATGACTGAGGTGGGAAATGAGAGCAGTTTTGAACAAATTAAGCAAATTTGATTTAAAAAGCCAGACTGCTGCAATGCATCATTTGCTGAGCCACACTTTCTTTCAGACCTGGAAGAACGATACCAGCTCTAATCATCTGAACAGCCTTTAGAAGGTGGACAGATTTCTTCATTAAAATACGGAGGACATGTGGCCCTGCCCCCACACGAACCTTATCTCTTCCCTGATCTTGGGGCTGCATCTGGAGGGCCTCCAGGTATGTGTGGATGTGACGTGATGACATCACACACATTCAAGTGACATTGTCGTGTCGCTTCTGTGTATGCTTGGAGGCCCTTGAGCTCGGGGCCTTCCAAAACCCAGACAAACTGCCGGATTTTGGAAATCCTGTATAGGTTTTCCTGGACATCTGGTAACCTCAGACAAACCACCAGTCCACTGGTCATTTGTGCTGTGCTTGGGAGACCGCCAAGAACCAGTCCACTTGTATTATGACCTCTATCACTCATTGTGACTTGGTACAGGGCATGTCCCACATGTCTTGATGGTCTAGGTTTACTGGTTATAATTTATGTTGTGACGTTCCTTGAGTTTCAAGTTTAATATAAATTTGATTGATCGCTTATTCAAAATTCTAAGCGATGTACAAATCAGTAAAATTACAAAATTTAGGGGACAACAAAACAGACGACACAAACTAAATCTTGTAAGACAGTGTACTTCAACCATTGGTCCATGGACCGGTGCCGGTCCACAGAAATTTCCTGCCGGTCCACAGGACCGACGTGCATCAGGCCCAAAACTGTGTTTTTCAACTGCCGGTCCGTGTTGCGATCGATGCATTGTTAATAAGATTATATTGTGTGTATATATGAAAAATGAATGGAAAAAATAGTGTTAGAATTAGGAGTTTGGGGGCAGGGTCTGGGGTGAAGATTGGGTCGAGATGGGCAGGGTCTGGCCCATGACTTAGCCCCGTGTTCTTCAACCGATGCCGGTCCACAAAATAGTTCTTTTATTTCTGCCGGTCCATAGGTGTAAAAAGGTTGAAGAACACTGTTGTAAGACATATTGAAAACTAACATTACAAACATATGAAAACAAAAGGAAAGCAAGGGAAGAGAAATACAATTGAAATAAGGCTACTAGCAAGGTGAGAAATCAATGAATGAAGTGTTCTACTTCTATCTTCTATTGCTTTCTGTAGGAGACGGGACTCTTCCAGGACTGATACAGTATATACAGTCATGGTATGGGACTACATATATTACACACCCGAAACAAGTCTTCTCTGCTGCACTGTCATATTAATGTGTGTCTATATAATATTTGTCTAGTTAGGAAAAAACTTGGACTGAAATTATGGCAAATCCAGGGTAAATCGTAACCTGTTAACTGTATACTATGTATGTTGATCCCCCAAATATGTATTCATATCAGAGAAAGCACATATTTCTCATACCCCTGGTTTAGCCAACTGCAGTTTTTTGGTTTTTTTTTTGCTCCAGTGGATCCATTAAATGAACCCAATTTCCTGTTGACAGTCATCTTTTCAAACCATTTGTTCACGAAAAATCCATAGTCTGTTAATGAGAAAGACATGGGGGAAGCCTCTGCTTGTTTTATGCAGTTTGAGGTTCAAAATATTGTTCTCTTTTGAAAATTGTGGGGGATGCCACTGCTGCCCTGGATCGGTGACATGGAATGTTGCTACTCTTTGGGGTTCTAGAATCTTGTGACTCTCTGGGATTCCGGAATCTTGCTATTCTTTGAGATTCTGTATGGAATGTTGCTACTCTTTGGGATTCTAGAATCTTGTTACTCTCTGGGATTCCGGAATCTTGCTATTCTTTGAGATTCTGTATAGAATGTTGCTACTCTTTGGGATTCTAGAATCTTGTTACTCTCTGGGATTCCGGAATCTTGCTATTCTTTGAGATTCTGTGTGGAATGTTGCTACTCTTTGGGATTCTAGAATCTTGTTACTCTCTGGGATTCCGGAATCTTGCTATTCTTTGAGATTCTGTATGGAATGTTGCTACTCTTTGGGATTCTAGAATCTTGTTACTCTCTGGGATTCCGAAATCTTGCTATTCTTTGAGATTCTGTATGGAATGTTGCTACTCCTTGGGTTTTGGTCAGGTACTAGGAACCTGGATTGGCCACTGGGCTTGATGGACCATTGGTCTGACCCAATAAGGCTATTCTTATGGGTCTGGCTAACGGTCCACTAGAGCCAGCACCCTGTCTGTGACAAAGGCCAGACTAATAAATCGCTTGCAAGAACCTGGAAGACCCTAAAGGGAAGATTCATTACCTGTTGTTCATTCCAAAAATAAAAGGTGCTGATCCCCAAGTTTACCTCTCACACCTGTCCATCGTATTTACACACTGACACACAATCTCAGGAGAGACTAGTGCTAGCTAGAAAGTGAGACATCATTCTAGAGAGTTGGGTTGAAATCTCAAGGTCTTACGTTATACACGTGTTACACATTCTTAGGTAATCTGAGTGATGGAGACACACCAAAGATGGTGATTATGTGAAAAAGCAGACATCAGCGGTGTGAGTGTGTATGTGTGTGAGGGGGGGGGGGTGCTCTGGTAGATGGGAGATGCCAAGAGAGAGAAATAGACCTTGAAATGGAAGGCAGGATCTCATGCCAGCAGCTGCCGTCACTGAAGAGTCAAAGAGTGAAACTGCAAAGTGCTTCCAGTCTTCTGAACACACTGACAAATGCTTCTTCCACTGCTGAGTCTGTCCTATGGGATGTTATAGTTTTTCCATTTGACTGCTTGATTGGGTAATCACATGACTGAGAGAAAGAGCAAGTGGCAAGATATGACTATATGGGGCTGAGGTTGAGTGTGGGTATACTGATGTATGAATAAGGCGAATGTGATACTAGACTTGAGCCTGTGAGCCTCTGAAATGGAGAATGTCAATAAGAAACGGTCGGGATGAAGAGATGACTCCACTCGGGATGTTTCCACTAAAAGTCTTGATTTTTCAGAACTAAAACTGGACTCTACATGGCCTTCAGCAGGAGTCTACATTAATCATATTACTGTATTGTAGACTCCTGATGAAAGCATGAGTGCCAAAACACTGGATATTTGTCTGCTGCCTTTATTGGTTTTTAATAAACCAGAGAATCACTTTGGGGGGGGGGGGGGGAAGACGCGGACATCATACATCCATAACATGTCAGTGTCAGCGCTCAAGGAGATAGTTGAAATCCCAGCTCTGGTCACCCTGTGAAATAAATCCACGGTCTCAATCCATTCCAGGTGCCGTCATTGAAGCTCCACCTCATTGAGGGTCTGTGAGGTGTGTGGATGGGACTTTTGGCCTTTATCTGCTATCATTTTTCTCTGTTTGTGACTTTACATTACATAATGTTCCTTTCTCAGACACATTTGCATTAAAAATATTTCCAGGATCGCTTTCTAGTCCCCCCCCCCTCACTCTGGTTAAGAACATAAGAATTGCCGCTGCTGGGTCAGACCAATGGTCCATCCTGCCCAGCAGTCCGCTCACGCGGCAGCCCCAAGGTCATGTCCAGTGCTCCAAATGAGTCCAGTCTCACCAGTTTAGCATGAACTTGTCCAACTTTCTCTTGAAACCCTGGAGGGTGTTTTCCCCTATAACAGACTCCAGAAGAGCGTTCCAGTTTTCCACCACTCTCTGGGTGAAGAATTATTTCCTTACATTTGTACAGAATCTATCCCCTTTCAACTTTAGAGAATGTCCTCTCGTTCTCCCTACCTTGGAGAGGGTGAACAGTCTGTCTTTCTCTAATAAGTCTATTCCCTTCAGTATTTTGAATGTTTCAATCATGTCTCCTCTCTGTTTCCTCTTTTCAAGGGAGAAGAGGCCCAGTTTCTCTAATCTCTTGCTGTACTCCTCCAGCCCCTTAACCCTTTTAGTCACCCTTCTCTGGACCCTTTCAAGTAGTACTGTATCCTTCTTCATGTACGGTGACCAGTGCTGGACACAGTACTCCAGGTGAGGGCGTACCATGGCCCGGTACAGCGGCATGATAACCTTCTTGGATCTGTTCGTGATCCCCTTCTTGATCATTCCTAGCATTCTGTTTGCCCTTTTCGCCACCGTAGCACATTGTGCAGATGGCTTCATGGATCAGAACTCCCAAGTCCCTTTCCTGGGAAGTCTCTCCAAGTACTGCCCCGGACATCCTGAATTCGTGCATGAGATTTTTGTTCCTGACATGCATCACTTTGCACTTATCCACATTGAACCTCATTTGCCATGTCGATGCCCATTTCTCGAGCTTGATTATGTCTAGTTGCAGATCTTCGCAATCCCCCTGTGTCTTCACTACTCTGTATAACTTCATATTGTCCGCAAATTTAATCACCTCGCTCGTCGTACCAATGTCCAGATCATTTATAAAGATGTTGAAAAGCACAGGTCCAAGCACTGAGCCCTGCAGCACCCCACTGGTGATGCTCTTCCAGTCTGAGAATTGTTGATTTACCCCCACTCTCTGTTTTCTATGCTCCAGCCAGTTTTTAATCCACATGAGTATTTCACCCTCGATTCCATGTTCATGTGGAACTTTGTCGAACGCCTTCTGAAAATCCAGATATACAATGTCAACCGGGTCACCCTTGTCTATCTGCCTGTTTACTCCCTCGAAGAAGCGCAGCAAGTTCGTAGGGCAAGATCTGCCTTTATTGAAACTGTGTTGGCTGGTCCTCATCAGATCGTGTCCATCAAGGTGATCAATGATGCGGTCCTTTATCAGTGCTTCTACCATCTTTCCCGGTACCGAGGTCAGATTCACCGGTCTGTAGTTTCCTGGATCTCCCCTTGAACCTTTTTTGAAGATCGGCGTAACATTCGCCACCTTCCAGTCTTCCGGAATCTTTCCTGATTTGATCGACAGATTGGCTATTAGCTGAAGCAGTTCAGTTATAGTCCCTTTTAGTTCCTTGATGACCCATGGATGGATGCCATCCGGTCCTGGGGATCTGTCGCGCTTAAGCCTATCAATCTGCTTGCATACCTCTTCTAGACTGACCGTCAACTGTATCAGTTTCCCATCTTCTTTTCCAGCATATAGCCTGATGGGTTCCGGTATGCTGTGTATATCCTCTTCGGTAAATACAGACACAAAAAATGTGTTCAGTTTGTCGGCGATTTCTTTGTCCTCCTTTAGCACTCCCTTTATTCCACGGTCATCAAACGACCCCATCGTTTCCCTCGCGGGTTGTTTCCCCCCTCATATATCGAAAGAAAGGCTTGAAGTTTTTTGCCTCCTTGGCTATTTTTTCCTCGTAGTCCCTTTTACTGCCTTATGGCACCTGCGTTGATGTTTGTGCTTATTCCAGTTTTCATCAGTTTTTGACCTTTTCCATTCCTTAAACAAAGTTTTCTTGTCTCTGATCGCTTCCTTCACCTCTACAGTGAGCCATGCCGGTTCTTTGTTCTTTTTCCTCTTGGATCCTTTGTTGATACGCGGTATATATAGATTTTGCACCTCAGTGACTGTGTCCTTAAAAAGGGACCAAGCTTGCTCTAGCGTTTTTACAGTGCTTATCCTCTTCCCCACCATGAGTCTCATCCCATCGTAATTTCCTTTTTGGAAGTTCAGTGCCGTGGCTGTCGTTTTGGACCGATGTTTCTCACCTGCATCTAGGTCGAAGCGGATCATATTGTGATCGCTGCTTCCCAGCGTTCCTTCCACTTCTACATGTTGTGCCAGTCCTCGTAGTCCATTTAGAATTAAGTCCAGAATTGCATTTCCTCTTGTATTTTCCTTGACGAGTTGATCCAGGAAGCAATCGCCTACAGTATCCAGGAACTTGGTTTCCCTAGCACAGCCGGATGTGCCTAGGATCCAGTCTATCCCCGGATAGATTTGCTCATAATATTCTGACAGAATGGACCGGATCACTGTAAGAGACTAACTCAGACTTTGCAGGTACATCAAAGTCAGCAAAGCAACACATTTACTGTTGCTCCATCTACTAAATCTAGGCAAACTAACCTTCAATTACCTATAGCGATACTATATTCAACATTTACAGAACTCAAAATTTTTAAGTCTTCACTGGCTAATGGATTTTCTAAAGCTTAGAAGGTTCCAGGATCTTCCATTACATTACATTAGTAATTTCTATTCCGCCATTACCTTGTGGTTCAAGGCGGATTACATAAGGAGTTATCTGGACATTTCCCATGGTATTATGCAATAGAGCAGGTTGTTATTGGGGATTGAGATGATTCTTGCTGTGTTAGTTTGTCTTTAATTTCTTGAATAGCAGGGTTTTTATTTCTTTTCTGAAGGTTTTGTAGTCTGGGGTCATGATCAGTAAATTGAAGAGTTGGTAGTCTAGTTTTGCTGCTTGAGTGGCCAGGAGGCCATCGTACATTTTTTTCATTTGACATTTCTGATTGGAGGGTGCGTGAATGGAGTGTGGGTTCTCCTATGTCTGGTTGTGGTTGTTTGGTTAGTCGGTTTTTCAAGTAGGCTGGGCAGTCTCCGTTTATGGTCTTAAATAATAGACAGTAGAATTTGAATGGTATTCTTGCTTGTATTGGGAGCCAGTGTGAATCGAGGTAAGCCGCTGTGATGTGGTCATGTTTCCTCAGTGAGTAGATAAGTCTCAGAGTTGTGTTTTGTACTGTTTGTAATTGTTTTATCATGGTTGTGGGGCAAAGGAGATAGAAGATGTTGCTGTAGTCTAGAAGACCCAGGACTTTGGACTGGACCACGAGCTGGAATTGTGTTCTGTCGAAGAATTTTCGAACTTGCCTTAGGTTTCCCTACTAGTAATGCATTTCTGAGGGGGATTCTTCCACTGCTAGAGAACGAGAAAATAATTAAGCATTCACTGCATAAGTGATTAATGAACCATTCCAGTGTGTGTGGGGTGGGGAAAAAGGTAATAATGTCCGTACTGAACAAGGACACATAGGGCAGGACCATGAGGAAAGACTGCTGGGGGATGTTGTGCCTCCGCAGTTTAGATGAGGTGACCCCACGCTCATGGGATCTGGGTGGGCACATTCCATTCAAGACATCTCAGGCACGGCACAACTACACTTTGCTAACATGATACCAAAAGGTCTAACTGAAATTGGGAAAACTGGAAGCAGGATGAATGGTGCAGGCAGGCAGAAGGCAAGGATCAAGTCGAAAACACGTATACCATGGCCAGGTGCATGAAAGTGGTCCCTGGTGGAGTCTGGTCATTGCCACACTGCTCCACACGGAAGGCATTATTCAGCACAGTTTTCCAGCACGTAAAGTGGGCCTTAGTTCTGTACTTGAACCTGGCAAGAGTCTGATATTGTCAAACAAGACTCGAGTGAAGAGCAGAGCCCCAAATGGCAGTCCAGCACTCGTTCCTGCCGTGAATCACATCACCATCTTTTCAGTATCGGCTGTAGCACTCAGGGGCCACCATGGACCCGGCTCCTTTAGGATTATTCAAAAGCTGCCTGCACTCAATGCCAACTGTTTGTATTGAAGTTTCAGATAAAGAACAGAAGAAGCCAGAGATACACATACAGCGAGCTCGGTGGGGAGAGAACAGCTTTTATCATTCGGTTGCTGTGAGGCCAAGGCTGTGGGGGTTTATTCTGAGGATGTCTCACAGTTACTCTCGTGGGTAAAGCCTCTCTTGCTAGTAGGGAGTGAAACGAGTGAACGCTCCTCTGTACAAGCTAGCCTGCAACATCAAATATGAAAAAAACAACCAATCAGTAACCCCCCCCCAAAAAAAATAAATAAAATAGCAGGAAAAGGGGAATTTCTTAAACTCTAAAAGGAATTAGAGTCCAAAAGGCACCTAATCAGTGGATGAATTTAGAAATCGCATGGTTCAAATCATCTCTTTTACCCCTTTCTTTCCCTCGTTTTTCTCTCTCTCTCTTTTTCTGACTACATTATTTTTTGCCAGATCTTTGAGGCTCTCCTGCAGTTTCCTATGATGGATGCAGAGACTTTTCTATGTCCTGGAAGTTTGCTTGTGACTCTTCTGCAGGTTGAGGCTGGAGGACGGATGGGCATCTTCCCCCCGAATTCTATATATGGCACCCACGTTGCACATGCAACCTGAGGAACGAGCCATTAACTAGCACTAATTAGACACTTCCAGCCAATTGGCTCTATTTTGCCTGTACATCTTGCTAGGTGCTATTCTAGAAAGACGCTGCACGCAACTCCAAAGCGGAGACGTTCACTAAAGATATACAGTGTTGTAGAATTGGGGGGAGATTCACACCTAATTTATGCATCAAGTTCTAGCTGATGTAAATTCTGCCCAAAGTTTGGGCATGGAAATCAGCTCAGTCTATAAACGACATCTAACTCAAAGCACTGTCTCTAGAACAGCATGCCACACAGAAAGCGTGGGACAGGCACGTGGGATGTTTTAGGGAGAAGAGGAGATAGTGGATGCTGTGGATGGGCCATTTGGCCTTTATCTGCCATCAGGTTTCTATGTTTCTATAACCATAAAGCTGTCTATGACCTTACAATGCAGGTGTAAAGAGCCTTAGCCTATAGGAAGAGGAGATGCAAATGTTAAGAGCCTTAGTCAATAGTGAGAGGAGGAGATAGTGGATGCTCTTGATGAGCCATTTGGCCTTTATCTGCCATCATGTTTCTATAACCATAAAGCTCTATGACCTCACAATGCAAGTGGAAAGAGCCTTAGCCTATAGGAAGAGGAGATGCAAATGTTAAGAGCCTTAGCCAATAGGGAGAGGAGGAGGAGATAGTGGATGCTGCGGATGGGCCATTTGGCCTTTATCTGCCATCATGTTTCTATAACCCTAAAGCTCTATGACCTCACAATGCAGGTGTAAAGAGCCTTAGCCTATAGGAAGAGGAGATGCAAATGTTAAGAGCCTTAGTCAATAGTGAGAGGAGGAGATAGTGGATGCTCTTGATGAGCCATTTGGCCTTTATCTGCCATCATGTTTCTATAACCATAAAGCTCTATGACCTCACAATGCAAGTGGAAAGAGCCTTAGCCTATAGGAGGAGGAGATGCAAATGTTAAGAGCCTTAGCCAATAGGGAGAGGAGGAGGAGATAGTGGATGCTGCGGATGGGCCATTTGGCCTTTATCTGCCAACGTGTTTCTATACTTCTGTGCCAAAATGTGGGTGCCATTTATTCAATCTACTGTAGTTCCCTGTGTTTACAGGGAGTCACAGCATATTGGGTTGAGCAAAGAGAGGAGCAACCAAGGGACTAACTTCGCAGCCCAATCGTCCATTCAGGATGTCCCAGGAAATTCTTTTTCACCGAAAGGGTGGTGGATCGCTGGAATGGTCTTCCACTTCAGGTGATTGAGGCCAACAGCATGCCTGATTTTAAGGCCAAATGGGATCGACACGTGGGATCTATTCGCAAAGTAAAGGCAGGGGAGGGTCATTAGGGTGGGCAGACTGGATGGGCCTTGGCCCTTATCTGCCGTCGATTTCTATGTTTCTAAGATTACTGCAGCCACAAGAAGAGCCTCAGATGGGACCTGAGGCAGCTACTGAACTACAAACAGCCCAGGCCTTGAGCTACTGGCAGCTAGGAATAAGCAGGAACAATGTTTTAGATTTTCACACACAAAAAATCCCCCCCCTAAAAAAAGGAAAACTATTGCTACCTTTTTTGGGATATTTTAAATGTGAAAATCTGAAAAGTTGTTCCTGTTAATTTAGTCGATTGTGAATTGTTTGAGTTATTCGCAATTGGACTTTCTTTTTGACTTTAGTTGTATTTGTGTTTTTCTGGTTCGTTTTAGCCCCGGTTCCTCTTAGGGCCCATTTTACAATGCCACAGTAAATGTGCCAAAGCCCATACGGGCTTCGGTTCATTTACGTGGCATCACTGCTAGCACAGCTTTTTAAAAGCGGCCCTTAGTTGGGATCTGCGATGAGCTGAATAGATATTTTGCAGGCTATAAGAACTAGGGAAGATAAGGTGTATTAGCTAGGAATATGCACTAGGGGGCGGACTTGCCTTTATAATGTATGGAAGCTCAGGATTAGAGGAGGACACAGGGATAAATTTTTCCCCATCCCTGCGGGAACTCGTTTTCCCGTCCCTGAAAGTTCTTTTCCTGTCCCCGCTCCGTCCTCATCTGCACAAGCCTCAAACACTTTACAATCATAAGTGTTCGAGGCTTGAGAAGTTAAGGCAGAGCTTACAGGAATGGGACAGGGAAATTGAGTTCATTCTCTACTCGAACCCCTGGGGAGTAGAAAACCTCCCCTGGGCATTTCTTTATTTAATTTCTCAAGGGCATGGTCTATGGCACTACATCTGAACCCTCCCCCGGAGGCAGCTATTCCACAATAAATATACATATGATATACGAGGGTGGTTTGAAAAGTTTAATAAAAAGGCAATTTAAACAGCATAGTCTCCATCGAGGGCTATATACACTTAGGCCCAAATTCTCTAACCAGTGCCAATTTTTCAGGCCAAGGTAGGCACCCAAGCTCGGTAAAAAATGCCATTTAAATGACATTTTTAACTGCATTTCAAGGTGCTAGAATCGCGTCTCCATAGGTGCTTTAGGTTGCCTCATGCTACTGTGGATGTGGCTAACATCGGAAGTAGTATTAGGCGGTCTATATCTTCTACAGAGGCACGAAAACCCTGGCCTGTCTTTTCCAGAGAGTGACGCTGTATAGCGAATCCCAGTTTTTCATATCGTAGGAAAAAGAGCTTCTGTCCAACTCTGTAAACTACTCATTGATGGCGTTGATGACTTAATGGACGGGAGCACCATCTCATAGAAATTCACCAAACTTTTCAAACCACCCTCGTACTCTCAAGCATATTCATCATAGTAATGGTAAGTCCGTCTGCAGAAGAGGATGGATGAAATGCAAAAAGATAAGATAAAACCAGACCTGGGATGGGAGGCAGCATTATGATTTAAATGGAATTTTTGTGTTGTCTGATTATTTCTATTTACAAATGATGGATTTTGTACTGCAAAGGTCAGGAGAAGACAGGTGTTAAAGTGTCTTTGCTATGAAAACAAAATGAAAATTGAAATAAGAAATTTTTCAAATTGTCCTTATATGCTGATGTCAAAGAGAAACAACTCAAGAATAGAGACAGGTGACAGGTGAGGTGTATGGCTCTTTAGAGTCAGAAGGGGGCAGTGTCTCTATTGAACAGGCTTCTGGTCTTTCTGGGTAGATGATGCAAAAAAATTTCCAGGCCACAAAAAAAATTTTTTTTTTCATTTTTGATGCTACCAAAAGCTCTACTACTAGCAGATTTGCAACACGGATCCAACGACATGACCGACATGTGAGCTGAGGAGTAGTACTCAGCACCAAATGCTCTTAGAGAGATAACTAATCTTGAGAAATTTAAATCTTTTCTTAAGATATTCCTTTTTAAAGATGTAAATGTCCTTTTAAGGATATTTATTAAAAAAAACCCAAAACAACAAAACCATAAGAAACTTTTTATCTTCTACAAGTCCATTTCTATTGGACTTACTTGTTTTTAACCCCACCCTTTTGTTTATACCTTTATATCTTACTTTTCTTTCAGCACTGTAGTTCTCCCCTTGTTTGTCCAGTCGTGTATGTCATTGTTTTTATCTAATCGTGTATGTTTATTTTGTTAAAGTTATGTTAAATTTATATTATATGCTTCTACCCTATTTTAAAATGTATGACCACCTTGAAATAAATGATGAGGTGGTATATCAAAATTTGAATAGACTTGAAATATCCATACAAGCATCAGCAATTATCAGATCATACAGACCATTCGCCTTTGAACATGTGTCCGTTGGCAGTGAGGGGGGCTTAGGCACTGTTTACACCTGTTATTCAAAGGAGTAATTTTGCATATTATAATCCTCTCTCATGTGCAGTTTTAAAGGAAATATGCCTGGATTCCAAACCGTATCTCTGCCTAATTTATTCTTTTGCAAAAGCACAAAAACAAACTTCACAGGTAGGAAAAAATTATGTAAACACTTCCTACAAAATGCTGAAGAGAAGACGATGGAGATCCTCAGACTGCAGGATATTGGGAATAAATAAACCCTAGCTACCTCTGCTCTTCTTAATCATAGCATCATCCGTCTCCTGTCGCAATAATTGTGACAATGTTCACACCTGCTTGGACCAGTGCACAAATGAATAAACTGTTCTAAAAGTTCATTCCTAAATCTCCTTTGTTTTAGACAGTAAATGTAGCCAGTCTTCCAGCTGATATAACATTCGATTGTTTATCCTATCGTCAAAGACCCCAAAAATAATTCCAAGGACTGCGCTAACTATCGTCCAATTGCTAATCTCCCATTTTTAACCGAAAAGATGGTCTTTCATCGACAAAACACGGACTTTACACCCTAATCAAGCAGGTTTCCTACAAAATCACTCCACAGAACACTCGCTTTTAGGACTTACCACAACTTCCATTACTACCTTGATCAGCACAAGTCTGTCCTCCTTATTTCCTTAGATCTAGCTGCCGCATTTGATATTATAGATCACCATCTCCTATCCATTGGTATATCCAATCAAGTTGTTGAATGGTTCAGATCCTACTTTTCTGATAGGGTATCCACCGTTCATTTTAATAACTCAATCTCTGAATCCTTTGGCATTCCACAAGGTTCCATACTGTCCCCCCTGCTTTTCAACATTTACCTGGTTCCCCTCTTAATCCTCTGTCAATCGATCGGTTTCACTGTCTGTGCTTATGCCGACGATCTTCAACTTCTTCATACCATTGATCCTACTAACCAAAATGACATCTCTAACATCGATCTCAAATTAGCTAAAATTCATGATTGGCTAAATGCGAATATGCTCTCCCTAAGCATCTCTAAATCAAGCACCATGCTTTTCTCATGGAAAGAAGGTTTAGAATTAATTGCTCCGGTCTCCATACACAATGTCCCCCTTAAATCAACTCCAACAACCAAAATATTAGGGGTCCTTATTGATAATAAACTTTCATTCCGTCCTCAAATCAGTGCGCTGGTCAAGAACTGTTTTTATAAACTTAGGATGATTAGGTCTTTGGTTCCCCACCTTGACGTAAAATCTCTTAATGTTTTAATTCATTCTACAAAGTTTTGTGTCTAAAAGATATAAAACGTCTTCAACTTAATACAAAACACAGCTATTAAAATTATTTCGGGTTCAAAAAAATTTGATCACGTCACTCCTCTGTTACAAAAAGCTCACTGGTTGCCTGTTTTATATAGGATCACCTATAAAATTGCACTCTTGACTTTTAAAACCATGCAAACTAATACCCCAGCTTTCATAGATAGACTGCTGATCCCTTACCACCCCCCCAGAACTTTAAGATCAGTCACACAGTATTCTCTTAATGTCCCTTCCCTAAAGATAATCGGTACTTGTCGTACCTTCATTTTTTCAGTCACTGCCCCTCTAATTTGGAACTCTCTCCCTCTACACCTTAGAGCTGAACAAAACCTGCAGAAATTGAAAAGCAGCCTTAAATGCTACTCTTTAAAGACGCCTATAGCTGAAATTTTTTTTTAACAAAAGTAGATACTTTCACTACATTTAACTTCTCCCCCTTTCCTATTGTATTTTCCTTTTATGTATTCTTTATTAGAAATTGTAGTTCTTCCCTTTTTTTCCCAATGTTCTCTGGTCATAAGTATGTATGATTAGTCGGTGTATTTCTAGCTATTTTAAATTATTATGTACAATGCTTTGTACCTTTATTTAAGTGTTTAATCAAAAATTTAAATAAACTATGAAACTATCATATGGACCCATGAAGATAATACATGGATTTTTTTTTCCGCTAAGGGACTTTGAAGAAGGAAACTACACTCCCTCCCCCCTCCATATTCATAGGGGTTAGAGGCAAATACGGCCTGAGAATAAGAAAAATTTGCAAATAATTTTAGGGCTGACTCTGACCCAACCCCGCCTCAGGACCTCTCCACAACTTACTTTTGAAAACCTCGTGGTCTAGCGGTGAAGTGGGGCAGGAGGGATTTTTCTACTCTCCTGCCCAGTGCAGAACCACAACAAAAATGGCTGCCATGAGTTCCCGTGGTCTCGTAAGACTACAGCGGAGACTCACAGCAGCCATTTTTGTTCATGGTTCTGCACGGGGCAGGAGTGTAAGAGGATCGCTCCTGCCCTGCTTCACCGCTAGACCACCAGGCTTTAAAAAGTTGTGGAGGGATCTGGGAGGCAGGGTTGGGTCAGAGTCAGCCTAAAGTAAGTTGTGGTGAGGTTCGGAAGGGGGATAAAACCCAGAAACGATTGAAGTTGTGAGTGCCGAACCCGTGAATATGGAGGGGGGAGTATACTGAGCAAAAGTGCACTCTAGTTAGCTTACAGTGTGTATTACAACATATGAATTCATATTGTCATGGAGGGGGAACCCAGTAGTCAGGACAGGTGTATAATAATCCTTCTAAATCTGTTCCTTGCCATATTTTAATCATTTTAGCTTATCTTACATTATTCTAGACTATTTATATTTTGTTCCCCTCTTTCTCTTGGAACATCCCTCCCCTTTAGAATCACAGAACTCTGGAACAACCTCACATCCCCGCTCAGAAATTCAAGTTCCCTCCAATCCTTCCGCAAACACTTGAAAACTTGGCTTTTTTCAAAAATCTAATCACCTCCCACTCTCTGGTACCTTTGTCCCTCTCTATCTTCTTAGTTCCTCTCCTATAACCCTTCATTGTAGTTCCTTTCTATCTTAACTCTGTAAACCGTGCCGAGCTCTACGTTCGCGGAGATGGCGCGGTATACAAACCCAAGGTTTAGTTTAGTTTAAATTGTATTTCTGCCATTCTCCATCCTGTACCGGTAAGTTAATGTTTGTCAGTGAGTTTGATTGTTTGTAATTTGTTTTGATATTATGTAAAACCGCTTTGAATTTTAATGGCGGACATGATAGAAACAGCTGGGGCTGAAGGAGCTGGGGCTGTTCTCCTGGAGAAGCGGAGACTTAGAGGTGACATGATAGAAACCTTCAAGATCCTGAAAGGCATAGAAAAAGTAGACAGGGACAGATTTTTCAAATTATGGGGAACCACAAGGGGGCACTCTGAGAAATTGAAAGGGGACAGGTTTAGGACAAACGCCAGGAAGTTCTTCTTCACCCAGAGGGTGGTGGATACATGGAACGCAATTCCGGAGGCTGTGATAGGCAGAAACACGTTACAGGGCTTCAAAGAAGGTTTGGATAGGTTCCTAGAGGACAAAGGTATTGAGGGGTACAGATAGGAGTAGAGGCAGGTTATAGGGATAGGAGTAAGAGGTAAGTTATAGAAATAGTCAGGGATCACTGCTCAGGCAATAGGCCTGAAGGGCCACCGCGGGAGCGGACCGCTGGGTGAGATGGACCTCTGGTCTGCCTCAGCGGAGGCAACTTCTTATGTTCTTGTATCAAATTTTTAAATAAACCTGAAACTCTTTCCACTACTCTTCAGATCTTAGTAAGTGGTTACAGTAGTGGATTGCAAACCAAGCAAACTGGGTTCAAATCCCACCTTGGCTCTTTGTGATCCTGGGCAAATCAGCTAACCCTAGGGTTGCCGGGTTTTGAAAAGCCATCCGTATCCCCTCACAAGGAGTTCATGTCCGGGGAAATCCAGACATCTGGTAACTCTGCCTAACTCTCCATTAGCCCAGGTTCAAAGTCCATTAGGGACAGAGAAAATACCTGCATAGATAATGTAAAAGTACTTTGGCTGCACCACAGAAAGGCAGAAGATCTGGATCCATGAGCCTTAGAAGACACTTAAATCTCCATTAAATGGTGAGATACTAGTCTTGAGCTACTGAGAAGAGTCATAATCCACAAATCATTCCCAGTCCCACACAATATGGAACCCCCTGCTGAAATTTTGTTTTCTTTTCAGGTTAAATCGCTGTGAAATGACAAAGCAAAATTTCATTAAACAAATGCACATTCCTGATCAAATATGCAGTTGCCTTGGCAGGGCTCGATACGCATTTGCCAAGCCTTCTAGAACGTTCTAGTGTCAGGCTGAATGTACGGACCTAAACATCCATTTTCTGAGCTAGACAAGCTGTTTAAGATGAATGTTTGCAGGATAATTTAGGAATACTGAAATAGGAAAGCAGGGGGTCTAATCACTTCTGCTGGACATCTTGGCTCGTTTTCAGAGTTTTACAAGCCCTGCTGTGAGCTAAAATAGTGTGTCATGTCAGCCAATGGCGAGGCCTGATGACATCACAGTGGCACTTCCACAATTACAAGCTGTGGGTTACCATATGGCTCCAGAAAAAGGAGGACGGGTTTTACTGCCATTGCTTTCAGTGGAAGTGAAACCCAGATGTCTCGCTCTGTCTAAACCAAACTAAAAACTTAGCTTTGTATAGCGGATCATGTCCAAACATGGAGCTCGATTCGGTTAACAGTATTTAAAAAAAAAAAAAAAAAGAAAATCAAAGGGAGGAAGGGGAGGGGGGATGATTCGAGTTTGAAAAGATGTATACTGTTCTTTCTGTTATATTATAAAACTCAATAAACATATTTAAACATAAGAATGTCTAGAGCTCAGGCTGACAGTCAGAGTGCAGGGCCCTTCAAGAACTTGCCTGTCCCTGCTAGGACGGGGCGTGGCTGGGTGCTGAGGATGTGAAGAGCAAAACAAGAAGACCCAGTGTTCCACAGAAAAAGGATCAATCCAGCAAAGAAAGAAACTGGACGAAACACAATGTTCTTGACTTTCCTTTATTTCTTCAAAATATCTTCAGCCAATGCTAAAAAATGTATATCCACATCAACCGTATGAGAAACTAACGGACCCGACATGGGCTGTATTTCGGCTAACAAAGCCTTTCTCAAGGGTCTGGTTGTTAATAAGATGTTGATATTGTGGAGTCGATTTCCCAATCTGGAAGATCCGATGTGGAGAACACAACAAAAGATGACTGCCAATGCACAGTCAATTGCTGAGGTTTCCATTTCCTGAGCTTCCATCTTCAGACAGAGGAAGAAGACAGTTGGAATAAGCAGCTGACCGTAGGCTGGGAAGGAGGCCAGTCCTTCTAGCTGAGCATGAGCCAGCACAAGCCAATTCCCCCATGGAGACTACTGACTGGGAGATAGAGGAACTAGCTGAAAGCCTTGCTGAACCAGCTACAGAAACCCAGCAAGAGGACTATCCAATGGATTACCAGGACTTTACTTTTCCTGATATTAGTGAGGAACAAATGGCCTGTGAGTAGGCTGCAAACCCAGACAATTTATTGTTCACTGAAGTTTTCATTTTGATATTTATATTCAAGACTGGCTAAGTGTTCGTGCTGGTTACATTGTGGGGTGTAACCAGCCATCCAAGGAACTGTGAAGCAGAAGCTGCATTTTGGGTTTTTGTTTTTTGGAGCAGCCGTGCACTGCTCTGAGTTGTGCTGTGGAGGTGAAGTATAAAACCTGTGCCTGTCTTTTGGATGAGGGTGGCAACACCAGTGGTGTACAAGCCTATCTCCTCCCAGCCTGTTTGGGGAACTTGGCTCTACCCCAAGCAAGGCACCAGCCAGAGCCAGAGTTTATGCCTTGAAGAGACAAGTGTTGGTCTGGATTGTTAGGAACTGTGGAATGAACTGTTCTTGTTGGGCCAGAAGAAAAGTTTTGGTTGATTTTTCTTAACATTGGACTCAATCCATTGCACTGGTTGTATTTGGAAGTTTATTTTTGTATTCAAGAGATTGTGTGCTGAGTTTAAACTCAAGAGACTTACCTGGAGCTAAAGATGAACATTGGACTTAAAGCTTAAGTGTGTGGAACTGTTGAAACTTTATTTTTTTTTTTTTTTCAATAAGGAATAAGTGGATGATTCAAGAATCCTTATTTGCTTGTGCTATACTGACCATCCTATTGGAGATTTTGGGTTTTTCATTAAAGTGTTTTGTGTTACAACGAAAAAAAAAAAAAAAAAATGAAGGGGAAAAAAGCCAGTGGGTGAGAGAAAGCAAAACTAGGAAAGATTTCTAAGGTGGTTAGAAACAAAACAGTTTTTACAGCTTTATGAAAAAATTGAAAGGCACTAGAGACCCTCAGAATATGGAGAATTCCATTCCATAATTCTGTTATTTTGAAAATAAAGGATTGGCTGAGGCTCCTGGTTGATTTTATTCCCTTGACTGAGGGAAAGGAGAGCATGTATCATTGGGTGCTTCTTGCAGGACAGGATCTAGAAGCATCTAATATAATAAAATGGTAAGCCGCGCATGCGCACTTCCTATGCGTGCGCCGGTTTTCCGTGAGCTGTAGCGACCCGCAGGTACTGCGCATGCGCAGCTTACGGTTCAGTTTTTCGCTCTGCCCTGCTCCCTGCTGCTCCTTGCCGTATTGTATTTTTTAGTTGAAAGACGCAGCGGTTGAAAGACGCCGCGTCTTTCAACTAAAAAATACAATACGGCAAGGAGCAGCAGGGAGCAGGCCAGACCGAAAAACTGAACCGTCTTTCAACGCCATCTTTCAACTGAACCGTCTTTCAACGCCGCGACTCACCCCCCTCCCCCCCCCCGACGACCCTACCCAACACAACTGAAACCCCCGTTGACCCTCCCACTGCTACAAGGCTGACAAACCCGACAGGAGCAGCAGCGTCGCAGGCACACTAAACGCTGCTTCGGGTCTTCTACTGGCCTAATTTCCTCTGCCGCGTCCCTGATGTAACGGGCTTAAAGACTAGTTCCAAGATAAAGGGACAAGAGGAGCAAAGATACCATGAAGGCAATGCAGACACATTTGAAATGAATCCTGCAATAGATGGGAAGCCAGTGAAATTTACTTTTTCCAAAGATCAGCTTAGTAGCAGTACTTTGAATTAATTGAAGTCTATGCAAGGAGGTCTTAGTTATGCTCGAATAAATTGCATTGCAGTAATCTAACCGGGCTAATATAATGGACTGGACCAAAACAGAAAAATGCTGCTGCTGAAAAAGGCCCCTAACTTTTCTCAACATATGAAGACTGAATAAGCAAGGGAATTTCTTAACAAGGGAATTCTTAACAAGGGAATTTATTTGGTCCTTGAAAATAAGTGAAGAGTCTATGAGAACGCCCAGTATCTTAGAAGAAACATCAATTTGTAAAGATACTCCAGAATCCAAGGTCACAAAGGAGGGAAGACAATCCAGTTTTGGACCCAACCATAAGAGCTTTGTTTTAGTGGCATTTAATTTCATTTGAACCGAAGTTTGGAGATACATTGAGTTATTTTAGAAACAATGTTGGAAAGATCAGAGTCGACCTCCTTACTTCCATTGCTTTCAGTAGAAGTAAAACCCAGATGTCTCAATCCGTCCTCCTTTTTCTGGAGCCATATGGTAACCCTAAAGCATCACTGATATAGTCCTTGTCCACTTGAGTGGTGGAAAGTGCTAACCTGACACACAAGTAAATAGAACATTAACATCCTTACGGTATGTCAAGTGAGAATATTGAAGACATCATTAATGCACGAGCTGATAAGACGAAGGGAGACTGAAGAAGCGGCTCTCAGTGGAAGGGCACACTGTAACCTGTGTGGCAGCCTGATGGATATTTGCTGTTATCTAAACCAACAAATAAACCTTCAGATGCACTTAGTTCTCAACTGTAGAATGAACTCAAGCTTGGGGTGAAGGTGCTCAGTGTAATGAGCCTCAGGGATCTCGAGCTCAGGATCTCACAGGGTAGCTGGGGATGAGAGAATATCACAGGACTCCACTATGCTTACCATAGATCCAATTGTATATGTGGTGGGAGGGCCAATGGTATGGTGAAAAGGTTCAGTAGCTGCATAAACTCTTCCATAGCTACAGAGAAAGAAAAAAAGAGAAGGGAGCACATTTCAGAAACAGAGGTTATGCTCAGCATATGAGGAGGGACTGTAACAGCAGTTCTCACTGGTAAGACTGAACTATAACGCTAACCAATGGTAAGACTGCTTTCTAGCGCTGCTTAGTAGTGAAGAACAATGGCAGCACTAGTTTACATGCAGAAGTGAACAGCTTCCATTAAAGATGCTGCAGTGGCTAATAGACAAAGTGAGATCAGCCATGGTCACGTCTAACTCAGGCGAACCCCATGAAGTTCTGCTCTTGTCCCATTGGAGTTCCAATGTCTTTAGAAAAAGGCCAGATGCAATGGAGCAAAGCTTGGAATGGTGGCAATTCTCACCTTAGAAACGAAATGCTCAGAAGGAGGTGCTAGACTGGCTAAATAAGACCAGCTAGAACTCATGACATATGTGGAACTTGAAGCATTTGTCAATACACACATGACCCAGACATGCAGTAGCTGATCAGGCCTTCTCATCCATACCTGTCGCTATAAGCTGCTGCCGTTGCTGGCTGTGCGTACCTGTACGCTGTGTAACCGCCCTATAGCAACAGGAAAGAGTAGAAGAAACTCAGAAAGGGTCATTTTATATCACCTAATTTTCTGTTAAAATATTTTCTCAACCAGACATGTACAATAGTGAATCACTTCAACAAATGGAGTGCAGCTGATCTGAATTTTTAGGAGCCATTGTATGTCTCCAGGTTGCTAATTCCACATGGAAAGGGATTGGGACTTCAAACATTTCTCCCTGTCTCACAATCTATATCTAAGGGAGGGGGGGGGGGGGGTCACAGGGAGCAGTGCAGGGTTTGAACCCACAACCTGAGGGTGCTGAGGCTGTAGCTTTAACCGCTGCACCAGTCTAGAAATCAAAATGTAGTAAAAGTGAGCCAAGTATAGGACAATCAAGCCATTGTGACATCACTGAGGAGGTTGGCTCTTATTGGTAGAATGAGGCATTATGACATCACAATATGAGCTCTGGAATGTTGCTACTCTTTGGGTTTCTGCCAGGAACTTGGGACCTGGGTTGGCCACAGGATATTGGGCTTGATGGATCTTCCATATGTCCCAGTATGACAATTCTTATGTTCTATGTGAGCCAAGTATAGGACAATCAAGCCATTGTGACATCACTGATAAGATTGGCTCTTAGGGATTGGTGGAATGAGGCATTATGACATCACAATATGAGCTCTGGAATGTTGCTACTCTTTGGGTTTCTGCCAGGCATTATGATATCAGGGAAAGGGATTGGGACTTGCATTCTGCCTTTTTGCAATTTGCATACAGGTACTTCAAGCATTTTCCCTCTCTGCCCCAGTGGGTTCACAATCTATCTAATGTGATTTGCCCGGGGTCACAGGGAACAGCACAAGGTTTCTAAAATTACTTTGTCAGTCTATCCCAGGGGTGGGCAACTCCGGTCCTCGAGGGCCAGAATATGCATGAGATCTATTTGCATGCACTGCTTTCAATGCATATTCATTGGGGAAATCCTGAAAACCCGACTGGATTCTGGTCCTCAAGGACCAGAGTTACCCACCCCTGGTCCATACCATTCTTGGCTATCTTCAATCGCCTTTATTGTATTCACCTATTAACAGGGACTGAAAGAATTACAAGTCCCCCATGTTCAATGTTCCTGCACTGCTCTCTATAACAGCTCCTAGTGGCAGAGGCAGGAAGTGCAGGAGCTGTGACTTCTTCTACCACCAGCTCTGACTTTAGTGCAGTTTCCACAAAGACACAAGTGTATCCTGAGAAACCCATTCTCAATTTCTTCTTCTATAACCTTCTGTTTTGTTTTTTAAACAGCACAGAGACAAAGTCTGAGCTGGTGGTGGAAGAAATCACAGCTCCTGTCCTTCCTGCCTCTGTCACTAGGAGGTGCTGTAGGGAATGGTGCAAGAGCATTGAATAATGGGGAACTCATAACATAACCATAAGTTCAATGCGGTTTACAAAAAAATTACAAAATGAAAAGGTATATTAGAATCTATTCAATCAAATATTTTGAAAAGAGGAAGGTTTTCAACTGATTTCTAAAATGTTCATAAGAACAAGATTGAAAATCTTTGTCATAGGAAGCTACTTGGTATGAAAGCATATGGTCAAGATATTTCTTGCTTTATACCACTTGACGGAGGGGAATATGAAAAGGGCATGTGATCTTCTACTGTTCTTTTGGGATGCTACTAGAAATCTATCGGCTAGATAGAGAGGGGCTGAACTGAAAGCGACTTTATAGCATAGACAACCCAATTTAAAAACTACGCAAGCCTTCACAGGAAGCCAATGCAGCTCATAATAAAAAGGGTCACATGGTTATATTTCTTCAGGCCATAAATCAATCTTAATGCAGTATTCTGAATCAATTTCAATCTGGCTATATTTTTCCTGGTACTTGTTAAATAAATGATATTACAATAATCAAGCAGGCTCAACAATAAAGACTGAACCAAAAGTCTAAAGGCCGAAACTTCAAAATACAAAGTATGCAACTTCCATAAAGTATAATATCCCTTTTGGACCACATCAATCTGATTTTCATAGTTAAATGCTATCAAAGAAAACTCCCAGTATTTTGGATCGTCAAACATATCGTATATTGAGTTGAATTTATCCTAATTGATTGTTCATGGGAGATCTTTTGAGATGAAACAAAAAAGAATTTGGTCTTATCATGATTCAATTTCAGTCCCTACCTGTCTCACTTGGGGGTTCTGTAAGGAATAATGCAGGAGGAGGTTTGGCTACAAGGGAGTTCACATCTCCCAAGTACCAGAATCTTCCAGCATGTAATTGCAAGAGCAATTTTCAAAGCATTTTATGAGGTCAAAATTACAGAACTTTATTCACATAGATTGGCTGCTCCTCTTCACAGAATGGGCATTCTTCCACAAGGCCATGATCGCCCTGAAACATGCTTATTTAGGTCAGAGGTGGAAACGTTACAGGTGCAAATGGCATTTTCAACTCTATGTGTGAATTTTTCCAGCAAACATCTACTCACAGAAACCACAGTTGATAGTTATCACATGCACTTTTTCAGAGCAAAAGGAGGGACACTTGATGTACTGGTACAAAATATACACAGACTTTGACTCCATGCAGTCAGTTCAAAATTGCCCTCAATGAACAAAACAGAGAACACTCACATAAAGCTCTGCTCCATAAAATCCATCTTGGTAAAGGACCCTATAAAAGCAAGTCAGAGAGAGTCAGTGTGTAGAACAGGCTAGAATCTGGTCTGCCAAGTGCCTCTTCTTGGCTCGTAGAAGTTTGGCAATTTCCAGGGGGAAACACAGATTCTTGCTGCGGGATTCCTGCTTCTCCATCCTGACTCATCTATCCGTGAGCTTGAGCTGTGTGGTGCTGAAAGTTGGTCTTGCAGTTGCAAGTCTTGTGAGGCGAAGCAGGAATCCTGCAGTAACAATCTGCAGCTGAAGATAGTTAAGGGGAATTATTGGTTGAAGGCTGGGAAGGGGCATGGGGGAGACAGAAAAAGACCGGTTGAATGCTAGGGGTGCACGGGAAGGTACATAAGAGAGGAAGAGAGACTGGTTGAAGGCCGGGGGAGACATGAGATAGAAAGAGAGACTGGTTGAAGGCTGGGGGGACATGAGATAGAAAGATTTATTTATTCAATTTTCTATACCGTTCTACCAGGGGAGCTCAGAACGGTTTACATGAATTTATTCAGGTACTTGAGCATTTTTTCCTCTCGCAATCTATCTAATGTACCTGGGGCAATGGGGGGATTAAGTGACTTGCCCAGGGTCACAAGGAGCAGCATGGGTTTGAACCCACAACCTCAGGGTGCTGAGGCTGTAGCTTTAACCACTGCACCACACTGGGAGTTTATGAGGGGGACATGAGATAGAAAGAGAGAGCTTGAGTGTTGCATGTCTTGGCCCTCCAAATGTTATGAAAATTTAAATGTGGCTCCTAATTTAAAAAAAGTTTGGACAAGCCTGCTGTAGAAGGATAAGCAGAGCTGCACCCGTGAAACCTTCTGTCTACCTAATGAGGGGAGAAGTTTCTGCAGTGATGGAGAACATTTCTTTCCAACCTCAGAGACTTTGGACAACTCCAAGGAGCCATATTATGACTTCCACCATCATCAAATGTCTTCAAACATTCAGCTCTATCAAGAAATCTTTGAAGACGGTACAATCTTTTGCCCTTGCTCTGATTGATGTTCATTCAATTAAACTGGCCAATCAAATCTCTAAAAAGAATTTAAACAAGTTTTGAAATTTGAGGAATTCTGCTGTGTTATTTGTGATTGCCTCTGTCATTCTCAGGGCGATAACCCGGTTACTTAAAGACATGCTTCTCGCTAGCCGCTCCTTGAACAATCACTCCCTCTCACAAACCTGTTCCCCCATTCTTGAAACATCCCCAAAAACTCTTTCAAAGTTTATAGCTTGTATTTCTGATCCAAGCACGAAATAGACATGGGATGCACTCTCCGCTGCATACAGATTTTAAAGATGGCTGAATTCAGAATGGAGGACAGATGTGCAAATGGATGGAAGGTAGGGTGGAAGTCTTGAAGACTGATATTACTTCTCACAAGTTTCAAACTTGTGCTAATTCAACCCATTTTTTTGTCCATTTGTCTAGTTCAGTATCCTGTCTTCATGGAGGCCAATTCGGGTCACAAGTACCTGGCAAAATCCCAAATAGCAGCATTCCATGCCACCGATCCAGGGCAAGCAGACTATGGACTTCTCCTCTAGGAACTTGTCCAAACCTTTCTTAAAACCAGCCACATTAATCTGCTGGGAGCTGAGAGACTGATATGCAAAAACAGGGACAGAGGCCAAGGGGTGATTGTGTCGGAGGATTTGAAGGCAATGAAATGGTGTGACAAGTTGGTGGCTGTAGTGAGAAGGATGCAAGGTTGCATCGAGAGAGGAACATAAAGGAGGTATATACGAAGAACGGTTAAACAAATTGCAGCTATACTCACTCGAGGAGCGCAGAGAGAGGGGGGACATGATCGAGACGTTCAAGTATCTCTCGGGCCGCATAGAGACGGAGGAAGATATCTTCCTCTTCAAGGGTCCCACGACAACAAGAGGGCATCCGTGGAAAATTAGGGGAGGGAAACTACGAGCTGACACCAGGAAATTCTTTTTCACAGAAAGGGTGGTTGATCGCTGGAATAGTCTTCCACTACATGTGATCGAGGCCAGCAGCGTGCCTGATTTTAAGGCCAGATGGGATCGTCACGTGGGATCTATTCACAGGGCAAAGGAAGAGGAGGGATCTATTCACAGGGCAATGGTAGGGGAGGGACATTAGGGTGGGCAGACTGGATGGGCCTTGGCCCTTATCTGCCGTCTATTTCTATGTTTCTATGATGTCCCTATACAAGTCATTGGTGAGGCCCAACCTGTTCAGGATGCAAAAGACTTGAAGAGGTCCTGAAGAAACTAACAAAAAAGATGTACGAGAAGAGACGGGAAGACCTGACTACGTATACGCTAGAGGACATTTAAATACTTGAATGGTATTACTAAAGAAACAAATCTCTTCCAGAGAAGGGGGAGCAGGAGAGTGTGGCATAATGGTTAGAGCTACAGCCTCAGTACCCTGAGGTTGTGGGTTCAAATCCATGCTGCTCTTTGTGACCCTGGGCAAATCACTTAATCCTCCACTGCCCTAGGTACATTAGAAAGACTGTGAGGGAAAAAGCTTGAGCTCCTGATTGTAAATTTCTTAATACATCTTGTCCTAGCAGTGTATCAAATCCCAGTCCCTTCCCCCAAGTGCTCGTGGTACAGAAAATGATAAAATTGAAGGGCATGAATTGAGGTAGGTGGGTGGTCAGGAAATTTGGTCGATGAGGTGGTGATGAAAAAGACATAGGATCTCTAATTAGAAAAAGGATGGTAGAAGAAAGAAAACAAATATGACGGCATGTGTGGGCTTAGATGGTGACTCTGGCTGTGAAGACCTAAGGCCTGCGCCGGGCAGATGGGATGGGCTGGAGTGGGCTTCGATGGCACCTGTGGTGGCTGGAACATAAGGACAGCCCCAGAAAGATCAGGATTGAATATTTGATATCCCATTCATTGCTGGGCAGACTGGGTGAACCATTCAGGTCTTTGTCTGTGCTGCAACCAAAAGCACGCAACACTTTGAAGAGACAACGGGCATAAAGTTCCTGCTCCATTCCAGGTGAGACAGAAGAGACAGCAACACGTAACAATGCTGAGTTAAACAAAGGGAACAAGGGCGAGAAGGTGGGATTAATCAAAGAAGCGGCAGCTTAAGTTGCATAAGCCAGCAAAGAAGGAGGCCCTTTCGGAGTATATTCAGAGGAAGAAGGCGGCAAAATTCACTTGAAGAGAGAAACTGAGGAGAGCTCTTCCCACCATGAGTCTAAAGAGAAACCCAGAGAATGGACCCCAGGATGCCAAAAGCTTCCAGTTGGCCTCACACAGCTCAGACGCACATGGCCAGCTAAGCAGCAGCAAATGGGCGCCTCTCTGGTCTAATTTTGAGAAATACTCACGCTCCGTAGGTAGGGATTGGGGGGGGTGGAGGTGCAGCACGGAACGTGTTATACAGTGCCCGACCTCTGCCTCGCAGCTGTGTCCCTCTGTAAGCCACTGTGGTTCCTGTCGCTGCATACGGAAATCCTGTCACTGGAGTTGGGCAAAGAGCAGAAAGTGAGCACAGGGAACAAAGAAAAAGCCCTCTCTCGCTACCCCAAAGCTCTCGGGATGGCTCCAGCTGCACTTCCTTCCAGACTGTCTAAGAGAGTCATCTCACAAGACCCTCTGTTCCTCCCCTCTTTTAAATACAACAACCAGGTGAGGATTAACCCAGTGACAGGATCAAGATAGAGGAACTGATCTCAATCTCTTTCCTGGGTCTCTGCCATCTCCCTCATTTCTCATGTGTCTGTTACTTTTATTATCTCTGTCTCATGCTTTCCTGCTCTGGTGTTTATTCTCAAAGCACTATTTGCATTTTAAGCATGCATAGACTGGCATTTAAAATATTTATCTTGCATTAATGTTCAAGATCTTCAAGTCTTTTACAAAGCCAGACTATACATGTCTAAAAATGCCCCAAGACAGGCTGAGATTCTAGCTTTCACAGGTCTGGAACTGGACCGGCGAAAACAAGACTTTGCAGTATATTGTAAACTCCTTCTAGTTCCCTACCTCCACACAGACATTGCAGAAGACTCCCTCCCTAAGAAGGGGAGCGATCTCTGCTAACTGCCTCACCTCCCTCCATTCCTGCCCTGCTGACAACCCACCTGCATAAAACTCAGGAGCATACACAGCTCCCACCACTGGGTTCAGCTTCCAGCCTGCAAGAAAAGCAACAATATCAACATGATAACGTCTAGTAGACCTTTCAATAACAGTTCAAAATTACTAGAAAGGGTAAACGTTCCATTAGCAAATACTAGAACCAAAAACATAACACCCCCCTCCTAATTCAAAGCATATATCAAAAGGAAGATGAATAGAAGATGACTTTTTTCACATTCTTACTGGTCACAGTGGAGAAACCATCTGCTGACCATAATGCATCAATAAATTATATAACAAGAGGACAGTGTTTCACAAAGGAAACTGCAACAATGAAAGTGGAAGAGGAAGAAATGAGCGTAATACATGGATAATAACAGAGAAAAATGAAGGCAGATAAAGACCATATGGCCAATCTAGTCTGCCTAACCAAGGCATCTATTATCCCCTCCTCTCCCTGAGAGATACAACGTACTTGTCCCAAGCTTTCTTACTCCAGTTCAACTTTATCATTTCTATAATGCTGCCAGACATACTCAGCGCTGTATGTTAAGCGTGTTCAAAATAATACTTGAATATAGATTCACTCCTTCAAAATGACATCAAACTATACCTACCGCTAGGAGAAACCCACGACGTGACATCAAACTATACCTACCGCTAGGAGAAACCCACGACGTGACATCAAACTGTACCTACCGCTAGGAGAAACCCACGACGCGACATCAAACTATACCTACCGCTAGGAGAAACCCACGACGTGACATCAAACTGTACCTACCGCTAAGAGAAACCCACGACGCGACATCAAACTATACCTACCGCTAGGAGAAACCCACGACATGACATCAAACTATACCTACCGCTAGGAGAAACCCTCGACGCGACATCAAACTATACCGACCGCTAGGAGAAACCCACGACGTGACATCAAACTGTACCTACCGCTAGGAGAAACCCACGACGCGACATCAAACTATACCTACCACTAGCAGAAACCTGCTACAGATAATGAAACTGCTAAACTACCTCTCGGAAATCAAAAACTGGATGTCTGTCAACAAATTACAACTAAACGCCTCCATTGGATCTGCAAAGAACACTGCAACTGCGCCCGTCCCTCGCTACGCTGGGACTCAACTAGCATAACTGCAAAGGACAAAGCACACAACCTAGGAATAGTCCTTGACGCCAACCTACCGCTTTCCAACCACATCTCTCAGGTGGCATCTTCCTCATTTTACTACCTGTGAGGGAGGGAGAGTGTGGTGCAGTGGTTAAAGCTACAGCCTCAGCACCTTGGGGTTGTGACCCTGGGCAAGTCACTTAATCCCCCCATTGCCCCAGGTACATTAGATAGATTGTGAGAGGGAAAAATGCTTGAGTGCCTGAATAAATTCATGTAAACCGTTCTGAGCTTCCTTAGCAGAACGGTATAGAAAATTGAATAAATAAATAAACTCTGAAAAATAAAGATACTACTTTTCTGAATCTGACTTCACTCCTCTCCCGCATGGACTACTGCAATGCGCTATTCAACAACGTCTCCATTGTGTATAAAACGTGGCAATCAGACTGCTAAAAAACCTGCCTGCCCGTGACCCTGTCTCCCAGGCTTTTCCATGTGTTTGTTGCAGCCTCTGACTCTGACATGCAAATACTTATTAGTATTAAAATTAGGTCATTAATATTAAAACAAGCACTCTGATCGATGCCCTAAGATCACTTAGGCATGCACTAAATTTAAAGACGACCACTAACGACAGGTTACCCACAGGTGTACCGTATTGCAAGTCCCTCTTGTCAGCCACGACGGCCTCCCCAAAAAAGAGAGAGGCAGGAGGGATGCCCATTCCTTCCTGCCTTGGAAACCTGAGCCCCCCCACACACACACTCCCTACCCTCCTCCAAAGATCGAGGGCACTTGAATCCCCCCCACTTCCTACTCCGAAACAGCTGAGTGGCAGGAGGCTGCTTCAGGACTTGCCCTGCCGCTCAGCTGTTCGGGCTTCCCCTGCCGGCTCTGCACATCTGTCAAAGTCGCTTTTCCAAAAACTGATGGGGTGGGATTATGCTAGACCTCCGTGAAACTAATTTACATGCAAAGTTGTTTGAACATCATTCGCCGTTTTCAAATCAGACAATTAATCGGCCCATGTGGTTTTAACTACGATTTTAGTGCATCCAGGTCTAAGCTGGGATTCTGACTGTTCGAGCCACACCACTTTAAGCTTTCCTTCATAAAATCAGCCATTATGGGTCAGACCAGTTTCCTGTTTCCACAGTGGCCAATCCAGGACACAAGTACCTGCAAAAAACCCCCAGAGAGTATCAACATTTTTTAACTGGTAGAACTGGTTTCAATTTTTAATAGCTGAATGTCATGAGCATAACTGTGAAACTGCATTTCACAATCAAGAATCAGTTGTCCAAACAGAAGCATGAGATGCTGAATAAGGTGGGTGAAAGGATCAATTCTTGCGCTCCTCATCAAATCCAGGTGATGGTCTTTTCCACTTCACATCTACACCATTCCCAAGAGTCATCAAGTTAGAAATGAGAACAGTGAAATATGTATCAAACATCGATGGAGGGACAGTGATTTTGACCAGGTTTTATGATTTTCGAGGAGTATGAATTTTGTTTTGTCTGGGTTCAGCTTCAGTTTGTGGTCTTTCATCCTTGTTGCCACTGTTTCTAGAGTTCTGTGTAGTGTGTCTGTCATGGTGGACGTTGGTTGATCAAATGGAAGGAGATTGGTGATGTCATCTGCATAGCTATAGGAGGTTAATTCTAATTTGTCTAGGGATGCAATGTAGAAGTTGAAAAGTGTTGGGGATAAAAGTGATCCTTGGTGTATGCCGCAGGGGTTGGGCCATGGTTCTGATTTTTCTTTGTCTGTCTTTACTCTATATGCCCTGGATTGTAGGAATCCTTGAAACCATGTGTGTACTTTGCCTGTGATTCCTATTGTATCCAGTATTTGTAGCAGGATGTCGTGGTCCACCAAGTCAAATGCTGCGGAGAGGTCTAGTTGTATAATCAGCATTTTTTCTGCCTGTGCTGAGGTGTTGTCTAGCTGTGTCTAGGAGGGAACCTAGTAGTGTCTCTGTGCTATAATTGGTTCTGAAACCAGATTGTGTAGGGTGGAGTAAGTTGTGGTTTTCTAGGTAGTTGGTGAGGAGTTTCGCTACGAGGCCTATCCAGTGGTCATCTGGTCTGTTGGGTACCTTTGGGGCACTTAGATACTTCTAAAACAGATTTAGCTCCAAACATCTACATTTCGTCCGGGACATTTTGGGAAACATTCGATTATCGCTGCAAGATGTCCAAGTTAAGCTTGCCCAAAACTCACCCACAACACACCTTCTGACATGTCCCCTTGAACTCTGGATGCATAGCGGAAGAAAAGTCTTGCTAGACATCCAGGAAAACGTTTTCAATTATTGGCACTTGGACGTCCCAGTGATTAGGATGTCCAGGGCCGACTTAGGCGTTTTAGGAGCCCCTTAGTATATAACAGAGCTAATGAGAGCCTCTTACCATTCGTGAAGGCATTTCCTGCTTTCTTATTTGTCATTACTCGGGCTGTAGCATTGTTTACCTGAAACAAGAAAAGATGAGAAAATAGTCTCCCTCTTGCTGCCCATTTCTTTTCATTAACGATTCACTCCCTGATATTGTGCTACTGGTTAAAATCTAGTTCTTTAGTGCTTTTCTAGTAGACACATTTCTTTCAATGAATGGACCAGTCCTGAGACCCTTCCCCCGAGCTTTGTCAATGCATCTCACTCTCTTGGGCAGCACCCCTGCTCTTCCTGCCACTGAAGCCTTGTCTTTTCCACCCCTCTGGAAGGGATCCACCAAGGTGCTCAGAACTGCTGACTTAATCCTGTTCTTATCTGGTGCAATTCACGCCGTTCCCCAGAAAACTGATTTGATAAATCTCTCACCCACTCCACTGTTCTTTTCTCAAATTAACTCCCAAGATCCCTCACTCTTACAGCTTTTCCTCAGGAAAGGACAGAATCCTTTTATCTGTTGACTATACTGTAAGCTCCAAGGGGCAGGGACTGTCTGCGAGTGCCTCTGTAAAGTGCTAATCATTTCTATAGCGCTACTAGACCTACGCAGCGCTATTCATGTTATATGCAGGTACTTTCTCTGTCCCTAGTGGACTTATAATCTGGTTTTGTACCTGGGGCAAGAAGCTGCAGTGGGAAATGAACCCAGTTCCCTAGGATCAAAGTTCACTGCAGTAACCGTGAATCTATTTGCCGTTTGCCTGTCCTTCTCCTGCCTCTAGTTGGGTTGGTTTTGCAGTACAAGGAGAAAGAGAAGCAAATCACTGGCAGTGTCCTCTGATTCCATCGTATCACAGCTTACTTGAAATCTGTATGCTGGTCGCCAATGCAGTTTTGGATTAGAGAATCCAACCATGACCCTGAACCTTTACAGGCCAGGTGGCTCTTAATTTGCTAAGATATATTTTGAAGAAACATACAAGTGCCCTTTTTCTCTAGCAGGGCCTCATGCCAGACCCCCAAAAGTTTCAGAAAACAGCTTTAAGTTCTACATTTCACATCAGCATTTCAGGGAGGTCCGTCAGAGCCAAGCTCAACATCGTTGCGTGTAGAATTCTCTCGATCTAAGTGTTTTCTGGAGGGCTGTCGGGGCAGCTAGAGTAGGTGTGATTTTATGTTGAAGTTTTATATATGTTTTAATTATGTGCATAAGGTGATATGTCAGAATTCCAGGACTTGTCTAAATCTCACTCCTGGAACTGGGTAAGTTGGCAGCTCTGTTCTTCTGGGGGGGGCTGTGAACACTACCCCTGAAACACCTCCAGCCCTACCCATCCCAGGAACAGAAGGACCAATCGGAGACACTGCATTTGCCATCTAAGCCTCTGGGATCATGAACCTGGATTTTATTTATTTTGTTCTCATAAGAGCTTAAGAATAGCCATACTGAGTCAAACCAATGGTCCATATGGCCACACCAGGTCACACCTGGCAAACCCAAATAGTAGCCACATTCCATGCCACCGATCCAGGGCAAGCAGTGGCTTCCCCCATGTCTGTCTCAATAGCAGACTATGGACTTTTCCTCCAGGAACTTGTCCAAACCTTTCTTAAAACTACCTATACTGACCAATGTTACCGTATCCTCATAACCCAGTGTATGTTTTGATATATATGTTTCTATTGTAAGCCACTTAGATGTGACGTGGGTAATAAATGCAAGAAATAAAATTAAAATAGTGGATGAACAGAGCCGCCAAGTTCCCCAGTTCTAGGACGAGATTTCCGATAACTATGGAACCTGCAGAACTGATCTCAATAGACAGGATCAGGCACTACAAATCCCAGAGTGCTTTATGATGCAAGTTCACACCCAGGCCTGGCCAAAAAGTCTGCCAGCTTTGGAAGAAGGGCAATTTAAAAGAGAGGAAAATATCCCCCAGTTGTACAGGTAAAGGTTTAGGGCACCAGATTACAGTCTGGCTCTATCTGAATTGGAAGGATGAAGGAGCAGGAAAAAAAGAGCTGAATTCAAAACCAACAGGTTCACATTTAGACTTCTATAATCAGATGATAGCGGTCCACAAATTTCTGCCCACACAGGGACACCCAAAATTCACAAATTATGTCAGATATTTGTCAATTTATAGTATTTTAGATAAGGTAGCCAGATTAAGGTTCGGATTCTCTAAACGGCGCTGGTATCGGCAGCCATCTAAAAACAGCTGCCCACTGATAGAATGGCAGTTGTTTTTTAAAACAAGGCCAGAATTTTATAGGCCTACTTTTAGGCCACTTCCGGCATAAACCACGCCCATGCTGGCCTCAGGCACCCTTAGGCTTGTCTAGATGCTTCTGTAGGCACATTCGTTACATTGATTAAAAAAAACACCCCCCAAAAAAACCCTGCATCCCGATTGGCTAGTTAGACAGCAGTAGGATACCCTACTGCCGCCTAACTTCGGGATGTCATTATTAGAATCCGGGCCTAAATGTTTAGCAGGGACTAACCGCATGCTAGAGCGGTCGTCAGGATACACCTAGACAGTCAGGTTTCAGGATATCCACAATGAGTATGCATGAGGTAGATTTGCAAATTTATGTCATGCATATTCATCGAGGGTATCCTGAAAACCTGACTGGCTAGGTGTCTCCTGCGGATTGGGTTGAAAACCCCTGCTCTATGCAGTGGCCTAAACTGGATGCTGATTCTGAAGCTCTTCAACCATCAGGCAGTTCAGAGCAGTGGGGATTTGGGCCGACCATGCACAGTCAGTAAAGCTCCCAACTCATGAAAGAAATTGTTCTGGGGAGGAAGCAAGAGCATGCAGTGGGAAGCTAAGCCGTTGACTTCCAAGAGGCCTGAGCAAAGGGCTCTAGCATGCATTTGGCATCTCTGAAGCAGAGTGCAGTGGCTCTCGCCACGAGCTGTAAGTCAGTCTTCACATGGGATGGCAATAGGGGAAGAGCGAGAGAATGAAAGGGAACTGTTTGGAAGGGGGAGGACAAGGTAAGGGTGAAAAACAGGAGAGGGAAAGGGTGAGATGGAAGAGTCTGAGCGGGAGAAAGGGACAGATAGGAAGTGAGATCCCATGGGCCTCAGCTCAAGACACTGAACCACACTTAGCTCTCTCTCTCTGTCACTGACTTTTACATTTTGCACACTTACTGAACAAATTATTCAGAACTTTCAACAAACCCTTTCTCAACCAGAAATACCAAAAGCCAAGGAAAGGGATAAGGGAAAATTGTGCATGCACACCATCTATTAGGGACAAAAGGGGACAGAGACATATGAAGGAGAGAGAAGCTGGAAGTGCACCCCCTCCACTATACTGTACAGGCTCTGGACCATTTCACTTATCTACATAATCAGCTGAAGTACATTCTGACAAAGGAAGGCCAGGAATTAGCAAAGCACAGCTGGTCTATAAAGAAGGCTGAATGTTCTTTTGGCACGTGAAGCTACGGGATGGGATAGGCGTGAGCGACGCATGCAGAGTATGACAGAAAGCAGGCTGGCACCTCAATCTTCCGGCCCTCTACGATTGTCCCGTTCAATTTTTCTCGTGCTCGGTCTGCATCCATGCCAGTTTCAAAAGTTACAAACCCAAAACCCTGTGTGAGAGAGAGACAGAGAGAGAGAACAAGAAGAGAGGACGGAGAGAGCCGAACCAGGGAAAGAGGCATAAGGGAGAGAAAGAGAGAGAGAGAGAGAGAGGGAGAGAGGGAGAGAAGGAGTGAGTGAAGAAAGAAGTACATGTAAAACAGAAAATGAGAAGGAATATTTCATAGCAGAGGGTTACAGGAGTCTAGAAAGATTGCAGCACACAGACAGTCTGGAAATCCTGGCTGAATGGAAATGACTGAAGTAGCAGTGGATGGGCTCTAGGTAAGAGCTGTTACTGGTTCACGAGCCACACCACCCCTTTCTCAGCAAATCGTAAACTGGGTTCGAGGCACACTTAACTTTCTTCATCTCCCTCTGGTGCCTGAGGAGCCCATCCCTTCACTGTCCCTATTCCGCTCCCAATAATTTCCTCACCTTGGATTCTCAGGTGTCCCAGAAATGCTGATATAAAGAACCGATTTTAGCTCATGCCTGGAGCAAGGACTGTGGGGACGCCTTCTGAGCTGTAATAGGCTGCAGCTCTATCTAGAGCTACTTCCAGAGTTGCACGTGCCTACTATATAAATAGCCTTTGGTTTCTTCCTCCTCTCATCAGCCCTGTCTCTAGAAATCTCTGCATGTGTAAATCGCTATTTTCATGTGTAAATGCCACCGTCTACATGTGGTTATGGCCTCAGGATTAAGATGTTGCTAATGCCTGGTGCCTGCCACTGAGCTCCCCTCCCCTGCTTCAGGTCTCACAGAACTCACCTTGGAACCCCGTTCATTAAAAATGATTTCCACGTCTAAAATTTTTCCGAATTGCTGAAAATAAAAACAAGAGAGAGTTTATTGAGAGAGACAGACACATCACCATAACACAAGGACAGAGACCCGAGAGTTACTGGTAGTTGTGAAACTCTGCACTAGACAATGACACGGGGAAAATATCTGTCCCCGTCACCGAAACACCGTCCCCTTCACCGCCCCGTCCCCACAGTCCCCTTCACCGTCCCGTCCCCTTCACCGTCCCGTCCCCGCAGCATCCACCCTTCCTTCTCGCCACCTCACCGCCCTTCAGCGGCCCGAGAATCTCCTTACCTCCCCCTTACCTTTGCGGTGCAAAGAAACTTATGGGAGGGAAGGCGTGTGGTCACTGATTGCGCGCGGGCGGCCAAATCTATCTCCCTGCCTCCCTCCTTCCCCCGTACCTTTGCGGCGCTTTAGAAAAGAAACTGATGCCGGTGAAGCCTGCCTGTGCCGCCCTGTAGTCGTGTGTGTGTGGGCAGAACCTTCTCCTCTGACAATTGTCATTTTATAAACACAAATAAAACAGAGCTAGGTTCAACAAAACCCATCTCCCCTCCCTTTCACAAATATCCCCTTCACTATTGTGAAAACTGAACAAGCCAAATTACTACAGAATGCTACACAGAAAAATCAAGCTAACAGATACTTCAGTCACACATGGCAGGAATAGTGTTACGGGAGAGCAACTAGGGCAACTGCCCCCTGGTCAGAGAGAGAGCCCTAAGCCAGCTGGAAGCTAAAGAAGCACAGCCTGGGCTTTGCGGTCCCCAGTTATGTGTAATACCAACTCTAGCAGGATACATATTTCAAATCTGAAATATTCTAATCACAAAATATAAAATAAATTTATTATTTTTCTTTCTGTTGTCTGGTAATTTTATTCTTCAAATCACATTGGTCTCAGGCTTTGGTTTTAGGTTCCTTCTGTCTTCATCGTGGCATGGCTGGCTCTTGAAGGTAAGAGGAACTGGGGAGAAGATGCCGAGTCTGACACGGGTGGGATTTTTTTTACCACAGGAGTAAGACCAGTTGCAAATGTCTCCATTCCTGCGGATTTACTGTGGTGACCCACAGTTTACCGCAATAAACGGTCCCCGTGTCATTCTCTACTCTGCACGCCAGGGGAAAGGCTGGAAAGGAAATTCGCAGCCTAGCTAGGCCTGCTTTTGGCACATCATCACTTTTTTGAGCTTCTCTGGGTAAGAAAGAACATTTTACGTCAACAGACAAATGTATGCCGTTTTAAGAGATTGTTAAAAAGACACTTTTTTTGTAAGATGAAATATGGGAATTGAATTTCATGGAATACGTTTAGGTGATTTTGATCATTTCTGATAATCTTCTTGTGACCCGCTTTGGGTAAAGTGGGATATATATAAATAAAAAAATGAAAATTTCCCCTTTATGGTTGGGTCCAAGTCTCTTGGAAGGAAGCTGAGAATCCCCCTCTGAACGGTCAAAACAATGAGGTTGAACCTCTCAGGAGGGAGGCTAAGTTCTGAAATCATGAAGGAAACACAGGTGTGGTGAAACATGGACCACTGACCAGGAAAACTAAGGAAAGACTCGATTCAATTGCTGCTTTCATTAACACTAATTACTCTTCTGAAGTCCGAGACAAGGGGTGACATGAAGGACAATATTCCCACTCTCTCTCCACAGCAACAAGACACAGAAAGACTAATGGGCTCAGCCAGTCTGCTCACAAACAACAAGGAATTCAGATCCCCCCCCCAGGCATGGAAAAGGGAAAGGGAGAGTGTGGCCTAGTGGTTAGAGCCTCAGCACACTGGGGTTGTGGGTTCAAACCCACGCTGCTGCTCCTTGTGACCCTGGGTAAGTCACTTAATCCCCCCACTGCCCCAGGTACATTGCGAGTAACTGAATAAATGAATGCAAACCATTTGGAGCTCCCTGGAAGCAGCTGCCCGTGGGATCCTTTCTGCCCTAGAGAAACTGGGCCTCTTCTCCCTCGAACAGAGGAGATTGAGAAGGGACATGATTGAAACATTCAAGGTACTGAAGGGGATAGACTTAGTAGATAAAGACAGGTTGGTCACCCTCTCCAAGGTAGGGAGAACGAGAAGAGGACACTCTCTAAAGTTGAAAGGGGAACGTAAGGAAGTTCTTCTTCACCCAGAGAAGCTGGAACGCTTTTCCAGAGGCTGTTATAGGGGAAACACTCTCCAGGGATTCAAGACAAAGTTAGACAAGTTCCTGCTGAACAAGAACGTAAACAGGTAAAGCTAGTCTCAGTTAGGGTGCTGGTCTTTGACCTAAGGGCTGCCGCGTGAGCGGACTGCTGGGCACGATGGCAATTCTTATGTTCTTATGTTATGTTTACGCCACATCTGTCTTCTTCAGATGAAATGGTGACATGTCTAAGTGCATCTGGTGAAGTTGGCAAAACCAAATTTGGGGACACAGCGAGCCAGACTGACTGACCTAGAATGTTCTCTCGTGCACATGGGTCTACTGGGCCCAATCGATCTCTGCTGAAGCAAAGCCGGAGAGTTCATCAAACACTTCTTAATTCCTCTTTGGAGCAGGTGCTGTTGGCGCTGGATTTAAGAGTCTTTTTAAAACAGGGTTAGGAAGAGAAGCGCTTTTAAGAAGCAACACCCCTCCCTCACTATCATCCCCTTCTTACCTCCCTTTTACATTTTATTTTAACTATGATATAATTTGAACTTTCACCCTTATCCCAGCCCCCATTTGCTTTTTATTTTTATTCTAATTTTTTTAGCATTGTAAGTGGTTGATGGTCGGTCTATCAAATGGTGAATAAATGTATTTATTTATTCAATTTTCTATACCGTTATCCCAAGGGAGCTCAGAACGGTTCACTTGTACTTATTCAGGTGCTCAAGCAATTTCCCTGTTTGTCCCGGTGGGCTAATGTACAAAGAGCAGCGTGGGTTTGAACCCACAACTCCAGGGTGCTGAGGCTGTAGCTTTAACCACTGCGTCACACATTCCCCTTGGAAACATGGTGTAGGTAGGAGTAGCTCAGTGGCTGGAGCACCAGGCGGACAACCTGTAAATCCAGGGTTCAAATCCCACTGCTGCACCTTGTGATACTGGCAAGTCCCCCAACCCTTCAGAGGGGCCGGGGAGGCACCTGGGAATGTAACTGCCCTTGAGCGACTCCCGAAAAGGGTGTACGATAAATCCAAATAAATAAAAGAAAGTCTTACCCCGTGGCCCACTTATGATTTCAACACACTTTGCCAGACAAAGGGAATGAGATCGGCTTCCGTTCACGTCCTTCTCGTGGTCCACCCAATAACTCTTACACAATCTCATTCTTCTATTATTTCTTTCTATCATTTGTATCCTATGTTTTAGTTGGAATCTGGCTACGCTTAGATAAAGATAATCTATAAAAGAATAAACGATTGTAAAAGCCCATTTCTACACTGTCCAATGCAACTCCTGGGTCATAACGATGAGCCAATGACTTACTTGTAACTAAACGCTTGTATTCTATGGACGAGTTAGCGTTTAGCGTGTGGTAATATTTAGCACGCCTTAGTAAAAGAGGCCATGACCTAAGTGTATTAATACGTAGTTATACTGACCTACCTGTACCAGCAGCCATGTTGAATGTCATTGTCAAAGTGTCCATTGTAACTTCCTGGGAAACCGACCCAACCTCTTGTAATGTAATCTGACCTTGAACGGAATCGGTAAAGGCGGACTCGAAAAAGAGAATGTCAGCCTTACATTACTGACTCTGGGACATTATATTAAACAATGTTAATGCAGAGAGACAAAAGGCTCCCGGCCATTCAGTCTCAGAAAATACCCTGAGGACGAGATCAGCAGCAATTAAACAATCCATATTTTTGGTATTCCACAAAGCCATTTGGACATTTTATAAACTATCTAAAATGAAAAGTGTTGGACATGTCAAAAGGAGGTCGGCACTTGAATCCATTCACTATATTATTGGGATTATAGACATGAATATTGGCTTCATGTATAGGATACTTATACTAAGAGTCTGATTTACAAAGCCACACGGTAACGGCCACGAAGCCCATAGAGATTTAAAGGGCTTCAGGGCCGTTGCCACACTGCTTTGTAAAACAGGCCCTAAATATTCGAGAATTGGGTCATTTTGGTCTTCAGCAGCCAATTTCTGAGAATCATTCAAAATGACTAAGAATTTTGCTCAGTTTGGCTATTAAAATTATATTGCAAAATTGGAAAAACACATCAATAGTGGACTATATCATTTGGTGGAACGCTGTTTGTTTAACTGCCAAATTTGAGTGTGTCGCTGCAGAAAGATCCAATGCTTTACAGAAATTTACTACAACATGGAAGCCACTGGAATCCTAGTCATGCACCTGTTAAACCCTAATCATTATGATTTGCCTAAAAAAGATGCACATCCATATGGTACTTTTTGTTGAATTTACGATAGTATAATGATCATTAATTTAATTGTAATTTGTTGTTTTTCTAGTTTTGTTTGTTTTGGGGTGTTTGTTTGTTTTTTTTTCAAAGAAGAGCGACCAAGATGGTAAAGGGGCTGGAACTCCTCTCGTATGAGGAAAGACTAAAAAGGTTAGTTACGGCTCTTCAGCTTGGAAAAGAGACGGCTGAGGGGAGATAGCATTGAAAACTACAAAATCCTGACTGGAGTAGAACAGGTACAAGTGGATCGATTTTTCACTCCGTCAAAAATTACAAAGACTAGGGGACACTCGATGATGTTACAGGGAAAAACTTTCAAAACCAATAGAAGGAAATATTTTCACTCACAGAATAGTTAAGCTCTGGAACGCATTGCCAGAGGATGTGGTAAGAGCGGATAGCATAGCTGGTTTTAAGAAAGGTTTGGACAAGTTCCTGGAGGAAAAGTCCATAGTATGTTATTGAAAAAGACATGGGGGAAGCCTCTGCTTGCCCTGGATCGGAGCATGGAATGTTGCTACTCCTTGGGTTTCTAGAATCTTGTTACTCTCTGGGATTCCGGAATCTTGCTATTCTTTGAGATTCTGTATGGAATGTTGCTATTCTTTGGGATTCTAGAATCTTGTTACTCTCTGGGATTCCGGAATCTTGCTATTCTTTGAGATTCTGTATGGAATTTTGCTACTCTTTCGGATTCTAGAATCTTGTTACTCTCTGGGATTCCGGAATCTTGCTATTCTTTGAGATTCTGTATGGAATTTTGCTACTCTTTCGGATTCTAGAATCTTTTACTCTCTGGGATTCCGGAATCTTGCTATTCTTTGAGATTCTGTGTGGAATGTTGCTACTCCTTGGGTTTTGGCCAGGTACTAGTGACCTGGATTGGCCACCGCGAGAACGGGCTACTGAGCTTGCTGGACCATTGGTCTGACCCAGTAAGGCTATTCTTATGTTGTATTGTGATGAGATTCATAGATGTATGATTTTCTCCTTAAATTCCAATAAAAATTTATTGAAATAAAAAAAAAGAAAGAATGCCCCTAAATACCTTCTGAATTGCCAGTACTTGAGATTAACAAAGAACCCTTGGCATTGTACTGGGAGTATCGGCCACTAGTGGCATAGTAAGGGGGGCAGTCAGTCTTGGTGGGGGTCCTCTCCGACCCCCACTACTGTGCCCGTCTTCCCTTCCCCATATCTCTTTTTTTAAAATTTATTTATTTATAAATTTTTCAAATTATTTAACAAGCATATAATCTTGTACAGAAAAGTGTGATCAAGAAAACATATCATTAATTATTCTCAAACTTGAAAATAAACCAAAATTACATAAAAGGTAATAAAATTTCAACTTAATCCCACACTAGTCCTCAACATTGAATTCAAGATTAAGGAATTAGGAGTGAATATAATACAATAACAAATTAAACCAAATCACGTTAACTGTTGCTGAAAGAGAGCTTAAATTAATTATTGAGACACTGATGTTTCTCCTTTTTCAAGGCGCTTCATGGAGAGGAAGGCCGTCAAATGAGACAGTTCAAAGAAAATGTATTTAAGGGAATTATACCTGATTACACACTTACAGGGGTATCTAAGAAAAAATAATCCCCCTATCTGGGTCACACCTGCTTTTAATAATAAAAATTCCCTCCTTCTCTTTTGAGTTTCTCTCGAAACATCAGGAAAAGATTGAATATGGAAACCAAGGAAGTCTCTAGATCTATTTTTAAAGAAAAGTTTAAGGATCCAATCTCTGTCCGGAGCCAAAGCCACAGTCAGTAGGAGAGTGGCTGGACTAGCCACCTCTCTATCAGATTGTTCCAATAAAGCAGTAACATCCAAAGAATTTTCCTGTGGTTTTCCATCCTCGTCTTTTTTTTGAGAATCCTGATTTTTTTTATTAGGCAAATAATACACTCTTGACAATGGTGGCAGAGAATTCTCAGGAATTTTTAGGATTTCCAGAAAGTAACGTTTTCTCATTTCTCCTGGAGAAATTGACAAGACCTTTGGAAAATTAATCAAACGCAAATTGTTAAACCGACTATTATTTTCAAGTGCTTCTAATTTTCTTCTCATAGTAAGATTATCTTTCACAATTAAATCTTGGTTACTCTTAAACATTTTTAAGTCCTTCTTCCCTTCCCCATATCTCTTAACGCTCCCGGTTTGAGCAGCAAGTCCGACTTGCTGCTCGCGCCAGTGTCGGCTCTTCCTCTGACATCACTTCCTGGGCCCATCAAAGAAAGAGCTGACACTGGTACGAGCAGCAGGTCGGAGTTGCTGCTCGTACCAGGAATGTTAAAGAGCTACACGGGAAGGGAAGGGGTGGACGGGTGGTGGGGGTGGAGAAGAGGGCGGGGGAGGGGCGCCTCTCACCCTCATGACGCCACTTGTCCTGGAATTTTAACAGATGTGCTAAAGACAGATGCTTAAAGAGAGTAATTGTTTCAAACAGAAGAGAAATCCTGGAAAATGTTTTAATAACAATAGATGCTAGTTTTTAGAACAAGACTCAAACCTAGAAATGCAGACAAAGCCCTCCCCCTCCACTCTCTTGGCTCTCGTCTCCCCCACCTCACAACCAGACACACATTACTATTTATTATTTCTATAGCGCTGAAAGGCGTACGCAGCGCTGTACATTTGAGCATATAATAGGCAGTCCCTGCTCAGAAGCGCTTACAATCTAGTTTAGACAGGGTTGGGTTGGGGAGTGGGTCTAGGTATTCATTCATTCAGGTATCCCACATGTTCTCTCTGCTCTGGGAAATCCACACAGAAGCAGCTCTAAATCTAACTGTATAATCTGGATTCGGAAAAGTCTACCCCTGTTAGATCTACTTTTGATGCAACCTCCTGGTGATGATTGTGATTTCATAATTTTACTTCCTGCAGCTTGTCTGAGGCCTGAACCCAGGACCTCTCAGCACACCCACAAAAATACACTTTTAAGCACCAAGGATTACATTTGGGAACTCATCTTAGAGATGTAAAAAAGGAACGATGACAGTTCCCTACTGACTACATACAATCGAATCTAGACAAATCCAATGTTGTGCCTGAAAAGCCCCAAAACTGCTTCAGAAGCGCCTGACTCAGTACCTTCGAGTTCTGCTTGACTCTGCCCCAGAGAATGCATTTCTGCAGAATGGCAGCATGTTTAGAAAGCAGATTCCCTCCAAGTTGACAGGTGCAGCCTGGGATCATAACCTAACTTAACAACAGCCAGAGACTGGGGCAGCGCAGTATCCCGTTTCCTCAGAGGTCAATCCAGGTCACAAGTACCCTAGCAAAACCCCAAATCAAGTCAGTCTGCTGGGTCACCATATGTGTCAAGAGAACCTCTAGAGCAGGTGAAACTTGGCAAACATTTAATAGTGTCCTGTGTCGTAGCTTTACAAATAGCAATTTTCTCTTACAATAAATTGAAAACTTTTCACATTTCATCAGATATGTGTCTACTGTAGTGCCATCAGTAAGAGCCTTCAAATTTCACATCATTCAAAGAGCAAGCCCTAGGACAGAAAGCAGACCAGGATGTAGCTAGCAGAACACAGTATCAAGCATGAGTCACAGCGTAGAAAGTAAACCAGGCCACAGAATACAGGGAAGGAGCTGGGGCTGGTGAGAAAATGAGTCAGAGGAAGGAAGATGAGGGCTTGGGAGGAGGTGAGGACAGAGGATGGAAACGGGAGATCAGAAAGGGAGTGAAACACATGGAAAGGAGATGCTGGACACAGAATTTGGGAGAAGAATCATAGAAGGAAAGCAGAAGGTTAGAAAAAAGAAATGCCAAGACAACAGAGACCTGAAGGACTCATAGTACCTAATACTAACCACAGAAGGCTGATCAGGGCAGAGGGCTTTTCTGTACTGTATGTCAAGGATGGGTTTTGGCAGCTGAAGGCAAACAAACTTACTTTCTGGACTCCACCTGGAAGAGTTTGGTTGCTTTAGAAATCCCAGGAGCCCTACCAAAGGAATTAAAATGCACTTATGCTGGAATGGGGAGTTTTCTGGAGAAAGGAGGCTTCTCGGAGAGAGGGGTAACAGTGGCAGCCCATCCCCAGAGAATACAGGTGACTTGAGAAATCACAGGGAGATAACGTCATCCAGGAGTGGTTCTTCCTTCCCATCAAGAAAATGCCTTATTCTCCTTACAGCAGCTGCAGTTTCATTTTTAGGTTCACCAACTCGATATTTGCTGGGATCTTTTTCCTTCTACAACTTTCCAAGGGACGTGAGAAGAACAGACCCCACTGGGAACCCTGGGAGGCCCATGAGTTTCAACACTTTACTGAAGGCACAGAAGTTGCATTTTGGTGGTTTTGGACTACAGGTGGCATTGCCAATGGTTTTCCACTTCTAATATTTTTGATGATTTTTCCTCAGAAAACATATTTTCTCCTTTGAGTGAAAGATCCTCAGAACTAACACTGTTTCCCAACCAAGAATCTGTATTCCAGACACTGGAACGAGTTGTCAGGACTTAACAGCCCCTCTGAAGATGAATCCCTGGCCTTTTCAGGGAGTGCCCTGTAAAAAAGCTGACAGACGTAGACTATAAGTCCTGTGAGGCAGGGAATCACTTACTGCACCCAGCTATAAGTCACCTGGAGTCTGGTACACGGGCCCTGATATAAGATTTTAGACAAGGAATGCTTTATCGTTCTTACAGGATCTGCATCAGGCCAGTGCTCTGAATCTTAATGAATTCTAAGTAACAGCAAATGTCAAAACTCCATCCATTGGTTTGCTCTATACCTAGAATCCTCACTTTTATCTTATAAAACCATGATTTGGATAAATTCACCTTTTATTGAGGTTAAAAAATTCCATTCATGTTTTTATTCTACAGATGGGCTGGTGGACATCATAAGAACATAAGAACATAAGAACATAAGAAGCGCCATCTCCGGATCAGACCTTCGGTCCATCAAGTCCGGTGATCCGCACACGCGGAGGCCCTGCCAGGTATACACCTGGTTTATTTTATAGCCAACCATACTTTATATGCCTCTCTCAAGGAGATATGCATCTAGTTTGCTTTTGAAGCCTAGGACTGTCGATTCTGCAATAATCTCCCCTGGGAGAGTATTCCAGATGCCAACCACTCTCTGTGTGAAGCAGAACTTTCTGACATTAGTCCTGAACTTGTCCCCCCTTAGCTTCATTTCATGTCCTCTTGTCCGTGTCAAATTGGACAATGTAAATAATCTTCTCTGCTCTATTTTGTCGATTCCTTTCAGTATTTTGAAGGTCTCGATCATATCCCCCCGCAGTCTCCTTTTCTCAAGGGAGAACAATCCCAGTGTTTTAAGTCGATCCTCATATACCAGTTTCTCCATACCCTTCACTAGTTTGGTTGCTCGTCTCTGCACCCTCTCCAGCAGTTTTATATCCTTCTTTAGGTAGGGAGACCAATGTTGGACGCAGTATTCCAAGTGGGGTCTGACCATTGCCCTATAAAGCGGCATTATAACTTTCTCCGATCTACTCGAGATTCCTTTCTTTATCATGCCCAACATTCTATTTGCCTTCTTTGCCGCTGCCGCACATTGTGCTGACGGCTTCAGGGTCCTATCTATCAGTACACCCAGATCCCTTTCTTGTACACTTTTTCCCAGACTTGCACCTGACATTCTGTACTCATATTCCTTATTCTTACTGCCTAAATGCATTACCTTGCATTTCTCCACGTTGAACTTCATCTGCCATTTCTCCGCCCATTTTTCTAACCGACACAAATCGCTCTGGAGTTCCTCACTATCCTCCTGCGATCTGATTGCCCGGCAGAGTTTTGTGTCATCTGCAAACTTGATGATCTCACTGGATGTTCCGTTTTCCAAGTCATTTATATAAATATTAAAAAGGATCGGTCCAAGTACTGAGCCCTGGGGTACACCACTAGTCACTATCTCCCAGTCGGAGAACTTCCCATTAATGCCCACTCTCTGCTTCCTGTTATCCAGCCATTTGCCTATCCATCTTTGTATATCTCCCTCTATGCCATGGCTTTGTAGTTTCCTGAGAAGTCTTTCGTCATTCTACTGTCTGAAGAATTGTGGCAATATGAAACAGAAAGGAGCAACAGAGAGACTAATTAAAGGCCCAATAAGACAGATGGTCAGTAAGAACATAAGAATAGGCTTACTGGGTCAGCCCAATGGTCCATCAAACCCAGTAGCCCATTCTCATGGTGGCCAATCCAGGTCCTTAGTATCTGGCCAAAACCCAAAGAATAGCAACATTCCGTACAGAATCTCAAAGAATAGCAAGATTCCAGAATCCCAGAGAGTAACAAGATTCTAGAATCCCAAAGAGTAGCAACATTCCATACAGAATCTCAAAGAATAGCAAGATTCCGGAATCCCAGAGAGTAACAAGATTCTAGAATCCCAAAGATTAGCAACATTCCATACAGAATTTCAAAGAATAGCAAGATTCCGGAATCCCAGAGAGTAACAAGATTCTAGAATCCCAAAGAGTAGCAACATTCCATAGAGAATCTCAAAGAATAGCAAGATTCCGGAATCCCAGAGAGTGACAAGATTCTAGAATCCCAAAGAGTAGCAACATTCCATGCAGAATCTCAAAGAATAGCAAGATTCCGGAATCCCAGAGAGTAACAAGATTCTAGAATCTCAAAGAGTAGCAACATTCCATTTTACCGATCCAGGGCCAAGCAGTGGCTTTCCCCATGTCTTTCTCAATAACAGACTATGGACTTTTCCAAACCTTTCTTAAAACCAGCTACGCTATCCGCTCTTACCACATCCTCTGACAACGCGTTTCAGAGCTTAACTATTCTATAAGTGAAAAAATATTTCCTTCTATTGGTTTTAAAAGTATTTCCTTATAACTTCATCGAGTGTCTCCTAGTCTTTGTAATTTTTGACAGAGAGAAAATTCGATCCACTTGTACCCGTTCTACTCCACTCAGGATTTTATAGACTTCAATCAGAAAGAGACTGTAGAAATTAACCTGGAAAGTGAAGGATGAGGACAAGGAAGAGATGTTGATATGATTGGCCAAACTCATACAAAGTGTGATCTGAAGAGGTTGGTGAAGAAGGAAATTCAGAAAGTCATGGTGTGAATGAACGTGAAGCTTTCTGTTTATTCCCGAAATGAAAATCCTCTGATGCATTATCACCCTTACAGAGATACCAGCCCACTCAGCATTCTCTTCTCCTGAAAGTCAGTGTATGCTTAAATAAGAACAGGAAATAGAGTATGAGAGATGATGGAGTCAACTGAGAGTGGTCAACACATGAACTTCATTCAAGCTTCAACTTGGAAGGCCTTTCTCTCCTAAAAGCATCAAAAAACCTGTTTGTTCCTCCCCCTTCTATAATTGTCATCCCAAGGAAAAGGAAATGAGCTGACCCCTCAGACACACAACTTTACAGAGACACCTGAAAGATACCAAAATGTGAGCATAATCCTTACAAATAGGATGGAATTTGTCCCCTATGCAAAGACCTCTAGTTCATGGTTTTATAACTAACTGGAGTTCCGCTGCAGGACTGGACACTTGATACCCCGTCCTTCACTGTTCAACTCAGACTCAGACAGCAAACCAAACCAAGACCCCTATACAGTTACTACGCATTTTGTTATTTATGACTGGATCGGCAAAAATCATTCAGGGCAGAGGAGAAGGTTGTGAGGCACCTGACCCTTACACCAGGAACAGGAAATGCTTGTGAACATGTGACCAAGCTGTCTTAGACATGTCAGAGTCAGAGAGAGATTACAGAGAAGTCATAAAGAACCCAAATATACCATTTTTAAAGAATCTTTGAAGTCTATGGGTCACGGCAACCTATTAATTATAGCCAATGCTGAATGGCTGTTTAAAAGGAGTGAGAGAACGGAGCCAGGATCATTGGCCTCAGGCCTGATGCCTTCACTGGGAGGAGCACTAGAATTAACATGGTGTTAGGAACACAGAGCAGACATTTGGAGGGTGGGGGGGGAGGATACTGGTGTATTGCCTTTTCTGAACATGTGTGTTAATCTGATGACCTATCCACTATTGCTACATTTAATAATGAAGTCTGGAAGAAGATAAATGCTTCCTACTGGAGGCTCTATAGTGGAATCTGGAAATATCTGGGGTGCCTGAAGTGTGGATGCAGGGGGGGGGAGGAAGCTGGGTTGTGCACAAGACTTTCTGGTCAGACACTTTCAGGGTATAGATAGAGGATTACTGTACAGGTTTTCGACCTGATGGGCCGCCGCGTGAGCGGACTGCTGGGCATGATGGACCTCTGGTCTGACCCAGCAGAGGTACTTCTTATGTACGCAGAGTGGATGGACTAATCTTATCTGCTAAAAGCCATGTTATTTTCAGAAGTTTAGCCACTGCACTAGAAATACCACTTAGTCTATTGAATTTCTTATATATCATCTGTAAGCCTGATAGAGGGAGGTGGTGGTACGGGATTTGATATTCCGCCTTTTTCTGATGCAACCAAAGTGGTTGACATTTATTATATGCCAGTATTTCTCTGTCCCTAGTGGATCACAATCTAAGTTTGTACTTGGAGCAATGGAGAGGTAAGTGATTGACTTACCCAGGGTCACAAGGAGCCAAAGTGGAACCAGTGGCGGCTCCTGCGCCCTCCTCTCCACGGCCCCGCTCCTTCACCCACCATTCCACACTCCCCCACTGCTCCTTCACCCCCCACTCCCCCACTCCACCCCCCCACTCCACCCCTCACTCCCCACTCCCCCACTCCACCCCCCCCACTCCACACTCATGCTCTCCCCTGTACTTCTAAATCTTTACCAGTGTGAGTGACTTTTCTCCAGCATACTCTTTGCGGCAGCATTGGATTTCCTTCTGATGTCACTTCCTGGCCCCGTGACCCAGAAGTGAGTCAGAGGGGAACCAGGCTGGTGTGAGCAACAGGCAGGAGAAGTTGCTTGCCTAGCAAAGATCTACAGAGGTAGGGGGGAGGGATGGCATAAGTGTGGTCTGTCTCCTCCCCCCCCCTCACTGAGTGGAACTGAACCCAGCTCCCCAGGTTCTCAGCCCACTGCACCAGGTATGCTGCTGCCTGAGGCAAGGGATGAGCTGGCATCCTCCCACACTCTTAGCATCCAAAATGGGGGTGGGGCAAGGGCTGTACCAACTAATAGGCAAGACTGGCCAACTGCCTATGGCAGCAGCTTCTTAGAGGGTAGTAGCTTCAGCAACACAGTAAATGACAGCAGAGCCTCACGCACTGCTTTTAGGCCCAGGTCACCCATGTTTAAAGCAAAACAATAGATCCTGCCAGACAAACTCAAAGAACCATATTTTAACCTGCAAAAACACAAAGGAGATATACGAGTATTTGTCTCGTATAATGCTCAAACAAGAAGCAAAATGAGAAAGAAAGAAAAGCTCAGTTTAACACTAATAAAATGTTTAACCTAATAAAATGAGTTACCATATTTTTCGCTCCATAAGATGCACCTGACCATAAGATGCACCCTTGCGACCTTAGAATTACAGGGTTCTAAGTGACAATTTTCGGATGACTTCCGGGTTCTATCTGACATGTGGATGTTACAACACTCACGAGGATTTAGTGCAACTTAACCGTTCCTTCATTTCATAAGAAATTACATGGTTCTATGGACAGAAATTAGTCTATGCATGGGATTACAAGGTTCTAACTGCGAGCCAACTTTCGGTACAGTTAGAACCATGTAATTCTAAGGTCACGCCCTAGATTTAGAAGAGGAAAAAAATATTCTGAACCACATTGTGCATCTGAACCCAGCCCCCTAGAAAAATAGACAAATATACTGCAGCAGACAGATTTTGATCACTAAATTGAAATCCTACCTTTGCTTGATGATTTCTGGTTGCACTAGATAGTTCTTTCTTTCTTTCCTTCCTTACTTCCTCAGGCCTAACAATTGTCTCTTTCTATTCCCTCCCTCTTTCCTTCCTTCCTATGTCTCGAGTTCTTGCCCCCTCCCCCTTACTGCCTTCCAGCCTTTGTCCTTCCTCCCTCCCGCACCAAAGCCTGCCTGCCTTCCTCCCTCCTGCATCGAAGCCTGTTTGCCTTCCTCCCTGCCGCGCCATTTCCTCTTCCCTGGTCCGCCGCTCGCCCACTGCTACCGCAACTCCACAAAGCCTGTCTTCCTCCCTGCTGCACCAATTCCTTTTCCAACAGGCACTGCCACCGCTGCAAAATGACCCCTCCCTCTCCTGGAATCAGACTTTTTAGCAGGTGCCATAAGGAGCACAATAAAACCCTTTACCAAACCCTGGTAAACCCCAACCTACCAACACCCCACTACCCCAAATAACCAGAGGCTCACCTCCCAGGCCGTGCCCCACCAGTGGCATTAGCACACCCACACCAAGCTACACACATACCCACATCACTGAACACACACACCCACACCCTGTCCTGAACTTGCCATAGAAACGGGCTGTTATGATCCTCAAGACCACACCGCAGGAACTGGAGCACTGCCGACGTCTCAGGAGCCTCAAGATCCCTCGACGGAAGTCCAAAAAGCCGGCTCCTCCAACCAAAATGAGGCTCCTGCACTCCTGGACCACAGCACATTCAACATGCACACCCAACGCCGCTGCCAACATGGCAAAGCGGCTGACTCCTGCGGCCACAACTCCATGAAGGGCCGGCGGCATGCAATCGGGCCCACAAGCCTTCCACCGATGTCAATTCTGACGTCAGAGATAAGGTCCAGGCCAGCGATTTGCTGGCATGGAACGTCTCTCCGATGTCAGAATTGAAGTCGGGGCAAGACTTGTGGGCCCGACTGCACGCTGCCGGCCCTTCTCTTCCTTTTCTGCGTCAGCGAGCAGGTATGAGGGCGGCGAGCAGCACCAGTGGCGACAAGCAGCAGCAGAATGCCTAGGGGGGGGGGCCTGGCCATGAGCAGCAACATGATGTCGGGGAAGGGGGGGGAAGAGGTGTATTCGCTCCATAAGACACACCCCTTTTTGGAGGTAGAAAAAGTGCGTCTTATGGAGCAAAAAAATACGATATATGGGAGAATATATTCTACCTCCCCACAACGTGCAGATCAGAACATGAACATTTCTCCAAGGAAGTCACCCTACAAAAAACATAAATCCTTTTCATGTTATCTGAGCAATTGCAACACAAAGCTCTCCACTATCAGGCACATTGTGAAATACAAAAGCTGAAAAGGGGCTGAATAAAGTACAAAGACATCTGCAATTAATATTTCCCAAAGCAATTAATACATTCCAAATAAAACACTTTACTTTCTCTTTGTTTTCGGGACTGTTTCACGTTCTATTACGCTGCTTCCAGTCACTTGTCTGCTTTCCTGTCTTTCTGCTGTTTCCAGTGGTTGTTGTCTCTTTTTCAATTCTCTCTCCTTCTGCCTTGTTCCCTCAATATACAGCATTTGTCCTTTTTAGCTCTTTCCTTCCTTTTTTTTGCCCTTGCCCCTCAAATTTCACTCTACTCCTTTCTACTTTTCACCTACCTATCAACTTTATCTCCTTCTCTCACCCCCTAGCTCTCCCATTTACCATTTTGCTCCTTCCCCAGCCTCCTATTCTCATCTCACGTTACAAGGCTTCAAAGAAGGTTTGGATAGGTTCCTAGAGGATAAAGGAATTGAGGGGTACAGATAGAAGTCGAGGTAGGTTATAGGGATAGTCTGGGACCACTGCTCAGGCAATGGGCCTGATGGGCCGCCACGGGAGCGGACCGCTGGGCGAGATGGACCTCTGGTCTGCCTCAGCGGAGGCAACTTCTTATGTTCTTATCTCTCTCCCTCCACCCATTTTCCCCCTCCACCAAGTCCATCTCTTCCTGACCCCCTTTCACCTCTTTTGCCATCTCTCCCTTTCCTGACCCCTCTGACCTTCCCCAAGGCCATCTCTCCTTAACCACCTTCTAGCCCCTCTGTCGTTCCCATCCATCATACAAATCTGACATCTCTTCCTCCCTCCCTCACCCCATGCGTGAGTCTCTCTTTCCCTCCTTTCCTCACTTGATTCCAACATCTCTCCCTTCTCCCACTCCCTTCCCAGAGTCCAATATCTATCTTCAGGTGGCACTGTTGCGGGAGCAGCATCTTGCTGTCAGCCCTATCTGCTGCATCCCTTCCCACCATCTATGGCTTTCACTCTTCTCCCCACAATCGGCATTTTTTCCTTGCTACTTCACCCCCCCCCCCAAGGAGAGTAGGTAGCCTAGATGCTGGGAAGAGGAGCAACAGAGAGGGCCGGTAGCAAGATACCATTCCTTCAAGAATGCCGCCTGAGGCCGCCCTTACTTTGAAGTGGCTATTTTTCTGTGCCAGTATTGCTCAAGATCACCAGGAGCTGTGGTGGGATTTCGATTCCTTGTTCTAAGCATGAAACTACTTCACCCAGTTCCAAGCCTCAGGTGTTGTCAGGGGCAGAAGCATTGACATTACTCACCCCAAACATTTGCCTCAGGTCAGGGTCTCGGAAGCGGAATGGGATATTGGAGACATGCAGTCGTTTGGGTTGTGATGTCTCGGTGCAGTCGGAAGCCATCAGCTGTTGACAGCAGTCTGTCTCTGCAGTTTCATCTGTCTGCTGGAAAACACATGTGTGAGTCAGCAACCAACATAACATGCAGATTACACAGACACAGGTGTAACACACAACACCAGGTCAGTAAGTCTGTGGGTCTCTGTATATAGAGCAGGAAAAAGCCCACGTCATCGACTCCTAATGCCTCTCACCTTAGGTTCTGCATCCCCAACTCTATATATCATGTCTGTCCAAGTTAGCTTGTAAGCTCTTCTGAGCAGGGACAGTCTATAAATGTCAAAATGTGCAGTGCAGCCCACGGCCGAGTCCACCTTCCACAGAGGCAGAAAAAATCCTTCTCTCTCTGTCCAAGACAGGGCTCAGCCAATCAAGCAATAAACAAGATCCAAAAGAGACCCGGAAAGGGAGAGGTTTACAGTTAGGAATTCTGTTCTGATTGCAGACATAACCCAGGGCACCTGACAGCAAATTACACACTGCTGCGATGAGTCCCTGCCCCACAGACTTACACTGCAAGGGTGTAAATGAGGCAGTGCAAAAAAGCCCAATTCAAAGATATCAAGCTCATAAAAGCATCCTAATGCATATAGACAATACGTACACAAGTATCGTCTTACTGGGCCGACCAAATGTCCATCAAGTCCAGTATTCTGTGTCTCATTACTACCCTGACGCAACCCCTGCGATGCACCTCACTCCTGCGCTGTGGAGACAGGCAGAGCCGAAACAACCAATAGCGTTATGCCATCGTCAAGATAGTTAACGCACAACGGAATGCTCTAGGGACGCTGAAATGAATTTCTGTAGTGATCCAGCTCAGACCTGTCCATGTGCAAAGTTTTTTTATGCTCTACATTCTTTTTACTTTTTCTTTTGTAAGTAGGACATATTATGGATTCTCCTAACTTTCCCTCACAAATTTTATTGTAATCTAACCTTACTGGTTTTTCCTTTAAATGGAACAGGGTTTGTTTTATTTTGGTTTTATATTAAATAAACTGAACTTGAACTTATATGTGAAGGGAGGGAGAGGCAGCAGGTGAGAAAGACTGAGGTAATTCTCATCTCCCCCAACGGTAAAATGGGTCGAAATTTTTCACATTCCTAGACTCCTCGGCTGTAGCAAGAAAGCAGAAGTAGAAATCAAAGAAGCCCTGCTATTTATCTCAACATTTATTCTTTAATCTTGGCTGGCAGCTTTTCATGCACAACATTCATAAAGTTTCCTGCCCCCTCTGTCCATCCTTTAGTCTCTCTTGAATCCTCATCGATCTCTGGGCCCTTTTGTCTCTGGGATTCTCCTGACTGTCCGAGTTTCCCTTCTCCCACCCCTCTCTGTTACCATCAGCCCTGTCAGAAATGCAGCTCTGTGATGCACCCACAGTTGAACCTCTAAGACCAGGGGGCTCCACGTACCGAAGTGCGAAGTGACTTTGTGTGAAGCTAGCACAAAACACCTGCAAATGCCAGAATGAAGTGTTCCTGCCTGGTGGGCACTGCAAAGCCACGTCACAGCAGTGCACTTTGCAACAGTGAAGATCTGCATAAAACAAGCCATGCCAAGGTTTATGCAAATTTTCCTTTAATGAGCTGCTTTGATGTAAAATCATGCAAAGCAGCTCATTAATGCCGTAAAAAGTGAAACCGGGGCATGGAAAAGGCAGCACCGGCCCAATTACAGCTCAAAAGCTGTCGTTCCTTTTTCAACTGCTGCCAGGAGATATAGGGCACTGGTTGTTCAGCTGCTGCCAAATTTAAAGGGCCCACTTACCCAAATAAGAGGTTCTCGATGCTCTCACTTAGGGGTACCTCTGATCCCAGATGGCCCAGTGGGCCCAACACAAGGCTAGAACGAAGCCTCACCCCTTCCAAAAGTTAAGGCCTGTCCCACACCAAGGGTCGAGAGAACAATAATCAGGAGTGATCCCCATCTGGTTCTGACCCGGCAGCTGCCCCTAGTAGTCCTGAGATACGACCAGTAGGGGTGCGATTGCTAGGGGTCATCAGTGCCATTTGAATGTGAGCGAGCTGCGGTCTCAGAAAGGTTTCGGTGGGGAGGGGGAACAGGGTGGGTCTTTACTTTCTGAAAGGATGAGATTTCGGGAAGGGCTGGAAACATCAGGTCCACTGGACCATCAGCCAGGGATTGGTAGAACCCCTGGGGGAGGGCATGGGGGGCTTCCATTTGGGCCAGTGGGTTCCTTAAATTTTGCAGAACATGCACATTTGCATTTCCTAGCTACTTTTTATGGAAATGAGTACTAACCAATTAACATTTTGGGGTGCTAGTACCTAGGCCCTAAGGAATTTAAAAAGGGTATGTTTCACTATCCATTTCTATAATTTAGAAGGATGTCAACAGTCACTTAAAAAAATTATGGTGTTATAATTCACAGACAGAAAGAGGGAGAAGAAAATCAGAAATGAGCATAGTGAGGAAGAGGACAGAAAATGGATAAAAAGGAAAGAAAGCCAGGGATATGCACTGTACAAGTAGTAAGTTTTGGATACTGTTTTGGGGTGTGACTGTACTGAGTACTGAGTGTTGTTTTGGAGGTGTGACTGTGTTTGGGTACTGGGTGTTGTTTTAGGGGAGTGACTGTGATGGATACTGAATGTTGTTTTAGGGGAGTGACTGTGTTGGGTACTGAATGTTGTTTTAGGGGTGTGACTGTGTTTGGGCACTGATTGTTGTTTTCGGATGTGACTGTGTTTGGTTACTGAGTGTTGTTTTAGGGGAGTGACTGTGTTGGGTACTGAATGTTGTTTTGGAGGTGTGACTGTGTTTGGGTACTGGGTGTTGTTTTAGGGGAGTGACTGTGATGGATACTGAATGTTGTTTTAGGGGAGTGACTGTGTTGGGTACTGAATGTTGTTTTAGGGGTGTGACTGTGTTTGGGCACTGATTGTTGTTTTCGGATGTGACTGTGTTTGGTTACTGAGTGTTGTTTTAGGGGTGTGACTGTGTTTGGGTACCGAGTGTTATTTTGGAGGTGTGACTGTGTTGGGTACTGAGTTTTGTTTTAGGGGAGTGACTGTGTTGGGTACTGAGTGTTGTTTTGGGAGTGTGACTGTTTGGGTACTGTGTTGTTTTAGGGGAATGACTGTGTTGAGTACTGAGTGTTGTTTTGGGAGTGTGACTGTGTTTGGGTACTGAGTGTTGTTTTAGGGGAGTGACTGTGTTTGGGTGCTGAGTGTTGTTTTGGGAGTGTGACTGTGTTTGGGTACTGAGTGTTGTTTTAGGGGAGTGACTGTGTTTGGGTACTGACTGTTGTTTTAGGGGAGTAACTGTGTTGGGTACTGAATGTTGTTTTAGGGGTGTGACTGTGTTTGGGCTGAGTGTTGTTTTGGGGTGTGACTGTGTTTGGGTACCGAGTGTTGTTTTAGGGGTGTGACTGTGTTTGGGCACTGATTGTTGTTTTCGGATGTGACTGTGTTTGGATATCGAGTGTTGTCTTAGGGGTGTGACTGTGTTTGGGTACCGAGTGTTGTTTTGGAGGTGTGACTGTGTTGGGTACTGAGTGTTGTTTTAGGGGAGTGACTGTGTTCAGTACTGAGTGTTGTTTTGGGAGTGTAACTGTGTTTGGGTATTGAGTGTTATTTTAGGGAGTGACTGTGTTTGGGTACTGAGTGTTGTTTTAGGAGAGTGACTGTGTTGGATACTGAGTGTTGTTTTCCGATGTGACTGTGTTTGGGCACCGAGGATTGTTTTCCGATGTGACTGTGTTTGGGCACCAAGGGTTGTTTTCGGATGTGACTGTTTGGGTACTGAGTGTTGTTTTAGGAGTGTGACTGTGTTTGGGTACCAAGTGTTGTTTTCCGGTGTGAATGTGTTGGGGTACTGAGTGTTGTTTTAGGGGTGTGACTGTGTTTGGGCACCGAGTGTTGTTTTTGGATGTGACTGTGTTTTGGTACTGAGTGTTGTTTTGGGATATGACTGTGTTTGGGCACCAAGTGTTATTTTCGGGTGTGACTGTGTTTGGGTACTGAGTGCTGTTTTGGGGTGTGACTGTGTTGGGTACTGAGTGTTGTTGTAGGGGTGTGACTGTGTTTGGGCACCGAGTGTTGTTTTAGGGGTGTGACTGTGTTTGGGCACCGAGTGTTGTTTTCGGATGTTACTGTGTTTGGGCACCGAGTGTTGTTTTTGGATGTGACTGTGTTTTGGTACTGAGTGTTGTTTTGGGTATGACTGTGTTTGGGCACCGAGTGTTGTTTTCGGATGTTACTGTGTTTGGGCACCGAGTGTTGTTTTCGGATGTTACTGTGTTTGGGCACTGAGTGTTGTTTTCGGATGTTACTGTGTTTGGGCACCGAGTGTTGTTTTGGGGTGTGACTGTGTATGAGTACCAAGTGTTGTTTTCGGATGTGACTGTGTTTTGGTACTGAGTGTTGTTTTCGGGTGTGACTGTGTTTGGGTACTGAATGCTGTTTTGGGGTGTGGCTCTGTTTGGGTGCTGAGTGTTGTTTTTGGGTGTGACTGTGTTTGGGTACTGAGAGTTGTTTTGGGGTGTGACTGTGTTTGGATACTGAGTGTTGTTTTGGGGTGTGCACTGTGTTGAGTAGGCAGCAGTGAACCCTTGGAATAACGAACTCGCTCCTCCACTTGGATTCCTGTTACTCCTTTGACACACTTTTGCTTTTCTTATTGAGCAATCTCTGGCAAGTGCTGGGCTCAGCACTTTACCCTTTGGAACTGCATTTCAACCACATAATTGAGCGGTCCAACTGGAATGGCTCCAGGAAGGTAGATTACAAGTGATTAGAAAATGTAGTGCTAATTTGAGAGAGTGCAGCAGGATCCAGAATCTCCTAGGTGGAGAGTGGAAGTCCCTTTGACGATGCAGGCATAGGGAGGGCTGGTGCTGCTCCGTGAGCCCATGCGTATCTGAGAAGGCAGGTCCAGTTCACCTTCCGGGTTGCTCTGCCAATCCAGGGAGAAACCTTTGCTCCCTATAGCACCCTTTTCTCTGCTTTTATGTGGGAGTTTACAATAAAAAGGGAGTGAAGAGAAGACATGCACACAGCTCAAATGGGAAGCAGAACCAGAGAAGAGGGGAAGAAGGCGAGCAGAGAGGGGAGAACGGACACAACATGACACCCATGAACCAGAGTGCAGGGAGGGGGGTTCCCGACTTTACAAGGATAATCTGAGGTTAATGAGGGTTCCCCTTGACACAGATAACCCCAAACCAGTTGTCTCATTCTCCCTCTCTCCCCGGGGCAGGATTAACTCTTTATTGGGCCCTAGGCAAACAGGTTTGAATGATTATGACTCCAGAGGAAACAGCTAAGAGTCCCTGCTCGCTGGCTCCTCCTGCAGTTCATAGGGAGTGAGGAAGAATAGACACACCTCTGCGCCCTCCCAATTCTCTTCTCTGTGGCAGCAGGGCAAAACTCTACCTTGACTTACACGTTTGAAAGGGCCCCTCCTAAATATTTGGGCCCTAGGCCCATGCCTAGTTTGCCTATGCTTTAATCCTGTCCTGCACATATGACTGTGGTATACCCCGAGGACACACACAATTATGATATAAACCTCCCGTGTCTATAGATTTCTTCTAACCTGCACTCACAGCTGGAAAAGGCAGGGGAGCAGTCTCATTTCCACTTCCCAGACAATCTCTTACCGGCACGGCTTGCGTTCCTGTGTTGGCATCTGTGCCCGGTGCCTCCAGGTGATTCTGTGCTGGTGTGTACAAGGTCAGAGCACGCTCTGGCACGGTGGTTTGGCCAGAGAAGTCCTGTGTGGGGAGTGGAGGAGGGGAGACGTACTCTGCTGGGATTCCATTCTGTGGTGCATACTGGCTCGTGGCATACGGCTGTGCCATCGCTTCTGGAGGGGCTGTGGTGTCCTGGTTACCCTGGGGAGAGAAAGCAGGAGTCTGGTTACACAGGAGGGTTTCAAACACCAGAAGGCACATTATCCAAGAGGGGATGGGATCGCTCTGAGTTAGGAAGGAAACGACCCTAGGATGCTACAGTCAAAATACTGAAGGGAATAGACTTAGTAGATAAAGACAGGTTGTTCACCCTCTCCAAGGTAGGGAGAACGAGAGGGCACTCTCTAAAATTGAAAGGGGATAGACTCTGTACAAACGTAAGGAAGTTCTTCACTCAGAGAGTGGTAGAAAACTGGAACAATCTTTCAGAAGCTGTTATAGGGGAAAACACCCTCCAGGGTTTCAAGACTAAGCTGGACAAGTTCCTCCTAAACTGGGACGTACGCAGACGAGGCTGGACTCATTTTAGAGCACTGGTCTTTGACCCAGGGGCTGCCGCGTGAGTGGACTGCTGGGCACGATGGACCACTGGTCTGACCCAGCAGTGGCTATTCTTATGTTCTTATGAAAGACTACTGGTAGCCCGTCAGTCCCCAGCTGCAGGCCATAAACAGAGCAGGTGGAGTGAAGGCCCCGTCATGATATTTCCAGCAGAGGAGTCAGCACTGCGTAATGTCAGGGGCTCTGAACAGTTCCTTCCAGGAACGTCCGACAGTCCTTGCTTCGGGCTCTGACGGGAGAAGGTGCACAGTAATCCAGTACCGAGAGATAAACTATTCAAAAATGATTTAGCAGGAAGCGGTGGGAGCTTCAGCAATCCCCCTGCCATGCTTTATAACTCTCCGGTGGCAGCATCTTTCACCATGAAATACTGCGGAGCTCATGGCTCAGAGACCAACCCTTTAATTGTGTACGTGACCAGTTTATGATGTGAAAGGGTCACCAGGGAGACGGGATTTTCTGCTCACTGAAAAAGAGCAAACTTCTGCATAGTGGATTATTACAAACATTACTTTTTAATTTTGCTTTTCACAAACTGTTCACTTCTTTGAATTAAGGGCAGGATTAGAAGCGGACGTGGAGAATGGCGATGCTGAATGCCAGAGCTCTGATATGTCACTTGGAGGTAATGGACACCGTGTGGACCTCAGGAGGTTGACACAAGGGAAAGAGAGATAAGGGGATGTGGCGCGGCTTGTCAATGTGCCACAACACCTGTGAGCTTAAGGGAGTCTACGAATTAAAGGCTGTGTACAAACTTTGAATACTAAGCTGGAGGACTTCAGAGAACATTAGTGGATACTGTATGCAAATGAGACCACCTCAGGGTGGACAACAATGGCTGGTATGGATAGCTAGTTGGGGCCCAGATGTCTCTCTCTATCCTCCTTTTTCTGGAGCCGCATGGTAACCCTAACCAAGAGACTCCTGCCCTCTCCCCAGTTAGACCCCAACATCTCTCCCCACTGTTACTGCTGTTATAGGCTCTGCTGCAAGGCTTGATGCTGACTCACTGATCTACCTCTCTGTGTGAAAAACTGAACCAGGAATCCAGAGCTAGGATGTCTCTGTTTCAAGGTATTAAACGGTCTAGCCCCTAAATACATCACAGACCTCTTCTCATTCCCAACCAACAGACATGAAAGAAAAACACACCTGAAATTTGTCTCCCCACCGGCTAGAGGGTGTAAATATAAGAGATACCATCAACAACTGTTATCGTACCAAGCAGCCACATGGGGCAAAGACTTAGAAAAACTAATTGCATATACAACCAACTATGGTGAATTTAGGAAACACCTAAAAACATACCTGCTCTTGAAATACCTAGATAACGAACCAGAACATCAGCCCCCTTTATAATACCACAACATACCCAAATCATTAAATTATAAACCCCAACCCAATCACCAACCATGAACACTATATTCAATTTAAGGAACATTTCTAATCATGTGTAAGCAGCACGGCACACAAACTGCTGTTAATATTTATTAATGTTGGAACTACCAGATGTACAATGTTATACCCTCTAATCCGCTGTATGTACAGTCTCTCTTTATTGTAACTACAGTTTATCTATATTGTAACTACAGTTTCTCTATATTGTAAACCACTTCTCTTTATTGTAAACCGCCTAGAAGTCGCAAGATAGTTGGCGGTATATAAAAATAAAGTTATTATTATTATTATTACGTTTCTGCCTGGAAGTCCCATCCCAATCTGAAAAGAACATGGCCAAGACCAAACGTAAGGAAGTTCTTCTTCACCCAGAGAGTGGTGGAAAACTGGAACGCTCTTCCAGAGGCTGTTATAGGGGGAAACACCCTCCAGGGATTCAAGACAAAGTTAGACAAGTTCCTGTGGAACTAGAACGTACGCAGGTAGGGCTAGTCTCAGTTAGGGCACTGGGCCACCATGGGAGCGGACTGCTGGACACGATGGACCACTGGTCTGACCCAGCAGTGGCGATTCTTATGTTCTAATGTGAACTCGTAATCAGCCTAGTTAACAGGCAGACTAGAACTTTTTTAAATAAATAAATTGTGGATGGAGGAGAATCGGTTGAGAGAGTCACTTGAATTCTGTGAAGACGTTTGACAAAGCTCTTCATGAGAAACTCCTCCGGAAATTAAAAAGTCATGCCCAGGACTCAAATGAAGTTTACTGGCCTCTATTTTTTACCTAATCTTCAGGTGCTGTAGAAAATTGTAATGACAGGTTTCAAAGACGGCGTCCCGAAGCTGTGTGTGGGGCCAATGGGACAGGGGATCGCAGGAGAATGGGCTGTCTCCCTGCCCCAGGACCAGCATTAGGGGGGGAGCAAAAAGGGCAGAGCAGGGCAGGGCCTGGCCTCCCACCCCCCCTCGACTGTCTGGTGAGGTCTTCTTCCCTCCCTTCTACTCCCTCTTGCCTGCAAGCCAACTAAACGCAAGCCGCGGGGCTCTAACACTGCACGCACTGGCTTTCCTTCGCATCCGAAAAAGAAATGACGTCCTTCCTGTTTCGGAGGAGAAGGGAAGGCAGTGTGTGCCGTGTTAGAGCCCCACGGCCTGAGTTCAATTCACTTACGGGCCGTTACTGTGGAGAGAACAGGACGCTTTCCCATCTCCCACCCACTACCTGCCTCCGCTGGGGTTACCGGGCAACAGAGATGGGCCCAGATCGGAGAGAGAGCTCGTGAAGGTGGCAGACTGCCCGCCACACCCTGAGGACCACAGCAACTGACAGGTAACAGCCCAGCAGTCGACTTCTAATCAGTCACACTGGATGCTAATCGTTTTGGATTTTCTTTTTCTTCTTCCTGCAAGGATTATTTATGTACCTTAAGGAAGGAGAAGAAGAAGAAGAAAATTCAAAACGATTAGCATCCAGTGTGATTGACCATTCTACAAAGCCAGGGTTTTATGGGCTCTCTTACAAGTATCGCCAGTATTCAAAGGACCACTTCTAAAGTCCTATTTTTCAATTTTTTTTACCAGCACTCTAAGGCCAACTCTCTAACTGAGTATCTGCATTTACCCGTCACTTGCACATGGAGGGGGAAGAAGACATATGCCAGACCAGGGGCAAGGAAGGAGGGAGGGAGAGAAAGGAAGGAAGGAGAGAAAATGCCAGATAATGGAGGGGGAAGTAGAAGAGGAGAGCAGAGAGGTGCCAGGGTATAAGGGAAGGGAAACTAAGGAGACAGATGCAAGACCAGAGGGAAAGGAAGGAGAGGAGATGCCAGAGCATGGAGGGGGAAGGAGAGGTAGAAGAGAAGGAAATGTGTGTGATGCCAGGCCATGGGGTTGAGTGGGAGGGAAGGAAGGAAGGAAGGAAAGGAGAAGAGACAGATGCCAGAGCACAGGGGAAGGGGTGGAGACAGAAAAATGAAGAGGGGTGAAGCTGAAATGAATCATGCACAAAGGAGAGAAGGGACACAGGACAGACAGCTTATTGAAGGGACATAGAAAGATTGGGGGCGGGGCTGAATATTAATAGATGTCCCGTTTTGATGAAAAAAATAAATGGTCACGTTATGTATCCTACACCAGATCCTATACGGAAGGAAGCTCAGCAGCCCCTCTCATCCAATTATTCTCTAATATTTGAAAGACATCAAAAAGAATCCTTAACAGAGTCCAACTAAACCTACCATTCACAAAATACCTCCACTACAAATGAACTTTTCACTCTATGCTAACCTATCTGGGTGTAAAAATCTAGAATGACCTACCAGATGCTATCAGGAGAGAGACAAACTACACTAGATTCAGAAAAAAACTGAAGACTCACCTTTTTGATAACTAACTATCTTAGTTTCTGTATAGCATCCCCTACATCTAAGTTCCTCCTCTAATCTCTCCATGTTCTCTTCCCCTCCTTTCCCCCCTTCCTCTTTGATCTGTCACCTTCAGCCTGTATAGGTATGTTTCGACTCACAAATGGAAGATTAGATTAGGTTTAGCGCTCAGTGCTGCCACCTGGGGAAAAGAAGTATTAGTGTGTGGGATAACCCTTTTTTGTCCCCAGGAAAAATCCAAAAGACTTCTGTGAACAAGGTTGACTAATAAATTAAAGGAACACAGAAAAGCACAAAGGATCTTTAAGTTATGGGCAATTCTACTTTAATGATGGACCTAAAGGTCTATGTTTTGGCGTCTCCACCTGTGTCAGGGGTCAGAAAGTCTTGTAGTTCAGTATAAAGTATCATAATACTGAAGTCACAAACAGATGGAAAACAAACCTGCTCAGTCTGACAGTTAAGCTATATGCAAGGGCAGGTAGCTGCTGTTCTTCCAGGCCAGCTAGGCCTGCCCTTGCTGTGGTTTCTTGGATGCTCTCAGGGCTCTGAAGACCACTGTTCTCCCAAGAGCTATCCTTCTCCACTGGTCACTCCTAAGGAGCCTTCTCCCTTTTGCATCCCAGAGGCCTTGTGATTCTTGCTGCGCCCATGGTACCGCTTGCGCCCTGGAGGTCTTGGTGTCTTCAAGAGGAGTCTCTTGGGTGTTTCTCTGCTGGGTTCAGATTACCAGCCCTTATCAGGGTTCTGCAACTATGAGTCACAAGGATCCCTTTAGAGGGCTACGTCTGCTCTTCCTGGCCCTAGGCACAGATAGTTCCCCCACAGACCCTATTCTGAGCTGTTCCCAAAGGCCGCTTTCCTTGAGCCCACTCTCAAGGATTGCTGTTCCTGCAAGGGCTACTTATTCTCTTGAAAGCCTCTAAAAGGTATAATCAGACATACCAACACTTACAAGAGCCCTGTAGCCATCAGTGACAGGGTTTTCTCTCTAGACGGAGAGGGAGGGATTGGGAATTTTATACCACCTTTTTGTAATTATTCAACCACACTCAAAGCGCTTTACAAACAGGTACTTCCAGCATTTTCCCCAACTGTCCCAGTGGGCTCACAGTCTATCTAATATCTCCCATCTCAGTTAGAACCATCGGTGATGGCTCAGCATGAAACAGTCTGCTCTCCCATACATGAGCACAGCATAGAGATATTTATGCCTTCATTTTAACACCCTCCTATCGAGTACTGCATTGGCTGCCAACGGAGGCGCGGGTGAAGTTTAAGTTTGGTTGCTTCTGTTTTAAGGCTTTGTTTGGTTTAGCTCCCAAATATGTAATTGAGCTTTTCTCTTTTGCAACCAACAGACATAAGAGAAACTCACATCTGAATTTTGTTTTTCCACGTGTTAGAGCAGTGGTCTCAAACTCATGGCCCGCTAGGTACTATTTTCAGGCCCTCGGTCTGTTTATCATAACCACAAAAGTAAAATAAAACAGTTTCTTGATCATATGTCTCTTTATTATTAAGACTTAGCCAAAAGGAAAGATTTATAAACTATGAAGAGTTTTACCTCATGCAAAATTGACATTTCTTTAATAAGACATTAACTCTTTTTTTCTGAGGCCCTCCAAGTACCTTCAAATCCAAAATGTGACCCTGCAAAGGGTTTGAGTTGGAGACCACTGCTTTAGAGGATGTAAACTTAAAACTTTGATGAGAGCTAAAAGCCAAATATCATCTCATAATAATAAACTTCTCTTTATTATGACAGGTGTTGCCATACAGCTTATTTTAAGGAATTGGAAAAACTGGGGTCGATTGAACTATACCTTTTGGTGGGAGTCTCTGTGTCACGTTTTTTAAATGGAATGTATTATGGCTATACAACAGGGACATTACAAAAAGTTTCTGAAGATTTGGGAGCCATTGACAAAATTTTACAAAGAGTGATGGCTGATTTTGCCCTTTGGTCATACACGTCCAGGGTGGGTGGGTGGGAGGGGAGATTGGAAAATATTTTTTAATTCTTTAATTTGAGTGCAATTTTTGAATATGAGTATGGGGGTGATATATCGAGTTGTGATAGATTACAATTTGATTGATTTTAAGTGCTTTTATAGTGTAATATGATTGTATACTATGTTGCACTTATATATGGCTTAAAAATGAATAAAGATATTTTAAAAAAACACCACAAACCATCATCAAAATCTTTTTTCATATCAAGCAGCATTATGGGGTAAGGATTTAGAACAATTGCTTTTGCTTATGGGGAACTTAGGAGACATCGAAAAACATCTCTATTTTCGAAGTATTTAGGCAGCTAATTCGTAAAAATTTTATGATGCACTATTTTGATCATTTTAGTGTCTCTAACTATTGGCTTTTAACTTTTTTAGTTCTATTCAACTTCTCTTATTGGTTTTTTAAAACTATTATAAACCGCATAGAACTTTATGACCTTGCGGTATAGAAACTATGATTATTAAAAATTCCTATTCCGCTTTAGAACCTAAGTAGATTACTACATAACCTAATCTTCAATCCTAAATCACAAAAAAGAAAAAATACATCAAGTCTACAAGTACGCTTTGACAAACAGATGAGTTTTGAAGAGTTTCTGGAAAGACTTCAAATTTTGACAGAGCGTTCCATAGCCTTGGGACAACCACAGAAATTGCTGTCATCCATGATTTTTTTTTAATATAGTGTACTGCATACCATATACACGCTCAGATGTTAACTTCATTGCAGATTCTAAGCGCAAAGATCGAGATGGTAAATACTTCCTCAAAACTTGTACTCCCTAATATATATTTGTCAAAATCTTATATTCTATGTGAAATGTAAGTCTTTTTTCCCACCTGGGATCACTGCGACTCCCCAAACATTTTCTCTCTTTCTCTCATGGGCAGCAGATTTCTACTTCCCCTATTCTGATCAAACTCCTTTATCTTATGATCAGTGTTCCCGCTAAGCTGCGCTGGCGTGCGCTGGCGCACAAAATATTACATCGCAGCGCACAACTTTCACGTCACAGCGCACACTCGAGCGGAGGTGAGAGGAAGCGGCGGCGGTCTGCCCTGATCGCCTAAGATGCAGCAGCGGCGGCATCCCCGTAATTTACGGGGATCATGAAAGGAGCCGCCGCTGCTGCATCTTAGGCGATCAGGGCAGACCGCCGCCGCTTCCTCTCACCTCCGCTCGAGTGTGCGCTGTGACGTGAAACTTGTGCGCTGCGATGTAATATTTTGTGCGCCAGCGCACGCCAGCGCAGCTTAGCGGGAACACTGCTTATGATTCCCACATCCATTGGGACCACAAGCTTTATTCCTTTTCATGAATTAATCCCCCCCCCCCCCCAAATTCCTCTCAAATGCCTGCGTGTCTGTCTCTCAGAGAATAAGGTGTTGCCCAGCCCCTTTTGCAAACACTCAGCCATGTGATCTTATGAAGCGGTTACATTTTCTACATCAGCTCACAGAAACCCCCTCTCATTTTCCGATTCAGTACCGATTCAGACAGATGAATTCCGATTTTAAACCCATTGTAAACAAAGATTTCTTACCTCCCCCAATTCCATCAGAAACCCACCCACAGATCATTTGAGCAGCAAGGGCACAAAGACACAAGACTGGATTTCTTATTATATCACAGGTTCTCTTTTGCTTCAACATTTTCCAAAAGAAGAAGGATTTGTTAAAAACTGAGCCGTCAGACAGAAGACGATGGGCCTAATTGAGAAAGTGCGGCATGGGCTGGAATCAGTGAAGAGAGAGACAGGAAGGCTGACTGCAGCGAGGCACGAAACGAAGCCACTGGAATCAACCAAAAGAGCTTTCATTAATTAAAGCATGCTTTTAATGAAAGACATTTAATCAGCATAAGATTCCATCTCCCTTTTTCAGTTTCAAATGAGCCAGGATAAGGCATCAGCTTTTCCTGAGAAAGCAAAAGTGTTGAGCGATGGGTAGATCCAGCTTGGGGGTCACCGTACCCAGCAGAGATACAGGAGTGTAGGAGGGGTCAAAGGATCTAGTTTGGGCTGTCCTTAGCTGAAAGAAACATTTCCAGGATAAAAATTGCAACCTGTTAACTGTAACCCATTCTGAGCTCTTTGCAGAAAACAGGATAATAATAATAATAACAACTTTATTTTTGTATACCGCCATACCCAGGGAGTTCTAGGCGGTTCACATCAACTGAAACAGAGTTACAAACGGTTCAGTATCAATTGATCAGAGTTGCAGGCAACAAAGTAGTTGAGTTTGGAAGGAGTAGGTCAAGGGGGGGTAGGGTGGTACAATAGGGGGAGGGAGGGAGGTTTTGGTTCTTTGAGGAGGGGGCATTAAGGGTCTTGGCCTTGGAAGAAGTGGGTTTTGAGTAATTTTCTAAAGCAAATAAACAATAAGAAATATGTAATTTTATGGATAAGCCATTATCGACAAATACTGCCACAATCTTCAGAGAAAAGGCAGAGGACTCTTGTCCTGAAAGCTCTTTTTCAGAGCCACTTCCACTATCACCCGATTCACACGTCAGTCTCACAGAGCAGAACTTCTCATGTAGCCATTGTTTAGGAGATCCAAATCCAGAGACGTTGGGGATACTTTGGCAAGCCATAGCTCTGAGCTTGGACCCACTGTCCTGCTCCCCCAGTGTAATGTTTCCGTCCTCTTAACTGTTGTACTGGGTGAAAGAAGCTCTACTGAGAAGCCTCAAACACAAGGTCTGCAGAGCCATCTCTGACCCTTCTGCTACTTACAATCTACTGTTTGCCATTAGGGAAGCTGCTGGAGGATGATTATTGAATTTATACGCCCCCTGAAGCCTTTGACGCCTCATAAACTGGATGGATGGAAACTTTCAAGCCTTGAACCTTAAAAAGACTGAGGCCACCTGTGTCAGATCCCCTCTTAAGCTGTTGGTTCCTCTCTGAACTGAGAGACGTGCTCTGATCCCAGATGGACAACGAATGCTCTGCTCTGCTTCAGCTGGTTGGCGTTTTGAAGACTCTTATCTTCTGGGGATTACTGTAAGTCTGTTTTGGTGGATCCCTGGCTGTTAGTGAAGACATGAAAACTGCCAATCAAGTGGAGAAGGCTTCATCCAAGGCTAGGCAAATGCTTAACTAAACTAAACTAAACCTTAGGTTTGTATACCGCGCCATCTCCACACGTGTAGAGCTCGGCACGGTTTACAGGGTTAGGTAGAAAAGGAGCTACAATGAAGGGTTATAGGAAAGGAGCTAGGAAGATAAAGAGGGACAGGGTACCAAAGAGCGGGAGGTGTTAGATTTTAAAAAGATTCAAGTTTTCAGGTGTTTGCGGAAGGATTGGAGGGAGCTTAAAATTCTGAGCAGGGATGTGAGGTTGTTCCAGAGTTCTGTGGTTCTAAAGGGGAGGGATGTTCCTAGTTTTCCTACGCGGGATATACCTTTTGCAGAGGGGAATGATAGTTTCAGTTTTTGGGAGGATCTAGTGGAATTAGGGTTAGAGGAGTTCCAGAAGAGAGGGATAACGTGAGGATGCCATGTAGGATCTTGAAAGCTAAACAGGCACATTTAAAGAGGACTCTGGAGTGAACTGGGAGCCAGTGAAGTTTGGACAGGAGTGGGGAGACATGGTCGAACTTGCCTTTAGCGAAAATAAGATTGGCCGCGGCGTTCTGGATTAGCTGAAGTCTATGGAGTTTGTTTTTAGTTAGGCATAAATAGATGGAGTTGCAATAATCCAGTCTAGAGAGGATGGTGGATTGAACAAGGACGATGAAGTGAGAATGATGAAAGTACGATCTCACTTTCCTCAGTATATGAAGACTAAAGAAGCATTTTTTTACCAAGAAGTTGAGGTGGTCATTGAAGGAGAGAGAGGAGTCTATGATGATGCCAAGGACTTTGCTTGAAAACTCAAGCTGAAGAGTGGAGCCGGAAGATAATGGGATGGAGGTGGGTAAATGATCTAATATTGGGCCGAGCCAAAGTAGTTTTGTTTTGGACTCATTCAATTTCATTTGTACAGAATGTGCCCAGGATTGAAGGTTCATTATACATGCGGATATGTTCAAAGTGAGGTTAGTGAGGTTCGAGTCGGTTTCAAGGAGGATGAGGATATCGTCAGCATAGGTGTAGAGATGCTGGGTTGTATCCGCAGGAGCTTTGTAAGTCAGAAGCCCGACGTCCTAATGCCACTGTACAGAACCTGGAATACTGTATGCAATTCTGGAGACCACATTACCGTAAATATGTACTGAGAGTTGAGTCAGTTCAGCGAATGGCCACCAGGATGGTCTCCGGGCTCAAGGATCTCCCGTACGGAGAAAGGCTGAACAAATTGCGACTATACTCTCTCGAAGAATGTAGGGAGAGGGGAGACATGATTGAGACATTTAAATATATCACTGGTCGTATCGAGGTGGAAGAGGATATGTTCTCTCTTAGGGGGCCCTCGACCACAAGAGGGCATCTGCTAAAAATCAGGGGCGGGAAGTTTCATGGCGACACCAGGAAGTATTTCTTCACCGAAAGAGTGGTTGACAATTGGAATGAGCTTCCAGTGCAGGTGATCGAGGCCAGCAGCATGTCATATTTTAAAAACAGATGGGATGCCCAGGTCGGATCTCTAGGAGGGTAGAGTTAAGGGGATGGGTCATCAGAGCACGATATCTCAAAGGGTAGCTAGGAGGGAGGGTCAATAGAGTGGGCAGACTTGATGGGCCTTGGCCCTTTTCTGCCGTTACTTTCTATGTTTCTAATTTTAAGTGCTCACCTTGATTTTCAGAGCCCTCGGTACCTTCGTTTGGCAGGTGTCCCTTCCCAGGTGTTCTGGGAATCGGAAACCTCTGCTGCCTCTTTCCTAAAGATTTCATATCCAGCCTGCGGTAGCGCAGGGTATTGAATGGCAGGGTATGTGCTGCTCCTGCTATATTCATCTGGGTAGATGTGCTGACCCGGGCACTGGCCAGAACGCAGACTGGTACCCAGTTAACTCGGTGACCCCACTTAGTGGAGATATTAAGCAGCAGGAGCCTGTCTTGCATGGTGAAGCCCTTCGGAACAGGGACCCCATCCATGGTCTTCACATTGCCTCTGAGCACCATGTCATACATAAGAAATGCCTCCGCTGGGTCAGACCTGAGGTCCATCATGCCCAGCAGTCCGCTCATGCCGCGGCCCAACAGGTCCAGGACCTGTGCAGTAATCCTCTATCTATACCCCTCTATCCCCTTTTCCAGCAGGAAATTGTCCAATCCTTTCTTAAACCCCCACGTTACACCTCTTGTTTCTCTACTTTCTTGATTGCATATTATTTTGAGGGAGGAACGGCTGGAGGGGGCAACTCGTTGTTCGAGATTTCCAGCCTTCCGCTTGCCGCATCTTCCAGCACAGAAAAACAAAGTAAATTTTTTATGTTTTCTGGCTGTTTCACTGTAAAATTGTCCAGTGCTGTGCGATAACATTCCTGAATTATTAACCTACTCATTAGAATATTTTACTCCCTGGCTCTCTCCCTCCAAGCTCACAGCTACAGACGAGCTGCCACGGTCATGCTTTTCCACAGCGGTACAGCGGCTGCTCTTAATAGAGAAACGCAAACGATCTTCTCTCTTAGCCTGGAGTGAGGTTGGGGCTCATTTTTAAAAACGCCACTTTTGAAAGACATTTTTCCATGCTGTTTGTCTGAAGTGCATCTAAATCTCAAGGGGGCATTTGGGGGGCGAACTTATGATTTGGACATTGCAGAAAACGTCCAAGACAACACTTGGACATTTGAGGTTAGACATGTTCCAATAAGTGCCAAAAAGGTGGCCAAACTGACCAGACGGCTCCCGTGGTTACTGATCCTCTCCCACCACTGGCACAGTGAGTCTGAAAGGCGCCCGGGGGGGGGGGGGTGGCACCCCTCCCCTGTCTCATCTGTTCTATCCTCGCCCCCACCTGCGTGACCCTTCCCCCAACCTGCTGCTCGCGCCAGTGTCGGCTCTTTCTCTGATGTCACCTCCTAGGCAGCGGGTCTAAGAAGTGACGTCAGAGGAAGAGCCAGCGCTGGTATGAGAAATAGGTCAGGGTTGATGATTACGCCGGGAACATTAATGAGCGACTAAGATGGTTAAGGGGCTGGAGGAGTTGCCGTACAGTGAGAGATTAGAGAAACTGGGCCTCTTCTCCCTTGAAAAGAGGAGACAGAGGGGACATGATCAAAACATTCAAAATACTGAAGGGAATAGACTTAGTAGATAAAGACAGGTTGTTCACCCTCTCCAAGGTAGTTACCTACCCCCCACTCAAAGGCACCCAGCGTAAGATGTTTGACAGTCTACTAGCGACGCAAGCAGCGAAATTGGACCATGCCATCTCCAACCTGCTGATGACAACAAGCGATTTCAAATCTTTTCGCAAAGAAATCAAAACCCATCTATTCAAAAAATTTATACAGATGTCCTAACTCCAACCTGGATTCCCCTCAGTGTGACTCCCCCATCCTCCCTTCTTCACCAGTTACCCTTCCCCTCAAAGCCCAAGCTTGTCAACTGCTTCCCTAACTGCATATATACTGAAACTGCACTATATCCTATCTGTACAACATCCCAAATTGTAATCCTTCTTGCCATATCCCATTCCCTAAACTATACTACACCGTTCTTCTTGTAACTCCTCTAAAAATGTTCTTCTTCTTGTAACTCTTCTGGAAAAGTCCAGAAGTCTCTTTTGTAAACCGCCCAGAACTGCAAGGTTGAGGCGGAATAGAAATCAGTAATGTAATGTAATATAATGTAATGTAATGTAGAGAGAACAAGAGGACACTATCTAAAGTTGAAAGGGGATAGATTCCGTACAAATGTAAGGAAGTTCTTCTTCACCCAGAGTGTGGTGGAAAACTGGAACGCTTTTCCGGAGTCTGTTATAGGGGAAAACACCCTCCAGGGATTCAAATAGGGGAAAACACCCTCCAGGGATTCAAGACAAAGTTAGACAAGTTCCTGCTGAACCGGAACGTATACAGGTAAGGCTAGTCTCAGTTAGGGCACTGGTCTTTGACTTAAGGGCTGCCGTGGGAGCGGACCGCTGGGCACGATGGACCAGCAGCGGCAATTCTTATGTTCTTATGAAGGAAAGGGGCGCACGCGTGCAAGGTTGGAGGGAGAGGAGGATGGGTACCAGCACCCCCACCAAGACAGCGCCCGGGTCGGACTCCCCCTTGATGCAAATGAAACTGTACATAGCAGCCTGTATGAGAGGTTTCGATGTCATGGTCAGTCCTATCAAAGCAGGAAGCAGGTCTCTGGCGTAGCCTAGTGGTCGGTGCAGTGAATTGCAGAGAAGGGGACCCAGGACCATAGCCCACTTTTGGTGGAACGTGTGAGCCCTCCAACAGCCACCGGCATAAGACTATTCTTGGGGATGAATTTTGGAGGTACTGGAGAGATGTGTACCTGGGACCTTTTATGTCCTATTCACTGCTCCGCCGAGATGTCTGCGTGGCCAGTTTGCTAAAGATGCTGACCCCCTTCTACATCCCAATGGTTGTTTTTTGGCTTTTTCCAAAATGGTTCAAAAGGATAGATGCACTGAGGACAAACATATCTAGGAAATGGTCATTCTTTTAAAAAAAAGATGTTTTCTAGTTTGAAAATTAACATTTTCTCTACTGGAGTTTTGTACATTTTGGTTGAGGTTGAGGGGTGGTAGATTCAAGAGCAATGTAAGGAAATTCTACTTTACGGAGAGGGTGGTGGATGCCTGGAATTCGCTTCCGAGAGAGATGGTGGAGAGGAATCTGTGACTGAGTTCAAAGAAGCGTGGGATGAACACAAAGGATCTAGAATCAGAAAATAATATTAAATATTGAACTAAGGCCAGTACTGGGCAGACTTGTACAGTCTGTGTCTGTATATGGCTGTTTGGGGGAGGATGGACTGGGAGGGTGTAGATGGGCTGGAGTAGGTTTTGACGGAGATTTCGGCAGTTGGAACCCAAGCACAGTACCGGGTAGAGCTTTGGATTCCTGCCCAGATATAGCTAAGAAGAAAAAATTTAAAATGAATCAAGTTGGGCAGACTGGATGGACCATTCGGGTCTTTATCTGCCGTCATCTACTATGTTATGTTACTATATTGAAAATGCCCCTCATTACCACTGCAAGACTTTAAACGGCATCTCTGCCTCAGCCAAAGCTCCTGCACCATTCCTCTCACTGCCTCCTGCTGGGACAGTATGGAAATGCAGGAGATCTTAGTCCCCCTCCTCCCCCCCCCGTCAGTACTCCTGAACCATTTCCTACAGAACAAAGCTGGGACAGCAGGAGCTGACTGTTCCCTACAAACTGTGCTCATTCCCCACTGTACCTCCTACTGGGGAAGGCTGGAAATGCAGGAGCTGGCTGCTTCCCTACACTGGATGTTATACCCATTGTACCTCTTACCGGGAGAGACTGGGACTGCAAGAAATATGAATTCCTTTCAGGAATCGCTACAGGAACACTACAGAAAGCAGCAGAGGCACAGGCCAGCTTTAAATGCTTGGGATATTGAACTAAGAACTCTTCTTACTGACCTACAAGTGCATTCACTCTGCAGTCCCTCAATATCTCTCCTCACTTATCTCCCCATGCTCCCCCCCCTTCCACCATTCATCAGGCAAATCCTTCCCATCTGTACCCTTCTCCTCCACTGCCAACTCTGGACTCCTCCTATTTTGCTGATGTGCTCCATCTCTAGCAGTATTGAAATCCCAGATAAAAGCCCACTTTTCCAAGGCTGCATTCAACTCCTAATTCCCACTCACCCGTAAAAGTACCTACAGTATGTCCATCCCATCATTCTCTTTGCAAAAATCTCCCTAACCCCTATACGTCCTGTCTGTCTGTCCAAATTAGATTGTAAGCTCTTCTGAGCAGGAACCGTCTATTACAAGGTAGATGCCCAGCACTGCGTACGCTTTTCAGCGCTACAGAAATGATAAATAGTAGGAGTAGTAAGAATGAGAATCCAGACGCCAATAAAAAGAACCAGCCAAGGTGTCTGTGTAACGTGGTAAATGGTCCTGCAAGACCTCTGAAATCAAAACATGAAACCAAACAGGAACAGCCCATCAGTTCTGACTGTATAGCACGATGCGGCTGAAATGTGGTCGGAATCAGGGAAATGAAGCTTCATTTTAAAGTTACGTCCTTGTGAAAAATACACAGTAGTATCATAAATAAAACCGTGAATTACCCCCACTGACACTTTCATTTTAAATAAGGGAAATAAAAAAACATGCAGTGTCCTATCTATAATTATTTGCCAGGTGTTGAGAGCTGTCGAGGTTATTCCCCCAATGTCATTATGTAACCTGTAGCTTTATTTGGGGGGAGGTGAGCTGAACAAGCAGCATGAGAGACAGACAGACGGCCAGAGAGAGAGATTGCCCCTCTATGACCAGGACTGGACACTGTCCGTCACGTCTTGTTAATGGCATCTCTGTCCCAGTCTTCCCATCCGACTGACTGAGGCTACTTTGCCAAATGCTACTAAATCAGGTTACACTGCTGTCTCTGCTGCAGCTTTAACCTTTTCATCTGGACTTTGGAGGAAATGATTAATACCAAGGAGCAACCTACCATCTCTGCTCTAAAGCGAAGCACAGCCTATCCGAAAGTGCCCTTTCACAAAGAGGCCTAATAAAAAGCTGGGCTGCGGGCTCAGCCACAATTTTGTTCAGTTCCGAGATACCATTCCATGGCTAGAGTTTCTAATATAGAGATTTTCTACAGGAATTGGAAAAAGACTTCATGTTTGGGAAGATCGAAGAGGGTGACCTGCAATCAGATTGAAAACAACCATGGGGATGACGCTGGAGTATGTGGGGTGGTGGTTAGCTGGGCAGGATTAATTTGTCGAGGGCCCCTAGGCCCCCCTGCCCCTCCCCCATTGAGTTCCTCATTTTCTTATTTACACTTTATTTCTTTTATTTTAAAATTCAAAACAAACAACAAAGATGACCATACCACTGCCAGTGGACAATTTTTCATCTATACAACCCCCAGACATCTCTGAACAACCCTCCCACCCTCTTCAGATGGCAGGGCTTTGGGAAGCCCACCAATTTCTATTTTGCTTTTAGGTAGGAGGCATGGGGCATGGCCGTCATTTTATTGGCTTTCACTTAGCTTTCAGAGGTTAAAACTTCTTTCTTCAGGTCAGTAAACTATATTGCTGTTACAGTATCCCTGTCCTGACCTGAGGAAAGGAGTTATGGTCTCTGAATTAGTAAAAAATATATTAAAATTAGTCCAATAAAAAGGATCACCTTATTTCCATTTTCTATAAATAAACAATATCAACACAGCTACAATAATACCTTATCCTAAAGCAAAAATAAATAAATAAAACAAATAGAAATTTTTTCTTTGTTGTCTGGTTTCTGCTTTCCTCATCTTCTCATCATTCTCTTCCTTCCATTCACTGTCTGCCCTCTCTCTGCCTCTTCTATATGGCATCTGCTCTCTTTCTATGCCTCTTCCAGAAACTGTCTGCCTCTCCTTTCCATCTCTCCCTCTCCCCTCATTGGTGTGGCATCCATCTACTTCTCTCCGCTCCCCCCATGGTGTGGCATCTGTCTTCTTCCCTTCCATCCCTCCTTCCCTCCCAGCAGATTTTAGCATCTCCTTTCCTCCCCTCAGATCTGGTATCCATCTCCTTCCTCCTTTCCCCCTCCCAGGTCTGGTATCTGTCTCCTCCCCTTCCCCCCTCTGGCATCTCTCTCTCCATTTCCTTCCTCCTGTTCTTCCCTTATCTTCCTTCTCAATTTATTTTCTGCCTCTGTCTAAATGATTTTTTACTATTCAGTCCTCAATTTACCTCTTTCATTGTGTCTACCTATAGCTTGCCATTTCCCTCACCCCTTCCAGAATCTAACTCTATGCTCTTCCCCCAATCCAGCATGTGCCCTTTATTCTTTCTCCTTCCCACTTCCTTCCAGAATCTGCTCCCCTCTCTCACCCCCTTCCATTCAATGTCCTCCCCACTTCCATTCAGCATCTGTCCCCCCTCTCCCCCACACTTCTATTCAGCGTCTGTCCCCCCTCTCTCTCTACCTCTTCCATCCATTGCCCTTTCCATCCAGTATCCACCCTTTCTCTTCCATATGGCATCTTCCCTCTTTTTATGTCACTTCAATAACCTATCTTTCCTGTGCCTCTTCTCTCCTTTGTACTTGATTCATTTCAGCTTCACCCCTCTTCATTTTTCTGTCTCCACCCCTTCCCCTATGCTCTGGTATCTCTCTCTTCTCCTTTCTTTCCTTCCTTCTCAACCCTATGGCCTGGCATCTCTCTCCTTTCCTTCTCTTCTATCTCTCACCTCTCATGATCTCCTTCCTTTTCCTCTGATCTGGCATCTGTCTCCTTAGTTTCCCTTCCCTCCCCCCATGCTCTGGCATCTTTCTGCTCTCCTTCTCTTCTCTCTATCCCTCCCCCTCCATTATCTGGCATTTTCTCTCTTTCCTTTCTCTCCCTCCCTCCTTCTTTGCCCCTGGTCTGGCATCTGTCTCCTTCCCTCCCCCTCCATGGTCTGGTATCTCCTTTCCTTCCCCTCCCTCCCATGGTTTTGGCATCTCTTTCTTCTCCTCTCCCTTCCCTAGTCTTCCTTCTTCCTTCTCTCTCCCCAATTGGGTGCAGCAGCATTTCTCCCCCCCCCCCCCGACTGCCTGGTGAAGTGAGTTCAGCTTCCCTCTCTTCTATTCCCTTGCTGCCCTCTTTCCCACTGCCTAGAAACAAACTGAACCCAGGTAGTGGAACTCTAACACTGTGCGTGCTGGCATCCCTGTTCCTCTGAAACAGGATTGATGTAATTTCCTTTTTCAGAGGAGCAGGGAAGCCGGCGCACACAGTGTTAGAGCCCCTTGGCCTGGGTTCAGTTTGCTTGTGGACAAGAGGGCAGCGAGTAAATGGAAGGAGGGAAGCTGACCTCACCAGGCAGTCGGAGACCTCCTGCCCTGTTTGCTGCCCCCCTAACACTGGCCCTGGGGCCCCCCTGATATTTTCGGGACCAAGGCATGTGCCTACTGGGCCTACCCTTTAATCCTTCCCTAGTGGTTAGAATTACAGCCTAAGCACCCTGAGGTTGTGGGTTTAAACCCATGCTGTTCCCTGTGACCCTGGGCAAATCACTTAATCCTCCACTGCCCCAGATAGAATGTGAGCCACCCGGACAGATGCTTAAAGCACCTGTATGGAAACCGCTTTGAGTGTGGTTGTAAAAACTACAAAAATAAAAGGCGTTGGACAAGTCCCAATCCCTTTCAATTACCGGACTAACAAAACTGATTTTGTTTTTAGATCTGTAATTCATAAACTAGGACTCAAACATGAGTCAATGGTACCCAACACATAGACATAAATCTAGAGAGAGAGAGAGAGAGAGAGAGAGAAAGAGTTGTAAATAGAGAATGACACAGTGACAGAATTCGTCTCCGTGGTTAACCACGGGAAACCATCCCCTGTAAGGCGAGAGGACACAACCACTGACCCTCACACCTTGCGTTGAAGAATTCTGGTGCAGAAGGACTGAGGTCGAGACAGAATGACACGGGATGGTTTCCCGCGCTTATAAGTGGGGATGAGGCCTGCACTATATAGAAATACACACTTCATAAAGATCAAGAGTTCTCTGTATCTGTACAACACATAAACAGACCCGCAGATGACCACTTTCATGCATTTATTTCAAACAATTGTAGCTCACTTACTGCAATGCAGTACTAGGCGGGAAACATGGAACATAAAAAAACCTATTCCCAAGAAGATTGGAATCATGTTTCATAAAAGATAATATTCACTGTCCAAGACAAGCCAGTCCTATCTAAACCATTAGACCGGAGGGGCAGACTGAACAGTCCAGCTGGCTTTAGACACTGTGACAGCTAGTTGCAAACTCAGGGAAGGGGGGAGGGGGGGTCCCAACTCTATACTGCGTTATCTGTCCATCATAAAAGAATGAAGGGCACGTCCACTACTCCTGGTCACTTTCCCTTTTCTGCTTTTGGGGGAGTCACCACTTGACCCCACTTCCTCTTTTCCTCACTGTCCCTCTCAGCTGTGCATTGCGGTGCAGTGGTTCATGTCCTTGCCTGAAGGAGGGACAGGGGGGGTGACATTTGGTACCTTGCAGGGTTACTGCTAAAGGGAACTGCCTAGAAATATTTATAAGATGCTGCGGGAGCCCACATTAACCATACTCCTCCGAGAAGTACCCTGGAGCTGTCCTGCCCTTCCTTCCCCCAAACTACCACTGTGTATAGACGTATTACCAAGCCCCCCACCATCCCGTATCAGCACCCTGGAAATTTCTCCCAAGTTCAGCTCTCTGAAGCCTCTGATTACACAAATCACCTGCAGGATGTGACGGGCAGCCCAGCAGTGACAGCAGTGGTCACCTCCAGCATCCAGGACCTTTCTGAGGGATTCCATTACTTTCGCTTTGTTTGGGTCTCACTGGTCTGCAGACAAAACTGCCTCCGTCTCGTTACATTTGGTTTGTTTCGGAGGGTGTAGAGATTTCACCTGGACAGGATGGATTTCAGTCAGGAAACACTAATCATTCGATTAGGGTTTGCAGTCAGGGCCCAGGACTTTGCCTACGTCACCCGTCTCTTGCTCCTCTCCCTTTGCCTCGGGTTTTCTTTTCTCAATCTTTTTACCCCCCCCCCCCCCAACCATCCTTCTTCCTTCTTCCAGCACAGGTCCATGATATCCGTTTGACCTATTCGGCTTTGGATGTTCACAGTCCCCAGGAATAAAAAGTTTCTTACTGAACTGTGTGGATGTGAAGAAAGAGAAGCGGCTCGGTTACAAACACCAGATGAAGCCCAAGGAAGAGAAGCGAGGGGGAGGGGAAAGAGAAGTCCAGCAGTCTGCATTTGAATGACCTACACAACTCTTTATGGTGGACCAAAGTCTTTTCCCCCGTGTTGCCAATCCATACAGATTGTTCACTGTCAGCTCCTACTACTATTCGTCATATCTAAAGCGCTGAAAGGCGTACACAGCACTGTACATTTAACATTCAATAGACAATCCCTGCTCAGAAGAGCTTACAATCTAATTTGGACAGAAAGGACATCTCAGGGTTTGAGTGTTTCTAGCAGAAGGAATGATACACTGGCCTCCATCCTAAAGGGTCAGGAAGTTGGTCTACTGCCTTGCTGTGCTACAACCAAAGGGCTTTACATTTTTTAAAATGATATTCAGGCCCTTTCCCTGTCCCTAATTTTGCTCCCGGGGCAGTCAAGAACATAAGAATAGCCGCTGCTGGGTCAGACCAGTGGTCCATCGTGCACAACAGTCCGCTCCCGCGGCCCTTAGGTCAAAGACCAGCGCCCTATTTGAGTCTAGTCTTACCTGCGTATCTTCTGGTTTAGCAGGAACTTATCTAATCTTTTCTTGAATCCCTGGAGGGTGTTTTCCCCTGTAACAGCCTCCGGAAGAGCGTTCCAGTTTTCTACCACTCTCTAGGTGAAGAAGAACTTCCTTATGTTTGTACGGAATCTATTCCCTTTTAACTTTAGAAAGTGCCCTCTCGTTCTCTCTACCTTGGAGAGGGTGAACAACCTGTCTTTATCTACTTTGTCTTGAGTCCCTGGATGGTGTTTTCCCCTAAAACAGCCTCTGGAAGAGCGTTCCAGTTTTCTACCACTCTCTGGGAGAAGAAGAACTTCCTTACGTTCGTACGGAATCTATCCCCTTTCAACTTTAGAGAGTGTCCTCTCGTTCTCTCTACCTTGGAGAGGGTGAACAACCTGTCTTTATCTACTTTGTCTTGAGTCCCTGGATGGTGTTTTCCCCTAAAACAGCCTCTGGAAGAGCGTTCCAGTTTTCTACCACTCTCTGGGAGAAGAAGAACTTCCTTACGTTCGTACGGAATCTATCCCCTTTTAACTTTAGAGAGTGCCTTCTCGTTCTCTCTACCTTGGAGAGGGTGAACAACCTGTCTTTATCTACTTTGTCTTGAGTCCCTGGATGGTGTTTTCCCCTAAAACAGCCTCTGGAAGAGCGTTCCAGTTTTCCACCACTCTCTGGGAGAAGAAGAACTTCCTTACGTTTGTACGGAATCTATCCCCTTTTAACTTTAGAAAGTGCCCTCTCGTTCTCTCTACCTTGGAGAGGGTGAACAACCTGTCTTTATCTACTTTGTCTTGAGTCCCTGGAGGGTGTTTTCCCCTATAACAGCCTCCGTAAGAGCGTTCCAGTTTTCTACCACTCTCTGGGTGAAGAAGAACTTCCTTACGTTTGTACGGAATCTATTCCCTCTCGTTCTCTCTACCTTGGAGAGGCTGAACAACCTGTCCTTTTCCACCAAGTCTATTCCCTTCAGTACTTTGAATGTTTCGATCATAACCCCTCTCAATCTCCTCTTTTCAAGGGCCAGTTTCTCTAATCTCTCCCTGTACAGCAACTCCCCCAGCCCCTTAACCATTTTTGTTGCTCTTCTCTGGACCCTTTTGAGTAGTACAGGACAAAAAGGGGTTTGGCTTTAACATTGGCAGTGGCCAGCAAAACGCTGATTGCTGCCATCATGCATTATGATAAGTCTACATCTCTAGGGGCTCCCATTACTAAGCTGCCCAGAATCCCAAAGAGCTGCAGCGGGAATTGAACCGGCCATTATCGTTTATTAAACTTGAAATACCGCCTTCGTTACAATGCAAGTCAAGGCTGCCCCCCCACCCTTTAAAATGGGGGCGTTTTGGGCTCCTCCTCGGATTTCTCATTCCACTGGCATGTTCTGGCTCTTTCTCCACCGCACTGAGCGACACCCACCATTTTCTTCCTGACATTTCACATCCGCAGTTTCTTTTGCTGTCATCGTAATCTCTCAGTTTCTGATGTTTTAAGGCCATCAAACGAGCCCCGGGTGAGTCCGACGTAAGAGACTCTCAGCAGCTTTTCAGGTTCCAGGAGTGAAATGCGCGAGGAGCAGAAACAGAGGCATCACAAGCGCATGAGACAAAACGGTGACACTGCTGTGGGGGGCACCAAAAGGGACTTCAAAATTGCTGGGAAAGTCAATTTGGGGGATATGAAAATGAGCAAACCCAAAGGGACCCGATACAGGCACCGGCTTCCTCACGCGGCGACCACATGGGCTCACCTGCGCTCTCTTTCCCACATCCATCTCCCACAGTCCTTGTTTTTAAAGTTGCTCTTACTACTAATCATCTCAGTATCTACCACATAGAAAGTGCCTTCACTGTGGAGCTTACAATCCATTCAACACACAGGGAAAGTTATTTATCATGGGAATGGTTAAACAGAACAGCTGAGTAAAGGGGTAAGATATAAAAATAGCCTTAAAGGTGGACTGTTAGGCTGGATTTCAATTGGGCCAGAGACAAGTATGACTCATAGAAACACAACGGCAGATAAAGGTCAAATGGCCCATCCAGTCTGCCCACCCACAACATCCACTATCTCCTTCTCTCCCTAAGAGAGCTTTTTGATGCCTATGATAAAAAGCGAGCGGCTAAAAATCGATGTTGATTGCCATCTCTAATGGAATCGAGGGTGATATACTCATGTGGATTAAAAACTGGTTGGCGGATAGGAAACAGAGAGTGGGGGGTGAATGGACAATACTCGGACTGGAAAAGCGTCACAAGTGGAGTGCCGCAGGGTTCAGTGCTCGGGCCCGTGCTCTTCAACATATTTATAAACAACCCAGAAATTGGCACGACGAGCGAGGTGATTAAATTTTTGGACGATACAAAGTTATTCAGAGTAGTGAGGACACAGAAGGATTGCGAAGACCTACAACGAGACATAAACACACTCGAGGAATGGGTCGCAAAATGGCAAATGAGGTTCAATGTGGATAAGTGCAAGGTGATGCATGTTGGTAACAAAAATTATATGCACGAATACAGGATGTCCAGTGCTGTACTCGGAGAGACATCCCCAGGAAAGAGTCTTGGGAGTACTTGTAGACAAGTCAATGAAACCGTCTGTGTAATGTGCGGCGGCAGCGAAAAGGCCAAACAGAATGCTAGGAATGATTAAGAAGGGGATCACAAACAGATCTGAAAAGGCCCGTTGTACCGGGCCATGGTACGCCCCCACCTGGAATACTGTATCCAACACTGGTTGCCGTACATGAAAAAGGACATAGTACTACTCAAAAGGGTCCAGAGAAGAGCAACAAAAATGGTTAAGGGACTGGAGGAGTTGCTGTACAGAGAGAGGCTAGAGAAACTGAGCCTCTTCTCCCTTGAAAAGAGAAGACTGAGAGGGGACATGAGCGAAACATTCAAGATAGTAACATAGTAAATGACGGCAGATAAAGACCCAAATGGTCCATCCAGTCTGCCCAACCTGATTCAATTTAAATTTTTTTTTTTTTCTTCTTAGCTATTTCTGGGCGAGAATCCAAAGCTTTACCCGGTACTGTGCTTGGGTTCCAACTGCCGAAATCTCTGTTAAGACTTACTCCAGCCCATCTACACCCTCCCAGCCATTGAAGCCCTCCCCTGCCCATCCTCCTCCAAACGGCCATACACAGACACAGACCGTACAAGTCTGCCCAGTAACTGGCCTAGTTCAATCTTTAATATTATTTTCTGATTCTAAATCTTCTGTGTTCATCCCACGCTTCTTTGAACTCAGTCACAGTTTTACTCTCCACCACCTCTCTCGGGAGCGCATTCCAGGCATCCACCACCCTCTCCGTAAAGTAGAATTTCCTAACATTGCCTTTGAATTTACCACCCCTCAACCTCCAATTATGTCCTCTGGTTTTACCATTTTCCTTTCTCTGGAAAAGATTTTGTTCTACGTTAATACCCTTTAAGTATTTGAACGTCTGAATCATATCTCCCCTGTCTCTCCTTTCCTCTAGGGTATACATATTCAGGGCTTCCAGTCTCTCCTCATACGTCTTCTGGCGCAAGCCTCCTATCTTTTTCATTGCCTTCCTCTGGACCGCTTCAAGTCTTTTTATGTCCTTTGCCAGATACGGTCTCCAAAATTGAACACAATACTCCAAGTGGGGCCTCACCATCGACTTGTACAGGGGCATCAACACCTTCTTTCTTCTACTGATCACACCTCTCTTTATACAGCCCAGCATCCTTCTGGCAACAGCCACCGGCTTGTCACACTGTTTCCTCACCTTTAGATCTTCAGACTAGAGGATGACACGGGGACAAATTTTTCCCCGTGGGAACTCATTTTCCCGGTCCGTCCCCATGAGTTATTTTCCTGTCCCCGCCCCATTCCTGCAAACTGTGTCCTCATTTGCATAAGCCTCAAACACTTTAAAATCACAAGTGTTTGAGGCTTGTGTGGTGAAGGCAGGTATGGGGCAGGAACAGGGACAGTGACAAAACTCACGGGGAATATTGAGTTCCTGCGGGGACGGGGACGTGTCATTCTCTACTTCAGACACTATCACCCCAAGGCCCCTCTCCCCATCCGTGCATATCAGCCTCTCACCTCCCAGCACATACGGCTCCTTCCAATTTCTAATCCTCAAATGCATTACTCTGCACTTCTTTGCATTGAATTCTAGTTGCCAGATCTATTGCTTCCTAGTTCAATAAAATATCATGATTGATTGTATCAAAAGATGCTAAAAGATAACCTTTATCCTTGTCAAAACCCATCTTCACAGAATCAAGAAGAGAAATAAGAAAGGTTTCAGTATCGTGATTGACATGAAAACTAAATTGATTTTTACCTAATATATTATTGGTTTCCAAATAAGTGCTCTTTCTATCACTTTAACAAGAAAAGGGAGGGAGGAGACTGGTCTCTCTAGTTCTCCTGGTTCTTAATCAATGGTAAAACTAACGCCGTCTTCAATCTAGCTGGTAAACAGCCATTATTAATCCTCAAACAAACATCTGCAAATGGATCCTTCAAAATTGATGGATATAAGACATCGGGTTTTCAATGGGAGATTTTTACTCTATTAAACACACTCAATAATTGTTCTTATTCCAACGGCTCAAAGGTTTTTCATCCTCTGAAACCAGATGAAACTCTTCCTGTGGTCAACAACAATTATCAAAATGAGATACAACATTAGCAACTTTTTTTCATGTGCATTAGAAGTCAATCACTAAACCGCCAAGAAGAGTTCCTTCGTATTAGAGGACGAATTTTCAATCATTTTGCTATATGAGCACCTTTAATCTTATTATAAACATCTAACTGTTCCTTATAATTCTCCATAGTAGACCTAGATGGTCATCTCCAATGCCGTTCTGCTTTCCTTACCTCACATAGTAACATAGTAACATAGTAGATGACGGCAGATAAAGACCCGAATGGTCCATCCAGTCTGCCCAACCTGATTCAATTTAATCTTACATTCAATCTTACATTCAATTTAAACTTACATTCCTTAAGTTTCTCCGTAAACCAGGGAGCTTTATGACTACGAGATCATCTGATCTCCTTCAGGTGGGCAAAGTTATCTACAATAGCTTCCAATGCCTGTACAAACATTGCAATATCAACACCTTCAGGTACATTCAAATTCTCTGTTATATGAGACCTCCGATCAGAAAGCTGAAATGAATTATGACGTACGATTACCTTCAATACTCTTTTTAATACTAAGTGTACACTGCATGAGTAGCAAGCAATGGTCCAACCAAGGAATAGACAGAGGACTATACAAATTCAAACAACTTAGCAATAGATATCTGCTAATGAAATTTAAGCCTAAAATGTGGTCACCCTGGTGCATTTTCTCCTAAACAACCTACGACAAATCCCCCCAAATATAATATCTTTACAAAATTAAAAACAGTTTCATCACGCTCAAGCTCATCAAAATGGAAATTAAAACCTCCTAAAATAATCGAGCTTCTATCAGGAAGATTCTAATCACTTATTAACTTAATCAAAGGTGAAAAATCTGAATATAAAACACCCAGACACAATAACACAACAAAATCAAAGGAGTCCTTTTGTTAAACGGCACTAGAGGTTATTAGCAGAGGCCGGCGAGGTAAATGCTCCAATGCTCCTAGAATGAGTGTTAGTGTGAGTGTTTCCTCACCAGCCCTCTAGTGCTGTTTAGTAAGCAAATGAATGTCCATCCCCTCAATCCACTGGACGTAACACATTATTTCGATTTAAACAATCCCCCCTGCTTTCTCTTTCTATGTACCCAGGGGGTCAAAGTTGATTTTAAATGACCACAACCTCTACTAATAACCAGGACTCAGTAGCACAGGCTTCTCATAAGAACATAAGCAATGCCTCCGCTGGGTCAGACCTGGGGCCCATCGTGCCCAGCAGTCCGCTCACGTGGTGGCCCAAAAGGTCCAGGACCTGTGCAGTAATCCTCTATCTCTACCCCTCTATCCCCTTTTCCAGCAGGAAATTGTCCAATCCTTTCTTGAACCCCGGTACCGTACTCTGCCCTATTACGCTCTCTGGAAGCGCATTGGCTAAGGCTCTTAACATTTGCATCTCCTCTTCCCATTGGCTAAGGCTCTTTGCACCTGCATTGTGAGGTCATAGAGCTTTATGGTTATAGAAACCTAGAAACATGATGGCAGATAAAGGTCAAATGGCCCATACAGAGCATCCACTATCTCCTCCTCTCCCTATTGGCTAAGGCTCTTAACATTTGCATCTCCTCTTCCCATTGGCTAAGGCTCTTTGCCTGCATTGTGATGTCATAGAGCTTTATGGTTATAGAAACCTAGAAACATGATGGCAGATAAAGGCCAAATGGTCCATCCGCAGCATCCACTATCTCCTCCTCTCCCATAAGAACATAAGCAATGCCTCCGCTGGGTCAGACCTGAGGTCCATCGTGCCCAGCAGTCCGCTCACGCGGCGGCCCAACAGGTCCAGGACCTGTGCAGTAATCCTCTATCTCTACCCCTCTATCCCCTTTTCCAGCAGGAAATTGTCCAATCCTTTCTTGAACCCCAGTACCGTACTCTGCCCTATTACGCTCTCTGGAAGCGCATTCCAGGTGTCCACCACACGTTGGGTAAAGAAGAACTTCCTAGCATTCGTTTACCAACATACAATCATTGGAAAAATAATGACCCCCCCCAATAGTAGACATTAGGATGTTTCACCTCATATAACCACCTACTGCCTCTTTATAAACATTACGTTCCCATATCAACCTTGTCCCATAATTACTGATATATTGCCCCCAACCATTATTTTTACAAAACTCCCAAAATAAGACAATCCCTTACATTAAATAATAACAACTTTATTTTTGTATACCTCCATACCAGATAAGGTCTAGGCGGTTCACATCAAGAAGAACTATACAATCAGTGAATCATATACATACACATATCATAACACATGTCCTCAATACACACTAGCAGTCAGGATATGAATTTATCAAACAAATAGGTTTTCAATAATTTTTAAAGGAAGAATACGACTGAGCTTGAGGACAGGTGAGAGAAACCCCACAAATCTACCTGAAGGAGAGTACTCCATTGGCACAACAAGGAGGCGCACATCCCTCTGGGTTATTTAAATCTCCCGCTTCCCTGATGTCACCTGATGTCACTAGGGGGCGGGGCTTCGATGGTCCAGGCCCGACACAAACCACTGGTGGTAACAGGCAGGAAACTCCATTAGAGCTGGAAAGACATAGACAGTAATGTGTTCAGCAAGCTGAAAGGCTCAGAATGACACAAGCCCAGTATGCTTCTGCTTCCATCAGTCTGGGCTATTTAAAGCTCTCGCTCACCCAGATGACATCGCTAAGGGATGGGGCTTCAATGGCCCAAGCCCGACACAAACCGCTGATGGTAATAAGCAGAAAATTCAGTCTGTTATACTGGTTCAGTTGAATTTCTGGTAAATGCACTACAAGTTTTCTGACGAGGTTACGTTACTTTCCAAATACTGCAGTTATGTTTCTCAGGCCCTGAAAGAGCTGCACCGTGTGATGGTTTACTAACATATACAATATCCTTTAAGATGTTCACTGTAGTTCTCAGTGCTTTGGTTGATCCATAGTATCCAAGAGACTACTTGATTTTGTGCACCAATCTCTGGATTGGATTTTACCCCTACTCTTTCCATGTGGAACTTGCAATTCCAGGAGATGTGGGGGCCTCTGGCTTCCTGTGCTGCACCCCCAGGATCAGGATCAGGAATTACTCGTATCCCCTCCTTCCATGTGGGAACTTCTTATCTCTTCCATCACACTTTTAGGATCTGCTCTGATGAATCCTCTCACTGTGTCCCTTACAATTTGGGTAACTGGGAGAACTCCTAAGCCCCTTTCCTTATTGCCCTCTACTTCCTGTTTCTGCGGAGGAGGGATGAGGCAGAGACAAGACTTCTGGGGTCGGTGGTGATCACTAACGCTACTCGTGATGGAGGGACGAAGAGATGCAACAAGGAAGACGGATGAATACTGGGGTTGTGTCATTCTAAGCCCTTCAGCTTGATACATTAACATGGGAAAAGAGGTCCATCCAGTCTGCCCAACCGTTAACAGTCATTATGTTTAGATGGAATCTTTTTTCTTTGCTATTACTGGGTGCTAGACCACAGTCCTACTGGGCTTGATGGACCATAGGTCTGACCCAGTGAGGCTATTCTTATGTTCTTAATATACACTACATTTACCAAACTAGGATCTCTCATACCATGTTTGCCACACAATGTTTGCCGTTCCATGTCTTCCATGTGGCCGGCATGTGATGTCATCACATAATGTCCACACATGCGCCGATGTCCTCCCTGCCCGACAAGAGCGGGGGCGGGATTAGGGCAGGGATGGGCGGAATTAGGCATGCTTGGGGGCAGGGCTAGGGGGTCTGGATTTTCCAAAAGGAAAATCTGGAAATCTTAGTCAGGCACGCTTGTCTAACCATTTTTGCTAGTCATGCTTTGTGATATGATGTTTACTGTGCTGTTATACTGAACTGTGCTTGCCATGCTACATCTCACCATACCATGTTTTGTCATATTATAATTTTACCATGCTTTGTAAACTTTGTTTTGCCATCTTTGTCAGACTTGCCCCAGGATTGTGGGAAAAATGCTGAGTACCTGAATAAATTCATATAAACCGTTCTGAACTCCTCTAGGAGAACAGTAGAGAAAATTGAGTGAATAAATAACTAGAAGTCTGGCTGGAACTACTGGAGTTGCCCTGTAAGCTCATTCCAGCCTATCCAAACCATCACATCATTTGCGGGATAGAGACCGTAAAAGTCTGCCCAGCACCTTCCTCGTGTTCTAAATTACTGGAGTTTCCATCAAAGCCCTGAACTGCCATATACGAGCCACAGGCCGTGCAAGCCCTTGTTCTTCAATTAACGCCGCTAATTAGAGATCCAGTGTCTTCATTCCAAGCTTTTTGGATTTCAGGCACTATTTTCTTTTCCACCGGGAGAACATTCCAGGTGTCAACCACCCTTTCTGTGAAAAGAATTTTCTAACATTACTCTTAAATCTACCACCTCGCAACCTCAATTTATATCCTCTAATTTTACCATTTCCCTTTTCTGAAAAAGATTTGGCTCTATATATAAATTCAATGGTCAATTTTCTTAGATATTTGTGGGCCAGAGACCTAGAGGTATGCCCAGTTCTTTGCTTAGGATCCAACTAGAGGTCTGCACGGGAACGGGGATCACGGGAATCCCATGGCTCCGGTGGGGGTCCTGTGGGAATTCCTCACTAACCCACAGGACTCCCAAGGGGACCCCCCTTTAGCCAATGGGACTCCCACGGGGATGGAAGGCTTTGGAAGCAGGGTTTGTCCATATAATATAATGGACACGTCAGCCTTAGTAAAAGAGGGGGTTTATAAGTTAATTACCTGAACAGAAAACAAAAAAAGGGTTCCAGGAAAGAGATTCCACAAGGAAAACAGCAGCGCAAACACAAAAGAAACTGTGGAATTGATGATCCTGTCAGAAGTAATTGCTGCTTTTTATGAGGACGGGCGGGGATGGAGGTAATTCCTTGCGGGGATGGGTGGGAACGGAGAGGATCCTGACGGGGATGGAGAGGATCCTGGCGGGGACGGAGAAGATCCTGGCGGGGACGGGCGGAGATGGGTGGGATTTCTGTCCCCGCGCAACTCTCTAGTTCCAACTACTGAAGTCTATGTCGAAACTCACTCTAGTCTATGGAAACCATCCCAGCTGTCGAAGCCCATCCTGAGCTGAACACATCACCTCTGGGGCTGCAGGAAGCTCTCAGATTGGGGCTCCCCCTCCCTCCTGCAGCATACACCCCTAGCTTTCTACCCAACCCAACTTTTCTTTCATTCTCCCTTCCTAGATTTAAAACATTATTGATTTTTAAGTTAGATGTTTATTTATTCTATATATAGATCAGTTAATCTCTCATTGATGTGGACTATTTCTTGTATTTCATTGTTTTTTGTGAAATATTTATGATATATACAAAAAAAAAAATATCTCATTGAAATATTATTGCTTTTTTTTACAAATACATCAATGAGAAATATCATGCAGATATCTGGAAGGTCCGTGATCCACGTTACTCCTGGGGGAATTCTGCATCTTCCACTCCCAATTCTTCCCCTCCCCCTCTAGCTCCCAGAAAGACTCTTAATTCTCACTGTCCTCGAGGCATCCCTTGCCCTATCTTTCTTCTCCCTGGCACATACTCCCATCCTGCCTGCTCGGGACGCATAAGCCCCCACCTCAGTTACTTTCTGCCCCCCAAACACACCCTCTAGATCCCAGCATCACTGTATAACCCAAAGCTTCCTGTGCCCCTGTCCCTTTCCCTCTCTCCTTACTTCCAAGCTTGCTATCCACGCAGTACCACCCTAAACATTCCCCCCATGGCAGCTTGCCCTGGCATCCCCTCTTTATGGTTTAATCAGAAGCTATAAATCACTTTATGCCTCTTCTATCCAACTGCGCTAGCAGTTTTTAGCGCAGAGAGCCATGCTGAATGGCCCGCGCTACTCCCAGCGCTCATAGGAACTCAGCTAGTGCAGTTGGATAGAAGAGGCCCTTTGGGTCTAACCATTTATTTAGCATCCTGAGCCCAGCGTTATCCAACCTGACTTATAGCGGCATCTCGTTTCACACGGAGCCCCCAGCCCAGCTTCTTCATTGCTCTGACTAATTCTTCTCTTTTAACAATTTATATTTTGATTATTAATTTCACACTTGAAAAGGGCTATTAAAAGCATCCACTTATTTTAAACTTTGATTAGAAGCCAAAGGTAGAATATTAGATAGATTGAACCAAAAAAAATACACACATGCAGTGCTCCTTCTTACATTCGCATATAAAACACCCCACCCCCTCACTCACACTCACAGAGAAAGCACTCCACACTAATGCTGCCCGATTCAGGGAAAAAATTTTCGATTCGATTCGATTCAGCCTACTGAATTGGTTTTTCGTTGATTCAATTTTCCTGCCCAATTGGGTGTTTTTTTCAAACATCCTGGTGGGTTTATTTTACAGCCTCTTCACCCCCTTTGCCTTTTCCTAACCACACTGGCGCTGTGGTATAAACAAAATAAACAAACAAAAAAGACTTTTCCTCTCTCTGTTAAATCCTAGCTCACGTTTGCGATCTAACACCAGCTCTGGCAGGATACACGTTTCAAATCTGACATATTGTAATCACAAAACAGAAAATAAAATTACTTTTTCTACCTTTTGTTGGCTGGTCATTATTCAAATCTTGTTGGTCCCAGGCTCTGGTTGTCTTCTGATAACTTGCTTGCCAGGGTCTCCTTCTTTCTTCTTTCTCCGTTCTAACCATCCATCTGCCATTTCTGTCCTCCCCTTCCGTTTCCCTTCCCTCCTTCAGAGGTCTGGCATCTTTCCTTTTTTTTCATCTCCATCCACAGATCTATCTTTTCTCTTTACATTCTATCACTACCTTTTCATCCAGCATCTCTCCCTTCTTCCCCACCACCCCAGGGTCCATCATCTCTCCTTTTCTTTTCCCAACTACCCTCCTATCCAGTATCTCTATCCCCCTTCCACACCATCCCGTGTGTCCAACTTCTCTCCCTTTCTGTTCCTTCCCTCCCTAAATCCCATTGTCCATCTCTCTCCCTCTCCTCTATTTTTAGACCCATTTCTTCCCCCCCCCCAAAGTCCGGCATATGCACATCTCTTTGAAACCCTCCTTCCCTCCCTCGCTCTGTGTACGTCTACACCAGGGTCCCCCTCCCCTGAAGGTCTATCCCCCTGAAGGCCTACACCCCACCCCTGAAGGCCTGTGTCCCCCCCCTTTGAAGGCCAATCTCCCCCCTTGAAGGTCTGTTCCCCCCTTGAAGGCTTGTCCCCCCCGAAGGCCTGTCCCCCCCTGAAGGCCTGTCCCCCCCTTGAAGGTTTGTCCCCCCCCGAAGGCCTGCCTGTCCCCCTGAAGGCCTATGCCACCATCCCTGGCCTGTCCCCCCTTAAAGGCCTGTCCCCCCCTTTGAAGGCCTGCACCCCAAGGCCTGTCCCACCTCGAAGGACTGCACCCCCCCCCCCCGGGAAGGTCTCCGTGTTCCCCCTGGCCTCCCCGCACCCTTTACCTTATAAGTGAAGCCTGCAGAGCAGGTTACAGTACTAGCGTCTTTGCAAACTGCTTTGAGCTGTTTCCTCTGCTGCGGTCCCGCCCCTCTTCTGACGTCAGAGGCAGGATCGCAGCGGAGGAAACAGCCTCGAAGCAGTTTGCAAAGATGCCAGTACTGCAATCTGCTCTGCAGGCTTCACCTATAAGTTAAACGGTGCGGGGAGGCCAGAGGAGACGCGGGAGGCCAGGGGGGAAGCCGGACGTCAGGATGGGAAATCGGACGTCAGGGGGGGAACCGGACAGCAGCACTTCCCATCTGACCCTCCCTCCTCGCCCTCTAAAGCATGTGTGGCTGCGGCCGGCCAGCAAGAGCAGTGCTACCGCTCCTGCTTTAGGGGGCGAAGGGGGAGGATCTGAATCGGGAAGCCAATTTTTTGGTGTTTTAAATCGATTCGAATTGATTCACCCGAAGTGAATCGGTGAACCACCAACTCTCTACTTTGCTGATAATGACCCCTGACTACAGAACATTTAGAAAAGAAATAAAAATCATACTATTTAAAAAAAACCTGATTCCCAACAATCGAAACCAACCCAACGCCTCTCAACTCTCTAAAACAACTGAAAGCCACAAGAACCACCTCATCTCTACGAACCAGATCCTTTATGTAATTCGCCTTGAACCGCAAGGTAACAGCGGAATAGAAATCACTAATGTAATGTAATATTTCTTGCTACAAAGTACCCACAAAACCGTCCCTATAATGATTTCCTGTTGCACTCTTCAGGAACCCTTTCACTCAGGAATCATAATGCTAGAAATTTAAACAGTGCTATAGTAAGGAAATAGGAAAGACACCTTCTGAAAAACCAAAAACCCTGATTATTGCGAGGTAAAAGCGGAAAGAGAGCTTTCTCAGAAATATTTTGATCTGTCTCCCTGCTTTTAATTGTACGTCCTCTTTTTCTGATACGTTAGACCTGACAGGATAAGAGAAAAATGAATTGCACTTTTAATAATTCTTTGGGTAAAACTGCTGAAATTTCAGATGTTTCATTAACATTGCCCTTAATTTATACTGTGGTCAAATGTGTTTTGTTGTTTTATTCCGATCTCATAAAAAGGTAATGCTTTGCCTCCGTTTGATATATTTCTGTTGCAATTATTAGGAAGTAGACGGGGATGAAGAATGGGGAAATCTTATGTTCAAGGAATTGTACTGAGACAATACTCAAGGAGTCGGGTCAATAATATACCCCACCCCCCTCTTTACAAAACCATAGCGTGTTTTTTTAGCACTGGCCGTAGCGGTAACAGCTCCGATGCTCAGAGAATTCCTATGAGCTGTTACCACTGTGGCTGGTGCTAAAAACTGAGCTTTGGTTTTGTAAAAAAGGGGGATAACAATAATTAAGAACCTAAGAATAGCCTTCCTGGGTCAGACCAATGGTCCAGTAGCCCGTTCTCATGGTGGCCAATCCAGGTCCCTAGTACCTGGCCAAAACCCAAGAAATAGTAACATTCCATAGAGAATCTCAAAGAATAGCAAGATTCCGGAATCCCAGAGAGTAACAAGATTCTAGAATCCCAAAGAGTAGCAACATTCCATACAGAATCTCAAAGAATAGAAAGATTCCGGAATCCCAGAGAGTAACAAGATTCTAGAATCCCAAAGAGTAGCAACATTCCATACAGAATCTCAAAGAATAGAAAGATTCCGGAATCCCAGAGAGTAACAAGATTCTAGAATCCCAAAGAGTAGCAACATTCCATACAGAATCTCAAAGAATAGCAAGATTCCGGAATCCCAGAGAGTAACAAGATTCTAGAATCCCAAAGAGTAGCAACATTCCATACAGAATCTCAAAGAATAGCAAGATTCCGGAATCCCAGAGAGTAACAAGATTCTAGAATCCCAAAGAGTTGCAACATTCCATACAGAATCTCAAAGAATAGAAAGATTCCGGAATCCCAGAGAGTAACAAGATTCTAGAATCCCAAAGAGTAGCAACATTCCATACAGAATCTCAAAGAATAGAAAGATTCCGGAATCCCAGAGAGTAACAAGATTCTAGAATCCCAAAGAGTAGCAACATTCCATACAGAATCTCAAAGAATAGCAAGATTACATTACATTACATTAGTGATTTTTATTCCGCTTGTGCCTTGCGGTTCTAAGCGGATTACAAATAAGAAGATATCTGGACATTACCCAGAGAATTTAACAGTGATTCATGTAAATTCCAAGATATAGTTGATCCTATGGAATTACGTAGTAAAGATTTGAGTGCTTAAAGGGTACAGTGAAGATTGACAGTATTTTCGGGTAGCAGAAAAAGATTACCTAACATTGAAGGAAGAAGTTTATTGGATTCTAGAATCCCAAAGAGTAGCAAGATTCCGGAATCCTTGAGAGTAACAAGATTCTAGAATCCCAAAGAGTAGCAACATTCCATGCTACCGATCCAGGGCAAGCAGTGGCTTCCCCCGGGTCTTTCTCAATAACAGACTATGGACTTTTCCTCCAAGAGTGACCACCCCTGACTTCAAACCTTTCTTAAAACCAGCTTCGCTATCCACTCTTAATGTAGTAGAGATGATATGGATGTCAGCTAGATATTAATAGACACTAATACAATCGTGCTTGTATACAGAAGCAACGTTCAATGTGTATTATTGAAGTTATTACTAATTTGAGAACGTGTGGGACAATGATAGGCCTATGTTTTTTACTGGATGTAATTTCTAGCAAAATTGTATACATTTTTCCTCCTGTTTGGAATGTTGTCCTTGTTCCTTATTTTCTACTCACTTCAAGAGTCCTTTTCCCCTGTTGAGTTCTGACATAATTGCAGTGAAGAACAATGAAGATACCATCGGCTGATAAGGGTTGAGGGCCATAACAACATCTGGAACAGATTCTGCCGTTTGATCCAGATGTGTGATCATGAGAGATGCTAGAGTGACCACCCCTGACTTCAATATCCCGTCCTAAGAGCATGACTTGAAGATATTCAGATTGATCCAGTCTACAATAGTCACAACTTTCCTAGAAGAGCAGGAACACTCTTTCTTCAAGTGAACTTGCTTTTTAGGAGCTGAAACCTTAGATTATGTTTAAATGTATTATATTAGAATAATATTTATCAGATACTCTAGGGCAGGGGTAGGCAATTCCGGTCCTCGAGAGCCGGAGCCAGGTCAGGTTTTCAGGATCTCCACCATGAATATGTATGAGACGGATTTGCATGCACTGCCTCCTTTAGATGGAAATCTATCTCATGCATATTTATTGTGGATATCCTGAAAACCTGACCTGGCTCCGGCTCTCGAGGACTGGAATTGCCTACCCCTGCTCTAGAGTAACCTTCCTAATATCTCTATTGGACTGCACTTAATTTATGGCTTATCCAGCTCTTTGGGAGCACCGGAGGAACACCATTGCACAACTTAAGTGTGGCATCTATATGGTTAATTTTTTTCTTGTCTAACAGTTACTTGTCTGCCCTTATGCAAAATGATTCATGACTTCACCAAACTCAAACTCAAAGATTACCAGGGTGGAATTCAAATTGAATGGGATTCGGAGGCCTCGTGGTTCCAAGGGATAGGCCTTTGGGCTAAAGGCCTTTTATTTGGAGGTATCATTAAGATCGTTGGACTCCTCCTTTGCTGCTGCATCCTTTCATGTGTAATCTCTGACTGCAAGTGCTCTCTCTCCCAATGCACAGCAAAACTAACCCTGGTACACAAAACTCCCCATTTCATCTTCCTCTGATGTCCTGGAAATGATCACCCTGCAGTGGAGGCTGCTCGGTGATCAAGAGGGGACTGAGGACATAAGCATTGCTCTGCTTTAAGGAGAATGGTAGCGGTGACCTCGCAACCTGGAGCTGGGGTACACAGAAGAACTGAGCTTATGGTATTAAGGCTGAGTGAATACTCTTAAGCAAGAGCTGCAGAGGCTTTCAGAAACCAAATCACAAGCTGAGCAGAAAACCAAAATCAGGAAGGGTGGAGGGGTCGTAGCCTATCAGAGTGATGCATCTGGAGTCTAAACAGCAGTTGTGGTTTTCAAATGAAAAACTGTGAGCTGGGCAGGGCAGGACATGGGTAAAGGAAAAATGCATTTAGGATATTGTAAAGGGGGTGGGGAAAAATATAAATTACAATGAATGTTGCTGGGCGTGAAAGCAGGAGCAGCCTCCATGGCGAAGAGCTCCGCAATCCTGGCCCTATGACGGCGAATAGCCCGAGGCTGGAGAGTGGCACAACGAGGACAGGAGTCCGTCGGGTGATCCGCACCCAGACAAAGAATACACCAGTGGTGCGGGTCTGTGATAGAAATAACCCGACCGCACTGGGAGCACTTAAACTCGGTAAGAGGCTGGGACATAAGTTTAATAAGCGGCTGCGGCGAACCGGGAGTCTCGAGTTGAAAAAACAAAAACTCACGATCGAGTCAGGAAAACAAGAAACAAACCGCACAGCGACTCCCGAATAAAATAAAGAAGCCGCGGTGCAAGAAAGGCACGTAGAAAAAGCGCAGAGAGAGACAGGGCTTTCTGGCTCCGCGGAAAACTAAGAACTGAAGACCACGAGGAGGGGATGCGCCCTCTAGTGGAGCAGGAAGGCAGCACTAGCAAACTTTGAGATCTTCAATCAAGTTTGCTTGAAAAGCTGTCCGCGACGGGGCTCCGTGGATGACGTCACCCACAAGTAGAGAATATGCTGCCTGCTTGTCCTGGGATAATGTAAATTACAATGAATGTTGCTGGGCGTGAAGGCAGATATTAGAGAGAAAACCAGGAACCTGCTCTTGTACTTGTACGAGATAACTTCCCCCTTTCTATACGTTCTGTATGCTGTTCCTATTGGTTGCAGAATAAATGATTGGAAGTTTTCTTTTAGGTCAGCTACTTCTCAGACACAGAGGATCGCTAATTGGAAAATGAAGACGTAAGGCTGGTACCGGGCAGACTTGCATGGTCTGAGTCCCGTACATGGCAGTTCAATTTAGGATGGGCTGGGGAGGGTTTTGACGTGAGCCCCGGCAATTTGGAAGACGAGGACAGGGCTGGGCCGACTTTTACAGTCTGTATCCCGCAGATCACGAGATGGTTTGGATAGGCTTCAATGGCAACTCCAGTAGTTGGACTTAGGCCCAGAAAAAAGACATTTAATAATGAAATTGTAATGCGTGCAATTAATAATAATAATAATTTTATTTTTATATACCGCCAAAGCCATAGTAGTTCGAGGCGGTTTACAACAAGAAGAGCTGGACAGTCAGTGAAGGAAAATAACAGGGAGGATTTGGGTTACATAAAGTCACAATGAGGGGGAAACAAGAAGATGTGAAAAGGAGTGCGATAGAGGGTTTAAGGGTTCTTGGTTACAAATCGGTTGAACAGGTTTGTTTGAATTAGTTTTCTGAAGTTAAGGTAGGATGAGGAGAGTTTGATGAAGTTGCCTAGCCAGTTGTTTTGTTGACTTGCTTGGAAGGCTAGCGTTCTGGCAGGTTTTTATTGAAAGGTGGCTGAACAGACGTATTCTACGTGTGGGTCTGGTGGAACAATTGAATTTAAAGTGGGAGACCAGGTATAGGGGGCCATGCCAAGGACAGATTTGAAGCAAAGACAGGGAAATTTGAATAGCCCTCTTGCTTCTAGTGGTAGCCAGTGGAGTTTTTGGTAGTAGGGGGTTATGTGGTCCCATTTTTTTATGCCGAAGAACAGTCGCACTGCAGAATTACTGTTCAGGTCTTTATCTGCTGTCATTTACTGTCGCTCTCTCACATTCCCAGAGAAAGATCTACACACAGACACACATGACCCTACTCCCAGATAAAACAATATAGCCCCCCCCCCCCACCCAAGAATATAGAAACATAACGGGAGGGGACAGAATGAGAGTAAATAAATCTCAGTGCGGATTTCCTGCCCCCTTCTCTGCTCTGACCTCTACTCCAGGCAAAGGTGGTAGGATGCAAACGCAGATCTCAGTGGCAGACTTAATGGCACATTAGAATGAAACTGGGTTCGCCTGTAATCACTGCCCAGGGCCAGAGAGAAGGTTTAATTTGTGATCAGTGAGCTAATGTGTTTTCCTCTGTGAATCTCTCTCGCTCTCGCACACACACACACACAGAAGTCAAGTTCATTCCTGTACAGGACTCATTTGAAACAGTTTTCTGCAAGAGAGAAAGAGCCGGACACTCCAGGGGTGTCCAACCTGTGGCCCCGTGAAGTATTTTGTGCGGCCCCGGTTGAGGGCGATGCAGTGTTTTCCTCTGCTGCCCCCGGGTGTTTACCGTCTTACTGGCTCCCTCCTCTGTCTTGCTGCAGCGTTTGCACATTTGTGCGGCCCCAGAAACATTTTTTTCGGCCAATGCGGCCCAGGGAAGCCAAAAGGTTGGACACCCCTGCTCTACACTTTCCCCAAAAAGCAACCAGTAGCTTTCACAGCAAAGCATTTCTGATATCTCATACACACCGTGACATGGCCAGTCTCCTTCTCACCCACTGAAGCAGTCATACCCAGAGTCACACGTGTGCTCGCACACACTGAAACAGTCACAGTCTCTCTCACGTATACAGATTGGGGCAGTCATGGCGCCTCTTTCTCACAGCATAGTCTCAAACACACATGGGAGTCGCATCCACAAGACACCAGCCATCTCCCTAATTACACATTCAGCACGTCTGAGAAAATGAGAGTTACTAGGACTGAAAAGCATTTGTAACTATCGCGCAGTTAAATGAAGGGGAAGGAACTGCGCTACCGACCCTTGGATCTCCTAAATCAGACTCTGCTAACCCGGCCCTGGGGTACACTGGGTGGGGGGGGGGGAGAAGGAACAAGGAGTAGGATATGGAGAGGCAGGGGGTGAGGGGGGACTGGTCAAACAGCTGGGAGAAAGATGGAGGGCAGTTTTAGGAGGCTAAGGAAGGGACGCAGAGCAGGCAAAGAAGAAGTCATCTGCTCTTCACCCACCATCACTCAGCTGAGAGCCTGGCTCTTCTCCAAGGCCTTTAATGCATGTGGTAAGTGTCCCTAGACTGGCTTGCTGCACACGCCCTGTAGCTCGGACCAGCTCCTCTTCCAATGTACATGTAATCTGCCTTCAATTTAGCCGCCCATCTATTCATCTCAATAACTTTTTCTACCCATCTTGTTCCGTCTATATAGAGTTATCATATGGCTCCAGAAAAAGGAGGACGGATTGAGACATCCAGGTTTTACTTCTACTGAAAGCAATGGAAGTAAAACCCGGATGTCTCAATCCGTCCTCCTTTTTCCTAATCCCACTGTGGGATCTCTGCTAAGCATCTCCTGTGACCCAACCACCGGCACCGTGACGGCTCTTCTGTCCCTGCTGCAGTATCCCTGACCCAGATGTAACAGTACAAATACATCAAAAAGAGCCATCAAGTACAAAAACCCACTGGAAGAGTGTGTGACCCTTCCCTGCTTTATGAAGTTTCACATTTTATGAAAATTTTGATGTATCGCAATATCATGAATTCAAAGCGATTTGCAATTAAAACCAGGGTCCTAATTATTAAGAACATAAGAAGTTGCCTCCGCTGAGGCAGACCATAGGTCCATCCTGCCCAGCGGTCCGCTCCCGCGGCGGCCCATCAGGCCCATTGCCTGAGTAGTGGTCTATACCTATCTATACCCCTCAATCCCTTTTTCTTCTAGGAATCTATCCAAACCTTCTTTGAAACCATTTAATGTTTTCTTGTCTACAACAGCCTCTGGAAGCACGTTCCATGTATCCACCACCCTCTAAGTGAAAAAGAACTTCCTAGCGTTTGTTCTAAACCTGTCCCCTTTCAATTTCTCCGAGTGCCCCCTTGTGCTCGTGGTGCCCCTTAATTTGAAAAATCTGTCCCTGTCTACTTTTTCTATGCCCTTCAGGATCTTGAAGGTTTCTATCATGTCTCCTCTAAGTCTCCGCTTTTCCAGGGAGAAAAGTCCCAACTGCTTCAATCTGTCGGTATATGGGAGATTTTCCATTCCCTTTATCAGTTTAGTTGCTCTTCTCTGGACTCCCTCAAGTACTGCCATGTCCTTCTTGAGGTACGGCGACCAGGACTGGACACAGTACTCCAGATGCGGCCGCACCATTGCACGATACAACGGCAACTACAAACATACACGAACATGACGAACTGATACATAGAGGAAGAATGGAGAACTACAATAAGCCTAGTAAAGGACACATGAAAGGAAACTACAAAAGGAGGGTAAAAAAATTGAAAAGTATTGAGAAAAATAAAAAAGACACAGGACACGTGGGTTTATGCAGAGAATGGGATGAAAAGAGACTCCGATGATTAGGTCTCAAAAGCATCCTTGTACAACCAGCATTTTAACAGTGGGCCAGGCAGCTGCACTGCACTGACCAGGATGAAGGAGGCACAGAGAATTTTAATGGTTGAGGACCAGGGTCAGGATCAGGATTGTTCCGAGAGGCTGAATAAACTTAGCATCAGACTTAAACTCCTTCAAATAGAAGAAGTGCCCACCAGGTTTTATTTTGAAGCAAATGCAGCTTTACTACTGCTTTCAATTAATGAAATGACCAACTATTTACACAGCTCTCCTCCCCAGTACAGATAATACCTCTTTTTTAAAGATATTATAAGACTGTTCCTTTAGTTAAAGATGTTACAGTTCAGTAAAATATACCTTAATGGAAAAACACAGCCAGCTTGAAAACAACTCCCAATAGTTGCATGTAAACATAAGAACATAAGAATTGCCGCCGCCGGGTCAGACCAGTGGTCCATCGTGTCCAGCAATCCGCTCACGCGGCGGCCCTTAGGTCAAAGACCAGCACCCTAACTGAGTCTAGCCTTACCTGCGTACGTTCTGGTTCAGCAGGAACTTGTCTAACTTTGTCTTGAATCCTGGAGAATGTTTTCCCCTATAACAGACTCCAGAAGAGCGTTCCAGCTTTCTACCACTCTCTGGGTGAAGAAGAATTACCTTACGTTTGTGCAGAATCTTTCCCCTTTCAACTTTAGAGAGTGCCCTCTCGTTCTCTACCTTGGAGAGAGTGAACAACCTGTCTTTATCTACTAAGTCTATTCCCTTCATTATCTTGAATGTTTCGAACATGTCCCCTCTCAGTCTCCTCTTTTCAAGGGAGAAGAGGCCCAGCTTCTCTAATCTCTCACTTTACGGCAACTCCTCCAGCCCCTTAACCATTTTAGTCGCTCTTCTCTGGACCCTTTCGAGTAGTACGGTGACCAGTGCTGGACGCAGTATTCCAGGTGGGAGTGTACCATGGCCCGTTTCAGCGATCTGTTCATGATCCTCTTCTTAATCATTCCTAGCATTCTGTTTGCCCTTTTTGCTGCCGTGGCGCATTGCGCGGATGGCTTCATTGACTTGTCTACCAGTACTCCCAAGTCCAGGGGGGTCTCTCCGAGTACTGCACCAGACATCCTGTATAAGATTTTTGTTACCTACATTTAGCTTAACTGGAGCAGAAAAAGAAAGTCCCCCTTTGCCTGAGATGTAACCAGTCCCTTGGCTGGAAAAGGGCTGTCGTCTGGATGCAAACACATTCCTTAAATAAATCTCCTTCGCCTTCTCCTTCTTCACCTGGATTTCTCTAGGATGCAGTGGTTCCCCAGACCACCACACAGTACCAGGCAGCAACTTTGTTAATTCTGGCTCTGGGCCCAGGAACTCATGAATCCTTGTTCCAAAAACACGTGTGTCCTCCCTTTGGAGTATAGGCAGGCTGATTCTTAAAACTTCAGAAAACAGTGGCAGACTTGACAGAAAATAAAATTATGGGCTCTCCCTATGAGATGGAAGGTCAGAGGTAGGAATTTTGGCAGGCAAAGCAGGAGCTTAAATTTCTTTGGGCTGTTCACTTCTTCCACCAGGAACATCCTTCAAGAATAAACTCCTCCTTCACTTCCGGCAAGATGATTGAATCACTGATCAAGGATAGCATAGTTCAGCACTTGGACACACACGACTTGATGAAACCCAGTCAACATGGATTCAGGAAAGGGAAATCGTGTTTGACGAATTTACTCCAATTCTTTGAGACCGTGAACGAGCAAATTGATAGTGGAAAGCCGGTGGACATAATATACTTGGATTTCCAGAAAGCGTTCGACAAAGTTCCACACGAAAGACTTCTCAGGAAACTACAAAGCCATGGCATAGAGGGAGATATACAAAGATGGATAGGCAAATGGCTGGAAAACCGAAAGCAGAGAGTGGGCATAAATGGGAAGTTCTCTGACTGGGAGAAAGTGACTAGTGGTGTACCCCAGGGCTCGGTACTTGGGCCGATCCTTTTTAATATTTATATCAATGACTTGGAAAACGGAACATCCAGTGAGATCATCAAGTTTGCAGACGACACAAAACTCTGCCGGGCAATCAGATCGCAGGAGGATAGTGAGGAACTCCAGAGCGATTTGTGTCGGTTAGAAAAATGGGCGGAGAAATGGCAAATGAGGTTCAACGTGGAGAAATGCAAGGTAATGCATTTAGGCAGTAAGAATAAGGAATACGAGTACAAAATGACAGGTGCAACTCTGGGGAAAAGTGAACAAGAAAGGGATCTGGGTGTACTGATAGATAGGACCCTGAAGCCGTCGGCACAATGCGCGGCAGCGGCAAATAAGGCAAATAGAATGTTGGGCATGATAAAGAAAGGAATCTCGAGTAGATCGGAGAAAGTTATAATGCCGCTTTATAGGGCAATGGTCAGACCCCACTTGGAATACTGCGTCCAACATTGGTCTCCCTACCTAAAGAAGGATATAAAACTGCTGGAGAGGGTGCAGAGACGAGCAACTAAACTAGTGAAGGGTATGGAGAAACTGGAATATGAGGAACGACTTAAAAAACTGGGATTGTTCTCCCTTGAGAAAAGGAGACTGCGTGGGGATATGATCGAGACCTTCAAAATACTGAAAGGAATCGACAAAATAGAGCAGAGAAGATTATTTACATTGTCCAATTTGACACGGACAAGAGGACATGAAATGAAGCTAAGGGGGGGCAAGTTCAGGACTAATATCAGGAAGTTCTGCTTCACACAGAGAGTGGTTGACATCTGGAATACTCTCCCAGGGGAGATTATTGCGGAATCGATAGTCCTAGGCTTCAAAAGCAAACTAGATGCATATCTCCTTGAGAGAGGCATATAAAGTATGGTTGGCTATAAAATAAACCAGGTGTATACCTGGCGGGGCCTCTGCGTGTGCGGATCGCCGGACTTGATGGACCGAAGGTCTGATCCGGAGATGGCGCTTCTTATGTTCTTATGTTCCACTGGTGTCCATAGCTTCTAGAAGATTCTGGAGCCAGAAGTTGTGAGCTTCCAAGCTGGTACAGGAAGTACCCAGGAAAAACAACAGGTTAAAAGTTCACAAGAGTGAAAAACCTAGTAACAATTTAGTAATTGGCTCTTGACATAATAATGTACACTTCCCCCTCTGTATTAGCGAATTCCGTATCTACAGATTTGGTTATTTGCAATTTTTGACCAAAAAAATAAATTTTTATTTTTGGGGCTCTTTTTAGCCCTGGAAGTCTCTCCCACTTAAGTCTTACCTGGTGGTCTAGCGGATTTTCAGGCAGGAGCGATCTTCCCATGCTCCTGCTCCGTGCAGATTGCTCACAGGAAATGGCTCGAGAGACTACGGGAGCTCAAGGCAGCCATTTCCTGTGAGTGATCTGCATGGGGCAGAAGCGTGGGAAGATTGCTCCTGCCTGAAAACCCACTAGACCACCAGGTAAGGCTTAAGGGGGGGCTTACAGGGCTAAAATTAGCCAGGAGAAGCCGGGGATAAGGGCAGAACCGGCCCAAATATTATTCGCAGTTTTTCCACATTCGCGGGCCGGCTCTGCCCCTAACCCCCGCGAATACGGAGGGGGAAGTGTATTTTTAAGATGATAATTTTGTGGATCATCTTAAGGATAATTAGACAGTACATAGAAATGATGTTTATTATTACACATGTTTCATACAAGCACATGCTGTTTGTCTAAGACCCCTTTCATCAAGTTGCTTTCGATCACCGGCCGCTGTGGTAAAAGCTTTGAGGCTCAAAGGAATTCTATGAGCATTGGAGCTTTTACTGAAGCGATAAAAAAAACAAACAAACCCTAATACAGCTTGATAAAAGGGGGCCTAAGACAGGCTTAAAATAGTAGTTTAAAGTTTTTATTAAAATTTGATGTACACGCATTGTCAAGTATTTCAAAGCGTATTACAAATTTAAAAACACTATATATAAAGATGAAATGTGACATTTGCACTTTTGGAAGGGTATAAATATACTTTATCAATAACTATATCTATAATAATTTTTAATGGGGAAATATGTTGATCTTATTATATATTCTAAGGATTTTAAGTGATGTATAAAGTGTAAAATGTATCTTTTTTCTTGTATTCACTTAATGAAAGTATTAAAAATGAATAAAGAATAAAAAAAACAAACACTATAATAAATTAATACAAATTAATATATACTTACAAAAATCTGATACAGGTATAAAAGGAAAGGGGGAAGAACTACAATAATGAAAGAAAGAGTAAGGGTAACACAGGGAGGGCAAAGATAAAAAGAGACAGCAGAAGTAGAGAGATATCAAATCAATTAAGTCTCAGAGATGAGGACTAATTAAGTACTGGATGTTAAAATATAAAGTTTAAAATCGTCTTAATTAGATCTCAAAGGCATCTCTACACAACCTTTGAATTTTTCTAATGATGTTTCTCCACGCAAATAGCTTGGTAAAGTGTTCCAGAGCAGAGGAGCTCGGACCGAAAAGATCGCAGACCTCCTTGGAAGGGAGGGAATAGTCAAGAGATTCTGCTCGGTTCAGCTTAATGTCCTAAATGGAGTATATCGTATAAGAAAACGGTGCATTTGGTAGACGGATTTTGAAGGTTATTAATGCAATTTTGTATGTGTGTCGATAAGAGATTGGTAACCAATGTGCTTTTTTCAGAAGTGGAGTCACATGATCATATTTTTTAGACTTGGTGATAATTTTTATTGCTGTGTTTTGTATTATTTGAAATCTTCTCAATTCTTTCTGTGTTATGCCTTTCTATAGTGTATTACAATTATCCAACCTAGAGAGTGAATTAGGATCTAATCTAATCTAATCTAAATCTTGGGTCTATATACCGCATCATCTCCGCAGATGGAGCTCGACACGGTTTACATGGTTAGGGAAGGAACGGAACTCCAGTGGAATTATATAAGTATGAGAGAAGAGAGGTTGGTGTGAGAGTGCCAGGAGCGGGACGGGGTTACGTTCTGGAGAAGAGCCAGGTCTTCAGATGCTTACGGAATGGTAGAAGGGGGCTCAAATTGCGGAGAGGGGAAGGGAGACTGTTCCAGAGCTGAGTGATTCTGAAAGGGAGGGAAGAGCCAAGTTTACCAACAAGGGAGATGCCTTTTAAGGAGGGGTAGGATAGTTTTAATTTTTGAGTGGATCTAGTGGAGGTTGGATTTGAGGAATTCCAGGATAGAGGGATAAAAGGAGGAAGGATACCGTGGAGGATCTTGAAGGTTAGGCAGGCACATTTAAAGTAGACCCTGGAAATAACGGGAAGCCAGTGGAGTTTGGATAGGAGCGGTGTGACATGGTCAAATTTACTTTTTGAGAAGATAAGTTTGGCCGCGGTGTTCTGGATTAGTTGGAGTCTGTGGAGGCTTTTCTTTGTTAAGCTTAGGATGTTTAAGGCATCTGGTTCTAACATTTTTGCTAAAGATCTGATTAATTAGAAGCAGTTTTTCTCTTTTACTAATGAGCTGATCTGGTCATGGTATGAAAGTTTCTGATCTAAGATTACTCCAAGAATTTTTGTAGTTGTTACAATTTCTAAGGGAAAGTTATCTCAAAGTAGTTGTGATGACACTAAGATTCTCTTTCCATGGGAAGAACATTGCTGTAGATTTAGATATATTTAAAGCCAACAAAGTGTCTTTCAGCTACTGACTTATTTGCTGCAATTTAATATATTTGAAATTTCATGTTTAAGCACTTTCAGAAGTTTGGTTTGAATACCATCCAGTCCTGGTGATTTGCTCATTTCACTGTGAATTGCTTCCGTTCTTCTACAACTTGCTCTGTTGTACAACCTCTTCAAGCTATGTTTTGTGCCAACTCTTTTGTGGACTTCCTACTTCTATGTCCTTGAAAAAGTATTAGGATCAAAATTTGAGATGATTTGTGTAAGTTAATTTGCAAGTTACCCAGACTATTTGCTGTTTTTAAAATTCCCACATTACAGAGTGGTATCATTTTGTCAAGCTAATTTGATGTTTGGCCAAAATTTAACTGGTTCAGTGAGGGAGAGATTGAAAAAACCTATCAGCAGGAGTAAAAATTCAGTGCAAAGAATAGCAGAGTGATGAACTTGGGGAGCAGAAATCCAAAGGAACCGTATGTGCTGAGAGGTTGATTGATATGCATGGATGGGGAGAGGAGCCTTGGGGTGATACCACCATATCACCGCCGTATACCTCGACTCACACTGGCTCCCAATACAAGCAAGAATACGATTCAGATTTTACTGTCTACTATTTAAAGCCATGAATGGACACAGCCCAGCTTAGATGAACAACCGCCTTATCCGAACTACCACAACCAGGCAAAGGAGAACCCAGACACCATTCACACCCCCCCCCAGAGGTGTCAAATGCAAAAAAAGTACGATGGCCTACTGGCCACGCAGCGAAACTAGACCGCCAACTATCCAATCTACTGACCACAACACCAGACTACAAAACTTTCAGAAAAGAACTAAAAACCCTACCATTCAAGAAATCCATCAAAACAAACTAACACCGCAGGAAGCACTTCAGTCCCCTGAAGTAACCGTTCAACTCTAGCGAAGAACATCAAGAAAGGGAACAAATCCTTCTTCAGATACATTAGCGACAGGAAAAAGAACACAAATGGGATAGTACACCTTAGAACGCCAGACGGGAATTATGTGGAAACTGACTCCGATAAAGCCAAACTACTGAATGATTACTTCTGTTCAGTCTTTACCTGCGAGGCACCAGGGCATGGGCCTCGGTTGGATGCAAAGCAAAGCACGGATGACCCATTTCAGAAGTTTGAGTTCACACCAGCTGATGTTTACAAAGAACTGTCAAGACTCAAGGTGAACAAAGCCATGGGACCGGACAATCTGCACCCAAGAGTGCTCAGAGAGCTATGCGATGTTTTGGCGGAACCGTTAGCCATGCTCTTCAATCTCTCCCTAAGTACGGGGAGAGTCCCCCTGGACTGGAAAACTGCCAATGTTGTTCCTCTGCACAAAAAGGGTTGCAGAGCGGAGGCTGCGAATTACAGACCAGTAAGTCTCACATCAATAGTGTGTAAACTCATGGAAACTCTACTTAAAGGGAAATTAGACACGATATTGGATGAGGGGAATCTGAGGGATCCCTGTCAACATGGATTCACTAGGGGCAGGTCATGCCAATCCAATCTTATCAGCTTCTTTGACTGGGTGACAGGAAAGCTAGACTCGGGAGAGTCTCTGGACATAGTGTACTTGAATTTTAGTAAAGCGTTTGACAGTGTCCCACACCGTAGACTATTAAACAAGATGAAATCGATGGGGTTAGGTGAGAAACTAACGGCATGGGTCAATTATTGGCTGAGTGGAAGACTTCAGAGGGTGGTGGTCAATGGCACCCTCTCTAAGACATCGGAGGTGACTAGCGGAGTGCCGCAGGGCTCAGTCCTGGGACCATCCCTTTTTAACATATTCATAAGGGACTTGACCCGAGGGCTTCAGGGAAAAGTAGCGCTGTTTGCCGACGCCGGCAAACTGTGTAATATAGTAGGTGAAAGCGATCTCACGGATGGTATGGTGCAGGATCTGATCAAGTTGGAAAACTGGTCCTCAACATGGCAGCTGGGCTTCAACGCAAAGAAGTGTAAGGTGATGCATCTCGGCAGCAGAAATCCATGCAGAACATACACCTTGAATGGAGAAACACTAGCTAGGACTTCAGAAGAACGGGATCCAAGGCAAGGCAAATGCTGGGATGTATCAATAGAAGCTTCGTCAGCCGTAAACCTGAAGTCATAATGCCACTGTACAGAACCATGGTGAGACCTCATCTGGAGTACTGTGTGCAATTTTGGAGGCCACATTACCATAAATATGTACTTCGAGCTGAGTTGGTCCAGCGAATGGCCACTAGGATGGTCTCCGGACTCAAGGGTCTCTCATACGAGGAAAGACTGGGCAAGTTGCAGCTCTACTCTCTAGAGAAGCGCAGGGAGAGGGGTGAGATGATTGAGACATTTAAGTACGTCACAGGTCGTGTCGAGGTGGAAAACGACATATTCTTTCCTAAGGGACCTTCAGTCACAAGGGGGCACCCGCTCAAACTCAGAGGAGGGAGATTTGGTGGTGACACCAGGAAGTATTTCTTTACAGTGGTGGATCATTGGAACAAACTACCGGTGCAGGTGATCAAGGCCACTAGCGTGCTTGACTTTAAGAATAAATGGGACATCCACGTGGGATCTCTAGTGGGTCGAGCAGCACTCTGACTTAATGGGGTGGGACAGTGGAGTGGGCAGACTTGATGGGCTATAGCCCTTTTCTGCCGTCATCTTTCTATGTTTCTATGTTTCTAACTCTAACTCTTCTGGAAATGTCCAGATAGCCTCTTAGGTAATCTGCCTTGAACCACAAGGTAATGGCAGAATAAAAGCCACTAATGAAATGTAATAGTGCAACTAAGCTGTGGCCGTAGCCAGGAAGATGCTAGGCTGTATAGAAAGAGGCGTAGAAAGTGTTGACACCCCTGTACAGGTGATTGGTGAGGCCCCGCCTGGAGTACTGTGCTCAGTTTTGGAGGCCACAATTGGCTAAGAATGTAAAAAGACTTGAAGCAGTCCAAACTAGAGAGCTGCACGGGAACGGGGACGACGGGGATCCCGCGTGACCCGCGGGGATCCCGCGGGTTCCCTCTTCGGGTCACGGGGATCCCTTGGGGACGCCTCCGAGGGTCGCGGGGTTCCTGCGGGGTTGGATGCGAGGCTCGTCTTCTCCCTACCTGCCCTGCCGCAGCACACAGCCGATTGGAACGGAAGTCTTCCACGACGTCAGCGCTGACGTCGGAGGGAGGGCTTAAGCAAAGCCCTCCCTACCTCCGACGTCAGCGCTGACATCGGGAAGACTTACGTTTCGATCGGCTATGTGCTGCGATCGGCAGTGGCGTACCAAGGGGGGGCGGGGAGGGTGATCCGCCCTGGGTGCAGCCATAGGGAAGGGGGTGCACAGCCGGCCAGGTCCCCTTACCTTTGTGGCGCTTCCTCCGACCGATCGACAACAGGCCCGGTCCGACAAACCTCCCTGCCCTGTAGCCGCGAATCTAAATTACTTTCTTACAGCAGCTTCAATACTCCAGCTGCTGTAAGAAGGTAATTTAGATTCGTGGCTACAGGGCAGGGAGGTTTGTCGGACCGGGCCTGTTCTGTTGTCAGTCGGGCGGGGAAGCGCCACAAAGGTAAGGGGCAGGGAGGGAGAAAGGAAGGAAATGTGGAGTGGAGAGTAAAAGACGCTTAAGGTAAAGCTGAAGGGGGAGAAGGACGCTGAAAGGACATGGGGAAGATGGGGGGAGAAGGACGCTGAAAGGACATGGGGAAGACAGGGGGGGGGGAGAAGGATGCTGAAAGCATATGGGGAAGACAAAGGGGTGGAGAAGGACGCTGAAAGGACATGGGGAAGACGGAGGGGGAGAAGGACGCTGAAAAGACATGGGGAAGACGGGGGGGAGAAGGACGCTGAAAGCACATGGGGAAGACAGAGGGGGGAGAAGAACACTGAAAGCACATGGGGAAGACAGAGGGTGGAGAAGAACACTGAAAGCACATGGGGAAGACAGAGGGGGGAGAAGGATGCTGAAAGGACATGGGGAAGACGGGGGGAGAAGGACGCTGAAAGGACATGGGGAAGACAGGGGGAGAAGGACGCAGAAAGGATATGGGGAAGACAGAGGGGGAAGAAGGACGTTGAAAGCACATGGGGAAGACAAAGGGGTGGAGAAGGATGCTGAAAGGACATGGGGAAGACGGAGGGGAAGGACACTGAAAGGACATGGGGAAGACGGGGGGAGAAGGACGCTGAAAGCACATGGGGAAGACAAAGGGGGGGAGAAGGACGCTGACAGAACATGGGGAAGATGGGGGGAGAGAAGGACGCTGAAAGGAAATGGGGAAGAGAGAGTGGGGAGAAGACACTGGCAGGGAAGAAGACAGAGATGCCAGACTATGGGGGGAGAGAAGGGAAGAAGATGGGTGCCAGACCAATTTCGAAGGGGGGAGAAAGGGAGAGGCACAGTAACAGAGCAAATGGAAGATGCAGAGAGAAGAGAGATAGTGGATGGAAGGAATTGAATGAGAACATGAGGAAAGCAAAAACCAGGCAACAAAAGTAGGAAAAAAATTATATTTTTTTCCTTTAGGATAAAGTAGTATATTAGTTGTGTTGATAAAAATTTATATAACATTAGAGGCTCTGGTAGAAACCTGTTTACAAAGTATGTATTCTTCCCAATTAATATTTCCAAATTAATAAAGTTTTTTTTCTTATTTGTAAATGGTTTCTACCAGAGCCTTTAATTCAGTAGCATAATTAAATGAAATAACTATTTCTGCAGTTTATAGAGACGGGTGGGGACGAAGGGGATTCCTCGCGGGGACGGGTGGGGATGGAGGGGATTCCTCGCGGGGACAGGTGGGGACGGAGGGATTCCTCACGGGGACGGGTGGGATTCCTCACGGGGACGGTTGGGATTTCTGTCCCCGCGCAACTCTCTAGTCCAAACACACGCACAACATCTGTCCCCATTAAAAAAAATAAATTAAAAAGGCTTCCTGACCCCAACAGCTGAGCGACAGGAGGCTGTTCGGGATTTTTTTATGCATGTGTTGAGTCGGTGGGGCAAGATTTTTTAAATTTTTATTTCTCTTTTTTTACACGTTTTCTATCCTATCAAGAATTGTAGTTCCTCCCTCTCTCCTTTTGTTATTAGTTCTGTTTTTACATGTGATTTTATTTATCATAATATTGTATCCCCTTTTTTTAACTTGTAAATTGCTTAGAATTACTGATAAGCATAAGAACATAAGAAAAGCCTTCACCAGATCAGACCGAGGTCCATCCAGCGTCCTTCTCCCCCTTCAGCTTTACCTTAACCTGACTGGATTCCGGCCCTCGAGGACCGGAGTTGCCCACCCCTGCTCTAGAGTGTGTGTATGTGAGAGAGAGAGAGAAGCTCCCATCTTCTTGTTCCACAGATCATGCTCAGTTTCTCACTACTCTATCCTGAGAGGCAAAACATACTTTCCTTTCTGTTGAGTCTTGCCCCAGGCTCAGAACCCAGCAATGCAGAGGGGTCCAGAAAGGTGTCTGATTCATCACCTTGGCAGGTATGATTGGGAGTGAGAGTTAATCAATAAGGAGCAGAGAGGTGTCAGCACCAGGGACTGTCCGTGTTAGGATTTATGAAGGCAACAGCACAAAGATTGACAAGAAACTGCTGAACTTACGCTCGGCAAGATTTCACCATTAAGTTTATCAAATTAAAATGATCTTAAAGCAATGGTCTCAAACTTACGGCCCCGCCAGGTATTATTTTGAGGCCCTCGGTATGTTTACCATAATCATAAAAGTAAAATAAAACCGTTTCTTGATCATACGTCTCTTAAATGACAATATTATTATTAAGACTTAGCCAAAAGGAAAGATTTATTAACTATAAAGAGTTTTATTGTCATTTCTTTAATAAGACATTAATTATTTTTCCTGAGGCCCTCCAAGGACCTACAAATCCCAAATGTGGCCCTGCAAAGGGTTGGAGTTGGAGGCCACTGACTTAACTGTAACCATGACATCCTGTTTGTCTTTGGGAAGCAGAGCTGAGAGTGTGATGTCATAATGCCTCATTCCACCAATAAGAGCCAACCTCATCAGTGATGTCACAATGGCTTGATTGTCCTGTTCTCCCCTCTGAACCTCCAACCCAGCCAACAGATTAACCCTTTCCCTTAACTCAGTGGTCTCAAACTCGCGGCCCGCCAGGTCCTATTTTGAGGCCCTCGGTATGTTTATCCTAATCACAAAAGTAAAATAAAACCGTTTCTTGATCATCTGTCTCTTTATTATTAAGACTTAGCCAAAAGGAAAGATTTATAAACTATAAAGAGTTTTACCTCATTTCCTTAATAAGACTTTAATTATTTTTTCTGAGGCCCTCCAAGGACCTACAAATCCAAAATGTGGCCCCGCAAAGGGTTTGAGTTGGAGACCACTGTCTTAAAGGGTCCCTGAAAGATACAGACAAGCGTTTGTGGGTGGGACGAAGCCAGGCTAAGAAATTCACTGAGAGCTGAGGCAGAAGTTTACAAAGGTGTGTTAAACCGCCTACTGCACTAGTACCTAACGCCTCCATTGACGAGGCGTTAGGATTTCAGGCTGCCGCGAGGGTTAGTGCGTGATGAAATGTCCGACGTGCTAACCCCCCTAGCGCGCCTTGATCAAAGGAGCCCTCAGTCTCTTCTACACCTTGGGCTAGATGCACCAAACCCACCGATCAAGTCCCGACCCGATTCACTAACCTCGTGGCCAATCATCCTCCAATCTGATCTGATCCGCGCATGCAAATGAGGGGAAATGGCATGTAAAGTAGGCAGGCAGCGATTCACTGAGACGGCTGGACGATCAACAAACAAGCGACTGCTGGGGACCCATTGCTCGCGTCATTTCCAACTGCATCTCCTGCTCTCTGCCCCGATCGCCGCCCTGCTCTCTCTGCCCTGACTTTCCTGGCCTTCCCCCGTAGTGTGAGCCCGTGGTTTTAAAGCAAGTTAAAACCAAGGGCTTGCTACAAAAGTTAAACACAATAAGGTCGCTGCTCTGTAAGCATGCGCAGACCATCTACAGATCGCTATTCAGCGACCCGTGCAGTCGCTTGGGGGCGTGGTTCCGAGCATCACGAATCAGCCCCCCGCCCACCTATCGGATCCGATCCGTGGGCTTAGTGAATTTAGCCCCTTGTCTCTGTTCAGCTGCATCCTTAAATCAGCCTCTAGACCAGTGGTCTCCAACTCCAACCCTTTGCAGGGCCACATTTGGGATTTGTAGGTACTTGGAGGGCCGTAGAAAAAATAGTTAATGTCTTATTAAGGAAATGAGGTAAAACTCTTTATAGTTTATAAATCTTTCCTTTTGGCTAAGTCTTAATAATAAAGAGACAGATGATCAAGAAACGGTTTTATTTTACTTTTGTGATTAGGATAAACATACCGAGGGCCTCAAAATAGGACCTGGCGGGCCGCGAGTTTGAGACCACTGAGTTAAGGGAAAGGGTTAATCTGCTGGCTGGGTTGGAGGTTCAGAGGGGAGAACAGGACAATCAAGCCATTGTGACATCACTGATGAGGTTGGCTCTTATTGGTGGAATGAGGCATTATGACATCACACTCTCAGCTCTGCTTCCCAAAGACAAACAGGATGTCATGGTTACAGTTAAGTCAGTGGCCTCCAACTCCAACCCTTTGCAGGGCCACATTTGGGATTTGTAGGTACTTGGAGGGCCTCTGAAAAAATAGTTAATGTCTTATTAAAGAAATGACAATTTTGCATGAGGTAAAACTCTTTATAGTTTAGAAATCTTTCCTTTGGCTAAGTCTTAATAATAATATTGTAATTTATAGCTAAAGAGACATATGATCAAGAAACTGTTTTATTTTATTTTTGTGATTTTGATAAACATACCGAAGGCCTCAAAACAGTACCTGTTGGGCCGTATGTGGCCCCCGGGCCGTGAGTTTGAGACCACTGCTCTATACACAGAGGGCCGCATGGATGTCAGTGTCTTCCCTGGTGGGCTGCAAAAGTATGCAAAACCAAAACCGAAAATGTGAAAAATAAAGCAAAAAGTTCACTAAGAAACGATGGAAATGAACATTAGAGCGACTAGTCTGAAAATATTTGTGAAATACGGTATTCAAAATGGCTGAAGCTCTGCTTAATGACATCCTCTGTATACTTCCCATGATCCTCCCCTGCCTTAAATGGATAAAGTGTGCCCCTTATAATGCAGAACTGGTTCTTCCATACATTTCACTGAGAGAAATGAATTGCTCTTTAAGGATCAAGGACCAGTTCGTACTGGACTTGATGACATCACAGCTTTTAAGATGGCACAAGCTGTGACATCAGTGCTTTAGCATGTAGAGATACATGTGCTAATCAAACCACACTGCAGCACTGCATACTAATTAACCAAAATACTTATGTTTTTCCCACTAAAAAATAATTTCTCAATGGCAGTTAATTAGTCTAATTAGAGGTAATTAAGGAACTCAGAATATAAAGCTCATCAAAGCTGGATTACTCGATCATTGTTCCTTCTTATTCGTGTGCGTTGAAGAGATCAGGGAGCCATCACAGAGCCTGGAGCGCAGAACTTCAAGTGGGGACCCAGTGGGGTAACAAAGAGCAGAACAGGAAAGAAACATAGAAAGATGACGGCAGAAAAGGGCCACAGCCCATCAAGTCTGCCCACTCCATTTACCCACCCTATTAAGTCTGAGTGCTAATGACTTAGTTCCTTAACTCGACCGTCGCAGGGATCCCACATGGATGTCCCATTTATTCTTAAAGTCGAACACACTGGTGGCCTTGATCACCTGTACCGGAAGTTTGTTCCAGTGATCTATCACCCTTTCTGTGAAGAAATACTTCCTGATGTCACCACTAAATTTCCCTCCTCTGAGTTTGAGCGGGTGCCCCCTTGTGATCGAGGGTCCCTTGGGAAAGAATATATCGTTTTCCACCTCTACACGACCTGTGACGTACTTGAATGTCTCGATCATGTCACCCCTTTCCCTGCGCTCCTCTAGGGTATAGAGCTGCAGCTTGCCCAGTCTTTCTTCGTATGAGAGACCCTTGAGTCCAGCGACCATCCTAGTGGCCATCCGCTGGACCGACTCAGCTCGAAGCACATCTTTCCGGTAATGTGGTTCGAGCTGAGAAGGTGCTGCACGATGGAATAAGAAAATTGAATGTCATCTCATCACCACTTAGGTCTTTAATTGGTAAAGGCGAAATATCAAATCAATTATTAAAAGAGATGGCTGAGGGGAGATATGATTGAAGTCTACAAAATCCTGAGTGGAGTAGAACATAGAAACATAGAATATGATGGCAGAAAAGGGCCTTCGGCCCAAATCTGTCACTCAAATAACCCTCCCCTCTAAGTTCTTCTTTGAAGTGAACCCACGTTTTGATCCCATTTGTTCAAGCATCCTAAGAAAATGGATCCTGAAGCTTTTATTGAATTCAAGTAGGCTCATTTTGACCTATGAGGTCCAGAAAAATTCATTTATTTAGTATGCAAAATCTATATCATCTTCAGTTTCCACCTCTAAAGGCACCGACTTAACAGCTACAAAATCCAACTACCCAGGCCAAAAAGTATTCTGTCTTTTATATTCTGTGGTGAAATGTCAATTTCAATGTCTTCATGAAAAGGTTGATGTGGCCATCTATGAATTATTAATCAGCTTCGACCAAACCAAAATAAAAATGGGGCAAGCTCTTTGGCAACACAGTAGCAAAGAAAATACAGAATTGATTTTAAACATCAACTGGAATGACAAATCGATCCAGATGACCTTGGAGTAATCCTGTACCACACACTTTCCTTCAAGATCCACCCAGAAACCCTGGAATGTTGCTACACCTTGGGTTTTGGCCAGGTACTAGTGGTTTGGCCACCGTGAGAACGGGCTACTGGGCTTGATGGATCATTGGTCTGACCTAGTAAAGCTATTCTTAGGTTCTTATGAAGTCATCATTCATCAGCTCTAAGCTCCAAATAAGGTCCACCCCATCCCCACTCCCGATCAGAGCCAGCAAACACAGTCATCGCAGGACCTTGCAGCAACTCCCCATGTCTGTCGGTCCACCCCCCTCTGACGTCACTTATTCCGGATGCGTTGCCGTCGATGCTAGCGGAGGGGGGGGGGGGGGCACTGTTGTCAATTTCCCAGCACTACCAATCTTTCCCAGGGGAGGGGGCCCAGCACTGCCAATCTTTTACGGGGGACCCATGTTGCTGAAAGAAAGAAATAAACAAACAACCAAAAACCTGAATCCTCTGTTTGTTTCTTCAGCAGGCCCCCCTGACAACTTCGGGCCCTAGGCATGTGCCTACTGGGCCTACCCATTAATCTGGCCCTGCTGGTAACCCTACCTAAGGGCATCCCTTCTCTCCTAGCAACCCGACCAATCTGCCTTGCTGGACAGATTTGCCAGGTCAGACCTCCTAACTATCACTGCCCTGGCGGTCTAGTGACTTGACCCCCTTCCCCCCTTAGCCCTGGTAGTCCATGCTACTGAGTCATAAGGAGGCAGGAGGCATGTCCACTTCCTCATGCCTCTGGGCCGCCCTTTTCAATAATGGTAGCACCATGTCACTGCCCGATGCATCCTGGAATACACAAGATGGGGCCTAGGTACCAAACAAACATGTTTTTTCTTATAAGACATAGGCCGTAGTGTGTATGGCCAACTTTGCTTGTACTAAAGGACAGCATTTCACTCTTTTTGAAGCTCCCTCAGGTGCTGAATTCCTCTTTCAGTAAAGCATCTTAACAAGATCTATTTTTGAGGCAGGGCCTAAGACGTTATTCAGTAGTTCCTATAACACTGATAGCTGTAAAGATATGAACAGGTTTTCTACCTTCTGTGGGTAGAAGAGGAGGGACATTGGAATGGGGGGGACACAGTGTTCGTCCTGTGTTAGGTCATCAGGACACCCTATGTAGCTCTTTATAGCTCATTACTATAGTTTCCAAAGAGACAGAGGAGAGGAAATGTTTGAAAAAGAACAATGTTTGTTTGGTACCTAGGCCCCATCTTGTGCATCCCAGGATGCATTGGGTAGGGACTGCAAATGAAAGAAACCCCCTCTACCTACCACACATCACAGCAGCGTGTTTAAACAGTTCTGAGCTAATACAGCCCTGACAAAACAGCAATGTGGCCATGAAATGATCGTCGGCTGGCTGCACATAGTTGCCATTAGTTGTTTGGCAAATTTTGAACTGCTGTTTTGTAATTCAGCTTTGCAATTGTCTCTGCAACCAAAGTTTTTTACGCCTGTGATGTGTGGTAGGTAGAGTGGGTTTCTTTTGTTTGCTTTGACGTGCGTTGCTTATGAGCCTAGCATTCTTTTTGTGTTCTTTGTGTTTGGGGGCAGTGGCGTATCTAGCATATGTGACACCCGGGGCCCATCATTTTTTGGCACCCCCCCATCTATACGAAAAACATGATTTTTAGTAACAAGCCACATGTCACACATGAGTACCTAGGAAAAGGTAGCATCTTACATACTGCAGTGAGCAGTACATCAATATACCCATTGCAAAACTAAACAAGCCAGACCAGCATAGATCAATCCTACACCGTCAATCCTAACAGAAAACCATGTCTTTCGAACACACAGAACACAGAAAACACCTTCGCCTAGTATGGAATATGTCATCACAAACTAACCCCTCCCCCTTTTACAAAACTGTAGTGTGGATTTTAGCCACGGAGGTAACAGCTCTGACGCTCATAGAATTCTGAGCATCAGAGCCGCTACCACCACGGCTGGCGCTAAAAAACACTCCACAGTTTTGTAAAAGGGGGGATAAAATAGAAATACATAGACAAAGGTTAAATTGAACCAGCAAGAGCTGGACTCTGCATACAATGCAACACCACAGAAACAGTGACACATGTCAATAAATAGAAAATTTTTGTTCTACCTTTGTCTTCTCTGGTTTCTGCTTTCCTCATCTTCTTGTTATTCTCTTCCTTCCATCCACTGTCTCTCTTCACTCTGCATCTTCCATTTGCTCTGTTACTGTGCCTCTCCCTTTCTCCCTCCTTCCAAATTGGTCTGGCACCCATCTTCTTCCCTCCGCTCCTCCCATAGTCTGGCATCTCTGTCTTCTTCCCTGCCAGCTTCTTTTCCAAACTCTCTCTTCCCCATTTCTCTTCAGCGTCTTCTCCCCACTCTCTCTTCCCCATTTTCCTGCAGCATCTTCTCCCCACTCCCTGTTCCTCATTTCCCTTCACCATCTTCTCCCCACTTTCTGTTCCCCATTTCCATTCAGCATCTTCTTCCCACTCTGTCTTCCCCATGTGCTTTCAGCGTCCTTCTCCCCCCTCTGTTTTACCCTGTTTTCCTCTCCACCCTACCTTTTCTCCCTTTCTCCCTCCCTGCCCCTTACCTTCGTGGCGCTTTCTTACCCCCCCTTCTTACCCTCTCCCCCGGCCCAGACAACAGGCCCGGTCCGACAAACCTCCCTGCCCTGTGGCTGGCGATGTCTAAACTGCCTTCTTACAGCAGCCGGAGCGTTGTAGTTGCATATGGCTGCCGTAAAGGTCTTCTCTGATGCAACTTCCGGTTGCGTCAGAGATGAACTTTACGGCAGAAACACACAGCTTCAACGCTCTAGCTCAGGGGTGCCCACACTTTTTGGGCTTGCGAGCTACTTTTAAAATGACCAAGTCAAAATGATCTATCAATAATAAAATTTAAAAAAAAAACCACAAAGCACACTGTACGCTGAGAAAATGTTAATTATCATTCCTATTCTGGGGTTTTTTCGAAGAGGTCAAGGCAGATGACTCTATGCACTGTCACCTCAGTAACAACCATACAAAAATAGACAAATAACCCCCTCCCTTTTTTCTAAAGCACAATAGCAGTTTTTAGCGCAGGGAGCTGCGCTGAATGCCCAGGGCTGCTCTCGACGCTCATAGGCTCCCTGCGCTAAAAACCGCTATTGCGGTTTAGTAAAAGGGGACCATAGTGTAAAATATAGACAGCAGATATAAATTCAGATACATTTTGATCACTAAATTTAAAATAAAATCATTTTTCCTACCTTGTTGTCTGGTGATTTCATGAGTCTCTGGTTGCACTTTCTTCTTCTGACTGTGCATCCAATCTTCCTTCCCTTCTTTCAGCCTGTATGCTTCCTCTCCTCCAGACCTCATTCCCTCCCCCAACTTTTTCTTCCTCTCTCCCTGCCCTTTCTTTCTCCCTGCCTTCCTGCCTCCCTTTCTTTTTTTCTCTTTTCATGCCCCCTTTCTTTTTCTCTGTTTCCCTTCTTTCCTTCTGTCTCCCTGCCTGCCCCCTTTCTTTCTTTCTTTCTCCCTGCCCTCCCCCAAGCCATTGCTGCCGCCATCGGGGAACAGCCCCCCAAGTCACCGCCATCGGGTAACATGCCCCAAAGCCACTGCCTCCCCAAGCTCTCCTTCACTGCGTCGGGCCGACCAGCATTCCTCTCCCCGACGTCAATTCTGCCATCGGAGAGGAAGTTCCGCCTAGGTAGGCAGCGATTGGCTGGCCCGAACTTCCTCTCCGACGGCAGAATTGACGTCGGGGAGAGGCAGGTTGATCGGCCCGGTAGAATTTTCCGGAATGGCCGGCTGTGCATCCCCCCTAAGGCTGTACCCGGGGCAGACCTCCCCCCCTGCCCCCCTCCCGCGGTACGCCACTGTTTGGGGGAGTTTTTGGATTAGTAATTTTGTATGCTGAATCATCTTACTTTCATGTCTATGACTGGAGTTCCTTTCCACTTCCTTGATTTTGGATTTTACCCTGCTTTGATCTCTTGGAACTACGGTATATACAAGCAATAAATAAATATAAAGAGACCACAAGTATCTGAGAGGGACCAAATCAGCATACCACCCCCATGTCCATGGACACAAGGTAATGGAAAGGGGTGGGAGCAACAGGTAGAGAGAGAGGGTGGGTGTAGCCTATGGTGAGAGAGAGGAGTGAATAGAGGTTTGTTGTAGTTTATGGTGAGAGAGGGAGAAATAAATGTAGGGGATTAGGTCCAGTCTGTGGTGAGAGAGGAAAGGGTGAATGTAGGGGGTGGGTCCACTCTGTGATGACAGAGTGAAGTGAATGGAGAGGATTGGTTGTAGCCTTTGGTGAGAGAGGGAGCACAAGTTGAAGGGGCAGGGTCCAGCAGGGTTGAGGAACGAGTTGGGTTTTCAGGATTTCTCCAATGAATATGCATGAGATCTATTTGCATACAAAGGAGGCCCTCATTCCTCACCTTTGGTCCAGCCTAAGGTAAAGGGGGGGGGGGAAGGTTTGAGAAGATTCATTTGACCTAGAAGAGAGGGTTTCAACCCAGTCCTTGGGATAAACCTAGACAATGAAGTTTTCAAGATATCCACACTGAATATAAATGAGATGAATTTGCATGTACTGCCTCCAATGTATGCAAATCTATCTCATACATATTCATTGTAGATATCCTGAAAAACGGACTGGCTAGGTGTATGTCAAGGGCTGAGAACTCCTGCTCTAGAGACTGAGGAGGTTTAGAACTAAACCAGTAAGAACTGGGACATGTGTTCTTTGTGATCTTTTTTCCCACCAAATCCTCTAGGAGCGGAATTTGAGGCAGGTTACAACAGCAGTTCTTGTAACACAATTTGAAAATACATTGCAGGATAGAAGTTCAGTTGTATTCCTAGCACAGATTTCTGATACAGTGAGTTACAGATATTACATTTGCTAAAGTACAAAGATACCGTAATATTAGAGCTAAGTTAGGCTCCTAACCAGGGTTTTGTTGAAACAGAGCACATGTAGTGAATGTACGAATTTCTATGGGTAATGAATTCCACTTTTGTAGTTTAGTAGTGAAATGAGTTGCATAGCATTGGGTAGGCGTAGATGGGAGCACCGGATCTACCAAAAGGCTCCGGGTCTGCCAACGGGCACAAGTCACTTCACCCTGTGTATGTTTAGGTAAGGACTGAACCCCTCATTCTCGAATGAGGCATCAAGTGCGTGACTAGTTACAGAATGCCCTAATATCTATGCGCATCAGAGGTGCATAAATGGTAGGTCGTATTCTATAAAATATACACCAATGTGACAGCGTGTAACTGCGAATGGCAGCAGGAAGGTCACATGTGAAGAGCCTCTCCATAATCCAAGAAGTCTGTCCCTTCTGTCCAACCTCTTCAGGATCCTCGATATTTCAGATTCAAGAAAGAAACCAAGCAAAACATGCTTCCATCCCCCTTTCCCAGACATCAGTCAAAATGGACTTCCTTCCTTCTGCCATTGCAAGGCAGCCTAAGTGGCCATGGGCCTGTTGCCAAGCAACGCACCAACTTCCACCAGCCAATGGAAATGAAGAGTTATCCCCTTCAAACATTATTGTTTGTAGGGCTGTCTGATACCCCTTCCTGACCTCATTTATGAACTCACCTTATATGGGTGAATTCTTTATTGGACTCTGTGAATTTTGCTGTATAGAGATATCTTCAAACTATTACTGAGAAAACTTTTGGTAATAAGCTGTCTTATATGGGCCTGTCGCCAAGCAATGCACCAACATCTGCGGAATCGGAAAGAAGTAGGGGCTGTGCTCAGACAAATGATGACGGAACCCACAAGGGAAAAAGCGATATTGGATCTGGTCCTCACAAATGGAGAGAGTATCTCTAATGTTCGAGTGGGTGCTCACCTGGGTAGTAGCGATCATCAAACGGTTTGGTTTGATATAACGGCTAAAGTGAAGAGCTGCCACACGATACTTAAAGTCCTAGATTTCAAACGTACAGACTTTAATGCAATGGGAAAGTACCTGAAGAAAGAGCTGTTAGGATGGGAGGACATAAGAGAAGTGGAAAGACAGTGGTCTAAGCTGAAAGGAGCGATAAAAATGGCTACGGACCTTTATGTGAAGAAAATCAATAAAAACAAGAGAAAAAGGAAGCCGATATGGTTCTCCAACCTAGTGGCTGAGAAAATAAAGGCGAAAGAGTTGGCGTTCATGAAATATAAAAAAACCCAAGAAGAGGAGAGCAGAAAGGACTACAGGGTGAAACTGAAAGAAGCCAAGAGAGAGATACGTTTGGCGAAGGCACAGGCGGAAGAACAAATGGCTAAAAATGTAAAAAAGGGAGATAAAAATTTTTTCAGATATATTAGTGAAAGGAGGAAGATGAAAAATGGAATTGCTAGGCTAAAAGATGCTGGGAACAAATATGTGGAGAGTGATGAGGAGAAAGCAAATGTGCTAAACAAATACTTCTGTTCTGTGTTCACAGAAGAAAATCCTGGAGAAGGACCGAGATTGTCCGGCAAAGTTACACGAGAAAATGGAGTAGATTCTGCGCCGTTCACAGAGGAGGGTGTTTATGAGCAACTTGAAAATCTGAAGGTGGACAAAGCGATGGGACCAGACGGGATCCATCCCAGGATACTAAGGGAGCTCAGAGAGGTTCTGGCGAGTCCTATTAAAGACTTCTTCAACAAATCTCTGGAGACGGGAGTGATTCCTGGGGATTGGAGGAGAGCGGATGTGGTCCCTATTCATAAAAGTGGTCACAGGGATGAAGCAGGAAACTACAGGCCGGTGAGCCTCACTTCAGTTGTTGGAAAAATAATGGAAGTTTTGCTGAAAGAAAGGATAGTGTACTTCCTTGAATCTAATGGGTTACAGCAGTGGTCTCAAACTCCAACCCTTTGTGGGGCCACATTTTGGATTTGTAGGTACTTGGAGGGCTGCAGAAAAAATAGTTAATGCCTTATTAAAGAAATGACAATTTTGCATGAGGTAAAACTCTTTATAGTTTATAAAACTTTCCTTTAACAGTTAAAAGGAAAGATATATAAACTATAAAGAGTTTTACCTTATGCAAAATTATCCTTTAATAAGACATTAACTATTTTTTCTGCGGCCCTCCAAGTACTCTATTTTTTCTGCAGCCCTCACATTTAAAGTTTAATATCTTTTCTTTCTCAAAACTGACACATTTCAATCACTATATTGAAAATAAAATCATTTTCCCTACTTTTGTTGTCTGGTGACTTTATTTTTCTGTGCTTTCAACTATGTTTCCAGGGCCTTCTTGTCCTTTGACTGTTTTTCTCTCCATCTTCACTTTCTGCCTTGCATCCATCTTTGGCATTAACTTAATGTTCAATCTTTCTGCTTTCTTTTCAAAATCTATGTTTCCATGTTTTATCTTCCCTTCCTATCTCTCTCTTCTTCCGTCCTATTTCCATGGTCTGGCATCTCTTTCCTTCCTTTCTCTCCCTCCCTCCTTCCTTCCTTCCTTTCCCCTGGTCTGGCATCTGTCTCCTTCTCTTCCCCCATGCCCTGGCATCTCTCCCTCCCCCTCCATGGTCTGATATCTCTTTTCCTTCCCTCCCTCCCATGAACTTGACTTCTTCTCTTGTTCCTCTCCTCTCCTCTCTCCTTCCTTCCCTCTCTTTCCCCAATTGAGTGCAGCAGCAACAGAAGCAGCATTTCCCTTCCCCCTTTCCTGTGCAGCAGAAGCATTTCTCTTCCCCTTTCCCTCCCTCTCCCTTTCCCTGTACAACAGCAGCAGCAGCAGCATTTCCTTAGGGTCCCCCTTTCCTATGCAGCAGAAGCATTTCTCTTTCCCCTCCCCTTCCGTTCTCTTCCTTGTGGAGCAGCAGCGTGTCTGGCTGGCTCAGTTGATTGTTCCGTTCAAAGCCGCGGGTGGCGGCTCCTCGCGAGATCCTCGCCTGCGTCTGAAGCCTCTCTGATGTTGTGACGTCAGAGAGGCTTCCAATGCCAGGAGTGGATAGTGCGAGGAGCCGCCAACCCACGGCTTTGAATGGAACGATCAACTGAGCCGGCCAGACACGCTGCTGCTCCAAAAGGAAGGGAAGGGGGAAGAGAAATGCTGTTTTGATAGCGTCCAGACCGTGAGCCGCATGTTTGAGACCGCTGGGTTACAGGAACCGAGGCAACATGGCTTTATAAAAGGTAAATCGTGCCAAACGAACCTGATGGAATTTTTTGATTGGGTGACCAGAGAGCTGGATCGAGGACATATGCTAGATGTCATTTACTTAGATTTCAGCAAAGCCTTTGATACAGTTCCTCATAGGAGGCTGTTGAACAAACTTGAAGGGCTGAAGTTAGGACCCAAAGTGGTGAACTGGGTCAGAAACTGGCTGTCGGACAGACGCCAGAGGGTGGTGGTTAATGGAAGTCGCTCGAAGGAAGGAAAGGTGACTAGTGGAGTCCCTCAGGGTTCGGTGCTGGGGACAATCCTGTTCAATATGTTTGTGAGTGACATTGCTGAAGGGTTAGAAGGAAAAGTGTGTCTTTTTGCAGATGATACCAAGATTTGTAACAGAGTAAACACTGAAGAGGGAGTGGAAAATATGAAAAAGGATCTGCAAAAATTAGAGGAATGGTCTAATGCCTGGCAACTAAAATTCAATGCAAAGAAATGCAGAGTAATGCATTTGGGGATTAATAATAGGAAGGAACCGTATATGCTGGGAGGAGAGAAGCTGATATGCACGGACAGGGAGAGGGATCTTGGGGTGATAGTGTCCGAAGATCTAAAGGCAAAAAAACAGTGTGACAAGGCAGTGGCTGCTGCCAGAAGGATGTTGAGCTGTATAAAGAGAGGTGTAGTCAGTAGAAGGAAGAAGGTGTTGATGCCCCTGTACAGGTCATTGGTGAGGCCCCACTTGGAGTATTGTGTTCAGTTTTGGAGACCGTATCTGGTGAAAGACGTAAGAAGACTTGAGGCGGTCCAGAGGAGGGCGACGAAAATGATAGGAGGCTTGCGCCAGAAGACGTATGAGGAGAGACTGGAAGCCCTGAATATGTATACCCTAGAGGAAAGGAGAGATATGATTCAGACGTTCAAATACTTGAAGGGTATTAACGTAGAACAAAATTTTTTCCAGAGAAAGGAAAATGGTAAAACCAGAGGACATAATTTGAGGTTGAGGGGTGGTAGATTCAGGGGCAATGTTAGGAAATTCTACTTTACGGAGAGGGTGGTGGATGTTTGGAATGCGCTCCCGAGAGAGATGGTGAAGAGGAAAACGGTGACTGAGTTCAAAGAAGCGTGGGATGAACACAGAGGATCTAGAATCAGAAAATATTAAATATTGAACTAAGGCCAGTACTGGGCAGACTTGCACGGTCTGGGTCTGTATATGGCCGTTTGGGGGAGGATGGGCTGGAGTAGGTTTTGACGGAGATTTCGGCAGTAGGAACCCAAGCACAGTACTGGGTAGAGCTCTGGATTCTTGCCCAGAAATAGCTAAGAGAAAAAAATTTAAATTGAATCAGGTTGGGCAGACTGGATGGACCATTCAGGTCTTTATCTGCCGTCATCTACTATGTTACTATGTAACTTCCACCACCCAATGACCTGTCTTAAGTGGGTCTGTCGCCAAGCAACGCACCAATTTCCACTAGCCAATGAGTGCATCTAAATTCTGGAGTGCCGACGTGGCTTTGTGCTATGAGTCTCTAATGGCGCATTCACAGAACTGGCATTGTAGTTGGTACATCTTGGTGCCAAGTTGAAGAATTGTCCCTGTTACGTATTTTAAACTCTTCGGTGTAACAAAATACCTAGTAAACCTGGATATAGCTCACCTCAAGCTAAATTCAAATAAAATATAAAACGTTTCTATAGCAGCAGACTAGGACATAATGTGAGACGAGACTTTTAAGAGACATTCCCTGTCCCTCGGAAGTCAGGAAGAAGCAACTCGCTGTTAGGTCTGCACTACAATGTGGTTTTAGCCCGGTAAGAAGGTGAAGGGATTCTCCGTGCTGTGAGAGAATAAAAAAGAACAGAACAAACCGAGAGCTCTTCTCCCGTCCAAGGAGCAGCCCCTCCCCAGACAAAATCAGAGTCAGCTCTTCTGTGCCTTCTGACATAAAGAGTATAAATAATTCACCAAGCTCTTGGAGAAAAATTGGGCCCCTGGGACACAGAGCACTGCAGCACAGGATCCAGAAAAAGGAGGATGGATTGAGACATCCGGGTTTTACTTCCCTTGCTTTCAAGAGAATAAAAACCTAGATTTTGCAATCTGTCCTCTTATTTCCATGGAAGTAAAACTCAGATGTCTCAATCCGTCCTCCTTTTTCTGGAGCCATATGGTAACTCTAGCTGTATTCTTTTCATCATTTCCAAGCTACACGAAACTCCAACCTTGTCTGTCGAGCAGGGACAGTCTCTTATGTCTGCTATACAGTGCTTGACATTTCTTCGCTCTCCACGTCTGCATCCCTCTCTGTCTTGTCCAGCATCTCTCCTCTGGGTCTCTATCCACTCCTTTTCCAGCATTTCCCTAGGTTCCTGTCTCTATTTTTACCCCATGCCCTGTCCCTCCCTCCCACCCCCCAGGTCCAGCATTTCTCCCTCTCTATCCCCTGTCCCTTCCCAGGGTCTGGCATGAGTCCTCTCTCCATTTGTGGGTCCAGCGTCTTTCTTCCTCTGTTCTACCAACCCCTCTACCCCTGATTTGGTCTCTGTCTTTTCCCTCCTCCAATGCTGGATTCAAGGTAAGGAGGAGAGAAAGGTTGCCTGCAATCGAGAAGGCTACCCCTGTTGCTCCTGCTCCGAGCCTTTTAGTGGGGGGCTCATAGGTCAGGGACCAAGTTTGGGCAGGTCTTTTTGTCAGAGGCTGTTTTGTTGTGTTTGGGCTGATTCATGTACCTAGTGCAGTGTATGCAGTGGTATAACAAGGGTGAGACGTGCCAGTGGTGGTGGCACTCCCCAGCGCTGTCTCTCTCCACCTCCATGCCACATTCGCTCTTCCCACCCCCATACCTCATTAAATATCCGTCAGCGTGAGCAGATGTCACTTCCTGACCCCACGACCCAGAAGTGATTTCAGAGGGAACCAGGGCTGTGCGAGCAACCGACTGGAATAGTTACTCGAGCTGACAAAGATTTTAAAGATGTACCGGGGGGAGGGGCGTGAGCGTGACATGGGGGCGTGGAGAGGTGCCGGTGCCCAGGGAGGTCTGCCCCGCCATAGTAATAGAGTGTCCGCAGAGAGGTCATTTGTGTGGGTCAAGCACATCAGTCCTTTCAAAAGGTTGGGGAATATGGAAGTTCATATACCTTTCTCCGATGGAATGGTTCCGATGTGGAACACGCGCAACTTCAGAGACATTATTGACAACAAATAAAAATAAATTGTTCTGATTCTGTCTGGAGTGGCCAATCAACAGTTAGGAACTGGAAGGATTTCACACTGTTGAAACATAGAAACATGACGGCAGATAAAGACCAAATGGCCCATCCAGTCGGCCCATCCACAGTAACCATTATCTCTTCCTCTCTCTAGGAGATCCCACATGCCTATCCCAGGCTTTCTTGAATTCAGACACAGTCTCTGACTCCACCACCTCTTCCGGGAGCCCGTTCCACGCATCTACCACCCTTTCTTAAAAAAGTATTTCCTTAGATTACTCCGGAGCTTATCACCTCTTAACTTCATCCTATGCCCTCTCATTCCAGAGCTTCCTTTCAAATGAAAGAGACTCGACTCATGTGCATTTACATTACATAGGTATTTAAACGTCTCTCTCTTATCTCCCCTCTCCTGCCTTTCCTCCAAAGCATACAGATAGAGATCTTTAAGTCTGTCCCCATACGCCTTATCACGAAGACCACGCACCATTTTAGTCGCCTTCCTCTGGACCGACTCCATCCTTTTTATATCTTTTTGAAGGTGCGGCCTCCAGAATTGTACACAATATTGTAAATGAGTCTCATACAGGGGCAGCAATACCTCCTTTTTCCTACTGTTGAATTTTCATTTTTGGTAGGTGCCAACATAGCTGAAAGGTCTGGGAATATGGCCTCATTTAAGGATGTTTGGAGCCCTTTAGAGGGTTTTTTTAAGCAGTATGAGTGAAGGAATGACTGACCTGCCAGACAAATGGGAGGGAGGGATGGGGAGATAATGACATGTTTCTATTAAGAATTTCCTATCTTTATAATATATTTGTGCATTGAATTTCTCTGTAAGATGTAAAAATTTAATGCAGATTGAACTAAAAAAAAAAAGGTTGGTTCTATGTATTGTAATACAAGCAGAGAGAAGCTGATGTGAGGAACCTTTAGAGACCAGCTGGGTTCATAGACCATTGCGCGCAAGACAAGTGAGCGCTAGCCAAATGAGCACTTTGTGCGCTATTGTCTTTGCGGTTTTGTCTTGCGCGCATTTGACCTGTCACCGACCAGCTGCCCTGCCACCTACCCTCCAAATCCAAGCAACAAAATGTCTCGCCTTGTGTCAGTGATGCTTTGGCTGCTCAACAGATGATGATGTAATCCAACATAAGAATAGCCGCTGCTGGGTCAGACCAGTGGTCCATCGTGCCCAGCAGTCCACTCACGCGGCCCTTAGGTCAAAGACCAGCACCCTAACTGAGACTAGCCCTACCTGCTTACGTTCTGGTTCAGCAGGAACGTGTCTAACTTTGTAGAAACTTCACTTCTGACTTGCACCAGAAAAGCAGGGCCCGTGCACGAATCCAGTGGGCTGCAGCAGGGACTGTTGCCCAACCTGTCCTGAAGAAATGGAGCCAGCTGGCCACGCCTAAAGAGTTTATTTTAAATCTACTATCCTGCCCATCAGACAGGGCAACTGGGCACGAGATGAAATTCAAAATAGTGGATGAGGTTAACAGACTAGAACATCTTTACTGGGAAGATGGAATGCGTTGCCAGAGGATGTGGTGAGAGAGATTAATGTAGCTGGAAAGTTCCTGGAGAAAAAGTCCATAGTCTGCTCTTGAGACAGATTTGGGGGAAGCCACTGCTTTGCCCTGGATCGGTGGCATGGAATGCTGCTACTATTTGGGGTTTTGCCAGGTACTTGTGACTTGGATTGGCCTCTGTGAAGATGGGCTAATGGGCTAGATGGACCCGTAAGGCTATTCTTATGTTCTTATGAAGAGAGAGGGGGACGGAGGGGTGAACTACAGTATCAGATGGAAAGACAGGGGAGGAGAAAAACACACAGCGTTTTGCAACCAGTACTAGCAGAGTAAACTAATGAAAGTGTCTGCAAAAGGGTCAAGAGTAGGCAGGGGTGAGAATACCAGGCCTTCAGTCCACCTCTGGGAACCTCCAAAAATGGACTTCTCTGCTTCCTTAAGTCAGAAATGGCAGCAACCAGAGACAGGTGTGAAATGATTTCTGAGTAAGGATCAGTGAGATGCTGTTTTAGGCAGCCGCATGGGGAGTGGAATTCAGGGGTACACACCTAGAGCTCAAATACACAACAGCTACAGGGCCCCCACATGTACAAGGATTCTGGATTAAAGGGGAGGTTTCAAGTGCAGAGATGTGTTCCCCCCCCCCCAGAAAACAGATTTTAAAAATGCTCCACCGTCTCCAGGAACGAGTCCCTTCAGCTTGTGAGGGCCCAGGAAACGATCCCTCAAATTCTATGAATGGCTTCTAAAATTAGGTAGGAGTCAGTTATGCACATAATATACCACCACTCCCCATTTTACGAAACCGCGATAGCGGTTATTAGCGAAGCGAGCTGCACTGAATGCTCCACGCTGCTCCCGACACTCATAGGGTCCCTAGGAGCGCTGGGAGCAGCGCAGAGCATTCAGCGTGGCTCCCTGCGCTAATAACCGCTATCGCAGTTTAGTAAAATGGGGAGATACGCATTACAATTGGAGGAGAGTGTGGCGCAGCGGTTAGAGCACGCTGAGGTTGCGGGTATAAGAAGCGCCCAAAAGGTAGGCGGCTAATTAGGCACTGTTCAGCGCGATTCAAGTAAAATCGGGTGCTGTCTAGTCAATCACGCTGAGCGCCACCCATTTTGGAGGCGCCCGTGCGAGCGCTTAAGCACGCTTAAGAGCAGTGATTCCGTAAGAAGGCGCCTAACACTTAGCCACGCCCACGCCTAACAAGCATAGTGCCTATTTTTTTGAAGGCCGCCTAAATTTTTAGAGGCGCCTTGTTACTTTCTTGACGGTCGCCTATGTTTCAATCAAAAGCTTAATTGAGCTTGTTCTTCAATTTAGATGGGCACCTCCGAAATAAGTGCCTAATTTGGGCCTTAATCCTCCAGATAGACTTTGAGCTCGCAAGGAAAGGTAGGGAAAATGCTTCAGTTCACCTTGTCCAAGCGGCATATCAAATCCCAATCCCTTGTGATATTAACAAATGTACTAAATCAGTGGCCCCGAAGTCCTCCCTTGTGGCCCTCAAACAGTAGAGAAACACTTGCATTCAGAGATTTGTGGACGCCACACCAAAGTTTTACTAGAGCACAGCAAAGTAAGTGCAAGATGAAAGCTGAACTTTCAATGTATAGGTGACCCTTGACAAGAAAAAGGTTGAAAACCACTCTACTAACTGCTTTTGTATTCCATTGGAACCTTCTTGATACAAGTGGGATTTAAATTATAAATGCTGAGAAGAGAACAGGATAGAATTCAAAGCATAGTTAGCAACTTATGCCCCTCTTCTGGAGACTGAGTAACTAATGTCTCTCATGTGCAGCTGCAAAAGCGATGTTGACCTGTCAGGGGCGTTTCAATTGTTCTTGTGCGCACTTTATACAATAGTTGAATCTTCGCAACCAACTGCTGCTTTTAGGTCCTACCACTGACGCAAGCCAAAGGCATGGCATACGTGGTCATACCTACAGACTTCAGCTAGCATTCTGGAACAGATTTGGTGCACCTCTGCCGCTGTAGAATACTGGCTTAGTGCCCAGATTTTGGGTAGGTGCTCAACTTTTAATGACCTATCTTGAACTAAAAGTGCTTTCAAGCCCTAGGATCAGCAGCCCTAAATTTTCAGAGGGAAGCTGAACGAGCAGTTTCTATTTAAGAGTAAGCTCGCAGGTTCCTGCAACCCTACAAGCTTCCTGACAGATTTGATTGGTGCCTCTATGTACACTTGGGTCCTTGAACAGAAAATTAAACAATCCTTCCTTCACGAAAGTCTGTACCAAAGGCCTGAACATCTTTACTAGCGCCTGAGAAAAATGGTGCAGGTCAACGGTCTCTGGATACCTGATCATTTCCACCACTGAAGAGGGACTGGGTTCACTCAGACAGCACTTACAAAGTGTTGCTCTCAGAGTAAATATTTAACCCTCCAGCTTTCAGAAATACATCACATTTTTTGAAAGTATTACAGCATTAATCATTCCTTTTAGCCAGCTAATAATTCTTAGCAGAACACAACTGTCACATTCAAGAATCCGTATTTCTTCTAATTTCATCTCCCTAATACAAGTAGAAATGTTCTATAAGTACGATATTTAATCAGGGGCTAGTTGGCGGGGTGGGGGGTGGGTGTAGTTGTGCAGGCAAAGGGAAGTAAGTTTGGAAAGATCCCAGGTCGCCCCTGGTAAACACAAACATTCCTAAATATTGGCAAACCTTTCCACTAGGCTACAAGTGTTTCAGTCAAGTAGACCTTAAAGGGTTCCAATTTGGGGGAACATCACCATTATTCCTCAGTCCAGGACTTGTTTCTATCAGCCTTTCAGTTTTTACAGCTTATACAGTTTTCAGTCCCATATTTACCACAAAGAACGTTATGTTCATCTCAACAACAGTTACTGATTGTCCCTTCATTTCGGCAATTATTTCTCGGTTTTCTTCGTTATGAATTCCTTACCCTTCTACCTCCGCATTGAAAAATATTTTGTTACTTTTAAGGCACAATTGAAGTCCTACTGTTTTTCTTTGGCTTTCCGCTCTTGACCCTTTTCCTTACTTTACTCATGTTATGAATCATCCTTTCTTCTTGACTTCTTAGCTTATATTGTTAATTGTTTGGGCAGAATTTCATGGTGACTTCCCTTCCCTTCCCCAACCTTTTTGTTTGTATTTTAACCTCCCCTTTCTTTATCCCCCTTGTATCCATTTTTTTTGCTTGTGTGTTGGTTGAACTTATGTTTTTGCTTATTGTCTCCCTATGTTTTTAAAAAATAATATATTATTGTAAACCGCTTAGACTAACTGTGGTTGTATTTGCAGGATATCAAATAACTTGAAACTTACCCTACGATACCACTATTGTATCCCACATATCTTAACTGTAAATGACCCTACTGCCCAGGAAAAGGATATGGCTTTTAAAAACCACCAAGAAAACATTTTCTGTCTAGTAAAATACGAGAACTTGAGAAGCCTCCAAAAAAAAAAAACCCTTTAGAGCTGTTCTGCAGCTGGAATGCACCAAATGGAAAATCCGCCCGACTGATGTTACCAAAGATTGTGATTAGCTCCAATCTGAAGGTACAGAGGGTGCCATGTCTTTAGATAAATAATTATATTTCAAAAATAAATCCAACAGTTCTAGGTGGGTTCACACTCAAAGCATATATAATCTTACAGTACTAAAAACAGGTTCCACGTCATTATTAAAAACACCCTGAAAACACACAGCATAGCAACCACATGAAACACTGGCCAACACTGTTGCCTTCAAACCTCTCTCGAGCAACACAGCAAAAGCAATTTGTCCAAGTTCTGCAGACCAGAGAGGTCGGCCCTGTTTTTCCATATTTGGGACACACATATGACGCTTTAATGATCACCATCAGAGCTCCTCTCATCTCAGTGCAAGTGACAACCAGTCACATGACAAACATGAATACAGCACAGACAGCTGAAGAAGAGCTTGAAAGCAGGTGGATACCTTTAACTCCAGGAGAGTCTTAAGAAAATGCAAATTGACGTTTTAATTCTTATCTACCTCATGTTAAGTGGTCAGCAGGATGAAAGTGTCCTTAAATAGACAGAATGATGATGTAAGATCTTTCATCTCTGCCCACCACCAGAAACACTTCAGTTATCTACTTCTCTGTATGAAGTCAAAGTGCAGCAAGAGATGTACTTTCAGAACTGTTGGGGGGGTTCAATTCCTCAGGAATCTTCCACTCTAGGCTGGCTCCAGATTTGCCTGACTGGCTAATGAAGCCGCAAGGGTACCACAAGTGGGCTTCTGGTCTTCCTTTTCAGAGGGAATTCAGAGCCATAGGTTTCTGCATGCAACGGGGATAAAGCCCTAACTGGATTATCCTGTTGGATAGATCTGGAGTCAGCTGACAATCCAAGCGGCCCACATCCAGTGATCCAGTTACTCCCCAGTGTGCTGGGGGACAGACTCAGACCAGGTTAGTATCAGCTGCCTTTGAAAACTGACACTTCATCTGTACACAGAGGAACTCCATGAGTGAGAGATTAAGGAGAAGGTTCTGCAGACGTTGCTGTATCTCTTGTCCTCAAAGGGAAAAGGTAGGAAGACACCAGGAAGTAAGAGGGAATGCATGCACAGATCAACCAGGTCTCTAAGTGGGTACAAGCTTGGCTCTTCACTCAGGCCTTTAAGGGAAGGAGGAGCAATAACACAGGGCACGACACAAGCTGCACTTAGAGTAGGATAATTCTGGGTCTACTGGTCCATTTTCAAACATCTACCATGGATACAAAAAAGAGGCCCAAATAAAGGGGCCCCTAAGTCTGGATATCTTCCTTAAAGGTCCCTGAAAATTTTTCATCAATTTCTGAGTGGGGAGTTCTGGACCACTTGACGCGGAATGACCCTGTAGTACAAGAAGACTATTCACGCCTACTCAAGCTAAAATCATTTCTCATGTCCCCTGATTTTCTTACTCCATATTGTGTTGACCTTGTATTGGAGCACACTATGGCATATATATAGTCTGTCCTGTGAGTTGAATATGTTGCTTAGGTTTCACTTTGTCTTGTGTCCACCGCCTTTGGTAGATTCTTTTAAAAAGGTGGCAAATAAATAGCACAATTCAACCAAATGGGACGATTTCTTTGCAGAAAAATTCAAGGCTCAATTTAGTGATTATCTACCTAAAACAGCCATCAACGCAGAGCACATAACAATTACACACCCAGTCTCATTTTCAAACACAAGGACGTCCAAAAAACTGCATAAACCGGCACTTGGAGGTCTTCTTTTGCCAAAATGTCCAAGTGCTGATTTTCAAAACTGGCTTTCTGTCCGCTGAGTGTCCAAAGTTCAAGGGGGCGTGTTATGGGCAGGCTTAGCACTAGAAGTCCAGGATGTAACTTAGACATCTGGAGCTAGAGCTGTTTTCAAAGCATCTAAGTGCCAAAAAGGTACCCCAACCCGACCAGATGACCACTGGAGAGATGAAAGCATGGCCTCCCACTGACTCTTCTCCCACCCCCCCAAAGATGTGAAAGGAACAGTACATACCAGCTGCAGATATTATGGGACATCCTAGTTCAGCAAGCAGGTGTCTGGAGTAGCCTGGTGAACAGTGTAGTGAACCTCAGAGAGGGGGATCCAGGCCCATATCCCATGCTACCCACAAAATTTATGGTGGAAAGTATGAGCCCACCAAATCCTACTATACAGCCATTTAGGTGACACCGGTAGCCATAAGGGCTATTAGGGTGGTACAGTAGGTTCTGAGGGAGTTCTGGAGGGCTCACCATATACTCTGAGGAAGTTCTGGTGAAATATGTACCTGGCATCCTTTTTGTTAAGTTCACAGCAGTATCCCTAAGGTGCCTTACTGCCCTGTTGGCTTTTCTGTGTGGCCAGTCCATTAAGATGCAGGTCACTCCCACATCCAAATGGTCTTGATTGGGTGTTTTGAACTTGGACATTTTTGTATTCAAAAACAGCCCAAAAAGCTAAACGTCCTAAGGGCCAAGACATCTACAAAATAGGTCACTTAAAAAATAAATAAATAAAATTGGATGTCTAGCGGTTTCGAAATGGACATTTCCCTGCCCTGACTTTTGGACATCTTGTGGGAAACATCCAAAGTCAGACTTAGATGTTCTTTCGAAACGTCCTTCATTTTTGAAAGGAACCTACACAATAAGAAGGCCACTTTGGTTTTCAAAAGAAGTAGCTGAAAAGGAAAGAGAAAAGTTAGCCTTCATAACTCACAGAAAGATGACAGGCTACATACAATACTTGAGAAAGCTAAGAGCAGCTGGTAAAGCAGTCAGGCAAGCAAAGATGCAAATGGAAGAGAATTAGCCAGTAAGATAAAATTTGGAGAAAAGACATTCTTTAGGTACGTTAGTGATAAAAAAAAAAAGCGGCATCGTGAGGCTCAGTGATCAAGAGAAACAATATACAGAAGCCAATGAGGATAAAGCAGAATTGCTCAAGTATTTCTTTTCTCTGCTTATGGATGAAAGGCTGGAAGTAGGACCACAGAAGACAAATGCTAATCAGAATGAATGTGTCCAAATTTCAGAAGAATGTGTTCATGAGAAGCTAGCTAAACTAAAGGTAGGAAAAGCGATGGGTCCAGATGGGACACATTTTTTAGATATATTAGTGATAGGAAGACATGCAAAAGTAGCATTGTGAGATTTAAAGGGAGGAATATGTAGAAGTTGATAAAGAAAAAGCCAAATTGCTTAACAAATATTTCTGTTCTGTGTTCATGGCTGAAGAGCTGGGAGCGGGACAACAGAAGACAAACGTGAATAGGGATGGAGGAGTAATAGACCCTGATCGATTTTCAGACGGTTATGTTCGTGAGAAGCTAGCTAAAATAAAGGTAGACAAAGCAATGGGGCCGGATGGTGTACATCCAAGGGTGCTGAAGGAACTTAGGGAAGTTCTGGTAGCTCCATTGACTGACATAAGAACATAAGAAGTTGCCTCCACTGGGTCAGACCGAGGTCCATCTCGCCCAGCGGTCCGCTCCCGTGGCGGCCCATCAGGTCTGCGACCTGTGAAGTGGTTTCTGACCACTTCTATAACCTACCTCAAGTTCTATCTGTACCCCTCTATCCCTTTATCCTCCAGGAACCTATCCAAACCCTTCTTGAACCCCTGTACAGAGTTCTGGCCCATCACTTCCTCCGGAAGCGCGTTCCATGTGTCTACCACCCTCTGTGTAAAAAAGAATTTTCTAGCATTTGTTCTAAACCTGTCCCCTTTCAATTTCTCCGAGTGACCCCTAGTGCTTGTGGCTCCTCTCAGTTTGAAGAATCTGTCCTTATTTACTCTCTCTATGCCCTTAAGGATTTTGAAGGTTTCTATCATGACCTTTTCAATAAGTCTCTAGAGTCAAGAGTGGTACCGGAGGACTGGAGAAGGGCGGATGTGGTTCTTCTCCGCATAAGTGGAAGTAAGGAAAGAGTAGGGAATAACAGGCCGATAAGCAAATTAATGGAAACGCTTTTAAAACAGAGAATGGTCAAGTTTCTAGAATCCTGTGGATTACAGGACCAGGGGCAACATGATTCACTAGAGGTAGGTCTTGTCAGACAATTCTGATCAATTTCTTTGACTGGGTGACCAGGGAATTGGATAGAGGATGTGCACTAGATATGGTGTATTTAGATTTTAGCAAAACTTTTGACAGTGTTCCACACAGACATCTAATAAATAAACTGAGTGCCCTCAGGATGGGTCCCAAAGTGACGGGCTGGGTCAAGAACCGATTGAGTGGAAGGCAACAGAGGGTAGTGATTAATGGAGATCGCTCGGAGGAAAGAGATGTTACCAGTGGTGTGCCTCAAGGTTCTGTTCTTGGGTCTGTTTTTTTTTAAACATTTTTATAAACTAAATTGATGAAGGGTTGTCGGGTAAGATTTACCTCTTTGTGGATGATACCAAAATCTGCAATAGAGTAGACACACCGGATGGTGTGAATAACATGAAGAAAGACCTGGCGAAGCTTGAAGAATGGTCTGAAATTTGGCAGCTAAAACTTAATGCTAAGAAATGCAAGGTCATGCATTTAGATTGCAAAAACCAGAGGGAACGGTACAGTTTAGGGGGTGAAGAACTTATGTGAACGACAGAAGAGTTGAACTTGGGTGTGATTGCATGTGATGAACTTAAGGTAGCCAAACAGGTTGCAAAGGTGACGGCATTTGGAGGAAAGACATTTAAATATCTTGTGACATAAATGCCCAAGAGGCTGGTCTCTTTCAACTGAAAGGAAGCTCTGGCATCAAATGAAGTTGAAGGAGGATAGACTCAAAAGCAATCTAAGAAAATACTTCTTTATGGAAAGGGAGTTGGATACATAGAACGACCTCTCTGTGGAGGTGGTAGAGACAAGAACTGTATTTGAATTTAAGAAAGCATGGGACAGGCGTCTCTTAGGGGAGGAAGAAAGCAGATGATACAGATGGGCAGACTGGAAGGGCCTTTATCCGATGTAGTTTTCTATTTTTCTATGCAAGAGAAGGGTGAGGGGAGATATGACAGAAGTCTATAAAATACTGAGTGGAGGTCATTTGTTTACTCTTTTATCAAAAATACAAGCATTATGGGGCATGCAATGAAGCTAGTTAGAACAAATCAGAGAAAATATTTCTTCACTTAACATGTAATTTTTTTTTGTTTGAAATAATTTTTATTGAACAGAAAGTAGTGAACATACGTAACAAGCAACAACGCACAGGCAGGAACTTAAGGTGTAATTAATCTCTGAAATTCGTTGCCAGAGGGTGTGGTAAAAGCAGTTAGCTTCGCAGAGTTTAAAAAAAAGGTTTGAAAAATTTCCTAAAAGAAAAGTCATAAGCCATTATTAAGATGGATTTGGGGGAATCCACTGCTTATATCTAGGATTAGCAGCTCTTTGGGATCTTGCCAGGTACCTCTGACCTGGGTTGGCCATTGCTAGAAGCAGGGCATTGGGCTTGATGGACCTTGGTCTGTCCTCGTGTGACAACAGTTAATGTTCCTAAGAATGACCGTTTAGTGGTGTTGAACTAAATAAAGCATATGAGGTGGGGTGTTTGGAACGGAGGAATGAGCCAAAAACAAAGGGGCAAGATTTTGTATATTATCCAGTAGCCAATGTTCAACACTCAATAAACACAGACAGAAGGTTGAGGAACAGACTCTCATGTGCAGAAAAAATGAATTCACTGGAAAATAAGTTGTTAATTACACCAGGAAGAAAACAATCGTTCGGGATCAAAGTGCTCGGAACGCTTCTCGCCCACTTTCTGAGCTGTCTTTGTCTTATGGAAACCCCTGATAAATGATATCTGCAGAGCTCCATTCTACATTTCCTACAAGTACTAGGTAGAGTCTGTCTCAGAGACCCCAGTGCAGTGAGCTTCTCCCACCCTGGCACCTCTGCCCTGGATTCCATGACCAAAACTTTCTCTGGGTTTTCTCTTCTGAACGTACCCAGTAGAGAATACAATTATTTTCCCTCGTTTGTCCGCGTGGCCTTTTTTTAAGAGGGGGGGTGTGCCTTGCAGGAGGGGGGTGATGGGGTTACAAATTTGCTTTTCTTCCATGGCTGCCTCTAGTTTTGATTGTGAGCTGGATCCTCTCACCTCAGCCTACACTCACAGCTACTGTTAGGAAAACAAAGGCCAAAGTCTAGCACTGAAACGTGTTAAAACACGACTGCTAACAGATGAAAGATACAAAGAACGGGCGCAGCTTGTTTCACCTAACAAATGCCATTACAAAATCACTCTGCACAAGTCCATGTAAGACATATGGGCATGTACGCACACATACTGCACTTCTGAACCCTGCTGCGGCATTCTCACCCCATCTCACCACCTAACAACACCCGGGCAAGCTTCAGACTCTCCAGGAATGGAAAAGGGCAGGTGGATCGAGAAGCCGTAGATCCAGCAGGTTGACCTTTCACCCGGGGACCCCCAGTCCAATGAAACTGAGACGTTCACCTACCTGCTGGAGGTAGAGGAAGGCGGCAGGGCAGGGGATGGAGTGAGGCAGCATGCCCGAGTTGGAGAGCAGAAGGCAGCCGGAGTTCGCCATGGAGCACAGCATGCAGCTCGGCAGCTTCGATGCAAGTCAGCTTTTCGTCCAGTAGACACGGCCCCTGCCCTCCCCTTCCCGGGGGTGTCAGGAGGCAAACAGGTAGGGAAGCCGGCCCTGTCCTCTGCTCCCAGAGCCCAGGAAACAATGTCCGCTGCTTACTCTCCTGCCATCCCCAACCTGTGCAGGGAATGAATGAATGGGTGGGAAGGAAAGGGTGTGTGTGGGAGGGAGAACACAGGAGGGGGAGTCCCTGTGCATTCAAACATGGAAGAGAGCACAGCTAAAATGCTAAGAATCAGTGTGACAGCAGAAGAGCTGAGGCTGCACTTAACCCCTTCACGGCTGCTCCTTCCCTAGCCCTCCCACAACACACCACGCTCTTCAGGGGGGGGGGGGGCTGCTTTTTCTCTCGTATTAGTTTTTCCCTCCACAGAGAGCCTGGCAAACTCAGCTTATGGAGTCTTCTGTTTTGCTTTTATTATTTTTAAGGTGAACTCATCAGAGAAGTTTCTCCTGCATGTCTGAACTACAAATTTCCACAAAATAAATATGTAAATTCCATTCAGAAGAGTTAGAAAAACACCCGACTTGTAATAGAAGGACACATAATAATCACTAAACCCCCATCCCCCTTTTATCAAGTGAGGTAAGTGCTCCGACACGCATATGAGCGGAGTTTTTATCGCACTAGCTCACGCTAAAAACCTCTAGCGCACCTTGATAAAAGGGGCCATAGAAAAATAAATCTATGTTAGGTGGTCAGGGTGGAGCTGCAATGTGCGTATTTTGAAAATAAATGTAATTTTTAGAAATAAAACTAAAGATAAAGGAAATAAAGTGACACCTTTTTTATTGGACTAACTTAATGGATTTTATGGCAACCCCTTCTTCCTCAGATCAGAAATAAGCAAATGTTGAAGTGAAACATGAAAGCATTCGACTGGCAATCTCCCAGAAGAGGGAAAGGGTGGGTAAGAGACAGACATATGGATGGGTGATGCGCTGCAAATCTGGACCTCCCCGGAGATCAACGAATGTGCACGTGTGCAGAAAACTGGGATGCAAAATTATACACAGGCTCACACATTCCAAGAAATGTGCACTTCACTTCGCCCTCCAACAGGGGGCACCTTCAGAGCTGTGCGTCTCGTTATCACTAATGTGAAACAGTACATGGGCACGTGAATCGTGGCTTTATTTCGTGCTAGTTTTTCCCGTAATAGTAAATCTTGCAGGAAAAATGTTCCACCACATCCCAAGTCCCACCTGCCTTCGGTGGAGGTGGACCCGGGGCAGGGACTGACCAGACTTCAGCAAAAACAGGTGCCAGTTTCTATTGAGATGTTCAGATTGAAAACTGGTGCAGAGCCCAGGGACGGAAATGACCACGCCGACGCTGCAGCAGTGGGGACCAAGTGACAATGACTCCCTGGGCCATAAACATTTCATGCTCTGCCGACGTGGACAGAGCTCTGTGAGCCCCTGGTGATACAGCCGCTGGGTTAATGGGTTCCTGCCCCCAAGGCTCATGCCACAGATCCATGGGAAAAAAAACTTTTCACGGGGGTCATTTCATTCATTACGATCTATTTCCTGCCTTTTTGAAGACATTCACCCAAGACAGTGTACAGCAAGCACGACCCGAAGGCAGGCAAGAAACAATTTCAGCATAAAATATTCAAACTACACTTATTATAGCACAGTATATCAACACAATACACGTAAAAAAATCATACTAGCCAATGTGGGGGTGAGCAAAAGTGACAGGAGTTTAGATAAACGAGAAGGAGAAATTCATGTGCAGTCAGCAAAGGTCCATGTACTAATAAATCGAAATAAGGCAATACCTTTTTTATTGGACAATGATGCATTTTCTGATTGGCTTTCGAAGGTAACCCGCCTTCTCTTTGAAAGCTAATCAAAAAATACATTATAGTCCAATAAAAAAGGTATTACCTTATTTCCTTTATGTGTTGTTTTATCTCTCATTCTTACCTTTAAAAGTGGACTAAACTGGCTACCACACCATTTTACACACTAGGTGTGAAAAGCAAGTGCTGTTGAGGTCTATGCAGCCAGTGTGAGCCCTTGTGTGTGTGTGGTTACAATCGCTTCTTCCTGCGTGAAGAGCCAAACTTTCATCTGCGTCCTTGTGAACTCTTTCCATGATTGCATTCCAGAGTGTGGGAGCTAGCGACTCTCCCTTACACGGCATAATTTCCTTTGAAGAGGGTGTGGTCAGAATTCTCTAGAACAGTGGTTCCCAACCCTGTCCTGGAGGAACATCAGGCCAATTGGGTTTTCAGGCTAGCCCTAATGAATATGCATGAAGCAAATTTGCATGCCTATCACTTCCATCATATGCAAATCTCTCTCATGCATATTCATTAGGGCTAGCCTGAAAACCCGATTGGCCTGGTGTTCCTCCAGGACAGGGTTGGGAATCACTGCTCTAGAATTTCAGGCTGCTGCAGAGAGAAGGGCCGATGCAGAACGCTGTATGTTAGCGCCATTGAGTATATGAAGTCCCCACAAAACTTTACCTTCAGGATACAGTAATCTAGAGCAGTGATTCCCAACCCTGTCCTGGAGGAACACCAGGCCAATCGGGTTTTCTGGCTAGCCCTAATGAATATGCATGAGAGAGATTTGCATATGATGGAAGTGATAGGCATGCAAATTTGCTTCATGCATATTCATTAGGGCTAGCCTGAAAACCCAACTGGCCTGGTGTTCCTCCAGGACAGGGTTGGGAACCACTGTTCTAGAATATCGTAGCAAAGTACTGTGCCGTGGTGGGATTCCAGGTGATGAGTTGGTCAATGCTGGCACCAGTGCTGGCGTCTCTCTTTCTCTTTGCACCCCCGGTGATGGAGGGATTTCCAAACCCAGTAGTTTGTCCAGGTTTTGGAAGGCCCCCGAGCTCAGGGCCTCTGAGCATGCGCAGACATCAACATGATGACATCACGCACATGCATGTGACATCATCAGTTGACGTCCGTGCATGCTCAGAAGCCCTGTAGAAGCAGCCCCGAGTTTAGTGTGCCATGATAGAAAAAGTTTGCAAGACCTGCAGTAATCCTTGAGCATGCAAATTACTGCCATGAGGCAGGAATCCAAAGCTCACTGCAAAATGTCCTCTTCCTCTAAGTGCAAGAGTGCCAGGAAGGGGGGCATTAAAAAAAGAGCCAGAAATCTACATCAGCCCTATATGCATGAGCATCTCCTATCCCTTATACTCTAGTGGCCCAAAAAAACTAGATGCAACTTCCCTGCTTCTGACACTATAAAAATCACCCTCCTCCCAAATCTGTATTATTACTTGGGATCTAGCTAAGTACTTGGGTTGGCCACTGTTAGAAACAAGATACTGGGGTTAATGGACCTGCGGTCTCTCCCAATATGGCAGCTTTTATGTTCATATGTGAGCCAAATCTAGCAAAATCAAGCCATTGTGACATCACTGATAAGGTTGGCTCTTAGACACTGGTGGAATGATGCGTTATGACATCACAATCTCTTTGAGTTGGCCACTGTTGGAAACAGGATACTAAGCTTGATGGACTATCAGTCTGTCCGAGTACGACGACTCTTATGTGAGCCAAGTCTAGGACAATCAAGCCATTGTGACATCACTGCTGAGGTTGGCTCTTAGGCATTATGACATCACAATCTCAGCTCTGGAATGTTGCTACTCTTTGGGTTTCTGCCAGATACTTGGGACCTGGGTTGGCCACTCTTGGAAAGAGGATCCTGGGCATGAGGGGCCTTTGGTCTGTCTCAGTAGGACAATTCTTATGTTCTTAACATGATCTACCACCTCCTTCTTCCAACATTATAAAAGCCGTTATCTTGTTGCCCCTCGTGCCATTAAAAAAATATCCCTGGTATCTAGGGCAGCCTCCTAGTTCCACAGACTTCACTCATCGCATTCCTGCTAAGAAGCGGGAGCAATGCCAACTTGCTCCTGTCTCTGCACTGCCTCACCACACATGGTGCATCCTGGGACACGTTGAGCAGGGTAAGTCTGCCTATTAAGGGATTCTTTTCCTTATTTGGTGGTTTCTACTATTTCCCTTATTTGGCAGACTGACCCCTGGATGATCGATACTAGATAGCCCAGATGCTGTTAGGTGCCAGGGATGCTGGGACAACACAGGAAAGTATCTGCGACTCAGGGGAACAACACCTCAGCTAAAAGCGTCTCCGCAGAGCCGTCTTATCAAGCATTTTAACATACTCTGCACTAGTGCTGTCCAATTCAGGGAAAAGTTTTCGATTTTGCCACGTGAACTGATTTTTCAATTCGATTTGCTTTCTACGACAATGTTACCCTGATGATATTATACGAACTGTACATTACAAATCAAGAATTACAAATTAAAAATTGGAAAATCTTCCAGAAGGGCTGAAGGAGAGCCAACATATAAGAGACCATGACATCAACCAATACATGTAGCCATCCAATCCTCCCAGAACACCTTCTCTTGGCCACACGCGCAAACGCAAATAACTCCTCTTCAAATACAGAAACAAACTAATGAAGACAAACAAAACCCTATGATAGGAACGAAGCAATCTGGAAACACATCCTGTCCTAAGATGCCAGACTCTGAATGCACTGCACCAATAGAAAATAGACATTTTTCTCTGTACAGTCCAAAATACAAAGACAGCAGATGTAAATACTCAAAACACACATATTTCATTCACTGTGACTAGACTGAAAATAATATTATCTGTCCTACCTTTTTTGCCTGGTGATTTTATTTTTCTAATCATCTTGTTCTCCGTCTCTATCTACTTTTCCATCTCCTCCCTTCCCCGCTCTCCATCCATGTGCACCATCTCCTCCAGCTCTTTTCTCTTCCTCTCTCCTGTTCTCCATCCTTGTGCACATCACCTCCAGCTCTTATCCCTTTCTCTGTCCTCCATCCATGTGCAAAATCTAGTTTTCTTCTCTTCCCTCTCCTCGTCCCTCTTTCTTCTTCCCTTCCCATCCAGTATCACATCTCTATATTTCTATTCCTCCCTTTTCCCTACTCCATGTTCCTGTCCCTATGCTCTCCTTCTGCATTTCTTTGCTCTGTCTTTTTCTCTCCTCACATCCAGCTTCATTTCCTTCATCCTGTACTCCTCATCTTCTATCCTCCATCTCCTGTGGGTCAGCATCTCGCACTATGGCCCTCCCTCCCCAAGTCTGATGACTCTCTCTATTCCTGCCTGATTCTGGCGACCCTGCCCCTCTTCTGCCTGGTACCATCTAGTCTTCCCTTCAGTGGGCTTGCCTACCATTCATAGCACCTGACAGTCTTACAGAGTTGGGTTTTCCAATTCATCTGGCTTCGTCTGACCACCCCAGGGGCCTTCCCTCTACTGCAGCTTCCTGTTGCTGCTTGGGAAGATGCACAAAGAGAAGGCCCCCAAGGTGGCTGAAAGAAGCCTGGATGAATCAATGCCAGGAAAAACCCAACTTTGTAAGACTGCCGGGTGCTGTGAATGGCAGGCAGGGAAAAAGCCATACCCGCTGAAGGGCAGAGGAAGAGGAAGCCAGAAAAGTCCAGATGAGACATCAGAGAGAAGGTTTCTGGGTCAGCTGCGGTAGGGTATAGGAACTTTTTGAAGAAACAAGTGCGGCTGCCTGAATTATAAAGAAGAATCTAGTCGACCCTGTTCCCATACAGCTCTTTAGCCTGGAGTTCAGTGAATTGGTGAGTTTGTTGTTGTTTTTTTTACAAAAGAAATTGATTTGAATCAATTCAGCCGAATGGAATTGGTGAATCGATTTGAATCATGAATCGGGCAGCTCTGCTGTGCATTGAAGTCTACTATATGAGAAATCTAAAGCCCTGAAACACTTTCTGTATCATGAAGCCTTTAACCAAGAGTTCACCACGCTCTTCTGCCTACTCTAACTTTCTGCATTACCTCAGAGTTTCTAAATGCAAAGTATCATGCTGAGTCTTAAAGGTGTCAAGTTTTATCATCTGCAAATCTGAATCCAGTGATGCACTAATGGCTAAGAACAAGTCACATCTCAGCTATGTCCAAGGACTCCTTCCCTGCTGAAATGGGAGAAATTAGATTTTCTCTGAAAATAAACATATTAATTTGCTAGGAACTGATTAAATAAAAGGTGAAAATGACCTCTATTTCCTCTATCTAGCGGACAGAAGTTTACTTTTGCTACAAAGCAGAAATACAGAGATGTAGCCATCCTTGGCTCTTGTAATTACTCCAGCAAAAATAGCAAGTGAGAGGTCTTGTCAAGCAGTCACTCCGGTCACTCACTCTTCTGTTCACTACCAGTACTTTGGTCCCTATGGACCCTAGTCATCGGCCAATTCTGGTCTCCCGGTACCTTGGTCCTGACAGACCCTCTGGGATTGAGCTTACTTGGGGTTAGCTGGTGCCAGCATGCATCCCTCCCCCCCAAGGGTTGCTCGTAGAAGTTCCTGTTGCCAAGAACTTCCCTCACTTATCTTTCTGTGCTCTGGGTCTTGTCTGCAACCTCCTATTTCTCTCAGGGTGAGAACATCTTCAGAAATGCCTGTTGGGAAGAGCCTACACCTAGCAGATTTTAGCTTAGGGCTTCTTCATGCCGTCCTCGGGTAGTGCATTTTCACGGAGGCATTCCTCTTTAAATTTGGGGTTTCTAGTGATGGGACACAATCTCGTCACATACCATCCCCCCTCAGACCGAGGATATGCAAAGGTTTTCCCTGCCTCGGTCTGCTTTCCTGCCAATATAACCATAGTGTTCCTCATATTTCCATGGTCCTTCGTCCGGTTGGGCAAAAGGGCAATTTTCCCTACTGTGGTCGGTTAATCCACACAATTTAACACTTCTGATAGGAAATTTGAGTTGTTAGGAGACTGCTGTTGCTTTATTGCGGAAGCGATACAAGGGACAGCAGGATTATGAGAAATTCTACAGTGCTAGATGAAATGGAAGATCCTTTGTATTGAAGAGAAGGCTACAGAAAAGATTCTAAGGTTACCATTTTTCACATTGCTGCAGTGAGGCCAAGACCTTGAGCAATTATATCCCAAGGGTTTTCTATACCGGCCACCAGACAAGCCACCCAATAAGACCACCTGACCCTCAAGCAGCACCATTCACAACACCACTCGCGGCTTTAATAATACAGTACACAATTTTAAGTACCTGTGTCCCTTAGCCATGTGAGAACACTCTTTTCCTTTAACAGTCTCTCCTTCACTCAATGGAGTCACTCTGCCTCACTCTATTTCCCCGAGATCTCTGGCCATGGCTAGGGACAGCTGGAAGTCTCTCTCAATCTTCCCAGGGATCCTCTCAGCCCTTAGCTAGGGAAAACTTCTCTCTTACCGAGCTCCCTGAGCTCAGAGAAGTCTCTTCCTTCTGGGGTCCTCTCCCCTGAAAAGTAATTGGATGCGATAGATAACCTTTTCCCAAACTTTTCCCAGGGTCTCATTTTCCCCTCCCCCTCTTTTGCTTCTAAATATTGTTCTGCTTGCTTGGTGGCCTTGGCTAGGGAAGAGGGGGCCTGTATGGAGACCCATACTCGTGCAGGAGTTCGCAGTGAATTTAAGAATTGTTCAAGTACCACTTGATTGACCACCTCGATGGTGGTTTGTTGCTTGGGTCTTAGCCACCAAGTGGCCCAATCCAGCAAAGGTTGGACTACGGCTCTTGGTCATTCTCCATCTTGGAACCCTTGATTTCTAAACCTCTTTCGGTAGCCCTCTGGTGACAGGCCTAGATGATCGTGGGTGGTTGCCTTCACTTCCTGATACTCTAAAGCTTTGGTCTTGTCCAACGCTCGATATGCAGCCTGTGCCTCTCCAGTCAGGTAGGGTGCCAGATGAGGGGCTCACTGGTCAACCGGCCAGAGGGCTGCTGTTACTGTTTGCTCAAACATATTCAAGTAAGCTTCAGGGTCACCTTCAGATCGCATCTTAGTCAAGAATAATGTCTTAGGTCAATTCCAAGAGTCCGTTTGGTACAACTCTGATCGGCCTCCTTCCTCGGGAGGTCTTTGGGTTGTTGTCTGTTGGATCTCATCTGCAAGACTTCATAATTCCTCTACTTGGTCCTCTAGTAACTGTAACACTGGTAGTTGTCTTTGCCAGAGTTGATCTAAGTTGCAAAGTGTCATTCCATTGTTTCTTTCTGGCCCTTTCTAAATAGTGTAAATAGTAAAACCGAACATGTGTGCATAGCATAACAGCATCTGTGTAAATCAAAAAGTAAAGGCAAAATACATTTCATGGCTTTAATAGAAGTAACTGTGAGCAATTGAACCTTTCACTTTTCCACATAGTCATGATGCAAGATGACGTATTTGTTGTATTGTTCAACTAGCGTCTGCATTCCTGCAGAGAAGTTTTTCAGCTGCTTCCAAAGACAGGTGAGCACTGCTTCCTTTACTTCATCATGCTTTGTCTTTTGCTCTCCAGGTCGTAGTGATGCACCCATGCTTTGTCGCCAATGACAATTCTCTCCAGAATACTCGGATCTTCTTCATACCATCTCAGGAACTGGGTCACAACCTCCACATGCTGTTGCTTGTGCAGATCAGTCAGCTGTTTGGGAACTCATCGTGTGCAGACTTTCCTGTATCCTAAGTCATCATGCATTATGGCAAAGGCAGATCCATTGCCAATATCCAAACTTGCAGCCAATTGAGACACCATTATCCATCGGTCTTCTCTAATCAAGGTATGTGCCCTGTCAACGTGCTCTTGTGTGCACAATGTTGATGGGCGACCAGAATGACCACCAGTTACACCTGTTCTTCCCACTCATAAACCTTTTGTTGATTCATGGTGCTATGTCCATACTGAGTGAATATCTGACGGTGAATTTCCATAGGTTTCGCTCCCTCTGTCAAAAGAAAGCACAGTACTGCACATTGTTCTTTGATGGTGCAATGTTGCAATGGAGTGTCCATGTTTTTGTCCTTGTGGCTGCCATAGGACTAAAGGCCAAGTGCTGCACTGTGCATGGATGAACTATCCAGGCAATGTACGAGTACATATGTTGCATTTCACTGTTTCTGTTCTGCTTATTGCATAATTTAATAATTTAACTGACTTGCTCAAAGTCATAAGGAGTAGGCTGGGATTGAACTCACAACCTCAGGGTGCTGAGACAGTAATTCTAACCACTAGACTACTCCTCCACATATATATTTCCCTGTGCAGGTACCATAACAAGGATTTTGTGTGTGTACATTTCAGCTGGTCTCCACCATGCAAAAATTTGTGCCTGTTGTTTACCCACTGCCTGCTTTATCTCAAAACGGGGCCCACAAAGCTGAGAACTTGAGGACACTTTAATAAACCAGAATCTAGGAAAGATAGTGTGCAAGATCAGTGCATGATTCAACCTTCGCACAGGGCCATGGGTCATACAAACACGGCTGAGAAGAGCAGCTCTGCCAACCCTTATTTATTTCTTTAATTACACCGTTTTTTCACAAGCTTTGGCTGGAAGTTCAATCCATCTCACAGTCCCATTCCAGTAAAATTAAATCCAATAAATATATGGAAAAGGGCATAGGGGAAGAAGAGTGACAAGAGTCAGCGTAAGCATGCAGAAGGAGTTCGAGGGGCTTGATCACCCTCCTCCTTTCTTCCACGAGCCTCATTTACTATAATTTTGGAGGCTTTCTACTTTACTCCACTTGAACCATTGGAACTGGTTGAACTGGAAGACCTGTCAATCCCGGCCTGCTCTAGTACAATCGGCCGTGGCATTCCACAGTGACTATAGACGTCAAACGTGAACCAGTCTGATTTTTGGACCAGAACAGCCTACTCGTAATGACTATAGTAGTGGGCTGTGAACAGGACAGCAGGTCTTTGTCAAAAGCAACCTTAAATAAACAAACGTATTAGTGAAATGGCTCAGATGAAATGAACAAAAGTAAAAAGAAAAATGATGTGCACATCTGTACAAAGAAAAGAAACACTTCCTCTTTCCCTCCCTGTTCAAATGTTGCGTCATGGGTTGCTCTGTCCATGGTGCTGAAATACTGGTCCGTGCAGGTGAGAATGGAGAAGAACTCACCTTTCACCTTGGCATGTGCTTTCCGTGAGTCATTTGTGGCTACGTCTGCCACATTAGGTCTGCATGAATCACAAATAAGCCTTGCAGACTGAGGGTGTAATTTTAAAACAGATGCGAGCTGTTTGGACAGAGAGATACAATGTCCAGGGATCATCAGGATTTTCCAGACCGGCATTCATTTGTAGGCACCAGAGAAAGCAATTTATTTCATTCTCAGCCTTCTACACATGCATAGGGATGTTTGGATAAGAAAGACAGTTTTTCAGTTCGTGCAATATTTCTGTTCTGGAAGCAGCATTGTTCTCACTTCATGTGGTACTGACCTGTAAATTGGTGCGCTAGAAAGGAGTCAGTCTACGGTAGAATCAATGCTACAAAACTATTGGAATGATCCAGCCTGAAAATGAACTCTCTACAGTATAGATCAGAGCTACAGACCCTCAGGTGTGACCCAGAGCGAGGCAGAACCCTCTTCTGCATAGACAACTGCTACAAAGCCCTGAGATCTGGCCCAGAGTCAGACACAACCCCCTACTGGATAGATCATTGCTACGGAGCTCTGTTAGACAGAACTCCTGCTGGGAGCCTAATTTAAATTCAGTGCTTGAAACCACAAATACCAGAAAACAAAAATTGAAATCTTATAGTAACAGTAATTAAAACAATAAACCCAAAGCTTGTTGAGGGCTCCGAGGTTGACTCTGCACAATCCCCGACAGGAATAAGCCTTGCTTCCGAGTCTCCTGGACTTCATTCTTGAGTTCAGATCTCCCGGATTGGGTTTGGCTATACTTGTACTGGGACCCAGTAGGACCTGTGGTCTGTACTGCAATGATAACCGGGCTGGAAGGGGAGGTTTATGGTAGGCTCCGGGTCTAATCCTGCTAGATATCCACTACCATGACCAGCGTCACAGAGAGGCAACAGGACAAAGGGATTAAGAGTTAAAAGCAACCTTGAAAAAGTGAATACTGCCAAGGACGGGGCTTTGGAGGGCACACAGCCACACTGGGTTTAATATGAACCAGGCCACACTATAAAAGCAGACAAATCAAATATCCTATCCACATTCTGATTTACATTTGCAGCCCTTTGACTCTCTCTTTTAATTATTCACAGGAATGAGATAATTTACAGGGTCTACTGTAAACTGTGTTATGTACTTAGCACATAAGTGTCTTCAATATTTTCACAAACTCAGCAGGAAGTTTAACAGTGAATTCCATTTGAAGCAGCATCTGAAGACATTTGCTGGCATCTTTCAGAAAGGGCAAATGCTTACAACGGAAGAAGGATTCATTTATTCCTTTTCCTAATACAAAATATTATCACACACTCACAAAATAATCATCAGTTAACAATGTAAGAGAGTCTGTTTATATACAACAGGAAACAGAGCTGACTGAAAAGGAAAAGGAATGGGGCCAGGTAAAAAGTATTCAAACTACTAGATCCCACTTCTGACACCATTCATATGGGGCAATTACCAGCAAACAAGCTCCCTCTGTTCATATTAAAAATGAAGTGCTACACAGCAAGAATGTACAGACTCCTGTGTGTGTTTGCTTTCTTTTTTACATTTCTCAAATACAACTTTATTAAATCAAGAAATACCTAATAAACTCAAGAGAAACCAAGTTCAGCAACAAAATCAAAAAGATTCAGCAAAGCACCAGAACACATATGCCTTCTCTTTTGCTGGGATCAACATTTTGCCAACTGGATATTCATGCCCTCTTGTAACAAATGGTTAAATAATAAAATATAAATTAAAAAAAACTTTCTATGAGTGTCGGAGAATCTAACGTCCCGGGCCACGGTGCTTTGCAAAAGGAACCCTCAATTTCTTGCAATGTCTGGGCCCCAGCACTGAATTTCTGGAAGTGCCTAATGGAATTTTCAGCCCTTAACCAGCTTTGAGCCACTGCACGAAGATAGGATGGACTTATGGATCCTATTTATATGGCTAATCTGGCTGGTCAAGTGCCGACTCCTTCCCCAGAATGCCCCCAAAATAGATGACTTCACAGTTCAGTGCTAACTGGCTAAGTGGTTAGCCCCCAACAGGTGACTTAACCAGCTAGAAGCTGTTTCTGGCTAGTTAATTTGCTTTGAATATCTTTATTTACTTACTTGGTAGGCTTTATTAATCACCTTTGGCTTAACTCTCCAAGTCAAAGTCTATACTCGGCCTTGTACACCCCCTGAATCTCTTGTTTTTCATATCAGCCATAAATTGCTTTCTCCATCCATATAGACTGCAGTGCTATATAAATTCCTTTGCTCCTTCTTCATCTCCCTTTGCATGCCTTTTTTTTTTTTTTTTCCAAATTGATTTTCAATTTATTGCTCACATTCTAAACACAAAGATTTGCTGGTTAAAAATTAGCAGCAAATTTATCGGAATCCTGTATGGCAATTCTCGTCTCCTAATGAAAGCCCTGGCATTTGGCCACAAGCGGATAATTGGAAACTGGAGCGGGAGAAGGGAATATTTATGTTATTGGAATTGTGTACGCTGAGGTAAATGCCAGGGCCAGCGCTTGGCAGCCTATGAGCCAATTTAACAGGTAAAGTAGGTGTCAGAGGTCCAGGACCAGAGCAGGTCCCAGATGCAAATCTGAGCAAGGTTGCAACACCGAGAAATTCACAAACGTTCCCACGCTCGACAACTCATAAACATAACGGGTCCGATATTCAGAAAATGCTCAGTTGATGCTCCTAAGTCAGTCTCCCAAATTTTCAGACATAGTTCGTCAGCTGAAAATTCATCTTCATCTAGGAGCTTAAAAGTTTGCCGATTTGGGAGCCTAACATCTTCCTCCCCTAAATATCACCCATGTTTCATGCTCCTAAATACAAAAATTCAGGATCCAATATTCAGACTTCAGTGTTCGCCATTTTGTTGCCCACTGCTGGTGATAAACCTACAAATTCAACGCCAGGCAATTTTCAGCATTTAAGCAGCTGAACTGCATCAAGACAGGATTGAAGAAAAGTGAGTCCTATTTAGGCATTTCACCTGGCCAAATCCACTTCGGAACGCCCCCCCCCCCCAAATAACCGCTTTAAGGGTTGCTGACAATGAGTGTCTAGGCCCCAAACAGGCTATTTAATGGGCTACGAGCCTTTTCCGACCAGTGAAATTGCTTTCAACATCAATCCCTTAGTGAAATTTTGAGCAAACACTTTTGCAGTCAGTCCCAGTAAATTTCAAGAGGTCAATTTTTGACAAAACTCTCAAAGTTAGAAGTACAAATCCTTTGAACATCAGGTCCAACATTATTATCTGTTCACACTCACAGACCCAGCATCAGAGCTCCTAAAAATTATAAGATTGGTGGAAGGAAGATACAGGTCACAAATTTTTACCCATCAAGCTATGATTCAGGCTGATGCTAGAAAAATGCATTTGGCTCCCTTAATGTTCATGGTGCACTGTGCAGGGAACAACTCACTCCAGAAGACTCCTCCGAAAAACCTTCTTTATTCAGCGTAAAACGCCTCTTTAATTCTGTCCCAACTGAGACATGCACTGGGAGAGTGGAGAACCAGAACAAACAAAGAGAGAAAGCCTGGGGAGTAAGAGGTCAAGTCAGAGATCAACATGGAGGATCCTTAGATGTGAGGGTTGAGGTTCAGCAGTGGGTGAGGGCTAAAAGCCTGTGGCTCAACTGAAGAGCTACGCAAGTCAGAGATTGCTGGCAGTCTGTGTACTGCAGAGACATAGGCCACACTGCTGTACTCAATGCAAGTCTTGCCTTTTCTGTACATCAGTAGCCGTGCTCTGTACCTTTCTGCACAAGACACTGAGCTCGGACGGCTCTGCTCTGTATTCTCCTCTAGGAGGCGCTGAGGTGTGAGGGGCTATGCTTTGTTTCCCCCTATAGGAGGCGCTAAGGTGGGAGATATTCTGCTCTGTTTCCCCCTATAGGAGGCGCTGAGGTGTGAGGGGCTACGCTTTGTTTCCTCCTGTAGGAGGCGCTGAGGTGGGAGAGATTCTGCTCTGTTTCTCCCTGTAGGAGGCGCTGAGGTGGGAGAGATTCTGCTCTGTTTCCCCCTGTAGGAGGCGCTGAGGTCTGAGGAGCTATGCTCTGTTTCCCCCTATAGGAGGCGCTGAGGTGTGAGGGGCTATGCTTTGTTTCCCCCTGTAGGAGGCGCTAAGGTGGGAGATATTCTGCTCTGTTTCCCCCTATAGGAGGCGCTGAGGTGTGAGGGGCTATGCTTTGTTTCCCCCTGCAGGAGGCGCTGAGGTGGGAGAGATTCTGCTCTGTTTCCCCCTATAGGAGGCGCTGAGGTGTGAGGGGCTATGCTTTGTTTCCCCCTGTAGGAGGCGCTGAGGTGGGAGAGATTCTGCTCTGTTTCTCCCTGTAGGAGGCGCTGAGGTGTGAGGGGCTCTGCTCTTTTTCCCCCTGTAGGAGGCGCTGAGGTGGGAGAGATTCTGCTCTGTTTCCCCCTGCAGGAGGCGCTGAGGTGTGAAGGGCTCTGCTCTGTGCAGATTCATTAAGCTTCGGCCACATCCAATTAATTTTTTTAATGATCTCTGTTTTGGGTTTTTTATTATCTTCTGTGCTCCTTGGACAAAGGAATGCAGCCGATTATAAACATTTCTATCTCAAACTCTCACTTCATTTATTCTCCATAACATTAATATTTAAATCAGGACCTTTTAGAAATAGCCAGAGAAAAAAGTAAAGCAGAAGATACTTGAGAGAATGAGCCATAATTCAATTTTTGTCATCAAGGGGAGGGTGAGGAGAGAAAGGGAGGGGTTGGCACTAGAAAGGGCAACAGCTCTGAGGCAAGCAGCGTGCCACAAGGTTTGTGTCAGTGTCACATGATGGGTTGTGTTACAATATGATATGGGGGAGTGTCTTTGCTCTATTATGGCATGATACAGCCAGGGTATGTGTTACCCTCCCCCCACTCCTTTAGTCTTCCCTCATTTTCTAACACTGACCATGTAATGTAGTCGTCACAATGAAAGTGCTGGGGCAGAGCTGCAGAAACTTCAAAGCATAAGAATAGTCTTACTGGGTCAGACCAATGGTCCATCAAGTCCAGTAGCCCAATCCAGGTCACTAGAACCTGGCCAAAACCCAAGGTGTAGCAATATTCCATGCTGCTGATCCAGGGCAAGCAGAGGCTTCCCCCATGTCTCTCTCAATAACAGACTATGGACTTTTCCTCCAGGAACTTGTCCAAACCTTTCTTAAAACCAGCTACGCTATCCACTCTTACCACAACCTGTGGGAATGCATTCCAGAGCTTAACTATTCTCTGAGTGAAACAATATTTCCGCCCATTGGTTGTAAAAGTATTTCCCTGTAACTTCATCAAGCGTCCCCTAGTCTTTGTCATTTTTGACAGAGTGAAAAATCGATCCACTTGTACCCGTTCTACTCCACTCAGGATTTTGTAGACTTCAATCATATCCCCCCTCAGCCGCCTCTTTTCCAAGCTGAAGAGCCCTAATCTTTTTAGTCTTTCCTCATACGAGAGGAATTCCATCCCCTTTACCTTGTTGGTCGCTCTTCTTTGAACTTTTTCTAGTGCCAATATATCTTTCTTGAGATAAGGAGACCAGAATTGAACGCAATACTCCAGATGAGCCACCATGGAGCGATACAGGCAATCCTGACCTTGGGCCTCCTGAGCCTGGCATGTTGTGCAATGGCCAATCTGCTCCATAGCAGACTGGGAAATGGAAAACAAAGTTATGTAACTGTTACTTACCTGTAACTGGAGTCATCCGTGGACAGCACCATAAGTCAGCATGTAGCTGACAGGTCCTGCTTGTTCTACAGGCCTGTGCAGAGACAATATAGAAAGTCCTGGGTAAAACCTTTCTAGTTCTGCTGTTCTTTTTATCGCCCCACTGACCCCTGGTTTAGGGTTGCCATATGGCTCCAGAAAAAGGAGGACGGATTGAGACATCCGGGTTTTACTTCCACTGAAGCCAAATGGCTTCTGACTCTGCTGAAGTCACAAGGAACTTCCATTGCTGGCCGAGTCGTCTCTACATTCAGCAAGATTTTATTTCCTACAAACTGCAGCTTGAAATCCAGGAAAGAGAAGGGGTTAAGGAAGGAGGGGGGAGGGGGAGGTTTGAATCGATGCTAAGTAACTTAAGAACAGAGTCTTGCTGCAGTGCAAACCCTGTGAATACTGCAGTGTGATGTGGTGTTCACAGAATCCCACCGCACACGCACAGCCCAATTAATGTCTCCAAGCGCCCGGTCCAACACCCCCTCTCCAAATCCCACTCCTGGGAGCGGAGTGCACACCAAAGAGATAAAGCTGGAAGGAAATAGGACACCTGAGAACTCCAACCAAGCTTAAGGGGGGATTCCTTCATTTCGGAGGAGAGTTGTGTGTCTAATACCACACATTAAATCACAAAGCAGCCATGCCGTTCTCACATTGATTTATGTGAAGCATGAATACAGCACAGAAGTTCTTTAACAGAGTCCCAGGCAAGAAAACAGGAATACAGCACGAACAGCTGAAGAGAGGTTCTTCATTACAGCACCATTGTTTTTTAACCCAATCTTCAGGGCACACCTAGCCATTCAGGTTTTTAGGATACTCACAATGATATGCATCTGATACATTTGCATGCAGATTTCTCTCATTTGGGCTGAGAAACCCTGCATTGCATTGATGTGTGCAGCATGAATACAGCACGGAGAGCTGAAGAACGGCCTTGTTTCAGAGCCTCACGTGGGTATCACTTTAGTGTTTAGCAGGGGAGAGCATCAGTGTGAAATCGATGTGAGCACTGGAGCTAAGCAGGGTCTAAGCTTGCTCAATGCACATTGCAGCCCAGCTTTCCAGGTCCAGGGCGGTGGCAGGAAAGAGCTCCCGACTGGTTCTTGTCTGCTCAGGAAGACTGTCCAGGCTGGAGTTCAGAACGGGAACTCTGAATAATCACAGGCTTTTCATGAATCTGCCGTCACTGGCCCCCGACTCCTGGACATGTCTCCTGCACTCTCAGATGCTGACGGACTGTCTCCTATCTTTTCACAAGGCTTACTGTCTTCCCTCTCCTGAAAAATGGACATCGGCTCCCGGTTTCGGTGCATCTCAAATTCAAGACCCTAATGCTGAAGCCGCTAACTCCTTACATTTAGAGCAGGGCCATATTTTGGATTTGTAGCTACTTGGAAGGCCTCAGAAAAAAGAGTTCATGTCTTATTAAAGAAATGACAATAAAATTCTTTCTAGTTGATAAATCTTTCCTTTTGGCAAAGTCTTAATAATAATATTGTCATTTATAGCTAGAGAGACATATGATCAAGATACTGTTTTATTTTACTTTTGTGTTTATGATAAACATGCCGAGGGCCTCAAAATAGTTTGTCTCTTAGTCCCCGCCATCCACAGTCAACCTCGTCTCTCTACACCCTTCATCTGGGTTTGACCAGGGACTCGGCTCACTCCTCCTTATGAAGCTCTCTGTGTGTCTGAATTCAAGAAAGTGTGGGATAGGCACGTGGGATCTCTCAGAGAGAAGAAGAGGTAATGGTTACTGCGGATGGGCAGACTGGATGGGCCATTTGGCCTTTATCTGCCATCATGTTTCTAGATCTCTGTCCAGAGCCCTTTAGGAATTCAAGAATCCACGCATGGATTGTTCCATCTGAGCTCACAGAAATTGCATCAGATAATCCCACCCTCTCACTTTCTCTGCCAACTTACCCCATCTCTCCCTCCTTTTTCCTCTCTTAGGGCTCCTTTTACTAAGGTGCTCTAGCGTTTTTAGCGCACGCAGATTAGCGCGTGCGAACCCCCGTGGTACGTGGCTAGAACTAACGCCACCTCAATGCTGGCGTTAGCGTCTAGCACATGGGGCATTGTACCGTGAGCTATTCCATGTGTTAATGCCCTAACGCTGCGTAGTTAAAGGAGCCCTTAGAAACAATGACAAAGATAAAGGCCAAATGGCCCATCCAGTCTGCCCATCCGCAGTAACCATTATCTCTTTCTCTCTCCGAGAGATCCCACCTGCCTCTTGAATTCAGACACAGTCTCCACTTCCTCCACCTCTTCCGGGTGAACTATGAACCTAGCCAGTTAGCAGAAACAGCTAGGAAAGCAGCCAGCTAGGTAATCACAGAAAATTAGGACAGAAAAAAAAAGCACCAAGTTTAACCAGGCACCTGTCTGATCATATCTCCTCTCTCCCTCAGGACTCAAGGATCTCCCATATAAGGATCGTTTAGGTAAGTTGCAGCTATACTCTCTCGAGGAACGCAGAGAGAGGGGAGACATGATAGAGACATTCAAATATGTAACTGGCCGTATTGAGGTAGAAGAAGATATCTTTTTCCTTACAGGACCTACGGCAACAAGAGGGCATCCGTTGAAACTCAGGGGTGGGAGATTTCATAGCGACACTAGGAAGTATTTCTTCACTGAAAGGGTGGTTGATTGTTGGAATGATCTTCCACTTCAGGTAATTGAGGCCAGCTACGTGCTAGATTTTAAGAAAAAATGGGATAAGCATGTGGGATCACTTCAAGGAAGAACTTAGGGGGGAGGGTCATTAGAGTGGGCAGACTTGTTGGGCCAGTGGCCCTTTTCTGCTGTCATATTCTATGTTTCTCCCGCCTCTCCTCCAAAGTACACAGATTGAGATCTTTAAGTCTGTCCCAAACGCCTTATCACGAAGACCACACACCATTTGAGTAGCCTTCCTCTGGACCGACTCCATCCTTTTTTATATCTTTTTGAAGGTACACAATATTCTAAATGAGGTCTCACCAGAGTCTTATACAGGGACATCAATACCTCCTTCTTCCTACCTCTCCCTGAGGTTTCTGTCTCTCCTTTCCTGCTTTTACTAATTATTTGGTTAGTTTTATATCCTGACCTCCCCAACGAGCTCAATACGGGTAACAAGGTTGACATACATAATACATAAACAGTCAAGCTTAGTATACAGTTTGATCATTTTAAGTTAACATATGGTTATATCCATCTTCAGTTTACAGAGTGGATCTAGTTCAGAGTACATTAGAATACATAGGAAATCCATTTAAAGCTTCCATAACGCTACTAGTGACTATAAAGTCATTTCAGAGCGGTTTACATGAGCAGCTATGATGGAAATATGACCATTAACTCCAGTAATGATGGGACAGGACTCGAGCTACAATATATGAACTATAGTCCAGGAGTGACAGGAATCCAAAAGTAAGAATCCAGAGTGAATTCTATAGTGAAGAACTGAGCGCCAGGCATTGACACCAGGCTTCATCTGATATAAATACTGGCACCCAAATTAAGCATCTTTACGAAGAGATTCACCAAAGATGTTATGTAATATCCCGCTAAATCCTCCGAGGTAGAGTTTGAGGCGGATAACAGCATCTGTTGATACATCATAAATATATGAAAACATGAACACAAGGGAGACAGTGTGGCACCCTGGGGTTATGGGTTCAAACCCACGCTGCTCCTTGTGGCCCTGGGCAAGTCACTTCATCCCCCCCCATTATCCCAAGTACATTAGCTAGATTGCAAGACAAATGCTTGAGTATTGTGATGTCACAATGCCTCATTCCACCAATAAGAGCCAACCTCAGCACTGATGTCATAATGCCTCATTCCACCAATAAGAGCCAACCTCAGCAGTGATGTCACAATGGCAGGATTGTCCTAGACTTGGCTCACTTTTACTATATTTTGATTTCTAGAGTGGTGCAGTGGTTAAAGCTACAGCCTCAGTACCCTGGGGTTATGGGTTCAAACCCTTGTGACCCTGGCCAAGTCACTTAATTCCCCCCATTGCCCCAGGTACATTAGATAGAGTGTGAGCCCGCCGGGACAGAGAGGGAAAATGTTTGAGTACCTGATTGTCAACTGCTTTTTGATACCTTAAATAAACTGTGCGTTCTGTCTTTTTACAAGCAGACGGAAGCCCTGAAACTTTTAAGCACCAACAGTGAGAAACAAACATGAGCAACTCTATAAAAGTGAAAGCACACATCGGCACCTGTTTTCCTGCGTTTAAATAGGAGCCTCTCAAAACTTTAAAGTACAAACCAAGTTTTGAAAGGCTACTACAGTATTTAAAAAAAGAGATGTTACCAGTGGTGTGCCTCAAGGTTCAATTCTTGGGCCTGTTCTTTTTAACATTTTTGTAAGCGATATTGCTGACTGGTAAGATTTGCCTCTTTGTAGATTGTACCAAAATCTGCAATAGAGTAGACACCCTCGATGGCGAAGCTCGAAGAATGGTCTGAAATTTGGCAGCTAAGATTTAATGCCAAGAAATGTAAGGTCATGGATTTAGGCTGCAGAAATCCGAAGGAATGGTTTAGGAGGTGAAGAACTTTTGTGCACGAAGAGGAGCGGGACTTGGGTGTGATAGTATGCGATGATCTTAAGGTGGCCAAACAAGTTGAAAAGACAACAGCAAAAGCTAGAAGGATGCCAGGGTGCATAGGAAAAAGGAGTTATTGATGCTCCTGGTGAGATCTCATTGAGAATATTGTGTACAATTCTGGAGGCTGAACCTGGTCCAGAGGAAGGCTACTAAAATGGTTGATGGTCTACGTCAGTGGTTTTTACTGCAAGGCTCATGGGGACCTCCTTGGCGGCTTGCGCCATTAGGACCGGATTAAAGGGTAGGCTGTGATCAATGTTACCTCTAAGCTACGCATCTGTGCACCTCCCTTCATCTCGCAGTGCACTGGTCACTGATTGTCGCTCACATGGGAGAGCTCTGGACATCCACCAATCAGGGAGACAGAGCTGGAACTTGTTGAAGTGCTTCTGATTAGCCATCAAGCTCTAGCTCTGTCTCCCTGATTGGTGGATGTGCAGAGCTCTCCCATTAGTAAGCCTCGGCCTTGAACATTTACAGCACGTGAGAGACTGAGCGTGCCTGAAACAGCCAGCCATGGAGCTGTCTAGATTACCCCAATCCAGCATCAAACTGTCTCAATATCTGCAGGTAAAAAAATGATGGGGAAGGGATGGACTGACTGAGTTTGGCAAGATTTATATTTGATATTACTGGGTTTCTGGATGGGGTAGGCACACTAACAGCTTACTTCCACCCAGAAACCCACCAACATTAAATATTAAACAATCTCCGCTATGGCGTACCACGGGGGAAATGGTCTACCCCGGGTGCAGCCCATATGGAGGTGATCTGATAACTCCTCCAAGGGCTGATGCCAACATCAAGAACTTCTTCCCAGCAGCAGAATCCACAATTTGCTGCTCTTGATAGCTTCGGGAAGTAGGTGGGACCTGGCAGAGAGGAAGGCCTGAAGCCGACAAAAGAAGTGAGTTGTGAACACTGTGCTGCCAACTGGAGAGGGGGTGACAGAGAGTGAGGGAGGACGAGAGGGGAACGGAGCAGGGGGGGAGAGAATTGCTGCACTCAACTGGGGAGAGGGAGGGAGAAGGAAGACCAGGGAAGGGAGGGAGGGAGGAAAAGGAAATGCCAGACCATAAAGAGAGAGGGATAGATGCTAGTGCATGGAGGGAATGGAAAGAGACAGAGATGCCAGACCAAGGGGAAAGGAAGGCAGGAGGGAAAGGAAGGAGAAGAGATGCTAGAGCAGAGGAAGAGGGAGAGATAGAAAGGAAGGTGAGGAAAGGAGAGAGATGCCAGGGCATGGGGGGAGGGAAGGGAAAGAGACAGATGTCTGAGCAAGGAGAAGGGAAGGAGAGGAGATGCCAGAGGGTGGACAGTGGATGGAAGGGGTAGAGAAAGAGGACAGAGGCTGGACAGAAAGGACAGAGAGAGAGAGGGCAGATGTTGCACTGAAGGGAGAGGAAGGACATGGATAGAAAGAAGAGAGTGAAGAGAAGATTAAAGCAGAAATGACAAAAGGTAGAAAAATATTTTTATTGCGTTAGAATAAATACATGTAGTTGTATTGTTAAATGTTTATAAACAGAAAATGCAAATAAGGTGATCTTTTTATTGGACTAATTATAATACAACTTTCAGAGTTCAACTCCCCTTCCTCAGGTCAGGACAGAATACCGTAACAATAGTACACTGTACTAACCTGAAGGAGGTTTTGGCCTCTGAAAGCTAATTGAAAAATGGATTTGTCCAATAAAATGGTATTTTCTTATTTTCAATTTTTTTTTGTTTTACTTCTATTTGTTAATTTGTAAAGTGGTGATTGTTATTTCTCAGTTTTTTCAAATTTACACCTGCTATCTTTATATTTTGCAGAGTATTAGGGGCATGTGTCACTGTTTCTGTGATGTTTCACTGTATGCAGAGTCTGGCTTCTTGGCAGTTCAGTTTAACTTTTGTCTACATATTTCTATTTTTAGTTTGAGACTACATATTCCAGAGTGCTTTTGGTGACTGTTTGGCATTGCAAATGTTGTGCTTCATTCACAGAATTGTGGGCGTTTATACTCAGAGATGGCGTGATAATCGCGTGAGGTGCATGTGAATTTGAGGTAGTACACAGGTACAGGCGGGGAACATTTGGTAGAATTGTGGTGTAAGGCTTGGTACAGCTTTGCTTTTGAGAGAGATGTGGGCTAGTGAGGATGGATGTCAGTGACACACACTGGTCAGCAGTATTGCAATCCTGAAGGGGAAAATTCTTGGTGGTCCTCCTTCGGCTCATTAGATCCAAAGTGGCCCCCGCTCAAAAATTAGTGAAGACCACTGGCCTACGTCAAGGTATATGGGAACAGACTTAAAGATCTCGTATATATACTTTGAAGGACAGCTGGGAGAGGGGAGATATGGTAGAGACGTTTAAATCAAAAAAAATTCCAGCAGTGGGCGCTACCTCTCGAAGATCCAACATTGAAATTGAAAATAGGTGGAGAGAAAACCTCAAGCATGCAGCAATCATTGATGATTCACAGCTGGCATTCTTTTCTTATCATGGGCAAAAAACTCACACCCGCATCACAATGTCAAAAGATCTTAAAAGGGGAAAACCCCACTACTGTGCACAGTATTTGTAATTCTTTTTTCTATATAAAATAAGGAGCCCGAGAGCTTGTCTCGAAGGGCGTATGATAACACGGGGCTGGGAGGCCTCGTGTTGCCAGAAAGGCAAGGTGGGGGGGGGGGGGAATTGGACCGTTAGTTAGGGAAACTTAGCTAAAGGAATTGGGGAGGGGTTACCGCCAAAAGACAGGGCTAGGATAGGGTGAAGTGGGTTGGAGGGGTGGGGCAGAGGGAACGAGTAGACCGGGACCCTGGAGGACTCGGTTCTTTCAGGTCCTCCAGGGCAGTTTTTCTCTCACCAGCGTTCCTGCGTTTCCATGGCTGCGGACGGTCGGGTTAGCGTTGGGGCGGTGGCGGATGAGGCAGAGCTGTCCTTGCTGGCTGGTGACTCCTTCTCTGAGGAGCCCTCGGAGCAGGTGGGTGTGGGGCATGTTGCGGAGCGTTCGCGGCCCACGCGGCGCTCCAAAATTCAGGCGCTGTCGGTTTTGGCCCGTGTTTGTGCTAGCGGGGCTAAAACCAGTAGATCCGCTTCGGCCCGTACCGCCGGGAAGGTTAGTCAGCAGGCAGGGTTGTCGGGCAGCGGGAGGGGAGCTGTTCCGGCCAGTCGCAGTTCGTCGGGGGGCGTGGCTTCTTTACAGGAGGAGAATTTGGCCAGGGTGTCGGAGGAACAGCCTGTTAACAGGGAGATGGTTGGAGGTGCGGGCTCTTTTGTTAGTCGGGCGGTTTCGGCTACCAGGGAGATCCCCAGCGAGCTGTCTGCCTTGGGGTCTTCATTGTCAGGGGTTGTGGGAGATGGGGCGGCTTCCTCAGAGGGCGTAACAGGGGGCGGTGGTGAGCCTGGTGGGTCTCCTGGGTTGTTTGCTATGGGGAGGGGGTCCAGCGCTCCTGGGTTTTTGCATACCCCCTATGGAGGGTCTGTCGGGCCAGGGTCCGGGTTTTATCCTACAAGCTGGCCGTCCACTTGGGGACCGGTTTCCTGGGGTTCCGGCTCTTCTGTTAGTGGTGCGGGGCCATCTGCTTCGCACTGGGGGGGGGGGTATTCCAGGGAACATGGCATGGGGGATGGTTCCTGGAGGTGAGTTTGGAGGGGGTTGGGGGGTCCCGGTTGGTGTGCCTGGAGCTTGCTTTCCTGGTCCTGCCTCTTTTTCTGCTTGGTCTCCGCAGGTTTCGTGCATCCTTCCTGGTGGACAGGTCGTTCAGACGGAGGGCCTGAGTGCAGCTGGAAGTTCGGGATCGATGGAGAGACCAGGATGTTCCACTTCTGAGCGTGACTTGGCGCTGAGAGCTACTGTGGCTGCTGGCGGGGGGCGCCACGGGTTCTACACCGAGTGCGTCTGAGAGGCCTGAAGTTGCTGTTCGTGGCGGTTCAGTGTTGGTGTCCAGTCTCCCAGCGGCGGCCGGGACTGCTGATCGAGACATCACTGGAGTGACTGCTGGTGTTCCGGGAACTTCTACTCCGGGTAACAAGGCGCCTGCTCAGGTTGCTGGGGGGGGTAAAGCGCGGCGTAAGAAGCGTAGGCATCGCCGTAGGGGGTCTTCTTCCTCTTCGTCCGGGTCTTCTTCGTCGGAGGACTCGTCTTCCTCGTCGTCTGCCGCGGGTCCTTCGGGCGGCTTGGGGTCTTCAGGTGGGGGTGGGGGGGAGGTCACTACGGGAGAGGTTAGGGGTACTCCGGCGTTGGTGGCTCTTACGGAGTTGTGGGAAAAGGTACCGCGGGATTTGCGGCGGAAGATTCGGAGGCGGTCCTGCCTGGATATTTTTCGCCTTTTGGAAGGTAGAGTTCATAAGCGGAGTCGTAGGAAGGCAAAACGGGATAGAAAAGATTTTAAACCTTTTCCGGTAGCTCGTTCAATCATTAACTGGGTCCGCGCGTTTTTGCGGCTTGCGAGTGTCTGGGGTAGGTCTCATCCGTCGGATTACGGCCTGCTGCTGGCTTATGCGGACTCCATTTTAGACTCTTATCAACGTTTCGGAGGCTGGGCCTGGTTAAATTACGACGAGGCTTTTAGAGATAAAATGGAGGAAAATAGTTTTATGTCTTGGGGTACCCAAGATGTTAATTTATGGCTCACCCATATGGCCTCCAAATCTATATCGGGTACGACCGTTCGCCCCACAGGGGGTGTTGGCAGTGGGCGGCCCTTTTGTGGGGGGTCGGGGGGGACATCCTCAGCAGGTGCCGACGTGTGTTGGAAATTCAATAAAACCACCTGTCCTTTTCCCGACTGCAAATTTCGTCATGCCTGCTCTAGTTGCGGTCAGCCACATGCGGCTGTTAAATGCCCCAAGCGTGTTGGGGGGGCAGCTGCTGGACCGGGAAAGTAATTTTGTGGTCTCTTTGCCTACCCCGATTCTTGTTGAAGCCTTGCGCCCATGGTTGAGGAGTTATGGGCGTCGAAAGGAGGCTGTCATGTTGGAAGTTGGTTTTACTGGAGGGTTTGAGATTCCTTTTCTAGGTGTGTTGCAGGAGGCGCGGGTTCAAAATTCTTCCTCGGTTTCCCGATTGCGGTGCGTGGTTTGGGGCAAGTTGGCAGAGGAGATTCGTTTGGGGCGTATTGCAGGCCCCTTTCGGGATCCTCCTTTTTCGCCGATGCAGCTTTCGCCTCTTGCTGTTATACCTAAGAAGGTTCCCGGCCAGTTTCGTTTAATTCACAATTTGTCTCGGCCCTTAGGGCAGTCGGTTAACGATGGCATTCCGCGTCACCTCTGTTCAGTTCGTTATGCGTCGTTCGATAGTGCTCTTCGGCTTATTGTTAGTGCTGGGCGGGGTGCTCAGTTGGCGAAGGTGGATATCGAATCGGCTTTCCGTTTGTTGCCTATCCATCCTCGGTCCTACCCTCTGTTGGGTTTTCGTTTCGAGGGTTCGTATTTTTACGATCGTTGTTTGCCCATGGGTTGCTCCATTTCTTGTGCGTATTTTGAGATGTTTAGTTCTTTCTTGCATTGGGTTTTGGTTCAGAAAGTTGGAGTGGATTCCATTGTGCATTACTTAGATGATTTTTTGTTTATTGGTGCGGGAGGTACGGGATTTTGTGCCCGCCTCAAATTGTTGTTCGAGAGGATGGCGGACGATTTTGGTGTTCCTTTAGCTTCTGAGAAATCTGAGGGGCCAGTTACTTCCTTGGTGTTTTTGGGGATAGAGTTGGATTCTGAGGCTATGGTTACTCGCCTTCCTGCGGTGAAGGTTCGTCAGTTGCTTAGCCTAATCGAGCAGGTGGTATCTACTCCCAAGTCTACGTTGCATACTGTTCAATCCTTGTTGGGCTCTCTTAATTTTGCTTGTAGGGTGCTGCCTATGGGTAGGGCTTTTTCTCGCAGGTTGGCGGCTTCCACAGCGGGGGTTCGAGATCGCAGACACTTTCTGCGTCTTTCGGCGGGAGTGAGGGCTGATCTTCGCATGTGGTCTGTTTTTCTCCAAGATTTTAATGGGACTGTTCCTATGTTGGCGCCGGAGGTCTCGAGCGTTGACTTGAATCTCTTTTCTGATGCGGCTGGGGGTGTGGGTTTTGGCTTGTTCTTTAATGGTGATTGGTGTGCCGAGCGTTGGCCGGCCGAATGGGTGCGGTCGGGCATCACAAAAAACATTACTTTGTTGGAATTGTTTCCGTTGTTAGTGGCGGTTGAGCTTTGGTCGGGAATTTTTCATGATCGTCGGGTGGTTTTTTTGGTGTGACAATCTGGGAGTCGTGGAGGTTGTTAATCGTCAGGCTGCTCGTTGTTTGGCTGTTAATGCGCTAATGCGAGAGTTAGTTTTGCGTTGTCTGCGGCTGAATCTCTTTATTCGTGCGCGTCATGTTCCGGGTTTCCAAAATGGCATTGCTGATGCTTTGTCTCGTTTTAATTTTTTGCAGTTTCGTCGACTGGCGCCCGGAGCGCGCGCAGAAGGTTTGCCGATCCCTGTTCATTTGTGGAGCCTGGTCGGGAAGGAGTCTGGGAGATGCTCCGTTTGTCGGTAGCCCCTTCTACTTGGGCCCATTATTCGGTGGGGTTTCGGTCCGTGGCGGCCTTCTTAGCTGCTAGGGGCTGGTGCCCGGGAGATGTGGCCGAATCCTTGTTGGAGGATTTCGTGCTGTCTGCTTTTCAGGATCAAGTTTCTCGTGGGGTTGTACGTGGGCAATTGGCGGGTTTTGCCTTTTTCTGCAGGGCCCTGGGTTGGGTTTGTCCGGTTTCGGGGTTCATGGTGCAGAGGTTATTGCGAGCCATGGGGCGGGTGCTACCTCGTACCCGGGATTCGCGATTACCCATTACTCACGAATTGCTCCTTCGGTTGCTAGCTGCGTTACCGGAGGTTGCCAGTTCGCCTTTTGAAGTTTGTTTGTTTCGAGCAGCTTTCGCTATTGCTTTTTTTGGGGCTTTGCGGGTCGGTGAGTTGTTAGTATGTCCATCTTCTCCCGTTGGGTCTCGTGGGCTTTTGGTGCAGCATGTGATTTTTCAAGACACAGTGTTACATTTATATATTGTGAGTTCCAAGACTGATCAGTGTGGTCTGGGTCACTGGGTTGTGCTGCATGCAGTGTCTGGATGTTCGTCCTGTCCGGTGGTGCGATTGCGGGAGTATATGGCCATTCGTCCAGTGGATCCCCAGATATTATTCGTTCACGCGTCCGGTGCCCCTCTGACGCGATATCAATTTCGAGCGGTTCAGAGTTTGGCTTTAATTCGTTGTGGAGAGAATCCGGGTGCCTTCGGGACTCACTCCTTCCGGATTGGTGCCGCAACGAGTGCTAGTTTGGCGGGTATGTCAGGGGAAGGTATTCAGAGATTGGGTCGTTGGGTATCTGATGCCTTTCGCGGTTATATTCGTCGGGGGGTCTCTGGGGTAGGGCAGGGTGCGGGGAGGGGTTCTCAATAGTGAGTTACAAAAGGGGGTATATGATGCTGAGTGTTATTTTGCTTGGTTTTCTTTCAGCTCCCCGAAGCCGATCTTCCTCCCTCTGGATTGTGGGCCATTCTTTTGTCCATTGGGCGGCTGAACGTGCGCTCGTTCGCCCTGGAGGGCGTCACCTTGGTCTTGCTCATCTTGGACTTCGGGTTTCCTGGTGGGGACAGCGAGGGATGCGGTGGAGACAACTGCTGTATTTGTTACAGGATCTGCGGTCTCGGCCTCTTCATCCCGACATTCTTTTGATTCATTTGGGGGGTAATGATGTGGATAATTGTGCAGGGAAGGATTTAGTTAATACGATTAAGGACGACTTGAGGGTGGTGCTTGATTGGTTCCCGGGGGTGTTGGTTGTGTGGTCGGATATTGTTCCGCGCCCTAGTCGTTTAGAGTCGCGGCGTTGGACAAGGGGGTTGGCTAAGCTCAATAGACAGGTTGGGAAGTGGGTGGTGAGTCACGGTGGATGTCAGATTTTGCATGACTGGGTGGATGTAACGTGCGCAGGTTTATATCACCGGGATGGGGTTCATTTGTCGGCGGTGGGCTGGGACCTTTTGCTTAATGATTTTTCATCTTGTTGTGAGCGGGTCCTTAGCGCCTGATGTTAACCGCAGCTTTTTCTTTGGGGGAGGGCCTGTATGGTTACAGGCCTGTGGCGGGTCTCCCGAGCTACTGGGTGCTGGGGCTCATCAGGCGATGAGCGGGGGGCCGGCTGGGAGCCGCGCCTTGGGGTCAGGTGACCCGGGTTAAAGGGGCATGAGGTCATGCCACCCCTCGGACGCTTGCTGTTTGTGGCGGGGTCGGGGGCAAAGGTTAATGGTTACATAGGGGTAGCTCGGGAGGAGCTTGCTGATGTGGTTTGTTAATAGAGGGTCAATATGTTTATGAGGTTATGTTATTTATGTTATTCATGTTAATTTATTGTTATGGTGGATTTAATAAAGAGCTGCGGCTATATATTCCATAATGAAGTGTGCTGGTCTCATTTGGGGGTGGGTTATGGGAAAAAGGGAGTTAATGGGTAGCAATAGAGACTATCCAGATCCCGCTGTTACTACTTCCTCATCAGGCAGCTTCCACAATTGATACGTGAGCGCAAGGACCAGCCTCCATTCTGTTGCTCTTTAAATCCTTTGGTTTCTAAAACACGCCGACAGATTTGTTTGCCATGCATTTGGGGCTTGTTCGTGAAAAACCCTTGCACTTACATTAAAGGGATTAGCAGACAGTAAAAACTGTGGATTAGACTAAATGTGGCTCCAGTAACTGGCTCTATCATCACAGTTTTGTATTTACAAAGTTCTCAACACTCTTTGGAACTGGAAAAGTTAAATTATTCCTGTATTAACTCAGGGGCCCCTCATTACACATGGCCATTGCACACCTCACCTCAGAAAGGTTCTCTTTTCTCAGGAGTTGCACATTTTAACACCCAGAAGAACACTTCTACATGCAAAAGTATGAAAGGCCATGGTAGAATCATTTCAAATTTACTTGTTCTTACATTCATTTCAGAAAAAATTACTAAAATCAATATTATGCACAAGATTTCTAGAAAATTAAAAAGGGTTAATGTCTAATCTTCTAATACTGGCTCAAAAGGAGTCAATACAAAAGAACTGTTCAATATAGTTACAAATTTATTCGACACCACACGCCACACTCAACCCCTGCACAATACCAAACTACCCTCAGCAAACGAACTAGCACAACATTTCGACTCAAAAATCAAAAACCTAAGAAACAACTACTCGACAATTCCTGCATACGAACATCAATCAATTGATATACAGTGCTGCCTCGCATAACGGACGCCTCGCTCAGCGAACGCTGCGCACAACGAACTTCAGGTCTTGCTTCCCACAACGAACTTCGTTTCACACAACGAAGTCGCCCGAGCTGCATCCTTAACTGCCCTCTCTCGGCGCTACATATTTTAAACCCCCCTGCCGCCGCCACCGCATATTTTTAAACCTCCCCCCGCCGCCACCGCATATTTTTAAACCTCCCCTCGCCGCCACATATTTTTTTAAAAAAGCCACCACTGCTGCAACTTTCTCACCCGCTCATTCGAACTGGTGGTCTAGCAAATTTCCCAGCCAGAAGCGCAGACAGAGATCAAGAGCAAGCCTTCTGTGCTACTGCCTGGGCCTGCGCTGATCTCTGAATGGCTGCAGTCAGCTCTCGCGGGACTCACAAGAACTAACTGCAGCCATTCGGAGATCGGCATGGGCCCACACAGGCGTGCAGAGGAATTGCTCCTGATCTCTGCGCTTCTGGCCTGTACGCCACTGGCTGGGAAAGATGGGAGGAATTAAAAAAGGTACTGACAAATCAGTGTTCCCGCTAAGCTGCGCTGGGGTGCGCTGACGCACAAAATATTACCTCGCAGCGCACAAGTTTCTCGTCACAGCGCACACAGTGTAGAGCACAGTTCTTCAACCGCCGGTCCGCAAACAAAATCTTGCCGGTCCGCGAAGGATTCGGTCCCCGCCGCAACGAAAGGCCGGCGTCAGCTGACTTGCAACTTCCTGTTGCAGTCGCTGTGCCGGGACTCCTGCCTTCGCCGGGACTCCTGCCTTCCACCGCGTTTGCCTCCTGCCTTGTCTCCGCACCTCCAGACCAGCAGCGGCAGCTGTGTATGCTTTTAACTTCGGCACAGAGCTGCCCCTAATCAATAGTTTAGCGCGGTTTCATAAGGCAGCCTCGGGGCCTTTGCTAGGCCGGCCCACATCGCATCATCGAAGCGGGCCGGCTATCAAAGGCCCCGAGGCTGCCTCATGAAACCGCGCTAAACTATTGATTAGGGGCAGCTCTGTGCCGAAGTTAAAAGCATACAGAGCTGCCGCTGCTGGTCTGAACTCTTGGGCCGCTGAAGGAGGGCAAAAAGCAGCTGTCCTGGAGGTTTCCCTTCCTCTCGCCTTTACAGGTTCCTTTTTTCCACCTTTTTTTTTTTCCTTCAAACGGCAACGGGCCCCAGCATCGACATCAATCAAGTAAGTTCCACTGTCAATCAAGCGGTTCTGCTCGGCCAAAGCTTCCCCTGTGACATGAGCCACCCTCAGGGGAAAGAAAGTGACCCATAAAGGTGAGGGGAAGGGGGGCAGATGATGGAAGTTGGGGGGGGGGAGAGAGAGAGAGAGAGAGAGAAGGGGCAGATGATGGAATGGAGGAGATGAGAGAGAGAGAGAAGTGGACAGATGATGGAAGTGAGAAGAAGGGAGAGAGAGCAGAAGGCAGATGGATGTCAGTTGAGAAGGGAGAGCAGATGCTGAATGGAAGTGGGGAAAGAACACATACTGGATGGAAGGAGGAGATAAATAAAGGGGGAAGAAAATAGTAAGATAATGGAGGGGTGAGGGAAAGGGGTGACAAGCTGTGTGTAGACACAGTGAAAAGAGGGAAACGGGACTAAATAGTAAGAAAGAATTTAATTTAGATGGAGGCAGAAAATAGAGAAGGAAGACCAGAAAAGAAAAGGGAAGAGAGAGCAGAGAATGATCAGATCTGAGTGGAGGAAATGAGAAGAGAGATATGCTAAAAACCACAGGGGGGAGGGAAGGATAGAGATGCCAGACCATGAGGGGAACAGAAGGAAGATGATGGATGCTAGACCAAATTGGGGGGTGGGGGGGGGCAGGAGGAGAGATGGCAGGGAAAGACAGACAGTGAATGGAAGGGGCAGATGCTGGACTGAAGAGACAGAGAAGGTTATCATGCTGCTGTACCGGGCCATGGTACGCCCTCACCTGGAGTACTGCGTCCAGCACTGGTACTTTAAGAAGGACACGGTACTACTCGAAAGGATCCAGAGAAGAGCAACTAAAATGGTTAAGGGGCTGGAGGAGTTGCCGTACAGCGAAAGATTAGAGAAACTGGGCCTCTTCTCCCTTGAGCAGAGGAGATTGAGAGGGGACATGATAGAAACATTCAAGGTACTGAAGGGAATAGACTTAGTAGCTAAGGCAGGGAGAACGAGAGGGCACTCTCTAAAGTTGAAAGGGGATAGATTCCATACAAACGTAAGGAAGTTCTGTGGTAGAAAGCAACATATTTATTTGGCTCATAACTTGCTGGCGCCCGATATTTTTAGCTCACAGTGAAAAAAGTTTGCTCACAACACCCGCCCGCTTAGAGGGAACACTGCTGGGGAGTATGTGGGGGGTGATTATAATACACAGCAAGGATCAACAAAACCCCTGTCTCCCCTCCCCTTCACATATATCCCCTCTATATCATGCTAACAGCTCTAACAAGATAAATTTATCTTTTTTTATGTCATCTTAGCATATTTTATGCTACAGAACCTTTCAAGTACCTTTCTTATTTCTAATCTTAATGTATATTTTCTGTAAACCGCTTAGAACCTAACGGATGTAGCGGTATATAAGAAATAAATTACATTACATTACATTACATTACATTACAGAACGAATTATTTTTTTTAACATGTATTGTTATGGGAAAACGCGTTTCACATAACGAACTTTTCGCATAACAAACTTGCTCCTGGAACGAATTAAGTTTGTTGTGTGAGGCACCACTGTACCATGAAATGAAATACCAGCGGACGTGATCTGGAGTTCCTTTCACAACTCTGATTGGAATAACTACATCAAATTATATAACAAATACTCTAATTCATACTGTGTCTTGGACTCATGTCCCCCAGAGATTATGAAAGCAGCTCCATTAGGCTTTAAATTATCCCTATTGAATTATCTAACCAATAACCTATACAATGTTCACCAACAATGGTCATAACCCCAATCCCAAAAAATTGTAAAGAACCAGCAACATCAATAACCAACTATAGACCTGTAGCATCTATTCCATTTATGGTAAAAATCATGGAAGGACTGGTACACACCCAACTAATGGAATACCTTGACCAATTCTCCCTCCTACATGAAACCCAATCTGGTTTTAGGCCTCTATTTAGCACTGAAATAGTAATTGCGGCCATTCTGGACAATTTACGCTACCTGTTCAGCAAAGGCCTCAACGCCCTAATCATGCAATTTGACATGAGTTGTGCCTTTGACTTGGTGGACCATGGAAAACTGTTACAATACCTAGACGCAATTGGAATCAGAGGAGAGGTACTGAACTGGTTTCGAGGTTTCCTTATATCACGCACCTACCAAGTCCGTTTTAATCACAATCTCTCAGATATATGGAGCAATCCATCTGACGTGCCACAAGGATCACCGCTATCCCCTTTGCTCTTCAATGTTTACATGTCCTCGCTGGGTGCACAACTATCCCAGCTGGGGATAAAACAATTTAGCTACGCTGACGACTTCACGATAATCATCCCATTCACCAACTTTGTCTCGGAAGTCACCCCCAAAGCAACAGAAGTATTAAATCAGATGGAGCAATGGATGACTGAATTCAGACTAAAACTAAACTCAGAGAAAACAAAATTTTTCATAGCAGCGCCATACCCACTTGACACTAAAGCACCAATGTGCATCAACAACCTCAGCTATCCAATTCAATCCACTAAGAAGATATTGGGTGTAATATTGGACCAAAACCTGACCATGAAAGACCAGGTGGACTCCTTGATCAGAAAAATCTTTCACACCCTCTGGAAACTTCGGTCCATCAGAGCTTACTTCGATGCCTCATCATTTCGAATTCTAGTACAATCCCTTATTCTGAGTCAACTCGATTATTGTAACATCGCCTACTTGGCACTCCCCCAGAAATACATGCGGCGATTGCAACTGGTTCAAAATACAGCGGTTAGACTACTTTGTGGATTGAAGAAGTTTGATCATGTGACACCTTCCTATCGACTCTTACACTGGCTACCGATGGAGGCACGTGTGAAATTCAAGTTTGGTTGTTTTTGCTTCAAGGTACTTTATGGCTTAGCCCCTAAATACATAACAGACCTTTTCTCTTTCTCAACCAACAGACACAAGCGAAGCTCACACCTGAACTTCGTTTCTCCACCGGTTAGAGGTTGTAAATTTAAAAGTCATCATCAACATCTTCTTGCACATCAAGCAGCATTATGGGGTATAGACCTTGAACAATTGCTTGTGCCTACCACCTATGGAGAATTCAGGAAACGCCTGAAAACGCATCTATTCCTGAAATACTTAGGAGACCAACCCATTCAATCTTAGTCCTTAACAACCAAGCACAAGAACCACCTGTCCCTAAATCTGTACTTTGTTTATTCATTCAATCTGTAACATTTCTAATCATTGTAAACCGCATAGAATTTCACGGTCCTGCGGTATATAGACTGTTATTATTATTATTAATCTGTAGATCGCTGGGATTGACCAGTATTTTTACTTTTTGTGAACCGCATCGATCCGAGAGGTTTTGCGGCCTAGAAATGTAATTTAACGTAAATGTCCCAAAAGCACAAGTGTGGATTGTGGAGCAGGACTGGCCATGGAGGAGCCTCAAATACAGCAAATTAGCCAGAGAGTGACTTTATTCAGCTCACACCTTTTCCAGCACCAGCTCAAAGTGAGTTGCACTCACGTGTATGATCCCTGGTCAATTGGCTGAGGAAATGGGGCTAAGTGACTGGCCCAAAGCATCATATGCATTCTGGAGCATGACTGAGAGGGGTGACGTGCAAATGTAGCGCCTTATAGAGGGAGGGAGAACATTGGGTTTTGGCTCAGTCCAATCCTCTAGCCTCCAGTACAACTGCTAAACATATGCACATCTGTAACGTGGGGTGGACTCAGCATCTGGATAGCATCAAATGCTTTAGAAAGCATCATGTACATATCAGAGAATAAGTTACACATCACTACCTGTCAAATGAGAACAGAATTCAGATAATGGCTTGCAGATTGATTGGGCTTTTGAAAGGGAACCCAGTCTTTCAGCAGCTATTAGTTCATACTTCGTTGTTATACCGATCATATACCAGCATGATGAGTTTTTCCAGTGTGTTTTGTCCCTGTATTTTGCAAAAGCCAATAAATAGTTTTGAACTAAAAAAAAAAAAAAAGCTTTAGAAACCTTTAGCTCAGCCAAAGTTTCACTCCCATCATATAACTCGTGCAATTATATTGAAGGCATCGACCTTCCCAATGGCCTCCCACAGCGCCAGTTAGACTCTAAAAACACCGAAGCATTTAAATACAGCAGCAAAGACTGTGATTCCTGCACTGGACATTCCTTCTGCAGGCTGAAAGAGTGAGCTGTGATGGCAACCTGCCTCCCGCTAAAAGCAGGAGTGTCACCAAATCAATTATTCATTTACTTTAATGAGATAAGTACTTTGAAAACTAATTGCAAACTGCTCCATTTACTGCAGCCGGTTAACCTGTAATGTAAATCTCAGAGCAGAAAGGAGAAATGTACAATGCCAGCTTTTATCTAAAAAGCAATAGAAGCAAAACGACGAAAACCTCCCAAGATCAGTCCCATGTCATCATACAAAGAACAGCCGGGCAGCACGCACTACGTCCCAGAAAGAGACCGCAGACAGCTTAGGAAAAGCACAGCTGTCTGCGAGTCCTACAGAAATATCAGGGGTGCTACAAGGCAGGCCTGAGATCTCAGTAATGGAACAGCAGGAAGTGCTGCAGGGCAGGAATAAGGTGCATGGGCAGAGCTTCAGGAAGGCGGTAAACCTGGAAAAGCAGTTCTTACAAATCTTGCGCTCAACATTTTTTTATTTGTCAATGAATGGGGGTTGCGGAAGGGGGGGGGAGAATCAGCCCCCAAATTCACAGGCTCCTCTCAGAAATTACTGGCCCTGAGTAGGTTATTATACATTCACTCATTAATAATCATGGCAAAGAGCAACATGTCTCTTCTCAATCAAAGCCTGTGTCTTCCAGGAAAAGATGGCAAGGATGGGGGGGGGGGGGGACTAAGTCAAGATGTCTAAAGGCAGGAGGATAGTGTCATCCGAAATTAATCTGAAAGGGGTATTTCAAGGACTTCCAAGTGGTGCAGTCAGGAGACGAGGCTTCTCTGGACCCATCTCATGCTTTTCCTGTTCTTATGTGCAGGACTCGGGCTCAATGTACAATACAATGCAATGTATGTTCATGTTTATTAGAACTTATAGACCGCCCTTCGCAGTAACGGCAGAGCGTTTACAAACTTACAAGCAAAAGAAAGGAACGTGAAAATAAATATAACCTCCTAAAAAAATTAATAAGGTCTACAAAAGCTGTAGGAACTTACACTCTGCTACCCTGCCAATAGGCTTAGATGGGCATAATCAAGACACAGACGTAGGATTAGGGCGTATGGCGCTAGACACCCAAAGACGGCAGTGGGAAAATGCCTATTTTCAAAAAATAGGTCTAGAATTTTTCTTCTTTTAAAAATCGTCTATCTGAACGTCCAGGCTGCCAAGATATAAGAACATAAGTATTGCCGCTGCTGGGTCAGATCAGTGGTCCATCGTGCCCAGCAATCCTCTCACGCAGCGGCCCTTGGGTCAAAGACCAGTGCCCTAACTGAGTCTAGCCTTACCTGCGTACGTTCTGGTTCAGAAGGAACTTGTCTAACTTTGTCTTGAATCCCTGGAGGGTGTTTTCCCCTATGACAGACTCTGGAAGAGCGTTCCAGTTTTCTACCACTCTCTGGGTGAAGAAGAACCTCCTTACGTTTGTACGGAATCTATCCCCTTTCAACTTTAGAGAGTGTCCTCTCGTTCTCTCTACCTTGGAAAGGGTGAACAACCTGTCCTTATCTTCTTTGTCTTGAATCCCTGGAGGGTGTTTTCCCCTATGACAGACTCCGGAAGAGCGTTCCAGTTTTCTACCACTCTCTGGGTGAAGAAGAACTTCCTTACGTTTGTACGGAATCTATCCCCTTTTAACTTTAGAGAGTGCCCTCTCGTTCTCTCTACCTTGGAGAGTCTGAACAACCTGTCTTTATCTGCTAAGTCTATTCCCTTCATTATCTTGAACATTTTGATCATGTCCCCTCTGTCTCCTCTTTTCAAGGGAGAAGAAGCCCAGTTTCTCTAATCTCTCACTGTACGACAACTCCTCCAGCCCCTTAACCATTTTAGTTGCTCTTCTCTGGACCCTTTTGAGTAGTACCGTGTCCTTCTTCATGTAAGGCGACCAGTGCTGGACGCAGTATTCCAGGTGGGGGCGTACCATGGCCCGGTACAGCGGCATGATAACCTTCTCCGATCAGTTTGTGATCCCCTTCTTAATTATTCCTAGCATTCTGTTTGCCCTTTTCGCCACCGCTGTGCATTACATGGATGGCTTCATTGACTTATCAACCAGTACTCCCGAGTCTCTTTCCTGGGGGGGTCTCTCCAAGTACTGCACCGGACATCCTGTATTCGTGTATAAGATTTTTGTTACCAACGTGCATCACCTTATACTTATCCATGTTAAACCTCATTTGCCATGTCGCAGCCCATTTTTCGAGTGTGTTTATGTCACGTTGCAGGTCTTCGCAATCCTTCTGTGTCTTCACTACTCTGAATAAATTTGTATCGTCTGCAAATTTAATCACCTTGCTCGTCATACCAATTTCCAGGTCGTTTATAAATATGTTGAAGAGCACAGGCCGAAGCACCTAACCCTGTGGCACTCCACTGGTGATGCTTTTCCAGTCCAAGTATTGTTCATTTACCCCCACTCTCTGTTTCCTATCCGCCAGCCAGTTTTTAATCCACATGAGTATTTCACCCTCGATTCCATGGCTCATAATTTTTCAAAGTAGTCGTTCATGCGGGACCTTGTCGAACACCGTCTGAAAATCCAGATATACAATGTCAACCGGGTCACCCTTGTCTATCTGCCTGTTTACTCCCTCGAAGAAGTGCAGTAAGTTTGTCAAGCAAGATCTTCCTTTGCTGAAACCGTGCTGGCTGGTCCTCATCAGACTGTGTCCGTCAAGGTGATCAATGATGCGGTCCTTTATCAGCGCCTCTACCATCTTTCCCGGTACCAAGGTCAGACTCATCGGTCTGTATTTTCCTGGATCTCCCCTCTAATCTTTCTTGAAGATCGGTGTAACATTCGCCGCTTTCCTGTTTTACGGTATTCTTCTCCATTTGACCAACAGATTGGCTATTAGTTGGAGCAGTTCAGCTATAACCCCTTTCAGTTCCTTGATTACCCTCAGATGGATGTCATCCGGTCCCGGGAAATTATCGTTTTTAAGCCTATCAATCTGCCTGCATACCTCTTCTAGATTGGATCGTCAACCCTATCAGTTTCCCATCTTCGTTTCCTGCGTATAGCAAACTAGATGAGCATCTCTTTACGAGAGGCATAGAAGGATATGGGTGCGGATCGCCGGACTTGATGGACCGAAGGTCTGATCCGGAGATGGCGCTTCTTATGGTCTTATGTTTTAGTAAATGCAGGAATAACAACAGGGCAAGTAAAATGCTGCGATTCATTCGCTTGCTGGGTCATGATCAAGTAACTCCTTTGTATTTGGAATTTAGAATGAAATTTAAGATTTTGACGTTAGCACATAGAGAGCATTGTTTGAGTTACAACCATCAGATCTGCCTAACCTAGGAGAGAGTATTTGTTCCCCATATTTCAAAGGCTCATCTTGCCTCAACCAGAAACGGTGCATTTTTAAATTTAGGGCTCCTTTTACGAAGTCGCGTTCGTGGCTTTATCGCACATAAGAGGAGGCAGTAGCGGCTAGCACAGCCGGCAAATTAGCGCGCGCTATTACGCACGTTACACTGCTAAAGTGGCTTCGTAAAAGGAGCCCCGAGTTCCAATATTATGGAACAGTTTGCCGTGGAATTGAGAAAGGCAGAATCATTCCAAAATTTTAAAAGACATCTAAAGGCACATTTTTTTCAAATGTCCTTTTTAAATTGATGAATTTGGGACTGCAATCTGCATTTATATATAATTTTTAATTTTATTTGTTAATCTGGTTGCAATGGGGTATTATGTATTAGAATTGTTCATTCATTTTATTTTAGTTCATTTATAAGTTTGATAGAGTTATATTGTAAATCGCTTTGATCCTTTTTGGCTGTATATGTGGTATATAAAGATTTTAATATACAAACATTTAGAAAATCCGATACTATGTCTGGGTTTTGGATGGCCTCCGAGCGACATGTAACGTCATCGCATCACATTCGCATGTGTTTGGAGGACCCAAGCTCTGGAAAGAAGAGGAGATGCTATTTGTGTGGGGACCAAATGGCCTCTTTTTTCCATAAGGTAACCTTAACATTTTTGGGCCCTAAATTGTGGAACACGCTACCTTTAACTTTGAGAATAGAGCATAAGACCATAAGAATAACCTTACTGGGTCAGAGCAATGGTCCATCAAGCCCAGTACCCTGTTCTCACGGTGGTCAATCCAGGTCCCTAGTACCTGGCCAAAACCCAAGGAGTAGCAACATTCCATACAGAATCTCAAAGAATAGCAAGATTCCGGAATCCCAGAGAGTGACAAGATTCTAGAATCCCAAAGAGTAGCAACATTCCATACAGAATCTCAAAGAATAGCAAGATTCCGGAATCCCAGAGAGTAACAAGATTCTAGAATCCCAAAGAGTAGCAACATTCCATACAGAATCTCAAAGAATAGCAAGATTCCGGAATCCCAGAGAGTAACAAGATTCTAGAATCCCAAAGAGTAGCAACATTCCATACAGAATCTCAAAGAATAACAAGATTCCGGAATCCCAGAGAGTGACAAGATTCTAGAATCCCAAAGAGTAGCAACATTCCATACAGAATCTCAAAGAATAGCAAGATTCCGGAATCCCAGAGAGTAACAAGATTCTAGAATCCCAAAGAGTAGCAACATTCCATACAGAATCTCAAAGAATAGCAAGATTCCGGAATCCCAAAGAGTAACAAGATTCTAGAATCCCAAAGAGTAGCAACATTCCATACAGAATCTCAAAGAATAGCAAGATTCCGGAATCCCAGAGAGTAACAAGATTCTAGAATCCCAAAGAGTAGCAACATTCCATACAGAATCTCAAAGAATAGCAAGATTCTGGAATCCCAGAGAGTAACAAGATTCTAGAATCTCAAAGAGTAGAAACATTCCATGCTACCGATACAGAGCAAGCAATGACTTCCCCCATGTCTGTCTCAATAACAGACTATGGACTTTTCCTCCAGGAAATTGTCCAAACCTTTCTTAAAACCAGCTACGCTATCTGCTCTTATCACAACATCTGGCAACGCATTCCAGAGCTTAACTATTCTCTGAGTGAAAATTTTTTTCCTCTAATTGGTTTTAAAAGTATTTTCCTGTAACTTCATAACTTCATCAAGTGTCCCCTAGTCTGTCATTTTTGACGGAGCGAATCAGTTCTACTCCACTCAGGATGTTAAGACTCTGCTGTTCCTCAGGTCTATCCTTAGACATGTGCAGGAAATTATCTGTGCAATTATGTATTATTTTCAAAACATTAATTTTGGTGTTCAAGGTCATTTACCATGAGATTCCTTATCACAAACTGTGGCAATCTACCAATCGTTCAGAACTTTGCAATCTGAAGATGCGATACGATTGTCATTGACAGACTTCTCAAAAATGGATTATGAGAATACGAGAACATCTGCTATTTCCATCATGGGAGTAACGCTATGGAATAAAATTAACTGGATCGCTAAGGGCTATCTGATATTCAGAAGCTTAAAAATGCTTAAAACGACACTATTTCTAGAAGCATTGCAATAAAAGATGTGTTGCCTAATGCTGGTTTTAGGATAAATTGTACTGTGAGGATCTATGAAACTACTGTATAGCATTTTAAGATGTATGTACGAGTGCTGCACGATTCAGGAAAAAAAAAAATTTTTGATTCGATTCAGCCTATTGAATCGATATTTTGATTTGATTTTCCTGCTCAATTGGGTGCTTTTTTTTTTTTTTTTTCAAACATTCTGGTGGGTTTATTTTATAGCCTCTTCACCCCCTTTAGCCTTTTCACCCCCTTTGCCCTCTCCTACCCACACTGGCGCTGTGGTGTAAACAAAATAAACAAAGAAAAAATACTTTTCCTCTCTCTGTTAAATCCTAGCTCATGGTCTAACACCAGCTCTGGCAGGATACACATTTCAAATCTGACATATTGTAATCACAAAACAAAAAATAAAATTAGTTTTTCTACCTTTTGTTATCTGATCATTATTCAAATCTTGTTGGTCCCAGGCTCTGGTTGTCTTCTGATCAGGGTCTCCTTCTAAGTTTCCAAGTTTCAAGTTTTATTAAGGTTTGTTATCTATGCAATATCATATACATCTTTCTCCGTGCTAACCATCCATCTTCCATCTCTGTCCTCCCCTTCCGTTTCCCTTCCCTCCCCCGGAGGTCTGGCATCTTTCATTTTTTTCTTCTCCTTCCCCAGATCCACCTTTTCTCAACTACCCTTTCATCCAGCATCTCTCCCTCCTTCCCCACCACCCCAGGGTCCTCCATCTCTCCTTTTCTCTTCCCAACTACCCTCCTATCCATTATCTCTATCCCCCCTCCACACCATCCTTATGTCTAACTTCTCTCCCTTTTTATTCCTTCCCTCCCTAAATCCCATTGTCCACTATCTCTCTCCCTCTCCTCTGTTTTTAGACCCATAATTTATTACCACCCCAGTCCGGCATATGCACGTCTCTTTGAACCCCCCTTCCCTCTCACCCTCTGTGTACTTCTACTCCAGGGCACCCTTCCCCCAAAGGCCTGTCCTCCCCTGATAGCCTGCACCACCACCCCTGAAGGACTGTCCCACCTGAAGGCCTGTCCCCCAAAAGGCCTACACCCCCCAGAGGCCTACACTCCCCCACCAAAGGCCTGTGTGTTCTCCCCTGGCCTCCCTCTCTTCCATTTACCTAATTCCAGCAGCGGAGAAGCCTGCAAAGAGGATCGCCGGTGCTAGCGATCTTTGCAGGCTGCCATCGGCCTCCGGAGCTGTCTTCCCTCTGCTGCGTTCCTGCCCCTCCTCTGACGTCAGAGGCAGGATCGTGGCAGAGGAAACAACAGCTCCAGAGGCCGATGGCAACCTGCAAAGATCGCTAGCACCGGCGATCCTCTCTGCAGGCTTTTCCGCTGCTGGAATTAGGTAAATGGATGTGCGGGAGGCCAGGGGGGAAGCTGAACACCGCAGCACTTCCCGACTGACCTGTAAAGCAGGAGCGGCAGCAGCTGGCCAGCAAGAGTCAGCACTGCCGCTCCTGCTTTAGGGGGCGAGAATCAATCACTAAATCGGGAGGCTGGGTTTTTGTTTTTGTTTTTTAAATTGATTAAATCGATTCACCCGAAGTGAATCGGCGAATAGATTCGAATCGTGAATCAGGCAGCACTTGTATCTACTCAGTTGCAATTTAAGATGTTTGTATAGGTCTTGTTTGTTCCATTTTGTGTATGTTACTTTTGTAAGGCCGCCTAGCAATAGGCGGTTGATAAATTTTTTAAATAAATAAATTCGAACTCTGGGAATGTTGGTGCAAGAAGAACGATCTCTCATAGTTCATGTGTCTTATAGTCTGGGTTTGTAATGATTTTAATTCTTGTAAAACCGTTGTGAATGTTAGAGCAGCCGTATACAAATGTATTTAAAATCTTAAAAAATATTAACTGTACATGGGAGTTTTGGGTCCAGCAAGTAGGTACCAGGGTGCCATGAATGTCTGCAGATAATTACGTGGAATTACGTAAACTCCGGCACAGAGCAGATGAAGATGAGATTCTCCTTTACAAGCAGAGCTCCAAGATGTAGGCGGGAGATTTGATAGAGACATAGAGTCGAGTCTCTTTCATTTGAAAAGAAACTCTGCAATGAGAGGGCATAGGATGAAGTTAAGAGGTGAGAGGCTCCGGAGTAATGTAAGGTGGTGGTGAATGCGTGGAACAATCTCGCGGTAGAAGTGGTGGAGACAGAGACTGTGTCTGAATTCAAGAAAGCATGGGACGGGCACGTGGGATCTCTTAGGGAGAGGCGGAGATAGTGGAGCTGCAGATGGGCCATTTGGCCTTTATTGGCCGTCATATTTCTATGGTTCTATGTTCTAACTATCCTCTGCTCATCCAGGGAGGGAATGGCTACTTTGTCTGTAGGTTTTCCTGGCAGATCCTCTCTCCTTTTCCGCTGGGACGAATGCTTCAGGAAATATAACAAAGACCATACATCTCCATTAATCACAGAGGGCAAATTGATCAGGATTCTAAATTAGGTCATCTCTCTTAGAGGGCAGGACCCCTTCATGATCATCTGCTCACAGAAAGGAATCTGCAGCTGGCACCTCTCTGAGAAGGCTGAATCCCCTCCTGCAGCCAGAGTGTCTCATCTCTCTAGTGGGAGGGCTTACGCTCACTCCTTCCATTCTCCTGTAGTCAGAATGTCTTCCCCCAACCAGCTCCTGCAGCCAGGAAACTCCTAAACACCTAGGCACTGTCTCTGCTCACTCCTGTGGAGGGTTCCTCTGGGAAGGCTGATCTCTCTCTCCCTCTATCCTGCCCTAAAAATCAGGTGGTGACTGTAGAATAGCACCTTGGTTTGTGTTTTCGGAGTAGAGTAGCCCACTGTGGTATTCAAAGTGACTTTCCACTGTGCTGCAGGATTCAACTGGTACCTCCGTCTCTCTGTGCCCATGGAGAAGACAGAAAGAAAGAAAGAGATAATGGTTACTGCGGATGGACAGACTAGATGAGCCATTTGGCCTTTATCTGCCATCATGTTTCTAAGACCACACAATGAGAGATGAGTGGAAAAAACGCCTGTCTCTTGTGATGCTGGGTCGAGTACAGCAGTGACAGCTGAGCAAATGGTTCCTGCAGGATCTCCACTCTTTTTCCATTCTGCAGGGAGAGCAAGGTTCATCTTTCACACCCCAGTGCTATTTTTGAGGGGCCGCAGAAAACTTCTCAGCCCAACCAACAAAGTTGGGACAGTCTCCATCAAGGGCTATATACACTTAGTCCAGCGATTTCCACTTTACTTATTCCATATTTTTCCAATGGAAAAAAAAAAAAAGTGGAAAATCAATGGGCTTTAAGGGCCGGATTCTCTAATATGGCCGGTAAAATCTGATGGTTCGCTTTCGTGGCTGTAAATGTAATGATTTCAGAAAGACTAGTCATTCTCAGAGAACCGTGCATGCCAATGAGGTTTGTGGAGGGTCACCAAATTTACATGAGATGAGTTGCAGGTGAAAGTGATTGGTACACGTGCAGAATAGTCCACAGAAAGAGGTGTAAATGTGCGCATGTGCTGGGAAAAAGCTATACCACAGACACGCATATCATGGGCGTGTCTTATTGGGGCGCAATAGATGCTCAGGTCATAGGCGCGAGTCACATGTGACTGTTGGATCAATCATAGGTGTGCCAGCGCTTTTGGATGGAGGGGAAGGGAAGGAAGGTGTGTCGGCTTTCAACAAGCGCTCATAAGACATGCCTTTAATACATGGAACTTTTGAGATTTTTTTCGTTGACACTATTGGGAGTAATCATTAGCGAAGACATGAAGTCTGCCAATCAAGTGGAGAAAGCTTCATCCGAGGCTAGACAAATGAGGAGACATGATCGAGACGTTCAAATATGTCACGGGTCGTATTGAGGTGGAAGAGGATATCTTTTTTCTTAAAGAACCTACGGCGACAGGTTCATAGACAATTGCGCGCGGACAAAATCGCGCAGACAACTGGGCGCGAGACAACTGAGTGCAAGACAAATGAGCGCAAAGACAACCGAGCGTGAGACATTTGGCGCGCGATTGTCTTGCGCGTTTTTGACCTGTCACCACGGCGACAAGAGGACATCCGTTGAAACTCAGGGGTGGGAGATTTTATAGTGACACCAGGAACTACTTCTTCACCGAAAGGGTGGTTGATCATTGGAAGAGTCCTCCACTGCAGGTAATTGAGGCCAGCAGGGTGCTGGATTTTAAGAGAAAATGGGATAAGCATGTGGGAAGAATTTAGGGGGTGGGTCATTAGAGTGGGCAGACTTGTTGGGCCGTAGCCCTTTTCTGCCGTCATCTTCTATGTTTCTATGTATTATATAACTATACTACAATGGTGTATTTTTATTTTATTTTATCATAAGCCACAGCCAGTAACACACGCCTTAGACGTGCTTTACACAGTATCGACACCTCTAGACCAGCCGGTAATATTTCATTGTCAAAAGCCGGTACCGCGCTTGGAGAATCGCCCAGAGCGCTCATTTAAATGTACTACCATGTAAATGTTTATGACCTCATTGTAATATATTTGGCCTGGTGGAGGCTGCTAAGAGGCTCAGAAAAGACCATGGGGAGTTGTTCTGATAAACGCGTGGTAAAATACTGCCGCGCTACACCGGCTGGAGCTGGTTTAGCGATCATTGTTAAAGGCATAGTAAGTTTCGAGAATCCGGCCCTAAGTGTATAGACCCTCGATGGAGACTGCCCCAACTTTGTTGGTTAGGCTGAGAGCTTTTCAGCTGCCCTTCCTAATCTGCTTCCTTATGCGTCACACTCATGTGCTGTCCAATGTGCCGTGTCTTGATTTTGACAGTCTACACCAGGGATCTCAAAGTCCCTCCTTGAAGGCCGCGATCCAGTCGGGTTTTCAGGATTTCCCCGATGACTATGCATTGAAAGCAGTGCATGCACATCGATCTCATGCATATTCATTGTGGAAATCCTGAAAACCCAACTGGATTGCGGCCCTCAAGGAGGGACTTTGAGACCCCTGGTCTACACCTATACATGGTAATTAGGCATGAACTGCCCATCTCTGAAGACACAATGCCTGTGGTGGAAACCTCCCAAAGGCTGTGCCGCAGAGCCCCGACTTCTCCCTTGTTCACATAGTACCATCAACCTCCACAGCATTGCCTCCAATAACAGTTCCTGCTCTGCAGAGCTTACACACTGCAGAGCAGATCTTTGGAGCAGATGAGATGCACACCCTTCTCACAATCACCAGTGCCCGCAGGGTTCACCAGCTAGAATATCCAACTCCACAAACCCTGGCGAAGCCCACAGTCTGCTTCCACTGGACCTGAAATCAAGTCCACTGAATCTTTTTCTCAAATGGGACTCTTCATTTTCCCGATTGCATCACTATTCCGTATGATCCAGTGCTGGTCAGCTCTTTCACAAGAAATTGCTCGCTTGCTTTCTTTTCTTTGACCACTCATCCCTCATTCTGTGGTCTTCTCCATGCTGCTACAAGGCGCCAGAGGAGTCCTGTCCTGCAGCACGGTGGCAAATCACTTTGAATACCACCCCGGAACCACAAGTCATCAGTTCTGCGTACATTTCGGACCACGAATGGGTCCTGTGGCATATTCTGGTTCTTCTTAAAACTCATTTATTGCCATCAAGGACCAGATAGAGATTGAGAAAGAGGAGGGGGAGATTTATGAAACCCTACAGACAAACTTATACATCTCAGTCAACAATTGATATAATTAAACCCCTTCTGGCATGTTTTCTTGACAAATAAGTCACAAACCAAAAGCCTTAAGACACAAATACACAGAAAGCCAATCAGCGGAAAGTGCCAAGTCTTCTTTCCCCAACAGTCTAGCAAGAAGTGCTTCTGGCATGAGTTGCAGAGTGTCAGTGCCAGAAAGACACAGACTGAAGCATGAAAGAAGAGATTTTTTTGGGGGGGAGGGGGTAAAAAGCGACACCATATTTTTCACTCCATAAGACACTTTTTTCCCCCAAAAAGTAGGTGGAAATAAGGGTGCGTCTTATAAAGCGAATGCAACCCTCCCTTATTTTCTACTTTCCTTTCTGCCGGGCGATTTCTCTGAACGATAATCCTCCTATAAACTTCATAGCTTACAGACTAAAAGAAAGGATTAGGACAGAACAGGACACACTGGTCTAAGTCCTTCTCTCACAGTCCCTCCCCCCCCACCCCACTTGCTAGAGCAGAGTCAACCAGATTCAAGTGCTGGAGACAAACTGTGACACTTTGGGATCACAACTCACTGGTCCTTTTCACTGTAAATACTTATAAATATTACAATCTGGTTTAATTAGCAGCCCATTCTCTATGAAAAATAAAATGATTAACTGGCGGTTTTAATTTTGCGAGTGGGATTAGATTTCATGTGCTATTTAAAAACAAAAGGAGTGTGTGGCACAGTGGCTGAAGCTACAGCCTCAGCACCCTGGGGTTGTGGGTTCAAACCCCACGCTGCTCCTTGTGACCCTGGGCAAGTCACTTAATCCTCCATTAGATAGATTGTGAGCCCACCGGGACAGATAGGGAAAATGCTTGAGTACCTGATTGTAAAACCGCTTAGATAACCTTGATAGGCGGTATATAAAATCCTAATAAAAACTTGAAAACACATTCCATGCTTTGCTCCCCAGGAAGACAATGGAATCAAATCACTCCAGGGCCTCTAAAATCCAAGTCCTGTGCATTGCTGTGGTGCCGCTAAATTGTCCGATTTGAAAACGACGATCGATGCTCAAATAACTTTGCATGCAAATGAGGTCTAAGGAGGTCCGATCGGTCCTAGAAGGTGCAGAATAATTCAAGGTCAGAGGTGCAAATATACTCATACGCCAGGAAAAGCTACCAGCGTCAATCATAGGCGTGCCTTATTGTAGCATGTCGCAAAAGCGAGTGAAAAAGACTGGCGTAAACGCGATTTTCCTGTGCTTTCAAGCGCTGGTAGTAACTGCCACTGAAGGTCATACATGTCACATGCATGCATCCATCCATGCCATGGGTGGAGGGGAGGAGGGGCAGAGAAGTACCAATAAACCAAGAAAATGCTTTATTTCTATACTGTTTCTGCGGTACATATATGCTGCCCCTCCCCCCCCCCACACCGATTCTTTTTGAATGTCCACATCTCATACAATTGACAGTTTTTAACGAATGCGTACGAGACGCCCCTTTAACACACACACTTGAGACGCCATATACAAGCGCATACAGCCCTCCGTTTGAAAAATGAATCCTCTTATTTCAATTTCTAGAATCTGCAGCCCAGACTTGGACACACAGGCACATGCTTTTAGGAAATGAATGTAAGTTTATGTGAATGTCATTTGAGAAACATAGAAACATGAGGGCAGATAAAGGCCAAATGGCCCATCCAATCTGCCCATCCGCAGTAGCTATGATCTCTTTCTTTCTTCGAGAGATCCCACCTGCCTATCCCAGGCCCTCTTGAATTCAGACACAGTCTCTTTCCACGCATCTACCACCCTTTCTGTAAAAAAGTATTTCCTTAGATTACTCTGGAGTCTTATCACCTCTTAACTTCATCCTATGCCACTAATCCATTTTGCTTTACTTTGTTTTATTTTCTAGACTGGTTGTTTCTTTGGGGTTTTTTTGTGATTCTTTTATTTTGATGGATTGCATGTTTATTATGGAAACAATATTCCTACTACTACCACCAGCATCAAAGCAGATGGCAAAATGAACTGTGCATTTTCGTTAAAGAGACTTTCCTTTGCTTAGCCACCTCCCTTGAAATCTGCTCCTGTTTTAGTCTTCACAACCCGCTTGAGGGATCGTCCTTGGCATTTTTCTCCTGCTTGATTTCAGTCTCTAGCCCACCCTTCCAAACGATGCTCACGGTGGCTATTCAGATAGTCAGAACTAACGGGGGGATAAAGTGACTTCCTCTCTGTTATAAGGAAAGTTAGTGGGGTCAAACGCCAGGGTCTACGACCGGCCTTGAGGTGGGAGTTTGCCTGGTTCAGGGTTAGCGACTCTGGCTTACAGCACTCTGCAATACTTCCCTTCTATCACTTAAGGAATTAATTTGGCAGCATATGGATAGATTTATCACGCAAGCGAGTTTCCTGACCAATTTGGAGAGGGAGTTAATTTGTAAGGTTCCTGCTGATCGATCTGCAGACACAGGGCCAGCGGCAGGCGCAGGTCTTACTGCCAAGCCCCTTCCAGCAGATCCAGATCCAGGTCATCTCATGGCTACAACATTTTGTACATATGCTGCCAAAGCGGCAACAGGTCCTGAGAAAGAGGCAGGGAAGAGAATCTTTATTCAAAACTAAAGGTCCCAACTAGGATCCAAGTTTCAGCGTGTTGAAACAACGCCTTCCTCACGGGATACTTACTTTTGAAGCGTGCTAAAACAAAATGGCCAAGAAGATTCCCCTTTTGGCCAACAGGACGCCTCCCTTGCCTTGGGGTGTGAGGTGAGGAGCTTCTTCTGCTGCCAAAGCGGCAAACACATATACCCCCCAAATCCTCAAAGTACATCTACAGTTATCGAACCGAAACCCGTTAAAAGAATTTCATGCTGGGGTAAGGAAAGCCTCAGAGCAGAGGCCCACAGCTCTCTCAGCTCATCTCGAAACCTCCATCACTGGCATAAAAACCTCCCCATCTACCACTGAATTTTCACCAAAATACTAGGCCATTTTCAGCGGGAGGCAACTATGAAGAAACAGTTCATTTCTAATCTCTTCTTTTCTCACAGACTCTTTCACCCCCACCTGTGATAGAGGTTTCTACTGCGGCCCAGAATACCAAATTTTATAAGTGTCGGAGCATTTAGCGCTCCAGACTGACTGGGGGGGGGGGGGGGATAGTCTTTATCATAAACCAAGTCAAGCCATATCTCCTTTATGTCCTCTTTCCGTATATATTGCAAAAAAAACCTTATCTTGAAAATGGAAGCCTTAGTAGTCTCCTCTCTCCCGCTTGTGACCCTCCAACACGGCCTGCGTTTCATGGCAATACCGCCACTGCATCAGGGAATTACAACATTGGCTTCTTTGATTCTTTAATCAGAACAGTGAGTATTTCAACTTCTCACTGAGATTTCCAAGCATCCCTTTAAAAAAATGCATTAATATAAATATTTAAACCCAGCTGTTCTATTGTTTTTAATTTATAAATCCAATGCTGTTTTTTCTGTGCAAGAAATTTTTTCATAGCAACATATTTTCTAATTGAGAAATTTGGTGAAGGAATGGAGAGTCTAAATATCACGTTGTAGCCATATATTTTGTCTATTCCTTTTGACGGCATTATTAAAAAAGGGATGGTTAACAAGACTAAGTATGTTATAATGCCCCTGTATCGCTCCATGGTGCGACCTCATCTAGAGTATTGCGTTCAATTCTGCTCTCCTTATCTCATGAAATATATAGTGGCGCTAGAAAAGGTTCAAAGAAGAGCGACCAAGATGATAAAGGGGATGGAACTCCTCTCGTATGAGGAAAGACTTAAAAGGTTAGGGCTCTTTCAGTTTGGAAAGGAGACGGCTGAGGGGAGATATGACTGAAGTCTACAAAATCCTGAATGGAGTAGAAAAGGTACAAGTGGATCGATTTTTCACGCCGTCAGAAATTACAAAGACTAGGGGACACTCGATGAAGTTACAGGGAAATATTTTTTAAACCAATAGGAGGAAATATTTTTTCACTCAGGAATAGTTAAGGTCTGGAACGCATTGCCAGAGGTTGTGCAAAGAGCAAATAGCATAGCTGGTTTTAAGAAAGGTTTGGACAAGTTCTTGGAGGAAAAGCCCATAGTCTGCTGTTGAGACAGATTTGGGGGAAGCCACTGTTTGCTCTGGATCGGTGGCATGGAATGTTGCTACTCCTTGGGATTCTAGAATCTTGTTACTCTCTGGGATTCCGGAATGTTGCTATTTGAGATTCTGTATGGAATATCACTACTCCCTGGGATTCTAGAATCTTGTTACTCTCTGGGATTCCGGAATCCTGCTATTCCTTGGAATTCTGTATGGAATGTTGCTACTCTTTGGGTTTTGGCCAGGTACTAGAGACCTGGATTGGCCACTGTGAGAACGGGCTACTGGGCTTGATGGATCATTGGTCTGTCCCAGTAAGACTATTTTTATTTTCTTATAAAATGTGTCAGTGCCATTTTTAAATAGTTCAATGTATAAGCTGTGAATGTTGCTCTATTAGTAAAGTATTTTTTTTTAAAGGGTTTATACATGTGGGATGCTTAGAAATCTCAGTGAGAAGTTGAAATACGCACTGTTCTGATTAAAGAATCAAAGAAGCCAATGTTGTAATTCCCCGACGGTATTGCCATGAAACGCAAGCCATGTTGGAGTCTCACAAGCGGTAGAGAGGAGAATACTTCTTACAAGTGAGAAATAAGGCTTCCATTTTCAAGAGAAGTTTTTTTGCAATACATAAGGAAAGAGGACATAAAGGAGATATGGCTTGACTTGGTTTATGATAAAAACTATGAAAGAATATGTTGAGAAAAAAGAAGAGATTAGACAAGAACTGTTTCTTCATAGTTACCTCCCGTTGAAAATGGACTGGTATTTTGGTTAAAATTCAATGAAAGACTGTTTAATTAGATGGGGAGGTTTTTATGCCAATGATGGAGGTTTAAAGTTGACCTAAACGGCTGCAAAGCTCAGAGAGTTATGGGCCTTTACTCTGAGGCTTTTCCTAGCCCACTATCCTATAAATCGAACGGCGGCATGAAATCCTTTTGCCTGCCAAAGCAGTAGACAGACTAGTTAAGAGGAGAAAAAGGGAAACCAGAATTGTGCTCATAGTTCAGTTTAGTTTCAATTTATAATATTTTCTAGACACCTTTCAATCAGCTACAATCACAATAACAACCATTGTATACCCCATTTACCCGTGCTGAGCTCGTTAGAGAGGACAGAATATAGAATAGAAAACTAACCACATGAATAAATTTGCACACATTCAAAACTTTCTGCATTCTGTTCCAACACCAACTCATCTGAGGCATTAATTTATATCTTCTCAGAACTCTACTTCTCTTTGGCTAGAAGAGCCAATATCTCGCTAGTCAAATACAAACGAATATTCAACTCTTAATTCACTTATGTTGCTATTAAAATCTGGAACAGTCGACCCACAAACACAAGAAAAGAATCCTGCTACCTAAAATTCAGAAGAAGCCTTAAAACATGCCTCTACTGCAAGTCGATTGAACCTCAACCATGACAATGCCCAATGGACAGCTCCAACGCCTATGAATCCAACTCTAATCAGTCAGTAATCCTGCTCATCTCCAACAGAACTATCAGTTCCACTCCAGCGGTGCCCAATATCCAATCACAGTGTAAAAGGTTTGGTGCTATGTATTTGTCTCTACTTATGTTGTAATCTTTGATCAGGCTGGTTAATGAGTTAATTGCAAATCTGATACGACTTTCAATTGTATGTTCCCCCTGCTCAAACAAGGGTTCACTTACTTGTAAATCACCTTGAACCTATGTAGATATAGTGCAATCCATAAATAAAAGATTAGATAAGATTAGCAGATCAAAGGCAGTGGATAAATCCAGTTGCATTAAAAAGCTGGACTATCTTTATCCATTAACAACCTCAACTTAGACATTGGTGATAACAAACAATGTTCCTCTGCTGGGATGTTTCTGGAACGCCAATTGCCTCAAATATAATAGATCAAATTTATCACGATATTCTTGTAATTGGGCTGCCACTATTGTCTCGGGGACTTTAGCCAAAAAAGGGAGTCTGGCTACAGGTCTATAGCTGGAACAAGCCTCCATTGATTTTTTTTGTATCGTTCAGAATAAGTGTCAGAATTATTGAACCAATTTCCAAGAGAAAATGACCTTGCAGAAACATCAAATTAAAGACTGACTGAACCCCTCAATGGGCAGAAATTTCAAGACATTTGTAGGTCAAGGTCCAACAGACATGATCTCTTATTAACCCTTTCTAGCACACGATGGACCATTGGTCTGATCCAGAAGCGGCAATTCTTATGTTCTTATCCCATACACAATCTCCTAAAATATGTTGATAAGCTGGAATTTGACTTATCAAATAACATGCTTCTAACCAAAGAGATGGAAGGTACAGGAAGGAGAGAGAAAACAAACATTTCTATGACTTGAACACAAACCTGGAAGCTTCTTTGCTAGCCCCAAAGGCCCCAATGAAATCTTCTTGTCTATCACCTGGTGTGATGGAGTAGAGTCACTATCACCCCAATCACCACTGAGAGAAAGCTGCATTGGGAAGCCCTATGCTAAAACCTGCTGGGTACAGGCTCTTCCCAGCAGGCCAAGCAAAACATGTTCATTTGCATATTGAGTAAAATTTGAGCAGATCTCACCCTGAGAGAAACAGAAGTTTGCAGTTAAGACCAAGAACCCAGAAAGACAAGTTAGAGAGAGAATTCCTCGCAACAGCCACTTTTAAGAGAGAACCTTGGCATGTTGGCACCCATCTAATCCCCAGTAAGCTCAAACCTGAATTGACCATCAGGTCTACAGAGACCAAGGTACCAGGAGAGCCAAATTGACTGGTGACCAGCAGGTCTATGGGACCAAGGTACCGGGATATCTGAAGTGACCAGAATAGATGGAAATAACCAGTGGTGACCAGAGACCCAAGTGACTGGTGGTGACCAGTGGTAACTGGAAGGGACCTGAGAGAGAGAGAGACCAGAGACGATTGAATGATCAGTCAGTAGTCTCTGCCAACAGCAATAAAGAGAGTGCTTGACACCTGAGTTTCCTCTTTATTCTGGCTCCCCCTGCCAACACCCCAGGATCCTGTGCTCAGCTCCTCTTCCCCAATCCCTGTCATCATGCTATCTCTCTCATCTAGCCTCTTGTCCCCTTCCAGAGCACCTACTCCCTCAACCCCAGCATCCGGTTCCTGGTTCCTGCCAGGAGCTCCACATCAGTCCTCCCTCGTGTGTCAGAACGCTGTCACAGATACAGACTAAGAATCGCAGATGGACCGTAAGATCATGGCGTTTTGTAAAGAAATCCCCAGGTAATCAGAACATTGTGTTACCCTGGCTAAGGGCATCCTGGACAACCTGTCACACTACAATGAAAACAGGTGGAGAGAGTGAACCTTGTATGGCATGATTGCATTAATTACATCACTTCTCCAACAGGGAACATAACATAAAATCACATTTGTTTAGGCGCAAAACCTTGCAGTTCTATGCAGTTTAACAAACTAAGAAGACTGAACAATCTCAGTGAAATTTTGCAAATAAACTAGATTTCAACAATTTTCTAAAATGAAACTAAGATTTTAAAAAAAGAGATAATGGTCTGTGAAACTCTGCATCCCAACTAGCTGCTTGGGAAGACAGTAATCTTTGTAAAAATCTCATCCATGAACAAACAATGCAGTGGCTCATAACGAGCGATTAATTGATCAACCACATAACTGGGTGTGTAACCATGCAAAGCCTTAGAACACATGGTTCCAAACTCTACTGGCAACCAATGAAGTTCTTTTCTTCAAATTAAAAATTAAACGCAAGGCAGTATTTTGCATAATACGTAATCTTTGAAAATGTTTACAATATCCTGCCAGATGTACCATATTACAATACTCAACACTAAAGATTGTACCAATAACCTGGAAAAAGTAGTATTGAAGTATGATCTAAATGTTCATAGTTTCCATAATGTAAAGAAGCTTTTTTGGACTACAACATCAATCTGATCACTCATGGGTAAGTGTAGGACACTCCATTCAGAGTCAAATTTTCTTCTGTATGTTTGCTCCGGAATGCAAAGAAAAACTTAGTTTTATCTGGGTAAAGCTTTAGTTTAAAATCCCTCATCCAATGATCTACAGTCTGAAAAAACTGCACTTATTAATTGGGAAACTGATAAAAGATTAGGAAAAATAAGAAATACTAAAGTTATGTCATCTGCATAACTAAAAAATTTTATATCAAAATTTGATAATCTTGAACCCAAGGAGGTGAGATGAATATTGAAACGTACTGGGAAAAAGAGGGGATCCTTGATGAACTCCACAAGGATTACTCCAAGTATTTTTTTTTTTAAATTATTATCCAGTTTTTATGATGTTTAAATTTGTGGTTTTTGTGTGTGGTTTTTTTAGCTTTTGTCATCTAGATTTTGTACTTTTTGCGATTTTGTCTTGTTTTGTTTTTTGATTACGTTTGTACTTTTGGAACCCGCTAAGCATTGTTGGATTTGCGGGCTATAAATATTTTAAATAAATAAACTGACAAGACCCCATTAAAACCGACTTGATAAATATGCAATTAAAAAAAATCTTGGAACCAGTGCAATACTTTGCCAGAGATGCCGATGACATTCAAACAATTCAGTAGAACATTAGTTAAATCAAATTGCATAGTCAATGCTCCCATTTCTTACTAAACAAAGCATACAGATAGTTCAGCAGTGAGACAATCAATGTTCCTGTACTATGAAGAGGGTGAAATCCCAATTGCGACACGTGTAGAATTGGAAATTGTTCCAGATAATCCAAGAGTTGTAAGTAAACAAGTCCTTCCATCAGTTTTATAAACAGAGGAACTCATAGATGCAATTGGCCTATAATTAGAGACCTGAGAAAGGGAGGGGGCTTCGTCTTTCTCACAAAACAAGCTGCTATCATCTGGGAGACTCTGATGTGGATGAAAGGTGGAGGGACGGCTAATGATCTGCAGGTCACCCTCTTGAGAACACCTCTTTCCTGAGGGTGATGCACAAGGGGACCAAGGTGAGGGGCTCACTACTGAGGTATTGTCTAGGATTAAGGTTTTCTGGCTGACCTTTGCTAAGCAGTAACTTCAGGTAATACTAACTTGGGAAAAATTCAACAAACATGTGTCCATGAAAATCTAGACCAGTGTTTCTCAACTCAGTCCTGGAGTCCCCCCCTTGCCAGTCAGGTTTTCAGGATATCCACAATGAATATGCATGAAAGAAATTTGCATATAATGGAGACAGTGTATGCAAATCAAGTTTAGAACATAAGAACATATGTACAGCCTTACTGGATCAGACCAATGGTCAATCTAGCCCAGTATCCCATCTTCACGGAGGTCACCTAGCAAAAATCCAAATAGTAGCAGCATTAAGAACATAACATAAGAACATAAGCAATGCCTCTGCTGGATCAGACCTGAGGTCCATCGTGCCCAGCAGTCCGCTCACGCGGCAGCCCAACAGGTCCAGGACCTGTGCAGTAATCCTCTATCTATACCCCTCTATCCCCTTTTCCAGCAGGAAATTGTCCAATCCTTTCTTGAACCCCAGTACCGTACTCTGCCCTATTACGCTCTCTGGAAGCGCATTCCAGGTGTCCACCACATGTTGGGTAAAGAACTTCCTAGCATTCGTTTTGAATCTGTCCCCTTTCAACTTTTCTGAATGCCCTCTTGTTCTTTTATTATTCAAAAGTTTGAAGAATCTGTCCCTCTCTACTCTCTCTATGCCCTTCATGATCTTGTAAGGCTCTATCATATCCCCTCTAAGTCTCCTCTTCTCCAGGGAAAAGAGTCCCAGTTTCTCCAATCTCTCAGCGTATGAAAGGTTTTCCATTCCTTTTATCAGACGTGTCGCTCTCCTCTGAACCTTCTCGAGTAATGCCATGTCCTTCTTAAGGTACGGCGACCAATATTGGACGCAGAACTCGCCCGATACAATGGCAGGATAATTTCTTTCGTTCTGGTTGTAATACCCTTCTTGATTATGCCTAGCATTCTATTTGCCTTCTTAGCGGCCGCTGCGCACTTCATTGTCATATCCACCAATACCCCCAAGTCCCTTTCTTGGGTACTCTCATTCAATAACATTCCTCCCATCGTATAGTTGTACCTCGGGTTTCTGTTTCCCACATGTAATGCTTTACATTTCTCAACGTTGAACTTCATCTGCCATCTCGTCGCCCATTCCCCTAGTTTGTTCAAGTCCTTTTGCAATTCTTCGCAGACCTCTTTAGTCCGAGCTCCACTAAATAGTTTGGTGTCGTCCGCAAATTTTATTATCTCACACTTCATCCCTGTTTCTAGATCATTTATGAATATATTAAATAGCAGCGGCCCATGTTACTGATCCAGGGCAAGAAGTGGCTTCTCCCATGTCTGTCCCAACAGCAGTTTATGGACTTTTCCTCCAGGAACATGTCCAATCTTTTTTTTTAAACCAGCTACATTAACCGCTCTTACCATATCCTCTGGCAATGCATTCCAAAGCTTAACTATTCTCTGAGTGAAAAAATATTTCCTCCTATTGGTTTTAAAAGTATTACTCTGTAACTTTTTCGAGTATCCCCTAGTATCAGAAAAAATTGATCCACTTGTACTCATTCTACACCACTCCGGATTTTGTAGAGTTCAATCCTATCTCCCCTCAGCCACCTCTTTTCCAAGCTGAAGAGTCCTAACCTTTTTTGTCCATCCCCTTTACCATCTTGGTTGCTCTTTTTTGAACTTTTTCTAGCACCGCTATATCTTTCTTGAGATAAGGAGACCAGAATTGAACGCAATAACTCCAGATGAGGTCGCACCATGGAGAGATACAGGGGCTATGACAGTCTTGTTAACCATCCCTTTTATAATAATTCCTAGCATCTTGTTTGCTTTTTTGGCCACTACCGCACATTGGGCGGAAGGTTTCAGCGTATTGTCTACGAAGACAGCCAGATCTTTTTCTTGAGCACTGACCCTAGCATCTGGATTATTCTTCCCAATGGGCATCACTTTGCATTTGTCCAGTATGCAAATTCAGCATGGATATCCTGAAAACCTGAGTGGCAAAGGGGGACTCCAGGACCGCGTTGAAAAACACTGGTCTAGGGTTACCATATGGCTCCAGAATAAGGCCCAGATTGAGACTTCCAAAAGCCAGAAGTCTCAGTTGTCCTCCTTTCTTCCAATGGAAATAAAACCCGGATGTCTCACTCAGGCTTCCTTTTTCTGGAGCCATATGGTAACCTCTTCCTGGGAGATTTACAGATCTGCCATGTTAGCTGGTAAATGAAGCCCTTATCACTAGGGTTCCCAGATATTCAGATTTCCTCCTTTTAAGGGCATGTCTGGGGGTCCGGACGGGTTTTGAAAAGCTGTGTCAGACAGGGAGGATATGCGTGGACTTCCTCACTGCCGAACAGAAGCAAGCAGCAGGGGGCGGACTTGGGGGTGGGATTAGGGCGGGGTGGGTATAAGTAGGTAGGCCTGGGGGAGGGGCTAGGGGGTCCAGATTTTCCAAAAGGAAAATCTAGCAACCCTACTCATCACAGCAGACCAAGAAGCTCCTGAGCCACCTGCTGGATCGTCAGTCTTCAAAGAAGTGAACAATTGGGTTAGTCCGGACCAGGTTCCACTCTTCAAGGAGATGCTGATGGGTGAGCAGTGCAGAGGCCCATGAGAGAGAGAATTAATCCTGGGGCGGGGCACAAGGGAATGATGTCACAGCACCACCCACTAAGCCCTGCAGCACAGAAGAGAGTTTGCATTCCAAGTCCAGTAAAATTCAGCCTTAGCCTGGAGGAATCAGACCTGCCCACCTTGTTTCTGGATTTAATGATTCACTTTTCGAAATCTGAGCTGAAGGCAAGCTACAGGCATTTATTTCCCTTCCCCCTGAGAGCTTAAATCTGTTTGTTTTTCCTAAAGTAATGGAGGTTTAGCTTCTCTGCTCTAACTATGAGGCTGCTCCAGGACTCCAAAATCTAGCCAAATGCTCACAACCTGTTCAGACATGCAAAATGCAAGCCCCAAGAGATTTCCTAACACTTCCTGCCAGAGCTCTCAGCCATCTGGAATCACACTGCAGTATGCAGTAAGCAGTGACATCTTCAAATAGCACTGTGAGCTCACAAGAGGTGGGCACTGTGATGTCACATTCTAACATGGAGAGGTCAGAAATGTATTCAGAGGGAGCCCTGGAAGTGTGGACATGTGTTCAGGTGTCAGAGGCTGGACTGCAACCCTGAGGGGAGAGTGGGCTGGGCCCACAGCAAAGGGCTACCTGTCAGAAATGTTTAATACCTCAACTTCTGAAAATTAGCCGAGCTAAGCTTGGGAACTTCCTAATTTCAATTACAGCTGCAGAAGGAAAGTGAGCAGAGGAGGACGGGAACACAGTAGCCGAGGTGCAGTCCAAAGACTTCTGTAGCATTTAATATAAATTCATTTTGCAGGCTGCTGACACAGCTGCCTCTCACTGCACAGAATTTATGGCGCTTTCTAATGAGCATGCTCCAATAAAGCGAAATATATCACTGTCAGCAAAAAAATAAAAACAGAGGAAAAGCCAGCAGAAAGCCCTGAACCATTTACACAGCCTAGACCAGGGGTGGGCAATTCCGGTCCTCGAGAGCCGGAGCCAGATCAGGTTTTCAGGATCTCCACAATGAATATATGTATGAGATGGATTTGCATGCACTGCCTCCTTGAGATGCAAATCTTATCTCATGCATATTTATTGTGGATATCCTGGAAACCTGACCTGGCTCCGGCTCTCGAGGACCGGAATTGCCTACCCCTGGCCTAGACCCTCTAATCAGGGCCGACACATCCCTTGTGAGTGTGCTAATGTGCGAGTAGCATGCAAGTGAGAGTGTGCACACAGGTGGGTGAGTGAGTGAGAGTGTGAATGAGCAGATAAGTTTGTGTGTGTATGGTCAATACATGTTGCTGTGTGTGTGTGTGTGCGTGCATGCTTTTTTGACCACCTGAGTCCAGGAGTTCACCAGGATCCAGTTCATTCCATATCTGTGTTGAATCTCTCACATAGCTGCACGTTTTGAGGGTGCTGTTATCCTCCGGATCTAACCTATATTTTAGAACGTTTTGGCAAATACTTCACTCTTCTAATAAAGACAGATAGTCGATGTTTCTAATGAACAGTAGAGGGACTTGACTTAAAGTCAGCCAAACATACTAGGACTAGGGGACATGTGATGAAGCTACTAAGTAGTAGATTTAAACTAGACCAAAGAAAATATTTCTTCACACAACATGTAATTAAACTGTGGAATTCGTTGCCAGAGAATGTGGTGAAATCAGTTAGCTTAGCGGGGTTTAAAAAAGGTTTGGCTAATTTCCTAAAAGAGAAGTGCACATGTCATTATTGAGATGGCTTAGGGAAATCCATGCCTAGGCCAAGCAGCACAGAATCAGTTTTACTACTTGGGATCTGGCTAGGTATTTGGGACCTGGGTTGCCACTGTTGGAAACAGGCTACTGGGCTTCATGGACCTTCAGTCTGTCCCAGTATGGCATTTCTTATGTTCTTATGTGCTTATGTGAGCCAAGTATAAGACAGTCAAGCCACTGTGACATCACTGATGAGTTTGGCTCTTAGGTATTGGTGGAATGAGGCTTTATGACATCACGATCTCAGCTCTGGAATGTTGCTACTTTGGTTTTCTGGTACTTGGGACCTGGGTTGGCCACTGTTGGAAATAGGATAGTGGGTTTGATGGACCTTCGGTCCCAGTATGGCAGCTCTTATGTTCTCAAACATGTCTGGTGTTGGTGCCATGGCTGTGGAGTCACTAAAAATATACCAACTCTGACTCCACTTTCAAAACAAAAAAATCTTATACATACTTTTGGCTTGAATCTAACATACTTTAGATCCAGAACTCAAAATGTAAAGCCCAAATGTTGGAAAGTGTCAGAGATGAACAATAAAAATAGAGGAGTCAGAGTTGAAGGTTTGGTGTAACGACTCCATAGCCCCTCCTTGGGGTAGTTTTGATCTCAGTTGTATTCCAGTATGGCAGTCTTGCTTTGTGACCTCAGAAATGCAGCTTTCAGGAGTTAAAGCTTCCTTCCTTAGGATTTGAACCCATCCAAGGACAGGTGGAAGCCAGTTCCCTACAGCTCTGCTACACTACATCTCACATCGGTGAATGAAGTGAAGAGTTTAAAAGGAATCAGTAATGGAAGGTTGGTAGGAGTCAATGGGTGTGTCGTGCTCATCACAGAGTGTAATGTTACCAAACTGAAAAGTGTACAGAGAAACTAAGAGAGAGCAGAGTCACAGGCAATTGAAAGCTCTCTCACTCTTGAGGATATTAGAAGCTCAGAGCAAACGCCCTGCTTCTGTTCACTGGTCTGAGGAGGAAAGCCAGGAAGAAATCTGAACACATTATACCTTTTATCTCCTGAGAACCAATCAGCTGCAAGGTGAGGAAATTAAGCAGCCCTCTGCTTAGAAGCTTCTTCCTTCCCACATTAATATTATTTATTTTGTGATAGCTCAAGCCTTTTCATTGAATGCAGGGGCTATTTACTAGAGAGATGCATGGGAACGAGGTTGGTGGGAATCCAGTGGGGATCCCCTCCAAGTCATGGCAAACCTATAGGAATCCCCTCCAGGGATGTGGGGATGGAAGTGGTTCCTGTGGGGTTCCTACGGGAGTGTACTTGCCAAGAGCTGTCCAAGTATCATCTCCTCCTCCTTCCTTCGATCACAATGCAGCTGCAGTTGCTTTCTGCCCTTAACAGGTAGATGTCTTCATGACCACCGGCAGCAGTTCTGACGGTTGAGACAGAAGCCTTCCGTCTGGTGCATTTGAGGTAGCATGAATGGGCCATGTGGTCTTTACCTGCCATCATGCACTCCAGCTTGGAACTTGTGCATTCTGCTGCTACGAGACCCTCTTTTAGACACGTTTGGCTCAATGTATGTCATTACAGGTCCAATTCTATGAAACGCTTTACTTTCAGTGCTCCTTCTAGTTCAGTATTGCTCATATTTAGAAAATATCTGAAAGCAAATTATTCCAAGAGGCCTTTCCCTGAAAATGTCACTGCATGGCTTCATTTTTGTTATCTTACCTGGATGTTCACTGAACATTATTGTCAAACTGAGTTTGTTATGTCCTTTTCATGTACATTCTTTATGAACTGCCTAGCTTTGGATATATTTGAAGAAAGGAATCTGCTTAACCATGTTTGCTATTGTAATCTTGTGATTTACTAGTTGAAGAGAAGAAATTGTTTAATTCTGTAGATTTTATGATATGGTTTGTTTTGATCTCATGTGTGTTTTAATTGATGTAAACCGTTTAGTCTTTTGTAAACAGTATAAGAAAGTTTAACAAACTATCCTGCATTTAAAAGATCTTGTAAATTCAAACAAAACAGAATGTATCCTATAACGTATTACAATTTAACATAAAACAACAGGCATTACTTTATCCTGAATTCTTTTCCTTTATTTGTTTTTTTTAGCTGAGGCTTTGGTGTTTCATTCACTTTGCATCTATCTCCTCCCATCCTCACAGCCGATACCCACAGATTTCCTGTTGTCTCCATTAGAGAATGACACAGTGACAAAATTCATCACCGTTCCCGTCCCCGCGGATAACCGCGGGAAATAATCCCATTTCATTTTTTAGTGTCTATTTCAGCCTCAGTCCTTCTACACCAGCATTCTTCAAAGCAAAGCTTGAGGGTCAGTGGTTGTGGCCATTCATACTGTGATTCTTCCCTCTCTCCTTAAAGAATGACATGAAGATTGTTTACCGCGGTTATCCGCGGGGACGGGAACGGTGATGAATTTTGTCACCGTGTCATTCTCTAGTCTCCATGTCCTTTCACACATCCAGATCATAGGAAAGCAACACAAGAGGATTCTTTTGGAAAGAGGCTGGAAATGTCCCCTCGGTACCTCCTATATTTCCAACACAGAGTCACCTGCCTCACGTCCTCCAAAGACTTTAGGAACTGATGCCACAGTTTTTGGGTACCAGACACAGCCTGGGTCAGGGGGGCACATACAGAGCAGAAATAAGGACCACCCCCTCCTCACTCCAGCTCATCTGAACTATACAGATGTGATGGTCAATCCACAACGGGAGCCCTGGTGACTTTAAGGCTGCCAGTAGGTCAGGTTATAGGATATTTCTAATGAATACGCACCAGAAAGATCCACAAACCAGTGTATGCAAATCTTTCTGATACATATTCATTAGGGATATCCTGAAAAGCTGACTTCATGGTGGATGAAAGATCAGTAGTGCAAGCTTTGACACGTTTGGATTACTGTAACTTGCTGTACCTGGGATTAGCAAAGATTAAATGTAGAGCTTTACAGCAATTAATGAATTCTGCTGTTAGCCTCATCTTGGGAATACCACTAGAGAGCGTATTACTCCGGCCTTAAAGCAGTTGCATTGGCTCCCAGTAGCACAAAGGATCTGCTTTAAGATGCTATCAGTGATACATCAGAGTCTGTATGGATCCGTTCCATTGAGTTTTCAAACAACCAAGAAGGTGTCTGAGGTCAGAAGGTACAATGAGATTGATTTCTGTGAAGGAGGACACTGTTCAATATGTTAAATCGAGAATAACGATGATGTCCATGGCGGGAATTTTCTCCCTGGCACCCTGAGGACTTGTCTAGACCGGTTACAGCAGGGATGTCAAAGTCCCTCCTTGAGGGCCACAATCCAGTCAGGTGTTTAGGATTTCCCCCAATGAATATGCATGAGAACTATTAGCATACAATGAAAGAAGTGCATGCAAATAGATCTCATGTATATTCACTGGGGAAAACCTGACTGGATTGCGGCCCTCGAGGAGGGACTTTGACACCCCTGGGTTACAGCTTAAGCAAATGTTAAAAACTCAATTATATATGTAAGTTATGTCGTGGAGAGATACCCAACGAGAATTTGAATGATGATCTTTGCTCTATAATTACTGAAGATGGAGGATATGTAATTCCCAAAAGAAGGGAGGTCCAACCTCGTCTGCAGTGAAAAAACCAGCCAGCGATTTTTACTATTTGCAGAGACTCTCGGCGTGACACATCATCTGTTTGGTTTTATATTATCTTTTTCAATATTTGTTGTGACATATGTTTTTTCCTTTATCTACCATGACCCCTGATGAAGGTTGTCCGAAACACGGACCGTATTGGGTCCCCTGTTTGGTAAAAAGGTTTTAATATAGTTTGCTTGTCACAATAAAATTCGCCTACATCGTTGTACATATCTGCAGTTTTGGTTTGTTTGTTCCGGATATGTAATTCCCTTCATTATAATGCCATTGCTGTGTGTTGACAGTACTCTGTTATTCTGCCTGTTGAACCATTGTGAATGTTTTAAACTGTTAACTGCCTAGTTATAGGCGGTCAAGAAAGTTTAGAAATAAAATAAATAAATTCAAATAGGTTCAAAGAAGAGCGACCAAGATGGTAAAGGGGGGTGGAACTACTCTGGTATGAGGAAAGACCAAAACGGTTAGGGCTCTTCAACTTGGAAAAGAGACAGCTGAGGGGAGATAGGATTGAAGTCTACAAAATCCTGAGTGGAGTAGAACGGGCACAAGTGGATCGATTTTTCACTCCATCAAAAATTACAGACTAGGGGACATTCGATGAAGTTCCAGGGAAACACTTTTAAAACCAATTGGAGGACATTTTTTTCACTCAAGAGAATAGTTAAGCTCTGGAACGCGTTGCCAGAGCGGATAGTGTAGCTGGTTTTAAGAAAGGTTTGGACAAGTTCCTGGAGGAAAAGTCCATAGTCTGTTATTGAGAGAGACATGGGGGAAGCCACTGCTTGCCCTGGATCGGTTGCATGGAATGTTGCTACTCTTTGGGATTCTAGAATCTTGTTACTCTCTAGGATTCTAGAATCTTGTTACTCTCTGGGATTCCGAAATCTTGCTATTCTTTAAGATTCTGTATGGAATATTGCTACACCTTGGGTTTTGGCCAGGTACTAGGGACCTTGGATTGGCCACCGTGAGAACGGGCTACTGGGCTTGATGGACCATTGGTCTGACCCAGTAGGGCTATTCTTATGTTCTTAAATAGAGCTTTAATGGCAGTGGAGTTGGAAACTGGGCCATCTCTGAATTCGAATGCACCAAGGACCACATCCTGCTTTCTTCCGACACTACCCCTTAATGCTGGTCAGAAGCAATTTGTCTAGGGCAAAAATGAGACAGAGGCTGCTCCCGCAAGGTGGTTGGATTAGGGCAGCAGTGCGAGATGCCTCGTCTCTCCCCAGGCCTGCTGAAAAGGAAAGACCTGAAGAATCTGGAAGGTGAGTGTGCCAAGAAGCCCTACCGAGGCCAGTCCTAATGCGGAGATTGAGAGGACGGAGAAAAGTCTTTTGAAAGACAAAAACAAGTGAGCACTGGAGACTGCACAAAGGTCCCTGGACTCTTTCAGCCGTGACCTGATGCCAGGATACATCTGGAACTTGTTCACCGTAAACTTCTAACCATCACTATGTCTCCTTGTAGCGAGATAAGAGAGGTATTGTGAAGTCTCTGAGGTGGTGTTCATTTTTATGGGCTAATGACAAGCAGACTGGCTTTGCTTTTCTCTCAGCCACTTCAGTCTCTCCAGGGGAAGCTTAATAAATGCGTCTTGATCGCAGGCTCTTAACATCACCTTTTCCAGCTACTGTTGACAGAGCAAGTGTTTCCATAGAGAACAGTGAGGTTCCTGACATGCTACTCCGGCCTTTAGTATATAACACAAATGAGAAGGCTCTGGGCCACGAACAGTCGGGGGAGGGGGGGAGAGATAAAACAGGCGGGATGAGTGCAGAGGAAAAAGGAAGAGAAAAGAGGGAAGAAGGGAAAGGATTAGAAGGGGAGAGTGGGGGGAAAAGCAGAGGAGGGAAGGCGTATCAATCTCTGACTGGAACCAACCTGTGCAAGTGAAAAGCTGAACCAAGAGCCCACCTGAAAGCTGCTCCATCCAATCCCAACTCGGCCCGTATGCTCTAGAGCGGTGGTTCCCAACCCTGTCCTGGAGGACCACCAGGCCAATCGGGTTTTCAGGCTAGCCCTAATGAACATGCATGAGAGAAATTTGCATATAGTGGAAGTGACAGGCATGCAAATCTGCTCCATGCATATTCATTAGGGCTATCCTGAAAACCCGATTGGCCTGGTGGTCCTCCAGGACAGGGTTGGGAATCATTGCTCTAAACTCACAGCGCCTGTAACGACTGATGCACATAATGGTTCACTGCAGGCTTTTCCGTGGGTTCGCTGCAACCTCTGTCTCTGCTATGCAAATGTAGTATAATGAGGTCATTAATATTAAAATGAGCACTCCCACCGATGCCCTAACATCACTTTGTGGTGCACAAAATGTGGCAACGACTTCTAACGACCCGAAATTACCGACAGGTCGGCCATGAAATTAAAATAACCTTTATCATATATACGCAGGTGTGTTAAAGGTGTGTCTTATGCATGCCTGTCAAAAGGGTAAAGTTCAAAAGGGGGAAGCATATGAGGGGATGCTGAAAAGTTCTCGGCCTGATCAGAAAACTCTGAAAATTCGATATATTTTTCATTCATTGGTTCAAAAAATGAACGAAAAATATTATCAAGTGTGGAATGCGCTGTGGGCCGAGAACTTTCCAGCACCCTCTTGTGCATGTCCTGCAGAAGCAGCATTGGGAAAAAAGTATTCACATTTGCATGGTCTGCCGGTACTTCTCCAACCCCTTCTCTCCGCCTATGGCAGGGGTGTCAAATGTCGGTCCTTGAGGGCCGCAATCCAGTCGGGTTTTCAGGATTTCCCTAATGAATATGCATGAGATCTATTTGCATGCACTGCTTTCATTGTATGCTAATAGATATCATGCATATTCATTGGGGGAAATCCTGAACACCCGGCTGGATTGCAGCCCTCAAGGACCGACATTTGACACCCCTGCCCTATGGCATTGATGAATGCATGTATGACATCAATGACGTTCATGGGCTGTTACTTGCTTTACGTCAAGAAAAACTGGAAAGCATCTACGGATAGTTTAAAAACACTTGAATTATAAGTGTTTCTGGACCGCGTGCTACAGTGGACAAAAATTATGGATGGCGGTTATAAGCTCCGCTTTTTGCAGGTCGCCCTTTCCCTGAGAGGAAGAGAAAATGATGCTAGTGATGGAAAGAAGGAGGAAGAGCTATGCCGGGCGATCAGATCGCATGAGGATAGAGAGAAATTCCAGAGCGACTTGTGTCGGTTAGAAACATGGGCGGAGAAATGGCAGATGAAGTTCAATGTGGAGAAATGCAAGGTAATGCATTTAGGCAATAAGAATAAGGAATACGAGTATACAATGTCAGGTGCAACTCTGGGGAAGAGTGAACAAGAAAAGGACCTGGGTGTACTGATAGATAGGACCCTGAAGCCGTCGGCACAATGCGCGGCAGCGGCAAAGAAGGCAAATAGAATGTTGGGCATGATAAAGAAAGGAATCTCGAGTAGATCGGAGAAAGTTATAATGCCGCTTTATAGGGCAATGGTCAGACCACACTTGGAATACTGCGTCCAACATTGGTCTCCCTACCTAAAGAAGGATATAAAACTGCTGGAGAGGGTGCAGAGACGAGCAACAAAACTGGTGAAGGGTATGGAAAAACTGGAATACGAGGACAGACTTATAACACTAGGATTATTCTCCCTTGAGAAAAGGAGACTGCGTGGGGATATGATCGAGACCTTCAAAATACTGAAAGGAATCGACAAAATAGAGCAGAGAAGATTATTTACATTGTCCAATTTGACACGGACTAGAGGACATGTAATGAAGCTAAGGGGGGACAGGTTCAGGACTAATGTCAGGAAGTTCTGCTTCACTCAGAGAGTGGTTGACGCCTGGAATGCCCTCCCAGAGGAGATTATGACGGAATCGACCGTCCTAGGCTTCAAGAGCAAACTAGATGCATATCTCCTTAAGAGAGGCATGTAAGGATATGGTGGACTATAAATTACAACAGGTGTACACCTGGCAGGGCCTCCGCGTGTGCGGATCGCCGGACTTGATGGACCGAAGGTCTGATCCGGAGATGGCATTTCTTATGTTCTTATGTTCATGGAGGACTCTAGTACCTGCCCGCCCCTGTGTGTCAGACCAAACCGAGCCTATGAAGGCCACAAAGCACAGTTACTTACCGTAACAGGTGTTATCCAGGGACAGCAGGCATATATTCTCACATGTGGGTGACGTCATCTACGGAGCCCCGGCGCGGACAGCTTTTCAAGCAAACTTGATTGAAGTTTCAAGTTTGCACACTGCACCACGCATGTGCATGCCTTCTCGCCCACTAGAGGGCGCATCCCACCTCGTGGTCCTCAGTTCAAATTTTTCCGCGGAGCAAGAAAGCCCTGTGGATCTGAGCTCCAGTGTTTTTGCCTTCTAGCTGCCGCGTTTAGTTTGTTTTCCCCTTCGAATTAGTTCGCGGTGCTGTTTTTCTTTTCGTTTCTTTTCAAAAAAAAAAAAAAAAAAAGTCTTTCGTTTTTCGTCGGTCTCCGGGGGCTCCCGGAAGCCGTGGCCGCGGGACGTCGGTACGTTCCCGGCCTTCTTCTTTTTTCTTCGTGGATGTCCCGTCCTGTTACGGGATTCAAAAAGTGCAGCCGGTGTGAGAGGTTGCTTTCCATCACTGACCCTCACCGGTGGTGCATTGTCTGTCTTGGGCCCGAACATCCGACAGACTCGTGTCGTGCCACACAATAAGGCCTACCTATGACTGAGGCTCAAGTGCCTACATAGCTTTCCTAAGTGAATAGTTCTTCAAACGTGTCAGTCGCTTTCTCCTATGACCAATCAGGATGGGATTACGGTGGACCTCCGTGAAAATCATTTGCTTGCAAAATTCTTTCAACGTCGATCACCGTTTTCAAATCGGATCATTTACCAGCACCACAGGATTTAAACAGAGATTTTCGAGCATCTGGCCCCTAGTGTCAGACTCACACATCTCAGCATCTCCACCCAACACCTACTAAATCCCAAATCCAGACTCCCCACCCCATTTCCACATCCCACTATTCCCCCTCCCAGTCCTGCCCTATAACATCTCTTTTATCAAATCCCCACCAGGGTATTGTGTATTCAAGTTCAATGGTTTCAGATTCGTAATGCTAAGTAGGGATCAGACAGACACAGCCATCCATCAAACTCATTCACTTCCAGCTGTGTCTAAAGAAACCCAAAAGCCAGTCTCAGGAGATGAACACAAGAAGAACCATTTACCCCAAGGAATGGGTTATACACAAGAATGCACCTGAAATCATCCCTGAGCGTCTTTGGCTCATCTGGTGGCTTTTCAGAGGGACAGAATAATGTTTTAGGGCCCTGGGGGAAACTACCTAGAAATGAGCTCTTTCCCTTTGATACCCTCTCTCGTTCCCTCACCCTCCATCATCTGGAACCAAGAGCTCGACAGACTGGTGAGACTCAGCTAATTAATGCTCTCAGCTCTCTGTAAAACCACAGTCTTGGACAAAGCATTGCCCATCTTAGATCCACCCCTCCCTCTTGGAATTTCTAGCTTTCTAGCCTCCAAAGCAGCAGCTAAGCCTGAGCTGTTCTCTCTCCATTAGAGACAGACTCTGCTGGCTCCCAGTTCCCTTCAGTTTACAGAAAGGCAGCCTCAGAGGAGACCCCACCCGGGAACTGTCCTGGGCTTAGCTTCTTCAGTGATAAACGATTATAGGCCTTCTGCACTTTGAGAAGAGGAGGGATTTATAGGAGCAAGCACAGTTAGGAAAGTGTCCATTACCAGGGCCTCTCTCCAGAGATATTCTAATCAGACCGCCATGCCTGCCCTCCTCACTGCCCTCATGAGCTCTGCGGCCAACTAAAAGTTCAGATTAAGCACTGACAGGAATAAAAATCAATTATGTGTTTCTAATACACTGCTGAAGGGGGTGGGGAGGTGGCTGAGATCCATAAGACTTTCAATGGCATCTCCCTGTGGTTAAAACACCACCAGGCAGGCTCAGGCCTTAAAGCAGCAACACAGTCTAAGTATAAATAAGGTGAGCATATGTCCCATTTTGAATGGAAACGTCCCTTTTTCTGATCCCTGTCCTGTTGTCCCCACGCACAGCTGTATGTGGGGACAACGGGAAAGGCGATCGCAGGAGAATGGGCTATCTCCCTGCTTACCTGCCCACCGCCGCAACAACAGCGGGAAAGGCAAGTCCAGGCGACAGCCCAGAAGCCTTCTCCCCGACGTCAATTCTGACGACAGAGAGGAAGTTCTGGGCCAGCCAATCGCTGCCTGACTGGCCCAGAACTTCCTCTCCGAGGTCAGAATTGACATCGGTGAGAAGGCTTCTGGGCCGGCGCCTGGACATCCCTTTCCTGCAGTTGCGGCAAGAGCAGGAAGTAGCAGCAGTATTGTTGACGAATCGTGAGGAGGGGAGCAGAAGAATCGGGTAGGCTTCGGAGGGAGGGAGGCAGACAGACAGCAGGAGTCCTGCAGTTCAGCTTTCTCCTATTCGGCACGGCAGGGAGGGAGGGATGCTGGTTGGCTGGCTTCGGGGAGGGAGTAGGACAAAGGCTGGAAGGCAGTGTGGGGGAGGCAGGCAGACAGGCTGGCTTTGGCAAGGGAGGGGCACTAAGGACATAGGAAGGAGCCACTGAGGGCACTAAGGACATGGGAAAGAGGCACTGGGGGCACTAAGGACATAGGAAGGAGCACTGGGGGCACTAAGGACATGGGAAGGGGCACTAAGGACATAGGAAGGAGGGACTGAGGGCACTACGGACATAGGAAGGAAGGAGGGAGGGAATAGAAAGGGACAATTATTGGACCTGAGTGCAGAAGAAAGAAAGAAATGAAAGAAAGGATGCACAGTCAGAAGGAAATACAACCAGAGACTCATGAAATCACCAGACAGCAAAGGTAGGAAAAATGATTTTATTTTCAATTCAGTGATCAAAATGTGTCAGTTCTGAGAATTTATATCTGCTGTCTATTTTTTGTACTATATTTGTCTATTTTTCTATAGTTACTGAGGTGACATTGCGTATTTTAAAGTCATCTGCCTTGACATCTTTGAAACCCCCAAATATAAATGATAATTAACATTTTCTCTGCGTTTAGTGTGCTTTGTGGTTTTTAAAATTTTATGGTTACCATTATGAATTAATAAGATATTATGTGTACATGAAAAATGAATGGAAGAAATTGGGAGCGGAGCTAGGGCAGGATTGGGGTGGGGTTAAGGTGGGAGTGGGGAGGGGCTAGGGTGGGATTAGGGGCGGAACTGACAATTAATAGATGTCCCCTTTTGATGAAAAAATAAATGGTCACGTTAAGTATAAAGCAACATATCACAACCATCCTACACATGTATGCCCTGTATTATGAGATATTGTGACACATCTGCATTCAACATGAGATACTACTACACACTATACAGCAGGGCCCAGCAAAACACACCCAGAGCCATCACACATCTCTACACGTCCCAGTAAAACACACCCAGAGCCATCACATATCTCTACACGTCCCAGTAAAACGCACCCAGAGCCATCACACATCTCTACACATCCCAACAACAAAGAGAGGCAAGAAAATTTTTGGACATCGACTAGCACGCTTACTTCGGAAGGCTTTAAACTAGGTAAGTTGGGGGAGGGTTCATACATACATAACAGAGCTGCAAGGATCCACCCTGGGGAAGCAAGTAAAACCCACACTTCTGAGTCTAAGGTAAGTACCCATTGTATACAGAAAAAAACAAGAGACACACTGACGGGGATAGGCATCTCATCACGAATTTGGAGAGCAATGTATGTTAATGCACACAGCTTGGGCAACAAAATCCTGGAACTAGAAACAGAGATAAGGAATGCTGACCTTGACATAGTAGCTATATCCGAGACCTGGTTCACAGACTCGCATGGGCGGGATATGGTTATACCAGGCTACAATCTACTTCGTCGGGACAGAGAGGGCAAATTAGGAGGGGGGGTAGCACTATACACTAAAGATAATATCAAAACTACCAGGATCACAGAGGTTAGATACACAGGGGAATCACTTTGGGTAAACCTGGCCAGAGGGAAAGAAAAATGCCTTTACCTCGGTGTGGTATACAGGCCTCCAAGACAACAGGAAGACAAAGACAAAGAATTGATTGAGGACATAGAGAACATCACTTTGCGCGGTGACACAGTACTGTTAGGCGACTTCAACATGCCAGATGCAGACTGGAACACCCTCACAGCAACTACGAGTGGTAGCAGAAGAGTATTAACCTCCATTAAGGGTGCACAACTCAAACAAATGGTATTAGAGCCCACCAGGGAAAAAGCAATACTAGACCTGGTACTCACAAATGGAGACAGTGTCTCGGAATTATCAGTGGGGGACACGCTGGCCTCCAGTGACCACAGGAGTTAACCTCAGGAAAGGCTTCTCTAAATCAAGCACAGCAACGAGGGTCCTCAACTTTAAGGGTGCAGATTTCGACCACATGAGAGACTTTGTCCACCAGGAGCTGCAAAACCATGCAGAAACTGACAATCCGGAAACTATGTGGTCAAATCTAAAATCCATCCTGAACGAAGCATCTAGTCGCTACATAAATAAGGTAAGCAAACGCCGGAGAAACAAAAAACCACAATGGTTCAACAAGGAAATTTCGGACCTCATTAAAAAGAAAAAAGAAGCATTTATCACCTACAAACATCTTGGGAAAAAGGAGGCAAAAGAAGACTATCTGGCCAGATCTAAGGCTGTCAAACAGGCAGTCAGGGAAGCCAAACTTCAAACAGAGGAAGATCTTGCACGGAACATTAAAAAAGGGGACAAATCCTTTTTCAGGTACATTAGAGACAGGAAGAGAAACAAAAATGGGATAGAACGCCTTAGGCAATCAGATGGAAACTACGCAGAATCTGATACTACCAAGGCAGAACTGCTAAACGAATACTTCTGCTCAGTATTCACCTGTGAAGCACCGGGAGCTGGTCCACAACTACAGATAAGAGACAGCCAAAATGACCTGTTTCATGACTACGAGTTTACACCCAGTAGCGTCTACCACGAACTTTCAAGACTCAAAGTAGACAAAGCCATGGGACCCGACAATCTACACCCCAGGGTACTCAGAGAGCTGAGTGAAGTTCTGGCTGAACCACTATCCGTGCTCTTCAATCTTTCCATGCGCACGGGAAAGGTACCACTAGACTGGAAAACAGCTAACGTAATTCCACTCCACAAAAAGGGCTGCAGAACAGAGACAGAAAATTACAGACTGGTGAGTCTTACATCCATAGTGTGCAAACTCATGGAAACACTGATCAAACAGAATCTTGACAAAATTCTAGACGAAGAAAATTTACGTGATCCGCACCAACACGGATTTACCAGGGGAAGGTCCTGCCAAACTAATCTGATTGACTTCTTTGACTGGGTGACCAGTCATCTGGATGCCGGGGAGTCCCTGGACGTGATATATTTGGACTTCAGCAAAGCTTTTGATAGTGTCCCACACCGTAGGCTGTTGAATAAACTGAAATCAATGGGATTAGGAGATACTTTCACTAAATGGGTAAGGGATTGGCTGGATGGTAGGCTTCAGAGGGTGATGGTGAATGGTATCCCCTCCAAAACGTCAGCAGTGACGAGTGGAGTACCTCAGGGCTCCGTCTTAGGGCCGATTCTATTCAATTTATTCATAGGAGATTTGACCCAAGGGCTTAAAGGAAAGGTATCACTGTTTGCCGACGATGCCAAACTATGCAATATAGTAGACAAAAGCAGTGTGCCTGACTTTATGACGCAGGGCCTACGGCAGCTTGAACAGTGGTCATCAACTTGGCAGTTAGGCTTCAATGCTAAAAAATATAAAGTAATGCACCTAGGCAAAAAAAATCCACACAGAACATACACACTAAATGGTGAAACCTTGTCCATGACCACGGTGGAACGAGATTTAGGAGTTATCATTAGCAATGATATGAAGGCTGCCAATCATGTGGAGAAGGCTTCGTCCAAGGCAAGACAAATGATGGGCTGCATCCGCAGGGGTTTTGTCAGCAGAAAACCTGAAGTTATAATGCCACTGTACAGATCCATGGTGAGACCTCATCTCGAGTATTGCGTTCAATTCTGGAGACCACACTACTACTACTAAAGATGTGTTGAGAGTTGAGTCGGTTCAACGAATGGCTACCAGGATGGTCTTGGGGCTCAGGGATCTCACGTATGAAGAAAGGTTAAAAAAACTGCGGATGTACTCACTGGAGGAGCGAAGAGAGAGGGGGGATATGATTGAGACCTTTAAATATATCACGGGGCGTATAGAGGTGAAAAATGATATATTCAGTCTTACAGGGCCCACGGTAACCAGAGGACACTCGCTGAAGATCAGGGGAGGGAAATTTCAAGGTGATGCTAGGAAGTACTTCTTCACCGAAAGGGTGGTCGATCATTGGAACGAGCTGCCTCAGCAGGTGATTGAGGCCAACAGCGTGTCAGATTTTAAGAGAAAATGGGATATTCATGTGGGATCTATAGGAGAGTAAGAATCAGGGAGTGGGTCATTGGTATGGGCAGACTCGATGGGCTATAGCCCTTTTCTGCCGTCAATTTCTATGTTTCTATCCCAGTAAAACGCACCCAGAGCCATCACACATCTCTACACGTCCCAGTAAAACGCACCCAGAGCCATCACACATCTCTACACGTCCCAGTAAAACGCACCCAGAGCCACAAAATTGTCAACCGACTCAAAAGACCTCGATTATGCTACTCCTGGGGAGAAGGAAATTTGATCTCATCACCTTCTGGCTGTCAGGGCTCCTTTTCAGATAATGACCTTTGCCCACCAGGTCTGCAGCGTTCCTCTTAATATATCTTTCTACTGTATACCTCTATGAAAAAGTAGATGGTAAACAACTCTACGGATTGGTTTAATCTTACACATCAGACATGAAACAGGAAATTCAAAAACCTTTCTAAAATCCTTTTACCATGGCCAAGTTTTCTCCAGGACTAAACTGATGCCCCTTCCCCTGCATTGCTTGGGGACACTATGCCCAGTTGCATCACCAGGAGACACCATACCCTGCTACATTATTGGACTGGACTTATTAAGACTCCGTTTTACAAAGATACATTAGGCTGTTTTATCGTTGGGAGCGGCAGCATTAGCTCGAATGCTGATAGAATTCCTATGAGCTTCGGAGTTAATCCTGCCACAGCCGGCGTTATAAAAGCCTAACACACCTATGTAAAAGCAGGGTAAATTTGGACTACTGCTTTTACAAAAGGCGAAAAAACAGTGTGACAAGGCAGTGGCTGCTGCCAGAAGGATTCTGGGCTGTATAAAGAGAGGCGTAGTCAGTAGAAGGAAGAAGGTGTTGATGCCCCTGTACAGGTCATTGGTGAGGCCCCACTTGGAGTATTGTGTTCAGTTTTGGAGACCGTATCTGGCGAAAGACGTAAGAAGATTTGAGGCGGTCCAGAGGAGGGCGACAAAAATGATAGGAGGCTTGCGCCAGAAGACATATGAGGAGAGACTGGAAGCCCTGAATATGTATACCCTAGAGGAAAGGAGAGACAGGGGAGATATGATTCAGACGTTCAAATACTTAAAGGGTATTAACGTAGAACAAAATCTTTTCCAGAGAAAGGAAAATGGTAAAACCAGAGGACATAATTTGAGGTTGAGGGGTGGTAGATTCAGAGGCAATGTTAGGAAATTCTACTTTATGGAGAGGGTGGTGGATGCCTGGAATGCGCTCCCGAGAGAGGTGGTGGAGAGTAAAACTGTGACTGAGTTCAAAGAAGCGTGGGATGAACACAGAAGATTTAGAATCAGAAAATAAGATTAAATATTGAACTAGGCCAGTTACTGGGCAGACTTGCATGGTCTGTGTCTTTATATGGCCCTTTGGGGGAAGATGGGCTGGAGAGGACTTCAATGGCTGGGAGGGTGTAGATGGGCTGGAGTAGGTTTAATGGAGATTTTGGCAGTTGGAACCCAAGCATAGTACCGGGTAGAGCTTTGGATTCTTGCCCAGAAATAGCTAAGAAGAAAAAATTAAAAAAATTTAAATTGAATCAGGTTAGGCAGACTGGATGGACCATTTGGGTCTTTATCTGTCATCATCATCTACAAGTCATAGACAGATACATAACAATAAAGACTCCAACTAAAGCCCTCAGTACAGACTGTCCAATAAACCTAATGCCAAAATTTCTGAAAAGCAGAAGAAAACTAAACTAGAACTCAACATCCAAGAGGAGCTCGACTCATTTGACAATAATGTCAAACATAAGGCATCAATTTGACAAGAAAAAGTCAACTGAAATAGTTAATTTCCAAAATGTTTTCAGAACTTTCCGGAACAAAGCAAAAGAACCCAAATTTTTTCATAGAAGCAGAACTCGGTGAATTGAAAAGCAAAAGAAGAACTAAGAGCTCCTTTGACCAAGGTGCGTTAGGGCTTTAACGTGTGGAATAGCGCGTGCTACGTGCTAGCATTGAGCTGGCATTAGTTCTAGAAGCGTAGCGCACGTTAATTTCCTGCGTGCGCTAAAAACGCCTTTGTAAAAGGAGCCCTAAATCTCTTAAGGTTCTGTTTTTACCAGGGAGAGAGGGAAATGAAAGTTTTATCGAGGAACATTCCAGTCTAAAGCAGTGGTTTCAAACTCAAGGCCCGCCAGGTAGGTTTATCATAATCCCAAAAGTCAAATAGTTCTCTTTAGCTATAAATGACAATATTATTATTAAGACTTAGCCAAAAGGAAAGATTTAGAAACTAGAAAGAGTTTTACCTCATTTATTTAATAAGACATTAACTATTTTTTCTGAGACCTTCCAAGTACCTACAAATCCCAAATGTGGCCCTGCAAAGGGTTGGAGTTGGAGACCACTGGTCTAAAGGAATCAAAGTGGCAAAAATGCCAAATAGGATCTTAAATGCGATACAAATGCACTTCAATTGGATTCCGAGATACACTGGAAGCCAAGGGAGTTCCCAAGTGTCGGACCTGCATATGAAAAAACTCGATTTCACTTTCTTTCGACCAGGTAGTGAAACACATCCTTTTGTGTTGACCAGAATAGTCTTAAAGGAACGTACGGAGACAATTTCTTAGACAAATATTCAGGTTGTCTTGTGCAGTCTAAAGCATCAACTGACCTTGAGGCTTTCCGCAAAGAAATCAAGACCCTACTATTCAAGAAATTCACCCAAACGTCCTAATCCCTTCCTTTCCCCCTCTCTCCCCCTCTTAGAACCCACTCCTCAAAAACTGCTTTAGACCTTACGCCTTAATTGTAATTTGTATTTCTCTTCCTGGAAATGTCCAGTTATCGTTCTGATGTAATCCGCTTAGAACTGAAAGGTACAGGCGGAATATAAGCCAGTAATGTAATGTATAATGCCTTAAAAGCTAGACAATAGTGGCTCGAATTCAGGACGTTTGGAAATAGGCAGCTGGTACAGAAACGGAGTAATAGGATCCATTTTTCTGACAGCCGGACTCTGGCCAAGCTGTAGCCGCTGTCGGTGTGCCTTGAAAGAACCCGTAAGAAGAGAGAGTTACCACAATCCCCTCTACCTACTAGTGATACCAGCATGGACTCATTTAGTCAAATTCTCTCCAGTTAAGTGACAAAAACATGATTTGGCCACATGGCCTATTTGAAGTTTCAAAAACTCACGGCTTTTTATCTCAGCAAACGCATAAAGTAGCTCTAGGCAAAACTGCCAAATTCTTCTGCTTATGCAAAAACCACATACAGTAGTTGAAGATTTTCCAACATCCAGCTAGTTAACATTTGCAATTTATCATTAAAATCCAGCATAATTTCTTCTTGATTATCTTTCATAAAGATAACTAACTGTATGTCATCAGCCAAAACATGAAGATCAACATCCCAAGTGCCAAATATAAGTCGGAAAGAAGAGGTAATAACAGTGATCCCTGAGGGACTCCCACTTCGGGGGTCTTTCGGGAGGACGACTCATTGGTCCAGAAAAGAGAACATGATTGCTGAGAAAAAGAAAAGCAATGCCATTTTAGCCAGTGGTACCTCTCTGCTCCCCCATGCCACATTTTCACCCTTCTTTCCCCTCCCCCGTACCACTTTGTATCTTCGCCAGCACGAGCAACTCCTCTGGCCTGCTGCTTGCGCCAGCCTGGCTCCCTCTGAAATCACTTCCGGGTCGGGGGGCCAGGAAATGACATCAGAGGGAAAGCCAATGCTGGCTGGAAAAGCTGCTCGCATTGGCGAAGATTTAAAGAGGTATGGGGTGGTAAGGGAGGGCGTGAGTGTGGTGTGGGGGGGGGGCACAGACAGAGCGGGGAAAAGAGGAGGGCATAGGGGGCGCCACCTACCATTGCTATGCAACTGATGTTAGCACTTCTGATCTCTGTCCAACATTGCTGAGATTTTGTAACAGCTTAAAATGGAAAACGGTACCAAATTCTGCTGTTAAATCTAATTGAACAACAGACTTCTCTCCCCCTCCTCTTTTATGAAGCTGCCTTAGCGGTTTTCAACACCAGCCGCAGTGGTAAAAGCTCCAACGCTCATAGAACTCAGATGTGCATCAGAACTTTTACTGATAAAAAACGCTAATGTAGTGTTATGATTGCTATGATAACCTGACTGTCGAGAATTTTCTGAAAAAAAATCCGTTAACTGGAACGATACTGACTTTTCTAAAATTTTAGCCCCAAGTGACAAATTTGAGTTAGGTCTGAAGCCAGACCAGCCATCACGAACACGCTTGCCCTTTTTAAGAAGAAACTACCATGGCTTAAAAATAAATTTACATCTCCTTACAAATGATATTTTATTCACCTGAACAAATCAGTTGGGGGTCAATTTCCTCAGAAAACATACGTGTCAACAAACATACCTTACTGTCAAAGCCATTCTTGAAAACCTGAGGCTGTTCATGTATTACCTCCAACAACAATTCCAGAAGCAGATTTGGATAAATGAGAAACTGTTTCAAACTAAACGATCCGAGAATGGATTTAAGGCCAGATTCTATAAATGGTGCATACATTGGCAGCAACCTACAGAAATGGCAGCAGCCACGTGTCAATCGTGTTTAAGCACTGTTTGAAGAATTGCATCTAACAGCGACAAGGTCATCTCCGTCCCTAACCATGACTACTTTGACCTTAGGGCCATTAGAGCAGTTAATGTAGCTGGTTTTAAGAAAGGTTTGGACAAATTCCTGGAGGAAAAGTTCATAGTCTGTTAATGAGAAACACATGGGGGAAGCGTTTGCTTGCATGGAATGTTGCTACTCTTTGGGATTCTAGAATCTTGTGACTCTCTGGGATTCCGGAATCTTGCTATCCTTTGAGATTCTGCATGGAATGTTGCTACTCTTTGAGATTCTAGAATCTTGTGACTCTCTGGGATTCCAGAATCTTGCTATCCTTTGAGATTCTGCATGGAATGTTGCTATCTCCGGGATTCTGGAATCTTGCTATTCTTTGAGATTCTGTATGGAATATTGCTACTCTTTGAGATTCTAGAATCTCATTACTCTCTGGGATTCCAGAATCTTGCTATTGTTTGAGATTCTATGTGGAATGTTGTTACTCTTTGGGGTTCTAGAATCTTCTTACTCTCTGGGATTCTGGAATGTTGCTATTCTTTGAGATTCTGCATGGAATGTTGCTACTCTTTGGGATTCTAGAATCTTGTTACTCTCTGGGATTCTGGAATCTTGCTATTCTTTGAGATTCTGCATGGAATCTTGATACTCTTTGGGTTTTGACCAGATACTAGTGACCTGAATTGGACACCGTGAGAACGGGCTACTGGACTTGATGGACCATTGCTCTGACCCAGTAAGGCTATTCTTATGATGTCTATCTTCGTAGGTATCTACTGGCACATACTTTTTTTTAATCAGTTTTTAACGGCATGGTGAATTACCTTGCCAATTAAAACCAATTAAGACAGGTGGCGGTACAGTGCCTACCGCCGCTTAACGTAAGACCTTAAGGCGCAATTCTTTACTTGGACTTTTTCGCCATTTGCCTTCAAACTGACACATCTGCCGTATCATTAGAAGCGATCCAGAATGACAGCCCTTATTTTTAAACCTAGAATGTAAAGTCGCCCATTCATGTTCCAAGATTTCGTTATCTATAGAATTCAAAACTTTGGACCAAACATCTTAACCCTCATCAAATTTCAAAGAATCATATGACGTAATCATCACTCGGAGACACTGTGCCCTGTTGCTTCACACATTCCCCCTGAGATCCTTATGTTCCCCAAAGCAGCACCTCCTTCCACGAGCTACGATATGACTTTGCTCATTCATGCCTATGTAGTTATCACAGGTCCCTCATTATGGAATCATCTCCTAAGACAGGTCTGAAGACTGACCTTTTTGAGAAAACTTTTCAGCGCTAGACTCGAGATACAGGAGAACAGCAAGACCATTAGATTTGCGATGTAATTTCTCTTCAACCCCTCCCCTTCTGGCAGTCTCTATCAATACATCATTTTAGCGATTGTAATCCACTCGGTCGGACTTCTGATAGGTAGTGCATGAAAAACTCTGTTTAGGAATTTTAAGGCAGTAACATTGTCCCTTTCCTTGTACCCTCTCCCTCATGTTCTTCATTAAATGCCCACCTCTTCAAGAGTGCTTTCGACCCCTAAATCCTCTCACCTTAGGTTCTACATCCCTAATCTTATGTCATGTCTACCTGTCCAAGTTAGATTGTAAGCTCTTCTGAGCAGGGACCATCTATAAATGTCAGTCCACCTCTTTGAGAGTGCTTTCAACTCCTAACTCCTCTCACCTTGGGTTCTGCATCCACATCCTTATATGTCATGTCTGCCTGTCCAAGTTAGATTGTAAGCTCTTCCGAGCAGAGACTCTTTATAAATGTCAAAATGTACAGCGCTGTGTACGCCTTTCAGTGCTACAGAATTGATTAGTAGTAGGAGTAGAGGGGGTGGGGCAGGGGTTAAAAGAGGGGGGTAACTCCTAACTCCTCTCACCTTGGGTTCTGCATCTCCAACCTTCTATGTCATGTCTTGTTTGTCCAAGTTAGACTGTAAGCTCTTCTAGGCAGGGACCATGTACGGCGCTATATGAATGTCCTATTTTTGGTCATTGCCCCTGAATTTTAATTGGTCTTTTGTAATCCACTTAAGACTTCATTTTGATTGATTTGTGCTTACGAAATCCCTGTATGATACAGATTAAGCAGGGTCTCCTTTCTTCCCACCGGCTCCCACTCTCTGCTTTTTCTTCAGATCAGAAATGATTACCTGCCTCTTTCAGTGCTTTTCAAGGAAAAACCATTTGTATCTTTTTTTCTGCTGAGGAAAGCAGAGATTGGACGGTCCAGGGCTGTCAGCCAGGTGATCTGTGATAAATCACTGGGAGGGGGACGGCGGTGAAGGACAGTTACAAGCTGCAGTTCTGAACCTGAGCTGATCCGTCTACAAGGGGCTGGTGGGAGAGAGAGGAAATGGTGTGGCTTGAGGAGTAAGTGAAGCGGAGCACTTAATTAAAAAAGCTCAGGGAATGGGCTTAGAACCGTCCTGAAGGCCTGGGTCACCTTCATCAATTTCAACTCGTTTGTTCTCGGGAACCGATTTTACAGATCAATAGCGTACCGTCATGTAATACAAATCATTACTCTCCCAGAGCCGAAAACAGACAAATCGCTGCTTAGGGTCTCTCATTAAAGCTGATCGAGCATCCTCTCATTCTCCCGTGCACAGATGCAGTTGTGTGGATTTCTATCCCGTTCTCCCCAACCAGCTCACAACGGGTTACAGGTTAACGGTCATAGTATCTAGCCAAACAGGTTACAAATTGAGATGCTTACAGAACAATGTCTTCATCTTAACTCAATCGATACAGAGGATCCCATAGACATTTTTTTCTTTCTTAGGTAGGGGATTAGGTGAAGAGGTAAGTTTTGAGTGCTTTCCCAATGTTCGAGGGTTACCATCTTGTGGGGGTGGTTGATTCCAGTAGCTTGGTAGGAAATGAGAGTGGGATCCTCGTCTGAAGGGCACCACCAGGGGGTGTTTGGAGGCATGTTTCCCTCTGGAAGCGGAGTGGTCTGTTTGGCACATATGGAGCAACCTTAGTTAACGTGTAGCATGGGGCCTTGTTGTGCAAGGATTGTGCGCTAGCATCAAGCCCTTGAAGACTCAGGGTTTGGCTATGCCGTTGTTAGAGTCTGGGAGACAGGCTTGTGGGTATGAAGGAAGTCCGATGGCTGCATTTTGTCCACATTGGAGATGTTGCATGTTCTTTGCAATGAGACCGTTGATCGATGAGTTGCAGTGCGAGACACAGACGCTTCAGCCTTGCTCCACCCTTACTTCTCGCTTCTGGGCCCAGGTAATGATGTGCAGAAGGCTTCGACACAGCTTAGCATGGTTTAAGGCTGCAAATTTGGCTACTATAGGGCACCTCACAGGATCAAAGGAAATTCCAGCAGAGATGAGAAAATGTCAGTCTAGAAAGGGGTTACTGAGCCAGTTCTATGTTTAGGATTGAGGTATCATACGGCTCCAGAAAAAGGAGGACGGATTAAGACATCCGGGTTTTACTTTCATGGCTTTCAAAGAAAGTAAAAATCCAGATGTCTCAATCTGTCCTCCTTTTTCTGGAGACATATAGTAACTCTAATTGGGTGTGACATATTGAGAGCAAGAAGGAATTCTTCCACATCACTGTATAAGAACATAAAAATAGCCTTACTGGTCAGACCAATCGTCCATCAAGCACAGTAGCCCGTCCTCATGGTGGCCAATCCAAATCACTAGTACCTAGCCAAAACCCAAAGAGTAGCAGTATTCCATACAGAATCTCAAAGAATAGCAAGATTCCGGAATCCCAGACAGTAACAAGATTCTGAATCCCAAAGAGTAGCAACATTCCATACAGAATCTCAAAGAATAGCAAGATTCCGGAATCCCAGAGAGTAACAAGAATCTAGAATCCCAAAGAGTAGCAACATTCCATACAGAATCTCAAAGAATAGCAAAATTCCGTAATCCCAGAGAGTAACAAGAATCTAGAATCCCAAAGAGTAGCAGTATTCCATACAGAATCTCAAAGAATAGCAAGATTCCGGAATCCCAGAGAGTAACAAGATTCTGAATCCCAAAGAGTAGCAACATTCACATACAGAATCTCAAAGAATAGCAAGATTCCGGAATCCCAGAGAGTAACAAGAATCTAGAATCCCAAAGAGTAGCAACATTCCATACAGAATCTCAAAGAATAGCAAAATTCCGTAATCCCAGAGAGTAACAAGAATCTAGAATCCCAAAGAGTAGCAGTATTCCATACAGAATCTCAAAGAATAGCAAGATTCCGGAATCCCAGAGAGTAACAAGATTCTGAATCCCAAAGAGTAGCAACATTCACATACAGAATCTCAAAGAATAGCAAGATTCCGGAATCCCAGAGAGTAACAAGATTCTAGAATCCAAAAGAGTAGCAACATTCACATACAGAATCTCAAAGAATAGCAAGATTCCGGAATCCCAGAGAGTAACAAGATTCTAGAATCCCAAAGAGTAGCAACATTCCATACAGAATCTCAAAGAATAGCAAGATTCCGGAATCCCAGAGAGTAACAAGATTCTAGAATCCCAAAGAGTAGCAACATTCATATACAGAATCTCAAAGAATAGCAAGATTCCGGAATCCCAGAGAGTAACAAGATTCTAGAATCCCAAAGAGTAGCAACATTCACATACAGAATCTCAAAGAATAGCAAGATTCCGGAATCCCAGAGAGTAACAAGATTCTAGAATCCCAAAGAGTAGCAACATTCATATACAGAATCTCAAAGAATAGCAAGATTCCGGAATCCCAGAGAGTAACAAAATTCTAGAATCCCAAAGAGTAGCAACATTCACATACAGAATCTCAAAGAATAGCAAGATTCCGGAATCCCAGAGAGTAACAAGATTCTAGAATCCCAAAGAGTAGCAACATTCACATACAGAATCTCAAAGAATAGCAAGATTCCGGAATCCCAGAGAGTAACAAGATTCTAGAATCCCAAAGAGTAGCAACATTCACATACAGAATCTCAAAGAATAGCAAGATTCCGGAATCCCAGAGAGTAACAAGATTCTAGAATCCCAAAGAGTAGCAACATTCCATACAGAATCTCAAAGAATAGCAAGATTCCAGAATCCCAGAGAGTAACAAGATTCTAGAATCCCAAAGAGTAGCAACATTCACATACAGAATCTCAAAGAATAGCAAGATTCCGGAATCCCAGAGAGTAACAAGATTCTGAATCCCAAAGAGTAGCAACATTCACATACAGAATCTCAAAGAATAGCAAGATTCCGGAATCCCAGAGAGTAACAAGAATCTAGAATCCCAAAGAGTAGCAACATTCCATACAGAATCTCAAAGAATAGCAAAATTCCGTAATCCCAGAGAGTAACAAGAATCTAGAATCCCAAAGAGTAGCAGTATTCCATACAGAATCTCAAAGAATAGCAAGATTCCGGAATCCCAGAGAGTAACAAGATTCTGAATCCCAAAGAGTAGCAACATTCACATACAGAATCTCAAAGAATAGCAAGATTCCGGAATCCCAGAGAGTAACAAGATTCTAGAATCCAAAAGAGTAGCAACATTCACATACAGAATCTCAAAGAATAGCAAGATTCCGGAATCCCAGAGAGTAACAAGATTCTAGAATCCCAAAGAGTAGCAACATTCCATACAGAATCTCAAAGAATAGCAAGATTCCGGAATCCCAGAGAGTAACAAGATTCTAGAATCCCAAAGAGTAGCAACATTCATATACAGAATCTCAAAGAATAGCAAGATTCCGGAATCCCAGAGAGTAACAAGATTCTAGAATCCCAAAGAGTAGCAACATTCACATACAGAATCTCAAAGAATAGCAAGATTCCGGAATCCCAGAGAGTAACAAGATTCTAGAATCCCAAAGAGTAGCAACATTCACATACAAAATCTCAAAGAATAGCAAGATTCCGGAATCCCAGAGAGTAACAAGAATCTAGAATCCCAAAGAGTAGCAACAATCACATACAGAATCTCAAAGAATAGCAAGATTCCGGAATCCCAGAGAGTAACAAGATTCTAGAATCCCAAAGAGTAGCAACATTCCATACAGAATCTCAAAGAATAGCAAGATTCCAGAATCCCAGAGAGTAACAAGATTCTAGAATCCCAAAGAGTAGCAACATTCACATACAGAATCTCAAAGAATAGCAAGATTCCGGAATCCCAGAGAGTAACAAGAATCTAGAATCCCAAAGAGTAGCAACATTCCATACAGAATCTCAAAGAATAGCAAGATTCCGGAATCCCAGAGAGTAACAAGATTCTGAATCCCAAAGAGTAGCAACATTCACATACAGAATCTCAAAGAATAGCAAGATTCCGGAATCCCAGAGAGTAACAAGAATCTAGAATCCCAAAGAGTAGCAACATTCCATACAGAATCTCAAAGAATAGCAAAATTCCGTAATCCCAGAGAGTAACAAGATTCTAGAATCCAAAAGAGTAGCAACATTCACATACAGAATCTCAAAGAATAGCAAGATTCCGGAATCCCAGAGAGTAACAAGATTCTAGAATCCCAAAGAGTAGCAACATTCCATACAGAATCTCAAAGAATAGCAAGATTCCGGAATCCCAGAGAGTAACAAGATTCTAGAATCCCAAAGAGTAGCAACATTCCATACAGAATCTCAAAGAATAGCAAGATTCCGGAATCCCAGAGAGTAACAAGATTCTAGAATCCCAAAGAGTAGCAACATTCACATACAGAATCTCAAAGAATAGCAAGATTCCGGAATCCCAGAGAGTAACAAGAATCTAGAATCCCAAAGAGTAGCAACATTCCACACAGAATCTCAAAGAATAGCAAGATTCCGGAATCCCAGAGAGTAACAAGATTCTGAATCCCAAAGAGTAGCAACATTCACATACAGAATCTCAAAGAATAGCAAGATTCCGGAATCCCAGAGAGTAACAAGAATCTAGAATCCCAAAGAGTAGCAACATTCCATACAGAATCTCAAAGAATAGCAAAATTCCGTAATCCCAGAGAGTAACAAGAATCTAGAATCCCAAAGAGTAGCAGTATTCCATACAGAATCTCAAAGAATAGCAAGATTCCGGAATCCCAGAGAGTAACAAGATTCTGAATCCCAAAGAGTAGCAACATTCACATACAGAATCTCAAAGAATAGCAAGATTCCGGAATCCCAGAGAGTAACAAGATTCTAGAATCCAAAAGAGTAGCAACATTCACATACAGAATCTCAAAGAATAGCAAGATTCCGGAATCCCAGAGAGTAACAAGATTCTAGAATCCCAAAGAGTAGCAACATTCCATACAGAATCTCAAAGAATAGCAAGATTCCGGAATCCCAGAGAGTAACAAGATTCTAGAATCCCAAAGAGTAGCAACATTCATATACAGAATCTCAAAGAATAGCAAGATTCCGGAATCCCAGAGAGTAACAAGATTCTAGAATCCCAAAGAGTAGCAACATTCACATACAGAATCTCAAAGAATAGCAAGATTCCGGAATCCCAGAGAGTAACAAGATTCTAGAATCCCAAAGAGTAGCAACATTCATATACAGAATCTCAAAGAATAGCAAGATTCCGGAATCCCAGAGAGTAACAAAATTCTAGAATCCCAAAGAGTAGCAACATTCACATACAGAATCTCAAAGAATAGCAAGATTCCGGAATCCCAGAGAGTAACAAGATTCTAGAATCCCAAAGAGTAGCAACATTCACATACAGAATCTCAAAGAATAGCAAGATTCCGGAATCCCAGAGAGTAACAAGATTCTAGAATCCCAAAGAGTAGCAACATTCACATACAGAATCTCAAAGAATAGCAAGATTCCGGAATCCCAGAGAGTAACAAGATTCTAGAATCCCAAAGAGTAGCAACATTCCATACAGAATCTCAAAGAATAGCAAGATTCCAGAATCCCAGAGAGTAACAAGATTCTAGAATCCCAAAGAGTAGCAACATTCACATACAGAATCTCAAAGAATAGCAAGATTCCGGAATCCCAGAAAGTAACAAGAATCTAGAATCCCAAAGAGTAGCAACATTCCACACAGAATCTCAAAGAATAGCAAGATTCCGGAATCCCAGAGAGTAACAAGATTCTGAATCCCAAAGAGTAGCAACATTCACATACAGAATCTCAAAGAATAGCAAGATTCCGGAATCCCAGAGAGTAACAAGAATCTAGAATCCCAAAGAGTAGCAACATTCCATACAGAATCTCAAAGAATAGCAAAATTCCGTAATCCCAGAGAGTAACAAGAATCTAGAATCCCAAAGAGTAGCAGTATTCCATACAGAATCTCAAAGAATAGCAAGATTCCGGAATCCCAGAGAGTAACAAGATTCTGAATCCCAAAGAGTAGCAACATTCACATACAGAATCTCAAAGAATAGCAAGATTCCGGAATCCCAGAGAGTAACAAGATTCTAGAATCCAAAAGAGTAGCAACATTCACATACAGAATCTCAAAGAATAGCAAGATTCCGGAATCCCAGAGAGTAACAAGATTCTAGAATCCCAAAGAGTAGCAACATTCCATACAGAATCTCAAAGAATAGCAAGATTCCGGAATCCCAGAGAGTAACAAGATTCTAGAATCCCAAAGAGTAGCAACATTCATATACAGAATCTCAAAGAATAGCAAGATTCCGGAATCCCAGAGAGTAACAAGATTCTAGAATCCCAAAGAGTAGCAACATTCACATACAGAATCTCAAAGAATAGCAAGATTCCGGAATCCCAGAGAGTAACAAGAATCTAGAATCCCAAAGAGTAGCAACATTCACATACAGAATCTCAAAGAATAGCAAGATTCCGGAATCCCAGAGAGTAACAAGATTCTAGAATCCCAAAGAGTAGCAACATTCACATACAGAATCTCAAAGAATAGCAAGATTCCGGAATCCCAGAGAGTAACAAGATTCTAGAATCCCAAAGAGTAGCAACATTCCATACAGAATCTCAAAGAATAGCAAGATTCCAGAATCCCAGAGAGTAACAAGATTCTAGAATCCCAAAGAGTAGCAACATTCACATACAGAATCTCAAAGAATAGCAAGATTCCGGAATCCCAGAGAGTAACAAGAATCTAGAATCCCAAAGAGTAGCAACATTCCACACAGAATCTCAAAGAATAGCAAGATTCCGGAATCCCAGAGAGTAACAAGATTCTAGAATCCAAAAGAGTAGCAACATTCACATACAGAATCTCAAAGAATAGCAAGATTCCGGAATCCCAGAGAGTAACAAGATTCTAGAATCCCAAAGAGTAGCAACATTCCATACAGAATCTCAAAGAATAGCAAGATTCCGGAATCCCAGAGAGTAACAAGATTCTAGAATCCCAAAGAGTAGCAACATTCATATACAGAATCTCAAAGAATAGCAAGATTCCGGAATCCCAGAGAGTAACAAGATTCTATAATCCCAAAGAGTAGCAACATTCACATACAGAATCTCAAAGAATAGCAAGATTCCGGAATCCCAGAGAGTAACAAGATTCTAGAATCCCAAAGAGTAGCAACATTCACATACAGAATCTCAAAGAATAGCAAGATTCCGGAATCCCAGAGAGTAACAAGATTCTAGAATCCCAAAGAGTAGCAACATTCACATACAGAATCTCAAAGAATAGCAAGATTCCGGAATCCCAGAGAGTAACAAGATTCTAGAATCCCAAAGAGTAGCAACATTCCATACAGAATCTCAAAGAATAGCAAGATTCCAGAATCCCAGAGAGTAACAAGATTCTAGAATCCCAAAGAGTAGCAACATTCACATACAGAATCTCAAAGAATAGCAAGATTCCGGAATCCCAGAGAGTAACAAGAATCTAGAATCCCAAAGAGTAGCAACATTCCACACAGAATCTCAAAGAATAGCAAGATTCCGGAATCCCAGAGAGTAACAAGATTCTGAATCCCAAAGAGTAGCAACATTCACATACAGAATCTCAAAGAATAGCAAGATTCCGGAATCCCAGAGAGTAACAAGAATCTAGAATCCCAAAGAGTAGCAACATTCCATACAGAATCTCAAAGAATAGCAAAATTCCGTAATCCCAGAGAGTAACAAGATTCTAGAATCCAAAAGAGTAGCAACATTCACATACAGAATCTCAAAGAATAGCAAGATTCCGGAATCCCAGAGAGTAACAAGATTCTAGAATCCCAAAGAGTAGCAACATTCCATACAGAATCTCAAAGAATAGCAAGATTCCGGAATCCCAGAGAGTAACAAGATTCTAGAATCCCAAAGAGTAGCAACATTCCATACAGAATCTCAAAGAATAGCAAGATTCCGGAATCCCAGAGAGTAACAAGATTCTAGAATCCCAAAGAGTAGCAACATTCACATACAGAATCTCAAAGAATAGCAAGATTCCGGAATCCCAGAGAGTAACAAGAATCTAGAATCCCAAAGAGTAGCAACATTCCACACAGAATCTCAAAGAATAGCAAGATTCCGGAATCCCAGAGAGTAACAAGATTCTGAATCCCAAAGAGTAGCAACATTCACATACAGAATCTCAAAGAATAGCAAGATTCCGGAATCCCAGAGAGTAACAAGAATCTAGAATCCCAAAGAGTAGCAACATTCCATACAGAATCTCAAAGAATAGCAAAATTCCGTAATCCCAGAGAGTAACAAGAATCTAGAATCCCAAAGAGTAGCAGTATTCCATACAGAATCTCAAAGAATAGCAAGATTCCGGAATCCCAGAGAGTAACAAGATTCTGAATCCCAAAGAGTAGCAACATTCACATACAGAATCTCAAAGAATAGCAAGATTCCGGAATCCCAGAGAGTAACAAGATTCTAGAATCCAAAAGAGTAGCAACATTCACATACAGAATCTCAAAGAATAGCAAGATTCCGGAATCCCAGAGAGTAACAAGATTCTAGAATCCCAAAGAGTAGCAACATTCCATACAGAATCTCAAAGAATAGCAAGATTCCGGAATCCCAGAGAGTAACAAGATTCTAGAATCCCAAAGAGTAGCAACATTCATATACAGAATCTCAAAGAATAGCAAGATTCCGGAATCCCAGAGAGTAACAAGATTCTAGAATCCCAAAGAGTAGCAACATTCACATACAGAATCTCAAAGAATAGCAAGATTCCGGAATCCCAGAGAGTAACAAGATTCTAGAATCCCAAAGAGTAGCAACATTCATATACAGAATCTCAAAGAATAGCAAGATTCCGGAATCCCAGAGAGTAACAAAATTCTAGAATCCCAAAGAGTAGCAACATTCACATACAGAATCTCAAAGAATAGCAAGATTCCGGAATCCCAGAGAGTAACAAGATTCTAGAATCCCAAAGAGTAGCAACATTCACATACAGAATCTCAAAGAATAGCAAGATTCCGGAATCCCAGAGAGTAACAAGATTCTAGAATCCCAAAGAGTAGCAACATTCACATACAGAATCTCAAAGAATAGCAAGATTCCGGAATCCCAGAGAGTAACAAGATTCTAGAATCCCAAAGAGTAGCAACATTCCATACAGAATCTCAAAGAATAGCAAGATTCCAGAATCCCAGAGAGTAACAAGATTCTAGAATCCCAAAGAGTAGCAACATTCACATACAGAATCTCAAAGAATAGCAAGATTCCGGAATCCCAGAAAGTAACAAGAATCTAGAATCCCAAAGAGTAGCAACATTCCACACAGAATCTCAAAGAATAGCAAGATTCCGGAATCCCAGAGAGTAACAAGATTCTGAATCCCAAAGAGTAGCAACATTCACATACAGAATCTCAAAGAATAGCAAGATTCCGGAATCCCAGAGAGTAACAAGAATCTAGAATCCCAAAGAGTAGCAACATTCCATACAGAATCTCAAAGAATAGCAAAATTCCGGAATCCCAGAGAGTAACAAGAATCTAGAATCCCAAAGAGTAGCAGTATTCCATACAGAATCTCAAAGAATAGCAAGATTCCGGAATCCCAGAGAGTAACAAGATTCTGAATCCCAAAGAGTAGCAACATTCACATACAGAATCTCAAAGAATAGCAAGATTCCGGAATCCCAGAGAGTAACAAGATTCTAGAATCCAAAAGAGTAGCAACATTCACATACAGAATCTCAAAGAATAGCAAGATTCCGGAATCCCAGAGAGTAACAAGAATCTAGAATCCCAAAGAGTAGCAACATTCCATACAGAATCTCAAAGAATAGCAAGATTCCGGAATCCCAGAGAGTAACAAGATTCTAGAATCCCAAAGAGTAGCAACATTCATATACAGAATCTCAAAGAATAGCAAGATTCCGGAATCCCAGAGAGTAACAAGATTCTAGAATCCCAAAGAGTAGCAACATTCACATACAGAATCTCAAAGAATAGCAAGATTCCGGAATCCCAGAGAGTAACAAGATTCTAGAATCCCAAAGAGTAGCAACATTCACATACAGAATCTCAAAGAATAGCAAGATTCCGGAATCCCAGAGAGTAACAAGATTCTAGAATCCCAAAGAGTAGCAACATTCACATACAGAATCTCAAAGAATAGCAAGATTCCGGAATCCCAGAGAGTAACAAGATTCTAGAATCCCAAAGAGTAGCAACATTCCATACAGAATCTCAAAGAATAGCAAGATTCCAGAATCCCAGAGAGTAACAAGATTCTAGAATCCCAAAGAGTAGCAACATTCACATACAGAATCTCAAAGAATAGCAAGATTCCGGAATCCCAGAGAGTAACAAGAATCTAGAATCCCAAAGAGTAGCAACATTCCACACAGAATCTCAAAGAATAGCAAGATTCCGGAATCCCAGAGAGTAACAAGATTCTGAATCCCAAAGAGTAGCAACATTCACATACAGAATCTCAAAGAATAGCAAGATTCCGGAATCCCAGAGAGTAACAAGAATCTAGAATCCCAAAGAGTAGCAACATTCCATACAGAATCTCAAAGAATAGCAAAATTCCGTAATCCCAGAGAGTAACAAGATTCTAGAATCCAAAAGAGTAGCAACATTCACATACAGAATCTCAAAGAATAGCAAGATTCCGGAATCCCAGAGAGTAACAAGATTCTAGAATCCCAAAGAGTAGCAACATTCCATACAGAATCTCAAAGAATAGCAAGATTCCGGAATCCCAGAGAGTAACAAGATTCTAGAATCCCAAAGAGTAGCAACATTCCATACAGAATCTCAAAGAATAGCAAGATTCCGGAATCCCAGAGAGTAACAAGATTCTAGAATCCCAAAGAGTAGCAACATTCACATACAGAATCTCAAAGAATAGCAAGATTCCGGAATCCCAGAGAGTAACAAGAATCTAGAATCCCAAAGAGTAGCAACATTCCACACAGAATCTCAAAGAATAGCAAGATTCCGGAATCCCAGAGAGTAACAAGATTCTGAATCCCAAAGAGTAGCAACATTCACATACAGAATCTCAAAGAATAGCAAGATTCCGTAATCCCAGAGAGTAACAAGATTCTAGAATCCCAAAGAGTAGCAACATTCACATACAGAATCTCAAAGAATAGCAAAATTCCAGAATCCCAGAGAGTAACAAGAATCTAGAATCCCAAAGAGTAGCAGTATTCCATACAGAATCTCAAAGAATAGCAAGATTCCGGAATCCCAGAGAGTAACAAGATTCTAGAATCCCAAAGAGTAGCAACATTCCATACAGAATCTCAAAGAATAGCAAGATTCCGGAATCCCAGAGAGTAACAAGATTCTAGAATCCCAAAGAGTATACAGATCATTTATAAATAAATTAAATAACACCGGTCCCAGTACAGACCCCTGCGGCACTCCACTGTTTACTCTCCTCCATTGAGAAAAATGACCATTTAACCCCACCCTCTATTTTTTATCCGATAACCAATTCCTAATCCACAACTGAACTTTGCCACCTATCCCATGACACTTTAATTTTCTCTGGAGCCTCTCGTGAAGAACTTAGATACACTATATGAACCGGCTCCCCTTTATCCACATGTTTATTCACATCTTCAAAGAAGTCAAGCAAATTGGTGAAGCAAGATCTCCCTTGGCTGACTCTGTCTCATTAAATCATCTTTGTCTACGTGTTCCACAATTTTATTTTTTTATAATTGTTTCCACCATTTTGCCTGGCACTGAAGTCAGGCTTACCGGTTTGTAACTTCCCGGATCTCTCCTGGAACCCTTTTTAAAAATTGGGGTAACATTGGCCACCCTCCAATCTTTAGGTACTACAGACAATTTAAGCAACAGGTTGCAGATCACTAACAGCAGGTCAGCAATTTCATTTTTGAGTTATTTTAACTCCCTGGGATGTATACCATCCGGTCCAGGTGATTTGTCACTTTTTAACTTGTCGATTTGGCTTAGTACACCTTCCAGATTCACCGTGATTTCTTTCAGTTCCTCTGCATCATCAGCCTTGAAAACCATTTCCGGTTCAGGTAGATCTCTTACATCTTCTTCCTTAAAGATTGAAGTAAAGAATTAATTCAGTCTCTCCACTATGGCCTTATCCTCCCTAAGCGCCCCTTTTGCTCCTTGATCATCCATCGGTTCAAACAAATGTTGCTTTTGAGCTAATTATGCAGAAAGACTCAGGTGAACACCAGTGCAACTCCTTTAAATCCAGTAGGCATGAAGTTATTTTCTATTAAAAACTGTATTCAAAAGGTCCAAAGACCAAGAAGGGGGTCATCAAATGCAGGCCTTTAACGACAGGCCTTGAGAAGAGGTAGTAGGTGAGCTCCTTCTCCTGCCAGTGTGAGCAAGGATTTCATGTCTGTTTCTCCTCTTTCCTGCAGGTGCGAAGAACCAGCAATCTGTTTGGCTTTGTTGAAGGGGATGAGGAGCTCAGGCAGAGGGGATGAAACAAAACGGTGAAGCGCTGGACTGACTGACCCTAAAACACAGAATGTTATTGATGTTTGTGTGTGGCTCCAGCTCCTGTGCATTAAAACCCTCTGCATCGTTACAATTTTCCCCATACCAACAATAATTCTGCCCAGAATAGCGTTCCAGTTTCTGCATATATGTAGGGTTGCCACATGTAATTAGACTATGCATCCCTGCAGGAAAATCCCTACAAATGGAAACAGCACACAGACACTCATACAGCCACTTTGTCCCCCGTCTTTGGAACCAATTGTCTGCCCAGATTAGATCACAAGACTCGCTGATGACCTTCCGGAAAACACTGAAGACTCATCTCTTGAATTGAACAGCCTCCTACTTGCTCCCCTTCCTAAACTCCCACTCCCTCTCTCTCCACCCTTCCCCTCCCGCCCATGGTCCCTTGCTGCCCCTCCCCCCTATGTCCTCTCACCTGTCTCTCTACGACTGCCTGTAACTTTGTCCTGTAATTTTATTGTGAATGTCAATTGTACCTGTTCTGAGCTCCCGGGAGAACGGGATATAAATCTAAATAAATAAATACAGTTTTGGTTTCTATGTGGTTGACAAAAATAAAATAAAACTGAACAAGATGCAGTGAAATACAATACATCAAACCTCCCAAAAAATTTTGACTAAATAAGTTTTCAGCAGTTTCCTAAAATGTTGGTAAGCAAAAATCCTTCTCCCAAGGACCAGACAGATTAAAAAACAGCTTGAACCCAGTGTGGCTGAAATGTTTCTCTCTCTTTCTGGCTATGTTTGGACTCCCGTCTGGGCTTCATGTCTTCTGTCTCGCCACTGTGGCACGTCTGCCTGTTTGCTTTATGGGACCCCAGACTATATAACCTCCAGGACACCGCTGATAACAGAGGTATCATGTTGATGGTGGCTCCAATAGAAAGAACCCAAGCGTGCTTCTGGGCAGGGCTCTGGGTTCGGGCCCAGAAATATCTAAGAAAAAATGATTAATTTATGGGCAGATTGGACGGACCATTCGGGTCTTTATCTGCCATCATTTACTATGTTACATTCCGAGTGTGAATTGAAAAGCACCGACCACTTCCCTTTTTGGGGGATTATCTCCCCAACGTCTGCAGAAAGAGGCAGAGAAGGCGAGGATGCTGGAAGAATGCTGTTGCCTTGAGAAGGGGGGAGGGGAAGGGTATCAGTGATCCCACTGAGGATTCTCCAGCAGCCTCGCTATTGTAATAGTTGTAATTAAAAGAGTGCAATAAAAACTTAAGTGCTTGTCATGCAGTGAAGTGCAGGAGCTGTGTATACATGGGGGGAGGGGCACGCTTCCCCTTCATCTGCGTTTTGGTTGGCTCTGCACAGTCAGATCAAACTAAGGAATAGCACAAACATTTCCACACCATTTACTGACTTGGCCAACGGAAAATAAATGCCAGACATAACACTGGTCTAGTTTAAAGAGGCTATTCACAATTAATTACTTAACAGTACCCGGCTAAACATACTGCAGTCATGCCATGGGGGGGGGAGGGAGAGGATGCGCTGCCAGTGTCACCCCCCCCCCCCACTAGCTCCTCCAGCATGCATCCTCCACCTCCAGAGGACACATTCTGTGAGGAGTCTATGGGACCCGGACCTTTCCGTGGAAGGAGCACTGGAAATTAGGAACCTTCCCACCCAAATGTACTGGTGAGGACTGGAGGAGGTTTCTGCTAGTGAAGGAGAAGACATCTGTCAGGTGGACTGTGGAGCTATCAAGGACACGTGTAGGGTCTCTATTCGGTTATCTGCATAACCCAGGCAAGTCTATATAAGAACATAAGAGTCGCCATTACTGGGACAGACCAAAGGTCCATCAAGCCCAGAATCCTGTTTCCAACAGTCGCCAACCCAGGTCCCAAGTCCCTGGCAGAAACCCAAAGAGTAGCAACATTCCAGAACTGAGACTGTGATGTCATAACGCTTCATTCCAATGCCTAAGAGCCAACCTCAGCAGTGATGTCACAATGGCCTGATTGTCCTATATCTGGATCACATAAGAGCTGCCATACTGGGACAGACTGAAGATCCATCAAGCCCACTATCCTGTTTCCAAAAGTGGCCAACCCAAGTACCTGGCAGAAACCTACATAGTAGCAACATTCCAGAGCTGAGACTGTGATGTCATAACACTTCATTCCACCAATGCCTAAGAGCCAACCTCAGCAGTGATGTCACATTGGCCTGACTGGCCTATATCTGGATCACATAAGAGCTGCCATACTGGGACAGACCGAAGGTCCATCAAGCCCAGTATCCTGTTTCCAACAGTGGCCAACCCAGGTCCCAAGTCCCTGGCAGAAACCCAAAGAGTAGCAGCATTCCAGAGCTGAGATTGTGATGTCATAATGCCTAAGAGCCAACCTCATCTGTGATGTCACAACGGCTTAATTGTCCTTTACTTGGCTCACATAAGAGCTGCTGTTTCCAGCAGCCGTTTCTTAGTATTTAAGAGATAATAGTATGAAGAAAAGTGTAGTCCATTAGAGTTAATTGCTAATGTGAATTTTTATACTTATGTTTATATTCATTTTAATTATTACTTCTCCTGAAGAAGCCATGTTTGGAGAAACTCAGGACTGAGTTGAGTAGAATAAAGAGAAAAGAACAGAAAATTCACATGGTGAAGGAATCCTACGGAGCCGAAGCAGAGCATAAATTGTGGGGCTTATGAGATAAGTGTCTTTCCATTCTCATATAAATTGTTCAAATGGATTAGTGATATCTTTACTAACATATGGTTGGTGGACACTGAGGGACAAAAAAGTGCAACGACGGTCCCTTATGTTCTTCATGCGGCTCCAATGGGTGCTGAGCACTTTTATCACAATTAAAATTAATAGGAAATTTATATAAATAACCTGGCGATTGGATGATTAATATAGCAACAGAGAAACATGATGGCAGATAAAGGCCAAATGGCCCATCCGCAGCATCCACTATCTCCTCCTCTCCCTATTGGCTAAGGCTCTTAACATTTGCATCTCCTCTCCCTATTGGCTAAGGCTCTTAACATTTGCATCTCCTCTCCCTATTGGCTAAGGCTCTTAACATTTGCATCTCCTCTCCCTATTGGCTTACGCTCTTAACATTTGCATCTCCTCTTCCTATTGGCTAAGGCTCTTTACACCTGCATTGTGAGGTCATAGAGCTTTAGGGTTATAGAAACATGACGGCAGATAAAGGCCAAATGGCCCAACCAGAGCATCCACTATCTCCTCCTCTCCCTATTGGCTAAGGCTCTTAACATTTGCATCTCCTCTCCCTATTGGCTAAGGCTCTTTACACCTGCATTGTGAGGTCATAGAGCTTTAGGGTTATAGAAACATTGTAACATGATGGCAGATAAAGGCCAAAAGGCCCATCCGCAGCATCCACTATCTCCTCCTCTCTCTAAGAGATCCCATGTGCCTGTCCTAGGCTTTCTTGAATCCAGACAGTCTGATAACAGATCACTTCAGACAGTTCTCAGCGGATTGTAGTAGGACGGCTTATTCACTGTCTCATAATCTCATCCCTAGCCCCCTCCCCTCCCTCAGCTTCTGACTTTTCCTGTGTTCGAAAAGGTAGGTTTTTAAAGCCACCTGGAAGTTAGTGAAGGATGTTTCTAATTGCAGATGTGAAGGTAATGAAAAAAAATGCTCTCCACCCCCAGATGTTAGTACACACAGTCTGGTAGACCCCGTCCCCCCCCAGAGAAACCGATTCCATGTATTTGCTTGTTAGGAGAGTGGCAGGATCCTCTGGTACTTCTTAGCACAAGCCCCGGAAGCAGCAGCAGGTGACCCTCATTCCAGAAGGGCTTCGACCCTCATCCTCAGTTGGAGCAACAACCTCAGTGTACTCACCAAGGGGGCTAATGTGCTGCAGTGTGTATGAAGGATGCACTGCTGCTGCCTGTGATGGGGTGGAGAGTGCGAGAGGGTTGCCAACTGGATCCCAATTTGCCCAACAGAGTTGATCCAGTCCTGAGTTTACCCCACTGCATGCAGGGATTTGTAGTCTTGCAGGGGATAATCATAACTACAAGTCTCTGTATGCAACGGAGTAAGTCCAGTACTGTCTGGTGAATCTAGGTCCAGTTGGTGTGTGTGTACTTATGTGTGGCGTGCAAGGCGTGCTGATGCTGGGCTTTATTTGTTCTGTAGTGGGTGAGTTTGCATGTGTAGCTTACAGAGGGAGAAGAGGGGTTTTAGTTACTAGGGACTTGGTCAAGACTCCAGAGTGTCAGCTTTAAAATGTAATACAAATATTTAATGGAGAAAAATAGCTCTGCATAATATCTGATCATTTGTTCTGTCTGATTTATACGTTTTCTGAACTGATTAAATTATGTTGAGGGCTGGTGCAGGAGGGGAAATTAAATTGTGTTGCGATTGTAAACTGATTTGTGTATTCTCTCAAATCTCTTCCAGGAAAAGGTAGGTGTAAAGTGTCTCTGAAGAGATGCAAAGAAGACAAGAACCCTCTCTGGACCAATTCAAATCCACTTTCCTTTTTAAGGATGTTTACGGCACCTGAGACGAGACCCCATACGTAGAAAATGACAACACTAACATTTCCTAAGAAGCGGTTCCCCCCACCCCTTTTGTCTTTTCTTTTCCCTTTTCCTCCTTTATATTTTATTTTCAATCTCAATATATTTTTATTCCCCCCCCCCCGTTTTGTCTTTTCCTACCCCTCTTTTCTCCTTTATATTTTGTTTTCAATATCGATGTACTTTTTTATTTCCCCCCCTTTGTTTTTTTTTCCCCCCCTCTTTCCTACTTTATATTTTATTTTCAATCTCAATGTATATTTTATCCCCCCCCCCGTTTTGTCTTTTCCTTCCCCCTCTTTTCTCCTTTATATTTTGTTTTCAATCTCGATATATTTTTTTATTTCCCCCCTTTATCTTTTCTTTCCCCCTCTTTCCTCCTTTATATTTTATTTTCAATCTCAATGTATATTTTATCCCCCCCCCCATTTTGTCTTTTCCTTCCCCCTCTATTCTCCTTTATATTTTGTTTTCAATCTCGATGTATTTTTTTATTCCCCCCTTTGTCTTTTCTTTCCCCCTCTTTCCTCCTTTATATTTTATTTTCAATCTCAAAGTATTTTTTATTCCCCCCCCATTTTGTCTTTTCCCTCCCCTCTGTCCTCTTTTATATTTTATTTTCAATCTCAATGTATTTTTTATTTTCCCTCCCCTTTTGTCTTTTCCTTCCCCCTCTTTTCTCCTTTATATTTTGTTTTCAATCTCAATGTATTTTTTTTTAATTTCCCCCCTTTGTCTTTTCTTTCCCCCCATTTTCGTCCTTTATATTTTATTTTCAATCTCAATGTATTTTTTATTCCCCCTTGTGTCTTTTTTCCCTTTCCTCCTTTATATTTTTTCAATCTCAATGTATTTTTTTATCCCCCCATTTTGTCTTTTCCTTCCCCCTTTCCTCCTTTATATTTTATTTTCACCTCAATGTATATTTTATTCCCCTCCGTTTTGTCTTTTCCTTCCCCCTCTTTCCTCCTTTATATTTTATTTTCAATCTCAATGTATTTTTTATTCCCCCCCCCCCGTTTTGTCTTTTCCTTCCCCCTTTCCTCCTTTATATTTTATTTTCAATCTCAATGTATATTTTATTTCCCCACCCATTTTGTCTTTTCCTTCCCCCTTTCCTCCTTTATATTTTATTTTCACCTCAATGTATATTTTATTCCCCTCCGTTTTGTCTTTTCCTTCCCCCTCTTTCCTCCTTTATATTTTATTTTCAATCTCAAAGTATTTTTTATTCCCCCCCCCTGGTTTTGACTTTTCCTTCCCCCTTTCCTCCTTTATATTTTATTTTCAATCTCAATGTATATTTTATTTCCCCACCCATTTTGTCTTTTCCTTCCCCCTCTTTCCTCCTTTATATTTTATTTTCAGTCTCAAAATATTTTTTCATTTCCCCTCCCCCCTTTCCCATTGAATCCCACAGAATAGCAAGATTCCGGAATCCCAGAGAGTTAACAAGATTGTAGAATCCCAAAGAGTAGAAACATTCTATACAGAATCTCAAACAATAGCAACATTCCATGCTACCGATCCAGGATAAGCAGAGCCTTCCCCCATGTCTTTCTCAATAACAGACTATGAACTTTTCCTCCAGGAACTTGTCCAAACCTTTCTTAAAACCAGCTACGCTCGCCGCTCTTACCATATCCTCAGGCAACCCATTCCAGAGCTTAACTATTCTGTGAGTGAAAAATATTTCCTTCTATTGGTTTTAAAAGTATTTCCCTGTAACTTCATCGAGTGTCCCCTAGTCTTTGTAATTTTTGACAGTGAAAAATTGATCCACTTCTACTCGTTCTACTCCACTCAGGATTTTGTAGACTTCAATCCTATCTCCCCTCAGCCGCCTCTTTTTCAAGCTGAAGAGCCCTAACCTTTTTAGTCTTTCCTCATACGAGAGGAGTTCCATCCCCTTTACCATCTTGGTCGCTCTTCTTTGAACCTTTTCTAGTGCCGCTATATCTTTCTTCAGATAAGGAGACCAGAATTGAACGCAGATGAGGTCACACCATGGAGCGATACAGGGGCATTTCTTGTTAACCATCCCTTTTTTAAAAATTCCTAGCAGCCACGTATGCCAAGTAAGGGAATTTCAGGCTGAGCTGATGAAACTTCCCGCCCTTGGCCAGAGCCATCCTAGGCACTGCCCTCTTGGGAACTTGTCAGATGTTTCCAGTGTCTGATCATCTGATCCCAGCCACAATGCATAATCCCAGTTCCTATGGAAGGGTGGAAACGAAGAGGTGGACATTAGAGAATGACACGAGGAATTCCTGCAAGTTCCGTCCTCATCATCTGCACTTTAAAATCCTAAGTGTTTGAGGCTTGTGCGGTTAAGGCAGAGCTTATAAGAATGGAGCAGGGACAGCGAGAAAACTTGCAGGGACGGGACGGGGAAAAATTTTGTCCCTGTGTCATTCTTTAGTGCAGGCCATACTTTATAGGAACAGCCACAATCCACCCCTGACCATGGGCTAGATTCACTAAGGGCATGGACTGGATCCGATCCGTGTCCGGGGGGCTGAGTCACGAATCGCCCTCATGCAAATGAGGGTAATCAGAATCACGTGCCCAATCGACTGCACGGACCGCTCTCAAGCGATCCTGACGCATGCGCTGGCCCTCCATGGCAAAAGAAAACTTTTCTTCTTTTTTACGAGCCCATGGTTTTAACCCGCTTTAAACCCACGGGTTAAAACCAGGGGCTCGCACTGTGGGGGAAGGCAAGGAGAGTCGGGGCAGAGAGCAGGGCAGTCGGAAAGGACCTGAGCCACTGGTCCTCGGCAGTCGCTTCTTTTTGGATCGCTCAGCCCAGTCGGTGTGCCTCTTTTTTTTTAGTGAATCGCTGCCTGCCTACATTTGAATGCCGTTCCTCCTCATTTGCATGCGCGGATCGGAGGATGATCGGGACAGAAGTTAGCGAATTGTGTCGGAGGGAAATCCGATCACAAAGGGGTTGCTAAGTGGTCGGGACTAGTGAATCTAGCCCCATGTCCCTTTAAGATTCACACACTTTCCAACCAAATTCCAATCTAATTGATGGCAATTACTGTTAATTGGCAATTATTGGTGATGATTTTAGCCAATTAATCAATTACGTTGTGCACGGGCATTGGCTGCACACACAACCCTAGGTCCCATATTCAGAATTCGAGGGCGAGTGTAGGCTGCTTTAACATCTGTTTTAGAAAAAAAAAAAAAAAAAAAGTTAAAAATTTCCACAGGTTGAAAGGCAGCAATTCTCTATCATTTTGGAAAAACAAATGTGTATTTGGCAGCTTAGTCACAGAGACTAATAAGAAAAAATAAAGTCACTACTAAATCATTGAACAGTATACTTTGTACATTCAAAAAACTTGTTGAGTACTTAGAACTCTGCTCAGAGACATGAAGGCTGATTACTCCGCCTCACCCACCAATCATTGCAGTGTTCCAAAAAATGGTTTGTATGAGGTTTTCAATAAGTAAAGTGCTAGCCTTAACAGCTATGCTCACACTATACACACTTCAATAATTTTTGTGTTTGAAAAGTGTAACTTAACTTTGAATAGTGACTGGTTCCGACGTGCACGTTTCGTTGCTGCGTCAGGGAACCGACAATACAGCTGATTTGAAGCTGGAGGTGAAGTCACATGAGCTTGAAAAACTGGTTCATTCAACAATACGTTTTTTTCTTAAATGTCTCGAACCAAGTAAGTTTTTTGAATGTACAAAGTATACTGTTCAATGATTTAGTAGTGACTTTATTTTTTCTTATTGACCTCTTTAGTCACTCTATAATACCAACGGTTTGAATTGGTTACCCCTTTATATTTTTTTATGACTTAGTCACAGAGACTGGCTTCCCTTGCCACGCTGGCATTCAGAGAGAGAAAAAGCACCGAGAGGTTAAGGGGGTAACTTTCCCAGTCCTTCCAGTGGAATGCTGCTGGTTCCAAAACTGCATACATGTTAAGATGCGCATCTGGGACCTTTCACGTGAGCTTCACTGCACTGCCCCCATGTGGCCAGTCTACTAAGAATGCTGGCGGCCACATCTGCATCTCAATGGCTGGTTTTCGTGTGTTTTTTTTCAAAAATGGTTCAAAAAGAGACACACTGAGGACAAACACATCTAGAAAATGGTCACTTAAAAAACCAAAAAAATAGACTTTTTCTGCTTTGAAAATGACCATTTTGTCTACTGGACTTTCAGGCATTTCCCCCCAATGAACTTGTCCCTCCATGTTAGCTAAGCTCTGTTACTTCCCACAACATGCTTGATTTTATCAGAGTGTTTTCCTGCATGGGAAACAGGGTTTTACATGGAAATTTTAATATTTAATTAATGAATTTATTTCTACCATACCCTTCCTTGCCTGATCTACATATTCTGCGTGGATTATAATTATAGAGTTTTAAAAAACATTTCAATAAGGAAAACTTTACCCTAGATCAGGGGTGTCAAAGTCCCTCCTCGAGGGCCGCAATCCAGTCGGGTTTTCAGGATTTCCCCAATGAATATTCATGAGATCTATTTGCATGCACTGCTTTCGTTGTATGCTAATAGATCTCATGCATATTCATTGGGGAAATCCGGAAAACCCGACTGGATTGCGGTCCTCGAGGAGGGACTTTGACAGCCCTGCCCTAGATGTAGATCTAAATTAGGGATTCTCAATCCAGTCCTCAGATCGCATCCAGCCAGTCAGGTTTTTCAGGATACCCATAATGAATATGCATGAGTTCCATTTGCATACAAAAGAGGTAATGCATATTCATTGAAGATATCTTGACTAGCAGATTGGCTCAGCGTTTCCCAAGGCCTCTAAAATCTTTTCTATCCCCATGTCCTAAAGACTGAACACATTTACTATTGGCCTAGCGGTTACAGCTGCTGCCTTGGCACCCTGAGGTTGTGCGTTCGATCCCGGCCTGCTCTATGACCTTGAGCAAGTCACTTAACCCTCCACTGCCCCAGGTACCACAGTTCGATTATAAGCCTAAACTAAACTTTAAGCTTATATACCGCATCTTCTCTATAAGGACAGAGCTCGACACAGTTTACAAGAGTTTAAGAAAGGAAAATATAATTAGAATAAGAGTAGCGGAATTTACCTTTTTGAAAATAGCCACGTTTTCAGATGTTTTTGAAATAATTGTAAGGAGCCCAAATGACGCAGCTGGACAGGAAAATTATTCCAAAGCTCAGTGATTTTAAAGTAAAGAGATTTCCCTAATTTTCCAATATAAGTAACATCTTTTAGCGAGGGGAAAAATAATTCAAGCTTTTGGATCGATCTGGTAATAGGTCTCATAGAGTTCCAGGAGAGAGGAATTAAAGGGGGAAGATCTTAAATGTTAGGCAGGCACATTTCAAGCAAACCCTAGAGCAGGGGTGTCCAATGTCGGTCCTCGAGGGCCGCAGTCCAGTCGGGTTTTCAGGATTTCCCCAATGAATATGCATGAGATCTATTAGCATACAATGAAAGCAGTGCATGCAAATAGACCTCATGTATATTCATTGGGGAAATCCTGAAAACCCGACTGGACTGCGGCCCTCGAGGACCGACATCGGACACCCCTGCCCTAGAGATTACTGGGAGCCAGTGAAGTTTTAACTAAAGCAGGGAAACATGATCAACCTAGCCACAGTATTCTGGATCTGTTAAAGTCCGATAGAGAAAATATATACATCGATCCACCCTGTGTCCTGAGTCTGTCATAATTCGATTGTAAGCAGGGACCATCTCTTGTGTGTTTAATGTATAGGACTGCATCTATCTGTAGCACTATAGAAATAATAAATAGTTGTAAAGTACCCAAGAGTCCTCGATTACTATTCAATGTATCATAAACCACTTTGGGTGAATCTCTTCGTGAAAAGGCAGTTGATAAATCCCAATACAACCAACTACCTCATCCTAGAAACTCTTCAGTAGCACAAAATACCTGGCCTTCAGGTCAGCTTCAACATTTAAAGTACGAGGGGCCACTGCAAAGTTCTCAACCCAACCAAGAAAGTCGGGCCTATACGCTCAGTCCAGTGATTTTCCACTTCCGCGGCTGGCGTCAGGGTTGTCGCTGTTGTCCCACCCAGACGCGGCGAGACCCGGGCAACAGCTACAATCATTTCCCATCAGAAAAATACGGAATGAAAAAAGTGGGGAAATCGCTGGACTAAGTGTCCAGCCCTCAATGGAGCCTGCCCCAACTTTGTTGGTTGGGCCGAGAACTTTTCAGCAACCTCTCGTGCAAATACTTGTACACTTTCTGGGGCATAATAAAAAAAAACCATCTAAGTCCCCTTTTGGCCTAAGTCCTTAAACGTTCAAAGCAGAAGCAGGGAAAGTGTCCATAACCAAAACAAACGTCCTTGTTTTCATTATGGCCTGCCTCTACTAAACGCTCAGATCACCACGACGTCTACAAGTACACCCCCACGACGTCTACACTTTTTGGCCATAATGAACCAAAAAAACGCCTAAGCCCCAAACGTCCAACAGAAGGGGCCAGTCCTTCGCCTAAAAGCTGGATTCTGTAACCGGAGTCTGTCAAAAACATCACTGGTTACAGAACCCCCCCCCCCACAACGATCCAGGCAGGAGAGTGCCCAAGCCCTCCTGCCATGTCGAACTGCAACCCCCCCCCCCCCCCCCCCCCGACAATATCGGGGCAAGAGGGAGCCCTGTGTAAAAATATGTGAACCTGGGCTGTGTAAATGACCTTAATGAACACAGATCTAGGCTCCACTGTGTGCAAAGCCACTGGAGTCCAGTCTGGCCCTGTCCTCCTGCTTCTCTGGCCCTGGGTCTGTCCAGCTTGTCTTGGAGAATCAGGAACCACTCTCAGACGCAGGAACCCTTACTGTGAGAAGATAGTCTGAGCCTGCCCCTGGGACACGGAGCTGGCTGAGTCCTGGGGGAGAGAAGTGTCCAAGTCCCAGCAGCAAAATGCGCACTGAATCTTTCTCAATCACCGAATAAGCTATGCTTCACTTTCCGCCATCATTTTTCACTTAGAAGAAAAAAAAACCCTGAAAAGCCAGAGCTCTTGTTGCAAATTGTCTACTTTGGATGCATAGCTGGTATATATTATATTAAACTGTGCTAGGGACTGCATCACAATTTATCAAAGTCCCAGTCCCCAGAGCGCCAGAAATCAAAGCGCAACAAATATGGAAACTTAAACGAGCAGGAACCTGCCGTGTCCTAGTGGGCCCACGACCATGCAGTGTTTTATTGAGACTTCTGCTGCCAATCTCTGCCTCTAGCATTAGAGGTGAAGCAGAGCAGAAAGCTGGTGAGAACTGCAGGAAGAGCCCCGGGAGCTCGGGAAGGAGGGCAAATCGAATCCCTCTCATTATCAGACAGGCTAAGTGGCAGCGATGGGATACCTCAGAAACCTCTACAAAACAAAATACACACACTGACCAATCAGAGACCAGAGATAGTGTGGAAAACAAATGCAAACAACCCCCAGAAAACCATTTGGACTTGCCGATGTCTAATGCCGTGCAGACGCTCCCTCCTCCCCCCCATATACAACCCAAGTGCTCACACCTAGTGAGTTCACTCTGCACGCTAGACCCTCTTCAGTTCCTGCTCCTGTCTTTGATTCGAGGAAAGAGGTTAAGCTGTTGACTTTTGGAAAGAATTGGAAAACCTTTCCTAATTCCGATAGGTGCGATTGAGGTGCAGACTAATGTGGCAGTCACAATTCGCTCTTTCCAAGAGGACAGTCTCCCTCCAGGACCTCAGTCCGTGGCTTTGACAGAGTTTGCCCAGGTTCTCTTAGGATCCCTTTCTTATTATTTTTATTGGGGGAGTTATTCAGTCCACGGTGGTCAGCGGTTATTAAGCCACTAGAGCCATGGGATCAATTAACCCCAGATACTCCAGGCATTGAAGATCCAGCTGGAAGTTAACCAAGCACCGGTGTCTGCTTAGCTTGGCAGATAAGTTAAGGCGGTCTTTGCTATTCTCTCTGTCCCACTTATTCAGCTGGTCGGTAGATTGAATAAGGATTCTAACGGTTTGGGCTCCGCCCCCAGACCACCCTTGCGCTAGCACCATTAACCGCTGAAATGCTGTGACTCAGCTGGGTTGAACTGAGTGAAGCTTCTCCGGCCTGGTTAACAAACCTCTGTCAAGACTGGGTCCAACATTTTTATGTGCAGATAAGTTCTTACTTGGTGGCTGGGATTTATTTTAGAGGTAGAAGATGGACCATTTAGGTCTTTATCTGCCGTCATTTACTATGTTACTTATGACTTGGTAACGTAGCGCAGCCTTGCATGGTGTCTCGACCGTATTTTTTCTATTTTTAGTGTTTTGTATTTTGATTATAGGATTTTTATGACAACCGCTTTGAATGGACGTTTCATATATTGTGGTAAATAAACCCCTCCCCCCCAGCCCAGCAGCTGAGTTACATAAGAATGTCTTCTCCTATGACCCCTTCCCCTACCTCCCTCTAGCAGGTACCACCGACCCCCCCTGCCCACCCTCAGCTCTTCCTGCTGCTTTCAGCAGAGCTTTGTATCCAGACTTCAGGATTTAATTGCATGTCCCCAATCACATTAAGAAAGACCTTTTTGGTTTTCAATTATCTTCTTCAGTTAGAAGACATGATGGCAGTAAATAGCAGCAGATCAGGAGCAAAATAGCCCACCCGGTCTGTGAGACAGCGATCTGTCTGCTTCAAGTGGAAGCACTCACAGATTCACCTAGGAAACCCAATACCCAGCTGCCCTTTCAAAGTCATACCACTGCCTTTTAAACACAGTACATGACGGCAGATAGAGACCTCAGGTCCTGCTGCTCCGTTCAGGTCGACCCAAAGCAGGATGCAGTCATATCACGGTCTGCATTTTCTAGTACAGTCGGAACATAGAAACATGATGGCAGATAAAGGCCAAATGGTCCATCCGCAGCATCCACTATCTCCTCCTCTCCCTATTGGCTAAGGCTCTTAATTAACATTTGCATCTCCTCTTCCTATAGGCTAAGGCTCTTTACAACTGCATTGTGAGGTCATAGAGCTGTTTGGTTATAGAAACATGATGGCAGCTAAAGGCCAAATGGCCCATCGGCTGCGTCCACTATCTCCTCCTCTCCCTATTGGCTAAGGCTCTTAACATTTGCATCTCCTCTTCCTATAGGCTAAGGCTCTTTCCACCTGCATTGTGAGGTCATAGAAACATGATGGCAGATAAAGGCCAAATGGCCCATCGGCAGCATCCACTATCTCCTCCACTCCCTATTGGCTAAGGCTCTTAACATTTGCATCTCCTCTTCCTATAGGCTAAGGCTCTTTCCACCTGCATTGTGAGGTCATAAAAACCTGATTGCAGATAAAGGCTAAATGACCCATCCATAGCATCCACTCATTCCTCCTCTCCCTATTGGCTAAGGCTCTTAACATTTGCATCTCCTCTTCCTATTGGCTAAGGCTCTTTACACCTACATTGTGAGGTCATAGAGCTTTATGGTTATTGAAACATTGTAACATGATGGCAGATAAAGGCCAAATGGCCCATCCAGTGTGCCCATCTGCAGTAACCATTATCTCTTCCTCTCTCTAAGAGATCCCATGTGCCTATCCCAGGCTTTCTTGAAATCAGACACAGTCCAAAAGAACACAGGAAAAGCCAAGTGCAGTCAGCCTGCGCAGCATCCCTACTCTGACTGTGGCAAATCTGAAAACCAAGCATCCAGCAGTTTCCAAAATGTGGATTGATTTCCCAGTTCTCCCAAGCCTACCAGAAGAATCCTTGCTTTTGAAACCAGCTATTTTAGAGAATGACACGGGGAAAAATTTATCATCGCTCCCACCCCATCCCTATGAGCTCAGTCCCCATCCCTGCCCCACAAGTTCGGTCCCCATCCCTGTCCCCGCCCTGCAAACTGTCAGATCCCATCCGCACAAGCCTCGAACAGTTATGATTTTATACTGAACTTATTTTATTCAAGTATAAAAAGAGACAATATTCTGTACAATTGTCATTTTATAAACACAAATAATACAGAGTAAGGATCAACAAAACCCCTGTCTCCTCTCCCTTTCACAAATATAACCTCCACTATTGTGAAAACTGAACAAACCAAATTACTACAGAATGCTACATAGAAAAATCAAGCTAACAGAATACTTCAGTGTTAGGGGAGAGCAACTGCCCCCTGGTCAGAGAGAGAGCCCTAAGCCAGCTGGAAGCTAAAGAAGCACAGTCTGGACTTTGCGGTCCCCAGTTATGTCTAATACCAGCTCTAGCAGGACACATATTAAAGAATGACACGGGGAAAAAATTGTCCCTGTCACCTCCCTGTCCCCGCGACCACCATCCCTGTCACTGCCCCGTCCCCGCGACTACCATCCCCGCAGTATACATACAGTACTGCAATATTTAGCTTATTCCTTCCTGCTGAACTAGAGAAAGAGATGTTCAGCTGGCAGGGCTTTGTTTATAAATTTTTATCAACTCAACTAATATACTACTTTATCTTAAAGCAAAAAAAATAAATAAAATAAATATAAATTTTTTTCTACCTTTGTTGTCTGGTTTCTGTTTTCCTCATCTTCTCATTCAATTCCTTCTATTCACTGTCTGTCTTCTCTCTGCATCTTCCATTTGCTGTTACTGTGCCTCTCCCTTCACCCCCTACCAATTGGTCTGGCACCCATCTTCTTCCCTCCGCTCCCCCCCTAGTCTGGCATCTCTGTCTTCTTCCCTTCCAGTGTCTTTTCCCCACTCTGTGTTCCCCATTTTTTCCCTTCAGCATCTTCTCCCCACTCTCTGTTCCCCATTTCCTTTCAGGGTCTATTCCTCTCCTTTCCATCACAACCCTTCCCTCTTGTCACCTCACCGCACTTCAGCACCCCTCGCTCGGTCCGAGAATCTCCCTCCCTCCCCCTTACCTTCGCGGCGTGTTTTAAGTTTCCAGAGTAACTTTCTCAAGCCGCCGGAGCCTGCCTGCAGTCGCTGGAAGTTGTGTCAGAGGAGAAGCTTCCGCCCACAGACGCATGCGACTGCAGGCAGGCTCTGGCGGCTTGAGAAAGTTACTCTGGAAATTAATGCGCCATGAAGGTAAGGGGAAGGGAGGGAGATATATTCAGTGGTAGGTAGGAAGGAGGGAGGGGGGCTGTGCAAAATTGTTGACGCACATGTTCCCTCCCTTAACTGCGGGGACAAGGCCATTCACCGCTCCACGGGGCAGTGGATGGCCTTGTCCCCATAGTGAGCACTTTCCCTCCACCCCCACCCCCGTTTCGGCAGGTTACCTGCAGCTACCCATGGCTAGTCGCAGGTAACAGCCACTGTGTCATTCTCTAATACATATTTCAAATATGAAATATTCTAATCACAAAATATAAAATAAATTAATTTTTTTTCTACCTTTTGTTGTCTGGTAATTTTATTCTTCAAATCACATTGGTCTCAAACTTTGGTTTTGGGTTCCTTCTGTCTTCATCGTGGCATGGCTGGCTCCTGAAGGTAAAATAGGCGCAAGAGGAGCTGGGGAGAAGATACCGAGTCTGACACGGGTGCAATTTTTTTTACCACATGAGTAAGACTTTTCACCCCTCCCACAGGGCGGTAAAAGGTCTTTGTCCCCATTCCCACGGGTGGTGAAAGATCTTGTACCCATTTCTGCGGTAAACCAGTTGCAAACGTATCTGTTCCTGCGGATTTACTGTGGTGGCCACGGTTTACCGTTGTAAACGGTCCCCGTGTCATTCTCTAATTTTAGTCACATCCTCTGGTAACATCAGGCAGCTTAGTGATGTTATACAAGAATCAACTCAGAAAATGTTAACTCTGTATTCTAACACCTTTACAAAAGCACAAGTATTGATTAAGGTTTAATAATGTATTGATTAAGGTTTAATAATGTATTGATTATGGTTTAATAATGTCTGTACTGAAACCATCCTAGGAAATGCAAACTCTATTGCTGTAGTGGATCTAGATTTTCAGAAAGCTTTTGACAAAGTTCTTTGTGAGAGGCTCCTGAGAAAATTAAAGAGTCATGGGATAGGAGGCAAAGTTCAGCTGTGGATTAGGAATTGGTTATCGGATAGAAAACAGAGGGTAGAGTTAAATGGCCATTTTTCTCAGGGGAGGAGAGTAAACAGTGGAGTGCTGCAGGGGTCTGTTCTGGGACCGTTGCTATTTAACTTATTTATAAATGATCTGGAAATTGTAACGATGAGCGAGGTGATTAAGTTTGCAGATGACACTAATCATCCTCCTAGAAAACAACAAAATACCAACCATAACCAACATTGAAATCAACGCAATCAACTACCCCATACAAACCACCCTAAAACTGCTAGGAATAACTATCGACAAATGCTGCACCATACAACCGCAAATCAATAAAACAATACAAAAGTCATTCTTAGTCATGAGAAACTTAAGACAAGTTCGGAAATTCTTTGAGAAAACACAATTCCAGCTCATAGTTCAGTCCTTAATACTAGGCCTACTTGACTACTGTAACATCCTCTACCTCCCATGCCCTACAACCATAACAAAACAACTACAAACTATCCAAAACACAGCACTAAGACTCATCTACTCATTAAAGAAACATGACCACATTACAGAAGCATATCTCCAATTGCACTGGCTTCCGATCCCAGCAAGAATACAATTTAAATCCTACTGCCTACTATTTAAGACTTTATACGGAGACAGTCCAAACTACCTGAATAACCGCCTCATCCACAACACTGCAACCAGACATAGGAAAACTCACACCCCATTCTCATACCCCCCAATTAAGGAGGTCAAATGGAAAAAACTATATGATGGCCTCTTGGCCACTCAAGCAGCCAAACTAGACAACCAAATCGCCAATCTACTGACGGCATCCCTCGACTACAAGACTTTTAGAAAAGAAATAAAGACCATAATCTTCAAGAAAACTCTGAAAAAAGAAATAATACCACAAGTTCCAAACTCCACTTCTCACTAAAGCCAACTACCCCAAACAAATAACATACCCATTTCTTACTCTCTTTGAGAATGACCAATTTTTTTTTTTGTAAGTTCTTGTTGTAATACATCCTGGATAATTCTTTTGTAATCCGCCTTGAACTGCAAGGTAATGGCGGAATAGAAATCCCTAATGTAATGTAACGTAATGTAAACTGTTCAAAGTTGTTAAAACGCATGCGGATTGTGAAAAATTGCAAAAGGACTTTAGGAAATTGGAAGACTGGGCGTCCAAGTGGCAGATGAAATTTAATGTGGACAAACGCAAAGTGATGAACATTGGGAAGAATAACCCGAATCATAGTTACCGGATGCTAGGGTCCACCTTGGGGATTAGCACCCAAGAAAAGGATCTGGGTATCATCGTAGACAATACGATGAAACCTTTCGCCCAATGTGCGGTGGTGGCCAAAAAAGCAAATAGGATGCTAGGAATTATTAAAAAAGGGATGGTTGACAAGACTAAAAATGTTATAATGCCCCTATATCACTTCATGGTGTGACCTCATCTGGAGTATTGCATTCAATTTTGGTCTCCTTATCTCAAGAAAGATATAGTGGCGCTAGAAAAGGTTCAAAGAAAAGGTTCAAAGAGTTCCATCCCCTTTACCAACATGGTAAAGGGGATGGAACTCCTTGTATGAGGAAAGACTTAAGAGGTTAGGGCTCTTTCAGTTTGGAAAGGAGACGGCTGAGGGGAGATATGATTGATGTCTACAAAATCCTGAGTGGAGTAGAAAAGGTAAAAGTGGATCGATTTTTCGCTCTGTCAAAAATTATTTTTTTTAAAAAATTCTTTATTAATTTTCAATATTTTCAATAAGTGCAATACAAATTAAATACATTCAAAAATTAGAAAGACTAGTGACAGGACAGGACTAATTCTTTGAGGGCCCCTAGGCCCTGCCCCGTCCACACCCCTTATTTATTATTTTTCTTATTTACTTCTTTATTTCTACTTGTATTTTTTTTTTTTTTTAATTCAAAACAAAGATTAGCATACCAGTGCACAGTTTTTCTTCTATGTGACCCCCAAACATCTCTGAACAAATCCCCCTTTTCTTCCCTTCCCACCCAGGACTTTAACTCTGAACCTTTTCCAGACGTATATAAAAGTTTTCAAATGCATTGTACAGCAGTAATCCTATCCGAAACATAAGTCTGTATTAATAACCAAGTTTGCAACTCCTCTCAACTGCCTCACTCTATGTCAACCAACTCTAACCCATATGTATGGATAAACAACCAAATCTGTAACTCCTCTAGTACGTTCCACTCCATGTATGTTAACTTGCAACGAAACAACGAGGCAAACGGCCCACCAAAGAATCCAATGTGAAACAAAAGAAGATCGGCAGACAATAAGGAGATTCAAATCAGGTTTATTAAAGGTGCTCCCAAGAACCATGCTCGAAGCATTTCACCCTACAAGACTAGTCAAAACTAACAGAAAACACACATGTCTTTCATACACACAGAGCACAGATCCACCCTCACCCAGTATGGAATAAGGAATCACAAACTAAAAATAGAAATATGTTGATAAAGGTTAAGCTGAACCGCCAAGAAGCCAAACTGCATACAGTGAAACACCACAAAACAACGACACATAACCCCCTAATACTCTGCAAAATATAAATATAGCAGATGTAAATTTGAAAAAACTGACAATCACCACTTTACAAATTAACAATTGAAAATAAGAATATATCATTTCATTGGACTAATCCGTTTTTCAATTAACTTTCAGAGGCCATAGAACTCCTTCTTCAAGTCAATATAGTAAACTGCTGTTACATTATACTGTCCTGACCTGAGAAAGGGGGGTTTTAGTCTCTAAAAGTTAGTAAAAAATGGATTAAAATTAGTCCAATAAAAAGATTACCTTATTTTCTGTTTATAAAAGTTTTATCAATACAACTACAATACTATTTTATTCTAAAGCAACAAAAATTTTTTTTTACTACCTTTTGTCATTTCTGCTTTAATCATCTTGTCTTCAGATCTTCTTTCTAGCCAGCATCTGTCCTCTCTCTTCCATGCAGCATCAGCCCCTTCATATAAACATAGAAAATGACGGCAGAAAAGGGCCACAGCCCATCAAATCTGCCCACTCTAATGACCCACCCCTCTAACTTCTTCCCCTAAGAGATCCCACATGCCTATCCCATTTTTTCTGAAAGTCTGGCATGCTGCTGGCCTCAATTACCTGCAGTGGAAGATCATTCCAATGATCAACCACACTTCCAGCCACTGTCCGCCCTCTCCCTGTTCCATATGGTATCTTCTCTCTTTCTATGCTCCTTCCATAAACTGTGTCCTTTGTACATGATTCATTTCAGCTTCACCCCTCTCCATTTTTCTGTCTCCACCCACTCCCCTTTGCTCTGGAATCTCTCTCTTCTCCTTTCCTTCCTTCCTTCCTTCCCACTCCACCCCATGGTCTGGCATCTCTATCTTCTTCCTTTCCCTCCCCTATGCCCTGGTATCTCTCTCCCTCCATGCTCTGAAACCTCCTCTCCCTCTGGTCTGGCATTTGTTTCCCTTCTCTCCCCCCCATGCCCTGGCATCTTTCTCCTCTCCTTCCAACTCCCCCTCCCCCTCCATTATCTGGCATCTCCTCTCCTTCCTTTCTCTCCCTCCCTCCTTCCTTCTTTCCCCTGGTCTGGCATCTGTCTCCTCCTTCCCCCCATGCCCTGGCATATCTCCCTCCCCCTCCATGGTCTGGTATCTCTTTTCCTTTCCCTCCCTCCCATGGACTTGGCATCTCTCGTTCCTCTCCCTTTTCCTTCTCCTATCTACCTATTACTCCATTATCCAGAGCCTCCTTTTTCTTCTTACTGCATCTACTCCATGTCCAGCATCTTCCACCTGTCTTCCTACTCACGTCATTTCTTTTTTTTTCCTTCACCCTACAACCTCCATGTCCAGAATCTTCCTGTGTTCCTTTTTTTCTTCCTTATCTGATTTAGCAGCTCTTTTCTCCCCTTTCCTAAGCCAGCCAACCCACCATCTTCCCCCATCCCATTCCAGTACCTCCCCTCTTTTCCCATCTTAATAGGCCAGGATGGTATAGAAGTCCCTCAGGGAATCAGCCTCTAGGGTGCTAGAACTAAGCTTATGGTTTTGAGAAGGCTAATATCTGATGCCTGCCGGCCTCATGTAATCCTGTATTTATATTGGCCTGCAATAATACAGCTTTGCATGCTTTCCCATAGAAATACATTCATTTATTGAGTGCAGTTAAAGTCTTTGGGTGCATGCCATCAGCGTAATTTAGAGGCGAGTGTTCCAGTGCTGCGGCCAAGAATTGATTAGCTGTTGTGAGACTGGAGGCGATTCTTAGCTGCCATCAGCCCTGCCTTCAGCTGCGGTACCACTAACCTGGACGACAAAAACAAAGACAGAAGCCGTGGGATTTTTCCACTTGCCTGCATCGCTCTAAGTTTTGTTGCAATGCGCGGCGGCGAAAAGGGCAAACAAATTGCTAGGAATGATAAAGAAGGGGATCAAGAACAGATCGGAGAAGGTTATCATGCCGCTATACTGGGCCATGGTGCGCCCTCACCTGGAATACTGCGTTCAGCACTGGTCGCCGTACATGAAGAAGGACACGGTACTACTCAAAAGGGTCCAGAGAAGAGTGACTAAAATGGTTAAGGGGCTGGAGGCGTTGAGCGAGAGATTAGAGAAACTGGGCCTTTTCTCCCTCGAACAGAGGAGACTGAGGGGGGACATGATCGAAACATTCAAGGTACTGAAGGGAATAGACTTAGTAGATAATTGGAATGCTCTTCTGGAGTCTGTCGTAGGGGAAAACACCCTCCAGGGATTCAAGACAAAGTTGGACAAGTTCCTGCTAAACGTACGCAGGTGAGGCTGGACTTATTTAGAGCACTGGTCTTTGACCTGAGGGCTGCCTTGTGACGGACAGCTGGGCAAGATGGACCACTGGTCTGACCCAGCAGTGGCAATTCTTATGTTCTTATGCTCTCGATCCCGCCCTTCAAAAACAGGAAGTAACTTCAGAGGGGGGTGGGATCATGATCGGCAGAACTTAGAGCGATGTAGGCAAGTGGAAAAGTTCCATGGCTTCTAGCTTTCTTTTTGCCCTCTAGTTTAGCGGTATCGCAGCCGAAGGCAGGGCTAACTTCTGCTAAGTGAGCTGCCTGGATTGCGGGGCCCCCTTGCCATCCCCTAATGCCGGCCCTGAGAATAGGAAGGGTGGTTCCGGACCCGGCAGACCCCCCTGACCATTTCAGGCCCTAGGCCCGTGCCTACTGGGCCTGCCCTTTAATCTTGCCCTGACTAGGGGACACTCGATGAAGTTTCAGGTTTATTTGGTTTTGATATACCACTTTACAATACAAAGCGGTTTACAGTTATACAGAAATTATAAAAAATATTTAAAAATATAAAAGAGGTAGCTAACAGACTTACATAAACAATACAGACATAACATGCTACGTAAGGGTAGAAGGGGAGGATACATTACATAAAACTAAAAAGAAAGTGAAAAGGGAAGAACAAAAGGGGAGTCTTTAATGTTGAGCCAATTGTCTGAGTCTCATTAGCAAAGTTACAGGGAAATACTTTTTAAATCAATAGGAGGAAATATTTTTTTCACTCAGAGAACAGTTAAACTCTGGAACACATTGCCAGAGGTTGTGATAAGAGCGGATAGCGTAGCTGCTTTTAAGAAAGGTTTGGACAAGTTCCTAGAGGAAAAGTCCATAGTCTGTTATTGAGAAAGATATGGGGGAAGCATGGAATGTTGCATGGAATGTTGCTACTCTTTGGGATTCTAGAATCTTGTTACTCTCTGGGATTCCGGAATCTTGCTATTCTTTGAGATTCTGTATGGAATGTTGCTACTCCTTGGGTTTTGGCCAGGTACTAGTGACCTGGATTGGCCACCATGAGAACGGGCTATTAGGCTTAATGGACCTTTGGTCTGACCCAGGAAGGCTATTCTTATGTTTATGTTATGTTATTATGTATTGTAACACCATTACAGAAGCTCATATAAACCACTCTGAATTAACTCCCCCAGTTATTAGCAGCGTTATAGAAGCTTTTAATAAACAATAAACTTATACTCTATATGGTTTGTTTTAAATCTGCTGGCTCCTGCTAGTTCCAAGGAGAGCCTGTTTTGTGTTGTTTGAAAGATAAAACAGCTGTTTCTATTGAAATGTAGTAACATAGTAAATGGGAGCAAGTGCTGGCACAGGGTCATTGGCTAAGGGCTACCTCTGTGATAGGATGTGATAAGAAATAAGGCTAAAATCGCTAACCGAGGGAGGGAGGCTCCCGTCACCAGTTCTTAGTCCCCTCCCTGATTCTGATTGAGAAGGAAACTGCTAAATCCAGAAAAAGAAATAACAGATGCAAGATCACACTGCCAACAAGTCTGTGAAAGCAAAACAATAACAGTTGTATTCCCAGACAGAAACTTGTCATCCCTATGAGCTCTTCCTTCAAATAAGGTGAAGTTGAGTTTATAGGACAGAGTTCTGCTGCCCTCTGCTGGACAAACAGCAACTGAACAAGAAGCTAGGACAAGAAAGAGGCCTGATGAAGGAAGACCAGGCGAAACCCAGAGAGAACCAAGAAGCTGCAGGACAGGGGGAGAGAATAAAGCAAAGAGAAAATGAACCAAGAAGCTGTAGGATGGGGGGAGGGACAATAAAGCAAGGAGAAAATGAACCAAGAAGCTGAAGGATGGGGGGGGAGAATAAAGCAAGGAGAAAATGAACCAAGAAGCTGCAGGACAGGGGGAGAGAATAAAGCAAAGAGAAAATGAACCAAGAAGCTGTAGGATGGGGGGGGGAGAATAAAGCAAGGAGAAAATGAACCAAGAAGCTGCAGGACAGGGGGAGAGAATAAAGCAAAGAGAAAATGAACCAAGAAGCTGAAGGACAGGGGGAGAGAATAAAGCAAAGAGAAAATGAACCAAGAAGCTGTAGGACAGGGGGAGAGAATAAAGCAAGGAGAAAATGAACCAAGAAGCTGTAGGACAGGGGGAGAGAATAAAGCAAGGAGAAAATGAACCAAGAAGCTGTAGGACAGGGGGAGAGAATAAAGCAAAGAGAAAATGAACCAAGAAGCTATAGGATGTGTAAGACTTGCTTGACCCCATTTGATCGTGATTGGCGTGTGTTTGTTATCTTTTACGCAGTTTGCTTTATACCTTAACCACCATGGACCCCTGAGGAAGGCGTGTCATCCAAAACACGGACCGTGTCGGGTCCCTTGGTTGGCTATAAGGTTGTATATGTTACTGCATTTACTAATAAACAACGCCTGCATCTTGTACATTATCTGCAGTCTGTTTGTTGTTTTCTGGTTGCTGTTGTTTACTGCAGACTACGTTGGATTTTCTTTCTCCCTTTTGAGAGAATATAACCATGTGTCTCTGTTTCTATAACCATAAAGCTCTATGACCTCACAATGCAGGTGTAAAAAGCCTTAGCGAATAGGGAGAGGAGATGCAAATGTTAAGAGCCTTAGCCAATAGAGAGAGGAGGAGACAGTGGATGCTGCGGATGGGCCATTTGGCCTTTATCTACCATCATGTTTCTATAACCATAAAGCTCTATGACCTCACAATGCAGGTGTAAAGAGCCTTAGCCTATAGGAAGAGGAGATGCAAATATTAAGAACCTTAGCCAATAGGGAGAGGAGATGCAAATGTTAAGAGCCTTAGCCAATAGGGAGAAGAGGAGATAGTGGATACTGCAGATAGGTCATTTGGCCTTTATCTGCCATCATGTTACAATGTTTCTATAACCCTAAAGCTCTATGACCTCACAATGCAGGTGTACGCCAAAAGGTGGAGCGTGGAGGATCCTACATACGTTCTCTTTTTGATGGTATTTGTTACACTTCTTATGAGCAATTGACATTTATTGTACTCCCGATACAACCAATGCTGCTGGTTTTACATTTGAATATTTGATCTCAATAAAAATATTTTAACCAACAGTTCCTGTGACATCCAGAGAATATTGTTCCTTTTTGTTTTGGATCCACCAAATAGACAACATACCAGTCTTCTCAGCCAGGAAGAAATAATATTGCTTACATGGGTGTTATGTGTATGTTGGCTCTTCACTACACAGGGACACAGCAGCACTTCCAGCGTAGTCCCTGACTGCACCACTAGAGGGCTACCCCTGAATGTGGCAGGGAAAGAACAGGCTGATGGTTAAGTTAGCAAATGCTCTACCCTGAAATAGAAAAAGCAACTTTTGCACATTAAAAGCACTCTTTACAGATGGTCTGGTGATACTGAAGGAACCTCTGCTCAGTTTGGAAGTCAGGACCGACTTTCCACTGTGCTTTTCAGCAACTAAGTGACAGAGGCATGAGCTAAACCCCAAATCCTTCTCCAAAGCACAGTGAATACATGATTCTGAGCTCCCTGCAGCACAGACAACTAGCTGTAGCGGGGAGGCGTGCTGGCCTAGGAGCTGGAATAAGGTGCCTCCTCACAGGGCTACAAGGGCTTTGCTCAGCAAGTGGACCAAAGCTTGCAATTCACTAATTAATTAGGATTTATTAATTTTCTTTTATGAAGAGACTCACCCAGGGGGCACAGATGTAACGTGTAATCAAACTCTGGAATTCATTTTCTGAAAATCTGGTGAAATCAGTTTAGCAGGGTTTAAAAAAGACTTTTAATTTCCTAAAAGAGACGTCCATAGGCCATTCTTGAGATGGCTTGGGGAAATCCACTGCTTATTCCTAGGATAAGCAGCATAGAATCTGTTTTACTACTTGGGATCTAGCTAGGTACTTGGGACCTGGATTGGCCACCGTTGGAAACAGGTTACCGGGCTTGATGGACCCAGTATGGCAGCTCTTATGTTCTTATGATATTTCTGGGCCTGGGGCAACTTTTTCTAACATGTTGAAGCAATCTCTCTCCTCCCCAAGGAGGGGAACCATCACATCAGCCCAGCTGCTAAGGATAACTACCTAAAAGGGAACATCTGTCACTTGTCAGAAAACAGGGCATTCTTCGGGAGCCAATGAAATGATGGTATTAGAGAGGGAAGGAGAGAGGGGAGCTAGAATCTCATGTAAATAGATGATTTGGACAAAGTTTCAGATGCACCAACAAGAAAATATGGAAAGAGAATGAAATTTCTGTGCACAAGAGGCAGAAATGATGTTTCAGGAAAGAAAGAGAGAGGAGATACTTAGAGTTTTATATACCGAGAAGAGGAGAGCAGAATTTCTGGGGGGGGGGATGAGAAGCCACTTGCTTTGTGCAGACAGGACGGGAATAATGAACAATAGTCCTGACTAACCATGTCCTTTCTTCACTGGCTTTGCAAAACCAATTAAAAACCAATTCTAGAACTTGGTACGTGATGGGAGCCGCTGCGCCCTACAGTGGGAACGTGGTGAGGAATCCGACAGCACATTGCACTGGACTGCAAGGATGCTTTCAGTGTCATAAGAACCTAAGAAGAGCCCTACTGGATCAGACCAAAGGTCCATCAAGCCCAATAGCCCGTTCTTCACGGTGGTCAATCCAGGTCACTAGTACCTGGTCAAAACCCAAGGAGTAGCAACATTCCATACAGAAACCCAAGAAACAGCAAGATTCCGGAATCCCAGAGAATAACAAGATTCTAGAATTCCAAAGAGTAGCAACATTCCATACAGAATCTCAAAGAACAGCAAGATTCCGGAATCTCAGAGAGTGACAAGATTCTAGAATCCCAAAGAGTAGCAATATTCCATACAGAATCTCAAAGAATAGCAAGATTCCAGAATCCCAGAGAGTGACAAGATTCTATACAGAATCTCAAAGAATAGCAAGATTCTGGAATCCCAGAGAGTGACAAGATTCTATACAGAATCTCAAAGAATAGCAAGATTCCAGAATCCCAGAGAGTGACAAGATTCTATACAGAATCTCAAAGAATAGCAAGATTCTGGAATCCCAGAGAGTGACAAGATTCTATACAGAATCTCAAAGAATAGCAAGATTCCGGAATCCCAGAGAGTGACAAAATTCTAGAATCCCAAAGAGTAGCAACATTCCATGCAGAATTTCAAAAAATAGCAAGATTCCGGAATCCCAGAGAGTCACAAGATTCTAGAATCCCAAAGAGTAGCAACATTCCATGCAGAATGTCAAAAAATAGCAAGATTCCGGAATCCCAGAGAGTCACAAGATTCTAGAATCCCAAAGAGTAGCAACATTCATATACAGAATCTCAAAGAATAGCAAGATTCCGGAATCCCAGAGAGTAACAAGAATCTAGAATTCCAAAGAGTAGCAACATTCCACACAGAATCTCAAAGAATAGCAAGATTCCGGAATCCCAGAGAGTAACAAGATTCTGAATCCCAAAGAGTAGCAACATTCCTTACAGAATCTCAAAGAATAGCAATATTCTGGAATCCCAGAGAGTAACAAGATTCTAGAATCCCAAAGAGTAGCAACATTCCTTACAGAATCTCAAAGAATAGCAAGATTCCGGAATCCCAGAGAGTAACAAGATTCTAGAATCCCAAAGAGTAGCAACATTCCATGCAGAATGTCAAAAAATAGCAAGATTCCGGAATCCCAGAGAGTCACAAGATTCTAGAATCCCAAAGAGTAGCAACATTCCATGCAGAATGTCAAAAAATAGCAAGATTCCGGAATCCCAGAGAGTCACAAGATTCTAGAATCCCAAAGAGTAGCAACATTCACATACAGAATCTCAAAGAATAGCAAGATTCTGGAATCCCAGAGAGTGACAAAATTCTAGAATCCCAAAGAGTAACAACATTCCATGCAAGCAGTGGCTTCCCCCATGTCTTTCTCGATCGCTGTGGATTTATTAGCATTTGTGATGCATTAAAGACAGCAGGGAAAGGGGAGCATGAGATTGTGCTTAAAATACTATATTTTGTGACCCAATATGTATAAGAATAGTCCCCATAAAGCAGTGGGAAAAACATCTTTGTAGAAGGGGAGGGAGTATGTTTGGTCTCACTTTCAGAATGCCTAAACAGAGAGGATGGGAATCAACGTCGGGGGGGAGGGGGGGATTTTTATGACAGGACGCAGATGCCAGACAACCAAAAAAGTGCCATTTTAAGCCTATAAAGGCAACATAGGTGCCGATGTCCCTTTCTTAAACAGACTGCCAGGACCCCTCCTGTTTGCGGAGTCTCTCAGGGGTCACCCCTATCCTTTGTTTTTAAAATTCTTATGGTACACTGAATTCAGGGGGAATTTTTATATTCGTATAAAGACAATATTCAATTGTGTCTTTCAAAAGTTGTGAACTGTATGTCTAAAATTTGGCCCTGGGCTGGTGAATTTGGCTTGAAAAACTTAACCCATCTAAGACTAAATTGCTCCGGTTTACTGCACCAAGTCAGGCATTTCCAAAGAGTGTTGTTTTCAAGGCCGAACATATGTCCCAAGTCATTTTAGTTTCAGGGTTAACTTACACGAGGCTCTGTGCTGGGGCCTCTCTTTTAAACCTATTTATCAATGATCTAGAGATGGGAAGAACTAGTGAGATTATTTATTTAATTTATTCATAGTAGTAGATGACGGCAGATAAAGACCCGAATGGTCCATCCAGTCTGCCCAACCTGATTCAACTTAAATTTTTTAATTTTTTCTTCTTAGCTATTTCTGGGCGAGAATCCAAAGCTTTCCCCGGTACTGTGCTTGGGTTCCAACTGCCGAAATCTCTGTTAAGACTTACTCCGGCCCATCTACACCCTCCCAGCCACTGAAGCCCTCCCCTGCCCATCCCCCACCAAACGGCCATACACAGACACAGACCGTACAAGTCTGCCCAGTAACTGGCCTAGTTCAATATTTAATATTATTTTCTGATTCTAAATCTTCTGTGTTCATCCCATTTTCTATACCACTCTTCCAGGGGAGCTCAGAACGGTTTACATGAACTTATTCAGGTACTCAAGCATTTTTCCCTGTCTGTCCCGGTGGACTCACAATCTATCTAATGTGCCTGGGGCAATGGGGGGATTAAGTGACTTGCCCAGGGTCACAAGGAGCAGCGTGGGATTTGAACCCACAACCTCAGGGTGCTGAGGCTGTAGCTTTAACCACTGCGCACAAACTTTTCAAGGTTGTTAAAACGAAAGAGGATTGTGAAAAATTGCAAGAGGACCTTGTGAGACTGGGAGCCAAAATGGCAGATGGCGTATAGTGTGAGCAAGTGCAAAATAATGCATATTCTGTGTTAGGAGTCACTGCCCAGGAAAAGGATCTGGGTGTCATTGTATCTTCAATAAAGCCTGCATCTTGGACATCTTCTCCACAGTTGTTGTTGTTTTCATCTGTTCCTTGGATCTGTGGAGTACCCAGGGTCAATTTTTGGTTTGCTTGTACTACTGGTCACCAGATCTCAAAAAAGATATAGTGGAATTAGAAAAGGTACAGAGAAGGGTGAGAAAAATGATAAAAGGGTTGCGACGACTTCCCTATGAGGCGAGGGCTCTTCAGCTTAGAGAAGAGATGGCTCAGGGGTGATATGATAGAGGTCTATAAAATAATGAGTGGAGTGGAAAGAGTAATTGTGAATTGCTTGTTCACTCTTTCCAAAAATACTAGGACTAGGGGACATGCGATGAAGTAGATTTAAAACAAACTGGAGAAAATATTTCTTCATACAATGTGTAATTAAACTCTGAAATTTGTTGCCAGAGAATGTGGTGAAATCAGTTAGCTTAGCGGGGTTTAAAAAAGGTTTGGATAATTTCCTAAAAGAGAAGTCCATAAGCCATTATTATGATGGATGTGAGGAAATCCACTGCTTATTTCTAGGATAACATAACATTGTATTTATTAACTGTGTAAATTCAAAGGAGTTTACAAAAGATTATTAACAGTAAACATGATCTTTCTTACTATTGAGTCCTCAGTTTCCCTCTTTTCACTGTGTCTACCCACAGCATGCCACTCCTTTCCTTCACCCCTCCGCTATCTCACTAACTCTATCTTCTTCCCCCAGCCAGCATATGTCCTTTTTCTTTATCCCTCCTTCCATCCAGTATGTGTTCTCTTTCTCCACTTCCATTCAGCATTTGCTCTCCCTTCTCCCCACTTCCATCATCTGCCCTCTTCTCTCTCCCCCTTCTCTCCACTTCCATCATCTGCCCTCTTCTCTCTCCCCCTTCTTCAAACTTCCATCACTTGCTCCTTCTCCCCACTTCCATCATCTGCCCTCTTCTCTTTCACCCTTCTCCCAACTTCCATCATCTGCCCCCTTCTCTCAATCTCTCCATCCACCACAGGCCCATCTCTCTCCCTTCCTCTCACCTTTCTTTCCGATTTTGGCAACAAGATCGGCAAGGCCCCCCCCACCCCGTCCGCAATGACACTCAAGTTTGGCAACGGGCCTCCTTCTTCTCCCGGCATCAACAGAACTTCAGATCGGCAATGCGGTGCTCAGTCCACAGCTTCCCTCTGACTCGAACTGCCGGAACAAAAACAGGAAGCCGCGTCAGAGGGCAAGCTGTGGGCATCAAATCCGGAGGACAGGGATCTAGTGCATATCTTTGAAATAGTTTAATAAAATCATGCCATTCTTGTTTTTCAAATGTAGACCAGCACAAATCTGCATGAACCCCATCCTCTTTTAAATTAAAGTGTGAATCTATATTCAAAGAGTGGAAGATCTCAAAGATGATACCTTTGAGCTGAAGAAGTTGGCCAAGTCATCAGAAGATGAAAGGAGGATTGCATCTTTTTGGTCACATTAAATGAGGTGTTGACTAGTTGAAATAAATTTTAACATTGGTGCTTGTAGTCCCTACTTTGGCTGAATAGTAAGTTTTTCGTTTATCCCTTAACATTCATTTATAAATTCTGACTTCATGCCTCCATTTCACTTTATCTTCAGTTGATTTTGATTTCAACATTTTTTCTCAAGGCGTCGTACTGATCGTTTCATCCCTAGCAGTTCGGTATCATACCATTTTTTTTTTTTTTTTTTTAATCATCTAATTGGAATTTTATTGTATTTCATCTACAGATTGTGTTGCAATTATTTTTCCAATTGAGTGGAAAGTCAAGGTTATTAGCATCTGGGAGTGAATCAACCCATTTCCAGAATTCAGTTGGGTTAGGTAACTTTCTAACTCGAATTTCTTGTTTTTGCTGTGTCAGGCTTGAATTTAATTGCTTGGGCCATTCTAAAAAATTTGTGACCATCTACCTCCCAGCATAAAATCAGTTTTACTACTTAGGATCTAGCTAGGTGCTTGGGTCGTGGGTTGCCCACTGTTGGAAAAGGATGCTGGGCTTGATGGGCCTTCAGTCCGTCCCATATGGCATTCTTATGTTCTGAATGGATCACTTGGCGTGGGGGTGGCACTGCCCAGTTCCCTCCCCACAGGCACATCCTGACAAATGATAGTGAAGGGAGAGATGAAAACAGCATCCTGAGCTCTTGGTAATAAGGATGTCATCTTCTTTCGTTAAGCCCGGGTTTCTTCAGCATGACAATTCTGTCATATGTCTCCTTCTCTTCTGACAAATGTTCTCATTTCCTTTCTCGCTGTGTAATTCATCCTTTGCTGGGGGGGAGGGAACACCAGCAGACTCATTAAAATATGAACCCCCCAAGGCTGAACAGAACGCCCTGTTGAGTCTAGACTAGAGCTTGCTTTCTGTTGCCCAGGATGGTTTCGGTGGGGGGGGGGGGGGGTACTGCAGGAGCAATATTCAGAGGTTTGGAGAGGAGCCATTCTTTATTAATTTTCAATTTGAGTCCAAAGTGCAATAAATTTCACACACAATTAATATGAACAGCACTACATTCGATCAAAGAATAATATAAAATTTATTCCCCCCCCCCCCACCTGGATGTGTGTACAAGTCAAATAGGAAATAAAGCATTATACAACTAATGGACCCCAGGTTGTTTTAAATAGGTTTATCTCACAGATGCTGACGCGGTACATCTCATCCTCCAAGTCCAAATCTGCAGCTTTAACTCAATTCTCCAAATGTCTTTTAGGCTTCTTTTAGGTTTTTTATTCAAAGAATCAGATATTAATTTATACCACTTGGCGGCCTGATGCCAAATCTGTCTGGAAACATAGGCCCAGGTACCAGTATCAGCTAGAATCAGGGTGCACACGCAAGAGTCTGGGGTGGGGGGTCGGGGGAGCAAAAACCATGAACACTCATGGTGCAGCACCCACCAAAATCAGGCTCTGACTGAACCCGAAACCCACGAGGAAGTGCAAGGAGAGAGGATGGTGTTCTTCATTCGAAAAGACAGAGAACAGCTCACAATCTTCATGAAAAGAACAGTCTTGGTGCCTCCCCAGAGCATGCATCGGGGGGGGGGGGGTCCTGCTCATTAAGCAGAGGACATACCCGCAGAAAAGGATAACAGCAGCTGTGGACGCCCCTCTATCAGTGATGAACCCCCTGGCTGAAGAGCGTAGACCGCTCAGGACAGCTACCCACACGGACTCCCTCCCCCAAACAACTTTGCAAGTCCTCCCAAAGCACCTGACCTGCTTAAACACAGCTCAATCCCCGCAGAGGGCTTTGCCGACCATGCTTGTTGCCCCAAGTGTCCTGCGAGTTCTGCTACTCTGGGGCATATGTTCTGGGATTGCCCTTGGATACGGGCTTTCTGGCTGCAAGTGTGGACCTTTTTGTCCTCCTTCTCTCCTTCGTTGCTTTCTATGGTCCTTTTTTATGATGGAGCGGCTCTTTCCCACTGCTCTGCTGGGCAGCGGATGTTGGTATCCAAGGCTCTCCTTTTAGCTAAGAAGGCCATTTTGGGCTCCCCATGCTCCCTCCTTCTCTCAGTGGCATTTATCACTTTATGACTTAGCGCTCTTGGAGCGCAGGGCAGTGGGGATGCATGATGAGAGCCGGTGGACCAAATTTCAGGATGTGTGGGAGGGGTGTTGGTTGTCTCTTGCGCACCGGGAGCGGAGTATGTTGCTCAATTGCTAATTTCTTGGGCTGTGGTGTTCTTGTACAGGGTTGGGTGCCGTTTTCCCTGCTGTTCTGTCCGCTTTCGCTGTTCTCTTTTCTCACTTTCCTTATTCATGATTTCTTTCTCTATTTGATTGTCCATCTACCCACATGGGTCTGGGGGGGTGAATTTGGGAGGGTTGGGGTTTTTGGAGGGAGGGTTGCTGGAGGTTATGGTAAAATCCTGTATTGGGCAATCTCTGGCCTCTTATCATCGGCTCTCTCCTGTATTATTGCTTTTGTGTTAGCCATTTGCCTTGATTCTGTGGTTACTTGGGAGGTGCGGATGTGTTTTTGCTTCTTCTTGTTCTGTATATTGTTGATTTTGCTCAATAAAGAAATATTATACTCAAAAAAAGCCAAACACCTCAATTAGAACAGTGTTACAAGTGCCCAGACCGCAGCCTCTGCTCCGCTCAATGCAAAATGCAGAATGCACAGCTGAAGCAAACATCTGCAGACACTACCAGTTCCTGAGTTTTCCCAGTCATAGGAAAATTCCAGGTGACAAGCCAGAAGGACCAGCTGAGTTACCATCCCTGCAACTCTGGACCAGCAGGGGAAGCAGGCAAAGTCAAGGCAGGCCATGGCGGCACTATAAATCTCCCCCTAGACCAGGGGGGTCAAAGTCCCTCCTCGAGGGCCGCAATCCAGTTGGGTTTTCAGGATTTCCTCAATTAATATGCATGAGATCTATTAGCATACAATGAAAGCAGTGCATGCAAATAGATCTCATGCATATTAATTGGGGAAATCCTGAAAACCCTAGACAGATTTCAGGAGGATTACAGAAGCAGGAGAAAGAATGCACTACAAATTCATTTTCTGTATCGGTGCAAGCCTCCACTAACTAACCCCCCCCCCCCAAGTCTTTCTGTACACACAAGTCTCCCTCCCACCCACCTCACAAGCAATGTTCCCTCTACGGATTGGCCAGGTGTGTGCAAATGTTTTCTCACATGAGCGACAAGTTCTGAAAACCAACAATTTTCCATGTTTTTGTGAGCGACACTTCTAGTATTACTTAACTAAGAAGGAACTAAAAATGACACCCAGAGAAGCAGAGGAGGGGAAAGGAAGGAGAGTCAGTTGCAGACACAGTGCAAAGCAGCCCACACATCCTTCCTCCCACTTAAGCTAAAATACAATTTTCAGCTCACAAAACGTACAGGCAGTGCCCAAGTTAAGAACGGGTTCCATTTTTCAAACCGTTCCTAAGTTGAGTTTGTATGTAACTCGGATCTTGTACAATACACAGGATAAAAACATTAAAGAAACAGTCCTCAAAATAAAGTACACTTCTCCCTCTGTATTTGCGATTTCAGCATTCGTGGTTTCAAATTACATCACATTGCATAGAGAAATCACCGATTCCAAGCGTTTACAGAGAAAATCACTGATTCCCAGCACTTTCTTCACCGTGTTTTGCCTCTCCTTCAGGAACAGGTCAGGGCTCCCACCATGTTATTTGTGGTTTCACCATATTCACGATGGTTTTTAATAGAAAACAGCGAATAACATATGAAAAAGTTATTCACGGTTTTTCTGTATTCGCAGTTCTGTTAATCCCCTATCACACCGAATACGGAGGAAGAAGTGTACTATAGTTTAAATAGAAAGAAAAGATAGGAGGTTTACATTTTTGTTCTTCATCTGTCCCTCTGTTCCCTCTCCACCACCACATCCAACATTTCTCCAATATGTCTCTCTCCCTCCCCATGCCCAACAATTCTCCCTTTCTATTCCCTCAGCATTTCTTTCACTCCCTCCATTCTGTGTCCCAAGTTCATGCTCCCCCTCCCTCCTTCCATCCTTTGTCTGAAGTTTCTTCCCTTTCTTCTGTGTCCCAACTCACCCCACGTCCTCCTCCTCACTTGCCTCCCTCCCACAAGTGTTACCTCCTCTGGCTGGCTCCCTCCTCTGGCTGGCTCCCTCCTTCTCAAAGCCACGGGTCCTGCATACCGAAGGCTTCCGGGTCAGCTGTGGGCCGTGTGCAGGACCTGCAGTTGCGGCTTTGAGAAGTACAGCAGGGAGGAGAGAGCCAGCCAGAGGAGGTAACACCTGTGGGAGGGAAGCAAGCAAGGAGGAGGACGAGGGGTGAGTTGGGACATGGAAGGGAGGAAGAGGGTCGTGTTGGCATATGAAGGGAGAAGCAGGACCCTGGTTCATAAGTAGGAGTCCGACGTAAGTCAGATGTTCTTAAACCGGGGACTGCCTGTACCCAAATTCCTCCCCACTTTGTCTGTATTCTTTCAGAGGTTCATTTAATGCTGCCTTGAGTCCTTTGCAGACCATAAGGGGGTGCTCCCGGGGTCGGCGTCATGGTCCAGAAACTTCACTGCTCCGTTGACGTTGGGCCTTCCTCTCTGCCGGATTCTACCTTTGCGGAAACAGGAGGAAGGCCTGGCGGCGAGTTAAGGTTGCTGACAATGAGAGAACGCTCTGAACAGGTTTCTTATGGGTTGCTGGGGCCTTCCCTCTGCCGCATCACTGATAACATGGCAGAAAGAGACCCTGGTGGAGCAGGCTGCAAAAAAATCTCATGGTGGGATTGGGTGGGGGGCTCAGTCAGGTCCAGAGGTGCTGCACAGGAAGATGAGAGGAAGCGATGGAAAACTGCTACACATAGGGGGGGAGAGAGGAAGAATTGTTGGTCATGGGAAAGGAAAGGAGATGAAAAGAGGTAGAAAGGGACAATAGGGAGAAATCCTGCATATGGTGGAGGGGAGGTAGACATGCATGGAGAAGAGAGAGGGAGAAATGTTGCAAATGATAAAAGAGGGGAGGGAGGAAAGATGCTGCATGGAGGAGAATAGAGGCACAAGGCAGGAAGAGAGAGAGAGACAAGAGATGGTAGACAGTGGGAAAGAAATTTTGGCTATGGCTGGAGTGGAAGGGAAGGTGCAGAGATGGAAGAAGGATGCTGAGCATGGAGAAAGAAGAAAACGTCAAATGGGCAGGAGATCCTGGTAAATGAGTCAACATAAGACAAACAGAAACCAGAGCCTGGGACCAACATGATTTGAATAAAAAAATGAGCAGACAACAAAAGGTAGACATATTTTATTTTCTCTTCTGTGATTACAGTATGTCAGATTTGAAATGTGTATCCTGCCAGAGCTAGTGAGACAGCGAACGTGTGCTAAGACCTAACAGAGAGAGAAAAAGTATTTTTTGTTTATACCACAGTGCCGGCATGTGGTTGGAGAGGTTGTAACACTGAGAATGTTAAACTGTGAACCGTTCTGAGCTCTCTGAGGAGGATGGGATATAAAAATAAATACAATTATATGGGGGAGGGGGTGTAAAAAATGATTGGCCCCGGGTGTCATATACCCTAGCTACGTCACTGACCATAGGTCCTGCAGGGTGAATATCCTGAACGCAGACTGGCTTATCCTCTGCGCATTCGGTGATGAAGAGGTTAACGATGGGGCTTTGGACTAGTCATCACAGACCATCAAAAAACAAAGCTGGGATAGGGAATAATCTGGCAAATGTCATTTTTAAAATCCTCTTCCAGCTCTGACTCTGTCTATCAACAAATTACACAGTAGATGATGGCAGGGGAAAAAAAAACCCTCACTGTCCATCCAGTCTGCCTGACAAGATGGCCAGAGCCCAGCCACCACTCTATGTAAGCCCAGGTTGTGGGGGCCACAAGGGCCACACTTAGGTCCCTAAGCCCCAACAATCATCACATCTTTCACAATCACCAAGATCCCATTCACACACGTCTGAGATCAGGAATCACCCCGATATCTTTTTCTCCCTGGAAATATTATTTTCCAGAAGCAAAAACACACAGAAAAAAGGAATATCCTATACGAATAATACAGCAGAAAGCCAGAGTCTATCATTACAATTGCAGTATAAGCACACATTAGATAAAAAAGGTGAAAGACGCTCGTTCCAGTACAATTAAAAGGAAGGATTTATTCTGTAGCATTCTAAAAGTTTTCTACCATTATTCTTAATTCATAATACACTTCACACATGCCGGCACTGTGGTATAAACAAAGAGATGAGAACCAGAATCATCCTAGGGAGGAGGAGGGGTGGGAAGGAGCCGAGGGGGGAGGGGTGCCGATGCCCCCAACAAGACCACCCCCCACCCCTTACTAGGGAGAGAGAAAGAATCACTTGAAAGGAGAAACGGATGGGGTGGTGGTTGGGGGTGATCTGCACATGCTCAGATGAGCCTGCCTGTGACATCACTGGGTGATGTCACCCTTATGTGGCTGACTCATCCTGCTTGTCCACAGAGAAAGAGCTTTGTTTGAATAATACCTTTCAAGTACTTAAAGGTCTGTATCATAGAAGGTTACCAGATTTCTTCATTTAAAAAAAAAAGAGAAGACATGTGGTCCCTCCCCGTTCTGGCCCCATTCATGTCCTGTTTGCTCCCACACGGACCTCATCTGTTCTTCCCTGAGCTTGGGGACGCATCTGAGGGCCTCCAAGCATACACAATTGGAGGAGATTTTTTTCACTCGGAGAATAATTAAGCTCTGGAACACGTTGCCAGAGGATGTGGTAAGAGCGGATAGCGTAGCTGGTTTTAAGAAAAGTTTGGACAAGTTCCTAGAGGAAAATTCGATAGTCTGTTATTGAGGAAGACACGGGGGAAGCCACTGCTTGCCCTGGATTGGTAGCATGGAATGTTGCTACTCTTTGGGATTCTAGAATCTTGTTACTCTCTGGGATTCCGGAATCTTGCTATTCTTTGAGATTCTACATGGAATGTTGCTACTCTTTGGGATTCTAGAATCTTGTCACTCTCTGGGATTCCGGAATCTTGCTATTCTTTGAGATTCTGTATGGAATGTTGCTACTCTTTGGGATTCTAGAATCTTGTCACTCTCTGGGATTCCGGAATCTTGCTATTCTTTGAGATTCCGTATGGAATGTTGCTACTCTTTGGGATTCTAGAATCTTGTCACTCTCTGGGATTCTGGAATCTTGCTATTCTTTGAGATTCTGTATGGAATGTTGCTACTCTTTGGGATTCTAGAATCTTGTCACTCTCTGGGATTCCGGAATCTTGCTATTCTTTGAGATTCTGCATGGAATGTTGCTGCTCTCTGGGATTCTAGAATCTTGTGACTCTCTGGGATTCCGGAATCTTGCTATTCTTTGAGATTCCATATGGAATGTTGCTACTCTTTGGGATTCTAGAATCTTGTCACTCTCTGGGATTCCGGAATCTTGCTATCCTTTGAGATTCTCTATGGAATGTTGCTACTCCTTGGGTTTTGGCCAGGTACTAGTGACCTGGATTGGCCACCATGAGAACGGGCTACCGAACTTGATGGACCATTGGTCTGACCCAGTAAGGCTATTCTTATGTTCTTATGAAACTGGAGTCTATCACAGAATGGACTTGCCACAGGTTCACACGTAGTAGCCACAGCGAGATTTCAACCCTGGCTACCCTGGGTCTCGGCCCACAGGAATTTCTCCTCTTCTCAAATACTTTTGTTCTCCAAGGACTCAGGTGCAAGATTTGCTCTGACAAATTCTCCACAAGGCAGGAAATGCTGCTTTAGTTCTGGGACACACACACGAGACGAGAACTATTTATAAACTCTTCAGAGAATCTCGCACAATGCTGTTAAACACACAGCACCATGAGACTGCCAGGTCTGCGCTGCCTTCTGGTGCTGCTTCCTTAGGCTTTGCCCGCTGAAACAGATGGCAGAGTGGGTGTTAGGTACCAGCCTCTTGACACTCCAAACAGCCCTTACCCTTACAGAAATGCTAACTGCCATCAATCAGGACAGCACCTACCCACGTTTACAAGCAGGCACCAGAGCAAAAAATCCCAAATGAGGTCTCCCTTTCTCCAAGCGCACTACAGCTTGCAAGCAGAGGGATACAGAGGAGTCTGCTCGCTCCACGCCCACGGCAGAGGAGGGGCACTTTCATTACAAGAGCGCACGCGAGATTTCCCTCCTGCACTATTCACTAACCTGTGTAGCGATTCGATTACAATCCGCACATGCAAAGTAGGCAGGGACGCGATTCACTAAACAAATTTTGCAATTCGACTGGGCTTTCCGCTCATCCTGAAAAGCAACTGCTGGGGACCAGTCGAAAACGTCTTTCCAACACTCCCGCTCTGCTCCACTCCGCCCCGTGACTCCTGCCTGCTCGCCCTGATCTTGCAGCCCTGCTCTCTGCCCTGAAAATGAAACAGGCAGCGCCTGTCCCTGATCTCTGCCCTGATCTTCCAGCTCCTACACTCTGCCGCCTTCCCTGCAGTGCGAGCCCGCGGGTTTAAAGCGGGGCTGCACGCCACAGTGCAGCCCCGCTTTAAACCCGCGAGCTCACACTGCAGGGAAGGCGGCAGAGAGCAGGAAAATCTGGGCAGCAAGAGCAGAGTTTGGAAGGGGAGAGCAGGAGGGCGCGTACAGAAAAGTTTTTAAAAAACACAAAAAACCAGCCCCGGCTCGGATGGGCATGCACAGACCATCTATAGATGGTTTGCGCATGCGTGCAGATCGTGCACCAGCGATCCGGGCAGGCAGATGGGGGCGTTCCTCCAATCGCCCCCATCTGCATATTTGTTTTTTGTGAATTCGTCGGACCCGATCGGGCAGGTTAGTGAATCCGGCCCAAAGACCTTTAGAGCCCTCTCCAGTCTGCCTTTCTCAATCTCCACAGAAATATAGAAACAGAGAAAATGACACAGATTAAGATCATTTGACCTGATCTGACACTTCGGAAGTGACAAGAAAGGGTCAAAGATGTGCCCACATTATAAACCATAATATTATCCCCCCCCCCCCCAGCCTTTCCTTTCACACTGTTTTTGGATAGATTTTTCTGATTCACTTCTATTTTCTGCTGTCATCATCTTTTTTGCTCATTCTGTTCTGAGGTAGGGGTGTTAAGCTCCCCAAACCTGCTCAAGAAATGTTTGAACTAAGTTAAACGAAACAGTATCACCCAGAACGCACGTCAGGCTCTTGGATCTGGCCAGGGAAAGTCACTGCAAACATTTGCATTTCCATTCTGTTGAATATAGAGGGTGAACACCAGATTCTAATGGATCCAGAATACCTGGAGATGAAAGAAAGTCAAGACGAAAATTTGGCTTTGTATACCGGGGTCATCACCAAATGAGGAGCTCGACTCGGTTAACAAGAATTTAAGAAAGAACCATAAATCCAAGGATAAAGAACTAATGAGAGTGATTTCCCAAAAAAAATTGTTTTTAAAGTTTTGTGAAAAGATTGCAAGGCACCAGAACCCCTTAAAGTAAAGGGTATTCCATTCCATAATTCTGTTAATTTAAAAGTAAAAGACTGACTACGTTTCTTAATGGCTTTTATTCACTTAGCTGAGGGAAAAGGAAGCTTGAACCCTTGGGTGCTTCTCGCAAGACAAGATCTATGAGCGTTCCAAGACAGAGGGACAAAAGCCGCAAAGATACCAGACAGGATCTTGAAAGCAAAAGGGATCAGGAACTAGGACAATGGTTGGGAAGGGTCCCAGGAAGGTTTTTTCGAGGCGTGGGATAGTCATAGCATGTTTGAAGGCATTAGGAACAGTTGCAGTAGAAAGTGATACATTGAGGATAGGAACTGAGTAGATGGTAGGAGTGGGATCGGAGGAGCCCGCAGTGATTCTGGAGGAGGAAAGAGAGATACTCTTTTCTTTTTTATAATTTATATTCTGCAGATCCTACAATTCTATGTGGATTACAAATTATTCAGGTACTCAAGTAGTTTTCCTTGTCTGTCCCAGTGGGCTCACACTCTAATTTGTTTTTTAATGAATCCATATGGGTAGATTTCAGTTGTTTTTTAAGATATTTCTCTTTTTTGCTGTTTTATATTAAATTCTTCATATGTCATTATATATGGCCATTTTCCCGCGGAAGATATTTTGAAGCAGTTGCTCTCTTTCTAAAGATATTCCCCTGACGCAGCCACTTGGCGAAACAGGGCCTGTCGGGAATACTGAGTTCATTCTTTGAAAAGTGCGTCTGGTTCCGTATTGGAGCAACGGATATTTATTTCCACTGCTTGTGGGAGATGAATGGAAGATAAGTGCAAGTTTTTACAGTTTTTTTTTTGCTGTTTTTTGCAGTTTAATTTGTGTATTTTAAACTGTATCTTTATGAATCTTTTCCATGGAGTTTTTTGACCTGGGATGTGTTTTGTATGGCAGTTTATAACTGAACATATAGTTTCTTGGTTGTTTCCTTGAAAACACTGAGGTCTTTTTCTCCATGTTAGACACTTGCCTTTCAGCCTGTTACCTTCCACTATTAGCAGCTTTATTCTGAATATCTGTTGGTTATTTTTTTGATATTTTGGATATTCAGCTTGTATACTTTTTGATAAATTATATATGAACTGTCATTATATATTGTGTATGTTTTTAACTTGTCTGTATCCCTGTATGTACTTGTAGACTCCTGAGGCAGGCCGGTTAGGCCGAAACATTTGCATGTCGGGTCGTTGAGTCATTGGATGCATATATGTGATTCTGGATGAATAAAGGCATTTCTGTTTAAAAAATCAGATAAGTTGAAGGACACTTTTTTAGTGCTCACCTTTCTGATTGGGACAATTCCACACTGGTTCTGTGCTCACACTCTATGTAACATACCTGGGGTAATGGGGGGATTAAGTGACTTGCCCAGGGTCACAAAGAGCAGCGTAGATTTGAACCCACAACCTCAGGGTGTCGAGGCTGTAGCTTTAACCACTGCACCACGTACTCCCAAAACAGTCTCACCTTCAAAGATTTTTTAGAAAAAGTAGTAAGGGTGGCAAGGATTGCAGGAAGGATGAAGAAGGGAAGATGGAGATGACCTGATGGAGAACTTAAGATTAATCTTGTGAACTTTGTCATAAAAGTACTTGGCCACAGTCTGGGCAGAAAGTGAAAAGGGGAGGGGGGTGTTAGAGGAGGAGGCACTTTGAGGAAGGAGTTCAAAGAGTTAATAGGAGTTGGATAGCAAGAGAGTTTGTCAAATGGACATAGTAACATAGTAGATGACGGCAGATAAAGACCCGAATGGTCCATCCAGTCTGCCCAATCTGATTCAATTTAAATTTTTTTTTTTTTTTTCTTCTTAGCTATTTCTGGGCGAGAATCCAAAGCTTTACCCGGTACTGTGCTTGGGTTCCAACTGCCGAAATCTCTGTTAAGACTTACTCCAGCCCATCTACACCCTCCCAGCCATTGAAGCCCTCCCCTGCCCATCCTCCTCCAAACGGCCATACATAGACGCAGACCATACAAGTCTGCCCAGTACTGGCCTTAGTTCAATATTTAATCTTATTTTCTGATTCTAGATCCTTTGTGTTCATTCCACGCTTCTTTGAACTCAGTCACAGTTTTACTCTCCACCACCTCTCGGGAGCGCATTCCAGGCATCCACTACCCTCTCCGTAAAGTAGAATTTCCTAACATTGCCCCTGAATCTACCACCCCTCAACCTCAAATTATGTCCTCTGGTTTTACCATTTTCCTTTCTCTGGAAAAGATTTTGTTCTACGTTAATACCCTTTAAGTATTTGAACGTCTGAATCATATCTCCCCTGTCCCTCCTTTCCTCTAGGGTATACATATTCAGGGCTTCCAGTCTCTCCTCATACGTCTTCTGGCGCAAACCTCCTATCATTTTCGTCGCCCTCCTCTGGACCGCCTCCAGTCTTCTTACGTCTTTCGCCAGATACGGTCTCCAAAACTGAACACAATACTCCAAGTGGGGCCTCACCAATGACCTGTACAGGGGCATCAACACCTTCTTCCTTCTACTGACTACGCCTCTCTTTATACAGCCCAGAATCCTTCTGGCAGCAGCCACTGCCTTGTCACACTGTTTTTTCGCCTTTAGATCTTCGGACACTATCACCCCAAGGTCCCTCTTCCCGTCCGTGCATATCAGCTTCTCTCCTCCCAGCATATATGGTTCCTTCTGATTATTAATCCCCAAATACATTACTCTGCATTTCTTTGCATTGAATTTTAGTTGCCAGGCATTAGACCATTCCTCTAACTTTTGCAGATCCTTTTTCATATTTTCCACTCCCTCTTCGGTGTCTACTCTGTTACAAATCTTGGTATCATCTGCAAAAAGGCAAACCTTTCCTTCTAACCCTTCAGCAATGTCACTCCCAAACATATTGAACAGGATGGGCCCCAGCACCGAACATAGTGGTCTTGTTTAGCAAGTTTAAGAGCAAGGGCATAATCAAAAAATTTGTCTAAGTCCGATTTGGACATAGGGCGCTAGTCACCCAAAGTCAGCAGGCACAAATGTCCATTCTCAAAAAATACATCTAAAAGTATCCTTTTTTTCTGTACATCCAGGCATTTGATCATAAAGACCAACACTACGTCTATCTTTGTACCACATTCTCGACCAAAATTCTGCAGGTGGCACCTATATTTCGATTATCGGCACTTGGTCACCTGACTTTTTGATCATCCAAGTGCCGACTTGGTGGGTTTTTAGACCTATTTCTGTTTCGATTATGAGCCCCATAGTCTGCTATTGAGACAGGCAAGGGGGAAGCCACTGGTTGCCCTGGGATCGGATGAATGAAATGTTGCTACTATTTGAGTTTCTGTCAGGTACTTGTGACCTGGATTGGCCACTTTGGAAACAAGAAACTGGGCTAGATGGACCATTGGTCTGACCCAACCAGTATGGCTGTTCTTATGAAATCTTCATGACACAGCACAGCAACTGAAGCAGAGTCTTCAGGGAACAGCCAAGTCTTAAAGGAAGAAGATGCAGAGTATGAGAGATAAAGAGATCATACAGAGCATGGCAATTAAAATATCCCCAGGAAATAAAAAGACGTGGGTGGATACTTCAAGCAATCCCAAGGAGCTCAGACAGCTCTTCAAAGGAGAGCAACACGTCTGATAATAGGTATGGAAAACCTGTCATATGCTGAGAGATTGGAGAAGCTGGGTCTCTTTTCCCTGGAGAAGAGGAGACTTAGAGGGGATATGATAGAGACTTACAAGATCATGAAGGGCATAGAGAGAGTGGAGAGGGACAGAGAGAGACAGATAGAAAGACGGAGAGAGAGAGCTCGAAAGAAAGAGAGAGAGAAAGGGAGAGAGAGATAGATAGATAGATAGATAGAGAAAGATTGGAGAAATTGGGTCTCTTTTCCCTGGAGAAGAGGAGACTTAGAGGGGATATGATAGAGACTTACAAGATCATGAAGGGCATAGAGAGAGTGGAGAGGGACAGAGAGAGACAGATAGAAAGACGGAGAGAGCGAGCTCGAAAGAAAGAGAGAGAGAAAGGGAGAGAGAGATAGATAGATAGATAGAGAAAGATTGGAGAAACTGGGACTCTTTTCCCTGGAGAAGAGGAGACTTAGAGGGGATATGATAGAGACTTACAAGATCATGAAGGGCATAGAGAGAGTAGAGAGGGACAGAGAGAGACAGATAGAAAGACGGAGAGAGAGAGCTCGAAAGAAAGAGAGAGAGAAAGGGAGAGAGAGATAGATAGATAGATAAAGATTGGAGAAACTGGGACTCTTTTCCCTGGAGAAGAGGAGACTTAGAGGGGATATGATAGAGACTTACAAGATCATGAAGGGCATAGAGAGAGTGGAGAGGGACAGAGAGAGACAGATAGAAAGACGGAGAGAGCGAGCTCGAAAGAAAGAGAGAGAGAAAGGGAGAGAGAGATAGATAGATAGATAGAGAAAGATTGGAGAAACTGGGACTCTTTTCCCTGGAGAAGAGGAGACTTAGAGGGGATATGATAGAGACTTACAAGATCATGAAGGGCATAGAGAGAGTAGAGAGAGACAGAAAGAGAGAGAGAAAGGGAGACAAAGAGAAAGAGAGAGAGAGAGATAGATAGATAGAGAAAGATTGGAGAAACTGGGACTCTTTTCCCTGGAGAAGAGGAGACTTAGAGGGGATATGATAGAGACTTACAAGATCATGAAGGGCATAGAGAGAGTGGAGAGGGACAGAGAGAGACAGATAGAAAGACGGAGAGAGCGAGCTCGAAAGAAAGAGAGAGAGAAAGGGAGAGAGAGATAGATAGATAGATAGAGAAAGATTGGAGAAACTGGGACTCTTTTCCCTGGAGAAGAGGAGACTTAGAGGGGATATGATAGAGACTTACAAGATCATGAAGGGCATAGAGAGAGTGGAGAGGGACAGAGAGAGACAGATAGAAAGACGGAGAGAGCGAGCTCGAAAGAAAGAGAGAGAGAAAGGGAGAGAGAGATAGATAGATAGATAGATAGAGAAAGATTGGAGAAACTGGGACTCTTTTCCCTGGAGAAGAGGAGACTTAGAGGGGATATGATAGAGACTTACAAGATCATGAAGGGCATAGAGAGAGTGGAGAGGGACAGAGAGAGACAGATAGAAAGACGGAGAGAGAGAGCTCGAAAGAAAGAGAGAGAGAAAGGGAGAGAGAGATAGATAGATAGAGAAAGATTGGAGAAACTGGGACTCTTTTCCCTGGAGAAGAGGAGACTTAGAGGGGATATGATAGAGACTTACAAGATCATGAAGGGCATAGAGAGAGTAGAGAGGGACAGATTCTTCAAACTTTCGAAAAATAAGAGAACAAGAGGGCATTCGGAAAAGTTGAAAGGGGACAGATTCAAAACGAATGCTAGGAAGTTCTTCTTTACCCAACGTGTGGTGGACACCTGGAATGCGCTTCCAGAGGACGTTATAAGGCAGAGTACGGTACTGGGGTTCAAGAAAGGATTGGACAATTTCCTGCTGGAAAAGGGGATAGAGGGGTATAGATAGAGGATTACTGCACAGGTCCTGGACCTGTTGGGCCGCCGCGTGAGCGGACTGCTGGGCACGATGGACCTCGGGTCTGACCCAGCAGAGGCATTTCTTATGTTCTTATGTTCAGCTTTCTCCCCCCACAGATCCACCTTAAACACTCTACACAGGACTGCCGTAAGAAAACACCGTCCTGCACCTCCCACTCAGAACCTAAGCTTCATTTCCTACATTTTGAGAAGGAAAACAAAAATTAGGTCAAACCTGAGAAGGTTTTATCTCTTGCAAGCTGTTAAATGCACATTCATAATGAGGCCTAGTTAAGAAGCATGCCCACGCTTCCCTTCCTTTGATTTAAAGGCACAGTCTGTGCCTTCACATTTTACAGAGAGGTTGATGCTTTGCTCATTTCTAACCCCACAATCCCTCCCTCATATTGACCTTATCCAAAAGAACTGAGACCTTGGGTCAAAGACTAAGAATGTTATAATGCCTCTGTATCGCTCCATGCTGGGACCTCACCTTGAGTATTGTGCTCAGTTCTGGTCTCCTTAGCTCAAGATAGATATATTGGCGCTAGAAAAGGTTCAAAGAAGAGCGACCAAGATGATAAAGGGGTTGGAACTCTTCTCGTATGAGAAAAGACTAAAAAGGTTAGGGCTCTTCAGCTTGGAAAAGAGACAGCTGAGGGGAGCTTTGATTGAAGTTTACAAAATCCTGAGTGGAGTAGAACGGGTACAAGTGGATCGATTTTTCACTAGGGAACACTCGATGAAGTTACAGGGAAATACTTTTAAAACCAATAGGAGGAAATTTTTTTTTCACTCAGAGAATAGTTAAGCTCTGGAACGCGTTGCCAGAGGTTGTGGTAAGAGCAGAGAGCGTAGCTGGTTTTAAGAAAAGTTTGGACAAGTTCCTGGAGGAAAGGTTCATAGTCTGTTATTGAGAAAGACATGGGGGAAGGCTCTGCTTGCCCTGGATCGGTAGCATGGAATGTTACTACTCTTTGGGATTCTAGAATCTTGTTACTCTATAAGGATTCCAGAATCTTGATATTCTTTCAGATTCTCTATGGAGCGTTGCTACTCTTTGGGATTCTAGAATCTTGTTACTCTCTGGGTTTCCGGAATCTTGCTATTCTTTCAGATTCTGTATGGAATGTTGCTACTCTTTGGGATTCTAGAATCTTGTTACTCTCTGGGATTCCGGAATCTTGTTAGTCTTTGAGATTCTGTATAGAATGTTGCTATTCTTCGGGATTCTAGAATCTTGTTACTCTGGGATTCCGGAATTTTGCTATTCTTTCAGATTCTGTATGGAATATTGATACTCTTCGGGATTCTAGAATCTTGTTACTCTCTGGGATTCCGGAATCTTGCTATTCTTTCAGTTTCTGTATGGAATGTTGCTACCCTTTGGGATTCTAGAATCTTGTTACTCTCTGGGATTCCGGAATCTTGCTAGTCTTTCAGATTCTGTATGGAATCTTGCTATTCTTTGGGATTCTAGAATCTTGTTACTCTCTGGGATTCCGGAATCTTGCTAGTCTTTCAGATTCTGTATGGAATGTTGCTACTCTTTGGGATTCTAGAATCTTGTTACTCTGGGATTCCGGAATTTTGCTATTCTTTCAGATTCTGTATGGAATATTGATACTCTTCGGGATTCTAGAATCTTGTTACTCTCTGGGATTCCGGAATCTTGCTATTCTTTCAGTTTCTGTATGGAATGTTGCTACCCTTTGGGATTCTAGAATCTTGTTACTCTCTGGGATTCCGGAATCTTGCTAGTCTTTCAGATTCTGTATGGAATCTTGCTATTCTTTGGGATTCTAGAATCTTGTTACTCTCTGGGATTCCGGAATCTTGCTAGTCTTTCAGAGTCTGTATGGAATGTTGCTACTCTTTGGGATTCTAGAATCTTGTTACTCTCTGGGATTCCGGAATCTTGCTAGTCTTTCAGATTCTGTATGGAATGTTGCTACTCTTTGGGATTCTAGAATCTTGTTACTCTCTGGGATTCCGGAATCTTGCTAGTCTTTCAGATTCTGCATGGAATGTTGCTACTCTTTGGGATTCTAGAATCTTGTTACTCTCTGGGATTCCGGAATCTTGCTATTCTTTCAGATTCTGTATGGAATGTTGCTATTGTTCGGGATTCTAGAATCTTGTTACTCTCTGGGATTCCGGAATCTTGCTATTTTTCAGATTCTGCATGGAATGTTGCTACTCTTTGGGATTCTAGAATCTTGTTACTCTCTGGGATTCCGGAATTTTGCTATTCTTTCAGATTCTGTATGGAATGTTGCTACTCCTTGGGTTTTGGCTAGGTTCTGGTGACTGGATTGGCCACTGTGAGAACGGGCTACTGGGCTTGATGGGCCATTGGTCTGACCCAGTAAGGCTATTCTTATGTTCCCAGTATATTCAACGCCAGCTACTTCCTGCCCATTCCACAGGTCAGCTCTGGCTGTGTAACACAATATTCTAGATATAGCAGTGAAAAATCCTCACAGGCAATGTCTGTAACTAAATTCCCAGCATGCCCTGGTTATGCAGCCATCATCACTGTCGTGTTCTTTCACCTGTAGCCCCATAAGTCAGCTTTCCCAACGTCTTTCTGGTGTGGGGACACAGTAGCACACCCCCCTGTACAGTATGCTATCTGCCACCCGCCCTCTTGCTGTATATCATGCTGTGCCAGATACTGAGGTAGAAATCAAATTCATTTGAACTTGGCTTTTCTCAAAATGTAATACTTCCTCCCTCTATGGTATTCTAAGTCACTCTAAACATTCTTTCTACTAAGTTCCTGTAACCCTTACTTTGGAGTTCCTGTAAACCGTGCCGAGCTCTACAATTGTGGAGATGATGCGGTATATAAAGTTAAGCTTATCTTAGCTTAGGCATGAACTTAAGCTTAGCTTAGCTTAGGCACGAACTTGAAAATCCTGACTGGCTGAGCTTCGTTACACAGGACCTTTTTTCTTTGTATTGATGCAAAAGCCTATTTGGAAACTGACCCCTGGTGGCTGACAGCAGAAAGTCCTTCTCCAGCCAGGTTTTAGCAGCCCCCAAACATTGACTCTGGCACCCTAACAAAATGTAGATTGATTTTCTTTCTTCTTTTTTTTATTAGAAATGTTTTCAACTTCAGAAGATGAGCAATTTTCAAGATCCTCTATCAATCTTCCAGAAATCGCAAAGAAGCTTTAAGGGCCGACACCGTTCTTCATCTTCTGCCCTAGAAACTTCATTGGCTCCCTATCCTTTCTGCATACAGTTCCAACTCCTCTTACTCACCTACAAGTGTATTCGCTCTGCAGTTCCTCAGTATCTCTCCTCTCTCCCCCCCCTCATTGGCTAAATCTCTCTCATCTGTACCCTTCTCCTCTACCACCAACTCTAGACTCCATCCCTTCTACGTTGCTGCACCAAATGCCTGGAACAAACGTCCTGACTCAATACATCAAGCTCCGTCTCTGGCAATATTGAAATCCACACTCCGAGCCCCAATATCTGTCTTCTCATTCCCTCTGATGCAACTTCTTGACTAGATTGCAAGCTCTTTTGAGCAGGGACTGTCTCTTCTGTGTTTTGATGTACAGCGCTACGAATGTCTAGTAGCACTACAGAAATGGATTAATAGCAGTAGAAATGCACTGTTCAAGTTCACCCATGCGATTCTTAAAGGCAGGAAGTAACTTTTTCCAATAGCTTATCACAAGCGTATTTTATATCACACAAGTGCAGGTCTTACTTATCTGGGAGGGAGGGGAGAACATAAGAATTGCGGCTGCTGGGTCAAAGCCCAGCGCCCTAACTGAAAGTAGCCTTACCTGCGTACGTTCTGGTTCAGCAGGAACTTATCTAACTTTGTCTTGAATCCCTGGAGGGTGTTTTCCCCTATAACAGCCTCCGGAAGAGCGTTCCAGTTTTCTACCACTCTCTGGATGAAGAAGAACTTCCTTACGTTTGTACGGAATCTATCCCCTTTCAACTTTAGAGAGTGCCCTCTCGTTCGCCTTACCTTGGAGAGGGTGAACAACCTGTCTTTATCTACTAATGTCTTGATCATGTCCCCTCTCAATCTCCTCTGTTCAAAGGAGAAAAGGCCCAGTTTCTCTAATCTCTCGCTGTACGGCAACTCCTCCAGCCTCTTAACCATTTTAGTCACTCTTCTCTGGACCCTTTTGAGTAGTACAATGGCCTTCTTCATGTACAGCGACCAGTGCTGGACGCAGTATTCCAGGTGGGGGCGTACCATGGCCCGGTACAGCGGCATGATAACCTTCTTCGATCTGTTCGTGATCCCCTCCTTTATCATTCCTAGTATTCTGTTCGCCCTTTTCACCGCCGCCACACATTGTGCGGACGGCTTTATCGACTTGTCAATCAAAACTCCCAAGTCTCTTTCTTGGGAGATCTCTCCAAGTACCACCCCAGACATCCTGTATTCGTGCATGAGATTTTTGTTACCGACATGCATCACTTTACACTTATCCATGTCGATGCCCATTTCTCCAGCTTAATTATGTCACGTTGCAGATCTTTGCAATCCTTACCTTAAAAGATCTTTGTCATTTAAATATGAGGATGGAGGTAATGCTGAAAAACGTAAGAAGTCAGATGCAGAATTTTTCCAAGGAAGTAGCAGATAAACTTGCAAATGTGGATTCAAATATTGGTAATTTGACAAACGTATGATGTTGGTAGAAAAGCAGTTAGTGAACTATCAGTCTTTTCGTTAGCATCTATTAAAGATTCATTAAATATACATTATAAATTGGAGATGTGCTATCTTTGCTTTTTGTGGAGAATCTTTGGCATGTCACCATTCGCAGCTCACCTTTGCTCTTGTTTGGGACTGTTCCTCACTACTTTCCACGTTCAAAAGGAGTTGCAGCTTTCCTTAAGTGGTCTATCCAGATTGCTCTGAAATGCATCTTGCTGAAATGGCTTGAGGCCGAAGCTCCGGACTATTCCCTTTGGAGATGCCACATGATTTCTCTTCTGATGTGGGAGCGAAGGGATGTGACTGATTTGTCTTCTCGCCAGGGCCGCCTTTCCAGACCACTTGGGAACCTTTTTGGACTACTTTGACCCCTCTGGCTCGTAGCCGGATACTTAATTGATGATTCTTGTTTGTACCTATCCTTTTGTTTAGCTTGGTGCTGTACTTTCTTTTCTCATTCTTTGCTACTATGTATTTGGAAGGAGGACCCAGGGGTGGGAGGGGGGTTGTTTTGGTTGGGGTTCTTTTGGGGACATTTCATACTCTATTGAGCTGGTTTTGTACTTTGTTGTGTTGCCCTGTTGCTTTCTTGATTGCTCAATAAAAATATACAGTGGTGCCTCGCATAACGAACGCCTCGCACAGCGAACGCTGCACACAACGAACTTCATGTCTTGATTCATACAACGAACTTCGTTTCACACAACGAAGTCGCCCGAGCTTCCACGATCGCTGCCGATGTATTGCATCCTTCCGCACAGGCACTGCAGGCAGTCGTTAGTCACTGCTCTTAACGCGTTTCACATAACGAACTTTTCGCATAACAAACTTGCTCCTGGAACGAATTAAGTTCGTTGTGTGAGGCACCACTGTATTTGACTATAAATTGGAGATGTTAGAAAATCAGACAAGAGCAAGGACTTTACGTTTTGTTAATCTTCCTTCTGAGGAAGTATCTCAAGGAGATACTGCGGGTGATAAATGTCATTTTCAAATGATTATTATAGTCCCCAAAAGAAAAAACTACCCACAGAAGAGGGTCTGGATCAATCGGTCGCTGCAGAGGTTAGAAACATAGAAACATAGAAAGATGACGGCAGAAAAGGGCCATGGCCCATCAAGTCTGCCCACCCACCCCAAACTACCCTCCAGGGGTACCCTCGACCAAAGACCAGATCCAGACCCGTGCTACTCGATTAGTTGCATGCTTCAATGAATCGGAGAAGATTCTTAGTTCAGAAAATAGAGAAAGCACATTCTGTGGGGATAAAGTTTCCATTTTCCCCGATGTTGCTAAAATTACACAGCTTAGGAGGACATTTCCCTGGAAGTCAAGAGAAAGACTATGAGTTCCTTTTACGAAGCCGCACGACTTTTAATCAAACTACCGCCTGCTCAAGAGGAGGCGGTAGTGGCTGGCGTGGCTGGCGGTTTAGCGCGTACTATTACATGCATTAATCTGCTTCATAAAAGGAGCTCTATGTTTTTCGGGACCCATTACAGCTAGAATCATTTTTTAAAGGAAAAATGTAATTTCATTTGTTTTGTTTTGAGGTTTACGGGGGTAATAATGTAATATTTGAGGGGGCTTTTCTTCCATTGATTTGCCTTAGTTGGTTTTTCTTTCTCTTAGGTAATGTTTGCCTAATTATTCCATATCCTTACGGTGCAAAGGGAGGCAGAAAACATCTCTCTCCCTGCTTGATGCATCAATTGACCTCACACAACACACATTCAAACATCTTCACAGAAGAACCGGGCGTAAGCGGACAGAAAACAGAGAAAGACGGGAGTTCGATTGAAAGGTCACTTGGACACACAAAGTCAGAGGCGTGAAGAAAGTACAAGAGGTTTATTACAGCATGCTGGACCCCTGAGCTCCAAGCTGGCTCAGAAGTGCCGAAACCAGGAAGTTACAGAGATATTGATTCATTTTTCTGGCTATACAACTGAATTCTAGAAAAAGCTTTTCACGTGTTACTTTTCTTAACACTCATTGGTTCTAAGCTCACACTAGCAGGTCACTTATCTAACTCTTACAGTTAAATGTACAGAAGGGCAGGGTACATCATGGCTCAAACTCTTATCTATTCAGCTTACAATGTGGTAAGGTAGGGACATACATTTTAGGCAGATGAAGTCAATAGATTATACACTGTTTTCAGCTATGTAGGCCAGAGCAATATTTTAAACAACAGTTAACCATTTCATGACCCTACATTCCCCCCTTTCAGGACAGACTGGCCCAAAATAATGCATGCCCAAGTCTGTTCCTGAGAAGTGTACTGGGGTGTAAGGGTGTCCAGAAAAGGAATGATTGTATACAGAGGAGCCGAAAGAGGGGGCAGAGACTGGCAGCTTGGGCCGTGCGGTCGGCAAGGGCATTGGCACGAGAGACAAGGTCCGTCACGCGTCTGTAAGCATGGCAGTGCATAACAGAAACACGTGAGGGTAGTTGTACGACCTCAAGAAGGTCAAGAATGAGGGGAGCATGATGGATCAGGCGGCCAGAGGCTGTAATGAAACCTCGATATTTCCAGATGGCCCTATGGGAATGCAAGGTAAAGAAAGCATATTTGGAATCAGTGTAGATGTTGCAAGACTAAAGAAGCAGAATATCGCAGGGCAGAAGTGAGGGCATACAGCTCAGCTTCTTGTGCGGAAGTGCCAGAGGGCAGAGGCCTGAGTCAGAAGTTTTTGAGGCATCATACAGAGCAAGAGGAGAGAAATCAGGGATCCAGATGGGACAGTATCCTGCAATACTGAGAAAGATGCTCAGAGCCTTGCAGTTATCAGGGACAGGGAGACTACAGACAGCCTGGACACGGGTGTAGGAAGGGACCTGGTACCCTGGGAGATTTGAAAGCCAAGGTAGGTGACACAAGGAAGGCATACTTGAAATCAATGTAAATATGGCCACAGGAAAATTTAAAAGACAGACCCACTATCTGAAAGACTCAGATAAATAATAATAATAACAGTTTATATACCGCAATACTGTAAAGTACTATGTGGTTTACAAAAGATTAGAGAAGGTACAAAATAATTGAACTTAAGATGTCTACTAATACATAAGAATTGTTCTCAATCCCTATTCTATATCAGGTTCCTACCCCAAAGAGCTGACTTGTAAAAATTAAGTAAAATGCAGTTCTGGATCCACCCACTAAGCAGGGTAGTCTGACACAAGCGCTCTCTAAAGCAGCAGTCCCTTCACTATCAGCTGACTGGCAAAAATATTTACTTCCTTATAAAAGCATTCCTAAAAATTACATTCTTATTCCCAAAAGTTACATTTTTATACTAAGCTTACATGATTTATAAAAAGAAATACAAAACAAAGATTGGAATATACAGTAAAACTTTGGATTGCAAATAACTTGGTTTGCAAGTGTTCTATAAGACAAGCAATGATTAAATTTTATATACCAGCAACGTCTTGCAATACACGTACATACAGTATAGAAGCATCACATTTTCACAACTGAGCCAATGGTTCCTCTCTATATGACACTGCAGAAATGCAGTGACTGTTCCAAACGAGCAAGGGCTTGCAATACAAGTATGTATATTTTTGTACACGAGTGCCCTGGACTACAAGCATGCTTCTGGAACAAATTATGCTCCCAAACCAAGGTTTTACTGTACTCACAAGTTTAAACATTGTTCATTTTTTTTCTTTTTACAATCAACATGGGTCTCAGTAGAGACTTACTCCCCCTTCCTACAGAATTTCACAAAGGAGAGAGAGTTGCTTAAAGATCAAAGAGATCAAATTACAGATGTAGTCCTTTTCAGAATTTTTAAATTAGACAAATAACTTCTAAATTTAGACATAGAACTTCATTTTAGCATGGAATATAAGTTCCAGAAATCATATTTTTCGTTTATATTTATTTCATTTATATTTATATAACATAGCCAAAAACTTCAAATGCAAAACCACTTATCTGTTTCAGGAGAAACCGCATTTGAAGTGCTACACACTTCATGGCCCTTATCACAAAAGGAGGAGGAGGGGTACTCCCCTCTCCTGCTTTAAACAACTGACAGTTTAAACTTCACTAATCCATTTGGACAGACAGAACTCATAAAGAACCCGGGATACTGCAGGACTTGGGAATCAGATGAAGGGAAGAATTTGGCAAGGTCTGAAGCAAGGACGGTGCTGAATAGAGTGGGGCTAATTTTAAAGCTCTGGGATAGACGAGTCCAGGTTACTTGGGAGGTTTGTCCAGTGGAAGGGTTTTCCCATTGGAACTCAAAAGTTGGCTGACTGAAAGAGGAACCGACAGCAAACGAATGCATAAAAACCTGACGGGTTATGTCCTTTTCCAGGGAGCCAGAGGGGGCCAGCCCACACCAAATATCGGCCATTCTAACTGGCACAGACAAATAAGGGTTGATTTGTTAAGTATAATCAAAGACAAATTCCTTTTTTAAAATTAGCTAACATATCAAGGGATCCCCACAGGTAGACAGACATCCCCCCATTGTGCAATGGAGGACAAAAACACTTCCCTGAATTCCTGGCCCCGCCCATCTCCGGACTAGGGAAACGCAGTACTAACAGGTTCACACTCGCTTCGTCCTCAAGGACATCTCAGACACTCTCAAACACACAAAACACAACAGATTTCAGTTCAGTTACTCAACCAGAAAATAACAGTTCCTAGAATCCCTTTCCCACGACTTCAGCGACAGATCACGTGGCTTACTAGGCAGGAGAATAGAGACAGGATAGGGATGATCAATCCCCACTTACCAGATGGTGGCCACTCCAGGACAGAATTAAACTGATACAGATTCTTGTACTTTAAACTGAGACTAGATAAGTCAGTTGAAGCGGTCCAACGTCCTGAGGTCTGCCAACCCCCCAAAAGAAAGGCAGCCGGCTAAGCAGACACATCAGCCGTAGGACCAGAAACAAGTGACCAATCGAGTAACCAGTGGTCAAGAGACCTTCAAGTCCCTGTTCGGGCGCCAAATGAAAGGTCACTTGGACACACAAAGTCAGAGGCGTGAAGAAAGTACAAGTTTTATTCACAGCATGCATGCTGGACCCCTGAGCTCCAAGCTGGCTCAGAAGTGCCGAAACCAGGAAGTTACAGAGATATTTATTCATTTTTCTGGCTATACAACTGAATTCTAGAAAAAGCTTTTCACGTGTTACTTTTCTTAACACTCATTGGTTCTAAGCTCACACTAGCAGGTCACTAGCAGGACACTTATCTAACTCTTACAGTTAAATATACAGAAGGGCAGGTACATCATGGCTCAAACTCTTATCTATTCAGCTTACAATGTGGTAAGGTAGGGACATACATTTTAGGCAGATGAAGTCAATAGATTATACACTGTTTTCAGCTATGTAGGCCAGAGCAATATTTTAAACAACAGTTAACCATTTCATGACCCTACACGATGGGTATAAAATTGGAATTTTCATTCAGAGAAGTCCATTAGGACTAGAGGATAAAAACCTGCAGATATGAAAGGAACCAGGTCCAGGAGAAAAGCAGATAATCTCTTCTTTATGAAAGTGATGATAAGAGGAAGGAAGTTGGAATTTACAGGTCCAGGAGTTTGACAGCAAAATGAACAAAGATCTTTCTTAAGAGAAAACCATGATGAACTAAGTTGACGCAAGGCAGAGTGGCCTTTACCAGACATAGATCACATCAGATAAATTTGATTGCTGGATTACTAGAAAATTAGATCAAAGAGGTTCCTTGGGGCTGACCAGAAAACGTGGAGCCCGGGATGTAGATCCAGAGGTGATGGACTGCATGACAAGCCTCGCTAAGTGAATTTCTCTCCTACGTGGCACTTGCCGAACCCCGTCCTCCTCTTCCTCGTACCGAGTCCTTCACTGCTGGCCACAGCCATCCTTCCATGATCAGATCTGCCTCCTGCACGCCAGCACCTCGGCCCAGCACTCTCTAAGAAGAGCTTGATGCTACGGAGCTGCCCTCTCTCCAGAGTCTTGTCATTAATCACCCATGTCAAGGAGCACCAGAGCCTCTGCTTAAAATGCAGCCTTAGTGCCGCGGAAGGAGAAACGGTGTCAATGTGCTCCCTGCAAGCAGCTTACCCAACGCTGCTTAATTACAGTCCATAATTACGTTTTGCATCTTGAATGTTAATTGATGTCCAAAGTATAAGGCGAATGTCCTGAATAACCTGCCCCCCCCCCACGCCATCTTTTTGCTTCCTCACCCACCACTTTAGAACAGATTGGTCTTCCCTGGTGCCATGACCCCTGACCCACACCATGGCATTTGATTGGAGGGAGAGGCATTTACAGAAAGTGGACAAAATCTTGCTTATGGGCTTCAGAGCTGAAGCAGGGTGGGGGGGTCACACCACAAGTTCAAAAGCAGCCACTTTCATTTGCATAAGCACCCCTTTGCCCCAAACTCAGCACTGTGTCTTCCAAACTCTCTGCCCTTTGCTAGGAAGCAGCACTGGAAAATATGGAAGGGGCACGAGAGAGAGAGAGGAAGGGAGTGAGCACAGCAAGGAGACTTTACTGTCATGCAGGGGTGCAACCCATAAGAGGAGAACTGAAGGTGGTGTCACCGTTTCCTTGTACCCACCCAGGTTAACCTCAATCCTGGCTAAAACAAGGGCTTAGCACTCATATGAACAAGGCTTAAAATCTATAGCAGTGAATCCGAATCCTTCTGTGAAGCATTCCAGGAGCCTGGTTTCATAGTGCAGCATCTCCCCCTACCACCAAGAATCAAGGCCTTTCCCTACTCCCTCCTTACATCCCAGCAGCATCTCCCCTACCACCAAGAACCCAGGCCTTTCCCCACTACCTCCCTACTTCCCAGCAGCATCTCCCCCTACCACCAAGAACCCAGGCCTTTCCCCACTCCCTCCCTACATCCCAGCAGCATCTCCCCCTACCACCAAGAACCCAGGCCTTTCCCCACGTCCTCCCTACTTCCCAGCAGCATCTCCCCCTACCACCAAAAACCCAGTCCTATTCCCACTCCCTCCCTACATCCCAGCAGCATCTCCCTCTTCAATCAAGAACCCAGGCCTCTCCACACTCCCTCCCTGCAACCCAATCCCACAAAGAAGCATTTCCCCTAAACAAGAGCCCTCTCCCCACATCATCATCTCTTATTTTTTTGGTAGGGGAGGTGCGGGGGACAGGGCTGAATGGCAGGCAGCCTCCTGCCTACAACAGAATCAAATAAGTCTATTAAAATGCTTCTGAGCAGGGCAGGGAATTGGGTTTTCCCTCTGGGTTGTGGTGAAATTAGGGAGAAAGGCGATGGTGCAGTCAAGGCGGGTGTCCCTGGGATTACCGTCACTATTTCTACTGCGATACAAAGTGTGCACAGATAACCACAAAAAGAGACAAATGAGAACGCACACTGCATCAGACTGGACACTGACAGCCATCGTTTCTTTCTGGTGGGTACGTTAGTTCCAAAGACCCCAGAAGCTGTGCCACGTGGTCACCGGCCATTTTTTCTGCTGGAGATTGCAGTGAATGAGACCTTTCGGCTGTAAGTGTGACACTGTGAATGGGGCCACTGAAACGCTAACCCCGCTGTGATCCCTATGCCTTGCAGTGAGGAACTGGCCGCCTGTATTTCTCTGGCGCACACGGAGGTGGGCTTGTGGATTTTGCTCTGCTTTTCACCTCCTCCCTCTGGTAAGGAGGCTCCAAGCCCTTCCTGGAGTAGGGCCTTCGGCCTCCTTCCCATTTCTGACATGGCTTTCCGCTTTCATGCGTCTGCTAAAGCTGTTCAATCATTTTTATCTCGGCAAAGGAATGGGCTCACTGCAAGGCACATAATTAAATTGCACAAATATACCCTCAGCTTGAAATCTAATTTATTTCTGGTGCTCATTACTAGAAGGAGGCTATTATGAAATAGAGAACTTTCCTCAGTGTTAAGAATGAAAGACTGACTTGAGACGTTTTTAAACTGATGATTGTGTCCTAAATCAATTTAAAGCTGGTTAGAGCTGAAATATGATCCGTGTGGCCTGTAATGCTAATGTGTGGCTTTGGCTTCTGTAGCGTGAGGGGAGGAATCCCTGCGAGACTCAGGCAGCTCCTGCCTCGAACACTTGGCGGTTCCAAATCATGTCTCCTAGTTCTACACCTTCCTGCTCTGTGAAAGATTTGTTTCTTGTGCACTGATAGGTTGGAGGAGGAACTATACAGTTCATGATAGGATAGTGGGATGGGGGAGGGAGGGAGGGAGGGAGGGAAGGAAGGGTGAGCTTGAGGCTGAGCTGTAGCTTGGAAGGGAACAAACAAATCAACCAAAAAGATATTCTGCTGGCCCTAAGTTGGGAGAATCGATGGTGATCTGAAGGTTGGTGGGAAGACTCCTGTTCTCAGAAGACCTGCTAACTCTTCAGAGCTCCTCGTAGATTTCCAACCAAGGTCGAATCAAAGTTCAAAGTGATAATAAGCTATTGTGTTCCAAAAGAAAAGACTGATGGGGAAAAGCCCCGCTGAAAGCAAAAGAATCACTGGTAGCAGATTCAGATTCAGTTCTCAGCACCTAAGAAATTTGGGAGAGGGGACCTAAAGCCTACTTGCCTGCCCCCCCCCCCCCCAACGCAGGTCCTGCACATCTAGGACACTTTCCTCCCCTTCTCTTACACTTTGGGTTTCCTGTGGACCTTTACCAAGTTCTCACACATCCCAAGTACCCAACAGCTTCAATCTCTTAAGTCCTCTTCACCCCTCTTCCTCTAGATTCATGGATTAAGTTCCCTTTACTCACTGGTGGCCTGACCAGGACTCAAGTGATTCTTTCCTCTCCTCTTACATTAGAAACATAAGAACATCAGCTTTGCCATACTGGGACAGACCAAAGGTCCATCAAGTCTAATATCCTGTTTCCAGCAATGGCCAATCCAATAGATTTACATAAGAACATAAGAATTGCCATCTCTGGATCAGATCCTAGGTCCATCAAGTCCGGCGATCCGCGCACGCGGAGGCCCTGCCAGGTGTACCCTGGCATAGTTTTAGTCCCCATATCACTCTAAGCTTCTCATAAGGAGATGGGCATCTAGTTTACCCTTAAATCCTAGAACAGTGGATTCCGCAATAACCTCCTCTGGGAGAGCATTCCAGGTGTCCACCACTCGTTGCGTGAAGCAGAACTTCCTGATATTTGTTCTGAATTTGTCCCCCCTTAACTTCAGTCCATGTCCTCTTGTCCGTGTTACATTGGACATTGTAAATAATTTTTTTTCCTGCTCTACTTTGTCGATTCCTTTCAGTATTTTGAAAGTCTCAATCATATCCTCTCGCAGTCTCCTTTTCTCAAGGGAGAACAATCCCAGTCTCTTAAGTCGTTCCTCTTATTCCAAGTTCTCCATACCTTTTATTAGCTTCGTTGCTCGTCTCTGCACTCTCTCCAGCAGTTTTATATCCTTCTTTAGGTATGGAGACCAATGTTGGACGCAGTATTCCAAGTGTGGTCTGATCATCGCTCTATAAAGCGGCATTATTACTTTCTCTGATCTACTCGTGATTCCCTTCTTTATCAAGCTGCTTATCCTAGAAATAAGCAGTGGATTTTAGGAAATGGTCTAAACCTTTTTTAAACCCTGCTAAGCTAACTGCTTTTACCACATTCTCTGGCAATGAATTCCAGAGTTTAATTAAACATTGAGCAAAGAAATATTTTCTCCAGTTTGTTTTAACCTCTGGACAGATGTTCGATATACACCGTTCAGTACTCCTGAGTCAATCTTTGCTTCTTCCTGGATCTTCTCTCCTTATGAGGCAGACAGAGTAAGATAACACCTCCAGTGCGGGATGGGGGGTCATGGCACTCCAAAACTGGATCCCTCAGGAGCTGTTACTTCACTGAAACCCACATATGATGCTCCTTCCCCCATTCCTTCTAGAGTCAACAAACAAGCAGCCGCTTTCGCCCCCGTTCCTCCTGAACGCAAACAAGTGGCCATGTTTTACCTTCTGCTCCTTCTACCTGCAGCTCACACACAGCAGAACAGAGAGCACAAAGACACAAACCAACCTAACATTAAGAAAAAGCCGGACAGAAATCAAGTCCTCTCCCCTGGAAAAGGACAAGTGCGTGCGTGTTGCTTACTTACAGGGGTCTGGGGTCAAAGGAGATTCCAAAAGCCTGGAGAGCTGAGACACAGCAGAGACTCTCCCCCCCCCCTCCCCCAGCCCCTCTTCACATCAAGTAGAAGTCAGTTCAGCAAGCTGGAAGCCAAAGAGTGGATGGGATTAAAGGTACTGCTGGATGATCAGGGGCAATTTAATTTATTTCTCTCCTAATAGAATCAGCCCATTTCAGTCTCAAGTAATATTAGTTTTTCCCTAACACACAGTTCTTCCTCCTCCTCTGCCCTGCATTTGAACAAGGGCAAACTGAAAGGTCTGGGGGTCTCCTGTAACATCTGGGGGGGGGGGGTACAACACGGGACAACTGGAGGGCGTCAGCCGTCCCTTTGGAGAATTTGCAAAAGCTCAGTGATTCTGAGACAAGGCAGAGAAAGAGAAGCGCCAGAAATCCCTTTCTAACCGCAGGCCAAATCCCACTTCACATACATCATCGTGTCCACACGGAGCTGTTTGCCTAAACCCTTGACTGCCTTATGCTCTGGGGATTTTCCAGCACTTCCCACATTTCTAATCCAATGCACATGATCTGTATCCCCAGCTAAAAGCACCGACACCAAGGAAGCCCATGTGGACAGTACGTTTGGTCAGACAGAGGAGGGAATTTTTGTCATGTCCGTCTAGCTGCATAAATGGCTTGGAGAAGCGTTCGCAGCCACTATCCAGGGGGGTTTCTGGTGTGACCTTTTTGCCCTTAGAGTTTAGAAGGCCGATGCAGCATCACGAAACATTCATTTACCAGCATTGCGTTTTTAGGTCTCTCCTCCCCCACTTTATAATTAAGCATGCTCTTAATGGAAAAGCTGCATCACAGCTCACCGCCCCGGGTTAGGCCACAGTTTCTGCATCCTCACCTTGCTGTCTCTGCTGGATGGGCTGCGATGTCTCAGGCTCTCTGGCTAGTTACAGAACACCAACATCTGCTTACAGTACCAGATCCAAGGATGGACAAAAGGATTTAGGGTTACTGCATTCTAAACCAAGCTCTGAACCACCTGTATCTTGATGGGGCCTGTGCAGATCAGTCTAAATGCTGAAACTACGTGGGAATTTTTGGGGTTTTTTAACCACATATCTAAAATTTCCAGGGGGCTCATTAAATTCTCCAGCAGCTCTTCCAAGCGTCAGGGGGAGTTTCGTCTGACCCAGAGAGAGGTAATCCAGCTCCTGAGACAAACTGGAAAAGACCCACCCTCCAGATCACCAATTGCTAACCTTAGTGACTCCAGTCTTGCTGCGATACCACATAATGAAGTGAGGCAGGCTGACTCCCACACTCAGTGCTGAGCTTGGATGTTCAATGCTGGGACATTTCTGATGATCAGCACTGACTATCCGGTCTATTTTTGGTTGCTACAAACTTTTTTCTTTTTTTTTGGGGGGGGGGGTGGAGCTGCTCCTTGTGACCCTGGACAAGTCACTTAATCCCCCCATTGTCCCAGGTACATTAGATAGATCATGAGCCCACTGGGACAGTCAGGGGAAAATGCTGGAGTACCTGAATAAATTCATGTAAACTGTTCTGAGCTCTTCAAGGATAGAAAATTGAATAAAGTGTGTGAAAAGTTTCAGCTTCTGGTAACCAGAGCTGAGATTGTGATGTCATAACGCCTAAGAGACAACCTCAGCAGTGATGTCACAATGGCTTGATCGTCCTATACTTGGCTCCCATAAGAACAAAAGAATAGCTATACTGGGTCAGATTAATGGTCCATCAAGCCCAGTATCCTTTTTCCAACAGTGGCCAACCCAGGTCCCAAGTCCCTGGCAGAAACCCAAATAGTATCAACATTCCAGGGCTGAGATTGTGATGTCATAACGCCTCATTCCACCAATGCCTAAGAGCCAACCTCATCAGTGATGTCACAATGGCTGGATTCTCCTACACTTGGATCATTTTTACTACATTTTGGTTTCAAGAGTGGTGCAGTGGTTAAAGCTACAGCCTCAGCACCCTGGGATTGTGGATTCAAACCCACACTGCTCCTTGTGACCCTGGGCAAGTCACTTAATCCCCCCATTGCCCCAGGTACATTAGATAGATTATGAACCCATCAGGACAGACACGGAAAAATGCTGGAGTATCTGAATAAATTCATGTAAACCGTTCTGATCTACCCTGGGAGAACGGTATAGAAAATGGAATAATAGTGTGAAAAGTTTCAGCCTCTGATAACCAGAGCAGGTAAAAACATAAGAATTGCCGCTGTTGGGTCAGACCCGTGGTCCATCGTGTCCAGCAGTCCGCTCACGCGGTGGCCCTCTGGTCTAAGACCAGCGCCCTGACTGAGACTAGCCCTACCAGCGCACGTCCTTGTTCTGTAGAAATTTGTCTAACTTTGTGTTGAATCCCTGGAGGGTGTTTTCCCCTATAACAGCCTCCGGAAGAGTGTTCTAGTTTTCTACCACTCTCTGGGTGAAGAAGAACTTCCTTACGTTTGTACGGAATCTGTCCCCTTTTAACTTTAGAGAGTGCCCTCTCGTTCTCTCTCCCTTGGAGAGGGTGAACAACCTGTCTTTATCTACCAAGTCTAAGGTATTGTGACGTCATAAGGCCTCATTTCTACCAATAAGAGCCAACCTCTTCAGTGATGTCACAATGTCACTTTTACTACATTTTTATTTCTAGTGTGGCACAAGTCACTTAATCCCCCCATTGTCCCAGGTACTTTAGATAGATTGTGAGCCCACCAGGATAGAAGGAAAAATGCTTGATTAGCTGAATAAATTCCTGCTCTCCTTGGAGAACAGTATAGAAAATTAAATAAATATATCTATCTCTTTTTTTTTTTTTTTTTAACTAAGCCACAGTAGAGGTTTCTACCACGGCCCTGAGCGTTAAATGCTCCAAAACTCAGAGAATTCCTATGAGTTTTGAGCATTTAGTGCTCCAGGCCATAATAGAAACCCTCTACTGCAGCTTAGTAAGGGGGGGGAGGGGATTCACCAGCTAAGCCACTATTAAGCACTGGCTGGCTAAGTTTATAGTGGCCAAAGATAGAGCAGCTACTTTGGCCACTAAACATAGGCAGCCAGTGCTCTTAAATCTGCGACATTGCCAGCTCTCTGCCAAGCAGTAATATTCAGTGGCCACCTCACCTTAACCAGCTTCGCACTATGTGACTAGCCAAGAGCCATTCCCGGCTGGTTAAACAGCACTGAATAAGGTTTACAGAGGCAATAATGCCACTTCCTTCTTATTCTCACACCTGACCAGCATTATTTCAAAGGCCCCAGCCAGGCTGGGTCTTCAGGATGCCCACTGGATATATTTTGTGGCAGGAGGAGAAGCAGTGCCAGTGGACGAGCGCCCCGATTCATTCTGAGCAGACTACACTTGGCATGCTCCGGGGTAGGAAGCCCAACAGCCCCTCTCTCCCCCCAAGGAAAGACTCTTACACTCAGTGGCCTCCATCAAGAAGCCTCCCATAGAAATAGTAGCACAGTAAGGTCACTTGATCACGTTTTATTAAGCCCAGGATCCTGCATGTTTGATATATAGCTTTAATTAAATTTTAAGTCAAAGAACACAGTCTCTCATATTTTATCCTGCCGAGCCGTGTTTGACGACAGCGCTTAATCATGGTGTATAAAAACTTCCCATCGCCGATGACAAATGGTCATGAACTTTGCCTGCAGAGCTTGCCCTACTCCCATCATTCATAACACAAAACCAACCTCCAACACACCTGCCCTCCAGTACCTCTAAAGAAGAAAAGCCAGCAAAAAGGGTTCTTAACGTAGAGACGTCTGACCTCACAAAGGCAGCCACTGTGACGTCAAATGGCAGCGAATGGTTGAGGGGGGGGAGAGGAAGCAATGCTGCTGCTTGGAAGTGAAAGGACCAGCACAGTCCGTCCACCTCCATCCGTATAAGGAAGTCTCAGCGCAGCATCTGTAGGCTGGCTGCACCTGCTCCCCTCCCCCTACACCCATGAGTCCATTCTCTTTCATCTCCGCTACACAAAGAGTGGGCTCGGCAAACCTTGCTGCCTTGCCTGAGGTGCTAAACTCCGGCATGAACTAAAGAGACCTGTAATTTGCTGCCACCTGTTTCCACTTTCCCAGACAGCAGACAAACGAAGGATCTCCAACACAAAACCACTTAACCGAGTCTGTTATGGTTAAAAGCAAGTAGTTACTCTTCTGTGACATGAGGACTAACAGAAGAGGGGGACAGAGAGTAGAGAAAGACACGGGAACTCATTTTCCCGTCCCTGTGAGTTCTTTTCCTGTCCCTTCCCCATTCCTGCAAGCTCCAACTAGAGAATGACACAGGGAAAAAAATTTGTCCCTGTCACTGCCCCGCCCACACAACCACTGTCCCCACCCTGCGACCACTGTCCCCGCCCTGTCCCCGCGACTACTATCCCCGCAGCATCCATACAAACCTAAGTACTGCAATATTTAACTTATTCCTTCCTTATAAATCAAAGTTCTGGCTGCTGAGCTGGAGAAAGAGATGTTCAGCTGGCAGGGCTCTGTTTATAAATTTTTATCAACAACCAATATACTACTTTATCCTAAAGCAAAAAAATAAAATAAATAGAAATTTTTTTATACCTTTGTTGTTTGGTTTCTGCTTTCCTCATCTTCTCATTCATTAGAAGCCTTGGCCAACGCAGAAGACATCGACATCATTGGAATCTCTGAAACATGGTGGAATAAGGAAAGCAAATGGGATACAGCACTACCGGGATACAAGCTCTATCGCCAGGACAGAACAGGACAAAAAGGAGGTGGAATAGCCCTATACATAAAAGAAGGCATACAATCCACACAAATGGACACAGCAGAGACGGCCAGCAAGCCGGAATCTCTATGGGTTAAAATACCGGGAAGGAAAGGGCCTGAAATAAAGATGGGCCTATTTTATCGCCCACCGGGGCAAACCAGAGATATCGATGAGGAATTGGAAGCCGAGATAAAGCATGAATGCAAAAGCGGCAACACGGTTATTATGGGAGACTTCAACTACCCTGGGATAGACTGGAGGCTTGGAAGCTCGAAATGCACTAGGGAGACAAAATTCCTGGAAGCTACACAGGATTGTTTCATGGAACAGCTTGTTAGAGAACCGACGAGAGGAAATGCCACTCTGGATCTAATCCTAAATGGGTTAAGGGGACTTGCAAAGGAAGTAGAAGTAGTGGGACCGTTGGGAAACAGCGATCATAATATGATCAAGTTCAAGGTTGAGGTAGGAGTGTCAAAAGGCAAGACATCCATTGCGACAACTTTTAACTTCAGGAAAGGAAACTACGAAGCAATGAGGGAATTGGTAAGGAAGAAACTTAGGAACACTTCCAAAACATGGCTAACGGTAAATCATGCCTGGTCCTTCTTCAGGGACATGGTGAGCGAGGCGCAAAATCTGTATATCCCCAGATTCAGGAAGGGGTGTAAAAAGAATCGAACAAAAGACCCGGCGTGGATAACCAAAACAGTGAAGGAACGATAGGCAATAAGAAAAAATCATTCAAGAAATGGAAAAAGGACAAAACTGAGGGGAACTGGAAAGAGCACAAGAAGCATCAAAAAGAATGTCACCGTGAGGTTCGGAAAGCCAAAAGAGAGTATGAAGAGAGGCTAGCCAGGGAAGCAAGAAATTTCAAACCATTCTTCAGATATGTTAAAGGGAAGCAGCCGGCTAGAGAGGAAGTGGGACTGCTGGACGACGGAGACAGGAAGGGAGTGGTGAAGGAGGAGAAGGTAGTGGCAGAAAGGCTTAACATGTTCTTCTCGTCTGTATTTACAAACGAAAACACGTCCAACATACCGTAACCTGAGCAATTCTTCAACGGAAGTCAGGCAGAAAAATTAACATCCATAGAAGTGAGCCTTGAGGACGTTCGTAGGCAGATAGAAAAACTAAAAACTGACAAATCCCCGGGTCCGGATGGCATACATCCAAGGGTTCTGAAGGAATTAAAGGAGGAGATAGCGGAACTACTGCAGCAAATTTGCAACTTATCCCTGAAAACAGGCGAGATCCCGGAAGATTGGAAGATAGCCAACGTTACGCCCATCTTTAAAAAGGGATCAAGAGGTGACCCGGGAAACTACAGGCCGGTGAGCCTGACTTCGGTTCCGGGGAAAATGGCAGAAGCACTGATAAAAGAAAACATCGATCAACATTTTGAAAAAAATGAACTTCTGATAACCAGCCAGCATGGTTTCTGCAAGGGAAGATCGTGCCTAACGAACTTATTGCACTTCTTCGAAGGGATCAACAAACGGATGGACAAAGGAGACCCCATAGACATCATATATCTAGATTTCCAAAAAGCCTTTGACAAGGTGCCCCATGAACGTCTACTCCGGAAACTGAAGAACCATGGGGTGGAAGGAGACGTACATAGATGGATCAGAAACTGGTTGGAGGGTAGAAAACAAAGGGTAGGAGTGAAGGGTCACTACTCCGACTGGAGGAGGGTCACGAGTGGTGTCCCGCAGGGCTCGGTGCTCGGGCCGCTGCTATTTAATATCTTCATAAATGATCTAGAAACGGGAACGAAGTGCGAGATAATAAAATTTGCGGACGACACCAAACTATTTAATGGAGCTCGGACTACAGAGGACTGCGAAAAGTTGCAAAGGGACTTGAACAAATTAGAAGAATGGGCGGCGAAATGGCAGATGAAGTTCAACATTGAAAAATGTAAAGTATTACATGTGGGGAGCAGAAACTCGAGGTACAACTATACAATGGGAGGGATGTTATTGAATAAGAGTACCCAGGAAAGGGACTTGGGGGGTAATGGTGGACATGACAATGAAGCCGTCGGCACAGTGTGCAGCGGCCGCTAAGAGAGCGAATAGAATGCTTGGTATAATCAAAAAGGGTATTACAGCCAGAACGAAAGAAGTTATCCTGCCGTTGTATCGGGCGATGGTGCGCCCGCATTTGGAGTACTGCGTCCAATATTGGTCGCCGTATCTTAAGAAGGATATGGCGTTAGTCGAGAGGGTTCAAAGGAGAGCAACACGTCTGATAATAGGTATGGAAAACCTGTCATACTCTGAGAGATTGGAGAAGCTGGGTCTCTTTTCCCTGGAGAAGAGGAGACTTAGAGGGGATATGATAGAGACTTACAAGATCATGAAGGGCATAGAGAGAGTGGAGAGGGACAGAGAGAGACAGATAGAAAGACGGAGAGAGAGAGCTCGAAAGAAAGAGAGAGAGAAAGGGAGAGAGAGATAGATAGATAGATAGATAGAGAAAGATTGGAGAAGCTGGGTCTCTTTTCCCTGGAGAAGAGGAGACTTAGAGGGGATATGATAGAGACTTACAAGATCATGAAGGGCATAGAGAGAGTGGAGAGGGACAGAGAGAGACAGATAGAAAGACGGAGAGAGAGAGCTCGAAAGAAAGAGAGAGAGAAAGGGAGAGAGAGATAGATAGATAGATAGATAGATAGATAGAGAAAGATTGGAGAAACTGGGACTCTTTTCCCTGGAGAAGAGGAGACTTAGAGGGGATATGATAGAGACTTACAAGATCATGAAGGGCATAGAGAGAGTGGAGAGGGACAGAGAGAGACAGATAGAAAGACGGAGAGAGAGAGCTCGAAAGAAAGAGAGAGAGAAAGGGAGAGAGAGATAGATAGATAGATAGAGAAAGATTGGAGAAACTGGGACTCTTTTCCCTGGAGAAGAGGAGACTTAGAGGGGATATGATAGAGACTTACAAGATCATGAAGGGCATAGAGAGAGTAGAGAGGGACAGATTCTTCGAACTTTCGAAAAATAAGAGAACAAGAGGGCATTCGGAAAAGTTGAAAGGGGACAGATTCAAAACAAATGCTAGGAAGTTCTTCTTTACCCAACGTGTGGTGGACACCTGGAATGCGCTTCCAGAGGACGTTATAAGGCAGAGTACGGTACTGGGGTTCAAGAAAGGATTGGACAAATTCCTACTGGAAATGGGGATAGAGGGGTATAGATAGAAGATTACTGCACAGGTCCTGGACCTGTTGGGCCGCCGCGTGAGCGGACTGCTGGGCACGATGGACCTCGGGTCTGACCCAGCAGAGGCATTTCTTATGTTCTTATTTCCTTCCATCCACTGTTTGCCTTCTCTGTATCTTCCATATGCTCTGTTACTGTGCCTCTCCCTTCCATCTCTCCCTCCACCCCCCACCCCCAATTGGTCTGGCACCATCTTCTTCCCTCCACCTCCCCCATAGTCTGGAATCTCTCCCCCCCCCATTTCCCTTCAGCGTCTGTTCCTCCCCACCCCACCTTCCACAGGTCCCTTCAGCGTCTGTTCTTTCCACCTCACCTTTCCTCCCTTTCTCCCTCCCTGCTCCTTACCTTTGTGGCAGGCAATTTCTCTAAATGTGCTTCCTACCAGCAGCCGGAACATTAAAATCGCATGTGGCTGCAGGAAAGGTCGTCTCTGATGCAACTTCCGGTTGTGTCAGAGATGACCTTTATGGCAGCCACACGCGATTTCAACGCTCCAGCTGCTGGTAGGAAACACATTTAGAGAAATTGCCTGTCGCAAAGGTAAGGAGCAGGGAGGGAGATGCTCAGGTGGCGGTGATTGGGCTCAGGCGGCAGCAGCAGCAGCGATTAGGAGGGAGGGAAATGCTTGGATGGCGACTATCAGTATGGAGGGAGGGTGCGCGATCGGTGAGCGTGCACGTTCCCTCCCTTCACTACAGAGACAAGGCCATTCACCGCTCTACGGGGCGATGAATGGCCTTCTCCCCGTACCCGCGGCGACCAATCTTTTTCTCTCCCCTGTTTCGGCAGGCTAGCCAAGGGTAACAGCCACCGTGTCATTCTCTAGCTCTGTCCTCATCTGCACAAGCCTCAAACCCTTTAAAATCATAAGTGTTTGAAGCTTCTGCGGTTAAGGCAGAGCTTACAGTAATGGGACAAAACTCACGGTGATGGAACGGGGAAATTGAGTTCCTGCGGGGATGGTGACAAATTTGTCCCCATGTCATTCTCTAACAGAGAAGGGGGGATGAATGCAGAGATGGAGGCAAAAGGACACCAAATGATTACTGAACTACAAGACCACTCACCGTTTGGAAGAATTCCTCCCACTGTCACAAGCATTTGTCTCTTTCTGTACAACTTCCGTAATGTTTCATATAAAGGTTTAAAGACCAGAAACTCTTTACTGTTGCATCAGTTCAGCAGACGGATGACTCTTTTAGGCAGCACTGATGAGCCCCCCCACCCCCCACCCCCCATGCTTCTGACGTAGCCACCTCACTACCACATACATCCTGCGATAGGGCCAGTCACTACCCTGTTTCCCCGATGGTAAGACACTGTCTTATTTTTTTTGGAAGGCCAAAATATGCTCTAGGGCTTATTTTCGGGGGGATGCCTTATTTACATTTTTTTCTAAAAAGGGGGGGCTGTCTTATTTGACGGCTGAAGAATCGGTCGGCCAAAAAATCATACCGTGTATGGCCAGCTTTATCCATCATACCATATATTGTACCATTTAATGTCCCCAATGTTCTCCATCAGGGAAACACAGTAAAGAGATTATTCTGTAGTGCAGCATCAGAGGGGACTTGACAATGTGAAACCATTGTTTATATACTGTATGCATTTTAAACAGGCTTTATATACAGTAAGTGGTATTGCTCACAGCAAAAGAAACCTGTCTGCGTGTCTCACTTTTGGATGTTCTGGCCGTGAACAAACTCCTGCAGTCTCCGTTAGGGAGGGATGAGGGAAGCTGCCTGTGTTTCCTTGCGCGGAGTCACGTGCGCGCGCTGCAGTCCTGTCACTTCCTCCTCTTCACTTCATGACGAGGCGCGGCACGCAGCCATGGAGGCAAATACGGTAGACGGAGGGACCACATGGAGTCATCCACCGTACCACCCGATTTGGGTAAGCGTAGGTATCGGTGGGTGGCTTATTTGCGGGGGGGGGGGTGCCTATTTTACATTTTTTTCTAAAAAGGGGGGGCTGTCTTATTTGATGGCCCTGCCTTATCATCGGGGAAACAGGGTATGTCATCTTGTATATGGAAGACATACCTTCCAAAGTTGTATTGCTGTAACTTTAATGAAAAGATATTTTATAAAAACATTTCCAGATGGGAGAAAAAGTGGAAACAAAAGCAACCGTCTCACCTCAAGCCAAGTCCCTGAGACCATCTCACCATGTCCCATAGAGCTCTGTTGAGCAAAACCCTCTGGAGTTTAGGTCCATTTCCTGGACATTTTAAATGAAGAGAAAACCACTTGGAAAACTACGATCATACCAAGTGAAGGCTGAGAATCTATTTTCTCCACCGCAGTCCCCTGTTTACGGAGTTCTTCAGCCATATTATTTAATATATACAGTGGTACCTTGGTTTGCAAGCATAATTCGTTCCAGAAGCATGCTCGTAATCCAAGGTACTCGTATATCAAAGCACATTTCCCCATAGCAAACAATGGAAGCTCGGACGATTCGTTCCACATCCCCAAAACTTGTACCGGTAGTAAGTAGACGCAGAAGAGGGAGGGTTAAGTGACTTTGCCAGAGTCACAAGGAGCTGCCGAGGACATTAAACTCAATTCCTTAGCCAAGCCAAAAGAAGCCAGAACAAACAAGAAGACCGACTATTCTACCTCCCTCATCGCCTTCACTTCCAGCTCCTCCAGCGTCGGGAACACCACTGCCACCTGCGAAGTCCTACATCAAGCGTCACCCACTAGCAGGCTGCCATTGTTTCCACCTCTAACAGCCACAGGTCCTCCAGTGGGGTCCTTTCTAGTCAGCAGTCACCTTTTTAGCAACTCAATGCCCGCCTGAGTTTGGGAAAGTGAGTTGAGCGGAGGATTGGCCGTATGGTGAAACAGCAGCGGCTCTGAGCTCGGTTTCGGTTGCTGGTGCCCCGCAGTTCGGCAGGAAGCGGCCGAATAGATGCATGCGCGGGAAGATCGGCGATGTTTGAGTCGGTGGCGGATATGGTGCCGGTGTCTCTGCGTATGCAGCCTTTGCCTTCTGTGCCCTGCTAGCGTGGACTCGGGCTGGAGTTGCTGCAGACAGAAAGGAAGAGTAGACACCAACCGTCAGAGGCTCACGGGCGGCGCGTAAGTGCTCGTTTACCGAGGCAACACTCGGTTGCTGGAGTGTTTTGCTTGTCTTACAAAACACTCGCAAACCGAGGTTTGACTGTATAGGACAACATTGAAATATTTGAAATTATCTATCTCGGAATCCATTTTTACGTACACTGATGACATTTTTTTTTTTTTTTTTTTAAATATCTTTATTAGCAATTGCAAAGGGAACATACAACCAGGAGTGGTTGAACAGAAGATATTAATTCTTGCATCTCTAGACTTCAAGACTGGGCTTTCCTAAATGCCACTAAACCAAACTGTTATGGTTTGGTCCTATTACACATAATATACCTTCTTCTATAAGATTAGGGGATCCTTTTACGAAGCCGCGTTAGCGCGTAATAGCGCACGCTAATTTGCGGGCCGTGCTAGCCGCTACCACCTCCTCTTGAGCAGGTGGTAGTTTTTCGGCTAGCGCGGAAACGCGGCTTCATAAAAGGAGCCCTAAGTTTGGGTGACTCTTTAAAGATTGAACATTCATCTAGAATCCACCCTTTCTATGCCAAACCTAATTAAGAACATATCCAAAAAATGCTTTTTTAGCTTTTTCCATCAACATCATTTTACTATACTGGTCCAGCTTGTCTAGACTATGCTAATTCCCTTTACGTAGGTTTAAGCAAGAGATTCAGAATAAGGCTGCCAAAATAGATATGATCCTGTTACTCCATTGTTGAATCGGACAAGTCATACACTGGTTTGTCTTAATGAATCTAAGTTCAAGGACTATCTGTTGCTGAATTCATCCACCCTTAGGGTTTCCTTTATAAAGATGCATTCAATATATAGATAGAATAATTAATTAAATACAATATCTTGACCCTAATGCATTAAACAAATAGGTCATCAAATTAAAAAAAAATTTAAGCATTCCCTAAAATCTCTTTTCTATAAAGAGGCTAATATCACATAGTCTATACAAACTATTAAAATACCTTCCTCAAGTGATCCCATCCTTTGTGTTCTTACCTCAAATGTTCCCCTTTTTTATAAATTGTCCATTTGTATCAGTTTGTAATAGAACAAAAATGATATGTATGTATTGTCTTATTTTATTTTATTTTGTCCACCCTGTTTTCTTTTACATGTTATACGCATTGAATTATATGACATTGCGTCAAATCAAACACTATTAAACTTGAAACTACTTATCATACGTATGGCCCTTCAGACTGCAATCGGGTATGGACCACCAGTGGCTTAATGTTTCGTCGGTCCAACCTTTATTAATTCATTGTATTTCTCTCCTATTTATCTCAGTAACATTTTTTCAATGTAAAACCTTTCTATTTTTCCAATAACAGACCATCACTTAGCTTATAGTGAGCCGGTTCTGTCTTAATCTCTCCCTGCCTCCATTGTTGAAGGCATTGCACTGGCTTCCGATATATGGGAGGATCCAGTTTAAATGTGATTTTTAAGAGTTTACATGGGATCTTTTCCCCATTTTCTTTTTAATTTCCATCGTTTTCAGTCTACAAGGAATATACATACATTTAAACCAATGTCCCCTGCCATTAAAGGGATTCAAACTTTAGGTGGGCTTTCACATTCTCTGCCATTTACTACGGTTAAAATTTGGAATGAGCTTCCGTCAATTATTAGAACTCTTTTTTCATTGACTTGTTTTAGAAAAACCTTGAAAACGGATTTACAAAATATCTTACTGATAATTGAGAGAATTCTCTATCTGTTGATATTTAGTGATTCTTCCTTTTTTATAACTGTTTGTCTATGGTCTTAAAATAATGTTTTGTTAACCAGTTTGAGTCCCTCTGGGAAAGACCCGGTATATAAGACTAAAGATTAGATTAGATTTAGCCAATAAATTTACCCAAGTATACGCACAAATTCTAGAGCATTCTGATGCCAAACCAACTATGAGGGTGGGTCATTAGGGTGGGCAGACGTGATGGGCTGTGGCCCTTTTCTGCCGTCATTTTCTATGTTTCTATGTTTCTATTGCTTTCTCGGTCTTGTCCCAGTAGAAGGGCCCGATTTTGCCAACTGAAGCCACAATCCAGCGACATTGATATACTCTCTCCCTGGCCTCAGAGGGATTCCTGATCTCACTCTGACATACAACAGAGGAAGAGGTGAATGTCACAAAGAGGTTTTCCGATTCTGCATACCTGTCCCGGCGAATCTCCAAAGGCTGTTCCCCAACACAAATCACACTCCTTGCCTCCACAATTCGGTCAGCGGGAACACGCAACCTGCAAAACCAAAGTTCCAAAACAGGTCAGTAAAGCTCTGCAGGTCCAAGCCTAGTGATAGCCATGCACAGCTCAAAAAGGTTCTTTTTGTTAAGTTTGAATTGTACTTTACAGAAATTTCCCCCACATTTTGGAGCCGATACAGGGAAGACTTGACTCTTTCTGAAGAAAACAACTACCCAAATGTTTGGCTGGTTGATATTCAGCCAGTGGGAGTCAGAATTCGCACCAGATTTCCAAAGCTAAGCCATATCTAGGAGCCAGCATTGAATATCTGGGTTAATTCCTCAGGGGCGGTCACCCGAGAAGCTTTATTCAAACGCTCATTCCTGCCCATGGCAGCTGCCTCCTTAAAATGGCTGTTGCAAAGTCTAACGACAGGTTGGCTCGGTCAGTCCCCCACTGAGGGAGGGAAGGGAGGAGAACAAACATATCTGGGCAGGACCCGGAAGTTACATTCCATTCCATTGATGTCTTCTATCCTGCCAATACCTTTCAGTTCTAAGCGGTTTACAAGAAATTAGCCTGGGCATTCCCAGGGAGATTACAAGGTTGATAGCTAGAGTATGTGTCGGGATCTGGGAATGATCGATACGGTTTGGTTAGATCATTTGACAAATTTCTTGAATAGTACGGTTTTCAGTTCTTTCCTGAATGTTTTGTAGTTGGGCGTTGTGGTCAGCAGATTTGAGAGGTGGTGGTCTATTTTTGCTGCTTTGGTGGCTAGTAGACCATCATATATTTTTTTTGCTTTGCATGCCTTTGATTGGGGAGTGGGTAAAGTGCGCTTGAGTTCTCCTTGGTCTGGATGTGTTTTTCCAGATTAGGCGGTTGTTCAGATAGCCTGGTCCATTTCCATTTAGCTCGGCTAACACCCCACATAAAGTTAGGACGACCTTTTATCTGTCCTAACGTTTTGTGGTTGCTCAGCTGGGTCAATACACTGAAAACTGTCGCAAACCAGATAAGCTTCTGCTCCACCCCAGAATGCCTACAAAGTAGCCGGTTTCAGTATATGCAACTAAAGGAGAAATTCAGTGGCACTGTCCAGTTATGTGTTGCTCAATATCCCCGGATCGTCCTGGTAGAAAGGATCCACCCTGTGCATCCCAGAATACATTGCGTGGGTCTAGGCGCTGCCATTTTGATGATGGCACTGGAGGCAGGAGCAAGTGGGCATCACTCCTGCCTCGCTCATGGTACAGATTCAGGGTGTCCAGAAGACTACCAGAAAATGTGTGTGTGTGAGAGGGAGAGTGAAGAGATCACAAGACCACCAAAGTTTTTATAATATCTGGGAGAGGACGGGACTGGGGCTGGGTTGTAAAGCAATCAGGAGCAGGGGAGGACGACCCACCAGGGAATTTTAAGCTGGGGGGTGTTTGGGTCAGAAGTGCCACCAGGCTGCTCTCAACCAACCCTTCTGCGCTGCCCTAAACCTGGTGCAAATATTCCCAGCACAATGCCCCATTATTTTCAGCAGGCTCCCTAGTGACCTCATTCACCCACATACTGTGTGGAAACCATTTGAGCACTGTTTGGCCAGTAAAACCAGTGGTAAAACTGGGCTAAAGCTGTGGAAACATTTTGTACACCAGTCCCTCACTGAGTTCAGAATCCAAATTTAGTAGACGGTCTTTACTAGCAAACATACAGGTCTTGTCGTTAGCAGCAGAAGATTATTCATCAGCGTTAGTAGATAAAAGGAAAATCAGAAAGCCCAATAGAAGGCCAGAAATCCTGAGAAAACGGCCTGAACGCCTCTAACCCACATTTACAGGTTCTCCCCCACACATGTCGGAGCCTCACTATCCCTTGACTATTTCCCTAGAAAGTCAGACCAATGGCCCATAAAGCCCAGTATCACAACGGAGGACACAGAGTTCAACCCTTGTTCCTCACTCCCAAGGAGTTAATCCAGTAAAAAAGCGTCATCTTATCTTCTTCTTTTGTTTTACTTCTCGTATTTATTACCGTTAACGTGGACTAACATGGCTACCACCATTTTAGCCTTTTTTAAATACCCATCTATACAAATCACCTTGGTCTCATTTTTTGTGTTAAATGTGCTACCGGTATCAGGTCAGTTCCCACCTGGACATTTTTCCCTCCTGGACAATTCCCCCCTCCCCAGTATTACCTTAATTTATAAAAAAACAAAAACCTCCCGTACATTCCTGGATGCAACTGCACTGTGACTCAAATGCTAGTGTTAGGGGGAGACCCCAAGTATGTGCTGCCTCCGAGAATTAGGGTACATTTTTTTGTGTGGAATGGGTGTGGTTTGGGGTTGTTTTTGAAAAAAATTATTTTTATATGTCTGGTGATGGAGGGGAATTGTCCATCATGAGTGGACGAGAACTGTCCAGTGGGAATTGACCTAGGGCAGGGCTGCCCAAGTCCGGTCCTCGAGATCTACTGGCAGGCCAGGTTTTCAGGATATCCACAATGAATATGCATGAGAGAGATTTGCCTGCACTGCCTTCTTGATATGCAAATCTCTCTCATACATATTCATTGTGGATATCCTGAAACCCTGACCTGCCAGTAGACCTCGAGGACCGGACTTGGGCAGCCCTGACCTAGGGGGTAATTTTCTAGGTGGCAATTGGGGGGTGGAAACTGTCTGGGTGGTAACTGAGTAGTGACCCAGATCCATGCTACCTATTTCATGGAATATCCTCTGCTCCTGGTTCAATTTAAAAAGGCAAATAATGCTCCCTATTTACCTGTTCCATCCCACTCAGGATTTTATAAATCTCCATCACTTGGAAATCTTGATTTAGGTACAGAGTGTGAGAGTGATTAATGGGAGTGTGTGGCACTACAGCCCCAGCACCTTGAGGTTGTGGGTTCAAATCCCTCGCTGCTCCTTGTGACCCTGAGCAAGTCACTTAATTCCCCCATTGCCCCAGGTACACTAGATAGAGGGAAATATGAATGTGAACCACTTAGGAAATAAGTAGTATGTAATAAATAAATAAATATTTGGATTTATTAACCTTTGCCTTTATAAAGAGATTCGGCTTATCTGGGATGAGGTACCCCACAAATATGTCCTTTAGTTAATAACAATTCCCTTCGTCTTCATGTGCAGGACTAGAGCCGTGTTAGGCAGACTGGACGAGTCCAGTCGGCGTTAAAAGACCACTACATACTGCATGCACTCTTATTCGGGACCCTCAACCTCTGCCACTCAGCAAGCGTCAGAGAAAGGTCTTCCTATTTTGATGTGTGTTTAGTCTCAAACTCAGACCCTTTGCAGGGCCACATTTTGGAGTTCTTTGGCTACGTCTTAATGAGAGAGAGAGAGAGATTTCAGTGCATAGGTGGGTTTTAAGCTATTTCGGACATGAAGGGAAAATTCATTCCAGAGTCTACAATAGGTCCCAGGTATCAGAAAGCTGTGAGATGCAGAACTGACATGGATGGTAGTGGTACAAGATTATTACAAGCTTGCGGACCTGAGGCAATGTAGGGAAGCACATTGAGCGAGGTGACTGCACAGATAAGATGGGACAGAACTTAATCAGGACTTAAAGACAAATAAGGTCATCAAGGAACTGAAAGGGATTATAGCTGAACTGCTTCAACTAAAAGCCAATCTGTCGATCAAATCAAGAAGGATTCCGGAAGACTGGAAAGTGGTGAATGTTACGCCAATCTTCAAGAAAGGTTCGAGGGGAGATCCGGGAAACTACAGACCAGTGTCTGACTTCAGTACTGGGAAAGATGGTAGAGGCGGTGATAAAGGACTGCATCATTGATCACCTTCACCGACACAATCTGATGAGGACCAGCCAGCTCGGCTTCAGCAAAGGAAGATCTTGCTTGACAAATTTACTGCACTTCTTCGAGGGAGTAAACAGGCAGATAGACAATGGTGACCTGGTCGACATCGTATATCTGGATTTTCAGAAGGCGTTTGACAAGGTTCTGCATGAACGACTACTTCGAAAAATTGCAAGCCACGGAATTCAGGGTGAAATACTCACGTGGCATAAAAACTGGCTGGCAGATAGGAAACAGAGAGTGGGGGTAAACAGACAATACTCGGACTGGAAATGCATCACGAGTGGAGTGCCGCAGGGTTCGGTGCTCGGGCCCGTACTCTTCAACATATTTATAAACGACCTGGAAATTGGTACGAAGAGTGAGGTGATTAAATTTGCAGATGATATAAAGTTATTCAGAGTAGAGAGGACACAAAAGGATTGCGAAGACCTACAATGAGACAAACACACTAGAGGAATGGACCACGAAATGGCAAATGAGGTTCAACGTGGATAAGTGCAAGGTGATGCATGTCAGTAACAAAAATTATATGCATGAATACAGGATGTCTGGTGCAGTACTCGGAGAGAGCCCCCAGGAAAGAGACTTGGGAGTACTTATAGACAAGTCAATGAAGCCATCCGCACAATGCGCAGCGGCGGCGAAAAGGGCTAACAGAATGCTAGGAATGATTAAGAAGGGGATCACAAACAGATCAGAGAAGGTTATCATGCTGCTGTACCGGGCTATGGTGTGCCCCCACCTGGAATACTGCGTCCAAATGGTCGCCGTACATGAAAAAGGACATAGTACTACTTGAAAGGGTCCAGAGAAGAGCGACAAAAATGGTTAAGGGACTGGAGGAGTTGCTGCACAATGAGAGGCTAGAGAAACTGGACCTCTTCTCCCTTGAAAAGAGGAGACTGAGAGGGGACATGATTGAAACATTTAAGATATTCAAGAGAATAGACTTAGTAGAGAATGAGAGATTGTTCATCCTCTCCAAGGTGGAAAGAACAAGAGGGCACTCTCTAAAGTTAAAAGGGGATAGATTCCGTACAAACGTAAGGAAGTTCTTCTTCACCCAGAGAATGGTAGAAATCTGGAATGCTCTTCCAGAAGCTGTTATAGGGGAAAGCACCCTCCGTGCTCTTATGGTTTTCCAGTTTTCTCTCCAACTGCACTTGAGATGCCAATAGAGTGAAGATGTTGAATGAGAAGAGAGTGGTCAACCAGGTTGAAAGCAAAAGAAAGATCAAGAGAGACAAAAGCCAAAGAGGAATATTGATCAAGGTTAGTGTGGATGGAGTCATAGAGAGCAAGGAGGAGTATTTCAGTGCTGTGGTTATGTCCCCCAGTGAAGCCAGTGTGATATGGATGCAAAATGTTAGTATTCTCAATATGCTGGACAAGTTGAGTGAGAACGAGTTCGTCAAGAATCTTGGAGAAGACGGAAGGCTAGAGATAGGATCGGTGGCATGGAACGCTGCTACTATTTGGGGTTTTGCCAGGTACTTGTGACTTGGATTGGCCTTTGCAAAGATGGGATACTGGTCTAGATGGACCAATAATGCTGGTCTTATGAAAGCTGAAAGGAAGAGAAAGGTCCATGTTAGGTTTCTTAAGGAAATGGACGAGTGTGTGTTTCCAGGAAGGGGAACCACCCCTTTAGAAAGGCTAGACTGGAAAATTGGAAGGAGATAAGGAATGAGATGATGAGCTACAAAATGTAAAAGGAATAAAAAAAAGCTTTACAAATTTAACTAAAATACGCTTGACAGAGAGCAGAATGAGATTAAATCACAGCCTCAGGAGTAATATAATCAAATATGAAATACTGATGCTGGAAATGAGCTATTGTGGAGCTTCTAACCTGGCATTAAGATTGAGCAATGTAAGAAAAGTAATTATCTGGAACTTAGATAGCAAATATTTTTCAAAGACAAATGGAATGAAAGTCTATGAACAAAGAAAGCTGCAAAGTCCAAGTGGAATGAAATATCATCCCCTTGACCAGCTAACAGTCATCTTTCAATGAGATTTAGACCATCGAACATAAGAATAGCCATATGGGTCAGACCAATGGTCCAGTATCCCATTTCCACAGTGGCCAATCCAGGTCTCAAGGACCTGACAGAAACCCAAAGAGCAGCACCATTCCAAGCTGCTGATGGCTTTCCCTAAGGGATTATTAAGGCTTGGTTTAAACATGTGAGAAGTCCGCCAGTGCAAAGGTCTTCTGAGTCCTGCAATCCCATTCTGAAAACCCCCAAAATCTGAGCAAATATTTGGTAGGGCTGAGGTAACTATCCAGATTCTACCCCCGCTACTGACATACGTATTAAGCAATACACACTACAGTTCGTAACAGTCACTAAAGGATCGTTATGATTACAAAGTACAAACTGTTAGGCAAATGGCCATATTTGTTGACTTCATATCTAGAGAATGCCACTTTCCCCCATCTCAGTTTAGCAATTTATAGATAACAGAAATGTGGTAATAGCTCACATGAGTATTACAATACATCTCCACACAGACCCTGAAAGCACAGAGGGTCGCTGTATTGCTGCCATGATCCCAAACACATTTTAGGCAAAGAATTAAACAATAAAAAGGGGTAAGCATTCCCCAAATACTTCTCAAAATGTTCATCTGCCCTGAACCATCTTCCCTCCTCAGCTGAGCCCAGACACTGGGCTCTTCCAGCAAACGTGATTTAAATCTTCCCGAAAGGAGAATAGCAGCTGTTTACTAATAAGACGAGCCCTGAAATTCCCCTGCATCCTCTTTCCATCACAATAAGCTCTATTTATTCCTCATGAGAAGACACTCGGAGTTCCCAAGGACTATTATTAGACAGGAGGGGTCAATCTTTGCTATTCTGCATCTCCAGGGGAAAGCCACATTATGTCACCGTGAGGGAATATTTGAAGGCTCCAGCTGCACAGTGCCCTCAGCCATACCTGAGAAAGGCAGGAGCCCTGGGCTATCGTAAGCTCAAAATAAAAGAAGATAGGAGTCAAAGCGCCCGGCAATGAGAATGCTCCAATTTTTCCTGTTATGTGAGAAGAGTCAGCTTCTCTCTCAATCGCTCGGCTCAGGCCTTGTGCACTGCTGCACAGATCTCCGAAGAGATGACAGGGTGCCCGAGGAGCTTTCAGTATTGTGGTTCTACTTCTGGTAACCATGGTTACATCCAGATGTTCAAAAGAACAGCATCTCGTTTTACCTCTGTCTTCTGCACTTTTCAAATACGAGATGCAATTGTTTTACGCTCCCTTGAAAAGGAAGTCGTGATGCGACTCTTGGACAAGCAGTTCTGTTCCATACAAGCACATCTGTTCTGCTCACCGGCCAGGCATTCTGGGTCCTTTAGGTCAACAGCTTTCTCTCCGTTTTCTAGGGTTCCAAGTGCTTCATCTGGCTAACGTTACCTCTCCCCACAACATTGCCTGAAGCCTGTGTTTGACTGGACAGTAAACTCCACAGGGTAGGGATTCTCGCCTGTGTCTCCTGTCCACTGTAAGAACAGTACAGTATCCTGAGGTCAATTGACTGCCTTTTTGGAAGACTCCCAAGGTAACAGTTTCAAGAGCTTCTCTTCCTGAAGCTTTTGCTGATGACAGCGATAAGATTCCTCGTGTTCAATACAATGTGTGAGTGAGATATATAGGAGTCAGTTCTGCAAACGGCACCTTTGATAGAAAAACACTTAGTGCCGGGATCTGCAAATCTATGAATTCTATTTCACGGCACACAAATCCTAGAAATCCTGAACTACCTTGTCCTTCTGGGATGGAGTACCTGTCACTGGCCAGTGGAGCTGAGAGTACAACTGATTTGCATAAGAGCTGCTAGTGCTGCTGGGAGCTGTCCACTCACCCTAAGTGGATTGTGGTGCTTAAAAGAACAGCTCCCAGCAGAGAGAGCTCAAAAGGTCCTTTGGGAGCTGGGTGACCCTCGGGAGGAGGAGGAGGAATGCTGGCTTTGGCCTAACTCCTGATAAGCCTTGAATGCCATTGCTGATTGGTGCTGATAGGGGGTCCGGTGCAGCAGAGTAGAATGGCCAGACTTGACTGGGGGAACTGGTACAGCAGAGAAAGCCTGGTGGTGGGAGAGTTTGAGGGGACATATACACTGGCAGGGAAAGAGCTGAAAAAGTACTATTTACTACTATTTATTATTTCTATAGTGCTGAAAGGTGTACGCAGTAGGGACTTGATAAAGCCTGGAGTCGAGGGGCTTAGGCTTGACAACCAAAGGTGAAGGAGAATCCAGGGGAGTCTTCAGTGTGTGTGCATTGGTGAAAAGACAACCAAGGGGCCGGGAGAGCCCTCAGTGCACATGTGCCGGTTAAGCTGACCAAGCAACAGAGAAGCTGGAAGAGAGTCCAAGGACTCTGCCTAAGATAACGCGTCTCTGAACAGAAAAGTCTTTCTTTCTTAAAAGTATTAAGCGAGGTCTGGAGTCTCAGATCACTAGGAAGCAGATTCCATAGCTCGGGGCCCTGAACTAAAAAAACAGAATTACGTGAATGGTCTAAAAATATTTCCCTGAATGATGGAACTACTAACCAATTCTGATTGAGAGATCTAAGTGTTCAGGGAAGAGTGTAAGAAGTCAGATACTTACTAAGAAATAAAGGGGTATCTGTAGTGCAGGTTTTGAATACAAGTAAGAGAATTCTGTAAGTGATACGACAGAATACAGGTAACCAATAGGCCGATTTAAATAATGGTGTAACATGATCGTATTTTTTGTGTTCCAGCGGAGGGACCAGCTGGGATGCTGGCAACCGGTGGAGGGACCAGTAATGGCACTGGATGCTGTGGAAGACCTGAAGGGTTAATGGAGGGTCAAAAAGGACTCTGGAGGAGCTTGGAGAGGTGAGGAGAAATGATGCGTAGTAGAAGTACTGATGGATAACAAACATCCAGAACACATGGACCATGTGGCATATTTTTCAGGGGCTATAATGTGAAAAGTCTAAACCATTCTCTGTATATATAAATGGTGAGTATAATCAGAGGATCCAACTTCCAACTTTTCAGAATGAATGGGGGTGCTAAATCCATCACAAATTATCCTTCTTTGGGAAAGTGAAGGCATCTGTTTAACATTGGGGGTGCTCTAACAGCAGCAGTTACGTTAAAGAAAGATAATTTGGATGAGACTGTTTTGGGGAACCATAAGCCAATTGCGTTACTACCACTTGTGGGGAAGATCATTGAAAAGGTGGTCCTGAACCAATTGGAGAGATTTTGTGGAACAAGAAAATTTATTGGCTTGCCATCAGTTTGGCTTTCGAACAGGGCAAAGTGTTGAATCACTGTTGGTCTTGAGGATAGGGATGGATAAAAAGAAACCTTTCTGTGTGGTGTCATCAGCTTTTGATACAGTGGATAGCAAGATTTTATTAGGTAAACTGGCTGCAATAGTGATATGTGGGGAATGAGGGTTAAGGGTTCCGCGAACAGGACCCTTAACCCTCATTCCCCTGCAATAAACTAACTCCCGCCCTCTCCCCCCTCCTTCTACTCTTCCTCTTCTCCCCCTCCCCTCCTTTGGTTCTCTCTCTCTCCCTCTTACCTTCCAATCCAACCTTCGTCATTGCTTGTAACTCTGATAAATTTCTGATCAAATGTTCCAACATATCCTTCTTCGTTGATTGTAACTCTGACAAAATGTTGTAAATCCGTGTTCAGATCGGATCTTAATTAATTAATTGATGTGAACCGCCTAGAACTCATTGGGTATGGCGGTATACAAGAACACCTATCTTTCCCTCGCCCCCCTTTCCACTAAATCCATCTCCTATCCCCGCAAGGCCCCTTGGTTCCTCCCATATCACAGAGAGCTAAAACAGAAATGTCGAGCTCTGGAGCGCATATGGAAAAAATCAAAATGTCCTATAGACAGACAGTCCTGGAGAGTCAATATCAAGCTGTACAATACAGCACTAAAAAAAGCAAGAAAGAACTTCTATGCTAAAAGTAAATTTGACCATGTCTCCCCGCTCCTGGCCAAGCTCCACTGGTTTCCGATAATCGCCAGGGTCCACTATAAATGCGCCTGTTTAGCTTTCAAAATCCTATATGGTATCCTCCCTCCCTTTATCCCTCTTTCTTGGAATTCCTCAAACCCTAATACCACCAGATCCTCCCACAAATTAAAACTATCCTTCCCCTCGCTAAAAAACATTTCCCACACAGGAAAGCTAGGGACCTCCCTCCACTTCAAAATCACTGAGCTCTGGAACAACCTTACCTCCCCTCTTCGGAACTTGAGCTCTCTCCAAGTTTTCTGCAAACATCTGAAAACCTGGCTTTTCTCAAAAAATGTAAGTCTCCCTCCAACTTAGGAATCAAGGAAACTCTTATATCTTGCCATCCCAAGTCCTGTAAATTTTCTTCCCACTTCTACCTCTAACCCTCTGTTGTAGTTCCTTCCTATTTCTCCTACTGTAAACCGTGTTGAGCTCTACGAACGTGGAGATGATGCGGTATACAAACCTAAGGATTAGATTAGATTAGATAATAATAATAATAATATACGATTGGTTTGTCTCTTATTTCCAAGATCAATCAATACAGGTAAAGAGTGGAGGTAATATCTCCAGGGTGATGCCTATACGTAAAGGGGTTTATCAGCACTCCTTTTTAATTTCTATTAAGCATCTTCATGAGTTGTGTGGGTTAAGTTATCGCCTATAGGCAGATAATTGCCAATCAGACATAGAAAAGAAAAAAGTGAATTGAAAGATAAACTGAGGTGTTTACAAACGGTGAGTGCTTGGATGGTGCATCAAAAACTATCCTTGAATCTTGCTAAAACCAAACTGTTACTGGTAGGAAGAGTTGAGGACCCTTTACAGCCCAAGGTGGTTGAAGTGGATGCTGTAATGTTTCCAGTTCAGGCGTTTGGTTAGACTCAATTTTATCTAGGAGACAGCAAGTGTCAACTGTTAAGTCTACTTAGAAGCCACATGTGAAAAAAAAGCAAACTGAAACCATGTTGTCACCTTAGGATTTCCGACTTGTGGTCCAAAGTATGGTGTTACAGAGACTAGACTACTGTAATCTATATATATAAAATCGGAGGTATGTATGTGTGTATGTATGTGTGTATGTGCCGCGATCACGCAAAAACGGCTTGACCGATTTGAACGAAACTTGGTATGCAGATCCCTCACTATCTGGGATGATATGTTCTGGGGGTCTCGCGGCCCACCTGCACACGTGGGCGGAGCTACAAACAAAAAATCAGATTTCACCCATTCATGTCAATGGAAAAAATGTAAAAAGCTGCCAACGCAAAAACGGCTTGCCCGATTTGAACGAAACTTGGTATGCAGATCCCTCACTACCTGGGGTGATATGTTCTGGGGGTCTCGCGGCCCACCTGCACACGTGGGCGGAGCTACAAACAAAAAATCAGATTTCACCCATTCATGTCAATGGAAAAAATGTAAAAAGCTGCCAACGCAAAAACGGCTTGCCCGATTTGAACGAAACTTGGTATGCTGATCCCTCACTACCTGGGGTGATATGTTCTGTGGGTCTCGCGGCCCACCTGCACACGTGGGCGGAGCTACAAACAGAAAATCTGATTTCACCCATTCAAGTCAATGGAAAAAAATGTAAAAAGCTGTGGGACCGATTTGAACGAAACTTGGTATGCAGATCCCTCACTACCTGGGGTGATATGTTCTGGGGTCTCGCGGCCCACCTGCACACGTGGGCGGAGCTACAAACAGAAAATCTGATTTCACCCATTCAAGTCAATGCAAAAAATGTAAAAAGCTGTGGGACCGATTTGAACGCAAATTGGTATGCAGATCCCTCACTACCTGGGGTGATATGTTCTGGGGGTCTCGCGGCCCACCTGCACACGTGGGTGGAGCTACAAACAGAAAATCAGATTTCACCCATTCAAGTCAATGGAAAAAATGTAAAAAGCTGTGGGACCGATTTGAACGCAAATTGGTATGCAGATCCCTCACTACCTGGGGTGATATGTTCTGGGGGTCTCGCGGCCCACCTGCACACGTGGGTGGAGCTACAAACAGAAAATCAGATTTCACCCATTCAAGTCAATGGAAAAAATGTAAAAAGCTGTGGGACCGATTTGAACGCAAATTGGTATGCAGATCCCTCACTACCTGGGGTGATATGTTCTGGGGGTCTTGCGGCCCACCTGCACACATGGGCGGAGCTACAAACAGAAAATCAGATTTCACCCATTCAAGTCAATGGGAAAAATGTAAAAAGCTGTGGGACCGATTTGAACGAAACTTGATATGCAGATCCCTCACTACCTGGGGTGATATGTTCTGGGGGTCTCGCGGCCCACCTGCACACGTGGGCGGAGCTACAAACATAAAATCATATTTCACCCATTCATGTCAATGGAAAAAATATAAAAAGCTGTGGGATCTCCAGTTATTTTACTTAGCAACCTTGACCCACCAAAACTTTGCAATGGCACAAGGCTTTGTGTAAAGAGGTTACTGTCCAATGTAATTGAAGCGACTATCTTAACCGGAAAGGGACAAGGTGAAACCGTATTTATCCCGCGGATACCACTTATTCCAACAGATCTTCCTTTTCAGTTTAAGAGATTGCAAATTCCAGTGAGACTTGCATTCTCTATCACAATCAACAAATCACAAGGACAGACTATTACATACTGTGGAGTGGATTTAAGATCCCCCTGTTTTTCCCATGGTCAACTCTATGTTGCTTGATCAAGGGTGGGTTCACCCAAGAATGTATATGTTCTTGCTCCTGGAGGTGAAACTAAAAATGTTGTTTATAATCAAGTTTTGTGTTAGTTGTATTGTATTCATTTTGTCAAATATTTCACATTATAATTTGAATATTGTACTTTTTATAAAGCTGTAAAAAAATAATTTATTTCACCACTATAAAGTATCTTTTTTTGAATCCATTTACAGTGTTATTGCTATAATTAAATACCCGTGCAACGCCGGGGCATCAGCTAGTGCCTTATATTTGGGGATGGTATTGTTCAGGGCAGAGAATTGGGTTTAATCGGTGGTGGTGGTAGTGGGTTTGAGCAAGTCACCTCCCCCCTCCCTTTACAACGACTGCACTGGCTACCTATTAGATCTTGCATAATGTTTAAAATGCCGCTGTTGATTTTCCAGGCTATCCACCAAGGGGTGCCGTGTTACGACGTCGATCATTGAGATCTGAGGTGGAAATACACCTGTCTGTGGACAGGATGCAGCAGGTGAAATATGCTACAACCAGAGCAAGGGTCATTTCAGTGGCAGGGGGGAAGTTGTGGGACAATCGGGTTAAGACTGATCAATGATGTACAGAGATATTTAAAAAACTTTTTAAAACATCTTTATTTTTAGAAGCTTCTTGTTTAGGTGGGTGAGAAGCAGTGACTAAAGGGATGAAGTAGATGCAGAATGAGTCGTTATTATATTGTCTAGTATTTTTATGTCATGGATTTTATTTTGTTGTGCTTTAATTTTCTATGTAGTTTTGGAACTTACTTAGGTTTAGGAGGGATAGAAAGCTTTTTACATAAACATTCCACCGTCTCCCCTCTCACCCTCTCCTCCAGTGCAGTTTCTCTTACCTCTCCCCCAGCACCTCTTCCCATCTGTCCCTTCCTCCCCCTCTCCACAGGTCCAGCATTTCTCTTCTTTCTTCCATCTCACCTTTTTCCTCCCCCCCCACCCCACCAGCGGCTCCTCTAATCCTAACTTGACTGCCAATAGCATCAACTGAAACAGCCTGCCTCAAGGCTTCGGCTTTCTCTGTGACACAACTTTGTTTCCACGAGGGTGGGATATATGTCACAGGGGAGAGGGGAGGCCTCAGCCCTGAGGTAGGCTGATTTAGTTGTTCCAGGGCTCCTACCAGTGGTCATAAATGAAATTAGATGGACCATGGGAAGGGAGGACGGAGAGGAACAGATGCTGGAACCAGGGTGAGAGGTGGTAAGAGGAGAGACGCTGGACCTCTTATACTGGTCAGCTATGGTGCTACTGATAGCTATACCATGCTTTTATGTAACAGTATGTCCTACTGGTCCATGCTTTTACGTGGAACATTCCCAGAGGTGGAACATAAGAATAGTCTTACTGGGTCAGATCAATGGTCCATCAAGCCCAGTAGGCCGTTCTCACGTTGGCCAATCAAGGTCCCTAGTACCTGACCAAAACCCAAGGAGTAGCAACATTCCATACAGAATCTCAAAGAATAGCAAGATTCCGTAATCCCAGAGAGTAACAAGATTCTAGAATCCCAAAGACCAGCAACATTCCATACTACCAATCCAGGGCAAGTAGAGGCTTCCCCCATGTATTTCTCAATAACAGACTGTGGACTTTTCCTCCAGGATCTTGTCCAAAGCTTTTTTAAACCCAGTTATGCTAACCATTGTTACCACATTCTTCAGCAACGAGTTCCAGAGCTTAGCTATTTAGTTGAGTGAAAAAATATTTCTTCTTATTGGTTTTAAAAGTATTTCCCTGTATCTTCATCGAGTGTCCCCTAGTCTTTGCAATTTTTGACAGAGTGAAAAATTGATCCACTTGTACCCGTTCTACTCCACTCAGAATTTTGTAGATTTCAATCATATCTCCACTCAGCTGTATCTTTTCCAAGATGAAGAGCCCTTACCTCTTTAGTCTTTCCTCATACGAGAGGAGTTCTATCCCCTTTATCCCTTGTAGCTGGAGTATTTTTTTCACACATCCTTTTGGAAAATTATTGCTTATTAATAAACATGTTATATTAATTAGATTCAGGATCAGAGTAAATTCCAGAGCATTTTTTTTTCTGTGAAGGAGACACCCCTGTGAGCATCTCCTGCACCGACAAACCCACTGGACTCAACATGAGTTGGAAAAAAAGATGCACAGGTGCAAAACATTTCTAAGAATCTTTAAAGTCATTCAGTGACTAGAGGCTCAGATCTTTAAAAAAATGTTGCAACCTACCCATCTGCTTAACACCCCCCCACACACACACATTACTACTCTGTGTCGTACGTTCTTGGGTTGTTACAGTAAATATCTGATTCCATATGTGTAGAAATTTAAAATGATATTGAAATTTATAGACAAGTTTCAAGTTTCCAAGTTTAATAATTGTTTTGATTAATCGCTTAATCGTATTTCAAAGCAATGAACAAATTAAAATTACAATTTCTGGGAAATAATACAAAACAGAATACATATTAACTTACAATATTAAAAAAACTACAGTATGTGACTCATAATTGAAACTGAAATAACATAGAAATTGACGGCAGAAAAGGGCCATAGCCCATCGAGTCTGCCCATACCAATGACCCACTCCCTGATTCTTACTCTCCTAGAGATCCCACATGAATATCCCATTTTCTCTTGAAATCTAACGCGCTGCTGGCCTCAATCACTCGCTGAGGCAGCTCGTTCCAATGATCTACCACCCTTTCAGTGAAGAAGTACTTCCTAGCATCACCCTGAAATTTCCCTCCCCTGATTTTCAGCGAGTGTCCTCTGGTTACCGAGGGCCCTGTAAGACTGAAGATATCATCTTTCACCTCTATACGCCCAGTAATATACTTAAAGGTCTCAATCATGTCCCCTCTCTCTTTTCGCTCCTCCAGTGAGTACATCCGCAGTTTTTTTAACCTTTCTTCATACGTGAGTTCCCTGAGCCCCAAAACCATCCTGGTAGCCATTCGCTGAACCGACTCAATTCTCAACACATCTTTTCGGTAGTGTGGTCTCCAGAATTGAACACAATATTCGAGATGAGGTCTCACCATGGATCTGTACAATGGCATTATGACTTCAGGTTTTCTGCTGACAAAACCCCTACGGATACAGCCTATCATTTGTCTTGCCTTGGACGTAGCCTTCTCCACTTGATTGGCAGCCTTCATATCGTCGCTAATGATCACTCCTAAATCACGTTCCACCGTGGTCCTGGACAAGGTTTCACCATTTAGTGTGTAAGTTCTGTGTGGATTTTTTTTGCCTAGGTGCATTACTTTACATTTTTTAGCATTAAAGCCTAGCTGCCAAGTTGATGACCACTGTTCCAGCTGCCGTAGGTCCTGCGTCATAAAGTCAGGCACACTGCTTTTGCCTACTATGTTGCATAGTTTGGCGTCGTCGGCAAACAGTGATACTTTTCCTCTAAGCCCTTGGTTCAAATCTCCTATGAATAAATTGAATAGAATCGGCCCTAAGACGGAGCCCTGAGGTACTCCACTCATCACTGCTGACATTTTGGAGGGGGTACCGTTTACCATCACCCTTTGAAGCCTACCATCTAGCCAATTCCCTACCCATGTACGTCTAAAAACCCACCTAAGTCGGTATTTGGACGATCTAAAATTCAGGTCGTCCAAGTGCTGACAATCGAAACAGCTTTTTAGACTCATCCAGGGACTTTTTAGGCCTCAGAATGCTGCTATGCGCCCAGAGCTGAAAGGGGCATTTTTGGAAGAGTGGTTAGGGCGGGATGTGGGCTGACCTAGACTTAGTCGTCCTGCAGGGATAATCAAAGGGTTGATGAAACTGCCTAGACCAGTGTCTCTCAAACATTCTCGAGCCAGGGCGCACTGGAGGTAGTGGCCACGGCTTGAGGCACCCAGAAGTGCGCAGACGTCACCGTGATAACATCACACACATGCGTGACATCGTCAACATCCGCGCATGTGCAGAGGCCCTCCAGATGGGCCTTGAGACGCCAGTAGGGGGCACCAGCAGGGAAGAGGGCCGGAGAGAAGGAGAGGCACTGGCGTCAACTGATTGCCTACAGCAGTGTTTCTCAGCTACTTCAAGCTAAGTACCCCCTAAGTCTAACAAATATCAACTGAGTACCCCAACCACAGACCTCCCTAGGCCCAGATCCTATCCCCTTTACTAACTGTAATGCAATTTTTTCCATTCATTTTTCATATACACCCAATATACACAGCAGATATAAATTCTCAAAATTGACACATTTCAATTACTATATTGAAAAGAAAATCATTTTACCTACCAGCAATCCTCTGCAGGCTGCTGTAATTAGCTTTAAAGGTGAGACCGGAAGGCCAGGGGGGAAGCTGGAGGACGCTAGAGAGAAGGGGAAAACATGTAGGCCTTCGGCGAATCGGGCAGGGCTGGCACTGTTCTGCGTAGGGAAGTCAGCTGGCAGGTGCCCGTGCCTCTCTTCCTCCTCAGTGTGCCATGGCACACTTGAAATTTCAGGAGGCACACAGTTTGAGATACACTGGCCTAGGCAGAACTTATACGTTGTGACTTAAGACGATGTAAAGACTCGTATAAAGGTATCCAGAGAGACCAGATAACCACTGCAGGGACAAAGTAAAGACCCCCCACACACACACACACACAGAGCCCATATTCATTGACCCCGTTGCACCCCCACCAAGTTTAGAATAAAAACATGCATACCTGTCTCCAGAACATCAGCACCTGGCATAGGAAAGCCTAGTAGAGCTGCACAGAGGTGACTTAAGTAGTCTGGGGTGGGCTAGTCAACCATAGAGAGGAGGACCCAAGCCCATAAGCCACTTTAACCACTACATTTATGGTGGAACATGTGCGGCCACCAAAACCCCCCCAAACCCTACTGTACTGCCATATAGGTGCCACTTGAAGCCATAAGAGCTATTGGGGTTGTAGACAGGTGGGTATAGTGGGTTTTGGCATTTTGGTGAGACGTTTATAAGAACATAAGAATTGCCGCTGCTGAGTCAGACCAGTGGTCCCTCGTGCCCAGAAGTCCACTCACACGGCAGCCCTCTGGTCCAAGACCAGCACCCTAACTGAGACTACCCCACCAGCGCACGTTCCTGTTCAGCAGAAACTTGTCTAACTTTGTCTTGAATCCCTAGAGGGTGTTTTCCCCTACAACAGCTTCTGGAAGAGCGTTCCAGTTTTCCACCACTCTCTGGGTGAAGAAGAACTTCCTTACGTTTGTATGGAATTTATCCCCTTTCAACTTTAGAGAGTGCCCTCTTGTTCTTCCTACTTTGGAGAGGGTGAACAACCTGTCTATCTACTAAGTCTATTCCCTTCATTATCTTGAAGGTTTTGATCAGCCTCCTCTTTTCAAGGGAGAAGAGGCCCAGTTTCTCCAATCTCTCACTTTATGGCAAGCTAGGGGTGGGGCTAAACGGGGTGTGAACTTAACCAATTAGGAATCATTTTTACCATGCTAAACAGCTAAGTAACCACATAAAAGTTAGATCAGCAGAAAGGCTGTGCTAAATAAATGATCCAAATTAGGAATTTTAGGACAGTATTGCAAAGGTTTCAAAGTTTTTTGATGAACAGACGCTAGAATAAAAAAAAGATGAATCCTCCTCAGACTATTGGCCCCGCCACAAGGATCACCTATTTCACCATTATTATATAACGTCTTTATGACCACACTAAACACAATAATTGTCACACCATTCCACACACAGATGCCCCTGTATAAAACTCTGGTGAGACCTCATTTAGAATATTGTGTACCTTCAAAAAGACATAAAAAGGATGGAGTCAGTCCAGAGGAAGGCTACTAAAATGGTGTGTGTGGTCTTCGTGATAAGACGTATAGGGACAGATTTCGGAGAAAAGGCGGGAGATATGACAGAGATGTTTAAATCCCAAAATTTAACTCCATTTTTTGAGGCTTTTTCTCCACTGGTTTGTAAAATGGTTATTGGGGGAGTGTTACCCATCTCTGGTGAGTAATATTTTGTAGTTAAATTTTGGGATTTTTTCTATTACTCTTAGTTTTTTTTCTTGAGAGATGTTTAAATACCTACATGGTGTAAATGAGCATGAGTCGAGTCTCTTTCATTTGAAAGGAAACTCTGCAATGAATGGGCATAGGTTGAAGTTAAGAGGTTGATAGGCTCCGGAGTAATCTGAGGAAATACCCTTTTACAGAAAGGGTGGTAGATGCAGGGAACAGTCTCCCGGAAGAGGTGGTGGAAACAGAGACTGTGTCTGAATTCAAGAGGACCTGGGATAGGCACGTGAGATCTCATAGGGAGAGGAGGATATGGTGGATGCTGCGGATGGGCCATTTGGCCTTTATCTGCCATCATGTTACAATGTTTCTAACCATAAAACTCTATGACCTCACAATGCAGGTGTAAAGAGCCTTAGCCTATAGGAAGAGGAAATGCAAATGTTAAGAGTCTTAGCCAATAGGGAGAGGAGGAGATAGTGGATGCTGTGGATGGGTAGATTGGATGGGCCATTTGGTCTTTATCTGCCATCATGTTTCTGTAGCCATAAAGCTCTATGACCTCACAATGCAGGTGTAAAGAGTCTTAGCCTAGAGCAAGAGAAGATGCAAATGTTAAGAGCCTTAGCCAATAGGGAGATGAGGAGATAGTGGATGCTGTGGATAGGCCATTTGGTCTTTATCTGCCATCATGTTTCTATGTTTCTGTAATCATAAAGCTCTATGACCTCACAATGCAGGTGTAAAGAGCCTTAGCCTATGGGAAGAGGAGATGCAAATGTTAAGAGCCTTAGCCAATAGGGAGAGGAGATGCAAATGTTAAGAGCCTTAGCCAATAGGGAGAGGAGGAGATAGTGGATGCAGCAGATGGACCATTTGGCCTTTATCTGCCATCAGGTTTCTATGTTTTAAATCAAGATGTGACCCTGTCACACCAGTGGCATTAGGAGGATGGGAGGCACCCGGGACAGTGGCACCCCCTGCCCTCTTCTCCAATCCCTCCCTTCCACATGTACTTCTTTAATTTCCCCAGCATGAATCGCATCGCCAACTTGCTGCCTGTGCTAACTTTGTCTCTCCCTCTGTCATCACTTCCTGGACCAGGAAGTGACATCAGATGGAGAACCAAGTTGCTGCTCATGCTGGTGGGGGAAGGGTGAGAAGGAGCTGGGGGTGAAGAGGTGCTGTGCCCCTACCAAGACGGTGCCTGGGGTGGTCTGCCCCTCACCCCCCGACTATGCCTCTGCATCACACCATTGCTCTGTCTACCAGCACATGTTGACGTTCCTAATAGCTTCTCCAAATTTACCAGAATTTCCAACTCTAAAAGATCAGTTAAGAAATCACAAAAGCCTGGACTGGAACTCCGTTCCCACTGACATTCACCCAACTAAACACACCGTTTTGAATGCTTAAATGTAAGTAACTTGTAGAACTCAATGCAACGTTAACCAATTACCTAATTTCCACGTTGCAACCGCAATTAGTGAGAATCTGACAGGTTGTAAGACTGCAAATAACAAAACATAAGTAACTTTCACGGACTTTTCTAAAGCCGCAGTCGAAGGTTTAAGCGAGGGCCGGCGCGGTGGATGCTACGACGCTCATTTCCCTCACCAGCCCATGGTAGGAATGTCTACCATAACTTTGAAATTAAGCTGGTGCCCAGTTCTCATCCAAGGAACCACTCATGCCCTAGCGCCAGTCCAGCCTAGGGTTTAGGCATTTTCAAATTGCCACCATCACCACCTCAAGGTCAATATCCATCAGTCTGGCCATTTTCAGCATCAGTATGTGCTCATGCCATCCTGCATTGCCACCTAGCCACTTTTGCAGCCCAGACCACACGTCTTTTAGCCATAGAAGTTGGCCAGTTTTGCAAATGAAATGGTCAAACTAGGGCTCACCATTTCTGCAGCCTTAAGGATCCCGAGAAGCAGCTCTTTCTTGGGGGGGGGGGGGGGGGGCTGCTTCCCAGGACGAAGCTTTCCTTGGGGCTGACACTGCGCCACTTCCAGAAACTCCAAGCTACGGATGGTCTGGGGGCCGGGATAAATGCATCCGGATCCAGACCCCCCCTCCCCTCCCCCACCCCACCCCCAAATGCAGACAGCACACCCGACATGCTCAGGCCCCGGCACTCACCGATGCCAGTCCCATGCTGCGATCCCCGGGAGCGCCTCTGCAGTCCGCGGCTCTCCACTCCCGGGAGCAGTGAGCACGAGCCGCTCAGCGCCGCCCCCAACCTCCGCCTGGGCTCCCCGGGGAGGCTCGCGCCTAGCTGCAGGAGCCGGGAGCCCCCTGCAGACGGGATCCTCTTCGCCTACAAAGAGTGCATGATGCGGTGGGAGGGGGCCGCATGCCAGCCCGGTAAAGTTCTCAGCGCGCTCCCGCGACTAATGCACGCTCACAGAGGGGTAACTGAAGTGTCCCCGCCTACATGTGGCCTGCTGGGACTCGGGAGGATGAAGGACGCCTTTAGTGCCAAACCCACCTGGCTAATCATTTTATAGAGTTCTCCTCCTTTGAACCCTGCTATGCTAATCACTTTCACAGGTTAATTCTGGGCTACATGCGAAGAATGCTTTGTGCAGAGTGCTGGTAACTAGTTGTATGGATTGTGCTCTCGTTCCGAGTTGTATAAAGTGGATCCTAGCTCCTCCTAGCCGCCTTTCTTCCTAAGGGAGGTGTTGCTCCCTCTCTATCGCTCTTGCTGCATCTGTTTTGGGATAGGGCAATCAGAAGGGCACAATAGATAGTTGGGGGTTTTAAATTCCTTTTTCCTGAGAATCATTGTTAAGCCATGGGAATGAACTATGGAAAATAGATCTACTTTAAGGTTTGGACAAGTTCCTGGAGGAAAATTCCATTGTCTGCTATTGAGACAGGCAGGGGGGGCAGACTGCTACAGGCACCGTCTTTGCTGGGGCGGCAGCACCTCTCCTCTCCACCACCCCCTCCCATCCATGTACCTTTACATGTTTGCCGGTACGAACAGCATCTTCCACCTGCTGCTCCTGCTGGCCTTGGCTCATTTCTGACATCACTTCCTGGTTGTGAGACCAAGACGTGACATCAGAAGGGAGCTGAGGACTTTGCCAGCAGCAGGTGGAAGATACTGCTCACACTGCCGAAAGTTTCAAGAGGTACAAGGGGCGGGCACACAGTGTGGCATGCCGCATGCTGGGCACCACCACCCTGGGCATCAACTTCCATAGCCGTGTCACTGCATGGGGAAGCCACTTATTGCCCTGAATCGGTAGCATGGAATGTTGCTACTATTTAAGGTTCCGGAATCTTGCTACTCTTTGAGATTCGATGTGGAATGTTGGTACTATTTGGGTTTTTCGGAGGTACTTGTAGCCTGAATTTGCCACTGTGGAAACAGGATACTGGGCGAGATGGACCATTGGTTTGACCCAGCACAGCTATTCATATTCATTAAGTGCCAATTTGCAGAAATGAAATTCTGTGGGTTTTGACATTGATTGAACCATATCCAGGTCATTCTCTTCTTGGTTTGGCTGAGATTGTGATGTCATAATGCCTCATTCCATCTTATCAGTGATGTCATAATGGCTGCTTATTCTATACTTGGCTCAGTGTTATACAGACGAGGGGGTGTTGAAAAGTTCTCAGCCCAACCCATCAACTTCCTAAATCCTGAGTGTTATTTTGCCACTGGAGCTGAAAAGAAAGTTATCTGACATATTGTTAAGTGCCAATTTGTAGAAATAAAATTCTATGTTTTATGTAGTAACATAGTAGATGACGGCAGATAAAGACCACATCATTCTCTTCTTGATAGGGTTGAGAACTTTTCAGCACCCCCTTGTATTTACTCTCTCAGTTGACAGAGAATACTGAATTGTTAGACAGCTCAGAAACCACATGAAAAGGATGGCTTTAAATAGCACAGAACACATCTGTGCACATCTGCCATCCTCAGCAACGCAGAATAAGGCGTGTCAGTGAAAGAGGGCATCAGCCTGACCTTTGGAAACCTGTCCGTGTGTCCCAGGGCCATCATCAGCCTTGCACACTTTTTAAACAGCCTGGGACTACAATATCTCTCTGGATCACATTTCAGTTTTCTCTCCTGCCTAATCAATCCGGGAATTCTAAGCTTTTCCTGTAACTGTGAGTCTTTGAGTACTACAACACACCTGGGTGCGGGTTTGAGATTTAATTAGTCCCACTTCCAAATCTGAACTCAGAATGCATTGTATTTCAGATAGTGGAGGTAGGGCTCTTGGCCCCAGAGAGCTTACAGTTCTTGTGTTAGCATTAATACAGGTTACCCTTCAATCCATAACTCTATTCCCTCTGCCCTCCAACCCAGCCAGCTCGTTAACCCTTCCTCTTAACTGTATCCATGACATGCTGTTTGTCTGTCTTGGCTATTTAAATTGTAAGCTCTTCGGAGCAGGGACTGTGCAGCGCTGTGTCTGGTACCACTATAGAAATAATTCCTAGTTAAAGTAGTAGTGTGAAGAGTTTCAGTCTTTGGGAAGCAAAGCTGGTATTGTGATGTCATAATGCCTCATTCCACCAATAAGAGCCAACGTCATCAGTGATGTCACAATGGCTTGATTGTTCTGTACTCCCCTCTGCTCTCCAAACCAGACAACCCTTCCCTTAACTGTACACTTCTCCCTCCATATTCGCGGTTTTGATTATTCATGGTTTTTAGCTTGCTGGCTCCTCCCCCCAAATTACATCAGCTTGCATAGAGAAATCACTGATTCCAAGTGTTTACAGGGAAAATCGCTGATTCCCAGCACTTTCTTCACTGTTTTTTGCCTCTTCTTCAGGAACCAGCCAGGGCTCCCACCATGTTATTCGCGGTTTCACCATATTCATGATGGTTTTAAACAGAAAACAGCGAATAACATATGAAAAAGTTATTCGCGGTTTTTCTGTATTTGCAGTTCTGTTAATCCCCTATCACAGCGAACACAGAGGGAGAAGTGTATCCATGACATCCTGTTTGCCTGTCTTGACTGTTTAGATTGTAAGCTCTTTGGAACAGGGACTGTTTTCTTACTTTTTGTGACTCTGTGCATCTGATAGTGCTATAGAAATAATTCATAGTAGAAGGATGACAGCTGATAAAAACCTGCATGGCCCATCCAGTCTGCCCAAGAAGATACATGCCTGAGTCTTGGTTTCCCTAGCTCTTAGGTCCCCTGCTCTGTGTACTAGGACTAGACTACTCCTAGAAGACATCATCTATGTATAAAATCATTAGTCTGAATAAGAAAAAAATATAGGGGCTAATTTGCAAAGCACTTAGACACCCAAAGTGCCATAGGTTACTACAGTGCTTTGAAAATGAGCAACCAGGCCTTACAGAAAACATGGCTGAGCTTGGAGGGAATCTTGAGTCGGGGGCCAAAAACCTGTCCTAGTGACAGGTGGAAAAGTGGAGCTGAGGGAGTCTTCTTGAATAACTACATTTCCACTCCATGAGTCTCAGCTGTGGTTCTGTTGGGCCCTAATATGTTTATCACACAAATTTTTATAAAGGAACAGTAATAGAACAGAGGTGCAGATCTGATTTTTATATCGAGTGAAAAGATGTAAATGAACCAATGTCAGGCTCGACAAAGGTTGAGTCTCACTGCTTGAAAGGAAAATGCTTTCATTACTCAGATATTTTTTAGCTAATGCATTGGGTTAACAGCGAGAGGAGCTCGGAGCTGACTTATGGTGATGATGTGGGGGAGGGATGAACTGGGATCATCCATTCTGCACCAGTTGCAGAAGAGCAAACAGCCGTGACGTTGCTAAACCCGAAGTCCATTAATGAGAAAGGCAAAAGGAAGATCATTCGATCACATTTAGACTTCAGTGAACCATTGCTGTTGGAGGGGGTGGATGTCTTGAACTACGTCCTTTAAATGCGGGGATAATGTTAATAAATAGAGCCCGACACTCCTTTCTCCATCTATGTGTTAAACTGGGAATATTCTGTTCTCTTCATAAAGAACTTTCTAGTTTATCATAATCTGATGGTCCTCAGAAATAATGATTCTATGTTAAATATGAATTATGATGAACTAATATCATTAAGTTGTACAAACATCAAATTTAACTATTTCTGCACGTTAACAGCCAAATTCTGGAATCGGCAAAAGCTGATTAAAATCTGAAGCAAACATGCCAAGACATTAAAAGAAGTGCCAAACCAAAGACATTCCTTGCCTGTTTATTTCTAAAGAAAGCAGGACAGAGGAATGAAAGCCCTGCAGAATCCGATTACCAGTTGCTGAGGGTATGGAGGAGGAGGACTGGCCCTGCAGCAGCCGTCAGCACCATGGACAGCACTGGTGAGTCTGGGAGGTTCTTGTGTCGACTTCTAGATTCAATCCTGGAGAAAAAAAGACAAATACCTCAGCAATATTTGGGACCCTGTTAGGAAAGAGGAAGGAAACTTCCATGGAGGAGAGTTTCCAGCATAAAGAGCAAAAGCACTGGTGGCACCTTTACATAAAGGAGGCAGAATGCAGGTGGCCTCTGGCCTTTCTATTTTATAGTCAAACATATTAAGAAGTATCCACTCGTTAAAGAAATTTTGAGAAGGATTTAGAAAAAAATAGAAGAACAAATTAAGTGGCCCTTTAACCAAACAACAGAAAGGAAAATGGTAAAACCAGAGGACATAATTTGAGGTTGAAGGGTGGTAGATTCAAAGGCAATGTTAGGAAATTCTACTTTACGGAGAGGGTGGTGGATGCCTGGAATTAGAAAGCTGCACGGGAACGGGGATGACGGGGATCCCGCGGGTTCCCCCTTTGGGTCACGGGGATCCCGTGGGGATGCCCCCTAGGGTCGCGGGGATCCCGTGGGGACGCCCCCCTAGGGTCGCGGGGATCCTGCAGGGTTGGATTGCAGTGCACTCGAGCCGCGAGGGTAGTCTCCTTCTCCTTACCTGCCCTGTCGCAGCACACAGCCGAACGGAAATCTTCCCGATGTCAGCGCTGACGTCGGAGGGAGGGCTTAAGCAAAGCCCTCCCTTCCTCCGATGTCAGCGCTTACATCAGGAAGACTTCCGGTCAGCTGTGTGCGGCAGGGCAGGTAGGGAGAAGGCAATGGCGTACGAAAGAGGGGGGAGGGGCGGTCCGCCCCGGAGAATGTGCACAGCCGGTCAGTTCCCCCGATCGACCGACAACAGGCCCGGCCGACAAATCTCCCTGCCCTGTAGCCGCGAATCTAAATTACCTCTTACAGCAGCTTCACTACTCCAACTGCTGTAAGAAGGTAATTTAGATTCGCGGCTACAGGACAGGGAGATTTGTCCGACCGGGCCTGTTCTGTTGTCGGTCGGGTGCGAAAGCGCCACAAAGGGAGGGAGGAAAGGTGGAGTGGAGAAGAAAAGACGCTTAAGGGGGGAGAAGGCCGCTGAAAGTACTGGGGAAGACAAAGGGGTGGAGAAGGACGCTGAAAGGACATGGGGAAAACAGGGGTGGAGAAGGCCACTGAAAGGAAATGGGGAAAACAGGGGGGGGAGAAGGCCGCTGAAAGGACATGGGGAAGGCAGAGGGGGGGGAGAAGGATGCTGCCTGACAGGACATGGGGAAGATGGTGGGGGAGAAGGACACTGAAAGGAAATGGGGAAGAGGGAATGGGAAGAAGACGCTGGCAGGGAAGAAGACAGAGGTGCCAGACTATGGGGGGAGCGGAGGGAAAAAGATGGGTGCCAGACCAATTTGGGAGGGGGGAGAAAGGGAGAGGCACAGTAACAGAGCAAATGGAAGACACAGAGAGAAGAGAGGCAGTGGATGGAAGGAATTGAATGAGAACATGAAGAAAGCAGAAACCAGGCAACAAAGGTAGGAAAAAAATTGTAATTATTTTTTATTTTTTTTGCTTAAGGATAAAGTAGTATATTAGTTGTGTTGATAAAAATTTATAAACATTAGAGGCTCTGGTAGAAACCCGTTTACAAAGTATGTATTCTTCCCAATTAATATTTCCAAATTAATAAAGTCTTTTTGCTTATTTTTAAATGGGTTTCTACCAGAGCCTTTAATTCAGTAGCATAATTAAATGAAATAACTATTTCTGTAGTTTATAGGGACGGGTGGGGATGTAGGGGATTCCTCGCGGGGATGGAGGGGATTCCTCGTGGGGACGGGTGGGATTTCTGTCCCCGCGCAACTCTCTACCTGGAATGCGCTCCCGAGAGAGGTGGTGGAGAGGAAAACAGTGACTGAGTTCAAAGAAGAGTAGGATGAACACAGAGGATCTAGAATCAGAAAATATTAAATATTGAACTAAGGCCAGTACTGGGCAGACTTGCACAGTCTGTGTCTGTGTATGGCCGTTTGGTGGGGGATGGGCTGGAGTAGGTTTTAACGGAGATTTCGGCAGTTGAAACCCAAGCGCAGTACCGGGTAGAGCTTTGGATTCTTGCCCAGAAATAGCTAAGAGAAAAAAAAATTTTTTTTAAATTTAAATTGAATTAGGTTGGGCAGACTGGATAGACTATTCAGGTCTTCATCTGCCGTCATCTACTATGTAACAATAAAAACTGGCCTTAGCAGGCAGTGGCATAGTGAGGGTAGGAAGTGCCCCCCTCCTTCCATGCCAGCCCCCTCCCGGGCCCTCCCATCCCACCCTTTAAATCTTCGTCAGCATGAACAGCTTCTCCAGCCTGCTAATCGTGCTTTCATTGGCTTTCCCTCCGACGTCACTTCCTGACCCCGCAATCCAGAAGTGATTTGAGAGGGACCTGGCCAGCGTGAGCAACAGGCCAGAGTAGTTGCACTGGTGAAGATTTTAAAGAGATACAGGGGCGGGAAAGGGAGGGCACCAGCATGACAAGGGGGATGGAGAGGTGCCGTGCCCTCCCCCCCCCCCCCCCCCCACCACCACTTTGCCACTGCTAGAAGACAGAAATGACTTGTGTAAGGGCCGCTAAGGCCATTTTTACTGCTTAGGTAAAATGACTAATTTTCTGAATGTTTCAATAATGGCCACAAGCTAATACACTTGGGCAGCATGCGCACATGGCAAAATTATTCCGGGATGCTCCAGTGCACCCCACAGTACCCCATCTTTTGCAGCTGTAAGCATGTGTTAGTGCTTACTTCAGCTTTGTAAGAGGGCTCCTAAAAATAATAATGCAATAAATTCATTCCCTTCACACATTAGACCACAGATAATGAGGAGTAGGATGGAGTTCCCTTGGGAAATTAGACCAAGGATTAGAAGAAGGTTAATAGCGAGTTAACAACCCAATAAAATTCTACATCCCTCTAAACTTAAACCATTTGGGGAGTAGACATCTTCTTCATGTCTACAGCGGCAAAGAACAGACTTTTGCCACCTAGGTAATTAACTAAGCGTTTGCATGGATAGTGAGCGATGCCAAGGAAGAAATCGCCTACATCGCTCTTGAGTTGCAAATGCAACATCTGGATAAAGAAAAGAGCCATAGCCTCATTAGCACATGGGCTAATAACGTGGCCCACTCTGGAACGTCCTCAACAGATGTTTTGCAGAGACATCTACACTTTCGTTCCTTGATCTCCACAAGATAGCAGAAACTAGACCTTATTAAAGTAGAGGAGCAATGATGAAACATCTACTATTGATATCCCAAAATTATTTCCTATTTGTTCCAGTTTCTTAGGAATAACAATTTTATCCCTTTTCCTGCTTTTGTGATCAAACTTCAACAGTCTGAATCAAAGAATTTCAATCAGGGGAACATTCAGTCACAGCTGAGACTAGTTTAGCCAGAATTGCCCAAATGGTTTATAATGCAACTTCACAGCTGGGTCCAGATGCACAACCACTTCTTGCTACCGAAGCTTCTGTCTCTATCTGTACAGCAGCCAAAGCATTGCTCCCTCAATGTTTGTCCATGTACAGTGGTGCCTCGCATAACGGACGCCTCGCACAGCGAACGCTGCGCACAACGAACTTCAGGTCTTGCTTCCCACAACGAACTTCGTTTCACACAACGAAGTCGCCCGAGCTGCATCCTTCCGCGCAGGCACTGCGCTTAACTGCCCTCTCTCCGCCTGGCTCCCTGTGCAGTGGCGGACCGTCGGCTCGCAGGGGCCCGGCGCCTACTGTTGATGCGTTGGGGGGGCGGAGCTACTCTCGCCGCTTCCCCGATGCTAGAAAAAAAAAAAATGAACAGTTAAGTCCCAGTTTTTGCCGCCGAGACTCTGCCCTCTCACTGTAAAATTAGACTCTACTTAGTCTGTCTTTAAATTTAAAAAATGTGTGTTGTTTTAAAAAACAATTATGTTTTTAGATGTATCTAAATAAACATAATAACAAAAAATTTATCTTTTTTTATGTCATCTTAGCATATTTTATGCTGCAGAACGAATTATTTTTTTTAACATGTATTGTTATGGGAAAACGCGTTTCACATAACGAACTTTTCGCATAACAAACTTGCTCCTGGAACGAATTAAGTTCGTTGTGTGAGGCACCACCTGTATACTCCCTGCTTTAATGGCAGACCTTTCTGGAACAACCAGTTATGGCAGCATTTTCTTCCACTTCTGCTGCTACAGATGGGCAGCACAATGCGTCCATTCAGGGCAATCAATCAAAGGCAGAGAGGGGGGTGATCCTGTGGGCTGAGGGCAACCTCGCCTCCAAGCGGCTCTGGTTTCTCTGCTCCCAGCTGCTGTTGAAAAGGACACACCTGTGATATTCTCAGGAAGCCACTGAGCAAATTCAGAAGTAGATGTTCAAAGAGGAATCTGAACCATGAGCAATGCTCTTGACTCATTAACGATTGATGATATGTGATCCTACTATAATTCCCTGCTGTTTTTAGTGGGTTAAATGTCTGTACTGAAAGTATCGTTATATTATAATAAATTTATTCTTTTATACTGCCATTACCAAAAGTTCTAGGCGGTTTACACCATAAGAAACTGGACAGTCAGTGAAATATATTCATACCATAAAAATAAAATCATACAATAAAAGTTATTACATTCTTAAAATACCCAACTAAGTGATAAAATTTGTCAAACAGAGAAGACTTGACTAATTTTCGAAAAGAACAGTAGGACATGGCTTGATGAATACATTCACCAAGCCAAAATTGCAGTTTACCTGCTTGAAACGCTAAAAAGGTCAAAAAAGGTCTTATAATCTGACACCATTTCGCTTAGAATAGGCAAATAAGTGAGAACTTCTTGTATTCCTTGATGGTCTATTTAACTCAAAGTGAGGGGAAAGAAACTGGAGACAATCCTGATATCAACTTAAAACAAATGCAAGAAAATTTCAATAATACTCTTGCTTCTAATGCTAACCAATGCAATAAACAATATTATGGGCTGATGTGGTCATTCTTCTTCAGACCAAAAATCAATCGGACCACGGTGTTCTGGATTATTCTCCATCTTCATTTAATTTTTGGGGAGGATCCCAAATAAATGATATTACAATAATCCAGAACAGGTAAGATCAATGATTGTACCAATAGCTTAAGACACTGGATCAAAATATTTTTTAATGGTCCGTAATTTCCATAATATATAAAAACATTTTTGTACCACTAAATTTGTGTGATTAATCCAAGCCAATTGACAGGCAAGTGTGATTCCCAAAATTTTAATGGAATTATGTTGTTCTTTGAATCATTGTGAATGCTTTACGCTGTAAACCGCTTAGTTATAGGCGGTTAAGAAATTTTAGAAAGAAATTTTTAAAAATAATACATGGCTTGGAGATGAAAGGGACCAAGTGTACTCTAGCCCGAACCTTGCCTCCACAGTTAGGAACCACTCAAGAAACAGATACAAAGTAGACCTCTCAGCACAGTCTTAAGGCTACATTCTCAAAATTTGTGGTAAAAAAATGATGGGCCACTGTTGCAGCTGTTATTGTAGTGATTTCAAAAAAAGGCAAGTCATTCTTAAAAAACCACGCATGCAAATGAGGTTGGCGGAGATGAGATGAGTCGCTGGTGATAGTAATCAGCACTTGTGCAGAATACACCATGAAAGATGTGTAAATGTGCGCCGGGAAAAGCAATGTCGATAGTGAGTAAACTTATGGAAACACTAATCAAACGCCAATTAGAGGCAATCCTGAACGAGGAGAATCTACGAGATCCCCATCAACATGGTTTTACGAAGAGAAGATCCTGCCAATCAAATCTGATCAGCTTCTTCGACTGGGTAACAAGAAAGCTGGATATAGGGGAGTCCCTGGACATCGTGTACTTGGACTTCAGCAAAGCGTTTGATAGCGTCCCACACCGCAGGTTATTGAGCAAGATGAGTTCGATGGGATTAGGTGAAACATTAACTGCATGGGTTAAGGACTGGCTTAGAGGTAGACTTCAGAGGGTAGTGGTAAACGGTACCCTCTCCGATATGACTGAGGTGTTCAGTGGAGTACCTCAGGGTTCGGTCTTGGGCCGATCTTATTTAACATCTTCGTAAGAGACTTGGCTAAAGGGCTTTGAGGTAAAATTACACTATTTGCCGATGACGCCAAACTATGCAACATAGTAGGCAAAAGCACAATAGACAAAAGCACAATGCCCGACAGTATGATGCAGGGCCTACTCCTGCTGGAGCATCGGTCAAAGACTTGGCAACTAAGTTTCAATGCCAAAAAATGCAAGGTCATGCACCTTGGCGGCAAACATCCATGCAGGACTTACACCCTAAATGGTGAGATCCTAGCAAGGACTGTAGCAGAACGTGACTTGGGAGTGATCATTAGCGAAGACATGAAGACTTCCAAACAAGTGGAGAAAGCTTCATCCAAGGTCAGACAAATCATGGGTTGAATCCGTAGAAGCTTCGTCAGCCCTAAGCCTGAGGTCATAATGCCATTGTACAGATCCATGGTGAGACCCCATCTGGAATATTGTGTACAATTCTGGAGACCACATTATCAAAAAGACGTGCTGAGAGTTGAGTCGGTTCAGCGAATGGCCACCAGGATGGTCTCAGGACTCAAGGATCTCCCGTATGAGGAACGGCTGGGTAAGTTGCAGCTATACTCACTCGAGGAACGCAGAGAGGGGAAGACATGATCGAGACGTTCAAATATGTCACGGGCCGTATTGAGGTGGAAGAAGATGTCTTTTTTCTTAAAGGACCCTCGGCAACAAGAGGGCATCTGTTGAAAATCAGGGGAGGGAAATTTCATGGCGACACCAGAAAATATTTCTTCACCGAAAGGGTGGTTAATTGCTGGAATAATCTTCCACTACAGGTAATTGAGGCCAGCAGCGTGCCAGATTTTAAGAAAAGATGGGATTGGCATGTGGGATCGCTTCATGGAGGAAGTTAGGGGGTGGGTCATTAGTGTGGGCAGACTAGATGGGCCATGGCCCTTTTCTGCCGTCATTTTCTATGTTAGCGTTGTATCAATCATAGGCGTGCCAGAGCTACTGGATTAAGGGGAGGGGAAGGGGTAGATGGTGAACTGCAATGGAGGATTCTAGGTTTTTTTCAATTAACTTCTCACAAAGCTCTTCCAAAATCTTTGCAATTGTCTACCAGTGTTCTCTTCACGGCATGGCATGTACATGCCAACATCTCTGATGCCTGCCTGTGAAGAAACAAAAGACAGAAGGTGAAAGAAGCCGGTGTGTGGTGCAGTGGTTGGATCTACAGCCTCAGCACCCTGGGGTTGTGGGTTCAAACCCCGCGCTGTTCCTTGTGACCCTGGGCAAGTCACTCAGTCCTCCATAGCCCCTGGTACGTTAGATAGATTGTGAGCCCACCGGGACAGAGAGGGAAAATGCTTGAGTACCTGATTGTAAAACCGCTTAGATAACCTTGATAGGCGGTATATAAAATCCTAATAAACTTGAAACCTTATCTGATAGGAAAGGGAGTCTGCTTTTCCGGGCAGAGGGGGTGTGTACAGTGCGAGACTGGTTTACATAGATTTGTATGAGCTGAATATGGGAAAATAATCCCCAGACATCACTCTGCCGTCTTCTTGAACCACATGGTTTCTGATCACTAGATACCAAAGCCAGGCCAACAGTTCCTAAACCAGTCTGATTTTCATGATGAATATGCATCAGATATGGGCTTCTGCTGGAGATGCAATACATGCAAATTATCTCAAGTACATGTATTATGGACATACCAAAAACCACGCTGGCTGTGGCGTCTTCAGGGCAGGTCTGGGACGCCTGGAGTAACTGGATTCTGTTAATTCCCCTTGCTATCCACCTACAAACCTCAACAGTTCATTCTTGATGAAGTATATTACAACAGCCATAAGTTAATGCTGGCAATTTCAGTTAAGGACCCTAGGTGGCACTGTTCTATTGTAGAGTTTAGTTTTATTCAAAGATTTGTTGTTCTTTTACAAAATACAATGCAATACAATACAGTAAAGCAGGGGTGTCCAATGTCGGTCCTCGAGGGCCGCAGTCCAGTCGGATTTTCAGGATTTCCCCAATGAATATACATGAGGTCTATTTGCATGCACTGCTTTCATTGTATGCTAATAGATCTCGTGCATATTCATTGGGGAAATCCTGAAAACCCGACTGGATTGCGGCCCTCGAGGACCGACATTGGACACCCCTGCAGTAAAGTGTCTTATATTCCGCAATTCTCTGCAAGGAATCTATGCAGTTTACAACAAGATTTAGATCAAGTTTTGGAAATAACAAAGCAGTTTAGAGAACATAAATAAAACACAAAACAGTAAATAGAAAGGTTCAAATCAGAAGAAAAATATTTTTACTGATGTTACTCAGGGGAGACTGAAACTCACTCATTTCCAATTGCAACAATATGAAGTGTCCTATTTCCATAATGAAGTCCGCTTTTACCTTCCTGAAGCATCAGGGGATCAAAGCTAATCCCTGTTGGCACCTATTTGTAGCCTATGCCCTGCACAGGAGAGCTTCTCCCCTTTAGCTAAAATTATTCTTGGGTGCCAAGGACTTACCAGTTCTCTTTTTTGGAAAAGGGGTGGCAGAGAAGGAAGACTGCTAGCATTTCTTGTTCACATCCACTTCATCAGTATTCCTGGTTGCAATCTCATTTTGATAATGCATGAGATTATACTTTTCTATGTTTTGGAGAAGAGGGGACCTGGGGATCAAGTCTCAGCCGCACTCATCTGTCTCAGTTCTAATTATGAAAATGAATCATCCAGGAAGCAGCTTTCTGTGCTTAGCGTTAAAGAATGCCAGGGGGAAAAATTTGTCCCTGTCGGAACTCAATTTCCCCATTCTGTCTCCGCAAATTTTGTCCCTGTCCCTGCCCCATTCCTGTAAGCTCTGCCTTAACCACACAAGCCTCGAATACTTAGGATGTTAAAGCGTTTGAGGCTTGCGCAGATGAGGGTGGAGCTTAGGCATTGGTGGAATGAGGCATGATGACATCACAATCTGAGCCCTAGAATGTTGCTACTTAGGGTTTGAGGCTTGTGCAGATGAGGACGGAGCTTAGGCATTGGTGGAATGAGGCATTATGACATCACAATCTGAGCTCTAGAATGTTGCTACTTAGGATTTTAGAGTGTTTGAGGCTTGCGCAGATGAGGACGGAGCTTAGGCATTGGTGGAATGAGGCATGATGACATCGCAATCTGAGCTCTATAATGTTGCTACTTGCGATTTTAAAGCGTTTGTGGCTTGCGCAGATGAGGACGGAGCTTAGGCATTGGTGGAATGAGGCATTATGACATCACAATCTGAGCTCTAGAATGTTGCTACTTAGGGTGTTAAAGCGTTTGAGGCTTGTGCAGATGAGGACGGAGCTTAGGCATTGGTGGAATGAGGCATGATGACATCGCAATCTGAGCTCTATAATGTTGCTACTTGCGATTTTAAAGCGTTTGTGGTTTGCGCAGATGAGGACGGAGCTTAGGCATTGGTGGAATGAGGCATGATGACATCGCAATCTGAGCTCTATAATGTTGCTACTTGCGATTTTAAAGCGTTTGTGGCTTGCGCAGATGAGGACGGAGCTTAGGCATTGGTGGAATGAGGCATGATGACATCACAATCTGAGCCCTAGAATGTTGCTACTTAGGGTGTTAAAGCGTTTGAGGCTTGCGCAGATGAGGACGGAGCTTAGGCATTGGTGGAATGAGGCATGATGACATCACAATCTGAGCCCTAGAATGTTGCTACTTAGGGTGTTAAAGCGTTTGAGGCTTGCGCAGATGAGGGCGGAGCTTTCAGGACAGGAAAATTAGTTCCCGCAGAGATGGGGAAAAAATTTGTCCCCATGTCATTCTCTACTTAGCTTCTCTAGACACAATGAGGCTTTGTATGGCACTTTGGAGATACTTCTGGGGAGAAGGACTTGGTTCCACCTTCCTTCTGTTTCTATTAAGATTAAATTTTAAATTGATTTGCTGCTCTTAAGAAGGTTCACAGCTCTCAATATGTCTTACAAGTTAATGAGCCGTGGCTGCAACACAGAGTCTCCTATTAGCCTGTTCCAGAATGATATTTTTCTCTTTTTCATTGAACTTTTTAAAGTGTAAAGAAAAAAAAAAAAAAAAAAGTGTTTTGCTCTATTTATGCCAAGTCAGTAAAGCTTCACTGTAAACGTTTGCTCCATTTTTCTCTTTCTTAGAGGCTTTAATCTTTCAAAGATATGCGTCTTATGTTGCAGATTGACCCAGAATTATAGTGAATGATATTCAGATATGTTGGCTGTGGGTACAACCTGCCTCTCTTTACGACACTTGTGGCATTGATTCATCTTGCCAACTGGACTGCTCGATACAGGTGTATACTATACTACATTCAGTCTACAGTCCGCCTCTTTCAGAAAGAGTTCTAGGTGGAATCCAGTACAAACCATCATGAGAGAACAATCTATGAGGGGCCGTTGAGAAGTTCTCATCCCAACCAAGAAGAGAATGATGTGGAGCCACTTATTCCACACTTTTGACACTTTCATTTCAGGGCTCCACATCATTCTCTTCTTGGTTGGGATGAGAACTGTCAAGTGGCCCCTCATATTGTGATGTCATATTGCCTCATTCCACCAATGCCTAAGAGCCAACCTCATTGGTGATGTCACAATGGCTTGGTTTCCCTCTACTAGATGCATTTGCCTCATAGAAGCGAAAAGTATCCAGAAAAGTATGGAATAACTTGTACGTTTCCTGGCTCCACGTTATTCTGTTCTTGGTTGGGTTGAACTTTTCAGCGGCCCCTCAAAGAGTCCTCGAATTAATATAGCCATGCTTTTGTAATAAAGTGCACGTCTGTTGTTCTTCTGTCTAGTCTTTGATAACATGTGTTTCTTCGTTAAAGAAGAAAACAGGGACTCAAAAGGATAATACTCTACATGCAGGGGTGTCCAACCTTTTGGCTTCCCTGGGCCACATTGGCCGCAAAAAAATTTTCTGGGACTGCGCAAACGCTGCAGCAAGACAGAGGAGGGAGCTGGCAAGACCGTAAACACCCAGGGGCAGCAGAGGAAAACACTGCAACGCCCTCGACCGAGGCTGCACAAAATACAACATGGGGCCACATGCAGCCCTTGGGCCACAGGTTGGACATCCCTGCTTACAGCTACCATAATTCCAGCTGCCAGTTTTGAAACTCTGGCTCCAGGGCCATCATGTCGATCCCCAGTGAGCACAGATGGGTGTGTAGAATCCCTTTGTAAGATGAGGGAAATTCTATTTTCTTCAGCTGGAGTCATTTGAATCTATGATATATGGTTTGCCTTTATTATAAATATATACGATTTGGTTATGTTTTGCCTATATAACTTTTGTTTTATATACATTGCATTTGAAGTTTGATGTGACTGTGATCACTTGGAGCTTTTTAAATGGGTAGAGATAAATCAGTCACAGTTCTGAGTTTGTTGCTTTTTGGTTGAGTTGAAATGGGTCAGTACTTGGCAAGTCTTTCAGACAGGCATCACTTTAAAACATAGACATATACAGATTTCTGATATAAGAAGTGGTGGAAAAGGCCACAAATATTCACCTAATGCAATGGTCTCCAAACTTTTTCATGTAAAGGGTCGAAGTACCAATGCGAGAAAGCTCCGAGGGCCACCCAAAAATTTGAGCTTCCACGAAGATGTTTGAGGCTACCTGTGAATACCAAGGACTTCTTTGGAATGAACTACCAACATACCCAAGACAACCTATCATGTATCTTGACTTCCAAAAGAAACTAAAAACTTCTCTCTTCTCTCTCTAGCCAACCTCTATCTTTCACCACCACAAGATCAGGCTTAAAAAGCTAATTTCGAGACGTAGACCAAACTTTTTGTAAACCGCGTAGATTCCTTGCAGAAAATTACAATATAAAATATAAGACAATGTATTATAAATAGCTAAATAAAACATGTCAATGATATTGATTGTAACCAAATCCCTTTCCCTCTCTTCCGGATAGGACATTCCTCTTTTCCGTTACATATGTTGTCATAGGAACACAGAACGGGAAATGTGCACTCGCCGTGCTTTTAGACAAAAAATCCTGGTAAGAATCTGTACAAGTTCTATATTTATGATTCATTCCATATCTGGTACCTGAAAAACCTCCAGAAGAAATGGAGCTGGCGAGATGTGTAGCTTGTAATCCTGGAAGATCGACAAAAGGAGGGGGTTGTCCATTCTTTTCCCATAAGAACTCCACAATTTGGAAAGTGGAGATCTGAGTGTTGAGGAGAACCTGTTTGTTTTTATCTACAGCACAGAGTTTCCAATATGTGACCCCCCCCCCCCCCCCCCCCAAGTAGCATCCATTGGTGTCTGGGGTCAGAGAGAGAATTAAGTGAAACCAGATGAGTTAAAATTCAAATCACTCCAAAGAGCTGGATCCATAGAATGGAAACAATCTTTTTTGAGAGAAATGAAATGCATTCAATGAATTCCCTGTTCTACTTTAACCACGATGCCCCTTGCCCCCCCCCTCCCCCGATGGTGCCATGGGCTGCCTGTGATAACACAGAGAGTGGAAAGGATTTCTAGAAAAGCTGGGTTATGGTTTGGGAGCTTTTTCCGTGAGAATACAGTAGAAAAAAGTCTGAAAGTGAAAGGCAGTGGAACGTGGGATTGTTCTGCATATCGGTTTCATTCAAAAAATGGTCCCTGCCTTTCTGTTATCTTGGTGAGGCAGTTTCTGTTGTTAAGACAAGCAGGAGGGCTGGCACATCCCCCATTTCTCTTCCTCCTGCCACTGCTGCAGACTCCCCCTTCCTTTCTGGAACCAAATAGAAGATTGAATTCAGCACAGACAACAGGCCAGCATTCAAGCACCGTCACATCCCACTTTACCCCCTTCAAGGGGGGACAAGAGGTTCTTCAAGGCCCTGCACTAGTGTGTAATTCAATTCCTGTCCAGCTCCAGAAGGGCGACGGACAGCAGCAGGAAGAAAAGAAGGGAAGATGCTGGATGCTGGCTGACTACAGAGGAAGAGGAGATGATGTGATGAAGAGATGGTTGATAGGAAGGGGAAAGGGAGAGAAGAGAGGAATTCCCTGCCTAATCTTCATCAGATCCCACTGGATTTCACTTTTCATAAGAATTTAAAAGCACATCTTTTTCAGAAGGGATGGCACCTATGGCCTGGTGGCTCTGGGTAGGCCTGCCCTTGCCATTGGAAGCTAAGCAGGGTCAAGCCTGGCTAGTAGCTAGATGGGGGGGGACCACTGGGGAATACCAGGTGCTGTAGGCTGCAGGGTGGAGCCAGAAGGCAACAGCAAACCACGCCTGTACTCTGCCTTCCTCGCTTGACGTGCAGCCATGGGTCAGTGGTCAACTCAAAGGCATACACACTAGTGCTGCCCGATTCACTTTGGGTGAATCGATTCGATTTAAAAAAAAAAAAAAAATTGGCTTCCCGATTCGAACCCTCTCCCCTCACCCCCTAAAGCAGAAGCGGCAGGCCAGCAAGCTTTAGAGGGCGAGGAGGGAGGGTTTGTCGGGAAGTGCTGCTGTCGGCTTCCCCCCTGGCCTCCCTGAACTGCAGATCCCCTCCCCCCCGGGAAGGCCTCTGTGTCCCCCCTGGCCTCCCCGCACTGTTTACCTTATAGCTTCAGCCTGCAGCGAAGATCGCTGTTACAGTGTCTTTGCAAAGTGCTTTGAGCTGTTTCCTCTGCTGCAGTCCCGCCCCTCCTCTGACATCAGAGGCAGGATCGCGGCGGAGGAAACAGCTTAAAGCACTTTGCAAAGACGCTTTAACCGCGATCTTCGCTGCAAGCTGAAGCTATAAGGTAAGCGTGCAGGGAGGCCAGGGGGAACAGACCTTGGAGGGTGCAGGCTCTGGTATGGAAGTACACAGAGGGAGGGAAGGGGGGTTCAAAGAGATGTGCACATGCTGGACTTTGGGGAGAAGAAATAATGGGTCTAAAAATAGAGGAGAGGGAGAGAGATGATGGACAATGGGATTTAGGAAGGAAAGGAACAGAAAGGGAGAGAAGTTGGACACAAGGGATGGTGCGAGGGGGATAGAGATACTGGATAGAAGGGTAGTTGGGAAAAGAAAGGGAAAGATGATGGACCCTGGGGTGGTGGGGAGGAAGGAGAGATGCTGGATGAAAGGGTAGATAAGAAAAGGTGGATCTAGGGAGGAAGACAAAAAAAGGAAAGATGCCAGATCTCCAGGGGAGGGAAGGGAAACAGAAGAGTACAGACATGGCAGATGGATGGTTAGCACGGAGAAAGAAGAAAGAAGGAGACCCTGGCAAGCAAGTTATCAGAAGACAACCAGAGCCTGGGACCAATAAAATTTGAATAATGACCAGACAACAAAAAGGTAGAAAAACTAATTTTATTTTCTGTTTTGTGATTACAATATGTCAGATTTGAAACGTGTATCCTGCCAGAGCTGGTATTAGACCGCAAACGTGAGCTAGGATTTAACAGAAAGAGGAAAAGTCTTTTTTGTTTGTTTATTTTGTTTATACCACAGCGCCAGTGTGGTTAGGAGAAGGCAAAGGGGGTAAAGAGGCTATAAAATAAACCCACCAGGATGTTTGAAAAAAAAAAAAATAAAAAAAAACACCCAATTGGGCAGGAAAATTGAATCGAATCAAAAAACCAATTCAACAGGCTAAATCAAATCAAATTTTTTTTTTCCTGAATCGGCCAGCACTAATACACACACACAAGAAGGGATGAGGGTTGATCATTTGTGCATTCTGCTTTGTTTTAATTTGCCAAAAATATCTCGTCACTGGTTTACTGTCATTTTTACTGCATCTGTCATTTGTTTATCAATTTGTCTGTCTGTACATTGTAACTCGCATAGATTGATTCGATATGCGAGAGAAAAGGTTTTATAAATAAATAAATGCTGGTAGGGGGAAATAGAACTTAGCCCGACAGGGTTGGTCCAGTTCCTTTAAGACTCAATTGGCCTCTTGAGATCTCTAAATAGCTACAATCTCTATGCATGAGAGACAGAGAGAGCTGCCTGCAGTGGAATGCATGCAAATCTACTTCATGAATATTCATTGTGGAAATCCTGGCGAGCTGAAATCAGGGCTAAAAACGCTCTGCTCTGATGAAAAACCCAGGGCTGAATTTGGATCTGGCTTTCAACCCCCGTCTGGGAACAAGCAAACTATTGCAGCATTCACTTTAATGAGCAGACAGATTAATTGCAAATTAATTATTGGCCAACCAGTCTACTGATCAAACGGAGGGGATGAAGCAAGTTCCTGCTGAACCAGAACATACGCAGGTAAGGCTGGTCTCAGATGGACCACTGGTCTGACCCAGCAGCGGCAATTCTGATGAACATTTGAATCGGTCAGAATTTCTCTTTCCATTATTTTGGTGCGTTATAAATGCAGCTTTCACTGGGAACTTCTCTAATCAGTGTGAAGCTGCTAAAGCTGCAGGTAAGCAGTGGAAAGAAAGAGAATTTCACTTATTTGCCTTTTCAATAGATTCCAGCCTCCTTATAGAGCTACAGAACCTTTGCAGATTTACAGAAATTGGTCTCTGGCTCTGCAGTGGAGACATTTTATTATTGGGTTAATGTCTGCATATGTTCCCTGCTAGGCCAGAGCACAAATCAGATCCAGCAAGGCCTCCGTTTGACCCCAGCATCGAAAGGGTTTGGTCCTCGAGAATTTGAGGCGTTTTCATTGATAGACTAACATTTCACTCAAATCCTTCTAAAGATGATTAGAAGAGTTCAATTTTTTTTTTTAACAAAAGTCATTAGGTATGAGTATTCTTTCTCTCACATTTTCTTGTGCTCAGTAATTTCAATTATTGTAATGTGTTTTGTTTTGTTTAAATTTAATTTTCTTTTTATTAAGAAAAGAAGAATACAAAGAACCAAGAACAAAGCAAAACACCAGACTAGAGGGTCTACCGCGTGGTTTCTGCGCGGAGACAAAAGATACTCAGCAAAAGCCAAGAATAGCCCACCCCCCAACCCCCAACCCCACCCCTCACCCCCCAAGCACTCCAGTGTCAGAAACTCAGAAGGGCACTTTGGGCCCCCGGAGACAAATTGTCCCAGACCGGAGCCCAAACCTCTCGGAATTTCCTCCAGTGACCAGGGCCACTCTTTTTAGTATCCAAATATTCATACTTCAGCAAAGTAAACAGTTCATTTTTCCACATTGTGAGGGTAGGCACCTCGGCCTGCCTCCATAACAAGAGGATACATTTACGAGATAACAAAAAAGCCTTCTTCAGCAACAGGGAATTACCCCTAGAAAGTCCCAAAGAGGTAAAGTATTAAAAAAGGAAAACCTTCACTCCAAGGGGAAGTCGTTTCTTTAAGATCGTCTGTAGATGAAGGCCAACAAAAGACCAGAAGGTTTGTATTCTGTCACAGGACCAAAACATATGCAACAAACCAGCAGGGGCAGCACGGCATTTAGGGCATTCAGCATGAGTTGCAATACCAGCCACCAAGGCCCTATATGGGAAAATGTAAAGTCTCAACAAGAATTTGTAGTGCTGTTCCTGCAACACCACCGAGCGAGTCAGTCTCGGAAGATGTCGCATGAGGAGACGCAAATCCTCACCAGTGATCTGCTCAGTAGAGGCAAGGTCCAGATTCCAAACATCAGCCACCGCATCATAATTCCAAGGTGCCGAAAAACTGCCCAAGCTGATCTGATGAAAGGAGAGACTCCTACTGGTCGAATGGGACAGGGTCAAAGTCTCCCAAACCAGGTCCGCCTTATCTTCCTGCAAAGTAGAACGGTCCAGGGAGTGCAGATAGTGATGTGGTTTTTTTTTCCATGCATTCACGTGATAGGCCTAAAAAAACCACACTCTTAATAAAATGATCACAGGAGACAAAAAATGGGATGGCTTCCCGTCTCTTGTAAAAATTCTGAATTCAAGAAAGCTTAGGTCCAATCCATAGGATCTCCCAGGAAGTGAAAAGATGAGCAGACTGGCTAGGCCACGTATCGAGATGCCTCACTCGTGTAGCAGTTACTTTCAAGTCTTCAAAACAGACCATTCAAATCAATTCTTCTTCTTTCAATAGCATTTCATTGCAGACTTCATTCATTCTTGCATATCACTAGATTCATATCATCGTTAGTAACTCATTGCAAAGTGTCCTCAGCGGCTACATCGAACTGTCTTTTTCATGTATAGTTCGAGCTAAGTGTAGCCTCCACATCGGTCATAAATAAGAACATAAGAATAGCCTTATTGGGTCAGACCAATGGTCCATCAAGCCCAGTAGCCCTTTCTCACAATGACCAATCCAGGTCCCTAGTAGCTGGCCAAAACCCAAGGAGTAGCAACATTCCATAAAGAATCTCAAAGAATAACAAGATTCCAGAATCCCAGAGAGTAACAAAATTCTAGAATCCAAAGAGTAGCAACATTCCTTACAGAATCTCAAAGAATAGCAAGATTCCGGAATCCTAGAGAATAACAAGATTCTAGAATCCCAAAGAGTAGCAACGCTCCATACAGAATCTCAAAGAATAGCAAGATTCCGGAATCCCAGAGAGTAACAAGATTCTAGAATCCCAAAGAGTAGCAACATTCCATGCTACCGATCCAGGGCAAGCAGCAGCTTCCCCCATGTCTCTCAATAATTAGACTATGGACTTTTCCTCCAGGAACTTGTCCAAACCTTTCTTAAAACCTTTCTACACTATCTGCTCTTACCACATCCTCTGGCAACGCGTTCCAGAGCTTAACTTTTTTATATGAAAAAAAAACAAACCCCAAAACACCCCACCCATTAGGCTTCCTGTAGAAACAGACTTCTCTATCAGCAGGGAGGGACTCCGATGTGAATTTGCGCTTCGCTATTAGCTGTATCAAGGATAGTCCCCTAAAAGAAACATAAAAGCGCTATTCCAACTCTGGTCTACCTCAGCGGAGGCAACTTCTTATGTTCAAAGATCCACCTTTGTTCACAGTAATTCAGAAACCATGGCTCCTCGTTTCTTTTAGGAGGACTATCCTTGATACAGCTAATAGCGAAATGCAAATTCACATCGGAGTCCCTCCCTGACGATTAAGAGAAGTCTGCTTCTACAGGAAGCCTAATGTTTTTTTTTTTCATATAAAAGAAATATTTATGACCGATAAGGAGGAAAAAGACAGTTCGATGTAGCCGCTGAGGTCACTTTGCAATGAGTTAGTAACGATGATATGAATCTAGTGATATGGAAGAATGAATGAAGTCTGCAATGAAATGCTATTGAAAGAAGAAGAATTGATTTGAATGGTCTGTTTTGAATACTTGACAGTAACTGCTACACGAGTGTGGTTTAAGATTTGGACCGAGTTGTTGAGATTTATTATTGGCCTTCAAGTGGGTCACTTGAACTTGGGAATTCTGAGATGATCCCCTGTGTTATGCTACATTGAAAGAAACAGCACCGGGAGAGTATATTTCACTGCGCTGCGGTGATCTTTTCCATACCAGAGGATAACACGATATTATTAAGATAAGTATGGGTTCCTTATACTATTTAAAGAATTTTTGAAATTATTTATTCCGATGAACTATTATTGATTGAATTGTAACAGAGTTTTTCAGACCAAGGATGTGTTTTCTATGACGTCAGAGAGAAGGCTTCCAACGTAGCTTTCAGCAGGGGAGCCGGCCAGACATGCTGCACAGGCAAGGGGGGGGAGAAAGGCTGCAGCTGCTGCACAGGGAAGGGAGGAGGGTATAAATACTACACAGGCAAGGGGGGAAGACAAGCTGCTGCAGCAGCACCCAATTGGGGAGAGAGAGGGGAGAAGGGGGAGGAACCAGAGATACCAAGTCCATGGGAGGGAGGGAAAGGAAAAAAGGAAAGGAGATACCAGACCATGGAGGGGGAGGAAGAGATGCCATGGCATGAGGGAAGGGAACGAGATAGATACCATACCATGGTGTGGAGTGGGAAGGAAGGAAGGAAGGAAAGGAGAAGAGAAAGAGATGCCAAAGCATAGGGAGGGGGTGGAGACAGAAAAATGGAGAGGGGTGAAGCTGAAATGAATCATGTGCAAAGGAGAGAAGGGACATAGAAATAGGGAAGATGCCATATGGAAGAGAGAGAGAGGGTGGACAGTAGGTGGAAGGGGCAGAGAGAGGGCAGATGTTGCATGGAAGGGAGAGAGGACAAATGCTGTATAGAAAGAAGAGATGATTAAAGCAGAAACGACAAAAGGTAGAATGATTTTTTTTGTTGCTTTACTTGGAATCAAGTAGTATTGTAACTGTATTGATAAAAGTTTATAAATAGGAAATGGAAATAAGGCAATTTTTTGGACTAAACCCCTTTCCTCAGGCCAGGATACCATAACAGCAGTATACTGTACTGTTCTGAAGAAAGATTTGGCCTCTGAAAGCTAATTGAAAAATGGATTAGTCCAATAAAATGGTATTTTCTTATTTCTCATTATTTGTTTTATTTTTATTTGATAATTTGTGAAGTGGTTATTGTTATGCATCAGTTTTTTCAAATTTGCATCTATTGTCTTTATATTTTGCACAGTATTAGGGGACATACGTCACTGTTTTTGTGGTGTTGTAGTGTTGCATTGTATGCAGAGTCTGGTTTCTTGGCAGTTTAGTTTAACTTTTGTCTACATATTTCTATTTTTAGTTTGTGATTGTTCCATATTGGGCGAGGGTGTAAAAAAGGACATAGTTTTCAGTTGATATTGACTACAGGATCAATTGACTGTGCGGGATCTGGCTTGTTTAGTTTTGCAATGTATGTGTTGGTGTTCTAGTGCTCACTGCAGGGTTTAAGATGCTGCCTTTTCCTAGGTACACTTTTGTTGTGCGATGTGGATTGTTACTAAAAATCATATTGTTGATATAGATGGGGGGTGTCAAAAAATGATGGGCCCTGGGTGTCACATATGCTAGGTACGCCACTGGGGGGGGGGGGGAAGGGCTTGAAAGGGTGGTTGATCGCTGGAATAGTCTTCCACTACAGGTGATTGAGGCCAGCAGCGTGCCTGATTTTAAGGCCAAATGGGATCGGCACATGGGATCTATTCACAGGGCAAAGGTAGGGGAGGGACATTAAGGTGGGCAGACTAGATGGGCCGTGGGCCCTTATCTGCCGTCTATTTCTATGTTTCTATGATATACTGCCTTCCTGTGGTTACAATGCAAGCAGTTTACATATTATATACAGGGACTTATTTTGTACCTGGGGCAATGGAGTGGTTAAGTGAACCTGGTATTCAGGCTGTTGCACTAACCATTGGATGGGAGGCGTGGCCTAGTGGTCAGAGCACCCTGAGGTTGCGAGTTCAATCCCAGTCTGCAACTTATGACTCTGGGCAAGTCATCCAACCTTCCGTTGCCCCAGGTACCACAGTGAGCTTGCCAGGGCAGAGAGAGAAAATACATAAGCATCCGATTACTATTCAATGTGCTGTAAACCACTTTGGGTGAATCTCTTTATGAAAAAGCAGATACGGTAATACAATTTGGCCACTCCACATCTGTCTTGGGGATAGAGCCCATGGTGGTGACATAGATTTGATCATCTTCTTTGCTGTCTTTCATATCCTTTTAATTATTCTAAATGTCTTTCCTCCTATTGATTTTAATCTGATTTGATGTTCTTCTATAAATGGCATATCATAAAGTAAAGGAACTTGAACTTAGCTGACATTAAGGTAGGCGAGTCTTGACATTATAAGGGAAAAGGTGAACAAGGTAAGCCAAAGGATCTACTGTAGCTGAACTCTATCGGAAGTGGAGAGAGCATCAGTAATTTTAAGGAAGGGAAGAGACCCACCCTAACTCCTGCTATTAACCTTGTGACCAAGACCCAAGGGATACCTCCTTGAGAGACAGGGTCTACAGCTTCATTTTCCTAATTGCTGATGCCATGTAATAAACTTGAATGCCATGAATGGGCAAAAAGGGGATCTTGCCATGGCCCCTGGGGCTCATCTCATTTGCTGCCTAACTGCACATCTATGCACTATACACTTATTCACTGGGTCCTGAATGATGCCAATTCACAAAGATGGACAAATCCTTTAAGCTAAACCCTTATGACAGCTTTTCCAAGCTTTAGGTCACTTGATTTTGGTCTGCAGCAGGACTTGTAACAAGTTAGGCTGCCTCTGCATTACTTCTGTTCAATGATGGGGCAACAGTTAACACTGCAAATTAATGGCAAGAGGTTACCAGGTTGAAATTGCATCTCTACCACTGTTATGGTTGACCTCCTCATTCTCATTGATCCTGCTTTGAGCAGAAGACAGTAAGTGGTAGGCTTTTTGTTCAAATATGGCTCCCAAGTTGTGGATCTGCTAATTGAGATCAAGACAGGAGATCTGGAGAAGTTTGAAGAAAGGCTGACTCAAATTTTCACGCTGGAGTTGCTCTAGCTGGGTAATACTGATGGAGCTAATATCTTGGTTGCCTTCTCCACCTTTTTAAAAAAATTTTAATTAGGAACACCTCCTTTCTGGGTCAGTTGTCTCTGGCCCTTTTTGACCTATGGAATGTTACCACCTACGGAATCTGTCCATGCCTTTAATATCCCTCATGGTGGGATTGGGGGTCAGAAATTCAATGGTATGCTACTGCAGTGGCCCCCAACCCTAGCCAGTCGGGGTTTTGGGATAGCCCTAATGAATATGCATGGGGCAGATCAGCACTCCTATCATCTTCATTGCATGCAAATCTGTTTCAAGCATATTCAGGTCAGGGTTGGGGACCACTGTGCTAGTGGGTTTCTTGAGCTGCCCTTGTGGTTTGTCTCACCGCAGCAGGAAGGACATTTTACGCTCTACTTACAGATCTGTTCTAGGGCTTTTCTCAGCTGCTGTCTTCCTTATTATAAAGCCCCACTGGCTGCCATTCACCTTCCTGAGCTATTCAAAGGCAAATGTTACAGCTTTTGCTTTTATGCTCCTTCTGTGAGAAGAGAAGAGTTCATATGGCTGGGTGGATATTTATTTATTTCAAAGCCTTTTCTCGGATAACAGTTATTCAAGATGGTAACAGAAGAAAAATTAAAATAACTACCAACAGTGGCATAGGGAGTGTAGGACAGACTGCCTGTTGCTGGTGAAGCTTCTCCCATTGCTGGGGGAGAAGAAGAGAGGTATTGGTGCTCCCCCCTCCTACCACATACAAAGAAAACCAGAATGATACGAAACCTCCACCATTAACAGCCAAAACTTTCCTACTGCAGAGATCACTTTTTTATCTGTGTGGGAGCAGAAAATTCAGCTTTTCATGGGAGGTGCTGGAAGGATCTTCCTCATCCCTGGACAGATGGCAGAAGGCAAGGCCCCGAGTGCCCTCCCTTTAAGGCTTTGCAGGTCGTCTTCTTTCCTGCCAGAGCTTCACATTTAATCTTTTCTGGACCAAAACAATCCCCTCATAGCTTTCTGCCAGCAATTCCTGCCTTGTTTGGGTGAGATACAGCTGCTGTCAGAGAACTGTTAAAGCTTTTAAAACTCCGTTAAAAAATCATTTTTCTTTCACCTTCATTTGGAATTGAGTCTTGGTTTGTTGAATATATTTATTAAGTATGTGGTATTCTAGCAAATAATGGGATCTTTTTGTTTATGTGGACAGTGCACAACTGTGTTTTATTGTATTCCAAGGGTCGGACACAATTGAATGGATAACAAAAGTAGTATGAATTAGTTCTTTCCTATATTTAGAAACATAGAAACATAACGGCAGCTAAAAGCCAAATGGCCCATTCAGTCGGCCCATCCACAGTAACCATTATCTCTTCCTCTCTCTAAGACATCCCACATGCCTATCCCAGGCTTTCTTGAATTCAGACACAGTCTCTGTCTCCACCACCTCTTCCGGGAGACTGTTCCATGCATCAACCACCCTTTCCGTAAAAAAGTATTTCCTTAGATTACTCCTGAGCCTATCACGTCTTATCTTCATCCTATGCCCTCATTCCAGAGCTTCCTTTCAAATAAAAGAGACTTGACTCATGCGCATTTACATCAGGTAGGTATTTAAATGTCTCTATCATATCTCCCCTTTCTTCCAAAGTACACATTGAGATCTTTAAGTCTGTCCCCCTACGCCTTATCATGAAGACCACACACATAGCCTTCCTCTGGACCGACTCCATGCTTTATATATCTTTTTGAAGGTGCGGCCTCCAAAATTGTACACAATATTCTAAATGAGGTCTCACCAGAGTCTTATACAGGGGCATCAGTACCTCCTTTTTCCTATTGGCCATACCTCTCCCTATGCAACCTAGCATCCTTCTAGCTTTGATGGAGTTCCTTTCTCTCTCAATGTTTTTAGTGTAAGACCACTGAGCACTGGCACTCATAGGCTGCTTGTGGCCTACACCAGGATTCTCTCTCTGAACTGTGCCCCCATTTCAGACACAAGGGTGGGAGGGCTCAGAAAGAGTCCCAGGGCAGGTTGAAAGCTAGACTGTATAGAAAGAGGAATAACCAGCAGAAGAAAGGAGGTTTTGATGCCCCTATGTAGGTCATTGGTGAGGCCACACTTGGAGTATTGGGCTCAGTTTTGGAGGCCGTACCTGGTGAAGGATATAAAAAAAGACTTGAAGTGATCCAGAGGAAGGCGACGAAAATGGTAAGGGGTTTGAACCAAGAGAAGTATGAGAAGAGACTGGAAGACCTAAATATGTCTACTCTGGAGGAGAGGAGGGACAGGGGAGATAGGATACAGACCTTTAAATACTTGAAAGGTATTAATATAGAACCAAATCTTTTCCAGAGAAGAGAAAATGGGTAAAACTTGAGGATGTAGGGAGGGAAGACTCAGGAGCAATGTTAGGAAATTCTTTTCACAAAGATAGTGGTAGATGCCTGGAATGCCCTCCCGAGGGAAGCGGTGGAGAGGAAAATGTTGATGGAATTCAAAAAAGCGTGGCATAAACATAGAGGATCTCTAATTAGAAAACAAAGGATGGAAATTAAAGAATGATGGACAGACTTGCACAGTCTTTGTCCCATATGTGGTGATTTGGTGTAGGATGGGCTGGGGAGGGCATCGTCAGCATTTGGACCCTAGCACAATACCAGGTGGACTTTACAATCTACGGCCCAGAAATACCAAAGAGACAAGTTAATTTAATCATGTATTTGTAATGGGCAGACTGGATGGACCGTTTGGATCTTTATCTGGCATCATTTACTATGTTAATCTCGGCCACTGGCACTGCCAGGGTGAAGACTGGAGGTGGGGATGGGGGGGGAGACATGAAATGTGCCTCCTGTTATAAATTCCTGGCCATGTCCCTGTACTACTATGGGGGGGAACCTAATGGGTCCCTAAATATAGAAATCAGCTCGTTTTTGTATTGTACAAAGCTTACTAAACCAGTAACGCCTTTGCCTGGTGCCAATTCGTGTGTATTTGCCATTTAGCAGAGCAGAGATTTCAGTAAACAAAGCGAACCGTTGTGCAAGAGGTCAACTTGTTAAAATTTAAAAAAAAAACCATTTCACTGGGACCCCAAGTCAGCAATAATAAACCATAAAAAGCCAAGTGAACGTCAAGAAAGGAGCCAAGACTGAAGTTTTGCACAAAATCGCAGGTCAGATCTGCTTTCTGCCTTCTTGGCAGATAAGATTTTGGTGCAGATTGCAAATGTGCTGACAAGGCCCTCGTCTTCCTCAGTCTTATCAATGGACCTGGACAGATAGAGGCATCGCAGCAGGGTGGGTTAATGCTGGGTCACTCTGCTCTCCAGTCATATCTTTCCTCATTGCAGTCAGATGCTCTGGGGTTATCAGAATATTATCCTGGTCTTTGATTGCAGTACCATTCCGGGATTAATCCTTTCTGATGTTGTTCTCTCTGAAACTAGAATGACCTTGATCAGCTGAAAGCTATCTCAAAGCCTCCTTATCACAGAGGCATGGAACAAAGAGCAAAAAGATACAAGTGTGGGGTGCATCTTTCACGAAGATGCAGGATCACCTGAAAAGCCCCAGTACTAGTGACCAGGGACAGGAGGGTTGCTGAGAACAGCAACTGGGGACTGACTGGACAGCTTTGCAAAAAAAAAAAAAAAAAGCTTCTTTGCTAAGGAGCCACTTAAAGCTTTTAAAAAGAGCAAGTTCAGTTTAAAGGCTTCTCAAGACATTAGAACTTCCTGAAAAAAGTGTTTTTCTATAGGCGCAGAAAGAGGGGCGAGTCCTTTCTGAGTCAGGTTCATTACAGACATAAGCTGGGAGTTTGTATTGATCTAAATGGAAAGTTGCAGAAGTGGATTGAGTAAACAGAGAATTAGGTGTAGATGAAGGAAGAAAAAGGCCTCCTAGACCGAGCCTGTCTCACCAGGTATTCTGTCTACATCAACAAGGACTGCTTGCAGGATCTCTTTCCATGTGCAGGGGGGGGGGGGGGGGGGGGGGAGTCACTGGTTCTCTACCATCCTGTGTAGACAGCGCTACAAATTTTCCAAAACTCCTGAGCATCTGGCCTCCCCACTGGACAATGCTCAGCCGCTACCAGCCTGTTGGCCCTGACTTGGTTAGTTTCTTGCAAGTTATAATCTGTTGCTATCAGATTGGCCATCCCATGGTCCAGCGATCACAGTATTTGTCAACTCGGTCCTAGAGAACCCCCTTGACAATCATGTTTTTAGGATATCCACAATGAATATGCATGAAAGAAATTTGCATATAATGGAGGCCATATATGCAAATCAAGTTTATGCATATTCATTGTGGATATCCTGAAAACCTGATTGGCAAGGGAGGGTTCTCCAGGACCGAGTTGACAAACACTGATCTAGTATATGTCAGCAGCTAGAGAACCGCATGGTCCATCCAGTCTGCTAACAAGTTGGCCAAGATGAATCTGGCACTTTGCACAAGTTCCACATTTTCATGATTAATCACAGGTATACTACTAATAATCATTTGTTTAGCTTCTACAGCTGTAGATTTAAAAAAAAAAAAAAAAAGACAGTCCCTGCTCAGAAGAGCTTACAATCTAGTCAAGATAGACAAACTGGACAAGAAGGTGCATCAATACACAATGCCATATAAAGCTGCATTATGATGTCATCAAGAATTCCTGGTGTGACCCAGATGCATTGTGATGTCATTGAGCATTCAGACAGCTTCTACTGCTACTAGAGACATCTAGTGCTGTACATCAAAATATAGAAGAGACAGTCCCTGCTCAAAAGAGCTTACAATCTAGTCATGACAGGCAAACTGGACAAGAAGGTATACTTAATCTCTCTCACTCTCTGCCAATTTGGGGGCACAGACCACAGAAGTCTGCTTGGCACCAGTCCAAAATCTTACTTGCTAACTCCACTCCAGCCTCAATCCTGATCTGTTTTTGATATTTACAGGATCCAAACCATAGAAATCTGCCCGGCACTGGTTTTATTATACTTCCCAACCCCTGGAGTTGCTGGGAGAGCTCGTTCCAGCTACGAGACCATTTTAAATTTTGCTTATATGGGGTTCCATGTTTTTTCTATATGGAGATCCAGTGTTTATCCCAGGCATTCCTGAATTTGGTCCCTCTGCTTCCTTTGGCTCCGTTACTATCTTTCATCTCTACCTTGAGAGGGGGAATGTCTCAGCATGCTGCTCTGCCGGAAGAGGTCTCCAGTGTCTCCTGCTAGAGGATTGTTAGGGGCTGGGTCTCCCTTCCACTTAAATCATCTTCTCTCTTCCCCATATCTATATGTCTAACACTTGGTTTATTTCTGCTCAATAATTTCAGTCCCTAAAAAGGCTAAAACATGCAGGATTAATATGCATGTCAGCTGCACAAGCCCAAAGGAACGGTATAGCATGATATGACGTAGTTCTGTGTACCGTGACCGGGTGCAGCCAAGCTGGGCTCAGCAAGTGGCCTTACCCAATGCACATAAACCTCAGCCGAGTGGTTAAGCGAGGTTCTAATGGTAGCTTGGTATTGGAATAAAGGAAAAGCCACCAGTTCAGTCAGAGGTGAAATTTCTCAAGAACAAAAAAAATCAAAGCAAAACCGTCAAGAGGCTCCTTCAGTCTCCTGGCAGCAACAGTGAGTTCTCAGCTTACTGTCTCCAAAAGCCTGGTTCTTAACATAAAGCTTTCTTCAAACCCAAAAGCTTTCCAGCCTTATCTTAAGGTAGTCCAGATGCCATAACAGGAAAAGATCCGATTGTTTCCATACTTTCAATAATGGGCTGCTCTGTTTCCTCTATCTCCATATCATGTGCAAAGTCTTCATCAACTAACTCAACATCCTGCCCACACACAGTTTCACCACTCTCTGTAACTTCTGTATCACCCACCTCTGCCTGCTCTGGTAGACTGTGGCTTCCAGATTCCCTGGGCTGGCAATGTGTGACTTGCAACTGGTTCTAGCTTGCTGGATTGGGAGCCGGTGTATACTCTGAGGCTGGTGCTCCCACTGCTTCTGGAGCTGGCTCCCCTGCTTTGAGACAGTTACTCCCTTTTCTCTCACTGCAGGAAGCTGATTAATCCTCCCTGCAGGTGTGTTGGTGTAGCCTGCTCTCACAGAGCTTCTCACCTGGCCTAAACCAATTTGGGACTGATTGGAAGTGGCTTGTATTCCAGCCCTGCTCTTTCCTGCCCCCTGGCTCTAGGCCTGCTGGGAAATGTAGTCTTTCCACTTGTTTCTTTATACCTGGCTTTAGGTAAAGCTAAACCAGATTTGCCTGCTTTAGGAGGTTTTAGTTTTGGAAGGCTTGGCTTAAAGTATTCCTAGGGGCTGCTTTGGGACTCTCCCTAGCCGATTTAGGAATACTTGCAAGGGTTTTAACCCTATTTCCCTTCTCTGGCAAGGCTTCCTCACTGAAGAAGAGTGGCACTTGGGTATGATTGTATGAGATGATCTTAAGGTGCAAAGGAGTAAAAGCCAGTAGGATGCCCGGGTGCATAGGAATAAGACTGACCAGCAGGAAAGAATAGCGTTAGTGCCTCCGTATAAGTGTCTGGTGAAACCTCATGTAGAATATTGTGCACACCTTGAAAAAGATGCAAAGAGGGTGGAGTCAGTCCAGAGGAAGGCTTCTAAAATGGTCTTTGGGACTCTAAACTCCATTACAATGGATAGAAAACTCTATAACTTCAATGAATGTCAGACTCCACTCAGCGTATTTAAACCACAAATGTCATCCTAATTCTCCCTCTCATCCTTAGAATTCTCTCACCTCTAATTAATGTCCACTTGCCATAAATTCTTCAGCCTTTTTGCAATCCTATTGATTTGGATGTCGCCTTGACCCTAGTCAGGTATAGAGCGACTGATAAATATTAGATTAGATTAGATTCATGACTTAAAGATCTCAATAGAGAGTAGACTGTATATACCTTGGAAGAAATGTGGGAGAGACATTTAAATCCCTGCCCAAGTGGGAAGTCTCCTGGAACGAGGGGACATGGGATGACGGTGAAAGGGGACAGACTCAGGAGCAGCCTGAAGAAAGGAATGGCCTCTCGGCGGAGGTGGTGGAGACAAAGATTGGATCCGAATTCAAGAAAGCTTGGCACCTGTGGCGTACTAAAGAGGGGGCCAGTACCTATCCTTCTTTCCGCCCCACCCCCCACTACCACGCAGGTGCGCACCTTCCCTCGTATCTCTTTGATGTTCATGGCACAACCTGATGCTCGTGCCAGCATTGGCTCTTCTTCTGATGTCACTTCCTGGACCTGGACCTGCACCTAGGAAGTGACATCGGAGGAAGAGCTCACACCAGTTGCTACTCATGCAGGGAACATTAAAGAGGTTTAGGGGAAGGGAAGGGAAGGGAAGGGGTGTGCACTTGGCAGGAGGGGGCAGGGAAAGAGCAGATGGGGTGGAGAAGAGGGTGGGGGAAGGGTGCCTCTCACCCTTGCTAGGCCACTGTTTGGGACAAGTATATAGGATCTCTAAGAGAGAGAGAGATGGTGTAAATGGCAGATTGGATAGGTCATGTGATCTTTTTCTCCGTGTCTCTCATTTGAATAGGAGTGGATGGAAACCTCCTCTCAATGCTAAGTAAAATCTACATAAGCAGAAATATAGTTCCTGGTTGCGACTCCTTCTGCTTCGTCAGTTTCCCCTAACATAAACAATATTTGCCTGGAAAATTCAAGGTTCAGCTGGAAGCTTAGGAATTACCCAGATATCCTCATAAAATAAAGCTTGAAATTCCAAAGTTTTGCAGAATAAAGTTTTTTAACAATAGGGATAACCTTGGCCTGTTTCTTTTTAATTCTTGTGTCTCCTGGTACTACAATATCTAAGAAAATCACAGTGTTATGGTCAATTATCCGGTATCTTATGTTCCATGCGTCGTTTTATTTGAAATGTGAAAGGCCTTTTCCACGTGGTGGTTATAACAGGATTTGTTGCACGAGCTCCAGGAGATCATTGAAGATACTCTGTCGTGGCGTTGTCTGTAGTCCGTTCGGGCGATTTTGCTACATCCACTAAGCCAGTGATTAATGGTTTCAGCTTTCTTATTGCATTGTCCACATTTCCCATGAGCTGAAATATGCTGAATATTCTTGTTTGTAAAGCTTCTTCCTCAGCTGCCACTTTAATTCTTCTGTCTCCTTCTTCAGGGTATTCTGTGACCAGCTGCGTTCAGCCAAATAATATGTTTGTCGTTGTCGTCGTCCCCACCCCCCAAACCCCCCCCAAAACAATTTAGAACTCGGGGTCTGGTGCCAATAAAAATTGTTAATGCATTTAGGCTGCAAAAACCTGAGGTAACGGTACAGCTTAGGGCAGGGGTGTCAAAGTCCCTCCTCGAGGGCCGCAATCCAGTCGGGTTTTCAGGATTTCCCCAATGAATATGCATGCGATCTATTTGCATGCACTGCTTTCATTGTATGCTAAAGGATCTCGTGCATATTCATTGGGGAAATCCTGAATACCCGACTGGATTGCGGCCCTCGAGGAGGGACTTTGACACCCCTGGCTTAGGGAGTGAGGAACATAAGTGCACGACAGAAGAGCAGGATTTGGGTGTGATTGTATGTGATGATCTTAAGGCAGGGGTGTCCAATGTCGGTCCTCGAGGGCCGCAATCCAGTCGGGTTTTCAGGATTTCCTCAATGAATATGCATTGAAAGCAGTGCATGCAAATAGATCTCATGCATATTCATTGGGGAAATCCAGAAAACCCGACTTGACTGCGGCCCTCGAGGACCGACATTGGACACCCCTGTCTTAAGGTGACTAAACAGGTTGAAAAGGTGACGGCGAAAGCTAGAAGGATGCTAGGTTGCATAGGAAGAGGTATGGCCAGTAGGAAAAAGGAGGTATTGATGCCCCTGTATAAGACTTTGTGTGCAATTCTGGAGGCCACACCTTCAAAAAGATGTAAAAAGGATGGAGTTGGTCCAGAGGAAGGCTACGAAAATGGTGTGTGGTCTTCATCATAAGGTGTATGGGGTCAGACTTAAAGATCTCAATCTGTAGACTTTAGAAGAAAGGTGGGAGAGGGGAGATATGATAGAGACCTTTAAATACCTACGTGGTGTAGATGCACGAGTCAAGTCTCTTTCATTTGAAAGGAAGCTCTGGAATGAGAAGGCATACACAAGAACACAAGAATTACCACCACTGGGTCAGACCAGTGGTCCATCTTGCCCAGCAGTCCACTCACACGGCGGCCCTTAGGTCAAAGACCAGTGCTCTAAATGAGTCCAGCCTCACCTGTGTACATTCCAGTTTAGCAGGAACTTGTCCAACTTTGTCTTGAATCCCTGGAGGGTGTTTTCCCCTATGACAGATTCCAGAAGAGCGTTCCAGTTTTCCACCACTCTCTGGGTGAAGAAGAACTTCCTTACGTTTGTACGGAATCTATCCCCTTTCAACTTCAGAAAGTGCCCTCTTGTTCTCACTACCTTGGAGAGGGTGAACAATCTGTCTTTATCTGCTAAGTCTATTCCCTTCAGTATTTTGAATGTTTCGATCATGTCTCCTTGTCTCCTCTTTTCAAGGGAGAAGAGGCTCAGTTTCTCTAATCGCTCACTGTACAGCAACTCCTCCAGCCCTTTAACCATTTTAGTTGCTCTTCTCTGGACTCTTTTGAGTAGTACCGTGTCCTTCTTCAAGTACGGCGACCAGTGCTAGACGCAGTACTCCAGGTGAGGGCGCACCATGGCTCGGTACAGCGGCATGATAACCTTCTCCGATATGTTTGTGATCCCCTTCTTTGTCATTCCTAGCTTTCGGTTTGCCCTTTTTGCCGCCACCGCACCTTGTGCGGACAGCTTCATCGACTTGTCAATCAGAACTCCCAAATCTCTTTCCTGGGAGGTCTCTCCAAGTACCGCCCCAGACATCCTGTATTCATGCATGAGATTTTATTACCGACATGCATCACTTTACACTTATCCACGTTGAACCTCATTTGCCATGTCAATGCCCATTTCTCGAGCTTGATTATGTCAGGTTGCAGATCTTCGCAATTCCCCTGTGTCTTTACTACTCTGAATAACTTCATATTGTCCGCAAATTTAATCACCTCACTCGACGTACCAATGTCCAGATCATTTATAAAGAAGTTAAGAGATGATAGGCTCTGGAGTAATCTGAGGAAATACTTTTTTACAGAAAGGGTGTTGGATGCATAGAACAGTCTCCTGGAAGAGGTTGTGGAAACAGATTGTGTCTGAATTCAAGAAAGCATGGGATAGGCACATGGGATCTCCTAGAGAGAGGAAGAGATAATGTTTACTGTGGATGGGCCATTTGGCCTTTATCTGTCATCATGTTTCTATGTTTTCTTTGGTAAAGCAATAATTTTAAAATAAATATAAATCCCCCCCCATCCCTCTTTTACAAAGCTGTGTTAGGCATTTTTATCGCCAGCCATGGCGACATTAGCTCCAATGCTCATACTATGCGTGTCTGAGCTAATACTGCAGCTTCGTAAAAGGAGAGGTTTATGCAGACAAAGGAAAAGATTTGCTTTTAAAAAACCAATTACCCTGAGTTGGGTCAGGAGGTATACTGCCCAGAATTTCACCCAATCCACCAAGCCCTTCTGCTCCTGGACCAAAGGCACTGTGCAATGTTTCATAGCCCTTTGCCATCTGCATTTTGTCAAAGTCAGTTTATTACCTCAGTCCCATAGTAACCAAATTCAATTCTCCTTTCCTCTGAAAACATCTGCTGACATCCAAAGGAATTTTATTATCCTCTTACTGTGAAGATCTAAACACCGATTCTCCTTTCCCTGCTCTGGTCTGTAGAGACACACATCTGGTTCATAAATCTCCCCCAAAACACCGAGAAGCTGATGTGCCACCGAGGAGTCTGACCTCACCAGGCTCAGAAAATCCCTGTTCCCTGCATTTCTAAGATAAGCATAACCACAGTGCCAAATATGTATAATAGCAATATCATTTGATAATTCACTCACCAGCCACAGTCATAGGGAGTGTCTGTGTTATTCTTAGTTTCTCTAAGATATTGCCCGAATAAGGCCTTGTTTTTCCAGTTGTTCAATTCTGAACTTATTCTCCTCCTCTATCACCTTGATGATCTTCTTATATGCCGCCTACAAGCACTTTTGTTCATGGAACAGCTCCTCGAATCACTAAGCCCACTAAAAACTCTGCAAAGTCACTAGGAAACAACCATTGGAGCAACCCCCAAGAGAGTGAAGTGCATTCCTCTAGTCTGCTCTACTTGGTACAACCCTTGCACATGGACAATGGTAGACCCATTCAGATAGCCAATATGCATTCTCCCTCCTGCCCTTTACACACAGTCCAGTAGCTCTCCCTTACCGTAAAATCACCTCCAGTCTTCGCCCGGGCACTTATGGCTTGTACCAGGTCATTCTCTCTGAACTACGCCACCACTTCAGACTCAAGGGCAGGAGAGTTCAGAAAGATCATCCCAGTGCAAGCAGAGTGCCTCTGCCAAAGACTGGAGGTGATTTTAAAATACAAGGGCTCATCCCTTTCTTTCCTCTTATTAAAAAAAAACAAAAAAACAGGAGAAGGGAATAGGGAAGGGGACTTGATATACCACCTCTCTGTGACTACCATCAAAGCGGTTTACATATTATATACAGGTAATTAAATTTGCGGATGATACAAAGTTGTTCAGAGTAGTGAGGACACAGAAAGATTGTCAAAACCTACAATGAGACATAAACACACTCGAGGAATGGGCCACGAAATGGCAAAAGAGGATCAACATGGATAAGTGCAAGGTGATGCATGTCGGTAACAAAAATCATATGCACAAATACAGGATGTCCGGTGCTATAATTGGAGAGAGCCCCCAGGAAAGAGACTTGATAGTACTTGTAGACAAGTCAATGAAACCATCCACATAATGCTTGGCGGCAGCAGCAAAAAGGGCAAACAGAATGCTTGGAATGATTAAGAAGGGGATCACGAACAGATCGGAGAAGGCTATGAAGCCACTGTACCGGGCCATAGTACGCCCTCACCTGGAATACTGCATCCAGCACTGGTCGCCGTACATGAAAAAGGACATAGTACTACTCAAAAGAGTCCAGAGAAGAGCAACAAAAATGGTTAAGGGACTGGAGGAGTTGATGTACAATGAGAGATTAGAGAAACTGGGCTTCTCCTCCCTTGAAAAGAGGAGACCGAGAGGACATGATCGAAACATTTAAGATAATGAAGGGAATAGACTTAGTAGATAAAGACAGGTTATTCACCCTCTCCAAGGTAGAGAGAATGAGAGGGCACTCTCTAAAGTTGAAAGGGGAAAGATTCAGTACTAATGTAAGAATGTTCTTCTTCACCCAGAGAGTGGTGGAAAACTGGAACGCTCTTCCGGAGGCTGTTATAGGGGGAAACACCCTCCAGGGATTCAAGAAAAGGTTAGATAAGTTTCTGCTTGGCCAGAACATACGCAGGTAAGGCTAGTCTCAGTTAGGGCACTGGTCTTTGACCTAAGGGCAGCCGCAGGAGCGGACTGTTGAGCACGATGGACCACTGGTCTGACCCAGCAGCGGCAATTCTTATGTTCTTATTGTGCACCTGGGGTGATGGAGTGTTAAGTGACTTGCCCACGGGTTCTTGGGCTACTGCTGTCACCATTAGGCTACTCTTCCACTCCTCTATGCCTAAGGTGTGGAGGTTGCCATGGACTCCATTCAGCTAGATAGGAGTTATACATTTTCATAAGGCCTAGGGCCAGCGTCTAAATCCAGCAAAGAGACTGTGAAGAAGACCTCCTCTCCTTTTCTCTTCTACGATGAACGTCCCATTGAGGGCTGTGGACAATTTGCCGATGTAGGAACGGATCGAAGAGGACAATTTGAGTCATTTTGATATGGGTGGCCTGAGAAGCAATGGCTGGCTGGTGTAATAGTTGAAGTCCAGTTTCCAAGACTGCCAGGTGGGAAGATCTGTTCTTGCCCCCCATCTGAAGGAATTTTGTCAGCTGTGAGATTGGGCTTTTGTGTTAGAGAAACTTTATACCTTGGGTGAAGTGAGTTAGGGAGAACATGAGCGAAGGTCCATCAAGCCCCGTGTCCTGTTTCCCCACGGTGGGCAATCCAGGCCATGAGTAGCTGGTAAATTCCCAAGGAGCAAAACAGATCCCAAGTCCATCTTAATAATGGCTTATGGACTTTTATTTTAAGTCCTGCTAAGCTAACTGCTTTCACCACATTCTCTGGCAATGAATTCCAGAGTTTGCTAATAGGTTGAGTGAAGAGTTGCCTTCTCTGGTTTGTTGTAAATCTACTACTTAGCCACCTCATCGCATGCCCCTGATCCTAGTATTTTTGGAAACAAACGATTCCCCTTTACCCGTTCTGCTCTACTCGGTGGAGCAGGTTTAATGCAAGAAACTTTCTGCTAGGACTGGGGCAGCTTTAGAAGGGTTGGTTGAAAGAAGAGCTGTCTAATGGCGCCCCTTCGTTCAACCTGGCTTCTCCAGACCCCCCAAAATACCTGGTGGTCTAATGGCCCCCCTCCTGACCCATTTTGAGTATTGTTCCCCCAACCACTGCATCCTTGGATATACCATGTGAGGGTAGAGCAATGGCATTTAAAGATGGTGCCCAAAAAAGCAACAGCAAATGGGCATTGTTTTTACTCTCTATAAGGTATGGGCTCTGGGGCTGGGCCTACATTAGACCAGCAGGCCAAAGTGACAGGGAGGACCTGACCCGGGGGGAGCCACTGGCCAGATCAGACTGGATATGGCCTAGTCTAGCTACCATTATAACTTCATCGAATGTCCCCTAGTCTTCGTAATTATCGATTTTTCACTCCGTCAAAAATGACAAAGACTCAATGAAGTCACAGGGAAATACTTTTAAAACCAATAGGAGGAAATTTTTTTCACTCAGAGAATAGTTAAGCTCTGAAGCGCATTGCCAGAGGTTGTGGTAAGAGCGGATAGCGTAGCTGGTTTTAAGAAAGGTTTGGACAATTTCCTGGAGGAAAAGTCCATAGTCTGTTATTGAGAAAGACATGGGAGAAGCCACTGCTTGCCCTGGATCGGTTGCATGGAATGTTGCTACTCTTTGGGATTCTAGAATCTTGTTACTCTCTGGGATTCCAGAATCTTGCTATTCTTTGAGATTCTGCATGGAATGTTGCTACTCTTTGGGATTCTAGAATCTTGTTACTCTCTGGCATTCTGGAATCTTGCTATTCTTTGAGATTCTGCATGGAATGTTGTTACCCTCTGGGATTCTGGAATCTTGTTACTCTCTGGCATTCTGGAATCTTGCTATTCTTTGAGATTCTGTATGAAATGTTGCTACTCTTTGGGATTCTAGAATCTTGTTACTCTCTGAGATTCTGTATGGAATGTTGCTACTCTTTGGGATTCTAGAATCTTGTTACTCTCTGGGATTCCGGAATCTTGCTATTCTTTGAAATTCTGTATGGAGCGTTGCTACTCTTTGGGATTCTAGAATCTTGTTACTCTCTGGGATTCCGAAATCTTGCTATTCTTTAAGATTCTGTATGGAATATTGCTACTCCTTGGGTTTTGGCCAGGTACTTGTGACCTGAATTGGCCACCGTGAGAACGGGCTACTGGGATTGATAGACCATTGGCTGACCCAGTAAGGCTATTCTTATATTCTTATGTTTTTAAGGCTTTAGTAAAGGAGGGAAGGGGTGTTGGGGGGGGTCAGGTAAGGGTGGGTGCCACTAGACCAGTGGTTCCCAACCCTGTCCTGGAGGAACACCAGGCCAATTGGGTTTTCAGGCTAGCCCTAATGAATATGCATGAAGCAAATTTGCATGCCTATCACTTCCATCATATGCAAATCTCTCTCATTCATATTCATTAGGGCTAGCCTGAAAACCCGATTGGCCTGGTGTTCCTCCAGGACAGGGTTGGGAATCACTGCACTAGACAGCAGGAATATGTATGGGGGAGCAGGAAGAGGTGTCAGATTGGGATGGGGTTAAGGGACCTGTTGCTGTACCAGAGCTCAAGAAATAGTCTTCCTAGTCAGACAGCAGGCTGGGGGGAGGGGCTATTTCCTCTCCCTTTTAGTGTAAGTTTGGCTTAATTTGTAACGCTATGTATTCAAGAAATCTTTGTGTACTGTAACCTGTCCAGTCTGTGGTCTGTTCTCAGACAGAACCTTAGAAGGAAGGTGGAGAGTACAGAGTGACACAGGGACAAATATTTCCCGTCCCGTTCCAACCAGTCCCTGCCCCATCCCTGCAAGCTCCGTCCCCATCTGCATAAGCCTCAAACACTTTAAACTCATAAGTATTCAAGGCTTGTGTGATTAAGGCAGAGCTTTCAGGAATGGGGAAAAATTTGTCCCCGTGTCATTCTCTAGTGGAGAGGATTGAGGATGCAGATTAAAGGTTTTGACTCAATCCCTTGAACTGGGACTAACTAACCTTCACGTTTATTGCTGATCTCTGGCTGCTTTATTTGCTTATAAAGATCCTAAAGGATTAGATAACTACTAAACTTTGCTCCCTGGTCTGAACTTAAATTTGCTTTGCTTGGGATGGTTATTCTTTCCTATCTGAGCCACCAGGATGTGGGTTACTCCTCTGCTTTTGGCCCTGTTTCTCCCCTTGGTCTCTGCTGTTCCCCTCCAGCAGAGAAAAAGCGCCACCAAACTGCTTCTGATTTCGTTCGATGGCTTCCGTTGGAACTACGACCAAGACGTGGACATGCCGAACCTGAATGCCATGGCCAAGGATGGGGTGAAGGCACAATATATCACCCCCCCTTTCATCACAATAACCAGCCCAATCCACTTCACGCTACTGACAGGTGAGTGCTGTGACCCCCCCCCCCCCCCCAGCTCTTTAAAGACCCTGGAAGTCACCAAACTAACTAACAAGACAAATTCAACATTTATCATCTCTTTAGCGCTCAGTCTAGCATATTATTGCAAACATATTTATTTGATGAATTTATTAATTGATATCTGATTTGTATTCTTACTGACTGTCCAGTCTTCTTTATTGTGAACCGCCTAGAACTTTGTGGTATATAAGAATAAAGTTCATTATTATATTAACCATTCAAGAGACTGTCCCTGCTCAGTAGAACTTACAATCTAATCAGACAAACAGGACAAGTAGGGGGGTTTGTCATTTTCTCCCCTTCCCAGAAATAAACAGAGAAATGCTGAAGACTTTATTTGTTTAGTCAAATGAATTATGAAGAATAAAACAGGCTGACAGAGTGTAGGGAAGCGACTCTAGGACAAGATAATAGCAGAGGTGTTAGGACCACTGGCTCGGTGATTCTGTTGCAGGGTGCTGGATTTAATTCCCACTCCTCAGGCTAGCAATGATTGGGGGTGCTGTGGAAGCAGTGCTCGCCGAAGCCCCTCAAAAAGGGAGGCTCAGCCATTGGGCAATGGTGACACCTAGTGGGCAGATTCAGGGTCCTTGACTGCAGGGATTCAGAAGCAGCTTTGGCTAAGGCCGCTCGCTGCAGTGACTGGACTGACATCGGTTGAGAGAGGAAAATTCTCAGGCAGACTAGAATGAAGGACCCCCGCGCCCGATTCCGAGGTCTCGGACCTGCTACTGACTGAGCAGGAGGAAATTCTTGGTTGAAAAATAATCCAGACATTCACACTACCCTGGCAAACAGAGGAAGGAGGACTTGGGGACTGTCTTGTCACATGGGGGGAGAGGATCCTGCTTGCTGGGGCGAGGGTTGATCTGAGCTACCTCCAGCATTGCTCTATCTGTGCTTTCTTTGCAGGAAAGTATATAGAAAACCATGGCGTTATCCACAACATGTTCTTCAATACATCAAATGGGCTGAAACTGCCCTACTATCCCACCCAGGGCAAGTCAGAGTGGTGGGACAATGGAAGTTTGCCCATCTGGATCACAGCTCAGAGGCAGGTATGTAACCCAAAAGAGACTGAGACCCATCCCTTAGGCAAACTAGAGAGAAAGGATTTCAAACAGTGGCTAATGGTGGAGGGAAGGGGGGGGGGGTCTGGCTTACTGAAAGAAAGGAGAATGACCTGTGTAAGGGGGTAGAAAGGGAAGGCAGAGAAGACAAGTGTCAGTCTAGATCTCGATGAACGGAGAGGAAGGAGGAGATTTGAAAAGGATTTTTACTGCTCCATTTGGGGGGGGGGCAGATGAGAGAAGGCTGAATCTGTCTTTGTTAGCAAACAGGGACACCACGAAAATGAGAAATGTGTGCCCCCACTGGGTCAGCCACATGGTTAGGGTTACCGTATGGCTCCAGAAAAAAGAGGACGGATTGAGACATCCGGGTTTTACTTCCATTGAAAACCATAAAAGTAAAAGCCGGATGTCTCTTCTTGCTGGAGCCATATGGTAATGGTAGAGCAGCTTCTACCACAAAATTAACAAGAAAAAATGCTACATCTGTGAAGTAATTAACGAGCATATAGAAGTTCTCTGCAGCTCATGGCAAAGTGCCACCCCTGGTTCACACACTGACAGATTTAGGACCATGTGTTAAGCCACCAGCAGTTTCTGCATCCCCCTCCCCCCTTGACAATTAAAAAAATAACAGCACCAACCCCCCCCCCTTCCAAACTGACACCCCTTTCCCCAATTTCCCTGGTGTCTAGCACACTCTAACCCTCATGCCTCCCCTGGCCCCCCTGACCTCCATACCCCCCCCCCCATAGGGAGTGCCTGGAAAATGGTAGTACCTGAAACCACATGTTGCATGTAAAGTCAGTCTGCCAAATACCAAATAAAGGTTGGGTTGGGGAACTAGACACCAGGGAAGCTTTATTTAAGGAAGTCGGGGGAAGGGGCCATTGGGGCCAATGCAGAAAGAGGGGTCCTAGGACGCCTCAAACATGGCAGTGATTTTCTCATGCTCAAAACAGCGAATGGACCGCTTAACATCTCATGTATGTGCTGTGCCCCGATGGCAACTCCAGGGCTAGACCTCCATCGTTCTCTATTCACTGCATCAGCCCCTTGGAAGTAGCTGGAGGTGAGTTGCAGTAAAGAGGTTGTGTTAGTTCCAGTTAGAGGTGATTAAAGGATGAGCAAAGTAGGCACAGGAGGTCAGAGGGGCCTGAGGCACTGCTGCCGCCATTTCTAGGGTTACCATATTTAAAAGGGTGACATCCCAGATGCATGGCCCCACCTTGTTCTGCCCCAAACTCAGCCCCCACCCCCCTTGTCTCTTTTTTCCTGCCGGATCTGGAGGAACTCCGAGCATACACAAATGCGTGTGACGTCCAGATGCTTTCCAAAACCCAGACAAACTGCCGGGTTTGGAAAGTCCATTCGGGCTAAAAGAGGTTTTAGCCATTTCGTCTCCTCTACCCCAGACTAGCAGCAGCTGTTTCTTTATTGGGCTGTGGGGAGTTGCCTGAAGACTCACAGGGCCAGGAATTTTGCAGCCTATGGATTCAGTGGGGCACCTGCTTATGGAAGGACGGCACCAGATGCATGCTACTGCCGGCTTATAGGCATGAGCAGAAAGCATTGGGAGCCAAAGGATTCTCAGGTCAGGGTATGTGGATGATACCAATATATGCAATAGAGTAGACACCCCAGATGGTGAGAATAACATGAAGGAAGACCTAGCAAAACTTGAAGAATGGTCTGAAATTTGGCAGCTAAAATTGAATGCTAAGAAGTGCAAGGTCATGCATTTGGGCTGCAAAAACCCGAGGGAACAGTACAGATTAAGTAGTGAAGAGCTTACATGCACGACAGAAGAGCGGGACTTGGGTATAGCGCTGCCCGATTCAGAAAAAAAAATTTCGATTCGATTCGATTCGATTTTCCTGCCCAGTTAGGTGTTTTTTTCAAACATCCTGGTGGGTTTATTTTATAGCCTCTTCACCCCCTTTGCCTTCTCCTAACCACACTGGCGCTGTGGTGTAAACAAAATAAACAATCAATAAATACTTTTCCTCTCTCTGTTAAATCCTAGCTCATGTTTGTGGTCTAACACCAGCTCTGGCAGGATACACGTTTCAAATCTGACATATTGTAATTACAAAATGGAAATATAATTAGTTTTTCTACCTTTTGTTGTCTGGTCATTATTGAAATCTTGTTGGTCCCAGGCTCTGGTTGTCTTCTGATAACTTGCTTGCCAGGGTCTTCTTCTTTCTCCATTCTAACCATCCATCTGCCATTTCTGTCCTCCCCTTCTGTTTCCCTTTCCTCCTCCGGAGGTCTGGCATCTTTCTTTTTTTCCGTCTCCATCCACAGATCCACCTTTTCTTAACTACCCTTTCATCCAGCATCTCTCCCTCCTTCCCCACCACCCCAGGATCCACCATCTCTCCCTTTCTTTTCCCAACTATCCTCCTATCCAGTATCTCTATCCCCCCCTTTACACCATCCCTTGCTACCAACTTCTCTCCCTTTCTGTTCCTTCCCTCCCTAAATCCCATTGTCCATCATCTCTCTCCCTCTCCTCTATTTTCAGACCCATTTCTTCCTCCCCAAAGTCCAGCATATTCACATCTCTTTGAACCCCCCCTTCCCTCCCTCCGTGTACTTCTAAACCAGGGGCCCCCTCCCCTGAAGGTCTGTCCTCCTTTAAGAACATAAGAACATAAGAAGCGCCATCTCCGGATCAGACCTTCGGTCCATCAAGTCCGGCGATCCGCACACGCGGAGGCCCTGCTAGGTATTCACCTGGCTTATTTTATAGCCAACCATATCTTTATATGCCTCTCTCAAGGAGATATGCATCTAGTTTGCTTTTGAAGCCTAGGACTGTCGATTCCGCAATAATCTCCCCTGGGAGAGTATTCCAGATGTCAACCACTCTCTGTGTGAAGCAGAACTTCCTGACATTAGTCCTGAACTTGTCCCCCCTTAGCTTCATTTCATGTCCTCTTGTCCGTGTCAAATTGGACAATGTAAATAATCTTCTCTGCTCTATTTTGTCGATTCCTTTCAGTATTTTGAAGGTCTCGATCATATCCCCACGCAGTCTCCTTTTCTCAAGGGAGAACAATCCCAGTGTTTTAAGTCGATCCTCATATTCCAGTTTCTCCATACCCTTCACTAGTTTAGTTGCTCGTCTCTGCACCCTCTCCAGCAGTTTTATATCCTTCTTTAGGTAGGGAGACCAATGTTGGACGCAGTATTCCAAGTGGGGTCTGACCATTGCCCTATAAAGCGGCATTATAACTTTCTCCGATCTACTCGAGATTCCTTTCTTTATCATGCCCAACATTCTATTTGCCTTATTTGCCGCTGCCGCGCATTGTGCCGACGGCTTCAGGGTCCTATCTATCAGTACACCCAGATCCCTTTCTTGTTCACTTTTCCCCAGAGTTGCACCTGACATTCTGTACTCGTATTCCTTATTTTTACTGCCTAAATGCATTACCTTGCATTTCTCCACGTTGAACTTCATCTGCCATTTCTCCGCCCATTTTTCTAACCGACACAAATCGCTCTGGAGTTCCTCACTGTCCTCCTGCGATCTGATTGCCCGGCAGAGTTTTGTGTCGTCTGCAAACTTGATGATCTCACTGGATGTTCCATTTTCCAGGTCATTGATATAAATATTAAAAAGGATCGGCCCAAGTACCGAGCCCTGGGGCACACCACTAGTCACTCTCTCCCAGTCGGAGAACTTCCCATTTATGCCCACTCTCTGCTTTCGGTTTTCCAGCCATTTGCCTATCCATCTTTGTATATCTCCCTCTATTCCATGGCTTTGTAGTTTCCTGAGAAGTCTTTCGTGTGGAACTTTGTCGAACGCTTTCTGGAAGTCCAAGTATATTATGTCCACCGGCTTTCCACTATCAATTTGCTCGTTCATGGTCTCAAAGAATTGGAGTAAATTCATCAAACACGATTTCCCTTTCCTGAATCCATGTTGACTGGGTTTCATCAAGTCGTGTGTGTCCAAGTGCTGAACTATGCTATCCTTGATCAGTGATTCAATCATCTTGCCGGGGACAGATGTAAGACTCACAGGTCTATAGTTGCCCGGTTCTCCTCTCGATCCTTTTTTGAAAATTGGCGTGACGTTCGCTTTCCTCCAGTCGTCTGGTATCTGACCAGTTCTGATTGACAGGTTTGCAAGTTTTTGCAATAACTCTCCAATTTCAATCTTCAATTCCTTCAAGACTCTCGGGTGAATTTCATCCGGTCCAGGGGATTTGTCACTTTTAAGTTTGTCGATCTGGTAGTATATCTGATCTAAGTTCACTTCGACTGTGGTGAGGCTGTCCTCTATTTCTCCTGTAAACAGTTTCTCCTCTTCAGGTATTGTTGAGGTGTCCTCCTTCGTAAAGACGGACGCAAAGAAGGAATTTAGTTTGTCTGCGATTTGTTTATCTTCCTTGATGTACCCTTTTCTTCCCTTGTCGTCCAGGGGTCCCACTGCCTCTTTTGCAGGTTTTTTCCCTTTCACGTATCTAAAGAAGGGCTTGAAGTTTTTGGCCTCCCGGGCTATTTTTTCCTCATAGTCCTGTTTTGCTTCCCTCACCGCCTTGTGACATTTCTTCTGTTCATCTTTATGTTTGTTCCAGGCTTCGGTTGTCTTCGTGCATTTCCATTTTTTGAAAGAGTCCTTCTTTACCTTTATGGCTTCCTTCACCTGTATGGTAAGCCATGCCGGTTCTCCTTTGCCTTTAGTTCTCCGATCTTTGGAAATCCTCGGAATGTAGAGATCTTGTGCTTCTGCAATAGTATTTTTCAATAGGCACCATGCCTGATCTACTGTTTCAAGTTTGTCCACCATCTTCTCGAGTCGTTTTGTTACCATGGCTCTCATGCAATCGTATTTACCCTTTTTAAAGTTTAAGGTGGTGGTTAAGGTTTTGACATGTTTCTCTTTCCCGATGTCAAGTTTAAAGTTGATTACATTGTGATCACTCGTTCCCAGTGGAACCATGACTTCTACTTCTGTTATCGGTCCAGTGAGACCATTTAGGACCAAGTCCAAGGTGGCGTCTCCTCTTGTCGGCTCTTTTACCATTTGCTCCAGGAAGCAATCCCCTAGCACCTCCAGGAACTTGGCCTCCTTGCCGCAGTTGGAGGCTCCTAGTTTCCAGTCTATTCCTGGGAAATTGAAGTCTCCCAATATAACTACATTGCCTGTCTTGCATACTTGTTTGATTTCCTCCATCATTTCTGAGTCAGTGACTTCCGCCTGTCCTGGGGGACGATAGTAAAGGCCAATTTTTATATCTGCGCCATTGCGACCAGGAATTTTGATCCAGAGGGACTCCAGCTTCTCTTTCCTGTCTGTAATCATTCCAACAGAATCTATTCCTTCCTTAACATATAGGTCTGTCCCCCCTTTGAAGGCCTGCCTCCCCCCTTGAAGACCTATCCCACCCCTGAAGGCCTGCCTGTCCCCCCCCTTGAAGGCCTATCCCATCCCTGAAGGCCTGCCTGTCCCCCCCTTTGAAGGCCTGCCTCCCCCCCCTTGAAGGCTTGTCCCCCCCCCTTGAAAGCCTATCCCACCCCTGAAGGGCTGCCTGTCCTCCCTAAAGGCCTGTCCCCTCCCTTGAAGACCTGTCCCCCCCCCTTTGAAGGCCTGCCTCCCCTCCTTGAAGGCTTGTCCCCCCTTGAAAGCCTATCCCACTCCTGAAGGCCTGTCCACCCCCCTTTGAAGGCCTGCCTGCCTGTCCCACCCCGAAGGACTGATCACTCCCCCCCCACCCAGCATCCAGCTTCCACCGCCCTGGCCTTCTGCTTCCCTCCCTGGCCTCCCCCACAGTTTACCTTCCAGCTGAAACAGCCTGCAAACAAGATCGCGGTGTTAGCGATCTTAGTACCGCTTCGGAGATGGTTCCTCCGTCTCGGTCCTGCCCCCTCCTCTGACGTCAGAGAATGAGCAGGACCGCAACGGAGGAACCATCTCCGAAGCGGTACTAAGATCGCTAACACTGCGATCTTGTTTGCAGGCTGTTCCAGCTGGAAGGTAAACAGTGCAGGGAGGCCGGGGGGAGCGGAAGGCCAAGGGGGTGGGAACCGGAAGCCGGATGCCGGGGGGGGAGAAACCGACAGCAGCACTTCCCGACTGACCCTCCCCCCTCGCCTTCTAAAGCAGGTGCAGCAGCTCCAGCTTTAGGGGGCAGGGGGGAGAGGGTCAGGCGAATCGGGAAGCCGTTTTTTTTTTTTTAACCAATTCGAATCGATTCACCCGAAGTGAATCGGTGAACCAATTTGAATTGTAAATTGGGCAGCATTACTTGGGTGTGATTGTATGTGATGATCTTAAGGTGGCCAAACAGGTTGAAAAGGTGACAGCGAAAGCTAGAAGGATGCTAGGTTGCATAGGGAGAAGTATGGTCAGTAGGAAAAAGGAGGTACTGATGCCCCTGTATAAGACTCTGGTGAGACCTCATTTAGAATATTGTGTGCAATTCTGGAGAACGAACCTTCAAAAAGATATAAAAAGGATGGAGTTGGTCCAGAGGAAGGCTACTAAAATGGTGCGTGGTCTTTGTGATAAGGCGTATGAGGGACAGACTTAAAGATCTCAATCTGTAGATTTGGAGGAAAGGCGGGAAAGGGGAGGTATGATAGAGATGTTTAAATGAGGCAAGTCTCTTAATTGAAAGGGAACTCTACAATGAGAGGGCATAGGATGAAGTTAAGAGGTGATAGGCTCTGGAGTAATCTAAGGAAATGCTTTTTTACGGAAAGGGTGGTAGATGCATGGAACAGTCTCCCAGAGGAGGTGGTGAAGACAGAGACTGTGTCTGAAATCAAGAGGGCCTGGGATAGGCAGGTGGGATCTCTCAGAGAGAGAAAGAGATAATGGTTACTGCGGATGGGATTTTTTAATGTGTATTGCCATTGTATTTTGTTGTTTGTGTAGGTTTACATTGGTCCCCGCCTAGACTTGTAGATAGGCATGCTACAAATAATTTAAAATCTAATATAATAAAATGCTAGGCCGCGCATGCGCACTAAAAAAACGTGTTCCCTGATCCGTCGCGGAAAAACGAGTGCGCATGCGCGCCCCTGGCTCTCACTGTGCACTATGCTCAAGCTGCCGCCAGGGCTCCTCTCTCGAACCGCAGCAGGATCGAGAGAGGAGCTGCGACGGGGGCTTTCAGGACAGAATATGATTACCATGTTTCTTTAGGCAGCCCCGGTTGTTTACTTGGATTCAATGTCAGCATTAGGGTTCGCCGCCCGCCAGCCGCCAGAGCCGGGTGAGGAAGGCCTCGCGGCTAGGTAGGGGGACAACAATCGCGCTTATGCTCAAGCTGCCGCCACAACTCCTCTCTCGAACCGCAGCAGGATCGAGAGAGGAGCTGCGGCGGGGGCTTGAGCATAAGCGCCATTGTTATCCCCCTACCTAGCCGCGAGGCTGCGGCGGCCTTCCTCACCCGGCTCACATTGAATCCAAGTAAACAACCGGGGCTGCCTAAAGAAACAAAGTTTCACGGTGCTTGGCCCGCCAAACAATTCCTGCCGTTGCCGAAATTTGCCCCACCGTTCCTTCCCTTCCTCCATCAGGTACAGTTGAGCTCCGCCTATGTTAAAAGGAGCTGCTTTGAAATTGGAGCCCTGCCGCCACCGTAACACGTTCCCTCTGCCGCGGTCCCATATGTCAGAGAAGGGGCGGGACCAAGGCAGAGGGGAACGTGCTACGGCAGTGGCAGGCCTCCGATTTCGACGCGGCTCCTTTTAACATTGGTGGATTCACTGCACCTGATGGAGGGAGGGAAGGAAAGGTGGTTGGACGCTGTTGAGCCCCTCTTTAGCCTTAGACCCTCTCCTAACTGCTCCCTCCTGTCTCAGACCACTGGAGCACCTGATGGAGGGAGGGAAGGAAAGGTGGTTGTGTGCTGTTGAGCCCCTCTTTGCCCTCAGACCCTCTCCTAACTGCTCCCTCCTGTCTCAGACCACTGGGGGGAGGTGCCTGTCTTCAGCTGCAGGGATGGAGGGAGGGAAGAAGAAAGAAGGGGCCCTGGCAAGCGAGTTATCAAAAGCCAACCATAGCCTGGGACCCCTACATGATATGAATAATGACCAGACAACAAAAGGTAAGAAAAATAATTTTATTTTCTGTTTTGTGATTACAATATGTCAGATTTGAAATGTGTCTTGAGGGAGGCTGCCGCTGCGGCTTTGGACAGAGGGGCACCATTTTCGTGGGAGCCGGCCTTCAGAGAGGCATGGGACGCGGGGACGGATGCGGGAGGGGCTGCCGCTGCGAAGGGCTTTGGAGGGAGAGCCAGCCAGACCGCGAGTGTGGGGACGTTGTAAGCGCGGATTGGTCAAGGAGCCGCCGCTGCCGAGGCTTTGAAATTGCTCTCCCACTGTCACTCCCTCCCGCCCCGGCTCTGCCTCTGCACCTGCCCAGGTTCAAAAGCAGGAGAGGCGGTCATCTAGCACCCGTTAATCTAACAGGCTTAAACACTAGTAAATAAATAAAATGGTAGAACCATGTGAGAGAGATCAAGGAGAAAAGTGATAACGGGGTGTAGCTGAATGGTAGCAGAGAATAGGAGTAGAGAATGACACGGTGACAAAATTCATCACCGTTTCCGTCCCCGCAGATAACCGCGGGAAACCATCTTCATGTCATTCTTTCAGGAGAGAGGGAAGAATCAGAGTATGAATGGCCACAACCACTGACCCGCAAGCTTTGCTTTGAAGAATGCTGGTGTAGAAGGACCGAGGTTGAAACAGACACTACAGAATGACAGTCTCTGGTATCCAGAGCAGATATTGTGATGTCATAATGCCTCATTCCACCAGTGCCTAAGAGCCAATCACATCAGTGATGTCACAATGGCTTCATTATTCAGAGTATGAATGGCCACAACCACTGACCCACAAGCTTTGCTTTGAAGAATGCTGGTGTAGAAGGACTGAGGTTGAAATAGACACTACAGAATGACAGTCTCTGGTATCCAGAGCAGATATTGTGATGTCATAATGCCTCATTCCACCAGTGCCTAAGAGCCAATCACATCAGTGATGTCACAATGGCTTCATTATTCAGAGTATGAATGGCCACAACCACTGACCCACAAGCTTTGCTTTGAAGAATGCTGGTGTAGAAGGACTGAGGTTGAAATAGACACTAGAAAATGACATGGGATTATTTCCCGTGGTTATCCGCGGGGACGGGAACGGTGATGAATTTTGTCACCGTGTCATTCTCTAAATAGGAGGCTGGGGAAGGTAAGAGCAGTGACCATCTGAACTGGTTTGGGAAGGGGAGCCCTCAAAAGTGCTCATCTGAGATAAAGATAAGGGAGGAGAGACTTGGTTACCTCGTGGGAAAGCAGCCACCTCAACCTGGAAATACCTTATAAGGTATTTCCAGGTTGAGGTGGGCGACAGGAAAGCAACAGTTGGGGGAAGTTTCAACTTCTGTTACTATTGGAGTCTTCGTAAATGTACTTAATGATGGACCCAATAGTGCTTTATTTTTCCTCTTCCTTCCCTGGAAATAGAGGGCGATAGTCCTCTGCTCCTTTCTCCTCTGGATTCCGAAGGAGCTCAAAAGAAGTGTGGCTCTTTGGACACGCACCCACGGCTGAAGAAACTGAGCCTCACAAAAAGCCAGTTACGTTACAAGATGCGTGGCAAGTTTACGTGAATGTTCCACGCAAGGGCCTGTTGCTTCATCGTGTCGATTTTCCCAGGACGTCGCTATTAAGTTCTCTGAGACTGAAAATCGATTTCGCAGTAGGAACTTAAGACGACTGAACTTCCCAGTGACTCATTATTTGGCTCCTTTGGAATTCTGAAGGGTATATTACAATATCCTAAAGCTTATTGTCAGTTGAGAAAATATATACTACGCATAAAAGGGTTCTAAGGAACCAAAGAAGAGGGGGAATGAATCAAATTTCCCAAGACGTAATTACCAAACGTTCTATTTTATTACTAACTTTTGCTTCAGAGGTAGAGAAAAATTTGATTTTGAAATGATATCTTCCTAAAAGGACAATCAATATGTTTCCAGATGTGGCCAGGCACACTCAGCTTCCTAGGGAGCAGTTCCTACAGCTTAAGGCTCAGATCTTGGCTGTGGGAGCGACATTTGTCCTTGGATTTCCCTGTAAGTGCCTTGTCCATTATGGGAACGCTAGATACATTTTTCAGGACCCTTCTCATTTGGAAACTTTTATGCTGGATAAACCTGTTCTTCAAGATACTAATTCTTCATTTTACTTTCTGTTGGTTGAGCTGGATGAGTAAATTCTAATTACCCACTGCCTCTTAGTTGTAGATACGTACATTTGAGTGGATTAAGGGTGTATATTTCCCTCATCTTTGTTTGTAAGTAATAATAAATGAAAATTAAAAAACAAAAGTGGAAGAGGATGAAACTTAAGTGGACAGGAGCAAAAAAGAAAAAACTATCAGAGACAGGTGTAGTGAGGGAGTGAAACAAGACTAATGGACAGCAGCCACTAGAAAGAGAATTAGCAGAAGACACCAAAAGGCAGAAGAGAAACTGGGACCAACATGATGGAAAAACAAAGATAGAAAAAATGCATTTTATTTTGGAATTTATTAACTGAAATATGTTAACTAATTGTTCAGTTTCATAACCAGGCGGAGGGGAGGTCAGGGGCCAAGTGTGCCACAGGTCTATCGAAGGATTAATCCAGCCTGATTAAATGTATGGTACCTAGTCTTCTCTAAATTAAACATCTATTTCATATATTCCTAGGTTTAGAGTCATGAGTATGTTCACAGGGCTTAGACTGCAAAGAGAGGGAATTTTGCCATTGATAGGATTCCTTTTTTTTCTGTTAGGAGCTTTTCTTGTTGCTGTTGGGGTTTTTGTTTTGTTTTGGGAAGACCCACGCTTTTAGATGTTTTTAAAATGTCTGCGTCACTGCTAATGGAAGGTCGCTCTTGATGGTGGATTTTGGCTTGAGACCAGGTAGCCTTCCTTGCTGAGAGGCAATGAGTTGTCTAGCTGGTTCATACAGTTAGAAGTTGACATTGTTAACCAGGGCCTTGAAAATCAAAGAAGTCTGAAATAGTTTGGTTGCTCTAGTGGTAGCAGTGGAGTTCAGCCTGGTGGTCTTAGGCGTTGTAGGGTAACAAGTGCCACCTCAAAAAAAAAATGGCTTTCCACTCCAGCTTGAAACATCAGATCAAACCCAAGGTAAGCCAACCCCTGGCCAATCCAGTCGGGTACACGCCAACCCTCTTCCTTTGCTTTCCCAAAATCCTGGTTCCCTGCTGACACTGCAAGACTGTTCCCTCTCAGGTGTGTGCAAGAGTGAGCGGCTGCCTGGTGTTCTTAGAACAGGCTGAACATGATGTACCTCTGGCAGCCCAAACCTGACCCTAGGAGAAGCTGCCAGAGAGTGAGTCTAACTGTGCTGCTGTCTTCCCAGTTCTTGCTTCGGAAGAAGAAAAGTATACTCAGGGGAGGAACCGTAGATTGCAGCAGAAGCGAAGGGAGCAGGAAGGCACAGGGAGTGGGGAGAGACTGAAGACAGGATGCTTTGCGATGAATTAAAAGTGTCGGTGGTGGAGGGGATTGGAAGGAGTATTGGTATGAGGGACAGAAGGAAAAAGAAGACAGAGAAAAGGGATTTATGTGAAAGGAACAAGTGAGACAAGATGGATGTCTGAGGGAGGGAGGGAGGGAGGGAGGGGGTTTAATTTCTGTGAGAGTTGAAAAAAAGCTTTACATGAGTGAAGAGAAGGGAGTTGGGAGAGGGGACAGAGTGTGGTAAATCTTCTGGAAGGAGGGGTAAAATGGAAGAAAAGGAAGAAGTTTGGAAGCACTGCCCCTGATCTGCGTACTTTGTGGTTGGGTGGTCTATCGGGATATTCAGCTGGTGCCCATTGAAATCATCCAGTTCCTTTCTCTTACATTTCTAACTAGGTAACAGCTGGTTTATGTTTTTATCTCTTAGCTTCTTTATTGTATACTGCACAGGGACCCTCGGCATGGGTGGTTTATAAAAACCTAGATTAGATGAGATCCCAGTATGGCAGATTTAGAGAACATTGGATTATAAATGATATCTTTCAGCAAATACCAGTAACACTGCAGTAGGGAAAAATCCAGAAACTGTCCAGGAAGTGAGTGGAACCAAAGGCAAGGAACCGCACCAAAGAGATTTCAGACAGATTAGCAACTAGGTGGTGATCTGGTTGGAGAGAGTTAATGTAATTGAGATTAATCTGTTGGATTCTTTTTACCTCCCAGTTGTGTTTATGGATCATTAAGAATGTTTTTCTCTTCCAGGGCCTGAAAACCGGGTCTCTCTTTTTTCCTGGAGGCAATGCTACCTACCAAGGTGAACAAGTGAATGTGAAGAAGGTGGAAAGTGGATTCCACAAATGGGACAACAAGACAGAGTGGGCAAACAACATTGAAACTGTCATGAGGTGGTTCACAGAACAGGATGTTGACTTTGTAGCCCTCTACTTTGGAGAGCCAGATTCCACTGGACACAAATATGGTCCAGAATCTCAAGAAAGGAAAAATATAGTCAAACAGGTGGACTGGGCCATTGGCCACATTAGAAGCCGCATTGAAGACTACGGGTTGAAAGCCAAACTCAACATGATCATTACAGCAGATCATGGCATGAGAACAATCCTGAAAGAACCAGCGGTCAATGAGATTGTACTTTCAAGGATACCAAATTTCTCCTTCAAGGACATACAGTTTGAGCTGCTTGACTATGGACCCACTGGACTAATTATGCCAAAGGAAGGAAAACTGGAGCAGGTGTACCAAGCCCTGAAAAATGGTCATCCACATCTTAATGTCTACAAGAAAGAAGAGCTTCCAGAGCGGTTCCACTACGGCAAGAATCCTCGCGTACCTCCGTTGGTCCTGTATGGTGACCCAGGATATGTTGTCCATGGAGTAAGCTTGGCTCTTCCATGTTCTTCTACCACCATTCCACTTTTCATACTTTCTATTCCTTTCCACCTGCTGCGATGACACTCCTTCCCTTATTCTTCAGTAGAGTTCATGTTCCTTCAGCTGCCTTAGAGAAGAAAAGCATTGAACTCTACTCCTCCCCCTCCCCCTCCCCATTTAAGCCTTCAATTTTAAACATTTTCCTACTTGAATATCGAACTGCAGTTACTGTGTTCCTCCACTGCGTGTGTGCTCTTTCCTATCTCTTCCCGGGAGGAATGCCCTAGGAGAACCCTCAGCCCTGGGCATCCAGACCCCAATTATCTTCATGGGCTTGGGGGGGGGGGGCAGCAAATCACTAGGTTTTAACAGCCAGACAAATTCAAAGAATTGTCAATGCAGGAAGAAGGGAGATTTCAAATAGCTCATCTGTCTTGTAAGTGGATTTTGGAAATTGTCCTAAGTGTTATTCTATAAACCTTCACACCTAAAATTAGACACGGATGTCCTTATTTTGTAATTATTCGCATGCCTGCCTGTTTCCTGTTAAAAGTCTCTGAGGAAGTGTCCCTGTTCTGTCTGCCTTGGGGGGGAAGGAGATACGTGGTCAGCTCCCTCTTATCTGCCATGGGGGCTGAGTTATAACTAAGTAAACAAGTGTGAGTGTGAACAAGGGAAGGGATCTTACTGGGAAAGCGAAAGCTTAACACTACAACCCAGGGCTCAGGCGGTCAGTGGTTCTTCTGGGCCCGATTCCATTCTGGAGGGATCAAGGATGGGGCCCTCCAACTCCTCTCCAGGGAACTGGTCAGCAGAAGACTTGTCTAATCCTTAACTTTCTTTTCTTTTTTTGAGAAAATCAAAGTTCAGAATAACAAGGGAGAGCATGGCTTTGACAATGAGGACATGGACATGAAAACCATCTTCCGGGCTGTAGGGCCATCCTTTAAGCAGGATCTGATGGTGGAGCCTTTTGAAAGTATACACATCTATGCACTCATGTGTGAGCTGTTGGGCATCATGCCTGAAGCACACAATGGATCTCTGGAGGTCACCAGGAACCTACTGGCAGATGCAACCCCACCCAGCACAGGTACAGTACAAAAAACATATTAAACCAGAGCTGGGGGGGGGGGGGTTACTGGTAAATCTTCTCTCAGATGACTTTCTTCCCCACCTTCCCTCCCCCGGCTCTATACATCTGACACCTACAGTGTGATTTTTGCATAGACCATCTAGGTAAGAAAATGACCCATCCAGGTGTACAGTATTTTATAAAAGGCTTGCTGAACTGTGGAGCCTTTTGCAAAACACACATAGCACCTGCAATACACATGCATTCTGAAGCATGTAGAGCAGAAATGCTAGACTTCACCTCCTCTATTGGTGGAATTTCACATCTCGCTTGCCTTTTCTCTTGTTTGTTTGTCACATATCGAGGCAAGTTCCTTCTCTCGTTCTCTGTTCCACATCCTACAAAGAACCCCATTCAGAAATGAGCGGCCTCGCATGTGCCACACTTTACAAACTCGTAATGTCAAAGGGCAGCCAGTTAAGGCGCTTAGCTAGAAAACTCTCAAGGTGGATTTAAACCCCAGAGATATAAGCATAACTTCAGCGCCCCATCACTCACTGCTACAAACCCCAGGTCCATGCGCTGCCCCATCATTCCCTACAGCAGGGCTGCCCAATTCCGGTCCTTGAGATCTCCTGGCAGGCCAAATCTCTTTCATGCATGTTCATTGTGGATTGTAGATCTCGAGGACCAGAATTGGGCAAACCCCAGAGCCAAATAAGCAGTGTAAAGACAAAGGTTCAAGTTTAAGTATTGTAAGTGCTGTTTATCAAACTCCATGCACTCACACATCTTGCCCACATTCACAACAAAAAAACATAGCTAACTCAAACCCCTAGACGGAATTATTTGAAAAACTTCTCTTTCATTCACCTACTGAAAGCCTGCCTTGTTGGGCTGGTGATGTTGGAGCTGACAGATTACTGAGGGCAGATGCCAGGTGTTTGGGCAACTTATCAGTAATAGTTTTCAGAATTTATGGCAAGTGCACAACATGTGAAAATAATTCCATCCAGTGGTTTGAGTTTACCAGGGATTTCCTCCGTAAAATCCCTTATGGTTTGTTCCTTTTTCTGATTGTTGACAAAAATTTGACCCAATACTTTTTTTTATTTGCAACTGAGTGGGCCGTAGACTAAGGACTAGATAAATGGATACATGTATAAGTTGTATTTAGCCTTTCTTTCACTGTCTCACAATGGAAACCTTGACGTTCCCTAGTAAATCACTGTTCCTGCCCTCTCTAAAATCACCAACACTGCCTGTATCCTGCAAATGGAGGCACAGTTGAAAGTGGTATTAGAGCTCCCCCATGTGGCCATATTGTAGAGTTCACCAACCACAAAGGAACCAATTCATAAGCCTATGACCCCAAAATCCGGCACGTGCTCAATTGTGATCATCTCTGGGAAAAGGTGGCAAAAAGTAGGAAATCCTCAGACTGTTGAGAACGGCTGATTTTCATGTCGTGGCTCCATAAGAAGTATGAAAAAGGACTGAGTTTGGACTGTTGGATTCCACACAGAATTCAGTAAAAGCTCATTTGTTTTTGGAGACTTTAGTCACCTTTTCCCAGAGATAATCACAAATTCTCCAATACTAAGATGTCACTTGTGATGACTTTTCAGTGGCCTAATAATGATTTATAATAATATTTCATATCCAAAAATCCACCAGCTCCAAATAATTTAAGAGGAGGCCTGTATGGTCAGACTTGGAGCAACGTGCGATGACCTGAATGTAATCGATATAATAAAGCTGCAGAAAATGCTGAGAGGATTCTGGGGGCAGCAGGAAAAAGCAGGTTAAATGGTTTCAGTAGGTCAGATTAATGGTCCATCTTCAAGGAAGCCAAAAACCCAAATAGTAGCACTGTGGGTCACTCATTGGGCTTGTCATGAGCAGCACTGAATTCTTGAGATGGTTATTACAGATGTGTTACCAGGAGCTCTTTCACATCTGGATTGCACAAACATACAAACAGATCACAGAGGGCGGCATATGTTAGGAGTCGTTAAAGGCGCATGTTTCCCAGGTGTTCAAAGAGGGCGCAGAGTTAGGTATCCAGCGCTCTACAGTTGAAAACAAATTATTTCAGGCACCTGCTTGTCCGTTGGATCCCCTCAGCATTTGAGCTCTGCTTCTCTTACCAACGACACAGGAAACAACTGCTTCAAACTGTCTGGCCTTGGTTTAGCAAGGGGGGGAGGAAAAGGAAGGGAAGTGGGGGGGGGGGATGGAGCAACACATCTGTACTCCTCCTGCATACTTTAGACTCACCCACCACCAGAGAGGAGGTGAGGCCTAGCAGAGATCAAAAGACCCGACTCAGCAGACCTCGGGGTTCTAATCCCAGCTCTGCCATTTCATCGCTTTCATTAGTAAGATCACTTTTACCCATCCTAATCTGTCAGTTTCCTTTGCTTTGCAGAGTCGCAGGTGGCTTTCATTGTGGTCGTAACATTAGGCTCAATCACAGGTTTCCTGCTCATCGTTTTCCTAGGGAGCCTTATCAACACAGCTATCAGCAGGAGGAGAGAAGGACAACGGGTAAGAAAGCCAACATTACTGCAAATTGAATTTCAGCTGAAACCTCCTTGTGTCTGTGGAAACCCCACTTTCTGTTTTCTCTGAGCCCTTTTAATAAACCAGCCTTGGACCCTTGTGCCACCCATGCAGAGGCCACCTATAGTCAACTGGAGAAATAACAGGTAGCCAGACGCAGACCGACCTGATCACCTCAATCCTAGCATTAGCACCATCCTCTAACAACACGGGCTACAATCATTTCCTTGCAAAACCATAGCTGAGCTGTGACCTTCTCAGCAGCAGGAGCAAAACAAGGGTGAGGCAAGATCACCACCCTCTCCGCCATATTCCAGGCTCGTGTCTTCACCCACTAATGAAGTGTCTACAGGGAAAGGGGAAAAGCCACACTCAAAGCGGTTTACATCCAGGTACTTCAAGCAGTTTTTCTCTCACGGTCTATTAGGAGGATTAGGTGACTTGCCCAGGGTCACAGGGAGCAGCGCAGGGTTTGAACCCACAACCTCAGGGTGCTGGGGCTGTCGTTCTAAGCTCACACATTCCCCACAGAAAGCTGGTATATCAAATCCTTGACTCTTTCTATGCTCCGCAGTTTACAGTGGCGTAAGCAAGGGTGAGCAGCGCTCCTCCTTCCCCTGCCATGTGCACACCATCCTTCCCTTTCCCCATAACTTTTTAACTTCTCCGGTGTGAGCAGCATGCCTGCGTCGGTTTTGGCTCTCCCTTTGACGTCACTTCCTAGACACAGGTCCTGGAAGTGATGTCAGAGAGACATGGGCAGCTTTCTAGCAGTCTCCGATAACAACATGCAAATGGGCTCCTCAGCATTGAAATGAGCCCCCTGGTGGATTCTTAAAAAATGCCAAGACATTTTCTAAAAGCGGTCCAGGGATGCCAGTAGAGGCATGGCAGTGTCAGAGACTGCTAGAAGGCCATATTCTGATGCAGCTGGAAAGATACCGATTCTCTCCTGCCGCAAACAACCCCCTCCTCTTGCCCACTCTCTCCTCTTGACTCCGATGACACCCCCCACCCCCCTTTACCTCCCTGTCTGACCGGAGGGACTCTGATTCCCTCTATCCAGCTGGCCCGCTGCTACAAAACGGGCCTTCCTCTCCCATTGCATCCTGGGATGCACCGGGAAGAAGCTACCCCTGCACAAAACATTGCAAACATTCGAAACATGACAGCAGATAAAGGCCAAATGGCCCATCTAGTCTGCCCATCTGCAGTAACTATCACCTTTTCCACGTCACACAGATGTAGCACTAACTGTACATAACATAACATAACTTTATTTTTCTCAACCGCCTCAATCAAAAGAATTCTAGGCGGTTTACACAAAAGAGAAAAACTGGACAAAAAGCAAAATACAAAATATTATTAGGAAGAATACAGCATATTAACTAAAAGACAAAAAAAATGTAAGCTAATGCAGTAAAATTATTATGTTGGGAATAAAACATCGAATTAAGAGATAACTTTATCAAATAATATTGTCTTACTTTCTTTTCGGAAGGCGCCGTTAGACAATATGGCTCCGCTAATATAGTTGCCAAACCAGGACTGTTGTGTACTTGCTTGAAAAGACACTTCCATCTGCCCCTGTGGACATGGGAAAATACCAAGAACTAAAAATCCAAAATCCCTTCCCAGCTGATTTATGCTCTCTGAACACTTCGTCCCTCCCCAAACTTTCTACAGCTAGGGTGGCCCCATAGCAGGGTTCCAGCTCAGAGCACTTGCCTTCCCGCCTGCAAGGAATTTTAAATTCAGCCATTAAACTGTAGTCTATGGATTCCTCGCAGGCTGATCTAAACCCAAGTTCCTTGTGAAGAATTTGATTGAAAGGCCATTGCTACAGAATTCTCATCTGCAACCCCCTTGTCTCTCCTAATGGACAGTTTCATGAATTCAATGCTTTTCTTTTGCACAGGCGTAAACAGTGTGGTGCCACCGAGACACTGACAGAATGTCACCGAGACTCAGATGGAAATGGGAGACTTTTGCACGCTTGACCACAGAAGAGTTCGAGAACACCCTGCTGTAAAGATGGGACGGAGTGACTGCTGTCTGGTTCCTGCCTTGCCCAGTCTGAGCCTTACTGGGTGCTGTCTCATGAGCTTCAGGACATAACTAACACATGAGTCACTGCCTGACACCTTCCGCCTTCTCTTTCCCCTTTTCCCTTACCGTTAATGAGCTGAAGAGCAGATATCAGAAAGAAGAACTGTGGCATACCATACGTTCCAACATATAAATATGAGTCACTTTGCAGGTGCCCACAGCTGAGTCAGAGGCTGCTGGGGGCTGGAGGTGCTGCTGACATGAAGGCTCTAAGGCTAGAAAAGAGGGAAAAGCCTTGACGGCAAAGGAACGGATGCTACGGTTCATCTCCTAACCCCAACTGCTTCTTTTCTTTAGTAAAGGATGAGTTTGTCTCCTGGGACTGGGCAGATCAGATATGGAAGAGCGTTAGAATCTCAGGGGATAAGAAAGAGACACAGAATGAAGTCTTCAGGAAAATAAATACCAAGAATGAACTTAATCCCCCAGCCTTAGCTCCACAATAAAACAGAATCTTCTGGAAGTACCTTTCTGCCGAGTCTTTTCAAAAATAATATAGAGCCATGAGATGCTTTAATGCACTAATGGTTAACACTGTGCTCTGAATCAGAAGTAAAGTAAAAATGGGAGTTAAAATGGAGGAAAGTTCAACTTTATTTCAGTGCCATGTAACTCTCATGTCTAACCTTTCTGTTGGAGGCTCTATGGCTGAATCGTAACTGCCCCAGCACAAGAGAGTCACCCTCCACCATTCTTAGCTGTCTGGCCCAAACCCATCCACCAGCACCATTAGGTAGACAGGTGGGTTAGTAGTGGACAGATTAGGCAGATGAATGATGGGCTTTTGGTGGTTGGTTAAAGGGTTGAGTAGGCGAGTGGAGATTAGACACAGGAGAGAGTTTTAGCCGAGGTGGAAGATCTAGGCCCAGCAAGCCCAGATATGAAGTCCCAGGAACGCCACACAGCTAGTAAGCTAGGGCCACTCTCGCACAAGAGTCCTTGACTCTGGAACCATAAGAACGTGTTCTTGAGTAGGGACCAGGCTTTCTCTACGGTCTCCATCTTCCGTGAGCTGTTTCTGAGTTTATGTCTCACCATTTTCCTCATAGCTTCGTAGTTCCCTTTTCTGAAGTTGAGTGCCATCGCTGTGGTTCTCTTCACTTTTGATGTACTGGATCATGTTGTGATCACTGTTTCCTAGTGGCCCTACTACTACCACCTCCTTTGCGGGGCCCCCTAGACCGTTGAGGATTAGGTCAAGAGTGGTATCTCCTCGTGTCGGTTCCTGGACCAGCTGCTCCAAGAAGCAATCCCTCACAGCCTCCAGGAACTTTGTTTCCCTCGCGCTGCTGGAGTGTCCAATGCTCCAGTCTATCCCAGGGTGGTTGAAGTCTCCCATAACCGTCACCCTTCCGCTTTTGCATTCAAGCAGGGTTAGAACCACGGAAGACTGTGAAAACCTGCAAAGGGACCTAACGAAGCTGGAAGAGTGGGCCAAAAAGTGGCAGATGCGTTTTAATATAGAGAAATGCAAGGTCATGCATGTTGGGAAAAAGAACCCGATGGGGGGAACATTGCTAGATGTAAATACCCTTGAAAGAGACCTGGGTGTGCTGGTGGATACAACAATGAAAGCATCAGCACAATGCGCGACAGCCTCAAAGAAAGCAAACAGAATGCTGGGTATCATCAAGAAGGGTATCACGACCAGGACAAAGGAAGTCATCATGCCACTGTACCGTGCAATGGTGCACCCGCATCTGGAGTACTGTGTCCAGTATTGGTCGCCGTACCTCAAGAAGGACATAGCATTGCTTGAGGGGGTCCAGAGAAGAGCGACGAAAATGGTAAGAGGTATGGAAAACCTTTCATATGCCGACAGGCTAGAACAGCTGGGGCTGTTCTCCCTGGAAAAGAGGAGACTTAGAGGAGACATGATACAAACTTTCAAGATCCTGAAAGGCATAGATAAGGTAGACAGGGACAGATTCTTCAGACTGTGGGGAACAACAAGTACAAGGGGGCACTCGGAGAAACTGAAAGGGGATAGGTTTAGAACCAATGCCAGGAAGTTCTTCTTCACCCAGAGAGTGGTGGACACATGGAACGCACTCCCGGAGGTTGTGGTGGGGCAAAAGACACTACAGGGATTCAAAGAAGGTTTGGATAAATTCTTGAAGGAAAAGGGGATTGAAGGATACAGATAGAAGTAAGGATAGGTTTTTTTAGGGCAGGGAACACTTGACAGGTCATGGACCTGATGGGCCACAGCGGGTGCGGACCGCTGGGTGCGATGGACCTCTGGTCTGATCCCGGTGGAGGCAACTTCTTATGTTCTTATGTTCTTATAAGAAATGCCGCTGCTGGGTCAGACCAGTGGTCCATCACGTCCTTGTTCAGCAGGAACTTATCTAACTTTGTCTTGGGTCTGGGGCAGGAGGTTCAGAAGGCCGATCTTTTAAAATTTCCCACCAATGCTAACTGAAGTTGGGGGTAATGTTCCAGCATTAAAATTTGGAAGTAATAAAACTGAACTAGAAGAAATAGTTTAAAAAGGTTTAAGTCCATTAAAACAAGGTCTCTCTTTTACTCTCCACTCGGGGGGGATGTCTAGAAAAGACGCCTAAAGTTGGGTACTTAATTAGTAAATTGGCTTCAATTATGAGCTCATAACTGAAAAATAAAAATGAATTGGCCGATAGGTACTTATCTACAAAAGATAAAGTACTTAACTCCAATGTAGGTGTGTTTAAGGGTTGAGAACTAGGCGTGATTTTCTAAAGCAGTGTTTCTCAACTCAGTCCTGGAGTCAGGTTTTCAGGATATCCACATTGAATTTGCATAAACTCGATTTGCATACACTGCCTTTCATGCATGTTCATTGTGGATATCTCAGAAACCTGATTGGCAAAGAAGTTCTCCAGGACCGACTTGACAAACACTGTTCTAAAGGTCTTAAGCACCTCTAATGTAGACCTTGAAAACCCAGACGCTACTAAGCATAATCATTTAGTCTTATATCCCGCCAGAGCACGAACGGTTCTAGGCGGTTCACAGCAGATAAGGCTGAACATCCAGCAAATATAGAGTTCAATTTCTAGAATGTACACAATACATGTACTGTATTTAGAAAGCATTAGGAAGCTTGGGTTACGAATTTGTCAAATAGTTGTGTCTTTAATAGTTTTCTAAAAAAAAAATAATAGGATGAGACTCCTGGCATGATTTTACCAAACCAGGCATTCATTTTGGCTGCCTGGAAAGAGAGAGTTCTCTCGAGAAATCTCTTCAAACGACACGATTTGACAGTAGGATATGGGACTAACTGGACTCTCCGTGTGGCCTTATTGGAGTGATTTAAGGAGAAATGGGAAACATACCGAAGATTGATTTGAAGCAAATACATGCGAATTTGAATAAAACTCCAGCCTCAAGCGGTTGCCAGTGTAATTTTGGGTAATAAGAAGTAATATGCTCCCATTTTTTCAGACCGAAAATCAGTCGGACAGCAGTGTTTTGAACCATTCTTAGTCTTTTGAAGATTTTCTTATAGGCGCCCAGGTAGATTGTATTACAATAATCAAAGATACTCAGTATCGATGACTGAACTAACAAACGAAAGGAAGCTGTATCCAAATATTTCTTAATGGTTCGGAGAAACATTTCCTGAGTAACAAATCTGTGTGTTGTTCTAAGGTAAGGTGTCGATCTGATCACGTTACTCCTCTGTTGAAAAATGCCCACTGGCTTCCCATTCATCATCGGATCCTTCCTTTCAAGACCCGGCAGACTAATGCACCAGCATTCATCGACAGACTACTTATTCCATATGATTCTGCATTTACATGGATATCGTAATAAGAATAAAGCACCTATCACAGTAACCCCAGGTTTAAGAAGCAAGAACTGTTTTCTTCGCTTCTGGGTTTCTTTTGTCACATCAGGAAATATTTGAACTCTCTATCCCAAAAATTCTTTGTGTCTATTTTTAAAGTACATGTATAACTTTAAAATCCAATTCTTATCAGGTAGGAGGAGAACTGTAACTAATAAGGTATCTGGCCTAGCTACCTCCATCATTAAAGTCTCCAGGATCGTGGTTAAGTCCATTTGTTCGTCCTCTATCTGACGTTGTTCCTCTAGGGTTTTTGTAGGAAGATAATACATTTTTGAAAAGGGAGGAAAATGATCTTCTGAAACATTGAGTACTTCTATGAAATATTTCTTTAAGACTTCTTTAGCCAAGAGTAAAGGTACCTTTGGAAAGTTCAATATTCTAAGATTATTTATTCGATTATTATTTTCCAATATTTCCATCTTTCTTCTTAAGTTGAGATTATCTCTAACTAGGGTCGTTTGCACTTCCTTTACTTCCAATATCTCTTTCTCAACTTTTTCTAGGTTAATCTTTCCAACCGTTATATCCTATTTAAATCTATTTAATTCCTCCCTTTGTTCACATAGTTTATTTTCTAGATCTTTTATTTGCGGTGACAAAGTCTGTCCAAGAGTCTAGGGTAACATTGGTAGGTTTAGGCAATGAAAATATACTTGCACTCATTAATCCAGCTTGTACTGTTCCCGGCATCTTGTCTTTCATGATCCCTCGTCTTAACCACAGTATTCTCCAGTGCTTCGCTCGATTCAGCCTCTTCGGACTGACTGCTATCCCGCGGCGAGCTTGCACTCTGTGGTTGAGGGGTGGAGTTCTGGCATCAGGGCTCAGTGTCAATTCCAACCCAAGGAGACTCGCGGCAGCCTCACTCCTAGCCCACGGCTTCAGCGAGCAGTTCCCTGACTGTGTTGGCTCCTGGGAGAAACACCTTAGGAATTCATCCAAAATCGCTTGTAAGGGGGGTCTCCGAGCGCATCGAGGCTCCAGATGCGCTTTTCCCCCTCCGCTTCGGCATTAGGTTTGTCAAGAAGGAAAGGTAACTGACGAATTCTGTGAGCGTCTCTCCCACACTCAGCTTCTTGCGGCCATCTTGAATCCTTTTGTTTTATTCCTCCCTCTCCCCTTAGTATGTCTGTCCTTGTATTGTCTTTGCTCATTATTTTAATTTTGATTTTAATTGTACAATGCTTTGAAATATATTGTACAGTGTTTTATCAAATTTTAAATAAACTATAATCTAAAGTCACTCCCAATATTTTTATGAACTGTTCTATAGGATAGTCAAAACCATTGAGATGTATCATTGATTCTTTAATCTTGTCACTAGGACTTCCAAGAAAAAATTTAGTTTCAATTTGAAATCAATCATCCAGAATTCAATCTGTTTCACAACAGTTGCTATAAAATTTGTTATCTCTAGTGTCAGACACGTTAGGGGGAGGACTCTAGTGATGTCATCAGCATAAATATAAAACCTAAGATTTAAACTTTGCAAGAGATTTCCCAATGATGTAAGGTAAATATTACACAGGGTCGGAGATAAAGGTGAGCTTTGAGGAACCTCAACGATAAGAGAGTTTCTCATCCTTGAACACTTGGTACGATCTTTTCAGACGCCATTTACAGAATTTCCCCCTTTCTGTCCACCAGAAGAAACATAAGACACCGTCCTGGCCTGGTGCGGTTTAGATAATCAGCTTAAAAGATTGACAAAAGCCTCAAAATGACGTCTACAAGATTTTGAGAATCAATGAGAGCAGTTGTTTAATGAGGCTGTCGTGAAACCTCACCAAGAGAAAGTTCCTCCTCTGTCCTGGGGGAATTTCACCTATTCCGAGACCTTCCACAAAGTGACCTTTCAGAGAAATTCAGTCTCAAAACTAAAACGTGCCTTTAACGAGCTCGCTAAACCGGTTCCAGCCAGCGGATGATTCAAATGGCTTCCTGTGGTCTTTTCCCAGTTTTCTAGCAGTCTTCGATACTGTCATGCAAATGTAGTACAAGGTCAAATATATTAAAATGATCACTCCGAGCAATTCTCTAAACTTGTTGTACCACATTTGCAGCTAAAATTTGTTGACATTTCTGGCTCAGACACTGACAGGAAAGTAAGACTTGACAACTCAGACCTGTTAGAAAATTTTGCCATCGTCAAGCAAACCCCCACTCCCCCTCCCAGCAGTGAGAGAGATGCCCACTCCCTCCCACTGCCACACAATCCCCTAACACCCCTCCCCCCCTTTACCTTGTTTATGATGGCTGGCCTGAGAGATACCTACTCCTTCTGGCCGGCAGGCCCACTTCTTCAAAATGGTAGGAAGGGGTCTAAGGCTCTGATTGTCTCAGGTTGCTTAGGGCCCCTCCTATGGGCCAATCAGAGCCTTAGGCACCTCCCCAGTGCATTCCAGGATGTATTGGGAAGGCCCACCATTTTGAAGAGGCGGGCCTGCTGGCCAGAGGGAGTAGGCATCTCTCCAGTCAGCCATTGTAAACAAGGTAAGGAGGAGGGGACGGGGGGTCGTCAGAAACACAGGGGTATCAGGAAAAGCATTGCTTGATGGTGGGAGTGGGCATCTCTCTCATTGCCGTGGGGAGGAGGGTTTGCCTCAGTTCAGCAGCGGGGAGTGAGTGTCTCTCCCGCTGCTGGGGGGGAGGGGGGGTTACTTGACTTTGGCAGTAGAAGTGGCCATCCCTCTTGCCCATCTTCGATTTGGGGTTTTTTTTGGGAGGGAGGTTATTTGTGCATTTATTCTGCATATGTGCCAATCACTATCACCAGCAATGGGCACATACAAATTTAGCGAACCTTCGCTACTCTCCACAACCTCATTTGCATGCGCAGTTTTTGGAGAATGACTTGACTTTTTGAAATCACAATAACGGCTGTGACAGCGGCCCAAAGTTTTGAGAATCTAACCCCAGTCTATTCTGGTTTATCTTACTCAGGGATGCCCAACCTCCTCTACTGTCCACCAGATGATTCCTTTGGGTTTCCATGTTGCAGGTAACGAGTTTTAAAAGACTTGGTGTGACAGGGCCACATGGCTTCTCCGAGATTCTGATAATTCAGTTCTACAATCATAATCAGCTCTTCTTCCCCATTCTCCTCCAAGAACAATCCCATAAAAGACATTAGTGCTGCCGAGATCTTGCTAAAACTACCCTAGAAAAGCCTTTCACTTTCTTCTTTTCCCCTCACTTCTCTCTAAATCTATGTCATCAGCACTTCAATTTCTCTATCCACTCACACCTGGATCTTCTCCCTTCTTCTATCCTTCACCATCTCCTACCTTGGAATTCTCCGATTCCGCATTTAATTTTCCTAGCAAATTCTTCCATTGCCCGTCATAGCCCTCCATCTATTTTCCACATCAATCTTCCTCTCCATCCCTCATCATCTCCACACTTGTCTCTCAACCATTTCATGAATCTCTTCTCTGTTCCCCTCCTGTCCAACCCCCAATTATACCCCATCGTGCTTTCCCATCACTCTCTTTATGGTTCATTCCGCTTATCCACCTGCCAGCACTCCTCTCAAATCCTTCCTTCTTCGTCACTTCCACTGGCTTCCTCCTCCCACCCCCCTCTCCCTTCATTAGCAGTAGCACCTCTGGCTCTCTGTCACCAACCCCCACTACAGCATTTCTGGTTTGCTATCATCCTTCCTTCTCCCTTAACCACTCACTCTTAACTCTGTCTCTGGCCCCCTTCATTCCCATCATATCTCTGGGTCTTGGATTCCCCCACCCACCACTCCTCTTCCGCCCTGGCCCTTCCAACACCTTTCCTTGAGAATGCACTACTCACCCAAGATCAGGACTTAGAAATGCCAACAGCCAAAAGATAGTGGGCTGTGCTGGAGAATAAAAGTAATCCCCTCCAATCTGTTAAAAATAAAATAAACAACCTGGACTCAGAATCCCTGCAATTCCCTGGAAAAAAACATGAGTTCAAGGGTTTCGATCAGCTCCTGGGCTCATGCAGACATTTTGGCAGCTTTGTAACAACACCTAAGGACCACTCTTATCCCCTTTTCAGGCCATGGAGCCATTTTCCTGATGTCACTACCCATCTGCATTTGGATGGAAGAGGCCCAGAGCTCTGAAGACAAAATACTTTAACCATCACACTTCTCTCTGACTCGCAAGTGTGTTAAAAAAATGCAAAAGTCTCTCTTCACCTTCATTGCACAACCGATAAGCTTCAGGCTCCTACTACAGTGTGACCTGAGCTCTAGAAACTGAATAACACGGGACGGCCTACCAGAGACGCTGGTTCCAGTACAATCATCTCTTATAGAGCCACTAAGAGGGTGAAGGTAATGTCCAGTTTGCCGGTCGCTGTGTTAGGCAACCTGGCTACTGAGACCTCAAAGAACGTCTCATTATGAGACTAAATTCCTGTAGTTATGATCTGCTCTCCAGGGCTCTTCTTCCTTCGAGTTAAAGCTCAATTATCAGGTAAATCACAGGTTGCATTATAATGAGTTGACAGGACTGGGAGGGTGGAAGGGGGAGAAGTGTTTGCTTGACCTTTATTTCTACTGTATAATTAACCAGCAGCACAAACATACAAGCTGGCTCCCTTCCAAAGAAGAAAATAGGGCATTTCACAGGCCGTATAAAGGGTCATCAGAGCCAGACATATAACCAACTCTATCAGGCTTCTATTCCCTCAATGACCTGCTCAGTATTGGGTTCAAGGCTTTTGTATGCATGGGAGAGTGGGGGGAGTCTTTCCCCAAAGAACATACCCAAGTAACTCAAAGAGCCTTCACTGGGTCAAGGACTGCTGGTCTACCTCCTCTGGTCCCAGTGAAGGGCAAGCTTATCCTTCCCTGCCCAGCTCTAATCACCTCTGTGGATCCTCTGGTCCTAGGATGGAGTCGGTCCAGAGGAAGGCTACTAAAATGGTGTGTGGTCTTTGTGGAGACAGACTTAAAGATCTCAATCTGTGTACTTTGGAGGAAAGGCGGGAGAGGGGAGATATGATAGAGATGTTTAAATACCTACGTAATATAAATGTACGAGTCGAGTCTCTTTCATTTGAAAGGAAACTCTGCAATGAGAGGGCATAGGATGAAGTGAAGAGATGATGGGCTCTGGAGTAATCTACGGAAATACTTTTTGTCTCCCGGAAGAGGTGGTGGAGACAGACTGTGCCTGAATTCAAGAGGGCCTGGGATAGGCAGGTGGGATCTCTTAGAGCAAGGAAGAGATAATGGTTACTGTGGATGGGCAGACTGGATGGGCCATTTGGCCCTTATCTGCCGTCATGTTTCTATGTTCTACTAACATCAGCTTGTAGGCCTCAAAATATCAAACAATGTCATTCTAGCTTTAAAGAATGAGATAGTGCACACAAGACTGAAAAGTGTACAAAAAATATTTATTGATCTAGTAGCCTGTAAAAAAAATTATAGAGCCTTATAAATTTTTACACACATTTCCTAGTGTTTGCCACAATAAATTAGAAGATGCTGAGTGACCTGAATCTAACCAGCATTAGCTATGAAACAAAAAACACTACATCATTTTCACGATAAAGAACAACCGTTAAAACAGAGAAATGTGGAAAATACACCCCCCCCCCACACACGACACTCCCCAGTCCTAGCACAACCCCCACTCACCGACTCTCTCCCTTCCTAGCACCCCCCCAAACACACTGACACTCCCCCTCCATGTTGACACACTCCTTCCCTAGCAGACACCCCCCGCCCCCACCCCCACAGACACACTCTCTCCCCAGCATTCCCTCACACGCTGACATACTCCTTCCCTAGCACAGACACCCCCCACCCCCACCCCAGCATTCCCCCGCACGCTGACATACTCCTTCCCTAGCACAGACACCCCCCACCCCCACCCTCTCCCAGCATTCCCCCGCACGCTGACATACGCCTTCCCTAGCAGACACCCCCCACCCCCATGACATACTCCTTCCCTAGCACAGACACCCCCACCCCCACCCTCTCCCCAGCATTCCCCGCACGCTGACATACACCTTCCCTAGCAGACACCCCCCGCCCCCACCCCCACAGACACACTCTCTCCCCAGCATTCCCTCGCACGCTGACATACTCCTTCCCTAGCACAGACACCCCCCACCCCCACCCTCTCCCCAGCATTCCCCCGCACGCTGACATACTCCTTCCCTAGCACAGACACCCCCACCCCCACCCTCTCCCCAGCATTCCCTCGCACGCTGACATACTCCTTCCCTAGCACAGAAACCCCCCACCCCCACCAACACTCTCTCCCCAGCATTCCCACACACACTGACACATTCTCCCTAGCACACACACACATCTCCAAAGCCCCTGCCCCCACACCATACCTTGCCACTGAACTGAGCAGACAGCTTCAGCGTCTGCAACAAGCTTGCACCTCCCACCCCACGAAAAACCACACATCTCCCCCAACACACTCCTACTACTGCACTAAGCATGCCCCCCCCCCCCTCCAATGCAGTGACCAGTCAATCCCCCCTCCTCTGTTGCTCTTATCTACAGATGGCATTGCTGAGCAATTTGAACATTCCTGGAAAGTTTTCTAGGGCAGTAAAATTTCAGTTTATTCAGTGCTGAAAAGTTTCAGTACGGCTGAGTAATTAGTTCCAGGCCTCAGAGGTCACATGTGTGTCGAGTTCTCTGGTACTGCACAATATCCATGCAGCGGCCTGAGAAGCTGGGGAACTGGGGCAAGTCACTTACGGTAACTCTCCCTTGCCCCTGGTACAAGTCCTATCCTTAGCCCACCAAGAAAACCAGAGCTGCTTTCTGAACTGGACTGGAAGCAATCACCCTGTTGAAAATGTAAGGCAGGTTTGGATGGTCTCTGCGGCTTCATTTCAAGACAATGTCCCCAACTCACCCTGTTTCAAGAGACCAAATACAAAAGGAAAGGGAAAGAAACCCTCATTTCCTCCAGTTCTTCAGGCCATCATCAAGTCCCTTCATACCAGTAGAATATTTGCAAGTTCACACATACAAAAACACAATAACTTTGAACAAAGCCATCCAGTTTCAGTTTTTGGTTCAGTGATTATACATAAAGGTCACCCCGGATGATTCAAGTTGGTTATGTGCTCTAGCCCATGGGGGATCCCTCGTACCTACAGGGCAGAGGAACCCATGCGCCACAGAGAGTGGCCAACGCTCCCAGAAGCGCCACAGGCTGGAGAAGGCAGACGGCAGGTGAAGGGGGTCAGACCAAGGTGCCAAACACGAGAGAAGCAACTATGGGAAAGTCAATTCAACCCCCAGTTAAGAGAACATGAAAAAACAGGGATAGCAAAGACAAAGACGAGTGAAAGTGAAGGGTTTTGGTAAAAGAACAGGAAAGACCCTAACTTAGAGAATGACACGGGGACACATTTTTTTCTGCCCCCGCCCCATTCCTGTAAGCTCTGTCTTATCCGCAGAAGCCTCGGACACTTACGATTTTAAAGTGCAGATGAGGATGGAGCTTTTAGGGATGAGACAGGGACAGGAAAAGAACTGAAGGGGGAAAAATTTGTCTCCGTGTCATTCTCTACCCTAACTAGACACTCCCGGGCTGGAAGGTCACATTGGTCCCACTGGGGTTTCTTGGCTATGCACCAACAAAAGCAGTTTTGCCCAGTCCCAGGCCGGAAAATCTGAAACACCAGGTCCAATGTGGGCCGGGGCACGTTTAAAAGGCACAATACAGAAAGACCCTTCATTTGAGAAATGGTGGACGCAGACAAAGGCCACAACTGAGCAAATGAATGACTTTGTGCCTCTGGCTTCAAAGCGTCTCCTCAGCCCCCAAGTGGCTGGTGCAGAACCTTGAAAAGCCAGGCGCAAAGCGAAAGGCGAGTTCAGTTAATGGCTCCTGCTGCGGCTGCTTTACATTTGGGAAATGGATAGCATATTTTTGGTGTTTTGGGGGGGGGCAGAGTTAATTTCTGTCCGGAGCCCCAGGCTAGCAATGCAGAACCTAACTAGTGCTCTAAGAAAAACAGCTGATCAGTAAATCCTTTAAAACTTGTTACATTGGCTAGCTACAAAAAAAAAAAACAAAAGAAAACCACCCAAAACAGAGCAGTTCGGAGTCCAACAGCTGTTCCCCTGTGCACACAGCAGGACTCACTTTTAAACTCCTAGAGAAAGGCAAAGACGGAAAGCAAATTCACCCCATAATCAATGCTGGGTATTCAAGCCCTTCTCAACATCTGTGGTGATTAGAAAAAGAAGTTCTAGAAAACCCACCCAAACCCTTTTAAGCGTTCTTTGGAAACAGGAGTTATCAGAACCACACACGAATTGTGCTGAAATAGGAGCTGACATTCTGGCAACAGAGGCAGCTCAGCTCCCCGTTTCCCCTCCATTTTCAAGGCATCCCAGAGAGAGAGAGAGAGGCAGCGAGCCCCGGCTGAGCCCCTAAAGGCAAAGGCTGGGAGTGTCCTGGGTCGGCTCAGAAATGGTGCATATTAAAAAAACCAACGCTGGTTGGCGACTCCTTCACGGTCACCGTGATGAGGTTGGCAGTGACATCCGTGACAAAGACATGTTCGAGAAGGCTGCGAGTGGGCTTCCAGTCCTGGCTGGTCTGGACGGAGATGGACATGTTTTGGCCCTGACTGGAAATGGACGAATCCTGGTCCGAATCCGAGCTGCTCTCTTCCCCGGTGCTCATTTCGCACAGTGCGGAGGGCTTGCGGCTCTCCTTGGCCGGCTGTCCTGCTTCCGGCTGCTTCCTCTCCTCTTCCGTGCTGGCAGAAGGGCAGAGGGGTTTGTTGCTCTCCTTACACTCCCTGTCTGCTCTTCCGCCTGCCTTCTCACCCTTGCCAGTACTGCCTGCTGTCATTGCGGATTTGGCCTCAACAGGCCCGCTGCCCTTGGGGGCAAAGGGGTTCGAATTCCCAGCTGAAGCGAGAGAGGGTGGGATGCCCAAGCCCAAGGTACTAAGTCCATTTTTACTGACACTTTGCAGGTTTAAAGCTTGGAGATTCACCTCCTGCGTGGTGCTGGTCCCCTGTGGGCAGACGCTTGCCACAGTCTGGCTATCGACCGGGGGGCAAAATTCTGCATTTGGATTGCCAGAGTTGCTTTCTTTCGCTGTTTTAGCTCCCTGAGGACTTAACCCAACTCCTCCAGATACTTTGGCATTTCTCACTTTTAAGTCCAACCCGAGGCTCCCTTTCTTGGATATTTCTGAGCACAGGGCCAGCCTCCCAGGCGGCTGGTTGATCACACTGTTCTGGTTAATTCTGTTCATATAGTGGACAATGGAGCTCTGCCAGCTCAGAGCCCGGTTGGCGTTGCCGTTCATGTAACCCGGGCCGCTGCAGCTTTTTGCTATGTTACAAAGATGGTCCATGGAGAGTCTTCCAATGGAAGAACCGCAGTCCGTCACCCTCTGAGGCTCCTTGGACTGGCCTTTAAGGAGATTCAACTGCTGTTGCTGGGGTAGTTTACCCAGGAGTTTACTACCGACACCCGCTTCCTTTTGACTCGTCTGCATCGCCTTGGTCAGGGCTTTGCTTTGCCGGGCGGCTTTCTGATCGGGTGGCAGCGGTTTTCGGCCTCGTTTCTTGCGGATCGGCTCTTTCACATCAGGCTTGGCCACTACAATCTGAGCTTTCTTCTGTGGTACTGGGTGGGTCTCCCGGGCCCGGGGGCCTCTCTTTGCATTTCTTTGATTTTCATCCTCGTCAGAGGAAGAGGAGGAAGAAGAGGAGGACGAGGAGGAGGAAGAGCTGCTCGATTTTGCTTTCAATGGCACCTCAGGCTCCTTAAAAAAACAAAACCACAAAATTAAGAAGATATTATTTCTGCACTTATGCTAACTGGATTTTCCATTTTTAAAGCCTTGGCATATGAAAGAGGTTGACAATAGTTAAAATCAAGAGTGACTTAACCCTTTCAGGACCATAAGGATCGTAGGCCAATTTTTGTGGTTTTGACGACATTTTTATGGTAAAAAGGGCTTGCAGATGCCAAAAAATTGATTTTTTTTTGTGAAATATCATTATTTTTATTTAAAAAAAATCACACTTCTGGCTTATGGACAGTGTGGCAAGTGAATCTTCTCGTCAATCTAGCAACGACGCTAATGAATGAATGTCGGAACCAGTTTGTTTACATAAAGGCAGTATCATATGGAATCCGTACATATCAAATTTAGAACTGTAGACTATCCCAATCAAAATTTATAGGATTTTAAAGTTATGGGACAAATATGTCCCTTGGTCCTGAAAGGGTTAAGAGGGCTCGAAACGGTCAAAGATGGAAAGAAGAGGAAGGTGAGAAAGAGAAGACGAGGATGGCGAAGGAGAGGGATGTGGGAAGAAAACAGCAACACAGAAGGAAGACTTATACATAGGGTTGCCAGATGTTACATGAGTAAAATTTGGACCACCCTAGGCTCACCTCAGTCCTGCTGCCTGCCCGATGCGATTTTGGAGGAAGCTTTTCAAAGCGCTGGGTTTTGAAAAGCCTTCCGGACCCCCGGACATGTCCAGGGAAATCTGTACGTCTGGTAGCCCAGATGGCTGCTTAAGGGAAAGCACAGGCCATACGAAATAGCCACACTTTAAGTGACTTTGAATTTGGAATGGGATTTTTCTGTGCGAATTCCAAATATGTGGGCCAAGATGGGAAAAGGCAGAAGCTCTCGTATATCACCAGAGCTTGCTTATCACCACCTCCTTTGGCTTTTAGTTTAGTGATGGCTTAGCAGTTTGATATATATGAGGCCGAGGTGCTACTTTTCAGTGGTTCTTAACCAACTTAGTGCCCAATTCAGAGCCGGCTATGTTCAAGTCACTAGGCCGATATTTAGCCCTTAGATGGCCAGAATTAGTGCGTAAGGGTCTGCTCTACCTCTGTGAGCTATCCCAAGGCCAAGTGTGCTGAAACTGACTTAAACATGCATAGGTTCCAGCGTTGACCATCTGGGACCACCACCATCGGCAGCCGACTACCGGACCCTGTATTTTGTTCTCACCACTGACCTAATCCACAGTCTAGAGCAGTGGTTCCCAACCCTGTCCTGGAGGACCACCAGGCCAATCGGATTTTCAGGTTAGCCCTAATGAATATACATGGAGCAGATTTGCATGCCTGTCACTTCTATTATATGCAAATCTCTCTCATGCATATTCATTAGGGCTAACCTGAAAATCCGATTGGCCTGGTGGTCCTCCAGGACAGGGTTGGGAACCACTGGTCTAGAGACTCTGGGGAAGGTATTAGGGGTATAATCTCTAACATCTGCTATTTCAGCACAGGTCTCATTTTATGCAACGAGACCTAATTACTGGTAACAATAAAATCACACATCTTAACATCTCCACATTGATAACGTCTCTAGAAATGGAAGTCACTGCTACGTGTAATAAAAGTGAGCCAAGTCTAGGACAATCAAGCCGTTGTGACATCACTGATGAGGTTGGTTCTCAGGCATTGGTGGAATGAGGCATTATGACATCACAATCTCAGCTCTGACTACAGGAGGCTGAAACTTCACACTAAGGGGGAAACTGTTATTTTAACTGGGATTACCAGTAAAACAAGACGTCTTGCCACATTAGTAATGCCCCCTTTGATTAAAGAAACAAGATGGCTTGGATATTCCTAGGATAAGCAGCATTTACTACTTGGGTCCTGGGTTGGCCACTGGTACAGGCTACTGGGCCTGATGGACCTTCGGACTATCCCAGTTTGGCAATTCTTATGTTCTTAGAAAAAGAAATCACTATTATATGTAATACAAGTGAACCAGGTCTAGGACAATGAAGCCATTGTGACATCACCGATAAGGTTGGTTCTCAGGCATTGGTGGAATGAGGCATTATGACATCACAATCTCAGCTCTGACTACAGGAGGCTGAAACTTCACACTAAGGGGGAAACTGTTATTTTAACTGGGATTACCAGTAAAACAAGACGTCTTGCCACATTAATAATGCCTCCTTTGATTAAAGAAACTTTTCACACTACAAGGGGGAAGTTATCAATAATCTAGTTCATGCATATAAAAAATAAAGATGAACCAAACAAATGCAGTAAAACATGAAAATTAGTGTTAGAAAATCTACAGCTCAAGGATCTTTGAGTATCAGATTCACAAGTCAAAATAAGAGACTAGCAGGGATTATTACAAACAGAATCTGAATTTCAAGAGACAGCTAATGGACCAATAGTACAACTGGGGAGCATATTGCAACCCCTAATGTCGTATGATCAAAGCAATGGACTCACAGTCCAATGGGCCCATGCTGAAAACTCAGAATAATGAGCAGGCAAATTCATGTTGCGTTAAAATTGCCAACTGGTTTCCTACTCATTATTCTGTGCTGATTGGCTCAGGAAAGTTGACATAAAAAATAACCAGACCCCCCCCAACCTCCCCTCCCCCCACCCAAGGCAGGTCCAGAATTTTTCCCTTATTTGGTAGTTAGGCCCCGCCCAGTACACCCCAGAGTGTACCGGTTGGGGTATTGCCATTTTGATGAAGACGCCCTGGAGGAGGAGTGAAGATGTCCGCTGCCTGGTTTCAAAAGGTACGGCAGGGCTCCAGGCTGGGCTCTTCCTCTGGGTGCCTGCACTAGTTTTGTGTCTGGGGCACTGGAGGGTCAAGTTATTGCGGTGGGAATTGAACCCCACCATCTAGGCTCATAGAATACATACCACATTTTTTCTTGGTCTTCCTCTAGGTCGCTTTCCCCTTTTCCGATTCTGTAACTCCTTCTCTTGTTCTCTGTGAATACAGCAGCCGACGGTCACTTATACTATCAAAGCAAAACCTTGACGCAGATCATTTTCATGTCACACGTTATACAGTATTGTTATCAGCTGTCAGTCCTTCATTGAGATAAGGAGCTGAACAGTCCACTTTGGGATTTGACTATTTACAGTTTTAAGTATATCTATCTATCTATCTATACATACACACAGCCTACTTGCAAATCACTAAAAACACATCTATTCTCACTATAATCCAGAACATAAACTTTAAATATCCTTGATATTCTGTTATGAATCCTTATTAATATTTTGTAAGCCGCAATGATTCCTTGCTGATAATTGTAGGGTATAAGAAACAGTATGGTATGGTATATATATAAAATGTTTTGCTTTGTTATAAAGCTCGCCAAAAGCAGCAGACCCAAAAAAGGCGGCAAGGAGACTCCAGATTACTTTTCATTAAATTTCTCCAAGTTAGTTTCCGATCTAATATGTGAAGGTAAAGAATCCCCAACTGGGAAAGCAGTCACGGAAAATCCTGTTGAACTGCGAGTGCCGATTATTTTCTATGAGGGTTTGAGGATCTTCGTGTTCTAGACGGTTCATGAGGGATAACCAATTTATCTATAAATGCTGGTTCGTTCATTTTATGTGTTTTAAATGTTAAGGCGAGTTTATATGTTGTTCTGGGGGGGAGAGGGAGCCAATGTGGGGTAACGTGATTGTATTTCTTAGTTCCTGTAATAACCTTAATTGCAGTATTTTGAGTGAGTTGAAGACGCCAAATCTCTTTCTGTAATATACCCTTCTATAGAGAATTGCAGTAGTCAATTTTCGCCATTACAAGTGAAGGAATCAGTATATTTAATGACGGTGATCTGATCATTCTCAATTGGTGAAAGCAGTTTCTAACAACAGTACCTATTTCCACGTTGAAAGTGAGTTTAGAATCAATAATTATACCTAAGATTTTAACTGAAAAAAACCTGGTTAATAACGGAAGGGAGAATTTAATTGTAGACCATCTTTCCAAGGAAAGAGGAGACAGTTTGTTTTAGAAATACTAAGGGAAAGCATATTTTCCCTTAGCCAATTGTTTATTTTATTTCATCTATTTCAGAATTATTTGCGGTATCGATAGGATAAATGATCTGAATAGAGTAGTGGTAAGGGAGGGCAAGGAATGGGCCACTAGAGAAAGGGAGGGAGGGGTTAATCCCGGTGGGAAGAAGTGCTTCCAGACACAAGGGAGGGGGGGTGGGAAAGGACCACTGGATACCAGGGACTTGGGCTCTTCATACCACCTCAGACCTGGTGTAAGGTTTCTGATATTGTACCTCTGCAGCGGACATCAATGTTGCTGGGAGGTAATTAGCAGATGCTTTTTCATGTCAACCATGGGAGTAAAGCAGCACAGAAACCTTTTCTACATCCGGCAGCCAAAGTGCTTGTTAGCAGGAGCTACTGCACCTGTGGTACTTTTCTTCATCTGCCCTCCCACCCCCCCAAGCAATGTCTTCAAGGGAGCTGTGAAACCAAGTTTTGAGCCAGCAAACAGTCGAAGGCCCAAATCATCAAATCCTTTTTCCTGTTCATGTATGTAAACATTTCAAATCCTCCTCTCTCCTTCCTCCCCTCTTCCTTCCTCCCCTCTTCCTTCCTCCCCTCTTCCTTCCTCTTTCCTTCCTCCCCTCTTCCATTCCTCTCTCCTTCCTCCCTTCTTCCTTCCTCCCCTCTTCCTTCCTCTCTCCTTCCTCCCCTCTTCCTTCCTCCTCTCTTCCTTCCTCCCCTCTTCCATTCCTCTCGCCTTCCTCCCCTCTTTCCTCTCTTCCTTCCTCCCCCTCTTCATTCCTTCTACACTGAAACATGATGCCACATAAAGGCCACATGACCCATCCGGTCATCCATCTCCTCCTCTCCCTGACGGATCCCACCTGCTCATTCCAAGCTTTTTGAATTCAGATACTGTTTTTGTCTCCACCGACTCCACTGCGAGGCCATTCCATATAACTTTTCCTCAGGTTACTCCTGAACCTAAAACTTGGTACTTCATCCTATGCCTTTATTGTTAGAAAATTGCTCTCTCCTTTCTTCCAGAGGATACCTACCGAGATCTCTAAGTCTGTCCTCATGGAAACTGCGACCATTTTAGCAGCTGCCCACTGGACAGACTCCATCCTGATTCTATCTCTTTGACGGTGCGGTCTCCCAAACTGTACACATTACTCTAACTGAGGTCTCACCAGAGACATTATCAGCTTCTTCTTCCTCTCCCTATGCACCCAAGCAGTGGCTTAGAGAGGGTGCAAGGTGCCCCTCCCTTGCCCCGCCTCCTCTAGTTGTTCACCTTCATGAATAACTTCAACGTGTTCCTCGCAACCCAGCAGCTCTCCCTCAGACGTCACTTCCTATGTGCGGCATCCGGAAGCAACGTCAGCGAGAGAGCTTACGCTGTCATGAGGAATATGTTGCAGTTGTTGCTCACGGCGGTGAACTAGAGATGTGGGGGAAGAGAAGGAGCACATGCATGGCAAGGGGAGGAGTGGGAAGAGACAGAGGGGTGTCGGTGCCCCCACAAACATGGCAGCCAGGGCAGACCACTCCCCCCCACTACGCCACTGCAGCCAAGCATCATTCTGGCTTTGACTATTGCCTTTTCTACTTCATTGTCCACCTTAAGATCCTCCCCAAGTCTCACTTCTCTTCTGTACACATAAGAACATAAGAATAGCCTAAGAAGGTCCATCAAGTCCAGTAGCCCGTTCTCACGGTGGTCAATCCAGGTCCCTAGTTCCTGGCCAAAACCAAGGAGTAGCAACATTCCATACAGAATCTCAAATAACAAGATTCCGGAATCCTCAGAGTAACAAGATTCTAGAATCCCACAGAGTAGCAACATTCCATGCAGAATCTAAAAGAATAGCAAGATTCTAGAATCCCAAAGAGTAGCAACATTCCATGCAGAATCTAAAAGAATAGCAAGATTCTAGAATCCCAAAGAGTAGCAACATTCCATGCTACCGATCCAGGGCAAGCAGTTTCAAGTTTATCAAGTTTCAAGTTTATTATGATATTTGATTAAACGCTTTTCAGATTACAAAGCGTTTTACAAAGGCAATAAAATCACAAATACATTAAAATTAAAAATGACTACTTTAAAAAGTAAAAAACAAACTGGGGTGACATGCCACATGAAACGGTAGGAAAGAAAGAAAAAATACAATTTTAAAATAAAATAACCAAAATGGGGTAGTACATTAGGAAGGTGAGGGGAAAAAATTTAGAACAGAAGAAAAGTTAAAAGGGAAGGGGATGGGGATCTTAATTTGATGAAGGGTGATGAAAATAGGAAATAACCAGCAAAAAAAAAAAACAAAACAACAAAAAAAAACTTTTAGTTAAAGGCTTCTTTAAAAAGAAGACACTTTAAGCTATTCTTAAATTTTTGCAAGTCTGGTTCAAGTCTTAAATAAAGAGGGAGTGAGTTCCAAATTGTTGGAGCAGTAACCGAGAAGATCAAGTCACGGCGAGTACCAATGATTTTTAAAGAGGGAACGTATAGGGTAGATTGTGAGGATGATCTGAGAACTCTAGGCGAATTGTATGGAATCAGATGTCTATCTATAAATGCTGGAGTATTATTTTTTAATGTCTTAAAGACTAAAAGAGCTATTTTAAATGTTATCCTATATGAAATGGGAAGCCAATGGGCATGTTGGAGTAGTGGCTTCTCCCATGTCTTTCTCAATAACAGACTATGGACTTTTCCTCTAGGAACTTGTCCAAACCTTTCTTAAAACTAGCTACACTATCCGCTCTTACCACATCCTCTGACAACGCGTTCCAGAGCTTAACTATTCTGTGAGTGAAAAATATTTCCTTCTATTGGTTTTAAAAGTATTTCCCTGTAACTTCATCGAATGTCCCATAGTCTTTGCAATTTTTGACGGAGTGAAAAATCGATCCACTTGTGCCCGTTCTACTCCACTCAGGATTTTGTAGACTTCAATCCTATCTCCCCTCAGCCGACTCTTTTCCAAGCTGAAGAGCCCTAAACTTTTTTGTCTTTCCTCATACGAGAGGAGTTTCATCTTCTTTATCATCTTGGTCGCTCTTTTTTGAACTTTTTCTAATTCTGGGATATAATATATTTTTAGAGATAAGGTGACCAGAATTAAACACAGTTCTCAAGGTGAGTAATAATGGTTACTGCAGATGGGCAGGCTAGATGGGCCATTCGGCCTTTACCTGCCATCATGTTTCTATGTTAAATAACACTGGTCCTAGAACAGATCCCTGTGGCACACCACTATTTACTCTCCTCCATTGAGACAAATGATCATTTAACTCTACATTCTGTTTTCTTTCCGATAACCAATTCCTACTCCACAACTGAATGTTGTCTCCTATCCCATGACTAATTTTCTCACGATCCTCTCACGAGGAACTTTGTCAAAAGCTTTCTGAAAATCTAGATACACTACATCAGGGGTGCCCACACTTTCTTGACTTGCGAGCTACTTTTAAAATGACCAAGTCAAAATAATCTACCAACAATGAAATTAAAAAAAACAACAAAACACAAAGCACACTGTATGCAGAGAAAATGTTAATTATCATTTATAAGCAGGGTTTTTTTTTCAAAGAGGTCAAAGCAGATGACTTTAAAATATGCAATGTCACCTCAGTAACAACTATACAAAAATAGACAAATATGCCTCCTCCCCTTTTACTATACCGCGATAGCGGTTTTTAGCACAGGGAACTGCGCTGAATGCTCGGCACTGCTCATAGGCTCCCTGCGCTAAAACCCGCTATTGCCGTTTAGTAAAAGGGAGCCATAGTGCAAAATATAGACAGCAGATATAAATTCTCAAAACGGACACATTTGGATCACTAAATTTAAAATAAAATCATTTTTCCTATCTTTGCTGTCTGGTTGCACTTCCTTCTTCTGACTGTAAATCCAATATTTCTTTCTTTCTGATTCCTGCATGCTTCCTCTCCTCCAAACCTCATTCCATTCCCCAACCAATATCTCTTTCTGTCCCTCCATGAGTCCAACTTTTCTTCCTCTCTCCCTGCCCCTTCCTCTCCCCTCCCCTCCCCTTTCTTTCTTTTTTTTTTTATTTTAACAAGTTTTATTGAATTTTCACAATGGCAAATACACCAGATAGCCAAATCTCCATCCCAAATCATAAACAGTCATACTGGTATTCTTCAATATAAGGCAATACTATCCAACCCAAAATTTCCCCCCTCCTTTCTTTCTTTCTCTCTCTCCCTGCTCCACCAAAAGCCACTGCCACCGATTTCTCCCTGCTTCCCCGATGCCAGGCTGACATTGCCGGGCCCACAGCCTCCTTCCTCCCTCCCCCCCCCCCAAAGTCAATTCTGACATCGGAGAGGAAGTTCCAGGCCCGGAACTTCCTCTCCAACGTCAGATTTGATGTCGGGGGAAGGCTGTGGGCCCGGCACTTGTACGCGCCTGGCCTGGCGACGGGGAAGCAGGGAGAACAGAATGCAAAGGGAATGCGAGTCTATTGTGGGTTCCGTGATTGACTCGCGTTGCCTTTGCGATCGATTTTTTTGGCTCCCCTGCACTATATCCACCGGCTCACAATTATCCACATATTTATTCTCACCTTCAAAGAAGTCAAGCAAATTGATGAGGCAAGACTTCCCTTGGCTGAATCCATGCTGGCTCTCTCCCATTAAATCATGTTTGTCTACATGTTCCACAATTTTATTTTTTTATAATTGTTTCCACTATTTTGCCTGGCACTGAAGTCAGGCTCCCAGATCTCCCCTGGAATCCTTTTAAAAAAATTGGCATAACACTGGCCACCCTCCAATTTTTAGGTACTACAGATGATTTAGTGACAGGTTACAGATCACTAACCACAGAGCAGCAATTTCATGTTTGAATTCTTTTAGTACCCTGGGATGTATACCATCTGGTCCAGGTGATTTATCACTCCTTAACTTGTCAATTTGGATTTTGAAGCTCCCTCATATAATGGACACCAAGCATGATGGAAGTAGTGATTCTTTTTTTGCTATAAAAGCTACAAAGAATTTGAAGAATTATAAGTGTTAAGTATAAACTAACGTTTATTACAATAAGGAGGTTTTTCTGATACCTTCAAAAGGAGGCGACAGGATTATATTCTTGTTACTGAGAAGCATTTGGAGTCTTTTCTTCCTTCTATTTTAATTGACTGTTTGATACTTTAAGGACCACAAATTGGTGTTAGTATAATCCTGGATGGTCCTAGCCATCGATTATTGTTTTTGAACAATTATCAGCTCTGATAATGCCTGAGGGCAAACCTCGAGGTGCTCAGCAAAGCTGATTTAAACATTTATGTTATGTGATTAAGAAAACAGTCTCAGCAGGCTTACCTCTTCTGGAATGCCAGGAGAAGTCTGGCATCTAGAATATTCTCCTCCGGCTCCCAGCTGTTGTGTCTGAAACGACCAAACAACTACAGCAGTTAACAGAACAGAAAGGGTTAAATTCAGTAAATGGCACCCAAAAACCTAGCACTAAAGACTTCTATAAAGAGTGCTTCCAATTGCGCAGTTGACTAGCGCTTAGCGTCGGGATCTGTTCCCGATTTGGGGAAGGATTTATAACGATTGTGACCTGCTGTAAGTCATTACGTCGCAATTAAGAGCAGACCTGCCACAGTTCTATAAGACTGTGCACGGATCCACGCTTATAAATTTACCTGGAATAGCGACTAGGACAATGCCTGCGCAAATGCACTAGATGGGCTTGTTATTCAATTAAATTACGCATGTAATTATGAGAGCCAGTGATAGAATTTGGAAGATAACAGGCAAACCACAAAAACTAGATTTTGAAAATCTGTTAAAGGGATGAATACAGGGGGGAAAAAATGAAAAGAGCCTCTGGCAATTTGCCCCGAACCTCAGCTAAATCTTAAACATTGCAATATCTTACCAAATCTACTTTGATTCTGCTTATTTTGGGGAGGGGGTGGAATCCCTTTCTAGTGATGTCTCTGGCAGTGGCGGAGTAAAGGGGGGGGCCGGGCGGACCAGCCTGGGCACAGTCACAATGTCTCCTCTCCACCCCTCCCCCACCATACGCATGCCTTCCCCTCCCCACCGTATCCAACCTGCTGCTTACGCTGGCCTTGGATCTCCCTCCAATCACAGTTGGACATGCTGCTCTTGCTTGCCAAGTTAAAGAGGTATAGGGCGGAGAGGGAATTCACACGTGGCCGGCGGGGGAGGGGGGCCAGGATCAGGGCAGGGGCACCACTGCCACTGCCTCAAATTCTCTCTTGTGATGTCATAACATAAGAGTTGCCCTACTGGATTGTAAGCTCTTTGGAGCAGAGACTGTCTTCTTCTTTGCGACTCTGTACGGTGCTGTGTACATCTGATAGCGCTATAGAAATAGCGCAACAGTACTGGGACAGACCAAAGGTCCAACAGTGGCCAACCCAGGTCCCCAGGAGTAAAACAGATTGTACGCTGCTTATCCTAGGAGTAAACGGTGACTTTCCCCAAGCCATCTCAATGACCCTCAGCTCTCTTGTCATGCCACAGTCATGTTGCGTAGTCTAGGAAGACCAGGGTTACTGTGTACAGAAGCAGAATGATTGTAAACAGTCTGGCAGGTGGAGTCATGAGTTCCCTGCAGACCAAATGAAGCCACGCGGCTCTTAAATCATGAAGAAGTGATACAGGCCATTGTGAGGCCACAATTATTACCCTAAATGCAAAACTAAGGAGCCCACTTGGACGCTTTAGCACAATGGAGGGCATGCATGATGGGGAACGGTCGCAAGCCACCCGGGAACTCTGGCCCGCAACCATGCCTCATTTTTCTGTTATGAGTGCCTAAAGGCCAACATTTCGACATTGTTAACAATCTTGGACGTGGTTGGGTTGGGAGGGGCGAAAACTGAAAAGTTTGGTTGCGCTTCAATTTAGATTTTCATTAGATTTACATTGGGTTATGCTTTTTGGTTGGGTCCCAAAATTCAGCATTTTTGGAATGCTGTTTTTGTTTTTCTTGATCAATGGTTTCTAGAATTGTGGTTCCTTCCCCCCAGAAGGGACAGGATTTTTAAGAAAGGGGTTCGGGAATTATTTCGCAAATCCTTTACTGTAGGTCAAAAATGTATTTTACAACATTGCTTGGAAGAAAGTCCACCCTGATTTTGTCATCGGAGGGCAGCATTTCGTGCTCTTATGATTACGGAAACTAGGGCAACCCCCCATCTTATAAAAAAACAGAGCACATTTTGGATGACCTGGGAACCTTATCTACAGCAATTATCAGTCAGTTCTGTAATCAGAAAGTGAAGCACTATTTATTAGTAATATTTGGGAAGGGGGAGGTACTTTATCGTGTTTGAATTGTGGTGATAATTGACTGTCGATTCTTTGAATTTCTATATCTACAATGTATTAACTGAGTTGAGATGAGATTCTATTTTTAAAACTCAATAAAAATGATTGACCATTCGATTTGGATTTCTTTTTTTTTAATGTCCACTTGGGATGTTTGCTGGGGAGAAACAGCAGCTGCAGTTCTGACCTGATGCTTTTCTCGGATCATTTCAAGCGCATGGTAGAGGATTTGGGCAGCCACTGGTTCAAACAGAGCGGAGCATTCTCCCTTCATTTTGGGCACTGACTCGACTGAAGGATCGAACAGATGGAGAACTTGGCTTGCAGAAAGGAGAAGGCCTTATTTGAACATAAATCTGCATAATTAGCAGAGGAGGACAGAAAATTGCAGTCAAGGATAATGTCTTGTGCTAATATTTTGTCTGTTTGCAATGGTGCAAAAATGCCCTTTTAAAACAAACACAAACAAAACTCTTTCCTGCCAACTTTTAATGAAGGAAGTGCCACAGAGGACCACCTGTTCACCCCCACCCTGCGGTGTGCAAAGCATTAACACCCCAAGACAAAGGGAAACTTTCTGTCAATCCCATGTGTCTGCTGCTTAGCATTTCAAAGGGATAAAGGAAGACGAGTTAGTTCAAAATAAAATGTTTAGAAAGTGCCCCCAAAGATCTGGGGGGGGGGGGATTCTCAAGAAAGCCCAAGGGCAGAAATGCAAAGTCAGCAAAAAGAAAAGATGAAAGTGGCAGCTGGCAGAGGAGGAAAGAGAAAGCCCTCTGCCCCCTCCATCCCCATCCCTCTGCTTTTTATTGGGGGGGGGAGGTTATTGTTCTTCATCCTGGATTTCACTTAAACCCCCAACACTGGCCCCTAAGCTCTGTTTGTGTACAGCGCTGCGTACCCCTCCCCTTCCCCCCCCTGGGCATTCCTCGGGCTGGGGCGGGGGTCTCTTTGTGCCCGGCCACACTTTACCGTAAACAAAAGAAGCTCCAGAGCAGCCCAAACAAAGGCGGAGCGGGGGCAGCCCGGACCCCGCCCCGTCCCCGGCCCCCCCCCCCCCATCCGATCGCAGCTCCCACGGACACTCACTTGGACGACCAGCCGCGCCACTTCACCAAATACTCCAGCTTGCCCTGCAGGGGGGAGAGAGAAGGGGGTTAGCGAGCAGCGGACGATCGGGGGGGCATCGGGGGGGGGAGGCAGCACCCACCTTGCGCAGCCGCTTGCTCAGGATGCATTCGGCGGCGAAGACCTGCTCGCCCACGGCGCTCAGCTCCTCCATCCCGACCGGGCGACCTCCGAGGCACTGAGCGGGCTCGGGCCCCGCCCCCCGTGACGTCACGGCTCCCCAGCCCCGCCCCCTCCGGAGCGCCAGATCAAGGGGGCTATTGTCCTCGGGGGCGAGCGCTCGCCCCGCCCCCACCGGCGTGCAACTCCGCATGGCTCCCGCTGGGGGAGGGGGCTTGTCCTCCCCCTCCCCCACTGGGGCACGTCCGCAACTCGCCACTAAAGCCAGGTGGAGGGGAAGCATTTTCGCCTTAGATAACTTGGGACCTGGGTTGCCACTGTTGGAAACGGGATGCTGGGCTTGATGGTCCCAGTATGGCAGCTTTTATGGGAGCCAAATATAGGAAAATCGTGCCATTGTGACATCACTGCTGAGGTTGGCTCTTAGGCATTATGACATCACAATCTCAGCTCTGGAATGTTGCTACTTTTTGGGTTCTGCCAGGGACTTGGGACCTGGGTTGCCACTGTTGGAAACAGGATACTGGGCTTGATGGTCTCAGTATGGCAGTTCTTATGTGAGCCAAATATAGGACAATCAAGCCATTGTGACATCATTGCTGAGGTTGGCTCTTAGGCATTATGACATCACAATCTCAGCTCTGGAATGTTGCTACTCTTTGGGTTCTGCCAGGGACTTGGGACCTGGGTTGCCACTGTTGGAAACGGGATGCTGGGCTTGATGGTCCCAGTATGGCAGCTCTTATGTGATCCAAATATAGGACAATCAAGCCATTGTGACATCACTGCTGAGGTTGGCTCTTAGGCATTATGACATCACAATCTCAGCTCTGGAATGTTGCTACTCTTTGGGTTCTGCCAGGGACTTGGGACCTGGGTTGCCACTGTTGGAAACGGGATACTGGGCTTGATGGTCCCAGTATGGCAGCTCTTATGTGAGCCAAATATAGGACAATCAAGCCATTGTGACATCATTGCTGAGGTTGGCTCTTAGGCATTGGTGGAATGAGGCATTATGACATCACAATCTCAGCTCTGGAATGTTGCTACTCTTTGGGTTTCTGCCAGGTACTTGGAACCTAGGTTGCCACTGTTGAAAAAAACAGGATACTGGGCTTAATGGACCTTCGGTCTGTCCCAGTATGGCACTCTTATGTGAGCCAAGTCTAGGACAATCATGGCATTGTGACATCACTGCTGAGGTTGGCTCTTAGGCATTATGACATCACAATCTCAGCTCTGGAATGTTGCTACTCTTTGGGTTTCTGCCAGGGACTTGGGACCTAGGTTGCCACTGTTGAAAAAAACAGGATACTGGGCTTAATGGACCTTCGGTCTGTCCCAGTATGGCAGCTCTTATGTGAGCCAAGTCTAGGACAATCATGCCATTATGACAACACTGCTGAGGTTGGCTCTTAGGCATTATGACATCAGAATCTCAGCTCTGGAATGTTGCTACTCTTTATGTTCCTGCCAGGTACTTGGGACCTGGATTGGCCATTGTTGGAAACAGGATACTGGGTTTGATGGACCTTCGGTCTGTCCCAATATGGCAGCTCTTATGTGAGCCAAGTCTAGGACAATCAACCCATTGTGACATCACTGCTGAGGTTGGGCTTAGGCATTGGTGGAATGAGGCATTATGACATCACAATCTCAGCTCTGGAATGTTGCTATTCTTTGGGTTCTGCCAGGGACTTGGGACCTGGGTTGGCCACTGTTGGAAACAGGATACTGGGTTTGATGGACCTTCGGTCTCCCAGAGTAGGACAGTCAAGCCATTGTGACATCACAATCTCAGCTCTGGAATGTTGCTACTCTTTGGGTTCTGCCAGGGACTTGGGACCTGGGTCGCCACTGTTGGAAACAGGATACTGGGCTTGATGGACTTTCCGTCTGTCCCAGTATGGCAGCTCTTATGGGAGCCAAATATAGGACAATCAGGCCATTGTGACATCACTGCTGAGGTTGGCTCTTAGGCATTATGACATCACAATCTCAGCTCTGGAATGTTGCTACTCTTTGGGGTTCTGCCAGGGACTTGGGACCTGGGTTGGCCACTGTTGGAAACAGATACTGGGCTTGATGGACCTTCGGTCTGTCCCAGTATGGCAGCTCTTATTAAAACAACCACTGGAAACCTTACTCACTTTGAAACCATCTCCCATGACAACATTGCCAAGATACAAGGGGCTAGATTCACTAAGCAAACCGATCGTGTACCAATCGGTTTGCGACCCCTTTGCGACCTGATTTCCCTTTGACCCGATTCACTAACCTGTGTACCGATCCGATTCTGATTCGTGCATGCAAATGAGGGAAGGAACGGGGGGGGGGGGGGGTCGGAGACGCGGGCAGGGGAGGGGCACCACAGCTCCGAGCGCCTCTCACTCTTGCGACGCTATTGATTGCCTGGCAGCAGGAATTTGGTTGCTCTTACTGAGTTGGGCTTTATGTGCGCTGTTTTTTTCGCTCCATAGGATGCACCTGACCATAAGACGCACCCTAGATTTAGAGGAGGAAAAAAAACATTCTGAACCAAATTCTCCTTGTCAGGCTCTGCACCCTGACCACCCTTCCTGCCAGGCTGTGTACTCTGTCCCCCCTCTGGTGGTCTGCAGTGGTAGGCCGGGACAGGGCACAGGGCAGGCAGGGACAGGGCAGGAAGGCTTAGTGACAGGCAGGCAGGCCTAGTGGCTGGCAGGCAGGCAGGGCCCCCCACCCCAAGGCAGGTGGGCAGGGAGTCTAAGTAAGCCCTAAATGGATGGCCTTCATCTGACTTTTGGACGGCCTGCAGAATGCCTTTATATATCTTAAAGTTAATGATGACAGAGAGCAGAGCCAGGTCAATGTATGCAGACACGCTCACAATGCTGAACACACTGAAGGAAAGGAGCAAGAGGCTGGCCCCAAACACTATACCTGTATAGCAGGTCGACAACTGCAGATGCGGACAGGCCCCTGCGGCTTGGCAGGGTGGGCTCCTCTGAGGTGCTACCGGGCACTGGGGGTTTGTATGCTCGGAGGCTCAGGGCTCCTCTCTGGGAGCTTCACGTTGGTTGCGGGCTTCTCTCAGGAAGTTTCTCAGCTCCCTCTGATCTGGGAATGATCTCCAGTGCCTTGCCGTCATCGTCTTGCTCCCAGAAGCGCGACTTGTTTTCCTCCTCCTCCCTCAAAGCAGAGCGGTTCCTTGTGTGTTTTGTATTGCAGGGCCGCTGCAGCTTGTCTTCCATCCGCCTGCCCAGTCTGTGAGCGCGCTCCAAATGGACCTGGCATCTCTGCCTGCAACCAAGTCTCTAACATGGACATACGATGTGTATCAGATAGCGTTTCAGGAAGGCCAATAAGACAAAGGTTGTCCCTCAGGGGGAGGAGGGGTGTTTTTGTATTTACTTCATAAGACGCACCCTTATTTCCACTCACTTTTTGGAGGAAAAAAGTGCTTCTTATGGAGCAAAAAAATACAGTTTATTCTTTTTTATATTATAAATAGTGGAAGAAGTGTCCTCATTTAGGTCCTCTTTCACTAAGTGCTAAATGCTCCGACGTTGCACCAAAGCTCATAAGAATTCTATAAGCGTTGGCGCATTTGGCGCTCTGGGCCACAGTAGAAACCTCTACCATGGCTTAGTAAAAGTGTGGGGGGGGGGGTCATTTTCTCTTCGTTATTAGGGGGTGATGCTGTGTACACAAAGTATCTGTTTGACGAACTGGAGATAAGTCCCATTCTTTCACTTCCATACAATAGGATGGGTTCAATTATACTATCAAATCATTTTAATTGTGGCTTAACTGAGGAGTTTCTTTGTTTTATATAAGGCTCACAGCTCTCTTTTTTTGTCTTTATGGCCAGTTTTAAACTCCCAGAAGTTCTTAGGGCTCCTTTTACAAAGCTGCAGTAGAAGTTTCAATGCTCACAGGAAATTCTACGATCGCAACTTAATAAAAGCCAGCGTTAGTCTCAGATTGAGTAACATAGTAAATGAGGGCAGATAAAGACCTGAACGGTCCATCAAGTCTGCCCGGTACTGCCTTTAGCCTCCCACTCCAGCCTATCCTAAGCATCAGAGCTTCCAGCTCATCCGAAAGCAAATCACCATATAAAGGGCCCAGGCCATGCAGGATTGCCCAGTACTGGCCTTGGTTTCTTTTATGACCGAACTTTAGATTAGCAAAGGACCACCTCACCTGATGCAGGCGTTTCTTCGCCGAAACACAGGACTGTGTCGGGTCTACAGTTGACGTTTGTCCTTTTGTTTTGGAATAAACAAGTCTGGTTTTACATTTTTGTTTTCTTGCGGAGTGTTCATTGTCCGTTCCCACTGTTTTGTGTGTGATTTTGAACTTGTGGGTTCTTGTCCGGTTGGACTTTTGCTTAGTTTGTTTTATACCATTCATTTTCTAAAATAAATAGATTCTAAATTCCATTATACATCGTGTTTATGAAGGAACAAAGAACTGGGAGAGTTTGTGGAAAATCCTAGTTATTGTCTTTTCTAAGTTTGCTGTAGGGCCAGGGCAGAATTAACCCTTTCTCGGGCCCTAGGCAAACAGGTTTGTTGGACCCCTCATTGCAATTTAAATATATTTTAAAGCACCCACAAATGGAGCCTTGTACGATTAAGACTATAGAGGAAAGCTAGCAGAGGAGGAAAGGACAAGTAAGAAGTCACTGCTCACTGGCTCCCCCTGCTGTCTAGCAGGCAGTACACAGGGAGTGAGGAAGAATAGCCCGATCTTCATAGCCAACAATGGTCTGTACCCTCTGCTCCCTCCTGATTCTGGCAGCAGCTAAAGTACCAGGGCAAAAATCTGCCTTGATGTACACATTTCAGAGGGCCCCTCTTAAAAATTTGGGCCCTAGACCTATGCCTAGTTTACCTAGGCTTTAATCCAGGTTCTATTTATTTATTTATTCCATTTTCTATACCTGAGCTCAGAACGGTTTACATGCATTTATTCAGGTACTCAAGCAGTTTTCCCTCTCTGTCCCGGTGGGTTCACAATCTTTCTAACGTACCTGGGGCAATGGGGGGATTAAGTGACTTGCCCAGGGTCACAAGGAGCAGCGTGGCTTTGAACCCACAACCTCAGGGTGCGGAGGCTGTAGCTTTAACCACTGGACCACACTCTTCTAGAATTATGTTCTCTTCTACACCTTTAGTAGTATAGAACATAGTAACATAGTAAATGACGGCAGGTAAAGACCCGAACAGTCCATCCAGTCTGCCCATTAGTTATACCCATTACAAATACATGATTAAATTAACTTGTCTCTTCTTTGATAATTCTGGGCCGTAGACTGTAAAGTCTGGTCTTGTCCTAGGTTCCAAATACTGAAGTTGGCGTCCAAGCTCACTCCAGCCTATATAACCATCCCGTTGTTTGCAGGACATGTTCTGTAAAGTCTGGCCAGTAACATAAGAAGCGCCATCTCCGGATCAGACCTTCGGTCCATCAAGTCCGGTGTTCCGCACACGCAGAGGCCCTGTCAGGTGTACACCTGGCGTAAATTTTAGTCACCCATATCCCTCTATGCCTCTCGTAAGGAGATGTGCATCTAGTTTGATTTTTGAATCCTAGGACGGGGATTCCGCAATAATCTCCTCTGGGAGAGCATTCCAGGTGTCAACCACTCTCTGAGTGAAGCAGAACTTCCTGATATTTGTCCTGAACTTGTCCCCCCTTAGCTTCATTCCGTGTCCTCTTGTCCGTGTCAAATTGAACAATGTAAATAATTTTTTCTGCTCTATTTTGTCGATTCCTTTCAGTATTTTGAAGGTCTCGATCCTATCCCCTCGCAGTCTCCTTTTCTCAAGGGAGAACAATCCCAGTCTCTTAAGTCTATCCTTGTATTCCAGTTTCTCCATACCTTTTACTAGTTTTGTTGCTCGTCTCTGCACCCTCTACAGCAGCTTTATATCCTTCTTTAGGTAGGGAGACCAGTGTTGGACACAGTATTCCAAGTGTGGTCTGACCATTGCTCTATAAAGTGGCATTATGACCCTCTCCGATCTACTCATGATTCCTTTCTTTATCATGCCCAACATTCTATTTGCTTTCTTTGCTGCCGCCGCACATTGTACTGACGGTTTCAGGGTCCTATCTTTCAGTACCCCCAGGTCTTTTTCTTGTTTGCTCTTACCCAGAGTTGCGCCTGACATTCTATACTCTTGTTCCTTATTCTTACTACCTAAAGGCATTACTTTGCATTTCTCCACATTGAACTTCATCTGCCATTTCTCCGCCCATGTTTCTAACCGACACAAGTCGCTCTGGAGTTCCTCGCTATCTTCCTGTGATCTGATTGCCCGGCATAGCTTTGTGTCGTCTGCGTACTTGATGATCTCACTGGATGTTCCTTCTTCCAGGTCATTGATGTAAATATTAAATAGGATCGGCCCAAGTACCGAGCCCTGGGGTACACCACTAGTCACTTTCTCCCAGTCGGAGAACTTCCCATTTATGCCCACTCTCTGTTTTCTGTTCTCCAGCCATTTGCCTATCCATCTTTGTATATCCCCCTCTATTCCATGGCTTTGTAGTTTCCTGAGAAGTCTTTTGTGTGGAACTTTGTCGAACGCCTTCTGGAAGTCTAAGTATATTATGTCCACCGGTTCTCCATTATCAATTTGTTCATTCACGGTTTCAAAAAATTGAAGTAAATTCGTTAAACATGATTTCCCTTTCCTGAAGCCATGTTGACTGGCTTTCATCAGGCGTGTGTATCTAAGTGCCGGACTATGCTTTCCTTGATCAGTGCTTCAACCATCTTTCCAGGGACAGACGTAAGGCTCACAGGTCTGTAGTTGCCCGGTTCTCCTCTCGATCCTTTTTTGAAAATTGGTGTGACATTCGCTATCTTCCAGTCATCCGATATCTGTCCAGTTCTAATTGTCAGGTTGGCAAGTTTTTGCAATAACTCTCCGAATTCCATCCGGTCCAGGAGATTTGTCACTTTTAAGTTTGTCGATCTGGTAGTATACCTGGTCCAAGTCCACTTCTACTGAGGCAGTCTTCTATTACTCCTTTGAACATTTCCACTGCATCTGGCATTGTTGCAGTGTCCTTCTTTGTAAAGACGGACGCAAAGAAGGAATTTAGTCTGTCTGCAATTTGTTTGTCATCCTTGATGTACCCTTATCTTCCCTGGTCGTCCAGCGGTCCCACAGCCTCTTATGCGGGTTTTTTCCCTTTTACGTATCTAAAGAAGGGCTTGAAGTTTTTGGCCTCTTGCGCTATTTTCTCCTCATAGTCCTTTTTGGCATCTATCACCGCCTTGTGGCATTTCTTCTGGTCATCTTTATGTTTGTTCCAAGCTTCGGTTGTTTTCGTGCTTTCCATTTATTGAAAGAGTCCTTCTTATCTTTTATGGCTTCCTTCACCTGTCTGGTAATCCATGCCGATTCTCCTTTGCCTTTAGTTCTCCTTTTTTTGGAAATCCGCAGAATGTAGAGATTTTGTGCTTCCGTGATAGTATTTTTCAGTAGGGACCATGCCTGATCTACCGTTTTAATTCTGTCCATCTTTTTCCTGTTCCATATTAGTGGAGTTCATATCGATGCTCACCCCAGCTGCTACACCGAATCACCATATATGGGACACAGATCACGCAGGTCTGTCCAATACCGGCCTTAGTTCTTTACGTTACATTCTTCATTTTCTAATTAGAGATCCTCTATTTTTATCCCACGCTTTTTTAATTCCATCACCTTTCTCTTCTCCACCATTTCCCTCGAGAGGGCATTCTAGGCATCTACCACCCTCTCCGTGAAGAAGAATTTCCTAACATTGCTCCTGAGTCTTCCTCCCTGTAACCTCAAATTGTAGTCTCTGGAAAAGATTTGGTTCTATATTAATACCTTTCAAGTATTTAGGTTCAAACAATTTTTATTGATGCAAACAAGAACAAAAACAAGGCCAAGGCACCCCACGGGTGCACAGTACAAATAATGATGCATCATATACAATAAATAACAAGCAGGTACAGAAGAAAAGTAACAACTACCAAACTCCCCCCCCATCCTACTCCACATAGGACGAGCAAGAATAAAGCGGCAGAAAGCACTCCGAGGCCCTGGACTCTTATGAGCCCCGAAGATGCCACACCACCCCTTCCTCCCACTTATACCCACTGATCCCAACCGTAACTAAGTGCCCAAACCCTTCAGTACCCCTCTCCCCTCCTACCCAATCCCCCCACCCCTCCCCCCAATAGTAATCTCCGTCCCATCCCACCTATACTCACCAGTACTCTCCCAGCCCAACTAACTGAGCGCCCAGATTAGGACACCCAACTTAAGACCGCACTGCGGCCCTTTGGATGCATGGCTTGCAGGTACGGCTCCCAGATATTCAAGAACAACATCTTTCGCTTCCTTGCCCCTCTGGCATCTCGTGCCTCCCAGATGGCCAACTGATGCAACTGGTTCCGCCAATGGCAAAACGCCGGAAGGTCAGGGACCTTTCAAGTATTTAAATGTCTGTATCCTATCTCCCCTGTCCCTCCTCTCCTCCAGAGTATACATATTTAGGTCTTCCAGTCTCTTCTCATACTTCTCTTGGTTCAAACTCCTTACCATTTTCGTCGCCTTCCTCTGGACCGCTTCAAGTCTTTTTATATGCTTCAGCAGATATGGCCTTGAAAATTGAACCCAATACTCCAAGTGTGGCCTCACCAATGACCTATAAGAATGACCTATATCACCAATATGAATCACCAATGACCTATAAGACCTACAGAATGAGCAGATCACCTGCAAAGAGCATTTGATTTATTAATCAATTTGTATTGGTCCTGGAGAGTGAACTGCTGTGATGGTAGGGATTCCCCATTGTCGGCTGGCTGTCCTGCATGGGTTGCATATGTGTTGGGGTCCTCGTGACTGCGGGGTTTTTGATGGGGGTAGCTTACCAGGGTGCTCCCAGCAGACATTGGCGTGTGTTCCAAGTCTCCTGGGCCTCTCTTCTCTTCAAAAAGTCCTTGAGGGCCCTCTTCCTGAGCTTGCAGGCACAATGCAAGCAGGACTGATCCTCATGTTCCGTGCCTAGGCAGCGGACACATAGGTCATGAGGATGTAGAGTACTCATCCTCTTTTTGCAGTTGGGGCACTTCTTCGATGAGTCTGGCATCTTCGTTAGGTAAGATGGAGAGCTTTAGAAAAACTGACCTATGGGGACGGGCGGAAACTGTAGACTGAGGAAGGAGGAGGAAGAAAGGAAGTTAGGGGACCTGCCTGGGCATGCCCAGAGGGGCCCCAGCAACCCACTAGCTCAGAGAAATCCCTCCCCCCCCCTCCATAAACCTCTTGGAGAGCTTATCTGACCAATGGAAGCTTTCGAGGATATCACCCATTTGTGACTGACTTATCCTAGGAGGAACATATTTTCAGAGCCCTTTAGCTCATTGGGCTCTGCATCACTCCTCTTATCTCTGATAAGCTGTGCACAGAGAAGGGCTTACTTCCAGTGTTCTGTTTTCCCTGCCGAAAGCTCAAAGCTGAATTGCGTTACGCTATTCTAGCGGGTCTGTATGATCTCTGGTGGTCTGAGAAGCCACCTGTAAGATGCCTGAATGGTTAATGTCCTAAAAAGAGACAGGAAAACTAGCAAAGATGAGGTGAAAAATGCTAATGAAACTTAACTCAAGGGAGTTCATTGTCATCCCTTCTGACTCGGACTGAAACGGGCAGCCTTCATATTAGTCTGTATAAACCACTCTTACTCACGATGAATAAGTTGTAAATTATACATGCTAGGAAGTAAAAAGTATGACAGGAAACTCCCTAAGGAGTGTCAAGTTGCTCTCATAGCAATGCAGTGTATTATTTCTTCATATTTGGGGAGAACCACCTGAGTTTTAATCTCCGTAAGAACCTGTCGGACGGAGAGCACCTGACCACACTTCAATTAATGCTAGGAAAGCCAGTCTTTGGGAGTGAGACTGTCTCTTCTTAGTGAGCCCCTTACCCAGTATCACACACACAATTTCAAGCCTTCCCTTTACCATCCTCCAGCCATTAGGTAGGTCCAGGCAATTGCCTAGGACAGAAGCTGCAGCCAGAGCAAAACCACAGATACACAAAACCTGAAAACCACAGATACACAAAAAAAACAAAGGAGATCCTTTTAGGGGGAGGGGCACAGGAGGTTGGTTTTAAATAGCGCATTTACCCAGATAACGTAGGAGAGGTGATACATACATAGTAACATAGTAGATGACAGCAGATAAAGACCCGAATGGTCTATCCAGTCTGCCCATTCCTAGCCACTCTTTAAATTACTGACTTGATTTAAATTTTCCTTCTTCTTAGCTATTGCTGGGCCTGAACCTAAAGCTCTGCCCGATATTATGCTTAGGTTCCATCTACTGAAGTCTCCATCAAAGATCAGTGCAGCCCATCTAAGTTGGAGTAATCATGATTGTTGAATGGGGAGAGATACAGGACTGATGGTTTATCTAAGCTGATTACAATTCACATACACAGGGCTCCTTTTACAAAATTGTGGTAGAGGTTTTTACCATGGGCCACCGAGGTAAATGCTCCAAAGCTCATAGGAATTTAGAATATTGTGTACAATTCTGAAGGCCGAACCTTCAAAAACATATGAAAAGGATGAAGTCGGTCCAGAGGAAGGCTACTAAAATGGTGCGTGGTCTTCATCATAAGGCGTATCGGGACAGGCTTAAAGAGGAAAGGCGGGAGAGGGGAGATATGATAGAGACGTTTAAATACCTATGTGGCGTAAATGCACATGAGTTGAGTCTCTTTCATTTGAAAGGAAACTCTGCAATGAGAGGGCATAGGATGAAGTTAAGAGGTGGTAGGCTCAGGAGTAATCTAAGAAAATACTTTTTTACGGAAAGAACATAAGAACATAAGCCGTGCCTCTGCTGGGTCAGACCTGAAGTTCATCATGCCCAGCAGTACGCTCACGCGGCGGCCCATCAGGTCCAGGACCTGTATACTAGCCCTCTATCTCTACCCTTCTATCCCCTTTTCCTTCAGAAAATTGTCCAATCCCTTCTTAAACTCCAATACTGTACCCTGTCCTATCACTCCCTCTGGAAGCGCGTTCCAGGTGTCCACCACCCATTGGGTGAAGAAGAACTTCCTAGCTTTGGTTCTGAATCTGTCTCTTTTAATTTTTCAGAATGCCCTCTCGTTCTTGTAGTTGTCGAAAGTTTGAAGAATCTGTCGCTCTCCACTTTCTCTATGCCCTTCGTGATCTTATAAGTTTCTATCATATCCCCTCTAAGTCTCTGCTCCTCCAGCGAAAAAGCCCCAGTCTCTCTAATCTTTCAGCATATGAAAGGTTTTCCATACCTTTTACCAAACGCATCGCTCTCTTCTGAACCCTCTTGAGTATCGACATATCCTTCTTTAGGTACGGCGACCAATATTGGACGCAGTACTCCAGATGCGGGCGCACCATCGCCCGATACAACGGCAGGATAACTTCTTTCGTTCTGCTTGTAATACCCTTCTTGATTATTCCTAGCATTCTATTTGCTTTCTTAGCAGCCGCTGCGCATTGTGCCGATGGCTTCATTGTCATGTCCGCTATTACCCCCAAGTCCCTTTCTTGGGAACTCTCACTCAATAACAGCCCTCTCATTGTGTAGCTGTACCTCGGGTTTCTGTTTCCTACATGTAAGACTTTGTATTTCTCTACATTGAACTTCATCTGCCATCTCGTCGCCCACTCCCCTAGTTTGTTTAGGTCCCTTTATAAATCTTCGCAGTCCTCTTTAGTCCTAGCCCCATTGAATAGCTTGGTGTCATCTGCAAATTTTATTACTTCGCTCTTCGTCCCCATTTCTAGATCATTTATAAATACATTGAATAGCAGCGGTCCAAGCACCGACCCCCTTCGGAACACCACTCGTGACCTTCCTCCAGTCCAAGTAGTGGCCCTTCACTCCTACCCTCTGCTTTCTGTCCGCCAACCAATTCCTGATCCATCTGTGTACGTCTCCTTCCACCCCATGGTTCTTTAGTTTCCGAAGTAGGTGTTCATGGGGTACCTTGTCAAAGGCTTTTTGGAAGTCTAAGTATACAATGTCTATGGGGTCCCCTTTGTCCATCCGTTTGTTAATTCCTTTGAAGAAGTGCAATAAGTTCGTCAGGCACGATCTTCTCTTGCAGAAGCCATGTTGGCTTGTTTTCATAAGTTTATGCCTCTCTAGATGCTCCTCGATGCTATCTTTTAACAGCGCTTCTGCCATTTTCCCCGGAACTGAGGTCAGACTTACTGGTCTGTAGTTTCCCGGGTCACCTCTCAATCCCTTTTTAAAGATGGGCATAACATTGGCTATCTTCCAATCCTCCGGGATCATGCCTGTTTTCAGGGATAGATTACCTGCCTGTATCTTGGCGTAATATACAGACCCCCCAAGACAACAGGATGACCTAGATATGGAATTAATCGGAGATATAGAGAATATCACCTTGTTTGGGGACACAGTATTGTTAGATGACTTCAACATGCCTGATGTGGATTGGGACACGCTTTCCTCTGCTTCCGGCAGCAGCAGGAGGCTATTAAACTCTATGAAGGGAGCAAGACTCAGGCAACTGGTGTTGGAACCAACAAGGGATCAGGCAATACTGGGCCTGATACTTACCAATGGAGAAAGTGTCACAGAGGTCTCGGTGGGCGACACATTGGCCTCCAGTGACCACAACATGGTATGGTTCAATATCAGGAAAGGTTTCACTAAATCTACCACACTGACCAAGGTCCTCAAATTCAAGGACACAAACTTCAAAGAAATGGGAGACTTCGTTCACCAGGCGCTACAAAGCCAAGCAGAAACCGATAACGTGGAAGAAATGTGGTCGACTTTGAAAACCACCATACAAGAAGCAACAAACCGCTATGTTAAATCAATAAGTAAACGGTGAAGGAACAATAAGCCACAGTGGTTCTCTGTGGAGATTTCGGACCTCATCAAGGAGAAGAAAAAAGCATTCATCTCTTACAAACAATCAGGGAAACAGGACTCTAGGGAAGTCTATCTGGCCAAGTCAAAAGCCGTCAAAACAGCAGTTAGGGAGGCCAAATTCCGCATGGAGGAGTCTCTAGCGAAGAACATCCAGAAAGGAGATAAATCCTTCTTCAGGTATATCAGTGACAGAAATAAGAACTCAGGCGGGATAGTACGTCTTAGGAAACCAGACGGAGACTATGTAGAAGTGGACTCAGAAAAAGCCCAACTATTAAATGAATACTTCTGCTCAGTCTTCACCCGCGAGGCGCCAGGACTCGTCCCTCAGCTACAGACAAGGGTTGACGCAGATGACCCATTTAGTAATTTCGAGTTTACACCCAGTGGTGTCTACTGCGAACTGTCAAAGCTTAAGGTTAACAAGGCAATGGGGCCTGACAACCTACACCCCAGGGTGCTCAGGGAGTTGTGTGATGTCTTGGCGGAACCGCTATCCGCGCTCTTCAATCTCTCCCTTAGTATGGGTAACGTCCCGTTGGACTGGAAGACGGCTAACATCATTCCACTCCACAAGAAAGGCTCCAAGATGGAGACAGCAAACTACAGACCGGTGAGTCTCACATCAATAGTGTGCAAACTAATGGAAACTCTAATCAAACGCCAATTGGATACAATCCTGAATGAGGAGAATCTACGGGATCCCCGTCAACATGGATTTACTAAGGGGAGATCCTGCCAATCAAACCTGATCAGCTTCTTTGACTGGGTGACGAGGAAGCTGGATGTTGGGGAGTCCCTGGACATCGTATACCTGGACTTCAGTAAAGCATTCGATAGCGTACCACACCGCAGGTTGCTGAGCAAGATGAGTTCTATAGGATTGGGCAACTCGTTGACGAAATGGGTTGGGAACTGGCTTGGAGGTAGGCTTCAGAGGGTAGTGGTGAATGGCACCCCCTCCGAAATGACAGAGGTAATCAGTGAAGTGCCGCAGGGCTCAGTCCTGGGCCCGATCCTATTCAACATCTTTATAAGAGACTTGGCAGAAGGGCTGCGAGGTAAAATAACATTATTCGCCGATGACGCCAAACTAAGCAATGTAGTGGGCAAAAGCACAACAGACATAAATTCAATGTCCAACAACATGATGCATGACCTACTCCTACTGGAACGCTGGTCTAGGTCCTGGCAACTCGGCTTCAATGCCAAAAAATGCAAAGTCATGCACCTGGGCAGCCAAAATCCATGCAAGACTTACACCCTTAATGGCGAGATCCTAACAAGAACTGAAGCAGAACGAGACTTAGGGGTGATCGTCAGTGAGAACATGAAGATTGCCAATCAAGTGGAGCAAGCTTCATCCAAGGCAAATCATAGGTTGCATACGCAGGAGTTTCATTAGCCGTAAGCCTGAAGTCATTATGCCATTGTATAGATCCATGGTGAGGCCCCACCTGGAATACTGTGTGCAATTCTGGAGGCTGCATTACCGTAAGGATGTGCTGAGACTGGAGTCGGTCCAGAGAATGGCCACCCGGATGGTCTCGGGACTCAAGGATCTCCCGTACGAGGAACGGCTGGATAAGTTGCAGCTGTACTCACTCGAGGAACGCAGAGAGAGGGGTGACATGATCGAGACATTCAAGTATCTCACGGGCCGCATCGAGATGAAAGAAGATATCTTCTTTTTCAAGGGTCCCGCGGCAACAAGGGGGCATTCGTGGAAAATCAGGGGCGGGAAACTGCACGGGGACACCATGAAATTCTTTTTCACTGAAAGGGTGGTTGATCGCTGGAATAGTCTTCCACTTCAGGTTATTGAGGCCAGCAGCGTGCCCGATTTTAAGGCCAAATGGGATAGACACGTGGGATCTATTCACAGAGAAAGGTAGGGGAGGGTCATTGGGGTGGGCAGACTAGATGGGCCGTGGCCCTTATCTGCCATCTATTTCTATGTTTCTAGTAGTTCCACTATTTCCTCCTTTAGTTCTTTCAATACTCTAGGGTGGATTCCGTCCGGGCCCAGTGATTTGTCAGATTTTAATTTTTCTATCTGCCTGTGTACGTCCTCTAGGCTTACCTCCATGGATGTTAATTTCTCTGCTTGGTCTCCCTTGAAGATTTGTTCAGGTTCCGGTATGTTGGATGTGTCTTCCTTTGTAAATACTGACGAAAAGAACATGTTTAGTCTTTCCGCCACTTCTTTCTCCTCCTTCACCACTCCCTTCCTATCTCCGTCATCCAGATGTCCCACCTCCTCACTAGCCAGCTGCTTCCCTTTAACATATCTGAAGAACAGTTTGAAATTTCGTGCTTCCCTGGCTAGCTTCTCTTCATATTCTTTTTTTGCTTTTCTAATCACGAGGTGACATTCTTTTTGATACTTCCTGTGTTCATTCCAGTTCTCCTCGGTTTTGCCCTTTTTCCATTTCTTGAATGAATTCTTCTTATCCCCTATCGCTTTCTTCGCTTCTTTAGTTATCCACACCGGGTCTTTTGTTCAGCTCTTTTTGCATCCTTTTCTGAATCTGGGGATATACCGATTTTGCGCCTCGCTTACCGTGTCCTTGAATAAAGACCAGGCTTGCTCTACAGTCTACCATTTCTTTGTGTTGTTCCTGAGTTTCTTCCTTACCATTACCCTCATTGCTTCATAGTTTCCTTTCTTGAAGTTAAAAGTTGTCGCTGTGGTTCTCTTTCCCTTTGGTATTCCTACTTCAACTTTGAATTTGATCATGTTATGATCGGTGTTTCCCAACGGTCCCACTACTTCCACGTCCTTTGCAGGTCCTCTTAGCCCATTAAGGATTAGATCCAGAGTGGCATTTCCTCTTGTCGGTTCTCTGACAAGCTGATCCATGATGGTAGTTGCATGGAACAGTCTCCTGGAAGAGGTGGTGGAGACAGAGACTGTCTGATTTCAAGATAGCCTGGGATAAGCACATGGGATCTCTTAGAGAGAGGAAGAGATAATGGTTACTGCGGATGGGCAGACTGGATGGGCCATTTGGCCTTTATCTGCCATCATATTTCTATGTTTCTATGAGCATTGGAGCATTTACCCTGCCAGCCCGCAGTAAAAACCTCCACTGCGGCTTGTAAAAGCCAGCAATAATAATGAAAACAATCAACATATAAACTTTGCCCTAGGAGCCCTTCATGCAGAATAGAAATAAATACACTTTAAACATTGCATATACAAGAGTGGTTTGAAAAGTTTGGTAAAAAGCAAGTTCAACAAAGTAGTCTCCATCGAGGGCTTATAAACACTTGGGACAAGATTCTCAAAACTGTAACGCAGTCGCTGAACTGTTTTCTGGCGGTTTAGCCTGCACGCATTTTAGCGGTGAATTATCAAAATGGATGATCTCTGTCTTTAGCGAACTGTCTAGCAGTCTCCGACAATAGCATGCAAATGTGCTGTTAATCATTGAAATGAGCCCCTCCGGGGGATTCTTAAAAATCGTCGAGATATTTTCGAAGGGCGGCATCAGTTTTTGGTGACAAAAAGCAGCGACTGGTCCGGGGGTGCCGTTACAGTGCCAGCACTTGTGTTTTGACTGTGGCTAATGAGAAAAAAAAAGTGTATCTATATATTTTATAAGCGGAAGATAGTAAAATCACATTTCTTTTGATTTTTTGGGAGAGACAGGCATGTTTCATGCGTACTTGTTAAAAACCAACGTTTCTTCTTGAGCGTGTGTATGATACCCTTGTCTTGTGTGTTCCTGGCTATGGTTCTTGATTCAGTTTTACATTAAAAACAAATTGCAAGATTTACCTGAATTATAGAAGTATTTTGGAGGGAAAGTCATGCTTTTTGCGCGATTGAAAAAAAGTTGGCGTTGCTTCTCCCCTCCTCTCCTTTTCATTCATCCTATAGTGCAGCAGGAGAGTGGGTTTTGTTTTGGGGGTTTTTCTGCGCATGTGCTCATCAGTGATGGGCACATGGAAATGTAGGAAATCTTTGCTGCTGTCTGACGATCTTATTTGCATGCGTGATTTTTTTAAGAATGTCTCAGGCTTTTAGATTCCAAAAAGATGTATTCGGAGCTTATCATAAACTTGAAATAGTTAATCTGCTATATTACAACGGCTGCGTTAGCAGACCCTCGCTTTTTAATCTGGGTTTTTGAAAATCCTGGTCTTAGTCCAGCCAGTTTCCAGTTTTTTTCAGAAGCGATTTTTCCTGATACGAAAACACTGTAAACTGGCTGGACTCAGTGTCTACAGCCCTTGATGGAAATCTTTCATATCACCCTTGTAAGTAAGTCACATTCTTTCCATGGACCTCTGTGCAATTTTAAGAGTCTTTCTCCATGTGTAAAACATGATTTACTCCCCAAAAGTCACTTCATAAAATTGCCCTCACTCTGATGAACAGCTGCTCTGTGGGGAAACTCTCCCCCCTCCAACAAAAAACAACAGAGGAGTTTTGGACTCTTCAGCTTGGAGCCGTCTAAGAGGAGAGTTTTCTAAAATCATGAGCAGGGAATGGTTAATTACCTTTCCAGATACCGCTAAGACTAGAGAAAACACTCTAAAGCAGGGCTGTCAAAGTCCCTCCTCGAGGGCCGCAATCCAGTCAGGTTTTCAGGATTTTCCCAATGAATATGCATGAGATCTATTAGCATACAATGAAAGCAGTGCAAGCAAATACACCTCATGCATATTCATTGGGGAAATCCTGAAAACCCGACTGGATTGCGGCCCTCGAGGAGGGACTTTGACACCAAAACTTTGCTCTACAGAATTAACAAGTAGCAGGTTTAAAATAAATTGGAGAAGTAGCTTCTCACTCTATGATTTTGATTCATTTATTCACTTGCCCCCTAATATTTTGAAACGATTTAACCAGCCCAAAACAGCTCCTGGCTGGTTAAATAGCATATCGGTACCTAACCAGTGATATTCAGCACCCAACTGGCTACATGTGGAGAGGCGTCATCAAAAAATGTGTCAGTCCGTTTGGGGCCTAAGTCGCTAGTTGTCCAAAATATTTTTTCCCGAGAATCGTCTACTTGTACGTCCAGCCGTTTGATCGTCCAGACCGCTAAGTTGTCTAAATTTATACCCCATTCTCATCCACAAATTCATCCAAGTCAAAAATGCCTAGAACAAGGCCTTTTGGACGTGGGAGGGGTCAGCAAAGTGATGGACTGGGCACCTTACAGGGCACTGCTGCGAACTTCACAAAAAGGGTGCCATATAAACATCTCACCACAATTCCCTTAGAGGTCAAAACCTACTAGACCAGGGGTCTCAAAGTCCCTCCTTGAGGGCCGCAATCCAGTCGGGTTTTCAGGATTTCCCCAATGAATATGCATGAGATCTATGTGCATGCACTGCTTTCAGTGCATATTCATTGGGGAAATCCTGAAAACCCGACTGGATTGCGGCCCTCAAGGAGGGACTTTGAGATCCCTGTACTAGACCCACCTGTCTACCACCCCAATAGCCCTATATGGCTGAACAATAGGTTTTGGTGGACTCACATTTTCCATCATGAATGCAGTGGCTAGAGTGGCTTATGGGCCTGAGTCCTCCTCTCTATGGTTCACTAGTCCACCTCCAGAGTTCTTAAGCCACCTCTGTGCAGCTCTACTAGGCTTTCCTATGCCAGGTGTTGATGTTCCGGAGGCAGGTATGTACATTTTATTCTGATTTTTATGGCGGGGTGGGGTGGGGGGGAGGGTTAGTGATCACTGGGGGAGTGTGTAGGGGTCTGTATTTAGGGCTCTAGCGGGGTTAACGCGTATGACTTTTCATCACACGCCAACCCCCCGCGCTGGCCTAAAAACTACCACCTGCTCAAGAGGAGGCGGTAGTGGCTAGCACGGCCAGCGGTTTAGCGCACGGTATTACGTGCGTTAAACCGCTAACACGCCTTTGTAAAAGGAGCCCTTAGTGTCTGCAGCACTTCGGATACCTTAAAGCTGCCTAAATCACTCCATATAAGTTCTGTCAGGCGGTCTCGTTAAACTTTTGGTTATACTTGCGGCACGACTAAGTCTAGGTCAGCCCAAGTCCCGAAACACGATCGTGTCGAGTCTATGACAAATAAAAGCGACTGAGCACCTTCGTTGTTTTCTTTGCTCACCTGTAACCCGTTCTGGGCTCTTTGGGGACAACGAGATAGAAATAGAATGAAATAAATGTAATTAACGATGCTTCCAGAATCCGATTTGAGGGAAACCGAAGGCAAAAGCCCAAAGAGCCTCGAGAGCTGCCCAGGCCCAGTGACGCCGTCACACAGGTGGTTCCCGTTTCTAAAAGGCCAGAATCACGCAGCCCAGCTGATACATCGATTCTGAGGTGGTTAAAAGGAATTAAGATTTAGCATCGGCACTCTCACACATTGTACATTATAATCTTTCCAAAGGTTTGATTTAAACTCTGTCTCTTTCCTCTGCATCTATTTGTTTCTCCAACAGTGTCTGTTATTGAGTGTCTATCTATCTGTTTCTCTGCGCGATTGTCTTGCGCGCAATTGACCTGTCACCGTTGCATATACAAACCTGTAGACTCAGAAGAGGAGGGAGGGATCCACAAGATGGTGAAAAGACTAGAGGTGTGGGGTCTGAAGTCCTACAGAGTGGGGGGATTGCTCCACCACCCAAAGAAACAGCAGGGAAGCGGCAGCCGAAGACTTACCTTTCCCCAAGGGTGAGCGCCTCTTGCCACCTGATAGCACTGATCTGGCAGGGGCAATGGCACCGGGCACACTACAATCAACCTTTTGAGAAGGTAAGGGGGGGGGAGAACAGAGACAGGAGAAGTGAACATAAGACCAAGGGTCCATCGAGCCCAGGTTAGATAAGATCCCAAAACGTAGCAAGACTCCATGCTTACCACCCCTGTGGATAAGCAGTGGTTTATGGACTTCAACTCCAGGAATTTGGCCAAGCCTTGTGTGAGTGTGTTTTCTCCAACCCCCCCCCCCCCCAAAAAAAAAAAAAAAAAATCTTTACTCTTCTTCTCACACCTATATAAAAGTGGGGGGGGAAGAGAGGTCACTCCAAAATCCCTCTGGCTCCCCTAAAAATGCTAGTGAGGAAGGAATGGGGGATTTAACTGGCTTCCTTGGTCCACAGTGATATCAGACCTTCAGTTACACAGACTTTATTTGGGATTTTCCAAAATCCAAAGCCAAAAATAACGTTGCTTTTGACATCTCCTGGGCCATCCCATTTCTGCCTGCTGTTTCCACAACCAAAGTAAGCCAATCCCTCAAAATAGGTCATATCGTTCAGGTGGAGAAATCTGTTGCCTTTGCAATTTCTTGATCCCCGGGGGGGGGGGGGGTCTTATCCAGCGACCTGCGGCTTTAAAAAGTCAATAACCATCGAAATGAAAGTAGGAATACACATAGCAGAGTGACTGCAAACTAAGGGCCGGCCCCGAAGCCCTTTGCGCGCTGCAGTCGCTAGCGCGGCTTTGTACATTGGGAGCTCGTTATTCTTTTCTTGCGATTCCGTCTAATTTGGAAGAAATAATTCACTTCGCATCCTCAAATCTCTCTCCCAGCGCGAATTTATTCTGCTCAACCTCGCATTTCTAATTTCTTGAAGAGATTTTGTGCGCTATACAGAAATCTGAAATCTCTACGGCCCACCGTTTTGTGTGATTATTTACATGAATTGGGATGATTTGAAAGACAGAGTAGAGAGATACCGCTAAGGCCGCTGCGATGCTGACTTTGCGCGCGCAGACGACTTTTAAAAATTGCGCCAGGAGTCATCCAATCTCTTTTCCCTGACGAAACTTCTCTTAAGTGGCCCTAACGTTGACATTGGGAGCATGGTATGGCTTGTATTAAAAATTCAAAGCCCCTAAACCTGCACCAAATTGGTAAATATTCTGGTATAAGGCAAAGGAAGTCGACTGTTGAAGCGAAATCTCTTTTAATACATCTGGTGGAATAATTTCGTTTTACAGAGTTCTGCTTGCTTTCTTTGGGCTCCAAGTTCTTCAAGAGAGGTTCCCCCCCCCCCCCCCCCGGGAGCTCCAGTCCCCGTCTTGATTGAAAATTCTGCCTTCCAGCAGAAATTACAACTGTTTATAACTTGTCCTGGGTTTGTTAGAGAAATATAGGCGTGTATGTAATACTAGTCCCAAAATCCTGCAATGTCCTTGTGCCTCCCCTCCTATGTCTGGTCTATATAATTAAGACTAGACCAAATAATAATTAAAGTCGACATTCTCTTGCAATAATATTTCATAGGAGGAAGGTATGGTTTACTGGCTTTGGACAGGTGATAGAAGCAGCCAGAGAGACAGACCATGAGATATGTGCTTATATAACTCCTCTTCATTCCATAATGATGGCTGTGTTTTTGACACTGTGCTCCAACCCTATCATTAGACCCACAGCTCTGCCTTGCAGTAAACCGACTTAAGGGCGGATTTGAGGATAAACACAGCCTAGTTTAACCAAACATAAAAATAGGCACCTGTAATTTACTGACCAGCAACACCTATGTAATAAGCATGCAACTGAGAGTTTGTTTGTAGGGAAATGCCCGTGCAATAACCCAGGTCAAAGAACTGAACGCCTACAGCTGTGAATTACTGTCTATAAATAATTTGGCTTTACAACAGTCTGAGGGACATCGAGAAACATAAGAGGACACAATGGTGAGGCTGTGTCTGTGGTGGGTTTGGGAAATTCCCCCGAAAAATCACAACACTGGATTTCAGGCACTACTAGACCCAGTAACACGAAGCTGCCCCTACAGCACCTTAAACCTCTTTCTGCCAGGCTGCTTTTAAGGCAAAGGCCAGGCCTGAAATAGAAGCTAGGTTTAACGTCTACACTGTAATTTCTACTTACACTGAAAACACTTCATTGTGGGGCCTAAAACCAGACTTAACTGTAAGATAGGAGAAGACTTCTAAAAAGCTCTAGAACTGGCATCTAATATAGGCATTATTTGTCACTGGTGTTCTATTATGCACATTTTTATTGACCAGGAAGGACTTGACTCCAGCACTCTCTGACCATCAAAACAAAAGTTACTTCTTTAGTTTCTTTAACTCTTTAATAATCAGTATTAGAAAGTGAGATATATCAGTTTACAGAATTAATACTCAAACACAATGATAATATATATATATATACATATCTATAAATACATGATTTATGAACAGTCACAAAGTAGAGTTTGCAGAAACAAGTATTAAGCATCACTTCTACCTTTATTGAGCTTTTCCAGACTTTAAAGGGATTTAGGATTAAATAAATCACAAACATAACTCACTCAAGACAAATAAATTACAGCAGGTCACATGACCTGCTCAGGTACATTAATTAGCCACCAATTAGTGACCATCTCTTAGCGATGGAGCCAGGGAAGAAATATAGGAACAAGCAGTACAAGTAAGCCCTTAAATAAGCAGTGGCCTTAAGAAAGGCACCCCATTAGCATTTCATTCCTCTTGAAATTTTAGCAAAGAAAAAAAAAGCCCTAGTATGTTTAGATAGCTGTATGGAAGCACCATCTTCGATCTTTAAATGCTGGGCTTCTGCTTTCCAAAGGTTTTAAGAACATAAGAATAGCCTTAGTGGGTCAGACCAATGATGCATCAAGCCAAGTAGCCCATCCAGGTCACTAGTACCTGGCAAAACCCCAAAAAGTCCTGGACCCATGAAACAATATTTAGAAACTCTAGGGTCATTAAAAAAAATAAAAATAAATAAATAAAAGGGCCTGTTTGAATGTTTCTGTGACCAGAGTTGCATAAATCCACTTTTTTTCCACTGTATTATGTCCTACCTAGACACTAACAGAGTCCATACCTGTATCTTCAAAATGATGTACAGAAAAGCTGCAGGACTGAGCCCAGACTCAAAGACTTCCAGCTTCAATTTTAAAACAGCTTCATGAACATGTGTAGCTTGATAATTCAATTCTTACAAGTCAGCTTAAAATGTTTCTTTTTCTTTATGTTGTACTACAGAGGACTTGCTTATAATTGCATAGCACAGAGCTAGTAAAGCCTGCTCAGAATGTACGATTTTAGGCAGAGGAGAGAGTTTTGGACAATCTGGCCTCTGGTGAGCATTTTCTGTGGCTGGCTTTTACAGGCAAAAACTTGATCACAAGAGCAGGCAAAATGTGAGAAGTGGAAAAGGACCAGTTTTTGACTGAATGCACCAGGCGTCAGGTATGCTATGAGGGTTCTTCCTTCCCTAGGGAAGTGCTTTGTATATGGTAATTTGCTTTAGGATGAGCTGGGAAGGGCTTTGATAGAAGCTCTGATGGTTAGGATAGACTGGAGTGGGAAGCTAAAGACAGTAACAGGCAGACTTCTATGGTCCTTTGCCCAGAAATATTCAAGACAATTTAAACATGAAAGTGCGATTATTGGGCAGAGATGGACCGTTCAGGTCTTTATCTGCTGTCATTTACTATGTTACATCTGAATTGCAAAGATAAAGTCTGAGCTGACCCTCCATGTTACACTGTGTCATGCTGCTTTGCACTTCTCACCCCGACCCCCGGAGGTTCCCTTGTGCTAACAAATTATATTTCTTCTTTGGAACCACTAGAGATGCTACTGACTGAGCAATCCACATCTTGCTGCTTAGCTAAGTTTAAGGGGACTTTTAAGTAGCTTTGAGGTGAGAAGGACCAGTGGAAACCTAAGCTTATCGGGCACTGGAAGCTCTACAGCACCACTACCTCTTAGAAGTAGAAAGGATAACAAAGGGGCAAAGATAAACACAAGCATAATAATGGAGAACTCTCAAGAAAGCCAGACCTGCTTCACATGATTTGTCACTGTGCAGGTTAACACTTGCATTTCTGCATCCTTGATCAAAGCGCCCAGTCAGCATCACTACTGCTTGTGCCAGCCTGTACCTACACACAAAGTCCTGTGGTCTCCCTTCCACAGTTTTGCTGCAACTTAAAGAACTGGCACCGCTAATTACACAAGGGGAGGGCAGGTTTGCTCTCCCTCTCATAAGTCACAGGAAGGTTTATGGATTTTCAAAATAGAACTGCAACCACATAAACCAATGGCACAAGTTAATGTTCATAAACTTTCCTGGAATTTAACCAATGAAGAATGCTTTTTTTCTGAGAAGAAAGCAATTAAGAGCAAGTGGGAGATGGGTTTCAATTCACGTAAAGTGCGTTCAGTAGGAATATTTTAATTAGTCTTATTTTTGCATTCCCTTTCTTAACTGGTAAGTACACTAGCTCCCGAGAGGAGAGACTAAATATCCCCTCACAGAGTTCTAGTTATAGTTTTTCACTGAATGTTGTACAATACTGTATAGCATGCCATTTGCAGGCTTTGTTAAAAATTTAGGGTAATGCTTGATTTTGCAATACAGTCACATTCTGTACCAAAATGGTGCATCCCAGAACAGATACAATAAAATCACAGCAAATAACAGAGGGCCTCCCTTAGACGGGATATAAACTTTAAAACCTGTTAGAGAAAAAAAATACCTCTGAATTATATTTTTGCTTATAGGTCTAAACAGATTAACTCATCACCATGTATTTAAATAAATCACCATTTCTCAAGAGTTGAAATACACATTGTGAGATACTTTTTTTAAATAGCATATTTACATCTAATAAAAAATACACATTTTGCAGATTATTTCTTTTAACAAAGAAGAAAACACAGAAGAAAATGAACATTTAGGGACAGTCAATTTACTGTCCAGAAAGAGGAACTAGTTTAAACCCAAGCATGTGTGTATATTTAAAACTTCATCTTTTTTCTTTGAAAAATCCTTGGTCTGTGCTGCTTTCTTTTATTGTTACGGTCAAAAAGTTTGATGTCACATCTGTTACCACTACTTTCTCCAAATTGTTTAAAGATGGACTCCATGATTCTTCCTCTGGGTCCCCGAGCATTCTGGCGACAGGTATTCTGGCAATCAGGGACGGTTTACTTTGGGAATCGCCAGGGTCTCTGTATAAATCTGTGACTGTCCCTGGGTTTCCCAAACTGTGCTTGGCTTTAGGAATACTGGGATCCAGCCTAGCCTGCTGCTTGGATTCCAGATAACCTGCTCTATGCTTAGTCCTGGGAAGGTAGGTGTCCATTCCATGTTTCTCTCGTGATTCCAATCCCTTTCGTGCCAGCTCCTGCTCTCTCTGAAGATAAGCTGTGCCAAAGTGACTGGACACAGGGCTCATAAAATCTGGCTCTTGTCTCTTAGCTAGCTGGATGACGCTCTGTCCCATTCCATATTTCCCTGCTCCAGAAGCAGATGCATCCATTCGCCCCAATTTCAGATATTCTGTCTTATTTCCTTGGTCTCCTCCGGGCTTCCTGGTTGATGACTCCAGGGTTTCTGGGTGTTCCTTAAAGAGTGCCCTGCCAGGCTTAGGACCTCTTTTCTTCAGCATCTTTTGTTTGCTGTCCTCTGGCCTCACCCTCTCCCCTCTGCCGCCGCCACTCCCCTGGGGAGCCACCACGATGCTCCTCAGCCCTTCCCGGGACCTAGAGGTCGAAGCCGGATCCTGAGGGGACCTGCCAGGATAGGGCACCCGGAGGCCTCGGACAGCCTCACTGCGAAACTCATAGCTTCTGGCTTTGGCTTTGGCTTGGGCCTGCAAAACAAGACATAGCAAGAGTGGGTCAAATGCTTCAGCCCCAGGTGCCCCGTCTTCTGCATGCTTACCTTTAAGAGGAAGGTTTTGGGCTTGGGGCCTCGCTTTTTCGGCCCGAACAGCTCTCTCTCGCGCTCTCTAAGGGGGTAAAAGAAGAAAAAGCACGGCTTCAGTTCAGCGCTGCCTACAAACAAGAGACGCCCAGCCTAGCTGCGGCCCTGTACCTGTCCTCAAAGGCTGCCACCAGCCGGCCATCCAGGATGTTCTCCTCGGGTTCCCAGGTGCTGTACCTGCAAGCAAGAGAGAGCGCGTGAGGAGGCGTGCGAGAGCAGCGCGCGACCCCGGCACGCGCCGCTTCTCTACTTACTTCTGGGACCAGCCCTTCCACTTCACCAGATACTCCACGCGCCCCTGCAAAGAGACAGCAGCAGAGAGTGAGCGCGAGACGCTCCTGCCGACGGAGAGCAGCGCGAGCCTCCCCCAGCCCAAGTGACAGCGGCCGAGAGTGAGCGCGAGACGCTCCTGCCGACGGAGAGCAGCGCGAGCCTCCCCCAGCCCAAGTGACAGCGGCCGAGAGTGAGCGCGAGACGCTCCTGCCCCGCGCGCGCCCCTGCCGAGAGAGTGAGCGCGAGCCGCCCCCCAGCCCAAGTGACAGCGGCCGAGAATGAGCGCGAGACGCTCCTGCCCGGCGCGTGCCCCTGCCGACGGAGAGCAGCGCGAGCCGCCCCCCAGCCCAAGTGACAGCGGCCGAGAATGAGCGCGAGACGCTCCTGCCCCGCGCGCGCGCGCGCCCCCAGCCCAAGTGACAGCAGCAGACAGTGAGCGCGAGCCGCTCCACGCGCCCCTGCCGAGAGAGTGAGCGCGAGCCAGCCCAAGTGACAGCGGCAGACAGTGAGCGCGAGACGCCCCTGCCCCGCGCGCGCCCCGGCTCCGCAGACGCTCCACGCGCCCCTGCCGAGAGAGTGAGCGCGAGCCGCCCCCGGCCCCGCTTACCCTGCGGATGCGCCGCTTCAGCAGCGACTCGGCCGCGAACACGCGCTCGCCCACCGCCGACAGCTCCATGTCCGCCGCTTCCTCGACCCGGGAGGCGGCTGCGGCGCGCGCCCGACCTTCGCCCCGTGACGTCACCGCCGCTCCCCTCCCCCCCTCTCTACTTGTTGCTCGCTGATCGCCTTCCCGAGGCGGAAAGGACGGTGCAATATTGCGCTACGCCCGATTGGCTGATTCCAGGCTCCGCCCCCCCCCCGCCCGCGCACGGCCGTCGCTGCGTGACCCGCGTTCCCAGCGCTCGGCGGCCTGGAGTGGGCGGAGTCAGCTGTGGGCTTAAAGGAAGTGACGCGTTGCGGCCGACGTCAGACGTCACTTGCGTCCGGCTGCCCGCCGGGCCGATGCGTCCCGCGCGGAGCTGTCACGTGGTTCTCCTGGGCTTTTGCTATAAATTGCGCTCCCCCCTCCCCCCCCCGAAAGAACCCAAACCGCAAAGCTTTTGCATTAAGATATCGTTCCCTCTGTCATCTGCCCAGAAACTTAGAGCTACTAGTCAAAACCCAAATGTGATGCAACAAATAATGCATTTGAATAAACATACACCTTTCTTTCTAGGGTAGGGGGGAAATTACTTGAACTGTATTTCTATTTAATTCATTTATTATAATGTAATCATAAAAATGGGGGGGGGTAGAGGTTAAGGGGGGTTGGAAATTGAGGGAATATATTGAGAGATGTATTAGGTAATTTGAAAAATTTATTTTGAAGGAATGCTAAATATTTATTAGAAGTTAAATTTAAATGGAATGATTATTTTGCTATATTATATTATTATGTATTTGTTGCATTTCTTCAATAAAATGTTATAAATTAAACTTGAAAGGAAGGATTGCATTCATTAAGTTTCAAGTTTATTTATTAATTTGATTAATCGCCTATCCATAATTTACTAAGTGAATTACAATGAGTTATATAAACATATTAAAAAAAAGCATACAAATAATATTATGTAAAAAGAGGGTAAAAAACAGACTCATAAACAAACGTAACAAAAACACAAAAGGATAAAAGGGGAAAAGTTACATAGTAAATGTTTTAGAAAAAAAGAAAAGAGAACATTCAAGGAAAAAACATAAGGAGGGATGACTTTTCTATTTCTCTGGCTTTATATGAAGTCGTGAAGAAAAAAAAAATTGAATTTAATCAGGTAGGGCAGACTGGATGGACCATTCGGGTCTTTATCTGCCATCATCTACTATGTTACTATGTATTAAGTGATTATCGTAAGCATTTATAAGAAGTTCAGTGTCAACGTCTGAAAACTGGGGTAGATGCCAATTAAGCCTGAACAATTGTTTGCTATCATTTTCCAGTCACGACAGTATTTATAATGCAAATTGTCTTTGACGAGTAAACCATAGCTATTCACTTCATAAACTGGTGGTGCAGGTTGATTTCTGCAGGTCGGTCCTTGGATGAGCAGAGAGAGTGTGCACAACTTGATGGTTTCTGAGCTGGTCATTATTATTCATGGACCTCTCTGACAGATTCATTTTCTTCTTCAGCCTTGAACGGATTCTAGTTTAGGCCCGGAGAAGCAGTCTGTAGGTTTTCTGACTAAATAAATAGGCCGGACTATCGTTTCTGAGACTTGTAGCCAGATCAACCGGATCACAAAGAACCCTTGATCTGCTTTTTGAGTAGATTCCTGACCTGATCTACTACATTCCAGCTTTTCATAGTATTAGTAAGGCTAATAAAATAAATTTCCCAGCTCAGTCTACAAAAATATCCCTGCCAGTAGATGGACACATTCAAAGTTGGTTTACTTTGATCTTCTATAAATCCACTGCAAGGGATTTACTGTTTTACATTCCAATTTGGTCAGAGTTTAACTTTTCCCCTCTTCTTGGTACAGGCATATGTTAAAAATCTGGAAAAGTGGGAGCAAGGAAGAGAAAACTGAGCAGTATTTGCAGTTACCACTTTGTCTCAGGACATGATCTAAGCAGAGCTTTTTTGCTCCCCTTTTTCCTTTTCAAAAGTGCACTGTTTGCTGCCAGCTGGACTCAAGATTCTGCTTTCTTAGAATAGGGGTTGTCTCAGATTCAGAGAACTGAAGAACCGTCTTTGTGCTCTCTTATAGACTTGAAAGTGGTGAGGGTTAGAAATATAATGCTCACCATCACATTTTCATGACCCCAAATTTCAGCTGGAAACTCTTGAGCAGAATATGACTTTTTCCAGCACTAGATAAGGTTAAAGCAGGGTGTCAAAGTCCCTCAAGGGCCGCAATCCAGTCGGGTTTTCAGGATTTCCTCAATGAATATGCATGAGATCTATCTGCATGTACTGCTTTCATTGTATGCTAATAGATCTTATGCATATTCATTGGGGAAATCCTGAAAACCCGACTGGATTGCGGCCCTCGAGGAGGGACTTTGACACCCCTGGGTTAAAGTAACTATACTGGTCTTATTATCATTGATAAGCACAGATTTGGGAGAGGCAAAGGCGCCAGCTTTTTTAACCCTTCCCTGGAATCACTAAAGGAATTGACTCAATATTGCACTCCCAAAGCAGCCTCCTAGGATTTAAACTTTTAAAGGGTCTTAGCCAGCTCTCTTTTCTGCTAAAGTACAGCTTTCGCTTTGGGGTTGACTCTCATTAATGCCTCAATCTGCTGTTAAATAGTATAGTATGGAAAAAAAATCAACCAAATGAGGTAGCTGGAAGGAAGTCAAATATGAGAGGTGATATTATTTAAAGATAAAATGAGGAAAGATAGATGTATTTGAAATGAAGACCGAAAAGGAAGCTGTAAAGCAGAAGTAAGAGTAGGTTCTTCTTTTGAACCATCTCATCAAACGTGTATTAGAGCAAATCTGTGCATTCAAATGCGAAAAGCGAGAGATTTCAAGGTCTAAATGCCCCAGACCCCGAGATATCGAATCAAATCTCCCGCCAGTTGCTTATGAGAGGGGCAGTTTTGAGGAACAATTAAGAATTCGGTTGAAAATCACCCCGGGCAGTAGTTGAATAGGCAGAAATAAACGTCCATTTTGAAAACATATGTGTGAGAGAAGGATCTGGGTGCACACGTGAGAAACTGCACGACCTCTGAAATATGTGCGCAGGGAGACACGTAGGATGGTCTGAAGCATTGCTGGTAAATTTGGTAGTGCCTACAGCAGAGGGTTTGCAAAGGCATCCGCCTAGTCCTGGCGTTTGGTCTGCTAGCACTGGAGCAGTCTCGTCCGTTTATCCTGAGCAAGCTAAAGTTGGGATTTTGCTGACCCCTTAGCAAACAGCAAAGCAAAGAGAGACTCTTGCACCATTTCTTTGTTCAGAGAAATCTTACAAAAAACAGAGTCTGAGAGTTTGGAGAACCTGCTTTCCGAAATTCTTTTGCCATGAAAAATTTGACAGAAAACATTTTTTGTTCATAGAGCACTTACGTGTCTGAGGGGAAGAATTCGGGTATTCAAGGGGTACAAAAGAGCCAGATAAGGCTCGGAGAAGTTGGCAAGAAAGAAGTGGAAGGCTGGCAAGTACAATGGCTTGAAAACAAAGCGAGTCCAGCACTGAGGGTGTGAAGGGGCTACAAGAATGTGCTTTGTAAAAAGTCAGGGCTCTAGAGATGGCTTTCAAACGTCTAAGGGGGGGGACAAGAGATCCTTTGCAAAATGCTCATTTTGAACCCTAAAGCCAAAGAAATTGCACATCTGACACTGGCTCCAGAGAAGACTGAAATATCCTGCAGTAATGAAGTGTGCTGAATTGTATAATATTACTTACTGTGAGTATGTTTGTATTATTGTGTGTGTGTCTGTGCATTGATTACTGAAGATGTACATAAAAGATGGAGCTATTTTGTGTAGAGAATGGCACAGGGAAAAAATTTATCACTGTTCCTGCAAACCGTCAGATCCCATTCACACAAGCCTCGAATAGTTATGATTTTATACTGAATTAATTTTATTAAAGTATAAAAAGAGACAATATTCTGTACAATTGTCATTTTATAAGCACAAATAATACAGAGCAAGGATCAACAAAACCCCTGTTTCCCCTCCACTACTGAGAAAACTGAACAAACCAAATTACAGAATGCTACATAGAAAAGTCAAGCTAACAGTCACACATGGCAGGAATAGTGTTAGGGGAGAGCAACTAGGGCAATTACCCCCTGGTCAGAGAGAGAGAGCCCTAAGCCAGCTGGAAGATAAAGAAACACAGCTCTAGCAGGATACAGATTTCAAATCTGAAATATTCTAATCACAAAATATAAAATAAATTAATTTTTTTCTACCTTTTGTTGTCTGGTAATTTTATTCTTCAAATCACATTGGTCTCAGGCTTTGGTTTTGGGTTCCTTCTGTTTTCATCGTGGCATGGCTGGCTCTTGAAGGTGAAATAGGCACAAAAGGAGCTGGGCAGCAGATGCAGAGTCTGACACAGGCGCAATTTTTTTTTACCACAGGAGCATAACTTTTCACTGCTCCCACGGGGCGGTATAAGGCCTTGTCTCCATTCCTGTGGTAAACCAGTTGCAAATTTCTCCATTCCTGCGGATTTACTGCAGTGACCACGGTTTACCGCGGTAAATGGTCCCCGTGTCATTCTCTAATTTTGTGCATATCTGCAGTGGTCAATATCACTAGAGGTGTAATGAGTTCAGTCTGCACCATCAATTTTACATGTGAAACCAGTATAAAAAGAGGTGAAATACCACGAGTATCCCAACATCTCTTAGATCTGCCCTGTTTTGGGGCTTGCAAAAAATAATAGAAAAATCTGCAACCCCCCCGATGCTGGTGGTGGGTCTGAATAAGTTGCTGGGCAGAGGCTTTCCTAGGGTACCATTGATGGGAACTCATTTAGGTGAAGAGGCAGAAATCCAGTGGGGAATTTGCAAAGGTGACATGAGAACTACCATTTTATCATTGGCTGTTATGGAATCCACCTTTAAGTGTAGACAGTGAAAAGGGAGCCATGGCCCTATCGATATTTTGGCCAACACAGAAGCAGAAAATGTGAAACTTTGGGCAAGGATTGGAGGATGATTTGTTTTGACCTCTCTGACAAGGTGTTCTGCTGCCCCTTAAACTCAGTAGCAGAGAATACGAGCCCATCACCCCTTCCTTCCAAAAGAATTAGAAAGGAGACATACTAATTGCAACAGATGATGACAAAAATGCCAAAACCAGTCATGAATGCTGGATAAAACTTTGCTGCAGTTCTGTTTACTGGTATAACAGATCTCAAGCTAAAAAAATAAGTGCAAAGTAAAAACAGAATCAACTCCAGGACCAGCTGCCGTAACAGCTAGGAGTCCAATTGCCACGCTAATCAAATTGTGCAAGTAACTAATGGTAGACATGGGCCTACTACATGCCTGAATTCAAACCCCTGGACCTATCTGGTGAATATTAAGACCAGAGAATGCGGGGTTTAAAAAAGGCTTGGATAATTTCCTAAAAGAGCGTCCAAATGGCAGATGAAATTTAATGTGGACAAAGTGATGTACATTGGGAAGAATAACCTGAATCACAGTTACCAGATGTTAGGGTCCACCTTAGGGATTAGCACCCAAGAAAAGGATCTGGGTATCATTGTAGACAATACGATGAAACCTTCCGGCCAATGTGCAGCAGCGGCTAAACAAAGCAAACAGGTGCTAGGAATTATTAAAAAAGGGATGGTTGACAAGACTAAGAATGTTATAATGCCCCTGTATCGCTCCATGGTGGGACCTCACCTGGAATATTGTGATCAATTCTGGTCTCCTGATCTCAAAAGATATAGTGGTGCTAGAAAAGGTTCAAAGAAGAGCGACCAAGATGGTAAAGGGGATGGAACTCCTCTCGTATGAGGAAAGACTAGAAAGGTTGGGGCTCTAGCTTGGAAAAGAGACGACTGAGGGGAGATACGATTGAAGTCTACAAAATTCTGAGTGGAGTAGAACGGGTACAAGTGGATCGATTTTTCACTCCGTCAAAAATTACAAAGAGGAGGGGACACTCAATGAAGTTACAGGGAAATACTTTTAAAACCAATTGGAGGAAATTTTTTTTTCACTCGGAGAACGCGTTGCCAGAGGATGTGGTAAGAGCAGATAGCGTAGTTGGTTTTAAGAAAGGTTTGCACAAATTCCTGGAGGAAAAGTTCATAGTCTGTTATTGAGAAAGACATGGGGGAAGCCTCTGCTTGCCCTGGATCAGTAGCATGGAATATTGCTACATCTTGGGTTTTGGCCAGATACTAGTGACCTGGATTGGCTACCGTGAGAATGGGCTACTGGGCTTGATGGACCATTGGTCTGACCCAGTAAGGCTATTCTTATGTTCTTATGTATGTCTGGTAGCTCCATAGAAATGATTAGTAGTAGCAGTAGCATGGAATGTTGCTACTCTTTGGAGATTCTTCATGGAATGTTGCTACTGTTTGACATTCCAGAATCTCAAAGAACAATAACGTTCCGGAATCCTGACTCTATCTCTGACAGTCTTCAAATCCAGTCTCAAAACCCACTTCTTTGAAGTGGCTTTCGATTGCAAACTCCAAACCCACCAATATTTGTCTTATCATTCCCTCTGTGATTCCTCCACCTGAGCTGTGTATTGATGCACCTTCTTGTCCAGTTTGTCTGTCTTGACTAGATTGTAAGCTCTTTAGAGCAGGGACTTTCTCTTCTGTGTTTTAAGGTATAGTACTGTGTATGTCTAGTAGCAATATACAAATGAGTCATAGTAGTAGCCGTTGAACACTAAGAGCAGGTTTAAACCAGATTGAAAAGTGTCTTTCGGTCCTGGAGGATGGGCTTCTTAACAATGATTTGCCCCTTCTATATCTGAGAATGACCAACTCCAAGTTACCCAGGATACTGAGCCCAATGAATCAAAGATGTGTTCCAGCACATAAAATTAATAAGAAACCCAGTCAAAACAAAGCTATTTATTATACAGTAGACCCTGAATATTCATGGGAGTTAGAAGTAGAGCCAGCCCGCGAATATTGAAATATCGCAGATAACTTTCAGGGCCAGCTCTGACCCACCCCCGCCTCCCTCCTGTGGCGACTCGGGGCAGGATCGACCGTCCTACACTCCTGCCCCTTGCAGAGCCATAAAAAAAAATGGCTTCCGTATGTTCCCGTATCAGCCTTACAATATGGAAGATTTTTAGTTTAAGTATTTTAGATTATAAGAAAAAAATTATTTATTCCTGTATAGTGGGCGTTGGAAACCCTTTAGATCTCTTTCCTTACTGGACACTCGGAAGTGGGCCGATTTACCATTGTGGATGTTTCCAGTTTACCTCACTTTATCATCTTCTATACCCTGTTATTGTAAGATTACTGCGCAAGCCTTATCAAACTATTTTTTTAAAAAAAGGTCAAAAAAATAAGACAGTCCATTCAATCAAAAATGCCCCTCAACCTCTCCTGGGAGGAAGAAACATCAAAGATAGCAGTTTCAAAATACTCTAAATTTAATATTCCCTCCCTAGATGGCTTAACCAGATTTCTTCAAAGCATGAATTCTAAAGGCTCCTCTGACCTGATTCCTCCATCAGTATTAAAACGCCTATTCCCCTTTCTTGGTCCTATCATCCACAAATGAATCACATATAGTTTATCCTTTGCCACTCTACCGAAATCCTGGAAGGAAGCGCTAATAAGACCCATTGTTAAAGACCACTCAATCTCTGTGGAAGATGTATCAAACTATAGGCCGATTGCCAATCTCCAATCGCAAAGCTAACAGGAATAGTAGTATTCAATCAAATTTCAGACTTCATTGACAAGACACACAAACTTCACCCGAATCAAACCGGTTTTAGAGCACATCATTCGACAGAACATTCACTCTTACATCAACAATCCTATATCATAAGGATCAAAACAAATCTATCATACTAATATCTCTAGACCTTTCTGCAGCCTTCGACACTATATAGACCATTCCTTACTCCTCAATAGACTAGCCTCAATAGGAATTAACGATCGGGAACTTAGCTGAATTTAAAAGGGTCTGGGATAGGCACGTGGGATCTCTTGGAGAGAGAAAGAGATAATGGTTACTGCAGATGGACCATTTGGCCTTTATCTGCCATCAGGTTTCTATGGTTCCAATCTTACGTCTCAGAGCGCTCCGCAAAGGTTCATTTCAACAATTCTACCTCTGATTCCTTTACTGCCAACTGTGGAATCCCCCAGGGTTCAATATTTTCCCCACTCCTCTTCAACATCTTTCTTGCGCCATTAATCGCCCTTAGTCAATCCATTGGATTCACTACCTATGCTTGTGCTAACTTCATACAGCTTTTACACTCACTTAATACCGAGAATCCAAATTAAATAAAAGATGTAAATGAGAAGATAAAAAAAAATCAACCAATGGCTGAGGAACAACATGTTAGCCCTGAATATCACTAAATCTCAATCTATTCTAGTCCCCTGGAAAGACAGTCTATCTCTAGCTGCACCTATTCAGATAAACAATATTCCCTTGCAACAGGTCTTGAGCATTACAATCCTTGGAGCAGTTCTAGAATAGATAAAAAATTATCCCATCGGGATCAGATTAGCCATGCGGTAAAAACCTGTTTCTATAAATTACGCATGATCAGATCTCTAGCAAAGGTGCTTGAACCATCCGCTCTTAATATTCTTATCCATTTGCTCCATTGTAATTCATTACGCAAAGGCATTGCACAGAAACAATTAAGGCGACTACAATTCATTCAAAATATTGCAAAAAAAATAACTATAAATTCTCAGAAATATGATCATGAAAAATGCCCATTGGCTGCCAATTCCTCATAGCATCTCTTCCAAATAGCCCTTCTACCAGTCAAGATTTGTCAGACAGACCTTCCTATTTTTTTTTGACAGACTATTAACACCTTACACCCTGACCAAAATCTCCTCTCAGTACCCTCCTTAAAGATCATTGGCCCAGATTCACTGATCTGGGCAGGTCCAACGAATTCAGGAAAGAAACATATGCAGATGGGGGCGATCGGAAGAACGCCCCCATCTGCCTGCACGGATCGCTGTTGTGCGATCCGCGCGCATGCGCAGACCATCTGTAGATGGTCTGCACATGCCCATCGGAGCTGTGATCTTTTTTTTTTTTTTACTTTTTACTGGACCTCTGGGCCGGGCTGTTTGATTTTTCTTTTGCCCGTGGTTTTAACCCACTAGAAGCCCGCGGGTTATAACCATGGGCTAACACTGCAGGGCAGGCAGATCGGGGCAGCGGGAGGCAGATCGGGGCAACAGGAGGCAGATCTGGACAGCAGGAGACAGATTTGGACAGCGGGAAGCAGATCGGAACAATGGGAGGCAGATTGGGACAGCGGGAGGCAGATTGGGGCAATGGGAGGCAGATCTGGACAGCGGTAGGCATTCGGGGCAGCAAGAGATGGGGGCTGACAGGGCAGAGGGCAGAAGGCAGGGCAGCCGGAAAGGGCTTGAGCGACTGGTCCCCAGCAGTCGCTTCTTTTGTGATCGGCCAGCCCAGTCGGTGTGCCTGAAAAATGTTGGTGAATCGCTGCCTTGCTAGATTTGCATACCATTTCCCTCATTTGCATGCATGGATCGGGTGCGGCCAGGTTAGTGAATCGGGTCAGGATCATAAACCGATCGGTTTGCTTAGTGAATCTAGGCCATTGGCACCAGATGTAATGAGATCTTTTCGATCACCGCATCCCAGTTATGGAACTCGCTCCTGGCTTATCTTAGAGAAGACAGAGTCAACAGTTCCTTGAAAACCTTTCTGGACAAGGATGCATTCAAAATTTTAAACCATTAGGCTCGGTTTATCCAATCGTTAGAACGCTTAATCATCAGGTCTTACATAGTAACATAGCATAGCAGATGACGGCAGATAAAGACCCAAATGGTCCATCCAGTCTGCCCAACCTGATTCAATTTAAATTTTTTTAATTTTTTTCTTCTTAGCTATTTCTGGGCAAGAATCCATCTCCGTAAAGTAGAATTTCCTAACATTGCCCCTGAATCTACCACCCCTCAACCTCAAATTATGTCCTCTGGTTTTACCATTTTCCTTTCTCTGGAAAAGATTTTGTTCTACGTTAATACCTTTCAAGTATTTGAACGTCTGAATCATATCTCCCCTGTTCCTCCTTTCCTCTAGTCTAGGGTATACATATTCAGGGCTTCCAGTCTCTCCTCATACGTCTTCTGGCGCAAGCCTCCTTTTTGCCGCCCTCCTCTGGACCGCTTCAAGTGTTCTTACGTCCTTCGCCAGATACGGTCTCCAAAACTGAACACAATACTCCAAGTGTGGCCTTACCAATGACCTGTACTTATTCTACCTATGACCTGTTGCTCTTGTCCTTCCCCCATCCTATGATTTTACCACTCATTGTTTTTTTTTCTTAAACCATTGTAGTTCTACCTCCCTTTCCCCTCGTCTCTGTTTGTCCGTTGTTTAAATTTGTCCTTCTTTGTATTTTTATAATAGAATTAAATATTGAACTAAGGCCAGTACTGGGCAGACTTGTACGATCTGTGTCTGTATATGGCCATTTGGGGGAGGATGAGCTGGGGAGGGCTTCAATGGCTGGGAGGGTGTAGATGGGCTGAAGTAGGTTTTGACGGAGATTTCGGCAGTTGAAACCCAAACGCAGTACCGGGTAGAGCTTTGGATTCTTGCCCAGAAATAGCTAAGAAGAAAAAAATTAAATTGAATCAGGTTGGGAAGACTGGATGGACCATTCGGGTCTTTATCTGCCGTCATCTGCTATGTTACTATGCTTCCCCCCTAATCTACTTAGAAATTTTTATAACTGTTTGTATCAAATTTTAAATAAACTTGAAACTTAAAATAAACTTGTCTTCTGGTGCGACTGAGAGGAAGGACAAGGGAGCACTTAGATGGGGGGAAGAGTTAAGAACAGCAGTAAGGCACGACAAGTACTCTTAGGGGTCTTTTACTAAGATGTGCTAGCCGATTTAGCGTGTGTTAAATTCTAACATGTCCATTATATTCTATGGACATGTTAGAATTTAGCACGTGCTAAATTGGCTTAGTAACAGAGGGGGCTAATGAGCAGATGTGAACTGGAAATCGCAGAGTGCCCAGGAACCAAGAGCCAGTGAGTTAAGGGACGGTGGCAAGAGAGTGAGATGCGTGGGGGACAAAGGAAGCGGGGTGAAGGAGAGCAAGTAAGCAAGAACAGATGGAGTGGATGTGGAAAGAGAGACAGTAAAAAGGGGAGGATGAGTGGGTAGGGAGGCAAGGAGATGGGAGTGAATAAGAGGAGAGCAAATGAGTGGAACAGAAGAGTCATGGTGAAAGAAAGAGGAGATTGGAAGCCATGCAAGGAACGAGTTGGGGAAATAAAGGAGGCGTGGAGGGTGAGATTCTCCCTCCATCTCCCAGTCCTTCTCCTCCCCCATTATTTTTTCTCCTTTACACCCTTATTCTCCCTATCCACACCCCCAGCCCCCTCTTTGAATCCCTGTAACCCTTTGGCTTGAGATTGCTTCTCCATCTGAGATTTGGCCCCTCTGAAAACACCATTTGAATACGGTTGACGCTAATATTAAATTTACCATGACATGCCACCGTACTCAAATGGTGTTTTTGGATATCATTATTCAGGTTCAGGAAGGAAGATTGCAGACCTCTTTGTATCGCAAGCCGGTGACGCGCAACACTATTCTTCATTTTGACAGCTTCCATCCATTTAAGCTCAGGTTTAATCTTCCTATAGCCCAATTTTTACGGGCCCGTAGGATCTGCTCCTCGTTGAGTGAGTATAAAAAACAGGCAGATCTATTAGCTGACAGGTTTCGTAAGAGAGGTTACCCGGCGAAATCTATTCGCCAAGCATATTTGAGAGCCAGGTTTGCCCAGAGGGACTTTCTCTTAGGTAAGCCAGAGGGATCTGATAAGGATGGTAATGAGCCACTGACGTGTGTGCTCCCTTATTCTAAGGCTACTAAACAAGTGGTGGGCTACCTAAGACAATACTGGCATATAGTACAACTCCATTCATCTTTGGGCGATTTTCCTCGGATAGCTTACTCAAGGGGAAAAACTTTAGGACAGAGATGTGATCCTTTGAAGTATAGTAAGAGGGAAGAGAGGGTGAGAGGTCACCACAGCCCATGTGGTAAATGTCAGTGGTGTTCCTCCACCATCATAGGTGATTCGTGGAGGGTCCCGGGTAAAGCATTGAGTCTCTATTCGAACATGGTTACAGACTGTGCATCGCAGGATGTAGTATACGCGATCATATGCCCATGTAAGTTGGTGTATATAGGTAGGACTAATCGTAAGATCAAAACTAGACTCACTGAACACAAATCACGTATTATTAATAACATTACTCAGGCTCCTTTAGTTGCTCACTGGCAGAGATACAATCATGGGGTCGATCAAATTAGATGGCGAGTGATTAAAAGGGTCACGGGGAGGGATGGTGGGAAAGATTTACGGAGGCTAAATGAGGCAGAACAAAGGCTGACTTTCACTCTTGATACGGTAGAACCACGGGGACTGAATGGAGAGATTGGCTGATTGGTGGATGAATGGACCAATGGGTTTCCTGGGGGGAGTGGCTATCACCGGGTTTGAATTTAAATGCGGGCCGAGAACGCCGGCGCCATCTTTCACAGAATCTGTACTTGTGAGTCGGATGACAACGGCAGCCTCGGTGAGCGTTCATGGAAATGGGAACAATTGGTTGTAAACTTATTCTGCGGGGGGAGGTAGTGTGTAGAAAATACTCCACTGCAGCTTCCCTAAGTATTGTCGTTTTTTGTTTTTACATAGGGAGACCCTTGAGACAGCACCGTGTGTGCGAAACATGTCGGGTCAGACTCCCAGGTTCAGCTGTGTATAGAAGCTAAGTATATACTCTTAAAAAACTTTTGATACTATTCTAGTTTATGAAAAAAGAGGCACTTGTATGAACATGTTAGAATTGTCACAGCGTTTAGAAAACAAATTACCTATGATGAGTTACCACGTAAATCTCCCGCTTTTTTGAAATTTAACATAGCGGTGGAGTGAGGTATTTCAGAGAAGACACTTATATTTAAAATACGCCAACCTAGTTTGTTCACTCACTTCTCTTGATAGAGAGGGTTGGTGCTAGACCCATAAATACACTGGTATTGCATTAAAATTAATTATATATGAGCATCAAGTCTCCCCACATCCCTAGTGTCCTATGCTCATTCTATGAGTTATGAATAATAAGTTCTGTAAGGTAAATGCTTTACCTCTCCAGCATGCAACATCTTGATCTACTCAGTGGTGCTCAGTCAATTAGACTACTGCAATGCTCTATAAGGGACTCCGAGTAAAAGTCCTCTGACGCGTGCATTTAAAACACTGCTATCAAACTCATTTTGGATGTAAAAAAAAAAATTGATCACATGACCCCCCCCACTCCCGAAGGCATCTCACTGGCTACCTCTTTCTCATCAAATAACATATAACTTGCTCCTGGTGGTTTTTCAAATGCATAGCTCTGGCAAATTCTTTCCTATCACATTTCCTGACACCCTATCCTCCCACCCCAGATCATCTAAACCAGCGGTCTTCACTGCGAGGCCCCCAAAGTCCTCCATTGCAGCCCTCAAACAGCTGGCCAAAGTTTTGCCCACTCGGTGAATTCATTAAATGATATTTGCTAAATATCATTTAGGCCCCCTCTTATCAAGCCGCGTTAGGGTTTTTTTTTTAATCACTGGCCACTGTGGTAAAAGCTCTGATGCCCAAAGAATTCTTGTGCGCATCGGAGCTTCTACCGCAGCGGCTGGCGATAATAACCCTAATACGGCTTGATAATAGGGGCGTGCTAACTAATTTAGCGCATGCTACATGCTAACCCATCCAGAGAGTATAATGGACATGTTAGCATTTAGCACGCCTTAGTAAAAGGACCTCTGTCTGAGTATGTTACCCCCCTTTATCAAGCTGCACTAGAGGCTTTGGTGCAAGCCAGTGAGGTAAGTGCTCGATGCTCATAGGAATTCTATAAATGTCAGAGCATTTATCGCACCAGCTCGCACTAAATACCGTGATACCAAGGCCACAGTAAAGCAAGTGTAAATATATCATATTTGTGTTGTAGAATCAATGTTTCATGTTTAATAATCTCTTAAGTGTGTTAGTCAGGTGTCTCACTTACGGAATTTGTCACTGTTGATAATTCAAAATAAAGGGGGATGGGACAATTTTGGAACTCTACAAGATCTGAGACTACCCGACCTACTCAAAAACTTAGGGCTCCTTTTACTAAGCTGCGCTAGCGGTTTTAACACGCGCGCTAGACGCTAACGCCACCATTGAACTGGCGTTAGTTCTTGGTGCATAGCGCGGGGTTAGCACAAGCGGCAATGCTGCGTGCATTAAAAACGCTAGCGCACCGTAGTAAAAGGAGCCCTTCAAGTATCCTTTCCTACGCTGAAAGACGTCATCTATACGGGAAAACTAGGCAGGTCTCTTCTTCTCAAAATTACTGAGCTCTGGAATAATTTTCCTGTCCAGTTGCGTGATCTGGGCTCTCTCCAGTTCTTCCAAAAACTTGGCTTTTTTTCAAAATTGTCATCTTCGTTTCCCTCTATATTATCCCTATTCCTATTGTATTTTTTTCTTTAATTTTCTGTCAACCGTGTTGAGCTCTAGTTTTATGGAGAAGATGCATAAGGTTTACTTTAGTTCACTTTGACGTACTGCTTTACAATCAAAGTGGTTTAGGAATATTAGACAGGGACTTATTTTGTACCTGGGGCAATGAAGGGTCAAGTGACTTGCCCAGAGCGACCAGAAGCTGAAGTGGGACTCACTAGGCCAGGGGTGTCCAATGTCAGTCCTCGAGGGCCGCAGTCCAGTCGGGTTTTCAGGATTTCCCCAATGAATATGCATTGAAAGCAGTGCATGCAAATAGATCTCATGCATATTCACTGGGGAAATCCTGAAAACCCGACTGGACTGCGGCCCTCGAGGACCGACATTGGACACCCCTGCACTAGGCCATTCAAGTTGAAAGTTTCTCGTTTATTTAAAAATTTGATTCAATCACAATATCTCATTTCAAAGCGATGTACAAATTAAAATTCGGGAAACCAACAACACTCAATGCACGTAAGATTTAGACAATACCAGGCATACATAAGGTGAGCAGGTCAAACTACCATGAATTGGAGAAACATAGAACGTTAGAACAATAAGGAAGGAAATTGCTATCTTTTAAGTTTCTTTTTAGGTAACAAGATTCAAATGCATCCATGTCCATAAGAACCTAAGAACTGCCGCTGCTGGGTCAGACCAGTGGTCCATCGTGCCCAGCAATCCGCTCCCGCGGTGGCCCCTAGCTCAAAGACCAGCCCTGCCTGCGTACGTTCCGGTTCAGCAGGAACTTGTCTAACTTTGCCGACTCTCAAGATTCAAATGCATCCTTATAAAGCCAGATCCTTTGAATCTGTTGAGTATTTTTTCTTCCCTAATATAGGTCGGCAGCAAATTCCATATTTGCGGAGCCGTGACATAGAAGACTGTATTTCTCCGAGTATAAATGCATCTTAGAGATGGGACTGAAAGAAGGTTTTTATCCTCCGATCTTAGGGATCTATTGGGAGCATAAGGGATCAGGTACCTTTCTAGAAATACCGGGGCTTTTACTGTTAGTATTTTGTGAGTTAGGAATGCTATTTTATAAGAGATTCTGTGCTTTCTGTAAGAGTGGAGTAACATGATCACATTTTTTATTCATAGTGGTTATTTTTATTGCAGTATTTTGTATTTGAAATCTGTGCAGTTCTTTTAATGTTATTCCCTTGTATAATGAGTTACAGTAGTCTATTTTCGATATAACCTGACATTTTTTGTCTTTTATTAATTTTTTTTTTATGGGGCAGATATTTTGCGTGTGTAACACACGCAAAATATCTGTGCCATGTAAAAAAAAATTAAAACGACAGACAGGCCTGACAAAAAATGTCAGGTTATATCGAAAATAGACTACTGTAACAGCAGACCTGTTGATAGCACAGTTACCGACAGGTCTGCAGCAGTCGGGTTTGTCAATAGTAAAACCCGATTCAAAATAGCTAAGCATTCACTTGGCTATTTTGCATGGGAGGATCGGAGCTGTAAATGATCGGGACAGAGGTTAGTGAATCAGATCGGAGGGAAATCGGGTTGCAAACTGATCGATACACGATCGATTTGCTTAGTGAATCTAGCCCTAAGGCTGAAGACGTATGAGGACTTGGGTAGTCGTTGGGGGAGGGATCTGGGTATACCGGTCGAATCCTTAGATTTTTCTTCTTACATTAATCGTATCTCCTCTGTTTCTCTTAGCGCCAAACTGCAGGAGTGTCAGTATAGAGTGGAGTTTCGCATTTATTTTTCTCAGGAACAGGTACATAAGGCAGGGGGTGTCCTGTCCCCACTCTGCCCGAAAAGCTGCTAGGGAAGCAATTCATTTTTTGGGCATGCCCTAGAGTTCGAGTTTTTTTGGAGGGCTGTCCTGCACTATTTGGAGTGACTTTTTGACCATGCTATCCCGATGTCCCCAGTGGGATTTCTTTTGGATTGCTATGAATCTTTTCATATCGCTGCTCGGGGACACTGGATGTTGATTCTCAGGACAGTGGTTCTGGGTAAGAAGATTATCCTTGGTGTCGGGATGCAACCGACCACACCTGCTTTCTGGGCCTGGCAGAATCGCTTCCATAGTTTAATGCTTTTGGAACAGCGCCATGCCCGTCTCTCTTTTAAACGGAAGAAGGTTTTTCTGCTGACATGGAACTCCTACATATAGTCCTTGGAGCTTACATTACATTACATTGGTGGCTTCTATTCCGCCTGTACCTTGCAGTTCTAAGCGGATCACAGTATCAGATAGCTGGATAGTACTGAACTCTTTTTAAGCAGCCTTTTCCTTCCTCTTTCCTTTGCTTCTCGGATAAGCACTGATAACCCGGAGGATTGATGGGGGTATGAATGGGTGTGCATGGTAGTATGACTGTTGGTTTGCCTGGAGTCTGAAGGGGGTTAGCAAGAGGTGGGGGTTCGGGGTGGTGAGAGGGGGATGGGGGCTTTGGTTCAAGATAGTTGGAAGGTATAAGAGCACAGCCTTCCGCTATACGTTATGGCTTGCATAGTGTTGGGGGGGCTTTTGGGGGAGTCCATGAGTAGGGGTGGGGAGTTAGACAAATGGGGGTTGAAAAGTGAAAATGTTGTAATTGTTGAACTGTTTGGCTTGCTTTTGTCTGCTGTTTATTGCTGTTCAACAACACTAAAGAACTAAGGCCGGTATTGGACAGACTTGTACGGTTTGTGTCCCATAGGTGGTGATTCGGTGTAGGGTGGACTGGGGAGGGCAAACATGAGGACGTTACTGGCCAGACTTTACAGCAGATATTCTGCAAACAACGGGATGGTTGGACGGGAACTTCAGCGGTTGGAACCCAGGACAATACCAGGTGGACTTTAGACAAGTGAATTGAATCATGTATTTTTAATGAGACGGTTCAGGTCTTTATCTGCCACCATTTACTATGTTACTATCTCTATTTTCTGCCGCACTTCATCCCTTTCATCTGTAAGCTCCTCAGATAGTTTGGGCAGGATAGAAAGGTTTGAATACACCATAAAACAAAACATGGAAAAGAAAATAAGACGATGCCGTTGGGAATATGGAAACACTATTATTCACTGGGTAATGAAAGCAAAGGCATCGATTGGCATTTCCATGCTTAATCAATTTTGTATTTCATTCCTGAGAAGTCTTGGACGAAAACATATTCTCTACAACTCTTCCAGGCCCGAACTTCGGCTCAGGTCAAATCAAGGGCGTCTAATGCCTTAGAGAAACTTCCAGCTATGCTTGACCTCACTTCCTAGCCTAAGGCACTTCAAGGCAGGGGCAGTTCAAGGTTCAAAGCTTAGATGTTACCATTTCAAAATGATTGCTGATACCAGTCCAGCATCTTCCCTTCTCTATTGCCTCCTGAGGAGCTTATCACACTACTTGTCAATCTAGTTATGGCTGTGACCTCAGGATACTTCCAAACCAAACTGTGTAATCCACCCTCGAGGTGCAGGATAATGATGAGCCCATTTGGAGTCCTGAGTGAGTTTGGAAAGATCTGCTCTTCCTCCCCCCCCCTCCCCTCCCCTAGGTGTCCAGTATCTGCCCTACCTTTCTCTAACCCCCCCTGCGATGTCGAGCATCTCCCATTTCCTTCCTTACCCCCTCCTCCCTCCTTGCACATACGCAGGAAGTAGAATGAAGTGCTCCGGGGAAGGTGTGGTAGCTGGAGGAAGATTTTAAATAAGAACACCAGGAAGCGGGGAGAACATACCTGCATTGGTGGTGTTATCAGAGGGGACTTATTTGCCTTGGATAGCAGTGCTCATTTTACAGCTAGAGCCAGGAGACATCGGGAGCAGAGTTCCTACGGGCATCCGAGGAGACAGCTACATCGACGTCATCCGGGTCCTTCACTCGTGAGTGAAAAGGGCGCCGAGACTGCGGCGCCCGGCCGCAGGGCGTGCCCTAAGGGGCAGGTCATGCCCCTTGGGAGCCCCTTGGAGACACTGGGAGACAGTGAGTTATATAATTGTTTGTATTATTATTTATCATGGGCAAAAGAAAGGGGAAAGCTAAGGTTTCTACACCTATTATAATAGGTCCCATTGATAAGCATTTCATGCCAGCCAATGTCTCGGGCCATAGCCGAGGTGCTGACTCCCTATCAGGAGCATCTTTGAGCCCCCTAGAAAGAACTCCGCCTCCTCCACCTATAAGTACTGTTGGTTTGGAACCTAAGAATGGTTCCAGTTCTCAACCTGTGGGAGTACCTGACCAACAAGTATCTTCTCCATTAGTTTACGGAGAGATACCTAAAGCCTTATCTTTTCAGGATGAGGCTATGTCTGTCAGAAAAACCCAGGAAGAGCCACAGGAAGTTTCCTTGAAAGATTTATGGCATATTAACATCAGAGTGGAGGGTTTATTGAGGTCAGTAATGGATCAGAATGTTAAATTTTCACAAGATGTTGTTAGCAAGATGGAAAATGTTGATTCCAATTTGAAGATTATTGAAAAACGGGTTAAAACAACAGAGTCTCAAGTGGCTACACTTCAAGCCGTATCTTCAACAGCTGTTAAAGATTTTCACATTACTCATTTAAAATTTGAAAAAATGGAAAATAGTTTAAGGGCAAAAAATCTACGTCTGGTCAATTTTCCCAAAACACAATTATTGTCTCCAGAAATATTAATTCGGAAATATTTTAAAGAGGTATTGGGATTGGCAAACGCAGAGGAATTGCCCTTAACAAATTTATATTATATTCCACAGAGAAAAAAAGACTCCTTTGGCTATGGGAGTAGAACAGTTGGAGCAAATGGAATTTGACTTAACGGGTTTTTTAGAAGACTCTCAAGATGTAATCCAAACTAGATCTACCCTTCTAATAACTTGTGTTACAGAGATAGATAAATCCTTAATAATGAAAGCTTATTTTCAGAATAAGCTAATGAAATTTTGTGGAGATAATGTGTTGATTTTTCCAGATGTGGCCCATACCACACAATTGAGAAGAAAAGCTTTTTTAGCTTTGAAACCAAGGGTGTTGGCTTTGGGAGCCACATTTTATTTGAAGTTTCCATGTAAATGCTTAGTTAAATTTAAAGAATGTGAGTATGTGTATTGGGACTCTACTCATTTGGAACAATTTTTACAACTTCATGAAACTAGTAAGGCTGATATCTGACTTAGTATTGGAGTTTAATTATGTAAGCACCATATTTTGTTTGATCTTTTTGATCTTGATTATATAATAGATGTATCTGTTTAATTAAGATATTTTCTCCCAATAATGTGGGCTTGAGGAAATGACTTGGATATTTTATGTTTAATTTCTCTGTAAAAATCCTTTCTTTCTTATTGTTGTAAAATGATAATGATGAAAATTTTGACTAAAAAAATTAAAAAAAAAGAACACCAGGAAGCGGGTGGGAGGCCATGGCCCCTGTGGGCTCCCCCCTTCCAATGCCTTTCAAAAGAATGTTTGCAAAATATAAACGTGGTCCATGGTAGACAGACAGATGTTTCTTTATCTAACACTTATAGGTTTACATTCAGGTACTCAAGTTTTTTTCTCTATCAGTCCCGGCGGGCTCACACTCTCCTGGGGCAATGGGGGATTACGTGACTCTCCCAGGATCACAAGGAGCAGTGTGGGATTTGAACCCACAACCTCAGGATGCTGAGGCTGTAGCTTTAACCACTGCACCACACTCTTTAGAGCTTAATGCAGCTGCTTTGCTATCCCACCGTGTGAGACGGGAACTCCCACACTAACTCCTGCACCTCTGATAAGACACATAACGGGGCGGTCTGCACTTGCTTGACCTTGAGAATATACAGAGCCCCTCCCTCAAATTCCCCACTGCCATCCAGCACACAAACCTCCTACTATGGTAACCAGTCTCAGATTATGAGAGAGTCCAATTACGTACACGGGTGCTACTGGTGCTTCCTGAAATTACTGACCACAAGACCTGCCAGGAAACATGAGCTTTCCCGATGCCACGTTACCATTTTCCTCTCCTCTGTACGGTGCCAAACATTTAATATGTGCAAAGCTTATCTTCAACCTTTCACACACTTCCGCAGCCAGGGCAGCCAATGTGCAAGGGGTGGTTTAACATGCTGAAAATCAGGGCATCCTTTAAAAAATCACCAAACTCCTTGTGCAGTGAGTAATAATGGGGGATATGAGACCAGCACCCCCTCCGCCCATTTACCCTATATTAGATACTTATCATAAGATTTAATAAATGAACAAAGCACCAACCGGACCACTGACTTATCAGCAAGTAGTCCAATAAAGCAAATCAACCGAATGCACTGGCCTTAACAGCCAAAGCAAGTACAGTACGTGGAGTCCCATGTGCTATAAGGCCCCAACCTCCACTGCCGGGTGAATATTAAAGGACCTCCTTTGAACGCACCCTTACGTAGGTACACCTCCCCCCCAAAAACTGTGACAACAGAAACAAATTAACCATATCATTCTCAAACTGTGGGTGAGTGGGTGGGCAGGAAAATCTGGATACCTCTGAGGAGCAGGAAGGAAATTTCCAGATCTCAGAGGGGCCCTGAACAAAAACCCAGCCTTAGCCCCACCTTGAACATTTGAACGGAAGGCTCCAAGCTCTCCTGCCCCATTTTGTTTATCCAATCCTAAGTCAAGCTGGTGCTACTCTGCTATAAACGGCCAGAATTCAAATGCTGGCAAAATCTAAGCCCCCCCCCCCTCCTCCTCCGAGGAGTAAGGCCTAACCTGGTCCACCATATTCCAGGCTGTATCAGGTGTGCAGCATCTCCCCCCATTAATTATGGGCTCCAGACAAGACTATCACCCTATTTAACAAAATTACAGCCACATAAAAAAGTGAACACACAAAAAAACCCTGTGCGCACAAAGCTGCATTTTTCTGTATCAGGAGCGATGCACACAAATCTGAAATATTTTGACTGCAAAAATAAGTTATTGCAGGAAATATTTTATGTGCATAAAAATCACTGGCTTGGATACACAATTATACGTTTTATAAATAATTATTTTCTCCTTGTAAAAACTCTGATTTGTGCATTTATAGGTATGACTTCATATACAGTAGGTAAATATCTTATAAGTTTATTTATATCAAAAAGGTGGTAAATACATGATAATAAATATAGAAATATGTCAGCCTATGCTTTAATACCATAATCCTCCCTCCCCCTCCTCCATTTCACCAACCAAAACAAAGCCAATACTCCCAGATGAGCCTTGCAGAGACTTAGGCTATTCCACTCCTATGTTACCCCAGTCATTTGCAGCGAAGGGGGAGCAGTTGGTGAACGTCCAGGGATGAGACGTGTCTCTTGTTTTCAAAAATGTACAAATATTTGTTCTACAATTCTCAACTATTTCCTGTAAAAAATAACATAAAATATGTAGAAAGATTCTCTGTCTAGGACGAATGCAAATTCCCTTATCTCCTAATCCAAAGAAGGTTGTGAGATTCCGGTCCTCTATGGTTGTATCAATAGGACACTTGGGTGCTGCAGAAGGCTTGATGTCGAATTGCAAAGTGCACTCTGAGTGGGGGGAGAAACATCGAGGCCTCGCCTTTCACCTGGATCCCAGATCCCGGCTATCAGGGTCCACCGAGGGAGGCTCAGGATGGAGTTGCAACCTCACACCCGGCCTTGATGTGAAGCGACTTCTGTGATCAAATGCCTAAGTCACATATATCCCCCTCCAGGCAAAGAAGCTGCAATACTGATCAATAGTTTGCAGTAACTTTGCAGCCTCCATTATTCCAATAGCCATCACCTTGTCAGAGGATGAAGAAAGAAATAGTTTCAAGCCTGATCAATTTTGAGTTGTCTCTTTTCTTAAAATCTTCTCATTCTTTGAGAACGAAACAGATTGCTGAGCTTTCAGGATCCCAGACCCAGAGAGAAATCGGGGCTCCTGGCAACCTGGGGGAAACGAAAACAGAAAAGCCAGGCATTGGTTTTGTCTCTGAATGACCCACTAAAGCTGGCACCCGGATTACGCTCTAAATTTGAAAATAGGACACATTCTCTGTCTTCGAAAAGCATCGTTTGGCTGTTATACAAATCCATAGGGTCTACTTCTCGGTCCTGGGAAATAGTTTTACACAGGCAAGAAATATAGAGCGATTTGGGCACATCTGGACCGCCGCTGCCAATGCACAGCTTTAAAAGTCAGTCTTCCAAAGCCGCGCTAACAGCTGCGATGCGCTAAAGGAAAATCACGTCTCGACCGGAGTAGGAAACAACTTGTACACTCGCTGGCAAAGGATGGGTTTGTATCCCACTGAAATCGCTTCTGATTACTTAGCGTTTAGAAATGATGTTGTCACGCAAAGCTCTGAAGCGACCTGGGAAACGTAGAGAATGACACGGAATCTACCTCCATCCCTGTCCCTGCAAGGACACGTCTTATTCGGATCACTACATTTAAAATGTTGGCTCCCCCTAAGACGAAATACATAAAAATGCCCAAATGACAGCAGATTTCAAACAAATAATCAGATCAACCTATTTTGACTACTAAGTTCTCTACATCTGGCCGTTTGCAAACATATTCCATCTTGGCCAAATTACTGTATCCTGGAAAGATCCTGCGTCTTTCCCCAATTTTCTCTGTGCTCCTAATGAAACTCTCCTTTATTTCCAAGCCCTACAAAGCATCATTAACCCCGGAAATAGTGAGCCCGGTATGTCTCCTAAACGAAGAAAAGTGGTTGCTGGAATACATGTCTTTGATCTATTTTGATCAAATATCTGCAACTGTCCTTGATCACTTTTCTGGGTTCAACGCTCGGAAATTAATCTGCGCGGGTTCTCGGGACTGTAGCTCACATTGATTCCAGGCGTCGTCAGTAGGTGGCGCTCTGCTACCAAAAATAATTCCTTTTCCACTTGAAAGCTGCACCACCAGGTGCCTTCGGGCGAGCAGAGCAAAAGTTAGGCACGGGCAGGTGCCCTAGGCCATTGCCTCGCTTGTTGCTCTCTACCCATTAAAGAAGTCCTCTCCCTTTCTCTGGTTAAAACCAGATTTTCCAAAGTCAGCATTAACTAGGACAATTAGGAACAACGTAACTGAAGAGTTTGATCGAAATCTTATTGTAAAACGCAAAGATTCCTTGCAGGAAATTGCAGTAAGTGGAAACTATTTAGCACAACCACCTGGGTGGAGAAAAGCTGAGAACTAGCACCAGAGGAGGATTCTTGGGCCAACCACAAGATGAAAGGAAGAGCCACGCAATGCCACCAGGACATCTGCAGTCCCTGCTTTTGTTCATGAGCAAATGCTCGTCTGGACTGGGCTACATTCCGTTAAACCGATTCAGAAAAGAACCCCAGATGCGGAACGTGTGCACAAAAAAGGGGGGGGGTCAGGGATGCTCCTCAAGCCTGGGGTTCCTGGGGGACAATTGCAGTTGATTGAAATCATTTTTACAAAATGCTCAATTCTCTGTGAAACGACCTGCATTTGCAAGGAGCGTCATCGGGGGGGGGGGGGGGGGGGGGTTCCTTTGCGGAGCCGCATTTTTGCACACTGCTCAGCCTCCCTCGTCTCTTTTTGGAACAAAAGCAATTAGCCGTGAAGCAGAGTTCATTAGCATTTAACCTACTCGGCGGGCTGCAATTCATTAGGAGCGCATCTGTGGCTGGCGGGCCGCGTGGACGCGTCCCTTGGGGGGGGCTGCGCATGCGCTCTGCCTGCCCTGCCCTCCCCTCCCCTCCCCCCCTGTGCCGCAGCCCGGCTCTATTTAGGGTTCTTGCCTTTTATGGTGCTGAGCGCGGCCTCACCATATAAGGAAAGAGCGCTCGCGCTCCGGGCTGAGCTGGAGAGCGACGATTGGCTCGCCCGTATCGCAGCAACCAGCTCTCTCTGCGAAAGGGCAGCCCGAGACTGCACTTGAGCTTCTGCAGTTCGTGGGTGTCTCTTAGACAACCTCTTTTTCCCCTCCTTCTTCTCTTGCTCCCTTTTTGGAGACAGCCACGTCTCTTTGCTGTCTCATAACTAACTGTCTCTCACACACAGTCTCCATTCTTATATAGAGTGTCCTTCTTTCCTACAGTCTCTCCTGTAGACAGCCAACGAATCCACTGTTTACAAGGGGCTGCTGAAAAGTTCTCAGCCCGACCAAGAAGACATTGATGTGGAGCCATGAAATATTCCACACTTTTCTTGACACTTTGTTTCTATTAAGCAAATGCATCTAGTAAGTAAATGGACCAAAGTAGAGGGAAACTAAGCCATTGTGACATCACCCATGAGGTTGGCTCTTAGGCATTAGTGGAATGAGACATTATGACATCACAATAGGAAAAGTTCTCAGCCCCACCTGAACGGAATGATGTGTAGTCAGGAAACTTACAAGTTATTCCACACTTTTTGTTTCAATGAGGCAAATGCATCTAGCAAATGGGCCCAAGTAGAGGGAAACTAAGCCATTGTGACATCACCGATGAGGTTGGCTCTTAGGCACTGGTGGAATGAGACATTATGACATCATACTACGAAAAGTTCTCAAGCCGAACCAAGAAGAGAATGATGTGGAGCCAGGAAACTTGCAAGTTAGTCCACACTTTTTGTTTCAATGAGGCAAATGCATCTAGCAAATGGGCCCAAGCAGAGGGAAACTAAGCCATTGTGACATCACCCATGAGGTTGGCTCTTAGGCATTGGTGGAATGAGGCATTATGACATCACAATAGGAAAAGTCCTCAGCCCCACCTGAAGGGAATAATGTGGAGCCAGGAAACTTGCAGGTTAGTTCACACTTTTTGTTTAATTTCACATCACTGAAATGAAAAGTGTGGCATAACTTGTACCTTTCATGGCTTCGCATCATTCTCTTCTTGGTTGGGCTGAGAACTTTTCAGCAGCCCCTTGTACTCAGGGTAAGCAGTATAAGATCTGTTCCATGACTTGGGATCTAGCTAGATACTTGGGACCTGGGTTGGCCATTTGGAAACGATACTGGGCTTGATGGACCTTCAATCTGTCCCAGTATAATTCTTATGCTGTTATGATTCAAAAAGCTTTATTGGCACAGCAATTTGTAGATTTGCTGCTAAAGTAATAGGATCATTCTCTCGCAGACTTCAGGCTGGTTTAACCGTTAGACAACATTAAGCAGTTGCCTAGGGTGGCTGCTTCTGGGGGCAGTAACAGGAAACAGCACTCCTAATTCTAGAAAGCTGACTAGTGACCCAATTTGCTTGTGCGACTTTATTTAATAATGAATGGATAATTGGTGTTAATGAGTAATAATGTCCTTAAAAGTGCCCTCAGTGGCTATTCTAGAAATTGTGTGCTCAAATTCCAGAATGAGCAATTTTGAGGGGGGGGGGTGTACCTTGCACATACAGGCAGGGCTAGGGAATACTACCATTTACTACACCAAATCCACCTACATTTAGAGCAGAGGCCTCAAACTCGCAGCCCGCCAGGTCCTATTTTGTTTATCATAATCACAAAAGTGAAATAGGTCTCTTTAGCTATAAATGACAATATTATGATTAAGACTTAGCCAAAAGGAAAGATATATAAGCTATAAAGAGTTTTACCTCTTGCAAAATTCTCATTTCTTTATTAAGACATTAACTATTTTTTCTGAGGCCCTCCAAGTACCGACAAATCCCAAATGTGGCCCTGCAAAGGGTTGGAGTTGGAGACCACCGATTTAGACAGACACACACCAGCCGTTGAACTGGCATAGCTTCTCGCTCCTAAAATTAGGCATGAAAAGGGGGTTATGCGTACAGCCATTGTTATAAATGCACACGTAGTGCGCATTATCCTGGAAGCTACATTTCTGCAATCTGTTGAGAATTTACCCCTTTAGGTCCTAAAAGCACCATCAAGAAGGGTGGTGGATTTTAAATAGCCAAAAAATAGCTTTATGAACTTTCCCTCTCTAGACACATGTGTCTGGCTATATCTATCTACTAACCTGGCATCGCGTCTTCCCAACCCCAACCCCCTTCCCCCCCAAAACACCTAATACGGGTTGAACCTGGCCGCAGCTCTATTCCAAATCCCAGTCAGAAGCAAAGTATCCCAGAACCACTCCAGGAACATAAGAATTGCCGCTGCTGGGTCAGAGGGAGGGACACTGGCCAGGGTTTCATGAGGCTCCACCAATTGCCAAGTGAACAGCTCCGACATGTAGCTCTCTCCCCACCAGCCCTGCCCACACCTCCTGACTCCCCAAAGACACACACAGTTCCACCCCCCCTCCCCCTCCCCATTGCTTCCTGGGACTGGGCTCATATTTGCAAGTATGCCATGCAATGAGGCATTTGTTTCAGGATTGCTGTGGACAGGGGCAACTGCAGCGGTTGAGCCAAAGGTGGCAGAACTTGTGGTGCAAGAAGGCCGCTTAATACCCCTGAAAAAGCCCTTTTCCAGTCCAGCTCACACCCTGCCTCCGACTGTCTCTTTATTCACCCATTTTCCTCTCTCTCTGGTTCTTTTTCTCCCTCTGTCCCTATTTATTTATTTCATTATTTATTTCATTTATGCCGTTCTCTTCAAGGAGCTCAGAACAGGTTGACATAATATACGGTTTACAGGTTACAATTTGACATTAGTTACAGTACAAGATTTATCAATAGAAGTTTTTCTCCTAATGTGACACACCTTCTCTCACATCAGGCAGCCTTATGGGGTAAAGATCTAGATCAGGGGTGTTCAACCTGCGGCCCCGGTCGAGGGCGATGCAATGTTTTCCTCTGCTGCCCCCGGGTGTTTACCGTCTTGCCGGCTCCCTCCTCTGTCTTGCTGCAGCGTTTGCGCATTTGTGCGGCCCCAGAAACATTTTTTTTCGGACAATGCGGCCCAGGGAAGCCTAAAGGTTGGACACCCCTGATCTAGATCAATTGCTTACACCTATGGGGAATTTAGGAAACGCCTAAAAACGTATCTGTTCCTGAAGTATTTAGGCTGCTGACCTGTACAATTCTTCCTCCAAAATAAGTGCTAATCACTAGCTCTTAACTCTGTTTATTCCACTCCAGTTGTACCATCTTTTAATCATTGTAAACCGCATAGAACTTCACAGCCCTGCGGTATATCAACTGTTGTTATTATTATCATCTGGTACCAGTATTACAGTACATTAGATTTCTTGGGCAGGGGAGTCAGGTGAAGTTCAGGAGCCCTTTAAGGGATATGATCTGTGGGAGCAGTTGATTTCCCCCTTCTATTCTCTCTGCCTCTCTGTCTCCCCCCCCCCCCCAGTTCCTTTTTTGTCTCTCTCTATCCTTGCCCTCTCTTTCTCTCCCTCCGTTATAATCTAATGCAGTTTTCTTGATATACCGGTCTTTGTGGTTTATAATAAAAGACAGCAATGAAATGCTATCAATTCTGATCCACCCAGGAAGATATTCTTTGTTTACATTTTTAAAATGTAATGGGAGGGGAGGGGGGTCAGAATTTCCATCTCTTCTTCCTGCTCCCTCCTACCCAGGAGGTCAAAGACAGCAGCCCTTTCTCTGCCTTTCACTGACAGCTTATTCTCTCATTTCTAGACAGGCTTTGTCAATGATGTGTTTGAGGGAATTCCCAGGGGCTCCCTGGAGCTGCTCCTTTCATCAGGGGCTGTTGTACTAAGGTTGGCATCTGTTTTATGTCACTTTTTTCCTCATTGAAAATAATGGCATTCTTCCATTGGTAAATCTTTTGCAAATCTTTAATACATCAGTTCATAGTGGAGCTAAACTGGAGAGCAGTGAGAGTACTGTACTTCTCTGACTTTCGGTTTCATCCTCTCTTTCCTCAAATTCAGACAATTTTATTGGCCTGACAATGTGCACCTATTTAGCCAAAGTTAAAAGAAAAAGAGAAGCACCCAGAATTGTCATAAAAAACAGGAAAATAAAATGAAGGTAAAGCAATCACGCTAACAGATGTTCTCTTTCAAATGAAGAGAAAATGGGAGCCCGAGACCCCCGTGTCGATGGGCGGAATATAACACGGGGTTGGCAGAGTCCTCGTGTCGCCCATCGGCTGGGGGAGGGGGGTAGGTGGGTTTAGCAGAGGTAAGGGGCGAAGAAGGTAAGCAGGGATTGGGATTGGGTGACAGGCCTGTCAGTAAGGGATTTTAAAATGATTGGTTGTGGGGGGCGAGGTTTTAAAGCTCCTCCAGGGCGGTTTTTCCCACCGCCCACCCATGTTTTTGGGGACAGATGTTGGTAGCTCGGGGGGCAGATCTCCCGAACTACTGGGTCATGGGTCTCATCAGGTGATGAGCGTTGGGACGGCAGGGAGCCGTGCCCGGTGGGTCAGGTGACCCGGAAAAGGGGCATGAGGGACATGCCACTCCTCTGACTCTTGCTGTGGTGGCGGGATCGAGGGAATAAAACTCATTCATTTGGTAGCTCGGGAGGAGCTCTTTATATAATGTTAATAAAGTTAATGAAGTTGAGATATGTTATTGTTTATGGTTAATAAACTGAGCTGTGGCTAAATTTTACCAACCAGAAGACTGCAGTGTGTTTTTTGGTAAATCAAGGGGAGGGTTATGAAAGAAAGTGGGTTCTGAGAATTTAGGGCCTATCCAGATCCCGCTGTTACTGCTCCTCATGTTCCTCTAATACTTTGTCCCTTCGCTGGACAGAAGCTGAAATATATGAGAACATAAGAAGAGCAGAGATGCCAGGAAGACTCAGAGCAATCATGGAACCAGTGGCTAATCCAGGTCCCTTGCAAACCCCTGTCACATCTCAAATAGGAAAGAATCAGAAGGTGGAGAGACCTCTAAAGCTAGTGGTTAATGGACCTGTCCTGTAGTGGGAGTGTGTGGCGCAGGGGTAAGAGCTACAGCCTCAGCACCTTGCGGCTGTGGGTTCAAATCCCTCGCTGCTCCTTGTGACCCTGAGAAAGTCATGTAATCCCCCAGGTACACTAGATAGAGTTTGAGCCCACTGGGACAGATAGGGAAACATGATAAAGTACCTGAATGTAAAAACCACTTAGGATAGAAGTAATAGATAAATAAAACTTATTCAAACTTTTTGTGTATTTATTTCTTAGTAATACTGTTAGCCTTGACTGCGTCCTACGACATCAAATTCCACGGTTTGACTGTACATCCAGTGCAAATTCCGTTTCTGAGATCTAGTTTAAAGCTGCCACTGGTTTCATGACCTGCTTCTCTTTGTCTGGAAAGAGCAAAGAGGAACAGATAAGAATAGCCATATTGGGTCAGACCGACGGTTTCTACAGTGGCCAATCCAGGACATGAGTACCTGGCAGAAACCCAAATAGTAGCAATATTCCATGCTACCAATCCCAGGACAACCAGTGGCTTCCCCCATGTCTCTCAATAGCAGACTACCAGCTACTCTAACCACTTTACCACATCTTCTGACAGTGAGTTCCAGAACTTAACGATTCATTGAGTGAATAGTTTTAACAGTATTTTCATGTCCCCTAGACTTTGTACTTTTGAAAAAGTAAAAATCAATTCACTTTTGTCTGTTCTATACTACTCAGGAATGGATGATGTAGACCTCAATCATATCCATCCTTGGCTGTCTCTTTTCCAAGCTGAAGGGCTCTAACCTCTTCAGCCTGTAGCAAAGAGCCAAATGTCAGAAAAGGTGCCAGTCAAAACCAACTAGTGGCAAATAAATAATTTATTGTAAGAAGCAACTTTTAGAAAGAAAGTGTGCGATATGTACTGTCCTACCACAGAGATGTTTCCATTATGGTCCTACATGTTTGGACAGCAAGACTGCTTCAGGGGCACAATCAGTCTTTATAACAGGTACAATAGAGCATTTCTTTGACCTTGACCTTGTGTGCCCCTGATTTAACCTATCCAGTTGTATTCTAATGAGGTTGAAGGTGAAATAGAATCCTATGTAGTTATTTCTTCTTCAAAGGGGGGGACTGTAGGGATATCTCTGCATCTTCTTTTGGAGGCTCAAAGCCCTGCTAGGCCGAGAAACGTCTTTTCTGAACGTCTACTTAGAAACAAACACTTTGCATACAGCCAAGGTCAGCCACTCCACTGGGCCAGACTAGCCAGAGAACGTGTGTAGGAGTGAGTTTCACAGACGTTGCAATGAAGTCTGTCCAGTTTTCTTATCATCTTGGTGGGACATTCTATATCATCCTTGAGAAAGAGAGCCCATCTAGAAGCCAATTCACCCTCCTTCTGTGTAAGTGACCATGAGCCTTTGGACAAGTCCTGATTGGTCCATATTGTCACCTGGGCATGACTGGAGAGCTTTTGGACCAAACTGAAGACAGTATTGAGAGAAGAAAGGAAGAAAAAAATGAAAGAGAAGATTTTCTGGTTGGCATCCACATATCTTTGAACATAAGGACCGTTTTATGTATTAAGACCAGCACAAGGACAAATTCTGCAGATTATTATTCACTGGCTGTTCCCCAACATTAAAATCCAACTACCGGAGCAGTGCCAGGATGTGGACTTTACTTATACCAGAACCAGGACTTGCTAGATAGCTTGTAGCCTGAACAGGATTTGTTTCATCACCTCCAGACTCTGCCTTAGCCGAAGAAGGGTGAGAATGTGATACCTTGTTCAGTTTCAAGAGCTGGTTAGTTTTGTCCTTTGCTGGCTAAGGGTTGGTTCCGTCTGGGACACTTTGGAATTAACCTATTATAGTTGATGCTTTGTGATAATATAACATAAGAATCAGTTTCTATACCACATAACCAATAAGTTATATGCGGTTAACAAAGTTAATGATAAACAGTACAGATGGAATATCAATACCTCACAAATTAGAGAACAAGTAGGTGTTCAATTGTTTCCTAAAGTATTGGTATGATGTTGAATTCATTTCAACCCTTGAGGAAGCAATTGAAGACGTAAATTTCTTCGGTATAATAGAATTACAGGGTTACAAGAGGTGCAATCACATTCCTAGCACACAAGTTCAGAATAATTACTGTCTGGGTGATTGTAACATAGAAATCTGATGGCAGATAAAGGCCAAATGGTCCATCTGCAGCAACCACTATCTTCTCCTCTCCTTATTGGCTAAGGCTCTTAACATTTGCATCTCCTCTCCCTATTGGCTAAGGCTCTTTACACCTGCATTGTGAGGTCATAGAGCTTTAGGGTTATAGAAACATGATGGCAGATAAAGGCCAAATGGCCCATCCGCAGCATCCACTATCTCCTCCTCTCCCTATTGGCTAAGGCTCTTAACATTTGCATCTCCTCTTCCTATAGGCTAAGGCTCTTTACACCTGCATTGTGAGGTCATAGAACTTTAGGGTTATAGAAACATGATGGCAGATAAAGGCCAAATGGCCCATCCGCAGCATCCACTATCTCCTCCTCTCCCTATTGGCTAAGGCTCTTAACATTTGCATCTCCTCGTCCTATAGGCTAAGGCTCTTTACACCTGCATTGTGAGGTCATAGAGCTTTAGAGTTATAGAAACATAGAAACATGATCAGGGCAGGATTAACCAATAGGCCAAGTAGGCACGTGCCTAGGGCCCGAAATGGTCAGGGGGGCCCGATGAAGGAAGGCATCAATATTGTTTTTTCCAAATGGCAATGGGCCCCTCCAGCATCGATCGGCAACGCACCCCCCCCCCCCCCCCCATCGACGGAAAGTAAGACAAGCAAGCAATGCGAGTAAGAAAGGCAACGGGAACTGTAATTGTGCAAGCAGTGCTGCTTGCCCAAAGCTTCCCTCTGACGCAGCTTCCTGTTTCCGCCTGGGTGCATGGTGGGGTAGGGCGGGGCAGGGGGCCCAGTGGACTTGTGTGCCTAGGGGCCCTCGACGAATTAATCCTGCCCTGAACATGATGGCAAATAAAGGCCAAATGGCCCATCCACAGTAACCATAATCTCTTCCTCTTTCTAAGAGATCTCAAGTGTCTATCCCAGGCTTTCTTGAATTCAGACAGTCTCTGTCTCTACCTTTTCTTCCAAGAGACTGTTCCACGCATCTACCACCCTTTCTGTAAAATGTATTGCCTTAGATTACTCCGGAGCCTATCACCTCTTAACTTCATCCTATGCCTTCTCATTCCAGAGCTTCCTTTCAAATGAAAGACTCACTTCATGTGAATTTATGCCACTTAGAGATTTAAACGTCTCTATCATATAATTTTAAATTATGAATATTGTTCAAACTTCAGCTGTATTTGTATAGAAGTGATTCTACAGAAATTGTTCAATCTGTTGTATTAGGAGGTTTGGATTATTGTAATATTGTGTTTGGGGGATTAGCATCATCGAATATACGTGTTTTACAAGTAGCACAAAATTCGATAAAATGTGTACTATGTGGGATTGGTAAATTGGATCATGTGTCTTCACATTCTGTTTCCCTGTATTGACTGACTATGGAATATCGAGTGAAGTATAAAGTGTTAATGATGGTCTACTTGAGCTTTCATAAACAACTACCACAATATTTACAGGATTGCCTGAGACTCTATGTACTATTGAGATCTTTACGTTCAGAAGCAAAATCAGAATTGGTTGTACCAACAAAAACAACTCCATTTGGACAGCGTAAAAAAAAGCACATTTTCAGGTGCAGGACCGATAGAATGGAAGAAGCTTCCAGTGTATCTCCGACAGTTAAATGATTTGTGTCACGTTAAGAAACTATTATGTCAGTTGAAATATGCGTATTGAGGTACTTGTCAGACATATTTGGATTTAATGATCCTCTCAGAATTATAAAGAAAACTTTTGTTATGTTATATACTGATGATGATTTATTATGATATATGTGGTATTATGAATGTTAAATGATTGTTTTAATTATGAATGTGCTGTTGTAATCCACTTTGTATAAAGGTGGAATATAATTAATAAACTATATCTCCCCTCATCCGCCTTTCCTCCAAAGTACACAGATTGAGATCTTTAAGTCTGTCCCCATAGGCCTTATCACGAAGACCACACACCATTATAGTAGCCTTCCTCTGGACCGACTCCATCCTTGTTCGTTCTCCAGAATTGTACACAATATTCTAAATAAGGTCTCGCCAGAGTCTTATACAGGGGCATCAATACCTTCTTTTTCCTACTGGCCATATCTTTTCCTATGCACTCTAGCATCCTTCTAGGTTTTGCTGTTGCATTTTCAACTTGTTTGGCCACCTTAAGATCACCCCAAATAATCACACCCAAGTTCTGTTCCTCTTTTGTACATAAAAGTTCTTCACCCTGTAAACTGTACCGTTCCCTTGGGTTTTTGCAGCCCAAATGCATGACTTCACTTTTTAGCATTAAATCTTAGCTGCCAAATTTCAGACCATCCTTCAAGCTTCACTATGTCCTTCCTCATGTCATTCACCCCATCTGAGGTGTCTACTCTGTTTTGGATTTTGATATCATCCGCAAAGAGGTAAATCTTACCCAACAGCCCTTCGGCAATATCATATATAAAAATGTTAAAAAGAACAGGTCCAAGAACAGAAGAGCCTTGAGGCACACCACTGGTGACCTCCCTTTCCTCAGAGCCATCTCCATGGATCACTACCCTCTGTCGCCTTCCACTCATCCAGTTCCTGACCCAGCCCGTCACTTTGGGACCTATTCCGAGGGTACTGAGTTTATTTATTAGACGTCTGGGTGGAACACTGTCAAAGGCTTTGCTAAAATCTAAATACACCACATCCTCTATCCAATTCTCTGGTCACCCAGTCAAAGAAATTGATCAGATTTGTCTGACAAGACCTACCTCTAGTGAATCTATGTTGCCTCTGGTCCTGTAATCCAGAGGATTCCAGAAACTTGACCATTCTCTGTTTTAAAAGCGTCTCCATTAAGTCAGACTTACCGACCTGTAGTTCTCTACTTCTTCCTTACGTTCACTTTTGTGGAGAGGGACCACTTCCGCCCTTCGCCAATCCTTCGGTATCACCCCAACTCTAGAGACGCATTGAAAAGGTCAGTCAGTGGAGCCACCAGAACTTCCCTAAGTTCCTTCAGGATGTCCACCATCCAGCCCCATCGCTATATCTACCTTTAATTTAGCGAGCTCCTCACGAGCACAACCCTCTGAAAATCGATCAGGGTCGACCACTCCTCCATCCCTATTCGCATTTGTCTTCTGCGGTCCCACTCCCGGCGTTTCAGCCGTGAACATAGAACAGAAATATCTGTTAAGCAATGTGGCCTTTTCTTTATCAGCTTCTCTCTTGAGTCTCACAGGGCCACTTTTGCACTTTGTAATATATCTAAAAAATGTCTTGTCTCCCCTTTTACCTTGTTGCCTATTTTCTGTTTTACATTTGCACCTACAGCTGGTACAACACATCTTGAAATAATATAGTTGCATAATGAACATTTTTATTGTAGTTTGGAAGCAGTTCACAGTGGTCTGGAAGAGCCCAGTGTAGGCAAAGAAAGCAATTCTTTACCGTTTTCCTCTCCTCTAGTGGTTTTAGAGACCTCTGGCTGTCTGTCTTGTGTCAGTAGTCTCTTCTCCAAGCAGGTCCCCCCAACCACCATCTCTGAAACACATTATATTGACTAGTTCCTCATAAAAGGCAACTCAGAAGATAAGGAAAGCCCATTTTGGTGGAAGAATCTTGATCTTTAAGATTAACATGGTAGGTGCTATTTTGGCAACACATGTGGAGAGAGAGAGAAAAATTATTTGATGTTAAACAGGTCCAGAATAGGGAAACTGACAACCTCCCAATAGATGCATTACCTTTCTGTCAGGTTGGTGTTTACAGACACAGGCAGCAAATGGGAGGACGTAAGATTCATCTCAGAATGCAAATATGTTTGCAATTGTTTCAGGCCCACCTGCCAAAAAGATCTGGAGGGAAGTGAGAGCACATCTGAGGAACTGGTGCATTTCCTTAGTACAGGGGCCCATCAGGTTAGGACCCCCCCCCCCCCCATTAAGTTTAAATGTACGCAGTTGAAAACGGGCCTTTCAGAGACCTTGGAAAGATCTTTTTGCTTCTGCTCCTTACAGGCGTAGGAAATGCCCCCCAAATCTCAGACTCTTTCCCCCAACTAGTATCTCTGAGAAGGGAGGTCTTGTGATGGGATCCAATCGATCAGCTCCTTTGAGGATTTTCAGATGTTAGTAATCTTGAAGCTGGAACAAGTGAGAGATGGATATGGACCTAATAGGGAAGGCTGGCGGGTGGGGGGGGGGAGGACCCTTCAAATCGATTCCCATGATTAATAACAAAATCTAAAAAATTTGATCATGTGACACCACTCCTTAAAAAGGCTCATTGGCTCCCAGTCATTCATAGAATTACGCATAAATTATGTACAATTATTTTTAAAACATTAGAAAATAAGACTCCAGCATTTTTATTTAGATTACTTATCCCATATTCAGTTAAAAGAACCTTGCGATCTAGTGAACGGAACCTTTTATCAATTCCTTCGCTAAAAATTATTAGTACAAGAAGACAATTTATCTTCTCATGTACAGCTCCCCAGATTTGGAATGCGCTTCCCATGTTTTTACGGGAGGAGAAGGTATTTGGGAAATTTAAAAGCGAATTAAAAACCTTTCTGTTTAAAGATGCATTTGCAACTTAAGTAAATTTTAGTATAAAATGTTATTTTAGTGAATTATTCTGCTTTTTTTTTTTTTTTTTTATTTCTCCAACTTCCTTTTGTATTTTCCCTATATGTCCTTTCTTTACTATGAAAATGGATTTCATCCCCTCTTTCCTTTTGTTTATATTATAATTAATTAAGTGTATGTAATGTTTTTGTCTCCTTATGTATGTATATTTTATTGTACATCGCTTAGAAATCCGATTAAGCGATCGAACAAGCCAATTAATAAACTTGAAACTTGAGCTGGTTTGAAGGAAGATGGCCTGAAGCCCCCCAATTGCCCGTCTTTCCTAGAACTCATCCTTCCACCTGTCTGGGCCCCTGGAATGCAAATGTGTTTAGAATCGGCCCTAGCATAATGACGTCATCGCCTAGGGTGCTGGGCCTCCCTCTGTAAAAAAAAACCCAAATTCATTGCAAGCATTTCTGATTTGGTCAGACGAGATTTTATTTTGACAGAACTGTTTTAGGAAACTTAAACCCAACACAAGGGACTTTTTATATGTAAAGTTGCTCTTTGCTGGAAACATCCTCATTTCGGTTTACTGTTGCGTTTTTTTTCCAGGTGTACAGATTTTTTTTTTTTTTTTTCTCCCACATCACATTTCTGATTCACCTAGATTTTGGGTTCTCAGCCAATGTCCAGAATCTGATCCGTGACACCGAAATACTTTGGAAACTTCTTTCGTTTGATTCGGTAAATAACGAGGCAGAGCTGGGAGTCTGGTGGCTGCCACTTTCCTACCCACAGCTGACAGGCAGCTTGGCATCAAATCGCTGCTCCCCTCCCCCCCCTCCCCCCCCCCCCCCATGTTAACTGGACGGAGAAGGGTTTGATGATGTCTCTCTTTCTGTCTGCGGGAGGGAGGGAGAGAGCAGCGGCCATTTTCTTAGCTGCCACTGCCCTGCACAGCGCTATGCCCGCTGCTGGCACTGCTAAAGGGCATGCATGGCTGCCGGGCACTGGGAAGGAGCGTGGCAGGAGGCTGCCCTGGTGCAAAGCCCAGGTTGCCTTGCAGAGAGAGAGAGAGACAGCTGCGGCGCCTTCGGGGCTGTCTCTTCCCCGCCATTTTGTAGAGTGCTGGCTCTCTTCCAGATCTTATGTGGAGCTTGGCTCGGAACCATGATCTGGCCCATTTGAACCACTTACCTCAATTGGCAAGTTCGGGGATTTCTGTCCCTTTCCCAAGACTTACAAACGGCCTAAAAGTGACCTTTATTAGGGGTTTAATTTCTTCCCCTAAGAACACAGACCCGTTTTATGGCCAGATACTCAAAGCCCATTACAAAAAAAGTGGTTTTGGGGTGGAAAATCCCCATCGATGGATTTCTCAGATAACGCGAAATGCACCAGGGCCAGGTCACTTATTGGAAGCATTTCATGAGATGGATGAGAGAGAGTGCGAAGATGGTTGGGGGGGATGTATCAAGCCAAAACCCATTCGAGATGAAAGAAAAAGTCAAGACGGAGATTGATGTGACCAACTTATTCCACTTCATTGAAAAGAAAGACCTAGACAAGCTTTCGAGCACTGGTCTTTGCTAAGCCGAGCTTAAACCAATGCTTCCTTTGAGTGCGTGTAAGAAATTAAGAAGCCCAGTTAAAACCTGCGAGCTCACTTTTCCTTTCCCTCCCTCCATTTCCACTCGTGCACGTCTCTTACACTAGCTCTGCTGCCAGGCCCAAGAGAAAGCCCGTCTGAAGTGAAGGGGTCTCCCCTCCAGGACAGCAGGAAGCCTCTCTCCCCTGGCTCTGACCTATTTGGTTTCTGCCAAACAGTGGCTCAAGCTACAGCGGTTTTTCTATTGGGGGGGGGGGGGGAGAATGCCTCCTCTACCAGCAGGATTGATGTTGCAGGAGAGAGAATGACACGGGGACATATTTGTCCCTGTCCTCGCAGGAGTGCAATTTTCCCATCCCATCCCTTCTCCATTCCTGTAAGCTCCACCTTAACTGCACAAGTCTCAAATACTTATGGTTTGTGCAGGAATGCAGCAGGGACAGGACAATGAGTTTTGGAAAATGTGTCCCCGTGTCATTCTCTATTGCAGGACTTACCTAGGAATCATAGCAACAGTCTGTTTGCTGTGCATTGACCCCAAAGTGAGAAAAGACAGACATGATCTGGGCAGGTCATGAGGTCTGCTGCTAACCCCATTTAGGAGAGAACCTTTCCCCTCCCCCTACATAGAAAGAGGGACATTGGTGTTCTTTTTCAAATATATTTATTTGATCAGGAATTGTTTTGAATTTTAATCCTGCATTGAGTCACTGTCCCTAATTCTCTTATTTTAATTAGATTGTAAGCTCTATTGAGCAGGGATTGTCTGTTACATGTTTCATGGACAGCAACGCAATCCAAAGGATATGAAGTAGTGCTGTAGAGAAATACAGCTCGGTGAGAGGCAATCATGGACCTGGCAACTGGCTAATTAGGATTACCAAAAGGAAAGTCCTGGAATAGATGACTATTTTCCAAGAGAACTGCATTACACCTGAGGTCCATAAGACTTTTCTTTCAATACCACAGCCAAATGACATTGCATTCTCATTACAGTAGTCTACTTTCAAGAGAAGGGCAATGGGCATCTCTAGCCCATCACAGAGAGTCGATTAGCCACCTCCATTTTCAAATCGACACAGTTCACTCTTGTGGGGTTAAAGATTACAACAGAACCCCCATCCACCACCAGTTTTGAATCCCTGGCCCGAGGCTCTCGCTGCTGACCCAAGACAACACACACCTTGCGGATCAAATAGTTGGAGTGTATTTTCAGAGAAGGTTCATAGTGACATATTTACATATTATTTACTCATCCTCAGATCACCATTTCATAGATTATTTTTTTTTTCCACAAGAATCACATGACAAACATTTGGCTAAGACCCCGTTGGCTGGTTTGCTCTACCCTGCTGTCCTACTTACACAGTAGACGCCTTCTGGAAAATATTCACATCCGCACTGTTCATGGGATGGGTGTAGCGTTTAAGTGTGTTCTAGAACAGATTAATTTGCTTTCCAGCTGTCACACACAGAAGCAACACAGCCACCTGTGTTAAACCATTACAGGAGACTGAGGTTTCTGAATGGCTCAGGGCACTATGAAATGATCGTGGCAGGTAGGAATGGAAGAAGATGGACCACTTAAGGGTATGTATAAACAAAGTGACCATATTAGATCGCTAAATACATTTCACCACTTACACAAACGGGATTCAGTTCCTTGGGACATGTTCGCATTGTAATATAATACTATAAATTGTTTATTTTAAGAGCTACTTTAGGGGCACCGAAAATTGCAACTGTTGCTGGAAGAGGGGAAAAAGAGAACATGACCTGTAATGTTGACTGTCAAGGTGAAATATGGCATTGAAGCGCCCTCCTATTACAGGGTAACGGCTCAGCTCACCCAATCAGATTAAAGGGTTGAAAGGAGGGATGTAATAAGCTTTTTATCTACCTGCTGAGAGGCGGCAGATGCCATAGACATGCCACGAGTCTGAGGAAGGCGCATATGCACTATACATTATAATATAGCTGTACAAATTGCTAAATCAAATATAAGCCACAGCTGATATTTCTGAACTACAGACTAAATTTCAAAGACCAGCTTTACATTATGCAATAGTTATCTTTCCCCAAGGAAAACCCCACCCCAGACAGAGGCTCCCTCCCTTACACAGTTATATACTCTTTGAAAGTGACAGTGAGGCAGTTGGTTGTTACATCAGTAATAATTATATTCCCAAAGAATGGCTTGAACTCAGTCAAAGGTTCCTCTGCCTTGGTTTGCATTTGCCTAGGCGGCTTGTGTTCCTCTATGATCTGAACGTCAGAGCTGTTCAGGTCTCGGTCATTCTCCACCCTCGATTTCACACACCGCAAATCAATGGGTTCATCGAGGTCTGAATCGAGCAAGATCACATCTGGCTGTTGAGTAGGCGATGCAAGGCTTACAGGTTTTTCTGTGGGGGCGATTGGTAGACTACCGGGCAAACTGATACTCCTCGAGGTCAGTAGTTTCTTGCAGGACTCCATTTCAGTACAGGTCTCCGACAGAAAGCGTTTTCTAGTATTAGACAAGTTCAACCCTATATCGTTGGGCTTAGGGTCCTGACATGGTATTAAATCTGGTTTGCTGGTCAGTGGCAAGGGTTGTTCATTGGCCGAATAAGTCCTCCTAAGACCTGCTAGATGGAAAGAACTTTTGACTCCCTGGTCGCTTCTTATTGTCCTGTGTTTTGGGCCATCTCTCTTTATTTTCTCCTCAGCCGGTTTCTGCCAGAACCCAGGTGGCTTTTCTCCAGCTTTGCTTTCTGATGAGTTGCTTTGAGGTCCCTGACTTGGTTTCTCAGGGTCATCCTCTGAAGACTTAATCTTAACCGATTGCAGGCCATTCTCCATGTACTTGCTCATCACTATAACTATGCGTCCATTTTTGTTTTTATTTTTTACAATTTTCATCCTACCACCAATGCCGTTGCTGGAAAGCCCTTCTTTTGAAGCACTGGGCATCCCATTAGGAACCACCACCTTTTCATTCCCATGGCCCTTTGGAAGGACATCTACAGCAAAATTATTCATTGGCCCAAGGTAGGTTTTGGCTTGGGTATGAGCAAGTTTCTCCTTCTGGTTCCCCAAGGCTGGGCTTGGGGAGTCTTTGCACATTCGATACTGATGCTCATACATTTTGGGATCGGGTTGATAATGATGATGTTTTTTGCTATTCAGTTGGTAATAGTATTTCCTTTTGCTATTGGAATGATGCTTCACGGAATAGTCTTTGCCGTTGGGCTGGTATTGGTGATGTTTCTTACTGTTGAGTTCGTACTGATAAGATTGGCTTTTGCTGGAAGAATTGAGGTCAATCTTTGGTCTGTTATCCACGGCAGAATCTTGAAGACCAGTCAGGATGTTAGAGCGACGGGCGAATGATGGAAGCTAGAACACAAGCAGGGGGGAAAAACATTAGCTTGTAACTCACTCATTTAATAAGACGCTCTACTCTACGCTATTTGGCTTTAGCTAGGTAGAAATGGACATCCAGTATTTACCAGAAGTAAACGTTATTCTATTCAGGCTTTAGGAGGGATGCTAATATCCATAGGTTCAAGGCACAAACATTGGATATGTTCCCATATATGCTAATTTGACAGATAATTGTATTCCAGAGGTACGAATCAATTTATTCCACGGAATCATTAGTGTGAGGTTGTCCGAGCTTGCGGTTGGCTGTCACATCATGAGAGGGGTGGAGTTTGGCTGCTGCCTACTTAATGACATCACACTGCTCAGATAACAGGGTATCCCCCCCCCCCAATTTCTAAGCAAATATACAACATAACAGAAAAAAATATTACCACAGACGAAGAGTAATCTCTCACCTAGGTCATCTGTAGTTTGAACAATTGTATTGAATACGATCAATTTCTTATTTCTTTTGTACAGGTTTTGTGGTTTATTGACTTTACCTGAACAAGTAGGTGTTTAGGTTTAGGTCCTCGTTTGCGGTATCCCATTAACTGTTCTTGCCGTTCCCTAGAGAAAATAAAAAGAAAAGCAAAAGGGAAAAAAAATAAAATCAATGGCAAATGTAATTAGGAGCCATTCCTTCTTACAAAGGGCCTTTTATAATCATTGAAACACACATTAATTTACATCCCTACATACTTTCCTTTCGACTAGGCACATGAAAAACACTACTTAGTGCTTGCCTGTCTAGTTTCACACGAAAACCTCCACTGCAATGTGTGTTTCGATTTACCACAGTGGAAGAACCGCACTAATATCTGCTCTTAAAATTGGAAGTAATAGCTGGCGTGAATTAAATAACCCTGCGTTATTTCTACACATCCTGAATGCCAGAGAAGTGTTTTGTTGATTTGAAAGATTACACTTAAAACAGCCGCTGCTTGTAGCCCAGGTACAAGATGGCAAAATGTTTGGCGACTGAATCTTGAACGAATAGTGGAAGAGGGGAAAAATCTTCAAGCCAAAATGTCAGCAGAGCAAGCGAGAGCCTAAGTATCTCATCGGAATTCATAGTAGTCACAAGCCATGTGGCATTAAGGACCTGCTCAGAAAAGAGGGAAGACTTACCCCGGGAGTCCTTCTTAGCAGATGAGGTCGTTTAACACCCACCCCCCACCCCAAATAGAGCCAAGAAGATACTATTTGTAGAGTAAAAATACTAGATGGATGTTTCTGCCCCTGTGGGAGTCTCCGGGTGCCATTTCAGCACCGAAAGGAATTCAGTTCGGATTTAGCTCGGCTCTCAACAGGTGCACCCAGCCCACCTCATAGTAAAGGGGGATTCGATCGCTTTTCTGTGGCACAACTAGAGCAATTTTCATGGATCCAAAACGGACTTTAGCACAAGTCAACATTTCTCATCATCTTTGCCCCATTCAAGCTGACAAAGCTGCTTTTTGTATTTGGGCCACAAACATGGGAAGTCAGTTAATAAGAGGACTGAGGAAAAAAACCCCACCTTACTAGGATTTTAAGAAAACGAGTCTCCTTTTCAGCTAGACCTTGTAAGGCAAGTCTACAGGTGCCAAATTTCCATCAGCTAAACTAAAGGACACTTAAAACCCGGTCCTAAGAGTAACCCTGTGGTCAGCGCCTACGCCAACGGGTGCAGTCAGCTCTCACCACTTGATTTGGTCATTAACAGGTTAAGTGACAGTGACGCACTTTGCAGCGGGGGGAGGGGGGTGCTCCACTGGGAAGGAGAGAGGTGCCAGGCAGGGGAAGGGGGAGAGATGTCAATTTGCATTCTCTAATTCTCTGCCTCAGCTTGGTTGTCCAAAGCAAAGGGCCCCGAGTGACCCTCCGGGTCCGGACGGCTACCTCAGCTCTCACCTGTTCTGAAAGGCGATGAGCAGCCGAGGATCCAGGATGTTTTCCTCCGGTTCCCACGTGTTATACCTGCAGGGACGAAATGAAAGAGCATTAGTTGAGCCGTTGCCGAGAAAGGGACGAGCTTTTCTTCCCCAGCAAAGTGTGCACACAAGCGGACGAGGCATTTCAATGGCGCATCGCAGCCATTTTCCACTTACTTGGGAGACCATCCCCTCCACTTCACCAGGTACTCCACTCTGCCCTAGAGCCAAGGGGGAAAGACAAGCGTCAGGAGGAGGAGGAGGAGGGAGGCGCCCCTTGCCCCAGCCGCCCCTGCATTTGCCCCCTCTCCTCGTACCTTACGGATCCGCTTCTTCTCGATGCTTTCCACCGCGAAGACGTGCTCTCCGGCGGCCGGCAGCTCCATGATCGCCCGGAGCGGCGGCGGCGGCTGAATCTCCCTCCGTCCCTCCGATCCGCTTCTCTCTCGGCGGCAGCGCAGGAGACTCTGGACTCCGACCCCGGCAGCAGCGCAACTCATGCAAATCCGGCTGCCCTGACGTCACCGGGAGGCGGGTCTCGCTGTCAATCAGCAGACGGAGGGGGGGGAGGAAGAAGATCGAGGAAAGCGGAAAGAAATGCTGATGAGGGAGAGTGAAGGGGGACTAACCGGGGTATTTGGCTTAGTACATAGGGAAAGAGAAGCGCGGAAAATACGCATCGCCGAAGAAAGGATGCAAAACCTGAAATGGATTCCAACATCATCCCTGTTCGGGAGGGGGAGGAGGTTTGCCACCTAGAAGGGGGGCCAGATCATCTTGCGACAAAACCCAAAATGTACCGCCCGAATCATACTTTCGGCAAAACAAGAGAAGAACTTAGCGCAATGCAGAAACAAGAGCCCAAGGGGTAAAACGCGCAGTCATTTAGGGTCTCACTTACTAGTAGGAGAAGGCCTTAGTAAATCAGGCCCCTAAAAGGGTGGGGGGGGGGCAGACTTAAACTGAATCACCTTTTTTATTTCTGGGTCATAGACTGTAGACCAGGGGTGTCAAAGTCCCTCCTCCAGTCGGGTTTTCAGGATTTCCCCAATGAATATGCATGAGATCCATTAGCATACAATGATTGCGGCCCTCAAGGAGGGACTTTGACACCGTCTAAGCTCCCTCCAGCCTGTGGGATAGAGAATGATCCCAGCACCTTCCTCAGTGAATGAAGAAGGAAGGTGGCCAATTTCTATTTAAAAAAAGGGGTGAGGACTGAAGGTTTTGGAAGCAAGTCCCAAAAAGGTTCTGGGTCTGTAACTCCAGTTCTTGGCCCAGGAAAGATATGGCTCCCATATAGGCCCCCAGAGGATGGGGTAAAGGATTGGCTGCAAGAAAACAAGAGATGCTTTTGAAAAGGACGAAATAAAACCTAAAAATAGACGCAGGGAAATATGGCTGTTAGATCCCAGATAAAGATGATCAGCGGTGCCGAGAGGCAGCTCAGAACCGACGACTTCCGGTTCCACATTTTCTGGCTTTGAGGGGAATCAGAAATGAGCCCCAAAGCCTTTTAAATATACAGCGAAAGACAATTGAAATAATTTACTAATATCGACAAATACTTTCTGTCACTGTAAAAAAAAAACCAGAATTAGAAAATCCACTTCTGGAGGACGTAGCTGGTGTATTTGGCAAAGCAAATAATTATTTCGTCTATTTCTAGTTTTTTGCCTTTTCCGCTTACTAAATGCAGTGAAATATGAAAAAAGGACTTAACATTATTACGTATGGCATATTGTATTAAAAAAAAAAAAAGAACTAGAGAAGGAAATAAAATCCAACCAAGCAAGGTAGCAGAAGAAAAAGTTAAAACATAATCGTTATTCCAAGCCATTCGAGTCCTTGACTCGCTAGAAATCATTTTATTCTAAGTCAAATTATTTTTTTGTACCCGCAAATGTCAGTTACCCGAAAGCAGAATCTTTCTTTAACTTCTATCTATCCTAATTGTGTCCGGAAAGAGAAAAGTGATTCCTTTACGTTAGTACACGAACTTATAGCAGAAATGGAAAAGTCCATTCCAGACACCAGGAGCAAAACAAGAAAACCTAAAAGCAACTAAAACGATTTCCAGTCCCCTTTCCAATCGCTTTCTTGCATTTTTTCCGTCCTCTCCCAACCCTATTTTCGGTATCAAGAACTCACCTTTTGTTTGTCACTAGATAGCTTCTGACTGAATTAATTTGATATAACTTTAAATAACAGATATTTAATTGTCAGCTTACTTTATCCGTTTTGCAATGATTCTTTGAGTTCTAGAACCTAAGTCTAAAATAATTCGATTTATCCAACTGGTACATTTTTCTGCTGCTGACCTGCAGTTTTTTAGAATAAATTCTTTAGGAATCAGTAGACACTTATATTTGCAAAAGCAAAACGTGTCTTATGAATACCGGGGGGGGGGGGGGTCTTTACATCCAAACGAATTAATCGGAGATGCTGAGAAAATTGTTCTGTTCCCCCCTGCAAACTACGGACTTCTTTTTTCACTGAACTGTCATTGTTTGTCCTGAATTGATTTTAGGAAAAATGTCAAGTGTTTTCTTCCGGAAACCTATAAGCGCTTATGATAGTCAGAACACAGCTTGAGCTACGAAAATCGTTTAGAGAAGTACAAGGAAAAGTTAAAAACCGAAGATATTTAGTGAACTGGCATTTTAATTTGGCATTGCTTTCAAGAAAAAAAAGGTCTGTTCTTAAAATAGAATCCGATGTCAATGAACAAGGACAGTTTTCAGATCTCCCTAGATCAACGAATCTAAAGTGTCACCTCATTGGTTCTTCATTTTCTCGATTGGGATGCCAAGAGATCACGAATGTGATGGAACTTTGAACTAGAAAATGACCACTATTGGTCCTTCTTGGCGTTGAGCTGATCCACAGTGTTTTGCTCAACAGAGCTCTTGAGGGTAGGGACGGAGATTGCTCATTCCAGCTGCTTCAAACGATATGCAAATAGGTGTGCAAAGGAATTAGCCAGACTTCTTCGTGGGCGCAGATTTCCGTTAGTGATTGAAATCTCAACTCCCGCATTTCGCAATCCCCAGAGCCCAGGTCCCTCCGGTATGGTCTCTCCTTTCTAGCTGAGCATTGTAAATCTCTTTTTCATAACTGGACGTCACTCTTTAATTAATTAGTTAATTAATTGCATTTAAATGCCGCGCCTAAGTACCTAAGATTACAAGTTCACATACACAAATTTTAAACATATCCAAAAAAATAATAATAAAAATTATTGAACATTAAAAAATAATACTAATAGATAGACAAGCAAAAAACCCCAAAGAAACCCAGAAACCAATCACTGGAATTAGCACATGACCTGCAGGGATTCTTCTGGAGAAAACCATTCCACGACTCCAGGGATTCCTCAGGGAATATTAAGAAGGCTTCAACTTCAAACTAGACTTGCTCTTCTACTTAAGCCAACTCCGAGGAGTGTTTATCATAAGACTAGCCCTACTGGGTTGGACCAGCGGTTTCCAACAGGGGCCAACCCAAGTCACAAGTGCCCACTGCTACTATGAATTAGTTCTACAGCGCCATCAAATACAGAGTCTCAAAGAAGTCCCTGCTTGAAAGAGCTTACAATCTAGACAAACAAACACCATGTCATGGCTACACTTAAGTATCTGGAAGAAGCCCCTAATACTAACAAGATTCCAGAATACCAAAGAGTAACAGCATTCCATGTCTGTCTCAATAGCAGACTATAGACTTTTCCTCCAGCAACTTGTCGAAACCTTTTTAAAACCCAGTTACCACATCCTCTGTCAGCCAGTTCCAGAGCTTAACTATTCTTTGAGTGGAAAACGAAAGAAACGGTCATCCGTTAAAAAAATAATAAATAATCGACAGATACCCTAAAACTTCCACTATGACACATATCCATCCATGCAAAAACACATAAAGCACAAATTTGCACTGAAAGCAGATAGAGTTTGGTTGTGGGATGGGGCGTGACGCAAAAACCGCTGCTCAGTTTGCTTGTGAGGGGGTGGGGGTTTCTTGTGAAGTGCCATCCACTCGTGCTCGAGTCCTAGGGGGGGGGGGGAGAGATACATAGTGGCAATGAAAAAGTGATGTTTGCATGCAGAGAATGAAGCAGTTGTCTCAAGTGGGCTCGGCTTTTGCAATAGTTTTAATCAGCCGGTTCAACCCATTGGGAATCTTAACTTCATCTCCCAGCCTGAATCCAGCGGTTGCACCTCTGGCCTCTGCTTTGCACGCTTGACTGTCACGAAAGGGTCACGTTTCCATCCGAGTGCTTAGGCTCCTCCTCCTTGAGAGTCAAATGCTTTTCTGTACCATCCCTGTAACAATGTCAGATGAACATATTTGGTTATTTCCATCTCCATCTGCCCCCCCCCCCCCACTACACCAGAGTTGTTCACGTGTAATTCATATAGTTCAGAAATAGTTTGGCATTAGGAAAAGGTTTTTATTCAGATTATGTACCAGAATATTTTATTTAATCTCTTCTCCTCCTAGTGCTTCATTCCCCCCTTACAAATATATATATAGTAAAAAAAAAAAAAAAAAAAAATCAATGTCTTGTCGATCCATTTCAGGTTTTATTAAAGGAACGCTCCACTCGTTCACCCAGCCTGGTCTTCTTCCCATAATCCATTGCAGCACATTTCCATCTATATTATTTTATGCTGCACTTTAAAAGGGGTCTTGTGTGTTGGCAGCACCTTTATAGATACCAAATTGATTGAGGCATGAAAGTTGATTCTTCTCCTCCACAGGCCACCTTCCCTCTTATATATATGGGTCCATTAAACATTGCTTTTCTGCTCCAGGTTTAAGGCCACCAGAGCTCGACAAAATGTGTCAGAGGCCAAAAGAACACGATTTTCTCTTCTCCTTTTGCTTTTGGAAATTTACATGGACCACATGAAGAAAGAAATGAAAGTTCTGGAACCCTCCATGACTGAACCCTTCATTTCAATGGTGGCCACTTCGTTCCTTCATAGGAATTGGCAATTGTGGCTCTCTAATTTATATCATTTTACAAATGAGTATTTTGAAGAATAATCACCCTGGTGACTTTCATCTATCCTGTTGCTGGTATTGAGGGGGGGGGGGCACCTAATTCTCTCTCATATTAAAATAAGTCTAAGGCTGCTGCCTAAGATCCTTTTTTCTTCTTCTGAGGGTCAGATACCGGCTTGGAAAGAGGCAGGAGAAAAGAATGGGTACCTTTAAAACAATAAAGGAGGCAAAGAGCTAACAAAAGCCTCTTGGTTGCCAAGGCGAATCTGTCAATACAGCATTGACCTGACCAATTCGACATATACAATTATATACTGTATATCTACACACACAATGCATGTCTTTTCTTTTGTGAGCCTTAGCTTCTGGGAACCCTGATATCATTTATTGCTGTAAGAATAATCGTGAATCAACAGCACGATTTGGTGTTCAGTTTTTGTATGAGTATTGCTGAAGGACTGATCAGAAGCAAGACCAGCTCATATTTTCAAAACACAAACTAACTATGGAATTAAACCGACTTATTCCTTTTTTTGAGATATCCATCTTATAAAATGGCGAAGGTATTTTTTGTAAACCTGTTTCTCCCATATGGTAACAGAAAAGCAACAGTCGAAAAACAGGATTTTGGAATTGGAGATCATAGACCAAAACCAAAACTGCAGGGCAATATACAGGGTGCAGGAATTTATTTGAACTGAAAATTTATTAAAAACATGTAAAACACATATAAAACAAGTACATGAGCTACAGTAAATATATCCCAAAACTGGTCCTAATGTTCAAGTGGACTGAAACATGTTGGCAGATAAAGGCCAAATGGCCCATCCAGAGCATCCATTATCTCCTCCTCTCCCTATTGGCTAAGGCTCTTAACATTTGCATCTCCTCTTCCTATTGGCTAAAGCTCTTTACACCTGCATTGTGAGGTCATAGAGATTTATGGTTATAGAAACATGATGGTAGATAAAAGCCAAATGGCCCATCCAGAGCATCCATTATCTCCTCCTATCCCTATTGGCTAAGGCTCTTAACATTTGCATCTCCTCTTCCTATAGGCTAAGGCTCTTTACATCTGCATTGTGAAGTCATAGAGCTTTAGGGTTATAGAAACATGATGGCAGATAAAGGCCAAAAGGCCCATCCGCAGCATCCACTATCTCCTCCTCTCCCTATTGACTAAGACTCTTAACATTTGCATCTCCTCTTCCTATAGGCTAAGGCTCTTTCCACCTGCATTGTGAAGTCATAGAGCTTTAGGGTTATAGAAACATGATGGCAGATAAAGGCCAAAAGGCCCATCCGCAGCATCCACTATCTCCTCCTCTCCCTATTGGCTAAGGCTCTTAACATTTGCATCTCCTCTTCCTATTGGCTAAGGCTCTTTCCACCTGCATTGTGAGGTCATAGAGCTTTAGGGTTATAGAAACATGATGGCAGAGAAAGGCCAAATGGTCCATCCGCAGCATCCACTATCTCCTCCTCTCCCTATTGACTAAGGCTCTTAACATTTGCATCTCCTCTTCCTATAGGCTAAGGCTCTTTCCACCTGCATTGTGAGGTCATAGAGATTTATGGTTATAGAAACATGATGGCAGATAAAGGCCAAATGGCCCATCCACAGCATCCACTATCTCCTCCTCTCCCTATTGACTAAGGCTCTTAACATTTGCATCTCCTCTTCCTATAGGCTAAGGCTCTTTCCACCTGCATTGTGAAGTCATAGAGCTTTAGGGTTATAGAAACATGATGGCAGATAAAGGCCAAATGGTCCATCCGCAGCATCCACTATCTCCTCCTCTCCCTATTGGCTAAGGCTCTTAACATTTGCATCTCCTCTTCCTATAGGCTAAGGCTCTTTACACCTGCATTGTGAGGTCATAGAGCTTTAGGGTTATAGAAACATGATGGCAGATAAAGGCCAAATGGTCCATCCGCAGCATCCACTATCTCCTCCTCTCCCTATTGGCTAAGGCTCTTAACATTTGCATCTCCTCTTCCTATAGGCTAAGGCTCTTTCCACCTGCATTGTGAAGTCATAGAGCTTTAGGGTTATAGAAACATGATGGCAGATAAAGGCCAAAAGGCCCATCCGCAGCATCCACTATCTCCTCCTCTCCCTATGAGATCCCAGGTGCCTGTCCCTTGCTTTCTTGAATTCAGACACAGTGATGGATTTGAAATTTTGTCTGCTATGTCAAAAGCAGTTTACACTGACAAGAAATTTGCTTCTTGCTTAAGATTATTTTAAGATGTGTTAAAATCTTTTCCAAAGGAGGGAGGATGGTAGAACTAGAGGACATGAACTGAGGTTGCAGGGGGAATGACTCAACAATAACTCAGGAAGTACTTTTCAGGGAGATGGTGGTAGATACCTGGTATCAATACTCTAACGATTGGCCAGATGTGTGCAAATCTTTTCGGTTCTAAAACCCAACAATTTTCCAGGTTTACAAGTATTTTTGTGAGCGATACTCCTAGAATGTATAAGCAATTGCTCACTTGCTCCGCTTAGAGGGAACATAGTCTGGCATATCCTTCCTCAGGAAGGGATGGAGAGGAAAAGAGTAACCCATATGGAAGGCATGGAACCAAACAAGCTTAGTGGTGATAACAGGGGATGTGAAACCAGCACTCCCTCTGGCCATTTACCCTATATTAGATTACAGAGTGATACTTATTATAAGAAAAACAGTCAGAGTTTTTTGGTATAAAAATGGGCCGCAGCTTTGTTTATTGGTGAGATAGATAGATCAGTACACCTGAGCAAATTACAGATTTAATAAATGAACAAAGCACCAACCGGACCACTGCCTTATCAGCAAATAGTCCAATAAAGCAAATCAACCGAATGCACTGGCCTTAACAGCCAAAGCAAGTACAGTACGTGGAGTACCATGTGCTATAAGGCCCCAACTTCTACTGCCGGGTGAATATTAAAGGACTTCCTTTGAACGCACCCTTACGTAAGTACACCTCCCCCCAAAAACTGTGACAACAGAAACAAATTAGCCATATCATTCTCAAACTGTGGGTGGGTGGGTGGGCAGGAAAATCTGGATACCTCTGAGGAGCAGGAAGGAAATTTCCAGATCTCAGAGGGGCCCTGAACAAAAACCCCACTTTAGCCTAATCTCAAACACTCGAAAGGAAGGCTCCCGTTGGAGGAGCTCTCCTGCCACATTCAAACATTTTTTCTCACCCAATATTGGCTGGCCTCACTCTACCAGAAACTGCCTGAACTCAAATACTGACCATCTCAAAGCCCCCTCCCCCCAGGAACAGGACCTACCCCAGCCTCCCCCCAATTACTGACTGGCTCTGGACAAGCCTATTGCCCTATTTAACTTAGATGACAATACCAGTAATTCCAAAAGCAAAGACTTCTATGATCTGTGCCCTGAAAAAGGCAAGGACAAACCAAGGTCAAGTAACTATGAGTTCATCTTATTGGGCCACTAGATGGAGCTTGTGGTGGCTCCTCCTTTGTGCCTTTTTTTCAAATGAAATAAGCAATGCTGAATAGATTCAGAGTCTTAGTTTAGAAAGGAATTCCATCTTTTGTTTTATTTTAACTTCCCCCTACCCCCCCCCCCCCCTGAGTGAGCCCACTGGAAATCAAGCTGGATTCCAATAACCTTAGAGGGATGGTATAGGTGTGTGTGTGTGGTTACAGCATTTACAACATCCATTTAAATGTTTGTGCATAGGGGAGAGGAGAAGCCCAAATATACACATCTAGGCTATTAATTTATTCATTCTCCCAGTGGGCTTACAATCTATCTAATGTACCTGGGGCAATAGGGGGTGACCTGCCCAGGGTCGCAAGGAGCAGCGTTGGTTTGAACCCACAACCTCAGTGCTGAGGATGGAGATTTAACTTCTGCACCAGTCTAGAAATCAAAATGTAGTAAAAGTGAGCCAAGTATAGGACAAACAAGCCATTGTGACATCACTACTTAGGCATTGGTGGAATGAAGCATTATGACATCACAATGTCAGCTCTGGTTACCGGAGACAGAAATTTTTCATGCTATTTATTTATTCAGTTTTCTCCCAAGGGACCCAGAATGGTTTACTTGAATTTATTCAGGTACTCAAGCATTTTCCCCTGTCTGTCCCAGTGGGCTCACAATCTATCTAATGTACCTGAGGCAATGGGGGGATTAAGTGACTTGTCCAAGGTCAGAAGGAGCAGTGGGGTTTGAGGCTGTAGCTTTAACTGCTGCACCACTCTAGAATTCAAAATGTAGTAAAAGGGAGCTAAGTATAGGACAATCAAGCCATTGTGACATCACTGCTGAGGTTGGCTCTTATTGGTGGAATGAGGCATTATGACATCACAATCTCAACTCTGGAATGTTGCTACTCTTTGGGTTTCTGCCAGGAACTTGGGACCTGGGTTGGCCACAGGATATTGGGCTTGATGGATCTTCCATATGTCCCAGTATGACAATTCTTATGTTCTATGTGAGCCAAGTATAGGACAATCAAGCCATTGTGACATCACTGATAAGATTGGCTCTTAGGGATTGGTGGAATGAAGCATTATGATGTCACAATTTCAGCTCTGGTTATCAGAGGATGAAACTTTCACACTATTTATTTATTCCATTTTCTATATTTTTCTCCCAGGGGAGTTCAGAACAGTTTACATGAATTTATTCAGGTACTCAAGCATTTTTCCCTGTCTATCCTGGTGGGATTAAGTGACTTGCCCAGGGTCACAAGGAGCAGCGTAGGTTTGAACCCACAACCTCAGGGTGCCGAGGCCGTAGCTTTAACCACTGCACCACACTCTCCCTTAGGCTAACGTGTACAAGCCTTGGGCAAAAGAATCTTCAGAATCTCTTGCGCCCTTCATTTGAAAAAGAGATTCAGTACCTATAAATCTCACTAAGGGACATTTAGATGTGGAATAGAAAACCAAGCAGAGACTCCAATATTCTAAACCTACTGGTTTAGCATTTAACGATCAATGCTAAACCAATTTAGCTCATAATATCTGACCGCGGTCTTTTCCGTGCTTCATAGAGGCCTCCAACTCTGCTATGCAAATGTAGTACAACGAGGACATGAATATTAAAATGAGCACTCCGAGCGATGCCCTAACATTGCCTGGTGATGCACTAAATGAAGCACTGGCCTTTAATGAGCCAAAATTACTGACAGGTCCGGAGGTGCTGGTAGTGTGTTAAAGGCACATCTGTAGCAACTCTGGGCTGCAGATTCCAGAAACTGAAAAAACAGGATTCATTTTTCTTATGGAAGGCCATATACACATGTATTATAATTGCGTCTCAAGCGTGTGTATTAAAGACATGTCTCATACATGCCTATTAAAAGCTGCTGATTGCTTGAGATGTGGAAGTTGAGAAAAAAGCATTCACATTTGCATGGGTTGCTGGCACTTCTCTGCTTCCCCCTCCCGTGCCTTTGACGCGCTACAAGCAGGCCTGCCTATGATTGGCGCTCATGCATAACTATGACATAGCTTTTCCTGGCGCATAAATACATTTGTGCCTCTATCCGTGAACTATTCTGCGTATGTGTTGGTCGCTTTCTCTTACAACCGATCGGATGGACCTCCACAAATCTCATTTGCATGCAAAGTTGTTTGAACATTGGACAATTTACTGGATCCACAGACTAACAGAAGAGCATCTCTCCCAGGTCACGTCACTGACCCTTGTCCAGTTATATGAGTGGAAGGCAGCAGGATTTTTACTGTATTTGTATTAGTCAGTAGTCAGCAATCATGTGTCCAAGGTTCTCTTTATGACTTGAGATATACTGTCAATGAAACTCACAATGGAAAATATCGATCTTGAGGTAAATTGTGACGTTCAGAGAATGTTGCAGGAAGGAAAAAAATATTGTAGGAAAGGGTTCCTCATCGAAGTCGTTTCTATATTCTTTTTCCTTCTGGAAAATGATTGGCCTCATCCAGCAGGTGCTTCTAGCTGCCAGGTGCCTCTTGTCAACCATAATTTCGAGTTCAGGTTTCAGTCTACACTGTGGTATTTGGGGAAAGACTCTAATTGCAACCAGCTGCTCATCACTCAGGAGAAAACCCAACTCTGCATCTGCCAGCCTCAAGCAGGTCATTTTCTAGGACCCTCTTTCTCTTCATCCTGGTGATCACAGTATGTTTCAGATGTGTGATTTGGTGACTTGCCACTTGTCTTGAACTGACAGATTCTGGAAGCTGCAGCTGTCTCCTTACCTACGGTCAGTTCAAATAAATTCCTGCACCCTGTATATTGCCCTGCAGTTTTGGTTTTGGTCTATGATCTCCAATTCCAAAATCCTGTTTTTCGACTGTTGCTTTTCTGTTACCATATGGGAGAAACAGGTTTACAAAAAATACCTTCGCCATTTTATAAGATGGATATCTCAAAAAAAGGAATAAGTCGGTTTAATTCCATAGTTAGTTTGTGTTTTGAAAATATGAGCTGGTCTTGCTTCTGATCAGTCCTTCAGCAATACTCATACAAAAACTGAACACCAAATCGTGCTGTTGATTCACGATTATTCTTACAGCAATAAATGATATCAGGGTTCCCAGAAGCTAAGGCTCACAAAAGAAAAGACATGCAGTGTGTGACATACATAGTAACATAGTATGTCACACACTGCATGTCTTTTCTTTTGTGAGCCTTAGCTTCTGGGAACCCTGATATCATTTATTGCTGTAAGAATAATCGTGAATCAACAGCACGATTTGGTGTTCAGTTTTTGTATGAGTATTGCTGAAGGACTGATCAGAAGCAAGACCAGCTCATATTTTCAAAACACAAACTAACTATGGAATTAAACCGACTTATTCCTTTTTTTGAGATATCCATCTTATAAAATGGTGAAGGTATTTTTTGTAAACCTGTTTCTCCCATATGGTAACAGAAAAGCAACAGTCGAAAAACAGGATTTTGGAATTGGAGATCATAGACCAAAACCAAAACTGCAGGGCAATATACAGGGTGCAGGAATTTATTTGAACTGAAAATTTATTAAAAACATGTAAAACACATATAAAACAAGTACATGAGCTACAGTAAATATATCCCAAAACTGGTCCTAATGTTCAAGTGGACTGAAACATGTTGGCAGATAAAGGCCAAATGGCCCATCCAGTGCATCCATTATCTCCTCCTCTCCCTATTGGCTAAGGCTCTTAACATTTGCATCTCCTCTTCCTATAGGCTAAGGCTCTTTACAACTGCATTGTGAAGTCATAGAGCTTTAGGGTTATAGAAACATGATGGTAGATAAAAGCCAAATGGCCCATCCAGAGCATCCATTATCTCCTCCTATCCCTATTGGCTAAGGCTCTTAACATTTGCATCTCCTCTTCCTATAGGCTAAGGCTCTTTACAACTGCATTGTGAAGTCATAGAGCTTTAGGGTTATAGAAACATGATGGCAGATAAAGGCCAAAAGGCCCATCCGCAGCATCCACTATCTCCTCCTCTCCCTGTTATTAAGTTCCAGCCATGAGTTTATAGGAGGGATGCTGGACCCTTCGACTGCCTGGAGGTGGGACAGAAGCGTAGACCTCTCATAGCTCCATCCCTGGCAGTATTCAACTCCAGGCTAAAAGCCCACTTTTTCCAGGTTGCTTTTAACTCCTACCCCAAACTCATTTGTAAAGCACCCATGCCTGAGAAAATCCCTAGTCTTCAACTTGTCCTATTTGTTTGATTAGGTTGTAAGCTCTTCTGAGCAGAGACTGTATCCTTGATGTGTAGATCTAGTTGTAGTAATAGCAGTCATTCTGAAGTGAATGTTGATTCTCTTGGTCCAGGAGAGGCCTCAAGACGAGAGAAATTCACACAGCAATAGGAGTCGTTCCATCACTCCTTACTGCATCCTTTTTCTTTTGATCCTGCCTTTTCAAAGGTTGCTCAGGGTTGCATCCAGCATTTTTAGAATTCAGATATCATAAGTCTCTTCCCCAAAGAGCTTACAAGCTTACTAACCACCAAAGTCATAAGGAGTGCTGGAGGGGGAATTTAAACTCCTGTTCAAAAGCATCTCAGCTCCATGGTCAAAAGAGTTTTCCTCATTTTCACTTCTTTTCGTATTATCCCGAAATCCTAATACAACATAGTGGCTTGAAAAGTGACTCTGCTCCAGAAAGCGAATAACTAGCCACTCACTCCACACCTGAAATAGCCTTCTGTACACCCTGTAACTAAGAGCAGCTCCTCAGTACATACCATTTGCTTTCAGTTTGGCCACCCACTGATTTCTCCCAAAGCCTTTGTCCTATCCAGCGTGTCTATAAGTCTGAACTTGCCCCACATACCCAGCTACCTATTAAGATGTTTCGCTGACATTGTGAGTATTGTATGAGTGTTATTTGGTTGTTTTAATGATGTCTATTCAGGTGTTTCATTTATTTTGTGATGACATTGTAAACATCGTATCTAAATTATATAAATGCTGTTCCATACTGACTGGTATGGAATGGGTAGATGTGAATCACTTGTTCACTCTAAGTAGTAGCTACTAAGTAGTAGATTTAAAACAAAACAGAGAAAATATTTCTTCACTCAACGTGTAATTAAACTCTAGAATTTGTTGCCAGAGAATGTGGTGAAAGCAGTTAGGTTAGCGGGGTTTAAAAAAGGTTTGACTAATTTCCTTACACAGAAGTCCATAAGCAATTATTAAGATGCTTATTCCTAGGATAAGCTGCATAAAATCTGCTTTACCTCTTGGAATCCTGCCAGTTACTTGTGACTTTGGTTTTGCAGGCTGGACCGCGACTGCTAAGGTCTATTGCATGGCCTATCCATATGCTCCAATCCGGAAATTAGAGTTCAAGAAATGGTAATTAATTAGATTGGCAACGCAGGGTTTCAGGGAAGCAGTTTTAAAACACGTGAGGATTGATGTAGAGAGTTCCATTTGGAGGCTAAGCATTTTTTTCCAATGGTTATAGGTGAGGCATTGTTTAATGAAGACAAGTTATGTGGACGCTATGATGCATATTGGTGGTTCAGGATTATGGGATTTTTGTGTGGGTCTTATAGGACAATAAAAGGTCTCCTGTGAGGGAGTCAGGGATTCTCCCTCACGAATGATGCTATTATATCAATGGGCAGCAGAGGGTGATGGTTCAGTAAGCTGGCAGTTAGGTTATCCTCCAGGAGGTGGCACTAACTGGCCAGAACAGGTCCTGCCTGACTCAGGCAGCAGCAGTATATCTGTTTCAGTTTGGAATTCATTCAGGGAGAGCCCCTGGGAGGAGAGTCCCAGAAGGAAGAGACTTCTCTGAGTTTAGAGAGAGATTTTCCCTGGCTAAGGCCTGAGAGGAGCCCTGGGAAAGAATGGAGAGAGACTGTGCAGAAGATATGGTTCATGGTAGTGTGGCTAAGGTAAGCCCCTAAAATATTGGAGTGAAGACTTGTATTCTGAGAGTTAGACAGAGTTAAAACTGTGCTAAAGAGACTTTTGGCTGCCCGCCTGTGTTTGGGGCAGGGCAGTTGGTGTTTCTGTTCAGAATCTTTAATTCTTGTTGGTTGAAAAATCCAACTGTTCCTTAACCCTGTGAAAATAACAGGACTGGTTTACACTGCAAATAAATTCTGTGTGCAGCATTTTCCTGGAATTCCTGTCACACTCCTCAGTGTATTTAAGAGAATGATTGCACGTGTGTACTGCAGCAGATGCGAGGGAGCATGATGGGTGATGCTTGGAGAAAGGCCTGCGCTGTCAGCTTCTATAGCTCAAGCATTGGGTCTACCAGACCCCTTAGAAGGTTTCTAGATTGTCCGTCTGCACATGGCTCCAGTAAATCTGATGTAGGTACCTTTTATCATCTGTTGCTGTCAAGACAAAACATTAGCCATACCCCAAATTCAGTGCACTCCAAAAAGAGGCATTTCCATTAGAGGCTGACAGATCTGAAGCTGACAGCTTTCAGTCATAACCGAAGTCTCAAGTTCACGTGTGTGAAAGTGAACCAGTGAGGGCCGCTAGGGATCGTCAGAGCTTGCAATTTGCATCACCCTGCTAAACCTACAATGTCCAAGCCAGAATATAATAATTTCAACAATGAAAGAATATTTTAGGCTCCACAACATGGACCACAATTCATGAAAATTAAAAGAAAGAGTAATGGTGGCTGTTCCATGCGAGCCCTGGCTTAGGCTCTGCCCTCTCTCCCTGTCACTCCTGGCCGATGTCAGCAAGACGTCACAGAAAGTCCTGGTGTGGAGCCTGGAGAGGGGGCGGAGCAGCAGCATCATAGCAGGAGGATGAATTTTAAGCAGAGGCTGTTCTTGCTACACAGGATGGACACCCAATCGGATCAGACTGCATGAATGGTGAGCGAGCAGCAGTCAACTTCTGCAGAAGACAGAGGCCGCACCAGGGGTGATGGCACCCCTCTCCGTCCTCTTCTCTGCCCCATCCACTCCTTCCTTGCCCATTCTCCCTACTTCTTGAACATTCCCAGCGCAAGCAGCAGGTTGGGCTTGCTGCTCATGCAGGGAATGTTACAGAGATACGTGAGGAGGGCAGTGCCCCCACCAAGACAGCACCTGGGGCAGGCTGTCCCCCCTTCCTATGCCACTGTCATCATCTCACCCCAGTTCAGTGAACCTGACTCACATCCTTCTAGTGCAGTGCCCCGTAAACTTTTTAAAGGCGCGGCATGCTAAACTTGGGGCCGCAGCTGGATGGCATTTGGAAATGTGCAGATCACATCAACATGTGCGGAAGCTCTAGACGGAGCCCTGAGCCTGCAATTACTACGCCAGTAGGGGGTGCTGGAGGAGGTGAGGTGCCAGCCGACTGCCTACAAGAAGCACATCCTGTAAGCACTGGTACCTCTCCTCCTCGCCAGCATCTTGTGGCCCACAATTTGCAATACACTGTTCCAGTGGAAGCAACACTGTACAGAAGAGGCCCTCTCACGCCTACATTGTTTGCTTTTCTGACAGCTTCAGACGAGGAGCCTACACTGATCCCCAGAGACTGGCATCTTCCACATGATTGGCATACTGAAGAGCCTTTGACCACTTGCTCCGGTTGTGGATCATTTCATCCCACATTACATCACAGATGCATGACAGGGGCATTACAAAAACACTGAGCCCCTCATGCATCATAGGCTTCACATTCTTTGCTAAACTTCATGGATGGGGCAACCCACAGGCCAGCTTCCAGATGAGAATTCTGTGGAAGGGCCAGGCTAGGTATATCCCAACCCCATCACCCATCAGTTCTTGCAAAGGGGTTGCTGAGAAAACAGCAACAAACTCTAGTCACCTCACCCTATATATATATATCTATAAATAAATAGTATATATGCAGCAGCTACACAAGCGAACAAGAGAGAAAAGCTGGAACTTTGATGGTTGCTTGTAAAGTCTGTGGTGTGATATGTATTAGCCGCTGAGAGCTGTTCCTAAGTGGCTTTGTCTAAGTCTAGACGGGAGGTGGGGACCAGGACCTGTCTTCTGCTTGGGGTGCAGACCATCAGCCACAGGCCCCCTTCGTTAAAACTGCTGCTTGGCAACTGTCTCGTGTTCTGGCAGGATTTTGCCATTCTTGGGTCAGGCACATGGCTGAGAAGACAGGAGGGGAGGTGAAAGGACCATTGGGGCCTAGGCCACAGGACTGTCTGGATCTATCAGCAATTGTGGTTATTTGACATACTGCCTTTGTGCATTGGTAGCGCTACCAATCGTCAACATTTTTTTATCCTTTCGACTTTTTCTTCGCTCCCTGCAACAATGCATCTGCTTTTCATTAATGTGATGTAACTACTATTCTGTATACTTCCTTATGGGCCTTGAACCTGTATTGGAGTGCGATACAGAAATTCAGATCAGATTAGCTCTTGCGCCAATCTCATAACCTTCAGTTAAGGTAGTGTCCTAGCCATACCTCTCCTAATTTTTTTATGCAATAAATAAAGTCCAGCAGCTGCTCCACTTTGGAGGCACCCTGAAAGAAAGGTCTTTTGTGTTCAGTTTTAGAAGCTGAAGGTCCTGGAGCATTAGCCACTCACCTTCGAGTGTGATATCTTTCTCTCTGGTGCAGGAATCTCGCTAAAACGGAGTGTAGGTCTCCATAGTGACCCTGTGTTACTGTGAAGAGCAACATTTCCCTTGTCTGTCTCCATGGTGATGCTCTATCTCATCTATATGAAGGTCAGCATATTGCATGGCGGAGAGGATTTTCCATGCTCAGTGCAACGCCAGAGTCTCCATGGAGATACTGCAAACATTGACAATTTGACTTTTGTAATGTGTTAGATTTTCACTAGTCAGTTAGAAACCTAAAAACTCCAAGAACATAAAATTACCTATAGAATAAAAATATTTCCATGGGTAGCATGGACAAACTCATGTACATTGTTTTATTTTTATATATCTATTTTTTAACTTATTTGCTGGCTCCCCTGATCTCATCGAATACCAGAGTTATAATCTGAGCTCTCATAGCAGAGAGATTAAATGCATTCTTTGCTGAAGATGTGGTGCCAGAAACGTCACATTTTTGATAGGTTTTCATCAAAAAATACATTGGTAAGGTAACATTGTAATAGAAAAGGAAAGTGAAGGAGTGTGGCCCATGATATTATGTGTTTTAACAAAAAAACACTTCCCTCTATTAATAATAAAGACTCCGCTGTCTTTCCACAAGTAGGACACGTGGACACGCTGGAACCAAGAAAGCACCTACTAAAAACCTTTTGGTGAAATTGAGTTTCACCATGAATAATTTTTGAATATTTAAAAAAATAAGCTTAAGGATTAGAAACATAGAAATAGACGGCAGATAAGGGCCACGGCCCATCTAGTCTGCCCACCCCAATGACCCTCCCCTACCTTTCTCTGTGAATAGATCCCACGTGTATCCCATTTGGCCTTAAAATCAGGCATGCTGCTGGCCTCAATAACCTGAAGTGGAAGACTATTCCAGCGATCAACCACCCTTTCAGTGAAAAATAATTTCCTGGTGTCCCCGTGCAGTTTCCCGCCCCTGATTTTCCACGGATGCCCCCTTGTTGCCGCAGGACCCTTGAAAAAGAAGATATCTTCTTCCACCTCGATGCGGCCCGTGAGATACTTGGATGTCTCGATCATGTCACCCCTCTCTCTGCGTTCCTCGAGTGAGTACAGCTGCAACTTATCCAGCCGTTCCTCGTACGGGAGATCCTTGAGTCCCGAGACCATCCGGGTGGCCATTCTCTGGACCGACTCCAGTCTCAGCACATCCTTACGGTAATGCAGCCTCTAGAATTGCACACAGTATTCCAGGTGGGGCCTCACCATGGATCTATACAATGGCATAATGACTTCAGGCTTACGGCTGACAAAACTCCTGCGTATGCAACCTATGATTTGCCTTGCCTTGGAGGAAGCTTGCTCCACTTGATTGGCAGTCTTCATGTTCTCACTGACGATCACCCCTAAGTCTCGTTCTGCTTCAGTTCTTGTTAGGATCTCGCCATTAAGGGTGTAAGTCTTGCAGGGATTTTGGCTGCCCAGGTGCATGACTTTGCATTTTTTGGCATTGAAGCTGAGTTGCCAGGACCTAGACCAGTGCTCCAGTAGGAGTAGGTCGTGCATCATGTTGTCGGACATTGAATTTATGTCTGTTGTGCTTTTGCCCACTACATTGCTTAGTTTGGCGTCATTGGCGAATAATGTTATTTTACCTCGCAGCCCTTCTGCCAAGTGTCTTATAAAGATGTTGAATAGGATCAGGCCCAGGACCGAGCCCTGCGGCACTCCACTGATTACCTCCGTCATTTCGGAGGGGGTGCCGTTCACCACTATCCTCTGAAGCCTACCTCCAAGCCAGTTTCCAATGATTGGCTGCTGAGGTGGTTGGGGGGTTCACACCCTCCCCTCTATTGTGCCCCTTCATGTCTTTGAGCTATTCCTATCATATGTAAAACTGTTATTACAAAAAGTTACTTTATTATTAATAGAGGGAAGTGGGTTTTTTGTTAAACAAATTGGACATTTTCACTCCCTATTCCTAGGATACCATTGGGTATTTAGTTTTTTCCCTGTCATTTTTTGAGGTAGTTTTAAGAAGAACATGTGAAAATACATTGTTACTGAGAGGATGGTGGATGCCTGGAAGAGCTTACCAGTACAGTAGGGTTGTCCAGAAAACCCTGAAGATGGAAAAACTGCAAATTGAAGTTTCCCCTAGGAATTTGATTGTGCTTGATCAGAAAATAATTTAAAAACAATTTTAAAGCCCATCCTTGGTTGCCCAATGCCCATAAAGGTCAGCGTCACACCTTGTTGCAAGGAATTGATCAGCATCGTAGGCTTCATCCTGACTATCTTGAGGGTTTGAATTGCCATTGGTAGATCTATCACATGTTTAGCTATTAGCAAAGTATGTTAAATTTCTGTTATTTTTCATAATAAAGTGCAGATATTGAAGGTTTATTTAATAAAACACTGCTAAGTAGTTGTTGTTTTTCTATAAAATGTCTTTTTATTAATGCATCATTGCTGAGTGTGAAAACATAAAGTTATAACTATAATACCAAGAAATTTGCTCTTATATACTCTGTGTCTTTGAGCGACCCCAGCACGGGCTTTACTTTTCATTATTATTTTCTGATCAAGCACAATCAGATTCAAGGAAAAAACTTCAATTTGCAAAGTTTTCCAACTTTAGTGTTTTGGGGGCAGCAAAATAAACACACATATTTGGAACGGACAGTGAGAGCAGGTGAAGCTACTTGGCTGTTTGCTGAATCACAGGAGCAACAAAGAAAAAGCTTCAAGCCAATGGGCCGACTGCTGATCCAGCCAAAGACTGCTGATCCAGCCAAATGTTGGGCTTCATTTTCAAAAGAGAAAAATGTCCAGAAAGTGGCAGATGGATGGTTTTCTTGCCAAACCATCCAAATTGCTATTTTTGAAACCTATTTTCTACCGATTGCTATGTTGTTCGTCTGCAGTTTGTCTGTCATGGGAACACGTTAGAGGGATGGTATGGGTGGGAATGGGGTGGGCTTATGACTTGGACATTTTAAGAAAACATCTAGGGCACAATTTGGATATTTGGGGCTCGACCTATTTTAAAAACAAATAACAGCTGAATGACATCCTTCGCCTCGTCACTGACGCCCTCGCAACCCACAAAGATGTGAATGAAGCAGTGCATACAGCTGCAGAAGTTATGGCCAGTCCTAGTAGAGAAGCAAGCAGGTGGCCTCTATATCCCACCGTAACTGCATCACTTGTGGTGGAGAGAGCGAGTCCACTGTACAGGTGACACCTGCAGGCATAAGAGCTATTGTGTCCAGTAGGTTTTGGGGGCTGACCATAGGGTGCCCCACTGCTCTCCTGGTGACCAGTCTACTACCAATGCTGGCCCCTCTTTTGTGCACTAAGGTTGAACAGGTCTAGAGAGATATAAAGACATTTTGTGGTTTTGAAAATGACCATTTTCTCTACCCAGTTTTTGGACGTACTTCACAAAATGCCCAAACTCAAACTTAGATGTCATATTGAAAATGCCCTTCACATAACTTAGCAGTCAATCATTCTGGGGCCTCTTCTGTGTAATAGAAGTGCGAGTGATCGTTTAGAAGGTAAAATGTATTCTTTTGTAGATGATTTGCAACAGAGTAGAAAACAGAACATAAGAAGTGCCATCTCCGGATCAGACCTTCGGTCCATCAAGTCCGGCGATCCGCACACGCGGAGGCCCTCCCAGGTGTACACCTGGCATAATTTGTAGTCACCCATATCCTTCTATGCCTCTCATAAGGAGATGTGCATCTAGTTTGCTTTTAAATCCTAGGACGGTCATTTGCACAATAACCTCTTCGGGGAGAGCATTCCAGGTGTCCACCACTCTCTGCGTGAAACAGAACTTCCTGATATTCGTCTTGAATTTGTCTCCCCTCAGCTTCATTTCGTGTCCTCTTGTATGTGTGCAAGTGGACAATGTAAATAGTTTTTTCTGCTCTATTTTGTCAATTCCTTTCAGTATTTTGAAGGTCTCAATCATATCCCCTCGCAGTCTCCTTTTCTCAAGGGAGAACAATCCCAGTCTCGTGAGTCGATCTTTGTATTCCAATTTCTCCATTAGCTTTGTTGCTCGCCTCTGCACCCTCTCCAGCAGTTTTATATCCTTCTTTAGTTTGGGGGACCAGTGTTGGACGCAGTATTCCAAGTGGGGTCTGACCATTGCTCTATAAAGTGGCATTATGACCCTCTCCGATCTACTTGTGATTCCCCTCTTTATCATGCCCAACATCCTATTTGCTTTCTTTGCTGCCGCTGCACATTGTGCAGACGGCTTCAGGGTCCTATCTATCAGTTCACCCAGGTCCTTTTCTTGTTCGCTCTTACCCAGAGTTGCGCCTGACATTCTATACTCGTGTTCATTATTCTTACTGCCTAAATGCATTACTTTGCATTTCTCCACGTTGAACTTCATCGTGAATGTTAGAAGAATGGTCTGTTGTTTGGCAGTTAAAATATAATGCAAGAGTCGGGGGCGTAGTAAGGGGGGGTATCCCCGAGCGCCATATTGAAGGGGGTGCTAGCACTTCTCCTCCCCTCCCCCACCGCACATGTGCCTTCACTCTCCCGTACCGCTAGGTTTTCACTAGCGCGAGCAGCAGCAACAACCTGCTACTCACGCCATCCTCGGCCCTCCCTCTGATGTCATTTCCTGGTCCCGCAGGAAGCAAGTTGGATATGCTGCTCACACCAGGGAAATTAAAGAGGTACAGAGGAAGGGAAAGGGGAGCGGGGTAGAGAAGAGGGTAGGGCACCCCCACTATACCACTGCGTAGTGATGCAATTGGGGAGTGAAAATCCAAAGGAGCTGCATATGCTAGAGGGAGGGCACTTGGTTATGACTGTGTCCGAGGATCTCAAGGCTACGAAACAATGTGACAAAGCGGCGTCCGTAGCCAGAAGGATACTAGTCTACATCGAGAGAGGAATCGCCAGCAGAAAATGGGAGCTGCAGAGGCCCTGCTTGAAACACTCCTAACATTTAAAATTAGTCAATCAAAACTGCCTGCGTTTTGGGACACTTCTAGAACTACAAATCAGCATCTTTTTACAACAAAATATTTTCAGTGACAGCCCCTCAGCAATGGAATTATTTACCTATTCATCTTCAAAAGGAAAAAGTATTAGAAAGATTCAAAAGTTCACTAAAAAGCTTCCTTTTCACTGACGCTTTCAGGAATTAGTTTAGCCCCAACAAGATATATACTGTTCCTTTATAACTACAATGCTGTGATCCTCAAGAATAAGCATCTCTAGCTACCAGCGACCCCATCCCTTAATGGGTTTTTTCCCTTACTTGTTCTTTTTGTTATGAAATTATAGTTCCTCTCTTTTATCCTCCCCTATAATTTGTGATGTCTATTGTACACCCTATTTGCATATTTTATTTATCTACATCGCTTTGAATTTATTATAAAAGCGTTTTATCAAATTTTAAATAAAATTTGGAAACTTGTTCAGTTCTGGATGCTGACTGGCGATGGGTCACGAGCGGAGTTCCGCAGGGGTTGGTGCTGGGACAGCTCCTGTTCAATATATTTATTAACGACCTGGAGACGGGGACGAAATGAGAGGTTATTAAATTTGCTGATGACACCAAACTCTGCAGCAGGGTTAGAAGCACAGAAGACTGTGAAGACCTGCAAAGGGACCTAACGAGACTGGAAGAGTGGGCAAAAAAGTGGCAAATGAGTTTTAACATAGAGAAATGCAAGGTCATGCATGTCGGGAAAAAGAACCCGATGTTCAGCTACAAAATGGGGGGATCATTGCTAGGGGTGAGCAACCTTGAAAGAAACCTGAGGGTGATGGTGGACTCAACATTGAAAGCATCGGCACAGTGTGCGACAGCCTCAAGAAAGTGAACAGAATGTTGGGTATCATTAAAAAGGGTATCACAACCAAGACAAAAGAAGTCATCATGCCGCTGTATCGTGCAATGGTGCGCCCACATCTGGAGTACTGTGTCCAGTACTGGTTGCCGCACCTCAAGAAGGACATGGCAGTACTCGAGGGAGTCCAGAGAAGAGCGACTAAACTGATAAAAGGTATGGAAAACTTTTCATACGCTGACAGGTTGAACATGCTGGGGTTGTTCTCCCTGGAAAAGCGGAGATTTAAAGGAGACATGATAGAAACCTTCAAAATCCTGAAGGGCATAGAGAAGGTAGACAGGGACAGATTCTTCACATTGTGGGGAACCACAAGTACTAGGGGGTCACTCGGAGAAACTGAAAGGGGACAGGTTTAGAACAAATGCTAGGAAGTTCTTTTTTACCCAGAGGGTGGTGGACACCTGGAATACGCTTCCGGAGGTTGTGATAACCCAGAGCACATTACAGGGGCTCAAGGAAGGTTTGGATAGGTTCCTAAAGGATAAGGGGATTGAGGGGTATAGATAGAAGTAGAGGTAGGTTATAGGAATGGTCAGGAACCACTTCACAGGTCATAGACCTGATGGGCCGCTGCGGGAGCGGACCACTGGGCGCGATGGACCTCTGGTCTGACCCAATGGAGGCAACTTCTTATGTTCTAAGACTTGAAGCAGTCCAGAGAAAAACGACAAAAATAATATCTGGATTGTGCCGAGACTAATGAGAAGAAGCTTGAATACCTGAATATGTATACCCTAAAGAAGGGATAGAGGAGAAATGATACGGGCATTTAAATACTTAAAGGGTATTACATAATGTGCAAACCTCTTCCAGAGATGGAGAAACGGTAACACTAAAGGACATAAAATGAGATTGTGGGGGGAGAGTAGACTCAGGAGGAACATCAGAAAATACTTTTTTTCACGGGAGGGTGGTAGATGCCTGGAATGCCCTCCATGGAGAGGTTGTAGAGGCAAAAAGTGATGAAGTTCAAAAATTAGTGGGATAGACCAAGGATCTCTAAATCGAGAGAAAGCAAAGTCTGGTTATGATGAGAGGGGTAGAGCTTAAATAGCATCCCCAGCAGTGAAGCCAATGCCGGTTGGACTTCTAAGAGCTGCGTCCAGTATGTGGCAAGACAGAACAGAATAGGTTGGACTTAGCTTGGATGGCGTCCCCAGTGGTTGAGAAGTATGACTGATGCTGGATGGACGTCTACAGCCTATGTCCAGTGCAAGTAAGCACAGGTCCTGCCTATCTCAGGGAAAGGGGAAAAACATCTTACAGTCAAACTTAGCATGTAAAATGACTTGTTGGTTTAACATTGTCCCCCTTATGGCACCTGCGTTGATGTTGTTTGTGCTTTTTTCCAGTTTTTGTCCGTTTTTGACCTTTTCCATTCCTTAAATGAAGTTTTCTTGTCTCTGATCGCTTCCTTCACCGCTACAGTGAGCCACGCCAGTTCCTTGTTTTTTTCCTCTTGGATCCCTTGTTGATACGCGGTATATATAGATTTTGCGCCTCGGTGACTGTGTCCTTAAAAAGGAACCAAGCTTGCTCTAGCATTTTTACAGTGCTTATCCTCTTCTTAATCTTCTTCCCCACCATGAGTCTCATCCCTTCATAATTCCCTTTTCGGAAGTTCAGTGCCATGGTCGTCGTTCTGGATCAATGTTTTGTCCCTGTGTCCAGGTTGAAGTAGATCATATTGTGATCACTACTTCCCAGCGTCCCTTCTACTTCTACACCTTGTGCTGGTCCTCACAGTCCATTTAGAATTAAGTCCAGAATTGCATTTCTTCTCATATTTTCCTTGACAAGTTGTTCCAGGAAGCAATCGCCTACAGCATCCAGGAACTTGGTCTCCCTACTGCAGCCGGAGGTGCCTAGGTTCCAGTCTATCCCCGGATAATTGAAGTCGCTCATGATAACTGCGTTGCCTCCCTTGCAGTTGCGTTTAACCTCGTCCGTCATTTCTCCATCAGTTTCTTCAGACTGCCCTGGGGTCGGTAGTAGATGCCAATCTTCATTTCCGTTCCATTTGTTCCTGGAATTTTGGCCCTTCTCAAACAAAACCAAAACCTGCTCTTTAAAGATCAGCCCCAAGAGGGCAGCTGGACTGGAGACTGCACTTGGGAATCTCAGTCAGACTGAGCAAATCTGTCCCCCTCCCCTCACTGGGCCAGTTCCACTGAGCACGTTTAGTTCCCTTTCCCAGAGTGAGGAAACATTTACATCACATTTCTCTCCTACATGGCTGAGGGATTCATTCCCCTGATTCTCCCACCAACAGCAGGTAACACTTATCAGGTATTACACCAGCAAAATGAGCCAGGAGCAGAGAAACCAGCTGTGACCTAATTAATGAGAGCAGGAGCCGAAGGAAAATGGGCAGGGAGAGTAGTGCTTCCCCCCTGTCTGCCCATCCAGCCCACCTGCAGAAAACAGGCCGCTCTGCTCAGAAGCAACATGAAAATAATACAAGCCCAATATCAGACTTGAGTGTAAAGAGCAAGCAGATGCCACTGCTAAACCCCTTGTCCCCCATAAAAAAGCTCTTAGCAGGCAAAGTAAATGACAGCACAGTGGTTCTTTCCAAGCTGGATTCTGGACGTCCCTCCAGCGGCTGCATCTAGCCTAGAACATCCTCCCTAGGTTGCAGAGTGCTCTGGCATGGTCCATGTGCGGTGGCAATTTAACCCTCTGGCTACTCCGACACATTAGGTAGCGGACAGCTCCCCCTTCTTCAAACTTGGACCTAGAGATTGACACAGGGACACAGTTTGTTCTCATCCCCACCCCAGTACCAAATCCTAGTAATCTAAAAGGTGAACGCTAAAGCTGTGGTTTCACCATTATAGACAAGCATTAGCATCATATATCTCTGCTATTAGAAGCTTCATAAGTATGATGTCTCCCTTTTAGACTGTATTATCTCTCTCTCACTTGAATTTCAGCACTCTTAATGACTATATCCTATTATTAAGTTTCAGTTTACTGATTTTAACTTTACCTCATCCATTGTATTCATATTTGGTCTTTTTCCTACTGTTAACAAAATTGTAAGTTTTATGCTGGGTGAATCTCTTCATAAAGGTGGTTATTAAACTCCAATAAATAAATATATCATGTCTAAGAGGGGATGGAATTGAGTTCTGGGGACAAGATGGAGACAAACTTTGTCCCCGTGTCATTTTCTACTTCGAATATATCAGATTAGCCAGTCAACCAAAAATAAGGGGAGGTCAGTGCAGTATCTCCATTTGGAGGGCCAAGGGTGGATGTCTGAAAGTTAAGTAAATAGAATGACGGCATGTAAAGACACAACACCCTACCCAGTCTGCCCATCCATACCAATCACTAATCTCTACAGTCCTTTCTTTTCCCTTAGAGATTCCTCTGAATTAGTTCTGTCTTTAAAAAAAAGATTTCCTTAGATTGCTCCCGAGTCCGTTCTCTTTCAAGTTTAATAATAATTTGTTATCCCACCTTTTCAAATTACAAAGCGGCTAATAATAAAAAACCCCCCAGAAAACGGGGAAATATAGACATATTCAAAATTAATTATATCAATAAAGACAAGTACAAAAGACGCACAAGACAGACATACACGAGAGGAAAGAGGGAAGGAACAATAATCAAAGAAAAACAGTAAAGGAAACCCCCCAAAAGGTAGGGGGTATGTTTACTAAATTACTAGAGTTCTTTTCAATTGAGACTCGCCTCCTGTGCATTTATGCCATCGAGATAGTTAAACATCTCTATTATATTTATTAACTATCTTTTCATGAAGAGATTCACCCAAAGCCGTTTTATTTTCCCTTGGTGTCCCAGCAGGCTCAAAATCTAACTGGAGCAATGGAGAGTTAAGTGATTTATCCAGAGTCACAGGGAACCGACTGGGATCAAACTCATAACCTCAGGGTGCTGAGGCAGCAGCTCTAACCACTAGGCCACGCCTCCTCCCTCTTTGACCATTTTAGGAGCTGCCCTCTGGAGCAACTCTATAATATAAACATAACGATTTATTTCTATGGCTCAGAAATATCTAAGAAAAAAAGCCAATTTCAATGACATCATTAATTTATAGAGAGTACAGTTGGGCAGACTGGATGGATCATTCAGATCTTTTTCCGCCGTCATTTACTGTTTCTATATTACCATGACACACCATGGAGTTCGACGCAGTTAACAAGAATTAACTAAAAACTGTACATAATCGGTGAAGGCCTAGAAGTAGGACAAGATCAGCGTCAGAAACAATCATGGTTAATTAATATAAAAATCCAAATAAACAGCCTGAGATACAGTTAAAGTTATGGGTAGAGATAGAGCTTTTCTGAAGGTGTTGTCTCACCAAAGACAAACCCTATCACCATCTTTCCCATGCACCCAACCATATTTTTGGGTTTTGTCATCATCTTGTCTACCTGTTTGACCACCTTCAAATCATCACATGATTTCCCCCTCCCTCCTTGGGGTTTTGCTGCCCAAACACATGACCCTGCATTTTTTTCGCATAAGTCTCTGCTGCCAAATTCTAGACCATGATTCAAGTTTTGTTTGATCCCCTCTAATGTTATTCACACCACTGGAGAGGTCTGTCTATGGCAGATTTTGGTATCATCTGTGAAGAAGCAAACCTTACCAGTCAGCCATTCCACAATATCACTCACAAAAAATGGATTAAGGCCTGATCCTTGGAGCCCACCACTAGAAACCACTGTTTTCCTCAAAGGGAACCTCATTAAGCCTACTCTTTGTCACTTTCCACTCAACTAGTTTCTCATGCAATCAGTCATTTTAGGGCCCATACCAGGGGCACTCAATTTATGTAGCAAGGAGGTCATTGGGAGTGAAGATCCCCATGTTTCTAGGCGGCTGCAAAGCCTTGCTCAGTGCTCACCGTCTTGAAGGCCATCAGCACCTGCAGCTGTCATTACGGCTGTTACTCCGTGTGTTTACAAGGATTGCTGTACATTTTGCCAGTCACTAGTCCCAAAAACTTCTACTTTCAATGCTTACCATCTTCTGGTCCTACCATCCCCATGTTACATAGAAACATGACAGCAGATAAAGGCCAAGTGGCCCATCCAGTCTGCCCATCCACAGTAACCATTATGACTTTCTCTCTCTCAGAGATCCCACGTGCCTATCCCAGGCCCTCTTGAATTCAGACAGACACAATCTCTGTTTCCACCACCTCTTCCGGGAGACTGTTCCACGCATCTACCACCCTTTCCGTAAAAAAGTATTTCCTCAGATTACTCCATTGCTATGGAAACAGTGACAGAGGCATAAGCTGAGGCCTCAGAGCTGCTTCAATTCTTGTAATTAATTGGTCAGTAATGGCCGAGGAGCAGAGCAGTTACAGGACCGTCCTAGACGTCTTTCCTCAGCTTTCCAAAGGAGCCAAAGCTGAGTTACATTCAGACACAGCTGTGGTTCCTCACCCCAAGAGCTATTTACATTAAGAGTTTTCAGTAACCCTAACCCTAGTTTGTAGCCCAGGCACAGCAGAAGGATGCTCTTGGAGAAGCGGCACTTGAACCCCAGAAGATTAGGAAGCTAATATTCTAAGTGGCCTGGCCAAAATTCTTCTGCTGGATCTCACTTGCTTACAAATGCTGCACTTCACCTCTTTATTTCTCTTCTTGTAATGTGATGCAGACTTCAATGCTAGCCTATGATAGTTTTGAATAAATTGATACTGAGTTAATGAGATGAAAAACTAGCCAAAATAGCCCCCAACCTTTTAACAATCTGTACCACACCAAACAGAGCTCAGTTGCCAGTCTTTTGTGTTATAAACTCTAGAACAAACCTTAATTACCAGTTAAGCAATGCATCCGCTGGGTCAGACCTGAGGTCCATCATGCCCAGCAGTCCACTCAAGCAGCGGCCCAACAGATCCAGGACCTATGCAGTAATCCTCTATCTATACCCCTCTATCCCCTTTTCGAATCCTTTCTTAAACCCCAGTACCGTACTCTGCCCTATTACGCTCTCTGGAAGCACATTCCAGGTGTCCACCACACGTTGGGTAAAGAAGAACTTATTATTTGGGAGGGGGTGCAGAGCAAATGTGTTAATTCCATTTGACTTCATGAGGTGCTGTAATTTTAGGAATATTTGAAGGGAGAGGGGTGGTAAATGTCAACTTCACAGACAGTGTGGACTCTGCACAACTTGTGACTCAGGATCTCCCCTCCCCCCCCCCCAATTTTGTTTTCTTCCTGTTTTGGGCTAAATGACATGAAGTGATATCACTATTAGTGCAACAAAGAAGCACCTACAAACTGCTTTGCACAAGCATCAAACAACCACCTTCAAGGCACCTTGGGGGGAGAAGAGTGCCATATCTTTAAGGTTTGGGAATACCACATGTCTCCACAAACTACATCACTTGCCTCAGTTGCATGATAAATATCTGACAATCAAAGCAGTTCTACGCTCACCTGTCGCCAGTGGGTGCTTCTAACAAACAGCTCATTTGAATTGCTAAAAGGCCTCACAGTATCCATTTTGAAAAAAGAGCAGATGAAAAACATGACCAGAGTAGCAAAGAGAGTCCGCCTCCATCTGGATATGTTACGCATTTATTCTAGAAATGGCGTCCTACCACTGCCTAAGTTAAGAGGGAAGCGCTGTTTAAGAGCTCTTTTAAAAGAAATTTCTAGGCTCCTCCGCAGGCATGACTAATACTGGAAGTGGCATTAGGTGCCAGAAATGTAGGCCTTGAAAACCCTTTGCTGGAGGTGCAGTTCTCTAAATGGCACAGTCAAGTGATTGGCATGCGATTTGCAGCCACTGACAACAGCGCCATTTAGGGAATTCGAGCCTAAATGTATATGACTGTACTAATTGGCCAATACGCAGAGGATGATCACTGGATCTCCATTCTCAGCTGATGTTATCGAGCTTTAGACACGAAAGCCCAGGAGGGAATGAAATCTCCAATTTGTCATGCCACTTTGACTCCACAAGTGGGCAACCCAGTCAGCTTTTCCAGATTTCCAGAACGACCGTGCATGACATTGATTTGCATGCACTGCTTCCATTGGATGCAGACAGAGCCGGGCAAAATGATAGAAACAATTATAAAAAATAAAATTGTGGAACACATAGACAAACATGATTAAATGAGACGGAGTCAGCATGGGTTCAGCTGAGGGAGATCTTGCCTCACCAATTTGCTTGACTTCTTGGACGGTGTGAATAAACATATGGATAAAGGGGAGCCGGTTGATATAGTGTATCTAGATTTTCAGAAAGCTTTTGATAAAGTTCCTCACGAGAGGCTCCTGAGAAAATTAAAGAGTCATGGGATAGGTGGCAAAGTTCAGTTGTGGATTAGGAATTGGTTATCAGATAGAAAACAGAGGGTAGGGTTAAATGGTCACTTTTCTCAATGGAGGAGAGTAAACAGTGGAGTGCCGCAGGGGTCTGTACTGGGACCGGTGCTATTTAATTTATTTATAAATGATCTGAAAATTGGAAGACGAGCGAGGTGATTAAATTTGCAGATGACATTAAACTGTTCAAAGTTGTTAAAACGCATGCGGATTGTGAAGAATTGAAGGCGAACCTTAGGAAATTGAAAGACTGGGCGTACAAATGGCAGATGAAATTTAATGTGGACAAATGCAAAGTGATGCACATTGGGAAGAATAACCTGAATCACAGTTACCGGATGCTAGGGTTCACCTTGGGGGTTGGCACCCAAGAAAAAGATCTGGGTATTATCGTAGACAATACGATGAAACCTTCCACTCAATGGGCGGCGGTGGCCAAAAAAGCAAACAGGATGCTAGGAATTATTAAAAAAGGGATGGTTGACAAGACTAAGAATGTTATAATGCCCCTATATTGCTTCATAGTGTGACCTCATCTGGAGTATTGCATTCAATTTTGCTCTCCTTATCTCAAGAAAGATATAGTGGCGCTAGAAAAGGTTCAAAGAAGAGTGACCAAGATGGTAAAGTGGATGAAACTCCTCTTGTATGAGGAAAGACTAAAACGGTTAAGGCTCTTCAGCTTGGAAAAGAGACAGCTGAGGGGAGATATGATTGAAGTCCACAAAAATTACAAAGAGTAGGGGACACTCGATGAAGGTACAGGGAAATACTTTTAAAACCAATAGGAGGACATTTTTTTTCACTCAGAGAATAGTTAAGCTCTGGAATGTGTTGCCTGAGGATGTGGTAAGAGCGGATAGCATAGCTGGTTTTAAGAAAGGTTTGGACAAGTTCTGGAGGAAAAGTCCATCTTCTGTTATTGAGAAAGACATGGGGGAAGCCACTGCTTGCCCTGGATCAGTAGCAAGGAATATTGCTACACCTTGGGTTTTGGCCAGGTACTAATGACCTGGATTGGCCACCATGAGAACGGGCTACTGGGCTTGATGGACCATTGGTCTGACCAAGTAAGGCTATTCTTATGTTCTTATGACATTCATTGTAGAAATCTTGAAAAACCAACTAGGTTGTGGCCCCTCCCCTCCAGTCTAGTTGTGTTTGAGAACATAGTGTACCAGCTGTCTGAGAATCTTAGCCAGGACTCATGAATTACAGCTATGAAAATACAAAACTCAACCCCACATTTTGTGGCTTCAACCAAAATCTCCAGCCACTTGATCAAAGTCTTTGCAATGAACTGTGTCTTCCCTAGCCAGGCTGAAGTCTCTCTTCTCACCTGCCAGAGTGAGGAAGTGAAGACGACTCTTGCAGCTTGTCTGCCCTGGCTAAGACTGCAATTGCATTCTTGGTTTTTAACTTGCAATATGTTGCTTTCAAACCCAGAGCAGACACGTTATCTGCTAAAAGCAATTTCTTCATAGATAAGCAAGCCCAGCTCCTACATCACTACCTGTTCTTCCTTCTCATGATGTCAAGCGTATAGACTTGCTGCTCGAGTTTTGAAAGTGGTAACCCGTTGCAGTGAGGACTAAGAAGAATAATCGCACCAGAGCTCAGACAATGCAAACTGGGTTTAATCAGACAGAAGGGCCAAGAACAGGCAGAGATTCATCCACCACTGGTGTGACTGTGCAGCTCAACCACATCAGAAAGCAAGATTTGAGGTTCAGCTACTCAAAGTGAGTCAGATGGGAATCTATCTACTGTAAAGACAAGTGTATGGGTTAAAAATTGCATTTAGAGGTTCAGTTAAGGCTTTGGAGGGGCGCTATGGTCCCCATCTCCTCCTCTTTTCTCAGTCTGAAGAGGATTCCCATGTCTGTCTACTCACAGGTCCTCCCGTCAGTCTGAATCCATCCATTCCATTTATAGACGGTAACGTGCTGTATTGTTTACAAAATTCACACACACACACACACACAAAATACGTCAAACACCACAATCGGAATAAGAGATCAGCTTTTCTCTCCTTCCTTCGACCAGTGCAACACCCATACCATGCGCTCTCTGGCACACTTCCAAAATATCATTTCAAAGTTTACTTCTTTCTTTCCCGTCTTTTAATACATTCCAGGTCAGGTTTGTTTACAGCTTTAAACTGGAAACAGATTCCATATTTCAAAGCAGAATGCCCCTGCCCTTCAGGACATTTCTGTAACAAATATCCTTAAGTAAAGCTAAAGTTTACATATTTGTGTGAAAACAAAGCGGACCCCTGGGCTCTAGACCACAACAGCGGCCTTGGACCTCCGTTGTCTAGGTGCCCCTGACCTGGGCAGAGTGTGGCAGGGCTTCTCTGAGCTTTTCAAAGGCACAGTTTTCCGCTCTCTTGCCTCCATCAGTTCCAAACCTTTCCAAGTGAAGACTTGGACCTAGAATATTTTCTGAATTAAAGAGAGAAAACAGTGCTCCAAAAAACAGCCCGTGAAGCCAGAAGCAGTACACGGGACTGTGCAGTGACCCAAAGAGCAAAACCAGAAAAAGAGAAGGAAGAGAGAAGCAAATGCTGTTTATTCAGTACAAGCCTGTTCACATTTTGGGGTATAAGGCTTCACCTGGGACGCTGTAAAGTGTGATTCTGGACTGCCAAGGAAGTACAACAGGGCAAAGTTCTCCTGAAGCGTCACAGCTGATATCAGGCACATGAGGAGTATAAAAGGTTCCCGACAGGCTTACAAACAGAGTAGGGGCATATCCTACTCTGCGTCGGACCACAACTGAGAGGCTGCACAGAACCTTATTGCTTTTAAAGACTCGGTTAGCTCCCTCTTGCGAGATATCATGGAGCAGAGACCAGACTGTCGTTCTGTTCACCACAAGCCCTATTAAGAGCTACAGGTTCAAATCCTGCTTCAACCACTGACGCTGCTTGTGATCTTGGGCAAGTCACTTTTTTCTTGGTTTACTAAAGGAGACAGTACCTCCCCCCACCTCGGAACTAAAACATTGGGAAAGCAGTAAAAGCGAAGATGTAAAATACTGACCAAATAACCCCTTCCTTTCCAACAGCCAGGCCTGCTGCTGGGAAAGAGGGAGCCCAACGGTGACACAGAGCGTGGCTAGGGCACTGCCCTGACCTGCCCCCTAACACCTTTGGGCTTCAACCTGGCCAATTTAATCCTTCTCATTACAGGCTGAAAGCACTCCTACATCACCTAATTCATTAAAATTCAAATTTAGGACAAAGTAACGTGGAAAAGGTGATTCGCTAATTACCTGAATTAATATAGTATGACGGGTCATTTCTTTCAATATCACCTTCCAAACAGCAGCTGACAACCTCCTGCCAAAAGGAGGGGCAGGAATGCATGCCATGCAGGACCTAAATCTGCCACCCATGATTGTCTTATGGCATCTGGAAACATTTCCTATCACCTGACTCTATACTTGGACACTGCTCTGCACCACCCATAGGGTCTGTCGTTTGACATGCGTTGATCATTTTCAGAACGCAGATGGGATGGTGGCTGTACTAATCTTTTCCCTATCCGTCTGCATTTGGATTTAGCTCAGCCTTGTTTTAGAAGCTGAAGGCAAGTTACAGTCATTTTTTTACCTGTCGCAATAGAGGATTAAGTGACTTGGAGTGTCAGGGGGACTCCCAGGCCCATTTCCCTAAGCATTAGCCTACTCCACCACTTTGCAAGATGCTCTCAATAAGATCCCATAGAAGAAGTAAAATTATAACATCAGTGCTGCTCTGGTCTGTCTAGCAGCAGTGCAGGGTTACCTATGTGAACTCTTGGGACTTAATAAACCCTGGCACTGGGACTTCTGCATTCATAATACTGTAAATTAGAGATAGGAAACCCGCGCCTGGGATTCTGAAAGGCCAAATGCGGAGGAGGCCAAGCACCTCTCCCTAAGTGCTCCAGAAGCATTACACGGCTAATGACCAGAGCAGAGAGTTGTGCAGTGAATTTACACAAACATTGTGCAACTGGATCGTAGGTCTCCCTGCATGTGGGCTCCATCTTTTCTCAGTGTCAGAGCTACTCTTTCATGCCTCCAGGCTGCCCCTGCTTTAAGGGGAATAGGTGAGAACTGAAGCTTCCAAGATGTCATCCCATAAAGACCACACCCGAATGCTACCTAACAAGAGGGAGGCCTTTATATCCACGCCTGCCCTCGCGGAAACGAGAGTGACTGAACTGTAATGCTGGCCCCGAGGGCAGCGGTAGCGTCACTGGTGCAACCCCAGTGCTGGTCTTTGCATCTTAGCTAGGGCCTCTCTATGATTGGCTGGCTGTGTCTGGCCTCCTAGACAGCACAACCTGTGACCGTGGGTTTCCCTGCAGACACAAACCGCATCCTCCCCTCCCCCTGAATCACAACCAGTGCTTATGCTCACTCATGCTGCTGGGTCCTGGTAAGGGTTCTAGAAGTATGGAGCAGAACCATGCTAGCATACCTTAAAGTAAAGAGATGCACGTTAGAGAATGACATAGGCACAAATTTGTCCCCGTCCTGTCCCCACGAGTTTTGTGCTGTCCCTGCCTTAACCGCAGAAGCCTCAAACACTCAAGATTTTAAAGCATTTGAGGCTTGTGCAGATGAGGACAGAGCTTACAGGAATGGGGACAGGTTGGGAAAATGAGTTCTTGCGGGGACAGGGAAAATTTGTCCCCATGTCGTTCTCTAAAGTACATCTAAGAAAATCTTTCCAACTCTTTCTTGTGCCTTCTAGTGTAGCTCACGCAGCAGCTAAAGGTTCGAGTTCAGAAAAATGCAATTGAAGTCTTCATAACAAAGGTCTGTGCTGGCGAACTGCAGCTCTCCAATGTTTGCAGAAGTGAAGTCTCTCTGCCATGGAGGGCTCATGTTGCCCTTTTGGCAATAGGAATTTTTCCTGCACCAGCCCTTTGTCAGAGTCATTTGTGTATGTGGCAAATTCAGCATATGTTGCCCAATGCTGCCAGAGGGCTCCCAGCTCTCTTTCTGCAGTTAGTGTCCTCTGCCACTTTCCTTTGTCTTAGTGACCCACACAAGCCCAGCTTTCAGTTCAGGTGTGGGGAAGCCCTTTTGTCTATCAGAATGTCACATTGTAGTGTAACTTCATTTGCCGCCTTTTCCTCATGGCTTCTGTAATGTTGCCAGGTGACTTCTTGTCCCACTATTTCCTGAAGGTAAAGACATCTTGTGTCTTCAGGGCCCGCTTTCCTTCACCAGGTTTGGGGGACAGAGTTTCCACAGTTCCTCCGTACGGGCAGCTCTCATGTTCGGGATGGTAACCTGAACACTCCACGGCAGGGATGTAACCACTGTCCCACATTCCAGTGCTACACAGCTTACAGAGATCATGTAGGCTGCAGGGGATCCTGGATAACAGACGGAACTGATACAGCAAGCTCCTGGCCTACAGGAAAAGGGAACATACTGCATATCAGCGCTCACTAGAAGGAAATGAAGACAGCTCAAATATCGGTGCATATTGTGTCTGAGGACAGAGGAAGGGAAGGTAGCCCAGAGTTCAGTCCCCATATCAAAACAGAGGTTCAGTGTGGTGCAAACACCAGGAACACCAGCTCAGACAAACGAGGAGAGCACGGGGCACAGGTGGTACAGGACTCCGCCCAGACAGACACACGAGGCTTGGTTCGGAACAGACTCTTACCTTCCGCAGGACCAGCTCCCCATTCATATGCATGGCCAGGTTACTAAAATGCAACAACATCTGGTCAGTGGGCAGCTGCTGTTCGATGACATCGTCCCCATAAATGCAAATGATGGCCACACAGATGAAAAGATGGAAATAGTCTGTCTAGAGAGAAAAGATTTATGGCAGAATGTTATGAGCACAGCGGTGATTAAGAAAGGGAGGAATAGCTTACGCTGTTTCACTTTCACTATTGCTAACGCAAAAGTATACAGTGTCTCTCTGTACTAAACGGGAAATCCAGGGCTGTGTCTGCTGGGAGCATTCGCAGGACTCAACAAATAGCAAAAGGTTGGTCAGACTTGGGAAAAAACCAATCACCTTTCACCAGTTCTTACCTTCTCTTTTCCTACCATCCTGATCCCTTCCCCAGTCTTCTCCACCACATCTTTTGCTCAATCTGTTCTGATCTGAGGGATGGAGTGTTAACTGCCTAAAAGTAGTCAAGAAATGCATGATGTTCATGCAGTAAAACATAATCGCCTTACTCACTCTTTTTGCTTTGGTTCATTATCCAACGCTGCTCGATACAAACCGCTTCATTCTAGAATGCGAGTCCTAAATCCACGTGCCATTTGCGCTGCACGGTAATCTACAGTTTTAGCATGCAAATGCATGAGGGCATTTATAAGGGGGTGGGGGCAGAGGCATGGTGCAAATGGGCGCACCTAAGGAAGGATTCGATTCTTACCTCAATAATCCTCTTTCCTGAGGAACAGCATACGATTCCTTACGGATGGGTTGTGTGCCCCAACTAGCGAGTTAGACTGTAGAAGGCATCAATCATTCTTCTCAGCTCCGCCTCCTAGTTTCTCTGGGACGTGCTCTCTCTCTTCAGTCCGAACCAAAGCAAGCGATAACCCCTTAAAAGAAGACATGATAACAAAAGAGTAAACAAACACTGCAATTGCAAAACTAAAGGTGGAAGCAACTCACCACCTACCTGTGTGCAATCAGCACCAACACTTGTATAGCTCTGTGAAAGCAGCGTGCAGCGGAAATCTAACCCACTGCCTTACAGTAATTTTCTTCTCTTTTGGCTGCCACGAGCCAAACCGCTGGAAATCCAACCCAGACTGTATAGGGCGGAGCATAAGGAATCATATGCTGTTCTATAGGAAAGAGGATTATTGAAGTAAGAACCTAGGGCCAGATGCACGAAAGCCAGCGATGGTCGCTAAACCTGTTTTAATAGCTTTAGCAACGATTGCATTTGCCGATCCGAGGCATAAAACGGCTCATCGCCTGGTTTTCTGCACGATCGCTCATTCCTCGATCCGACCATGCAAATAAGCTAATTAATATTAAAATGCCATGTAAACTAGTAGAGCGATCAATGCTCTAACATGGCTTCCTAATGCACCAAAAAAAGTGATTGTTTTTAACGATCCAAAAAACGTGACTGGTCAAGACCAGTCACTTACCTGTCTAACCTTTTTTTTTGAATGGGCACAGATGCTGTGCTTGTTATACATGCACAATATCTGCCCCATTAGAAAAAAAAGAAAAAAAAAGCAACTCCCCGCTGATGACGACTCTCCCCGGTGAACCAATAAACACAGCACCAGAAAGAGGCCCCCCCTGTACTAACGAAAAACGGCAGGGATGGCCATTTCCTTTTGCCATTGCTCCCCCCCATGCCAGCGAAAACGGCAGGAGGAATGCCCACTTCCTCCTGCTATGCTCATCCTCCCTACCTCCGTGAAAGAAAACTGGCAGGAGGGATGCCCATGCCCTCCTGCCAATACAACTCCCCCCCAAAAAACCAGCAGCGATACGGCAAACACTCGACTGAGCCAATCAGGGCCTTAGACTTCTCCCCCTTGTATTGAGTTCAATTTTGGTCTCCTCATCTCAAGAAAGATATCGCGGTGCTAGAAAAGGTTCAAAGAAAAGCAACCAAGATGGTAAAGGGGATGGAACTCCTCTTGAATGAGGTTAGGGCTCTTCAGCTTGGAAAAGAGACGGCTGAGGGGAGATAGGATTGAAGTCTACAAAATCCTGAGTGGAGTAGAACGGGTACAAGTGGATCGATTTTTCACTCCGTCAAAAATGACAAAAACTAGGGAACACTTGATGAAGTTACAGGGAAATACTTTTAAAACCAATAGGAGGACCTGGATCTTCCAAGGATCTTTGTCAGTCCAAAATTCACTTCCTTTCAGGATCAGGCGCTTCCACACAACAGCACTTTGCCGATGACACATAGTTGCAGTTTAGGGGTTCTAACAGTGTTTGAGACCCAGCTCTCGTGCTTTTTGTGACTCATGACTCGCAGAGGGTCCCATCCCCCTTCGCACGCAGTACATGGATGCTCCTCAGTTGCCCATCCAGTGCAAACTTAGCATGATATAGGGGTAAAACCACCTAAGGAGTCCATTACAATTGATTTAAAACAAAACTGAGGTGGTTTGGAGGCAGATAGTGGCTTTTAACCCTTTAATTGACAGATGGTGAAATGGCTGTTTTATGTAACTTGATGTTGAATGAGGGCAGAAGTGCAAAGTAACAGGTATTTGGAAATGCAGATCTCCCATAAGAGCCATAGAAGACACATGTTGCTTCTGAGCAACAGTACCAAATAAAGGGTTAAAACAAAATCGTGAAATTCAAGATGGCTGCCATGGCAGCAGCATTTTGGCACTAAAATAATGGCTTGTGGGAGCAAAAGTGAAAGTTCAAAAATGCTGAAAATAGGATTTTAGACGTGGGGGACCCTTGGGATATAACCCCAGAAAACCTTAGGTGTTGCCGATTTCTGACCCACCCCGATTTTCCCATCGACAGTAATGAACTGTACTCACAGAACTGCCACGTTCTGTGCCGTGCCTGGATCAGCTGGACATGGAGAAGGCACGCAAGGGTGGCTCCTGGGGCTTGTCTCTTCGAGCTGTCTTTTATTCAGGTTCCAGAACCTGAAACCCTCGATCCCCCCTCTTGCTCCCACACGATTCTTCGAGGAGGGGTGCAGCCAATCATGGGGATCTAATCAGCCTGCGCTCAAGCGAGCACCACTCCCAGGGAACCTATTCTGGAGCTCCAAGTGTTAGAGCAGGCCAGCCAGGCAGGTGCTCTTTTAAAAGTGTGGTCCTCCTGACTTCAGATCCCAACGATTGACCCTTCTCTCAGGCAGAGCTGTGCCAGGACTACTGGGAACCTCTTAGCACAGGGAAGCCTTGAAAACATTTGATTAATACCTGAAAATAACAAATCTAGTGCAGGCAGAGGAAAAGATATCTTCTCAACTCACTTTCTGAAGACTGAAGAGAGGGCTTTGCCCGGGGAGACAAGAAGGTAGAGCTGAGAAAAATGATTGATGCATTCTACAAACCAACTCGCAAGTTGGGGTACATACCCCATTCATAAGGAATCATATGCTGTTTGCACAGGAAATGTTGATGACTTATGCTGGCATTCTGGAACAGAATCTGGGCATCCAGATCCTGTTATAGAAATTCGCGCTTCATGCCCAAGTTCTGGTGCACTTTACCGAACTGTCCATCAGGGAAAGGAAGTTCTAACAGCAGAAACCACAAGTCACAGCACCCACAGAAATGTTAGGTGTTAGCTTAATGGAGTCCTGCTGTTCCAGCAGATGAAGGAAGCTCATGAATCATGCTGTCTACCTGAAACTCGACTCTTCGTGGGAGGAGGCCTGTGTACGGAGTCAGTCAATGGACCACTCCATAAGGCTCTATTAGCGGCTTCTTCCTAGCAACCTGAGTGGCCTGCTACAGGGGACATGAGGTTGAGCTCAACAGACCCAGCCTAGCCTATTTTATGCTCTCCTCTATTTAAATGTTATTACCCCTGTAATATGAGTGGAGAAGGGTAATCTTCAAGTTATACTCCCTGAGAAAACCAGCCTCCTCAAATATGGTTCAAGATATCTGCAGTTTCCACAGTGAGATTACTTTCCACTGTATCATTGGGCGTATTTAGCTCAGTATATATTCCATTCTCAAATGCAAATACATCATTTGCCCCCTGCAGCAGCAAACAGTCGACAGAGAGTATGAGGACATGTTTACCATGTACTCTGCACTTGCTAAGTTGTAAAGAGGAATGATGCAAGTGAGAAAAGCCCAAGCAGGGGCCTAACCTGATAGTGAGCCCAGCAGGCCTCCCATATATGCAGAGCTTCAGCATCTGGAAACTCGCGTTTAAAACACAGAAGAATCCACCGATGGCAGAAGAGCAATTGCAGGCCATCGTCCCCCAGGGAAAAAAGGTGCTGGTAAAACCGGGGATGCATCAGCCGCAGCAGCTCCCTTAGGTACATCTGAAAGAAGGCAGAAAGTGCCATAATGAATGCACAAGTCTGTCTAAGGCCAGAACTCGAGGGACAGAGAGCTTTGTGGCACAGCAGAAGCCTCACCAGCTGCCTCTCCATGTCTTCATCCCGGGGAGAGCTAACAAAGATGGTGTTGTGCATTAAACCGACAAAGCACCAGAAGGTGTCCGATTCATCCAGCACCTCGGCAAGGATAGGGGCGACCAGATCAGACATTCCTTGCAAGTAGCCAATGGTAGGATTGTACATGGCATAATTGAGCAAGATCCTCCTGGAGAGAAGAGAAGAAAGAGATGGCGAGATTGGGCTGGGCAGGGTTGCGTACAGCATGCCAGGCCATTTTGGGCCATCTTTCATTCTCATTTTTCTTCCTGAGTAGCTGCCCTGTATACAATGACGTAGTAGGGGGGGGTTAATGTCTTGGTGGGATCTCTGCCCCCCTTCCCTCATACCTCTTTAATGTTCATGGCGCGAGCAGCAATCCCAACCTGCTGCTCGCGCCAGCGTTGGCTCTTCCTCTAATGTCACTTCCTGGACCCGTAGCTAGGAAGTGATGTCAGAGGAAGAGTCGACACTGGCAGGAGCAGCTGGTTGGGGTTGCTGCCCGTGCTGCGAACGTTAGAGGTAAGGGGAAGGGAAAGGGTATGCGCAGCAGGACAGGGGGGGAGGGGCACCACTCCCTCTCGCTAAGCCACTGCCTGTATATGCATCAAATATCAGTCCTTTTACCTCAGGCATTATCACCCTTAGAATATATTCTAATGGCCCTGACCCAGTTACTATACCAGCTCGCCTTTTTGCTGCTCGATGTACATTTAATTTTCATGAGAAACGGGTAAGTTGAATCCTGCAGTACTGATTAGATAGAGCAGCTCACAGGAGTTAAGTCTGGCTGTCTGTGTGTGTACATATAGCGTTCTACATCTTTAAGAAACATTACCGCATTGTCTGCACATTTGGGTTGTCTGCTCCTCTGAAGAACTGATTACTGCGATCTGTTCGAACCACATCTTTGTCCACCGTACACTGCACAGTTCGCCAAAACTGTTTGTGCTGCTGTGGGGTCATGGTTAGTCTGAACAGAAAAAAGAACACAGAAAGTGAAGTGAGATGCAGTTAATAGAAAGCCACAGAGCTTCCCAGTGTTCAAAACTCAGAGACACAAGAAAATACTGGCCTTAATGCAAAACAGATAAACCAAGTGAATAACAGGTAAGATTTTAGCACAAGGATAACAAAGACTCCTGGACTGAAAGTCCAAAGACTCAGGCTCAGGAGTAATCTAAGAAAATACTTTTTTACAGAAAGGGTAGTAGATGTGTGGAACAGTCTCTCAGAAGAGGTGGTGAAGACAGAGACTGTGTGTGAATTCAAGAGGGTCTGGGATAGGCACGTGGGATCTCTTAGAGAGAGAAAGAGATAATGGTTACTGCGGATGGGCAGACTGGATGGGCCACTTGGCCTTTATCTGCCCTCATGTTTCTCTGTTTTTATCCTCACCTCTTCTGCTGGATCTGAAAGTACTCCTGCTTCTTCTGCGTCCGCAGGGCCTCACGTTCCTCTGAGGAGGATTCGCAGCTGTAAAAGCCTAGAAGGAATGGCCACACCTCACCACGGATCGATACATCAATCCCCCCAAAGAAAATAGCCTTGATGGAGAGAAGAAAGAAACGGTCACAACAGAGACAAGAAGGAAAGGCAAGATCCAAAGCTGCTCTCGCTCACCTTCCGCAACTTGTACTCCTCTTCCACCTGCCCACACTCATTCAGGTGACCTAGCCAGGCAGAGACATCGAGGCGTTTGTACATGTTCTCTTCTGGATGCATCTCGGAGGAAGGCAGATTTGGGCGACTGATGGAGAACTGCAGGCAAGACTTCTCATCCAGAACCTGCTGAGAGAACATCAGGTGAGTGACCATCCGTACCCTGCACCCTTTGGCTTTTATGGTTAAATCTGTTTACTAACTCAGAAGGAATAGTTGAAGTCAATCAAAGGGGATTAAAAGCTTTGTAGTCATTACATCCCCCCTCCTCCCAAACAAACAAAAAAAAGCACCCCCTTCCAAGGACTACTATTATTGAAAAGGCAGATAACACCCCATTAGAACACAACTGATATTTGGAAGGTGAAAGCCACACACCATCACAAACTTGGGTTTCTGCTAATTCACCATCCCCTCCTTTTAGTCATGGTCTGGTCAATGCTGAGGAATCAGGTGAAAGGGGGCAAAAACCACTCTGGGGTAAGGACAGGGCTTGCTATTTATTAAACCCAAGCATTTTTCACTTCCCAAACAAATTCTGAGTTGCTTGTAGCGAAACACAAAGCAAAGGACAGAGCCCAAGTTCATTCTTTTACAGTGCCACCACTGGTCCCAACAAAAGATCCTTCTGCCCATCTCCTCCACCCACAATCTATACTACTCTGGCCTCCTAGGACACACCTCTGCTACATAAGAGGGAAACGCGGCATCTGCAGGACAAAGAAGCCAATGACCTCTCTGCAGCCTTTGCCCAAACATGCCACCACAGCACCGAGCTTTTCAGTAGCCAGGTGATGTGGCAACTTCTTCCTTAAATGCAACACAAATGTCCGACACATGAGCATCAGTAGGGCGCTTGGCTCCGAATTCTAAATCAAGCCTCAGAAAGAAACTCCAAATGGTTTAAAGCAGTGTCTCTCAAACTTTTTTAGCTATGGCATACTACACAGAGCAAATGTTTTTCATGGCACATTATCACTGAAATTATAAAATTGCAAAACCAACACAAAATAAAATTTGAGTTGTTTATTTAAAATTCTTTAAGCTAAGTATGGGTAATTGTAATAACGGCAAAACTAAAGTAGATTGCTAATTTGACTTGTCTGCGGCCTTTGATGTTGTCCATCAATTTAGTTTCTTCCCACCACCCCAAATCTTCCTAGTCCCCTTCCATTCCTTCCCCTCTTCCTCTTGATCATCAATCAGTCGCCTAGAGCTTGCAAAGGTTTGGGCGACTCACAAATGGGCGATTCACCTGCTTTCAGAGATAGGCTTAGATCTTGCTGTTTTAAGCTTGTTCTCTAATTTTTTACGATCAAGGGGAGAGTGTGGCACAGTGGTTAAAGCTACAGCCTCAGCACCCTGAGGTTGTGGGTTCAAACCCATGCTGCTCCTTGTGACCCTGGGCAAGTCACTTAATCCCCCCATTGCCCCAGGTACAATAGATAGATTGTGAGAGGGAAAACTGCTCGAGTACCTGAATAAATGCATATAAACCGTTCTGAGCTCCCCTGGTAGAACGGTATAGAAAATTGAATTAAAAAAAAAAATAAATTATATTGTTAACATGGTTAGTACAATATCATTTCCTTGGAAGCGGTTGTTCCCCATCCTTTTAATATTTATATGACCACTTTGAAACATCAGTTTTTGAATCCCGATACACTTATGCAGATATTTTCAACCTCCTCGAGATTCAAATCTTTCTGTGAACATAATCCATAATCTCTGTTCAAATGAAATTAAATGAAGCCAAAACTAGACTCTTATGGCTCGGCCCAAAACCAGATGATCTTCCTCCCACTGTTTCCTTGCCTGCAGGAGCATCTCTACAGACTGAGCTCTCTTTCCTCTAAGATCTTGGGCGCTATCGTAGATTCATCCCTCTCATTCAAAGAACAAATTAATTCTCTAGTAAAAAAAAAAAAATGTTTCTTCAGCCTTCACATGTTGAAGAGAGTCAGGTCCTGTTTTCATCAGCAGCATTTTTCTGTCCTTTCTCGGTTAGATTTATAATTCAATCTATCTACCCGTATATACTCGAATATAAGTCGATCCGAACATAAGTTGAGACCCCCATTTCCCCCCCCCCCAGGAGGAAAAATGGTTGACTTGAATACAAGTCGGGGGCTTAATATTAAAGTCTCATGACCTGTCAGGATCTGTACCCAGTGTCCCCTCCGTCACGTCCTCCCCTGCAAGGTTCTGCACTCAGCCCCATTCCCTACCAGGCTGTGAACCAAGCCCCCTTCCCTGCCAGGCTTTGAATACTGTCCCCCCTCCCTGCCAGGCTCTGAACACAGTCCCACCTTCCTTCCCTTTACCCTCATCAGTGATGTCACAATGGCTTGATTGTCCCGTACTCCCCTCTAACCCAGCCAGCAGATTACTGGTAATCATTCCCCTTAACTTAAACCACCTAGTGGTAGGCCGGGACAGGAGGGATCCCTCCCATCTCCTGCCCCGGCTGACACTAACTATTACCACCCTCCCTCGCGTACCTGTTTATTCCCTGGTGGTCCAGCGTGTATCCCGCGCTGAAATCCTCCAGAAGATAGTAAAGGTAAGTAGCCAGCGGCGCACCCAGGCCGGCATGCAGCAGTGAGCTTTTTGTGCTGCCAGCCAGCCCTGCACCGCTCCTTGATAGGATGCTGCGAGAACTGCAAATCCTGCAAGAACTTGCGGCAGCCTATTAAGGAGCGGTGCAGGGCCGGCCCCGGTGCGCCACTGGCTACTTACCTTTACAATCTTCTGGAGGATTTCAGCAGAGGATACCTGCTGGACCACCAGGGAACAAACAGGTACGCGAGGGAGGGAAGGAGGGAGGGTGGTAATTGTGGATCCCTCCTGTCCCGGCCTAAGGCAGGCCTGCAGGATGTCCAGGAGGGTTTCTGGTGGTCACTGGGGAATGACCCAAATATAAACCAGGACCCCCATTTTTGGGCCAATTTTTTGGCCCAAAAATCCCAGTTTATATTTGAGTATATACGGAAGGCTCCAATTAATTCATAACACTATGGCTAGGTTGATTTTTTGCAAGGGTAAATTTGTTGATGTATCTCCGCTGCTGGTTAAACTCTGATATTTTCCAGGATACACTTTAACTTTTAAGATTCTATTTGGCATATGCTGTTTGTTGTACCACTTTCCTGGAATTCTCAAAGATTGGGTACGGTCAGGACTATACAAAAACTTAAATTGTCTTTTCCATCCCTCAAAGGTATTGTTTCTATTGGTAAACTAAGGAAATCTTATTCATTTAAAACTAAACTAAACCTTGATCTTATATACCGCATCTTCTCTATAAAGATAGAGCTTGGCATGGTTTACAAGAAATTTAAAATAAGGAAAACATAATAAGAATTAATGGTTATATAGAGAAAAGCAAAATTTACATTTTTGAAAATAGGCAAGTTTTGAGATGTTTTCGAAATAACTGGAAAGAGCCCAAGCTACGCAGCTGGACAGGAAAGTTATTCCAAAGCTCAGTGATTTTAAAGTAAAGAGATTTCCCTAATTTTCCAATATAGGTAACATCTTTTAACGAGGGGAAAAATAATTCTAGCTTTTGGATCGATCTGGTAATAGGTCTCACAGAGTTCCAGGATAGAGGAATTAAAGGGGGAAGATCTTAAATGTTAGGCAGGCACATTTCAAGTAAACCCTGGGAGCCAGTGAAGTTTTAACAAAAGCGGGGAAACATGGTCGAATTTGCTTTTTGCAAAGATCAACCTAGCCGCAGTATTCTGGATCTGCTGAAGTCTTTTCTTGGTTAGACTTAAATAGATCGAATTACAATAATCCAACCTTGAAAGAATGATTGATTGTACAAGGACAGCAAAATGTTGTTCGTGGAAACAGGATCTCACTTTTCTCAACATATGGAGACTAAAAACACATTTTTTTTTAGATGGTCATTAAATGAAAGTGTTGAGTCTATAATGACTCCCAAAAGTTTGCTTGAGAAGTCAATCTGCAGTGAGGATCCAGAAGGCAATGAAATGAACGAAGATAGTTGATCTAATTTTGGTTTACGTCAATCCTTTCGTAAAAACTTAGGGCTCCTTTTATCAAGCCGCGCTAGCAGGGTTAACGAGCGCGATGTTTCATCAAGCGCTAACCCCCGCGCTGGCCAAAAACTATCGCCTGCTCAAGAGGAGGCGGTAGCGGCTAGCGGTTTCATAAAAGGAGCCCTTAAAAACTTTGCTGTTCTCAAAATTGTAAGTCTGTTTTTGGGTTTTTTAAAAATTCTTTTAATTTATTGTAAACCGAGTCCATGAAGATGACCCAGTCTATAAATTCAAGTTTTAGTTTAGTTTAGAGCTGCTTGTTTTTGAGTGCAGATTAACTCAAAATATGGCTCAATAGTCAACAAGGAAGCCCTCCATCATCCACCATCTGCAGTCATTCTCTTTTTTTTTTTTTTAATTTAATTTCTGTCAGAGCTGAAAAGCCAAGTTTGCAAAGATAAGAAGATCCAAACGGTAACAAAGCCTTGATTGCTTTGTTGCTTCAAGTTAGGATAGCTACTGCATAAAAATCAAAATAAAATTACCTGCCGTTAGTTTTCAAGGACAAATCACGTCAAAGAATGATGCTTATCTGGGTGGTTGCACACACAGACGCTCATAACATTGACAGACTCTTGCATACGCAATATACATGTCACTTATTCTGTTGTATACTTCTGAAAAGAATTTTTAAAAAGAAAGTAAAATTCTGGAATCTCTTTGGGGCACAGTTTGAGAAACTAAAAATTCTAAGACTCTCCTTCCCGGTTTTACAACCAAACAATCAGTACAACAGAAATACTGTACACCGTCTCATGATTCTTACCTGCAAATTCTCTCATTTGGTACATGAAGAAAATAAATCCCCAGAACTAGTACTGCCTGATTCAGGAAAAAAAAAATTTGTTTTGTTTTATTTCGATTCGATTCAGCCTACTGAATTGATTTTTCGTTTGATTCGATTTTCCTGCCCAATTGGGTGTTTTTTCCAAACATCCTGGTGGGTTTGTTCCCGCTAAGCTGCGCTGGCGTGTGCTGGCGCACAAAATATTAGGTCGCAGCGCACAAGTTTCTCGTCACAGCGCAGGACCGGCAAGATTGACTCATTTGAACTTCTGCAAGATCAGCATCGGAAGCGTGCGCTGGGCCGGAGAGATCTTGGGGAGCCTCCGACAGTGGCTTTCTCCCCTCTCTGCAGCTCTCCTTTACTTCCCAGCGCAGCGATTCACGAAGGCAGCCTCGGGGCTTTTGCTGAGTCGCGGCTGCCTCTGATGATGCAACTTCCTCTTTCCTCAGAGGCGGCGCGACACAACAAAGGACCCGAGGCTGCCTTCATGAATCGCTGCGCTGGGAAGTAAGAAGAGCTGCTGGGAGGGGAGAAAACCACTATTAGAGTCTGGGAAGCTGCTGGGCAGGGGAAAAAGGGGACAGCTGCTACTGGAAAGGGAGAAGGAGAGATGTTGCTGGGAGGGGAGGAGGGAAAGGAGTCTGGGAAGCTGCTGGGCCAGGAAAAAAAAGGACAGCTGCTACTGGAGAGGGAGAAGGAGAGATGCATCTGGGAGGGGAGGAGGGAAAGGAATCTGGGAAGCTGCTGGGCCAGGAAAAAAAAGGACAGCTGCTACTGGAGAGGGAGAAGAAGGAGAGATGCTTCTGGGAGGGGAGGAGGGAAAGGAATCTGGGAAGCTGCTGGGCCAGGAAAAAAAAGGGACAGCTGCTACTGGAGAGGGAGAAGGAGAAGGAGAGATGCATCTGGGAGGGGAGGAGGGAAAGGAATCTGGGAAGCTGCTGGGCCAGGAAAAAAAAGGACAGCTGCTACTGGAGAGGGAGAAGAAGGAGAGATGCTTCTGGGAGGGGAGGAGGGAAAGGAATCTGGGAAGCTGCTGGGCAAGGAAAAAAAGGGACAGCTGCTACTGGATAAGGAGAAGAAGGAGAGATGCTTCTGGGAGGGGAGGAGGGAAAGGAATCTGGGAAGCTGCTGGGCTAGGAAAAAAAGGGACAGCTGCTACTGGAGAGGGAGAAGGAGACGGAGAGATGCTTCTGGGAGGGGAGGAGGGAAAGGAATCTGGGAAGCTGCTGGGCCAGGAAAAAAAGGGACAGCTGCTACTGGATAAGGAGAAGAAGGAGAGATGCTTCTGGGAGGGGAGGAGGGAAAGGAATCTGGGAAGCTGCTGGGCTAGGAAAAAAAGGGACAGCTGCTACTGGAGAGGGAGAAGGAGACGGAGAGATGCTTCTGGGAGGGGAGGAGGGAAAGGAATCTGGGAAGCTGCTGGGCAAGGAAAAAAAAGGGACAGCTGCTACTGGAGAGGGAGACGGAGAGATGCTGCTGGGAGGGGAGGAAGGGAAGAGAGTTACTGCTGGACAGGAGGCTGGGAGAAAGAAAGAAAGGGGGCAGGCAGGGAAACAGAAGGAAAGAAGAGAAACAGAAAAAAAGAAAGAAAGGTCAGGGAGAGAGGAAGAAAAAGTTGGGGGAGGGAATGAGGTGTGGAGGAGAGAAAGCATACAGGCTGATAGAAGGGAAGAAAGATTGGATGCACAGTCAGAAGAAGAAAGTGCAACCAGAAATCACCAGACAAGGTAGGAAAAATGATTTTATTTTAAATTTAGCAAAGTGGAGGCAGTATTACCACAGTTTTCAAAGGAATTTGCCCAAATAACTTAATAGTTAACTGGGTAAATTCCCAGAGATGAAAACTTCCCTTCACTTACTATGCACAGTTCTGAATTTATATCTGCTGTCTATATTTTACAATATGGTCCCCTTTTACTAAACCGCAATAGTGGTTTTTAGCGCAGGGAGCCTATGAGCGTCAAGAGCAGTGCTGGGCATTCAGCGCAGCTCCCTGCGCTAAAAACTGCTATTGTGGTTTAATAAAAAGGATGGAGGGTATATTTGTCTATTTTTGTATGCTATAAAAAACAAATACAGAGAGAGACTGAGAGCTGTTGACGAAGAGCTACGTGTGTGTCTTTCTTCCATTCCAGCCAGAATATCAGCTTTGTGTTCAGCCAAACAGGCCCAGGTTTCGCACTGAATAAAGTATTTTATAATTTTTATTTCATAATAAAGTAATTATAAAATACTTTCTTTGTGTTTATTTGATTCCTATTCAAGAGAATTACTTTATATATAGTCAATATAGGCAGAGAGTTAAATTTTTTAACATTTTCTAATGGTGGTGTGCCTCGTGATTTTTTTCATGAAACAAGTGTGCCTTTGCCCAAAAAAGGTTGAAAAACACTGGTCTAGAAATTGAAAGCATCAAACGTATTGTCTTCTGGACTGTTTTTAATTTACAGTTTACACATATGGATGTAACAGACATAACTACATTTGTTGTAAAACATTTATTAAGATATCATTTCATCCCTACAATTTCTGTGTTCTTAAAAATATTATTTAACGTTATTTAATTTAGCGTGTAGGCCTAAAATTCCTTTGAATACCTCGTCCTCATGTATCAGCAACTTTGACAACATATTTATTTGGCTCATAACTTGCTGGCGCCCGATATTTTTAGCTCACAGTGAAAAAAGTTTGCTCACAACACCCGCCCGCTTAGAGGGAACACTGCTTCTTCACCCCCTTTGCCTTCTCCTAACCACACTGGCGCTGTGGTATAAACAAACAAAAAAGACTTTTCCTCTCTCTGTTAAATCCTAGCTCATGTTTGTGGTCTAACACCAGCTCTGGCAGGATACACGTTTCAAATCTGACATATTGTAATTACAAAATGGAAAATATAATTAGTTTTTCTACCTTTTGTTGTCTGGTCATTATTCAAATCTTGTTGGTCCCAGGCTCTGGTTGTCTTCTGATAACTTGCTTGCCAGTGTCTTCTTCTTTCTCCATTCTAACCATCCATCTGCCATTTCTGTCCTCCCCTTCTGTTTCCCTTTCCTCCTCCGGAGGTCTGGCATCTTTCTTTTTTTCCGTCTCCATCCACAGATCCACCTTTTCTTAACTACCCTTTCATACAGCATTTCTTCCTCCTTCCCCACCACTCCAGGGACCACCATCTCTCCCTTGCTTTTCCCAACTACCCTCCTTTCCAGTATATCTATCCCCCCCTCCACACCATCCCTTGTGTCCAACTTCTCTCCCTGTTCCTTCCCTCCCTAAATCCCATTGTCCATCATCTCTCTCCCTCTCCTCTATTTTTAGACCCATTATTTCTTCTCCACAAAGTCTGGCATATGCACATCTCTTAGAAACCCCTTCCCTCCTCCGTGTACTTTTGCACCAGGGCCCTCCTCCCCTGAAGGTCTGACCCCCCCCTGAAGGCCTGTACCCCTCCTTGAAGGCCTGCCTATCTTCCCTGAAGGCCTATGCCACCACCCCTGGCCTGTTCCCCCATCTTAAAGGCCTGTTCCCCCCTTGAAGGCCTGCACCCCCCCCAAGCCTATCCCACCCCCTGAAGGACTGCCCCCCCAGGCCTGCATGTCACCCCTTTGAAGGCCTGTTCCCCCCCCTTAAAGGCCTGTTCCCCCCAAGGCCTGTCCCACCCCATGAAGGACTGCCCCCCCCCACGTAAGACTGTGCACCCCCCCTGGGAAGGCCTCCGTGTTCCCCTGGCCTTCCCAAACCGTTTACCTTACAGCTTCAGCTGAAGATCGCGGTTACAGCTCTTTGCACTGCAGTGCTTTGAGCTGTTTCCTCTGCTGCGGTCCAGCCCCTCCTCTGACATCAGAGGAAACAGCTCAAAGCACTGCAGTGCAAAGAGCTGTAAACATAGAAACATAGAAGATGACGGCAGAAAAGGGCCACAGCCCATCAAGTCCGCCCACTCCAACAACCCCACCCCCTTGAATTTACCCCCCTAGAGATCCTCCCCCTACGTAACCGCGATCTTCGGCTGAAGCTGTAAGGTAAATGGTTCGGGGAGGCCAGGGGGAACACAGAGGCCTTCCTGGGGTGTGTGCGCAGTCTTTTTGGGGGGACAGTCCTTCGGGAAGGCCAGGAGGGAAGCCGGACGCAGCACTTCCCGACTGACCCTCCCTCCTCGCCCTCTAAAACAGGTGCAGCAGCGGCCAGCAAGAGCAGAGCTGCCACTCCTGCTTTAGGGGGCGAGGGGAGAGGGTCTGAATCGGGAAGCCGATTTTTTTAAAATTTAAATCGTTTCGAATCGATTCACCCGAAGTGAATTGGTGAACCGATTCGAATTGTGAGTCGGGCACTACCGAGAACTAATTTCTCCAGGATAAAGTTGAAGTTGTGCTAGTTCATTAAAAGAAAGGTTACATTTAAGCACCTTTTTATTGGACTAATTCAATACAATTCTTGATCAGTTTTTAGGAGCTACAAGTCTTTTCCTCAAGTTCAAACCACATTATCATAAAAACCTAAGGGCTCCTTTTACAAAAGTGTGATAGGGCCTTAAAGCGCGAATAGCGCGTGCTAAAATGCTGCACGCGCTAGCCGCTACCGCCTCCTTTTGAGCAAGCGGTAGTTTCTCGGGTAGTGCGCGCTAATCCGGTGTGTGAGCTAAAAACGCTGGCGCACCTTTGTAAAAGGAATCCTATGTGACTTACAGGGATGGGAAACGAGAAGGAGAAACTCACCGACACATAGATGGGGGAGCACTTTCAGGACACCCAAAGGGAACCTAGAAATGTAGGACTCTTGACATTCAAATGATCTGGTGAGAAAGAAAGCCTGAACTTTTGTTCTGGCCTAACACATTAGGAAAACTAAATATTCACCTCTGATAAATCTGAATGTACACAATCGTTGATCACAGAATACCCTACTTGAAGTGATCAGACCCGCAACCATTTAAATTCAGTGTAAAAACCAAACCACAGTTGCCGCTGGGATCATCATTGCCTTCACTGTCCCGACCGCCACAATATATACTAAAAATTAACTCTTAATTATCGACTAAAGTGAAACTTATCTCTTGGTCCTTGGCGGTCAGTTGGCCCTCTTGTTCAAGCGGCAAACGCAATCGTGAACATGCTTGTGCTCTGAAAAACTCCTAAAGCTGGTCGTAAAGTCGGTCGTCGTCCCCAACTCAAGTTTCGCCCTCTTCATCAGAAAAGGACGCTGATCACAGCTGCAAATACCAAACGAGCTGGCAAGACATGGACTAAAGATGAGCATATTTGATGCTAGCAAGTCTAAGCTCGTCTTTAGTCCATGTCTTGCCAGCTCGTCTGGTATTTGCAGCTGTGATCAGGTATGATAATGTGGTTTTATTTCCAAATTCTTTGTTCATTTTTCATCTTACATCAAGTACACAATATTACATCATTTGAAACTTTTACAGATTACTTGAAATTCATTCAAATATGATTTTACATACATAAATTTATTCCCTCCCCACCCACTCTTCCCACAAGTAATTTAATTCAAAATATCATATAAATATTGTATCCTTATCTATTAATAAGACCAATAAAGGAACTTTCTACCCTCCCCCTACGTATAAATGTCATTTAGAGCTTTTTGAATAATATTTAGAATTAGATGATGGGCGAAACTTGAGCTGGGGGAGGGCCTGACTTTACGACCGGATTTAGGAGTTTTTCAAAGCACAAGCATGTTCACGATTGCATTTGCCGCTTGAACAAGAGCGCTAACTGACCGTCAAGGACCAAGAGATAAGTTTCACTTTAGTCAATAATGTTTCTAGTCTAATAAAAGGGAATCGTCTTAAATGTATAGACCGTATTTTTCATTCCATAAGACGCACCTGACCATAAGACGCACCCTAGATTTAGAGGAGGAAAACAAGAAAAAAAACCCCAAACATTCTGAGCCAAAAGGTGTACTAATATATTTAACAAAATATACCAGGCTCTGCACCCAGCCCCCCTCATTCCTTGCCAGGCTCTGTACCCAAACACACAATCCTTGCTAAGCTCTGCACCCTGTCCCCCCTCCCTGCCAGGCACTATACCCTGTCCCACCACCCTACCCTGTTCCTCCTCTGGTGGTCTAGTGGTAGGACAGGACAAGAAGGATCCGTCCCAGCTGACTAACAATTTTTTACACCCCTCAGTACCTCTTTTAATCCCCCTGTACCTTTATAAAACACTCCCCTCCCCAGTACTTTTTTTAATCCCCCCTGTACCTTTTTAAAACAACCCCCAGTACTTTTTTAAATCCCGTATCTTTTTTAATCCCCAAAACCTTTATAAAACACCCCCGTACCTTTTAAAAATGACCCCCCCGTCGTACCTTTTAAAATGCCCCCCTGTCATATTTTTTTAAATGCCCTCCCATCATACCTTTTAAAATGCCCCTTATAGCCTGGTGGTTTAGCGGTGTATTGGCCGGCAGGAGCAAGCTTTCTGCACTCCTTCCTGGGCCCAAACCACATTATGTATGGCTGCCGTCAGTTCTCGCGGGACTCGTGAGAACTGACGGCAACCATTCAGAACGTAGTGCGGGCCAGGCAGGAGCGTAGAAAGCTTGTTTCTTCTGATCAATACACCGCTAGACCACCAGGCTATAAGGGGCATTTTAAAACGTATGACAGGAGGGCATTTAAAAAAATATGACGGGGGTCATTTTAAAAAGGTACGACGGGGGTGTGTGTGGTTAAAACAGTACAGGGGGTGATAAAAATTTGTATCTTCGCTGCATAAGACGCACCAACTTTTGAGTGGAAAAAACCTCCTGAAATTGCCCGTAGTCATATTTTAAATTGTGAATGAGCCTCATCCTATCTGTTCTGTCTGACGATGTCAGAGGGAAGGTGATGGTCCCTCCCATCTCAGGTCACCCTCCGTCCCATTTGTTGCCAGCTGAAAGAAGCCTGAGAGATATAGAACAGGGCTTTCATTAGCTATCAAAGCTCCCCACTCACTAGAGGTACAGCTCCTTCTTAAACTAACCCATTAGAAAGAGCAAGATTAATTATCATCAATTAAATTGAATTAGAGTAGCAGCATGCACCTTCATCTTAAATTCATTTTGCTGCCTCCCACATGCTGCTGGAGAAGAAAGCTCTCTGTGTAATAGGAAAGGCACAAATGAATTTCACGCCATGGGTGGTCACAAGCCCAGCACAAACTCCTATCTGACATTTAATTTAAAAATTAATACTTGCTCACTGCAGAACTGTCCCTGCTGCAATAAGGAACAGTAATGGGGGGAGGACAGAGGAAGAGTAGGATGGCATTCTTGCTAATGCTAAGCCGCTGTAAGAAGTGCTGTAGTTACCTTCCTGGAGAGGCCAGCTCCTCATATTAATTGACAACGTGCTCTGAGCTGAGATAAAGAACCCTGCTCTGGATCACACAGGGCTATCTTGGCTGGCCATGTTTCTACCTGTCAAGAGAGGAGGACAGCTCTCCAAAGATACTCCTTGCTTTCCAATTTAACAGCGTGGTCAGCAGATTAGAAAGGCTCTTCTTGAAGCCCAATGAATTCTTAATAGACCTCACTCTTCCATCTCAGTGGCTTTTGGATCACAGGTTGCCCTCTTTGTATTTGGGGGTAATGAATGATTTCCAGTTTTCTTTCACAGACAATTTCAAACGTTGATTATTTGGAGGATTTAAAGGGGTGGGGGAATGGGACTTTTTGTAGTTACACATTCAAAACTGTTTACATATAGACAAGTGCTTATTTTGTATGGAGGATTAAGTGACTTGCCCAGGGTCACAAGGAGCAGCACTGGCTGGGATTGATCCCCCAACCTCACCCCTCAGCTCCATTTAACATGGCATGGTGTTTATACTGGCGTTTTAGCTCTGGCAAGAAGCACCTACACACCCTTCAGAATGCAGCAGAAGCCATGTGGCATCCCTCTTAATACCCACATCAATGGCTTCCAGGATGGCACAGGGCTCTTTATGAGAATAATCCATTAAGCCTGGCTAGGGAAAGTGAGCTTTTTATGGCTGGCCTCTGCACTGTGGACCAAAATTGCCAAATTCACCTTGGGCTGAATTTAACATAACATAAACCTCACTTGTATACTGCAAATACCTTCACAAAGACTAGACATCCGGTTTCTAACTTCCAAAGTGTTCCCTAAAAAGATACGTTTTTAAGGCACGTCGAAATTGTTAATATGAAGTTGGGAGTGTAAATATATAAGTTAAATCCCTAGTCCATGAGGCTGCCTGAAAAGATAATAGTCGTTCCTGAAATTTAAATCCTTTTGGAGATACATTTGCTTGGGATGGATTTTGATGCCCTGAAAGATACCTGTGTAACTGATCTGGACCCCACTTGCTACATATAACGCCATTTCCCCTTTATCATAGTTACAAATTACCACACAACTCTCCTGTCCCTTGCCATTTTCCAGGGTCACCCAATCCGAAGGCACAGCTTCCAGCTGACCTACCACTCATCCCTGGATGAGCCCCAGCAACCAGTAGTTCGGAATAACCGCCCTCCCAAGCTACCGAGTGACCAGCCACCTCGACCATCCAAAAAAGCCGCCTCCAAGGACCCAGGTAAGCCCTGAGTCCTTCAAGGTCCCATCTCTTCTACCTCCCCCCAGCACCCCTCGCGGCTGTGCCTCCTCCAAGGTGCTAGTCAATCCCTCCTCCTGGAGGACCTTGCCGTGCTATGTCCACCTGCAAGTCTCGAGGGGCGACAACGTGGGCCTCTCCACCCCGTGTTATCACCACCCATCGAGACAAGCTCTCGGGATCACCTTTAATGTTGCACTTCTCTTCTTATTCTATGTCTTAATTAAGTAAACCGATGTGACCTGTTCTTAGACAGAATCAAACACTAAGACAGCAAAGTACAGTAGAACTCAAACAACCAGGAAAAAAATTCTAAGAAATACTGTAATACTTTAAATAAAAATACAATCAATTTCTGGCTGAAATTTAAGTGTAAACTTGGCACACTATACCTGAGTATACCAACGCTTTGCCTACCACATGTTTGGTAGTTAGTCTGGAACAGTTTATGGCATGGCGTAGTATTAGAAGCACAGCCTGAATTTCATCTTGACTGCTTTTTAAGCTAAGTGACTATTTATTTGTCTATTAGCTATTTATGATGGTTTGAATATAGAGCTGTTTAGGTTGTGGAACATTATGAAATTTGATGAAGTGCTTCTGTTCCTTGTCTTTCTTCTCTTTATTGTCTTTATTTTATATGATGACATTAAATTTATTTATTACATATCTGTTTGCATTAAATGATATGAGTACATTTGATTAGTGGATTCTCTTTTGTTGAATTATACCCCTTATGTTGTGAATCTGTATGATATATAGTTTTTTCTCTGTTGATATAGTAGTATTAATTAGGCCTATTTTTCATAGTAACTCTCAAGCAACCAGAAACTACATTTATCTGCCATCTACCAATCCCCATGGGTGCCGGTTAACTGAGAATCTACGGCAGCTCTATTTCTCTCATTAATTGTCCCGTTTCGGATCAGTTCTACTTAGGTCCTCCGGGAGCAGCAAATATCTCATGTTTGCCAGAAAAACAGTACAAACCAATTACATAGGTTTTGTTCCTTTGTCAAATTATATTCAAATCTATTCATACTAAATATTCATGAGAAATATTCTAAAACTTCAATCCAGAAGTGGTCTTGAAGGACCAGTGTTGATCACAGACCCTGGGGTGGCCCAGCATGCCATGTTTTCAGCTCTCACCTCATCTTCACTTGTGGCCTAAAAAGAACTTGCATCCCATGATGCAGAGGAGGAGCAAGGCTATGCCATCTTGACACCCAAGGCCTCTTTTACAAAGCCGCGCTAGTGGCCCCGAAGCCCATAGAGATTTAAAGAGCTTCGAGGCTGTTGCCGCATGGCTTTGTAAAAGAGGCCGCCAGTCTCACAAGGTCCTCTTGCAATTTTTCACAATCACCTTGCGATTTAACAACTTTATGTCATCAGCAAATTTAATTATCTCACTAGTTATTCCCATCTCTAGATCATTGATAAATATGTTAAAAAGCAGCGGTCCTAGCACAGTCCCCTGGGGAACCCCACTATTTATCCACCAATAAATACCTCTCATTCATTAATTTATGTAGATGTTATTGCACATAAATTATTGAATGAGAGGTATTTATTGATGGATATATTTAGTTCTCTCAGTATCCTGCCAGCATATATTGTGTGATAGAACCCCTTCTCCATTCAAAATATTGGCCATTTAAACCTGCTCTCTGTTTTCTGTGTTTCAACCAGTTCTCAATCCATAAAGGGACATTACCTCCTAGCCCATGGCTTTCCAATTTCCTCAGAAGTCTTTCATGAGGTACTTTGTCAAATGCCTTTTGAAAATCCAGACACATAATACTGACTGGCTCACCTTTATCCACATGTTCATTCACCCCTTGCCCCTTCTGCCACCTTTTCTTGGGCTCTGCCCATCACAGCTTGCTTACCTGGTTTTTAAGATGAGTCTCACTGCAGTACTTCCACTGGTGGAACACATCAGACAATTTATCCAGGCCACCGTGGTGGAAATGGAAGACCTTGTATTGACTTTCTCGACTGGCGACAACTAACTGGCCACTGGTGCATGCCTCATCACTGGGAAAAGAAAACTTGTAAGTAGTCAGCAGGAGGCAGCAACAGAAGTCAAAATCTGAAAGAAGGAAGTCCAATCTGGAAGAAGAAAGCCATCATCCAATCAAGACAAGATAGCCTTCCTCTTCCACGCAATCCTTCTGCAGCTATTTCTAGTTTCTCGAGCGCTATCATTCCTGAATCTATAATTGTGAAGGCTGGCTTTTCTGACAATCACAACCTAAACAGCGTGGTAGTGTTAAAAAATGGGGAAATCACCAAATTATATGGATGTCTGAAAGCAAAAATTATTATCAAAGTAAACTCAAATCACATAATCTTCAATCGACTCCCAGAAAAACTCAATATGGTCTGCAAAGAATTTTTACTACTCATAGATGGCTGTTCACAGAAACGACCATGAAGTTGGACTGAACTAATGGTCCGTTAAATGCTCTAATCCAGTGGTATTCAACCCAGTCCTCAGGGACCACCTGGCCAGTCGAGTTTTCAAAGTCTCTGTCATCCATATTCATTGTGGATATCCTGAAAACCCAGGTGGTCCCTGAGGACTGGGTTGAATACCATTGCAATGAATTTAAGCTTTGGCCTCAACATGGGCTGTGTTTCTCAATGGCTGCTTTAGGAAGCTAAGCGAGAACATTTTTAAAGAGGATTCTCATGAATTGAACTGTAGTTTTTAAGCAACCAAACCTAGAGGCCTTTCATTTTGATCTTACACTTACTCCAGTATAAAGATTTCAATATTTGGGTGTGTTTATTGATTCAAGTTTAACTTTAATTGACCAGGTTTTGGCTGTAGTTAAAACGGGGTGGGGGGGTTGTTTTTAAGGAAACCTTGTTACCTTTAAATTTTTGTACATTTTGCTTCCTTTCATACTTTGCTTCATGTCTACTTAAATCAGTCACCTTGATTACTGTAATTCGTTTGCACTGCACGGGTATTTCTAATACAATCTTAAACGTCTTCAGACCCTTCAGAACACAACAGCAAGGCTTTTATGCCAAGCTTGAAAAGGTGATCATTTGTCCCTGTTGAACCAGTATTCATTGTAATTTTTTGAATACCATATTTTATTCAAGAGTTGTGCCTAAAACAGAAGGCATATAACCTCAGTAAGTCCCCAGAATTTGTTGTCACCTTTAATTCTATATATACTAACACGATCCCTTAGGACCCTCGATGCCCATCGAGACAAACAGTCATTCTGATTTTTTACATTTTAGCCCCAAAACAACTCATTCGTGCAGAGAAGTCTTTTACCAAATTCAAATCGCTGTTGAAAACCCTTTTTTTCCCAAATTACCTTAACAACTGCTCCTGAACCATTGCGATTCTCTTTCTGTTTGTGTGAATGGTCTTTTCTAGCTGAATTATTAGCATTCTTTCCCTTTGATTTTGTAAACTGCTGTGATCTGTTTGTCAGAAACAGCAATATATCAGAAATAAATAAAAAAGATGAAGCAGTTCCTAACTGTCCTAGTTTTGTGAGTAGCCGGGGGAAGTGACCAGCTGTGCCATAGAAAAAGTTAATGGGCTACCCACAAACACGAAAATCATCCTAGATGAGCCATGAAAGAAAAATCCTCACCTAAAGAAAAGGCGGAGAGACCGCATTTGCCCCAAGTCCACCCTGAAGACGCCACAGGTCTGCTCCAAAGCCAGAACCTTCTGCTGCTCCTCCCATTTTAGGTTGGCAACATGGCCATTATTTTCCTGGAACTGGGAATTGGTGTCTGCGCTGGACGCAGAGCTTGTGGAGTAGGTCATGTGATTATCACAGGTTTCTCTGAAAAGTATAAACACATTAGCGCAGGGTTAGATCTGCATCGCAATTGGCAGGTTCTCTGGGAGGGACAAATTCAGTTGTGAGCCTCCAAGGACAGGCAATACCTAGTCTACTGGAATGTAATTCACCTTGAGCTCCTACAGGAATAGGTATAAGCAATATGCAAATAAAAACATTTATTAGACTAACACTTGACTTTTAAAGCACCCTCGACTAGAGGTGTTCAAAGATGATTTTATCAATTACATGTTTTAAGTAAAATTAGACCCATGATTCCTCCCTCCGATTCCTGCATGGTTGTACAAAGTCTTGTTTGATTAGACTGGATTATGGCAACAGTTTGTATGTTGGATTGTCCTCTTCCTGTTTGTGAGCCTAATTATGGGACTGTCACAAAATGACGATGTGACCTGCTCGATGGAATATTGCATTAGTTCCCAATACAGTTGTGACATTGAATGGAATGTTCCTGAGTATTTGAAGCAGATCCCACCACCTTATGACCCTGCTCGACCTTTGCAGTTCACTGGCGCAAAACAACTGGTGGTGCCTCCTTTGTTGATCGTACGTTACTTGATCACTGGTAACAAAGTGATGTCTACTGTTGGATCTCTGTTTTGGAATAAACTGCCCATTAATCTTTTTCATCTTTTGATATATTTAAAAGAAGGTTGAAAACTCATCTGTTTGTACTGGTAGATACCTTCTGCCTGGGCCATTTGAAGATAGACAGAGGAAGAGGAATAGAGATGGAGGCATATTAGACCCTGATCGATTTTCAGAGGCTTGTGTTCGTGAGCAATTAGCTAAATTAAAGGTAGACAAAGCAATGGGGCTGGATGGTGTACATCCAAGGGTGCTGAAGGAACTTAGGGAAGTTCTGGTGGCTCCACTGACTGACCTTTTCAATGAGTCTCTAGAGTCGGGAGTGGTACCGGAGGACTAAAGAACATAAGAATAGCCTTACTGGGTCAGACCAATGGTCCATCAAGCCCGTAGCCTAAACTCACAGTGGTCAATCCAGGTTACTAGTACCTGGCCAAAACCCAAGGTATAGCAATATTCCATGCTACCAATACAGGGCAAGCAGGGCAGATGTGTGCCTTCTCCACAAAAGTGGAAGTAAGGAAGAAGTAGGGAATTACAGGCCAGTAAGTCTGACTTCTGTGGTAAGCAAATTAATGGAAACATTTTTAAAACATGGAATGGTGAAGTCTCTGATTACAGGACACGAGGCAACATGGATTCACTAGAGGTAGGTCTTGACAGACAAATCTGATCAATTTCTCTGACTGGGTGACCAGAGAATTGGGTAGAGGTAGTGCGCTACATGTGGTGTATTTAGATTTTAGCAAAACCTTTGTCTGTATTCCACACAGACATCTAATAAATAAACTGAGTGCCCCAAAGTGATGGGCTGGGTCAGGAACTGGTTGAGTGGAAGATGACAGAGGGTAATAGTCAATGGAGATCTCTGTGAAGAAAGGGATGTTACCAGTGGTGTGCCTCAAGGTTCTGTTCATGGGCCTGTTCTTTTTAGCATTTTTATAAGCGGTATTGCTGAAGGGCTGTCAGGTAAGATTTGCCTCTCTATAGATGATACCAAAATTTCCAATAGAGTAGACACCCTGGATGGTGTAAATAACATTTAAGAAAGACTTGGTGAAGCTTGAAGAATGGTTTGAAATTTGACAGCTAAAATTTAATGCTAAGAAATGCAAGGTCATGCATTTAGGTTGCAAAAACCCAAGGGAACGGTACAATTTAGGGGGGTGAAGAACTTATGTGCACGACAGAAGATCGGGATTTGGATGTGATTGTAGGTGACGATCTTAAGGTGGCCAAACAGGTTGAAAACACGATGGCAAAAACTAGAAGGATGCTAGGGTGCATAGAAAAAGGTATGGCCAGTAGGAAAAAGGAGGTATTGATGCCCCTGTATAAGACTCTGGTGAGACCTCATTTAAAATATTGTGTACAATTCTGGAGAACGAACAAGGATGGAGTCGGTCCAGAGGAAGGCTAATTAAAATGGTTGGTGTTCTTTGTCATAAGACATATAAGAACAGGCTTAAAGATCTCAATATGTATCCTTTGGAGGAAAGGCGAGAGAGGGGAGATATGATAGAGGCGTTTAAATACCTACATGGCGTAAATGCACATGAGACAAATCTCTCATTTGAAAGGAAGCTCTGAAATGAGAGGGCATAGGATGAAGTTGAGAGGTGATAGGCTCCGGAGTAATCTAAGGAAATACTTTTTTACAGAAAGGGTGGTAGATGCGTGGAACAGTCTCCCAAAGAAGTGGTGGAGACAGAGACTGTGTCTGAATTCAAGAAGGCGTGGGATCTCTTAGAGAGAGAAAGAGATATTGGTTACTGCGAATGGGCAAGCTAGATGGGCCATTTGGCCTTTATCTGCCATCATGTTTCTATGATTTGTTTCATTGTTTAATACTGATTATATTGTGTATGTTTTTTGTTACCTGCTTAACTATTAGTGGGATATAAATATTATACATAAATTTAGAAGTAGTCCCTCCAGAGACTAGGTGGGTTGGGGTAGGAGTACAGGGCTCTGAAAAAAATGCCCTTTGTGCCTGGGCAGGCAAGGCAAAAGGGGGCATCAAGTCCAGCTGAACCCCCAACCCACCACAGGATTTCTACAAGCAATAGCTCTTTGTCATCTTCCCCCTTTCTTGGAACATTTCTCCGTCTCTGCTTTCATGCTAAACATCCTAACATAATTCTACAAAATCTGAAGGTGTGTAACAAACACACTGTAGAGAAAAGGGCCATTGGTGACAGATTCAAGAGCAATGTTAGGAAATTCTACTTTACGGAGAGGGTGGTGGATGCCTGGAATGCGCTTCCGAGAGAGGTGGTGGAGAGGAAAACGGTGACTGAGTTCAAAGAAGCATGGGATGAACACAGAGGATCTAGAATCTGAAAATAAGATTAAAAATTGAACTAAGGCCAGTACTGGGCAGACTTGCATGGTCTGTGTCTGTATATGGCCGTTTGGTGGAGGATGGGCTGGGAGGGCTTCAATGGCTGGGAGGGTGTAGGTTTTGACGGAGATGGAACCCAAGCACAGAACCAGGTAGAGCTTTGGATTCTTGCCCAGAAATAGCTAAGAGGAAAAAATTTAAATTGAATCAGGTTGGGCAGATTGGATGGACCATTTGGGTCTTTATCTGCCGTCATCTACCATGTTACTACTATTAATTATTTCTATAGTGCTACCAGACGTACGATGCGCTATACAGAGTCACGAAGAAGGCAGTCCCTGCATGAAGGAGCTTACAATCTAAACAGACAAACAGGATGTCATGGATACAGCTAAGGGGAAGGGTTAATCAGCTGGTTGGGTTGGAGGGCAGAGGAGTAGGGTTAAGGATTGAAGGCTATAGCAAAAAGGTGGGGTTTCAGTCTGCATTTAAACAAGGGAAGGGAAGGGGCTTGGACAATCAAAGATAAAGGAGGGGAGGAGTGGCCTAATGGTTAGAGCTGCTGCCTTAGCACCCTGAGGTCGTGAGTTCGATCCTAGTCTGCTCCCTGTGACTATGGGCAAATCACAAACCCTCCTTTGCCCCAGGTACCTTAGTTAGATTGTCAGCCTGCTGGGACACAGGGAAAATAAATCCGTTTCATGAAAAGGCAGTTAATAAAGTCCATTAAATATATAAAGCAAATGTCTGTAGCGTCCACTGCTCTTAACGCATCTAGAGACAGACCGGGAAGCTTGTAATTTGTGCCTCCCTCTGTATTATGGGGCATTGCCTTTCCTTAAATCATACCTTGAAAGCATTATACAAACTGAAATTAAAGAGTTCCTAATTAGTGGATAATTTAAACTTGGAGGATCAGGGGCAAAACCAGGATTAAGGGCTAGATTCACAAAGTACACCGATCGGTTTGCGACCAAATTTCTCTCCGGCCCGATTCATTTACCTCTCTGCCGACCATTCTTTGATCCGTGCATGTGAATGAGGGGAGGGGACATTCAAAAGTAGGGAAGGCAGCGAATCACAACACAAAATTCTCAATCTGACTGGGCTGGCCGATCAACTCCTAAAGCAACTGCTGGGGACCAGTCGAACACCTCTCTACCGACTCTCCTGCTCCATTGCTGCCCTGCACTTTGCCCTACTCTCGCTGCCTGTTCCAGGGGCTGCAGAAGCCCTGGGGCAGGGGGGAGAGCAGTGCCTGTTGGCTCTCTGACTTCCAATTATGCTGCATCTAGTAGAAATCAGTATTAGCAGCCTTCCCTGCAGTGCAAGCCTGCGGGTTTAAAGCGGGGCTGCATGCCGCAGTGCAGCCCCCCTTTAAACCCACGGGCTTGCACTGCAAGGAAGGAGGGAAGAGGCTGCCGCCACCGGCGGAGATAGGAGCAGGAGAGTCGGGCCCGAAAACAACGCATGCGCAGACCATCTGCAGGGAAAGCAGATGGTCTGCGCATGCACGGGGATTGCACACCAGCAATTCGGGCAGCCAGATGTGGGCGTTCCTCTGATCGCCCCCATCTGCATATTTTTCTTTTGTGAATTCGTCGGGCAGGTTAGTGAACCTGGCCCTAAGACTCACCTAAAATCCCTTCCTCTCACACCTTTTAGCTCCACATGGCAGGAAGGTGCACAAGCTGAAGAACTTTACTTAGAAAGTCCTCGAATCTGATTTTTTTAAAAAAAACAACAAACCAGCAGCCTTCAGAAGCAGGTCTGTACCGTGAAATGAGGGGCTGAAAGAGAAAGGACACCCTGCCACGTAAAAAGCACACAACGCTTTCTAATCCACTTACTGAACAATGTGGTGTAAGAATGCTCCAAAGCACATGCTCAGTTTTCAGCCACAAGGCTCCCCCCCCACCTCAAGTGTTCATTCATGAAAGCCCAATTGCAAGCCCCTTGAAAGGCTGGTCAGCAGTGACCCCCCCCCACCTGTTCAAGCCATGACATCCCAGTACACAAGTCTACCGACATTAGAAGGCCCTCATCCATCAAAGCCATGCCCCTGATCAGAACAATGTGGCTTTTATTGAACCCAGAAGTGTCCCCTGCCGATACCAAAGCAAAGCAACAAATGTATGTGGGAAAGTGTGTTCCATCCAGAACAAAAAAGTCCAGGTGCTGGGGATTCTCTGGCACCTTTTGGTTGCGTCCACTTCCTGCTGCGACTTCCCAACAGAGAGTGGCCAGATTCAGGATTCATACCCTGGTGCTGGACTTTTCGGGATCTTTTCTGTTATTCACTAGTAACTCTTCTAAAGGAGTTTCTACAGACAAAGTGACAATCTCAAACTCAGAAGAGAGAAAGTGATGAAAACGGTACACATCAAGCCCTTGTTCTACCTCCCCCCACCCCAATTAAGCCTTCCAGAGCAATGTTCTTACTTCAGTGGGAAAGAAGAGTTTTTAAACCATCCTTGAATTTATCTAGCTGTAGATGTGGTGGGCCCAGTTACAATCGAGATGGAACTTCTAGTAGTATCTAATTGAATCTTTCTAAAAGACGGTATAAGTAAGTGACTTTGTGCAAAGACCTGAATGTCCCAGTTGATGAACATGGGAGCAATGAGATAAAAACAATGGGAAGTCATAGAAACATTGCAACAAATGGCCCATCCAGTCTGCCCATCCACAGCATCCGCTATCTCCTCCTCTCCCTAAGAGATCCCACCATTTATTTGACTTGAAATACAGTCTATTTAGATTTTAAAGAGACACATAAGACTCTCTACCTTCATTTCACTTATCACCAGCTAACTTCCACTTTGTTTTTTCCCTGCTTTCAACCCATGTCCCCAAATTGATTCTGCTAACTTAGGGAGGGATAACCCAGTCTTGGTTTGAATGGTTTAAGCCATTTCCTCAACTTCTCAGGTAATCAGGCCAAACAGTGCATCCCCGTATGATGGCCAATGGATCAATGCTAACATTTTTAATGTAATTCTCTAAAACAGTGTTAAGGGATCTTGTTAGCAGAAAAGAAAGCATCGGTTCAGTTCCTCATGTTGTCCCGAATCTGGCTAGTCTGTGCTCCCTAGACAGAACGCCAGTACAGATCTGACAAAAGAGCAGTGCTTGGGTGGGGGGGAATATACCCACAGCTACACAGTTTACCCCCCTTCCAAAATAAAAGGATGGACAACAGACAGTGCTTGTGATATAAGATGGAGGGCTGGCGTATGTTTTCTGGGTAGAGCATTCCTTTTTCTTGCATCATTTCAGCTCATTTTTCCTGACCGCGGAGGTGTTTTGTGCCCAGTGATGCAACCTTTGCCTGTTCTTAGCTGCCTGTCTCTCGAAACACACACACACCTGCTCCCTCTGCTTTTTTCTCCATCTTGTAGCTTTTGCTCTCAAGCAGGTAATTTACTGATTGACTCCACAGGGAGTGAGGCAACAGTGTGCAAGAGATTGGGGAAAGTTGCATCAAGCTAGACCCTGCTGGGAGCTGCTGTTTTGCCCTCTTACTCTTCAGTCCATCTGAACAATTTGCTCTGTCCCTCATGCTGCACTTTGACATATGCAATGACCGTCTACCCTCGGAATCCCTCCAAACATCCATCTATTTTCTTTATTGCTACTCGAGATTTCCAGAGAAAACATACTTTGTAAAAGCCCCCAAACGAAAATCACACTCATGACGACTTATTTGTAGAGAATCATGTCTGAGCTCAAGGCCTTCCTAATTCTCTCATCCAGCACAAACAGTGGCCCTGTAAACTACTTGATTATGTATATCAAGACCAAATAATATGATGGATTTAATTAATAATCCGGATAAGATTCTATTGCTCTTTACCAAACATCAATATGTTAATTTGACAACCAAAATATGGAATATGCTACACATAGACACATGATGGCAGATAAAGGCCAAATGGCCCATCCGCATTAGCCCTTATCTCTTCCTCTCTCTAAGACAGGGAAGTCCAACCTGCGGCCCCGTGAAGTATTTTGTGCAGCCCCGGTCGAGGGCAATGCAGTGTTTTCCTCTGCTGCCTCCTCTGTCTTGCTGCAGCGTTTGCCCCAGAAACATTGTTTTTCAGCCATTGCGGCCTAAGGAAACCAAAAGGTTGGACACCCCTGCTCTAAGAGATCCCACCTGCCTATCCCAGGCTTTCTTGAATTCAGACCCAGTCTCTTTCTCCACCACCTCTTCCGGGAGACTGTTCCACACATTGACCACCCTTTCTGTAAGATTACTTCTTCACTTCATCCTATGCCCTCTCATTGCAGAGTTTCCTTTCAAATGAAAGAGACTCGACTCATGCACATCTATCATATCTCCCCTCTCCCGCCTTTCCTCTAAAGAACACAGATTAAGATCTTTAAGTCTCGGGACCGACTCCAGCCTTTTTATATCTTTTGGAAGGTACACAATACCTCCTGTTTTCCAACCGGCCATACCTCTCCCTATGCATCCTTCTAGCATTTGCCTTCACCTTATTCACACCATCCTGGGTCTACTCTATTGCAAATTTTGGTATCATCCGCAAGGAGGCAAATCTTAGCCGATAGCCCTTCAGCAATATCACTAATATCTATTAGAAGCTTTCCTTGCTATGGCCAGTTTCACAAATCTTTGAAGTATTTGATAGTGACTGATTAAAGGTTAGGGAAATTACCTGGACTTCACTACAACCCCCCCTGTGGTAACTGCCCGAAGCCCACAGGAATTTAAAGGGATCTGGGGCTTTTGCCACACAGCTTTGTAAACGAATGTTTCTTCCGTGAAGTTGACATGTAAATTGTTCTACGTCAATTAGGATCTGTTGGCTACACTGTAAATTTATTGTGAATGAGTACATTAGCATTTTGATGTTATTCATTTTTGCCAACTGTAAATCACCTTGATTTGTTTAGTACAGGCGGGTAATAAATAAATGCAAGATGTATTGTAATGTAACAAGCGTAAGCCACTCGTCTGAAAGCCTTTCTCCTCCAGTTGTGCTTAAAATACGTAGCCTGGTCCTTAATTTCACAAAACACTTTCAATATGTTTCTTGGGAAATGTGCAAAGTCCTCCTACTACTCCTCTTTATCATTTCTGTAGTGCTGAAAGGTGTACGCAGCGCTGTAATAAACAGTCCGAACATTGCCTACCCATAGGTTGAGAAGAGAGTCGTTCCCAGGGAGCCGGAGGCCACACTATGTGGAAACGCCACTTCTGAGAGCTCCTCACCCTTCAGAAGACGATCCGGTTTGCATATCCCTGAGATTTTCACCTAATCTAATATGTTGAGAATTGTGGTAAGAGCGGATAGCGTAGCTGGTTTAAGAAAGGTTTAGACAAGTTCCTGGAGGAAAAGTCCATAGTCTGTTATTGAGAAAGACATGTGGAAACCAGTGCTTGCATGGAATGTTGCTCCTCTTTGGGAGAAAGGACAGCCCAGACGTCACCACTGACATTTACACAGGCTTTGACAGCATATATTCCTTGGAGCCAGCTTTGTTCAATGTGCTACCAGGGAGTTAGGGCCACTTTACAGAAGTTTATGACCAGAGGTCTTAGAAAAGATTAGTTTCACGTCTAACCTCGGTTGAACACATGGGTAGTCAAGCAGCCATTCTCACCCACTTCTACATACAGGGAAATCAATCAATCTCCAAAGACGACACCTGTTTACCAGGGCCCCCAGTAACTTTGCAGATTTTGTCCTTGCTTAATAAAAGCAATGTCAACCTGCCAAAAACTAAACACGGAAAGGCAGAACTGGCACCATTTCAGAGGTCTTTCACTGATAAGATTTTACAGTAAAAGGAATTGGATTTCTCGTGTTCAATAACTCATCACTTGCAGGGAACGACTGGCTTCCATCTAGATTTGGTTATTCTCTAACACCTAGTGTGAGAGGAACCAGTAGAGGCCAAGTTTTACAGACACAGACTGCACACATTGAAAGCTACCCTTCACTCCAAATGGCTCAATACAACGTCTCGAAAGCACAGTTACTTACCGTAACAGGTGTTATCCAGGGGCAGCAGGCAGATATTCTCTACATGTGGGTGACGTCATCCACGAAGCCCCGTCGCAGACAGCTTTTCAAGCAAACTTGATTGAAGATCTTTTAAGTTTGCTAGTGCTGCACCGCGCACGTGCGTGTGCCTTCCCACTCAAGCTAGGGGACGCGTCTCCTCAGCGTGGCCTAAGTTCAGATAGCTAGCAAGAAGCCAACCAGGGGAGGTGGGTGGGTTGTGAGAATATCTGCCTGCTGTCCCTTGATAATACCTGTTAAAAACATAGAAAATGACAGTAGAAAAGGGCCACGACCCATCTAGTCTGCCCACTCTAATGACCCACCCCCTAGCTACCTCCATGAAGAGATCCCACAAGCCAATCCCATCTTTTCTTAAAATCTGGCATGCTGCTGGCCTCAATTACCTGTTGTGGAAGATTATTTCAGCGATCAACCACCCTTTGGGTGAAGAAATATTTTCTGGTGTCGCCATGAAATTTCCCACCCCTGATTTTCAACGGATGCCCTCTTGTTGACGTGGGTCCTTTAAGACAAAAGAGATCTTCTTCCACCTCGATACGGCCCGTGACATATTTGAACATCTCGATCATGTCACCCCTCTCTCTGCATTCCTCGAGTGAGTATAGCTGCAACTTACCCAACCGTTCCTTATACGGGAGATCCTTGAGTCCTGAGACCATCCTGGTGGCCATTCGCTGAACCGACTCAACTCTCCGCACATCTTTTTGATAGTGCGGCCTCCAGAATTGGACACAGTATTCCAGATGGGGTCTCACCATGGATCTGTATAACGGCATTATGACCTCGGGCTTACGGCTGACGAAACCTCTACGGATACAGCCCATGATTTGTCTAGCCCTGGATGAAGCTTTCTCCACTTGATTGGCAGTCTTCATGTCTTCGCTAATGATCACTCCCAAGTCACGTTCTGCTACAGTCCTTGCTAGGATCTCACCATTTAGGGTGTAAGTCCTGCATGGATTTTTGCCGCCAAGGTGCATGACCTTGCATTTTTTGGCATTGAAACTTAGTTGCCAAGTCTTTGACCAAAGCTCCAGCAGGAGTAGGTCCTGCGTCATACTGTCGGGCATTGAGCTTTTGTCGGGCACTGTGCTTTCATCTGGTGTGCTTTTGCCTACTATGTTGCATAGTTTGGTGTCATCGGCGAATAATGTAATTTTACCACAAAGCCCCTCAGCCAAGTCTCTTACGAAAATGTTAAATAGGATCGGGCCCAAGACCGAGCCCTGCTGCACTCCGCTGATCACCTCCGTCATATCGGAGAGGGTATCGTTTACCACTACACTCTGAAGTCTACCTCTAAGCCAATTCCTAACCCATGTGGTTAATGTTTCACCCAGTTCCATCGAACCCATCTTGCTCAATAACCTGCGGTGCGGGACGCTATCAAACGCTTTGCTGAAGTCCAAGTACACGACATCCAGGGGCTCCCCTATATCCAGCTTTCTTGTTACCCAGTCAAAGAAGCTGATCAGATTTGATTGGCAGGACCTTCCCTTCGTAAAACCATGTTGATGAGGATCTCGTAGATTCTCCTTGTTCAGGATCGTATCCAATTGGCGTTTGATTAGTGTTTCCATAAGTTTACTCACTATTGATGTGAGACTCACCGGTCTATAATTCGCAGCCTCCGTCCTGCATCCCTTTTTGAGGAGTTGAATGACGTTAGCCGTCTTCCAATCTAACGGGACTCTTCCTGTACTTAGGGAAAGATTGAAGAGTGCGGATAACGGTTCCGCTAGGACGTTACAGTAAGTAACTGTGCTTTATCCCAGGACAAGCAGGCAGAATATTCTCTACATGTGGGTGACCTCCAAGCTAACTAGAATGGAACGGTGGGAGAGTTGGCAATTTAGGAGAACAGATTACACAAAACTGACTGGCCGAACTGGCCGTCGCGTCTGGAAAAAGTATCCAGACAGTAGTGAGAGGTGAATGTATGAACCGAGGACCAAGTGGCAGCCTTGCAGATCTCCTCAATAGGAGTGGACGTGAGGAAAGCGACAGACGCCGCCATTGCTCTGACTTTATGCCCTGTGACCCGACCCTGCAGCAGGAGACCAGCCTGAGCATAGCAGAAGGAAATACAAGCAGCTAACCAGTTGAACAAGGTGCGCTTGGATACAGAATGCACTAACCGATTCGGATCAAACGATATAAAGAGTTGAGGAGCAGTTTAATGAGCTTGAGTGCGTTGCAGATAGAAAGCCAACACCCTCATACAGTCAAGAGTATGTAGCATCACTTCTCCAGGATGAGAATGGGACTTAGGAAAAAACACAGGAAGAACAATGGATTGATTGAGGTGGAAATCTGAAACCACTTTAGGCAAGAACTTAGGATGAGTACGAAGAACCACCTTGTCATGATGAAAAACAGTAAAAGGCGGGTCTGCAACCAGAGCTTGCAGCTCACTGACTCTGCGAGACAGACTGTGAGGGCAATCAGAAACACCATTTTCCAGGTGAGATACTTCAGTTGAGCCTTAACGATGGGTTCAAATGGAGGTTTCATCAACTGAGCCAGAACCACATTAAGATCTCAAACCACAGGGGGAGGCTTGAGTGGAGGATGGACATTGAAAAGACCTTTCATAAACCGGGAAACCACCGGATGGACTGAGAGTGGTTTCCCATCAAGCGGCTGATGAAAAGCAGCAATTGCACTGAGGTGGACTTGAACAGATGTCGATTTGAGACCAGACCGAGACAAGTGCAGCAGATAATCTAGTACTGAAGGTAAGGAGGCAGACAGTGGCTCCAAGCGATGCGTAGTACACCGCGCAGCAAATCTAGTCCATTTCTGGGTGTAGCACTGTCAAGTGGATCTCTTCCGAGAGGCCTTGAGAACATCCTGCATAGACTGAGAAAAACGGAAGGAGGGAATCACATCGAGAGGAACCAAGCTGTTAAGTGTAGAGACTGCAGATTGGGATGCAGCAGCGAACCTTGACTCTGAGACAGCAGAGAAGGAAACACAGGCAGAAGCAGAGGCTCCCTGACACTGAGTCAAAGCAGAAGGGAGAACCACGGTTGTCTGGGCCACCGAGGAGCTATCAAAATCATGGTGTCTCGGTATCAGCTGTTAAAGATTCCACAGTGATACATTCTAAAATTGAATCTATAGAGAACATGAATAGAGTGAAAAATCTCCGCCTGGTCAATTTTCCAGTAACTCATTTATTGTCACCTGAGATTTTATTAAGGAAGTTTTTTAAAGAAGTACTGGGAATGGCCAATGCGGAGAACTTTCCAATAAATAATTATTATTATATTTCTCCTAAAAAAGTTGAATCTGCCCAGGACGTGGACCATCTGATCACACCAGAGGTAAATTTGACTGAATTTTTGGAAGACACACAGGATGTGATTCAGAGTCGGTCCACCCTGGTAATAACATGCATGAGCGAGATGGACAAGATGTTGATTATGAAACTTTACTTTAAAAACAGGTTAATGAAATTTTGTGGGGATCTGGTTAGGATCCCCCACAGATAGCCTCAAAAGAGGAGTCCGGAGCCTCAAAAAAAAGCTCGAGGAGGTGTGGAACAAGGCCAACGAGGACCTCCAGCATGAGATCCAACCTGGACCTGGAACAGTCCCCAAAGGGCCTCGAAGCACGAGGAAAAAAAGGGGATCCGAATCCTGCCTCAAACAGAGGTGCCTCGATGGAGAGGAGTATCTCGAGGCAGAAACAGAGTGAGGCTTCTTAATGGCTGCAAAACATGACAGCTAAAGTATAAGGCCTGGATTGACCAGGCGAAGACTCAATCGAGGACGAGGCACAAAGCCGCAGAGATCAAGCAGGGTGTGCCTCCAGGACATGCTCCCACTGGCTTGCAAAAAGCTGGGTCAAGGCTGAGACCCTGCCCAGGACTAGAAAGTTCCCTCAAGAGCCTCAAAGGACGAGGAAAAGAGGGATCCGAATCCTGCCCTGAACAGAGTTGCCTTGATAAAGAAGAGTATGTCGAGGCAGAAGCAGATTGAGGTGTCTCGACAGCCCCGAAGCCTGACAGCTAGAGTATAAGGCCTGGATTGACTAGGCAAAGACTCAGTCGAGGCACAAGGCCTCAGAGACCAAGCAGGGTGCGCCTCGAAAACATGCTCAGTCTTGCAGGAAGCTGGGTTGAGGCTGAGAACCCTGCCTGGGTCAGGAAGGTTCCCACAAGAGCCTCGAAGGACAAGGAAGAGAGGGATCAGAATCCCACCTCGAACAGAGGTGCTTCGAAGGGTTGGAGTACAAGGCAGAAGCAGATTGAGGCTTCCTGATGGCCTCAAAAACCTGATAGCGAGAGTACGAGGCCTGGATTGACCAGGCGAGGACTCGGTCGAGGTTGAGGCCTCAGGCGAGGTCGAGGCAAGAGGCCTCAGTCGAGGTCGAGGCCTCAGTCGAGGCACTAGTCGAGGCAAGAGGCCTCAGCTCAGAGACCAAGCAGGGTATGCCTCGAAGACATGCTTCCACTGGCTTGCAGGAAGTTAGGTCGAGGCCGAGACCCTGTCTGGGTCAGGAAGGATTCCTCAAGAGCCTCGAAGGACGAGGAAGAGAGGAGTCCGAGACCTGCCTCGAATGGAGGAGCCTTGATGGAGAGGAGCACCTCGAGGCAGAAGCAGAACGAGGCATCTAGACTGCCTCAAAGTCCGACTCAGAAATGTAGCAGGTTGAGCCTCGAGGATATGCTCAGACTGGCTTGCAGGGAGCAGGGTCGAGGCTGGGGCAAGTTGAGCAAACACAGGGCTATGCTCCTTGATCCATTCTGGAAAGTGGGCACCATACCAATGAAACTGGTATTGAAGGTGCAGCAGTGCGCTCCATAGAGGGCAACCTCGAGGATGAGTATTCCCTATTAATGGAGACATGCTTCGAAGGAGGTCTCATAGAGGCTGGCACGACTACACTCATTGCCTGGATTGCCTGAGACTCAGCTGGAGGTTTCTGATGTAGCATACCTGGGGAGGAAAGAGGAAACTTACCCGAGGATGGAACCTAAAGAGGCACAGCAGACGAGACTCGAGGTCAAGATCTTGGAAGACGAGGTCGCTACCGGGGTCGAGGCCGAGGTCGTCTGCGAAGACTACTACAAAAATTTTGTTTCTGAAGAGTAGCAGAGCATGAGCAGAACCCAGGACAATATTCGGGTCCTATGAAGTAAATGGCCCGACCACACTGGCTACACTGATTGATCCCGGTAAGAGGCCGGGAGAGAAAAATAAAATACAACCGCAGCCGACTGCAGACCAGCGGCAGAGCCTAAAAAAACTGGCAGAAAAAAATAAAAAGTTTTTTTAAAAAAAGACATACCGTACAGCGACTTAATAAAGAAATAAAATTAAGTTTAAAAAAAAGCCGCAGTGCGAGAAGGCAAGTAGGAAAATGGCAGAGCTGTAGAACAGGGCTTCTTGGCTCTGCGGAAAAACAAGAACTGAGGCCACGCTGAGGAGACGCGCGCCCTGATTCAGGCGGGAAAGCACACATGCATGTGTGGTACACTCGCAAGCTTGAAGATCTTCAAGCAAGTCTGTGCGGGACTCCGTTGATGACGTCACCCACATGTAGAGAATATGCTGCTTGCTCGACCTGGGATAATATAAGCATTTCCTCCCAGATCTTTATTCTACAGCCATTATTGGGCTCTAGAAAGAAAAAGGGGTGGGGGGTGGCAAAACAAAGAACCTTCCCCAATGCACACAGGAGTGCTTTGTGTTTATGAGGGAAGGCCTGCACATACGACTTCTGGACCTGCTAAAAAGCAGCATCTTAGACAAGCATTTGTGGAAAGATTTTCTGAAAAGGTTGGCGAACATAAGGCCAGCATTTCACACTCTGGATAAGAGAATGACACGGGGACAAATTTTTCCATGTCACCACGGGAACTCATTTTCCCGTCCCATCCCTGCAAGCTCCGTCCTCATCTGCACTTTAAAATCATAAGTGTTTGAGGCTTGTGCGGTTAAGGCAGAGCTCAAAGAATGGGGCCGGGACAGAGCCAAAACTTATGGGGACGGGATGGGGAAATTGAGTTCTTGTGGGGACTGGGACAAATTTGTATCCCTGACATTCTCTACTCCGGATTTCCTCAATTTGATGGTTCTCAGTTCTCATTTGATAAATTACTGTTGGCCCCAAAAAATGAAGAAAATTTAAATGAAATACAACTACTGCCACTTCATACTAGACAGGAATCACCTCTTGCCTAGACTACTGCAGCTTGTTTCTCACAGGTCTTCCACTAAGTCATCTCTCTCCCCTTCTATCTGTTCAGAATGCTAATGCACGTCTCATATTCCACCAGTTTCGTTATGCTCACTAGAGAATGACATGGGGGAAAAAATCTGTCCCCGACACCGGACCACCGTCCCCTTCACCGCCCCATCCCCGCAGCATCAACCCTTCCTTCTCATCACCTCACTGCCTTTCGGCATCCCTTGTGCAGTCCTGTGCATCTCCCTCCCTCCCCCCCTTACCTTTGCGGCGCGTTTTAAGGTTTTAGACTTGTTGAAAGCCGCCGGAGTGTTCATGCAGTCGCATGCATGTGTGGGTGGAAGCTTCTCCTCTGACGCACGTATGCTCCGGCGGCTTTCAACAAGTCTAAAACCTTAAAAAGCGCCGCAAAGGTAAGAGAGAGGGAGGGAGATAGATTTGGGTAGGTAGCAAGGAGGGAGAGGGTCGCGTGCGTTCCCTCCCTTAACTGCAGGGACAAGGCCATTCACCACTCCACGGGGCAGTGGATGGTTTTGTCCCCGTACCTGCGGTGAGCACCTTTCCCCCCTCCACCATTTTGGCGGGTTACCCACGGCTAGCCACGGGTAACATCCACCGTGTCATTTTCTAATGCTCAAATTACCCCTCTCCTCAAGTTGCTTCACTGGCTCCCTGTCTTTTTCTGCATACAGTTCAAACGCCTCTTATCTCCATTTGTTGGGTAAATCTCTCTCATCTGTACCCTTCTCCTCTACTGCCAACTCCATCCCTTCTACTTTGCTGCACCATATGCCTGAAACCACTTGCCTGACTCGGTAAGTTGGGCTCAGTTTCTAGCAGCATTCAGATCCATGCTAAACGCCCACTTTTTTGAGGCTGCGTTTAAGTCCTACCCACTTATAAAACGCCCAAAGCTCCCTCTATCGTCCCCTACCCTATCTGCCTTATCATTTCCTCTGTAATTCTCTACCTGTGCAGCATGTACAGATTCACCCTTTCATCTTGTGTGGTCTGTCATAATTAGATTGTAAGCTCTTTCAAGCAGGGACTGTCTCTTGCGTGTTTAATGTACGGCAGATGCAGTTCTATTGAAATAAATCGTAGCAACAATGCTTGAGACTGGACCAGACTCTGGTAAATAAATTAATACTAATCAAATCGCACTGATTCTCTCAAGCTGCCAACCAGCCTTTTTTTTCAGATTACCACCCGAGCAAGTAGGTCATAAAATCAAGTAGATCCGTGTGGCGGTTTCCCATTTACATGGTGTGTATTAGAGAATGACATGGTGACAAAATTCATCACCGTTCCCGTCCCCGCGGATAACCGCGGGAAATAATCCCATGTCATTTTCTAGTGGCTATTTCAACCTCGGTCCTTCTACACCAGCATTCTTCAAAGCAAAGCTTGCGGGTCAGTGGTTGTGGCCATTCATATTCTGAATAATGAAGCCATTGTGACATCACTGACGTGATTGGCTCTTAGGCACTGGTGGAATGAGGCATTATGACATCACAATATCTGCTCTGGATACCAGAGACTGTCATTCTGTAGTGTCTGTTTCAACCTCGGTCCTTCTACACCAGCATTCTTCAAAGCAAAGCTTGAGGGTCAGTGGTTGTGGCCATTCATACTCTGATTCTTCCCTCTCTCCTTAAAGAATGACATGAAGATGGTTTCCCGCAGTTATTCGCGGGGACGGGAACGGTGATGAATTTTGTCACCGTGTCATTCTCTAGTGTGTATATTCATTTTCTTACATGGATGCCTAATAGAATTTTACAACAACTGTGATTATCGGTATTTCATCCCTATTTCATTTGATTATTACGTTCAATAAATATCAAATATTCTTGTATTATTATAATCATGACTTAGGGCTCCTTTTACGAATCTGCGTTAGCGGTTTAACGCACATAATAGCGCGCTCTAAACTGCCAGCCACGCTAGACGCTAACGCCAGCATTGAGCTGGCGTTAGTTCTAAGCTTCGTAAAAGGAGCCCTTAGCTTAGTAAGTAAGTTTCAAGTTTCTTTAAATCTTGATATACCGCTTTTATAGTCAAAGTGGTTTCCAATTAATACAAAGTTTTAAAAAGATTTTTAAAAGATAAAATACAGACACAACATGATACAGACGGGCAAATGGGGAGGCGTTTCTTACTTCTTCAGAGAGTGCAGATATCATAAGCAACTCGCTTACTCCGTTAGGCCTTTATCCAACTTCACAATCCTGCTCTAGTGAACAAATGATGAGGCTCACAGAAAACCCCTTCATCGACGCATGGAAAGAAGATAAAAACAGATCTGAGTGACAACAAGAGGGCATCCGTGGAAAATCAGGGGCGGGAAACTACACGGTGACACCAGGAAATACTTCTTCACCAAAAGAATGGTTGATCGCTGGAATAATCTTCCACTACAGGTAACTGAGGCCAGCAGCGTGCCTGATTTTAAGACACGTGGGATCTCTTCACAGAGAAAGGTAGGGAAGGGTTATTGGGGTGGGCAGACTTGATGAGCCGAGGTCCTTATCTGCCATCTGTTTCTATGTTTCTAAAATTAGGCCCAAAGACAGCCAGTACCATAATATAGGAGGAGAAGGAGGACTGGCCAGATGTGCTAAACATCTGTGCTACACAGCAGCACATCAGCATCAGATTTCCAGTTACAGCAGCCTCATTTTAGGTGACAGCAGTGGACTAAGCCACCAGAAGACGCAGCTATGCTGTTGACATCTCTATGACCTGCTCACAGCTCCCCAGCAGAAATGGAATGACCACATTACAAGAAAAAGCAGCCCTGCTGATGGATACAAGAACATAAGCAGTGCCTCTGCTGGGTCAGACCAGAGGTCCATCACGCCCAGCAGTACGCTCATGCGGCGGCCCATCAGGTCCAGGACCTGTATAGTGATCCTCTATCCCCTTTTCCTTCAGGAAGTTATCTAATCCCTTCTTGAACCCCAATACCGTACTCTGTCCTATCACACCCTCTGGAAGCACATTCCAGGTGTCTACCACCCTTTGGGTGAAGAAGAACTTCCTAGCATTGGTTCTGAATCTGTCCCCTCTTAACTTTTCCGAATGCCCTCTCGTTCTTGTAGTTTTCAAAAGTTTGAAGAATCTGTCCCTCTCCACTTTCTCTATGCCCTTCGTGATCTTGTAAGTCTCTATCATGTCCCCTCTGAGTCTCCGCTTTTCCAGGGGAAAGAGCCCCAGTTTCTCTAAGGTTTTCCATACCTTTTATACAAGAACAGATCACTTAACTCCTCAGCACCCTCGGAATATCTCGCAGTCACTGTTCTATCATCCTATTCAGGAAAGCAACAAAAGCCGGCTGCACACACGCAAGAGGACCAGACTGCACAGTATCCTATTTCCAATCCAGGTGACAAGTACCAGACAGAAGCAACATTCCCAGGGCAAAGGGTGGCCTCCCCTGTATCCGCATCGAACTTCTAAGGTACTGCAGTCTATAAATACATTATTATGGTATGTTGTTTCAAATTTAATACATCACATGCCCCCTAGTCCTAGTATTCACATCTACCCTCTCTCATATCACCCTTGAGCTGTCTCCCCTAGCCCCTTTAGCCTTTCCCTCCAGGAACTTGTCCAAACTTTTTTTTTTAACCCAGACTCACTAACCGCTGTTTTCACATCCTCTGGCAATGAGTTCCAGAGCTTAACTATTCTTTGAATGAAAAAATAGTTCCTCCTATTTGTTTTAAAAGTATTTCCATGTAATTTCATTGAGTGTACTCTGGTTTTTGTACTTTTTGAAAAGTAATCCCCCCCCCCTCAGCCATCTCTTTTCCAAGCTGAAGAGCCCCATTTGAGAGGCGTTCCACCCCCTTTATTATTTTGGTTGCTCTTTTTTGAACCTTTTCTAATTCTGCTATATCTTTTTTGAGAATAGCGATGCAAAGGCATCATTATTTTTTCTTAATAATTCCCAGCAACTACTTGCTTTTTTGGGAAGATTTCAGAGTAGCGTCTATGCTGAAGAAAAGCCTTTGAGTCGATTTCCCGCAAGCCCAGGCCTGGCTGTTACTATGAGCTGCAAAGCTGATCTCCTTGCTTCCATATCCAGAGAACTAGGCCATGCTGTGTGGAATAAGGAATTCAACAGAACTGCAGCCTATGGCTCTAACGGAATCAAACCACTCCCTGCGCTTCTAATCTAATCAGTAGTCTTAAATTCCGCTATTTTTCAATTCAGATTCAGAGCGGATTACAACAAGAAGAACCCTACATGGACTTAAAAATTATTGCACAAAGAGATAAAATATCAGGAATAACATTTATCAAAAAGTAGGTCCTACGCTTAATTGTTGAGTGAAATGGTGTGGTGGCTGCGATCTGAAGAAGATTACCTTTGAAAGCTCATCATAAAAAGCACTGAGTTAGTTGGGGAGTGTGTGGCACAGGGGTTAAAGCTAGAGCCTCAGCATCCTGAGGTTGTGGGTTCAAATCCCTTGCTGCTCCTTGTGACCCTGGGCAAGTTACTTAATCCCCCATTGCGCCAGGTACATCAGATAGATTATGAGCCCACCAGAATAGACAGGGTAAAATGCTTGAGTATCAGAATAAATTCATGGAAACCGTTCTGAGCTCCCCTGGGAGAACAGTATAGAAAATTGAACAAATAAATAGTGTGAAGAGTTTCAGCCTCTGATAACCAGAGCTGGTATTGTGATGTCACAATGTCTCATTGCACCAATAAGAGCCAACCTCATCAGTGATGTCACAATGGCTTCATTGTCCTATACTTGGCTCACTTTTACTACATTTTGGTTTCAAGAGTGGTGCAGTGGTTAAAGCTACAGCCTCAGCACCCCGAGGTTGTGGCTTCAAACCCATGCTGCTCCTTGTGACCCTGGGCAAGTCACTTAATCCCCCATTGCGCCAGGTACATCAGATAGATTGTGAGCCACTGGGTCAGACAGGGGAAAATGCTTGAATACCTGAATGCAAACCACTTATAAGTGGTATGTAAATACTAAAATAAATAAGGTATTACCTTATTTCCTTTGTTTAGGGCCTTAACACGTGGAATAGCGTGCGCTAAATTGGAGCAGGCAGTAGATTTCCGGCTAGCGCACGCTAATCCGGTGCATGCATTAAAACCACTAGCGCGGCTTTGTAAAAGGAGCCCTAAATTGTTGAAAGCTGTCCACAAGCACATGGAATGATCCAATAATACCCACTTCTCTCAATGGCCCAAGACAGAGAACTTGGTTCCCTTGATGGAATCAAGGAAGTGTGTGCGTGGGGGGGGGATATGATAGATATTCTTCAAATATCTCCGAAGGTAACCGTAACAGAGGAAGCAAATGTCTTTCTGAGAAGAGAGGGGTCTACAAGGCAGAAGATGGTGGATGCGTGGAATGGAGGTGCCTTGGAGGTGGTCCTTGTTAACCTGGGCTACGCCTAGCAGTGCAAAGCAGTCACTGGGGTCCATGACAGCGCAACAGGCCAGGAATGGGGTGTTAGATTCACTCTCTTTGTGTTACTGCTATAATTAGCATTGCTCAAGCTCTGACAAGCTACAAATCTGTAAACATTTCACTCTTATTACCAGACACCAATGCACCGAAGAGAGTTGCGCTCTAGTCTTGTCTGACTTTAATCACCAGCCCCGAGTCTCAAACCCTTCTCCCAAATTCTGTTTCTTTGGTTTATTGTTTAAAAATCCAATTCCTCCCCCCACCCCCATTTCCCTTTCCACGTCACAAAGGAATTTGCAGCTTTCCTGATAATTACACAGATGCCAGCAACTTACAGAAATCATTCCTAGAAAGCCTGCAACTTGCAAACAGTAGGTTTAATCTGTCAGTCTGTAGAGGAATGTAGAAATCAGCTCATTTTTTCTTTTGCAAACTGGGCTTGTCAGCATTTCAGTAATTACTACAGTTCAGAAGTCATGTGACCAAGGTCTTGAGCTGCTGCTTCACACTGCCCCCTGGTGCCTGAACACAATACAACATCTGGGTGGGTTCTACCTAGGCAACAGTGATCATCACACGTTAAGGTTTGATATAAGAGCAGACATGCTAATTTCGGTAAAATGGGGGACTACCTGAAGAGGAAGCAGACAGTGTATGTAGGCATAGGGGAAGCAGAACAAAGAGCAGACCAAACGAATCTATGGAACAAAACGAAATTGAATGTAACTTGTGTCAGAGGCAAAACTGCAAATAAAAAAATCAGATAAATCATATACTTAAATAGTTAACATTCGAATGTTTACAATATATAAAAACAAACAATTCATGAATAAGGAAACCATGCATAGAAAACAGAACCATAGATAAAGAAAACATAAAGCAAAGTGCAGGTGGGCAAAAGGGTTAAAGAGTAGAGAATGACACAGGGACAAATTGAATTTCCCCATCCCGTCCTCACGAGTTTCATTGCTCTCTCTGTCCGTACCCCATTCCCGTAAGCTCTGCCTTAACCACACAAGCCTCGAACACTTATGATTTTCAAGCGTTTGAGGCTTGTGCAGATGAGGACGGAGCTTAGGCATTGGTGGAATGAGGCATGATGACATCACAATCTGAGTTCTAGAATGTTGCTACTTAGGATTTTCAAGGGTTTGAGGCTTGTGCAGATGAGGATGGAGCTTGCAGGAATGGGGCAGGGACAGGAAAAGAACTCAGAGGGAAGGGATGGGAAAATGAGTTCCCGCGAAGACGGGGAAAAATTTGTCCACATGTCATTCTCTATTAAAGAGCACAAGTGGACTAGCAAAAAAGGTGATCAGGTGAAAATGGAAGCCAAATTATAAATTGCTTAGGAGAAGCAGAAAAGCAGTGGTTCAAGCTGAAAGCGGCTATAAATACAGCAACAGATGGTTGTTACAGTTGTCCAGGTCTCGCTGAAGAAAGCCACAGCCTGATGGCTTAAATATTGGATCTACCTACCCAGACGCAGCGAGACCCGGACAACTGCAACAATCCTGACGCCAGCCACGGAAGTCTAAGAAAACACGGCAACAGATCTTTATAGAAACATGACGGCGGATAAAGGCCAAATGGCCTATCTAGTCTGCCTATCCGCAGTAAACATCACTTTCTCTCTCTGAGAGATCCCACCTGCCTATCCCAGGCCCTCTTGAATTCAGACACAGTCTCTGTTTCCACCACCTCTTCCGGGAGACTGTTCTACGCATCTACTATCCTTTCTGTAAAAAAAGTATTTCCTCAGATTACTCCGGAGCCTATCACCTCTTAACTTCATCCTATTCCCTCTCATTCAAATGAAACATAAACAGAGAGGCTGCATTCAAGAAATCCAGAAGAACACAACAAGATTACTAGATTAAATTCAAAGAAACAAAGCACAAGTGGAAGAAAAAAAATGGCTTAAGATGTAAAGAAAGGTGAGGAGACTTTTTCAGATATATTGGGAAAGGAGTAAAGCTAGAAATAGAATCGTAAGACTAAAATATGCTGAGAACAGCTATGTGGAGAGTGAGGAGATTAAAGCAAAGGTGCTCGTAGAAGAAAATTCTGGAGAAAGACATGGTCATCTACCGAGAGTATATCTGGGAACAGAGTGGATATTGCACCATTCACAGAAGAAAACTTTTAAAAATGACTTGAAAAATCTGGAAGTGGAGAAAGCTATGGAACTGGATGGAATACTACGCAGGATACTAAGGGAGCTCAGAGAAATGCTGGCAGGACCTCTTAAGGATTTATTTACTATATCTTTAGAGAAGGGATTGCAGAGAAACGGATGTGGTCCCTCTTCACCAAAGTGGGGACAGGGAAGAAATGGGAAACTACACCCTGGTGGCAGGAAAAATAATGGAGTCACTGCTGAAGGAAAAGATAGTTAACCCTCTAGAATCCAATGGGTTGCAGGATCCGAGGCAACATGACCTTTACTAAAGGAAAATCCTGCCAAACATAAGAACATAAGAATTGCCTTACTGCAGGGGTGTCCAATGTCGGTCCTCGAGGGCCGCAATCCAGTCGTGTTTTCAGGATTTCCCCAATGAATATGCATGAGATCTGTGTGCATGCATTGGGGAAATCCTGAAAACCCGACTGGATTGCGGCCCTCGAGGACCGACATTGGACACCCCTGCCTTACTGGGTCATACCAATGGTCCATCAAGCCCAGTAGTCTGTACTCACAGTAGCCAATCCAGGTCACTAGTACCTAGCCAAAACCCAAAGAGTAGCAACATTCCATACAGAATCTCAAAGAAAAACAAGATTCCAGAATCCCAGAGAGTAACAAGATTCTAGAATCCCAAAGAGTAGCAACATTCCATACAGAATCTCAAAGAATAGCAAGATTCCGGAATCCCAGAGAGTAACAAGATTCTAGAATCCCAAAGAGTAGCAACATTCCATACAGAATCTTAAAGAATAGCAAGATTCTGGAATCCCAAAGAGTAACAAGATTCCGGAATCCCAAAGAGTAGCAACATTCCATACAGAATCTCAAAGAATAGCAAGATTCCGGAATCCCAGAGAGTAACAAGATTCTAGAATCCCAAAGAGTAGCAACATTCCATACAGAATCTCAAAGAATAGCAAGATTCTGGAATCCCAGAGAGTAGAAACATTCCAGCAGTAGCTTCCCCCATGTCTTTCTCAATAACAGACGATGGACTTTTTCACCAGGAACTTGTCCAAACCTTTCTTAAAACCAGCTACGCTATCTGCTCTTACCACATCCTCTGGCAACGTGTCCCAGAGCTTAACTATTCTCTGAGTGAAAAAAAATTCCTCCAATTGGTTTTAAAAGTATTTCCCTGAAACTTCATCGAGTGTCCCCTAGTTTTTGTAATTTTTGACGGAGTGAAAAATCGATCCACTTGTACCTGTTCTACTCCACTCAGGATTTCGTAGACTTCAATCATATCTCCCCTCAGCTGTCTCTTTTCCAAGCTGAAGGGCCCTAACTGTTTTAGTCTTTCAAGTTTATTGTATATTTGATTAATCGCTTACTCAAATTTCTAAGCGATGAACATATCATTAAAATTACATACAATTAAGGGGGCAGCAAGACAAGCAAAAACTAAACATACGTAACGTGTTAAAGACTAACATTACAAACATGTAAAAACGAGAGGAAAGGATGGGTAGAGAAATACAAATTGCTAGGGAATAAACAATGAACCTTAACAAGGTTATGGAAATGAAATGTAACTCTTAGTCAAGCTTTTTAAGTATCAAAAGCATCCTTGAAAAGAAAGCTTTTTAGTCTGCTCTTAAATTTATCTAAATTGTTTTCTCCTCTTAAGTAAATGGGAAGGGCGTTCCATGTTTGAGGAGCCGTAACAGAAAAAATAGAATGCCGCTGTGTATTAATAATTTTAAGTGAGGAAATAACTAATAAATGTTGATCATTAGACCTCAGTAATCTGGTTGGGGTATAGGCAATCAATGATTTGTAAATGAAAGCCAGAGTTTTATATAACAGAGACTTAAAGGTAAGCAGACTTAATTTATACTGTATACGATGCGTGACTGGGAGCCAGTGCGCTTTCTTAAGAAGAGGAGTGACGTGATCAAATTTCTTAGCTTTCATTATAAGTTTAATTGAAGCATTTTGAATGATCTGTAAACGTCAAATTTCATTTTGGGCTATTCCCTCGAGTAGGACATTGCAATAATTGATTTTTGAAATAACCAAGGAGTGAATCAGAATGTTAAGAGATTTTGGACATAGAAATTTAGGTACTGAACGGATTTTGAACAATATTACCAATGCGATTATGATTGGTTAGTTTATCATCAAAGATAACCCCTAAAATCTTGATGTTACTTATCAACTGTAAAGTGGTACCTTTAATAGAGATTGGAAAAATAAATTTAGAACTGTCTTTCCGGGGAAAGAACATGACGTTTGATTTATTAACATTAAGGGCTAATCTGTTAGCATCGAGCCACTGGTGAATCTTCTCAAGTTTCCTATTGATTGCTATTTTTTCAAGAGAGTTAGTAGGATCAAGTGGATGTAAGAGCTGAATATCATATGAGAGGAGTTCCATCCCCTTTACCATCTTGGTCGCTCTTCTTTGAACCTTTTCTAGCGCCACTATATCTTTATTAAGATAAGGAGACCAGAATTGAACGCAATACTCCAAATGAGCGATACAGGGGCATTATAACATTCTTAGTCTTGTCAACTATCCCTTTTTTAATAATTTCCAGCATCCTGTTTGCTTTTTTGGCTGCCGCTGCACATTAGACAGAAGGTTTCATCGTATTGCCTACAATGATACCCAGATCCTTTTCTTGGGTGCTAATCCCCAAGGTGAACCCTAGCATCTGGTAACTGTGATTCAGGCTATTCTTCCCAATGTGCATCATTTTGCATTTGTCCACATTAAATTTCATCTGCCACTTGGACACCCAGTCTTCCAATTTCTTAAGGTCCACCTGCAATTTTTCATAATCCGCATGCGTTTTAACAACTTTGAACAGTTTAGTGTCATCTGCAAATTTAATCACATCACTCGCCGTTCCAATTTCCAGATCATTTATAAATAAGTTAAATAGCACCGGTTCCAGTACAGACCCCTGAGGCACTCCACTGTTTACTCTCCTCCATTGAGAAAAATGACCATTTAACCCTACCCTCTGTTTTCTATCCGATAACCAATTCCTAATCCACAACTGAACTTTGCCACCTATCCCATGATGCTTTAATTTTCTCAGGAGCCTCTCGTGAGGAACTTTATCAAAAGCTTTTTGAAAATCTAGATACACTATATCAACCAGCTCACCTTTATCCACATGTTTAGTCACACCTTCAAAGATGTCAAGCAAATTGGTGAGGCAAGATCTCCCTCGGCTGAACCCATACTGACTCCGTCTCATTAAATTTAAAGACTAAAGATTGATTGAAGATCTTGACTTCCTTTTATAGAAGGAAGGAAGAGTTTAAATTGTTGAATACCTCTTGCAAAGGAGAATCGGTAAATGTTCCAAAATAAAGGAATAAGAGAATTAAAGATACCATGTAGAATTTTAAAAGAAATACAAGCGCATTTAAATTGAACTCTAAAATAAACCTGGAGCCAATGAAGACTCTGAAGCAGAGGGGTCACATGGCCAAATTTACGTTTTCCAAATATCAGCTTCGCAGCAGTATTCTGAATTAATTGTAATCTATGAAGACAAATTTTTGTAGTGCTGAGGTAGATAGTGTTACAATAATCAAGACGAGCTAATATAGTTGATTGAACTAAGATAGAAAAATGACGGTGATGAAAAAGATGTCTAACCTTCCTCAGCATTCGCAAACTAAAGAAGCATTTCTTGACCAAGGAATTTATTTGGTCCTTAAAGGAAAGAGAAGAATCAAAAAGGACTCCCAATATCTTAGCAGAGAACTCAATTGGTAAGGAGGACCCAGATACCAGAGGTACAGTAGGAGGAAGACAGTCCAATCTTGGATCTAACTACAAAAGCTTAGTTTTATTGTATTAAGCAACCTACATAATAAAATAAGCATATCAAAATAATCAATCAGCTTGACCTGCAGATACCCTCAAGTCCTGCCTCAGATCTTATAACCTAGAAGGAAGCAAAATAAATGCCTTTGCAAAGAGCTGAGTTTTCAACATTCTCTTATCTGGCAACTTGCCTAATGGGTTTTCACCATTTTCATTTAACTGTCTCAGGTAGGGAAGCCACTTCAAACTTAGGATGAATAGAAATAGGACAAATCACTCGAGACTTTGCAACTGCCTTATCCATCTTCATAGTAAATCTCACAAAAAAGTGATCTGATGACAAAAAAACCCACACACTAAGTCCAACACATGACCAGCACAATGAGTCTCCTTTGTTTTCCATTCCTTTCCTGATAATTCCTCATATTCCGTTTGCTCAATGATGACACCTAGATCCATTTCCTGGGCAGTGATTCCTAACACAGAACCCAACATCACATAGCTATAAGTTCAGGTTCCTTTTCCCCACATGCATCACTTTGCACTTGCATAGAAACATGATGGCAGATAATGGCCAAATGGCCCATCCAGTAACCATTATCTCTTCCTCTCCCCGAGAGATCCCACGTGCCTATCCCAGGCCCTCTTGAATTCAGACAGTCTCTGTCTCCACCACCTCTTCTGGGAAACTGTTCCACGCATCTACCACCCTTTCTGTAAAAAAGTATTTCCTTAGATTACTCCTGAGCCCATCATCTCTTAACTTCATCCTATGTCCTCTCATTCCAGAGCTTCCTTTCAAACGAAAGAGACTCAACTCATGCACATTTACACCACGTAGGTATTTAAACATCTCTATCATATCTCCCCTCTCCCGCCTTTCCTCTAAAGTATACATATTGAGATCTTTGACCCCATACACCTTATGATGAAGACCACGCACCAGCCTTCCTCTGGACCGACTCCATCCATTTTATATCTTTTTGAAGATGCAGTCTCCAGAATTGCACACAATATTCTAAATGAGGTCTCACCAGAGTCTTATACAGGGGCGTGAATATCTCCTTTTTCCTACTGGCCATACCTCTTCCTAAGCATCCTTCTAGCTTTCGCTGTCACCTTTTCAACCTGTTTGGCCATCTTAAGATCATCACATATAATCACACCCAAGTCCTACTCTTCTGTTGTGCAGAAAAGTTCTTCAACCCCTAAACTTACCTGACAACAGCCCTTCAGCAATATCGCTTATAAAAATGTTAAAAAGAACAGGCCAAAGAATAGAACCTTGAGGCACAACACTGGTAACATCCCTTTCCTTAGAGCAATCTTCATTGATCAATACCCTCTTCCACTCAACCAGTTCCTGACCCAGCCCGTCACTTTGGGGCCCATCCCAACAACACTCAGTTTATTTATTAGCCATCTGTGTGGTACACTGTCAAAGGCTTTGCTAAAATCTAAATACACCACATCTAGTGTACTCCCTCTATCCAACTCTCTGGTCACTCATAGAAACATAGAAACATAGAAATAGACGGCAGATAAGGGCCCACGGCCCATCCAGTCTGCCCACCTTAATGTCCCTCCCCTACCTTTGCCCTGTGAATAGATCCCATGTGCCGATCCCATTTGGCCTTAAAATCAGGCACGCTGCTGGCCTCAATCACCTGTAGTGGAAGACTATTCCAACGATCAACCACTCTTTCAGTGAAAAAGAATTTCCTGGTGTCACCTCGTAGTTTCCCGCCCCTGATTTTCAACGGATGCCCTCTTGTTGTCGTGGGACCCTTGAAAAAGAAGATATCTTCCTCCGCCTCGATGCGGCCCGTAAGATACTTGAACGTCTCAATCATGTCTCCCCTCTCTCTGCGCTCCTCGAGCGAGTATAGCTGTAATTTGTCAAGCCGTTTTTCGTATGGTAGATCCTTGAGTCCCGAGACCATCCGGGTGGCCATTCTTTGCACCGACTCCAGTCTCAGCACATCCTTGCGATAATGTGGCCTCCAGAATTGCACACAGTATTCCAGGTGGGGCCTCACCATGGATCTATACAATGGCATAATGACTTCCGCCTTACGACTGACGAAACCCCTTCGTATGCAGCCCATGATTTGTCTTGCCTTGGACGAAGCCTGCTCCACTTGATTGGCAGACTTCATGTCCTCACTGACGATTACCCCCAAGTCTCGTTCTGCTACCGTTTTTGCTAGGATCTCGCCATTAAGGGTATAAGACTTGCATGGATTCTGGCTGCCCAGGTGCATAACTTTGCATTTTTTGGCATTGAAGTTGAGTTGCCATGTCCTAGACCATCGCTCCAGTAGGAGTAGGTCGTGCATCATGTTGTCGGGCATTGAATCTTCGTCTGTTGTGCATTTGCCCACTACATTACTCAGTTTGGCGTCATCGGCGAATAATGTTATTTTACCTCGAAGCCCTTCTGCCAAGTCTCTTATAAAGATGTTGAATAGGATTGGGCCCAAGACTGAGCCCTGTGGTACTCCACTAATCACCTCCGTCATTTCGGAGGGGGTGCCGTTCACCACCACCCTTTGGAGCCTACCTCCAAGCCAGCTCCCAACCCATTTTGTCAATGTGTTACCTAATCCTATAGAACTCATCTTGCTCAGTAACCTGCGGTGTGGTACGCTATCGAATGCTTTGCTAAAGTCCAGGTACACGATGTCCAGAGACTCCCCAATATCCAGCTTCCCTGTCACCCAATCAAAGAAGCTGATCAGGTTGGATTGGCAGGATCTCCCCTTAGTAAATCCATGTTGTCGGGGATCCCGTAGATTCTCCTCATCCAGGATCTTATCTAATTGGTGTTTGATTAGAGTTTCCATTAGTTTGCTCACTATCGATGTTAGACTCACTGGTCTGTAGTTTGCTGTCTCCATCTTTGAGCCTTTCTTGTGCAGTGGAATGACGTTAGCCGTCCTCCAGTCCAACGGGACGCTGCCTGTACTAAGGGAGAGGTTGAAGAGCGCGGACAGTGGCTCCGCCAAGACATCACTCAGCTCCCTAAGCACCCTGGGGTGCAGGTTGTCCGGCCCCATTGCTTTGTTAACCTTGAGCTTTGACAGCTCACCGTAGACACTGCTGGGCGTAAACTCAAAGTTACTAAACGGGTCAACTGAGCCAACCCTTGTCTGTAGCTGAGGGCCGAGCCCTGGCGCTTCTCGGGTGAAGACTGAGCAGAAGTATTCATTTAATAGTTGGGTTTTTTCCGAATCCTTTTCCACATAGTCTCCATCTGGATTCCTAAGACGTACAATCCCGCCTGAGTTTTTTCTTCTATCACTGATATACCCGAAGAAGGATTTATCTCCCTTCTGGATGTTCTTTGCTAGAGACTCCTCCATGAGGAATTTAGCCTCCCTGACTGCTGTTTTGACGGCTTTTGATTTGGTCAGGTAGTCTGCTCTAGAGTCCTGCTTCCCTGATTGTTTGTAAGAGATGAATGCTTTTTTCTTCTCCTTGATCAGGTCTGAGATCTCCGCAGTAAACCACTGTGGCTTATTGTTCCTTCTCCGTTTACTTACTGATTTTACATAGAGGTTTGTTGCTTCTTGTATGGTTGCTTTCAAAGTTGACCACATGTCTTCCACGTTATCGGTTTCTTCTTGGCTTTGTAGCGCCTGGTGAACGAAGTCTCCCATATCTTTGAAATTTGTGTCCTTGAATTTGAGGACTTTGGTTAGTGTAGTAGATTTAGTGAAACCTTTCCTGATATTGAACCATACCATGTTGTGGTCACTGGAGGCCAATGTGTCGCCCACCGAGACCTCTGTGACACTTTCTCCATTGGTAAGTATCAGGTCCAGTATTGCCTGATCCCTTGTCGGTTCCAACACCAGTTGCCTGAGGCTTGCTCCTTTTATAGAGTTTAATAGCCTCCTGCTGCTGCCGGAAGCAGAGGTAAGTGTAACCCAATCCACATCAGGCATGTTGAAGTCACCTAGCAATACTGTGTCCCCACGCAAGGTGATATTTTCTATATCTTCGATTATTTCCATATCCAGGTCATCCTGTTGTCTTGGGGGTCTGTAAATTACGCCAAGATACAAGCATTTGTCCTTCCCTCTGGCCAAATTAACCCAAAGGGATTCCCCAGTATACTGGACATCTGAGATTCTCGTGACCTTAATGTCATCTTTAGTATATAATGCTACACCCCCTCCCATCCTACCCTCTCTGTCCCGGCGAAGCAAGTTGTAACCCGGTATGACCATGTCCCACCCGTGGGAGTCTGTGAGCCAGGTTTCGGATATCGCCACCACATCCAGGTCGGCATTCCTTATTTCTGTTTCCAATTCCAGGATCTTGTTTCCTAAACTGTGTGCGTTGACGTACATAGCCCTCCATGTTAAAGAAATTGATCAGATTTGTCTGACAAGACCTACCTCTAGTGAATCCATGTTGCCTCCGGTTCTGTAATCCACAGGATTCCAGAAACTTCACCATTCTCTGTTTTAAAAGTGTTTCCATTAATTTGCTTACCGGCCTATAATTCCCTACTTCTTCCTTACTTCCACTTTTATGTACAGGGACCACATCCGCCCTTCTCCAGTCCTCCGGTACCACTCCCAAATCTAGAGAAGCATTGAAAAGGTCAGTCAGCGGAGCCACCAGAATTTTCCTAAGTTCTTTCAGCACCCTTGGATGTACACCATCCAGCCCCATCACTTTGTCTACCTTTATTTTAGCTAATTCCTCACGAACACCACCCTCTGAAAATCGATCAGGGTCTACCACTCCACCATCCCTATTTGCATTTGTCTTTTGCGGTCCCACTCCCGGTCTTCTGCCGTGAACACAGAACAGAAATATTTGTTAAGCAATTTGGCCTTTATCAGCTTCTACATATTCCTCCTCTTTACCTTTGAGTCTCACACTGCCACTTTTGTTCTTCTTCCTATCACTAATATGTCTAAAAAATGTCTTGTCTCCCTGTTTTACCATGTCAGCTATTTATTCTTCCATTTGTATCTTTGCTTTCCTGACTATTCGACCAGCCTCGTTTAACTTTTCCAGATATTTTTGGCTGTCTTCCTCTTTCTGAAATCTTTTGTAGTTTATGAAAGCTAACCTTTTATTCCTTACCTTCTCAGAAGTGAGAACCAAAGCGCCCTTCTTTTCCTCTTACTTTTACTTACTTGCCTCACAAAAAGGTTTGTTGCTCTTACAATTACTCCTTTCAGTTTGCACTTCTACTCCTTCCAGATGTTCCATCCAGACAATTCCTTGTTGAAATCCCCCATCTGAACAGTTTTTTTTAACGTCTAGAACCTTTACTTTTGAATGAGCCCTCTCTATACCTGTCTTAATATTAAACCGTGCCATGCAGTAATCACTGGATGCCAGATGATCACCCACTGTAATAGCAGAAATACTTTCCCCATTTGTAAGCACTAAGTCCAGTATGACCCCATCACGCATGGGTTCTATTACCAAGTTCACCTTGTAGAGAATCCAGGATCTCTCTACTTCTACACGACCCTGCAATAGACAGGGTAGGAAGAAAAGGAGGGAGAGTAGCGTTATTTGTTAAAGATCACAGCATCTGAAGGGCAAGGAAGAAGCACTGTGGATCAATTTGGAAAGAGGGAATGGTGAATATATTTACATTAGTGTGATATACAGGCTTCCTTCACAGACGGAAGAAGTGGACAGAGATTTAATAGTAGACACTCAGAATATATCTAAAAAAGGGGAAGTCTTGTTAATAGGTGATTTTAACATGCCGGATATTGATTGGGGGAGGGAGTGGGACAAAGGCTGGAAAGCATTTAGGGGGAAGCAGGCAGACAGGCTGGCTTTGGCAAGGGAGGGGCACTAAGGACATGGGAAGGAGGCACTGGGGGCACTAAGGACATAGGAAGGGGCACTGAGGGCACTAAGGACATGGGAAGGAGGCACTGGGGGGGCACTGAGGGCACTAAGGACATGGGAAGGAGGCACTGGGGGTACTAAGGACATAGGAAGAAGCACTGGGGGCACTAAGGACATAGGAAGAAGCACTGGGGGCACTAAGGACATAGGAAGGAAGCACTGAGGGCACTAAGGACATGGGAAGGAGGCACTGGGGGTACTAAGGACATAGGAAGGGGCAATAAGGACATAGGAAGTAGGCTGAAATTTGTCCCTTTGGGAGATGGAAGGAGCAGTTGAAGTGATTCCAGTTTTCTGGTTGATGTTGACCAGGAATTGACGAATAAGTTTATGAGGTTCTACAGTTTTTGCATACAGGATTTGAAACATGGTAGTTTGAAGCCTATAGTTGTTTTGACGGGTGTAAGTTCTTATAGTAAGGTGAGGAGTCATCAAATGTTTTAGTTTGAATATTAGTTTGCTTACAAGACACACTTGCAACCCTCAACTAAGTGTTTGAAGTGTAGTGCAGCGGAAGCAATGTTTTGGCAGTGCACATGAATAGTTACTCTTTGGAAAACTGACTTCTTGTTCGGAGTTTACAAGGTTCCTTTGCTAGTGCCTAAGTGATTGAAGGGTTTTCTCAATCGATTATTATTGATGGCAAAGAAAACAATTCTCCTCCTGTGGAAAAGCTTTTAAAGTCCCCCTTATTTGGTGTGGTGCACTCAAATGGATGTGGCATATCCAATATCACTTCTTTGAAAGGTGTGAAGTTTCAACAAGTGTGAGAATCTTTATGGAACACTAACACCTCTGGCTAGAGATTTCATGTTTTTCATCATCCATAAACTTGGAAACTCGTTGGCTTTTATTGGGGTCAGTTGGGAGGTTTTAGAAATAAAAGTACATTTTGCGTTATGTGACCATAGAAATATAGAGCATGACGGCAGAAAAGGGCCGACAGCCCAACAGGTCTGCCCACTCAAGAACCCTCCCTCGAGAATCCATCTATTAAGCATTCCTCTTGAGCGACCCCACCTGTCTGTCCCATCGTCCCTTGAAGTCGAGCGTGTTACTGGCCTCGACTACCTGTCATGGAAGACCATTCCATCGATCAATTACCCTTTCTGTGAAGAAGTATTTCCTGGTGTCCCCATGAAATCTCCCCCTTCTGAGCTTTAGCTGATGCCCTCTTGTCGCCGTGGGACCGGTAAGAAAAAAGATTTATTTCTCCACCTCAATGCGGCCCGTGATGTATTTGAATGTTTCTATCATGTCCCCTCTTTCTCTGCGCTCTTCGAGAGAATATAAGCGTAGTCTGCTCAAACGTTCCTCATATGATATGTACTTTTCAATAAGGTAAGATCCCTAGTATGTGTCGTTAGAATAAAAACATATTGGTAAACCTAGCACTAGGGAAAATTTCAACCTGTAAACTGCAGCTTATGTAGAAACATAGAAAATGACGGCAGAAAAGGGCTACGGCCCATCTAATGACCCACCCCCCTAATTTCTTCCATGAAGAGATCCCACATGCTTATCCCACTTTTTTTTTAAATCTGGCACGCTGCTGGCCTCGATTACCTGCAGTGGACCTGTAACCTGTTTTGAGCTCTTTGGGGGAAAAGGGATAGAAAACAAATTAACCCCTTCCTTTACAAAGCCGCATTAGCTTTTTTAACGCCACCGGCGGTAATAAGAATTCTATGAGCGTCAGAGCTGTTACCGTGGCTTTGTAAAGGAGATAAATAAAGAAACACTGTCCGTGCTCAGTGTCACATTTCATGTTTTATACTTCAGTTAATAAAGATGATATTAAATTTAAAAAATGATATGTAAAAGGGGATCAAGACACATTATTTATTCCTCATGAGATTGCAAAGAACATGCAAACTGGAAAATGGTTAAGGGAATTAGCCATTACTAATCCCTGTCTCTGTGATTAGGCCACCCAGATCCCCTGCAGCCCTTCTCTGTAACTCTGCCAGGAAAGAGGAAAAAATGGCCCTGGCGCTGCTGCCAAGTCTTTTCCAAAGAGAATCACCTGATCCTTTTTAAACCAGTCCGACCAGACGACGAACTGGCACTAACACGGGATTAAAACATGACAAGGAATGCTTTATTTAGGCACCTTATAAGCAAGTTTCAAGAAACAGAATTTCCTGGTATTCAGAAAAAAAGTGCTACTGAGCCCGGTCAGTCTTCTTTACTAAAGTCATCATATTGTATTTCACTTTTGCAAGACGCTTGCTCAAAGTAGAAAAATAAACATTCTAAAAAGTCATCAATGGACACAAAATTCTAAATCTATGCCGATGACATGCAACTACTCTTAGCCACTGAACCGGATCTACCTACAGCTTTGAGTAAACTGCCTAGCTGTCTAAAAATGGGCAAACAACTCTGCCTGAACCCAAGCAAAACAGATTCTTTGGCTTCCTAACCTTGGATTGCAAGTAACTTGGTTTGCAAGTGTTTTGCAAGACAAGCAAAATATTTCATTCAATTTTAACTTGATATACAAGCAAGGTCTTGCAATACAAGTACATACAGTATACACACACCATATCATCATAACTGAGCCACTGGTTCTTCTCTCTCTTCTCTGACACTGTGGGAGTGTTCTAAATGGCAAGGTTTTGCAAAACAAGTACATACAGTATACTCACATCACAACTAAGCCAATGGTTCTTCTCTCTGACGCTGCGGGAGTGGAGTGACTGTTCTAAACAAGCAAAGTCTTGCGATACGAGTCCGTATAGTATTTTGTATTAACGTTTTTGGGTTGTGGAACGAATCTTCTGAGTTTCCATTATTTCCTATGGGGAAATCCGCTTTGATATACGAGTGCTTTGGATTACAAGCATGCTTCTGGAACAAATTATGCTCGTAAACCAAGGTGTTACTGTACCTGACTTCAAAATATCTTTTGGGAAGTATCAACTCCCTCTAAAATCACAGATCAGGAATCTCGCAATACTGCTAGACTCATTATTCACTCTGATCCTGCAAATTCAAATAACCTTTAAAAACTGTCTCTTATCTACAGCAGCTATGAAATCTCTGTCCATATATTGAAAAACCAAACCTGATCACAGTGGTCCCATGCCATGGTAACATTACATTAGTGAATTTTATTCCTCCATTATCTTGCGGTTCAAGGCGGATTACAGAAGAGGATTTCTGGACATGTCCAGAGGTGTTACAGAGTAGAGCGGGTTGAAATGTTTCATTCGGTGTTAGTTAGTCTTCATGGATTTCTTGAATAGCAGGGATTTTATTTCTTTTCTGAAAGTTTTGTAGTCTGGGGTCGCGATTAGTAGATTGGAGAGTTGGTGGTCTAGTTTTGCTCCTGTGTGGCTAGAAGGCCATCGTAAGTTTTTTTCCATTTGATGTCTCTGATTGGAGGGTATGTAATTGGTGTCTGGGTTCTCCTGTGTCATGACGAAACTACTACAATGCCCTTTACACCAATCTAACCCAAAAGAGTTTGCATCAGCTGCAACTAATTCCGATTGCTGCAACTGGAAGCGTCATGATCACATGACATCCTTCCTACAAAAACCACACTGGCTACCAAGTACCTTAGAGAGCTAAATTTAAAATTCTGACTTTCAAGGCCCTCACACCAAATGGGCCAGAATACGTATTACTGCAACTCCCTATTTAATGGAATAACCAAAAAAGATCTCAAGTGCCTCCAACGGGTCCAAAATGCAACTATCCACCTCCTACACAGCCTCAGCTACCATGATCCCATCTCCCCAGCACTCCGCGCTGAACACTGGCTCCCAATTAGCCAACGCTGTGCATTCAAGGCCCTGGCAATAGCACACAAAAGAATTTATGCCACCATCCCTTCCTACATAAAATCCAAGCTACCCATCTACATCCCCACCCGCACCCTCCGCTTAGAAACGGAGATACGCCTATGCATTCCCCCCGGAAGGTCTCTCCTCTCAGAAACCACCCACAAACGCTCCTACAGCCACTTCATTCCCCAACTCTGGAACCAACTCCCCCCTCAACTCAGACTACAGAACTCACTAATGACATTCCGGAAAATGGTAAAGACCCTCCTCTTCAACTAAAGGTCACTCTCAGTCTACACCCAACCCCTTAAACCCCACCTCTACCCTTCTTTCTCCATTCTAATCTTCTGCCTAAATTTCTGTATAGTCCACTCTCAGCCTATACTCAAATAACTTGTATCTAAACTAAACTACTTATATTTAAACTACTGTTCTTAATTTGCTGTATAGTCCCTATATTTACACTGCTGCACAATCTCGTATGTCCAATTCACTCCATTGTGAATGTTTACTTGTAAACCGTTCTGAGCTACTGGGAGGACGGGATAAAAATCTAAATAAATACACACTGTCGAGACCTCCGAGGTCCTCTCAAGGAGCATCTCTCTCTGTATCCTCATCAAAAGAAATTGTACGATGTGATACCCACCAGCGAGCCTTCTCAGGAGTGGCCTCCCCACTGTGTCTAACTCCAGAGTGCCTGTACTTCAGGAAGCAGGTGAAAGCCTGGCTCTTCTCCAAAGCCTTTCGTACATAGGGTGATTGGCTATACACTCATTCTGCTGCTGGACTAACTTGCCACACGCACTAACTAAATCAGTTCCTTATATCTTGTTCAACTGTATAATCAACTTGCCTTGAGTTTAGCCTCCCATCTGTTTATCCCAGCTCACTCTGTACCACCCATCTTGTCCCCATCTAATATCTACATATCTCAGTTATTTGAATGCTTATTAGATGCTTCATAGGTATTATGTCTCCCTTTTAGTATGTATTAGGGAAGGGAATGGGGACTTGTATACCACCTTTTTGTGGCTTTGGCATTTCAAAGCAGTGGGCACTGGAGGATTAAATGATTTGCCCAGGGTCATAAGGAGCAGCACCGGGATTTGATCTCACAACCTCTAGGGGCAGAGGCAGCAGCTCTACCAGTGAGCCACACCTTCAGTCAGCTCTTATGTGAGCCAAGTACAGGACAGTCGAGCCATTGTGACATCACTGATGAGGTTGGCTCTTAAGCATTGGTGGAATGAGGCATTATGACATCACAATCTCAGTTCTGGAATGTGGCTACTCTTTCGGTTTCTAACAGGTATTTGCGACTTGGGTGGGCCACTGTTGGAAACAGGAGACTGGGCTTGATGAAAGGAAGAAGGAATGGGGACTTTTTGTGGCTTGGCATTTCAAAGCAGTGTGCCCAGGGTCACAAGCTGCAGCACCGGGATTTGATCGCACAACCTCTGGGTGCAGAGGCAGCAGCTCAACCAGTGAGCCACACCTTCCCCCTGCTCTCATTTGAATTTCAGTGCTGTTAATAAGTATATTATTAAGTTTCAATTTACTGATTTTAACTTTACCTCACTCATTGTTTTTATGCTTCTATTTGGTCTTTTTCCTACTGTTAACAAAAGAGTAAGTTTTATGTTCAATTATACCTGCCTTGGGTGAATCTCTTCCTAAAAGCGATTAATAAATCTCCATAAATAAATAACCTTAAGTCCTCTGGGCCAATTTAATGCTCTCTGAAGCAGATCTTCCTTCATAACTGGTTACAAGGCTGGATTTCTAGGGAGTCTTTAAATTTTAGGGAAGGTAAACCCACCTGCTGTTGCTTTCTAGAAACACAGAGCCGCTGCTCTTCCCCAGGGCTTCACCAATAGGAGAGAGGCAGAAGGGAGAGGAGAAGGCTTCAGAGTCCGAATCAAAGGTACTGTCTCTGCTCACATCATCCGCAGAGAGATCCAAGGAACCCTCATCCTCCCCCTGCTCTGTTCTTGATTCCAGTCCTTCCTCCGAGAGCTCGGATTGGTTCTGCTCCTCCTGAGAGCTGATTGTCGATAAAATCCCTGAGTCGCTGTGGGATGGCTGCATGAGGTTGGCAGTAGCCTCTCCCATCGAGGGTGGCTCATCACCTTGCCCAGTGTAGGAGGTGATGTGAATGGCGTTCTCGGCTTGCTGAGACACCTCCAGGGCGTCACTTTCTCCACACATTAACACTGCTTTCTCTTCGGCGCAAGAGGCCTGTCTATTGGTGGCTGTGCTGTGTGGGTGGCGGCCTCGCTTGCGAGGGGCTTTGCGCACGGGAGAACTTTCAGGAGTGACATACTGCAGAGCTTCCTCATCCTGCCTTTGGATGCGAGCATTTGGAACCCAGGCCAGGATAAGTGTGGTACCCAGGACTTCATCCTTCTCCATGTAAACACACAAATAGCCTAAAGAAGACAGAGGAAGTGGCAGTTATCATTCAACAGACTAACTAAAAGATTTATGATGCATTAACCCTACATAAAATACTTCCCTAATCTATACAGATAACTGGTCAACGACCTAAGAGAAAGTACAAACATCTTCAAATCCTTTGACCTATGATCATCCTTTTAAGGATACTTTTTTAACGCCGGCCTTTGAGTTTCCCCACCCTTTCGTCTTTCCCTTCCTTTCTTTTCTATCCAAATATTGTAGTTCTTCCCCTTTCGTTCGTCTGTGTGATCTGTGTTCGTTTGTAATGCGTATGTTTGTTTATTTTAATTTTTTTTTTTTTTTGTATTCCCCTTTGTTTTATTATGTAAACCGCCTTGAAGCCCGATTTGGTGGGATATCAAATTTTTAATAAACTTGTAAACTATTCGGACCAGAGTATTCAGACTTACCATCCGGATAGCGTCTCTGAATACTTTTACAGACCCCCCCTCCCTCTCAGATAATGCTAGGACAGAGTGGGGGCAGCCCTGAAACTTATCTGGATAGTGGTAATATTCCGTCTGCTATCGAGATAAGTTCTGAGACTGACCCCTTATCTGGATATTCAGCAACCAGCCCCTACTGAATGTGGGCACTGAAGATACAGATATATTGGTGGTGGCTGAATTCTGACCAATAAATAGTTCTCAACTTTTGACACTGGCTTGTAAGTTTGAGGTTGGGACTGAATCACATCAACTCTTTCCTACCATAAATTAGAAAGAAACTCCGTCCCAATGAAGCTGGAGGTTAGCTGGGAAACCGCTCATTGGCCCTCACCTGGGTGATGGGCTCCCGGCCCTTGCAAAAGCTCCGGAGGGTGAACACATACATTGTTCTTAGAGTAAATGATGTCACTATCCAGTATGGAGGATGAGGCACCGCTGGACTGCAGAGTCAGCAAATCTGAGGCTTTAGAAGAGGCACGTCGAAGAAGGCGACCCAGAGACATCTCCAGGAGAGTGTTTCCATTATCTGAAGCCTTCCAATGAGAGTCTCCCTACAGTTGAATATCTAGAACAAGAGACATAAAGACGAGATGCTGTCAGATAATACAAACCAGTTTCTATCATGAGCAGTTCAAATACTTGAAAGTCCGAATGTTTAACGGTGGATGACAGCTCCAAAAGAACGTATATATTGAAGAGCTCACTCACTACTGTATATCACATATAGACCTGGGCACGACTGATCACCACCCAATGGCAAAGTGCTCGAATCACAAGCTACCCAGACTCCACCTTAAGTTCCTGAGAGACAGGTATGTTCTTCCTGTGACCAAAAGATATACTTTGGAGCTCCAGAGAAACAGAGGGAGCCCATCACATATCAGGAGACTACCAAGCGCTAGAGTGCATTAGATCTAGAAATGCAGGACCTAAATTTGAGAAATAACAGTGTTGGATCTGCTGGAAAACAGTGACCTGATCACAACATGATCAAATTTAAATGAATAACTAATGAAATAATTTAGGAAATCTGTTGTCACAGCCCTGTGACCAAAGTTCATCAGATCCTCCTCCTCCCATCTAAGTCTACTAAGGAACCTCATAACACCATCTAGAAATCAAGCCCAGAGTTTCTTCCCAGCATTACCCAAAAAGAAAAGAAACGGCTGCAGATTATTCAAAATCTTGCCATTAAATTAATTCACAACGGGAAAAAATATGACCATGTATCCCCCTTTCTGATTGCTCACATTGGCTTCCCATCAATCATCGCATCATCTTCTAAATTTTGCTTTTGGTATTTAAAACTTTATCCACAAACGAACCGCAATTCATAAACAGGATACTCATTCCATACAACTCTTCTCGCTCCCTTCGCTCATCAAGCCAAGGTCTTTTGGTAGTCCCTTCTTTGAAAGTGATCGGCACAAGACGATACGATATATTCTCAGTAGTTGCCCCTCAAACTTGGAATTCTCTCCCCCAATATATTAGAGACGAAAAAGATATTAGCCGTTTCAAAACTAATTTAAAAACCCTTCTGTTTAAAGATGCGTTTACCTCCTATATGGAATAATTGCAGTGCAGCAGCCCTTCAAAAAAAAAAAAAAAAAAAATACCCCTCCTAATGTTTTCTCCTTTCATGTTTCTCTCTTTTTAAAATGATTAATATTGTAACCTGAATCCCTCTTCCCTTCCATCCAGTTGAGTCTGTTGGTCTGTAGGTCAAACCCCCTTTTTTAAAAAATTTATTATTATTATTATTATTACCTTGTATCTTAACGTATGTTCAAATTTGGATTTTATAGTAATTCGTTTAGTATTTTATTTTTTATCATTATTTTGTATTTTATCGTACATTCAAATTTGGATTTTAAATGTACATCGCTTAGTATTTTATGTATAAGCGATTCATCAAATTTCGAATAAACTTGAAACTGCAAGATCAAACTGGGCCAGGACACCAGAAAAAGTGCAGCTCTGTAGCCAGCGGCTTCCGAAGACCAGAGAGGGAAAAGGGCCCGGGACAAGCTACAACAAACCCTTCCTAAGGCTGAAAGGGTAATCCCCTGCGCCACTCTGTGATCCACTGAGCCCTGTGGTTAGTTCAGATCTCTTGAACACTGCCAGCACTGGGAATCTACTTCACTCGATTAAACAGAGAAGGTTACCTTTATGTTTATTAGACCAGCAGGTCTGGGCAGCTTACAATTTTAAATAAAACTATACAGCATAAAAAGAAAGGAACGCCATATGGCAGTGTTTCCCAAACTGTGTGCCATGGCAAACTCATCAAGGTACTACGGAGGAAGACGCAAGCTTGGCACCCCACCTCCTTTCCCCCGGGGAAACCTCTCTCCCTTCCCCATGCTGTAGCTTATACTTTAGGAAATAAAGAAACAATTAGGGGGAATGGAAAGAGCAGGCTACCTCCCCCCCCAAAAAAAGGGTGAACTCACAAATAATACCAAGAAAGATGAGTGCACTGGTACCTCGGAATCCGAATGCCCCAGAACTCGAACAACTTGGAATCAGAATTTTTTTTATTATTAAATTTTGCCCCAGAATCCGAACGCTGCTTTGGAATACAAACATACAGGAAATGCAAGCGTTGCTCAACCCAAAGCTTCCCCTCTGACGCAGCTTCCTGTTTCCGCCTGGGTGGTTCACGTCAGAGGGAAGCTTTAGGCTGAGCACTGCTTGCAGTTGCCGTTCTTGCTGCCTATGCCGGTGGGGGGCCTGATCTTGCTGTCTCTTCCAGGGGGACCAAGGAACGGATTAATCCAGTTTCTATTATTTTCAATGGGAAAAATTGTCTTGGAACTCAAACATTTTGGAACTCGAACGAGGTTCTGGAAAGGATTAAGTTCAGATTCCAAGGTACCACTGTATATGACAATACAGAAACAATATAGTATATGTATATAGATGGTATAAATAGGTAAGATACACATATATTTTGTAACACCATTACTGGAGCTCGTGCAACCGCTCAGAATTGACTGCCTAGTCATTAGTAGCAGTATAGAAGCTTCCAACAAACAAACAATCTTCAGGCTGTTACCATCCTGGACGCTTTCCCTCTGCTGTAGTGTCCTGCCTCTGAAAGGGGAAAGCTTCTAGGGCCACTGAAAGCAGCGTGTTTAAGCTGCCAGCAGTCCAAACAGAGAGGGAGGTACCAGATCCCATGGGAAGGGGGGAGTGGAAGACAGAAACGTGGCACCTGTCAAAGGGAGGGGTACGTGAGAAAACCACCAAATCAGGGAGGGATGGAGACAGATGCCAGACTAGGGAAGGGAAGGTTGAGGAGAAGAGAGGACAGAGAGATGGTAGACCACAGGAAAGTGAAGACAAGGTTAGGTATTTCTTTTGACTTGGGGGCACCATGAAAAGTTGGTGACACACTAAGGGTGTCTTGAACCAAAAAGGGTTGGGAACTACTGCCATATGGGAATGGATGTACAAGGAAGGCTTCAGCATGTCAAGACTTTACTCAAATGTGTAATAATATTTTGCTAGTTCTCTCTTAAGGTTTGTCTAATGCTTTGGTCATGCTCACCCAATAGGGAACGGGGACTTGTTTTGGCATTTCAAACCTTCCATTCAAAGTAGTGGGCAGAAGGAGCAGCACCAGGATTTGATCTCACAACCTCTGGGTGCAAAAGCAGCAGCTCAACCAGTAAGCCTCAGCTTGAAAACATCTGTCAAGCGGATCAACCCAGCGCATCAACCCAGGAGCAGAGCATTCCTTCCTAGGCCCAACTCCTAAAACAATTCTACAGGTCACAGATTGAACAATTGCAAGGGGAGGGATGAGGGGGAATTACCACTACAGGACATTTTAAGTGGCAGGGTAAGAATCAATGTCTCACCGTTGTCCATTCCTATAGTCCAAAAATAAAGTAACCCCTTTTTATTGGGTTATGTTAACACACTTCTTCCGTTGATGTCAGGAGCTCAGTCTGCTCCCTTCATCAAACCCAAATCATTGTTCAAGCAAATTAAAGTGATGCTATATTTAAAGAGTTCGATATGTTCCACAGAGTGCGTAACACAGACCCAGTGGAAAGAAAAAGTAAGAAAGGAAAATGTCAGGAGCTCATGCAAAGATCAGCGCCTTAGGCTGAGAACCAGGAAAGACAGGGTTCAAATCCCTCCACCACTCCTTCTGACTCGGACAAGCCAGGTCAGCCTGGAAATGCTCAACACTCAGGCATAAAAAACAACAACCCTGCAAGCCCTCTGGGGCAGGGAGACAAATGCTGTGCCTCGAGGAACTCACTGGATCGTGCAGAAATAATTGAAAGTTTCCAGTAGCTGAAAATGTTTGTGATTGGGTTTTCCTGGACAGATGAAGTTCTGCTCTTTTTACCGTGTACCGCCTCGGTCTCTATACCAAGAACTAATAAACTGTAGCGAACATTGATCACTTTTTAAAAATAAGCATAAAGACAGGCAGGGAAATGACAAGAGGGTCACCGAGCCACAACTCTTTGTTGCCTCTCTTGATTAAAAGGCACAACTGACGGCAGAGTTAGTCCAATGAATATCGTATTGTCCAATACACTTCCAGATAAACCTGACTAAACTTAACATGCCAATATCATTTCGAAAGTTCTCTGTAATATCGCTGTCTGTACAGAGTCTCTTCCCTTGTAAACCGTGATATGGCGGTATATAAAAATAAAGTTATTATTATTAGTACCTGCAGACCAATATGGGTGTCAGCGCTCAGAACTCAGGTTCCTTTTTATGCCAGTTTCTAATCTGCACAATTGTGACTGGAGCAACACCAGCACATCCCATGGACTGAGAAGGAAACCGGAACTAACTTCCTGGAGGCAGTGGTCCACCTGACAGCACTGCCCACAAACTGGAGAAACACGCTCTGGATATCTCAAGCCAGGCACAGCCCATATTTACAAGACCTTCCCTTTTCATACACACACAGCGAGAGCAGGAGAATATTTGCTGATCCAAGCAAACCTACAGGATATTTGCAAGTGAAAAGAGTTTCACAAGAATTCATCATCAGGGCGTTCTGTTAGTCCATTAAGTGCAAAGTGAGGTAGGCTCAAGGGAGAGAGCTGGCTCTTGCTGGCATCCGTTTAAACCAGAGGGCTCTTCGTGTTTACCTAAGCAGTGTTACAAAAACATCATCAGAATGGCTTGAAATCTAATATTGCATCCAGAACCAACACCATCAGGTCTGAACCTTTACCATTCTGGACAGTGACTATGAAAGCAAAAAAAGGGATTTTCTTTTCAAGGAAGCCAACAGACTCTTAACAGAGAGCACTTAGGTTCTGATTCCTAACATGATCTCTTAGGCTGAACCATCTGTTCTATCTACCCAAAAACTGCAACAATCCAGGACCTTTCACTTTCATTTGTAACCTAGCGGGAGCAGAGTAGCAACCTTCAACCAAAAAGCATGTCCAGAGCATCTCCATACCAATATAATGCAAAGACCAGTTTGGTGGGAGGAGGGCTGGGTGCTATGTCAAAGGTCACTGTCCAGTAGGCTCAGTACAATGGTGTGGAGTGGGGTTGTGGTCATCACTCAGTGGCCAGATTTATGGTTCCTGAGGTAATTCGAAAGAACACTCCCTGACCCAGGACTGTTTCTGCAATGGCCAGACTAAGAATTGGGGGGAGGGGGCAGTGGCGTAGCGTAGGTGAGAGGCGCCCCTCGATCCCCTCTGCCATGCCACCCCCCCTATAGTTGAAGTTGTTGCTCGCAGCTGTCAACAACAAGCTCCTCGCGACCCCGATGTCAGCGGGAGAGTCAATGGAGTTGCAAGCACGTTACTGACCATGCGAGCAACAATTTCAACTAGAGGTACAGGAAAGGGGGGAGGAGTGGTGCCGGCACCCTCACCAACATGGCACCTGGGGCGGACTGCCCCCCTCCCCTTATTACACCATTGCGAGGGGGTATAAAAGAGGAAGAAAAGCTCCACAGAATCGCTTGGACTCAGATACCGGTTCATAATCATTCGCGCATGAGACACCAGCGCGCCGTGGGAAAACTTACTTTTAAAGAGCTCCGATGGGGGGGTGGGGGGAAACCCCCTCACTTTACTTCATACTGTTCGCGCTGTTGTTGGGGGGGGGGGGGGTTGGGGAGTTAGAACCCTACATTATAGAGAAAACTGAACTTTTTCCGATTTTGGGGGGTAAAGTTCAGTTTTCTCTATAATGTGGGGGGTTGCACCCCCCCCCCAACGGCAGCGCGAACAGCATGAAGTAAAGTGGGGGGGTTCCCCCCCACCCCCCCATCGGAGCTCTTTAAAAGTAAGTTTTCCCGCAGTGCGCTGGTGTCTTGCGCCGAATTGTCTGCGCTTGATTGTCGGCACGCTTTTGTCCCGTCACCCAGAGACCATTCCAAATGCTGGTACGCTGAATCATCTCAAGAGAGGCCTGAAAGACAAGGCACAAAGAAGAAGCCAACAGATTCAGCTCAAGAGATGGTTTTCCTTTATGCTAAATAAACAAGTTCCATCAGTTCTATGGGAAAGAGAGACCAACTGAGTTTTCCACCCAAGGTCAAAAGGTCATGCAACTGCAGAAACCCTGAGAGAAAACGTCATTTCTTCAAGCTTGTATTTCTATCACCCAACTCGATCTTTATGATCCACTTCTTTGAATTTGTTCATGTTCCTTCCTTTTATTTGATTCAGATAGAAGAACACAGGAATTCTATGACTAATTGTTGGACCAAAACTCTGGAATGCTTTACTCTCCTAAGAACATAAGAATAGCCTTACTGGGTCAGGCCAATGGTCCATCAAGCCCAGTATCCCATTCTCATGGTGGCCAATCCAGGTCACTAGTACTTGGCCAAAACCCAAGGAGTGGCAATATCCCATGCTACCGATGCAGGGCAAGCAGTGGCTTCCCTCATGTCTTTCTCAATAGCAGACTATGGACTTTTCCTCCAGGAACTTTCATAAAACCAGCTACACTATCCACTTTTACCACAACCTCTGGCAATGCATGAACTTAACAATTCTTTGAGTAAAAAAATATTTCCTCTTATTGGTTTTAAAAGTATTTCCCTGTAACTTCATCGAGTGTCCCCTAGTCTTTGTAATTTTTGACAGTGAAAAGTCAATCCACTTGTACCTGTTCTACTCCACTCAGGATTTTGTAGACTTCAATCCTATGTCCCCTCAGCCGTCTCTTTTCCAAGCTGATGAGCCCTATCCTTTTTAGTCTTTCCTCATATGAGAAGAGTTCCATCCCCTTTATCATCTTGGTCGCTCTTCTTTGAACCTTTTTTAGCGCCACTATATCTTTCTTGAGATAAGGAGACCAGAATTGAACGCAATACTCCAGATGAAGTCGCACCATTGAGCCATACAGGGGCATTATGACATTCTTAGTCTTGTTAATCATCCCTTTTTTAATAATTCCTAGCATCCTGTTTTTTTGGCCAACGCCGCACATTGGGCAGAAGGTTTCATCATATTGTCTACGATGATCCCCAGATCCTTTCTTGAGCACTAACCCCCAAGATGGACTCTAGCATCCAGTAACTGCAATTCAGGTTATTCTTCCCAATGTGTATCACTTTGCATTTGTCCACATTAAATTTCATCTGCCACTTGGACGCCCAGACTTCCAATTTTCTAAGGTCCACCTGCAATTTTTCACAATCCGCATGCGTTTTAACAACATTGAACAGTTTAGTGTCATCTGCAAATTTAAACACCTTGCTCATCGTTCCAATTTCTAGATCATTTATAAATAAGTTAAATAACACCGGTCCCAGTACAGACCCCTGCGGCACTCCATTGTTTACTCTCCTCCATTGAGAAAAATGACCATTGAACCCTACCCTGTGTTTTCTATACGATAACCAATTCCTAATCCACAACTGAACTTTGCCACTTTAATTTTCTCAGGAGCCTCTCGTGAGGAACTTAGATATACTATATCAAGCAGCTCACGTTTATTCACACCTTCAAAGAAGTCAAGCAAATTAGTGAGGCAAGATCTCCCTTGGCTGAAAACATGCTGACTCAGTCTCATTAAATCATGTTTGTCTAAGTGTTCCACAATTTCATTTTTAATTGTTTCTACCATTTTGCCCGGCACTGAAGTGAGGCTTACCGATCTGTAATTTCCTGGATCTCCCCTGGAGCCCTTTTTAAAAGCCAAAGCGGAGGAATTAACTAGCAATGTTTAGAATGTGCTAGTTCAGCAGACTTTTGGTAACATTTTATTTAATGTCTAATGTCAGATAACAGATTTTCCTTTTATAGTCTGTGCATTGTTGTAAATGTTAAATGTTTTGAAGAATTTTTGTGAGTCGCTGAGGATTGTAGATCAAGCCTGGGTACATAAGGCACCTCCCATAGGAGGAGTTTAAGCTATCCAGGTCAATCAGGGCCTTAGGCCCCTCTCTAGTGCTTCCCAGGATGCACCAGGAAGGGGAAGGCTTGCCATTTCAAAGAGGCGGGCCTGCTGGCTAGAGGGAGTGGGCATCCCTCATGCCGGCTTCTACAACAAGGTACAGGGGAGCGGCTTGGAAGTTGATTGAACCAGGGGAGTTCTGAGCTGACCCCCACCAGTTCACCAGGGCTGTCTTTTGGGATCTTGGTGGGATGGTGGGAGGGGAATGTTCATGAAGGTGGGGAGATGTCGGGGGGAGTCCAGGTGACCCGGCTGCACAACCAGGTTGCTGAGGCAGGAAAGAGTGGGCATCTCTCCTGTCTCTCTGGGTGCATCGCTGTTGCTACGGTGGCTGTCATTGTCGGGAAGAGGGGGGGGGTTTCGGTGACCTGTAGTTGTTGTCATTGGGGGGGAAGTGTGACAGCTATGGTCAGGAGGGGGGCCAGCATGGCTTCTTTTTTTTTTTAATGGGGACAGATATTTTGCGTGGATAACATATGGGTAGGACAGTTAAGGTTTTTTTTGGATTACTAAAAGTGATCCCTTTTTGTGTGCATCAATTGCTCAGCTAGTTTACATGGCATTTCAATATTAATGACCTTATTTGCATGGCTCGACTGGAGAATGAGCAATCGTGTAGAAACCCACACGGTGAGCCGTTTTGTGCATTGGATTGGCAAATACGATTGTCGCTAAAGCAGACAAAACTGCTTTAGCAATGATTGTTGGATGATCGCTCACTTTAATGCAGCGGTCTCAAACTCAAACCCTTTGCAGGGCCACATTTTGGATTTGTAGGTACTTGGAGGGCCGCAGAAAAAAACAGTTAATGTCTTATTAAAGAAATGACAACTTTGTGCGAGATAAAACTCGTTATAGTTTATAAATTTTTCCGTAATTGCTTCTGATCATTTCAGCTATACACAGCTGAAAGCGATGCAACATGCAGAAAGTGCAAAACTATCAAAGAATCAACAACGCAAGAGACCAATGATTTTGAGGCCCTCGGTATTATAACGAATGATTCTTTATGGAAAACGTGTGCCTTAAGTGTCTGGTGGTCGCGTCTGCAACCGCCTTCAGCTCCCATCTCCTCCAGCACTGCCTCCAATGGTTCTGGAATGTTGCCCGCCTCACTGCTGTAACCTCACACAAGCGCGTTCCTGCATCTGCACGCGAATGGACTCCAGCTCATATTTGTGTACAGACGCAGGAAAGCGCTTGCGTGAGGTTACAGCGACCGCTGGACCCCAGAAACCGTAACATATTTACATACTGAAAGATCACAGGCTGCAAATACAAATCATTTTTGTACAGGTCCTTCATGTTCCAAGCAAGTAAACAGCAGTCCTGGCTGGGTAATTACATCAATGGAGCCAGGCTGACCTACGACACCTTCCGGAGAGCAATTAAAACCGTACTGTTTGACAAATTCATCTCCTAAACAGAAACCTCACTACTTACAAAGTTATATTTTCCCTCTGTCAATTTCTAAGAACATAAGAACTGCCATCTCCGGATCAGACCTTCGGTCCATCAAGTCCGGCGATCCGCACACGCGGAGGCCCTGCCAGGTGTACACCTGGAGTAATTTATAGTCCACCATATCTTTATATGCCTCTCTTAAGGAGATATGCATCTAGTTTGCTCTTGAAGCCTAGGACGGTCGATTCCGCAATAATCTCCTCTGGGAGGGCATTCCAGGTGTCAACCACTCTCTGAGTGAAGCAGAACTTCCTGACATTAGTCCTGAACCTGTCCCCCCTTAGCTTCATTACATGTCCTCTAGTCCGTGTCAAATTGGACAGTGTAAATAATCTTCTCTGCTCTATTTTGTCGATTCCTTTCAGTATTTTGAAGGTCTCGATCATATCCCCACGCATTCTCCTTTTCTCAAGGGAGAACAATCCTAGTGTTATAAGTCTATCCTCATATTCCAGTCTCTCCATACCCTTCACCAGTTTTGTTGCTCGTCTCTGCACCCTCTCCAGCAGTTTTATATCCTTCTTTAGGTAGGGAGACCAATGTTGGACGCAGTATTCCAAGTGTGGTCTGACCATTGCCCTATAAAGCGGCATTATAACTTTCTCCGATCTACTCGAGATTCCTTTCTTTATCATGCCCAACATTCTATTTGCCTTCTTTGCCGCTGCCGCGCATTGTGCCGACGGCTTCAGGGTCCTATCTATCAGTACACCCAGGTCCCTTTCTTGTTCACTCTTCCCCAGAGTTGCACCTGACATTGTATACTCGTATTCCTTATTTTTATTGCCTAAATGCATTACCTTGCATTTCTCCACATTGAACTTCATCTGCCATTTCTCCGCCCATGTTTCTAACCGACACAAGTCGCTCTGGAGTTTCTCTCTATCCTCCTGCGATCTGATTGCCCGGCATAGTTTTGTATCGTCTGCAAACTTGATGATCTCACTGGATGTTCCTTCCTCCAGGTCATTGATATAAATATTAAAAAGGATCGGCCCAAGTACCGAGCCCTGGGGTACACCACTAGTCACTTTCTCCCAGTCGGAGAACTTCCCATTTATGCCCACTCTCTGCTTTCGGTTTTCCAGCCATTTGCCTATCCATCTTTGTATATCTCCCTCTATGCCATGGCTTTGTAGTTTCCTGAGAAGTCTTTCGTGTGGAACTTTGTCGAACGCTTTCTGGAAGTCCAAGTATATTATGTCCACAGGCTTCCCACTATCAATTTGTTCGTTTACGGTCTCAAAAAATTGGAGTAAATTCGTCAAACATGATTTCCCTTTCCTGAATCCATGTTGACTGGGTTTCATCAAGTCGTGTGCGTCCAAGTGCCGGACTATGCTATCCTTGATCAGTGCTCAACCATCTTGCCGGGGACCGACGTAAGACTCACAGGCCTATAGTTGCCCGGTTCCCCTCTCGATCCTTTTTTGAAAATTGGCGTGACGTTCGCTATCCTCCAGTCGTCCGGTATCTGTCCAGTTCTGATTGTCAGGTTTGCAAGTTTGTGCAATAACTCTCCGATTTCAACCTTCAATTCCTTTAAGACTCTCGGGTGAATTCCATCCGGTCCAGGGGATTTGTCACTTTTAAGTTTGTCGATCTGATAGTATATCTGGTCTAAGTCCACTTCAACTGTGGTGAGGCTGTTGTCTATTTCTCCTGGAAACACTTTCTCTGCTTCAGGTATTGTTGAGGTGTCTTCCTTCGTAAAGACAGACGCAAAGAAGGAATTTAGTTTGTCTGCGATTTGTTTATCTTCCTTGATGTACCCTTTTCTTCCCTGGTCGTCCAGGGGTCCCACTGCCTCTTTTGCAGGTTTTTTCCCTTTCACGTATCTAAAGAAGGGCTTGAAGTTTTTGGCCTCCTGGGCTATTTTTTCCTCATAATCCTGTTTGGCATCCCTCACCGCCTTGTGACATTTCTTCTGATCATCTTTATGTTTGTTCCAGGCTTCGGTTGTCTTTATGCATTTCCATTTTTTGAAAGAGTCCTTCTTTTCTTTTATGGCTTCCTTCACCTGAATGGTAAGCCATGCCGGTTCTCTTTTGCTCTTTGTTCTCCGATCTTTGGAAATCCTCGGAATGTAGAGATCTTGTGCTTCTGTGATAGTATTTTTCAGTAGGGACCATGCCTGATCTACCGTTTCAAGTTTGTCCACCATCTTCTCTAGTCGTTTTTCTACCATGGCCCTCATGCGATCGTATTTACCCTTTTTAAAGTTTAAAGTGGTGGTTAAGGTTTTGGCATGTTTCCCTTTCCTGATGTCAAGTTTAAAGTTGATTACATTGTGATCACTCGTTCCCAGTGGAACCACGACTTCCACTTCTGTTATTGGTCCCGTGAGGCCATTTAGGACCAAGTCCAAGGTGGCGTTGTGTAATATGTTGTTCCCTCACTTTCTGCATTTTGCCGATTGTCCAGCATTATTCCTTGGGTTGCATACATGAGACCTAAATTACATACTTAAGATTCATATTTTCCTTTTAATTATTTCTTGTTAATAAGTTGTAACCGCACTACTTGCATTCTGTAATTCGCCTTATTGTCCAGCTCTATTCTAAAATTTGCAGATTGTCCAGCTTTATTCCTTGGGTTGCATACAAGAGACCTATACTACATACTTAAGATTCATATTTTCCATTTCTTATGTAATAAGTTGTACCCTCACTTCTCGCATTCTGTAATTCGCTGACTGTCCAGCCTTCTTCGATGTGAAGCGCCTAGAAGTCATTCGACTGTGGCGGTATAGAAGAATAAAGTTATTATTATTAAGGCACATGTTTTCCATAAAGAATCCTTCTTTCTAATACTCAGGGCCCCGAGTTTGAGACCACAGCTCTAGTGCATGTGAAACAGAGAAGATGGAGCTGGGGCACCTTCCTTGTGGGTTGCTTGACAAGAACAGCGAGGGCCCCTAGGCATCCTGGGGCCCCTGCCCCGCCCCACCCCACCCCACCCCACCATGCGCCCAGGCGGAAACAGGAAGCTGCGTCAGAGGGACGCTTTGCCTTTCTTACGCCTTTCTTACGCGTGTTGCTTGCTTGTCTTACTTTCCATCGATGGAGGGGGGGGGGGACCCGTGTTACTGATTGATGCTGGAGGGGCCCATCGCCATTTGGAAAAAACAATGTTGATGCCTTCCTTCATCGGGTCCCCCTGACCATTTTGGACCCTAGGCACATGCCTACTTGGCCTATTGGTTAATCCTGCCCTGCCTGCCCCTCCCCTTATTGTCCCAGATGGGGGGGGGCTGCTGCCCTGCCCGTCCCCTCTCCCCTTGGAGCTCCTCCCGGTACCTGTCGTTCCTCCCCGCCGTCCGGTGCAGCTCTCGCGCAGCCGCTCTTCTTCCTGCCGCCCCGGAGCCGCCAGCAGGGGGCGGGGCTCGCGGGAACGCCCCGCCCACTTCGAATGGACTCCTCCGGGCCCGGGGGGATCCGGCCCGAGACCGAGTCGGCGCTCCCGTCGCGCGCCCTCCGCGTCGGCACATTCCGCAGCTCAGACTAACCACCACGAGGGGGGGGGACCCTTTGTCGCCCCCCTCCTCTCCCTCCCACACTTGGTACGCTCCTCGCCCGGCCTCGCTCCCGCAGGTTGACGCTGTTGCTTGGCAACGGGAAGATGGCGGCCTCCGAGCGGTGAGTGTCCGGGGCTGGGGCTGCGACCGAGCGCGCGCACAGGAAGGGCTGAGCCGAGCAGCTCTCGCGACCCCCCCCTATCCCTCCCCCCTAAGCACAGCACGAGCCGACTGGAGCAGACATCCGGCCTCTGAGCGCTCGAGGACCGAGCTCTGCATTCTCCTACCAACCCCCTCCCCCCCCAGCCCGCTGACTAACCTGTTTCGATTGTAAACTCTTGGGAACAGAGACAGTCTTCGGCGTGCAGAGGCTGCTGGGATAGCACACCCCGACCGGCAGGTGGCGCTAGACGAGTGACTCTTGGATGGAGCCTCGTGGCCTCCCCCTAGACTCGATTGCTATTCCGCCAATACAAGTTTACAGGAATAGCTTGAGATGTCCGGATAACCGCGGGAAATAATCTCATGTCATTTTCTAGTATCTATTTCAACCTCAGTCCTTCTACACCAGCATTCTTCAAAGCAAAGCTTGAGGGTCAGTGGTTGTGGCCATTCATACTCTGATTCTTATGTGAGCCAAGGATAATGAAGCCATTGTGACATCACTGATGTGATTGGCTCTTAGGCACTGGTGGAATGAGGCATTATGACATCACAATATCTGCTCTGGATACCAGAGACTGTCATTCTGTAGTGTCTGTTTCAACCTCAGTCCTTCTACACCAGCATTCTTCAAAGCAAAGCTTGAGGGTCAGTGGTTGTGGCCATTCATACTCTGAATAATGAAGCCATTGTGACATCACTGATGTGATTGGCTCTTAGGCACTGGTGGAATGAGGCATTGTGACATCACAATATCTGCTCTGGATACCAGAGACTGTCATTCTGTAGTGTCTATTTCAACCTCAGTCCTTCTACACCAGCGTTCTTCAAAGCAAAGCTTGCGGGTCAGTGGTTGTGGCCATTCATACTCTGAATAATGAAGCCATTGTGACATCACTGATGTGATGGGCTCTTAGGCACTGGTGGAATGAGGCATTATGACATCACAATATCTGCTCTGGATACCAGAGACTGTCATTCTGTAGTGTCTATTTCAACCTCAGTCCTTCTACACCAGCATTCTTCAAAGCAAAGCTTGAGGGTCAGTGGTTGTGGCCATTCATACTCTGATTCTTATGTGAGCCAAGGATAATGAAGCCATTGTGACATCACTGATGTGATTGGCTCTTAGGCACTGGTGGAATGAGGCATTATGACATCACAATATCTGCTCGGGATACCAGAGACTGTCATTCTGTAGTGTCTGTTTCAACCTCAGTCCTTCTACACCAGCATTCTTCAAAGCAAAGCTTGAGGGTCAGTGGTTGTGGCCATTCATACTCTGAATAATGAAGCCATTGTGACATCACTGATGTGATTGGCTCTTAGGCACTGGTGGAATGAGGCATTGTGACATCACAATATCTGCTCTGGATACCAGAGACTGTCATTCTGTAGTGTCTATTTCAACCTCAGTCCTTCTACACCAGCGTTCTTCAAAGCAAAGCTTGCGGGTCAGTGGTTGTGGCCATTCATACTCTGAATAATGAAGCCATTGTGACATCACTGATGTGATGGGCTCTTAGGCACTGGTGGAATGAGGCATTATGACATCACAATATCTGCTCTGGATACCAGAGACTGTCATTCTGTAGTGTCTATTTCAACCTCAGTCCTTCTACACCAGCATTCTTCAAAGCAAAGCTTGAGGGTCAGTGGTTGTGGCCATTCATACTCTGATTCTTATGTGAGCCAAGGATAATGAAGCCATTGTGACATCACTGATGTGATTGGCTCTTAGGCACTGGTGGAATGAGGCATTATGACATCACAATATCTGCTCTGGATACCAGAGACTGTCATTCTGTAGTGTCTATTTCAACCTCGGTCCTTCTACACCAGCATTCTTCAAAGCAAAGCTTGAGGGTCAGTGGTTGTGGCCATTCATACTCTGATTCTTATGTGAGCCAAGGATAATGAAGCCATTGTGACATCACTGATGTGATTGGCTCTTAGGCACTGGTGGAATGAGGCATTATGACATCACAATATCTGCTCTGGATACCAGAGACTGTCATTCTGTAGTGTCTGTTTCAACCTCAGTCCTTCTACACCAGCATTCTTCAAAGCAAAGCTTGAGGGTCAGTGGTTGTGGCCATTCATACTCTGATTCTTATGGGAGCCAAGGATAATGAAGCCATTGTGACGTCACTGATGTGACTGGCTCTTAGGCACTGGTGGAATGAGGCATTATGACATCACAATATCTGCTCTGGATACCAGAGACTGTCATTCTGTAGTGTTTGTTTCAACCTCAGTCCTTCTACACCAGCATTCTTCACAGCAAAGCTTGAAGGTCAGTGGTTGTGGCCATTCATACTCTGATTCTTATGGGAGCCAAGGATAATGAAGCCATTGTGACGTCACTGATGTGATTGGCTCTTAGGCACTGGTGGAATGAGGCATTATGACATCACAATATCTGCTCTGGATACCAGAGACTGTCATTCTGTAGTGCCTGTTTCAACCTCGGTCCTTCTACACCAGCATTCTTCAAAGCAAAGCTTGAGGGTCAGTGGTTGTGGCCATTCATACTCTGATTCTTATGTGAGCCAAGGATAATGAAGCCATTGTGACATCACTGATGTGATTGGCTCTTAGGCACTGGTGGAATGAGGCATTATGACATCACAATATCTGCTCTGGATACCAGAGACTGTCATTCTGTAGTGTCTGTTTCAACCTCAGTCCTTCTACACCAGCATTCTTCAAAGCAAAGCTTGAGGGTCAGTGGTTGTGGCCATTCATACTCTGATTCTTATGGGAGCCAAGGATAATGAAGCCATTGTGACGTCACTGATGTGACTGGCTCTTAGGCACTGGTGGAATGAGGCATTATGACATCACAATATCTGCTCTGGATACCAGAGACTGTCATTCTGTAGTGCCTGTTTCAACCTCGGTCCTTCTACACCAGCATTCTTCAAAGCAAAGCTTGCGGGTCAGTGGTTGTGGCCATTCATACTCTGAATAATGAAGCCATTGTGACATCACTGATGTGATTGGCTCTTAGGCACTGGTGGAATGAGGCATTGTGACATCACAATATCTGCTCTGGATACCAGAGACTGTCATTCTGTAGTGTCTGTTTCAACCTCGGTCCTTCTACACCAGCATTCTTCAAAGCAAAGCTTGCGGGTCAGTGGTTGTGGCCATTCATACTCTGAATAATGAAGCCATTGTGACATCACTGATGTGATTGGCTCTTAGGCACTGGTGGAATGAGGCATTATGACATCACAATATCTGCTCTGGATACCAGAGACTGTCATTCTGTAGTGTCTGTTTCAACCTCGGTCCTTCTACACCAGCATTCTTCAAAGCAAAGCTAGCGGGTCAGTGGTTGTGGCCATTCATACTCTGTTTCTTATGGGAGCCAAGGATAATGAAGCCATTGTGACATCACTGATGTGATTGGCTCTTAGGCACTGGTGGAATGAGGCATTATGACATCACAATATCTGCTCTGGATACCAGAGACTGTCATTCTATAGTGTCTGTTTCAACCTCGGTCCTTCTACACCAGCATTCTTCAGAGCAAAGCTTGCGGGTTAGTGGTTGTGGCCATTCATACTCTGAATAATGAAGCCATTGTGACATCACTGATGTGATTGGCTCTTAGGCACTGGTGGAATGAGGCATTATGACATCACAATATCTGCTCTGGATACCAGAGACTGTCATTCTGTAGTGTCTGTTTCAACCTCGGTCCTTCTACACCAGCATTCTTCAAAGCAAAGCTTGTGGGTCAGTGGTTGTGGCCATTCATACTCTGATTCTTATGGGAGCCAAGGATAATGAAGCCATTGTGACATCACTGATGTGATTGGCTCTTAGGCACTGGTGGAATGAGGCATTATGACATCACAATATCTTCTCTGGATACCAGAGACTGTCATTCTGTAGTGTCTGTTTCAACCTCAGTCCTTCTACACCAGCATTCTTCAAAGCAAAGCTTGCGGGTCAGTGGTTGTGGCCATTCATACTCTGATTCTTCCCTCTCTCCTTAAAGAATGACAGGAAGATGGTTTCCCGCGGTTATCCACGGGGACGGTGATGAATTTTGTCACCATGTCATTCTCTAATAACAATTGCCAAAGAATAAAGAATTAGAAAAAAAAAAAAAAAAGAATTGCCAAAGAGTTGTTGGATACATGGAGACGTTTTAGCATTAGTTGGGTAGTTAGAAGGCTGTAGAGGGGGTGGGTGGGTGGTGGTCTTCTTAGATAGGTTTTCTGTATTTTGGTCAGACACCACTCCTGACTGGACAACTACATAAACAGAGCCAGTTTGACCTAGGCGCATTCCGAAAATCAATCCAAACCACTCTGTTTGACAACAGAAGCCTCCAAATGAGATATTCTCCCTCTCTCTCTACCTCCATGGAATTTCACTGTTCCTTTACCTAATTCTTCTGTAACCCTCTCTTCTTACATCCTATATCTCGCTGATTGTCCAGCTTTCTTCCAATGTGAACCGCCTAGAAGTCTTTCGACTATGGCACTATAGGACATATAGTAACATAGTAGATGACGGCAGATAAAGACCCGAATGGTCCATCCAGTCTGCCCATCCTGATTCAATTTAAATTTTTTCTTCTTAGCTATTTCTGGGCAAGAATCCAAAGCTTTACCCGGTACTGTGCTTGGGTTCCAACTGCCGAAACCTCTGTTAAGACTTACTCCAGCCCATCTACACCCTTCCAGCCATTGAAGACCTCCCCTGCCCATCCTCCACCAAACGGCCATACACAGACACAGACCTGGCCTAGTTCAATATTTAATATTATTTATTTATTTATTTAGATTTTTATCCCGTCCTCCCAGTAGCTCAGAACGGTCTACAAGTGAACATACACAATGGAGAGTAATTAGACATATAAGAAGTACAACAGGTTTAAATGTTTGGACTTACAAGAATGTGATGTAATTTAAATAAAGGGAGAATACAGCAAATTAAGAATAGAATTTAAATATAAGTAGTTTAGTTTAAGTACAGTTCTATGAGTTTAGATACAGTTTGTCAGTGTAAAGACTAAGAGAGGACTATACTGAAATTTAGGGAGAAGATAGGCAGGGGAGAGAGGAGAGAGGGGGGCTTAAGGGGGGTAGTAGACAGAGGGTGATCTTTAGTTGAAGAGGAGGGTCTTTATCAATTTACGGAATGTTAATAATGAGTTCTGTTGTCTGAGTTGAGGGGGGAGTTGGTTCCAGAGGTGTGGAATGAAGTGGCTGTAGGATCTGATTCTAAATTTCTGTGTTCATCCCATGCTTCATTGAACTCAGTCACAGTTTTACTCTCCACCACCTCTCTCGGAAGCGCATTCCAGGCCTCCACTACCCTCTCCGTAAAGTAGAATTTCCTAACATTGCCCCTGAATCTACCATCCCTCAACCTCAAATTATGTCCTCTGGTTTTACCATTTTCCTTTCTCTGGAAAAGATTTTGTTCTACGTTAATACCCTTCAAGTATTTGAACGTCTGAATCATATCTCCCCTGTCTCTCCTTTCCTCTAAGGTATACATATTCAGGGCTTCCATACGTCTCTCCTCATACGTCTTCTGGCGCAAGCCTCCTATCATTTTCGTCGCCCTCCTCTGGACCACCTCAAGTCTTCTTACGTCTTTCGCCAGATACGGTCTCCAAAACTGAACATAATACTCCAAGTGGGGCCTTACCAATGATCTGTACAGGGGCATCAACACCTTCTTCCTTCTACTGACTATGCCTCTCTTTATACAGCCCAGCATCCTTCTGGCAGCAGCCACTGCCTTGTCACACTGTTTTTTGCCTTTAGATCTTCGGACACTATAACCCCAAGGTCCCTCTCCCCGTCCGTGCATATCATAGTATCTTTCTTGAAGGTTTTCTAGTCTGTGGTCGATGACAACAAAATGGTGATTTGTCTGTCCAGTTTAGCTGCTTTGGTGGCTATTAGGTTGTCATATAGTTTTCTTCGTTTGACATTTTTGGATGATGGGTGTGTGAAAAGTGAGTGGGTTCTCCAGTGCCTGGATGAGGAGGATTGAGTTAGTCGGTTATTCCAGTAGGTTGGGCTTTCTCCGTTAATAGCTTTGAATAGTAGGCAGTAGAATTTGAAGTGTACTCTCACTTGTATTGGGAGCCAGTGTAGCTCTAAATGACAATATTATTCTTAAGACTTAGCCAAAAGGGAAGATTTAGAAACTAGAAAGAGTTTTATGGTCATTTCTCTAATAAGACATGAACTCTCTTTTTTTGTCAGGCCCTCCAAATCCCAAATGTGGCCCTGCAAAGACTTGGAGATCCATCAGGTTGGATGGCTACAGCTTCACTGGAGCTTAGGGGTGTTGGCCAGACGGAGCCAACTTTGGGGGCAACACCTGGGCCCCCCTAGATCCCTTCCCGTGGAGAAAGAGGAGTTTGGTTCGGAGGAAAAAAAAAAAAGAACCCCAACCAGGTTGCCGGCACAGTGGCTGTGCGCTGCCATAGGAAACACTCCTTTGCCTTTCAATCAACAGGGAGCATGTGACTACTTGTAACTGTTCAGTTTGTGACAAGCAGCTAAACGGTGTTCCCACTGTGGAAAGCGGAGAACACTAGCGGGTGTTTGTTCGGCCGCTTGTTCCATGGACGTGGGTGTGGTGGTGATGGCACCGGAAGGCTTGCTTGTTTCCCACGTGAGCAGCACGATGGTGGAACGGGCCTGTTTGGTGGCAGGAGATGATTTAAAGGCTGCAGTAGAGTGGGGGGGGGGAAGGCACAGGGGAGTATGGACTTGCAGTTCTTGCAGGCAGGACCCCTGCCTTTTTCCCCAGAGTTTGTTCTTTTGCTGCACAAAGCTTTTGTGTTGCAAAAGGCAAACTCAGATCGAGCAGGCGAGCATCCAAGGGGTAGTTTGGTTCAGGACTTTCTGGCCCTGCCAAGTTTGGGATTGGGGGGGGGGTCAGCAGGGAGCCAAATGGCGCAGGGTAGTTTTTGATGAGGAGGAAGTGCAGGCTTCCAACCCTGGTGTTTCTTGCTCGTTTTGGTTCCTCTAGGGTTCCAGAGGGACAAGAGTTGGATGAGGTGTTGGGGTCAGAGGCAGATAATTCCTCAGCGCTCTGTCTGTTTCATAGAGAGAAACTGACATTTATTTCTAAGGCACTAGAGTGCTTGCATATTTTTCAAACTGACCTAGGAGGGTCTGCCACATCGAATCCCCCTATGGCTGGCACTAGGAGGCCTCCTAAAGCCTTTCCGGTGCATGAAGCCATACAGGAGTTAATTTCTACACAATAGAATATACCGGAGTCAGGTCTCAGGGTAGCCAAGGCTATGAGGCAGTTATATCCAGTGGTTCAGGAGGAGCTGGACAAGTTTAAGCTTCCAAAGGTGGATGAGCTATTGGCGGCCATAACTAGGAAAACCACTCTACCCGTAGAGGGGGGAGTGGCGCTTAAGGATCCTCAGGACAGGAGGCTCGAGGCACCCTTGAAGTCATCCTTTGAGGTGGCAGCCCTGACTCTGCAGGCAGCCGTGTGCAGTTCTTATGTGGTACGGGCTTATCTTCAGTGGGTCCAATATTACAGAGAGACTAGTGGAGTCAGGGGAGGCTCTGACCCCGGAATTTCCGGAGCGGAGTCAGGGTTGGCATATCTGGCGGATGCCTTATACGATGTAGTTCGAGCTTCGGTGAAGCAGATATGTCTGTCAGTGGTATCCAGGCGACAGTAATGGCTTCAGCATTGGGCGGCAAATGCTGAATCCAAGTTGTGTTTGGTGCGGCTTCCTTTTAAGAGACATTTGTTGTTTGGAGAGGACCTGGATAAACTGGTAAAGAGTTTTGGGGACTCTAAGTCTCAGAGGTTACCAGAATATAAGCCTAGGAGTTTGGGTAGATCTCCATTGTCTAGGCCATGTTTTCGGGATACCAAAAGGTATAGATCATGGTATAAGGCTTCGTATAATACAGTTCCAGGTCCAAGCTTTCGCAGAAGTAGTCTTTCTTTCTGCCAAGCCTTCTTCTTCCCAGCCAGCTTGCCCCCAAACCACGCACTCTACCCAATTACGGGGTATTGGCTCCTTCCGCAGGTTGTATGGGGGACGGCTGACCTCGTTCCTGGCGGAATGGGCCAAAATAATGTCAGACCAGTAGGTCCTCAATATAGTTTACGAAGGTTACAAGTTAGAGTTCTTCGCTCCTGTCGCAGATTCTTTCTTGGTGTCCCTGTGTTCAGGGGCCAAAGTAGAGGTAGTGAGAAGTTCGCTCCAGGGGCTATTGGTCCTAGGGGCAGTGGTTCCGGTCCCTCCAGAACAGAGAGACCATGGGTGCTATTCCATTTACTTTGTGGTTGCGAAGAAAGGGAGATCCATCAGACTGGTTCTGGATCTCAAGAGGGTCAATCAATTCCTCTGTCAGACATTTCCAGATGGAAACAGTGAGGTCCGTGATTGCGGCCGTTCAGCCGGGGGAGTTCCTCACGGTGCTAGACCTTAAGGAAGCATATCTACATATTCCCATCTGGCTGCCACACCACCGTTATCTACGGTTTGTGATTCTCGGTCAGCATTATCAGTTTCGGGCTGTGCCTTTCAACTTGGACACAGCAACGCACACATTTTCGAAGGTGGTGGTGGTGGTGGTAGCAGCATTCCTTCACAGGGAAGGCATTTGGGTTCATCCTTACTTGGACGATTGGTTAATTCAGGCGTCCTCTCATCAGGAGAGCTTAAGAGTCACGCAAAGGGTGATTTCCCTACTTAAGGCCCTGGGATGGGTCATCAATTTTCCAAAGATTTCATTGGTTCCCTCACAGTCGTCGGAGCATCTGCGAGTCCTATTCGGTATGGCCCAGGGGAAAGTTTTTCTTTCACGGGTCAGGAGAAAGAAGTTACAATCTCAGATATGTCTGCTTTTTCAGGTCCCACTGCCAAGAGTTTGACATTATGTTCAGGTCCTAGGTTCCATGGTAGCAACTCTGGAGGCGGTTCCTTGAGCTTGCTTTCATATGAGGCCTTTGCAAAGGTCCCTTCTGACCAGATGATCGCCGATGTCTCAGGATTACGAACGGAGGCTAAAGTGGAGTTCTCAAGCCTTTCACAGCATGCAGTGGTGGTTAGAGGTAGATCACCTGTTCCAAGGAATGCCACTGGCAACACCAGACTGGCCAGCCTGACCGGGTGGGGGGGCTCAGTGCCTCCAATCCTCAGTGCAGGGCAGTTGGAATTCGGAGGAGGCTCAATGGTCTATCAATCTTCTGGAATTGAGAGCGATCAGGTTGGCTCTGTTAGAGTTTCAGCCACTGATTCAGGGCAAGCCGACTAGGGTTCTTTCAGACAGTGTCATGGTGGACACATATATCAACAGACAGGGGGGGTACGAGTAGCCAAGTGTTATCACGAGAGGCGCAGATGCTTCTTTGGGTGGAAGCTCATCTTCCTCTTCTATCAGCGGTGCACATTGCAGGGAAGGCCAACATTCAGGCGGACTTCCTCAGCAGGAATCTGCTGGATCCCGGAAAATGGGATTTGTCTCAACAGATGTTTCAACTCATTGTTCTCAAGTGGGGTCCGGAGATCGATCTTATGGCTTTGGCTCACAATGCCAAAGTCCCTCAGTTTTTCAGTAGATGCAGAGAATGGGCTTCGGAAGGGGTCAGTGCTTTAGTTCTTTCTTGGCCTCCACAGAAGCTGTATGTGTTTCCTCCCAGGCCGATGATAGGCCAAGTGTTACATCGGATTGCTCGTTTCCCGGGCTTAGTGATCTTGGTAGCTCTGGATTGGCCATGCTGTCCATGGGGACGCAGATGAGGCTGTCACAGGGCACTCTTCTTTGGTTTTCGGTGACTCCAAACTTACTCTTGCAAGGATTGGTTCAGATGGAAAATCCCTCCCACTTTGGTTTTACGGCCTGGCTATTGAAAGGCATAAGGGGTATTCTGAGCAGGTTATTGCTACTCTTCTGCAGGCAAAGAAGAGGTCTACCTCTACAGCTTATGCTAGGGTCTGGCGAGTGTTTGATTCTTGGTGCGGTGGGTTAGGGATTTCTCTCTTTCAGGCTTCCTTGTCCACATTCTTTCTTTCTTGCAAGATGGAGTTTCCAAAGGGTTAGCCTACAATTCCCTTCGGGTTCAAGTGGCGGCTATCGCCGTTACAGAGACCATGTCCGGATTGGAGTTTGCAGAGGGTTGATAGGGGCTCCTTTCGAACCTTTGGGTAACGCGACGCTCTAGGATTTACCTTGAAAGTGGTTTTTCTGGTGGCTGTGGCGTCTGCTAGGCGTTTATCGGAGTTGCAGGCATTGTCCTGCAGGGATCTGTTCTTGCGTTTCTCTGAGTCAGAGGTCTCGATTCGGACGTTCCTTCATTTCTTCCAAAGGTTGTTTCGCCTTTTTATGTCAATCAGTCCCTCTTCCTTCGTTCAGGGAAGAGGATTGGGGGTCACGGCTTCGTGCTTTGCATTTGCTGGATGTGCACGGGTGCGTTTGCGCTATCTTCAGGTTAATAATGATTTTCAACGTTTGGATCACCTCTTTGTGCCTTTTTCAGGACATAGAAAGGGTCTGGCGGCTTCCAAGGCCTCAGTGGCTCGTTGGGTCCGGGAGGCTATTGCTTCCGCGTATTTGTTGGCAGGCAAGTGTTTGCCGGAGGCTCTTCATGCTCACTCGACCAGGGCGATGGCTACGTCTTGGGCCGAGTCCAGGGGATTCTCCCTGGAAGAGATTTGTAGGGCGGCCACTTGGTCATCCTCGAATACATTTTCTAAGCATTACCGCTTGGATGTGGCGGAGCATGCAGATGCATCCTTTGGTGCTTCGGTCATTGCAGAGGCAGCATGTTCATCCCACCTGATTTGCTTTGCTACATCCCACCAGTCTCTTTATTCATCTGCTGCTGGCGCTAAGAAAGGAAAAATTATCGTTACCTGATAATTTTCTTTCCTTTAGAGGCAGCAGATTAATCCAGAGCTGCACCCGGTCTAGATTTCAGTTGTGGCTTCGCTCGCAGGCAGACACCGTTTTTGCTTATGGGAAAGAAGATTTTTTTGTATGCAGCTGCATTGTTCCTGATGTTTGGGCAAAGACCAATACTAACTGTCCAGGAGGGGTTCCATCCAAGATATACACCTGCAGGTCAGTTCTCTATTTCCACCTGCTGGTAGATGTATGCTATCCCACCAGTTTCTGGATTCATCTGCTGCGTCTTAAGGAAAGAAAATTATCAGGTAAGGACATCATTTTTCCATTGCGCTGAAAGGCGTACGCAGCGCTGTACGTTTAAATATGTAATAGACAGTTCCTGCTCAGAAGAGCTTACAATCTAATTTGGACTGACAGGATGTATAGAGTTGGGGACTTCCTTGCAGAGAGAATGATAGGATGGACATAGCAGCCTCTGGGTTTGAATACTGCTAGAGATGGCGCCTGACGTAATGACTCAGGCAGTCTGTTCCATGCATATGGTGTAGCAAGATAGATGGGACGGAGTCTGGAATTGGCAGAGGAGGAGAAGGGTATGTATAGGAGGGACTTGCCCGATTGGGGGGGGGGGAGAAGTGTGGAGAGAGATTGAGGTCTGCAGAGTGAGTGCATTTGTAGGTCAGTAAGACAAGTCTGAACTGTATTTGGAAATGGATGGGGAGCCAATGAAGTGACTTGAGCAGAGGGGACGGAGTCTGGAGTTGGCAGAGAAGGGTATGAATAGGAGGGACTTGCCTGATGGGGGGGAGGAGAAGTGTGGAGAGAGATTGAAGTCTGCAGAATGAGTGCACTTGTAGGTCAGTAAGACAAGTCTGAACTGTATTTGGAAATGGATGGGGAGCCAATGAAGTGACTTGAGCAGTTGGGACGGAGTCTGGAGTTGGCAGGAAGAAGGGTATGAATAGGAGGGACTTGCCCATTGGGGGGGGGGGAGAAGTGTGGAGAGAGATTGAGGTCTGCAGAGTGAGTGCACTTGAAGGTCAGTAAGAGGAGTCTGAATTGTATTTGGAAATGGATGGGGAGCCAGTGAAGTATGTGAGTATGGCGGCTCTTGTGTAATATAAGTTGTGTATCAGAATTTTGGAGGAGAGAGATGGTTGAGTGGAAGACCTGAGAGAAGCAAGTTGTAATTCCTGTAAACCGTGTCGAGCTCCACTTCCGTGGAGATGATGCGGTATATAAACTTAAGGTTTAGTTTAGTTTAGTTTAGTAATCTAAGTGAGAGGTGGTGAGAGTGTGGATAAGGATTTGGAAGTGTGCTCGGAAAGGAGAGGTCGGATTACAGGAAGCAGCAACAGGCTTTAGCGGTTTGTTGGATCTGAGAAGACAAGGAGAAAGAGGAGCCAAAGATGACCCCCAAGGTTGCAAGCTGCCTTTCAATTTCAGAAATTCACTACATGCATCTGTGTGGTCCTTGACACATCCAGAAAAATATGGACTGGATGACTAGAAAACAGAGCATCGTTTTTTCAGAAATATACTTTCAATAAATTAACCCCCCCCATTGGGCAAGTCCCTCCTATTCATACCCTTCTCCTTCTCTGCCAACTCCAGACTCCGTCCCATCTGCTCAAGTCACTTCATTGGCTCCCCATCCATTTCCAAATACAGTTCAGACTTGTCTTACTGACCTACAAGTGCACTCACTCTGCAGACCTCAATCTCTCTACACACTTCTCCCTACCCCCCCCCCCCCATCGGGCAAGTCCCTGTCGCCCAACACACCGACGAACCCAGGGTAGACATGATCTGGAGCGACTTCTCTATCCCCACCTGGAACCAATTCTGCAAACTCTACTCAAAATATGCCGATTCATACTGCAGATTAGACAACTGCCCACCTAACGTCATGAAAGCTGCTCCAGTCGCCTTCAAAGCCAAGCTACACGATTGGCTCTCCTCCCTTTTGCTGTCTGGCACATTCCCCAAGGAGTTAGGTAAGATACTAATCACACCGATTATAAAAAATCCCAAGGAATCCATTAAGTCGACCTCTAACTACAGGCCCATTGCTAACATCCCCTTTTTTGTAAAGCTGATGGAAAGACTGGTAAACCAGGATTTAGTATCGTACCTCGACAAATTCAGCATACTTTATGACAACCAATCTGGTTTTTGTTCTGGGTTCAGCACGGAAACAGTTATTGTTTTACTGCTGGACTCCCTCCTGAATCTATTCAGCCAAGGCTTCTTCAGCTAGATTTGAGTAGTGCCTTCGACTTAGTCGATCATGCCATCCTAATTGACTGCTTAGAATCAATTGGACTCTCCGACAATGTACTGAAATGGTTCCAAGGTTTCCTGACTAAACGGTCCTACCAAGTCCATATCGATAACAATCTATCCCCCTGCTGGGCAAACCCATGCGGAGTCCCTCAGGGCTCCCCCCTATCCCCCACCCTTTTCAACATTTACCTTGCCTCATTGGCGGCCCTACTACAAAAATTAAAGATCAAATTTTACATCTATGCTGATGACCTCACCATAATCCATCCTCTAACAAACCTAACTCCAGAATTGAAGAACCAACTATCATCAACATTGGATCATATTGAATCATGGATGACTGAGTTCAGACTGAAACTCAACTCTGAAAAAAATAAATTCTTCCTGGTGAGCCCAAATGACAAAATTAAAGATACTTCAATTTCCCTGAACGGACAAACCTTCCCCATTGTCGATTCCATAAAAATCCTGGGTGTGACGCTAGACCGCTACCTCACTCTAGATATTCACACAGATTCACTGATCAAAAAAGGATTCTTGACACTATGGAAACTCAGAACCATCAGAAAGTATTTTGATGCAGCATCCTTTCGCCTACTGGTACAATCCTCCATCTTGAGCCTACTCGACTACTGTAATATCATCTATCTGGGGTCCCTCAAGAAAACCTTACATAGACTCCGAATCATACAAAATTCTGCAGTGTGACTGATCTTCGGTATAAAAAATGGGACCACATAACCCCCTACTACCAAAAACTCCACTGGCTACCACTAGAAGCAAGAGTGCTATTCAAATTTCCCTGTCTTTGCTTCAAATCTGTCCTTGGCATGGCCCCCTATACCTGGTCTCCCACTTTAAATTCAATTGTTCCACCAGACCCACACGTAGAATACGTCTGTTCAGCCACCTTTCAATAAAAACCTGCCAATACAAAAGATTCCTAAACAGAACGCTAGCCTTCCAAGCAAGTCAACAAAACAACTGGCTAGGCAACTTCATCAAACTCTCCTCATCCTACCTTAACTTCAGAAAACTAATTAAAACAAATCTGTTGGATGGAGATGGCAAACTACAGACCAGTGAGTCTCACTTCAATAGTGAGCAAACTAATGGAAACCCTAATCAAACGCCAATTGGATAGGATCATGGATGAGGAGAATCTGCGGGATCCCCGCCAACATGGATTTACTAAGGGGAGATCCTGCCAATCCAACCTGATCGGCTTCTTTGACTGGGTGACGAGGAAGCTGGATGTTGGTGAGTCCCTGGACATCGTCTACCTGGATTTCAGCAAAGCATTTGCTAGCGTGCCACACCGCAGGTTGCTGAACAAGATGAGTTCTTTAGGTTTGAGCGACACATTAACCAAATGAACATAAGAACATAAGAAGTTGCCTCCACCGGGATCAGACCAGAGGTCCATCGCACCCAGCGGTCCGCACCCGCGGCGGCCCATCAGGTCCATGACCTGTCAAGTGTTCCCTGCCCTAAAAAAACCTATCCTTACTTCTATCTGTATCCCTCAATCCCCTTTTCCTTCAAGAATTTATCCAAACCTTCTTTGAATCCCTGTAGTGTCTTCTGCCCCACCACTACCTCCGGGAGTGCGTTCCATGTGTCCACCACTCTCTGGGTGAAGAAGAACTTCCTGGCATTGGTTCTAAACCTATCCCCTTTCAGTTTCTCCGAGTGCCCCCTTGTACTTGTTGTTCCCCACAGTCTGAAGAATCTGTCCCTGTCTACCTTATCTATGCCTTTCAGGATCTTGAAAGTTTGTATCATGTCTCCTCTAAGTCTCCTCTTTTCCAGGGAGAACAGCCCCAGCTGTTCTAGCCTGTCGGCATATGAAAGGTTTTCCATACCTCTTACCATTTTCGTCGCTCTTCTCTGGACCCCCTCAAGCAATGCTATGTCCTTCTTGAGGTACGGCGACCAATACTGGACACAGTACTCCAAATGCGGGCGCACCATTGCACGGTACAGTGGCATGATGACTTCCTTTGTCCTGGTCGTGATACCCTTCTTGATGATACACAGCATTCTGTTTGCTTTCTTTGAGGCTGTTGCGCATTGTGCTGATGCTTTCATTGTTGTATCCACCAGCACACCCAGGTCTCTTTCAAGGGTACTTACATCTAGCAATGTTCCCCCCATTGTATAGCTGAACATCGGGTTCTTTTTCCCAACATGCATGACCTTGCATTTCTCTATATTAAAACGCATCTGCCACTTTTTGGCCCACTCTTCCAGCTTCGTTAGGTCCCTTTGCAGGTTTTCACAGTCTTCCGTGGTTCTAACCCTGCTGCAGAGTTTGGTGTCATCTGCAAATTTGATAACCTCACATTTCGTCCCTGTCTCCAGATTGTCTATGGGTTGGGAACTGGCTTGGAGGTAGGCTTCAGAGGGTGATGGTGAATGGCACCCCCTCTGAGATGTCGGAGGTGATAAGTGGAGTGCCACAGGGCTCCGTCCTGGGCCCGATCTTGTTCAACATCTATATAAGAGACCTGACAGAAGGGCTCCGAGGTAGAATAACATTGTTCGCCGATGATGCCAAACTGTGCAATGTAGTGAGCAAAAGCACAACAGACAAAAAAGCAATGACAGACGATATGGTGCATGACTTACTTCTGCTGGAGCACTGGTCTAGGTCCTGGCAACTCAGTTTCAATGCCAAAAAATGCAAAGTCATGCACCTGGGAAGTCAGAATCCATGCAAGATCTACACCCTAAATGGCGAGATCCTGACAAGAACTGTAGCAGAAAGAGACTTGGGGGTGATTGTCAGGGAAGACATGAAGTCTGCAAACCAAGTGGAGCAAGCTTCATCCAAAGCAAGGCAAATCATAGGTTGCATACGCAGGAGTTTCGTCAGCCGTAAACCTGAAGTCATTATGCCACTGTATAGATCCATGGTGAGACCGCACCTGGAGTACTGTGTGCAATTCTGGAGGCCGCATTACCGCAAGGATGTGCTGAGACTGGAATCGGTCCAGAGGATGGCCACCAGGATGGTCTCGGGACTCAGGGAGCTCCCGTACGAGGAGCGGTTGGGGAATTTGCAGCTCTACTCACTCGAGGAGCGTCGAGAGAGGGGAGATATGATCGAGACATTCAAATATCTCACGGGCCGCATCAAGGTGGAAGAAGACATCTTCTTCTTCAAGGGTCCCGCGGCAACAAGGGGGCATTCGTGGAAAATCAGGGGCGGGAAACTGCACAGTGACACTAGGAAGTTCTTCTTCACTGAAAGGGTGGTTGATCGCTGGAATAGTCTTCCACTTCAGGTTATTGAGGCCAGCAGTGTGCCGGATTTTAAGGCCAGATGGGATAGACATGTGGGATCTATCCGCAAAGATAGATAGGGAGGATCACTGGAGTGGGCAGACTTGATGGGCCATGGCCCTTATCTGCCGCCTATTTCTATGTTTCTATGATTTGTAAACCCTCTATCGCACTCCTTTTCACATCTTCTTGTTTCCCCACATTGTGACTTTATGTAACCCAAATCCTCCCTGTTATTTTCCTTCACTGACTGTCCAGCTCTTCTTGTTGTAAACCGCCTCGAACTACTATGGCTTTGGCGGTATATAAAAATAAAATTATTATTATTATTACTAATGCGTAGCGTGGGTTTTAGCGCCAGCAGCGGCGGTAACTGATCTGACACTCATAGAATTCCTATGAGCATCGGAGCAGTTACCGTGGCTGCCGGCGCTAAAACCTGCACTGCGTGTTAGTAAAGAAGAGGGTAATTTTTTCCTGTTCAGTTTGCAAAGTAAAGGATAGCCCTTGAAGCAATTTCCTCCAGAGAGGATTCTAACAAGTTAGTCAAATTTAGGGGACTAAATTTGGGTTCTTTTATTAAACTATCGCCAACTGCCCCAGATTGAGGTCCAAAAACATATTGCCATTGAGAAATTTGCATATTTCTCTCGTTATCAAATAGCAATATCTCCCTTCAAGTATGTATGTAAGAATAATCTCTGGAGAAAGAAGGCAGCAAATTGGAGAATTCAAAATACGTAATACGATTTTCTAGTAAAAGCTGAAGAAGCTGATTGGACATTATAGATAGAAGTCGATATCTGTGTCAGTTTGGCATCTACTAACTTTGCTTTTAAGTCCAACTCATGAAGTTTGTCAACGGAATTGTTAACTTTATACACTCTTCAGTCCTAAATTTCAGTCTCTTGAGAATGATCCACTGTTTTGGCTAAGTTGGGATAAACTACTACTACTACTATTTATTATTTCTATGGGCGTATGCAACGCTGTACGTTTTTACATACAATAAACAGTCCCTGCTCAGAAGAGCTTACAATCTAATTTAGACAGGACATTTCAGGGTTGGGGAGATTATGGTAGAGGAATACAGATAGCATATTCACTTTCTTAATTTCTTTACTGTGAGGAAATGAGGGTATAAAGTTCAAAGTTCACTTTATTAGTAGTAGACCTCGAAGACTCGACACGGACAGTGTTTCATCAACTATTCCTTTGTCAAAAGTTTCAAAGAGCGCAGATCAATGTTTAGAGCGAGCAGAGAAAAAACCGGCATCCAAAGCAAAGCTAATGGTCACTGTCCGTGTCGAGTCTTCGCAGTGCTCCTACTAATAAAGTGAACTTTGAACTTTACACCTGTGGCTGAATGATTGACATCCCATCCTCATGACTTCTCCGTTGAGGCCTTTCTGGCCTTTTCTCTTCAGTGTCTTTTTTTTTTTTTTTAATAATTCTTTATTCATTTTTGACTCTTACAACAAGTGTACAATATTCAATCATATAATTTGTACAAATCACTTGACATTCTTAACAATTATTATCCATTACATATAAAAAAGACTCCCCTCCCCCACCCAACCCAATCATCATTAAATCACATAACAAACCTCCCCATCCCCACCCTAACTATATTCCTATGTAATAACATAACTTTCTTCAGTGTCTTAATTTCTTTACTTATATTTTGTGTTCCACATTTGCTTGTTTTGCAAAGCTTTTTGTTTCCTTTTTTTGTTGTTGTTGAAATGAATTTCTCAATCGGCTTTTGATAGCCTTTATGATTTGAATCCCCTTCTAAACATAATGAATGTTTTGCCTTCCAGAAATGCTGGTTTCACTGTTTATGATGAATAAGCTAGAATCGATTGACAGACAGATGTTAATTACAAACCATAAACACATGTTAAACTTTGTATGTACTCAAATTGTTTGTTAAGATCTACACCTGATGTTGCAAATATTTTTGATGACGGAGAAGAGGAGGAACAAGTTGCAAGTAATAAGGTAAGAGAAAGTGCACTTTTTTTCCTTTCAAAATAATGGGGGTCCACAGCCTATTTTATTGATTGGGATTTATGAACTGCCTTTATGAAGAGATTTACCCAAGGCGGTGTACAGCAGCTATAATTCAACCTAAAACTTACAATGTAAAAAGACCAAATCTAAACATAAATACAGTGGATATAAGTTAAAATCAGTAAACTGAAACTTAATAATAGGATATAGTCATTAAGAGCGCTGAAATTCAAGTGAGAGAGATAATACATACTAAAAGGAAGACATCATACTTATGAAGCATCTACTAGCAGAGATACATGACGCTAATGCTTTTCTATTGTATTATCTCATTTGTAAGAAACGGAAAAGTTTGTAAAAGCCGTGGCGGCCCCTGGGTCAAAGACCAGTGCCCTAACTGAGACCAGCCCTACCTGCGTCCATTCTGGTTCAGCAGGAACTTGTCCAACCTTGTCTTGAATCCCTGGAGGGTGTTTTCCCCTATAACAGCCTCCGGAAGAGCGTTCCAGTTTTCTACCACTCTGGGTGAAGAAGAACTTCTTTACATTTGTATGGAATCTATCCCCTTTTAACTTTAGAGAGTGCCCTCTCGTTCTCTCTACCTTGGAGAGGGTGAACAACCGGTCTATCTAAGTCTATTCCCTTCATTATCTTGAATGTTTCGATCATGTCCCCTCTCAGTCTCCTCTTTTCAAGGGAGAAGAGGCCCAGTTTCTCTAATCTCTCGCTGTACGATAATGCCTCCAGCCCCTTAACCATTTTGGTTGCTCTTCTCTGGACCCTTTAGTATATGTCTGATAGCTTCAGCTGCGGGGCAACTAAAAGATGATCCCTCCCCTTTGGGCTACCTGCCCGGGAGCTTCCTGTCCTGCTCAGTTTGTTCCTGCAGCTTCACTGCATGGTTGAAATTAATTCTGCTTGGGATTTGCTTTCAATTCCTAGTCTTTTTTTATTTATTTTGTGGGTTTGCCCATGTGCTGCGGATCAACTCTGTGCGAGTGATCCTTAAATTTTGTCTGCTTCTGGAGGGTGCTCTGTAAGCCTGAAACTGCAGTAAGCCCTCTGGACAGCCTGCATCTCTCCCCTGGTTCGTCCGCAAAGGGGTAGAGCGCAGGCTGCAAGAATCCTAAAAAGAAAAAGCTTTAAATACAAGTTGTATTAATTGTGCTGTTAGCATGACTTAATAAAAATACTCGTACAGCATGCTCAGTAGGTGCAGTTTCTAAAAACATACTATATATAATGTACATGCTATATGTGTTCAAATACAGTGTATTCGTATATTGATAAAGAATTTCTCATATTATTTTTGAGCTTTTTTTTGTTTGTGCTCCATATACAGACAGGTGGAATTCCCCCCGCTGGGGTGGGAGGTAATATCGCATCCTTCAAGTCACATGACCAAGAACGGCACCCAACTACAAGCAGGAGACAGACCTCCTCAGCAGTCAGCAGTCAGGCCTCTGCTTTCTCTACAAGGAATGACTTCTTTGTTGATTCAGGTAGCTGCTGTGTTGTAACTTCCCTTCTTTAAACTCTGTGGCCACAGGGGTCCAGATCCAGGTTGATCAGAAAGGCTGCAGTGACAGTGTTCACAGCCCCTGTGAGATGAGAATTTGGACAGTTGCTCAACATCCCCACCCACTGGTCAGATGCCAGGTCCATGTTAGCTAGATACTGGTAGGAGCTGCAGTTCATAGTCTCTGGCTGGGAATTGTCCTTGTGATGGGAAGGACTGTAAAAATAAGGGTGCATGTAGATGAGGGTTTAGGTAAAGTAGCTCAGTAGGGACCACTTCTGATTGAGCTGCAAGCATAATAGGAGACAGGCCAAAATCAGTGGAGCTTTATACGACTGTCTAATCCATTATTGACTGAAAAAGGCTTATCACTTCAAACTCCTTGTTACTGTTTACTTTTCTCCTGTAATCATAATAAGTACATTTATTCAACATTGCAAAGATTCAGTCAGATCAGTGGGCGAGTGCTTGACTTGTTCCCCAGAACAGCTGTGGTGTCTCCCATTATCTGATTTCAGCCTATGCCAGCTAATGGCTGATGCTATTTGTGTAATCTTTGCCCTTCTCCCTGCTTTAGAACACTATGACATTCCAGTAGTTTATCAAGTGTGAAACTCTTATTATTCTCTGCTTTAGTTGTCCCCTACTCATCATCCTATACAGTCAAGTCTGCCAGGCATATGGAAAGCATCTTTAATTTTTCATGAGCCCTTCCTCACTGTTACTACTTTCTTGGGGGCTAACCAGTCCCCTTTTTGTGTTTTCTTCCTCCTTCTCCAGCACACTGTTCAGGTATCTCTCATTTACTTTGCATCCATATCAGACCAGTCCAAAACATGCAGGTTATGTCCGTTGACCACTATATGGAGACAAAGAAATAGTGTTGCACTGTGCCCTTAAGGAATGAATCACACAGAGCTATTTTGTTTCTCTATTTCCATCTGCTGGTTGATGGGCATAACTCACATGTTTTAAACAGGTCTGGTAGGACTAAAGGAAAGAAAATTATCAGGTAAGACATACATTCTCCTTAGCCTCTGATTCTCATCTTGTTGTGAAATGAATTATTTTTTACGAGATCTTTCATCTCTTGATACTGGTTTGTAAAATGCAATGCTTTTAAGTATTTGAAACAGTAAATCATGTAGAGTAAAAAACCAAACCAAAACTAAGCATCCCTGATGTTTGATGTTCAGAGATCCCTGACTTTATGGCTCTTGTTCTAGTTACTATATCTGTACTTTTACTCATAATGTATTCTTTTCCTGTGCTCTGTCTTTTCTGAGTTCAGATGATACGAGGGTTACCACCATCTCTACCATCTCTACTCAACCTGCAGTCCTGCAGGTTAGCCCACAGCTGGGTAGCTCAGGTGGTGAGGATGACGGCGGTGGCACAGAGGACAGTGAGGAAGAAGGGGAGGAAGCTCAGCTGATGGTTCTGGACCCAGACCATGTAAGCAAGTCCAGGACTTGAACAACTGTGTCATATTGTGACTTAATTTTAGATTAGGTACTTCAAGAACATTTTTTTATAATATTTAAAAAATGGCATTTGTGAATGAGATCATGTGAGGACACACCAACTTTCTTTTTTTTTGAATGTTTAACATTTTTTTTTAATTTTTTCATATAACAACAAGTGTATCATAAAAATTCATACAATTACCTTAAGTATACACTTGATATCTCCATAACATATTGTACATACAACATATCTTATATAATCCTTACTACAATTTTAGACATCAGGTTTATTCTCTTTATCATAAAATATAAATAAATTATCATAATAGTTATTATACTGTGTGCAACTAACAACTTTCTTATTTAGTGAACTCAGCTTATAAAATGCACAGTTTTAATTTCTTTTTAAATCAAACTATTTTTCAAACTGATAGGGTGGACAGCATATTGCATATTAGATTATGAGAAGATCTGTGCCGAAGCTTCAAAAGAAAAATAGATTCATCCACTAAAAAGCAGCTGATCTGTGGAATTCTGACCAAATTTCTATCATGGGTTAAAGCTGGACCAGAGTTTTAAAGTGGCCCAAACATTTTTATGCTTGTTTTGTAGCCTCTGATGACAAGATTTCAATCTGCATTGAAGAATTACTTCACCAAAGAGCTGCAAACTTTGGAACTGGACCTCCGTGAAATGGTACGTTATAACCAGGGCTGGAATTGGCAACTCTGAGAAGGCTGACAATCTTGAAACATCAAGAACAGAACCTTGATTTCTTTGTGATATTTATATTGGAGGCACCTTTAAAGCATATCGGAATAATGTGACTAGGAAAGGTAGAAATGATCATTAGATTAAACACAAGCTGAGAAATGTGGAGACATACAGACGCCGGGTTCATACTTTCAATTAGACCAGTATGTGCCGTGGCAAGATTCCGGGTGTGCCTCGAGAGACATATCCTGTAGGCAGTTGGCCAGCACCGGCACTTCTTCTTGCCAGTGCGTCTCCTCCTCTCTGCACCCCCCTCCCCCCCACTGGCATAGTAATTTCAAGGTAGCAAGTTCAGGGCCCCGTCTGGAGGGTCTCTGCACATGCAAGGATGTTGATGTGATGATGTCACACATGCACGCAACGTCATCGTGTCAATGTCTGCGCATGCCCAGAGGCCGTCCAGACGTGGCCCCGCGTTTAGTGAAACATAGAAACGTGATGGCAGATAAATGGCCCATCCAGTAACCATTATCTCTTCCTCTCCCCGAGAGATCCCACGTGCCTATCCAAGGCCCTCTTTAATTCAGACCATCTCTGTCTCCACCACCTCTTCCGGGAGACCCTTTCTGTAAAAAAATATTTCCTTAGATTACTCCTGAGCCTCTCACCTCTTAACTTCATCTTATGCCCTCTCATTCCAGAGCTTCCTGACCCAGTCTGCCACTTTGGGACCCATCCCGAGAGCACTCAGTTTATTTATTAGACATCTGTGTGGAACACTCTCAAAGGCTTTGCTAAAATCTAAATACATCACATCCAGTGCACATCCTCTATCCAATTCCCTGGTCACCCAGTCAAAGAAATTGATCAGATTTGTCCAACAAGACCTACCTCTAGTGAATCCATGTTGCCTCCGCTCCTGTAATCACAGGATTCCAGAAACTTGTCCAGGCGCTGAATTAGACTGTGCCCCGAATTATGACTTCATTAAATAGAAATGTACAGCCCTAACTTAGATACTGCATCATCCTTGTAGCTTCCAAGCAGTGCAATGTCCTGGTAGAGCCCTGGCCTTGTCATATAATTGTCTTTTCTCTTCTCGCTCTAGGTGATATCCTTGAAGAGAACCAAGAAAGAACGCGAGGAGCTGGGCGTGATCCTCTATGGTCTGCAGCAGGAACTGGCTCAGCTGCAGCTGGGCTTAGAAAAACTCCATGACCGCCACTCGCAGTCAGTCATGCAGCGCAGGCAGTGGGAGGAGGAGCTGGAAGTCATCAGGGAGCTGTATAAGAAGACTCGTGAGATAACTAATGAGGAGCGCAAGAGAGGTAGAGCATGAGGCAATTCTGGAGAGGCGCTGTAGAGAAGGGTGTAGAAATAGGGTTTGCATAAGAGACGATGGTGATATTTTTAAAATCTACAACCTTTGACAGATGGAAAAGTGTATCTAAGCGCCTAGAACGTTTTACATTACATTTGTTAATGTATAACAATATTTAACTGTTTTTGATGTATTGAGAATGGAACTTTTGTAAGGGGAGGGAGGGGTTGGGAGAGTTTTCTAACTTGATATCAATTGTTTAGATACTAGGAATAGTTCATAATATTCAAAATATTATAGAATATAGGTATTGGCTGAAAAGTTATATTCTTTAGCACTCTCCAGACCAGTAGAGGTTAATCGTTACGAATGGGTATATATCCAATCATGACCAGCAGGTGGAGACTGAAAACAAAACTTTGGGACAGTATATACTATCCTCCCTTCTCTATTTCCCTCAGTCTTCTTTCAGTCTCCAGCAGGTGTTGATGTGATCTGTACCCATCTCCCTAGGTAGGGCTGTTGGAATTTGTTTAGGGGGTTTATAGTCCCTGTTTTTGGCCGGACGGAGCTTGGGCGGGCCCTGTTTGGGGGTTCGTCCGACCTCGGGGGTGTCAAACCCGGCGGGTCTCGAGTGGGGTCCCTCCCCCCACTTCCTCCACCTCCCCACATTTTTTTAGAGGAGCCTCAGCAGTAAGCCTTGCCCCCTAAATCAAGCAAGGCATATTGCTTCGAGAGCCTGTGGAGTCTGTTCTGTAAAAAAAAAAAAATAAATAAAAATAAAAATCCTGAGGTAGTGCTGGTCTGGAGGGTTGTTTCCCTTTAAGAAAACTGTATTTTACTGTATTTTTTCAACTAACCGGCACTTTTTTATAGCTAGGTCGCGTATGGAGCAATGAGCACTTCTAAAGGGAAAAATTGCTCATTGTGCTCCAGACGCGAGGCACTCGCGGCCGGCCTGTGCAAGCGGTGTTCAGGCCGGTGCGGTGGAGGAGCTCCGTCGGCAGCGGCTGCAGGCGCCCAGAGCTCCCCGCCGATGGTGCCTCGCGAGTCGGCAGGGAGCAGTGGGGAAGCCCGGTCTTCTCCATCCGCCCACGGAGGGATTCCCCGAACCGCCGACGGTCGGGTTTTTGAGGATTCCCTCTCAGCTGATTTTTTGACAGCTGATGCCGGCTTGCCTGTTTTAGCGGCTGAGACTGTTCAGGTTTCTCAGCCGCTACAGGCTATGGAGGGAGCTTTTTTGGCGGGAAAGTCGCCATCTTCTCTGTCTGGCCCCTCCATTTTGTCTTCCACCTCAGGTGACCTTCCCCCTGTTTTGTCCATGCAGGGGCAAGTTTCTGCTGGGTCCCCTGCTTTGGCAGGGAGTCCCTTGGGACCCTCGGGGGGTTTTCTCCTGATTTCTTTTTTTCTTTATGCAGAGCCTATTTTCAGGCGGCTGGGGGTCCCGGTTGCGCCCAGGGGGTTTCGGGGGGTGGGGTTTCCTCCGCGCTCCCTGCGGCTTTGCCTCTCTCGTCTGGTGTGGCGTCCCCTCCGCCGCCTCCCTTGTCCAAGCGTCCGCGGGTGTCGTGGGACGAGGATTTGTGGTCGGAGGAACGTGTCGGTCTGGAGGAGGACCTCGACCCTTCTGAGGAATTCCAGGACCCTCTGGAGGGGACGGAAGCTGGCGGCGGGTTGTCGGGTTTCCCGTTCGCCGGTGAAGAGGCGTCCGTGGTGCGCCTTTTTCAGAGAGATGAGCTGCCTGACCTTATTCAACAGGTTTCGTCGGTTTTGCGTTTTGAGGACGCGCCGCCGGAGACTCCGCGTGTGGGGGACCCTCTGTTATGGGGGATCCGTTCCGTTTCCCGCTCTTTTCCTATGCATCAGGATATTCGGGATATTATTCTGGAGCAGTGGAAAACGCCGGAGACGCCGTTTCGTCTGGCGCGCAGCATAGCTCGCTTGTATCCCATTCCAGAAGGGGATCGGGCTACGTTAGCATCGCCAGTCGTTGATGCGGTGGTCTCGGCAATTTCCAAGCGGCATACCGTGCCGGTTGAGGGCGGTTCTGCCTTGCGGGACTCCGAGGAGTGCAAGTTGGAGAACATTCTTAAGCAAAATTTTCAGGTCTCTGCCTTTGGGGTCCAGGCGGCTATTTGTGGGGACTGGTCGCTCGCGCCGTGTTTCGGTGGGCTGAGCGTGTCCTGGATCGGGAGTCTGATGACTGGTTTCTGGTGGATCAGGAGGTAGCGAAGATTGAGATGGCTGCCTCATTCCTCTCAGATGCTCTGTATGACTTGGTGCGGATCTCAGCTAAGTCTATGGCTTTTGGCGTGGCCGAAAGGCGTGTTTTGTGGCTGCGCGCTTGGGCGGCGGATGCTGCGTCCAAAGCTAAGCTTACTAAATTTCCCTTTCGGAGGTCGTTTTTATTTGGGGAGGAATTGGATAAGTTGATTCAGACTCTGTCGGACTCGAAAGTGCCCCGTCTGCCGGAGGACCGTGCCCGCCCTGCGTCTAGGGGTGGTGCGGCCCGGGGGCGTTTGCGGGAATTTCGCAAGTATCGTCCTGGGCGTGGGGCGGCTTCTTTCCAGTCTCCGGGGTTTTCCCGGGGTCGGTTCTTCCAGCGCATGCAGCCCTTTCGGGGGGCCCGTTGGGGGGCAGGGAATCCCTCCGCCGGTTCCCCCGCTTCCCGTCCTGCACAATGACGCCTTGCCGGTGCCCCCTTTGGTTCCGGTGGGGGCCCGGCTGCGCAATTTTTTCCCCAAATGGGCCGAGATCACGTCCGATCAATGGGTCCTGGAGGTGGTGCGGGACGGTTATGCCCTGGAGTTCGCTCGCTCTCTGCCGGACCTTTTCCTCGCCTCTCCATGTCAGACTCGTTGGAAGACGCAGGCTTTTCGTCAGACCCTTCAGCGCTTGGTAGATCTCAAGGCAGTGGTTCCGGTGCCCCCTCCGGAGTGGGGCACCGGCAGGTACTCCATTTACTTTGTGGTGCCCAAGAAGGAGGGGACTTTTTGGCCCATCCTCGATTTGAAAGGGGTCAACAGGGCTCTCAAGATTCCCTCTTTCCGTATGGAAACTCTGCGGTCGGTCATTCTGGCGGTTCAGCCAGGGGAGTTTCTCATTTCTCTCGATCTGACGGAGGCCTACTTGCATGTTCCCATTCGGGCCTCTCATCAGCGTTTCCTTCGCTTTGCGATCTTGGGTCAGCACTATCAGTTCTGTGCGCTTCCCTTTGGGCTGGCCACGGCTCCCCGGACGTTCACCAAGGTGATGGTGGTCGTCGCGGCAGCTTTGCGGTCGGAGGGCATCCTGGTACACCCTTACCTGGACGACTGGTTAATTCGGGCAAAGTCGTTGCAGGAAAGCTCCCGGGTTATGGCTCGGGTGGTGGAGTTTCTCCAGTCGCTGGGCTGGGTGGTCAACCTTTCCAAGAGCCGGTTGGTCCCGGCTCATCGTCTGGAGTACCTTGGAGTTCTGTTCGACACCTCCTTGGGGAGGGTCTTCCTCCCAGAGGCCCGGGTGAGCAAATTGCAATCTCAGATTCGCCTGCTTTTGGCGTCCCGGTGTCCTCGGGCGCGAGATTTCCTCCAGGTCTTGGGGTCGATGGCGGCGTCCCTGGACGTGGTGAGGTGGGCTCGGGCTCACATGCGTCCTCTCCAGTATGCTCTGCTCCGGAGGTGGTCTCCCCAGAGGCACGGGATGGAGGTTCCGGTTCCCCTGCGAGGCTTGGCGCGCTGCAGTCTGCGTTGGTGGCTCCAGACCCCTCACCTGGTTCAGGGGGTGGGTCTGGATCTTCCGCAGTGGACGGTACTCCTTACGGATGCGAGTCTCCTGGGTTGGGGGGCTCAGTGTTTGGGTCACTCAGCTCAGGGCACCTGGTCCACGGAGGAGGCCTCCTGGTCGATCAACGTGTTGGAGACCAGAGCGGTCTGGCTGGCGCTGTTGGCCTTCCACTCCCTTTTGTTGGGCAAGTCGGTCAGAGTCCTGTCGGACAATGCCACGGCGGTGGCTTATGTCAATCGTCAGGGGGGCACCAAGAGCTCTCAGGTGGCGCAGGAGGCGGCTTGGCTCATGGTTTGGGCGGAGTCACATCTTCTGGACCTCTCGGCCTCTCACATAGCCGGGGTAGAAAATGTTCAGGCGGACTTCCTCAGTCGTCACTTCTTGGATCCAGGAGAGTGGTGTCTCGGCGCCGTGGCGTTTCAGTTGATAGTGCAGGCTTGGGGGCAGCCCCTGATGGATCTGATGGCCACAAGTGGCAACGCCAAAGTACCCCGCTTCTTCAGTCGTCGCAGGGACGGTCTGTCCGAGGGTCTGGATGCTCTGGTCCAACCGTGGCCAATGGAGGGGCTGTTGTATGTGTTCCCTCCTTGGCCATTAGTGGGCAGAGTACTGCTTCGCATTGTTCGCCATCCGGGGCTGGTGGGTTTGGTGGCTCCGGATTGGCCTCGTCGTCCGTGGTATGCGGATCTGGTGAGGCATATGGTGGCGGATCCTCTTCCTCTGCCTCTCGTGGGCGATCTTCTGACGCAGGGTCCCATTCCCATGTTCGACCCTTCTCCCTTTTGTCTTACGGCTTGGCTCTTGAAAGGGGCCGCCTTAGTAAGAGGGGATATTCAGATAAGGTGATCTCTACACTTTTGGGGTCCCGGAGGCTTTGTACCTCTCGGGCTTATGTGCGGGTTTGGCGTCTTTTTGAGGAATGGTGCCGGGCGCGGGGAGTGGTCTCTTTTCGCGCTTCCCTGCCTAACATTCTAGAGTTCTTGCAGGATGGCCTGGATAGAGGCCTGGCTTGGTCTTCTCTCCGGGTTCAACTTGCAGCCCTGTCGGCTTTTCGGGGGCTGGTGACAGGTCAGCGTTTGTCGGCCATTCCTGATGTAATTCGCTTTCTTCGGGCGGCCAAGTTGCTTAGGCCTCCCATATGGCCCTTGATTCCCTCTTGGGATCTCAATTTGGTTCTCTCGGTTTTGGTGCGCCCGCCTTTCGAGCCGTTGGATGGCTGTTCTTTGAAGGACCTTACTCTGAAGTCGGTCTTTTTGGTGGCCATTACTTCCGCTAGGCGTGTTTCTGAGCTACAGGCTTTCTCTTGTAGGGCTCCCTTCTTGGAATTTTCGAGGGAGCGGGTTGTTTTGCGGCCTGTTCCTTCTTTTCTGCCGAAAGTAGTTTCTCCCTTTCATGTCAATCAATCGGTGGTTCTCCCGGTCTTGGGTAGTCGGGAGGGCTCTTCTGAGCAACGGCAGCTGCGCAAGTTGGATGTCGGTCGGGTCCTCCGCTCTTATGTGCAGCGGACCCGGGACTTTCGGATCTCCGATCATCTCTTTGTCCTTCTGGCGGGTCCTCGTCGGGGGGCTGGCGCTTCTAAGGCTACTATTGCGCGCTGGATCAAGGAGACGATTGCTTCAGCTTATCTTCTGAGTCAGAAGCCGGTTCCGGAGTTTCTCAAGGCTCATTCCATTCGGGGTCAGGCGGCTTCTTGGGCTGAGTCGTCGCTCGTGCCTCCGGTGGATATTTGTAAGGCTGCGGTTTGGTCCTCCTTGCATTCATTTGTTAGACATTATCGGGTAGATGTTCAGGCGCGTCGGGACGCGGTGTTCGGTGAGCGTGTTCTGGTATCGGCCCTTCGAGGGTCCCGCCCGTGAGAGGGACTGCTTTGGTACGTCCCATTCGTAACGATTAACCTCTACTGGTCTGGAGAGTGCTAAAGAAGGAGAAATTAGGTTCTTACCTGCTAATTTACTTTCTTTTAGCTTCTCCAGACCAGTAGAGGTCCCCACCTTGTCTGTTGTTGTTGGGGCTGTTTCGCGAGCAGTTTTTGTTTTTTTGCTGCGGGTTCTAGTATTTTTCTAGGGCCGGGGAGAATTAAAGAACAGCGGCTGTGGCTCGGCTGGCTTAGCTGGCGAGCTGTGGGGACATTTTCCTTCGGGTGTTTCTCCTCTGCATTTTCCAACAGCATTTTGGGTATGTTAATTGTTACTCCTGTTCGGAGTATTGTTTTCTTTCTGTTTTCCAGTTCTTGGTTCTGCTTGGCTATTCGGCAGACTGAGGGAAATAGAGAAGGGAGGATAGTATATACTGTCCCAAAGTTTTGTTTTCAGTCTCCACCTGCTGGTCATGATTGGATATATACCCATTTGTAAATATTAACCTCTACTGGTCTGGAGAAGCTAAAAGAAAGTAAATTAGCAGGTAAGAACCTAATTTCTCCTTTTTAATGATATATGAAAGTTAATCAAGTGTATATTTATAAGTTCGAATGATTTTTCTTATACTCTTGTAATATGTAAAAATGAATAAAGAATTTTTTTTAAAAAAAAGGTTGTAGATTTTAAAAGTATCACCATCGTCTCTTAGCTTATTAGTCAGCTTCCTGGGACAAGGATCTAAACTCTTTATTGATGACCGCCAATATGTATCAGCAGTTTAGGAAACACTTAAAAACATATCTATATGTCAAATTTTTAGGTAAATAATTTTATTTTGACTATCATCTTTCTTTTGTGAACCGCATGGAACTTTACGGTTATGCGGTATAGAAATACGTTTTTATGTTACGTTACAGTCATGTATCTTCAGCAAGTTCCACTGTTCAAAGCCCACTACTGGCTTTTTGAACAGGCTGCACATGTCAGGAGTGAACGTCACAGCTGATTGTTTCTGTGCTAAACCCACCCTCAGGTCTGCGAAATAAGTCCTTCCTGAAACTCTTCTGGAAATTAAAAAGCTAGGGGATGGGAGGCAAGAAATGAAGAATATAAGAAATGTTCATGAAAGTCAATGTCCGGTTTCCACCAGTGGCTAATCCAGATGACAAGAATCCAGCACAATCTCAAAGATTCTATCTCTTTCACAAGTTTATTACAATTTTGATATAGCGCCCAATAGAGGCATTTTCCGAGCACTTTGCATAAGCACTAAAATATTAAAAATGGAACTGAGTAGAAGTAAAATTAGATAGTTGACAGGAAAGAGCCGCAGGTTAAAAAAAAAAAAAAAAAAAGCAAGATGTGATCTACAGACGCATTGGGGACATAATTTTCCACTCCAAAATTAACCATGAGATCAGGCAGGATCCAATACATACTCTGACGCAGAATATAGGCCTGATGATATCTATAAAAATTTGGAAAATTTACCCCTCCCTCCACAATTGGTTTTTGTAGAGATACTAAAGCAATTCTAGCAGTTTTGCCCTTCCAAACAAACTTAATAAGGATACTATTTAATTTCTTATAAAATGGCCCCTAAAAATAAATTGGCAACATACCCATTTGGTAACAAACCACAGGCAGGATCATCATTTTGACAAATGTAATGGGTTCCATTGCTCACACAGTTCAGTGACCTTCAGCAATAAAGATTTTTCATTTACTTTCATCGTCTCTTCCAGGGTCTTATAGATCCATATTCCTAGATATTTTATACCCTCTTCTTTCCAAATAAAAGGGAATAACATAGAAACATAGAAGATGACGGCAGAAAAGGGCTATAGCCCATCAAGTCTGCCCACCCTACTGACCCATCCTCTTAAGTCTATACCTAGCGACCGATATTCCAGTTCGACCCTCGTAGGGATCCCACATAGGTATCCCATTTATTCTTAAAGTCCAGCACGCTGCTGGCCTCGATCACCTGCGCTGGAAGCTCATTCCAACGGTCAACCACTCTTTCTGTGAAGAAATACTTCCTGATGTCGCTATGAAATTTCCCGCCTCTGAGTTTGAGCGCATGCCCTCTAGTGGCAGAGGGTCCCTTGAGAAAGAAGATATCATCTTCCACCTCGACACGTCCCGTGATGTATTTAAATGTCTCAATCATGTCTCCCCTCTCCCTACGTTCTTCTAGAGTGTAGAGCTGTAGTTTGTTTAGTCTCTCCTCGTACGAGAGACCCTTTAGCCCCGAGATCCTCCTGGTGGCCATCCGTTGAACCGATTCGATTCTAAGCACATCTTTACGGTAATATGGCCTCCAGAATTGTACACAGTATTCCAGATGAGGTCTCACCATGGTTCTGTACAATGGCACTATGACTTCAGGCTTCTTGCTGACAAAGCTTCTACTGATACATCCCATCATCTGCCTTGCTTTAGATGAAGCCTTCTCCACTTGATTGGCAGTTTTCATGTCTGCACTGATGATTACTCCTAGGTCTCGTTCCGCCGAAGTACAAGTTAAAGTTTCTCCATTCAAGGTGTAATTTCTGCATGGATTACCGCTACCGAGGTGCATAACCTTACATTTCCCAGCATTAAAACCCAGCTGCCAGGTCGAGGACCATCTTTCCAATGTAAGCCGGTCCTGTGCCATACTATCCTGTAAATTACATTCCCTTACTATATTGCATAGTTTAGCGTCGTCGGCGAATAATGTTATTTTACCCTGAAGCCCCTGAGTCAGATCCCCTATGAATATGTTGAAAAGGAGTGGGCCCAGGACTGAACCCTGCGGTAATCCACTGGTCACCTCCGATGTTTTAGAGAGGGTACCGTTAACCATTACCCTTTGAAGTCTTCCACTTAGCCAATCATTGACCCAAGTATTTAGTGTTTCTCCTAACCCCATCGATTTCATTTTGCTCAACAGCCTGCGGTGTGGGATGCTATCAAATGCTTTACTGAAATCCAGGTACACGATGTCCATAGACTCTCCCAAGTCTAGCTTCCTTGTCACCCAGTCAAAGAAGCTGATGAGATTAGATTGGCAGGACCTACCCCCGGTGAATCCATGTTGATTGGGATCCCGTAGATTTCCCTCAGACAGGATCGTGTCTAATTTGCGTTTAATTAAAGTTTCCATGAGTTTACACACTATTGATGTGAGACTCACCGGTCTGTAATTCGCAGCCTCTGCCCTGCAACCCTTTTTGTGCAGAGGAATGACGTTGGCTGTTTTCCAGTCCAAGGGTACTCTCCCCGTGCTTAAGGAGAGATTGAAGAGTGCGGCTAGCGGTATCGCCAGGACATCGCACAACTCTTTGAGCACTCTTGGGTGCAGATTGTCTGGTCCCATGGCTTTATTTACCTTTAGTCTTGACAGTTCGCTGTAAACTTCACCTGGTGTGAACTCAAAATTCTGAAACGGGTCGTCCGCACTTGACTTAGCCTCTAACTGAGGACCCTGTCCTGGTGCCTCGCAAGTGAAGACAGAGCAGAAGTATTCGTTCAGTAGTTCAGCTTTATCTGAATCTGCTTCCACGTAATTCCCATCCGGTTTGCTAAGGCGTACTATCCCGTCTGTGTTCTTTTTCCTATCACTAATATACCTGAAGAAGGATTTGTCCCCCTTCTTAATGTTCTTTGCTAGAGTTTCTTCCACACGAAGTTTGGCCTCCCTAATTGCTGTTTTGACCGCTGTAGATCTGGTCCTATATTCCATGATGGCTTCTCTTGTTTCCGTACGCTTGTAGGAAAGAAATGCTTTTTTCTTCTCCTTAACAAGGTGCGAGATCTCTGCGGTGAACCATTGGGGTTTATTGTTTCTTTGTCGTTTATTTACTGATTTTATGAAGCGGCTAGTTGCTTCATGTATGGTTGATTTCAGTGTTAACCACTTAGCTTCTACATCATCGGTCTCCACTTGGTCCTGCAGCGTCCGATGAACGAAATCTCCCATGCGTGCGAAGTCTGTGCCGCGGAAATGGAGTACCTTTGTTTTCGTGTTTGATCTAGGGAAGCCTTTCCTAAGGTTGAACCATACTATGTTGTGGTCACTGGAAGCTAGCTTATTTCCTACTGAGACCTCTGAGACGCTTTCCCCGTTGGTGAGTACCAGGTCGAGGATCGCCTGGACCCTAGTGGGCTCCATCACCATTTGTTTGAGACGGGCTCCCTTTATGGAGTTTAATAGCCTCCTACTAGCGCTGGTTGTCGCTGAAAGTGTGCTCCAGTCTGTATCAGGCATATTGAAGTCCCCAAGCAGTACAGTGTCTCCCCTTAGAGTGATATTCTCAATGTCTTCAATTAAGTCTGTGTCCATGTCATCCAGTTGTCTAGGAGGTCTGTATACCACACCAAGATACAGGCACTTTTCTCTTCCTCTTGCCAGGTTTACCCAGAGGGATTCCCCTGTGTATTTGACATCTGTAATCTTGGTGGTTTTGATGTCCTCTTTAATATATAATGCTACCCCCCCACCTAATTTGCCCTCTCTGTCCCGACGAAGTAAGTTGTAACCCGGTATAGCCATATCCCACCCATGAGAGTCCGTTAGCCAAGTTTCGGATATCGCCGCCACGTCTAGGTCAGCATTCCTTATTTCAGTCTCTAATTCTAGAAGTTTATTACCTAAACTGTGTGCATTAACATACATAGCCCTCCACTCTTTATGTTTGCTAAATCCCTTTGATATTTTTTCTTTTTCTACGTGAGTTGGTGTGACCCCTAGAGAACTGTTTGCAGTGTGGGTACTTACCTCAGAGCTTTGACTCATCTCATCAGGATAGTTCCTTACTGCGCTGGTATGTGAGTGGTACCCTCCCCCGACTTACCTAGTTTAAAGCCCTGCGAAGCAGGCAGGCTAGTCGGTGTCCGAAGACATACTTACCTCTACTGGTCAGATGGAGTCCGTCTGGTCCCTGAAGTCCCTGTAGTGCCTCTCCATGGTTCAGGAATCCGAAGTTCATATCCCGGCACCATCCCTGTAGCCACTCGTTAGTCCTCAGGATATGCTCGTCCCTGGCTCTCCCCTTGCCTCTAACTGGGAGGATAGAGGAGAAGACCACCTGCGCTCCGGTCCGCTTCAGCCTCTCGCCCAGGGCTCTAAAGTCTCTGGTGATGTTCTCCGAGGTGTTCCTTGCAGTGTCGTTTGTCCCCACATGGACGAGAAGCATGGGAAAGTTGTCCTGGGGTTTGAGTAGTCTATCAAGACAGGTGGTGACATCCCGTACTCTGGCTCCAGGCAGACAGCAGACCTCCCTCGAATCCATATCCGGTCTGCAAATTGGTCCCTCCGTGCCCCTCAGCATGGAGTCCCCAATAACTATTACTCTGCGCTTCTTCATAGGGGGTTGGTCAGTTGTTCCCGGAGTTGGAGCTGTGAGTTGGGCCCGTTCCTCTTCCTCATCAGTAGGTCCTTCCTGAAGAATCTGGAATCTGTTCCTCAGGGTGAGTTGAGTGGTTGGTGTAGAACTGCCCTGTCGATGAGAGAAAGAGAAAGAAGAAGATGAGGAGATTGAAAAAGGTGGGGGGGTTTCCTGTGCTTGCCCGTGGAGGAGGTCACAAGCTGCCATGACTCAGCGTCGCCGGCCATTTCCTGTATCCCAATTGTTGGTCTCAGCGCTGATGATTGGGGTGTCCCGAGGATGGACTTGTCATGGGTCTGCTCGGTGATTTGGGACAGCTCCTGGACGACTCCATCGATGTAATCCTCATCCTCCCGGATGCATCTCAGACGTTTCACTTCCTCCCTGAGGTTCCTTAGCTCCAGCATGAGGTCACTATCCAGCTGGTCTACCTCCTCCGTCTGCGTAGAAGCTGTAGTGTAGTGCTGGGGGATGGTCTCGGTCTGCACAGAGACAGAGAGAGAGCCCTCTGTCAACCGTCCTGGGTCCTCCTCCTTTCGTATGCAGTCCGTGGTCGCCTCCTGGATCCCCATGCCGATTGGAATGCTGGGCTTGATTGTAGATTTGGCGCTTCTTGACCTCCCTGCCATATCTAAGTTGTAAGCTAGGCCTGCCTGTCAGTAAGAGAGAATTAGAAAGTTAGAGAAATGGATATTTAGATTATAAAAGAATAGGGTGTCTGTGAGTTTATTAGATAAGGTTGTCTGAGAGTTTATGAGATAAGGGTGTCTGAGAGATTAAGAGAGGGTGGCTGTCTGTGAGAGAGTTTGTGAAATAAGGGTGTCTGAGAGATTAAGAGAGGGTGGCTGTCTGCCTGGTTGAAAGTTTGGGAGAAAGACAGAAGTGAATTTGTTAAATAGCTAGGTGATGAGAGTTGAAAGATAGACTAACTGTAGACTGAAGTTGAAAGCCCTTCCTAGAGGCCCTACGCAAAGGCCCTTCGCAAAGGCGCTCTTGCTAAGGCAAGCCGCTCGCCTTCGCAGTGCGCCGAACGGCTGTGCGCCGTTGGCTCCCCTCCCTATTAAGGGGGAGTCCGGCCGATGACGCTACGGGGTGGGCGGAGCTAACTCTCGCCGCTACCTCTAGGTTTCCTGCTCTCTCTCGCCGCTGCCTTCTTCCTCCTCCTGCAGCGCTTCCCTCACTCGCCTCTCTGCTCCACGAGGCTCCCCGGCTGGCTGGTGAGGTTGCTGTGCCTAGCGCCGCGGCTCCCCTCCCTATTAAGGGGAAGTCCGGCCGATGACGCTACGGGGTGGGCGGAGCTAACTCTCGCCGCTACCCCTAGGTTTCCTGCTCTCTCTCGCCGCTGCCTTCTTCCTCCTCCTGCAGCGCTTCCCTCACTCGCCTCTCTGCTCCACGAGGCTCCCCGGCTGGCTGGTGTAGATTTAGCAGAATATACATTTACTCCAATTTATTTTATATCCTGAATCTTTAAATCAAATCTAGTAAATGTGGAATGGTAGATTCAGGATTTCTCAAATGAAGTAAGATGTCATCTGCATATGCAGAAACTTTATATTCTCAGCCTTGAATCTCCTCAGTTTGTTGAATAGCCAATAACAAGGGTTCCAGTGTAATATCAAATAACAGAGGAGATAAAGGACAACCCTGCCTAACTCCCCTCTCTAGACAAAAACCATCTGAAAAAGTATTATTTATATATAATCTAGCAGAAGGGGAGCTATATAAAGCTTTAACCATTTGAATAAATCCAGAACCCACACCAAACCAATCCATTGCTTGATCCATAAAGGTCCATTCTACACGATCAAATACCTTCCGGCTCTTCCAAGGATTTTGTTAAAGTCAACATGTGAAGAGCTAACCTGGTGTTATGTGAAGAATGTCTATGAGCAACAAACCCTGTTTGGTGCATACCTATAATATGAGGGAGAGCCTTAGCCAAACGTGAAGCCAATACCTTAGCCAAAAGTTTTCCATCAACATTAATCATAGAATTTGGCCTGTAATTTGAAACCAACAAAGGATCTTTATTTGGCTTAGGCAAAACTATAGTCAAAGCTTCTGCCATAGTACCTGAAATGCTACCTTTATTCAATTGAACCTGATATAAATTTAATAAATAAGGCATTAATGTATTTTGGAATGATTTATAAAACTCCACAGTGTAACCATCACCTCCTGGAGCAGATCCAACTCTAAGGGATTTCAATGCTGTCTGAATCTCCTTTAGCAAAATAGGTGCATCAAGAGATCCCTTTATATGCTTGAGAATTTTAGGTCCTTCTATTGAATTCAAAAATTTTAAACCATCAAGTTCTTTGTTCAAATAATGCTCAGAAGAATACAAAGCCTTATAATAATTCATGAACTGTTTTAATATATTATCCATTTGAGAATTAGTAACTCCATTTTCATCTGTAATAGCCACAATCTTTACTTTCCTTTTTTTTTTTTTGCTTTTAAATAATTAGCCAGTAATCTTCTCACCTTATTCGAGTTTCCATAATACAAAACCTGTTGAATGAATAATTCTTTCCTAGCCCATTTAGAAGAAATCTCATTGTATTTATATTTAGCTTTTAAGAGGGCCTGGAATGTATCTTGTTCCCATTTTACAGTTAATTTTGATTCTAATTCTTTAATCTTTTCCTCCAATTCTGATAATTCCTTTTTTGATTAATTATTAATATAAGCCGAATATGAAATTATATACCCTCTCATGGTAGCTTTAAAAGCATCCCACAAAGTTTCCAATGAGATATCTTCTAAAGAATTAATTTGAAAATATTCATCCATTTTTATCTGAAGTTCTTCAATAAATTTTGTGTCTCCAAGCAGTGTATTATTGAACCTCCAAACAGGTCTATTACAATCCTGTTCCTCCATTTCAAATTCAATCCATACTCCACCATGATCTGATAAAATGTTTGGATCAATGGTAGCTTTTCTGACCTGTTGCACCAAACTATCTGAAACAAAAATATAATCAATCCTAGAAAATGACTTATGAACATGTGAACAAAAAGAAAATTCCCGAGCATCAAAATGTAAAATTCTCCAGATATCTTTCAATCCACATACTTGAATCAAATTATCCAGTCCTAATGACTTCATCACTCTACTAGGTTTTTTATCCAACAGAGGATCCATAACAGCATTAAAATCCCCCGCCATAATTAAATTAGCCGTAGCCAGAGGTAAAAGAAGATGTTGGAGTGTTTTGAAAAATTCTTTTTGATTCGAATTAGGACCATAAATGTTAAATAACATCGGAGTATCTTTACCTAAGTTCATATTTACATGTACCCATCTACCCATAGGATCAGCTGACACCAAATTAAATGATGCATTACATTTTTTATTCACTAATATAGCTAATATAGTTTCTATCCTCTTTCAGTCTAACCGAGGCCTACTTACACATTCCTATTCGGGCCTCCCATCATCGCTTCCTGCGCTTTGCGATCTTGGGATACTATCAGTTCTGTGCACTTCCCTTTGGTCTGGCCATGACTCCGTGGACATTCACCAAGGTGAAGGTGGTTATCACAGAGGCGTTGCACAAAGAGGGCATTCTTGTTCATCTTTATCTGGATGACTGGTTGATTCAAGCCAAATCGTTCCAGGAGAGCACTCGGGTCACAGCTCGGGTGGTGGAGATTCTACAGTCGCTAGGATGGGTAGTCAACCTTGCAAAAAGCCGGTTGTCTCCATCTCAGTGCCTGGAATATCTTGGAGTCCTGTTCGACACCTCCTTGGAGAAAGTCTTCATTCTGGAGGCCCAGGTGAGCAAATTGCAATCTCAAATTCACCTGCTTATGTCATCCCGGTGTCCTCGGGCACAGGATTTCCTCCAAGTCTTGGGGTCGATGGCAGCCTCCCTCGATGTAGTGAGGTGGTCACAGGCCCACATGCATCCTCTTCAGTATGCTGTTTTTCGGAGGTGGTCGCCTCAGAGGCACAGTCTGGATCACCCTGTTCCGCTTCTGGGCTTAGCTCGGGACAGTCTTTGCTGGTGGCTTCAGACCCCCCATCTTGTACAAGGGGCGAGTCTGGATCAGCCGCAGTGGACAGTGCTGCTCAGCTATACCAGTCTATAAGCTAACAGAAAGAAAATTAGCAGGTAAGAACCTAATTTCTCCATATTTGTCACCACATTCTTATGCCTTAACAGTTCTTTGGAAAAGAAAAGATAGTTCTCCCCTGTTGATTTTAAGATTTTAGTTTGTTTTAACTCATGTGAACCATTTAGTTCTTAAGCGGTATAGAAAAATTTTAAATAAATAAATGGTCACTGCGGATGGACAGACTGGATGGGCATTTGGCCTTTATCTGCCATCATGTTTCTGTGTAATATCACTGGAAACCAATAGGTGTTTGTTGTATCTCCCCAAGTTCTTGCATTGCAGACAGAAGTGGAGAATCTGGCCTTGCGTCTCTTCTACATTCAAAGCATGAAGCACGATGTTATGGCTGACATTGCCGTGATGAAGCGAGTGGTGCACAAAGCCGAGATGGAAAGGATGAAGGCAGAGGAGCAGAAACAAAAGCAGGTACCATCCATGAGAGAAATGTAAGGTTCTGAGCTCTTGGAGAATACACAGATTGTGGTGTCTAATTATTTTAACATGCTGTTTTCAAAGGGTGCTCTGATTGTATAATTGCACACATTAATGTGATTTAATGTACATAAAATAACACAAGCTCCAGTATTCAGAGGGGCTTTTTACTGTCTGTTTGCTTAACTTGATTTAACGTGCATTACTAACTGACTGGAGCCCTTAATCAATGAATTAGTGTGAGAGTAAAGCAGAAGAGCCAAGCTCAGGATAGAGAATAACATGGGGAAAAATTTATCACCATTTCTGCCCCATCCCCTCGAGCTCGGTCCCCACAAACCGTCTGATGCTACCTACACAAACCTCTAATAGTTATGATTTTATTTTGAACTTATTTTATTAACGTATAAAAAGAAACAATATTCTGTACAATTGTCATTTTATAAATCACAAATAATACAGAGCAAGGATCAACAAAACCCCTGTCTCCCCTCCACTATCGAGAAAACTGAATAAGTGAAATTATTACAGAATGCTACACAGAAAAATCATGCTAACAGAATATCGCAGTCATACATGACCAGAATAGTGTTAGGGGAATGCAACTAGGGCAACTGTCACCAGTCGGAGAGAGCCCTAAGCCAGCTGGAAGCTAAAGCAGCACATCCTGGGCTTCGTAGTCTCCAGTTATGTCCAACACCAGCTTTTTAGCAGGATGCATATTTCAAATCTGATATATTCTAATTACAAAATAATTTTATTTTCTACCTTTTGTTCTCTGGTCATTTTATTCTTCACCAGAAAACAAGCAAAAAATCCACCAAAAAGGTTTCACACAAAAAGCAGGAAAACAAATAGAAGAAGAACAACTGTTGAACTGATGATCTTGATAAAGTCTTTAATTCAAGTCTTTTTTTTTTTTAATCTTTATTCATTTTATGTTCAAATATCAAGTGTACAACAATTCATATAATATAGCTTTATCTCCCCCCCCCCCACTATTTCTTCTTACATATCAATTATATACCACATAAGAACATAAGAAATGCCTCTACTGGGTCAGACCTGAGGTCCATCGTGCCCAGCAGTCCGCTCACGCGGCGGCCCAACAGGTCCAGGACCTGTGCAGTAATCCTCTATCTATGCAATAACACTATTCATTTTTAATATTCAACCAATCTTAGTGTACATGGTGTCAGTGGCGTACCAAGGGGGGGGGCGGTCCGCCCCGGGTGCCAGCCCTGAGGGGGTGTTCCCGGCCTTGCCGCTCAGTCCCCCCCCACGCCTGAAGGACCGCTCGCCCCACTGACCTTCCAGCACACCTATGAAGCAGCCCGCAGCAGGATCGCAACATCAGCAATCCCTGAGCTGCTTGGGCGCTGCTTCCTGCGCCGCGGTCCCGTCCCTCCTCTGATATCAGAGGAGGGGGCGGGACAGCGGCGTGTCGGTCTGGATGAGGACCTGGACCTTTCTGAGGATTTCCAGGACCCTCTCGAGGGGACGGCCACTGGCGGCGGGTTGTCGGGTTTCTCGTCCTCCGGCGAAGAGGCGTCAGTGGTGCGCCTTTTTCAGAGAGATGAGCTGCCGGACCTGATTCAACAGGTTTCTTCGGTGTTGCGTTTTGAGGATGCGCCGCCGGAGACTCCGCGTGTGGAGGACCCTCTGCTACGAGGGATCCGTTCCGTTTTCCGTTCTTTTCCTATGCATCAGGATATTCGGGATATTATACTGGAACAGTGGAAAACGCCGGAGGCGCCGTTTCGTTTGGCGCGCAGCATGGCTCGTTTGTATCCCATCCCAGAGGGGGATCGGGCTACTTTAGCATCGCCAGTCATAGACGCGGCGGTCTTGGCGATTTCTAAGCGGCATACCGTGCCTGTTGAGGGCGGTTCTGCCTTGCGGGACTCTGAGGAGCGCAAGTTGGAGAACATCCTTAAGCAAAATTTTCAGGTCTCTGCCTTTGGGGTCCAGGCGGCTATTTGTGGGGGGCTGGTCGCTCGCGCCGTGTTTCGGTGGGCTGAGCGTGTCCTGGATCGGGAGTCTGATGACTGGTCTCTGGTGGATCAGGAGGTGGCGAAGATTGAGATAGCTGCCTCGTTCCTCTCAGGTGCTCTGTATGACTTGGTGCGGATCTCGGCTAAGTCTATGGCCTTTGGTGTGGCTGCGCGGCGTATTTTGTGGCTGCGTGCTTGGGCGGCGGATGCTGCGTCCAAAGCTAAGCTTACTAAATTTCCCTTTCGGGGGTCCTTTTTGTTTGGGGAGGAATTGTATAAGTTGATTCAGACTCTGACGGACTCAAAGGTGCCCCGTCTGCCTGAGGACCGTGCCCGCCCTGCGTCTCGGGGTGGTGCTGCCCGGGGGCGTTTGCGGGAGTTTCGCAAGTATCACCCTGGGCGTGGGGCTGCTTCTTTCCCGGCTCCAGGGTTTTCCCGGGGTCGGTTCTTCCAGCGCATGCAGCCCTATCGGGGGGCCCGTCGGAGGGCAGGGAATCCCTCCGCCGGTTCCCCCGCTTCCCGTCCTGCACAATGACTCCTTGCCGGCGCCCCCTTTGGTTCCGGTGGGGGCCCGGCTGCGCGACTTTTTCCCCAAATGGGCCGAGATCACGTCCGATCAGTGGGTCCTGGAGGTGGTGCGGGACGGTTATGCCCTGGAGTTCGCCCGCTCTCTGCCGGACCTTTTCCTAGCCTCTCCATGTCAGACTCCTTGGAAGACGCAGGCGTTTCGCCAGACCCTTCAGCGCTTGCTAGATCTCAAGGAAGTTGTTCCAGTGCCCCCTCCGGAGTGGGGCACAGGCAGGTACTCCATTTACTTTGTGGTGCCCAAGAAGGAGGGGACCTTTCGGCCCATCCTGGATTTGAAAGGGGTCAACAGGGCTCTCAAGATTCCATCTTTCCGCATGGAAACTCTGCGGTCGGTCATTCTGGCGGTTCAGCTTGGGGAGTTTCTCACTTCTCTCGATCTGACGGAGGCCTACTTGCATGTTCCCATTCGGGCCTCTCACCAGCGCTTCCTTCGCTTTGCGATCTTGGGTCGGCACTATCAGTTCTGTGCGCTTCCCTTTGGTCTAGCCACGGCTCCCCGGACGTTCACCAAGGTGATGGTGGTCGTCGCGGCAGCCTTGCGGTCGGAGGGCATCCTGGTACACCCCTACCTGGACGACTGTTTGATTTGGGCAAAGTCGTTGCAGGAGAGCTCCCGGGTTACGGCTCGGGTGGTGGAGTTTCTCCAGTCGCTGGGCTGGGTGGTCAACCTTTCCAAGAGTCGGTTGGTCCCGACTCAGCGTCTGGAGTACCTTGGGGAAGGTCTTCCTTCCAGAGGCCCGGGTGAGCAAATTGCAATCTCAGATTCGCCTGCTTTTGGCGTCCCGGTGTCCTCGGGCGCTAGATTTCCTCCAAGTCTTGGGGTCGATGGCGGCGTCCCTGGACGTGGTGAGGTGGGCGCGGGCCCACATGCGTCCTCTTCAGTATGCTCTGCTCCGGAGGTGGTCTCCCCAGAGGCACGGTTTGGATGTTCCTGTTCCCCTGCGAGGCATGGCGCGCTGCAGTCTGCGCTGGTGGCTCCGGACCCCTCACCTGGTTCAGGGGGTGGGTCTGAATCTCCCGCAGTGGACGGTGCTCCTTACAGATGCGAGTCTCCTCTGTTGGGGGGCTCAGTGTTTGGATCACTCAGCTCAGGGCACCTGGTCCACGGAGGAGGCCTCCTGGTCGATCAACGTGTTGGAGACCAGAGCAGTCCGGCTGGTGCTGTTAGCTTTCCACTCCCTTTTGTTGGGCAAGTCGGTCAGAGTCCTGTCGGACAATGCCACGGCGGTGGCTTATGTCAATCGTCAGGGGGGCACCAAGTGCACTCAGGTGGCGCAGGAGGCGGCTCGGCTCATGGTTTGGGCGGAGTCCCATCTTCTGGACCTCTCGGCCTCTCACATAGCCGGGGTAGAAAATGTTCAGGCGGACTTCCTCAGTCGTCACTTCCTGGATCCAGGAGAGTGGTGTCTCGGCGCCGTGGCGTTTCAGTTGATAGTGCAGGCTTGGGGGCAGCCCCTGATGGATCTGATGGCCACAAGTGGCAACGCCAAAGTGCCCCGCTTCTTCAGTCGTCGCAGGGACGGTCTGGCCGAGGGTCTGGATGCTCTGGTCCAACCGTGGCCGACGGAGGGGCTGTTGTATGTGTTCCCTCCTTGGCCATTAGTGGGCAGAGTACTTCTTCGCATTGTTCACCATCCGGAGCTGGTGGTTCTGGTCAGTGGCGTACCTAGGGTATGTGGCACCCGGGGCCCATCATTTTTTGACACCCCCCCTATGTAAAAAAATATTTTTTGTAATGACCATGAAACAGAATAAATGGTCAGAATAGAAACAGGCAGTGAAAATTTTCTTATATTCCAAACATAACATAACATAAATTATGTCTGAATTGTCATGACATCAGAAGTACTTATGGAGTAGTTGCAGGTGATGCTTGGGACAGTTCTGATTGTGTTAGTTCGGTTTTATGTGTTTTTTGAATAGAAGGGTTTTTATTTCTTTTTGAAGGTTTTGCAGTCTGTGGTCGAGGTCAATAGGTTGTAGAGTTGGGGGTCGAGTGTTGCAGCTCGATTGGCTAGGAGGTTGTCGAACAGTTTTTTTCTTTTGACGTTTTTGGTTGGAGGGTGTGTGAATGGTGCGTGAGTTCTACTATGTCTGTTTGAAGTGGATTGAATTATTTAGCTGAAGAAATTAGTTACCCCCTCATCCCACACACATTAATTCTCTTCCATTTTTGTTCCCATTATAAAAAACACTGATAAGTTCCCAGAAAAAAAATACATTAAAATAAGAAGTGAAAACAAAGGCCCCTACAGATGAGAACATAACATAAGAATAGCCTAACTGGGTCAGACCAATGGTCCATCATGCCCAGTAGCCCATTCTCATGGTAGCCAATCCAGGACACTAATACCTGGTCAAAACCCAAAGAGTAGCAACATTCCATGCTACCAATCCAGGGCAAGCAGACACTTCCCCCATGTCTTAATAACAGATTATGGACTTTTCCTCCAGGAATTTGTCCAAATCTTTCTTAAAACCAGCTACACTATCTGCTTTTACCATAACTTCTGGCCATTTCATTTTTAAGTTTAGATCTTTCCTTTCAAATAGAGACCTTGCTAGATGTCAAATACAGCACAAGGTAACTTCACATGGACTTAGCTGTGCAGGAAATGTGAATCTCCTCATACACCCACCATATAGTGCAAAAATGTGCAAAAGTCTGTTTTTTTTTTCGATCACTACATAGCCTAATGCCACACAAGCAGCGCTGTTACAAACATATTCTGTAGGTCAATGCTAAGGATAACAAAGTTTCCTTCCTTGGACCAGAAGGAGATAAACCACTGGAAGAGATCCCAAAACAACACCCAAAGACCCACTCAGTGTGTGAACCAGTTGAGTGGAGTGGACTAACTGGGGGGTGGAAATGGGCCCGGAGTTTGCTCAGCAGAATTTCCCAGACCACCTCTTCCTCTCAACACATTGACACGCTGCCACCACCACCACTAGGAACACCTCACTGGGTAGGCCAGCTATGCTATAAACTTTATAAAACACAATATTATATTTTCTTATAAAGCACATATTTTAACTGAACTCTCTGACATCCTCAGCCTTTCCATTCACAAAAATAGAAGGAAGAAAAGTTCCCATTTCCTGCTGTCTCATGTCCCCGGCCTATATAATATTTTTTTTCTGCAGACCCTTCAAAAGTCTGACCAAATCCTCGTTTCACTTGCATTATAAAGTACTGAGGATGCCATCTCTCCCCAATCCCAGGTCCTAAAGTCTAAGACAGTAGCGCAAACTAATGCTGCCAGATTCAGGAAAAAAATTTTTGATTCGATTCAGCCTATTGCAGGGGTGTCCAATGTCGGTCCTCGAGGGCCGCAATCCAGTCGGGTTTTCAGGATTTCCCCAATGAATATGGCAGATTTTCCTGCCCAGTTGGGTGATTTTTTTCAAAACTCCTGGTGGGTTTTATTGTTTTTTCACCCCCTTTGTCTTCTCCTAACCACACTGGCGCTGTGGTGTAAATAAAATAAAGAAACAAAAAGGACTTTTCCTCTCTCTGTTAAATCCTAGCTCACGTTTACAGTCCAACACCAGCTCTGGCAGGATACACATTTCAAATCTTACATATTATAATCACAAAACAGAAAATAAAATTAATTTTTCTACCTTTTGTTGTCTGGTTATATTTCAAATCTTGTTGGTCCAAGGCTCTGGTTTTCTTCTGATAACTTGCTTGCCAGGGTCTCCTTCTTTCTGCATGCTAACCATCCATCTGCCAACTCTGTCCTCCCTTTCCATTTCCCTTCCCTTCCCAGGAAGTCTGGTATCTTTCCTTTTTTTCATCTCCCTCCACAGATCCACCTTTTCTTAAATACCCTTTCATCCGGCATCTCTCCCTCCTTCCCCACCACCCCAGAGTCCACCATCTCTCCCTTTCTTTTCCTAATTACCCTCCTATCCAGTATCTCTATCCCTCCTCCACACCATCCCTTGTGTCCAATTTCTCTCCCTTTCTGTTCCTTCCCTCCCTAAATCCCATGGTCCATCATCTCTCTCCCTCTCCTCTATTTTCAGACCCATTATTTCTTCCCCCCCCAAAAGTTTGGCATATGCACGTCTCTTTGAACACCCCCTTCCCTCCGTGTACTTCTAAATCATGGTCCCCCCCAAGGCCTGTCCCCCCTTAAAGGTCTGCCTGTCCCCCCTTGAAGGCCTGCACCCCCCTTGAAGGCCTGTCCCATCCCCTTGTAGGCCTGTCCCCCCGTTGAAGGCCTACCTGCCTGTCCCCCCCTTAAAGGTCTGCACCCCCCGAAGGCCTACACCCCCCGAAGGCCTGTCCCCCCCCTTGAAGGCCTGTCCCACCCCCTTGTAGCTTCTCCCCCCCTTGTAGGCCTGTCCCCCCTTGAAGGCTTGCCTGCCTGCCTTTCCCCCCTTGAAGGCCTGTCCCCCCCTTGAAGGCCTGCACCCCCTTGAAGGTCTGCACCCCCCCCGAAGGCCTTCACCCCCCCTTGAAGGCCTGCACTCCCTTGAAGGTCTGCACCCCCCCGAAGGCCTGTCCCCCCCTTGAAGGCCTGTCCCACTCCCTTGTAGGTCTGTCCCCCCCTTGTAGGCCTGTCCCCCCTTGAAGGCCTGCCTGCCTGCCTTTCCCCCCCTTGAAGGCCTGTCTCCCCCTTGAAGGCCTGCACCCCCTTGAAGGTCTGCACCCCCCCCCCCGAAGGCCTGCACCCCCCCTTGAAGGCCTGCACTCCCTTGAAGGTCTGCACCCCCCCTTGAAGGCCTGTCCCCCCCTTGAAGGCTTGTCCCACCCCCTTGTAGGCCTGTCCCCCCTTGTAGGCCTGCCTGCCTTTCCCCCCTTGAAGGCCTGCACCCCCTTGAAGGTCTGCACCCCCCCAAAGGCCTACACCCCCCCCTGAAGGCCTGCCTGCCCCCCCCCCTGAAGGCCTGCCTGCCCCCCCTTGAAGGCCTGCACCCCTTGAAGGTCTGCACCCCTTGAAGGTCTGCACCTCCCCCGAAGGCCTGTTCCCCCTTGAAAGCCTGCCTGCCTGCCCGCCCGCCCTACCCTGAAGGCCTGATGCTCCGACCCACCCCGAAGGACCGCTCGCCCCCCCTGGCCTCCCCGCACCACCTATGAAGCAGCCGCAGCAGGATCGCGAAGTCAGTGTCAGCGATCCCTGCACTGCTTAGGCGCTGCTTCCTGCGCCACGGTCCTGCCCCTCCTCTGTCGTCAGAGGAGGGGCGGGTTCGCGGCGCGGGAAGCAGCGCCTAAGCAGCGCAGGGATCGCTGACGCTGACTTCGCGATCCTGCTGCGGGCTGCTTCACAGGTGGTGCAGGAAGGTCAGTGGGGTGAGCGGTCCTTCGGGGGTGGGGGGGACTGAACGGCAAGGCCGGGAGCACCCCCTTAGGGCTGGCACCTGGGGCGCACCGCCCCCCGCCCCCCCACTTGGTACGCCACTGGTTCTGGTGGCTCCGGATTGGCCTCGACGTCCATGGTATGCGGATCTGGTGAGGCATCTGGTGGCGGATCCTCTTCCTCTGCCTCTCTTGGACGATCTTCTGACGTAGGGTCCCATTCCCATGTTCGACCCGTCTCCCTTTTGTCTTACGGCTTGGCTCTTGAAAGGGGTCGCCTTAGTAAGAAGGGATATTCAGATAAGGTGATCTCTACACTCTTGGGGTCCCGGAGGCTTTCTACCTCTCGGGCTTATGTGCGGGTTTGGCGTCTTTTTGAGGATTGGTGCCGGGTGCGGGGAGTGGTCTCTTTTCGCGCTTCCCTGCCTAACATTCTAGAGTTCTTGCAGGATGGCCTGGATAGAGGCCTGGCTTGGTCTTCTCTCCGGGTTCAACTTGCGGCCCTGTCGGCTTTTCGAAGGTTGATGACAGGTTAGCGTTTGTCGGCCATTCCTGATGTGATTCGCTTTTTGCGGGCGGCCAAGTTGCTCAGGCCTCCCCTACGGCCCTTGGTTCCCTCTTGGGATCTCAATCTGGTTCTCTCTGTTTTGGTGCGCCTGCCTTTCGAGCCGTTGGATGGCTGTTCTTTGAAGGACCTTACTCTGAAGGCGGTCTTTTTGGTGGCCATTACTTCCGCTAGGCGTGTTCTGAGCTACAGGCTTTCTCTTGTAGGGCTCCCTTCTTGGAATTTTCTAGGGAGCGGGTTGTCTTGCGGCCTGTTCCTTCCTTTCTGCCGAAAGTAGTTTCTCCTTTTCATGTCAATCAATCGGTGGTCCTCCCGGTCTTGGGTGGTCGGGAGGGCTCTTCTGAGCAACGGCAGCTGCGCAAGTTGGATGTCGGTCGGGTCCTCCGCTCTTATGTGCAGCGGACCCAGGAGTTCCGGAAATCCGATCATCTGTTTGTCCTTTTGGCGGGTCCTCGTCGGGGGGCTGGCGCTTCTAAGGCTACTATTGCGCGCTGGATCAAGGAGACGATTGCTTCCGCTTATCTTCTGAGACAGAAGCCTGTTCCGGAGTTTCTCAAGGCTCATTCCACTCGGGGTCAGGCGGCTTCTTGGGCTGAGTTGTCGCTCGTGCCTCCAGTGGATATTTGTAAGGCTGCGGTTTGGTCCTCCTTGCATCCATTTGTTAGACATTATCGGGTAGATGTTCAGGTGCGTCGGGACGCGGTGTTCGGTGAGCGTGTTCTGGTATCGGCCCTTCGGGGGTCCCGCCCGTGAGAGGGACTGCTTTGGTACGTCCCATTCGTAAAGATTAACCTCTACTGGTCTGGAGAGTGCTAAAGAAGGAGAAATTAGGTTCTTACCTGCTAATTTACTTTCTTTTAGCTTCTCCAGACCAGTAGAGGTCCCCACCCTGTCTGTTGTTGTTGTTGTTGGGGCTGTTTCGCGGGCAGTTTTTGTTTTTTGCTGCGGGTTCTAGTATTTTTCTAGGGCCGGGGAGAATTAAAGAACAGCGGCTGTGGCTCGGCTGGCTTAGCTGGCGAGCTGTGGGGACATTTTCCTTCGGGTATTTCTCCTCTGCATTTTCCAACAGCACTTGGGTATGTTAATTGTTACTCCTGTTCGGAGTATTGTTTTCTTTCTGTTTTCCAGTTCTTGGTTCTGCTTGGCTATTCGGCAGACTGAGGGAAATAGAGAAGGGAGTATAGTATATACTGTCCCACAGTTTTGTTTCAGTCTCCACCTGCTGGTCATGATTGGATATATACCCATTCGTAAAGATTAACCTGTACTGGTCTGGAGAAGCTAAAAGAAAGTAAATTAGCAGGTAAGAACCTAATTTCTCCTTGTTTCTTTATTTTATTTACACCATAGCGCCAGTGTGGTTAGGAGAAGCCAAAGGGCGTGAAAAAGCTATAAAACCCACCAGGAGTTTTGAAAAAAATCACCCAACTGGGCAGGAAATTCAATAGGCTGAATCGAATCGAAATTTTTTTTCCTGAATCTGGCAGCATTAGTTTGCGCTACTGTCTTAGACTTTAGGACCTGGGATTGGGGAGAGATGGCATCCTCAGTACTTTATAATGCAAGTGAAACGAGGATTTGGTCAGACTTTTGAAGGGTCTGCAGAAAAAAAATATTATATAGGCCGGGGACATGAGACAGCAGGAAATGGGAACTTTTCTTCCTTCTATTTTTGTGAATGGAAAGGCTGAGGATGTCAGAGAGTTCAGTTAAAATATGTGCTTTATAAGAAAATATAATAATGTATTTTATAAAGTTTATAGCATAGCTGGCCTACCCAGTGAGGTGTTCCTAGTGGTGGTGGTGGCAGCGTGTCAATGTGTTGAGAGGAAGAGGTGGTCTGGGAAATTCTGCTGAGCAAACTCCGGGCCCATTTCCACCCCCCAGTTAGTCCACTCCACTCAACTGGTTCACACACTGAGTGGGTCTTTGGGTGTTGTTTTGGGATCTCTTCCAGTGGTTTATCTCCTTCTGGTCCAAGGAAGGAAACTTTGTTATCCTTAGCATTGACCTACAGAATATGTTTGTAACAGCGCTGCTTGTGTGGCATTAGGCTATGTAGTGATCGAAAAAAAAAACAGACTTTTGCACATTTTTGCACTATATGGTGGGTGTATGAGGAGATTCACATTTCCTGCACAGCTAAGTCCATGTGAAGTTACCTTGTGCTGTATTTGACATCTAGCAAGGTCTCTGTTTGAAAGGAAAGATCTAAACTTAAAAATGAAGTGGCCAGAAGTTATGGTAAAAGCAGATAGTGTAGCTGGTTTTAAGAAAGATTTGGACAAATTCCTGGAGGAAAAGTCCATAATCTGTTATTAAGACATGGGGGAAGTGCCTGCTTGCCCTGGATCGGTAGCATGGAATGTTGCTACTCTTTGGGTTTTGACCAGGTATTAGTGTCCTGGATTGGCTACCATGAGAATGGGCTACTGGGCATGATGGACCATTGGTCTGACCCAGTTAGGCTATTCTTTTATTTTACAATAGTTTACAGAAGGTAATATTGACATTTGATTGATACAAGCTGATTAGAACACGAGATTCAGATTTACATTGTTGATATTTCCTTGAAATATATGAAATAATTATATAAATCAAATACAAATATCAAAAGCAAACTGAAAACATTTCTTCCCAACTCCATCTTTTCCAACTGTCCTTATCTGTTGTTGGTTTTTTTTGTTTGTTTTTTTACAGACACTGGCAACCATGGCTTGACCGTGACATTCTTGGCATAATACTGCAGTTGCCTTCTGGAGACCACACCATCTGGTTTTCCTCAGTGGTCTCCCATTCTTTTTTTTTTAAATTTTTATTTATAAATTTTCCATTCTTACAATATTTAAATCATACTATATATATTAATTATTACATATCCATAATATTATCAATATTAATTCATAGTATTTAAAATATAATATGATAAAGATTATACAGTAACATATAAAATATAATTCCCACTCCCTTTTTATATAATATATTTCCATTAATTAATCAAATCCCACCCCATTCATATATCATTTTTATCATTGTGCTAAGAAACTAATCATTAGAATAGTTTGTCAATGGTTGCCATATTTTCTTGAAGTTAAGAAGATTTCCCTGTTGTAACGCTAATATTTTTTCCATTTTATAAATATGACAAACAGAATTCCACCAGAATGTATAGTTCAATTTGGTATAATCTTTCCAATTTTGAGTAATTTGTTGCATGGCGACTCCTGTTAGTATTAGTAATAGCTTATTATTATTTGCTGAAATCGGACTCTTAGTTCTCATTGCAGTACCAAATAATATAGTGTGATATGAGAGTCCTACGTGATTCTCTAGTAACTTATTAATTTGGGGCCAAATTGAATTCCAAAATGCGTTTACATAGGGACAGAAAAAGATTAAATGATCTAACGTCCCTATTTCCAATTTACAATGCCAGCATCTATTAGATCTAGTACTATCTATTTTTTGCAGGCGCGTTGGGGTCCAGAATACTCTATGTAATAAGAATAACCATGTTTGATTCATAGATGCTGACCTTGTAGATCTTAATCTCCAGGACCAAAATCGTGGCCATTGAGAATCAGAAATTGTCTGACCAATCTCAATACTCCAAATATCCCTAAGACCTGTTTTCTTTTTTTTATTTAAAAATCCGTATATCAATTTGTACCATTTTGCGGCTTGGTGACCCAAAAAATCCGTCTGGAAACATAGAACCTGTAGACTATATTGATTATTTAGATTTTTCCATTCAGGGAACCCTACCTGAATGGCCTGCTTCAATTGCATCCATTTAAAATATTGTGTTTTATTTAATCCAAATTTATTTTGCAATTGTGAAAAACTAAGCAGTGATCCTTCTGATATGACATCATTCAGTGTTCTTATTCCTGCATTTATCCATTGTTTCCAGACGATTTTAAATCCGCCAATTCTGATCCTGGAGTTTATCCATATTGATTGATTTAGAGATTTAGCAATAGGTTCTGGTGATAGATTACTGATATATCTCAATGTTTTCCAAGTGTCAAATAAAATTCTGTGATCTTTGTATCTTTTAGGCATTGTTATAGTTATTAACTGTTCTGGATATAAAGGGAACAGGAGCCGCCATTCTAAATATAGCCAATCTGGTACATTTTCTAAAAGGTCTGGGAGGATCCAATACATACCCTGTCTTAAGATATAGGCTTGATGATACCTATAAAAATTTGGAAAATTTACCCCCCCTTCCACAATTGGTCTTTGTAATGATACTAAAGCGATTCTTGGTCTTTTCCCACACCAAACAAATTTTGTAAGAACATTGTTAAGTTTTTTATAAAATGACCCCTGAAAAAATATTGGAATCATACTCATTTGGTAACAAACCACAGGCAATATCATCATTTTAATTGTTTGAATTCTTCCCCACCAAGAAAGATGTAATGGATTCCATTGCTCACACATTTCTGTTATTTTTTTCAATAAAAGTTTTTCATTCTCTTTGACTGTGTCTTCAATTGTATTTTTGATCATAATTCCTAAGTATTTTATACCATCCTCTTTCCAAATAAATGAATATGGGTCAAATAATCCTTTGGTACAATGAACATTTATTGGGAGAATTTCAGATTTATTCCAATTAATTTTATATCCAGAAAAAGTACCATATTTTTCTATTAAATTAAGTATACATGGAATAGTAGTTTCCGGTTCTCTTAAATATAATAATATATCATCTGCATATGCAGATAATTTAAATTCAAAACTGGTAAATGATATTCCCTTTATCTCCTTAGTTTTGTTTATTGCAATTAATAAAGGTTCTAGGACAATATCAAAAAGTAAAGGAGACAGAGGGCATCCTTGTCTAACTCCCCTATGCAAGTTAAATCTATTTGATAAATTATTGTTAATATATAATCTTGCTCCAGGAGAGCTATACAATGTCTGAATCATTTTAATAAAACCGGATCCTATGCCAAACCATTGTAAAGCTTGGTATATAAAATTCCATTCCACTCTGTCAAAGGCTTTTTCTGCATCTAAAGATATTAAAAAAACTGGATCATTTATATTTTTTGCTAAATTTAATGAGTGGAATGCTAATCTAGTATTATTTGATGAATGTCTTTTAGCAATAAATCCTGTTTGATGTACATCAATAATGAAAGGGAGAGCTTTTGCCAATCTTAATGCTAATACTTTAGCCATTAGTTTGTTATCCACATTCAATAATGAAATAGGCCTGTAATTTGAAACCAGAGTAGGATCTTTGTTTGGTTTTGGTAAGACTATAATTATCGATTCTGCCATAGTACCAGAAATATTTTCATTCTTTATTTGATATTGATACAAATTTAACAGATGTGGTAATATGATATTTTGGAAAAATTTATAAAATTCAACAGTATACCCATCTCCACCTGGAGCGGATCCAACTCTAAGAGACTTCAATGCTGTTTCTAATTCTTTTAAAGATATAGGTTCTTCTAAACTTCCTTTTATATGATCTGGAATATTTGGTCCAATATATGAATTTAAAAAATTTAATCCGTCTTGTTCTTTATTTTTACAAGAATTGGAAGTATATAATTCTTTGTAAAAATCAAGAAATTGTGTTATAATATCTTTTGTGTTGGTATGTGTGTTACCTTGTGTATCTTTAATTGCAATAATCTTAGATTTTCTTTTTTTTGCTTTTAGAAAATTTGCTAATAATTTCCCCGCTTTGTTTGAATTTCCATAATATTGTACTTGTTTGTTGAAAATGTCTTTCCTCACAATTTGAGAAGAAATCTCATTATATTTAACTTTTAATTTTAATAATTCTTGTAATGTATTATTTTCCCATTTCTCAATTAATTTATTTTCTAATAATTTAATTTGCTTTCCCATCTCAAGAAATTGTTTTTTTTTTTGTTTGTTAATAAATGTTGAATATGAAATAATATTTCCTCTCATAGTTGCTTTAAAAGCATCCCATAAGATCTCAGCATTAATATCATCTGATTCGTTAAATTGAAAGAATTCTTGCATTTTTATTTTAAAATCTTCAAGAAATTTTGAATCCGCTAATAAATCATTATTAAATCTCCAAATTAAATCAAAATTTTCAACATCATAATTTTGAAGATTAATCCACACACCAGCATGATCTGAAATTATAATAGGATCAATTACTGCTTTTAAGACACGCTGCGCTATATTATTAGAAACAAATATATAATCAATTCGTGAAAAAGATTTATGGACCTGAGAACAAAAAGAAAATTCCTGATCATTAAAATGAAGAATTCGCCATATATCTACTAAATCACAAGATATTATCAAATTATCTAAGCCTAATGATTTCATAACTTTACTTGGTTTTTTATCTAAAATCGGATCCATTACAGCATTGAAATCCCCTGCTACTATTAAATTAGATGTAGCCAGTGGTAAGAGCAATTGTTGAATTTGTTTAAAAAACTCCATTTGATTCGTATTAGGAGCATATAAATTGAATAAATTCAGGGTTGTATTTCCCAGAACCATCTCGATATGTACCCATCTACCTAAGGGATCATAATTAATTAATTTAAAATCTGCATTACATTTTTTGTTTATTAGAACAGCCACTCCAGCTTTTTTCTTTAAAGCCGGTGCAAATAAACATTTAGAAATCCATCCTCCAGATAATTTTTTTGATTCAATTTCCGAAAGATGGGTCTCTTGAATAAAGTAAATGTCCGCATTTTGATTTTTAAGGAACGATAATAATTTTTTCTTCTTAATAGGATGATTTAAACCATTGACATTCAGCGAATACATTTTTATATCCATCTAATTAATAGTTATGTTTTAACCAATATTCTATGATAGTTTACACGATTATTCCCTAGCACATTCATTAAAAATTCATATCCTATCCCACCCATTATTTTCCCTCCCCTCCCTCCCATTATCATATTCTGATTTGGAACACGCATTGGTCATGCAAAACCTACATCTCCATCTCCAGGCAACTAATAATTCATTATATTATTTAAAAAACATATTTCTAAATTCAATACATTCTTTATACTTCCACTCTTATATAATTGAAAATTATATCCATTTAATCTATAATATTTTATAAATTTACTGAGAATTATATATATTTGATTCATAAAATTAAATTCAATATCATGCATACATGTAATATTATATTCTTAATAAATAAACATATTACAATATAGCTCTATTTCTCTATATATATCTATAGATCTTCATATAAATTAAATATATTCATTTTTATATAAATATATGAATATTAATATTAATAATAATGCAATTCAATCATTTTCATAGATCATCTTCATAATAAATTAATTTGAATAATTAGTTGAATAAAATATACATTTTATGTCAATAAATAAGTTTTATAATAAATTCATATTTTATTAATTATCTACCAATCAATTACTTATTTTCTTATTTTTCATAATAAGTTAATATGACTGAATAATTGAATCAAATAAAAATTTTATATTAGATATCTATTTTATTAATTAATCCTGTCAATAATCAAATTATTTTCTTGTATATATTTCATAAAATTATAATTTTCTTATACAGAATTAAAATATTGTTTTTATAATAAATTAATATATTACATTTTTAAATCTTATTCTCAATATATCAATAATAAATTTTTCCTATCAATATTTTTAATGATAATTTCATTGTAAATCATTTCATTATTCCTTAATCATAATAAGTTAATATGCTATATGATTGAATAAATTTTCTATTTTGATTAAAACATGTAATTTATATAAATTTTTTATTTTTTTATTTTTTTTTTTTAAATATATATTTTATTATTATTTTTTTTTTTTATATTTTATTTTATTATTTTTTTTAAATATTAATGATTGTGGATGCTAATATTTTATTAATAATTAATTTAATAAAATAATATTATAATATTGCATCCACTATATCAATAAATATAAATTATATTTCCAGTTAATAACATTTCTTATATCTTAATTTTTTTTTTTTTTTTTTTTAATAATCTTCTTTATTTTCCCTTTTTTCCATCTTCTTTCTTCTTTCTTCTTTCTTCTTTCTTCAGCTGAATTGTTCTGTTTCTTATGTAAACATAGGTTCTTTTTGTGTCAGAAATTCTTTCAGTTTTGCCGGGTCTTGAAAATATATGGATTTATTTCCACTGGATACTCTCATAGTAGATGGATAATATAGTCCATATATGTATCCTTTTTCTTTCAGCTGCTGTCTGTATGTGAGGAATTGTTTTCTTATGTTTGCTGTATATTTAGCAAAATCCGGAACTAAAATCAGTTTTGATCCTTTATAGTTCAAGTTTTTATTTGCTTTTGCCATTTTTAATATTTCTTGAGCTTGTTGATACCTTAAAACCTTGAATATCAAAGGTCTTGGAGCAGCCTGATTTACTGGCTTTCTTGTGGGGATTCTGTGGGCTCTTTCAATTTCTAACGGCCATTTTGAATTGAGCTGAAGCAGTTTAGGTAAAAGATTTTCCAGGAATTGTACAGGATCTCCCCCTTCAATATTTTCAGCCAGCCCCAAAATTCTGATGTTCTTTCTTTTTCCTCGGTTTTCCATGTCCACCATTTGATTTTTTAAAGCTGCTACTTCTTTTTTATCTTTGTCATATTCCTGTGTGAAAGATTCAAACCTCTCCATTTTTTCTTCCAGTACTGTCATTCTCAGTCTCTCTGTTTGGATCTCTTGTTTCATGTTAAGAAGCTCTTCTTTTACTTCAGATATTTTATTGGAGTTTTCAGTCAGCATCAGTTTTATTTTAAACAGTTCAGTCATAATATCAGACTTTTCAGTGAGTTCTTCAGTCTCCATCGGGAACGGCACACTCGATGGTGACAGGGGAGTTACTTTTGTTCTTTTTGCTGATATTCCCGATGTTGAAGGTTTTTCAGCTTTCCCCTGCTTCATGCTTGCCATTTCCGACGTTGTTTTATATATTTTTAATAGCGATTTGAAAAAGTAGAAGTTTTATTTTTGTTCCGATTGTTGCCTGGATACGGGAGCGCTGCGGTTAGGCTGCCATATCGTGCGCGCTCCAAGCCACGCCCCCAGTTAGGCTATTCTTATGTTATGTTCTCATCTGTAGGGGCCTTTGTTTTCACTTTTTATTTTAATGTATTTTTTTTCTGGGAACTTATCAATGTTTTTTTTATAATGGAAGAGAATTAATGTGTGTGGGATGAGGGGGTAACTAATTTCTTCAGCTAAATAATTCAATCCACCTCAAACAGACATAGGAGAACTCACGCACCATTCACACACCCTCCAACCAAAAACGTCAAAAGAAAAAAACTGTTCGACAACCTCCTAGCCATTTGAGCTGCAACACTCGACCCCCAACTCTACAACCAATTGACATCGACCATAGACTGCAAAACCTTAAAAAAAAAAATAAAAACCTTTCTATTCAAAAAACACATAAAACCGAACTAACACAATCAGAACTGTCCCAAACATCACCTGCAACTACTCCATATGTACTTCTGATGTCATGACAATTCAGACATAATTTATGTTATGTTATGTTTGGAATATAAGAAAAATTTCACTGCCTGTTCTATTCTGACCATTTATTCCGTTTCATGGTCATTACAAAAAATATTTTTTTCCATGGGGGGGGTGTGTGTCAAAAAATGATGGGCCCCGGGTGCCACATACCCTAGGTACGCCACTGCATGGTGTAGTCCAGAAAAACCAACATAAGAATTCACAGTAAATGGATTGTGATATAGACCCGACACGGGCCATGTTTCGGTCACAAAAGACCTTCTGGGGTCCGGTGCTTCTATAAATCACAAGCAATGAATTGCGGAAATGCAAAGCAAAATACTGTGTGCTGATAAATTGTTGCCAATCCAACAGCCCCCCAACCCTTGTACCCTCCCTCCCGATGACGGACAGCACAAAACCCCAAACAAACAAACCTGCGAGTGCGACTCCTGGTTCAGCCCCTTCGCGCCTCCCAGGGTGGGCATACCAGCCTGTTGGAACGGATGCTTCCTGCCCGCGTAACGCAGGGCTTCACAGACTGGAACCTTCTTGCTGCCGAGTCCCTCCTTCTGATGTAACTTCTGGCTGGAAGTTACATCAGAAGGAGGGACTTGGCAACAAGAAGGTTCTGGTCTGAGCAGCTCTGCATTAAGTGTGCAGGAAGCATCCGTTCCAACAGGCTGGTATGCCCGCGACGGGGCTGACCCAGGAGTTGCACTCACAGGTTCGGGTTTGTTGGGGTGTTTTGCTGTCCGCCATCGGGAGGGAGGCAGGGTGCAAGGGTGGAGGGCTGTTGGACCGGCAATAGGGAGGGAGGGGGGCTGCTGGACTCGAGGGCTGCTGCTGCACCCACGATGGCGAGATGAGGCTACTGGACACGCAGTCGCACCGAGGAGGGCACAGAGGCAACTCGTGGCAGATACTTCACTGCGGGGACAAGGCCATTCACCACTCCACAGGGCGGTGAATGGGCCTTGTCCCCATACCCGCGGCAACCAGTCTTTTTCACCCCGTTCCTGCAGGTTACCTGCGGCTACCCGCAACTAGCCACAGGTAACAGTCACCATGTCATTCTCTAGCTCAGAATACTGATGAAGGGCTTTCTATGTCTGTTAACCAGCAGCTCTTTAAGGAAGAAATTCTATAAGTTGGCACCTCAATGCCATGCAGTAAGCACCTACTCTAGAGAATGGAATCTGGATGCCACTAGAATACTAACATAACCCGGTATTGGCACGTCCAAAAATAAACCAGCCATTATGTGGCATAACTGCATCAACCAGCTGTGGCAAGAGCGTGTTAACGGCCAAGATTCTATCAGTTCTGCGCATAAATGACAGCCCTGCAAGAGCTCCTCCATTCTCCACTCATGTGAACGCCCTTTGCGGTTATGTGCCATTGCTGCTAGACAAGCGCGCACTGCCTTACTCTGTAACTTCTATGGTCAATTTGTAGAGTTAGGGGGGGTGGGCTTATGAACGTCCTGCCTTCCTGGCATATATATAACCAATTCTTACTGCTTCCTTTCTCAGGACCTGTATGTGGACCGCCAGACCAGGCAGATGGCGCAGCTCAATGAGCAGATTGCCATGTACAGTGTGCAAATTACTGCACAGATTGAAGACAGCAAAGCAGCACGGAATACAATAACCGAGGTACGAGTGACCCACCTTCCTACCTTTACATTATACATGTAGGATGGGCCACTTAGTCTAATAGAAACATTTCTTAAGCGGAGGATAGTGAGATGGACTGCAAGACCCGAGGCAGATCTTTATTCGTTTTTACATCTGACAAGTGTATCAATAAATTAACAATTGAAATTAAATACATCACTTGAATTTCTGTCATCTTTAACAATAATACATAAAATTTAACCCCTTCCCTCCCACCCCTACCATAACATATGGAATCAAATATTCTTTGTTATTGATCTAAACATTTAATAAAATTCAGAATTCCCCCCTCCCATCCCTTCACTTGAATTGTACTATATAATGGAAAAATGGTATCTATTCATTACAATAATTTGTCACTGGCCCCCTTATCTCTTTAAATTTTTTATAATTCCCTTTTTGTATGGCTATTGTTCTCTCCATCTTATAGATGTGACACAATGAGTTCCACCAAAAACTGTAATTAAGCCTGCTCCAATTTTTCCAATTATGCATGATACGTTGTATGGCAACTCCTGTCATAATCAATAAAAGCTTGTCTTGTCCTAATATGCTTAAATAAAGGCAGGTCTTGTCGGACAAATCTGGCTGGGTGAGCAAACAATTGGCTATGGGAGGGACGCTAGATGTGGTGTACTTGGATTTTCGCAAAGCCTTTGACATGGTTCCGCATAGGTGGCTGATAAACCAACTGAATGCCCTCGGTATGGGCCCTAAAGTGGCGGACTGGATTAAAAGCTGGTTAAGTGGAAGGAGACAAAGGGTTCTGGTTAATGGAGCTTGCTTAGAGGAAAAGGATGTTGTTTGCGGAGTGTCACTGGGATCTGCCCTTGGTCGGGCTCATGATATTGCTGATGGACTGTGTGGTAAAGTTTGTCTTTTTGTGGATGATACTAAACTCTCTAATAGGGTAGATACCCTGGAAGTGTGGATAACATGAGTCAGGAAGAATTGTCTGGTAATTGGCAACTAAGATTTAATGCTAAAAAATGTGGGTCGTGTACTTGGGTTGCAAAAATCCAGGAGAACAGTAGAGTATAGGGGACAAAGTAAGTAGTTCTGTGTCTGATGATCTCAAAGTGGCAAAAAGGTAGAAAAGGTGACAGTCAAAGCTCAGGTGTACAGGGAGAGGAATGGCCAGTAGGAAAAAGGAGATGAGAGTGCTGTTGGATAAGTCTCTGGTGAGGCCCCATTTGGAATACCCCACCTTCAAAAAGATGTAAATAGGATGGAGTCAGTCCAGAGGGCTTTATGGGGACAGACTTGGAGAACTCAATATATATACTCTGGACAGAATAAAGACATTTAAATATCTCCATAGCGCTAATGCAGAGGAGGTGAGCCTTTTTCAAATGAAGGAAAATTCCGGAAGGAAAGAGCATTACTACTACTATTACTTGTCATTTCTATAGAGACAATTCCTGCTCAATAGAGCTTACAATCTAATTAAAACACAAATAGGGGTTAGGGAATGATATAACAGACATGGATATTTTACAACTGAGTGGGAGTTAGGAGTTAAAAGCGGGCTTTTAGACTAGATTTGAGCTTGATGTACTGACTTCGGCAGTCTATTTCAGGCATATGATGCGGAGTTGGCAGTAGAGGAGAAGGGTACAGATAGGAGAGATAAGACAGGAGAGCTACAGACTGAATATACTTGTCAGTCAATGAGAGCGTGGAGCCAATGAAGTGACTTGAGGAGAGGAAGAATGTGAGCATAGTGACACTGACAATAGAAATCGTGGAGCAGAATTGTGAACAGATTGAAGGGGAGAGAGATGGTTTAGTGGAAGACCTGTGGGAAGCAAATTGCAGTATTCTAGACAAGTGGTGATAGGAGTTTTGGTAGGAAAGATCTGATTTTGGTGATATTAGAGAGGAAGAAATGACAAGATTTAACAGCCTGCTGGATGTGTGCAGAGAAAGAGCGAGAGGGAGGATGAGAGTGTGATCCATAGAAATAAAGAAGGGGGGATTTAGGAGGAAAGAGAAGAGGTGATTGACTCAGGAGTAATCTAAGGAAATGCGTGGAATAGTTTCCCGGTAGAGGTCATGGGACAGGCCTTTATCTGCCATCCTTTTCTATTTCGACGTAGTATGTGTCCTGATGCTTCTGTGTGGGGAGTGTGTCCCAAGGACTGGGTGCAAAAGCAGCTCTTTAAGTCCATTGGTGGCTCTTTATCTGCAGGCCTGCATGGAGATTGAAGGCATCATTGTGGAGAAGAAGCAGCTCCTAAAGCAGTGGAACAGCAGCCTACTAGGGATGAGAATGCGGGACGAGGCTTTAACTGCGATACGAGAAGTGCTGAGGTATTGGGGGTCACGCCTAGAGTTGGTGATAGTATTCTGTAACTTACCTGTGCAGCCTTTAAGCGCTAACTATAGATAGCGTCAATTAGAAGCACATAAGGGCTCTTATTGGTAGGCCAATTGACTCCTAATTTAACAATTGAGTTAAACATGGAACTGGTACTACTAGAGCGCTACAGAGTCCCAAAGGAGACAGTCCCTGTTCAAAAGAGCTTACAGTCTAAACAGACAAACAGGATGCCAGGGCGGGGGATACAGTTAGGGGGGATGGGTAATCTGCTGGCTAGGATGGTGAGCAGTGGGCATTGGGGAGCTGGGTAACAAAAAGGTGGGGTTTCAGTCTACTTTTAAACAAGGGAAGGGAAGGGGCATGATGGTTGCACTCAGGTAGTCTGGAGTTAGCAGTGGAGGAAAAGGATACAGATATTATGGTTTGGTCAAGGGTCATGGATTTGATACTCCATCTTTCAGTGGGTAGAACCAAAAGTATTTACATATACTATGTGTAGGATTTTGTTTCTCTGCCTAGTGGGCTCACAATCTACGTTCTATACCTGGAGCATCGGAGGGGTAAGTGACTTTCCCAGGGTCACAAAGAGCCGTAAGGGGAATCAGACCCAGATCCCCTGGTTCTCATCCCACTGCACTAAGCATTAGGTTCCTCCTCCACTTCATTCAGTTTGATGTACCACCTTTTAGTTAAAAATACAAACAAACCACTAAGGCAGTTCACATTGAGGAGGAAACAGACTGTGTCTGAATTCAAGAGGGCCTGGGATAGGCAGGTGGGGTCTCTCAGAGAGAGCAGAAGAGATATAGGTTACTGCGGATGGGCAGACTAGATGGGCCTTTTGGCCTAGAAGACAAGAATAACAAAAGGAGGGAGTAGAGAAAGAAAGAGAGAAGGGATGCCTATGACATTGCGCCCCACATATCAACCTAAGTAAGAAAAAAAGTCTCCAATACTGACCTCAATTTAAAGTGTAATTGTTCAATACGTAATTCAAGAGGGGCCGGGGGAGGGGTCAGTCAGTAACTTTTTCACTGGGATTCACTGTTACGGACATGATAAGCATCGAGTGGCTGCACATATGTACTGTGTCAGCCACATCCAGACCCAGAATCAAAATCAATCACTGTAAGGAATTAGGGCTATTCAGACACCAGGGCCCAGATTCTACAAAGTGAGTCCTGATTTTAGGCAGCTGTAGGCGTCCTACAGCTGTCTAATCAGCCAATCGGGATGCACGTTTTTTAAAAAAATGCTCCCCAGGCAGGCCGCCTATATTGAAGGCGCCTCCGGGAGCCTAGAGAGGCCCGCAAGACGCCTAAGCTCGTCTAAAGGCCTTAGGCGAACCTAGGTGGCCCTACGCGTCTCACTAGTAGAGAAAGAGACGCTTAAAATGTAGGCCAGCAAAATGCTGGTCTACATTGTAAGTAGACGCGGCCACTATACTGATTGAGGCAAGGGATCTCCCTGCTGCAATAAGTATAGTGGCCGCGGCCGCCTGTCCCATCACCGGCAGGAGGATGCCAACTCCTCCTGTCGGAACCCCGAAACCCCCCTCCCCCCAAACTGGTAATCGCCGACAGGTGGATGCCCAACTCCTCCTGTCCGAACCCCGGACCCCCCCTCCCCCCCAAATTGGTAATCGCCGACAGGAGGATGCCCAACTCCTTCTGCCGGAAAGCCCGACGACCCCCCCCCCCGACTAATCTCCCTCCCTCCAACTAACCTTTAAATGTTGGTTGGCTGGACGGGTCTTGCTGCCGTCCAGCTGACAGGCCCGCCTCGTGGAAATGAGACGGGCCCGCCCCTTCCCGGCCCATCCCTGCTAAATCTAAGGCCTGATTGGCCCAGGCTCTAGAAGCCTGGACCAATCAGGCCTTAGGCATAGAGGGTCTGCCCATCCCCACTAATCTTAAGGCCTGATTGGCCCAGGCTAGGGAGGGAGATTAGTTGGGGAGGGGTTGTCGGCTTTCCGGCAGGAGGAGTTGGGCATCCTCCTGTCGGCGATTACCAGTTTGGGGGGGAGGGGGGGTTCGGGGTTCCGACAGGAGGAGTTGGGCATCCTCCTGTCGGCGATTACCAGTTTGGGGGGCAGGGGGGGTTCGGGGTTCTGACAGGAGGAGTTGGGCATCCTCCTGCCGGTGATGGGACAGGCGGCCGCGGCCGCTATACTTATTGCAGCAGGGAGATCCCTTGCAGCGATAAGTGTAGCGACTATGTCTAATTTAACCTGATTCTCTAACCGGCGTCTGTACCATGGACGTCGGTTACAGAATCGGGGTTTAGTGTAGGACCGATTCTGTATAGGACACCTCTCCTGGGCGTCCTATACAGAATCAGGGTCCAGGTGCTCGTTCCAAAAAGTCTAGGGATCATGATTCAAGCCATTGCTGACACCTGTGTGTCTCCTTTGCTTCTGCTCTGCTCCTGCAGTGAGGTTCAGCATCTCCTGCAGACCTTGGAATCGGAAATCGAGGGCTACAAGCGGTCTGCCATGAAGGAGGAAGAGAAGAATGAACGCCTTGCCGTTGCCCTGAATCGTGCCGAGAGCGAAGTGAATATAAACAAGAAGCTGCTGACACTGACTTTGAACAAACAGGAGGCCCTGAAAGTCGAATTCACCACATACACACGCACGCTGCATGAGACGGAGCACACTCTGAACAAAGTCATGATGGTAAGAGCTAGATGCACCTCGAGACTCTCCTTTCTCTGCTTTCCATCCTAGGCTTTGATTTCTTTCCAGTTTATGACAGCATAAACTAAACTAAAACTAAAGCTTAACTTTGTATGCTGAGTCGTCATTCTGAAAAGGCTCGACTCGGTTTACAGCAATTAAATAAACTTTTTTTTAAAAAATCTTTTATTTTTCAAAGTTAACAAGAATGCAGTACAGTATTTTTTTTTTTATAAATCTTTATTCATTTTTACCTCTTACAACAAGTGTATCAATAAATTAACAATTGAAATTTAAATACATCACTTGAACATCTGTCATATTAACAATAATACATAAAATTTAATCCCTTCCCTCCCATCCCAACCATAACATATACAATCAGAAATATCCTATGTAATATTCTTTTTAACTTATCCAATCTGAATACCCCCCTTCCATCCTTTCACTTGCATTGTACTTATATTGGAAAATGGTATCTATTCATTTCAATATGTTGTTAATGGCCCCCATATCTCTTTACATTTGTTATAATTCCCTTTTTGCAGTACAGTATTTACATAAACAGCATTATCCCAGGACAAGCAGGCAGGTATTCTCACTAGTGGGTGATGTCATCCGACAGAGCCCCGATACGGACGTCTCACAAGCATGTCTTGCTTGAAGAAACTCAGACGTTTCGAGATGCCCGCACCGCGCATGCGCCAGTGCCTTCCCGCCCGATGGTCTGGGCGTGTCTCCTCAGTTCTTTTTCTTCCGCGGAGCTGAGAAGTTTACTTCAATTCTGTGCCCATTGAATCTGTTTTTTGCCTTCTGCATCGCCGCGGGTTGAGTTCTTTTTGCTCTTCCGTGCGTTTGTTTCTTTCTTTGATTTCTTTTTTAAAAAAAAAAAAAAATTTTTTTCCTTCCGACACCGGGTCGGCTGCGTGGCTTGGGCCATGACATAAATCTCTCTCTCCCACCTTCCCTCCCCCTGGGGGGGGGTGCAATATAATAAGTTAAATAAACTGACACGAAACACGGACCGTGTCGGGTCAAGTTAATCAACCCTTTTGGGAAGAATCTCTTGCCGTTGTGATATCCCCAGTGGTTGTGCGCTGTTCCAGCCCCACTTTTTTTGGGGGGGGGCTCGGATCGGTTTTCGTGAGGCTTTGTTTCCTTTTTTGTGTGAGCCACAATATCTTGCCAGAGCTCGCAGATGTATAAATCAGAATCTATTTCCTGTCCCTTCCCGTGAACATATCCGACAGGCAGTTTTCTCTGTATTTAGCCCCCATTTCTGGAATGCGCTTCCAACATCTATGAGACTTTATACATTGCTAGATAGATTCAAATCTGAGTTAAAAACATTGCTCTTTGCTAATGCCTATTTCCCTAAGCTTTTTGTAAATATTCCATTTTATTTGTTGAAGTGATTTGTCAGCACGCAAAGTCACTTAGGCCTATGTTCTATAAACCATGGCCTAAGTTGAGCACCGGTAAGCGTCATACCAGCACCTAACTTAAGTGGAAAAAAACATTTAAAAACGATTAATATCATTTCTTTTTTAAATGTTGGCGCCTGCATCGCAGCTAGGAAGGTGCTTTATGACTCCTAACTCCACTGTAGTCATGGCTAATGCTGGAAATGGCGTTGGGCATTGTAAAGGGCCTCCGTAGCCTCAATTCATGGGAAATGTGGCCTACATTTCCTGCGCCTACCTTTCATGAAGCTGCGATTGGCGGATGGCAGCGCCGTTTATAGAATCCGGGCCTTAGTCCCCTTTCCTTTTTCCTTCAACATTTGTAGTTCTCCCTCACTTCCATGTCTTTCATATCACATCTCCTTCTCCGTTTCCTAAATTTTAGTATTGTAAGCCAGGATAGCAAATGAAAAAAAAAGAAAACAACTTGGATGTATAATGTTCCATCCCCCTTCCCACTCCTTTGAGCAGGGTATGCAAGAAGCCCATGGGAAATACAAAGAGAAAAAGTCATCAACCGGAGTTTTGGTGATTTTTTTTTTAATTTTTATTTATAAAATTTTCATTCTTACAATAAATGAATAGCATAATATTTAATTTATAATAATTATAGTTGTATGTACAATATCATATCATATATATTGAATCCCTTTCCCCTGTTATTTGTTTTTTCATTTTTTTCTCATATTAATTTCTATATTTCCCTCCCTAACCCTATATTATTATTATCAATGTGTTAAGATATCTGATTTTTTTGATTTGGTGATTTTTAAATACTGTTTTTTGCACCAAGAAGATTTAACCCCCACCTCCCTCCCAAATTCATATACAACTAATATATACCACATGAAAATAATATCTTACGACAGTCATCTATATATTCTTAATGGAAAAACAAGAAATCCCCCCCAAATCCACATGGGAAAAGTGTAACTTATTCATTACTTGGTGTATGATATTGAAAATTTTTCAAGTGATGTTGGTTGATATTTACTGTACAGTTGATGTAAGTTTAAAAATGAATAAAGAAATTATAAAAAATAAAAATAAAAAATACTGTTTTTTGCAAACATTTTCAGAATAGCCACGCTAGTAATTTGCTTCTAACATTTTTTAGTTAAGTGTTTATTTATTTATCACAGAAGGTCTCTGGAGCCCTCTGCTCCGAACCATAGTGACGTTCATGTGGTCCTCTGTGCGACACACGCGTCCAGGGTGTGTCTTCAACTCATGCACCATTATAACCACTGACTCTACAGAAGGAGAACTCTCCTGAACTCTTCCTACTTGGTTCCCTTATTGGCTTTGTGTTGGGTTTTTCTCAGAATCGGGCACTGCGCCGGAGTGAACTATCGGTCATTCGCAAACAGATAGAACAAGAATCACAAACCAAAACGGCACTGAACAACCAGATACTGGAGAAGCTGCAGGACAAGATGATGATGCATAAAGCAGCCAAGTTCTCCTTCCTCACAATTCAGAAATTTCGCAAGCAGAAGTTTGAGCAGGTACCTGATTCCAAAGACACTCACAGCTTCTCCTCAAATCACGCAGCAGACACTGGTCGTTCTGTGTAGCAGAGATTAGGCTGTTTATTTATTTACCTTTCTATGCTGTTCTCCCAGGCAAGCTCAGAACGGTTTACATGAATTTATTCAGGTACTCAAGCATTTTTTCCTCTGTCCCGATGGGTTTACAATCTATCTAATATATGTGAAGCAATGGGGGGATTAAGTGACTTGCCAAGGGTCACGAGCAGCGTGGGTTTGAACCCACAACCTCAGGGTGCTGAGGCTATAGCTTTAACCACTGCGCCACACACTTCCCGGTGGTCTGATCCTTTGCTACATGGCTCAGCAAAGACTGAGGAGCATTTACAGTCCTTGGGAAGTCCCAGCTATTATGCAACAGTGACACCTAGAAGCTGGGTTTAGTGCTGAGAATTGCAAGGCTTTGGAAAGAGCCTGGTGCCTGGACCCCCCCCCCCAGCCAAAGATTGACAGTGCAACTACTGGGCTATTGAATTAGAAGGGATATAAATCAAGTAAAAATTGTCAGCTAGCTGCAAATGAATCTCATGATGCCAAATCATAGCTCGTCGTGTTCCAACTGAGCAGGAGCCCTAGAGGAGGAGGAGGAGGACATTAGGTCATTGTTGAGATGGCCTAGGGAAATCCACTGCTTCTTTAGCACTCTCCAGACCAGTAGAGGTTAACTTTACGAATGGGTATATATCTAATCATGACCAGCAGGTGGAGACTGAAAACAAAACTTTGGGACAGTATATCCTAGCCCCTCCTCTCTATTTCCCTCAGTCTTCTTTCAGTCTCCAGCAGGTGTTGAGTGATCTGTACCCATCTCCCTTGGTAGGGCTGTTGGAATTTGTTTAGGGGGTTTATTGTCCCTGTTTTTAGCCGGACGGAGCTTGGGCGGACTCTGTTTGGGGGTTCGTCCGACCTCGGGGGTGTCAAACCCGGCGGGTCACGAGCGGGGTCCCTCCCCCCACTTCCTCCACCTCCCCACATTTTTTTAGAGGAGCCTCAGCAGTAAGCCTTGCCCCCTAAATCAAGCAAGGCTATTGCTTTGAGAGCCTGTGGAGTCTGTTCTGTAAAAAAAAAAAAAATCCTGAGGTAGTGCTGGTCTGGAGGGTTGTATCCCTTTAAGAAAACTGTATTTTACTGTATTTTTTCAACTAACCGGCACTTTTTTGCAGCTAGGTCGCGTATGGAGCAATGAGCACTTCTAAAGGGAAAAAGTGCTCATTGTGCTCCAGACGCGAGGCACTCGCGGCCGGCCTGTGCAAGCGGTGTTCAGGCCGGTGCGGTGGAGGAGCTCCGTCGGCAGCGGCTGCAGGCGCCCAGAGCTCCCCGCCGATGGTGCCTCGCGAGTCGGCAGGGAACGGTGGGGAAGCCCGGTCTTCTTCGTCCGCCCACGGAGGGATTCCCCAAACCGCCGACGGTCGGGTTTTAGAGGATTCCCTCTCAGCTGATTTTTTGACAGCTGATGCCGGCTTGCCTGCTTTAGCGGCTGAGACTATTCAGGTCTCTCAGCCGCTTCAGGCTATGGAGGGAGCTTTTTTGGCGGGAAAACCGCCATCTTCTCTGTCTGGCCCCTCCATTTTGTCTTCCACCTCAGGTGACCTTCCCCCTGTTTTGACTATGCAGGGGCAAGGTTCTGCTGGGTCCCCTGCTGTGGCAGGGAGTCCCTTGGGACCCTCGGGGGGTTTTTCTCCTGACTTTTTCTTTTCTTTATGCAGAGCCTATTTTCAGGCGGCTGGGGGTCCCGGTTGCGCCCAGGGGGTTTCGGGGAGTGGGTTTTCCTCCGCGCTCCCTGCGGCTTTGCCTCTTTCGTCTGGCGTGACGTCCCCTCCGCCGCCTCCCTTGTCCAAGCGTCCGAGGGTGTCGTGGGACGAGAATTTGTGGTCGGAGGAACGGGTCGGTCTGGAGGAGGACCTGGACCCTTCTGAGGAGTTCCAGGACTCTCTGGAGGGGACGGAAGCTGGCGGCGGGTTGTCGGATTTCCCGTTCTCCAGTGACGAGGCGTCCGTGGTGCGCCTTTTTCAGAAAGATGAGCTGCCTGACCTTATTCAACAGGTTTCTTCGGTTTTGCGTTTTGAGGACGCGCCGCCGGAGACTCCGCGTGTGGGGGACCCCCTGTTACGGGGGATCCGTTCCGTTTCCAGCTCTTTTCCTATGCATCAGGATATTCGGGATATTATTCTGGAGCAGTGGAAAACGCCGGAGACGCCGTTTCGGCTGGCGCGCAGCATGGCTCGCCTGTATCCCATTCCTGAAGGGGATCGGGCTACGTTAGCTTCGCCAGTCGTGGATGCGGTGGTCTCGGCAATTTCCAAGCGGCATACCGTGCCTGTTGAGGGCGGTTCTGCCTTGCGGGACTCTGAGGAGCGCAAATTGGAGAGCATCCTTAAGAAAAATTTTCAGGTCTCTGCCTTTGGGGTCCAGGCGGCTATTTGTGGGGGACTGGTCGCTCGCGCCGTGTTTCGGTGGGCGGAGCGGGTCTTGGATCGAGAGTCTGACGACTGGTCTCTGGTGGATCAGGAGGTAGCGAAGATTGAGATGGCGGCCTCATTCCTCTCAGATGCTCTATATGACTTGGTCCGGATCTCGGCTAAGTCTATGGCTTTTGGCGTGGCCGCAAGGCGTGTGTTGTGGTTGCGCGCTTGGGCGGCGGATGCTGCGTCCAAAGCTAAGCTTACTAAATTTCCCTTTCGGGGGTCGTTTTTGTTTGGAGAGGACTTGGATAAGTTGATTCAGACTCTGTCGGACTCGAAAGTTCCCCGTCTGCCGGAGGACCGTGCCCGCCCGGCGTCTCGGGGGGGTGCGGCCCGGGGGCGTTTGCGGGACTTTCGCAAGTATCGCCCTGGGCGTGGGGCTGCTTCTTTCCAGTCTCCGGGATTTTCCCGGGGTCGGTTCTTCCAGCGCATGCAGCCCTTTCGGGGGGCCCGTCGGGGGGCAGGGAATCCCTCCGCCGGTTCCCCCGCTTCCCGTCCTGCACAATGACGCCTTGCCGGCGCCCCCTTTGGTTCCGGTGGGGGCCCGGCTGCGCGAATTTTTCCCCAAATGGGCCGAGATCACGTCCGATCAGTGGGTCCTGGAGGTGGTGCGGGACGGTTATGCCCTGGAGTTCGCCCGCTCTCTGCCGGATTTTTTCCTCGCTTCTCCATGTCAGACTCCGGGGAAGACGCAGGCTTTTCGCCAGACCCTTCAGCGCTTGCTAGATCTCAGGGCAGTTGTTCCGGTGCCCCCTCCGGAGTGGGGCACGGGCAGGTACTCCATTTACTTTGTGGTGCCCAAGAAGGAGGGGACCTTTCGGCCCATCCTCGATTTGAAAGGGGTCAACAGGGCTCTCAAGATTCCCTCTTTCCGTATGGAAACTCTGCGGTCGGTCATTCTGGCGGTTCAGCCGGGGGAGTTTCTCACTTCTCTCGATCTGACGGAGGCCTACTTGCATGTTCCCATTCGGGCCTCTCATCAGCGTTTCCTGCGCTTTGCGATCTTGGGTCGGCACTTTCAGTTCTGTGCGCTTCCCTTTGGGCTGGCCACGGCTCCTCGGACGTTCACCAAGGTGATGGTGGTCGTCGCGGCAGCCTTGCGGTCGGAGGGCATCCTGGTACACCCCTACCTGGACGACTGGTTAATTCGGGCAAAGTCGTGGCAGGAAAGCTCCCGGGTTACTGCTCGGGTGGTGGAGTTTCTCCGGTCGCTGGGCTGGGTGGTCAACCTTTACAAGAGTCGGTTGGTCCCGGCTCAGCGTCTGGAGTACCTAGGGGTGCTGTTTGACACCTCCTTGGGGAAGGTCTTCCTCCCAGAGGGCCGGGTGAGCAAATTGCAATCTCAGATTCGCCTGCTTTTGGCGTCCCGGTGTCCTCGGGCGCGAGATTTCCTCCAGGTCTTGGGGTCGATGGCGGCGTCCCTGGACGTGGTGAGGTGGGCGCGGGCCCACATGCGTCCTCTCCAGTATGCTCTGCTCCGGAGGTGGTCTCCCCAGAGGCACGGGATGGATGTTCCGGTCCCCCTGCGAGGCTTGGCGCGCTGCAGTCTGCGTTGGTGGCTCCAGACCCCTCACCTAGTTCAGGGGGTGGGTCTGGATCTCCCGCAGTGGACGGTGCTCCTGACGGATGCGAGTCTCCTGGGTTGGGGGGCTCAGTGTTTGGGTCACTCAGCTCAGGGCACCTGGTCCGCGGAGGAGGCCGCCTGGTCGATCAACGTGTTGGAGACCAGAGCGGTCCGTCTGGCGCTGTTGGCTTTCCACTCCCTGTTGCTGGGCAAGTCGGTCAGAGTGCTGTCGGACAATGCCACGGCGGTGGCTTATGTCAATCGTCAGGGGGGCACCAAGAGCACTCAGGTGGCGCAGGAGGCGGCTCTGCTCATGGTTTGGGCGGAATCCCATCTGCTGGACCTCTCGGCCTCTCATATAGCCGGAGTAGAAAATGTTCAGGCAGACTTCCTCAGTCGTCACTTCATAGATCCAGGAGAGTGGTGTCTCGGCGCCGAGGCGTTTCAGTTGATAGTGCAGGCTTGGGGGCAGCCCCTGATGGACCTGATGGCCACGGGTGGCAACGCCAAAGTGCCCCGCTTCTTCAGTCGTTGCAGGGACGGTCTGGCCGAGGGTCTGGATGCTCTGGTCCAGCAGTGGCCAACGGAGGGGCTGTTGTATGTGTTCCCTCCTTGGCCGCTGGTGGGCAGAGTGCTTCTTCGCATTGTTCACCATCCGGGTTTGGTGGTGCTGGTGGCACCGGATTGGCCTCGCCGTCCGTGGTATGCGGATCTGGTGAGGCACCTAGTAGCGGATCCTCTTCCTCTGCCTCTCTCGGACGACCTTCTGATGCAGGGTCCCATTCCCATGTTCGACCCGTCTCCCTTCTGTCTTACGGCGTGGCTCTTGAAAGGGGTCGCCTTAGCAAGAAGGGATATTCAGACAAGGTGATCTCTACACTGTTGGGGTCCCGGAGGCTTTCTACCTCTCGGGCTTATGTGCGGGTTTGGCGTCTCTTTGAGGAATGGTGTCGGGCGCGGGGAGTGACCTCTTTTCGCGCTTCTCTGTCTAACATTCTGGAGTTCTTGCAGGATGGCCTGGATAGAGGCCTGGCTTGGTCTTCTCTCCGGGTTCATCTTGCGGCCCTGTCGGCCTTTCGAGGGTTGGTGTCAGGTCAGCGTTTATCGGCTCTTCCTGATGTGATTCGGTTTTTGCGGGCGGCCAAGTTGCTTAGGCCTCCCCTACGGCCCTCGGTTCCCTCTTGGGATCTTAATCTGGTTCTCTCTGTTTTGGTGCGTCCGCCTTTCGAGCCCTTGGACGACTGTTCTTTGAAGGACCTTACTTTGAAGGCGGTCTTTTTGGTGGCCATTACTTCTGCTAGGCGTGTTTCTGAGCTGCAGGCTTTCTCTTGTAGGGCTCCCTTCTTGGAGTTTTCTAGGGAGCGGGTCGTCTTGCGGCCTGTTCCTTCTTTTCTGCCGAAGGTTGTTTCTCCTTTTCATGTCAATCAATCGGTGGTTCTCCCGGTCTTGGGTGGTCGGGAGGGCTCTTCTGAGCAACGGCAGCTGCGCAAGTTGGATGTCGGTCGGGTCCTTCGCTCTTATGTGCAGCGGACCCAGGAATTCCGGAAGTCCGATCATCTCTTTGTCCTCCTGGCGGGTCCTCGTCGGGGAGCGGGCGCTTCTAAGGCTACTATTGCGCGCTGGATCAAGGAGACGATTGCTTCCGCTTATCTTCTGAAACAGCAGCCTGTTCCGGAGTTTCTCAAGGCTCATTCCACTCGGGGTCAGGCGGCTTCTTGGGCTGAGTCGTCGCTCGTGCCTCCAGTGGATATTTGTAAGGCTGCGGTTTGGTCCTCCTTGCATTCCTTTGTTCGTCATTATCGGGTTGATGTGCAGGCGCGTCGGGACGCGGTGTTCGGTGAGCGTGTACTGGTATCGGCCCTTCGGGGGGTCCCGCCCGTGAGAGGGACTGCTTTGGTACGTCCCATTCGTAAAGTTAACCTCTACTGGTCTGGAGAGTGCTAAAGAAGGAGAAATTAGGTTCTTACCTGCTAATTTACTTTCTTTTAGCTTCTCCAGACCAGTAGAGGTCCCCACCCTGTCTGTTGTTGTTGTTGTTGGGGCTGTTGCGCGGGCAGTTTTTGGTTTTTGCTGCGGGTTCTAGTATTTTTCTAGGGCCGGGGAGAATTGAAGAACAGCGGCTGTGGCTCGGCTGGCTTAGCTGGCGAGCTGTGGGGACATTCTTCCTTCGGGAATTTCTCCTCTGCATTTTCCAACAGCATTTTGGGTATGTTATTTGTTACTCCTTTCGGAGTATTGTTTTTTCTCTCTGTTGTTTTCCAGTTCTTGGTTCTGCTTGGCTATTCGGCAGACTGAGGGAAATAGAGAGGAGGGGCTAGGATATACTGTCCCAAAGTTTTGTTTTCAGTCTCCACCTGCTGGTCATGATTAGATATATACCCACTCGTAAAGTTAACCTCTACTGGTCTGGAGAAGCTAAAAGAAAGTAAATTAGCAGGTAAGAACCTAATTTCTCCTTATTCCTAGGATAAGCAGCTCAAAATCTGTTTTACTCTTTGGGATCTTGCTAGGTATTTGGGTCCTGGGTTGGCCACTGTTGGAAACAGGATCCTGGGCTTGCTCTGTCCCAGTATGTCAAGGCTTTCGTTCTTAATTAGGATTCAGAGGCAACTGGTTTCTTTATGCTTTTTCCCCTTTAGGAGATGCGGTTTTCTAAACAAGAGAATGAAACAGCCCATATAGTTCTGGAGATCAACCACACTAACTCCAGACTGACCATACTCCAGAAGAAACTGTCAGAGCTAGACCAGGAGATCCAAAGCATAAATGAGACAATTTCTCGCAGTGAGAGTGAGATTGCGAAGCGCATTATCATCATTGATCATAACCAGTCTGCCATACACAAACTCAGCAAGCTGATCGAAGCAGCCTTGGACCGTTCAGGGGTAGGTGCTTACCAGTTACTAGTGCCTAGAATGGGCATTGGTGTGTATGTGGGGGGGGTGGAACAAACTGTTGCCTGTGGAGTCGTGCTGCCTGATTCACGATTCGAATCGATTCACCAATTCACTTCGGGTGAATCAATTCGAATCGGTTCAAAACAAAAAACAATCAGCTTCCCGATTCGTCTGACCCTTCCCCCTCGCCCCTAAAGCAGGAGCAGCAGCGCTGCTGTTGCTGGACAGCCGCTGCCGCACCCACTTTAGAGGGCGAGGGTCAGTTGGGAAGTGCTGCTGTTGGCTTCCCCCCCCCTGGCGTCTGGCTTCCACCCCCTGGCCTCCTGCACTGTTTACCTTCATCAAAGGAGGGGGCGGGACCGCGACGGAGGAAACAGCTCCGAAGCAGTACAAAGATCGCTAGTACCGCGATCTTGTTTGCAGGCTGTTCCTTGAAGGTAAGCAATGTGGGGAGGCCAAGGAGGAAGTCGGACCCCAGTAGGAGGCCAGGGAGAACATGCAGGCCTTCCGGGGGGGGAGTGGTCAGTCCTTCAGGTTGGGGGGTGGGACAGGCCTTCAGGGGGGACAGGCAGGCAGGCCTTCGGGGGTGGGATGCAGGCTTTTAAGGGGGGAACAGACCTTCAAGGGGGGGAAAGGCCTTCAAGGGGGACAGGCAGGACTTCAGGGGTGGGATAGGCCTTCAAGGGGGTAACAGGCAGACCTTAAGGGGGGACAGGCAGGCCTTCAGGGGTGGGATGCAGACCTTTAACGGGGGGACAGGCCTTTAAGGGGGGACAGGCAGGCAGGCCTTCAGGGGTGGGATGCAGGCTTTTAAGGGGGGACAGGCCTTCAAGGGGGGGAAAGGCCTTCAAGGGGGACAGGCAGGACTTCAGGGGTGGGATAGGCCTTCAAGGGGGTGACAGGCAGACCTTAAGGGGGGACAGGCAGGCCTTCAGGGGTGGGATGCAGACCTTTAAGGGGGAGGGACAGGCCTTTAAGGGGGGCAAGCCTTTTTTTTAATTCTTTATTCATTTTTGCATATTACAACAAGTGTATTAGATAAAATCATATGAACTTATAAATATACACTTGATTAACTCTTTTATAACACATTAAATATAACATTTCATTACATATTTATATTCTATAATATCTTGAATATTATGTAATACACCTAATATCTAAACAAGCCTTTAAGGGGGTGGACAAGCCTTCAAGGGGGAAACAGGCCTTTAGGGGTGGGTGCAGGCCTTTGGGGGTGACAGACCTTCAGGGGAGGGGGCCCTGGTGTAGAAGTACACAGAGGGAGGAAAGGAGGGTTCAAAGACATATGCATATGCCAGATTTTGGGGAGGAAGAAATGGGTCTGAAAATAGAGGAGAGGAAGAGAAATGATGGACAATGGGATTTAGGGAGAGAAGTTGGACACAAGGGATGGGGTGGAGGGGGGTTAGAGATACTGGATAGGAGGATAGTTGGGAAAAGAAAGGGAGAGATGGTGGACCCTGGGGTGGTGGGGAAGGAGGGAGAGATGCTGGATGAAAGGGTAGTTAAGAAAAGGTGGATCTGGGGAGGGAGACGAAAAAAAGGAAAGATGCCAGACCTCCAGGGGAGGACAGAGATGGAAGAAGGATGGTTAGCATGGAGAAAGAAGGAGACCCTGGCAAGCAATTTATCAGAAGACAACCAGAGCCTGGGACCAACAAGATTTGAATATTGACCAGACAACAAAAGGTAGAAAAATAATTTTATTTTTTTTTTTGTGATTACAGTATGTCAGATGTGAAATATGTATCCTGCCAGAGCTGGTGTTAGACTGCAAACATAAGCTAGGATTTAACAGAGAGAGGAAGTCTTTTTTCTGTTTTAAATTCTTTATTCATTTTTGCATGTTACAACAAAGAGGAAGTCTTTTTTGTTTGTTTATTTTGTTTACACCACAGCGCCAGTGTCATTAGGAGAAGGCAAAGGGGGTGAATAGGCTGTAAAATAAACCCACCAGGATGTTTGAATAAAAAAAAACAAAAAACACCCAATTGGGCAGGAAAATCGAATCGAAAAACCAATTCAATAGGCTGAATCGAATCAAATCAAAATTTTTTTTCCTGAATCGGGCAGCACTACTGTGGAGGGGGGGCCTTCTTGCCACTGACTGACTTGCCCATGGTGGGAGTAGACTTCTTGCCTATTGCAGTGATAGAGGAAGGGCTCTCTGCCACTGGCTGACTATTGCCCTTGGAAGGAGGGGCTCTTTGTGGGTAAGTTTGTTATTGCTTTCACTCACTAATATTGAGTTTTAGAGTAGTTTTGCTTCAGCTAAAAATTGTACATTGATACATGTTATAGATGTTATCCCAGGACAAGCAGGCAGGTATTCTCACTAGTGGGTGATGTCATCTGACAGAGCCCCGATACGGACGTCTCACAAACATGTCTTGCTTGAAGAAACTCAGAAGTTTTGAGATGCCCGCACCGCGCATGCGCCAGTGCCTTCCCGCCCGATGGTCCGGGCGTGTCTCCTCAGTTCAGGTAGCTAGCAGAGAAGCCAACCCAGGGGAGGTGGGTGGGACTTGAGAATAGCTGCCTGCTGTCCCTGGATAACAACTGTTATCCCAGGACAAGCAGGCAGGTATTCTCACTAGTGGGTGATGTCATCTGACAGAGCCCCGATACGGACGTCTCACAAGCATGTCTTGCTTGAAGAAACTCAGAAGTTTCGAGATGCCCGCACCGCGCATGTGCCAGTACCTTCCCGCCCGATGGTCCGGGCGTGTCTCCTCAGTTCTTTTTCTTCCGCGGAGCTGAGAAGTTCAACTTCAAGTCTGCACCCATTGAATCTGTTTTTTGCCTTCTACATTGCCGCGGGTTGGGTTCTTTGGCTCTCCCGTGCGTTTATTTCTTTCTTTGATTTCTTTTTTAATAAAAAAAAAAAATTTTTTTACTTCCGACACCGGGTCGGCCGCGTGGCTGGGCCCCGCGCCTTCGACCTTGCGGCGGAGCTTTTCCAGCCTATGTCCCGGCTGATCACCGGTTTTAAAAAGTGTAGCAAGTGCCAGCGCGCGATTTCGCTCACGGACCCACATCGACGCTGCCTCCAGTGTCTGGGTCCTGATCACTTTCCGAAATCGTGCCGGCCTTGCTCCACTTTGACGGTGCGAGCGTTTAAGCGCCGCTGCCTGCTTTGGGAGTCCATGTTCAAGATGGAAGCTTCGTTGAATCCTACAGCTTCGACATCGACTGGTGCTTCGACTTCCTCGACAAAGCCCTCTGCCTCCCCGGCTGCTTCGGGCCTTTTGAAACCAGCCTCGTTCACGCCGGTTTCGGCCTCATCCTCGGCGCCGGTGCCTTCCTCTGTCTCCTCGGAACAGGCACCGGACCCCATAGTTCCACCGGTGGTGCTTAAAGTGCCAAAGACTGGCAAGCAGAAGCACGCTGCACCGAAAGAGCGCGGAGACCGTGCGGAAGGGCCCCAGTTTGGTGCGGATCCCTCCATATCGGCTTCGTTGAAGTCCCTTCTGGAGGCTCAGTTTGTGGAACTCATGAACACCATGGGTCCCAGGCTGATTGCCTCGATCCAGGGTGACCACCCAGTTCCAGTCTTGAGGGGCGGGCCGCCCCCTTCTCCTACTCCGCGTCGCACGACCTCGTTGCTCGGCGGGGAGGAGCGGCAGGCGGTGTCCGGCTCATCGAGGCGGGCCTCGGTTGGTGCCATGCCCCCCTTGGAGCCGATTCCATCTAGGAAGGCCTCTCCTGGAGATATGCCTCCCTTGGAACCGATTCTCTCGAGAAAAGCCTCCCTTAGTGATCTGCCTCCTTTGGAGCCTATTACTCCGCCCCATGACACAGTGTGGCGTCCACCTTCGAGGCCTCCCAGTCCTGGGCATAGCAGGAGGCAGGACGAGTTCTTCCGGACCCCCTATCAAGCCTGGGCGGCTTCTGGGGAGGCACCGAATCTTCCACCTCTTCGCTCGACAGCATTGAGTCCTAGCTGCTCCTTGGAGGCTTCTGGGGACCAGTATTCTCACAGGCGGGCTCGATCCCCGTCCAGGCATCGAGAGGGGCATCGATCCAGACATTCTTTGAAGCATTCCTCTCGACACTCGACAGTCTCGCCTCAGAAGAAGTTGCCACGGAAAGGATATTCTGCTTCGGATGGGTCTCCTCCTCCGGGACCGGAGTTCGAGGACCCTGAGGTTTTTTATTCGCCCTGTTGCTCACAGGCCTCGATGGAGCCCGAAGCCTCGACTTCTTCTAGCCCTTCTCGAAGACCGGCATTGGCGGACCAGTTGTCTTTTTCCTCATTTCTCAGACAAATGGCGGATGACATGGACATTACTCTCGATGCTGGATCTCGATACTCGAAGGAGTATCTCAATACCATGCACTTGCCCCGTCCTCCGGCCGAGTCCTTACGCCTACCCTTGCACAAGCTCCTCGATCAGACTTTCATGAGGTGCTTTGAATCTCCTTACTCTAACCCTGCGGTCCCTGGAAAGTTGGATACTCGGTACCACACGGTGCATCATAAGGGCTTCGAGGGACCTCAGCTTTCTCATCAGTCCCTCTTGGTCGAATCCTCGCTCAAGCGGTCTCATCCAGGCCAGGTGTATGCTTCGGTGCTTCCGGGCCGCGAGGGCAGAACCATGGATAAGTTTGGACGACGCAACTATCAGAATCTATCGCATCTATCAGGTACGTTAGATAGATTGTGAGCCCACCAGGACAGATAGGGAAAATGCTTGAGTACCTGATTGTAAAACCGCTTAGATAACCTTGATAGGCGGTATATAAAATCCAAATAAACTTTAAAAAAAAACTTAAAAAACTTAAAAATGCTATGATGACGTCCCGAGTCCTGAACTATAATTTCCACTTTGCCACCTATTTGGAATTTTTTCTACCTGTGCTTCGAAAATTCACGCCATACATCGAGTCCCAGGCTCGATTTGAGTTTGAGGAGGTGGTAGCTTCTTTGTCCCAGCTTCGTCTTCAGTTGATGCAATCGGCCTATGATGCTTTCGAGCTCTCGGCCAGAGCGGTGGCCTGCTCTGTGGCGATGCGCCGTTTGGCCTGGTTGCGGACCATTGACATGGACCCGAATCTTCAGGACCGCCTGGCTAACGTCCCGTGTGCTGGGGCGGATCTTTTCGACGAATCCATCGAGACAGTCACGAAGAAATTCTCTGATCATGAAAAGTCTTTCCAGTCCATTCTCAAGCCTAAGCCTCAGCAGTCTCGACCCTCTCGACCGTCATTGATCTATCAGCGGCGTTATCAGCCGAGGCAAGCTCCGCCTGCGAGGCAACCTGCGAAGCGGCAGCCCCCCCAAAAGGCTCAGCAAAAGTCCCAGGTGTCTACTGTCCCTAAGGCTCTTCAGCTTTTTTGACTGTCTCGTCGAGGGCATAACCAGTCTCGTTCTGCCTCCCCCTGTTTTTCCCATCGGAGGGCGCCTCCATCAGTTTTATCATCGTTGGGAGGCCATAACCACCGACCTCTGGGTCCTTACTATCATCAGGGAGGGATACTCTCTTCAATTCCATCGGGTCCCTCCGGACCACCCTCCAAGAGAGTATCCTTCCAACTTGACTCAGACCGCCCTTCTTCTTCAGGAAGCTCAGGCTTTGCTCCGGCTTCGTGCCGTCGAGCCAGTCCCTGTGGACCAACAAAACCAGGGGTTTTACTCCCGGTACTTCCTTGTTCCGAAGAAGACGGGTGACCTGCGACCCATTTTGGACCTCAGGGTCCTCAACAAGTCCCTAGTCAAAGAGAGGTTTCGCATGCTGACCCTTGCTTCTCTCTACCCCCTCCTCGAGCAGAACGACTGGTTATGCCCTCTGGATCTCAAGGAGGCCTACACTCACATTCCCATTCATCCGGCCTCTCGCAAGTTCCTCAGATTTTGGGTGGGAAATCTGCATCTGCAGTATCGAGTGCTTCCATTCGGTCTGTCCTCGTCTCCCAGGGTCTTCACGAAGTGTCTGGTAGTGGTGGCTGCGGCTCTCCGGAACCAGGGTCTTCAGGTATTTCCCTACCTCGACGACTGGCTCATCAAGGCTCCCTCGGCCTCGGAGGTCATCTCGGCGACCTTGTCCACGATTCTGTTCCTGCATAGTATGGGATTCGAGATCAACTTTCCCAAGTCTCATCTACAACCTACACAGTCGCTCCCCTTCATCGGGGCGGTCCTGGATACCATACGCCTCAGAGCATTCCTCCCGCCTCAGCGCATGGAGACTCTTCTTCATCTCTGCCAGTCTGTATCTTCTCGCCAGTCCATCTCGGCGAGACACATGATGGTCCTCCTGGGCCACATGGCCTCTACAGTTCATGTGACGCCTCTGGCCAGACTCCATCTCAGGATTCCTCAGTGGACCCTGGCATCTCAGTGGAGTCAGGTGTCGGATCCGTTGACTCGACACATCACCGTCACTCCTGCTCTTCGGCAGTCTCTGCTTTGGTGGATGACCTCTTCGAATCTATCCAGAGGTTTGCTGTTTCATTCTCCTCCCCATCAAAAGGTTCTCACAACCGATTCCTCGACCTATGCCTGGGGAGCACATCTGGATGGGCTTCGCACTCAGGGATTCTGGACCAGTGCGGACAGACTTCATCAGATCAATCTCCTGGAGCTCAGGGTCATCTACAATGCTCTTCAAGCTTTTCAACATCTGCTTCACGACATGGTGGTCCTCATCCGCACGGACAACCAAGTCGCCATGTACTATGTCAACAAGGAGGGGGGCACGGGCTCGGCCTGCCTCTGCCAGGAAGCTCTCAGAATCTGGGATTCGGCGGTTCGCCACAATGCCTTCCTCAAAGCTGTCTACATTCAGGGGAAGGACAATGTCTTGGCGGACAACCTGAGTCGTCTTCTCCAGCCTCACGAATGGACACTTCATTCCGAGCCTCTTCATCAGATATTTGCTCAGTGGGGGACGCCTCAGATAGACCTCTTTGCGGCTCCCCACAACTTCAAACTGCCTCAATTCTGCTCCAGGATCTACACTCCTCATCGTCTCGAGGCGGATGCCTTTCTGCTGGATTGGGGGAATCGCTTTCTGTATGCGTTTCCTCCCTTTCCTCTCATTCAAAAGACTCTGGTCAAGCTGAAGTCCGACCATGCCACCATGATTCTGATCACGCCTCGGTGGCCCAGGCAACCTTGGTTCTCCCTTCTACTTCAACTCAGCAGCAGGGAGCCGTTCCTCTTTCCAGTGTTTCCTTCACTGCTTACTCAGCATCAGGGGTCTCTGCTTCATCCCAACCTGCAGTCTCTCCACCTGACAGCTTGGTTCCTCTCAACATAACTCCTCGCCAGTTTTCCCAGGCGGTGAGGGATGTTTTGGAGGCTTCCAGGAAGCCTGCTACCCGTCAATGCTACTCCCAAAAATGGACTAGATTTTCCTCGTGGTGTGTTTCCAATTCTAAGGAGCCTCAACGAGCCTCCCTATCTTCTTTATTGGACTATCTTCTACACCTGTCTCAGTCTGGTCTCAAGTCTACCTCTATACGAGTTCACCTGAGTGCTATTGCGGCTTTCCATCAGCCTCTATAAGGGAAACCTCTCTCTGCTCATCCTGTGGTTTCCAGGTTTATGAAAGGACTTTTCCATGTCAATCCTCCTCTCAAACCTCCTCCAGTGGTTTGGGATCTCAATGTTGTCCTTTCTCAGCTTATGAAACCTCCTTTTGAGCCTCTTAACAGGGCTCCACTAAAGTTTCTCACTTGGAAAGTGGTTTTTTCTGGTGGCCCTCACGTCTGCTCGCAGGGTCAGTGAGCTTCAGGCCTTAGTGGCGGATCCACCTTTCACAGTATTCCATCATGACAAGGTTGTCCTCCGCACTCATCCGAAATTCCTGCCTAAAGTGGTCTCTGAATTTCATCTCAACCAATCTATTGTGCTTCCAGTGTTTTTTCCAAAGCCTCATTCTCATCCTGGAGAATCAGCTCTTCACACTCTGGACTGTAAACGTTCTTTGGCTTTCTACTTGGATCGCACCAAACCACACAGAACTGCTCCTCAACTTTTCGTCTCCTTTGATCCAAACAAGTTGGGACGACCTGTATCAAAGCGCACCATCTCCAACTGGATGGCAGCTTGTATCTCTTTCTGCTATGCCCAGGCTGGTTTGCCCCTTCCCTGTAAGGTCACAGCCCATAAGGTCAGAGCAATGGCAGCCTCTGTAGCCTTCCTCAGATCGACACCGATTGAGGAGATTTGTAAGGCTGCCACTTGGTCTTCGGTTCATACTTTCACCTCTCATTATTGTCTGGATACTTTCTCCAGAAGAGATGGACAGTTTGGCCAAACAGTGTTAAAAAATTTCTTCTCCTAAGTTGCCAACTCTCCCACCATCCCATGAGGTTAGCTTGGAGGTCACCCACTAGTGAGAATACCTGCCTGCTTGTCCTGGGATAAAGCAATGTTACTTACCGTAACAGTTGTTTTCCAGGGACAGCAGGCAGCTATTCTCACGTCCCACCCACCTCCCCTGGGTTGGCTTCTCTGCTAGCTACCTGAACTGAGGAGACACGCCCGGACCATCGGGCGGGAAGGCACTGGCGCATGCGCGGTGCGGGCATCTCGAAACTTCTGAGTTTCTTCAAGCAAGACATGCTTGTGAGACGTCCGTATCGGGGCTCTGTCGGATGACATCACCCACTAGTGAGAATAGCTGCCTGCTGTCCCTGGATAACAACTGTTACGGTAAGTAACATTGCTTTGCAAGCCATCCTCAGGGAGCTGCTTCATGCCACCCTTCTCTCATCAGCTCCCGTTTTAACCTTAGAACTTGGTTTTTTCCTTTTGCATAGAGCATTTTGGACCCCAGTTCGATTACAAAAGTTGGATAGCTCTAAGTCTAATAGATGCTGGCATTGTAATCTGGAAGCAGGGACTTTAGATCATTTAATATTCTATTGTCCCTGTATCATGGCTTTTTGGAAATCAATCTGGTCTCAAATTAATTGTTTATTAGAAAACCATGTAGCATTATCATATGATACAATAATGTTCGGGATGTCAATGAGAACAAAAAGTCAAATTTCATCAAGTAATTACATTACATTACATTAGGGATTTCTATTCCGCCATTACCTTGCAGTTCAAGGCGGATTACAAAAGAATTATCCAAGATGTATTACAACAAGAACTTACCAAAAAAAAAAAAAATTGGTCATTTTCAAAAAGAGTGAGAAATGGGTAAGGTTACTTGTTTGGGGTAGTTGGCTTTAGTGAGAGGTGGAGTTTGAGACTTGCGGTATTATTTCTTTTTTTAGAGTTTTCTTGAAGAGTATGGTCTTTATTTCTTTTCTAAAAGTCTTGTAGTCAAGGGATGGCCTGAGATGATCATGACAGGAGTCGCCATACAACATATTACTAGTAATTGGAAAAATTACAGTAGACTTAACTATACCTTCTGGTGGAATTCGTTATGCCACATTTACAAAATGGAAATAATTGCCATACAAAGAGGGAATTATAATAATTTTAAAAAAGATTTGGGGGCCATTGACAAGTGATTGCAATGATTAGACACCATTATTCATTGAAGGTACACTTGCACATGGGGGGGGAGGGGAGAAGGTATAAAGTTATATTAAGGTCTGATCAATTGATATTTATATGAAATTTTTGAATGTTTATGGGAGGGGAGGAGGGGAGGGTATAAATGTGTTTTTAAGAAGATGTTAAAAAGAAATACAAGAGATGTTTATAAGGTTTAAATGTTATAATATTGTATTCTTGATGTCAGATGGAAAAATGAATAAAGAATTTGAAAACAAAAAAACCTTAGGCCTGAGGGGGGGGGGGTTCTCCTCCTGTTCAGGATGGGGAGGGAGGGAGGGAGGGAAGATGTTCCTCTTCAGGGGGCCAGGCCAGTTTTAACTGAAAGCAAGTGGTGAATATCAGCCACAGATTACATTTCAGCCAAAACAGAAAGACTGGTTTCAACCATCCTCTCTCTAAATGCATGTTTAAGGGGGCAATTTTTCAAATAGCCCAAGATGTTGCATGCATGCTATAAGCACTCTTGTACCTTACTTTATGCTAAATTTCAAATACAAACTTTCCAAGTAAGTTTGTACCTGTTCTATGCAAGAATGCTCATGAAATGGTCATGTATACACCACTGTTTTCCCTCCCATAACCTACACACACTTCCAGGAATATTTCTCTACCTAGAACGATGCACAGACTTGTAGCTGGCAAGAGGGCACTATTCAGGGAGCAAATCCCGATGTGTTATGGCACACAATGTCATGAAAGACAAAGTGTCTGTGTAGTGTCTCGAGGTGGCTGAGAAACTTAATGGTGAAGAAGATGATGCTGGACTTTTTGTTGCTTGCACATCATTGACTTGCACATCATTGACTTCTACTTTTTCAGGGGGAGGTACTTGGACCCCTTGAAATCCAGGTCAAGAATTTAAGTAAAGATATTGAGGATTGCAGCTCGCAGACTATCTCCGTGCAGCAGTACTGGTTGCGGCTGCAGAATGAGCTGGTGAAACTGAGTCATGAGCGTGAGGAGCAGGAAGCGGCTGTGGAGATGTTGAAGAAGGAGCTGAACATTCGGCAGCAACAGAAAGTGCGCCTGGAGAGTGAGTGCAACGCCGTCAAATCTCCTCACCTTAGAACAGTGTTACTCAACTTGCTCCTGGAGCCAGTCAGAATAGCCCCAATCAGTGGCGTAGTGAGAGGCTCCTTGCATGTGCGTCCCTTCCCCCATATCTCTTTAACGTTCCCAGCGTGAGCAGCAACCCTGACCTGCTGCTAGCACCAGCGTAGGCTCTTCCTCTGATGTCACTTCCTAGGTACGGGTCTAGGAAGTGACATCAGAGGAAGAGCCAATGCTGGTGCGAGCAGCTGGTTGGGGTTGCTGGGAAGGGGTGAATATGCATGAAAGAAATTTGCATATAATGAAGGTAGTGTATGCAGATCAAGTTTATGCATATTTATTGTGGGCATCTTGAAAACCTGACTCCGGGACTGAGTTGAGAAACATGGCCTTAGGATGTCATCATTTTTAAAAAGAGAACATTCGGGTGGGGGGGAATTCTCTTACTGGCATTTTCATCAGCCGACGCCTCTGGAAATGGCGCCGATCACATGTTAATCACGTGAAGGCAACAGAAAATCACGGCCAATGTCAAAATAGGCTCCAGGAATGTAGGCCAGGGTTTTACTGGCATATGTTTCCAACGCCTACCTATCATGTGATTCGCGGCTAAGGGGGCGCATTCTGATGCCTAAAGCCACTTCCGGCATTGGTCACACCTTAGGCCTTAGGTGCCAGAAGGTGCCTCCATAGCTGCAATTCCAATGCTGCTGTGGGTGGCAAAGGTAAGACGCCAATTTCCTCTCTTAATTTCCTTTTACGTGGGCTTTTAGGGGTGTGAGACTCTTAAGTTAGGTGGGGGTAGGACGCCTACCTCCGCCTAACTTTGGGTGTTCTGTCGAGAATCTGGCCCTTGGTGTATACTCTAACACAGTGGTTCTTAAACTCATCCTGGGAGACCCCCAGCCAGTCGGAATTTCAAGATATCCCTAATGAATATGCATGAGAGAAATCTGCATGCCTAGTACCTACTTTATAGGCATACATACTAGTATTCATGAGGGATATCTGGCTAACATCTCTGGTTTATGAAATTAAAGAATTCTGTTAGCTATAGTGGCTTTACATTATGAAACTTAACCTGAATTGTATCCGGTGAATCCAGGCTCTTAGATCCTACAGTCGGTCATTGTGAGGGCAGAGTTCATGCAATCTTTCACTCTGAGTTGAAGCTGAAGAAATAGTTAGGAAACATAAGTAGTGAAATATCTTCTCAGTGAAGCAGCATAAATGTGCTTTATGTTGGCACCTCTTGTTATGACATGAAATATCTGCAAAATTGTGAATACTCATAGGTCTGATTGTTAGTGTGTGGCACAGTGGCTAAAATTACAGCCTCAGCACCCTGGTGTTGTGGGTTCAAACCCACGCTGCTCCTTGTGTCCCTGGGCAAGTCACTTAATCCCCCCAGGTACATTAGATAAATTGTTAACCCACCAGGACAGACACGGAAAAATGCTTCAGTACCTCCATAAATTCATGTAAACCATTCTGGGCAATCTGCATTGGAGAAGGAAGTGACATCACCAGAGTGAATGGGAGCTTAAGAGCAGAGCTCCGATCCCAGCAGGCGCAATTCCCCGAATATTAATAGCAAAATTACACTGTACTTTTTTTTTTTTTTTTTATAACGAGTATTCCTGATTGACAGCTCCCAGTGGCCATGAAGAAAAAAGTCAACAGAGGAAGGGTAGCACTGAGAGCTGGTAAGATGGTGGTCTGTGCTTCACGTGGTGCGGGATCTGTGGATGAGGCGGGCAGGCTGAGGAAGCCACATCTGCTAGCAGTGAGGAGTCGACTGCGATGGAGTGGAATGATAGCACTACACTCACGAAAGAGACATGAGAGAGTGATTGGAGGAGGCATAGGTGGAAACATCGGGAGTGGCAGCTCAGGTATGGGAGACCCTACAGGAATTCAGAACTGATATGGCAGATATGGGCATCCGGGTGAACACTATGGAAACCAGAGTGGAAACCTTTGAGGAAAATGTGACTGAAGTGCAGCGAGGATTCGAGGATATTCAGGGTGAATTTTAAGAGTTGCTGGAAAAGGTGGAGGACTTGGAAAACCACACCCATAGAAATAATCTGCGGGTGTGAGGGGTCCCAGACACAATCCTCTATCATGATGCGAGGGAAGTGACCATCCGGTTGTTGCAGTGGATTTTACAGGATGAGACTCTGGAACTGAGAATAGAGTGAGAGTACCAGGCTTTGGGCCCACAATCTGCTGAAAGACATTGTTGTGTTCCTGCAGAGTTTTGCCTTAAAGGATTACATGCTTAGGAGAGCCCAAGAACTTCCTGGAATAACTTGGGAAGGGCATAGACTGGAGCTTTAGCAAGACCTAGTGGCATCTTTCTAGAGGTGACGTGTCCTGACCAAATCACAGCTAAAATATAGATTGACCTTCCCTTTTGGGCTGTTGGTTATCAAAATGGAGTAAATACTAGATTCACTTCTTCAAGAGAGGCTCATGAATTTCTCCAAATGGAGAGGAACGAGATGATAGAGGATGGAGATTCTGCAGAGAGTGCATGATGGAGGCTAGTGGGTTTTCGCTGGCAGAAGGTGGAGAGGTGGACTGGGATTCCTGCTAGGCCCTCTGCTTCAGGATCTGATGGAGTAGGGCCTTGAAGATGGCTGAAAATGTGGAAGAACTTGGACAGAGTTATTGGCATGAGGCATGGGAGCCATATTTGATGGATGGGTGTGTACTTTGTAGGAGACAGGTAATTGGAGGGCTGTTGAAAGTGGATGAATGGTGAGAGGGATTGGATTAGTGGGTGCTGGGTGTGAGAAGACTTATTTGGTTGGAGGGAGGGGGATGTGAGCAGTAGGGGTGGAAGGATGGTTAGGAGGTGTTGGCTTGGTGAGCGGAAGTCCTTTATATGGCTTGTTGTGGAGAGGAGAGTGTGGTATATGGTGTGTTAGAATGTATGGTGATAGGGTTGGTATGAGCGATTGTGTTGGAAATCATTTTATGGGAAAAGATGTGATGGTAGATGAGTGGGCTATTGGGGATTGTCACTTGTGCAATGGTGAGAGATTGGCTTGATCCCACTTTAGAGGGATGGAGGGGTGGGTGTATGTGTGGGCAGGTATTTTTTTGGGGGGAGGAGTATAGGGTTGGACAGGTTGGTTCTGTGGAGGGGTGGGTAGGGAGGGTCATTCTGTAAGGCAGATCTTAAACGCTATATATGGTGGGTTATGGTTAGTCTCTTATGATGTGATCCTATAAGAAGAGTATTATATAGGTAGCTGTTGTGCCTAAAAGTGTTCATATGTTTTGTACAAGAAACTCACTTGCTCCTTAGTAGTGAAGGACTCACAGTTCCCAGTGACCTTCTGGGCTTCTAGGGAAGGCTGAGCAAAGAAGTGAGGAGTTGGTCTTTTGTTTGCAAAGGGGCTGCAAGTTGAGATCAAGCGGGTGCTCAGGGATCCTCGGGGGACTTATCTGATGGTAGTATTAATATTAGAGGGTGTTCTTTACACATTTGTTATGGCATACGCTTCCATTACTAAACAGGTTGACTTTGGGCAGGAATTGGTCTTCCAAAGAGGGATCTTTGCTATTAGGTGGTAACTTTAAATTAACAAGGATGTCATTTTTAGACAATTCTAGGAGGAATGTGGGATATGGGTAGAGGCACTGGGCAGTGTTCCCGCTAAGCTGCGTTGGCCTGCGCTCACGCACAAAATATTATATCGCAGCGCACAAGTTTCTCTTCACAGCGCACACACGCGTCGCAAAGGTAAGGGGAGGCTATAACAGCTCCTGCAGCTCTGCACTTCCCCACAATTGCCATGCTTCGGTTCCTCTTCTTCCTTCCTTCCTCCCCCCCCCCCCGCGGGACCCTGCGGCACCATCAACTCTTACTCCCTCTAATGTCGGCCCTGCAGCTCCAGACTTCCTCGCACCTTCTCCCCTCCCCCTTTGGATCGCTATTATTTTAAATGTTATAGCCGCAGAGCTGTATCCATCAGTGGAGATGTCTAACCTCGGCCTGCCCCGGAACTCTTACTGCAACAGTGACTTCCTGTTCCTGCCTAGACGGGCGGCTGCTGCAGTAAGAGTTCCGGGGCAGGCCGAGGTTAGACATCTCCACTGATGGATACAGCTCTGCGGCTATAACATTTAAAATAATAGCGATCCAAAGGGGGAGGGGAGAAGGTGCGAGGAAGTCTGGAGCTGCAGGGCCGACATTAGAGGGAGTAAGAGTTGATGGTGCCGCAGGGTCCCGCGGGGGGGGGGGGGGGGAGGAAGGAAGGAAGAAGAGGAACCGAAGCATGGCAATTGTGGGGAAGTGCAGAGCTGCAGGGAAGAGTGTTGCGGTACCCAGCTGGAGGGAGAAGGAAGATGAGGGAGGGAATTAAAGGAGATGCCAGGGCTTGGAGCATAGGAGGAAGGTATGCCAGTCTAAGGGAAAAGGAAGGGGGAGATGTGAGAGCATGGAGGGGGAACGAAAGATGGAAGAAAAGGAAAGGAGAGAGATGCCAGAGAATCAGGGAAGGGGAGATACCAGACTATGAGGAGAGGTGTGGGAGAGGGAAGGCGAGGAGAGAGATGCCAGACCAATGGGGTGAAAGGAGAGATGGAAGGGGGAGGCATACAGTTTCTGGAAGGGGCATAGAAGGAGAGAAGATGCCATATAGGGGAAGAGAGACGGCAGACAGTGGATGGAAGGAAGAGAGTTACAAGAAGATGAGGAAAGGAGAAACCACAGAAGACAAAGGTAGAAAAAAATTTCTATTTATTTATTGCTTTAGGAGACATGTGTCACTGTTTCTGTGAAGCATTGTATGCAGAGTCCAGCTTCTTGCTGGTTCAATTTAACCTTTGTCTATGTATTTTTATTTTATCCCCCCTTTTACAAAACTGTGAAGCGTTTTTAGCACCAGCCTTGGTGGTAGCAGCTCTGATGCTCAGAATTTTATGAGCATCAGAGCTGTTACCTCCGTAGCTAAAATCCACACTACAGTTTTGTAAAAGAGGGAGGGGTTAGTTTGTGATTACATATTCCTTACTAGGCGAAGGTGTTTTCTGTGTTCTGTGTGTTTTCTGTTAGGATTGACGGTGTAGGATTGATCTGTGCTGGTCTGGCTTGTTTAGTTTTACAATGGGTGTATTGATGTACTGCTCACTGCAATATGTAAGATGCTGCCTTTTCCTAGGTACTCATGTGTGACGTGTGGTTTGTTACTAAAAATCATGTTTTTCTTACAGATGGGGGGGGGTGCCAAAAAATGATGGGCCCCGGATGTTACATATGCTAGGTACGCCACTGTATGTAAAGATACCAGAAAGCTGGCGTAGCAAAAACTTCTAAGTTTTGAGTATTTAACCCTCCCACAATCTCACGGGCACTCGTTTCAAGTTTATTGAGATTTTGATTTAAACGCAATATCAAATATTTTCAATGCGTATAACAAAAATAAATTTGGGGAAATAAATAAAACCATTTGAACCAGTGTTCCCGCTAAGCTGCGCTGGCGCACAAAATATTACATCGCAGCGCACACGTTTCTCGTCACAGCGCACAATCGGAAGAGGCGTACGGCAGATGGCAGGGCGGCGAGAGGAGAATCGGGCGAGTTGGCTCATAACTTGCTGGCGCCCGATATTTTTGGCTCACGGTGAAAAAAGTTTGCTCACAACACCCGCCCGCTTAGAGGGAACACTGGTAGAGGGATAGGAGGATTTTCTGGGATGCCCTGAAAACTTTGGATATTGAAGTTGGGTGGCAGTGGTTGTATTATTCGAGGATTATCTTTTTGTAGACAGGGATTTATTACAGCAGATATCCCAAGCTAAGATAGAAGAGGTGGCTTGGCCGGATCATGGTTTATCTTGCTGTTCTTATACGCTTCCATTTTACAAACCCCTGAGGAAGGCTAACCCAGCCAAAACACAGACCATGTTGGGGTCTGGTCTATACAGTTACATTTTTATGCCTGCCGTATTCTATGTATATGACACATATATGTCTTGAATATAAGATGTTTTAATCAATTGAATGTCCTCACAACGGTTTGACTTTGTGTCCCTTCCCTAGTCCTTTTTTGTTGCTATATCCTGTAAGTGGGCTTGTTTTTCCCTTTGTAGTGTGTGATACATATTCTGTCTGATGATGCCATGGCAGTAAAAATGCAATCGAAAAACTAAGGCAAACAAATACACCGCAAAGGAAGAGTGGGATAAAATTGAGATTATTAGATAGTCATCTGTTAAAATACAAAACATAAAATGACCATCACTGAAGCAGCAGCAGCCTCAAAAAAAAGCCAACAGGATGCTGGGCATCATAAAGAGGGGCATAACAACCAGGACGCGGGAAGTCATCATGCCATTGTATCGAGCGATGGTGCGTCCACATCTGGAATACTGCGTTCAGTATTGGTCGCCGCACCTCAAGAAAGACATGGCGGTACTTGAGAGAGTCCAAAGGAGAGCAACGAAACTGGTAAAAGGGCTGGAACACTGCCCATACGCCGAGAGGTTGGATAGGCTGGGGCTCTTCTCTCTGGAAAAAAGGAGGCTCAGGGGAGATATGATAGAGACCTTCAAGATCATGAGGGGCATAGAGAGGGTGGATAGGGACAGATTCTTCAGGCTGAAGGGGTCAACAGGCACGAGGGGGCATTCGGAGAAACTGAAGGGAGATAGGTTCAGAACAAATGCAAGGAAGTTTTTTTTCACCCAAAGGGTCATGGACACTTGGAATGCGCTACCGGAGGAAGTGATCAGGCAGAGTACGGTACAGGGATTCAAACAGGGATTGGACGGATTCCTGAGGGATAAAGGGATCGTGGGATACTGAGAGGGTGCTGGGATGTAACACAGGTATAGAAAGCTAACCAGGTAATAAGTATAGAAACCCAACAGGTCGTGCATGTGCAAGACCGGAGGGTTAGGACTACGATGGGAAGATAGGACTTCAATGAGAAACCAAGGTGGCAAGGGAGCCCCTTCTGGTGATTCAGACAAGTCGTGACCTGTTTGGGCCGCCGCGGGAGCGGACTGCTGGGCAGGATGGACCTATGGTCTGACCCGGCGGAGGCACTGCTTATGTTCTTATGTTCTTATCTTGGAGATCTTTCCAGACCTGACATGGCCCATGTTTCGGCTTTGAAAAGGAAGCCTGCTTCAGGGGTGTAGATTATAATCTAAAAAATACATATATATTTATTACAAACAAATTTGAAAATAGTGTCTAAATACATAGAGTTAAGGAATAATAATAAACAACTAAAAAGGCTGGCAGATCATAAATACAATTTTGACCTAATTAACATAAGAATACATAATTATAAAATCCTTAATAAAACAATGTTAAGAGTTCACAAACAAAATGAAAAAGAATAATAAAGAGTGAAAACATTATAGTATCATTTTAGATATAACAGAAAAATAAGATCATACCATACATGGGATGTAAAAAAACATAATTCAAAACAGTCTTATTTCAAACATTCCCAATAGATGCGCTGGAGCACTTATCACCTGAAGAAAAAAAATCTCAACTATATTATTGCGGATACCTTCCATTTTAGGTCTAAATCATATCGCAAAAACGCTAAAACACTGTCTGCCATGCAGTGCTGAGAAACAAAAAACTCAAGCAAAGTCTAGAGCGAAACACATCATGGCCTGTGATATCGGAAGGCACCATTTCAGAAAAATGAAATAAAATTAAGCTAAAGCAAAAGGCAAGCCGGGGGGAAAACAAAAAATAAGCCATCTAAATTAAATAAAGGTACAGCATAAGGCTCCTTTTACAAAGGTGCGCTAAACGTTTTAGCACACGCTAAACGCTAATACGTACATGTTAGTCTATGGATGCATTAGCTGTTAGCGTGCTCTAAAACGCATAGCGTACCTTAGTAAACGGGGATAGTGTGGAAGAGCAGCATTGCAATAAATAGATATGAAAGACCTGTGACAAGAAACACAAGTGGAGCAGAGCGCAGACAAGAATCTGTATGGCGCAATGTAAAAACTCTGGTAAAAAAGTGCCAGGAGACAATAAGACTGTGAGCACTCACGAGACTACTCCGGGAACTTGTGCAGCCATTTCTGATCATGGCTCTGCACGGGGCAGGAGTGAAGCAAAATCGCTCCTGCCCCACTTCACTGTTAGACCACCAGGGTTCAAAAAGTATGTTGGAGAGGGGTCTGGGAAGTGGGAAGGAAGCGGGGTGGTTAACAGTTGGTCCCAGTTCACAATTGGACCAAAAGGTCTTGGTGAGGGGCGGGGGAGTGCACAGACTTGAGGACACGAATATAAACCGAGACTCACATTTTTGGGGCCCAAAGTCTCGGTTTATATGCGAGTATATACAGTACTAATATTCAGTATTGAAGTGGCCAAGGTGGTTATATAAACAGGACCACTTAAAATTCAGTCCTATCTTTATGGAGGGTCCCACAGCCAGTTAATCAGCTGTGGTGTACCGGCTCTGTAAACATAGAAACTGGCCCAGCATAATACTGTCAGTGGTCAGCAAAATGCTGAGTGCTGCCAGCTGAATATCGAAGCCCTAAGGTTTTTCCATGCTTTATCATCTGACATCATTATTTTCTCCTTTATCGTCAGATGAGATCCAGCAGGAAAAAAATGAAAAGAAGGACATTGAGCATCACATGAAGTACCTGTCCAATGATATGGCCAAGCTGACGTCACTGCTGAGCAAGAACGATAACACAAAGGAGGAACTACAGCAGAGCAACTTTCTGATGGAGACCGACTTCATCCGTGCTCTCAAGGTCAGTTCTGGGAGGTGGCTTCAGGATGTGTCACTGAGCTGCTGATTTGGATTTTACTTTATTCCTTGTCTTATCTACGGCCAAGCATAAGGTGTAAAGTTGGTAGGTCCCTGCCCAGGTGGGCTTACAGTCAAACAAATGATTGGCTCAGGGTCACGAGGAGTGACAGTGGGAGGCGTGGAATCTGAACACTGACATTTTTTGTTTTCAACCTTCTCTAACCGGTTTGCGTGCATCTATTTTAGCAGCAGATTATCAAAATGGCTTGCTGAGATCTTTTACGAGATTTCTAGCAGCCATGCAAATGTACATAAGAATATAAGACTAGCCTTACTGGGTCAGACCAATGGTCCATCAAGCCCAGTAGCCCATTCTCATGGTGGCCAATCCAGGTCACTAGAGCCTGGTCAAAACCCAAAGTGTAGCAATATTTCATGCTACCGATCCAGGGCAAGCAGTGGCTTCCCCCATTTCTTTCTCAATAACAAACTATGGGCTTTTCCTCCAGGACCTCGTCCAAACCTTCCTTTAAACCAGCTATTTTAGCCGCTCTTACCACATCCTCTGGCAACGCGTTCCAGAGCTTACCTATTCTCTGTGTGAAAAAAAATTTCCTCCAATTGGTTTTAAAAGTATTTCCCTGTAACTTCATCGAGTGTCCCCCTAGTCTTTGTAATTTTTGACGGAGTGAAAAATCTTTTTTTTTTTAAATCTTTTATTTAAAAATTTTTCATTCTTACAATAACTTAATTTTACATAAACTTAAATTAATACATGAAAAATTGTGATTACAAGTAATTCATCTTATCACATAAAATATAACCCTCCCCTTTCTTCATTTCTTAAATCCATATAATATACATTCCCCTCCCCTCCCCATTCTAATATATAATCATTACTAATGTGCTATGAAACCTGATCATTGGAATATCGAGTCAATGGTTCCCAAATTTTCTTAAAATTATGAATATTTCCCTGTTGTAATGCTATTGTTTTTTCCATTTTGTATATATGACAGACTGAATTCCACCAAAATGTAAAATTTATTATCCCAGGACAAGCAGGCAGGTATTCTCACTAGTGGGTGATGTCATCCGACAGAGCCCCGATACAGACGTCTCACAAACATGTCTTGCTTGAAGAAACTCAGAAGTTTCGAGATGCCCGCACCGTGCATGCGCCAGTGCCTTCCCGCCCGATGGTCCGGGCGTGTCTCCTCAGTTCTTTTTCTTCCGCGGAGCTGAGAAGTTCAACTTCAAGTCTGCGCCCATTGAATCTGTTTTTTGCCTTCTACATTGCCGCGGGTTGGGTTCTTTTGGCTCTCCCGTGCGTTTATTTCTTTCTTTGATTTCTTTTTTATTTAAAAAAAAAAATTTTTTACTTCCGACACCGGGTCGGCCGCGTGGTTGGGGCCCCGCGCCTTCGACCTTGCGGTGGAGCTTTTCCGGCCTATGTCCCGGCCGATCACCGGTTTTAAAAAGTGTAGCAAGTGCCAGCGCGCGATTTCGCTCACTTACCCGCATCGACGCTGCCTCCAGTGTCTGAGTCCTGATCACTTTCCGAAATCGTGCCGGCCTTGCTCCACTTGACGGCGCGAGCGTTTAAGCGCCGCTGCCTGCTGTGGGAGTCCATGTTCAAGATGGAAGCTTCGTTGAATCCTACAGCTTCGAATTCCTCGACAAAGCCCTCTGCCTCCCCGGCTGCTTCGGGCCTTTTGAAACCAGTCTCGTTCACGCCGGTTTCGGCCTCATCCTCGGCGCCGGTGCCTTCCTCTGTCTCCTCGGAACAGGTACCGGACCCCATAGTTCCACTGGTGGTGCTTAAAGTGCCAAAGACTGGCAAGCAGAAGCACGCTGCACCGAAAGAGCGCGGAGACCGTGCGGAAGGGCCCCCGTTTGGTGCGGATCCCTCCATATTGGCTTCGTTGAAGTCCCTTCTGGAGGCTCAGTTTGTGGAACTCATGAACACCATGGGTCCCAGGCTGCTTGCCTCGATCCAGGGTGACCTCCCAGTTCCGGTCCCGAGGGGCGGGCCGCCCCCTCCTCCTCCTCCGCGTCGCACAACCTCGTTGCTCGGCGAGGAGGAGCGGCAGGAGGTGTCCGGCTCCTCGAGGCGGTCCTCGGTTGGTGCCATGCCCCCCCTTGGAGCCGATTCCATCGAGGAAGGCCTCTCCTGGAGATATGCCTCCCTTGGAACCGATTCTCTCGAGAAAAGCCTCCCTTAGTGATCTGCCTCCTTTGGAGCCTATTACTCCGCCCCATGACACAGTGTGGCGTCCACCTTCGAGGCCTCCCAGTCCTGGGCATAGCAGGAGGCAGGACGAGTTCTTCCGGACCCCCTATCAAGCCTGGGCGGCTTCTGGGGAGGCACCGAATCTTCCACCTCTTCGCTCGACAGCATTGAGTCCTATCTGCTCCTTGGAGGCTTCTGGGGACCAGTATTCTCATAGGCGGGCTCGATCCCCGTCCAGGCATCGAGAGGGGCATCGATCCAGACATTCTTCGAGGCATTCCTCTCGACACTCGACAGTCTCGCCTCAGAAGAAGTTGCCATGGATGGGATATTCTGCTTCGGCTGGGTCTCCTCCTCTGGGACCGGAGCTCAAGGACCCTGAGGTTTTTTATTCGCCCTGTTGCTCACAGGCCTCGATGGAGCCCGAAGCCTCGACTTCTTCTAGCCCTTCTCGAAGACCGGCATTGGCAGACCAGTTGTCTTTTTCCTCATTTCTCAGACAAATGGCGGATGACATGGACATTACTCTCGATGCTGGATCTCGATACTCGAAGGAGTATCTCGATACAATGCACTTGCCCCGTCCTCCGGCAGAGTCCTTACGCCTACCCTTGCACAAGCTCCTCGATCAGACTTTCATGAGGTGCTTTGAGTCTCCTTACTCTAACCCTGCGGTCCCTGGAAAGTTGGATACTCGGTACCGCACGGTGCATCATAAGGGCTTCGAGGGACCTCAGCTTTCTCATCAGTCCCTCTTGGTCGAATCCTCGCTCAAGCGGTCTCATCCAGGCCAGGTGTATGCTTCGGTGCCTCCGGGCCGCGAGGGCAGAACCATGGATAAGTTTGGACGACGCATCTATCAGAATGCTATGATGACGTCCCGAGTCCTGAACTATAATTTCCACTTTGCCACCTATTTGGAATTTTTTCTACCGGTGCTTCGAAAATTCACGCCATACATCGAGTCCCAGGCTCGATTTGAGTTTGAGGAGGTGGTAGCTTCTTTGTCCCAGCTTCGTCTTCAGTTGATGCAATCGGCCTATGATGCTTTCGAGCTCTCGGCCAGAGCGGCGGCCTGCTCTGTGGCGATGCGCCGTTTGGCCTGGTTGCGGACCATTGACATGGACCCGAATCTTCAGGACCGCCTGGCTAACGTCCCGTGTGCTGGGGCGGATCTTTTCGATGAATCCATCGAGACAGTCACGAAGAAATTCTCTGATCATGAAAAGTCTTTCCAGTCCATTCTCAGTCTGAAGCCTAAGCCTCAGCAGTCTCGACCCTCTTGACCGCCATTGATCTATCAGCGGCGTTATCAGCCGAGGCAAGCTCCGCCTGCGAGGCAACCTGCGAAGCGGCAGGCCCCCCAAAAGGCTCAGCAAAAGTCCCAGGCTTCTACTGTCCCTAAGGCTCCTCAGCCTTTTTGACTGTCTCGTCGAGGGCTTAACCAGTCTCGTTCTGCCTCCCCTTGTTTTTCCCATCGGAGGGCGCCTCCATCAGTTTTATCATCGTTGGGAGGCCATAACCACCGACCTCTGGGTCCTTACTATCATCAGGGAGGGATACTCTCTTCAATTCCATCGGGTCCCTCCGGACCACCCTCCAAGAGAGTATCCTTCCAACTTGACCCAGACCACCCTTCTTCTTCAGGAAGCTCAGGCTTTGCTCCGGCTTCGTGCCGTCGAACCAGTCCCTGTGGACCAACAAAACCAGGGGTTTTACTCCCGGTACTTCCTTGTTCCGAAGAAGACGGGCGACCTGCGACCCATTTTGGACCTCAGGGTCCTCAACAAATCTCTAGTCAAAGAGAGGTTTCGCATGCTGACCCTTGCTTCTCTTTACCCCCTCCTCGAGCAGAACGACTGGTTATGCTCTCTGGATCTCAAGGAGGCCTACACTCACATTCCCATTCATCCGGCCTCTCGCAAGTTCCTCAGATTTCGGGTGGGAAATCTGCATCTGCAGTATTGAGTGCTTCCATTCTGTCTGTCCTTGTCTTCCAGGGTCTTCACGAAGTGTCTGGTAGTGGTGGCTGCGGCTCTCTGGAACCAGGGTCTTCAGGTATTTCCCTACCTCGACGACTGGCTCATCAAGGCTCCCTCGGCCTCAGAGGTCATCTCGGCGACCTTGTCCACAATTCTGTTCCTGCAGAATTTGGGATTCGAGATCAACTTTCCCAAGTCTCATCTACAACCTACACAGTCGCTCCCCTTCATCGGGGCGGTCCTGGATACCATACGCCTCAGAGCATTCCTCCCGCCTCAGCGCATGGAGACTCTTCTTCATCTCTGCCAGTCTGTATCTTCTCGCCAGTCCATCTCGGCGAGACACATGATGGTCCTCCTGGGCCACATGGCCTCTACAGTTCATGTGACGCCTCTGGCCAGACTCCATCTCAGAATTCCTCAGTGGACCCTGGCATCTCAGTGGAGTCAGGTGTCGGATCCGTTAACTCGACACATCACCGTCACTCCTGCTCTTCGGCAGTCTCTACTTTGGTGGATGACCTCTTCGAATCTATCCAGAGGTTTGCTGTTTCATTCTCCTCCCCATCAAAAGGTTCTCACAACCGATTCCTCGACCTATGCCCGGGGAGCACATCTGGATGGGCTTCGCACTCTGGGATTCTGGACCAGTGCGGACAGACTTCATCAGATCAATCTCTTGGAGCTCAGGGCCATCTACAATGCTCTTCAAGCTTTTCAACATCTGCTTCACGACATGGTGGTCCTCATCCGCACGGACAACCAAGTCGCCATGTACTATGTCAACAAGCAGGGGGACACGGGCTCGGCCTGCCTCTGCCAGGAAGCTTTCAGAATCTGGGATTGGGCGGTTCGCTACAATGCCTTCCTCAAAGCTGTCTACATTCAGGGGAAGGACAATGTCTTGGCGGACAACCTGAGTCGTCTTCTCCAGCCTCACAAATGGACTCTTCATTCCGAGCCCCTTCATCAGATATTTGCTCAGTGGGGGACGCCTCAGATAGACCTCTTTGCGGCTCCCCACAACTTCAAACTGCCTCAATTCTGCTCCAGGATCTACACTCCTCATCGTCTCGAGGCGGATGCCTTTCTGCTGGATTGGGGGAATCGCTTTCTGTATGCGTTTCCTCCCTTTCCTCTCATTCAACAGACTCTGGTCAAGCTGAAGTCCAACCATGCCACCATGATTCTGATCGCGCCTCGGTGGCCCAGGCACCCTTGGTTCTCCCTTCTACTTCAACTCAACAGCAGGGAGCCGTTCCTCTTTCCAGTGTTTCCTTCACTGCTTACTCAGCATCAGGGGTCTCTGCTTCATCCCAACCTGCAGTCTCTCCACCTGACAGCTTGGTTCCTCTCAACGTAACTCCTCGCCAGTTTTCCCAGGCGATGAGGGATGTTTTGGAGGCTTCCAGGAAGCCTGCTACCCGTCAATGCTACTCCCAAAAATGGACTAGATTTTCCTCTTGGTGTGTTTCCAATTCTAAGGAGCCTCAACGAGCCTCCCTATCTTCTGTATTGGACTATCTTCTACACCTGTCTCAGTCTGGTCTCAAGTCTACCTCTATACGAGTTCACCTGAGTGCTATTGCGGCTTTCCATCAGCCTCTATAAGGGAAACCTCTCTCTGCTCATCCTGTGGTTTCCAGGTTTATGAAAGGACTTTTCCATGTCAATCCTCCTCTCAAACCTCCTCCAGTGGTTTGGGATCTCAATGTTGTCCTTTCTCAGCTTATGAAACCTCCTTTTGAGCCTCTTAACAGGGCTCCACTAAAGTTTCTCACTTGGAAAGTGGTTTTTCTGGTGGCCCTCACGTCTGCTCGCAGGGTCAGTGAGCTTCAGGCCTTAGTGGCGGACCCACCTTTCACAGTATTCCATCATGACAAGGTTGTCTTCTGCACTCATCCGAAATTCCTGCCTAAAGTGGTCTCTGAATTTCATCTCAACCAATCTATTGTGCTTCCAGTGTTTTTTCCAAAGCCTCATTCTCATCCTGGAGAATCAGCTCTTCACACTCTGGACTGTAAACGTGCTTTGGCTTTCTACTTGGATCGCACCAAACCACACAGAACTGCTCCTCAACTTTTCGTCTCCTTTGATCCAAACAAGTTGGGACGACCTGTATCAAAGCGCACCATCTCCAACTGGATGGCAGCTTGTATCTCTTTCTGCTATGCCCAGGCTGGATTACCCCTTCCCTGTAAGGTCACAGCCCATAAGGTCAGAGCAATGGCAGCCTCTGTAGCCTTCCTCAGATCGACTCCGATTGAGGAGATTTGTAAGGCTGCCACTTGGTCCTCGGTTCATACTTTCACCTCTCATTATTGTCTGGATACTTTCTCCAGAAGGGATGGACAGTTTGGCCAAATAGTGTTAAAAAATTTCTTCTCCTAAGTTGCCAACTCTCCCACCATCCCATTGAGGTTAGCTTGGAGGTCACCCACTAGTGAGAATACCTGCCTGCTTGTCCTGGGATAAAGCAATGTTACTTACCGTAACAGTTGTTATCCAGGGACAGCAGGCAGCTATTCTCACGTCCCACCCACCTCCCCTGGGTTGGCTTCTCTGCTAGCTACCTGAACTAAGTGACACGCCCGGACCATCGGGCGGGAAGGCACTGGCGCATGCGCGGTGCGGGCATCTCGAAACTTCTGAGTTTCTTCAAGCAAGACATGCTTGTGAGACGTCCGTATCGGGGCTCTGTCGGATGACATCACCCACTAGTGAGAATAGCTGCCTGCTGTCCCTGGATAACAACTGTTACGGTAAGTAACATTGCTATTTGGTGTAGTCCTTCCAATTTTGAGTTATTTGTTGCATGGCGACCACTGTCAATATTAATAATAGTTTGTTATTGTTTGCTGAAATCGGACTCTGAGTTCTCATTGCTGTACCAAATAGTATAGTATCATATGAGAGTCCTATATGATTTTCTAGTAATTCATTAATTTGGGGCCAAATTAGTTTCCAAAATGCATTTATACAGGAACAAAAAAAAATTAAGTGATCTAATGTCCCGACTTCAACTCTGCAATGCCAGCATCTATTAGATCTAGTACTATCTATTTTTTGTAAACGCGTAGGGGTCCATAAAACTCTATGTAACAAAAACATCCAAGTTTGACTCATAGATGCTGACTTTGTAGATCTTAATCTCCAGGACCAAAATCGTGGCCATTGAGACTCAGATATTGTCTGACCAATCTCAATGCTCCAAATATCCCTAAGTCCAGTTTTCTTTTTTTTATTTAAAAATCCATTTAACAATTTATACCATTTTGCTGCTTGGTGACCCAAAAAATCCGCCTGGAAACATAGAACCTGCAGACTATATTGAGTATTAAGAGCTTTCCATTCAGGGAACCCTGCCTGAATAGCTTCAATTGCAACCATTTAAAATATTGTGTTTTATTTAATCCAAATTTATGTTGCAATTGTGAAAAACTAAGCATTGCTCCTTCTGAAATAACATCATTCAATGTTCATATACCTGCAATTATCCATTGTTTCCAGACGATTTTATATCCGCCAATCTTGATCATGGAGTTTACCCAAATTGATTGATTTAATGATTTAGTAATTGGTTCTGGTGATAGATTACTAACATATCTTAACGTCTTCCAAGTATCCAATAAAATTCTGTTATCCTTATATCTTCTTGGCATGTTTATACTAATTAGATGTTCTGGATGTAGTGGGAACAGGAGCCGCCATTCTAGATATAGCCAATCTGGTACATTCTCCATGAGATCTGGGAGGATCCAATACATACCCTGTCTTAGAATATAGGCTTGATGGTACCTATAAAAATTTGGAAAATTTACCCCTCCCTCCACAATTGGTCTTTGTAAAGATACTAAAGCAATTCTGGGTCTTTTCCCAAACCAAACAAATTTTGTAAGAATATTGTTTAACTTTTTATAAAATGACCCCTGAAAAAATATTGGTATCATACTCATTTGATAACAAACCTCATCATCATTTTAATTGTTTGGACTCTTCCCCACCAAGAAAGATGTAAATGATTCCATTGCTCACACATTTCTGTTATTTTTTTTAATAAAAGTTTTTCATTTTCTTTTACTGTATCTTCAATTGTATTTTTGATAATAATACCTAAATATTTTAATCCTTCTTCTTTCCAAATAAATGAATATGAATCAAATAATCCTTTGGTACAGTGAACATTAATTGGAAGAATTTCTGATTTACTCCAATTAATTTTATATCCAGAAAATTTCCCAAATTTCTCTAGAAGATTAAGTAAACTTGGAACAGTATTCTCCGGTTCTCTTAAATATAATAATATATCATCTGCATATGCAGAAAGTTTAAATTCCCAGTAAGAAAATGGGATTCCCTTTATCTCCTTAGTTTGATTAATTGCAATTAATAAGGGTTCTTAAAACAATATCAAAAAGTAAGGGGGACAAAGGACATCCTTGTCTAACTCCCCCTACGCAAGTTAAATCTATCTGATAAATTGTTATTAATATATAATCTTGCACCAGGAGAGCTATACAATGTCTGAATCATTTTAATAAAACCGGGGCCTATTCCAAACCATTCCAGAGCTTGATACATATAACTCCATTCCACTCTATCAAATGCTTTTTCTGCATCTAAAGATAGCATAAAAGCTGGATCATTCATATTTTTCACTAAATTTAAAGAGTGGAATGCTAATCTAGTATTGTTTGATGAGTGTCTTTTAGCAATAAATCCTGTTTGGTGTACATCAATAATAAAAGGAAGAGCTTTTGCCAATCTTATTCCTAATACTTTAGCAATCAACTTACCATCTACATTTATTTTTATTTTTTTTATATTTTTTATTCTTTTTTTAAATTCTTACATCAAGTGAAATACATGTAATACATTCAATTATGAAAAAACACTTGAAATTATTATTAAATGTTCTTACAATGTGAATTAAATAAACCCTTTATCAGAATTTTATATCATATTAATATTACAATAGTTTTCCCTCCCTACCCCTTCTATATGTTCTATTTAATACATTTAATAAAGAGATAGGCCTGTAGTTTGAAACCAAGGTAGGATCCTTGTTTGGTTTTGGTAAGACAATAATTACCGAATCAGCCATAGTACCTGATATATTCCCATTATTTATTTGATATTGATACAAATTTAATAAATATGGTAAGATGATATTTTGAAATGTTTTATAGAATTCAACAGTATATCCATCACCACCCGGAGCGGATCCAACTCTAAGAGACTTCAATGCTGATTCTATTTCTTTTAAAGATATAGGATTTTCTAAACTTCGTTTTATATGATCCGGAACATTTGGTCCAATAAATGAGTTTAAGAAATTTAATTCCTCTTGTTCTTTATTTTCATAAGATTTAGAAGAATATAAATCTTTATAAAAATCAAGAAATTGTATTAAAATATCTTTGGTGTTAGTGTGTGTGTTGCCTTGTGTATCTTTAATTGAAATAATCTTAGATTTCCTTTTTTTTGCTTTAAGAAAATTAGCTAATAATCTTCCAGCTTCGTTTGAATTACCATAGTACTGAACTTGCTTATAGAAGATATCTTTCCTCACAAATTGAGAAGAAATCTCATTATATTTCGCTTTTATTTTTAATAAACTTTGTAATGTATTATGTTCCCAGTTCTTAATTAATTTATTTTCTAATACTTTAATTTGGTTTTCCAGATCAACATTGTTTTTTAAGTTGTTTTTTTGATAAATGCTGAATATGAAATAATATTTCCTCTTATTGTTGCTTTAAATCTAATCTAATCTAATCTAAACCCTAAGTTTATATACCGCATCATCTCCATGAGAATGGAGCTCGACACGGTTTACAAGAACTTAAAATAGTGGGTAGAGAAGAAGAAAAAGGATTACATGAACTTATGTGTAGAAGGGGGGAGAGAAAGGGGGGAAGGATAGAGCTACAATTTGCTGAAAAGCCAGGTTTTCAGTTTTTTGCGGAATAACTGAAGGGAGCTCAGGTTCCGCAGCGGGGTGGTGAGGTCGTTCCAAAGACCTGTGATTTTGAAGAGAAGGGATTTTCCCAGTTTGCCTGAATAATGGATGCCGCGTGGAGAGGGGAAGGCTAGTTTAAGCCTTTGGGCAGTTCTGGAGGAGTCGGGACTGGAGGAGTTGAAAGACAGTGGGATAAGAGGAGGCAGGATTCCGTGAATGATCTTGAAAGCCAGGCAGGAACATTTGAAATGGATTCTGGAGATTATTGGGAGCCAATGAAGTTTGGCAAGGAGTGGGGAGGCATGGTCAGATTTGCGTTTTGAGAAGATCAGTTTGGCTGCAGTATTCTGGATTAGCTGGAGTCTTAGAATACTTTTTTTTGATAGATTTAAGTAGATGGCGTTGCAGTAATCTAGTTTGGAGAGGATGATGGATTGGACAAGGATGGCAAAGTGTTGTCGGCTGAAGTAGGATCTAGCTTTCCCACAAAATCTCAGCATTAATATTGTCCGAATTATTTATTTGAAAAAATTCATTCATCTTTAATTTAAAATCTTCCAGAAAGTTCGAGTCCGCAAGTAAAGCATTATCAAATCTCCAAATTGGATCGAAATGTACTATATCATTATTCTTAAAGTCAATCCACACACCAGCATGGTCTGAAATTATAATGGGATCAATAACTGCATTCATCACTCGCTGCGCTATATTATTAGACACGAATATATAATCAATTAGTGAGAAAGATTTATGGACCTGAGAACAAAAAGAGAATTCCTGATCATTAAAATGAAGAATACGCCATATATCAACTAAATTACAAGATTGAACCAAATTATCTAAACCTAACGATTTCATAATTCTACTTGGTCTCTTATCCAAAATTGGATCCATTACAGCATTGAAATCCCCTGCTACGATTAAATTAGAAGTAGCCAGTGGTAACAGTAATTGTTGAACTTGTTTGAAAAACTCCATTTGATTCGAATTAGGAGCATATAAATTTAATAAATCCAGGGTTGTATTTCCCAGAACCATTTTGATATGCACCCATCTTCCTAAAGGATCATGGTTTATTAATTTGAAATCAGCAGTGCACTTCCTATTTATCAGGACAGCAACCCCAGCTTTTTTCCCCATTGCAGGTGCAAAGAAGCATTTAGAAATCCAACCCCCAGATAACTTTTTAGATTCAATATCAGAAAGGTGCGACTCTTGAATAAAATATATGTCCGCATTTTGCTTTTTAAGGAACGTTAGTACTTTCTTTCTCTTAATAGGATGATTTAAACCATTGACGTTAATAGAATAAATTTTTATATCCATCTATTTAATAATTAAATTTTGGCAAATATTTCTAAAATAAAAAAGATGACCAGACCTCAGCACATTAAGTAAATATAATTCATTTATCCAATTCCCCCATCCCTTTCCCCCCCTAAAATAAGATTATTAAAGAAAAATTCAAATTTTACATTTATCCCATTTTCAATCCTTATCAATATATTATTACTGTGAACCCCCCTCCCTCTCTCTATGCTCCCTCCCCTCCCCCCCATAATCATTGTCTGATCTGGAACACACATTGGTATAGCAGACCCTAAACCCCCTCCCCCAGACAACTAATATCCTCCATATTGAATTAATATCTCTCAAAAATTCAGCTATTCTTTTTTCCCCCACATATTTAATATTTCATTATTTCTATCCATACATATTCAATCATTCAATTAATAATTATTATCATTAATATTAATATTTCATTGTAGCAAATAACATAAAATTATCTATAACGAATTCAAATATAACTATTCAAATACATTTTCATTCATATAAGTTATTCATATAAATAATAGTATCTTAAAAATCTTTATCTCCTTAGTAATTATCTCTTCTTTAAAAAACCCAATTCCCAGACTTAACCCTTTATTTAATAATTTTATATTTCATATCAATTAGTATCTAGGTAAAATATATCATTATATTAAGAATCATACTTAATTAATTCATATAAATTGTAAATATATCTTCCTTTCAAAGTAATATATATCCTATCTTAATATTTTGTTAACATTTTCAATTTTAACTATAATTCCATGTATATTAAATATTCATTGTTAATTTAAATATATTCATTCATAGCGTTAATATATTACTAATATTAGCATCTAACCAATTTATTTATAACATTCTCATTTAAAAATCAATCATGATATAATCAATATAAATAAATATTTGAATAAAATATATATTTTCATATTTATTAATAAAAGTCTAAAATTATTTCCTATTTTATTAATAATCCCTTTTGAAATATGTAATATCCTATATTTATTTCCTCATATTAATCAATTATTGTTATTCAGGATGGTTAGTAATTAGTAGTTAGGTAAATATATATATTATATTTACAATATCTCTCATAGATAATTAATTTCTTGTTAAATTAAGAATGTATCAGTACATTCAAAGTAAGAAAAACTTAGTCAAAAGCTCTTCAACTGCAATAAAATGCAGTAAAAATAACTTGGACCAGTATCACTCCACTTCTTTTTTTTTTCCCCTCTTTTCTTCTCTTCAAAATGAGTCTTCTCCATTTTCTCTTTTTCCTTTAATCAATTTTCCTTTATGTAGACATCGGTTCCTCTTGTGATAGAAACTCTTTAAGTTTTGCAGGGTCTTGAAAATACCAGGACTTATTTCCAGTAGATATTCGCATTGTAGATGGATAGTACAAGCCGTACATGTAACCTTTTTCTTTCAACTGCTGCCTCAGCATTAGAAACTGCTTTCTGATGTTTGCAGTGTGTTTTGCAAAGTCTGGAACCAATAACAATTTAGACCCTTTATAATTTAAATTTTTGTTCGCTTTTGCTACTTTCAGGATGTCTAAAGCTTGCTGGTATCTCAAAACTTTAAAAATCAAGGGTCTGGGGCCATTCTCTATGTGCCCGTTCTATCTCCAACGGCCACTTGGAGTTTAACTGTAACAGTTCAGGTAACAAGTTCTCTAAACACTGTACAGTGTCTCCCCTTCAGCCAGTCCAAGCACTCTGATGTTCTTCGTTTTCCCCCAATTCTCCAAATCTATCAGCTGATTTTTCAAGCTTTCTACATTTTGTCTTTCACTGTCACACTTTTGCAGTTCAATTCTCTCCTCAATCACAGACATCCTCTGCCTGTCAGTCTGGATCTCCTGCCTCAGACCCAGCACCTCCTCCTTGACCTCCGAAATTTTGCCAGCGTTGTCTGTCAGCATTAATTTAATTTTAAATAGCTCTGCCATTATATCTGCTTTATCTGAAAATTCCTCTGTTTCCAACGGGATCGGGACACTCGACGGCGACACCGGAGTCACTTTAGATCTTTTTGCCAATACACCGGAAGTGCACGGCTTCTCCGATTTGCCTTGCCTTGTGGTAGCCATTTCAGAAGTTATTTTTTGTTTTTATAACGCAGGTGAGCGATTCTTAGCAGCTGTTTTCTTTCCTTTAGTTGTCTGAGTTCAGGGAGCTCTGTTGCTATGCGACCATTTTGCGTGCTCCAAGCCACGCCCCCCCCCCCGACGGAGTGAAAAATCTATCTACTTGTACCCGTTCTACTCCACTCAGAATTTTGTAGACTTCAATCCTATCTCCCCTCAGCCGTCTCTTTTCCAAGCTGAAGAGCCCTAACCTTTTTAGTCTTTCCTCACACGAGAGGAGTGCCATCCCCTTTATCATTTTGGTCGCTCTTCTTTGAACCTTTTCTAGCGCCACTATATCTTTCTTGAGATAAGGAAAGCAGAATTGAACGCAATACTCCAGAGAGGGAGCACCATGGAGCGATACAGGGGCATTATAACATTCTTAGTCTTGTTATCCATCCCTTTTTTAATAATTCCTAGCATCCTGTTTGATTTTTTGGCTGTCGCCACACATTGGGCATATTGTCTGCGTCTGCCTTTTCTTAGGCGCTAATCCCCAAGGTGGACCCTAGCATCCGGTAACTGTAATTCAAGGTTATTCTTCCCAATGTGCATCACTTTGCTTTTGTCCACATTAAATTTCATTAATATTAAAATGATCACTTTAAACGATTCTCTATAATGGCTGAGTGATTCTCTAAATTTGTGGCCAAAATTTGCAGACAGGTGTGAGCTGAATCCTGAATGGCTCAGGCACTGACAGAAAAGTAAAGTTTGACAGCTCAAATCACCCCCCCCCCATGCAAATTAAAATTTAAAAAACCCATCAAAATTGAAGATTGGCAGGAGAGATGCCCATTCTCTCCAGCTGCGTCACACAATCACCCAACACTACCCACTCCCTCCCACTGCCAAGCAACGTCCCCCCTTCGCCCCCCAACATCTCTCCCACTGCAGGGGGGGGGCATTGCTTGGCAGTTCATCCGTTGTGGTTATTTCCAATTTGTCTCACTGTTTCATCTTCTACATCCTTTTAGTAGACATCTCTCCCACTGCCATGGGGATGTCAGGTGGGGGGGTTGCTTGACTTCGGCAACTCAATTTGTTTTTTGGGGTTTTTTTGTGCGTTTATTTTGCGCATGTGCCTGTCGCTTGCGCCAGCGATGGGCACTGCAGATTTAGTGAACCTTCGTTACTCTACATCAACCTCATTTGCATGCGCATTTTTGGGAGAATGACTTGCTTTTTTAAAATCGCTACATTTTGTTGCATAGAGCTTTATGGACCCCAGTTCGTTTACAGAAGTTGGATAGTTCAAGGTCCAATAAATGCTGGTATTGTAGTTTAGAAGTTGGGACATTGGACCATTTGATATTTTTCTGTCCCTATATAAATGCCTTTTGGAAGTTAATTTGGCCCCAAATTAATTCATTGTTAGAAAATCATGTTGGCCTTTCGTATGATACTATATTATTTGGTACTTCAATGAGATTTAAAAGCCCAATTTCTGCAAATAATAATAAACTTCTATTGATATTGACAAGGGTTGCCATTCAGCAGATTACAGGAAATTGGAAAGATTACACTAAACTAAATTATACTTTTTGGTGGAATTCAGTATGCCATATTTATAAAATGGAAAGGGTGATTGCTATGCAACAAGGAAATTATCATAAGTTTAAAAAGATTTGGGGGCCATTGGCGATTTATTCTAATGATCAGACATCTTAAACACCTTAGTATTGGATAAGATATAGGGGGGGTGGGATTATGAATGATAATAATAGCTAACTGTTAATTATTAAGAAATGGGTGGGAGGGGTGGGATTCTTTTCTATATATATATTTGGAGGTATACAAATAAGATTGTCAAGTGATTAGTTAATATATTTCTGGATGGTTATTGTACACTTGTTGTAATTTTTGAAAATGAATAAAGATTAAAAAAAATAAATAAATAAACCCGCTACAATAACGGCTGTGACAGTGGCCATCATTTTTTTATGCGACACTTTGAGAATCTAGCCCTAGGTGGTTACTCCTAATTCAGTCTCTGCTCAGCAATCCCTGAACACTTGCACTTTAGGGGTTTCTCCTCCCATTCTTCTCCAGAGAGAAAAACATCCCTCTTTCAGTCCTGAAGTCACACCTGAAGAAGGCATCTATATATTCTGGAAAGTTCTTGCATCTTTTCTGATGACCAAATGAAAAGTGTCACACTCTTGAGGGGAGATAGCTCTGACTTTCTGCTTCATCCTGCTATTGGAGCAGAGTCTTAGATCAAACGTCTCACTGATTCTAGGCTTCCGTGACCCAGCATCTCACCACTGCTCTCTTCCACCGTCACTGATGGTTCTAACTAAACCCTGACTGGGGTCTGAGCCCAGCTTTGAGTCCTGCCTCCTTCAGGAAAATAGTAACTCAAGTTCTTATTCTGAAGGGATCTGAAGTTCTACAAAAAGAAAGAAAATATAGACTAAGGTGGTGTCAAGTCCAGGAAATGGATCTAGGTGTTATTGTTGAGGATAGGTTGAAATCCCCAGCTCTGTGTGCTATGGTGGCTAAGAAAGCAAATAGAATAAGAACATAAGAACATAAGAAATGCCTCTACTGGGTCAGACCATGAGGTCCATCGTGCCCAGCAGTCCGCTCACGCGGCGGCCCAACAGGTCCAGGACCTGTGCAGTAATCCTCTATCTATACCCCTCTATTCCCTTTTCCAGCAGAAAGTTGTCCAATTCCCTCTTGAACCCCAGTACCGTACTCTGCCCTATCACGCCCTCTGGAAGCGCATTCCAGGTGTCCACCACACGCTGGGTAAAGAAGAACTTCCTAGCATTCGTTCTGAATCTGTCCCCTTTCAACTTTTCCGAATGCCCTCTTGTTCTTTTATTTTTTGAAAGTGTGAAGAATCTGTCCCTCTCTACTCTCTCTATGCCCTTCATGATCTTGTAAGTCTCTATCATATCTCCTCTAAGTCTTCTCTTCTCCAGGGAAAAAAGTCCCAGCTTTTCCAATCTCTCAGCGTATGAAAGGTTTTCCATCCCTTTTATCAGACGTGTCGCTCTCCTCTGAACCCTCTCGAGTATCGCCATATCCTTCTTAAGGTACGGCGACCAATATTGGATGCAGTACTCCAGATGCGGACGCACCATTGCTCGATACAATGATATAATGTTAGGAATTATCATGAAAGAATGGAGAACAAAGATGACAATGTTATAATGCCCTTGTATCACTCTTGAATACTGTGTGCAATTCTCAAAAAGATATAGTGGAATTAGAAGAGGGCTAACAAAAAATGTTAAAAGGGATGGAATGACTTCCCTATAGAGGTCTACAAAATACTAAATGGAGTGGAACAGGTAGATGTGAATCACTTGTTCACTCTTTCCAAAAATACTAGGACTAGGGGGCATGCGATGAAGCTACTAAGTAGTAGATTTAAAACAAACCGGAGAAAATATTTCTTCACACAACGTGTAATTAAACTCTGGAATTCATTGCCGGAGAATGTGGTGAAATCGGTTAGCTTAGCGGAGTTTAAAAAAGGTTTGGCTACTTTCCTAAACAAGTCCCAAAACAAAAGTTCATAATCTCTTATTCAGATGGACGGTGAAATCCACTGCTTAGTCCTAGGATAAGCAACATAACATCTGCCAGGTACTTGTGACCTGGGTCAGCCACTGTTGGAAACAGCATACTAGGCTTGATGGACCTTCAGTCTGTCCCAGTTTGGCAACTCTTATGTTCTTATGTCCCCTCTCAATCTCCTTGAACAGAGGAGATTGAGAGGGGACATGACTGAAACATTCAAGGTACTGAAGGGGATAGACTTAGTAGATAAGGACAGGTTGTTCACCCTCTCCAAGGTAGAGAGAACGAAAGGACAAAATTGAAAGGGGATAGATTCCATATGAACGTAAGGAAGGTCTTCTTCACCCAGAGAGTGGTAGGAAACTGGAACGCTCTTCCTGAGGCTGTTATAGGGGAAAATACCCTCCAGGGATTCAAGACAAAGTTAGACAAGTTCCTTCTGAACCAGAACGTGCGCAGGTAGGGCTAGTCTCAGTTAGGGCGCTGGTCTTTGACCAGAGGGCCGCCGCGTGAGCGGACTGCTGGGCACAATGGACCACTGGTCTGACCCAGCAGCGGCAATTCTTATGTTAGGAGTAATGGGAATATTGTTAGAGTAATTAAAGTGTCTAGGTCAGAAATGCTTTCATCTGCTGGTGATATCTTTCTGCCACCTTTGCAGCCAGATGACCGCAATCTCCTGCAGTGCAAAACTCTGCTGCATAACTCATCTTCTAGCAAGCTCACTACACTCATGACAGTCCTCTCCTTAAATCACTTCACTCAGTGGCACAGCCAGGGTGAGAGGCGCCTGGGGCGGAGGTGCCCCCCCTCACCTTCTCTGATCTCCCCTTCCCTTCCCCCTTACTTCTAGTTGTTCACCTCTGACAGTAACAACTTTAATGTGCTCCTTGTGACCCCGGCGGCTCTCTCTAATGTCACTTCCTATTTGCGGCACCCGGGGTGAAGGACATGGCGAGGGGAGTAGTGGGAAGACGCGGGGGGGCGGGCGCAGAGGAGGAGAAGTGCTGGCGCTCCCGCCAATCGCCCCTCTCACCCCCCCTTCCTATGCCACTGACTTCACTGGCTCCCTATCCGCCTTCGCATACAGTTCAAGCTCCTATGGCTGACTTATAAGGGCCCCTCAATATCTCTCCTAATACACTTCCCAGAGAACTCCGTTCCTCTGATAAAATGCTCTTAGCATTACCCTTCTCCTCCACTGCCAATTCCAGACTTCGTTCCTTTCATCTAGCTGCCCCCTATGCCTGGAATAAATTACCTGAATTTGTCCACCAAGCCCCTTCCTTTCCCTTGTTTAAAAGCAGACTGAAAACCCACCTTTTTGATGTAGCCTTCAGTCCATAATCCTACTCCTCTGCCCTCCAACCCAGCCAGCTGATTAATCAATCATGTCATGGCTATTTAGATTATAAGCTCTTTGGAGCAGGGACTGTCTTCTTTGTGACTCTGTACATGTGGTAGTGCTACAGAAATAATTGATAGTTTAAAAGTTGTGTTTTCTTCCCTTTCATAGTTAATCACCTTCTTTCCCTCCTTAATCTACAACATGCTCTTCTGATGTACAGGCTGCAGAGAAAGAATCCATTGAAATGCAGGAGAAACGAGACGACCTGCAGGAGGAGAGGGAGCGAATGCTGAACAACCTGGTGGAGGCTGAGTGAGTGCAGACACTTTCTTTCATTCTAGCTCCTGGTTTATCCAAGAGAAATAGAAAACCTCACTTTCCTTGCCATGTCCTATAGGCATCAGATCATGCTGTGGGAGAAGAAAATCCAGCTGGCCAAGGAGATGCGCTACACGGTAGATGCAAGCGTTCAACATGGCGAGATCCGAGCCATGAGGGCAGAGGTCCATCAGATGCAGGTAAGCCAGGGTCCTGCTCTTGCAAAATTCATTCTTCATTTTCCGATTTCTGCTCTAATACAGTCTTTTCCACATGTCTATTGCTTTTATTACTTCAGAAGAGCAAAGTTTGAATTGAATTGCTCTCAAGTCCAGTGTTATTGACTTTCTGATAATGTAGGGGGGAGGGGAGGACTGTATCCCTGATTCCCCATCCTTCACTGCTGCATGAAATGGTACCAGAGATGGTGGTGAGATGCCATGGTAGGAAGAGTGGATTGTGGGGAAGGTTTCCTTGGAATGAAACAGAGAAAGACTGGTCTGCCCACTGCCCATTTTCCCTTTCATTTCAGTTTTGCTAAAGATCTCCAGCCTTTGTAAATTCAGATACCTCTGCGTTAACTGTTCGCTAGTGGCTAGGCAGCACATGACCATGTGAAATGCCACTTATATGTGCATTTGCCCTACACGCTAATCTGTAGGAGTGCATGTAAGTGGAGGGCATAAGTGAGGTTGAATCTTGGGTGGCATGTGGGCATCTCCTGTAGAATGTTATACGATGCACATATAACTTGCTGCTCTCACCTGTGCCCATTTAGGGCAGCCATTGACCTGCTATAAGTGGGTTTGCATATATTTTGGTCTGCTAACAGAAAAAAAGACCATATGGCCCTTGCAGTCTGCCCATCCATGCCAGTGTCTCTCTCATCCTCTCCACTAAAGATTCAATGAATCTGTCCAAAGCTTTCTTGAATACAACACAGTTTTCATCTCCACCTCCTCCTCCTCCACTGAGGAGGCCATTCTACAAAGTAGTATTTCTTTCGATTACCCCAAGTCCATTCCCTTTCACCTTCATCCTATACCCACTGCTTCCAGAGCTTCCTTTCAATTGAAAGAGATTTGCCTCCTTTGCATTTATGCCACAGAGGTGTTTAAACGTCTCCATCATATCTCCCCTCTCCCGCTTTTCCTCCAAAGTATACAGATTGAGATCTTTGATTCTGTCCCTATATGCCTTATGACGAAGACCAACGACCATTTTAGTAGTCTTCCTCTGGATCGGCTCCATTCCATTTAGATCTTTTTGAGGAGTTATCTCAGTGAATTGTACACACTATTCTAAATGAGGTCTCGCCAGAGTCTTTTACAGGGGCATCAACACCTCCTTTTTCCTACCAACTGTTTATATCCCTACGCACGCTACCATCCTAGCTTTCGCTGTCACCTTTTCTACCTGTTTGGCCACCTTCAGATCGTCACGTAATCACACCCAAGTCCTACTCCTCTTTCATATACAAAAGCTGTTCACCCCTTAAATTATCGTTCCCTCAGGTTTTTACAGCCAAAATAAATGACCCTGCATTTTTGGTTTTAGCTGTCAAATTCTAGACCATTTTTTAAGCTTTCCTAGGTCATTCCTCATGTTAGCCATACCATCAAGGATGTCTAACTTATTACAGATTTTGATATCATCTGCAAAGAGCCAAACCTTACCAGACAGCCCTGCAGCACTGTTTCTTACAAGAACTGATTCTTGCAGCACACTACTGGTAAGATTCATTTCCTCGGAGTAAGTTCCATTGTCACCTTCCCCTCAACCAGTTCCTAACCTAGTCAGTCAGTTTAGGGCCCATTTTGAGGGAACTTGGTTTATTCATTATTCATCTATGTAGAGCCATGTCAAAGGCCTGGCTAGACTCTTAAGTACACCACATCAAACGCTCTCCTTTGATCCAACTCTCTGGTCACCCAATCAAATAAGTTGATCAGATTTGTAGTGAAACCATACTGTCTCAGGTCCTGCAATCCACTGTATTCTAGAAACATTACTATTTCGATTTAGAAGTATTTCCATGAATTTCCTAATCATACAGGTCAGACTATAGTTCCAACTAGAGAATGACATGGTGGCAGTTACCCGTGGCTAGCCGAGGGTAACCCGCCAAAACGGTGGGGGGGAAAAAGTGCTCATTGTGGGCATGGGGACAAGGCCATCCAGCGCCCCATGGAGCGGTGAATGGCCTTGTCCCCGCAGTTAAGGGAGAGAAGACGCGCGGTCACCAATCACGCATGGCCCCCTCCCTACCTAAGGCCAAATCTATCTCCCTCCCTCTCCTTTATGTTCGCGGCGCTTTAGTAAAGAAACTTACTGAAGCCGGCGAAGCCTGCCTGCCTGCAGTCGTATCGTGTGTGTGTGGGCGGAAGCTTCTCTGATGCAACTTCTGATTGCGTCAAAGAAGCTACCGCCCACACACGCGTGACTGCAGGCACAGGCAGGTAGTCTTCGCCGGCTTCAATAAGTTTCTTTACTAATGCGCCGTGAAGGTAAGGGGGAGGGAGGGAGATTCTCAGGCCGCTGAAGGGTGGTGAGGTGGTGAGAGGGAAGGGTGGATGCTACGGGGACGGGGCGGTGAACGGGACAGATTTTTCCCCCGTGTCATTCTCTAGTTCCAATCTCCTCCTCCATCTGCCCTCCCAACTCAAAACCTTGACCAGGTCAGCCAGCAGAGGTGCCAGTCAGAACTTCCTTCAGTACCCTCAGCTGGATCCCATCCAGCCCTATCACTTTGTCTACTTTGATTGGTTGATTTTAATTATTTATTTAATTATTTAATTATGACAAGTACAGCTATACAATTGATCACACGTAACTGGAAAAACTGGGATCGTCTCAACTTCACATTCTGGTGGGCTAGTTTATGTCTAAGCTATAAATATGAGAAAATGAAGGCTGATTTGTTAGGGAATATTAAAAACTTTAACATGGGCCCCATTGACGTCTTTTGTAGAATTATTATATAAGATTTTTGTTGTTAGAAAAATGCACATCCAGGGAGGGGGGTGGGTGGGAGGAATAGAAGGTTATTTTAATTGATTATTTATACGGATGGTAATAGAGGGAACGGTGATATTGATTATATATATGTAATTTAGGTTTAAAATATGTATAATGTATTTCTGAAACTATGATCAAATTTTATAGTTACTTTAATGATAAAATTAGGTTGGGTGGGGGGAGGGTAATGATCTGTATGAATCTTCTACAATTTGAAGTGATGTCTAAAGTGTTAAATGTTTAATCTAGTCTGTTTCCACTTTTTGAAAGTGTTTTAAAATGAATAAAGATTATTAAAAAAAACAACAAACCAAAACAATTTATATACTGCATAAAACTATGCGGTTAACATCTTGGTTACATACGTATTATCCTGCTCGCCCTTTAGTCACACACATGTGGGACAAACGCAAATTTCCCATCACCCCCAATACAGACATTATCAAATCAAGAATTCAACAATAAAACTGCAATAAAAGCATTGAATATTAAGTTCAAGAGCAAATATTCGTTAACACTGTATCTTAAAACTGAAGCAGCTGTAGAAGTATTATAGGAAAGCATTAACAAAAAGCTGCGCTTTCAACATTTTCTTCAAAATCGCAGAATACCAGCGTTTAGCACCAGCCACTGACATCATTTATGCTCCAATCCTAACTCTTCTGAAAATTACTCAGGGTCTGCCACACTTTGTCTTCTGCAATCCCCCTCCTAACCCTTTCTCTGTGAACACAGAATTGACCCCTTCAAAGCAAGATCTATTTTTCAACTATGGACACTGATTATTTTGATCTTCCATGGTGAAACACCAGACTACATATTGAATTTAACTGAAATACCACCTGATCAGCAACTATTTGAAAATAAGATTCCCACGCTATCCCCTGCCCCCAGCACTCCACTCATTGGTTAAGTCTCTCTTATCTGTACCCTTCTCCTCTACCGCTAACTCTAGACTCCGTCCCTTCTACGTTGCTGCACCAAATGCCTGGAGCAAATCCAGACTCAAAACCAACTTCTTTGAAGCTGCTTCAATTCCAAACTCCAAGCCCCAATATCTGTCTTCTCATTCCCTCTGTAATACCCCCATCCTGAGCACCTTCTTGTCCAGTTTGTCAGCTCTTTTGAGCAGGGACTGTCTCTTTTTTTTATTATTATTTATTTATGAGTTTTCAATTTAACAATCAAGTATAAACTTGTACAGAAAAGCAAAATTTCAAGAGGCAAATAAAAATTTTTTAAACATAATATAACACAAGAAATAATTGTATCTTTAATCTCGCTCAAGTCCTCTATTTTGGATCCAAGATTAAAAATAAACGGAATTAAAGTAGTCAATTAAAGAAGAAAAACAGTTATAGGTAAAACTGTGCTAACAGTCGTCTATCTCTATCCATCTTGAGCTTTCTCCAGTCTTGACAGTGATAGGAATGTTGTCAGTTGAGACGGTTCAAAGAAAACAAATTTATGCAACTTATAATGGACTATGCATTTACAAGGATACCGAAGGAAAAAAGTTGCACCCAGGGCTATAACTGCTGGTCTCATTAGAGCAGGGACTGTCTCTTCTGTGTCTGCATCTGTCTAGTGTCTAGTAGCAGTAGTAATATTTGCTGTCTGTCTCTAAACTGCAGTTGAGGTATTCGCAACTGATAAGGCGACAGGAGCTGAAAATCCGGGAGATGGAGGCCCTCGTTGGCCAGAGAGACGAAATTGCAAGGAAGGGAAGGATGAAGGGCAGGAAAGAGAATCAGCTCACCACCAGTGACCTACACCACAAGGTTCAAGAGCTGAAGAAGAAGATGCAGGAGACGCTGAAGGTGAGAAAGATCTCATGGTACCAAGAGACATCATTAGGCACCTTTGAGAGAGAGACAAAAACCTGGGTCCCAGGACTGGACTGCAAATATCCTGCCCTCCACTGGAGGCAGAAACCAGGGCTGATTAAAGGGACAGAGGCACCCAGGGTGGTGGCACGACCCTTCACCTCCACACGCCCCCTCCTGCCAGGAGCATACAGCTTCCCTTCCCCCGTACCTCAGAAATTCCCCCCCAAGTTGCCATCACGTGCCAGCGTTGCTTCCTAGGCACAGGGACCCCCGGCCTGACAGCAAGTTGGGGGTTGCTGCTCATGCCAGGAATGTTACAGAGGTAGGGGGGGCACTGCTTAGGGAAATGCAGAGCATTACTTTGCCTGGCTGCTTTCTGCCAAAGGGTAATTTAGCACCTCACCTGGCTGCTTTCCCTCCTTGTTGGTTTGCTGTAGAATGCAGAAGAATGCAATGGGAAAATTGGAGAACTTCAGGAAAGCCAGAGCTCACTCAGTGCAGCCATCACAGAGAAGCAACTCGGTCTTTCCAAACTGCAAATGGACTTCAGGACCCTGGAGTCAGACCTAGAAAGGCTTCAGGAGAAGAAACGACAGGTAATAGCTTTATAGTCTAGTATTTATTCAAAGCGGATTATAATAAATCGTATGTTTATATAATTTTTATTCATTTTACAACTCACATCAAGTGTATCAAGAAAATAACATTTGAATTGAAAAAACATCACTTGTATTACTATTATTATCATCAACTGATATTCATGAAAGTTAACCTCCCCTCCTATCCCTATCACATCAAAAATATTCATTTGTATTATACAGTGGTACCTTGGTTTACGAGCATAATTCATTCCAGAAGCATGCTCGTAAACCAAAATACTCGTATATCAAAGCGAGTTTCCCCATAGGAACTAAGGGAAACTCGCTTGATAAGTTCCCACCCACCCACACCCTCCGAGGCCAGCAGCGCTGCTCTACCCCCTCCCCCACGAGAACCGGCATTGCTCCCCCCGAAGGCCCCCCCGCGTGATCCGCCACCCCCCCGCGATCCGGCATCCCCCCGCTCGGAGATAGCGTGAACTCGAAGGCCTTGAGCATGTGCAGATGCTCAAGGCCCAGCAAAGAAGAAGATGTAGATATTCGGGCACCGGCATGTCCTGTGTGTTGGTGCCGGTGGCCAAATAGGGGTAAGCAGCTTGTTCGGATGGGTGCTGGGGGATTTCAGATCACGGCGGTGGGGTGCAACGTGAGCGGGGGGATGCCGGATCGCAGGGGGGAGGGTGCCAGATCGCGGGGGACGCCGCTCGCAAATCGAGGCAAGCTTGGTTTCCGAGGCGCTGATTTTGCGAATGTTTTGCTCGTCTTGCAAAACACTCGCAAACCGGTGCACTCGTAAACCGAGGTACCACTATATTATACAATATACATTCTATTAATGTATCAAAAAATCATCCCTCCCACTCATCCCTATCCCCTCATTTCAATTATCTTATGAAGGGAAAATGTTTACTACTCATTACAAAAGTCTGTTAATGGTCCCCAAACATCTTGAAAATTACCAAAATATCCTCTCTGTGTGGCTAACGTTCTTTCCATTTTATAAATATGACATACAGAACTCCACCAAAAACTGTAATTTAATCTACTCTGATTTTTCCAATTGAATGTAATATGTTGAATGGCAATTCCAGTCAGAATAAGTAGAAGCTTATTGTTTTTTGAAGAAATCTGACTTTTTGCTCTCATCGACCTCTCTCAGAACCTTGCTCAGATTGTGGCCTATCAATCCCGACAGAAGCACCTGCAGAATGTGAAGGAGGGAACGTACGTTTTGCTGTACCGAAACCAACAAGCGCTAGACAATGAGATGTACAAACAGATGAGCCGTGTGCACACAGTCAGCACCATTATTCACCAGATCCAACAGGAGTACCCTCAGTACCAGGGAATACTGCGCAGGGTGAATCTGGCTCTAGAGACCCGACTGGGGGCTCCTGAAGAGATAGTGGACACAATTTAGTGAGTGACAGGCTCAAAATACCTCCTACTCTGAAGAAACGGGTTTATTCAGAACAGCAGATACTCACCAGCATAACGTGTCAGGAAGCAAATAATGCATTTTATTCAAGAAATAAAATAATCCTGTGATTGTACTGTTTATGTTATAGTATGCTGGAATAGAAAAGTCCGTCATCCCCTTTACATTTTTGGCTGGCACACCCTTGCAGCTCCTTAGCATTTCATATGGGCTGCAGCTCCAGAGCACCAGGGAGGTCAGTCAGTGGTAGAGATGAAAACGGTGATGGAATTCAAAAAAGCGTGGGACGAAGGATCTCTAAGTAGAAAATGAATCCTGCACGGCTTGTGCCCTTTATAGGGTGATTTGCTTTTGGATGAGCTGGAGTGGGAAGCTAAAGACAATTTAAACATGAAAGGGCCGTTCAGGTCTTTATCTGCTGTCATTTACTATGTTACTATCAGGCTCATGATCAAAAAACACAGACGTCCAAAAAGCATCCTAAGTCGGCACTTCAGCGTTCTAATCACCAGGATGTGCAAGTGCCGATAATTGAAACTGTCTTTCAGTATGTCTAGCGAGGTGTTCCAGCCTCGGTAAGTCTAGAGCAGTGGTTCCCAAACCTGTCCTGGGGGACCCCCAGCCAGTCAGGTTTTCAAGATATCCCTAATGAATATGCATGAGAGAGATTTGCATATAATGGAAGTGACAGGTCCACTGGTCTAGAGCATGAGATGGGCGTAGTGCAGGTGTGTGTTATGGGCGGGCTTTGGGCGGTCTCGAGGGCGGGTTAGACATGGACATCAATCCTGGACGGAACTAATATGTGTGGAACTAGACCTGTTTTAGAAGGGTCTAAGTGCCACAAAGGTACCCAAACTGACCAGTTGACCACTTCATGCATCAAGGTAAGACACCCGTACACTCCCCCAGTGCTCACAGACCCCCCACCCTTCCACCACACAAAAATGTACATACCAGACTCTCAAACAGCAGCATCTGTTATGGGGAAGCCTAGGGCTAATGAACTCTAGAGAGGAGGAGCCAGGCCCATATGAGCCCACCAAAACCCTACTGTGCTACCATACAAGTGCCACCTGTAGCCAAAAGTGCTATTGGGTTGGTACACAGGAGGGTCTAATTATAAGGGGGTTATGATGCGATATACAGCTGGCACCCTTTATGTGGAGTTCACAGCAGTGCCCTCTAAGGTGTCCCATTGCTCTTCCGGGATGTCCCCCACCCACGTCCAAACGGTCAGGAATAGGATGTTTTCAACCTGGATGTTTTCTGATCGAAAATGGGGTATGAAATTAGACGTTCTAGCGGCCTAGATGTCTTGGTGGCCAATTATATTTTGCCATTCGAAAATGACCATTTTTGTACCTCCAACTTTGGACGTTCAGCTGGAAATGTCCGAGTTAGACTTAGGTTTTTATTTAAAACATTTGAGAATGGAATTCAGACATGCAGGTCAGGACATGCTTAGTGCTGCTGGTGTTTTACAAAAGGCTTCTTTAGCACTCTCCAGACCAGTAGAGGTTAATCTTTACAAATGGGTATATATCTAATCATGACCAGCAGGTGGAGACTGAAAACAAAACTTTGGGACAGTATATACTATCCTCCCTTCTCTATTTCCCTCAGTCTTCTTTCAGTCTCCAGCAGGTGTTGATGTGATCTGTACCCATCTCCCTTGGTAGGGCTGTTGGAACTTATTTAGGGGGTTTATTGTCCCTGTTTTTGGCCGGACGGAGCTTGGGCGGACTCTGTTTGGGGGTTCGTCCGACCTCGGGGGTGTCAAACCCGGCGGGTCTCGAGCGGGGTCCCTCCCCCCACTTCCTCCACCTCCCCACATTTTTTTAGAGGAGCCTCAGCAGTAAGCCTTGCCCCCTAAATCAAGCAAGGCATATTGCTTCGAGAGCCTGTGGAGTCTGTTCTGTAAAAAAAAAAATCCTGAGGTAGTGCTGGTCTGGAGGGTTGTTTCCCTTTAAGAAAACTGTATTTTACTGTATTTTTTCATCTAACCGGCACTTTTTTATAGCTAGGTCGCGTATGGAGCAATGAGCACTTCTAAAGGGAAAAAGTGCTCATTGTGCTCCAGGCGCGAGGCACTCGCGGCCGGCCTGTGCAAGCGGTGTTCAGGCCGGTGCAGTGGAGGAGCTCCGTCGGCAGCGGCTGCAGGCGCCCAGAGCTCCCCGCCGATGGTGCCTCGCGAGTCGGCAGGGAGCAGTGGAGAAGCCCGGTCTTCTCCATCCGCCCACGGAGGGATTCCCCGAGCCGCCGACGGTCGGGTTTTTGAGGATTCCCTCTCAGCTGATTTTTTGACAGCTGATGCCGACTTGCCTGCTTTAGCGGCTGAGACTGTTCAGGTTTCTCAGCCGCTACAGGCTATGGAGGGAGCTTTTTTGGCGGGAAAGTCGCCATCTTCTCTGTCTGGCCCCTCCATTTTGTCTTCCACCTCAGGTGACCTTCCCCCTGTTTTGTCCATGCAGGGGCAGGTTTCTGCTGGGTCCCCTGCTGTGGCAGGGAGTCCCTTGGGACCCTCGGGGGGTTTTCTCCTGATTTCTTTTTTTCCTTATGCAGAGCCTATTTTCAGGCGGCTGGGGGTCCCGGTTGCGTCCAGGGGGTTTCGGGGGGTGGGGTTTGCTCCGCGCTCCCTGCGGCTTTGCCTCTCTCGTCTGGTGTGGCGTCCCCTCCGCCGCCTCCCTTGTCCAAGCGTCCGCGGGTTTTCGTGGGACGAGGATTTGTGGTCGGAGGAACGTGTCGGTCTGGAGGAGGACCTGGACCCTTCTGAGGAATTCCAGGACCCTCTGGAGGGGACGGAAGCTGGCGGCGGGTTGTCGGGTTTCCCGTTCTCCGGTGAAGAGGCGTCCGTGGTGCGCCTTTTTCAGAGAGATGAGCTGCCTGACCTTATTCAACAGGTTTCGTCGGTTTTGCGTTTTGAGGACGCGCCGCCGGAGACTCCGCGTGTGGGGGACCCTCTGTTATGGGGGATCCGTTCCGTTTCCCGCTCTTTTCCTATGCATCAGGATATTCGGGATATTATTCTGGAGCAGTGGAAAACGCCGGAGACGCCGTTTTGGCTGGCGCACAGCATGGCTCGCCTGTATCCCATTCCAGAAGGGGATCGGGCTACGTTAGCTTTGCCAGTCGTTGATGCGGTGGTCTCGGCAATTTCCAAGCGGCATACCGTGCCTGTTGAGGGCGGTTCTGCCTTGCGGGACTCCGAGGAGCGCAAGTTGGAGAACATACTTAAGCAAAATTTTCAGGTCTCTGCCTTTGGGGTCCAGGCGGCTATTTGTGGGGGACTGGTCGCTCGCGCCGTGTTTCGGTGGGCGGAGCGTGTCTTGGATCGGGAGTCTGATGACTGGTCCCTGGTGGATCAGGAGGTAGCGAAGATTGAGATGGCTGCCTCATTCCTCTCAGATGCTCTATATGACTTGGTGCGGATCTCGGCTAAGTCTATGGCTTTTGGCGTGGCCGCAAGGCGTGAGTTGTGGCTGCGCGCTTGGGCGGCGGATGCTGCGTCCAAAGCTAAGCTTACTAAATTTCCCTTTCGGGGGTCGTTTTTATTTGGAGAGGACTTGGATAAGTTGATTCAGACTCTGTCGGACTCGAAAGTTCCCCGTTTGCCGGAGGACTGTGCCCGCCCTGCATCTCGGGGTGGTGCGGCCCGGGGGCGTTTGCGGGAATTTCGCAAATATCGCCCTGGGCGTGGGGCTGCTTCTTTCCAGTCTCCGGGGTTTTCCCGGGGTCGGTTCTTCCAGCACATGCAGCCCTTTCGGGGGGCCCGTCGGGGGGCAGGGAATCCCTCCGCCGGTTCCCCCGCTTCCCGTCCTGCACAATGACGCCTTGCCGGCGCCCCCTTTGGTTCCGGTGGGGGCCCGGCTGCGCGACTTTTTCCCCAAATGGGCCGAGATCACGTCCGATCAGTGGGTCCTGGAGGTGGTGCGGGACGGTTATGCCCTGGAGTTCGCCTGCTCTCTGCCGGACTTTTTCCTCGCTTCTCCATGTCAGACTCCTGGGAAGACGCAGGCTTTTCGCCAGACCCTTCAGCGCTTGCTAGATCTCAGGGCAGTTGTTCCAGTGCCCCCTCCGGAGTGGGGCACGGGCAGGTACTCCATTTACTTTGTGGTGCCCAAGAAGGAGGGGACCTTTCGGCCCATCCTCGATTTGAAAGGGGTCAACAGGGCTCTCAAGATTCCCTCTTTCCGTATGGAAACTCTGCGGTCGGTCATTCTGGCGGTTCAGCCGGGGGAGTTTCTCACTTCTCTCGATCTGACGGAGGCCTACTTGCATGTTCCCATTCGGGCCTCTCATCAGCGTTTCCTGCGCTTTGCGATCTTGGGTCGGCACTATCAGTTCTGTGCGCTTCCCTTTGGGCTGGCCACGGCTCCCCGGACGTTCACCAAGGTGATGGTGGTCGTCGCGGCAGCCTTGCGGTCGGAGGGCATCCTGGTACACCCCTACCTGGACGACTGGTTAATTCGGGCAAAGTCGTTGCAGGAAAGCTCCCGGGTTACGGCTCGGGTGGTGGAGTTTCTCCGGTCGTTGGGCTGGGTGGTCAAACTTTCCAAGAGCCGGTTGGTCCCAGCTCAGCGTCTGGAGTACCTTGGGGTGCTGTTCGACACCTCCTTGGGGAAGGTCTTCCTCCCAGAGGCCCGGGTGAGCAAATTGCAATCTCAGATTCGCCTGCTTTTTGCGTCCCGGTGTCCTCGGGCGCGAGATTTCCTCCAGGTCTTGGGGTCGATGGCGGCGTCCCTGGACGTGGTGAGGTGGGCGCGGGCCCACATGCGTCCTCTCCAGTATGCTCTGCTCCGGAGGTGGTCTCCCCAGAGGCACGGGATGGATGTTCCGGTTCCCCTGCGAGGCTTGGCGCGCTGCAGTCTGCGTTGGTGGCTCCAGACCCCTCACCTAGTTCAGGGGGTGGGTCTGGATCTTCGGCAGTGGACGGTGCTCCTTACGGATGCGAGTCTCCTGGGTTGGGGGGCTCAGTGTCTAGGTCACTCAGCTCAGGGTACCTGGTCCGCGGAGGAGGCCTCCTGGTCGATCAACGTGTTGGAAACCAGAGCGGTCCGGCTGGCGCTGTTGGCTTTCCACTCCCTTTTGTTGGGCAAGTCGGTCAGAGTCCTGTCGGACAATGCCACGGCGGTGGCTTATGTCAATCGACAGGGGGGCACCAAGAGCACTCAGGTGGCGCAGGAGGCGGCTCGGCTCATGGTTTGGGCGGAGTCACATCTTCTGGACCTCTCGGCCTCTCACATTGCCGGGGTAGAAAATGTTCAGGCGGACTTCCTCAGTCGTCACTTCTTGGATCCAGGAGAGTGGTGTCTCGGCGCCGTGGCGTTTCAGTTGATAGTGCAGGCTTGGGGGCAGCCCCTGATGGATCTTATGGCCACAAGTGGCAACGCCAAAGTGCCCCGCTTCTTCAGTCGTCGCAGGGACGGTCTGGCCGAGGGTCTGGATGCTCTGGTCCAACCGTGGCTAACGGAGGGGCTGTTGTATGTGTTCCCTCCTTGGCCATTAGTGGGCAGAGTACTGCTTCGCATTGTTCGCCATCCGGGGCTGGTGGTTTTGGTGGCTCTGGATTGGCCTCATCGTCCGTGGTATGCGGATCTGGTGAGGCATCTGGTGGCGGATCCTCTTCCTCTGCCTCTCGTGTGCGATCTTCTGACGCAGGGTCCCATTCCCATGTTCGACCCGTCTCCCTTTTGTCTTACGGCTTGGCTCTTGAAAGGGGCCGCCTTAGTAAGAGGGGATATTCAGATAAGGTGATCTCTACACTTTTGGGGTCCCGGAGGCTTTTTACCTCTCGGGCTTATGTACGGGTTTGGCATCTTTTTGAGGAATGGTGCCGGGTGCGGGGAGTGGTCTCTTTTCGCGCTTCCCTGCCTAACATTCTAGAGTTCTTGCAGGATGGCCTGGATAGAGGCCTGGCTTGGTCTTCTCTCCGGGTTCAACTGGCGGCACTGGCGGTTTTTCGGGGGCTGGTGACAGGTCAGCGTTGTCGGCCATTCCTGATGTAATTCGCTTTCTTCGGGCGGCCAAGTTGCTCAGGCCTCCCATTCGGCCCTCGATTCCCTCTTGGGATCTCAATCTGGTTCTCTCGGTTTTGGTGCGCCCGCCTTTCGAGCCGTTGGATGGCTGTTCTTTGAAGGACCTTACGCTGAAGTCGGTCTTTTTGGTGGCCATTACTTCCGCTAGGCGGGTTTCTGAGCTACAGGCTTTCTCTTGTAGGGCTCCCTTCTTGGAATTTTCGAGGGAGCGGGTTGTTTTGCGGCCTGTTCCTTCTTTTCTGCCGAAAGTAGTTTCTCCTTTTCATGTCAATCAATCGGTGGTCCTCCCGGTCTTGGGTAGTCGGGAGGGCTCTTCTGAGCAACGGCAGCTGCGCAAGTTGGATGTCGGTCGGGTCCTCCGCGCTTATGTGCAGCGGACCCGGGATTTTCGGAGCTCCGATCATCTCTTTGTTCTTCTGGCGGGTCCTCGTCGGGGGGCTGGCGCTTCTAAGGCTACTATTGCGCGCTGGATCAAGGAGACGATTGCTTCCGCTTATCTTCTGAGTCAGAAACCGGTTCCGGAGTTTCTCAAGGCTCATTCCACTCGGGGTCAGGCGGCTTCTTGGGCTGAGTCGTCGCTCGTGCCTCCGGTGGATATTTGTAAGGCTGCGGTTTGGTCCTCCTTGCATTCATTTGTTAGACATTATCGGGTAGATGTTCAGGCGCGTCGGGACGCGGTGTTCGGTGAGCGTGTTCTGGTATCGGCCCTTCGGGGGTCCCGCCCGTGAGAGGGACTGCTTTGGTACGTCCCATTTGTAAAGATTAACCTCTACTGGTCTGGAGAGTGCTAAAGAAGGAGAAATTAGGTTCTTACCTGCTAATTTACTTTCTTTTAGCTTCTCCAGACCAGTAGAGGTCCCCACCCTGTCTGTTGTTGTTGTTGTTGGGGCTGTTTCGCGGGCAGTTTTGTTTTTTGCTGCGGGTTCTAGTATTTTTCTAGGGCCGGGGAGAATTAAAGAACAGCGGCTGTGGCTCGGCTGGCTTAGCTGGCGAGCTGTGGGGACATTTTCCTTCAGGTATTTCTCCTCTGCATTTTCCAACAGCATTTGGGTATGTTATTTGTTACTCCTGTTCGGAGTATTGTTTTCTTTCTGTTTTCCAGTTCTTGGTTCTGCTTGGCTATTCGGCAGACTGAGGGAAATAGAGAAGGGAGGATAGTATATACTGTCCCAAAGTTTTGTTTTCAGTCTCCACCTGCTGGTCATGATTGGATATATACCCATTTGTAAAGATTAACCTCTACTGGTCTGGAGAAGCTAAAAGAAAGTAAATTAGCAGGTAAGAACCTAATTTCTCCTTCCCAAACGTATAAGAAAATGTCATTTACCAGTTTCAGGTGCACAAAAAGAGCAGAATGAGCGTGGCATTTTCCGTGTGTAAGTGCTGGCACATTTTCAAAATCGCAATTAAGTAGTGAGGCCACTGGTTTGGGGTTTTTGGAGGCAGAAATAAACAATGAGGGGTTAAGGAGAACTTATCCCCTGAACGTACGTGCCTATAAAGCAGTGGGCACTTTAGAAAAAATTATACCTGCTATTGAGTTGATGCATAACTGGGTCAGACCAGTGGTCCATCGTGCCTAGCAGTCTACTCACACAGTAGCCCTCTGGTCAAAGACCAGCGCCCTAACTGAGACCAGCCCTACCTGCACACGTTCTGGTTCAGCAGGAACTTGTCTAACTTTGTCTTGGATCCCTGGAGGGTGTTTTCCCCTACAACAGCCTCTGGAAGAGCGTTCTAGTTTTCCACCACTTTGGGGAAAAAGAATTTCCTTACGTTTGTATGGAATCTATCCCCTTTCAATTTTAGAGTGTGTCCTCTCGTTCTCCCTACCTTGGAGAGGGTGAACAACCTGTCCTTATCTACTAAGTCTATGCCCTTCATTATCTTGAATGTTTCGATCATGTCCCCTCTCAATCTCCTCTGTTCGAGGGAAAACCCAAACAGGGAAATTTTGGAGTTTTTTTTAACACAGACATGTATTCCCTGTATAAGCTGGGAAGGTTTTTGGCCACCAAACCTTATTCCATGAAATCACATGTAAATAGCAGCTTTCTGAAAAGACCATGTAAACATGCATGTCATTTACATGTGGGGATGCTTTCACAATAGAGGGCTTGGGGTTCTGATACCCAGAAGAGTCTAGTGGTTACAATACAATGACCAGGAACAGGACAAAGAGCAGGTCAGAAATCCCTACTGGACAGAACTGCTCTGAAAAGCCAGAACACTGGAACTAATGTTTGAATCCAACTTCTCAAATTCACTTGAGGTGACAAACATAACATAAAAGCAATTTCTAGACTGCATAACCGTTAAGCTCTATGCCGTTAACAAAAGATTAATAATGTCTATTGCTAATTACACTAATATTTGGAGAATAAGTTTTTAATTGTTTCCTAAAATGTAAATAACAGCAGAGAGGCAGAAGATAAACTCCTTATCCCAAGTAGCGGCCTGATAGGAACGTGTGCGCTAATGATATTTTTTTTAATTTACAACCAGAAAAAGATGGAAATGAGAAAATAGGATTAATTTTATGAGCCACCTTTGTGCTGCTATGTAAAAAGATTCAGCCAGACATTGCGGAACGTGACCTAGAGATACTTTATAGTAAATGGGGCCCAGTTTAAAGATGATACGCGCCTCCACTGGCAACCAGTGCAAATTCCAGTGAAAAAGTGTGATGATGTCATGCTTCTTTAAACCAAAAAGAAGTCTGACTGCAGCGTTTTGGATAATTCTTAGTCTGCAGATGTTCTTTTTAATACCTGCAAGATAAAACTTCAGTTGACTTAAGACCAAGGATTGAACTAACAATTTAAAGGCTGGAAGGTCAACAAAATGCCCTCAGTGTACACAACTTCCTTAATGTATTAAACCCCTTTCATACAACAGAGTCCACATGATTCTTCATAGATAGGTTACAGTCAAGAATCGGATCTCAAAGTCCCTCCTTGAGGGCCGCAATCCAGTTGGGTTTTCAGGATTTCCCCAATGAATATGCTTTGAAAGCAGTGCATGCACATAGATCTCATGCATATTCATTGGGGAAATCCTGAAACCCCGACTGGATTGCGGCCCTCAAGGAAGGAGTTTGAGATCCCTGACATAGAGCCACCCATGTACGAGATAGTCCAGGGATGGGCAACTCCGGTCCTCGAGGGCCACAATCCAGTCGGGTTTTTAGGATTTCCCCAATGAATATGCATTGAAAGCAGTGCATGCACATAGATCTCATGCATATTCATTGGAGAAATCCTGAAAACACGACTGGATTGCGGCCCTCAAGGAGGGACTTTGAGACCTGGTACACCATAGACCAGGGATCTCAAAGTCTCTCCTTGAGGGCCGCAATCCAATCGGGTTTTCAGGATTTCCCCCATGAATATGCATTGAAAGCAGTGCATGCACATAGATCTCATGCATATTCATTGGAGAAATCCTGAAAACACGACTGGATTGCGGCCCTCAAGGAGGGACTTTGAGACCTGGTACACCATAGACCAGGGATCTCAAAGTCTCTCCTTGAGGGCCGCAATCCAATCGGGTTTTCAGGATTTCCCCCATGAATATGCATTGAAAGCAGTGCATGCACATAGATCTCATGCATATTCATTGGAGAAATCCTGAAAACACGACTGGATTGCGGCCCTCAAGGAGGGACTTTGAGACCTGGTACACCATAGACCAGGGATCTCAAAGTCTCTCCTTGAGGGCCGCAATCCAATCGGGTTTTCAGGATTTCCCCTATGAATATGCATTGAAAGCAGTGCATGCACATAGATCTCATGCATATTCATTGGAGAAATCCTGAAAACACGACTGGATTGCGGCCCTCAAGGAGGGACTTTGAGACCTGGTACACCATAGACCAGGGATCTCAAAGTCTCTCCTTGAGGGCCGCAATCCAATCGGGTTTTCAGGATTTCCCCCATGAATATGCATTGAAAGCAGTGCATGCACATAGATCTCATGCATATTCATTGGAGAAATCCTGAAAACACGACTGGATTGCGGCCCTCAAGGAGGGACTTTGAGACCTGGTACACCATAGACCAGGGATCTCAAAGTCTCTCCTTGAGGGCCGCAATCCAATCGGGTTTTCAGGATTTCCCCCATGAATATGCATTGAAAGCAGTGCATGCACATAGATCTCATGCATATTCATTGGAGAAATCCTGAAAACACGACTGGATTGCGGCCCTCAAGGAGGGACTTTGAGACCTGGTACACCATAGACCAGGGATCTCAAAGTCTCTCCTTGAGGGCCGCAATCCAATCGGGTTTTCAGGATTTCCCCCATGAATATGCATTGAAAGCAGTGCATGCACATAGATCTCATGCATATTCATTGGAGAAATCCTGAAAACACGACTGGATTGCGGCCCTCAAGGAGGGACTTTGAGACCTGGTACACCATAGACCAGGGATCTCAAAGTCTCTTCTTGAGGGCCGCAATCCAATCGGGTTTTCAGGATTTCCCCCATGAATATGCATTGAAAGCAGTGCATGCACATAGATCTCATGCATATTCATTGGAGAAATCCTGAAAACCCGACTGGATTGCGGCCCTCAAGGAGGGACTTTGAGACCTGGTACACCATAGACCAGGGATCTCAAAGTCTCTCCTTGAGGGCCGCAATCCAGTCGGGTTTTCAGGATTTCCCCCATGAATATGCATTGAAAGCAGTGCATGCACATAGATCTCATGCATATTCATTGGAGAAATCCTGAAAACACGACTGGATTGCGGCCCTCAAGGAGGGACTTTGAGACCTGGTACACCATAGACCAGGGATCTCAAAGTCTCTCCTTGAGGGCCGCAATCCAATCGGGTTTTCAGGATTTCCCCCATGAATATGCATTGAAAGCAGTGCATGCACATAGATCTCATGCATATTCATTGGAGAAATCCTGAAAACACGACTGGATTGCGGCCCTCAAGGAGGGACTTTGAGACCTGGTACACCATAGACCAGGGATCTCAAAGTCTCTCCTTGAGGGCCGCAATCCAATCGGGTTTTCAGGATTTCCCCCATGAATATGCATTGAAAGCAGTGCATGCACATAGATCTCATGCATATTCATTGGAGAAATCCTGAAAACACGACTGGATTGCGGCCCTCAAGGAGGGACTTTGAGACCTGGTACACCATAGACCAGGGATCTCAAAGTCTCTCCTTGAGGGCCGCAATCCAATCGGGTTTTCAGGATTTCCCCCATGAATATGCATTGAAAGCAGTGCATGCACATAGATCTCATGCATATTCATTGGGGAAATCCTGAAACCCCGACTGGATTGCGGCCCTCAAGGAGGGACTTTGAGACCTGGTACACCATAGACCAGGGATCTCAAAGTCTCTCCTTGAGGGCCGCAATCCAATCGGGTTTTCAGGATTTCCCCCATGAATATGCATTGAAAGCAGTGCATGCACATAGATCTCATGCATATTCATTGGAGAAATCCTGAAAACACGACTGGATTGCGGCCCTCAAGGAGGGACTTTGAGACCTGGTACACCATAGACCAGGGATCTCAAAGTCTCTTCTTGAGGGCCGCAATCCAATCGGGTTTTCAGGATTTCCCCCATGAATATGCATTGAAAGCAGTGCATGCACATAGATCTCATGCATATTCATTGGAGAAATCCTGAAAACCCGACTGGATTGCGGCCCTCAAGGAGGGACTTTGAGACCTGGTACACCATAGACCAGGGATCTCAAAGTCTCTCCTTGAGGGCCGCAATCCAGTCGGGTTTTCAGGATTTCCCCCATGAATATGCATTGAAAGCAGTGCATGCACATAGATCTCATGCATATTCATTGGAGAAATCCTGAAAACACGACTGGATTGCGGCCCTCAAGGAGGGACTTTGAGACCTGGTACACCATAGACCAGGGATCTCAAAGTCTCTCCTTGAGGGCCGCAATCCAATCGGGTTTTCAGGATTTCCCCCATGAATATGCATTGAAAGCAGTGCATGCACATAGATCTCATGCATATTCATTGGAGAAATCCTGAAAACACGACTGGATTGCGGCCCTCAAGGAGGGACTTTGAGACCTGGTACACCATAGACCAGGGATCTCAAAGTCTCTCCTTGAGGGCCGCAATCCAATCGGGTTTTCAGGATTTCCCCCATGAATATGCATTGAAAGCAGTGCATGCACATAGATCTCATGCATATTCATTGGAGAAATCCTGAAAACACGACTGGATTGCGGCCCTCAAGGAGGGACTTTGAGACCTGGTACACCATAGACCAGGGATCTCAAAGTCTCTCCTTGAGGGCCGCAATCCAATCGGGTTTTCAGGATTTCCCCCATGAATATGCATTGAAAGCAGTGCATGCACATAGATCTCATGCATATTCATTGGAGAAATCCTGAAAACACGACTGGATTGCGGCCCTCAAGGAGGGACTTTGAGACCTGGTACACCATAGACCAGGGATCTCAAAGTCTCTCCTTGAGGGCCGCAATCCAATCGGGTTTTCAGGATTTCCCCCATGAATATGCATTGAAAGCAGTGCATGCACATAGATCTCATGCATATTCATTGGAGAAATCCTGAAAACACGACTGGATTGCGGCCCTCAAGGAGGGACTTTGAGACCTGGTACACCATAGACCAGGGATCTCAAAGTCTCTCCTTGAGGGCCGCAATCCAATCGGGTTTTCAGGATTTCCCCCATGAATATGCATTGAAAGCAGTGCATGCACATAGATCTCATGCATATTCATTGGAGAAATCCTGAAAACCCGACTGGATTGCGGCCCTCAAGGAGGGACTTTGAGACCTGGTACACCATAGACCAGGGATCTCAAAGTCTCTTCTTGAGGGCCGCAATCCAATCGGGTTTTCAGGATTTCCCCCATGAATATGCATTGAAAGCAGTGCATGCACATAGATCTCATGCATATTCATTGGAGAAATCCTGAAAACACGACTGGATTGCGGCCCTCAAGGAGGGACTTTGAGACCTGGTACACCATAGACCAGGGATCTCAAAGTCTCTCCTTGAGGGCCGCAATCCAATCGGGTTTTCAGGAGTTCCCCCATGAATATGCATTGAAAGCAGTGCATGCACATAGATCTCATGCATATTCATTGGAGAAATCCTGAAAACACGACTGGATTGCGGCCCTCAAGGAGGGACTTTGAGACCTGGTACACCATAGACCAGGGATCTCAAAGTCTCTCCTTGAGGGCCGCAATCCAATCGGGTTTTCAGGATTTCCCCCATGAATATGCATTGAAAGCAGTGCATGCACATAGATCTCATGCATATTAATTGGGGAAATCCTGAAAACCCGATTCATGCTTCCCTTTGCGAGGGGACGCAAAAAAGAACTTGCTTTTCTCACGGTTTAATCTGTTTATATTCCTTCATTTTTCAATCACCGTAAATGTTTCTTCAACAACAGCTCCTCTTAAAACCAGTTACGTCTTCCTCAGTCCAATCTTACAGTCGCTTGAAAAGACAACAGACGCTCCTGGAATTTTTTTTTTTAATTCTTTATTCATTTTTAAAACACATTCAATAAGTGGAAACAGAATAAATTAATCATTTTACACTATATACATCACTTAAATTTTTCAAGATTCATACATATTAATACCCTCCCCCCACCCAACTCAATCTTTTCCATTAGAGTAACTATAAAATTTTCCCCTAATTTTAGTATTATATTATACATATTTTAAACAGAAAATACATATATATGTATACATTCAGACTTATTTTTCAAACCACAAAATTTATCATCCTTCCCCCCTATTTCCATCTGTAAAATAGTCGATTAAAGACCCTGTATACCTCCCACCCCTCCCCGGATGTGCATATTATCTAATAACAGACCATAACTATAGAGATTCTACAAAGGACTTCAATGGGCCCCAAATTAATTTAAAATTTGTATTATTCCCTAATATAACAGCGTTCATAACAGGAACTTGTCTAACTTTGTCTTGAATCCCTGGAGAGTGTTTTCCCCTATATCAGCCTCCGGAAGAGCGTTCCAGTTTTCCACCATTCGCTGGGTGAAAAAGAACTTCCTTCCAATTAACTTTAGAGAGTGCCCTCTCGTTCTCTCTACCTTGGAGAGGCTGAACAACCTGTCCTTATTTACTAAGTCTATTCCCTTGAATGTTTCAATCATGTCCCCTCTTTTCGAGGGAGAAGAGGCCCAGTTCCTCTAATCTTTCGCTGTACAGAAGCTCCTTCAACCTCTTAACCATCTTAGTTGCTCTTCTCTGGACCCTTTCGAGTAGTACCGTGTCCTTCTTCATGTACATCGACCAGTGCTGGACGCAGTACTCCAGGTGAGGGCGCACCATGGCCCGGTACAGCGGCATGATAACCTTCTCTGATCTGCTTGTGATCCCCTTCTGGACATGAAGGTGCATCAGTACACAGTGCTCAGATGGGGGATCCATATAGAGCTGCATTATGATGTCATTAAGAATTCTGGGTATGACCCTGATGCATTGTGATGTCACTGAGCGTTCAGACAGCTTCTACTGCTACTAATCATTCCTATAGTGCAGGGGTGCCCACACTTTTTGGGCTTGCGAGCTACTTTTAAAATGACCAAGTCAAAATGATATACCAACAATAAATTTTTTTTAAAACCCACAAAGCACACTGTACGCAGAGAAAATGTTAATTATCATTTATATTCTGCGGGTTTTCAAAGCGGTCAAGGCAGATGACTTTATGCAATGTCACCTCAGGAACAACTATACAAAAATAGACAAATATACCCCCTCCCTTTTTACTAACCCGCGAATGCCCTGCGCTGCTCTCAATGCTCATAGGCTCCCTGCGCTAAAAACTGCTATTACAGTTTAGTAAAAGGGGGCCATAGTGCAAAATATAGACAGCAGATATAAATTCTCAAAACGGACACATTTTGATCACTTAATTGAAAAGAAAATAATTTTTCCTACCTTTGTTGTCTGGTGATTTCATGAGTCTCTGGTTGCACTTTCCTCTTCTGACTGTGCATCCAATATTTCTTCCCTTCTTTCAGCCTGCTTTATGTTTCCAGACCTCATTCCCTCTGCCAACTTTTTCTTCCTCTCTACCTGCCCCCCTTTCTTTCTGTCTTTCTCTCTCCATGCCCCCTTTCTTTCTTTTTGTCTCCCTGCCTGCTCCCAAGCCACTGCCGCCGCCATCGGGGAACAGGCATCTAAACCACCGCCGCCCCAAGCTCTCTCTGCTTCCCCACACAGAAGCGTCAGGCCAATCAGTCTTCCTCTCCCTGACGTCATTTCTGAAGTCAGAGAGGAAGTTCCGGGCCAGCCATTCGCTGCCTGGCTGGCCCGGAACTTCCTCACCGACGTCAGAATTGATGTCGAGTGGGGAAAGTTGGTCAGCTCGGCGCTTCTGAGTCGGGAAGCAAGTAGAACGCGAAGGCAACGCGATCGACTGGGCACCCCTGCTATAGTGCTATTAGACATATGCAGTACAGTGCATCAAAACATAGAAGAGAGTCCTTGCTCTAAAGAGCTTACAATCTAGTCAAGACAGACAGACTGGACAAGAAGGTGCATCAATGTACAAGTTCTCCCAGGGGAGCTCAGACTGGTTTACATGAGTTTATTCGGGCACTCAAGCATTTTTCCCTGTCTGTCCTGCCAGGCTCACAATCTATCTAATGTACCTGGGGTCAAGGGGGATTAAGTGGCTTGCCCAGGGTCACAACCCCAGGGTGCTGAGGCTGTAGCTTTAACCACTGCCCACACTCTAAACTAAAGTACAATTTAACTCTATATACCAGGTCTTCAACACAGTTAACAATAAGTTAAAAAAAAATAGCAAACAGAAAAGTTTTTAAAGATTGAAAAGAGCTGGGACGCCTGAAAATTCCAGGAAGTTCATTGCATAACTGGGGCAATTCTCGCCTCTCCCCTGGATCCAGGACTTTGCACTAGCCTGGGAGGCCCTAAAGCATATGACACGAAGCATTTCCCCCAGGGGGCAGCAGTGGGTCTTGGGAGGAGCCTCAGCCAATCATATGACCGAGAGAGCGCGTGACCTGCCCTGGGAGTCGCGTGCGCCCGGGGAAGCTGCTCTGCAACCGCTGCTCAGCCGATCAGCGGACTCGGGCTCTGGGGAGCCGCCGGGGTTCGTTGTTTGCGCCGCGCTCGGATCCGCCGGATCTCTCGCCTCCCCGAAGGTCAAACGGGCAGATCCGGCCACATCCGGGAGAGCTGCCATTGCCTTGCCTACAAATGGCAGCAAAGTCAAGCAAAAGGAGGATTCTTTGAAAGTGACCCTCCTGTCCTTCTTTTTTGTTTCCACAGGGAATGTTGGTGCCAACCGAAAAGAAAAAGTCGATGGCAGCGGCTTCTCCGCAGGGCAGGTGGGCAGCTGCGTATGTGGCGGTGGGATGTGCCCTTGGCGCGGCTCTGCTGCTCCTTTGCTGGGATTCTCCAGTGGTGGCGGGCAGGGTCCTCCGAGCGGTACCTCTGCAACGTGCCCGTGCTCTTGCAGGGGAAGAGAAGCCAAAACGCGGGCATGAAAAAGCGCCAGCTGCAGCGTCTCCGCAGTGCAATGTCTGTCCAGACCGCAGGTTCGATTGTGCGCCTGAGAAGATCCTCACCAAAGAACAGTGTGAGGCCCGAGGCTGCTGCTTTGTTCCTCCGGGCAGCAGGCCTTCCCTGGGGCAGCCCTTCTGCTTCCTGCCGTCCAACTACCCCAGCTATGAAATGAAGAATCTCACTTCTACAGAAAGAGGCTACAGCGCCACCCTGAGTCGTACCTTTCCCACCTTTATGCCAAAAGACATCCTTTTGCTGCAGCTGGAGGTGCGCTTTGAGACCAGAAGTAGACTGCGTTTTACAGTAAGTAGCGGCAAGTTCTAGGCTGGAAACGATGGCATAAACTATAGAGCTAAACACTTTTTCTGAAACTTTAACTTGACAGGTAAAAAGATAATATGCAAAATATTTAGAAAAAAATGACATCCCAACAAATAATCAGCAGGACCTGCGTAGATCACGCCCCTTACCCACCTCTTACTTCTAGACACAGTTTTCAGGGGATTAAAAAGACTAAGAATATTACAATGCCCCTGTATCACTCCATGGTGCGTTCAGTTCTGGTCATCTTATCTCAAAAAAAATATGGCAGAACTAGAAAAGGTTCAAAGAAGAGCGACCAAGATGGTAAAGAGGCTGGAACTCTTCTCGTATGAGGAAAGACTAAAATGGTTAGGGCTCTTCAGCTTGGAAAAGAGACGGCTGAGGGGAGATAGGATTGAAGTCTACAAAATCCTGAGTGGAGTAGAACAGGTACAAGTGGATCGATTTTTCACTCCGTCAAAAATTACAAAGACTAGGGGACACCCGATGAAGTTACAGGGAAATACTTTTAAAACCAATAGGAGGACTTTTTTTCACTCAGAGAATAGTTAAGCTCTGGAACACGTTGCCAGAGGTTGTGCTAAGAGCAAATAGCATAGCTGGTTTTAAGAAAGGTTTGGACAAGTTCCTGGAGGAAAAGTCCATAGTCTGCTATTGAGACAGATATGGGGGAAGCCACTGCTTGCCCTGTACTGGTAGCATGGAATATAGCTACACCTTGGGTTTTGGTCAGGTATTAGTGACCTGGATTGGCCACCATGAGAACGGGCTACTGGGCTTGATGGACCATTGGTCTGACCCAGTAGGGCTATTCATATGTTCTTATCCGTTTTATTTCTTGCTGAAATGGTATTCTGGTAGAAACGCTCTCCCTGCTCCTAGGCCAGAAACAGCAAGAAGGAACTTCAGCCCAGGTTCTGGACAGCACCCCAACAGATTCTCAACCAGTTGGCTTGGGAGGAATCCGCAGCCCCTACCTCTCAAGATGGACGTCAGCCAGTGCCATCTTCTCTTACTCTCCATCCCCCTTCCCCACATATCTCTTTAAATATTCACCAGCTCTGGCACCATCTTCCATTTGCTGCTCGTGCCAGCATCAGCTCCCTTCTGATGTCATTTCCTGCTCACAGAACCAGGACATGATGTCAGAAGGGGACCAACACTAGCATGAACAGTGAGCGGAAGATGCTGTTCATGCCAGCAAGCATTTCAAGAGGTAGACCAGGATGGGGGAAGACGCCTGATGCTTGGCACCACCGCCCCAGGTGCCAACAACCTCCCTCGCTACGCTACTGCCCTGGCTGGCCCTGTCCATAGACATCCCCTAATTCCCTTGTCCACTCGAATCACTTTAAGATGCACAGAAGAAGGAAATCGGCAGCAATTCTGCAAAATGTCTCTCTCGAGGGCAGGTCACATTTTCTAGCATCTCTGTGTAGGGATCTGGGAGGTTGTGCTCTAACGATATCTCTGTTTTCAGGTCAGAGACCCAGCAAAGACTCGCTACGAGGTTCCAATCGAAACCCCGCCTGAGAAGGGCTCAGCCGCTCAGAAGCTCTACGATGTCCACTTCTCTGATAACCCCTTTGGTCTAATTATACAAAGACGGTCCAATGGGCTGGTTCTGTAAGTGCTTTTAGTTTCAATAGTGCTTCAGAGCTGTGTCAATTTCAGACCCCACTGAGAAGTGGGAAACCTGAATGTCAGGAGCTTAAAAGAGGTTGTATTTTTGGAACTAGTCTTGTGCCATTCATGTCTTGGGGGGGGGGGGGGGAGTTTCTGCCTTGCGGTGAGTGTGTCGTCTGTTCTTGTATTTCCGATCTTTTCCACCCTTGCTTCCTTTCTCTCTTTCACAGCCTGAACACCACTATTGCACCCCTGTTTTTTGCTGACCAGTTCCTCCAGATGTCAACTTCGCTGCCCTCCCAGTACATCTTTGGGCTTGGCGAGCACTTAACCTCACTGATGCTGAACATCAACTGGTCCAAAGTGACTCTCTGGAACCGGGACGCGTCACCCAGGGTAAGGAAGATAAAAATGGGGGGTGAGGTACGACACTTGAAAAACAGATAGAAAGGACAGTTTCCCTGGCCCCATTTACATAGCAGTAACCAGAGGGACACATTAGATTCTCACCCATGACTGGCTTGATCGGACATTTCTGACTTTAGCATCTGGGTTATCTCCCATAGGCAGCAGTTCAAGTAGGGGACGTCAACTACAGTCCTTGAGAGCCCTGGGCGGGGGCGGGATTCAGGACAGAACTTTGTGTAGGCTGATCTGTTGAAGCGTCAGATCTGAGAGCACAGGGATGCTGGGAATTTGCTGCCCGATTTTGTACAGCGGGCAAGGAGAGGTCTGATCCCACGGCCAGGGAAAGCTTGGTGGCCATTTGATATTCCGACCATCAGCTAGTATCTGACTGGTTTACAGAGTAAAATGACGTTATTAAAATGAAAATGTAGTTCTAAAATAATAGAGAGAAAGAAAAAGAAAACAATGGTCATTAGCCAAGTATTTACATAATTGACGGGCGGGACTTAGACTGCTTTGATGCAGAAGGAAGAAGGTTGACGCTCTGCTCTGTGACTTCAGCCAGGTGGCAATCTCTATGGCTCCCACCCTTTCTACCTTGTCATGGAAAAGGACGGTTCCTCGCATGGCGTCTTCCTGCTCAACAGCAATGCGATGGGTAAGTGCTTTGTTTTCTTTACTGTGTACTGGGAAGGCCAATGATTCGCAACTGTGACTTATTTTCCATGGGAAAAGATTACGATGTCCCTAGTTAAAGTGAACTGGAAACGCAGTTGAACGCCTAGCGCAGTGGCCTGAGAACTTGGCAGCTCCTTTGCCCCGGGTACAAAATAAGTACCTAAATATATGTATTGAAATCCATCTCAGAAAACGCAAACTAGAGAATGACATGGGGGTCAATTTTTCCCCCATCCCTGCCCCAAGAGTTTTGTTGCTGTTTCTGTCCCTGTCCCTGCCTCATTCCTTTAAGCTCTGCCTTAACTGCATAAGCCTTGAACACATGATTTGAAAGTGTTTGAGGCTTGTGCAGATGAGGACGGAGCTTACAGGAACGGGGCAAGGACAGGAAAAGAACTCTCTGGGATGGGAAAATGAGTTCCTGAGGGGTCGGGGGAAAATTTTCTAATGCAAACTGTATTGTATCACCACTACAGAAGCTCATATAACCTGCTCTGACTTGACGCCTCAGTCATTAGTAACGGTATAGAAGTTTTCAATAAATAAACCGCTTTGATTGTAACCACTGAAAGATAGTATGTCAAATCCCATTACCTAAAGGGGAATAAGGTGGGAGCCTGTGTTACGATAGCAGGGGGGAGGGGGGTTTCTGGTACTAGCAATGCTATAGGTCATCTCTCCTGGCATCTCTTTCCCAGATGTGCTTCTGCAGCCCACCCCTGCGGTTTCTTGGAGAACAATTGGTGGAATCCTGGATTTCTATGTCTTCCTGGGTCCAGAGCCTAAGAGTGTCGTGCGACAGTTCCAGGACGTGATTGGTAAGAGTATGTCAGTAGCTTCTACCCATGCAGGGTCAACCGAGGCTGGCTGGGGCCTTTGATGTGATCGCTAACAAACTCTCAGTCATTGTTCCCGACCACTCCTTAAGGTGGTGACTGTGCCTTCCAAAAGTGGGATTTCTATCTCGGTTTTGGGAACAGATTTAGTGCCAGAGTACCGAAGGAGGAACAGATACGCATAGAGTTCAGGATGAACGAGAAAGAAGGAAGAGATAGAGAGAAGGGAAGGATGGAGGAGAGAGAGTGCAGAAAAGGGGGTAGGATGGAGTGACAAAAACATTTTAGTAGTTTCTGCATTTGTTTACTTCTTTTTTTTTTTTATTAATTCTTTATTCATTTTCATATTTGACAATAAGTGCACAAAATATTATATTACAACAAGTTCTTAATTCAAATATTTATTAACTAGGCAATTTACAATAAAAACATTTGCAATCACATTAAAAAAAACAAACCATAAGAACATAAGCATCGCCTCTGCCGAGTCAGACCATAGGTCCATCGTGCCCAGCAGTCCGAAGGTCAGTGACCTGTAAGTGATCCTTTAATTAAGACATTTTATCCTATATAGTAGCCCTCTAACGATACCCCTCAATCCCCTTTTCCTTCAGGAACTTGTCCAACCCCTTTTTGAAACCCAAAATCATATTCTGCAATTTCAATGGATTATGTACATAAGAACATAAGAAGTTGCCTCCACTGGGTCAGACCAGAGGTCCATGCCGCCCAGTGGTCCGCTCCCGCGGCGGCCCATCAGATCTGTGACCTGTGAAGTGGTTACTGACCATTTCTATAACCTACCTCTAGTTTTATCTGTACCCCTCAATCCCCTTATCCTCCAGGAACCTATCCAAACCTTCCTTGAACCCCTGTAATGTGCTCTGGCCTATCACATCCTCCGGAAGCTTGTTCCATGTGTCCACCACCCTCTGGGTAAAAAAGAACTTCCTAGCATTAGTTCTAAGCCTGTCCCCTTTCAATTTCTCCGAGTGACCCCTAGTGCTTGTGGCTCCCCACAGTTTGAAGAATCTGTCCTTATCCACTTTCTCTATGCCCTTTAGGATTTTGAAGGTTTCTATCATGTCCCCTCTAAGTCTCCTCTTCTCCAGGCCCAGCATTTTTAACCTGTCAGCGTATGATAAATTTTCCATACCTTTTATCAGTTTAGTCGCTCTTCTCTGGACTCCCTCGAGTACTGCCATGTCCTTCTTGAGGTACGGCAACCAGTACTGGACACAGTACTCCAGGTGCGGGCGCACCATTGCGCGATACAGCGGCAAGATGGCTTCCTTCGTCCTGGTTGTGATACCCTTTTTGATGATACCCAACATTCTGTTCGCTTTCTTTGAGGCTGTCGCACACTGTGCCGATGCTTTCAATGTTGTGTCCACCACCACCCCCAGGTTTCTTTCAAGGTTGCTCACCCCTAGCAATGATCCCCCCATTTTGTAGCTGAACATCGGGTTCTTTTTCCCGACATGCATGACCTTACATTTCTCTATGTTAAAACCCATTTGCCACTTTTTTGCCCATTCTTCCAGTCTCGTTAGGTCCCTTTGCAGGTCTTCACAGTCTTCCGTGCTTCTAACCCTGCTGCAGAGTTTGGTGTCATCAGCAAATTTAATAACCTCACATTCAAATTTGCTGATGACACCAAACTCTGCAGCAGGGTTCAGTGTAGTTCAGTGAAAGCAGCCAGAGTGGACTTCTGCCTGTGGGAAGTGGGAAGGGCATGGGAGTGAATGTCCACTAGAAGCTCCCTGCTCCTAGGCCAGAAACAGGAAGAGGGAACTTCAGCCCACAGATTCTCAACCAGGCGTTCATTGATGCTCACTTGTTTTTCTGCAGGTTATCCCTTTATGCCTCCATACTGGGGCCTGGGTTTCCACCTCTGCCGCTTTGGCTACACATCCAGCAACATGACCCGCCTGGTGGTCCAGCGCATGAGAGAGGCAAAGATGCCCTTGGTACGTTGGAATCTTTAGAGACTAAGTGAGTTGTGCGAGTGGTGCATTCCGTCATACGGAACAAATGAATTTAAGACAAGTTTGGGGGATCTTTCGATAGAACAGTTATCGTGGGAGGAGGTGAAGGGTCATGTCTGCCAGTTAAGCGATTGCTGGGCCGGGTGCTGCCCTGGGGCTTTGGAAGAGAACTGAGTCGGTGAAATAAAGGAATTTAGGTGTCCTATTACTCTTCCTTCTTTCCACTAGCTAAATGATAATGAGATGCAGAATCTGTATTCGGTTCACCGAATGCTTAGACGCTGGGTTGAGAGTGGTTGGAACGGCATAAAGGTCTCCTGCTCTGCCCTAGGGTGTAGTGGAGATGGGCAGTGGGTAGAGCGCTGAGCATCAGGAGGGGATATTGGGAGATGTGGCTTGAAATTATGGTCTCTGCTCCCACAGGATGTTCAGTGGAATGATCTGGATTATATGGATGGCAGGCGGGACTTTTCTTACAGCCTGAAAAATTTTGGTGACCTCCCGGACATGGTGAAGGATTTCCATCAGAAGGGCATGAAATACATCATCATTGTGGTAAGTGGCAGGTCTTAGGACCTCTCAGGTTCCCCAAGTCTTTGGCTCTGACTCTAGTTCTATTATGTATAGTAAATTTTAAGAAAAACTTGATTAATTACAGACGGCATAAAGAAATCTCCTATAAGACCAGAACATATATTGAGTTGAAGTTGAACCAAGAACCTGAACAAAAAAAAGAAAACGTTTTCACATGCCATGCTCTGTTTTTGCCCTTGGTACCTCTGTCAGGGGGGATTAAGTGACTTGCCCAGGGTCACAAGGAGCAGCGTGGATTTGAACCCACAACCTCAGGGTGCTGAGGCTGTGGCTTTAACCACTGCACCGCTCTAGAAATCATAATGTAGTAAAAGTGAGCCAAGTAAAGGACAATTGAGCCATTGTGACATCACTGATGAGGTTGGCTCTTATTGGTGCAATTAGACATTGTGACATCACAATAGCAGCTCTGGTTACCAGAGGCTGAAGCTTTTCACACTATTTATTTCTTCAGTTTTCTATACTGTTCTCCCAGGGGAACATTAATTTATTCAGGTACTGAAGCATTTTTCCTTGTCCGTCCTGGGGGGCTCACAATCTATCTAATGTACCTGGGGCTATGGGGGGATGAAGTGACTTGCCCAGGGTCACAAGGAGCAGCGTGGATTTGAACTCACAACCTCAGGGTGCTGAGGCTGTGGCTCTAACCACTGCGCCACACTCCCCTTCCTGTTGTATAAGACAGTTTGTGGGTATTAAAATGAGGTAGATGCTCTTTAAAGGGCTTTGATAAGAGGTGATGTATAGCAGAGATTTTCTTTCCATAGTGGGTAATAATTCCTTATGCTCCTCATTTGAAACAGGATCCCGGTATCAGCAGCTCAAGTCCCCCTGGCACCTACACCCCCTATGATGATGGGCTAAAGAGAGGTGTCTTTATCATGAATGCGACGGGGCAGCCGCTGATAGGCAAGGTGAGAGCCATTGATGGGTGGAGGGAGAAGATGCTGAAAGTTAGCAGGGGAAGAAATGCAGAGAGGGAGGGGGAAACCCGGATGTGGAACCAGAGGAGCTGCAGTTTGGCGAGGAGACAGAGTTAGGAAAACTGTGGACAGAGAGGATCAAAGATTTATTTATTGAATTTTCTATACGGTTTTCCCAGGGTTTACATGAATTTATTCAGGTACTCAAGAACTTTCCCTGCCAGTCCTGGCAGGTTCACAACAGGGGCAATTGGGGGATTAAGTGACTTGCCAGGGTAACAAGAAGCAGCTTGGGTTTGAACCCATAACCCCAGGGTGCTGAGGCTGTGGCTCTAACCACTGCACCACTCTAGAAATCAAAATGTAGTGAAAGTGAGCCAAGTATAGGACAATCAAGCCCTTGTGACATCACTGCTGAGGTTGGCTCTTAGGCATTGGTGGAATGAGGCATTATGACGTCACAATCTCAGAAGCTGAAACTTTTCACACACTTTATTCAATATTCTATCCTGTTCTCCCAGCATAGTTTACATGAATTTATTCAGGTACTCCAGCATTTTCTCTTGATTGTCCTGGTGGGTTCACAATCTATTTAATATACCTGGGGCAATGACTTGCCCTGGGTCAAAGGGAGCAGCGTAGGTTTGAACCCACAACCCCAGGGTGCTGAGGCTGTGGCTTTAACCTCTGCGCCATACTCTGGGGCTTGTGAAAGGGAGGGGAAGAATGAGGTTGGAGCTAGAGTTGCTGATGAAAGGGGAGAGACATGGATTTGGAGGCATGGAGGGAGAATCTGTTTTGAAGCCAGGGAAAGAGCTGGAGCGAAGGGAACTTCAGATGCTGGTAGGCTCGGAGGGGTATTTTTGCTGCCTCTATGTGTTCTGGTAGTGCTGTCATTCCAGGTATTGTGTCACCCTTATGTACAGCGAGGCATTTAATGGTCTTGGTAAGAATCAACACGTCGGCCTTGGAGAGCTGACTCACATTGTAGACGGTTTAAGCACTCTCATTTTGTGTGTGTCTTTCTCTCACGTGCTGCCTCGCAGGTCTGGCCGGGTCCTACAGTATTTCCTGATTTCACCAACCCAGAGGCCTTCAATTGGTGGAGAGATTTGGTGAGGAATTTCCATGCCAAGGTGCCCTTCGATGGTCTGTGGATCGTGAGTATCGTTCTTCCACTCTCACCTCATCCTTTTGTCCAGTGGGAGAGACAGTCTCCCAGCACATCTGGGACTGTCGTGGTCTGATATTTTTTTTTGGGGGGGGTTCTAAATTTTAAGTTGAATAATATTTATTTTCATCCTTTATTATTCATCTGACATTTTAGGGGTTGCTATGCTTTAAATGGTCACTTTTCACAATTCAGATATGTTTGTAGAGGTCACTTTTCTGCATCAATGTTGGATGTTTCTGTGCTGATGGGACAGTAAGAAAAGTCCAGCGCAGGATGAAAGCCGTGTGTGATTCTTTTCTGAGCTCTGATCTTGCGCATTCCTTCTCCCAAATGACAGGACATGAACGAGCCCTCCAATATGGTGTGTGGCTCGATGGATGGCTGCCCTGACAATGAGTTGGAAAACCCTCCGTATGTCCCAGGTAATCCCAGAAGCGTTTCCCTGCCTCCCTTTGTGGGCTCTTTGATGCCCTCTGTTCTTATCCTTGGAAAGTGGGGTCTAAAAAAAAGCCAATTTTAAATGATCCTAGGGTCAGCCACGCCTGCCCCCTTGGAAGCTGTGGAATTAGCCCTCGAAATGTGCTGAGAATAGCCGTTTCAGTTATCGCTATTTGCCCTCAGTGGTATTGGAACTTCAGAAAGCTTCTAGAAGTCAGGGGGAAGTTGATGAATTCAAGTTTATTGTCTATTTGATTAATCGCTTACTCAAATTTCTAAGCGATGAACATATCATTAAAATTACAGACAATTAAGGGGGCAGCAAGACAAGCGATAACTAAACATACATAATGTAAAAACGAGAGGAAAGGATGGGTAGAGAAATACAAATTGCTGATAGAAAAGAAGACAATTATGGTAAAAAACAATAGGGAAGGGATAAACAATGAACCTTAAAGAGGTTATGGAAATGAAATGAAACTCCTAGTCAAGCTTTTTAAGTATCAAAAGCATCCTTGATGTGGACCGTGTTCCCTCCAATTGGGAAAGATGCCCTTCTAGAATCATCTTAATCGCTAATCAGGACTTGGCAATGCATGCTCTTGGAATTCTGTCAGAATCTGATCAGTTTGGGGGAGGGGGGTGTAGCTGCCTCACGTTAATGCCTTTGTCTGTCTTCTCGGTAGGAGTCGTAGGAGGCAGCCTGATGTCAGCCACTATATGTGCCTCCAGCAAGCAGCACCTGTCCAGTCATTACAACTTACACAACCTGTACGGACTGACTGAGGCCATCGCAACCCATAAGTGAGTGATCATGACAAGTCCTTAAAGCCTCAGCATGTCTCTCACAGCAGGGAACATTTACAAACCGCAGGGCAGTGGGTCCTGCAGTGCAGACTCCAGCCACTGGGGGGCAGCACGACATCTTCATTATTCATCCCTTTACACTTCTCCCTCCAAATACATGGTGGTTAGGGCAGAGTTTCGGCCTGCGGGTTGGGTTTTTTACCCTTGTGAGTATGACGAAATTGTGACTAGAATTTCTCTCTGCACGCTGAGAAAAAAGCGCCAAACTTTTTATCGGCACCCCAGGATGATGTCATTTTGGGGGGAGGAGCCATCAAGACAAAAATTGTGAATAATTGAAGTCGCGAGTAGTAAACCCACGTATACGGAGGGAGAAGTGTATTTCAAATGTCATTAAAGCCTCTCGCTCATAAATACCTCCATAACCGTCCCTTGGGGGAGGGAGGAAGATGAAAACTTTCTATGATAGCGAAGACCCTGGAATGACTGAGGATGTTCCCACTGTGGGTTCCGGAGCTGCTCTGATATTTCTAACAGGGAAAAGGATTTCCAAAGAAGTAACATTTCACAGGACGTTCTGACGTGGACGGAGTGTGTGGGATTCAGGTGGATCAGTAGATCGGGGCCTCTCTGAGATTGAACATTCTGGGTGTGAACAAGGGGGGAGAGTACTGTTTAGACCAGGAATCTCAAAGTCCCTCCTTGAGGGCCACAATCCAGTCGGGTTTTCAGGATTTCCCCAATGAATATGCATTGAAAGCAGTGCATGCAAATAGATCTCATGCATATTCATTGGGGAAATCTTGAAAACCCGACTGGATTGCGGCCCTCAAGGAGGGACTTCTACACCCCTGGTTTAGACCAACTGGCTCCAGCCCCTCCTCCTCCTCCCCCCGCCCCCCTCCCCTCAAGCACTGTCCATTCTAAACTAAACCTTAAGCTTATATACCGCATCCTCTCTATAAAGATAGAGTCTCGGCACGGTTTACAGGAACTTTAAAACAAGTAAAAAAAACATAAGAATTAATGATTATAAAGAGAGCAGAGAAATTTACATTTTTGAGAATAATAGTTTTCGGAATAATTGGAGGAAGCCCAGATTCCGCAGCTGGGCAGGAAGGTTATTCCAAAGCTCAGTGATTTTGAAGAAAAGAGATTTCCCTAATTTTCCGGTATAGGTAACGCCTTTTAATGAGGGGAAAGATAGTTTAAGGTTTTGGATGGATTTGGTAGAATTCCAAGATAGTGGAATTAGGGGGGTGGGAAGAATGCCATGCAGGATCTTGAATGTTAGGCAGGCACATTTAAAGTGAAGCCTAGAGATTACTGGAAGCCAGTGAAGTTTTGACAGAAGCAGGGAAAGATGATCAAATTTGCATTTTGCGAAGATCAACCTAGCCGCAGTATTCTGGATCTGCTGAAGTCCTTGAAGACTTTTCTTGGTTAGACTTAGATAGATGGAGTTATGCATAGAATGCTAGGTATTACAAGCAGAACGAAAGACGTTATCCTGCCGTTGTATCGGGCGATGGTGCGCCCCCATCTGGAGTACTGCATCCAGTATTGGTCGCCGTACCTAAAGAAGGATATGGCGATACTCGAGAGGGTTCAGAAAAGAGCGACACGATCGATAAAAGGTATGGAAAACCTTAGAGAAACTGGGGCTCTTTTCCCTAGAAAAATGGAGACTTAGAGGGGACATGATAGAAACCTACAAGATCATGAAGGGAATGGAGAAAGTGGAGAGGGACAGATTCTTCAAATGTTCGAAAACTACAAGAACGAGAGGGCATTCAGAAAAATTAAGAGGGGACAGATTCAGAACCAATGCTAGGAACTTCTTCTGCACCCAAAGGGTGGTGGACACCTGGAATGTGCTTCCAGAGGGTGTGATAGTCCACAGTACGGTATCGGGGTTCAAGAAGGGATTTGATGATTTCCTGAAGGAAAAAGGGGATAGAGGGGTATAGATTGAGACTACTACACAGGTCCTGGACCTGTTAGGCTGCTGCGCGTGTGGACTGCTGGACATGATGGACCTCTGGTCTGACCCAGCAGAGGCACTGCTTATGTTCTTATGTTCTATATAGCTCACATTACCCCTTTCTACCCCCCTCCCTGGCTCTTATCTGTGCTGTGTAGCTAATGTTATCCCCCTTGGCTCTTATCCATGCTGATCATGCTGCTTGGACCCTTCCTTCACCATGTCCTGGATAACACTACGCTGCCTCCTCATTTCCCTTTGTAGGCCACCTCCTGTAGCTGACAAAAGTTGCCTGCTGCTCTGTGTAGTGTCTCCCTCTTCTCATAGGCTTCAGCTCCGTGAAGACCTCCGTTCCAGAGCTACAGTAGAGAGCTTCTCCTTGACCTTCCCAGTTTCAAGTCTTGTATATTGGGATAGAAATATGCTTCTGCTGGGATCATAATCGTCAGAGCTAGGACCTCAGCAGGAGCTCGGCAGATTTCCTCTCTCCTCTCCTGTAACACACGGCCTCTTAGCTAGAGAGCTGCACAGGAACGAGGATGGAAGAAGTTGCCATGGGAGCTGTCAAAATCTCTGGTGATTCCAAAATGAGGTTCGGAATGCCCTGAGAAGCAGCCTAAGGCTTGGAACACTCATTGGTTGAAGAGTGAATACCATCCAAAAAGCTACAGGAAGCTCTTGGGGTCGGGGGGAAACAGAGGGCTGTGAGTAGACTCCTGTGGATACAGGTGGGGATGGAGGAGATTAATTTTGGTGGGTGGATAGGGTGGGGATGGGTGACATATCTGTCCCTGTACCGCTCTGTACTCTCGGCACACGCACGCGACTCCCTCTGCACCCACTGACAACTGACCTCGGAGCAGAGGGGTTTACCTCTCATTAGCACATTTCTCCTGTTCTGAAGAGAAGCCGTGGCTTTTAATAACCCTGTGTGCGTCTGGTCTCTCCCTCTTTACATAGTGCTCTGGTCGATGTGCTGGGGAGACGCCCTTTTGTAATCTCCCGGTCCACTTTTTCGAGTCATGGACATTACGCCGGACACTGGACCGGAGACATTCTCAGTACCTGGGAGCACCTGTACTATTCAATACCAGGTAATTGAGTGCTTCACTGGATGGAAATGTTCAGCCTTAGAAAGTGTAAGTGAAATACACCCTGCAGGGACCTGAGATGGCTCAACACACCCACCAAATTCTCTCAGGCAGCCACTGGGGCTGAAAACATGGTAGAGAAGGTCTGTTAGAGCTCTAAGCAGAAGGAATGAGGGGGAACCAGCCAGAAGCGGCAGCTGTTTTCAAAGAGTGGCAGTTACCTTACATTACCATTTGTATTCCCCCAAAGCCCTTATCAGTTCATGATGGATCCGAATAAATTAACCATTGGGTGGGGTGGGGGGTGGGTAACCTGCAAGGAACAGCAATTACAACCCGAAACAAAGGCGTTGGATATTCCAGGATTGTTGACTGTGTTACTGGTTGGTGGCCATTGACTTGAAGGTCCTGCTTTACTCGCTTGTAACAAGCTGGGCTGTGGGAAAGGGCTGGTGATGAGGAGCTGTGAGGGAGCCTGAAGATGATGGGGGGTGGATAGGAAACCAGGCTGGGAGTTTTACTGGGGGATTCCCAGATTGCTACTGGTGATGCTGGTTTTGCAGAGCCTAAACTAGTCAGGATAATAAATGATCTGTAGAGGTGGCTCCACTTTTCCACTGGCATGGCCTAGGTAGGTGTGAGCTGCACCAACAGATAATACGTGTCCTAAGGACGAAGCTGAGCCAGGCCTGAATTTTAACCCCCTGCCAAATCCTTCAGTGAAATGGGAACCAAGCCAGGCCAACCTCAGAGCTCCCTGATGCATACCAGGGACATTTCCAGGTACAGCTGCATGGTGGCCTGGGGAGGGGGGGTGGGGGCGCAGTGACGACAACCCCCGCTGCTTTCTCTCTCTGGACACACAAAGGATTAAAGCCTCAGCAACTGCTCCTGTAATTCCCAGGATTTGCACTGCTGCACTCTCAGGGTTCAAGTTGATTAACCATCGCAGCTCCCTTCTCTCCTAAAATGAGTAGATTAGCAATTCAAGGTTATGAATATTCGCCTTCATTTGCAGCTGAGGCACAGATAGATTGTATAATATATGTGGCCGTTACGCGCTGACCGGCTCTTTGCAAATGATCTCGTGAGAGGAGTACACGCATGAATTTCTCCGTTCTTTTCTGCACCCATATGCGTGTGTCATAAAGTATCAAATGGCCCCAAAGTGACCTCCTGTATCGCAGAAAGTCCACGATTTATCTGGGATTAGACCTCTAACTGACAGAACCTGTCTCTCGACTCTCCCCAGCGGTGCTGCTTTTTAATCTCTATGGCGTGCCACTGGTCGGAGCTGACATTTGCGGATTTTCTGGTAACACAGAGGAAGAGCTGTGTGTGCGATGGACCCAGCTGGGAGCTTTCTATCCATTCATGAGGAACCATAATGATGAGAATGGCAAGGTAAGTCAGCAGGAGTGCGAGAAGAAGGGGGGATGGTATTGCCCTGACCACTTTGGTAAGCACATGCGAACACAAACATGAAAACTAAAAGTAACTCTGGCCCTAGACTGAGGGGGAGCTGCAGACGGAAGCGCCCAGGTCAGAGGAGGGAGGGAAGGGGTGTAGAGATACCAGTGGAGGAGGGCTGATGTAGATAACGTGCGTAAAGGGTAAATACTAGCTGCTTAGTGCCAAAGGAAAACCTTTGAGACACCAACTACTGTTCATAAGATAATGGCGGTCACTTTGGTCATGACTGTATGAAGGAGTAAGATAATATACTGTAGAGAATGACACGGGGACAAATTTTCCTGTTCCTGCCCCATTCCTGCAAGCTCCGTCCACATTTTAAGTTCTTGTAAACCGTGTCGAGCTCCATTCTCATGGAGATGATGCGGTATATAAACTTAAGGTTTAGATTAGATTAGATTAGATCTGCACAAGCCTCAAACACTCTAAAATCCTAAGTAGCAACATTCTAGAGCTCATATTCTGATGTCATAATGCCTCATTCCACCAATGCCTAAGCTCCGTCCTCATCTGTACAAGCCTCAAACCCTAAGTAGCAACATTCTAGGGCTCAGATTGTGATGTCATAATGCCTCATTCCACCAATGCCTAAGCTCCGTCCTCATCTGCGCAAGCCTCAGACGCTTTAAAATCCTAAGTAGCAACATTCTAGAGCTCAGATTGTGATGTCATAATGCCTCATTCCACCAATGCCTAAGCTCCGTCCTCATCTGTACAAGCCTCAAACCCTAAGTAGCAACATTCTAGGGCTCAGATTGTGATGTCATAATGCCTCATTCCACCAATGCCTAAGCTCCGTCCTCATCTGCGCAAGCCTCAGACGCTTTAAAATCCTAAGTAGCAACATTCTAGAGCTCAGATTGTGATGTCATAATGCCTCATTCCACCAATGCCTAAGCTCCGTCCTCATCTGCATAAGCCTCAAACCCTTGAAAATCCTAAGTAGCAACATTCTAGAGCTCATATTCTGATGTCATAATGCCTCATTCCACCAATGCCTAAGCTCTGTCCTCATCTGCACAAGCCTCAAACCCTAAGTAGCAACATTCTAGAGCTCAGATTGTGATGTCATAATGCCTCATTCCACCAATGCCTGAGCTCCGTCCTCATCTGCACAAGCCTCAAACCCTTTAAAATCCTAAGTAGCAACATTCTAGAGCTCAGATTGTGATGTCATAATGCCTCATTCCACCAATGCCTGAGCTCCGTCCTCATCTGCACAAGCCTCAAACTCTTTAAAATCATAAGTGTTCGAGGCTTGTGTGGTTAAGGCAGAGCTGACAGGAAAATGAGTTCCCATGGGGAGGGGAAAAATTTGTCCCTATGTCATTCTTTAATACACTGCATGTAAACCCAGGTGGCAGATTGTGTACAGGACTGAGAGAAATTCACTGGAGTCCCTGCAGACTGAGGAGCTGGGGTAAGGTGTTTACTTTGGCAAGGGTAAAGGTTAGTTTTGTTCAGGAGAACAGCTTTATTGTTGGAGATGTCCAAAAATCAGTCCCCAAGCTCCCTAGTTATTCTTGCTGGTTGGACAAAATATTGTTTAGGCTGCAGTCCTGCCTGTGTTGTTTATGTCAGGATGACATGACTTCTAAACCCGCTGTCCTCTCAGAAGAGTCCCAGTAGAAAACAGGCCAGAGCTGTGATTCTCGGCCTTTCTCAGGTGGCTCCAAGACTCAGCTCGTCAGTGGAATTGAGTCAGGGGAACCTCAGCTTTCATAAATAGACCCCCCCCCCCCAGTCAATCAAATACAGCAACACTCGCATACACATACACACAGATTCCTATTTTGCTGAAAGAAACTTCTGAGCTTCTTGGCTGTCCTTTTCTGTTTACAGCCCCAGGAGCCCTTTGTCTTCAGTCCCGAAGCTCAGAAGGCCATACGGAAAGCCTTAAACCTGCGCTACACGCTGCTGCCGTATCTCTACACCCTCTTCCACAAGGCCCATACGGCCGGAGAGACTGTGGCTCGACCTCTCTTCCTTGAGTAAGTGCTCCAGGTTACAATAGCACATGTCAACGAGTGGCTGAGAAAATGAGCACAGAGCCATTCTGCGTGAAGCACCTGTCTTATTACCTCATGCACTGAGTACACTTGAGTTCTGCTGCTATTTGGGCCTGTACAACCTCTGCTGGCCTCCAGTGCAAAGTGTTTCTCCCCTTCCTTTTTGGCCTTCCTCCCTTTTCCCTCACATGTTACTCTCATTTAACCTTTTCATTGTAAGGAAAATGTTTATTGGTAGCAGATCGAGGAAAGGGTAGTGGATCCATAGCGAGACCCCCTGGGAGGGTGAAAGAGGTGGAAAGAGGATGAATTGTGAGGTGATGAGGGGAAAATCTGGGGTCAAGGCCTGGTTCTTGTTTTTTTTCCTCTTCGGTGCAGGCCACACAGCCCTTATCACTTGCTGGCAGGTCTGGTTCATCTGGCAAATGCTCTTATTGGGGGGGAGAGTCTTGGAATTACCTAGGCTGAGCTTCATTCTAGTCTGTTATTGTCCCCTTGCTATTGATGTACCCTCAGTTCCAGGCTGCAGAAACCTTTAGTTCTTGAAAGAGGCAAAGGCTGAGACGTGTCAACCCGTCCCTCTCACGCCTGGCAGCTCCACTCTCCCGTGTCTTATGTGTAATATCGCCTTTCAGATTTCCTTCAGACCCAAACACCTGGACTGTGGATCGCCAGTTAATGTGGGGGGAGGCTCTTCTCGTCACTCCAGTCTTGGAGAAGGGGAAGACAGACGTGACCGGCTACTTTCCCCCAGGGACGTGGTATGACACGGCAGCAGTAAGTGTCGGTTACAGAAGTTTACGTATACATTATTAATAGAGATTTTTAATCCTCTATTTATCCTTCACAGATTACATAAAAATATACATAATTCAAAGTAGGATAACATGCAGACCAAAAATCATGCAACAGTTCTGTGGTTCCCGCATTCATCAGAGCAAGTATGTTAGAAATAGAGACCGTGATAGGCCTTTTTTTGTTGTTTTTTGTGGAATTGCATAGCCACATTGCAGTAGTTCAGGTGGATTCGTACCACAGCCTGCATTACTGTTCAGAGGTCTTGTGGGCAAAAAAAGAGCACGTTTTGTCTTACCTTGTGTGACTGGGCCCTGCTTTTCACCACTGCAGTAACCTGGATTGCTGAGTCCAAAATGATTCTTACATTTGTCACGTCACTGGAAAATACAAGGTAAACCCTGTCCTGGAGAACCACCAGCCAGTCGGGAGCAGATTTGCATACCTGTCACCTCCATTATAGGCAAATCTCTCTCATGCATATTCATTAGAGCTATCCTGAAACTCTGACTGGCTGGATGTCCTCCAGGACAGGGTTGGGAACCTCTGCTTTACATCTGATCTCTAACTTACCAGTTGCTCATTGTAAGAATATTTTTGTATTGATAAAAACTGGAGGGACAAGAATCATTTCATCTTCTATGGAAGTCGACAGGGATAACTACTTTTCCTTTTTATTCCTTTCTCTCCTACCCCCCCCCCCCCCCACTTCCCAAATGCTGTTTGTTTAGGGAACTGCCATTCACAGCAAGGGGCAGTGGATCATTCTGTCAGCTCCTTTGGATTCAATCAATGTCCATGTTCGTGCCGGGTACATCCTACCTCTGCAGGTGAGACTCCGGTATTGCAGCTTTGGTGTGTGCCTAGTACCTCCCTCCCTCTGCTGGTGAGACTCCAGTACTGCAGGGTTAGTGTCCTAGATACTTTGCTTCTCGGTGGATGAGAGGTCAAATGTCCCTGGACACGCACTGGAAACAGTAAATATATTTCAGTTCTTTGTGTATTAGGTAAACATTTTTGTTTCTTTGGTGTCTTGCTAGTTTCCAGGCTACACCACAGAAGAGTCACGTAAAAATGGGATGTACCTGGTTGTGGCGCTGACGGAGGATGGAGAGGCCAGTGGTGATCTTTTCTGGGATGACGGGGAAAGTCTGAACACATTTATGAAGGAGGATTATACTCAGATCCTATTCCTGGCAAGCACAGTAAGCGTCCTGCGCACCGAGCCTGCCGGCTGGCCGGAGAACCCTATCCCAGTATTCTTTACTGTGATTGTAAAGCGGGGGTGGGGCAATTAATTCTCCCAGAGTGCCACATGAGAAACTGGAACTGTTATAGAGGGCCGGACCAATTCAGCTCCATGTTAATTTTATCTCTTTATAAAAAGCAGTAAATTGTATGGTTTTGATTAGCTGCTACTGGTAAATGTCAGAATTAGGCTATGCAAATTGTGAACTGGGTACCAACAGTTGTCTTGGGTGTATAATGTAGAATTATTGTGTTTGATCTCATGCGGGAACCATGCAATGCCCAGGTGTAAAGGGACAGATGAAAGGACCGTCGAAGGCTGTGGTACTGTGGGAAGAGGGAGAGGACAGGAGGACAAAATACAGGTCATAATTGGCCAGTACCAAATCACATTGTTTCAGTGGGAAATGATTAACTGATTCCCTTTCACGGGTATTTTTATTCCTAGCATTGTATAGGGAGTGAAAAGCCCTCGGGCTCCAATTGCTTCGAATGCAGCCCATTCTGAAGTAACTTAGGCAGGTTCCCCTCTCCCTGACCGCCACCTTCCTCTGCCCTCTTGCCTAGACTCTCTTCCTACAGATTGATTGACTAATTAATTGATTTATCGCAGAATGTAGTACTGAGTAAACTGATCCACGTGAACAGCCAAGTGGATGGACTGACATTGCAGCTGGTGAAGGTGTTCGGTGTCCCGAACCCTCCCTGGAAGGTTCTGGTTAACGGCGTCTCCAGCAGCGATTTCTCCTATCATCTGGACACTAAGGTAACCCATTTCCCTTGTAAGGGCAGTGAGAGGTGGGGTTGGTAGGAAGCAGGGCCATTTGGGGGTTTTCCTGTGCCACCCAAACCCAAATGAAGCCATATTTGCCTGTAAAACAAAATATTTGCACCAGCTCTAAGGCTCAGGCCCTAGCACAGTGAGCTGTAGTGCATTTGCGTTTGAAGTCCTACTGTCCAATGTACTCTTGAGTGCATCTGAGCCTGAGGAAGAAGGAAAGAGAGCAGTAGCCCCACTAGCCATAAACTATCAGAGGAGATTTCTGTCCAGCTCTGGTGGCCAGTAAAAATTCCTGAGCCATTGAGCTTTCACCAGCCCAGACCAGTTTTGTATATTAAGTAGACACCCCCTTTTTTCAGGGTCTGTCTCTTGCAGCCTTGCAGGACAGACGGTACCAGCTCTACTCATCTTCTTGATGGTGAGCAAGACTGATTCACACCATCCCTTCCCTGGCTGCTAGGTAGTGCCTCCCTCCCTCCCCCCTTCACCCCCACTCCCAACTTTTACCGATTGCAAAAAAAACAAAAAAAAACCCTTCCTAAATACATTGTGTCTTTTCTGCCATCTTCCATTGCAAGGTCTAGAGTAGGATTTGGGCTACAATCCAGTCAGATTTTCAGGATTTCCCCAATGAATTTGCATGAGATCTGCTTGCATGCACTTCTTCCATTGTATACAAATAGATCTCTTGCATATTCATTTGGAAAATCCTGAAAACCCAACCTGGCAAGGGCTGAGGTTGGACACCCCTGATCTAGAGACACCAAACCATTCATAGTGCATTAATAAAATTATGGTGGAAGAGGGGAGGGCGAGGAAAAGTGAGGATCAAAGTGGCTCAGCGAGGGGAGGGAGCCCCAGGTCAGGCTGGTGGGAGAGAAGAGCAGGGATTGGCTTAGCTTGGCTAGGGGCCGGAGGAGAAGAAGATGCACCCTAGGAATGCTGACCGTAGGTGCAGTAATTTGGTAGTGGGGGGGCAGAGAGCTAGAAGGAGTTGGAATGGGGAAGCTGGAAGAGAAGGCGGATGGAGAAGAAGGGATGATGAGGAGGAGGAAAGAATAAGGCTAATATTAAGAAGAAAAGAAAAACCTGAACCATGACTGAACTGTTGTCCATGTTGCTTTTCAGGTCCTGAGCGTGGAGAATCTCTCTCTTTCCATGGGGAGGCAGTTTGTGATCACATGGACATATAGCTGAACGTAGAAATCGGCACCGATTCAGCTATTTTCACACTGGATGGAGGAATAAAATCTGAGTTGGTGGGGTGGGTGAAGGTTGAAATGTTCTGTACATTTACTTGTTGGAGGTTGGTCAGTATCTTCTAGGTCCTGAGCTGAGACCTAGAAAATGGTTTTTTGCTTATTAGGTATTTGATTATACCACCTTTCACAAAAAAAAAAAATATTCTAATCAAAGTGCCTAACAATAAAGAAAATTCTGTAACATGAAGAAAGGCACTAGCCAATGGGGCTTGGCCAGAAATGAAGACGAGCATATCTGTAATCCAGTAGAAAACTTGCAGATTTCTGATTGGAACTGGTTTACTTTAGTCCACATTGCAGTGTGTTGCCCCAGCCCTGGCATTCAGGAATGAGCTGTGCATTGCCTATTTGAATCCAAAAAGCCCTTTGCTGTCATCTGGGTGGCATTTTTTGGGATAATGCCTTGAGTCTGAAAGCCAGCTCCATCTCAGGTTGGGCTGTAACTGACTTCACTCGAGTTCTGAACCATCTCTTGTGAGAGACTGTGCTTAACACTTTGATTTTGTCTGATTTTTTTTTTTTTTTTTTTTTTTTTGGGGGGGGGGGTTCTTGAGTTGGCCACACCAGCAAGTTCAAGTTTTATTACCATTTGATGAATCGCCTATACAAACTTTCTAAGCGATGAACAGTTTAATAAAAAACAACAATTTAGAGGACAAACAGCTTTAAAACACTTATAACACTTAACAAGTTTCATCATACATGTGGATATAAGATATAAGAGGCATGATATAAGAGGATAGGAGGGGAAAAGTTACAATTCTCTCAGGTAGAAAAAACATAAAAGAGAAAAGAACTAGAGGAAGGGAAAAATTGAATTCTGGATTAAGTTAACAGGTCTCAGAATTTAATTGTTAAAAGCATCATTAAATAAGAAAGTTTTTAGAAGTTTTTTAAAGGAAATAAGATCTTTTTCTTTTCTGATATAGAGTGGCAATGAATTCCACAATTGTGGAGCTATAGCAGACTTTGCAAGTGTAGAAAATATCCTCCAAACAACTAACAAAAAAGGTGAACTACATATATAAGTTCTACTCTTTGGGAGACTTTTCTATATATATTTTTTTTTACCCAGTAGTTTTTGATTGAAAATATCCTCCAGACATTGAGGGTCTCGCCATCATGTCCTTCAGAACAAGCACATGCGCTGAAGTCACAGCAGAAGCCATGAGCATAAAGTACCTCCTCCAGTTACTCGAAATAACTTTACTCAATTACAAGCATTGCTTTACGACTTTGGTTCCTCTACCATAAATCCTTTGATCCTTGGAGACTTTAACATCCATTTTGACGATACGAACAACCACAATACAACAGAAATACTTTCCTATATCAATCATTTGGACTTATATCCTTTTCTTACATCCCCTACCCACCAAGCAGGTCACACATTAGATATGGTCTTCATTCCTAAAACTGCTATTAATTTTTACTCACTTGGTTCCAGTTTCCCAGTCACGTGGTCCGATCATCATTTTGTTTCAATAGCTCACACAAGTTCTCATTTCATGGCTCCCTCAACACATAAGACTATCACAACAAGAGATCCCAAAGCCTTCACTGCTTACCCCTCTGTACGACCCGCTCCCCATTGACTCACTCTTATTGTAAACCCGTCCCTACAAAGTTACCTTACTCTATACAAACAGCCATGTACTCAAAGACTTCATTGTTTTTCGCTGTATGTCCAGCTCTTCTTTATTGTAAACCGCCTCGAACTACCTTGGCTTTGATGGTATACAAACAATAAATTATTATTATTATTATCTGAGCAAACTTTCATCTGAATTGATCTCCTCTGCTCTCAATCTAGATCACTCTGATATTAAGGCAGGTTCCTTAGATGATTCCCTTACGTTATAGAATACAGCTACAACAACTTTATTAGACGAAATAGCGCCTCTTCAGTTTAGATCTATCTCTGCCCGATAAAGTCAAAATCCCTGGTTTTCAGCAGAACTTAACACTCTAAAAAAACAACTTCGCACTTTGGAGCGCAGGTGGAGACACAAAAAAACTACTGCTAACCTAGAAAAATTCAAAGAGCATTCAAAATTTTATAAAGCTAAAATTAATCAGGCAAAAATGGAATACTTTTCTAAATTAATCGATAAAGCTAGAAACCCTTCTGCTCTTTACTCCATCTTAAAATCAATAAATCCTGATTCCAAACGGCAGGATCAGACAAATTGTAACCTGCCAACCACTCAAGAATTCGCAAACTATTTTATAGACAAAATCAACTCCATCAGGACAAATCTCATTTTAAAACCGAATTCAAATCCTGCTTCTGAACAAGTCAATACACTTTCATTGTCTTCAAAATGTTCTCAATTCAACCTTCCCTGTCTTGGGGAGATAGAATCCCTTATCAAGGCCATTAACATCAAGGGCTCTCGCACAGAAACTATTCCACCTTTCATTCTTAAACAATATTTCACCATCTTTGGTCCTTTCATTCTTGCATTAATTAATAAAAGCCTTCAAAATAGTATTATGCCTTTAGCCTGGAAGAAATCCATTATCCATCCCATCATGAAAGATCACAACATCAGTCCCGAGGTTAATTCAAACTATAGACCAATCGCCAATATCCCATTCTTAGCAAAGCTGACTGAGAAGGTGGTTTTTAATCAACTTTCAGATTTTATTGGAAAAAACTAATATTTTGCATCCAAATCAAACTGGCTTTAGGCAGCATCATTCTACTGAACATTTTATCTTTGGGACATTGCTGAAACAAGGCTGCCCTGTGAACTTCTAAAAGCTAAGTTACTCAGATTTTCATATTTCAGCATTTCATATTTCAGCTTTTCACTGGTTTTCAGCATTATATCTGCTTAATTTCTCTTCTCCTCCCTGTTTCTTACTAAAAAAAAAATATAAAAAAAAGCACAAAAAAATCCTTCTCTTTCCTCTGTTAAATCTTATTTCCTCTTCCTGCAGTTTTGTTTAAAATACTGTGTTTTAGGTGGTATAGAGCCTATATTTCTGGTGCCTGTGGCTCAAGGTGACTAAAGTAGGGAAAATCCTGTTATAAATCCTGTGTTTTAGGGTAGCACTGATAGAACCTGCAGTTTTGTTTAAAAAACTGTGTTTTAGGTGGTATAGAGCCTATATTTCTGGTGCCTGTGGCTCAAGGTGACTAAAGTAGGGAAAATCCTGTTATAAATCCTGTGTTTTAGGGTAGCACTGATAGAACCTGCAGTTTTGTTTAAAAAACTGTGTTTTTAGGTGGTATAGAGCCTATATTTCTGGTGCCTGTGGCTCAAGGTGACTAAAGTAGGGAAAATCCTGTTATAAATCCTGTGTTTTAGGGTAGCACTGATAGAACCTGCAGTTTTGTTTAAAATACTGTGTTTTAGGTGGTATAGAGCCTATATTTCTGGTGCCTGTGGCTCAAGGTGACTAAAGTAGGGAAAATCCTGTTATAAATCCTGTGTTTTAGGGTAGCACTGATAGAACCTGCAGTTTTGTTTAAAAAACTGTGTTTTAGGTGGTATAGAGCCTATATTTCTGGTGCCTGTGGCTCAAGGTGACTAAAGTAGGGAAAATCCTGTTATAAATCCTGTGTTTTAGGGTAGCACTGATAGAACCTGCAGTTTTGTTTAAAAAACTGTGTTTTAGGTGGTATAGAGCCTATATTTCTGACTCACTAGTTTTTAAACATTGTGTCTGATTAGGTGGAGAAGGGAGGGGCTCTGTTTTACTTCTAAGGTTAATTGCATTATCTTTGGGACATTGCTGAAACAAGGCTGCCCTGTGAACTTCTAAAAGCTAAGTTACTCAGATTTTCATATTTCAGCATTTCATATTTCAGCTTTTCACTGGTTTTCAGCATTATATCTGCTTAATTTCTCTTCTCCTCCCTGTTTCTTACTAAAAAAAAAAAATATAAAAAAAAGCACAAAAAAATCCTTCTCTTTCCTCTGTTAAATCTTATTTCCTCTTCCTGCAGTTTTGTTTAAAATACTGTGTTTTAGGTGGTATAGAGCCTATATTTCTGCCTTACTAGTAGTCTTACTTATAGTCCCACCAACCCCAGGGACCACTATTCATATATAGAGACCCATATAATCAGGACTTCACAACCAATCAAGATGACCTTTATTCTATGCAATCACTGTGGTGCTTTAATTCCAAGACATACTATTTGGAGGCTTAAGGCTTGCCCCATCTGTCTTCAACTTGCCAGTATTAAGGAGGAGCTCTGTAAACTTAAACAGGAATTGAATACAATTAAAGCAGCTTCCATCACTCCACAAAATCATACCAACTTACCACCTCTACCTCAAAGAATAAAACAGCCCAGGAATAAATGGGTCACAGTAGGCTCAGGAAGACTGCGACATGTAACACAGAAACATCCACCTTCACTAATATTACCTCTACAGAATTCCTTCGCTCCACTAGTGCACTGCGATACTCAGGAAAACAGAAGGGAGGTGGGACTGGAACCAATGAAAGAAACTCAAGAGAACAAGAGCACCCTAAGTACAAATAAAAAAGCCAAAAACAGAAAACTATTACTGTTGGGAGATTCCATCATCAGAGGCATTAACCTTGGAACACAGGGCGAGGAGTCCAAAATAGTGAAATGTCTTCCAGGATCCTCAGCTACCAGGAGTTCCAGGCAAATACTGACTATAATTAAGGAAGAAACTAAGGATTTTAACACTGATGTTGTTATCCATCTGGGAACAAATGACCTGGCCAACAACTCCACACTTGCAGCACAGAAAGCTTTTCGGGAGCTTGGTGAGGGCGTGAAACCTTTTGTAAAGACTTTAGCTTTTTCTGAAATACTGCCTGCATATGGAAAAGGAGAGCAAAGAATGAAAAACACAGAGGACTTTAATAGATGGCTCAGAGCCTGGTGTCATCAAGAAGGCTTCAGGTACATAGGAGGATGGGGAAATACATGGAAGGACAAGAAGCTATATTGCACTGATGGGCTACATATTACTACAGCAGGAAAAAGAAACCTTGCAGAGAAATTTAGACAATATTTTTCTAGGCATTTAAACTAGAAGGTGGGGGTGGTGTATGTAGAGACCACCCCCGGCAAAAGAAAAGATGTGATAGTAGTAAAGGCTGCAACAAAAGCAATATCAGCAACTCATTTCTTAGTATTGCAGCGGAAAGTGAAACGACACAAAAATCCATACGAAAAAGGAGATTATCGCTGAAAAATAGCTGGAAAGCGATGACCACAAATGCTCGCAGTCTAAGCAACAAAGTTCATGATCTGCAAGCCCTAATATTAGAGGCAGATCTAGATATTGTTGCTATCACAGAGACATGGTTCAGTGAATCACATGGATGGGATGCAAACATACCGGGATATAATCTTTTTAGGAAGGACAGAGATGGTCATAAAGGTGGAGGAGTAGCTCTCTATGTAAAGATCAATATCCAAGCGACCGAAATGCAAGGGACCTGGGGAGAGGAAGAAGCGATATGGATTGCTCTGAAAAGAGAAGATGGAACTTCTATCTACGTGGGTGTAGTCTACAGACCTCCGACTCAATCGCAGCAAATTGATAAGGATCTGATTGTGGATATCCAAAAGTTTGGAAGGAAAGAGGAGGTTCTGCTGTTGGGAGATTTCAACCTGCCGGATGCGGACTGGAATGTTCCGACTGCGGAATCGGAAAGAAGTAGGGAGATTGTGGATGCCTTTCAAGAGGCTCTGCTCAGACAAATGGTGACGGAACCCACAAGGGAAAAAGCGATATTGGATCTGGTCCTCACAAATGGAGAGAGTATATCTAATGTTCGAGTGGGTGCTCACCTGGGTAGTAGCGATCATCAAACGGTTTGGTTTGATATAACGGCTAAAGTGGAGAGCGGCCGCACGATACTTAAAGTCCTAGATTTCAAACGTACGGACTTTAATGCAATGGGAAAGTACCTGAAGAAAGAGCTGTTAGGATGGGAGGACATAAGAGAAGTGGAAAGACAGTGGTCTAAGCTGAAAGGAGCGATAAAAATGGCTACGGACCTTTATGTGAAGAAAATCAATAAAAACAAGAGAAAAAGGAAGCCGATATGGTTCTCCAACCTAGTGGCTGAGAAAATAAAGGCGAAAGAGTTGGCGTTCATGAAATATAAAAAAACCCAAGAAGAGGAGAGCAGAAAGGACTACAGGGTGAAACTGAAAGAAGCCAAGAGAGAGATACGTTTAGCGAAGGCACAGGCGGAAGAACAAATGGCTAAAAATGTAAAAAAGGGAGATAAAAAATTTTTTCAGATATATTAGTGAAAGGAGGAAGATAAAAAATGGAATTGCTAGGCTAAAAGATGCTGGGAACAAATATGTGGAGAGTGATGAGGAGAAAGCAAATGTGCTAAACAAATACTTCTGTTCTGTGTTCACAGAAGAAAATCCTGGAGAAGGACCGAGATTGTCCGGCAAAGTTACACGAGAAAATGGAGTAGATTCTGCGCCGTTCACGGAGGAGGGTGTTTATGAGCAACTTGAAAAACTGAAGGTGGACAAAGCGATGGGACCAGACGGGATCCATCCCAGGATACTAAGGGAACTCAGAGAGGTTCTGGCGAGTCCTATTAAAGACTTGTTCAACAAATCTCTGGAGACGGGAGTGATTCCTGGGGATTGGAGGAGAGCGGATGTGGTCCCTATTCATAAAAGTGGTCACAGGGATGAAGCAGGAAACTACAGGCCGGTGAGCCTCACTTCAGTTGTTGGAAAAATAATGGAAGTGTTGCTGAAAGAAAGGATAGTGTATTTCCTTGAATCTAATGGGTTACAGGATCCGAGGCAACATGGCTTTACAAAAGGTAAATCGTGCCAAACGAACCTGATTGAATTTTTTGATTGGGTGACCAGAGAGCTGGATCAAGGACATATGCTAGATGTAATTTACTTGGATTTCAGCAAAGCCTTTGATACAGTTCCTCATAGGAGGCTGTTGAACAAACTTGAAGGGCTGAAGTTAGGACCCAAAGTGGTGAACTGGGTCAGAAACTGGCTATCGGACAGACGCCAGAGGGTGGTGGTTAATGGAAGTCGCTCGAAGGAAGGAAAGGTGACTAGTGGAGTCCCTCAGGGTTCGGTGCTGGGGCCAATCCTGTTCAATATGTATGTAAGTGACATTGCTGAAGGGCTAGAAGGAAAAGTGTGCCTTTTTGCAGATGATACCAAGATTTGTAACAGAGTAGACACCGAAGAGGGAGTGGAAAATATGAAAAAGGATCTGCAAAAGTTAGAGGAATGGTCTAATGCCTGGCAACTAAAATTCAATGCAAAGAAATGCAGAGTAATGCATTTGGGGATTAATAATAGGAAGGAACCGTATATGCTGGGAGGAGAGAAGCTGATATGCACGGACGGAGAGAGGGACCTTGGGGTGATAGTGTCCGAAGATCTAAAGGTGAAAAAACAGTGTGATAAGGCAGTGGCTGCTGCCAGAAGGATTCTGGGCTGTATAAAGAGAGGCGTAGTCAGTAGAAGGAAGAAGGTGTTGATGCCCCTGTACAGGTCATTGGTGAGGCCCCACTTGGAGTATTGTGTTCAGTTTTGGAGACCGTATCTGGCGAAAGACGTAAGAAGACTTGAGGCGGTCCAGAGGAGGGCGACGAAAATGATAGGAGGCTTGCGCCAGAAGACGTATGAGGAGAGACTGGAAGACCTGAATATGTATACCCTAGAGGAAAGGAGAGACAGGGGAGATATGATTCAGACGTTCAAATACTTAAAGGGTATTAACGTAGAACAAAATCTTTTCCAGAGAAAGGAAAATGGTAAAACCAGAGGACATAATTTGAGGTTGAGGGGTGGTAGATTCAGGGGCAATGTTAGGAAATTCTACTTTACGGAGAGGGTGGTGGATGCCTGGAATGCGCTCCCGAGAGAGGTGGTGGAGAGTAAAACTGTGACTGAGTTCAAAGAAGCGTGGGATGAACACAGAGGATTTAGAATCAGAAAATAATATTAAATATTGAACTAGGCCAGTAACTGGGCAGACTTGCACGGTCTGTGTCTGTGTATGGCCGTTTGGTGGAGGATGGGCTGGGGAGGGCTTCAATGGCTGGGAGGGTGTAGATGGGCTGGAGTGGGTCTTGACGGAGATTTTGGCAGTTGGAACTCAGGCACAGTACCGGGTAGAGCTTTGGATTCTCGCCCAGAAATAGCTAAGAAGAAAAAAAAAAAAAATTAAAATTGAATCAGGTTGGGCAGACTGGATGGACCATTCGGGTCTTTATCTGCCGTCATCTACTATGTATATGTTTAGGTATGTCCACCTCAATTCTCTATTTTTTTAGATCATCATAAATCTGTTCTTCTCATTTCTATTGACCTCTCATCGGCTTTTGATACAATTGACCACAGCCTTCTCTTAGAAAGACTACAGTCCATAGGTATCACTGATCAGGTTCTTTCTTGGTTTAGATCCTACTTTACCAATCGCTCATCAACCGTAGCCTTTAATAAAAGTATATCAGAACAATTTTCAGTTACATATGGCATTCCTCAAGGGTCTATTCTCTCTCCGTTGCTATTTAACATTTTTCTAGCTCCACTTCTGACCCTTTGCCAATCCATTGGCTTCAATGTTTTTTCATATGCGGACGACATTCAACTTATACACCAGTTAGACTCTAATAATTCCTCCGATACAATAGCTATTAACAATAAACTTGAACAGATTCACCAATGGCTTGAAACTAATCGATTAACCCTGAACGTTAACAAATCTAATGTCATGTTTTTCCCTTGGAAAGATGATCATAAACTTCTGTTTCCCATTACTATTAAAGGTTCTATCCTGCAGTCAACCAGTAGCATTAAGATCCTCGGAGTTATTTTTGACAGCAAGCTTACCTTCCACGAACATATTAGTAGTATTGTTAGATCTACATTCTTTAGATTACGGCAAATTCGTTCTGTTTCTAAATTCCTATACCCTAAATCTCTAAATATACTGATTCACTCGCTGGTGATTTCAAAAATTGATTATTGTAATGCTTTATTCAAAGGAATTGCTTTAAAAGAAATCCGTCGTCTGCAGATTATACAAAATGCCTCAATTAAACTCATAAAGAACGCAAAACAATTTCCTTCCTTGGCCTTTTAGCGTGCAGTCGCGCTTCTCTGTGTTATCTCCGCCCTCCCCCAGCCGGCTCGATGGTCTTCAGAGTTTAGTTATTCTGGTTCCTGAGGAAGGGAGTTTTTTGTTCCCGAAACCATGCCTGGTTGACCTATTGTTCCTGCGGATCTTCTTGCTTTTGGGAGACCGTTTCACTACCTTTTCCAGCTAAGTCGGCGTTTTTGATTCTTGTGGGAGTTGTTCTTGGGGGAGGTCCTCTAAGAGACTGTTGAATGACCTCACTTGTGTGTGTGGCTTTGTGCTTTATTTTTTGCACTTTTTTCACTTAATGATTTATATCACACATTTTGGAAGTGCCCTATGATGGTGTGGGGGCAGGGACGGGTTGTCCTTGTCTCATGATGTGAGCATAGGAGTATTGCTCCCTTTGCTGCTTTAAGTCACACTGAGGGCACTCCTTCACTAAATTAAATTAATTTATTCTTTATTAATTACTCGTGTGAGTTTCACCGCTTGTGTGTTCACAAGTGTTTGGTTCGTGAACAGTCTCTTTGAGGACCGATTGATATTTACTGCCTCTCTTCTCTGGTATCTTGTTAAGTTCCTTTGGCAGGCTTTTTGGAGTGTACTTTTGTTTTTGTTCTTTTTAAAGATGCATTTGACAGCTAATAAAACGAGAATGTTGGATTAGTTTAGGGCTCTCTACTGAGCCCTGTGCTTCAAATTCTCTGTTACTTATTATTTTCCCCCCTCCCTATTGTTGTTCTTCCCTTATATGTTTCCTTTACTATCTTTTAAACTTGTATTTCTTTCCCCATTCCCTTCCTCTTGAGTCATGTTTTGTCTTGTGAGTTATATTCATATTGTCTGTTTCCCTTGAACTACTGTAATTTAATATTTTGTACATCGCTTAGAATGTGGAATAAGCGATTAATCAAATACTTAAGAAACTTGGAAACTTGGTGAGAGACTTTTGGTGAATATTGTTCTGGAAAAGTCTTTTCCATATTTCTCATCTTGGAAGCCATGATGAAAATGGTGGTAGTGGTGGTGGTGGTGGTGGTGGGCAGGGCTAGGCCTGAAACACTGCTGTGTTGCAGCAGTGTTTTTCGGAGGGGGGAGGATTTTCGGTTTCATGTCTACTCCTGTCTGCTTTGGAAGGAAATACTGTTTCTCAATAAAAAGATCCAATGATGTGAACACTTGACTGGTAATCCTGAATTTGGAGCTCAGACACAAGGCGTCACCTGAACTTGCCTTGTCCCCTCTTCCCAAACCTGAGGTCCTTTTTCAGCCTACTAATAAGAAATGAGTTAAGATGGTGGAACTTCAGGTGTGTAGAAGTTTTTCTTTTGATCCAGATAAATCCTAATATGGTTCTGAAAGGATCAGACTCTTAACAGTGATTCCCAAACCTGTCCTTGAAGCAGCCCAGCTAGTCAGATTTTCAGGATATCCTTTAAAAGAAAAGGTTAAAATAGCAGTTGAAGCTTTATCAAACAAGAAGTCGCCTGGCATTGATGGTATTCCGATTGAATTCTCAGAAGGCACTATTCTGGCTCTCAACTGTGTCAACAGATTTGGAAGGAAAATTTTAGCCAAAAGATTGGAGAAGATCACTTTTTATACCTTTACTGAAGAAAAATTGTAACAACTATAGGACGATTGCATTACTTCTGTACAGCAGCAAAATATTACTGAAAATAATTCAACAAAAGTTACATTCTTACGTTGAGCAAGAACTACCTGAAGTTCAGGCGGTTTCAGAAAAGGTCGAGGAACTAGAGACAGTATCACCAATGTTAGATGGATATTGGAGAAGAGCAAAGAATATCAAAAGCCTGTTTACCTTTGCTTCATTGATCATAGCAAAGCTTTGGATTGTGTGGATCAAGATAACCTCGTGCAAATGGGAATACCCAAACTTATAATTCAGTTGATAAAGAGCCTCTATGAAAGTCAAGAAGCTGCAGGGAGAACTGAATATGGCAACACTGATTGGTTCCCAATAAAACATGGTGTAAGGCAAGGATGCATCTTGTTTAATCTTTAGAGTGAAGCTATTTTCAGAAAAGCATATTTGGAAGAAGAGAGCATTGGTTTTAAATTAAGTACTCAAAATATAAACAGCCTACGTTATGCAGATGACACAACGCTCATTGCCAGTAGTAAAGAAGACATATCTGCTGAGAAAAGGTAAAAGCCAAAATCATGGGATTAGAACTGAATATAAACAAAGCAAAGATTATGAATATGGGAAATTATGAAGATTTTGAGCTTGAAGGTGGTAGAATGGAAGTTGTAAAGAGTTTTAATCTTTTGGGCTCTTTGGTAAACAAGGAAGCAACTGGCAGTGAAGAAATACTGCACCGAGTAGCAATCAATCGATCTTTAATGGAGGCTCTTGATAAAGTAAAGGCAAAGAAATAATAGTTAAAATGAAGATCAGACTGGTCCATGCACTCACTCGGTCAATTACAGATGTGAAAGCTGGATATTACGGAAACAAGACGGAAAGAAGATTGACTCATTTGAGTTCTGGTGCTGGAGAGATTCTGTGCATGCTGTGGACCGCTAGGAGCACTAACAAATCGATTTTGGAACAGATCAGTCCAGATATGTCACTCGAAGCCTACATGATCAAGTACCTTTCTTATTTCTAATCTTAATGTATATTTTCTGTAAACCGCTTAGAACCTAACGGATGTAGCGGTATATAAGAAATAAATTACATTACATTACATTACATTACATTAATGATTATCTTATTTTGGTCAGAAGAGAGAGATCACTGAAGAAGGACCTCATGTTTGGGAAGATCAAAGGAACTAGGCGAAGAGGGCGACCTGTTGACAACTACTATGGGGATTACACTGGAGGATCTCGTTGGACTAGCACTTGACCGCCTTCTTTTTGGATCTTTAGCTCATCAAAATCGCTAGAATGGGAACCCGAATCAATGGCATTTAACACACATAGACATGCATACCAAGGATCTCATGAATATTCATCGTGGATATCCCCAAAACCTGACTAGCTGGGGTTCCTCCAGGAAAGGTTTGGGGATCACTCACTCACTCATCCATTCATTCAATCTTCTATACCATTCTTCCAAGGGAGCTCAGAACAGTTTATATGAACTTACTCAGGTGCTTGACTATTTTTACCAGTCTGTCCTGTTGGGTTGACAATTGATCTAATGTACCTATATGTTAAATCAGAAACTATGGCTCAATCAGGGAAGCAAAGTCAGCCCTTCATTCAGGGACTCCCACACCATACAAGAAAATAATCAGTACACACCCACAAGAGCCCTGTGTTGTCATGAAAAGTTCTGCTTCCTTGAAAGTCAGTAATTCTTTAGGGTTGGTAGAAGGTGTCCACAGAAAGGCCAGGTCTCTACCCACAGCCACCCTATTTTTCCCAAGGTAATGTGTTTAGAATGTATGAAAACACATCTGAATAGGAGAGGCAATGAATCTGACAAATGCCTACGCTCAGCTTCCCAAACCTGTTGTGTGTTTCCTAGCAGAGCTCCCCTGGAATCCAGTATAGGGCCCTGAAAAACCTGCTTCTCCACTTACCGTCTCTCTCCTCCCTTTCTGCTTCCTTCCTCCTGGGGCCTCGCTCTACATGAGACGGAGTGTGGAGGAGACCCTGATTTGGGCGAGGGTGGAAAGAGGGAGACCAGAAAGAGCAGGGTGGAAGACGTAAGGCAGCGGATTGTCTGAAAAGGAAGAAAAGCCAAGAGAGAGAGAGAGAGAGTGCTCGGGGAGACTGCTATGTATAGGTGAGTAAGATGCCAGTCTTGCTCTAGTGAAAAGAGAGAGAGATGAATAGTGAATGCTGTCACTTCTCATGGAGCTTTCTAGAAGGCCGGGGAGCTTTTGTATCAGTGGTGGTCAGGTTACTGCACTTGTCCAGCCTTTGAGAGATTGGCTCCCTTCATCAATTCAGAGAAAAATGAACACATGTGTTTTTAATAGATTTTACACCATCAGCAGCTATGTTTAAAGCTCTAAAGAATTGTGAAGTTGAATGCTGGGAGGGAAAGGAAAAAAATTGATACTGAACAAAAAAACAGTGTGTCTGAGATTTTACTCATGTCTTCTGAGCCATTTCAGCAGCTTAGTTCCCCTCTAATGTGTGGTATCTTATACTGGCAGGGCTGGCCTAAGCACTAAGCAGACTAGGCGATTGCCTATGGCAGCAGCATCTGAGTGACAGCAAAACTAGGTTCTGAGAGTGGCAGAAATCCAGAACCATTGACTTGTTCTTTTACCCAAGGGTGGGTCGGCAGTTTTCAAATAGCTTATGTACCTAGGTAAATGATTTTGTGTAGAAATGACCCTATGTATAGCTAAGAGAAACTAAATTTAATATCTAAAATGAGCTTTCTGGGGTGGCTGGTGTAAGGCAGTGGTCTCCAACTCAAACCCTTTGCAGGGCCACATTTTGGATTTGTAGGTACTTGGAGGGCCTCTGAAAAAATAGTTAATGTCTTATTAAAGAAATGAGAATAAAACTCTTTATAGTTTATAAATCTTTCCTTTTGGCTAAGTCTTAATAATAATATTGTCATTTATAGCTAAAGAGACGTACGATCAAGAAACTGTTTTATTTTACTTTTGTGATTATGATAAACATACCGAGGGTCTCAAAATAGGACCTGGCAGGCTGTGAGTTTGAGACCACTGGTGTAGAGTGACTTTAATTATGAAAATCTCAGGGAGGAGGGAGTATTGGGGCCTGAGCAATGATGGTGAAGGCTTCAAGCTGAAGGGAACTAATACCCTTCACTAGCCCAGTTGACTGATGTCAGGTCCAGTGCAAGGAGCCCAGTGAAGACGAGATAACAGGAGGTGAGGCTTGTGGGGGGTATATTTTCCCTAAGCCAGACCATTTGATAAACAAACTTAGGTGATGGGACTTCAGAGCTAGAGAATGACAAGGGGACAAATTTTCCCGTCCCCACAAGCTCTGTCCTCATCTGCGCAAGCCTGAAACACTTTAAAATCATAAGTGTTCGAGGCTTGTGTGGTTAAGGCAGAGCTTACAGGAATGGGACAGGGAAATTGAGTTCCAATTTGTCTCCATGTCATTGTCTATTCAGAACTCTCCAGGAACTTAACCCATTTGAAATTAAAATGGCCAAACTCTTTTCAACATGATGTGATTTTGTGTCAAGTTCAGTCTCACCCACCCATCTTAAAGGGCTAAGTTGGTGACGTCAGAAGGATACTGATAATTCAACTTGGTTGACCACTCCATACTACTACAGATACTTGAAGCCATAGGGATCTCAGGCAGGGTCTACAACTGGTTCCAAGGATTCCTTAAATCAAGAACTTAACGATCTTAAATCAGAACCATGGTCTAACCCATGTGGAGTTCCACAAGGGTCACCACTGTCACCTACGCTCTTCAACCTCTTTATATCCTCCCTTGGGACCACTCTAGATAACCTAAATGTAACATCCTTCAGCTACGCAGACGACATCACCAATCTCCTCCCCTTTGATTCACCAGATCCCACCTCAACAGAAAACCTGAAAAAAACACTAGAAGCAGTGGAAAAATGGATGATAGACCACAAACTGAAACTAAACTCAGACAAAACAAAATTTCTTTTGCTCGAAATTACAGAATTAGAAATAAATGCCACCAAATACCCTTTCAGTCCGCTCTTAAACTCCTAGGAGTGATGATAGATAGATGCTGCACAATGCAGCTCCAAATCAACAAGACTACCCAGAAAGCATTTTTAATCATGAGAAATCTATGAAAAATAAGAAAATTCTTTGACATAGAGCAATATAGGCTCATAGTCCTAGGTCTAGTGGACTATTTCAACATCCTCTATCTACCATGCCCTGCAAACATGATAAAACAACTACAGGCTGTACAAAACACAGCCCTCAGATTGACCACATCACCACTGCCTACCTAGACTCATACTGGTTACCAATACAAGCACGGATTCATTTCAAATCATACTATCTATTATTCAAAGCATTAAATGGCACTGCCCCCACTTACCTAAACAATCACCTAAACCAGAACCTTATAACTAGACAAAGAAGAACTCAGACCCCATTTACCTACCCCCCATTCAAAGGCAAGAAAATGTTTGACAACCTTCTAGCGATGCAAGCAGCGAGACTTGACCACTCCATCTCCAACTGGCTGACAACAACGAGCGACTTCAAATCATTTCGAAAAGAAATTAAAACCCTGCTATTCAAAAAATTTATCCAGATATCTTAACTCTTCCCCTTGTCCTTCCCCTCCCTTGTAAATTCCCCCTCAAAGTCTCACCCTCTCTTGTAAATTTAATCTCCTGGAAATGTCCAGTTATCATTTTCTGTAATCCGCCTAGAACTGCAAGGTTCGAGCGGAATAGAAGTCACTAATGTAATGTCAGATTTAGGGCTATCTTTTATGTGACTAAATTTAGCATCCTGGACCTGATAGAGGCAGGTGAAGGTAAAAGGCTCTCGCCCGTTTTTGGTCACTTTGTGAAAAGGGGAGGGGGAGGGGGTGGATGTTGGATTAAACTTACCACAAAAGCCTGTCTTGCATAGGCACTGATCTCCGATAGCCCGACTTTAGCAGCGTGGACAGTGAGACTGGTGCAGGGAGGGGGAGCAGTTTTCCTTCTTTAGCCGTCATCTGTCTTGGTCACAGACGTTAATGTTCAGGCACCTTGCAATTAAGGGCTCCTTTTACTGAGGTGCCCTAGATGCTGGCGTTAGTTCTAGAAGTGTAGCACGCGTTCATTTCCTGCGTGCGCTAAAAACGCTAGCGCACTTTCCTAAAAGGAGCCCTAATGGCTTGCTCTTTTTCTCGGCATTCTGCTCATAGCTTTCCAGACACGGACAACCACAGAATCTGATGCTATTTCTACCCTTTCCCTTTCTTGTAACTAACCTCATGTTTCTTTTAGACTGGACTATGTTAATTTGTTTGTTCCCTCTCTTTTTATATTTTATATTGTAAACCACTGAGGTTTTAACCCCCGTTTTACAGCTGAGAAAGCATGCACATGTTCTCAGTGGGTTCAAACTACCTCTGTGCGTTGTGCCTGCTTCTTACCAGTTTTTCCATCAAGAGTAATGCAGGCAGAGCTGAAAACGCAACCTTCCTGCATTATATTCCTCTGACATATCATGGCTACCTCCAGGAGCACACTGTGCTTAAAAGAGGTCATTTCCAGGTAAATTATTATTACGCATAGATGACGGTCCTGGTTTAGCAACTTTGGGAAATGCACTGATCATTAGCTAGAAAAGGTTCAAAGAAGAGCGACCAAGATGGTAAAGGGGATGGAACTCCTCTCGTATGAGGAAAGACTAAAAAGGTTAGTTAGGGTTCTTCAGTTTGGAAAAGAGACGGCTGAGGGGAGATAGCATTGAAAACTACAAAATCCTGAGTGGAGTAGAACGGGTGGGTACAAGTGGATCGATTTTTCACTCCGTCAAAAATTACAAAGACTAGGGGGCGCTTGATGAAGTTACAGGGAAATACTTTTAAAACCAATAGGAGGAAATATTTTTTCACTCAGAGAATAGTTAAGCTCTGGAACACATTGCCAGAGGTTGTGGTAAGAGCAGATAGCGTAGCTGGTTTTAAGAAAGGTTTGGACAAGTTCCTGGAGGAAAAGTTCATAGTCTGTTATTGAGAAAGACATGGGGGAAGCAACTGTTTGCCCTGGATCGGTTGCATGGAATGTTGCTACTCTCTGGGATTCCGGAATCTTGCTATTCTTTGAGATTCTATATGGAATGTTGCTACTCCTTGGGGTTCTAGAATCTTGTTACTCTCTGGGATTCCGGAATCTTGCTATTCTTTAAGATTCTGTATAGAATGTTGCTACTCCTTGGGTTTTGGCCAGGTACTAGGGACCTGGATTGGCCACCGTGAGAATGGGCTACTGGGCTTGATGGACCATTGGTCTGACCCACTAAGGTTATTCTTATGTACATTAAATCCAAGCTTGGGGGGGGGGGTGTCTGTTTGCTCATTATATAACCCGGGAGCTTCTCCCGTTGGAAGGAGAGTACCTTCTACCCTGTCCTCAGGCCTCCTGACCAGTTCCATGACACTTAAAACTGTCCCAAAGACCAGTGACTAGGGGAGTGCCTCATAACAAGGCATAGTGAAGGAGTAGCCTAGTGGTCAGTGCACTAGCGTGTGAACCCGGAGAACTGGATTCAGTTCCACTGCAGCTCCCTGGGACTCTGGGCAACTCACTTAACCCTCCACTGGCCCAGGGTCAAAAATAAGACCCTGAACTGTTTATAATATGTAAACTACTGTGACTGTAACCAGAGAAAGTCCCAACCCCTTTCCCTAATAAAGTACCAGAGCACAGAGAGGACACAAATGAGGAAGGCTAAGAAATCTGGTAACACAATAATGTGGGATTTCAATTTGGTAACACAACAATAATGGAATGGCGCAGTCTTCCCCTCACACAGCATCTGGTTGTCATGAAACAGGATATATATATATTAGAGAATGACGCAGAGACCAATTTGTCTTTCTCCCTGCAGGATTTCAATATCCCTGCGCCACTCCTGCAAGCTCGGCCTTGATCACACACGCCTCAAACACTTAAGATTTTAAAGTGTTTGAGGCTTGTGCAGATGAGGACGGAGCTCACAGAGACTGGACGGGGATAGAAAGATCTCGCAGGGATGGGAAAATTTGTCCCTTTGTCATTCTCTAATATATATATTAAACAGAAAACGTGTGGACTGGTCGTGATATGAATGAGACGGGGCCTTTCTTTAATGAGTGAAAAGAGTAATATTTCCACGGTTAACCTCAGGGTTGAGACGCTATTATGTAATGATAAAAGCCTTTTTTTGCTGAATAAATGCTGAGCAGGTCCATGGTTTGACTCAGGCTAGGTTCATTTTTGACAGACTTTTGATTTCTAAAAATGTGAGGGTTCTGTGGTAGTTAGGAATTGCTCTTTAACATTGGATATTGGATATTGTGTTTGATATCTATCCAAGCCTCTTTTTTTGTATGTGATCAAGTTTCAAGTTTATTAAAATTTGATGGTTCGCCTATTAAAACTAAGCGAATTACATAATAAAAGAATATTAGCATAGGACAATAAAACAAGTTATTTTACATTAAAAAAAAAAAAAATTTCAAAGGGCTACGACAAACTGACAATACAGACGTACTAAGATACATAAGGGAAAAAACATTAGGGAGTAAAAGTTACAAATTGTTGTTTCCTCGAGGGAAGAAAGGGGTATGATAAGGGTAGGGCCAAACGATTAGGTTGGGGTAAGATGTGTGAGAAGATATTGATTGTTTAACTGTACGCGGGAAAGTTGTTCTAGAGGTTAAATGAAGCTTTGAAGAGAAATGTTTTTAGATTAGTCTTAAATAAGTTAAGATCTTTGATGTTTCTGATATATAGGGGAAGGGTATTCCATATGATGATTTCAGTTACCCCAATACCGATAAATGTCTCATCAGAACATGCTAGAAGGATGAGGTTCCCAGATGCCATAGCTTCACTTATTGGCCACTCGACATTACAGCAATTCATATGTAAATGTTTAGTGGTTCTCCCACCCCACCCTATGTCTCAACCACACCTCATTTAGATCCCACCACCGTCCCATCCCCATCTCCGCCACTCCAACTCAGAGAACCATCTACCATCCAACAGTTCTTCCACGTTTATCAACTTCGTATCCCAACTTAGAAAGAAGCTCCAAATTACCATCTTTCGTGGTTGGGAACGCAGAGAAGCCATCACCATCTTCTTAAATTGCAAAAAGGTTTTCTTTGAAATGAAGCAGGCAACTCATTCCCCCGGAAACTACTACAAGCTACTACTGCACTTAGCTTCACTATAACACTACTTGACACACAGAGCAGTTGCTCAAAACACGTATCTATTTGAGAAAATACCCACACAGGCCATCTCTTCTCTCACCATACTCATAAATTCTGCCCTATCATCGGGCCTCTTCTCCCCTGAAATGGGACGCATTGCACTGACCCCTCTACTGAAGAAAGCTGACCTAGACCCCTCCTCCCCATCCAATTATCGCCCAATAGCAAACATTCCGCTCCTAACCAAATTGCTAGAGTCCATCGTCTCCTCCCAACTCTCAGCCTACCTGGAAAGATTCTCTGTCCTCCTACCCTATCAATACGGCTTCAGACCCAACTTCAGTACCGAAACCCTCCTGGCCTCCCTAATCTCGAAGATCCAACAATTTCACTCTCACAAAAAATTTGCCGTTCTCCTTCAATTCGACCTCTCTGCTGCCTTTGACGTTGTCCACCATGACATTCTAATCTTCCTACTCTCCGAGATAGGCATTAGTTCTACAGTCCTGGACTGGTTCTCGAACTTCTTACGTTCTCGCTCTTACACCGTCACCAAACATGGTTCCTCTTCCTCCCCATGGAAACCGACTTGTGGAGTCCCACAAGGCTCCCCCCTTTCTCCCATCCTCTTCAACATTTATATGTCCTCCCTGAATCTTCTCCACCTATCCCCCCTAGAAACACTCTACACTTACGCCGACGATATCCTGGTCCTCATCGAGACCGACGCGAACCTCACCAATCTCGCAGCTAACATTTCTTCTTGCATAACCAAACTTCAATCCTGGGCTCACACTGTACAAATTAAATTGAACGAGTCCAAAACTAAACTACTTTGGCTTGGCCCTAAACTTGATCAATTACCCACTTCCATCCCACTGCCCACAGGCTCCTCTCTACAGCTGGAATTCTCTAGCAAAGTTCTGGGCATCACCATAGATTCATCATTATCCTTCAACGACCACCTCAACTCCCTGATAAAAAAATGCTTTTGCAGCCTTCACATGCTGAGGAAAGTGAGATCCTGCTTCCACCAAAAACACTTTGCCGTCCTCGTACAATCCATTATCCTCTCCAGATTGGATTATTGCAATTCCATTTACCTAAGCTTAACAAAGAAAAGCCTCCACAGACTCCAACTAATCCAGAACACCGCGGCCAAACTTATCTTCTCAAAAAGTAAATTTGACCATGTCACACCGCTCCTATCCAAACTCCACTGGCTTCCCGTTATTTCCAGGGTCTACTTTAAATGTGCCTGCCTAACCTTCAAGATCCTCCACGGTATCCTTCCTCCTTTTATCCCTCTATCCTGGAATTCCTCAAATCCAACCTCCACTAGATCCACTCAAAAATTAAAACTATCCTACCCCTCCTTAAAAGGCATCTCCCTTGTTGGTAAACTTGGCTCTTCCCTCCCTTTCAGAATCACTCAGCTCTGGAACAGTCTCCCTTCCCCTCTCCGCAATTTGAGCCCCCTTCTACCATTCCGTAAGCATCTGAAGACCTGGCTCTTCTCCAGAACGTAACCCCGTCCCGCTCCTGGCACTCTCACACCAACCTCTCTTCTCTCATACTTATATAATTCCACTGGAGTTCCGTTCCTTCCCTAACCATGTAAACCGTGTCGAGCTCCATCTGCGGAGATGATGCGGTATATAAACCCAAGATTTAGATTAGATTAGATTAGTAAGAGACCATCCCTGCTCAAATGACCGATTTGGAATCCCAGGCCTGAGAGATTCAAAACTACAATCAAGTATGGTAACTTATAGTAAACGACGGCAGATAGACCTGAATGGTCCATTCAGTTTGCCCGTTGGTTATATTCATTAACCGACTCTTATCATACCGAGCCGCTTCCAGGGATCCTGAATTGGGCCAAGATAGAAAGTTATTAAAAACCCATCTGTTCTCAAAATTCTTGTAATTCCTCCAAAGCAGAATATTGATGTGAAACTATTGTAAATCACTGACAATGGTCAGCCCTTTTGTAAGGGAAAATCAAAAGTTTTACGAGGCTGCCTGGACAGAACTTATACTTTGTGAATTAGGCAATCTAAAACCAGCTCTAAGTGCCCAGAAGGTATCCAAAGTGACAAGATAACCACTGCAGGCACAAAGTACAGACCCCCCACTTCCCAAGTGATCATTGCCCCCCCCCCCCATACTGCCATAAAACTCAGAATAAAAATGTACATACCTGCCTCCGGAACATCAGCACCTGGCATAGGAAAGCCTAGTAGAGCTGTACAGAGGTGGCTTAAGTAGTCTGGGGGGTGGGCTAGTGAATCATAGAGAGGAGGACCCAGGTCCATAAGCCACTCTAACTATTGCATTTATGATGAAAAATGTGAATCTCCCCCAAACCCTACTGTACTGCCATATAGGTGGCACCTGCAGCCATAAGGGCTATTGGGGTTGTAGACAGGTGGGTATAGTAGGTTTGGTGGGTGTTTTAGAGGGCTCACCATGACCTGCAAGGGAGTTGTGGTGAGATGTTTATATAGCACCCTTTTTGTGAAGTTCACAGCAGTGCCCTGTAAGGTGCCCTACTTGCACTGTTGCCATGTCTGGGTGGCCAGTCCATCACTTTGCTGGCCCCTCCCACAGCCAAAAGGTCTTGTTCTGGGCATTTGGGACTTGGACAAATATTTGGATGAGAATGTGGTATAAAGATAGACGTTGTGGCGGTCTGGACAATCAAACGCCTGGACGTACAGATAGACAATTTTTGAAAAAAAAAAAAATGTGGACATACTTTTTGAGAACAGATATTTTGCCACAGCCAACTTTGGACAACTAGCATCCTATGTCCAAATCGTACTTTGACATTTGTTTTAATTATGCCCCTCCACAGAAACAAGACAGAAAAAAGATTGACTCATTTGAGCTTTGGTGCTGGATTGGTGGATTGCCAGAAGGACTAACAAATTGATTCTGGAAGAGATCAAACCAGCTGTCACTCAAAGCACAAATGATGAAGTTGCGACTGTCTTATTTTGGTCACACCATCAGAAGAGAGAAGGACATCATGTTTGGGAAGATCGAAGGGCCATAGTACGCCCTCACCTGGAATATTGCGGCCAGCACTGGTCACTGTACATGAAGAAGGACACGGTACTACTCAAAAGAATCCAGAGAAGAGCGACTAAAATGGTTAAGGGGCTGGATGAGTTGCTGTACAGTGAGAGATTAGAGAAATTGGGCCTCTTCTCCCTTGAAAAGAGGAGAAGGAGAGGGACATGATCGAAACGTTCAAGATAATGAAGGGAATAGACTTAGTAGATAAAGACAGGTTGTTCACCCTCTCCAAGGCAGGGAGAACGAGAGGGCACTCTCTAAAGTTAAAAGGGGATAGATTCTGTACAAACGTAAGGAAGTTCTTCTTCACCCAGAGAGTGGTGGAAAACTGGAACGCTCTTCCTGAGTCTGTCATAGGGGGAAAACATCCTCCAGGGATTCAAGACAAAGTTAGACAAGTTCCTGATATACCAGAACATACGCAGGTAAGGCTAGTCTCAGTTAGGGCACTGGTCTTTGACCTAGGGGCCGCCGCATGAGCAAACTGCTGGGCACGATGGAGCACTGGTCTGACCCAGCAGCGGCAATTGTTATGTTCTTATGAACCAGGTGAAGAGGGCAACCTGGACATGTTGAAAACAATCATGGGGATGATGCTGGAGGACCTCTCCAGACTAGCACTAAACCAATTTATTTTTAGATCTGTAATCTATCAAATCGCTAGGACTCGCACGAGTTGATGGCACCTAACACAACCATCTAGACTTGTGTGGCAAATGAGACAGTATAAAAATTTTAATAAATTATAATAATTCAACATGTTTTACAATCCAAATAAAATAATTAAGACTCAAAAGAATATAAAAACAGCTAGACATTACAATTCTAATTATAACATAACATTGTGCTTGTTGACCGCATAACCATTAGTTCAACGTCTGATAGAAGCCTTTAAGAAAACAATGTCTTAAGACTCTTTTTCAATGCTAACAAGGTTAGTATATCTCTTAATTTGTGAAGTAGTTTGTTCCAGTAAAGGGAACCTAAAGCGCTAAAAGCTTTATTCTTCCATTTCACCCTGTTGCGATGCTCTAATGGTGGAATCTCCAACAATCTGTGGGAGGAAGATTGAAGCATATGAGAAAGAACATATGATGAAATTGAATACCTTATATAATCATAATCATCAGTGTAAATAAGGAACCAAGTCTGGAGTTAGTGGAGGAGAAGGAAATAGATAAGAGTGACTTTCATGAAGAACAGAGTTTCACGGGAGGGTGTAGGGAGAGATATGAGATAAGAGATGCTGAGGAACTGATGAATGAATGCACTCATAAGTCAGTAAGAGGAATTTGAACTGAATACAGAAATGTCTAGAGAGCCAATGAAGTGACTTGAAGAGAGGGGTTATGTGAGCATAGTGACACTGGCAAAACATAAGTCATGGAGCAGAATTTTGAAGAGAAGATTGTTTAGTGGGAGACCTATGAGGAGCAGGTTGCAGTAGTCTAAGGGTGAAGTGATGAGAATGTGAATAAGAGTTTTGCTAGTGAATTCAGAAAGGAAGGTGTAAATTTAGTAATTTTTTAGTGAAAGAAACAACAGTTTTTAGTAGACGGATATGTGCAGAAATAGAGAGAAGAGTCAAAGATGACCCCCCCAGGGCTTAATTAGGGTTTGAATGAAAAAATATTTTCTCCAATTTATTTTCAATGTCATCTCATGAAAATAATAGGAGCTTTGCTTGGCACAATTTTTAATTAAAGGCCTTTTCACAAAAATGTCAGCGCCCAGGTATCTGTAGAGGAAAATTAATGGAGACTCAGCAGGTAAAACATCTTGAAGATGGACTGGGGCTTTATGGCTTCAACATTGCAGACTGCTCCCTTGGGCCATATCAGTATGAGAAAAGTCCAGTGGGCCGAATGATCTCCATTAATTCAAGCCACTCTGAACTTACAAGATGCTCAGGGACTCTCTGTGAGCATCGCCTTCCAAGTTCCTCCTCCTCAAATTGTAACCATGGATGTGTCCAAACTGGGTTGGGGAACTCATGCAGAGGAACTCCTCTCCCAGGGATTCTGGTCTGCTAAGGAAAACTTAATCAGATAATCTTTCTAGAAGAAAGGGATGGTAAATATGACAAGAATGTTATAATGAGCTACACAAGAAAATCAGAAAGCCTCTATATTGCTCCTTGGTGAGATCTCACCTTGAGAATTGCGTACAGTTGACACCATATCTCAAAAGAGATATGGCAGAATTAGAAAAGGTTCAAAGAAAAGCAACCAAAATAATAAAGGGGATGGAACGTCTCCCATATGAGGAAAGACTAAAGAGATTGGGGCTCTTCAGTTTGGAAAAGAGACAGCTGAGGGGGAGGGGGAATATTATTGAGGTCTACAAAATCCTGAGTGGTGTAGAATGAGTTAGAACGAATAGATTTTTCACTCAATGAAATTACGTGGAAGTGCTTTTAAAACAAATAGAAGGAATTTTTTTTCACTCAACAAATAATTAAGCTGTGGAACTCATTGCCAGAGGATGTGGTAAGAGCAGTTAACATAGATAGCTTTAAGAATGGTTTGGACAAGTTATTGTAGGAAAAGTCCGTAGTCTGCTATTGAGATAGACATGGGAGAAGCCACTACTTGCCCTGGGATCAGTAGCATGCAATGTTGTTACTCTTTGGGTTTCTGCCAGGTACTTGTGACTTGAATTGGCCATTGTTGGAAACAGGAATCAGGGCTAGATGGACCATTGGTCTGATCCATTAGGGCTGTTCTTAATTTCTTACCATGCTCTAAAGGTTTTCAGAGGTCAATTGTGGTGTTCCTCAGGGGTCGGTGCTCGGACCGCTGCTATTCAATATATTTATTAATGATATAGAAACAGGGACGAAGTGTGAAATAATAAAATTTGCAGACGACACCAAACTATTTAGTGGTGCTCGGACTAAAGAGGACTGCGAGGAATTACAAAGGGACAGGAACAGGCTAGGGGAGTGGGCGACGAGATGGCAGATGAAGTTCAATGTAGAGAAATGTAAAGTATTGCATATAGGAAGCAGAAACCCAAGGTACAGCTTTACGATGGGAGGGATGTTATTGAATGAGAGTATCCAAGAAAGGGACTTGGGGGTAATGATGGACATGACAATGAAGCCGACGGCACAGTGTACAGTGGCCGCTAAGAGAGCAAATAGAATGCTAGGTATAATCAAGTGGGTATTACAGCCAGAACGAAAGAAGTTATCTTGCCATTGTATCGGGCGATGGTGCGTCCGCATCTGGAGTACTGTGTCCAATATTGGTCGCCATACCTTAAGAAGGATATGGCGATACTCGAGAGAGTTCAGAGGAGAGCGACACGTTTGATAAAAGGTATGGAAAACCTTTCATACATTGAGAGTCTGGAGAAACTGGGGCTCTTTTCCCTGGAGAAGAGGAGAATTAGAGGGGACATGATAGAGACTTACAAGATCATGACGAGCATAGAGAAAGTAGAGAGGATCAGGTTCTTCAAACTTTCAAAAACTACAAGAACGAGAGAGCATTCAGAAAAGTTGAAAGGGGAAAGATTCAAAACCAATGCTAGGAAGTTTTTCTTCACCCAACGGGTGGTGGACACCTGGAATGCGCTTCCAGAGGGCGTGATAGGACAGAATACGGTATTAGGGTTCAAGAAGGGATTGGACAATTTTCTGAAGGAAAAGGGGATAGAATGGTATAGATAGAGGACTACTACACAGGTCCTGGACCTGTTGGGTCGCTGCGCGAGCAGACTGCTGGGCACAATGGACCTCTGGTCTGACCCAGCAAAGGCACTTCTTATGTTCAATAAAACCAATCCTGATCCAGGCTAACACTGGGTAGTAATGTTTCACATGAGCAAGTACATAATTGTACTATCAGAATATGCAACTGGGTCATCACACAAGGGAAGACCATTACAGCCAAGTATTTGGTAGGAAAGAACCACATTCTAGAGGTCAAGCTGAGTAGAGGGAGATTCCATGAGTGGAGAACCCCCCTTGTGCATCTCTGAACATAAGAACATAAGATTTGCTGCTGCTGGGTCAGACCAGTGGTCCATCGTGCCCAGAGGCCTATTAGAGTCTAGCCTTATTTGCATATGTTCTGTTCCTTGTCTTGAATCCCTGAAGGGTGCTTTCCCCTATAACAGCCTCCGGAAGAGCGTTCCAGATTTCTACCACTCTCTGGGTGAAGAAGAACTTCCTTACGTTTGTAGGGAATCTATCCCCTTTTAATTTTAGTGAGTGCCCTCTTGTTCTCTCCACCTTGGAGAGGGTGAACAACCTGTCTCTATCTACTAAGTCTATTCCCTTCATTATCTTGAATGTTTCGATCATGTCCCCTCTTATCAAGGGAGAAGAGGCCCAGTTTCTCTAGCCTCTCATTGTACGGCAACTCCTCCAGTCCCTTAACCATTTTTGTTGCTCTTCTCTGGACCCTTTCGAGTAGTACTATGTCCTTTTTCATGTACGGCAACCAGTGTTGCAGTATTCCAGATGGGGGCATACCATGGCCCGGTACAACGGCATGATAACCTTTTCAGATCTGTTTGTGATCCCCTTCTTAATCATTCCTAGCATTCTATTTGCCCTTTTTGCCGCCGCTGCACATTGCGCGGACGGTTTCATTAACTTGTCTACAAGTACTCCCAAGTCTTTTTCCTGTGGGCTCTCTATAGTGTTACTTCATCCATAGGCCATGACATCATAGCCAACCTATAAAGTTCTTCAGTTGTCCTGTCCTTAGATTGGGAAGAGGCTTTTGTCTTTACAAATCTGCTCATTCCTTTAGTGAAGCTCAGAAGGTACCAAGGAATTGTTCTACTCACTGAGCTGTATTGTCCAAGACTGATGGCAGATCCGGTATCAGGGCTTAAGGCAGTGCATCCTGAGATTTCTGGTGTGCTGTGACACACTGGCGAAGAGGAGAGTGGTCCACGCCGGCTGCCTGCCTACGGGACGTGCCTCCTGCGGCGAGAGGCACATGCTGTAGGAAATCAGCTGGCGTAGATGACTCTCCTCCTGGCTGGCATCTCCTTCTCGCCCCGAACCTCCTGGATCTCTCCACCGGCGGGTCACGGCCAGATAGGCCTCCACGCATGCATGGCCGTCAATGCGATGACATCACGCATGCACATGATGTCATTACATCAATGACCGCACACTTCCGGGTGCCTTCCAGGTAGGACACTGGATTTAGTGTGCCACCGTCCGGAAAGTTTGCGAGACACTGGCTTAAGAAATACGGGAACTCATTTTCCTGTCCCATCCCGTTGAGTTCTTTTCCTGTCCCTACCCCATTCTTGCAAGCTCCGTCCTCATCTGCACAAGCCTCAAACACTTTAAAATCCTGAGTAGCAACATTCTAGAGCTCAGACTGTGATGTCATAATGCCTCATTCCACCAATGCCTAAGCTCCGCCCTCATCTGCACAAGCCTCAGACACTAAAATCATAAGTGGCAACATTCTAGAGCTCTGATTGTGATGTCAAAATGCCTCATTCCACCAATGCCTATGCTCCGCCCTCATCTGCGCAAGCCTCAAACACTTTAAAAGCATAAGAGCAACATTCTAGATTTCAGATTGTGATGTCATAAGGCCTCATTCCACCAATGCCTAAGCTCCGTCCTCATGTGCACAAGCCTCAAACACTTGAAAATCATACATGTTTGAGGTTTGTGCAGAGCATACAGGAATGGGGGCAGGGACAGCGAGAAAACTCATGGGGACGGGGACAAAATTTGTTCCCGTGTCATTCTCTATTAAGGAACTCTCAAACTGATTCATTCGGGGTCTTCCCTGATGCAAATCATACAGAACCAGGTAGCTCTTTGTATCGCGACATCAGATCCTACATCCTAGATTTTGAAGAAAGCATTGAGTTCACCAATTCTGATACTGTGTCTTATAGTGGAAGAGGTCTGCTGTCTGATGTGAGGAGAAGGCCCAGCGCTCTTCTCTCTTGCGAGGTGATGATGCCCGCTTCCGGAAACTGGTATGTTGTCCTTAGAGAGCAGATAAGAATATTGTGAGGTCACAGATCCTAATTTGTCCTCTGCTATAAACATGGACCCACACCTTGCTGTCTAGTTGATGTATAAACAATTAGAATTTCAGTTATAAATCGTCTCTTATGTGAATTCCCCAACCTTTACCTCTAAGCTGGCTAATATTTAATAAGGGTTGGGATGGAAAACACAGAGCTTGCTACTTCCTTTTCTAAATCTCTTCCCTGTTCTTGGTCTGCTTTTCTCTCAGCTTTTGGGGGCCGATGTCACTGAGTCTGGTTCTTCTGCAGGGTCTGACTTGCATCTTCAGGTTGTGAAGCTTGATTTTATTAGAGAGAGAACCTGAGGCTGATCTGAAGCATTAACTGTTTTGGAAACACCGCTCTACAGACCACTACCTAACAGAGCAAATCAAACCTTCTTTTTGGGGGTAATTAATTGAAACAATTGCATCCACCTTTTGTGCCCGCTGCTGCTGTGTTCTGTGGCTTCCTTTGCCTTGTGGTGTGATCAATATTTTTCCGTCTTCTGGTACTGATGCTCTGCTCGGTGACTTAGACACAGGATCTGAGTATCCAGAAGTCACATGCCAGCTTCTTATATTGTTCAGCTGGACACTGTCCTCATGTCATGTGAATCCTGAAGGGGGAATATGATTGAGATCTGTACCCTCCACTTCCTCTCCATTTCCCCCTTTTTTGTCTATAATATAGGGATTTACCAGCCTAACAGATATTCTGCTGCACAAAACTGACAACAGGAAATTAATCTGGCTCATTTTCTAGTGGGAGGTTTAGAAGAACTTAGGACCATTTGAAAAACAGTCTGCGAGACATCCGTGTTCCTAAGGCTCCCTGGAGCCTGGAGCATTTCTAAAGAAGTCTGACTGGAAGCGTCTTGAGGGGAAATTTTTCTGAAGTCCTTTGTACACAATGGGTTCACCCTTCGGATCCTGTGCTGTTCAACTGATTAATTTATTGATGGACTTTCCAAAGAGTTTGTCTACTTCCTGTTTCTCCTCTCCCATCATTGAATTTTCTGATTAAATGTTCTGTCTTCCTACAGATAACAAGAGGATAAAGAGTCGCCAGTGGCTCAGTCTTGCGGCTATGCCAAAGATGAGCCTATGGACCTCCATCTGTGTCTGCTGAGGTCTGCTCTGGGCTTCCACTTTTCTGTGTGACCCTCAGCTGACAGTGAGTATGTAAAGGGGACCTGAGGAAGTGCAAAAGCAGCAGGACGTGTGGCTGAAGTATCACTTTCCACTGTTGTCCGTACCTTCTCCGCAAGTGAGCAATGACTTATAGGGCTGTGCAGTTGTTTGAAACGTACATTTTCTGTTATTTCTTTCATGCCACCCTCACAAAAACAAACATTAATCTGTCATTAATAGTGTGAACTGTTTTTCCAGGACGCACCCTCTTTGCAGACAGTGGGTGCTGTTAACGACACCTGCTCCTGCAACGAAATTTTCAAAACGAAAGCAAAATCCTGAAGATGACATGAGAAACCAACCATAATGGCGTCTTGTTTATTGAAAGCTTCTATACCGCTACCAATGACTGGGGAGTCAATTCAGAGCAGTTTCCGTGCGTTTTCCATGTAAATGCAGACAGACTACCAGTATCGCGCCCTACATTCATTCCAAAACCTACTTACTGAGGCACTTAATACCAATATCGTGTATTATGTTCATCGAAGATCTGTTCATTCTCGTTATCTGCACTTATTTATCTGATTCTCGACATTTGGGGTATATTGTTTGTGTTCACCCTTATGGCCAAGGTGCTATGAAGCAACTCTCTGTCTTCTCATGCCCTAACCCCCCACTCTGCTTCTCTTGGGCCTCTTTATTGGAGCTGTCTTGTATCCCAATTAACCATCGTATTACTTTTAAAATTTTACTTTTAGTATTTAAAACCCTCAATTCATTAATAAATTACTTATCCCTTATAGCACTTCGCGTTCTCTCCGGTCCACTGATCAAAAGCTTATAGTGGTCCCCTCTTTGAAAGTTATTGGAACTCGACAACATGATATGTTTTCAGTGATGGCTCCGCAACTCTGGAACACCTTGCATTTAAGAGCGGAAAATGATTTGAGTCGTTTTAAAAGTAACTTAAAGAGTTTCCTTTTTAAAGATGCTTTTAATCTTTAAATTATGCCCAAATTTTATATTCGTTTTCTTCGTGGTTTCTACTCTTCCCTCTCTAATATTCTTTCCATTTATGGATCTCCTCTGTACTTTAAACCACAGTTCTTCAACCGCCGGTCCGCGGACTGGTGTCGGTCCGCAAAAAAATCTTGCCGGTCCGCAAAGGATTCAGGACCCCGCCGCAGCAAAATGTACCGGCGTCAGCTGACGTGCAACTTCCTGTTGCCGTCGCTATGCCGGCACTCCTGCCTGCCACCACCGACTCCTGCCGTGTTTGTTTCCGCACCCCCAGAAAAGCAGCGGCAGGTCTGTGTGCTTTTAACTTCGGCACACAGCTGCCCCTAGGCAGTATTTTAGCGCGGTTTCATGAGGCAGCCTCGGGGCCTTTGGTAGGCCGGCCCACATCGCATCATCGAAGCGAGCCGGCCTACCAAAGGCCCCAAGGCTGCCTCATGAAACCGCACTAAAATACTGCCTAGGGGCAGCTGTGTGACGAAGTTAAAAGCACACAGAGCTACTGCTAGCCTACATAGAGGGAACATTTTCTGGAGAGGGAAGGAGGGAAGGGAGAAGGGGTACTCCTGGACAAGGTAGGGGAAGAGGCTACTGCTGACAGGGGAGAAGGGAAAGGGAAGGGATGAGAATTACTGTTGGATAAGGGGAGGAGGAAAGGGAGAAGGGGTACTCCTGGACAAGGGAGGGGAAGGGAAGAGAAGAGAATTACTGTTGGAAAAGGGGAGGAAGAAAGGGAGAAGGTTCTGCTGGACAGGGGAGGAGGGAAAGGGAAGGGATGAGAATTACTGTTGGATAAGGGGAGGAGGAAAAGGAGAAGGGGTACTCCTGGACAAGGTAGGGGAAGAGGCTACTGCTGACAGGGGAGAAGGGAAAGGGAAGGGATGAGAATTACTGTTGGATAAGGGGAGGAGGAAAGGGAGAAGGGGTACTCCTGGACAAGGTAGGGGAAGAGGCTACTGCTGATAGGGGAGAAGGGAAAGGGAAGTGATGAGAATTACTGTTGGATAAGGGGAGGAGGAAAGGGAGAAGGGGTACTCCTGGACAAGGGAGGGGAAGGGGAAGGGAAGAGAGTTACTGTTGGATAAGGGGAGGAAGAAAGGGAGAAGGTACTGCTGGACAGGGGAGGAGGAACATTGGAAGGAAACAGCTGGCAGGGAGATTAGAGGAGGGGAAGGAGTCAGGATGGAATGGAGAGATCAGATGAGGGAAAGGGGAGAGACAGAGGAATGACAAGGTAGAGAGAGATTGATGCTGGGAAGGGGGGTCAGATGAAAAATAAGGAAAGAGGGACAAAGATGCTAGATCTGGTGTAGGAGAGAGGGGCATAGAAAGAACGCAGATACCATATGGGAGGGGGAGGGGTAGAGGGCAGACAGTGGATGGAAGAGGCAGATGCTGGATTGAAGAGACAGAGGGCAAATGCTGGATGGAAGAGAGTGAAAAGAAGATGAAAGCAAAAACCAGAGACGACAAAAGGTAGAAAAAAATAATTTTATTTCTATCTTGTGATTAAAATATATCAGATTTAAAATATGTATCCTGCTAGAGCTGATGTTAGACATAACTGGGGAGTGCAAAGCCCAGGCAGTGCGTCTTTAGCTTCCAGCTGGCTTAGGGCTCTCTCTGACCAGGAGGCAGTTGCCCTAGTTGCACTCCCCCTAACACCATTCCTGCCATGTGTGACTGCGGTATTCTGTTAGCATGATATTTGTGTAGCATTCTGTAATAATTTGGCTTATTCAGTTTTCTTGATAGTAGAGGGGATATATGTGAAGGGGAGGGGAGACGGGGGTTTTGTTGATCCTTGCCCTGTATTATTTATGTTTATAAAATGACAATTGTACAGAATATTGTTTCTTTTTATACTTTAATAAAGTATGTTCAATATAAAATCATAACTATTTGAGGCTTGTGCGGATGGGATCGGATGGTTAACGGGACCGAGCTTGCGGGGACAGGGCGGCAATGGGTTTTTAAAAAATTTCAGTCTTATTAGTTTGCCGGTCCACGAAATAATTATTTTATTTCCGCCAGTCCATAGGTGTAAAAAGGTTGAAGAACACTGCTTTAAACCATTGAATTGGAGTTCTGTCCCTTTTTACCTTGTGCATTGATTGGTCTGTAAGTCTATTTGTCTAACCCATTATTTTAAATTTTAAATGGTATGTCTAAATATATGCTTATATTTTTTTATTAATGTTGTATCTCGCTTAGTAAAATTAAATAAGCGATTCATCAAACTGAAATAAATAAACTTGAAACTTAGCATTTTATGTAAAGATAATATTCGGTTTTATTCTGATTATATTTGATGGCTGGCTTTATGTTGTACGTCACTGTTATGTTTTAGCAAGTAATGCTGCTTCATGATTTGATGTTTTGTTTGTTCATTTCATTGTATTTTTTTTTGTTGTTGTTGTTTATTTTCTAGATTGTAAAGCACTTTGATGGGCTTTTAATTCAGAGGATCGTTGAGGAAATTTTACAAATGAAATCAATGGAAAGGAGTAAAACGCGGACCTGACGGACCTCGCGGATCTAAACCCGCACGTCCTTAAAAATCTGAGGTCCGTGCCGCTTGTAATTAAGTTTCTGGCTCTGACAGACCTCAGTGACAATTTAGTGCTGACGGATCCGTCTCAGCATAGGGAGGGAAAAGTATTAGGATCCGTCAGCGCTACAATGTCACCGAGGTCTGTCGGAGCCAGAGACTAGTGCTGGAGCGGCTCTAAAACGAATCCTTTCAACTGGTTTCCTGCAGCCCCAGTAAATCAGCTCTGACAGACCTCGGTGACATTGTAGCGCTGACGGATCCTAATACTTTTCCCTCCCTAAGCTGAGACGGATCCATCAGCGCTAAATTGTCACCGAGGTCTGTCAGAGCCAGAAACTTAACTACAAGCGGCACGGACCTCAGATTTTTAAGGACGTGCGGGTTTAGATCCGCGAGGTCCGTCAAGTCCGCGTTTTACCCCTTCCCTGAAATCAATGATATGTTTATGAATGGATAATGAAGTCCAATGTCGACTTCACTTTCTTTCATCCCTTCTTCTCTGTTAGGAGTCAGCTATGGATAATGACAGTCCCACAGACCTGGAGATTAACGAGCTGGAAGAGGAAGAACTATGGGACATGATCGAGACTCATCGGTGCAAGATCGTGCACAGTCTGACTCCCAGCCGCCTGACCCCGTACCTGCGCCAGGCCAAAGTACTAGACCAGCTGGATGAGGAGGAAATCCTGCACAGCCTCTCTTTTACAAACACTGCTATGCGCACAGGTCAGAGGGGTCACTAAGACTGTTAGCAGGAGTGTGTGGCGTAGTGGTTGGATCTACAGCCTCAGCACCCTGGGGTTGTGGGTTCAAACCCCGTGCTGCTCCTTGTGACCCTGGGCAAGTCACTCAGTCCTCTATAGCCCCAGGTACGTTAGATAGATTATGAGCCCACCGGGACAGAGAGGGAAAATGCTTGAGTACCTGATTGTAAAAACCACTTAGATAACCTTGATAGGCGGTATTAAAATCCTAATAAAACTTGAAACTTATGGCCATGGCAAGGGAAGGAAGCAAAGCAGTTATCGGGGGGTCTGAGCACTTCATGAGGTCCCCTTGGAGAAGCTGGGCAGTGTTTCATTGTGTCTGCCACTGGCTCGGTCCATGCCCTGGGCTCTGGGATGTGTGGTTAGAGGAGTTTGTCTTGTATAAATAAGTTCTTATGGGCGCGGGACATATCTCTGCTCAGTTCAATCCATTTTTTAGGGCATCGGGATCCCTACTGGACCTCCCCCTCTCATGTCCATTGAGGTTCCCTCTTCATTTTACATACATCAGAAAAAATGCCATTGGCACCACTGCCCCAGGAGCTCTTTACAAACATGACTGCATGCCATGATTATGTGCCTCGATACTTGCCGTCGGTGGCGTTGTCCTAGTCACGTATCATTAAGCTTCCTTCTAGGGACTAGTAATCAACAAATTCAACAAGTCACAGTGGCCGAACGGAATTCCACCTAAAGATTTCCTGCTCTCAGTGCCCATGTTCTGACCTCCTATAACACAACTACGTTTGATCTGGTCTTCCTTTATTTTGAAGGCTTCCTACTGGATCGTTTGAAAACCCGTGGAAAGAATGGGGCCATTGCTTTTCTAGAAAGCCTAAAACTTCACAAACCTGAAATCTACACCTTGATAACTGGCAAGGAGCCATCTTTAGACCTCAACAGCTTCAGTGGTAATTGACTTCTTTCTCTCACAGTTCAGATCGGATTGTTTTGAGGACACCATACAGAGGAAGACACTTTGAGCGGGGTTATGTGGTATTACTTGGAGAGCTCCTCAGCTATGCACTGATACTTTTTTGTCTTTCCCTTTCTTTTCAGGCCTGATCGAGACCTCCAAGTTGACAGAGTGCCTGGCAAAGGCAGTGGGCAGCCTGCAGGATGAGCTCCTGCATGAAAAGTGCCAAAAAGTGAATCTCCTTCACCAGTGTCGCAAGATGAAAGAGAAGATTAACCTGCTGGACACTAAGAACAAGTCTCTGACAGACATGGAGGAGGAGCTTCACTGCCTGAGGAGGGACCGCAGCGCTCACTACCACGAAGTACTGAAGCTGAAGGACGAGAAATATGAGCTGTCCATGCGCTATACCAGCGCACTGCAGGAGAAGGACCTGGCTATCACCAGGTGCCAAGAGCTGCAAGAAAAGGTGCTAAGAGTAGCTGGTGTTAAGAAAGGTTTGGACAAGTTCCTGGAGGAAATGTCCATAGTGTGTTACTGAGAAAGACATGGGGGAAGCATCTGTTTGCATGGAATGTTGCTACTCTCTGGGATTCCGGAATCTTGTTACTCTCTGGGATTCTGGAATCTTGCTATTCTTTGAGATTCTGTATGGAATGTTGCTACTCCTTGGGTTTTGGCCAGGTACTAGGGAGAACGGACCACTGGGCTTGATGGACTGTTGGTCTGACCCAGTAAGGCTATTCTTAGGTTCTTATTAGGAATGGGAGAAAGCTCTGTGAAAATACACAAGGCATCACCAGCTAGGGAACATAGTGACGGGGCCACAGTGGAGGACAGGAGGCATAACCTCGTGGTCAGAGAAGCAGGGAAACGGGGGCTCAAATCCCAGGGGCAGTCCTTGTGACTGGGGGCAAGTCACTTTAGGTTCAAACAATTTTTATTGATGCAAACAACAAGAACACAATAGCAAGGCACCCCGAAGGTGCACAATACAAAACAAATATGCATCATATAAATAGTATAACATACAAGGACAAAACAAGACGAATATCGACCAAACCCCCCCCCCCCCGCACACCACTAAGAGCGTGCATGGGAAGGAGAGCGGAAAGGCACCCCGAGGCCCTGGACTCTGATGAGCCCCGAGGAAGCCACACCACTCCCCCCCCCCACTGAATCCCCCGTACACTGACCATAGCAAAATCCCAGAACCTACCCATACCCCTCAATCCCACCCCAAACCCCCCACCCACCCAAAGGTACTCCCCACCAATACTCGCCAGTACTCTCCCAGCCCAACTATCCGGGCACCCACATTAGAACACCCATCTCAATACCGCACTATGGCCCTTTGGATGCAAATCTTGCAAATATGGCTCCCAAATATTCAAGAACAACAACTTACGCTTCCTGGCCCCTCCCGTATCTCGCGCCTCCCAGATGGCCAACTGATACAACTGGTTCCGCCAATGCCAAAATGCCGGTGGGTCAGGGACCGTCCAGCTTTGAAGAATACACTTCCTAGCCAGTAAACTCATCTTCCTGCACAGAGCCCGATTCCCTTTAGGCAAGTGGCCAAAAGCCTCCGGTAAATCCAAGATAAAGTGGGCTGGGGTACTGCACAGGGCTCTCCCAATCAACCCGGACATGTAAAAGATTATACGCCTCCAGAAGCGCTGGATGATGGGGCAGGTCCAGAAGGCATGTCCCAAAGTGTATCCCCCCGACCCACATTTATGACACAGAGGTGTAGGGAGACCCCCACTATAATACAGCTGAGTGCGAGTGTAATATGCACGCAATGTCACCCTATAATGCGTTTCCCTAAACCAAGCACATGGGGTAACCCCAGGCGTCGCCCTCAAAGTACGGGCTACATCCCATTGTCCCAAATTAATGTGCAATTCCCCCCTCCCATTTACTCCTGATGTTCTGGTAATCTTTGGCAGGTTGTAACTCTTGCAAGCTAGCATGAATACTAGACACCGAGAGGGACACCCCCCTCCTCCTGAGTAAACAGTGCCCGCAGCCTGGCCCTCATATGTAATCGCAATTGTGCTCTATCGAGGGATCCCACATAGTGCTCCACCTGATGACACTCAAACTGCGCACCCCAGGTCTCCCCCACCTTAGCGAGCAAATCTGCAGGTGCCAACAACTCCCCATCATCCCCCAAAATATGTTCTAAACGAGAAACCCCTTTCGCTCCCCAGGACAGGAACTCTCTGGAGTCCCGTCCCGGAGGGAAGGCCGGGTTACCCCGCAAGGGCAAGAGATCAGTAACCATCGAATCCCCACCCAGGGCTTGCACAAGCCAATGCCAGGCCGGTGGCAATGCTCTGAAAATTATACTGGAGCGGAGAAAAGGGGGCAAAGCCCCTCGTGGACTATGCAAAAGCGCAAACACATCACAAGGAGCAAAAAACTCACATTCCATCAAAAGAGGAATCACCCAATCACCCAGATGGCAAAGCAAACACGCATAATTATAAACCCTCATATCCGGTATCCCCCCCCCCCCCCCCCCCCCCGCCAAGTCCCCAGCAACTGAGATATCCGCAATTTTGGTTTCTGGGCCGCCCAACAAAAACGAGAAATTCCTTTATAAAGATTGCACAAATCTTTCAAGTCACTTTCATTATAGCTGCTATTTGTTATACCACCTTGCCTTTAAACATCAAAGTGGTGTACAGTATAATTTAAACCTTAGTGTATCTTAAAAAAAATAAAACATACAACTGAAATCTAACAAGACTATAGAGTGCAAAGCGCATACTAATTAGCTGTAACCAGAAGGGTAAGGTCATTAATTTTCAAAGAAGGGATGGGTCCATCTAGCCCAGAATCCTCTTTCCAGCAGTGGCCCACCCAGGTCCCAAGTAGTAAAACAGATTTTATGCTGCTTATCCTAGAAATAAGTAGTGGATTTCCCCAAGCCATCTCAGGAATGGCCTATGGACTTTTTCTTTTAGGAAATTATCCAGTGCTTTTTTAAACCCTGCTAAGCTAACTGATTTCACCACATTCTCTGGCAATGAATTCCAGAGTTTAATTACACGTTGTGTGAAGAAATATTTTCTCCAGTTTGTTTTAAATCTACTACTTAGTAGCTTCATCGCATGCCCCCCTAGTCCTAGTATTTTTGGACAGCGTAAAAAAGCGATTCACATCTACCCTTTCCACTCCACTCATTATTTTATGGACCTCTATCAAATCACCCCTGGGGCGTCTCTTCTCCAAGCTATCATTTTCTTCTTTATAATAGTCTCTACCATTTTGCCTGGCACCATAAGAACATAAGAAGTGCCATCTCCGGATCAGACCTTCGGTCCATCAAGTCCGGCAATCCGCACACGCGGAAGCCCTCCCAGGTAAACACCTGGCATCATTTGTAGTCACCCATATCCTTCTATGCCTCTCTATAATTTCCCAGATCACCTTCTGGAACCCTTTTTAAAAATCAGCATTGCGTTGGCCACTGTCATCTTCCGGTACTTTGCTAGTTGAGAGGTATTAAGCTGGGATCACTAAATAATTACCTGCCGTGATGGACCGAAACTTAGCGAAGAAACATATAAATAGATTAGAGTTCTTAGCCAAAAGGCTCGGTGGGTGACTGGTGGCCATCTGAAGATTTCGCACTGTAGAGTAGTGTTTGATGGCCATACGAGATTCATTGCAACCTTTTCAGCTGATACAACAGACATAAAGATTCTACTTATCACAAAAACAGGCAGCTGGTTTCTGTGATTTAAAACCTCTTCAAAGAACAAATTTTCCTCAGATTCCAAAAATTGTTTTTACAACTTTTGAGATGTGCAAAGGAAATGTTAGATTCGCATTCCTTATCACTCCTAATGAAGTAATGATTAGAGAATGACACGGGGACAAAGCTGTCCCCATCCCCACAGGAACTCAATTTCTCTGCCCCATCCCCATGAGCTTTGTCGCTGACCCTGCCCCATTCCTGTAAGCTGTGCCTTAACCGCAGAAGCCTCGAACACTTATGATTTTAAAGGGTTTGAGGCTTGTGCAGATGAGGACGGAGCTTAGGCATTGGTGGAATGAGGCATTATGACATCACAATCTGAGCTCTAGAATGTTGCTACTTAGGATTTTAAAGGGTTTGAGGCTTGTGCAGATGAGGACGGAGCTCAGGCATTGGTGGAATGAGGCATTATGACATCACAATCTGAGCTCTAGAATGTTGCTAATTAGGATTTTAAAGGGTTTGAGGCTTGTGCAGATGAGGGCGGAGCTTAGGCATTGGTGGAATGAGGCATTATGACATCACAATCTGAGCTCTAGAATGTTGCTACTTAGGATTTTAAAGGGTTTGAGGCTTGTGCAGATGAGGACGGAGCTCAGGCATTGGTGGAATGAGGCATTATGACATCACAATCTGAGCTCTAGAATGTTGCTAATTAGGATTTTAAAGGGTTTGAGGCTTGTGCAGATGAGGACGGAGCTCAGGCATTGGTGGAATGAGGCATTATGACATCACAATCTGAGCTCTAGAATGTTGCTACTTAGGATTTGAAAGTGTTTGAGGCTTGTGCAGATGAGGATGGAGCTTAGGCATTGGTGGAATGAGACATTATGACATCACATTCTGAGCTCTAGAATGTTGCTACTTAGGATTTTAAAGGGTTTGAGGCTTGTGCAGATGAGGGCGGAGCTTAGGCATTGGTGGAATGAGGCATTATGACATCACAATCTCAGCTCTAGAATGTTGCTACTTAGGATTTTAAAGGGTTTGAGGCTTGTGCAGATGAGGGCGGAGCTTAGGCATTGGTGGAATGAGGCATTATGACATCACAATCTGAGCTCTAGAATGTTGCTAATTAGGATTTTAAAGGGTTTGAGGCTTGTGCAGATGAGGGCGGAGCTTAGGCATTGGTGGAATGAGGCATTATGACATCACAATCTCAGCTTGCAGGAATGGGGCAGGGACAGGAAAAGAAATCGCGGGGACCAGACGGGAAAACGAGTTCCCGTGGGGGCAGTGAAAAATTTGTCCCAGTGTCATTCTCTAGAATGATATCCTTAACTTTGGTTGCATGTTGTTGGATCATAGGGACAAACACAGGGACCTTAGTACCAGAGGTACACATAGCCTATAAGCTCTTGGGGGTAGGGAAGAGCTGCTGCACTTGACTAACTTTCCTTCAATGTAGATTTAGAAAGAGGAGCAATTAAGGTCAAACTTTATCCAGCTTCTATTTCTGTTTAATCCTGTAACCAGTGCAAAATTAGTGTGGCCGTGTCCTGGTAAATGTTTTAGCCCAAATCAGGCCAATGAGATGAAATTCCTTCGAGTGAACACCACTCTCAACGGTGTTAGTAGAATCCTGCAACTTTCTGTCTAAGTCACCAATCAGCACTCTGCCCCACCCCCCTCTTGTTTTGGGTAGATTTACATTGTGAAGGAGGAGCTGCAACGAGCACAGATGGACTCCTTCTGTGAAATGCAGCGGTCCATACGGCTGAAGAATGACCTGCAGCCCAAGGAAGATGAACTTCTGAGACTGCAGGAGGATAACAAGAGACTGCACCAGTCACTTGAAGAGCAGGGAAAACAGGGCCTGGTAAGCTCACTGTCTTATCCCCAAAGTCAACCCCTCCCCTCATAACAGCTGATGTAATTGCACCATGCCCCCCCCTCCCACTGACCCCTCCTTTTTGTCCCTCTAGCAAGAGGAGAAAGATACTGCCCCAGAAAGCAAGGAAAAAGCTGAAGCAGAAAAACTGGCATTGATGTACCGCATTCATGCTCTGCGAGGCAGGGCAGAGACAGCTGAGAAGCAGAAGAAGCAGGTGAGTCGTCCCCCCCCCCCCCCCCCTCGCGACACTGCAGTTCTGGTTCCCATCAGTGTAAGTTAATGCTTCTACCACCTTGTGTCTGGCACAGAGCAGTTTCAGCATGCCTAGGGTTACACTAGACCCAGCCCTAGGCCCACTCCGTTTCACCCATCCCCGCCCCCCGCTGCCTGCGCTCATCGGGCAGATGCCACGTCATGACATCACGTGCACGCGTGTTCACCTGCCCAACAGTGATTTGTTCCAAGCTTTTCAAATCCCGGACAAAGTGCCGGGTTTCGAAAAGCTGTCTGGGGAAATCCGTATGTCTGGTAACCCTAAACATGCCAAACTCTTCCATGACACACAGTTCCTGAGAGCTATTGCTTCTCACTAGCATTGGTAACTCACTTCTGTCCCAGACGCTGAGGCAATCCTATAAATTGGGGTCTTAGCGCCAGTCGTGTAATGGCATCTTGGCCCCAAGATTCTTTTTTGAAATGTTGTCGTAAATTTGGCGAATTTAAGTGTGCCATCTTATGCCATGCCAATGGCAGGCGTACATTGACGTGTCCAGGTGCGCAAGTGATGTGTGTAAGTTATAGTATTTCACAAATTAAGTGCAGAACTGAGAGACTCGCCCAGGGTCCACCCGTATGGGCTGACCCTTACCAGCTAGGATAGCATCTGGTGCGCAGAGGTTCCTAACTGTCAATTCTTAGGGCCTATGACACACGTAGGTGGTGCATAGATAGACAATGACACCGTGACAAAATTCATCACCGTTCCCGTCCTCGCGGATAACCACAGGAAACCATCACCATGTCACTCTTTAAGGAGAGTACGGTACTGGGGTTCAAGAAAGGATTGGACAATTTCCTACTGGAAATGGGGATAGAGGGGTATAGATAGAAGATTACTGCACAGGTCCTGGACCTGTTGGGCCGCCGCGTGAGCGGACTGCTGGGCACGATGGACCTTGGGTCTGACCCAGCAGAGGCATTTCTTATGTTCTTATGAGAGAGGGAAGAATCAAGAGTCTGAATGGACTCAGCTTGAGATAGACACTAAAGAATGGGACTTGGGTTGACCACTGTTGGAAACAGAAGACTGGGCATGATGGACCTTTGGTCTATCCCAAAATGGCAGCTCTTATGTGAGCCAAATATAGGACAATCAGGCCATTGTGACATCACTGCTGAGGTTGGCTCTTAGGCATTATGACATCACAATCTCAGCTCTGGAATGTTGCTATTCTTTGGGTTTCTGCCAGGTAGAGAATGACATGGGGACAGAATTTTCTCCTGTCCCTGTGGTTCACCACAAGAAACCATCCCTGCGTTATTCTTTTAGGAGAGAGGGAAGAATCAGAGTATGAATAGGCCCAGCTACTGACCCTCAAGCCTTGTGTTGAAGAATGCTGGTATAGAAGGACTGAGGATGAGAGAGACACTAAAGAATGACAGTCTCTGGTATCCAGAGCAGATACTGTGATGTCATAATGCCTCATTCCACCAGTGCCTAAGAGCTAACCTCATCAGTGATGTCACAATGGCTTCTATACTTGGCTCACATAAGAATCAGAGCATGAATGGGAATAACCACTGACCCTCAAGGCTTGCATTGAAGAATAAGGACTGAGGTTGAGAGAGACACTAAAGAATGACATGGGATGGTTTCCCGCGGTTATCTGCGGGGATGTGTCATCGTGACATTCATTACATATAGCTCTAGACAGCAGCTGATAAAACTACCCTGAATGCCTTCCATGTGCCTCTCCTACTGTCCAGATGAGATCCCACCAGAAGCCTGAAGCATCCTTCACGGGTGCAGTTGCCTTGTGAGCACAAGTACCCCCCCCCCTAGTGTTTTCTGACTTATCTGCCCCCTCCTTTCTGCCCTGTTTTTTCTCTCTTGGCCTGTTCAGTATCTGGAAGAGAAGGAGACAATTTTGGTGGAGTATCAGAAGACGAAGATGGATTCTGAAATGTACAAAGAGAAACTGGGGGACTTCTCCAGCCAGGTGATAGATCTGAAAAAGGAGAGGGACCAGGTAATAAGATCGGATTTGATTTGAATAATATACCGCTGAGACCTGAAATGCTAAAAACAGCTCATTATAACAAGTTCCGAACAATAACATCTCATTGTAAACAATTATTATACTAAAGAAACCTTCACATCCATAGGACCCACCCCTCAAATAATCATTATCACATTCTAGCATTTTGACTCTCCTTACTACCCATGTTATAGCGTTTTGCACAATGCAAAAGTTTTCAATTGCTTACGAAAACCCATCGATTGCAATTCAATTGGCAGCTTATTCCACAAGCCCTCTTCCGTTTTCCAGTCAATCTCACTTTATCGAATGATGGTAATTGAAGCAAGGGGTGAAAAGGGATGGATTATGATATAATAATAATAATCATTTATTTTTCTATACCGCCATACCCAGGGAGTTCTAGGCGGTTCACAACAAATAGATGAATTACAAAAGAGGAACATAACAAGGCAATCGAAGGGTCAAACTAGTTTACATTGACAATTTAAGTGAAGGAAGGGCTAATACAGAGCATATACAGTATGTACTGTAAGAGAATACAATTGGATTTATGAGAAGGGGGAACAAAGCATATTATATGAGAGGGGGGGAGGCAGGGATCTTGGAAGGGGGGGAGGAGGGGGAAAAAGTAAAGGAAGGTGGGCAGTGTTGAGGGGGGAGGGGAGAGTTAAGGATTTGATCTGTTGCAAAGAAGAGTCTTTAGAGTCATAAGAACATAAGAATTGCCGCTGCTGGGTCAGACCAGTGGTCTCCCCCCCCCCTTCCAAGATCGTGCCCAGCAGTTCGTTCACGCTCTAAATGAGTCCAGCCTCACCTGCGTACGTTCCAGTTTAGCAGGACCTGGATGTAATAATGCGGGTTACTGAAGTCTCAACGAACATCTTTTCTCCTCCTTCGTTAAAAATAATAAATACGCGCCATCAGTTTATTTTTTCAGTCACTGCTCCCCAAACCTGGAATTCTCTTCCTAGTTATTTACGAGAAGAAATTAACTTAGAAAAATTCAAATGTAAACTGAAAACTTTCCTTTTTAACAACGCCTTCACAATTTAATACTAAGATATTTCTTTTAACAAATTTAAAAAAAAAAAAAAGTATCAGAACCAACCTTTTCTTCTTTCCATAATCTTATATTTAATCATCTTTATTTTTATCCCTTCCCTAAGTGTTTTCCTTTTTTGTCTCCCACTCTGCTATTATATATTGTAATTTCTTCCCCTACCTATCCCTATGTTTCCAGTTCTTGTCAAAATTGTATTTGTCCCGTTAGTCTTTATTTATTTTAATATTTCTTTTATATTGTAATTTTAATTACTTGTACATCGCTTTGAATAACGACAAAGCGATTAATCAAATACATATTAAACTTGAAACTTGAAACTTGATAAAACCTAGAAAGAGGAAGAGAACATTGAGCAAAGCAGAAAGGAAAGGTTACAAGTCAGATGCACAAATGTGGTTCTTTCTCTGGGATGTGGGTTCTCACACTTAGAGCAGAGGGAAAGTGAACGACGTATTGGAAACCACAAAATCCCGTGGGGAATCTTCTCCGGCTCTGTTCAGCTCTCTGTGTTCTTTCCAGGCGTATGAAGCCCGGGACTTAGCGCAGGCACAGGTGTCGGAGAACTTGGCAGAGAAGGATTCCTTACGACGGCAAATTCTGGAGCTGAAAGAAGAGATATTTGAACTACGTCATCTGGTTCGGACGCTGGAGGACAAGCCGGTAAGACATAGGTGTGAGCTTGTTGCTTCGGATATAGAAACACCACTCGGGCATCTAAAAGGCCGTCGTTTCTCGCTGGTGAAACCAAAGCTAATATTCCCAAAATGACAGGAAGAAAGTCAGAAATCTCCACATTTCAGGTTTTTCTTGTGTTGTGCTTCTCAGAAACAGTTCGCCCTTTTCTCCGAATGCGTATGCTCTTCTGAAATCATGTGCGCGCTTTGGGAAAGACAGTGTGTGTATCTTCACACGAGCATGTGTTGTTTGCATGGGCATCGGTGGCACACGTGTGCCCACTGGTCGACCAAAATGTGCCCCTTTTCCTAAAGCGAGTGCGCTCGGTGACGTAGCGAGGGTGAGAGGTGCCTGGGGTGCTGGTGCCCCCCCCCATTTCTCCATCCCCCCCACCTCCATACGCTCTTTCCCCACCCCCTTCTGCCAAGCGGGCGCCGCTTCCCTTCCCCCTTACCTCTGTAACGTTCCTCCCAACCTGCTGTATTCCTCTGACGTCACTTCCTTGGCGCGGGGGCCCAGAAGTGACATCAGAGGGAGAGCCAACGCTGGTGCGAGCAACAGGTTGAAGGTGCTGATCGCACCAGTGAAGAGATAGAGATACGACGGGAGGGAAGTGAAGGCAAATGCATAGCGGGGGAGGGGGGCAGGACTGGGAAGGAGTGAGGGGGTGGAGAGGAGGAAAAGGGGTGCCGGCGGCCTCACCAAGATGGCGTCCACTGCGGACCACCCTCCGCCCTCCCCCCTTACTATACTACTGATTATACATCTTCTGAGCTGAAACCTAGCAGAGCTCCTCAAAAGACTAAAAGAAGAGCCTCTGCAACGATAAGATCTGACCAGAAATCCTCTCTCATCCTTTTCTTTTCTGCTGCTGGTTAGGAACACAGAGAACAGCTGAACAGTCCAACCCTAGGAGGTAGGCACCAGAGGTTGGTGAGGATGGATGCCATCTGCCCCAAGGAAGACATGGACTGCAGCTCCTTAAACGCCCACGAGGTCCATCGTTTGTATTTTTTTCTGCTTTTGTGCTTTTTCCCCTCTTTTCATGTCCAACTGCAGAGATTGACTTCATACTTCATCACCCCCTCCCTCTTCTTTCAGCACAGAAGTGAGCTCTGATTGCAGCCCATTCCTGATACATTCATTTCTTTTGCAGTCCTGGCAAGACGGTAGTAACCACAGGAGCTCTGACCTCCAGGACAGCGTCGGCTCTTGCTCCGCTCTCGCTCCCTGCACAGTTTCCCTGGACAACTCCATGTCCTACAGGTAAAGACCCCTTTCATCTGAGCTGTGAGTTTCGTCTTCTATGTGTGTGGGGTATATGTGAGTGAATTTATTCTGGTTGATTTCTTTTTTTGGTTTCATTAACTTTGTTCTTCTACCTTGTACTATTTGCAAATAATGTGCACGAGAAATAAAATGAAAGAAGATGAACCCCCCCCCCCCCACCAACTTTTTGGGGAGGTTTGTATTGAAACAAAATGTTTCACAGCATATTTCATTTTGCTTCAAGAGAAATGCCCAGCAAGATCCTTAAGGCATAGCCGGACCAGAAGGTGGCGCTGCTCTCCCTCTTCTCTGTCGTATGTCTCTGGCCCTATCATTTCTCATGCAGTGTGATTGGATTCAGAGGTGATTTTGAGTCTTCTAGGTGGTCCATTTCTCCTCCTGAGTCTTTACGATGGTGTTTGGTCACTCTGATGTCCAGTCTAGTTCTAGCAGCAAAATCTGCCACTCGCTGCTCATAGGGAGTAACGGGTGTAGTGTTAATAAGGGTGCTCCGATGTGCTTTCTGGACTCTTTTCTTTGCCGCTATGTGACTGCACAAGACTCTTTCAGATGTCTGGCTGTTCCACCAAGAAAACAGGCGCATGATGGCAGATAAAGGCCAAATGGCCCATCCGCAGCATCCACTATCTCCTCCTCTCCCTATTGGCTAAGGCTCTTAACATTTGCATCTCCTCTTCCTATAGGCTAAGGCTCTTTCCACCTGCATTGTGAAGTCATAGAGCTTTAGGGTTATAGAAACATGATGGCAGATAAAGGCCAAATGGCCCATCCGCAGCATCCACTATCTCCTCCTCTCCCTATTGGCTAAGGCTCTTAACATTTGCATCTCCTCTTCCTATTGGCTAAGGCTCTTTCCACCTGCATTGTGAGGTCATAGAGCTTTATGGTTATTGAAGCATGGTAACATGATGGCAGATAAAAGCCAAATGGCCCATCCAGTAACCATTATCTCTTTGCCTCTCTAAGAGATCCCATGTGCCTATCCCAGATTTTCTTGAATTCAGTCACAGTCTCTATCTCCACCACCTCTTCTGGGAGACTGTTCCACGCATCTTCCACCACATTTTTTCACAATTACACAGGTGGAAAATGCTTACCTGTCCTGTCTATAGGTTTGGCTGGACGCAGCCATTAAAGCATTCTTCATCTGTGATTATACAGTATTATCAGTGTAAATAAAGCTACCTGTGTTCAGAAGGATTGCTGTAGACATTAAATGGGATTCTGGCCGTACCCTTTCCACCACTGGATTCTCCAACTCCGACATAGAAGTGGAGGTTTGTGGTAATTATTTGGATCACACTGACGGGCAGCATCTCTGTCAGATGTGGCTAAAAATTTGGATGCTGTTGGTTACGGACGAGAATTGATACCGATTATTAATTGAAATGTGTTGTTGGTTCACTCTGTTGCATTTATTTTAACCTTTTTTAGCTTTGTAAACTGGCCAGGTGCACGTCGATGGTCGGTCTATTAAAATGTAATTAAACTTGAAACTTGATTTGATGTTTTTGAATTGTTTTAAATATTGTGCATGCATTTGTACATCATTTACCTGCTTTGAGTACTGGAAGGTTGAGCTACAAATGTTTATTAATAATGGGTGAGGGGGGAGGGGAGTCCTAAGGAGCTGCATTGGGAATCAAACTCACAAGCTCGGGGTGTTGAGGCAGCTGCTCTAACCACTAGGCCACGCCTCCACTTCAGAGTAATAATGCTGGGGAAGAGGTCAGTGTAGCGATGACATGACCAGTCTGACCGTTCCTCTGCTTCTTCTCCTGCAACAGTTCCCAGGAGTCCTTGAACACGTTATCTGCGGAGAAGGGAGACGATACAGAATCGGAATATGAGATGCTTCCACAAAGCGGTATGTGAGCTTCCGTGAAGAGGCAAACGAGCTGGAGCAGAGGTCCCAGGGCAGACTGAGGATTGGAACCCTGCTCGGAGCTTTCTTGAATTCAGGCCCAGTCTCTGTCTCTACCACCTCTTCCGGGAGTCTGTTCCATGCATCTACCACCCTTTCTGTAAAACGAGTAAGAACATAAGATTTGCCGCCGCTGGGTCAGACCAGTGGTTCATCGTGCCCAGCAGTCGCTCACGAGGTGGCCCTTAGGTCAAAGACCAGCGCCCTGAGTCTAGCCTTACCTGCAGGAACATATCTAACCTTTTCTTGAATCCCTGTAGGCTACTTTCCCCTATAACAGCCTCTTGCATGTCTATTCTTAGTGACACATGCCTATGTTATAAAACACACGTGTGCACCTATTTGTACCATTACTTAGACGTGTTTGTTATAAAATACATTTGTGTATCTGTTATGTTTATTGAAACCGTTACTAATGACTGGAGAGTCAATTCAGAGCGGTTTACATGAGCACTTACACATGATTTGTACCAGCCCTTAAATTACATAAGTTACAAAAGACACACGTGTGTCTAGTCTTACCAGCACTTTCCTATGTTTGCTAGAAAACACAGCCATATGTACTTTCCACCAAGCTCAAAGGGTACCAAAAGGTATGTCCAGAGCAGATCTCTGACCAATCTACTACAGAGGGATGCAAATTAGTACTGTTTTAAGACCCCCAGAGGTGAGCTTCAGAGTGAACTGCATCATATTTCTCCAAAATCAAGGAAACATTTTTAACACAGGGTTTCATGTTTTGCATAAAGCTGTTTCATAGAAAAGTCTCCTTCACATATCAGTGGTTAGCTTTGCTCACGCGACCCAGTCAACTGTTCCCCCCCCCCTAGTTCTCACACGAGTGCCCAGTGTCTAATCCCCACTTCCTCTCTCTGATCTCTCCAGAATACTCTCTGCCGTGTTTTCAGCTGACGGCTCAGGGCATCCACCAGTCACTTGGAACTGAACCTGGCTGCCCGTAAGTAATGTGCCTTTATTCTGTTGGGTTGCTGGAGTGGAAAGGTCACAGCATGAAATTCAGTTTATGGCATGTCCTCAGTCTTGGAAATGTATTGCCACAAATTCCAGAATGGGGTCTGAACCTCAGACCTTTCCTGTTCATTCATATTTTAAAATGGTGTTTCTTATTTAAAAAAAGCCCCAAAAAACCATGAAACTGTTCAAGTAGGCTGGAGATTTGAACATTGAGGCCAAAAGAATTGCCAGAATGGATTCTCTTTCCCACATGATTGGGCTAGAGACTCCGTTCTATGAATTCAAATAACAGGCGAGGAAAAGCCATGTAAAAACCAAATATGTTTATTGATAGAGCTTCCATAGTCTGGGAAGAGCAAGCCCTCAGAATTTCAGTGCTCTTCAAAGAGAGAAAACGAGGCAAACAGATTTATACCCTATGTGACATCATTTGTAGTAATTATCATGCTTTAGAATACAGTGGCACAGTTGATCACATGACTTCCTTTCCAAGAATGCCTTACGTCAATGTTAACATTAAAAGTCCATTCTGTTAAGTTTTTAAACCCAGTAGGTGGCAGTGTTTCACTTTTCTTCCTAAATCACTTTTGATCTTTGACCTTTCTAAATATCAATCATGTCAGTAAAAAGCCCTACTTCCTGCAGACACATCTTAACTTCTGTATGACCTTCAAAATAGTACTGTATTTTCTACTCTATAAGAAACAGATTCTCTGTAAAACAACCAAATTTCCTGTTCCTCTGAGAAGCTTAGGATGGATGTGAAGAATAGTACATAAATCTATGTCTCTTAAGAGTCACAAAATCAACCTTCTGAACTTCCTAGCATTAGCTGAAATGTAGACTCAGCAATTTAGACAGGGAATGCCAAGCTGTGAGCTTAATCTCTTTAATATAAGGCCTCAAGGCTGAGTTTCCAATGCAATGTGCAAAAAATGTATTTTAATTTATTCACGTAATTTTGATTAATTCACAATCTCAGTTTTCATATCATCGGTGACAACTCACACCTGTAAATTCCAGGAATCTTCAACAAAACAAAAGACAAAATTTTAAAATATGAAAAACAAAACATGTTTTGTTTACAGCTCTGTCCTCATATTTCTCCCCTCTTTTCCCTCCCCGGGATGATCTCTGGGTGGCTGGAACCTGGATCGTAAGGTCATTTTCTATGGCGCTTATGCAGCTTTCCTGGGTTGATCAAGTTCTTCACTCACCGGTCTATTAAATATATCAGTTTATTTCAGATTATTCTGTAATCCAAAATAGCTTTTATCACATATTTCTCAAACATCTGGACTTGGATTGGGGGAGCAGACTTTGAGTGGCTTCAGCACAGACCTAGAGACACCACAATCTTGGCATAACATTGTTTCAATACACAATGGAACTGAAGTCATATTAGTCCTAGTGTAACAAAGCAAGTGGCACCTTATAGACTAAGCCATGGATTGAGGGCTCAGGAAATTGGTTGGTAAATGGAATGGAGTGAGCTTTGACAGAGACTTCAGTACTGGGCAGAGCTTTGGATTCTTGCCCAGAAATAGCTAAGAAGAAGAAGGAAAAAAAACCAACAAATTTTTAGATTGAATCAGGTTGGGCAGACTGGATGGACCATTCGGGTCTTTATCTGCCGTCATCTACTATGTCACTATGTAGAAACAGGAGGATCCGGGGATAGGCAAGAGTGAAATATATCGAGATGAAATAAATAAAAAAGGGGGTTAAGGGGGAGGGGAAAGGGATTATGCTTCTTAAAAGCGGTTGGTATTCATTTCTATGTGCGAAGTGAGTCCCTGAATAAGCGAGTTTTTAATTTGGTCTTAAATTTGTCCAAAGATTCTTCCAATCTAATATCTAGTGGGAGAGCATTCCAAAGGGTGGTAGAAAACTGGAACAATCTTCTGGAGTCTGTCATAGGGGAAAACACCCTCCAGGGATTCAAGAGAAAGTTAGACAAGTTCCTGCTGAACAAGGACGTACGCTGATAGGGCTGGTCTCACTTAGGGTGCTGGTCTTTGACCAAAAGGGCTGCCACGCAAGCGGACTGCTGGCACGATGGACCGCTGGTCTGACCCGGCAGCGGCAATTCTTATGTTCTTATGTAGTGTCATAAATTAGTTCCCTAATGGATGGAATAGTAAATAAGTTCTGACTGTTGGATCTTAGTAACCGAGAGGGGGGCATAAGGAATTGGAATTGGAAACCTTATCTCAAAGAAGTAGCTAAAGCTTGTCAGACACTCACAGTTAGCAGCTCAGGGCCAAATCCCCGAATGACCTTCCTATCAGGGCCAGTGCAGTTGTATCCTTCATGGCTGGCTATTCAAAGTCTTGTGTGACTTGATTTGTTTCATTGACATCTGTTGCCTTCTTACATCGTCTCCTGTTGACTTGTGTTTATCAAACCTATTGAAGAATTTTCCCTCCCTGCACTTTATTCCTCTAGTATGATTTCTCGGAGACGGTACGCCAGGCGTATTTTGAGCCGCACTACCGTCATTGCCTTCCAAGGAGATGCTCTCTTGGAGCAGATCAGCATCATCGGTGGAAACCAAACTGGCGTCTTTATTCACCAGGTCACCGCTGGCTCAGCTGCCTCTGCAATGGCTCTAGTCCCGGGAAGTCAGATCATGGCGGTGAGGAACCCTGGCCTCTGCCTGTTTTCATCATGTCTTCTTGCTAGTTGTTTTATCGTTGGGGTGAACCAAATCAGAAGGGGGGGCTTATTCTATCTGTCACACCTGTGTGCCTCATAGGTGGATTACGATGTTATGGACCCGGCGTACAAGGCGATCCTGGAAGACGCCACGCTAGAGGAAGCCCTCTGGATTCTGAAGAGGGTGAAGGGCTTCTGCTGCCTTTCCATCAGGTTCAGCACTGACAGTAAGTCATCTCCTTTCTTATAGATTGTATTTACAAGAAGCTTCACACAAGGAAGAGAATGTATTTAAAACCTTAATGACAAACGAGCAAATTTTCAGTCCATATTCATCCGTAGAACAGTTAGTCATTCCTTCATACAGAAAATTTCTTCTTTCTTAGTTCGTGGCCCCACCCTTTCAAATTCCTTACACAATCTAATTTGGGATTCTTTAAATCAGAACTAAAAACTGTTCTTTTTAATGAGGCTTTTTGTAACTGAAATTCGTAGAATTGCAGCAAATCGTTGAAAAGGAAAATACAAGCACATAACATAGCATAAAAGCAATTTCTAGACCGCATAACCGTTAATAATAATAATAATAACAGTTTCTATACCACAGGACCGTGAAGTTCTATGCGGTTTACAATAATTAAAAATGCTACAAATTGAGTGGAGTTAACAAAGTTAGAAGCTAGTGATTAACATCTCTAGGGATCAGTTATTGTGGAATAAGATTGTGCAGGTTAGTTGCCTAAATACTTCAGGAACAGATATGTTTTTAGGCGTTTCCTAAATTCCCCATAAGTAGTAGGCGTAAGCAATTGTTCCAGATCTTTACCCCATAATGCGGCCTGATGTGAGAAAAGATGTAGATGATGTCTTTTAAATTTACATCCTCTAACCGGAGGGGAAGGAAAATTAAGTTCTATGCAGTTAACAAAAGATGAAATAATAAAGCTACAAATGGACGAAGGAACAAAAATTTGGAGCACAAATAAGTTTTTAATCGTTTCCTAAAATGTAACTAAGAAGTAGAGGATGATAATAGATGTTTGAACTCCATATCTCAAGTGGCAGCTTGAGAGGAAAGTGTGCGCTCAAGATATTTTTAAAATTTACAACCCGAAACGGGTGGAAATGTAAAAAAAGGATGAATTTTACAAGGGCCGAAATATAAAACGATTTAGCCAAATATTTGCAGGACTTGACCTAGAGATACTTTGTAGTAAATGCAGCCCAATTTAAAGATGATACGTACCTCCACGTGGCCGAAAATAAGTCTGACCGCAGCGTTTTGGATAAGTCTTAGGTTGGAAAGTTTTTTTTTAATGCCTGCAAGATAAATTATATCGCAGTAATCCAGCTGATTTAAAACCAAGGACTGTACCAACAAGGTGATTTCTATTATTTACCCTCACTTTTTGTCAATAGCGGTTAATCAAAACAGTCAATCCAATCCAGTCCATATGATAGAGGTTTATAAAATGCAGCTGGTTACCAAGGAATGGTCATTTTTCTTTTCAAGCTGGGAAAATGTTCAAATTTCTGTTTGTATATTGTGATGTTGAACCAATAAAAATGATGTTTAAACAAGAATCAGGGGAAGTCCGAAAAACTGATTAGCAGATTTGAAACAATTTTAGTCGCTTTTACAGCTCCTTAGTAGAGAATGACACGGTGACAAAATTTATCACCGTCCCCGTCCCCGCGGATAACTGCGGGAAATAATCCCATGTCATTTTCTAGTGTCTATTTCAACCTCAGTCCTTCTAATCTAATCTAATCTAATCCTTAGGTTTGTATACCGCATCATCTCCACGTTCGTAGAGCTCGATGCGGTTTATAGTAGGAGTGGTTGTGGCCATTCAAACTCTGATTCTTCCCTCTTTCATTAAAGAATGACATGAAGATAGTTTCCCGCGGTTATCCGCGGTGACGGGAACGGTGATGAATTTTGTCACCGTGTCATTCTCTACTCCTTAGTCTGTGGAATTTACTGCCAAGTTAATACCATAGATGCGTTTAAAAAAGATCTGAGCAGGCCCTTTATTAGTCATCAGGAACGCTCTGCTAAGTGACCTGGTCTGGCATTTCCATTGTTCAGGATACCGGAAACTGGTGAACGAAATGGAGAATGAAATAGTGACTTCAGGCGACTCCTTCTACATCCGGGTGAATATGAGCATGGAGAAAACCGCAGGGTGCAGCCTCCGGGTGCAGTGCAACGAGATCCTCCACATCACAGATACCATGTACGAGGGCAAATGCCAGTGGAGTGCCCATCGAGTCAGCCCATATACCATGAGCCACATGGAGAGCGGCATCATTCCTAACTATTATCAGTAAGAAACTCTTCCAGGAGCTATTATTATTATTATTTAGACAAATCTCTAGACCAGAGGTGCCCAAAACGTCGATCGCGATCTACCGGTCGATCGCAAAGGCAACGCCGGTAGCTCACAGAGCCAATGTTCTCCCTAGCATTCCCCCGGTCACTGTCTCACCTTTAAACTAGTGGAATTATGGCAGCCTGCAGAGCGAACATAGCAGATTTCCGTCAGCCTCTGTAGCACGTTCCCTCTGCCGCTGTCCCGCCCCCAACGTCAGAGGAGGTGCGGGACCACGGCAGAGGGAACGTGCTACAGAAGCTGATGGCAGCATGCTACGTTCGCTCTGCAGGCTGCCGTAATGAACTTTCAACTGTGATAGGCCAGAGGGAAGAACGGAGGTGAGGGATCCAGTCTAAGGGAAGCAGCTCGATGATCCAGTCTGATGGAAGCAGCGGAGATAAGGTCCCACATGTCGGGGTAAAATTGGGCCCATTGCGAGGGAGGAGGGAGATTGCCTTAGAGACGCTGGATCGGGGAGGGGGGGAGAGAGAAGAGACAAAAGGACCTTGAGGAGGGGCAGGAAAGCAGCCTTGAACAAAAAGGGAGTGGGAAGATAAGGCAGATCCTGGACTACTAGAGGGCTTAGAGAGGTTGAAACACTCTGAACCGAGGAGAGAGAGATGCCAGGCCCTGGGGAGGGGGAAGACAAAGAGAGTGAGAGACACAAAGACCTGGACCAATGATGGGAGGACTCAAAATGTTAGCAGAAGGAAGATAGAGAGGGAGAAACCTGAAACAAAGGGAAGGCAGAAGAGAGGGGACAGATATTGGGCTATGGGACAGAAGAGACAGAAGGGGAGAGACCCTGAGGAAGAACAAAGAGTTGCAATATCAGAACAGAGGAGGGAGACATGTTGCCAATAGGGGTGGAGGAGAGAGAAAGAAAAGCTGGAAGGACAGAGAGATGTTGGTTGGGGAATGGAGCGAGGTCTGGAGGACAGAAGAGGTGCACTCGATATATATATAAATAAATATGGGGGTCTTTTACTAAGGCGCGCTAGCTGATTTAGCGTGCACTAAATGCTAACGCATCCATAGAATACAATGGGCGCACGCTAAATCGGCTAGCGCACCACAGTACAAGAGGGGGTATATGTTTACTATTTTTATTGTTGGTAGATCATTTTGACTTGGTCGTTTTGAAAGTAGCTCGCAAGCCAAAAAAGTGTGGGCACCCCTGCTCTAGACTGTCCTCCCTGAAGGTTACAACTTGACAGAACAACTGATCAAATGGATGAAGAGCAGTAGTTGAAATTGCTGTGCACATGTTTTGGGTACTGGGCCAACGAGGATGCAAATTCCCATATATGATATTCAGAATAAGAGATTAAAGGGAAGAATGGAAGCAGAGGGATAACTCTTGTGAACTGCATGGAGAAATGAAGACATGATTTGGGGGCTGAGTGCAGTCGCAGGGCAAAGGAAAAGCCCTATAAGCAAAGCAGCTAGAATGACAATACAGTCAAAGTAAGGGACAATTTTAGGCATTCTTGGTGTCGGGACATGTAGTGGGGAGATAAGATCTTGCATAGTTTAGCACCGAGACTTGGTTACACCTGTAAGTCGCGTGAAGGGCACATTCAGTGAGGCAGTGGGGTAGAAATAGAGGTTAGGGGTGTGTTTCAAAGAGTCAGGTAACCCTAACTGCTATCAGTAATTATCTCACTCAGGAGCCATCACTAACTACGAAACATGGAGTAACTTTCTCAGGAGTGGCGTCTTGTTCAACCGATTTGTCACCTAAGAATTTGTTGTTCATTGTTTCTCGTATTCTGTATACCAAATTCATAGCTATGTCGCTGACTGTCCAGCGCCTCTTGTTGTAAACCTCCTCGAACTACCATGGCTTTGGCGGTATATAAGAAAATAAATTATTATTATTATTATTATTAATGGTTAGAGCTGGAGATTGCAAACTGGGGGAGCTTAGTTCAGATGTTGGGCAAGTCCCTTACCTTTCCATCCCCTCAGATACGAATTCCTCCAGCGACAGAAAGACACCTAGTGGACCTCGCAGAATACCACTCCAATAGCTTTCAGACTTGTATGAGCAAATCTCCCAGGAACTTCCTCTAAGTACTAGATACCATCAGGTCTTCTCTCAGGAGTATGTGTCAGAGACTGTCCCTTCTCCCCTCCCATATGCCAGTGGGTATCTCTTGCATATGCCATCTCCGAGTGCTCTATCCTCGCCATCCCTCCCCCCTCCCCCGATAACACGTCATGCAAAAACACATTTTGCTCTGCTCTCTTTTACTCCAGGGCGCAGCAGCTATTGATCAGAGCCATCCAGGACATGACATGGCAAAACTCAGCTTCACGGAAGGTAAGAAAGCCTGTGTTAATGTATGTTGCAATACATGCATGTCTGCTTTGCATGTTTAATGTATGTTGCAATGCATGCACGTCTGCTTTGCATGTTTAATGTATGTTGCAATGCATGCACATCTGCTTTGCATGTTTAATGTATGTTGCAATGCATGCACGTCTGCTTTGCATGTTTAATGTATGCTGCAATAGATACATCTGCTTTGCATGTTTAATGTATGTTGCAATATACACATGTCTGCTTTGCATGTTTAATGTATGTTGCAATGCATGCACGTCTGCTTTGCATGTTTAATATATGTTGCAATGCATGCACGTCTGCTTTGCATGTTTAATGTATGTTGCAATACACGCACATCTGCTTTGCATGTTTAATGTATGTTGCAATGCATGCACATCTGCTTTGCATGTTTAATATATGTTGCAATGCATGCACGTCTGCTTTGCATGTTTAATGTATGTTGCAATAGATACATCTGCTTTGCATGTTTAATGTATGTTGCAATATACACATGTCTGCTTTGCATGTTTATGTTTATTAAAACTTGATATAGCGCTATAGCTTCTGACAGTTCAAAGCGGTTTACAGTTAAGAGTGAGTTACGTGTCTGGTGCATTACACGTGTACTTGGAGTGCTATGTATGAAGCAAGAGATTCAAATGACCTTACCCTAGGTACACACGACTGCAGATAGTGGCTGGTGCGCTCTGCATGTCTACCGCACTTTCTAATCTAAAGATGAACTTTCTACTGGTCTTGCTCTTCCTATTTTTCAATGTCCTCTGCTCACCTGCCTTTCTTGAACCTCCAGCCTTTGACAGGACCCCAGAAGTTGATTCGGGTTGTCAGCACAAGGAGGAGCTTGATTAACCCCTTGTGGACCTCCTTCGATAGCAGCATCAATGAAGGCAAGTAGTTGGTCATTCCTCATTCTTTGCGATGAGCCTTGAGCCCTCGTAGTTCTCTGTTCCTCCTCTATATGGCACTATAGCATTTCACAGATCTATACAGACTGTGGCTATGAAAGGTCACAGGTATACATTTAGGTAAAGATACATCGGTTACGTTTATTAAATTTAATGAACTACTTTTCATACCCAGCATCAAAGTGTTTGAGGAAGTCGATGAAACAATTCCTAATACAACAATATAAACAAAGCAGTCTTAAGAAAATGAAACCAACCCATAAAGGGCAAAGGTTTGGACAAATTCATGGAGGAAAAATCCATAGTCTGCTATTGAGAAAGACATAGAGGAAGGCTCTGCTTGCCCTGGATCGGTAGCATGGAATGTTGCTGCTCTCTGGGATTCTAGAATCTTGTGACTCTCTGGGATTCCGGAATCTTGCTATTCTTTGAGATTCTGTATGGACTGTTGCTACTCCTTAGGTTTTGGCCAGGTACTAGTGACCTGGATTGGCCACCGTTGGTCTGACCCAGGAAGGCTATTCTTCTGTTCTAAAAAGCAAACCATCTCATGTAGACACACTTCTGTGGCAAGTTAATGTAAAGCTGCACTTTCTGGCATGTACTCGTATGCTAGGGATACGACTGCAATGTAGCACATGTATGTTCCTCCCAAGTCATTTGCTATTTAACAGTGAGACTTGGGGTTCCGCCTCGCTAACAGTCTTCTCCTCCTCTCTATGGCATAGGTCCCTTTGGTGTGCACCTTGAGGCTGGCAGCTGTTTCACCCTGATGCCGTACTCCATCGTGAAACCGCACAGGCCGGCCAAGCTACGTCCCATTGTTTTCATGCCCTCACTGCTTGGGAGGATCCTAAATGAGAAGCTGAGGAACAGCAAAGGCTTTGCCAAGTGTGAGCCAAGTATGTGCTCAATGCCTGTCCCTAGACAGGGGGGGAGGGAGAGGGTCTTGCAGTGCCTGGTGGGGAGAGGGAGTCCATTTCTTGTGACACAGGGTCATTAAGTACTTACTACTATGAAATGAATGGCTCCCAGTTAGCCTCTGTATGAGCCTTAACCACTAAAGACATGGAGAGGCTGGGACGGGAGCCAGGTGTGGTTTGTCACTCCATTGAGAGATGGGCAGCAGGATTAAAATACATGGCCTGGTGCTGGAAATTATGGGCTCCTTTTACGAAGGAGCGCTAGCGTTTTTAGTGCACGCTACACGAAAAATACTAACGCAAGCTCTATGGAGGCGTTAGCGTGTAGCCTAAAGAGATGGACATCTGGTTTCATTTTGGAAAAGAATTATAAATACACCTTCAATTGTCTTTATGTGCAGAAAACCACATTAATGCACAGAAAGATGATTTATTTATTTCAAATATTTATATCCCGCAAATCCAACAATGCTAAGCGGGTTCCAAGGTTACATATGTAATCAAAGAAAATGCAAAAGGTACAACACACCCAAGAACTAAACCATCACCAAACAAAGCCAAAAAAAACCAAACCAACCCACACAGTAACAACAAATTGAAAACATAACCCCCCCCTCCCCGAATTTTTTGCCGTTTCTCAGCAACCTCTGAATTTCAAAGGGAAATTTATTCATCATTCCTATTAAACAACATTTAGGGGTCATTTTATTAAGGCACGCAGCTAAAGATTAGCGCGCACTAAAGCGCCCATAGAATATAACGGATGCCTCAGCACACTTAATAAAAGGACCCCTTAATTATCTAAAGCTATGATGAAGATACTGATATTGTACCGTTACCACCTAGCGATTTTTGTACGTTGAAATGTTCAAGTTAAAACGCAATAAAATGTCATTGAAATGATACAGTTAACCAGGTGTCAGAATTTTGCAGTTCCTGAGAATGCTCAAAGGCGCCATTGCCAGCCGCCGATCATGAGCCAATCATGCAATGGTGCCGTTTGTCGACTTGCAGCCTGAAATGTAGGCCAGGGTTTTAAAGGCACTTTACGACGTCCAGCGCCATGCTTACAGTGACATACGGTATTGTAAGTGAAGCAAAAGAAGTAGGTAAAGACACCCCATGCAAGCAAAGCCCACCCCAACCAAATTTATTTCATAAAATTGCAAATCAACACATAAATAGAAAATCCTTAGTTTTCGTGACTTGACACGGTCTGTGTTTTGGCCTCCAAACAGAGGCCTGCCTCAGGAGCGTAATGGTACGTCCACAAGATGGCGCTGTCGTACTTGAAACACAAAACTTTAGAAAATAGTTTGTATAGGAATACACAAAATACGCCGGGGGGGGGGACGGGAACGGAAATGCAGACATCCGGACATGTCCTCCTTTCTGGCACTTTGTCTAGGTTTCGAAAAGCTTCCTCGAAATCGCATCTGACAGGAAGGTGTCCAAACATGCGCAGATGCCCTCCTGCCCGACGAGAGCAGGCATTGGGAGGTGGGGCTAGGGTGAGATTTGGGGAGGGACTTGGGGTGGTTGGGATCCGGATGTTATTAAAATAAAATCTGGTAATCCTATGCAGACGCCCACGGTACTTTTTTTTTTTTTTTTAAACTGCGTTATACACTTAAGTTAGGCACCTAACTTAAGCGGCTATTTATAGAATCTAAGCCAAAGTTTCTTCCCCCAGTTTTAACACAGGCCTTCAGTCGCTTTGAGAAGCTCTTAAAAGCCCCCCTCGGGCTGTCCCAGATCATCTGCACTGCAGCGCTTCCTTGACTTGGACGATTGTTTGCAGCTTTGGGTAGAGCTTGTGATCGACCTCCAACGTTGCTCCCCAGACAAAAGTTGTCAACAGTAAGCTGGGACCCCTGTTTTCTCTCTCAAATAATGGAAGTTTTACAGGGCTGGGTTTCCTTTGCTTGTGGGATCAAGTGTGCGCTACCACTGAAGCCCGGCTATCTTGTTCTGGACCCACTACGACATACTTGGCTTTTTGGGTTTTCTTTAACCGCTGTGTGACTGTACAGTCAGGTGGGGTTCAGGTTTTTCTCGGACTATGTCTGAGTTTGTGACTGAATTTCCGATGATTAAGGACATGTTGCCTCATTGGCTAAAAGGACCTATATTCAGTCCGTGTGTCTGAGGCTCGTTTTGATTAAGTGACAGTTCAGAGTAGTGACTCTTTTGTCCATAAAAGTTTTACAGAGCAAACATTTTTGAAATGTGTGAAAATCACATTCAAAAGTTTACAACTTCACCTTGTTAAAACATAATCTAATTTCACTTGGCCTGTAAAATGTAGATGGTAACAAACAAAGCTGTAAATTTTCACCTTTAAATTTCAAACGGTTGCTGAGAAAAACAGCAAAAAAAACTCTAGGGGGTTACGCTTTTTTCTTTTTTGCCTCCCCTGTACATTAAAACTTATAGTTTCAAGTTCTAGTTTGTTAAAAATTTGATTAATCGTTTAATCAAAATTCTATGTGATGTCCATAATTATGGGGGAACTTTACACGCAACTTAGACTTGACTGACGGACATAGCTACGAATGGGAAAGCCCCCCCCCCTAATATAGCCAAAAATCAGCAAAGAAACAGAAATCTGAAGGTGATTATGCTGTTGGATTATTGTCTCTAATGATAAATTATACGACATTCTACAATGATGCAGGAATTTTCTGGAGACGAGACCCTGTTTTGGCATTTTAAGGGCCAGGATCTGAGAACAGATTTAATGATCCACTCGTCTAAATGTTGTTTACTATTATGGAATCACTGGCCAGAAGTAGGGCCCAGTCCCTGGGGAGGAGCTGCTCTGACCCTCTTCCCTCCTCTTTCCCAGAGTTCCTTAGCGATGCAGAATATGAAACGTGTCAGCAGAACGGTGACATCATTGGAGAGGTGGTGGGAGAGGCATTTCACTGCTGCATCACGCGACAAGCCATGGATATATTAATAAAGAAGGTATAAAACAGAAACCCTTCAGCTTTTCATTGAAAAGAGCAGACTTTGATAAATAGGACTTTCCAGACCAAACCATGTAGCTTATTCCTAGAACGGGCGGCATTGAATCTATTTTTGCTACTTGGGATCTCGCTAGGTTCTTGGGACTCTAGTTGGCCACTGTTGGAAACGGGATACTGGGCTTGATGGACCCAGTAGGGGAACTCTTATGTGATCCAAATATAGGACAATAAAGCCATTGTGACATCACTGCTGAGGTTGGCTCATAGGCATTATGACATCACAACCTCAGCTCTGGAATGTTGCTACTCTTTGGGTTTCTGTCAGGTACTTGGGACCTGGGTTGGCCACTGTTGGAAACAGGATACTGGGCTTGATGGACCTTCCGTCTGTACCAGTATGGCAGCTCTTATGTGATCCAAATATAGCACAATCGTGCCATTGTGACATCACAGATGAGGTTGGCTCTTAGGCATTGGTGGAATAAAGCGTTATGACATCACAATCTCAGCTTTGGAATGTTGCTGCTATTTGGGTTTCTGCCAGGGACTTGGGACCTGGGTTGGCCACTGTTGGAAACAGGACACTGGGCTTGATGGACCATTAATCTGACCCAGTATAGCTATTCTTTTGTTCTTATGTGAATTAAAGATTTTCAGACCCCCCAAACCCAAGCCAGCAGAGGCCAGAGAAATGTCACCTCTCAGAATATGGAATTGGCCATGTCTTCCCGATACAAAGGAGGAGGGGGCTCCCTGGTGAGATAAGTAGCCTGAGCTAGAGACTGATGACCCAACTAAAGCAGTAGAAACTGACCTGAGGTGCACGTTTTCCACAGCCTAAGAGAGACGAGTGACCCTTTCCTGGCTGGGAAGGGAGAGAGGGGCCACCCTGGAGAGATTGTGAGAAAGTATGGGAGGCCAGAGTATGATAAACTCTCCCTGTGCTTGCCTCTCTTCTCCACAGAATGTTCACTGCCTCTTGGATCTGAGCGTAGATTGCGTGAGGGCTCTTCATCGGATGGAGCTCTACCCCATCGTCCTGCACATTCCTGTCAGTGAAAAGAACGCCAAAAAGCTGAAGTAAGTACTCGAGACCGATGGCATCCGTTCCTAAACCTATCCACAATGAATAAGCATGAGATAGATTCACATTCCTTATGGACAATCTGACCGGCTTGGGATCCCCCAGGGGCGACTGTGCCATCAACTGTGCCCTGCTCAAGAGTCTCCCCTCCATAGTCTGTGTCTGGACAGTAGGGGGCATCTTTTACACTTTTGACGTGCACTAGGTGAGGACGAATCAAAGGCCTTAGGCGTAGGATTTTGAGGCTCAATATTCAGCCAGTGATGATCAGCTTTTTGCTGGCAACCATTGGCATTAAACCGGAAAATGTAATGGTAGGCCACGTCCAGACACTGCCACTGAATTTCCAGGTTTGCGGGGCCAGCTAACTTATGGGGGTCCTATTTCTGCAGTGCCGAGTCCATCCCAGAATGCCCCAAATTAGCTGCTTTTGAGATAGATGCCGCTGAAAATGACGGATTAGCCTCAAACAGGCAATTTAACCATCTAGATGTCGTTTGTGGCCAATTAAATCCCTTTGAATATTGAGCTGTTGGATTTGTGCCTCATCAGAACCTGAGAAGCATGTTTATTATTAGAAGAATAGCTGCAAAGACATATTAATTGTAATGAAAGGGTCTCAGGGCTCCCCATTAATGGGATTACCAGATGTCTGGGAAAACCTGGACGTGTCTTCTTCTTAATTGTCTGGGTTTTGGAAGGCCCCGAGCTCAGGGCTATGTGTGGAGGGCAGATATGACGTGACATCATCACATGGCATCTGCACATGCTCAGAAGCCCTCCAGATGCGGCCTCGAGCTCGGGGAAGACGAGATGAAGTTCATGTTGGGGGGGGGGGGGGGCGGAACTAGGGTCATGAACTTGCTGCCCGGTTCTTCACACGGCCTCTTGCTTCCTTTCAGGAAACCTCTGCAACGGCCCAACGCGCTCCTGGAGTGCTCGCGGAGAGAGGAGGTGCTGCTGGATTCTCTGCCTTACCTGCACTGCACAATTGCTCCAGACAGGTGGCATGACCTGGACTCTCTGCTTGGCTGCGTGAGGGAGGCAGTGACTGACGAGCAGAAACACATTGTGTGGGTACATCAAGATCCCCACATGTAGTGCTGCTTCCTGTGTCCCCGAGAAGGGGAGACATCAAAGGCCTGAAAAAGATATTGACCTGGAAAAGTTTCATATTATCAGAATCAGCCTGAGAGCAGACTCTACTGTGCTTGCACCCTCTGTGCAGCGACAGAAATTCCACCCGTCCCCGCCAGAATCTTCTCCATGCCCGCAAAGAATCCCCTCCATATGCCCTCAAAATGACCTGTCCCCATAAAAAGCAGCAATTAGTTCTGACAGTTTTGATTTTAGTTTTTATTGAGTTTTACAGAAAATTCTAAACAAAAGTCAGACATCTGCCAGAACAGGCATAAAACCAATACCCTTTCTCCCTCCCTCTCCCCAAAATGCTATCCCAAAGAAGTAGATTTAAGGCAGAATTTGATGAACAGAAAGAAGATGCCCAGTGTAGCAATTCTCTTCCCCTCTGCTCTTTGTTGTTGTTTTTTTTTTTAAAGTTACATATTTAATGTTGGTACCTGCTGGGCTGAAGCAGTTTAATTCAGGGTAGTCTGGCTCTGGAGCTGCACAGTTATGCTGCCCAGTCTCTCCTGCGCTCCTCTGCACAGCCGCAGTGAGTGGTGGCAGGCTTGGGCCAGCAAAATTCTTGAGGGGAGGTCTCACGCCAAGGCTCACTACTGGGAGAGCTCTGCACATCCACCAGTCTGGGAGCACTTCTACAAGAAAGTGCTCATGATTGGCCATCAAGCTCCAGCTCTGTCTCCCTGATCGGTGCATGTGCAGAGCTCTCCCGTGTGAGTGGCAATCAGCAACTGGTGCACTGAGGGGTCGAAAAAGCTTAGAGGGAACATTGGAAGAAAGGTAGGCTGGCATTCCGTGGGAACCCCGGAGAACCAGCCTCCATCCCCGCGGAAGTCTTGTGGACCTAGGGGGATCCCCGCGGGAGTCCTGTGGACCTTGGGGGATCCCCGCGGGAGACCCACTGTATTCCCGTAATCCCCGTGCATGGTTTGGAAGAAAATTTTTTTTTGTTAAAGCCCACAGGGGCCACATCTAGAGCTGGTCTAAAATGGTCAGACAACACCATCCAACCATAAAGTTCTTTCTTCCTCCTAAACAAAAGCAGCATTAGGCACCCTGGAGTAGGTTGTCATTTCAACTCCTTGAAGAACTGCTACCTGGAAAGGACCTGAGTACAAGTTACACCTAACAACTGTAGAAGGCAACTTATTCTTTTGCTTTCCTACTGAGGATGTGACACATACTTATAACAATACAGAAACGCAGCCTCCAAGAGAACACAAAAGTGCCAAATGAACACAATTACACCTGCCAGTGAGGTCCACAGGGAGACAGGGTGGGATGCTGCCCCCTAGGAGGACTAAGGTGATCACACAGCAGTCCGAGACGTCTGCCCTGCCAGCCCGTTAGGTTTTCCAGATATCTGCAATGAAAAGTCAAGATTGAGATTTGCATGCAAATATGCATTGCGCAGATATCCTGAAAGCCTGATAGGCTGGGGCTCCCCCAGGACGGGTTTGGAACCACTGCCAAAGTCCAGCTTTCCTGATTGTTTCAGAGCCCATCACATGAATACCAGAAACAAATGTTGTCCTCAAGCCACTTCTGATGTTTTGGGTTTTTTCACATTTCAAAATCCAAAATAGACTGGCAGATTGGTTTATGGTGGAAAATATGGGACTATCTGAAATGAACCTGTAGCTCCATATCCAGGGGACAAGCTCAGTCAGTCCTGGGTTTACCCTCTGCATGCTGGGAGATGGAGTTTTCTTCCCTGTTATGTTCTCTGCATGACCGGCTTAGCTTGTCCCCCTGGCCATGGAGTTACATACTCCCCCTGCCTAACAGCTGCATTGATAGCCCATATTTGTGATGTCTGTAAATAGAAACATTTCTCTTGTCATTATTTATATTGGTTTGGCTTAACATTTCCTCCTGCTTCTTGGTGTTTTCACCTCAGCTGGACCTAGAGCCTGGATTTAGCATCAGGAAGTTTTAAACTGCACCTGAATGGGTGTTTTTCTTTATTTTTTCATCTCCTCCAAACATATCCAGTCATTGCAGTGACAGTCTGGATGGGGTTATCATCAGATATCTCCAGTCCCTTCAGAACCTTGTTGTAAGAGCAGTCTAATGATCACAGCAGGGGCCAGAGACCCAGGGGTTCACTTAACCCTCCGTTGTCTCAGCCTGTGAGACCCCCAAAGACAGGAAGAAATCCACTCTACCTGAATGCAACTGACTAAGAAAGAGGGCGCTCCCTTGCGCTCATGGGACCTAAATCCAGCCTCGCCTCTGCAGTTACTTGGACCGTCTGCATTATCTCAGCCCCAAGAAGAGATGATGCAGGTCTCTCTGCTTATCAATGCACTTCTTATTTAATTACAAAACAAAACCCCTCTCTCTGTGAGAAGCACATCTGTCTGCATAAAGCTTCTTCAGTGACTAAGGCATCTTTATGTCCAGAATCCTTATTCTCCAGAAATTCCCTTACTGAACACATTTGGCTCATGTATGATGCACGCAATTAGAACAGATGATGGGCTGACATTGGAATGCTTTCTGCTAATTATCTAAATTCTGGAATTCTCAACTTTTGCAATTCCCAGTCCACAGGGTGAAAAATCAGCAGGCGATGGCCAAATTATTCACTGTACTGAAGTCCTGAGGGACCCTAGATTCAGCTTTGTGATAGTTGGATACATTGTAAATTCTGCACTTTTTGTTAAATTAAAATTATCTATTTTTTCAGTGTTGGGGGTCTGAGTTGTTCACTTACAGGAAAGCCGTAGGGTTAACAAACGTCCAAATCTACCCAGACATATCCAGGGAGAAAGTGTCATGCTGCTGAACCTCTAGCCCTTTTCTCCACCTACCTTCTGCTCCGCTGAAACTGAATCTTCAGGCAGACCGGCAGCAGCAGCAAGGTGAGTCTGCTGCCGTCAGCCTGTCCTGGAAGCCCTCTCACTGGAGTGCCCACCTACACGGGTGCACAAACTCACTCCAGAGAGGCAGCTTCCGGGGCAGGCTGACAACAGCAAGCTCACCCCGCTACTGCTGCTGGATGGCCCAAAGAGGAGATAGGGGAGAGACCAGTCCCCTGCGGGGTGGAGGGAGAGAGAGAAGGAAGAACCTACAGAGAAGGGGGGTTGTGGAGAGAGAAAGAAAAAAAGCACCAGGAGAGGGGGGAACTGGCAAGAGAGAGAGAGAAGAACCCACAGGGAGGGGGGTTGTGGAGAAAGAGAGAAAAGCATCCCTGGGGGGGGGAGAGGTTGGAGGAAGGGAGAGAAAGAGAACCTGCAAAGAAAGGGGTTGTGGAGAGAGAGAAAAGCGCACAGGGGGTAGCTGGAGGAAGAGAAAGGGAATGGGACCTGTTTAATTTATTTTGTTTCAGATATTCTCATGAAGAGGGCAGAGTGCAAAATGCTTAAATATTGTATCTTAACATTACCTAGCATTGTCATATCCTAAGGAAATAGGGGAAAGGTGAGACTGGTGGGAGGCAGGGCCAGGGTGGAGGTGGGGTCATGTGTTCTCTCTTTTGACTTTACAAATATGGTAGCCCTAAAGAATGCAAAAAACTTTTATATAATACTGCTTTAAACTGGAACCTACATATCACAACACAAAGCCCAGTATTATCCAAGAACTCAGGCCTCAGAAACGGAGCCTACGCTCAGTCGTGAATCACAAACTGGAAGGATCCGCGTAGTCAAACAGCCCCTGCTCCAATCATTGGCCAATAAATACGGCTTATTTGAAAAAATTTTTTAAACATATTTTTTTAAGCAATTTAAAACTCTAACATCAATTAAAGAAATGTCTTGCATATGTGGTAGCCAGGATTTGAAAAAAGGACTTATCTCAGAGTTCAGCTTATTTTGTCTGCCATTTGTGTCTTATTTTGCCGACGCGGCCACGTTTCGCGGGAATTTTAACATCCGCTGCGTCAGGGCCATCCAGACACTCAAAATCACAGGCTCAAACCATTCCACCCGTCACAAATTTGTGACGGGTGGAATGGTTTGAGCCTGTGATTTTGAGTGTCTGGATGGCCCTGACGCAGCGGATGTTAAAATTCCCGCGAAACGTGGCCGCGTCGGCAAAATAAGACACAAATGGCAGACAAAATAAGCTGAACTCTGAGATAAGTCCTTTTTTCAAATCCTGGCTACCACATATGCAAGACATTTCTTTAATTGATGTTAGAGTTTTAAATTGCTTAAAAAAATATGTTTAAAAATTTTTTTCAAATAAGCCGTATTTATTGGCCAATGATTGGAGCAGGGGCTGTTTGACTACGCGGATCCTTCCAGTTTGTTATTCACGACTGAGCGTAGGCTCCGTTTCTGAGGCCTGAGTTCTTGGATAATACTGGGCTTTGTGTTGTGATATGTAGGTTCCAGTTTAAAGCAGTATTATATAAAAGTTTTTTGGATTAGTTTATATGCTGCTGGGATAACTAGTGTTAGGTTGTTAGCCCTAAAGAATGGTCTTATTCTCAGCCACAGCCCATATAAATCAATCTGGATAAATCTCTTGCAGTACCAATCTGATCCAGCAGGTGGGAGGTGGGTCTCCATAAACATTTAAGGGACTTTCCAGCACATGCATGTTGATACTTGGATAGAAAAGACTCGGCCCCCCCCCCAAAAAAAAAAAATAAATATATATATATATATTTCCAGTACACTTATGACATTATGCAAACTGTAGATTTTATTAACAGGGGATGTGATGCTCTTAAAGTCATTCCTTTTCTTGGAGCGGTAAAAAGCAAGGAAGCAGAAGACGGCCCTACGGAGAGCACCGCTTTGCCATGTCCCTCCGTCTCAGGGCATTTCAGTGTTGCTCCCTACCCTCTCCTACAATTCATTGTATAGTGGCCAGCACTGAGGGTTCAGCTTCTCTTCCAAAACACCATCAGGTGCACACACCCAGGGATCATGCGTGTCCCACTGCCAAGCCAATAGCCGAGTCTTCAGTTGCTGAAAAATCTCTCTGTACTGGGGGTCAGAGATCAGATTTTGGGTCTCGGTTGGATCTTTGCTCTGATCAAATAGCTCCCAGCGCTCCCTGTAGTAATACTGGTGAAGGGTTTTGAACCAGTGGGTGGGCTGCCCCGATTTGGTCCGATTGAGCAGGTCCTGGAATGTGGGCGAGATGTAGAAGTCTTGGTCGATGGGGAAGGGCATTTTGAAATGGATGTTGTGAATGAGGTGGAAATACTGCTGCTGAATGGATCTCATCGGATAGTACATGGTGGCCTCGTGATGGCTCTGACTGCTGAACGCAGTGGCCCACGGCTGTTCTGACACCAGGACCGGCAGGAGGGACTTTCCCGTCAGCTTGACCATTTTGTTGCCAAAGATGCTGTAGCTGGGATATGAGATGGAGAACCAGTCCAAAATGGTAGGGGTGAGATCTGAAAGAAAGGGGAGCAGAAGAACAGCAACAGCCATGAGAGAGTGAGAGAACTGTGAGAGCAGCATGGGGGGAGGGGAGAGGGCTGGTAGGAACATGGGACCAGGCATGGGGGAGGCAAAGGGACTGGGTCAGGAGGTAGAGGGAGGAGAGAGCAGAGAAAGAGTTCAGAACAATGTGGGGAGGGGGGATGTCTTCACTTCCCTCCCACCGCTCTTCTCTTCCTCTCCACACATCCCCTTTCCAATTCCTGAAGCATTTTTTCGGCGGTTGGCTGTGTAAGTCCCATCAGCTGCCCCATCTGTAGGGGGAGCACCTGCCTTTGCTAATGGCCAAGTCAGTGACCTGGCAGAAAGTCACCACCGAGACGGCGAAAGCAAGTTGAAACCGTCCAATGAGTTCCGAGGTTGTAGGTTTATTCTCTTTTAAAAGGTAATGAATGGTTAGTGACTTTTTTTTTACATTGTTATGTTTTAAGACCGTATTGCTATATGGTTTATAGTGTAAGCTACTTAGGCCTGGATTCTCTAAACGGCAGGCACCAAGCTCAGCGAAAAATGCCATTTAAATGACTTTTTAATTTCAAGGCGCCAACGGCACTGGAATCACTAATGCCAGTCTAGGCGTGGCTAACAGCAGAAGTGGCATTAGGCGGGGGCATGATTCACGTCAAAGGTAGGCACTGGAAACGCAGGCCTGGAAAACCCTGGCCTACATTTCTGGCGCCTGTCTTTGCCGGAGGCGTCATTCTCGAAACGACGTCGTCACACGATTAACATGTGATCAGCAGCCGCTGGCAATGATGCTGGTTAGACGCCAGCCCTTAATGTTTAGTGAGGAGAGGCATTTTAGATAAATAAATTACTCCCTGGGCTGAGGGGAGTGCCAGAATATGGAAAAGGCTGACTGGTCTGCTGATGCACTCTGCACGGTTCTGCTAGGAGATTCCTAATGGTGCACACAGAGAGAAACACAGCCTATCCTTCAGCAGCCATTTCACCTCTGCAGTAAATTCTTGCAAAATGCTACATTGTTTTAACAGTGAATACTGGGCAACCTGTGACAGAAAAAGTCTTACCCAGGAGGCTGGCATAGGCCTGGCTGACTTCACCCCAGCGCTGATGGTGCCGTGGAGACGATACCAGCATAGGCTCTGCCGTGCCGGACCTGTAGAGATTGGTCCTGCCGTTAGGAAAAGGAATGCCGTTGTCCGAGCTGTAAATCACCAAAGTGTCGTTCTCAAGCCCAGCACTGCGCAGCTCTTCCAAGACCAAGCCAATACCTGAAGGCAAAGACAGAAGCTGCTGAACACGGCAAATGTCTCATGCAGGTCAGACCAGTGCTAGATATCCGGGAGCCCCAAAGTCCCCCCTTAAGATGAGCTTGGAGTCCCCTGTGCCATGGTAGCCCAGGCCAGTTGCTCTGGTTGCCACTCTTAACACCAGCCCTGCATCAGAGCTCTTTGCACATTCCTGGGTGGGGGCAAATCAACTGAAGGCTATAATATGGGGCGAGTCACAGAGTACCTAAGCCCTGCCCTTCCTTCTTCCCTAACTGGCCATCTTCACTCAGAATATGAAGCCCAGTAGCCCGTGCTCACGGTGGCCACTTCATGTCACTAGTACCTTGATCAAGTCGGCTAATAGTGGTATACTGGGCAGCAATGTCTGTCCGAGCCGCTGGGGTGTCAGGAATGAAATCTGGGACCTGCAGAATCCGAGAACAAAAAAAGAGGATCGGTGATAGCTTAAAACCCTTACAAACCCCCCCCCCCCCCCCCCCCCCAATATCATCACTGCAGACAGACAAGAGTCATCCAGTTGCAAAAACACCCGTGTCCCACCTTGACTTGCTCTGGCGAGTAGTACAGCGGCTTCCAGTCTGGAATGGAGCCCATCCCACTCTCCCCATTCCCAAACTTCTCACAGAATTCTCCATACTGGGGTTGGGAATGGCCACATCGGTGGGGGTCATGGAAGGCAACATAAAGGAAGAACGGCCTGGAGAAGGCGAAAAAGAGCCCGAGGTAAGGCACTGAGTCCTGGCTGCCTCTCATCCCTGCATTTCTCTCTGGTTCGTCTCCATTTCTCCCCTTCTGTTTTCCACCTTCTCCTTTTAATGTTTTATCTTCTTCACATCTCCTTCTCCTTCTGACTCCTCAGTTTGTCCCTTTGTCATCTTCTCTCTTCCCTTTCTCCCTTTGTCTTTCTCCACTTCTCCCTCTCCTCTTGTCTTCTGCATCTCTTCCCTTTCTCCACTTCAACCCCCTCTTCCCCTCTCCTCTTCTTTTCTTTCTCTCTTCCCTTTCTCCACTTCTCCCTCTCTTCCCTTCTCCTCTTGTCTTTTCCCTCTTTCCCCATCTTCTTCACTTCTCTCTCTTTTCCTTCCTTTCTCATCTTCAGTAGTTCCTCTCTCTTCCCCTCTTCCCTTTCCCTCTCATCTTCCCCAATTCTTCCTCTCTCCTCCCTCCTTTTGTCTTCTTCATTACTTCCTCCTTCTCTTCTTCTCGCCTCACCTGTTTTGCCGACTCTGCAGGAACTTGTGTACCAGAAGCTTGATACGGGTAATATTGCGCCCCACCTGCAGGACAGAGTTGTTCTCTTCTGTATATGCAAAGTCGAAGGGATATACCGCCTCAGGCCCCACGTGCTTTTTCCCAATGATACCTGCGAGGGAGAGACGGCGACTCAGGAAAAGAGAGCAGAAATGCGGGAGGAGGTTCTCAAACAAACAGTTATTCGGTTATTTTATGATATCACAGAGCTCTGGGTTTGGGACTTTCTTCACACCAGTAGATCACACATAGCAAAGGAGAGCAGAGAAGGCACGAGCATCTTTACCTGTGTAGATCCCGGCCTGGCCCAGCAGCATGGGCAGACTCCGCACCTGGTCAAAGGAGTCAAAGTGGTGGACATCCTGATGCAGCCCGTACATCCCATTCTGGTGCTGGAGAGAGAGAAAAATGAGTCTCTTGGCACCGATGTACTGTAGCTTTCAGTCTCACCCAATCAGATTTACCCCTTTCATATTTAGCTTGTCAGGAATTATTCCATTTCCTTTCACTGTACTTTATCCACTAGAGATATGTATCTCCTAGCAACCCCCCCCCCCCCTGAGAACCGCTTCCAGCCTTTGCTGCTGAGCCCAGGGTCACTCCTTACCTGGGGCAAGCCACTCAGGATGGCAGCCCTACTGGGGGAGCAGCTGCTGACAGATGTGAACGCGTTCTGGAAGAGCAGGCTGCGCTGGGCCAGGGCGTCCAGGTTGGGGGTCTCGATGGCGCTGTTGTTGTACACCTGAGTCTCAAAGCCGGCATCGTCAGCTGTCAGGAGAGGGGTCACGGTTATACCCTGACCAAGGACAGTCTCTCCCCCACTGGCCAGAAGCTGATCTGGGAAGGGGGTGGATAACTCAACTGCCAACTTCACAGTGCATGGGTTGTTTTGGGGGGGGTTTGGTACTGAGCCCACCCCATCCCACCAAGAGCTTGTGCTAGTTCTGAATTCAGATTATAAAAACCAAATTACTTAGTTGTGCAGAGCAAATAGGAACTTCGGACCACAGAGATCCAGAAGCACCGCCCAAATCACTAAGCCCAACCCCCTCCCCGAATCAATTCCCCAAAAAGACAACCCTCTCAATTAGAGATCTAGAGCTAAAAAATGAGATCAGACATCAGGCTCTGAATTCAACTGTCTAGAACGAAGCAAATAGTCTGGGTCCCAAACCCCAGACCTGCCCCTCAAACGTCCCCGAGATCCGGATCCGGACCCCCGGATCCGCCCAGCCACTCACCGAGCAGCAGCAGCACGTTCCTGCCGGGGCTGGAGCCAACGAGCAGGGGCAGGAGAAGCAACAGCCAGCCCCCGACCGCCATGGTGCAGAGCCCGCTCCGGTTTCCGCCCCGCCCCCTTCCCGGACTAGCTCCTCCCACCGCCGATCACATGAGCCGGGCAAGGCAGTGACGAAGAACTCCGAGGGTGGGGGGGGGAGAGAAGTTCTTCTGGACCCGGGACCTGCCGTGTTCGGCTCCGGTAAGTTGCACCCATCTGCCCCTCACTCCGGGGGGGGGGGGTTAGAGCCCCCCCCACCTCCGATCCCGGGAACAAAGACTTTCCCAGGTAGCCCAAATCACAGAAAATGACATCCAGATGAAGTGACACCAAATGAGAAGCCAAGAAGTGCTGCAAGATGAGTGCTGGGGTCCCCCAGAGGCCGCCCGGCTGTTCCTCCCAGACCCTCCAGAAGAGCTTCCCCATCCTACGGTGGCTGCCCCACTACTCCCTGCCCTGCCTGAAGTTGGATCTCATCGCTGGGCTGACGGTTGGACTGACTGTAGTGCCACAAGCTCTAGCGTACGCTGACGTGGCCGGGTTACCTGCCCAGGTAAGCGCCCTTGAACCTGTTCAAATCACAGCCTGGCTTCTCGAGCCTTCACTAAGCAGCTCTTTCTCCTTCTCTACAGTATGGGCTCTATTCCTCCTTTATGGGCTGCTTCGTCTACTGTCTGATGGGAACGTCCAAGGATGTGACGCTTGGGCCGACAGCCATTATGTCCCTCTTGGTCTCGTTCTACACATTTGGGGACCCTGCTCTTGCCGTCCTGATGACCTTTCTCTCTGGCTGTATCCAACTAGCTATGGGTCTGCTCTGCCTTGGTAAGTCCTGCATGCAGGTGGGTTTCTTCTGGCCTTTCCTATGGGTCTTGCACTTTCCTGCCTCTCTTCTGAGGTGCCACTCGCCGCTCCAGCAAGTTATAGCCTTCCTCTATGTCCCCACCCCAGGGATCCTCATCTGCTCCCCCACTTTCTGTGCTTTACCTGCGAGGAGAGGCAGGATCTGATCATCTGCTCTGCTGAAATTCTGGTTTTCTTTAAGGACACAGGTGTCTGTACACAGGGAGGGCACTCGGCGTCATTAGTCTGGCTGGCTTCTTACCAGGAGAACTTTTAAAGAGAAACCTAACTGGTTTGCAGTTCTCTCAGGGTTTCCGCAGCTGGCATCGTGCTTGTTGCAGGTTTCCGGGTCTCACTGGGTCTTTGTCAGGTAGAAGCCAACATTTCAGCCACCATGTTCTGAAGTCTGCAGTATGACTTTGGAAATACACTTCTCCCTCTGAATCCGCAATTTTTTTTTAGATCCATTTTCATTTTTCAGAATATTTTTAAGCCCTCTTAGACCCCCCCCCCTTAAGCTTTACCTGGTGGTCTAGCGGGTTTTTGGGGCAGGAGCAATCTTCCTTCGCTCCTGCCCTGTGCAGATCACTCATAGGAAATGGCTGCCATGAGCTCCCGTAGTCTCTCGAGACTATGACGAGACCTCACGTCACCCATTTCCTATGAGTGATCTGCGCGGGGTAGGAGCGAAGGAAGATTGCTCCTGCCCCAAAAACCCGCTAGACCACCAGGTAAGGCGTAAGGGATGCCGGGAGGAAGCAGGGGTGGGTCAGAGCCAGCCCGAATATTATTTGTGGTCTTTTAAATATTCGTGGGCCTGCTCCGCCCCTAACCCCCGTGGATACAGAGGGAGAAGTATGGGTTCACTGTCCTGATTGGGAACAGGGCAGTCCACTAATTTTAATTTTGGCGGGAAAATCAGTTGGTCAGAACATCTAACCCGGCTCCACGGGAACAACATCTTTAAACCTACCATAGACTTTTTCCATTCTATGGACTTATACAACTAAATTCAAATTTCTGATCAACTGACTTTCCCGCCAAAATTCAGATTGGTGAACTGCCCTGTTCCCAATCAGGTCAGTGAATCCACTACTTACAAAGTCAAACTGAAGACTTCAGAGCGTACCCTGAAGAAAGCCACAGCATAGTGGCTGAAACGTTGGCGTCTACCTGACAAAGACCCAGCGAGAGATAGAAACCTGCAACAAACAGCTGGTTTCCAGCTTCCACAAAGCTCTGCATTTTCTCCACTTGTAGGTCAGGGCTTTTGGGTTTATATTTTATGTTCCACTGGTTTGCTCCCCCCCAATTGTAGCACTATCTGGAGATGCTGCATCCTGGTTTGAGAATTCAGAGGTGATAAATGTTTGACAGGTTGGACTAGGTGTCATTTAGGGATGGGAAATGCCGCTAGATATAGGTTTCTCCTTAGAGAATGACAAGGAGACAAATTTGTCCCCATTCATAGTAACATAACATAGTAGATGACGGCAGATAAAGACCCGAATGGTCCATCCAGTCTGCCCAACCTGATTCAATTTAAATTTTTTTTTTTTTTTTTTCTTCTTAGCTATTTCTGGGCAAGAATCCAAAGCTTTACCCGGTACTATGTTTGGGTTCCAACTGCCGAAATCTCTGTTAAGACTTACTCCAGCCCATCTACACCCTCCCAGCCATTGAAGCCCTCCCCTGCCCATCCTCTTCCAAACGGCCATACACAGACACAGACCGTGCAAGTCTGCCCAGTAACTGGCCTAGTTCAATCTTTAATATTATTTTCTGATTCTAAATCTTCTGTGTTCATCCCACGCTTCTTTGAACTCAGTCACAGTTTTACTCTCCACCACCTCTCTCGGGAGCGCATTCCAGGCATCCACCACCCTCTCCGTAAAGTAGAATTTCCTAACATTGCCTTTGAATCTACCACCCCTCAACCTCAAATTATGTCCTCTGGTTTTACATAGAAACATAGAAGAAACATAGAAGATGACGGCAGAAAAGGGCCATAGCCCAACAAGTCTGCCCACTCTATTGACCTACCCCCCTTGATTTTACCTCCTTAGAGAACCCACGTGTGTATCCCATTTCCTTTTAAAATCCGGCACACTGCTGGCCTCAATCACCTGAAGTGGAAGTTCATTCCAATTATCAACCACCCTCCTATGAGGAACTGTATCAAAGGCTTTGCTGAAATCCAAGTAAATTACATCTAGCATATGTCCTCGATCCAGCTCTCTGGTCACCCAATCAAAAAATTCAATCAGGTTCGTTTGGCACGATTCCCCGCGGGTTCTGTCCCTGCAAGCTCTGTCCCCATCTGCACAAGCCTCAAACTCATGATTTTATTTATTTATTTTTATATAAATCTTTATTAGTTTTCAATTATTAACAGTGCAATACAATGAATTTAAACATAATCAAATCAAACAAAAGCACTTTAAATATACAAATAGTTAAAAAAACAAACATTTTCACCCCCCCTCCTCCCATTAACTAATGAAAATAAAACCACATGTATAATTTCAATAAAATAGATATAATGAATAATAATTATAATGTTTTCCCCTCTCCCTGGATGTGTAAGGAGGTCAGATAAAAAGAAAAGGTACACGACAACTATTGTGACTCAATAAATGATGTCAATGGGCTCCACACCCTACTATATCCTCAAATTTCGGCATTCATTCTTTCCTGTTTGTAACTAGAACATAAGTTTGCCCACCAGAAAATATAATTAAGTCTATCATAACTCATCCAGTTGCGTGTTATCATCTGGATGGCTATTGCCGTCATTATTACGAAAAACCGGCTTTTATAGCGATCCAAAGAAGGTTTAACATGTAATAGAGTACCACAAATGATGGCTTTGTAAGTCAGTGATATCGATGACCCAAGTACTATATTAATTTGGCCCCATATCGACTTCCAAAAATTAAGTATCAACGGACAATAGAATATCAGATGATCCAAAGTTCATATATTAGTATGACAATGCCAGCATCTAACTGTCTAACTTTTGCAAACGAATTGGGGCTCAAAAAATCCTGACGCTGTACATTTCAACCTCCAAGTCCAAATTCGTGGCCATCGAGATGCAGAAATATAGTGCTATATCTCCATGCTCCAAATATCTCAGACTATTTTTTGGTTTTTTTATTCAAAAATTCAGAAATTAATTTAGACCATCGGGCGGCCTGATGTCCTAGAAGATCTGTCTGGAAGCATAGGACCTATAAGCTATAATAATTTTTGAGGTTCTGCCAATCAGGGAACCCACTCTGAATGGCCTGCTTCAACTGCAACCACCTATAATTTTGAGACTTTAAAATACCAAATAATTGTTGCAGTCGTGAAAACTCAAGCAGCCTCCCATTAGATATAACATCATCTAATGTACGAATACCTGCCTGCATCCAATTCTTCCACCTATCCAATAGAATAATATTGTCCTTAGCATATCTAGATAATTTGAAACTCAACACATGAGATAGTCGCATTGGGGACATAAGTTTCCATTCTAAATGTAACCAATCCATGAGCTCAGGGAGGATCCAATACATACCCTGATGATACCTATAAAAGTTGGGGAAATATACCCCACCCTCTGTAATGGGTTTTTGTACAGCTACTAAAGCAAACTCATGATTTTAAAGTGTCTGAAGCTTGTGCAGATGAGGGCAGAGCTTGTGGGGACGGGACGGAGATGGAGATAGATTCTGTGTGGACAAATTTTTCCGATTATAACCTTTTTACACTGGGTCTGTGTTGTGTATTGTCCTGCAAGCCCCAATTAATGTTCTACAGCCCTCTAAATAGGACTTAGGATGAAACTCTTCTGGCATTTGCTGACCTGGGCTGAAGAGACAGTGATAGGGGAGCGCCCTAGTTTCCCATTGAAGGGGCTGGGGTTTCAGGTGCTCCATACTGGAAGCCTAATTAGCTTAGAGTGAGAATTGGGTGAGATATGATCAAACTATTCTAAACAATCTTCATAGTAAAAAAAGAAAAAAAATGCATTTTACGCAATGAAATTGGATGTCTGAACATTTTCTCCTCTGAATAGAGCTAAAAATACCAGGTGCTGTCTCATCGGCGCAAAATGGACCTCACGGTTAACAAAAGAACCAGCAATGGCAAAAACAGAAAACAAAACAAGAAGGAATTAAAAAAAAATGAACGCAATGAAAGGCAAACCCCCAAAGAATCAGGAAATGTTCTGTCTTTGCAGCCCACTTTCATGGTAGCAAAGACCCCGGGGGCCAGGAGCAAGGAGGAAGACAATACAGGGCGTTTTGGAGGTGCTTTCAGCATGAAAGTCCCCCCCCCACCACCACCACCGACATTGTGGCTATGAGGGCAGTGTGAAGATTGTCCTTGAAGTAGATGGTCTCTCTTCCAACTGTTCTAGGTCCGAGAGGTTTCCTCAGAAATAAACCCTGAACAGTACACTTTTATGAGCCCATAATGATTACGAGACCCTCATCTGAGCTTCTGTTTAGCACATATTAAATGCCACCATTTAACTGAAGGCTCACACATTATTTAGTAAATTGTGTTAGATGGAATTTTTCTATACCATTCTCCCAGGGGAGTTCAGAATAGTTTACAAGCATTTTCCCCATCTGTCCCGGTGGGCTCACAATGTACCTGGGGCAATGGGGGGATTGAGTGAGCAGTGGTGGTTTGAACCCACAACCCCAGGGTGCTGAGGCTGTAGCTTTCACCACTGCATCACACTCTCCCCTGATGGTGTCAGTCTCACACGTCCGAGTATTTAGTTTTCTTTCTGGATCATGACACACTGATGCTATAGATTTTCTCCTGATGGGATCTTACTACATGAAGCTTTGATAGGAAAGTGGTGGATTCTGAACTCTCATCCTCCCCCCTGTGCTACAGGTTTGGACAGGGGGCACTTCCTGCAGACTGGTGCTGTGCTGAGATGATGCCCTAACCAGGTCTTTCCCTCTGCAGGTTTCCTGCTGGACTTTATTTCGTACCCTGTGATAAAAGGATTTACCTTGGCTGTTTCACTCACCATCGGATTCAGCCAGATCAAGGTATGTCAGGGTGGGGGACATGGAAGACAATCCCAGGGTGGGAGGACGTTGTTGTCACTTATTCTTCTGAGTCTCCTAAGCTGGATTTGAGGGAACTGTCCTTCCTCGAGCTTGAAGCACCTCATTGTGAGGCTGTGAGTTGCAATCGTGCCACCCAGTGGCATACTAAGAGGAGGGTGGGGGGAGGCAGTCTGCTCCGGGTGCTGCCTTGGTGGGGTGCTGGCACCCACCCCCCTCTCTGCCCCTGTACCTCTTTAATGCTCATGGCGCGAGTAGCAACCCCAACCTGCTGCTTGCGCCACTGTCATCTCTTCCTGTGATGTCACTTCCTGGACCCGCACCTAGGAAGTGACGTCAGAGGAAGAACCAGTGCTGGTATGAGCAGCAGGTTGGGGTTGCTGCTCGCACTGGGAACATTAAATAGGTTTGGGGAAGGGAAGGGGTGTGCACATGCAGGGGGGGGGGAAGGAGTAGATGGGGGGGGCAGAGAAGAGGGTGAGGTAGGGGCACCACCACCACCTCTCACCCTTGCTATGCCACTGGTGCCACCCTCCAGATGCAGTTGTTGCTCTGGTCTTCAACTGGTCAGAAGCTGAGTGGCCAGTGGCCTATCTCTGGCATCACTGCATTTCCTCTGGGTGTAAATGAAAGTTCCTGTACAATCCCTCTGGAGGCCGAACGGTAGGGTAATCGATCCCTTCCATGGAGCTCAAAACCAATGATTAATCCCTCCTCCTCTGCTCATCCTCTGTTTCGTTTCCTACAAGTCTTGTTGTAGGAGCTCATCTCTTCTAAGGCTACCATATCTAGATAGATCCGTGCGGCCATTTCGGCTGCCTATGTGTCAGCAGGGAAGAAGCCTCCCCTTGGGGTGAAGGCTCATTCTACCAGAGGAATGGCTTCCTCTTGGGCCCAATCGAAAGCTGTTTCTCCTGAGGAGATTTGCAGGGTGGCCACTTGGGCCTCGCTGCACACTTTCACAAAGTTCTACCAGCTTGATGAGGCAGCCAAGCAAGATGTTGCTTTTGGGGCTTCAGTCCTGACGGTGGGCTCATCAGGGTCCCCCCCCCCGATGTTCTGGGACTGCTCTGATACGTCCCTACCGTTCAGCCTCCAGAGGGATTGTACAAGAACGAAAGATTAGGTTTCTTATCTCTGCTAATCTTTTTTCTTGTAAATCTCCTCTGGAGGCTGAACACCTGCCCAGTTTTTCTGTTCGATTTGCAGGTCGCCTGTCTAGTAACTGGTAAGCTGGATTTCTGTCTTGAACCAACCTCACTGAGAATTCCATCTTGTTCCTTCGTGTAAGGTTTTGTGGTCCCCGGGTGGTTGTCCCCTTCTGACCCTTCAGGCTGTGTTTCCTTTATGCCAATTTGTACTGTTCCAAATTGTTTCTTGTTCAAATTTACTGTTTATGCTATGTTGGCCTTCGGGCATTAATGGTTTTGCAATTGTTTCTCATGAGCAGAATTGATATGCTGCGGTGAGTCCCCCACCCCTCCCCCTCTCTCTTTTCTTTTGTTTCCTGTTTTTGCTATAGATATACCTGGCTTGTGTACTAACTGAGATTCCAGGGGAGTGTCACAGAGGATGACCAGAGGAGGAGGAGTTAATCATTGGTTTTGAGTTCCCTACAATTCAGGGCTGGAAGGGATTGATTACCCTATCGCTCAGCCTCCAGAGGATATTTACAAGAAAGAAGATTAGCAGATGTGAGAAACCTAATCTTTCATTTCTGAAAATACCAGGGAGTCTAGGAGAAAAGTGTAAAGCTGTCTGTCTCCTAGGATCTGAGGGTGACTTTCACCATTTACACCAGTGGTCTTCAATGCAAGGCCCACAAGCCAATGGCGGCATGGGCAGCCTGCACACCTATCTGGAGTCCCCCTTCCCCCCCTCCACCTGGCAAGATCTGGTGTTTGATCACCGTTTTTGTTCCCAGCAGCATTGCTCTTACTCTTTGGACTACTGACAGTGTGGTGAAGTAAACACGCTGAAGCTTTCTCTTTGCTACTGCTTCCTTTCCCTGTGGGAACTTCTAGCTGGCTCCAGGTATCTGACAAACCACAAAAGAGAAACACGAGGACGAATGCAGGGTCCTATGGCATGTATGCACACTTAAGTGTGTGACAGTGCACACCTGGGATGTTAGGGCAATGGAACATAAGAGAAGATGGATCCTTAAACTAGACTACAAGAGCGGTGGCCCAGGGAGGGGGGTGGGGATCCTGGGAGGCTCATGCAAGAGATGTGGGACATTAGGGAGAGCTGTGCCACATGGTTCATTATGTCTCCTAAATCACTCTCTTAAGCTTTAGATGTTTCCTGTGATTTTCACTCTCTTCTCTGATTCTGTAACCATTGGAGGAAGTCTCTCATTACCAAACGCTCACCCACTGTCATTGTGCAACCCTGAGAACCTATGCAAGGACTGGTTGAAAGGCACCTGACTCGGCCCCTGGTCTCCTCCTTCCTTCCCCCTTTAGATTTGTGGCTGGCCAGCTGCACTGTGAAACTTCATGTGATGAAACCGAGGTCTCTCACACTGATAAGGATCTGTCACAGCATCCTCTGTGTCCTGCTCGTGACTCTTTATCATGAGAGTGAGATGCAATTTTCTATACGGTTCTCCCAAGTAGATAATGACACGGGGACAAATTTTTCCTGTCCCTGCAGGAACTCATTTTCCCGTCCCTTCCCTGCGAGTTCTTTTCCTGTCCTTGCCCCATTTCTGCAAGCTCCGTCCTCATCTGCACAAGCCTCAAACACTTTAAAATCCTAAGCAGCAACATTTGAGAGCTCGGATTGTGATGTCATAATGCCTCATTCCACCAATGCCTAAGCTCCGTCCTCATCTGCACAAGCCTCAAACACTTGAAAATCCTAAGTAGCAACATTCTAGAGCTCAGATTGTGATGTCATAATGCCTCATTCCACCAATGCCTAACCTCCGTCCTCATCTGCACAAGCCTCAAACCCTTTAAAATCCTAAGTGTTTGAGGTTTGTGTGGTTAAAGCAGAACTTGCAGGAATGGGACAGGGACAGCGACAGAAGTCACGGGGATGGAATGAGGAAATTGAGTTCCTGTGCAGATGGGAAAAAATTTGTCCCTGTGTCATTCTCTAGTGTACAGCATAGTTTTCTGATGTTTCATTCTAGGTGATTTGACTCGAGGAGGAGTGAGCATGGGGGGGGGGGGGGGTCCTGTGAAAAAGTTGCGTGCAGGGCCTGGGTCTTCAATGTTCTCTCTGTTTGATTTGAACAGAACCTCCTGGGTTTGCACAATATCCCTCAGCAGTTCTTCCTGCAGGTGTACGACACCTTCCGAAGAATCGGCGAGACCAGGTAAGACCTTCCCCAGCTCCTCTGGACTTTCTTGATTTAAGGAGCAAGAAAATGATGATTGTTTGTGTCATGTCAGGAGATTTCCTGCTCTTTTCATCAGTCTGGGCAGAACCTTTCAGACCCAAACTGTGATTCCGATGGGCCCAATCAGGAGAAGAATATCAGGGCTCTGAAGGGATACGCTACGCATGATTCGTGCTGAAAAGTGCCAAAAACGAGCTGAAAATACCCTGCCCTCATGACTCGGGGGTTTCTGTTTCCTGAGCCCAAATGTTAGTCACCCGCTCTTATTTCTCTGCAGAGCCGGGGATGCCACCCTTGGGGTTCTAAGCATTGTGGCCCTCTTGGTGCTGAAATTGATGAAAAGTCATATCCCAAAGATACACCGAGGGATGCCTCTGTGGCTCAGGCTCTGTTATCTGACTGTCTGGCTCACAGCAACAGGTACGGAGGAGGGGAGGGGAAATGGGTCCTTGTTCGGCTCCAAGTTTCAAGTTTATTTAAAATATTTGATATAATCGCACTATCCAAATCCAATGCGATGCATGATAAAATATGACATAAGGACATAAGCAGTGCCTCTGCTGGGTCAGACCAGAGGTCAATCCCGCCCAGCCGTCCGCTCGTCCGTCAAGGACCTGCATAGTAATCCTCTATCTATACCCTTCAATCCCCTTTTCCTTCAGGAATTCATCCAAACCCTTCTTGAAACCCTGTAGCGTACTCTGTCGTATCACACCCTCTGGAAGCGCATTCCAGGTGTCCACCACCCTCTGGGTGAAGAAGAACTTCCTACTATTGGTTCTGAATCTGTCTCCTCTTAACTTATCTGAATGCCTTCTCGTTCTTGTAGTTTTTGAAAGTTTGAAAAATCTGTCCCTCTCCACTTTCTCCATGCCCTTCATGATCTTGTAAGTCTCTATCATGTCCCCTCTAAGCCTCCACTTCTCCAGGGAAAAGAGTCCCAGTTTCTCCAATCTCTCTCTATTTCTGTCTCTCTCCCTTTCTCTCTCTCTCTCTCCCTTTCTCTCTCTCTTTCTGTCCCTCTCTACTCTCTCTATGCCCTTCATGATCTTGTAAGTCTCTATCATGTCCCCTCTAAGCCTCCACTTCTCCAAGGAAAAGAGGCCCAGTTTCTCCAATCTTTCGACATAAGTTAGGTTTTCCATACCCTTTATCAGTCGCGTCGCTCTCCTCTGAAATCTCTCGACTATCGCCATATCCTTCTTAAGGTACGGCGACCAGCATTGGACGCAGTACTCCAGATGCGGGCACACCATTGCCCGATATAGCAGCAGGATAACTTCTGCCGTTCTGGTTGTAATACCCTTCTTGATTATACCTAGCATTCTGTTCGCCTTTTTTGAGGCCGCTGTGCACTGCGCCGACGGCTTCATTGATCTGTCTACCACCTCCTTTCTTGTGTGACGTCACTGGATAATCCATGAGAAGCCTCTCAGTTTGGCCAACAAATACATGTGGAAAGTGAACCCTGCAAAGCCAGCCTAGAAATAATATTCAGTGCCTATTAATTCAGAAATCCAGCTGAGACCCCTTGTAATCTTGAACAAATTACTTCACCCTTCTTTGCCTTGGATATAAGTATACATTGTGGTCTTCTAGGGTAGGGAAAACGGCCTCAAGCTACCAAAAAAGGCAAATTTTGATAACAGTGTTTTAATTTTGGTTTTCTCTTCTACTCTCAGCCCGTAATGCGCTGCTGGTGATCGCTGCTGGCCTCATTGCATATTCCTTCCAGGTGATGGGGTCCCAGCCATTCATATTAACAGGGAAGACAGCAGAAGGTCTCCCCCCATTCCGGCTGCCCCCTTTTTCCAATGGTACTGTGCCTTTTATGAGCATGGTACAGGTGAGTGACGTGAGGGGTGAGTTGGGCTGAATGGGGAGGGTCTCTGCTGTCTGATTCAATGCCTTCTTTCCTTGTAGGATATGGGAGCCGGACTTGGCGTCATTCCCTTCATGGGACTCCTGGAAAGCATAGCCATTGCCAAGGCCTTCGGTAAAGTCCCTTACGTGAGATGTCGGATTTTATGTCTCTTTTATTCCTTGATGTCTGGGGTTGGGGGATCATTTCTTGGGGGAATACTGCAGAGGTTTACCATTGCCTTCTGGTCTTCCCTGGTGGTCCCCCGTCCAGGCCGGTACTAGCCAGGCCTGAGCACTCCTGATCAGTGAGGAGAGAGATGCAGCAGACTCATCCGGCTGGACCTGATTCCTGGGCTTTACCACCAGCAACAGCACCCTGTAAACTAAGAGACCAGCCTCAGAAACGAAGCTGTTAGCTACCTGGAAATAAAATGATCTTAATTCTTCCAAAACGTAGACTTATGATCCTAACGACAGTACTACAATGGCATTTTTAATGAAATTTCTAATGATGGTGTTGGGTCTGGAATTTCATCACACCGGTTTCTGACTAGGCCGATTTAATTAAGAGTCCTTGTGAAGCAGACGTTTAATAGAATCTCTGTTCCTGGTTTGTGCGGACTCAGTACAGATGCTGTAGGGCGTGTCTGCGCATTGATTTAGATTTATAAACCTGGTTCATATTAACATACGAAGCCCGACTGGTTAATCTATGCAGAGCTGTCGGACGGGAATGAAATGTCCTTCTCCTCTCTCCCTCTCTTTCTTCAGCCTCTCAAAATAATTACAGAATTGATCCCAATCAGGAGTTGTTAGCACTTGGTAAGTTTTGTGTGACAATCACATATCACAATTGGGGAACGGGTGTTGATTTTGGAAGATAAGACTATTTATTTATTAAAAGATTTACATACCACATACAACTATGAGGTTTACATATCACGTACCTAAAATCTTATTTCCCTACGATTTCCACGGTTCACAGTCATTCGCGTGCGGGACAAAGCCGCGCTGACATTTGAGCCCAGACAATTGGGCGCAAGACTCCAGCGTGCCGCCGGAAATGATAATTTTAAAGAGCTCCGATGGGGGGGTGTGAGGGGGGAACCCCCACAGTTTACTTAATAGTGTTCGCGCTGCCATTGGGGGAGGATTTGGGGGGTTGGAACCCCCCCCCCATTATAGAGGAAACTTAACTTTTTCCTGATTTTTTAGGAAAAAGTTAGGTTTTCTGTGTAATGTGGGAGGTTGCACCCCCCCCACACCCCACAACGGCAGCGCAAACAGTATTAAGTAAAGTGGGGGGTACCTCCCCACACCCCCCCCCCATTGGAGCTCTTTAAAATTAACTTTTACAGTGGCGCGCTGGAGTCTTGCACGCAATTGTCTGGGCCGAAATGTCAGCGCGGCTTTATCCGGCACACTTTTATCCCGTCACTGATTTCCACATATAACAAGACATAACTGGACAACATCATCAACATCCCCCTAATATAAAATGTCAGTATACGAATGCAACAATTAAGGAAGCAAAGAGACCTTAGATCAAACGATCCCTCCACTCCACATATACAGTCTAAGCAAGTCAAATTCCAACCATTCATGACTAGAAGCAAGCTTTAATTTATACAGTACTATCGGTGTATTCTAAAGAAGGCATTAGCAAATAATTGCGCTGTCAGCATTCTCTTAAAGTTATTCCGTAGTTCTACACCAGCCAGCGACATCATCGATGCTCCATCGACATTCTTCCCTCCAAACTTAATTTCATCCCATTTACAGATCTAAGCTCTCGTCTCGGTTTCTAAGAATTCTGATGCAATGTCTGATGGACCATCGCAAGAATCTTAAACTGTCCTCTTTGTCGTATGGGTAACCAATGTAATTTTTTTCAGCACAGGAGTAATTATGATGCTCCTGGACCCCCCTGTAATTAATCTAGCAGCAGAGTTGATAAGCAACTGCAGAGCCCTCAATTTTCCTTTTGCAATTCCCAAGTAGAATGAATTACAATAATCCACTCATTTATAGAGTGTGAAAACTCCTGGGTAGTGGATAAATGGCATTGAGTAGGACGGGAACTGCTTTTTGGTATGTGGTGAGGATGGGGGTGTTGTTGCAGGGAATGCTGGGTAGATTCTGGGGATGGTGGGTTACTGTGTGAGGAGAGGAAGGTCTGTGGTATTGCCCGGAGGACACGGGGAGCTGTCGGCACTGGTATATCGTCAATAATATTCCATCAAGCTGCTGCCCGCAGGGATATAATGACGGGGGTGGGGGGTCTTCTCATATTTTCTAGCTGGGGAGGGTCTGTAACCGAGATGAGGTATTCCTGTGCAGGGGTCTGCTTTCTTAAACTAAACTAAACTAAACCATTAGGTTTGTATACCGCACCGTCTCCGCATGCGCGCATGTACGGTTTACAGAGGTTAAGAGGAAAGGAATTACAAAGAAGGGGTATAGGAGAGGGACTGAGAGGATAGAGAGGGGCAGGGTACTAGAGAACGGGAGGAGATTAGATTTTTGAGAAGAGCCAAGTTTTCAAGCGTTTACGGAAGGATTGGAAGGAGCTAGAATTTCTGAGCGGGGATGAAAGGTTGTTCCAGAGTTCAGTGGTTCTAAAGGGGAGGGATGTTCCGAGTTTTCCTGCGCGGGATATACCTTTTATAGATGGGAAAGATAGTTTCAGTTTTTGGGAGGGTCTAGAAGAGAGCGGGTTTGAGGAATTCCAGAAGAGTGGGATAACGGGAGGAAGGACGCCATGTAGAATCTTGAAGGCTAAGCAGGCACATTTATAGAGGACTCTGGAGTATACTGGGAGCCAGTGGAGCTTGGAGAGGAGTGGGGAAACGTGATCAAACTTGCCTTTTGCGAAAATAAGCTTGGCAGCGGCGTTCTGAATTAGCTGAAGTCTATGGAGGTTTTTCTTAGTTAGGCATATATAGATGGAGTTGCAGTAGTCTAGTCTAGAGAGGATGGTGGATTGGACGAGGATGGCGAAATGAGAATGATGAAAACAAGATCTTACTTTTCTTAACATATACTTTCTTATACTTTACCGGTAGGATTGCCTTTTTATGCCGAGGGTTTGGTACACCAGCTGCGTAAGCAGTGACGCTCTGTCCCTGCCCTAAATGAATGAGGAAGGAGGATGGTGCACCACATACAGACATCCGAGCATCCCCCTCTGCATTTTTAAGACTGAAACATATTGCATGGCTCTTATGGGATGTTTAGGGTCCGAATGGATGTTGGAGCCTCCTGAAATGTGCTGCTCAGTGAATGACTGGCTGTGTCATTGTATTTTTCACAGGAATCACCAACATCCTTGGATCCTTTGTGTCATCCTATCCTGTCACAGGCAGCTTTGGGCGGTAGGTGGCTTGTTTTGGAAACCTAGGGCCAGATTCACTAACAATAGCGACTCAATCGCTGTTGGCCAATTATCCAAGAGTGATTGGTTCCCTATTAAGTTTGCAGAGCCCTAACAGGAGTGACAGGGGAAGCAGCCTCTGGGCACTGCTGTCAGGGCTTCTGCTTTTTCTGCGCACCATCTATCCCATTAAAAAATTCCCCCCACGTTAGCACCCCCCACCACAAAAATATGGCAGGAGGGATACTCATTCCCCCTCCAGGTCCCCGTACCTTTGACGTTGGAAGCAGGAGGTACTGAAAACACTGGGGGGGGGGGGCCCTAAGGCCTGATTGGCTCAGATGCCTCAGGCTCCTCCCTTGGGAGGGGCCTGAGGTGTCTGAGCCAATCAAGGACTTCCTTAGGGAGGAGTGGTTTGACTAAAGGTGGTGAAACTAACCGCACAGATAATTGTTTCAGTAAACCTAGCCTGCATCTTGTCCTCCTGTTTGTTTGTTTCGATTGTGTTTCACTGCAGACCAGTTGGATTGTGCTTTTCCTTTTATTTAAACGTCTCTATCGTATCTCATTGAGATCTTTAAGTCTGTCCCCATACGCCTTATGACGAAGACCAGCAGCTTTCCTCTGGACCGACTCCATCTTGCTTATATATTTTTGAATGTTTTGGGTACTGGGTGTCAGTGAGATCTTCCCTTCCTTCTCGCCCCTGAGGAGCAATATGGGGCCCTCTTAGAGGCTCTTCTCCCTACTCTGCAGAGCAGTACCTGCAATGTCCCCAGCCCTCGCCACCCACAGAATCTCAGGCTGTGTTCTTATGGCTATCATCTCCTCTGCTTAATGTTTTAGGACTGCAGTGAATGCACAGACCGGGGTTTGCACTCCTGCTGGAGGATTATTTACAGGTATGTGCCACCCTTTTTGACTGGAAGGAATAATTTAGGTTGGTTGTGATGAATGGGATAGGAAGAGGAGGGACTGGAAGTTTCGTCTGATGTCGGCTGTTAAGACTACATAGAAACATGATGATAGATAAAGGCCAATGGCCCATCTGCAGCATCCACTATCTCCTCCTCTCCCTATTGGCTAAGGCTCTTAACATTTGCATCTCCTCTTCCTATAGGCTAAGGCTCTTTCCACCTGCATTGTGAGGTCATAGAGCTTTATGGTTATAGAAACATGATGGCAGATAAAGGCCAAATGGCCCATCCGCAGCATCCACCATCTCCTCCTCTCCCTATTGGCTAAGGCTCTTAACATTTGCATCTCCTCTCCCTATTGGCTAAGGCTCTTTACACCTGCATTGCGAGGTCATAGAGCTTTATGGTTATAGAAACATAGAGCAGGCAAAACAGAAAAACACCTCGCTTTCGAGATAAGACAGTCAAACAAAAAAGGCAAGGGTGGCATGATGGACCCGTGCCTAGGAAGTGTGACATAAGAGGAAGAGTTGATGCTGGCACGACTGCAAGTTGGTGGTTGCTGCTTGCGCCAGGAACGTTACAGTGGTATGGTGGAAGGGAAGCAGCGCTGGCGGGGAAGGAGCATGCGGGGGAGGGGTCACCCTCGCTGCGCCACTGCCTCCATTGTATGCAAATGTATCTCATGCATATTCAGTGTGGATATCCTGAAATTCGTGAACTTCTTTGTGTGTTTTCTGTCTACTCCAGGTGCTCTTGTCCTGCTCTCGCTGGCGTACCTCACCCCTCTCTTCTTCTACATCCCCAAAGCTACCCTTGCGGCTGTCATCATCTGTGCTGTGGCCCCCATGTTTGATACGAAGGTCTTCAGAACTCTCTGGAAGGTGAAAAGTAAGGACATCGCAAAGAATCCCCTTCTCTTGGCCAAGCGTGTGCTGATGAGGCAGCAGAAAGACGCTCTGACTTTCTAGAGAGGTTGCGGGAATTGGGCGCTGGGGCTCGGACCGAGCTGTCCAAGGGGCAGTAGTGCAGCCGGTGGGAAAAGGCTTTTGGACACTCGACTGATACGGTCCGAGTGCCAAGCCGAAACTCAAAGATTTACCAAACTTCCAAGCCGAGCCTCCGCTACTTAGTCGGAGCCTAATTCCTAGAACACCTTTTGGGCACCTGAGTGAATCCTATCCAGTGGTCTGAGAGCTGAAAGAGTTTATTCCTCTGTTGGCATCACTGGCTGGTCTCGGTGAGAAAGGGATTGGGACTCGGATTCCGCCTTTTTCTAGTTTTACAACCACACTCAAAGCGGTTTGCATAAAGGCACTTCAAGCACTTTCCCTCTCTTTCCCACTGGGATCACAATCTATCTAGTGTACCTGGGGCAGTGGAGGATTATTTGACTTGCCTAGGGTCACAGGAAGCAGCGCAGGATTTGAACCCGCAACCTCATGGACTAGAATAAAAGTACTTGGGATCACAGTGACTGATTTTGCTGAGGCCGGCTCTGCCAGCGGGTACAAGATTCTCTCTCTGTGGCCTGTCTGAGGGCAAGTGGGTTGTCTGAGAGGAAACATTTCTTTTACTGAAATAATAGTTAAGCTAGTCTGGAACGCATTGCCAGAGCATGTGGTTACAGCAGTTAGCATAGCTGAGTTTAAAAAAGGTTTGGACAACTTCCTGGAGGAAAAGTCCATTGTCTGCTATTCAGACACTGCTTGCCTTGAATCAGTAGCTTGAAATATTGCTACTCTTTGGCTTTCTGCCAGATACTTGTGACCTGGATTGGCCACTGTTAGAAATAGGATACTGGGCTAGATGGACCATTAGTTTGACTCAGATGTTCTTAAGAACATAAGAATAGTCTTACTGGGTCCATCAAGCCCAGTAGCCAGTTCTCACAGTGGCCAATTCAGGTCACTAGAACCTGGCCAAACCCGGGGAGTAGCAACATTCCACGCTACCGATCCAGGGCAAGCAGAGGCTTCCCCCATGTCTTTCTCAATAACAAACTATGAACTTTTCCTCCAGGAATTTGTCCAAACCTTTCTTAAAACCATCTACGCTATCCGCTCTTAGCACAACCTGTGGGAATGCATTCCAGAGCTTAACTATTCTCTGAGTGAAAAAAAATTTCCTCCTCTTGGTTTTAAAAAGTATTTCCCTGTAACTTCATCGAGTGTCCCCTAGTCTTTTTCATTTTTGACGGAGTGAAAAATTGATCCACTTGTACCCGTTCTACTCCACTCAGGATTTTGTAGATTTCAATCCTATCTCCCCTCAGCCGTCTCTTTTCCAAGCTGAAGAGCCCTAACCTTTTTTAGTCTTTCCTCATACGAGAGGAGTTCCATCCCCTTTACCATCTTGGTCGCTCTTCTTTGAACCTTTTCTAGTGCCACTATATCTTTCTTGAGATAAGGAGACCAGAATTGAACGCAATACTCCAGATGAGGTCCCACCATGGAGCGATACATTATGGGCATTATGACATTCTTAGTCTTGTTAACCATCTCTTTTAAAATAATTTCTAGCATCCTGTTTGCTTTTTTGGCCGCCACCACACATTGGGCGGAAGGTTTCATCGTATTGTCTATTCTTAGGGAACCAAGGTGTCTTAGGAGGGGGGAGAGGCTGTTTGTTTGAGGGGGAAGCAAGGTGTCGGAGAGGAATTGGGTAATTATTCAATTTGGTTGTTCTCTTTCCAGAGCTGGACCTGCTTCCATTCTTTGCCACATTCCTTCTCTGCTTTTGGGAGGTCCAGTATGGGATCCTGGCTGGTGTGATTGTATCAGGAATTCTCCTTTTGTACCCGGTGGCTAGACCACAAATCAAGGTGGGTTGCTGTAACTTCTTGCTGCACAGAGGTGTTTAGACATGAAGGGGGAAGATGACAGTCTCAGGAATGGGGGGTCAAGCAAAATAGAAAGAGAAATGCCACAAGCTAGATTTTAGTTTCTAGGTAACATAATCCAGGCCTGAGCTGTTTGGTACTGAGACAGAGATGCCATAATTTTAAAAAAATTGCTTCCTATCCAGCCTGCCACATGTACGAAATATTCTTCCAGTCCCGATTAAAGATTGCTGATAAATGCTTTGGAATTTGTTGCAATGTTTTTTTTTATCACCAGTGATCTCTCACACATTGGTAACCTGTGCACTGACCCTGTAGAGCAGTGGTCTCAAACTCAGGCCCAGGGGCTACATGCAGCCCGCCAGGTACTATTCTGGGGCCCTCAGTATGTTACCATTGTTCTGGAACGTTGCCCGCCTCACTGCTGTAACCTCACGCAAGCGCTTTCCTGCATCTGTACACAATTGTGAGGTGGAGTGGAGAGGATAATGGCGTACAGACGTAGGAAAGCGCTTGCATGAGGTGGGCAATGTTCCAGAATGTAAGGTATCCATTGGAGGCAGTGCAGCTTGTGCGTGTGTACGTCATCTCGTGAACTCTCACGAAATTTGGCACCTCTCCTGGCGGTGGCTGCTTGATGTAAGACGGCGGTTGTGTCTGGTGCTGCAGGAGGTTGCAGACACGACCACTGGACACTTAAGACACAAGTCGGATATTGATTCTCCCCTAGAGGACTCCACCAAAATCTTGTCTCTTTCAGTTGATGCTTTAGAATCTAAATCACAATTTTGCATGAGGTAAAACTCTTCATAGTTTAGAAATTTTTCCTCAGTTGCTTCTGATCATTTCAGCTCTACACAGCTGAAAGCAGAGCAACATGCAGAAAATGGAAAACCATCTAAACTTCACTTTCTGCATGCTGTGTGTAGCTGAAATGATCAGAAGCAATTAAGGAAAGATTTATAAACTATGAAGAGTTTTTTACCTCATGCAAAGTTGTCATTTCTTTAATAAGACATTAACTCTTTTTTTCTGCAGCCCTCCAAATCCAAAGTGTGGCCCTGCAAAGGGTTTGAGTTTGAGACCGCTGCTGTAGAGGTTTACGTGGTACCTTCTAGGGGCTGAGGTATCTGGCATCAGCTTCCTTGGGTGAGATCAGGCCCAGGCGTTGCAATCAAAAACAGGAATCGATTCCAAAACCAGAGGAAATTTACCAGCAAAAGAGAACAAAGATCGGCAGCACAGGAGGAAAAATGTGGCATTTTACAGGGAAAACAGAGTCTAGTTGCAGACAATTATTCACTTCTGAAGAGGAAACGCAGAAAACCCACTTCACATCTAAATCTCAAACACAGAAACGTAGAACTTGACCTCATAGGGGCAATATCGGATCGCGCCAGTGGCTCTTTTTTAACTTTCTGGCTACCGCTGACTACATTAGACCCGGCTAGTCAGTGTTGGCTCACATGGTGCAAAATGTTCTGTTAGTTGGTATTTTATGAGCTCATTTACTCTTAAGTAGCCAGAATCCCCCCCCCCCCCATTCACATGCCTTTCTGGTGCCTGAAACTGGGGCTTCGTGGAGAATTACCCCCAGAGGGCATAATTTTCCCATGTTAGTGGCGCTTTTGCCTTCCCCCAAGTGCTAGAAATGCCACCCCCAGTTACCATGGAGGGTCTGCAGCCACTGCACATAACACAAATTAATTGCAAAGGCTGAACTCAGTAAATAGGCATCTTTGTGTTAAGAAGGTAACAGAGGACCCCCCCCCCCCCCGGTGCACTGAGAAATCACTTAATTTCTCTAATGTTGATAAGTAGTAGGGGGAAGAGTTTGTGGCGCAGGGGTTAAATCTATAGCCTCGGCACCCTGAGGTTGTGGGTTTAAATCCTACATGGCTCCTTGTGACTCTGGGCAAGTCACTTAATCTCCCCATTTCCCCAGGAACATTAGGTACTCTACTATTACTACTATTTATCACTTCTATAGCGCTGAAGGGTGTACGCAGCTCTGAACATTTGACATTTAATAGATGGTCCCTGCTCGGAAGAGCTTACAGTCTAACTTGGACAGACAGAGGGTTGGGGATGCAGAACTCTAGGTGACAGGAGTTAGGAGACAAAAGCACTCTCAAAGAGATGGACTGACATTATAGACGGTCCCTGCTAAGAAGAGCTTACACTCTTACAGTCTAACTTGGACAGACAGACATGAAATATAGGGTTAGGTATGCAGGTGAGAGGAGTAGGAGTCGAAAACACTCTCAAAGAGGTGGGCTTTTAAATGGCCACGCACTAATCTTGACTTGGGCGTGAGACTATTAAGTAAAGTTACCGCCTGAGCCCTTACCAATACCTGTTTTATAGGTGCTAATGGCCCATGCTCTAATGCCATGCTAACTTAGGCTCCAGCAGGCATCCTACCGCACCCAAGTTAAGTGAAATAATGCCATTTAAATGATGTTTTTAACTGATTTTCAAGACGCCTACCAGCAGCTAAAAATCTATCATCGGTAGAGTCTGAGCCATTGGGACAATTAGGGAAAAACGCTTGAGTACCTGAATATAAACCACTTAGGCTATAAGTGGTACAATAATACTTAAAAGAAATGTACTGTAATTCCTCAGTGAATAGCGCCATCTAATGGTGGAGGCATGCATAGCAAACAAGTAACATTCCAGCACCTAAATTAGAGACCTTAAAGCAGTAAATAGTAAATAACGGCAGATAAAGACCCGAATGGTCCATGCAGTCTGCCCTCTCTTGAAATTACTGATTTAATTAAAATTTTCCTTTTTCTTAGCTATTTCTGGGCCAGAGTAAATAACACTGGAGGCTCTATAACAAGGATTACCAGATTTTTGGACGCAGGGCCCCGCCCTGTTCCACTTCCAGCCCCGCCCTAAACATAGAAACATAGAAACATAGAAATAGACGGCAGATAAGGGCCACAGCCCATCTAGTCTGCCCACCCTAATGACCCTCCCCTACCTTTCTCTGTGAATAGATCCCACGTGTCTATCCCATTTGGCCTTAAAATCAGGCACGCTGCTGGCCTCAATCACCTGTAGTGGAAGACTGTTCCAGCGATCAACCACTCTTTCAGTGAAAAAGAATTTCCTGGTGTCACCTCGTAGTTTCCCGCCCCTGATTTTCAACGGATGCCCTCTTGTTGTCGTGGGACCCTTGAAAAAGAAGATATCTTCCTCCGCCTCGATGCGGCCCGTAAGATACTTGAACGTCTCGATCATGTCTCCCCTCTCTCTGCGCTCCTCGAGCGAGTATAGCTGTAATTTGTCAAGCCGTTCTTCATATGGAAGATCCTTGAGTCCCGAGACCATCCGGGTGGCCATTCTCTGCACCGACTCCAGTCTCAGCACATCCTTGCGATAATGTGGCCTCCAAAATTGCACACAGTATTCCAGGTGGGGCCTCACCATGGATCTATACAATGGCATAATGACTTCCCTCTTACGGCTGACGAAACCCCTTCGTATGCAACCCATTATTTGTCTTGCCTTGGATGAAGCCTGCTCCACTTGATTGGCAGACTTCATGTCCTCACTGACGATCACCCCCAAGTCTCGTTCTGCTACCGTTTTTGCTAGGATCTCGCCATTAAGGGTATAAGACTTGCATGGATTTTGGCTGCCCAGGTGCATAATTTTGCATTTTTTGGCATTGAAGTTGAGTTGCCATGTCCTAGACCAGCGCTCCAGCAGGAGTAGGTCGTGCATCATGTTGTCGGGCACTGAATCTTTGTCTGTTGTGCATTTGCCCACTACATTACTTAGTTTGGCGTCATCGGCGAATAATGTTATTTTACCTCGAAGCCCTTCTGCCAAGTCCCTTATAAAGATGTTGAATAGGATTGGGCCCAAGACTGAGCCCTGTGGCACTCCACTGATCACCTCCGTCATTTCGGAGGGGGTGCCATTCACCACCACCCTTTGAAGCCTACCTCCAAGCCAGTTCCCAACCCATTGCGTCAATGTGTCACCTAATCCTATAGAACTCATCTTGCCCAGCAACCTGCGGTGTGGTACGCTATCGAATGCTTTGCTAAAGTCCAGGTACACGATGTCCAGGGACTCCCCAATATCCAGCTTCTCCGTCACCCAATCAAAGAAGCTGATCAGGTTGGATTGGCATGATCTCCCCTTAGTAAATCCATGTTGTCGGGGATCCCGTAGATTCTTTTCATCCAGGATTTTATCCAATTGGTGTTTGATTAGAGTTTCCATTAGTTTGCTCACTATCGATGTTAGACTCACTGGTCTGTAGTTTTCTGTCTCCATCTTTGAGCCTTTCTTGTGGAGTGGAATGACGTTAGCCGTCCTCCAGTCCAACGGGACGCTGCCTGTACTAAGGGAGAGGTTGAAGAGCGCGGACAGTGGCTCCGCCAAGACATCACTCAGTTCCCTAAGCACCCTGGGGTGCAGGTTGTCCGGCCCCATTGCTTTGTTAACCTTGAGCTTTGACAGCTCACCGTAGACACTGCTGGGCGTAAACTCAAAGTCACTAAAAGGGTCAACTGAGCCAACCCTTGTCTGTAGCTGAGGGCCAAGCCCCGGCGCTTCTCGGGTGAAGACTGAGCAGAAGTATTCATTTAATAGTTGGGCTTTTTCCGAATCCTTATCCACATAGTCTCCGTCTGGATTCCTAAGACTTACAATCCCGCCTGAGTTTTTTCTTCTGTCACTGATATACCTGAAGAAGGATTTATCTCCCTTCTGGATGTTCTTTGCCAGAGACTCTTCCATGTGGAATTTAGCCTCTCTGACTGCTGTTTTGACGGCTTTTGATTTGGTCAGGTAGTCTGCTCTAGAGTCCTGCTTCCCTGATTTTTTGTAAGAGATGAAAGCTTCTTTCTTCTCCTTGATGAGGTTTGAGATCTCTGCAGTAAACCACTGTGGCTTATTGTTCCTTCGCCGTTTACTTACTGATTTAACATAGCGGTTTGTTGCTTCTTGTATGGTGGCTTTCAAAGTCGACCACATTTCTTCCACATTATCAGTTTCAGCTTGGCTTTGTAGCGCCTGGTGAACGAAGTCTCCCATTTCTTTGAAATTTGTGTCCTTGAATTTGAGGACCTTGGTCAGTGTGGTAGATTTAGTGAAACCTTTCCTGAGATTGAACCATACCATGTTGTGGTCACTGGAGGCCAATGTGTCGCCCACCGAGACCTCTGTGACACTTTCTCCATTGGTAAGTATCAGGTCCAGTATTGCCTGATCCCTTGTTGGTTCCAACACCAGTTGCCTGAGTCTTGCTCCCTTCATAGTGTTTAATAGCCTCCTGCTGCTTCCGGAAGCAGAGGTAAGTGTAACCCAATCCACATCAGGCATGTTGAAGTCACCTAGCAATACTGTGTCCCCACGCAAGGTGATATTTTCTATATCTCCGATTATTTCCATATCCAGGTCATCCTGTTGTCTTGGGGGTCTGTAAATTATGCCAAGATACAAGCATTTGTCTTTCCCTCTGGCCAAATTAACCCAAAGGGATTCCCCAGTGTACTGGACATCTGTGATTCTCGTGACCTTAATGTCATCTTTAGTATATAATGCTACACCTCCTCCCATTCTGCCCTCCCTGTCCCGGCGAAGCAAGTTGTAACCCGGTATGACCATATCCCACCCGTGGGAGTCTGTGAGCCAGGTCTCGGATATCGCCACCACATCCAGGTCGGCATTCCTTATTTCTGTTTCCAATTCCAGGATCTTGTTTCCTAAACTGTGTGCGTTGACGTACATAGCCCTCCATGTTGTATTTCTGTTATGTCTCAATGGGGATATTTCTGCTTGAGCTATTTGAACACCTTTAGCATTGTTTGCGTTATTTGTGCTTTCCTTAGGCCCAGAACTACAATGTGTATTCCCCATATACCCAGAACTACAGTGTGTACTCCCCTTAGACCCAGAATTACAATGTGACCCATAAATATGATATGACCCTACTCCCGACTTGAAAGTGTGTGCACTCACCCCCGACCCAGAATTTTGGTGACTACTTACCTCAGCCTCAAAAAAGTATTGGCCCTATTGCGCCCTTGTCCCCACAAAGCCTCGTCTTTCTTGTCTGATCTCTGGGCCACGTCTGGAGGGTCTCCGAGCATGCACAGATAGATGTGTGTGATGTCATCCTCGCATGCTCAGATGCCCTCCAGATGTGGCTGGGGATCGGGGCTTTCCAAAATCCAACCCAACTACTGGGTTTCGGAAAGTCCATCTGGGCACCCAGACGATCCTCTAAAAAAAGGACATGTCCGGGTTTTCCCAGACATCTGGTAACCCTATCTATAACACAACAGCGGTGTCAGCAGATGGCGTCTGCAGGAAGGGCATTTGTCCAGTCCAGGCGCCATGCTTCAGTTTTAAGTCCATTTGTGAGCATTCAGGCCTCAAGCAGCTCTTTCCAAGGATGCGGCCTGGGACCTTCCCTGCATAACAGAAGCGCTCTATTACCTTGCATATCAGGGCCTGGCCTCCACTCCTAACACCTCTTTCACTGGTTCCTAATTCAAAGACTTGCTTGGCCCGGATGCATCAGAAATCATCGTTAAGACCGTATGGGTCACTGTGGGCCAATTAATTGTCCAATTTTAAAATGGCGATCGATGTTCAATTGACTCTGTATGCAAATTAGTTTCATGGAGGTTGGCCGTAATTCCATCCCATCAGTCACTGGAAAAGCGACTTTCATACATGTGCAGAGCCGGCAGGGGAAACCCCGAAGCAGCCTCCTGACACTCAGCTGTTTGGGGCAGGAAGACATTTTTTCTTTCTTTTTTTTTTTTTTTTAATAGCACAGGTGTGTGTGTGTGTCCCCATTAAAAAAAAGTTGTGCCGGGCCCCCCGATTATGGCCCCTGAAAAAGAGAGAGGCAAAATGGATGCCCACTCCCTCCTTCCTCAGCCACCCAGATTCCCCCACAAACACCCTCCCCCCGGGATGATTGCCCCCTTCCCAACAACTTTTTAAAAAATCAGCAGGATGGAGGCCCATTCCCTCCTGCCTTGGCCACCTGGACCACCTCCACACCCCTGACTGCCCAAAACCTGGACCCCCCCCACTCCTCCCAACACCAAGGCCCCCACGTCTGACCCCTCCCACCACCACACCGAGTCTCCAAGAAAAGGCCCTGGTGGGTTGGGGTAAGTCAGGTCAGAACACCCCCTGCTCAAGTATCCCCCAAACCCCTTCTCATACCTTGTAGAAATCCAGATAGAGGCCTGTCTCTTCAAAATGGTGGGCTTTTCCCTTTCCAGTACATCTTGGGATGAACTGGGAGGGGCCTGATTGGCCTAGATACCTAAGGTCCCTCCCATAGGCACCTGGGCCAATCAGGGCCTTAGGCCCCTGGAGGGGGTCTAAGACTGGTTCAGATACCTTAAGCCCCTCCTATGCACGGTGACTTTAGTGCATTTGGTCCTCAGTCCCTTAATATTGTGGTTTCTCAAACTTTCTCAAGCTTTAACAGTCCTTCTGTTCAATAGAAGCCTATAAATGTACCACCCTGGGATATGAGTGAGGTGGGTGGATGGAGCGTGGTCGTGCGATATCATAACCCTACTTCTGTCACCATGGAAATCAGAGCGAGGGACAGCACTGCCCCAGAGCCTACCCGTGTTGGAGGATTAGAGACGCCACAATAAAGTTACTTTAGCAGAGGAGCTGTTGCTAACAGGCTTGGACTGAGGCATGGCAGGGACAGGCCAGCTCCTTTCATAATTTGGCACTGGAGACATTGCCCTGTACTGCCCATTCCTAAATCAATGGGGGAGCCATGTGCTCTCTGTCTCTGGCTGTGCCTTGTGCAAAAAGAGCTCCCAAGGGCCCTGGGGAATTACGGGAAGCAGCTCAGTGTATGTCAACCCTGTCAGGATGGAGAGAGGCTCTAAGTGCCACAGACTGAGCTTGACCACCTTGTGATATAAAGTACATTATTTTGAAGCAAAGAAATGCAGCAGAAACTAGAACATCCCTCTGGGAAACTGTGTCATGGGAGGGAAATAATGTCTCTGCGCTCACAGCTCCCGTAGGAGGTCTCTCTGGTGTGGTGCATTTCAGGGCTCCAGGAAGGCGTCAGGCAGTGAATATGGCCCGTTTTCTCTTCTGACTGCAGGTATATGATCAGGAGAATCTCGTGGTGCAGCCGCTGAGTGGTTTGAGCTTTCCAGCCACCGAATATATTCGAGATCGATTGTATGAAGTTGCCCTGGCAGGTGAGAGGGGTGGGAGGTGATGGGTGCACCGGGTGACGGTGACGGATTACCATAGTTAGGGAGGGTGGGTGGGAGCACAGGGGGCAGTGCCTTGGTATCCTGGGTAGGAGGGATGAGTCACAGGGGGCTGGAGAAGACATCATGTAAGGAGAGGACATGGATGCTGAAGAGCAGAAGCTAATTTGCTTTGGAAGACGTGTGAATGATCCTTAAATAGAAAATAATCCTGTCGATATTCTCTGTCTCCTTTGATTTTATTTTCCTGTCAAATTATTGGGGTGGAGGAGGTTTGTAAAAGGGAAAGAAGAGAAGGAGGTGAGATCACAGGACAGGGCTGGCTTAACCTATGGACCAGTACTAAAGGGAGCCAAATGCCCAGGGCTGTGATGTCGCCGGCTCTTAAGTTACGCTACGAGATGTGGCTTTGAGCACCGTCCTCATCCTCCCTCCGCTGACGCTGTTGCCCGGTCCTGACAAGATGCAGCTTCATAGGCCAGCTGGCACGAGGGAGGAGAGCCAGAGTCAACCTCAGCACTTCCCTCCTCCCTCCTCGTGAAGCCACACCTTGTCAGGACCGGGGAGTAGCGTCAGAGGAGGGAACTGGCCTGGAGGGGTGGGGCATGGGGGTCCGTGGACTCCATCATTTCTTGAGCCACCCTGCGGGAGGACATTGTGACCGCTTGACTGGCCTCGCACTGCTACCCCTCCCCCTTCGGTTGGCATCTGGGCTGGCGCTGGCAGGGAGGCTCCAGGTAACCGCTCTGGTTCTTTATTTCTGCAGCCTCTCCACCACGCTCCGTTGTCCTGGATTGTAGTCACCTGAACACCATCGATTACACTGTCGTGGCTGGACTGAATGACCTTCAGCAGGAGTTTCAGAGGAAGGGGGTCTCGCTCTCCTTCTCTGACCTGCAGGTGTGTGGACCCTCTGCTGCTACCCCAGGGAACATTAGCGCCTGTGCGTCTGGGCTGGGCTCTGCGGAGGTTTGATTAGAGATCACCATCATGGCCAGCAGTGGGGAGTTAAGTTTCAGGAGGTGGACAGACAGCCTCAGATACAGACAGCCACATGGCTTTTATTAATAATTTATTTAAACAAACAAGTCAAGAACACATACACTGATACCAAATTTTACATTAGCAGTGAATTAAATCCCAAATGATACAAGACAGGCAAAACAGCATGAGTCCAGGTGTTGGTTCCCCACAGCCTGTTCACCCCTTCCACCCACAGAAAGCAACAGAGGAACTACTGGTTTCTGTAGTCTATTTAAAATTTGACTCTTTACCGTGGGGGTTGAGGGTGTCCAGAAAAGAGGACCAAACCGACAAAAAGGCCTTAGTCCGGCTTCTAGAGAAATGGACCGACATAGATTCCCAAACCATTAAAAGGTGAAATTTATTTCTCCAGTACCAGATCGTGGGTGGGGAGTCCTGTAACCAAAGGTTTAGAATGCATTTCTTTCCCAGGACATAACCTTTACTAAAGAGTAGAGTAAATTCTCCCTAGCAAGGTGATAAGGGAGGGCATAGCAGCCAGCCGGATATTCAATGCCAGGCCATGACCTGGCACCGCAATTGAATATCTGGACGTGGCTAGAGAACGTTTAGCTGGTCGAAAGCGACACCCAGCACTTAGCAGCTACGACGAATCGCTGAAAGATAGGGCTGTTTAAATGCCATCCCCTCCCCCCACAGGTACCTGCAAAGCAGCTGGATTTTGGCTTGGGCATTGCCCAATTAGCCCCAGACAAGTGATATAAAAGCCAGAAGCCATTTCTGACCCTGTAAATTGCTTTCAATATCAACCCTGTGGAAAATAGGCATTTCAAGAAAAATATGTAATGGCGTGAAGGCTGAATCCCAGCCGAACGTGAATGGACTGGTGGGGACGGGCTCTATACCCTCCTGTGTCCACAGCACAAAAGCAGCGAGTGATGTCTTAAGACCGCTAGTCCAGTACGAGGAAGGGCTCCCAGACATCATTGCTGCTACAGATGTTCACTTTTTACCTGCAACAGCTGTGCCTCTTCTGGTTTACTCTAAGTTTTATTAGCCTGACTTGAGTGATTTGGCTCAAATCCTTGTTCTTTATCTGTACAGTGTCTGCTTTCAGATCTCTCCTACAGGCAAAGGTTGAATCTCTCTATCATCTCCACCCACTTAAGGAATGGAGGAGGAGCCCTAGTGACCTTCGAACCCCACCGTAGTCCCTTATAATTCTGGGCAAGTCATGTAACCCTTCATTGCCCTAGATACAAAATAAGTCCCCTCTGTATGTAATATGTAAATTGCTTTGATTGAACCACAGAAAGGTGGTATATAAAGCCTCATCCCCCCTTTCTGCTCACACAGACCCCTGGCCTGGAGCAGATGCCACACATGACAAGATCTCCATAGGTTGCAGATGAGTTGGGGGCAGGGGGTGCTCAAACACCCCAGAAATGAGCAGACTGCTACAGGGTCCAGGGCGGGATTATCAGCCTTTGGGATCTCAGGAATCAGAAGTTGACTCACACCGGTTAAACATAGAGGATCTCTAATTAGAAAATGAAGGATGTCAATTAAAGAACTAAGGCCGGTATTGGACAGACTTGCATGGTCTGTGTCCCAGATGTGGTGATTTGGTGTAGGATGAGCTGAGGAGGGCATCAGTGGGATCTCCAGGAACTTGGAACATGAGGACATTACTGGCCAGACTTTATGGTAGATTTCCTGCAAACAGGATGGTTAGATAGGCTGGAGTGAGCTTAAATGGCAACTTCAGCAGTTGGAACCTACAATCTATGACCCAGAAATATCAAAGAAGAGAGCAGTTAATTTAATCATGTATTTGTAATGGGTAGACTGGATGGACCGCTCAGGTCTTTATCTGCCGTCATTTACTATGTTACTTGGCAGAAAACCAAACATTCCAGAGCTGAGATTGTGATGTCATAATGCCTCATTCCACCAATGCCTAAGAGCCAACCTCAGCAGTGATGTCACAATGCCTCATTCCACCAATGCCTAAGAGCCAACCTCAGCAGTGATGTCACAATGGCTTGATTAGATGGCAACTTCAGTATTTAGAACCTAGGACAATCCCAGGTGGACTTTACAGTCTACGGCCCAGAAATATCAAAGAAGAGAGCAGTTAATTTAATCATGTATTTGTAATGGGTACAACTAATAGGCAGACTGGATGGACCGCTCGGGTCTTTATCTGCCCTTATTACTGTTACTATAATTCACAAAACCTTCCAATTCTATTCAGATAACAAACTAAGACAAACTGCACAAACACAGTGAGCTACAAAATCGCACTCAATATAACAAAACATATTTTGTTACATTGTATTTTGGTGTCTCTGTTTAAACATTTGTAAGGGTTCCCCTGCCGGGGAGTTAGATCTAGGTTAGTAAGCAGGTCCAGTCTGTCCCCTGCCGACTTCTGAGAAAGAGAACCGCTTCCTGCCCACATGTTCTCCTGTGTGTTGTTTCCTTGAATTTCTTCTCTCTCTCGCTCTGTAGGATCCTGTTTTCCGGGTTCTGCTGGCTGCCAAATTCACAGGACCTGGTTCGTTTCGTATCCAGGGGGAGGCCAGAGGTAAGATGAGTTTAAGGCTCAGTTCTGTGGATTGGATTGCAAGTAGAAATCCAGCAATGTGGGGGGAATATATTCTGAATAATATCTGCAGGGGAAACATTGAATGCAGCTGGTTAGAAGCTGAGATTGTCTGGCTTCTCCCACAGGAAAGGAAGACCAGCAGGAAGCGGATAGCAGCAGTCACTCATCACTTCTACCTGCCGTCAACAACTCACCAGAGATACTAGCAGAGTAACAGCAATGTGGGCAACGTGGTCCAGTATCGTGGCGGCCTTTGGCTACCCATCACTAGTTCTAGAGCTACAACCGTCGCCAAGGATGTTCTTCAAGCAGGTGCCACTGGGGTGTAAGATGTAGGACATAGTTGGATCTGATGTGTAAGAACCATCAGTGACGTTGTAGTTTTCAAGTGACAGACACAACGCATTCCAGCCACAGAGAATATTGTGGTATTAAGATGACATAGACAGGGAAAACCCGCAGAAGAACAAGGCGGAGGCACTAGAGCACAGTGTTGAGAGACCCACCACCAGGAGCACCGGAAGAGATGTCAAAGAGACAGTGGAAGAAAGAGTCAAAAGACTTAATACCTGGAGTGACGGTTCCAGGGGGGCCATGACAAGATTTATTACCATATCAATACCAGACAGCAACGTTTCAGCATCCACCTGCATCAACAGCGCTCTGCTGACCACATAGGACTGAGGGTCTTCTAAAACCAAGTAATGGAGGGGAGGAGTGGCCTAGTGGTTAGAGCTGCGGCCTCAGCCCTGAGGCTGTGAGTTCGATCCCAGTCTGTTCCCTGTGACTCTGGGTAAGTCACTTAACCCTCCGTGACCCCAAGTACCACTGTTACATTGCAAAAAGGGAAAATACTTAAGAAACATCGAAACCTGATGGTACTTAAAGGCCAAATGGCCCATCCAAAGCATCCACTATCTCCTCTCCCTATTGGCTAAGGCTCTTAACATTTGCATCTCCTCTCCCTATTGGCTAAGGCTCTTAACATTTGCATCTCCTCTTCCTATAGGCTAAGGCTCTTTACACCTGCATTGTGAGGTCATAGAGCTTTATGGTTGTAGAAACCTGATGGCAGATAAGGGCCAAATGGCCCATCCAGTCTGCCCATCCACAGTAACCATTATCTCTTCCTCTCTGTGAGAGATCCCACGTGCCTATCCCAGACCCTCTTGAATTCACACAGTCTCTGTTTCCACCACCTCTTCTGGGGAGACTGTTCCACACATCTACCACCCTTTCTGTAAAAAAGTATTTCCTTTGACTACTGTTTCATCCTATGCCCTCTCATTCCACAGCTTTCTTTTAAATGAAAGAGATTCAATTCATGCGCATTTATGCCACGTAGGTATTTAAACGTCTATCATGTCTCCCCTCTCCCGCCTTTCTTCCAAAGTCTACAGATTGAGATCTTTAAAGTCTGTCCCCATCAGTGATGCAGTAAGGGGGAAGGCAAGGGAGTGGTCTGCCCTGGGTGCCATGTTGGTGGGGGCATTGGCAAGCCTCCTCCTCTCCCAATTTCTCCCCTCTACATGCACGCGCCCCTTCCCTTCCCCCGTACCTCTAGTTGAAGTTGTTGTTTGCAGCAGTCAACAACGTGATCTTTGTGACCCCGTCAGCTCACCCAATGACATCACTTCCAGGTACCACCCACAGGAAGTGACGTCAGAGGGAGAGCCAGCGGGGTTGTGAGGAGCACGTTGTTGACCGCCGCAAGCAACAACTTCAACTAGAGGTATAGGGGAAGGGGGGGGGGGGCACCACCACTCCAGGCGCCTCTCGCTGGTCCCCATACACCTAATGACGAAGACCTGATTACTATTCAGTCTATTGTAAATAAATCCCAATAACTAAGTTTATGACCGTCTTTTATCCCGGTCGTCGTACTGGTGTTCATTGACAGTTGTACTGCTGGCCTTCCTGGAGCTGCCACCATAGCTGGTATTTCCTTTGACCAGAAGCACTGGGACAACTGTGATGCTTTCAGTGAAAACACAAAGGCCTAAATTCTCTAAATGGCGCCGTAAGAGCCCTGCTGCTCACTAACTTAATTGTTTTAGATGTAGACAATTTTATTGATGGTAAAACAAACCCACAAATGACAACAAAAGGCACAAGAAACAGCAAGCACTACCCTTCCCCCACCCCCACTCACCCCAACAATGCAGAAACACTGTGAGCCCCATCAGGGACCTAGACTCTTATGGTTTCCGAGGAAGAATCACCCTCTACTCCCTCTAATACCCCAACTAGCGCACCCCCGAAGGTAACGTAATTAATAATAATAATAATTTATTTCTTATATACCGCTATACCGTGAAGTTCGAAGCGGTTTACAATAAAGATACATTTGACAGTACATGGGATAGAAACGGTTTACAATAAAGATACGTTTAGTCAGTACATGGGATGCAAGTTACAGTAAAGATATATTTTGTCAGTACATGGGATGCAAGTGGGTTACAATACAAGTGGTTTACTATCAAGGTGCATTTTGTCAGTGTAAGGGATACAGGTGGGTTACCATAAAGATACATTTAGTCAGTACATGGGTTACAATAAAGATACGTTTTGTCAGTACATGAGATTCAAGGTGGAAAGTATAATTAGTTTCGGGCCTTGGAATTAGGGGGCGAAGTGGAAGGGTCATGGCGAGGAAGAGTTAGGTATGGGAATTTAGAATTTGTTAAACAGTCGAGTTTTCAGGGATTTTCTAAAGTCTGCGTATGTAGTGGCCTCAAGTATGGGCTTTCCAAGCCATGTGTTCAGCCTGGCTGCCTGGAATGATAACATTCTATCTAGAAACTTTTTGTATTGGTAAGATTTCAAGGAGGGGTAACATAGTAACATAGTAGATGATGGCAGATAAAGACCCGAATGGTCCATCCAGTCTGCACAATCTGATTCAATTTAAATTTTTTTAATTTTTTCTTCTTAGCTATTTCTGGGCAAGAATCCAAAGCTTTACCCGGTACTGTGCTTGGGTTCCAACTGCCGAAATCTCTGTTAAGACTTACTCCAGCCCATCTATACCCTCCCAGCCATTGAAGCCCTCCCCAGCCCATTCTCCACCAAACGGCCATGTACAGACACAAACCGTTCAAGTCTGCCCAGTACTGGCCTTAGTTCAATATTTAATCTTATTTTTTGATTCTAGACTCTTTGTGTTCATCCCAAGCTTCTTTGAACTCAGTCACAGTTTTACTCTCCACCACCTCTCTCGGGAGCGCATTCCAGGCATCCACCACCCTCTCCGTAAAGTAGAATTTCCTAACATTGTTCTTGAATCTACCACCCCTCAACCTCAAATTATGTCCTCTGGTTTTACCATTTTCCTTTCTCTGAAAAAGATTTTGTTCTACGTTAATACCCTTCAAGTATTTGAACGTCTGAATCATATCTCCCCTGTCTCTCCTTTCCTCTAGGGTATACATATTCAGGGCTTCCAGTCTCTCCTCATACGTCTTATGGCGCAAGCCTCCTATCATTTTCGTTTACCTCAAGTCTTCTTACATCCTTCGCCAGATACGGTCTCCAAAATTGAACACAATATTCCAAGTGGGGCCTTACCAATGACCTGTACAGGGGCATCAACACATTCTTCCTTCTACTGACTACGCCTCTCTTTATACAGCCCAGCATCCTTCTGGCAGCAGCCACTGCCTTGTCACACTGTTTTTTCACCTTTAGATCTTCGGACACTATCACCCCAAGGTCCCTCTCTCCGTCCGTGCATATCAGCTTCTCTCCTCCCAGCATATACGGTTCCTTCCTATTATTAATCCCCAAATGCATTACTCTGCATTTCTTTGCATTGAATTTTAGTTGCCAGGCATTAGACCATTCCTCTAACTTTTGCAGATCCTTTTTCATATTCTCCACTCCCTCTTCGGTGTCTACTCTGTTACAAATCTTGGTATCATCTGCAAAAAGGCACACTTTTCCTTCTAACCCTTCAGCAATGTCACTCACAAACATATTGAACAGGATCGGCCCCAGCACCGAACCCTGAGGGACTCCACTAGTCACCTTTCCTTCCTTCGATCGACTTCCATTAACCACCACCCTCTGGCGTCTGTCCGACAGCCAGTTTCTGACCCAGTTCACCACTTTGGGTCCTAACTTCAGCCCTTCAAGTTTGTTCAATAGCCTCCTATGAGGAACTGTATCAAAGGCTTTGCTGAAATCCAAGTAAATTACATCTAGCATATGTCCTCGATCCAACTCTTTGGTCACCCAATCAAAAAATTCAATCAGGTTCGTTTGGCACGATTTACCTTTTGTAAAGCCATGTTGCCTCTGATCCTGTAACCCATTTGATTCAAGGAAATACACTATCCTTTCTTTCAGCAACACTTCCATTATTTTTCCAACAACTGAAGTGAGGCTCACCGGCCTGTAGTTTCCTGCTTCATCCCTGTGACCACTTTTATGAATAGGGACCACATCCGCTCTCCTCCAATCCCCAGGAATCACTCCCGTCTCCAGAGATTTGTTGAACAAGTCTTTAATAGGACTCGCCAGAACCTCTCTGAGCTCCCTTAGTATCCTGGGATGGATCCCGTCTGGTCTCATCGCTTTGTCCACCTTCAGTTTTTCAAGTTGCTCATAAACATCCTCCTCCGTGAACGGCGCAGAATCTACTCCATTTTCTCGTGTAACTTTGCCAGACAATCTCGGTCCTTCTCCAGGATTTTCTTCTGTGAACACAGAACAGAAGTATTTGTTTAGCACATTTGCTTTCTCCTCATCACTCTCCACATATTTGTTCCCAGCATCTTTTAGCCTAGCAATTCCATTTTTTATCTTCCTCCTTTCACTAATATATCTGAAAAAAATTTTATCTCCCTTTTTTACATTTTTAGCCATTTGTTCTTCCGCCTGTGCTTTCGCCAGACGTATCTCTCTCTTGGCTTCTTTCAGTTTCACCCTGTAGTCCTGTAGAGGGATGTTTGCGATAGGTCTGAAATTGGTTAGGTTGTTGGGTGGTTCTTTGTTGTTCTTTTTAATGGGTGTTATTACAATTTAACCTAAGATTTTTGGAAATATTCCTGTGGTTAGTTGTAGGTTAACCCAGTTGAGTAGTTTGGCTTTGAAGATGATTGGGGCTGCTTTCATTACATCTGTCCGCATCGTTCAAAAAAGGACGCCGTAATCGCTTTTACAGAGGTGCCTAATGGCACATAAGGTCAAAGTAGGGGTGGTTTATGCCAGAAATGGCTTTAGGCTTCTCTCGTTCAGCAGGAACTTGTCTAACTTTGTCTTGAATCCTGGAGGGTGTTTTCCCCTATGACAGACTCCGGAAAAGCCTAAAGCCATTTCTGGCATAAACCACCCCTACTTTGACCTTATGTGCCATTAGGCACCTCTGTAAAAGCGATTACGGCATCCTTTTTTGAACGATGCGGACAATTACGTTACCCTCCGGGGGTGCGCTAGTTGGGGTATTAGAGGGAGTAGAGGGTGATTCTAAGAGTAACAAGATTCCAGAATCCCAGAGAGTAGAAACATTCCATACAGAATCTCAAAGAATAGTAAGATTCCAGAATCCCAGAGAGTAAAAAGATTCTAGAATCTCAAGGAGTAGCAACATTCCATGCTACCGATCCATGGCAAACAGTGGCTTCCCCCGTGTCTTTCTCAATAACAGACTATGGACTTTTCCTCCAGGAACTTGACCAAACCTTTCTTAAAACCAGCTACGCTATCTGCTCTTACCACAACCTCTGGCAATGCGTTCCAGTGCTTAACTATTGTATCTCGACGTAATTATATTCCCCAGTGTTCTCTTCCTTGACCCTGTCTGTTCATAACCCAGTTTTATTATATCATACCTGATATTGGTTTTAATTTCTTTTTTAAAATATATTATGCCTATTGTTATTGTTTGATAAATAAACTTGGCATGAGATTAAGGAATTACCGGGAACCACTGGAGACCATATAGTTTTAATATACATTAAAGCAAACTTTCTACACACGTACCTTTTTAATCGCCCTTTTTAAGAGTGTAAAGTGCTAAGTCACAGTTCTCAAGACAAACTGGCGGAAAGGAAATGTCACAACTCTATAGAGCCATTAGTGATACGGAAGAACGAGTAGCACTATAAATGTCCTGGTGTCATGGGAAGTGTGTGTGGCCCTATATTGCAGCCTGGCATGGGAGAATGTGTAGTTCTATACAGTAGAGCTGACTTGCATATGGGAACCATGATAAATAGCCAAATATCAGTGATCCGGGGACAACATTCCTAATTTCATAATGTAAATAGCTGCTAATGTATTATTTGATTAAGGATCAAATTTTATGCTACAGTTTTTATAAATTGGTAAAAATGTTTGTTCAACATTTATGACTGTGATTATGTAAACCGTAATATATGCTATATACATTTTTAAATGAATAAATGGCTGTAGGGGTTAGGCCAAAACTTGGAAATAAGGCCAAGTGTTTCACTAAGGGAGTCTTAGTGCACGCTAAATCTGCTAGCAAGCCTTAGTAAAAGCCCCCCTAAATAATAATTTATTTCTTTGGATTTAACAACTGCCTTTATGAAGAGATTCACCCAAGGCGGTGTACAGCAAGTAGAATCCTATATAATAAAACGTTAGCGGCGCATGCGCTTTAAAAAAAGCGTGATTCCTGCCGCTGTGGTGTGTGATCCAAGGCCGTGTTCCATTTTAGAACCCGGCCAGGGATCACTTTGGCCACTCCCCTCCTCCCGCCCTCACCTCACCAACCCGAAGCAAGCTCAACACACCTCCCGCCCTCACCTCACCAACCCGAAGCAAGCTGGAACATACCTCCCGCCTTCGCTCACCGCTGCCGCTGATCCTCTTCGCCGGCTATGGCGGACCTCGCGGGCCGCCTTCCGGCCTCGGTGGCATGTTCCCTCTGACGCACGGGAACGCGTCGGGGGGGAGCGTGCTTCCGGGTTGGGGAGCGGCCTGCTTTGAAGAGGAGCAGGCCAGAAGACGCCGGGATGGAGGGAGGGTAAGCAGGGGGATTAATTCAGGGGGCCAGAGGGAGAGGGAAAGGGGGCTGCTTTGGGGGGAGGGGTGTGCTGAGGGGAGACAGAAGGGACCTTGGAGAGATAGGGAGAGGGAAAGGGGGCTGCTATGAGGGAGGGGTGTGCTGGGGGGAGACAGAAGGGGCCATGGAGAGATAGGGAGAGGGAAAGGGGGCTGCTTTGGGTGGGAGGTGTGTTGGGGACAGACAACTTTGCTCTGGGGGGAAGACAGAAGGGGCCATGGACAGACAGGGAGAGGGAAAGGGGGGCTGCTTTGGGGGGAGGGGTGTGCTTAGGGCAAACAGCTTTGCTCTGGGGAGGGAAGACAGAAGAGGGCCATGGAGAGACAGGGAGAGGGAAAGGGGGCTGCTTTGGGGGGAGATGTGTGCTGGGGGCAGACAGCTTTGCTCGGGGGGGGGGGGAGGGAGAGACAGAAGGACACAGGCAGCGGCCAAGGAGAGAGAGATAAAGAAACACAGACAGACAGACATCTATTCTAGCACCCGTTAATGTAACAGGCTTAAAGACTAGTTCGACATAAAACTTACGATTTTGATAACAGTAGTAAAAAGACCAAATACAACAAACTGAACGAGCGAGGCAGAGTTAAGATCAGGAAATGGAAACTTATGAAAAAGACTACCATGAAAGAGTTTCAAAACTATTAGTCGTAAAAGAGTAAACATGACCACGACAGCGCCTGATACTAGGACACATGGCTCCGCCCCCTTCCACCCCAACACAAACCTCATCTCTTCGGGGCTGCGTTTGGAAGGCATCTGTAGACGTGTGGATGCAAGGTGATGACGTCACGTGACATCCTCATGTCACACCCTCCTTGAGGGCCGCAATCCAGTCGGGTTTTCAGGATTTCCCCAATGAATATGCATGAGATCTATTAGCATACAATGAAAGCAGTGCAAGCAAATACACCTCATGCATATTCATTGGGGAAATCCTGAAAACCCGACTGCATGGCAGCCCTCGAGGAGGGACTTTGACGGACATGTGTGGGTAAATCCGGACCTCTGTTTATCCCACCTGAAACAGCCTGCCAGCATTTTGGCAGATTTGCATATGTTACATGTATTTATCACCTGCCCCTAAAGGTGCTGGAAATGATGTAGAAAACGCACAAATGATTCAAGGGTTGGATGATTGTTTTCTATGATCTGTGTTATTGTGGTTTGTAAATTATTTGATATGCTAAAATTGTAACAAAAGAACTTGTTGATTAAATAAAGATTTAAAATAAACTCCTTTTATGCTTAAATCAACAGACTGTCCATAATACTGTAGACAGGTACTTAATATGTAATTAATATTAATGCACTTGAAGGTCTGAGAAAAAGACAAGACTTAGGGTGAGGGGAGAGTTGCTATCTGCCCAAAGTGGAGGAATTGTAGCCGAGTGGACTGGGTGGGTCAATGTGGTCTTTATAATTGCAGCTCTGTAGACCCGTTGGTGTCATGGAAAAGTGCGTGGCGTCTGACTTTAGCCACCCCGATGCCCTTGTCTGCTCTTAGGCCCATATTCTATAAAAGGCGTCTTAACCCAGGTGCCTAAGTTAAGAGGAAAATGCTGTTTAAAAGTGCTTTTAAAATAAATTTTAAGGTGCCTAAAAAAAAGTGCCAGAATTCCACCTATGGAAGCAATTTAGTTTATTTGATATATAACAAATATAATCAAACCAAAGCGATTAATAAAAGTAAAAGCAATGGGTTAAAAATAAAACCCAAAAAACAGACAGAGTAAAAAGACCAATCCAATAGACAAAAACAAAAGGCTTTGTGGGGAAGGGTTAAAGAAAAACAGATCGTGAAAGGGCACAATTTACCAAAATGCAAAGGATCCACAGCCAAACGCCTTTCTGAAGTAATAAGCTTGGTGCTTTGACTTGAAAACTTTCAAGGATTTTTCCGACCTTACATAAGAAATGCCTTCACCGGATCAGACCTTGGGTCCATCTAGTCCGGCAACCCGCACATGCGGTGGCTAAGCTAGGTGTTGCCTGTTGAAGACCCATATCCCGCAATGTGATTTGCAAGAAGGTGAGCATCCAACTTGCCCTTGAATCCCAGAATGATGGTTTCCGTCACAACCTCCTCCGGGAGAGCATTCCAAGTGTCCACCACTCGCTGTGTGATAAAGAACTTCCTGATATTTGTCATGGACATTTTGCCCCTCAGTTTCAGTCCATGACTTCGTGTCCGAGTCACATTTGACAATGTGAATACCGATGTATCTTGCTCAATTTTGTCAAAACCTTTCAGTATTTTAAAAGTCTCTATCATATCCCCTCGCAGCCTTCTCTTCTCGAGAGTGAACAATTCCACCTTGAATAAAGTGATAGTGAATTCCAGAGACTCGGGCCCATCACAGAAAAGCTTGAGTCACGATTAGCGTCCAGGAACATTTGCCGAAATGATGGTACAGTTAACAGATGCTGAGAGGAAGAACGAAGGTCCCTTATTGGCTTATATGGAATCAAGTGATCGAATTTGAATGGGATCCTATAAGCTATTGGAAGCACGTGTTCAGACATGGCTAACAAGCGCCATAAAGCGGTGCAATTCACGCCAAAGTTAGGCGCCAGAAACGGAGGCCTATATTTTGGGCACCTACCTTTCCTGAAAGCGCGATTTTCTAAATGGCCCCACCGCATGGTTGGCATGTGATTGCCACCAAAAATGGTGCCTTTTAGAGAATCCAGGACTTAATCCATAATGGAATCTTGACCCCCAGGGAAAGGGAAATAAAAGGTTGCTGGGGTTTGATACAGCACTTAAGGGTGTTTTCCCCTATTTGAATCCCTTAAGGGTGTTTTCCCCTATTTGAATCCCTGAAGGATGTTTTCCCCTATTTGAATCCCTTAAGGGTGTTTTCCCCTATAACAGTCACCAGAAGAGCGTTCCAGCTTCCTACCACTCTCTGGGTGAAGAAGAACTTCCTTACGTTCATACGGAATCTATCCCCTTTCAATTTTAGAGTGTGTCCTCTCGTTCTCCCTACCTTGGAGATGGTGAACAACCTGTCCTTATCTACTAAGTCTATTCCCTTCATTATCTTGAATGTTTCGATCATATCCCCTCTTTTCAAGGGAGAAGATGCCCAGTTTCTCCAATCTCTCACTGTACGACAACTCCTCCAGCCCCTTAACCATTTTAGTCGCTCTTCTCTGGACCCTTTTGAGTAGTACCGTGTCCTTCTTCTAAGAATGAAATGAATCGCACGCTTATAGATAAAGGTACAGAGTTTCCATTCATCAGGCCAAGTCATTACTGACAGCCCCAAAAGAAACTTTAAAATAATGAGTTTTTAGCTGAGCTTTAAACTTTGGAAATGATCCTTCTGACCGAATAGGTGGAGGAAGGTCATTTCTTAGTTTGGGACCTATAAACAAAAACACTGACTCATAGTTGGGCCTGTCTATGGGAGGGAAGGTGTAAGCAAGAATGAAAGAGATGACTGGGTGTGTAGGGGGGGATCTATGAGTAAGACAGAGAGTTTGTAAACAAAGACGGAAATGAACAGAAAAGCCAGTGCAATTTTAGCAAAAGTGGAGGAGCTGCATTCTGTGCCCTGGTAAGTGATGTACGAGATATGACATATATGTATATCATAAAATATATAAGGCTTCTAATAAAGACCTCTTGATGTTCCTCCTTTGTTTATATTTTGACTCTGCAGTTTGATCCTCTTTCTTTGGAGCTTCCTTTTTAACTGAAGCTCTGCTCTAGTTGAGAACTATTGTCCAGGGTCAGACTAATCACTGCGACAATAGGACAGTGCCTGAGTGAACTCAATAGTAGGGGGCCCACTCGTCCCTAGGGTCATCTAGTTTAATCTGGAATAGGCTACCTTTAAGTTAAGGAACATGTTAAAAGACATATTTCTTCTCTTTGGAATCCACAAGAAGTCCACGAAATCTTATTGTAACTCCAACCAACTGTCTTATATGACGGGGTGCTGGAAAGTTCTCAGCCCAACCAACTTCCTAAATTCTGAACGTTATTTTGCCACTATAGCTGAAAAGATTGTTATTTTATTTTGGAAAGTGCCAATTTGCAGAATTGTAATGCTATGTTTTGACATTGTTTCAGATCATTGATTGAACCATATCAACGAAAAGTGTCGAATTTTCAAGCGTGGAACTCCGAGCTGTCATGAAGTTCCTATTCCTGTAGAAGAAAACTGCAAAGAAAATTTGTGAACGTATGATGCAAACATTGAGTGACAAATGCTCATCATACTCCACAGTGAAGAACCATGTTTCATCAACAGTAACTAGTTGACACCAGCTTGCTGAAGATGTTGCAAAATCAACTTGGAAGAGTCCACTTGATGTCGTTTCTCATCAGCATTCAAATATTTGAGCACCCACTTGGCTGACAGCTTCTGCATACCCAGCTGCTTGTGGATTATACACCCATCACAGTCCTTGGATATCTGTAGTGTCTTAGCAATTGTTTTAGCTGATATTTATCAATCTGCCAAAATCAGATCATGGACATGGTCAACAGTTTCAGGAGCTGACACCGTTTGAGGCCTCCCAGACCTAGCTGCATCTTCGGTCTCAAAATCTCCATGCTGAAAGTTTGCACATCACTTTGATCCTGAGACAAAAGAAGTCCATGCAATGCCAGCACTCAGTTTCTTCAAGGCCAAGGAAATTCAAGACCCAAACAACAGCAGGAAAAGTCAAGTGTTTTGGGATCAGGAAGGTGTAATGACTATTTTTCAAGGGGCCAAACCATTAATGCAGACTACTACTATAACTTGCTGTGCCAATTAAAGAAGGCTTTGAAAGAAAAAGGAGAGGGAAGCTGTGGAAAGGAGTTCTTTTTGCAAGACAATGCACCTGCTCACAAAGCTGGCAAAATTATAGATGTCTTGACACAGTTGGGGTTTCAGTGCAAAGACCATCAACCTTACTCACCAGATTTTGCTCCATCTGACTATTTTCTGTTTCCAAATCTTAAAAAGAGTTTGAAAGGGCAACAATTTTCGAGTGATTTGGAGGTGATTGCAGCAGTGGAGCAGTATTTCAGTGATAGAAGACATCAGAGTATTTTTTGGAAGAGTTACAGAAACTTCAGACATGATGTGCTAAGTGTGTTGAACTTAGGGGTGAATATGTGAAATAACTTGTAAGTTGCATGGCTCCAAGTCATTCCATTCTTGGTTGGGCTGAGAACTTTTCCACACCCCCTCATGTTGTAAACCACAATGAATCTCAGTTGAAAATTGTGGGATATAAGAACTTGTATAGCGTGGTAATTAATTAGGATAGGTGGTTAGGAGCCCCTATCCCTTATACAGTTATTTTATTTGATATACCTCCATTTTTAACAAAAAAAAAGTCAAATCAAAGTGGTGTACAATAAATGAAAACAGTGGGCATGTACAGAAACAAATTACCCAAACTAGACACAAGAGGAAAGGTTTACAATATCTTAAGGGAAAAACAAGCAGGATAGGAGACAGAAAGAAAAAGCAGAGTAAAGATAAGCATAAGATAGTACAACTTCTGGTGGAATTCCATATGCCATATATATAAAATGGAGTGTACATTTGCAACACGGAGAGGTTATTTTGGTAAGTTTCAGAAGATCTGGGGACCATTAACAGACTTCTATAATGAATGATACCATTTTCCCATAATAAGTTATTTGTTAAGAGGGGATGTGGGTGGGTATTATTTTAATCATCTCATAATATATATGAATTTATCAATATATTTTGTTGTATTTGTATGCAATTTTTTAAGGGGAGGGGATGGGTGGGTCTACAATTTTAGTAATAATTGTTATACATATTATGTATTACATACTTTTTCAAATATTAGAGTACATGATTATAGAATATGTTGTATTTACAGTGATGCATGAAGGAATATCAAGTGTGTATTTTATGAGATTGCATAACTTTATATATGATACACTTGTTGTAGTATGAAAAATGAATAAAAAATTTTAAACAAAAAAGATAGTAATATGAAAAAGGTACAAGGCAATTAACTACTGAGTCTGAATTATGAGAATCACTTTCAGCTGCCCCTGCAATTGTCAGAGGCAGCAGAAAATCCAAGTGGCCATGGCCTCCCCATCTTTAGCTTGAACCGGGGATCGAACCCCTGAAGCTGCGCTCTGCCCAGTCCATGACGTTTGCAAAGCGAACCTATCGCAGGCCGAGCTGAAGTCCGGAAGCCGGTGGCTGCGCAGAGTTTGGCGCGCTTTCGCTTTATGTGGGAGCGTCTAGGACGGACGGAAAGGGGAGGAGCCGGCCCGGGCTGGCCGGGCTCTGATAGGACAGCCCGGACGGGACTATCTGCATACGGTGTGCTGATTGGCTAGAGGGGACGCGAGGCTGCTGCTGGGCGCGTGAAGCAGCCCCCGAGTTGCAGGGAACTGTGCTTGCAATTGCTGCTGCTTTCCTGCCCGGTGGGTCTCCAAAGTTTGCAAGTCTTAAGGTCCGTTTGGCATCTGAGGGTGGGGGAGGGAGTGCCCTGCCAGGGCATCCTAAGATGTGCTTGCACTTGAGTGGCAAGATAAGGTCAGAGGTCTCCCGATCAGCTGAGAGAATTGGGTGTAGCCTGCTTTGATGTTTGCACAGTTTAGCAACAGAATCAGTTGTTCCTGGGAGCAGCTGCGCTTTGCACTGGCTGGGCCAGGAAGCTCTGTGCATTGCATTGTGTATGGCAGAAGAGGGGTTAATAGGGCGCCCTAATCTCGGGGGTGGGGGTGCATGCACCTCCCATTTCCGTTGCATTTCTTTGGAAACGGAAACCGAAACTTAGCTGGAAGCCCATCATGTGTACGTCAGAGGTAAACCGAAACTGTTGCATCCTCATTTCATTCTTCTCCTTGTCGAAGGTGCCTTAAGGACTGCAGGTGGCGAGATGCAGTGCCCGGGCTGTGGCCACATCCCTCGAGAAGACTCCCCCAAGTTCTGTAGCCAGTGTGGGCAAAGGTTGACTCCTCTGCAGAATGAGCAGCACAGAGCCACCATCATTGGTAATTCTCTTTGGTGCTCCCTGGTGTCCTGGGGAGGGTTGAGAGCCACTGGGCACTGGTGGTTCCTGGCATTCTTGGGGGGTGGGGGAGGGGTGTTGGGAGCCACTGGAAGTCCCTGGCATGCTGGGGGGAGGGAGAGTTGGGAGCACTGGTAGTTCCTGGCATTCTTGGGGGGGGGGGGGGTGTTGGGAGGCACTGGGCATTGGTGGTTTGTGGCATGCTGGGGGGAGGGTTGGGAGTAACTGGTACTTCCTAACATGCTGGGAGGAAGGGAGGGTTGGGAGCCACTGGTAGTTCCTGGCATGCTGGGGGTGGAGGGGGGAAAAGTTGGGAGCCACTGGTCACTAGTGATGCCCGATTTCTGATTTGAATCAATTCAACGATTCATTTCGGGTGAATCGATTTGAATCAATTCCTTTTTTTAAAAAATTTGCCTTCCGATTATGTGACTATTCCTCCTCCAGGTGCCTTCAGGTCTTCTAAAGCAGAAGTCAGGAAGTGCTGCAGTGTTCTCTGGTTTCCCCCTGGCCTCCCGCTCTTACCTATATTACCATAGCCTGTAGAGAGGATTGGCAGTGCTGTAGCGATCCTTGCAGGCTGCCATCATTCTCAGTAGCACGTTTCCTCTGCCACGATCCTGCCCCTGACATCAGAGGAGGGGCAGAACCGCGGCAGAGGGAATGTGCTGCTGAGGACAACAGCAGCCTGCAAGGATCGCTACATCACTGCCAATCCTCTCTGCAGGCTGTGGTAATTAGCTGAATCTTTGGGAGGCCAGGGGGGACAGGCCTTCAGGTGGGGAACATGCAGGCTAGTGCTGCCCGATTCAAGGAAGAAATTTTTGATTCGGTTCACCCTGTTGAATCGATTTTTCAATTTGATTCACTTTCAATGACACAGCTTTTTAAGTTTAAACATTTTATTTAACCTTCCCCAAAGCTTCTCCAGCCCCCAGATTCCTATATGGCCTCAGAAAAGAAGAGAGCAGAAGATCCTTTTACTTACACTGTGGAATCGCGGGGAGGAGAGGATAAATGCTTCCGGGAAGGAGAAAAAGAGAGCCAGCCACCAAATCCAAATATTACCTTTGCTGCCGTTGGCGCTGATCCAAATGAGGTCCACTTGGTGTTCCCTTCATCAAAGTCCTTTCTTCTGACGTAACTTCTGGTTTCGCAAAACAGGAAGTTACATTAGATGGAACGACTCCGACGGTACAGGGAAAGCCCAAATAGTTCGGGGCTGACTTGAATCGGTGAGTCCGGTTTTTTTAAACAATGAATCGAATCGATTCACCCGATTCAAATCAAAAATTGAGCAGCACCAATGCAAGCCTTCAGGGGGGGCCCTGGTGTAGAAGAGGGAGGAAAGGGGGGTTCAAAGAGACATGCATATACCAGACTGGGGGATGGAGGGAGAGGGGGGGAAGAAATAATGGGTCTAAAAATAGAGGAGAGGGAGAGAGATGGTGGACAATGGGATTTAGGGAGGGAAGGAACTGAAAGAGAGAGAAGTTGGACACAAGGGATGGTGTGTGTGTATGGGGGGGGGGGTGGATAGAGATATTGGATAGGAGGATAGTTAGGAAGAGAAAGGGAGAGCTCGTGGATCCTGGGGTGGTGGGGAAGGAGGGAGAGATGCTGGATGAAAGGGTAGTAGAGAGATGGTGGATCTGGAGATGGTGGGGTCCATTGCTACAGGAATGGAGATGAAAAAAAGGAAATATGCCAGATCTCTGGGGGAGGAAAGGGAAACGGAGGGGGAGGACCTAGATAGAAGATGGATGGTTAGCATGGAGAAAGGAGACCCTGGCAAGCAAGTTATCAGAAGACAACCAGAGCCTGGGACCAACATGATTTGAAAAATGACTAGACAGCAAAAGGTAGAAAAACTAATTTTATTTTCAGTAGGCTGAATCAGGCAGCACTACTGGTCACTGGTAGTTCCTGGCATGCTGGGGGGGGGGGGGGAGGGTTGGAGCCATTGGGCACTGGCAGTGTGTGTGTTGGGGAGATGCCAAGAGAATAGAGGTCGTGTGTGTTGCAAGTACTTAATTGCGTCAGATGCAGGAATCTGTGTTTAACGGGTCTGGGCATGAAACAAAACTGAAAGCAGTGTTCAGGGCCAGAAATAAGCATTTAGCTGTGTGAAAGTGGAAATGAGCTTTGCTGAGAAGGGAGGGGCCTAAAGGAAAATATGACTGACCTTAAATACACAATAGTGCTGAATTGCTGAAATCTTAAATTTCACCCAGACCCACAGTTTTCTTGCATGGAGTTTTGTGTACACATCTTAAATCGAGCAGAGCATAAAGATCACTGACCTGCTTATATTTTGTAGATTAATTTTGTTCTTAAATTTGAGAGCACAGTGCAAAACGGCATCAGTGGATTTTTGGCATATAAATCAAAAGTTCCCTCCTTCCCTCTAACTGACACCCCCCCTCCCCCGGTGAGATCAGACCTACCTACATGCACAATAATCATGATAAAGATATAATTTTTTTATAAAATTAATATTACTGTAGGTCAGAAGGGTTAGATTACTCTAGACATTGCGGGAAGAGTGTGGCGCAGAGGTTAAAGCCTCATCATCCCGAGGATGTGGGTTCAAACCCACGCTTCTTGTGACCCTGGGCAAGTCACCTAATTCCCACCCCCACCCCCATTGCCCCAGGTACATTAGATTGTGAGCTTAACAGGACAGACAAGGAAAAATGCTGGTATTGTGATGTCATAATGCTGGCTCTTATTGTTGGAATGAAGCATTATGACATCATAATACCTCATTCCACCAATAGGAGCCAGCTTCATCAGTGATGTCACAATGGCTTCATTGTCCTATACTTGGTTCACTTTTACTACATTTTGATTTCTAGAGTGGTGCACTGGTTAAAGCTACAGCCTCAGCACCCTGAGGTTAGGGGTTCAAATCCCACACTGCTCCTTGTGACCCTGGACAAGTCACTTAATCCCCCATTGCCCCAGGTACAGTAAATAGGGGAAAATGCTTGAGTACATGAATCGATTCATGTAAACCGTTCTGAGCTCTCCTGGAAGAACGGTATAGAAAATTGAGTAAGTGTATAAATGGCTCTAGCTCTACTTGTGACCTTACATGGAAAAGATACATTGAAGTATAAAACTTTGTCTACCACCTTTACAATGTATCAAAGCAGTTTACAATACACAATAATAAAGCTTAAAGGGAAACCTCTAGGAGAGAAAAGGATAGAAGGGGTTAATAGGAAGCAGAGGTCATCCTCCATCCACAGGACTTTAAGAGAAAGTTAGTTTTCATATGTGGGGGAGGGGAAGAAAGCATTGGTTTAATGGTATATTGATCTTGAATGTGACTCTGCCGTGGCCATCATAGTAAAACCATTCTTCGGAGTATTCTGCTGTTGTGGCATCTGGCTTTTGTTCTAAGATTGCATCATATATAATTTACCAGTACGTGATTGACATGGTGACATCATGTTTCTATAACTATAAGGCTGTCTATGACCTCACAATGCAGGTGTAAAGAGCCTTAGCCTATAGGAAGAGGAGATGCAAATGTTAAGAGCCTTAGCCAATAGGGAGAGGAAGAGATAGTGGATGCTGCGGATGGGCCATTTGGCCTTTATCTGCCATCATGTTTCTATAACCATGAAGCTCTATGACATCACAATGCAGGTGTAAAGAGCCATAGCCTATAGGAAGAAGAGATGCAAATGATGAGCCTTAGCCAATAGGGAGAGGAGGAGATAGTGGATGCTGCGGATGGGCTATTTGGCCTTTCTCTGCCATCATGTTTCTATAACCCTAAAGCTCTATGACCTCACAATGCAGGTGGAAAGAGCCTTAGCCTATAGGAAGAGGAGATGCAAATGTTAAGAGCCTTAGCCAATAGGGAGAGGAAGAGATAGTGGATGCTGCAGATGGGCCATTTGGCCTTTATCTGCCATCATGTTACAATGTTTCTGTAAATAAGTAAACATAGGGATCAAAATAATATTCAATTGTGATAATAAACTAAATAACTATATTCATATCACTATATTAATAAATTAAATAAATAAATAGTGCTCAGACCCACAACCATTAGTGTTCAAGTGTAAAAACACACAACACCGGCTGCCGTCAGACCATCATAGCACTATTCATGTCTTTCCCACCAATTAACATCCATTTTCTATAAGATTAACTTATCTTTTTTTATGGTGGTTATAAAGTGCTCGTGCATGAAACACAAGTCCTCCCTTCGACTCGAGTTTTGCTTAGTGCGTGCTTCCTCAGGAAGGGATTATCTGAAATCAGCCTCCCTAAATGGACACATCCAAACTGCTCCAACCAAGCCATCATTTTTCTATGAATTGACAATTGGTTATTTGTACAGGTTACCCTCCTTCGTGATTAGAGCTCTGGCTGCCTTGTTCGGCAGACTGGAGAGGAGGACCTTGCCGGTCGATGACCTTTTAAACTCTGGATTGGAGGTTTCGGATCCAAGATAAAATCCCACAACTGAGGAGTAAGGCAATAACATGCCAAACAAGCAGGTCGTTTGGAATTTCTGAAATTTAAGACCGATTTCTCTTGGCAAATAATTGACTCTACTAAATCTGCACAGAGGGCTTTAAACAAATTACGTTTGGGTCTCCTGAAGCAGAAGATCTCGAAACGGGGCCACGTTGGGACCCCTGAGACTTTCAATCTTTTTAAGTCTTTTGCAGCTAAGTGCATTACATCATTTTGTCCATATAGAGAACTTTTTGTTATAAGTTTTGGAATAATACTGCATTGAATATATGAACCTACACTTTTACCAGTGACCAGAGAGTGATTTTCTACATGTAAATGCAATGATTGGATGGTAAACTCTTCCTTTCAAGAGGTGGTTTTCACCCCCTCTTCAGGGTTTCACTTCTCTGAGCATTTTTTTGAACACCAGTAGTTCCACTCCCTCCTCACTGTTAAACATTATTACTATAGTCAGTCTGTTCTTTCTATCATTCAGCAATTTTCTGACTACATTGATATATATCCCTGTATCCTCTTAAACGTGGTTATCAAGAAAAGGCAGAATTATTTGGGGAGGGAGGAGTTGATTAGAAGGGTATAATTGTGACAGTATGAAGATCTGTTTAAGTTATAAAGAGACACAGAAGTCGGTTGCAGGTGACTTTGTGCTGGCACATTGGAGACCCTAATGCTGGCCTCCAGAAATGTGACCTATTACTGTCTCCTAGAACGGGTCTCGTTACCAGAACTCCACATGGGAGGTGTTGTGTGTACACTTTCCTGCATTGAAGGGTAATAATAATAATAATAATAACTTTATTCTTATATACCGCCAACAATCTTGCGACTTCTAGGCGGTTTACAATAAAGAGTAATTGTACAGACAGTTGCTTACAGAGTATGGCAGTGTTCATCTGATAGTAACAGCTTGATAATAATAACAACAGGTTGTATACTGCAGGACCATTCAGTGTCGTGCGGTTTACAAAGAATTAGAAAAATTCCATGGATTGACTGGGGCATTCATAGTTAGTGATTGGGGGTTAACAGTTTACAAGATCAGGTTTGGGTGGGATTGCGTAGGGGGCTATTGTTCTGTTTCGTTACCTAGGTATTTCGAGAACAGGAATGTTTTTAGGTGTTTCCTAAATTCTCCATAATTGTTTGTGAGTGTGATTAGTTTTTCTAAGTCTTTGCCCCATATGGCTGCTTGATACGATAGAAGTTGTTGATGGTATCTCTTATATTTGCATCCTCTAGCCGGTGGGGAGACGAATTTCAGGTGTGCACTTCTTTCATGTCTGTTGGTTGGGAATGAGAAGAGGGCTGTTATGTATTTAGGGGCTAGACCAGATAATACCTTGAAGCATAGACATCCCAGCTTGAACTTCGTACGTGCCTCCATTGGCAGCCAATGCAGGAGTCGGGGGCGGCCTTCGTTTGGGTTCAGTTCAAAGGAAGGGGTGTTCATTTGTTTTGGGTTTTTACACTCGAGACCTTCCTGTGTCAGGTGCTGAACTATGCACACAGTCGGTTGCATGGTTTACTCTGCAAGACTTGGTAGCCACTATTATGCCATCCCTGTCCTGGAGGACTACCAGGCCAATCGGGTTTTCAGGCTAGCCCTAATGAATATGCATGAGAGGGATTTGCATATAATGGACATGACAAGCATGCAAATCTGCTCCATGCAGATTCATTAGGGCTAGCCTGAAAACTCGATTGGCCTGGTGGTCCTCCAGGACAGGGTTGGGAACCACTGCTCTAGAGCAGTGTTTCTCAACTCGGTCCTGGAGTACCCCCTTGCCAGTCAGGCTTTCAGGATATCCACAATGAATATGTATAAACTTGATTTGCATACACTGCCCTCCATTACATGCAAATTTCTTTCATGTGGATATCCTGAAAACCTGACTGGCAAGGGGATACTCCAGGACCGAGTTGAGAACCACTGACTGCTCTAGAACAGGGGTAGGCAATTCCGGTCCTCGAGAGCCACAGGCAGGTCAGGTTTTCAGGCTATTCGCACTGAATATGTATGAGAGGGATTTGCAGGCACTGCCTCCTTGAGATGCAAATCTATCTCATGCATGTTTATTGTGGATATTCTGAAAACCTGACCTGCCTGTGGCTCTCGAGGACTGGAAATGCCTACCCCTGGCTTAGAACAAGGAGTGGGGTTATTTCAGGTTGTAGTTTCTAAATTGTGTGTGTCTATGGGGGGGAGGGTCCCTTTTTTGAAATATGTATATTGTGTTAGTGTTTCTGTAAGATTTATAGGCGTGTTTTTGTAGTCCTCTGTGAGGTGACTTTTCATTGCTATTCGCAGGATATAAGATTTGAAAAACCCCAAGATGCAGTAGTGAAGTTGTCTGTAAAGGTTTATCCCTAATTAGCTGAAACAAATCTACATTTGTAACTTACAAACGGAAGCTTTGCTGCTAGGGTGTGGGGTGCATATAGGACTATTTTGATGCCAGCCACTACTCGCTGTTTGCCTTGGACAGTTTGTTCTCCAGAATTGAACCCAGTGTTTTCTCCGCCATGTTTCCCTGTGCATCCCTCTATCCATCTGGCTCTTGAGAACTCCCTTGTTTCATGTTCGGCAATCTTGAGATTTAGATTTGATCCCTCAAGACTTCTCTCCTGTTTATCCACTTTCTTTGGATTCTTGTGTCCAAGTACATTAACACCACATCTCTTGTGAAGCCCATATCCAAAGTTTGTTCGGTCACATCCTGTTTTATTCTGTTCTAGGGATGTGTATAAGTGGCATCTTAATCCCAAATTCTTTCTCTGCAGAGAGTGAAGACAGCAGCCTGTCCTCTGTGCCTGAGACGGAGCATGGAAAGGAGCTGAGAGTGGAACAGACTATACCACAGGATGGCCAACGGCTTTCTGCGAAGGGACAGGAGAAAGCTCCGGCATCCTTATCCCCATCTGACGATCCTAGCTTCAACGGCAAAAAGAAAGTAAGTTCAGAATGATAACTTACCTCTTACTGGTTTCCGAAACTATGGTGATGGTTCCCCCTCTCTGCGTCAGCTAAAGTTGCAACTGTGTTTGTGAAAATGAAGATCCCAAAAGCAGGCTAAATGTGAGACATCTTAATTAGACCTAGGCAGGGCTTCTCAGTTCGGTCCTGAGGACACACTCATCCAGTCAGGTTTTCAGGATCCTCACAATGAGTTTGCATGGTCCCCATTGTGAGTTTCCTGAGAACCTGACTGGTTCGGTATTTCCTGGGTTGGGAACTCCTGGGCTAAAGAAATGCACATTGGATGAGCTGACAGTTCCTTGTAGCTCGCTTCCCTGTCCATCTATGGTCTACAGTGCCACAGTTTTAAAACTCTTTAGTATCTGGAAAACAAAAAGGGGGAGGTGATGTGTCTGGGTTGTCCTTTACTTTGTTAATCTGTTTAGATTTCTTAAGGATTTTGGGGAGAGAAAAGTGCCAGAGACAAAGGGAGAGTTTTTGGTGTCTGGATTAACCTCTGAGCTGCTGCTGCTGTCCCTGCCATGAAGAGAGAGAGAATTTCTCTCAGGCCAATGCAGAAAACCTCTCTGTGTACACGTTGCAGGGGTGTCAAAGTCCCTCCTCGAGGGCCGGAATCCAGTCGGGTTTTCTGGATTTCCCCAATGAATATGCATTGAAAGCAGTGCATGCAAATAGAACTCATGCAGATTCATTGGGGAAATCCTGAAAACCCGACTGGATTCCGGCCCTCGAGGACCGACTTTGACACCTGTGCGTTAGAGGGTGAACGATACAGAAATGGCTTCGGAATGGGAGTCTGCTTGCGCATTGACATGGCGCACAGCTTATTAAATAGATGGCAAGTAGGCTAAAGCAAAGAGGTTTTTAAGGGAGCCCAGTGTGAGAAATTTACCACCAGCATTGAAGGGTTTGCTTGCTCTCTGCATCCGGGTATAAGAGGTAAAAGACCCCCCAGTTATTTCCCTTCTTTCCTCTCCTCCCTCCACCTGCACCCATAATTAAAAATACACCAACTACCAAGGATTTTTTCTTTATATCCCCCCATCCCAGTGCAATTTCAACGGTAGCAGTGATGCCCACTTAACTCCTGCCTCCATTTCACTATCTTGGAAAATGACACTGCATCCTGGGATGTGCAACGTGAACCAGTATGCCAAATAAGGAAATGTTTCCCTTATTTGGTAATCTCTGCCCACACTACCAAATAAGGGAAAATTGACCCTGTGCGATATGCATACCATTTTCCAAGGTTGTAAATAAGTAGGAGCGAATGGGCGTTGCTCTTGCCTTTTGAAGGTACACTTGTGGGAAGGGGGTCTGGGGGGTTTGGGAAATGTCTGAAGTGTGGGGGGGGGGGGGCAGTAGACTTAAAGAAAATTCCCTGGTAATGTTGGGGTTAGGGGGGCTGCCAGGCTACTAGGGACATGCTTTTCCTGGTGGTGGTGGTGGGGGATGCAAACCTAGTGGCTTTTTGAAAAGAGATTCCTGTCATTGCATGAGCCAATCACCACCCCACACACTAATAGGAAGGGGGGATATTAGCAATGATCTGTGGATTACTGACACAATTTTAACCTTGACCATTCCTTGACGTACTGAGCTGCAATATATATTTTCATTAATTTCCCAGTAGAAGCCACAAACTCAGCCATGGGTGCCTATCTCTACCATGTGGCTTTCTGCATTTGCTCCTCTGAAATCCCAGCTGCTAGGATCAGCCCAACTAATGCTCACAAGGTGAAGGGATCAGAAGTGCAGATAGCTCTCTGGAATAATTCTGTTTTATTTTGTATCAATGTAGAAGAAGAAGAAGAGGTCTAAAAAGAAGAAAAGCCCAGAATCTCTGTCATTCAGCTCTGACCTTGACAGCTTGAGCTCCATGGTAGGAACTGATGGTGACAAGTTACACACCGGAGAACTTGTGTCCAGCCAAAGAAGCACCGACATGTGCACTGGAGCTACGCCCTGCCAGGAGACCACAATTGCACCAGGAACTGATACGTGTACCAGCCACAACACCTCCATTGGTCAGAACTGTCCCACAGAGGTGGAAGTCTCCCAGTCTTCAACAGGTTCCTCGTTGTCTGCACAGGTGTCTTCTCATCCGTTGGAGGAACAAGAATTGGCCGCAGAAAACCAAAGGAAAGAGCATCAGTCAGCCAGGCCAGTGTCTGTAGAACCCTCTGAGGCTGGCAAAAACCAGGATGTCCACGTTCCTGTTCAGGAGGAAGGGGAACGTCCAGGGGAGACCAAAGACACTAGTGGTGACCCCTCGCCAGTGGCAGGAGTGAGAAAGGAGGATGACGCGGGAAATAATCTGAAACCCGAGAACTCTGCTGACCCACAGAAAGAGAACAGTTTACAAGGCAAGGGCAGGGAGAATCAGAAACGCGGAAAGAGCAAGGGTGAGCATGGAAACGCCACAGCCGCTCCTGAATCAGTGTCCAATACAAAGATGCCCGGGAACAAGAGAGAAGTTCCACGTGAAAAGGCCCAGAAAGATGAAGAGGAGTCTGAGAAGAAGAAGAATGAGCAGAAGAAAGGCCAGGAGTCCAGACGACAGGAGGAGCACTCGGGGGTAAAGGTAACTGGTCAGATGAGGATTCCCTGAAGACATGGGGAGGGGAAGGTCTCTGACATATACGACTCAAACGTCCCCTTCTGAAGGTGCAGGGTAAGGGAGGGTGCTCCCCCCCCTCAACACACACATTTCTCCCTGCACAAACCTTCATCTACAGCGGAGGCTGCATTGTGTGGTTTTAGTTGGGGAAACGTCATAGTTGATGTTGCATGTAAGAACTTGGTGGTGCGGGTAGGGGAGAGTTGTATCCATTGAAGTTTCTGGACCCTCGGTATAGTTATACTGGCATGGGAGCTGTGATCTAGAGCAATGGTTCCCAATCCTGTCCTGGAGGACCACCAGGCCAATCGGGTTTTCAGGCTAGTCCAGGGATCTCAAACTCCCTCCTTGAGGGTCGCAATCCAGTCGGGTTTTCAGGATTTCCCCAATGAATATGCATGAGATCTATGTGCATGCACTGCTTTCAATGCATATTCATTGGGGAAATCCTGAAAACCCGACCGGATTGCGACCCTCAAGGAGGGAGTTTGAGATCCCTGGGCTAGTCCTAATGAATATGCATGAGAGAGATTTGCATATAATGGAAGTGAGAGGCATTCAAATCTGCTCCATGAAAACACAATTGGCCTGGGGGTCCTCCACTGATCTAGAGCAGAGGTTCCCAAACCTGTCCTGGAGGACCACCAGCCAGTCGGGTTTTCGGGATAGCCCTAATGGAATATGCATGGAGCAGAATTGCACCATTATAGTCCAATCTGAAATGTTGTTGTTTTTCCATCTTAATATTTTTATTGAATATCTGTCATTCCATTGTGTTTAACTGGACTTGTTTCTGGCGGAATGGAATGTGATGCATTTGCCACTGGAGACTCGTTCTCATGGCCTTGTAAAAGGGTCCCAGGATGCCCCTATTTAAAGGCCGTCATCTTAGGCATGGAGCAAGTGCCCTCTCCTCTGGTGGCAGCTTAGATGCTTCCAATATCTTTGTATTAATTTTTGATACAAACATGCACAACAGTCTATATAATCCATTTCAGAAAGTATCGACCACGCAGTCCCCATAAAAAACCCCTCCTTCCCATATCCCCAGATCACCTGGATGAGACGTGAAAAGAATCCAGCCCAGATTAAAATAAGATCTTTACCCTTATGATCCCCTCACAACACCCCATTATGTAGATTAGTATAATCACTAGTACCCCCTCTCCCCCCTGAAACTGAGTATACTATTAATTGCTGATAAGCTAGGAAACATTCAGAAACCCACCCCCACACACACACACCAATGCTGAATGTTGGTCACAGTTCATTAAGGACAAGCCTTAAGAAACACGAAATGGTCTCTATTGGAAACAGGACACTAGGCTTAATGGACCTTTGGTCTCTCCCAAGATGGCAACTTTTGTGTTCCTATGAATCTAGGGTTCCCATATGAACCAGAAAATGTTTTTGTGGTTTGGGGCTGTTTTTCACCACCAGAAAATCACAGTAGGCTTGGGGGGGAGGGGAGGGAACGCTAGCTTCAGTCTGGTGGGGTTGGGGTGTGGGAAGGGGCACATGTTGATGGTGGCAGCAAAAGTCACCAGATTGGGAGGGTTTGTAGCCATGTGGGGGGGGGAGACTAATATAAACAGAGACTCCCATTTTGGGCAATTTTTCAATTTACAAAATCATAATCCAAAATATAAAACAGAAAAAGGAACCCAAACTTGGCCAACCCTTGCCCCCCCCCCCCGAGAAAGCATAAAAGCTATGCTCTGCGCATTTTTTTGTTCAGCCGACACTCTTCTCCATTACCCCCACCACCAAGCAACTAATTCAAATGGGTCCATTTGACTTGTGATGTATCAGAAGTTCCTGGAGTTGCTCCAAATCGCGAGTCACTTTTTCTCTTAAAGTCCAATCCCTTAATGTTGGGCTCTCTTCATCAGATGTTATCGCTTCAAAACTCTTGTGTTCAGATTCTTTGGGTTCCACTAGTGGTGTGTATATTCTCCATGCTTTCCCCGTTACTTGGGTCTGATGCCTGTCTCTGTCTCCCTATAGAAGGGTGAACAGGGAGATCAGGAGAACTCGGCAGAAGAGCCGGGAAAAGATGTCCCAGCTAACCAGAAGGAGACGAGCCGGCCGAAAGAGCATGCTCAGAGGTGTGGATTTATTTCTGTTTCAGATTTATAGCCAACTGTTCTTACGGGAGTGGAGTAAATGTAGCGTAACGTACCCAACCTCATTTGAAAACCGTAATAAAATAAATTCACTCCCATATTAAAATGTTGTTTCTTTAATGAACAGGTGAGCAAATTGTCTTGCTTTCTGGTGGGATAAAACATAGGAATTGGCTCTGAGTAGTTTATTTACCTGGATCAGTAGGGAAAAGCTTTGTTTAAGGAGCAAAGGCTGTAGCTTTCTAAGGCTGCAGATGGTTAACTTTGTCTTTGTCATTATCGATAATAATAAATCCCTTAGTAGTGCCTCCGCATGCGCAGTACACCGCCGAGCAGGGAAGCGTCTCAGCGCAGTGGCAGCAGTCCTGACCTGCCAACCCCCCTTTCATTACCCAAAGCAGCAGTGGAAGCGCTGTAAACAGGCTACTCGCAGCAAACTCTGGCAGGGCCTTTCCTCCATCGCATCACTTTGGATGTGGTAGAGGAAAGGCCCTGTTGGGGCTGGCCGCGAACAGCTTGTTTACAGCACTGCTACTGCTGCTTTGTGTAAGGAATGGGGGTCAGGACTGCTGCCGCTGCTTTGGGGCTGGAGCGAGGGAAGAAGGTTGGCGGATCAGGATCGCTGCTGCTTTCGGGCACAGAGGGAGGGAGGAGGGGTTAGTAGGTCAGGACCACTGCTGCCACCTCGGGTAAGTAGTGGAGGTTCAGGAGGCCAAACCCATTCGGAGCGAAGGAGTGCAGATGCGGACCAGATGTGTGTGTGGAGGGTTCATCAGGGTGAAGGGTTGGGGAGGGGAGATGGATGGATGTTAGAGCCTAAGTGTGGAGGGGGAGGGTTTGAAGTGGGGGAGATAAAGTGACCTAGACCATAAATGAGGGTGGGATGGGAGGAACAGATACTGGACCTACAAATGAGGGTAGGGGGTGATAGGGAGAGGAAGAGATTGAGGTGGGAAGGGAGACAAAACTATTTTTATAGTAACTCTCAAGCAACCAAAAACTACAGTTATCCAGTATCTACCAATCCCCATGGATGCCGGATAACTGAGAGTCTACTGTATTTAGGAATATTCAAGGGGGGGGGGGTTGGCAGCTTTTGGGGCAAGCCTGCCCAAAGATTCAGTGCAGTGGTCAGAGAGGAGATAGGTGGGGGAGTCAGGAGCTGCAGAAAGTGGTCTGAGGATACCATTGGGGGGTGGGGTTTGAATTGGTGCAGGCTCTGGTGTTGGGGTGTTGTTGGGTGAAGAGGGTTAAAGTGGCAGATGTTGGAATGGGGAAGGGGCAGGGGAGAGACGACAGAAAAATTGGTCCTGGGGTGGGGGTACAAGAGAAAGGGTAAAAAAAGGAAGAGAAGCTGGGTGGGGGTGGAATATAGGGACAGGAAGGACGGATAGGAATGGAGCTGGGACTGAAAGGGGGATAAATGCAGTGGAGGATTTAAGAGGGCCAAAAGGGTGCAGACGACTAAGGAAATGGTGAAAGGTGAGGTGGTGGGACTGGGATCAGTGGGAGGCGTGGCATGGGTGGGGTCAGGGTCAGGGTAGAGGTGGGGGCTAAAACACTTGTTTATTATTTAATGCACAATTTTTTCTTTCTTTTTTCTGGTGCAGTTTGGTGGAGAGTGGGAATGCGGTTACCGTCTGGTTTCATGCCATTCTCTCAAAGGATTTCAAGTTTGATCCTGACAAACACAGAGTTGTGATCAGGGCAGGGGGAATGAAAGGCTATACAGCTTGGAAAGATGATATCTGCGAGATGAGCGTCACAAGGTAAAGAAGAAGCCTTGTGATACATTGGGGGTTGAAGAAATCACCACGTTAGCGGAGTGTAGATTATACCAGTATTGGGTTTAGAGGGTCTCTTGAGCCTAATATCCTGTATCAAACAGTGACTGATCCGGGTCACAAGCTGTCGCCACAATCCCTGTGGGGTAGACCCATTTTATTTCTGCTCATTCGTACCCCATTCCTAATAGTGGTATGTGGACTTTTCCTCCAGAAATTTGTTCTTCAGGTATGCCATCTGTTTGTTTATTAAGAGAAACAGGAAATGATGATGTAGAAATGTTCTTTATTCTACAAACACTGACGTTCTATGCAGATTCCACCATAGAGCCAGGAAAGAATGTCGTGATGACAACCCAGATATACTAATTACTTTGATTTACATCCTTCAGCAACAAATTTCACAGCTTAAATTTTAAGTTGAGTGAAAAAAATACTTTACAGTGCTCCCCCGCGAATTCGTGGTTTGCGGTCATTTGCGGTATTTTCCGACTATGAAGGGGAGGTAGGAGAGGGCAGCCAGAGCACCAGCGAGTGAAGGAAATCACTCGCTGTATGCTCCAACCGCCTCTTCCTGTACTAAAGTCGGGCCTCACCAATCAAGAGCCATAACCTGTTTTGTGTCCCTTTATTAAAGGGGTGGTGGGTTCCCATTCCCTTGTATCGTTTTGCCTTTCTCTGGATTTTGTTAGTGGTAGGTTGACCAAAACTAAACTAAAACTTAGTTTTACAGACTCGGAGCTCAACTCGGTTTACAATAATGTAAAACTTAAAGGTGCGTTGGGGCCCTAACGCGCGGAATAGCACACGCTAAAATGCCGCACACGCTAAAATGCCACACACGCTAGCCGCTATCGCCTCCTTTTAAGCAGGTTGTAGTTTTTCGGCTAGTACGCGCTAATCCGGTGCGTGTGCTAAAAACGCTAGCGCACCTTTGTAAAAGGAGCCCATAGTACATAAACTTGACAAGGAAAAGTCGACTGAAATAGTTAATTTCCAAAATGTTTAGCAAACAAAAGTTTTCAGAACTTTCCGGAATAAAGCAAAAGAACCTAAACTTCTTCATGTAAGTGGTAAAGCATTCCAGAATTCGGTTAATTTAAAAGCAAAAGAATGACGAAATCTCTTAAAGGTTCTGTTTTTACTACTGAGAGAGGGAAAAGTGTAGTTACTTACCTGTAACGTAGGTTCTCCGTGGACAGCAGGATAGTCAGCCACATATGGGTGTTGTCCCAACACCTCCCAATTTGCGGATAAGCTCCAATAGCTCAGAGAGATTTTTTTGTTTGTTTGTTTTCTCTGAGCATGTGCAGTGCCCGGGCCCCACTGGGCATGCCCGAGCCCTACCCATTTCCCCCTGCTTCCCCCTAATCCCCAGGATGTTCCTAGCTGTGGCCGAGTCGGCCGTTTGGGGAGGCGGGTGGGTTGTGTGGCTGACTATCCTGCTGTCCACGGAGAACCTACGTTACAGGTAAGTAACTACACTTTCTCCTAGGACAAGCAGGATGAGTCAGCCACATATGGGTGACTCCCTAGCCGAGGGATGTACCGACTGGACCTGCGCCTTAGCGCTTTGTGCATCCCTCGCCTGGCTGTGGAGGCCGAGCCGGGCAGGGTAATCAGGCAAAGCAGGTGAAGTTGTGGAAACAAGGATTTAGATAAAGTGCTGTGTTAACTGAGCAATAATACTCACAGAACAGTGAACTGGTCAATGACAATCAATGAACAGTGAGAAACCAACTAGTCAACAGTGACAATTCGTACTTGCATGTGAGAATTCATACTTGCCTATTCCACTTTCAGTCTAGACAGGAGTGCTGGAAGACCTACTTAACTCATAGAACAGCGAAACTGGTCAATGACAATCAATGAACAGTGAGAAAACCAACTGGTCAACAGTGACAATTCGTACTTGCATGTGAGAATTCATACTTGCCTATTCCACTTTCAGTCTAGACAGGAGTGATGGAAGACCTACTTAACTCATAGAACAGCGAAACTGGTCAATGACAATCAATGAACAGTGAGAAAACCAACTGGTCAACAGTGACAATTCGTACTTGCATGTGAGAATTCATACTTGCCTATTCCACTTTCAGTCTAGACAGGAGTGCTGGAAGACCTACTTAACTCACAGAACAACGAAACTGGTCAATGACAATCAATGAACAGTGAGAAAACCAACTGATCAACAGTGACAATTCGTAACTGGTCAACAGTGACAATTCGTACTTGCATATGAGAATTCATACTTGCCTATTCCACATTCAGACTAGACAGGATTGCTGGAAGACCTACTTAACTCACAGAACAGTGAAACTGGTCAATGACAATCAATGAACAGTGAGAAACCAACTGGTCAACAGTGACAATTCGTACTTGCATGTGAGATTTCATACTTGCCTATTCCACATTCAGTCTAGGCAGGAGTGCTGGAAGACCTACTTAATCAATATCTATAACACCCTACTTGATCAGTGTTTGTCGATAATTATAACCCCCTACTTGATCAGTGTTTGTCAAGGCTGTGCTAGTGGTTGCTGTCCCTCCCGGGAGGGAAGAGCCACTTCCAAGACTGCTCGGCCGAATGCATTTGGAGCGTGGAATGCTATGTCGAGGCAGTAGTGCTTGGTGAAGGTGTGCATGGAGGACCAAGTGGCTGCATCGCAGATGTCCCCTATTGGTGTGTGGTGCAGATGAGCCATTGTGTTGGCTATGGTTCTGCGCTGGTGGGCGTTGGCTCCCACCTGCGGTTGATGCTGCGCTTTTCTATAGGTGAAGGGGATGCACTCTTATATCCAGCGCGAGCGCCTGCGTTTGGTGGCCGGAAGTCCTGGTCTGTTTTGGTCGTAGGAGACGAACAATTGAGGCTTGTCTAATCTGCTGCATAGTCAGGGCCCGCACACAGTCCAGGAGGTGTTGCTGAGGTGGCAGTGTGCCTCCCTGTGGGGAGATGTAGAGTGCCGGGAGGCACGCTGAAGCCACCTTCGGCAAGAATCGGGGGTGGGTTCTGGGTACCACCCTGTTCTCATGAGGGAGTGTGTTGGTAGACACGATGGTCAGGGTTTTCCCAGCCAGGAATACAGTATCTGCCTCCCCCAAAGGTTTGAAGGGGTCAAGGTGAGATGATGCGGCCCCAAGTTGAGGTCCCATCCGGGCAGTGGTGGTCTGACCGGTGGGTGCAGATTGGACAGTCCCTTCATGAAATTTTGTGATTCCTGGATGCCTCGACACTGATCTGTTGTCTAAGCCAGTGTTTTTCAACCTTTTTTGGGCAAAGGCACACTTGTTTCATGAAAAAAATCACGAGGCACACCACCATTAGAAAATGTTAAAAAATTTAACTCTGTGCCTATATTGACTATATATAAAGTAATTCTCTTGAATAGGAATCAAATAAACACAAAGAAAGTATTTTATAATTACTTTATTATGAAATATTAAGTAAACAGAATAGTGAAAAATTATAAAATACTTTATTCAGTGCGAAACCTGGGCCTGTTTGGCTGAACACAAAGCTGATATTCTGGCTGGAATCGAAGAAAGACACACACGTAGCTCTTCGTCAACAGCTCTCAGTCTCTCTCTGTATTTGGTTTTTATAGCATACAAAAATAGACAAATATACCCTCCATCCTTTTTATTAAACCACAATAGCAGTTTTTAGCGCAGGGAGCTGCGCTGAATGCCCAGCGCTGCTCTTGACGCTCATAGGCTCCCTGCGCTAAAAATCACTATTGCGGTTTAGTAAAAGGTGACCATATTGTAAAATATAGACAGCAGATATAAATTCAGAACTGTGCATAGTAAGTGAAGGGAAGTTTTCATCTCTGGGAATTTACCCAGTTAACTATTAAGTTATTTGGGCAAATTCCTTTGAAAACTGTGGTAATACTGCCTCCACTTTGCTAAATTTAAAATAAAATCATTTTTCCTACCTTGTCTGGTGATTTCTGGTTGCACTTTCTTCTTCTGACTGTGCATCCAATCTTTCTTCCCTTCTATCAGCCTGTATGCTTTCTCACCTCCACACCTCATTCCCTCCCCCAACTTTTTCTTCCTCTCTCCCTGACCTTTCTTTCTTTTTTTCTGTTTCTCTTCTTTCCTTCTGTTTCCCTGCCTGCCCCCTTTCTTTCTTTCTTTCTTTCTCCCTGCCGTTCTCCAAGCCACTGCCACTGCCATCGGGGAACAGGACCCACCAATGGATAACAGGCCCCAAAGCCGACGCTGACGCATGCTCTCCCTGACGTCAATTCTGCAATCGGAGAGGAAGTTCCGTCCAGCCAGGCAGCGATTGGCTGGCCCGAACTTCCTCTCCGACTGCAGAATTGACGTCGGGGAGAAGAAGACTTATCGGCTCGATTGATTAGATCGCCAAGACAAAGTGAGTCCTGGATGATCGACTCACTTTGCCTTGGTGAGCTACTGGCGCCCCTGCCTCGGGCCCCCTGTCAGCTCCGGGCCCCTGAATGCAGGACTGGTAGTACTGCCCTGATGGCGTCCCTGCGGCACACCAGGCAACATCTCGCGGCACACTAGTGTGCCGCGGAACAGTGGTTGAAAAACACTGGTCTAAGCCAGCGTGGTATGCCGCGATTTACTTAGGTGGACCTTGATGGAAGTGGGTTTTAGGTCCCCCTGAGATAAGCTCATTATGTACTGCAGGATGTCCGGTATGGGGCAGTTGTAGGGGTCTCGCTGTGTGTCTGTGCACTGGTAGCGGAACCTTCTACCCTTCAACCCATAGCGTTTTCTGGTTGAAGGTCTTCTGGCTGCCATAAGAGTGTGCTCCACGTCTTGTGGTAGGTTCATCCTCTCCTCATCCATGCGGTCAGGGCTAAGGAACACAGATCATGGTGGAGGGTAAGGTTCCCGCATTGTGTAATGAGAACTGCACTGATCGGGAGGGGGGGAGGTGGGTGAACCGCTATCCCTTGCCGGAACGGGAACCATGGTTGCAGGGGCCCGAACAGGGCAATCATGATCACCGTTGCTCTGTCCTGAAGAATCTTCTGCAGGACTTAGGGTGTGGCGGGTAGGCATATAAGAGTCCGTGGTTCCAACTCACAGACAGACCGTCGGGGCTGAGACGGCGATGGGTTGATCTCTTTGCGCAGAAGGTCGAGTATTTTGAGTTCGGTTTGGTTGCAAACAGGTCGATGCTCGGTGTGCCCCAGGTGCTGAAGATCTTCTTCATTGCCGCTGGGTTGAGACACCACTCATCGGGATCCAGCTGGTGGCTGAGTCTTTCTGCCAGGTCGTTCTGCTCCCACAGGAGGTAAGTTGCCTGGATGGGGCATTGAATGGAGTTGGAGAACTCCCACATGTGGCAAGCTTCCTTGCATAGCGAGGTTGACCCTGTCCCTCCCTGTTTATTGATATAGTGCAAGGCCACCTGGTTTTCTGTTTGGGTGAGGACTACCCTGCCTGTTTGAAGGTTTCGAGGGCATTCCCTATGGCCCTGAGCTCCAGTAGGTGGGTGGTCAGAGGTTGGGTACACTGGTCCCAGTGATGTCTGAGGTGCCCTTTCAGGGATCTCATGAGTAGTCTGGTGTGCTGCACAACAAAGACCGGAGCGTGCTGACGATGAGCTGCTGGCAGGGATGCACTGGGCCAGGGATGTCATGGCGTCGATCTGGTAGTCCCGTAGGACGGCCTTGGTCTGCGTGGTGTCGATGACTGCCAAGATGAACAATATCCCCTGGGTGGGTATCAGGTGGGATTTCAGGTAGTTGATGAGGAACCCCAGTTCTTGGAGGAGGGTTAAGATGGTTGACGGGGCTGCCAGCTGTCGAGATAAGATAGGACGCGCACCCCTTGAAGGCGAGGATGTGCCACTGCCACGCACTTTGTGAACGCTCTTGGAGCCGTTGAGAGTCCAAGGGGCAGGACCTTGTATTGGAGGCGTCTGTCTTGGCTTTAGAAGCGACGATGCCTCCTGTGGGCTGGGTGCATGGGATACTAGCCAATACTCGGGCTGTAACAGGGCCAAGACTGTACCCAGAGAGTGCATCTGGACCTTGTGTATGCACCTGTTGAGCTTGCAGAGATCCAGGAACGAGCGTTGTCCTTGTCCATGGTGACGCGGGGGTTCCTGGAGTAGAAACCCCTTGGTGATCTCCTCTGTTCATCACTGCCTCTATTGATTCTGCCGAAGCAGGTCCTCTCCTTGCTGCAGGAAAATTGGGTCGTCAGATGAAGGGTGCCCCGCCCACTCGGGGGGGGGGGGGGGGCGGGAGTGGAGACGAATTTGGAATCCCTGCTTGATGCTGAGGTCCCACTGGTCGATGGTGATCCTGGGCCAAGCCTTCGCAGACAATCTGATCCTGCTGGGCCGGAGGGTGGTCAAGGTTCTGTTTTTGTCTTGGGGAGAGGGCTGCCCTTGGATGCCCCTGCCCCTCGGGTGGTGCTTGTTTGCGTAGCAGTTATGTTACTGTTGCGAGCGCTGGGGCACAGACTGCTGCCAGTGTGGACTGGCTCAGTAGTGAGCTGGAGTCCCTATTTTATTTTATTTATTTATTTCCTCTCACTGGGCTCCTGATAAAGCTGCATCTGGAACTGGAGCGCAGCAATTCATGCGCTCAGCATTGCGCCCTCGAAGGTCTTTTTCCCCGTGGAAACCAGGGTTTTTCAGGTCCTTCCCTGACGGGAGTTGGAGGGGGGGGGGTCGTGCTGCCCTGTTTCTCCTAAGCTACCGCAATGTCCATATATGGCTGCTGCGGGTTGTCGAATCCCTGGGCTGGAAAGATCTGGTACTTCAATCCCAGTCTCCTTGATGTTGGTTGCCCTGAGGAGGGAGTCAGCCAAATCTTGTCTCTGCAGTCCAGGAGGTTCTTGTGGACTGGAATCGCCTCTGCCTGCGTGAAGTACTGGTACTGGTAGTTCAGGCCTTGTAGTACTCTGTCTTGGGTACTTGTTGTCCACCCACGTGGATCTTGAGAAAGGCTGTGAGTTTCTGGAGGGATTTGGGGTGAGTCCTCGTTTGTGGGTTTTTTTTTTTTTTTTTTTTAGTAAATATTTATTTATTTATTTTTGTGGGTGGTGACTCGGGGCGTGGCTGGAGGCTGGTGTGTAGCTTGTTCCTCCGTTGCTTGGGTGCATGGCATGCTGCTGGACCGCGCCATGTTGTTGTGCGTGGCTCCCTCTAAAGGGGGGCATTGTGGGGAATGTAGCCCACTGAGAGAGGAGTGGGTCAGCAGGAGGATTAACTGTGGCTGCTGGTCCCACCCCTGGTAGTTCGCAGGTTCATGTGCTGCTCCACTTGACTGGTTGGGTGGCTCCATGTACCCCACCGCCCTTCTCTGTCCTTCTTGAGAGGGGGGGGAGAGCCTGCAGAGAGGAGGCAGGATGCACCCCTTCATCTGTGCCAGTACTCCTGGCTGCGTTTCCCACTGTGCCTGGGGGCAGAGAAAGAGGAGTGATAATGCCTCTTGAGTGGGTTTCTCCTGCTGTACCGTACAGCGCTGCATATGCCTTTCAGTGCTATAGAAATAATGAATAGTATCATAGTCCCTCATGCTAGCTGGAAAAGCACTCTGCCTAGGTTTTATGAAGAGCAAACAGCTTTTTAGACTGAGGAGTTTCAAACCCCCACCTTTGGAGAGGCATGGTGTGACATGCCGCATCTCTGATGATATCAGCACCCTGCTGAGAAAGGCAGACTCCTCGTTCCCAACATGAGAGGGGGAGGGGGGTGCGGGTTGGGAGAGGTGTGAATTGCAGACTCTGCAGGACCCCAAGAGGGAAAGAAACATCGAGTTGTTGTTGTTTTTTTTTGAGCATGTCCTTTACAAGCTGAACTCTGGGGCAGCATGTCTCCTACTGGGGGGAGAGGTCTGCAGGTCCCCTCCAAGGGAAAGAAGCATGGGAGATTCTTTCTCCTTAAATTCAGATTGGGAGGAGGGTGGGGCAGAGCCCTCAGGGCTGCAACAGATTATCAGAGGTTTTCCCAAAAACAAGCAGATAGGACTTACCTTTGAACCCCGATCGGCTCCCTGCAGAGGCTGGCTGTACGCGGCAGCATGCAGTCTGGAGGGCGAAAGCCCCGATCTGTTGCTTGCAGAGGCTGTGGATTTACGCAGCAGCATGCGAGACTCCTATCAGCTGCCCTGCAGAGGCTGGCTGTACGTGGTAACATGCAGGGACTCCTGGAGAGATCTCTCGGTCTGGCGAGACTCCTATCGGCTGCCCTGCAGAGGCTGGCTGTAAGCAGCAACATGCAGGGACTCCAGGAGATATTTCTCTACCCCCGCTGCTGCATTCCGATGAGGATGGCTGCTGGAGGAAGATTCTCGGGCCTCACTTCTCTTCATGAAGTCTCTCAGTGCCCTCTTCCTTAGCTTGCGTGCACGTGGTGACATGTGCACACAATGCAAGCAACACGGAAACCTCGAGCGCCGGATCCAATCAGTAGGCGCACAATTCATGAGGATCCAGTGTGTTTATCCTCCTCCTGCATCCCAGTTGTTTCTTTAGATGATTCAGGCATCTTCAAGTTGATGAGTAGAAAAGTTGTAATGGAGAGCTGTAGAAAATCCGACCGATGGGAACAGGCGGAAACTAAAGACTGGGGATTAGGGGGAAGCAGGGGGAAATGGGTGGGGCTCGGGCATGCCCAGTGGGGCACTGCACGTGCTCAGAGAGAGAGAGAAAAAAAAAAATCTCTCTGAGCTATTGGAGAGCTTATCCGCAAATTGGGAGCTGTTGGGACAACACCCATATGTGGCTGACTCATCCTGCTTGTCCTAGGAGAATGTAAGTTTTAATTTTGGAGAACTTCTGGCAAGATGAGATCTAGGAACATTCCAGTCTAAAGGAATCAAAGCTGCGAAAATGCCAAATAGGATCTTAAATACACTTCAATTGAATTCTGAGATACACTGGAAGCCAATGTAATTCCTTGAGTAGAGGAGTAGAGGAATTTACTCTTACCAAAAATAAGTTTAGCTGCAGTGTTCTGAATTAATTAAAGTCGCTGCAGACTGACCTTTGAAAGACCCAAATACACTGAATTGCAGTAATCCAACCTTGACAAAATGATTGATTGAACCAATACAGAGAAGTGTTCTTGGTGAAAGAGTGCTCTCACTCTTCTCAGAGCACGGAGATTTAAAAAACACTTTTTAATAAGCTAGTTTAGTTGGTCCTTAAATGTAAGTGAAGAATCGATAAGAATACCTAATATTAACGAGGAAAACTCACACTCTACTCCTGTTGTCACTCCATGGAATTACAATATTCTATGGCTTTATTCTTTCTTCCTTTGTGATTGAATAATTTCTAACATCTTGCTTGCTTTTTTATTTGCCGTTGCAGACTGAGCTGAGCATTCCAGGGTGTTAATAACTCTTTTGATCTTTTTCCTGGGAGGTGATTCTTCCTCAGAACCAGGTGGCATCTTGTACATTTGGGATTCTTCCCTGAATCTCACTTGTCCACATTATACTTTATCTACCATTTAGGTTCTCGGTATCCCTGGTCTCTGCAATTTCTCACAAACAATTTATTTTTCTTAATATGATTTTTATTGGATTTTTAAAAAAGATACAAGCTGTAGCAATAATATGCTTTCATCCATAATATACAGTAAATTGTACAGCTGAGTAATGACAGTGAATTATACGAACCAAACATAGAATTAAACATCAAATAACAGTAAAAGTTAGTTGCAACTTATCAAATTAAAAGTATTTGGAACAAGAGAGAAAAATTTATCAAATTTGGATCATTTTTTATTATATTTGTAATTAACTAGTAAAGATAAAGATAAAAATCCTAATACTTCCGAAATAATAGTATAGTATGCCATCAGACATTAGAGTTGCTCTTCCAGTGTTGGATAATCAGTTTTAAAGCTACAGAGACTAAACAATTCTACAATGAAAGATTACATGACAAAACTAAGCATTTCCAAATAATGGATTTATTTAACAGTCTATTATTTTATAAAATCTTCATAGTTTTGGTCAACACACCAATCCAGAATCGAAAACATTGGCCTTCTTTTAATAAGCCATGGCAGAGGTCTTCACCATGGCCCAAAATACAAAACGCTCAGACACCCACAAGAATTCCATGAGCATCCAGTGCTCCAGGCCATGGCAGAAATCTCCATCGGGGCTCAGCAAAAGCAGGGGATTGTTACATTCAAAAATCATATGTTTGAGAGATCCCTTTGCACTGTTACAAGACTAGCAAAGATCATTTGGGCATAGCCCACATTTATTTAATCAGGGACTTCCTTAGACTCCTCCAGTGCAGGTGATCGAGGCACGCAGCATCCCAGACTTCAAGAACAAATGGGATACCTATGTGGGATCCCTACGAGGGTCATGCCAAGGGATAGGGTCACTAGGGTATAGACTTGAAAGAGCAGGTCAGTAGAGTGGCAGTATAATTACAATTATACTTAAGGGGGTCAGTAGACTTAAAGGGGTGGGTCAATAGAGTGGGCAGACTTGATGGGCTGTAGCCCTTATCTGCCGTCATCTTTCTATGTTTCTAAGGAAGTCCCTGATTGGCTGAGGCACCATGGGCCCCTCCCAATGGAGGAGCCCAAGGTGCCTCAGCCAATCAGTGCCTTAGGCCCCTCCCCATGCATCAGATTATGCATCGGTGCGTGGCCTAAGGCCAGTATCGCTGCAGAGGCAGGAGCAGGAGGACTTTGGGCTTCCTCCTGCTCAAGAAGATGATCATGGGAGGCCTCAGGAGCAGGAGGGACTGGCACCCCTCCTGCTCCCAACAGTTCTAAAGGTATGGGGAGGGGGTGGGCAGGGCCTGGCCAGCCGGACAGCCTACTACAGGGAGGGAGGTGGGCTGGGCCCGGCCAGGTGGTGTTTAAGATGGCAGGAGGGAGTTGGCTTCTCTCCTGCCTTGTGTTGGCGGGGCATCGGCGCGCAGAGCATTTTTTAGGGGTTTGGGGAGAGAGGCGGCACTTTGGGTGTGGGCTTTTTAAAATTTTAACCAAGCAGTTATTTTACGTTTGTAATACCTGCAAAATATCTGCCCGATTAAAATAAAAAATAATAAAAAAAGCTGTCAGAAGCCCGGACAGCAGTGACAGGAGGTTCCTTCTCCTGTCACTACTGTCAGGGTCTGCGCATGCTCCAGGATTGCTCTCTAGCGATCCGTGCTGTAGGAGGGGGGGGTGTGTGTCAACGACCATCCCCATTTGCATGCAGGACTTTTGTGAATTTGTCAGCCTGCATGCAATCAGGAACGGTTCTGAGATACAATCGGGGTTTAGTGAATCCGGGCCTATGTTTCTATAACCATAAAGCTCTATGACCTCACAATGCAGGTGGAAAGAGCCTTAACCAATAGGAAGAGGAGTTGCAAATGTTAAGAGCCTTAGCCAATAGGGAGAGGAGGAGATTGTGGATGCTGCGGATGGGCCATTTGGCCTTTATCTGCCATCATGTTTCTATAACCATAAAGCTCTATGACCTCACAATGCAGGTGTAAAGAGCCTTAGCCAATAGGAAGAGGAGGAGGAGATAGTGGATGCTGCGGATGGGCCATTTGGCCTTTATCTGCCATCATGTTTCTATAACCATAAAGCTCTATGACCTCACAATGCAGGTGTAAAGAGCCTTAGCCAATAGGAAGAGGAGGAGGAGATAGTGGATGCTGCGGATGGGCCATTTCTATGGTTGAAAGACAGAAAGCAGAGAGTAGGTTTAAATGGTCAATATTCTCAATGGAGAAGGGTAAATAGTGGGCTTCTATAATCACTCAAAACCCCTTTTCACAGCTCAAATTATATCAATTCAAAAACAAGCTATGGATGTGTCTATTGAATCAAACAGGTACAGGTACTCCTGCTTGGCGCTGATTGGCTTCCTGAATGGCTGTGGCGAGTCTCGTGAGAATTCGCAGGAGCCATTCAGGAAGCTGCTCAGTGCTGAGCTCGGTACTGCTGAAGCCAGAGCTCACGGCAGTGACCGACCGGTTTAGCAGCATGGCAGGAGCGCAGAAAAGCTCACTCCTGCCTGCTACACCTCTGGACCACCAGGGATTCCAGGTAGGCGGCAGAGAGGAGGTACAATGGACAGGGCAGGGAGTGGGAAATGGTGCCGGACCTGGTGGCCTGGCGGAGGCCTGCGATATTTGGGGGGGAGGTGGCTGGGCGCTGGCCTGAATTTAAACCGAGACCCCCCAATTTTTGGCCCCTAAATCTCTGTTTATATTTGAGTATTTATGGTATTTACTTAGCTTAATTGGAAATTTCTCATGCCTCTGCTTGACCTCCATGTTTCCTTTACAATGTGGCTTCCTTCCATTTCTTTGAATCTGCAGCTGGCTGTTTAAAATGCATTTGTTTTTGTCTCTTATTGTTTTGTATTGTACAAACTAGGGCTTTCACTCTTTCTCTCGCCCCTTTGCTGATTTCGCATCATAATTACTGCTCCGTCTTCAGAATAGCGGTCTGCTGGGATTTTGGAATTTATCAACATATAATACCATTATTCAAAACATTTATGCATATAATCAGTATGTGAATATTAACAGCTGCTTTATGGAGAATTGGGCCCTATGTTTTCTGATTACCCTCCCCCCCCCTGAGTGTTAAAAAATGATTCCTTGAAAGTACCAGAGTGCAGAGCAACAAAGAATCAAAGGGTAAGAAGCGGTGGAAGGTTTTGTTATGAGGAGGGCTGGAAAGCTGATCTGCTGTTTTGGACTTTTCTTTGTTTTACACTCAGGGACCTAAAAAATCATGGATTTCTTCTGCAAGGCTGCGCCTCCATTTCCAGGGAGTGTATGGAGAAAAGCATTCCTTACAAATACTGTATTATAAGGGACAAGAAAGTGGATTATGAGTATATCTACAAACCCGATGTCGCAGAAGGGATTCATGTGGACCGCTGTTTGTTCATAAAGTCCAAATTGCTTGTTGATAAAGGTAAGAGGTGCTTGCTATAATCGGCACAGGCTTACGGATGGGGTTTGACATGTGGGGTGGGTTTAATTTCATTTTAAATTGCCTCGCAATATATGCAGTGACAGAGTTGGATGTAGCTGTTCCTGAGGCATAGTTTTTATAGTGCTAGCGTGGGGTAGAGTTGTATATAATATTAATAATATTCTGTACATTCGACGGTTTACAGAGTAAACACACACATTGACACCTGCTGGTGACATTTACACGTTACAGGGATGGGCTCTGGGAACCTATTTCATAGAAGCACATAGGCATCTGTCTTGCATAGATGTTGGGCAAATGGCGGTGAATAGTGTAAAGAATTTTCCCTCTGTAAACCATGAGTTATATGTGACAATGGTTGTTAAGAAGTTTTTCCACATGTACCAGTGGCAAATAATTAGCCCCACAAGTGGGTATTATCCTGATGGTGCCAGACCAGATCGTCTCTCCCATAGCCCAGCAAAGTCTAGACCAGGGGTTCATAACCTGGGGTCCATGGATGTGTTTCAGGGGGTATGTGAGGGTTAGATAAAATAACATTTATATTCACTATACAGCCCAGTGGGTTGTTGGTTTTTTTGGGAGGGGGGGTTGTTTTAGATTTTTTTTTTTTTTTTTACTTTAAAATTTATTCCATTGTGTATGACAATCCAAAGCTCGATAAATAAAGTACATTATATTCATTGCATGCAAACTTGTGTTTATGTGAATATTTCTGGGGAAGGGGGTCTATAGCTTTCATCAGATTCTTAAAGGGGTCCGTGACTCAAAAAAAGAAAAGACCAACTGGGCATTCACGAGTGACCAAAGCCCCTCCTGTTCTCATTCTGAAACACTACAGCCTGCCTTCAGCCTCTCTAGGGTCCCAGACACCTCCCAGCATTTAAAGAGCCTTTTCAAGAAGCCAATAATGGGATGTTTTTGTCGTCATGAAATCCTAGGCCTCGGATCCAGCACCCATGGGTCTTCATGCTCTCAAATAGGAGTGATTGCCAGATCTCCCCAGCACAGTTTTCAAAGAGATTTACCAAAGTCTGTTGCAGACTTCCTAAAACAATTCCTGCATGTAAGCATCAGCAAGGGTATAGTTTGTTTAAATTGATTTGAGTCCAGTTATCCGCCGTTCTGAGCAGATTACAGATCAAACATAGGAATAAGTTACTTCATAATACAACTTACAATAACAAAGGATTATACAAAGCAAAAATGTAAAATAACACCATTATCTCAACAATTTTATATTGAAAATTAATTTAAATCAAAACACCGAGTTAAGAATTGCAACTCATAAGAACATAAGAAGTGCCATCTCCGGATCAGACCTACAGTCCATCAAGTCCGGCAATCCGCACACGCAGAGGCCCTCCCAGGTGTACACCTGGCATAATTTGTAGTCAACCTAAAACTAGTCACCCCAGCAGTATACAATATTATCATAAGGGTTAATCTAGAATACCGCTAATACCAGACAATACACATCAGTATTGTTAGCCCGACAGACTTGAAGGACTATGGCCTCAGAATCGGAGCCTACGCACAGCAGTGAAAATCAGAGACTGAGGATAATCCGCGTAGTACTACAGCTCCTGCTCCAATCATTGGCCGATGTATATATTTTTTAAAATAATTTTTCTAAAGCATTTCAATAAAGCTAAACCCTATACCCCGAACTTTAGAAACTTTTCCAGGGATACTGTGTATGTGTAAAAGCCAGGATTTGAAAAAATAGACCAGAAAGACTTATCTTGTTACTGATTTGTCTTTAAAAATAGATTTGGTCACTAGTGTCTGTTTGCCGACGCGGCCAGCGTTTCGTGGGAATTTTAAACATCCGCTGCGTCAGGGCCACCAGGACATTCAAAATCACAGGCCGAGTGGTCAAAATTTGTGACCGAGTGAACTGAACGAGCCTGTGATTTTGAATGTCCTGGTGGCCCTGACGCAGCGGATGTTTAAAATTCCCACGAAACGCTGGCCGCGTCGGCAAACAGACACTAGTGACCAAATCTATTTTTAAAGACAAATCAGTAACAAGATAAGTCTTTCTGGTCTATTTTTTCAAATCCTGGCTTTTACACATACACAGTATCCCTGGAAAAGTTTCTAAAGTTCGGGGTATAGGGTTTAGCTTTATTGAAATGCTTTAGAAAAATTATTTTAAAAAATATATACATCGGCCAATGATTGGAGCAGGAGCTGTAGTACTACGCGGATTATCCTCAGTCTCTGATTTTCACTGCTGTGCGTAGGCTCCGATTCTGAGGCCATAGTCCTTCAAGTCTGTCGGGCTAACAATACTGATGTGTATTGTCTGGTATTAGCGATATTCTAGATTAACCCTTATGATAATTTGTAGTCACACATATCCTTCTATGCCCCTCATAAGGAGATGTGCATCTAGTTTGCTTTCTAGGACGGTCGATTCCGCAATAATCTCGTTGGGGAGAGCATTCCAGGTGTCCACCACTCTGCGTGAAGCAGAACTTCCTGATATTCGTCCTGAACTTGTCCCCCCTCAGCTTCATTCCGTGTCCTCTTGTTCGTGTCAAATTGGACAATGTAAATAGTTTTTTCTGCTCTATTTTGTCGATTCCTTTCAGTATTTTGAAGGTCTCGATCATATCCCCTCGCAGGCTCCTCTTCTCAAGGGAGAACAATTCCAGTCTCATAAGTCGATCCTCGTATTCCAGTTTCTCCATACCCATTACTAGCTTTGTTGCTCGCCTCTGCACCCTCTCCAGCAGTTTTATATCCTTCTTTAGGTTGGGAGACCAGTGTTGGACGCAGTATTTCAAGTGGGGTCTGACCATTGCTCTATAAAGCGGCATTATGACCCTCTCCGATCTACTCATGATTCCCTTCTTTATCATGCCCAACATTCTATTTGCTTTCTTTGCTGCCACCGCACATTGTGCTGACGGCTTCAGGGTCCTCTCTATCAGTACTCCAGGTCCTTTTCTTGTTCACTCTTACCCAGAGTTGCACCTGACATTCTATACTCGTGTTCCTTATTCTTACTGCCTAAATGCATTACTTTGCATTTCTCCACGTTGAACATCTGCCATTTCTCTGCCCATTCTCTAACTGATACAAGTCGCTGTGGAGTTCCTCGCTATCTTCCTGTGATCTGATTGCCCGGCATAGCTTTGTGTCGTCTGCAAACTTGATGATCTCACTGGATGTTCCTTCTTCCAGGTCATTGATACAAATATTAAATAGGATCGGCCCAAGAACCGAGCCCTGGGGTACACCACTAGTCACTTTCTCCCAGTCGGAGAACTTCCCATTTATGCCTACTCTCTGCTTTCTATTTTCCAGCCATTTGCCTATCCACCTTTGTATATCTCCCTCTATTCCATGGCTTTGTAGTTTCCTGAGAAGTCTTTTGTGTGGAACTTTGTCGAATGCTTTCTGGAAGTCCAAGTATATTATGTCCACCGGCTTCCCACTATCAATTTGTTCGTTCACAGTCTCAAAAAATTGAAGTAAATTCGTTAAACATGATTTCCCTTTCCTGAAGCCATGTTGACTAGGTTTCATCAAGTCGTATGTATTCAAGTGCCGGACTATGCTATCCTTGATGAGTGCTTCAACCATCTTTCCAGGGACAGACGTAAGGCTCACAGGTCTGTAGTTGCCCAGTTCTCCTCTTGATCCTTTTTTGAAAATTGGCGTGACATTCGCTATCTTCCAGTCGTCCGGTATCTGTCCAGTTCTGATTGTCAGGTTGGCAAGTTTTTGCAATAACTCTCCGGATTTCAACCTTCAATTCCTTTAAGACTCTCGGGTGAATTCCATCCGGTCCAGGGGATTTGTCATTTAAGTTTGTCGATCTGGTAGTATATCTGGTCCAAGTCCACTTCAACTGTGGTGAGGCTGTCTTCTATTACTCCTCTAAACACTTTCACTGCTTCTGGTATTGTTGCAGTGTCCTCTTTCGTAAAGACAGATGCAAAGAAGGAATTTAGTTTGTCTGCAATTTGTTTATCTTCCTTGATGTACCCCTTTCTTCCCTGGTCGTCCAGGGGTCCCACTGCCTCTTTTGCGGGTTTTTTCCCTTTCACGTATCTAAAGAAGGGCTTGAAGTTTTTGACCTCTTGCGCTATTTTTTCCTCATAATCCTTTTTGGCATCCCTCACCACCTTGTGACATTTCTTATGATCATCTTTATGTTTATTCCAAGCTTCGATTGTTTTCATGTGTTTCCATTTTTTTGAAAGAGTCCTTTTCTTTTATGGCTTCCTTCACCTGTCTGGTAAGCCATGCCAGTTCTCCTTTGCCTTTTGTTCTCCGTTCTTTGGCAATCCGTGGAAAGTAGAGATTTTGTGCTTCTGTGATAGTATTTTTCAGTAGGGCCCATGCCTGGTCTACCATTTCAAGTTTGTCCACCTTTTTCTTGAGTCGTTGTTCTACCATGGCTCTCATGCGATCATATTTACCCTTTTTAAAGTTTAAGGTTGTGGTTAAGGTTTTGGTACGTTTCCCTTTCCCAATGTCAAGTTTAAAGTTGATCACATTGTGATCGCTCGTCCCCAGCGGGACCGTGACTTCTACTTCTTTTGTCGGTCCCATGAGGCCATTTAGGACCAAGTCGGCGTTGCCTCTTGTCGGCTCTTTTACCATTTGTTCCAGGAAGCAATCCCCTAGCGCCTCCAGGAACTTTGCCTCCTTGCCGCAGTTGGAGGTTCCTAGTTTCCAGTCTATCCCCGGGAAATTGAAGTCTCCCAATATTATTACATTGCCTGTCTTGCATTCTTGTTTGATTTCCTCTATCATTTCCGAGTCAGTTTCCTCCGCCTGTCCTGGGGGACGATAGTAAAGGCCAATTTTGTGTCTGCGCCATTTTGACTAGGAATCTTGATCCAGAGGTTATTTCAGCTTCTCTTTCATTTCCGTCATAGCCACTCCAACAGATTCTACTTCCTGAACATATAGGGCAATAGCTCCACCTTTCTGCCCTACTCGATCTCTTCTGTATAGCTTGTATCCTTGTAGTACTGTCCCAATTGTTTTCTTCATTCCACCATGTTTCTGTTATGCCAATGATTTCCAATTTATCATGTCTTGCTATTGTCTCTAGTTCCCCCATTTTGTTTCCTAGACTTCTAGCATTCGTATACACACATTTGAGTTCTCTTCGTGTTACCTTTTTGGACTTTCTACTCTTGGCTGTCCCTACTGTTTCTTTCACGGTGTCCTTTACCGCTCCTGGTGTTGTCTCCCTTGTTTGCTGTGTGGTCGTTCCCTCCTGTGTCCGAGTTGTCCCTTCCTGCCTTATCTCCCTTATTTGCTGTGAGGTCGTCCCCTCCTGTGTATGAGTAGTAGCCCTTGGTTTCTTCGTCGGGGCATCATGTCGTCCGTGCCATCGACTGGTGGTCGACTGTCGGCTTTCCAGGAACAAGAAGAAATGGTAATAATATTATTTAATAGTAGAGATGCAGATTAAATAAAAACTGGGAGGAGAATTAAATCTGAGATCAGAGATGGAGGCTGACCGAGTTTTGGTTCCATCTTTTGTGCTGAAAATGGCCTAAAATCTACGTTCAGCTTTGTTTCAGTTTTGGCCATAAATGCCAAATCATGTACAGCTGAACTGAAACATTTTGTCCTGTACCATGTAGTTCTCCTCCTCTCTCTACTCCACATGATCCTCAAGTCACTCCAGTCCCAAAATGGCTGCCAGGACCTCAGTGCCAATCTTGCAAGACTGGCACAGAAAGTCGTGGCAACTCTTTTGACTGTGCTCCTGCCCTCTAAGACACTAGACCAGGGTGATTCCGTAGGTCCAAGGGAAGGGGTTGTGGATGGTTTTGGGAGGGAGGTGGCTTCTTTGTTTCTGGAGGATGGGGGAGAGAAAGGAAGTTGATTTGCTTTGGTTCTGGGAGTGGAGGGAGGGATGGATTGGGGGGGCTGTTTGCTTTCGGGTACTGGCCATTTTCAGAGTGGCAAATTTCAGTCATAGATTTGGTTTTACTCACCCTCTAATCAAAGATACAACCCACAGCAAGACATGTACTGGGTTTGTTGCAGTTTTCCGGCTCTTGCTGCATCTGGCAATGTGGAGCCGAAGTTTCATCTATCGTTCTGTGGCTTTCTTCAGGGTATGCTGGGAAGTCTGTAGTTTTTGTATTTATATAGAGAAGTGGGTCCTCAAAACTAATTGGTTGGGGCTTAAGGTGAATGAGGCAGGAAAGTCCATTGGTCACTAATTTGAATTTTGGTGGGAAAGTCCGTTGGTCATAAATTTTGAATTTTGGCAGGAAAATCTGTTGGTCTCTTCTCGCCCCCCCCCCCCCCCCAATTGAATGCTAAATTCTCTGAGGCAAGAAAGACTGTTGGTCTTTAAACTAATGAGTCACCTTGAACCCCAGCCAATTGGGTTTGAAGACCTACTATATGTCAAGACAAACTTCAGATCTCACAGTACACTGTGAAGAAATATCGGTTCTACCCAACCAGATTCAGAACAACCTGGAAAATTGCAACAAGCCTGATGCCAGCCGCAGAAGCTTAAGAGAACATGTACTGGGTTATCTTGGGCTTTCCCTATTGTGTCCCAGAAGAGGATTTGCTCTGCTCACATGCCTGGTCTTCAGAAGCCACTCGCCTTTTTGACTTTAGGTTGTCAGAAAGAGGTAACTGGTCCCGAAGAGACTGTGTATTATCCCAGGACAAGCAGGCAGCATATTCTCACATGTGGGTGACGTCATCTACGGAGCCCCAGCGCGGACAGCTTTTCAAGCAAACTTGATTGAAGTTTCAAGTTTGCTACACTGCACCACGCATGTGCATGCCTTCTTGCCCACTAGAGGGCGCATCCCACCTCGTGGTCCTCAGTTCAGTTTTTTCTGCGGAGCCAGAAGCCCTGTGGAAATTGAGCTCTGCTCTTTTTTGCCTTCTGTCGCCGCGTCCGGTGAATTTTGATCGGTCGCTGTGCTGTACTTCGTTGGTTTTTGTTGTTTTGATTGTTCGTATACAAAAAAAAAAAAAGGTTTATTTTCGTTCAGCTCCGGGGGCTCCCGTGAGCCGCGGCCGAGGCCGACCTTGCTTTCGGCCGGGTCGATTTTTCATGTCCCGTCCCTTGACGGGTTTCAAGAAGTGCACCCGGTGTGAGCGGTTACTTTCCATTACCGACCCACACCGGTGGTGCTTGCTCTGCTTAGGACCCAAGCATCCGACTGACTCTTGCGATCGGTGCTCCACCTTTCAGGCCAGAGTGCTCCGCCGACGCCGTGCCAGGATGGCGGAGCTCTTCGTGGTCGACTCCGCGCTGGGGAAGGCCTCGACGTCGGCCTCGGCTTCGGCCCCGGCCTTGACCTCGGCCTCGGGATCCTCGGCTTCGCCGCGTCCTTCGACATCGAAGCCTACGCCTCCGACGAAACCTGCCTCGGGTAAGTCCTCTCTTCCATCCCCGACTCCAGGGTCGACGAAGAAGCCATCTTCGGGCTCCTCGACGGCGGGTGGGTCGTCCTCGGCCCCGCCGAGAACTATGGCCACTAATGCCCCGAGGGAATACTCGAGACCGAGGTCGCCCTCCAGGGAGCACCCTCCGGCCTCGGACCTGCCTACCATGGTGGGGATCCTGGCGTTCCAAGACTTGCTCCGAGCATTGATTGCCTCGGAGCTGTCTGGAGCCCTCGAGCACTTGCAGCAGGCTTCGGCCTCGACAGCTTCGGCCTCGAGGGCCCCGACCTCGGCGGCCTCGGTCTCGGCGGCCTCGGTCTCGACTCCCTCGGCCTCGGGTACCGGGACGGCACCGACCTCGGCCCCAACCTTACCCTCGACTTCGGCCTCGGGGGCCCCGCCTGAGAGTAGCGTTAGGCCCCGTGACAAGGTGCGCAGGGTGAGGCGGATCTCCTCCTCCTCTTCCTCGAGGTCCTCCCGGGACTCTTCGCCCTCGGGTCGGCCTCGGGCGAGGCGTCGTCCGAGGAAGCCTAAGCGTTCGCGTGGTTCTCCTCGATGACGTGGTCGCTCCTCGCCACTCGGGGGCGAGGCTTTGCGGGTCTCGGAGCTCCGCCTCGATAATCCGAGGCTGCTCCGTTCCCCAGCGAGAGGGGGTTCGCGTGACTCCTCGCCAAAGAGGAGGGGGCGTGCCTCGGTGCCTCGGACCCCTGGGACCTCTCCCAGGGGTTCTTCGAGACGTAGACGTTCCCCGAGCCCCTCGAGGCCATTGGATCTGGCCTCTTGGGAATCCGGGTCCGGTAGGGAACCACGCTATTCCCACGAGGCTTCCCCCTTCTGTTCGGCGGGGAGGTCGAGAACCCCCTCGCCGCCCGCCAGACCGTCCTCTTTTTCCATTTTCGTGCAGGACATGGCGCGTGCCTTGGGTCTAGACCTCATGGCTGGATCTCAATACACCAAGGAGTTCCTCGAGGAGCAGGACCTTCCCACTCCCCCGAGGGAAACTCCCCGACTCCCCTTGAATAAGGTCCTTCATCAGACCTTCCTTAAGAACCTGACTTCACCTCTTACAGTCACAGCGGTGCCGTCTAAGATGGAGTCAAAGTACAGGACTATCCCACCCAAGGGATTCGATAAGGCTCAACTCTCCCACCAGTCTTTGCTGGTTGAGTCGGCGCTGAAAAAGTCACAACCCTCCAGAGTTTCTGCGGCGGTCCCGCCCGGCAGGGAGGGTCGGACCCTGGACAAGTTTGGTCGTCGCCTCTATTCGAATTCCCTTATGGCAACCAGGGTGCTCAATTATGCCTTTACATTCTCATCCTACTTACATGGCATGGTGAAGGACCTCCCTCAGTATCACGACGATCTACCAGATTCCCGTAGGGAAGGATTCGCCAGGTTTATGTCCAACCTGTCTCAACTGCGCCTGTACCTGTTTCACGCTGTGTACGACGCGTTTGAGCTGGTGTCGAGGGTGTCTGCATTTGCTGTAGCTATGCGCCGACTAGCGTGGCTACGCACCCTCGATATGGATCCAAACCTGCAGGAACGCCTAGCGGATTTACCTTGCGTGGGGTCCGAGTTATTTGATGAGTCCCTAGAGGCGGCGACCAAACGGTTGTCGGAGCAGGAGCGCTCGTTGGCCTCGCTGGTCCGTCCGAAACCTCGGGCCACGCCGCAGAAACCCTTCCGCCCTCCTCCGAGGCGTTACCCTCAGAAGTCGACGCCGGCCTTTTCTAGGCCTCCGCCACGGCGTCCACCTCAACAGGGCAGAGGGGGACAAATGAAACCTCCGGCGCAGGGTCCCTCCAAACCTGAGCCATCTTTTTGACGGGCGATGCGGATGGGGCCGGCCCTCCTCCGCCATCGCGCCGGACCCCCTTCCCATAGGGGGTCGACTCCGGTCCTTTTATGCGGCTTGGACCGAGATAACATCCGACGCTTGGGTGCTCCAGACCGTCTCCGAGGGCTACTCTCTCAACTTTTGGTCTGCGCCGCCGGAGCAGTCACCGGGGGCTTGCCCATACAATCGGACCCAGCTCCCCATCCTCATGGCCGAGGCCAGGGCCTTGTTGAGGCTTCGGGCGGTGGAACCTGTACCCCACGATCAGCGGGGGCGGGGGTTTTACTCCCGTTACTTTTTGGTCCCAAAAAAGACCGGGGACTTGCGCCCCATTCTAGACCTCAGGAAGCTCAACAAGTTCCTGGTCCGGGAGAAGTTCCGGATGTTATCACTTCCGGTATTGTATCCTCTCTTGGAGGAAGGGGACTGGATGTGCTCCCTAGACCTGAAGGAAGCGTACACCCATGTTCCGGTGCATCCCACCTTCCGCAAATTCTTACGGTTCCAGGTGGGCGAGCTACACCTACAGTACCGGGTCCTCCCCTTCGGCCTGGCTTCGTCCCCTCGAGTCTTCACGAAGTGTATGGTGGTGGTCGCTGCAGCCCTGAGGTCTCGGGGGCTGCAGGTCTTCCCCTACCTGGACGATTGGCTAATCAAGGCCCCGACCAGGGAGGGGGTTATCTCAGCGACCCGACAGTCTATCATCTTCCTTCAGCAACTGGGATTCGAAGTGAACTTTCCCAAGTCCCAGTTGTGCCCAACTCAATCACTTCAATTTATAGGCGCAGTGCTGGACACTGTTCGCCTTCGTTCGTTCCTCCCTCCTCCTCGTTTGGAGGCTTTGGTTCGGTTGAGCCGTCTGATTTCACGGCTACCTGTGGTGTCGGCTCAGCGCATGATGATGCTTCTGGGCCACATGGCGTCGACGGTCCACGTCACTCCGTTCACCAGACTGCGCCTGAGAATTCCTCAGTGGACTCTGGCCTCTCAGTGGCGCCAGGATTGCGATCCTGTCTCTTGTCTCATAACGGTGACTCCTTCTTTGAGACGATCGCTCCGTTGGTGGACCGACTCTTCGAATCTTTCCGGAGGTTTGCTCTTTCTCGTCCCTCCACATCGCAAGGTTCTGACCACGGACTCCTCGGAGTATGCGTGGGGGGCCCACCTCGACGGTCTGCGGACCCAGGGCCTGTGGTTGGCGGAGGACCGACGCTGTCACATCAATGTGTTGGAGCTCCGGGCCATCTTTCTGGCGGCTCGCGCATTCTGCCATCTACTTCACGATCAGGTAGTCCTCGTGCGAACGGACAACCAGGTGGCCATGTATTATGTGAACAAGCAAGGTGGGACAGGCTCGTGGTCCCTTTGCCGGGAAGCTCTGCGCCTTTGGGAATGGGCGATCTCCCAGAATATCTTCCTACAGGCGGTCTATATCCAGGGAGAACGGAACTGCTTGGCAGACAAACTCAGTCGGCTTCTCCAGCCGCACGAGTGGTCACTCAACTCCAGAGTTCTGCGCGAGGTCTTCGACCGCTGGGGGACTCCGCAGGTGGACCTGTTTGCCTCCCCGGAGACGCGCAAACTGCCCCTGTACTGTTCTCGGATGTACTCCCTGGACCGTCTAGAAGCGGATGCCTTTCTTCTCGACTGGGGAGGGAGGTTCCTTTACGCGTTTCCTCCGTTTCCCCTGATCTTGAGGACGTTGGTTCGTCTCAAATCATCCAGAGCCACTATGATTCTCATTGCGCATCGGTGGCCTCGTCAACACTGGTTCTCCCTGCTTCTTCAACTCAGTGTCAGGGAGCCTCTGCTTCTGCCTGTGTTTCCCTCTCTGCTATCTCAGAGTCGGGGTTCGCTGTTGCATCCCAATCTTCAGTCGTTACACCTGACCGCTTGGTTCCTCTCCCCTTGACTTCGGTCCCGGTTTCTCAGCCGGTGAGGGAAGTTTTGGAAGCCTCGCGCAAGGTCTCGACCAGGCTTTGTTATTCCCAGATATGGACCAGGTTTTCCTCCTGGTGTTCCTCGCGTCATCTGGATCCGGATTCGGTCCCGGTGTCTTCGGTGTTGGACTACTTGTTGCATCTATCTAATTCAGGCCTGAAGACGACATCTGTTAGGGTGCATCTCAGTGCCATTTCCGCTTTCTATCGTCACTTGGAGGGACGTTCTCTTTCGCTTCATCCTCTGGTGACTCGTTTCATGAAGGGTCTACTCAATGTCTGTCCCCCTCTGAAGCCTCCTCCCGTCGTTTGGGATTTGAATGTTGTCTTAGCACAACTAATGAAACCTCCCTTTGAGCCTATCGACAAGTCTTCCCTGAAATTACTTACTTGGAAGGTGGTATTTCTGATTGCGCTCACTTCTGCTCGACGGATTAGTGAGCTGCAAGCTTTGGTTGCGGACCCGCCTTTTACTGTGTTTCATCATGACAAGGTGGTTCTCCGCACCCATCCTAAATTTTTACCTAAAGTTGTGTCTGATTTCCACCTCAATCAGTCCATTGTCCTTCCTGTGTTCTTTCCTAAGCCCCACTCCCATCCCAGCGAGACGGCGCTCCACACGCTTGACTGTAAGAGGGCGTTGGCATTTTATCTCCAACGTACCAGGTCTCATCGGAAGGTTCCTCAATTGTTTTTGTCCTTTGATCCTAATCGTTTAGGACACCCTGTTTCCAAGCGCACCTTGTCCAACTGGTTGGCTGCTTGTATTTCTTTTTGCTACGCTCAGGCTGGTCTTACGCTCCCGGGTCGAGTCACGGGGCATAAGGTCCGGGCGATGGCAGCTTCGGTTGCTTTCCTCCGATCTACTCCTATGGAGGACATATGTAAAGCTGCCACTTGGTCTTCGGTTCATACGTTCACCTCCCACTATTGTCTGGACACTTTGTCCAGAAACGATGGCCGGTTTGGCCAGTCGGTGTTACGTATTCTGTTTTCCTAAATTGCCATCCTCCCACCTGCCCTTTTTTGGTTTGCTTGGAGGTCACCCACATGTGAGAATATGCTGCCTGCTTGTCCTGGGATAAAGCACAGTTACTTACCGTAACAGGTGTTATCCAGGGACAGCAGGCAGATATTCTCACAACCCGCCCGCCTCCCTGGGGATGGCTTCTTTGCTAGTTATGGAACTGAGGACCACGAGGTGGGATGCGCCCTCTAGTGGGCACGAAGGCATGCACATGCGTGGTGCAGTGTAGCAAACTTGAAACTTCAATCAAGTTTGCTTGAAAAGCTGTCCGCGCTGGGGCTCCGTAGATGACGTCACCCACATGTGAGAATATCTGCCTGCTGTCCCTGGATAACACCTGTTACGGTAAGTAACTGTGCTGACTGTTTGCATTATAATTATTAGTAGTGGTAGTTTTTATCTTTTTTTTTTTTCTTTAGAATGGCATCAGTATGATGACATCATTTGTGCAAAACCGGATCGTGGCTTTCTGCAACGGTTTAAGAAACTTATTGGTTGGGATGAAAAAAAGAGAGATGTTGTTCGAGGGAAGGAGATAGCTGGACAGATTATGCTGGAGAATATCTTTTCCATCTTTGATACCTGGAACACTGAGACCCTGAACAATTTCTTCCTCCATCTGAATCAGTTTTACTGTGTAACATCAAAGCAAATGGTGTTCGAGAATCGCCCAGTAGAGTGGACATCTCTCCAGTTTGGACCAGTCAAGGTGACTTTGCATTTTTTATAGGATTAAAATTAATTGTTATGTTAAGATAATAGGAAAGAATTTCACCACTTTTCTATATGGGTGGCTTCGAAAGCTGGATTTTGCACAGAATGTTGAGATAGGAAGTGCAACGTTTTGGTTCAGATCGTTCAGTTGCCCTGGTATTTTACAGAAGGCTTTGCTGAATGTGTGGAGCCTTTTGTGAAATATGTATAAAGATGCCAACAAATACACATAGATCGGGAACTTTTACTGTATACTTCTAATTTTTGCTCACTGCTGTGATCTGCACAAGGCAAGTGGCACATCAAGTTTTCATAAACCATAAGAACATAAGAATAGCTTTATTGGGTCAGACCAAGGGTCCATCAAGCCCAGTAGCCCGGCTCTCGAGGACCGGAGTTCCCTACCCCTGATCTAGGGGGAAACAGTTAAAGCCACCCATAGAGCCAGTGTATATGGTCACACTTGCATGCCAGAGACACAAATGTAACTTATAGGATACTTTTATTCCTGGGAGAATTTGTGCATAATTCTGCAAAGGCACTGCATCGAGTTTTCTTGCCATCTCTCCCCCATGACCACAGAGATTGCACAGAAAGTGAACCACTTCATATTGGGTCGCGCCTTACTCCTCTTCCTGCTTAGACCCAACTGTTATATACTTCCCCCTCATCAGTGATACTTCACTGGCAGGAGAAAGCCGCGAAGCAACCTGTTTAGCGTGCTGTGGCCACCAACGCTGAAGGGAGGTTAGTTTTAAGGTCATCTCGCTGGGAGGGTCGCATGGGAGGGAGAGATAGCAGGGTCAGTGGAGGTTGGGCTGGGAGGGGAGAGAAGCGGTCTGCCTTGGGTGCTTCAAGGCCTGGCTTCTTCGGGCAGCAGCAGCGTTTACAATTCGCTGCTGTTTGCCGGCTTCAGGCCTTCCTCTCTGGCGGGTCCTGCCTACTTCCTGTTTTCATGAAGACAGGACGCGACAGAGAGGAAGGCCTGAAGCTGGCAACAGCAATGAATTGTGAATGCTGCTGCCCGATGAAGTTCAAGGATGAAAAGGAGCAGAGGGGGAGAGAATGGCTTGGAGGGAAGAAGAGATGGCAGGGCATGGAGGGAAGGAGGAAGGTATGCCAGACCAAGGGAAAAAGGAAGGGGGAAAGGAAGGAGGACATGCCATATGGAACAGAAAGAGAGAGGGCAGATACTGGATGGAAAGAGAAGAGAGGGCAGTGAATGGAAGGGTCAAGACATAGGATGAACAGTACACAGGAAGGGGTAGAGAGACACTGAATGGAAGTCTGAGGGACAAGGGGAGCAGGCGTTGGAAGGAAGTGGGAAGGAGAAAGAAAAAAAAGGGCACATGCAGGATTGAGGGAAGAGGCTAGAGATAGAAATAAAGATAGACAGGGGGCCAGGGAGAGACACAGACGGAAAGAATGACAGACAGCGTCCAAGGAGAGAGAGACAAATTAAAAAAAAACAACCCCAGACAGACAGACATCTACTCTAGCGCCCGTTAATGTAACGGGCTAAAACACTAGGTGCTACTGGGCCAGGGGAGCAAGGAAGAGGGACGGGGGAGCAGGGAAGAGGTGTTACTGGGCCGGGGGAGCAATGAAGAGGGACAGGGGGAGCAGGGAAGAGGTGCTACTGGGCCAGGGGAGCAATGAAAAGAGACAGGGGGAGCAGGGAAGAGGTGCTGCTGGACAGGGAAGTGGAGTGGGGAGGGAAATGCTGGTGAGAAAAGGGTGCTCGGGCTGAAAGGGAACAGATGGGAGAAGGGGGCTGGGGTTGGTGGGTAAAAATGGGTTTGGAGCTGGGGCTGAAAATAGGGGACATGTGAGGGAAGGAGGCTTTACTAGCACCCGTTAATGTAACGGGCTTAAACACTAGTTTAAAAATACGTTGAATAGCAGCGGTCCAAGCACCGACCCCTGCGAAACTCCACTCATGACCCTCCTCCACTTGAATAAGACGGTTTTCTCAAGGTCAGTCTTTGCTACCATCAAGCTCTGTTAACAAATCTAGTCTGCCAAACAAACTTACTCTTTGTCCCTGTAAGGCACTTTAAGGAGTTGTTGCCTTCGAAAGACTTTAGTTTCTATTCTCCCTGTCTTTTCCTGTTTTCTGCCCAGTTTGTGCAGATTTTCTTCTTTTTTTAAAGCTTCGTCATGTTTAACGTGTATCAGAGAGAAGTCACTGGAAATCCTTGAGGGTAATTACATTCTACGTCTGCATGGCCTCTTCTGTACCAGGTTTCTCTCGGGTTCTGTTCACTTGCAGCACATAATTCAGGTCTTTGTATGCCTGTGAGTGAAGCTTTGCTTTCTTTCTTTTTTATCTCTCTCTCTCTTCTTTCTTCTATAGGCAAATGAATTGATTTTAAATTCCATGAGTAATCTAGCAAAGCCATTTCTGAACAAGAACACTGATGCAGCAGCAGAGACTGTGGTGAAGAAAAGCCGGCTGGCCACGGGGCTTCTTCTGCTTATTGTAGGTGAACGCCTCAGCCTTCCAACCTCTAAGGAGCAGCTGGATCTGCTGTGTAAGCTCCTCTGTCTGGAGAAGTCGGAAGAAGGAGCCTGCCTTCAGGAAATCAAGAACATGAAGACCTGCCCGTGAGTAATTCATTGATTGCTTGGAGAGGACTGTCCAGAAATAATGAATAATAAAGTGTTTGGAATATAATCCATCAAACTATTCCTCATCCTCTTCCTCCCGATCTCAGGCACATGTACACCCGAGACACAACTTACATAACCCAGCAGAACTTCTTCATGTTTGTGCTGTGAAATAATACAATACATCTATTTGTGGGCACCTGGTGACCTACTCCAGAAATCTCCTTGAGATGATTGAGAACCCAGCTTTGTAGAGTGTAGAAGTTTGCTACTGTGGGCAAATACCCAGAAACAGAGTGAAAGGTTTCGGGTCCTGCATGTTGGGGTGGGATGGAGGGGGGGGGTTGGGTTTTTGGGCTTTTGGATGTGATGTTGGTTGAGCTGTTGACAATGTCAGTAGTCTAAGTTGCTACTGTTGTATGATAAGTGTGTTTCATATGATGTGATCAAAGGGGAGATGAGGTGAGGACAGATCTCAGTGGGTTGGTACTACTTTCGGGTACCAGTTCAGGACAGGACTTTCAATGTTCATATGAGGTCAGACAGCTCACTGCAGTACGAGACCAGGGCACCAGACAAATCATGAACCCCGATTGCTTGAATAAGAAGTGTCTACAATAATAGAAACATAGAAGATGACGGCAGATAAAGGCCATAGCCAATCAAGTCTGCCCACTCTACTGACCCACCCCCAAGTCTACTATCCTAGGGATCCCACTCCTGGTGACAGGTTCCCTTGGCTTAACGCTCTAAGGGATCCCACATGGGCATCCCATTTGCTCTTAAATTCTTGCACGCTGTTTGCCTCGGATCACCTGCACCGGGAGCTCGTTCCAAGGATCAACCACTCTCTCATTGAAGAAATATTTCCTGGTGTTTCCATGAAATTTTCCGCCCCTGAGTTTGAGCAGATGCCCTCTTGTGGCTGAGGGTCCTTTGAGAAAGAGAATCTCTTCTTCCATCTCGATATGGCCGGTAATATACTTAAACGTCTCGATCATGTCTCCTCTCTCCCTACGTTCCTCGAGTGAGTACAGCCGCAAATTTTTCAGCCTTTCCTCGTATGATAGATCCTTGAGCCCCGAGACCATCCTGGTGGCCATCCGTTGCACCGACTCTACTCTCAGCACATCTTTTCGGTAGTGTGGCCTCCAGAATTGCACACAGTATTCCAAATGAGGCCTCACCACGGTTCTGTATAATGGCATTATGACTTCAGGCTTCCGGCTGACGAAACTCCTGCGGATGCAACCTAACAACTGTCTTGCCTTAGATGAAGCCTTCTCCACATGATCAGCAGTGTTCATGTCTGCGCTGATGATCACTCCCAATTCTCGTTCTGTTGAAGTTCTAGCTAAGGTCTCACCATTCAAGGTGTAAGTTCTGCACGGATTTCTGCTGCCGAGGTGCATGATCTTGCATTTCTTAGCGTTGAAGCCCAGCAGCCAGGTCGAGGACCAAAGCTCCAACAAATGTAGGTCCTGTGTCATACTATTGGGTGAATTGCCATCTCTCACTATATTGCATAGTTTGGCGTCGTCAGCGAATAACGTTACCTTACCTTGAAGCCCCTGAATTAGGTCACCTATGAATATGTTGAAAAGGAGCGGGCCCAAGACTGAGCCCTGCGGTACTCCACTGGTCACCTCCGATGTTTTAGAGAGGGTACCGTTAACTACCACCCTCTGAAGTCTGCCACTCAGCCAGTCATTGACCCATGTAGTTAGTGTTTCTCCCAGCCCCATTGATTTCATCTTGCTCAACAGCCTGCGATGCGGGACACTATCGAAAGATTTGCTGAAGTCTAGGTATACGACGTCCACGGATTCTCCCAAGTCTAACTGTTTTGTTACCCAGTCAAAGAAGCTGATGAGATTGGATTGGCAGGACCTACCCTTGGTGAATCTGTATTGACTAGGATCCCGTAGATTCTCCTCATCCAAGATTGCGTCTAATTTACGTTTGATTAGTGTTTCCATGAGTTTGCATACTATTGATGTGAGACTCACCGGTCTGTAGTTTGCAGCCTCTGCCCTGCAACCCTTTTTGTGCAGTGGAACGACGTAAGCTGTTTTCCAGTCTATGGGGACTCTCCCCGAACTTAGGGAGAAATTGAAGAGTCCTGATAGCGGTTCTGCCAGGACATCACGCAGCTCACTGAGCACCCTGGGGTGTAGATTGTCCGGTCCCATGGCTTTGTTCACCTTGAGTCTTGCCAGTTCGTAGTAGATGTCGCCAGGTGTGAACTCGAAATTCTGAAATGGGTCTTCCACGCTGGGCCTTGCCTGCAACTGCGGACCGTGCAGGTGAAGACCGAGCAGAAGTATTCATTCAGTAGTTCTGCTTTATCGGAATCTGATTCTGCGCAGTTCCCATCTGGTTTTCTAAGGCATACTATCCCGTCTGTGTTCTTTTTCCTATCACTAATGTACCTGAAGAAGGATTTGTCCCCTTTCTTCATGTTCTTTGCCAGAGTCTCTTCCACTCGAAGTTTGGCCTCCCTGACTGCCATTTTAACCGCTGCAGACCTCGCCCTATGTTCTAGTTTAGCTTCCCTAGTCTCCGTTCGTTTGTAGGAAATAAATGCTTTTTTCTTCTCCTTGACGAGGTGCGAGATTTCTGCAGAGTACCATTGGGGTTTGTTGTTTCTCCGCCGTTTGTGTACTGATTTAATGTAGAGGCTTGTTGCTTCATGTATGGTAGATTTCAGGGATGACCACATAGCTTCCACATCATCGGTCGTAGCTTGGTTCTGCAGTGTCCAGTGGACGAAATCTCCCATGCGTTCGAAGTCAGTGCCTTGGAAGTTGAGTACTTTTGTTTTTGTGTTTGATCTAGGGAAACCTTTCCTGAGGTAGAACCACACCATGTTGTGGTCGCTGGAGGCTAGTGTATCTCCTACCGAGACCTTCGAGACGCTATCCCCGTTGGTGAGTACCAGGTCCAGGATTGCCTGGGCCCTAGTGGGTTCCAATACCATTTGTTTGAGTCGTGCTCCCTTTATGGATGTTAACAGTCTCCTGCTGCCGCTGGTTGTTGCTGAGTATGAGTTCCAATCTGCGTCAGGCATGTTGAAGTCCCCTAGCAGAACAGCGTCTCCCCGTAGAGTGATATTCTCTATGTCTTCAATTAATTTGGAGTCTTTGTCTTCCAGTTGTCTTGGAGGTTTATATACTACACCAAGATACAGGCATTTTTTCCTGCCTCTGGCCAGGTTCACCCAGAGGGATTCCCCGGTGTACTTGACATCTGTGATTCTGGTAGTTTTGATGTCTTCTTTAATGTATAGTGCCACCCTTCCCCCTGACTTTCCCTCTCTGTCCTGACGAAATAAGTTGTATCCCGGTATAGCCATATCCCACCCATGAGAGTCTGTGAACCAAGTTTTGGATATTGCCACCACGTCAAGGTCGGCATTCATTATTTCGGTCTCTAATTCTAGAATCTTATTGCCTAAACTGTGTGCATTAACATACATAGCCCTCCATATCCCGTGATTGCTAAGTCCCTGTGGGGAGTTTCCCACCTGGGGTAGTGTGACTCCTAGAGAATTGTTTGCAATGGGGGCACTTATTTTGGACTTAGAATCGGAGTTTCGACTCACCTCGTCAGGATCGTTCCTTACTGCACTTGTATCTTGTGGAATCTCTCTGCTTATTTATTTTTAAAATTTCTATACCCTTTAAAACTAAACGGTTTACATAATTTTACATACATAAAATTGTAAAAAAACATAATCGGACAAACAAATAATCCTCAGAGAACCATCTATAGAATAAAACAAAAAGTTTATACAAAGAGTCTTAAAAATTTTTTGAACCAGCATCACTGAAAAAGTTATTGTTTAGAAAAAGGTGTCTACAAATAATTGTGTCTTAAGCAGTTTTCTAAAACTGCCTTTCTCGCAGCATTTTTGTAATTAAGTAATTGTGTTGCATTAAATGGGGAGATGGGAGGGCAGGAATCTGCAGACCTGCTCTCCCTGACTGACTTCCTGTGCCATTCTCTTCCCATTACAGAATAGAGCAATATCTGACGCATTTGTGCCAGAGGTGCATCGATGAAGACTGTCTCAACTGGTTGCTCGTCATTCCTTTACTACATGAATTTTCTGCAGCCTCCAGTCCCGACAACGCTTCATCACTGGGGACTTCCCTTAAACCCGAAGACAGCTGGAATGGGCTACTGGGACTCCCTTTCAGTGATATTCGAAAGAAGTATTTTTATCGAGAGTAAGTGTCCAATTCAGGTAATTCTGGTCTCCCACCTCTTGTTCTCGTACAGTTTTTAATTTTAGTCAGCAGTAGGAAATGTTTGATAGTGTTGGTTGGTTAAATTATTTTATGCCTTTTTGGGGAGGGGGAGAATCTTGAGTCCTTTGCTGTAGTTCTGTTTGCCGATTGATTTTGAAGGGTGAGTTTATTCTATCCATTGGGAGATTCAGGCTTTGGAACCTACTATTTGGTTCTGTGGTTGTATCTTGCGGTTTTGTAAACCATTTCAAAGCAATATTCAGCAAGAGAGTCTATTAAGCACATTAAATAGTTGTAGATAGGCCGAGGACATGTAAATCGGCCACCTGGGGTCTGAGATCCAGGGCTGTGAGTACCCTTCCCCCCCCCTTACTCTCACTATGAAAATATCCGAGAATCTTTTCTGTTCAGAGAAAATAATTCTATTAAGAAAAAATAATTGACAGCGACTTCAACATTGTACAATATTTAGGCCCTGTTTTACTAAAGCGCACTAACCGATTAGCATGTGCTAATTTGATTAGCGCATAGCGCACCTTAGTAAAACAGGGGGTTAGAGTATTTTGGAGCTTTTTTTATGGCCAAAACTCTCTAGTATCTAAAAAACAGTCAACAGCAAGGTGCCAAAAATTAAATTATACAGTTTTCAGCTTTATTGTTCTTGGAGGAAAATGTGGCCTAGTGGTTTGAGCTACAGCCTCAGCTGCTGCTTGTGACCCTGGACAAGTCACTTAATCCTACACTGCCCCAGGTACATTAGATCAGAGTGTGAGCCCATGGGGACGGACAGACGGAAAATGCTTGAAGTACCTGTATGTAAACCACTTCATAAGTGTGGCTGTGAAACTACAAAAAGGTGGTAGACAACTCCCAATACCTTTCCCTTTCATTCAAGTACTCAAGTATTTTTCCTTGTCTGTCCTGGTGGGCTCACAATCTTTCTAATGTACCTGGGGCAGTGGGGGGATTAAGTGACTTGCCCAGGATCACAAGGAGCAATGTGGATTTGAACCCACAACCTCAGAGTGCTGAGACTGTAGTTCTAACCACTGTGTCTTAACTGCCAAGGCAAACCCAGCATTTACAAGTAAAAATATATATAAAAACTAGCTGATCACCCGGCGTTGCCCGGATATCCCAATCTCAGCAGCAAGAATGGCCCTCTCTGTCTCAGTGAGCCCAAAAACTATGGATTAGACACTTATCCTCAAACCCTAATACCACCAGATCCTCCCACAAATTAAAACTATCCTTCCCCTTGCTAAAAGGCATTTCCCACACAGGAAAGCTAGGGACCTCCCTCCACTTCAAAATCACTGAGCTCTGGAACAACCTTACCTCCCCTCTTCGGAACTTGAGCTCTCTCCAAGTTTTCTGCAAACATCTGAAAACCTGGCTTTTCTCAAAAAATGTAAGTCTCCCTCCAACTTAGGAATCAAGGAAACTCTTATCTTGGCATCCCAACTCCTCTAAATTTTCTTCACACTTCTACCTCTAACCCTCTATTGTAGTTCCTTCCTATTTGTCCTACTGTAAACCGTGTCAAGCTCTACAAACGTGGAGATGATGCGGTATACAAATCTAAGGATTAGATTAGATTATCTTTCATATCCTTTAGTCAGGCCTCATGCTGCTGTACTGACTCGGAAGCTCTAAATGTAGCAGCTGTCTTTATTATATCCTGTAGTCGGGCCTTATGATTCTGGACTGTCTCTGAAGCTCTAGATGTAGTTTTGATTACATTACATTTCCTTGGAGGCATTGTTACAGCAGTGAAAGCACAGCACAATGTGACATCATTCCCCAAACTTCATACAATTGGTCAAAGCAATATCTGTCTTTTTCAATGATTCTTTACATGTCACCCCCTTCCCACCCCCCACAGTTTGTTCCCAGATAATAAGTGATATGTATACCAAGTTTGGTTGAAACCTCTCCATGCATTTTGGAGTTATGCTGGAACATACATACATCTGATTTTTTTTTTATATATATATATTGAATAAAAACAGAAAAGAACTCCATTTTACGAAAGGACAGACACAAAAGAGAACCAGCTCCACAAAATCAAATTTGAAAACAGGCTGAATTACATTTTTATATTTTTGATCTTCCCCTTCCGCCATGTGCGGACTTTCAGGTAGAGAGACCCCAAAAGCCTAATTTGAAAAAGTGAGCCTTCAACCATTTCCTAAAACAGAACAAAGATTGGAAGCAATGCGCAAGGGAGCGTTGGTTTTGTTTGACCCCTGCATAGTGGAATTCTTTGTCAGAGGATCTGTGCAAAGAGCAATTGTCTATTTTGACCTGTTGGAATCTGGAGCAACAAAGCCAAACTTGACTAAAACCCATGTTGACACATAAGGCTTAATCAATTTGCTCACTGTTACCAGCTGCCTAGTGTAAATTAATTTATAGGTCATGACCAAAATCTTAAAACATATGATATACTGGCAACCAATGATTAATATAATGAGGGGTAACATTGATAACAACCCACCCCACTCAACATCCAAATCACTGTGTTTTGCATGTTCCTCAACTTGTGAACATTTCTCCCTGTAAGCCCTGCTAGCACTGCATTTGCTTAATCCAATTGAGTCATAAATAACAAACATATCAATCCAGTTCTCGCAAAGTATAAAACTTCCACAGTGTAATATAACCCTGCTTAACTAGACTATCCACATGAGTTGAGAGGGTCAAAGTGTCATCAATCAAGACCCCAAATGTTTAAAAGAAAACACCAAGGACAACGATTGCCTGCATGAACTGGGCATCGTGTGACCATTATGTACCCAACAGTTTTCTCTATGCTTGGAATCAATCGTATGATGCGCTGGTCATACAATAAAGCAGTGTTTCTCAACCTTGTCAAGCCAAGTACCCCCTAAGTCTAACAAATATCAACCGAGTACTCCTGCCTAGGTTCTGCCCCTGACCCCAACCCCATAATAATAGCACTAATTTGAATGCAATTTCTTCCATCCATTTTTCATATACACAATATAATCTTATTAATTCATAATGGTAACCACAAAATTAAAAAACACAAAGCACACTGTATGCAGAGAAAATGTTAATCATTATTCTTTTTTTTTTTCGAAGAGGTTAAGGCAGATGACTTTAGAATATGCAATGTCACCTCAGTAACTACTATAGAAAAATAGACAAATATAGTGTAAAATATAGACAGCAAATATAAATTCTCAAAACTAACACATTTCGATCACTAAATTGAAAATAAAATCATTTTTCCTACTTTGCTGTCTAGTGATTTCATGAGTCTTTGGTTGCACTTCCTTCTGACTGTGCAGCCAATATTTCTTTCTTTCTGCCTCTTGCACACTTCCTGTCCTCCGGACTTCATTCCCTACCCCAACTAACATCTCTGTCTGTCTCTCCATGAGTCCAACTTTCTTCCTCTCTCTTCCACCCCCATTGGCAACATGTCTCGCTAGCTCTCCGTCTCTCTCCATCTGTCTTGAGAGATCCAGACAACTCTCCCACCCCCTCTAATCCCACATCCAGCATTTCTCCTGCTCTCATCCCCTGGAGCATGTGCAGCATTTTTCACCACTGCCCACCAGCCCCCTGTCCATTTCTCCTCTTCAGCACAATGCCACATTTCTTCTTCCATCACTATGTCCAACATTCCTCCCCCTTGCATCCCCTTTCAATCTATTCCTCTGTTCCCTCTCCACCACCATATCCAACATTTCTCCCTCTCAACCTTCTATTCCCCATGCATCTCTACCTCTTTTCTCTCTCTATGCCCAATTTTCCTCTTTCTTCCTTCCACCATATGCACCATCTCTTTCCCTCTCACTCTCACTCACACACTCATTCCCAACAATTCTCCCTTTCTATTCCTTCCCTCCTATGTCCTAAGTTAGTACCCCCTTCCTCCCTTCCTTCTGTTATCCCAAGTTTGTGCACTCCATCCCTGCCTTCCAGCCTTTGTCCCAAAATCACACTCGTTCCTCCCTCCTTTCTCCCTTTGTCCCAGATCATGTCCTCTCTCTCCCTTACTTGCACGAGCTGCATTCCCTCCTTCTGCCTTCAGCGGCACTCATTGCAGGGACGTTACAAGCTGTACCCATAAGTCTTCCCTCTGACGTCGGAGAGGAGGTTTCTGAGTCACCTATGTGCAGGATGTGAACTGTTGCCTGTGTGTCCCTGCAACGAGTGCCCCTGAAGGCCAAAGGAGGTAACTGGGAAACATCCCCTCCTCCGCTGATCCGAAAGGCTTTCTTCTGACATTGGAGGGAAACCCTCTGGGTTGGCTTCGATGGAGGGGGTGGGCAGGAAGGAGGGATCTCTGCTGGTGGCTTCAGTGGTCAGGCAATATCTTCGGCGGTGTACCACATGTTGAGAAACACTGCAATAAAGGATCCGCTGTGTTGAAGGTCGCTTTGCTCGTCCCCTCCTTAGAGGATGGTTCAACTGTAGCTAATGCTTAAGAGGAGATTATTAAGCTTATACAGCAAAATTAATTAGTAAGAGCTGTTACTCCTAATAACCTGAAAAATTAATGCAAGAGGGTCTGATATTCCATGGAAGTTTTCTATCCAAGAACAACAGCTGCCTAGATGTTGTAGCTCTTTGGGGCCATACTTAGATTTTCACCAGCATTCATGTAATATTCAATGCTGATACCTGGATATAAAAATAATCCTTCTGGATATTAGTACTGGATATTAATATACGTAGATAACTTCCACTGGTCAGACTGGACAGCGCTGATGTATGGATCATCCGGCACTAAATATTTAAGTATAGATGTGTTTAAATCCAGCGCTAACCTCGGTGTTTAAATATTGGTGGGAGAATTTTACTTTTGGAAAGGCAAATTTGTTGAATTGACTGCTAAGGAGGCAAGAATGACTACCAGAGAAATGAAATTCTAAAGCTTGGGGAGGGTAATTGCTTTTGTGCTTTGCAATACAGTTTTGACTGGTAGGTTGCAGGGTGAACTCCAAAATGTGCCATCGAGTTGTCATATCTTTACTGAGCCAATGGGAGGTGCTGTTACAGATCTCGAAGACTGAGAGAATGATGACGATTTTATCTCTGAGCTTGTCTGGTTTTCTTCTTTCAGCAGTGTCTTTTCACTTATGAAAAGCAAGAAATACCTACTGGAAATGGACAGAACTTTGGTCCGGTCCTGGTTCTCTTTGGTACCCCAGCAGCACCTTGCAGATTTCGTGACAGAAATGCCCATGGATTTACCAGACGTTCTTCTGGGAACTTACTACAGGCTGCAAGAAAGTGCCGTGAGCTACAGTGATTATGAGGTTTGTCTTCATAGAGCCAGTGTCTAGATGTCTTTTAACTGGGTCACAGGAGAGCCACAGAGAGACATTCTGCTTATGTATTTTTGGAAGGTTTAGGCTACTGTCGTTGACTCCAGAATAAATTCTGTCCTTTTAAATTAAAAGCAGAGAGGTCACTAATTCGTCAGTATTTATCTGGGAGAGTGTGGCTCCCACCCGGGCTAGTGCAGCAGCTTTTTCTGGATAATGAGACTTGCTGCTGACTGATCTGGCACTATCTTGATGATAAGATCAAAATATAAAAACTTTGCTAAGGTTCCCATGTGGTGTGGAAGGCTGTTTTCGCATATACATACTTGACTATAAACCGAGATTTTTGAACCAAAAAAAAAGGCTTAAAAATGGGGATGTCGGTTTATATTCGAGTCGGCGCCCACCCACCCCCTCCAGGACCTATAGCAGGCCTTCCCGGGCCCACCCTAAGCCCTGGTAGTCCAGTGGTGAGCCAGGACAAGAGGGATCCCTCCCACCTCCTGTCCAAGCCAATTATGAACTATCCTATCTCCCAGACCTCTATGCCAGTGTTTTTCAACCTTTTTACACCTATGGACCGACAGAAATAAAAGAATTATTCTGTGGACCGGCGGTTTAAGAACACTGGGCTAAGTCGTGGGCCAGACCCCGCCCATCTCTACCCAATCTCCACCCCAGACCTGGCCCCCTTAATAGTACTAATTGCACCTTACACGTCCCATGCCTCATCTGGAAGCCTTCCCTCTGACGTCAGAGAGAAGGCTTCCGGTTCAGGCGCAGGATGCCCGTAGGAGCCACTGCCTGTGGCTTTGTGCACTGAATCAGTGAGGAAGAGGGAGCTGGCTCGAAGATAACGCCGCATCGATCGCACCGTGGACCGGTGGTTGAAGAACACTGTTTTGGGCCTGATGCACGTTCTGGCCCTGTGGACCGGCAGGAAAGTTCTGTGGACCGGCACTGGTCCGTGGACCGGTGGTTGAAGAACACTGCTCTAGAAAGCCTACCTTGAACCCCCTAGTGGTCTACCGATGAACCGGGGCAGGAGCGATCTTTTTTTTTCATTCACAACTGCAGTTTCCTCAATTCAAAAAATTAAGGGGATAAAACTTGGCTTGTAAGCTCCATTTCTGAAGGCTCCATTCCTCAGGGTTACAATCCCAAATGGTACTAAATATACAGAGCCGAGGTTCCTATCATATCCCTGACTTATGAATTAATTTATTTACAAGTCCCAGGAGAACTTGGAACAGGTTACAAAATTAGATAGTTTATGTTGCTGTTTGATTTAAAATTGGTAATTTTATTTTGATTATTGTATTTTTTTTTCTCTTTTACATTACTTTACTGATTTATATTCCGCCATTACCTTGTGGTCCAAGGCAGATTACAAAAGGAGTTGTCTGGCCATTTCCAGAGGAATTGAAGAGTAGAGCAAGTTGCTTCAGAGAATTGGGACGAGTCTTGCGGTGTTAGTTTGCCTTCAAGGATTTCTTGTTTTTTATTTCTTTTCTGAATGATTTGTAGTCTGGGGTCGTTATCAGTAAATTGGAGAATTGGTAGTCTAGTTTTGCTGCTTGTGTGGCTACAAGCCAATCGTACATGTATTTTTTCATTTTTCTGAGTAAAATGCAGTGGCTGGTATTTACCTGGGTAACGGGCAATATTCAGACTGGTAACTGGATATTTACCCCACTAAAGTTCAGCCTTTTTGCTGCGTTAACGTTTTCTAGTTACCAACCCATTCATCAACCTAAATATCATCAAGTAACTCCTGGCTCCATCCGTGGACTGCTGTGGCACCACCTAGATATCACCAGGGTGGCCAGTGGTAGTTTTTCAGTTGCATGAGTCAGATAGTGCACTAAAAGTTAACAGGCCCTAGTAGGAGCTGTGAATATTGACTGCACATTGCTATCCTTGTGCCATTAGGGGTTAGTATTACACTTCTCCCTCCGTATTCGCTGTGATAGGGGATTAACAGACCCGTGTATACAGAAAAACTGCGAATAACTTTTTCATGTTATTCGCTGTTTACTATTAAAAACCATCGTGAATATGGTGAAACCGCGAATAACAAGGTGGGAGATCTGGCCTGTTCCTGAGGAGAGGCAAAACACCATGGAGAAAGTGCTGGGAATCAGTGATTTTCTCTATAAATGCTTGGAATCAGCGATTTCTCTATGAAGCTGATGTAATTTGGAGGGAGGAGCCAGCAAGCTAAAAACCGTGAATAATCGGAACCATGAATACGAAGGGAGAAGTGTACCATGTTTTCCCCACAGAAAAAGGCTGTTATAAGATTCTGTGGCCTAAGGGCTGTATGTTGCTATCGCTAGGGATATTCTGCGCATCTCCTCCCACATGTAGCTGGACTGAATTCACAGAAAGTATTTAAATGCTGTGGCCGGCATTTGAAAAAGAAAGCATGCTGGGTTTTGTCTGTGTCTTTTTTAGACTAGTTGCAAGAATTTGACATTTATGTTTACTTTTGCAGATGGTGGAGACCCTCTTAAAGAAGACATTACACATTATGAACAATAGCCAGAACAGGTGATTAAGGGTGGGCCTTGTGTCCTTCAAATACACGGAGATAAAGCCGTCTTGCAAACACAGCAGCGCTTAGGGGCCGAGTAACCTGTGCCAGTGTCACCAGGAGCTCTTTGCAGTCTCCAGGCCCCTCTCGCAGTCCTCTGTATCTGCCTTAAACATGCTGGTTTCTGCCACCCCTGAGGATATTCTGAAAAACATAGAAAGCCAGAAAATCAGTCTCGGCTCCCCAACTCTGATATGCCCTGTCTGTCCAAATTAAATTGTAAGCTCTTCTGAGCAGGCACCGTCTATTGAAAGTTGCGTATGCCTTTCAACGCTATAGAAATGATAAATAGTAGTAGTGGTAAATATCAAATCAAAAAGGATCCTCTCCCCTCCCCCCCCTGTTGATGGATATGTTATGATGTGTCTGTATTCATCAGTAAAAGAGAATTCAGCTTTAAGGAACGGAGTCTGGAGTTGACGGTGGAGGAGATGGTTGCAGCTCGTGAGACTTAAAGTTCCTGGGGATGGGGTTGTAGGGAGTGATAAGAGTGGAAAGATGCTGGGGAGCTGCAGAGTGAATTCGCTGTAAGTCAATAAGAGGAGTCCGAACTGGATGAAGTGACTTGAGAGGCCGATGTGAGCAGGGCTGTGGAGTCGAGGAGTTGGAGTCGATAAAAATGTACCGACTCCAGCTCCTGATAAATTTAAATTATAATAAAAAAATACAGCAAGTTCAAATGTCCCATTTCACAAATAGTCATAATTAAGTACCATATTTTTCGCTCCATAAGACACACCTGACCATAAGACGCACCCTATATTTAGAGGAGGAAAACAAGAAAAAACCCCTTTCTGAACCAAAATTCTCCCTACCAGGCTCTGCACCCTGTCCCCCTTCTGGTGGTCTAGTGGTAGGCAGGGACAGGGTACAAGGCAGGCAGGCAGGCCTAGTGATAGGCAGGGCCCCCCACCCCAAGACAAGCAAGCAGGCAGACAGGGCCCCTCCAAAGCTTGTAATCTTTCTTCTCTTCTTCACTATCCATGTATACCATTTCCTCCCCAGCCATTAAGTATCACATCTCTGCATCTTTATTTCTCCCCTTTTCAGCATTATTCCGTGTCCTTGTCCCTATGCTCTCTCCTCCTTCAGCATTTCTTTGCTCTGTCTCTTTCCCTTCCCATGTTAAGCTTCATTTCCTTCCTCCTGTACTCCTCACCCCCTACCCCGAGGCAAGCAAGCAGGGCACCCCTGTACCCCCTCCAACCTCTCCCCGTACCTTATAGTTCCTCCGGCGCAGCTTGACGGGCCTGTTCCTCCATGTCCTGCCTGAACGCGAAGGGAGTCAGAGGAGCGGCGGTAGAGGCAGCTGAGGCCCGGATGTGCCGTTCGGCACTGCCTTGGGGGAAGGGAGGTAGGCGAGTGGGAGGCTGGAACCAGCCGCTGCTGCTGCTGTTAATGTAGCCACTCGCTCTTGTCAGGGCTGTGCCGCCATGCCGACTGCCAGCAGCTGCTGGTTCCGATGGCTGCTGCTCACGCCCGGCCCGTAAGGAGTGTGTGGGAAGCAGGACTTGCTGTCTCCAGCGGCAGAGCAGCGTGCAAGGCTGCCTGCCTGGTTGGCTGATGTGGCTGCCTCCTCTTCCCTTCTGTAGCAGCAGAGCAGCGCACAAGGCTGCTTGCCTGGTGCCACGCCACTTCCCCCAAGAATGGAAGCAGTGTGGAACTAGGCAGGTGCCTTGTGTGCTGCTCTGCCACTAAAGAGGCAGCCGCGTCCAGCAAGAGAGAGCACCAAAATTAAAATAAGGTGACCAAGGGGGGGGGGGGGGTGTTGGGTATTTGCTCCATAGGAAGCACCCTTTTTTTTCACCCACTTTTTGGGTGGAAAAAGTGCATCTTATGGAGCAAATAAATACAGTACTTCTCTGATGTAAGCATAAAGCCCAGTGCATAGTTGTATTTCTTCTAGTGTGAAGTTCAGGTGTGACATTCGCATTATTGTAATCTGGATTATGTACAGTACAAAAAGTGTTTTCATTTTCTTTCAGATATAATGTGTTCATTTGAGTGTAAACAAGTGTAATGATGTAAGTGTGGGCGAGTGCTATGGCCTGATGTGTGTTCAGGTGTCCTGTCTGCACTCCATATTTGCTCCCACCCAGGGCTGAACTTGAACATCATTTTGCATATCACCTAATACTAGAAAGTTAGTTAAGTGACCCCCCCCCCCCCCCCCGGCCCTGGAGCCTCCCACTGCCCTGTCTTCAGCAGAAGATCAGCAAACAAAGATAAAGGCAGCAGCGTCTGCTTGACTTAAATGGCGTATATGTTGCCTTCCTTCAATCATTAGCATATTAAATGCAGAGGAGTCGGAGTCGAAAGATTTATCTACCGACTCCACAGCCCTGGATGTGAGTGTGGTGATGCTGGTGGAACAGAAGTCGTGTAGCAGAATTTTGAACAGATTGAAGGGGAGAGAGATGGTTCAGTGGGAGATTTTTGAGAAGCCTCTTGCAGTAAATTAAGCATGAAGTGATTAGTGTGGATAAGGTTTTGGTAGTTTGATCAGAAAGGAAGGGACAGATTATAGAAGTCTGTTGTATAGGTTATGAGCTAAGTTTCAGATGGGGTTGAGCCTTCTAGGCAGAAGGGATGAAATGCCTGGTGTGGAGATGGTAAGGAAAAACCATGGGAAGAGATCAGAACACTAAGAGAATAAGTATTACAGGAAGAGACGGCCTCGTTGGATAACAGAGTGGATGAGAGGAGAAGTGAAATAGCCTGAAGATTCCAAAATGTGTTGGTGAAAATTAGACAAGACGAAGGGGAGGGGGAGGATGATTACGTGTGAAAGTTATCAAATGGTGGTCAGAGAGGAAAAACCGAGGTGGAGAATTATAGAAGATAAGATGAAGCTGGTGAGTTAGGAGTTAGTGGAGCACAGCAGAAGATTGAATTTGGATAATAAAATGAGAAACTTGGGGCTATATGCACTAAAGCCTCTGCTAATCTAATGATCATTGCTAAACCGGAATACAGAGGGAGGGGCCTTGGGTGTCTGAGCTAATCAGGGCCCTTTCCATGCATCACATGAAGCACCAGGGAGGGGAAGGCCCGCCATTTTGGACTGGCGGACCTCAGAGCAGTAGGAACCAAGCATCCCTCCTCAACTTCTCAGAAAGGTACGGTTGGGGGGGGGAGGTTCAGGGGGAGCATCTGATGGCAGGAGGTAGTTCATCCCTCCTACCATTTTCACTGCTGTGGGGGAGGGGGTGTCTCCCAGTATTGGTTTGTTGAGGAGGTCTTGGGGGAGGCTGGCATGGCATTTTATTTTATTTTTTTAATGGGGTAGATCTTTTGCGTGTGTGACACATGCACAATATCTGTGCTATTAAAAATGAAAAAAGCCCCAACAGCTGAGGGGCTTCCCCAAACCGGCTTTGCACATGTGTCAGTTGCTCTAAGAGCGACTGATCGGACAGGGATTACCATGAACCTCCATGGAAATAATTTGGAAGCTCAGGATTGAAATTTTGAGACATTCAGTTGAACCCATCAAGTGAACATTTTGTTGTAGGTTGTATGGTGCATCAATCGCTGTTCTAAAGTTGGCCAACAGTGATTCACATTGTCTTAATGGCCGTGTTTTGTGCATCTAGCCCTTAGAGGGGTCATTAGCATGAATGTGAAAATCCTCAAGAATGAGGGAAGGGGAGGTTGATTTGAGAAAGGAGGAAGGCCAGGAATCGGTCAGTGAGACAGGAAGAAATGACTTATCAAGGGGTTGATAAATAACAGCTCCTGGAGAGGTAGTAGAGTTAATAGATGGAAGGAGGGGCCGTCAGATTTCAACCTCTTCTTCCTCTTCAGTCTCAATGCTTGTCTTCCTCTATGAGAACCAGCAACTTTTCCGTTGCTTACTAAAACTGACCCATGGCCTCAAGTTTTAATGAGATTCCAGGCTCTGAGCACCAGTTCGGCCTTTTCATAGTTTCTGTGGCTGGTTGCCGGGGATTTTGGCTTTTGTGGGGCAGGTCTCTCAGTCATCGCTCAACTCCTGGCGTTTGAGTACCGAGACTTATTTTACCAGAAAAAAATGCACTGCTTGGCACCTTTCGTGTAACAGGTTCTCTTTATTAAATTCACCTGTTTAACCTGCTCCAGTGATGACCCTAGAAAGAGCTCTCCAAGTACAGGTTTCCTACACATTCAGAACTCACTGACCTCTGACACGGCATCAGAATCTTCTTCAGAAATACTGTATTCATTTAGTCTGTGATGGCTGACTTAGGGGTTGCTTCTAAGGGTTATGAAGAGCCTTTAGTTACTTAGTGATTGATTCACCCAAGATGGTGTAGAGCAGATACAATGTAACATAAAACAATAATAAAAATGACTAGATAGATATAAACAGAAATACAATACATGACGTAAACTTGGAAGCTCGGGATTGACATTCTGAGACGTTCAGTTGAACCCAAGTCAACATTTTGTTGTGGATTGTATGGTCATAATTTGGAACATGAAGGGTGGCTTTGCTTCTTCCTTTTTTAAAATTATTGATCATTACCTTTCATATAAGTTGTGGGTGGGTTTTTTTTTTCTTTTTATTTCTTTAAAGCTTCCTCCTGCCTTGCCCCAGTCTGCCTCACTCCTCCTGCCTTGTTCTTTCAGTGGATTTGATATTTTCACTTTCTGATTTTTCAGAGCTCTTCAGATGGAGTCTCTAAAGTTTTGTTTAAGCATCAGCTCTAAACTTCACGAGGTGATCTGCGGGAAGATGACTTCATTGAATTTATATGAAGTACCAGCCCTGTCTGCTGAGATAGTTGTAAAGGCGAGCTCGGTGAGTACCTGCAGGAAGATAATTCCCCCCCATCCCCAAACACCCTGACCTCTTTGAAGGTTAAGTGGCATGTAAGCAGAAAAGTAAGTGAAACTGTTTTGTAATTTTAACTCTCTCTGAGAGAGATCATGTGGTATCATTCCTAGAGAACTCATGATTTGACTAACATGGAAAGCAGTGGTGATGCTTGACCTTCCAGATGTTGTTGCTGAGTCATGTTCGCTGTCAGTCAAGACCTGTAGCTTTTTCTCCAGTCTTGACTTTATCCAATGTCCGTTGAACTTTGGTCTGAAAGCTGAGAGATTTAGTTCAGTTTAAAACCTTATATTCTTCCTCTTCTGGTAATTAGCCAATCCAAAGCAGACCAAGAACCAAAGCTTTAGCAATGCAGATATAGGGAGTAGGGATGGACGTCTTGTCTCTTTTTAGTTGTCTGTATTGTACCGACACCAGGGTCTGATGCTGTGGTCGCTACCCAGTTGTTCTGTGTCCACACACGCTTCCTCTAATGCATAGGTGTTAAAATCCCTCCTCGAGGGCCGCAATCCAGTCAGGTTTTCAGGATTTCCCCAATGAACATGCATGAGATCTATTTGCATGCACTGCTTTCATTGTATGCTAATAGATCTCATGCATATTCATTGTGGAAATCCTAAAAACCCAACTGGCTTGCGGCCCTCGAGGAGGGACTATGACACCCCTGCTTCCCTCTTCAATCCTCATTTTCTCTCTCTTTGTGCAACTTCAGATCGTGAAAGAGCTACTTGGAAAGGAAGTGGAGCAGAAGGTGCCATTGACGGAGGAAGAGCAGAAGTCCTTGAAAGCTACGAAAGACTGGTTTCGAAGAGTTCTCCAAATCAAATTACCAGTTTATGCAGTGCATTTCAGTCTTAACAATGAGCTTCAGGTGAGTAGGAAAACACAACATATAAGGAGAATCTCACGGCAGTCAGGCCTTTTCCTTTTCTGTCTGGAGCAGTCCGAGGAAGTTTTCAAACTGGCTATCACTGGTGCAAAGTTTGTGTGATACTGCACCAGGTTTCACCATGAACCCATCCTTCTGGATCCTTCTCCTCCTACTCTGCTCACCTCTCTATACTTCCCTCTGTCTGAAACCTCCCTCCCCCGCTAACACCAATAACATCTGCCCTGGACTCAGAATCCCCACACTGATACGCACCAGAAATCCCCCTCCCAAGAAAAACCCCCGAAAAGTCAACCAAGATTCTCTAAAGCCCCTGCCCCTTGCCAATCTTCCCAACACTGCCTCGGACTCTCTCACCCCAGTCCTGACACTTTATTGCAATGCCAGATCCGCGTGCAATAAGACCCAAATCTTGAAAGACCTTCTAGACGAGCTCAACCCTGGATTCCTGTGCATCACAGAATCATGGATCGCCAAAGACGATCTATTCACACAAAACGAACTCCTCCCCCACGGTTACCAAGGCCTCTTCTCCCCCAGACCCAAATGAAAAGGAGGTGGTCTGGCACTCCTCTACAAATCTTTCTTTGACGTCCAGCTCCTTGAGACGGGCACCCATGCTTCTCTAGAATATTTGCTTGCCTCAGTCAATGACGAACTCCGCACCCACCCATTGGACATCCTGTTACTATACTGCCCACCCACCCCTTGGACCAAATCCTCCAATCTCGTCTTTGAGACCATAACAAATGCCTTCCTTAAATTTCAAAGACTTCTGATCGTTGGTGATATCAATCTCCACCTTGACGACACCAACAGCAATAACACGTCTGAATTCAACAACTTCCTTACCTCTCTAGGCTTCACCTCACCCACCCCATCCCCAACCCACGAAAAAGGGCACACTCTAGACTTCACCACTTTCCTTGATCTTACCGCCTTCAAAACTTCAACCGACGACACTCGCTGGGAACAAGTCCCTTGGTCTGACCACTTCTTAGGGACTACCTGCCTCCCCATCTTCATGTCACATCTTGACTCCCCACCCCACTCCTCTCATTCCATAACCTTCCGCAAAAAAAACCTCGAGCAACCTATTCTGGTCCAAATTCCTCAACCAACTCTCCTCCAACCCTAGACCTACAGACCCCGAATCCCATTGGCGCAACTGGACCGCCCTCTCCGAGTCCACCTACTACTCCCTTGCTCCATTATCCACTAAAACCATCTCCTACCCCCGAAAGGCCCCCTGGTACTTACCTCTTCACAGAGAATTGAAACAGAAATGTCGCGCTTTGGAGCGCAAATGGAAAAAATCTAAATCCCCCTCTGATAGACAGACCTGGATGGTCAATATTAAACTTTACAATTCAACATTATAAAAAGCCAGGAAGAACTTCTTCGGAGACAAGATCTCTAGATCCAACAACCAGATCAGTGCGCTGTTCAACATCTGGCGCTCCTTAACTACAAAAAAAGACACATCTTTGCTCCCACCATCTCTATCAGCCGATGCCCTTGCAAATTTCTTTAATGAAAAGATGCTCCTTCCCACCCACAGTCTCCTACAATTCCCTGACCTCTATTGACCTCAACCCTACCTTACCTGTATCCACCCCCATTCCTGCCGACAGATCCTGGACCGCCTTCGAGCTTATCTCCGAATCGCAAGTCTCCAAACTCTGCCTCAAACTAAAAACTTGCAAGTGCATTTTGGATCCTTTCCCCTCCTATCTATTCGAGAATATCCCTACACAGGCCATAGCTTCCCTCACCGAACTTATAAACTCTGCCCTAACATCGGGCCTTTTCTCCCCCGACATGGAACACATTTCATTGTCCCCTCTACTGAAAAAGGCCGACCTTGATCCCTCCATCCCATCAAATTACCGTCCTATAGCAAATATCCCTCTCCTAACCAAGTTATTAGAATCCATCATATCCACCCAACTCTCATCCTACCTAGAAAGATTCTGTATTCTCCTACCCCACCAATTCGGCTTCAGACCCAACTTCAGCACCGAATCCCTCTTGGCCTCACTAATCTCTAAGGTGCAACAACTCCATTCTCGCAACAAATTTGCTGTTCTCCTTCAATTCGACCTCTCCGCAGCCTTCGATGTCGTCCACATGACATCCTAATCTTCCAACTCTCCGAAATAGGCATAAGCTCCACAGTCCTAGATTGGTTCTCGAAATTCCTACGCTTCCGCTCCTACACCGTTAACACAAATGGTACCTCATCCATCCCCTGGAAGCCAAAATGTGGAGTCCCGCAAGGCTCACCCCTCTCCCCTATCCTTTTCAACATCTACATGTCCTCTCTGAAACTCCTTCATCTATCCCCCCTAGAAACTCTCTACTCCTACGCTGATGACATCCTCATCCTCCTCGAGACCGACTCGAACCTCTCTAACCTTGCTGAGAACATATCCACATGTATAACGAACCTCCAATCCTGGGCCCAATCTGTACAAATGAAACTGAATGAGTCCAAAACAAAACTACTTTGGCTCGGCCCAATTTTAGATCATTTACCCACCTCCATCCCACTACCTTCCGGCCCCACTCTTCAGCTTGAGTTTTCAAGCAAAGTCCTAGGCATCGTCATAGACTCCTCTCTCTCCTTCAATGATCACCTCAACTCCCTGGTAAAAAAATGCTTCTTTAGCCTCCATATGTTGAGGAAAGTGAGATCTGCTTTCATCATTCTCATTTCGTCGTCCTCGTTCAATCCACCATCCTCTCTAGACTGGACTACTGCAACTCCATCTATATAAGCCTAACTAAGAAAAACCTCCATAGACTTCAGCTAATTCAGAACGCCACGGCCAAGCTTATTTTCGCAAAAGGCAAGTTCGATCACGTCTCCCCACTCCTCTCCAAGCTTCACTGGCTCCCAATATACTCTAGAGTCCTCTATAAATGTGCCTGCATAGCCTTCAAGATTCTACATGGCGTCCTTCCTCCCGTTATCCCACTCTTTTGGAATTCCTCAAACCCACACTCCACTAGATCCTCCCAAAAACTGAAACTATCTTTCCCCTCTATAAAAGGTATATCCCGCGCAGGAAAACTTGGAACATCCCTCCCCTTTAGAACCACAGAACTCTTGAAAACTTGACTCTTTTCAAAAATCTAATCACCTCCCGTTCTCTATTACCCTGTCCCTCTCTATCTTCTCAGTCCCTCTCCTATATCCCTTCATTGTAGTTCCTTTCCTCTTAACTTCTGTAAATCGTGCCGAGCTCTGCGCTTGCGGAGATGGAGTGGTATACAAACCTAAGGTTTAGTTTAGAATATACGGTAGGAAATTGACATACACAAGGTCCCTTGCACCTGCTTTTTGTGCAGGTAGGATGTGGTTGAACAGTACTGAGATTGGAAACTGTCATCTGTGTGTTACTTCCCTTGACCTACTACCTATCATGTCTATAATGCTGAAAGACATACACAGCGCTGTACATTTGCCATGTAATAGACTGTCCCGGTTCTGAAGAGCTTACATGTAATATTGATAGATAGACAGGACATATTGGGGTTGGGAAGTTTCTTGTAGAGAGAATGATAGGATGGACAAACGTATGTAATTTTACAGTGAGTGGGAATAAGGAGTTGAAAGTAGCCTCGAAAAAAAATGGTCTTTTAGCTTGGATTTGAATACTGCTAGAGACTGAGCTTGACATAATGACTTGGGCAGACCTATGCAGCTGAGAGGACCTGCCCTTGATGAACCACTTTGAAAATTTTCCTCTTTAAAATGATCGTTATTTATATAAATATAAAGTTGCATGCATGCTCAAACGTTAAGGGAAGCAGTGTGAATATGTGTTAATGTGAAGCGAGCTCCTGTGCATTAAGCTTGGACATGGCAGACAACGCAGCTCAGGCAGAGAAACATTTGATGTTGCTCATTAAGGCAATGTGATGGGACCCCTCCCCCTCCAGCCCCAGCCACTAACATGGAGACAGGAGTATGGTTTGCTTGCTTCAGGGTTGCATGGGAGAGGGGAAAAGGTAATGAAGTCCTCGCTGGCAGTGAGCGCGTGGAGGGGGGCGGGAGCAATTCAGTGTTAGCACCCATCATGCATGGGACGGTTGCTAATGCCTACCTCAAATTACACGTTTCAAGTTTATTGTTGCTTGATATACTGCTTAAAACAGACTAACTAAGTGGTTTATATTAAAACGTAGTATAAATAGAAAAAATATAAACTTACAAGGGAAGTTAAATCAAACTCTTTTCTATTTCAGTTCAGACTACGTTATTTACCTCAGCATTACAAAACTCTGCCTTTATAGATTGCAATTGATTTAAAATACTGCTGTGAAATTGATTTTTGGGAAACGTAAATTTGACCATGTGACTCTGTTGCTCCAGAGTCTTCATTGGCTCCCGGTTTATTTTAAAGTGCAATTTAAATGTGCTTGTGTTGCTTTCAAGATCCCATATGATATCTTTACTCCTCTTCTTCCTTTATCTTGGAATGTCGACCGATTCTCTTTTGCATGAGGCATCCAACAAGTTAAGCTACCGTGTTTCCCCGATGATAAGGCAGGGCCATCAAATAAGACAGCCCCCCCTTTTTAGAAAAAAATGTAAAATAAGGCACCCCCCCGCAAATAAGCCACCCACCGATACCTGCGCTTACCCGAATCGGGTGGTACGGTGGGTGACTCCGTGTGGTCCCTCCGTCTACCGTATTTGCCTCCATGGCTGCGTGCCGCGCCTCGTCATGAAGTGAAGAGGAGGAAGTGACAGGACTGCAGCGCGCGCACGTGACTCCGCGCAAGGAAACACAGGCAGCTTCCCTCATCCCTCCCTAACGGAGACTGCAGGAGTTTGTTCACGGCCAGAACATCCAAAAGTGAGACACGCAGACAGGTTTCTTTTGCTGTGAGCAATACCACTTACTGTATATAAAGCCTGTTTAAAATGCATACGGTATATAAACAATGGTTTCACATTGTCAAGTCCCCTCTGATGCTGCACTACAGAATAATCTCTTTACTGTGTTTCCCTGATGGAGGACATTGGGGACATTAAATGGTACAATATATGGTATGATGCATAAAGCTGGCCATACACGGTACGATTTTTCGGCCGACCGATTCTTCAGCCGACCGTTTTCTTCCTCCAACTGTGTACTGTAGTCTTCTTCATGGGTAAATAAGGCATCCCCCCGAAAATAAGCCCTAGAGCATATTTTGGCCTTCCAAAAAAAATAAGACAGTGTCTTACCATCAGGGAAACAGGGTATCTCTTCCTTCCAGGAAAGGGACTAAAGGAGTCATGATTTTTAGTCAATCTTTGATTTTTAAATTTTCTCAACTTTGGAATGATCTTCCGCTTCTTTTAAGATGTTCTGGTTCACTTCAATGTTTTCATAAATCTTTAAAAACCACTTTATTTGCTAAACATTTTGAAAATTAATTTTCTTGAAATTTTGTCATTATTCATAAGCACATAAGCAATGCCTCTGCTGGGTCAGACCAGAGGTCCATCGCACCCAGCAGTCCGCTCACGCGGCGGCCCATCAGGTCCAGGACCTGTATAGCAATTCTCTATCTATACCCTTCAATCCCCTTTTCCTTCAGAAAATCATCTAATCCCTTCTTGAAACCAAATAGCGTACTCTGTTCTATCACACCCTCTGGAAGCACATTCCAGGTGTCCACCACCCTTTGGGTGAAGAAGAACTTCCTAGCATTGGTTCTGAATCTGTCCCCTCTCAATTTTTCCGAATGTCCTGTTAAGTTAACTATTGTAAACCGAGTCGAGCTTTCTTAAAATGATGATTCGGTATATAAAGCCAAGCCTTAGATTAGATTACATAAGAACATAAGAAGTTGCCTCCACTGGGTCAGACCAGAGGTCCATCTTGCCCAGCGGTCCGCTCCCGCGGCGGCCCATCAGGTCCGTGACCTGTGAAGTGGTTAGAATAGATCGTTTCAAAAATAATAATAATAATAGTTTATTTTTATATACCGCCATACCTGGGAGTTCTAGGCGGTTCACATCAATCAATCAATCATTATACATACAGTACAAATAGATATTTAAAATTTAAATCATCTAAAATTTAAGCAAAGTTAAAAGCTTACAGTGGGAAGATACAAGCATCTTAAAATGAGATAAAAATTATAAGTAACTAATAAGATACATTAGGTTGCTAGTCTATTGAATAATTGAGCAATAAACGCATGGCTGAGGAAATGGTGCGAAGAGGAAGGTTTTCACTTTGAGAAGAACTGGACAACTTTTTTGGGGAAGAACAAGCTCTTCAGGAGGGACGTACTAAATCTGAGCACGGCAGGAACGAGACTGTTGGCGAACAACGTCAAGAGGGAAATAGAGAAGACTTTCCTATCCTTTTCAATATTTACATGTCCTCTTTGAAACTCCTTCATCTATCCCCCCTGGAAACTCTCTACACCTATGCTGACGATATCCTCATCCTCCTTGAGACCGACTCGAACCTCACTAACCTTGCTGAGAACATATCCCCATGTATAATGAACCTTCAATCCTGGGCACATTCTGTACAAATGAAATTGGAACGAGTCCAAAATAAAACTACTTTGGCTCGGCCCAATATTAGGTCATTTACCCATCTCCATCCCATTATCTTCCGGCTCCACTCTTCAGCTTGAGTTTTCAAGCAAAGTCCTTGGCATCATCATAGACTCCTCTCTCTCCTTCAATGACCACCTCAACTTCTTGGTAAAAAAATGCTTCTTTAGTCTTCATATGCTGAGGAAAGTGAGATCGTACTTTCATCATTCTCACTTCGTCGTCCTTGTTCAATCCACCATCCTCTCTAGACTGGATTATTGCAACTCCATCTATTTAAGCCTAACTAAAAAAATACTCCATAGACTTCAGCTAATCCAGAACGCCGCGGCCAAGCTTATTTTCGCTAAAGGCAAGTTCGACCACGTCTCCCCACTCCTGTCCAAACTTCACTGGCTCCCAGTTCACTCCAGAGTCCTCTTTAAATGTGCCTATTTAGCTTTCAAGATCCTACATGGCATTCTCCCTCCTGTTATCCCACTCTTCTGGAACTCCTCTAACCCTAATTCCACTAGATCCTCCCCAAAACTGAAACTATCATTCCCTTCTGCAAAAGGTATATCCCGCGTAGGAAAATTAGGAACATCCCTCCCCTTTAGAACCACAGAACTCTGGAACAACCTCACATCCCCGCTCAGAATTTCAAGCTCCCTCCAATCCTTCCGCAAACACCTGAAAACTTGGCTCTTTTCAAAAATCTAACACCTCCCGCTCTTTGGTACCCTGTCCCTCTTTATCTTCCTAGCTCCTTTTCAACCTAACCCTGTAAACCGTGCCGAGCTCTACGCTTGTGGAGATGGCGCGGTATACAAACCTAAGATTTAGTTTAGTTTAGTTTACTGAGAAGTAGGGGAAAGCTGACATTCGACCGGACGTTGACAGTTCGGACATAAGTATCAAATGAATATACTGAGCAGGAAAAATGCTGGGAAGAAGCAAAAGACGAGCTACAGGGATCAAAGGACCAGGAGAAACTAGAAAACAAAGAGAAGGGCAAACAGAAACTAGTCAGACAAAAGACCAAACAGGAGCCAGAAGACCAGGTGGACATAGGGAAACAGGTTGAGGACGAGGAAGGCGCACCACAGGAAGAGGAAGGACGAAACAAAAATCAGGGGCTGGCAGCCCATGAGGGGAATGGCAAGAGGAGCAAAATGCAAGGAAAAACAGCGGGAACAAAAAAACACCAGAACTTAAATTGCTTGTACGCAAATGCAAGGAGCCTAAGAGTCAAAATGGGAGAGCTGGAAATCATGGCCAAAAAAGAGGACCTGGATATCATTGGAATCACAGAAACCTAGTGGAATGAGGAAAACAAATGGGACGTAGTACTACCAGGGTACAATCTATATAGGAGAGACAGGACACACAAGAAGGGTGGAGTTCTCCTAGGACAAGCAGGATGAGTCAGCCACATATGGGTGTTGTCCCAACACCTCCCAATTTGCGGATAAGCTCTCCAATAGCTCAGAGAGATTTTTTTTTTTTTTCTCTGAGCACGTGCAGTGCCCGGGCCCCACTGGGCATGCCCGAGCCCTACCCATTTCCCCCTGCTTCCCTCTAATCCCCAGTCTTTAGTTTCCGCCCGTTCCCATCGGTCGGATTTTTCTACAGCTCTCCATTACAACTTTTCTACTCATCAACTTGAAGATGCCTGAATCATCTAAAGAAACAACTGGGATGCAGGAGGAGGATGAACACACTGGATCCTCATGAATTGTGCGCCCACTGATTGGATCCGGCGCTCGAGGTTTCCGTGTGGCTTGCATTGTGCGCACATGTCACCACGTGCACACAAGCTAAGGAAGAGGGCACTGAGAGACTTCATGAAGAGAAATGAGGCCCGAGAATCTTCCTCCAGCAGCCATCCTCATCGGAGCGTAGCAGCGGGGGATCCACAGACGAATCCGGTGAGGAGCCTCCAGGACATCCTGGCTCAGTCAACCCCCCCGACTGCAGCTTGCCCGGTCGAGAAATCTCTCCCGGAGGTCCTGCATGCTGTCGCTAGCCGCCAGCCCCTGCAGGAAGCCGACAGGAGTCTCACCAGACCGAGAGATCTCTCCAGGAGTTCCTGCATGTTACTGCTTACAGCCAGCCTCTGCAGGGCATGAAGAGAAGTGAGGCCCGAGAATCTTCCTCCAGCAGCCATCCTCATCAGAATGCAGCAGCGGGGGATCCACAAGCTACAGTGGCAAGGAGCCTCCAAGATGCCCTGGCTCAGCTAATCCCCCTGCCTGCACTTGGCCCGGTAGAGAAATATCTCCCGGAGTCCCTGCATGTTGCCGCTTAGAACCAACCTCTGCAGGGCAGCTGATAGGAGTCTTGCCAGACCGAGAGATCTCTCCAGGAATCCCTGCATGTTGCCATGCACAGCCATCCTCTGCAGGGCAGCCGATAGGAGTCTTGCATGCTGCTGCATAAATCCACAGCCTCTGCAAGCAACAGATCGGGGCTTTCACCCTCCAGACGGCATGCTGCCTCTTACAGCCAGCCTCTGCAGGGAGCCGATTGGGGTTCAAAGGTAAGTCCTATCTGCTTGTTTTTGGGAAAACCTCTGATAATCTGTTGCAGCCCCGAGGGCTCTGCCCCACCCTCCTCCCAATCTGAATTTAAGGAGAAAGAATCTCCCATGCTTCTTTCCCTTGGAGGGGACCTGCAGACCTCTCCCCCCAGTAGGAGACATGCTGCCCCAGAGTTCAGCTCATAAAGGACATGCTGGGGAAAAAAAAAAAAAAAAAACAACTTGATGTTTCTTTCCCTCTTGGGGTCCTGCAGAGTCTACAATTCACACCTTTCCCACCCCGCCCCCTCCCCCTCTCATGTTGGGAACGAGGAGTCTGCCTTTCTCAGCAGGGTGCTGATATCTTCAGAGATGCGGCATGTCAGACCATGCCTCTCCAAAGGTGGGGGTTTGAAACTCCTCAGTCTAAAAAGCTGTTTGCTCTTCATAAAACCTAGGCAGAGTGCTTTTCCAGCTAGCATGAGGGACTCTGTACTATTCATGATTTCTATAGCACTGAAAGGCATATGCAGCGCTGTACAGTTTAATATACAATAGGCAGTACAGCAGCAGAAGCCCACTCAAGAGGCATTATCACTCCTCTTTCTCTGCCTCCAGGCACAGTGGGAAACGCAGCCAGGAGCACTGGCACAGATGAAGGGGTGCATCCTGCCCCTTCTCTGCAGGCTCTCCCCCCCTCTCAAGAAGGACAGAGAAGGGCGGTGGGGTACATGGAGCCACCCAACCAGTCAAGTGGAGCAGCACATGAACCTGCGAACCACCAGGGGTGGGACCAGCAGCCACAGTTAATCCTCCTGCTGACCCACTCCTCTCTCAGCGGGCTACACTCCCCACTATGCCCCCCTTTAGAGGGAGCCACGCACAACAACATGGCGCGGTTCAGCGGCATGCCATGCACCCAAGCAACGGAGGAACAATCTACACACCAGCCTCCAGCCACGCCCCGAGTCACCACCCACAAAGATAAATAAATATTTACAAAAACCCCCCCCACAAACGAGGACTCACCCCAAGTCCCTACAGAAACTCACAGCCTTTCTCAAGATCCACGTGGGTGGACAACAAGTACCCAAGACAGAGTACTACAAGTACCAGTACTTCACGCAGGCAGTGGCGATTCCAGTCCACAAGAACCTCCTGGACTGCAGAGACAAGATTTGGCTGACTCCCTCCTCAGGGCAACCAACATCAAGGAGACTGGGATTGAAGTACCAGATCTTTCCAGCCCAGGGATTCGACAACCCGCAGCAGCCATACATGGACATTGCGGTAGCTTAAGAGAAACAGGGCAACACGACCCCCCCCTCCAACCCCTGTCAGGGAAGGACCTGAAAAACCCTGGTTTCCACGGGGAAAAAGACCTTCGAGGGCGTAATGCTGAGCGCACGAATTGCTGCGCTCCAGTTCCAGATGCGGCTTTATCAGGAGGCCAGTGAGAGGAAATAAATAAATAAAATAAAATAGAGACTCCAGCTCACAACTGAGCCAGTCCACACTGGCAGCAGTCTGTGCCCCAGCGCTCGCAACAGTAACATAACTGCTATGCAAACAAGCACCGCCCGAGGGGCAGGGCATCCAAGGGCAGCCCTCTCCCCAAGACAAAAACAGAATCTTGACCACCCTCCGGCCCAGCAGGATCAGATTGTCTGCGAAGGCTTGGCTCAGGATCACCATCGACCAGTGGGCCCTCAGCATCATCAAGCAGGGATTCCGAATTCGTCTCCACTCCCGCCCCCCCCCCCCCCGAGTGGGCGGGGCACCCTCCATCTGACGACCCAACTTTCCTGCAGCAAGGAGAGGACCTGCTTCGGCAGAATCAATAGAGGCGGTGACGAACAGAGGAGATCATCAAGGGGTTTCTACTCCAGGAAACCCCGCGTCACCATGGACAAGGACAACGCTCGTTCCTGGATCTCTGTAAGCTCAACAGATGCATACACAAGGTCCAGATACACTCTCTGGGTACAGTCTTGGCCCTGTTACAGCCCGAGTATTGGCTAGTATCCCATGCACCCAGCCCACAGGAGGCATTGTCGCTTCTAAAGCCAAGACAGACGCCTCCAGTACAAGGTCCTGCCCCTTGGACTCTCAACGGCTCCAAGAGCGTTCACAAAGTGCGTGGCAGTGGCACATCCTCGCCTTCAAGGGGTGCACGTCCTATCTTCTCTCGACAGCTGGCAGCCCCGTCAACCACCATAACCCTCCTCCAAGAACTGGGGTTCCTCATCAACTACATGAAATCCCACCTGATATCCACCCAGGGGATATCGTTCATCTGGGCAGTCATCGACACCACGCAGACCAAGGCCGTCCTACGGGACTACCAGATCGACGCCATGACATCCATGGCCCAGTGCATCCCTGCCAGCAGCTCATCGTCAGCACGCTCCGGTCTTTGTTGTGCAGCACACCAGACTACTCATGTGATCCCTGAAAGGGCACCTCAGACGTCACTAGGACCAGTGTACCCAACCTCTGACCACCCACCTACTGGAGCTCCGGGCCTTAGGGAATGCCCTCGAAACCTTCAAACAGGCAGGGCAGTCCTCACCCAAACAGAAAACCAGGTGGCCTTGCACTATATCAACAAACAGGGAGGGACAGGGTCAACCTCGCTATGCAAGGAAGCTTGCCACATGTGGGAGTTCTCCAACTCCATTCAATGCCCCATCCAGGCAACTTACCTCCTGTGGGAGCAGAACAACCTGGCAGAAAGACTCAGCCACCAGCTGGATCCCGATGAGTGGTGTCTCAACCCAGCGGCGATGAAGAAGATCTTCAGCACCTGGGGCACACCGAGCATCGACCTGTTTGCAACCGAACCGAACTCAAAATACTCGACCTTCTGCGCAAAGAGATCAACCCATCGCCGTCTCAGCCCCGACGGTCTGTCTGTGAGTTGGAACACCCTAAGTCCTGCAGAAGATTCTTCAGGACAGAGCAACGGTGATCATGATTGCCCTGTTCGGGCTCCTGCAACCATGGTTCCCGTTCCGGCAAGGGATAGCGGTTCACCTCTCCCCGCTCCCGATCAGTGCAGTTCTCATTACACAACGCGGGAACCTTACCCTCCACCACGACCTGCGTTCCTTAGCCCTGACCGCATGGATGATGAGAGGATGAACCTACCACAAGACGTGGAGCATACTCTTATGGCAGCCAGAAGACCTTCAACCAGAAAACGCTATGGGTTGAAAGGGAGAAGGTTCCGCTACCAGTGCACAGACACGCAGCGAGACCCCTACAACTGCCCCATACCGGACATCCTGCAGTACATACTGAGCTTATCTCAGGGGGACCTAAAACCCACTTCCATCAAGGTCCACCTAAGTGCAATCACGGCATACCACGCTGGCCTAGACAGCAAACCAGTGTCGACGCATCCAGTAATCACAGAATTTCATGAAGGGACTGTCCAATCTGCACCCACCGGTCAGACCACCACTGCCCGGATGGGACCTCAACTTGGGGCCGCATCATCTCACCTCGACCCCTTCAAACCTTTGGGGGAGGCAGATCCTGTATTCCTGGCTGGGAAAACCCTGACCATCGTGTCTACCGACACACTCCCTAATGAGAACAGGGTGGTACCCAGAACCCACCCCCGATTCTTGCCGAAGGTGGCTTCAGCGTGCCTCCCGGCACTCTACATCTCCCCACAGGGAGGCACACTGCCACCTCAGCAACACCTCCTGGACTGTGTGCGGGCCCTGACTATGCAGCAGATTAGACAAGCCTCAATTGTTCGTCTCCTACGACCAAAACAGACCAGGACTTCCGGCCACCAAACGCAGGCGCTCGCGCTGGATATAAGAGTGCATCCCCTTCACTTATAGAAAAGCGCAGCATCAACCGCAGGTGGGAGCCTACGCCCACCAGCGCAGAACCATAGCCAACACAACGGCACATCTGCACCACACACCAATAGGGGACATCTGCGATGCAGCCACTTGGTCCTCCATGCACACCTTCACCAAGCACTACTGCCTCGACATAGCATTCCACGCTCCAAATGCATTCGGCCGAGCAGTCTTGGAAGTGGCTCTTCCCTCCCGGGAGGGACAGCAACCACTAGCACAGCCTTGACAAACACTGATCAAGTAGGGTGTTATAAATATCGACAAACACTGTTCAAGTAGGGTGTTATAGATATTGATTAAGTAGATCTTCCAGCACTTCTTCCTAGACTGAATGTGGAATAGGCAAGTATGAATTCTCACATGCAAGTACGAATTGTCACTATTGACCAGTTATGAATTGTCACCGTTGACCAGTTGGTTTTCTCACTGTTCATTGATTGTCATTGACCAGTTTTCGCTGTTCTGTGAGTTAAGTAGGTCTTCCAGCACTCCTGTCTAGACTGAAAGTGGAATAGGCAAGTATGAATTCTCACATGCAAGTACGAATGGTCACTGTTGACCAGTTGGTTTCTCACTGTTCATTGATTGTCATTGACCAGTTCATTGTTCTGTGAGTATTACATAGAAACATAGAAATAGACGGCAGATAAGGGCCCACGGCCCATCTAGTCTGCCCACCTTAATGTCCCTCCCCTACCTTTGCCCTGTGAATAGATCCCATGTGCCGATCCCATTTGGCCTTAAAATCAGGCACGCTGCTGGCCTCAATCACCTGTAGTGGAAGACTATTCCAGCGATCAACCACTCTTTCGGTGAAAAAGAATTTCCTGGTGTCACCTCGTAGTTTCCCGCCCCTGATTTTCAACGGATGCCCTCTTGTTGTTGTGGGACCCTTGAAAAAGAAGATATCTTCCTCCGCCTCGATGCGGCCCGTAAGATACTTGAACGTCTCAGTTAACACAGCACTATATCTAAAACCTTGTTTCCACAACTTTACCTGCTTTGCCTGATTACCCTGCCCGGCTCGGCCTCCACAGCCAGGCGAGGGATGCACAAAGCGCTAAGGCGCAGGTCCAGTCGGTACATCCCTCGGCTAGGGAGTCACCCATATGTGGCTGACTCATCCTGCTTGTCCTAGGAGAAAGTGTAGTTACTTACCTGTAACGTAGGTTCTCCGTGGACAGCAGGATAGTCAGCCACACAACCCACCCACCTTCCCTTACGGCCGACCCGGCCACAGCTAGGAACATCCTGGGGATTAGGGGGAAGCAGGGGGAAATGGGTAGGGCTCGGGCATGCCCAGTGGGGCCCGGGCACTGCACGTGCTCAGAGAAAAAAAAAAAAAAATCTCTCTGAGCTATTGGAGAGCTTATCCGCAAATTGGGAGGTGTTGGGACAACACCCATATGTGGCTGACTATCCTGCTGTCCACGGAGAACCTACGTTACAGGTAAGTAACTACACTAAATAGCACTGTATATAGAGGACACTGTTCACTTGACCAAAGTGGATAAGGCAGCAACGGCGGAAGGATTGGAATCATTATGGGTTAAATTACCAGGAAAAAATGGAGCTGACACAAAATTAGGACTGTACTATCGCCCACCTGGGCAAACAGAAGCAAACGACAAAGAGCTGGGAGCAGAATTGAGGCGGGAATGCACAAACAGAAGAGTGATGGTAATGGGGGATTTTAACTACCCTGGGATAGACTGGAATATTGGAAACTCCAACTGTGCGAGGGAAGCAGAATTCCTAGAGGCTGTGAGGGACTGCTTTATGGAACAGCTTGTCAAGGAACCAACGAGAGGGGATGCCACCCTCGACCTAATCCTTAATGGACTAGGGGGACCTGCGAAGGAAGTGGAAGTAATAGGACCACTAGGAAACAGCGATCATAACATGATCCGGTACAAATTAGAAGTAGGAACATCAAAGGTGAAGAGAACCACAACGACAATACTCAACTTCAAGAAAGGGAACTATGAGGTTATGAGAGTAATGGTGAGAAAGAAACTCAGAAATAGCTCACAAAGGATAGAAACCATTGAAAAAGCCTGGTCTCTATTCAAGGACACGGTGCAAGAAGCACAAAATCTGTACGTCCCCAGGTTTAGGAAAGGGTGCAAAAAAAAAAACCAAACAAAAGACCCGGTATGGATAACAAATGAAATGAAGAAAGCAATAAGTGACAAGAAAAAATCGTTCCGGAAGTGGAAGAAGGACCAAAGCGGGGAAAACTGGAAAGAGCACAAAAAATACCAAAAGGAATGTCACCGAGTGGTTAGGAAGGCTAAAAGGGAATACGAAGAGAGGCTGGCTGGGGAAGCAAGAAACTTCAAACTGTTCTTCAGATACATTAAAGGGAAGCAGCCAGCGAGGGAGGAAGTAGGACCTTTGGATGATGGAGACAGAAAAGGAGTGGTAAAGGAGGAAAAAGAGGTCACAGACAGGTTGAACGAGTTCTTCTTGTCAGTCTTCACAAGCGAAGACACATCAATTGTGCCAGAACCGGAGGAGATCATAAGTGGAGACAAAGAAAGAAAACTGTTGCAAATAGAGGTAAACCAGGAGGATGTCCTCCAGCAGATAGGTTGAAAAGCGTCAAATCACCGGGACCGGATGGAATCCACCCAAGGGTGCTGAAAGAACTAAGAAATGAAATAGTGGAAACACTCCGACAAATTTGCAACCTATCTTTGAGAACTGGGGAGATCCCGGAGGACTGGAAAATAGCTAATGTCACACCTGTCTTCAAAAAGGGATCGAAGGGCGACCCGGGGAGCTACAGGCCAGTAAGCTTGACTTCAGTTCCGGGCAAGATGGTAGAAGCACTGATAAAAGACAGCATCTGCGAGCACATAGAAAAAAATGGACAATTGAAGGCAAGCCAGCATGGCTTCTGCAAGGGAAGATCGTGTCAGACGAACCTACTGCACTTCTTTGAAGGGATAAACAGCCAGATGGACAAAGGGGAACCCATTGACATCATTTATCTCGACTTCCAAAAAACCTTTGACAAGGTATCCCATGAGCGGCTACTTAGGAAGCTGCGGAACCACGGAGTGGAGGGGGACGTGCACAGATGGATTAAACACTGGCTGGCGGGCAGAAAGAAAAGGGTTGGAGTGAAGGGCCACTACTCGGACTGGTGGAGGGTCACGAGCGGTGTTCCCCAGGGGTCAGTACTCGGACCGCTGTTGTTCAATGTATTTATAAACGACCTGGAAATGGGGACGAAGTGTGAAATTATAAAATTTGCAGATGACACTAAACTCTGTAACAGGGTCAGAACAGCGGAAGATTGCGAAGACGTACAAAGGGACCTAAGCAAACTGGAGGAATGGGCAAATAAATGGCAAATTAAATTTAACATAGAGAAATGCAAGGTCATGCACTCGGGGAAAAAAACCTCAATGTTCAGCTACAAAATGGGGGGATCAATGCTAGGGGTAAGCAACCTTGAAAAGGACTTGGGTGTGCTGGTGGATACAACAATGAAACCAGCGGCACAATGCGCAGCAGCCTCAAAGAAAGCCAATAGAATGTTGGGCATCATTAAGAAGGGTATTACAACCAGGACGAAGGAAGTCATCATGCCGCTGTATCGTGCACTGGTGCGCCCGCATCTGGAATACTGTGTCCAATATTGGTCACCTTACCTCAAAAAGGACATGGCGATGCTTGAGAGGGTTCAGAAAAGAGCGATGAAGCTGATAAAAGGTATGGTTAGAAAGGCTGGGGCTCTTCTCCCTGGAAAAGCGGAGACTCAGAGAGACATGATAGAGACTTTCAAGATCATGAAGGGCATAGAGAAGGTAGAAAAGGAGATTCTTCAGCCTATTGGGAACCACAAGAACAAGGGGGCACTTGGAAAAGTTGAAAGGGGACAGGTTTAGAACAAATGCTAGGAAGTTCTTTTTCACTCAGGGTGGTGGACACCTGGAATGCACTTCCTGAGGTTGTAATAGGACAGAGTACACTAAGGGGCTTCAAAGAAGGATTGGACAAATTCTTGAAGGATACAGGGATTGAGGGATACAGATAAAGGTAGGGATAGCTTATGAAAAGGGTAAGGATAAAGGGGATACAAGGGTGTAGACAAGGATCTCCTTAAAGGTCATGGACCTGGTGGGCCACCATGGGAGCAGACCGCTGGGCGCAATGGACCTCTTGGTCTGACCCAGCGGAGGCAACTTCTTATGTTCTTATGTTTTTTATCTGTTTTCTAAAATCAAGATAAGAGAAAGCTTCTAACGCAATTTTGGCAAGCCATGTATTCAGTGTGGCCACCTGAAAAGAAAAGGTTTTGTCGAGGAACCTTTTGTAATGACAGGATTTTATTGAGGGATATGCAAACAAGTGTACTCTTCGAGAGCTCTTATTAATGTAACTCGGGCTAAGATAGCCTGGTGGCATGCCAAATACTGCTTTGTAGCAGATACATAAGGACTTAAATAAGACTCTGGATTCCAGTGGCAGCCAATGAAGCTTTTGATAGAATGGAGTAATATGCTCCCATTTTTTAAACCAAAAATAAGACGAACAGACGTATTCTGAACTATTCTCAACTTTTTGAGAATTTTCTTAAAAGCACCCAAATATATGATGTTACAGTAGTCCAGAATACTTAAAATGGAAGATTGAGTTAACAAGCGAAAAGAGGCTTCATCAGAGTACTTCTTGATGGTGCGGAGCTTCCAAAGCACCAAAATGCTTTTTTTAAATATTAAATCAGAATGTTTTTCCAATGTGAGGTGTTTATCCAAAGTTACTCCCAATATTTGTAAAGATTGTTTGAAAATGTAATCCATCCCATTTACATGTATCATTATTTCTTTGATTTTATCATTGGGAGTTGCTAAAAAAAAATTTGTTTTTTTCTGAATTTAATTTGAGTTTGAAGGCAGCCATCCAGAGTTCAATCTGATTTAAAATAGTTGATAATGAATTTGTAAACTCAGATGACAAGACAGGTTAGCAGGATGACTATATCATCCGCTAAATATAGAATTTAAGCTTTAAGCTCTGTAAAAAATTTCCCAAAGAAACAAGATAGATGTTAAAAAGGGCACGGGAAGGAAAAAACATAAAAAGGTACCGATATCAAAATCTTAATCTGTACAACGAATGCACCTATTCACCGAGGCTTTCCAGTCACTAAACATTATGGCAATTGCCATGGGATAACTATAAAACCTTACCGCAGCTTAGTAATTAGAGCATCACCCTCTTAAACCAGAGGTGGGCAACGAGGGCCACAATCCAGTTGGGTTTTTAGGATTTCCCCAATGAATATGCATGAGATTCATTTGCATACAATGGAGGCAGTGCTTGCAAATAGATCTCATGCATATTCACTGGGGAAATCCTGAAAACCTGACTGGATTCCAGTCCTCGTTGCCCACCCCTGCTCTAAGCATTCTTTGACTAAGAAGCCCCTGACACTCATTAAAAACGGGCTGATTAGCTCGTAAATTATCAAAATAATTGACCTGGGTCTTTAGCAGAACTTATTTATTTGTTTAAGGTGTCTGTCTCTGCAGTTTGAGTTTGTTTAGTAATTCCAGCTGCTCTGCACTAAGCACAGTTTAACTAAACCGAAGGGCCCCCTCTTTCTACCCAGGTGAATATTCTATGGATGACGGTTTGTTTTGGGGGGGTTAAAGAGAGAATTAAAGTGCTGGAGTTAGTCTCAGTATTTACTGGGACAATCCCTTCAGGTATCAAACTCTGTGTGCTCATTACACACTTTGGGCCATATTCTGTAAACGGCGCCTGGATCGCACCTACCAGCGTCTAACTAAATTCTTTAATTGACGCGGTAATTAAATGCACCATTTAAAATTGATTTTAAAAAGTAGGCGCCAAAATCGCACCTACAACATGGCAACTAGTGTCATCTTAAGGTCAAAGTAGGCCGAAGCGCCATTTTGCCAGTCAGCTGGAATTCCTCTCTACTAAACTAAAACTTAACCTTATATACCGGGTCTTCAACCAAAGGAAGCTCTACGCAATTAACAATAAATTAAAAAAATAAAAAAAGTAAACTGAAATACAAGAGTTAGTTTTCAAAATGTTTAGCGAATAAAAAGTTTTTAGAAGTTTACGAAAGATTTGGAAGGACCTGGGACATCTCAAAATTAGGGGAAGTTCATTCCATAGATGGGGAAATTTAAACGCCAGAGAGCTGCTAAAATTCTTAACTCCTTGAATTCCTTTCCTAGAAGGAAGAGAAAGTTTAAATCAATGAATGCCTCTCGCATATGAAAATCTAATAACATTCCATAGCAGAGGAACGAGAGGAGCAAAGATACCATGTAAAATCTTAAAAACAAGACATAAACACTTAAACCGAATTCTAAAATAAACCGGGAGCCAATGGAGAGAGAAAAGCAAGAGTCACATGGTCGAATTTGCTCTTTCCATAGATCAACTTTGCGGCGGTATTCTGAATCAATTGTCTTTGAAGGCAGTTCTTAGTGATGCCAATATAAATGGCGTTACTATAATCTAACCGGGATAATATAATAGATTGGACCAAAACAGAAAAATGACATTGATGGAAAAGAAATCTGACTCTTCTCCTAGTGTCAAGTTTTGTTTCCAGTGTGCCCACTCCTGAAGAAGGGGATTTTGGCCTCCATAACGGAGCTCTGTAGGGCCTAATTTATTTACCACTTCTTATACGCCAATGGAGATAAGTACCTTTCCTTCTCTCTAACAATTATGATTGAATTGCCCTATCATAAGGCTTCAGATTTAGGGGATTGGACCTCTTTTTGAGAAAAAACTCTTGAATGTTTTGATAATTTTACAAAGATACCTCACAGTGTAAAGATTTTCACTTTATGATTTTTGCGTTGTTACTCACGTATTGATTTACAAACATTTAGCATATGAAAATTAGGTCCACGCTTAATACCCTGTTGGGTTATTATGAGCTCTCAGCTCTTAAAATATGAGTTGTGAATACTGAGAACCATCATTACACTAAGGCACATGTTCCTAATTAATTATTATTATTTTTTATTTTTTGTCGTGCAATTAAGTGATCTTCGTGTGAGTTTACACAAGAGAATTCTCTTTTGCTGATCAGTTTTTATTTTGGGGGTTTTCACTTTTTGGAAGGCCTTTAAAATCCTACAGGCCTACAGTACGGGTGTGTAAGATTTTTCTTAGGTGCCGGTAGCTGCAATTCTGTTAACAGCACCCAAGTGTGATTGACATGTGGCTGGCGCTGTTTACAGAATCTGGGCCTTTGTGACTACTTTTGATGGTGATAACTGATTTATGAGCCATGTTTTGAACAAGCCTTTCTCAATCTTTGTCTTGGTTTTCTGGTCCTATCACACAGTATCGGTTCATCTAATACAAGAACTTCATGTTTCGTTTCTAGGCTGAACAAAATGCTGCAGTTGCAGCTGGTCAGGTTCAGACCTGCCAAGTCTCCGCTTTTGCGGGTCATCTCCTGCACTCCTGCCAGGGAATCAGGATCTCCTGCTGAGTGGCCTCTTTCCGATGACAGCAGGAATCGCCCTCATTAAACGTTCTCTGCTGGTCCCACGGCAACAGGAGACATTTGAGGAAGGTGTCTCCTGCTGCTGCTAGAAGGAGAGGCTAACTCTGGTGCCCCAATGTGTACCAGGGGCGGAGCTTTGGGTGGGGCTAGATGGAGCTATGGGCAGGCTCTAAATCTCCCGCTCTGAAAGTCGGCCCCCTTGGCAGGTCTGCCACAGTAGAGCGGGGATTCCTTTTCTTGCTCCTGTGACTCTGATATGATCTCTCCAACCACTACTAGGAGTTGGCGTTGACCTAATGGGTCCTCTGATAACCAACCTTTGCAAATAAGGCTGAATGTGTTAGCTCTGGGTCCCCCATTGACGTTTGTTTCTTTTGTACGTTTTTGTGTATTTTAGGTTTGGAATCGGTTTGTGTCTCTAACCTTTCATACTGAGGAGCAGGCTGAGTCGTGGAGAAACTCGCTTCTGTCGGACCTCGAAGGGAGAATCAAACAGGTATCACTGCAGCACAGCTGGTGGGGGTGGGGAGTTCTTATACACCACAACATGTGGGCCACCCTCCTTTCTCCTCTCCATAGTCCGCAGTGAATTTGGCCAGTGATTTGTCTTTTTCACCTGTGGAGCAGGTCTTTCCTAGGAAATAACAAAAGTGGTGGTGGTGGTGGGAGCAGAAGTTGGCCCCATGGTAATAATAATAACTTTATTCTTCTATACCGCCACAATCTTGCGACTTCTAGGCAGTTTACATTCAAGAGAGCTGGACATTCAGCAAGTTACAATATGCAGATAGTCAGAGGAAAATACAGAAACTTTAAGAAAGCTAAAAATAAAATATACAGTTTGCTAAGAAATTTCCAAGAGGACCTGTTTGAGAGAGGTAGTAATGTCTTGCTATTTTGATATATTGTACAATTTCATAATGTTATGTATCATGTATAAATCTTTGTAACATGTTTATACAGACTTCTACGTAGTGATAATGCTGCTTAAACCCCCACCTAGAACTGTGATTATTGGGGATTCGGGGGGATATAACACAGCATGTAAGAAGTGCCATGATAGGCTGAAGTTGCTCCCCTGCCCCTCTGTCTGTTCCTCAACAGGTGAGCCCATTCAATCAGATCGAGGTGTACTGCATGCACCATGTCATTTTGGAGACATTTCACAAGTCCATCGCCAAGTGCTTTGAGAGATGCGCAATTGAAGCCGTGCATTCTGCATGCCAGGTAGTCCAAATAATTTGACCTGCATTCACTCTATTATTACATCCATTGGTGGATGAGGACACTTTGGATATTTACAAATGGCTGAGAGTTTACAAAGGTTTATGAAGTTTTTTAAAACACCTGGGTGGATGAGGAACGGTGATTGATACTGTGCAGTATTCTGTGGGTTGGGGATAGGTTCGAATGTGATTTTTCACTGTGTTTGTGAAATGTGTGTTTTAAATATATTATTGATTATATAAGTATTTCTGGAACCCACCTGGGGGGTTAAGTGGGCTTTAAGTCTTTTAAATAAATAAATCTATCGGGAAAGAATATAAAACTGATCACAGTGGCATGGACTGCTGCTGCTATTTGGGTTTTTGACAGGTACTTGTGACTTGGCTTGGTCTCTGTGAAGACGGGATACTGGGCTGGATGGACCATTGGTCTAACCCAGTAAGGCTATTCATAAGCTCTTATGCAAGAGGATGTGGTAAGAATGGTTAATGTCGCTGGTTTTAAAAAAAGGTTTGCACAAGTTCCTGGAGGAAAAGTTTATAGTCTGCTGTTGAGATAGCCATGGGAGAAGCCACTTCTTGCCCTGGATCAGTGGCATGGACTGCTGTTACTATGGATTGGCCTCCTGAAGACGTATTCTGACTAATACCAAGTAATACCAGGAAGGATATTCTTATGTTCTTATGAATTAATTAAACTGGAGAAATCCAGGGTGAATCAGCAGAAACACCAAAGACTTGTTCCTGAAGGGGAAATCTTCTTTCCCTGTCCTGCTTCGTTTCCACCGCTCTTGTTTCTCAGTCACTGTCTGTTCTTCTAGCTAGATTTGTCCACTTGTAGCACCTGTAGTTTCCTGATGCGTTTCTTGATACACACTGAGATGGGTCTTGATCTCAGGCCTTGTAAGAACATAAGAATTGTCCTATTGGGTTAAGCGAAAGGTTCATCAAGCCTGGTATTCTTTCAACAGTGGGCAATAATTTGATTTTAACATATTAGGGATTATATTCCATTCTTGTGGTCACTGAAAGCAGTGCCATAGAAATACAGAGCTTAATTATGTGTTGAGAAAGAGAGAATATTTTTTTCCAGTTTAAATTGTACTCCAGCCATGACAGAGAACCAGTGAATGTGCTGTAGAGTCCAGTGAATTGGGCATCTTAAGTAAATTTTCAGCCATTTGACCTCTCTCCAATTATCTTAGAGGTTCCCCAACCCCAAGGGTTTGATTATACTCCTTGGTATCCAACTGTAACCATCCCAGAGCAAGCGTATAAAAGTGTATAATTGGAGATGAGGGAGTCCAGCAGTGAGAAGGGCACCGTCTGTGTAGAAATACACATGTTATCTGTGCGATTGTCCATTAATTAATCCATATAGTGCCTGAAAATGACCACAGAGGAACTTTCTGAATGTGGAATGGACATGGTCTGTAAAGTCAAAACACATGGTCGAAGTGTAGGCACATCTAATCTGGCTACCGCCACCTTCAGCCGTGTGCCAAGAACATAAGAACAGCCATATTGGGTCAGACTAAAGGTTCATCTAGACCAGTCTCCTGTTTCCACAGTGGTCAATCCTGGTTACAATTACCTGGCAGAAACCCAAAATTCTAGCAGAATTTATCATAAAGTCATTATCTATCAGTTAAATAAAGTTTCCATCTAAAAAATTTATATAAATTTCTCACTAGGGAATGGAGGTGAGCAGGAAAATAAATTTCGACTCGATTCGATTCAGCCTATTGAATTGGTTTTTTGATTCGGTTCGATTTTCCTGCCCAATTGGGTGTTTTTTTCAAACATCCTGGTGGGTTTATTTTATAGCCTCTTCACCCCCTTTGCCTTCTCCTAACCACACTGGCGCTGTGGTATAAACAAACAAAAAAGACTTTTCCTCTCTCTGTTAAATCCTAGCTCACGTTTACGGTCTTACACCAGCTCTGGCAGGATACACGTTTCAAATCTGACATATTGTAATCACAAAACGGAAAATAAAATTAGTTTTTCTACCTTTTGTTGTCTGGTCATTATTCAGATCTTGTTGGTCCCAGGTTCTGGTTGTCTTCTGATAACTTGCTTACCAGGGTCTCCTTCTTTCTTCTTTCTCCGTACTAACCATCCATCTGCCATCTCTGTCATCCCTTTCTGTTTCCTTTCCCTCCCCTGGAGGTCTGGCAACTTCCCTTTTTTCATCTCCATCCACGCAGCTGCAGTGATGGACCCCACCATCCCCAGATCCACCATCTCTCCTTTTCTCAACTACCCTTTCATCCAGCATCTCTCCCTCCTTCCCCACCACCCCAGGGTCAACCAGCTCTCTCTTTCTCTTCCCAACTACCCTCCTTTCCAGTATCTCTATCCCCCCCTTTGGGCTAACTTAAAGCATCTCCAGGGGGCCCCACGGTCCGGGCATCTCTTCCCCTTCTGTCCCTCTCCCTCTGTTCCCCTCACCTTCCCGGTCTCTTTTCACTCTTCTTGTTCAGAGGAGCCCCAACGTGGTAGTCATTCTCACAAGCTGCCAGCGCTTCCCTGAAGCTTTCCCTCTGTTGTGATCCACCCTCTCCCTGACTCAACTTCCTATTTATGCCTGGGTAGATCACAGTAGAGATAAAGCTTCAGGGCAGCGTCAGCAGCTTGTGAGAATGGCTGCCCCGCTGGGGCTTCTCCAAACAAGTCTGGGAAGGGATGTAGCAGGACAGAAGGGGAAGAGATACCCGGATGGGCCACACATTAGCTCTGGTCATGTGAGGTCCCCAAATTATTGGGGGTGCTCATGCACCCACAGAGCTGGTGCCTATGTTGCCAGATACTTGTAACCTGGGTTGGCCGTTATTGGCAACAGGATACTGGGCTTGAAGAACCTGCGGTCTGTTCCAGTATGGCAACTCCTATGTCTTTATGGCATGTAATAAGAAAGTATCAGAGCTTCCAAGTTACCCAGCTGCAGAGGGGAGATTGTAAATCAGACCTGTCGGCTCGGTTTTAGACATCCCTCCTCTCTGCTCTTCAGCCTTTTAGCTTTGACATCGCGGCTGCGCTAGAGCCTACATTTGCCCCTTCTTTTTGATCATTTCCACGTGCTTGCAGCCCCAGGCTCTAGCTTCCTTCGCGGCAGTGCAGGCGTTCCTCACGCGCAGACACAAGCGGAAGGAGTTTAGAGCAGAAGCTGAAGTTCATCTGTGAGCGGATCTAAGCCTTCCTCGACTTCCTGTCGGCAGGCGTCTGCTTCCGGTGAGCGGGAGGGATGGTTGGTGCAGATTTCGCCGTGTCTCTACTACTATTACTAATAGCGCTGAAACAGAGACAGAAACTGTCCAAGAGCAGCTTTAAGTTAGCGGTGCGGGGAGGAGTGTTGGGCCCCGAATCGGCGATGCTGATTTTTTAAAAAATACAAATTGATTCAAATCGATTCACCTAAAGTGAATCGGTTTGAATCGCAAATCGGGCAGCACTAGTGATCAGATCATTTGATCTCCTATGATCCATAGATCAATCATTCCAGGTCCGTACCTGAATTTGGTGGTGGCTGGTTTATATAAGCGTTGCCTTCTTTCCTAAAGGAATTCTTAAACAACATTATGGTTGTTTGATAAATTTCATTTGAATGAAATGGAAAAAAAAAGGGGGGGGGGTTTGCATAGATAATTAATATTTTTAGCACTTGTGGATAATCAGTTTAAATGGTGGGAAGGAAGGTTAGAGCATAAATGATTATAACATCAGATTCAGGTTACGGACCAGGAATGTTATGATCTGCTGACCTCTGTTCTCTAGTGAGAAATTTATATAGATTTTTTAGATGGAAACTTTATTTAACTGATAGATAATGACGTTATGATAAATTCTGCTAGAATTTAGTGTGAAATACAATTAAAGTTCTGACACACAAAGTCTCATGCAAACATCATGTTACCCATATTTTTTCTATACTGCTTATATTGGGTAAGATGGAATTTTAGGTCTAATTTCTTTGATATCTTAGAAACCCAAAGAGCAGCAACATTCCAGAGCTGAAATTGTGATGTCATTATGCCTCATTCCACCAATAAGATCCATCCTTGATTGTCCTATACTTGCCTCACATAAGAACAAAAGAATAACTCTACTGGGTCACTTCAATGGTCCATCAAGCCCATTTCCAACAGTGGCCAATCTAAGTCACAAGTAGCTGGTAGAAGCCCAAATAGTCACAACATTCTATGCTACTGATTCAGAGCAACCAGTGCCTTCCCCCATGTCCATCTCAATAGCACACTATGGTCTTTTCCTCCAGAAACTTGTCTAAACCTTTCTTAAACCCAGCGATGCTAACTGCTGTAGCCACATCTTCTGGCAACAAATTCCACAACTTAACTATTCTCCAAGTGAAAAAAAATTTCCTCCCATTGTTTTAAAAGTATTCTCATGTAATTTCATTGTGTCCCCTGGCTTTTCTACTTTTTGAAAGGATGAAAAATTGATTCACTCTTATCCTTTCTATACAACCCAGGATTTTGTAGAAACTAACAGACCATGAAGGCAGGAATTCTATGTTTACTGCAAACCTTTGCCACTCCAAGATTTCTGTAATGACTGTGGACTTGGCTCAAACCTTCAAATCCTCTTTATCTTTCAGGCTCAGAAGAATATTCTTGGCATGCTGAGCAGGTATAATCTAGAGAGGTTTGGCAAGCTGGTGTCTGCGGTTATCACCAGCTCCTGGCCAAAGAATGGAAATGGGAAACCCCTGGATGACTTTGACGACGTCTTGCGACATCTGCATGAGTGGCCAGATGTGCAGCACATCTTTAAACTGTATGGTAAGAGACGCTTTTGGTTTTATTTCTTGTGATTTGTTTCTGATGCCGAATGTCATCCGCTTAACATTTCTGGCATCCTTGCAGGCTCTGATGGGAAGATCTTGGAGCAGCTTACAGAGGATGCCAGACATTTGATGGGGGTTGCAGAATCTGTGTTCCAGCAGGTGACGGAGAGCCTGATGAGCGGGACACTGCTGGTCAAGCACTTGGCGTGCATCACCCGCAAAAAGGAGCAGTTTCTCTGCATCTGGAATTTGAGTAAGGAAACCATTTCCTGTCGCTGCCTGTTAACCTGAGCGAGTTCCTTGTGTAGTCATGGCCAGAATTGCCATCAGTCTTCAAACTTTATTTAAAATATTTATAAATCACGCTCTCTGACATCTTCTAGGCAGTGTACAAAATTAAAAAACACAAGAAATTTAAAACCGGACACAAAACAGAAACATTGCTTTAATCAAAAGTTACATCGTTTTAACGGTTGAGTCACTCTGAAAGTAATGTTAGTGAAATCAAGACGTTCAAGGGTCAATTTGTAAGAACAACTACCCTTTGAATTGCTTCTTAAACTGATACTTAGTATGTCATAAGGCAAAGTGTTCTAGAGTCAAGAACCTTCAACTTTAGCCATTGTAGAACAATAGATATCATTGGTTTGAAAGTTGGGATCTCGGGTCCACAATACCATTTATATTTTTTTCACTCAGGACTTTTTATTTATTTATTTATAATCCACTTGATGCCTAAATGGCTCATAATAAAACGTATGCAATATCAATAAACAGAACATAACTTTAAATAAAAAACAGCAATAAAATGATCAAAAGAAATAAAAACAAAAGATAAAAAGAATCTTCTCGTCTTACTCTCTTTCAAAAACTCATTTCACCTGTCACAATAACAGGAATTTAACAGTTATCAGAAGATCTTAAAATGTGATTGCAACGATACATTCTGAGAAGCAGCTGCAAGTGCTAATGGCATAGTAAAGGCGGGAGGGGCACGGATTGCCCAAGGCACCGTCAGCCCCCTCCCCCCCCCGGACCTCTTTAATTCTTTTGCAGGTGCAAACAGCATCTCCAAACTGCTCGTGCCAGCCTCGGTTCTCCCTCTGAAATTACTTTCTGGACGTAGGGCCAGGAAATGACATCATCGGGAGAGCCAAGGCTTGTGCAGATGAGGATGGAGCTTAGGCATTGGTGGAATGAGGCATTATGACATCACAATCTCAGCTCTAGAATGTTCCTACTTAGGATTTTAAAGTGTTTGAGGCTTGTGCAGATGAGGATGGAGCTTAGGCATTGGTGGAATGAGGCATTATGACATCACAATCTCAGCTCTAGAATGTTCCTACTTAGGATTTTAAAGTGTTTGAGGCTTGTGCAGATGAGGATGGAGCTTGCAGGAATGGGGCAGGGCAGGAAAAGAACTTGATGGGAAAATGAGCTGCAGGGACAGGGAAAAATTTGTCCCCATGTTATTCTCTACTTCATTGCCCTGCTGTATACATAGAAGCATTCATTCGTCAGCAGGCTGTTGAAATGATGTTGAACGTAAATCCCTTCTGAGCTCTGTCAAAATACAGAGCTTGTTGGATCTGTTGTCGGTGATGGTCTCTGTAAGAAACTCATAGGCTGAGTGTGATAGAAGGGAATTCCTGTTTAGATTTGACAAATTAAGATGGAAATCTAGTGCAATCAACACAAGAGAATTTCTTAAACTCAAGATGCAAATGAAGCTGAGGCTGAGTGACGTCACACCCAGAAAGTGTAATATCCCACCCCATGTGCTCTCGATAGATTTGCAGGTGATAAAGTGTTAAGCGTTGCTTCCTTCATTTTATTTTGTGGCACTGTTGGCAGTTTGCCACTTCACCGTCTCCCCTGCTGGTTGGTGTACGCATGGAGACGTTAGATAGGGGATGGGGGTTGATTCTCATTGAACTTTCTCGGTTTCTTTTTTTCCAGAACAAAAGAATTTATCAGCTTCTGAGAAAGAGTTGAAGGATCACATGAAGCAGGTGCTGGCTCAGAGGGAGATGGAGTTGAAGCAGCTGCTGACGGAGAGGGAGTGGGCAAACAGTCTCTTGAAGATGTGTCTGAACGTGGACGAATTTGTGCACGGTGAATCCCTTTTACTATTTGTATTTTCCCATGAACTTCTTCCTTCTCTGTTAGGCAAATAAATGCACAGCAGTGAGCAAGGTGCCAGAACAGTCTAGAAAGCTGAATTATTGCATTCCTTACTAAGCTGAGTTTGAGTTCACAGTGGTCCATGTGAGTGATTTGGGATTTGCTAGTACAGTAGGAATGACTTCTCAGAAAAATTGGGGGGGATAAAGTTGAGACAATCAAATGTCTGCAACTCATCGACTTAGGGCTGGTGACATTTTGAAGAGTGATGTACCATGCTAGTTATATTACGAGCATAATTTGTTCCAGAAGCATGCTTGTAAACCAAATTGCTCATATATCAAAGGGAGTTTCCCCATAATAAGTAAGGGAAACTCACTTGATTTGTTCCCACCCCCCGAGGCCACTGGCACTGCTCCACCCACCCCCGAGAATCGGCATCCTTCACCAGCCCATACAGAAGCCTTGCCCCATCTGGCACCGGCACGCAGATCTCAGAGATCTCTGAGAATCTCGGAGAGAGTGAGAACCAGAAGGCCTTGAGCATGCGCAGATGCTCAAGGTCCAGACAACAGGAAGGATCTTCGTTCACTGGCATGCCCTGTAGGCTGCGTGCCGGTGCCAGATGGGGTAAGGCTTCTGTTTGGGTGGGCGGAGGATGCCTGTTCGCGCAGGAGGGCGTTCGCGAGCGGGAGGGGAGCGATGCTGGTTCACGGGTGGGTGGGTGGGGGAGTAGCGATGTTCACAAATCAAGTCAACGCTCAGTTTGCGAGTCATGATTTGCAAGAATGTTTTGTTTGTCTTGCAAAACACTCGCAAACCGAGGTTTGACTGTAATTCCTTTGTGTTTCATCTGCATCTGGCAGATTTCTCTTTCTTGTAAACCACTCTGAGCAGTTAAGGTATAGCGGGTTATAAATAAATAATAATTATTATTATTAGGATGTTGGAATGTGGAGGAGAGGCGGTTTTGTGACTGGTAGTCCCTGCAGTACCCTTTTTAATTTTTTTTGCTCCAGCCGAGGAGTACCACACCATACCGTACATTTTCTTCTATACCACAAGGATTCAGTGTGGTTTACAAGATTTCTAATCGGTGGTCATGAACAATGAATTATAGGTTGAAGAAATGGGAATGTCTTTGGATTGTCTTCCCAACCATACACACTCCTATAAATTAATTATTTAATTTAAAAGGTCCTTTTTCTTTATATTTCTGGGCCAGAAACCCAGAGCTCTGCCCGGTACCGTTCTTAGGTTCCATCTACTGGAGTCTCCGTCAAAGCTCACTCCAGCCCATCTTAACCATCCCAGCCATCGAAACCCTCCCCAGCCCGTTCTCAACTGAATGTCCATATACGGGACACAGACCGTGCAATTCTGCCCAGTACTTGCGAGATTGATGGGAATGGATGATATAGTATGGAATATGATGGCCATCAGATAGCAAATAGTAACCTTATGCCTCAAGGCTTTGTGAGAAAAAAATTCCATTACTTTTTCTCTCCCTATTGCCGTACATTATCATTCATGATTAGAACTGGTAAATATGTGCAATGTCTCTGAAATGGAACGGATTGTAACCTGGCTGTTTTGTTTTAAAGTGAAAACTGAAGAACTGAAGAAGAAGCTGAGGGAGGACCTGGGTTTGAAGCCACTTAATGAGGTGGTGGTAGTGGACATTTTGGGGCACCAGCCCTGTACTGTGATCCACTTCGGCTTGAGCCAGGAGATGAAAGGCATAGCTAGTCAAATTCACTTCTTCAAGGACAGCGGCATCTTCAAGTTGTACTGGGAAAGGCAAGCCCAAGGCCTGCTAGTCCAAGATGAGTCAGAGGACACAGAAGATAATGACGACGAAATCAAGAAAGAGCTGAACCTAGAAGCGCTAGAAAAAGTGTTCTCTCCCTGTTTGAGGAAATACCGAGCCCTTTATGAGGAACTAAAATCTGGAAAACTGAGGTTTGCAGTTGTAGATGATGTGTTCAGAAGCTATAAAGACAACTATGAAGACCTGAGGCAGGATTTACAGATCATGTGTTGCCTGGAGGTGGGAAGCCAAAGAGAATGGATAAATGATCGACTCCAACAGATCCAACAGTATCATCAGCTCCACCTGGCCATTGATTCTGCCAAGGTCATCGCACAGGTCAAGGAAGACTTCAGGCTCTCTGGAGACTTCAGAATCCTGCAGACCTTCTTAGATTTTGTAAGTATGCTGCAAATGCATTCCATTGAAATCTGAGGCCAGTATAGAGCTTGCTCCAGGTCTTCACGACTTTGTGCAGGACAGGGAGGGCAGATCTGTAAGAGGGAAGCGAGTTTCTGTTTTATTAGGGTTTGTGGAAAGAAGGTTTTTGTTCAGGAAACATGCATGCTGCCACTTTTACATTCGTGTCCTAAGAGAGGATATTACATGGGTATCATAAGAACCACTAAAGCCGAATAGCCTCACTCCTTGTGTCTGTCTCATTGCACAGGCTGACGACTTTGAGGTTTTCAAGCAGCAGCAGCTGTCTTGTATCGATGATGAGCTGGTGCGGATGAAGCAAGAGCTGTCGGAGATCAGTGAGACACGGCGGGAGTGTCTGAAGGAAGTCACGAACAGAAGGGATTTTGTCAACTGGGTCACTGATGCCCTGAAAGGTAAAACCCCCCTAATCACGCTTCATTAGGCATCATGGCTTACATAAAAATGATGTCTCAATTACCCGAGTTTGTGCATCAATCCCCTTTCCTTCCCATGTTTAAAAGCAGACTGAAAACCCACCTTTCTGATATAGCCTTCAGTTTATAACCCTACTCCCTCTGCCTTCTAACCCAGCCAGCTGATTAACCCTTCCCCTTAACTGTATCCATGACATCCTGTTTGTCTATCTTGGCTGTTTACATTGTAAGCTCTTTGGAACAGGGACTGTCTTCTTTGTGACTCTGTACGGTGTTGCGTACGTCTGGTAGCGCTATAGAAATAATTCATAGTAGTATTGTGAAGAGTTTCAGTCTTTGGGAAGCAGAGCTGAGATTGTGATGTCATAATGCCTCATTCCACCAATAAGAGCCAACCTCATCAGTGATGTCACAATGGCTTCATTGTCCTGTACTCTCCTCTGCCCTCCAACCCAGCCAGCTGATTAACCCTTCCCCTTAACTGAATACATGACATCCTGTTTGTCTGTCTTGCCTGTTTAGATTGTAAGCTCTTTGAGCAGGGACTCACTCTTCTTTGTGGCTCTGTACAGTGCTGCGTGCGTCTGATAGCGCTATAGATATAATTAATAGTAGTGGTAGCAGTCTCACAAGGAAAATTAATTTCAGCTACCAACAGACCTTGGAGAAAACAGGTGGGGGAGGGAGGAAACTCATCTTTTGATAGCTCTCTGAATCGTCGATCTGAAGAACTTAATTCTAGAAGTTTTCTGAATCTTAACACAATTCCAGTATATTTAAAGAAATTTTACAGACACCAGTCGAATTTCTCTTAGAAAAGTCTGAAAAAAATATCATTTTGAGAGGAGACAGGTGAGCGACAATATTAGGAGAACTTTAAACCTACTATGGGAAGTAGGCAGAGGCCAAGACAAAGCAGTTTTGATATCAGTGGATGCTGAGAAAGCATTCGATAGGGTTATCTGGGGGTTTCTATGGGATGTGATGGATAGGATGGGACTGGGGGGCATGTTTGGAGAATGGGTTCGGGCCCTCTATGCTGCACCTAGGGCCTGTTTGCGGATAAACCAATCGTACACTGACTTTTTTCCTATCCTTAGGGGAACTCGACAGGGATGCCCGCTCTCCCCATTACTGTTTGCGGTATCGCTTGAACCCCTGGCTTTGGCCATAAGACATCATACATCCTTGGTTGGGATTGTTATTGGGGAAGTAGAGCACAGAATAGCGATGTTTGCAGATGATATCCTTCTATATGTGGGAAAACCTGAGTCATCCATACCTCATCTCTTAACGATATTTGATACTTATGGGAAGATTTCAGGATTCAAAGTAAATCTAGAGAAAACTGAAATCTTGAATCTGACTCTGACACAGGGCGAGGTAACTACGCTACAGGACACATTCCCCTTCAAATGGGCTGAGCAGGGAATTAGGTACCTGGGGATCTATATCCCTTCGGATCTCCAAAAACTCTATGAAAAGAATTACTTGCCAATCTACCGTAAAATTAGAACTGATTTACAAGGGTGGCACAGTCTTTGGGTGTCATGGTGGGGCAGGATAGCGATTATTAAAATGAATGTACTACCCAGGCTGTTATTCCTTTTTCAGACTTTGCCTCTATCGGTCCCTTTGGGAGAGTTAAAGAGACTGGGAAAGGAAATACGAAGTTTTGTTTGGCAACGTAAATCACCAAGACTTTCACAATCCTTGTTGTGGGCACCCAGGGAGGTAGGAGGGAGGGGATTACCCAATTTGGTGTGGTATTATCAGGCGGCACAGTTGAAACTAGTGCTAGACTGGGAAATAGGGGAATATAAAAGTGGGATACAATTGGAACAGTTATATAGTACAGAGGAACCTTTGAAAACTAGGCAATGGTCCTCTGGGTCGCAGAGTAGATGGGTCCAGAGCATATCGAACCCCTTTGTGCAGCATTTGGTGCGTTTATGGACCCAAATGCGCAAACAGATGGGTGGTGGGGCCAGAGTCTCCTCAATGGCAAATATAACTACTGAATCTTTATTTCCAGCAGGCCGAGACAATCGAGCCTTTCAACGATGGTCTCAAAAAGGGATCAGTAAATTTCGAGATTTACTGGGGGAGGATGGGATCATTTCATTTACCACTATTCAGCAGAAATATGATATAACAGAGGATGACTACTTTGCATACTTGCAAATTAGACATTTTATGGTGGCGCAGGGTTGGGGATCGGGACTCCACTTAGAAAAGGAACCGATGGAAAATCTTTGGTTATTACTACAGAGGGTTCCGAAACCATTATCAGTGATATATCAATATAGGCGGGGTAGCTCGACTACTACTTACCTTTATCGAAAACAATGGGAGAGGGATTTAGACATACGGATGTCTATTAATGACTGGGAAACAGTTTGTAGGGAAACCTATAAAGCCTCTTCCTGTGCATTACTACAGGAGAATGCTTATAAAGTATTAACACGATGGTACTTCACTCCGGATCGACTACATAAAATGTTTCCTGGAACATCAGCACTTTGTTGGAGATGTGGTCTGCATGAGGGGACCTTTATGCATATTTGGTGGGAATGTAGGATCATTCAACCATTTTGGTTATATGTGACTAACAAACTATCTGAATGTCTGGGTGAATGTGTGGGGGCGTCTCCTCAGAGCTGTCTCTTGGGGCTACATAATAATAGGGAAAGATCATGGCAAACAAAAATTTTGAGATGGGGTTTGGCGGCAGCGAAATGTCTTGTTGCCAACCATTGGAAAAATGTTGCAGCTCCCTCACAGAATGCATGGGTAAACCGACTGCTATCGATTGGTAAGATGGAAATGGCACTGGCTAAGAGGCGACATACATATACAACGTACTTGCTTACATGGAATAAATTGGAAGAAATATTGGAGGCTTTTTAGGGGATCTCTCGAAATTACATGTTTTGTTGTCTGCCAGAAGTATGGGGACCGGGAGGGGGGGGGTATGGGTGATATTGTGGAAGGGGAATTGGATTTATGGGGAGAAATTGGGGCTAGACTGAATATAATGGAACGGGTTTCAAGAATATTACAAGAAGCGGGATTAAGTTGTTATTTCAAAAGCATGGTTCAACTGTTTGTTTTATTTGCTCCTCCTCGGCTGATGGGGAGTGGTTGATATTGTATTATGGATGTCATTTGTAACATACAAACGTTTTTTCAATAAATATCTAAATATTAAAAAAAAAAAAAAAAGTCATTTTGAGCACAGCTGGCAGATGTGAATCGGATTGCCATCTGGTTACATAAGGCTAGATAGAGCTGCTTTGCAAAAAACTCAGATCTCTTGTCACTTTATCTGAGACTATAATTGCATTTCTCTTTTAAATCTTTCTTTTCTGATGTGAATAACCTCCGTGTGGACAGTTTCTCTGCAAACATATGCATCATCTCCCTTATTTGGTTCAGTGGCACTTCTTTTGTACGTGTTTAACATTTGGAGATCTTTGTTCAGATGAACTCGCGCTTCATTTGTGATTTGGGCAGACAGAATTTACAAGGGCAGGGTGAGATCTTTATTCTGTTTCTGTCCCCTATTTAATGCATGTCACCATAGGCCAAGCTCTGGCTGCTGCAATTTGAGTTTATACATTCAGCCAAATGACTGATAAACAGAGATATCAGGGTTCAAATCCCACTGTGGCTGCGTGTGATCTTGGGAAGGTCAAGGAAAGCTCCATTGCCTCAGGAACAAACCTAGGCTGAGAGACAGGGAAATGCCTTCCTAAATGCAGCTTATCTTGAACGGCCACTGAAAAAGTTGTGAACTGAATCCAAAATCCCTTCCCTTGAACTAGCTAAGAGCATAAGAATAACCTTACTGGGTCACACCAATGGTCCATCAAGCCCAGTAACCCGTTCTCACCGTGGCCAAACCAGGTCACTAGTACCTGGCCAAAACCCAAAGAGTAGTAAGATTACGGAACCCAAAATAGCAACATTCCATGTTATCGATCCAGGGCAAGCAGTGGCTTCTCCCATGTCTTTCTCAATAACAGACTGTGGACTTTTCCTCCAGGAATTTGTCCAAACATTTCTTAAAATCAGCTATGCTATCTGCTCTTACCACAACCTCTGGCAACGTGTTCCAGAGCTTAACTGTTGTCTGAGTGAAAAAATATTTCCTCCTATTAGTTTTGAAAGTACTTCCCTGTAACTTCATCGAGTGTCCCCTAGTCTTCGTAATTCTTGATGGAGTGAAAAATCGATCCACTTGTGCCCGTTCTACTCCACTCAGGATTTTGTAGACTTCAATCCTATCTCCCCTCAACCGTCTCTTTTCCAAGCTGAAGAGCCCCAACCTTTTAGTCTTTCCTCATACGAGAGGAGTTCCATCCCCTTTACCATATTGGTCGCTCTTCTTTGAACCTTTCTAGTGTCGCTATATCTTTCTTCCCAGTTAGAGTTAGCAAGTTAAGTACTGTCTTTCTACATGTCTGATAACTTATCTCCATGCTTCTCACACGCAAATAAAAAATGAAAGAAAACAACTGTGAAATCTGTAGCGCAGAGGTTCCAAGCTGTGGTCTGTGGAACTCCGTTTTTCTGACTGCCATGCCGGCCGGCTGGCAGCTGAACCCCAATCCCAAAAGAAGTTGCACATTTTCCCCTTAGGTGTTTAGGCACCAAAGTTGTCGGGGTGTCCAGGACTCCACCAGCCATGGAGACACATTCACACCCCAGGAGGATCCCTGATCTTGCTCTGCAAACTCTGATTGGTGCCCCTCCTCCTCAACCAGCCCTTCTGGTGATTTTTAGTTTAGAGATCCCTGCTGTAGAAAGCAGTTTTAGATGAAGTGTTTCACTCTTCATATTTATTTTATTTATTTAAAAAATTGTTATGCCGCCTAAAAACCTCAGCAGTTTACATATTTCATCTTCTTTTCGACTCCCAAGCTTTTTTTTTTGTAAATCTTTATTAGTTTTCAATTATTAACAGTGCAATACAGTGAATTTAAACATAAACGAATCAAACAAAAGCACTTTAAATATACAAATAATTCAGCAACAAACATTTTCACCCCCCTCCTCCCATTAACTAATGAAAATAAAACCACATGTATAATTTCAATAAAATAGATATAATGAATAATAATTATAATGTTTTCCCATCTCCCTGGATGTGTAAGGAGGTCAGATAAAAAGAAAAGGTATATGACAACTATTGTGACTCAATAAATGATGTCAATGGGCTCCACCCCTATATCCTCAAATTTCAGCATTCATTCTTTCCTGTTTGTAACTAGAACATAAGTTTGCCCACCAGAAAGTATAATTAAGTCTTTTTTTTCTTGACTTTTCTTAGGTGTGCTTTCCTGCCCTTTCATTTCTATCCTCATCCTCGGATACTGAGAGCTTATAATTTTAGTTTCTTTAGGGCTTAGAGCCTCATTTAATGTCTGTTAGCAAAGCTAAAAAATCAAGCCTGTAGCAGGATTGGCTCTGGGTTTAGGTGTCCCTGAAATGTTATGGAGTTTGAGCTTGTGTTGTGTTTTGAAGGGGTGTGTTCCGCCACTTATTTCTGTCAAATGGGATGATCATTGACACTCAGAAAAGCACACAGACAATATAAAGCATAAACAATAATGCTTTATTATTGTTATATTAGAATTAAATATAAAATAGCATCACCTTGCCCCATACAACGACCATCTTCACAATTTGGAATCCTTGCAATTGATAGATGGGTGGACCAAAGGACTGTCCCTTTAGACATCGTGGCTTCTCCCTTCAGACATCATGGATTCTAAGGTTAGAGGCAGAATTCCGTTTATATAGGATGAGAGACTGCTGAGTTCATAATAAGAACAGCTGGTCCTGTTATTATGATTCAGGCACCCCCCGGTCCTGGTCTTTTGTTAAGTCAGGATGTCAGAGAAGCAGACTTTGATGTTATCCAGGAGGTGTTACAGAGCCCGGTTTCCCATCTGACTTTACTGATGTGATTTGAGAGGCACGCAGGCAAAAGGAAATCAGGATGTCAGCTAAGCAGACTTGTTGCAGAAACCATCTGGTTTCACTGTCCTTTGGAGATCAAGGAGGTCAGGATGTCAGCTAAGCAAGCTTATTGCAGAAACCATCTGGTTTCACTGTCCTTTGGAGATCAAGGAGGTCAGGATGTCAGATAAGCAAGGAGGTGTTGCAGTTTACTGTCTCTTTGATGCTATCCAGGCGACAGCAGGCAAAGGAAATCAGGATGTCAGATAAACAGACTTTACTGTCCTTTTGGTGCTGTCAAGGTAACACTCAGGACAAGGAGGTCAGATAAGCAGAATTTCAGATAAGCAGACTTGAGGATACATGTCAGTAATATGCTGAGGCATAACAGGGTGTGTGGCCTAGTGGTTAAAGTTACAGCCTCAGCACCCTGAGGTTGTGGCTTCAAACCTATGTTGCTCCTTGTGACCCTGGGCAAGTCACTTACTCCCCCCGTTGCCCCAGGTACATTAGATAGATTATGAGCCCACCAGAATAGACAGGGTAAAATGCTTGAGTATCAGAATAAATTCATGGAAACCGTTCTGAGCTCCCCTGGGAGAACAGTATAGAAAATTGAACAAATAAATAGTGTGAAGAGTTTCAGCCTCTGATAACCAGAGCTGGTATTGTGATGTCACAATGTCTCATTGCACCAATAAGAGCCAACCTCATCAGTGATGTCACAATGGCTTCATTGTCCTATACTTGGCTCACTTTTACTACATTTTGGTTTCAAGAGTGGTGCAGTGGTTAAAGCTACAGCCTCAGCACCCCGAGGTTGTGGCTTCAAACCCATGCTGCTCCTTGTGACCCTGGGCAAGTCACTTAATCCCCCCTTGCCCCAGGTACATTAGATAGATTGTGAGCCCACTGGGACAGGTAGTAAAAATGCTTGAAGTCCCTCTATGTAAACTGCTTTGAGGGTGGTTGTCAAACGAGTCCCAATCCCTTTCTTACTGGTGCTCGTTTTGGGGTGTCTCTTGCATGTGTAATACAGTTTCATTTTTCTCTTCACCTGCTGTTTGCCGCATCGTTTCTTCTTCCCTCTTCAGATCTCAACGAGCTTAAAGTCTTCATAGAGTTGGCATCTATCTCGGCGGGTGAAAATGACATGGATGTGGACCGCGTGGCGTGCTTTCACGATGCTGTCTTTGGATACTCTGCCTTACTCTATGAGCTGAAGAACAACAAGGGCTTTGCAGGGCTTATGCTGTGTTTACAGAAGCTGTGGAAGGCTCTGGAGAGTGATAGAAATCTGCCCAAAAAATTGGTAACGAATTTTGCTCAAATAATATTCAGCTGGCATTGGCATTTAACCTTGACAAATTCTCATTAAAATCTAGCAGCCAGTCCAAAATCAGAATATTTCACTTCACTGGAATAATGCTGGATAGATGGGAAAAGGGGAAGTTTGGGAGACTGGAGGAATCCTTTCCCAAATCAGCAGTAGCTCTTTCCGAAATGGATTTACTAAGGCTCTACCCACCGGCAGAGAATAGGGAAAAAGACACTTTAGTTCAGATGTATCTGCAAATTGCTGATAGAATCCAGCAGGCTGTTGCCTATGTGAAAGCACTCCCTTGATAGGTGAAATAAATCTCTGTCCTTTTTTTTTTTTCCTCTCCCCCTCTCTTTTTTCTCTTTTTCTTCTTTTCTCTTTTTTCTCTCCTTTCTTTTTTCTTTCTTTTTTTCTCCTTTTTCTTTCTTTTTTTCTTCTATTTTTTTTCTTTCTTCTTTCTTTTCTTCTTCTTTTTCTTTCTTTTCTATTTTTTTTTCTGTCTCCCCCCAACCTTCACCTGGTTCTCCTTCTCTTTCTCTCTCTCCCCCCACAAACCTTCACCTGGTTCTCTCTCTTTTTTCTGTTTCATGCAATTAATGTGGTTGGGAATCTACCATCTATTCTTCTTGCTTTTCTATTTGTAGAGCTGCCTCAAACAGCGCACTTCCCACTTCCACATTACCATTTGCCTCTCTGTAAGCTTGAGTCTCCTTACAAAGAGCCGAATCATGGTGTGGAAGCTCTGCAAAAGAAGATTCCAGGGACCATGATGACCTCTGGCCCTCATTTAATCTATCCAGCACTGCTGAATAGTGCCATTTTTGCTCTACCTCAAACTTGACCTCCTATAAAGATAATGGGGAGTTATTATTTCCTGTGTAAGTTTTGAAAATGTACGGATAGTTAAATTATATTATGCTGGTATATGTCAAACTTCTTTTGCACATTTTCCTAAACATCTGCCGTGTGACGGATCAGAGTGTGAATCTTGCAGCTGTGCACAGGGGTGTCTTCAGTGAACTTCCTGCTTTTACACACAGTGATGGTGAACGGATAATAGGAAAAATATTCAAGTGTGAAAATGCACTTGCTCTACTTTTAAAATTCCTCAGTATTGAATGACAGCAGATAAAGACCGGAACGGTTTCAAGTTTCAAGTTTATTTAAATTTGATAAATCGCTTATTACATACTAAGCGAGTAACATTAAAATATAAAATAGATCAAGAGTTCATTATACAACTTTAAAAGGGGTTAAAAACAAACTGACAAGACAAACAGACTCAAATACATAAAGGAAAGGAAGAGAAGACAGTTACAATTGATATTTTTCATAATTGGGAAGAGAAGAAAAACCACATAAGGGAAAAACATATGGAATGGGATTAAGATTGGTAAAAATGAATTATTTAAACATTAAATGCATCTTTAAATAGAAAAGTTTTTAAATTATTTTTGAATCTGCTGAGATCTTTAACTTCTCTTATATATAAAGGCAAGGCGTTCCAGGTTAAAGGGGCCATTACAGAATATATATCGTGACATCTGGTTCCAATAATTTTCAAAGAAGGAATCATTAGCAATCCCTGAGATGTAGATCGGAGTGAACGTGTCGTATTGTAAGGAATGAGTAACCGATCTATAAATTGGGGTTCGTTGGTGGATAGCGTTTTAAATACTGAAAGCAAAATTTTATAGGTTATTCGTTGGTTAATGGGAAGCCAATGTGAGTCAATCAGAAAAGGAGTTACATGATCAAATTTTTTTCCATTATGAATGATTTTAATTGCAGTATTTTGGATTATTTGTAAACGTTTCTTTTCCTTTTGAGTAATGTTTAACAATAGCGAGTTACAATAATCGAGCTTAGCGATCACAAGTGAGTGTATTAAAATGTTTAACGATTTGGGTTCTAGAAACGGTCCATCCAGTCTGCACTACAGTCGCACTCATTACCGTAATTCACGATTAAAATGGTCTGTCCTTAACATTTGTGGAACATAGACTGTAAATTTGCCGGCGTCTAACTTGAGTGTTATAATTGGTTTTAAGTGATGTGATAATTGATTATGCCATTTGAAAACCAGGACGGGCGCTTAGTTCCTTAGGGCCTAGCAGCGCCTAGTGAGGTCAGAGCCCGGAAGTGAGTGTGTTTAGGGGCATCACTAGGCACCGCTGGCCGAGATTCTACAAGGACCCTAGGCGCTGGAAATGCAGGCCTACGTTTCCAGCACCTAGGGGCCTTGTTAGCTGCGATTCTATACTCGGCGCCTGTCTGTGACACGTGGCAGACGTCCCTTACAAAATCAGACCTTAAATGTGCTTAGGTTCCAACTACTGTAGCTGTCGTTGAAGTCCACTCCAGCCCAGTGGCGTAGCGAGGGTAGGAGGTACCCGGGACAATGGTGCCTTCTGCACCCCCCACACCTCGCTCGCCTCCTCCCTCCCCCTCTTCACCAGTGTGAGCAGCTTCTCCGGCCTGCTTCTCATGCTGGCATTGGTTTTCCCTCTGACATCCTGGCCCCAAGACCAGGAAGTGGTTTCAGAGGAGAGCCAGGCCAATGCAAGCCGGAGAAGTTGCTCGCACTGGTGAAAATTTAAAGAAGTACAGGTGGGAGGAGGGGAAGGAAGGGTATGAACGTTGGGAGGGGGGGGCAGAAATGTTCCAGTGCCCCAACCAAGATGGCGCCCAGGACTGTCTGCCCCCCCGCCACTGCACCAGCCTATCCAAACCATCTTGTCATTTGTGGGACACAGACATAACGGTCTGCCCAGTTGACACGTTCCAGATTTCTGGAGTCCTCTCCAGCCCATTCTAAACCGGTCTTAGTTCTTTACAGCCAGAATCGCCATCTAAGCATGATTTGCCACATTTCAAACAGCAAAATCAATAAGCCACCAACCAACATAAAAGATAAGTGATTTCTTTTATTTGTGTTTGAATTTTCATTCAATAGTGTTGGTGACAATAGGGACAGTAAAGGCGATGATGGTCCCGTTGGCAACCATAGTTTGGTGTTATCACTGAACAGTTTGCTTTAAGGGTCTGAACACTTTACTTATTAAATGATATATTTATGCATACAGTTTAATTTAATTCAGGATAAAAGCCAGAGCTGTGATATTGGAAGTGGTTCCATTTCATTATCATCACAGATTATTAATTCATAGCTCCTTAGATGAATGGACTACTATAAACATAGATTCAGACATTTAAGTTTTTACATCATTCATTTTCTAGTTCGAGATCCCAAGCCTTTTTGAATTCAGTCATTGTTTTCATCTCTAGCACTTGCCAAAGGTCTGTGAAAGTAGCCTCAATCAGCCTATTCGGCATTTCCTGCATCCTCTGTTAAAACCGCAGTCTCAATCTACGTAAAAGAAATGCTTCAACTCTTTCCAAGACCAGACTCTGTCCCCTTTCTCCTTCCTTCATCTGTTATTTTTCATTGCACGGTGTTTCTGCCAGAGTGTTCTGAGGAAAGATTTAAATTTTTTTTTTAAATTTCTTTCAGAGGGACTCTGCTCGCCATCTTGAATGGCTGAAAACAGTGAAGGAAAGCCATGGCTCCGTGGAACTGTCCTCTTTATCACTGGCGAGTGCAATCAATAGCAGAGGGATTTACCACCTCAGTGCACCAGAAGGCCAGAAGGTAAGCATGTATTCCCTGTGTTGCTCGCACCTGGCTCTTGCTTCTGTGGTATTGAGGAATAACATGGCGTAGCTGGAAAGGTCCATGCAAAACACGATAAAGATGACTAAAAAGTGATCGTTGCAGGTTTCTGGGTCTCGCTGCGTCTTGTCAGGTAGAAACTGACATTTCAGCCATCATGCTGTGGCTTTCTTCAGTTTTTAAATCGTGGGCTCACTGACGTGATTTGGAACAGGGCAGTCCACCAGTTCCAAAGTACATAATCAGAGAGATCCAAACAGTAGATTCCTGCTGGGAAAATCAAAGCAGACGAGTGCCACCCCGCTACTGAAAGAATTACACTGGCTCCCAGTTGAAAGAAGGGTGAATTCAAGATCATGTTGCTGACACACAATCATTCATCTGTCAGAGCCACAATATCTAGCAGTCGGACTACATCACCGCACACCAGCAGGTGCACTGGCCTTGAGCCCAAACCTCCTGCTGGAAATACCCTCCTTCAGAGACATCAAATACAAAAGCATCAGGAAAAGAATGTTTTCGGTGATGGCCCCAGTGGGGTGGATCTCCCTTCTGAGGGAATTAAAACCATTCCCCTTAACTGTATCCATGACATCCTGTTTGTCTGTCGTGTCTGTTTAGATGGTAAGCTCTTTGGAGCAGGGACTATTTTCTTCTTCTTTATGACTCTGTGCAGTGCTGCATGTAGAAAAGGACACCAAAAAGTTCAAGAAAGGAATAAAGACGACACTCTTCACAGAACACTTTAGCAAATAAAGAAACATTTAGTGGGAATAGCAACAAGGAGGAAACAGCAGACTTCCCCCCCCACCCCCACTTGGAACATGAAAGGGTGAACTCACAAATAATACAAAGGAAGACAAGTATATGACAACACAGAAACAACCATTATAGTGTATGTCTATAGATGGTATAAATAGGTAAGATTCACATATTGTAACACCACTACTGAAGCTCAGCTATTGTAACACCTTTACTGAAGCTTGTGCAAAGCGCTCAGAATCGATTCCCCAGTTGTCAGTAGCGGCATAGAAGCTTCCAATATACAAGACTCAGCAAGACCCGGAAACCTTCAACAAGCACAGCGCCAGCTGTGGAAACCCTGAGAGAACATGACCAAAGAGTGTTGTGATACTTTCTGTCCCAGTAGGTTATTATTCAAACGTAATTGACACGGACTTGTTTCGACCTATGTCAGGAATCTTGATATTTTTCTGTCAAGTTGTTTCAACAGTGCAGCTAACAGTAAAAATGCAGCATAGAATCTCTTGAGACTCATAAAACAACGGCCTGTGAAAGCGTGTCACTTTCGGTACCAAACGCTGATAAACCCGCTAGTGCAAAAGTAAAAAAAAAAATGGAGATCACTTTTAGATTTCAAATGCAAGTACTCACGCTGATTCTAAAGTAAGGTAGGCTACACAGTTGAAACAAGTTGACAAAAATATCAAGACTCCTATATCGAGTCATTTATGTTTAAATAATAAAGTATTGCAACACGTTTTGGTCATCTTCACTGTGGTTCTAAGGATCTTTGTTCTGTGGAGGTGGTTCTCCTCTTTGGTTGAGGTAGCTGGAAGGGTTGCATGACTTCCACCTGTCAGTCTTGCTCTGAACACTGAAACATTGCAAAATAATTTTCATAAATTTACAACAAAGTGAGCTGGGGTTACTATGGGGCAGTGTTTTGTAGGCTTGGCGGGAATGTGCCTCTTCTCCCCCACCCCCCCTAGAGTGCCTGAGTGAGCTGTGGTCTATCATAGCTGATTGTTTATAACGTTTGTTATGTTCAGGCACCGCACTGACAGAGAACCCTCCCCTACACACACATACATTTGTGGCCCAGTAACCATTGGCTCCATTTGAGGTACAATTGGCTATTGCTTGGCTTTGTGAACTTGTGTCTCAAGTCCTCTGTTTGAGTACTTCAGTGCCTTGAGAGAGGAATGGGTTCTGACCTTTTATAACCGGCAGGTTTCCATGGACACTGTGTTGCACCTGTACCTTCCTGAGAGCCATGACGATGAGGAAGAGCTGCGTTGCTACTCTCTGGAGGACCTGAGGGAGCTTCAGAACAAGCTGATGTTGATGTCTGGGCGAGGGGAGCAGGGCAATGTGGAAGTGGAGATGTTTTCAGAGGTGAGTATTTCCCATCACTGTCTTCTCTGCTGCACAGTTGACCTCTAGTACAGCACCGGAGGGGGTTGGCTTAAGGAAAGAACCAACTCCCTGTTATATTTAAATGCACTGGAGGGGTAGCAGGATCTTGGGGAAATATGTGTCAGGTCCTTTAGTTATTATTCTTTGTAAAATTTCTTTATCCCAGGACAGCAGGCAGCTATTCTCACTAGTGGGTGATGTCATCAGACAGAGCCCCGGTACGGACGTCTCACAAGCACGTGTTGCTTGTAGAAACTTAAAGTTTCTAGATGCCCGCACCGCGCATGCGCCGGTGCCTTCCTACCCGGAGATCCGGGCGTGTCTCCTCAGTTCTTTCTTTTCCGCGGAGCTGAGAAGTTCAACTTCTTCATGCGCTAGCTGAATTCAGTTAAATTTGCCTTCCTTGTCCGCGTTTTCGTTTTCTTTTAATTACAGTTAACAGTTCTTTTCTTTTTCAGTAAAAAAAAAAAAAAAAAAAAAAGAAGATTATTTCCTCCGGCGGGTCGAACGGGCCGGCCACGTGGCTCAGGCCCACTGGCTTCGACCTCGCGGCGGAGATTTTCCGGCCTATGTCCCGGCCAATCACCGGGTTTAAAAAGTGCAGCAAGTGCCAACGCGCGATTTCACTCACGGACCCTCACTGGCGCTGTTTGCAGTGTTTGGGCCCTGACCACATCCCGAAATCGTGCAGGCCTTGCTCTACCCTTACGGCACGCTCATTCAAGCGGCGTTGCCTATTGTGGGAATCGATGTTCAAGATGGACGCAGCTAAGGATCCCTCAGCCTCCACTTCATCTGATACCTCCCCGGTTCGGGCGAAACCGGCATCGACCCCTCCTGCATCGAGTGTGGTGAAACCGGCATCGCTCACCCCGACACCATCCACGAGCTCGACGTCGGTGCCTGCCCCGGTCTCCTCGGTTCAGGTACCTCTTCCTTCCACAGTGCCACCAATGGTCATCAAAGTGCCGAAAGCTACTAAGCAGAAGCACTCGGCCTCGAAGGAGCGCGATGTCCGTGCAGGAGGACCCCCTTTCGGTGCGGATCCCTCCTTATCGGCTTCGCTACGGTCCGTGCTGGAAGCTCAATTCGTTGAGCTCATGCAGACCATCGGACCCGGGCTCATCGCTGCCATACAGGGTGACCTCCCGGTACCGGTCCAAAGGCGGTCCGCCCCCTCCCCCACACCGTTCGACCTCGACAACCGACGAGGACGAACGGGGGAGGGCGGCGATGCCCGCGCGGCAAGCCTCGCTTACCGATATGCCGCCATTAGAACCCATTACGCCTCCGCGCCAACATGGGACCAGACCTCCGATCGATACTCGAAGCCCTGGGCATAGTCAGGAAGAGTTCTTCCGTACTCCTTACCAGACTTGGGTAGCATCGCAAGAACCCGCATCGCAAACCCAGTTGCGATCCACTGCTTCCAGCCCTATCCACTTGGGGGCCTCGGGAGACCATGCGATGCACAGACGATCCCGATCCCCGTCCCGCCACCGAGACGGGCACCGATCGAGACACTCATCCTGGCACTCCTCACGCCATTCGGAGGTGTCACCGCAGAAAAAACTGCAACGTAGGGGATACTCCTCATCAGAGGTGTCCCCTCCGAGGGGCCCGGAGTACGAGGAGACACCGGTGCCCGATTCTCCTTGTCACTCCCCGATGTCCACGGACCTGGAGGCCTCCTCCTCCTCCAGCCCGTCCCACAGACCAACGCTGGCGGAACAATTGTCCTTCTCATCATTCCTCCGACAAATGGCGGATGATCTGGATGTGACCCTTGACACGGGCTCCCGATACTCCAAAGAGTATCTGGACACCATGCATTTACCTAACCCTCCAACGGAGTCGCTTCGGCTCCCCTTGCATAAATTACTGGACCAGACCTTCATGCAGTGCTTCGAAACACCGTATTCCATACCGGCGATCCCCAGCAAACTCGATGCTCGATACCGCATCGTGCACCATAAAGGGTTCGAGTGCCCTCAACTCTCCCACCAATCCCTACTGGTCGAGTCCTCCCTTAAACGCTCTCATCCCTCCCAGGTCTACGCCTCTGTACCGCCGGGCCGAGAGGGGAGAACAATGGACAAATTTGGTAGAAAATTCTACCAAAACTCCATGATGGCGTCACGGGTGCTAAACTACAACTTCTTTTTCTCTTCCTATCTGGAGTTCTTCTTGCCGGTGCTCCGCAAGTTCACTCCGTTCATAGACAACCAAGCTCGATTCGAGTTCGAGGAAGTGGTAGCCTCCCTCTCCCAATTACGCCTCCAGCTGATGCAATCCTCCTTCGATGCATTCGAACTCTCGGCACGCGCCGCCGCAAGCGCGGTAGCTATGCGTCGCCTGGCATGGCTCCGTACCATCGATATGGATCCCAACCTACAGGACAGACTCGCCAACGTACCATGTGCTGGAGCTGACCTGTTCGATGAGTCTATCGAAACTGTTACCAAGAAGCTGTCGGATCATGAAAAATCCTTTCAATCCATCCTGCGGCCCAAACCCAAACCTCAACAGTCTCGACCTTCCAGGCCACCCCTGATTTACCAGCGGCGTTACATGCCCAGACAAACGCCTGCTGCGAGACAGCCTGCGAAGAGACAACCTCCCCAGAAGTCTCAGCAAAAACCTCAGCCACCGGCTGTACCTAAGGCTCCCCAGCCCTTTTGACGCCCCCCCCGGGAGCATAACCTCGGCCTCTCCCATAGGGGGCCGCCTCCATCTTTTTTACCATCGATGGGAGGCCATAACCACGGACCTATGGGTCCTCACCATCATAAGAGAAGGATACTCTCTTCAATTCCACCGGGTCCCCCCGGACCACCCTCCAAGAGAGTATCCTTCAAGCTCGACGCAGACCGCCCTTCTTCTTCAGGAAGTCCAAACCTTACTTCAGCTTCGGGCTGTCGAGCCGGTCCTGCCAGACCAATTGAACCGAGGGTTTTACTCCCGGTACTTCCTCGTCCCGAAGAAAACGGGCGACCTGCGACCCATTTTAGACCTTCGGGCCCTCAACAAGTTCCTGGTCAAAGAGAAGTTTCGCATGTTGACTTTGGCTTCTCTATACCCCCTCCTCGAGCAGAACGACTGGTTATGCTCCCTGGATCTCAAGGAGGCCTACACTCACATCCCCATTCACCCGGCCTCCCGAAAGTTCCTCAGATTTCGGGTGGGAAATCTGCACCTACAGTATCGAGTGCTACCATTCGGCCTATCTTCATCCCCCAGAGTCTTCACAAAGTGCCTGGTGGTAGTGGCCGCAGCACTCCGGGACAGGGGTCTACAGGTGTTCCCATACCTCGACGACTGGCTCATCAAGGCCCCGTCAGCCCCAGAGGTCACTTCGGCGGCCTTGGCTACAACCTACTTCCTCCAGAATTTGGGTTTCGAGATCAACTTCTCCAAGTCTCATCTACAACCCACCCAGTCCCTCCCCTTCATCGGAGCGGTCCTGGACACCACCCGACTCCGAGCATTCCTGCCTCGGCAACGCATGGAGTCTCTTCTTCATCTCTGCCAGTCGGTGTCTACTCGCCAAACCCTACCGGCGAGACAACTGATGGTGCTCCTGGGCCATATGGCCTCCACAGTACATGTGACACCCTTTGCCAGACTCCACCTCAGGATCCCCCAGTGGACCCTGGCATCACAGTGGAATCAGACGTCCGATCCACTATCCAAACGCATCTTAGTCACACCTGCTCTTCGGCAGTCTCTACTTTGGTGGATGACCTCTTCGAATCTATCCAGAGGTTTGCTGATGCACTCTCCCCCCCATCAGAAAGTTCTCACAACCGATTCGTCGAATTACGCATGGGGGGCCCACCTGGAGGGTCTCCGCACCCAAGGATTCTGGACCAGTGCGGAAAGACTACACCAAATCAATCTACTGGAACTCAGAGCCATCTTCAATGCGCTCCAAGCTTTCCAACACCTACTCCACGACATGGTAATCCTCATTCGCACAGACAATCAGGCCGCCATGTATTATATCAACAAGCAAGGAGGCACGGGCTCGGCCCTCCTTTGCCAGGAAGCTCTACGAGTCTGGGACTGGGCGGTGCGCCACAACGCCATACTCAGAGCAGTATACATCCAGGGGGAGAACAACGTCCTAGCAGACAAACTAAGCCGTCTGCTACAACCGCACGAATGGACTCTCCATTCCAGCCCCCTTCACCAAATCTTCACGCAATGGGGGACGCCTCAGATAGACCTCTTTGCGGCTCCCCACAACTCCAAACTGCCTCAGTTTTGCTCCAGGATCTACACTCCTCATCGCCTCGAGGCAGATGCTTTTCTACTGAACTGGGTGAAACGATTTCTATATGCGTTCCCACCATTCCCGCTGATCCAGAAGACTCTGGTCAAGCTGAAACTCGAACAGGCCACCATGATTCTAATAGCTCCTCGGTGGCCCAGACAACCTTGGTTCTCCCTCCTACTTCAACTCAGCAGCAGGGAACCAGTACCACTTCCAGTGTTTCCTTCACTACTTACTCAACATCAAGGATCACTACTTCATCCCAACCTGCAGTCTCTCCACCTGACAGCTTGGTTCCTCTCAACGTAACCCCTCACCAATTCTCACAAGAAGTGAGGGAGGTCTTGGAAGCTTCCAGGAAGCCCGCCACTCGACAATGCTACTCCCAGAAATGGACCAGATTCTCCTCATGGTGTGTTTCTAAGTCAAAGGAACCTCAGCGAGCTTCCTTATCCTCCGTGCTGGACTATCTCCTACACCTATCTCAATCTGGGCTCAAGTCCACATCCATACGAGTCCACCTGAGCGCTATTGCGGCGTTCCACCAGCCCCTACAAGGGAAACCCCTCTCGGCCCATCCGGTGGTCGCCAGATTTATGAAAGGACTCTTCCATGTTAACCCTCCTCTCAAACCACCCCCAGTAGTTTGGGACCTCAATGTAGTCCTTTCCCATCTCATGAAGCCCCCGTTTGAACCACTCAACAGGGCCCCTCTGAAGTATCTCACCTGGAAAGTGCTTTTCCTTGTAGCCCTTACGTCCGCTCGCAGAGTCAGCGAACTCCAGGCATTGATGGCGGATCCACCATTCACAGTATTCCACCATGACAAGGTGGTCCTCCGCACTCACCCGAAATTCCTGCCTAAGGTGGTCTCCAAATTTCATCTCAACCAATCCATTGTACTTCCAGTATTCTTCCCTAAGCCTCATTCTCACCACGGAGAATCGGCCCTTCACACTCTAGACTGTAAACGTGCCTTGGCTTTCTACCTGGATCGCACCAAGCCACACAGAACCACTCCTCAACTTTTTGTCTCCTTCGACCCTAACAAGTTGGGAAGACCCGTATCAAAGCGCACCATCTCTAATTGGATGGCGGCTTGTATCTCTTTCTGCTATGCCCAGGCTGGATTATCACTTCCTTGTAAGGTCACAGCCCATAAGGTCAGAGCAATGGCAGCCTCAGTAGCATTCCTCAGATCAACACCAATCGAGGAAATTTGCAAGGCTGCCACCTGGTCCTCGGTTCACACATTCACCTCACATTATTGTCTGGATACCCTCTCCAGACGGGATGGACAGTTTGGCCAAACAGTATTGAAAAATTTATTCTCTTAAGTCGCCAACTCCCCCTCCATCCCACTGAGGTTAGCTTGGAGGTCACCCACTAGTGAGAATACCTGCCTGCTTGTCCTGGGATAAAGCAATGTTACTTACCGTAACAGTTGTTATCCAGGGACAGCAGGCAGCTATTCTCACGTCCCACCCACCTCCCCTGGGTTGGCTTCTCAGGCTAGCTACCTGAACTGAGGAGACACGCCCGGATCTCCGGGTAGGAAGGCACCGGCGCATGCGCGGTGCGGGCATCTAGAAACTTTAAGTTTCTACAAGCAACACGTGCTTGTGAGACGTCCGTACCGGGGCTCTGTCTGATGACATCACCCACTAGTGAGAATAGCTGCCTGCTGTCCCTGGATAACAACTGTTACGGTAAGTAACATTGCTTTTCCTGCTTCCCTGTAGATTTTCTCCAATGTCCAGAGACTATCCTCCTCCTTCATTGATCTTCATGCTGCTGGAAACTTGTTGATCAGGGACTGGGAAGCCATGGTCTGCTGCTCCTCACAGAGCCTGGTTGGCATCCACATGGACTTTCATTTGGCAGCAGCTGGTGTGATAAAGGTGAAGGGGTCTGTGGTGGATCTGCTTCCTGTCCTCTGCAAAGAGATGGAGCGCCTTCTCAAGAGCTGGAAGGCCTATATGGACGCGATGCGCTCCCAGCACTATTTCTTGAACTACTACACGGCTGAGCAGCTGGTGTACCTATGCCAGCAGCTGGCGCAGACAGATTTCACTGAAGATTTCCTGATGATGCTTTCCTTCATAAAGTCCAGCTGCATGAGTGATGAGGTGCGCAGGAGCAAACTTAAAGTTACATCTGGGTTACTGGCGCTTTTGCAGCCCAGGTCGTTCAGTGAGGGAGGCACAACATTAAAGTCAAGCATTCCACTTCTTACCACCAGGGCTTGGGAGTCAAATACTGTAGATCTGCCAAGCATGTGCGCTGAGATGGTCAAGCAGCTGAGGAAGGTCTGGGAATGTTACATGGAGCACATGACCACCTTCCTCTCGGAATCCTTGGATATTGGCACCCTAGGGCGCTTTTTGGCCTCCCTAGCAGAGACAGAAGGAGAAACAGTGACCAGAGCTCTCCCCCCGAGCCTGCTGCCTGAACGTCCCAATCTCATCCTTTGCCCACCTCATGAGATCCTGCCTTGCGCACTGGCAATCTACATGCAGAGCCCAGACCAGCCTCTGCCCACGTATGATGAGGTTCTTCTGTGTACCCCACAAACCACATTTGAGCAGGTGGAGCTGTTCTTGAGGCGCTGCCTCATCGCTGGCCTTCATGGGCAAAAGATTTATACTCTCTTACATGCGGATAAGTTGATCTACGAAGTGGGACTGAAACTGGAGCAGCTGTTCCGGAGGCTGGAGGCACAGTGCAAGGAAGCGTATCGGCTGGTGATACTCTGTAACTCTGACCAGGACCACTGCTACATCCCCTCCGTCTTCAGCCAGTACAAAGTGCATAGCATCCCACAAGAGCCGCTGGAGAAGATTCAGAAGTATTTACAAGATCATTTCACGGTGCCATGGTCTGTGTTTAAGGCTAGATCCTGTGTGGGGATTGTATCTTCTAAACGGGCCGGAGTTGGTGAGTTGAGCTGCCATGCATGCCCCTTGAGGTCCAGATGAAGTCTTCATGTCCCTCTTTACTTGAGTAATTTTTCAGTTAGTGAGTGGTGTGTTTTGTGTGCTAACATCCTTAGGGCTCACAGCTCTGAACAGACCCTGGTCAGTGGAATTAACTGGTAAAGGACCAGATCTGTTGGTATCTGCATTAGCATGCAGCCATGTCCAATGTGTGTTGTACAGATACTCTGCAGAGTTTAGACACAGGAATATGATGTCAGTTGAAGATGTTGGGCTCAACTAACTTAACGTAGAGATTGTCATAAAGGTAGTTCAATGAGTTTTGCCCAACAGTCTAATAACTGATTTTTGCCCATGAAACAGGAAAGTCCCTTTATGTGAAAAGACTGCACAGAAGACTGACAATTCCTGAAGGGAAAAAAGGGCGTCGCCTTAAAACCATCCGGTTGATCGATTCCCAGGTGGATGAGAGCAAAGTCCTGCAGGCGCTGCTACCGTTCCTGGACAAGCAGTACAAGAAAGCACCCGTGATCTTTCATTTCGATATTACGTCATCCGTACGTATTGTCGTGGTTTGCAGTTTCTTGTACTCGTTAACACCTCTAAAGCTCATGTGTGCCTAATGTCATTAAGAAAGCAATTTTCAAAAACTATTTAAATGGGTAAATAGTGATGACATCATTGAAAACTGGAGCTAGTTCTGCTGTAGAAATACCAATTAGAAGGGGATTAAAAGTTCATGTGGCGTCTGCTATCTGCATGCCTTTAACTGCAGTTAGATAAGGCTTTTCAGGGTTGTCTTTTCAGGGATACGGAAGTACTTTCCAGAGTGAAAAGCAGGGGTGGATGGGACTCTTCATTTGTGCTTTCTCTTTCCAAAGTGCTTACAAAGACCAGGAATAAAACGGAGCAATGTAGCCAGTATGAAATATGCTCTGTGATGGTATTGGGTATGACATACAATGGGGGAGATGACTTGAGGGCGTATTCTCACCTTTCCCAGACATTTGTGTTGAATGAGGAGCGTATAGAAGTCCAAGAGCTGAGATGCCTCCCAAAGTCCTCAGCCAGCACTTGGGAAGGTCCTTAGATCACTTTGGGGTCCTCGTACTGAAGCTTCACATGTGCTAATTCCCTTACTAAGCACTAAGGCCCGGATTCTAAAACTAGCGCCATTAGGAAGGCACTGGTAGGCGCTCGACCAGTGCCTTTGTTAATTGACATAATTGGCTGTCAACGGCATGGTAATTGACCAAACCATTAAAAACACAATTAAAAATACCATATTTTTCGGACCATAAGATGCACCGGACCATAAGACGCACCCACCTATAGAGGAGGAAAAACCAAGAAAAGGTTCAGAATTTTTTTTCTTCTTGGTTTTTCCTCCTCTACATGTAGGTGTCTCTGGTGGTCTGGTGCGTACAGTGCTGGGAAGCCCGAAGTCGCCCACAGCCACCAGAAGTATGAAGCCACCTTCAGCTGCTAGAAGCCCGCAGCCACCAGAAGCCCACAGCCGCCTGAATCCAGAAGCCGCCCGCAGTCCCCCCCACCCCCCGGTACCTTTTTTAGTGGTGGTCCAGTGCGATCTCCGGGATGGCTGCTTGTGTCTTTAGCTAGCAGAGCGACACAGGCACGCGACCTTTGCGCTTCCTGCCTGGTCCCACGCCGCTCTGTGATTGGCTGCAGTCAGTTACGGGACCAGGCCGCAATTCTGAATGCAGCGTTGTAATTGGAGTGACACGTGACTGGCGCTGGTTTTGGTTTTTTTTTTTTTTTTCAGACGCCTGCTGATTATGGCGCCGCTTTCAAAATCCGGGCCTAAATTCTTCTCCTCCTATTTTATGCCTGTGCTCCACACAACACTAAACCTTCGTAAAAGGACCCCTCCGGAACACAAAACCCCCTGGTTCTGGTCTCCCTTTCCTTGGTTCTCTTCAGCATCTGACCATGCAAAGCCCTGATCTGCTGAATTCCCAAGCTTTGTCCTCTGGGGGGTAATTTTCAGACTTGTCATAGTGTACAAGCGCATTTTTCAAAGGGACACCCAGCACAGGGTTCCCTTTAAAAATCTGACTGGGGGGGGCAATGAGTGCTTGGTATTTGGGTAACATTTGCCCCTGTTTGTGAAAATTCTATTCAGGCTTTCAAAATCAAAGCACGCCAACCTCTCAGTTCTGCTCCTTTTTTGTATATGACTTAAGGGTTCATTTATCTGTAGTGAAAGGGAACAATTTCAAAGAGGTTTTAGTTGGGGGCAAAACTTCTGAAAATCGTTGCCCTCGTCTGCATGCCTGTTCAAGTGCCTGAGTCGTCGTGTTAATGGATGTTTGTCTCAATTATTTTTTTGTCTCAGGCTCAGAGTGGAATATCAGAATTTCTCTTCAAGTTGCTGGTTTTACAGTATTTGATGGATGATGATGGAAAAATGTGGAAACGCAATCCTCACCATTTGTATCTTTTTGAGATCCTGGAAGGATCTGCCGCAGCGTCTAAGAAACCAACCAGACTGGTATGTTTGATGTCCATGTCCCTGTGTCCTGCTCAGGCTTTCTGCCTTGAAGTTCCACATCTTACTGTTTGCAGTTTAGAAAAGGGGTTGCTTGGGATGAAGCCAGGGAAACTATGCGCTCGTGTCCCTGAGTTAAATGTGTGGATTTTAGGCTGCAAAAGGAAACTTGGTTTATCAAGTTTAGCAGTAAGAAATTTCTTTATTCAGTCCTGCCAGAGGTTGTGATAAGAGCGAATAGCGTAACTGGTTTTAAGAAAGGTCTGTACAATTTCCTGGAGGAAAAGTCCATAGTCTGTTATTGAGAAAAACATGGGGGAAGCCACTGCTTGCCCTGGATCGGTAGCATGGAATGTTGCTACTCTTGGGATTCTGGAATCTTGCTATTCTTTGAGATTCTGATTGGAATGTTGTTACTCTTTGGGTTTTGGCCGGGTTCTAGGGACCTGGATTGGCCACCATGAGAACTGGCTACGGGGCTTGATGGACCATTGGTCTGACCCATTGGCTCTTATGTGACATCACTGATGAGGTTGGCTCTTAAGCATTATGACATCACAATCTAAATTCTGGAATGTTGCTATTCGGGTTTCTGCCAGATATTGTGACCTGGATTGGCAACCGTGAAAATGGCCTACTGGGCTTGATGGACCATTGGTCTAACCCAGTAAGGCTAGTCTTATGTTCTTATTACCTTGTGTTCATTGCCTGGCCATCAGAGAGGTCACAGGTGAGGGAGACTGTCTTCTATAGCAAATTGAGTTCTTTGAAATATGATAGAAATTGTCCATGCATTTCAACGTCTAAATCTGCAAGTCAATAAGCCACAGGTGGGGAATATGGAAATGGTACATTTTTAGTACTCCTCTGTCATCGTAGTCATATTTTCCAGTATCCTGTCTGTTTTCTGTTTCTGTAGTGTTGCAAGAGCTTAGGGGCTCTAAGATTGTGATGTCAATGCCTAAGAGCCAACCTCAGCAGTGATGTCACAATGGCTTGATTGTCCTGTAGTTGGCTCGCATAAGAACATAAGAGTTGTAGTCCTGGGACAGGCCGAAGGTCCATCAAGCCCAATATCCTGTTACCAATAGTGGCCAACCCAGATCCCAAGTCCCTGGCAGAAACCCAAAGAGTAGCAACATTCCAGAGCTGAGATTGTGATGTCATAATGCCTAAGAGCCAACCTCAGCAGTGATGTCACAATGGCTTCATTGTCCTGTAGTTGGCTCACATAAGAAGTGCCAGGTTGGAAGGTCCATCAAGCCCAGGATTGTGTTTCCAGCAGTGGCCAACCCAAGTCCCAAGTATACCAGGGAGGGAGGGTTCTCGAGTGGGCAGACTTGTTGGGCCGCTGGCCCTCTTCTGCCGTCTTATTCTATGTTTCTATGTTTTACCTAGCAGTGTGTCTTTGCGTTTCGGGGCAGGCCTGAGGTAGAATAGGTTCAATTGTGAACTAGTTCATCTAATTTTCCTCAGAGTTCCCTTTAAGTTGCTTGAGGACCTTAGCCTGTTTTTAATAAACTGGTCACTTTGCCATTTTTGCGTGCAACTGATACCGTTTTATAAGTTGCACATGTTTCTTGGTGACAAACCAGTACTTCACCCCTGTGCACTGCCCTCGCAGTTATGCACTAAGGAACTTTGGTGTGTATTTTAGTGCCCAGCACACGCTTATTGGTGTACCTAATGCTGGCACCCTGTGAAGCATGTATGGCACGGGAGAATCGCCACTCATATCATCTAATTCGAGCTTTAAGACCCTGAAGGGCATTACTTGGACTGAGCTAAATAACCTTTTGAATAGGAAAAAAATAAAATAAGTTGGTTTTCAAAGCAATTTGAATGCTTAAATAGTCATTTAAGCTTATAAATTGTCTATTTAAAAATTATCCTCACTCTGTAAAGCTAAAAGCACAAGCAGATGTTTTAGAGGAAATGAACTATTAAATTTATTTTCAGCTCTGCATGCTATTTTCAGTGACGAAAAGTATATTTACACAAAAAGCAAGTGCAACCCACAGCAAGTTTCAAAGTGAATGTACTTTCTGCTTTCTTTGGCAGTGGGGTAGACAACCCAAAGATAAAAAATTATCACCAGTGTTGGATGCTTTAAAAATTGTGTCCCATGCTGCTCCCAATTCTAAAATATGACTAATTTTAAACATTTCCTGCCCTAATTTACAGTTTGAGATTCCATCTTTGAAACAGGTCAGACTAGGGTGCCATCGCCATTCAATGCTTGCAGTTCAGGGTGTGTTATTGCCACTTGAAGGCTCCATCTTTATTAAGCTTCAGAAAATTACTTAAAACAGTACTGTTTGAACGATGTACCATTGGTTTCAGAAGCAGCAGCTGTTACATTGTCCTTTTGTCTGTTTTAAGATTATGAAATAGTGATCTATGTTTCAATTATGAATGTTCATTTGTGACTCGCACAGAATTGTAGGATGTTGCGAGTAAAATTTTTTTTAAATAAATAAAAATAAAAGTGATAGTAGGCTTAAACTTTTTTTTGTCTTTCTCCCTTCAGGTTTCTCGTGGACCACAATACCATTTTTTAGATTTATTCCCAAAAGTGATGTGTCGAGCTCCCAAAGAAGTATTAGAAAGAGAGATGCAGCGCCAAGATGCAAAGCATGATGCAGACCCTGGAATGGACCGTGAGGAGTTCTGTAGCGAGGCCTTTCAGCGACCTTTCCAGTATCTGACCCGATTCAGACAGAGGCAGGATCTGGACTTCTTTAATTATAGACCGGGCTCTGTGGAAGGGAGCCCCACCGAGTGCTTGCAGCTTCTCTTAATATACTGTGGGATAATGGATCCCAGCTGGTCAGAGCTGAGGAACTTCACTTGGTTCTTGAACCTCCAGCTGAAAGATTGCGAGTCGTCTCTCTTCTGCAATGCACTGTTTGTTCAAGATGTGTTACAGGGTTTCAAAACCTTTGTGGTCAAATTTATGATCCTGATGGCAAAGGATTTTGCAACCCCATCTTTAAACATTTCGGATCAGAGTCCAGGGAGCATGGCACCCATTAATTTAGATGATCTTAGAGAAGAGGATATTGCTCCTTTCCTGTTGCGTAAAAGATGGGAAACTGAACCCCATCCGTACATATTTTTTAATGCCGACCACGAATCCATGACATTTATTGGTTTCCATCTACAGCCCAACAGTAGCACTGGGGGTGTGGATGCTATTAATCCGGTCAGTAGAAAAATGATTGAGCAGAACGTGATGACAATGGAGCTGTATCAAGGTCTGCATCTGCAGAGGGTCCCCTTCAACGTTGACTTTGATGCACTGCCCAGAGGCCAAAAGATAGAGAGACTTTGCTTAGTGTTAGGCATCCAGTGGCCGCTAGATCCTGACGAATCGTATGAGCTGACAATGGACAACATGTTAAAGATCCTTGCCATTGAGATGCGGTTTAGGTGTGGAATCCCCGTCATCATCATGGGAGAAACGGGTTGTGGGAAGACCAGGCTTATTAAATTCCTGTGTGAACTGCGCAGGAGTGGTGCCACTGCAGATAACTTGAAGCTGGTCAAAGTTCATGGTGGTACAAGCGCCAAGACGATTTACGATAAAATCCGAGAAGCAGAGGCCATTGCAGTCGCAAACACACGGGATTTTATGTTTGACACGGTGTTGTTTTTTGATGAGGCCAACACAACGGATGCCATAAGCAGTATTAAGGAAGCCCTGTGTGACCACACAGTAGAAGGAGAGCCTTTGCTCAATGGGACTGGCTTGCAGATCATAGCTGCATGCAACCCTTATCGTAAGCACACACAGAATATGATTACGCGCCTTGAGTCAGCTGGGTTAGGATACCGAGTCAAAGCAGATGATACCAAAGAAAAGCTTGGCTCTATCCCTTTGCGGCAACTTGTTTACCGTGTCCACTCTCTGCCACCCAGCATTATCCCTTTGGTGTGGGATTTTGGACAGCTGAATAACACCACAGAAAAGAAATACATTCAGCAGATCGTACAAAGATTAGCTGAGTCGATACAGTTATCAAGAGACCAAGCCAACCTGCTGACAACTGTCCTATCGGCTTCACAGTGTTTCATGAGGCAGAGGCAAGATGAATGCAGCTTTGTCAGTCTGAGGGATGTGGAGCGCTGCATAGAGGTTTTCAGCTGGTTTTACAGCCATAGTGAGGTGCTGTGGAGTAGTCTTGAACAGTATGTGAAGAAGCATAATATTAAATACTGCATGCCCTCAGATGAAGTTGCTTGGTCCTTGGTGCTTGCCATTGGTGTTTGTTATCATGCGTCGTTAGAAAGTAAAGATGCGTACAGAAAGAGAGTCTGTAAGGACCTTCCTGACCCTTACACAGACCACAGAAAGATCCGGCATACTATAACAATCATGCAAGATCTTTTCTTGGATGGCGTGGACTTGAGGGAAGCTATTGCAAGGAACCTTGCTCTGAAAGAAAACGTCTTCATGATGGTCATTTGTATTGAACTTAAAATTCCTTTATTTCTTGTCGGAAAGCCTGGCAGTTCCAAATCCCTTGCCAAGACTGTCGTGGCTGATGCCATGCAAGGCCAAGCAGCCCATTCTGATCTCTATAAGAAACTGAAACAGATCCACCTTGTGTCCTTTCAGTGCAGCCCACATTCGACTCCAGAAGGGATCATAGGCACCTTCAAACACTGTGCCCGTTTTCAGGAAGGGAAGAATCTGAAAGATTATGTTTCTGTGGTGGTGCTGGATGAGATAGGACTGGCTGAAGACTCTCCAAAAATGCCTTTAAAGACCTTGCACCCTCTTCTTGAAGATGGTTGTGTTGATGATGACAATCCCCTTCCTCACAAAAAAGTTGGTTTTATTGGAATTTCCAACTGGGCCTTGGATCCTGCTAAGATGAATCGGGGCATTTTTGTGTCCCGTGGAGATCTTAAAAAGGATGAGCTCATTGAAAGTGCAAAAGGAATCTGCTCATCAGATAATGGCTCTGTACTACGAAAGATCAAAAACTACTTTCCTAGTTTTGCAAAAGCTTACAGAGAGATATGCAAGAAGCAAGGCAAGGAATTCTTTGGGCTGCGTGATTACTACAGCCTCATAAAAATGTTTTTTGCCCTGACACGGTGCTCTACAAAAGAACCTACCATTCATGAGATAGTGCAAGTGGTTCTTCGCAATTTTAGTGGGAAAGATGACATTAATGCTGTTGAGATTTTTGTCTCTAATATGAGTGAGCAATACATTGAAGATGTTGACACAATTGCCCTGGTCCAGCAGAATATATTCAGTAATGACCAGGATGAGTGCAGATACTTGCTCATCTTGACCAAGAATTACGCAGCTCTGCAGATTCTCCAACAGACTTTCTTTGATGAGAGCAAACAACCGGAAGTCATCTTTGGCTCCAGCTTCCCCAAAGACCAGGAGTATGCCCAGATCTGCAGAAATATCAATCGTGTTAAAATCTGCATGGAAACTGGACAAATGGTGGTCCTTCTAAACCTACAGAATCTGTATGAAAGCCTCTATGATGCTCTTAACCAGTATTATGTATACCTGGCCGGTCAGAAATATGTTGATTTGGGCTTGGGCACACATCGTGTGAAGTGCAGAGTTCATAATAAATTTCGTTTGATAGTCATTGAGGAGAAAGACATTGTATACACTCGTTTCCCCATTCCATTGATCAACAGACTAGAGAAACACTACTTGGACATCTATACTGTCCTGAGCAAATGGCAAAAGGTTATTGTTCAAGACCTTAAGAAATGGGTAGAAGACTTCACCGCAATTGATACCGAATCAATGCTTCTGGGACAGCAAACATATAGTCCTGTTGACGTGTTTATCGGTTACCATGAAGATACCTGTGCCACAGTCATCCTGCAGGTGACGGAGAGACTCAGACAAGAGTGTACTGCTGAGACATTCCCAGAAAATGTGACTGAAGAGGCGAGGTTGGCCCTGTTGAACTGTGCTACTCCTGAATCTGTGATTCGACTGAGCAGCTCTAAGCTAGGTCCCTACGCGGCTGTGCCATTGGTCAATAAATACTTCAGAAAGCAGAAACACAGTTCCCTTGTGGATTTTCTCCACTCTCACACCTGGATGGAGTCGGGCTGTGGCAGTGTGTTTACTGAGGTAATTTCTCTTTTAATACTATTTTAATACTATTTTGTATATTCCTTTTCCAAATCAACTGAGTCGTGAGGGATGTATTTCATCCTGTCCAATTGTGTGGTGATGATTGAGGTCATGGAGGACCAATTTCTTGGAAAGAGAATCCAAATGTTTTGGGGCCTTGCAGGTGAACATATACACACTACTGATGATGCCAGAGTGGACAGAGTGAAGTTCGTGTGGGCATCTCATTTTGAAATCCTCGCACCTGCTTCCTTCTGCTTTTCCCTGTATGCCTTACCACCTGCATCATTTCTGTGGCACTAGCCTGATGGTGCTTTTTGAAAGGGAAGCCCCACAGGGAGTTATAGTTCTTTGGTTACCCAGGGGTCTTAGAACTTATGACAGCCTTCAAAGTGTAATAAGGCCGCTTTGCCCTTTTGTGACACACTCTATGAAGCATTGTAATAGAGAGATTTGGTTAACAAAAAGGAATGTGTGTGTTTGGGGGGGAATAATGTAATTGAGAACTTTTACAAATATAAAAAAATAAGTATTTATTTATTTTATTTATACACCACTTATAGCCTAAGTGGTTTACATTCAGGTACTTGAGCATTTTTCTCTGTTTGCCCCAGTGGGGTTCACACTCTATCTAATGTACCTGGGGCAATGGGGGATTAGGTGACTTGCTCAGAGTCACAAGGAGCAGCATGGGATTTGAACCCTCAACCTCAGGGTGCTGAAACTGTAGCTCTAACTACTGCACCACACACTCCCCTACTATGCACACAGCAGCAGTGTAGTAGGTCATCGAACTGCGTAGCATTGTATACAGTCGTGTCCTAACCCAGCTGGTAATTTAAGAATTTCACTATGGAGGGGTGATGGTTGGGGCACCACTTTCTCGCACTGCTTTGTTTGGTATTGCAAGATGCACCGACACTCATCCCATTGCTTTCTCTGAAGATTACAACTTTCTCACGGCTCCTGACAGCGGCTGACAAGAGGAGTTTGGAAGAGGAGTTGAAAGACAAAGTTCAGAAAATGAAGATCCTGTCGCTACAGCAGTTTGACACAGAACATGCCTTCCTGAAGGAAATTCGGTTAGTCTTTCTGCCCTGAGCCTAGTGTGCGTAGGGAAAAGCATAACCAGGAGTTAAAACCTACAGTTGTTGATGAGACCTCATCTATACGGTCATATCTAATTCTGGAGGTCCTACTCACAGCCATAGTGGGAATGGTACAGTAAAGGACTACCAAAATGGTTCAGTCAGTTCCCGAAGTTCTGAGAGATTAGACAGAAGGACCCAGGGGAAAGGGGATAATACCTGAAAGCTGTAAGTAATGGAAGAAGCAAACACATATTCAAGTGGGGATGGCGCTTTAGACATGTAAGGTCATCCTATGAGGCTCAAAGGAAGTGGAGATGAGAGTGACCTTAGGAAACATTTCTCAGAAAGGGCTTTGGTACAATTCGAGAAGACATAAGATAAGAAAAGATCCCAGAATGTGAAGCTCAGAACGGTTTACATGAATCTATTCAGGTACCTGTCTGTCCCAGCGGGCTCACAATCTATCTAATGCATCTGATGCAATTGAGGAGGGGGAATTAGGTGACTTGCCCAGGGTTACAAGGAACAGCGTGGGTTTGAACCCGCAATCTCAGCTGAAGCTGTAGCTTTAACCATTGCACCACACTCTGCCCCTAACCATAAGGGAAAAGGTAGAGGGTAAAGTGTAGTTACTTACCTATAACGTAGGTTTTCCGTGAACAGCAGGATAGTCAGCCACATATGGGTGTTGTCCCAACAGCTCCCAATTTGCGGATAAGCTCTCCAATAGCTCAGAGAGATTTTTTTTTTTTTTTCTTCTCTGAGCACATGCAGTGCCCAGGCCCCACTGGGCATGCCCGAGCCCTACACATTTCCCCCTGCTTCCCTCTAATCCCCAGGATGTTCCTAGCTGTGGCCGGGTCGGCCATATGGGGAGGTGGGTGGGTTGTGTGGCTGACTATCCTGCTGTCCACGGAGAACCTACGTTACAGGTAAGTAACTACACTTTCTCCTAGGACAAGCAGGATGAGTCGGCCACATATGGGTGACTCCCTAGCCGAGGGATGTACCGACTGGACCTGCGCCTTAGCGGTCTGTGCATCCCTCGCCTGGCTGTGGAGGCCGAGCCGGGCAGGGTAATCAGGCGAAGCAGGTGAAGTTGTAGAAACAAGGTTTTTAATAAAGCGCTGTGTTAACTGAGCAATAATACTCACAGAACAGTGAAACTGGTCAATAACATTCAATGATCAGTGAGAAACCAACTGGTCAACAGTGACAAATCGTACTTGTATGTGACAATTCATACTTGCATATTCAACATTCAGTCTAGACAGGTAGTGCTGAAAGACCTACTTAATCAATATCTATAACACCATACTTGATCAGTGTTTGTCGATATTTATAACACCCTACTTGATCAGTATTTGTCAAGGCTGTGCTAGTGGTTGCTATCCCTCCCGGGAGGGTAGAGCCACTTCCAAGACTGCTCGGCCGAATGCATTTGGAGCGTGGAATGCTATGTCGAGGCAGTAGTGCTTGGTGAAGGTGTGCATGGAGGACCAAGTGGTTGCATCGCAGATGTCCCCTATTGATGTGTGGTGCAGATGAGCCATTGTGGAGGCTATGGCCCTGCGCTGGTGGGCGTGGGCTCCCACCTGCGGTTGACACTGCGCTCTTCTATAGGTGAAGGGGATGCACTTGGATATATCCAGCGCGAGAGCCTGCGTTTGGTGGCTGGCAGTCCTGGTCTGTTTTGGTCGTAGGAGACGAACAATTGAGGCTTGTCTGGTCTGTTGCATAGTCAGGGCCCGCACACAGTCCAGGAGGTGTCGCTGTGGTGGCTGTGTGCCTCCCTGTGGGGGGGATGTAGAGTGCCGGGAGGCACGCTGAAGCCACCTTCAGCAAGAATCGGGGGTGGGTTCTGGGTACCATCCTGTTCTCATGGAGGAGTGTGTCGATTCTGGGTACCACCCTGTTCTCATGGAGGAGTGTGTCGGGGGGTGATGGACCAGGGCCTGGATCTCGCCGATACTTCTGGCCGACGCGGTGGAGGTCAAGGTTTTCCCGGCCAGGAATACGGGATCTGCCTCCCCCAAAGGTTTGAAGGGGTCGAGGTGAGCTGATGCAGCACCAAGTTGAGGTCCCATCCGGGCGGTGGTGGTCTGACCGGTGGGTGCAGATTGGACAGTCCCTTCATGAAATTTGTGATTACTGGATGCCTAGACACTGGTTTGTTGTCTAGGCCAGTGTGGTATGCCGTGATGGCACTTAGGTGGACCTTGATGGAAGTGGGTTTTAGGTCCCACTGAGATAAGCTCAGAATGTACTGCAGGATGTCCGGTATGGGGCAGTTGTAGGGGTCTCACTGCGTGTCTGTGCACTGGTAGCAGAACCTTCTCCATTTCAACACATAGCATTTTCTGGTTGAAGGTCTTCTGGCTGCCATAAGAGTGTGCTCCATGTCTTGTGGTAGGTTCATCCTCTCATCATCCATGCGGTCAGGGCTAAGGAACGCAGGTCGTGGTGGAGGCTCACGTGTTATGTTATGAGAACTGCACTGATCGGGAGGGGGAGAGGTGGGTGAACCGCTATCCCTTGCTGGAACGGGAACCATGGTTGCTGGGGCCCGAACAGGGCAATCATAATCACCGTTGCTCTGTCCTGAAGGATCTTCTGCAGGACTTAGGGTATGGCGGGTAGGCATATAAGAGTCCGTAGTTCCAACTCACAGACAGACCGTCGGGGCTGAGACGGTGATTGGTTGATCTCTTTGAGCAGAAGGTTGAGTATTTTGAGTTCAGTTCGGTTGCAAGCAGGTCGATGCTCGGTGTGCCCCAGGTGCTGAAGATCTTCTTCGTTGCCGCTGGGTTGAGACACCACTCATAGGGATCCAGCTGGGGGCTGAAGCTTTCTGCCAGGTCGTTCTGCTCCCCCCGGGAGGTAAGTTTCCTGGATGGGGCATTGAATGGAGTTGGTGAACTCCCATATGCGGCAAGCTTCCTTGCATAACGAGGCTGACCCTGATCCTCCCTGCTTGTTGATGTAGTACATGGCCACCTGGTTTTCTGTTTGGGTGAGGACTGCCCTACCTGTCACCCATTGTTTGAAGGTTTCGAGGGCATTCCCTATGGCCCTGAGCTCCAGTAGGTAGATATGGAGTGAGGACGCCTGGGCCGACCATATGTCTCCTGTGCGAAGATGGAGAAGGTGTGTCCCCCTCCATGTTTGGAGGCATCCATGTTGGCCACCAGCTGGTGAGGTGGTGGTCTGGTTTCCCTTTCGCTAAGTTATCTCGGGCCATTCACCAGTGAAGCGTCTTGTGTATGGGCTGGCGAATGGGTATCTGGGTGGTCAGAGGTTGGGTATACTGGTCCCAGTGACGTCTGAGGTGCCCTTTCAGGGATCTCGTGTAGTCTGGTGTGCTGGACAACAAAGACCGCAGCCGAGACACAGGAGGGGGCATGCTGACGATGAGCTGCTGGCCGAGATGCGCTAGGCCAGGGAAGTCATGGCGTCGATCTGGTAGTCCCGTAGGATGGCCTTGGTCTGTGTGGTGTCAATGACTGCCCAGATGAATGATATCGCCTGGAGGGGTATCAGGTGGGATTTCATGTAGTTGATGAGGAACCCCAGTTCTTGGAGGATTATGGTGGTTGTCGGGGCTGCCAGTTGTCGAGATAAGATAGGACGCACACCCCTTGAAGGCGAGGATGTGCCACTGCCACGCACTTTGTGAACACTCTTGGAGCCGTTGAGAGTCCAAGGGGTAGGACCTTGTATTGGAGGTGTCTGTCTTGGCTTTAGAAGCGACGATGCCTCCTGTGGGCTGGGTGCATGGGCACATGAGTGTATGCATCATGTAAGTCAAGGGATACTAGCCAATACTCGGGCTGTAACAGGGCCAGACTGTACCCAGAGAGTGCATCTGGAATCGTTCCTTGTGTATGCACCTGTTGAGCTTGCAGAGATCCAGGATCGAGAGTTGTCCTTGTCCATGGGGACGCGGGGAGTCCTGGAGTAAAAACCCCTTGGTGATCTCCTCTGTTCGGCACCGCCTCTATTGATTCTGCCAAAGCAGGTCCTCTCCTTGCTGCAGGAAAATTGGGTCGTCATAAGGAGGGTGCCCCGCCCACTCTGGGGGGGGTGGGAGTGGAGACAAATTCGGAATCCCTGCTTGATGATGCTGATGGCCCACTGGTCGATGGTGATCCTGGGCTAAGCTTTCGCAGACAATCTGATCCTGCTGGGCCGGAGGGTGGTCAAGGTTCTGTTTTTGTTTTGGGGGAGAGGGCTGCCCTTGGATGCCCCTGCCCCTCGGGCGGTGCTTGTTTGCGTAGCAGTTATGTTACTGTTGCGAGCGCTGGGGCACAGACTACTGCCAGTGTGGACTGGCTCGGTGATGAGCTGGAGTCCCTGTTTTATTTTATTTATTTATTTTCTCTCAATGGCCTCCTGATAAAGCTGCATCTGGAACTGGAGCGCAGCAATTCATGCGTTCAGCATTGTGCCTTCGAAGGTCTTTTTCCCCGTGGAGTCCAGGGTTTTTCAGGTCCTTCCCTGACGGAGCGTTGGAGGGGGGGATCGTGCTGCCCTGTTTCTCTTAAGCGCCAAGGCTACCGCAATGTCCATATATGGCTGCTGTGAGTTGTCGAATCCCCGGGCCGGAAAGATCTGGTACTTCAGTCACAGTCTCCTTGATGTTGGTTGCCCTGAACAGGGAGTCTGCCAAATCTCGTCTCTGCAGTCCAGGAGGTTCTTGTGGACTGGAATCGCCACCGCTTGCCTGAAGTAGTTCGGGCATTGTAGTACTCTGTCTTGGGTACTGGTAGTTCAGGCATTGTAGTACTCTGTCTTGGGTACTGGTGGTCCACCCACGTGGATCTTGAGAAAGGCTGTGAGTTTCTGGAGGAACTTGGGGTGAGTCCTCGTTTGTGGGTTTTTTGTTTTTTGTTATTTAAGGTATTGGGGGGAGTGTTGCCCGCTGAGAGAGGAGTTGGGTCAGCAGGAAGATAACTGTTGCTGCTGGCCCCACCCCTGGTGGTTTGCAGGTTCATGTGCTGCTCCCCTTGACTGGTTGGGTGGCTCCATGTACTTCGCTGACCTTCTCTGTCCTTCTTGAGAGGGGGGGAGAGTCTGCAGAGAGGGGGCAGGATTCAACCCTTTATCTGTGCCAGTGCTCCTGGCTGCATTTCCCCACTGTGCCTGGAGGCAGAGAAAGAGGAGTGATGATGCCTCCTGTGTGGGCTTCTCCTGTTGTACTGCCTATTGTATATTAAACTGTACAGCGCTGCATATGCCTTTCAGTGCTATAGAAATCATAAATAGTAGCAGAGTCCCTCCTGCTGGCTGTGAGCTGTGGAAAAGTGCAGTGAACAGCTCTTTAGGCTGAGGAGTTTCAAACCCCCACCTTTGGGGAGGCGTGGTCTGACATGCCACATCACTGATGACATCAGCACCATTCTTTGTGAAGAGTTCCCCGGGACTGCCCCTGTTGCCAGGAAGGAAGGAAAAACTTATGTTGCAATTGGTTGCCAGCGGTTTCCATCATGGCTGGTTGCTGAGACCCTGCCCAGTCTGAGCTCAAGGCTAATGTGAAAGGCAGACTCCTCATTCCCGACATGAGGGGGGGGGGGGGAGGATGGGAGAGGTCTGAACTGCAGACTCTGCAGGATCCCAAGAGGGAAAGAAGCATCGAGTTTATTTATTTATTTATTTTCAGAATGTGGGGAGATTGCAGGGAGGAGGGACATCCACTCCCTGTACAAGACATGGGGCAGCATGTCTCCTGCCGGTGGGAGAGGTCTGCAGGTCTCCCTGAGGGAATGGGAGTTTCTTTCTCCTTAAGTTCAGATTGGGAGGAGGGTGGGGCAGAGCCCTCGGGGCTGCAAAAGATTATCAGAGGTTTTCCCAAAAACAAGCAGATAGGACTTACCTTTGGGGCTGGAGGGGGAACCCAGATCGGCTGTCTGCAGAGGCTGGCTGTACGCGGCAGCATGCAGGGACTCCAGGGGAGATCTCTCAGTCTGGAGGGCGTAAACCCCGATCTGCTGTCTGCAGAGGCTGGCTTTACGCAGCAGCATGCAGGGCCTCCGGGGGAGATCTCTCAGTCTGGCAAGACCCCTATCGGCTGCCCTGCAGGGGCTGGCTGTACGCAGCAGCATGCAGGGACTTCGGGAGAGATTTCTCTGCCGGGCCGAGTGCAGGCAGGGGGATTAGCTGAGCCAGGGCATCCAGGAGGCTTCTTGCTGCTGTAGCTTGTGGATCCCCCGCTGCTGCATTCCGATGAGGATGGCTGCTGGAGGAAGATTCTTGGGCCTCACTTCTCTTCATGAAGTCTCTCAGTGCCCTCTTCCTTAGCTTGTATGCACGTGGACACATGTGCGCACAATGCAAACAACACGGAAACCTCGAGCACCGGATCCAATCAGTGGGCGCACAATTCATGAGGATCCAGTGCATTCATCCTTATCCTGCATCCCAGTCATTTCTTTAGATGATTCAGGCATCTTCAAGGTGATGAGTAGAAAAGTTGTAATGGAGAGCTGTAGAAAATCTGACCGATGGGAACGGGCGGAAACTAAAGACTGGGGATTAGGGGGAAGCAGGGGGAAATGGGTAGGGCTCAGGCATGCCTAGTGGGGCCCGGGCACTGCACGTGCTCAGAGAAAAAAAAAAAAAAAATCTCTCTGAGCTATTGGAGAGCTTATCCGCAAATTGGGAGCTGTTGGTACAACACCCATATGTGGCTGACTCATCCTGCTTGTCCTAGGAGAACTGAGGTCTCTGTATTATGCTAGACTAGGGGTCTTAAAAAGCAAAGAACCAATTTATCCTAAAAATTTGACCCAAGATTTACAAAGAGCCGCAATGGGTAGAGAAGGGAGTTTGAGATATTCTAGGTCTCTCACTCTCGCTTCTCTCCTCTTTCTTCCCTCCAACCCCTCGCAGGTCTCTGCACTTCTCTTCCCTCCCCACCTGGCTGCCTTCTAAAATGGCTGCAGTGACCTTTCACGACTGCTCGCAGCATATTCTGTAGTACTGCGAGCTGCCGTGAGAGTTCGCAACAGCCATTTTAGAAGGCAACCGTGAGGAGGCAGGAGCGAAAGGGCTGTGCTCCTGCCACAACCCCTCCCCCCCCCGCAATGGAGGGGAATTGTGGGGATGGGAGGGGGATTAAAGGGTCAGGGCAGAAGAGTCGCAATTGATTCGTGAGCCACAGGTTGCCGACCCCTGCACTAGACTAAATTATTCTTACCTGCCACCGTTTTTGGCCAGATCCTTTGCTTCCACTCCTCCCTCACTGCACTGCAGACACCGAGTTTGTTGTACTCTTGGGATCCTTGCTTTTGGAGACTGAATGGTAGAGGAAGAGTCGATGTGGGTTTCTGGATCTCTTCCTCATCTGCAAGAGCCATGGGGAGAAGGGCTGGTATGAATTTTTTCCTTCTTTTTTTTAGAAACTTCCTTGAGGAGACTGTCAGAACGAAGATCCTTATTATTCAGACTGAATTTGAAGATGGTAGCCAGAGCGGTGATCTTATTGCATCTGCTAAGTAAGTGACCCATGAAATGTCCAGCTCTTTATTGGAGATGAGATAGTTCCTTGGCTAAACAGCGTCCTGGTCAGTGGCTGGGTGAAGAGGGTTCCCTCTCCAATGATGTAGATGACCGTGGGGGTGAAGGTGACCGGGCAGTGGGGGGAAGAAGGTCTCTAATGTGCCTGTCAGCCAAAGATGAGACAGAAGTTTGGCTCTGTAGAATTTCCATCTGGTTTTATTACAGCGTTGACGACGTTATTACATCCCCTTGACCCAGTCTGGAGTCCCTTCAGTCAGTTCTCCTCCATACAGCTCTGGGTGAAGGGTTCTGTTTCGCCTAATATTCTCCTTGACTTGTGTGTTGGTGAGGTTTAGTATAGAAACTTTATGGATATGATAAGTTTAGGCTCATGTGGAGAAATCAACACAAAAGAAGAAAGTTACTGATATTTCGACTCTGACGTTGCCTATAGCTCTTTCTCCTCATTATTACTACTAATATTATTTCTAGAGCGCTAACAGACGTACACAGCGCTGTATATTGTCACAAAGGAGACAGTCCCTCCTTGAGTGAGCTTATAATCTAAAGACAGACAAACGGGATGCCAGGGTAAGGGTTACAGTTAGAGGGGATGGTTAAACTGCTGGCTAGGGTGGGGGAGCAGGGTTGTGAGTTGAAGGCCGTCTCTAAAAGGTGGGTTAGAAATGTTTCATCTGTTAGAGGCATTCATGTAAGATGTTGCTCTTGTCATCTCCCAAGTAGAAGTTAGTTGCATGGTCCTTGACTCGGTTGTTTATAAAAGTGTGAATGGCCTCAAACTCGGGGACAAGCTGAGTGGAGGGAGCCTTTAGAAGGGATATCGATGGCATCCAGCTTCCAGTCTTTTGTCCTGTTCTGCATTGATGGGAGAGGGGAGATGCCTGCTTGATTTATATATTGTACAGAATATAAACTCATTATCAGAAATGTATATCACCTAACACAGTAAATGACGGCAGCAAAAGACTCTCATGGTCCATCCAGGTTGCAAGCAAGGTAACCAGAGCCCCACCCACCACTCTGTGTAGGCCCATGTCACCCATATTTAAATCTGGTTGTGAAGTCAGGTCAGCCAAACATGGTGGAGATCATAAGTTAATATTGTCAGTGTTATACGACATATCAGTCAAGATACCTTCTTTTATCCCAGGACAAGCAGGCAGCATATTCTTGACTGATGGGTGACGGCACCGATGGAGCCCCGGTACGGACAATTTTAGAGTGATTGCACTCTAAGAACTTGGAAAGTTCTAGCAGGCCGTACCGCGCACGCGCGAGTGCCTTCCCGCCCGACGGAGGCGCGCGGTCCCCAGTTTCTTAGTTTCCGCGGAGCTAAGAAGACGCACGTTTCAACGGCTGTTGAAAACTTTTTTCTATTTTCGCCTTCCCACTCGCGTAAACTCGTTGGGAAATATTGTTTCCCTCATTTTATTTTCTTTTCTTTGTTAAAAAAAAAACAAAACAACTTAATTCGTTTTTCTTTCATTTTTTCGGTTTCGCCCCAGCGGGGCCTGTTGCCACCATCGAGGCCTCGGCCTTCGATTTGGTTGAAGCCGTTTTTACATTCATGCCCCCTCAACCCGGGTTTAAGAAGTGCCAGTGGTGCGCTCGACCAATTTCACTCATAGACCCGCACAACTGGTGTCTACAGTGTCTTGGTCCTGACCATCGAGCGTCTACTTGCACCCGCTGTGCCACTCTTAAAAAGAGAACTTTAAAAAATCGACAAATCCAACAGCGATTATTGTTTGGTACCGAGATGTCGGATTTGGCGGCACCGGTCCCCACTTCGACCCCGATGCAGGCGGCACCTGCCTCGTCGACACCGCGCCGGCGTCGCACCCTTCAGGTAAGCCGGCTAAGAAGCCTTCCCCCTGGAGTGCCCTCCGGTCTCAGTGGCAGCGAGCCAAATCCTGCCGACCTCGAGGCGCCTGCGGAAGCGCTCCGCTCCGATTGAGGTAAGCCCCTCGACATCGGGTTCCTCTTCGGAGTGTAGAGCGGCACCCAAGGTACCGCAGAAGAAAAAAGCGGTACCGGTGCCTTCACTGGACGAGCGCATTGCCGCCGTCCTGCAAGTACAGCTTAAAGAACAACTACAGCAGCTGTTACCTGCCCTTCTGACACCGAGCATTCCAGTCCCGGTCCGGTCTGAGCCTCCGGTACCGACAGTGGAGCAGCCTCCTTTTGTCGGCATCCACCTTGTCGGTACCGATGCATACCACTTCCTCGGTATCTATGCCAGTCTTAGCGCCGGAACCGAGATCCTTACACCAGGCTGTTCAAACATCGGCGCCGACACAGCCTATAACATCTCCCGGTACCGTTTCACAGAGGTCTGGGAAGTCGATGCATAAAACTCAACACCTAGAACCCTCCACACCGGAATCCCGGGACCGCAGTTTTCAAGTGCGGGACCCTGATCTGTGGGGCGATTCGGAGGACCCTCTTCTCTCAGAGGGAGAGTGTTCATCAGGAGAAGAGGATCCTTAAATTAAATCACACTGGCTCCCTATTAATCATCGGATTACCTATAAAATTCTATTGTTAACTTTCAAAACCTTAGACACCAATGAACCCCAATTCATAAACAAATTACTTATCCCCTATAATTCTTCACGTTCTTTGCGATCAAACAACCACAAACTTCTAACTATTCCCTCGTTAAAAATCATTGGAACCCGTCGTCAGGATATGTTTTCTGTAGTAGCACCTCAACTCTGGAACTCTTTACCTTTACACTTAAGAGAAATAAATAACCTAAACGATTTTAAAAATAATTTAAAATGCTTTTTATTTAAAGACGCTTTTAATATTTAAAATTATCCATGTGCTCTTTTTATATATCAAGATTCGTTATATTATTGAATTCTTATTTTAATATATAATTTTTAAGCTAAAATTTCTGCAATTTTTATGATTTTTGTACCTTATAACTTTTAATTTGTAATTTTATATTTAACTATTATGTTTTTTCTTAAAACTTAATGTATAAATTGTTAAATTTTTAATATTTTATGTTATTTACTGTTTCAATATTGTGTTTACATATAAACTGTAATTCGCTTAGAAATAATCTAATTAAGCGATTAATCAAATATGAATAAAACTTGAAACTTGAAACTTCTGTTTTGGATCCATCCTCTAAACCTGATGCAACTTCTTTTACCTCTTTTCTCAAAGAGATGTGTGAATCTCTCTCTATTCCCTTGGAGGCTGAATCCAAAAAATCCAAGGCATTTCTTGATGCTCTGGATTTTGACCAGCCTCCAAGGGAATTTCTCAAACTGCCTCACCATGACATATTAAGAGAGACATTTTACAAAAATCTAGAGACACCCTTGACCATCCCAGGAGCTCCCCGCAAACTGGACTCCTTATATAAGGTCATACCTATTCCAGGCTTTGACAAGCCGCAACTCCCCCATGAGTCCTTACTGGTGGAATCTACTTTAAAGAAATCCACGGGGGCTAGTGTATACGCTTCTGTCCCTCCTGGCAGAGAAGGTAAGGCCATGGATAAGTTTGGCAAGAGGTTGTATCAAAATGCGATGCTAGCAAATAGATCAGGGAACTATGCTTTCCATTTTTCTTTTTACCTTAAGCATCTCATTCAGACTTTGTCATCTTTTGAGAAATATCTCCCTGACCGTAAAAAATCTGCCTTTCGCCAAACTTCTTCATCGCTCTTACAACTGCGCAAGTTCATGGTCAGATCAATCTATGACACCTTTGAGCTGACCTCTAGGGCCACGGCTATGTCGGTAGCTATGCGGCGACTGGCCTGGCTCAGAGTTTCAGAACTCGATGTCAATCATCAAGATCGACTGGCCAATGCACCTTGTTTGGGGGATGAGCTGTTTGGAGAATCCATGGACTCCACTACTCAGAAACTCTCAGCTCATGAGACTCGATGGGACACTCCTTAAGACAAAGAAGAAGACCCCACCTACTAGGCCTTTTCGCCAACAATCGGCCTATCAACGTAGATTTGTGGCTCGTCCTTTACCTCAGAAAGACCCAGCAGCAACCCAGGCGTCAGAGGCAACAACAGAGGCAAGCTGCTAGACCAGCACAGCAGCAACAGCAGGTGAAACCTCCCCCTTCACAGAAATCAACTCAACCCTTTTGACTTGGTTCTCCAGGACATAGCCAGTCTCTCTCCTTCTGCCCATCTTCAGCAGCCCATAGGAGGACGCCTTACTCATTTCATAAGCCGTTGGGAAATCATCACCTCGGATCAGTGGGTCCTCAACATCATCCGCCACGGCTACTCTCTCAATTTCCAGACTCTTCCTGCCCAAAGTCTGCCAAGAGAGTCTGCTTTGAACACTTCTCAGTCTTCCCTCCTTCTTCAAGAGGTTCAATCCCTCCTTCTTCTGAACGCCATAGAGGAGGTTCCTCTGGATCAAAAGGGGCAGGGATTTTACTCCCGTTACTTTCTAGTTCCAAAAAAGACAGGAGATCTCAGACCCATTTTAGATCTTCGCGATCTCAACAAATGCTTGGTAAAAGAGAAATTCAAGATGCTTTCTCTAGCTACTCTTTATCCTCTTCTCAATCAAGGCGACTGGCTATGTTCCCTAGATCTCAAAGAAGCATACACTCACATACCGGTCAATCTGGCCTCCAGACAGTACCTCCGCTTCATGATCAACCATTGTCATTACCAATACAAGGTGCTACCCTTCGGTCTGGTCTCCTCTCCAAGAGTGTTCACCAAATGTCTGATTGTGGTGGCCGCCTTTCTACGTTCCCACCACCTTCAGGTGTTTCCTTACCTGGACGATTGGTTGATAAAGGCCAATTCTTCTCAGATAGTACTCCAGGCCACCAACCAGACCATCATGTTTTTACAACTTCTGGGGTTCGAGATCAATCTATCCAAATCTCATATTATCCCCACTCAGAGACTTCAATTCATTGGAGCGGTGCTGGACACAGTCCTCATGAGAGCTTTTCTGCCGTCCAACCGTCTTCACACTCTCCAATCTCTGTGTCAGCAGGTGCTTCATCAACGTTCCATCTCTGCCAAGCAAATGATGATACTCTTGGGTCACATGGCCTCCACAGTTCATGTCACACCCTTCGCACGTCTCCACCTACGCACTCCTCAATGGACCCTAGCGACCCAGTGGTCCCAAACGACGGATCCTTGCTCACAACACATATCTGTGACATCATCTCTTCATCAGTCTCTACAATGGTGGTTGATATCCTCAATCTCTCCAGAGGTCTTTTGTTCCATCTACCTCCTCATCAACTTGTCATCACCATCGACGCCTCCCCTTATGCCTGGGGAGCTCATTTGAACGAATTCCAAACTCAAGGACTTTGGACAGCCCAGGAAATGAAACATCACATCAACTTCCTGGAACTCAGAGCGATGTTTTATGCCCTCAAGGCCTTCCAGCATCTTCTCTTTCCTCAGGTCCTTCTACTGTGCACAGACAATCAAGTTGCGATGTACTACATCAACAAGCAGGGTGGGACGGGCTCTCGCCTCTTGTGCCAGGAAGCCCAGAAGATTTGGGCTTGGGCCACAGATCATCACCTATTCCTAAAAGCTATCTACATTCAAGGAGAACAGAATTCCTTAGCGGACAAGCTCAGCAGAATTCTCCAGCCTCACGAGTGGACATTCGATCCTTTTACTCTGCAGTCCATCTTCGCTCAGTGGGGCACTCCTCAGATAGACCTCTTTGCAGCTCCTCACAATCATCAGCTGCCCCACTTCTGCTCCAGACTCTACTCTCCTCACCGTCTGGCAGCGGATGCATTTCTCCTGGATTGGTCCAATCTCTTCCTGTATGCTTTCCCTCCTCTGCCTCTCATGCTCAGGACCTTGTTCAAGCTCCAGAGGGAACAGGCCACCATGATTCTGATTGCGCCACGGTGGCCAAGGCAACATTGGTTCTCCCTTCTACTTCAACTCAGTTCCAGGGAACCTATTCTACTTCCACAATTTCCTTCTCTGCTCACACAACATCAAGAGACCCTTCTGCATCCCAACCTCCAGTCTCTGCACCTGACAGCCTGGTATCTCTCGGGCTGACTTCAAATGATACTCTTTTATCTCTGCCCGTTCGTTCTGTTCTGGATGCCTCCAGGAAACCGGCCACTCTGCAATGTTACCATCAGAAGTGGACACGGTTTTCTTCCTGGTGTCTTCTTCATCATCATAATCCTACATCCCTTGCTGTGGAGACCGTGTTGGATTACCTTCTTTCTTTGTCTGATTCTGGTCTCAAGTCTACTTCCATCAGAGTCCACCTCAGTGCTATTGCTGCTTTTCATGAGCCAGTCCATGGGAAACTCCTTTCAGCTCATCCCTTGGTCTCCAGATTCATACGAGGACTTTTCAATGTGAAACCACCTCTTAAACCTTCTCCTGTGATCTGGGATCTTAACGTGGTTCTTTCAGCCTTAATGAAACCTCCGTTTGAACCTTTGGCCACGGCTTCTTTCAAATTTCTCACTTGGAAGGTTCTCTTCCTGATTGCTCTCACCTCTGCCAGGAGGGTCAGTGAGCTCCATGCACTAGTAGCAGACCCACCCTTTACCGTCTTTCATCATGACAAGGTGGTTCTGCGTACACATCCAAAGTTTCTCCCTAAGGTTGTCTCTGAATTCCATCTCAACCAATCCATTGTTCTGCCTGTTTTCTTTCCGAAACCTCACTCTCACTCTGGAGAACAGGCTTTGCATACTTTGGACTGTAAGCAGGCTTTAGCTTACTACTTAGACCGTACTTAGCCCCACAGATCATTCCCTCAACTCTTTCTGTCCTTTGATCCGAATAAATTGGGACATCCTGTTTCTAAATGTACGCTGTCCAATTGGCTCGCAGCGTGCATTTCTTTCTGTTATGCTCAGACCGGACTGACTCTGGAAGGTTCTGTCACGGCCCATAGAATTAGAGCTATGGCAGCATCTGTAGCTTTCCTCCGTTCCACTCCTATTGAGGAAATCTGCAAGGCTGCCACTTGGTCCTCAGTTCATACTTTTACATCTCACTATTGTCTGGACGCATTCTCCAGACGGGATGGTCACTTCGGCCAATCTGTTTTGCAAAATTTGTTTTCCTAATGGCCAACCTTCCCACCATCCCTCTTTTTGTTAGCTTGGAGGTCACCCATCAGTCAAGAATATGCTGCCTGCTTGTCCTGGGATAAAGCACAGTTACTTACCGTAACAGGTGTTATCCAGGGACAGCAGGCAGATATTCTTGCGTCCCACCCACCTCCCCGGGTTGGCTTCTTAGCTGGCTTATCCCAACTGGGGACCGCGCGCCTCCGTCGGGCGGGAAGGCACTCGCACGTGCGCGGTGCAAGCTGCTAGAACTTTCCAAGTTCTTAGAGTGCAATCACTCTAAAATTGTCCGTACCGGGGCTCCGTCGGTGCCGTCACCCATCAGTCAAGAATATCTGCCTGCTGTCCCTGGATAACACCTGTTACGGTAAGTAACTGTGCTTTCTCTCCTAAGTTGCACAGTCCCCGCCCCCCACACACACAGTCACAGGATGGAGGCGGAGGGGCTAAATCTACACAACTCTATAAAATGTTTTTTAACTTAAAATACAACAAGTTTTGGCATATTCAGTGGTATTCCCACACTACTACTTCAGTGTCCACAGACACAATCTGACAAACCTGAGTCACAGGGTTCTACTCATCTTAACAAGTAACACATGACAAATTCCTTCCTGGCTAAATAGTTTTATATTTTTTTAAACTAATGATGAGCACAGCCCACTTTGATGAGAGAGCAAAATGAGTTCATTGTGTTTCTTTTTTAGCATATTGTTGTGGAATTTTGGTAACTCAAGTGCATATAACACAATCAAAATGGAGGCACTTAAGCGTCAAAAGGAAGGTGCACTAGCCATGGAGGTGCCTCGTTTCATTAACTTCCTCAGGGACAAAAAAGCGCTTTCATCCTTCCTCCAAACTTGTCACAAATTTTAGTTCTGCTTCAAAGTTAATGAAACGAGGCACCTCCTCGGGCAGTGCACCTTCCTTTTGACGCTTACGTGCCTCCATTTTGATCGTAACTGTGAGTTTGAGGTTGGGGGGGGGGTGTTACTGAACCGGTAATGTGGGAACACTGCGGAATACACTAATAAGCCTTCCTGTTGTATTTTAAGTAATAAATCACTTTTGAAAGCAGTGTAGACACAGCCCCCTGTGACATATATACAGTATTTGATAGTGAGCTTATACTTTGTATTTAATTTTTGCTCTCAGTTGGGGATTTTTCCTGATTTTTTTAATATTCTAAGCAGAAAATGAGTTAGAACTCTTGTCTATATATTTGAATAAGAAGGATTCTGCGACTCAAAGGGACTGGTTGTAATGTGTACCTGATCTACTATAGATACTCTGCTGTGAATGAAATCAACAAGGTGAAGCTAAAAGACATCTCTCTGTTCGTCTGCTTCATCATGAAGCTACCACGGATGGAGGGCGGAACATCTTATGTGGGCTTCCATGGAGGTAGGAAATCAACACTGCATGCTCCATGGCGGGGGCAACTCAGTGGGACTATGGCCATCCATGTATGTCTTCTGCTGTGCTCGATCCAGAAGATTCTTCATAGGGGGCGGTGCACCCTGGGTGCCATCTTGCTATGGGCACCAGCACCCTTCCGCTACCCCCCCCTTCTACTCCTCTCCCTGCCGCATGCGCACCTCTTCCCTTTCCCATAAATTTTTAACTTCAGTGTGAGCAGCCACCAACTTGCTACCCGGGTCAGTTTCGGTGTTGTCTCTGACATCACTTCTGGGACCCACACCTAGAAAGCGATGTCAGAGAGAGCGCCGAAGCCGACACGGACAGCAAGTTAGTGGCTTCTCACGCTGAAGTTAAAAAGGTGCAGGGGAAGAGGGCGAGGGAGGGACTATGCCAATGTTCGTAGTAGACATTATGTTTGAACGATGCAAGGATTGGCGACCTGATTCCCTTAAGACTTTTTCACGCTGATCGTGTACGTGCAGCCAGGCAGCTCTTTAAAACTCAGGTAAAAATACCGTATGACTCAACCAGCATTTGTGTCATAAAGCACGTTTTTCCTTTGGATGATAAGTGCCATCTATTGGATTATCATCTACACCCCTGAAGCAGGCTTCCTCCCCGAAGCCGAAAGATGGACCGTGTCGGGTCTGGAAGGATATGAAAGACGGATTGTTTTGTATTTTAATAGATGACTGTATTTTTAAAAACTCAATTTGACCTGAGGTTGATGTGTACAGTTCTTCTCCCTTTCTCTTTGTTGCATATTTGTCAGGCCTTGTTTTTCTGGACTAGATTTGTTCCCTTAAGACCTTCCCATTAGCCAGTCTGTTGCTATATCCCAGGCTGCTCCTCTTGTTGTAGGGCTGTGGTAAAGAGAAAGTGGAGATGTTGCCCTTCAAGTGTGTATCCTGTGCTAGGGATATTTGTAGTGTTGTGGGGGAGAGGGATGGGAGGAGGGTTACTCTGGATTCATACCATTCATTGGTGATGGATATTCAGGACTAATGTTTCTTTCCCTCTGGCAGGGCTCTGGCAGTCTATACATATTGATGACCTGCGAAAATCTAAGGACATGGTATCGGATATAACTTCGCTGCAGAACTTCACTATCAGCCAGCTGTTCTGTGAGGAACAACCTAAACGTAAGTAACCAGTCTCCTGGGCTCTCATCCTTTTGTCCAACCTTCCATGCTTGCTTTCTTTTTCTAAGCTGAATTTCCTTCTACCTGCTCTGACGAATCTTTAATGTTCTGTTTACAGATCTGTTTGTGGTCATGAAAAGAGACCTAGCCGAGTGCAGGGTGGAGATGAGGCCCCATGAGAAGTGCAACATAGAAGTTACAACTTTCAGAGAGACTAGCATGGAGGAAGCTGGATCTTATAATGAGGACAAGAGGGAGACCAACATGATGGAGACGGAGGAGAGTGAGGAGAATGAACTCGAGGAGACCAGGATGGAGGAGTGTGACGAAGCAGCCAAGATAGAGGACATGCCCCAAGAGAAGCATGAGAAGAAAGTGAGAAACCTTAATGAGACTAGATTAGAGGAGCCTGGACCTCAAAATGAGGACAGGGGGGAGATAAAAGAGGAGGATGAATCCCACAAGATGAAGGAATATGAAAAAGAGGTGGAACCTAAGGATGAGACCATGATGGAGGAGCATAGGGAAACAGTAAAGACAGGGGAGGCCAGGGTGCAAGAGAGTGTGGATGAGGCCAGACATGAGGAGGAAGAGGAAGCCAGCCTCAAGGAGGAGGAGAGTGAGGAGGAAGAGGAGGCCAGCCTCAAGGAGGAGGAGAGTGAGGAGGAAGAGGAGGCCAGCCTCAACGAGGAGGAGGAGAGTGAGGAGGAAGAGGAGGCCAGCCTCAACAAGGAGGAGGAGAGTGAGGAGGAAGAGGAGGCCAGCCTCAACGAGGAGGAGAGTGAGGAAGAAGAGGAGGCCAGCCTCAACGAGGAGGAGGAGAGTGAGGAGGAAGAGGAGGCCAGCCTCAAGGAGGAGGAGAGTGAGGAGGAAGAGGAGGCCAGCCTCGAGGAGGAGAGTGAGGAGGAAGACGAGGCCAGCCTCAAGGAGGAGGAGAGCGAGGAGGAGGAGGTTGACCTTGAGGAGGAGATTAAGATGGAGCAGCAGAGGGAAATAGTAAAGACGAAGGAGGCACGAGCCCAAGAGGAGGAGGAGGTTGTACTCCAGGAGGAGACTAAGATGAAGGTTCATGCAGAGGAGAGTGAAGAGCAGATCAGACCTCAACAGGAAATCTTGGCAGTAGAGCATGAGAGAGCAGTCAAATCTAATCCGGAGCAGAATGAAATAGAAGCAAGGCTTGTAAGTATTGAGATCTGAATTATACCGAGTGTTAAAATAAGGTTAAGTGTCCGGTTCTTATGAGTAATGGATGATTATCTTCTCATCCCCACTCCCTTCGGTGTCTCTGTGGAATGACCCAGGTTTTGGACACTACCACACTTATCCGGAGCTGTGTGCAGAATGCAGTAGGAATGCTGAGGGACCAGGATGAGGCCTTCAGTCGCAGCACCAGAAGGATCGAGATTCTTCTTGGTCTCCTCAGCAGAGAAGAGGAATTCAAAGGTAATGTGGTGTCACATGCTGTTTGGTTATGGTTATAAGCTTGTGTTGGTGATACAGGCTGGTGTGCGCCATGTAGCACAGTAAGTATTCTTGGGACATTGCTGGGAACAGGGTTAAGAAACCGGGTAAAAGACATGGGGGAGGGAATCTGGGGTGTGACATATAGAATTTTATATATGCTTCCTTACCCAAAGTGGCTGAAAACCTAGAGAGGAAGGCAGCTGGGCAGATAGGACGAGGCGATTGGTCATTAACTGCCATCATCTACCATGTATGCGGCCCAACCTGTTGCATATGCAGATTTTTGGAGAATTGGCTTGATGCGTTCCATGCTTGGAAGAGCATACAGCATCCCCTCTATCCCTAAACTCTGAGGAATAATTCTTCACACGTTAAGGGGAAGCAACCAGCAAGGGAGGAAGTGGGACCCTTAGATGATGGGGACAGAAAGGGAGTGGTAAAAGAAGAAAAGGAGATAGCTGACAGGCTAAATAAGTTCTTCACGTCAGTCTTCACGAGGGAGGACACAACCAACATTCCGGAACCTGAGGAGATCGTAAAGGGGGAGCAGGATGAAAATCTAGTTCAACTAGGTAAGCAAGGTGGATGTCCTCCGGCAGATAGACAGGCTAAAGAGCGACAAATCGCCAGGTCCAGATGGCATTCACCCAAGGGTACTTAAGGAACTAAGGAACGAAATAGCTGAACCACTTCGACAAATATGCAACCTATGCTTAAAAACTGGAGAGATTCCGGAAAACTGGAAAATAGCAAATGTTACGCCCATCTTCAAGAAAGGCTCAAGGGGAGACCCAGGAAACTACAGGCCGGTGAGCTTGACCTCAGTCCCGGGAAAGATGATGGAAGCACTGATTAAAGACAGCATCTGGGAACACATCGACAACTATGGGCAGCTAAAGTCGAGCCAGCATGGCTTCTGCAAGGGCAGGTCATGCCTCATGAACTTATTATACTTCTTTGAGGGGGTAACCAGCCAGGTGGATAAAGGGGAATCCATAGATATCATTTACCTTGACTTCCAAAAAGCCTTCGACAAGGTGCCACATGAAAGACTACTAAGGAAGCTATGGAACCACGGGGTGCAAGGGGAGGTCCACCGATGGATCAAAAACTGGTTGGCGGACGGGAAACAGAGGGTTGGAGTAAAAGGCCATTACTCAGACTGGCAATGGGTCACAAGCGGAGTTCCACAGGGGTCGGTGCTGGGACCGCTACTTTTCAACATATTCATTAACGACCTGGAGGCAGGAACAAAATGTGAGGTTATTAAATTTGCAGATGACACCAAACTATATCGCAAGGTAAATAACATGGAGGACTGCGAAGATCTCCAAAAAGATCTGACAACACTGGAAGAATGGGCCAAAAAATGGCAAATGAGTTTCAACATAGGGAAGTGCAAAGTCGTACATATAGGGGGAAAAAACCCGATGTTCACTTACAAAATGGGGGGATCAGCGCTAGAGGTGAGCGACCTTGAAAGAGACCTGGGAGTGATGGTAGACACAACATTGAAGGCGTCGGTGCAGTGTGCAACAGCCTCAAGGAAAGCAAACAAAATGTTGGGTATCATTAAGAAGGGTATCACGACCAGAAAGAAGGAAGTCATCCTGCCACTGTATCGTGCTATGGTGCTCCCGCACCTGGAGTACTGTGTTCAATTCTGGTCGCCGTACCTCAAGAAGGACATGGAGGTACTTGAGAGAGTTCAAAGAAGAGCAACTAAGCTAATAAAGGGTATGGAGGACCTCTCATATACTGACAGACTGAAAAGGCTAGGGCTTTTCTCCCTGGAAAAGCGGAGACTTAGAGGAGACATGATAGAAACCTTCAAGATCATGAAGGGCATAGAAAAAATAGACAGGGACAGATTTTTCAAATTAAGGGGATCAATAAGTACAAGGGGGCACTCAGAGAAATTGAAAGGGGAGAAGTTTAGAACAAACGCCGGGAAGTTCTTTTTCACACAGAGGGTGGTGGATACATGGAACGCGCTACTGGAGGATGTGATAAACAGGAGCACGCTACAGGGCTTCAAAGAAGCTTTGGATAGGTACTTGGAAGACAAAGGGATTGAGGGGTACAGATAAGAGTAGAGGTAGATTATAGGGATGGGATTAGAGGTAAGTTACAAAATTAATCAGGGACCACTGTTCAGGCATTAGGCCTGATGGGCCGCCGCGGGAGCGGACCGCTGAGCAAGATGGACCTCTGGTCTGACTCAGCGGGGGCAACTTCTTATGTTCTTATGTTTCATTAAGCTCACACAAAATGTCTTCTGCTTTAAAGTTTGCGTTTTGCCACACAGTCATGTATGTTAATGGGACCTGGGTGCACTCTAGACTGAAACAGAATTTATGCACATAGATAAAATTCTTATCAAGACACGCAAGTCACGTACATACATTACAGCTGCTTCCGAGCAGACCTAAATTACTCAGTCTCAGTTTAGCCCCAGCATTTTATAAAAATATACAGGTACCTACATGCCTTTATAAAATAGGCTGGAACTTGAGTGACCTGCTGTAAAATGACCTTATAAACGCTTCTCAGGAGCTCTTAGAGTTCACAGGACAAGGGCATGGTGAGCCCTTTTAATTCCTAAGCTGATTTTTCAGCTGGTCTGTCTGTGCAATGAACTTTTTTTTTTTTTTTGCTCCAAAGCATTGACGGACCCCTGAATGAAGCGACAGTGTTGGGAGCCATTAAGCACAGACCTCACAGGGAATATTTCCAAATTCTGATACACTCTAGGGATGTCACAAGGATTCTGGCTTTTTATTTCAGGTACATTTCTGAAGATGTTAAAATATCGTCTTTATGAACTTCTGAAGAATCAGGAGGAGAACTCGTACAATGCAAAGGAGTGGGTGGTGAGGGAGGCGCTGAATGTGGATGCCCTTCAGGAAGCTGGCACATTCAGGTACTTTTGATGTGGGTAGCATCGCAGCTGAGGATATTTGACGTGTTTTTTATACTTCATGTAGTCTCACATGGAGCTGCCGAGTGTGGTCCCTCCTGCGCATAGGGGTTTAACGTGTTGCGTTGCCTGTGTCCTCTCAGCCTCTGATTGCTGTGGTTCCATCGGTCTTCTGGTGCTGAGTCAGAGATAGAGGGGGTCCCGCAGGAATCCCCCCCAACCCATGGGACTCCCACGGGGACCCCCCTCTGGCCCACGGGGATGGAAGGCTTTGGAAGCAGGGTTCGTCCATATAATATAATGGACAAGTCAGCCTTAGTAAAAGAGGGGGTTTATAAGTTAATTAACTGAACAGAAAACAAAAAAAGGGTTCCACCAAAGAGATTCCACAAGGAAAACAGCAAAAGAAACTGTGGAATTGATGATCCTGTCAGAAGTAATTGCTGCTTTTTATGGGGACGGGCGGGGTTGGAGGTAATTATTTGAGGGGACGGGTGGGGACGGAGAGGATCCTGACGGGGACGGGTGGGGACAGCGAGGATCCTGGCGGGGATGGGTGGGGTTTCTGTCCCCGTGCAACTCTCTAGTCAGCGAGCTTGGTCTCTATAGACCCTTGAATGTCCGGTGGCATTAGACACTGCGTGAATCACTGACACAGACTGACAGGCCCCATCTCTTAAACACCATTTCTTTTTTCTCCCTCACCCCGTTGCCTAATTTCAGACAAACACTATGGAAGCGCATTCAGGCTACAGTGACCCCGTTTTTGGCCCACCTGGTATCTATCCTAGACAGAGACGGGAACCTGGAGTTTCTGGTGGATGCCAGTACAAATGGCTATGTGAAAGATCTCTGGATGTTCATCTTCATGGATACGAAACTGCTCAGTGTCCCTTATATGATGGGTAACATCAGGTAAGCTGAAGGCATCAGAAAGAACACTAATACGCTTATTTTTGTCCTTGGATTGGAATGAATCTGGGCTTTGTCGCCTTTCCCTAAAGTTTAAATGTGTGATTGCTCTGCCCCTGGGGAGCCTGGATGTCATTTCTCATGATTCTTTATATTTTCTCTTTGTAATGTTTCCGGTTTACAGCTTTCAGACCGAGACTATCTTGGTACAGAATTACATAAAGCCATTGAGGGATTTCCACAGTGAGATGCCTTTCAGCTGGAGGATCAGAGATTACCTGGATGAGATCTGGGTGCAGGCTCAGTACATTCAGAGCATGGCAGGTGAGGAGAAACAGGATCCAGTCATAGCATGTGTACCTTGCTCTGTGTTAATGCTGGGCAGGATTTGTAAGTGAGAACACAAAGTTTAAGTCGGTGTCTGTAAAAGGATGATCCCATAATGATTTTTATCTTTTAGTCCTCCTCCGCTGCCATCCCATGGTTCTGTTTTGGGCCCTCTCCTCTTCTCCATCTATACCCACTCCCTCGGTGCACTGGTCTCCTGCTATGGTTTTCAGTGTCACCTCTATTCCGATGACTCCTAGATCTACCTCTCCACACCAGATATCTTTACAGGAATCCGGGCCCGAGTCTCAGCCTGCCTGACCAACATTGCAGCTTGGATGGCTCATCACCATCTCAAACTGAATATAGCTAAAACCGAACTCCTTATCTTTCCGCCTAAACCCACATGCCCCCTCCTACCGCTCTCCTCCTTGTCTTGTCTACTCACAACTTCAGGGTCATCTTTGACTCCTCTCTCTCCTTCTCTGCTCAGATCCAACAAACCGCTAAAACCTGTCGCTTCTTCCTCTAAAGTATTACCAAAAGCCCTACACCTGCTCTCCAAGCACACTACAAAAACCCTAATCCACGCTCTCATCACCTCATGCTTAGACTACTGCAATGTACTTATCTCAGGCCTCCCTCTCCCTTTCAATCCATTCTAAAAATGCTGTTTCTGTGAGAGCCTCCACGCTCACATTACCCCTCTCCTCAAGTCACTTCACTGGCTCCCCATCTGCTTCTGAATACATTTCAAACTCCTCTTACTGACTTAAAAATGCATTCACTCTGTAGCTCCTCAATATCTCTCCACTTATCTCCCCCTACGCTCCCCTCCCCCCCATGAACTCTGTTCAAAGAAACATGATGGCAGCTCATGGTCCAGTCCCTAGTCCTAGTTCTCCTTGACTACTGCAACATCCTATATCTCCCCTGCCCCGCAACAATGATAAAACAACTACAAACAGTAGAAAACACAGCCCTGAGACTAATTTTTTCACTAAGAAAACACTACCACATCACCGAGGAGGAATACCTTGATTCACACTGGCTCCCAATTCAAGCAAGAATACTATTTAAATTCTACTGTATTATTTAAATCCATAAATGGTGACAGCCCAGCCTACTTGAACAACCGCCTAATCCAAACTACCACAACCAGACACAGGAGAACCCAGACACCATTCACACACCCTCCAATCAGAGACATCAAGTGGAAAAAACTGTACGATGGCCTTCTAGCCACACAGGCAGCAAAACTAGACCACCAACTCTCCAATCGACTAATCGCGACCCCAGACTACAAAACTTTCAGAAAAGAAATAAAAACCCTGCTATTCAAGAAATCCATGAAGACTAACTAACACCGAATGAAACATTTCAACCCGCTCTACTCTGTAACACCTCTGGACATGTCCAGAAATCCTCTTCTGTAATCCGCCTTGAACCGCAAGGTAATGGCAGAATAAAAATCACTAATGTAATGTAATAAATGCCAAATGGCCCATCTAGTCTGCCCACCCACAGTAACCATTATCTCTTTCTCTCTCCGAGAGATCCCACGTGCCTATCCCAGGTCTTCTTGAATTCAGACACAGTCTCTGTCTCCACCACCTCTTCTGGGCGACTGTTCCACGCATCTACCACCCTTTCTGTAAAAAAGTATTTCCTTTGACTACTCCTGAGCCTATCACCTCTTAACTTCATCCTATGCCCTCTCATTCCACAGCTTCCTTTCAAATGAAAGAGACTTGACTCATCCGCATTTACATCACTTAGGTATTTAAACGTGTCTATCATATCTCCCCTCTCCCACCTTTCCTCCAAAGTTCCTCCTATCTGTATCCTTCTCCGCCACCACCAACTCCAGATTCCGTCCCTTCTTTCTTGCCTACGTCAAGCTCCGTCTCGAGCAGTCTTGAAATCCAAGCTAAAAGCCCACTTTTTTGAAACTGCTTTGAACTCCCACTCACTGTCAGATATCTATACCTTCTGCCAGAAACTCCTCAATCTGTCCAAATTAGATTGTAAGCTCTTCAGGGACTGTCTATTGAATGTTAAATGGACAGCGTTGCATAAGTCTTTCAGTGCTATAGAAATGATAAATAATAGTTGTATTAGCCCTGCAAAAGAATTTACTCTGTCCATTGCATTTCCATGAGGTGTTAAGAAATGGCCCATATTTCTACAGGACAATATGTTCTTCCAAATAACTGGTTCCCTTACTCACGTTAACCCTCTCCTCAAATCTCTTCATTGGCTCCCTATTCATTTTTTTATTAAACTTCTGTAATGTTACATAACAAAATAATATTCCCAGAAATTTTCAAAGTAGAAATTTCCTCAATTACTGAAAAAAACCCCCACATTAAGGAATCCAGCCCACATTATGGAAGACAGATCAAATGATTCTAAAAAGGAAACAAAATCTCCAAGAAAATCAAAGACCCCAAGTTAGCAGGCAAGAAATTTCTTTAACCCTATAATTTAAAAAAAAAAACAAAATCAACCTGTAAAAGAAAAAACTATCCATCTTTGCTATGGAGAAAACTTTCCAGATGGGCAGAATCTAAAAAGATAAATTATTACAGGGAAACTGCCAAATTCCTAGACTTCAGCAGAAGGAAAGCTTTTCTTTGTAATTGAAATATAGACATAGCCTGACCACAGAAAGGTACTGCTTTCTCAGGGGGAAAAAAGTTTTAAGATTAACATCTTGTTTTTTTCAAGTGAGCTTAACGAAACCAATAAAGTAGCTCTTTTCACAATATTTCCCTGTGAAGACTCCAAAAGATTTGATAGCGGTAAAGACCCTCCTCTTCAACTAAAATTACAACTGCAATCTACCCCTCACCCACCCTAAACTCCCCCTCCCTTCTACCCTCTCTTCTCCATTCTTAATCTTTACTTAAATTGCCGTATTGTCCACTGTGAATGTTGCTTGTAGGCCGTTCTGAGCTTCTGGGAGGACGGGATAAAAATATAAATAAATAAATTCACCTTCACTTTTCTGAGATCTCACTTTTCTAGAAATATAATAAACACTTCTCACTCCGAACTCTTCCAAATTTAAAAGTACATAAGCAATGCCTCTGATGGGTCAGACCTGAGGTCCATCGTGCCCAGCAGTTCGCTCATGCGGTGGCCCAACAGGTCCAGAACCTGTGCAGTAATCTTCTATCTATACCCCTCTATCCCCTTTTCCAGTAGGAAATTGTCCAATCCTAGCTTAAACCCCAGTACCGTACTCTGCCCTATTACGCTCTCTGGAAGCGCATTCCAGGTGTCCACCACACTTTGGGTAAAGAAGAACTTCCTAGCATTCGTTTTCAATCTGTCCCCTATCAGCTTTTCCAAGTGCCCTCTTGTTCTTTTATTTTGCGAGAGTTTGAAGAATCTGTCCCTCTCTACTCTCTCTATGCCCTTCATGATCTTATAAGTCTCTATCATATCCCCTCTAAGTCTCCTCTTCTCCAGGGAAAAGAGACCCAGTTTCTCCATTCTCTCAGCGTATGAAAGGTTTTCCATCCCTTTTATCAGACGTGTCGCTCTTCTCTGAACCCTCTCGAGTAACGCCATATCCTTCTTAAGGTACGGCGACCAATATTGGACGCAGTACTCCAGATGTGGACGCACCATCTCCCGATACAATGGCAGGATAACTTCTTTCGTTCTGGTTGTAATACCCTTCTTGATTATGCCTAGCATTCTATTTGCCTTCTTAGCAGCCGCTGCGCACTGTGCCATCGGCTTCATTATTATGTCCACCATTACCCCCAAGTCCCTTTCTTGGGTACTCTCATTCAGTAACATCCCTCCCATCGTATAGTTGTACCTCGGGTTTCTGTTTCTCACATGTAATGCTTTACATTTCTCAACGTTGAACTTCATCTGCCATCTTGTTTCCCATTCCCCTAGTTTATTCAAGTCCCTTTGCAATTCTTCGCAGTCCTCTTTAGTCCGAGCTCCATGAAATAGTTTGGTGTCGTCCGCAAATTTTATTATCTCATACTTCGTCCCTGTTTCTAGATCATTTATGAATATATTGAATAGCAGCGGCCCGAGCACCGAGCCCTGCGGGACCCCACTCGTGACCCTCCTCCAGTCCGAGTAGTGGCCCTAAGATATTTCTTAAGCATTTCAAGAGGGGAAAGAAAGTGAATCATTAGGTAGTCCTGTGTAGTCGCTGGTAAAGCTGACGGACAACAGGCTGATCAATACTGACAGCTCCAGAGCGCAAGCAAAGGATTCTGGGATATTAAAACAATCTGACCATTGCTTACCTTGGGGGAATTATAAACTGAATGGCTCCTGAAAGATCTTTTACTTAGAATGCCACTAAATGACTCCTAAAAGCCATGGACTTTCAAAAGAGGTGATAATGACAGGTGCTTAAGTATAACAAAGGAATTCAAATACAGAAGGGCTCTAGCGACATATTCTTCAAAAGTCACTCCTCTTGTCAATTAAAACTTGCTGAATATAAGAAGGTTATCTTGCAGATTTTTGTCCATCATGTAAACCAGTGGTTCCCTTCCCAACCCTGTCCTGGAGGACCACCAGGCCAGTCTGGTTTTCAGGATAGCCCTAATGAATATGCATGGAGCAGGTTTGCATGCCATTATATGCAGATCTCTCCCATGCATATTCATTAGGGCTATCCTGAAAACCTGAATGGCCTGGTGGTCCTCCAGGACAGGGTTGGGAATCACTGATGTAAACCATTCTGAGCTCCCCTGGAAGAACAGTATTGAAAACTAACTAAATAAATAAAAGCCCACCTTTGAGTCTCCTTTTAACTCCTAACTTTTATTTGCCAGGTCTGTTTTGATCATTTCCATCATTTTCTAAGGCCGTATTTGTCCTGTTATCCAGATTGTAAGCTCTTAGGGGTTGTATTTGATAAAAAAAACTAACCTTCCATAACCACATAAGTTCTGTAATTAAATCATGTTTTTTCAAGCTGCGACTGATTCGCTCAATCTCTAAATTCTTAGAACCAAAATCCATTAACATTCTGGTACATTCATTAATCATTGCGAAATTAGATTACTGTAATAGCTTATTTACAGGAGTACCCCAGAAAGAATTAAAGAATGTTTACAAATAATTCAAAATGTCGCAATAAAATTAATAACAAAATCTAGAAAATGTTACCCCCTACTTCGAAATGCCCATTGGCTGCCAAATAATCAAATCTCTCTCATAACATTTAAAACAATTCATTCTAAACTGCCCCAATTTTTTGAGAAATATCTTATCCCATATGACCCACCCTACAGTCTTAGATCATCTAATCGTAAATTGCTGACGGTCCCCTCCCTTCATATAATAGGAACCAAAAGGCCTGACATTTTTTCAGTCGTAGCCCCTCAACTTTGGAAGACCCTACCAGCTCTTGTTAGAGAAGAAGCCTACTCAAGAGTCATTTATTTCAAGAAGCTTTTAACATTTGATTTAAATTTTACAGTATCCTTTTTAACTCCCTTAAGCAATGAGCCCTTTCCTTTTGGGGTTTTTTTTCCTTATTTGTCTTTCGTTCCTATCCAAATTGTATTTCTAACCCTACTTCCTTTTGTCTCCCATCTGTCTGTCTCATTTATCCCTTTTTAATATGTCAATTATTAGTTGATGTTTCTTTGTAATTTGTTGGGGTTTTTTTGATTATTAATGATATTGTTAATGGCATTTTTATTATGTTCATTCTCTTTTTATATATATATATATTGTAAACTCGCTTAGAAATTAGATAAGCGATTAAATCAAATTTTAATGAAACCTTGAAACCTATGTTGACCTGGAACTCTCTCGTATGTGTGAGTGTAGAGGAGTCGTAGGGAGGGGTTGCAAGAGTCTGTTTTTTGCCTATCCTCAACCTCACTGTTTCCTGTGGCTTCTCTTCTCTCCAGGGCACGAGGAGAAATTTGTAGAGATTTTTCAACAAACTCCACTGGGGCAATTCATTTCCAGTCTGTGCAAGGAAGAAAGACATGAACTGTCCCTGCGTTATATTTGTGACTTCCTGCTTCTGAGCATGACGGTCTCGTCCCTAGAAGAGTTACAGGTTTGTGCCTTGACTTCGGAGATGTGCACAGAACACTGTCATCCCTTTTAGGATATTCTTGTGTTGGTTTTTAAATGAATGCCAACCGTAGGGGACATGTTGCTTGAAGAATCTCATCTTGAAATGGACCTGGTCTGGTTCCCGCCTCAGTGGTTATGAGATTATCCTTCTTTATAATAAGCAGAATCGCTCAGCTAAAACACAAGCTGTGGGGGTTCAGTACATGAGCAGGAACGACCTTGGCACAATTAGTAACAGGATGTAAAACACAGAGCTCAGAACACAAAGAGAAAACGACCTTGTGGCTTCTTAGCAAAATGAAAACTGTTTCAGCAGTTCTTCTTTTTATATGCTACACAAGCAGGAATAGAAAAACTTACAAGGAATATATGTGCCCCTTCACATCGCAAATGTTTCCCCTGGGACAAAGAGCACTATGATGTAGCCAGTGGCATAGAGAGGGTAAGAGGTGCCCGGGCTGGTGCCACCCCTCTCCCACACTCTTCTCTATTACAGCCGCTCCTTCCCTTCCCCCATACCTCTTTAAATTCCCCAGCGTGAGTAGTATCACTAACTTGCTGCCCATGTCTGCTCTCCCTCCAACGTCACTTCCAGGACCCGGAAGTGATGTCAGAGGGAGAGCTGGCGCGAGCAGCAGGTTGGCGTTGCTGCTCATGGCTAGCGGTCCGGTGGGGGGGGAGGAGTGGGAAGGAACAGAGAGGCGGAGGGGTGCCCAGGGCGGACCCCCCTCCTTTACTATGCCACTGGACGTAGCTATCATTGGGTGTCACTGGTGCTATCCTACAAGGGCGTCCTCAGTGGATGAAGGAGGAGCTGATGCAACTTCTTCCTGGGATCTTCGTGTGACCCTGACCTGGCTGTGGAGTTTCACAAATATACAGAAAACGTGTACTGCGTGAAGAGAGGACAGTCCTCGGCGGTGTCCAGTCACCTGTGGCAAATGTCAGACCATGAGATCCTTTGTAGAGAATGACACGGGGAAAAAATCTGTCACCGCCCCGTCCCCGGCCCACCATCCTCTGCACCGCCCCGTCACCGCCGTTCCCTTCACCGCCCCGTCACCGCCTCGTGACCACCACTGCCATCCCATTCACCGCCCCGTCACCGTCCCCGCTGCATCCATATAAGCCTTAGTACTGTAATATTTAGCTTATTCCTTTCTTATAAATCAAAGTTCCTGCTGCTGAACTAGAGAAAGAGATGTTCAGCTGGCAGGACTTTGTTTATAAATTTTTATCAACACAACTAATATACTACTTTATCCTAAAGCAAAAAATAAATAAATAAAAATTTTTTCTACCTTTGTTGTCTGGTTTCTGCTTTCCACATCTTCTCATTCAATTCCTTCCATCCACTGTGTGTCTTCTCTCTGCGTCTTCCATTTGCTGTTACTGTGCCTCTCCCTTCACCCCCCCCCCCCCAATTGGTCTAGCACCCATCTTTTTCCCTCCGCTCCCCCATAGTCTGGCATCTGTCTTCTTCCCACTCTGTCTTCCACATTTCCCTTCAGGGTCTGTTCCTCTCCACCCTCCTTCAGTGTCTGTCCTATTCCTTTCCACCACCACCCTTCCCTCCCTCCTTTACCATCTGTTCCTTTCTACTACCCTTCAGCTCCTCTCGCGTGGCCTATCTTATCTACCTTCCTCCCTCTTATTTTCATGGCACGTTAAAATGTAATTTGTGCAAGCCACTGGAGCCTGCGAGCTCGGTCCCTGTCCCATCCCCACAAACCATCTTGCTTCTGTGCTCCTATTTTCCCCATTTCTAATATCTCCCCTATGTATCTGCCATTGCCTCCCCCCCCCCCCCGTGTCCATATACCATCCCCATGGCATGTCCCCTTTATGTGTCTGTCCCTATGCCCCATGCACATAATTTCCCCTCTTTCTGTTACCTTCCTGTGTTCAGATTTCCCCTATCTTCCATACCAGTATGTCTCTTCTTTTCAACCCCATCTAGCTTTTTCCCTTCTTTCTTCCCCCCCCCCTGCTTCTAGCATCTGGCTCACCTGCCTGTCCTTCCCTTTCTTTCCTGCTGTGGGTTTTTCTTTCCGTCTTCATCCCCTTGGTCCAGAATCCTTTTCCTTTTCACTCCCTCCTTCCAGTTTGAGCCGGGAACACGGGCGATCGCACGGTCCCCGCAGCCCGCACCCGCCTGCCCAATCGATCCTAGTGTTTAGCCAGCTCTCTCCCTTCTCCTCACCTTAGTTTGCAGGCTTTCTTTTTCGGCGACCTGCACGCTTTCCCAAAGAGCTGTGCACGCGCGGCTGCTCAGTGTTCAATCTTCTGCTCTGCTGCAACTTCCTGTTTCTGGTTGCGTCAGAGCAAAAGATTGAACACTGAGCAGCCGAGGGTGCGCGGCTCTTTGATAGTGTGCGGGTCGCTGAAAAAGAAAGCCTACAAACTAAGGTGAGGAGAAGGGAGAGAGCTGGCTAAACACTTGGATCGATTGGGCAGGCGGGTGGGGGCTGCGGGGACCGCGCAATCCTTTTGCCTCACTGCGGAGACAAGACCATTCACCGCTCCACGGGGCGGTGAATGGCCTTGTCCCTGTCCCCGCAGCAACTGCTATTTTTTATTCCCCGTTTTGGCGGGTTACCCGCGGCTAAACGCGGGTAACCGCCACCGTGTCATTCTCTAATCCTTTGCACAGGGAACCCCTGTGTAGAGACCAGCTGTAGGGGGAGGAGCAAGAATTATGACAGACGGTGCGTTGAATAAATTGATCTAGCAGTAGTGAAGGCCTTTTCGTTGGTTCTGTAACAGTCTCTTCACCTTCTAGTTTCTGCAGATGGCTCTGCTCTCCTGTGTAGCGGAGCTGAGGGAGGAGCAGGAGGAGCTGCTGCTACCCTGGGTCCACATTGGCTACTTCCAGTTCAGGCACCGGCTGCAGAATTTCTCCCGTATCCTGGCTGTGAGCCCACATGTGCTGGAGTCGCTGACCCCCAGGATTGAAGAGCTGCAGATGCGGTCGAGCCGTGAGATGGTAGGGCTTCTTAAAGGAGTTGGGACCTTCCCAATATAGTCCTTACAGATGGGAGGGGGTCCAAAGGGTTCTAATACACCCCCTTAGTTCCAGTGCTGGACTAACAGGGAAGAACACTTTTTAAAGTGGAGATTTCTCTCTGCATGCTGTGGACTGCTGAATCTGGGCCGGGCTAGATTCTGGCAGGCTGTATGTGTTTTGGGACTGTCCCATTCTGACACCCCATGTACATTTTCAGGCTTTGGATGTGTTTGCAGCCATCGCCAGCACAGAAGTGCTGGAGGCTCGGCTCTTGCTCCCTACGCCCGAGGCTTGGCTACGCCAGGTGAAGAACCTTCAGATGCCCGTTGAGCTCCTTTGTGCCGAGAGCTACACGCAGGGCAGAGCTCAGGACTGTCAGCGGCTGTTCGAAGAGGTCAGGTGAGTATTGTGACCTTGATGGACCCTGTCTGACCTGCTGCTCTTCCTCAGGCCTGGCACTGGTGATCGTGCTTGGAGAAGCTTTGGTTGTGCTGAGTTGGACGTTGAGACTGCTTCTCAAGATGATGATGATTTTGTCTCTGTAAACTGTCGCCTTTCCTCGCAGGGCCCAGTGGAATCGCATCTTTACCATGGCCCTCTTTGTGGAGCATGTGCTACTTGGTGAAGGGCCCCAGAATCAAGCACTCTACAGTCTGGTTAAGAAGAGCACCACAATAATGGGCAAGGTGAGTGCGGCCCTGCCAGGTCAGAAAAGCAAGGGTCTTGCGTCGGAGGCCCTGCCTGTCCCGCTTGGGATGGAACAGACAGACACACAGACGGGAGGGGATCTCATAAGAATAGCCTTAGTGGGGTCAGAACAATGGTCCATCAAGCCCAGTATCCCATCTTCATGGTGGCCAATCCAGGTCCCTAGTACCTGACCAAAACCCAAGGAGCAGCAAGATTCTAGAATCCCAGAGTAGCAACATTCCATACAGAATTTCAAAGAATAGCAAGATTCCGGAATCCCAGAGAGTAACAAGATTCTAGAATCCCAGAGTAGCAACATTCCATACAGAATTTCAAAGAATAGCAAGATTCCGGAATCCCAGAGAGTAACAAGATTCTAGAATTCCAGAGAGTAGCAACATTCCATGCTACCGATCCAGGGCAAGTAGTGGCTTCCCCCATGTCTTTCTCAATAACAGACTTTGGACTTTTCCTCCAGGAAATTGTCCAAACCTTTCTTAAAACCAGCTACGCTATCCGCTCTGACCACATCCTCTGACAAGGCACAGAATGCAGTGTTCTGATTTTGAGTCTCGATTTCTAGGTACTCGAAGCAGATTCTGATTTGAAGAGACTGGAACCTTTCAAGGCAGTGATAGAGGTCCTGCGTGACTGTAAGAACAGTGCCAGCGCAGTTTTCTATAGGTAAAACGGGCAGGACCATTCCAACACCCTGTGTAACACCCCCCCTAGAGCTTCTGTCACAGCCAAGCAGGAAAGGCAATGGTTGTGGATTCAACCCCACGCTGCTCTTTGTGGCCCTGGGCAAGTCACTTAATCCCCCCATGGCCCCAGGTAGATTGTGAGCCCACCGGGATAGACAGGGAAAATGCTTGAGTACCTGAATAAATTTATGTAAACCGTTCTGAGCTCCCTGGGAGAACGGTAGAGAAAATGGAATGAATGAATGAGAGGACAGCTTCGGAAGCCTTGCTTCTTCCTGTGTGGTCACACTGCCCGCACGTATCTTGCTACAGCTGTGAAAATGGGGCACTGTGGAGCTGTTCCTAGAAGCTCTTCTGGACAGTTGCCTCTACTTGTCTGAGGTGCAGGAGCTGCATCTACTGATAAGTCTGCCTATCTTCTGCAGGAAGCGTCTCGGGGAGTGTCCGATCTGCCTGTGCAGCCCAGACGAGCCGGTTCTCTTGCCTTGTGACCACGTGTGCTGTAAAGCTTGCATCCTACCCTGGCTGATACCAGCACGAATGATCTGCCCCTACTGCAGAACTGCCCTTCCAGACGACTACAGCGTTTCTGTCTGTCAGGAGCTCAGGTACAAGCCTCCCTCTCCTCCACCCCAAAGGCACTCTCTTCTGGAACTGCCCAGAAGGAGCTCAGCTACTCCCCAGAATATTAGAAATGCATGCAAGTCTCACACAATCATATTTCTGTACATATTTTTGTCAAATATCAAAATATAATTATTGTTTTTGCGTGATGTCTAATTTAAAACACAACAGGGGACAAAAATTGCTAAATTTTGAATGATTTTGTACAGAATTTCTCCCCCCCCCCCCCACCTCTCCTCTCTCCTCCCACTCAGATTTCCGAAGAAAACTGAAAACCCATCTGTTTGATACTTAATCTCCTTTACCCTCTTTTCTCTCCCCTCCCTCTCCCTCTTACCTATCCACCTCGTCTCTCTCCCCTCTTACCTCTCTTTATAGTTGCCTTGAGCCTGTTTAGGTCTGAGCGACACACAAATAGAAGATTAGATTAGATTTTTGACTCCATAGCTCTTTCATCCTCCCTAGCTCTCGCTACTCTTCCCCATCCTCAAACCCTGATCCTCACCATACTTAAACCCTCCCCAGTGATTTCTCTCCAGCCATTGACCTCCACTACTCATGCTGGCTCTCTCACTAGGCTCTGTCTCACTGTATTTACTGTCACTCCACCCCCCCCCCCAGCTCCCTCCTTCTCTTCACCCTTTCCAGTTCTTTCTCTCTCCACCACCACTCTAGAAGCGGCTTCGGTTCCTCATTTCTCCCTCACCTCTGTAGCCACCAGTTCCTCCTCCTCCCCAACCATTCCTGTTGCGCTCTTCCTTCTCTGGCTGGTCCCTGGCTCTTGTCACACAGATCACATGTTGTCTTTCAGTTTTCATCATTCTTCTTATGGAAAAGCAGGTTTGGATTATCTGTACTTCCTTTCCTTGAGTTCTGCCAGACTGTGTCTCCTTACGACACTGGGCAAGTAGCGGAGACTTGGATTGCATGACTTACATGGTGCCTTTTCCCAAGCCAGAATATAAGCTTACCTAAATTGGTCTGTCTCCCTTTTTTCCCCAAGCTTACTGGAACAAATGAGGGAAAAAGTGATCGCTTTGGACCACCTGATCAAATTTTTAATCTGACCCAGCACCTTAGCAGGCTAAGAAGAGGCTGCATTAAAAGTTTGGGGGGAGGGTTTATTCCGGGAATATATCTCTGGTCTCCTCCCAAGAATAGGTACTTCAGCCACAAACTCTCACAAGGATTGGAAGGGGAAGGGGGCGGGGCCTGTTATTACCTGGTCTGACCCCTGCACTCTGTGGACTGACCTCGAGAAGAGAGATGGTAAACCTGATTAACGTCTGTTCTACTCTGACCTCCCCAGCGCTGCTCTCGAGAAGTATTCTCACTTCCGAAAGATGTGCAACAATTTCTTCATCGATCTAGTGTCCAGCTTGTGTTTTAAGGACAATGTGGCTCCGGACAAGGGGGTCATCGAGCTGCTCCTCTCCCTGCTGTTCTTCAGCAAGAAGCTGTGCCAGGCCCTGGAGCAGAGTGAGTCTTCTCTCACCATTAACGCCGGTCTGTCCTCACCCGATGCCCGTCTCCCTTCATATTTTTTCCTTTATTTCAGATCAGACAAGCTGCACAAAATCCTTGTCTCCTTTCGATGACTTCATGGATAAGAGTCCTGTTATTCGTTCTGTAGTTCTGAAATTACTGCTGAAATACAGGTATTGACACCTTGGGGGGGGGTTTGTTACTTACACTATTCATCTAATATCCTCTCATCACCTCTCTAGTCCTGGCTCACCCCCCCTTGCTTATCTCTTCACCCTTCCCAGCCACCTCCTTCTTTTTGGACTGTACGCACGACCTGCCTCGCTGTACCGGGCTGGGCTGCCGCTTGAGGGATACGCTACAGCACGCAAAGTAACTGTCGAGGGATCGCTTTCTGTAGCGTATAGTGATTGTATGGTTTCTCTCTGTTTAGCTTTGAGGACGTGAGAGAGTACATTCAAGGGTATTTATCCGAAATAGAGAAATCGACCTGTCTCAGCCAGGAGGATATGACCGAAGTGTACATGCTTTTTGTCAGCTGTCTGGAGGTACAGTGAATTATGGCTCCTCCTCTTAAGGAGGCAACATATGAAGTGAGGGTTCAGGTGATCTTTTAAAGGCCACTTCTGTCAGTGCACACCTGTGGTTGCACACGCCTCTGTATGCATAAAGCAGAAAACCATGTGCACATAAGAGTCTTAAACAGTATTAAGCGCAAGGTGTCTGTGTGTGTGGAAATCCCAATTACATGCACAACGTTCCAGGCACATTTAGGCAGCTACAGTTATACCAGTCTGCAGGCATCTAAATTTAATCCGCATCAGTGGTGCTAATGGAATCTGGGTGCCCGGATGCTTGTTCTCGCCATGCGGCGTCAGGCAGCGCCACCTTACTGTTAATTCCAGGAGATTTTTAATAACGTTTGGGGCCATTGCAGGACACTGAAGGTGTGTTGGTGGGGAGGGTTTTGTGCATATCCAGGTGGTAGTTTATAGGGGAATGGGGAGGGGGGGAGAGTTTCTCAGAGGACTGATAAAAGATGTTTTATATAAAAGACATAAAGGAACTCATTTTCAAAGCACTTGGACATAACATAACGTTTGTACACCGCAATACCCTTCAGATCCATGCGGTTTATCAAAGTACCATAGAAACCTCTGACAAATGAGCCCCATATAAGACTCAGAATGTAAACCAAGTAAAGTACAAAAGACAAAAGAAAATATGTAGCATATAGACTAAATACGAATGTATTTTAAGCAGCTGGAACTGGAGGAAACATTTGGGCTTGCCTATGAATTTTCAGACCAGTCCAGAATCAATATTTATGGAGACAAATGACTAGTGAGCTCTTCCCTTTTAGGGGGGCTGTGCAGCTCCTGCTAATCGGTCTTTCCATTAGAAAGCAAAGAGAGATCAAACTCCCCCCCCCTGGTTTCCAGAAGGAGGGAGTTCATGGTTCCAACTAAAAACCTGAGGGAGCCAGAAGAGCATCCCCTAAAATTTCTTCCTGGGAACACAAACCCCAACACCTTAGGGCAGGACTCGAGGAAAGAAAATGAGCAAATACTTTCCTTCTTTATCCCCCAGATTTAAAAAGAAAATCACCACTTAAATTGATTATTCCTAGAGGGGAACGTTATCGACATGGGTTACTGTTAGATTATTTTACCGCAAATCGTACTATGTTATCACAGGATCTCATTGCATAAAATGGGCCCCTGTGTTAAAATGACACGACTTGTAGTACAATAGCCCATCTTACCAATAGCCCTTTTTGATAACTTCATCCCTGAAAGACTGAAGAAGGAGGTCCCCAAATTGCCGTCGGTCTGTGGGGTCCTTTGGCCCTTTGAGGATGCACTTGCAGTCAAGAACTCTGAAGCCAGCAGCCCCTCCACTGCCTTCGAATTGTGCCTGCACCCATGGTCCAATTGTCCCATGGCCAGGAACAGCACTTGATGTGCTCCAGTGAGGTTTCTGTTCCCTCTGTGCTTCACTAGCACCCTTGCTTACTCTGAGGCTCCCTTTGAGCTCTGCTCCTCCTGGTGAGATTAGATGCAGTCTGCAGTGTTAGGCTGGCAAATGAAGCTCCCTCCTACAACATTAGGCCCAGTGCTTGCCAGTGCTCTCATGCTGACAGGATGCTTACAGCAAATATTCTCTCTGTATGAATATATATGTATCTGCCTTTTGAGGCCAGGATGGAAGTTATTGTCCTCTGTCTCCATCTGCTGGTTGACGGGAGTAGCCTTGAGGTTATAGCACCGGAATGACTACCAACAAAGCCAGGTTCAAATCCCACTGCTGTTTTCTGTGATCTTGGGCAAGTCACTTAATCATCCATTGTCTCGGGTACAAACAGATTGTAAGCACTCCAGGGACAGGGAAGTACTTAATGTACCAGAATGCAGCTCACCTTGAGCTAGTACTGAAAAGATGTATGCTAAATCCAATTGTTCTGGACTGGCCTGGTGGATGATAAGGGATGACACTGATATGCAGATAAAGCTGAAAACAGTTGGGCATGCCTTGCTTCCACTTCCTTCTACCTTTTAAACATAACATTTAGATGGATCAAAGGTTATCCATTCAAGAGGCTAAATTTCAAACACTTACAACTGTAACTGCAGAACTCCCAAATGTAACCAGCTAAAGTATTTTGAATGTGAAACTCCTGAGTGTTCTGTGGCCTGCAGGATGCTATGTATGAGAAGATGGGTGTCCTCATTAAGGAACACAGAGTGCGTCAACTGAAGGAGGATGGACGCTTCCTGATGAGTTACCAGCAGAAGACCCTGCGAGAGTCCTCCATTGAGTATCTGCAAGGAGTGGCCCGTATCAGGGTCTGCCTGGACACCGCAGCACAGTTGATCTTTGGCGTGTATGGAGAAGCCGGTGAGTGGCACAGACATCGGACGCAGGCCTGACACTGGAGAGAGTGCCTGAGCTCTTATAATTTCAGAACCTTTCTCCTGTGTTTAATCTCTCCAAAACTCAGAGAATGATCGATTGTTGATTTATGTATTTTTATATATTCTTTCAAAAAGCTGCAAAATGTTTTACAATATAGCATAATTCCACAAAATAAAAAGAAACCATGCAACCCAATCTACCCGTTATCTCTACCCCACCAACCCCCATCCTTGCCAACCCTTATAGACCAACTGATATAATAAGGTCTTCCAGTGTTTACAAAATTGTTGGGCATAATGATCTCTCAACATCTTCTTAGGAGCTTTAGGTCCACAAAATGGGGCCTGCACAGGAAAAGGTGTGCTCCCACATTTCACTCAAAATTACACCATCTGGTCTTTACATCAAACCCTTTTGGGAGGAGTATAAAGTAGAGAGCTGCACGGTAATGGGGACGACGGGAATCCCGCGGGACCCGTGGGTTCCCCCTTCGGGTCACGGGGATCCCTTGGGGATGCCCCCTAGGGTCGCGGGAATCCCATGGGGACGCCCCCTAGGGTCGCGGGGATCCCGTGGGGACGCCTCCGAGGGTTGCGGGGTTCCTGCGGGGCTGGATGTACTAAGTCGCGAGGCTTTTCTCCCTACCTGCTCTGCTTGCAGCACAGAGCCGAACGGAAGTCTTCCCGACGTCAGCGCTGACGTCGGAGGGGAGGGAGGGCTTAAACAAAGCCCTCCCTCCCTCCGACGTCAGCGCTGATGTCGGGAAGACTTCCGTTCGGCTCTGTGCTGCAGGCAGGGTAGGTGAGGAGGAGTAGCCTCGCGGCTCGAGTGGCTACCAAGGGAGGAGGGCGGTCCACCCCGCCCCGGGTGTAGCACAGCCGGCCAGGTCCTCTTACTTTTATGGCGTTTCCCCGACCGACCGACAACAGCCCTGGTCCGACATACCTCCCTGCCCTTAACTGCGAATCTAAATTATCTTCTTACAGCAGCTGTAAGAAGGAAATTTAGATTCGCGGTTAAGGGCAGGGAGGTTTGTCAGACCGGGGCTGCTGTCGGTCGGTCGGGGAAGCGCCATAAAAGTAAGGGGACCTGGCCGGCTGTGCTGCACCCGGGGCGAGAGAGAAGGAGGGGGGAGAAGGACGCTGAAAGCACTGGGGAAGACAAAGGGGTGGAGAAGGACGCTGACAGGACATGGGGAAGATGGGGGGGGGGAGAAGGACGCTGAAAGGAAATGGGGAAGAGAGAGTGGGGAGAAGACGCTGGCAGGGAAGAAGACAGAGATGCCAGACTATGGTGGGAGCGGAGGGAAGAAGATAGGTGCCAGACCAATTTGTAAGGGGGGAGAAAGGCACAGTAACAGAGCAAATGGAAGACGCAGAAGGAAAAGAGACAGTGGATGGAAGGAACTGAATGAGAACATGAGGAAAGCAGAAACCAGGCAACAAAGGTAGGAAAAAATTATTATTTTTTTTTTTTGCTTCAGGATAAAGTAGTATATTAGTTGTGTTGATAAAAATTTATAAACATTAGAGGCTCTGGTAGAAACCCGTTTACAAAGTATGTATTCTTCCCAATTAATATTTCCAAATTAATAAAGTCTTTTTGCTTATTTGTAAATGGGTTTCTACCAGAGCCTTTAATTCAGTAGCATAATTAAATGAAATAACTATTTCTGAAGTTTATAGGGACGGGCGGGGACGGAGGGGATTCCTCACGGGGACGGGCGGGGACGGAGGGGATTCCTCGCGGGGACGGAGGGATTCCTCACGGGGACGGGTGAGACTTTGGCGGGGACGGGTGGGATTTCTGTCCCCGCGCAACTCTCTAGTATAAAGCCCTGGGTGGTAAGGAATGCCTGCTAAAAGGTACCATTGGCTCTGGAGCCAATTCTCGCAAAATCCTGTGTTCTGTAGGTAGCTTGTGAAGTTGCTTGAAAACTGGGCATATATTCTTCCTGTGACGTTGTACTCGCAGTCACTCCTGCAGTGGCATTCTGAGTTAAATGCAATTTCCACAGTTTATTTATTCATTCAGTTTTCTCTACCATTCTCCCAGGAGAGCTCAGAACGGTTTACATGATTTATTCAGGTACTCAAGCATTTTTCCCTGTTGATATTTAGGTAATCCTGCCTACAAAGCGCTACAGTAATCGAGCCAAAGATAAATCCTTGCATGTACTAATGTGACCAAGTCTAATAAATATTCTATAAACGATATTCTATAATAACTATCTTCAGGCTCGATTTTTTTCTATTAAATGACTCTTAACTGGATCTAGTTTACAAACTAAATACAACTAAAACTGAAAATTTCTAATTTAAAAAATCCTATTTAAAAATTGTCCAAAGTTTAACACTCTTGGGTGTATTTTAAAGTGTTCTCAATTTTAACTGGCTAGGTTGCAGCTGGATATAGCATAACCCAGTCAGCTATTGTCATCCCTCTGTTTCAGTCTCACAATTGACTCCTTGGTCTGCAGAGTATCCAGGCCCTGCACTAGGCCTCAGTCACCTGATTTAGCAAGCGATGGAGATGGAAATGCACTTCTGCTGTTTCCCTTCCACTGAAAGGGAAGGCCCAGCACAACGGTGCTCTGTTATCCTGCCGCCACTCCTTCGGTTCTTACGCAGGTTGGGGGATTGTTAGTGGGTGGAAGGATGAAGAGCACAAACTTTTTTTCCCTTGCTCAGTTTCTCCCTCTCTCCGCAGGCACAGAGGCTGATCATGAGAAGAGGTCGTATCTGCATTGTGTGAAAACTTTCTGCACCAGGTCCACCAATGCCTGGTACCTTGTGTTCCTGGTACGCAAACTGGCAGACAAGCACAGCTTGAAGTTTGTTCAGGTGCTTTCCAAGGATGGCAGCTACCACTGGCTATTCCCGCCAGAAGCCATTCAGCAGCAGGTGAGGAAAGGAACAGGTGTTTGTGCCGCTGGTCTCCCGGACATGCTGTTTCCTAAGTGTTTACTGCCACATGGTACTCACTATTGGGGTTTCTGCCAGATACTTGTGACCTTCATTCGCAGGATACTGGGCTAAAGGTCTGACCCAGTATGGCAGTTCTGCTCATCAGGTTCACCAGATTGAAATAGTCCTATTCTCACCAGTTTCCCTTTGGCTATGACCCCAGTTTGCACAGCTGCAGAAAATGGGCACAGACCAATGTCCTATGGAGCTCTTGCTCGGGTTGCAAATGTGGGTCTCTCAAATGTGGGGGGATCATAACCTACAGGTTGGGAGACTCGTAAAAAAGGTCCTTATTCAAAGGAGGAGGGGAGGGTGCTGTAGGTGAAAGGGATCTGAACTGTGCAGGAAGCATTTTGGTCTGTTTGCCTTTTCATTAGGTTTTTATCTTCCTATTTCAGTGTCACAAACTGAACATCTCTGGAGAAAGAAATCCTTTTGCTTTTCTTGAAGAAATTGTTGTTGAGGCTCTCCTGAGAATGAAGTTGGGGAGGGGGGCCTCTTCTTGTCCCAATGAAAGCATTGAACACTAGCAGTTCATCTAATATAATTGTTCCCATTATAATCCCATAAAAGGGTTTGCGGGGGTTAGGGGCAGAGTCAGCCCGCAAATATTGAATATTCGCGAATAACTTTTGGGCCGTGTCTGACCCACCCCCGCCTCCCTCCCGGCATCCCAGACCTTACCTGGTGGTCTAGCGGGCTTTCAGGGCAGGAGCAATCTTCCTACGCTCCTGCCCCGTGCAGATCACCCATAGCAAATGGCTGCCGTGAGTTCCTGTAGTCTCTCTAGACTATAATGGGAACTGTAGAAGGATTTATGGTTCACTTAGCAGTATTATAAACACGTTACGTTTCTGTTAAGTGGTCTAGAGAAAACCATAACCTTTTAATCAAGTTCAAATATCATGGTCTAATTATACGACACAAACCCAGGCTAATGAAAAATATCTTTATTATGAAAATAGAAAAATATAATTCACAAGCCAGCTGCAGAATCTAAGTATTGTTCAAAATATCTAATTACACAAATGAAACTCAGTACATGATTATCACAATCTAATGGTTAGACAACTAAGTAAAACTTCTTGTTACACACACACTATTCCTTATAATAATAATCCCTGATTAGCAAATGATTATATTATCACCCAGGTAACTTTTCAACCCTTTACCTTTATCAATGATTCCTATCTAATTCCCAAGCTAATAAAAGTAATTTCCGTATGCTCACCCTTAATTAGCCTCTCCGGCACAATTAGGTGGAAGAGAAAACTTCGTGTCAGCTGGAAGACGTCAGGAATACCGTTGTAAAAGTTACACGTGTTGAAGATCCTTGATGAGGCTATAAATCATCAGCAATAAGTTCCGTTTATCTGTGCTAAGTTCAGAACAGTTTTTAAATGTCCGAATTTCTATCTCTTAGGCAGAGAATCACACAAGGTAACTTACAGGTCTAATTATTGAAAGAAAAAGTTTACAATTAGAACATCTGTGAGCAGATCTGAGCTTCCCCGGACCTTATCACAGACTAACTAATTATTAATTAATTAGCACCTTTCTTTTCTTGAATCTCATCAGATGACTTCCTCGGACCAATCCAGAAACAGAACTTGATGAATAGCCTTTCTGTATAAAGTATCATATATGCTGGAAGACCCAGGGCTGTTAGACAGATAAGAACAGAATAATTTCTTCAAGATTCACACTGTCCCATTATTAAAGCACAGATGAATGCCCTTGAATAGCAACATTCGGGTACATCCCCATAATGCATCGTTCTTCTTACTTCTTGCAAAATTCATACTGGAAAGTTGCTTGCAGAGAGATTCTTGAAACAATGGTTCAGGCTTGATGACATCATGGAGGCCTAACCTTCAGGTGTGAATACGGAAATATCCCTACAGTCCCCCCTTTTGGAGGAGAAATAACTTCAATGGAGTCTATTTCACCTTCAACCTAACTAAGTAGGAAAGGATCGACAAGACCCAAGGTGATATAAAAATGCATAAACATAAGCAATACCATATAAATCAGCGATAAATCAAAGATATCAATAATCAATGGATAATAATCATAAAGGCAAGGGCAAAATATATGAACCCAGCCAAATAAATGATAATAAAATCACTGAATAATGGCAATATATGATAAAATCAAAAAATCATAACTACTTAGCAAGGCACAAAAGGTATGCCAAAGCAAAAGTTAAGACAGATAGATCATAATCAAAAATACGGCTAGCAAAATTACTCTTTCATAGCCGCAATGAAATCATGCATTCTTAAGTCAGTATGTGATGGTTTCTGTTGAATAAGACGTCTAATCCGGATGGTCTCATAGAGTGCAAAAACAGAGAACCCAAATAAGAGAACCCACAGGATGGCAAAAATTGGAATAACAACAGTGATAAAAAGATCAATACTGCGGGTATCAACAACTTCATGTACATTGGAGGAGCCAATATGAAAGTCCTCAATATGAAGCTTATCATTATCAACTTTCAGTTCAATGGTGTGGGAAGGTTTTGTCATCAAATATTGTTCCACTTCAAGGGTAAAGTTGATGGGATGTCCACGGAAAATATCCAGGATTTCCAATTCAGTTTCAGTAGGAGTAGAGTCCAAATGGAAAAGAGAAACATCGAAAGAAGATGTGCTGGAGCAGGATCTGGAACGGGAAGAACAAGAAACCAGGAGAATCTTGAAGGACAACACGGGACTGCGGACCAGGATTGATTACTTTGGTACCAACGCCAATCAGCAGGACAACCAGGAACATCATCGGCAGAACTCGTTTCGCCATCTGAAAAACAGAAAAGAGAGAGAACAGCCTAGGCTGTTGCTAGGTTAATGTCTTCATCACAACAATGGTTTCATCCTGGGCAAATTTACTGGGATGACATGGTCTCAGTTGATTAATGTGGACCCATTTAAGGACATCTGCACCTGGAGAATTTGACTTGATGAGAATTTGATAGGCCACAGGTGAAGCTTTTTCCACTATAGGGAATGGACCATGCCAACTTGGCAAAAATTTACTTTCTTTGGTCTTGGTTTTGCCAAAATTGTAATAAAATACCTTGTCGCCAATTTGGTATTCCTTTGTGGTAGTCCTATGATCATAATAGGCTTTTCTACCTTTAGCAGCAATTTCCAGATTTTTCTGGGCAAAAGAAAATGCACCCTGTAAATGTTTACACAAATGTGTGACATATTCATGAGCAGTAGTAGCACTAGAAAGATTTACATCATTAGTTCTATACAACAAATGAATTGGTAATGTCATTTCTCTACCTGTCATCAATTCAAAAGGCGTCACCCCCGTAGAACGGTGAGGCGTGGCACGAATAGCCATCAGTACCAAAGGTAACTTCATGTCCCAATTCTTACCAGAGGTAGACACGTACTTCTTCAGGATCATGATGATGGTACGATTCGCTCTTTCCACTTGTCCCGATGATTGAGGGTGATAAGCTATGTGCAATTTACTTTTCACTCCGAGCATCTTCCACATATGTCGCATCACATCCGCAGTGAAATGTGATCCTTGGTCTGAGTCCACTCTCATGGGCAAACCCCACCTACTGAACACATGATTCAGTAACAAGGTAGCGGTAGTCTCTGCCGTACAATTGGGTGCAGGCAAGCACTCAATCCACTTTGTAAACAAACAAGTTACAGTCAACATATACTTATTACCTCGGGAGGAACGGACCACTGGGCCTATCCAGTCAATCTGGATGTCGGACCAGGGCATGACCAAACCCTTCTTTCTCAAGGGTGCTCGGTGAAGTGGTGTAGAGGGTTGAAATTGACAACAAGTCAAGCAACCTCTCGTATATAACTGCACATCTTGCCGCATATGAGGCCAGTAGGCCACTTGCTTCAGTGTCTCATAGGTAACTTCTTCACCTCTATGTCCAGCACAAGGTTCATCATGGGCATGTTGCAACATGATTCCTCGATATGCACGGGGTACAACCCACTGCACAATACCATGCTTACTCGTCCGAGTGAGCAGGTCCTGGTGAATCGAAAATTTCTCTCTGGAGGTGTAGAGTATCCTCAGTTCTTCATCCTTCTGGTCGTCTTCAGACAATGGATGATCCTGTGGATTCTGTATGAAGTTATAGAACTTTCCCAGGATAAGATCGGTCTTCTGAGCGGTTACAAGATCAAAGGAAGGGATATCATTACCCCACTGCACTACAGGTGTTTCAACTACCTGTTTCGCTTGGCGTCGAGTAATAGCATGTACCATCGAAAACAACTCTTCAGGGCATTGCCATAGTTCACCTGACAAAGCACCTTCTTTGGCCAGTTGATCCGCAAGGTCATTTCCGATCTTGTCAGAACTATTAACTTTAGCATGACCTTTCACTTTCTTCCAGTAGATGGTCATGTCATTGTCTCGTACCAATTGATCTAAGGCTAGAATCAAGTCACCATGATGGACAGGCTTTCCTTTGGAATTTAACATGTCCTTCTTTTTCCACACGGGTAAGTGAGACACAAAGTTTTGACGCACATAATCAGAATCTGTACAATCATGCAATTCTGCTATCCCTTGGGCTACTGTATTTCGATGTTTCTGGGCATACTTTACCTGTAAAGGCCATCCTTGGAGAGCCAAAGTCCATGAGACTATTCGGCTATTGGAGACACGACCAGTTTTGATCTTGTCACTGCCCAAGAAACTAATGGGTTGATGACAAGTCTCTACAATGAGTTTTTCTCCTTGGATATAACTCCGAAAATGTTGAAGAGCCCAAACAGTTGACAGTAGAGCTTTCTCACATTCAGAATACTTCTTCTCTACATCAGTGAAGCCTTTGCTTGCATAGGCCACCACACGCTTGTCAGAGTCGTATTTCTGGTACAGGACAGCACTCATAGAGTGTTTGGAGAATCCTAGGTCGATGAAGAATTCAAGACCACTCTCAGGGTAGGCCAAGCAAGGAAAGCTACTAAGCTGATCTTTCATCTCTTGCATAGCATCTTCCTGTTCAGGACCCCACGTCCAAGGTACATCCTTCTTTAGTAAGGCAACCAAGGGTCTAGAGATCTCTGCATACTGCCTATGAGTGATCTGTAGGGGCAGGAGTGTAAGAAGATCGCTCCTGCCCTGAAAGCCCGCTAGACCACCAGGTAAGGTCTGGGATGCTGGGAGGGAGGCAGGGAAGGTCCGGAATGCAGCTTTATTTAAAAAAACAAAAATTGCGAATAACCGAATCCGTGGATACTGAAACCACGGATTTGGAAGGCTCATGTATAATCATCAGGAAATCACACTTAAAAGAGCAGTTTTCCAGTTTAAGAATTCTAACGCATACTTATAAAAAGTTGAAGAGATTACTATCATCCTTATACCTTAGTTTAGGTTTGGGTTCTTTTCCTGTCATGGTGTGCACTAGACTCACGTGCACACATTACCAGTCTGCAATCATAGCTATGTAAGGGTAACGGGAGTTCATGCTCCCGTCTGAAGTTGCACTTGAGTGGTCCCACTGGTTCTCACGGCCCGTGTCTGTGCTTTCTAGTTACAGATGTGCCATGTAGATCTCTTCCTGGTTTGTGGCGAGGAGTACCGAGCCTTGCGGGATGCACTGGGCACTGCCATAATTGAATGCAAGACGGAGAACATTGTGGTAGCTCAGAAGGTAACGCAAGGAAACTCTTGGTTTTCATTCCCTGCGCACGCCATATCTAGGGTCTCCAGTGCTTCTCCCACCCAAGTACGGGGGACCCATCAATGCATTCGTAGTTTTAAAAAGAAATAAAAGCATTTGATGGGCTGAGGGACAGTGTGGTGGTCTGTAGGGTAACTTCTAACTCCCACTCACGGCTGTCAGATACCTATATCTACTGTATCATTTCCTCTACCATAATCTCCCCAACCCTGAAATGTCCTGTCTAAATTGGATTGTAAGCTCTTCTGAGCAGGGACCATCTATTGTATATTAAAATGTACAGCGCTATAGAAATAATAAATAGTAGTAGTAGGGTGTGGCATCATCTAGTTAGTCTTTCCGTTGAGATATTTGAGGGGAGCTCTATGGTGGAGAGGGCAGGGAAAGAGGTCTGAAATGTTGTTTGCTTTGACCAGAGATGGTGCAAGGGTGGTAGGCACACTAGACAGATCTTCAGCTTTACCCTTCTCCCATCACCCTCTTATATTAACTTTATGTCGTTTACCCCGCAGCCAACCCCTCCTTCCCTTCTCCTTCACACAAAAATCCTATAAAAATTAAAGAATGTGCTGATCCTTCTTTGAATTTGTCAGCTCTCAGAACGTGTTGCTGCCTTAGGCAGTTGCCTAGTCATGCCAAATGGCTGAGTGAGCCCTGGCCATGATGCACAAAATATTTGTTTGTACCTGTTATCTTAATTCCATGTCTCTTCACTCTTAGAAATGGAAGAGCTCAGATATGCAACAAGCTGTCTACCTGCTGCTGGCCATTTTTCGGGAGCTGACTATGCTGTATGGCTCCCAGAAAGCTGACTTGCTTCCCAAGCCGGCCGTAAGTCCATCTCTTGCTGCGTCCTCCACTTCACTCAGCTCTTTGCTCTCCTCTCTGCTCGCTTCCTGAGTGATGCGAATATTCTTTTCCATGATGCCCAGGATGTGCTGGTACGTCACTCAAACACGTCATTCCTCTTTCCAGCAATGCGAAACCCTAAATAAATTCATCCACACCACCAAAGCCTTACAGTCAGATAAGGGAATAACAGGTAAGCCAGTGGTTCTTAAACCTGTCCCAGGCAACCCCCAGCCAGTCAGGTCTTCAAGATATCCCTAATGAATATGCATGAGGCAGATTTGCATGCCTGTCATCTCTATTATATATAAATCTGCTTCGTACATATTCCGTAGCTGGTTTTAAGAAAGGTTTGGATAATTTCCTGGAGGAAAAGTCCATAGTCTGTTATTGAGAAAGAATGGGGGAAGCAACTGCTTGCCCTGGATTGGTAGCATGGAATGTTGCTACTCTTTGGGATTCTAGAATCTTGTTATTCTCTAGGATTCTGGAATGTTGCTATTCTTTCAGATTCTGTATGGAATGTTACTACTGCTTGGATTTTGGCCAGGTGCTATGGACCTGGATTGGCCATCGTGAGGCTATTCTTATGTTCTTATGTACCCAGCTGGCTGGGGTCCCTCGATTTAAGAACCAGTGAGCTAAAGTAAGAGGAGGGAAGAAGAAATTCCAAAAACTGGATTCAATGTGCAAATCTCAAAGGGAGGGAGTTGAAGAATAGAAAACAGAACATCTAGTAGAGTTGAGTTGTACACAAGCTACAGAGGGGACTGTTAGAACGTAGGCGATGAAGGAATCAGAGTGGCTGCAAGTAAAGAGCTGTAACAAAACTCACAATTCCTCTTTCTAGCAATGCGAAACCCTGAATAAATTCATCCACACCACCAAAGCCTTTCAGTCAGATACTGTGGTGAGGTTTGCGGAATCCCTTGTGATGAACAGTCAGCCAACGCTAAAGGTGATACCCGGAAGCTCCAGTTTCAGAGGGACAGTGACGGAGATTCTGATTCACACGGCAACTGTCCTGGTCTGCGGCAAGAACAGGATTCTGGATCCACTGAAGAATCTGGCTTATTTTCCAACTAAGATGAAGGTAAAAGCCTCGGAATATTTCCTCCCCACTTACCTTTTTCAGCCCTGGCAGCAGACCCTCTCCCAACCAGCTTCTTGTGCTAAATCTATACCCTCTTTGCAGTGGAGGAGTTGCCTAGCTGTGAACTGGGTTCAATTCCAACTGCAGCTCCTTGTGAGTCATTTAATCCTCCATTACCCCCAGGTTATATGTAAATCACTTTGATTGTAGCCATTGAAAGGCAGTCTGTCGATCTCTTCTCTTCCTCTTGAACTTTTAACATACAGCAGGATACCAGGTGTCCAGATGAGCATCAGCCTAGGAGAACATCCTCTGCTGTGGCATCTTAACAGCCTCATTTACTGAAGTACAAGCAAAAAAATAGAGTCTTATCCTTAAAAGTTTGACCCAGTAAACAGGTGCCAAAGTTAGATGCCTGAGGATAAATTCTAGAATCTCATCTGGGCACCCAGACCCCATCATCAGTAGGGGAGGGGAGACAACCTTCCAACACCTGGTGTACCTCTTGAAATGTTCGCCATCATCCACCTACTGCTTCCATCGGCCTTGGCTACTTCTGGTCGCAGGACCAGGCCGTAATGTGAGAAGGCTGGTGTAAGCAGCAGGTGGAAGATGCCGAATGTTTGGTGATACTGGGTGCCATCCTCCCTAGCTACACCATTGCCCATCATAGAGCACTGGCATAAATTAGCATTTCTGCACCTAGGTTCAGGGGCCCACTTAGGCCATATCAACAGCAGGTGTAAATGCAAATGCCTAAATGTGTCACTCTAGCGTGGAACTGACAGCGTTTTGTAATTCTATGCCCTATCCAGGTGTACATCCCCCCCCTTTGAAATTTTGCACCGTTATTAAATAGCACTTGGGCACTATTCCCAGTGGCTGCTTTAAAAGCGACCCACCAGTCACGTGTCAATCATGCAATGGCACTATTAGAGAATTGCACCTCCGGCAAAGGTAGGCCAGGGTTTTCGAGGTCTCTGTTTCCGGCACTTTCCTTTGATGTGAATTGTTCCTTTGTAGGCACTTTATGGGGCCAGTTTTTTGGCGCCTTGGATATCAGTTTAAAATGTCATTTAAACGGTGTTTTTATGTAGCTTAGGAGCTTCCCGGCATCTAAAAAGACAATGTTGAGTACAGAATATGGGCCTTAATGCCCAGCTCGCGCTTACATGAATTGTACGCTTACTCATGTAACTGTCTATTTTGTATTTTAGCAAGCAAATGGCGCTTACCTTTAGGCACTAAAGTTATAGAATGGGGGGGGGGGTCTTGCTGCCACAGACTAAGATTTTTCTATCTCCTTCCCACCCCCTCAAAAAAGGTTCTTGTAATATCATAAGGAGAGCTACCTGGGGGAGAGTCACTGACATATGTAACCACAGAGCTGTGAAGCTGGGAGAAGCGCACAGGGACGGAGCCAGCAGCCCAGGGGAGGGTATGACATGGAGTTGGAATTTACACTTCTGCTTTGTCTGCTTTCAGAATGCTTTCCTGCCTACCATGCCTGAAGACCTATTGCATCAGGCACGGGCATGGGACGGACTGCAGAACCTGCACTGGTACCGTGAGTATTGCTGGGTCTGGCGGTAATGCAAGGCCTGCGTTAGCATTGCTGTGGTTCTGAATGACTGGGAGAAGCTATGCCTAGGGAAGCAGGGCCTGTGTTTCTGCTGCTGTACAGTAGATTTGCAGAACGGGCCTGATTGTCTAACTTGGAGGGATGGGTCAGTTCTGCCTGACCTACAGATTTAATATAGACCCTTCATCATCTGCAGCTTCTGAGATCTAAAATGAATGAGCAATTGCTCACATGCTCGGCTTAGAGGGAACAGAGTAAGAGTGTCGCTCACAAAAATACCTGCAAATCTGGAAAATTGTTGGTTTTTAGAAATTGTCGCTCAACCCAGCCCAGCCCAGCAGAAACATCTGGAGTTCAGCTAATGGGGCACTGAGAAGCAAACCATCTTCCATGTGTCATACCCTGCCGTGTGCACATTCCCTAATTTCCCAATGGAGTTGCCATCTCCTCCCCCCTGCTCTACTTCCCAGGTGTCCAGCATCTCCCTTCCCTTTCCCCGGTTTCTAGCATCTCTTTCCCTTTCCTCTTCAGAGTATTTAGCAACTCCCCCCCCTCCACATCTGCTGTGACCATCACCACCTTACCACTGTGGAAGTCCAAAAAAAAATACAGGTTTTGAGAGTGAATGGGGCGGCAGCAGAGCACTGAAACAGCCACAAAGACCGTGACAAGGAAGCCTGTTCAAAGCCACTGTGAGCGGTGGGTGGCCTTTCAGCGTTCCAGCTCAGGTGGGTGCTCAAAGCCTGCCTCATCCCACTCTTTCTAGGAGACATAGCGTGGTTTGAGCACACATGCACGAGCTACGATGCTGAAAGCCTCCACCCCCACCTCAACAGTGGCAATGGCTTTTTAAAGAGCTTTCCTTCTACTCTCTTTGCTGGCTGCTGCCTTAGGCGGACATATAATCTGCCTAATCTTAAGGAGGGTCCTGGGCAGTGATGCAATTCAGTGATGTATTCCAACCACAGTGTCCTAAGCAAGATGGACAACATAGTTGGCTTATTCCAAAATACAGCCCAGGTGCACAGGGTTAGCACAATTTTAGGAAATCAATTCCCCCCTTCCCCCCAATTTGCAGTGTGGCATGTCTTCCTCGCCCTCTTCCCCCCCCCCCACACACACACACACACACAGTCTGTCTTCAGACTTATTTTAGATGTCGCCAGTAGCGATTCACAAACCCTGCTCACAGCTGGACCTGGAGCCTTCTCTCTGATGCGATCTGTCCACCAGAAAAAGGAAGTTGTCAGAGGAGACAGGGTGAGTCGCATCAGAGGGAAGAGGAGAGGAAGAAGATAGGGAATTGTGACATCAAGTTGGAAAGAGTGGGGAGATGCTGACTGGAGGGAAGTAGGGGGAAGAGGGGGAGGTGCACTGCACTGTTGAGTTGGGGGAGCAGAAAAACTGCACTCTTGGGGAGAAGGGGACAGGATAGGGAGATGTCAGGCTATAAATATGGGGAGGGAGAGAAAAGCTGGATATCTATTAGCGAGGGGGGAGCGATGCGGGGCTCAATAATTAATCATTTTGAAAGTATGATATAAATAAAGGTGCTTCCAAATTTGAGGAGGGTGGGGATGAGTGGATGTGCACTCTGGTGGGGACATACAACATGGGAGAGAGAGGCACTAGTGGGTGGATGGAAAAGGTTGACCTACGGCGTCAGATACCCTTGGGCCAGCCCTGACTGGCCTCTTTAGCTCCTCTTGGGTTTGTCTCTCACTGGTTTTCTTTTGTCTTGTAGTGTGTCCCAATGGTCATTACTGCACCATAGGAGAGGTAAGGAGTGTCCATTTATTACCTGTCTTAATATAGAGAAAGAAACACAGAACGTGAGAGAGAGAATGATTCTTTACGGTTTGGTCGACATCAAGTAGAATCCTTAACCGAATTCAACTAAACCTGCCATCCACAAAATACCTCCACTACAAGCAAATTTTCCACACTAGGCTAACTCATCTGGGTGTAAAAACCTGGAATGACCTACCAGAAGCAATCAGGAAAGAGACAAACTACACCTGAAGACCCACCTCTTTGACAATTAACTGTTTCAGCCTCTGTATAGCTCCCCCTACTTTAAGGCCCCTCCCCTTGCTTCTCCATGCCCCGCCTACTTATTTCCCTCTTCCTCTTTGATCTTGTCACCTTGAGCTTGTATAGGTTTGTGCGACTCACAAATGGAAGATTAGATTAGATAAAGATCATACAGTCTATATACAGCTTTGCACCTTGCATATAACCTGCTTATCAAACAAACAAAAAAAACCCAGTCATAATCTGCCAAACACATGACACAATAACTTTTCCCCCTTCCTGTCCTTAAGAGATCCTCTGAGCTTATTTTGTGTGCACACGAAGAGGTCAGAAAAATCATTCTACTTCCAGTTTGCATGTGGCTGTTTTTCACTATTTAACACTTACTGGAAAGGCAACTTTTTCTCCCCACTCAGGGTATTTGTCCTGATAAAGGGGTAGTTTTCTAATAGGCCAATGTACTTGTGTATAAATCGCATCACATTTCTTTATTATTAAAAATGCTTTATTAAATAATTTGAAGAGATTTAAAAAAGGAACATCTATCTTATATAAACAGAGATTGTACAATATATTAATTCATTACATATCTTATTATCCTTATTTCTTCAATAAGCTAGCGCTCCCCCCCCCCACCCCGTGAGAGGGATGTATGCAGGAGATTCTGAAGTATAAAAGTATAAGTATAGGATTGCCCACTTGAGAGCTAATCTGTCGCATCACATTTCAAAGGGAAACAAAATGCATCCTTCCCCATGGGAAACCACCCCTTTGAATTTATAGGCACTAGTGCTGTCTGATTCAGGGAAAATGTTTCGATTTGCTTTTCCTGCCCAATCGGGAATTTCGGTTTTTTGTTGGGTTTTGGTTTTTTGGTTGTTTTTTTCAAATATTCTGGCAGGTTTATTTTGTAGCTTTTCCACCCCCTTTGCCCTCTCCAACCCCATGCCAACGCTGTGGTGTAAACAAAATGAAAAAAAGACTTTTCCTCTCTCTGTTAGGTCCTAGCTCACACTTGCTGTCTAACAGCACCTCTGGTAGGATACATATTTCAAATCTGACATACTTTAATCACAAAATAGAAAATACAATTATTTTTTTTCCACCTTTCACTGTCATATCCAACATTTGTTTCTTTTCCACTGTCGGTGTCTCTCTTCCCGTCCATGCAGGACCTCTCTCTCTCCCCCTCCATGCATGTCTCCCTCCCCTCCACCATATGCAGGATTTCTTCCTATCACCCCTTTCTACCTCTTTGTTCCATTTCTCCTTTCCTTCCAACCCCCATGTGCAGCATCTTTCCTTTCCTCCCATCCCCCTGTTCAGCAGCACCCCGCTGACCCACCGTGAGACATGAAATACCTCCACCGCCTCCCCTGCTAGGGCTTCCTTCAGCAGCAACACTGATGGTGTAATCAGTAATGTGGCAGGGGGAAGGCCGTGCTACCGTCTCTGCTGCATTGGAGGTATGTCGGGTCTCACTGGGGTGGGGATCACTGAATCGGTGAGTCCAGTTTTCTCGGACAGTGAATCGATTCAAATCGGGCAGCACTAATAAGCAGACATCACATCTGCTTTTTTAGTACCACAGAATTTTTTAGAAAATTATATTCAGATTTCTGCAAATCTAGAAGGATGTGTAAGTCAGTACCCCCCCACCCCCAGGAATGCCTCTGCCCATGCAGTGTGGAAGTACATGTGACATGGTGCTGTGTGCGCATATGTTCCAGGCAAGTTCATAGCCACTAGTTCCATGCATAAATCTCTAATACATATAGATGATTTTTTACACTGATTCCACAGGGAGCTGCTGTGGATTTTGTTTCTTCTCTGCTTCTCGTAATGGTTCTTCTCGCCTGTCTCGGTGCCTGCTTGTCTAATACCTTTTTCTTCTTTTCGTTCACAGTGTGGTCGTCCGATGGAAATTGCACGATGTGTGGATTGTGGGTCTTCAATCGGTGGCCAAAACCATATGCCAAAGGAGGGCTTTACAATGCTCCAGTATGTTCTCTGTGGTTCTGGGTCTCCCACGTTCGTTTGAGGTTAACGGGGGAGGGGATTAATGCGGCTTCTACTGCGATCGCTCCCAGCACAATGCACTAGTGATGCTGTTCCGTTGTACAGTTGTATCCCGTTTGATATGAGCCAAGCCACAAAATGAACAGAACAAGAACTCCTTAAAGTTAATAGGAAACGGATGTCATTCTCATTTAAAAACATTAAATAAATCTTCACAAGGTTGTCTGTTCAGGCTCTTGTCGGGAGTGGTGAAAGATTTATGGAAGATATTGACTTGTGATAAGTTTTTACTTTGTAAAATTTAATATATTCATGGGACTTTCCAATAACAAATTATGGCTAATATCAATCGTTTTTCTTTTCTGTATGTGGTTTGTAGTGCTAAGCGGTCATTCCACTTTTGCGCTCATCGTTAAATGACTTGATTTTAATTTGAAACTTTGAATGAAGAGTTTGAGTCTGGAGATTTCAGCCTGGACACACTGATATGCTTATACAGTGACTTCAACTGAGGTCTTTTTCTCCATCCTATATAATAAAACGCTAGCCGCGCATGCGCAATCAGACTTGCATGATCTGTAATCCCTGATCCGTAGGTCCGTGGCTAAGGTGATGTGCGGTCTTGCCGGCTCTGGCTCCCTTTCCCTTCACGGGTTATTTCTACGTTCACCCAGCTCCCTTACACTGTAGGTCCGTGGCTAACATGATGTGTGCTCTTGACGGCTCTGGCTCCCTTTCCCTTCACGGATTATTTGTATGTTCACCCTGCTCCCTTACAGCGGCGGCGGTGGCTCCTCTCTCGAGTCTATGGCTATGCTACAACCCATGCAGCCGGGGAGCGAGAGATAAGCCTCCACTGCCGCTTGGAACTTTAGAAGAAACACTCTGCAAGCCACTTGGGGGAGGGGGAGCTCAAGGAATGAAGTTCCCCTCCAAAATTGGGTGACGGGGTCAAAAGCACGCGAGACAAAAGTGCACTGAAAAACCAGCGCGGGCGCGCCTTTGTCTCGCGCGCTTTTGACCCGTCACCCAATTTTGGAGGGGAACTTTATCCCTTGAGCCCCCCCTCCCCCATGACTCTGCCACTGCCTTGAAGGGAAATTCCTACTCACATAACCTGCTCCAAACACAGGATTCTTCTTCAGAGCAGCAGTATTACCAAGCCGAGTCGAGCCAATCACATCGCAAGCAACATTCTTATACCACCTCCCCATCCGGGTAATAGCACACATGTTCGACGGTTGGCCGACTCACGATGGGAGGATGCGCCGCAGCAAAGTGCTGCACAGGTACTGGAGGGGGAGAGACATATCGCTTCTGCACCGGTACAAACATCCCTCCAGCGTTGGCAGTCGCTGCACGTTAAACAGGCTGCTTCGGGCTTTCTCCTGCAGTTGAGCCCCTCTGCCGCGTCACTGATGGCGTCATCAATGACGCGACAGAGAGACTTAACTGAAGAAGAAAGCCGAAGCAGCCTGTTTAGCGTGCTGCGGCTGCCAACGCTGGAGGGAGGTTTGATATTAAAGTCATCTTGCTGGGAGGGTCGCAGAGTCAGCGGGGGTTGGGCTGGGAGGGGAGAGAAGCGTCTGCCTCGGGTGCTTCAGGCAGCAGCAGCGTTTACAATTCGCTGCTGTTGCTGGCTTCAGGCCTTCCTCTCTGGCCGGTCCTGCCTACTTCCTGTTTTCATGAAGACAGGACGGGCCAGAGAGAAAGACCTGAAGCCAGCAACAGCAATGAACTGTGAATGCTGCTGCTGACCAATGAAGTAGTTAAATGAGGAAAGGGAGCAGAGGGGGAGAGAATGGCTTGGAGGGAAGGAGGAAGGTATGCCAGACCAAGGCAAAAGGAAGGAGGAGATGGAGAGAGGCCATATGGGACAGAGAGAGAGAGATGGAAAGAGAAGAGAGGGCAGTGAATGGAAGGGGCAACATAGAGGGTGAACAGTATTCTAGCACCCATTAATGTAACGGGCTTAATGACTAGTTACTCTATATTTTTATTAGATTAGTAGAATCGGCCACCTGCAGTATGTCTGTTTCAGCAGAACTATATTTTGGCATTGCATTGGTTTCTGCTGCCTTCACAATGATTTTGTTATTTCTGATGCAAGAAGTTCCACATCCAGAATTCCTAATTTGTTGTCAAAATCTAGTGAAATGGCTGGTATACAGAGGTCAAGTGTTGGAGGATAGACGCAGTAGAAGGGGGCATGTGTGCATCTTGTTCTGCTGATTGCACTCCTGTGGTTGTTTGTATTTAGCTGGTCTGTACTTGACACGAGTATAGCTGTTCTGTGCAGTAATTCTGGGATGTTTTCTGGCCCTGCAAGTACAGACTTGTCACTCTGGGGTTAGTGTTGTGAACTCCTGCATATCTAGAATCAAAAAGTAAACTCTTCTGGTTGTATTTTTGTTGAACAGGGGGCTTCCTGGGGACAGAACCCGGACCGGTCATATACTGGGAGACTCTGGTTCCAGGGAAGCAGTGGTGGCCCCTGACCGGGATTTGCCTCCAGTCTCATTTGTTCTCCTCCGGCTTTTCACACATTTAGCGATGCTGCTGGGAACAGATGCCGATGAGCAGGTATGAAGGTGTTCATAGAGCAAAGCTGGTAATACTGAGCCTTTCCCTTACGGGTTGCATCCTGTGGTATGAAGGATAGTCAGACCCCCCAGCATCACGACCTGTGACCACATCCGGTGCCTATTTTTTATAAGTATAGCAGTCACACATTCTCTTTTTTTAATATTGGTTTTAAAAGTATTTTCCTGTAACTTCATTGAGTGTCCCCAGTCTTTGTAATTTTTGATGGAGTAAAAAAAATTGATCCACTTGTACCCATTCTACACCACTCAGGACTTTGTAAACTTTAATCATATTTCCCCTCGGCTGTTCCTTTTCCAAGCCAATGTAGCCCTTAAGCTAGATAACTTTTTTTGGATATGATTCCAGGCATACAGATTACGTTCTGAGCCTTAGCTGGTGATGCAGTAGCCCTGAAACTCCCAGAGTCCATTGTAGTCTCTCATCAGCACCAAACCACAACTGCTCAATTGTTTATTCTGTTCAACCTGATAGAACATTAGAAAGAAATCATATGTAAGGGGTCAGACACGTTCATTCATCTGTCTGTGTTGAGGGCAAAATAACTCTCTGAAAATTAAATGGGATGGGACCAAATTTGGAATCAGAGAGAAGATGCATCTAATATGTAAATAGGCTAGATTGAATTGGGGGCTCCCGAGGAAAAAAAAAGTCCTCAAAAATGTCCTAATATCTTTTTGTGGGAGCAAGAGGTTGAGAGCTGCTCCACAGAAACATTGAAAAGTTATTCTGTACGTGGCGTGGAAGCTCTGGCCATGTGTGCACCTCCTGTTAGCAAGCGTACACTTGCAGGCTGAAGTGCTGGCAATCTGCAACTTTATGCACAAAGTAGCGTGTGAGTGCAGCATCTTTGTAGAAGTCCCCTTTGTGCTGTAAACCACCTGGAAAGTTCTCTGATTTGGAACTGATCACACTTGAGTTCACATGTGCACACTCACCCCCCTTCCACGTGCCATGGTACAGATAAACCTCACATGTTCTGAGGTTCTCAATAAAGCAGACTCTACTCTCTGAACCTGCGGGAATTTGGGTTTTGACGGATTAATTCTTTAGCAACGTTACCTTATCTTGGCCTTACATTTCTGCTTTCTTTTGTAGTCTGTGCAGAACATAATAAACCCAGAGGTGCAGGATCCAGTGGCTTTTCTCCTCTCTCACATCAGGAAAGATTTGGAACAGCTGCAAAGCACATTGGGGAAGAGTGCCGATGACACGATCCTAGTTATCCACCTGGTGCTATGCCATCTCCTGAGAGATTCTTACCAGCAGCCCAGCCAGTGTAAGCACCATGCACATGCCAGCAAAACTATAACAGCTCATCAAGGTAACATGTTGATCCCAAATAGAGAATGACACGGTGACAGATCTTCACCGTTCCTGTCCCCGCGGAAAACCTTGAGAAACCATCTCATGGACTTCTTTAGTGTCTATCTCAACTTCAGTCCTTCACCAGCATTCTTCAATGCAAAGCTTGAGGGTTAGTGGCTGGGCTCATTCATACTCTGATTCTTCCCACTCCTTAAAGAATGACGCGGGGATGGTTTCTTGCGGATATTCTATTCCCATGTCTTTCTCTACCTGGCAGAAACCCAAAGAGTAGCAACATTCCAGAGCTGAGATTCTGATGTCATAATGCCTCATTCCACCAATGCCTAAGAGCTATCCTCAGCAGTGATGTCACAATGGCCTGATTGTCCTATATTTCAGATGACATAAGAGCTTCCATTCTGGGACAGACCGAAGGTCCATCAAGCCCAGTATCCTGTTTCCAACAGTGGCAACCCAGGTCCCAAGTACCTGACAGAAATCCAAAGAGTAGCAACATTCCAGAGCTGATGTCATAATGCCTCATTCCACCAATGCCTAAGAGCCATCCTCAGCAGTAATGTCACAATGGCCTGATTGTCCTATATTTGGATCACATAAGAGCTGCCATACTGGGACAGACTGAAGATCCATCAAGCCCACTATCCTGTTTCCAACAGTGGCAAACCAGGTCCCAAGTCCCTGGCAGAAACCCAAATAATAGCAACGTTTCAGAGCTGAGATTGCGATGTAATGCCTTATTCCACCAATGCCTAAGAGCCAACCTCATCAGTGATGTCACAATGGCTTGATTGTCCTATTCTTAGCTCACTTAAGAACATAAGAGCTGCCATACTGGGACAGACCAAAGGTCCATCAAGTCCAGTAGCTGTTTCCAACAGTGGCCAACCAAAGTACCTGGCAGAAACCTACATAGTAGCAACATTCCAGAGCTGAGATTGTGATGTCATAATGCCTCATTCCACCAATGCCTAAGAGCCAACCTCATCAGTGATGTCACAATAGCTTGATTGTCCTATACATAAGAACACAAGAGCTGCTGTACTGAGATAGACCGAAGGTCCTTCAAGCCCAGTATCCTGTTTCCAACAGTGGCCAACCCAGGTCCCATTCTTTTAGTGTCTATAGCAACTTCAGTCCTTAATTTTCAACGCAAGGCTTTGAGGGTCAGTGGCTGGGCCCATTCATATTCTGATTCTTCCCCCTTTTCTTAAAGAATGACATAGGGATGGTTTCCTGCAGTTATCCGCGGGGATGGGAATGGTGATTAATTCTGTTACCGTATCATTCTCTATTGATCCCAAACATGTCCCACAAAGCAACTCACCAGCAGCTTGTTTGTGCTTGCGTTCCTGCACATATCTGCTAGAACACCACAAATGTTAACGATGAATCGGTTGAAAAAATTACTAACAAGACCACGAGTCCAAGATATTTTGGCCAGTATTGGTTTTATACTTGTAAATACGCTATTTGACTGCTTATCACAGACCTCTGATCTTACTACCCCTCCTCCCTCCCATGCATTTTAAGGTACCTGCTGTTCCCCTGGGCTAATAATGATTTACGCTTTCTTCCTATAGGGCCAGTACGTTTTGATAGTGAACTCTCAAGGAAGGACGGCAGGAATGCCTGGGAAAGATGCGTGGCCAGTTCAGTCATAGCTCCAGTAATGCAGGTAGGACGCACTTGCATGTTCTGGGTGCAGGGAGTGCCAGGCCTGCCCTTGTTCAAGCCAGGCTAGGAGACTTGAACAGAATTACCGGAATGGTTTCTCTCTCCCAACATGACTGGTCTAGAGACTCCGTTCTGTGAATTCAAATAACAGACCTGAGAAAAAGCCGTGTAATAATCAAATCCATGTTTATTAATAGAAACATGACGGCAGATAAAGGCCAAATGGTCCATCTAGTCTGCCCATCCACAGTAACCATATCTGGGGAGAGCCATACACATTATCAAAGGAGGGTTAAAATCAAAGACTTTTTACCTAATCTGATATCATTGTAATAATTATCATGCTTTAGAATACAATGGCACAGTTGATCACATGAGATACCTTATGTCACTTTACATTTAAATCCTAAATTTAATGGTAAGCCCAATTTTTAAAGGCCTATTTATTCGTTTTTGCAATTTTTAAACCCAGTAGGTGGCAGTATTTCACTTTTTCTATCCTTTCAGCCTTTACATAACATTCCTTAAATGTGATGTGCATCCTGATCTATGGAAATCAGACATTTTTTTAAGGCCTAAGTTTCCTGTTTTTCTGGGCATTTCCTGAAAGTTCTTAACTTGCATGCCAGCATGGTTTTTTTCCTTTTCTAACTCTGGGCTACTTATTCTTTTCTGAGAATTTCAGCTTATAAAAACTTTTATTCCGTTTGATTCTATCACAGCCAATTTAAACTAACAATTCACCTGTCTCATATACCCCAAATAATTTCAAAGTTAATCTTGTATCACCTTGAATGCTTTTATTTTCCAGTTTTAATTATTAATAGCAGCTGGGCACGCCCATGATATCAATACCCTGATGGGGTGTGATGCAGAATTTGTTATGATTGCGGGATTACCACAGTTGGACATGATGTGATGGAGACATGCATGGCTCTGTTGGTCGCAACGTTTGAATTGTTGTCATTTTGTACACAGCATTTAGATAAGAAGTTATTGGAGGTGAACGATCGCATTAGCCAGGATAAGCGAATTGGCTCCAGTCCTGTTATCAAAATGGTGTACGGCGACCCCAGGACCTTCCTGTCTGGGTTACCGCAGGACAGTCGAGTGCATTGCTCCAGACTGTGGAGCTGCGGGAAGAGAATCTCCATCGAGAACCTGAGACATGTGACTCAACAGCAGGACGGCAAGGACAGGGTGCCAGTGCTGTGGCAGTTCCTGCAGAGGGTGAGTGTGCAGTGACCACGGACAAATATCTCAAACCGTCACGGTACAGAGACCAGCTCTGGATTTGTTCTATGAATATAACGCATTAAATTAATGTGATTTTACCATTTGATTTTGAGCATTACAAACAAACCAGTTCCTTTTTCGGCAGCAGATAGAGGCAGGAGTGAGACAGGCCTTGGACTGGCCCCAGGGGCAGGATTATCCCAGGCTGGACCAGCTTCAGGGCTGCTGTTTCTCTCCATCCACTTCACACAACTGCCGTCTTTCCACCCAGCTCTGGCACAATTGTCCTCCTGTCTCCTGCTTCTTAACATTGAAACCTTTAAGCATTAAATTTCAATTATTCTGTACATGGAGGTTTGTACAGAAATAAGTGAAATCCAAAATAAAAATAGGCTGAAGTAAGACAAATATGGGGCTAATTTTCAAAACCATAGAAACCTAAGGTACTTTGTGTGTCTAAATGCTTTGAAAATGAGCCCCTATATGTCTAAATCAAGTCATTATTTTGGCTCCAAAAGCAGCTAATCCAACAATGTCCTGTGCTGCTTCCATTCCCCAATTCTAGTCCAAACCGCCACATCTTGCAAAAGCTGCCTCCAGACATCTCCCAGGGCAACGGCCCCTGCTTTCTGCTTTTTTATGGGGCTTCCGGCCTTGCCACAACTGCCTTTTTGAAAGCATATTTCTATTCCTAATTAGACTAGATGGTTAGTCCTAACCCCTGGAATCCCAAAAACAGACAGACTTGAATGCTAGGCACTAGCTTCGTGACACCCCAGCACACTGGGAGAGACTGGCTTGGTCAGCCAGCAGCCAATTCTAGCACAGCTCCCGCCCTTTCTTCTGTACTCTTTCTCTGAACCCCTGAAGTAAATTCTGCCCAAACGGGGGACCCAGAGAAGGTGGGACTCGCTTATAACTGCTCACATATCTTCTAAGGTGGATTCTGCTGTTCTGAGAATCCTTAATTTGAATTTCTGAGTCTGCTCTGAGTCAATTCCATGCTTTTTCTTGCCCCAGGAGGCTGAGCTACGCCAGGTGAAGTTCCTGCCAGAGATTTTGGCTCTTCAAAGAGATCTGGTGAAGAGGTTCCAGAGCATTACAGATGTGGAGAAGCAAAAGATAGAAGATTTCCTGGGAAGCCTTCACTCAGGTAAGTCCCTATCCTCACACTTACAGATACAGACGTGCTGTATATGGGGTAATTATGTCACAGATTGACTGGTAGACGCCTACTTTTCTCTATAGGATTCTAGCTTAACCAAGTGGACAGTATATACATGTGTGGCATGTAGGTACCACTGCCGTAGGACACAGGGAAAGGAAGTGACCCTGTTCTGCCAGTACATTCACTGATTTCCATTCAGGGTCCTGACTGACTATTTGGAAAGCAGTGCTTTAGAGACTTATCAAAAAACTGTGCTCGGTGTTCAGGTGTTACCATAACATTTCGGGTATATTCCCCTTTCTTTCTGTGCTAGTACATTTCTGATCTCAGTGGTCTCTAATATCTCTTTAAAATTCAATTTCAAACAATAGATCTGGCAAGTAAATAGGGCCAAAACAGAAGCTGTAATGACTTTGTGTTCCTGAAGGTGAAGTTTCCCGTGTGACATAATCTGCCTTTGAACAATCAATCAGTTCTTGCTGGCTAGCTAATTTATCCTATTTTTTTGAATTTTAAAGAATGATTGTATTAAAAAAAACAACCAATCAGATCATCCCCACAATGATTTCAAACTTCCAGTTGCTTAAATATTTATTTAATTTCCTATACTGTTCTCCCAGGGGACCTCAGAACGGTTTACATGAATTTATTCAGGTACTCAAGCATTTTTTTTTTCCCTTCTGTCCTGGTGAAATGTAACCTTTTAATGATTGCCAAACCTGGTAGTGAATATAAAGATAACCCTTCTGAGAGTGAAACCAAAGCCTGAGAGAAAAAAATGGGGGAAGTTCGAGGGCCTTTTCTCCCTCGAACAGAGGACATTGAGAGGGAACATGATCGAAACATTCAAGGTACTGAAGGTAATAGACTTGGTAGATAGGGACAGGTTGTTCTCCTTCTCCAAGGTAGGAAGAACAAGAGGGCACTCCCTAAAGCTGAAAGGGAATAGATTCCGTACAAACGAAAGGAAGTTCTTCTTCACCCAGAGAGTGGTAGAAAACTGGAACGCTTTTCCAGAGTCAGATATAGGGGAAAACACCCTCCAGGGATTCAAGACAAAGTTGGACAAGTTCCTTCTGAATTGGAACGTACGCAGGTAGGGCTAGTCTTAATTAGGGCACTGGTCTTTGACCAGAGGGCTGCCACGTGAGCAGACTGCTGGGCACGATGGACCACTAGTCTGACCCAGCAGCGGCAATTCTTATGTTCTGTTTTCACTCGGTTTTAGCTGTGTTGCTCTGTTTTTCATAACTGATCTGCCAGTGAAAGTCTTAGTGTTTCCTGTGTGCTCTGCTGCAGATGGAATGAGGAACGTGTTCAAGAGAAGAATAGAAATTTTTCTGTACACGTGGAACCAGCTGAGAACATTGCTGCAGACGAGCGGTGAGGCGTCTTTCCTCTTCACGTCTTGTTGCTGCTTAAGAAAACCTTCTGTAAAAGCAGTTTGGGGATTTGAGAAGATTTGTCATGTGTTCAGCCTGGCGATAGTCCTGTTCACTTACACCCACACACACACACTCACAGCACTTTATAATTGAAATCTTAAAATTTGTGAGTTAATTATTTAAAGTTTTTAAAACTATGTATGGGTAATTGTAACTACAGCGAAACTAAAGTAGATAGAATTGCTAATCAATGCGATGGATATGCTTGTTTTTTAGTTCAAATTAACTCGATAGTTGACAAGCACAAACACACATTTCATCATCCACCATCTGCAGTTGTTCTCTTTTTTTTTTTTTTTTATTTAATTTCTATCAGAGCTGAAAATCCAAGTCTTCAAAGATCCAAATGGTAACAAAGCCTTGATTGCTTTGTTGCTCAAGTTAGGATAACTTCTGCATGAAAACTAAAATGACTTCCCGTTAGTTTTCAAGGACCAATTGCATCAAAGAATGATGCTTGTTTGGGTGGTGGTTGTATCCTTAGGCACAGACACTAACATTGACAGACTCTTGCATATGCGATGTACATGTCATTTATTCTAGTGTACTCTTATGAAGGGAATTTTTAAAAATATTAAAATAAAATTCTGGAATCTCTCGGGGCACACTGTCATAGGTTGAAATATATGTCCCAAATCCTGGCAGACATTGTGCTTCCTGGCATTCTCTCTCTCCCAGCTTTTTGCTGCCACTGTAAGGAGGTTTTCAAGGAATTACGATCTGTGTGCTTGTTGCCTCTGGTATTTCTTATGGGCTTCTCTGGCTCTTACAGGTGACATTAAACTCCCTGAAGGCATCTGTCAGGAGACCCTGAACCTGAAGAGTGATTTGGAAATCCTACTACCACGGAGGCAGGGGTTGGGGCTCTGCGCCACTGCCCTGGTCAGCCACCTCATCAACCTGCATAATGAGTTTGTCCGTATTGTGGGAAAACATACCAAGAAAGTCGAGGAGTATGTTTTTCCTTCCTCTTAAATATTCTGTCACATGTCTTTGCATCTGTTATTCAAACTTTGATACCCGACAGAAATGCCTGAGGCATCTTGGTAAACCTGAACTCCTGATAAATGGGTCATTGTGGCCTCCAGGAGCTCAGCCAGCTCTATAAGAAAGCAGAGTTTCTTGGATGGGGGAATTATCAAAGTAGGCTACGGTTAAGACTTGTTATTTTAAGACTACTATTTTAACATGGGTCCTATTTTATGCAGCAAGACCTAGTTACTAATAACTGGACTAACAGTAAAATAACACATCTTAACGGTAGCCCACATTGACAACTCCCCCCCTCCCCCTTAGCATATGGGTTGTTCTGTGTGCAGGGTATGGTCTTGTCAGCAATCTGAATGTGGCTTTATGGTTATATGCATACAAAGTAGCATAGCTGGCTGGATTGGAGCAACCTAGGGATGAACTCCATGTGCTTTTGTTTCCCTCAGATACTCCGTCAGTCCTTCAGAAGTCGCTGATCTGCATATGATCAGCTATGAAGTAGAGAAGGACATTATTCCACTCATTCTCTCGAACTGTCAGTACAGCATAGAGAGCGGAGGGCAGACGTTGCAAGAGTTCGACTTGGAGAAGATCCAGCGCCAGCTGGTCAGCAGATTCCTGCAAGGGAAACCTCTAATCACATCAGTGGTAAGAGCAAAGCCTGCCTTCCCTAACTTATGACGTAGCAGCTTAGGGCCTGGTTTAACAGCAGGGGGCAGTATCTTGCAGGTGCTCTACCCTGGAATTGCCTCCTAGTGCAAGGGTACTGGGTACCCTATTTTTTCAGGCCCCTGTGCTCTCCCCCAGATTTTCAACAGTTTTCATCCCATTTTCACCCTTCTCAAACAATCCTGTAAAAATGCAGAAAATTGTGTTCTGTAACTTTATTTGCAGCTGTTCTCTGTCAACCCCCGAGAAGTTGCCACCCTAGACAGCTGCGTAGTCTTGCCTAATGGTTAAACCAGCCCTGACCTCCCATTCTGTACAGGGAGGTAATAAGGGAGCACCCCTCCCCCCAGCCCTATCATTTAACCCTCCTGTGACATAGATGGAGGGTCCCCATTTCCGTGGCTGCTGATTCTGTGCCTGAGGGTTCCTGGAAGTGAACAGGTTTACAGGTACAATTTCTATTCCTCTTGTCTCCACAGGGAATTCCAACCCTGGTTTACAGACAAGACCGCAACTATGAGAATATTTTCTCTGATGTGAAAGCAAAACTGCAACAGGTGAGTCTCTGTAGGGCTCAGTCTCCACATTGCTGTCAACAGTTTATCAGGTTTTGTTTATACAAATGGGCTTTAACATCCACAGAATATGCAGAGGAAACAGATAGCCATGTTAGATTCACCTTGAACATGTCTGATTCTCAAGAGCTGCACACCTGAAGCAGGTGGGAGCACAGTTTGGAGAAAGATAGGGTACAGCCTCACCTGCTTTACTGTTGCAGGACTCCCTACCTAATTCAGTGATCAACATGATGAGTGGCGAGCTGCATTCCTACAGCGAGGTTTGCGAGGCGCTGTCTGTGACCGAAGTGACTCTGGGATTCCTGGCTATGGCGGGAGGAGAGCCGGACATGCTTCTGGTTACTTACCTGGACGATGTGCTGCAGATGAGAGATCAGATAAGCACCCATGTCCTGCAGGTGAGCCCTGGGAACGGATTCAGCAAGGTGTTGGGAGAGGGGGTGGATTTACAAATGGAGCAGGCAGTGGAGAGGAGGAAGAAGGATGGGGAAGACAGATCTGGAGACAAATTGTTGAATGAGTTAGACTTTGTACTTTTATCTGGGCTTGCAGGCTCTGAGTCGCTGTCACCTGAAGCACATCATCGCCCTTTGGCAGTTCCTGTCTGCCCAGAAATCGGAACACCTACTGTGCTTGAAGCGGGTAAGAGTTTTGTACGGCAATGTTGCCCCGAAAGTGTACGATTCCTAGCGTGTCTGCTTTGAACTGTTAGCATGGATAGAAGTGTGTAGCATGAACACCAACACTATGAATCCCAGTGTCTGACCCCTATAGGGGCTTTTGCCGCCTAATACCAGGGTAAATTTATGGTTGTGTGGGGAGTATGAGTAGCTGGATGCAGGGTGAGTGATTGTTGTGACTTTGAGGATGGCTGACTGTGGCTATCTCAGCGTGTGCATGGCTGGGGGTTTCCTATTACCTAAAAATGTCAATTGTGAGGAGACTGTGACCAGGGGTTTCTTAGTCTCTCTTTCGTATCACTGGTTTGCGTTCTGCTGATTGTATTACATGCTGTTAAGCACTGTTGCTATTTCTAATACTTCTGATTGTCTGTTACTTGTTGCAATTACTAATAAACACAATTGAAAAGAAAAAAGACATGTGTAGCATGCATTTTAAGGCAGGGGTGGGCAACCATGATTCTCAAGGGCCACAACTTAGTTAGGTTTTCAAGATTTCCTTAATAGACTTGTATACAATGGAAGTACATGCAAATTAATCTCATGCATATTCATTGTGGAAATCTTGAAAACCCGATTGGGTGAGGTTGCCCACCCCGGATTAGAATGTACAGATATCGGTGTAAGAAGGCGGCAGATGCAGGGTCTTCATGGTTACAAGACGCCAAAAATCTGAACGCTTAAGAAATGGTGGGAATCCTCAACTAGGTCTCTTGCACCCAGAGATCACTAGGAAACAATATTGGCATTGGCACTAGGAATCGGTTACAGATAGTGAAAACAGCAAACCCAGCGCCTGAGTTTCTCTGTTCTACCTCGGAGGCAAATTTCACAAATTTTCTCCATATGTTAAGATTCCGTACATGTTAACAAATCAGCAGGTTAGTTTTTCTGAGAGGTGACACCATTGCCTGGTTTCTTGGTCTCTGGAGCCACCTATGAAATGAATGCTGGTAATAGTGGAAAATAACCCCCAGCAGCTCTCGGGCTTTAATCTGAGACCTTAAGCAATTAAGGTGTGACATATATGTACACTTGTCAACCTCAACTCTGTATTCCCTGGCTGTAAGTAGAAACATGCCATTGTTCACTGCTCTGTCTTTCATCTGGTTCTAGCATGACCTTTTCTCCTCTGTGTTCTGCTAGTCCCCAAACCTGACCAGTGATCCTGCAGATCATTAGCCATAAATATCAGGTAGAGAATGACATGGTGGCTGTTAACCGCGGCTAGGTGCGGGTTACCTGCCAAAATGGTGACCAAAAAAAAAGGTCACTGCGAGTTTGGGGACAAGGCCATTCACCGCCCCGTGGAGTGGTAAATGGTAGCACAGGGCGTTGAATAAGTAGTGAACGCGCGGTGAACGAACGTTCGATCTGGCAGCCCACTCTCTCCCACCGGCCGTCCATGCATCTCCCTCCCTCCTTTTCTCTTACCTTTTCTTCTTGAAACTGGCGATTTCTATAAGGCTAAGAGCTGTATTACAGCCGGAGCCTTGAAGTTGCGTCGCATTGCCTGCTGGAAAAAAGTCTCCTCTGACGCAACTTCCTGTTTCTGGTTGCATCGGAGGAGACTTTTCAAGCAGGCAACCTGACGCGACTTCAAGGCTCCAGCTGTAATACAGCTCGTAGCCTTATAGAACTTGCCAGTTTCAAGAAGAAAAGGTAAGGGAAAAGGAGGGAGGGAAATGCTCAGCTGGCCAGTGGGAGGGAGCTGCTGGATCGTGTGAAGGGTGCTGGGGGTGGGGGGATGGAAAGAAGAAGACGGGGCCGGGACGGTGAAAGAGACAGCGGGGACGGTGACGGGGCGGTGAAGGGGACGGCAGAGACGGGGACAGGGCGGTGAAAGGACCAGCGGGGACGGGGCGGTGCAGAGGATGGTGGTCCCCATGTCATTCTCTAATATCAGGTTAAATTTTTACCCCTTACCCCTCGTTCTTTTCTTTCTGTTTATTGTAGTTCTACCCTTTTTCCTCTCGTGTGAGTTTGATTTGTGAGACTTTATAGATGTCTTTATTGGATAAAAATTAGGTACTAATTTTCATGTGTTTGTATGCCCTGCTTTCTGTTTTTTATTTATTGTAAAGCCGCTTTGTAATTTAAAAAGGCGGGATAACAAATTTTTAATAAAACTTGAACTTGAAAACTTGATCAGGAGAAGCCTTCAGCTCCGTACTGGAGGAGAGGGCAGGATTCCTACATTGCGCTCTTTGGTCCCAGATATGATTCCGGGGTATCGGTGCAGGGTCTTGCTGTCAAGGTGTCACATACAGTCTATCTGTCTGCTTTGTAGGAGCCATTTGGGGATGTGAACCCAGCATACAAGCAGCCACTGAGCACTGAACATTCACGGCTGCTGAATGGCTCCCTGGTGCAGGTGGGGCTGGAAACCTTCCTGCTGGAGCTTCATGAATTTATCTTTCTGAAACTGAAAGCTCCTCGTGCCACTCTGGATTTCAATCCCTCCTGGAGGTACTTCTGCTCTTGCTTATAGGCATGCTATTCACATCAAAGTATCAACTTCATAATTACACAAAACAGGCAGTAAAGTGAAGGGAGATTAGTCGTTAGTATGGCCTGTAAAGAAGCTGAGGTGGGATTGATGTGTGAGGGACGCCATGTAGAGAGATGGGGGCAACAGAGAAAGACTGGCTGGGATGTCTTCTGGGAGGGGGAAAGCGAAGTTAAACAAAAAGAAAAAAGGAGGAAACTGCAGCTTGAATCACAGAGCTGAAGGGAGGGATCATAAGATCTTTTGCTATGAAACAGAGTGGAAAATACCAAAGTTAGCTGCGATACAGCAAGCTAGTGTGAATAAATAGTCATTGAATGGGCAGATCCCCCAGATGAGAGACTTTGAGGCTGATCTGTTGATAGGAATCCCACAAACTACACTTTCTCCTTGAAATAAGGGAAAAAAGCTTTACAGGAGTGGTTGTAGAGCCTCTGTGTCAGTGGTGATGTCTTAATACTCTGATGTACTCTTGTCTTGTAGCCTGAGGGACACACTGGCTCCAGTTATGGAAAGGAAAGGCGTGGATGTGCTCCCAGAGCTGGAGGACCAGTTCCCAGAGCAGATTCTTCTCTCCCACTGCGTGGAAGCCTGGAAAGCGGCGGCAGCCTTGAGACGGGCCCGTGTTCTGAGATAGAAGAGTTGATGCATACTGGTTTTCAGCCACCGGAAGACTGAAATGTGGAAAGCTGTCAGAGCCCAGGAAAGTGTAAGATCATATCTTACACTAAAGAATGTGTTTACTGCTGCTGTTCAGAACTTTTTACTTGCCAGGTTCTGACAGAGTGTGAAGAGACTGGGGATACTTGCATTTAAGTGGCCGTCAAAATGAAGGATTTCCTAACCCAAAGTTGTACCCTGATGGATAGCCACTGGATAGCTGGGATGCAGGCTGGTCCTTGTTTCCCTCTTCCTGGTGCAGCTGAGAATTCCCATGCTGCAACTGATGGGAACTTTTCTGGCTGAAATGATAGCTGGTGCTGCTTAAAGAAGCCCTCAATTCTCAGGATAGTAAAAGTCACAACCTGCCTTCGCACTGAAGCCACACACTGTTTCTTTCCATGGGTCAGCATGGCCAGAAAGTATGAAGATGAGAGAGGCTTCAGTTTGTGCTACTGTTAACATAAGGTCCAGAAAGGCATCGGGCCTAAGTGCAGTCTCTCGCCCTTCTTTTTTCACTTGACTTGATAGAACCAATACAAAAGCATTTTGCCGATGAAGAATCTTGTTTGAACACATGTAATTCTTGGTGAAAACCTTATTAAAATGTGCTTCCCATAGTCTGATCTGGAAGCGAAAAACGCCTGCACTGGAGTGGATCCTCCACAGCACCAAAACACTGTCGACAGACACTGGTGGGGACTTTTGTGATGTTTAAAAAAAAAAAAAATTAGCACCTTTCTCTCTGTCTTTCCAGGAATGGATTCTCTCACTACCTAGCCAGCCATAGCAGGTCCTAGTTTTCTCTGCAGCCTCAGCCTTGGTTAATCTTTAAAACTTGATGTATGAAGAAATGCATAATGAAAGCAGAATAGAAACTGGTAGTTAATTATAAGCCTTACATCACAGCAGTTATATGAGGCTTATGACTGGTAAAACAGATATATACTGAACCGTGAAATACAGAAAATAGCATAGATGCCCTAAGCAGCTTAGAGAGAAATGAAGATTGCGCTGGTACTGCTCTCTGCACATCTCATCACTGATAAGAGCGGGAGAGATTGCTCCCTGCAAAACCTTTCCTTTTCCTACGAGTTTCAATACATAACATAAGGTACCCTAATTCCCCAAATTTAGGATTTGTTTTCTAAGATGTGTTAAGTATATAATGCACATCTCATTGGGACTAAGCTATGCGCTTAAATGAATTAACATGTCTTAGTGAATGAGAACCTTTGAATGTGACCCTTCATTTCTGTTCTGAAAAGATCTAAATGCTCACGATGACGATGGAAGGGCCTGAGTTAATGAGTTTCCTGTTGGTACAGATTCGCGAAGGCGTGCGCACCACATTATTAAGTGCCTTACAAAGCAGCACTGCTCACTGGGCCAGGCACTGGAGTAAAAACTAACTTTAATAACTTAACAAAGAAGAAATGGTTTAGTTTCTGTTTTAGTGATTATCATGGAGCACCAGTTTAGACAGGATGGTAAAGATTCCTAGGGACGGGGCGGTGCAGAGGATGGTGGTCCCCATGTCATTCTCTAATATCAGGTTAAATTTTTACCCCTTACCTCCCGTTCTTTTCTTTCTGTTTATTGTAGTTCTACCCTTTTTCCTCTCGTGTGAGTTTGATTTGTGAGACTTTGTAGATGTCTTTATTGGATAAAAATTAGGGTCCAGACTCAACTGTTAAGGTTGGAAGACTTTTTTTTTCTCTCTCTCTCTCTCTCTTGGGACTTTGTACAAAATTGTTAATTCAATAAACCAATTTTATGTGATAGATTGTTGGCCATTGTTAATTGTGATCCTAAAGATTGTTCTTGTGTGTGAAAACTGAGCATGTGTGAGATGCTGCCATCAATGGCTCAGGAACCCTGCCACTAACTCATGCTTGGCAGCAGGGAGTTTTGGGTGCCTTTTGAGGAGATCTCCAGCTGGTGGGATGTGGGGGGATCCCTGACATTTCAGGTATTGTATAATTTATACTGAGTTGGGGGGGGAGAGGCAGAGAGGATATTTCATGCCCACCCAAAATTTGCCATTTGTCTACATTACTGCTAAAGAGTAGAAAAGAAGAGTTTTCCCTACTACTTGCCATCCCAAAAAAGCATATTCAAAGTCTGATGTCCTTTCACTGATAGAAGCAAAACAAAAGAAAGGCAAAGCCGACGTCACAATACAACACAAGGGATTTTATTGAAAGTTCCTATGGGAAGTCCCAACTAGGTTCCTGGTTTCAGCAGAACAATGCCTTCCTCATGGGACATACCAAACTGGTAACAGGATATTACAATGGTATCTCTATTTCAGGTAGTCTTGAAAAAGACCTTTAGGAGAAAATATCCTGTTACTAGATTGGTATGTCCCATGAGGAAGGCAGTGTTCTGCTGAAACCAGGATCCTAGTTGGGACTTCCCATAGGAACTTTCAATAAAATCCCTTGTGTTGTATTGTGACGTCGGCTTTGCCTTTCTTTTGTTTTGCTTCTCGCTGTGCTGGGCAAAGGAAGACTCCTTTTTTTCTGTCCTTTCACTGGTGACAGAAACTCCAGATGGTACTTTCGAGCTGGAAGTGATCTGGAGGGGGAAAGGGAATGTGGCAAGAACAGAGCGAGCCCAGCAGAGTCCAGAGCTGCCCAGTGGTAGAGGCCACCTAGTACAGTTGGATCCTCTTCCTTGTCCCTACAATCAAGTAGCTCTATCCTTTATCCTTGTTTTCATGCCTCCCTCAACTCACTGGGGTCATCAACAATGGCAGCAATGCAGATAGGTTGGCTCTACTTGGACCAGGTTTTCCTCTGCTGTATCCAGCATCCTCTGATGCAACTTCCTTTGCAGGTGGTATATGACAAAGGGAAGGCACAGGGACCAGCTGGAGGTACAGTTTTTATAACTGCCGCTACTGGCAACCTATGGAGGGGGTGGGGGAGAAAGAGGCTGGATTGGGGAAGAGATGAGAAGAGGAAGGGAGGGGTGAGAGACCCTGGACCAATAGAAGGGAGCAAGGTAGGGTGAGAAGGAGACAGATTCTAGACTAGAGGGAGAGAGATGTTGGACCAATCCCTTCTTCACAGCTCTAGGCTTCAATAGTTTCTCCCCCTTGTTCAACCCTTTCAGTCCCATCTGACTACATTTCACCTGCGCTGCCATTGTCGCACCTCTCCTACTCCTCAGGCTCACTGTGGTGGGGACATCAACCCCAGTCTTGGTCCTACTCATCAACACTCACCCAACTCATGCATATCACACTGCAACTTCTCCAGCCTTGTTTCTGTTCCTGTCCTCTCCCTGGGACCCAAAGTGACATCGGAGAGAACGAACACCGACGTGGGCACAAGTTCGAAATGGTGGAAGTGCCAGGAAAATTAAAGAGGTTTGATGGAAAGGGGGGGCAGGGGGGGCGGACAGGTGCTAGCACCCCCACCAAGACAGTGCCTGGGATGGACTACTCCCCCCCATTTACTATGCTACTGTAGCTTGTTACATTAATTGGTTTTCCTCCCTCCATATACTTCTCTCTCTCCCCCCCCCACCAAAATACATACACTGCAAACTTTCCTGTTAGATATTTTTTCTTAGTATGCCCCTAATCTTCAATACTTATAGTTTGTTGTGGCAGGAGGGAGTGGGCATCCCTCCTGCTGACTAACTGAATAAGATTGGTAGGGGGGGGGACTCTTCTTTCTGCTGCTCTCTCTGCCAGTTAATCAGCTGAGCCAGCAGGACTTGGGGAGACCTGATGCTTTAACTGGTTGGTGCAGGGATAACGTGACCATTTATTTTTTTCATCAAAACGAGATATCTATTAATATTCAGCCCCGCCCCAATCCTGCCCTAGCCCCACCCCAAATTTCTTCCATTCATTTTTCATGTACACACAATATCTTATTAATTCATAATGGTAAACACAAAATTTAAAAAAAACAAAGCGCACTATGCAGAGAAAATGTTAATTATCACGAGTTTGGGGTTTTTTTCAAAGATGTCAAGGCACATTACTTTAAAATATGCAATGTCAATAACTACAGAAAAATAGACAAGTATAGTGCAAAATATAGACAGCAAATATAAATTTTCAAAATGGACATATTTTGATCACTAAATTAAAAATAAAATAATTTTTCTTACCTTTGTTGTCTGGTGATTTCATGAGTCTGGTTGCACTTCCTTCTGACTGCATCCAATCGTTCTTTCACATCCAACATTTCTTTCACAATCCAGCCCCATCCCCTTTGGGTCCAGGTCTCTCTCTCTTTTCCCTCTGTTACCCTCCCCAGATCCAGTGTCATTTGTACCTTTGTTCCAGGTCTCCCTCTCTCTCCCTCCTCTGTTATGATCTTAAATCTCCCTGTTCTTCCCCAGGGTCTCTTCCCCTCTGTCTGAACCTCCCATAGTCCTGTATCTGCCTCCTGTCTTTCCCCTTTGGCCAGGCCTTTCTCTCTCTAGTCCTTCTAATCTGCTTACAACGTCCCCGTCCCCCCCCTTCTCTGCCTCTTTCTCGCTTTCCTTCCTTCCTCCCAGCAGATTTTAGCATATGTCTCTATTCCTTTTCTCCCCTCAGATCTGGTATCTATCTCCTTCCTCTTTTCCTCCTCCCAGGTTTGGTATCTGTCTCCTTCCCTTCCCCCCTGCTCAGGCATCTCTCTCTGCTCCCTTCCTCCTGTTCTTCCTATTCAATTTATTTTCTGCCTCTGTCTAAATTCTTTCTTACTATTCAGTCCTCAATTTCCCTCTTTCAGTGTGTCTACCTATAACTTGCCACCTCTTTCCCTCACCCCTTCCATTATCTAACTCTGTCCTCTTCCCTCAATCCAGCATGTGCCCTTTTTTCTTTCTCCTCCCCACTTCCTTCCAGCGTCTGCTCCTCCTATCCCCCCCCACTTCCATTCAGCATCTGTCCCTCCTATCCCCCCCCACTTCCATTCAGCATCTGTCCCTCCTATCCCCCCCACTTCCATTCAGCATCTGTCCCTCCTATCCCCCCCCACTTCCATTCAGCATCTGTCCCTCCTATCCCCCCCACTTCCATTCAGCATCTGTCCCTCCTATCCCCCCCACTTCCATTCAGCATCTGTCCCTCCTATCCCCCCACTTCCATTCAGCATCTGCCCCTCCTATCCCCCCACTTCCATTCAGCATCTGTCCCCCCTATCCCCCCACTTCCATTCAGCATCTGTCCCCCTCTCTCTACCCCATCTACTGTTCACCCTCTGCCTCGCCCCTTCCATTCTCTGCCCTTTCCATCCAGTGTCCCTGCCCTTTCTCTCTTCCATATGGTATCTTCCCTCTTTCTATGCTCCTTCCATAAACTGTCTCCTTTGTACATGATTCATTTCAGCTTCATCCCCTCTCCATTTTTCTGTCTCACTATGCTCTGGAATCTTTCTCTTTTCCTTTCCTTCCTACACAACCCCATGGTCTGGCATTTCTATCTCCTTCCCTCCCACATGCTCTGGCATCTCTTTCCCTCTATTCTCTTGCATTTGTTTCCTATCTCTCCCCCATGCTCTGTCATATTTCTCCTCTCCTTCCAACTTCCCCTCCCTCCTTCCTTTTCCCATGGTCTGGCATCTCTCCCTCCCCCTCCATGGTCTGGTATCTCCTTTCCTTCACTCCCATGGACTTGGCATCTCTTGTTCCTCTCCCTTTTCCTTCTCCCTCCTGTGTCAGCATGCCCCCTATCTACATATTACTCCAATATCCAGAACCCTCTTTTTCTTCTTATTGCATTCACCCTGGGTCCAGCAGCTCCCACCTGTCTTTCTATTCACATCATGTCTGTTTTTTTCCTTCACCCTACAACCTCCATGTCCAGCATCTTCCTGTGTTCCTTTTTTTCTTCCTTATCTGGTTTAGCAGCTTTCTTCCCTTTCCTGAGCCAGCCAACCCACTATCTTCCCACATCCCATTCCAGTACCTCCCTTCTTTTTCCCAACTTAGGCCGGGATGGTATAGAAGTCCCTCAGGGAATCAGCCCTCAGCTTAATTTAGAGGCAAGTGTTCCAGTGCTGCTGTGAGACTGGAGGCGATTCTTAGCTGCCACCAGCTGTGATACCGCTAAACTGGATGGTAAAAGCAAAGAGAGGGGCCGTTGGACTTTTCCACTTGCTTGCATCACTCGATGTTCTGCCGCTCTCGATTTCGCCCCCCTCTGAAGTGACTTCTTGTTTTTGAGGGGCGGGATTGAGAGCGGCAGAACTTCGAGCGATGCAGGCAAATGGAAATGTCCCAAGGCGTCACTCTTTGCTTTTACCGTCCACTTTAGCATTACCAGGGCAGCTGATGACAGCTAATGACAGCTAAGAGAGCTGCCTGGATCACGGGGCCCCCTTCCCATCTTCGAGAATAGAGAGGGTGATTCCGGACCTGGCGCACCCTCCCTGACCATTGTGGCGCTGTAGGGAGGGGAGGGGAAGTGATCGACGGTCCCTTGGCCCCTCGCACAGCTTCGGGGCGCTGTCCCTGAAAATGGGACATTTCGGCATCCCAGGACAACAGGACGATCCCATTGAAAACAGGACATATGGTCACCTTAGGCAGGGAGAGCAGCTTTGAGAGGTGGGATAGAGCTCTACTTAGCAATTGTTCTGAGCAAGTGCCAGGCACAGTTCTTGTCCTGGGGCCATTCTCTGCATAACTAGCCTGCATCTAATTGAATAGCCCATAAAATAAAAGTCGCTCCAACTGAGGGCACTACATCAACTGGCATGGCTGAAACACGATGGCAGATGAAGGCTAAAGGGCCCATCCGCAGTAACCATTCTCTCTTTCTCTGAGAGATCCCACGTGCCCATCCCAGGCCCTCTTGAATTCAGACACAAGCACAAGCTGAGGATGCGCAAGTGGACAGAAGCCCAGGAAAGCAACCCTGAGGCTAAATGACTTTTTAGAATAACTTATAGTTAGCACTTTTTGACTGAATTTTATGGAATTTAAATATATTGTATTTCAATTATCTCTTCATTTATTGTATAATTCTAGTTCAACTTTTTAATCATTGACTGTACATTTTTAGTATTTTATGTGAACCGCCTAGAACTATGAGGTAGGGCGATATAGAAAAATAAAATGATTATTTTCGCTTCTGCTGGCAGGTGGGGTCTGTCCTGGGGCTCCATTCCTTACTATTTCGAAGGGACTTGCCACTACCACGGAGGAGATGATGGGCCCTGGCCTAGTTCTCTTCCCCGTGCGAGACCTCATTTAGGCGGGAACAGGAAGTCCCGCCTCCGGAACCTCGCAGAGGAAGTGACGTCTCGCCTGGCCCACGACTGCGCCTGGACATGGCGGAAGGGACCCAAGAGAGCGGGACGGAGAAGCCCCGGGAAGAGAGCGACGACAGCCTGTCGCCGGAGGAGCGAGAGCTCCGGGCTCGCTGGGAAAGGTAAGGCCGCGGCGTCACTTCCGGCCCGGCAGCGCCGCTTCCGGCTCCCAGTCCGAGGCACTTTCGCCAACGCTCTCGCGCTTTGTGTAGGGAACAGGAGCAGCTCAAGTGGCGGCTGGTGGAGGGGGACACGGAAGAGTGGCAGGAAGAGGCGACTTTTGCCGGGCTGCAGAGAGTCGGAGGGCTGGACCTGTCCTTCGTCAAAGGAGACGAGGCCAACGCCTGCGCCTCGCTGGTGGTTCTCAGCTACCCCGACCTGGAGGTGAGTTGGGGGCGGGGGCAGGGCGGCCCCCCCCTACACTTATGGTCTCGTCCGGCCTTCACTGGAGCCACCACCTTGATTGACCCCGGTGCTAGGTTGGCATCTTAATGCCTGAAAGTCCCTTTTACCTTATCTTTGCTTTGAATTGATGTATTCTCATTTTATCTTCATGCCATTTTATTTACACCCTATGCATTCACTTTTCTTGTTGTGAACCGCTTTGAACCTTTTTGCTATGGCGGTATATAAAAATAAAATTATTAAATCCTGCAATTGTGTGGCTTTAATATGATCTTGACTTCAACAAGTTTTATGAGTGATGATATATACTCATCATAACTTAAAGAACTTTAACATGTTTCCTACACTTAAACATAATGTATAAACTCGTTAAAGTTTTAAACAACTACCAGTTCCTCATAAATTCCATAAATTAACTACATTACAAACCACTACGAGAATGCTTCTACCAGTGCCTCTATAGTCATCCGACTCTCCCCGTGCTCAGAGCAAGATGGCCGCGGCTTTCTTGAACGTTACTTAAATAACTTTATTGACTCTGTGTGAGAGAGATTTAAAGAAGCCACCTCCAACCTGTACTATAGCGGCACTGGTAGGACCATTCTTGTAGTGGTTTGTAATGTAGCTAATTTATTGAATTTCTGAGGAACTGGTACTTGTTTAAGCATATAAAACTTTAACGAGTTTATACATTATGCTTACTTGTAGGAAACATGTTAAAGTTCTTTAAGCTATCACGGGTATATATCATCACTCATAACACTTGTTGAAGTCTACAGCTATGAATATAAGGATTGCATAAAGTTAACCATCACAATAGAACAATAAGTTTAATATGATCTTGAATATAGGCCGTTTCTCTTTCCCCTACTCTGTCTTTCCTGGGCAGATTATAGCCTGGTATAACTGTATCCCAGTCATGATTCCCTGTGAACCACATTTCAGTGATCACCACTCAATCCTCTTCCATCCCAGCCTCTAGATCCGTTCTAAGCCCCCCTGGGAGAACGCTATAGAAAATTGAATGAATAAATAATGGTTTTTCATTTCTTACACTTTTTTCCACTGAAGTAGTGTTTTCAAATGTTTCTTTTGCTGATATGATAAGAGATAAAAAATGTCTTGATGCAGGACCTAAAGCAAATGTTGATGTATTATCATTGTTCTGGCCTTTCTCTCTCGCTCTCTCCCTCCCTCCATAGGTTGTCTATGAAGACTGCTGCATGGTTAATCTAACTGCTCCATATGTGGCTGGCTTCTTGGCATTCCGTGAGGTGCCTTCACTGGTGGAAGCTGTTGAGAGACTTCAGGACAAAGATCCCAGTCTGATGCCTCAGGTGATCCTAATAAGCATATTTTGAGCTGGATTTGCAGTGTATCTCACTGTTGGAAGCACTCGGCCTTATGGCTTTCTTATTTTGCGCTGAAGTGAGTCCACACGGACACAAATGTTACTCTGCTCATGGTTTCCCCACAAAATTTCCCCTTCCAAATTTAATATTGGGTTTGATCCAGTGTGCTGTCATTAGAAAATGCACTCGTAATAATTTTTGGAAAAGCAGAGTAGGTTTTAAGAGTTGAAAGTAACCTGGTGGCTAATTTTTAATTCGGTTAAGGGCAAGCACTGTATTAAAATTTTCAGGCGTAATATTGCTGGATTTTGTCTCCTACCAACACTTGGTGAGTTTTGAGAGAATTCAGCAATTGTTAACAGTGAAGAACCTTTGCTCACAGTAGAGCTAAAGGACAGCTCCTCGCTCACCTAGATCAGATGTCTTTTGTAATTCTGTTAGTGTGCCTTAACATTAAGGATCCAGGCGATATGTGGGCATTAGGATGTGCCTCTGAGATTCCTAGGTCATTATCCCATCTCTCCTGCTACTCTGGCTCAGCAGAGAGAGAGCTGAGGCTTCTGCAGTTTGTGTGAACCCAGAGGCAGCCCAAGGCTTTAGTGCCAGTTTAAGCAACAGAAGACAAAATAAATTTAGGACCAACAAATCCAGAAAACTCTTGAGAACTCTGAATAAGCCAAACCTGACAGATTTTGGAAGAAAGAAGAAGGGTTGGGTCTGGCTGGTGGCCACTTGGAAGACCAGCTGTGAAGAGTGAGTTCTTTGGACTAGAGAAGTCAATGGGAGAGCTTCCTGCAGCAAACCCATCACCAGGCCAGCCAATGCCTGGGCAAACCAGAGGGTGGAGCTAAGGATATTGCAAATGCACCGCTCACAATCCCTGGATCTAGGGGCTCAGTCCTTGCATAGTGCCGACACCTGGTGACCAAATTCAGAACCCATGAATGAAGGCGCCATGGTGCATGAGCACTGGAAGAAGACTGAGATTTAAAAAAAAAAAAAAATTGGGGGAGGTGGGATAGAGGAGCATTCCCCATGTAGTTAACAAGAAAGGTTCATGGTGCCAGATTCCAGAAGGAGCAAAATTAAAGTCCAGGTTAAAAAAAAAAAGCAAAGAACGTGAGGTGAAGTGTTTTCAAAATAGCTCTGTGGGAGGGGATGTCCTGCTAGTCCAGCACACGTCTGCTTGCTTTGTGGAGATGAGTTTCAAGAAGGGGCAGTAAAATGTCGTCTGATTTTTCCAGGTGCTCCTCGTTGACGGTAACGGTGTTCTACATCACAGAGGTAACCCTGCTGCATCGCACTCATCTTTCTTCCTCTTTCTTGTTCATGTTGCTTGAGTAACGAAAAGGACATGAAGGCAGTAGTCTCCAGATACAGGACGTTTACAAACCCCTCAGTATATTAGGGCATTATATTGGGAGGGTGTGACCTGAAGCTGAACAACCCCCTAAAATGTTGCTCTCACAGTGGAAAGTCCAAACTGGCCCTCTTATGGACTCTGAGCTTTCCTTGTTGTGTTTCTTGGTTTGCTCCTTGGTTTCTTCCATTATTCAAAGCAAGCTGCAGTGTGGGATGCAGACTGGTGGCTGACTTCCCTTTTCTGGATGGAGGAGCTCCAGAAGCTGTTTACCTTTTAGGAAATAAGTGTGGTACTGACTCCCACTGCCGTTTCTCACTGCCTGTCTCTTGGGCTTCCTCCTGCAGGCTTTGGGGTGGCCTGTCACCTGGGGGTCCTCACTGGCCTGCCCTGCATCGGCATAGCCAAAAATCTCTTGCAGGTGTCTGGATTGGAGAATGATGAGCTTCACAAGGAGCAGGTAAGAGAGAGGGGGGGGGGGGTAAGAAGGTATGAGTAATTGTGGTAAGCTTCATTCAGCTGCAGGTGTGCCGGGGGACCTGGTTCCCAAGTATTCAATGAGAGAGAAGAACCCAAGGCATTGTCACAAAGGTTCCAGGAGCGTATGGAAGGGCGAGAGTGTCTGATCAAAGCTGGACAGGGGAAATGCTTAGGTACGGTCCCTCTTGTTCATTAAATGGCTGGGTTAGATGCTGATCTGGTAAGAAAGAAGGAGGTGAAACAGGGGGTTTGAAGGTTTGCAGGGTGAGATGAGGTGCATACAAGCAGGGGCGGTGCAGGTCCACTGGTTGATAGCATCATCAGATGGAACCAAGATGCTGGAGCTCTCCCCTAGCTTAAATTCAAATTTTGCTCTTTCAATTGTGTGGGACTTAGAGAGAGAGCCTGCTAGTATGGATTCAGGCTAGTTTGTCTCATCATACTACTATGCTGGTTAGACCTCCTCTCTCTCCTCTCAGATGCTGAAAAGGCTTGTCTGACACATCCAGAGAGCTCCAGCAACCTGCAGCCAACACTTCCTACTCTGCTCAGTCCTGCTTCCACTCTTCCTCCCACTGCCACCTCCCCGGATTTGCTCAGCACTTTTCACGCCTGTTGAGGATAGTTTGTGGTGCCTGCCTCATCCCACTATTCAGACTCCACCCTGAAGGATCAAGAACCTCAGCCAGAGCACCAGAAGGATGATTACCATATATACTCGAATATAAGTTGATCCAAGTATAAGACGAGGCACCTTTTTCCCTCCAAAAAGGATGACTCGAATATAATATTCATGTACCCTGCCCCCTCCCTCTCCTGATAGGCTCTGCACTCAGCCCCCCTCCTTGCCTTGTTCCCTTTTCCCCATATCTCCTGATGTCCTGCAGGCCTCCACTGGGCCTGCCTATGACCTGGTTGGCCAGAACAGGAGGGATCCTTCCTGTCTCGGCAGTCTCTGCCAATTTTTTTTACCTCCCTCCCGCCTCCCCCCGTGTATCTTTTTGAATCCCTGGTGGTCCAGCGGTCTACCAGGCATGAGTGACCTTTCCTCACTCCTGCCCGGCTCTGAGCCACTTGCTGAATGGCTGCCTCTAGTTCTCACAAGTCCTGCGAGAACTCAGGGCAGCCATTCAGCGAGCGGTTCAGCTCCAGGCAGGAATGAGGAAAGGTTGCTCATGCCTGGTACACTGCTGTGCCGCAGGAACTTGTGGCCATTCAGGGAAGGGCTCAGTGTGGGGCAGGAGTACGGAAAGCTGGACCACCAGGGATTCAAAAAGATATGCAGGGGGAAGCGGGAGAGAGGTAAAATGAATTGGCAGAGTCCGCCGGGATAGGAGATGGGTGGGATCCCTCTTGTCTTGGCCAACCCCAGCAGGCCATGCGGTAGCCTGCAACAAGTCGTGGGGGGAGAGGGGAATGACCCAAATATAAACAGAAACCCCCATTTTTGAGCAATCATTTTGGCCCAAAAACCTTGGTTTATATATGAGTATATACGGTAATACACTCACTTTCTCTAAAAACTGGCTGCTGCCTTATAACCATCCTCTATGCAGAGTCCCACAGACGGAAGGAACTTCCAGGCCATCCTGCAGTCCTGTGCTACCACAAAGGATTTTCATGCCCTCTAAGATCTCCAGCTTTCCATCTGGCAATTGCCTCTGTTGGTAGTGGCATCCCAAGATGTCAAATTATGAGGTTCATCCTGCCCTGGGGCACTCGCCCTCAGTTTGCAGTCAACCCAGAAGTTTAAATTGCCCTCCAGGAAATGTCCATAAAATTTTGTACTCGGTCTGCTCAAGAGCTTACAGGGCTTTATGTCAACATCAAAGATTGTAGCTTCTCCACTGTCTCCCCACAGGTCTACCTCAAGCTTTTGACTCCTTACCTCTTGGGGTACTTCCTTTGGTTCCAAGAAGCCTGGCCTTTCATCACCACAGGTCGGTGGGTTCTCTCTTTTGTGTCCCAAGGGTACATGTTGAACATAGAAGATGACGGCAGATAAGGGCCATAGCCCATCAGGTCTGCCCACTCTACTGACCCACCCCCAAGTCTACTATCCTAGGGATCCCACTCCTGGTGACAGGTTCCCTTGGCTTAACCCTCTAAGGGATCCCACATGGGCATCCCATTTGCTCTTAAATTCTTGCATGCTGTTTGCCTCGATCACCTGTACCCGGAGCTCGTTCCAAAGATCAACCACTCTCTTGGTGAAGAAATATTTCCTGGTGTCGCCATGAAATTTCCCGCCCCTGAGTTTGAGCGGATGCCCTCTTGTGGCTGAGGGTCCTTTGAGAAAGAGAATCTCTTCTTCCATCTCGATACGTCTCTCATGGGTCACAGAAACACCCTCCATAGGGGAACCGTGCCTCCCTAAGCATCACATAATCCTGTGAGGACAGGGATTTTAGTCAGATTTAACATAGAAACAAAGAGTATGATGGTAGAAAAGGGCCACCCCCTAAGCACTTCCTCGAAGTGAACCCACATGTTTATCCCATTTATTCTTGAAAGCGAGCACGTTGTTGGCCTCATTCCAACGATCAACCACCTTTTCGGTGAAGAAATGCTTTCTAATGTCCCCATGAAATCTCCCACTCTTGATTTTTAGCAGATGCCCTCTTGTCGTCGTAGGTCCTGTAAGGAAAAAGATATCTTCTTCCATTTCCATACGGCCAGTAACATATTTGAACGTCTCTATCATGTCTCCCCTCTCTCTTTCTTTCTTGTCCTCCCCTCCCTCAAATCCCAAGGCTTTTGTCCCACATTCGACCCAAGGAACCTCAGTCACTTCATCAGAAGAGATAAGCTTAGGATGAACTCCCTGGGCACAATCCATCCTCCTCATTCCCTGGGATACCTGGCTGGCCTTCCTTGTCCTGAAGGACTTTGACACCCCATTGGCTGTTCTCTGCTTCCCCTTCTTTCAGCCTCATTTCCAGTACAGGCTCCTCCCATTTGGACTCTGTGTGCTCCTTTGAAAAGCAAGAGCTGCTACACTTCCATTCTTCTACTGCTAGTTATCACGTATGCAGAAGTGTTCATTTAAGAGACAGTCCCAGCTCAGAAGAGCTTGCAATCTAATCAATAGATAAACAGGACAAGTAGGGGGTTAGGAGTTAAAGGCATTCCTTTTGCAGTTCTTCAGCTGTGAACACATGACAGAAGTATTTATCTTTGTCATCTTCTACACGTTCCTCCGCTTCAGCCTTGAATCTCCCAAGGCCATTTTTGAAACTCTCCTGTCACATTCATTGTTAGTTTAATAATGAATTGATAATGAGTTTGACTGTTGAGCAGACTGTGGATGAATCGTTCAGGTCTTTATCTTCCATCATTCATTCATTCATTCATTTCATTTACAGTACTAGGTTACTAATATATCCAAAAAGTCTTGTCCCTTTTTATCGTGTTGGCTATTTTTTCTTCCATTTGCGTATTTGATTTTGTGGCAACTTGTTACCAGCTTTTCCAGATATTGTTGCTTCTTATTTATGTAACATTATTTATCCCAGGACAAGCAGGCAGCATATTCTTTACGCATGGGTGACGTCACCGACGGAGCCCACGGTACGGACCTTTTTACTAGAAAGTTCTAGTTGGCCGCACCGCGCGTGCGCGAGTGCCTTCCCGCCCGACGGAGGAGAGCGTGGTCCCCAGTTTCTTCGTTTCCGCGGAGCGAAGAAGACGTGCGTTTTTCAACTCCGATTGAAAATCTCTTTTTGCCTTCCCGCTCGCGTTCTTTTTTCGTTTATTTACCTTCGGGTTGCTTTTTTATTTCATTTCCCAAAAAAAAAAAAAAAAAATATTTTCTTTTTGTTTCGTTTTTTGTCTTTGCCCCGGCGGGGCCTGTTGTCACAATCCAGGCCTCGGGGTTTGATTTTGCGGAGGCCGTGTTTCCATTCATGCCCCCGCAGCCCGGTTTTAAGAAGTGCCAGCGGTGTGCACGCCCGATCTCCCTCACTGACCCACACAATTGGTGTTTACAGTGTTTGGGACCTGAGCATCGGGCAGACTCGTGCACCCGCTGTGCCACTCTTAAAAAACGCACTTTGAAGAATCGTCAAATTCAGCAAAGTCTCCTGTTCGGCACCGGCCCGACTATGGACTCGACTTCTTCAACTGCGGCACCATCGAAGTCGGCACCGACCACCTCGACACCGCCTGACATCACATCGGCGCCACCGGCGCCAGGTAAGCCGGCTAAGAAGCCTTCCACCCTTGAGCGCCCTCCCACCTCGGTGGCGACACCGGCTCTTTCGGCTCCACGCCGAACTAAAAAACGCTCCGCTCCGATATCGGTGAGTGCCTCGTCATCGGCCTCCTCATCGCCGGAGCGTAGAGCGGCACCCATGGAACCAAAGCAGAAAAAAGTGGTTCCGGTGCCATCCCTGGATGACCGCATTGCGGCCATCCTCCAGGATAAGTTGCAGGAACAACTCCAAACGCAACTTAAACAGCTCTTGCCCTCTATCCTGGCACCGCTGCTTTCGGTACCAGACCGGCCCGAGCCCCACACCGTCCAACCGGTATCCACACCATCGGTACCTATGGACCCCTCCATGCCCATTCTCTCGGCACCGCATACCCATGCCCATGCCGAGGCCGTCGCTCTGACGACAGCCGATCCTCCTCGGGACCGAGCGGAACACCGGTCTTCCCGCGAACCTGACCGGCACCGTTCTTCCCGGGACCGAGACAGACACAGGTCTTCATCCCCCGGTACCGTCTCGGTACGCTCAGGCAAGTCTCGGTCCAAAGCTCATCATACCGAGCCTTCCACTCCAGTCTCTCGGCACGCACACACCGATGTCAGAGACCCGGACCTCTGGGAGGAATCTCCCCTCGGTACCGAGGAGGATGCATCGTCGTCGGACGAAGAGCCCTCGGCCCCCGATACCACATCTAAACCTGAGCAGTCTTCCTTTTCGAAATTCCTCAGGGAGTTATCGGGGGCCTTATCTTTGCCTCTGGAATCTGATTCCAAGAAATCACAAGCTTTCCTGGAGGCATTAGATTTCGATCAACCCCCTAAGGAGTTTCTCAAGTTACCCGTGCATGACATCCTACGGGAAACTTTTTATAAAAATTGGGAAAATCCATTAACTATCCCTGGGGCACCCCGTAAACTGGACAGCCTTTACCGGGTTATTCCAATCCCGGGATTTGATAAACCCCAGCTGCCCCATGAATCTCTCCTGGTTGAGTCCACTTTAAAAAAGACTCAAGGCTCCAGTGTATATGCCTCTACCCCTCCTGGCAGGGAGGGCAAAACTATGGACAAGTTTGGCAAGCGGCTCTACCAGAATGCCATGCTGGCCAACAGGGCAAACAATTACTCTTTCCACTTTTCATTCTACCTGAAACATCTGGTAATGCAACTCTCCGCCATGCAAAAGTACATGCCGGAGCACAAAGTCCCACTATTCCAGCAGCACATCTCCAGCCTGCTTCAACTTAGAAAATTTATGGTACGCTCCATCTATGACTCCTTTGAGCTTACCTCTCGTGCATCTGCCATCGCTGTGGCCATGCGCCGCCTGGCCTGGCTCAGGGTCTCTGATCTGGATGTCAACCATCAGGACCGACTAGCCAACGCCCCATGTACGGGAGACGAATTGTTCGGAGAGTCTCTGGATACCACCACACAAAAACTCTCCGCCCATGAGACCAGATGGGATACTCTCATCAAACCAAAGAAGAAGACCCCTCCTGCTCGGCCTTACAAACCACAGTCTTCTTACCAGCGCAGGTTCTCCGCTAGGCCGCTTAACCCGCCTTCACAGCAACCTAGGCGGGCTCGCCAGCAACACCATACCCAGGCTCGTGCACAGTCTAATCAACCTGCCAAGCCTCTTCCTCCTGCCAAACCTTCTCAGCCCTTTTGACTCCTCTCTCCAGGGCTTAGCCAGTCTTCCACCCTCATTGCCTCTCCCTCAGCCAATCGGAGGCAGGCTCCACATTTTTCTCAGCCGTTGGGAGGTCATCACATCGGACCAGTGGGTCCTCAACATCATCCGCCACGGCTACTCTCTAAACTTCCAGACTCTTCCACCAGACAATCCTCCCGTAGAGTCTGCTTCTCTTTCGACTCAAACCCCCCTCCTCCTGAGGGAGGTCCAATCCCTCCTTCTCCTCAATGCCATCGAAGAAGTACCTCTGGAACAAAGGGGCCGGGGATTCTACTCCCGTTACTTTCTGGTTCCAAAAAAGACAGGAGACCTTCGTCCCATTCTCGATCTCAGGGACCTCAACAAATGTCTTGTCAAGGAGAAGTTCAGAATGCTCTCCCTTGCCACGCTTTACCCTCATCTCTCTCAGAACGACTGGCTATGTTCCCTGGACCTCAAAGAGGCCTACACTCACATACCAATCAATCCAGCTTCACGTCGCTACCTAAGATTCCAGGTGCACCATCGTCATTATCAGTACAAAGTGCTACCTTTTGGCCTCGCTTCATCACCCAGGGTGTTCACCAAATGCCTCATTGTGGCGGCGGCCTTCCTCAGGTCTCACAACCTCCAGGTGTTTCCCTACTTGGACGATTGGTTGGTGAAAGCACCTACGTCTCCGCTTGTGCTACAAGCCACTCATCAGACCATCTCTCTCCTCCACCTCCTGGGGTTCGAGATCAACTACCCCAAGTCGCATCTGCTTCCCACACAACGCCTTCAGTTTATTGGAGCAGTTCTCGACACCACACTAATGAGGGCGTTTCTCCCCTCCGACCGTCAGCGGAACCTGCTCCGCCTGTGTCGTCAGGTGCTCCTTCATCACTCCATTTCTGCCAGACAGATGATGGTCCTCCTGGGCCACATGGCCTCGACGGTGCATGTGCTTCCCCTGGCACGACTCCACCTCAGGACACCTCAATGGACTCTGGCCAGCCAATGGTCGCAGACCTCGAATCTTCTTTCTCATCCCATCTCTGTGACATCGTCTCTTCAGCAATCTCTACAATGGTGGTTGAACTCCTCAAATCTTTCCAGGGGCCTTCTTTTTCATCTGCCCCCGCATTCCATGACCATCACCACGGATGCCTCCCCTTATGCATGGGGAGCTCACCTGGGAGACCTACGCACCCAAGGTCTTTGGACCCCGCAGGAGCGTCTTCATCACATCAATTTCCTGGAACTACGAGCCATGTTCTATGCCCTCAAGGCCTTCCAGCACCTCCTTTGCCCTCAGGTTCTGCTCCTGTGCACGGACAACCAAGTTGCCATGTACTACATCAACAAACAGGGCGGCACCGGATCTCACCTCCTTTGTCAGGAGGCTCTTCGCATTTGGACCTGGGCCACGGCCCGCAACCTCTTTCTCAAGGCTGTCTACATCCAGGGCGAACAGAACTCCCTGGCCGACAATCTGAGCCGCATCCTTCAACCTCACGAGTGGACTTTGGATCCTCCCACGCTCCACTCCATCTTTGCTCGCTGGGGCACTCCGCAGGTGGACCTATTCGCAGCTCCTCACAACCATCAGCTGCCCCAGTTCTGCTCCAGACTCTTCTCTCCTCATCGTCTGGCCCCGGATGCATTCCTTCTCGACTGGGCGGATCGGTTCCTCTATGCCTTTCCTCCTCTACCTCTGATGTTGCGGACTTTATCCAAGCTCCGCAGGGACGGAGCCACCATGATTCTCATAGCGCCCCGGTGGCCTCGTCAACACTGGTTCTCCCTCCTGCTTCAGCTCAGCTCCAGGGATCCCATTCCTCTGCCTGTGTTTCCTACTCTACTTACACAGCAACATCAGTCTCTACTACATCCCAATCTGTCCTCGCTCCACCTGACAGCTTGGTTTCTCTCGGGCTGACCTCTTCAGGACATCTGTCTCAGCCTGTCCGTCTCATTTTGGACGCCTCCAGGAAACCGACCACCCTTCAATGTTACCATCAGAAGTGGACCAGGTTCTCCTCTTGGTGCCTACGTCATCATCACAATCCCACCTCTTTAGCGGTGGAAACTGTTCTGGACTACTTGCTCTCCCTGTCCAACGCAGGCCTCAAGTCTACCTCTATCAGAGTCCATCTCAGTGCCATCACGGCTTTTCATGAACCTGTCTTAGGAAAACCTCTCACAGCTCACCCTCTGGTTTCCCGATTCATGAGGGGCCTCTTCAACATCAAACCACCTCTGAAGCCTCCCCCGGTCGTCTGGGACCTGAATGTGGTTTTATCTGCCCTCATGAAACCTCCCTTTGAGCCGCTTGCCACAACTTCGCTCAAATTTCTGACATGGAAGGTTCTTTTCCTCATTGCCATCACCTCGGCCAGGAGGGATAGTGAGCTTCATGCACTGGTTGCCGATCCACCGTTCACTATTTTTCACCATGACAAGGTGGTTCTGCGCACCCATCCAAAGTTCCTTCCAAAGGTGGTCTCAGCTTTTCACCTCAACCAGTCCATTGTGTTGCCTGTTTTCTTTCCGAAACCTCATTCACATCCCGGAGAACAGGCATTGCACAGCCTTGACTGCAAGCGTGCCCTGGCTTACTATCTTGATCGTACAAGGGCTCACCGCTTGTCCCCTCAGCTCTTCCTGACCTTCGACCCAAATCGTTTGGGTCGACCGGTCTCTAAACGGACGCTATCCAACTGGCTTGCAGCTTGCATCGCGTTCTGTTACGCTCGGGCCGGTCTGTCACTAGACGGCGCTGTCACGGCCCACAGGGTAAGAGCTATGGCCGCTTCTGTTGCTTTCCTCCGTTCCACACCCATTGAGGAAATCTGCAAGGCGGCCACCTGGTCCTCAGTTCACACATTCACTACTCACTACTGTCTGGATGCTTTCTCCAGACGGGATGGGCACTTCGGCCAATCTGTACTTCAGAATTTATTTTCCTAATGGCCAACCATCCCTCCTCCCTCTTTGTTAGCTTGGAGGTCACCCATGCGTAAAGAATATGCTGCCTGCTTGTCCTGGGATAAAGCACAGTTACTTACCGTAACAGGTGTTATCCAGGGACAGCAGGCAGATATTCTTACGTCCCTCCCTCCTCCCCGGGTTGGCTTCTTAGCTGGCTTATACTAACTGGGGACCACGCTCTCCTCCGTCGGGCGGGAAGGCACTCGCGCACGCGCGGTGCGGCCAACTAGAACTTTCTAGTAAAAAGGTCCGTACCGTGGGCTCCGTCGGTGACGTCACCCATGCGTAAAGAATATCTGCCTGCTGTCCCTGGATAACACCTGTTACGGTAAGTAACTGTGCTATCCTGCACATCCCAAAATCTTCTTGCTGTGCCGCATTTCAATGTTAAAATGACAGTGATTTACAAAATCAATCTCTATAGAAAGGAAGGGAATGCCAGTCAACTAATGGGAAAAGCCAACATGGGCAGATGGTGGTTTGCTAGGAGCAGAATTTATACGGTTACAGATATACCGTATATGTTGCTAGAATGTGCCAGAACTAACTTGCTGAAAGTGTTGATGATTTCTTGGGGAGGGGATTAAGGCAATCGGAGGTAATGAATTGATATCCCAGATATGCTTGCTTCATTAAGAAATCAAAGAGATAGGAAGCGTCGGTGTTCTCAAGAGTTCGAGTAAAAGAATCAAATGAATTTAACTTGGACATTATACTGTAACGTGAAAAAGGGGGAACCATGGTTGCAGATAGTGAACAGAAGGGGGGAGATGTTAGGAGCATTAAGGCTGCTGAAAGTGGGGGGGACCCAAGTCTTGTACCATGTAAGAAAAAAAACCTGTAAACAGGAGTGGGGGTCCTTAGCACGAGGGATTCTTGGGTTGAGGGGATAGGTTGTGAGCCACGTGGACAGGATTTGATGGACAGGAAAACTATGTTCAGAAAGAATATAAGCTGATGCTGAAAAAGGGAAGGGTGTAGCTGCCCTTCTTGCTGCATTAATGTGAGCGTTTGAACAGTTGTGAATGAAGGTTCCTAGTGGCAGATTCCAAGATGCCGGACTCCGGATCAGTGAATGGAATCGGGACCCTCCTTATGTGTGGAAATAAGACTGCGGGACTTAAAGGGAAAGTGAGCTGTGACATTGGTGGAGGAGGAGATGAAATGAAATCGGACAAAGAGCAGACGAACACATTTCAGTCTGCATCAACTTTTGGGTTGTGGTTTGTTTTGTTTTTTTAATGTTCTGCCACATCACATCCATTTAGATTTGGTTTACAGTCTCTGAAACTGGCAGAGAATTCTCTGGTCAATGTACTGACCGTTAGGGAAAGGGACGGGGACTTGTAGACCGCCTTTTTTTTGTAGTTTTACAACTATACTCAAAGTGGTTTACATACAGGCACTTGAAGCACTTTCCCTACCTGTCCCAGTGGGCTCTAATGTACCTGGAGCAATGGGGGGATTAAGTGACTGGCTTAGTGTGTTTGAACCCACAATCTCGGGGTGCCGAGGCTGTAGCTCTAAACACTTTGCCACACTCTCCTTGTGGCAGTGAGCTGCAAAAAGTAGGAACAGTTCAAGAGAAGGATGTAGAACGGGAGGTATCCAACCAGATCCTCGTAAAAGATGGAACCCCCCAGGAGGTTGGTCCATGAAGGAGCAGATGCGTATGGAATAGTTAAGAGAGATAATCCAGCAAACCTGAGTAGTGAACCCTATGTGGAAGCAAAAGAAGTTTAAATTGAATTCTGTACTGAACTGGAAGCCAGACCTCTTTGCCCCATAAATTACCTGTGGAAGGTGTTATAAGTGGATGGAGAGGGAGCTGGCAAGCAATGAATTAGAAAAAAACCCAGTCATTCGACATAACCTTTGAAAGCATTGGCTTCTTTTACTGGAGCATTTAAATGAAAGGAAAGCTGCGTTTGTGTAATGACAGAACTACCTCACTTTCTGGAAGAGACTGAAAACGTACCTATTTGATAAATTCCTTTCAGCTCCATGACAATGTAACCGTCCTCCAGAACATGATAGAACTACTACTCTTCAATGTGTTGTAACATTTTCCCCTGTTATAACAGTGTAACCATTTCCCCATGATGCTGCAAGGGCCTCTTTTACCTTGGACATCGTCTTGAACTTGTATTGAATAAGTGCGATTAAGAAATTCTGATTAGATGTATTGAGGTGTACTTGAAGCTATGTTTTTTGTTTGTTTGTATTGTATTTGTACTTTTGAACTTTAGAGCAGCAGACAAAGCAAAAAATGTTAGGTCTTATCTTCAAAGCATCACGCCGGGCGTCCTGTGCTTTCTTGTTACAGATCCGAAACTTGCAGACGGGCGGAGACACTTTTCCTTTGGTGGAGAGTTCAGGGAAAGTCCTAGGAATGGTAAGTTTCCTATGAAGTGCTTGAATGCAGTGTGTCAGGCAAAGCTGGTATAAAATTAGCTTACAATGTATTTCAGGAATCCTGTCCTTGTGAGGTCCCATCCCAAAGATCTTACTGCTGAACGTCAATCTGGGGAGGGTAATTAACCTTGGCCATGAGTTGGGCTGAACCCTGAGCATCCAGATTCTGCCTCTAATACTTAGCCACACCATGCACAGTCCCCAGAGCAGAGAGCAGCCCGGGTTAAAGTCCTAAAGCAGTGGTAGATATAAGCTGATCTCATATCAGCTCTTCTATGGCTAGCGCTGTTCTCGCAGGTGCATCTGTCCTGACACGGGCAGAGCCCCTGATTCTGCGAGCCCCTCGCTGACCCTCTCTGTCCCTTCTGGCAGGCTTTGAGGAGCTGTGACAAGAGCACCAAACCCATCTATATCTCTGTGGGGCACAAGATGAGCTTGGAGTCTGCCGTGCGCTTAATCCATTCCTGTTGTAGATACCGAGTCCCAGAGCCCATCCGCCAGGTGAGATGAGCCCTACATAAAGGAGTGTGGCTCTTCAATTGGTCTAGCTTCATACAGTTTTTGACTACTTTTGAAGGCCAGACTCGGTGAAATGCTCTTATGTTCTGTTGTCATCTTTGGCTCACACTGTTCTGACCTGAGGAAGAAGGTTTGGGCCTTTGAAATCGGGACAAAAAATGTATGAAGTTCGTCTAATAAAATACAAAAAAGATTATTTATTTCTATTTATTAACCCTATGTGAGTGGGTAAAGAGAGGAAGAGACGATATACGGGGGGGTTCTGTGTGGTTATAATCACAGTTGTTTACAGATTTTACACAGGTACTTAATTTTGTACGTGGGGCAATTAAGTGTTAAGTGACTTGCCCAGAGTCACAAGGAGCTGCAGTGGGAATCGAACTCACAACCTCAGGATGCTGAGGCAGTGCGCTCCTCCAAGTGGTATTACTTCAAGCAGCCACAGGGGGGCAGAACTGGATTGTGTTTGATAATATTTGCAGCTGCTTGTTGGACTGGTTACTAGAATGAAATGTGGTTTATTTTAAAATTACAAAACAAAAAGATACAGGTTCTACACGCAATTGGATTGGTATTGAACAAGAGGAAAAGACCTCAGAAGCCTGCACCATAAAGAATATTTAATTCTACAATGGTTACTCGGCAGGACAGGTTCTCTATCATTGGTCTCACAAACCTTTTATGACCGATTAGCAAAAAACTTTTTAGTCGTGTATTCAACACATCTCACTTTTTAATCGGTAATATGAACAAAAATGTAATGCACTTATCTGAGTTGGTGATAAGAGCCCGACGGGACCCGTTTCGCCAGATTATTGGCTTCGTCGGGGGACTTTTTGATAGCTAAAAAGCAAAAAGAAAAGAAAAGACAAGTGCTATAACTTTCAATCAAATAAATATACAACAATTGTCTCAATATTTCTGCGAAATAGTACTCACTGCATTCAGTCTGAACTAGCACATCAAAAAATGTTGTCTACATTTAAGAGGTTCTAATCCATTTCAGTTCCACAGTTATTTTAAAATTAAACAAATGGCAATAATTGATGAGCTTTTGAAAATTGTTCCGCTTGACTTGTCATTTGTATACATTAAGGGCCTCATTTTACAGAGATGGGAGCTGAGAAGCTCAGCAGAGTCTTTTTCTAAATACCTGCAGGAATGTTCTGTATTTCCAGGCCATACGCAGTGAGTGCAGCCATTTCTCAAATATACACCTGGGAAAAGTGAATCTCACGAACTGGGCATCTTCCATTCATAACTGCCCCACTTTACAAGTAAGGGAGCCGCAGTTTTAACTCTTTCACCTTTAAGGTGGAAATAAACTGCACAGGATTCAGGAAAATGACCTCCCCCCAAATCCTTTAGTAAAACCTGGCTGAAATGAACAGTATTTACAAACTTCTGCACCCTTTGAGTAGGTGTATTTTTCCCCTACAAATGTATTACCTTAGTAAAATGGGGATTTCCTGTGTATTTTGCCTCCCCCGTGGAATCCACGTGTGGTTCTGCATAACGGCAATAGCCATGAGTTCAATGCGGTTAACAAAAGATTAATACGAAAGAGAAACCCAAAGAATGTTATATGAGGACATCTAATTAATCAAAAATGTATTGAAGAGAGAGGTTTTCCACAACTTTCTAAAATGTTCGTAACAGTAGTGAGAAATCGTTATCATAGTACCCCGCCTGATAAGTAGGAGTGTGTTTGTGATATTTCTTCCATTCTGGTTGTGCTTAGGATTTACGCCTGAAGATTTCGCTGCTTACGTAGGAGAAGCTGCTGATAATAGTTCTGACCACATCAGTGGCACATCCGTGGATGTAGTGTTATACAATACAGTGGAACCTTGGTTTACAAGCGTAATCATTCCAGAAGCATGCTCGTAAACCAAATTGCTCGTATATCAAAGGAAGTAAGGGAAACTCGCTTGATTGGTTCCACCTCCCCCCTCCACGAGGCCACTGGCGCTGCTCCACCACCCTCATCCCCGCTCGAACTGGCATCTCTCCCCCCTGCAAACACGCCCCCGAACTGGCATAACCCCACCCCCCCGCTTGAACCGGCATTGCTCCTGCCTGCGAATGCCCCCCCCCCCCGAGAACCAGTATCGCAACCCCATGCTGGAAGCAGCATCCCCCGTCTACCCAAACAAGCCCCTTACCCCATCTGGCACCGGCACGCAGCACCAACCCACAGGACATGTCGGTGCCAATGAATGAAGATCCCGCCTCTTGCCCTGTGGGTTGGTGCTGCCTGCCGGTGCCAGATGGGGTAAGAGGCTTGTTTGGACAGGCGGGGGATGCCGCTTCCAGCAGGGGCTGTGCTGCCGGTTCACGGGTGGGGGGCGTTTGCGGGGGGGAGGTGCTTGCAAATCTAGTCAACACTTGGTTTGCAAGTCACAATTTGCTTGTCTTGCAAAACACTCGCAAACCCCGTTACTCACAAACCGAGGTTTGACTGTATGCTGTTATAATCCATCAGGATAACCTTTTATAACTTGCACTTTCCAGTTCCAGTCGCATTTCTTCCCTGATTTTGTTGCAAATGCATTAGAGGTTTGTTCTTGGTCCTGGGACAGCTGATTTTAGGTAGAAAATATTGGAGGTAGCCTTTAAAAAATGTTTGTTAGTTTTTTTTCTGAAATCAGGTGGGAATCCACAAAAGAAAAGAATCTTCTGATGTTGGTATTAAAGGCCAGTCCCTGCCCGGGACAGCAGTGATAATCTCAGGGATTTAGCTGAGTTTAAATCTCCTTGTTCAGTTCTTATACTATAGATAAACTGCTTAAGGTATTGATTCTAAGATGCCTCGCCAGAAAGCACGGTGCTGAGAGTCACCAGAAGTGAGGTTCCAGCCTCCTTAGCAAATAATTATTTTAGAAAGCAACCCCGGATCTTTCTTTTGTTTGGGGGATTACAGCTGTCCTTTGTTTTTATTCCTTGTTGTCAATGCAATCGCTGTCATGGGCTTGGAATAGACAATTCTGTGTTACAGGCTGGGCTGTGGAGGAAATAAACCAGACTTCCAACTCTTGGCTCCAGCTCCTCCCTGCGCCCTGTCTCTTTCTTCCTTTCTTTCTGTCTCTCTCCCTCCCACTGTCTTATCTTTCTTTCTGTCTCTCCCCCTCTTTTTTTCAATTTTTCTCTCTCTCTCTCTCCCTGCCCAGACCCTCACTGAAGCTGCTTTCCACCTGTGCCAGCTAAGGGATCCCTCGCCCTTTCCTCAATCCAGCTGTGGCCAGCTGCCCGCACACACCTGCCCAGCTACACAACAGGCAAACATGTCCTGTCTCCCCTCCGGACCTCGTTCGCTCACCCTTGGTGCTGGATCGCTGCCTGATGCTGCTCCACAGGAAGCTCGCAAATTTCTGGGCCATGGCAAGCTGAACTGAGCCCCAGCGCGCACTTCCGCACTCCTCCGCGCTTTCATTTTCTCCAGGATGGGGCGTGGGGGAGGGCTCCTTTAGCCCTCACTTGCTGAGGTGGTGGAGGCCTACCCCATCCATGTACTCTCTCTCTCCTACCTGCCTGTCTAGCTGGGGTCCGCTCACATTCCCGCTGTCTTCTGACTCATTCCCTGGACCCACTTCTGCTCTTCCCAGACTGCTGCCTCACTTTCAGCGCTGCCAGGAGCCCCCGAGAGATCGCTGTAGAACTGCGATTAAACTTCCTGTATGCTCTCGGATCGCAACACCCACCTCATGCTTCCACATGGGGCGGTCCTCCCTCTCCCCCCCCTCCTTGGTAGGCCGGTCGTCACTGGATCCGGCCTTGCAGCGTCACCGAAGGAGGGCAATGGTGAAACCGCCGCTAGCAGAGTTCCACTCTACTGCGCATGCGGCGGCACGGAACATGGAGATTAAAGTGTGCAAGCGCGCTAAGGGTTTTATTATAGCGGATGATAGTTGTTTGTTTTATGTGGTTTTTTTGGCAAATCTTGATCAAAAAGAGGACTGGGCAAAATTGTCTTAAAGAATAGAAACAAGACTTTACAACTGAATGACTCCGAAATATCTGAATCGGCTAAGCAACAGCCAAGAGACTCTTCTTTTTCATGTGGTATCAATGTGCTGTCTCTTTAATTGGCCCACTTTCCCTTTTTCAATTGTTCTAGTATTGAGTTGTATAGGTGATATTTCAAATAAACTGAATCTGAACCTGGAGTATCTAATTTATCTTGTGCAAGTATTTAGGAAAGTGAGTAGGGTGGCCTGCCACGCCAACTATTGGCCAAACTCTTTGATTGCCCCCAACCCAGGGCTGCCTCTGGTTCTGTGGGGACCAAACACAATGATCAGTCCCACGGCTTTTTGTCCTGACTGGCACAGGCATCTCTGCAATTGGGGGTTTGTGTGTTTCCAGGTCTGTGAGATAATGTGTTGGCAGGACTGTGTCCCTTGTAATGATGCTGCTCAGAATTTCTTGTTAGAGCTGCTTTATTGTTTTCTCTCTCTTTTTCCTCCCTTCCCTTCTTCAGCAGTTTTCTATATCTTCCTTGCACCACTCCCTCTCTCAGCATTACCCAGTGAGAGAGAGACACCATTAGCTAATTGAGTCCACTGAGCTTGTAATTGCCCTGTGGCTTATGGGGTCAGTGTGTAGCATTAGCCGATCCCAGCACCCCCCTCTGTGGCTTCACACAGCAGACCTAATGTCTGCAGCGGGGGGTAAATAATGTAGTCATCAGTTTTTCTTCTCTGTTGGAAAGGTCATAGGGTCCCTCTTTGTACAGCCACAGGAAAGGCTCTGTTTAAGTGGTAGAGGTTTTTAAATCCCCAAAACAAGCTGCCTGCCTGAAGTGCGCTGGAGCCCCAGTGCCAGGAAGACAAAGGCTGAATTAATATCTTTTGCTTACTGGCTGTTTCTTTTCCATTCCAGGCTGATATCCGTTCCAGAGCCTACATCCGTCAAAATTTCCCCCACCTCAGCTGATGGCTTTCCCAGCTCTGGCAGAGAGAGAGGGGGGACTGTACTGATGCTTGTTAGCTGGGCTCTGTCTGTACTGTAGCTCCTCAAAATGACAGTAACCCTGAGCCCCGCAGGGCAGGACTGAGCCATGACAGCTGTGGGCGACTGAGTCGCACTTCTTGAAGATCAGAGCTTCTGCAGGTCCAGCTTGAAGTCCATCGAGACAGCCGTGTGGGGCTCTGTCTTCTAGAAGAGCAGAGGCATGCTATATGTCAGCCCAGACTTGATCAATCTGACACCCAGTCCCCAATCCCTTGGCACCATGCAGTTTTCCCAGTGTCACCAAATAAATATATACAGTTGTCATCGGTGAGGCTGGGAGGATTCTGAATTATTGATGCAAGGAGCGGGGTTTTGGCATGGTTCCTGGAAGTAGGAATGGGGGAGGAAGGAGAAATGTCAAGTTTTTAGGACAGGCCTCCATGACCAAAGGGGCCTCTGATGGAGCTGTACAGCTGGCGATCTCCGGTGTTTACATCTGAGCCCTGAACCAAACGTCTCTGATCTCAGCCTCAACTCTTTGTCTTCTGTCACTCCTATTCTGTAGTTCTACTGCTGTTTTGAAGACTCTCGTGTCTGGCTCTTATTTTAATTTTTTATACATTTGAAAAATGAAAACAAATTTGTGACTTTCTCCCTTGTCTTTTTTGGTAGAGTGGGATAGGATCCTGCAAAGGGGTGATATTCTGTAAGCGTTGCTTTAGGTACCTTGATTGCTTTAATCAGCACAGTATTTGGCCACGTCAATTAAAACCAATTAAAAACTCATTTTAAAAAAGTAGGCGCCTATATACAATGCCTATTCGGACCCCTTTTACAAAACTGTAGTACAGTTTATAGCGTTGGCTGCGGCGATAACAGCTCTGATGCTCATAGGAATTCTATGAGCGCCACAGATGGTACTAAAAACCGTGCTACGGTTTTATAAAAGGTGGGGGGGATAAATTAGCAAAGATTCTTAAAAAATTGCTGCTGGTCTTGCTCCAAGGAACCTAGTACAGAATTTCATCTCCTCTTCTCAAGCCCAAAATGTTCAATCATACTGGAATACGAGTTGCATTAACATTTGGGCTATACCAGGGGTGTCAAAGCATTGAAAGCAGTGCATGCAAATAGATCTCATGCATATTCATTGGGGAAATCCTGAAAACCCGACTGGGCTATACAGAAAATTATATTACGCTCCTCAAATCTGGGTTCTGGCATCCACCCAATGTTTGCCAAACTATCACCTTGTTTCAGATCGGTGGTGGAACTACCTGTGATCTATAAGGAAATCCAAGGAAGTTATGGTGATTAAATATCACACCGTTTCCAGTTTTCAAAAATCATGAGAACCACTGGACTAATATTGCAATTCAATGTTCTCCAATCTATTCCATTCTTGCTTCATCCATTTGACTTGACATAGCTTGCATGTCTAAAAACCTTTATGTACAATGATGTTCTTTACATTTTGTTATATACACGTATTCAAAAACTTCAATAGAATGTATTGGGGGGAAAAAGTGAGTGCTGGAATTGCACCTATCAGCGCCTAAGATCAAAGTAGGCGGAGTTAGGGGGTGGAGATGACCTTGGGAGCTGCTAGGCCTTCATTACTGACGCCAATAGTGGCAGTTCTGTTAGTGGCACCTAAGTGTGATTGACAGGTGACTGCTGCTGTTTTTGTGGGCACCGTCTGATTTTGGCACTGTTTACAGAATTTGGGCCAAAATGTCTTCTTGCTTTCCTGTTGATCGCATCATCTCCCTTGAAATTCATGGGTCTCTGTGGTGGGATGGAATGAGTAAAATCCAACTCGTTTGTTTCATTCTTTCAAAAAGTACAAAGACTAGGGATATTCCATGAGGTCACTTAGTAATTCATAGAAACATGATGGCAGATAATGGCCAAACGGCCCATCCATGGTCGCTATTATCTCTTCCTTTCTCTAGGAGATCCCACGTGCCTATCCCAGGCTTTCTTGAATTCAGATACAGTCTCTGTTCCACCACCTCTTCCGGGAGACTGCGTCATGCATCTACCACCCTTTCTGTAAAAAAATTGCCTCTTCACTTCATCCTATGCCTTCTCATTCCAGAGCTTTCTTTCAAATGAAAGAACCTTGACGCATGTGCATTTACACCAGATAGGTATTTAAATGTCTCTATCATATCTCCCCTTTCCTGCCTTTCCTCCAAAGTATACAGATTGAGATCTTTAAGTCTGTCCCCTCACGCCTTATGACGAAGACCACGCACCATTTTAGTAGCCTTCTTCTGGACCAGGGGTAGACAGTTCCAGTCCTCGAGAGCCACAGGCAAGTCAGATTTTCTGGATATCCACAATAAATATGTATGAGATGGATTTGCATGCACAGCTTCCTTGAGATGCAAATCTATCTCATGCATATTTATTGTGGAGATCCTGAAAACCTGACCTGCCTGTACCTCTCGAGGACCAGAATTGCCTACCCCTGCTCTGGACCAACTTCATCCTTTTTATATCTTTTTGAAGGTTGGTCTCCTGAACTGTACATAATATCCTAAATTAGGTCTCACCAGAGTCTTATACAGGGGCATCAATACCTCCTTTTTCTTACTGGCCATATCTCTCCCTATGCAACCTAGTATCCTTCTAGCTTTTGTCATCACCTTTTCAACCTGTTTGGCCACCTTAAGATGATCACATACAATCACACCCAAGTCCCGCTCTTCTGTCATGCGCATAAGTTCTTCACCCCCTAAACTGTACCATTCCTTTGGGTTTTTGCAGCCCAAATGTATGGCCTTACATTTCTTAGCATTAAATTTTAGCTGACATTCTTCAAGCTTCGCTAGGTCTTTCTTGATGTTATTGACACCATCCAGGATGTCTACTGTATTGCATATATTGGTATTCTTGAGGGAGGGGTTTTTAATTTGTTAAGGGTTGATGAACTGTTTCTGATAGTTTATAAGTGCTTAATTTTCAGATGTATGACAAGCATACTATATTGCACTTTTGTAAGAACTGAAAATTTAATAAAGAATAAAAAAAAAAAAAAAAAGAACAGGCCCAAGAACCATTCTTAAGGTACACCACTGGTAACATCTCTTTCCTCAGAGTGATCTCCATTGACCACTACCCTTTGTTGTCTTCCACTCAACCGGTTCCTGACCCAGCCCGTCACTTTGGGGCCCATCCCGAGGGCACTCAGTTTATTTATTAGATGGCTGTGTGGAACACTGTCAAAGGCTTTGATAAAATCTAAATACATCACATCTGGCGCACTCCCTCTATCCAATTGTACGGTGACCCAGTCAAAGAAATTGATCAGATTTGTCTGACCAAACCTACCTCTAATGAATCCACGTTGCCTCTGGTCCTTCAAGCCACCGGATTCCAGAAACTTCATTTAAAACAATTAGGATGAAATGTTTTTCATGTGACACACATTAAGCGTGTAACTCATAGGTAGAGGAACTAGTAACAGCAGTTTTGACAAATTCCTGGAAGTGAGCACCATAATCAGGAAAGTCGGGAATCTTGCTCCTGGTTTGAGACCTGGATTGGGTACTGTTGGAAACAGGATCCTGGGCCTGATGGACCTTTGGTTTTATCTAGTGTGGCTCTTCTAGGTCTTCCTTCTATTCACCATTTAAAGAACGAAAGAGGGGCTTCTTCATTTCTAAAGGAAGGATTTCCTATGACAAGGAATTGTATTGCTTCTGCCTTAATACTTTTGGAGCAAATAATAAACCCTGAGCCAAACTGATTCATGGATGTGGGTTGACTTGTCTATTGTGTACTTAGATATGTATTTATGTATTTAATTTATAATCCGCCTAAAAAACCTAAGCGGTTCCCAGTAAAACATACATTACAACCATAATAGACAAAATCAATAAAATTATCCTACTCGGGTAGCTCTTAACATCAACTGAATAACTTACAAGATTGCTTTGTTAATATTTAAAACCCTTAAAGGAACCGTCCTTCATAGATAAAATTCTTATTCCGTATGAATCTTTTTTTATAATTCTTTATTCATTTTATAATTTACATCAAGTACAACAATATTGATATTAACATTGTAACACAGATAATACACTTGAGATTTTACAATTAATCTTTATCAAATTAAGTTTATCCCACTCCCTCCCATAATTTTATATTTCATAAAATCATTTTCTTCAATAATAAAATCCCCCCTCCCCCCGCCCTGTTTTTCATTTGTACTAAACAGGGAAGAAAAATATATACGTATTCTTTACAATAGTCTGATAATGGCCTCCACACATCCTGAAATTTATTAAAATTCCCTTTTTGAATGGCTAATGTTCTTTCCATTTTATAAATATGGCATACTGAATTCCACCTAAAACTAAAGTTCAGTCTATTCCAACTTTTCCAATTATGTGTTATTTGTTGTATGGCAACTCCTGTCAAAATGAGCAAAAGTTTATTATTATTAGAGGATATTTGGTTCTTGGCCCTCATCGCCATGCCAAATAATAAGCAATTTATCTGGCTCCAAATTGATTTCCAAAATTCCATAATAATTGGACAATGGAACAATAAATGGTCTAAAGTCCCTGCTTTAAGATGACAATCCCAGCATCTATCAGACTTAGAGCTATCTAATTTTTGTAAACGAACAGGGGTCCAGAAGGCTGTATGCAACAGGAAGAACCATGTTTGTCTCATAGACGCAGCCATTGTCCATCTCATCCTCCCAGACCAAATGCGTGGCCGTATGAATCTAACAGATCCTGAAGATCTTCCAGCCTCTCGCCGGACAATATTCTCAATAACTGCACCCACAATCTGGAATGCCTTACCAACTCAACCTAAAGGAGCCTTAAAAAGGTTTTTGTTCAAAGACGCTTTTGAATATTAAATTCTCCACTCTCTTTTCAACGGTTCCAGTGACTTAAATTTTCTCCCATTTACGTTCTCTTTTCTACAGCCCTTTCGTTTAATGTATGGTGTACGGGGACAAACTTAAAGATCTCAATCTGTATACTTTGTAGGAAAGGCAAGAGAGACGTTTAAATACCCACGTGGCGTAAATGCGCATGAGTCGAGTCTCATTTGAAAGGAAATTCTGCAATGAGGGGGCATAGGATGAAGTTAAGAGGTGATGGGCTCCGGTGTAATCTAAGCCAATACTTTTGTACAGAAAGGGTGGTAGATGCATGGAACAGTCTCCTGGAAGAGGTGGTGGAGACAGAGACAGAGACTGTGTCTGAATTCTAGTGGGCCTGGGATAGGCATGTGGGATCTCTCGGAGAAAGAGATAATGGTTACTGCGGATGGGCAGACTAGATGGTCCATTTGGCCTGATAATGGCTACTGCAGATGGGCAGACTGGATGGGCCATTTGGCCTTTATCTGCCATCAGGTTTCTATGTATTATTATATGTCCATCTATACATTTTTCATTTGTAAATATTAGCTTGTTTTAATTTGTCTTTCCCCTTTATTATTAATTTTGTAAAACGCTAAATATTTGATAGGTGTTTAATCAAATTTCTAAATAAACTTGGAAACATGTTTTCTGTGCCATAGTAAGGGGGAGTGGCACCCCCTTCCCTTCCCCCATTCATCGCCACATGCAACAACCTCAACGTGCTCCTCGCATCCCTGTCCTCTATCCCGCTGACGTCACTTCCGTGTTTCATGCGTAGGAAGTGACGTCAGCGGGAGAGACAACAGGATCGCGAGGCACACGTTGAAGTTCTTTTTGCTCGCAGCAGTGAACAGCTAGAGGTACGGGGGAAGGGGTGGGCGTGCAGCAGGGGGCATCGGGGAGGCAGAGATGAGGGCGGGGAGGGGCACTCTGACCCTCGCTGTGTCACATTCTGATTATTCCTGAGACACCATTCCACAAAAGTGGTCTTGGAACGGACAAAGAGGATTTTATATGTCTAATAACATTCCATTTTCTGGTCTATATAAGGTGTAAAGTAGTCCTGGTGCAGGACCTTAAATTCCTTGTTGGACTATCTTCAAAATTTCAAACTGTAAATGGTCATATACCAGCAACCAGTGAAGTTTTTTTTAAAAATTGGGAGTGATGTGTTCAAATTGTGATGTCCCCATTAAAATCCAGCCTGCTGAAGCAATCCTAAATAGATACTGTTACAATAGTCAAGTTTTGCTAGAACCTTGCCTTTTAGGACTTGTCTAAAATCCCAGCCACTCGAAACAATTCTCAGTTGAGAAAATAAGCCAACTGCAGCACTCTCGAATCACCCCTAAGGCCATGATGCTAGGAGCTGCCTGTTCTTACCGCCAGTGGCGTAGCGAGGATAGGAGATGCCTCCCCCATGCTCGCCTCCCTGCCCCCCTTCTCCTTTCATGCCAACCCCCCTCCACGACACACTTACACCCTCCCCACCTCTTTAAATCTTCACCAACGCAAACAACTTTGCACTGGCTTTCCCTCTGATGTCACTTCCTGGCCCCACGGCCCGGAAGTGATTTGAGTAAGCAACAGGCTAGAGTAGTTGTTTGCACTGGCAAAGATTTTAAAGAGGTATGGGGGTTGGGGAAGGGAGAGCAGAAGCGTGGCATGGGGGGGGGGCAGAGAGATGTCAGCGCCCCCTCCGAAGATGGCACCCGGGGTGGTCTACCTCCCCTCACCCCATCCCCTTACTGCACTACTGCTTACATCCTTGATGGAATTGCCTGTGATACCCTATGTTTCAGGACTGAGGATGCTGATCACTACTAATTCAAGCATAAATCACGTCTTACAAATTCATGTTGTGTGCCTGGAGATAGTCTGCAGTTTAAATAATGAGTTGATCTTTTCTAAAGAAAATTTGTAAGCCCACTAGTGTGCAAAAGAAAAGGTAATAAACGGTACTGAGCAAAAGCCTGTGACACTTAAGGGTTTGGATGCAAGATTAAATGCTAATCAATACTTTACATGTCCCCATGGATGCCGATATTGTCTTGTCTAAAGGAAGCCCTGGGCGCTCTTTGGAGCAGATCTTTATGATGTGTTGTACTCCTGATGAATATCCTGGAAGGGACTGAGTCTGTACGAGACGGGGGAACAGGAGGACTCCCTTCAGCTGGCCTGCTTGTCTATGCCCTCCTTGAAGGTTACGTCTGTATAGTTGGCTTTTCTGTGCCTGCTGATGAAATGATTATTCTCCTGTTGCTAGTCCAAGAAGCACTTAAAGCCAGAGAGCAGAGACGGTGCCCTGTGTTTTCTGTTTATTTTCCAGCAAGTTTCTTAGTATAAGTAGGGCATTTGGTCTCCTATGATGCTGCAGTAAGGACCTGAAAGTCCAGACCTTGTCACAAGCTTCATTTATCCCTCACAAAGTCACAGGACAAGGCCAGCAGGGACTGTTTCACACCCTCATCTCCTTCCCTATCCTTAGCATCAGTAGGGAGGGGGAGGGGAGCAGTGGTGCCCCAGCTGCCTTTCACTTCCCTCTGCATAGTTGGCATAAGAACATAAGAGTTGCCTCCGCTGAGGCAGACCAGAGGTCCATCTTGCTCAGCGGTCCGCATCTGCGGCGGCCCATCAGGCCTATTGCCTGAACAGTGGTCCCTGACTAATTTTATAACTTACTCTAATCCCATCCCTATAATCTACCTCTACTCTTATCTGTACCCCTCAATCCCTTTGTCCTCCAAGTACCTATCCAAAGCTTCTTTGAACCCCTGTAGCGTGCTCCTGTTTATCACATCCTCCGGCAGCTCGTTCCATGTATCCACCACCCTCTGTGTGAAAAAGAACTTCCTGGCGTTTGTTCTAAACCTCTCCCCTTTCAATTTCTCTGAGTGCCCCCTTGTACTTATTGATCCCCTTAATTTGATAAATCTGTCCCTGTCTATTTTTTCTATGCCCTTCATGATCTTGAAGGTTTCTATCATGTCTCCTCTAAGTCTCCGCTTTTCCAGGGAGAAAAGCCCCAACTTTTTCAGTCTGTCAGTATATGAGAGGTCCTCCATGCCCTTTATTAGTTTAGTTGCTCTTCTCTGGACTTTCTCAAGCACTGCCATGTCCTTCTTGAAGTACGGCGACCAGTACTGAACACAGTACTCCAGGTGCGGTCGCACCATTGCACGATACATTTGGGGCATAGTTGGCATTTGAGCTGTATATTGCAATGGTGCCCTGTACAGTTGAAATTCCTAGTCAGACTCCACCAGCAGGGGAGGAAGAGACAGCCCATGTGCCCATGTCCTGCCAACTCAAAAGGGAGGAGGGAAAAATGGGGTATGTGTGTTCTTGTGACAGGGAAATAATAAAGTTAGGCGGAAGGCAAGGAGAGGAGAAAGGTGCCACGCCCTTAGGAAGATCCAGCATTCACCAGTGTCTACTGATAGAATCACCACTAAAATTACAGTAGCACTCTTCGACTACCAATAACTGGCTTCACTCTGTCTTGCCCCAGATTTCAAGACTCTTCTTGCACCCCATTTGACATTTTCAGGCACCACTGGTTAAGAACCCTTTGGTAGAAAGCAAACCTACCATTGGCTCAGCTTGTCCATCTTGACTTGGAGTTTTGGGGTGGAAGGCAGTAAGTCTTCCGAATCTGAGCTCTTCGAGTCTAGGGTTTCATCGGAAGCTTCTATAAGTATAAAAAGAGAAACTCTCTCCAGCAAAGCAAAACATGGTTTAGTCCACAGAATGCATGGACTCATGATATCTGTTGTCTTGATTGTTGCCATAAGACAAACAAGACTACAATTCCCAGCATGCAGTACAATCAGGACTGGATCATCCTAGCCTGAAAATCTGTTGACAAACATAATGAATGGGTGTAGAGGTGGGGGAGCAAGAGATTTAAAAAAAAGCTGTGATAACCACAGTGGGTCCCGACTCCCCACTAATAAAGAAATTAGACAAGAGCCAGATACAAACTGGGATCTGCAGCACTGCACCAGCAATGAAACTGGAAGAGACCAGGTGCTCTCTCTCCTCCTCTCACGCCTTATCCCATCAGATTCTTTGTGTAAGCAGAGAGAATGCTGTAGTTTTGAGGAGTCCCCTCTGCCCCTCTCTGAGTGTGGCGCAGTAGTTAAAGCCTGAGGTTGTGGGTTCAAACCTACGCTACTCCTTGCGACCCTGTGCAAGTCACTCAATCCCCCCATTGCCCCAGGGACATTAGATAGATTGTGAGCCCACCAGGATAGGGTAAGCATATGACTCCAGAAAAAGGACGGATTGAGACATCTGGATTTTACTTGCATTGAAAGCAATGGAAGTAAAGAGAATAGATAGAAACATCTGGAATTTATTCAGTGGCATAGTAAGGAGGGAGGGGGCAGAATGCCCCAGATGCTGTGTCAGTGGGGGCACCAGAACCTCTCCATCACACCCCATGCCTCTGTAGATCTCTGCTAGTGTTGGTGGTTCCCCTCTGAATTACTTCTGGGTCACGGGGCCAGGAAGTGACATCACAGAGAAATCCATTACTGGCACAAAGAGCATGCTGGAGAAATGCCACTTGCGCTGGCAAAGATTTAGATGTACAAGGGGGGAAAGGGAGAGCCAGAGTGGGGAGCACAGAAGGAGCAGGGACATGGAAAGGGGGGCACCTCCTACCCTTACTAGAGTGCTGGATTGATTGATTGATTCAATTTTCTATACCATTCTCCCAGGGGAGCTTAGAACAGGCTCACAATCTATCTAATGTACCTGGGGCAGTGGGGGACCAAGTGACCTGCCCAGAGCAGCTTCCATTGAATGCAATGAAAGTAAAACCTGGATGTCTCAGTCCATCCTCCTTTCTCTGGAGCCATATGGTAACTCTACACCAGCATTTGGGACCTGGGACAATACCAGGTGGACTTTACAGTCTATGACCCAGAAATATCAAAGAAGAGACAAGTTAATTTAATCATGTATTTGTAATGGGCAGACTGGATGGATGTATATTTTCTGTAAACCGCTTAGAACCTAACGGATGTAGCGGTATATAAGAAATAAATTACATTACATTACATTACCAACGGCAGGATAACTTCTTTCGTTCTTCTTGTAATACCCTTCTTGATTATACCAAGCATTCTATTCGCTCTCTTAGCGGCCGCTGCGCACTGTGCCGTCGGCTTCATTGTCATGTCCACCATTACCCCCAAGTCCCTTTCTTGGGTACTCTCATTCAATAACATCCCTCCCATCGTATAGTTGTACCTCAGGTTTCTTCTTCCCACATGTAATACTTTACATTTCTCAACGTTGAACTTCATCTGCCATCTCGTCGCCCATTCCCCTAGTTTGTTCAAGTCCCTTTGCAATTCTTCGCAGTCCTCTTTAGTCCGAGCTCCACTAAATAGTTTGGTGTCGTCTGCAAATTTTATTATCTCACACTTCGTCCCTGTTTCTAGATCATTTATGAATATATTAAATAGCAGCGGCCTGAGCACTGAGCCCTGCGGGACACCACTCGTGACCCTCCTCCAGTCTGAGTAGTGGCCCTTCACTTGCGCCAGAAGACATATGAGGAGAGACTGGAAGCCCTGAATATGTATACCCTAGAGGAAAGGAGAGACAGGGGAGATATGATTCAGACGTTCAAATACTTGAAGGGTATTAACGTAGAACAAAATCTTTTTCAGAGAAAGGAAATGGTAAAACCAGAGGACATAATTTGAAGTTGAGGGGTGGTAGATTCAAAGGCAATGTTAGGAAATTCTACTTTATGGAGAGGGTGGTGGATGCCTGGAATGCGCTCCCGAGAGAGGTGGTGGAGAGGAAAATGGTGACTGAGTTCAAAGAAGCGTGGGATGAACACAAAGGAGCTAGAATCAGAAAATAAGATTAAATATTGAACTAAGGCCAGTACTGGGCAGACTTGCACGGTCTGTGTCTGTATATGGCTGTTTGGTGGAGGATGGGCAGGGGAGGGCTTCAATGGCTGGGAGGGTGTAGATGGGCTAGAGTAAGTCTTAACAGAGATTTCAGCAGTTGGAACCCAAGCACAGTATAGGGTAAAGCTTTGGATTCTTGTCCAGAAATAGCTAAGAAGAAGAAATTAAAAAATTTAAATTGAATCAGGTTGGGCAGACTGCAAGGACCATTCGGGTCTTTATCTGTCGTCATCTACTATGTTACTATGTTACCCTCTGTTTCCTACCCTCCAACCAGTTTCTGATCCATCTATGTACGTCTCCTTCCACCCCATAGTTCTTCAGTTTCCGGAGTAGACGTTCATGGGGCACCTTGTCAAAGGCTTTTTGTAAATCTAGATATATGATGTCTATGGGGTCTCCTTTGTCCATCCGTTCGCTAATCCCTTTGAAGAAGTGCAATAAGTTCGTTAGGCAGGATCTCCCCTTGCAGAAACTATGTTGGCTGGTTACAAGAAGTTCATTTCTTTCAAAATGTTCATCGATGTTTTCTTTTATCAGTGCTTTTGCCATTTTCCCCGGAACCGAGGTCAGGCTCACCGGTCTGTAGTTTCCCAGGTCACCTCTTGAAAGCAGTGCATGCAAATAGTTCTCATGCTTATTCATTGGGGAAATCCTGAAAACCCGACTGGATTGTGGCCCTTGAGGAGGGACTTTGACACCCCTGGTCTAGTCTGTGTTTCCTAATTATCTGTGGACAGGTGTGAGAGGAGGCTGGGATTTGATTGCTGAGTGTCCCCATTTGCTAAGGAGTTAATCATGTAAATGTCCCCTGGCTAAAGGGTTACCCCTTGCATTTATCAAACACCGATAGTCAACACAGTGAACTAATAGTCATTAGGACCTAATTAACCTGCAACCAGAAGGACTCTCCTTTTCCTTGGAGGATGGTGGAGGTGCACATGGGGCAAGGTGATTCTGTCATTTTCCTTTTCTTGCTTGTGGGTTCCAAGTCAGCATTATGAAAGCATTAGTCTGAGATGGAAAACAGGAGTTCCTTGGCAGCCTGGTGCTTCATGGTGCGTGGGAGGAGACAGTAAGATGCTTCCGAGCCTGGGCTATTTCTGAACATTTCATTAAGAGGATGGCTGAGGCCCTGAGCTTTCCCAAAAGGATAAGCAATCCATTGACTGAGAAGCTTAAGTAGTTATTCGGGGTTTAGCTGTTACTTGGTGAGAGGTTGCAGCTCTGATGACTGTGTCAGCACAGCTGGATTTTCTGGCCACTGGCCATTGTAGAGGTCACGGGGTAACGTTCCTCCTTCCCTACTCCCTGCTGTTATCCAGTGTAGCTCTTGTCTTCATTCATGGAAAAACACTTACAATAGTATATATTATTCAGAAAGCTTGCCTAAGTATGAGAGTGAATATATATATTTTTAAAACCCTTCTGTGAACTGGCTGCAGACTTCTCCCTGTGAGCTTGCAATTCAAGTATGAGATTGGGAAAATTAAGTGAGGGGTGGGGGGGGGGGCAAACAGAGCAACTGCCTGGTCTCTACAGCTCCAAGGGGCCCCGTGCACTGGGATGTCCTTCCCTTTTCCCTCCCCTGTTCCAAAGTCTCCCTCACCTTTTAAAATGCAGCACTTTTCCCCCTGCCGCGGTCTGTCCCCTCTGCTGGAATTTCCCATTTCTGTTTGGGCGGGCTGTGGCCGGGGATCAGTGCCAAGGAAGCCACAAGCAGCGCTAGAGAATTGCTGATGTGCCAACAACCCCTTTGCATTTTAAAAAAAAATGAGGGGGGCTTTGGAACAGGGTGGGGAGAAGGAAAGACATCCTGGCCCATGGGAGCCCCCTGGAGCAGCTGATTTTGAAATGAAGGGAGGGATGCTGGGTGGGAGAACTTGTGGTGGAGCCAAGGGTAAGGGTGAGAGAGGGAGGGAGGACGGGAGAGATGCTGGATGAGAAGGGAATAGGGGGAGGGGCATGGAGGAGAGGAACGCTCTCCTGGTGGAGATTGCTGCAGAACCCACCATTCTAGGATTTAAGGGCAAGTTAGATGCACATCTCCTCGGAAGGCAAATAGAGGGATACCGGTGACTAAGTTTTCGCCAGGTCGCACCTGACTGGGCCTCCGCGTGAGCGGATCACCGGACTTGATGGGCCCAGGGTCTGATCCGGTGATGGCAGTTCTTATGTTATGAATTGGGGACTCCTTCCTCGGTTTCTACTCTGGGCTCCAGCTTGTCTAACACTGACATGAGGTTGTTTTAGGACAGCTGTATGGTGTCTACATAGCGAAGTACTATTTATGCATGAAAACAGCATACACATGCTGAACACTTATTTTGCAATGCTGCTATTAACATGTGTGGATACCGCTGTAGGGGTGCTGGATGCATAGATTACTCACTGGCCTTTACATCTGCTCTGAGACATGTGTAGGCATCAGTTACCAGCTATGCAGGGCTGAAGGTACAATTGCGCTTACCTCTCGGATGTCTAACAGCGCCTCGATTTAAACAATTTATTCCCCTTAATTGGCTCTGTGTACAGTACATGTAGCTTGTAAAATCATACACTTCCTCAAGGAACTGGTAGGAAATACCCATGACTGTTGCAAGTGGCACATCCTGTACTTTTGCTACCAGGGCTTACGTATGTAAAGCCCCAAGCGAAGCCTCTTTTTTAAATGTGAAATGGCTGCATCACTTTGAAGTTTATGTCATCACTATTACAGTGCTACTAAGATATTAATAACAGATCTTGGCTAGCTCTTCCTTCTCCCCTAAAAAGAGCAGGGACCTCTCCTGAAAGCTCTTTCTGTGAATTGAGAGGCTGCTGAGTTGCATTCCTGCAAAGAAAAGAACAAGGGAGATGCCAGCAGGAGCCAGTGGATAGGCTTTATGGAGGCCTTAATTAGGCCAAATTAATGAGACTCCCTAAGAAACAGATGTCGCATTCAGAAAGAGGGAGTTAATTTATGACTTGGCCTGGTAATTCCTTGGATAAAGAGAAACAATGTACAGGTCAGCTTTATCACTGGAGCCCTCTAGGGGGCGCATGCACTTGGAGTGGCCACTATGCCTCAACTAGCCCAAGGCATATTGAGGGCTAGTCTCATGCATATGGGCAGGTCAAGTGGCATGTTCATTGGATGTTGTGAACTTGGGGGAAGCCTGACATTTTTTATTTCAATGTGCAGTTCTCTTGAACTTTCCGCCAAGTTCTTAAGAAGGTGGAAGCTTATTTTAAAAACTCTATGGGGCTCATAATAAAAAAAAAAAACCAGCTTAGGTCTTTCCCCTGTCTCTAAACGCATAGAGCGAAAAGAGGCGTTTTTAGAGCAGGGGAAAGGGCGGGAGGTGGGCCGACCTACACCTAGGCATACATCAGGTATAACCAAACCTTTTGACAGGTTGCCTAGTCAGCACTTATACATTTGGACTTAGACCAAGTCAAAACACATATAAGTGCCATAAAGGGGGCCGCTAAGCTGATCGCTGCAGCTCAACGGCCCCAACAACCCGCCTACCACCTACTGCAACTATCGCTGCAGGAGAGATGGCTCATATCTCCTGCCGCGATGGTGATCGCCCACCCCCCTCCGAACCGCAGCACTTTGGGGGCGAGCATCGTGGCAGGACATCTCCTTTTGGATGTTTTTTTTGATAATGGACATTTTCCCTGCTTCTACTTTCAACGTTTAAGGCCTTAGGCCAAAAGGGGACTTAGGCGTTTTGTTTTGTTTTTTATTATGCCCCTCTATGTTTTTACCTTTTTTTAGTTCACCCGATCGTCCACTGTGTTTCAGTACGTCCGTTACTGTCATCACCTACGTTTCAACTATATTGTGCAGTGCCTAGAAGTTTTGATAAGCGATTAATCAAAATTTATAATAAACTTGATTATAGTTTTCCAACATTCCATATGGACTTCAATTTTCATCACTTAACCCCCTCCCCTTCCCCTTTTTACAAAACCTCTCATGAAGTTTTTAACGCCAGCCAGCATTCTGATTGCTCTGCGCTGCTCCGATGCTCATAGGAATTCTATGTCGGAGCCTTCAGTGCGGTTTTGTTAAAGGGGGGTGGTGTTAGTCTGACATTTTTACAAGCAAGTTTGAACATTTTTTTAAAGTAGGGCTCTGGTACCCTGGTGAAAATTAGAAAAAGAGCTCGCTCTATCTCTATCTCATCTCTCTCTATCTCATCTCTCTCTCTCGGGAAGGGGTAAAACGCGGACCTGACGGATCTAAACCCGTACGGCCTTAAAAATCTGAGGTCCGGGTCGGTCCGTGTCCCTGCCGCTTGTAGTTTCTGTCGCTGACAGACCTTGATGAGATTTGAGCGCTGACGGATCCGTCTCAGCATAGGGAGGGAAAAGTGTTAGGATCCGTCAGCGCTAAAATCTCTTCGAGGTCTGTCAGAGCCAGAGACTAGTGCTGGAGCGGCAGAGCAGAAGCCAAGAGAGCGGGGAAAAGAAGTCTCCAAACTCCAGCACTAGTCTCTGGCTCTGACAGACCTCGAAGAGATTTTAGCACTGACGGATCCTAACACTTTTCCCTCCCTGTGCTGAGAAGGATCCGTCAGCACTCAAATCTCATCAAGGTCTGTCAGCGACAGAAACTACAAGCGGCAGGGACACGGACCGACACGGACCTCAGATTTTTAAGGCCGTACGGGTTTAGATCCGTCAGGTCCGTGTTTTATTTATTTTATTTTATTTATTTATTTGGATTTTGCGGTTTACAAATCCCTTCCCCTCTCTCTTTCTCTCTCTCTCTATCTCATCTCTCTCTCATCCCTCATTTTTCTTTTTATCTCTTTCTATCTCCCTCTGTCTCTCTCTCTCTCTCTCTATCTCATCTCCCTCCCTCTCTATCTCATCTCTCTCTCATCCCTCATTTTTCTTTCTATCTCTTCTCTATCTCTCTATCTCATCTCCCTCTCTCTCTCTCTCTATCTCATCTCCCTCTCTCTCTCTCTCTCTCTCTATCTCATCTCCCTCCCTCCCTCTCTCTCTCTCTCTCTCTAGCCCTCCCCAAGCATGTTAACACGCTTTTGTGAAAGAAGCATGTTTCCAGCAGATGAAACCCCAGAAGATATTTTGAGTCATGAGTGGATAGGGGGGAGGGAGCAGGGTAATCTAAGTGCAGAAAAGCTTTTCTCTCTCTCATTCCTATTTCTTCAGTGCTTCTACAATGCCAGACCCAGCACTCAATGCCCTCAGTTTACAGGTCCATTACACTCTGCAGAGACAGAGAGACATCTTCTTTCCATAAATGTCCACATCCCCATTTCACCATACTGATTTTTATTGCATTTAAAATTTAAAATGTCCCCAAATCCATAGAGATATACAGAAATATATAAATAGTAACAATTTCAAAATATGGAAAAAACCAAAAAGATATTAAATCGTCCACAAGTGAAGTAATGGATTCAAGATTTACCTAATAAACAGAGAAAATATTTGAAACCTTGAAGATTACCCAGGATCAAACCCCTCCCACCCATCCCTTACAGCGACGATAAGGATCTTCTAACCTTAAGGAAATCATCCAATTGTTTAGGATCAAAAAACTGAAACCGATTACCCTCAAAAGTCACAAAGCAAATACAAGGAAAACGCAAACCCAATTCAGCTCCCAGGGCAAGAGCCCTAGAATGAAAGGCCAAAAAGCCCTGCATCGCACTTGAGCCAAAAAACAAGGCATGAAGAAATCCCCATTTTCCCAAAGAGGGGGCAGTTAATGAGACCTCTGAAGGTGTAGCCACTATAACTTTCCTGGAATAATTTTGCTGCTTGGAAAGTTTATTGCAAATTGTATTAAGCATTTGCTGCTTTGACTTTTGAATACATGATGGGCCTGTTAATGAGTGAAAGGTCAATTTTCATCACACAGCATAGTAAGTTGACTCCTTGCACTGGAAACCCTCTTGAAACGAAAGCTAAACTCAAATAAACATAAATAATTCAGTGTCGCCGAAATTCACATCATCGAGGTTGTCATAAGAAGAGGCCAAATGAAGAATGTACATGTCTCTTTGTACTTCTGTGTTGTCTCCATGTTAACGCTGCTTCTCTGGTTTCAGATGTATAATACAATGTCTGCCAAGCTGTTTGCCATGCTGTGCTTGTATATACACTTCTCCCTCCATATTCACCGGGGTTTGGGGCAGAGCCGGCCCATGAATATTGAAATATCGCAAATAACTTTTAGGGCTGACTCTGACCCACCCCCGCCTCACTCCTGCTTCCTGGACCTCTCTACATCTTACCCGGTGGTTTAGTGGTGAAGCGGGGCAGGAACAGTCTTCCTATGCTCCTGCCCCGTGCAGAGGCGTCAACAAAAATGGCTGCCATGAGTTCCTGTGGTCTCACGAGACGGCAGCGGGAACTCAAGGCAGCCAGTTTTGTTGATGGCTCTGCACGGGGCAGGAGCCTAGGAAGACCGCTCCAGCCCCGCTTCACCGCTAGGCCACCAGGTACAGTATGGTGAGGTCCAGGAGGTGGGGGTGGGTCAGGGTTTAGAAACTTGCGAATAACCGAAGTCGTGAGTCCTAAACCCATGAATTTGGAGGGAAAAGTGTATAATACAATGTCTGCCATGCTTGTAATACTATGCTTATCATCTAACACAGTGATTCCCAGCCCTGTCCTGGAGGAACACCAGGCCAATCGGGTTTTCAGGCTAGCCCTAATGAATATGCATGGGAGAGATTTGCATATGATGGAAGTGATAGGCATGCAAATTTGCTTCATGCATATTCATTAGGGCTAGCCTGAAAACCCAATTGGCCTGGTGTTCCTCCAGGACAGGGTTGGGAACCACTGATCTAACAGAAAATAATGGGTATATATTGAAGGAATTAAAGCCAGTACTGGACAGGCTTGTTGGGCCTGTGTCCTATAAAAAAAGGGGGCAGGGTGGTATGGAAGGGTGGTGCTGATGGAATTGATGTACAGAGAAAGGGGAGAGACATAAGGGGGAAGGATATTGGAGGGAAAGAAAGGGGGCAGATGCTAATTGAAGAGGGGTGGATGGAGAGAGAAAGGGCAGACATTGGATGGTAGTGGGGAGCCTATGCTGGATGGAAGTGCAGAGGAGAGGGAAGGAGAGGAGAGAGATGCCAGACCAATGGGGGTGAAAGGAGAGATGGAAAGGGGAGGCATACAGTTTCTGGAAGGGGCATAGAAGGAGAGAAGATGCCATATAGGGGAAGAGAGACGGCAGACAGTGGATGGAAGGAAGAGAGTTACAAGAAAATGAGGAAAGCAGAAACCAGAGAAGACAAAGGTAGAAAAAAATTTTCTATTTATTTATTGCTTTAGGAGACATGTGTCACTGTTTCTGTGGTGTTGGATTGTATGCAGAGTCCAGCTTCTTGCTGGTTCAATTTAACCTTTGTCTATGTATTTCTATTTTATCCCCCCTTTTACAAAACTGTGGAGCGTTTTTTAGCACCAGCCGTGGTGGTAGCAGCTCTGATGCTCAGAATTCTATGAGCGTCAGAGCTGTTACCACCGTGGCTAAAATCCACACTACAGTTTTGTAAAAGGGGGAGGGGTTAGTTTGTGATGACATATTCCATACTAGGCGAAGGTGTTTTCTGTGTTCTGTGTGTTCGAAAGACATGGTTTTCTGTTAGGATTGACGGTGTAGGATTGATCTGTGCTGGTCTGGCTTGTTTAGTTTTACAATGGGTGTATTGATGTACTGCTCACTGCAATATGTAAGATGCTGCCTTTTCCTAGGTACTCATGTGTGACGTGTGGCTTGTTACTAAAAATCATATTTTTTGTATAGATGGGGGGGTGTCAAATAATTATGGGCCCAGGGTGTCACATATGCCAGGTTCGCCACTGTTGTCATTACAATCACTTTCTGGAGTCAAAAACAGTAATGTAGCCAGAAGTGAATTTCTGAAGGAGTGGACTAGGTGGGGCAATGCGTTGCCTCCCCCCCCCTCCTCCCCCCACAGCAATAAAAATTAATACACAGATACAGAAAATGACAGCAGGCCTATCCCGTCTGACCATCCATACCATCAACTATCCCTTCCTCTCATTTATAGATCCCATGTGCTTCTACCAAGTATTTGTGGATAAGGTGGGTGGTTAGAACTAAAGCCTCAGCACCCTGAGGTTGTGGGTTCAAACCCCATGCTGCTCCTTGTGACCCTGGGCAAGTCGCCTAATCCACCCTTGCCCCAGGTACAGAGAGGGAAAATGCTTGCAGTACCTGTATGTAAACTGTTCTGAATGTGGTCGTATAACTGCAAAAAGGCAGAATCCAAGTCCGCAACCCTTTCCCTTTCTCAAATTCAAGTACAGTCTGTGGAAGAGGAAATAGAGACCGGACACTGTCTGTAAGAGGGGTTGCATTATCTGGACAGTGAAACTGTGAATGCCTATGGTAAAGGCTGTACCTTGCTTGGGGTATCCTTAAGCCTGGTCAAATGAAGATATCCTCCATCAGACACCCCCCCCCCCCCCCCCATTGGTGATGAAAGTGCATTTCCATCTGCTGACACCAGCATCCCTTGTGTATTCTCAGTTCATGCTCAGGCCTTGTCACGTGGCCCAGGGGAGCTTCCACTGGAGGATGTGGGCCTGAACTAAGAGAGCAGGGTTGGTGCAACATAATTGGACTCCCTCGCCAAGCGTTGATAATTAAACAACAGTTATCGCCATCCCACTCTCCTAAAACCATCTCGTAAGACTGTGTAACAATATAACAGGATGCGCCAATGATTCTTCCAAGTTTGTCTGGCTTTCAGGATTTGTTGTTTTGCTTTGATTACAGCTGCTCTTTGATGCACCCAGAAGCCACTGCCCTAGGCAACTGCCTAGTCATGCCAAAATATTTAAATACAAGTTTTTATTAAAATTTGATTCAATCACTTATTTTACTTACAAAGCGAGGTACAATTAAATAAAATTGGGTATCAAATAAATGAAAATACAATAACAATATTACGAATTACAGACATACTGACAAATGTAAGGGGTAGAAATACACTCTTTAAAGCAGTGTTTCTCAACTCGGTCCTGGAGTCCCCCCTTGCCATTCAGGTTTTCAGAATATCCACATTTAATTTGCATAAACTTGATTTGCATACACTGCCTCCGTTATATGCAAATTTCTGTCATGCATATTCATTGTGGATATCTTGAAACCCTGACTGGCAAGGGGCGGCTCCAGGACCGAGTTGAGAAACACATTCAAGGAAAAAACAATAGAGTGGGGGAAAGGGTATAGAGAAGTGGGATTGCTTTTTAGCAATAATAAAAGGTTACACTGGCCCTGAAGTGGGCCTATTTTGATTGGTGAGAGAGGGTCCATTTTTCGCAGGCTTAGGCTGGATGTTACCAGGTCAAATGCATCCTTGCCTGCAGCTGTCTGAGTTACAGAAAAGCTAAGGTGCCAGACCTGCTGGTCACTTATTATGCGTTGCCTGCAATCGGATGCTGACACCAAGCACTGTGCTCTTGGATGCTTGGCAAGTCAGTTCAGGTGAACTAACTCATTTTGGGTTAAGGGCAAGCTGTGTAGGAGACGTTGCAGGGGCTTCACCTTTTCATTCACTTGCTGGTTTTGAATTTCAAAGCCTGGAAGCTGCCGAGTGCCTGAGAAATAAGACTAGGGAGTGAGAACCGAGTGGTTCTTGTTCAAAATCCACTCTTGCAGCACAGATGTGGTAATAAAGCGCTGCTGTGATAGAATAAGGCCCTCTTTATTCAACAGCACAGCCACCGTGAGAAACGGATCGATGACAACATGTTGGAACAATCTACCCTTCCACTCCACAGCACAGCTGCTAATCCTAAAAGCAAGATGATTGAGAAGTGGGGCATCTGTAAAATGAAAGGGATGCACCTCAGCCAGTGGTTTCCAAACCTGGTCTTCGAGGCACCCCAGTCAGGATATCCACAATGAATATTCATGACAAAGATTTGCATGCAAACTAGCATTTGTTTGAATGGGGAGTGGTGGGGGAGTGGTTGGTCGAGTCACATTTTTATGACCACCTGTTAATATCCAGAATAACCGCCTCTGGCAGCCAGACGCCATGGGAGTGACTCACTAAGATGCTGGATAGTTGCTCGAGGTATCTGAGGCCATGCAGTTGCTGACAGGTGCGTAGTGGTGGGTCCAGTCATCGAACAAGTCGATTGAGGTGAACATAAGAATTGCCTTACTGGATCAGACCAATGGTCCATCTGGCCCAGTATCCCATCTCCACGGAGACCAGTCCAAATCACAAGGACCTCTATGTGCTCAATTGGGTTAAGGTCTGGGGAATTCAGAGGCCATGGAAGTAGCTGGAAGTCGTGCTACTTGTGAGCAATTCTGGTGGTATGACATGTCGCATTGTCCTGTTGAAAGATCACATCGGCCACAGGGAAGACTGTCAACATGTACAGGTCTTCCAAAGGTATCAAGAGACCCATATCATACCAAGAAAACATTCCCCAGACCATAACACTGCCACTACCAGCTTGTGTATATCCAACAATGGTTGCTCCTGTGCAAATTGCAATGAGCCCTCGTGAGCATGGGTGCAGTCTCCAGCCGTCTGCTCCAGAGCCTCATTCGCAACAGTCATTTTGGACACACATCTGGAAGCTCCCTGGTTTATTTGGAAGGTGAGCTATTCCACGGGAGAATGCCGATCGGCCCGCACCAACCTGAGCAGCCGACACTCACATCTCACATTGATGGCTTGTGCTACCCCAGTTACCAAGTTGAGTCATCGAAAAGGTTCCGTTCGTCTACTCACGGTACACTTTAACCACAGCAGCCCATGAACAGTTCACCAACTGACATTTCCAAAATGCCTTTTTCAATGTCTGATAAATCACGCTTCCCCCTTGACAGCCACGGTTGCTATATTGGCAACTTGCTGACATCCTACCTTTTATTCCCACAAAGTCTGCACACGACATGTGCATTAGTTCATTGGCTGTGCGTCCCTGACATCAGAATAATATGACTTGACCATGTAATTTCTAATACTTACATTGAATACTGTTCTGTAATTTTATCTAAACCATGATGAGTGCAGGTTTAGAGTGATGACATAAAAGTTTAACAAAAACAAACAAGGCAAAAAGCTTTAAATTCCTCAACAGCAGAAAAGTGATTTTTTTTCCCCCCTGGTTTGAAAAATAAGACTTGGTATCCAATGATCATTGCATGGTACAGTTTAATATTAGAAACATGATGGCAGGTAAAGGCCAAATGGCCCATCCAGTCTCCCATCTGCAGCATCCACTGTCTCCTTCTTTCCCTATTGGCTAAGGCTCTTAACATTTGCATCTCCTCTTCCTATAGGCTAAGGCTCTATGCACCTGCATTGTGATGTCATAGAGCTGCCCATCCGCAGTAACCATTATCTCTTTCTCTCTCCGAGAGATCCCACATGCCTATTCCAGGCCCTCTTGAATTCAGACACAGTCTCTACCCTTTCTGTAAAAAAGTATTTCCTTAGATTGCTCCAGAGTTTCCTTTCAAATGAAAGAGACTCAACTCATGCGCATTTACATCACATAGGTATTTAAACATCTGTATCATATCTCCCCTCTCCCGCCTTTCTTCCGAAGTATATAGATTGTCCCCATACGCCTTATGATGAAGCCCATATACTATTTTAGTAGCCTTCCCCTGGACCAACTCCATCCTTTTTATATCTTTTTGAAGGTGCAGCCTCCAGAATTTTATACAGTATTCTAAATGAGGTCTCACCGATACCTCCTTTTTCCTACTGGCCATACCTCTCCCTATGCATCCTTCTAGCTTTCACCATCAACTTTTCAACCTGTTTGGCCACCTTAAGATCATCACATACAATCACACCCAAGTTCGCTCTTCTATCGTTCACGTGGAGGGGCATAATTGAAAGGAATGTCTAAGTCCATTTTCGTCCAAGTCGCAAGTCATCCAAAGTAAAAAAGAGCTTAAAGACACATTTTTAAAAAATATATCCAAATTTTTTCCATTTCAAAAATCGTCTAACTATACGTCCTGTTGATCTTATCGTCCAAGCCGCTAAATCGTCCATCTTTATACCACATTTTTGACCAACTTTTTGTCCAAGTCAAAAACGCCTAGAACAAGCCCTGTTGGACGAGGGAGGGGTCTGCAAAGTGATGGACTGAACACCCAGACATGGAACCTAAATAGTGGGGTACCTTACAGGGCACTGCTGTGAACTTCACAAAAAGGGTTCCATGTCTTCATCTCACTACAGCTCCCTTATAGGGCATGGTGAGCCCCCCAAACTACCTCCAGAATCCCATAGACCCACTTATCTACCACCCCAATAGCCCTTATGACTGCAGGAGTCACATATGCTAGTAAAAAAGGGTTTTGGGGGTGTATAGGGGAGTGCACATTTTTCAATATCAATGCAGTGATTACAGGGGCTTATGGGCATGGGTCCTCCTCTCCATGGGTCCCTAACCCACCCCCAAGACGACTTAAGCCGCCTCTGTGCAGGACGACTAGGCTTTCCTAGGCCAGGCTGCCATGTGATGATGGTCTGGAGGCTGAATTTTAAAGGTGTGATTACGATTTTTAAGGGGTGGGGGGGTCGGTGATCACTGGGGTAGTGTGTGGGGGTCTGTATTATGTGTTTGCAGTGCTTATCTGGTGACTTTATGTGGGTTTTTGTGACTTAGACCATGTTTTAAACGGTCTAAGTCACAATGTCCAAGTTCTGTCGATCGTCGGCTGTATAACTTTCGGTTATACATGCAGTACGACTAAGTCTAAGCCTGCCCACATCCCGCCCAACTCCCGCCCTCGACACTCCTCCTGAAATGCCCCGTTTAGCGGTGGTCGTTCAGCAGCACTATGAAGGCCTAGGTCATTTAGAAATACGTCCAAAACCTGTTTATTATTGGCACTTGGACGTATTTTGACAATGTTTTTGGACATTTTTTCTCTTTCGATTATGAGCCCTATAAGCTCTTCACTCCCTTATCTGTACCGTTCCCTCAGGTTTTTGCAGCCCAAATGCTTGACCTTTCAGTTCTAGGTGGTTTACAAAAAGAATTGGTCTGGGCATTCCCAGGGAGCAAGAATTTATGGATAGTGTGATCGATGGGATCTGGGGGTGGATTTTAAGGTTTAGTTAGATCATTTGACAAATTTTTTTGAAAAGCTCTGGTCTCTGGGGCATTTGGTCATAGATTTATTTATGAATTTTTGCAAATGTTTAGCCCCCCAGTTCGGAAAAATATCCTTTTCTTGGTGAGTTACAATAAACACTATTGGTAGCGAGAGAGGATAGAATTACATCACCAATAATCAATTGGGAAGCTGAAGTGTGCGTCCAAAGTCATTTTATAATTGATGTTTAGGTCCTGAGTCACCAAGGACTAGATTCAGAAATGACACACACACTAAACCCCCGGGGAGCACAGCATAATTTGACCTGAGACAATTGAACGAGGTAATTCGATGAGCATCGGAGGATTTACCCTGCCGGCCCACGTTAGAAACCTCTGGCACAGCTTGATAAAAGGGGGCTACGGTAATATGACCGAAGGGAATTCCTGAGAGACAGGAAGAGGAAAAACAAGACGTGGACCTGGGCTAAAGGTGGGAATTTGGGCAGTCATGACTTGTTTGCTGCACCAAGGTGAGTTTCAAGTAGCAAGAGAAATATTTGGCAGGTTTTGTCTAATGCCTGGGTGCAATGCAGTAAAATCTCACCACACAGTGAACATTATTAATATTCAGAGTACTGGATGTTAAGTAATTATAAGCCAAGTAATCACAGCTTATATTTAATAAAATTTAACATTAAAAATCAACCAAGAGCAGCAGAACTAAAGCTTGAGTGCATTCCTGCTTGAATTAATAATGTCTGATTTAGAGCAGTGGTTCCCAACCCTGTCCTGGTGGACCACCAGCCAGTCATGGGATAGGTGGCAAAGTTCAGTTGTGGATTAGGAATTGATTATTGGATAGAAAACAGAGGGTAGGGTTAAATGGTCATTTTTCTCAATGGAGGAGAGGAAACAGTGGAGTGCCACAGGGATCTGTACTGGGACCGGTGCTATTTAACTTATTTATAAATGATCTGGAAATTGGAACGATGAGTGAGGTGATTCAATTTGCAGATAACACTAAATTGTTCAAAGTTGTTAAAATGCATGCGGATTGTAAAAAATTGCAGGAGGACTTTAATAATAATAATAACTTTATTCTTCTATAACACCACGATCTTGCGACTTCTAGGTGGTTTACAATCAAGGGAGCTGGACATTCAGCAAGTTACAATATGCAGATGATCAGAGGAAATACAGAGTGCAGAAATTTTAATAAAGCAAAAATATAAATATACAGTTTGCTAAGAAATTTCCAAGAGGACCCGATAGGAAAAGGTCGCGCATTTCAAAAAATACAGCGAAAATTACAATATGATAATAATAACAGTTTATATATATCGCTGAACCGTAAAGTTCTATACGGACTTAAGAGGGGAGAGAGGAAATGGGTAAGAGGTTGGGAGGACCTTTATTGTGGAGAGAGAGAAGCGTGGGTCAGTTGTCTAGGTATTTTAGGAACAGGTATGTTCCTGAAATTGGAAGACTGGGCGTCCAAGTGGCAGATGAAATTTAATGTGGACAAATGCAAAGTGATGCACATTGGGAAGAATAACCCAAATCACAATTACCGGATGCTAGAGTCCATCATGGGGTTAGTGCCCAAGAAAAGGATCTTGGTGTCATTGTAGACAATACGATGAAACAAGACTAAGAATGTTATAATGCCCCTGTATAATGCCACGGTGCAACCTCATCTGGAGTATTGCTGCCGTAGCATCTCAACAGGTTTGAAAGGGCTAAAGCCTGTATTGCCAGAGGGGCTTCTCTTTCTCCTGGGAGATGAATCATCTGAGGAATTGGGTCGGTTCTCAAAACTCCTTCACCTAAGCCAAATAACTGATTCATTTCTGGAGGAGTTTTCTGACCACCTCATTCAATCGTCTCAGGTCAAATTATGCTGTGCTCCATGTGGATTTTTTTGTGCGGGTCGTTTCTGTAATCCCATTTACTGAATCTAGTTTTTAGTAGGGTTACCATATGGCTCCAGAAAGAGGAGGACGGATTGAGACATCTGGATTTTACTTCCATTGCTTTCAATGGAAGTAAAACTCAGATGTCTCATTCCGTCATCCTTTTTCTAGAGCCATACGGTAATCCTAGTTAGTGACTCAGGACCTAAACATCAATTATAAAATGGCTTTGGACACACACTTGAGCTTCCTAATTCATTATTGGTGATATAATTCTATCCTCTCCTGTCTGAAGTTATTTCCTCTGCACACAGGTGAGAATAGGATTACAGCACTGATCACCAATTGGGAAGCTCAAGTGTGTGTCCATAATAATTTTGTAATTGATATTTAGGTCCTGAGTCACTCAACTTGATATTTATATTGTGGCGGGGTGCAAGGTCAGCCGGATCTGACCCCTGCCCTCAACATAGCCCAGCCGAGCAGATACTGGAGTGGCTAGTGAGATTACAAGCCCAAAATAAGAGAGTCCAATCCAACAATAGTCTGCCATGATGTTGCATCACATCTTCCTCGGTATCTGGCTTCCATTATTTCTATGTCTTGGTGAAATCTTTCACCTTGCTTTTCACTTAAGTTACCAAGGTTCTCAGGAAAGCGATCTAAGTGACTGGACTTTAACACTCATGGTAAAGCCAAGCCTGTTTAAATGAAAGAGCATGTCGTCTACTCATTGTGTGTAGTTGTCGGCCTTCTTGTTGCCAAGAAAGTTTTTCACAACAAGAACAAATGAAGCCCAGGCACATGATTCAATTTCATTCACTGATGCTATGAAATATGGCTCATTTATAAGTTGTCTGATCTGTGGACCATCAAATTCCTGCCTTCAGTTTTTCCATGGTAAGTCCAGGTAACATATGCACTAGGTATTCAATGCATGAACCGTCTTTATTCAAAGCCTTTACAAATTGTTTCATCAGGCCTAGCTTTCTATGTAGTGGTGGCAATACGATTCTATCTCCTGCTACATTTTGTCCTCCAACCACCATATATTCCCTCGGAGGCCAATATTTATTTTGCCCAATGTTTATGTTTGGCTCTGCTATCCCAAAGGCATATCTACTATCCCATAATCATATCTAAGAAATTAGAGTTGATGCAGTCTATACAATTTTCTGAATCAGCGCCCCAAAGAACCCCAGGAACAAGTCAAAAACCCAAGGCACCAAGAAAACAAATGTTGTGTTGGCCTGTGTAACTGTTTCAGTAGAGCAGAAATAAAAGTTACTGAAAAGTCAGGCTTCTTGTGTGCAGATTAACATTTTTTATTAATACAAATGTGTGAAATGAACCTAAAGAAAAAATCTAGAACTGTGCAAAAAGGCTACAAGTGAACACCCATTCTGTATGTGCGTGTCTATATACAGTACACACACACACAGGCATCCTTTCTCCCTCTTGATCTTCTAATGAAAACCTCTGCTTGTTGAGATTTGATAGCTCTCTGATTTAATTTATATTCACATATATCCAGGAGGGCTGTTTACTCATTTTCTTGGAGGGATGCAGCGAGCAACGGTATGGACAATGTAATGAGAAGGGCCCCCAAGAAATTGCCTAGAAAGCAGGGGCTCACAAAGGGAGGGGGGAAAATTTAGCATGGATCTCTTATCTTGTAACTGCCTTAAATCTGTTCTGGAGAAGGGAGCAGGCCTAGAAGGTACCCACATAGGATCAGATTAAGAGCAGGAAGCGACATCTGTGTTGGGGGAGGGGGCACCCGTAATCCATCCCTGCTGGCATCTCTGGACTTTTCTTGATCTTTCCAGTGCTAGGGGAAAATCCTGACTGGAAAAGTGAAACCCTAGCAGCCTCCAAACAAATCTGGGCCAAGACAATGAAAATCTCCCTCTCTCATTCTTGACCTCTTAGTTTCCTTAACACATTACATTTATTTAGGTCTTCTGCATAGACAGAGACGCTGTTTGCTTACAGTAACTGGAAAGTTGTCCTTCAATGAAAAAACCTCTTTCTTTAATGTGAGATGGGACATCCTGTAGGAGGCACTGTGGTAGCTCGCTAGACAAACTATTATTATGTGGCAAAGAGACAGAGAATCAGCTAAAACTATCTGATCTGTACCATCCCTCATTTAGAATGTTCATATTTTTCTGGAGGCTGTAAATTAGCCTCTGATGTTATGGCTGAATTCACGCGGTGCCTTGCGTTTTAAAAATTTCAAGACAACAGAGCAAGTTGCTCTATGAACATTAGCAGTTTCCACATTGAAAATGACATAAATACCAGAAATAGGTCCATCAGCCCCTGAGAACGGAGTTGTAAAAATATTTGCATATTCGGTGATTCAGCCTTCAGGTTGCTTCTTGTTTTGTTGTTGTCGTTTTTGTGACTAACGGGTACCTTCATGGGGGGGAGGGGGGGTTAGCAATTGACTTATTTATGAGATGATAATGTGACTCTTGCAGCTGTCAAAGGAGGAAGAGACCCCCTAACCCCTATCTGTCCTGCTGTGTCTCTTACATGTTTAGTAGTAGGAGAATCTCTCTTCAAGACCTCGTTCTAAACTGTGGGCGTTTTCTGAGAGGAGGGTTAAGGGGGGGGGGTTTCGGCTTTTTCGCTCCACTTCACTTTCCACTATTATTGGAGTGGCACACACAGTCGAGAAATGGAAAATGTGTTTGCTTTAGACTTCGAAATGTAATGTATGAATACAACATATCATAGCTTTACTCTGCCATTTCTTTGTGTTAATTAATAGCCCCGTTAATTAGTAATGCCCTGATTAGAGAACTGTGTGCTAACACTTGAAATCATCTTTGTGGCACTGGTGCGCTGTAATTCCAACAATCACATTAACTGGTCTACTAGACAAGACAAGAGAAATGAAATGCAAGAAAGTAAAGTAAGTGGAAGTGCTTTTTCTTTGCTCTTTATTGTGTAAAAATAAACTGAACAAGTCATTCAATTTCAGCAGTAAAATGGATTTAAAAGCACGAACACCAGTAGAAAGAGAATAAGTCCAGGTGAATGCAGGTTTATCGGCTACGGAGGGGAATTTACAGCTTTGGCCAGTAGAGATACATTAATTCCCTTCAATACTGTACATATATACACATTATAAACTAGATAGTTTTTTGTCAAGAAGTGGACTTCATGTTGTGACATGTATTTCTCAGAAAGCTGAACTTTGGTTACCGTGAGATGAAGCCAACCCAATAGCTGAACAAAATTAACTCAGGAGATTTGAAGAACCATAAGAGCTGACCGATTGTACCCTGAGACTTTGGCTGTAAATATCAGGTCCTCTTTGCTGAGAATCATAGTGCTTTTGCGAGGGTCCCCCTCCCCCCTCACTTAGCACTTCCTCTCTCTCTCTCTCTCTCTCTCTCTTTGTATATAGTTTCTTGGTCTTCACCCATGGCTTTTTATTGAGAGATTTTTTTATATTTCTCTGACCAGCTCTACCAAGGTTTGAATGTGTTCAGCCCCTAAAAGAGAACATTTTGGAGAGCGATGAAGCTCTTGGGCTGATCTTTATATTTCAGTAATGAAGCAGGCATCCCAGCAAAGAAAACAAAACCACAGAAAATGTGGGTTTTCCCTTTTTTTTTTTTAAATGCTTCATTCTAGTAATTTTCAGAATCGTAGATTTTTCAAGGGAACAGTAGGTTGAATTATTTTTGCATATATAATTCCTTGAGATATAAAACACAATAGTTAATAATAAACTTTGTCTTACAGAGCTAGAACATCATATTATCAAAAGGAAAAAAAAAAGTCGATAAAGTTGATAGTATCTTGGGACATTTAAGAAGGCCAGACAATAAAACAATTTGGATGAATTTTGGACATCAATCACACAGTAATTAGGCAAAAATGACACCAATCTTTCAACAGTACCTTTCTATAAAATTGTACTACCTGAGAGAGGTGTGTAATATTTAGTGCAAGTGGGAACATTGATTCAATTAAGAAATGGCAAAACATTCAGAATATTTGGTTACTTGCCTCATGCCACATGCACTAAGCTTTTCCCCATAAACAGAATGGGGCGAAACTTACCTCCTGTTTTACTAAGGTGGGTTAACCGATTAGCGTGCACTAAATCAGTTTGCATGCGCTAATCGGTTAGTGCACCTTAGTAAAAAGGGGGTTAGTATTTATCTCAGGCCCTTGAAGATATCCCCTTAATGCATCTGACCCGTGAATGGTGCTGAATGGACAGCTCCCAATGTTTACTCTGTGTGTGTGTGTGAGAGAGAGAAATGTTCGTCTACATACACCCTTGGACTTGCACATTGCTTCTTACTGGTGCAAATAAGTCGATTATTTTTTTATGAAGGAGTGGCCAGAAAATTAGACTTCTTTAACAATAAATACAAGAAAGCACGAATCACCTACAGAGAAGCATGCAATTACAGAAAAGGAAAATTCCAAACCTATAAATCTGAAGTGTAATGAAAAGAACAGTTGACAATTCCAGCTAGCTTGCACTAAATGTTAATGGTTGGTCGCAAATCTAAAAACAATAAGAGCAGCAGATTTGCAACCAGGTCTTAGAATATTTTGTTCACCTTGGTAAACAAATATAAGGTTTGCAGGCTCAGGCTCTTGGTTCATCAGTTACATTTTGTTCATGGGAAGTCTCTTCTCTCTTTTTGCACAGTAATGTTTCATATTAAAGCAGAACCAGAATATAGTGTACGTGTAAACCACACCTCGGAAAAGTGTATATTATAGAAAAAAAAAAGTAGGTACCATCATACTGTCAGACTCGTTTCCAATGGAAAACTTCAACTATGAATTTCTCTCATTTTTCTGTCTGACATATACTAAAGTATTTATTGTTCTTATTTTCAAAAATATATTTCTTTCCCCTAACGGGTAATGGCTATTTCATCATTACAAAATAAAATAGGAAGATTTTGTGTTTGCCTGATTCATGCTTTGTAACTAACACAGTAAAAAGCAAATGGCCTTTTTTTCCCAAAAGTTAATCTTTGAAGCTGCCAGTGCGTGATGAGCCATCCACAGAGAACACTGTTTAGTAGAAAATAACCATTATCTGCCAAAAGACAAAGTTGCTTTTAACCAACTGCATATAAAGACATTTATTGTAATAATATATATGTGTGTGTGTGTGTATTAAAAAGTATGCAAATGAAGACAAATGCGTTGACTGAAGATTTGCACCAGCCCAAGGCACTCAGGCTTTGAAACTAAGTTGGCAATTACTGAAATAAAACCTTCAGGCTTCCTCTCCAAAGACGACAAAAAGTGCCCGCTTCCGCCATTTTATCCTTCAGGTTATGCCTGAGACACTTAGCCCAAGTTCCTAGACAGAAAAGTGATTTTTTTATGGTAATACAAGTGACCATATTATCGAGGGTCCTTTTTTTTTTTCTTTTTTTTGCACAAAAGGAAAACAAACGGTCCTTGGCTCATCCCCGTTCAAAGGGAGAGGAAAGGTTAAATAATGATAATCGCTCAAGCGTAAAGAAAGAGAAGCTCCCTTTCCCCCATAGTTTGTTCTTAGTTGATCTGACGACAGGCTTCAAATGTCCATTTCGTGGCCCCCCCAAATATCTCAATGCTGGTCTCCGACCAGGCTATGACGTTCCCAGTCAAAGCCTTACTGCTGCACGTGGCCAGGCTATAGATCTCCCCCGGGGTGAGCTTCCTGTCCCAAATGTTGAAATGAGCAAGTTCACCAACAAAAGCTTGAGTTGCATCAAATCCACCTCCCAGCGTATCCTTTACATAAATGTAAAAACAAAGAAGAAAAGACATTTTCATAAATATCTGAAGATTATTTGGTGAAGGGGTCAGGAATCTGATTCATTTACATTATTATTTTTTCTTTTTACATAACCCTAATTTTGAATAATGAAAATGCCTCCTTTTTTATTACAGGAAAACAATTTCATGCAGCTACAATCTAGGTTCCCTAAAAAAACAAAAAAGAGGAAATGTACCTTTGGAATTAAACTGGTGTGGTTTGACTTAGGGATCCAGGTCTTGGCAGCCTGTTCCCCCTTCCCATCCCCCAGGAGAAATTTCCTTCGTGTTACTTCTGGGCTCTCACCAGTCTTAACTCATTCTGCTTCATTTTGCACAGAACAGCCTTCCCATCCGTGAAAATGTCCTAAAATATTTCACAATCCAATACATACGAATCGCTAAAGAAAAGGCTTTTTTTGGGTGGGTTTTTGTTTTTAACTTTACCACAATTTAGGTCTCTAGGCAGTTAACCCCATCAGAACCATAGGTACCAAACAATAAAAGGTACCCCTCCCTGGACCCAATTAAGGAGCTTGCTCAGTCCTGAGGATCAGCCAGAGGGATGGTTCCCATGATTCAGAGAACCGTATTTCTATCCCTGGTCTTCTATTTAATATCTTCTTACTAGGCTTTATTCCCCCCCCCCCTACGATAATGGTTTTCACGTTTTTTATTTCAGCTTTGACCTCCTATTTGTTAAAAGTCTCTATTTCAGGACTCCCAAATCTGTTCTGATAACCAGATTGCCAAGATATTCACAAGTATAGCATGGGATAAATTTGCATTCACTGAAAATCTAGTCATGCATATTTATTATGGCTAACCTGAAAACCTAACTGGGAACAGGTTTGAGAAGCCCCTGCTCCATAGAGCTGCCTATAGACTGCAGAAGGCTTTCACCGCAGACTTCTCCACTAGAGCACAATCTTTTCAGCTCTCCATGCCTTTCCCCAGATTCTTCAGCACCAACCAAGACTGCATATTGCTAATTATCTAACAGACTTTACCTGTTCCTGACCCAGGACAAGAACACCTTGGGGTTTGATCGGGTGATACGGTGCTAGGTTCTCTCCGTTCCCTCTGAGCACGCCATCCTGGTAAGCCTCCCACACTCCATCCCTAGTGGTCCAAGTAATGCAGATGTGATGCCATTTACCGTCGTTAATTACAAAGGGTAATTTAGCTACCTAGAAATAAAAGGTAAAAAGACGAGACACATCTAAATAGAGCAGAGGATTATGGGTGTCATTCCGATCTATCCCGAGTCAGGCATGGCTGCTTAGAAGTAAAGGCAGCAGGCCTTATCATCTCATTTTGATTCAGTTATGAAAAGATAGGCAGAATTACTTCAGGATAATTTCTGGTTTGACTCTAAACATAACGTTTTTTGAAATCTTGTCAGGTAGGAAGAAATGTATAGAGCCAGATTTTCCAAACCTGTCCTGGGACCCTCAAGCCTGTAGGGTTTACAGAATCTCCACTATTAACATGATGCGACTAATTTGCATATGCTGAGCCTCCAGTGTATTGAGGTTTATCCAGTGCCTGTTACGGGTGAAGATCTGGGAAACTCCATTGGAATGGGGTTCCCGGGACATGTCTGGAAAGCCCTTATGCCCAGACAGAAAGAACTGTCATAGACAAGGAAGACCGAGAGACAAAGGGGAAACCAAGGTCATTGGAGGAAAGTGGAGGAGACACAATATGGCTTCCTTAGATGAAGAAGCAGAAGGGCAGGAGGGATGCCTTGGGAAGCTTGCACCTACCTTATCATTGATAAGTATCTCCATTGGGTTGTTGCTCCATTCTATCAGCACCAGCTCATTAGCTTGTCCAGGCACTGCATAGGAGAAGGGGGTTCCGACTCCGGGAGAAGCGTTGGATTTTAGCCACATACAGACTGTGAAAGCATACATCTCAGGCAAGCTCTTCTTCAGCTTGGCATACAGGTAATTTGTCCTCAACGGAAAGGCTAGCTGGAACTTATCAGTGACTTTGTTGTCTTTTTGACCTGAGCAACAAGCAAATGCATTTAGTTTTAATAACTGGGAAGTGTTAAATGCATTCACTGTGCAAACCTGAGATAGGGAAAAATAAAATTATATATATATAGTTTTTACAGAAATGTGGCATCCCATTACTCATCCAGAATTAGTAAAGATATGAAGTTCGGGTTTAACTATGTTCCCAGAACTTCCTGCCCTCCCTTTTCAAAGACAAATTGATTTTAATGCCTTCTATTTGACCCCATCATTCCTGACCATTTCCTCATTCCCTCCAAAAATACCCCTACTTTCTTCCTATGGATGTAATGTCCTCTGTGGAACCCTAGATGGCAATATTGAGCTCATTCACCCCCACTCCAGCATATTTCACGATAACCCCCGTCACATGCATTGAGCTATGGGAATAGTTGTCTTCTTATAACCTTGTTTGAATTTTTCTGCTGGAAAGTGAACAGTTGCAAATATGAATCAATATTCTGGAGGCTTGAATGGGTACAATAGCCCCGTGTGCAGGAGGTCAATTAGAGGGTAGAAAATCTGGTAACAATTCACCGCTTTTTTAAACTTTTTCAATAAATGGGGATTTCCTCTGCTACTGGCTTTCTTTCAAACCTGCTCTCAGGCTGCAATAATATTTTAATTTCTGTGGGTTGTTGGGTTTTTTTTTTTTTTTTAATAATCCCAAATAATCAGACTTTTAAAAAGTCTACCATTCCTAAATGGCTACAGATCGTCCATTTTCCCTCTCATTTACCTTTCTCCAGGTCTGTGATTCTTTGGTGGAGAGAGGTTAAGGTGCTTTCAATTTTGTTCCTTTGCTCGGTTTCATTTTTCGGGGTTTTCCCCTCCTCCAGGCTGTTTACTCGAGACAAGACTTGTTTCTCTAAATCTTCTATTTTATTCTGCAGAAGATCTTTCAGATTATTCGTCTGGACTGAAGAGTTGCCCCGACTGAACTGCTGGGAGAGGAAAGGGGAAAAGAAGAGACATAAGGAACTCCGCAATGCCATTCACTGCACCAACCCTACCGCTAATTTGGGAGCTAAGCTCAGCGAGTCCGATTTGGCGTTCTAAGGCGTCCTAAGGCGTCCAAATCGTGGCGTTTCTGCTCACCTCGAGGTTTTCCAGCCTGTTCTTGAGCGACTGTAGGGTTTGCCCCAGCTGACTGAGGGTCTCTGAAGCCGGTACCTTGGACAGCTCCGCCACGGGCGCGCTCTGGCTCTCGCATCTGCCCAACTTGCCCGTCAGCTCCCTGATGGTCTCCTTCTGGCTCATGATGGTCTCCTTCTGCTGCAGCACCGTCTCTCTCAGCTGCAGCACGGTCGCCTTCAAGTCCTCGGGGGGGCCGCTGCTCTGCATGGACGAAGTGCACATGTCCATGTCCACCGGGACCGAGGTGCAGAGAAAGCGAGTCTGGCCCAGGTTCTGGGCCGATCCATGGAGAAAGAAGGCGGCCAGGAGCCAAGACCTCCACGGGACTCCGGGGCTCATGGCTGCGAGGAAGCGCCTCTGTCTCTGCTGCGGTAGGCGGACGCCTTTTATATGGGCGCAGGAGGCTGCGGCACACGTCAGCCAGGACTGGCAGCCCATGGAATTGGCTTGTGAGCGGGTCTTAAGGAGGTCTCGGAGAAGTAGCCTTTGCCACCCACATTGTCCTCAAGGATGATTGACTTCGGCCAGTGCAAAAGGATCTTTGTGAGGACTGCGGAAGCCCCTAAGAATCGGATTTTCCTGGGGGGGGGGGGGAGGGGGCGAGTGTGTCTAATCCGCAAAGCCAAGTGTCAAGGACAATGAACTTTGGGGACTCCGTTGGCTCTGGGGAATGATGTTGGGTCGGACATCAAGAGTGACTTTGTGCCCCAGCTGCAACGGATGCTTTGCTGGGCGAGGGTAACCGGTTCTGCTCTCGCCCTCGGAGGCGAGCGGGCAACTGAATTCTGGACCACCTTAAGCAGCAAAGAGAGGGGGCTCCGGAGAGGATTTTCCGGCCTCAATCTCCGCCAGGGGCATTTCCAGCGCTTTCTTGGCTGAAAGCCAACAATGACCAACCGCAGCCCCCATTCAAGATCCCTTTCGAGCCCACTATAGTGGAAACTGGCTTCAATGTGACATTTTGTACAAATTCTCAGCCTCTGCGGTCAGAAATGCTCGTTAAACGGACCCGGCGATGCTCAGAGGTTGGGCAGCATTAGCGCGTGCATTGAAGCTGCTCTAGAGCCGGGTTTTCAGGATGGCCCTAATGAATATGCATGAGAGAGATCTGCATATAATGGAGGTGCCAGGCATGCAAACCTGCCCCATGCATATTCCTTAGGGCTATCCTGAAAACCCCATAGGGTTCGGAACCACTGCTATATAGCCCCTCCCCCCCCCCACTTGACAGCACGTGCTCTCAAAGCCTTAGTATTCAACCTTGTCTGCAGTGTCTGAGCTTGACCTGGTTTATGGTACATCAAGCTTCTAATTTTGATCAGATTCTGAAGCAGGGGTCCCCCAAAGTCCCCCCTTGAGGGCCGCAATCCAGTCCCTCAAGGATTTCCCCAATGAATATGCATTGAAAGCACATTCATTGGGGAAATCCTGAAAACCCGACTGGATTCGGCTCTCAAGGAGGGTCTTTGGGGACCAATCTGAAGGGTCTAGAGCAGGGGTTCCCAACCCTGTCCCCGTGTCATTTTCTAGTGTAGAGGCCACTGTAGCAGCAATGGGTCTGCACGGGAACAGGGATTGCAGGAATCCTGCGGGATCCCCCCCCCCCCAGATCTACAGGACTCCCACAGGGATCCCCTCAAGTCTACGGGACTCTCATGGGGATCCTCCCCAGGCTCACGGGACTCCCACAGGTATGGAACTGGGGTTCCCGAGGCCTGGAAAGAGAATTAGTAGAAGATAGACAAAATGATGGAAAAACAAAATGTCCCACCAGCTACAGCAAGGGAGATGTTCATTTTGAGGGGGGCTAAGCTCAAAGTGGGAGGCCCAGCCCCCTCTCATGGTTATGCCACCAATTGTGTTTACTACAAAATGAAGTACTGGCTGAGTTTGTTTTGGGGTTTCCAGTTCAGTTTTGGCACATTTTTCTTATGCTTGAAATGATTTTGCTGCCGTATTGTTCGATTCTTTGCTGCATTAAAAACCATTTGTGGATCTTGGAAGGACCTGACTTGAGTTACCTTTGCCAGATGGTGGAACCAGATTTGTTTGCTCTACAGATATGAGCTTTACATTGCCAAAAAATCTAACTCTTTTAACAAGAAATGGTCGACCCTACAGTCACATGACCTAATGCCTATTCTAATTCTTTCCGGTGACGTTATGCATCTCTTATTTCTGTTCACTGTTATTTGTTTATATTGTATTTTATTGTTGGTTTAAATAAACTAAGAGTTAAAAAACATCAAAACTGTCAGAAGTAATTGCTGCTTTTTATGGGGACAGGTAACTTATGGGGGGACAGGTGGGGATGGAAGAGATTCTTAATGGGGACAGGTGGGGTTGGAGGGGATTCTTCGCAGGATTGGGCAGGTACAGAGGAGATTCCTCGTGGGGATGGGCAGAGATGGAGGAGATTCTGGTGGGGACAGGTGGGATACCGGTGAGGACGGGTGGGGATGGGCCAGATTTCTGTCCCCATGCAACTCGCTAGCCTTTACCCTCCCCAAATAGACCACTCAGAGCCTGAAGATAGATTCTACTATCTGGAATTCCCAGGGAGGGGGCAGGGAGACCAGGTGATTCTATGATAGATAGATATACAGAGAGAGAAGATATGGATATGTAATAAAGTTATCCAGGTATTGTTAGATGCAAGAAGACATAACAGAAAATAGAGAAATAATGTAATTATTTGCCATGTCATTGTTTATGGGTAACAAGAAAAGGACTGAGTGCCTCTAATATTGTTGGTGAAATCTGATGGATCGCTGTAGCGGCTGTAAATCTAACGATTCAAAAAAGATGAGCCATTCTCAAAGAACTATGCATGCAAATGAGGTTTGTGGAGGTTCATGAAGGGTCACCAAATTTACATGAGATCAGTCGCTGGTGATAGCAATTGGCACATGCGCAGAATAGACCATGGAAAGAGCCATGAGTAGATAGCAGGGACGAAGAACTACCAGAAAACGCTACATTACACGTGCCAGCACTATTGCACGGAGGGGACTGGAGATGCCATCATCAACTTTCAACAAGCACATATATAATATGCCTTTAATACATGCGCTCAAGACATGTGCTTTTGATATTTTTTTTCCCCATCACTATATTACTATAATGTAAGTGATGAGTGTGTTTAAAAAAAATTTTAAATCATGAGCCAGAGCCCGAAACACATGCCTGAGACACGGTTTTCACTGTACCAGCACCCCCAGACCAGCCGGTAGTTTTTGGTTGCTAAAAGCCAGTGCTTCATTTGAAGAATCAGCCGGTGATCATAGAGAATCACCTGGAGTGCTCATTTAAATCTTAATGAACATAAGAACAGCCTTACTGGGTCAGACCAATGGTCCATCAAACCCAGTAGCCCCTTCTCACAGTGGGCAATCCATGTCCCTAGTACCTGACAAAACCCAAGGAATAGCAACATTCCATACAGAATCTCAAAGAATAGCAAGATTCCGGAATCCCAGAGAGTAACAAGATTCTAGAACTCCAAAGAGTAGAAACATTCCATATAGAATCCCAAGGAATAGCAAGATTCTAGAATCCCAGAGAGTAACAAGATTCTAGAATCCCAAAGAATAGCAACATTCCATGCAGAATCTCAAAGAATAGCAAGATTCCAGAATCCCAGAGAGTAACAAGATTCTAGAATCCCAAAGAGTAGCAACATTCCATGCTACCGATCCAGGGCAAGCAGTGGTTTCCCCAATGTCTTTCTCAATAGCAGACTATGGACTTTTCCTCCAGGAACTTGTCCAAACCTTTCTTAAAACCAGCTACATTATCCGCTTTCACCACAACCTCTGGCAACGCGTTCCAGAGCTTAACTTTTCTCTGAGTGAAAAAATGTTTCATCCCATTTTAATAGTAATGACCTCGTTGTACTAGAAGCCCATTTCTATAATTTTGCATAAAGAGCTGCCATTCATTTGCCTGGCATTTCCCACTACATTTTATTGCGTCATAGAGTCTGTCCCAAACCTACAAGTTTTTTTTTAACTTTCTGCTAAGTAACCAGACAGGCAACCACTCTGACAGCCAGGACCTTAGCCACCAGCTTTGCGGCTTTTCAAGTTGCTGAAAGGAGCTTCCTCCCCCTCCCCCCCACTAGATATATTCTATGCATTAAAGAAGGAAGACCAAAAGGCAGCCAGTGTGGTTAACGAGTGAAGTGAAGGAAGCAATTAGAGCTTAAAGAGATGCCTTCAGAAAGTGGAAGAAGGATCTGACTGAAAATAATTGTAAACAGCACAAGGAATGTCAATTCAAATGCAAGGCACTAATAAGGAAGGCGACGAGAGATCTTGAAAGCAAAAACTTTCTTTAGGTAATATTACAAGCAAGAAGCCAGGAAGAGAATCAGTTGGACCACTAGATCCCTTCCACAAAAAATCTGCAATACAAACATGTTTTCCACTCCATGCTCACCTTTCTAGGCGTAAAAACTTGGAATGACCAGGACGGAACCGAACCACACCATATTCCGGAAGAAACTGAAAACTCATCTATTTGACACTTAATCATATGTATCCTCTCCTCCCCCCCCCCTCCCTCCCCCTCCTACCCTCATCTTCTCTTCTCTTCTCCCACCCCTCCTCCCCCTTCTCCTTCCTCACCCCCCTCTTTTTAATTCGCCTTGAGCCTACCTAGATATGAGCAACGCAAAAATAGAAGATTAGATTAGATGACTGCGGGATAAAAGGGTCTCTCAGGGAAGACAAGGCCTGAAAGAGCCCATTGCTAGGCTCTATCACTTAACCCTCTATCTAAGAGAGAACGACCAAGCCACTCGCTATGTGCCTTAGAATAATGCTGGTATTTTATTTCTACAGGATTATAGTCTTAGCAAGTGAACAGCATTATAAAGTAATTATAAAGAAATTCTCAGCATATAATCAGTACTGTACATAGGGAGAGAGATTTATGACACGATAGAGTGCTGGCGTCTATCAGTGCAGAAAATATCTCTGAGAGCCCAAGTTGTATTCTCCACATTCTTATACTTTTTATGATGTCATTAGAGGACCACATGATTTATCGTAAATCATAGCTAACTTTACCCAGAACACGTCCTATTCCTAAGCCCCCCTTTCCAGCTCTCATGAGCCCGAGTTGCTTCCTTGTCCATTGCTTCCTCTGTCCATATAAGCTGTACTTCCTCTTTTCATCGTGAACACTAGTGACTTTCCCAGGCCATAGTGGAGAGATTAAATTAATTCTTTGCCTTGGTGTTCACCAAGGAAGATGTGGGGAAATTACCAGTGCCAGATATGGTATTCAGTTCTAATGAATTGGAGAAACTCCAACAAATCTCTAATGCTAGAAGATTAATGGGTCAATTTGACAAATTGAACAGTAGCAAATCACCTAGACTGGATGGTATACATCCCAGAATGCTGTTAAAATTGAAAAATTGCAGAGCTATTGCTAGTAATTTGTAATTTTTCTTTAAAAGCCAGCATAGTACTAGAAGACTGGAGGGTGGCCAGCATGACACTGATTTTTAAAAAGGGTTCCAGAGATGATCCGGGAAATTATAGACCAGTGAGTCTGACATTGGTGCTGGGTAAAATGGTAGAGGCTATTATAAAGAACAGAATAACTGAACATATACATACGCATGGGTTAATGAGCAAAAGCCAGCATGAATTTAGTCAAGGGAAATCTTGCCTCACCAATCTACTGCATTTTTTTTAAAGTAGTGAATGAGCACGTGGATAAAGGTGAGTCGGTTGATATTGTGTATTTGGATAAGACTTCTGGGGAAATTAGAAAGTCATGGCTTAGGAGGTAAGACAGAAAACAGAGAATGGGTTTAAATCAGGGGTTTCAAAGTCCCTCCTTGAGGGCCGCAATCCAGTCGGGTTTTCAGGATTTTCCCAATGAATATGCATGAGATCTATGTGCATGCACTGCTTTCAATGCATATTCATTGGGGAAATCCTGAAAACCCGACTGGATTGCAGCCGTCAAGGAGGGACTTTGAGATTCCTGGTTTAAATGGTCAATATTCTCAATGGAGAAGGGTAAATAGTGGGGTTCCCCAGGGGTCTGTCCAGGGACTACTACTTTTTACCATATTTATCAATTATCTAGAGACGGGAATAACTAGTGAGATAATCAAATTTGCTGATGAGACAAAGTTGATAAATTGCAGGAGGACCTTTAATGTGAGCAAGTACAAAGTGATGCATGTGGGAAAAAGGAACCCAAAGTATAGCTCCATGTTACAGGGTTTCACGTTAGGAGTCAGAGCCCAGGAAAAGGATCTAGGTGACATCATTGAGGATATGTTGAAACCCTCAGCTCAATGTGTGGCGGTGGCTGAGAAAGCAAATAGAATGTTAGGAATTATCAGGAAAGGAATGGAAGACAAAGAGGAAAATGTCATAGTGCCCTTGTATGGTACAGCCGTTCTTTGAACACTGTGTGTCTCAAAAAAGATATAGTGGAATTAGAAAAGGTACAGAGAAGGGTGATGAAAATGGTGGGATGACTTCCCTATGAGGAGAGGCTAAAGCGGCTGGGGCTCTTCAACTTGGAGAAGAGACGGCTCAAGGGTGATAGGATAGAGGTCCTAAAATACTGAATGGAGTGGTCTAGCATTTCCTTTGAAGTAGGCCTAGAGTGGACAATTATTGGGAGGGGGAAGCTTCAGTCTCATATCTTTGAGTGCCTATGATTTCAATCTGTCCCTACTCCGCACTCCACCCCACTCTAGCCTGGACCTGTCCTTCTAGTCATAAGCAGCGGAATGCTTCTTTGTATGGGGGGGCCCAGGAGCTCTGCCCTGGCGCACGAGTCCTCCACCCACCTCCTCCTGGTGCTTTAGTTAAATTTTCAGCACCCGCCACACAGCGTTCATGAGCAGGCCTGCCCCCGGAAGAAGAATGAAGGTCTCAGGGGGGCAGGCCTGCTGTTCTGACGTTGCGCGGTGGCTGCCTGAAGATTTAAGCAACACCACCAGCGACCGAGAATTTGTGGCCTCCCCCTTTCTGATGCCTCGGCTGCTCACTGTAAACACTTCCTCCTTTCAAATGATTTCTACATTTTTAGGGATTTGAATGTCTTCATCACTTGTGAAAGAAGAGTCAGTCAGAAAGAGAAAGAGAGAAATGAAAAGAAGAAGAAGCTCGAGCAGTGTTAGATGTTTCTCATGAGAGGCAGCTTAATCAAAAAGGAACCTTTCCAACCACTGCTTTCTACAAAGAAGAGGTTTGTAAACATTCATTATTCATGAGGAACTGTAAATTATTCTAATAATATTTCCCGTTCTGGTCCTGTATTGCTACAGGAAGAGCTGCTGAGGCTGACTAATGGAGAATTTGCTGGCCAGGGAGATTTCTTTTCTTTCCAATGCAAGCAAGGGTTGGTCAGTTTCAAGCAGCCCAGAGCTCAGACGGATGTCCTACAGCTGAAGTCTTTCTCTTCTGTGCTAGGTTCATGTCCAATAACCCCGCTAGGCTGAGGTTTAGAACTTGACATATGCAGGTCTTTTCCTTCTAGGTTGTTCCAAATGGAATAGGACTGTTGTGAGAAATTCATAAATCAGATGGAGTTTTATTCCAGCACAGGTGGAACCAAATTATTGTGCCATCCCACCTGGGATAATTAGAGCCAACAATGTGGTTTATGGCTAATTTTCACCAATTGATTACAACAGTGGTCCCCAACCCTGTCCTGGAGGACCACTAGCCAGTCGGGTTTTCAGGGTAGCCCTAATGAATATGCATGAAAGAGATTTGCATGTAATGAAGATGAATGCAGATCTACCCCATGCATATTCATTAGGGCTATCCTGAAAACCCGACTAGCTAGTGGTCCTCCAGGACAGGGTTGGGGACCACTGGATTACAACACATAGCTGTTAGTACTTTTTCACATAATCTTATATTTCTCAATACGTATCATTGCTGAAAATACTGTCTAAAAGTTGGTCATAGTGCTACACTTTCTCTATTCTTTGACGACTCCTGATGAAGGCTTTAATACCATAACATGACTTCTGTGGAACCTGTAGCCTGTCTAAAAAGAATGTATGCTAATTATGTACCACTACTCAATGAAGGTCTAGAAATAAGTAAATACATCTTGTGATGATCTCTTGGTCCATCTGTTTGGTCATTACATAAGAATAGCCTTACTGGGTCAGACCAATGGTCCATCAAGCCCAGTAACCCGTTCTCACGGTGGCCAATCCATGTCACTAGTACCTGGCCAAAACCCAAGGAGTAGCAACATTCCACATAGAATTTCAAAGAATAGCAAGATTCCAGAATCCCAGAGAGTAGCAAAATTCCATCCAGAATCTCAAAGAATAGCAAGATTCCAGAATCCCAGAGAGTCACAAGATTCTAGAATCCCAAAGAGTAGCAACATTCCATCCAGAATCTCAAAGAATAGCAAGATTCCAGAATCCCAGAGAGTCACAAGATTCTAGAATCCCAAAGAGTAGCAACATTCCATCCAGAATCTCAAAGAATAGCAAGATTCCGGAATCCCAGAGAGTCACAAGATTCTAGAATCCCAAAGAGTAGCAACATTCCATCCAGAATCTCAAAGAATAGCAAGATTCCGGAATCCCAGAGAGTCACAAGATTCTAGAATCCCAAAGAGTAGCAACATTCCATCCAGAATCTCAAAGAATAGCAAGATTCCGGAATCCCAGAGAGTCACAAGATTCTAGAATCCCAAAGAGTAGCAACATTCCATGCTACCGATCCAGGGCAAGCAGTGGCTCCCCCCATGTCTTTCCCACTGTTTTCGCTGCAATTTACATTCAGAATAATTTCTATGCTAATTTCCTGGACATTTATTCTGATGTGAATGATTTGTTCTCAGAACTTTTAGACAAAGTTCCAACAGAAAATGTTATCAGCAATTTTTTTCTCCACTTCCAAAGCTGGTCATCTCCAGGTTCTGCTCCCAACAGCTGTGCATAGAAGCCAATTGCTGAGGAGGAGATTTGCCCTGTCAACCTTAATCTTGTGGTTGCAAATAGCAGGAAATCTTAGATGGAGGGTTATTTTCATTTTTTCCTGCAAATCTTCTTCCAGTGTTAAAGTGGACTTCTAGACAGGCTCTGTGTGACCTAGGGACATGTTTCTCTGATCTTGAGCTAGTCACACTTTCAACCTGTGCCTCCCTTTACACAACTGTAGCTGGGTCATAATATTAGAGCAACATCAATCTCTTTTCTGCTACCTCTGTTGTTCTGATGCCAGAAATCTGTGGCAGAGCTCACTGGTGGATCTACCAAAACGTAGATTGTCAGCCCAATAGTGACAGAGAGAGGAGCTGCAAATAACACATCCATGTCCCTTGACATGTGTTGTTGATATACTAAGTGCCTCTTTTGCAAAGCCGCGCTAGTGACTGCTACGCGGCAACAGCCCCAAAGCCCTTTAAATCTCTATGGGCTTTGGGGCCATTAGCACAGGGCAGCCGCTAGCGCAGCTTTGTAAAAGAGGCCGTAAAAGTTTTTGAAATAATTATTTTTATCAAACCAACAATCACAAGCAATGACAGTGATAACAGAATCATGTTTTTTTTTCTCATTCAACAGTATAATCTTTCTTCCCCGGTGGCAAGTCAAGTGCGTGCGGACAATTGCGTGAAGACAATTCAGCGCAACACAATTGCGCTATAAAGTCCTGCGTGCTATTGTCTTTTGCTACAATAACTTGCACGCTATTGCCTTGCGCTATAAAGTCCTGCGTGCTATTGTCTTTTGCTATAATAACTTGCACGCTATTGCCTTGGGCTATAAAGTCCTGCGTGCTATTGTCTTTTGCTATAATAACTTGCACGCTATTGCCTTGCGCTATAAAGTCCTGCGTGCTATTGTCTTTTGCTATAATAACTTGCACGCTATTGCCTTGCGCTATAAAGTCCTGCGTGCTATTGTCTTTTGCTATAATAACTTGCACGCTATTGCCTTGCGCTATAAAGTCCTGCGTGCTATTGTCTTTTGCTATAATAACTTGCACGCTATTGCCTTGCGCTATAAAGTCCTGCGTGCTATTGTCTTTTGCTATAATAACTTGCACGCTATTGCCTTGCGCTATAAAGACTTGCGTGCTATTGTCTTTTGCTACAATAACTTGCACGCTATTGCCTTGCGCTATAAAGTCCTGCGTGCTATTGTCTTTTGCTATAATAACTTGCACGCTATTGCCTTGCGCTATAAAGTCCTGCGTGCTATTGTCTTTTGCTATAATAACTTGCACGCTATTGCCTTGCGCTATAAAGTCCTGCGTGCTATTGTCTTTTGCTATAATAACTTGCACGCTATTGCCTTGCGCTATAAAGTCCTGCGTGCTATTGTCTTTTGCTATAATAACTTGCACGCTATTGCCTTGCGCTATAAAGTCCTGCGTGCTATTGTCTTTTGCTATAATAACTTGCACGCTATTGCCTTGCGCTATAAAGTCCTGCGTGCTATTGTCTTTTGCTATAATAACTTGCACGCTATTGCCTTGCGCTATAAAGTCCTGCGTGCTATTGTCTTTTGCTATAATAACTTGCACGCTATTGCCTTGCGCTATAAAGTCCTGCGTGCGTCTGACCGCGCGTGTTTGACTACCAACCTTCATCCCCATTTCACTTTGTCTGCTCAGTTTAGAAATCTAACAACTACTGGCCTGGGGTGACCCTGTGTGACCTGTTATATCCTTTGGATTGCTCACCCACATTTAGTCAGCTCTTTGAGGGCAGTAGGTGCTCGAACAAACTCCTTTGCAGAGGGAGAATTTGTGTTGCAAGTGGGAAGTCAATAAATGGACAAGTGAGGTGGTTATGTTGGTCCTTAATTCTTTCACGACTCCAAGAGTGCGTATGAAGTTAAATGCCCCTAAAACCAAACTATTATGGTTTGGTCCAACCTGAGCTAATTTACCTTCATCTAAAAGATTCAATTCTGGTGATTCTTTAAAGATTGAATTTTCATCTAGAATTCCTGGATTTGTTTTAGATTCAACCTTATCATTGACTAATCAAATTAATAACATATCTAAAAAGTGTTTTCTGAGTCTACGGATACAGTTTTTTTTTCATCAGCATCACTTTGTTATTTTAGTCCAGGCTATAATTTTAGCAGATTTGGACTATGCTAATTCTCTTTACCTCGGTTTAAGCAAATGTAATTTGAAGAGATTACAGCTTATTCAGAACTGATTTTTCATCAAAATAAATTTGACCATGTTACACCATTGTTGAGGGCATTACATTGGCTTCAGTTCACGTGTGCTAACGTTCTTTTTATGAGTTTATATATTTTTTTCCCCGTCTTCAGTCTACTAGGAATTTACAAAAATTTAAATTAAAATTTCCTTCTGTTAGAGGGATTCTAACTTTGAGTAAATTCTCACATTCTTTGGCATATACTATGGTAAAAGTTTGGAATGATCTTCCCTCGGTTATTAGAACTTCTTTATCTTTGATCCATTTTAGAAAAAGTTTGAAAACGTATCTGTTTAAGAAATTTCTAATGGAGAGTTGAAGGAATTTCTCTAATCGATTGATGAATGTTAATATTTACTACTTTTGTAGTTTCATCACTTTATCACTAATGTATTATTAATTTAAAGTTTGTTAACTGGCTCGAGTCCCCTAGGGCAGGGGTAGGCAATTCTGGTCCTCGAGAGCCGGAGCCAGGTCAGGTTTTCAGGATATCCACAATGAATATGTACGAGATGGATTTGCATGCCCTGCCTTCTTGAGATGCAAATCTATCTCATGCATATTTATTGTGGATATCCCTGAAAACCTGACCTGGCTCTGGCTCTCAAGGACCGGAACTGCCTACCCCTGCCCTAGGGGAATGATCCAGTATATTAGATTAGATCTGGGTGCTGCTCCTTGGAGGTGAGTCTCTGCGTCACTGCTTCTACAGTATGTACCAGACCCGCTGATTAAATTCTGGGGTCAATGCAGAAAGATACACTTTAGAGCTGTTTGCCGATGGCTGACCCCACAGCTTCTAATGCAAATATAATGCGAAAGCTTTGCTCTCTGATGCAGTAAATTACTGCCATGTTGAAAACGGTGAGTTCTCAGAATAGCAGCACACACCATGGTGGATGTATGTAGTCATTGGCTCCTGCATTAATGAGGGAGACCATGGTTTGATATCAAAGCAGGAATCACTGTTATGCAAGGGGTCACCTCCAGCCCCTACCCAACAACCTAGACTATTTGGCAGACTGATCCTATGAGTTGCATCCCAGAATGCACCATGTGAGGTCAGGTGCCATCATTTTGGAAAATGACAGTGCAGAGGTAGGAGTGAATGGGCATCACACCTAGCTCCTTTTCAAGGTACATGGATTAGGCTGCATGGCCCACTAACTGCCAGGGATATATTTGGGGGTGGGATTCCACTAAACTACCAGGGATCTTTTTGGGTATGTTTTGAGTTGGATGGGAGACATTGCCTACCTTTAGATCCTATTTCGAAGCTGCTGCTTTCAGAATCCTGGTTCAGTCATTACTTCTGAGTCTACAGCAGTGGTTCCCAAACCTGTCCTGGGGGACCCCAGCCAGTCAGGTTTTCAAGATATCCCTAATGAATATGCATGAGAGAGATTTGCATACCTGTCACTTCCATTATATGCAAATCTCTCTCATGCATATTCATTAGGGATATCTGGAAAACCTGACTGGCTGGGGGTCCCCCAGGACAGATTTGGGAACCACTGGTCTACAGGATTATTGTAATGTTGTTTACTTGGTGAGCACTGAGAAAAACATGGCTAGATTGACCTTGGTTCAGAATATGGCAGAGAGATTGATTTAGGGCCTGAGGAAATACGACCATGTGACCCCTTATTACCGTGAGTTGCACTGGCTTCCTGTTCAGGCCCAGGTGATCTTTAAGTTGGGATGCTTATGTCATAAAGCTGCCTTTGGAGCAGCTTCACTATACCTTGCCGACAGGTTCTTCATAGGGTCACATAAGAATAGTAGAGTGTCACATGCCCTTTTAACGTTTCCGTTAGTTAAGAGCTGTAACAGTACAAAATATCATAAGCACACTATGATAAAGATTTCTGACCATTGCTACTTAGATCTAGCTCTTATGAACAGTTTAGAAAATTGCTGAAAACCTTTCTCTTTTCAAAATTTTTGACTAATTAGATCTTTCTGTATTCTTCAAAGCATAATTGGTATTTTTCATAGCACAATCTTTGTTAATCGCATTGAACTTATGGCTATGCGGTCTAGAAATTTGTTGTTATGTTATGGTGGGTAGGATTTCAGAACAAAAAGGGACCTTTCTGGGGTGGGAGATTGGAGGATTTTTTTTTTTTTTTTGGGGGGGGGGTGCAAAATTGGGAGATTGAAACAGGTATTACAGATCGTACTACAGAAACCTTAAAGTCTTCCAAGCATTTCCCTGAATTGGGGCTGAATAGCTATAAGGTTGATTAACATTCATTTCAATACGAAGAAACTAAGTAGTAAATTTAAAACAAATCAGAGGAAATTTCTCTTCACTCTGGAATTTGTTGCCAGAGAATGTGGAGAAAGCAGTTAGCTTAGCAGGATTTAAACAAGGTTTGGATAATTATCTAAAAGAGAAGTCCATAAATCACTATTAAGATGGACTTGGAGAAAATCCACTGCTTATTTCTAGGATGAGTAGAATAAAATCTGTTTTACTTTTTTAGGATCTTGCCAGATATTTGAGACCTGAATTGGCCACTGTTGGAAACAGGATACTGGACTTGATGGACTTTCAGTCTGGCCCAGTATGGCAATGCTTATGTTCTAAATTAGTTGTGCACGGGTATCCTACGCATCGATTCTCGCAGTATATTCTGCAGGAAACACGTCTCTGCAAACAGATGGATGCCATACTAACCCTGGGCAAATGCCTATAAAAGCTTTTGGCATCAGCCCCTCTGTAAAGAGCAAAAGGGTCCTCAGAAACCACTGATGTGTTTCGAATCTTTTTCAAGATCCTCCAAATTTCTCTGCTCCCTGCTTACCTTCTGCCTTCCTGGGTTTTTTGCAGGTGCTAAGCAGTGCTTTTGGAGTAAGTCATATCCCACTGGGGTTATTTTTCCCCCCCCCCCCATGTTTTAACTTCTTCTTTCGTTGCAGTGGGTAATTTTCCTTGATCTTCTGAGCACTGCAGCATCGCCTGAAATCCTCGCCTGGTTTTCTTTGTTTCTGGATGTTAATATGAGCAAAGACGTCTGTGCTCTGTTGATCTCGGAAGCTGTTAAAGGGGCATTGAATATTTCTTGGGATCAGCAGTTTCTTCCTGTCCCTTTTGAATGGATTAATTGATTTATATTTGGCTATACCTTTTCATTGGTTGGCTCAAAGTAAGTTGCATCAAAATATAGTACATATTTCCTTCTCTCCAGACTAAGTCCCACCGATCCGCCATATTGAAGGATCTCATCTGAGAGCTGCAGCCCCCAGGAAGTGGAATAAATTGCCACTTGAACTCTGTATAATTGATTATTATAAGAGATTTTAAAAAGTCTGAAAAACCTGGCTGTTCCTCTGGACAGTTTGATTATACTTTTTAGGGGGGAGGGAATAAGGAACCGAAGAATTGTTATGATTTTTGTATTGGGTAGGGGAGGGTGACATTGTTTCAACTCAGGCCAGTCATTGCAGTGACGGTGCTCTTCTGGAGGCTCTTTGGGGGAATCTGCAGACCTTGACTCTATGTCTGGCCATTAGGTGTCTCTGTTGTGTGATGGCTGAGACTTCCTTCTTTCCCTGGGGGAAGTGAACCCTGCTTCCATGGCAGACCTGAGTCACAACATTGGACTCAGCTGCTCTGCGGCGCTGCTAGTGAGCCACCAGGCAAGCCCAGGATAGAGAATATTTGAATACAAATAATTTAGTTTGCTTTGAAAAGCTTTCTGGTGCAATGTCATATTGGCATGCTGTACTGCACCATCAATATTACATTACAGGAGAAGCTGCTCTTACGCACTTTCATAAAAAATGTAATTTGTGGTTTTAAATGCAGCGTTTCTTCACAGGTAAGCCTAGTTTGATTATGTAACACTCTAGCAGAGAGAATCAGCTTTGCAGAAACTGAGAATGGAGACTACAGGCCAAACGCTGCTTCTTAGGTTCACTTCCCACGTCTTCAGTTGACGTTGTGTCCCATTCCACATCCATCCAACCCTCTCTCAACTGGTTTCTAACCCAGTTCATGACATCACCTGTTGTCGTGGAAAACTTTGCGATGTCATAACGAAAGGAAATTGTTGATGTCGTCTAAGCTGCACCATCCTGTACGGGGAAACCAACCCAAAATATCCAAAATGTTTCAATCGGTATAAAAATATGAATATATTTATCACAAAAGACATGTCGATTTGCATATGCCAAAGTCTCCTTTCCTCACCTACTTTCTGCAGTGGATCAGTGAACATGGGCTCAGTCAGCACATGTATGTTAATGGGAAGAGAGGCTGAGCAATGGTCAGGATGGCATTTTGTACTGATTCCCTGACTGAGGGTCCCCAATTTCATTCCTATACAGAGCTACTTACACTGCAGGTTGGCTGAGTAACAGGAAAAAAGAGAAGGAAGGAACCAGAAAAAGACACCATTTTATACCTGTAAACATCTTCTTCCTCACATGGAACACACAGACATTTTCCAGATTTGCATTTTTGTCTTAAGTTAAGGCACAATTTAGTAGGATACCGAAACTACATTCTCGGGAAACAAAATCAGTTATTACATGCCAGAAAAGAAAACACAAATTTGATTTTCTAAGTGTGCCTGACAGAGTAATCAATGCAACTGAGGCAGCAAATTGCACATAGAGAGACGGAAAAGAGCTCACAATATAGAGAAATGTGTGACTAGAAGGATCAAGAATATCGGTTGCCATATTATTCATGTATTCACTCAGCATAAATGATAAAGAAGTACATTTGAAAGACGTTTGGCTTGAATTTGAAGATAGAACCCTCTTCTATTAAACTGTGATAGCAGTTTCTAGCGCAGAGAGCCGTGCTGAATGATCCGCGCTCATAGGAACTCTATGAGCGTCGGGAGCAATGGAGGCCATTCGGCACAGCTCCTCGCACTAGAAATTGCTATTGCAGTTTCGTAGAAGAAGGGGATAGAGTTCCTATGAGCGTTGGGAGCAGCGCGGGCCATTCAGCGTGACTCTCTGCGCTAGAAACTACTAACGCAGTTTAATAGAAGAGGGGGGGGCTCTATCTGTTCTTCCCTATGTTTATTTGTTTACTTATGTATAATCTGCCTTTATCAAAGCAAAATACAATATAACACACACACAATAAAAGTAATATACTACATCAAATAGCATTTCACATGATGTGATCGACAGCCCTAAAATCAGCATAACTGTACAATTGCCAACTCATCTTTTTCATTACAAACAAACAAACTGGTCGCCGTACTTGAAGAAGGACAAGGTACTACTCAAAAGGGTCCAGAGAAGAGCGACTAAAATGGTTAAGGGGCTGGAGGAGTTGTCATACAGTGAGAGATTAGTGAAACTGGGCCTCTTCTCACTTGAAAAGAGGAAACTGAGAGGGGACATGATCAAAACGTTCAAGATAATGAAGGGAATAGACTTAGCAGATAAAGACCGGTTGTTCACCCTCTCCAAGGTAGAGAGAATGAGAGGGCACTCTCTAAAGTTGAAAGGGGATAGATTCCGTACAAATGTAAGGAAGTTCTTCTTCACCCAGGGAGTGGTAGAAATCTGGAACGCTCTTCCGGAGGCTGTTATAGGGGAAAACACCCTCCAGGAATTCAAAACAAAGTTAGACAGGTTCCTGCTAAACCAGAACGTACGCAGATGAGGCTGGACTCATTTAGAGCACTGATCTTTGACCTAAGGGACACCGCAGGAGCAGACTGCTGGGCACGATGGACCATTGGTCTGACCCAGCAGCAGCAATTCTTATGTTGTTAATATAATTACAATACAGTTCTAGAATCATTACAAAACTTCATAGGGCAAAACAGGTGAGGTTTCAACAACTTTTTAGACTTGCTCATCCTTCCCTGTTGTCTAATGTGAGATGGGAGTTGATTCCACTCTTCTAGCGCTGCCCAGGAAAAAACCCCGGCTCTAACTGTCTGCAACCGAACCTCTCTTCTTGTCGGTATTGTTAAACCACACTACACAGAAGAGTGCAACTAAGGAGTTATACATTCCACCAGATAGTTTGGGGCATGAGTAAGAGCTTGTATCTAACCCGAAAATCAATTTTAAGCCAATAGGGCCTATAATAAAACGCAGATATGTGGTCATGTTTTTTCAATCTAAACAATGTTCTAATCATAGAAATCTGAACCACCTGCAAAGAACATAGAACAATTTGAGTGAGACCTAGCAGTACGAAATTACAGTAATCCATGGCCGACAACACCACCGTTTGAAGTATGGAAATGGTGATAAAGTTTATTTAAAAGAAGCAATTTAAAATAAGCTTTCCTTTCAACATGTTGTCTATAAGACAACTGAGAATCAAGAATTATTCCTAAATATTGAAATTCTGATGACAACGGAACCACAGAATCCAAGGCCCTCACTGATGACCATGAACTTGCCCATGACGTCCTCGCCAAATGCATTACTTCTGTACATTCAGCATCTACTTTATTTGAACACATCCACTGTTTAATTTGTATCATAAGAAAATCTAGGCTATCAAGAGCCGGATCCATTGACCCTTCTATGGGGAAAAAGAAAAGCAGATCATCGGCATATACCCTATAAGACGCCTGAAGACTATACAATAAAGAGCATGGGGTAAGATATATAAATTAAACAACACCGCCGAGAGCGATGAACCTTGTTGTTTTCCTGTTTTTACTTCCCTTTGCTCAGATAGTTTTCCATGAACATAAACTTCCTGTCTTCAATCTTGAAGAAATGACCTGAACCAAGATAGAACAGTTCCACCTAAGTCACAGGCCAAGAGGCGTTCCAACAAGATATCATGATCCAGGGTGTTGAACGCAGCAGAGATGTGTAGTGATACCATAATAAATTCTTCTCTTTGATCAAACCCACGCCTGATTTAATCAATAAGTGATACAAGCAACAAAAATGAAAACTGAAATCATATATATATATATATATATATATATATATATATATATATATATATATATATATATATATATATATATATATATATATACGCAGATGACATCACTATCATCATTCCCATAACCTCTCTTACACAAGAGACTGAACAATTCACCTCTTCCGTCCTCACCAAGATAGAACAATGGACCACATTTTTCAAATTAAAACTGAACTCAGAAAAAACCAAAATTTTCCTGGCTACTCCTACCTACAAGCTAACAAATACCTCCTTGGAATTAAACGGGTTAGACTACCCAATTAATCCTACTATCAAAATCCTTGGAGTCATTCTGGACTGATGCCTGACTTTCGAAGTCCTTACCAATGCTCAGGTTAAAAAATGTTTTAGTACCCTCTGGAAACTTCACACCATCAAAAACTATTTCGACTTCCTCTCCTTCCGACTGCTGGTCCAATCACTAATCTTAAGCATCCTACATTACTGCAATATTATATACCTGGGATCCTTTAAGAAAACCATCAAATGCCCAAGAATCGTTCAGAATGCTACCGTTCGCCTCATTTATGATCTCAAAAAATCAGATCATGTAAGCCCTTATTACAAAAAACTGCACTGGCTGCCGATGGAGGCAAGGATCATCTTCAAATTTGCATGCCTCTGCTTCAAAACACTAACAGGCTCTTCTCCAATCTACCTGTCAGAACACTTTGAACGATCAGGCCCCACCCGCACACGTAATGCCTACCTGTTTGCCTTCCCATCCCCAAAGGGCTGTATCTACAAGAGATTCCTTGATAGATCTCTGGCATTCCAAGCAGGCAAATGGAATAAATGTCTAACCACTCTCATTTCTAACTCACCCTCCTACCAACCCTTCAGGAAATCAATCAAAACCTATCTCTTTGATAAATTTCTCTGACTCCCTCCCAGCCTTGTAACCCTGCCTTGTATCTCTGATATGCCTCCGGATATACCTGACTACTCCCGACTTGCTAAGTTAAGCTGATTGTCTTGTTTGTAACTTCGCTGTCAATGTAGTCTCTTCCTCTGTTAACCACTCCGAACTGTTATGGTACGGCAGTATACAAAATAAAGTTATTATTATTATTATTTCTGTACTATGATTAGACCTAAAAGCATATTGTTGCATATCCAGGATGTCATGTGATTGAAGATGATGATTTAATTGCAAATACACCAGCTTTTCAAGACTCTTCAACAACACTGGCAAAGATGCTACAGGCCTATAGTTCCTTAGCTCACCCATCCCTACTTTCATGTCTTTCACCAAGGGTTTCATTGTTGAAATCTTCAATTACTGTGGGACCATTCCCTCGCTCATTATCTCCACCTGCAATTCCTGTAATATCTTGGGTGAAAATAAATCCCCAGATGACACTGTTGGTCTGCAATCATGTAGCATTTTGACGACCAATCGATATGGTACACAATCAAGAGAAATATTGGTCAAAAAGAAAACTGCCCATTTATGGGGATTACAATGGCCACCTCATTGCTATGCGAATAGAAGAAACTTTGGGGTATTAGTGCTAAATATTTAAAACATAGAAACATAGAAGATGACGGCAGAAAAGGGCTACAGCCCATCAAGTCTGCCCACTCTGCTTACCCACCCCCTGTCTATGCCCTAATGACCCAATTTCCTTATCTTGACCCTCGTAGGGATCCCACATGGGTATCCCATTTATTCTTAAAGTCTGGCACGCTGTCTGCCTCGATCACCTGCACTGGAAGCTTGTTCCAATGATCAACCACTCTCTCTGTGAAGAAATACTTTCTGGTGTCTGCAGCAGCCACTCTCTCCTCCTCTCCCTATTGGCTAAGGCTCTTAACATTTGCATCTCCTCTTCCTATAGGCTAAGGCTCTTTACACCTGCATTGTGATGTCATAGAACTTTCTGATTATAGAAACATAGAAACATGATGACAGATAAAGGCCAAATGACCCATCATAGAAACATAGCAACATAGAAGATGACGGCAGAAAAGGGCTCCAGCCCATCAAGTCTGCCCACTCTGCTTACCCACCCCCTGTCTATGCCCTAATGACCCAATTTCCTTATCTTGACCCTCGTAGGGATCCCACATGGGAATCCCATTTATTCTTAAAGTCTGGCACGCTGTCTGCCTCGATCACCTGCACTGGAAGCTTGTTCCAATGATCAACCACTCTCTCTGTGAAGAAATACTTTCTGGTGTCTGCAGCAGCCACTCTCTCCTCCTCTCCCTATTGGCTAAGGCTCTTAACATTTGCATCTCCTCTTCCTATAGGCTAAGGCTCTTTACACCTGCATTGTGATGTCATAGAACTTTCTGATTATAGAAACATAGAAACATGATGGCAGATAAAGGCCAAATGACCCATCATAGAAACATAGAAGATGACGGCAGAAAAGGGCTCCAGCCCATCAAGTCTGCCCACTCTGCTTACCCACCCCCCTGTCTATGCCCTAATGACCCTCGTAGGGATCCCACATGGGTATCCCATTTCTTCTTAAAGTCTGGCACGCTGTCTGCCTCGATCACCTGCACTGGAAGCTTGTTCCAATGATCAACCACTCTCTCTGTGAAGAAATACTTTCTGGTGTCTGCAGCAGCCACTCTCTCCTCCTCTCCCTATTGGCTAAGGCTCTTAACATTTGCATCTCCTCTTCCTATAGGCTAAGGCTCTTTACACCTGCATTGTGATGTCATAGAACTTTCTGATTATAGAAACATAGAAACATGATGGCAGATAAAGGCCAAATGACCCATCATAGAAACATAGAAGATGACAGCAGAAAAGGGCTACAGCCCATCAAGTCTGCCCACTCTGCTTACCCACCCCCTGTCTATGCCCTAATGACCCAATTTCCTTATCTTGACCCTCGTAGGGATCCCACATGGGTATCCCATTTATTCTTAAAGTCTGGCACGCTGTCTGCCTCGATCACCTGCACTGGAAGCTTGTTCCAATGATCAACCACTCTCTCTGTGAAGAAATACTTTCTGGTGTCGCCATGAAATTTTCCGCCCCTGAGTTTGAGCGGGTGCCCTCTTGTGGCCGAGGGTCCCTTGAGAAAGAAAATATCATCTTCCACTTTGACACGTCCCGTGAGGTACTTAAATGTTTCGATCAAGTCTCTCCTCTCCCTACGTTCCTCAAGAGTGTAGAGCTGCAATTTGTTCAGTCTCTCTTCGTACGAGAGACCCTTGAGCCCCGAGATCATCCTGGTGGCCGTCCGTTGAACCGATTCAATTCTGCGCACATCTTTACTGTAGTGCATGTTATTTCAGCAGGCCCCAAAGGAATAACATTGGTTCTGTGGCAGACAACATGTAGTAATCTTTTGTAAAAGACCCCTTTGAGATTTCAGGTGCTTTAAATGAAGTACTCAGAAAGCAATACCAGCAAACATAATTACTTTTTTTTTAAACTTTACTTTGTTTTTAATGCCAACAGAAAGTGTAATACAATTTATATACAAATAATGATAATTAACCAGTATCTATACAAAAGATATACATTCCCTGCCCCATCCATCATTACCATCAGGAATACGGTAATACCAAAACAAAAGATATACCCCCTCCCGCTCCCGCCCCCCCCCCTCCCCGGATGTGTGGGTGAAAAACAATGGAAAATAAAGATAAAGAAAAAGGACAACTATAGCAAATGTACAAAAGATGTCGATGGACCCCAAACTAATTTGAATATCTTATTATGCCCCAGCATGTCAACATTCATTTTATCATATTTCTAAAAGGAAAACTAAAGTGATCCCAATTCTTCCAATTACTTCATACTCATCTGTAAGTAAGATAGTACTGTACTCTTCATTCCTTCAACAAGGTGTGGCTGGCCATACAAACCCATAAACAGAATAAATAGAACAAAAGACCTAGGAAGAAGAGCCCAAACAGAACCTCACTTTCAAAGTTTGATGCCAAAATTCTCCCTCATATTTGTCCCCCTATCTGAAATTTTCTTACTCAACAAAAGAAACTAGAAATTCTGGAAGGTTCATCTTTCCTACTCCAAAGGCCTGTTGTTTTAAGACCTTTTTAGACAGGATTTTGGAGCATCAAGCTAGTAAGATAAACTCATGGCTAAGTCCGATGGTTGTTCAATCTAATTCTTACTTCACATTTAGGAAATCATTAAAGACCTATTTATTTGACAAATAAGAATATTAATTTTGATATATTTTAATGAGGTCTTCTGTTTCTATTCTTATTGTCATAGTATGTTTTAATTGTTTTAATAATTTTTAACATTGTATTTGAATGTTTTTAACAATTGTATTACTTTTATTATATAATTTTAGATTGTACGTAGTGTGTTCTATGAAACTGTACCATGTGCTGAAATGTCTCAGTATTTTCCTGTTGTGAACCACCCAGAACTACTGGTTGGGTGGTATTTAAGAAAATAAATTTTTATTATTATATGTAAAAGTACAGCAAATGAATTTGTGACCTAGAAAACCCCAAACCATTTACCTCTCTAATCTGATTCTCTTTGGCAGGTCAGACACAATCCTAGGTTTATCTCCCCTGCAACAGAAACTTGTAATCCGATTTCCCTAGCAAAAGCATCACTACAAGCTATTGAGATAAAGCCAGGACTATATCATTTGTATTTAAAACCTGTAGCAAGCTGGTCAGTTTGCCAGCAGTGCTCCTGGATTCTGGAGGCTCATCAGAGAATGAAGGCCTTGGGTTCAGTTTTGGAAGCCGTTTCTGGGGAAGGATATAAAAAGATTTAAAGTGGTCTAGAGCAGTGTTCTTCAACCACCGGTCCATGGACCAGTGCCGGTCCACAGAAATTTCCTGCCGGTCCACAGGGCCAGCACGTGCATCAGGCCCAAAACAGTGTTCTTCAACCGCCGGTCCACGGAGCGAGCAATGCGGCGTTATCTTCGAGCCAGCTCCCTCTTCCTAACTGATTCAGTGTACAAAGCCACGTTGCAACGTCAGAGGGAAGGCTTCCAGATGAGGCACGGGACGTGCAAGGTGCAATTAGTACTATTCTGGGGGCGGGGTCTGGGGTGGAGATTGGGTAGGGATGGGCGGGATCTGGCCCATGACTTAGCCCAGTGTTTTTCAACTGCCGGTCCACGGACCGATGCCAGTCCACAGAATAATTCTTTTATTTTTGCCGATCCATAGGTGTAAAAAGGTTGAAAAACACTGGTCTAGAGGAAGGCGATGAAAACCACAAGAAGTATGAGAAGGTACTGGAAGACCTAAATATGTCTACTCTGGAGGAGAGGAGGGACAAGGGAGATATGATATAGACCAGGGGTCTCCAAGTCCCTCCTTGAGGGCCGCCATCCAGTTGGGTTTTCAGGATTTCTCCAATGAATACGCATGAGATCTATGTGCATGCACTGCTTTCAATGCATATTCATTGGGGAAATCCTGAAAACCCGACTGGATTGCGGCCCTTGAGGAGGGCCTTTGAGATCCCTGATATAGACATTTAAATATTTGAAAGGTATTAATATAGAACCAAATCTTTTCCAGAGAAGAGAAAGTAGTAAAACTAGAGGTTGTGGGAAGAAAGACTCAGGAGTAATGTTAGGTAATTGTTATTCATGGAGATGGTGGTGGATGCCTGGAATGCCCTCCCGAGGGAAGTGGTGGAGAGGAAAACGGTGATGGAATTAAAAAAAAACATGGGATAAACATAGAGGATTTCTAATTAGAAAATGAAGGATGTAAATTAAAGAACTAAGGTATTGGGGGTATTGGGTGATGTGAGGGGGTTGCCTGATGTTGGGGGTGTCAGGTGATGGGGGTCCAGGAATGTGGGGGGATGTAGGGGGGCTGGGGAGAGGGGTTTAGGGCCCCAGCTGATCCTGGTAGGGGGAATTCCCATCAGCTGAGCCAGCAGGAATCCCTGAAACTGTCACAGCTGAAGAGGATTTCTCTGCCACAATCTGCTGATGGCAAGCCCTTAATGTGCTGTCCTCCCCCTCTCCAATCTCTGGGTGGTGGAAGGGGGTCATAACCAATGGGGAGTAAGGGAGGGTCTTGCCTTAAACCCTCCAGTTGTCTTCTTGTCCATTTGGTCACCTTCGGGGCACTTAGACCTGTTTTAAGAGTAGCCCGAGAGCCCGTCTCAAAGGGCGAAGGGTAACATGGGGCTGGGAGCCCTATGTCGCCCGCGAGGCAGGTGTAGCAGAGTGAGGGTTAGGAATAGGAAAAGTTAAAATTAGTGAGGGGGAGGTGTGTGCCAATAAGCTGGTGCGTGATTGGGTAAAAAGGAAGAGTGGGCGGCACGGAGGAGGCTTTTTCAGGGTCCTCCAGGGCGGCTTTTTCCCCGCCCACCCGCCCTTATTGGTGGCCTTGGTAGCTCGGGTTGGTGGGTCTCCCGAGCTACTGGGTGCTGGGGCTCATCCGGCGATGAGCGGTGGGCCAGCTGGGAGCAGTGCCTTGGGGTCTACTGACCTGGTTAAAGGGGCATGAGGTCATGTCACCCCTCAGACTCTTGCTGTTCATGGCGGGGTAGGGGGCAATTGATTGATGGTTTCACTGGGTAGCTCGGGAGGAGCTGGCAGATCTTGTTATATTGAAGTTACTGTGTTAAGGATGTTAATTTATGCAAATTAATTTAATTGCTGTTTTGATTAATAAATTGAGCAGCGGCTATATTCCAAATTTTGTGTTATTGGGACAAGATATAGGGAGGAGGGGGGTATATGGGCAGTAGTAGGGGCTATCCAGATCCCGCTGTTACTTTGGTCTAAGTCCCAGCATGTAAATTCTACCTAGGATGTCCCGGAAAAGCTTTGATTGTTGCTTCAGGACATCCAGGTGGAAGCCCACCCAAAACACACCCATTTCAGCTCTGGACACACAGCAGTTTAGAAGAGTTGCTGACTGGCCAGGAAGTTTGTTTTGATTATTGGCACTTGGACGTCTTTATTCTTCTATAACGCCACAATCTGACGACTTCTCAGCAGTTTACATCAAAGAGAGCTGGACAATCAGTGAGGTACAAAATACAAATAGTAACGGTACAGTATATTTCTAAAGGATATTCAGAGCAGAATTATTGTAATTATTACAATTAATGTAATTTCTATTTAGGAAATGTATCTATCAAATAGTACAGTTTTAATTTCTTTCCGAAAAGTGCCGTCGGTCAACCTGGCTCCACTAATGTAATGACCTACCCAGGACTGCTGTTTACTTGCTTGAAACATTAAAGTCCTATCCCAAAATGACCTATTTCTACAACCAGTAATCTTTGGATAGGCAAATAAATGACCATTTCTGGTTCTCCTCATGGGGTTGTATAGTACAAAATGAGACAGTCCCCAAATCAACTTAAAACAAATACAAGAAAATTTGAATATTACTCGTGCCTTCACTGGTAACCAATGCAGCAATCTATAGTAGGGACTAACATGTCAGGATGTCCAAGTACCCAAAATGTATAATCACCACTGAATTATATTAGATTATAGATCGTATGGCGTGCCCTCAGTGTGTGATCTTTGAGGACCAAATACCCTTAATGGGCTGCACCCAGTAACTTAAAATGCTTAGAATGATCATTTGCAGCTTAACAATAAGTTTCCTGTCTACACACCATCAGAGATGCAGCAAAACTAGATAACCAAATCTCCAATCTACTGATAACAACCCCAGACTACAAGATGTTCAGAAAAGAAATCCCTGAAAAAGGCTTAACACCACGAGTATCATCCTTCTTCCCATCTTCTCCCTAACTCAACGATACAACCTGATCTACTCTTTACCATCACAAGAAATGACCTGTTATCTTACTTTGTAATCCGCCTTGAACCGCAAGGTAATGGCGGAATAGAAATCTGTAATGTGTGTCGTGTGACATATTTTTGATGGATAAAAATGTTTTCCCTGTCAATGGAGATGAACTCAAAGTGCTATGATTAAAAAAGGAGAGATTGGGGCAATGCCCTTGTCTGGTCTCTCACAGACTTTTTTTCTGAGCATGCCCAGAAAGATACATTGAAATCTATTAGGCTGTGAACCAGGGTTTGTTTTCTTTTCTTCCTGATACTTTGTATTTCATTACCTTTGGTGTTACATACAACAATGTGTGTTGGGTTTCCTGCCACTTAAATACAGTACACTGTACACTTCCCCCTCAATATTCGCAGGGGTTAGGGGCATAACCGGCCCGCAAATATTTTTTAAAAACACCTGTGAATAACTTTTAGGGCTGGCTCTGACCAACCCCCACCTCCCTCCTGCATCCTGGACCTTACCTGGTGGCCTAGCGGCGATGCGGGGCAGGATCGATCTTCCTACGCTCCTGCCCTGTGCAGAGCCATCATCAAAATGGCTGTCGTGAGTTCCCGTTGTAGTCTCGATGACGGGGCAGGAAGATTGATCCTGCCCTGCGTCACCGCTAGACCACCAGGTAAGGTCTGGGGTAGAGGTTTCAAGTTTCAAGTTTAATATTTATTTGATTAATCGCCTTGTCAGTATTCAAGGCGATTTACACATGGATAAAAGTTACAGAATAAAAAGAATTTTAAAACAATTAAAAACTGACTAGACACAGACGATAACTAGACAAACTGGAAACAAGAGGAAGGTAGGGGAAGAAGTTACAATGTAATTGAGCAGAGTGGGAAGCCAAAAATGGAAAACACAAAAGGATGGGATGAAAAATAGTTGAATGTGTAGAATGTGTGGAGAAAAGACAGTTAGGTCCAAAATTTTGTTGAATATTGATTAAAAGGAACCAATGATATTAGATTACAAAAGCATCTTTAAATAAGAAAGTTTTCAGTTTATTTTTAAATTTGTCTAGATTGATTTCTTCATGTAAATAGATGGGGAAAGAATTCCAAGTTTGGGGTGCACGGGAATGGGGATCGCGGGATTCCCGCGGTCCCACGGGAATCCTCCCTAACCCACGGGATTCCCACGGGGATGGAAGGCTTTGGAAGCAGGGTTCGTCCATATAATATAATGGACACGTCAGCCTTAGTAAAAGAGGGGGTTTATAAGTTAATTACCTGAACAGAAAACAAAAAAAAGGTTCCACCAAAGAGATTCCACAAGGAAAACAGCAGCACAAACACAAAAGAAACTGTGGAATTGATGATCCTGTCAGAAGTAATTCTTGCTTTTTATGGGGACGGGCGGAGATGGAGGTAATTCCTTGCGGGGATGGATGGGGACGGAGAGGATCCTGACGGGGATGGGTGGGGACGGAGAGGATCCAGACGGGGACGGAGAGGATCCTGGCGGGGACGGGTGGGAATGGAGAGGATCCTGGCGGGGACGGGTGGGAATGGAGAGGATACGGGCGGGGATGGGTGGGATTTATGTCCCCGTGCAACTCTCTGGGGTTCAGGATGCAGCGTTTCCCCCCCCCCCTAAAAAATCACGAATAACTGAATCCATGGGTACTGAAACCCCATGGAGGGAGAAGTGCATATACATATATACACAAGGGTTGTTTCATAGGTCATTGAAGCTGTTTCTTTTCTTTTGAAAATACGCCAACACTGGAGATCTAATACTGAATATACATTTGAAAGTGTGTGACATGGACTTCTTAACATTGCCACTAAATAAGAGACGAGTTATAGGCCTCTTTGGTAGGGGAGAAGCAAAACTACATGACATTTGAAATCATCGTTTGATTATGGCACACAGTGTATAAGATGAACTGTTTAACTGTTAACATCCCAGGTTGTCTTGTGTGTCATCCAGTTCGCGAGGGACACACTGTGAATGCACAGAATTAGAAGTCACTTCTGCAGTATCACCTACGTCGAGCAGAACAGGAGAAATGTCCAGAACGGTTGCACAATGCCATAATCCTACATGACAATGCTACAGCTCACACAGCAGACAGTTCTTTACAGCGTTGGGAATGGGAGACTAATTTGAAGGATGTGAACAGTTAAACATACTTCCAAGTTGACTGTGTGCTTGGTTTAGTGAAGCAGCTAACATTTCTTAATAAAACGATGATTTCAAATGTCATGTTTTTTACTTCTCCCCTACCAGAGACCATTGCACCAGTGTGTGTGTGTGTGGGGGGGGGGGGAGCAATCCACCCAGGGTGCTCCAAGCAAGGGCTGGCATCATGGTCCAACTCCGAGAACTTCTTCCGGTAGTGGCAGCATTCAGAATTCACTGCTCTGCCAGCTTCGGGTCCTACCTTCGTGGAAACAGGAAGTAGGCAGACCCAGCAGAGAGGAAGGTCCGACACCAGCAAGAGCAGTGAGTTCTGAATGCTGTGCTGCCAACTGGGTGATGCAAAGAGAGAGAGGGAGGGAGGGATGAGGGGAGAGACATGCTGCACCCAATTGGGGAGAGGGAGGGAGAAAGGGAGAAGAGAGATGGCAGACCATAGGGAAGGAGGGAAAGGAGATGCCAGATCATGGTGGGGGGGGGGGGGAAGAGATGCCAGGGCATGGGAGGAGGGAAGGGACGGAGACAGAGATGCCAGACCAGAGAGAAAAGGAGGGAGGGAGGGAAAGGAAAGAAAGGAGAAAACAGAGCATGGAGGAGGTGGGAAGGAGGGAAGGAAAGGAAAGGAGAAAAGAGAGATGCCAGAGCATGGGAAGGGAAAGGAGATAAAGAAAAAATGGAAGGGACAGAGAAAGAGGGCAGACATTGGATGGAATGCAGAGTGAAGAGATGACAAAAGGTTGAAAAAATATGTTTTCTTTTGTTACTTTAGAATAAAAGTCGAATTGTAGCTGTATTGATAAACATTTATAAATAGAAAATGGATATAAGGTAATATTTTTATAGGACTAATTTTAATACATTTTTTACTAACTTGGAGACCAAAATCCCCTTCCTTCGGCAATGGCATACCAAGGGGGAGGAGGGGGCAATCCACCCCTGCTGCAGCTTCTAGGGGGACTCCTCCCATCCCTTTTATATGGAAGGGGGGGTTAAAAAATGATGAGCCCCGGGTGTCACATACCCTAGGTACACCACTGCGCTGCACTCACCTGCAAAACCATGTTCTCAGTCACTGCCCCCATGTTATGGAACAACCTTCCGTCAGATCTTAGACAAGAACCATCTCTTGAAAAATTCAAATTAAACTAAAAACATTCCTTTTTAAAGACGCCTTTTCCCTCCGATTCCATTCACTTAGAGCCCTAACAGCTTCTAGCCAGTCAGCAAATGCTTCTTTTGAAGCGACCCCCAACCTAGTGTGCTAAAGCCCCTCCGTTTCTTCCCTCCCTTTTAAGATTTTATTTTTTCATTGTATTGAAGCTCTTACCATTTCCTCTTTTTATTCCAGTAAGTCATCCCCTCCACTTTTAACTTTTAAGTTTAGGTATGTTTTTGATAAACAGTACAGAATGTCAAGTGCAACTCTGGGTAAGAGCGAACAAGAAAAGGACCTGGATGTACTGATAGATAGGACCCTGAAACCATTGGCATAATGTGCGGCGGCGGCAAAGAAAGCAAATAGAATGTTAGGCATGATAAAGAAAGGAATCACGAGTTGATCGGAGAAAGTCATAATGCCGCTTTATCGGGCAATGGTCAGACCACACTTGGAATACTGTGTCCAACATTGGTCTCCCAACCTAAAGAAGGATATAAAACTGCTGGAGAGGGTGCAGAGATGAGCAACAAAGCTAATAAAAGGTATGGAGAACTTGGAATACGAGGAATGACTCAAGAGACTGGGGTTGTTCTCCCTTGAGAAAAGGAGACTGCGAGGGGATATGATCGAGACCTTCAAAATACTGAAAGGAATCGACAAAATAGAGCAGGAAAAAAAATTATTTACAATGTCCAATGTGATACGGACAAGAGGACATGGACTGAAGCTAAAAGGGGACAAGTCCAGGACAAATATCAGGAAGTTCTGCTTCACGCAACGAGTGGTGGACACCTGGAATGGTCTCCCAGAGGAGGTTATTGCGGAATCCACCGTTCTAGGATTTAAAAGCAAACTAGACGCACATCTCCTTACGAGAGGCATAGAGGGATATGGGTGACTAAAATTACACCAGGTGTACACCTGGCTGGGCCTTGGTGTGTGCGGATTGCCGGACTTGATAGACCGAAGGTCTGATCTGGAGATGGTGGTTCTTATGTTCTTATGAATAGCAAGATTCCGGAATCCCAGAGAGTAGCAACATTCCAGAGCTGAGATTGTGACATGGACTGAAGCTAAGGGGGGACAAGTCCAGGAAGTTCTGCTTCACGCAACGAGTGGTGGACACCTGGAATGCTCTCCCAGAGGAGGTTATTGCGGAATCCACCGTTCTAGGATTTAAAAGCAAACTAGATGCACATCTCCTTACGAGAGGCATAGAGGGATATGGGTGACTAAAATTACGCCAGGTGTACACCTGGCTGGGCCTCCGCGTGTGCGGATCGCCAGACTTGATGGAACAAAGGTCTGATCCGGAGATGGCAGTTCTTATGTTCAAAGATTAAATAAACTTGGAAAAAATCAGCATAGATCTGGTGAGCTGCCAGGCACTCTTAGTCCCTACGAAGGCTCTGTCCCTTACATAACTTTTTTTTTGCTAACAGAAAGCCCTGCAGGTGGATGAGATAAATTGGCAGAACACTGATTTTTCTTCCTGTTGCTGCTGACATCTGAACATCTCTACTGAGAGCTGGAGATTGTTGAAAGAGGATTTTGGAAGGAGCCATGATAGAGCAATTAGGTGGGAAAATCTGCGTCTTTATAGGCCTCCTCCCTCTCTAAGAATTTTCACAGGCTGTGTCTCCCGTACAGGGAACCAATCTTGCTCTGAGCATCAGAACATGCAAGCTGAAGGCAATTTCATACTGTCAGCCCACTTCTCAAGTGTTTCCTATTACCATGTTAGCCTGGCTCTGACTGGCCAGCAGGGGCTAAACTGACATATTTTTGTGCTCATGGATGTTACCAAGTCCATGGTTGATAAGAGAAACAGAAAGATATGGATTGAATCGTGCCAATCCATACAACTACCGGTGTATGAAAAGAAAGAAAGAGATTGTCATTGTAGAGTATTTGCTTAATGAGAAACAAGTTAAGCTTTCATGGGCCACATTAATAAGTGCTTTCCAATCTTTGCTTCTTGCCCTCCATGAACCATTGCAGAATACTGAAAATTAGAACTCTAGGTTTTCACATGCAAAGAATTGCTTCTGTCATTTTTAGGATTTATGTGGTGCAGATATCATGTGAAAATGACCCAGAAAAGCCCCTGCTCTATTTCTCGTGAACGAGTGGACAGGACCTGCCACAGCTGCTTGTCATCCAAGTTCGGCTCAGGTACACTCAAAGGAGTACTTCATGCCAGACCTAAAAGAAATGTTGCATAATCCCTCCTAATGGAGGTAATTAAAAATAAGGCAGATTTCGGAAACGCATGAGGAGAGTGGGAGCTACATGACAGCAATGCAGGTTCACCCGCCACATCGCAGATGGTGTGAAAGACAAGCTGGGTCCAAGAATGACACCGTCCTTCTTCACAGCATCTGGCAAGCATTACAGGTGCCAAAGATCTCCCTAATTAACATACCAATTTCTATGGAGTAGCACTGTCCTTCTCATAGCCTCATTGCTAGCCTGCATTTACAAAAGATGAGCATCTTGCATCTGAATTGTGCTGCTGTCATAGCCTTCACCCATGAGGATAATCATGTTTGTGTACCGGTAGCATCATAGGAAAAAAAAAATATTCTCAAAGCAGGGTATGGCTGAGGGGAGATAGGATTGAAGTCTACAAAATCCTGAGTGGAGTAGAACGGGTGGGTACAAGTGGATCAATTTTTCACTCCGTCAAAAATTACAAAGACTAGGGGACACTCGATGAAGCTACAGGGAAATACTTTTAAAACCAATAGGAGGAAAATTTTTTCACTCAGAGAATAGTTAAGATCTGGAACGCATTGCCAGAGGATGTGGTAAGAGCAGATAGCGTAGCTGGTTTTAAGAAAGGTTTGGACAAGTTCCTGGAGGAAAAGTCCATAGTCTGTTATTGAGAGACATGGGGGAAGCCACTGCTTGCCCTGGATCGGTAGCATGGAATGTTGCTACTCTTTGGGATTCTAGAATCTTGTTACTCTCTGGAATTCCGGAATCTTGCTATTCTTTGAGATTCTGTATGGAATGTACTAGTGACCTGGATTGGCCACCGTGCGAACGGGCTACTGGGCTTGATGGACCATTGGGCTATTCTTATGTTCTTATCTATAGCTTGTAAACTAACACACATTACTGGGCCAGTAACATACACACCCAACCTGCAGTAGCTCTCTGCATCAGCTGCAGGATTTGTGGAAAGCACTGAATAGGACTTCCAGGGACAAGTGGCAAATTTGAAGCCTAATAGTCAAGAAATTCAGCCAGTGGCTTTGCTTCCTGTTGGTAACTTCTGTGGTGAACACAGAGAGGCAAGGATCGGCAGTGTTTTACAAGGAGGTGAAAGCAACAGATCTTTTTTTTTAAACACTCTTTATTCTTTCTGCGCTTGGAGTAGAAACAAGAAAAGCCTACAGTGACCACATTTTGCCCTGGCAATGGGCATAAATTAGAAGGAGCAGGTAAGACCACATGTACATTCTAGCAGAAAATCTGTCCACACATGGAAGTAGAATTTATGGGACAAAAAAATTTGGATTTTTCCAGATGTTATAAAGGTGACTCAAGATCACAGAAAACAATTTTTGGCAACGCGGGAAGAAACAGTTAAAATGGGAGCAAATTTCTTGTTAAACTGTCCCTGTGTCAAATTAAATATGCTGGACTTGAATACGTGTTCTTTGCACCAGAACAGCTTTGGAATTTTCTGGACACAAAAAAGTTAAGAATATATGAACTCAGGCTGTGAAGGAATGTAGGCCGGAATGATCCACGTGAAGCCGTTTTCTAAGATTTAATTTCTGTTGTAAAGAGATCTCCTTATCTCTCCCAGCAATAACAATTGTGGTCTAAGGAGGAGCTTAGAATCATTTAAAAATTGTTCATATGATTTATTTTTTTTTCTATTTCATTATCCTTAGGGCTCCTTTTACAAAGTGTGCTTAGCACACGCTAAAATGCCACGCACACTAGCTGCTAAAATGCCACGCGCACTAGCTGCTAAAATGCCACGCGCACTAGCTGCTAAAATGCCACGCGCACTAGCTGCTAAAATGCCACGCGCACTAGCTGCTAAAATGCCACATGCACTAGTTGCTAAAATGCCACATGCACTAGTTGCTAAAATGCCACATGCACTAGTTGCTAAAATGCCACATGCACTAGCTGCTAAAATGCCACACGCACTAGTTGCTAAAATGCCACGCGCACTAGCTGCTAAAATGCCACGTGCACTAGCTGCTAAAATGCCACACGCACTAGCTGCTAAAATGCCACGTGCACTAGCTGCTAAAATGCCAAGCGCACTAGCTGCTAAAATGCCACGCGCACTAGCTGCTAAAATGCCACACGCACTAGCTGCTAAAATGCCAAGCGCACTAGCTGCTAAAATGCCACGCGCACTAGCTGCTAAAATGCCACGTGCACTAGCTGCTAAAATGCCACGTGCACTAGCTGCTAAAATGCCAAGAACACTAGCTGCTAAAATGCCACGCGCACTAGCTGCTAAAATGCCACGTGCACTAGCGGCTAAAATGCCATGTGCACTAGCTGCTAAAATGCCACACGCACTAGCTGCTAAAATGCCACGCGCACTAGCTGCTAAAATGCCACACGCACTAGCTGCTAAAATGCCACGCGCACTAGCTGCTAAAATGCCACGCGCACTAGCTGCTAAAATGCCACGTGCACTAGCTGCTACTGCCTCCTCTTGAGCAGGCGGTAGTTTCTCGGGTAGCGTGCGTTAAAAACTGATTCAAAACACAGCTGTCCGCCTAATTTTCGGCCTGAACAAATGGGAACACATCACCCCCTTCTACCACCAACTGCACTGGCTACCCTTCGAATCCCGAGTCCTCTTCAAGTTCGCCTGCATCTGTTACAAGACAGTATTTGGTCTCTCACCAAAATACCTCTCCCCACATTTCAACATGTATTGCACCAACAAGAAATCCCGCAGAATCCAGTTGTTTACCTTCCCCTCCATAAAATCATGCCAGCTCAAAAGATTCATCGACAAAACCTTCGCCTTCCAGGCGGCCAAGCTGAACCCTTGGCTAGCCCAAATGATGCTAGAGGCCCCGACCTACCTAGACTTCAGAAAACTTCTCAAAACACACCTCTTCCGCGAACAAGACCCTTAATCCTCACCCCCCGCATACACTCCAACCCCCCCACCCCCACATCCCTCTCCCCCCCCTCCTCTGGTTTCCCACACCCTCCATTTTATCTTCTCACCCAACTACGATAAACCTGTGCTAAAACTACTTTGCTTCCTTCCACGCTACCTGCAATTCCGACAAAATTTTTGTAAATCCGGGTTCAGACCGGATCCTAATGTAATGGATGTAAACCGCCTAGAACTCTTTGGGTATGGCGGGATATAAGAACATAATAATAATAATAATAATAATAATAGTGCATATTTGTAAAAGGAGCCCTTAGTTTTTATTAAGCACCTGATTGTTTCTTTAAAATCATATGATGTTCTTTGACATTTGATACTCTGATTTACTGTAACAAGTGGATCCTTGTAATTATTTTTGAAATGCAAATAAATAAATATTTTTTTTTAAACAGGAAGTAGAGCGAGTGTCTCCAGGCATTTACTGAATATAAGTCAATCCGAATATAAGTCGAGACCCCCATTTTTCACCCATAAAGGAGGAAAAATGTCGGGCGGCTTAATATTCAAGTGCCCTGCCAAGCACTGCACACAGCCCCCTTCTCTCCCTCCCAGGCTCACCACCCTGTCTCCCCTCCCTGCCCTGTCCATCGTGAATTTGCAGGATCCATTCTACAAGCCACTCAGCAAAGAGCAGCAATGGAGGCGTCAAGGCGCGTTTCTGCTCGGTACCACTCAGAGGCTGAAGCCAGAACTTGCAGCAGCGACCGACCGACCGAGATAGCAGTGGGGCAGGAGTGCAGAAAGCTCACAGGGTGCAGAGCCTGGCGGCCCAGTGGAGGCCTACAATAAGTCTGGGAGGGGATTGGGTGGGCGCTGGCCCGAACATAAAGTCCCAGTTTATATTCAAATGTATACGGTATCTGCTCCTAGTTCATGCCCCGATGCAGCCCATTACTACTGCAAAACATGGCCACATTAGGCTTTTCTTGTTTCTACTCCAAGCGCTGAAAGAATAAAGAGTGTTTTTGAAAAAGATCTGCTGCCTTCACCTCCTTGACTAACTTCTGTGGTACTTGTGCTAAAGGAGAAGTCTAGCTTTCCTCCATCTGGTCCTTCTTCTACCACTTATCAGTGTCAAGACCCCACAGCAAAATGACAGCTCTCCAGTCTGCAACAAACTGCCCAGAGCCAGGATCCTCTTGTATCTGTTAATTATTCACTATACAAAGACAAAAAAATCTATGGGAAACAACATCGTTAATTAAATTCTACCAGCGCAAAGAAATACTCAAAGAAAATAAATCAATAATTATTACAAATAATGAGGTGTTCAATTCATTCCATTTGTGATTTGCCTTTCCATAAATTCAAGGTGGACTGACTTGCTTGAACTGATTATGCCATGACAGCCAGTGTTGAAACGATAATCATATAAGGAAACTGTTTAGATAAATCTCTCTTATGCATCCTTTTAGGCTTATTTTTTATAGCCAGCCCATGTATTGATTTGGTTTTCTTTCATCTCTTTAACTTGCTAATATGTAGAAATAAAACAAAGCCATAAAGGAAGCAAAATCCTACCTTTTTTATTGGACTAACTTAATGTCGTTTCTGATTCGCTTTCGACTGTAACCCCTTCGTTTCAGAAGTTGCTGCCTTATTCTCTGTTAATCAGTGACTCTTTCCCAGTGTTATATGCCTTGTACAGAGCCACATTTGCTGTCAGTGCTCTATCAGCCTGGTGCTACTGTTACTACTGCTGAAAAGTTCTCAGCTCAACCAAGAAGAGAATGCTGTGGAGCCAGGAAACTTACAAGTTATTCCATACTTTTCTTGACACTTTGTTTCAATTATATGAAATTAAACGAAAAGTATGGAATAACTTGTAAATTTCCTGGCTTCACATCATTCTCTTCTTGGTTGGTCTGAGAATTTTTCAGCAGCCCCTCGTATTGTGATGTCATAATGCCTCATTCCACCAATGCCTAAGAGCCAACCTCATCAGTGATGTCACAATGGCTTGGTTTCCCTCTACTTGGGCCCATTTACTCAATGCATTTGCCTCATAGAAGTGAAAAGTATCCAGAAAAGTGTGGAATAACTTGCAAGTTTCATGGCTCCACATCATTCTCTTCTTGGTTGGGCTGAGCACTTTTCAGCGGCCCCTCATACTACTATTTACCATTTCTATGGTGCTAAAAGCGACATCCCCCTACCCCTCTTGTTTTATCCTTTCCCTCTTCCCTTCCTTTTATTTTTATTTACACAATGTAATTAAAATCTCCCTCCCTCCCCCCCATCCCTCTCATCTCCAACCTGTCTTAATTTTGACCTTGTCCTGGCCTGAATCCCCCCTATTTTTATTTCAATTTATTTATTTTTTAAGCTATTTTAATTTTGATTATTGTAAACCGACCAGATACTTTTGACTGTTGGTATATCAAACTATAAATAAACTTGAACTTGAAACATTTGACATGTAATAGACAGTCCCTTCTCTGAAGAGCTTACAATCTAGTTTGGACAGACAGAGAGAACATGTAGGGGAGTTCTTGCAGAAAGAATGATAGGAAGAACATAGGTAATTTTGCAAAGAGTGGGAGTTAGGAGGTATCTGCAAATTTTAAACACAGACAGGTGGTAACAGCAATGTACACATTTTCCAAACAAAGCCAAAAATGCCAGCACATATCTGTGGCTGTTGTCCTGCACATAAATATCAGCATCGCAAACCAGAAGAGCAGATGTGTGCTGGCACTTTCATTTTCTTTAGGAATGCACCCAAGAAGCCCCCCAGCCTCTGAACCTCTGTGTGTGTGTGTATGCATCCAGCAGGCATTCCTCAATTATTATTCAAGTTCTTGTATGTCCTTAGCTTTGTAGAAGAAACAAACTCAACGCCAGAAATGTGCTTCTATTGTCATTCCTTCCAGCCCTAACAGCATTTTGTACCAGTAATTGGGATTATTTTTCCTCATGTGCACCACTTTGCACTTGCCTATATCTCTCCTGCCGCAATGGTGATCGCCCACCCCCCTACGAACCATGGCACTTTGGGGTGAGCATCGTGGCAGGGCATCTCCCCTGCCGGCGATCCTCACCCTGAAGTGCCGCGCTTCAGAGAGGGGTGGGCGATCACCATCGCGGCAGGAGAGATGAGCCATCTCTCCTGCAGCGATCAGCCCTCCCCCTTGACTTTACCGAGAGGATGGTGGATGCCTGGAATGCGCTCCCAAGAGAGGTGGTGGAGAGGAAAACGGTGACGGAGTTCAAAGAAGCTTTTGAAGAAAACAGAGGATCTAGAATCAGGAAATAATATTAACTATTGAACTAAGGCAGGTACTGGGCACACTTGCACGGTCTGTGTCCATATATGGCCGTTTGGTGGAGGATGGGCTGGGGAGGGCTTCATTGGCTGGGAGGGTGTAGATGGGCTGGAGTAGGTTTTGACGGAGATGGAACCCAAGCGCAGAACCGGGTAGAGCTTTGGATTCTTGCCCAGAAATAGCTAAGAAGAAAAAAAATTTATCTTTAACGTTTTATTGAAGAAATGCAACAAATACATAATAATGTAACACAGTAAAATAGTCATTACATTTAAATTGACCATATTAACTTCTAATAAATGTTTATCATTCCTTCACAATAAATTTTTAAACAGGACTTATTCATAGATTTTGTTTAGAATTATAGGAGTTTTGATTGAGCACAATTAAACAATGTTTTACCATGAATTCAAGTGCAAAGAACATCCTCCTACATCACATTTTTCATTTGCATAAACATTTTATCATTCCTCCAACAGGTAGGGAGGGAAATTGGAATGATTTTGATATATATATATGAAGTAATAAGGGGGGATATAGGAAAGAAAAAATTTAAATTGAATCAAGTTGGGCAGACTGGATGGACCATTCGGGTCTCTATCTGCCGTCATCTACTATGTTGGATGCCACAGTGATTGGCCATGTTTTCTTGATGTATACATTAGACTAGGAAGAGGCCAGACTTGGGCGTTCAAGGCTGACGTCGTTTCGTCGCGTGCCATAGCACGCGGCCCAAGCTTCGGCCGAGCGCGAGGCGCTTGGTGGGGCACGTGAGCGCCATCGGCGGCCAGGGATTGGCCGGCGCCGCGACGGCCCCTCCCCCGGGCCTCGCGCGTCGCGTGTCCCCGACGGCGGCCCGTAGCGCGCAACGCATGCTGGGAGCCCGCAATATGGCGTCCTCCGTGGTGCTGCGCTGAGGGGCTTCGCGTCGCGCTCCCCAGCCGTGAAGTGTCGCAGAGGCCCCGCCGCACCATGCGGGCCCGACTCGGGCTCGCTCCGCTGCCGCCACCGAGCCACCGGACGCGGGGCTGAGAGGAGCCGCCGCCGCCGCCATGGAGCTGCTGGACCCGCCGTCCCCGGCCCTGGGGCTGGGCGAGGAGGACGAAGCGGACCTCGGCGACTGGAACCTGCCGCTCGCCTTCATGAAGAAGAGGCATTGCGAGAAGATTGAGGGCTCCAAGTCCCTGGCGCAGAGCTGGCGAATGAAGGACCGGGTGAGTCGCCAGAGGCCACTTGCTCCACACAAAATGGACTCTAGTGTCAAGAAATGGAGCCAGACTGGACGGGACTGGACTGGACTTGCAGGGCCGCAATCCAGTCCAGGATTTCCCTGATAAATATGCATGAGATCTATGTGCATGCGTTGCTTTCAATGCATATTCATTGGGGAAATCCTGAAACCCCAACTGGATTGCGGCCCTCGACGAGGGACTTTAAGACCCCTGACATATAGGTCAAGGGTGGGCACCTCCGGTTCTTGAGGGCCGCAATCCAGTCGGGGTTTCAGGATTTCCCCAACGAATATGCATGAGATGTGTGCATGCACTACTTTCAATTGGGGAAATCCTGAAACCCTGACTGGATTGCGGCCCTCAAAAAGGGACTTTGAGACCCCTGGCATATAGGTCAGGGGTGGGCACCTCCGGTCCTTGAGGGCCACAATCCAGTCGGGGTTTCAGGATTTCCCCGATGAATATGCATGAGATCTATGTGCATGCGTTGCTTTCAATGCATATTCATTGGGGAAATCCTGAAACCCCAACTGGATTGCGGCCCTCGATGAGGGACTTTGAGACCCCTGGCATATAGGTCAGGGGTGGGCACCTCCGGTCCTCGAGGGCCACAATCCAGTCGGTTGTTCAGGATTTCTCCGATGAATATGCATGGGATCTATGTGCATGTGCTGCTTTCAATGCATATTCATTGGGGAAATCCTGAAACCCCAACTGGATTGCGGCCCTCGATGAGGGACTTTAAGACCCCTGACATATAGGTCAAGGGTGGGCACCTCCGGTTCTTGAGGGCCGCAATCCAGTCGGGGTTTCAGGATTTCCCCAATGAATATGCATGAGATCTGTGTGCATGCGCTGCTTTCAATTCAGGAAATCCTGAAACCCCTGACTGGATTGCGGCCCTCGAGGGGAGACTTTGAGACCCTTGGCATATAGGTCAAGGTTGGGCACCTCCGGTCCTCGAGGGCCGCAATCCAGTTGGGGTTTCAGGATTTCCCCAATGAATAAGCATGAGATCTATGTGCATGCACTGTTTTCAGTGCATATTCATTGGGGAAATCTTGAAACCCCGACTGGATTGCGGCCCTCGAGGGGGGACTTTGAGACCCTTGGCATATAGGTCAGGGGTGGGCACATCTGGTCCTTGAGGGCCGCAATCCAGTTGGGGTTTCAGGATTTCCCCAATGAATAAGCATGAGATCTATGTGCATGCACTGTTTTCAATGCATATTCATTGGGGAAATCTTGAAACCCCGACTGGATTGCGGCCCTCAAGGACCAAAGGTGACTATCCCTGACCTATATGCCAGGGTCCTCAAAGTCCCTCTTTGAGGGCTGCAATCCAGCAGGGGTTTCAGGATTTCCCCGATTAATATGCATGAGATCTATGTGCATGCGCTGCTTTCAATTGGGGAAATCCTGAAACCCCGACTGGATTGCGGCCCTCAAGGACCGGAGGTGCCTACCCCTGACCTATATGCCAGGGATCTCAAAGTCCCTCCTTGAGGGCTGCAATCCAGTCATGGTTTCAGGATTTCCCCAATGAATATGCATGAGATCTGTGTGCATGCGCTGCTTTCAATTGGGGAAATCCTGAAACCCTGACTGGATTGCGGCCCTCAAGGACCGGAGGTGCCTACCCCTGACCTATATGCCATGGATCTCAAAGTCCCTCTTTGAGGGCTGCAATCCAGTCGGGGTTTCAGGATTTCCCCGATTAATATGCATGAGATCTATGTGCATGTGCTGCTTTCAATTGGGGAAATCCTGAAACCCCGACTGGATTGCGGCCCTCAAAGACCGGAGGTGCCTACCTCTGACCTATATGCCGGGGATCTCAAAGTCCCTCCTTGAGGGCTGCAATCCAGTCAGGGTTTCAGGATTTCCCCAATAAATATGCATGAGATCTGTGTGCATGCGCTGCTTTCAATTGGGGAAATCCTGAAACCCCGACTGGTTGGCGGCCCTTGAGGAGGGACTTTGAGACCCCTGGACTAGAGGAACCTTGATTTTTCTATCTTATGGGCTTATTATTTAGTTAAGCAGTGGTCTCAAACTCACCGTCCAAGGGACTATTTTGAGGCCCTCGGTATTGAAAAGAATGATTCTTTAGGGAAAACCTGTGCCTTAAGTGTCCGCTGTGACCTCAAGTGAGCGCTTTCCTCCATCTCTACGCGATTGTCAGGTGGCATGGAGAGGACAATCGCGTACAGACGCAGGAAAGTGCTCGCCTGAGGTCACAGCAGTGAGGTGGGCAACGTTCCAGATAGAATGCACAGCTTGGATAAAAGGGGGGAAAGATTTCAATATAAAATTGTAACTATTTGAGGCTTGGGTGGATGGGGATCAGACAGAGTTTGTGAGACGGGAACGGGGACAAACTTTGTCATTCCGTAGGTGCCACATTCACTAATATAAACATCATAAAATATATTATGTTTGATATCAAAATGAGTTAATCAAATTATCTGTGAAATAAGAAATTTAAGCATAACATACGATTTAACTCTATTGGGAGCTGGAGTTGGCACATTTTCACTGACTCTGACTGTATAGTAACCCAAAAATTGCTTCCAACGCAACAGTCTTGGTGAGCAATGTAGAATAAATAGGATCTTTTGTATACTTAGGAGGTCTTTTACTAAGGCGCCGATTTAGCCAAGTACTCCCTATGCCTAACAAATACCAACCGAGTACCCCTGGCCAAACTCCGCCCCTGACTCCACCCCATAATAATAATACTAATTGTAAAGCAATTTATTCCATCCATTTTTGATATACACACAATATAATCTTATTAATACATAATGGTAACCACAAAATTAAAAAAAAACTACAAAAAACCAAAGCACACTGTACGCAGAGAAAATGTTAATTATCATTTATAGTCAGGTTTTTTTTAAAGATATCAAAGCAGATGACTTTAAAATATGCAATGTCACCTCAGTAACAACTATAGAAAAATAGACAAATACAGTATAGCGCAAAATATAGACAGCAGATATAAATTCTCAAAACTGAACATTTTGATCACTAAATTGAAAATAAAACTATTTTTCCACCTTTGTTATCAGATGATTTCATGAGTCTCTGGTTGCATCTCTCGCTCTCTCTCTCAAGCCTTTCCCCAGCGATTGGCTTGTCTGGACCTTCTCTCCGACGTCAGAATTGACGTCGGGGGAAAGCTTGTGGGCTGGCGGTGTGCAGTCGCTGTTTGCGCCCTTCCCTTCCTGCAGTTGCGGCGGCGGCCAGGGAGCAGCAGCGGTGGGGGCAGGTGGCGGTCATCTATATGCTTTCTACATTGTACCCGGATAGGTAGCCAAGTGGAGACAAAATCTCAGATTTACATTTGAAAATCACTCTTTCACTCCCCCAAACTAAAACCCACTGCAGGGAATGTCTCTTTAATTCGGCTGGCAGCATATGCCAGACCAAGCAGAGGAGGAAAATAGAACTATCTGAAAATCTTGTGTGTAAATGGGATTCTCTTACGTGTTTAATGTACAGTGCTGTATACATCTAACAGTGCTATAGAAATTAGTAGTAAATGGCTTTGATAATTATCCTCCCTTTTACCTGTTTTGCAGTTCTGGTTTAGTGGGACTTAAACTTGGCTGCAGAGGAGTGACATCAACTGCACATACTATAACGGAACATGTTTATCTACTTCTACCCTAGCTAAGAATTCTCAAGCCCTGTTCTGACCTCATGTACAACTTCATTAAATTAGTCCCCTTACTTTCTTACTCCTGCTACTCTGTTATCTGTTTATATGCTCAATCTTTGCTATCAATTAAAATGTTTTATCATTCATTCATTCAGATTTATATCCTGTCCTCCCCAAAGAGCTCAGAATGGGTTACAGTTACATTTATAGTGTTACAATATAGAGTTTATAATACATACAGTGTGTTACAATATATCTACATATAGGATTACTTACTGATGCTGAAAAAGTAACGGCTAAGCTAACATGTGGTAGTACAATAAAAGATACAATGTTGACACAATGCTTAGCAAAATTCTAATGTAGCATACTATGCAATGCTTACTTTGATTGGAATTTGAATATTTTTACTAATGTGATTTGTCTATTGCTGATGTTTGACTTATTCTTGCTATACACCGTCTTGAGTGAATTTCCTCAAAAAAGCGATAAATAATCAAAATCCTAATGGTTTTGAGAGGCCCATGGATTCAACGTATATTTCATGTCTAATAGATCATAAATTAACTTTTATTTTTAAAAGTGTTCTATTTATAACTAGAAACAACTGACGGAAGAAAATGCTTTTTTCAGATTTATTTATTGATCCATCTTGCTTGGTTTTGGAACAATTGTGCGCTCGCTGTGTGCAATAACATGTTGTTCTTTTCACCCGATTTTGGTCTTGTTGACGGCTAGCATGCTGTTCATTAGCAGCCCGATACGGACTGTTGGGAATATTAGAAGTACAGAATATACTCACAGGGTGCCTCCTCTTCCAAAGTTTTATTCTCATTTGGATTATTTACATTTAATGTATCATCTTACTGCATTGAAGCATAATACACTCTTAGCTTATCATAAGGTTTGGGACCCATATCTCCACTGGAGATAACCCTCTACCTAGTTTTACATTGTGACATTGAGTTTTGGGGGTTTTGGATGTATCTCTTGCTGTTTTGATTTTTGCATTTTGTATTGCTTTGGGCTGTGTTATGATGTGAAAATTTTATAAATAAAGATATATAAAAAAAAGAAATACAGAATATATGTGAGGGCTGAGCATTTTGATGCATCTCATTACTGATCTGTTACAATGCAGTAAATAATAATAATAATAATAACTTCTTCTATACTGCCATAATCGTGTGACTTCTAGGCGGTTTACATTAAAGAGAGCTGGACAATCAGCGAGTTACAATATGCAGACAATCTGTGGATTACATTATGCAGATTCTTAAAATTACAGTGAATTACAATGTACAGTTTGTTAAAATACAACATTATACACAAGAGTGATCATATTAGAAGTAATAGAGGTAATAGAATTGGTTTTGAGTTTTGTGTGGTTACTGTTTAGGTGATGAATCTATCAAATAAGGCTGTTTATGTTTTTCCTCAGTTCGGATAGCCAGCTAAGCAGCTAACCAAGAGAGGTGGGTGGATTGTGAGAATATCTGCCTGCTGCCCTTGGATAACAGCTGTTGTTGCCCAAATGTCCCGAAACATCCTGTGCTGGGACCCTTTGTCAATGACCACGAATGCTAACCTGTTGTACTGTGATATTCCACAGTGGGCCCTGTTAATGCAGAACTGGTCTTTGTACCTTATTTCCTAGCTCAGTTGCCTTCGTTTCATCCTAGGCTGCTCTAGGCTTGCGTTGGATGCTGTTGTGTTGTAGGCAGAGATCTGTGTTGCTCTTTTTTTTTTTTTTTTTTAAACCTAAAATGTTTTGACTCTCATGTCTTCAGCAGTGAAAGAAGAATGTGTTTAGTTTACAAAACCCTTTGGTCATCCTAAGCCTTAATTAGTCTGCACAATCTGTTTTTGTTCATTGGCACATTGTAGCATCTTTTTAAAAATTTATTAATATTTAACATCTCTAGCTTGAAATAGAAAGTCTTAGGCAAAATCAAAATACTGCAATGTCCAGTATCAGAAACTAAACAAACAAAAAATAGACAAGATCTATCAAGTCTAATATTATTGAGAAAAAGGTGTGTGTGTGTGGGATGGGAGGAGCAATATGATATTTAAGTAAAACACAAGGTTTTCCCTACAACCAGAGAAGAAAAGTTAAGACCAGAACCACTATCACTTCACTTCCATATATCATGTTACTTTGCATCTACCCCTAAAACAGATGCTGATATAGTAATACCATAAAGAGGTTTCTCACTTCAAGAATGTTTCTCAAATGTTCAGGATGTAAGAGAACTTATTTACTATCATACTTAAACATTTGAATGGAAACTGTAGGAAACATATCCCCTCCTAGAGCTAACAGCTGGGATATAGTAGAGCTGCAGAAGGTCAGAAAATACCCAGAAACAGTCTCGAGCTGGATTTGGTCAGGTTCCAGAGCATAGATTGTTATCAGGGTTTCAGAGTTGCATTGGTTGTAATGGGGTTTTAAAGCTTGAAAGATCAAAACTCGCCCACAATCCCGTCATAGCATCCTGACTTGTCAAGTATCAGCCAAAAGACATTTCTATGATTCCTCAGTTAACTTTGTGTTTGAATAATAAAAATTACAGCAGGTCAAAGTAGACCTTCCTGGCCTGTAGAGAACCAGCTATAGAATCCCGTTTCCTTTTTTGGTAATAATTACCCAATTTTTGTAAAATAATTTTCTTATAGTTTCTGTCAATCTTCATCATAAAGCAAAAAAAATGACCTTTGTTCCAGGGCAAATTTGACAACTCCTGTCACATCCAGGGACTCTTGTTCCACTTTTTGTTGATTTGGCATCTTCATCTTACCCAGCTGAGCCTGGGAATTCTTTAGAATCGCCCAAATAGTATCCAAGCCAGAAATATATCATTTAAATAATGAAATATCATTTTTAGTCTGAAGCAAAATGGCGTCTGCACACGTGGACCTTGGCTAATGAAAAGTGAAACTAAAAGGCACAGTACTTTTATAGTGGCTGATTTTGCACCATAGCTGATGTCATATCTCCACAGAGAGGTTAATGCCTAAGGAGTTTATCATCCCAAATTTACAGACTTAAATTCCTGCTAAATGTTTATTTGGAGCCATCGATCATATAAACTACTATGCAAAGTTCTGGTGGCATCGAACTGCCATTATAGAATTCATACATCCCAGTGCTTAAATTTTGGTGTTCCCGAACCATCAACTCTTGGTCAACTGTCGGCTTTCCCCTTCTTCCTAGTTTAAAAACTTCTCAATTTCTCTCTTGATGTTGCTTGCAAGTAGCCTCGTTCCGTCTCTGCTGAGGTGGAGTCCATCCTTCCTGAATAGCTTTCTCTTCCCCCAGAACATCGTCCAGTTGCGCACAAAGTGGAATCCTTCCTCACACCAGTGCCTCATCCATGCGTTGACTGCTTGCAGCTCTGTCTGCCTCTTCTCATCGGCCCTGGTTACCGGCAGGATCTCCGAGAATGCTACCCTCAGCGTTCTGGTCTTCAGCTTCCCTACTAGCATCCAGAACTGGTCCTTCAGTCCTTCCCTGCTGTAGTTCCTGTTGCTCATGTTGTTTGTCCCCACGTAGATCACCACCGCCGTATCTTCCTCTTCCATGTTATCTATGATCCTGTTGATGCGGCTCACTATATCTTCTACCTTGGCTCCCAGTAGGCAGATAACCAGCTGATCCTGTCTTCCTCCCGCTATGTGGCTGTCGACTTGTCTGATGATGGAGTTCCCCACGATGATTGCTGTCCTCTCTATCTTCTCTTGCCTCTCAAGCCGCAGGTCCATGTCTCTGGTGTATGACAATCTCTCCAGCTGTATGTTCGTGTCCTCTGTGCACTTCCATCTTCCCTCAACTTGGCATTGGCTTGCACCGGACTCGTCTTCCTTGTGGTTGTCCTCCAGGTGGTCCTCACTCACTCACTGTAGGTGTATCTTGGCAGCTTCACTGTTTTTGGTGATTTTCCACGGCCTCCCTGTATGCCTGTTCGATGAATTTCTCTAACTCCCTGACTTCTTCCTCAACGGTTTCTTCTGTCATGAAGTTTTCTGCCTATCTGTCCTCCTCTTCCACTGCTCGAAGTGCATCTAGTTCCAGTATTCTGCCCTCCAGGAGTCTGACTTGCTTCTTCAGACCCTCCAATTCCTCGCATCGAGTGCATACTTAAGACAGCCTCCCAGAGGGGAGGTAGTCATACATATGGCAAACGGTGCAGAAAACTGGGTAGCTCAACATCCTGCTTATGTCTGCTGCATCCATTGCTGTCTGCTTGTCGGTCTGTCGTCTGAAGTGGCTTCTTCTTGTGTAGGAATCTGTGTAGCGTCCTCGGTGTTACTGTGAAGTCCTTTTCATGATTTTAAACCTGCTACCCCTGTTGCTTGTGTGTGTCCTCTGTGTCTGCTGTGATTGCCCTCTGCTGCTAGTGTGTTTGTTTATCTACTGCTTGTCTATCCTGTAGCCCTTGTGGTACTTGCCTGTGTAGGTGTCCTTCCTTAGTGTTTCTTCTTTGCTTGTCCCTTCTTAAGGCCCTTCACAAAGGTGCTCTTGCTAAGGCGAGCACCTTTAATGCTCGCCTTCGATGTGCGCCGAACAGCTGAGCACCATTGGCTCCTCCCTTTTTAAGGAGGAGCTCCAGTGGATGACGTTGGGGGTAGGCAGAGCTACCTCTCACTGATGCCCCTTGCTCTCTCCTGCCTTCTCTTGCTCCTTCTTCCCCTCTCCTGTTCTCTTCTCTCCTTTCCTGCCTCCTGCTTGCCTGCCCATGCCTGTTTAACTGAGCTCTGTTGGCTCCTCCCCTTTTAAGGAGGAGCTCTGGTGGATGATGGGGGTGGGCGGAGCTACCTCTCGCTGATGCCCTCTGCTCTCTCCTGCCTACTGTTGCTCCTTCTTCCCCTCTCCTGTTCTCTTCTCTGCTTTTCTCTCCTCCTTTCCTACCTCCTGCTTGCTTGCCTCAGTTTTCTAGAGGAAGGCTGTTGTAGTTCAAACAATTATATGCTGGTTCAACCAGGTGAACTGGATGAGGATGCATTTAAGCAATAAACACTTCCATAGCGTCCATCCAGACTGGCACAGATGAATGTGCATCCTGAACAGCAGGTGGAGACTGAGAATCAACTGAACAGAGCATCCTGGCTATATACCAGCTGTGCAGTCCCTGAGGCAGTCGGTTCTCTGTCCCTGGCAGTGTTCAAATCCAGCTTTCAACTCTTAACTCCCACTCACTGCTGTCAAATACCTAGACCCACTGTATCATTCCTCTACCATAATCTCCCCAACCATGTAATGCCCTGTCTAAATTAGATTGTAAGCTCTTCTGAGCAGGGACTCTATTGTATGTTAAAATGTACAGCGCGGCGTACGCCTTTTCAATGCTATAGAAATAATAAATAGTAGTAGTAGTTTGTTTCAGGTGGTGGCCTTATCTGTGCAGTCCCGGTCAGTTACAGTTTAAGGCTCCTTTAGAGGTATTTTTTTTTGTTTAGCCAATACCAACTTCGGCTCCTTGTGCTGGAATGGAATTGAGGCCAAAGGTAGTCTTCCTAGCCCTGGGGGTGTGGGGGTGCCAAACCTAGGTGGCCAGATCCCTCCCCCTCTTCCCCACTCCCTCCAGCCACCACCATTAAGTGACCCCCCCCACCCCGGCAGTGGGAGAGATGCCCACTCCCTCCTGATGCCATGAAACCCCCCATGGCTCTGATGACCCTCTGCCCCCCTCACCTTACTTATGGGCTGGCTGAAGGAATGTCTACTCCCTCCAGCCAGCAGGCCCGTCTCTTCAAAATGGTGGGTCTTGCCCTCCCTGGCGCATCTTGAGATGAGGGAATTGCAATCTGTAAACACTGCAGGCAGAGATGGAAGGCTCTTTTCTCAATTCCAACACTTTCCAGAACCTCCTGTCTCTTGAATTAATTTAACCTTTCTTAATTGATATTGCGGTGATGTACCCAGGAGAGTGTGGTATAGTGGTTAGAGCTAAAGCCTCAGCACCCTGAGGTTGTGAGTTCAAACCCATGCTGTTCCTTGTGATCCTGGGCAAGTCACTTCATCCTCCACTGCCCACCGGGATATATAAGGAAAATGCTTGAATACCTTGATTTGTAACCCATTCTAAGCTTCTTTGGGAGGCTGGCTAAAAAATTGAATAAATAATTGTGAATGCCTCTATACCCAACCAGTTCCTCTTGACCTCGGAGCTCATTCGTCTAGGGGTCGGGCAGCTTCCTGGGTGGAAAGTGCGTTGGTTCTTCCAATGGATATTTTTGTAAAGCGGCAGTATGGTTGTTGCTCCACTCCTTTGACAAGCATTATTGTTTGGGTGTTTTCTCGCATCAGGATGTGAGGTTCAGCCTGCGGGTGTTGGAAGCTGGTTTACAAGGGTTCCACCCATAGTGGTCATTGCTTTGGTACTTCCCATCTGTGCCAGTCCAGAAGGATGCTATAGAAGGATAAATTAAATCTTACCTGTTAATTTGCTTTCCTTTAGTCTCTCCAGACTGGCACAGAGCCCGCCTTAATTTGGTTATTTCATGCTGCATCAGGGGGAGGGTAGAGGGGTTGCACTCTGCTATGCCTTTCATCTGCAGAAAAATTGAGTTGATATAGAATAAGATTTCGGAAGGTTTCAGCAACCCTCCATAGTCTGTAATGGGTTACAGAGCAGCTAGGGATTTCTGGCCTTGGTGCAGAGCAGCAGCGCATGGCAGGGCATATTGCTTCAATCTGCCTGGTTAGGCCTTTAGGCCAAGTCTGTTCTCAGAAGAGAAGTGTGGCTGGTATTGTCTTTGGGGGATTATGTGGCTGCTGGGCTATTCATTTACTGGCTGGCTCGGAGACTATCCAGCTGGTATATAGCCAGGATGCGGCGTTCAGTTTATTCTTGGTCTCCGCCTGCTGCGTGGGGTGCCCATACCCATCTGTGCTGGTCTGGAGGGACTAAAGGAAAGCAAATTAGCAGGTCAAATTTAATTTATCTTTGAAGCAGAGATTTTGTGATGAGTTGGAGAGCCGTTTTTCTTTCCGTATTCCATATGATCAATATGCAAAATGGAAAATCTCTTACGATGCAAAGAAATTTTTAATGAGAGAATTGATCTGTAATTGGAATAAAAATAAGAGTTTTAAAGGTTGTTGAAGCTATCCTGAGAACTTTCTGCAAATGTCGGTCTGATGAAACAAAGTACTATTTCAGTTTTATTTCTGAAAAGGAGAATTGTTTCCACGAGGCCCATAAGAAGAAGCAGTAAGCCTCAGGTCCTGTTCTTTGCATTTCTAGGTTGTAGGTAGTGTGTGCAGTGGCCAAGGCATCAGCGCAGAGCCCGTGAATGTTTGTGGACTTTGGAGCTCATTTCTTGAGGCATTTTAAGTCAGCAAGTTGGCGGAGGAAGCTGTTTTTTGCAGATTCCTGTAAATTTATTGTAGTGTTCCAGGGTCCCTCAGAGTGCCGGTAAAGTTATTGGTGAGCTGAGAATAGTGCACCAGACATGAGGGTCAGTCTGTTCAAGGAGTTCTAGTTTCTCATTAAGTGACAGATGGATTCGGTTGCTGTAATCTAGTCTTCAGAGATCTGTTTATTCAGGCAGCATTATCTTTAGTTTATTTTGCACTGACCTACTGCAAAAAGCAGAACTCTTGAGAGCTGGTTTGTTAGAAAGGTCTTGCCTACACTACACTTCATGTGATTATGTAGAAGACTGAAAGCTGCAGTTTTACGACTTCACCAAGAAATGTTTAGAATTTCCATTTTAGAATTTTAATTGGTGTAAACATCGGGTTGATTAGCAGCTGGATCTAACAAACTTTCTGCAATGCAAATGAGTCTAATGATCAGAACAGGCCCTATTCTCCCACCTTCATTTCTCACTTGCTGGGTCTGACTGGTGTAAAGGTTATGCTCTGGGTGCTCAGATGCTCTTATAGAATAAGCTCCAAGTTATGGAATTGCCCCATTACTTTGCATGCCAGGATTGATAGGGTTACCAAGTGGCTGCAGGCTATCCTGGTGATTTGACAGTAAAGCTTTGCAGTTCAGAGTTTTGGTGTTATGATTTTGTCCCTAAGTTCTTTTTGTATTTGTTTCAAAGTGCTGAGTGCCTGGAAGGACTGGTAACATCTTTAACATACCGCACCAGTATTTTGCCCTGTAGCGCTCAATAAAGTCGGGTCAGATTACTACTAGCCACATCCCTTTTGGTGACATTTCCCAAGGGCACGCGGTTTAAATATCTCCGGCTTAGCGCCGGAGGTGCGGATGCCTCCGTGTTGTGCCTACAAAGGAGTGTGATTTGAGGTGCTCTTTTGGGTGCTCCTTTGGGGAGGCTTTGGGCAGTGATACTTTTAAGGGATATGGATAATGAGCCGACTACTGTTTTAGTAAGACAAGGGAGATATGGGAATTTATGGAATGTGCCTTCTTGTAGAAGAGAAATACCGGGTGTAACAACAGACTTGAAGAACGTAGTTATGATGAATGAATGTCAATCTAGGATTAAATGTGGATATATAAATGTTAGTTCAGCCAGAAATAAGATAGTTTTAATTTATGATTATTGTGTAACTGAATCTTGGTTCCTGGAGTCAGATTTAGTATTGATTAGACAATGTTGTCCACCTGAGTTTAGTTGGGAAAAGGAAGAAGAGGAGGAGGTGTGGTAGTTTATTTCAAGACAGAATTTGGGAATTAGGATGATTGATAAAGTGGTATGTGAGTTGGGTGAATGTGTAGTAGTTAAGAATGATTCCTATGTGATATGTTTAGTTTATCTTCCCTCAGGGGTAGCTACTTAATCATGGGTTCCCATTTTTAGATTTTTAAAATGGGTTTCAATATTGATTTTAGCAAACTTTGTATTTTAGGTGATTTTAACATCCCTATAGTAAATCATCATGAAGTGTGTGAGGTTGATTTAGATCATATTGTTTTTGTGACACTTTCTAATTTAAATTTAGAAAAGATAGTGAAAGAAAGCACACATCAAGCAGGTCATGTTTTGGACTTAATTTTTATATCCCATGACTGTAAGAGTCTGCTTGAAAATACTTTGCAGGTGGAACAGGTGGATTGGTCTGACCACACGATGTTATCATTTGTGTTTGGGCCAATATATAAGAGTCAGGAGAATAAAGAAGTTCGATTGATAAGATCTTATTTTGATATAAAGGATTTAGAAAAGGAATGGTTGTTGTGTGAAAAGATAGATGAGATGGTGGTCAAAGGGCCTGAGAAATCAGTTGTGTTGCAGGGACAATATAAACCTTGTCCTTGGAGATCTGAAGTGATAGTTCAGGTTAGAAGTGAAGTTAGAAAGGCAGAGCGCCTATGGCGCAGGATGAAAGATAGTGAGGACTATGATACCTTTAAAATTTGACTTATGGAATATCTTAGTCTGTGTGAGAATGAACAGAATAAATATGATAAGGAAATGGTTACTCAGGCTTTGAATAGATCAAAAGAATTGTTATACCTGATTAATGGATATGACGATTTAGTGGACTCCCATGATTTAGATGTGGGAAAGTATGCACAGTTTTTAGTGCAAAGAAGGGTGGAACTCAACAACCTTCTGATGAACTTGATTTCAGTATGGAGGAAAACGTGGAAAATGAGAAATGGTCCCAGTTTGATAGTGTAGATTAAACTGAGGTTCTTAAAGTTATTTGTGGATGTACACCATCTTGTGCAATACAAGATTCTTGCTCCTCAACAATTATTAGACAAATGGTTAATAAGGTGACTCCGGTAGTTACTAAAATTGTAAACAAATCACTGGAAAATGGAATTTTTCCAGGGGTTTGCAAGGAATCTATTATCAGTCCTGTTTTGAAGCATAAAAACCTGGAAATAAGTGTTATGAAAAATTTCCGTCCTATTTCTATTGTGCCATTTATTGGAAAGGTTTTAGAAAAGATTGTTCTTTCTCAGTTAGATAATTTTGTTCATGAGATTGATTATTTGGATTGCAATCAGTTTGGTTTTTGGAAAGATCGTAGTGTAGAATTATTATTGATTTCTTTAACTGATACTCTGCGACTAGGGATGGATCAGCACAAGACATTTTGTCTTGTGTCTTTAGATATATCTGGAGCATTTGATTCAGTTGATCTTAAAAAATTATTGGGTAGACTTTATAACCTTGGAATGCATGATGTTTTTTTTAATTGGTTTAAAACATATCTTTTAGGATGCTCTTTTCAAGTGAGAGACTGGAATTCCACAAGGCTCTGCACTTTCTGCCTTATTATTTAACATTTACATGGCTGCTATAGGTAAACTATTTGAAACCTTAAGTATAGAATATTGAATATATGCAGACAATATTATCTTTTTTCCCAGTAGGTGGATGGGAAGAGAATTTTGCAAAACCATTGAGTGAATATATGTGTAAAATTGAGGAGTGGATGGGAGAACAAGGTTTGTGAAATTAAATGTAGATAAAACTGAAGTAATGTTGGTAGGAAAGCCAGATCATCAGTGGCCTACAGAAGTGAAAGTTATTGATGATGTTCTTTCGGTACATGAGTCCATGACCATCTTAGGTGTAAGGCTTGATTCTGGCCTAACAATGAAGTTGCAAGTAACCAAGACCGTACAAGTTTGTTTTGCACAAATGCATTTGTTACACCGATTAAAACCAATGTTAGTGCCATATGATTTCCGTACTGTAGTCCAGGCTATGGTTTTGTTGAGACTTGATTATTGAATTGCCCTTTACCTTGGAATAACAAAAGCAAGATGTAGAGCATTGCAGGTCATACAAAATGGGCTTGTCTAAATATGATCACATTTCGCCACATCTCCAAAAATTGTATTGGCTTCCAGTCGCCTTCAAAGTACAGTATAAAGCAGTAATGATTTGTCGTCAATTCTTTTATGGAAACATTCCAGAATTGTTTAAAAATAATATACTTAGTTATACACCAAAAAGATCATTGCATTCTGAGAATTTGGCTTTACTGAAGATGACTGTGAATCCAAGGCTTGTTGAGACTGGTAAAGTGACATTTTGTTGCGCAGGAGTTAAGATATGGAACTCTGGTGGGTCAAATACGGAATTGTCATGAAAGGGTTATGTTTTTAAAATTACTTAAGATGCAGCTATTTGTAGATGCCTTTTTCTAGAAATAATTTTCTTCTCTGCAAGAGCTGATGAACTATTCATGATCGTTATTATGCAAAGTTATGGTATTATTTTGTAGTCATGATTTTTAACATTTGTATGTTTATTTTATCATGTTTCTGTTTTAAAACTATGTATGTTAATTACGTAAACTGTTTAGTTGTAAATGGTATAGAAATTTTTAAAATAATGTTTTGCTTGTGTGTTGTTGAAATTCCCTTTTAAGTACTTTGAAAGTGAGGTCATTAATGGAGTGGTTTCATTTTAGAGAGATATTTAGATACATGTTCTCAGTTCATCCTTGACAACATCTGGTGGTGGTTCTATTCTGACTGTGTGTATGTATGTATGAAGGTTCAGCTTTTTCTGTGCGTACTCATGATTTTCATTTTTTTTTTCACTTCAGACTTTTATATCCTGTCCTCCCAGCAAGCTCAGGGTCGGTTACATGAGAACATACATAGGCTGCCCGCTGATGATTGAACCCTCTAGGGGCATACACAGTTTCAATAAACAGAGAGGGGCTTATCTATAACACATGGAGAAGAGTAAAATAGACAAGACAATCAGGCGACATGTGTGAATGGTTGTGGGGTTACTTGTAAAAGACAGTTCATATATAGGTCTTTAGTTCACATATAGAGTGTCAGGACTGTGATTGAGTCATTAGAAGAGGAAGGCATTTTTTGCTTTCCTGAAGTTCATCAGGCTATCCAGAGACCTGATCTGCGTGGGCAGTAAGTTCCATAGTTTGGGGAGTAAGTGGGTATAGGAGCGCTTGAGTGCTGTTTTCTGTAGGAGGGATCTTCTGGGGAGTATGCTGAGCTGTTTCTCATTTTCTGAGTGAAGGGAATGATTTGGCATGTATGGTTGCAGTTTGGCAGATATGTATCTTGGTATCTTGTGGTGGAAGTTTTTGTAGGCCAGTATGAGGCCACTGAAGACTCAGCGCTTGTTGATGGGCAGCCAGTGGGCTGAGCATAGAGCTGGAGAGATGGGGTCATGGATGCTGAGCATCTTTAAGAGGTGCATTGCTGCGTTTTGTGCCTGCTGCAGGTGATTTAGGTTTTGTGCCGTGAGGCCATTAAACAGTGAGTTGCAATAATCCATACATGATAGTACGAATGCGTAGAGTAGCTGTGCGATGTCTGGTTCTGAGAGGTAGGTTCAGACTTTCCACAGCTGGCGTAGATAGTAAAATGAGGTGGAAACAATCTGCGATATGTGGCAGGTGATAGATAGTTGGCCATCTTGAATTATTCCAAGGCTATGGACCTGATCAAGTTTCAAGTTTATTTAAAATTTCAATTAAGCCTTCTGGGTGTACAAAAAACACCAAAACAATGTGCCAATTAAAATACAATATTAACACAGACAAACTAGGGGAAATGATAATTTTTAAAGACATTGACGAACGGGAACAAAAGGGAAGAAGGGTTAGAACTACAATTGATAGGAAAAAAGAGAACATTCAAGGGAATACCCAGGAGAGTGATGAGCAGGCGTAGCTTAAGTTTTCTTTCCTGATTCAGAGGAGCTCTGTTTTGGAAGCATTGAGATGGAGCTTGTTCTGAGTCATCCAACTTTTGATGTCGGTGAGACAGTTCTGTACCCACAGGCGATACACTCCAGCTCGAATTCTCATGCAAGGTCCTTGGTATCATTATCGATTCCTCTCTCTCCCTCAATGACCACCTCAACTCCTTGGCAAAATCATGCTTTTTCAGCCTCCACATGCTGAGGAAAGCTAGATCCTACTTCAGCCAACAACACTTTGCCATCCTGGTCCAATCCATCATCCTCTCCAAACTAGATTACTGCAACGCCATCTACTTAAATCTATAAAAAAAAAAGTCTTCTAAGACTCCAGCTAATCCAGAATACTGCAGCCAAACTGATCTTCTCAAAACGCAAATCTGACCGTGCCTCCCCACTCCTTGCCAAACTTCACTGGCTCCCAATAATCTCCAGAATCCATTTCAAATGTTCCTGTCTGGCTTTTAAGATCATTCATGGCATCCTCCCTCCTCTTATCCCACTGTCTTTCAACTCCTCCAGTCCCGACTCCTCCAAAACTGCCCAAAGGTATAAACTAGCCTTCCCCTCCCTACGCGGCATCCACTATGCAGGCAAACTGGGAAAATCCCTTTTCAAAATCACAGGTCTTTGGAACGACCTCACCTCCCCGTTGCGGAACCTGAGCTCCCTTCAGTTATTCCGCAAACAACTGAAAACCTGGCTTTTCAGCAAATTGTAACTCTATCCTTCCCCCCCTTTTTTCTCCCCCCTTCTTCACATAAGTTCATGTAATCCTTTTTCTTCTTCTCTACCTACTATTTTAAGTTCTTGTAAACCGTGTCGAGCTCCATACTCATGGAGATGATGCGGTATATAAACTTAAGGTTTAGATTAGATTAGATTAGAAGAAATGAGGCGAACCAGTGAAGTGCGGTATCCGTAATTCCTAGGTCTGTAAGTCTGGATAGGAGGAGGTAGTGGTCGATAATATCAATTTTATTAAATTTTTATAATGGACAAAATACAACTATGAAGAACTATATAACATATAAATTAAACATAGTGAGAATATTGCCATTGTCAGAAGGGAAGAATTATGTTCTTAAAGAGAAGTATAGTTTGAGTAATTTGGTTGATATTGGAAATTGAGCTTTGGAGTAAAACCATGTGAATTAACTTTTAATGCCCCTTTAAAATGTAATAGTGCTTTTCTGGAATTTTGCAGTGTCTGTAGATTGAGCACTGGAAGTCGCCTTTCTAAGTGAGAGGATTAAATTATCCTTTGTTTGGTGTCTTTCGTTGGCCTAATTTGGAAGGGTTATGGGTTAAAACAAAGTTACGAATGTGCTAAAATATTTTGTAATTTTTGTAAACCACCATCTCCTGATTTGCGTAGAAGATATTTCTTAGCCTTGACCCTTGCTCTTGCACTTGGGAAGACTTCCCAGCTTAGCTTGTTTACAATGCAATCAAGAAGCCAGGGCTGGGGTTTCTGGGTTGGTAGACAACTAATTTTGTAACAGACATACACTGTAACATCATAGTAAAAGTGAAGTTGATGGCTCTGATTTTAAGAGGGATTTGTTGGCTGCCAGGTCGTTTAGACTCTTGGAGCCCTTGTCATGGAAGCATATAGAGATCACCACCCAGAATGCTAGACACTTGTGTATTTCTGCAAAGGAATATAGGTAACTGGTGTTGGTGACAAAATCATTTGCTTCTTCACTTGCTTTCTTTGAATAGCTACCTGTTTACAATACTGTATGTAATTTAAGCTAATAGAGGTTTCAGTTCAAGGGCTTGGTAAGGAAGAACTTTTAGACAAATTGCAGGTAGTTTGTAACAGCATCTCTTCTTAAGAACATAAGCAGTGCCTCTGCTGGGTCAGACCAGAGGTCCATCATGCCCAGCAGTCCGCTCATGCAGCAGTCCATCAGGTCCAGGACCAGTATAGTAATCCTCTTTCTATACCCTTCTATCCCTTTTTCCTTCAGGAAATCATCTAATCCCCGATACCGTACTCTATCCTATCACACCCTCTGGAAGCGCATTCCAGGTGTCCTCCACCCTTTGGGTGAAGAAGAACTTCCTAGCATTGGTTCTGAATCTGTCCCCTCTTAATTTTTCCGAATGCCCTCTCGTTCTTGTAGTTTTCGAAAGTTTGAAGAACCTGGCCCTCTCCACTTTCTCTATGCCCTTCATGATCTTGTAAGTCTCTATCATGTCCCCTCTAAGCCTCCGCTTTTCCAGGGAAAAGAGCCCCAGTTTCTCTAATCTTTCAGCATATGAAAAGTTTTCCATACCTTTATATATCGCGTTGCTCTTTTCTGTACCCTCTCAAGTATCGCCATATCCTTCTTATGGTACGCCGACCAATATTGGACGCAGTACTCCAGATGCGGGTGCACCATCACCCGATACAACGGCATGATTACTTTCGTTCTGGTTGTAATACCTTTCTTGATAATACCCAGCATTCTATTCGTCTTCTTAGAGGCCGCTGCGCACTGTGCCGACGGCTTCATTGTCTTGTCCACTATTACCCCCAAGTCCTTTTCTTGGGTACTTTCACTCATTACCAGCCCTCCCATCGTATAGCTGTACTTTGGGTTTCTGTTTCCTACATGCAAGATTTTAAATTTCTCTACATTAAACTTCATCTGCCATCTTGTCGCCCACTCTTCTAGTATGTTCAGGTCCCTTTGTAAATCCTCACAGTCCTCTTTAGTCCCAACTCCACTAAATAGTTTGGTGTCGTCTGCGAATTCTATTACTTCGCACTTCATTCCTGTTTCTAGATCATTTATAAATACTTTGAACAGCAGTGGCCCGAGTACCGACCCCTGCGGAACACCACTCGTGACCCTCCTCCAGTCAGAGTAGTGGCCCTTCACTCCTACCCTTTGCTTTTTACCCGCCAACCAATTTTTGATCCATCTATGTACGTCTCCTTCCACCCCATGGTTCTTCAGTTTCCATAGTAGGCGTTCATGGGGTACTTTGTTAAAGGCTTTTTGGAAATCTAAGTATATGATGTCTAAGGGATCCCCTTTGTCCATCCGTTTGTTAATTCCTTCGAAGAAGTGCAATAAGTTCATTAGGCACGATCTTCCCTTGCAGAAACCAGGTTGGCTTGTTTTCATCAGTTTATTTATTTCTAGGTGCTCATTGATGCTGTTAATATCAGCGCTTTCGCCATCTTCCCCGGAACCGAAGTCAAACATACTGGTCTGTAGTTCCCCGGATAATCTCGCGATCCTTTTTTAAAGATGGGCGTAACATTAGCTATCTTCCAATACTCCAGGATCATGCCTGTTTTCAGGGATAGGTTACAAACCTGCTGTAGTAGTTCCGCTATTTCCTCCTTTAGTTCTTTCAATACCCTAGGGTGGATTCCGTCTGGGCCCGGAGATTTGTTAGTTTTTAATCTATCTGCTTATCTTCGAGGCTTACCTCCATTGATGTTAATTTTTCTGCTTGATCTCCTGTGAAGATTTTTTCAGGTTCCGGCGCGTTGGATGTGTCCTCTTTTGTAAATACTGACAAAAAGAACATGTTTAATCTATCCGCCACTTCTTTTTCCTCCTTCACCACTCCTTTCCTATCTCCTTCATCCAGCGATCCCACCTCCTCCCTTGCCGGCTGCTTCCCTTTAACATATCTGAAGAACGGTTTAAAATTTCGTGCTTCCTTGGCTAGCCTCTCTTCATATTCTCTGTTTGCTCTTCTAACCACGCGGTGACTTTCTTTATCCCAGGACAAGCAGGCAGCATATTCTCAACATGTGGGGTGATGTCACTGACGGAGCCCCCTAGCGGACGCTTTCGCAAGCAGACTTGCTTGAAGACCTTCAAGCTTGCGATTGGACCACGCATGCACGAGTGCCCCTCCCGCCTGACCTAGGGAAATTAGCACAAAAGGATTTTAAATGTATGTACACGAATGTATGTACACGAATGCCAGAAGCTTAAGAAATAAAATGGGAGAACTGGAAGAGCTAGCAAAAAGAAAACAACTGGATATCATAGGAATAACAGAAACATGGTGGAATGAAGAGAATGAATGGGACACGGCATTGAAAGGATATAAACTATACAGAAGAGATAGGATTGGGCAAAAAGGGGGAGGTATTGCCCTGTACGTCCAAGAAGAAATAGAATCTATTAGAGAAGGGGATACGGAAGCAAATGGTAAACTAGAGTCCCTCTGGATAAAGATTCCCAGACATAAAGAAGCAGACATAAAAATTGGCCTCTATTATCGACCCCCGGGACAGATTGAGGAAACAGACAAAGAAATGATGGAGGAAATCAACCGTGGATGTAAATCAGGAAATGTAACGATCATGGGGGACTTCAACTTTCCGGGGATAAACTGGAAACTGGCAACGTCAATCTGCGGCAGAGAGACAAAATTCCTGGAAATGATAGGAGATTGCTTCCTTGAACAAATGGTGGGAGAACCGACAAGAGGAAACGCAATCCTGGACTTGGTCATGAATGGCATTACTGGAAGGACAACAGATGTAGAAGTTGTGGCCCCTCTGGGGACAAGTGATCACAATGTGATCAATTTTTCCATTGGCATCGGAAAAGGGAAACCAATCAAGACTAAAGCCACAACCTTTAACTTCAAAAAAGGGAATTATGACAGCATGAGAACCATGGTTAGAAAAAGGCTCAAGAAGGGGAAAGCACAAATCCAAACAGTTGATCAAGCATGGTCTCTTCTGAAAAACACCATCATAGAAGCACAGAATCTTTACATACCGAAGATATCCAAAGGAAGGCGAAAAAAGGTCAAAGGCGAACCAGCTTGGTTATCCAAAGAGGTGAAGGATGCAGTGCGGGAAAAGAGGAAATCGTTTAAAAAATGGAAACGAGAAAAAATGACGGAGGCCTGGAACTGTCACAAAAACGACCAGAAAAAGTGTCATATAGTGGTAAGAGACGCCAAAAAAGTCTATGAAGAAAAGATAGCGAAAGAAGCCAAAAACTTTAAGCCCTTTTTTAGATATATAAAAGGAAAGAAACCAGCAAGAGAGGCAGTGGGCCCTCTCGACGACCAAGGAAGGAAAGGGTCAATTAAAGAAGACAAACAGGTTGCCGATAGGTTAAATTCATTTTTTACATCTGTCTTCACAAATGAGGACGCTGCAACAATGCCAGAAACAGGGAGGATATTCACTGGAGGCATAGAGGAAAGCCTCGCAACAGTAAATGTGGAGTTGGACATGATATACTTTCAGATTGACAAACTAAAGAATGACAAATCCCCTGGACCGGACGGAATTCACCCGAGAGTATTAAAGGAACTTAGGTGGAAATTGGGGAACTATTACAATCCTTAGCTAACATGTCAATTAGAACCGGGCAAATACCAGATGACTGGAGGATAGCAAATGTCATCCCAATTTTCAAGAAAGGATCAAGAGGTGAACCAGGAAACTACAGACCTGTGAGTCTCACATCGGTCCCTGGGAAGCTAATTGAAGCAATAATTAAAGATAACATTGTACAACATCTGGAAGATCACAACCTAATAAGAGCTAGTGAACACGGCTTCAGGAAAGGGAAGTCATGTTTGACAAATTTACTTCAATTCTTTGAGAAGGTGAACAAACACATGGATAGTGGACAACCAGTGGACATAATTTACTTGGACTTCCAGAAAGCATTTGACAAGGTCCCGCACGCAAGGCTTATGAGTAAATTACTAAGTCATGGAATAGGAGGAGAAGTGCACAGATGGATCGGCAAATGGTTAGAGAACAGAAGGCAGAGAGTAAGCATAAATGGGAAATTCTCGGACTGGGAGAAGGTGACTAGCGGCGTGCCCCAGGGCTCTGTTCTTGGGCCCATCTTATTCAATATTTTTATAAATAACCTGGAAGAGGAGACAACATGCAATATAATCAAGTGTGCAAACTCATGGAAACACTGATCAAACAGGAACTTGACAAAATTCTAGACGAAGAAAATTTACGTGATCCACATCAACACGGATTTACCAGGGGAAGGTCCTGCCAATCTAATCTGATTGACTTCTTTGATTGGGTGACCAGTCATCTGGATGCCGGTGATTCCCTTGACGTGATATATTTGGACTTCAGCAAAGCTTTTGATAGCGTCCCACACCGCAGGCTGTTGAACAAACTAAAATCGATGGGATTAGGGGATACATTCACTACATGGGTAAGGGATTGGCTAGATGGTAGGCTTCAAAGGGTGATGGTAAACGGTACCCCCTCCAAAACGTCAGCAGTGATGAGTGGAGTACCTCAGGGCTCCGTCTTAGGGCCGATTCTATTCAATTTATTCATAGGAGATTTGACCCAAGGACTTAGAGGAAAAGTATCACTGTTTGCCGACGATGCCAAACTATGCAACATAGTTGGCAAAAGCAGTGTGCCTGACTTTATGACGCAGGACCTAAGACAGCTTGAACAGTGGTCATCAACTTGGCAGCTAGGCTTCAATGCTAAAAAATGTAAAGTAATGCACCTAGGCAAAAAAAAATCCACACAGAACTTACACACTAAATGGTGAAACCTTGTCCAGGACCACGGTGGAATGTGATTTAGGAGTGATCATTAGCGACGATATGAAGGCTGCCAATCAAGTAGAGAAGGCTTCGTCCAAGGCAAGACAAATGATGGGCTGTATCCGTAGGGGTTTTGTCAGCAGAAAACCTGAAGTCATAATGCCACTGTACAGATCCATGGTGAGACCTCATCTCTAGTATTGTGTTCAATTCTGGAGACCACACTACCGAAAAGATGTGTTGAGAATTGAGTCGGTTCAGCGAATGGCTACCAGGATGGTCTTGGGGCTCAGGGATCTCACGTATGAAGAAAGGTTAAAAAAACTGCGGATGTACTCACTGGAGGAGCGAAAAGAGAGAGGGGACATGATTGAGACCTTTAAGTATATTACTGGGCGTATAGAGGTGAAAGATGATATCTTCAGTCTTACAGGGCCCTCGGTAACCAGAGGACACTCGCTGAAAATCAGGGGAGGGAAATTTCGGGGTGATGCTAGGAAGTACTTCTTCACCGAAAGGGTGGTCGATCATTGGAACGAGCTGCCTCAGCGGGTGATTGAGGCCAGCAGCGTGTTAGATTTCAAGAGAAAATGGGATATTCATGTGGGATCTCTAGGAGAGTAAGAATCAGGGAGTGGGTCATTGGTATGGGCAGACTCGATGGGCTATGGCCCTTTTCTGCCGTCAATTTCTATGTTTCTAAGTTTGCAGATGATGCAAAACTATGTCGGGTGGTGGGCTCTCAAAGGGACTGCGAGGATCTTCAGAAGGATCTGAACCAGCTGGAAAAGTGGGCGATAAAGTGGCAGATGAATTTTAACGCAGACAAATGCAAGGTAATGCATCTGGGAAAGAAAAACAAAGAACATGAATATAGGATATTGGGTGTGACATTAGCCAAATGCGAACAAGAAGGGGAATTGGGGGTACTGATAGAACCCTAAAACCATCGGCTCAATGTGCGGTGGCGGCGAGGAAAGCAAACAGGATGTTAGGCATGATTAAGAAGGGGATCACGAGTAGATCGGAAGACGTCATAATGCCACTTTACAGAGCAATGGTCAGACCACACTTAGAATACTGTGTCCAACACTGGTCTCCATACCTTAAGAAGATATAACTCTGCTGGAGAATGTGCAGAGGCGAGCCACGAAACTTGTCAGAGGTATGGAGAATTTGAGCTACAAAGAACGCCTCAGAAAACTGGGACTGTTCACCCTCGAAAAGAGAAGACTGCGAGGAGATTTGTTAGAGACTTTTAAAATATTAAAAGGATTTGATAAAATTGACCAGGAAACAGCATTACTGACATTTTCAGATGTGACACGGACAAGAGGTCATAGCCTGAAACTGAGCGGCAGCAGGTTCAGGACAAATGTCGGGAAGTTCTGTTTCACACAACGAGTGGTGGGTGCTTGGAATGCTCTCCCAGAGGAGGTTGTGGCAGAGACTACTGTTCTGGGTTTCAAGCGCAAGTTGGATTCATACCTTCTTGCAAATCACATCGGGGGATACAGGAAATCCGGGTCTCCAATAAGGAACACCTAACTGGGCCTCTGCGTGTTCGGATCGCCGGACTAGATGGACCTAGGTCTGATCCGGCGAAGGCGTTTCTTATGTTCTTGAACTTTCAACTCTTGTTTTTTGCTCATTGTGTCTTCCCCTTGTGCTATGTTCTTCTTATCTTCTTGATCTGTCAACTCTTGCTTTTTGCCCGTTGTGTCTTCCCAGCATTTTTCCCACTCAGTATCTTCTTGGGATACCTTCTTCCGAATCATCGACACTTGGTCTACTGTCGGCTCTCCCTGTCTTCTTAGTTTAAAGCTTGTTCTATTCCTCTCCTGATGTTGTTTGCTAGAAATCTAGTTCCCGCCACACTCGGGTGTAGTTCATCTCTCCTGAAGAGCTTGTTCTTGCCCCAAAATGTTGTCCAGTTCTTCACGAAATGGAACCCCTCTTCCTCACACCATCTCCTCATCCATGCATTTATTGATTGTAGTTCGTCTGCTTCTTCACATCTGCCCTCGATACTGGTAGGATCTCTGAAAACGCTATCTTCTGGGTCCTCATCTTCAACTTCCTTCCCAGAATCTTGAACTGTTCGATCGGTGCATTCCTACTGTAGTCTCTCCTGTTGACATCATTTTTCCGATGTGGATCATCACTGTAGTCTCTTCCGTCTCTGCTCCTTCTAGGATCCTTTCAATTTTGTCGATGATGTCTTTTGCTCTTGCTCCTGAGAGGCAGGTCACTAGTCGATCCACTCTCCCTCCTGCTATGTGGCTATCTACTTGCCTTAGGATTGACTCTCCCACTAGGATTGCAGACTTTCCTTTTTTCAGTTTTCGCTCCGGTCGCAGGTCTGTGTCCTCGGTGTGCTTCGCTGCTTCCTCTTCTAGGCATCGGCAAGACCTTGCCTCCCCTTCCTGTGGGATTCCTCTATGGGCTTCTTCTTCCTTGGAGTCAGATTGCTCTTGTTCTCCATTCCATGTGGGTGTATCTTCATCTTCCCTATGCTGCTCGTGTTCTTCCACCCTCCTGTAGGCCTCCTCAATGAACTCTTCGAGCTCCCTGACTTGTTCCTCGATTTGCCTCTCTCTCATAGGGTCTTCTGTGATGTAAAGTCCCTCCAGTTCCTGAATCCTGTACTTGAGTCGACTAACTTCCTTCTTCAAGCTTTTCAGCTCCTGACACTGACCGCATACATACGACTGCCTCCCCGAGGGGAGGTAATCGTACATATGGGGCAGTCCGTGCAGTACACTGGAAAGCTCATCTTCTGGATTCCCTCTGCTTCCATTGCTGTCTGCCTTTTTGGAGTACTCTGTACTATTGCACTGGTACCTTTTTGCTTGTGTGTGTGTGTGTTCTCTTCTGTGCCTGCTGCTTGCTACTTCCCTATTCCCTAGTTGTATGTTTTTTTCCTGTATACAATCCTAATGTGCCACGTTTGACTAGTATCGACTAGTGTTGTGGTGTTCTGTGTTGGTTAGTGTTGGTGTTCCTAACTTTAAGTCAGCAGTTTGCGTGCATCCTGCTGTTGTTTTGTATGTATGTTCCCTCTGCGTTTACTGTGTTTTTGCTTTTATATACTTGTTTGATTATTAAGCTGTTATTTGTTGGCGTCCTTACCTTCTTGTCCTTCCCTGGTGTCCTTAGGTGTAATGACTCGGCCCTTCTTGAGGCCCTTCGCAAAGGTGCTCTCGCCGTTGGCTCCTCCCCTTTTAAGGGGGAATTCGGGCGATGACTGCCGAAGCGGTGGGGGTGGGCGGAACTTACTCTCGCCGCTGCCCCTAGCTTCGTGCTCCTCTCAGCCTCCTCTCTCGGCTCCCCTCTGGCTCTTTGCTGTCTTCCTTCTTTCTCTCCTTCTGCCTGCTCCTACTAACTCTCCTTGCTGATGCTCTGGAGGGTTTCTCTGCATTAAACTACCTTTTGTAAAATAAAAATAATTCAGAAATAGCAAAGGGAGACTTGTTCTTTTAAAAAGCTGGGTGCTTTTCTCACATCAAGCAGCACTGTGGGGTAAAGACCTAGAACCTATAGGGAATTCAGGAAATGTCTAAAAACACATCTATTCCTGAAATACTTAGGAAACCAGCCTATACAATCTTAGTCCTCAAGAAATGATCTCTAGAACTGTCAATCACCAAGTCTATACTTTGTTGATTCCACTCAATCTGTAACATCTTTAATCATTGTAAACCGCATAGAACTTGGTATATAACCTGCGGTATATAAAAAAATTGTTATTATTATTATTATAATTGCATGTTTACTGATGAAATGGTTGAAGAGTGCTGGCGAATGGCTGGAGCAGGGTTTCATTTCAGTCTGAGCTGGGATAAAACTGTTCACTGTAATCGCTGTACTTGGATCCTCTTTTGTGTGACTATCTTTAGCTTTTTCTTTATTTTCTTCTGGAAAATCCTGCTAATATCTGGAACTTGAAAATGAAATATAAGCTGAGATTTAGGGCGAAAAAAGGCCCCAAAATGGAGGTCTCAGCTTACATTTGGGCCACCCCCTACCCACCCTCCTCCTGTACCTATTGCAGGCTCCACAAGACCTGGTGGTCCAGCGGTGGGCTGGGACATAAGGGATCCTCCCCGTCTCCTGTCCCGCAGCCTCGCGGTAGATGAGAAAAGAGAAATCCCTTCTGCCTCCTGTGCCTGCCGAAATTGGCAACCACACCTCCCCCATGCACCTTTTGGGTCCCTGGTAGCAATCTTCCTGCCCTCCTGTTCCATTCGAGGCTGGTGGTGAGTTCTCATGACTCAAGAACTCGTAGCAGTGGGGTTTTTTTGGGATTGGATCTGTCATATCCTGGTCTACTGCTGGCCCACCAGGCCCCATGGGAGGCTCAGTGGAGGCCTGTAAGGCATTGTGAGGGAGGGAGAGGGAATAGGATGCAGAGCCTGGCAAGGAGGGAAGGGGGTTGGGTTCAGAGCCTGACAGGGCACTTGAATAATTAGCCCCTGTCTCATATTAGTCAACCATTTTCCCTTCTTTTCGGGGGGATTAACATATTAGAGTATATACGGTATGCAGTGTATAATGTATCTTTAATCACTGCAATGCTTTTCTTGCTATACCCTGAACGCTCAAGTGGGTCACACTTGAATCCGAGGACTGATCTCTAGAGAAGTGCAAGGATGACAAGTTACTGTATCCCTGGTGCTGATTTTTGACAGATATATACAGCTGATGCTACAGCGATAAGAAGGCAGTCGGAGGTCTAAAGTGTGTCTCCAAATTCTTGAAGCGTATTTCGAGGAAGACCAATTGGATACTCACATCAAAGAACTTGTTCTGTTGTCATACATAGATCTGAAACCCCAATTTCATCAATGAATGATGCAGCATTTTTCCCTTAATTCAGTTTTAGAAAGCATTTGAGACCCAGGAAATTAATTTCTACTTAACTAGCTTGCAATTAGCGTAAGATGGAAACAGCTGGAGTCCTGGGGGGCTGCAGTCCACCTACCCTGTTTTCTAGCTGTAAATATGTTTGCTGCCACTAGAGTTTTCTGTGGACACATTTAACTGCTGCTGGGCTTCATTGAATTATAATAGTTGACAGAGATGTGTACTGTATTTTGGGAGGCTGTCTTGTATCTCCTATTGAGAACTTGGGATTGTCCATGTCCAGTGACTTATTGATGAATTCTTTAAAGTAGTTGACTCTTCTTTTTTTTTAATCTGAGTTGGAAATTCACTGTTTAGGGTCTTTAATATCACTTTTAGAAACAGATGAAGATTCATGGTCTTTTCTTCCAAGATGTGGCGTCAGGAGCTGCTCTGTGTGGGCTATGGCACCTAGGGCTAAATTCTACCACTCTGTTGCCGTTCCCTCTCATGCAGCTGAATGTCTGTTTGAAGAGACTCGCTGAAATCATTCTTGTTGGAGGGATTTGCTTTCTTTTATTTCGTATAGGCATTCAAGCTTTTCTAAGAGAAGCTTCCACCTCATCGGATCTGGGATTTAGTCGGTATTGTGCTAGTTATCAGCTTCAGTAATTAGATATAATAATCATATTACTCATTTAGGAAAGTCATTGATTACGGATTATAGTTATCTGTTTAGAGTAACTAATTGCATCCAAGAATACTTATTGGAAAAGCCTTATGGTTCGTGAAGTGAATATTGCATAATTTCACACAGCTATACTCACTCGAGGAACACAGAGAGAGGGGAGACATGATAGAGATGTTCAAATATGTCACGGGCCATATCGAGGTGGAAGAAGATCTCTTTTTTCTTAAAGGACCCACGGCAACAAGAGGGCATCCGTTGAAAATCAGGGGAGGGAAATTTCATGGCAACACCAGAAAATATTTCTTCACCAAAAGGGTGGTTGATTGTTAGAATAATCTTCCACTACAGTTAATTGAGGCCAGCAGCATGCCAGATTTTAAGAAAAGATGGGATTGGCATATGGGATCTCTTCTTAAGGAAGTTAGGGGGTGGGTCATTAGTGTGGGCAGACTAGATGGACCGTGGCCCTTTTCTGCCGTCATTTTCTATGTTTCTACGTTTCTCTTGATACTTATTTCAAGTAGGTTTATCCAACTCATGCCAACCACAACCTCAAATCATATCATGTTGGGGTGGTGCAAGGCTGGCACGGGCAGCAGGTGGAGGATGCTGCTCGCACCAGTGAACATTTCAGGAGGTACGCCGGGGTGGGGTGTAGAGGAGGAGCAGCTTTGGTGCCCCCGTGAAGACTGCACCCAGGGTAGTCCACCCCCGCTTCCCTTACTATGCCATTGCCCATATGCAAGGAACTGATTGCCTTTGTCAGTTCTTCAAACTCTGTCTCTGGCAATGTTCAAATCTAGGCTAAAAGCTCACTTTTTCAAAGCTGCTTTTATTACCTAACTCCCATTTACTTGTAAAGTACCCATGTCTGTTTTATCATGCTCTGTGAGAAATTCCCTAACCCCTGTTCTGTTTGTCTGTTTTAATTAGATTATAAGCTCTATTGAGCAGGGATCGTCTCTTACATGTGTAATATAAAGCGCTGCGTATGTCTGGCAGAAATAAGTAGTATTAAACTCTTCAAAAGTAAGTAATTACAGTTAATAAGTAGTTTTTCTTGCAGTCAATAAGAACATAAGAATTGCCGCTGCTGGGTCAGACCAGTGGTCCATCATGCCCAGTAGTCCGCTCACGCGGCGGCCCTTAGGTCAAAGACCAGCACCTTAACTGAGACTAGCCTTACCTGTGTATGTTCTTGTTCAGCAGGAACTTGTCTAACTTTGTCTTGAATCCCTGGAGGGTGTTTTCCCCTATAACAGCCTCCGGAAGAGCGTTCCAGTTTTCCACCACTCTCTGGGTGAAGAAGAACTTCCTTACATTTGTACGGAATCTATCCCCTTTTAACTTTAGAGAGCGCCCTCTCATTCTCTCTACCTTGGAGAGGGTGAACAACCAGTCTTTATCTGCTAAGTCTATTCCCTTCATTATCTTGAATGTTTTGATCATGTCCCCTCTGTCTCCTCTTTTCAAGGGAGAAGAGGCCCAGTTTCTCCAATCTCTCACTGTACGGCAACTCCTCCAGCCCCTTAACCATTTTAGTCGCTCTTCTCTGGACCCTTTCGAGTAGTATGGTGTCCTTCTTTTCTCTTATCAAGCAGCATTATGGGGCAAAGACCTGTAAAAATTACTTATGCATGCCAATACCTATGGGGAATTTAGGAAACACCTAAAAGCATCTCTGTTCTTGAAGTACCTACTAGGTAGCTGATCTGCACAACCTCTCCCACAACAACTGATCTCATAAACTGTTAGTCACTAATCCTCAACTATGTAAGTTCTACTCAATTTGTAACGTTTTCTAATCATTGTAAACTGCAGAGAACTTCACGGTCCTGCAGTATCTAAACTGTTATGATTATTATTCTTCATGTACGGCGACCAGTTAACTATAGTAACTAATTGCTACTACTATTACCACTGCCATTTATTATTTCTTTGGTGCTATTAGATGCACGCAGTGCTGTACATTAAACACGCAAGAAACATAGAAACATGATGGCAGATAAAGGCCAAATGGCCCATCCAGTCTGCCCATTATCTCTTCCTCTCTCTGAGAGATCCCACGTGCCTATCCCCGACCTTTTGAATTCAGACAAAGTCTGTCTCCACCACCTCTTCTGGGAGACTTCCACACATCTGCTACCCTTTCTGTAGAAACATAGAAACATTCTATAGAAACAAGCAAGAGACTGTCCCTGCTCAAAAGAGCTTACAAATGCACAAGACACAGGACAAAGGGTGAATCAATATATGCTGCTCGTGAAGGGAAATACAAAAGGATGAAAAGGTAGAGAGGGTTGGGGCAGCAGAGGGAATGAGAAAGATATGTTATATTACAAGGTGGAAGGGTTAGGACCTAAATGCATCTTTGTAAAAGTGGGCTTTGAGTCTGGATTTGAATACCACCAGAGAATGGAGTCTGGTGTACTGATTCAGGCATGGAGCGCAGCAGGGCAGAAGGGGTGGACTCGGGAGTTGGCAGTAGAGGAGGAGAGACTTGCCTGAAGAACGCAGTTGAAGTGACAATACACTTGTAGAACAGTAGGAGTTTGAACTGTATGCGGAAATGGACAGGGAGCCAGTGAAGTGACTTGAGGAGAGGGATAACATGAGCATAATGACACTGGTGGAATACGAGGCTTGCAGCAGAATTCTGAACAGATTAAAGGGGGGAGAGATGGATTAGTGGTTGAGAGGTGACGAGGGCGTGGATAATGGTCTTGGCAGCGTGCTTAGAAAGAAAATTCCAGATTTTAGCAACGATGTGTAGAAAGAAGTGACAAGTTTTGGTAGTTTGTTGAATATGTGAACAGAAGGACAGAGACGAGTCAAAGATGACCTGAGGTTGCGAACTGACAAGACAGGGAGGGTGAGAGCATTATCCATCAAAATAAAGAAAGCAGGGATAGGAGAGGCAGGCTTGGGAGGAAAATGAGGAGTTCAGTCTTGGCCATGTTTAACTTTAGATGGCAGTGAGACATCCTTGTAGCAATGTCAAGACAGGCAGTCCAAGACTCGCGCTGGGATTGCTGTAGAACTTTTGGGTGTAGAGAGATATATTTGTGAGTTGTCAGCATAGAGATGGTACCAGAATCTGTGGGAGGAGATCAGAGTACCAGAGAAAGAAGAGATCCCAGGACAGCCCTGAGGATCCTCCAGAGCATACGCTAAAAGTGTGACAGGAAAGATAGGAAGAAAAGCATGAGCTAACAGAGCCCTGAAATCCAAGCGAGGGACAATATATCAATGAGTAGGTTGTGATCTGGAGTGTCAAATGGTAGATAGATCAAGGAGGATGAGGACGGTGTAGTGGGTTTGGCCAGGAGCAGGTCATTGGAGAGTCTAGCAAGGGAAGTTTCTATAGAATGGAGAGGACAAAAGTCCAATTAAAGGGGGTCAAGAATAGCTTGAGATGAAAGAAAGTTAAGATGATGGTGGTGAACAGCACATTCAAGTAGCTTGAATAAAAATGGGAAGGAAGAGACAGGGTGATAATTGGAGGGGCAGGTAGGGTCCAGTGAGGGTTTTTTGAGGAGTGGTGTAACTACAGTGTGTTTGAAGGCATCTGGCACAGTCGCAGTAGAGAGGGATAGGTTGAGCATATGACAGATAGCAGATATGATCAGTAGAAGGGAGAGGATGGGATCGGAGGAACAGGTGACAAGTTTGAAGGAGGAGAGAAAATGTGCAATTTCGTCCTCCATGATTTCAGAGAAGGAAGAAGAGGCAGCATGAGTCAGAGGAGTGGATAGGAGAGACAGAGGTGATTTGGTGGAGAACTCAAGGTTAATCTTGTTAACCTTGTCATGGAAGTTCTTAGCCATGGTCTGGGGAGAAAGTGAGGATATTTTTGACTAGAGAGTTGAGCGTGAAAGAGATGGTGAGGGTTAGATCTAAGAGAATCAGTCAAGGAGGCATAGTAGTCTTGTTTTGCATGCGAAAGGGCGTATTGGAACAAGATCAGCAGGAATTTGGACAAAATCAGCACAACACTGGGTTTAGTACTCAGATTGGAAGGTTTATGCATTAATTACCCTTCTGTGCCAGTTTCATTTTCTGTTAAATCTAAGTTATTAATACCCAAAATGGAGAGACTGGGGGATAGGACTGCCACAATACTGGTGTGTGACTGTGTGTGACCTGTCATTGTGATGGGTTGTGAGTTCTCCATTTCTGTACAGAACAACCACAGCCTAAGGAGTGACCATGTATACACATGTCATAATAGATTTAATATGCTACAGACCTGCTCTGCTATGAGACAGTAAATCCTTCATCGTTCTGTACCATGATGGGGCTGTTCTGATTTGCAGAAATCAGCTTTTCTAGCTAGCACAGGAATCTGCGACTTGTGAGGTACAGAGCTGCTTTCTTCACTTGTGTTTTTTGTACTCAGTCAGACCAAGATTGGCACCCTTAGCAGTGTTTCACAACTAGCTGGGGTTCCCCCCCTCCCCCCATATTTTTATAACTGTACAGGAATGGTGATCAAACTGATAAAGGGGATACATAGCACCGAGGAAAAACTAAAGAGTTTGGAGAAGAGATGGCTGAGGGGCGATACCACTGAGATCTATAAAATCCTGAGTGGAGTGGGTAAACACAAATGTAATGTTTGGGGAGGAACAAAATTATGAATCTCTGGAATTAGTTGCTGAAGGATATGGTCAAAGCAGTTAGCTTAAGTGGTTTTAAAAAACCATGTTTACAAGTTCCTGGAGGAAGAATTCATCAAGTATTAAGGTAGTAGACGGGAGGAAAGGCACTGTTTATTTCTGGAGGCCATGAAACAAGGTGTTTTGCTTGATGGACCTCTATGATCTGACCAATTATGGCAGTTCTTATGTTTGTTCACCCTATGTGGTCATTGTCATTGCCAGTCGTGGGGCTGAGGCATGCACTAAGCCTGCTTTTGGACCCCTACAATGGTCAGTAGACTTCATGCCCTATGGCAGAGTAAGCGAAGCAAGTGTTTGTGTATTAGGACGGTAGAAGGCGAAGGTGTCATACCTGCCCAACTGACAGATTTCCATTTTCTGTGAGTTACCAGCTGCGTGTGAAGTAAATTTGCTTTGAGTAGTCAAGAGTTGCAAATGGCACATCAGTCATGCGAGGGTGGGTTTGACCTCCCCATGGGTGAGTTATAGAATCCCAAACCAGCCCGTGAAGCAAGAGAGGTAAATAGAGCAAAGGAAGATGAATGAACTGAATAGCAGTCTTCGTTGTGCTGTGAGAACAGCAAGAGGGGAATGCATCTGTACCATAAATTTAACATTTTTAATTAAAAATATCCATCACAATGGGTGTGTTTTCTTTCCTTTTTCATGTTTCAGGTGTGGCAAATAGTAATAGATCAGAGGAGCTGTGGTAAGTTAACAGATGGCAGTGGGCAGAAACCTCTTGCAGAGAATTCCGGGGAACAGCTGTTCTCTTCGTTCTTATTCCTTGTGGTTATTTTTTTGTATTAACACTCTGTTGAAAAACATACACTTGCTGATGTGCCCCTCGCTCTCTCTAAACATGTACAGACGTGCTGACTGCCGTGGTACATGTGGGTGGGGGTGCACACATATATGCTGGCTGAGGAATTGTAGCTCTGAATTAGGAAACCCTTATCCACAGTTTTCTTCCTCTCTCTTTCCTGGTATCAGGATTTCCATGGAAGGTGTGTGTAACATGTTCTGACTTCCCATGTTCTGTGTTGTACTTGTCTTTGGCTTGGTGGCTAGTCTTGGTGCTGTATAGCAGAGGTTTTCAACACGTGGTATGCATATCCCAAGGGGTAGACAATGCTGGTGCTGTATTCCACCTTCTGCCATCGCATATCTCATCTTCTCTCCCCAGTCCCCATCCTCCCCCCCCCACTTCCCTGAACTACCAGTGGCAGCTCACTGTGTGCTTTTAACTCTTTAATTGGCAGATGGTGAAATGGCTGCTATAAGTAACTTGATGTTGAATGAGAGCAAGGGTGCCAAATAACAGGCATTCGGAGATACAGACCTCAAATAAATGTTGCTTCTGAGCAACAATGCCAAATAAAGGGCTACCTTCCTCACACAGCTGCTGTTAGCATTAGTTTAGCTGGCAATTCCATCAGGCAGCCTTGGGGCTTTTGCTAGGCCGGCCCACTCCAATAAAAGAGGAAGTTGCATCATCGAAGGTAGGCTAACTAAGGCCCCGAGGCTGCCTGATGGAACTGTGGTTAAACTAACACTAGTGGCAGCTGTGTGGGGAAGTGAGCTGCTGCTAGGGAGAGGAGAGGTATTGGACATGGGGAAGGGAGAGGTGCTACTGGACAGATGAGGAGGGAAAGGGAAGGGAGAAAAGGTGCTGATGGAATTGAAGAAGGGGAGGGTAAGAAGGTACATGGGGAGAGAGTATATTAGTTGTGAATTGGGTTGGGGAAGGAAGGAAAATTGTTGCAGGAGGGGTGAGTGATAGAAGGAGAAATGGACATGGAATGGAGTGGAGGGGATGGAAAAATGGTGCATGGGGAGAGAGCATATTGTGAGTGGGGTTGGGGAGAGATGGCCTGGAGGGGTGGGAAGGAGAGATGTCACACTCAAAATATTTTCATATTCCTTCTAAATTTCACCTGCATTGAATGCTCAATTTGTGTGATAGAACTATCAGCCATTGAGTCTCTTGACAAAGGCACAGATGCCAAAACACTGTCAGTGTCGAGTCTTCGCAGTGCTACTATCAATAAAGTGAACTTTTAACTTTACACCCTTGGCTGAATTATTGACATCTCATCCTCACGACTCCTTTGTTGTACCTCTACTGGAAGGCCATCTCAGGCATCCATCACCTTTTCTACCCTTAGGTTACTCTTGAGTCTATCTGCCTTTATTATTCTCTGTTTCTACATGAAAAGGAGCTCTGTAATGACGGAGCATAGGCTGAAGGTGAAGTATGATCATGATCATATGGCCTATCTAGCCTGCCCATCCATACCATGTATAATATCTTCCTCTCCCCTTGAGATCTTCTGGTCTTGTCCCACGCTTTCTTGAATTAGAACATAAGACTCTCCATATTGGGTCCATATAGCCCAGTTTCCTTTTTCCAACAATGACCAAACCAGGTCACAAGTACCTGGCAGAAACCCAAATAGCAGCAACATTCCATGCTACTAATCCTGGAGTAAGCATAGGCTTCCCTCGTATCTCTCAATAGCAGACTATGAACTTTTAAGAACATAAGAACATAAGCCTCCACTGGGTCAGACCCGAGGTCCATCGTGCCCAGCAGTCCGCTCGCGCAGCGGCCCAACAGGTCCAGGACCTGTGCAGTAATCCTCTATCCCTTTTTCCAGCAGAAAATTGTCCAATCCTTTCTTGAACCCCAGTACCGTACTCTGCCCTATTACGCCCTCTGGAAGCGCATTCCAGGTGTCCACCACACATTGGATAAAGAAAAACTTCCTAGCATTTGTTTTGAATCTGTCCCCTTTCAACTTTTCCGAATGCCCTCTTGTTCTCTTATGTTTTGAAAGTTTGAAGAATCTGTCCCTCTCTACTTTCTCTATGCCCTTCATGATCTTGTAAGTCTCTATCAAGTCTCCTCCAGGAACTTATCCAAACCTTTTTTTAAATCCAGTTATGCTAACTACTGTTACTACATCCTCCAGCAGTGAGTTCCAGAGATTTATTCATTGAGTTGATTTTTTTTTTCTTCTCCTATTTGTTTTAAAAATATTTCCATATAACTTCATTGAGTGTCCCCTAGTCTTTTTGAAAGATTAAAAAAAATTGATTCACTTTAAACCATTCTACACCACTCAGGATTTTGAAGACCATAATCATATCTCCCCTCAGCCATCTCTTTTCCAAACTGAAGAGCCCTAACTTCTTTAGCTTTTCCTTATATGAGAGGAATTCCATTCCCTTTATCATTTTGGTCACTCTACTTTGAACCTTTTCTAATGCTGCTATCTTTTTTGAGAGACGGGAACCAGAATTGAACATAGTGAGGTCACACCATGGAGGGATCAGAGGTGTTACAGCAGCGAGACCTGAACTAGAGAACTGCACGGGAATGGGGGGGACGACGGGAATCCCACGGGACCCGCGGGTTCTCCCTTCGGGTCATGGGAATCCCATGAGGACGCCCCCTAGGGTCGCGGGTTTCCCGTGGGGATGCCCCTCGTGGTCTTGGGGATCCCGCGGGATTCAATACAACTCGAGCCGCGAGGTTCGTCTAATTTTCCTACCTGCCCTGCCGTGAGGCTAGTCTTCCATTCCTGCCTGCCCTGCCGCAGCACACATAGCCAATTGGAAGTCTTCTCCGATATCAGCACTGACGTCGGAAGGAGGTCTTATGAAAGACTTCCAGTCGGCTATGTATGCTACGGCAGGGCAGGCAGGAAATGGCAGTGTTCTCCCTAGCACCCGGTTGTCCCCCCGCCAGCTCAGCCGGTGCAGAGCCCTCCTCTGAAGCATAAAGCCACATCTGTGGACAACGCCAATGATGCCACACAGGAAGCCATTTAAATGTATGCCACCTCTGAATCCACTGTTGAAGAAAGTGGCACTGAAAACCTGAGACATGTCCATTCTGAACAAGATGATGGAAAGGCAGGCAGCCACCTGTTAGGAGGCACTCATGACCCGACTAACTCTGCTACCCAGGAATGCTAAGCGCATGCAACGGAATTGGGAGTATCCTAGAAACTTCGTAAGATAGAAAAGCCAGCTGCCAGCTTTGGAGCTGAAGAAATCCCATTTCAGCCAAATCACAGAGCAACAAAGAACTGTTGCCGACAGGACATAGCAATTCCTGCAGATCACCATGTGGGCACATGCCACAGGTAAGGAATCACTGCAAGCAGGGAAGAACCACAATACAGAAGTGGCCGAGCCCCTGAGAGAATGGAAGAACCACATTGTATAACAGGACGTAGGGACAATATCAAGGAAATAAAAAGGAGAAACTATGCTGTAAAGCAGGGGTGTCCAACCTTTTGGCTTCCCTGTGCCACATTGGCTGAAAAAAATGTTTCTGGGGCCGCACAAATGCTGCAGCAAGACAGAGGAGGGAACTGGCAAGACAGTAAACACCCAGGGTAGCAGAGGAAAACACTACACCGCCCTCGACCGGGGCCACACAAAATACTTCACGGGGCCGCAGGTTGGACACCCCTGCTGTAAAGGCACACCCTACCAATTTAAGATGCTGTCTGTAAACAGCCAATAAACACTCAGACCCTGTGCTAAGCAGAGGAACCACAGCTGCATCTTAAAGATGCAATAGTCTTGTGCAGTGCCAACATGAAGCTGAAGTGCGGAAGACCAAGAGGTATCAGAATGCCTTCTCTAAATTGCACTTGTGCCTCCTCCAAAGCAGCAGAATGCACTAGAAGGCTATGGCCAACTAGAAGCAGCGGAAAGATGTCTGAAGGACATTTAGATTATCTGGGACCAATCTCGCTTGGTCAGTAAAACTGCCCACAGACTGCGTTACCCTAGCAGAGACCAAGTTAGAAATATAGAAACATAGAAGATGATGGCAGATAAGGGCCATAGCCCATCAGGTCTGCCCACTCTACTGACCCACCCCCAAGTCTACTATCCTAGGGATCCCACTCCTGGTGACAGGTTCCCTTGGCTTAACCCTCTAAGGCAGGGGTGCCCAACACGTCGATCGCGATCGACAGGTCGCTCGCTCAGGCGACCCTAGTCGATCGCAGAGCGGGTTCCCTTCTTCCCTTCTCTTTTTTCCCCTTCTGACTGGCCTGCTCCTGAATTCTGCTGCTGCCTCTGCTGCTCAACATTTAAAAAAACAAACAAAAAACCGGCTTGGAGAATTTATGCTCCGGGGGCTAAGGTGTGCTTGTACCGGCTTCCCTTCTCTTCCCTCTGAAACCGGAAGTTATGTCCGGGGGGGGGGGGGGAGAGAAGGGAAGCCGGCACGCACATGTTAGAGCCCCATTCGCGGGCTGCGGGAGACAGGTCAGTGAAGCTTGCGATTTGTTCTTCTTGCTGCCAGGTCCTGCCTACTTTCTGTTTCCTCAAAGGCAGGACCCCGCAGCATTTCTTCCCAATAGGTCGATCTTGGGCCGATCATCCTTCCTCTCCCCGACGTCTATTCTGCCGTCGGAGAGGAAGTTCTGGCCAGCGGAACTTCCTCTCCGACGGCAAAATTGACAACGGGGAGAGGAATACTGGTGGGCCCGAAGCAAGGAGAGCTTGGCCAGTGGCGGGCGGCTTTGGGGGCCTGTTATCCGATGGCAGCGGCAGTGGCAGTGGCTTGGGAGAGGGCAGGGAGGGAGAAAGAGGGCAGGCAGGGAGACAGAAGGAAAGAAGAGAAATAGGAAAAAAGAAAGGGGGCATGAAGAGAGAAAGAAAGAGAGGGCAGGGAGAGAAGAAGAAAATGTTGGGGGGGAGGGGAATGAGGTCAGGAGGAGAGGAAGCATACAGGCTAAAAGAAGGGAAGAAAGATTGGATGCACAGTCAGAAGAAGAAAGTGCAATCAGAGACTCATGAAATCACCAGAGAAGGTAGGAAAAATGATTTTATTTTAAATTTAGTGATCAAAATGTGTCTGAATTTATATCTGCTGTCTATATTTTACAATATGGTCCCCTTTTACTAAACCGCAATGGCGGTTTTTAGCGCAGGGAGCCTATGAGCGTCGAAAGCAGCGCTGGGCATTCAGCGCAGCTCCCTGCGCTAAAAACTGCTATCGTGGTTTAGTAAAAAGGAAGGGGGTGGGTATTTGTCTATTTTTGTATGGTTGTTACTGAGGTGACAGTGCATAGAGTCATCTGCTTTGACCTCTGAAAAAATCCCGGAATAGGAATGATAATTAACAATTCTATGTGTACAGTGTGCGTTGTGTTTTTTTTAAATTTTAATGTTGGTAGATCATTTTGACTTGGTCATTTTAAAAGTAGCTCGCAAGCCCAAAAAGTGTGGGCACCCCTGCTCTAAGGGATCCCACATGGGCATCCCATTTGCTCTTAAATTCTTGCACGCTGTTTGCCTCGATCACCTGCACCGGGAGCTCGTTCCAAGGATCAACCACTCTCTCGGTGAAGAAATATTTCCTGGTGTCGCCATGAAATTTCCCGCCCCTGAGTTTGAGCGGATGCCCTCTTGTGGCTGAGGGTCCTTTGAGAAAGAGAATCTCTTCTTCCATCTCGATACGGCTGGTAATATACTTAAACATCTCGATCATGTCTCCTCTCTCCCTACGTTCCTCGAGTGAGTACAGCCGCAAAATTTTCAGCCTTTCCTCGTACGATAGATCCTTGAGCCCCGAGACCATCCTGGTGGCCATACGTTGTACCAACTCTACTCTCAGCACATCTTTTTAGTAGTGTGGCCTCCAGAATTGCACACAGGATTCCAAATGAGGACTCATCATGGTTCTGTATAATGGCATTATGACTTCAGGCTTCCGGCTGACGAAACTCCTGCGGATGCAACCTAACAACTGTCTTGCCTTCTCCACATGATCAGCAGTTTTCATGTCTGCGCTGATGATCACTCCCAAGTCTCGTTCTGTTGAAGTTCTAGCTAAGATCTCACTATTCAAGGTATAAGTTCTGCACGGATTTCTGCTGCCGAGGTGCATGATCTTGCATTTCTTAGCGTTGAAGCCCAGCTGCCAGGTTGTTTGGCATCGTCAGCGAATAACGTTACCTTACCTTGAAGCCCTGAGTTAGGTCACCTATGAATATGTTGAAAAGGAGCCATAAAGGTGAGGGAGACAAGAAAACCCCAGAGATAGGAATCCCCACTGAAGTCCACACTGGATAGCAACAGAAGAATCTACATAAGAACATAAGAAGTTGCCTCTGCTGGGTCAGACCAGAGGTCCATCGTGCCCAGCAGTCTGCACCCGCGGCGGCCCATCAGGCCCATGACCTGTAATGTGATCCTTCTCTAATCCCTTTTATCCTTCTATCCATACTCTGTCTAAAACCTATCTCTACCTCTATCTGTATCCTTCAATCCCCCTATCGTTCAGGAATTTATCCAATCCTTCCTTGAACCCCCGTAGTGTACTCTGTCCTATCACAACCTCCGGAAGCACATTCCAGGTGTCCACCACCCTCTGTGTAAAAAAGAACTTCCTAGCATTGGTTCTAAAATTGTCCCCTTTCAGCTTCTCTGAGTGCCCCCTTGTGCTTGTGGTTCCCAATAATCTGAAGAACCTTTCGCTTTCCACCCTCTCTATGCCCTTCATGATCTTGAAAGTCTCTATCATGTCTCCTCTGAGTCTCCTCTTTTCAAGGGAGAAGAGCCCCAGCCTTCCTAACCTGTCTGCGTATGAAAGGTTTTCCATACCTGTTATCATTTTCGTCGTTCTTCTCTGGACCCTTTCAAGTATCGCCATGTCCTTCTTGAGGTACGGTGACCAATACTGGACACAGTACTCCAGATGCGGATGAACCATCGCACGATACAGTGGCATGATGACTTCCTTCTTCCTGGTTGTAATGCCCTTCTTAATAATACCCAACATTCTGTTTGCTTTCTTGGAGGCCGCTGCACATTGTGCCGTTGGTTTCATTGTAGTATCTACCAGCACACCCAAGTCTTTTTCAAGATTACTATCCCCTAGCACTGACCCCCCCATTTTGTAGCTGAATATCGGGTTTTTTCCCCCTAAATGCATGACCTTGCATTTCTCTATATTAAAGCGCATTTGCCATTTGCTTGCCCACTCTTCCAGTTTGTTTAGGTCCCTTTGTAGATCTTCACATTCTTCCGTTGTTCTAACCCTGCTGCAGAGTTTGGTGTCATCCGCAAATTTTATAACTTCACACTTCGTCCCCGTTTCTAGGTCGTTTATGAATACATTGATCAGCAGCGGTCCGAGCACCGACCCCTGGGGAACACCGCTCGTGACCTTCCGCCAGTCCGAGTAGTGGCCCTTCACTCCAACCCGTTGCTTTCTGTCTGCCAACCAGTGTTTAATCCATCTGTGTACGTCCCCTTCCACCCCGTGGCTCCACAGCTTCCTAAGAAGCTGCTCATGGGGCACCGTTTTGGAAGTCTAGATAGATGATGTCTATGGGTTCTCCTTTGTCCATCTGGCTGTTTATCACTTCAAAGAAGTGCAGTAGGTTTGTTTGGCACGATCTTCCCTTGCAGAAGCCATGTTGGCTCGCTTTTAGTTGTCCATTTTTTTCTATGTGTTCACAGATGGTTTCCTTTATTAGTGCCTCCATCATCTTGCCTGGGACTGAAGTCAGGCTTACTGGCCTTTAGTTCCCCGGGTCACCCCTCGATCCCTTTTTTAAAGATAGGTGTGATATGGGAAAGCGGAAAAAAGAAACTGGGACCAACTTTATGGAAAACTAAGTCTCCAGACAACAAAGGTAAAAAACAGAATTTATTGACTAAAATATTTTAGCTTTGGGAAATGTATAAAGCAGATGTCTTTGTATTGTGTTCAAAAGAAAAGGAAATGCATTACTGTTTTTATTTCTACAATGTTGAAGTACTTGCTGACCCTTGCTGTGACTGGTGGAGATCCCCAAGCACCACCAGCAGAGGACCTCCTCTAGAGACGGCCAGAACTCCCCTCCACCAAGCACAGTAGTCGCTGGCAACATCCATGAGCCACTGAGGTGCCAGCATCTGTGACTCAGGGATACTACTGCTGCCTGCCAAACTTGTCAAAAGGGACCCCCGGGCAACTGCAAAGGAAGTCCTCAGCTGACAGCTTGGGGGTTCTCATCAGCTGAGTATTTATTTATATTGTATATTTACATTAGAGGTAGAAACCCGTTTACAAAGTATTCTTCCCAATTAATATTTCCAAATTAATAAAGTGTCTTTGCTTATTTGTAAATGGGTCTCTACCAGAGCCTTTAATTCAGTAGCATAATTAAATGAAATAACTATTTCTGAAGTTTATAGGGATGGGCGGGGACGGAGGGGTTTCCTCGCGGGGACGGGTGGGGATGGAGGGCATTCCTCGCGGGGACGGGTGGGGACGGAGGGATTTCTCGTGGGGACGGGTGGGATTTTGGCAGGCACGGGTGGGATTTCTGTCCCCGCGCAACTCTCTAACCTGAATGTCAACAAATGATCCTGGGCAAGTCACTTAACACTCCATTGCATGAGATGCATTAGTCGGATTGTAAGTCCATTGGGAGAAATACTAGAGTGCCTGAATGTAAACTGCTTAGTCTATAATCAGCATATGTATAAATAAATAAATAAAACATTCATTCTTTATCTTTTTGCCCATCGCTGCACACTGGGTAGACGATTTTAGCATATTGTCTAAATTACACCTAGATCTTTTTCTTGGTGTTGACTCCCAAAATGGATTCTAGCATCAGATAATTCTGATTTGAATTATTTTTACCAATGTGTATCACTTTGCATTTGTTCACATAAAATTTCATCTGCCATTTGGGTGCCCAATCTTGCAATTTCCTAAAGTCTTCCTGCAGTTTTTCAGCCTGCTTGTATTTGAACAACCTTGAAAAATTTTGTCATCTGTAAATTTAATCACCTCACTTGTTCTGATTTCCAAATCATTTATAAATATGTTAAATATCACCAGTCCCAGTACAGATCCCTGTGGCACTCCTATTTGCTCTCCTCCATTGAGAAAAATAGCCATGTAACCTTACCTGCTGTTTTATGTCCAAACAGCGGTTCCTAATTCACAATAGATCAGTCTCCTATCTCATGAGGAACTTTGTCATAAACTTTCTAGATAAATACATCCGACCGTATTACCTCCACATGCTTATGCCTTCAAAAAAATGAAGCAAATTAGTGAGGCAAGATTTTCCATGACTGAATCCATGCTGATTCTTTCCCATTGAACTATGTGTTTTGTAATTTTATTCTTTGTAGTAGTTTCCACTATTTTTCCCAGTGCTGAAATCAAGCTTACAGGTCTATAATTCCCTCGATCATCCTTGGAAACTCTTTTATAAATCAGCATTATGTTGGTCATTCTCCAATCTTCAGGTACAACAGATGATTTTAATAATAGTTGTTCATCACTAACAGCAGATCAGTAATTTTATCAGTAAGATTTACTACTCTTTAACTTTTGATTTTGACTTAGTACGTCTTCCAGGTTCACCACAATTTCTTTCAGTTCCTCCACATCATTAGATAAGTCCTTGTTTCCTCCATCTCCACTGGGAGGCCATTTCACAAATTCACCACCCCGTCTGTAAAGAAGTATTTCCTTAAGTTGCTCCTGAGTCTGTCCCCTTTCACCTCCATTCAAAGGGTCTTACCTCCTGTGCACTTAGGAATTACTAGGAAAGGAATGGCAAATAAAAGAATAGTATAATGCATCTGCATCATTCCATGATAATGACCACACCTTGAGTAATGCATACATGCAAACTGGTTATTACTCTTTCAAACAATGTGTAGAGTGGGGGCAGGCTATGAAATTAGAAAGTAATACGGCAGAGAAAATGTTTGTTGTCATTCGATGCCTAATTAAGCTCTGAGTTTCATTGCTGAGGATAGGCAGGCTTAGAAAGGGTTGACAAAGTCCCTGGAGGAAAAGTTATAAAGTGCTGTTAAGATGTAGACTTGGGGGGGTGGGGAAAGCCATCCCTTATCCCTGGGGAATGCACAACAGGGAGATTTTGGAGGAAGGGGGGGTGGGGTCTCCTGCCATGCACTTGGTGGAGCGTTGATTGGACACAGTATAGCACTTCTTATATTTTTACTTTCTATACCGCTATGTTGTTGGAGTAAGATCTCTATCATGCCATGTGCAAGGGTGAAGGAGCAGCATCTCAGAAAGCAGCATCTGAAGTCTTTTCCATATTAATCAATAGCTGTATATCTCTGGCTTGATTTTTTTCCATGAGCAACAACATGCTCCATCTGGAGCACAAAGTGGAAAGTGCTCCTACTTTAAAGCTTATCGATCGGTGTTGCTAATGTGTCCACAACTCCAGCCCATATTGAGTAAACAGTGGGTGCAGCAGGGAGCAAAGAAATCTATTTTATCAAGAGCCAAGTCTGCATCGTTGATTGTCCTTGAACTTTGTTTAGCTGCTGACTGCAGGTGGTAAATAAAATTGTGGAAGGGAATGGGCTGGACTGGAGAACTGTTAGTGAAATGTTAAAAAGCAGCAAAGTTCCAGATCCCTGCAGGGAATAGGGGCCTGGGACAGTGTGTGTTCTGCTTGAGGTCAGAAAATCTCCTTCTTGATAACGTGGTGGAACTGGGGGATTCCCCATTTGAATGTGCCCCGCAAGAGTACTCTCTTACTAGGAGCCGTGAAATGTTCCTTCCCCCAGTAAAACACTTAGCATTTCTGTTGCTTCTCATTGCACTCGTTGGCTCTTAGTTGGAGGAAATAATTGTTGAGCAGTGCTGGTCAAACCTCGCTATTCTGTTAGGTTACACAGCACGTGATATGGTGATAGATGCCTTAGGTATTCTGATTAGAGTTGATCTTTAAATTTTATCTGCCATAGGCAGCGGAACACTTTTTTGTTTGGGGGGCCCACAAGCTCCACCCCAGACCTCACCTCCATGATAGTACTAATTGTAATACCATTTTTTCCATTCCTTTTTCAAATATACACACACAATATAATCTTATTAACAATACGTAATGGTTAAACACAAAATTAAACTACACAAAGCACACTGTATGTATGCTTCTCAAACATACATTCCTAGCAGAACACACATAACCACTATGCAATTATGGGACCACAAACTAAAAGTACTAATATATAAATAAATGAAACCCTAAGATTCAAGACTGCATGCAGTACAACCCCAGAGAAATAGAAACAATGCATTTGGAGGAGGCACAAGTGCAATTTAGAGAAGGCATTCTGATACCTCTTGGTCTTCCACACTTCAGCTTCATGTTGGCACTGCACAAGACTATTGCATCTTTCAGATGCAGCTGTGGCTCCTTTGCTAGCACAGGGCCTTTGTGTTTATTGGCTGTTTACAGACAGCATCTTAAATTGGTAGGCTGTGCCTTTACAGCATAGTTTCTCCTTTTTATTTCCTTGATATTGTCCCTACGTCCTGTTATACAATGTGGTTCTTCCATTCTCTCAGGGGCTCGGCCTCTTCTGTATTGTGGTTCTTCCCTGCTTGCAGTGATTCCTTACCTGTGGCATGTGCCCGCATGGTGATCTGTAGATGTAATTTCTCAAAACTGCTTTGTGGTTGTTGCAGCAGTTTTAAGAGATCAAGGGTTTCAAGTTTTCCCCTATCTTGACAATTGACTGATAAGACACCTCTTCTCAAGGGGTACACTTGATAACTTAGTCAACAATTCTGTTTCTCCAACATTTAGTGTTTGAGATCAACTTTCTCAAATCTCAACTTCAACCTTCTCAAACTCTACATTTCATAGGAGCACTACTCGACACCATACAACTCAGGGCATTTCTACCACAGCAAAGACAGGACAACCTTATTCAACTTTCCTCTTATTCTCAAGACACTGGTCAAGCTCAAACAAAAGTCAGTCATCATCACCATGATCCTAATAGCTATTCAGTGGCCCAGGCAACCATGGTTCTCCCTTCTGCTTCAACTCAACAGCAGAGATCTGATAACTCTGCAGATTTTTCCATCTCTTCTCACTCAGAGTCATGGGTCTCTTTGCTTCCCAACCTACATCCCTACACCTGATAGCTTGGTACCTTTCGGCATGACCTCAACAATTAATAATCTTTCTGATCCTGCCATTTTGGATGCATTCCGAAAAGCCTTCCACACAGCAGTGTTATCAACAGAATTGGACACGTTTTTTCTGCATGGTGTGGTTTTCATCAACAAGATGCTTCATTCTCCTCTGTTTCTTCAGTGTTGGAATACCTTCTGCATCTTTCCAACCCAAGTCTTAAAACCACTTCCATCAGAGTTCATCTTAGTGCTGTCAGTGCCTTTCATGTTCAAGTTGATGATAAGAGTTTGTGCAGCCAGAGATTTATCTCCAGATTTATGAAAGGTCTTTTCAACATCAAATCGCCTTCAGTAATTTGGGATGTTAATGTTGTTCTTTCAAGACTGATGAAGCCTCAATTTGAACCAATGTCATCAGCTTGTCTTAAATTCCTCACTTGGAAAGTGGTATTTTTAATCTCCATCAACATGGTTTTACGAAGGGAAGGTCCTGCCATTCAAATCTAATCAGCTTCTTTGACGGTAACAAGAAAGCTGGATATAGGGGAGTCCCTGGACGTCGTGTACTTAGACTTCAGCAAAGCGTTTGATAGCGTCCCACACCGCTCTCTAGTTGACTATATTTTAATATGTTCATCGCTTAGAATTTGATTAAGCGATCAATCAAGAAAAATATTAAACTTGAAACTTGAGCAAAATGGGTTCGATGGGACTGGGTGAAACATTAACCGCATGGATTAGGGACTAGCTTAGAGGTAGACTTTAGAGGGTAGTGGTAAACGGTACCCTCTCCGATATGACGGAGGTGATCAGCGGAGTGCTGCAGGACTCGGTCTTGGGCCCGATCCTATTTAACATCTTCGTAAGAGACTTGGCTGAGGGGCTTTGAGGTAAAATTACATTATTCGCTGATGACGCCAAACTATGCAACATAGTAGGCAACCGCACAACAGATGAAAGCACAGTGCCCGACAAAAGCTCAATGCCCGACAGTATGACACAGGACCTACTCCTGCTGGAGCATTGGTCAAAGACTTGGCAACTAAGTTTCAATGCCAAAAAATGCAAGGTCATGCACTTTGGCGGCAAAAATCCATGCAGGACTTACACCCTAAATGGTGAGATCCTAGCAAGGACTGTAGCAGAACGTGACTTGGGGGTGATCATTAGCGAAGACATGAAGACTGCCAGTCAAGTGGAGAAAGCTTCATTCAGGGCTAGACAAATCATGGGCTATATCCGTAGAAGTTTTGTCAGCCGTAAGGCTGAGGTCATAATGCCGTTGTACAGATCCATAGTGAGACCCCATCTGGAATACTGTGTACAATTCTGGAGGCCGCATTATCAAAAAGATGTGCGGAGAGTTGAGTCGGTTCAGCGAATGGCCACCAGAATGGTCTCAGGTCTCAAGGATCTACCATATGAGGAACGATTGGGTAAGTTGCAGCTGTACTCACTTGAGGAACGCAGAGAGAGAGGAGACATGATCGAGACGTTCAAATATGTCACAGGCCGTATCGAGGTGGAAGAGGATCTCTTTTTCCTTAAAGGACCCACGGCAACAAGAGGGCATCCGTTAAAAATCAGGGGTGGGAAATTTCATGACATCACCAGAAAATATTTCTTCACCGAAAGGGTGATCGCTGGAATAATCTTCCACAACAGGTAATTGAGGCAAGAAGCGTGCCAGATTTTAAGAAAAGATGGGATTGGCATGTGGGATCTCTTCATGGAGGTAGTTAGGGGTGGGCCATTAGTGTGGGCAGACTAGATGGGCCGTGGCCCTTTTCTGCTGTCATGTTCTATGTTTCTATGTTTCACTTCAGCACGGCGAATGAGTGAGCTTCAAGCATTGGTGTCCAACCCACCTTTTTCAGTTTTTTGCCATAAGGTGGTTCTTTGTACTCATCCTACATTCCTACCAAAAGTTGTATCTGAATTTCATCTGAATCAATCCATAGTGTTACCAGTTTTCTTCCTGAAACCTCATTCTCATCCTGGAAAGACAGCTCTTCATACTTTAGAGTGCAAACAAGCCTTGGCTTATTTACAAAGGACTCAGTCTCACAGAAAGCCTTCTCAACTTTTCATCTCCTTTGATCCTAACAAGCTGGGCAGCCCTGTCACCAAGAGAACCATTTCCACATGGCTTGCAGCTCAGATTAGTTTGCAACTCGGGAGTCATGTTATGGCACACAGGGTCCGAGCTATGGCAGCTTCAGTTGCATTTTTACACTCCACTCCAATTGCTGAAATCTGCAAAGCAGCTACTTAGTCCTCAGTGCATAAGTTTACTTCTCACTATTGTCTGGAATTCTTTTCCAGATGTGATGCTCACTTTGGCCAAGCAGTTTTACATAATTTTATTCTCTTAATTTGGCCAACTCTCCCTCCATCCCATTGCAGTAAGCTAGGGAGTCCCATATGTGAGAATATGCTGCCTGCTTGTCCTAGGATAAAGCACAGTTACTTACTATAACAGGTGTTATCTGGGGACAGCAGGCAGATATTTTCCCATCCCACCCACCTCCCCCGGTTGACTTCTTAGCTTTCTTATGGAACTGAAGGACTCAAGCTGACGTCGAGTGGAAAGGCACTCGTGCATGCGTGGTGCGGGCAGTCGCAAAGTTTTTCAAACTTAAAGTGACAGTTCACTTGCCAAACTGTACTGGACTCTGTGGATGACGTCACCCATATGTGAGAATATCTGCCTGCTGTCCCCGGATAACATTGTTACGGTAAGTAACTGTGCTGTAGAGGTGTAACTGGCAATAGTAGCTGAAAGGAGGAGTGGTCTATTAGGACAATAAAAACCAGTAAGATGATGTGGTCTCAAACTCATGGCCTGCCAGGTACTATTTTGAGGCCATCGTTCTGTTTATCATAATCACAAAAGTAAAATAAACCAGTTTCTTTATCATCTGTCTCTTTAGCTATAAATGACAATATTATTATTAAGATTTAGCACAAAGGAAAGATTTATAAATTATGGGCTCCTTTTACAAAGGCACGGTAGTGGTTTAACGTGTGTAATAGCGCACGCTAAACCGCTGGCCGTGCTAGCCACTACCTTGAGCAGACGGTAGTTTTCTGACTAGCGCGGGGGTTAGCATGTGATGAAAAGTCACGCGCATTAAAGCCGCTACCATGGCTTCGTAAAAGGAGTCCTATAAAGAGTTTTATTGTCATTTCTTTAATAAGATATTAACTCTTTTTCCTGAAGCCTCCAAGTACCTACAAATCCAAAATGTGGCCTTGCAAAGGGTTAGGGTTTGGGCACAGGAGAGGGGCTTCGTTCTAGACTTGCGACATGTAGCAGCACACTTTCATGGTTTAGGGATGAATTAGCCTCCGGTGATAGGTCTACAAACTTAGCAGTGCACTTCTTTTGCAGTTGCACTTCAGGTGCTTGTGCTGGAATCCAGACTGCGATAAATCTGGCTCTGGGAGAGAGAAGGGAGAGTGTTGCCAGTGTTGTATTTGTGTTAATTCTGTATCTTACCTTGGTTGGAACCAAGAGGAAAAAGAACAAGGAACCGGCGTGGTTCACTGTACCAGTGAAAGAAGTAATCAGAGACAAGATTTCTTTTAAAGTATGGAAAAGGTCAAGAACGGATAAAAACTGGAAAAAGCACAACCAACATCAACGCAGGTGCCATAAGGCAGTAAGAGGGGCCAAAAGGGACTACGAGGAAATAATTGCCAAGGAGGCGAAAAATTTCAAGCTGTTCTTTCGATATATTAAGGGGAAACGACCTGCGAAGGAAGCGGTGGGACCGTTGGATGACCATGGCATAAAGGGAGTGCTAAAGGAGGACAAAGCCATAGCCGACAAACTGAACACGTTTTTTGGATCTGCATTTACAGAAGAGGATATACGCAACTTACTGGAGGCTTACAGGCTATACCTAGGAAACGAAGATGGGAAATTGACTGGGTTGACGGTCAGTCTAGAAGAGGTATACAGGCAGATTGATAGGCTCAAGAGCGATAAATCCAAGTTTCCAAGTTTATTAAGTATTTGATTAATTGCTTATTCCGCATTCTAAGCGATGTACAAATCATTAAAATATTAAATTAACATAATCAAGGGGAAACAGACAATGTAAATATGACTAACAAGACAAAACAAATGATACAAGAGGAAGGGAATAGGAAAAGAAATACAAGTTTAAAAATAGTAAAGAAGACATATAAGGGAAAAAAACAGTAGGGAGGGGGAGAATAATAAGCAACAGAGAATTTAAAGACCAGGGCTCAGTAGAGACACCTGATCTAATCCTATTTCAGGATTACAAACCAAATCTAGTTTTATTAGCTGTCAAATGCATCTTTAAAAAGAAAGCATTTTAGCTTGCTCTTAAATCTATCCAAACTGAATTCTTCTCGTACATGAATTGGGAGTAAATTCCACATTTGGGGGGGCTGTAACGGAAAAAATAGAGTGCCGCCGTGTATTTATAGTTTTAAGAGAAGGAACTGTCGAGATGTTGATCAATAGATCTAAGTGATCTAGAGGGAGTATAGGGAATCAAAACTCTATAAATGAAAGAAGGTGTTTTATAGAGAAGAGATTTGAAAGTTAGTAGGCTTAGTTTGTAAGTTATTCAGTGAGCAACTGGAAGCCAATGCGCTTCCTTGAGTAACGGAGTCACATGATCAAATTTTTTTAGATTCTTTATGAGTTTAATTGAGGCATTTTGAACGATCTGCAGACGCCAAATTTTTTTTAAGGCAATTCCTTTGAACAAAGCGTTACAATAATCAATTTTTGAGATCACCAGCGAATGAATTAGTATTTTTAGAGATTTAGGATATAGAAATTTGGAAACAGAACAAATTTTCCGTAATCTAAAGAAGGTAGATCTAACAATATTACTAATATGTTCGTGGAAGGTAAGTTTGCTGTCGAAAATGACCCCAAGGATCTTAATGCTACTGGTCGATTGCAGAATAGAACCTTTAATAGTAATGGGAAACAGAAGTTTGTGACCTTCTTTCCAAGGGAAAAACATAACATTGGATTTGCTGACATTCAAGGCTAATCTATTAGTCTCAAGCCATTGGTGAATCAGTTCTAGTTTCTTGTTAATAGCTGTTGTTTCAGAGGAATTATTAGAGTCTAGCTGGTGTATAAGCTGAATATCATCCGCATATGCAAAAACATTAAAGCCAATGGATTGGCAAAGGGTCAACAGTGGAGCTAGGAAAATATTAAATAGCAACGGAGAAAGGATAGACCCTTGGGGGATGCCATATGTAACTGAAAATTGCTCTGATATACTATTGTTAAGGCTACAATCGATGAACGGTTGGTAAAATAGGATCTAAACCAAGAGAGAACCTGATCAGTGATACCAATGGAATGTAGTCTTTCTAAAAGAAGGTTGTGGTCAATTGTATCCGAAGGTAATCAAGAAAATGAAAGGGGTTATAGCTGAACTGCTTCAACTAATAGCCAATCTGTCGATCAAATCGGGCAAGATTCCAGAAGACTGGAAAGTGAAACATAGAAACATAGAACATGACGGCAGAAAAGGGCCACGGCCCATCTAGTCTGCCCACACTAATGGCCCACCCCCTAACTACCTCCATGAAGAGATCCCACATGCCAATCCCATCTTTCTTAAAATCTGGCACGCTGCTGGCCTCAATTACCTGTTGTGGAAGATTATTCCAGCGATCAACCACCCTTTCGGTGAAGAAATATTTTCTGGTGTCGCCATGAAATTTCCCACCCCTGATTTTCAACATAAGAACATAAGAACATAAGAAGTTGCCTCCGCTGAGGCAGACCAGAGGTCCATCTCGCCCAGCGGTCCGCTCCCGCGGCGGCCCATCAGGCCCATTGCCTAAGCAATGGTCCCAGACTATCCCTATAACCTACCGCTACTCTTATCTGTACCCCTCAATTCCTTTATCCTCTAGGAACCTATCCAAACCTTCTTTGAAGCCTTGTAACGTGCTCCGGCCTATCACAGCCTCCGGAAGCGCGTTCCATGTGTCCACCACCCTCTGGGTGAAAAAGAACTTTCTGGCATTTGTTTTAAACCTGTCTCCTTTTAGTTTTTCCGAGTGCCCCCTTGTACTTGTGGTTCCCCGTAATCTGAAAAATCTGTCCCTGTCTACTTTTTCTATACCCTTCAGGATCTTGAAGGTTTCTATCATGTCTCCTCTAAGTCTCCGCTTTTCCAGGGAGAACAGCCCCAGCTTTTTCAGTCTGTCAGTATATGAGAGGTTTTCCATACCTCTTATCAGTTTAGTTGCTCTTCTCTGGACTCTCTCAAGTACCGCCATGTCCTTTTTGAGGTACGGCGACCAATATTGGACACAGTACTCCAGATGCGGTCGCACCATTGCACGATACAGTGGCAGGATGACCTCCTTTGTCCTGGTCGTGATACCCTTCTTAATGATACCCAACATTTTGTTTGCTTTTCTTGAGGCTGTGGCGCACTGTGCCGACGCCTTCAAAGACGTGTCCACCATCACTCCCAGGTCTCTTTCAAGGTTACTTACCCCTAGCAATGATCCTCCCATTTTGTAGCTGAACATCGGGTTCTTTTTCCCTACATGCATGACCTTGCATTTCCCTACATTAAAGTTCATTTGCCATTTTTTGGCCCATTCTTCTAGCGTCGTTAGGTCCCTTTGCAGATCTTCGCAGTCTTCCATGGTATCAACCCTGCGGTAGAGTTTGGTGTCATCCGCAAATTTAATCAACGGATGCCCTCTAGTTGGCGTGGGTCCTTTAAAAAAGAAAAAGAGATCCTCTTCCACCTCGATACGGCCTGTGACATATTTGAATATCTTGATCATGTCTCCTCTCTCTCTGCGTTCCTCAAGTGAGTACAGCTGCAACTTACCCAATCGTTCCTCATATGGGAGATCTTTGAGTCCTGAGACCATCCTGGTGGCCATTCGCTGAACCGACTCAACTCTCCGCACATCTTTTTGATAATGTGGCCTCCAGAATTGTACACAGTATTCCAGATGGGGTCTCACCATGGATCTGTACAACGGCATTATGACCTCGGGCTTACGGCTGACAAAACTTCTACGGATACAGCCCATGATTTGTCTAGCCCTGGATGAAGCTTTCTCCACTTGATTGGCAGTCTTCATGTCTTCGCTAATGATCACCCCCAAGTCACGTTCTGCTACAGTCCTTGCTAGGATCTCACCATTTAGGGTGTAAGTCCTGCATGGATTTTTGCCGCCAAGATGCATGACCTTGCATTTTTGGGCATTGAAACTTAGTTGCCAAGTCTTTGACCAATGCTCCAGCAGGAGTAGATCCTGCGTCATACTATTGGGCATTGAGCTTTTGTTGGGCACTGTGCTTCATCTGTTGTGCGGTTGCCTACCATGTTGCATAGTTTGGCGTCATCGGCGAATAATGTAATTTTACCTCAAAGCCCCTCAGCCAAGTCTCTTACGAAGATGTTAAATAGGATCGGGCCCAAGACCGAGTCCTGCGGCACTCCGCTGATCACCTCCGTCGTATCGGAGAGGGTACCGTTTACCACTACCCTCTGAAGTTTACCTCTAAGCTAGTCCCTAACCCATGCGGTTAATGTTTCACCCAGTCCCATCGAACCCATCTTGCTCAATAACCTGCGGTGTGGGACGCTATCAAACGCTTTGCTGAAGTCCAAGTACATGACGTCCAGAGACTCCCCTATATCCAGCTTTTTTGTTACCCAGTCAAAGAAGCTGATCAAATATCTCACGGGCCGTATCGAGGTGGAAGAGAATTTCTTCTTTTTCAAAGGCCCCACGGCAACAAGAGGGCATCCGTGGAAAATCAGGGGCGGGAAACTACACGGTGACACCAGGAAATACTTCTTCACCGAGAGGGTGCTTGATCACTGGAATGATCTTCCACTGCAGGTGGTCGAGGCCAGGAGCGTGCCTGATTTTAAGTCAAAATGGGATCGCCATGTGGGATCTCTTCACAGAGAAAGCTAGGGGAGGGTTATTGGGGTGGGCAGACTTGGTGGGCCGTCGCCCTTATCTGCCGTCTATTTCTATGTTTCTAGATTTGATTGGCAGGATCTTCCCTTCGTAAAACCATGTTGATGGGGATCTCGTAGATTCTCCTCGTTCAGGATCGTATCCAATTGGCGTTTGAGTGTTTCCATAAGTTTACTCACTATCGATGTGAGACTCACTGGTCTATAATTCTCAGCCTCTGTCCTGCATCCCTTTTTGTTACGCTGATCTTCAAGAAAGGTTCGAGGGGAGATCCGGGAAACTACAGGCCGGTGAGTCTGACCTTGGTACCAGGAAAGATGGTAGAGGCGCTGATAAAGGATCACATCGTTGACCACCTTGATGGGCACAATCTGATGAGAACCAGCCAGCACGGCTTCAGCAAAGGAAGATCTTGCTTGACGAACTTGCTGCACTTTTTTTGAGGGAGTTAACAGGCAGATAGACAAAGGTGACCCGGTCGACATTGTATATCTGGATTTTCAGAAGGCGTTTGACAAGGTCCCACATGAGCGACTACTTCAAAAAATTGCGAGCCATGGGATTGAGGGTGAAATACACATGTGGATCAAAAACTGGTTGGCAGATAGAATGCAAAGAGTGGGGGTAAATGGACAGTACTCGGACTGGAAAAGCGTCACCAGTGGAGTGCTGCAGGGTTCGGTGCTTGGGCCTATGCTTTTCAACATATTTATAAACGACCTGGAAATTGGAACGACGAGCGAGGTGATTAAATTTGCAGATGATACGAAGTTATTCAGAGTAGTAAAGTCTCAGGAGGACTGCGAAAATCTGAAATAGGACATAAACACTCTCGAGAAATGGGCTGAGACATGACAAATCAAGTTTAACGTGGACAAGTGTAAGGTGATGCATGTTAGTAACAAAAATCTTGTACAAGAATACAGGATGTCTGGTGCAGTACTCGGAGAGACAACCCAGGAAAGAGACTTGGGAGTACTGGTCGACAAGCTGATTAAGCTATCCATGCAATGCATGGCAGTGGCGAAAAAGGCAAACAGAATGCTTGGATTGATTAAGAAGGGGATCACGAACAGATCGGAGAAGGTTATCATGCCACTGTACCAGGCCATGGTAAGCCCCCACCTGGAATACTGCGTCTAGCACTGGTCGCCGTACTTGAAGAAGGACACAGTACTATTTGAAAGGGTCCAGAGAATAGCGACTAAAATGGTTAAGGGGCTGGAGGAGTTGCCATACAGTGAGAGATTAGTGAAACTGGGCCTCTTCTCCCTTGAAAAGAGGAGACTGAGAGGGGACATGATCGAAACCTTCAAGATAATGAAGGGAATAGACTTAGCAGATAAAGACCGGTTGTTCACCCTCTCCAAGGTAGAGAGAATGAGAGGGCGCTCTCTAAAGTTAAAAGGGGATAGATTCCGTACAAATGTAAGGAAGTTCTTTTTCACCCAGAGAGTGGTGGAAAACTGGAATGCTCGTCCAGAGGCTGTTATGGGGGAAAACACCATCCAGGGATTTAAGACAAAGTTAGACAAGTTCCTGTGGAACTAGAACGAACGTACTTGGAGGTAGGGCTGGTCTCGGTTAAGGTGCTGGTCTTTGACCTGGGGCCACCGCGGGAGTGGACTGCTGGGCACGATGGACCACTGGTCTGACCCAGCAGCGGCAATTCTTATGTTCTGCCAGTGTTGTATTTGTGTTAATTCTGTATCTCACCTTGGTTGGAACCTTTTGGATTTGGGAAGGCAATTAAGAGATTTTCTTTGAATGTATAAAGAAATTATCTGGAAATAACAAATCAGAATCCAGCTTAGCTATATTTTGACTATGATTTATTGTATGATGTAATTTGTACTATTAGCATGCCATGGCTTTCGTTATGAGAACCCAAGCAGTGTATTGAGCTGCTGACTCACCTGAGAATTAACTTTAACTTTGAAGAGTCTGCTATTGCAAAGAGCATCATTCTAGATACTGAATATTAGTCACTTCCTCTTTAGTAGAAGCTGTGTTCTCAGGGGAGAATACCAGGAAGGATTAGAAAATAATCAGCAACCAAATTGTAGGTGAGCTGCTGCTACTACTACTTATCACTTATTTAGTGCTGAAAAGTGTACGCAGCGCTGTACATTTTGACATTTGTAGATGGTCCCTGCTCAGAAGAGCTTACAATCTAACTTGGAGCTAGTGTAATGTATTTTTGGCAAGCTTTCAAAGACTTGTCCAACCATTAGATAAGACTAGGTGGATGCCTAGTGTGGCACCTTCAAAGCAAAACAATAATAATAATAACTTTATTCTTCTATACCGCCAATAATCGTGCGACTTCTAGGCGGTTCACATTGAAGAGAGCTGGACAAACAGCGAGTTACAGTATGCAGATAGTCAGTGAAATTACAGTGAATGCAGACAGTTTGTTAAGTATTTCAGAGGGGACATGTTAGAAATAATAGAATTGTATTTAGTGTTTGGTGTAGTTACTGTTTAGGTGATATATCTGTCGAATAAGGCAGTTTTTATGACTTTTCTAAAAGTGTCGTAGGTCAGTCTAGCTCCATTGATGTAGTTGTCTAGCCAGTGTTGTTGTTTGTTTGCTTGGTACATAAAAAATTCTATCCCGGAAGGTTTTGTATTTACAGCCGGTAATGCTTGGATATGCAAATAGATTGCAGTTTCTGGTTTGTCTTTTGGGACTGTATAATATGAAATGAGATAGCAAATATGTAGGAGCTAGTCCCCAAACCAGCTTGAAACATATGCAAGAGAACTTGAATATTATTCGTGCCAGTGCAGCAGTCTGTAGTGGGGGCTAACATGGTTGCTTTTTTTCGATCCAAATATCAAGCGGACTGCTGTGTTCTGAACAATTCTAAGTTTCCTCACTGTTTTTTTGGGTATACCCATATAAACGATATTGCAATAGTTCAGAGTAGAAAGCACTAGTGATTGCACTAGTAATCTAAATGAAAGGCACACACATTCATAGAACCATTAGCACATACTTTAATCAGCATCTCGTAATCATGATTGTTGAATTATTTATCTCAGTCTTTTGGGGAGAGGCTGCAGGTTAGGGACCTGAAAATTATTGGGGGGACCTAGGGTGTCCACCACCCTTGTACAAGCTGTATCTTTTAGATGGACATTGGAGGAGTGAGTAGTGCACTGGTTAAAGCTACAGCCTCAGCACCCTGGGGTTGTGGGTTCAAACCACGCTTGTGACCTTGCGCAAGTCACTTAATCCCCCCCATTGCCCCAAGTACATTAAATAGATTGTGAGCCCACCGGGACAGACAGGGGAAACTGCTTGAGTACCTGAATAAATTCATGTAAACCGTTCTGAGTTCCCCTGGGAGAACGGTATAGAAAATTGAATAAATACATTTTGGTAATGCTTCACTAGGTGCCAGCTGGTTTCTTTGTTCGAATGCTGTGAGTGCCTTGTGAAGTGGGCTGGGAATACACTGATAAAGGCAGAATAATGTGAGGTTTGTGTCATTTGTACTCTGAGTACAGTACATGGACTTCCACAGAGCTCTGACAATCTAAAGGGGTTTTTTAAAGAAGGTTTGTTTCTGAAACATGACAGACTGTGAGCTAACATAATTTCAGCTCAGATTTTTCTTGCCGTCCTCCTGTTTATATGTTGGCTCTGGTGCCGACAGCCACTGCAGAACAAAGTGCTTTGTTCCATCTCATTTAGCTTCACTGGAGGGATGTGTGACCCTTGTTTTTTTCTACTTTAAGAGGTCTGAAATGAGACAGCAGGGTGGTCTGTTTAGAGATGTTCTCGAGTGGTGAGGAGGCAGCATCACTTTCCTTATTCATCTCTTGCTGAGTGAATAGCTTCCCAGTTCTCTTATTACAAACACAGTGCAACCTGCATAAAGAACAAATGTGAATGAAATGATTTTTTGTATGTTCCTTCCTGCAGAGACAAGAACCTATGGTTGAGAAATGGATGGCAAAGGGCAGTCTTATTCAGATACAATATTCAGGGCTCCTTTCTGGAAATCCTGAAAACCCAGCTTTCTTCCCTTTTATGTTAGGAATTAATATATTCATTTGTATTTATGGGGGGGGGGGCTTCGATAGAGAATCTTGGCATTTATCCATGCTGCATCTCATTTTATTACATTTTCTTTATGGACCTGATTCCTATAGGATGTTTTTATAATGTAAACCCTGATCTAATCTTACAACATTCCTCCTTTTCTTTGATTGCCGTTAATTAGACAATTAAAAAAATTAACCTGTGTTTCTGACGTCTGTGTTCCTGGAGCAGGCAGACAGTAGAGGCTCAGGGTGGAGGTATTATTTGGCAGATTTATTAATGTTAGGAATAAATTTGTTTCTGAATAGAGAAGTGTCTGTTATTCACAAGCTCATGAAACCAAGAAGCAAATCTCTTGTAAAAGGAAGAGAGTTTCTACAAATTATTTAACAAGCACAGGGGAGGTCTGGAAGGGTGAAACTTGGGCATTAATTGTATGCTGGCATACAGCAGGCCTAGAGCCAAGTGTAGGTTGTTCTCTGACCACTGACTGGGAGGGAACAGTTCCAGATTTGAAGGTTTGGATTTTTTTTTGAGACTCTCTCCAATACTCTGATCCTTTTTGTCCCTTTTAAAGTGTGTGTTAACTGGTATCTTTGTAGATTTTCTTCAGAATCTATCCTCTGATGCAAGTCCCAAGGAGTCAGACAATGCTTTGTTCTATATCAGGGTTGGGCAATTTCGGTCCTCGAGGGCCGGAATCTAGTCGGATTTTCAGGATTGCCCCAATGAATATGCATTGAAAACAGTGCATGCAAATAGATCTCATGCATATTCATTGGGGAAATCCTGAAAACCCAACTGGATTCTGGGCCTCGAGGACCGGAGTTGCCCACCCCTGTTCTACATATTAGGATTATTTATTGTATATGCTCGGATATAAGCCTGGTTCTAAGAGAGAGGTTGTAGAGGCTCAGCAAACTATGAACTACTGTCTGCCTTAGAGGGAGGATCTGCTTTGCTAAGGAGAAGATACATCCATTGGAATATCTCGCTTGATTTCAGTAGGTTATTTCATTGTAGTTCTCTTTTTTAACTCAGCAAAATGAGTTAGACAATAGTGTAGCCTTTAGAGTCTCTTAGGGTTTCATACAAAAAAATGTTTTAGTCTAGATCGGTATTTTAGGTTGCATTTCAGGGCATAAGTTTAGATTAGGGCAGGGGTCTCAAAGTCCCTCCTTGAGGGCTGCAATCCAATCGGGTTTTCAGGATTTCCCCAATGAATATGCATGAGATCTATGTGCATGCACTGCTTTCAATGCATATTCATTGGGGAAATCCTGAAAACCTGACTGGATTGCGTCCCTCAAGGAGGGACTTTGAGATACCTGGATTAGGGCACAAATAGCTGTTGAGGAAAGTCTCTGTTTGGTGTTAATTTAATTCCCTTCCGCCCACTCCAAGACAGAGCTTTTTGATTTATAGGCTCTTCAGCCAATGAGGAACAGGGCATTATTTTGGTAGGATTTTTCTGCTCTTTTTTTCTTCCAGGTGTAAGTACTTCTGCATCCACAGTATGGCTGGAAAACATAGTGTCACCAAAGCTTCTGCTCAGGTTACAGCTTCTGTCTCTATGCAGACAGAAAATGTTACCCAGGCAGAGGGAGTGGTTCCATGTGCAAGTTGTCTTCAGCTTGAATCCTTCATGAAGGAAGTAAAGGAACTGAGAGAAAAGGTGGAAAGACTGAGAATCATCCTTGAGAATGAGAGGTACACCGATAAAATGGTTCATGAGGTGTCAAAGATTTCCAGCAGGAGGGAAGAAGAGGCTGTGCTGAGGGAAGACAGCTGGACTCACGGAACCCTACAAGATTGGTACTGTGACTCCACTCGCCCTTGAACTGAAGAACTGGTATGTTGTCCTGGAAGTGGAGAAGATGAGAGCATCCCAGGGAGAGGAAGGACCAAAGCTTGAAATCGACAAAATTACTGGATCTGTGAGGCATAAGGTAGTGATGGTTGGCGATTCCATTTTGAGGGGTACAGAAGTGTCAATCTGCAGATCAGACATGATGTCTTGGGAGGTATGCTGTCTGCCTGGTGCCAAAATCCAAGATGTATGGAGAGCTTGCTGAGACTCATCAAACCTAATGACTACTATCTGATGCTGCTCATCCACATTGGCACTAATGATACTACCAGGTACCCCTGCAAACGTATCAGAAGTGACTTTGTGGCTCTGGGAGAGAAGGTGAAGCAGTCAGGTGCATGGGTGGTATTTTCATCCATCTTCCCTGTTGAGGGTAAAGACTAGGGCAGAGAAGCTTGCATCCTGGAGATGAATACGTGGTTACGTGGAAAGTGTTGAGAGCGATTTGCTGTCTTAGACCATTGGTTGATTTTCCAAGGGCTGCTGAGCAGGGATGGTATGAATAATAATAATAATAACTTTATTCTTGTATACCGCATTACCGTGGAAGTTCTATGCGGTTAACAGAAGAAGAGATTACAGCGAAGATACAATTTTGTTAATGTTACATTAGCATTTTAGACAATGCAATTTTACAATCAAGTTACATTTACATTTTAGACGGTACATTGACAGAGAAGTTAGTTTTTTCAAGTAGGTAATATACTCGGAGGTAATATACTCGGAGTGTTTATGTTTACTATGAGTTACATACAGCAGTTTACAAATAGAAGTGTAACCTACGGCAGTAAAGGGTCTGGGGGAGGGTCGAGGTCAGAGGTAGAGGAGGGAGGAGATCGGAACATTCAGAGGAATTTGTCAAAAAGGTAGGTTTTGGTTAGCTTCCTGAAAGTTTGATAGGGGGGGGGGAATTGGAGATGAGAGTGGAGAGGCATTTGTTCCATTTGCCCGCTTGGAATGCTACGGATCGGTTGAGGAATTTTTTGTAGAGGCAGCCCTTCGGGGAGGGAAAAGAAAACAGGTAGGTATTTCGAGTGCGGGAGGGGCCTGCAATTTCAAGGTAATCAGATAGGTAAATTGGTGAGGAGCCTGCTAAGGTTTTGAAGCAGAGGCAGGCGAATTTAAAGATGATTCTTGCCTCCACCGGCAGCCAGTGGAGTTTGGTGTAGTAGGGGCTGACGTGGTCATATTTTTTGAGGCCGAAGATGAGGCGGACAGCAGCATTTTGTACTATTCTAAGACGTTTGATGGTGTTTTTATAGGCTCCCAGGTATACGATATTGAAGTAGTCCAATATGCTTAGGATTAGTGATTGGACCAGTAAGCGGAAGGAGAGACGGTTGAAGTGGTGTTTGATGGTGCGAAGTTTCCAGAGGGAACAGAAGAATTTTTTGACCTGGGCACTGGTGTGGGCTTCGAAGGTCAAGTTTCTATCTAGGATGACTCCAAGTATTTTTATGGTGGGGTTGATGGGGTATTCTAGGCCGTTCAGTTTCAGGGAAGTGTTTGTTAATTTGTGGTTAGGGCTTGCCAGGAAGATTTTGGTTTTTTCTGTGTTTAATTTCAATTTGAATTGTGAGGTCCATTGTTCTAGCTTGGTGAGGATAGAGGAGGTGAGTTGTTCCGTCTGTTGAGTGAATGTAGTTAGGGGAATGATAATGGTGATGTCATCGGCATATATGAAAGATTTAAGGTTTAGGTCGGCTAGTATCCGTGCTAGAGGGGCTAAGTAAATGTTGAAAAGGGAGGGGGATAATGGGGAGCCTTGTGGGACTCCGCAGGAGTTATGCCATTGATGGGAGAAGGTTCCGTTACTGTGGACCTGGTAAGTGCGGTTGGTTAAGAAGCTTGAGAACCAGTTAAGTACTTGGCCGGAGATGCCGATGGAGTCGAGGCAGCGGAGCATGATATCGTGGTTGACCAGATCGAAAGCGCTGCTTAGGTCGAATTGGAGTACTAGGGCGCTTTTTCCCGAAGAGAATAGGTGGAGGAGGTAATTGGTTAGAGCAGCTATGACCGTTTCTGTGCTGTGGTTTGAGCGGAAGCCGGATTGAGAATCGTGAAGGATGTTGAATTTTTCTAGGTATTTCGTGAGGTCATGGTTAATGAGGCCTTCCATGAGTTTCTGGAAGAGTGGTATATTGGCTATGGGTCTGTAGTTGGCGGCGGAGGAGATGGGTTCTTTGTTGTTTTTGAGGCGGGGGATACGAGGATATGTCCGAGTTCGGTTGGGAAGAGACCTGTGGACAGGCATAGTGTGATCCAGTCAAAGAGATCGGCTTTGAATTGTGGGGGGGGGGGGGCGGATTTCATGATGGCGGGTGGGCAGTTGTCTAACAGGCAGTTGGAGTTGGCGTATTTTGAGAAGAGTTTGAGAAATAGGCTCCAGTCTGGACTTTCGAAGGAGCTCCAGGTCATGTCGGCTCTTGAACTTGTAGTGTCTATTGCTGGAAGGTCGAATATTGTCTCAACGTTGGGAGTAGTAAGGGATGATTTTAAGGTTTGAATTTTGTTGGCAAAGTGGTTAGCTAGGATTGTGGCGGGGGGCGGGAGTTCTGAGTTGGTTCGTTTGTATGATTCGGTGTCTAGAAGGGAGTTAACTAATTTGAAAAGAGCTTTACTGTTTAGTGAAGGGGTGTTGATGAGTTGGGAGTAGTATTTGCTGCGTTTTTCGGCAATTAATTTTTTATATTCATTGACTTTTCGTCGCCAGATAAGTCTATCATTGTCAGTCCCTGATTTACGCCATATTCTTTCTAGTTTCCTTACTTCGCGTTTTAAGGCTGAGAGATCCGCATCAAACCATTTGTTTGGGGGCCGGGGGGTTTTCTTGCGAAGTTTTAAGGGGGCGATGGTATTGAGGACTTGGTTACTGAAGTTTTTCCAGTCAAGGTGGAAGTTGGGGTTGGGGTCGGAGTCAGGAGAGAGGGTGTAATGAGACCAGAAATCTACTGGGTTGATTTTTTCTCTTGTCCAGGTTGTCGTCTTTGTTAGGTTGTTTGTTTGTTTCCTGTCTGGTTGTTTTTTGAACCAGGATAGTTCAAAATGACATAGGAGGTGGTCGGACCAGGGGGGTATTAGACCAATTTTGTTTTGTGAGGTTTATGTTGGGAGTAGTGGAGGAGTTAGAAAGGAAGGTGACCATGTCAAGTTGGTGTCCTTTGTTGTGTGTTATGGTAGGTGGGGGCTTGGTGAAGCCTATTGATCTGAGGAAGGAGAATAGGTCTGCAACATTGGGGTTTTCTTTTTGTTCTAGGTGAAGGTTAATGTCTCCCGCTAGGAGGTTGTGGGTGCCGGCTGCCGAGTTCAAGAGGAGGAATTAGAAGTAGTCTTCTTTAGCTAGGTTCCATTTATTAGGGGGAATGTAGAATAGTGTGACAATGAGGTTATCTGTGAGGTCGGTTTTGGAGATTTTGCATGTGAGGATTTCTAGGTCATTGGTTAATTTGGAATCTAGAATTTGGAAGTGAAAGTGGTCGCGTAGTATGATGGCCAGGCCACCTCCCCTTTTAGAATTTCTTGAGAGGGGGATAATTTTGTAGTGTGGTGGGAGAATGTCCGCTATGATGGCATCCTGGTCAGAAATGAGCCAGGTTTCAGTTAGGAGTACAATGTCTAGGGGGGTTTCTTCAAGCCAATCTTTGAAGAGTTGGGCTTTATTTCTGACCGAGCGGATATTCAGGTAGGCGCCTGAGAGAATGGATTGTTCTAAGGGGGGCGAGGGTTCCGTGAGTTGTAGATTTTTTAGAGATCGTTTTTTGTTTTGTGTTGGTCTGGGTGGGTGGCGGGTGGTGTGGATTACAGGGATGGGAAAAGGACCTGTTTCTGTGACATCGTGAACGAGTCTGTGGGATCTGGGGAGTTTGTCAGGTCCCGGGGTTCTAGTCCATGCGAGTAAGTAGGTATGGGTTCGAAGGCTGATGTTTTAGAAATCCAGCCTCTTGTGGTGAGCAGGTACAGAAGGAGAAAGGCAATGTGTTTGTGAGTAGGGCTAAACATGTTTGGTGATAGGTAGGGAGGCGGGGGGGCTGGGCGGGAAGAGGGCTGAGGGCAGACAGGAGGTGTAGGGTGGGAGGAGAGAAAGATAATTATGTTGGGGTGGGTAGATATGAAATGTTCCTGGGCAGGTAGCTGTAGATAAGAAGCAGTAGGGAGAGAAGGACGTTGGCCAGTTGAACAAATAAGGATTGTGAGCTAGATAGGAGTACAAGCGGAGAGTTATAAAAGACAATGAACAGATCTATAAGATGGTATATTGGTTTAGGCAACTAAGATTAAAGGCATGAGCAGTTGTACAATATAAATCAAAAGCGGTAATAGTATAAAGGCAAGAACAAGTAAGAGTCCTGTGCATGTAACAACTATAGATCTATAAGATTTGATGGAAGGTGCTTCGGTCCTGTGCATGTAGCAATTATAGATCTATAAGGTTTGAAGGAAGGTGCTTCGGTCCGAGTGTAAGAGGTAGGGATTAGGGTGCTTGGCCCTAAGGATTATTATAATTATAATTTTTTTTTTTTTTTTAATAATGAGGGGAGATATGCCTGAGGGACTGGCTTAGAAGGGCAGAGACTAACCGCCGACCGCGTGGGCTCCTCCGGTGCAGTGAAGGGGGGACGACTCGATCTCCCTTCCCCTTCACTGTGCTGCGGGTGAAATTTTTTTTTCAAAAAGGTCTGGTCTGCTGAGCCCAAAAGGGCTGAAAGGCAGGCCAGATGAAGAGTCAGCAACTGCCGACCGCGTGGGCTCCTCCGGTGCAATGAAGGGGGACGACTCGATCTCCCTTCCCCTTCACTGTGCTGCGGGTGAAATTTTTTTTTCAAAAAGGTCTGGTCTGCTGAGCCCAAAAGGGCTGAAAGGCAGGCCAGATGAAGAGCCAGCAACTGCCGACCGCGTGGGCTCTTCCGGTGCAGTGAAGGGGGACGACTCGATCTCCCTTCCCCTTCACTTTCACTGTGCTGCGGGTGAAATTTTTTTTTCAAAAAGGTCTGGTCTGCTGAGTCCAAAAGGGCTGAAAGGCAGGCCAGATGAAGAGCCAGCAACTGCCGACCGCGTGGGCTCCTCCGGTGCAGTGAAGGGGGACGACTCGATCTCCCTTCCCCTTCACTGTGCTGCGGGTGAAATTTTTTTTTTCAAAAGGGTCTGGTCTGCTGAGCCCAAAAGGGCTGAAAGGCAGGCCAGATGAAGAGCCAGCAACTGCCGACCGCGTGGGCTCCTCCGGTGCATCTATCAAAGAAGGGAAGTGTCTTCAGCAGCCGGCTGGCTAATCTACTGAAGAGGGCTTTAAACTAGAAGCGATTGGGCAGGGTAATCAAAGCCCCCTGGGTGAGTATAATCCCTCAGGTAAGTAAATCACTGAATACCTCTATATGGATGGGAAAAGGGGGCAATGTCTGTGATGGAAGAAGATGAGTTGGATATAGTGGCAATCGCAGAGATGTGGTTCATGGAGAACCATGACTGGGATGTAGTTATACGGGGCTATAATCTGTTTAGAAAATACAGGGTAGGAAGAAAAGGAGAGGGAGTAGCGTTATATGTTAAAGATCATATTAAACCACACAGAGCAAGGAAGAGGCACTTTGGATCAATTTGGAAAGAGGGAATGGTAAATATATACAGGCCGCCTTCACAGACGGAAGAAGTGGACAGAGATTTCATAGTAGACATTCAGAATATATTAAAAAAGGGGACGTTTTACTAATAGGTGATTTACACATGCTGGATGTTGATTGGGGTATCCTTATTGCAGGGTTTTCTAGAAGTAGAGAGATCCTGGATTCTCTACAAGGAGAACTGTTCCAGCAGTTGGTAATGGAACCCAAATGGGATGAGGTCCTACTTGACTTAGTGCTTACAAACGGGGAAAGTGTTTCTGATGTTATAGTCGGTGATCATCTGGCATCCAGTGATCACTGCATGCCACGGTTTAATATTAAGATGGGTATACTGTAGAGAGGGCTCATTCAAAAGTAAAGGTTCTAGACTTAAAAAAAACCCCAAACTTTGTTCAGATGGGGGATTACATCAAGGAATTGTTGTCTGAATGGGAATGTTTGGAAGGAGTAGAAATGCAGTGGGCAAAACTGAAAGGAATTATTGTAAGGGCGACAAACCTTTTTGTGAGGAAAGTAAGTAAAAGTAAGAGGAAAAGACGGCCGCTTTGATTCTCAAAAGTAGTAGCTAAGAAGGTAATGAATAAGAGGTTAAGAACAGAATAGCCTTACTGTGTCAGACCAATGGTCCATCAAGTTCAGTAACCCGTTCTCATGGTGGCTAATCCAGGTCACTAGTAGCTTTCATAATCTACAAAAGATCGCAGAAAGAGGAAGACGGGCAAAAATATCTGGAAAAGTTAAGAGAGGCTGGTTGAGTAGTCAGGAAAGCAAAGATATAAATGGAAGAAAAAATAGCTGATATGGTAAAATGGGGAGAGAAGACATTTTTTAGATATATCAGTGATAGGAAGAACAAAAATGGCATTGTGAGACTCAAAAGTGAAGGGGAGGAATATGTAGAAGCTAATAAAGAAGAGGCTGAATTGCTTAACAGATATTTCTGTTCTGTGTTCACTGCTGAAGCGCCGGGAGCTGGATCTCAGAAGATAAACGCAAATATGGATGGAGGAGTGTTAAATCCTGATTGATTTTCTGAGGATTGTGTTTGTGAGGAGCAAGCTAAATTAAAGGTAGACAAAGCAATGGGTCTGGATAGTGTACATCTGAGGATGCCGAAGGAACTTAGGGAAGTTCTGGTGGCTCTGCTGATTGATCTTTTCCAATGCTTCTCTAGAGTCAGGAGTGATACCGGAGGATTGGAGAAGGGTGGATATGGTACTTCTACACAAAAGTAGAAATAAGAAAGAAGTAGAGAATTACAGGCCGGTAAGTCTGACTTCTGTGATAAGCAAATTAATGGAAATGCTTTTAAAACATAGAATGGTGAAGTTTCTGGAATCTGTGGCTTACAGGATCAGAGGGAACATGGATTCACTAGAGGTAGGTCTTGTGAGACAAATCTGATCAATTTCTTTGACTGAGTGATCAGAGAATTGGATAGAGGGAGTTCTCTAGATGTGGTGTATTTAGGTTTTAGCAAAGTCAATTTTTGCAGTATTTCACACAACGTCTAATAAATAAACCGAGTGCCCTCGGGATGGGTCCCAAAGTGATGGGCTGGGTGAAAGACGAAAGAAGGTAGTGGTTAATGGAGATCTCTCTGAGGAAAGAGATGTTACCAGTGGGATGTCTCAAGGTTCTGTTTTTGGGCCTTTTCTTTTTATCATTTTTATAAGCGATATTGCTGTGAAGGGCTGTTGGGTAAGATTTGCCTCTGCAGGTGATACCAAAATTTATTAGAGTAGACACCCCGAATGGTGTGAATAACATTAAGAAAGACCTAGTGAAGCTTGAAGAATGGTCAGAAATTTGGCAGCTAAAATTTAATGCTGCGAAATGCAGGTCATTCATTTGGACTGCAAAATCCCAAAGGAATGGTACAGTTTAGGGAGTGAAGAACTTTTGTGCACAACAGAAGAGCGGGAGTTGGATGTGATTGTATGTGATGATCTTAAGGTGGCCAAACAGGCTGAAAAGGTGACAGCGAAGAGCTCTGTTTATACTCGCGTCAACTTCCCCACCTCCCTTTTTAATGAGAATAAAGGTTACCTTGGCTTATACAGTACCACTTTGAAAAAAATGCACCCATAGCGGTGTGCAGAAGAATAAATGAAACCTAGGCAATAGACGATTACAACAGTAAAAAGAGTCAACTATCCGAGTTTAACCATCTTAATAGATAGCATATGGTTGTAACTTAAAGAGAGTTGCACATGAAATCAGAAGTTGAGGTGGTTTCCTACCAGTTTGGCTCCAGTATGCTAGTCCTTGTGTGTGTGACTGGCAAGTTACTTGTCTTGGGGCTGTGCGATGGTCAGTGGGATTCAGAGATGCTGTGGGACCACAGTATGCTAGGCTGCTTTTGGATGAAGCCTACAAAAATTCTTTTTTATGAAGAGAATCATAGCATGTTAAATATTTAAGGTTTAGAGCTGCTGCCTGACTGCAGCTTTTTGTTTGTTGAATAGTCTCACTGCATCAGGATCTTTCCTGAGAGCTGTAACATTGCAGAGGAGGGTTTTTAGGCACAAGTGGTGAACAGTGTGATTTATAGATAATTACAAGGATTTATTGGTAAGCAAACAATTGACAACCATCTGTGCAGTTCTCCTTCCTGGCAGATGCAGTCTCTGGTTTCTGACTCGATGGAGGGGGTTGGAATGAATGTTTTACTCTAAGTTGAGATGTAGGTCTTGAACCAGAAAACGTGTTTTCCTTTGATCGCTGTCCAGCATGCAGTGTACTGTCATCTGTAACAAAATAAACTCTCTCTCAATCTGTCTGACCTATAGGCAGAAAAGCAGAAGAGTATTCATGTGTCTGAGCTCTTCCACCTAACTAGACCAGCAGCGAGGCCTGAAAAGCGTGACCCCTTGTCCGTGGTGTGCTGTCAGCAGGAAGCCCTTGAAGGCAGATGGAGTTGTGTAGGCAAGGGGATCATGTTCTTAGAATAGTGGTTGTGGGGGTGACAGATTTCCTAAAATCCTGCAGCTACTTGAATATCTCCCAGAAAAATGACATTTTGGAGAAAGAGAGCTCGGTGAGGAAATGGTTTACAGCACTGTAATGGTTAAAGATGCTTTTTAAAATATTCTTTCCATCCCTACTATGCAATTCAATTAGGGATGCAAATATTTTGAAGTGTTCAGCATATTGGTTTGAATTCACAGTTTCACACCATCACATGCACAGAGGACCTGGGGAAGTCAACTTCTGGCTGCTGCACATCATATGGTTTGCCAGGTCCTTCCCTTCCCATGGCATGCATCATGGAACAAAAGGCTTCCAGCTCTGTCTGGCACACTTATCTCTACCCTTTTCTTAAGCTACAACAGTAAAATAAAAACCTTAGGCCCCCCCCCCTCCCTCCTACATTTGTTTTTCCTCCTTCTCTGGCATATATGTCTCACCTGACAATGCCCATTAGCTCCATATAGCTCTGGAATAGTACATGGATTGAACTAAACCTCATAGAGGATCCTTCCAGCTCTTTGTGGCTTTTGACACTAATAAACTTACTTATTACTAAGAGAAACTATTTCAAGAAATAAATAGGGGCACTCGAAAAGGTTCAAAGAAGAGCGATCAAGATGATAAAGGGGATGGAACTCCTCTCGTATGAGGAAAGACTAAAAAGTTTAGGGCTCTTCAGCTTGGAAAAGAGACGGCTGAGGGGACATAGGATTGAAGTCTACAAAATCCTGAGTGGAGTAGAAAGGGTACAAGTGGATCAATTTTTCACTTCATCAAAATACTTTTAAAACCAATAGGAGGAAATATTTTTTCACTTGGAGATCTGGAATGCGTGCCAGAGGTTATAGTAAAAGCAGATAGCGTAGCTGGTTTTAAGAAAGGTTTGGACAAATTCCGGGGGAAGTCTCTACTTGCCCTGGATCAGTAGCATGGAATATTGCTACTCCTTGGGTTCTGGCCAGGTACTAGTGACATGGAATGGCCACTGTGAGAACGGGATACTGGGCTTGATGGACCATTGGTCTGACCCAGTAAGGCTGTTGTTATGTTCTATTTGACTGGCAAACTGTATCTCCTTTGCATTTACTCGGAATGGGCTGACGCTTCAGGGCCATGTCACAGTCCACAGTGTCTGAGCTATGGTTGCCTCTGTAGCTCATTTCCTTTCCAAATCTATTGAGGACATTTGCAAAGCGGGTTACTTGGTCCTTGATCTGTACCTTCACCTCTCACTACTGTTTAGAGCAAAACTCCAGGAGAGAGAGTTGGTTTGGACAAACAGTTCTGCAAAATCTCTTTCCTTCCTGAGTGCCAACTTTCCTTTCAACCCTCTTGAGTTTTGACAGGCTAATGTTTATATATCCATCCTCCTTGTTTAGAGTCTTGATTCTGGCAGCTTGGGAGGCCCAAATGTGAGAATATTATAAGAACATAAGCATTGCCTCTGCCGGGTCAGACCAGGGGTCCATCATGCCCGGCAGTCCGCTCCCGCGGCGGCCCCCCAGGTCCATGACCTGAAAGTGTTCCCTACCTAACCTAAAATATCCATACCCTATTCGCTCAATGTCCTGTAAGGTAAACCTCTATCTGTACCCTGTTATCTCCTTCGCTTCCAGGAAGTCATCCAGTCCCTTTTTGAACCCCAGAATTGTACTCTGTCTTATCACCTCTCCGGGAAGCGCGTTCCAGGTGTCCACCACCCTCTGAGTGAAGAAGAACTTCCTTGCATTCGTTATGAATCTGTCTCCTCTCAGTTTTTCTGAATGACCTCTTGTTTTAGTTGTCCCTGCTAGTCTAAAGAATCTGTCCCTCTCCATCTTCTCTATGCCTTTCATGATTTTATAAGTCTCTATCATGTCCCCTCTCAGTCTCCGCTTCTCCAGGGTAAAGAGCCCCAGCCTGTCTAACCGTTCGGCATATGAGAGGTTCTCCATACCCTTTATCATCCTCGTTGCCCTCCTCTGGACCCTCTCGAGTATTGCCATGTCTTTCTTGAGGTAAGGCGACCAGTATTGGACGCAGTATTCCAGATGCGGGCGCACCATTGCTCGATACAGCGGCAGGATAACTTCCTTCGTTCTGGTAGTGATACCTTTTTTATAATGCCCAACATTCTGTTCGCTTTTTTTGAGGCCGCTGCACATTGCGCCGCCGGCTTCATTGTGTTATCCACCAATACCCCCAGATCTTTTTCTTGGCTGCCTTCCCCGAGTACCCTCCCTCCCATCGTATAGCTGTACATGGAGTTCCCCTTCCCTATGTGCAAGACCTTACATTTCTCCACATTGAAGCTCATCTGCCATTTTTTTGCCCACTCACTCAGTTTGTTCAGGTCGCTCTGCAGTTCTTTGCATTCCTCAACAGTTCTGACCCTGCTGGAGAGTTTTGTGTCATCCGCGAACTTGAAAACTTCGCACTTTGTCCCCGTTTCTAGATCATTAATAAATATATTGAACAGCAGTGGTCCCAGCACTGACCCTTGCGGAACACCACTTGTGACCCCTATCCAGTCAGAGTAGTGCCCCTTTACTCCTACCCTCTGTTTCCTGTCCGCCAGCCAATTTTGATCCATCTGTGCACATCCCCTTCCACCCCGTGACTCCACAGTTTCTTCAGTAAGCATTCATGGGGCACCTTGTCGAAGGCTTTTTGGAAATCTAGATATATAATGTCTACTGGGTCACCTTGGTCCAATTGCTTACTTATCCCCTCAAAGAAATGCAGTAGATTTGTCTGGCATGATCGGCCTTTACAGAAACCATGCTGGCTCGATCTCATCAGATTATTTTTTTCTATATGCTCATTAATACCTTCCCTGATCAGTGATTCGGCCATCTTCCCCGGAACAGAGGGTAAGCTCACCGGTCTGTAGTTTCCCGGGTTGCCTCTCGATCCTTTTTTGAAGATCGGTGTAACATTCGCTATCTTCCAGTCCTCCGGGATTACCCCTGTTCTCAAGGACAGGTTGCAAATATGCTGCAGTAGCTCTGCTGTTTCATCTCTGAGCTCTTTCAGTATTCTCGGGTGGATCCCATCTGGGCCCGGAGCTTTGTCCGTTCTTAATCTATCTATCTGCCTGAGAACGTCTTCGAGGCTTACCTCCATGCATGATAATTTCCCCTCTTGATCTCCCCTAAAGATTTTTTCCGGTTCTGGCACACTGGATGTGTCCTCTATTGTAAAGACCGACGAGAAGAACTTGTTTAGCCTACCAGCCACCTCTTTTTCCTCTTTCACCACTACCTTCCGGTCACCCTCATCCAGGGGCCCCACCTCCTCCCTCGCTGGCTGTTTCCCTTTCACATATCGGAAAAATGGTTTGAAATTTTTGCTTCCCTTGGCCAGTCTCTCATACTCTTTCTTGGCTTTCCTGACTACTCGGTGACATTCTTTTTGATGCTTCCTGTGCTCTCTCCAGTTTCCTTCAGTTTTGCCTTTTTTCCACTTCCGAAATGATTTTTTCTTGTCTCCTATCACTTTCTTTACTTCACTGGTTATCCATGCAGGGTCCTTCGTCTGATTCTTCTTGGAACCTTTCCTAAATCTTGGTATATATAGGTTTTGCGCCTTGTTTATTGTGTCCTTGAATAGGGACCAGGCTTGCTCCACAGTCCGAGTTTCCTTGGAGCTGTTTCTGAGCTTCTTTCTCACCATTTGTCTCATGGCATTATAGTTCCCTTTTTTGAAGTTAAATGTTGTTGCCTTGGTTCTCTTTCCCATAGGTAGTCCTACTTGCACTTTGAACTGAATCATGTTGTGGTCACTGGTTCCTAGTGGTCCTATGACCTCCACATCCTCAGAGAAAGCAAAGATGTTTACCTGTGGCAGGTGTTCTTTGAGACAGCAGGCATATATTCTCACAACCTGCTGATGTCGGGCGGTAAGGCACTGGCATGCATGCAGTATGGGGGTATTGCCTAAAAAGGTGACAATACACTTGGTAGTGTCCATACCAGGTTCTGTGGATGACAACACCCACATGCGAGAATATATGCCTTTTGTCCTCAGAGAACACTTGCTACAGACAAGTATTTTTGCTACTTGGACAGCTATGTTTGGGTCTGGAGGCAATAGAATTTTTGCCACACCAGGATGGTACTGTGTGACTGCAAAGCATGTCTTCTCTTAGCTTTCTCTAGGAGAGAGAGAATAATCTTCCCTTGTCGTCCTCAGGGATCTAACACCTTAAGACTTCATCTTCATCTACCTTGAGATTCTTATCCTATCTTGCCATGTTCCCCAAGTCAGCACTTGGCCAGTGGACAGTATTGTGGCTGCTTCTGGAACCCCTAAATGTGGCAACTAGGTGTCATTGTTATACAAAGACTAGGACTCTCAATCCTAGTAGTCTTGAGTGCTGCCTTGACAAAGAGGTTTTGGAGTATACACTAGAATAGATGACATGTAAGTTGCGTACGCAAGATTCTATCAATGTTATGAACGTCTATGTGTGTAAGGATAAACCGCCCAGACAAGCCTCATTCTTTGACGTGATTGGTCCTTGAAAACTAATGGCAAGTAATTTTAGTTTTATTTTTTATGGAATGGCTATCTTAACTTGCGCAACAAGATAAATCAAGGCTTTGTTACTGTTTGGATCTTATCTTTGTGAACTTGAATTTTCAACTCTGACAAAAATTAAATTAAAAAAAAGAGAATGACTGCAGATAGTAGATGATGAAATAAGAATATAAGAGGTCCATCGCGCCCAGCAGTCCGCACCCGCGGCAGCCCATCAGGCCCATGACCTTAAGGTGATCCTTGTCTAAGCCCTTTAATCCCTCTTATTTTTCTATCTATACTCTTTCTCTACCCCATGTTTACTCCTCAACTATCGAGCCACATTTTGAGTTAATTAGCTCTCAAAAACGAGCATATCCATCACATTGATTAACAATTTTGTCTACTTTAGTTTCACTGTTGTTACAATTACCCATATTTAGCTTAAAGAACTTTAAATAAATAACTTTCAAATTTCTGCCACAAAAGTCATTTGCTCCATTTAGTGTGCCAGAGCTAAAAAAAATTGAGACACTAAAGCATCCTTTGCCCATGAAAGACCTGACCTAACTGCATAATAATCTTGGAGTCTTCGTTATCTTTATCTTTTCAGATTGATGACACTGTCTCTTTTTAAATTGACCATGGCAGGAGATTGAAGAACAGTTCCATTTCAGGTTTCTTAGGGCTAGATTCACTAAGCCCACTGACCAAGTCACGACCACATAGCAACCCGATTTTCCTCCAACCCAATTCACCAACCTTTGTCTTGATCATCCTCTGATCCGCACATGCAAATGAGGGGGAACGGCATTCAAATGCAGGCAGGCAGCGATTCACTAAAAAAAATGAGGGACACCAATTGGGCTGACCAATCAAAAATAAGCGACTGCTGAGGACCAGTCGCTCAGGTCCTTTCTGACTGCCTTGCCTTCTGCCGCTCTGCTCTCTGCCCCGATCTCCTGCCCTTCCCACAGTGCAAGCTCTGGGTTTAACACGCGGGTTTAAAGCAGATTAAAACCAAGGGCTTGAAAGTGAAGTTAAAAAAAAAAAATATCACTGCTTTTGAAAGCATGCGCAGACCATTTACAGGCAAAGAAGATAGTGTGCGAATGCTTCAGGGGGGGGCATTCCTCTGATCGCCCCCATTTAAATACTAATTAAGCTGGACAAGTTCCTGCTAAACTGGGACGTACGCAGGTGAGGCTGGACTCATTTAGAGCACTGGTCTTTGACCTGGGGGCCGCTGCGTGAGCAGACTGCTGGGCACGATGGACCACTGGTCTGACCCAGCAGCGGCAACTTTTATGTTCTTATGACCCGTTGTGGATCAGTCGGCTTGCCACGGATTGGGCACGATCGGCAGGTTAGTGAATCTAGCCCTTAGTGAGGTGCATGGAAGTTAGCAGTGTTGCTGAATCAGCACTATTTTTATTTATTTCTTGGTTCTTTAGCCCGTCCTCCCACAGAAGTAGGATGTGTTAATCATCATTGCTGTGTCCATCTTGGACTTTCCATTTGAGGATCTTTTGCATAGTGCTGCTCAGAACTTTTCCTCTCAAGCCTTTGCTGGTTGATGCTTTACGTCACTCAAATGTGGAAATAGGGGCCAACAAAGAATGACACGATGCACGTCGGAGGAAGCCATTTTACAAAAGAATTGAAAACTTGGAACTTTGTGCAGGTAAAATAGTCCTACTTAAGCCTAGGAGTGGCACTGTTTTTGTCTCTATCAGCAACTAACAATCTGCCTTCCTGAATTCTAATATTTGCCAGTTCAATGCAAGTGAAGTAAGCAGAATTCTGTCTCATTCTCCTTTCAATCTTTGATTCAAATGTTACTTATGACTTGAAGCAAGTGTCGGTACCCACCAGGAAATGTTTCCAAGTTACACGTACATTACCATTCTAAAATACAGAATTCTTGCTAAGTCTGTCCAAGTCAGGTTCCTTTCTAATACCTGTGGGTTATGGTTTAAACATTGCATAATGACTTCCCTCAAATCGAGACCTCCCTACATATGCAACTAGCTTGTGAGAGTCATTCTTGACCAGAATCTGTTATGCGAAAGGTTTCCTTATTTTATGGAAACTTTGAACTCTTAGAGCTGACTTCGATTTTTCGGCTTTTATGACCCTAGTTCAGTCTCTGGTGTTAAGTCACTTGGATTACTGCAACATAAATTACCTTGCAGGTGTTAAGCAAAATTATCCAAAGTTACAAATAATACAGAATACTGCAGTGAGACTTGTTTATGTGATCATATAACTCGCTACTATCAATAGTAATAGGCTTCATTGGTTGCCTGTAGAGGCCCGGGCCATATTTATGCTCCATCCTATTTGATAGAACTGTTTTGTTACTCTCCTCAACACAACCCTTGAAGTACTAAAGCTTTTTTTCATTTTTCCACCGGTCAAGGGCTATAGATTTAAAAGATATCATAATAGAACTCTCTCCTTCCAGGCAGCATTTTGGAATAAAGATTTTAAATGGTTGTTATCTATGTTATGAGACATGCAACACTTGTTTTTTGTTTTTATTTTTAAATTTCAAGATTTTTATAATACAATACGACAACAGAGGTTGTGCTTAGAAAATTAACTAAAATTAAAGACAGGCAGAATCAACTTTCCAGATTTTAAATTCTACCATTATACATATTTGATGGCTTTGTGCTACGTGGTATCACAAACTATTACTAGGCTTCTGTGCTTTCTTCACACAGCATATAGCGATCACATCTGTGCTGCGCATGTGATATTTTTCACGCATAGTCCCTCTGTTTTTTCATAGGCATGTTCTAGAAGCATCTGTACTTTTTGTACAACAGCAGAGTTGTCTGTGTACAATATTCAGATCCTTCAGCAGGCCTAACTGCTCTCTGACACACGAAATATCATTCTGGAGAAAAGGAACTGCCATACTATATTTGGAAAGTTGGGAGAAGGTGAGGAATCCAGTGCTGCTCAATGGGAAAATTTTCCTCTGCCTCTCTTCATACACCTTCTCATTCTGGAGTAGCTTGACATGCAACACGTGTAAAACTTGGCTGAAGAATTGGGGAAGCTGAAAACACTTGCAGGCCTCCCCCTTCTGTAGAGGGATGACAGAGTGCTGGGTCAGACCAGTGGTCCATCGTGCCCAGCAGACCGCTCACGCGGCGGCCCTCTGGTCAAAGACCAGCACCCTAACTGAGACTAGCCCTACCTGTGTACGTTCTGGTTCAGCAGGAACGTGTCTAACTTTGTCTTGGATCCCTGGAGGGTGTTTTCCCCTATAACAGCCTCCGGAAAAGCGTTCCAGTTTCCTACCACTCTCTGGGTGAAGAAGAACTTCCTTACGTTTGTACGGAATCTATCCCCTTTTAACTTTAGAGAGTGCCCTCTTGTTCTTCCTACTTTGGAGAGGGTGAACAACCTGTCCTTATCTACTAAGTCTATTCCCTTCATTATCTTGAAGGTTTCGATCATGTCCCCTCTCAGTCTCCTCTTTTCAAGGGAGAAGAGGCCCAGTTTCTCTAATCTCTCACTGTACGGCAATTCCTCCAGCCCCTTAACCACGTTGGGCTGATTTTTCTCTTGGCTGGAAGGAAGGCACACTCAGTAGTTATTAATGTTGGGTTTTATTTGTTGTAATGTCATCTGGTATTTGTTTTGTTATGCTGTACAGTTTATGTGCTCTTTTATTGTACACAGCTGTGGTCTATTTGTGAACTGGTGGCAAATCAGATTTTTAGAAATCTGTGATATTGTTTTGAATTGTAAGTGTCATGTGCTTCTGAATGTAAATGAATGTGAACACGACAGCAGATAAAGGCCAAATGGCCCATCTAGTCTGCCCATCCACAGTTACAGTGCTCCTCAGAGTGATAGAAAGCCTGGTAAAATGTGCTGCCTAGATCGAAAACTGATCAGATACGGTTTTGTGATTTATCTTGGCTATTTGTTAGACTGGAAAGTCTCCTTTCCTAGTGATTCTGCTTGCTTGCTGCCTCGAACATAACATATTCACAAGCAAGGTTGATGGTCTTGATTTTGGCATCACTAGAATAAATTGGAAGTTCTTCAGAAACAGCAGATGGTAATTGTTCATTTTCTGCCTTTGAATGACAGAGCGCAAATGGCCTATCCTTTGTCACACTGGGCGTGTAGAGGTATTCCAGGAGCCCTGCAGGATGCTTCATTCTATCCTGACTAGAAGTGTACATCGGCATTCGCTCTTTCACAGCCCAGAAATGATGTCTTGACACATGCCTCACCATATGTCCCATAGAATGAAATCTTCCTGCAATTGACCGCATGGTAGGGGCTGATAAATTGTGTTCTGTAGTATTAGGTTAGTGACCTTTGTTCTTGCTTTGGGAAGCAGTGAACATAAAATGGCAAGTATTGGTCAGTGGAGTGATCATTACTGTGTCAAGCATAATTTTTGCTTTTTCTTTGATAATTGAATTATGCTCTATTGAATTATATCGCGTATTACTAAAACCATTTAAACCCTGGTGGTGGTTTTCCATTTTCAGATTTAGTATTGGTGCAGTGGTAGGACAGGATGCGGCACAATCCTTGGTCAGTTACAACAGAGAGTGTAAAAAACCAGTTAAACTTGGGCCAGATGAAAGAGATGTTTGCAAAGTACCTTGATGAATGGAATAATTGATATGCCCTATTATCAAAATGCAGAAGTTGTCCGTGGAAGGAATCGCAAGTGGCAGGTATCTTGCTGGAAACCAAACCAAAAAAATTTAAGGAATGGGGGTATTTAACACACACTCTACTGATCTACAAACCCCATAAATGGTTAAATGAGCACTTTGGCACTGCCACAGTCACAGCTCACAAGCAAAAGAAAAAGCCTCAGTTACACTGGTGAGGGAAAACCCACTCTACCAACCACATCATAGGCATAAAAAAACTTTCGCTGTGAGAATTTTATGTATATTTTATATAGAAAAGTGTGAAAATTTGGGAACAATCTCATGCATAAACTTAGTCCATATATAATCCTGCTCTAGACCTCTCCATTTACGACTCAATGAACACAGAAATGCCTTGAGAAGAGCTATTTTGTAGGCACCTATTGTGCAACATTGCCTGACTTTTGAACATGATTTCGTTCAACTGCGTTGCCTTTTGATTGACCATATTCCCCGCAATATCAGAGGGGGGGGGGAGATAGATGTCTACAATTGTAGCGCAAGGAACAACAGTGTATATTTGCTTCGAACACTCTACACCCGGTTGGACTAAATTCATGTATAGACTGGTTCTATTTTTATTAAAAGAACTGATTTGTTCTTCACTTACAATGTTGGATTATAATTTTGAATTGAAGTTCTGTTTTCAAGATACAAGGATGATTCATTTTAGCAGAGTTCACAAGTTTGTCCTTGTCTGGATTTGCCTGACCAGTGCTGGTGGTAGACCAATCAGGAGGAAGTTAATCCTGATTTGACCCACCTCCTTTCTTGAACCTTGCGGCGACATATTTAACTATGCATATGAAGAACGCAGAGGAACAGTGCTTTTGATAGTGTTGTCCCTCACCAGTGTAACTGAGGCTTTTTCTTTCACTTGTGAGTTGTGACTGTGCCAGTGCCTAAGTGTTCATTTAATTGTTAATGGGGTTTGTAGATCAGTAGAGTGTGAGGTATCTTTCAGGTTCACATTTTGTAAACTTACTGGGAGGGCATAAAAATGTAACAGTGGCTCTTGCTTGTTCTCAGATTTGCACCGGCAATTTTTTTCATCAAAGTAGGCCTGCTGGAAGTTCTCCAGAACAGGCCAGGTATTCACCTGCAGACGTGTGAATGCTGCTGGGGGGGGGGGGGGGGTGTTGTGGAACAGGAGAAGTATATTAGCAGAGCTAGAATACTTAGGGCGTTTGAAGTTAAATTTTAACTGATAAGCCTTCACAACCTCCTTCCCTGGTGCAAAAAGATGAAAATAGGTGTGTGTTGCATAAACAATGGAAAAATATCACTTCCCCTAGTATTTGGGGGCTTTTTCTGCCCTGACAGTTCTTACGTAACACACACATACGTATTTCATCAACTGGAAAAAGTATCCAGGTGTAGTACCACCATTGCAAAAAACTGCCTTCTAAACTTATGTCATCTTCAGCGGCAATAGTTGCGACCAAATTGATATCATCTCACATCACTGGTGAGGAACCTAGCCCACTCTTCTTTTCAAAACTGCTTAAATTCAGACACATTTGTAGGTTTCCATGCATGAACTACATGTTTAGGTCCCACCACAGCATCTCCATTGAATTCAAGTCAGGACTTTGATTAGGCCACTCCAAAACTGTTGTGCACTTGCTATTGTGTTTTGGATCATTGTTTTGCTGCAGAATCCAATTACACTTCAGCTGTAGCTCATGGACAGATGACAGGACATTCTCTGTAAGAATTTTCTCATGAATAACAACAAGGTGGAAACCACTGCTATCCCATGGATTTCGTCTTTCTTCTTATGGAGTCTAGCTGAGGCTAGAGAGGTCTGCAGTTCTTTGGATGATTTGGGATCTTTTGAGACTACTTAGATGAGTTGTTCCAAGTCTTCTCCATTTAGAGATAATGGCTCTCACTGTGGTTTGGTGGAGTCCCAGAGCTTTAGAAATGGCTTTGTGTAACCCTTTACAGACTGATGCACTTCAACTTTTTTTCTCATCTCTTCTGGATTTCATATCATAGTTGCCCTGTAGAAACTTTATGGTGACTACTTCACTTTCATGGGATGCTTCGGTGAAGCCTAGATTCAACTTGGCTGGCAGCAAACAAGCCTGGTTGTGTTTAGTCAGCTGAATCAATCAAGCAATCAGTTTTTTAAATGTATATACTGTCTATCACTAGACTGTTTACATTAACAATGTATTTATACATAAACATTTGGTTAATTAGTTTATTAGCAAACTTAAAACAGTTGCTAGCCTTTTATTCTCTACTACAGTGGTTCCCAACCCTGTCCTGGAGGAACACCAGGCCAGTTGGGTTTTCAGGCTAGCCCTAATGAATATGCATGAAGCAAATTTGCATGCCTATCACTTCCATCATATGCAAATCTCTCTCATGCATATTCATTAGGGCTAGCCTGAAAACCCGATTGGCCTGGTGTTCCTCCAGGACAGGGTTGGGAATCACTGCTCTACTAAAAGAGACTCACTCTACTATCATTTCTTCTTCATTGGCTATACCTGTTTTATCTAGTTTAAAATTGTAGTTTTGACCTATGGCCTTATACAAGAGAACCCCATCTTTACAAACCTTCTATACATTCCCTCTTGTCTTCTGTATTTATTGAATATTTTTAGTCTGTATGCTGCTTTGGCCAGTATCACAGATGAAGCAGGTTAGAAATTTAAAGTTATAAATGGGGGGGGGGGGGGGGCAGTAAATGATACGGCTTTTGGATACCTTTTGTTTCTTAAATGAATTAATGTAAAAACTATGTTGTTTACTCCAGTTCCCTTTGTCAAATGTTACATTAAAAAAAAAAAAAAGATTAGAAACCATTCAGTGTGATGTATGAAACAATGGGAAAATCGACTGGGTTGGAAGACTTTTTTTTTTCATGCTACTTTATTGGGTGATCTCACTTAAAAATGTCTGGAAGATGCTCCTGAGGAACATAATGGTTAAGCATATAATGTCTTTGCACCTGACATGGGCATTTTCTGGGATCTGTTTGAATTGGCCGCAGCACTTTTAGGTCTCTCTTGACTTATGGAGGAGAAAGGTCACTCGTCTGAAGAATCTAAAACCAGGAAGAAAGAAAAGTGAAGGGTTTTATTCCTAGATGGGAAATAGTTGCCAAGCAGTGCTGCAAAGCCTTTCTGAGGCAGTAGTCCTAGGGAGATGGCATTGCTAATGGATATGCCTTTATTGCTAAATAAGGGTTTCATGTTGGCCAATACATTCCAGAACTGCAGAAATTAGAACGTCTTCAGTTGTAACATGTCAAATCCCCCTTCCTTTTTGCCTTTTCAGTGTTTAAAGATGCACAAAATGAGTTAGCCAAGTTCAGTTTCATTTGCTTGACCTGGCTGGGCTGTTTACAGTCTGCCCCCTCTTCTCAGAGAAAGGAATTCAGCTGCCACTCAACAGTGACCTCTTGTGGACTGTGTCAGGTTGCAGATATCCCCACTTCAGCTGTGGTGGCTGTGCTGGTAACATGGGGGTAAACACTAATGAAGGTTTATGAGAGGCCAACTTAAAACAGCTGGAAACCCAAAATAGAGGAGAGAAAATAAGGAAATGAACTTTTATGTGCTCCTGTTCTTTTTTAAATCTTTATTCATTTTAAAGCTAAAAATAAGTGCAACATATTATACAGACATTTTACACTTTAACAGCACTTATATTTCATGACAAATACATATATCATCCCCCCCTTCTACATATCCAACAATTGCACTCAAATTAAAAGTATTTCCTTACCATGGACGTGTATGTTCAAAGAGCAAAATCAACAATCACTCCTTACAGTATCTTGTCAATGGCTCCCAAACATCCTTAAATTTCCTACAATGTCCCTACTGTATGGCAATCATATGTTCCATTTTAAAAATGTGGCATAAAGATTCCCACCAGAAATTATAATTTAACCGATTCCAGTTTTTCCAGTTCTTCAAAATGAGTTGTATGGCAACTCCCATCATAATAAAGAGGTTTATTATTATGGGAAAATATTGGGCTTTTAGCCCTCATTAATGTGCCAAATATCACGGTATCGCACGTCAATGCCACTGGATTTTCCAAAATTTTATTCACTTGACCCCAAATGGATCTCCAAAATTTAAGTATCAAGAGACAATAGAACAGTAGATGATCCAATGTCCCTACATTGAGATGACAGTGCCAGCATCTGTTAGATTGAGAACTATCCAATTTCTGTAAACAAACAGAGGTCCAAAAAGATCTATGTAACAAGAAAAACCATGTTTGTCTCATAGATGCAGACACCGTACATCTCATCCTCCAAGTCCAAATTCGTGGCCATTGAGACACAGAAATCTGCTGCTTTATCTCAATGCTCCAAATGTCACGAAGACCAGTCTTTGGTTTCTTATTCAAAAATTCAGATATTAATTTGTACCACTGGGCGGCCTGATGCACTAGGAAATCTGTCTGGAAGCATAGGACCAGCAAACTATACTGATTTTTAAGATTTCGCCAATCAGAGAATCCCTTCTGAAAGGCTTGCTTCAACTGCAACCACTTATAATTTTGAGACTTAGCAATACCAAATGTTTGTTGCAGTCATGAAAAGTCAAGCAGCTTTCCCTCTGATACTATATCATCCAGAGTACGTATGCCCGCCTGCATCCAATGCTTCTAGAGAACCTTAAACCCGCCAATTTGAATCTTGGAGTTCAACCACAGGGACTGGCACGTGGATTTATGAATCAGAATAGGTGTTAAATTATTAATACATTTTAATGTATGCAAAGTGTCTAATAAAATTCTATTGTCCTTATACATCCTAGGTAAACCCCGCGAATACTGAGGAGAAGTGTACATCCATTGCCTGCCAATCCTCCTTCCACGGCTCCATGTATGACTCATTATCCTCCAACTTATTTCATTTGACAACTCTCTTATTAAGCCACTAGTTTATATAAACCTTTAGCTCTTCACCCTTCAAGGGCTAATACCTCTTTCATTTCTCATATATCTCCTGGTGACTTTCATTTTGCTATCCCTCTACTTCCTACGAAATCTTATACCTTTAGTTATTATGCAAAGCGTAAGCAACAGATCTTAAAGCTGCTCAGATCAAAACTCCACCAACCTCTGATGCAATGTGGTCACAACCTATAACTCAACTTATAACAAAGATAAAAAACAGTTTTAGTTTATGAAGTCATCGGCTTCCTCTGCTGATCAAAAACTCTTTCAATTTTTCCGGGTCTTCAAACTGATTTGTTTTGTTTTCAATGTAACCCGCATTATAGCCATATAAAAAAGGCCATATTTAGCACCTAGCTCTCTCAGCTTAGGTCTCATTTATTAGCTGTAGCTCTAACAAAATCCGGGACAATTAATAATTTTGAATCCTTATATTTTAAGTCTCTGTTTGCTTTGGCCAGCCTCAGGATTTCAAGAGCCTGCTGAAATCGCAACATTCTAACGATCAACGGTCGTGGGCCCCCCTGGCCATTTGCATTTGCTGGAATTCTATGTGCCTGCTCAATTTCCAACGGAAATTTATGGCTTAAGGGGACCAACTTTGGTAATATCCCTTCCAAAAAAGTGACCGCATCTTCCCCTTCCAATCCCTCCGCAAGTCCTAATACAAAACCTTTCTGGATAGAACTTTTATGTACCAAGCAAACAAACAACAACACTGACTAGACAACTACATTAATGGAGCTAGACTGACCTACGATGCTTTTAGAAAAGTCATAAAAACTGCCTTATTCGACAGATATATCACCTAAACAGTAACTACACCAAACACTAAATTCAATTTCTATTATTTCTAATATGTCCACTCCTGCGTATAAGTCTGAAATTCTTAACAAGCTGTATATTGTAATTCATTGCTTTTTAAGATTCTACATACTGTAATCCACTGACTATGCATATTGTAACTTGCTGATTGTCCAGCTCTCTTCAATGTGAACCGCCTAGAAGTCACACGATTATGGCGGTATAGAAGAATAAAGTTATTATTATTAGTATCCGTACATTGTTTCTTCTGGGCCGATTTTCAAAATCTTCAATCTGCTTTACCAGACCTTGCACTATGTGGTGATCCTTATGGCACTGCTTCAAGCCCATCTCCGTTTTTTCAACCCGACTTTCAAGTTGTGCTACAAGGCTATTTTCCAGCTCCATCCGCTTGGCTAAATTAACCACTTCCTCCTTTACTTCTGCCAATTTCCCCTCGTTGTCCAGCTGCAATTGCTTGATGTTTCGGAGCTCGATTATCAGGTCCGTGTTATCTGAGGCGTTTTCTACAGCCTCTTTAGGAAGCGGAACTTTTGAGGGTGTCGGCGGGTCCAACTTCAATCGCTTTGCTTTACCTCCCGAAAATGCCGCCTCTATTTTGGATTGTCGGGTAGAAGTCATCCTGCCATGTAAATCATTTTTTTTTCTTCTTCTGAGGAAGGAACCAACTAATGACAAAAAAGTACACCGAAGGACACCTGGAGTTGAGGAGCGAAACGATTACATATCCATCACGGTGATCTGCCAAGCCACGCCCAATGTGCTCCTGTTCTAATAAATGTATGTATTGCAGACCTTTTAGATTTCCACCAGACTTTTGATTCTCTCAAATAAAGAGGACTCTAGAAGGTTTCCCTCAACTTCAGCCATTCTTGAAATTATATTTACAGTCAGTCTGAGTAGAGTCATCTTCCTTTTGGTGGGTGAGAATTTATGCTTAGGAGGAGGATAGCAGGAGTTCAGTCCTCTGAATGTCTGGGACTGCAGTGAGCAGTCCCTAACCTGTCCCCCACCTTGCATCTAAAGTGCATTAAGTACTTAGTGCAGCTCTGCAGATCTATATCTGCTTCAGATCCAAATGCAGGCTGCACCCGATGTATAGTGATATTGACTTTAGGGGCAGAGACTCTGCTGGGGTGCAGTAATTATGCCTTGGGAAGGGAAGCAGTAGTACATGGCCTGCTGACATGGAAATGGCAGGCTTTCAGGACAACAGTCTTGTTCTTTCTTAGAAATGGGGCTGAAAGATAACATCTGCTGTTGGGATTCTCTATCGTTTATTACCTGTGGGCTGCACTTTGGGATGCTGCAGGGTGAGCTTTCTGCTCCTCCTCCTTGCATGCTCTAGTTTTCTTTATAAATTGTACATTTGACAGGTCTTAGCTGGAAGGTTTTTTTTTTCTTTCTGCTGTGACTCCTAATGAACACCCAGAGGATGGACAAGGGGGGACTGGTGTTTGTGGAGGGGAGTCCTAGTGCTATGGTGATTGCTAGGAAACCTAGAATCTGAGATTAACATGCAGAAGCTCTAAATGGGGAATGAAAGACTATGAACTCTGGTCAAAGAAGATTACGTTCAACAATGAAAGCATTTGGCAGCCATTGCATTTGTAATTAACTCTGCTGTATGATGAATATTGCCATTGTTGGAAATTTGAGCAGGTTTAGATAAGTTCTGTGCTTTTCCAGTGTTCCTCATGAATGAGCCTTTTCCAGGCATTTAACACCATCATTCGATTAAAGAAACTATATTTATCCGGCATCTATCAATCCCCATGGATGCTGGTTAACTGAGAGTCTACTGTATTTATACCCTTGGCAGAATTTGTAAGATGTGTACCATTTGTGGAAAATGAGTGATCCTGCAAAACACTGTAATTTAATTTAGGAATATTGGTCAGGTGAAGCTATCTGTCTATCACAGAATTGTGTGTCCTTCAATAATCATAATAACTGAAAATACATAACATAACTTTATTTTTGTATACCGCCACAATCAAAAGAATTCTAGGTGGTTTACACAAAAGAATAAAACTGGACAATCAGCGAAGTACAAAATTTTAAAATTAGAATACAGCATATTGACTAAAAAAGGATGAAAATTTAAATTTATACAGTAAAATTATTATGTTAAGGAATAAAAACATCAAGTTACGAGAGAGATTTATCAAATAATACTGTCTTAATTTCTTTTCGGAAGGCGCCGTAAGATAACAAGGCTCTGCTGATATAGTTACCCATCCAGGATTGTTTACTTGCTTGAAGGACCTAACTTTACAACCTTACAAATGTTTGGGCTGATAATATACTCTCAAGTTGACACACACAGGTTGAGATGGCAATGAAAGGTAAGTATCCACCACACCTGTGCCTTATGTGATTGTAGTTGTGTATAAATAGTCAATGAGTTTGTTTAGCTCTTGAGAAACACTGACTTTGCTGATTACTGAAGCAAGAGGGAAGCAAGAGAACCGTCAAAGGATCTGTGAGCAAAAGTAGTTCAACTTTATGTCAGGAGAAGGATATAAAAAGATAATCCAAAAATTTCAAAATACTAATCAATAATGTCCAAACTCTGATTAAGAAGTGGAAAATGATGGGTTCTGTTAATGCTAAGCTGTGGTCAGAAAGATGCCAAGAAACTTTGTAGGGAGTCCATGTGGCAGCAAAGAAATCCTGAATAGTGAGTCCGCGAAGCGCAAGTGCATAGTAGCAGCAGAGCCCAAGAGAAGTCAGTCTGAGGTCCTCTAGGGGTCCATGGGGGTCTCCTTTTCAGTGGTTTACCCCATATTTTGTTAATCTCCTATTTGATGGGGCTAGGGTGCTCTGCGCTGCCTGTGAGTGCACCAGCCTTGGACTGGAGAGAGATTCCGCTCTAGGAGACCTCCTTGCCACTAAGGAACCTGATGCCCAGCCTGAGTGACCTGGGAGGATTGGAGATTGGACTCCATGCCTTTACTGTCCCAGAGTGCAGTTTCTTGCCTGGAGGACTCTGGTTCCCTTTCAGGAACCGGAGGTCAGGAGGCAATAGTCCCGCTTGACAAGGGAGATGATTCCTAGGTGTGGTGGCTTTTTAAAATCAGCTACCATGCCTCACATTATTACAGATGCGCTCAGGAAATTGAAGCTGGAACCACAACAACTGTCGACCTCTCAGTGTATAGTCATAAGTGGTACAAATGCTCAAACTACCATATTTTTCGCTCCATAAGATGCACTTTTTCCACCCCCAAAAAGGGGGTGGAAATAAGGGTGCGTCTTATGGAGCGAATACTCCCCCCCTCCCCCAGAGGTACCTTTATTTTAGTCCTCTTTGAGCGCTCCTGCCTGTCTCTCTCGCCGGACAGCTCTTCTTCGGTTTGGGGCCAGGCAGAGCAGTGCAGAAGGCAGGTGTGTGCTGTTCGTGTTCCTGCCTGATTTGGTGCTGCTCCCCGATTGGCTGCAGTCAGTTCTCGTGACTCGCGTTGGGGGGATTGCAGTGTTTTGAGCTGTCAAACCGTACTTTCCTCTCTGTACCTAAGCCAATCAGTGCTCAGGCGCGGGCTAGAAAATAAGATTACAACAGCTTAGACCTTGCCAGAAAAATTTACCTGCAAATGTACTACAACGAGGTTAGGGAATTACCCGGAGTGCTCATTTTAATATTAATGGCTTTGTTGTACTACATTTGCATGGCAGAGTCTGAGGCAGCTAGGAAGCTCGAAAAAGAACACAGTGAAACATTCTGATAATCAGCTGATAAAATACTGACCTGCTAAATTGGCTGGAGCAGGTTTGGTGACCGCGTTAAAGGCTCATTAAGTTTTGAGAATCTTCCTCTTAGTATGGTTTTGTTTTAGACTTAAATGATGTTGATAGCGATGTTGCCTCTTATTAAAACCCAACTGCTAGATTCAGCAAATGCCTTCCAGTATACGAGACACAAAGCTGCCTGTCCTTAGACAAGGCATATCTGGCTCTGGGGATTGCTGTATATAATGTGGCTCAGGACCAGCTACCACCAAGAGACAATTATTTACACTTTCTTTTAAATGCATAATTATCTGGTAGAGGTGAACAAAATGGTTCTAGAAAGCTCTGTTTGGAATGTTGCTTGTTTTAATAGGTATCTTGGGATCTACCGTATTTTCACGCATATAACGCGCGCGTTATACGCGTTTTTACCTACCGCGCATACCCCTCGCGCGTTATATGCGTGAGCGCGGTATACAAAAGTTTTAAAACATAGTTCCCACCCCGCCCGATTCACCCCCCCCAGCAGGACCACTCGCACCCCCACCCCGAACGACCACTCGCACGCGCTCCCACCCGCACCCGCATCCACGATCGGAGCAAGAGGGAGCCCAAGCCCTCTTGCCCGGCCGACTCCCCGACGTCCGATACATCCCCCCCCCCGGCAGGACCACTCGCACCCCCCCCCCCCAACGACCGCTCGCACGCGCTCCCACCCGCACCCGCATCCACGATCGGAGCAAGAGGGAGCCCAAGCCCTCTTGCCCGGCCGACTCCCCGACCTCCGATACATCCCCCCCCCCCGGCAGGACCACTCGCACCCCCACCCCGAAGGACCGCCGACTTCCCGACAATATCGGGCCAGAAGGGAGCCCAAACCCTCCTGGCCACGGCGACCCCCTAACCCCACCCCACACTACATTACGGGCAGGAGGGATCCCAGGCCCTCCTGCCCTCGACGCAAACCCCCCTCCCCCCCAACGACCGTCCCCCCCCCAAGAACCTCCGACCGCCCCCCAGCCGACCCGCGATCCCCCTGGCGCCCCCCACGGCCCCCCCCACCCCCCTTCCCCGTACCTTTGGTAGTTGGCCGGACAGACGGGAGCCAAACCCGCCTGTCCGGCAGGCAGCCAACGAAGGAATGAGGCCGGATTGGCCCATCCATCCTAAAGCTCCGCCTACTGGTGGGGCCTAAGGCGCGTGGGCCAATCAGAATAGGCCCTGGAGCCTTAGGTCCCACCTGGGGGCGCGGCCTGAGGCACATGGGCCCAACCCGACCATGTGCCTCAGGCCGCGCCCCCAGGTGGGACCTAAGGCTCCAGGGCCTATTCTGATTGGCCCACGCGCCTTAGGCCCCACCAGTAGGCGGAGCTTTAGGATGGATGGGCCAATCCGGCCTCATTCCTTCGTTGGCTGCCTGCCGGACAGGCGGGTTTGGCTCCCGTCTGTCCGGCCAACTACCAAAGGTACGGGGAAGGGGGGTGGGGGGGTCGCCAGGGGGGTCGCGGGTCGGCTGGGGGGGCGGTCGGAGGTTCTTGGGGGGGGGGGGCGGTCGTTGGGGGGGGGGGGGGTTTGCGTCGAGGGCAGGAGGGCCTGGGATCCCTCCTGCCCGTAATGTAGTGCGGGGTGGGGTTAGGGGGTCGCCGTGGCCAGGAGGGTTTGGGCTCCCTTCTGGCCCAACTACCAAAGGTACGGGGAAGGGGGGTGGGGGGGTCGTGGGGGTCGCCAGGGTGGTTGCGGGTCGGCTGGGGGGGCGGTCGTTGGGGGGAGGGGGGTTTGCGTCGAGGGCAGGAGGGCCTGGGATCCCTCCTGCCCGTAATGTAGTGCGGGGTGGGGTTAGGGGGTCGCCGTGGCCAGGAGGGTTTGGGCTCCCTCCTGGCCCGATATTGTTGGGGAATCGGCGGTCCTTCGGGGGGAGGGGTGTATCGGACGTCGGGGGGGGGGGCATCAGGCTTTCAGGATGGGGACAGACCTTCAAGGGGGGACAGTGCACGGAAGTCAGGGGGGGTGAACGGAGAGTCGGGACAGCGCACGGAAAGTCAGGGTGGGCGAAAGGAGCGTCGGGCAGCATGCGCGGTATACCCGTGAGCGCGGTATACCAAAGTTTTTGTGCATATCAGCGTGATTTCTGCGCGCTATACCCGTGTGCGCGTTTTATACGGGTGCGCGTTATTTGCGTGAAAATACGGTACTGTTCGATTGTGTTGGGCATTCCAATTTGGGATCAAAGCCACAAGTTCCCTTGGGATTCATCAAAGAAAAGGCTGAAGCCTGAAGAAGAGTGGTTGCATATGAATAAGTGGGGTTCAAATATTGCCTCCATAACAAGGCGCTTGGGAAAACTTGCTCAGCTCAGTCTGACACAAAACAACTCTAGTATCATTGTGCTACAAAACCTGCAGGTTTTGAAAAGATCAATGCAAAAATAGTAGAGGGCCATTATTCCTCCATTTTGGAGGACATATTAAGGACAAGGTGGGCAGGGATATGGAGGTGTCACCTCTGGGTCTTGGGTGGTTTGGGCCATGACTTCATGAAACCACATGCATTGTTTCAAGATAATGTACCCTTTGAGTTCCATAAGGAGGCTCTTGATGGAATAGTGGTACTGAGATGAGCACTAGTAGTATGTTTGAGAGATGGAGATAATCTCTAACATATCCAGGTATAGAGCTATGTTCCTTATGGGCAAAATTAACCCATTGGAGATGTTGCTCTGGAAGAAATATGTAATCCTCTTAGCCCGGGAACTACAGTAGTGTGCAAAAGTCTGGAACCACTTGTGAATTTTGCATTCAGAACATAAGAATTGCCGCTGCTGGGTCAGACCAGTGGTCCATCGCGCCCAACAGTCCGCTCACGTGGCGGCCCCCCAGGTCAAAGACCAGTGCCCTAACCAAGACCAGCCTCACCTGCGTACATTCTGGTTCAGCAGAAACCTATCTAGCCTTGTCTTGAATCCCTGGAGGGGATAACAGGCTCCGGAAGAGCATTCCAGTTTTCTACCACTCTCTGGATGAAGAAGAACTTCCTTATGTTTGTACTGAATCTATCCCCTTTTAACTTTAGAGAGTGCCTTCTCGTTCTCCCCACCTTGGAGAAAGTGAACAACCTGTCCTTATCTACTAAGTCTATTCCCTTCATTATCTTGAATGTCTCGATCATGTCTCCTCTGTCTTTTCTTTTCAAGGGAGAAGAGGCCCAGTTTCTTTAATCTCTCATTGTACGGCAACTCCTCCAGCCCCTTAACCATTTTAGTTGCTCTTCTCTGGACCCTTTCAAGTAGTACTTTGTCTTTCAACTTTCTGACTTTTTTATTTAAATTTTTTGTTGACCCAATAGATTTGTCTGTGTACCACATTATAAGGATACATTTGGCTATTAGAATGAACTTTTTATTTTAGCTTGGCCTTAAATTTTTGAGTTTTTGTTAAAATTGCCATGTTAATCGTTTTTCTGCGTAAATCAAGTAATATACATATGAGCACCATCTACCCATCATATTCATGCAGGTGGCCTTGAAAAGGTTGTTTTGTATGTCAGTAATGGCACACAAAGAAAACAGAGAAGATGACCTATGGTGCTCAAATCTTTATTTAGTGGGCCACCCTCTGTTCTTGATCCACCTGTCCACGTGTTAGCATTGAGTGGACCAATCTGACCAGTTCCAGGCTGCAATAAGTGTCTGAGTTCACGTTTTGATGTTAGATGTCTCTTGGATATCTCCCAGGCTACATTGTGCCACAAGTTCTCGATCTGATTCAGATCCGGAGATTGGGCAGGCCCGTTGATTGACTCGATGTTCTGATGCTTCTGGTTGATTGCCTGTGTTGTCATCAGGAACTGGCCTGGCTGAGCTGAGCTGATGGCACCTTGCATGTTTACAGTATTGTGATGTACTTGGTCCCATTGACAATTCCATTGACTATGTGCAGACGTTCAATGCCACTGTGATCTTAAAGTTGATTCTAATAGCCAAATGTATCCTTTATAATGTGGTATACAGACAAATCTACTGAGTCACTGTACTTTAAAAAAACTTTTTTTGGATTTACCTAACCTGAAGTGGAGTTGCAGTCATTTCCCTGCCCCAGAGGACCTACGATCTCTGAAATACTCGAGGCAGGAGGGTGAAATGAGTTTCTGAATGTCACGAAGAACCCTGGCTCTCAATCTTAGCTTGCTGGGCCAGTCCACCAATTTAAAATCCTGACCTGGCATTTTCTATTTAGAGATGCATTTAATGTTTAAATAATTCATTTCTAACAATCCCAATCCCAATCCCATTCCTCATGTTTTTCCCTTATTTGGTTTTTCTTTTCTTCCCAATTATGAAAAATATCAATATTGTAACTGTCTTCTCTTCCTTTCCTTCCCTTATGTATCTGAGTCTGTTTGTTTTGTCAGTTTGTTTTTAACCCCTTTTAAAATTGTATAATTAACTCTTGATCTATCTTATATTTTAATGTTACTCGCTTAGTATGTAATAAGCGATTTATCAAATTTTAATAAACTTGAAACTTGCTGTGAAGAAGTACATATTGGTTACAGCTGTTTGAAAATACTGCAGCTGAGGTAGGTCTTAAGGAAAAAGATGTGATAAAGCCACTGGCTACCACAAGAACTACTTCATCCCTATGAACCAAGTTGACTACTCCCTAACTATTCTATAATTCCTCTGGAAATGGCCAGATAGATCCTTTTTGTAATCCGCCTTGAACCGCAAGGTAATGGCAGAATAGAAATCACTAATGTAATGTAATGATCTAAGAATCTGGTATCTGATAAAATGTTTAAGTGGATTCAAGTTACAAGTTCTTTGTTTTCAGTAAGTTTTGAGATTAGCTATTTCATTCTGTTGAATATCTGAAATTGATTTCCACTAGAAGGCGGAGACACAGTGGAATGAATGGAGATCATTTAAATAAAGCTGGCATTTAGGAAGAAACTGAAAACTTGGCTTTTTTAGTGTTAACCAACAGGTTGTTACTGTAGGTGAGGAGTGGCCTAGTGGTAGATCTGTTTCCTCTGCACCCAGATCGAATCCCAGCGCTGCTCCTTGTGATCCGGGGCAAGTCACTTAATCCTTCATTGTCCACCACTTTGACTATGTAACCTCAAAAGGCGGTTTACAAGTGCCATTCTCTTTCCCCCTTAACCCGTTTGCCCTTTATCCCCTCCTATCAGCAGATGGAAGTAGAGAAAACTCCCTGGAGCAATCCAGTATTTTTCTCTACCTTCCCAGTAGGTGGTAGGTTGACTGTTGGTGCTCCTGTCCTTGGCCAAGCTCCCCGTGCAGGCTACAGCCGCGCAGCATGGTTAAGTCTAATGGCTGTTCCCAGGTTCACAACCTGATCGAGCATGGAGCTTGGCTCTGAAGTATCTAGTCATACTAGTGGGTTTTGGGTCCCCCATCCCCCCCCTCTTGCCCGGTCACCGTGTTTGAGTGTATTCCTAGCTGGAATCTGGTAGGGTTTGTAATGGACAAGAGTTGCAGTGTATATTTTATCTCTGGTAACTATTTTTTGTTTTTATAAATTTTAACATTGGTGCTTTTTCTTTTGTTTACTTTCATACTGTTGTGCACTGTTCAGATTCCAGTAAGATATGAAGCGGGTGTTAAATCTTTAATTAAATTAAGCTAGATATTTGTGTATGCAAATATAATGCAGTATTTTTCCTCTAAAACCAATATGCCAATAATTTGCAGAACATAAAATGAATCTGAAAGGCATGGGTGTAGTTTTTTCATTGGGGAAGGGTGTGTTTGACATATTAGCATATCATTTGTATACATCTCGTACATATTTATTATGGTCCTTAAAAAACACAAACAGAATAGGAAGCCAGTATTTCAAAACAGTGAAGGTTATATAACATTTTTTTGTAAAACTGAAAATTAGCTCCCTGTCACATGAACTTGCAAGGGGAGAGCACACTTCCTGTCTGACACCATGACCTTTTCTCCTCTGAAGCCCATCTTTCTCCCTTCCTCCTTAGAAATACACAGGATCTAGATGTAGGAATGCAGTATTGGGGAGCCAATATGGCTCACAGTGATTGATTAATTCTAGACCTTCGCTCGTACAAAATAAGGACCCTAAAAAACAAGCAGACAAAACCAGAAGTGGAGACCTCCTTCCCCTCCGCCACACTCCATAAGCAGTGCAATTCTGATTTTAAAAAAATGCAGTTTCTCTTGTATTCAGCCAAAATACAAAAAAACTATAAGATGTACTTTTCTCAAAATTGAAAAATTCCTATCATTGACAAATAACGAAATAAAAAGAATTTATTTGTCTACCAGTTCTGGTTCAGGTACAACATAAGGTAATTTCTGTGATCCATCAAACACCATAATACTTTTGGCAAGTTGTGGGGCTTTATAAGCCAAATAGATCTTTACGATCTGAAAATCAAAGGTTATTAAACCCAATAGTGCAGGGAAATTATGCAGACACTAAAGCAATGCCATTCTGTATTGCTGGTGTTAAGATGTGGAACGCCTTGGTGGACCAATCACGACTATGGGCTCCTTTTACAAAGCTGCGCTAGGGCCTTAACACGCAGAATAGTGCGCTAGCCACTACCGCCTCCTTTTGAGCAGGCGGTAGATTTTCAGCTAGCACGCGCTAATCCGGTGCGTGCATTAAAAACACTAGGGCACCTTTGTAAAAGGAGCCCTATGTGTAAATTGGCTTCAATTTAAGAAACAGTTAAAAACTCAGTTGTTGCATTTGTGTGATTTCTTAGCTGTCACTTGAACAGAAGAAACCATTTACTTATGGAGATTTTAAGATTTTAGTTTGTCTGATGTTTTTATCGATGTAAACTGTTTAGTCTTTTCTTTAAATGGTATAGAAAAGTTTTAAATAAAATGGGTTGGTCAACTTTTTGTGTTTGATCTTCTGCTAAATTTTTCCCAGTTTGCCTTTCCATGTTTTTCTCTTCTCTTGGCCTTCCCTTCCTTTTCTGTATCCATTTGGCACTGATCCTTTTTTTTTCTTTTCCCACTTACCTCTGCTTCACTATCCACGTATATATGATTTTAACCCTCATTCTCACTCTCAACCTCTAGTCTCTTATCTTCCCATCTCTCTCATTCCCTCTTCAGCAGTGCTATTGTCTCTTCCCAAATTTCCTATTTCCCTCCTCAGTCCCCCATTTCCATCTTTTGTACTCATCTATTCTGCCTCTCAGCCCCATTTCCATCCCTGTCTCTCCTTCCTCCTCTTGCTTCCTAGCCATTCTTCTCTGTCTCATACCTTATTTCCTCCCTTCCTCCCATATCCTCCCCAACATCCCCATCCTTTTCAATGTCTCATCCTCTCTCTTCATTCTTCAGGTCATTCACACTCTCTCAGTCAATCCTCTTGCTTCATCCCTGTTTTCTTACCCTCACTCATTCTCCCAATCCATCAACATACCTCCCATACACACTAATTGCCAGGTACTCATTATACCCTTGAAATTCCCAGTCCATCTCTTCTAGCCATAATTTTCTGCTCTGCTTCCCAACACACTCCCATTCCACCATCTGTTTTGTTCCCTTTATCCCCTTCAGTCCCATTCATATTCTGCTGTTTCCGTTTTTCCCCATCCCATTCATCTTCTGTACTGCCTCCCCCCAGTTCCATTATCCTGCCCATTTTATATTTGTCATTCTATGTTCTTATCTGTTCTGCACTTTTTTCTGTGTCCCAGCTTCTCCCCCCTTCTTCCCTGTCTCCTGCACTTCTATCTTGTAGCCAGCATGTTCCCATCTCTCACCTGCCCCCTCTCCGTGATATAGCATTTCTCTCGCTCTCAAAACTCTTAGTTGTGCCACAGACTGCATATTCATTACTTTATACCATCTTTTTCACCCCCTTTTTAGGTCCAGTGTCTTTCCTATTCTCTCTTCCCCATGTATCCATCTGATCTTTTTTCTCTCCTCTATTCTCCTAATCCCATCCTGCATTTCTTTCCTTGCAAATCCAGTGTTTCTCTCCTCCCCCCCCCCCCCATGATCTAGTATCTCCCTCCTTTCTTTTCTTCTCCCCCCTTTGAAGTCTTGCATATCTCTCCTTTCTTCCTCTCTCACTACCCCGTGATTTGGTGGTTCTTTCTCCCTTATCCCTTCCCCCAATCAGGTGCTACATTTCTTTTCTCCAACCCCTCTTCTTGGCAGAAAACCTGTCTCTCCTTTCTCCCTCCCTGCATACTTCAGTGTTCATACTGTTAGCAGTGTCATTCAAGTAAACCCACTGTCTTCTGCAGCCCCAGAAGCTTTCTTGCTGCTTCAGCTTCTTGACCCCGCATTAGCAGGACATTGTGGCAGAAGGAAAGCTTCTGAGGCTGCTGAAGGCAATGGGTTTACTTGATTGATGCTGCTTCCAGCCTGAAGATAAAGCATGCAGGAAAGGACGGAGACAGGCATCTGTTGGTGTTTTGTTTTGGGTTTTTTTTTTTTTTGGGGGGGGGGGCAATGCTCCCTGCCCCTCACCTCCTCCCAAACTACTGCCATGCTGAAAAGTAAATGTGTGACTTGAAATTTTCAAGTACAGTGTTTGACCTGTGCTCTCCTTTTCCTCTTTAGATGAAGACTGTTAGCGTTGCCTTAGTTTTATGCCTAAATGTTGGCGTGGACCCTCCAGATGTGGTGAAGACAAGTCCCTGTGCCCGCTTGGAGTGCTGGATAGGTAAGTGTGTGTATGCCTGTGTACTTGGGACTGTTGTCTTACTGGCCAGCATTTTCCTTCTGCACCTTTTTGGCTTAATTGGAATTGGCTTTTCATGGGCTACTGTATGTCACCATAAGCCTTCAACTGCATCTATCCAATTACTACAAGCTAGTTCTTGGCAGACACAGCCCCTCCCTCTGGTGACTTGTGTGAATCCCAGATCGGACAGTGGAGCGCCAGTGACTTCTGGGTAGTCTGTGAAATTGAAGTCTTATAATGGCTAGTAGTTTGTTGAGGACAGACATAGGGGAGGAGGGGTTCTGTAGACTAGGATGATTGTGATTTTTTTTTTGTCATGGCCTATTGAGAAAATGTGGCATTCTAGGTGGTTTGAACAAAACAAGTCATAGCCTATAAGAGCTGCAATGTTTTCCCTGATCAATATTCCATTCCATTAGTGATTTCTATTCCGCCATTACCTTGCTGTTCAAGGCGGATTGCATAAGAATTGTCATGATATTTAGAAGTACATAAGGAATAGTCTGGACATTTTCTAATTTGCTAAGGAGTAGATAGTATTGCAGGTGAAGCTTGGGACAGATCTGGTTGTGATATATTGGTTTTATGTATTTTTTTGAAGAGTAGAGTTTTTGTTTCTTTTCTGAAGGTTTTGTAGTCTGTGGTCGAAGTCAGCAGATTGGTGAGTTGTCGGTCCAGTTTCGCTGCTCTGGTGGCCAGTAGGTTGTCATATAGTTTTCTTCGTTTGACATTTTTGCTTGGCGGGTGTGTGAATAGTGAGTGGGTTCTCCTGTGTCTGGTGGAGGTGGATTGAGTTAGTCGGTTGTTCCAGTATGTTGGGCTATCTCCGTTTATAGCTTTAAATAGTAGGAAGTGGAATTTAAAGTGCACTGTGGCTTGTATTGGGAGCCAGTGTGAGTCCTCAGTGATATGTCCTCTGGAAAGCAGTTTAATACATTGGGGGGGGGGGGGGGGCAGGGAATAGGAGGATAGAATAGGTGTCGTAGTCCATTGGGCATTTTAAGCATAGTTGGTGTTCTAAGACCTCTGCAGATAATGAGGGGATCCTGCAGTTGATAGGCTTCCTTTTTTATTTTCCTGTCTTGCCTTTGGGCTGATTGATGGGTCCCTACCTTGCAGGAATGCTGGCTTTGCTGTTCTGTTTGTTTCCCTGGAACTCAAGGCCACTGAGAGCTCGATTTGCACTTCACGTAATAGGTGTCATTCCCATAATGTTTCCCTCTCCCCTTTTACAGGGAAATGACACATATCTTTAGCTCACCTTTTGTTTTATAGCCCAGCGTTAAGCACATTAAACAGTAATGTAAAAAAATTCTCATTGAAAATCAGATGCATGTCCTGTAGGTAGCTAAAGATGGATTAATATTTAAACAGTGGCCTAATGGAGCAGAATGCTTGAGTTTCCTGTTCAAGCAGCCCATAGTGGAAGCCATGTGTCGGAGCAAGCAAGATTCTCCAGCACCTGGGCATCCTGGGTCTTCTGGATGCTTGAGGTGCAGGACTGGCATGGACTAGTCCTCTTCTATATTAATAGAACAATGTCTGGGTATTGTTGCTTCTCTTCCTTCTGTGATCTCTTGTAATTTATGAAGGCTAATCTCTTTTTCCTTTTTCAGTTACACTTCTGTCCTACTTCATCCATATAACAACTCCTTGAGATAATCCCCCATCTCAAAGTTAAGGGATTATTATTATTTTTTTTTTTTTTGAAGTCTCACACCATCCAGTGATCACTGGATGTCAAATGATCTCCACTATAACATCAAACTCAGTCCCCATTCATAAGCAATAAGAGGAAGATCCTCAAAACCCACTGTGCCTTTAATGATGGTTACTAAACTGGTTCCAACCGATTTAGTGTGCAAGTATTCTACCAGCCAATTCCCTTTCCCTCCCACTGTCGAGCAACCCACCCGACACACACACACAGTGCACCCCCCCTACCCCCGGCATCAGCAGGGATGCTCCCTCTCACTGCCACAATGACCCCCTGCCCTCCCTGCCTTGTTCACAAAGGCTAGCCAGAGGGATACCTACTAGACAATGACACAGGAACAAATTTTTCCCTGTCCCCGCGAGAACTCATTTTCCTGTCCCATCCTGGTGAGTTCTTTTCCAGTCCATGCCCCATTCCTGCAAGCTTTGCCTTCATTTGCACAAGCCTCAAATACTTTAAAATCATAAGTGTTTGAAGCTTGTGTGGTTAAGGCAGAGCTTACAGGAATGGGACAGCGACAGAACTCACAAGGATGGGGCAAGAAAATTGAGTTCCTATGGGTATAGAGAAAAATTGTCCCTGTGTCATTCTCTTCCTCCAGCCAGCAGGCCTGCCTCTTCAAAACTATGGGCCTTCTTCTCCCCGGCACACCCTGGGATGCACCAGGGAGGGGCCTAAGGCTTTGATAGACTCCTCCCATAGGAGGGGCTTAAGCAACCAGTGTGGCCTGTATGGGTTTCATTACTAACTGCAGGAACAATTCTCCCTGTAAAGAATCCAAGATTCCCCTACTTCTAGGAGACCCTGCAATAGGGATATCCCAGTCAATATCGGGCATGCTAAATTAGTGGTTCCTCCCTTTCAAAGCTATATTTTGAATGTCTCTAAATCTCTGTCTACTTCTATATAGTAACATAGTAGATGATGGTAGTTAAAGACCCGAATGGTCCATCTAGTGTGCCCAACCTGATTCAATCTAAAAATTTTTTGGGGTTTTTTCTTCTACTTAGCTATTTCTGGGCAAGAATCCAAAGCTCTGCCCGGTACAGTTCTTAGGTTCCAACTACTGAAGTCTCCGTCAAAGCTCACTCCAGCCCATCTACACCCTCCCAGCCATTGAAGCCCTTCCCAGCCCATCCTCCCCAAACAGCCATATACAGACACAGACCGTGCAAGTCTGCCCAGTACTGGCCTTAGTTCTTCAATATTTACCATTATTTTCTGGTTCTAGATCCTCTGTGTTCATCCCACACTTTTTTGAACTCCGTCACTGTTTTCATCTCCACCACCTCTCTTGGGAGCGCATTCCAGGCATCCGCCACCCTCTCCGTAAAGAAGAATTTCCTTACATTGCTCTTGAGTCTACCACCCCTCAACCTAAAATCATGTCCTCTGGTTTTACCATTTTCTTTTCTCTGGAAAAGATTTTGTTCTACGTTAATACCTTTCAAGTATTTGAACGTCTGAATCATATCTCCCTTGTCCCTCCTTTCCTCTAAGATATACATATTCAGAGCGTCCAGTCTCTCCTTGTACGTCTTTTGTCACAAACCTTCTATCATTTTCATCGCCCTCCTCTGGACCGCTTCAAGCCTTTTTGTGTCCTTCACCAGATACAGTCTCCAAAACTGAACACAATACTCCAAGTGGGGCTCACCAATGATTTGTACAGGGGCATCAACACCTTTGTTCTTCTACTGGTTACACCTCTCTTTATACAGCCCAGCATCCTTCTGGCAGCAGCCACCGCCTTGTCGCACTGTTTTTTTCGCCTTTAGATCTTCGGACACTATCATCCTAAGGTCCCTCTCCCCGTAGTTCTGCCCTTTTTTTACCTAGTGTCCCGGTTGGTCTATATGTCTTTTGGTCTTAACTATTGTTTTAAAATTTTTAAACATTATGTTAAAATAAATGTTATTTTTTTTTCTATGTTGTAACTCGCTTAGTAAAAATTAAATTAAGCGACTCATCAAATTAAAATAAAACTTGAAACTTGATCAGCTTTTTACCCTCCAGCATATACGGTTCCTTCCTATTATTAATCCCCAAATGCATTACTCTGCATTTCTTTGCATTGAATTTTACTTGCCAGATTTTAGATCATTCCTGTAACTTTTGCAGATCCTTTTTCATATTTTCCACTCCCTCTTCGGTGTTTACTCTGTTACAAATCTTGGTATCATCTGCAAAAAGGCACACTTTTCCTTCTAACCCTTCAGCAATGTCACTCACAAACATATTGAACAGGATTGGCCCCAGCACCGAACCCTGAGGGACTCCACTAGTCACCTTTCCTTCCTTCGAGCGACTTCCATTAACCACCACCCTCTGGCGTCTGTCCGACAGCCAGTTTCTGACCCAGTTCACCACTTTGGGTCCTAACTTCAGCCCTTCAAGTTTGTTCAAGAGCCTCCTATGAGGAACCGTATCAAAGGCTTTGCTGAAATCTAAGTAAATTGCATCTAGCATATGTCCTCGATCCAGCTCTCTGGTCACCCAATCAAAAAATTCAATCGGGTTCGTTTGGCACGCTTTACTTTTAGTAAAGCCATATTGCCCCAAATCCTGTAACCCATTAGATTCTAGGAAGGTCACTATCCTCTCTTTCAGCAACACTTCACTTCACTGCATATCACACCCTCTTGACCTACAGTGCCTTTTCCTTACCCTGTAAGTGACTGCAATTCTGTTGCTTTAATATTATCTTGAACGTATAATGCCACTCTTTTCTTCCTTCCTTGTCCAGCCCAATATATCCCAGTCGTGGTGCTTCATGAACCACATCTGCGTGATCACCACTAAATCTAAAATAGCCTCTTCCACCATAGCCTATAGATCCAGAATCACACTTCCCATACTTAGGGCATTAGTATACACTGCTTTCCAGACCTTTCCTTTTTACCCGTTTCTGTAGAAGTATTTTAATGTTTCACTTACCTGGGGGCTTTGATCACCAGGCCCCAACAATTCAATAGGCAGACTATTGCTGAAGACCTTAACTTCTCAGTGCCCCTCATTCCTGCCCTGCAGCACATCTGGTTTCCACCACTGAGACCCTTGTGCTGTTCTGGCAATTAACATTTTTCCTGCATTGCAGGACCCCCTGCTTCCAGTACTGAGGGCTAGATTCTCAAAAATATGCATTAAAAATCAATGGACTGCTGTTGCAGCCGTTATTGTAGAAATTTTAAAAAGCGAGTCATAATCCAAAAAAGTTCATGCCAATGAAATTGGCAGAGAGTAGCAAAGATTCGCTACATTTGCATGTGCTCATCGCTGCTGATAGCGATGTGGGCACAAGCACAGAATAAATGTAAACCCCTCCCCCCCAGCAAATCGAGCCACTAAAGTCAAGCAACCCCCATCCGACACGCCCCCACCCAGCAGGAGAGATGCCCCTCTCACTGCCAAGCAACACCCCCTGGCAGCCGGAGAGATGCACAATCACCAATAACTGGAAAGATGCCCACTCCCGCCGCCAAGCAATGCCCCCCGACACCCCCACTCCCTGGCAGCAGAAGAGATGCCTACTCTGTCATGCTACCGCCATCAAGCGACCCCCTTCCCCACAGCAGAAGGAGAGATGCCTACTCCCTCCCCTTGCCATGCAACCCCCCCTAGTGCCTCTGGCAACCCCCTGCCCCCCTCCCCTTTACCTTGCTTACTATGGCTGGCTGGAGGGATGCCTACTCCTTCTGGCCAGCAGGCCTGCCTCTTCAAAATGGTGGGCCTTCCCTTCCCTGGTGCATCCTGGGATGCACTGGGGAGGAGCCTAAAGCTCTGATTGGCCCAGGTTGTTTAATTCTCCTCCTATGGGGGATGTTGGGGGGGTGTTGCTTGGCGGCAGGAGGGAGTGGGCATCTCTCCCGCTGCTGGGCGGGCGATGGGGGGGGGGAGATAGCGTTGCTTGGCGGCAGGAGGGAGTGGGCATCTCTCCTGCTGCATGGGGTGGGGGTGGGGGTGGCATGGTTAGCAGTATCGGGTTAATTTGCGATGCGGCAGGAGAGAGTGGGCATCCCTCCTGCCAATCTTCAATTTTTTAAAAAATTTTAATTACATGGGAGGGTTCTAAGTTGTCAAACATTACTTTCCTGTCAGTGCCTGAGCCCATCAGCGCTTAGGCACTGATCAGAAAGTAAGGCAACAGCTCAGAACTGTCTGCAGAATTTGGCTGCAAATGTGGCACAGTGAGGTTGGAGAATCACTTGGAGTGATCATTTGAATATTAATGACCTAGTTGTACTACATTTGCATGGCTAGAAAACTCGGAAAAGACCACGGTAAGCCATTTTGATAATCCGCTACTAAAATACTAAACTGGCTGGAACTGGTTTAGTGAACACATTAAAAGCAGATTTTAGTTTTGAGAATCTGCCTCTGAGACTTATGAAGCTCTGCCAGTGCACCTCATTCTTGCCCAGCAGCAGCTCAAATTTCTAGTCTTAATTTTGTTTTTCTTTTATTGTCTGATACAAGTCACTACAAGGATATGAGCATACATTCTTTGAGATAATTAAGGACTCTCATGGGTTGTTCTTGCCTCCTCTTTATTTCATTTTCAATGTTGTTGAACAGTCACCGGCATCTTTTTCCCATTGCGTATGTTGTAAGGTGGACATACTTACCTTGATTTAACGCCAGGTAGTGTGACTTACATCAATTGTAATTGATGATAACTTCAGCTTTCTCTGGTTTTCAGAGGTAGAAGGTGAATAATGAAATCATAGAATGATCTAAAAACTCTCTAAGCTCGTTTTGGAATGGGTTTGTGTTATCAGTATTATAAGCAGTTTTATCAGGCTCTCAATATTGTTTCCCTTCTAGATCCTCTTTCAATGGGTCCTCAGAAAGCCCTCGAAACAATTGGTGCAAACTTACAGAAGCAATATGAAAATTGGCAGCCCAGGGTAAGTGCGGCTTTTGCTTTGCATTTTCTTTTCTGTCTTTCTAGCCTCTGACCCTCATCTTTCTCATCTCCACAGTGTCCGTCCCCATCATCTCTTAAGAGTCTTCCATTGATTCACTAGCAACAAACCTTGACCTGTGAATCTATCTTGTGTCCTGCTTTTCTCATGCTGTTAAAGGCTGTTAAGTTGTGTGTGTGTTCTGCTGCACTTCCACTTGCTTATGGCTAGTTCAGTGCTCCCTGTTCAATCCCCACCTACTGCACTGCAGCCACCACAGGGGGAGATGATGGATATGGAGATATGATAGAGACGTTTCATTTGAAAGGAAACTGCAATGAGAGGGTATAGGATGAAGTTAAGAGGTGATAGGCTCAGGAGTAGTCTAAGGTGGTGGTAGATGCATGGAACAGTCTCCTGGAAGAGGTGGTGGAAACAGAGACTGTGTCTGAATTCAAGAGGGCCTGGGATAGGCAGGTGGGATCTGTCGGAGAGAGAAAGAGATAATGGTTACTTCAGATGGGCAGACTAAATGGGCCATTTGGCCTTTATCTGCCATCATGTTTTTATATGTTTCTATCTCCCTTGTGCTCGTAAAGCTCTTATCTCTCTGTCTGCTCTCCTTCCCTTCCTCCTTCCACCTTGTCCCCCAGCTCCTCTTTGCTGTCTGTACACTTTTAATATTTATTTTTTTCTTGTACAATTTTTTAGTTTTGGAAAAATGTTTGTAATATATTCTGCAGTTTCAGCTTGTTACAAAGAATTTCTCCTAACCCTCACCAAGCATCATAAAACTGTAACGAAGAGATGACTAATGCTGCAAGCTTGACAGCACTGATTTGAGTTCAGACAGCATAAGTGTGTAGAAGCCTGGTCATTAGCAGCTCTAGCTGCCTTTGCAGGTTGGGGTGGGTATGATTGATGGCTCAGGGATTGGAGCTTGTTATTATGGCAGCCCTGGTCCATGATAGCTCATAACTAGTCCTGCTGACCTCCATGATGGTTGTTGGTGATTCTGGACTATTTGTTTTGCACAGGACCAAATGTAGGCTGACACAAAGGCTTGACAGTCTGTCAGGCCCTAGATTGAAGACTAAGCTCTCCTTTCAGCATGGCATATGTTCTGTTCTTACTAGAACCGAAGCAGTTGGGATGGGAGGAGAGGGCTCCAAATGGGTCAGTTTTACGCCTACCATGACAGTAATGAACCTCAGCCTCTCAAATTTATTGCTAACTCTTGCTTCATGCCAGAGAGTTCATAAGATATAATGTGCATAGGCAGCCTGCCAAGTATGTTTAAATTCCTTTCGTCAGGTATGTGTTACCCATCAGTAGTTAACTATCGTTCTTCCCCAATTTCTTGCTTTTTGACTGCATTGTTTGGTACTTGAAGATCTTTTCTTTCTCCACTCAATGAACAGAATAATCACTTTTAGTTTGACAAACACTCCATTCCTGAAAGTGTAGGTAGTCAATCCCTTCTCGTGAGAATTCTTGTAGGAAGCATCATTAGCATGCTTTTGCTCCGCCTCCCATTTTTCTGGGCTGTCTTCCAATTCCTTGGTTGTCTCTCTACAAGTGAGATGGTAGGAGGCCGGTCTTTTCTGCTCGTATTTGTTTTTTTTGGACCGCTTGCAAGGCTTTTGGTGCTGCAGAGGATTCCACTCTTGGGACAGCTCTGGCTTCAGGAGAGCACAGACTCTGAGGTCAAGGGTCTGTTTCCAAGGGGCACACTGCTTTGCAGTGCAGCTACTTTTGCAGCCTGCACTACAAGTTCGGGGGCTCAGGGACCGTTCCCTTGGGAGCAAGGCTTGCCCAGGTTCATTCACAGTGGGCTTGAGTGCAGACTGAGTGGCTCTGTTGTAGTTTTTATAGGTTCAGGGCCAACTGCTTTCTTCCCCCCCCAATTTGCGTGATCTAGTGGGGGTTGAGGTCTCCGGCCAGTTTGTTGGACCCAAGAGGCAGTCTGTATTTTAGGCTTGTTGAGGCACAGGTTCTCCTTGTAAGCTGCTTGCAGCTTCCACACTTGAGCTCCCAGCTTTAGCGGTATCCCCAGAAGAAATCTGTAGAGCTGCCACTTGGTCTTCTCTCCATGCATTCACAAAGTCTTACAGGGTGGACGTGGTGGCCAAGCAGGACTCCGCCTTCGGATCTTCAGTTCTGACAGCAGGCTCATCTGTTTCAAGTTTATTAAAACTTTGTTATACCACCTAATCAAGCTTCAAGGCGGTTTGCAAAGACAAAAAAAGGGAAACACAAAAGTATACATAATCAATTGGACACAACACAAATAATAATAGAACACAGTAAACCACAGACAGGACTGAAACGTAAGGACAGTGGGGAAGAACTACAATAATTATAGAGAAAAGAGGAAGTAGGGAGGAACAAGAGGGAGGGAAAACACAACAACCGGAAGTAATGCAGGTCTAAAATGCATGTAAAACATCCTTAAAAGACGATCATAGTCCAAAGGCGTCTTTGAACAGGAATGTTTTAAAGTTAGTCTTGAAGATGTTTAGTGATGTTTAAGTTAGTCCCACCCTAAACTAGAGGAACTGCTTTGATACGTCCCACACATTCAGGAATGGAGTGTCTGTCGCACCTCAGTTAATCCTTCTTTCTAGTAGACGGACACACTGTTCCCGAAGCCCGCCCTGTCTGATGTTCATTTGCCGGCTTACTGTCCCAAAGGTGCTGGGGAATCCATATATCTTGTTTGTTTCCTTTGTCCTGGCTTGACAAGAATAGAGGATGCGACTGTCACGTTGATGCTAGGGGGTATCTATGAAATCTCCCACACTTTTAGTGCAGGTGGTGCTCAAGTTGGTGACTTGTTTTTTACCGTGTTATACAATGCAAATGGTTAAGTTTTGTTTATCTATTATACGTTTAATGATATGAGCAGAGCAGGTGTTTCTTGGGAAGTGTTCCCATACCCTCCCTCTTCTTTTTGCTCTCTAGGGTTAACCATCTGCTTTGGTATGATCTGAGGAGGTAGAGTGAACGAGAGGGCACTCTCTAAAATTGAAAGGGGATAGATTCCGTACGAACGTAAGGAAGTTCTTCTTCACCCAGAGAGTGGTAGAAAACTGGAATTCTCTTCCAGAGTCTGTCATAGGGGAAAACACCCTCCAGGGATTCAAGATAAAGTTAGACAAGTTCCTGCTGAACCGGAACGTATGCAGGTAGGGCTAGTCTCAGGGCGCTGGTCTTTGACCAGAGGGCTGCCGCATGAGTGGACTGCTGGTCACGATGGACCACTGGTTGACCTAGCAGCGGCAATTCTTATGTTCTTAGGATAACCCAGAAAGATGGGAGGCAGAACAAAAAATGCTAATGAAACTCCGTACAAGAATTCTCATGAGAAGGGATTTAACTATCCACATGTTACAGAATGGAGTGTGACTACTAGAAAGAAGATTATCAAGGTAAGAATCTAATCTTTCCCTCTATGCTACCTTCATTCATTTCAAATTCCTCCTGATCTCCTTCCAATCTGCTCTCTCACTTGCTAAACAAGATTACTACATCCACCTAACTGACTCTCTGCTCCAACCTTCACTGCCTTTTTGCCACACTGAAGTCCTTATTCAAGGGCACCCCCCTCCAACCGCTCCATCACTTTGTCCCCATACTATGTTTGAGTACTTCTACAACAAGGTACACAAAAGGGCCTGGGATAGGCACATGGGATCTCTTGGAGAGAGAAAGAGAGAATTCTGAGACTAGATGGATCATTTGGCCTTTATCTGCCGTCATGTTTCTATGTTTCTCAACTGAACAACTTCCCCCAGCACGCTCTATCAGACCCACCCCATGCCACTTGCCACCTTATCTTTGTTTCCTGAAATTACTGAGGAGGAAACTACATGTTTTCTTTCACCATTCAAACTCGCCACCTGTTCCTCTGATCCCATTCCCACCCATCTACTTACCACTATCTCTCCTATTGTCAACCCTCTATCCGATCTATCCTCAACCTATCGCTCTCCACCGCAACTGTGCCCGAAGCCTTCAAACATGCCATTCTTGTACCACTCCTCAGAAAACCCTCGCTGGACCCTATCTGCCCTTTCAACTATTGTCCTGTCTCCTTCCTCTCTTTCTTATCCAAGCTACTTGAATGTGCTGTTCACTGCCATTGTCTTGACTTTTTCATCTGACGCTATCCTTGACCCACTTCCATTGGGCTGTTGCCTCTTCATTCTTCAGAAACTGCCCTTACGAAAGTCTCCATTGACCTGCTCCTGGCCAAATCCAAAGGCCTCTACTTCATCCTCATCCTTCTTGATCTCTCCGCAGCTTTTGACACAATAAATCACCACCTATTCATCGATATGTTGTCCTTGCTTGGATTTCAGGGCTCTGTAATCACGTTTTCCCCCCCTATCTTTCCCATCGCACATTTATCATATGCTGTGATAGATCCTCCTCCACCGTCGGCCCACTGTCATTCGGTGTACCTCGGGGCTCTGTCCTGGAGCCATTTCATTTTTCCATCTACACTTCTTTCCTTGATGCTCTAATCTCCTCCCATGGCTTTTAGTATCACCTCTGATGTTGACTCGCAGATCTATCTCTCTACACCTGAAATCTTGACTGACATTCAGTCCCGGGTTTCAACCTGCTTGTCTGACATTGCTACCTGGATGTCTCGCTGCCAAGGCTGAGCTCCTTATCATTCCACATAAACCCTCTCCTTATCTCCCGTTCTTTATTTCTGTGAACAACCCTTTCATCCTCCCTGTCTCCTCAGCTCACAACCTTGGTCAATCTTTGACTCCTTCTCCTTTTCTTCACTTATCCAACAGACTGCCAAAACATGTTTCTTTCTCTACAATATCACTAAAATCAGATTCTTCTTTTCTGAACACACTTCCAAGACCCTCATCCATACCCTCATTACCTCTCGCCAAGACTACTGCAACATGCTTCTCACAGGCCTTCCGCTAAGCCATATCTCTCCCCTTCAATCTGTTAGAACTCTGCTCCACCCCTTAAATTCTGCCAATGTCGTTATGCCCACATTACCCCTCTCCTCAAGTTACTTCATTGGCTCCCTATTCGCCTCCGCAAACAGTTCAAACTCCTCTTACTGACCTACAAGTGTATTCGCTCCATAGCTTTTCAGTATCTCTCCTCTCTCCTCATATTCCCCCCGGCCACTTCACTCATCATATAAGTCTGTTTTTATCTGTACCCTTGTCCTCTAACTCCAGATGCTCTTTTTTCTACTTTGCTGCACTATATGCCTGGAACAAACTGCCTGACTTGGTACGTCGGGCTCCGTCTTTGGCAGTCTTCAAAGCTGCTTCAATTCCAAACTCCAACCCACCTTCTAAGCCCCAATATCTCTAATTCCCCCACTTGATGTACCTTCTTGTTCAGTTTGTCTGTCTTGACTAGACTGTAAGCTCTTTTGAGCAGGGACTGTCTCTTCTGTGTTTTGATGTACAGCGCTGTGTATGTCTAGTAGTACTATAGAAATGATTAGTAGCCTGATTCCTAAGATTTTCATATCAGGTTTTAGGCGAAGGTGGTTATCTCCACAAGACAAGAGAAGGGATGACATCTATTTTGGATCTTTCCTTGGAGATCTGAACTTCATTAAGACAAGATGAAAGCAAGTTTAATTTTTCTTCATGTATCTGCTTACAAGGGGCCGCTGAAAAGTTTTCAGCTCGGCCAAGAAGAGAATGATATGGAGCCATGAACCTTACAAGTTATTTCTCACTTTTCTGGCCACTTTTTTGTTTCAGTGATATGAAACGAAACAAAAAGTGTTTAGAAAAGTGTGAAATAACTTGCAAGTTTCATGGTCCACATCATTCTCTTCTTGTTTGGGATGAGAACTTTTCAGCAGTCATTCGCAGAGGCATTGCTTTCGGCACCTGAACATCAAAGGTTAAATGACGGTAGGGAGAGGATAGGCCCTTAGATAATTATAGATCAGGCTCCACAGCTTGGAATAAAGTATTTTCTGGTTGGACACAGTCTTCTGATTAAGAAACAAAATAAATCATTCTTTGACTCCTCTCTCAGCACTGGTGGCTGTCAGACACAGCTGACCAGAGTCTCTTAATTAAGAAGCTGGCAGAAGGTAAATCAAGGAGCAGCCTACAGAGTGCCAGTATGAGTCCAGCCCTCTTTGGAGATCATCTGTCACAGCTTCAAGAGATGTTTCTGAGCCATAATTGACTGAAAGGCAGATGGCTTGCTTTCTCCTTGCTCACGTTGGTATCCTAAGAGAAGAACAGCTACCCAAGTAAGGCAAAGTAGTGATGACCTATATTTAGGCAGTAATAAAACGTCTGAATTAGAATTATATACTGCTGGATCTAAACAACCTCTAGGGTAAAGTCTCTAATTAAAGAGGAATTTATAACAGGGACCAGACCTGCTTTGTTGTCTCTAGCAAGCAAAGCAGATTTACTTTTCTGCAGAGTGGATTCCACACCCTATCAGGTGAAAAACCCAGGATCTAGCAGTATCGTTTCAGAAGTCTCTCTTGCTTCGAAACCCTCAACTTTCTGATTTCCCTGTGAAATAGGAAAATGGATACAGCGAAAAAAGAAATGTCTGGAAAACTGTATTGATCCTGGTGCTGTAATTGCAGCCTTGCTTATTGTATTACTCTTGTACGATATGTTAGTCCTGTCCTCCCAGATGAGTTAATGTAATATTCATTAAATGCAAATTATATAAAATCAATTTGGGTTCAATAAAAATATGAGCGTACACAATTTCTAGGTGTTTACAGTAGACAGTATGAGCCTTTGGAATGAAATGTTATAGCAGCTGGGGGACGTCAACGAGAGAAGCAAATTGAGGGGTTTGGTCGTCTGATTTCTGCCGTGAGTGGCCATGCTGCCTTTGTAGACACTTGGCAGAACAGAGAGGAAGGTATTTGGATTTAGCCCAGACTTTTCTCAGTAGTTCCAGATGAATTACATTCAAGCACAGAAGATAATTCTCTTCCTGGAAGGTTCTCATTCTAAGTTTGTACATAAAATAACAGAGTTAAGTTCTGGTGATCTTGGGCAAAGAAGTATCAGTGGAATTGGAGTCTGCCTCCCTTGGTTCTCAGTCAGCTGCTCTAACCCTTAGGCTACTTCATTCCAGGGGGTTACACTAGCTTCAGACTGTAAATCACAGCAGTGAGAACCATTGACAGGCCGCCCACGCCATCTTTTATGGCACTCTACAGGGCTCTTAAGTTTTTCTGCAGTAATAAAGAGAACTTGATGAGCCATCTGCAACAAACCAGTGGGAACATTATTGAATTCCCAGTCCATTTTATGAACTATTTTGTCTTCTCTTGGAGAAAATGGGGATGGAATTGGGTTCATTCTTGTCAGTGGGTCAGAAACTTTGACAACTGTATGGATTCCTATATTTGGATATGTGCGAAGCTAGCAGTACCCCCTGACTTTAATTATCCACTTGCTCTCTAGGCTTTCACACCTGTCAGTCACCACCTCTAGCTCTCACCCTCCATATGCATTACCTTCTGAGAATCTCTTACCCTTCCCCCTTCCTCTCACCACATCTGGCTTTGCCACCCTCCTGACTTTTTCTCATTCATACCCTCCATGATCTCTGTCCCACCCATACCACAAGGCAAAGTCTCTGGTTTTCTTTCAATCCCCTCATTCCTAATTCTCCTTTGACTTTAAACAGTCGCCACCCAAGTTCGTTCTCTCTCATTTCCACCACTTTTCTAGTGAAGATTTTAGGAGTCGCCTTTGAAGCCTCCTTAACCTTTCGTTGACATAATCTCTGCAGTAATGCAGCAATGCTTTTTAAAATTGTGGATGCTATACCCACTTCTCCACTTCATGTTCTTGTCCATGCTCTTGTGAACTCTAACTTGAACTATTGCATCTGCTGGCCTTCCTCTTTCCTTTAATATAGGTTTTTTTCTCCTCCGATATTCAGTATGTTTTATTATAGTGTAAACAAGCAAACTATGTGGAACCAATTCCTGGACTTCCAAGAGTTAAAATGGTGTTGTTTATTAATACAAAATTCAAATACAATAATCACAGTATCATAAAAGCCAAACATTTTGTTTGAGAAATAGTCACTTGCTATAATCAGATGGCCAGACCCTACACAGGCTGTAAGCTGGTAATTTCTGCCCATGGTGTGATTGTAGTGTAGGGGCATGCCAATTGTTTTGATGTCTATGTAATTCAAGCATTGTCATTGCAATTATTTCTTTTGCACTGCTGTAGGTCTACAGTCTAAATGGTTGACATGGATTGTTAGTGCTTCAATGGGGCTTGGTCACTGTTGAGCGTTGCTCTTTAGTGCCGTTGTTAATCTAAACAATGGGGAATGGTTAATTGATGATGACGTCAAGATGTCTATTTAAGGTCCTGTGAAACTCGTGCGAAGTTCAAACTGCGCCAGGAGTCATTTGCTGTTACAGATGTGGTGCAGTGGTTTGAACGCATCCTGAGGTTGTGCGTTCAAACCCACGCTGTTCCTTGTGACCCTGGGCAAGTCACTTAATCCCCCATTGCCCCAGGTACATTAGATAGATTGTGAGCCCACCAGGACAGAAAGGGAAAAATGCTTGAGTACCTGAATAAGTTCATGTAAACCGTTCTGAACTCCCCTTGGAGAACGGTATAGAACAGGGGTAGGCAATTCTGGTCCTTGAGAGCCAGAGCCAGGCCAGGTTTTCAGAATATCCACAATAAATATGCATGAGATAGATTTGCATCTCAAGGAGGCAGTGCATGCAAATCCATCTCATACATATTCATTGTGGATATCCTGAAATGCTGACCTGGCTCCGGCTCTCGAGGACCGGAATTGCCTACCCCTGATATAGAAAAATGAATTAACAAATAAAATAAAAAATTCCCTGGTAAGAAGTTTCACTTTTTTTGGTTTGACTTTTTAATATGCTCCTTGTTTACTACCTTTGTCATAGTTTTGGATTTGTTTTAAGGTAGTCTTTTCAGCAAATAAAAAGACAAAATTTAGTGTTGTTTTAAATTAACAAATTAAAGGGTTTTCATATATTGTATCTGTTTTGCAGCTTGGCAGCGAAGGAGATCTTCTCGAAGAAGATCTTGTAGATTGAAATGCTTAAATAAGGGAGAGCGTTGGGAGCTGCTGAAGCCCCACCAGCGCTGGAATTGCTCTTAACCTCTGAAGATTAATACTGCCATTTGATACATTTCGATTATGTTGTTTCTAAAATGACTGCTGCAATGGCAGAATTAGTAACTTAAATTAGAACAATAAGTGAGGAAACATTACATTAGGGATTTCTATTCCACCATGACCTTGTGGTTCATGGCGGATTACAAATGGTTTGTCCGGATATTAGAAGTGTTTAGGGAGCAGTTTGTACATTTCTTTGAGTTGTTAAGGATTACATCTGAGTTGTCATATTAGAAGTTCATATGTAGTAGTTGCAGGTGATGCTGGTGTTAGTTTGGTTTTATGAAAAGAAGGGTTTTTTGGGTTGTTGTTTTTTTTTTTAAGGTTTTGTAGTCTGTGGTTGTGGTCAATAGGTTGTAGAGTTGTGGGTCGAGTTTTGCAGCTTGGGTGGATAGGAGGTTGTCGTACAGTTTTTTTCTTTTGACGTTTTTGGTTGGAGGGTGTGTGAATGGTACGTGGGTTCTTCTATGTCTGGTTGAGGTGGATTGAACTAGTCGATTGTTCCAATAGGCTGGGCTGTCTCCGTTTATTGCTTTAAATAGTAGGCAGTAAAATTTGAAGTGTATTCTCGCTTGTATTGGGAGCCATTGTGAGTCGTGGTATGCCTCTGTGATGTGGTCATATTTCTTGAGTGAGTTAGTGTGAATCAGTTTGATTCAGTTTTTGAAAATGAGTGAGGGAAGGTGGTATATATATAATTAGAGTTGTGATCCCAGGATGGGGATCTGGAATAGCAATGTTACAAGAGATCCTAGGATCTGAGTAACAAATGCACTATGATACACCCACTGTCTTAGATTAACATACTGATAAATATTTTTTTCAGTTGAGTTCATTCTCATTTCAATTCTAAACCAAGCTATTACCCTTTTTAGTAATTAGCCAAACCTTTTTTAAACCCTGCTAAGCTAATTGCTTTTATCACATTCTCTGGCAACAAATTCCGGAGTTTAATTACATGTTGAAAGAAGAAATATTTTCTCTGTTGTGTTTAAATTTTTCTACTGAGTAGTATTATTGCGTGCCCCACTAGTCCTAGTGTTTTTGGGAAGAGTAAACGCGCAATTCATGTCTGTTCGTTCCAGTTCACTTAGTATTTTATTGATCTCTATCATCTCGCCTCTCAGCCTCTCTTCTCCAGGCTTAACCTCTTTTAGCCTTTCCTCATAGAGAAGTTATCCTGTCATTTTTATTATTTTCATCCCCTTTTCCTTAATCTTTAATTCCACTATATCTTTTTTTTTTTTTTTTTAAATGAGATGACAAGAAAAACATCATAAGGAGAAGTGCAGATATCCTGTTGAAGCAGGACACCCTGATACACATCACGCTGTTGGGAAATGTCATCTGGGATAATTATATGGAACAGGAACTTTCACAGTTCATGGATTTTTCCTCCTGTTTCACCATCCAAACTTCCTTATAAGCCACACAAACCGTGCCCCTTGCTGATGATGTCAAGGATTTCTCTTGTAGATTTCATTATTGCTAAGAGTAGGAGTAGAACATTTCCATCCTGAGCCATTCATTTGTCTTTACTTGAGAATAGTATTGAAATCAATATCTTTGATGGGTTATTTATGTTAAAGCTGGTATTCATACAGCCTGCTTGGAGGCTAATACTGATGAAGAAATTATGATCTGCTCCAGTGCTCTGAATTGGTCACATTTTTCTTTGCCAAGTTTTATCGAGTGCGTTTGTAAATTCTTTGGCAGTTTCCCATTACGTGTAGTATTTCTCCTGATTAAGACCAAGCACTAGCGTTATTCTGCAGTGGAGCTGTAGATGGTCTGAAAATGTCTGAGACTTTTCCTGGTAAAGCTGAAGTGAAAAAAAGGGGATTTGGAGCTTCAAGACCTGCGGTTGCAGAATGAAACATTTTTCTCTAAAGAATTTTTCTTACCATCAGATTTCAGGCAGTCAGGCTTAAACTGATGACACATGACTACCAGAGAAGCCTCTTTCTCACCCCCTAAAAGGAAAAAAAAGTAAATTCAAGTGAAGAAATGAATTTTGTAGCTTCTTTTTCTGCCTCTCTCAGCAGTAGAGCATTTGTGGTATTAAAATATTTCAAACGAGGGACATTGATCAAACCTTCATCTGTCACCATCTACAGTATATGAACAGTGTGTGACACATAGTGACATGCACTTGGTCTGTGGTAGAGGCGAGGCCTATTCTTGAGTGAGCTTTAACTGCTGAAGGCTGCTGCAGAGCCAATTACTATTCTGTGAAATAAACTAATTTGCAAGCTAAAACAAACCATAAATTCTGTTCTTCATTCTTTCCAGTCACTTACCTCTAGGGCACAAAATCCATAAGATTTTGGGAAACATTGTGTGAACTTTTTGTGTCCAGCCAGTCTTTTCTGTTTATTTGTTTATTTAGATTTCTATCCTGTCCTCCCGTGAGCTCAGAACAGGTTACAAAAGCACATTCACAGTAGATTACAGTAGACTCATACAGTCAGTTATATTAGACATTCATGGTACATTCCATAGGACAGCCATGGCAGCATAGGACATGACAGGATGCAGAGAGATGCTCATGTGTTGGAGTGAATCCCGGTGCCGCTGTACTTCTATGCTGCTATCATTCTGGTTTTAGGAAGTTGTATACGAGGAGCCTGAACATCAAATTGCTCAGCTCCTCTTTGGGAAGCACTAGTGCAGGGCTATTCAATTCCAGTCCAAGTTTTCAGGATATCTACAATGAATATAGATGAGAGAAACTTTCAAGCACTGCCTTATTGGTATTCAAATATTTCATGTACTTATTTGTGGCTATCTTGATTAGTAATAACACAAAAGACAGTGGATGATGAGACAGGGAGGGGAGATAGGATTGAAGTCTACAAAATCCTGAGTGGAGTAGAATGGGTACAAATGGATCGATTTTTCACTGTCAAAAATTACAAAGACTAGGGGACATTCGATGAAGTTACAGGGAAATACTTTTAAAACCAATTGGAGGAAATGTTGCAGGCTGCTTGCCCTGGATCGGTAACATGGAATATTGCTACACCTTGGGTTTTGACCAGGTACTGGTGACCTGGATTGGCCACCGTGGGAACAGGCTACTGGGCTTGATGGACCATTGGTCTGACCCAGTAGGGCTATTCTTATGTTCTTAGTCCAAGCAGCAGTGTCTAGAGGAGTCATTTGCTCGACCCTTCTGTGGGGGACTTTGTGAAATGATTTGTATGTGGTAACATAGTAAATGATGGCAGATAAAGACCCGAGTGGTCCATCCAGTCTGCCCAACCATACTTGCTCCATAAATTAATTATTTAGTTGAAATGGTCCTTTTTCTTAGATATTTCTAGGCCAGAAACCCAGAGCCCTGCCCAGTAGTGTGCTTAGGTTCCATCTACTGGAGTCTCCATCAAAGCTCACTCCAATCCATCTTAACCATCGAAACCCTCCCCAGCTCGTCCTCAACTGAATGCCCATATACGGGACACTGGCCATACAAGCCTGCCCAGTACTGGCCTTAGTTCCTTAAATGTATACCCATTATTTTCTGATTCGAGATCCTCTGTGTTCAGCCCACGCTTGTTTGAACTCTCACCGTTTTCCTCTCCACCGCCTCTCTCGGGAGCGCATTCCAGGCATCCACCACCCTCTCCATAAAGAAGAATTTCCTAACATTACTCTTGAATCTACCACCCCTCAACCTCAAATTATGTCCTCTGGTTTTACCATTTTCTTTTCTCTGGAAAAGATTTTGTTCTACGTTAATACCTTTCAAATATTTCAACATCTGAATCATATCTTTCCTATCCCTCCTTTTCGCTAGGGAGTCTAGGGTGTACATATTCAGTGCTTCCAGTCTTTCCTCATACGTCTACTGGCGCAAACCTCCTACTATTTTTGTCGCCTTTCTCTCTTCAGAAGCAGCTGTATGCTTGTGGGGAAGCTCTGTGTGCCTGCACTAGGAGAGCACCAGTTCAACCAATCAAATTCTCACTGATTGAGTTGATCACAATACTGTTTACATACCTTACAGAGAAATCCCCAATATAATGGCATGTCATGGTCCACAGTAGTGCTGCCTGATTCAAGGGAAAAAGTTTTGATTCACTTTTCCTGCACATTCAGGCATTTTTTTTCTAACGTCCTGGCGGGCTTATTGTGTAGTCTTTCCACCCACCCCACCTTCCTTTGCTCTCTCCAACCCCATGCCGGCACAGTGGTGTAAACAAAATAAGATATTTTTTTCTCTCTCTCTGTTAGGTCCTAGCTCACGCTCGCTGTCTTAACACCAACTCTGTCAGGATACACATTTCAAATCTATTATATTGTAATCACAAAATAGAAAATAAAATTATTTTTTTTACCTTTCATTGCCATATCCAACATTTGTTTCTTTCCCACCGTCTTCTCTCTTCTCCACCATATGAAGGATTTCTACCTCTTTTTCATCCCTCCCTTCCTCTCCTCCTCAACAATTCTTCCTCTCTCCTCCCTATGTACAGCATCTTTCCTCTGCTCCCTCCTATCCCCTGTGCAGCAGCACCCATCGACCCTGACATACCTCCAAGGCCTCCTAGAGCACCAGCAGCGCTCTGAACGGGCTGCTTCACACCCTGTCCCCTAGGGCTTCCCTCTGCTGCTTCACTGATGATGTCATCAGTGATGCAGCAGAGGAGAAGCTCCGGTGGGGAAGGCCGTGAAGCAGCCTGTTCAGAGTGCTGCCGCTGCTGCCATTGCTTTAGGAGGCCTCGGAGATATCGCAGGTCTCATTGGGATGGGGTTTGGGATCGCTGAATCGGTGAGTCCAATTTTCTCGCACAATGAATCGATTCACTGAAGTGAATTGATTCGAATTGGCAAATCAGACAGCATTAGTCCATAGTGTTGAAGCTTCAATCCAAGGTCTAGTTTTGTGGAGAAAATCAACCTCTCAAGCTGTGGTGTAAGGGTTTTAGTCATGAGTCTGGCTGTGGGTTTATCACAGAACTTCTAAAAGCCCTGGTGAATGTCAGTTATATTCAACTGCTGATTTCAACTTTAACCCTTTCTGGGCTAATATTCCCCCCCCCCCCCATGCCCTCTGTTCATATATTTGTAAAGGACATTGCTGAAGGGTTAGAAGGAAAAGTGTGCCTTTTTGCAGATGATACCAAGATTTGTAACAGAGTAGACACCGAAGAGGGAGTGGAAAATATGAAAAAGGATCTGCAAAAGTTAGAGGAATGGTCTAATGCCTGGCAACTAAAATTCAATGCAAAGAAATGCAGAGTAATGCATTTGGGGATTAATAATAGGAAGGAACCGTATATGCTGGGAGGAGAGAAGCTGATATACACGGACGGGGAGAGGGACCTTGGGGTTATAGTGTCTGAAGATCTAAAGGTGAAAAAACAGTGTGACAAGGCAGTGGCTGCTGCCAGAAGGATGCTGGGCTGTATAAAGAGAGGCGTAATCAGTAGAAGGAAGAAGGTGTTGATGCCCCTGTACAGGTCATTGTTAAGGCCCCACTTGGAGTATTGTGTTCAGTTTTGGAGACCGTATCTGGCGAAGGACATAAGAAGACTTGAAGCAGTCCAAAAGAGGGCAACGAAAATGATAGGTGGCTTGCGCCAGAAGACGTATGAGGAGAGACTGGAAGCCCTGCATATATATACCCTAGAGGAAAGAAGGGACAGGGGAGATACGATTCAGATGTTCAAATACTTGAAGGGTATTAACGTTGATCAAAATCTTTTCCAGAGAAAGGAAAATGGTAAAACCAGAGGACATAATTTGTGGTTGAGGGATGGTAGATTCAGGGGCAATGTTAGGAGAGGGTGGTGGATGCCTGGAATGCGCTCCCGAGAGAGGTGGTGGAGAGGAAAACAGTGATGGAGTTTAAATAAGCGTGAGATGAACACAGAGGATCTAGAATCAGAAAATAATAGTAAATATTGAACTAAGGTCAGTACTGGGCAGACTTGCACAGTCTGTGTCTGTATATGGCCACTTTTATAAACCCACTGGAGTTCCGTTGCTTCCTATCCATGTAAACCGTGTCGAGCTCCACCTGTGGAGATGATGCGGTATATAAACCCAAGATTTAGATTTAGATTTAGATTTAGGATGGGCTGGAGAGGGCTTCAATGGTTGGGAGGGTGTAGATGGGCTGGAATAGGTTTTAACGGAGATTTCGGCAGTTGGAACCCAAGCACAGTACTGGGTAGAGCTTTGGATTCTTGCCCAGAAATAGCTAAGAAGAAAAAAATTTAAATTGAATCAAGTTGGGCAGACTGGATGAACCATTTGGGCCTTTATCTGCCATCATCTACAATGTTACTATGGAAGATCCAAAGCTTCACTCAATCTCTGTCATCTAGTCAAGATGCCAGGACTCTCAATGAATTTAAAGACTGGCCTGTTGGCTTGGTAGCAATTCTGTGGATTTCCACGTTGAGGATGTGGATTAATTCCCGGCTCAGATTATCTGCTCCCCAAATTAGAGTTTAAATGTCGGTTGGAGGGAGAGTGATGCATAGGCTCTGGAGGAAAGAAAAGGGTGGGAGAGTCTCATTTCAAGTGGAGGGCCATTCTGTATAAGGCACATTCCATTATATGCATGTGGCTGGCATATTAACTGTAGAGTAAGCACCACTTATGTGCACTTCTGCCCAACGCACTATTTTGTAAGTTCATGCATAAGTGGTGGAGCATGCAACTGTGATGGGGGCATACTCGTGGCTGGGACATGGGTGTGACAAGGATCACACCACACATCTTATAGAATACTAGAAGTGTATGTATTGATTGTTACATTTTAGGTGTCCACTTATGACTGTCATTGACTTGGCATTAGTGGATACAGCTTCTTTTAGGTGCATCAGTGGGGGTGTAGTGGAATGAGGACACCGTACTACTACTAATCATTTCTACAGACATACACAGTGCTTACATCAAAACACTGAAGTGATGGTCCCTGCTCTAAAGAGCTTACAATCACACCCCATTCACACACCCTCCAATCAAAGAATTTAAACGGAAAAAACTTTACGACGGTCTCCTAGCCACTCAAGCAGTGAAATTAGATAACCAAATCTCTAATCTACTGATAACAACCACAGACTACAAGTTATTCAGACGAGAAATAGACCATACTCTTTAAGAAATCCCTGATTAAATCTTAACATTTCGAATACTTCCTTCCACCTCTCTTCTTCCTCACTCTCTGAAAATACCCACCCTCTTCTCTACCTTCACTTGTCATGACCACTGATCTCTTCTTACATAAGAACATAAGAACATAAGCAGTGCCTCTGTCGGGTCAGACCACAGGTCCATCCTGCCCAGCAGTCCGCTCCCGCGGTGGCCCAAAAACAGGTCAAGACCTGTCTGAATCATCAGAAGGGGCTCCCCTGCCACCTTGGTTTCCCATTTAAGTCCTGCCTTCCTATCGAAGTCCTAGCCCTCCGGTCTACACATGCACGACCAGGTTGGTTTACTCATTTCCTGGTTAACTTCCTACACCCGTGTTACATCCCAGCTCCTCCCTCAGTATCCCACGATCCCTCTATCCCTCAGGAATCCATCTAATCCCTGCTTGAATCCCTGTACCGTACTCTGCCTGATCACTTCCTCCGGTAGCGCATTCCAAGTGTCCACGACCCTTTGGGTGAAAAAAAACTTCCTTGCATTTGTTTTGAACCTGTCTCCCTTCAGTTTCTCAGAATGCCCCCTCGTATTTGCTGTCCCCTTCAGTCTGAAGAATCTGTCCCTATCCACCCTCTCTATGCCCCTCATGATCTTGAAGGTCTCTATCATATCTCCCCTGAGTCTCTTTTCTCCAGAGAGAAGAGCCCCAGCCTATACAGCCTCTCGGCGTATGAGCAGTGTTCCAGCCCTTTTACCATTTTCGTTGCTCTCCTTTGGACTCTCAACAGACTTGTAACAGACCAACCTTAAATTCTTTTGTAATCCACCTTGAACCGCAAGGTAATGGTGGAATAGAAATCTCTAAAGTAATGTAATGTAATCTAGTCAAGACAGACAAACTGGACAAGAAGGTGCATCTATACACAGTGCTCAGATGGGGGAATTACAGAGGGAATAAGACAAGACAGTTATTGGGGTTTAGCATGTGGGTTGGAGCTTGGAATTGAAGCAGCTTCAAAGAAGTGGGCTTTGAGTCTGAATTTGAGTACTGCCATATGCGGAGCATATGCACCGAGTCAGTTTGTTCCAGGCATATGGTGCAGCAAAGTAGAAAAAACTGAGTTTGAAATTGGCTGTAGTGGAGAAGGTTATCAATATCAGAAACTTATTTGATGAACCGAGTGCCTGGGGGGGGGGGGGGGGAGAGGAGATATACTGAAGATCTGCAGAGCGAATACACTTGTAGGTCAATAAGTGGAGTTTGAACTGTATATGGAAATGGATAGGGAGCCATTGAAGTAACTCGAAGAGAGGGGGAAAGTGGGCAGAGCGATGCTGTGTTAAGTCGTTGCTCCCTGTGCTGTGTCAGGGTTCTAAAAAGTAGGCCTCAATTTATAGAATTATCCCTTAGTGACCAGATGTGAGGTCCATGGTTGTAGGGTTTGGAAAGAGCAAGGTGTATGAGTAGTAACTGAATAAAAGACGAAAGTGGCTGTGCTGTGATTTTTGGGTTTTCCTACGAGTGAGAGGCGCTTCCTGCCCTCTACAAATGAGCTGATGTGGACGTCTGGTGGCTCCTGTAATCTGGGATCTGATGGCAGGGATGATACTGCATTTGATGAACTGGAAAACAAAGAATTTCAGTAATCCAACTGAGTAAGAACTAAAGTGTATGTTGGGGCTTATAACACTTTCAAATCCAAGAAAGATCAAATCTGATAAAGGGCTCAGAAATATGAGCAGAAAAAGAATTATAAAAATAAACTCGTGAAGAATGTGCAATGGCATTAAATTTAATGGGAACTTAATTTCAGGGGATGAGAACTTATTTCTAGAAAACCAGAGAGCCTCTGTCTTGGCAGGTAATGCAACCTTATTTTCAGTCAATGAGACCAATTTTTTTGTAAGAGAGGAATCAATTAGGCACTTAAATTCCAAACTCCAAGTACCATGAGATATCAAGATTGGAACATCAGCATAGATCTATGCAGGGAATCAATCCAAGGTCTTGACCAAAGGGGCCAGAAAAACATTAAACAAGACCATCCCAAGATGGATCCTAGAGGAACACTTTCCAATAGAGGATAAGGAAAGGAAACTAAATCCCCCTATCATAACTTCAAAGGTGAGATTATATCAGTAAGATTGGAACCAGTTCTTTGGGATAATGTACAAGGGGTGGGAGGAAGATTCTGGTGGGGGTGTCATCACCAGACTGTGCTTTGGGGAGGGGGGGGGGGTCAGACTAGCTGAAAGCTGGATATCAAGAGTGCTAAACCCACATGGGGAGGAAAAGGGAGAGTGAGTACTGGTTGCTGGGCTGGAGGGAAGGAAGAGAGGGGGTTGGATTCATGGAGGGAAAGAGAAGACCCACTGAACCAGTTGCTGGGGGAGAGGTGCTGGACCGCAGAGGAAGCTGGAGAGAAAGTAAGGGAGAGAGGGTGATGGACCCACTGACCTCAGGAGTTGGAGTTGGAGGGAAGGGATAGAAGTGCTGGACCCATGGGGGGAAGAGTTAGAAGGAAATGCAAGACTTGGGGCTAGAGCTTGGAGCTAGATTTGAGAGGAAAGGAAAGAAGCATTGGGGGAAGGAAGGGAGAAAGACACTGAATCTGTGACTGGGGGGAGGGGAGATAGTTGCTGGTCCGCTGGAAGGAAGGGAGAGAATGGTGTTGGACCCATGGAGGGATGGGGTTTTGTTGATCTTTGTTCTGTATTGTTTGTGATTTATAAAAGTTGTATAGAATATTGTTTCTTTTTATAACTATTTGAGGCTTGTGCAGATGGGATTAGACTGAATTCATGGGGGCAAAGAAATTGTGTCCCCATGTCATTCTTTACACAGGATATACAGTATATGGAACTGGATGAGCAAGAGGTGCATTAGATAAGCATACTGTTCGGTGCGATAATGGGTGAAAAGAAGGGCCTTCATCTGCACGTTGACCAAATTGTCTGATGGAGTTTGCATAGCGACTTCATTTACTCTGCTTGGAGTTGCACTAAAAAGCCTCAAAGAACATAAGCATACATACAAATTTAATTATAAAACTCTTTTTTTCACAGATTATACTAGTTATTGGATCTGAGAGCAAGCCCATTTATAGGTTGTCTTTGAAAAATCCATAGCTGTTAGTTCTTAGGTAATGAAAGCTTGGAGCTTTTAGCTTTTCTGTCGCTTTTAAAGAGTAACTTATTGTTTAACTGCTTATGTGACTGCCGTTCCACTTTCTGTTCCTCTGAGGCTTCCAGGGCTACTGGAGAAATAGAGTGATTGGAGACAGCAGAGAGCTGTACATTAAATACAGAAATGTCCCCAGTAATAAAATAGCTGCTGTACAATTTCCATTCCAAATGCTCAGAGGTGAGGGGTGGGGGAAGGTGGAGGAGAGTTGCTGAGGCCGCTTGTCCCTCACCTACTGGCAGATGTCAAATGAAATGGAATCGAGATTGCATTAGCTCTCTTGATACTTGCAATCTTCATGTCCAAAGTCCAAGTGATTTGTTTGAAGTCTCCTGTAGAGAGTTGCGCGGGGACAGAAATCCCACCCGTCCCCGCCAAAGTCCCACCCGTCCCCACCCGTCCCCGTGAGGAATCCCACCCGTCCCCACCCGTCCCCGTGAGGATTCCCTCCGTCCCCACCCGTCCCCGCGAGGAATCCCCTCTGTCCCCACCCGTCCCCGCGAGGAATCCCCTCCGTCCCCGCCCGTCCCTATAAACTTCAGAAATAGTTATTTCATTTAATTATGCTACTGAATTAAAGGCTCTGGTAGAAACCCATTTACAAATAAGCAAAAGACTTTATTAATTTGAAAATATTAATTGGGAAGAATACATACTTTGCAAATGGGTTTCTACCAGAGCCTCTAATGTTTATAAATTTTTATCAACACAACTAATATACTACTTTATCCTGAAGCAAAATAAAAAAAAAGAAATATAATTCTTTTCCTACCTTTGTTGCCTGGTTTCTGCTTTCCTCATGTTCTTATTCAATTCCTTCCATCCACTGTCTCTCTTCCTTCTGCATCTTCCATTTGCTCTGTTACTGTGCCTCTCCCTTTCTTCCCCCTTCCAAATTGGTCTGGCACCCATCTTCTTCTCTCCGCTCCCCCCCTCGTCTGGCATCTGTCTTCTTCCCTGCCAGCGTCTTCTCCCTACTCTCTCTTCCCCATTTCCTTTCAGCGTCCTTCTCCCCCCATCTTCCCCATGTCCTGTCAGCGTCCTTCTCCCCCCTCTGTCTTCCACATGTGCTTTCAGTGTCCTTCTCCCCTCTCTGCTTCCCCATGTCCTTTCAGCGTCCTTCTCCCTCTCTGTCTTCCCCATGGCCTTTCAGCGTCCTTCTCCACCCCCCCGTCTTCCCCATGTCCTTTCAGCGTCCTTCTCCACCACCCCCGTCTTCCCCATGTCCTTTCAGCGTCCTTCTCCACCCCTTTGTCTTCCCCATGTGCTTTCAGCATCCTTCTCCCCCCTCTGTCTTCCACAAGTGCTTTCAGAGTCCTCCCCCCCCGCCCTTCCCATGGCCTTTCAGCGTCCTTCTCCACCCCTTTGTCTTCCCCATGTGCTTTCAGCATCCTTCTCCCCCCTCTGTCTTCCACAAGTGCTTTCAGAGTCCTTCCCCCCCGCCCTTCCCATGGCCTTTCAGCGTCCTTCTCCACCCCTTTGTCTTCCCCATATCCTTTCAGCGTCCTTCTCCACCCCTTTGTCTTCCCCATGTGCTTTCAGCATCCTTCTCCCCCCTCTGTCTTCCACAAGTGCTTTCAGAGTCCTTCCCCCCCCGCCCTTCCCATGGCCTTTCAGCGTCCTTCTCCACCCCTTTGTATTCCCCATGTGCTTTCAGCGTCCTTCTCCCTCCTCTGTCTTCAAGTGCTTTCAGAGTCCTTCCCCCCCCCTCCCGTCTTCCCCATGGCCTTTCAGCGTCCTTCTCCCCCCTCCTTCTCTACCGCCCCGGGTGCAGCACAGCCGGCCAGGTCCCCTTACTTTTGTGGCACTTCCCCGACCGACTGACAACAGCCCCGGTCCGACAAACCTCCCTGCCCTTAACTGCGAATCTAAATTACCTTATTACAGCTGCTGTAAGAAGATAATTTAGATTCGCGGCTACAGGGCAGGGAGGATTGTCGGACCGGGGCTGTTGTCGGTCGGTCGGGGAAGTGCCACAAAAGTAAGGGGACCTGGCCGGCTGTGCTGCAACCGGGGCGGGGTGTGGCGGGGCGGACCGCCCCCTCCCTTGGTAGCCACTCGAACCGCGAGGCTTACTCTCCTCCTTACCTGCACTGCCTGCAGCACAGAGCCAAACGGAAGTCTTCCCGACGTCAGCGCTGACGTCGGAAGGAGGGAGGGCTTTGTTTTAGCCCTCCCTCCCCTCCGACGTCAGCGCTGACGTCGGGAAGACTTCCGTTCGGCTCTGTGCTGCAAGCAGAGAAGGTAAGGAGAAGAGCCGTACGACTGAGTACATCCAGCCCCGCAGGAACCCCGCGACCCTCGGAGGCGTCCCCACGGGATCCCCGCGACCCTAGGGGGCGTCCCCACGGGATCCCCGTGACCCAAAGGGGGAACCCGCGGGATGCCCGCGGGTGCCGCGGGATTCCCGTCGTCCCCGTTCCCGTGCAGCTCTCTAGCTCTCCCCCCCTTCCGCCACTCTCTCCCAATTTCATTTAGCTACTCATGCGGAGGTCCTTGAAACCCTGAGAGAACTCAAACCCTCCAACACCATCCTCGACCCCTGCCCGTCCAGCCTCCTGCTATCTGCCGGAGATGCCATGGCAGAATCCATCCTCCCCATCATTAACACCTCTCTAACTACTGGAACTGTCCCCCTCAGCTGGAAATCAGCTATTATCAAGCCCACTCTCAAAAAACCCTCCCTTGATCCTAATGAACCTGGCAACTATCGCCCAGTCTCCAACCTCCCAATTGTCTCCAAACTCCTTGAATGAATTGTACTCCACCGCCTACACCCTTTCATTGAAGAACAAGCTGCCCTATCCCCAGCCCAATCCGGCTTCCGTAAGGGCCACAGCACAGAATCAGTTCTCCTTGATATCATCGACGACAGCTGGTCAATACTTGACAAAGGCAACGACGCCCTACTAGTCCTACTTGACCTTAGCGCTGCCTTCGACACAGTTGACCACCACCTACTCACATCTAGGCTCCAAGACCTCGGAATCAAAGACACAGCCCTCCAATGGATCACCTCCTTCCTTCACCAAAGGACCCAAACTGTCCTACTAGGGACACATAAATCTAACCCTAAGCCCATCAAATATGGCGTTCCTCAAGGCGCCCTTCTATCCCCCCTCCTATTCAATCTCTACATCAAACCCGTCATCGATATAGCGCAAAAATATAAAATCAAAATCCACTCTTATGCAGATGACATCCAGCTGCTCCTCCCCTTAGGCGAAAACCGGCCATCCCAAATTGCTAACCTCGAACTCTGCCTCACTGACATTAAAACTTGGATGTCAAACAACAAGCTTCAACTTAATGCCTCCAAAACCGAACTCCTATGGATCAGAAACAAAAACACCAAATACCTACGACCTACACTAACATGGGATTCCACTCTACTAACAGCAGCAGATCAAGTTCGCAGCCTGGGAGTAACCCTAGACGGACACCTATCCTTATCCAACCACATATCCCAAGTAGTCTCCACCTCCTTCTACTACCTTCGCCAACTGAAAAGGATCAAACCCTACATCTCCACACCAGACCTCGCCCAACTCCTATACGCATATGTCCTCTCCAGAATGGATTATTGTAACTCCCTATTTAATGGACTAACCAAAAATAATATCAAACGCCTCCAACGGGTCCAAAATGCAGCCATCCGCCTCCTACACAACCTCAACTACCACGATTCCATCTCCCCGGCACTCCATGCTGAACACTGGCTCCCAATTAGCCAACGCTGTACTTTCAAGCCCTGACAATTGCCCACAAGAGAATCTACTCCACCACCCCCTCCTACATAAAATCCAAACTTCCCATCTATAACCCCACTCGCACCCTCCGCTCAAAGTCAGAGATACGCCTATGCCCCCCCCCCTGGAAGATCCCTGCTCACAGAAACTGCCCACAAACGATCCTACAGCCACTTCATTCCACACCTCTGGAACCAACTCCCCCCCCCAACTTAGACAACAGAACTCATTATTAACATTCCGTAAATCGGTAAAGACCCTCCTTTTCAATTAAAGATCTCCTCTGTCTTCTCCCCCCCTTAGGCCCCACCCTCCACTCTCCTACCACCTTCCCGAAATTCCAGTATGACCCTCTCTTACTCTATCCACTAACAAATTGTACCTATACGCTTATAACTTTCCTTAAACTAAACTACTGTATTTCCCCCTTCTCTCTCTCTGCTTACTCTCCCTGTATTTAAATTCTCTCCAAAAACTAAATCCAATCACTAAACCTGTTGTACCACTTATATGTCTAGTTGCTCCCCACTGTGTATGTTCATTTGTAAACCGTTCTGAGCTATTGGGAGGACGGGATAAAAATCTAAATAAATAAATAAAATAAATAAATAAATAGTCTCCTGCAGGTCCTTGTTACTCCTTCAGTGTATCTTGTCTTGCTATGCTTTCATTTGGATCTTTCACTTCCAGTTGATCTACTTTACTCATTTATCTCTAATTAATTGATGACATTAGCCCCTTCCTTCTTTTTTTTTTTTTTAAATCAAAGGCTGTTTATAAAGAATAATGAGTTGGACATGAAAGCTAATTGAATACAAGACCTGATTACTGGGTCATTGCCAGGCCATTATATTGCCTTTGTGTGTGTGTGTGTGGGGGGGGGGGGGGGAAGAGAGAGTTCCCTTTATCAAGGAAGCAGTTCCGTGTAGTTGACAGAGGGATTTCTCTCTCAGAGAGGTTCTCTATCCACTCTATTGAAATCCCATTACAGTTGTCCTCACTGTACAACCCCCTTCAAGATTGAACTCATCTGCTCTAGTGCTGAGATCGTGAATTGGTACAGTGTGGGGGGATTAGCATGAAACAGAACAATAAACCTCCCAAGCAGTGTAACGCTAGGCCCATTCTGACAATCTCTGGCAGTTTCTGCAGGTCTTGTGATGGTCTGGTCTAATTCATGTTGAAATAAAATTTGATGAACCCTTAAACGTAGTATGAAGTGTAGCAATAACCTGGAATCCTGCAAGCTCACACTCAGAAAACCTGTAAAGTCAGTTGAATGGGAAATTTATTTGGATCTTCACAGGCTGTCGAGATTACGAGACTTATTCACAGCTATCTGGCATATTCTACAACATGGAGGCAGCTGAAATGAAGCTGAAAATTTGAGCCAGTCCAAAGATGGACATTAAAAGCTTCCATGTCTGCCTCAGCCCAGCCCAAGGATATTTCAGAGTGTTGATTGAGGGAAGAGGTCAAGGTCTCACTTGACATAAGCTTTGTTGTCTGTAGAGGAATTATCTCCTGCCTCGGAACATTTGACTGCACCTTAAAGCCCAGTTGACGCACACTCTCCGATTCCTCTAGTAGGAAGTTCTCGGAGGAGTCTGACTCAGATATCTCCAACCACTCAGATGAGGACTTTCCAGACGACTCCTGTGGTATTCCTTCTGATCTTTCCTCATCGCCATTCATCTCTGTCAGAAATTATATCTTTTATTGGCTTTTATTTTTAATTTTTTCTTTCTCACTGATCTCTTCTTAACTATAATTTTCAGACCAGAGCTTCTTCCTCCATACCCTTCCTATTTGTGTTCTTCCTTCCCTTACTGTTGGTTTTATGTTTTGTTAATGTGTGTTAGTACATTTTTCTCATTATTTTAATATTCCCTCCCTTTGTTAAATTGTAAACCGCTTAGATTTAATATATCAAATAAACTGCAGTGAAACAGAGGAGGAACCTCATTCTGAACTTTTTGAACACCTTGATTTTGAAGCACCACCAAATGAATGCATGAAAGATACTTCATTTAAAAACTGTCTGAATTCTGTGCATTTGTGTCTAGGATTTGACAGAACTCAGCTGTAATGCCATTCATAGTTGTGGAGTTTGCCCTCAAGTGTTCATACAGCTCATGATCTTATGTTTCGGCTCCTCCAGGCAGAGAAGCCACAACATGAGATTATTCTGGCTCTTTTCAAAAATGTCAATTTCCACTTCCTCCAACTCCCACTGTATTTCCCTTTTAATTTTTGTAAACTGTGTCGAGCTCTATATTTATAGAGAAGATGCGGTATATAAGCTTAAGGTTTAGTTTAGTTTAGTCATCTGTGCTCCTTAATAGAATCATGGACTACCAATGTTGTATGTCCATTTACTTTAAATCTTTACTAAAACAGTTGTCAGACTTTGAGGAAGTTCTTCCAGACAATTTAAAACAGCTTTTGATGCCTTTGATGTTTCTTCTCGAACATCCACAGAAGCCACAGCAATGTGCCACCTTACCTTGCTTTGAGTCTCCTACTTATCTGGCTAATAGTTTTTCCATAGCTACGCACAAATGCAGTAGAAAAACTCATGTTCTGTTCAATTTCCCTTCTGTAAAAGGTTGTAAAAGCAAGAAATTCCTAAATCACTCTTTAGCATCTCAGTCAGCTTCTCATGAAAAAGAATTTTGATGGTTGTTGCTCACAGCTGTTTCTTACAGACATTTTAGAAAACAGATAAAAACCTATCTTTTCTCCAAATACCTGACTAGCTGACTCATTCAAATATACGATTATGTTTATAATCTTTTGTACTATCCCGTTGCGGAACCTGGGCTCTCTCCAACTATTCCGCAAGCAACTGAAAACTTGGCTCTTCTCTAACATGTAATTCTATTTTCCCCCTTACTCTTCCATTCTATATATAAGCTCATGTAACCTTTTCCTTTCTCTTCTTATTTTAAGTTCTTGTAAAACCGTGCCGAGCTCCACTTCCGTGGAGAGGGATGCGGTATTAATTTAGTTTAGTTTAGTTTAAACCGCGTAGAAACTTTTTGGTTAACGCGGTCTATAAGTATAATGTTATGTCTATGATCTGGAAACTTCAGTTCAAGAATGCCTTTACAATGTGCCTTGTAAGGGAGATGATCTGTTTTGGAGAAAAAATTTGAATAAGCTGCATATAGGATCAACACCCCCCCCACACACACACCACAGGATACTATGGCAACTTTATCTAAACCACAAACCTCTCAGTCTTTGTTGTCGTCCAGAAGATATTCTGCAATCAGAATGACGTCAGACAATGCCACTGCTGTGGCTTATTATTAAAAGTAGAAAGACACCAGGATTTGGACTGACCATAGAAGTGTGCCTCTCTAGGTGGGCAGAGAGACACCTGCAGTGGGCAAAGCAATATGCAAATCGACTTTCTCAGTCACTCTCTGCTGGATCTGAGAGAATGGGAGTTAGGGCAACAGGCCTTTCAGCTCATTCTGGACCAACAGGGGCCCCCGCTGTTTGATCTGATGGCTTCCAGAGCCAGTGCGAAAGTGGAACGTTTCTGCAGTCATCATAGGGAGCCAGTCTTTCAAGGGATTGATGCCCTTAGTCTAGGGGTAGGCAATTCTGGTCCTCGAGAACCAGAGCCAGGTCAGGTTTTCAGGATCTCCCCAATGGATTTGCATGCACTGCCTCCTTGAGATGCAAATCTATCTCATGCATATCCTGAAAATCTGACCTGGCTCTGGCTCTCGAGAACTGGAATTGCCTGCATCTGTGGTTAATAGAGGACCCCCTCTGTTTTTCTTCCCTGGTCTCCTTAAGTGCCGGATTGTGCATCATACTAATCTAGGTCTTGCTAGTGGCTCCGAGTTGGCTTCATAGGCCGCATGTATGCAGACCTCATCCACCTGTTGAAAGGCAATCCTCCCCTGCTGCATAAAGGCCAAGGTCTGGTAGAAATGGAAGATCAGATCCCTTCTGGTTTGTTGGTCTGGCCATTGAGAGGAGGAGGTTATAGAATACTGCTTTTCTACATCGGTTTCTATGTTACTTCACTTTGGGAAATCTTCCCGTGTTCTCTGGCTTTGGAGGTTTTTTGAGACCTGGTGTGCAGGACAGTTGCTGTCTTTTTGGAGAGCTTAAGATCCTTATATTTTGAGATTCTTGCAGCAAGGCCTAGACTCAGGGACTGGCATTAAATTCTCTGAGATGTCCAGGTTACTGCTCTTTCCAGCTTTCAGGTAAAGTGAAGAGCACATCCCCTGGTCTTGCAGGGGGAGATGACCCATTTCCTGAGAGGTGTGGTGCATTCTGCGATTCCCCATGTATATCCCCTTTCCTTGTGGAACCTCAGTCTGGTTCTCCGAGTTGCTGGCACCTCTGCACTTGGCCTCCAGAAAGGACCTCACTCTTAAGGCAGTTTTTCTGCCTTATGTCACTTTGAAGAGTTTCCAAGCTAGAGGTCTGTCTGTTTTTTTTAGAGGATTCCTTTGCACATTCCCTTTTTCTTCCTAAGGTAGTTTCTCCATTCTATGTGAAACAGGAAGTTTGCTTCCCCCTTCTGTAGAAGAAGGCACTACTTCTGAGAACCAGAGACTGTACAAGCTGGACGTCCGGAGGACATTGCTGCGGTACCTGAAGGAGATGAATGAATTTCATCTCTCTGACCACCTGTTTGTCCTTTTTCATGGCCCTAGGGCAGACATGGGCAACTCCGGTCATCAAGGGCCGGAATCCAATCGGGTTTTCAGAATTTCCCCAATGAATATGCATTGAAAGCAGTGCATACAAATAGATCTCATGCATATTCATTAGGGGAAATTCTGAAAACCCGATTGGATTCTGGCCCTCGAGGACCGGACGTTGCCCATGTCTGCCTTAGGAGATGAATCAAGGTGGCTATTGAGACCTATATTTTGCAAGAATTGCCTGGTACCTCAGGGCCTGAAAGCCCATTCAACATAGGCTCAGGCTACTACTGGACAATGGCTCCCTGAGGAGATTTGTAGTGTGGTTTCTTGGCATCACTCCATTCCTTTATTAAACACTAAGGTTAGAAATGTTAGCCAGGGTCCACTTCAACTTTAGGCAGAGCCTTCATTTCAGGGAGCCTTGTCTTCCCAATTCAGTAGGTGTGCTTTGGTACATGCTACTTCTGCAGAGCAGTGTAGCTAAATGCTATGGAAGGAAAAATTCTTTCCTTTGGTCAGCTACACTGTTTAGCAACTCGCCCTTGGAAAACTTAAGCCTGGGGCTCTGGGTGTGCTCTGTGTTTTTCCTTACAGTTTATAAAAAAGACAATTTGTCCATTTCACTGTTCATAGTGATATGGATATCCTGTAAGATTGCTATATTCTGGTATATGCAGTTAGCAAATGCCACTGTGGTGGTTTGTTCGCTTGATTCTCATTGGGCACATTACAAAAAGTAGCCTTCTGCTACTTTGGCAGATGCATGCTGGATCTTTCAAGGGAGCACCATTGGCTGGTGAGATCACTAGTTAAACTTGGGGATTTTTTTTTCTCTAGCTCCATCTGCTGGTAGAAGGGAATAGCACCCACTTGTTCAGAACAGTGCAGTTGACTGAAGGAAAGAGAATTAACAGGTAAGAGATTATTTTCGCCTTGCTGTCTCCTTTACCTCAATTCAGCTTTTGATTTCATTGATCATGATTTATTGCCAACCAGAGTGTCCAGTCTAGGTATCACTGGGGCAGTTTATCGTGGGTTTGTTCACAAAGGAAGGAATAGAATTACTATAATTTTGTCTTGTCATCTTCAACCTTCCACACATTTTTCTCTTCTCCTCTCCCATCCCATTGTGGTGACTCCTATTCTGATTTTTTTTAAATTTTTAAATTTACACTTTTACAATGATGCAAGCTACTATTAGCCCTTGTTTTACACCAATGCAGGTGACATCCTGTTTGGACCACCACCAATCCAATCCTGTCTGGATTCAATTTCTGAATGGCTAAAGGAAAATTATTTCCATCTCAATCCTTAAAGGACATTGGTTGTCCTTCCTAACTAAAGTTTCCCCTATCTTCCATAGCAACACTCTATCACTTTGGTGAGCTCTTTAGATATCTTTGGGTCTATTTAAATCAAATCTACTGTAGCATTATTTATATGAGTATAAATGCTAGTCTGATTAAGCACTTTTAATAAGTCCAAAACACAGCTCTCCTGTATTTCTCTTATGCCCCCCCAATATTTGATCCACATTACCCCACTAATGATCCCCTATCACTGGCTCCCCGTTCAATGAGAATCCAACTCAAAACTCTAACCTTAAATCATAAAATCCTTTTCTAGAAAGCCCTGCGTACCATCTCTGATTTAGCACGTCTCAAAGAGAGTCAGTCCTCTGTTCTGCTTTCAAGTCCCGCTTAACCTTTCCTTTCAGTGCATTTTGATTCTATTAGACAAGTCAGTATTCTATACCTCGTTGACCTTATGGAATGCTTTACCTAACACTGTGCTCTGAACTCTCCTTTTTGAAATTCAGATCTGGTTTAAAATGTATCTATTCCAACTTGCTTTTGTTGGCACACTGGGGGATTGGTTTCATGACCTTTTACTGATGCAACATTGCCCATATGCCTACTCCATTCACTATCCATTGATGATGTTCCCTTCTTTTCCCATTAGTATGTAAACCAACCTTATGTCATAGGCAGCGGAATGCTTTTTTGTTTGGATTGGTGTGGATTGGATTTGTTTTGTTGGATTGGTGTGTGTCCCAAAAGCTCCGTCCAAACTCCGCCCCTGACCCCACCCCCATAATAATTGTAACGCAATTTCTTCCATCCATTTTTCATATACACACAATATCTTATTAATACATAATGGTAACAAAACAAAGAAAAAAATTCCAAGCTGGGGAAAGACTATGCCAAGACCGCTAACCCCTCACTGCTCAAGGCCAATTAAACAGGCAAGGTATTAAGAATCAAACTACAGGTTCTAGGAGACAAGACCTGCAAAAGAACTTAGATTGTCGCAAGGCACAGTCAGGGTCTACCATAACTCCATTCCTATTTGCGTTTGTCTTTTGTGGTCCAGAAATATTTGTTAAGCAAATTAGCCTTAACCTTTCTCAGATCCTTCACCTTTGATCATAACAATTCCACTTTTGCACTTCGTCCTATCACTAATATATCTAAAAAAAACCCTATTGCTAATATCTAAAAAAAGTTCCCTGTTTTATCGTTTTAGCTATGTTTTCTTCCATTTTCATCTTAGCTTTTCTGATTACTTCCTCTTTCTGCAGTTTTTTTTAGTATATGAAAGCCTAACCTCTTCCTTACCTTTTCAGCTACAATACAACATAAAATATTTACTGTATATTCCACTAGCTTGCCTAAAGGCTTTGGTACGGATTACAGTAAAAGATAAGGAGCAAATATCCTTAACAGTTCCAAATTAACAATCACTAATATTCAATACAAAAATCCCCCATTCAGAGAAAGCACATTATATTTGTAATAATTTACAGAACTTCATATAAGAAGATTCAGTCCTGAGCACCACTGGAAGAGTCGTATTCCATCATTTTATAGCTTGGTATGAAAAGAACTCCATAAAATAGCATTTAAAATGAACTTTATGAATTGAGGAAAACGGAAACGATAATTCTTTGGAGAGCCTGGATTGGTAGCCAATGAAGTCTAATTCGAAAAGGGATGACTCTATCATGTCTCTTAACACCAAAAAAAAATCTAACCTCTGTGTTCTGTAACAGTTGCAGATGATCTGAGCATCCAACATATAGAAGATTGCAATAGTCAAGGGACCATAGTAGTATTGCCTGGACCAGTAGAATGCCTAATTTGTTTCAATTTTTTAAATCAATAAAATACCAGTTTAATAATCGTGAGGTCCAGGGTAAACCTAGGATCTGTAATGAGTCCTCAAATATCATACCTTCTCCTGAAGGTGGTGGGGGCATAGTTATAGACTCAAACTACATAATCTTAGTTTCAATCTCATCATTTTAGTTCACTCTTGCATTAAATTAAAGCTTTCCTGTTACTTTTGAGTAGTGCTGCCTGATTCAGGAAAATTTTTTCAATTCAATTCACTTTTCCTGCCCAATTGGGTGTTTTTTCTAAACATCCTGGAAGGTTTATTTTGTAGTCTTTCCACCCACCCCCATTTGCCCTCTCCAACCTCACGCCGGCGCTATTAGGTCCTAGTTCACACACGCTGTCTAACACCAGCTCTGGCAGGATGCACATTTCAAATCTGACATATTGTAATCACAAAATAGAAAATCAAATTTTTTTTTCTACTTTTTCACTGTCGTATCCAATATTTGTTTCTTTCCCACTGTCTACCATCTCTCTCTCTCCCTGCCTTGTACCCTGGGTCAAACCTCTCTCCTTTCCTCCCCTCCATTATCATATGCAATATTTCTTTCTCTCTCCCCATGCACCATTTCTCCCTGCCCTCCACCCCTTGTCGAACATTTCTCTGCACATGTCTTCCTCCCCTCCACCATATGAAGGATTTCTCCCTCTTGCCCCTTTCTATCTCTTTCATCTCTCCCTTCCTCTCCTCCACCCAAACAATTCTTCTTCTCCTTTCTTCCCCCATGAGCAGCAGCTTTCCTCCTCTCCCACCCATCCCCCTGTGCAGCAGAACCCTTCGATCCTCCCATTGGGAAGAATAACCTGAATCACAGTTACTGGATGCTAGAGTCCACCTTGGGGATTAGCGCCCAAGAAAAGGATCTGGGTGTCATTATAGACAATACGATGAAATCTTCCACCCAATGTGGCCAAAAAAGCAAATAGGATGCTAGGAATTATTAAAAAAGGGATAGTTAACAAGACTAAGTATGTTATAATGCCCCTGTATCACTCCATGGTGGGACCTCACCTGGAGTACTGCGTTCAATTCTGGTCTCCTTATCTCAAGGAAGATACAGTGGTGCTAGAAAAGGTTCAAAGAAGAGTGACCAAGATGGTAAAGGGGATGGAACTCCTCTTGTATGAGGAAAGACTAAAACGGTTAAGGCTCTTCAGCTTGGAAAAGAGACGGCTGAGGGGAGATAGGATTGAAATCTACAAAATCCTGAGTGGAGTAGAACGGATACACGTGGATTGATATTTCATTCCGTCAAAAATTACAAAGACTAGGGGACACTCAATGAAGTTACAGGGAAATACTTTTAAAACCAATAGGAGGAAATATTTTTTCACTCAGAGAATAGTTAAGCTCTGGAACGCGTTGCCAGAGGATGTGGTAAGAGCAGATAGCGTAGCTGGTTTTAAGAAAGGTTTGCACAAATTCCTGGAGGAAGAGTTCATAGTCTGTTATTGAGAGAGACACGGAGGAAGCTACTTCTTGCCCTGGATCAGTAACATGGAATGTTGCTACTCTTTGGGATTCCAGAATCTTGCTATTCTTTGAGATTCTCTATGGAATGTTGCTACACTTTGAGTTTTGGTCAGGTACTAGTGACCTGGATTGGCCACCGTGAGAATGGGCTACTGGGCTTGATGGACCATTGGTCTGACCCAGGAAGGCTATTCTTATGTTTTTATGATATACCTTCCAAGGCTTCCTAAGCAGCAGCAGTGGCAGCGCTCTGAACGGGCTGCTTTGCGACCTGCCCTACTAGGGCTTCCCTCTGCCATATCATCAATGATGTCATCAGTGACGTGGCAGAGGGAAAGCCCTGGCGGGGAAAGCCATGAAGCAGCTCATTCAGAGCACTGTTGCCGCTGCTGTTTTAGGAGGCCTTGGAGGTATGTCAGGTCTCACCAGAGTGAGGGTCACTGAATTGGTGAGTCCAATTTTCTCAGACAATGAACCAACGTGAATCAGTAAATTGATTCGAACTGGCGAATCGGTTAGCACTAGTTTGTAGATAGGAGACCTAGAGTCAGGACATTCTGTTGCAATGATCACACTCGGAACAGTGAGTGCAGGGCTTAAATATAGAGATTCCCAGGTCTTGTGGGTGAGGATTTGTATGCCAGATCCTAGCCTTGGTTTTGTGAAATAAGGAACTACTGCTCTCTCTTTTCTCTCTCTTTCTCTCCCTCTCTTTCTCTCTCTCTCTCTCTCCCCCCTCCACCGGTAAAGAAATAAAAGCAAGTCTAGTAGTGTGCTGTGGTATAATACCAATATGATATAATAGACTTCCCGAGAATCTAGTTGTGTCAGGAGAAGAAAGAAATCAGTTTGATGTTTGTGTTTTATGAGCTTTGTTGATTATCACACTGAAACGTAATGTATTTAGTTCATTTAATCTGTGCCTGATATTGGTTTGGTTATAAATACGGTACTTGTACAGCACTGAGTGCGCTGCAGACGGCAGAAAGTTTGATTAAGCACCTGCCTTTCCAGCATGGCGCATTCTGGCAATAAAGGTGAGATTAAGTGGCGTTTTGTGACGCTGTATCTTGGAAATCATTCACTATATTACAGCTCTTATTTATCTTGTTTGCAGGCTGTCTTACAGGTTTTTTTAAGTCGTGGTGCAGTGGGATGTTCAACCATAAAATGAAGGCTTTTGTGTTTAAAACAAATAAACCCCCCTCCCCCCTCAGTGTTGATTTTGCACCTACATGTTGTCTTACCGTCCCCTTGTCATTTTATACCTTACAGCCTGTTTTTAATTCCATCCCGTGGAAAATGCAATACAGTACTTAGATAATGTATGAAGCAGATGGAGGCTGCGAATGTCAGTGTGGTACTCTTGGATATACTTGTCTGTTAAAGATAGGAAGATAGAGCATGTCCTCCACCCCCGAAACCTCATGTTGGTGTAGTGCAGGGATAGGCAATTCCGGTCCTCGAGAGCCGGAACCAGGTCAGGTTTTCAGGTTATCCACAATAAATATGCATGAGATAGATTTGCATCTCAAGGAGGCAGTGCATGCAAATCCATACTCATACATATTCATTGTGGATATCCTGAAAACCTGACCTGGCTCCGGCTCTCGAGGACCCCTGGTGTAGTGCACTGTCTGGAGTCTGGCATGGATCATTCAGTAGCTGTGGAATTTGTGTGCCCATTTCTAATGCCTGAACTGGTGCCAGTGGTCTCCCCTGCCCCCCACGGGTAGTGGTACAAGCTCATTTTATCCCGAGTGTGAAAACTAGCCTCTCCTTGGACTCGATTAATTGCGTTCTGAAGAGGATAATAACTAGCTCTCTTTTGCTTCGATCTTCTTTTCCAAGTCTAATTGTTTTCTTTCGTGTTAGAGACAGGATAGTGCTAATTAAGTGTGTGATGCTGGAAGCCAGCCAGAGCCTCTAGCTCAGTTTTTACCTGGTGCAGTGATGTGTTGTGAGGAAACCCCTCCGTTCCTGCTCATCGTATGCAGCCTTCCCGAACTGAATGATCTGCCATTACAGTATGTATTACAGAAACACACAAAAGGAAGGAAATAAATGGAGTTATTTGGTGTAGAACGTGCAGTGTTTCTGGCTTTTGTCAGGACAGAGTTTTTCACTTTTCTGCAGCTCTAGAATATAATTGATGGCGCTGTAGGATTATGTCCCTGTGAGGACTGCCTGGAACTCGCTCCCACTTCACTTCCTAGCAGTGACCTAGTTATTTCTTTCCACTGCTGTTATGGACAGATCTCATTTCTTTCTAATAAATCCATATCTGAGTTTCAGCATTTGGGCTCCATGAATGAAAAGGGAATAGTTAATGGCAGTGGAAGAGGAGGAGGGATGTGAGGACACGTACTGGAGAGTTGTGTGTGTAAATATTTGATCTTAATGGAATCGTGGATTTGGAAGCCCTCAGGGCAGACACAGACTTGGAAAGAGTTGCTCTGTCTGAGGAATAACGCACAAGAATGTTAATAGACGTGTCGGTACGAAGCAGCCATTCCGTTTGGAAAGAAGTATCAGAAATATATAGAAATAATCCCTGCTGGTTCTGGATTGTTGACCAGCTATCATCCGAATTTCACTATTTGGGGGGTAGTTTTGGATTCAAAGCTAGCATTTAGACAGCATGTGCTGGCATTGATCAAGGAAATACCATATTTGCTGGCATATACGATGCACCCCCTTTTTTTAAACCAGTTTTTAAGAAAAAAAATAAATACTTATGCGCACATACAGTGCCCCCTTCCTGCCAAGCACTGCTCAAAGCCCCCTTTCCTCCCAGGCTTTCCACCCTGTTGGGGGATGGGCCCTTGTCCTGTCCGTCTACCCTACCTCCTCTGCTGCTGGACTCCCTGGTGGTCCAGAGGTGCAGCTTTCTGCGCTCCTGCCCCACTGCTAAACCGGTCAGTCACTGCCATGGCTGCCCTGAGTTCTTGTCTATTTGAGCATGAAGGGTCTGTCACCCAAATACTTGGTGGATTGCTTTGCTCCATATATCTCATTACCAAAGCTACGGTCTGCGACTCACTCAAATTTGTCAGTACCTACTACTCGAAAGAGTCCAGAGAAGAGTGACAAAAATGGTTAAGGGACTGGAGAAATTGCCGTACAATGAGAAGCTAGATAAACCGTGCCTCTTCTCCCTTGAAAAGAGGAGACTGAGAGGGGACATGATCGAAACATTCAAGATATTGAAGGGAATAGACTTAGTAGAGAATGAGAGATTGTTCACCCTTTCTAAGGTGGAGAGAACGAGAGGGCACTCTCTAAAGTTAAAAGGGGATAGATTCCGTACAAACGTAAGGAAGTTCTTCTTCACCCAGAGAGTGGTAGAAATCTGGAACGCTGTTCCGGAGGCTGTTATGGGGGAAAGCACCCGCCAGTGATTCAAGACAAAGTTAGACAATTTCCTGCTGGAACAGAACGTATGCTAGACTCAAATAGGGCGCTGGTCTTTGACCTAAGGGCTGCCGCGCGAGCAGACTGCTGAGCACGATGGACCACTGGTCTGACTCAGCAAATCTTATGTTCTTATGAATGATCTGAGGTTGCAGACGGTGAGAGCCAGGGTTTTTTCTTGCATAGGACCGGAAGAATGGAATAAGCTCCCGGTACACATTAGGAGACAGGATGATGTAGGGAGATTCATAAAATTGTTGAAGCGTCACTTATTTTACCAAATGAAATATCAGGGTGGAAATTATTACATTACATTAGTGATTTCTATTCCGCCTTTACCTTTCGGTTCAAGGCGGATTACATAAGAATTGTTAGGATATTAAGAAGTACTTAGGGAATAGTTTGAACATTTTCTGATTTGCTAAGGAGCAGTTGATATTGTAGGAGGAGTTTGGAGCATGTTTGGTTGGGTTATATTGGATTGATGTCGAAGTCACAAATTATGCTTTTGTGTTCTGATTATGGCTGTAAAATGGATGCTTTTATGATTGTAGTTTTGTATATGTGTATGTTTTTCCTTGTTCTCCACTTGGATTATAAACAAAGAAATACTTGGTATCAGTAGCCTATTAACCCTCCATTTGTGACTTGGGCTCAGGTGAGTCCTCAGGAGAACACTAGCCATGGATTTGAGAGACTGAAAATATAAGGTGGCTTTTATGCCAGTTCATGCTATGCCCCACACTGACCCATTTGGTGAGAGAAATTGCAAATAAGCATTAGGTCTCCTTTCATTCATGCTATAATGCCATAGACCTCATTGATGGGAGGGAAGTTGAAGATGCCCACCAGTTTCTCTTAATTCAGTAGCACTACGATGTACCTTGGTCATGTGATGTAACCCAGTGGTTCTAGATTTGCATTTTTGGTATTCATAGGGATTTCTAGGAAGCTAACCCTAGGGAATAGCGAAAATGCACTGTATGTGGGAATGTAGAAGAGGTGTACTAAGCACTCTTTTGGGCTTGACCAATGAAGCTCTTCTGATATGAACTCCAGCTAGACAGGGAGGATACTTTCTATGAGTAGAGATTGTTTAATATATTTGAAGGATGTTCAGAAACTTTGTACTCGGCTTTGTAGAGCAAGTACCCTTTGTACAAATGTTACATAGTTGAGACGCTGTGAGCAGATTTGGGAAACATAATGGCAGTTTGGTAAGAAACCACTCCAAAAATGCTTTTGCTGAAAATATCAAATACCATGTTGTTTTTGCTCTGTGTTTCTCAGTACCCTTTACCAGCATATCAAAGGTCATAGCAGCTTTTTCCAAAGCAGGGTGATGTCTGTCCATCTGGAAGAAGGCAACTGATGTAGCCAGGGCTGTAGAGTTGGCACATAAACCTTTGATTCAGACCCCTTTATTTATATATCTGTATAGGAAATATAGTCATCAAAGAACTTGATGTCAAAATATATTCTAAATGTAAAAATCATATTGTGAAATAAATGGGTTACTCAAATTTAGGAGTCGGAGTTGGCACATTTTCACTGACTCCAGTAACCCCCAAATTGCCTCTGGCTCTGACTCCACAGCGCTGGATGTAACCATGTCTTAGGAAGCGGACATGCAGGGCTTATCTCACATTTTGGAAAAGCACAGGAGAATGTTCATGCAGACTAATTGGTCAATTGTAGGGAGCCAATTGTACCCCTTTTTTTTTTGGGGGGGGGGTGCATTCCCTTATGTATATGTGCACTTTGTGAGGGAATGTAGTGAGTGGAATTGGAAACAGGATTTGTGTGGAGAAAGAGCACTTTGTGTGTAGGAGGTAAAAGCAGATTCCCAAGAGTTATTTCTGATGCTTTACTCGCATATGTTCTGCCAGAATCCAAGCACATGCTTTTGTTGTGTTTGTTTTATTATTTGCTTCACTAAAAGGACTGCACTACATAGAAAGAAAAGTGTCGAAATATATGAAAATGTTTCTTCACACAATGTGTAATTAAACTCTGAAATTCATTGCTAGAGAATGTGGTGAAAGCAGCTAGCTTAGCAGGGTTTAAAAGAGGTTTGGATAATTTCATAAAAGTCCATAGGCCATTATTGAGATGACTTGGGGAAAATAACAGCTAACCGAAATAGATGTTTAGGCTGGAATTAACCTGCAATAATAAGGCATTTCCCTCTCCTCTCTCCCTCCCTCCCTGCCCCCCCTCCCAAAAAAGTGACTGGCAGATAAGAAAAAGGAGAGAAATCAATTAAGAAAGTGCATATATGCTTAAATGATCTACTATATCCTTTTGTTTAATTGATGAGACAGTTTTCTCATTAACATTTCAGCACACCATGTCGTTCAGCATCTCTGCATGGCCACATTCGCACAGGCCTCCGTTGTGAAACTAATTCACCTTTTCTTTGTGTGTTGATCAGATTTGATGGTGTAGAGTGTTGGAGTTGCCATGTCAGATTGCCACCATTACTTTCCATTTCTTATGTACAGGACCAGCAGAGAAATGCAGAAAAATAGCAGATAAAGACTAGAGAATGACACAGGGACAGATTTGTCTCCATCCTCGCAAGAACTCAATTTCCCTATTCTGTCCCTGCGAGTTTTGTTGCTGCTCCTGCCCCATTCCTGCAAGCTCTGTCTTAACTGCACAAACCACAAAAACTTATGATTTTAAAGTGTTTGAGGCTTATGCAGATGAGGATGGAGCTTGCAGGAATGGGGCAGAACATTAAAAAAACTCGCCGGGACGGGGAAAAATTTGTCCCCAGTGTCGATTTTGATTTAGTTCATCCAGTCTGGTTTTCTGATACTTTATTTATCAACACTGAGGACCCCTGAGGAAGCAGTGTTTCTTCGAAACATGGACCATGTTGGTTCGGTCCACACAGATAGTAGGACCAGTTCTTTGGATGTATTTTAGGTTGTTCATGTATTTGTTTTAATTGTATGTTGTTTTAATAAATTCCTGCACCCTGACCATTTTCTTGCAGTTTTGGTTTTTTTTATTTTATCTCTTATAAAGACCATATGACCTGTTCGGTCTGCCCATTCACTGTAGTTGTGGAAGTCTATAATTCCATCTAGAGATCCTCTTCATTTGTCCCTTGCTTTCTTCAATTTAGGCACTGTCCTTGTCTCTACTGGGATGCCATTCCATGTGTCTATCATTCTTTTCCATTTAAGAAGTATTTGCTGATCACATTTGATGATAACTTATTTCAGAGGCTCTTCAGTTAATTGGAATAGCAGAATCCCAAGGAGACACAGGTGGTATGCATTGCCTGCAGTAAGGGCCATGTCAGGTTCCCAAGAAGAGGCGATGCACAAGGAGAATGGGATTTTTGAACCTTCTCAGGTAGAATTTGTGGGTAGAAAGTTAACACCCGAAGAGGTTGGGAGCAATACAGACTTGTACAGCTGGGAGTTTGGAGATCTCCTCGGCACAAGGCAGAAGTGACAGCAAAAGCGCTTGGAGTAGTGTACCGACAGCTGGAGGCAGCTGGGCAAAGTGCAATCATTCAACACAGTTACTGAGGGCAGTACATGTTTCTCTCATTGGGTGGGTCTGGTCTTTATCTAAAACCATGCAATTCATAATACGAAAAGCTTACAAATAGCAATAACAGATGAATCTGTCCTAAAACATTACTTATAATTAGGCACGTCTTTTACCCCCCCCCTAAAATCTGTAATCTCCATTCTATCCTAAGATCTACTGGTAGTTTAAATAGTTAAATAGGGGCCTAAGATGTAATTGATTGTGGCATAAACCATATACAGTAACTTCCTTTGGATGATTGCTGATAACTGTAGGTGCTATCATCTTATTAGTTGGCAAAAGCAATTATTGGGTTAAATTACAGTAAATTGTGAATATTTATTTGTATGATGATAGGAATTTATTGTTATGATAAAAAGGAAGATTCTGCCACCCTTTTTGGACACAAGCTATGTGAGCTACTTCCGTGGTTTCTATAGGCTGGAATTACTGTTTCCTACTAGAAATTCCTCTTGCCAGCGGGCCTGTAAAATGAGCTACTTGAACCGCTTTGATAAAATATTACTGGAATAAGGCACAGCAAGATTGATTTGAAACATTGGTCCCATTGCAGATCTCTTTAGTTGCAAATAAATGTGTCTGAAGTAGAGACGGTGCATATATTTTATGCAATTATACACAGAAAGTTCAGCTCGGGCATTTCAGTGCTTAATTACACAAGTTCCTTTTCATTTCTTTTACTGGCTCATTGCATGGTTTACAGTTGGGAGAGATGACATGCAGTCTTGACCTAGGTTGGCAACAATGCAGATAACAACCCTGTTGATAGCCCTGCCTGCTTCCTAATGAAGGCTCTGTAGCAGGTGCCGTACGCCAGGCTCCATCTCTGGTGGTATTCAAATCCAGGCTCAAAGCCCACTTTTTTGAAGATGCATTTAAATCCTAACGCTTCCAACTTGTAATACACTATATCTTTCTCATTCTCTCTGTAGCCCCTACCCACTCTGTCTCTTCATCTCTTTGTATCCGCCTTCATGAACAGTATATATGGATTCCCCCCTGTGTCCTGTGTGTCTGTCATAATTAGATTGTAAGCTCTTTTGAGCATGCACCATCTCTTTCTCTTGCTTGTTTAATGTACAGCGTTGTGTGCATCTGGGCCTCCGCGTGTGCGGATCGCCGGACTTGATGGACTGAAGGTCTGATCCGGAGATGGCAGTTCTTATGTTCTTATGGTATGTTGCAGAGTGTTCCTCTTAGAGGAATTTATAATTCTGATTGGTGGATATGCGGCCCCGTGAAGTATTTTGTGCGGCCCCGGTCGAGGGCGATGCAGTGTTTTCCTCTGCTGCCCCTGGGTGTTTACCGTCTTGCCGGCTCCCTCCTCAGTCTTGCTGCAGCATTTGTGCGGCCCCAGAAATTTTTTTTTTTCAGCCAATGCAGCCCAGGGAAGCCAAAAGGTTGGACACCCCTGGTTTAAATGAAGGTTAGCAAACAAGTTGTAAATGAAAGATTGAGCTCATCCAATAAAAACTATCCTGATTGGTGGATGAATTGCTTTGGGCAGTTAGTAGACGGTTCATAGTAAGTCCCTACTTAAAACCCATCGTTGCTCAGGATGCCTTTGGTTCTTTTCCTACAAACCCTTGATTTTCAGTCTTTATCCCTTTCCCTCTTTTCTTCAAAGCCTTTTTTCTTTTTCCTGTTATTGTTTAATTATTTTAAATTGTTGCTTTATATCAAATGCTCCATAAATCAACAAACAATAGACTGCCTTGCTTCTTCTGATTGGCTGGAACCCAACCCACTTTTGAATTATTATGCAATGTCAGCACCATTTATTATTGGTTAATAATTATTATTAAAATAATTGTGCACAAGTGCTATTTATATATAAGGTCATTTTTGAAAAAACATCCAACAAAGGGGTTGATATCCAGCTGCCATTAATGGGTTAGAAGTGTTACCTTCCCTGGTAAATGCCACTCGCCAGGACCAGCAGCTAATATTCAGAAGCGTTATCCTGTAAAGAATGCTGAAAATCTTTACTGACCTCCCCCACCCTCCACACTATCCAGCTAGTACTAGGGTGGTCCAGAAGTTACCTGGGTGCTATAGAAAAGTATCTGGACAAGCTAGGAAAGCGGACTAGGTCTTCAGACAGTTATTCTTTTGCTAGCTCTGAATATTGGCAGTACCAGACAATTAAACTCTAGAATTCATTGCTAGAGAATGGGGTGAAATCAGTTTAGCTGGGATTTTAAAAACATTTGGATAGTTTCCAACCCCTCCCCCCTTTTACAAAACCGTAGCATGGTTTTTGGTTCTGGCTACGGCGGAAACAGCTCCGATGCTCATATGAATTCTATGGGTGTTGGGGCTGTTGCGGCAGGTTTGTGAAAGGGGGAGTAAAAGAGAAGTCCATAGGCCATTATTGAGATGATTTGGGGAAATCCACTGCTTATTTCTCGGATACGCAGCATAAAATCTGTTTTACTACTTGGGATCTTGCCTAGGTACTTGGAACCTGGTTTGGCCACTGTTGGAAAGAGGTTACTGGGCTTGATGGACCTTCAGTCTGTCCCAGTACGGCAATTCTTATGTTCTTATGTGAGCCAAGTATAGGACAATCAAGCCATTGTGACATCACTGCTGAGGTTGGCTCTTAGGCATTGGTGGAATGAGGCATTATGACATCACTATCTCAGCTCTGGAATGTTGCTACTCTTTGGGTTTCTGCCAGGTACTTGGGACCTGGGTTGACTACTGTTGGAAACAGGATACTGGGCTTGATGGACCTTTGGTCTGTCCCAGTATGACAGCTCTTATGTGAGCCAAATATAGGACAATCAGGCCATTATGACATCACTGCTGAGGTTGGCTCTTAGGCATTATGACATCACAATCTCAGCTCTGGAATGTTGCTACTCTTTGGGTTTCTGCCAGGTACTTGGGACCTGGATTGGAAACAGGATACTGGGCTTGATGGACCTTCCGTCTGTCCCAGTATGGCAGCTCTTATGTGATCCAAATATAGGACAATCAGGTTGGCCACTGTTGGAAACAGGATCCTGGGCTTGATGGACCTTTGGTCTATACCAGTATGGCAATTTTTGTGTTCTTATTGAAAGCTACTAATGACGGGGTGGGGGTGGGGTCAATTCAGAGTGGTTACATGTGCTTCTGTAATAGTGTAACAGTTCAGAATTAACGTGTTTTTGTGATGGTTTTTAATACTGTTTTATGTGCTACTCATTTGGCTGAGTAAACAATATTAACACCCTATCTTCATCCTATATATATATATATGCAATAAGGACTACTATATTCACCCTATAAATACACTTGTCTTATTTATTTACAACGTGCATCCTACGTACTCATATATACACCCCTAATACTAGAATCGTGCACTATGTACGATTCAGGTGTATTCCTGAGCCCCGGTGCAATATAAGCATTATTGTATTGGTGTGCCAAAATATGGACAACTTCTTCTGGCCTGCAGTTTGTCATCTTCACTAATAGTTATTGCCCTCCCTAATACCTGTTTTATTTAAGACCATCTCCTAGCTCAAGGCAGTATACATAAAATGAAAGTGTAAAGAAGAATATGAACATGTACACAAATAGAAAAGAAAATAATAAAATCGGTAGGTAGCATATCGCAAGAGAAAAATATATCAGCCACAGCACTTTCACTCAATCATAAATAAACCAGAATGTCATCCTACAGAGTAACGGATGATTGTCTGGTGTCAGTTGGCAGCTATACAGGAGAAAGCCCTGGCTGTGATTCTGGGTTTCCCTCCCAGTTCATTTCCTGAGTTTGGGTGCTTCTAGCCCTTATTCCGCAAATGCCTCTTTTAAATGTTGAAACACAAAGGAGGTTATTCAGCAAAGTTTAAAACTTGTCAAGGTCTCAATCCCAGTTACTCTCCATTCGCATCGAATCGAATCTAATCTTCAGTTTGTATACCGGGTCATCTCCCACTGGAGCTCGACTCGGTTCACGTATAATTAAGACTAGAGTATACGGAGAAAGAAGCATGAGAGAAGAACTATAGTATTATTATTTCATTGAGACTGTGGTTAAACCATTTAAGGATTGCGAGAACAACAAAATTTTCAGGGTCTTACGGAATAATTGCATCTGGCCTATAATCCTAATGGAGTCAGGGAGTTCATTCCAAATCTCTGCAAACTTGAAAACAAAGGATTGACTAAGCTTCCCAGCAGATTTAATTCCCTTAAAAGAAGGCAAGGATAGCTTATATCTTTGAGTATTTCTCAGATGGCAAAGTCTAAAGGCATTCCAACAGAAGGGGACTAAAGGGTCAAATATAGAAACATGTGGATTGAATAGAGCAGTGTTCTTCATCCACCGGTCCGCAGAAATTTCCTGCTGGTCCACAGGGCCGGCTCGTGCATCGGGCCGGCTCCCGCTTCCTCAGTGCTGCAGTACACAAAGCGGTGGGCAGAGGCTCCTATGCGCGTCCTGCGCCTGAACTGGAAGCCATATCTCAGAGGAAAGGCTTCCAGATGAAGCGCAGGACGCTGCCCATGGCTTTGTGCACTACAGCACTGAGGAAGAGGGAGCCGGCCCGTAGATAACACCGGGGGGCAGGCCAGAAGGCAAGGCACAGCATGGAGGGAGGGAGACAACAACGGTAGGGGGAATGATTTTATTTTTTAATTTAGTGATTGATTTACATTTGCTGTCTGTTCAGGAAGAAATGCATTTGTTTCTTTTCCTCTTGAGTTGTACTGCATGCAGAGTCTTCCATCTTAGGGTTTGTTTGTATATATTAGTATTTTTAGTTTTTGGTCCTGTATTTGCATGGGTTCTGTTTTCTGGTAGGAATATTGAATGTTGAGAAGCATACAGTGTGCTTTGTGTAGTTTAATTTTGTGGTTAACTTATGTGTTGTTAATAAGGTTATATTCATATATACAGTGGTACCTTGGTTTATGAGCATAATTCGTTCCAGAAGCATCCACATGGCTCCTCCAGTTCTTCTCCTCTGCTGCTGTTCGCTGCCTCTCACTGCGGGTGGTGCAGGCTAAGCAAATGCTGCCGCCGCCACAGAGCCCGACTGGACACTGTTGGCTCTGCTGCTCCCGGATGCTGCTCCCCCCCCCCCCCTCCGGATGCCACTACCCCCCTCTGCTGGGACTCTCAAGTGCTGGCTCACTCCTGCCGGACGCACCCCGACTCCCATGCTCCACCCGAGGCCACCGGTGCTGCTATCGCCTCTTCTCCCTCCTCCCCGACTGGCCCTGTCCTTACCCCTGCACCGCCGGTGATAGAAAGTGCCTGCCGCCGGTCTACTGCTGAACCTTGAGCATCTGCGCATGCTCAGGCCTTCTGGATCTCACCCTCTCTGAGATTCTCATGGGATCTCGAGTATCATGAGAATCTCGGTGAGGATGAGATCCAGAAGGCCTTGAGCATGCGCAGATGCTCAAGGCTCAGCAGCAGACTGGCGGCAAGCCCTTTCTAACTCCAGTGGCACACGGGTAAGGACAGGGCTGGTCGGTAGATGGGGAGGAGACGATCGTGAAGGGAGGGAGCAGCGCCAGTGGCCTCGGGGGGAGCAATACTGTTGGTTCCCGCGGTCGGGTGAGGTGGGGGCTCGCAAATCGAGTCAAAAGTTTGCTGAGTGTTTTGCTCGTCTTGCCAAACACTCGCAAACCGGGTTACTCGTAAACCGAGGTTTGACTGTATATATATATATATATATATATATATATATATATGAAAAATGAATGGAAAAAATGGTGTTACAATTAGTATTATTATGAGGGTAGGGTCTGGGGTGGAGATTGGGTGGAGATGGGCAGGGTCTGGCCCACGACTTAGCCCAGTGTTCTTCAACTGCTGGTCTGTGGACCGGTGCTGGTCCACAAAAATAATTATTTTATTTCCGCCGGTCCATAGGTGTCAAAAGGTTGAAGAACACTGGAATAGAGGGTCTGAATAGGCCCTTAAACTTATGTAAGAGAGACGTAATTATCCAAAGGAGACTTCTGTAGGACTCAATTAAGACTGTGATTCTTGAAGTGCCTGTTGAGAAATTTCAGACAGCACAGGAGCATTTAAAAGTACTGGAGAAGACCTCTTTCAATGGTTCCTAAATATCATTCCGTACACGTACTTGCCACGTATTCCCTTTTTCTTGTTTCCTTCTACTCCATTCAACATTCAGTTATTTGAGCTCTGATAATAGCTGAGTTTCTGCTCTGTTCATTCTCTGCATTCATCCTTATAACTAAAAGGAAGGCGTTTGGTCGCAGTGCTCCAAGTATCTGGTATCTTTGTCTGGGCACTGTGAAAGAGAGGAGGCGATGGCAAGTAGGATAATAGTGGAGCCACTTAAAAATAGTTGATTTATAATGAAATGAAAACCTATTAGAAGCTAGGTACATCTGGCAGGGGGAATAGGTATATAAATTATTTTTTTTCCTTATCATCATTAAAAATAACATTAGCATATGTTTAACAATGTTGTTTCTTTGTAATGTCTTCAAAGATTACCTGCTGTAAGAATTATTCTTCAAGGACAAGCAAGCATAATATTCTCATCTTTGGGCAACATTATCCATGGAACCCAATACAGATACTGCCATGTGCACTGCCACTTTAAATCGTTAGGCAGAGCCCACCACATGCATGTGGAGGTGCCTTCCCACCAGATGCATGGAACCAACATTTCTAAGTTTTCTGGGGACTGAGAAACTGTGTCTTCAGTCTCGCTTCAGTGCGTCAGTTTTTGAAGTCTCTGATATTTTTGTTTTCTAGTACTTTGAGCTTGGTTAAATTCTGTCAATTTTTGGTCTGTTGGCCACTTTGAGGCCCTTTTTCGATCCAGGGAGTGTCAAATTTTGTCTGAATTCAAGAAAGTGTGGGATAGGCACATGGGATCTCTTGGGGAGAGAGGGAGATAGAGGATGGGTCATTTGGCCTTTATCTACCATCATGTTTCTATAGCAAAGACAACAGCGAAGGTGACCTTGGGTGCTCAGTCGCTTTATTATATATTGAGACTCAACATGATCGTGTTTTGACCGAAAGGGCCTGCTTCAGGAGTCTGGTGTTAATTGAAAAGATATCAAGAAGTATCTCAAGAATTCAAAGCCTGTAGAAATGGCCCTGTTGCTGCATTGGTGGCGAGGAAGCAGGGAGAAATTGGCAGTGGCTTTGGGGGGCAGTGAGAGAAAAAGAAAGAATGTAAAAGTTGGGGGGTGCATAGGCAGGCAGGGAGAGGGAATGGAGTGTGTCAGGGGGCAGGCAGGGAGAGAGGAAGAAAAAGTTGGACTCGTGGAGGAACAGAGAGAGATGTTTGTTGGGGAATAGAATGAGGTCTGGAGAAGAGGAAGCATGCAGGAGGCAGAAAGAAAGAAATATTGGATGCACAGTCAGAAGGAAGTGCAACCAGAGACTGGTGCTATTTAACTTATTTATAAATGATCTGGAAATTGGAACGACGAGTAAGGTGATTAAATTTGCAGATGACACTAAACTGTTCAAAGTTGTTAAAATGCATGCGAATTGTGAAAAATTGTAGGCGGACCTTAGGAAATTGGAAGACTGGGCATCCAAATGGCAGATGAAATTTAATGTGGACAAATCCAGTGATGCACGTTGGGAAGAATAACTTGAATCACGGTTACCGGATGCTAGGGTCCACCTTGGGGATTAGCGCCCAAGAAAAGGATCTGGGTGTCATCGTAGATAATATGTTTAAATCTTCCGCCAAATGTGTGGCGGTGGCGAAAAAAGCAAATAGCATGCTAGCAATTATTAAAAATGATGGTTAACAAGACTAGGAATGTTATACACTTCTCCCTCCGTATTCGCGGTGGATGCTGGCGGAACATAGCCGCAAATATGGAAAACCCGCGAATAACTGTTTATATGTTATTTGCAGTTTTTTTGTAACAGCCAGCGTTTTTGCTATTGAAACTGCAAATAACTAGAGACTCTGCAGCTGAAGGTACCTGGGAGTGTGCAGGATGCCACGTACGTGAGCAGCTCTCTCTCGATCTCGCTGGTTAGGCTGGCTGGGCTTCGTGCAGGCTCTGCTTCTTCTCTGTGTTGCAATGAGAGGGGGCGGGGCGGGGGCCTGCATGAAGGACGCATCAGTTTTCAAAGTGCTCGGCACTTGCATTTCCTGCACTGTCTTCTGGGTTGTTGTGTTGCCCTGTGGATTATGTGGGGCTGCTCTCCTCAGAGCTTCATAGATTTGCCATCACACAGGTATTTCTGTCAGGTGAGCCCTCCAAGAGGCACTATTTTTACTTTAATTGCTCTCTTTGTTGTAACTCAGATTTTGCATGTGAATATTCAGTTGGTGAGGAAATGAACTGTAGTGGCCCAAGGCAGAAGCACTTCTTCTTTGTTTTCATTTTTTTTGAATCAAGAGTAGCAAGGCAAAATGATACAGGATGATTCTTTTACTTGAAGGTTGATCACCTGCATCTCAGTTTCATACGTAGTTTGGGTTCAGAGTTGATTGATTTTGGGGGGGCGGAGTCTGCATGCGAAAAATTGCGAATAAGCGAAACCGCGAGTGCAGAAACCATGAATACGGAGGGAGAAGTGTATCGCTCCATGGTGCAACCTCATCAGGAGTATTGCTTTCAATTCTGGTCTCCTTATCGCAAGAAAGACATAGTAGCGCTAGAAAATGTTTAAAGAAGAGCAACCAAGATTGTAAAGGGGATGGAACTGCTCGCGTATGAGGAAAGACTATAACGGTTGGGGCTCTTCGACTTGGAAAAGAGACGGCTGAGGTGAGATATGATTGAAGTCTACAAAATCCTGAGTGGAGTAGAAGTGGATCAATTTTTCATTCCATCAAAAATTACAAAGACTAGGGGACACTTGATGAAGTTACAGGGAAATACTTTTAAAACCAATAAGAGGAAATTTTTTTTCACTCGGAGAATTGTTAAGCTCTGGAACGCGTTGCCAGAGGATGTGGTAAGAGCAGTTAACGTAGCTGGTTTTAAAAAAGGTTTGGGCAATTTCTTGGCGGAAAAGTCCATAGGCTGTTATTGAGACAGATGAGGAAGCCACTGCTTGCCCTGGATGGGTAGCATGGAATATTGGTACACCTTAGGTTTTGGCTAGGTAATAGTGACCTGGATTGGCCACCGTGAGAACGGGCTACTGGGCTTGATGGACCATTGGTCTGACCCAGTAAGGCTATTCTTATGTTCTCATTAAATCATTAAAATGAACAAATCAAGAAAATAATTTGTACAACAAAGCCAACAAGAAAGGGAAAATGTCATTCAAAGAGAAGAAAAGGGAAATACAATTTTCTAGCTTAGGACCACAATTTCAAGGACCCCACCCAGGGCAAAGTAGCAGAAAAATGTTGTCTTCGATTCTGGGTTTCATGAGATATATATTTGGAACAGTATTTCTCCCTTTGAAATATTTTATTTTTATTTAAAAATAACAACATACAGGCTCTTTCAGAAACATCAGAGAAAGACACCAACAGAGTAGCCTGAAAAGAATCAGTCCCAGAAACATAAGAGTCTACAGAAATTTCAGTTTTTGAAGCTTCTACAAGTACTCTCTTCCTCAGTGGTAGATAAATCATTGGTAATAGATCTTTGGTTAACACCAATATTTCTTTCAAATAACTTTTACGAAACATATCCTTTAGAGTGATATTCATTTTCTTTGGAAAGTTTAATAGCCTCAAATTTGTATCAAGATTTTCCAATTTAGTTTGAATAAAAATCATACCAGTCATATCAGTCATAAACATTGATTAAACAGATTACACTTGAAGGTTTGATTGGCCTATTTTGTCCATATTTACTAATGAAGATATAAGTTCCAAAATCTCTTCTTCTGGATATTTAATTTTATCCTTCAAAGCTTTAACCTATGGTTTTAATTATTTAACATAGGTAAGAAAGTTTTCCTTAAGTTAGCAATTGTCAGCCATATTGCTTTCAGTAGGATATTAAAGAGAGAGATAACTGTTCAATTCTAGATCTTTCCACCTAGTCTACTCCTTTAGCTCCCAAAACAAGTTGCTCTTGACCATCTGTTGCAGAGGATTCACCATTGTGTCCACCCTGTTTTGCTGTCCCTTTAATCTGCCTACTTCCTAGTGTAGTTTGACCAGTCCTTTGGTGCTCAAGGTTGGGTAGAGTAGACATATATGGCTGTGGAGGTAGGGGCCTACAGACCAGGCTCAGTGTCATCCAGCCTTCTGCCGTGGCAAACAAAGGTGTCAGTGGGATTGGATTCGGACTTGGAAGGGGATTTAGCCCTTTGCCCAGCCTTCCATTTTCCCATCTCTAAGGCAAAATTCTTTACAAGAAAGGTAAGACGGTAGCTGCATCTATTCACTCCTCTGCCATCTTAAAACTGGAACTAGAAGTCTGTTCATTCGCATTTTTAAGGTTTTCCTGAAGTTTCCTGTAAGTACCTTTATCAGAAAGTCATTAAGGGAGCGATCTTCCTTTATGAAATGTTCATCTGCTGAACTGTCATTTTTTTTCTGTTATAGTCTATGGAGATTGATGTGTGTTTGGCTTGAAAGCTCAGCTATTCCACACTGTTTATTGCATATAGTTTGTTGTTTCACGTGGCAGTGGCTGCCCTGACCTGCTAGCCTGCTTTCTTCATTTGTTTCTTTCCTATCCTTTGTAATATTTTGTCTATTCTCTTCCCCTCTCTTATACAGATGATTGTAACTATTTATTTCTGGTTCTCTCTCATTTTTTAATTGTAAACTGCCCAGAAGAATTAATTGATGGGCGGTATATCAAGTATTAATAAACTTGGATATTTCAGAACTTGATGTGTCCTCAATTTAATGGTTTAATGGGTATTTTTGGCTTGCTTCTCTTCATATTCTTTTGCACTCGTTCATACTACATTCATAGCGAAGCACACATTTTTTCTTTTGAATGTCTTCCCCATGTGGGTAGCTATAGGATTCTGTGATATGTGCTGGCATAACTTGCCTCATGGTGTCTTGCGAGGTTTTGTGCTCTTTCCTTCTATTTAGGGTTCTGTGTGGTTTTTGTTTCAGGTTAGGTGGTTGGCAGAAGATTAAAGGTTCCTTTTTGAATTTCGAGTGATCAAACACTTTGAGACTGACATAGAAGCAATATAGACGTTGACTTTCTCAGATAGAGGGCCTCTGAACGGTGAAGTGTTACTATCTCATCATCTCTGTCCCTTTTTACTGAGCTGTACTAACAATATGCAGAAAACCTAAAACCTAGATGAGTCTGTGCTTTGCAACTGTACTTTATTCATTGACCTGATGGAGAGGATAACTCCAAGATGTACTTGGTGGGTTTCCTTTTTAAATTTTTTTTAAAGTAGAGATTTGACCATCTTTGATTAGAAAATCAGATACACAAAGTGCACACACAAGAATTTTGGTTTCACTGCAAGGCATAATAATAATAACTTTATTCTTGTATACCACCTTGCTATAAAGTTCTAGACAGTTCACATCTGAATGGTTAAACTTGAAGTATGGAATGAAGAGTTTTGAGGCTTTGTAAAGTTTGGGCACAGATAAGAAATGGTCTCCTACTTGACTCTTTATAGAAGGAACACAGCAATGAGACCGTTTGCACACATGCCTCAGCAACAAGAATAATTTCATACTTACACAAATGGCATCAAGGAAACTCGCAAAATAGAGCTTTATTCCCTTGTGTGTGCTGAGAGAAAACCAGTGGTTCTCAAACACATTGACCAAGCACCTTCTTTCCACGTGCCCTTCAGGGAAAACTTCTTAATGATGGCAAATCCTTTATCCCTGCGAGTTCTTGCTTGACCTGCCAATGGCTCCCCATTTAGTCAGTCTTACGTTTGCAATGAATCCTTATTGCAAGGGGCATGGAGAATAATCTGGTTTCCATTAATGCGAACAGAATATTTAATGATTCCAGGGAGGCATTACTGTATAGATGGTGCGCTGAAATATGCGCAAAAACTAAGAATGAGAACAGCAGCAAGCTGTGTGAAAGCGTCTACTACACTGATGGGGAAATAAATGCAGCCTGGAAAAGTGAATGAAGGTAAAATGCACAAGAGAAGACCTGGGACTGCTACGCTGTGTTACTCTCGTAGCTGTCGTATTAGCACGGAGCCACTGGGACTGCTAATGCATAGAGAATTAGAGCAGTGCACTTTACATATGCTGGTAATAGACAATGATGAACAATCTCTGCAGCCTGGAATTGAGTTAGTGTTTCCAATCCATAAACTCTGTGAAATTTGACAGATAATATTTAAACGGTTGGGAAATGTCAGTTTTCTAGGATGTGTTTTGTGACTTTGACTGTGTAAATATGTCTGTCCCTGTGTTACTAGAAGGTGCATGATGAACTTTGACTGGGCTATAATGATTACAACTTCTTCCTCCGTCCAGATGGATAGCCTGATCCAGGGTGAGGAACAAGTTCAGTATGCAAGGTGACTTCAGCTTGACTCCCTCTGGGACCCGAAGAGGAGGTGAGACTGAGAATCAGCTACTTTGATGAAATACTTCTTGAGGCATCTAATGTTTCCAGCAGAGGGGAAGATGAAATTTAAGGATGACAGCTGGGCACAGATCACCATAGTCTCTAAAATAGTCAAAGTCCCTCCTCGAGGGCCAATCCAGTCGGGTTTTCAGGATTTCCCCAATGACTATGCATGAGATCTATTAGCATACAATGAAAGCAGTGCATGCAAATAGATCTCATGCATATTCATTGGGGAAATCCTGAAAACCTTGAGGGTCCCAACTGGATTGCGACCCTCGAGGAGGGAATTTGACACCCCTGCTCTAGACTAAAGAACTTGCTGCAGCCCTGGAAGTTGAAGAATTGAACACATCACAAGAGGAATAAATTGGAGATCAAAAAACAGCAAAGTTTCAGGACCAGCAACTACCAGGAAATGAAAGGACTTCCTTCCGAGGATCAGAGTTGTTTTTGTCAGTCATATAATGTCCCTGGAGTTGTTGGGTCTGTCTGTTTCCAAGATCCGAGATGTTTGCCAAGACTTATCGAGCATATTGACTTATCGAGCATATTGATGTTGTTCATCTATGCTGACAGAAATGATACTGTTAGGTCTCCCCCACCCCCCTACAAGCAGCATCAGAAGTGATATTTAAGGCTTTAAAAGAGAAGGTGAAGCAGATAAGAAGTGGTGGTGGTATCTTCTCACCTTGTTGAGGGTACAGGTTGAAGCAAGGAAGCTTGCTAAACATGAGTGTATGGCTATGTGGATTGTGCCATGGAGAATGTTTTGGCGGCGTGGCCTATGGGATGATTTTTGAAGGAGTGTTGAGCAGAGCCTGCATTTCAAAAATAGGGTAAAGTGTCTTCTGCAAGAGCTTGACTAACTATGAGACTAGTAGATTCTCTAGGTATTACAGGATTGTTCATGACCTCTTCAACTCCTTGATCCAATTCGTGCTTTCAGGATGACATTGACCTCTTTTTGACTGAATTATTCTGCTGTCTATGGAATAAGCAATTTAATAATTTTGCATAACAGTGCAATTCACTTATCCATGTGCAAGTGATAAATTTTGAGTTGTGTTCTGATTCATAATTTTCAATTAAATGTACAATGAGTCTTCTCACTGGCAAGTATGCTGGAAACTTCAGTTTGAAAATTCAGGCCCATCTCGGAGCTTTGTGTGTGCAATGTTCTTAGTTTGAGTGTGTGCACAGGAAAACCCCAGAAATTGCCCACTAATATCGTCATCTCACAAAGCACATGGCGCTCTTAATAGAGATCTTACTGTATCGGGCCTTGTTTTCCTACAAATGAAACCCTAGAGAGAGCCACTGCTATATTCTAATTTTGATTGCATGTTTTCAATAAATCCTGCAACTGAAAATGGCATTACTCTTTGTACTAACATAGTAACATAGTAGATGACGGCAGATAAAGACCCGAATGGTCCATCCAGTCTGCCCAACCTGATTCAATTTAAATTTTTTTTTTTTTTTTTTCTTCTTCTTAGCTATTTCTGGGCAAGAATCCAAAGCTTTACCCGGTACTATGCTTGGGTTCCAACTGCCGAAATCTCTGTTAAGACTTACTCCAGCCCATCTACACCCTCCCCAGCCATTGAAGCACTCCCCTGCCCATCCTCCACCAAACGGCCATACACAGACACAGACCGTGCAAGTCTGCCCAGTAACTGGCCTTAGTTCAATATTTAATATTATTTTCTGATTCTAAATCTTCTGTGTTCATCCCACGCTTCTTTGAACTCAGTCACAGTTTTACTCTCTACCACCTCTCTCGGGAGCGCATTCCAGGCATCCACCACCCTCTCCGTAAAGTAGAATTTCCTAACATTGCCCCTGAATCTACCACCCCTCAACCTCAAATTATGTCCTCTGGTTTTACCATTTTCCTTTCTCAGGAAAAGATTTTGTTCTACGTTAATACCCTTTAAGTATTTGAACGTCTGAATCATATCTCCCCTGTCTCTCCTTTCCGCTAGGGTAAACATATTCAGGGCTTCCAGTCTCTCCTCATACGTCTTCTGGCGCAAGCCTCCTATCAGAAGACGTATGAGAAGAGACTGGAAGCCCTGAATATGTATACCCTAGCGGAAAGGAGAGACAGGGGAGATATGCCAGGGATACATTACTCTATTGCCTGAAACAGAGCATTCTGTGGGCTGAGATTGAATAGGCGAAAACTTTGCTCATGACCCTGATAATGTCATACAGGGCATCCACCACATAATCCACCTCTGCTAACAGTAGCTGGGGTAAAGGCTCGTTGCTCACTCACTCAAGACTCCACAACTTGGAATGATAGACACAGGTCACAAAGAGAAGGCTGCTGTGGCCACTTTGATTCCTAAGGCCAAAGCCTCAAACTGTCTTTGAGAACCACATCCACTCTACAATCTTTCATATCCTTTAACACCATGCCTTCCTCGCTTGGTATGGAAGTGCGCTTGATAGCCTGTGCCCCAAGAAATCCACTTTGGGCTGAGCAGACAACTGGTGACATAAGAACATAAGAATTGCCATCTCCGGATCAGACCCTGGGCCCATCAAGTCCGGTGATCCGCACACGCAGAGGCCCCGCCAGGTGTACCCTGGCATAGTTTTAGTCCCCATATCACTGTATGCTTCTCAAGGGAGATGTGCATCTAATTTATCCTTACCCGTATCACTCTATGCAACTCTTAAGGAGATGTACATCTAATTTACCCTTACCCGTATCACTCTATGCCACTCTTAAGGAGATGTGCATCTAGTTTACCCTTAAATCCTAGAATGGTGGATTCTGCAATTACTTCCACTGGGAGAGCATTCCAGGTGTCCACCACTTGCTGCGTGAAACAGAACTTCCTGATATTCATCCTGGACCTGTCTACCCCTCAGCTTCAGTCTATGTCCTCTTGTTCGTGTCACACTGGACATTGTAAATAACTGCTTTTCCTGCTCCATTTTGTCGAATTCTTTCAGTATTTTGAAAGTCTCAATCAGATCCCCTCGCAGTCTCCTCTTCTCAAGGGAGAACAACCCCAGTCTCCTAAGTCGTTCCTCGTAGTCCAGGGTCTCCATACCTTTCACTAGCTTCATTGCTCGTCTCTGCACCCTCTCTAGCAGTTTTATATCCTTCTTTAGGTATGGAGACCAATGCTGGACGCAGTATTCCAGGTGCGGTCTGACCATGGCTCTGTAGAGCGGTATTATAACTTTCTCTGATCTACTCGTAATTCCCTTCTTTATCATGCCTAGCATTCTATTTGCTTTCTTCGCTGCTGCCGCACATTGTGCCGACGGTTTCAGGGTCCTATCTATCAGTATACCCAGGTCCTTTTTCTGTTCGGTCTTTCCCAGAGTTACACCTGACATACTATATTTGTGATCTTTATTTTTTCTGCCTAAATGAATCCTGTGCCATTGGATACAGTCAAGCCATAGTCCTGGCAACTTTAAGGGACCCTTCAGCTAATCCCAATTCTCCGTGACCGTGATATTCATATCAGGATGCCAGGGAAACGTAGAAGACTGGGCTCTCACTCCACTCATAATAACAGTCTTGTCAGTCTGATTCTAGAGGTCCCTTTAGCCAGTTGGTTTTCAGGATGATCATGATATGCAGGACTTACATTCTCTGACTCCTGGGTTTCAGTGCTGGTCTCTGTCATCCAGGTGGCCTCAGGACCTGGATCAGCTTTGACTGCATGAAATGGTTATCAATAGTAATACAAGCCTTTTTTTGTTAATGGCCATATCAGTTTTACATAGAAGTAGTCCAGGCATGCTTAAACGGAACAGCTTATTTGCGATGTAGGGGGTGGGTGGATTCTCCTAATAGACGCAGTCATTGTTGGCAAAGGCTGCAAACATGTGGCATCTCCTTCAATAACGTGATGCTTCTCCATGAGTGCCACTCATCTCAGTGCTTGACAGGACCGAGAAGTCCCTCCTGCTGAGTTACACATACAGCTGGTCGTCGTCTGTATAGTGATAGAAATCAGATCGTCTTATCTAAAAAGTAACTTGATGAAACCACGGGCAAGAACTATGAGTGAAAAATGCTAGAAGAAGCCTAGAATCATTGGGTCGGGCAAATTAAAGTTGCTCTTTCCAGATTTAAGTTTACAATCCAAGCAATGGTTGAAGGAGTTTGAATCCAGTGGGAATAACCAACCAAACGATCCTTGGGTAAGCTGGTTTCGGAATGATTTGTGCAATGCAAGAGCCTTAGTACAAACCGAAACACCTCTCTTTCTGCTTATACATATAAAATCAAGCTGTTTAATTCACTGCACAGATTTTGTGTGTATAAAAAGGGAGCAACAGGTCAGATGAAGTTGGCACGGGCACTTTATATATTTCATAGCAATATTCAGCTGTTAATAAGTTATGCATTTAAAGTTAGGCTCACTGAATAGCAGGTCTCATGTTAAACATATCTAACACTGATTTTTAGAAACCAGAAGAATGATAATTAACATCTTTAGAAATTTGAGTCCATAACTGCCCTGTTCTTCCCTGGCATCTCTCTGTGCTTCCCTTCCCCCTCCCCCTACTTTAGTCTGGAATCTCTCCCTCCCTCCTTCCCTGGCATCTCTCGCCTTTCCCCCTTACCTGATCTGACATCTCTTTCTCGTCCCCACCTTTCTTAGGTCTGGTGTCTCTCTCTATTCCCCTCTGCCCTTCCATGGTCTGGAATCTCTATTCTTTCCCCGGAGGTCTGGCATCTTTCTTTCCCTTTCCTCCCCATCCCTGTGTTCCAGCCATCTATGTTAACCTCCGCACCAATCCCCCCATCCCTGTGGAATCTGGTGCTTGCTCACTGTAATCATTCCCAGCTCTTATTCTTTCGACCATCGGCAGCATGGGTGAAGTACAAATGCTTCCTTTGGTGGTTTGAAAGCTTTCTGTCTGCTACCTCTTCCCCCCTAAGTGGAGACAAGAAGCAGTAGCAGCGAGAAAAAGCTTCCAGGCTGCCGAAGGAACTTCACTCAAACTGCTGGTGACCCAAAGAGTAAGAGCAGCGCTGCTGGGAATAAGCACCAGATCTCGCTGCCTAGAAGGTCTCTGTGGACTGCCATTGGCTCGTGGGACTTGCATTGAAGACCACTGTCCTAGAGTAGTGGTTCTTAACTCTGTCCTGGGAGACCCCCAATCAATTGGGTTTTCAATGAATATGCATGAGAAATTTGCAGATAATGGAAGAGACAAGCATGCAAATATGTCTTATTCATATTTATTAAGCCAAATTTTTAAAACCAGCTATTAAATATTTAATACAAACAAGTATTATCTGAATCAATTCAATTTTAATCTTATCTCCCACATTTCATTTCATTACAGTACTTTTACAACTTATCAATACTTAATTTATTAATAAATATCAGAATAATTTAGTCAGTGAACCATATTTATTAGGGATATCCTGAAAACCCAACTGGCAGGGGGTCCTTAAGGACAGGGTTGAGAACCACTTCCCCAGAGGAAAGAAGGGATTTGATAGACATTTAAATACTTACGGGGTATTAATCTACAAACAAATCTCTACAAGAGATGGAGAAACGGTAGAGTTGCAGGACATAAGATGAGATTGCAGGGAGGTAGGCTCAGGAGGCACGTCAGGAAATACTTTTTCAAGGAGAGGGAGGTGGATGCCTGGAATGCTCTCGCTGGAGAGGTAATAGAGGCAAAAAGTGATGGAGTTTAAAAATGCGTGGGATAGACACACAAGATCTTCGGATAAAAAAGACACAAACCTCTATAGATCTAGAGCTGTAATTTCATTATGATGAGCAGCAGTGGTGTTTAAATGGCAGCCCCAGCAGAGAAGCCAATACGGTTTGGATCCAGTATGTGGCAAGACGGATTGGGATAGGCTGGAGTTAGCTTGGACGGCGACTCCAGCTGTGGGGCAGTGTGGCCAATGCCGGGCGGACTTCTACATCTTGAGGCCCCTATGCAGCAATATGGATCAGGAGGAAGCAAGCACATTTTTACCACATTCATATAGTCGGAGTACAGGTCTTGCCTTTCTCAGGAGAGAGAGGAAAACCATAGTGGAACTTAGCAAGTAAATGAATAATTACATTACATTACATTACATTAGTGATTTCTATACCGCTTGTGCCTTGCGGTTCTAAGCGGATTACAAGTTAGAGGACTGGACATTTCCAGTAGCATTGCAGTACATGTAATCAAGAAGGTATCCAGTTACAATTATTAGTCTGGACTTTTCCAGGAGAAATTGATAGCAGGTAGTAGATAGTGATAGGTTGTTTAGACGAATAGAGATAATACTGTCCGGGTGTTGCTGGTGGAGGTGATGGAGGTGGTCATGAGAGCATTTTCTAATACTTTTGTGAGGTTATGATGATGGGAAGTGTTTTTTGAAGAGATGAGTTTTGATTTCTTTTCGGAATACTTTAATGTCTGTTGATTTGGTCAGTAGATTGGTGATGGTAGTATCTGGTTGGTGTAACATTGCCTCAAGAATGAATGTAACTGTTGGGCAGCCTGGACAATCCACACATAGTAACATAGTAAATGATGGCAGATAAATACCTGAATGGTCCGTCAAGTCTGCCCAATAATCCCATGCATTACAATTTCTTGTCCTTAGGTTCCAACTACTGGAGTTGCCGTTGAAGCTCACTCCTTTGCTAGATTTGGACTGTTCATTTATATTCTAATAAGCGATCCCCTGTGTTCATCCCACGCTTTTTTCAATTCCATCACTGTATTCCTCTCCACCACCTCCCTCAGGTGGGCATTCTAGACATCAACCACCCTCTCTGTGAAAAAGAATTTCCTAACTTTACTCTTAAGTCTACCATCCCTCAACCTCAATTTATGTTCTCTAATTTTACCAATGTCCCTTCTCTGGAAAAGATTTGGTCCTAAATTAATACCTTTGAAATATTTCAATGTCTGTACCCTATCACCCCTGTCCCTTCTCTTCTCCAGAGTAGACATGTTGAGGTCTTCTAGTCTCTTCTTGTACTTCTTTTGGCGCAAATCTCGTACCATTTTCTTTGCTTTCCTCTGGACTGCTTATCCTTGGCCAGGTATGGCCTCCAAAACTGAACACAATATTCCAAGTGAGGCCTAACCAACGACATCAACATCTCCTTTCTTCTGCTGGTTATGCCTCTCTCTATAGAGCCTAGCATCCTCCTGGCTATAGCCATTGCCTTGTCATACTGTTTTTGTCGTCTTCAGATCCTCAGACACCATCACCCCAATGATGTAACTGTGCTCTCAAAAACTTATTTAAAAACCTTTATGCTAATTTTTTGTACTTTCTCTCATGTTAACTCAGTTAGTTTACTGGCTTTTTTTTTCTCATGTTACTTTACAATTCGCTTTGTACCTACTACTATTATTTCTATAGCACTACCCCAAGCATGCAGTGCTGCACATTAAACATGCAAGAGACAGTCCCTGCTCTAAAGAGCTTCCAATCTTATTATGACACAGAATACAGGGGTGGATCAATATATGCTGCTCAAGGGATGAAGAGGTAGAAAGGGTTGGGGCCGCAGAAGGCACGAGAAACAGATATAGTGTATTACAAGTTGGATCGTTAGGACCTAAAGACAACTTTGAAAAGGTGGATTTTGAAAGCCGCTAGAGATGGAGCTGGCATACTGATTTCAGGCAGGTTGTTCCAGGCAGAATGGGCAGAGTCAGGAGTTGTTAGTAGAGTAAAAGGATACTGACAAGAGACTTACCTGCAGATCGAAGTTCCTGGGGTGGGGTATAGGGAGAGATTGAGTACCCTTGTAGATCAGTAAGAGGAGTTTGAACTGTATGCGGAAGCGGACAGGAGCCAATGAACTGATTTGAGGAGAGGGATAACATGAGCATAATGACTCTTGCGGAATACGAGGCATACAGCAGAATGCTGAACAGATTGAAGGGGGGAGAGATGGGTTAGTGAGAGACCCACGAGAGGCACATTGCAGTAATCCATGCGAGAAGTGACGAGGACGAGGACGTGGTCTTGGCTGCATGCTCAGAAAGAAAACTCTGGATTTTTGCAACATTGTATAGAAAGAAGTGACAAATTTTGGCAGTTTGTTGGATATGTGAAGATGACCCTGAGGTTGTGAGCTGACAAGACGGGGAGGATGAGAGCGTTATCCACCAAAATAGAGAACATAGGAGGAGGAGAGGCAGGTTTAGGAGGAAATAAGGAGTTCCTCTGGGGATTCAGCAGAATATAAATACTAGGTTAAATTAGATTAAACACTGAGGGAATGAAGTATAGCAGATAATGGGATCTGGAAATCTCCTAGATGAATATGGCTTGATTGCTTGGACTTAAGGAAATCATTGAGTGGTTTGTTAATCGACAACTGATTTAGAGGAGCCTGCTGTCAATCTTAGGTTCTAAGCTTAAAACTAATTTTTTTCATTTTTAGTACAGATGAGTAAGTGACATTTGTCATTTATAGGGCTAATGTATAAAAGGAGTCTCTTCTATTATGGGAAAGTCGTACTTTCTGAACAAGAACAGTTGTGTAAAACATCAGCCCATGGACAGCCTGGTTATTACATGTATTATGGAAGTTTCCTATGTCACTGGCTACAAGGGTATACCTGTGGTCTGGTGAGGGAATACAATATTGGAAGCCAAGACTCACGGCCTTGCTTTGACTTAGATTAGCACCACTAAAGCTGCGAGCTCGCCATATGGCTGCTGGTTGTTCTGAGGTTGGACGAAAAGCCATCCTATAAATCCTCACGACTTACAGCTGCATTCGGCTTTCTTTGTATTCCAGCTCTTGCATTGGTAACGGCAGTATTTTCAAATTCCTAAATAGAGCAGTGTGGGATGAGAGCTTTGTGTTCCGAGTGGAGCAGACAATAGCAGATAACCTTGATGCATGCGCTCGTTGTGTTACTAGGGACCGCTGTACGATGCGTGTCCTTTCCCCATGGCATAGTCAGGAGCTGCACACGGCACTTTCATTATGTTTTATGCATTTGATTGTTACAGCAGATTTGGAAATCATTTCAGCTTTTTGCTAAAAGATTTAAATAATTCACTCTTCTGTAACACACAACTATTATTCCTTTAACTGAAATGCCAAAAACTAGAAGTTAGTGCAGTTGCACCGAGATCGTTAGAGCTCTGAGAGTGGAGTAAGAGGTTTCCAGAAGGTTTGAAGGGCTGTTTAGGACACAGTTGGGCATGAAAGAACGAGAGAAGTATATTTGGTTCCAGCTGGAGTTTTCTTCTGTGGGGAGACTTCTTTCCAAAATGCATCAAATGCAAGCTGCTCACAGAAGGATGCTTTAGCACAAAGAATGACAATTGAGCTGGGGAGGGGGGCAGTTTTCATCTCTTTAGCACAGAGGACACTTGTTGAAGCATTTGTACTTTGAGACCAGGCAGATTATATTGGTAGTACAGTGCTTCCTGGTATTTTTAGCCTGTACTGTCAAGTGGAGCTCATTGTGAGAAGATGATTGAAGTTTATCTGGCATTCAAGGCCTTGGCTTATGGTTACTTGATTGCAGCTGATGAACTGTGCCAACAGTTTATTTGAAATTGATTAATGCATACTAAATATAGAGTTTGAATTGATCTGCTGATAGTCGCCCCTTTCACCCAACCTTTAATCCTGAAGAGCTTATATACTGCACAGCACAGGAGGAGGAGATGCATCGAGGCTTGGCGCATACCTTTTTCAGCTGTAGCTCAAGGTGACTTCCATTCAGGCATTTCCCTGTCACCGGAGAGCTCAGCCTTCACCTCTGTCCTGAAAGAGCTCCTGAGTGACTGAGCGTCTTTGCCTTTGAACCTGGACATTTCCATTTCACGGCTGCAAGCGTCACTGCCAGACCAGTCAGCTGCAGGTACTCTGGGAAGGAAGCTTTTATGCAAATGCTAACGCCCTTTGCTTTGGGCCGAAAATGTGCATGAGAGCAGCGGTTCCTGTATCTGGTGCAGCACAATCTCTCTAAGTATACTTCTCCAAAAGGAGCTGTATCTGTTCCCCTTCTCCCCATTTCCGATGATACATATTTACCTCTATTAATTGCAGGAAGTTGTTTCTACTGATAGATTCTGATGCATATATTAAAAAAGTGATAGGTATGGGATTTGAGAAATTATTCCTGCTTCCTCGCCTGCAGTTCCTCTGCTTTGTTTATAAAGATGCCAGCTGCATCTGATTTAAAGCATATGTTTTGCAGATCAGCATTTTCATAAGAACACTGTAAAGAGAGGCCAGGGAGAGGGTATTGAATTGGAAATGAATATGGTGTCTTGTCCTTGTCTTCTGAAGGAGATCTTTGAAGGCAATCTCAGTGACAGGCAGCATGCCACCATGGCTTGCTTTTTTGTTGATGCTAAGCTGGGGTAGAAGTGACAGAGATGGACCAGGTTTTCAAGCGCCTTGAAGCAGTGTTAATTGGCTGAATGGTTTTGATCTTTCTCCTCCTGTTGTATGCTCTTAGGTTCAGGGTCTGTAGTTTTGGGTTAACACTTCATACAGCCTTCTGGATGGATTATTCATTCCTAGTCCTTGGCTGGGTCTCTCAGACAATAACTTCTCCCTGTTTCCTTTCTGCTCTCAGATCAGTTTGGAATAGCTTAATGACTTTCTCCAAAACAAGTGGAAAATAGGAAGAACATAAGATCATAAAAAGGTGCTTCCGCTGAGACAGACCAGAGGTCCATCCTGCCCAGCGGTACGCTCCCGTGGCGGCCCATCAGGCTTATTGCCTGAACAGTGGTCCCAGACTAATTTTGTAACTTACCTCTAATCCTGTCCCTATAACCTACCTCTACTCCTATCTGTACCCTGAGAAAATTCAGATCTCTGTTGTCCTCTGCATAGTCAGTAACAGAGAAATGGGCCTGATGCCTGCTAGAGAGGAAAGGGCAGTAAATTCTTTCCAACTCCTGTCCGCAAAGTTCTGGTTTTCCCTAATCCTTGAATGAATTCTCAGTCCAACCAGATTCTCGTCCAATCACCTTTTCATACCCAATAGACATGTGACATCAAAAGTGTTTTTGAGAAATCTGGGAGAAAAACTGATCCTGGGTCCGAGTGACTGACTCTTCTTGCTTTGAGCTTCATGGTGATCTTTCCTTTCTAGTATGTGTGAACTGTAATCTATTAGAGTTAGCTGAGGAAGACCCTTCTTCTCTCCCCCGTCCAAAGGCAATGTTTAGAAGATATTGGCTAGAGCAGTGATCTTCACTAAGTTTTAAGTTGGAGCTGTTTTGGGTCCAAAAGGACAAGGAGAGCCAACCAATATTTCCCTATTTAGGGCTATGACAACAACCAATTCTATTTGACTTCCATCCCCACCAGAACACCTAGCCTCTGTCACACATGCAGAAAACAGATAAACTCTCTTAAAATACGGAACCACAAATAAAAACCTAAAATGCCAGACTCTGCATGGAGTACAACGCCAGAAAAATACAAAGAAACGTAACAGATGTGAATTCTCAAAACTGAATTGAAAAAGAAATCCTATTTCCTCCCTTTGTCCAGTGATTTTATTTTCCTGATCATCTTGTTCCACTTTCCTCTGTCTGTTTTCTTAACTTTGTTTCCAGGGTTTCTTTTTTCTTGTTCTTCACTGATTTTTTTACTTTCACTTTTCTGCCTCCTCCTTAGATATATCTACTTTATCTCTTCTCTTCTGAATCCAGGTGTACCTTTTCCTCCCTCTCTTCTCTTCCCCCACCCCTCCCTTGCATCTCACATCACTCCTCTGTACCCTTATTTGTCCCCCCCTTTCTAGCAGTGCCTCTCTGTCACTATGCTCTCTCTCCATCCAGCAACTCCCCCTCCCTTCTCCCCCCCTAGTCGGGCATCAATCATTCTTCCCCTCCCTTTCCGAGTCTGTTTTCACCCCCCCCCCCTTTTTTCTGCCTGGTCTGCAGATCTTTTACTGTTTTTCCCACCTTTCATTTCCTCCTCACTTCACAGGTCTGATGGGTGAAGTCACCCCCTCCCCCCAATTTGGGGTTGGCCTAGGGGTAGACTGAGGGGGGTGGGGGGTTAGACATATTACTCCTCTCTTCCCCCCCCATCCGGCGACCATGTAGTTTTTACCTTTTCCCTTCCCTCCTTCCTGCAGTTTGGTGCCTCTTTAACTTCTCCCCCGCACACTGCCACTACAGTTCTCTGACCTTCCACTTTCAGCATTAGTTGTCAAGGCAGCCTCGCCTCTTGCCAGCTCTGGAAGCTCTCTCTGCAGCGTCCTGCCTACCAGGAACAGGAAATTGTGCATAGAGAGAGCTGCTAGGGCCAGCAAGAGGTGAAGCTGCCTTGAGAGCTGACGCTGGAAGGCTGGAGAACTGCAGCAGCACTTTGGGGGGGGGGAGGTGAAAGATGCTTGATCAAGAGGGAAGGGAAAGCAACACCGGACTGCTAGTGGGGGGAGCCTGAGACAAGAATGGGGGATCTGGGTCTCCAAGGTGCCGCTGTAAGCATACTTCTCTACCTGTTTTCCTCCTCCTCTTTCTGCCTGTACAGCAGGGGTGTCAAAGTCCTTCCTCGAGGGCTGCAATCCAGTGAGTATGCATGAGATGTATTTGCATGCACTGCTTTCATTGTATGCTAATAGATCCATTGTATGCTAATAGATCTCATGCATATTCATTGGGGAAATCCTGAAAACCCAACTGGATTGCGGCCCTCGAGGAGGGACTTTGACACTCCTGCTCTACAGAGAGAAGGCCCCTGGAGTTGGCCTGAGAAAGCCTGTCTGGATCCCAGCTGGGAAGATCAAGTGTGTAAGACTCGACTTGGGGAAGGTCAGCCAGAGCAAACAATCAGATTGCAAGAAGGGGGAGAGAAATATGGTGGTTCTTCAGAGCCTACTGTGCAGCCTGTGTCCAGCAGCAAAAAAAAAAATAAAAATTAAATGAGGACTGCACAGGTTGCCCTAAAGGTTTTCAAAGGGTCTTGCATTGAAGAATATTGGGCTAGAGCAGGGATCTCAAAGTCCCTCCTTGAGGGCCGCATTTCAGTCGGGTTTTCAGGATTTCCCCAATGAATATGCATTGAAAGCAGTGCATGCAAATAGATCTCTTACATATTCATTGGGGAAATCCTGAAAATCCAACTGGATTGCGGCCCTCAAGGAGGGACTTTGAGTCCCCTGGGCTAGAGAGGTTTTAACCTGTAGCAGGTGGATTTTAGGGCCAGATAGTTTTTGTAAAAGTGGAAACAGCTTAGCAAGATTGATAGTAGGAGCTGCTCCACAAATACTTTATGTGGAAGATTTTATGGAATATTTGTTTTATAGAGAGATTTAAAACAAATAGAGCAGACTTAACTGCTGATGTTGCTGGTTGTAGAGTATTGGGGGGATAGGAAAGGTGCAGTAATGAGTGAAGTGTTTATCAAAAATCAAGAGTTAAAGTGCTCAGAATAGTATTTCCTTTTCTCATAAACACCCTGATCAATAAGTACTTTGCTGGAGCTCTCAGAAGCAGCAGTTTCTGCATGTGAAACTGTTGAAAGGGGGCACCGCCATCTCTGTGCATGTGAGACTGACTTAGTCACAGAAAACATGGTTTTGGCTAACTATTCCTAGTTAAAGAACTAATTCAGACCTTAGCAACATGGTGAGAGAGAATGTGAAAATGTACTCATGCCATGGCATTGTCTAAGGAAGGGGCACATCACATCTGTTCATTTATTAGCGATTAGAATGAAAGAAACGTTGGGGTGACAGGATGAAAAACGTTGCTTATTTCATGCTCTTTAATATAAATGTAGGGTCTTTTGTGAAGCCTTTAATTTTAGGGGGGATTCTGTGCTCATCCATTAGCTGCGCTCTTCAATCTTTCCCTAAGCAAGGGAAAAGTCCCATTGGACTGGAAAACAGCTAATGTCATTCCGCTCCACAAAAAGGGATGCAGGTCGGAGACCGCAAATTACAGACTGGTACGTCTCACATCAATTGTGTGTAAACTTATGGAAATGTTGATTAAACACAAATTAGATATGATCTTGAACGATGAGAGACTGAGGTATCCCCACCAGCATGGATTTACAAAGGGAAAGTCCTGCCAGTCCAATCTGATCAGCTTCTTTAACTGGGTAACGAAAAAGCTAGATATGGGAGAGTCCCTGGATGTCGTGTATTTGGACTTCAGTAAGGCTTTTGATAGTGTCCCACACCACAGGTTACTGAACAAGATGAGTTCATTGGGACTAGGAGAAACATTGACTGCTTGGGTTAAAAACTGGCTCAGTGGCAGACTTCAAAGGGTGGTGGTAAATGGTACTCCCTCCGAAACGTCGGAAGTGATCAGTGGAGTGCCGCAGGGCTCGGTCTTGGGTCCAGTCCTATTTGATATTTTTGTACGAGACCTGCCTAAGGGACTTCGAGGTAAAATTGCATTATTTGCCGATGACGCTAAACTGTGCAACGTAGTGGGCAAAGGCACCGTGTCCGACACTATGACGCAGGACCTACTTTTACTGGAACAATGTTCCACAACTTGGCAACTGAGTTTTTTTTTTTTTTTTTTTTAAATATATATTTATTGAATTTTTTTCAATATAATCAAGCATAACTTGTACAGAAAGGAAATTCAGCAAAAGAATTAATAATTAAACATATACTTCAATCAAACATCTAATATAAGCTAAATCTCTACTCAAGTCCACAATTAAGATCCAAGGTGGATGATGGGCAAGTAATACAAAGAAAATTTAAATTAAGTAAATTATTACTAGTAGACTGGAAATACACCTTTCCTTAATCTAAGCACTCATGTTCCATCTTTCTCCAAACATGAAGTTGATAGAAAGGTTGTCAGTTGAGATGGCTCAAAGAAGACAAATTTATGTGAACGATAGTTAATTACACATTTACATGGATGTCGCAAATAAAATGTAGCCCCTAGAGCCATAACACCAGGTTTCCTTAGCAAAAATTCACGTCTCCTCCACTGGGTCTCCTTGGCCAAATCTGGGAACATCTGTATTTTACAACCTAATGTTTATTCTTAAAGAAAAGTCTCAGCAGCCAGTTTTTATCTGGCGCGAGCGCTACTGTTATAAGTAAAGTTGCTGGTTCAGCCAATTCTTTATCCGATGTTTCCAGAATATTAGATAAATTCATAGAGTCCTGTCCCATATTCTGTTGTTGTTGTTGCTGTTGCAATTTCTTATTTGGAAGGTAATAAACTTTTGTAAATGGTGGTAATGTTTCTTCAGAAAGCTCCAATATTTCAATCATATAACGCTTAAGCATTTCTCTAGGGGCTATCATAGGCACCTTAGGAAAATTAATCAGCCTAAGATTGTTATTCCTGGAAAAATTTTCCATTACCTCCATTTTCCTTCTTAAATCAGTATTATCTTTAATTAGTGTCTCAATAGTTTGTTTAGAAACCTTTATATCTTGAAATGCATTCTGTATTGAGGTCTTAGAGTCCTCAATTTCACTTTTTAAGTCTTTAATGTCAGTCTCATGTTTGTTAATTTTGTTTTCAAATAGTTGTAATTGTGGACTTATAGACTTTGCCAAGTTAGCCACTAAATCCCAGAGAGAGTCCAATGTTACCTCCTGGGGCTTCTCTATTTGAAGAAAGTGTAACTTAGGTTTATTTAGCTCACCCACTGGCAAACTGTCTCTTCCAACGTCGTGTTTGGTTCCTGCTTCCCCCTCTGCTTCCTCCTCAGTCTCCGCATTCGGGCTTCCCTGCAGCAGCAGGGGCCCCGGCAACACAGTTCCCTCGTTGATCTCCTGAGCCTCCGGGAGGAGGTGAACTCCAACTTCCGGGAGTACCTCCGCTCGCGGCGAACTGGTAGACTGAGGGCGTGGGGGAGGTGCTCTCACGTCGGGGCTTAAGGATGTTTCTGGCCCCATAGAGAACGACGCAGACTCGCCGCCACTGCGCACCTCCTGCAGGGAACTCCCCGACGATATTGTTGGCGTTTGCTGCATTCTCCGAACAAGCTCCTCGATATTGCCGAAGACAGCCGTTCTAGAGCGCTGTGAGGCTCCACCAGTGCTCCTTCCTCTCCTCTTCGGCATGGCTAAGCAGGTAAAATTTTTACCAAGAAAAGTAAAATAAGTAAGACGAGCTTGGGGAGAGTGTGCTCAGACGTACTAGCATTCGGCCATCTTGGATCCGGCAACTGAGTTTTAATGCCAAAGAGTGTAAGGTTATGCACCTTGGCAGTGGAAACCCATGCTGAACCTACACCCTGAATGGTGAGACCTTAACAAGAACTGTGGCAGAACGGGACCTAGGAGTAATCATTAGTGAAGATATGAAGAATGCCAATCAGGTGGAGAAAGCTTCATCCAAGGCTAGACAAATGCTGGGTTGCATTCAAAGAAGTTTTGTCAGCCGAAGGCCTGAAGTTGTAATGCCGCTGTACAGGTCCATGGTGAGACTTCATCTGGAATATTGTGTTCAATTTTGGAGGCCACATTATCAAAAGGATGTGCTGTGAATGGAGTCGGTTTAGCGAATGGCCACTAGGATGGTCTCAGGACTCAAGGATCTCCCATCTAGGTAAGTTGCAGCTATACTCTCTCGAGGAACGCAGAGAGAGGAAAGACATGATAGAGACGTTCAAATATGTTACTGGCCGTTTTGAGGTGGAAGAAGATATCTTTTTCCTAAGGCAACAAGAGGGCATCCGTTCAAAATCAGGGGTGGGAGATTTCATGGTGACATTAGGAAGTATTTCTTCACCAAAAAGGTGGTGAGGCCAGCAATGTGCTCGATTTTAAGAAAAAATGGGATAAACATGTGGGTTCACTTCGAGGAAGTGCTTAGGGGGGAGGGTTCTTCGAGTGGGCAGACATGTTTGGCCGATGGCCTTTTTTTTGCCATCATATTCTATGCTTCTATGTTTTTATCCTCCTCCCATTAAAGCAGACCATTTCTATTTAGGTAATTAAGTTAGCAGGAAAAATGACAGCGACACTGGTTAGGCCCACATTCACTAAAGATAGCGACTCAGTCGCTCTTGGCCAATTCTCTGGCCGATTTTCAAACAACGACTGATTCACTATCAAGTTTGCATGCAAATGATTTGCACGGAGGTGCATGCAAACTCATTGACTCGATCGTCATTGTTTTGGCCAATCAGGGACTTCCTTAGGCTCCTCCCTAAGGAAGTCTCTGATTGGCTCGGACTCCTCAGGCTCCTCTCAAAGAGGAGCCCGAGGCACCTGAGCCAATCAGGGCCTTAGGCCCCTCCCCATGCATCATATGATGCAGCGGGGCCTACGGCCCGCATTGCTGACAGCGGCTGGCGGAGAAGCAGGAGGGACTGAGCACCCCTCCTGCTCCCGATTTAAAAGTATGGGGGAGGGGGAACCTGACCCGATGGCGGATCCCTTTGTGACCCGATTTCCCTCCGACCCGATTCACTAACCTCTCCTCTGATCCGATTCTGATCCATGCATGCAAATGAGGGGAAACGGCATGCAAAATAGGCAGGGATGCGATTCACAAAACTTTTCAGGGAATAGCGACTGGGCTGGCCTATCCAAAAAAAAAAAAAAAGAGCGACTGCTGAGGACCAGTCGCTCAAGTCCTTTCCGAATACCCTGCCTTCTGCCGCCTTGCTCTCTGCCTTGCTTCTCTGCTCTCAGACCCAAATCTCCTGCGTGCCCCGAATCTACTTCTCTCTCTTGCCTGCCCCGAATCTCCTGCCTGCCCCAAATCTCCTTCTCTCTCCTCCCTCCTCCCTGTCCCGAATCTCCTTCTCTCTCCTGCCTGCCCCGAACCTCCTTCTCTCGCCCGTCTGCCCCGAATCTCCTGCCTGCCCCAAATCTCCTTCTCTCTCCTGCCTGCCCTGATCTCTCCTGCTGCCCCGACTCTCCTGCCCTTCCCCGCAGTGCAAGCCCGTGGTTTTATCCCACGGGCTTAAAGCGGGTTAAAATCACAGGCTCGCAAAAAAGTTTAAAACAGTTAAAAAAATTAATTCTCTGACGGGCTCGGAGGGCCAGTGCATGAGCAGACCATCTACAGATGGTCTGCGCATGTGTCGGGATAGCTCTCTAGCGATCCATGCGGTGGGGGGGTGGGGGGGGGGTGTCAGTGATCATCCCCATTTGCATGCAGGCCTTTTGTGAATTTGTCAGCCTGCATGCAATTGGGCAAGGATCGGACACGGAATCGGGGTAGTGAATCTAGCCCAAAATCCTTATATTTTTTCTCAGCTGTTCTGTAAAGTGAGAAGCAGCAGCTAGCCTTTCATTTGAGATCTAAAAAAGTAAACCCCTGTTCTCTGTGTAGTGCTGCTTGCTTCCTCACCTTCTATCGGGGCATTTAGTGGTTTATCTTGTTTGTTTAAACTTCAGAAATATATTTTATGAATCTGTTGGGTTCCTTTTGCAGGCTTACCTCAAAAATTAAGACTAGTTAAAACCCAGAAAATTTCTCTTTTAACCTATAGCAAACACTATTTAATTGAGCTAATTGATAAGTGGGTCTAAAGTATAGCAAGATTTGGAGAACAGTGAGTGGTAGTTGGGACAGGCAGAGAGAAATCTAACGCCTCAGAAGTGCTGGGACTTCAAAGAGTATGATTATTTCAAAAGGAAGGCTAGTTAATGATTGGAATATGCAGTGTTTTCCTCTCAGGAAGGCAGCAGCAGCCATCACACTTCTGTACCCAAGTTAGGCCTGCTTTTTCCATACTGAAGCTCTTCCGCAGAGCAGCTGTATTTCATCCCTCCGCATTGAACCCATTCCTCTTCCTAACCTCCTAGAAGAGGACTGTTTGGTGCTCTGTAGCTCCACCTGCTGGTAGGTGATTGTCTGCTGTGTCTAAAAGTGAGACAATGGATCAGGTAAGACGGATTTTCTTTTGATGCCTGCTCGGTGGGAACAACCAAAGCGCACCGGGTGGTCCATCAGGAATTAAGGAGAAGAAATTAGCAAGTAAGAACAGTTCAGATGGTGACAGAGCAGAGCAGCCAACACAAATGTAGCAAAATCATATGTAGAGAGAGTTTGTGTAATTCAGCAATTGAGTTGCTACTCTATCGAATTTCTGCAATGTAGCCGCCTCTCTCTCCTATGGCAGTTTTCTGCTGTTTAAGTATAATTCTTTGTATGCCTTTGCTGGCTAGAGGAGGGCTAGTCGGTCTCCTGCTTGCCTTTCTTAGCAGGTGGTCTAGCTTAAGCTGTACATTCGTGTCACGCAAAAACTGTGCTTTAGAAGATCCCATTTTCTAGATTTCTAATCATTTCAGGGTCTGTCTAGCGCAGTATCCTCCTTCCAGTAGTGGCCAAGCCAGCTCACAAGTACCTAAAAAGTAGCAAGAGTCCATGCTATTTAACCTCAGGGACAAACAGGTCTACCATAACAGTTTATGGACTGTAACCAAACCTTCCTGTTAATCTTTCTGTGCCACGCTTTCTAGAGGGCCCTGTAATAGATAATTACAAAATTATTCCAAGTTACCATATCTGTTAAAAAGCAGTTTGTGAAGACTTCCTTAGACACCCATTTATCCATGGTTGAACACATGAACTTAGTGACAAAAAAGTGCTTTTTTGCACTATGGAAATTAAAGACTATTAAAAAATATTTTGACCCATTATTTTTTAGATTATTGGTACAGTCATTGGTCCTATCTATATTGGACTACTATAATATCATCTATTTGGGTGTACCTAAAAAAACTGAGAAAACTAAGAATAGTACAGAGTATGGCTGTCCGTTTAATATTTGGACTGAAGAAAATCGATCATATTAGTCCCTACTAAAAGGGTGAACAGAATGCTAGAAATGATAAAGAAGGGGATCACAAGCAGATCGGAGAAGGTTATCATGCCGCTGTACCGGGCCATGGTGCGCCCTCACCTGGAGTACAGCGTCCAGCACTGGTCACCGTACATGAAGAAGAACACGGTACTACTCGAAAGGGTCCAGAGAAGAGTAACTAAGATGGTTAAAGGGTTGGAGGAGTTGCCGTACAGCGAAAGATTAGAGAAACTGGACCTCTTCTCCCTCGAACAGAGGAGATTGAGAGGGGACATGATCGAAACATTCAAGGTACTGAAGGGAATAGAGTTAGTAGATAAGGACAGGTTGTTCACCCTCTCCAAGGTAATAATAATAATAATAATAATTTATTGTTTATATACCACCAAAGCCAAGGTAGTTCGAGGCGGTTTGCAATAAAGAAGAGCTGGACATACAGCGAAAAAAACAATGAAGTCTTTGAGTACAATACAATACAATGTAATATAGAAGAGCTGGACATATAGCGAGGAAAAAACAAGACACACGAAGTCTTTGAGAACATGACTGTTTGTACATAGTACGGTAACATTGTAGGGACGGGTTTACAATAAGAGTAAGTCAAAAGGAAGAGAAGGTAGTACAGTGTGGGGTAAGCAATGAAGGCTTTGGGAATTCTTGGTCAATAGGAAGTAGATCGAGGCGATTTGCAAAGAATGGAATGTCATACAGTGTGGGATAAGCAGTGAAGACTTTAGGAATTCTTGGTCACAAATCGGTTGAACAGTTTGGTTTTGATTAGTTTTCTGAAGTTGAGGTAGGATGAGGAGTGCATGATGGTGCTGCTTAGCCAGTCGTTCTGTAGACTTGCTCGGAAGGCAAGCGTTCTGTCAAGGAATCTTTTGTATCGGCAGGTTTTTATTGTAGGGTGGCTGAACATGCGTATTCTGCGTGTAGGCCTGGTGGAGCAGTCTAGTTTGAAATGGGAGACCAGGTACAGAGGGGCCAGACCGAGAGTGGATTTGAAACAGAGGCATGCGAATTTGAACAATACTCTTACCTCCAGGGGCAACCAGTGGAGTTTTTGGTGTAGGGGGTTATGTGGTCCCATTTCTTTAGGCCGAAAATCAGTCGCACAGCTGAGTTTTGTATGATTCAGAGTTTTTGAATGGTTTTCTTGAGCGACCCCAGATAAATAATATTGCAATAGTCAAGTAGGTTTAGGATGGAGGATTGCACCAGTAGGCGGAATGATGTTGAGTCGAAGTATTTTCTGATGGTTCTAAGTTTCCATAGTGTCGAGAAGCCTTTTCTAATTAGAAGCTCTGAATGTGAATCTAGGGTGAGGTAGCGGTCCAGTGTCACTCCTAGGATTTTTATGGTATCGACAATAGGGAAGTTATCCCAGGACAAGCAGGCAGGTATTCTCACTAGTGGGTGATGTCATCCGACAGAGCCCCGATACGGACATCTTGCAAGCATGTCTTGCTTGAAGAAACTCAGAAGTTTCGAGATGCCCGCACCGCGCATGCGCCAGTGCCTTCCCGCCCGATGTACCGGGCGCGTCTCCTCAGTTCTTTTCTTTCCGCGGAGCTGAGAAGTTCTCTTCAATTCTGCGCTGACTGAAATTTCAGTATTTTGCCTTCTTTCCCCGCGTTTTATTGTTTTACTTACTTTCTTTGACTTTTATTTCTATTTAAAAAAAAAAAAAAAAAAAAAAAAGTTACAATTATTTCGTCCGGTGGTTCGGCCGGGCCGGCCTCGTGGCTGCGACCTAGCTCCTTCGACCTAGCAACGTCACTTTTCCGGCCTATGTCCCGGCCTATCACCGGTTTTAAAAAGTGCAGCAAGTGCCAGCGTGCGATTTCGTTGACGGACCCACACCGGCGCTGTCTTCAGTGTCTTGGTCCAGAACACATTCCGAAATCGTGCCGGCCTTGTTCCACGCTCACAGCGCGCTCTTTTAAACGGCGCTGCTTACTTTGGGAGTCCATGTTTAAGATGGAGTCTTCTAAGGAGCCATCTGCTTCGACCTCGACAGATGTTTCACCGGTCTGTTCGAAGCCTGCATCTGCGACTCATGCATCGAGCATCGTGAAGCCAGCATCGTTCACACCGGCTTCTGCATCGAGTTCAGCATCGGTTCCTGCTCCCGTCTCCTCGGTTCAGGTACCGCCTTCCACTGTTCCTCCCGTGGTCATAAAAGTGCCCAAAGCTACCAAGCAGAAGCACTCGACCACGAAGGAACGCGATGACCGTGCAGGAGGACCCCCTTTCGGTGCGGATCCCTCCATATCGGCATCGCTTAAATCCCTGCTCGAAGCTCAATTTGTTGAGCTCATGCGGACGATGGGACCGAGGCTTATCGCTAATATTCAGGGCGATACTACGGTCCCGGTCCCGGAGAGCGGTCCGCCCCCTCCTCCTCCTCCTCGTCGTTCGATTTCCCTGCTCGACGAGGGGGAGCGGCGGAGGGCGGCGGAACCCACTAGGCGGGCTTCCCTTTCTGACATGCCGCCTTTAGAGCCCATTACACCTCCACGTCACCAGGGTACTACATCGGCCCCTGATAATCGGAGTCCTGGGCATACTGCATCGCAGGAGGAGTTCTTTCGCACTCCATACCAGACTTGGGTGGCACTGCGTGAGTCGGCATCGTTGCCTCCCATGCGCTCCACTGCATCGAGTCCAATCCATTCCTTCGAGGCTTCAAGGGATCGATCGATGCATCGAAGATCACGTTCCCCATCCCGGCATCGGGAGGGGCATCGATCTCGACATTCTTCTAGACACTCCTCGCGTCATTCGGAGGTGTCTCCACAGAAGAAAATGCAGCGTATGGGATACTCATCCTCAGATTTATCCCAGCCAGAGGGACCGGAGTATGAAGAACCATCTACCTCATACTCTCCATGCCGCTCCCAGCTCTCCCTGGAACCGGAGGCTTCCACGTCTTCTAGTCCGTCTCGCCGGCCGGCCTTGGCGGACCAACTTTCCTTTTCATCCTTTCTCAGACAGATGGCGGATGACTTGGATGTGACCTTAGATACTGGGTCGAAGTACTCTAAGGAGTATCTGGACACCATGCATTTACCTCATCCTCCGGCGGAGACACTTCGGCTTCCCCTGCATAAGTTACTTGACCAGACTCTCATGCGGTGTTTGGAGACACCGTATTCCATACCTGCGGTACCTAGCAAGTTGGATGCTCGATACCGCATCGTGCACCACAAGGGGTTTGAGGGAGCTCAACTCTCTCATCAGTCCCTCCTAGTCGAGTCTTCCCTTAAACGTTCGCACCCCTCCCAAGTCTACGCTTCCGTGCCTCCTGGCAGGGAAGGGAGAACGATGGATAAGTTTGGTAGACGTATCTATCAAAATTCAATGATGGCGACTCGAGTGCTCAATTACAATTTTTTCTTCTCGTCCTATTTGGATTTTTTCTTGCCGGTACTCCGCAAGTTCACACCTTTCATCGATGCTGAGGCTCGGTTTGAGTTTGAGGAGGTGGTGGCGACCCTGTCCCAGTTGCGCCTCCAATTGATGCAATCCTCCTATGATGCTTTCGAGCTCTCGGCTCGTGCTGCGGCCTGCTCGGTCGCCATGCGTCGACTGGCTTGGCTTCGCACCATTGATATGGATCCGAATCTCCAAGACAGACTTGCAAATGTGCCTTGTGCGGGAGCGGATCTGTTCGATGAGTCTGTCGAGACTGTTACTAAAAAACTGTCAGACCACGAAAAATCTTTCCAGTCTATCATGAGGCCTAAGCCTAAACCACAACAGTCTCGTCCTTCTAGACCGCCTATAATCTACCAAAGGCGTTATCAACCGAGGCAGGCCCCTCCTGCGAGACAGCCTGCAAAGCGACAGCCGCCTCAGAAGACTCAGCAAAAGCCTCAGATGCCGGCTGCTCCCAAGGCTACTCAGCCTTTTTGACTCTCCTCCAGGGAGCATAACCGATCTCGTTCTGTCTACCCCATATTTTCCCATAGGGGGTCGCCTCCATCATTTTTGTCATCGATGGGAGGCGATCACCACGGACCTCTGGGTCCTCTCCATCGTAAGAGAGGGATACTCTCTTCATTTCCAACGGGTTCCCCCGGACCATCCTCCAAGAGAGTATCCTTCCAACTCCACACAGACCGCTCTTCTTCTCCAGGAAGCTCAGGCTTTGCTCCGGCTTCGGGCCGTCGAGCCGGTACCGGTAGATCAACGAAACCAGGGGTTTTACTCCCGGTACTTTCTGGTCCCGAAGAAGACGGGCGATCTGCGTCCCATTTTGGACCTTCGGGTCCTCAACAAGTTTTTGGTCAGGGAACGGTTCCGCATGCTGACCCTTGCCTCTCTTTATCCCCTCATCGAGCAGAACGATTGGTTATGCTCTCTGGACCTCAAGGAGGCCTACACTCACATCCCGATTCATCCGGCCTCCCGCAAGTTCCTCAGATTCCGGGTGGGACATCTGCATCTGCAGTATCGAGTGCTTCCCTTCGGCCTCTCTTCGTCGCCCAGAGTCTTCACGAAGTGTCTGGTAGTGGTGGCCGCTGCACTCCAGAACATGGGTCTCCAGGTGTTCCCATACCTCGACGACTGGCTCATCAAGGCCCCGTCCGCTCCCAAGGTCATTTCGGCGACCTTGACTACCATTTGTTTTCTGCAGAGCTTGGGCTTCGAGATCAACTTTCCAAAGTCCCATCTTCAGCCCACCCAGTCTCTCCCCTTCATAGGGGCTGTCCTGGATACCATTCAACTTCGAGCATTCCTTCCTCCTCCACGCTTACATGCTCTTCTTCTACTCTGCCAGTCAGTGTCTTCTCGCCAATCCATCTCAGCGAGACACATGATGGTCCTTTTAGGCCACATGGCATCTACAGTTCATGTGACGCCTTTTGCCAGACTACATCTCAGGATCCCTCAATGGACTCTGGCATCTCAGTGGACTCAGGTGTCCGACCCGTTATCTCGTCACATTGTGGTCACTCCTGCTCTACGGCAGTCTCTTCTCTGGTGGATGACCTCTTCGAATCTATCCAGAGGTTTGCTGTTTCATTCTCCTCCCCATCAGAAAGTTCTAACGACCGATTCATCGAACTATGCATGGGGGGCCCATCTGGATGGTCTTCGCACTCAGGGGTTCTGGACCAGTGCGGAACGACTCCATCAAATCAATCTTCTGGAGCTCAGGGCCATCTTCAATGCTCTCCAAGCTTTTCAACATCTGCTTCACGACATGGTGGTCCTTATTCGCACAGACAATCAGGTCGCCATGTATTATGTCAACAAACAAGGGGGCACGGGCTCGGCCCCTCTTTGTCAGGAAGCTCTTCGAGTCTGGGATTGGGCGGTTCGCCACAACACCTTCCTCAGAGCAGTCTACATTCAGGGGAAGGACAACGTCTTGGCAGACAAATTGAGTCGTCTACTTCAACCTCACGAATGGACGCTCCACTCCGACCCCCTTCATCAGATCTTTGCTCAGTGGGGGACACCTCAGATAGACCTCTTTGCAGCCCCCCACAACTTCAAGCTGCCTCAATTTTGCTCCAGGATCTACACTCCTCATCGCCTAGAGGCAGATGCTTTTCTGCTGGATTGGAGCAAACGTTTCCTATATGCGTTTCCTCCTTTTCCTCTCATTCAAAAGACTCTAGTCAAATTGAGATTAGACCATGCCACCATGATTCTGATTGCTCCTCGGTGGCCCAGACAACCTTGGTTCTCCCTTCTACTTCAACTCAGCAGCAGGGAGCCAGTACTTCTTCCAGTGTTTCCTTCACTACTCACTCAACATCAAGGTTCACTACTTCATCCCAATCTGCAGTCCCTCCACCTGACAGCTTGGTTCCTTTCAACATAACTCCTCACCAGTTCTCTCAAGCAGTGAGGGAGGTCTTGGAGGCTTCCAGGAAGCCTGCTACTCGACAATGCTATTCCCAAAAATGGACTAGATTCTCTTCCTGGTGTATTTCCAATGCCACGGAACCTCAGCGAGCTTCCCTATCTTCTGTATTGGATTATCTTCTACACCTGTCCCAGTCTGGCCTCAAGTCTACCTCTATACGAGTCCACCTGAGTGCTATTGCGGCTTTCCATCAGCCTCTACAAGGGAAACCTTTGTCTGCTCATCCTGTGGTTTCCAAATTTATGAAAGGACTTTTTCATGTCAACCCTCCTCTCAAACCTCCTCCTGTGGTTTGGGATCTCAATGTTGTCCTGTCTCATCTTATGAAGCCTCCGTTTGAACCTCTCAACACGGCTCCACTCAAGTATCTCACCTGGAAGGTGGTTTTTCTAGTGGCCCTCACGTCAGCTCGTCGGGTCAGTGAGCTTCAGGCCCTAGTGGCGGATCCACCGTTCACCGTATTCCATCATGACAAGGTGGTTCTCCGTACTCATCCAAAATTCTTACCTAAAGTGGTCTCTGAATTTCACATCAACCAATCCATCGTGCTTCTGGTGTTCTTTCCAAAGCCTCATTCTCATCCTGGGGAATCTGCTTTGCACACTCTGGACTGTAAACGTGCTCTAGCTTTCTACTTGGATCGCACAAAGCCACACAGAACTGCTCCTCAACTTTTCGTCTCCTTTGATCCAAACAAGTTGGGACGACCGGTATCGAAGCGCACCATCTCCAACTGGATGGCGGCTTGTATCTCTTCCTGCTATGCCCAGGCTGGATTATCCCTTCCCTGTAAGGTCACAGCCCATAAGGTCAGAGCAATGGCAGCCTCTGTAGCCTTCCTCAGATCGACACCGATTGAGGAGATTTGTAAGGCTGCCACTTGGTCCTCGGTTCATACATTCACCTCTCATTATTGTCTGGATACTTTCTCCAGACGGGATGGACAGTTTGGCCAAACAGTGTTACAAAATTTGTTCTCTTAAGTTGCCAACTCTCCCACCATCCCATTGGGGTTAGCTTGGAGGTCACCCACTAGTGAGAATACCTGCCTGCTTGTCCTGGGATAAAGCAATGTTACTTACCGTAACAGTTGTTATCCAGGGACAGCAGGCAGCTATTCTCACGTCCCACCCACCTCCCCTGGGTTGGCTTCTCAGGCTAGCTACCTGAACTGAGGAGACGCGCCCGGTACATCGGGCGGGAAGGCACTGGCGCATGCGCGGTGCGGGCATCTCGAAACTTCTGAGTTTCTTCAAGCAAGACATGCTTGCAAGATGTCCGTATCGGGGCTCTGTCGGATGACATCACCCACTAGTGAGAATAGCTGCCTGCTGTCCCTGGATAACAACTGTTACGGTAAGTAACATTGCTATCTGACCATTCAGGGTTATTGTTGTATCTTTGATTTTGTCATTTGGGCTTGCCAGGAATAATTTGGGTTTTTTGGGGTTGAGTTTCAGTTTGAACTCTGTCATCCATGTTTCGATTTGTTTTAGAGTTAGTGCTAGATGGATCTTCATCTCAGGGGTCAGGCTTGTTAGGGGCAGGATTATGCTGATATCGTCGGCGTAGATGTGGAATTTGATTTTTGCTTTTTGCAGTAGATTTGCCAATGGGGCTAGGTAAATATTGAACAGAGTGGGGGATAGGGGGGAACCCTGTGGGACACCGCATGGATTGTCCCAGCTGGAGGATTGGATATTGTCGCTATAGACTTGGTACGTTCGTTTAGTCAAGAAGCCTCGGAACCATTTTAGTACTTTGCCTGAGAGACCAATTGTCTCCAAGCAGTCAATCGACTAAGGTGTGATCGACTAAGTCGAAGGCGCTGCTTAAGTCTAGTTGAAGGATTAGTGCACTAGAGCCTTGGCTGAATAGGTTCAGGAGGGAATCCAGTAATGAGGCAATAACCGTTTCCTGCTGAACCCGGATCGAAAGCCTGATTGGTTGTTGTGAAGAATGTTGAATTTGTCCAGGTAAAATACTAAATCCTGGTTTAGCAGGCCTTCCATCAGCTTTACAAAGAAGGGAATGTTTGCGATGGGCCTGTAGTTGGATGTCAGCTTGATGGATTCCTTGGGATTTTTTACAATAGGTGTGATCAGATGTGACCTAACTCCTCGGGAAATGTACCCGACAGTAATAGGGAGGAGAGCCAATCGTATAACGAGGCTTTGAAGGGGACTGGAGCAGCTTTCATGACATTTGGTGGGCAGCTGTCTAATCTGCAGTATGAATCGGCGTATTTTGAGAAGAATTTGCTGAAGTGATTCCAGGTAGGGATAGAGAAGTTGTTCCAGTACATGTCTATTCTGGGATCATTTGTATATTGGGCGACAGGGTAGTTCAGATGGTTGGATGTGGAGGATGGTAGGTTGGATCTTAAGACATTGATTTTGTTGTTAAAGAATTCAGCCAGAGCATCTGCTGAAGGAGGGGAGTCTGTGGTGTGGCGTGAAAAGGCCTGTGTATCATATAGATTGATAACTAGTTTAAATAGGTTCTTGGTGTTGGTATTGGGATAGTCTATTTTTTTTGCGTAGAAGTTTGTGCGTTTTGTAGTTATGAGATTTTTGTATTCTTTCAGTTTTAGTCTCCAGTTTGTTCTTTCTATGTTATCGCCAGATTTCAGCCATTGTCTTTCCAGTTTTCGTAGTTCTTGTTTCACTGATCCTAACTCGGCGTCGAACCAGCCGTCTAGGTTTTGGTTTCTTGTTCTTCTTAGTTTGATGGGGGCTATCTTGTTAAGAATCTGCGTGCTTGTATTGGTCCAGGTATCTATAAATTTAACAATTTTATATTGACTATCCTTGAGAAATATGTATTTTGTAAATCGCCGATTGTCCAGTTCTCTTCAGTATAAACTGCCTAGAAGTCATATGATTGTGGCGGTATAGAAGAATAAAGTTATGTTATGTTATGTAAATGAAAATGAAAATGATTTTAACCTAAGAGTTAATTTTTTTAGGGGAGCTTGGTTAACGTTCCTTTTCAATATTCTACAGTAACTCAGGCCTAGATTCTCAAAAAAAACGCCTTAAAAAGTGATAGTCTGCTATTACAGCTGTTCTGATAGCAAATTTAAAAAAGCGAGTCAGTCTCCAAAAATCACTCATGTAAATGAGTCGGTGAAGAGTAGTGAAGACTCGCTAAATTTGCATGTGCCCATCACTGGTGATAGCGATGGGCACATGCACAGAAAAAAAGCGAAACACCCCCCCCCCCCCCACACACACACACAACAGCGGGAGAGATGTCCCACTGCCAACCAAGAACACCCCCCTCCCTCCCCAGCAGTGGGAGAGATGCCCATTCCCATTGCCAGAAAACACCTCTCCCCCCACACATTGGGAGAGATGCTCACTCTCTCCCGCCACCAAGCGACCCTCCCTCCCCCCCCAGCAGCGGGAGAGATGCTCACTCTCTTCCGCTGACATACAACACCCCCCCTCCTCTGACACCCCCTGTCTCTGATGCCCTTCCCCCTTACCTCTATGTAGATGTCTGACTGGAGGGATGCAGATTACCTCCAGCCAGCTGGCTCACCACTTCAAAATGGGCCTTCACCTCTCCAGTGCATCCTGGGATGCACCAGGGAGGGGTCTGAGTCTCTGATTGGCCCAAGTTGTTTAAGGCTCTTCCTCCCTGGATGCACCAGGAAGGGGCCTAAGGTTCTGATTGGCCCAGACACCCCATAGGAGGGGCCTTAAGCATCTGGGTCAATCAGAACCTCAGACCCTTCCTTGGTGCATTCCAAGATGCACTGGGATGGGGAAGGCCCATTTTGAAGTGATGGGCCAGCTGGCTGGAGGGAATCCGCGTACCTCTGGTCAGACATCTATATGAAGGTGAGGGGGGGGCATTGGAGGCAGTGGGAGAGAGTGGGCATCTTTCACACTGCAGTGTGTGTGGGAGGGGGCGGGCATGCAGTGGTTTCGCTTGGCAGCCGGAGTGTGTGGGCATCTTTCACGCTGCTGGCGGGGGGGGGGAGTCATCATCACTGCTTTTCTAGCAGTCTCTGACACTGCCATGCTGGGGTTTAAAACTGTACCGGCACCCCTGAACCAGTTGCTTATTTTTATCGCCAAAAGCCGACGGTTTTAGAAAATGGCTCGGCATTTAAGAATCCACCGGAGTGCTCATTTCAGTGTTGGAGACGGATAGAAATGTCACTAAAGACAGAGATAATCCCTTTTGATAATCCACTACTAAACACAGAAAACAGTTTTGAGAATCTGCACCTCAGTCAATATGATTAGGTCCTGTACTTAAGTAAAAGCTTTTTTTTACTTGTAGAGAGGTACAGGGTCTTTCTTATTTGTTACTTTTACTCGGTAAAATCTGATGCTTGCAGTAAAAAGTAAAAGCAGAATTCTCAGAGGGAGAAATGAAAATTGAACTCCAGCCCAAGTTCTTTAGGCACCTCTTATGGAGCAATTGATGGGCTGTAAAATTCAATTTGTGACCTCAGTGGGAGGTTTTCAAAGCACTTGTCTGTAGAGGAGAAAACCACATTTAGATTCAAAAGTAGGTTCACCCTGTCCCTTAAAATTTTTTCTACAAATCTTATTTAATTTCCATCCTCAAATATTTCTGTCCAATTCAGTCTGTCCTCAGCCCCAGCTAAAACTACCTTCCTGGCAATTGCCTTGTGGCTTCTAAATTGCGAGCATCTTGTCCGCTTGATTGAGTTGCATGCCAGTACAGAATAATCATCTCTCAATTGTTTCCCCCCCTTTTTTTTAGGCCCGTTACAAACAGAGCCTGGATCCTACTGTGGATGAAGTTAAGAAGTTGTGCACCTCCCTACGCCGCAATGCCAAGGAAGAGCGGGTCCTCTTCCACTATAATGGACATGGTGTCCCTCGGCCAACGGTTAATGGCGAGATCTGGGTTTTCAACAAGGTATGTTCACTCATATTCATGTGTATGTGGGCAGAGAGCACAGGTGAAAAGTGTAAATGGCCCTTGGCAGGAAATGACCACTTTGAAATGCCAAACGAAGTCTCATTGCATCAATTTCTGATGATTTTTTAGTATTTTAACCTGTCGTATGATTCAATTGAATGTTGTCTCCTGATGTAAATTGCTGACCATGTTTGTAGAGGTTAGATGGAAGAGGAAAAGGTTATGAACATTTAGGAATTGTACAGTTCTTGCATTAGCAGAAGACGGACATACACGCTTCCAACTAACCAGCTCAGAGTGATTTACAAATAAGGTTTATATCAAGATTTAATAAGCTATATTTGTAATAAAAATGAATACAAATGATATTTGATATGTACAAATTAAGTCCAAGTAGGTAATGGTGGGACCATGTGCATCTTTGGAGGTATAACAAAGCAGAGGTTTAGGGATAAGGCGTTAAGGTGAGTGGACACGGTGAAGTTACATGGAAGCATTAGGGAAGACCTCATGGGAAAAGACATTGTTCAGTTTTCTTCAAGACACACACCAAGCTAGTCTGGTTTTCAAGATATCCGAAATGAATCTGCCTTAAGTTAAATTTACATGCGCTGCCTGCATTGTATGCAAATCTGTTAAGCATATTCATTGCGGATACCCTTGGTGTGTCTTGAGGGCTGGGTTGAGAACCCCTGGCGTAAGGGCTGAAGAGTGCAGCTTAGAGGTGAATGGAGACCACTTTTAGTCCAAAAGTTGTTTTGAAGGACCAGGTTTCTAGGACTTTTCTGAATATTATCAGATTGCTCAATGGTAGAGAGTTCCAAAAGGCTGGAATTGAGCCTGAAAAAGATTTCTGCTGCTTTGGCACCAGGACAATTAGGCAGTTTTGGGTTAGAGTTCTGAGAACAAGAAGATGTTTAAGGACTGAAATGATGGCCTAGCTGAAGCAGGGCAGCGCATCACCTTTGGTTGTAAAGATCAGCACAGGGATTTTGAGCTTGTGGGATTTTTTTTTAGGATGGCTGGAGCAATCCATTGCCCTCGGCTTCATTCAAGCTCTGAAAGAGCTACAGGAACTGGCCAAGTGTTTTGGAATTCAGGTGATCTAGTGTGGAAGTCATGCAAGCCTGGATGACTAGCAAAGGTTATGCCATCAAGGAAGGCTGATCTAGATAGAAACATAGAATATGACGGCAGAAAAGGGCCACTGGCCCAACAAGTCTGGCCACTCTAAGGACCCTCCCCCCTTAATCTGATCCATGGCCGCCTCGTTTTGCAGCTATTGTTACGAACTCCTGCTAATCATTTCTATAGTGCAGGGGTAGGCAATTCCAGTCCTCAAGAGCCGGAGCCAGGTCAGGTTTTCAGGATATCCACCATGAATATGTATGAGATGGATTTGCATGCACTGCCTCCTTGAGATGCAAATCTATCTCATACATATTTATTGTGGAGATCTTGAAAACCTAACCTGGCTCCGGCTCTCGAGGACCGGAATTGCCTACCCCTGCTATAGTGCAACTAGACATATGCAACATTGCGATGGTGCCACCTCTGAGCTTTGTGACATTCTCAGTAACTCGCAAGACTATGTTCTCTGTTCAGGGTCCGTTGAAGGGGCTGCTGAACTCCCTCATCTTGGAAGGCAGTGGGATTGATTTTTCTTTTCAGCATATGTTATTTTACATTCCTATGTTTTAAATTTTTTGTGGGCTTTGATGGTATGTTAGTCTTTATTGTATGTTTTATTTGGTAAGATCAGAAGCCGCTTAGTATTGTTGGATTTGCGGGATATAAAGATTTTAAATAAAAAATATACAGGGTTGTACAGTAAGAGACAGTCCGTGCTCTTTACAATCTAATGGTGGGAATAATTAAAACAGACACGTGAATAGGAGTTAGTTCACAGGACTAGGAGAGAGGTTGAAAGAATCTGGCTCTTGTATATGATGCCAAAGCCTACTTCCAAGTGTGATTTCCAGGCCAAGTTGGATGAGGGTCTTCATTGAATGTCATTCCTGGCTGCAGCCAGGCTGGGCAGAGATTTCTCTCCTTTCCATCATCCTGTTGCCTGTGCAACCTCTGTTTTAATCAAGACAGGACAGATGACTCCAGAATAGTCTTTTATCAGTTGGGGGGCTTATTTTCCTTCCTCTTCCTATGTGGACTGTTTTCTCCATTCTGAGGAAAACTAAACCCAACTGCCTCAGTGGCAGCGCTTTCCTTAAGAGAAACATGGGGTAAAGGGGTGGGGAGTAGGCAGAGCCGTGAGTCTTCATGCATGTGTCCTGTTCTCTGAAACGTTTCCTTTTCTCTTGTACAGGACTAAGGTGGAGCTTATTAGGAATCATGAGCCATAGGAACAGCCTTACTGGGTCAGCCCTGTGGTCCATCCTCATGGTGGCTAATCCAGGTCACTAGTACCTGGCAAAAAGCCAAAGAGTAGCAACATTCCATGCTAGCGATCCAGTGGCATTCCCTATGTCTTTCTCAATAACAGACTATGGACTTTTCCTCCAAGAACTTGTCAGGGTGTTGCTGTATAGCAGTGTCCAAGGCACCTTTTCTTACTATGCCTTGGCTGCATTTCCAGGACAGTGGGCAGGTCTTAAACATGGCCTTAGAATGCAAGTATCCTATTGAATTTATAAATATTGTCCCCAGGCTTCTAGCCAGAAAACATTTTTGGTATTTTTGGCATCATTATTTAGTATAGCACAGATCTTTCTGACCCGACATCCATCTTTGTGTCTATTACAGTTTTTATTGATTTATCATACCACTGAACCTGACGAGCAGAACTAAGTGGTTTACAAAACAATTATCAAATAAAGGAAATTCAGAAAGGAACTACACAATTGAATTGATAGGACAGACGATGCAATCACAACCAAGGAGGAGAGATAGGTGGGGAAATCTTGTGCTCGGTGGCCACTAGAACGCGTATCCCAACTAAGAACAAAATGCTTGTGAAAATTGCCAAGTCTTGATTGATATTTTAAAAAACTTATGCAAAGATACTTTGAAACAAATTTCTAGCAGGAGACTATTCCAGAGGCAGAGGATGCAGTAAAATATAAAGTACCCTGCTTAGTTTAATACTGGGCTTACTTCGGACCAGGAAGTACCATCTGATCATCATTTATAGAATATTTATAGTAGTGTTCTGCTTCTGGTAGAATCTTTTCAAGCAAGCATGACAGAGTTTGTGTAGCTGAGCACATACACATCCCATCAGTCAAGAGCGTTCAGGCCTTGTCTTCGCTCATACTCGTACCACAAAGTTTTGCAATTATCCAGGTGCCAAAGATAATTATAACAGCAAGCGGTCTAGACAGCTTATCAGCTGGACAGGGGTCAAGAGAACTAATCAAATGGTTACTTGGAAACAGATAGATTCCTGGGTCTATAGCAGTAAGACTGTCCAAAGATTACTGGGCCTAGCCCTGGTTTATTCTACATGGCTGCCTTTGTACTTGCTGCATCACTTAGGGACAGGTCATTGTATATGATGGTAGCTTTGTGCCCTTTCAGTCAGGCAAAAATAAGCAAGGTGGTTCTCGGTCATTTAAAAAAAAAAGTTGGTGACATATCTGATAAGATACCTTATTGATTGTCAACCTGTACCCAGCCAGTTGGGTAAAGTATGAGACAGATTTGAATGTATTGACCTCTCCACTTTGTGAAACTTGCGCTCTCTCTCATGTATGTTCCTTGTGGGTATTATCTGATGCCTTGGGAGAGCCTTCAATCATGCCCCTCTCCTCCATCCTGTACTCTGTCATTACCTCTTTCCTTTCTAACCCTCTTCCTCCAGTGTCCAGCATTTCCTTTTCCCTTCTCACTGCTTTACCTTTGTCCTCCGCCCTAAGCACAAGGCATTTGAGTATCTATATATATCCAAGGCTTGCCTTGTCCCACCCCACCCTTCCTCACTAGACCAGCCCAGAACCTGTGGGCCATGTCTGTTGACCAGCAGATGGAGACAGAGTTCTGTCTTATAGGGGCACCCTTCCAATTCAGCTCCTTAATAGTTCTGTCTCCAGTTGGGTTGTGAACCAATGTGTTCTCATATGGACTAAGTTTGAAAGTGCTAAATTTAAAATGTTCAATATGTGATAGAAAGGAAAACATTACTACTGATTGCTCAGCTAAAGTTGTCCTGGTAAATGAAACATTACTTCCTGAGCACAGGTGAGCATCCTCATCAACAGTAATCTATCAATATCAGCTTTGAACTGCTTTTTTTTGTTTTGCTTTAATTAATGATCTTGACCAGGAAGAAAAGGCTTAACCTGGGCAAAACAAAGAGTTTTCTGCTTTCATGGCTCCTCTTATATATCCCTGAAGACCCTGGGGAGATAATTTGTACATAAATCTAATACCTTCTCTACAAAAACTGCCCTCTTCCCTCCCCACTGCAAACCCCCTCAACCTATTAAAACACACACACACTCAAATCATGAGTCATTTAATTGCCTTCTGTGTATCTTCCCCATTTGTCAGTCTAGTCTCTCTGCCTAATATTCCATCAGCAGGAGCTCAAGATTGAGAGAGCTCATAATTTTCAGATATATTTCCTCTGAAAGAAATTTACAATGACCCTCATGAATGGACAGTAACGGGACTTTTGCCAGTAATATCGTTGCATATTTAATGGGAAGGTAGTTGTGTGCAAGAGTTTTTGGTGAGGCTTGTGATTTTTAATGAATGGACTCCTTAATGATTAAGATTCTCACTTACTTCAGTTTTGTCAAGAATATACTATCTATTAAACATGACCTCTTGTGCTGTTTGTAGGTAATGATTTTCTGAAATTAACAGGGTTATCCCAGGACAAGCAGGCAGGTATTCTCACTAGTGGGTGATGTCATCCGACAGAGCCCCGATACGGACATCTTGCAAGCATGTCTTGCTTGAAGAAACTCAGAAGTTTCGAGATGCCCGCACCGCGCATGCGCCAGTGCCTTCCCGCCCGATGTACCGGGCGCGTCTCCTCAGTTCTTTTCTTTCCGCGGAGCTGAGAAGTTCTCTTCAATTCTGCGCTGACTGAAATTTCAGTATTTTGCCTTCTTTCCCCGCGTTTTATTGTTTTACTTACTTTCTTTGACTTTTATTTCTATTTAAAAAAAAAAAAAAAAAAAAAAAAGTTACAATTATTTCGTCCGGCGGTTCGGCCGGGCCGGCCTCGTGGCTGCGACCTAGCTCCTTCGACCTAGCAACGTCACTTTTCCGGCCTATGTCCCGGCCTATCACCGGTTTTAAAAAGTGCAGCAAGTGCCAGCGTGCGATTTCGTTGACGGACCCACACCGGCGCTGTCTTCAGTGTCTTGGTCCAGAACACGTTCCGAAATCGTGCCGGCCTTGTTCCACGCTCACAGCGCGCTCTTTTAAACGGCGCTGCTTACTTTGGGAGTCCATGTTTAAGATGGAGTCTTCTAAGGAGCCATCTGCTTCGACCTCGACAGATGTTTCACCGGTCTGTTCGAAGCCTGCATCTGCGACTCATGCATCGAGCATCGTGAAGCCAGCATCGTTCACACCGGCTTCTGCATCGAGTTCAGCATCGGTTCCTGCTCCCGTCTCCTCGGTTCAGGTACCGCCTTCCACTGTTCCTCCCGTGGTCATAAAAGTGCCCAAAGCTACCAAGCAGAAGCACTCGACCACGAAGGAACGCGATGACCGTGCAGGAGGACCCCCTTTCGGTGCGGATCCCTCCATATCGGCATCGCTTAAATCCCTGCTCGAAGCTCAATTTGTTGAGCTCATGCGGACGATGGGACCGAGGCTTATCGCTAATATTCAGGGCGATACTACGGTCCCCGGTCCCGGAGAGCGGTCCGCCCCCTCCTCCTCCTCCTCGTCGTTCGATTTCCCTGCTCGACGAGGGGGAGCGGCGGAGGGCGGCGGAACCCACTAGGCGGGCTTCCCTTTCTGACATGCCGCCTTTAGAGCCCATTACACCTCCACGTCACCAGGGTACTACATCGGCCCCTGATAATCGGAGTCCTGGGCATACTGCATCGCAGGAGGAGTTCTTTCGCACTCCATACCAGACTTGGGTGGCACTGCGTGAGTCGGCATCGTTGCCTCCCATGCGCTCCACTGCATCGAGTCCAATCCATTCCTTCGAGGCTTCAAGGGATCGATCGATGCATCGAAGATCACGTTCCCCATCCCGGCATCGGGAGGGGCATCGATCTCGACATTCTTCTAGACACTCCTCGCGTCATTCGGAGGTGTCTCCACAGAAGAAAATGCAGCGTATGGGATACTCATCCTCAGATTTATCCCAGCCAGAGGGACCGGAGTATGAAGAACCATCTACCTCATACTCTCCATGCCGCTCCCAGCTCTCCCTGGAACCGGAGGCTTCCACGTCTTCTAGTCCGTCTCGCCGGCCGGCCTTGGCGGACCAACTTTCCTTTTCATCCTTTCTCAGACAGATGGCGGATGACTTGGATGTGACCTTAGATACTGGGTCGAAGTACTCTAAGGAGTATCTGGACACCATGCATTTACCTCATCCTCCGGCGGAGACACTTCGGCTTCCCCTGCATAAGTTACTTGACCAGACTCTCATGCGGTGTTTGGAGACACCGTATTCCATACCTGCGGTACCTAGCAAGTTGGATGCTCGATACCGCATCGTGCACCACAAGGGGTTTGAGGGAGCTCAACTCTCTCATCAGTCCCTCCTAGTCGAGTCTTCCCTTAAACGTTCGCACCCCTCCCAAGTCTACGCTTCCGTGCCTCCTGGCAGGGAAGGGAGAACGATGGATAAGTTTGGTAGACGTATCTATCAAAATTCAATGATGGCGACTCGAGTGCTCAATTACAATTTTTTCTTCTCGTCCTATTTGGATTTTTTCTTGCCGGTACTCCGCAAGTTCACACCTTTCATCGATGCTGAGGCTCGGTTTGAGTTTGAGGAGGTGGTGGCGACCCTGTCCCAGTTGCGCCTCCAATTGATGCAATCCTCCTATGATGCTTTCGAGCTCTCGGCTCGTGCTGCGGCCTGCTCGGTCGCCATGCGTCGACTGGCTTGGCTTCGCACCATTGATATGGATCCGAATCTCCAAGACAGACTTGCAAATGTGCCTTGTGCGGGAGCGGATCTGTTCGATGAGTCTGTCGAGACTGTTACTAAAAAACTGTCAGACCACGAAAAATCTTTCCAGTCTATCATGAGGCCTAAGCCTAAACCACAACAGTCTCGTCCTTCTAGACCGCCTATAATCTACCAAAGGCGTTATCAACCGAGGCAGGCCCCTCCTGCGAGACAGCCTGCAAAGCGACAGCCGCCTCAGAAGACTCAGCAAAAGCCTCAGATGCCGGCTGCTCCCAAGGCTACTCAGCCTTTTTGACTCTCCTCCAGGGAGCATAACCGATCTCGTTCTGTCTACCCCATATTTTCCCATAGGGGGTCGCCTCCATCATTTTTGTCATCGATGGGAGGCGATCACCACGGACCTCTGGGTCCTCTCCATCGTAAGAGAGGGATACTCTCTTCATTTCCAACGGGTTCCCCCGGACCATCCTCCAAGAGAGTATCCTTCCAACTCCACACAGACCGCTCTTCTTCTCCAGGAAGCTCAGGCTTTGCTCCGGCTTCGGGCCGTCGAGCCGGTACCGGTAGATCAACGAAACCAGGGGTTTTACTCCCGGTACTTTCTGGTCCCGAAGAAGACGGGCGATCTGCGTCCCATTTTGGACCTTCGGGTCCTCAACAAGTTTTTGGTCAGGGAACGGTTCCGCATGCTGACCCTTGCCTCTCTTTATCCCCTCATCGAGCAGAACGATTGGTTATGCTCTCTGGACCTCAAGGAGGCCTACACTCACATCCCGATTCATCCGGCCTCCCGCAAGTTCCTCAGATTCCGGGTGGGACATCTGCATCTGCAGTATCGAGTGCTTCCCTTCGGCCTCTCTTCGTCGCCCAGAGTCTTCACGAAGTGTCTGGTAGTGGTGGCCGCTGCACTCCGGAACATGGGTCTCCAGGTGTTCCCATACCTCGACGACTGGCTCATCAAGGCCCCGTCCGCTCCCAAGGTCATTTCGGCGACCTTGACTACCATTTGTTTTCTGCAGAGCTTGGGCTTCGAGATCAACTTTCCAAAGTCCCATCTTCAGCCCACCCAGTCTCTCCCCTTCATAGGGGCTGTCCTGGATACCATTCAACTTCGAGCATTCCTTCCTCCTCCACGCTTACATGCTCTTCTTCTACTCTGCCAGTCAGTGTCTTCTCGCCAATCCATCTCAGCGAGACACATGATGGTCCTTTTAGGCCACATGGCATCTACAGTTCATGTGACGCCTTTTGCCAGACTACATCTCAGGATCCCTCAATGGACTCTGGCATCTCAGTGGACTCAGGTGTCCGACCCGTTATCTCGTCACATTGTGGTCACTCCTGCTCTACGGCAGTCTCTTCTCTGGTGGATGACCTCTTCGAATCTATCCAGAGGTTTGCTGTTTCATTCTCCTCCCCATCAGAAAGTTCTAACGACCGATTCATCGAACTATGCATGGGGGGCCCATCTGGATGGTCTTCGCACTCAGGGGTTCTGGACCAGTGCGGAACGACTCCATCAAATCAATCTTCTGGAGCTCAGGGCCATCTTCAATGCTCTCCAAGCTTTTCAACATCTGCTTCACGACATGGTGGTCCTTATTCGCACAGACAATCAGGTCGCCATGTATTATGTCAACAAACAAGGGGGCACGGGCTCGGCCCCTCTTTGTCAGGAAGCTCTTCGAGTCTGGGATTGGGCGGTTCGCCACAACACCTTCCTCAGAGCAGTCTACATTCAGGGGAAGGACAACGTCTTGGCAGACAAATTGAGTCGTCTACTTCAACCTCACGAATGGACGCTCCACTCCGACCCCCTTCATCAGATCTTTGCTCAGTGGGGGACACCTCAGATAGACCTCTTTGCAGCCCCCCACAACTTCAAGCTGCCTCAATTTTGCTCCAGGATCTACACTCCTCATCGCCTAGAGGCAGATGCTTTTCTGCTGGATTGGAGCAAACGTTTCCTATATGCGTTTCCTCCTTTTCCTCTCATTCAAAAGACTCTAGTCAAATTGAGATTAGACCATGCCACCATGATTCTGATTGCTCCTCGGTGGCCCAGACAACCTTGGTTCTCCCTTCTACTTCAACTCAGCAGCAGGGAGCCAGTACTTCTTCCAGTGTTTCCTTCACTACTCACTCAACATCAAGGTTCACTACTTCATCCCAATCTGCAGTCCCTCCACCTGACAGCTTGGTTCCTTTCAACATAACTCCTCACCAGTTCTCTCAAGCAGTGAGGGAGGTCTTGGAGGCTTCCAGGAAGCCTGCTACTCGACAATGCTATTCCCAAAAATGGACTAGATTCTCTTCCTGGTGTATTTCCAATGCCACGGAACCTCAGCGAGCTTCCCTATCTTCTGTATTGGATTATCTTCTACACCTGTCCCAGTCTGGCCTCAAGTCTACCTCTATACGAGTCCACCTGAGTGCTATTGCGGCTTTCCATCAGCCTCTACAAGGGAAACCTTTGTCTGCTCATCCTGTGGTTTCCAAATTTATGAAAGGACTTTTTCATGTCAACCCTCCTCTCAAACCTCCTCCTGTGGTTTGGGATCTCAATGTTGTCCTGTCTCATCTTATGAAGCCTCCGTTTGAACCTCTCAACACGGCTCCACTCAAGTATCTCACCTGGAAGGTGGTTTTTCTAGTGGCCCTCACGTCAGCTCGTCGGGTCAGTGAGCTTCAGGCCCTAGTGGCGGATCCACCGTTCACCGTATTCCATCATGACAAGGTGGTTCTCCGTACTCATCCAAAATTCTTACCTAAAGTGGTCTCTGAATTTCACATCAACCAATCCATCGTGCTTCCGGTGTTCTTTCCAAAGCCTCATTCTCATCCTGGGGAATCTGCTTTGCACACTCTGGACTGTAAACGTGCTCTAGCTTTCTACTTGGATCGCACAAAGCCACACAGAACTGCTCCTCAACTTTTCGTCTCCTTTGATCCAAACAAGTTGGGACGACCGGTATCGAAGCGCACCATCTCCAACTGGATGGCGGCTTGTATCTCTTCCTGCTATGCCCAGGCTGGATTATCCCTTCCCTGTAAGGTCACAGCCCATAAGGTCAGAGCAATGGCAGCCTCTGTAGCCTTCCTCAGATCGACACCGATTGAGGAGATTTGTAAGGCTGCCACTTGGTCCTCGGTTCATACATTCACCTCTCATTATTGTCTGGATACTTTCTCCAGACGGGATGGACAGTTTGGCCAAACAGTGTTACAAAATTTGTTCTCTTAAGTTGCCAACTCTCCCACCATCCCATTGGGGTTAGCTTGGAGGTCACCCACTAGTGAGAATACCTGCCTGCTTGTCCTGGGATAAAGCAATGTTACTTACCGTAACAGTTGTTATCCAGGGACAGCAGGCAGCTATTCTCACGTCCCACCCACCTCCCCTGGGTTGGCTTCTCAGGCTAGCTACCTGAACTGAGGAGACGCGCCCGGTACATCGGGCGGGAAGGCACTGGCGCATGCGCGGTGCGGGCATCTCGAAACTTCTGAGTTTCTTCAAGCAAGACATGCTTGCAAGATGTCCGTATCGGGGCTCTGTCGGATGACATCACCCACTAGTGAGAATAGCTGCCTGCTGTCCCTGGATAACAACTGTTACGGTAAGTAACATTGCTATATGGCTGGTGAATATCATTCTTAGAAACCACTGCCTGTACATAGGAGTGCACACACATTTAGTAGCAGTGGAAGTGACCACTGATCAATGGAAACTTATCAGAATGACCAAATCTTCTGCATAACACCACCATACATACTTGATCCCCACTGCCCCTCATATTCGCCTTCCCGCGCTGCTTTTGACAGTGAAGCAATAAAAGGGGAACAAAATAGGTGACTTGGAAGATGTCATGAAAATCTTCCATCAGTTGTACAAGGAAGGCCTCTTTATTAGCTCAATGCTAGAACCCTTCATTTTAAGCAATACGATTTACAGTGCTTAAATTTCCTTCTTGAGAAATAAGAACATAAGAGTTGCCTTACTGGGACAGACTGAAGGTCCATCAAGCCCAGTATCCTGTTTTTCAACAGTAGCCAACCCAGATCCCAAGTAGTAAACAGATTTTATGCTAGGAATAAGCAGTGGATTTCCCCAAGCCATCTCAAGAATGGCCTATGGACTTTTCTTTCAGGAAAGTATCCAAACCTTTTTTAAACCCTGCTAAGTTAACTGATTTCACCACATTCTCTGGCAACAAATTCTAGAGTTTAATTACACGTGTGAAGAAATATTTTCTCCAGTTTGTCTACTACTTAGTAGCTTCATCTCATGCTCCCTAGTCTTAGTATTTTTGGAAAGAGTGAACAAGCAATTCTCTTTTACCCTTTCCACTCCACTCAGTAGTGTGGAAGCTGAAGAATCCTAGCCACTTTAGCCTTTCCTCCTAGGGAAGAAGTCCCATTCCTTTTATTACTTTCATTTCCCTTCTCTGGACCTTTTCTAATTCTGCTATGTATTTTTTGAGATACAGCGACCAGAACTGCACACAGTATTTGAGGTGCAGGTGTACTATAGAGCAATACAAGGGCATTATAACATTTTCTATTCCTTTCCTGATAACTCCTAACATTCTGTTTGTTTTCTTAGCAGCCACCGCACATTGATTTGAGGGTTTCAACATATCCTCAACAATGACACTTAGATCCTTTTCCTGGGCTGTGACTCCTATAGCTATAGTTCTGGTTCCTCTTTCCCACATGCATCACTTTGCACTTGCTTACATTAAACGTCAACTGCCATTTTGATGCCCAGTCTCCCAAGGTCCTCTTGCAAGTTTTCACAATCCTCCCTCTCTCTATCTTTGTACAGAAAAATCATTTTCAACATTTAAAACACAGTTAAAAGCTTACTATTTCTCTCAGGCATTTTCCTCATAAATTTATATTGCCTTTTGTTTTTTTCCTTCTCTTTATATCCTTTTTTCCTAAGATTTTGTTGTAATTTCTTTCCTATCGTTTATCCCCTTTGTTTCTAGTCGTATTGTTCGTTATTGTTGATTTGTTTTAACACCTCTCCCCCTTTTTATTCTTTTATTGTAAACTGCTTGGATTTTAACGGTTTTATATTGGCGGTATAGTAAATGAATTGAACTTGAACAACTTTGTGTCATCAGCAGATTTAATTATCTCGCTAGTTATTCCCATCTCTAGATCATTGACAAATATGTTAAAAAGCAGTGGTCCCAGCAGAGACCCTTGCAGAACCCCACTGTTTACCTTTCTTCATTGAGAATATTGACCATTTAAACCTACTTTGGGTTTCAACCAGTTCTTAATCTATAAAAGGACATTACCTCCTAACCCATGACTTTCTGATTTTTTCAGAAGTCTTTCATGAGGTACTTTGTCAAATGCCTTTTGAAAATCCAAATATACAATGTCATTGGTTCACCTTTATCCACATGTTCATTCACCCCTTCAAAGAAATGCAGTAGATTGGTGAGGCAAGATTTCCCTTGACTAAATCTGTTGGCTTTCTCACATTAATCCATACCTTTATATATGTTCTGTCATTTTGTCCTTTATAATAGTCTCTTACCATTTCGCCCGACACCAACATCAGACTCACTGGTTTATGATGTCCCAGATCACCTTTGGAACCCTTTTAAAAAATCGGTATCATGCTGACCACCCTTCAGTCTTCTAGTAGTATGCTGGATTTTAAAGAAAAATTACAAATTATTAATAGCTATGCAAGTTCATTTTTCAATTCTGTCAGCAGTCTGGGATGTATATCATCCAGTCCAGGCGATTTTCTACTGTTCAGTTTGTCAAACTGACCCATTACATCATCCCGTATTACAGAGATTTGTTTGACTTTCTCTGATTCATCAGAATTGAATACCATTTCTGGCACTGGTAGCTTCTCCACATCTTCCTGGCTGGATTACTGCAATACATTATATCAAGGCATAACTCAGAAAGAAATACGAAGGTTACAAATCATACAAAACACAGCAATAAAAATTATTACTAACTCCAAAAAATATGATCATGTCACTCCACTTTTAAAAGAAGCACATGGGTTGCCGATCTCACAAGAATAACATATAAAATCGCATTACTAACGTTTAAAATTCAGAAAACTAATACTCCAATATTCTTATATCGATATTTAATACCATATTCCCCAGCTAGATCCCTTAGATCAGCAGATCAGTACTTGTTGACCATTCCATCATTGAAAATAATTGGCACTAGAACTACAACTTTCTCTATCTTGGGACCCCAGCTTTGGAATAAACTTCTAATTTTTCTGCGCGCTGAAACCTCCTTAGAAAAATTTAAAAGCAAACTAAAAAGCTATCTTTATAAAGATGCATATAAATCTTAGATCAGATAATCTTTTTTGATTTTCCTATTTACTTCTAGATTAAGCCTTTTTTTAAACATTTTTTCCAAACTAAATTCCATTAAAATTTTTTTTAATACCCTTCCTGATGTTGTTCCTTTCCTAAATGTTTTTTTATTTTCGGGGTTTTTTTTTCTTTTAAAACAAATGTAGTTTTTCCTGATATTCCTTATGCATCTTTAATTAACTATGGATAGGTTTGTATGTTTATTGTCTCAAATGATTTTATTTGTTCCCCCAAATTTTTATTATTGTTATATGCATTGAAAATACTTGATATTGCGTTTAAATCAAAACTACAATAAACTTGAAACTTGAAGACCAAGGCAAAGAATTAATTTAATCTCTCTGCTATGGCCTGAGAGCCCCTTTATTTCTCGGTCATCTAACAGTCCAACCGATTCTCTTCCTAGCTTCTTACTTTTAATAAACCTAAAAAAGTTTTTGTGTTTTTGCTTCCGGTCCAGTTTTCTTTTCAAGGTCTCTCTTCACCTTCCTTATTTCACCTTGCATTTGAACTGATATTCCTTGTGGTGTTTACAATTATTTTTAGTCGGATTCTTCTTCCACTTTCTGAAAGATTCTTTTTTAGCTCTAATAGCTTCCTTCACCTCACTTATTAACCACGCTGGCTGTTATTTGTTCTTCCTTCTGTTTTAATACATGGAAAATATCTAGTCTGGGCTTCCAGGATAGTATTTTTGAATAACATCTATACCTGATGTATATTTTTGACCTTTGCAGCTGTACCTCTTAAGTTTTTTTTAAACATTCTCTCATGTTATCCTAGTGCAGTGGTGAGTTTGGATAATTCAGAGGAAATGTTTGTGAACTGTAACACTTATCAGTTTCCTAATTTGTTATTGGGTCATAACATGAGTGTAGAGGAAATAATGGTCTGTGTAGGTGACATGGATAGAGTGGCGGTCCATAAGCTTGAATCCCTTGGGTAGTTGAGAGACTTAATTATTTCAGCTCTGGTTGACTGGACTGATGATAGAATAAAGCTCTTGTATAACATTGATGGATAGCCCTCTCCAGTCTCTGCACTTTCTCATCCCTGCAAAAGCAAACAACCCAGTGCTCTGTTCAGTGCAGTACTGGGCTAACGTTGGTGCCATGCACATCTGAGCCCAGGATGTGTGGCACCTTATTTCTTTTTATATAGTGGGGTGTAAATACGGTATGTCATCTTACATTACATCTTTTGATGTGGAGATTGTAAAGGATAAAAAATCTTTTGAGAAATATTTCAGTGTGATTTTCAATTTGATATACTGCACTTACAATGCAATCTAAGCGGTTTACAATTTTAAATAAATTCACCTATTGGAAAAGAACTCCAAAAACCAAATAGGAAAGTCTCCACCAACAGCCCACCCAAATACACAAAAACCCAAAGTAGTATTTTTTATATTAAAAACCAACCAACCAACCAACCAAAAACTTCACACAACCAATTCCAAGAGTAAACCTGGAAGGGCTTGCCAAAATAAATGTGCCTTAAGCTGTTTCGAAAAACATATTAAAGAACACTCTTCTTTTAAATAAGAAGACGGAGCATTCCAAAGAATTGGGGCTTGATAAAAATTATGTGTACTTATTAGACGGGCAAAGCTGACCTAGGAACAGCAAGTCAATTTTGGGTTCCAGATCTTAAAACCTTCCCTGGCATGTAAGGTGTCACCAACTTGCACAAAATTCCAGACCACAACACTTTATAAACTAAAAACGAGATCTTTAAACTGTACAGTATTCAAAAACGGATAGGCAGCCAACGATAAGAAATAAATAATGGTGTTGTATGATGCGATCTATCAACTTCACCCAAAAGTCTTAAAGCAGAGTTTTGTAAAGTTTGGATCTTCTGCAAATCCCCAGAAAAGGGCATTCACATAATCCAAACATGCTATAAACACTGCATAGAAAAATGCTTGCTAATCAATCAATCAATCCTCTCGCACACTGCAACTTCTGCAACAACATATTTCCAGTGCAACATGAGCTGAAAAGGGTAACTTATCATTTATAATCACCGCCAGGTAGTGAAAGGATTCCACAGTCGGGAAATCAAATCAACAGAGTGGCATGGCCTAAAATTGCCAGCATAAACCCAACAAGCCCTTGTTTTATCAACATCCGGTGAGTGCGTATCCAATCTTAAATAGCAGAGAGGCAACTATGTAAAGCAGATAAATTCATAGAAACCTTTGAAACGTAGTTTAATCAAAGCCCAGGGATGAGCTCGTTGCATGTCTGGGTCATTGAAGCATGTGGCTCAGAAGCATAATATTCAATTAGTACAGTCTTTTAGAAGAAATCATATCATGCTCCTTCCGCCCTTTGTGGTTTAATTTATTGCAACTTTAACATGTTTGAACAGTGGTGTAAGTGTCTTGAAGTTAGCTTCCGTATTTTTAAGCTTGTGGCATAAAGGTAGCAAGATTTGAAATATTTAATCCAGAGAAGGTCTAAAGAACAAATCTAAGCCCACGTGGGGACACTCTTGTGTTCAACTCTGAGTACTTCCCTTCTTTCTCTCCCCAGCCTTCAGCTTTTCTGCAGTGGCACATCTGCTGTTCTCTATGCCTTTAAATTTTGTGATTCAGAGGGACACTTAGATGAGTGTCTTCCAGAAGGATGAGTAAGAAAAATAATGAATGAATACATTAGCTGAATTCTTATGGGAAGACTGAAGTTTTGTCAGCAGCTGAGTGTATGCATTATGCCCATGGGTTGCAAGGCGTGTTAAGAGTTTGCGATATAAGGCGGCAGAATCCTTCAGCCTGCCTTTGTTCATTTCCAGTGCTTTCGTCTTCTGCTGAAGCTTTCACAGCAAACTCTAATTGGGTTATTTATATACCTTGCTATCTGTGGGCTGCTTCCCTTGGGCACCAAGCCCAGGAATTAGTTTCCTTCAAGTCTGATCCTCATATTGTGCTATAAAGATTAAAAAGGAAAACAGGGAGTCATCTTCTGTCAATGTGGTCACAGGCATATCAGCCCAGATGAAGAGTATGAACTTTGGTATGAGAGGATATTTTCTTGCAGAGCTTCAGTATCTAAGAAACTTGCAGTTCTTAGTCATTTCAGTTCATTGTGGCCCTAATGTCTGAAATGCTGCAGCCTTTAATGCTAGTTAATAGATGTAGGAGAAGTGATGATTTGAAAAGTGACAACTAGAAAAAATGCTTTTTTTGATTTCGGATCTCCTCTTTTGATTTATTTGTATAACTTCAGAGTAGTTTGCCACACCAAATGTTGTGGCTTAGTAAGATCCATTTTGTTCTTATTTGCTTACCTCCCTGTGATAGTAATATAGTAGATGATGACAGAATAGCGACCTGCTGAAAATGAGCTCCCTTAACCAGGATGAACTTGAAAGCTACTGGCAAATTTCTAACATCTTTTTCTTGCTAAAACTTATAGAACAGAGACTGTCTGCAGTCAAGTCGACTATTGGCTAAATCAAGGTTGGGCAACAGTCCTTAAAGGCCATAATCCAGTCAGGTTTTCAAGATTTTCACAATGATTTGCATATGCTATTTCCATTGTATGTAATTCATTGTGGAAATTTTGTCAACCTGTTTGAATTGTGACCCTCAATGACTGTGATTGCCTACACCTGGGCTAAATGAAAGAAACTGGTCTCATTTAGCCGAAGAGTAGGCAACCACAGTCCTTGAGGGCCTTCTCCATATTGGTAGAACACTTAGTTACCCTTTCCAATATTCCTAAGACAAGAGAATTCCCTTTGAAAATAAGTGGCTTATTGGAGCATACAGTTAAGCTTTGGCATTTCATGCTGAAAGATTTATCAAGGCGGTTATCATAGTAGGATTGAAAAAGGGATTAGGCAAGTTCCTAGAGGAAATGTTCATCAACCATTATTACCATATTTTTTATTCTATAAGACGTGCCCAACTGTAGAGGAGGAAAACCCAGGAAAAAAGATTTCCACATCCCTGCCAAGTACCTCCTCTGGTGGTCTAGTGCTAGGCCGGCACAGGGCAAAAAATCTGTAGGCAGCACTGGCACCCCCCCTCGCTACCTTTTTTTAAAGTCCCCTTTCCGCTCTCCTGCCTGTCTCCCTCACCGGATGGCTCTTCTTCGGTGCTGTTCGTGTTCCTGCCTGGTCTGGCGCCGCTCCCCAATTGGCAGCAGTCGTTTCTTGTGACTTGTGAGAACTGACTGCAGCCAATCGGGGAGCGGCACCAGGCAGGAACACGAACAGCACCGAAGAAGAGCCATCCGGCGAGGGAGACAGGCAGGAGGGTGGAAAGAGGACTTTAAAAAAAGGTACGGGGGGAGGGGGTGCCTGGGCTGCTTAAGGGGGATAGTCGCTCCATAAGACACACCCTTATTTCCAACCCCTTTTTGGTGTGGAAAAGTGCGTCTTATGGAGCAAAAAATACTGTACTCGTAGATTTGGGAAAGCATCTGCTTACCCCTGTGTGCATCAACAAATAGATATACTCTGGCTTCTGCCAGATACTTAACTACCTATTGATCTGATCTTGCCACTGTTGGAGACAGGATGCTGGGCTTGATGGGCATTTGCTGTTACCCTCTATGATACAGGTTCTGCTTTTACTAACTCTTGCTAAGCAGTGGAGGAGAAGACGCAGCTTGCTGGTTTCCATAGACTGAAATGCATCCAGTCTTGGAGATGGTCCTGCTACTACTGACTTGATCCCATTGGCTTGTTGTGTATTCTGTTGCTATCATCATTGGATAACAGATTAGCGTTAATGTTACCGATTTCTATTTTGGTCTTTTGCAGTTTGAGACAGGTTTGCATTTACCTTTCTCTAGGAAGGAAGGCATGTACATGGGGAAGGGTAAATACTGTTTATTACTGGAGCCAAGAGATTATAGCTGCTAGATTTCTTGGGTTAGGAATATAACCATGTTAAACTGTGTTTGCTGAATGTATTATGTTCTAGTGAGTGTGAGTGTGTGTGTGTGTATGTGGGCGTATATTTGTATATTACATTACATTTGTGACTTTTATGTGTGTGTATAGATTTGCAGCTACTACTCGCTTCTGCAGCGCTGTACATTTTGATATGTATAGACGGTACCTGCTCAGAAGAGCTTACAGTCTAACTTGGATAGACAGACCTGCCATATAGGGTTGGGGATGCAGAACCCAAGGTGAGAGGAGTTGGGAGTCGAAAGCACCCTGAACTAAATGGGAAATGATGATCCATAAAAGCTGATACTGAATTACTCCATGCATTGTACTTGATTTCAAGATATTAATTTTGAATTTTAAAAGTCTGAAAACTCATCAGATAACATCTGCATGTATTATTGGCACCACTTGTTAAGAAATCTGTTGCAATCTTGCCGGTAAATGCTGTCAAGTGTCACCTGCTTTGGAAGTAAGATGAATGTACAGCTGTTACGAGCTATGGAGCCCATTCCCTTAGAACAAAAGGAAGCACAAAATGTTTTCTGCTGCTGTGACCTAGTGAAAGTGCCTCTTTCAGATTATTTTTGGTTTTGAATTTTGAGATGTGTATTTGCCTTGATATAATTGAATGAGAGGTGATAAAGCAAAGGTGTCCTCTGTGGGCTGAACCAACAGCAGTGGCCAACTGAGAAATCTTGTTTGGGGCAGAGGAGTTGGCTGCTCTCGGGTAAATGCAGGAGTTTCCTGCTCATTTGTTGACCCATTTCAGAGCAGGAATAGAAATGAAATTAGCACAGTGGACATCTGTGGTTTGAATCTCATGGCGTGCTGGGGATGGTTGGTGTTTTGAATTGCTCCTGCTACTAGTAAATTGTAATTGGATTCTGTTTCTTAGTAACAGATTACCAAAGAGTTGTATTTGGCCGATTGAATTTTTTAAACTAAGCAAATCACATAAATTGCTTTTAATTATCTTCCCTATTTCTGTAGAAATAATTTGAGTGAAATCAATAGTTCCCTAATCTCTTTCTCCAGAGGGTTATTTCTGTTTGGTGTGCATTTAACGGGGCCCAAACATATCAGCTTACGCTACATTGCCACCAATATAATTCCATACTTTGTGATCATTTTCAAGTCCTGGACTCTGTAACTGAACTCAGCAGTTGTAATGTTTTCATGTAACGCTCTCTTGCAGAATTACACACAGTATATCCCACTCTCCATATATGACCTGCAGACATGGATGGGCAGTCCTTCCATTTTTGTCTACGACTGCTCCAACGCAGGACTCATCGTAAAGTCCTTCAAACAGTTTGCATTACAGAGGGAGCAGGAGCTAGAGGTAAGGTTCTTTTTAGATTTCTTTGTCTGATAAATAAAATGAAGATCTAATCTGTTCAGTGACTCTTAACGTTTTATGAGTAGAAAGACCACCTGCCACACTAGCACGCTATAGAAGTCGGAAGGTGGTGATTTTGATCTGTTGTCTTTAGAGAACGGGTTAGCAGAAAAGTCCATTACTGGTTGTTAAAAAGGTGCTTTTAGGGAAATTTGGGGAGTGGTTTTTAATCCCCAGTAGATGCCTGGGGCTTTTCCAAGATAGAAGAGCCCAGCTTAAAAGCTTTCATTACTTTTTTCCAGTAAGACCAGACAGAGGCTAAATCAGCTGATCTGTCGCGCTCTTGGCACCTATTTGTGAATTTCTTGAGATTTTACTATTTGTATGATGCCCTAAATTGATACTTGATTATGAGCTGTTTGAGGCAGGGCTTTATTGTTCTTTAAAAAGCCTTGAGCCAAAATCACAAAAGTCTTTAAAAATATGTAAATTCCTTTCCTGTTATATCTGTACCATTGCGGTTAATATAAGTGTGAAAGTGCTGGAGGACAGTGAAAAGACGGACAGTACATCTACTGGGTTTTATAGTGATCCAAGAACTGAAACAAGACCAGCAATTCATTTCATTTGGTCCACCAAATGACAATAACTATTCTCACTACCAAGCCAAGCTAAATATGAGCTCCTTTGAAGTTTCAAGTATATTAGGATTTTATATACCGCCTATCAAGGTTATCTAAGCGGTTTTTACAATCAGATACTCAAGTATTTGGTGGGTTTTTTTGTTGTTTTTTTTTTTAATTCTAGAGTGGAACCACAGTTAGCTTTCAGCATGTTTATATATCTTAAAAATATAATATCCTGTGCTTTAATTTCCTACTTCCACTATTTCTGCAGTGACGGTGCTTGGCCAAGGGTCACAAACAGGCTGGTAAGTCTGGCCTCTAGGTCTTGCTGTTGTACTCTTCCACAGATTAGAAAATGGAGGATGTTTGCAGCAAACCTCACCCCAGCAGAATCCTGGTTTGGGAAGGGAAGCCTGGGGTTTTGCATGACCTGGGGCAGTGCTGTCACTGAGACTTGCCCTAGCAGAAAATCTCGACCTGAAAAGTCAGCATCCCATTTAACCTGTTGCATAGAGAATGAGGTAAAAGGAAAGGGCCGTTCTGTGGTTTACTTGTTCTATACCTGGGGCAGTGGAGGGTTAGGTGAATTGCTGAGGGTCACAGGGGACTGCAGTAGGATTCAGACCCAATTCCTTTGGTTCACAGACCACTGCACTAACCATTTGGCTACTCCTGTCCGAGAGATGCAGATCAGAAATTGGCTGAACTTACTGGTTTAGAAATTTTGAGCTACATCAAATGCAAACACTGGAATAAAACTGTTAATTTCTCTTTTTTTGAGCATATGTATGTGTTTTGCATTAAACCTCTTTGGTTTTAAGTTCTGGCTTGAATTCTTGAGTATTCCATCTCGGAGCCTCCATCTGTTGTTCTCTGCTGCTCCCTTACCAAGCCATACTCTAGCTTAACAGCCATCACGCTATAGAAGTATGTCCAAACTGATGCTGCTGGGATTTGCTCTCCAGATTTGGCTTATGCCCTCCACCATCTGGTCTCAGGGTTTTCAGCTTCTGCTATGGAATCTGGACTATGTGGAGATCATTTACCCCTTTTTTAGCGGGGTTATCTTGACAGCATTTGACTCTTATCTTTCTTTGAGCTATTGATTGTTGTACACTGTATTTTGTTTAGACAGTTCAATATATTTTTTAACAAATGTGTTGGACAGCTGGTGAGCTACAGGTGAGATGCTTTAGGATGACTGTGTAGCTGAAGATGCCCCTCTACTTCAGAAGTAGCTGCTCTTGACAGTGGCGTATCAAGGGGTAGGGGAGCAATCCTCCTCAGGTGCAGCCCATAAGGGGGTGCTCTGAGGGCTGACTTCAAAGTTGGGAACTACTACTTCCGGCAGCAGCAGCTTTCACAAGTCACTGCTCTGCCGATGTTGAAACTCCCTCTCTGCTGGGTCATGACTTCACAGAAGCAAGCAATAGGCGAAGACCTGACACTGGCAAGAGCAATAAGTTGTGAAATCTGCATTGCCAATAGGGAGAGGGGTAGGTACTCGTTGGGAGAGAAAGAAGACCAGGGAAGGGAGAGGAAAGAGGGATGCCATACCATGGGGAATGGAGGGAGGAAAAGTAACATAAGAACATAAGAATTGCCGCTGCTGGTCAGACCAGTGGTCCATCATGCCCAGCAGTCCAGTCACGCAACGGCCCTCTGGTCAAAGACCAGCGCCCTAACTAAGACTAACCCTACCAGCGTACGCTCTTGTTCATCAGGAACTTGTCTAACTTTGTCTTGTATCCGTGGAGGGTGTTTTCCCCTTTGACAGACTCCGGAAGAGCGTTCCAGTTTTCTACCACTCTGGGTGAAGAAGAACTTCCTTATGTTTGTACGAAGTACGAAAGGATATGCCAGGGCATTGGGGGAAGTGAAAGGAATAGAGATCCCAGAGTAGGAGGGAGGGAGAGGAGAGGCCAGAATATGGAGGGGGAGGGAGAGACTAAAAAGGTTAGGGCTCTTCAGCTTGGAAAAGAGATGGCTGAGGGGAGATATGATTGAAATTTACAAAATCCTGAGTGGAGTAGAATGGGTACAAGTGGATCGATTTTTCGCTCTGTCAAAAATTACAAAGACTAGGGGACATTCAATGAAGTTACATGGAAATACTTTTAAAACCAATTGGAGGAAATTTTTTTTTCACTCAGAGAATATTTGAGCTCTGGAACACTTTGTCAGAGGATGTGGTAAGAGGAATGGAAGGGGCGCAGAGAGAGAGGGCGGAGAGTGGAAGGAAGGGGCACAGAGAGAGAGAGGGCGGACAGTGGATTGAAGAGGCACAGAGAGAGGGCAGATAGTGGATGGAAGAGGCGCAGTGAGAGAGAGGGCAGACAGTGGATGGAAGAGGCAGAGAGAGAGAGTGAGGGGGCAGCCAGTGGATGGAAGAGGTGCAGAGAGAGAGAGGGCAGATAGTGGATGGAAGAGGCACAGTGAGAGAGAGGGCAGACAGTGGATGGAAGAGGCACAGTGAGAGAGAGGGCAGACAGTAGATGGAAGAGGCACAGTGAGAGGGCAGATAGTGGATGGAAGAGGCGCAGTGAGAGAGAGGGCAGACAGTGGATGGAAGAGGCAGAGAGAGAGAGAGAGAGAGGGGGGGGGGAAGCCAGTGGATGGAAGAGGTGCAGAGAGAGGGCAGCCAGTGGATGGAAGAGGTAGAGAGAGAGAGGGCAGCCAGTGGATGGAAGAGGTGCAGAGAGAGGACAGCCAGTGGATGGAAGAGGTGCAGAGAGAGAGAAGGCAGACAGTGGATGGAAGAGGCACAGTGAGAGAGAGGGCAGACAGTAGATGGAAGAGGCACAGTGAGAGGGCAGACAGTGGATGGAAGAGGCGCAAAGAGAGGGCAGACAGTGGATGGAAGAGGCGCAGAGAGAGGGCAAACAGTGGATGGAAGAGGCGCAGAGAGAGAGGGCAGACAGTAGATGGAAGAGGCGCAGAGAGAGAGAGGGCAGGCAGTGGATGGAAGAGGCGCAGTGAGAGAGAGGGCAGACAGTGGAAGGAAGAGGCGCAGAGAGAGAGAGAGGACAAATTGGATGGAAGAGGGTGGAGAGAGAGAGGGCAGACAGTGGATGGAGAGGGAAGAGAATGAAGAGAAGATTTATTTTTTTGTTGCTTTAGAATATAGTAGTGTTGAAGCTGTATTGATAAACATTTATATATAGAAAATAGAAATAAGGTAATCTTTTTATTGGTCTACTAATTTGCAGAGACTAAAACTCCCTTTCCCAGGTTAGGGCAGGACACCATAACAATAATATACTGTACTGACCTGAGGAAGGAGGTTATGACCTCTGTAAGCTAATTGCAAAATGTATTAGTTCCATAATTACTACTACTCCATATCATTTCTATAGTGCTGAAAGGCATATGCAGCACTGCACATTTAACATGCAATAGATGACCCTTGCTCAGAAGAGCGTACAATCTAAGTTGGACAGACAGTATATACAGCCAAACCTCGGTTTGCGAGTAACGAATCGTCTGAGTTTGCATTATGCCCTATGGGGAACTTTGCTTTGATATACAAGGGCTTTGGCTTCTGGAATGAATTATGCTCGCAGAGAGAACAATAGGATGGACATAGGTATCATACAATGAGTGGGAGTTAGTATTTCCTTATTTTCCATTCTTTGTTTTATTTCTAGTTGTTAATTTGTAAAGTGATGATTATTAGTCAGTTTTTTCAAATTTACTTCTGCTATCTTTATATTTTGTACAGTATTAGGTGACTGTGTCGCTGTTTGTTTCTGTGGTGTATGCAGAGTCTGACTTCTTGGTAGTTCAGTTTAACTTTTGTCTACTTCAGGAGTGCCCAATAGGTCGATCGCGATCGACGGGTAGCTCGCCAAGGCAAAGTGACTTCAGGAGTGCCCAATAGGTCGATCGCGATCGACGGGTAGCTCGCCAAGGCAAAGTGAGTCGATCACCCAGGCCGATCAGTCTTCCTCTCCCCCGACGTCAATTCTGCCGTCGGAGAGGAAGTTCGGGCCAGCCAATCGCTGCCTGGATGGCGGAACTTCCTCTCCGATGGCAGAATTGACGGCCTGAAGCAGGGAGACTATGGGGCGGTGTTGGCGTCAGCTTTGGGGCCTGTTATCCATTGGTGGCGGTTTGGGTCCTGTTCCCCGATGTCAGTGGCAGTGGCTTGGGGAAGGGCAGGGAGAAAGGGGCGCAGGCAGGGAGACAGAAGGAAAGAAGAGAAACAGGAAAAAAAGAAAGGGGGCATGAAGAGAGAAAGAAAGGGCAGGGAGAGAGGAAGAAAAAGTTGGGGGAGGGAATGAGGTTTGGAGGAGAGGAAGCATACAGGCTGAAAGAAAGATTGGATGCACAGTCAGAAGATGAAAGTGCAATCAGAGACTCATGAATTCACCAGACAAGGTAGGAAAAATGATTTTATTTTAAATTTAGTGATCAAAATGTGTCTGAATTTATATCTGCTGTCTATATTTTACTAAACTGCAATAGTGGTTTGTAGCGAGGGAGCCTATGAGCATCGAGAGCAGCGCTGGGCATTCAGCGCAGCTCCCTGCGCTAAAAACTGCTTTTGTGGTTTAGTAAAAAGGGAAGGGGGTGGGTATTTGTCTATTTTTGTATGGTTGTTACTGAGGTGACAGTGCATAGAGTCATCTGCTTTGACCTATTTGAAAAACCCCCGGAATAGGAATGATAATTAACAATTCTATGCGTACAGTGTGCGTTGTGTTTTTTTAAAATTTTATTATTGGTAGATCATTTTGACTTGGTCATTTTAAAAGTAGCTCGCGAGTCAAAAAAGTGTGGGCACCCCTGATCTACATATTTCTGTTTTTAATTTGTGATTACTTATTCCATACTGGGCAAAGGTGTATCTGTGTATATGAAAGGACATGGTTTTCTGTTGTGAGTCTCTGCAGGATTGATCTGTATTAATTTGACGTGTTTAGTTGATGATCTAGTATTCACTGCAGTGTTTAAGGTGGTGCCTTTTCCTAGATGCTCCCTTGTTGCTAAAAATAATATTTTTATATTGGGGGGGGGGGGTTAAAAGAAAAAAGATCATCCCCGGGTGTCAGCCATACTAAGTATGCTACTGGCTCATGATGTGTTGGGGCTTTAAGAAACTCGGACCTCTTGATACACAAGAAAAGAAGACGGAAAGAGCCTTATACTGCCCTTAGCTGCTTAGAGAAGTCGCTTCTTCCTGTACTCTTACTGAAGATTGAACAGTGCATAGCTGAGCCACAAAAATGGATTTCTGATCGAATGCAAATGCTGATGTCTTCTCATGAAAACCAAATTGGAAGAACCCAACTGGAGAGGAGAGCAGAGGAGATGCAGCTGGCTCTCTTCCTTATAGCCAGACTTGTGTCATGTGTTGTAATCCTCACAATTCAGAAACATGTTTGTTTGTATGGATTTAACTTTTCTGGCGTTATGAACTTTATTTTGATTTACATTGCCTGAAAAAAACTCATCAACAAGGACAGGGTAAAAAAAATTTTCAAGACAGGGTAATGCATTTTTGGTGAACAGACTGGGGTGGGTGGGAGAGGCTTTGATATTTCCCAAGTGGTAGTTTAATTTTTTGGCTTTATTCCATTTCAGCCACACTTCTGTACCATTGCTAGACATTAAGAGCAGAAGAGCTGAGAGAATTGGCAATATTGTTTAATTTCAGTTTCTGCCTTGCACAGGATTTGACTAATACCTAATATGGAAGCGATGGAAGTCGCTGGAGCTTTTTCTAAAGCTCCAACTAGTTTTTGGAGGCTTTCTATCATGGCAGTCTGATGAATTGCAGCTGTAGTGTCCTGTGAGGGATCACGTCCTAATCCGGGGGCTCTTGGGTTGAATCCTGATTTTATTGTTGCTGTATTTACGTCCACCCATGGGTCAAAAGATCTGCTGTGCTGTGAAGGCTTGGGGAACGGAATGATTCAAGAAAAAAGAAGGCAGACACTTCAAATAAAAGAAATGTCAGGATTTCACTGTGAAAAACCAAGGGCTCCTTTTACTAAGGTGCGCTAGCGTTTTTAGCGCACGCTGGATATTCCGCGTGCTACATGGCTAGAACTAACGTCAGCTCAATGCTGGCGTTAGCGTGTAGCGCATGCGGCAATGTAGCATGTGCTATTCTGCGCGTTAATGCCCTAATGCAGCTTCATAAAAGGAGCCCCAAGTCTTCCACAGCTCATAGCTGAAATAGCTGCAAGGGGAGAATGAGGTGCATTAGCTGAACCTCGTGTGGGGTCTCATTGTTGAAATAACCGGGGTGCTGCAAGGGGAGAATGAGGTGCATTAGCTGAACCTCGTGTGGGGTCTCATTGTTGAAGTAACCGGGGTGCTGCAAGGGGAGAATGAGGTGCATTAGCTGAACCTCGTGTGGGGTTTCATTGTTGAAGTAACCGGGGTGCTGCAAGGGGAGAATGAGGTGCATTAGCTGAGCCTCGTGTGGGGTTTCATTGTTGAAATAACCGGGGTGCTGCAAGGGGAGAATGAGGTGCATTAGCTGAACCTCGTGTGGGGTCTCATTGTTGAAGTAACCGGGGTGCTGCAAGGGGAGAATGAGGTGCATTAGCTGAACCTCGTGTGGGGTCTCATTGTTGAAATAACCGGGGTGCTGCAAGGGGAGAATGAGGTGCATTAGCTGAACCTCGTGTGGGGTCTCATTGTTGAAATAACCGGGGTGCTGCAAGGGGAGAATGAGGTGCATTAGCTGAACCTCGTGTGGGGTTTCATTGTTGAAATAACCGGGGTGATGCAAGGGGAGAATGAGGTGCATTAGCTGAACCTCGTGTGGGGTTTCATTGTTGAAGTAACCGGGTGCTGCAAGGGGAGAATGAGGTGCATTAGCTGAACCTCGTGTGGGGTTTCATTGTTGAAATAACCGGGGTGCTGCAAGGGGAGAATGAGGTGCATTAGCTGAACCTCGTGTGGGGTTTCATTGTTGAAGTAACCGGGTGCTGCAAGGGGAGAATGAGGTGCATTAGCTGAACCTCGTGTGGGGTTTCATTGTTGAAATAACCGGGGTGCTGCAAGGGGAGAATGAGGTGCATTAGCTGAACTTCGTGTAGGGTCTCATTGTTGAAATAACCGGGGTGCTGCAAGGGGAGAATGAGGTGCATTAGCTGAACCTCGTGTGGGGTCTCATTGTTGAAATAACCGGGGTGCTGCAAGGGGAGAATGAGGTGCATTAGCTGAACCTCGTGTGGGGTCTCATTGTTGAAATAACCGGGGTGCTGCAAGGGGAGAATGAGGTGCATTAGCTGAACCTCATGAGGGGTGTCGTTGTTAGAATTCAAAGGGGTGCTTGCTACAAGGCAAGAATGAGGTGCCTTGGCTGAATCTCCTGTGGGATGTCATTGCTGAAATAGTCGGGGGTGCTGCAAAGTGAGAATGTGGGGTGCAGCTGCAGAGCTTTGCTTGTTCTATCAGGAGGTGATGCTAAACGGGACCAGCCCAGGGTTTAACCCAACACTGGCAACTTGATAAGCGGAAGGCTGCTGTAAGAGCACACTGCATGCAGGAGTCTTTTTTCCCTTCCAAATGTATTGTATCTTTCATGGTCATGAATATATATTGAGGCCCTTTTGGGTGCTCCATAATTACAAGCCCTGAGACTTCAGAGAGAAGCTGAGCTCTTTTCCTGCTGCCAGATGTTGCACTTACAGGAGTGGAAATTGGATTCTGTTTAGCTTGCACAGCTATAATTGGTACCCAAAGCACCCAAATCATTGCTACCTCGCTAAATCTCAAAACAAACATCCAATTTAGGGAGCAGATATTAAAAAGCCTGGCTAAACTGCAGCACTATCGGGAACCAAATGATGCCCTAAGTCTTGCATCACACTCTGCAACATGATCACGTCTGTTTGCAATGAAATTTTCACTAGCTGCTGCTACTAGCTGCAGGCTACAAAGCTCCTTTTATTTCATGTGCGCCAGCAGCGAAAATAATTCATTCTTATTTTGTTAGAATTAATTTCTCACTCTCCTATGTTGGAGCGTGTTCATAATTGATCCCAGAGGTCCTGCGCTCGCACCAGATTTGTAAGCTGGTTGAGGAGGCTGTGGAAGGAGTGACGGACTGGGAATAAACTGCTGCTCCGAAGAATGACAGTGTCTCAGAGTGACATGCAGGCTGCTTTTGCGCCCTCCCCCCGGTTTCTCCCTCTTCAGTATTCCACTGTATGTGTTCAATATAATGCTTTCTTTCTATTGTATACAGCACTGCATGTATGGTGTATATATAACGCACTGGGGAGCCCTGTTTTTGTATGCTGCTGCCTGGAGTGGGTGAATAAAGCCTTGTCATAGCTGGCTATGTGAGGATTTTATACACTGCCACGATCAGCGCTCCCTTGAGCAAAGTCTGCCTACTGGGAGCCGTTTCCTCCAAACTGAAATCAGCTTCATACGTCACTAACCACAACTTACAGGCTTCGCTGATTTGTTTTCATGTCATCTAGATGAGGCAATTTATGAATTAATGATTATAAAACATTTTCTCATTCTGTAGTGAAAATGGATTTATCTCTGAAAATAGGCAGTGAAAAGAAAGCTGGGACTTCTGGCCTTGCACCCTATTGCTAGCTGGGTGTCTCCTTTTAAAAGCATGCCGTGACCCTGCGTGAGGGGCAAGCATGCAGCAGAATTTGCGTAGCTCTGAGAGCTAACAGAGGCGGGACGAAGGGATTCTGGGCAAGACAATGAGAAGAAAGAAGAAAACCTAGACACTTTCATCAGTTCGGTGCTTTTGAAAACAGAATTTTCCACCACAGGGCTCAAAGAGAACTTGAATAATTCAGTCCATCTGTTTTGATTATGATACTCTGATAGTAGGAACTTCACTTGTGATTTCACTGCCTGGTGGGATGTATTCCTCCAGTGACATCTAAAGCTGTGTTCAGTTATTCCAGTAGGAAATCATTAGGGGCATTTATTTTAAAAACCTGTGATTTCAACACTGATCCTTTAAAAAGGAAATTGTCCCCTTTAATTTCCATGTTATTCTGTATATGGGTCTGTGGATTTTCAAAATTCTGGAGTGTTTTAACAGACAAATAAAAGCCGTTCTGCCCATCCAGACCAACTACTAATCTCTACAGTCCCTCCCTCAGGCATAAGAACATAAGAATTGCCAATGCTGGGTCAGACTACTGGTCCATCGTGCCCAGCAGTCCGCTCAAAGACCAGTGCTCTAAATGAGTCCAGCCTCACCTGCGTACGTTCCAGTTTAGCAGGAACTTGTCCAACTTTGTCTTGAATCCCTGGAGGGTGTTTTCCCCTATAACAGACTCCGGAAGAGCGTTCCAGTTTTCTACCACTCTCTGGGTGAAGAACTTCCTTACGTTTGTACGGAATCTATCCCCTTTCAACTTCAGAAAGTGCCCTCTTGTTCTCACTACCTTGGAGAGGGTGAACAATCTGTCTTTATCTGCTAAGTCTATTCCCTTCAGTATTTTGAATGTTTCGATCATGTCTCCTTGTCTCCTCTTTTCAAGGGAGAAGAGGCTCAGTTTCTCTAATCACTCACTGTACAGCAACTCCTCCAGCCCTTTAACCATTTTAGTCGCTCTTCTCTGGATCCTTTTGAGTAGTACCGTGTCCTTCTTCAAGTACGGCGACCAGTGCTAGACGCAGTACTCCAGGTGAGTGTGCACCATGGCTCGGTACAGCGGCATGATAACCTTCTCCAATCTGTTCGTGATCCCCTTCTTAATCATTCCTAGCATTTCCTTTTCACCACCACCGCGCCTTGTGCGAACGGCTTCATCGACTTGTCTAATCAGAACTCCCAAGTCTCTTTCCTGGGAGGTCTCTCCAAGTACCACCCTGGACATCCTGTATTCGTGCATGAGATTTTTGTTACCGACATGCATTACTTTACACTTATCCATGTCGATGCCCATTTCTCCAGCTTGATTATGTCACGTTGCAGATCTTCACAATCCCCCTGCGTCTTTACTACTCTGAATAACTTCGTATCATCCGCAAATTTAATCACCTCACTTGCACCAATGTCCAGATCGTTTATAAAGATGTTGAAGAGCACAGGTCCATGCACCGAGCCACTGGTGATGCTCTTCCATTCTGAGTATTATCAATTTACCCCCATTTTCTGTTTCCTATGCTCCAGCCAGTTTTTAATCCACGTGAGTATTTTACCCTTGATTCCATGGCTTGCAATTTTCCGAAGTAGTCGTTCATGTGGAACCTTGTCGAACACCTTCAGAAAATCCAGATATACAATGTCGACCGGGTCGCCCTTGTCTATCTGCCTGTTTACTCCCTCAAAGAAGTGCAGATAAAGACTATTCAACCTATCTAGTCTGTCCATCCACACCATCTTCTAATCTTTATTTAAACATTTTTATATCCCACTTCATCTACAATTTTGAGTGGCTTAAAACATAACATTCACAATAACATTAATAGACAAAAGACAGAATACTTAGTCCTTCCTCTGCCTTTTTAAACATTTATATTTTTTGAATTTGTCATTTATACCCGCAGTGCCCTTATTTTTCTATGCCAGCCTTAACCAGACAGTAGAATTCCATTGCTTTCTCCAGGATGGCAGGGCCCCAGCAGAGCTGCAGCCACCGGACCAGCCTAAATTTTTTTTAAAAAATTAACTTTTGTACTGTCTCTTATGTCTCATGACCTGCCTAACAGTTTGGTCACTTATAGGATTTAATAACACATTTTGAGAATTGTGCAGTGAGATAAAGGGTCATGGATTTGATACATCCAAAGCAGTATTATATAGTAACATAAACACCTGAATGGTCCATCCAATCTGCCCATTAGTTATTCTCATTAAAAATACATAAGTAAATTAACTAAAGTTCACCTAGTATTTTCCTAGGTTCCAACTGTTGAAGTTACTGCAGCCTATTCAACCATCCCATTGTTTGCAGGATATCTACCGTAAAGTCTGGCCAGTAATGTCCTCATGTTCCAAGTTAGTGGAGTTCCCATTGATGCTCTCCCCAGTCCATATAAGGGACACAAACCGTACAAGTCTGTCCAATACCGGCCATAGTTCTTCAATTTATACCACTTGCAGCTTCTTCCCCTGTCCTGAGTGGGCTCACAATCTTAAGTTTGTACTTGGAGCAATGGAGGGTTAAGTGACTTGCCCAAGGTCACAAGGAGCTACAGCGGGAGTTGAATTCAGTTCCTCAGGTTTTCAACCCACTGTGTTAACCTTTAGGTGTAGAGGAGTAGCCTAATAGTATATATCGGTATAAGTTACAGTGAACTGTATAGTGAGGACTGGACAAGTGAGGAGCCTGTGGAAGTAATGAGGGTAGACTTGGCGTAAAATGAAAAGCTTAATTTTACACTGGGAAACATTCATCTTTTTATAGCTTTGAGTTAGTCTGAATAAATCAACAATTTCCTAAATATTGTGCAAGATGTTACTTAACTGAATGTACTAGTGGTCATCCTAGGGCTCTGCATGCTGTGTGGAGGATCTGGGTTCTAATTCCTGTACTGGGTCATGTGGGGATGCTGTGAAGACATTCCGTCTTGTTTGATTGATGTACTATAAACACACATGTTCCCTGCAATCAGCTGTCACTGATCAGACTAGCTGGGAATAGAACCAAGGTTTATGTTGGGTGTACTGTGAAATAAATTACCCAGAGATGCTTGCCTTATAAACAACTTAAGTGCTTTCTATTTCAGGAAGGCTTTGATTTTTGAGTAGTTGTTGTGCTTCATTTACTCATACTTGCTTGGTATTTTCTAAGTGAACTGCTCAGAGCATCTTACAACATAAATATTATTCATAAAGATATCCAAATATAGTGAAAAGTCTAAAGAGAGAAATATGGAACATGACATAAAATAAAGACCACACGACCTATCCTGTCTGTCCATCCACATCAACTACGAAGCTCTACAGTCCTTTTGGATCCTCTGTGCTTGACCCATGCATTCTGGACGTCAAATATTGATTTATTTCGATTTCTATCCCATTCTCCCGGAAGTTCAGAACAAATAGGTTACACTTAGACAATTACAGATCTTATTCTAGAGTCCAGACGGTCACGGAGAAGTAGAATGAGGAAGCTGGTCATTGATGGTCCGCTAGTGGGTCATTCAGATATTCACCACCCTTTCCATAAAGAAATATTTGATTCGATTACTCCTTAGTCTATCCCTGTTCATCTTTGTCCTGTGCTCCCTTATTCCAGAGCTTCCTTTCTTCCCATACATTTATGCCATGGAGGTGTCTAAATGTCTGTCATCTCTCTTCTCTCTTGCCTTTCTTCCAAAGTACATATTGAGATCACTGGCTATTTTAGTAGCCAACCTCTGCACTGATTTCATCCTGTTTTATCTTTTTGAAGGTGTGGTGTCCAGCATTAACATAAGAAACTTTTATGGAGGTAATATCGCCTCCATTTTCCTAGGCACTCAAACATTGCTCTAGCGTTTTGTTGTCATCCCCAGATCCCATTCTTCTTTCATGCACTGAAGTACTTCACCTTCTCTAAACTGTATTGCTCTTCACTGGTTTGCAAAATGTACCCAAAGATGCCTCAAAATGGGAATCTCTGTAGAGGAAGCTCTCTTATTTGTTCTGATTAGGTTTGTGTCCTGGGGCAATAGAACCCATAATAAATCCTCATTTATTGAGCTAAGTTGCTTCCCTGGTACATAATTCTTAAGATGTTCCCTCAGATAAGGGGTCAAGGATGATATATTTGATGATGATGATTTTTTTTTTTATTGTTTTACAGATGTTTTGTAGTGTTTGTGTTATAACTTACTGTGGAGTCCTTTCCAGATGAAGAGGTGATTATGTGTCCCAGCCACTCTAAATTTGTAATACTTGGTGGTTGGATTGAGTCCATGATGTCAAGGGTTTAGTTCAGTTTTTCTATCCCACCTTTTCTAAGACAAAACAAAAGTGGCTTACAATATCAACTAATTAGTACAGGTAGGAACAAATGGAACAAAATGCAATTAACTAACATGTAATAGCATTATATCACGAGCTCAATTGGCAGAGGGGGGTATTGTAGAAAGAAAATGAAGGGTGTTGAGGTGATGAGGGAAAAACTACTGCAGGTTTGTCATGTCTCAAACATGTCCTCAAAGTAAAGAACTTTGAATCCTTCCTAAAATGTAGGATAAGAGGGCTCAGCAGGGATAAGTGGGAGAGTATTCTGAAGAGAAGGGGTCATGGCCCCATCTGAGTTGGAAGGTACTGATAAATAGACTAATTCCTTCCACAGCTAAGTCAGAATCGAAGTGGATGTTTTCAAAGCTCCTGCCGAGTTGTCCCTTGATGTTGGCAGTTGGACAAACGCAGCATCATAAAGATGATGGGAAGTACTATAGAAGCCTCTTTGTCCCTGAAGGCATCAAGCTGTTAGGGTGGACGTTTGTCCCCCCTGTTGCATGATATCATTGTCACTTTTGCTGATCTATAAAAGTACCAAAGACTTAGCCATTGGTAAATTGGCAGGTTTGAAAATTTATGCACAGACAAGTGGGAGTAAGGCTATTTCCAAGGTCCTTTTCCAGACATCATTTAACCTTACAAAGTGGCTGAGTCTCAGAATGCAGCCTGCATGAGAGGAGCCTTGCAAGGCCTAGGTGTTAGCTCTGGCCTAGGTTCAGATCTGAAAGAAAATGGACTAGTTATCCTTGGCTTAATGTACAACGTCTCTGGTTGTGCCGGTTCAATTTCTTCCTAAATCCTGCTGGGTCTGTGATGGTTAAGCATCATCCTACCTGATGATAATGAGGTTGCTGTCCTCTCTGCTCATAGCATCGCTGCATTTGTGCTTGTTCTGTCTGACAAAGAAAAACCGAGTGGACAAAATGAATGCATTTATGCAAGTCCCTCTCCCAGTGCTATGAAAGCCTCCTCTCGCTCGCTCAGGTTCTTGCTGTCTCCTGTATGACTTGGATTCTAACAGATTTGATAGTCCAGTTGGGGCTAAAGCAGCAGATTCCTTGGGTTGAGCATTTGGCTGCTGTTGGGTTGTGTCTTGGGCTGGCTACTTGGGACTCTTGTCTTTGAAGAGAATTGGCCATTGAGCAGAAAGCCTAAAGGGACTCGTTTACTCCTGAGTGCCTTGTCTTCTATGTCTTTCCGAAGCATGTGGAGACTGGTAAAATGACTTTCTGTTGTGCAGGAGTTAAAATATGGAACTCCCTTGTGGGCCAAATACGAAAAGGGTAGTTTTAGAAGACACAAAGTTTGTAGAGGCCTTTTTCTAGCCAATTCTTTTTTAGTGTTCTTGATTTCAGAATTACTTATGACTCTTTGAATAAGTTGTTAGTATTATTTTATGGAAAGTGTTTCCTGAGGATTATTTGTTTGCCTGTCTAATTATGATGTGTGTAAATCATGTAAACCATTTAGTTTTAAAACTAACTAACTACCTCCTCGTTCTTCCTGTTTCATTTGGGTCATGCCCCACAGCTCTCATTACAAGTTCTATTATGTGACGAGATATGCATGGAGGCGGCAATCATTGCTGTGATCCTGAAGGGCTCCCAGACGGGAAGGGAGATGCTGGGCCTGGGGTGGGACTTAATACTGCTGCTTCTTAGCTTCCAGTATGTTCTCAGCTCAGACTGTCGAGCTCTGCCCTTGAGCCACTCATGTCTGTCTCATCTGTTCTTTGTGCAGGTGGCTGCTATTAATCCCAATCACCCACTGGCTCAGATGCCTCTGCCCCCATCGATGAAGAACTGCATTCAACTGGCAGCGTGTGAAGCTAGTGAGCTTTTACCCATGAACCCTGATCTGCCAGCTGACCTTTTCACCTCTTGCCTCACCACACCCATCAAAATAGCTCTGAGATGGTAAGTAGGGCAACAGGCAGCTTAAAAACTGAATTTTGAATTGCTGACAAGGGGTAGATGGTTCGGGAATTAGTATCTTGTTTGTATTGGGATGGGAAGGAGGGAATGAACAAATGCGTATCACCTTGCTAATTGTCTCTTATAGCTGTTGAGTAATAAGTCTTAACGAGAGTTGAGATTTGGTGAGCAAGCTGTACAAGAGTTCACCTGGGTGCAAAGAGCTTATAACTTCATTTTGAAGCCCAATGACTAGGAATTGGGAGGGAAAGCTGAGTCTTCTGGTGGCAGAGGGCTCAGTTGAAATCATCAGTTCTCAGAGTTCCGTGCGGAGAGACTTAATTTAATTTGGAAAAATATATTAACTCATATTTGATAAGTAATGAAGAAACCTTGCAGCCAAATTCCTTAGTGCCGGGCCTGGGCGATGCATCAGCATCTGTGGTCCCAGGCTGCTTCTACAGTCTAAACCTTCCTCTGTTTGTGATTTGTTTGTTCTGTAGGGTCAATTTCAAAGGTTTTGACTGATTCTTATGGTTCTGTACACTGCCTTGATGACTAATTTCTTGTTTAATAGGTGGAATACCAAACGCTGAAGTAAATAAAAATTTAAACAGCACATTAGTGTGGCTCCAACTCCTCTCCTTAGGCAAGATAATTTGAAGTGACGTATGCAAGACACATGCCCTGTTAGATGTTCTGGACCTCGGCAAAGGAGGGAGGTTGGGAATACCCTGCGAGGATAGTTTGTGAATCATCTGATGGATATTTTGAGGGGGCAGAATGCAGCTAGTCTAAAAGCTAGGTTCACTGCCTGATAAATGAACATACTTAAAGAAACCCTGAAATCAATAGCATGGGTTGTTCTGGTCCGTTAAACAGATATAAACTGGAACATGAACTGTGAACGATTTAACCTGTGTCTTGCTGCTTCTGCCGGATTTATCTCTTGAGCGTGCCTTCATTCTTCTCGTTCAAACCGCATGAGGCAGACACATCACCATGAACTAATTGCACCATCAGTGAGAGGGTTAGATGTATCTAAAGAAAGATGGCTGGTTGTCAAATGGGGTGGGGGTGGGGGGGGAGGGCATGGAAAGGCAGCTGTAAACCCATGATGTTCAAGCATACTCGGTTTAGACAGTATATAAGTTTTACAAATATTTGATGGTATGATGCCACAGCTGTAAATGTGCGGGACCAACCTGCCTAGACATACACATTGCTGCAGTAATATATGGTAAGGCCCATGTACTCTGCCCAGTTTCTTTCCTGGTACAAACCCCCAGATTGCCTCAATTTACAGTGGGGGGGTGGGGGGCAACAAACTCCTCTGTGTTTATCTTGTATTCTTTTTGAATAAGCCCAGGCTGCCAACTATGGGGCAATTCTGGTACAGATCACCTAAACTTGGGCACTGAGATGATGTGTGCTAGATGAGCAACATTGCACATTGTGAGTGGAAGTTGAGTGTTAGGGGGCCAATTCATTCTCAATTAGACTACTGTTTAGGGGTTTGTTGTTGTTGGCCCTTCAGTGTCTTCCTGCACTGTTGAGCTTCTGATCTAGTCAGAAGCAGACCTGGGAACTGGCACCTTGCGTCCTCATTTGCCCAGGCTTTTTATTTATTTTGGGCTCAGTATTGAACAGGACTTGCCATCTGTGGGATTATCTGAATCATCTGCCCCAGCACCATCCAGATAGAAACCAAGTAGTCTGGGGGTGAAACTGGAAGTTATCTGGGTACTACCAATGTTCAGCATCATCCCTAGCTAACCACAAAGACAAGTTTAGACCAAAGAATAGCAGGACATTCACTGCCATATTCCGAATATTGGCTTCAACATGGCACTCGGTGTTTTAAATGAGTGAGAACAAGCAGAGCTTTATTATTATCCCCCTTTTCTTTGAAGGGCTTAACACAAGAATTAGTAATAGCACTACCATAGAGCGATTTTCTAAAACTCCAGTCCCCTCCCAACGTCTTGTTGGAGTCAGAAGAGCGATGGTCCTTGGCAGTGGGACAAAGCACCAGCATAACCCTTAGAACTGGATGCCCTCACTGTGCAGTTCCTGGAACTTCATCCCCTTAACCTGCTGTCTCTGTAACATCCCAGCACTGGATAATCTGCACAGAGAGAGAGACCCAAATCAGGAGTAAAATCCAGGTAATGCCAGGTGGCAGTGCTGTGATAGGCATGTCGTTTGCATTTCATTTGCAGCCTGTCACATCTGAGACAACCCCCCCCCCCCCCCTTGGCAGCCTGTGAACAAGTAACCTATCTGTGGAATTTTGATCCTTATGTGAATGGTGTTGGGCTGCTTAGGGAGAATTTCTGCAGAAGGAAAGTGGAGCCATGGCAGACCTAAACTGTAAGGAATAATTCTACAAGAAGTCGCCTTGTCTTAGGGTGGCAGAAGGGAACAGCAATGGCAGTGTTCTAGCAATGCATATCAGGGGTCCTTTCACCCACTAATGACCTCATGCTTTTATTTTTTATAGAAGAGGCTTAAAATAGGTGCATGCACTAGGCATCCCATAGGGCCAGTATGGTAACCATACGCAATTAAGAAAAAACAATGGAGGATTTAAGCTATCTTTTTTTCTAAAGCATCCATCTGCCTCAAAACTCCCTCAGTTTTACTTAAAATCGACAGGGATGGACCCCTCAGGCCTTCCTATCCCTATATTATGCAAGGTTTGTGCTGTATAGTTGGCCGAAAAGCATCCATGTTCTGCCTGTGACAGCGCGCAGGAGGAGGAGCAGGAGCCTTGGGCTCAGCTTTCTCTGAGTCCTCCAGGGCTGGGAATCTGCAGAAGGCGCATTTCCAAGGGAAGAGACCCTTTCCAGAGCTCATTGAAGTTGTATTAGCTAAGCATAGACACGTGGTGACTGTGGAGCCCAGGAGGGGACTGGCAGGGGATCTCTGCCAGGGCAATTGAGACCCCCAGTACAAGGCTTCAACCTGGATTTTGAGTCTTATGTGGAATGCCTGTTTGAACTGCCGAAGATCCTCAGCATTCGAGTTAAGTGCGACAAAGGCAGTGCCCAGGGGATCTCCCCTGCACAGGCACCCTGACCAGATGAGAACACAGAGCTGGACCAGGAGGTTCAGTTTGACATGCACTGGGAGGATGGAAAGTTCAATTCCATGCCACTATTGTCCCAGGATGCAGATTCTCTGGTTCTCTGTATGAGAGCAGTGGTCAAGAAGCAATAGTGGTCCATGGTGCTCTGGCTGTTCAAAGCCTCTGCACTCTTGGGCATTATTTCTACCTCGCTATGAGAATTGAAGCTGGAAGTTCCTCCAGTCCCCTCGTCACAGTGCTCAATTATGAGCAGTTCAGTTGCTCCAACTGCGTTCTTTCCCTTGCATCCAGACATCACAAAGCTGGTCATGGACTGAGAGTCCCTGCGAGTGGCTAAGACTATGTCCAAGCTTTCCCGATGGCATGATCCTCAAGTGGCAATTGGAAGCTTTAACCCTTGGAATTAAGGCAGCAGCTGGGGCTTCCTTTGTGGCACGTGTTTGTATTCTTCTTGAAGAAAATATCCCGACCTCAGAGAATGATGAAGATCCCCAAATGCTCCTATCTGGGGTGGATTATATAGTGGACATTGAATATCATTAGAGTTAACGAGCAAGGTGTCAGCCTATGCTGTCTCTACCCAGTGGATTCTAGATCAGACAGTGGGCAGGAGATTCAGCCTCTAAATCCACTCTGAGCAGGCTTCCCTTTCAAGGGCAAATGCCATTTGGCAAGGGTCTGGATGACTTGATAGTTAGCGTTACAGACCATGACCCTAAGGCCTTGCTGCACAGCAGACCCCGGTTGACTCTGGGGTATGGGACTTGGAAATTTTCACATCTCTTGAAGATTCTGTCCTTATGCAGGAGGCCAATGATGCAGAGGTCCTTTCAGGTGTCACGGCAGAGGTTCAGTGGGGGTAGGAGATGGCAAACCTTTGGCTCTTATCCCTCCCCAACCTCCAAGAAAGCACAATGATGCCAGGACAGGGTCTAAGCCCCTGCCCCAGAGAGTAGGCAGGCTCTTAGCCTTTTTGTCAGTCTGGATGTAAATAGACGCAGACCGTTGGGTCCTAAAAGTTGTTCAAGAAGGTTACAAAATCAAATCTTGTACCCCCTCTTCCAGATTTCTTTGTAGATCTCCGGCGGGCCAGAGAGAGCACCCGGAGTCCAGGCAACGGTACAAAGGCTACAGGATCTTCGTGCCACAGAGCTGGTATCAGATGAAGAATCTTCAGATACTTCGTATAAATCATCATACCGAAGAAAGGCTCAGACTGGAGGCCAATTCTGGACCTGAAGTCGGTCAGTGCTGCACTGAAATTGCCGCATTTCCGCATGAAGACTATTTGGTTGATCATAGTGGATGTGGTGCTTGGGGAGTTTCTTGCCTTCCTTTGATATGATGGAGGCCTATCTCCTTATCCCATTTTGCCATCCCACAGGAGGTACTTGCGGTTTTATGTGCTAGAGCAGCATTTCCAGTTCTTAGTGCTCCCCTTTGGCCTCATGACTACACCTCAGACTTTTACCAAGGTAATGGTTGTGGTGGCACTGCATTATCCCAGGACAAGCAGGCAGCATATTCTTAACACATGGGTGACGTCACCGACGGAGCCCTCGGTACGGACCTTTTTAACTAGAAGTTTCTAGTTGGCCGCACCGCGCGTGCGCGAGTGTCTTCCCGCCCGACGGAGGAGTGCGTGGTCCCCAGTTTCTTCGTTTCCGCGGAGCGAAGAAGACGCGTGTGTTTTTTCAACGGCCGTTGAAACCACTTTTTTGCCTTCCCGCTCGCGCTTTTTTCCTTAATTTTTCTTCCTTTACCTTCGGGTTTATTTTTCTTAATTTGCAAAAAAAAAAAAAAAAAAACTTTGCTTTTTTCCCTTTTTCTTTCGTTTTTGCCCCGGCGGGGCCTGTTGCCAGTATACAGGCCTCGGGCTTCGATTTTGCGGAGGCTATCTTCCCCTTCATGCCCCCGCAGGTCGGTTTTAAGAAGTGCCAGCGGTGTGCGCGCCCGATCTCCATAACTGACCCACACAATTGGTGTTTGCAGTGTCTGGGTCCGGAGCATCGGGCGGACTCCTGCACCCGCTGTGCTACTCTTCAAAAAAGAACCCTTAAAAACCGAAGAATTCAGCAAACTCTCCTCTTCGGCACCGAATCGGCGATGGACTCCTCACATTCAACAGCGGTACCTCAAAAATCGGCACCGTCGTCCTCGACACCGACCGACCCCGCATCGGCGTCACTGGCGCCAGGTAAGCCGGCTAAGAAGCCTTCCTCTTCCTCGAGCGCCACTCCGGCTACGGTGGCGACACCGTCCCTACCGGCGTCGCACCGGTCCCGCAAAACGCTCCGCCCCGATCGTCGGTGAGTGCCTCGTCATCAGCCTCCTCATCGCCGGGGCGTGGAGCGGCATCTAAGGAACCGAAGAAAAAAGAAAGCGGTTTCCGATGCCACCCTTAGATGACCGTATCTCGGCCATCTTAAAGGCTCAACTCCAAGAACAGTTGAAGAAACAACTCGAACAACTGTTGCCCACTATCCTGGCACCGCTCCTTCCGGTACCAGACCGGCCGAGCCCCGTACCGAGCCCCCGGTGTCCACCCCTTCGGTACCGGTGAACGCCTCCATGCCGATCCTTTCGGCCCAACAACTTCATGGCGATCCGGTGGTTCATTCTCAGGCCACATTGGATCCTCCTCGGCACCAGGCGGTACGGCATTCTTCTCGGGACCGAGATCACGCCGGTCGTCCTCTCCCTGGTACCGTTTCGGTGCGCGCTCTGGAAAGTCTTTGTCCAAGACTCGCCCATTAACCGCGCCCTCCACCCCGGTGTCTCGACATGCACCAGAGGTCAGGGACCCTGACTTATGGGAGGAAACTCCTCTCGGTACCGAGGAGGATCCCTCCTCATCTGATGAGGAACCATCGGCACCCGATGCCACCTCTAAACCAGAGCAGTCCTCATTTTCAAAATTTTTGAGAGAAATGTCTGCTGCTCTATCCCTTCCTCTGGAATCGGACTCAAAAAAGTCTCAAGCCTTTCTAGAGGCTCTAGACTTTGAGCAACCTCCTAAGGAGTTCCTCAAGCTTCCCGTGCATGACATTCTACGGGAAACGTTCTACAAAAACTTGGAAAATCCCCTCACGGTACCGGGAGCCCCCCGTAAACTGGACAACCTTTACCGTGTCATTCCCATTCCTGGATTCGACAAATCTCAATTGCCCCATGAGTCCCTTCTGGTTGAATCCACCTTAAAAAAGACTCAGGGCTCCAGTGTCTATGCATCTACCCCTCCTGGCAGAGAAGGTAAAACCATGGACAAGTTTGGCAAGAGGCTTTACCAGAATGCCATGCTTGCAAACAGGGCAAACAACTATTCCTTCCATTTTTCCTTCTACCTGAAACATTTGGTCCAACAACTGTCTGCCCTCCAAAAGTACCTTCCTGAGCGCAAGGTCCCGCTATTCCAACAGCACATCTCTGGCCTTCTCCAAATGCGCAAGTATATGGTCCGCTCGATATACGACTCCTTCGAGCTCACCTCTCGGGCCTCTGCCATGGCCGTAGCCATGCGTCGCTTGGCCTGGCTCAGAGTCTCCGACCTGGACATTAACCACCAGGATCGTCTGGCCAACGCCCCCTGTCTCGGGGATGAGCTTTTTGGAGAGTCACTGGATTCCACCACACAGAAACTCTCTGCCCATGAGACCAGGTGGGACACCCTGATCAAGCCGAAAAAGAAGGCACCGCCTACCCGACCTTATCGGCCACAAACATCTTATCAACGGAGATTCTCAGCCAGACCACTCAACCCGCCTCCCCAGCAATCTCGGCGGCCCCGTCAACAGCAACATCATGCTCAGGCTCGATCTCAGGCCACTCAACCCTCTAAGCCTTCTCAGCCTACTAAACAAACTCAGCCCTTTTGACTCTTCTCTCCAGGACATAGCCAGTCATCCACCCTTGCTACCTCTTCCACAACCCATCGGAGGTCGTCTCACCATTTTCTCCAGCCGTTGGGAAGTCATTACGTCGGACCAGTGGGTCCTCAACATCATCCGCCACGGCTACTCTCTCAACTTCCAGACTCTACCTCCGGACAACCTTCCCGTAGAGTCTGCTTCAAACTCATCCCAAACCCCCCTCCTCCTGAGGGAGGTTCAATCCCTCCTCCTTCTCAATGCCATCGAAGAAGTACCTCCAGATCAAAGGGGTCAGGGATTCTACTCCCGCTACTTCCTGGTCCCCAAAAAGACGGGAGACCTCCGTCCCATTCTCGATCTCAGGGACCTCAACAAGTGTCTGGTCAAGGAGAAGTTCAGAATGCTCTCCCTTGCCACGCTTTACCCTCTTCTTTCTCAACACGACTGGCTATGTTCCCTGGACCTCAAAGAGGCCTACACTCACATCTCCATCAACCAGAATTCTCGCCGCTACCTACGGTTCCAGGTACTGCACCATCACTATCAGTACAAGGTGCTACCGTTCGGCCTAGCTTCCTCACCCAGGGTCTTCACCAAGTGCCTTATAGTGGTAGCGGCCTTCCTCAGGTCTCACAACCTCCAGGTGTTCCCCTACTTGGACGATTGGTTGGTGAAAGCACCTTCATCTCAACTTGTGCTACAAGCCACTCATCACACCATCTCTCTCCTCCACCTCCTGGGGTTCGAGATCAACTACCCCAAGTCGCACTTGCTTCCCACCCAGCGACTTCAATTCATTGGAGCAGTTCTGGACACCACGCTAATGAGGGCCTTTCTCCCCTCCGATCGCCAGCGGACCCTGCTCCATCTCTGCCGTCAGGTACTCCTGCACCCCTCCATCCCTGCCCGACAGATGATGGTCCTACTGGGTCACATGGCCTCGACGGTGCATGTCCTTCCTCTGGCACGCCTCCACCTTCGTACGCCTCAGTGGACTCTCGCCAACCAATGGTCACAGACTACGGACCTTCTTTCTCATCCCATCTCTGTGACATCATCTCTTCAGCAATCTCTCCAATGGTGGTTGAAACTCCTCAAATCTTTCCAGGGGTCTGCTTTTTCATCTGCCCCCCCACTCTATGATCATCACCACAGATGCGTCCCCCTACGCGTGGGGAGCTCACCTAGGAGATCTACGCACCCAGGGACTTTGGACCCCACAGGAGCGTCGTCATCACATCAATTTTCTGGAACTCAGAGCCATGTTCTATGCCCTCAAGGCTTTCCAACATCTCCTCTGCCCTCAAGTTCTCCTCCTTTGCACGGACAATCAAGTCGCCATGTACTACATAAACAAGCAAGGCGGCACCGGATCTCGCCCCCTTTGTGTGGAGGCTCTGCGCATCTGGACCTGGGCCACGGACCGCAATCTTTTTCTCAGGGCGGTCTATATCCAGGGCGAACAGAACTCTCTGGCCGACAATCTCAGTCGCATCCTTCAACCCCACGAGTGGACGTTGGACCCTCCGACTCTGCTCTCCATCTTTGCTCGATGGGGCACTCCGCAGGTGGACCTCTTTGCAGCACCTCACAATCATCAGCTGCCCCAATTCTGCTCCAGACTCTTCTCTCCTCACCGTCTGGCCCCGGATGCATTCCTGCTCGATTGGAGGGATCGGTTCCTGTATGCCTTCCCTCCACTCCCTCTGATGTTGCGGACCTTGTCCAAACTCCGCAAAGACCACGCCACCATGATTCTTATCGCGCCTCGGTGGCCTCGCCAACACTGGTTCTCACTCCTGCTCCAGCTCAGCTCCAGGGAACCCATTCTACTTCCTGTGTTTCCTACTCTACTTACGCAACAGCATCAGTCTCTGCTACATCCCAATCTGTCTTCGCTCCACCTGACAGCTTGGTTTCTCTCGGGCTGACCTCTCCGGAGAATCTATCTCAACCGGTCCGCCTCATTTTGGACGCTTCCAGGAAACCGGCCACTCTCCAATGTTACCATCAGAAGTGGACCAGATTTTCCTCCTGGTGTCTCCGGCATCATCAAGAACCCACCTCCTTAGCGGTGGAAACTGTCTTGGAATATTTGCTCTCACTGTCCAACGCTGGCCTCAAAACTACCTCCATCAGAGTCCACCTCAGTGCCATCACTGCGTTTCATGAGCCTATTCTCGGAAAACCCCTCACGGCTCATCCTCTGGTTTCCAGATTCATGAGAGGACTCTTCAACATCAAACCGCCTCTCAAGCCTCCTCCTGTCGTCTGGGACCTGAATGTGGTTCTCTCAGCTCTCATGAAACCTCCGTTTGAGCCTCTTGCCACAGCTTCTCTCAGGCTTCTTACCTGGAAGGTGCTTTTCCTAATTGCCATCACCTCTGCCAGGAGGGTTAGCGAACTGCATGCACTGGTTGCCGACCCACCTTTCACTGATTTTCACCATGACAAGGTTGTTCTGCGTACCCACCCTAAATTCCTTCCCAAGGTGGTCTCAGCTTTTCACCTCAACCAGTCCATTGTGCTGCCCGTCTTCTTCCCTAAGCCTCACTCGCATCCTGGGGAACATGCGTTGCACGCGCTGGATTGTAAGCGTGCCCTTGCTTACTATCTTGATCGCACCAGAGCTCACCGAACAGCCCCTCAGCTCTTTTTGTCTTTCGACCCCAACCGTTTGGGTCGTCCTGTCTCCAAACGGACACTTTCAAATTGGCTTGCTGCCTGTATTGCTTTCTGCTACGCTCGGGCCGGTCTCTCACTGGAAGGAACTGTCACGGCCCACAGAGTCCGAGCTATGGCTGCTTCTGTAGCTTTCCTCCGTTCCACGCCCATCGAGGAAATCTGCAAGGCGGCCACTTGGTCCTCAGTTCACACGTTCACTACTCACTACTGTCTGGATGCGTTCTCCAGACGGGATGGACACTTCGGCCAATCTGTGTTACAAAATTTATTTTCCTAATGGCCAACCATCCCACCTCCCTCTTTGTTAGCTTGGAGGTCACCCATGTGTTAAGAATATGCTGCCTGCTTGTCTTGGGATAAAGCACAGTTACTTACCGTAACAGGTGTTATCCAGGGACAGCAGGCAGATATTCTTACGTCCCACCCACCTCCCCGGGTTGGCTTCTTAGCTGGCTTATCCTAACTGGGGACCACGCACTCCTCCGTCGGCGGGAAGGCACCTCGCGCACGCGCGGTGCGGCCAACTAGAAACTTCTAGTTAAAAAGGTCCGTACCGAGGGCTCCGTCGGTGACGTCACCCATGTGTTAAGAATATCTGTCCTGCTGTCCCTGGATAACACCTGTTACCGGTAAGTACTGTGCTTTTTCTGCAAGGCAGGGATACAGGTGTACCCTTATTTGGCAAACTGGCAGTTTTGAGAGTCGTCCAACTTCTCCAGGACTTGTGATGGATTCTCTACTTCAAGAAGAGCTTGCTAGATATGGCCTTGGGCCATGTCTGTCTTCCAGAGCCATGCAGACTGAAGCTCCAAAAGCAGATTTCAGGCATGCTGCAGAGTCCGATTCCCATTGTGTGGCATTATCTGCAGGTCCTAGGGTTGATGGCAGCAGCCATAGAGATGGACCCTTGGGGAAGAGTGCACATGAGGCCTCACATAAGAGCATAAGAATTGCCATAATGGGACAGATCAAAGGTCCATCAAGTCCAGTATCCTGTTTTCTGGGTTGGCAACTGTTAGGTCCCAAGCACCTAGCTAGATCCCAAGTAGCAAAAATATTCTATGCAGCTTATCCTAGGAATAAGCAGTGGATTCCCCCCATAATGGCCTATGGTCTTCTCTTTTAGGAAATTATCCAAACCTTTTTTAAACCTTGCTAAGCTAAATTATTTCACCACATTCTTTGGCAACGAATTCCAGAGTTAAATTACACATTGTGTGAAGAAATATTTTCTCCAGTTTGTTTTAAGTCTACTACTTAGTAGCTTCATCACATTTCACCTAGTCCTAGTATTTTTGGAAAGAGTAAACAAGCGATTCACATCTATGCTTTCCAACTCCACTCATTATTTTATACACACCTCTATCATATAAACCCCTGAGCTGTCTCTTCTCCAAGCTCTAGCTACTTTAGCCTATCCTCATAGAGAAGTCATCCCATTCTTTTTATCATTCTTTTTGTCACCCTTCTCTGTACCTTGTCTAATTCCACTATATCTTTTTTGAGATATGGCGATCAGAATTGCACATTGTATTTGATGTGCGGCTGTACAATAGAGTGATACAAGGGCATTATAGCATTTTCATCTTTGTTTTCCATTCCTTTCCTGATAAGGCCATACTTCCATCGACATCACTTTGCCACCATTGTCCAGATGATGATTCTATCCCAACTGGATTACTGCAAGTCGCCTATCTAGGAATCAACGCCACTCTCACCCACAAAATGCAACTGATTCAAAAACACTGCAGTAAGACTCATCTTCGGTCTGAAAAAATAAGACTCCATTTCAACCCACCACAAACAAACTCCACTGGCTACCAATGCACAGCTCGTATAAAATTCAAAACAGCCAGTATCATGCATCACATTATCTACAGCCACTCAGCAGTCCCACTTGCCCAATCTCTAACAGATGCATGATTCAAATCATGCGAGAATTCTTAACAGAATCCAACTGAACCTCCCCTCGGCAAAAAAATCTTAAATACAAAAGAATATTCCAGTTCATGTTCACCTACCTAGGAGTTAAAATCTGGAATGAACTCACAGAGACTATAAGAATGGAAATCAACAGCACCCTATTTCGAAATAAACTGAAAACTTCATTCTTCGACAACTAATCTTCTAAGATCATCGTATGCATCTGACCTTTACTTATTGTCTAAGTTTTAGGTTTCATGTCCCCTACCCTTTCCCTTCCCCAAATTGCTTAGAGCCTGATTAGGTATGTGCAACACACAAAGATTAGATTAGATAATTCCTAACAATCTATTTGCTTCAGCAACCACGTCCCTGGCTACCAGAAGTGAAGAGCAGTCTGCGGTGGTGGCTGCTCTCTCAAGGGGCATGCCTCTCCAAATTTCCTCCTTGGAGATTCTAACGACTGATGCAAGCCTTTATGGGGGGGGGGGGGGGAGAGAGGTCATTGCAATGGACACCCAGTTCAGGGTTGTTGGGACACTGGCTCAGCAAAAGTGGTCCATAAATTGACTAGGACTCAGAGATATTTGACTAGCGCTTTGGGCACTGAAGAAGTTTCTTGAAGGCAAGGTAGTTGGTGTCTTCTCGGACAATATGACAACGGTGGCCTGTATCAACAGCCAAGAAGCCACCAGAAGTGCCCCTTTATGCCTCTTTTGGTAGGCAGAAGTTCATTTGCAGGCCCTCTCAGTCACACATGTAGCGGGGGTGGAAAATGTGCTGGCTGATTTTCTCAGTTGGCAGGCTCTCAATCCGAGGGAACGGTCTCTGTCCCCCCAGGCATTCATCCCTATAGTTTGGCGGTGGGGACATTCACAAATGGATATGATTACCTCGGTTGTAAACATAAGGCGGATCACTTTTATAGCCAAAAATATGAGCCCAGAAGTGCGGGGTTGGACATTGTAGTCCAATTAAGCCCTGAAAAGAGGGCTCTTGTACGTGTATCCGCCCCCCCCCATGCTCCATGCTAGGGGGAGTCATCCGCAGGGATTTGCAGGTCGTCTATTTTTGGTAATTCTAGTGGCGCCCAGTTGGCCCCACAGACCATGGTATGAACACCTAGTTTGCCTCCAGAGGGACGTAGGCCTCGGTAGTCCAAGTAGATCTTCTCACTCAGGGACCAGTCCCTATTGAGAATCCGGAACACTTTGAGCTTACTACATGGCTCTTGAGCGGGTGGCCCTGATGAGCAAGAGTTACTCAGACATGGTTGTTTCCACACTGCTTAGAGCTAAGAAGCAATCAACAGTAGCGGCCTGTGCCAAGGCCTGGAAGTTTTTTCAGCACTGGTTGATATGAATGTTGTAGAGCCCTTACAAACTCCGATTTTGGTAGTCATGGTCTTTTTGCAAGAGGAACTTCAGAAGGGTATCTTGGTCAGATTGCTGAAGGTGCAGATAGCAGGCCTTTCTTATTTCCAAGCTCAGGGAGAAAAAGGCTCTCCTTGGGTTCTGGCCAGGTACTAGTGACCTGGATTGGCCACCGTGAGAACGGGCTATTGGGCTTGATGGACCATTGGTCTGACTCAGTAAGGCTTTTCTTATGTTCTTATGGCCTTTCAGGAACAAATCTGGGTTACCAGTGAGTTTCGCTTATCAGATCACCTTTTTGTTCTGACCAGTCATGCTAAGAAAGGGAGGCTGGCATCTAAAGCCTCGATTTCCAGATGGAGTAAAATAGCCATTTCCTCTGCGTATGTGGGCTGCGGTACGCATCCGGTGATCGCATTGAAAGTGCACTCCAGTAGATGAATAGCTACTTCAAGGGCAGAGACTTGGGCGGTTTTGCATAAGGAAATGTGTAGAGCAGCGACTTGGTCTACCATTCATATCTTTACCAGGTTCTATAAAATAGACATAACAGCTAGGAAAAGACGCTGCTTTCGGATCCTCTGTTTTGAAGGCAGGCTCAACGGGTCTGCCCTAGGTTCCAGAGACTACTTTGGTATGTGCCTAGTGTTCAGGGCCACTAGACACATTGCACTAGAAAGAAAGATTAGGTTTTTACCACCTTGTGCCTAGTGGTCCTGAAGCCCTGCCCTGTCAATGGGCTTTTCCTGCATTCTGCCTTAAGAATTCTCTCTCTCTCAGATGAACTGAGAGGATTTAAAAAAACAACAACAACAAAAAAAGGAAAACACTTCAAGAACATAAAGATTGGTTTAAGTGTCTTCTTGACGTCAGAGGAGGGGCGGGACCGTGGCGCAGGAAGCAGCGCCTAAGCAGCGCAGGGATCGCTGACGCTGACTTCGCGATCCTGCTGCGGCTGCTTCATAGGTTGTGCGGGGAGGCCAGGGGGGCGAGTGGTCCTTCGGGGTGGGTCGGGGCATCAGGCCTTCAGGGTGGGGCGGGCGGGCAGGCAGGCAGGGCAGGCTTTCAAGGGGGAGGGGGTGACAGGCAGGCAGGCAGGCCTTCAAGGGGGGACAGGCCTTCGGGGGGGGTGCAGACCTTCAAGGGGGGTAGGCAGGCCTTCAGGGGGGGTGCAGGCCTTCGAGGGGGGTGTAGGCCTTTGGGGGGGTGCAGACCTTCAAGGGGGTGCAGGCCTTCAAGGGGGGGACAGGCCTTCAAGGGGGGGAAAGGCAGGCAGGCAGGCCTTCAAGGGGGGACAGGCCTAAAAAGGGGGGGGACAGGCCTACAAGGGGGTGGGACAGGCCTTCAAGGGGGGGACAGGCCTTCGGAGGGGTGCAGACCATCAAGGGAGTGCAGGCCTTCAAGGGAGTGCAGGCCTTCAAGGGGGGGTGCAGGCCTTCGGGAGGGGGGGTGCAGACCTTCAAGGGGGGGACAGGCCTTCAAGGGGGGGAAAGGCAGGCAGGCAAGCCTTCAAGGGGGGACAGGCTTACAAGGGGGGGAGAAGCTACAAGGGGGTGGGACAGGCCTTCAAGGGGGGGACAGGCCTTCGGGGGGTGCAGGCCTTCAAGGGGGGGACAGGCCTACAAGGGGATGGGACAGGCCTTCAAGGGGGGTGTAGGCCTACAAGGCAGACCTTTAAGGGGGGACAGGCCTTTTGGGGGGACCATGATTTAGAAGTACACAGAGGGAAGGGGGTGTTCAAAGAGACATGCATATGCCAAACTTTGGGGGGGGAAGAAATAATGGGTCTGAAAATAGAGGAGAGGGAGAGAGATGATGGACCATGGGATTTAGGAGGGAAGGAACAGAAAGGGAGAGAAATTGGACACAAGGGATGGTGTGGAGGAGGGATAGAGATACTGGATAGGAGGGTAATTAGGAAAAGAAAGGGAGAGATGGTGGACTCTGGGGTGGTGGGGAAGGAGGGAGAGATGCCGGAATGAAAGGGTATTTAAGAAAAGGTGGATCTGTGGAGGGAGATGAAAAAAAGGAAAGATACCAGACTTCCTGGGAAGGGAAGGGAAATGGAAAGGGAGGACAGAGTTGTCAGATGGATGGTTAGCATGCAGAAAGAAGGAGACCCTGGCAAGCAAGTTATCAGAAGAAAACCAGAGCCTTGGACCAACAAGATTTGAAATATAACCAGACAACAAAAGGTAGAAAAATTAATTTTATTTTCTGTTTTGTGATTATAATATGTCAGATTTGAAATGTGTATCCTGCCAGAGCTGGTGTGGACTGCAAACGTGAGCTAGGATTTAACAGAGAGAGGAAAAGTCCTTTTTGTTTCTTTATTTTATTTACACCACAGCGCCAGTGTGGTTAGGAGAAGCCAAAGGGGGTGAAAAAGCTATAAAACCCACCAGGAGTTTTGAAAAAAATCACCCAACTGGGCAGGAAAATAGAATTGAAAAACCAATTCAATAGGCCAGGGGTGTCCAATGTCGGTCCTCGAGGGCCGCAATCCAGTCGGGTTTTCAGGATTTCCCCAATGAATATGCATGAGATCTGTGTGCATGCACTGCTTTCAATGCATATTCATTGGGTGGAAATCCTGAAAACCGACTGGATTGCGGCCCTCGAGGACCGACATTGGACACCCCTGCAATAGGCTGAATCGAATCAAAAAATTTTTTCCTGAATCTGGCAGCATTAGTTTGTGCTACTGTCTTAGACTTTAGGACCATGGGATTGGGGAGAGATGGCATCCTCAGTACTTTATAATGCAAGTGAAACGAGGATTTGTCAGACTTTTGAAGGGTCTGCAGAAAAAAAAATATTGTATAGGCCGGGGACATGAGACAGCAGGAAATGGGAACTTTCTTCCTTCTATTTTTGTGAATGGAAATGGCTGAGGATGTCAGAGGAGTTCAGTTAAAATATGTGCTTTATAAAGAAATATAATAATGTGTTTTATAAAGTTTATAGCATAGCTGGCCTACCCAGTGAGGTGTTCCTAGTGGCGATGGTGGCAGCGTGTCAATGTGTTGAGAGGAAGAGGTGGTCTGGGAAATTCTGCTGAGCAAACTCCGGGCCCATTTCCACCCCCCAGTTAGTCCACTCCACTCAACGGTTCACACACTGAGTGGAATCTTTGGGTGTTGTGCCTGGGTAGTTGTTTTGGGATCTCTTCCAGTGGTTTATCAGTATCTCCTTCTGGTCCAAAGAAGGAAACTTTGTTATCCTTAGCATTGACCTACAGAATATGTTTGTAACAGCGCTGCTTGTGTGGCATTAGGCTATGTAGTGATCGAAAGAAAAAAACAGACTTTTGCACATTTTTGCACTATATGGTGGGTGTATGAGGAGATTCACATTTCCTGCACAGCTAAGGTCCATGTGAAGTTACCTTGTGCTGTATTTGACATCTAGCAAGGTCTCTGTTTGAAAGGAAAGATCTAAACTAAAAATGAAGTGGCCAGAAGTTATGGTAAAAGCAGATAGTGTAGCTGGTTTTAAGAAAGATTTGGAACAAATTCCTGGAGGAAAAGTCCATAATCTGTTATTAAGACATGGGGGAAGTGTCTGCTTGCCCTGGATCGGTAGCATAGAATGTTGCTACTCTTGGGTTTTGACCAGGTATTAGTATCCTGGATTGGCTACCATGAGAATGGGCTACTGGGCATGATGGACCATTGGTCTGACCCAGTTAGGCTATTCTTATGTTATGTTCTCATCTGTAGGGGCCTTTGTTTTCACTTCTTATTTTAATGTATTTTTTTTCTGTGAACTTATCAGTGTTTTTTATAATGGGAACAAAAATGGAAGAGAATTAATGTGTGTGGGATGAGGGGGTAACTAATTTCTTCAGCTAAATAATATCAATCCACTTCAAACAGACATAGGAGAACTCACGCACCATTCACACACCCTCCAACCAAAAACGTCAAAAGAAAAAAACTGTTCGACAAACTCCTAGCCATTCGAGCTGCAAACACTCGACCCCCAACTCTACAACCTATGACCTCGACCACAGACTACAAAACCATCAAAAAAGAAATAAAAAACCCTTCTATTCAAAAAACACATAAACCGAACTAACACAATCAGAACTGTCCCAAGCATCACCTGCAACTACTCCATATGTACTACTGATGTCATGACAATTCGAGACATAATTTATGTTATGTTATGTTTGGAAATATAAGAAAATTTTCACTGCCTGTTTCTATTCTGACCATTTATTCCGTTTCATGGTCATTACAAAAAATATTTTTTTACATAGGGGGGGGGGTGTCAAAAAATGATGGGCCCCGGGTGCCACATACCCTAGGTACGCCACTGGGTAAGAACCTAATCTTTCTATGCCTCTGCTACAGTGTCTGATGCAAGAATGTGGCAAAATGACTGGTGGCGTCAAGTGATTGACTTTAGAGCTTTTCCAGTCAAGATGGCAGCAATAGGTGGAGCTGAAAACCCCAGAGGAGAGTTGAAATGGTCTGTTCTGTGCGATATACCTATGCAAAGGGGGATTGAGTGCAGGACAGATTTACATGTTGAAAGCTGGGAAAACCACATACAGGGCCAGGCTATCGTTTGCTATTCTAAGGGATGGGATGCTTCCTAGTGAATCTTGTAGCCATTAGTCATTTAATTTGTGCATGGTTTGCTTTAAAGCTGTTTAATGACAATTGCATATTATATGCTCTAAAATCTAGATTAGCAAAATGTGAAAATGGGCCTTTCATTCTAGCCAGATTTTCTCTCTGAACACATTTAATCCAAGTCTTATAAGGCATTGTAGTTGAAATTCCAAACAGATTGGAAATAGACTTCCCTTCCTTATTCAGTGGTTCCATATCTATGGATTCACTTATTCGCGATTTAAACCTAAAATTCCTTTTTTTTTTTTTGGGCTATTTTAAGCCCTGTAAGCCCCCCCCCCCCCTTAAGCCTTACCTGATAGTCTAGCGCACAGTTCTTCAACCGCCAGTCCGCGGACCGGTGCCAGTCCGCAGAAAATTCCTGCCGGTCCGCGCAGGGCCGGCGAGATGGACGCCGTTAAATTTCCTGCCCCGGTGGTGTTCGTGGAAATCTTCTGTTCCTCCCAGCCTCGGGTGATCAAGACAGGCTGCCGACGTCAGGCATTCCCTCTGAGTCTCGCCTATGCGGAAACAGGAAGTTGAAACAAAATAGGCGGGACTCAGAGAGGGAATGCCCGATGTCGGCAGCCTGTCTTGATCACTGCCCCTGCCGAGTCGCCAAAGAGGGCCCCGGGGAAGGTGCGGGTAGAAGGGAGATGGTCAGCGGGGCGGGGGGGGGGGTGTCAGCGTGAGGATTGGGGCCATCAGCAGCGTCTGTGCTGAGAGTCTGCCCACGTGCAGGATGCGGTGCGTAGGATGCCTCCGGCTCATCTTGGGCGGCAGGGCCTGCGGTGCAAAGCTGTTTTTGCCGGCTTGGGGGGGGTCGCGAATGTGCAGAGAGCCTTCAACAGTGGCTGTCTCCTCTCCTAGCAGCTCTGTACTTACCACGGCAGTGATTCACTTTAGCAACTTCCCTTTCCTCAGAGGCGGCAACGGACCCAAGACTGCCTAAGGAAATCACTGCTGCAGGCAAGTACTGAGAGCTGCTGGAAGGAGAGGAAGCCACTGTTAGAGGCTGGGAAGCTGCTGAATAAAGGGAGAGCTGCTACTGCACCTGGAGGGAGGTAGAAAGAGAGATGCTGCTGGAGGGGAAGAGGGGAAAGGGGATGGGAAGAGAGCTATTGTTGGATAGTGGGCAAGGGAGGGAAGGGAGAAGGAAAAAAGGAAGGAAACAGCTGGCAGGGAGATTAGAGGAGGGAAAGGGGAGAGACAGGAATGAGAAAGTAGAGAGAGATTGATGCTGGAAAGGGGGTCAGCAGAGAAATGAGAGAGGGATAAAGATGCTAGATCTGGTGTAGGAGAGATAAAAAATTAAGAAAGCAGTGAAGCTGGAATGAATGATGTAAAAAAAGAGAGAGGAGCACAGGCTGGATGGAAAGGGGAGAGGGGCATAGAAAGAAGTCAGATACATATGGAAGGGAGAGAGGCCAGACAGTGGATGGAACTGGGCAGACGCTGGAAGGAAGAGTGGAAAGAAGATGAAAGCAGAGACCACAAAAGGTAGAAAAAATCATTTTATTTCTATTTTGTCATTACAATATATCAGATTTGAAATATAAATCCTGTTAGAGACATAACTGGGGACTGCAAAGCCTAACACTATTCCTATCATGTGTGACTGCAGTATTCTGTTAGCATGATATTTCTGTGTAGCATTCTGTAATAATTTTGCTTATTCAGTTTTCTTGATAGTAGAGGGGATATATGTGAAGGAGAGGGGAGACAGGGGTTTTGTTGGTCCTTCCTCTGAATATTTATATTTATAAAATGACAATTGTACAGAATATTGTTTCTTTTTATACTTTAATAAAATACGTTCAATATAAAATCATAACTGAGATTTGTGCAGATGGGATCAGATGGTTTGTGGGGACCGAGCTTGCGGAGACGGGCGAAAATGTGTTTTTTTTATTTCGGTCTTAGTAGTTTGCCGGTCCACAAAATAATTCTTTTATTTCTGCCGTTCCACGGGTGTAAAAAGGTTGAAGAACACTGGTCTAGCGGGTTTTCAGGGCAGCAGTGATCTTTCCACGCTCCTGCCCCATGCAGATAGTTCACAGGAAATGGCATCGAGAGACTACGGGAGCTCAAGGCTGCCATTTCCTGTGAAGCGATCTGCACGGCGGCAGGAGCGTGGTGATAGATTCGTCTCCTGCCCTCAGATAAAACATCGGCTAGCCCCAACCAGGTGAGGCTTAAGCGGAGGCTCTCAGGGCTTAAAGTATCGCCAGGAGGGAATGCATGGAGGTTAGGGGGGTACAGAACCGGCCCACATATTATTCACGTTTTTTTAATATTCATGGGCCTGCTCTGCCTCTAACCACCATGAATCACGCGGAGGGGGGAGTCTAGCATCCTGGATTGTTGACAAACTCTGTCATCTGTGAATTAGGAAACTCAATCTCTTCAAATGTCAACCCCTGAATTTGTAAAGGATTGAAATCGCTACTAACTTAACCGGATACCACATTTTTTTTGATTTACCACCTAATTAATGTGTAGATTTGTTATATGCTAGAGTCCTGAATTTAAGTTGTGTCAAGGGAGAGGATTTGGTCCCATCTCCACTGAGTGCTTAGGTAGGCTGTAGCCTCATTCAGTGAACAGTATCAAACCATCTAATAAAAATGTTTAAGCATATGTAAGATTGTGTTAGAAAATACAGCGGCACTTCAAAGGTCTCCTGCTCAGCTTCCATCCGCTTTTTTTGATTCTCCCAGACAGCAATATTCTGAAATGTCCCTGGGATACGAGTTCAAATCCTGCTTTCACAATGACGTTTGAATGCTGAACTGAAATTGGGAAATATTGATACGAGATACGTATTGCTGGCACTCTAGTTCTGAAACTTTGTTTATACATAGTAAATGTGTTCTTCCAAAACGTGACTAGTGTATACTTCAGATACTTGAATGCATTCTGTTTGGGGGATAAGGGCAAACGTTTATTACTACGGTATCATTTTGATGTGTTTACAATGCTTGAAAAGTGCTATTAATTCTGAGACACAGGAGCTGTCCAAACACTGGTGCTGAACAGATGTGACAGGGCCCTGATGAGCTATGGATAGTTGATAAAGAAAAGCTTCCAGTGCCCACAATACATGATTTATAAAACCTACTTGTTATCTTGCTCCTCCTCGTGGCTAAACTCCTGATGAATTCATTTGTTTAAAGTAAAATTGTTTTCTTTTGTATAGATCATAATTTTGTAAGTTCCTAGGGACCATTATCTGTCTTCTTACTGCCCTTTGGAAATGAATTTTTCTTTGAACTTCACCTTGCTATCACTTTACTATCCAGTATGCGTATGCTGTAGCAGGAACTCAGACAGGAAAATGTGTGAAAACATCATGTTGATTCCTAAAATGAAAGTGACATCTTTTCCAATGATTTTCTTCACTTCTTCAAATCGTGATTATGAAACTTGTGTGCTGAACCTTCGGCCAGCTGTGACTCAGTTTCTCAGCATGTGGCATGCAGTGCTGTGCTCTAACCTTAGCAGCAGCTCCAGATTCATGATCAGAAGAAAGGAAGAGGCTGGGAAGTCCCTCCCTGCTTTCCTGTTCCAGAAACTCAAGTTGGCTACATGAGATAAGAATAGGGGATGGGATTCAAGATACTGCCTTTCTGTGGTTTACAATCAAATCCTCTCCCTCTCTCTTGGCTCTGCTTTACAGGCAGTAAAATCTCACCACTAGGAAAATGAAGACATTGTGCTCTAGTTTTTGTCTTTTGCCATGGATTCTTGACCAGCAGATCGAAATGGAATTCCTCTTGCCATGAATTTTGCCACAATTGACCTTTGCAAAGATGTTCATGGGTTCTTTTAGCTATTGGTTTGCAGGTAGGACTACTTGGCTAAATGCAAGCCAGGATAAAGAATTTGTAGTATTCATTTCACTACTGGTCTGCTGTTTGTTTGTTTTTTTTCTGAAGGGCCTCTGGAATGGTGTCTCCATAAGACAGAAGATGAGATTCCATCAGTTTTGAGAGGTGATACTGAAAAACACTGCAGAGCGAACCATGTTTAAACTTCGAGACTGAGAGTAGACTTGTGATAGAGGTGTATAGGGAGTTGTTCTTCACAGTTTATATTTTCTTTTTACATTTTTTATTTAGTTTACATATTGAAAGAACGATACTCTGTTACTCTTCAGAATTTTGCTGGTTAACAAGAAGGTTAACCTCTACATTATCTCACCACAAGACTTTGCAGAGCACAGTCAGGGATGATACTGCAACTCAGTAGTGCTGAAAACCAGGAGGATCTGAGAGTCAGGTGCTTAGTACCTACTGGATTGGCCACCGTGAGAACGGGCTACTGGGCTTGATGGACCATTGGTCTGACCCAGTAAAGCTATTCTTATGTCCTTATTAATTCTACCCATGCCCTGTTCCTTACATGTCACCTCTGAGCACACTCAAACATAAAATGCAATCTGATTTACTGGTGCCAGTTTATGTTAAAAATTTATAACTTGTTACATCCAGCGGTTCTATTCAAGGTACAATAAAACCACATAATAACTAACACAAAAAAAGACAATTTTAAATCATAAAATCCACTAATAAATACGTTAAAGAGGATTGTGTTCAAATGTTTTCAAATCTCTAGGCAGGGTTCTAACTTCTACTGGCAGGGCATTCCACCCTTGAGAACATCAAGCACCGATGAGTCAAACATTGTACAGAATTCAATGATTTTACTTCTAACAACAACTTGCCCTCAGACCTCAAGCAGTGAGAAAAACAGTATAGTTTAAACAAGGTAGCCAACACAAGTGGACTGTTAATTCAACACCTTATAAAGAAGGCAAAATACCTTAGTCTAAATTGACATTCAGGAAAACAAAAGTTTGAAGTGTGCATGGTGTCATACTTCATTATACAGACTTCATTACAAGGCAGATTAGGTGAACCTGGGATGAAGCTACTAAGTAGATTTAAAACAAAGCAGATAAAATATTTCTTCACTCAACATAAGAACATAAGAATAGCCTTATGATCAGACCAGGGTGGCCAATCCAGGTCACTAGAACCTGGCAAAAACCCAAGAGTAGCAACATTCTATGCTACCGATTCAGGGCAAGCAGTGGCTTCCCCTGTGTCTTAATAACAGACTATGGACTTTTCTCCAGAAATTGTCCAAACCTTCTTAAAACCAGCTACACTATCCGCTCTTACCATCACTTCTGGGCAATGCGTTTCAGAGCTTTAACTATTCCTGAGCGAAAAATATTTCCTCCTATAGTTTTAAAAGTATTTCCTTGTAACATCATTGAGTGTCACCTAGTCTTTGTAATTTTTGACGGAGTGAAAAATCAATCCAGTTATACCCGTTCTACTCCACTCAGGATTTTGTAGACTTCAATTATATCTCCCCTCAGCCTTCTCTTTTCCAAGCTGAAGAGCCCTAACCTTTTCAGTCTTTCTCGTACGAGAAGAGTTCAAATTTCCTTTATCATCTTGGTCGCTCTTCTTTGAACCTTTTCTAGTGCCATCTATATCCCTTTTCTTGAGGTAAAGGAAACCAAATTGAACGCAGTTCTCCAGGTGATATTGCACCATAGAGCGATACAGAGGCATTATAACATTCTTAGTCTTGTTAACCATCCCTTTTTTAATAATTCCTAGCATCCTGTTTGCTTTTTTTTTTTTTGGCTGTCGCCACCACATAAAAAAAGTCATTGCAGCTCAACTTTTGGATGTAGCTCTTCAACTGCATCAAACAGGCTTTCCTTCATATCATTCTACTGAAAATACTCTCTTGGGTCTGACAAACTATGTAAGAACTACTCTTGCCACTGATTGTGACATTCTTTTCTCTTTGGATGTCTGCTGCTTTTGACTTAGTGAATCACATTTATTCATCCGTCTTGAATGTCTAAAATACCTACTCAGTACCTTTTCAGTAGTTCAATTCCCATTTAACTGATCGGTCTTGCTCCCTTTCTTATTCTGGTTCAGTCTCCTCTTCACAACCTCTTTACTCAAGTGTTCCTCAAGGGTTGATACTACTAGGCTGTATTCTTTTCAATATCTTCCTTGCTCCTCTCAACCTTCTTCAGCCCCTTAGTTTCACTTTTTTCATGTATGCAGATGATATTTAACTTCACCCGTTCAATTCTCATTCGCCTGCCATCTAAACTTCCATTTCTGAAAAATTAGATCAGGTTGCTGACTGGCTGACAATACACAAATTAAGAATTAATTCTCAAAAAACTGCAGTTATGACCTTTTCACTTGGACCTCCTGGACCTACTCCTCCATGTTTCACAATGAAAGATGCTATTCTCTCATACTCTATTACTACCAAAATCTTTTCATCACAGTTCCCAAGGTCACTCACATCATTTCCCTCCTTAAGTCTGAGCATAAGATTCCATTTAAGCAATGTCTTTTCAAGTTTTATCAAGTTATCAAGTTTATTAGGTTTTTATATACCGCCTATCAAGGGTATCTAAGCGGTTTTACACTCAGGTACTCAAGCATTTTCCCTCTCTGTCCCGGTGGGCTCACAATCTATCTAACGTACCTGGGGCTATGGAGGACTGAGTGACTTGCCCAGGTCACAAGGAGCAGCGCGGGGTTTGAACCCACAACCCCAGGGTGCTGAGGCTGTAGCTCCAACCACTGCGCCACACACTCCTCCCTTTCCTTATAGATTGTCTTCTGGTCAGTCTCCTGATTCCCTAATCTCCACAAGTCCATTCCTTCTTTTAGGCAGGTTTTTCTTGACATTTACAGAAACTCTGTCTTCTTTGTTATTGCTCCAACTCTATGGAACTCTTAGGACTGAACAATCATTTGGGAACTTCAAGTCATAATTTAAAGCTTCCTTTATGTTGGCCTTTGATTCTACAACTTTATAAGTTTAAATGATCCTTAACACCTGTTTTTTTGTTCCACTGACCTCTGAACCTAGACCCTCTCTACCTAAGAGTTATTAACTACGATTTTCTGGCTGGAGCTTTTCCCTCCAGTACCTACCAGTTGATGTTCCTCCTTCCCTTACTATCCTTGATATATATTGTAATCTTTCCTCATTTTTAATTCCTTTTGGATCTGTTAATTTTGTGTTGGTTGATGTGTCTTAATATATTTTTCTCATTGTTTTAATATTCCCTCCTTTGTTTTTAAATTGCAAACCGCTTGGATTTAACTTCTGTTAATATTGGCGGTATATCAAATAAACTGAACGAAAACTAAATTAGAGCATCACACAGTTGTATGAAGTAGCTGCCAGAAATCAATTGGCTGGGCGTTGCAGCTGGCTGCTTTTCTAATGACCTGCTAATGAAAAGGATCTGGAGACTGTTGAAACTGAGCGGAGTGAGGGTGAATTATTTTTCCATCTGTTATTTTCTTAATGGAGAAATGTGAGCCCCTGAAACTATTACTTACAGTGTGGGAATAAGTAGGTCAACAGGAAGGCTGCTTGAAAGTAATTGGCTGGGACCCATGTCAAAAACCTGGCTTCAGACCTGGGTATGGAGCAGAGACATTTCTTGTGTCCCTTCTTGTTCTGCAGACAAACAGGAATATTTTTAAGGTTTTCAATTTCAAGAGGCAGGAAAGCAAGCAAAATCCGTTGACATGCTATGAGTCAAATAGATAACATGAAAGGAAAAAATTAATAAAGTTAATACCTGCGTCTAGATTCCTCAAGAGTTTAAAATTACCTTTGCCTTATGATGAAGGAACAGGTTGTCTTTATTTAAATAAAAAAATAATAATTAAAATCCCCTGAAAGTTAAAGAATCCATTAGTGATCACAGAGTCTCCTGTAAGATCAAAGTTTCAGTCCCCTTTCCTGGGTCTTTGCTCATGGTTCGTGTTGTTTTATGCTGCACATTTTCAGTTTCATTTATCTTTCTGTCAATGCAGCTAAGAACCCTAAAGAATATCCTTTAGAAAAGTAAATTCCCACCTGTCCTTGATAATGAGGTTAAGCAGCTTATATGGAGCGTTCAGCCCCGTGCAACATGCCTGATCAATGGCCGATGACTGTGAATATCATTTCCCCTGAAACCTCAACAGTTTCAGAGGGATGATTCATCAACCTACTTTCCACTTATCATTTTGCTGCCTGTTCTTTCAGGTCCTTAACCTGCTTATCTGTTTTATCCTTCCCCGGGTTCTAGTATTTTAATTTCTTTGAGTGTCATGTTTCCCTGGCCAGCCATCTCTTCTGGTGCTTGTCAGCATTCAGAGTATTCCTACATACACTGAAATCTCAGAACATCTTAACTAGGAATGATTTGCTTTATAGAGGGGAATTTGTTGCACCGGATGGTTGGTAACAGCCTAAGACCCTGGAAAAACTCAAGGGAAGAAGGTCCTGGTGATTGGGGACAAGCAGAAACCCGGTATAGACACATAACAAGTACATTTGTTAATTAAAATTTTATTAAGGCAGTGCGTGCCATTGCCCTTCCCACCCCAACCTCAGCTCATGGGATTCTGCAGTTCATTTTCCACGGAGCTGAAAGCTCTGTCTTAGCTTGTTAATTTTTTCCAATTTTTGGTGCCTTCCCATCACTTTTAATTTTGTCGGCATTCTTTATTTTTATATCGCGTTCCTCTATTCTCCTACTTGGTTTATTTTGGTCAGTTTTTAAATTTTTGGCCTTTGGGAGCATAGATTGTTTTCAGGTTGCTTTCTACTAGCTCCCCCAAGCCATTGAGCCCTTTGGCTTCGCATTGGCTGTTTCCTCCGCCATGGCAAAATCAGTACCGAGCAGGTTTGAAAATGTTCTCGATGCAATAGGACCATCTCAAGCTCTGTTTCTGCATAATTGGTGTGTCCAGTGCCTAGATCCTGGCCATCGGAATATTGCCTCTGTTGTCTGCTTCTATATGCAAAAGATGTCACTTAAGGCTCGCAACTTCAATTTGAGAAGCTTTTTGATATCATGTTGAAATAAACATTGAGCATGGCTAGGGATTTGTAACCTGATGCCCAGCTTCCTACAACCCTGGCAATACAAGCGCCAACTACATTGACTCCATCTTCATTGATGCCTCAGGTGTCAAAGCTAAGAAGCACAAAATTTCTTTGCATCCTCCCAAGTACTGCCTTTTGAAGCACAGTAAGCATTGACGTGTGGATGACTGATCTCTAGCCATCCAGCTAGTGTCCTCCGCAACAGTATACCTCAACATTAAGGTCTCCTATGGCACATGAACCAGTTACAGCTAACTGCCACTGTGCAGTGTCTTTCAGAACCAGCACCAACTCCAGGAGGAGATCCGGGTTCTATCTAGAGAAGGGCTTTTGGGGCTACTGCAGACAGTTTACATAGGCTTCCTAAGCAGGGATCTCAAAGTTCCCTCCTTGAGAGCTGCAATCCAATTGGGTTTTTCAGGATTTCCCCAATGAATATGCATTGAAAGCAGTGTATGCACATAGATCTCATGCATATTCATTGGGGAAATCCTGAAAAACCCGACCTGGATTGCAGCCTTCAAGGAGGGACTTTGAGAACCCTGCTCTAAAGGCATCCAGCCTGAGGAAACATCGATCAAGGACAAGATCACTCACTCCTGCTTGATTGTCAAGCATCAGAGATATATATTTTAAAACAAATTAATTAACGCTGATTTTTTTCACAAGCTGCCAACCAGCTTACTTTTTTACTTTTTTTGTTAGTTGGTTAGTTTTTCACACCAGGGATCTTCAGATTACCATCCAAGCAAGTAGATCAACAGGATAAGAACGTAAGAATTGCCGCTGCTGGGTCAGACCAGTGGTCCATCGTACCCAGCAGTCTACTCACACAGCAGCCCCCAGGTCAAAGGACCAGTGCTCTAAATGAGTCCCAGCCTCACCTGCATACGTACCAGTTTAGCAGGAACTTGTCCAACTTTGTCTTGAATCCCTGGAGGGTGTTTTCCCCTATAAGTTTTATATTACTTTTCATATTTCTAAATTAATTTTATAAACCTCAATCTTATCTATAATTCATTCTTGTTTTCCATAATTCATTCCATAAATAACATGTGCTTTTATAATTAAGACTTAGCTAGTCCATAACACTACTGCACCAGTTCTCCTTCGACGCATTTCCTACTTCCTCAGGGTCGGGATACTGGAAGTGCAGATTACATAAGCTACTTGCTTATTCCATTATAGTTTATCTTTGCAGATTTCAATATCAGAGATGGCACAGACACACTCAACGCATGCATCATCGTTGCTGGAGGAATTATCCCGTTTCACTTTGATGTACACTCCTGGTGCTCTTAGGAAAAAGTACTTTGAGGAATCTGACTGATATCTCCATTCACTGAAATGACGACTTACCAGAATACTCTGCAGAGGAATCCTATGGTATACCTTTTGATCCTTCACTGCCCCTTCAAAGACACATATCTCCACTTGAGAGAATCTTTTACAGGATTCGTTCATCAGATAGGACAGGCATTACCCATTAAAATGGAAATAGAGCAACAACTATTTTCTGAACTCTTTGAACTCCTTGACTTTGAAAAATGACCTAATGAGTGTATTAAAGTACCTCTACACAAACACAAAAACCCTAAGGTGCAAGACTCTGCATGCAGTACAACCCCAGAGGAAAAGAAACAAATACATTTCTTCCTGAACAGATAGCAGATGTAAATCAATCACTAAATTAAAAAATAAAATCATTCCCCCCTACTGTTGTCTCCCTCCCTCCATGCTGTGCCTTGCCTTCTGGTCTGCCCCTCGGTGTTATCTTCGGGCCGGCTCCCTCTTTCTCAGTGCTGCAGTACACAATGCCGTGGGTAGCAGCTCCTCCCACGTCCTGTGCCTCATCTGGAAGCCTTCCCTCTGACATTGCAACATCAGAGATAAGGCTTCCGGTACAGGTGCAAATGCGCGTAGGAGCCTCTGCCCACGGCTTTGTGCACTGCAGCACTGAGGATGAGGGAGCCGGCCCGAAGACAATGTCACATTGATCACACTGTGGACTGGTGGTTGAAGAGCACTTTCTGGGGCCCGATGCACGTGCTGGCCCTGCAGACCAGCAGGAAATTTCTGCCTACCCGCACTCGTCCATGGACCGGCGGTTGAAGAACACCGAATCTTCCTTTTGGGAGCAGGTAGAATGGATATACAAGTGTATCTTCACTTTCACATTGGGACTCAACATTTTCTGTACATAAATCCTCCCCTTCAGTCTGGCTTCAGCACCACGAGTGTTCACGAAATGCCTTTGCTCATGGGAATTCACGTCTTTCCCCTATTTGGACAACTGGTCTTTGGAAATGTATGCTTCCTAATGTGGGTCAGAGGGGAGAGGAAATCCATGGATCCCCAGTCCATGCCTGTGCTCCCCCCCCCCATGGACTGCTGGCTATGCCTCGCCTTTAATTGACATGAAAAATTTCTAATTGAAATGCAGTCCTAATATTTTTTATGTAATTTGTACCCTGCTTTAAACATCCAGAGATAGGTGGGCAAGAAATGAGTGCACACTTACCCATGGAAAAAGTAGGCAGAATTAGGAGAGGCAACAGTACAACGTCTGCATTTTGAAATCTATATATGAAAAAACAGGTGCAGTTCTCTTCGGGGGCTGCCAGTGTTTAAAATTCACCCTCTTGTATCACCAGCAGATAGCAATTTTCTTGCGTTTTCTCCTCAACACTTACTCTGCTGACCATTTAAGAGGTACCTAGAACAGCCCCAGAAGCAAAGAATCAACCTTGTGCGCACTCCGAGATGTGAAGTGGTAAATTTTAATTGGGAGAAGTGGTTGCTTAGAGCAAACAGACGAACCTCCTAGGGGGGGAAAAGAGGCTTCAGGGTTATATTACTCAGATAAGCAGTGTGCTAAAACATTTCTATAAATTTTGTATTTTATTTATGTTTAAAAAAAATTCAATAAAAATGAAGGGAAAAAAGAAAAGGAGAAATAGTGTCTTACAGTAAACATATTTTGTGGTCAGCATTTTCTCAGTCATTAATGGCCTTTAGTAAAAGGGTTTCTTAATTAATAAGACATCAGGTAATTAAACATCTTTGGTTTGAACGCAATGAGCTCTGCTACTACAAGAGTGACTTATAAGCACCCAACACAAAGATATTGGGCCATGTTGGTGTGATTCTGTATCTCTTTACAAAATACAGTAAGGGGTCATTTACTAATGGTTATTACACCACAGTGCCATTATTGTATGCTTCTATTGTAGCTTACAATGCAATATAGTTAATGAAGACTCTTTAAGTAATTTTTTCTTTTGGGGGGGGAGAGCAAAGAGCCAGCTGCTGTCTCTTTGCTGTAAGCCAATCTTGTAAACCATTTTTCTATTTACCATGTTTCCCCAAAAATAAGAAAGTGTTTTATATTCATTTGGGGCCCAAAAAAAGGCACTAGGTCTTATTTTTGGGTAGGGCTTATTTTTTTCATTTGCATGATCATCTCTCCCTTCCTCTCCTTCACCCCAATTATTCCTCTTCCCTTTCTCCCACATGTGCAACATCTTTCCTCCCCTCTCACCCATCCCCTTATTCCTTCCCTCTGCAGCATCTTTCTATCCCTCCATCCCCCTGTGCAGCAGAACCTTTGCCCAGCTTCCTTCCTTCCCTCCTTCCCTCATGCAGCAGAACCCTTGAGCACTCGCTGCCGCTGCGCAGCCAAACCCCCATTGACCCTCTATCCTTCCCTCCCAACCGATCCCCGCTGACTGCAACCATAAATACCTTCTGGCAGAGGAGCGTCGGGCCAGCAGCACTCACAGGCTGCTTCGCGGCCTTCTTGCTGGGGCCTACTGTCGTCATCAGTACACAGAAGGCCCCAGCGAGAAGGCCGCAAAGCAGCTTGTGAGTGCTGCTGGCCCAGTGCTCCTCTGCTGGAAGGTATTTATGGTCTGCGGGGATCGGTTGGGAGGGAAGGATGGAGGGTCAGTGGGGATTTGGCTGTGCAGCAGGGGATGGGGGAAAGTGCGGCTGCCTACGACTAGGGCTTATTTTCTGGGAAACACAGTAGTAGTAGCATAGGCAAACTGCAGAAAGCATCCTACATCAAGGTTTTATCAAAATAAGTTGACTTTGACTTGAGACTCAAGAATTCTTATCAGAAAAGTTTCAACTGTATTTCTTGCAGAGCCTACTACTATTTAACACTTCTATAGCGCTGAAGGGTGTATGCAGCACTGTACATTTTGACATTGAGTAGACAGTCCCTGCTTGGAAGAGCTTACAATCTAACTTGGACAGACAGACATGACATAGAGGGTTGGGGATGCAGAATCCAAAATGAGAAAAGTTAGGAGTTGAAAGCAGTCTCAAAGAGGTGGGCTTTTTACTTGAACACTGCTAGAGATGGAGCCTGCCCTAGGGATTCAGGCAATTTGTTCCAGGCATACGGTGCAGCAAGACAGAAAGTCTGGAGATGGCAGAGGAAGAGCAGGACACGGATAGGAGGTATTGAAAGAATTAAAGGAAAAAGTAGCAGAATTACTACAGCAGGTTTGTAATCTATCCCTAAAAACAGGGGTGATCCCGGAGAATTGGAAGATAGCAAATGTTACACCCGTATTTAAAAAAGGATTGAGAGGTGATCCAGGGAACTACAGACCGGTAAGTCTGACCTCGGTCCCGGAGAAGATGGCGGAAGCACTGATAAAAGACAGCATCAATGAGCATCTAGAAAGGAACAAACTGATGAAAACAAGCCAACATGGCTTCTGCAGGGGAAGATCGTGCCTAACGAACTTACTGCACTTCTTCGAAGGAATTAACAAACAAAGGACGAAGGAGCCCCCATAGACATCATATATTTGGATTTCCAAAAAGCCTTCAACAAGGTACCCCATGAACGCCTACTACGGAAACTGAAGAACCATGGTGTGGAAGGAGACGTACATAGATGGATCAAAAATTGGTTGGCGGGCAGGAAGCAAAGGGTAGGAGTGAAGGGCCACTACTCGGACTGGAGAAGGGTCACGAGTGGTGTTCCGCAGGGGTTGGTACTCGGACCGCTGCTGTTCAATATATTTATTAATGACCTAGACACAGGGACGAAGTGTGAAGTTATAAAATTCGCAGATGACACAAAACATCCCTCCTCTCCAAAATCACGGGCCTTTGGAACAATCTCACAATCCCGCTGCGGAATCTGGGCTCCCTCCAATTATTCCGTAAACAACTGAAAACCTGGCTTTTTTCTAACATATTACAACAAACACTTTCACTGAAATGAAAAGATGTCACAAAAAAGAAGAAAGCAGCACTGCTATAGTTCCAAAGGGAAGTTACAGCTAACTGGAGGAAAAAGCCTCAGATAGGAGCCCTTCCACCACCACAATGGTGGTCCAAGGTGGTCGGACGTAACACCTCACTGGCAAAAAACCTCCAGACCGACTCCCCGTAATAAAGAACTTAAAACATTTCTTCTCCTGTTTATTTTCCCTCTATTCATATGCTTTTGTAAATCTTTCTCCTCTCTCTTCTTATATTTTTTAAGCTTTGAAAACCGGGCCGAGCTCCACTTCCGTGGAGATGATGCGGTATATAAACTTAAGGCCTTAGTTTAGTTTAGTAATTTTAGTGGGGTTAGGACTAAGGTGGATTGTGAAGATTTTACAAAGAGACCTGAACAAGCTGGGAGAGTGGGCGAATAAATGGCAGATGAAGTTTAATGTAAAGAAATGTAAAGTCTTACATGTAGGAGACAGAAACCCGATGGGAGAGCTGGTAATGGGTGAAAGTAGCCAAGAGAAGGACTTAAGGGGGTACTGGTGGAAAAAAAAATGAAGCCATCAGCAAAGTGTGCAGTGGCCTCTAAGAAAGCGAACAAAATGCTAGGTATTATCAAGAAATGGTATTGCAACCAGAACGAAAGACGTTATCCTGCCGTTGTATCGGGCGATGGTGCGTCCGCATCTGGAGTACTGCATTCAATATTGGTCGCCGTACCTTAAGAAAGATATGGCGATGCTCGAGAGGGTTCAGAAAAGAGCAACGCGCTTGATAAAAAGGTATGGAAAATCTTTCATATGCTGAAAGATTAGAGAAACTGGGGCTCTTTTTCCCCTGGAAAAGAGGAGGCTTAGAGGGGGACATGATAGAAACTTACAAGATCATGAAGGGCATAGAGAAAGTGGAGAGGGACAGATTCTTCAAACTTTCAAAAAAATACAAGAACGAGAAGGTCATTCGGAAAAATTAAGAGGGGACAGATTCAGAACCAATGCTAGGAAGTTCTTCTTCACCCAGTAGGTGGTGGACACCTGGAATGCGCTTCCAGAGGGTGTGATAGGACAAAGTACGTTATTGGGTTTCAGAAGGGATTAGATGATTTCCTGAAGGAAAAGGGGATAGAAGGGTATAGATAAAGGATTATTATACAGGTCCTGAACCTGATGGGCCACCGCGTGAGCGAACTGCTGGGCGCGATGGACCTCCGGTTTGACCCAGCAGAGGCACTGCTTATGTTCTTATGACTTACCCATTGAGCGGAGCTCGTGGGAGGGTACATAGGGGCAGAGAGATGATGAGGGGCAGCTGAGTGAATGCATTTGTAGGATAGTAAGAGGAGTTTGAATTGTATTGGAAACAGATAGGAAGCCAACAAATGGAGTCCAAGCATGTCAGATGGAGACAGAATTGTTGTACTCCTTTGCTTTTTATATGCTACCTTAAGGTTCTTTTTTTGGCAGGTTATAAATTATTATATTACATAGCACAAATAAAGGTTGGACTAGTGTCACCAGAGAATTCAAGCTCCACACAGAAGCTTAGAAATTAACCAGGCAAAATGTAGCTTTTAACCCAGCAAAAATGTTTTTTTTGCAAGTCTATTATCGACTAAAATATCACGGTTTTGTAGAAATTTGTCCAGCCTTGGTATGACCTGACTTGGTTTTCTCTAGATTCTTGCCATTTCTTACATCAGGTTTCAATATTGTTATTCCATTCTTTATCTTTAATTTTTTTTACCTCCTAATATTGATGAAAGTCTCATTATTTTTGATTGCCATTACATCGTGTGTGTTGTGTTTGAAATGTCAGTTTAATTTGAAAGTACCATGACATTTTGATTATTTCATGTCCTATATCAGTATTTCCTTTTAAATTTAAACCAATAACATGCCAAGGTGGATAAAATAAAGACTTTTAAACAGCACAATCTGTGAACAGTATTCCTAAAGACAATTAATAACAGATATAACATCAAACTTGGTATTATAAAACAATCATAAAAGTGGAGAATATAAAGATATGAAAGATGTAAAATATTCTGGATTAAAGCCATAAAAAAACCACTTAAAAACAAGTAATTGCCTTGACTGGGAATCTAAATATGAGGTTGCATATTCTATACCTTATTCCCCCCTAGCCACTAGTTTTACCACATTTTGCATGACTTGAATCCTATGTAATTGCTTATCTGAACGTCCCAGAATCACAAATTCATAAGAGATAAAATGGACCCTTGAATGACCATCTGCAAGAGCTGGGCAGACAAATCTTTCTTAAATTCACAAACACCATAAGAAGTGAATTCCTGTGTGTTTTCATAGTTAACTTGGAATTGATAGACATTCCTAACATCTTTATCATGGTTTCTGAGGGTTTCTTAATCCCAGTGATAGTTGGGTTGCTCCAAGGTAAGTCATGGGTTTGTCCCCTAAACCAGTGGTTCCCAACCCTGTCCTGGAGGTCCACCAGGCCAATCGGGATTTCAGGCTAGCGCTAATGAATATGCATGGAGCAGATTTGCATGCCTGTCACTTCCACTATATGCAAATTTCTCTCATGCATATTCATTAGGGCTAGCCTGAAAACCCGATTGGCCTGGTGGTCCTCTAGGACAGGGTTGGGAACCACTGCTCTAACCCATAAGATACAAGTATTTGTTTTGGCTGCATTTATTTTCAAACCCTTGTCCTACATCCTTTTGTATATCTTTACAACCGCTATTTCTGTTTCTTGACTTTAAAGTGGTGGTACTTGTTCAAGCTCCAGTGAAGTGTTGTAGCTAACATGTCGTGACATTTTTAGTCAGTTTGAACGATCTCATCCATTAAGTTAAGTTGTCGGTGGTTTCATCTATTTTTTCATTACATAGTTTGCTATTAGTTGAAATATGTTTTGAGTGTTCACTTTCATGCAATTTGTAATGTTTATTCCTGAGCTGCAAAAAAAATCATCCAGCCTTACTTATTTTTCTCATGGAACCCAACCATAGCTACTTCAGTTCTTGGCATCCACAATATTCTCGATTTTCCTAAGATATTGTCTTTGTAAGACCTGGCTTTCTAGTTAGCTACAAATTTTCTGATGGTTCATCTCGGTCCTGATTTTTTTCTCTCTGCAAACTTTGATTAACTTTGATTTTCTCGATGCTGATTTTAATGTAATCATTCAGTCCTCATTTTCTTTTATTGTCCATTTCTTTCAGTTTGTTGGATTTTCCAGTTGCTTCACAGCTGGCTACCCTGGTTGCTTAGTAGAGAATGAACGGGGACAAATTTTTCCCTGTCCCTGTGGGAACTCATTTTCCCGTCCCTGCAAGTTCTTATCATTGTCATATTGAGAGCTTTCTTGTCAGTCCTTGCTAATGCTGGTCATCATAGGAAGAGTTCAAATAATGCCTCTTTGGTCCCCAGGATCCCTTTGGCTGGTGGGCAGACACAGGATCCTCTTGCTACAGGCCTCTCTTCTTCACATGATCTGTTTGAACATGAAGGTCCCTGGGATGAAGGTTCTGGGCCCCTGAATGACATCAAACGAAAGAAAACAATTGTTCATTTTCTAAGGCACCTCTGCCTTACCACACGCAGGCCAGACAAATACCAAGTTAAAATTTACCCTCTTCCTTTCAAGCAGTTAAACTCAAGTATATTAGAACATGAGAATGACTTGTTAGATTTTTTACTGTGCTCCCAGCTTGCATTGCCTAGTTTATGTAAAGTAAATATATGAGAAAACTCAGAACTCTACAGTTGCTCAGAAAGTGACTTTTGAATACATGAGGTGGTCCTAGATATGTGATGGGAGTGACATTTGATTGTATTGTGTGTATGTGTTAAATTAAACATACATGATATGCAGTAAATCTGGCTAGATATACTAAAGATTGGTCAACGTTTGTACAGGATTTTAGAAACCAGAGAACTAAAAGCCCAGATTTATTTCTCTTCCTTCCACTAAAACTCCTTAGGATGTTGGGCAAGCCACTCAGCTAAGCACTTAAATAATTCTAGTACAGCTTACAATCTATCACCATTGTGTAGTACTGCTTAGGTCCAGTAACTCTATAAAAATAACCATTACATGTGAAAGTATTCTAATAATATTGTGAAAGATTTACTATTGCTTGTGCCCCGAAGCAGCAGGAACTTTCTAAAGCGGTTGTGTCTTTAGCCAGCAGTAGCTGGATGTGGATGGTTGATGCTTCTTGACTTACCTTTAAAATCCTAACACAATCAGAAATGTCCCAAGTACTACATATGAACTTCCAATATCCTTAACAACTCAAAGAAATGCACAAACTACTCCCTAAATACCTCTAATCTCCGGACAAACCATTTGTAATCCGCCTTGAACCGCAAGGTAATGGCGGAATAGAAATCCCTAATGTAATGTAATGCAGTCCTGTGCTGACTATAAGTGAGCTAGGAGTGCTCTAGTTCCCATCCTTACTGCTGCTGCTCAGCACCCTGAGGTTGTGAGTTCAATTCCCACTGCAGCTCCTTGGAACTCTGGGCAAGTCACTTAACACTTAATTGCCAGAAGTATCAAATCTCATCCCTTTTACCCTTTAATGGCACTCGCTGATATCCTTAGAGACTATCTGGCTAGTATTCATTGCCAGGAACAGTTCTTGGCCGGCTAAGTAGCTGACCATGAGCCCTATGCATATGAGAGATTTGCATGCATGCATGCCACCAGTCTTTGAGGATTGGAAATGAATACCATTTGTGATAGCTGATCTATCCCAGTAGCAACGAGAGAAAGTTTTAGATAAAATGCAAGCATGTCACCTGGCAGAAAATATTTTAATTTTAGAGAATTGATTCTGTTCAGTAGGAGAAATTACCAGAAAGTGATTCAGGAATATCTGCAGTACAAAACTGTGAAAAATGATTCTGTATTTTTCTTCCAAGTGGCTCCGGAAGCAGCATCAGATGAGACTTACCCTCTTAAAGCTTCTTTTGTAAACTTCGAGTGCTTCTAGATGAAGCTGCCTGTACTTATGAATGTAATGGTGAGTAATGTTGTGGAAAGGTGCAAACTGCTTCACAACGCTTCTCTCTCCTGCATTCATGGCAGGAGCTATCAATAATACCGAGCTCTGCTTTTTAGAGGCAGACTTAAATCCTCATTTTTGGTGATTACCAGGTATTCAGCTGAAACCTTAAAGGCCCATATTGGCTAATGTTTGAGCATAGAAAACATTTACAGATATTCACAAGCTTTTCTGCATTGCTCAACAACAGATAAGGCAGTGGAAGAAAAGTCACATTTATAACCTGAATCCAGGTTTGATATAAATGGAGATTGTTCCCCCCCCCAAAAAAAAAAAAATCAATTCTGAATGTTTAAAACATGTGCTTTGCCGCTGCACAAGGTACCAATATTGCAATAGAGTGCAGACTTTTCTCTGGTGGAAAAGATCACTGAAATCTGATGCCCATAAAAGGCAAACGGGATGCTAGGAATTCTTAGGAAAGGAATGGTAAATAAGAGCAAGAATCTTACAATAATGGCTCTGTATCTCTCCATGGTGCATCCTAAGTACTGGACACCGACTGTCTCAAAAAAGATACAGCGGAAGATTCAAAGAAGAGCAACCAAGAAGATAAAGGGGATGAGGAAAGACTAAAGAACTTAGAGCTTTTCAGCTTGGAAAGAGACGGCTGGGGGGGGGAGAGGTATGATTGAGGTCTATAAAATTCTGAGTGCTGTAGAACAGATAAAAGTGAATAGGGAAACGACTAGATTTTTTTACACTCTCTCAGAAAGTACAAAGACCAGGTGATGCTCTGGGAATTACATTACTTTTAAAAGAACTAGGAGGAAATATTTTTTTCACTCAAAGAATAGTTAAGCTCTGCAACTCATTGCTAGAGGTTTAGTAACAGCAGTTAATGTCGCTAGGTTTAAAAATAAGTTGCTAGCCTGCTATTACGACAGACATGGGGGAAACCACTGCATGCCCTGGGATCAGTGGCATGGACTGTTGCTTCTATTTGGGTTTCTGCCAGGTACTTATGACAGATGAGAGAGAGGAGACATGATCGAGACGTTTAAGTATATTACTGGCCGTATCGCGATGGAAGAAGAGATTCTCTTTCTCAAAGGACCCTCAGCCACAAGAGGGCATCCGCTCAAACTCAGGGGCGGGAAATTTCATGGCGACACCAGGAAATATTTCTTCACCGAGAGAGTGGTTGATCCTTGGAACGAGCTCCCGGTGCAGGTGATCGAGGCAAACAGCGTGCAAGAATTTAAGAGCAAATGGGATGCCCATGTGGGATCCCTTAGAGCAGGGGTGCCCACACTTTTTGGGCTTGCGAGCTACTTTTAAAATGACCAAGTCAAAATGATCTACAAACAATAAAATTTTAAAAAAACACAACGCACACTGTACGCATAGAAAATGTTAATTATCATTCCTATTCCAGAGTTTTTCAAAGAGGTCAAAGCAGATGACTATGCTCTATCACCTCAGTAACAACCATACAAAAATAGACAAATATACCCCCCTCCCTTTTTACTAAACCACGATAGCATTTTTTAGAGCGCAGGGAGCTGCGCTGAATGCCCAGCGCTGCTCTCGACGCTCATAGGCTCCCTGCGCTAAAAAAACTATTGCGATTTAGTAAAAGGGGACTTTAGTGTAAAATATAGACAGCAGATATAAATTCAGACACATTTTGATCACTAAATTGAAAATAAAATCATTTTTCCTACCTTGTCTGGTGATTTCATGAGTCTCTGGTTGCACTTTCTTCTTCTGACTGTGCATACAATCTTTCTTCCCTTCTTTTAGCCTGTATGCTTCCTCTCCTCCAGACCTCATTCCTTCCCCCAACTTTTCCTTCCTCTTCCCTGCCCTTTCTTTCTCTCTGCCTCCCTTTCTTTTTTTTCTGTTTCTCTTCTTTCCTTCTGTCTCCCTGCCTGCCCTTTTTCTTTCTTTCTCCCTGCCCTCCCCCAAGCCACTGCCATCGGGGACCAGGACCCAAACCGCCACCAATAACAGGCCCGAAAGCCGACCCCGCTCCAAGCTGTCCCTGCTTCGGCCGACCAGCATTCCTCTCCCCGACGTCAATTCTGCCGTCGGGGAGAGGAAGGCTGATTGGCCCAAGATCACGATCGACCTATTGGGGGAAATGCTGCCGGGTCCTGCCTTCGCGGAAACAGAAAGTAGGCAGGACCCGGCAGCAAGAAGAGCAAATGCTTCACTAACCTGTCTCCCGCCTTAGCCCATAGCGAACGCTTGCTTCAGGGCTCTCAACATGTGCGTGCCGGCTTCCCTTCTCCCCCCTCCCCCCCAGACATAACTTCCGGTTTCGGAGGGAAGAGAAGGGAAGCCGGCACGCACACGTTAGAGCCACGGAGCATAAGTTCGCTACGGGCTGAAATCTCCAAGCCGTTTTTTTTTTTTAATGTTCAGCAGCAGATGACAGCTGGGCGGACCGCCCAGCTAAAAGGCCCAAGGGAGAACACTGGAGAGGAAGGCTGATCGGCCCGGTAGATCAGGACGGCAACACGAGTCTATCACGGAGCCTGGGATGGGCTCCACGATCGACTCGCGTTGCCTTCCTGAGCTACTGGTCGATCGCGATCGACGTGTTGGGCACCCCTGCCTTAGAGGGTTAAGCCAAGGGAACCTGTCACCAGAAGTGGGATCCCTAGGATAGTAGACTTGGGGGTGGGTCAGTAGAGTGGGCAGACCTGATGGGCTATGGCCCTTATCTGCCGTCATCTTCTATGTTTCTATGATGCACAAAACTGATGCCCTGCTCCTGTCTGGGATGCACTGAGCAGGGTGCCACAATTTTGATGAGGTGGGCACCCATCCCTCCTGCCACTTCAGAAAAGGTACAGGAGGAAACTGCTAAGTTTGTGTCTAGGTCAGCCCACTCACCCACCATCGGGGGGGGGGGGGGAGGGGGAGCAAGGAAGGCTGTCGAGCTGGGCACCTGGCTTGGATGCTTTGACAGGAATCCACTGGGCCCCCAAGGACTTTTTAAACAAGGAGAGGTCAAGAAGGGCTATTTATTAAGCTTCGGCAGGGGGGAGTCAGGAGGGATTTTTTTATTTGGGATGGGGGACCTCTGGGGATTTTTACGTTTCAGGCTCATGGGATTCCCTGACTCAGACCTGCCAGAAACGTTTGCACACTAAAAGCTGTGCATTACACGCAGTGCTCATTTTCATACTAATGAGCTCTTTGTAATGTGGCTGCTATTGCTAAAAGCCACCAAGAACCCTTTTGTGCAAGCTGGCTACAACTGGGCATCTGCCCCCTGAATTGGCCACCGTTGGAGGTAGACCATTGGTTTGACCCATTATGGCTATTGCTATGTTCTTATGAGGCTTGTTTTATTGAGGAGGCCAAAAAAAGTGCTGTTCAGAGCTGGACATTGCTGGACCCTGGATACTGGTATTCTGGTAGTGAGCCAGCTTGAAAAGGCCTTTCAAAGTAACTCCCCCCTCCCCTCAGCTCCTGGATTTATGAGTTGGCTTGCGAGGAGGATTATTTGTTGCAAATTGTTCTTTGACAAGAGCAGCTTTGTACTGAAACACCGCGTTCCTTAATGCATCTTCTGTTTCCCACGGCAGTGACTCCATCATTTTCAGGCTCGCCTGCACAGTTAGAAGCGCTTCAGAGAACGTTTAAATATTTAAACCCCTTGCAGATGAGGCGTGTTAATAAATGCCATTGTTTTATACATTCGCATATAGCAATAGTAAACTGTGTTAAGTTAATTGATCTTACCTAAAACTCATGCATCCAAGTCAAGGGGATCCTGCAGCAAACTGAGCATGAACATAAAAAGAATGGGGGGTGTGGGGAGGCGGCACAAGCTTCTGATTAGGGTAAGGGCATGAACATCCTGCTTCTTGCCTTGAATGTTGAGGAACTGGGGGCTGGAAGGCTTTAGTTTTGCCTACAAAGCTGATCCTGCCCTCTTTGCATTAGGAAAACAGTTTTCAAAAGCATCCTAGACTGTGAATGCAATGCACTGGGCAGTGGAGAGAATCGCAATTGATTGACCTGTGGCCAAACTAGGATTTGGCAGCTCTCCAGCTGGCCCTGAACGCACTGACTGGGGATTTGATGCTGCTGAGGGGGTTTTGCTCATTTAAATTAAAATTACATTGCCATCTCCTCAGAAGCCCATAAATGAGCCTTATTTTTATGCTGCTGAGTGATGGGAAATGCTCTTCCACAACTCAGCACAAATCAGACAGGTAGAGCTCTTTGCCAGGAAGTCTGAGATGCTTCAGCTCTTCGCTTGGTGCCATCCTCCCTAAGAAGCAATGCAGGAGCATTGCAGTCAAGGCACAAACCCCCAAATGTGGAGCTGCTGTCTCCCTCCTGGTGTGTCTGTGTTTGCTGCAGTGCTGAGTCTGACTTGGGGCTTCCTGCTAGAGTTGACCGACATCTCTGATTATACAGCTAAGAGAATTTGCTGGATGCAGCTCTGTCTTAGCGTGCAGCGTCAGCTGCAGTGCAGCTTCTCTGGGTTGTCTTGGCTATATATCCTGCATATATTGAACCCCCCTTTTCTGCTGACGTTGTAGTTTTGCGCTGCAGTGAGGTACTCGGTAACATTCTGTCCATATTCTACCCAGGGCAGCTTTGACTATATTTGAGTTGCTTGTAGTTTTAGGTTTACATTTTTAACTTTGTTAGAGGCAGCAGTTTTGTATAAATGCAAAAGCTCATCACTCCTTGAGAATTTTAGGAAAGCATTCATTCCAGAACAGATTGTTTCCTTATAAATTAATCTCTTTCTCTCACAGAGTTAGCTCCACATTTTGGACTTTCCCAGAGACCCTTATTCTGCAAGGAGAATACGATAGCCCTCTGCATCAAACCCATTTTCTTAGATGTTAAATAGCATTAAAAGGTGAAGTGCTGGAGTCACTGAGGAACTTTAGACTTTCCTGGTGTCTTTTGCATGTAACAGTTTTGGCTTGGAACTCAGCCTAGCCTTTGGGAGCACTTTGGTTTCAAGTTTATTTAAAATTTCTTATACTGCCTAATCGGCCTTCTAGGCGGTGTACAAATTCGTAAAAGCATACATTGGTTAAAATATAGATTTAAGATGACAGGGCATCTCTGGGGACGACAATAACATTCAAAGACATAAAATCATGACAAACGGGGACAAAAGGTAAATAGGCGAGAACTACAATTTTCATGGTAAAAGATAACGTTTAAGGGAAAAATAATAGGAGGGGAACTAAGGGTAAAATCATTCTAGGTTGCCCTTAAAAGGGCAGTTAGATCTCAAAGACGTCAAGAAATAGAAATGTCTTTAGCTTTGTCTTGAAATGGTTAAGAATTGATTCTTCGTGTAAGTAAGTTGGGATACTATTCCAAAGAGAAGGAGCAGTCACGGAAAAAATGGAAGACCTCATTGTGTTTATGTACTTTAATGACGGGATAGAAACAAGATTTTTGGCTGATGATCGAAGAGTCTTAGATGGGATATATGGGATAAGAAGATTATTAATGAATTCTGGTTGGTTATTTTGTCAGGTTTTGAATTTTAACAAAAGGATTTTATAAGTGATTCTGTGTTCTGGTAACCAGTGAGCGTTATGTAAAAGAGGAGTAATGTGATCATATTTTTTTGCATTAAATATAATTTTTGCTGCAGTATTATCCCAGGACAAGCAGGCAGCATATTCTTAACGCATGGGTGACGTCACCGACGGAGCCCCGGTACGGACCTTTTTAACTAGAAAGTTCTAGTTGGCCGCACCGCGCATGCGCGAGTGCCTTCCCGCCCGACGGAGGAGAGCGTGGTCCCCAGTTTCTTCGTTTCCGCGGAGCGAAGAAGACGCATGTGTTTTCAACGGCCGTTGAAAAACTAATTTTTGCCTTCCCGCTCGCGTATTTCTTCACTTTTTTTCCTTTTTTCTTATTGGATTCCCTTTATTTTTGTTTTCAAAAAAAAAACTCGTCAAGTTTTCTTTATTTTTTCAGGCCGGCACCGGCGGGGCCTGTTGCCACCATACAGGCCTCCGGGTTCGATTTTGCGGAGGCCGTGTTTCCATTCATGCCCCCTCAACCGGGTTTTAAGAAGTGCCAGCGGTGTGCACGCCCGATCTCCCTCACCGACCCACACAATTGGTGCCTCCAGTGCTTGGGTCCAGAGCATCGGGCTGACACCTGCACCCGCTGTGCTACGCTTAAAAAGCGTACTTTGAAAAATCAGCAGATCCAACAAAATATTTTGTTTGGTACCGGATCTGCCATGGAACCGGCTGCGACGTCGACGGCACCACAAAAGTCGGCACCGACGACATCGACACCACCGGACCCTTCCTCGGGGTCGTTGGGCCCAGGTAAGCCAGCTAAGAAGCCTCCCACTTCCCTTGAGCGCCCTCCTGCCATGGTTGCGACACCGGCCCTCCCGGCACCGCACCGGCCCCGCAAACGCTCCGCTCCGATCTCGGTGAGTGCCTCATCATCGGCCTCCTCATCGCCGGAGCGTAGAGCGGCACCTATGGTACCGAAGAAGAAAAAAGCGGTACCGGTGCCTCCCCTGGACGACCGCATCGTGGCCATACTCCAAACACAGTTACAGGAGCAGCTGCAACAACAGCTCCAACAACTGTTGCCGGCGTTGCTGGCACCGCACCTTCCGGTACGGGACCGGTCCGAGCCTCACACTGTCCCATTGGTGTCGACCCCCTCGGTACCAATTAATACTTCCATGCCGGTGCTCTTGGCAGAAACACCTGCAGTACATACCCGTGATGCTGCCGACCCTGTCCGGTCCCAGGAACGACATCGGTCTTCCTCACCCGATACAGCCTCGGTGCGCTCAGGCAAATCTCCTTCAAAGACCTGCCATGCCGAGCCCTCCACACCGATGTCCAAACGTACGCACCCCGACGTTAGGGACCCAGATTTGTGGGAAGACTCCCCTCACGGTACCGAGGAGGACGCTTCGTCAACTGACGAAGAACCCTCCATGACCGACACCGTCTCCAAACCAGAGCAATCCTCTTTCTCCAAATTCCTTAGGGAGATGTCAGCAGCTCTTTCCATTCTCTTAGAGTCCGACTCTAAAAAGTCTCAGGCTTTTCTCGATGCCCTAGACTTTGAGCAACCTCCCAAAGAATTTCTGAAGTTGCCCGTCCACGACATCTTACGGGAAACTTTCTATAAAAACTGGGAAGCTCCCCTCACGGTTCCTGGAGCCCCTCGTAAATTGGATAGCTTGTACCGGGTTATTCCAATCCCAGGATTTGATAAGCCTCAATTGCCCCACGAGTCCCTCCTGGTGGAATCTACTTTGAAAAAATCTCAGGGTTCCAGTGTATATGCCTCCACCCCTCCTGGCAGAGAGGGAAAAACCATGGATAAATTTGGTAAGCGCCTTTTCCAAAATGCCATGTTAGCCAATAGAGCCAACAACTACACCTTCCACTTCTCCTTCTACATGAAGCATCTGGTGCAACAGCTCTCCTCCTTACAGAAATACCTTCCTGAACGTAAGGTTCCTCTTTTCCAGCAACATATTTCCAGCCTCCTCCAACTCAGGAAATTCATGGTTCGCTCCATCTACGACTCATTTGAGCTGACCTCTCGTGCATCTGCCATGGCGGTGGCCATGCGACGTTTGGCATGGCTGAGAGTCTCTGACCTGGACATTAACCACCAGGACCGCCTGGCTAACGCACCTTGTCTGGGTGATGAACTCTTCGGAGAATCCCTGGACTCAACAACCCAGAAACTCTCAGCACATGAGACCAGGTGGGACACTCTGATTAAACCTAAAAAGAAGACTCCACCTGCTCGTACCTACAGACAGCAGTCTTCCTACCAGCGCAGGTTCTCGACCAGACCTCTCAACCCGCCTCAACAGCAGCCTCGCCGACCTCGTCAACAGCATCAATCTCAGGCTCGCTCACAGTCTCACCAACCTGCCAAGCCTCTCCCTCCGTCAAAACCATCTCAGCCCTTTTGACTTTTTCCTCCAGGGCATAGCCAGTCTCCCATCATCATTGCCTCTTCCTCAGCCTATCGGAGGTCGCCTCCAAATCTTCCTCAGCCGTTGGGAGATCATCACATCAGACCAATGAGTCCTCAACATCATTCGCCACGGCTACTCTCTCAACTTCCAGACTCTTCCACCAGACAATCCTCCCGTAGAGTCTGCTTCTCACTCCTCCCAAACCCCCTTCCTCCTGAGGGAGGTCCAATCCCTCCTTCTTCTCAATGCCATCGAAGAGGTGCCTCCGGCCCAAAGGGGTCAGGGATTCTACTCCCGCTACTTCCTGGTTCCCAAGAAGACAGGAGACCTTCGTCCCATCCTCGATCTCAGGGACCTCAACAAGTGTCTGGTCAAGGAGAAGTTCAGAATGCTCTCCCTTGCCACGCTTTACCCTCTTCTCTCTCAACACGACTGGCTATGTTCCCTGGACCTCAAAGAGGCCTACACTCACATCCCAATCAATCCGACTTCACGTCGCTACCTACGGTTTCAGATACAGCACCGTCACTATCAGTACAAAGTGCTACCTTTTGGCCTCGCTTCATCGCCCAGGGTGTTCACCAAGTGCCTTATTGTGGTGGCGGCCTTCCTCAGGTCTCACAACCTCCAGGTGTTCCCCTACTTGGACGATTGGTTGGTGAAAGCACCTACGTCTCCACTTGTGCTACAAGCCACTCATCACACCATCTCTCTCCTCCATCTCCTGGGGTTCGAGATCAACTACCCCAAGTCGCATCTGCTTCCTACACAGTGACTTCAGTTCATTGGAGCAGTTCTCGACACCACACTAATGAGGGCGTTTCTCCCCTCCGATCGTCAACGGACCCTGCTCCACCTCTGTCGTCAGGTGCTCCTTCATCACTCCATTCCTGCCCGACAGATGATGGTCCTCCTGGGCCACATGGCCTCGACGGTCCATGTGCTTCCTCTGGCGCGACTCCACCTCAGGACACCTCAATGGACTCTTGCCAACCAATGGTCACAGACCACGGATCTTCTTTCTCATCCCATCTCTGTGACATCGTCTCTTCAGCAATCTCTTCAATGGTGGTTGAACTCCTCAAATCTTTCCAGGGGTCTACTCTTTCATCTACCCCCTCACTCCATGATCGTAACCACGGATGCCTCCCCCTATGCGTGGGGAGCTCACCTGGGAGATCTACGCACCCAGGGACTCTGGACCCCTCAGGAGCGTCAACATCACATCAATTTCCTGGAACTCAGAGCCATGTTCCATGCTCTCAAGGCCTTCCAGCACCTTCTCTGCCCTCAGGTTCTTCTCCTGTGCACAGACAATCAAGTCGCCATGTACTACATAAACAAGCAAGGCGGCACCGGATCTCGCCTCCTTTGTCAGGAGGCTCTCCGCATCTGGACCTGGGCCACGGCCCGCAATCTCTTCCTCAAGGCTGTCTATATCCAGGGCGAAAAGAACTCCCTGGCCGACAATCTCAGCCGCATCCTTCAACCTCACGAGTGGACTCTGGACCCTTCAACACTCCACTCCATCTTTGCTCGCTGGGGCACTCCGCAGGTGGACCTCTTTGCAGCACCTCACAACCATCAGCTGCCCCAGTTCTGTTCCAGACTCTTCTCTCCTCATCGTCTGACCCCAGATGCATTCCTGCTCGACTGGACGGATCAGTTCCTCTATGCTTTTCCTCCACTACCTCTGATGTTGCGGACGTTATCCAAACTCCGCAGGGACAGGGCCACCATGATTCTCATTGCTCCTCAGTGGCCTCGCCAACACTGGTTCTCCCTCCTGCTTCAGCTCAGCTCCAGGGAGCCCATTCCTCTTCCTGTGTTTCCTACTCTACTTACGCAGCAACGTCAGTCTCTACTGCATCCCAATCTGTCTTCGCTCCACCTGACAGCTTGGTTTCTCTCGGGCTGACCTCTCCAGAGAATCTGTCTCAGCCTGTCCATCGCATTTTGGATGCCTCCAGGAAACCGGCCACCCTCCAATGTTACCATCAGAAGTGGACCAGGTTCTCCTCTTGGTGTCTACTGCATCATCACGATCCCACCTCATTAGCGGTGGAAACTGTACTGGACTATTTGCTCTCTCTGTCCGATGCTGGCCTCAAGTCTACCTCAATCAGAGTCCACCTCAGTGCCATCACTGCGTTTCATGAGCCTATCCTCGGAAAACCTCTCACGGCTCATCCACTGGTTTCCCGGTTCATGAGAGGCCTCTTCAATGTCAAACCGCCTCTGAAGTCTCCTCCTGTCGTCTGGGACCTGAATGTGGTTTTATCAGCCCTCGTGAAACCCCCTTTTGAGCCTCTTGCCACAACTTCGCTCAAACTTCTAACCTGGAAGGTGCTTTTCCTCATTGCCATCACCTCTGCCAGGAGGGTTAGTGAGATGCATGCACTGGTCGCCGATCCACCGTTCACTGTTTTTCACCATGACAAGGTGGTTCTGCGTACCCATCCTAAATTCCTTCCCAAGGTGGTCTCGGCTTTTCACCTCAACCAGTCCATTGTGTTGCATGTCTTTTTCCCTAAACCCCATTCTCATCCTGGGGAACAGGCGTTGCACATGCTGGATTGTAAGCGTGCCCTTGTATACTACCTTGACCGTACCAGGGCTCACCGCTCGTCCCCTCAGCTCTTTCTGACCTTCGATCCTAACCGTCTAGGTCGTCCTGTCTCTAAACGGACGCTTTCCAACTGGCTTGCTGCCTGTATCGCGTTCTGTTATGCTCGGGCCGGTCTCTCACTGGAAGGTGCTGTCACAGCCCACAGGGTCAGAGCTATGGCTGCTTCTGTGGCTTTCCTCCGTTCCACGCCCATCGAGGAAATCTGCAAGGCTGCCACTTGGTCCTCAGTTCACACGTTCACTACTCACTACTGTCTGGATGCCTTCTGGAAAATGCTTGAGTACCTGATTGTAAAACCGCTTAGATAACCTTGATAGGCGGTATATAAAATCCTAATAATAATAATAAATAATAATAAATTCTCCAGACGGGATGGACACTTCGGCCAATCTGTGTTACAAAATTTATTTTCCTAATGGCCAACCATCCCTCCTCCCTCTCTGTTAGCTTGGAGGTCACCCATGCGTTAAGAATATGCTGCCTGCTTGTCCTGGGATAAAGCACAGTTACTTACCGTAACAGGTGTTGTCCAGGGACAGCAGGCAGATATTCTTACGTCCCACCCTCCTCCCCGGGTTGGCTTCTTAGCTGGCTTATCTTAACTGGGGACCACGCTCTCCTCCGTCGGGCGGGAAGGCACTCGCGCATGCGCGGTGCGGCCAACTAGAACTTTCTAGTTAAAAAGGTCCGTACCGGGGCTCCGTCGGTGACGTCACCCATGCGTTAAGAATATCTGCCTGCTGTCCCTGGATAACACCTGTTATGGTAAGTAACTGTGCTTTCTGTACTATCTGGAGTCTCAAGAAGTTCATAATGTAATGTTAATCAGGCTTTCTATTCTGCCTTCACCTAGTCAGTTCAAGGTTGGATTATATTACAAGAGGTTGGGTCAGTTACCCAGGAAGTTACAGTTTAGTTTGACACAGACATATAGTGCTACATATATGTCTATTGCTCATATTTGAATACATCAGCTTGATTTTCAGACCAAGGGAAAGCACCCTCCAGGGCTTCAAGACAAGGTTAGTCAAGTTCCTGCTAAAGCAGAACATACGCAGGTAAGGCTAGACTCAAATAGGGCACTGGTGTTTGACCTAAGGGCCGCCGCTTGAGCAGACTGCTGGGCGTGATGGACAACTGGTCTGACCCAGCAGCGGCAATTCTTATGGAGATCTCAACTGGAAAGGGCAGGGGAGGTGCTTCTGCAAACTGGGCTGAGAACCGATTGCTTCAAATAACCAGAAATCCTTTTCTTTGGTTTTGGTTTCAGTTTCAGTTCTGACCTCTCTGTATAATGGGAATTCTCTGCTCTCTGACAGTATTATCTGTATGAGTCTTAGTATCTCAGAGAGAGTTCTGATACCTACACCCATAGAATGACATAAAGAAAAGTCTATATCCTTGTGATCAGTGCATGTCAAGGCAGCACCCCACCTGCTATACTATTGCTGCTATCCGTTCAGTCATGTCTGACCCTGGGATACTCTAAGCCAGTCCTCACCATGCTTCCCTGTTTTCCTTGGCTTTTTTCAATTGCTTGATGTTCATTCCCACGTCATTCTTGATGGTTTCCAAAATAGGTCAGTTTTTTGTCTGGTAATCTTGCCTTCCAAGGACAACTTTTGAATTTATATGATCAAGAACATCTTTGTTGGTGATCCCAACTGTCCATAGGATTCGTAGAAGTCTTCTCCAGCATCAAAGGTCAAAGGCATCAATCTTTCTTCTATCTGTTTTCGTGAGTGTTCATGTCTTGCAGCCATATATCGCTATTGGGAACACAATGGCAGTGATCAGTCTTTGCTTGATGGTGACCGAGATGTCCTTGCGCTTACATATTTGGTCCATGCTCACCATAGCTGCATGACCTAGTGCTAATTGATGCTTGATCTCTGCTGTCAAACCGCCACTGTGATCAATGAGGGACCCAAGGAAAATGAAGCTGTCAACCACTTCTATTTCTTCATTGTTGATCTTGATGTGGACTTTCTTGTTGGTGGTAGTCATGATTTTGGTTTTCTTGATGTTCAAGTAAAGTCCCATCTTCTCACTTTCTTCTTTCAGCTTCAGGATCAACTTCTTAGGTCCTTCTCACTCTCTGCCAGCAGGGTATCTTCATCTGCATATCTCAGATTTTTGACAGTTCTTCAGCCTATTTTCACCTCAACACTTGAATCATCCAAGTCCAGCTTCCTCATGATTGCTTCTGCATAGAGGTTGAAAAGAAAAGGAAAGGGGATGCATCCTTGTCTTGCACACTTTTTGATCTTGAACCATTCTGTCTCTCCAGATATATGCAAATAATGAACTAACTTTAGGACTGAGGACAGGTAAGCCTTTATCTTTATTGCAAATTTATGTACCACTTAAATGACTAGAAAACCAATTAAAAACAGTGTACAATGAAATTTCAAGTTTATTTAGGCTTGATATACCGCTTTAATTACCAAAGCAGTTTTACATTGTACAAAATGTAAAATATAAGTAAAAATGAAATACACTAGAAGATATTACTGACAAGACATGCTACAAAAGGGAAATGGGTGGGATACAATACTTATAAAAGGTGTCATAGATAATACAAAATTAAATCTAATTCAATGGTGAAAGTAAACATCTGTAGTGGGGAGCAGTACATATATCGGTGTCGCATATAATAACATTACTTCCTCATGATGTCTCTCAGCTGAAGTGGTCTGAGAACAGGATTGTCTTCAGTTTTGTCTTGAATTTGCCAGTGCCATTTCTGATCTTGGTTCTCTTGGTAGAGCATTAAACCACATGGGAACCATCACTGAGAACATTCTGATGCTGAGACCCTCTTTTCTAACAAGAGCTCTTGACTGGAATGCAGGGAACTCGATGGTACATGTTTAATCTGGTGTTGTGGTTCAGATAGGTGCAAGACATTGAATGTCAGTAACAGGATCTTGAATTTCATTCTGCTCTCGATTGGTAGCCAGTGTAGCATTTTCAATAACGGGGTGCCATGTTCTGCTGTAATTTTCCCAGCAGAAATCTTGCTGCTGTATTTTGCAGTATTTGGATTTGTCTGATCATGTACTTCGATACTTGGCAGCAAGAGAGCATTGCAGTAGTCAGCACTAGTGCTGCTCGATTTAGGAACAAAAATTTTGATTCGATTCAGCCTATTGAATTGGTTTTTCGATTCGATTTTCCTGCCCAATTGGGTGTGGGTTTTTTTGTTTTGTTTTGTTTTGTTTTTCAAACATCCTCGTGGGTTTATTTTATAGCCTCTTCACCCCCTTTGCCTTCTCCTAACCACACTGGTGCTGTGGTGTAAACAAAATAAACAAACAAAAAAGACTTTTCCTCTTTCTGTTAAATCCTAGCTCATGTTTGCAGTCTAACACCAGCTCTGGCAGGATACACGTTTCAAATCTGACATATTGTAATCACAAAACAGAAAATAAAATTAGTTTTCTACCTTTTGTTGTCTGGTCATTATTCAAATTTTGTTAGTCTCAGGCTCTGGTTGTCTTCTGATAACTTGCTTGCCAGTGTCTCCTTCTTTCTCCCATCCATCTGCCATCTCTGTCCTCCCCTTCTGTTTCCCTTCCTTCCCCCGTAGGTCTGGCATCTTTCCTTTTTTTCGTCTCCCTCCACAGATCCACCTTTTCTCAACTACCCTTTCATCCAGCATCTCTCCCTCCTACCCCACCACCACAGGGTCCACCATCTCTCCCTTTCTTTTTCCAACTACTATCCAGTATCTCTAACCCCCCTCCACACCATCCCTTGTGTCCAACTTCTCTCCCTTTCTGTTCCTTCCCTCCCTAAATCCCATTGTCCATCATCTCTCTCCCTCTCCTCTATTTTCAGACCCATTTCTTCCTCCCCAAGGTCCGGCATATGCATATCTCTTTGAACCCCCCCCCTTCCCTCCCTCCATGTACTTCTACACCAGGGCCCCCTCCCCTGAAGGCCTATCCCACCCCTGAAGGCCTATCCCACCCCTGAAGGCCTGCCTGACCCCCTTGAAGGCCTATCTTCCCCCTTGAAGGCCTGTCTTCCCCCTTAAAAGCCTGCATCCCACCCCTGAAAGCCTGCCTGCCTGTCCCCCCTGAAGGCCTGTCCCACCCCCCACCCCAAAGGACTGCTCACTCCCCCCCAGAAGGCCTGTGTGTTCCCCCTGGCCTCCCACTGGGGTCCAGCTTCCCTCCTGGCCTTCCTGCACTGTTTACCTTCGAGGAACAGCCTGCAAACAAGATCGCGGTGCTAGCGATCTTTGTACTGCTTCGGAGCTGTTTCCTCCGTTGCGGTCCCGCCCCTCCTCTGACATCAGAGGAGGGGCAGGACCACAATGTCGGAAACAGGGGGGAAGCCGACAGCAGCACTGACCCTCCCTCCTCGTCCTCTAAAGCAGGTGCGGCAGCGGCCGGCCAGCAAGAGCAGCGCTGCTGCTCCTGCTTTAGGGGGGTGAGGGAGGAGGGTCAGGCGAATCGGGAAGCCGATTTTTTTTTTTTTTTAAACCGATTCAAATTGGTGAACCGATGTGAATCGGGCAGTACTAGTCAGCACAAGCGAAACAACTACATTAGACATTGCCTGAGAGGAAACTTATTGTTTCAGACCTCTAATCCAATACAATTTTTCATATGCATTTTTAACAGTGCGCTGCACGTGTAAAGCCTGGAGCCTTCCACAGAGGCTGTACTTTAGGAAATTTGGAAGTATAAATATAAATATTGTACAGTATAAATATTGAGGTGAGGATTAGTGTGAATCTAAAAGACTGAGGTCCTTCCCTGTAATACATGTGGATGTGAGGCTCAATCCTGTTCTGGTATGTGCAAAACTGACTCATCTGGCAACATTACTCCAAGACAACTAAGAAAGGGTGATCATTGCTGATGCTTGCATCCAAGACTGGATGTGACCTCAGAATTAGCCCTAGTTTTTGGTGTTCTTGTTTTGTGTTTCTGTAATGGTCATCTTAAAACGATTGTATTTAGCTGGCAGGAATATTTTACTTATCCAAAAGTACAGAAATGCTCTGACCTTCAAAGCATAAGTGAAAATTATATATATCTTTCAGCAGTAACACAGGACAGATTGGTTTGTGTTCAGTGACACATGTATTATTATATTTTCCATACAGAAAACCAAGCTGCTGAAATACGGATTTAGTGTCTTTTAATTATATTTAGACAAAAGATCATTTATTTCTGTAACAGGTTTAAAACTTGTTAATGGGAGAACGCCTACATTTGTGAATTCAAGTTGTGTGAATGAAAACTTAAGGAGGGAACTAAAACCATTCAAATAATTGTTTTTAAAGTAATCTTGCAGTACAGACCCAGGGAATGTATAAACTAAAATGTATTGAGAGATGTTTTAGACAAAGCACCTTTTAAACAGATAACACGATCATGTCAGAAGGCCAAGTCGGTTCCCCCTCCCAAGAAACCCAGCAAAGCATGTCTTAGTATAGTGTTGAGTCCTTGATTCTGCCTTAGGTTACTCTACGCTGCACTCAGGACTGAGGCACCCAAGAAACCTCCTCCTCAAAGGCTTTGGCCCCGATTCACTAAAGTCAATGATCGTTAGCGACGATCGCTGCTAACCGACCCGATTCACAAAATGGCCCACTGTGTGTTTTTCTCCTCGATTGCCCATTTTCCGATCTGGTCATGCAAATTAGTAAAACCCCATGCAAAATAACCAAGCGATTGATTCACTTACATTTGCTTGGCTATTTTGCATCGGGTTTTACAATCCTAAAACCCAACTGCTGTAGACCTGTTGGTAACTGTGTTACCAAAAGGTCTGCTTGGTTGTTTTTTGTTTTTCTTTTTTTTGGGGGGGGGGTGTTCAGTTTTTGTTTTATGGCACAGATATTTTGCATGTATTACACAAATATCTGCCCAATAAAAAAATGAGAAAAAAAAAGCCTCCCTCCCCGAACCTAAAAAAATGGCAGGAGGGATGCCCGCTTCCTCCTGCCACTAAACGCTCCCCCCGCCCCACAAATATGGCAGAAGGGATGCCTACTCCCTCCTGCCACCGCAGTGCCCCCGCCCCGGTGTCCATACCTCTTCTATTGGGAGCAGGAGGAATCGCAAACACCTCTTGCTTCTCTGCCCGGCCTGCTACACCACTGGGCCTTAGGCCCCTCCCCGGTGCATTATATGATGCACGAGGAGGGTGATTGGCTCAGATGCCTCATGCTCCTATGGGCATCTTAGTATTTAGTGCACCTTAATAAAACGACCCCTTGGTCTTAGTAGAAGTATAGAGTTACAGCTTTTCCAACCCCACTCCAGCTCTGTGTTGTAAACTGTAAACAAAATAAATCAAGACTTTTCCTTTCTCTTTTAGGTTCTAGTTCACGCTAGCTGTCTCTGATAGGATACACATTTCAAATCTGACACATTGTAATCATAAAATAGAAAATAACGTTGTCCGTAGCTCCCCTTCCTGCTTTCCGTCTGCCATGTTCCAACTGGAGGGAAACAGGAAGTTGTGTCATTGGAGACAGACCACAGACATTGCTGAATCACTGCCGAGGCCGTCAGATTTTTCAGCAGCAACATCGGACTAGCGCGGGAGGGAAGAACATGTTGGGCTGTGAGAAGGGGAAGTTCCAGGAGTACTGCTGCGGGCTACATAAAACAGCCAGGCAGGCCTTGTGTTTGATACATATGGCCTAGACGAAACTTATATGATGTAAGATGATGTAAAGACAGGTATAAGTGCTCAAAAGGTATCCAAAGTGACCAAATAACCACTGCAGGACAAAGGGCTAGATTCACTAAGCACACCGATCATGAACCGATCGGTTTGCGCTCACTTTCCGACTATGGCTCGATTCACTAACCTTCCTCCAGACCCCATCTGCACCCGATCTGATCTGCGCATGCAAATGAGTAAAAAGGCATGTAAATTTCTTAAGGCATCGATTCATGAAACCATTTCGTCCAAACCAACTGGCCTTTCTGATCCAAAAGGTTTTGTCTGCTGAGGACCAGTCGCTTTACATCTTCACCGACTATTCCTGCCTAGCTACTGCCACGTGCATGTTAAGAACCCCATTAAAAAAATATCTACTCCGCAAAAAATCCAAAATATATCTAAACTTTAAATATATGTAAACTTTCATGTACATAAGCGTTAGAAATATTTTCTTGATTTTTTTGGAAATCGCATAGTGAGCGTGGGAGTGAATCTCAGATTTGTAATGCGCATGGTGAGAAAATCGTGGATTAACCCCGTGCTCTCCTTGCGCATTGTACATTTCATATATCAATGGGTTATTCCATGTCAAGTGATCAAGGGCTCCCTGCATGACCATCACGGATTTTGATGAAACTTCATATGCAGAGTCCACCATGTCTCAAACGAACTTTGGTAAAGTTTTAGTTTCGCCTGTGGAATATTCGTGGAGATGTAGCCATTTGTTTGACCCCATACTGCAATGACATACAGTACGACAGTGACATTCTGACAACTTTGAGACACAATATCTCACGAGCTATGTTTCCAAAAAAACTGAAACTTAGCTACCCTGCACAACTTTTGGAGCTCTATTCGGTGCTACCAATAATAATTTTTGTCGAGCACTGAGTGAATGGCTGAATTACAGTAAACTTGGCCGAAAAAATTAGTGCTCCAAAAAAAGTCAAAGTTTAACATTACTTAGCTCCCACAATAATTGAGTAATAAATGCGAAATTTGACGCATAATGTCTCAGTACAACGTTGTTTTCAAAAGTACAATTTCAACCTCCAAGCTCTTTCCATTAGTTTACAAATTAAGTGTAAAGTTGCTAATTTGTGTAAAAAGACCAAAAATAGGGTATTTTCAGCCTGCTTTTACAGAAAAATACCTTTTAGAAACTCTTTCAAATCAGTCTCATTAGAAAGAGCATATTTCAAACCCCCTAGAAAAGTGGACTTCATTTTTCAACGCAGGTTAACAATGCCCGAAAAAGGGAGACAAAGTTGGGAGATGTCACCATGGCAACGGCCTACGTTTCAACTTACAATTATGTCACTTTTCACACTGTTTTTCCCTGTTTATTTTTACTCAAGCTTTGGGTACAATTATAGTGTTCTTAATTAATGATTATTCCTAACTAGAAATTGAGGTGATAATTTTGTTGCATGCAGATCACAAATTACAACTTGTTTTCTTTTTCAGATCCACATTATTATTAATTCAGTTTAAAATGGATGCCAACTAATCAATGCCAACAAAGTGGACTTCACTTCGGCTTGGGAACCATATAAGATACCCAATTTAGGCTTGGGAACCTAGGATAAGACACCCTAATCATTGGCTTTGGAACCAGAAAGATACCAACAAAAGGCTTTGGAACCTTGACAAAGAAACCAAATGCGAGGCTTGGGAACCTGGACGAAGTGGCCCACCCGTGGCTGGTATTGCACAGCTATCGGGCGTGACCCCTATGGCGATGGGGTTGCCAGTTCAAACTCTTGAACTGGTAGTGACAATGTCACCATGGACCAACGCAATAGAGTAGTAGTAATACTACGTCAATACAAAACTGTAACTTTAAAAATGACAGAACTATGTTGAAATAGAGGTTGTTGCCGTGGCAACGTCTCCCAACTTTGTCCCCCTTTTTCAGCCATTGTTAACCTGCGTTGAAAAATGAAGTCCACTTTTCTAGGGGGTTTGAAATATGCTCTTTCTAATGAGACTGATTTGAAAGAGTTTCTAAAAGGTATTTGTCTGTAAAAGCAGGCTGAAAATACCCTATTTTTGGCCTTTTTACACTAATTAGCAACTTTACACTTAATTTGTAAACTAATTGAAAGAGCTTGGAGGTTGAAATTGTACTTTTGAAAACAACGTTGTACTGAGACATTATGCGCCAAATTTCGCATTTATTTCTCAATTATTGTTGGAGCTAAGTAATGTCAAACTTTGACTTTTTTTGGAGCACTAATTTTTTCGGCCAAGTTTACTGTAATTCAGCCATTCACTCAGTGCTCGACAAAAATTATTATTGGTAGCACTGAATAGAGCTCCAAAAGTTGTGCAGGGTAGCTAAGTTTCAGTTTTTTTGGAAACACAGCTCGGGAGATATTGTGTCTCAAAGTTGTCAGAATGTCACTGTCGTACTGTATGTCATTGCGGTATGGGGTCAAACAAATGGCTACATCTCCACAAATATTCCACAGGCGAAACTAAAACTTTACCAAAGTTCGTTTGAGACATGGTGGACTCTGCATATGAAGTTTCATCAAAATCCGTGATGGTCATGCAGGGCACTTTCCAAGAATCTGATCACTTGACATGGAATGACCCCAATGCCTAATTTTTTAAAAAAATCAAAATAACTTTTAAGGGCCAGCTATTCCTCCCCCCTTCCTTCCAGCTAGATTGTCGTGTGCATCTGACGTCATGGGGTTGCCTTTGGTTGCTTCGTGCTTCATGGCAGAAAGAGCCGCACAGCCTCCTGGGATTCGTAGGCTGTATATAACAGTGCGTGATCCCAGCACATTCAACTGCTGTTAACTGTTGTGCCTTCTAGCAACTTAACAGTTCTTTTCCTGAGAGAAATGGACGGTGCTCGTCGACTACGCTATCTGCTTCTTTTGGAACACGAGTATGCTGAGGAGAGGTTGGTATAAACTACAGTTCTTATATTGCATTTTTTACGACAACAATGCTTTGCGGTAAGCGCATTTGGAGCCCGCCAATGACTTCTGCGATTAAACCCTGCCCCATTTCTACGCAGTGAAGTCCTAAAGAGCTAGCGCATGCATTATGTTCTTCAAACCCAACATGGATACAGTGCGCACACGCGTTGATCGATGTTACAGCGAGACGTGTGCGTGAATGGGGGCGTGTTTATGATTTGATAATTTGCATAGACAAGCTTTACTGAATCGATCGGCCAGAATGACTCGGAAATGGATAGGACACGAATCGGAGCGATTTGTGGACTTTAGTGAATCCAGCCCAAAGTATTGTAAGCCTTCTGTGGACATTCGCAAAAATTGAAAGGAGACAGATTCAAAAACAAATGCTAGGAAGTTCTTCACTTAGAGGGTGGTGGACACCTGGAATGTGCTTCCAGAGGAGGTGGTAGGGCAGAGTACGATTTTCGGTTTCAAAATGGGATTAGATGATTTCCTGAAGGAAAAGGGGATTGAAGGGTATAATTAGAGGGTTACCATACAGGATATTAAAGGATTAAGGAATAGAATGTTTTAGGTATAAGATCATTTACAGGTCATGGACCTGGGGGGGCCGCCGCGGGAGCAGACTGCTGGGCATGATGGACCTATGGCCTGACTCGGCAGAGGCCATGCTTATGTTCTAATGTTAATTTATATTCAGGTATAAAAGGAATTTCCTTATCTGGAGCCAAATATGACTCTGTGTTTCACATTTGATTTATGCTTTGCAAGTGCGAAGACGTGGTGGTGTCCTCAAGACAGTCATCTTCAGATGCCAAGTGCCTGTTCCATCTTCCACCACACATCATGGATTCCTCTAACATGCTTTACTCAAGTTTCAGTTTACTTAATGTTTCTACACTGCCAAGTGGACAAACCTAGGTGGCTTAAAGTCTAAAATCTGAGGGGATCAAGAGGTGCTATGTTACAATACACACGACATGAGGGATAAGGGGCAGAGCTAGAATGAATATAGGAAAGAGAGTAGAAAGGGTGTTGCACACCGGCTTGAAGCAGGCTGCAGAACAATGCCCAGGACAGGAATTCTTCCTGTTTGTTGCAGCTCGTATTGAGTTCTTAGTCGTAAGAGCATGCATTGTATCCATACTCACTAAATTGACTTGAAAATATTTTATAATTGTGTGGTTTGCTGTTCGTGTTGCAGTGAAAACACTTTCTCTTGGCTGACTAGAGAATGATACGAGGCCAAATTTGTCCCTGTCCCCACAGGACCTATCTCCATCTCCGTCCCAGTCCCTGCCCTATCCCTGCAAGTGTTTGAGGCTTGTGGGGATGGGGATGGGGGAGAGATCCCTCAGGGTCAGGGACAAATTTGTCCCCATGCCATTCTCTAGTGCTGATGTTATCACCCTCTATCTTGCAGTGTCTCTTAGCATAAAAGAAACCAATCTGTGCTCTTTTCAAGTCTACAGCTGACAATTGGCATTAAATGGACATAATTGAAAGGCGCTTAAGAACTCGGTTCTATAAAAAGTGGGTGTGGTTAGGGGGTGAATCATGGGCATCTCTTTCTGAATTAGGCGCAGATATCAGAGCCCAATGGCACCTTACTTTTAGGTGAAGAAAAAAGCCCTGGCATAAATTGAGGATGCTGTTAGTACGCTGAGCGCGCTGATTCTAGAATGGATGCCATTGAGGTCTAGGTTAATAGCCACACTAAATGATATTCATATAATGCTATCAGAAATCCAGTGCTACACCTTCTTCATTTGTGAAAACGGTAAAGACCTCAGTGTTTCCCAGGGTAAAACCTGTGAAACAAACTATGCCAATAATAATATTGACATAGAGAAATACATCCTTGGTCTTGTATTTTACCGTTACACTTAGCTCTTATATTTTCAGCTTTTTAACGTTTTATTAGCTTTTGTACTTTTTACTAACTTTTATATTTTTATAGAGAAGTAAACACTTATCTTGTTGCCTTCTAATAGCTCAAAATCACTGCAGCTGCAGTTTTAGCGGTATCCATATGCCGCTTTTCAACAATTTCAGATTTGTTCAATTATATCCCAACAGGCCCTGTTTCGCCCTACGGCTGCATCAGGGGATTTATCTATAAAACAAAACATATTGTTACTTTCCAAACATATAAATTCCATACAAACTGCCTAGATTTTAAAAACTACTTACTTTTTAATATGAGCTACTGCTTCAATGATTTTCTCCCAGCGAAATGGCGGCTCGGCGTACTGCTGGGTTTATAAAGGAGAATAAAGGACAGCACCGCACCAATCAATGACTGAGAAACACGGAATCACAGCCAATCATCATGACTTCCGGGTTTCTCTTAAAAAAACGCGCGCCATTCAATCCTGACATTTAAGCCATATGGAGTAAAAGTTTTTAATCTAAACACCCATTTTTGTTCTTTTTGTCTCAGGTATAATTTAAAATCACCCCCTTTAGTTGAGGGATACAACTTTTCTATGACCCAGCAACGCATCTCAGAAAATTTATGGTTGGTCTCTAAGCACTCCATATGGCTTAAATGTCAGGATTGAATGGCGCGCGTTTTTTTAAGAGAAACCCGGAAGTCATGATGATTGGCTGTGATTCCGTGTTTCTCAGTCATTGATTGGTGCGGTGCTGTCCTTTATTCTCCTTTATAAACCCAGCAGTACGCCGAGCCGCCATTTCGCTGGGAGAAAATCATTGAAGCAGTAGCTCATATTAAAAAGTAAGTAGTTTTTAAAATCTAGGCAGTTTGTATGGAATTTATATGTTTGGAAAGTAACAATATGTTTTGTTTTATAGATAAATCCCCTGATGCAGCCGTAGGGCGAAACAGGGCCTGTTGGGATATAATTGAACAAATCTGAAATTGTTGAAAAGCGGCATATGGATACCGCTAAAACTGCAGCTGCAGTGATTTTGAGCTATTAGAAGGCAACAAGATAAGTGTTTACTTCTCTATAAAAATATAAAAGTTAGTAAAAAGTACAAAAGCTAATAAAACGTTAAAAAGCTGAAAATATAAGAGCTAAGTGTAACGGTAAAATACAAGACCAAGGATGTATTTCTCTATGTCAATATTATTATTGGCATAGTTTGTTTCACAGGTTTTACCCTGGGAAACACTGAGGTCTTTACCGTTTTCACAAATGAAGAAGGTGTAGCACTGGATTTCTGATAGCATTATATGAATATCATTTAGTGTGGCTATTAATTTTGGATATTCGGCTTGTATCTTACATAGTAATTGAGGTCTAGGTACCATTTCTCAGCCTGCAGCATTATCACTGTAATTTCACTAAGGCCTGGAAGTAGTGCTGTTGTGAACACTGTCTCTGACGTCATCAAATGAGATCCCATGATGCAAGGAGAAGCAGTTGGCAAGAGTGCGCTCCGTCAGATTCACAGAAGCAGATTCCGTTGTATGTTTCTGATCAATGATATTGGCTTGATTGGCAGCATTTGCTACCAGAGTGGATTGATTCGTTCTTGAGAGGGAGGGGGAATTGGAATCCCGCAGGGCTTGTTTTAAAGTCTGCTTGATTCTCGTTTTTTGGTTATCAAGAGAAATTTATTCATTTGTTTGTTGTTGCAAACGATAGCTACCTTTGGATAGGTTCCAATCATTAGGCTTGTGTCAGTTGCCTACCCGGTAGCTCTTAGTAGACTGAAGCTAACATGTTATGGCTTAGCTGATTTTAGTAATAAATTGAGAACTTACCCATTTTTGAAAGACGTGGTTTCGTGTCCAACACCATCTTCAAATGATGAGCTGTCTGTAGACATATGTTACAGCTAATATTAGCATGTACGTATTTTGGTAATGTTCATCTGCTGAGAGGAGCTAGCGCCTTTTTTTTTTTTTTAACTCGATCATTGGCTACAGCTATCCATGCCTTAACAATATAGATCTACTTCTGTAATATCAAAGCAGCAACTCCAACCAGGTTAACAGTTAATATCAGTCTCGTTCTAGATACATTGCACTGGATGCTTGTGGAAGAATGTATCTAATTAAAAGAATTTCAAAAACAAGAAAACAACCCATTCACAGAACAGGCAATAACCCAAATTATCCATTAACATACAAAATATGAGACAATATAAATAGAATCTTTATTGGGTGGCCTAGAATTCTTCCAGCTGGGCTACACGTTTCCCAGAAACGTTCAATGCATGCATCATAGCCAAATTTGTATCACTGAAGAAGAATTCAGAAGGTGACATTTTCAATATCTCCACCTTTTTTTTAATGAAACAGGCTATTTCAAGAGGGTCTTTCATAAGTGAGCAGCAGTCCAGCTAATGGTTCGGCCCCATCAATACGTTCACTTGACAATACACTGTAGTTTCTCGTGGCTTGAGAACTAGCTAACTCTGAAGAGAGTTTTCTGATATTTCTCTACACATCTGTGTGTGGATGTAGAAACGGCAAGAAAAGAGCAGTCAGTGATGCTTATCATAATGGGAAAATGCTTGAGTACCTGAATAAATTCATGTAAACCGTTCTGAGCTCCCCTGGGAACGAATGAATAAACTTGGTATAATGCTATTTATAGTATAAGAACTAAGGAAGGAAAAATAAAACTTAAAAAGAGAGGGAGGGGAGAAAACTTCCTATATTCAAGAAACATCGATAGTGAGAACTATAAAAATTACGCAGGCAGCCCCCAATTTTCCCCCAAGGTCCAACATTATTACGTCTCATGGCAGTTGATTTCTCCCCAAAAGCGTCTTGTTTGAAGCGGCATGACCAAGCACCAGTGTCGTTAGGCCTTCTGCCGATTCCTGGATTAAAGGAAATTTAGTTGTCTGCTTACCTGAGCATGAGAGAGAGTTGCCCATTGTGTGTGTGTCCTGGAGAGGGCAGACTGATTTCTTTTAGCTCCTCAGCTTGAAGACAGCTGTCTTGTACCTGTGGCCACTTCAGAAAAGTACACAAAACGTGTCCTGCTATTAAGTTAAAACGTGTGTGTTCATTTGTGGCATCTTGACTTTGGAAAGCTTTGCCCCTTCCTAACTTCGTGTTCGTAAATGGAACTGTTTACACTGTATTTTTTATGACTACGGACATGAGCATAAGTAGAGTATATCAAATTGATAAATGCAATCCAGTGCTGCTATTGGAGGCATCCACTGTACATAATGATGGGAGCTGATTAGGAATTTGGTCCTCATTTAAGGCCATTTTACTAAAGCTTAGCATGAAGTCCATTTTATACCTTTGGCATTTGGTCCGTTCTAAGCTTCAGTAAAAGGGCTCCTTAGAGCTTTCTGATCAAACCTGCCAAAATATTTCAGAATTCAGATATAGTGAAAAACCAATGGCGATTGTCTTTATGAGGTAAGTTGACTTTTTCATCTATCTTTTCAGCACCGCACAGAACTTTTTCAGACCCCGGTGAGGTAATCACCCCAAACACCTTGAATCAGGCTAGGTTCTGAGGTTTTTTCCTCCTCTCAGTTTTTGGTTTCAGCCTATGCTGTTGCACTACCCATGTGAAAGACTTGATTAATATCTGTGCCCAAGCAATACTGCAAATCTTATCTAATCTTCAATTTCTGGGTCACTTACAAATCAAGAAGGTTACATTATGTTTAGAAGTTAAATTAAGCTGTGTATTACGAGGTAAGTTACTAGAGAAAGGAGATGCAGTAATCATTCAACAGAGGGGAACATTGAGCTGTCATTGATGCTTTTGGTAAATAAATGGAACCAAAATAACAGATAAGCATCGCCCTACACAACACGACAGCTTTCTTAGGCTACCCCTCAATCCCTCCCCTTAATGGTTTCACTTATTTCTTCTCTTTTTAACAAAATTGTAGTTCTACCCTTTTACCTATTATTTCATTGTTTATGTCAGGCTCTCGTACGTTTGTCGCTTAATTGTTCATATGCCTAAATTTATTATTGTAAATTGCTTTGAAATTTTTTGTGAGCATTTCATCAAATATTAAATAAAACTTGGCAATACAATTGAGTTGGATGCAAGTAGATTGGTGCGATTGTTATATAGAGTTTGAGGAGGGAGCTCCTGCGGTTTCTCGAAGGGTGAAATGCTGTGTAGGTTGCTGTGGAAGAGCATCAATGGGCCATATTGATTTGCAATCTGGGGTAGTTATTGGAAGGTTGTTCCAGGTCTTGGTGCCAAGGTTGGAAAGTAGTTAGTGCTCAGTGCACAATAACCTAAATAAAAAATAACATTAAATGTAGCTAAAATAGATAAAAGCTACCCCACAATACAACTTTGGTCATCGTACATATACTGACATTTCAGGTCTTGAATTGGGCCTGCTGAATAGATTCAGTCTTTTTACATTTTAACATCTTAAAGAATAATACAATTCATAAATAAAATTAAGCAGTATGAATGACCTGAATCGATTCTGTCTTGCCAACACGGGTGCTCTCAGATTTTAGGGAGCTTAATTAACAATATTATTGATTCCATTATTTAGCCCGACTTCCTGACAGCACCCAGAACGAGTTACAAAATTACATTCATAATAAACAATGCGACAAATAATAAAAATACAATAAAAAGAAACAGTTCCAGCCTGCCAGTTCCCCTGTAGCAGGTGAAAACAAATAAGTTTTTTCATCCAAATTCCAGAAGAGAGAAGGGCCCTATTCCACAACCAGCACACGGTAACTGAAAAGAAAATACCTCTCACTCTGACCACCTACGAGCATAAGGCAGATTTAGGTGCTATGCCACGAAACGCTCTAAATGCCAATGCCAACGTTTCTTGATTGGAAGCAGAAAAGACAGGTGACATGTGAGCTCATGAACCGAGTTTTTTCAAAAGTTGAAGCGCTGCATTTTGAAAACACTGGAGTCTTATCAAGCTCTTATCTAGTAACCTCATTGCGAGAGAATATGTAAGCAAAGAGCAATTGGACTGAATCAGGTGCCATAAAATAAGCTTGAATTCTGTGTAATTGATGAAGATGGTAAAATTCCCAACTACATACTTGATCGTTAGCTTCTAATGGGCCCTTCTGAAAGTTGACAATAACAGCAAAGTGCCTGGATCACAAACGCCTTGTTAGGGTATTGGTGTAATAGTGCTTGATTTTTGAAACCTTTCTCATATGACATATTTGGAATTAGATGTGGTCAAGCAATAATAATGAGCTTCTGTTTTGTTAAAAATGTTGCTTTTATGTTCTCTTGACTGGTGTGATTAGAGGGCAAGGGGGGGTTAACCTTCATGGAGTGACAGTTAAAATCTGTAGCCTTTGTCGTCACCATCTGTTGTTCTCTCGTATGTTAACTGTATATTCCAGTAAACCTCTGTTTCTTTGCTTCTGGTTCTGGCAGGTTTTGTATGCAGAAGAGCATTAAACTGGTGCCTGGTGTCACACTGGATCTCATAGAGAAGTAAGTACACTGCCGATTTAGGTTTCTTCCTTTTGGCGTGGCTGTTTGGCTTTAGAGCCACTACTCAATGATCAAAGCACTGTAATGTGGACATGATGCATCACACTGAAATCTAACGTTTGGCTTCCCTTCCATTACCCATCCCCTTCTTCTCAAGACCTTCCCCTTCCTTGACTTGGTGTGTGCCACTGAATCCTCTTGTCAGCTTTCCATAGCCTCGCAAGGTCCACCAGCCCTACGTAGTTCTGACAATGTAGAATATTGTGTACAATTCTGGAGGTCGTACCTTCAAAGAGATATAAAAAGGATGGAGTCGGTCCAGAGGAAGGCTACTAAAATGGTGTTTCATAAGGCGTATGGGGAGGGGAGATATTATAGAGATGTTTAAACACCTACATGAATTGAATCTCATTCATTTCAAAGGAAGCTCTGGAATGAGAGAGCATAGGATGAAGTTAAGAGGTGATACGCTCGGGAGTAATCTAAGGAAATATTTTTTTACAGTAAGGGTGGTAAATGTGTGGAACAGTCTCCTGGAAGAGGTGGTGGAGACAGAGACAGTGTCTGAATTGAAGAAAGCCTGGGATAGGCACATGGGATCTCTTAGAGAGAGGAAGAGATAATGGTTACTGCGGATGGACAGACTGGAGGGGCCATTTGGCCTTTAACTGCCTTCATGTTTCTAGGTGACAGAGGAGAAGGAAGCAACAGCAGATAAATCTCAGCCTTAAAGGAGTCTTCTGAACTCTTTAACAAGGAATAAAAGTCAGCAGGCTGTGCTTTTTATCAGGCATCAGTTTTGATGCCCCTTTTCTATGAGCTTTACTGCCCTTTCAGTCTGATGTTAGCAATGGTGAGGGGTGAGATTAACAGGAATTTCCCCTTTGAGAACCCAGTTTCACTGCATTTAATTACACATCGGGGATCATTCTCTGAGGCAGCCTGGTTTTAGGTGGCAGTGACTCAGTAAATGGCCTCTCCTAGAATACCAGCTAGTAGATGAGTGCGTGCCATGTTCTGATGGAGGGTGCTTTGCTGGTGGGCGTGTGCATGGGTGGAGCATGCAAATAGACATGTAAATTGTAGAATATATCATTTGTGCATCAAGGCAAAGGTGTTTACGCAACTGTACACGCTCTATAAACTAATGACTAATGATTTAATTTAAATTGTCCTTTTTCTTAGATGTTTCTGAGCCAGAAACCCAGAGCTCTGCCCAGTACTGTGCATAGGTTCCATCTACTGGAGTCTCTGTCAAAGCTCACTCCAGCCCATCTAAACCATTGCAGTCTTCGAAACCCTCCTGAATGACAAGTCTGCCCAGCACTGGTCTTAGTTCTTCAATGTATACCCATTATTTTCTGATTAGAGATCCTCTGTGTTCATCCCATGCTTTTTTGAACTCTGTCGCCATTTTCCTCTCCACCACCTCCCTCGGGAGTACATTCCAGGCATCAGCCACCCTATCCGTAAAGAATAATTTTTTTTACATTACTCTTGACTCTAGCGCACCCCTCAACCTCATATTATGCCCTCTGGTTTTACCATTTTCCTTTCTCTGGAAAAGATTTTGTTCTACATTAATGCCTTTCAAGTATTTGAATGTCTAAATCATATCTCCCCTGTCCCTCCTTTCCTTTAGGGTATACATACTAAGAGCTTCCAGTCTCTCCTCATATGGTTTTTGATGCAAACCTCCTACCATTTTTGTCCTCTTTCTCTGGACCGCTTCAAGTCTTCTTATGTCCTTTGAACACAATACTCTAAGTGGGGCCTCACCAATGACCTGTATAAAGGCATCAACACCTTCTTTCTTCTACTGGTTATGTCTCTTTCTATACAGCCTAGCATCCTTCTGGCAACAGCCACTTCCTTGTCACACTGTTCTTTACCTTTAGATCTCCCCAATGTCCCTCTTCCCATCTGTGCATATCAGCCTCTCACCTCCCAGCACATATGGTTCCTTCTGATTTCTAATCCCCAAATGAATTACTCTGCACTTCTTTGTATTTTCCCAAGCCATCTATCTTAATAATGGCCTATGGACTTCTATTTTAGGAAATTATCCAAAGTTTTTTTTAATACCCTGCTAAGCTAACTGATTTCATCACATACTCTGGCAAAGAATTCCAGAATTTAATTACACATCGTGTGAAGAAATATTTTCTCCGGCTTGTTTTAAATCTACTACTTAGTAGCTTCATTACATGCCCCTAATCCTAGTATTTTTGGAAAGAGTGAACAAGCAACTCACATCCATCCCTTCCACTCCACTCTGTATTTTATCTTATCTGTATCATATATCGCTCCTGAGCTGTCTCTTCTGCAAGCTGAAGAGCCCTAGCTAATTGCACACGGTATTTGAGATGCAGCCGTACCATAGAGCCATGCAAGAGCATTATAACATTTTCATCTTTATTTTCCTGATAATTCCTAACATTCTATTTGCTTTCTTATTGTTTTGAAAAGAAAGCTTAATTTTCAAATAATTACAGTGAATGCGAGGAAAATTCTTCACAATATGTACACAGTATTATGATATTTAAAATCTTATAGGAAAGAGCTCCATCTTGTAGATGAGTTAATTGTTTGCCGAAAGGAGATAAAGCTGGAGTACTGTGGAATACCATGTTGCTCCATTTTCCAGATCCCAACTGTCTTTACATCAAGCGGTGGTTGGTTGGAACTTATTATTAGAATGATAAACTATTTGATGTTTAAAGTTGTCTTCTGGGGTGGCATAATGTTAGATCTTCTAAATTGGTGCGTTTGGGCCTAGTGGCTGCTAAGTGTCTCATTGCCCAGCATTGGAAGAGCGGGAAAGCCTGGAATCTTAAGCTTTGCCAACTGGCGCAGATGGAACGCCTTGCTGATTACTTTGAACAACAGGAATGGACCTGGATGAAAATCTTTGCATTGCTCTAATCTTTTTTCTGGAATTGGGGTTTAGGATGGGGGGGAATGTGGTGATTAGAGGGGCATGCTGAAGAACAAACTGCGTGCTCCTTTCAGATGTGTACAGGTGGTGGGGGAGGAGGGGGAACTTTGTGGTGTATTGGGAATGATTAGACAGGGGAGGGAGGGTCCCGGACAAAGGAGCTATTTACATTATATTACATTGCATTGATGTCTTCTATCCCACCAATACCTTTCAGTTCTAGGTGGTTTACAACAAGAAATTAGCCTGGGCATTCCCAGGGAGATTACAAGGTTGATAGCTAGAGTATGCGTCGGGATCTGGGTTTGGTTAGATGATTTGCCAAATTTCTTGAATAGTATGGTTTTCAGTTCTTTCCTGAATGTTTTGTAGTTGGGTGCCGTGGTCAGCAGATTTGATCGGCCAGCCCAGTCAGTGTCATTCATTTTTTTTTTAGTGAATCGCTGCCTGCCTATATTTGCATGCTGTTTCCCTCATTTGCATGCGCAGATTGAATCTGGAGTAAGGTTAGTGAATCGGGTCGGGGTCGCTAAGTGATTGCAAAGTAGTCAGGACACGATCGATGTTCTTAGTGAATCTAGCCCTTGGTCTCTTTGCTTTGGAGTTTTGCAGTTTCCGTGCTTATCTGCCTTTGTGCCCATGTCCCTTTTTTCACACCCCGCCAAGGCCATGATAATTGAATTTCAGAGATGTTTACCTTTGGGGATGCTCATTGCTAAGATTAATTAGAATGGACTGTAAACCCAAATAAGTCTCAGGTAATTCCTTCTTGATGAAAGGATGACACAGAGAGCGGCAGCAGGTTCAGGACTAACTTCGGAAAGTTCTGTTTCGTACAACGATTGGTGGGCACTTGGAATGCTCTCCCGGAGGAGGTTGTGATGGAGACTACTGTTCTGGGTTTCAAATGCAAGTTGGATGCATACCTTCTTGCTAATCATATTGAGGGATACAGGAAATCTGGGTCTCCATAAAGGAGTACCTAAATGGGCCTCCGAGTGTGCGGATCGCCGGACTAGATGGACCTAGGTCTGATCCGGAGAAAGCATTTCTTATGTTCTTATAACCAGGATAAATAGTTGTGTATTTGTATACGAAAATATTTTGTATAGAATAATTTGGCTGTTTATCACATCCGAGTTTGCCTCCCAAATCTTGAATTTTACAAATTATTGTTTCTAAATCTGAGCTCAAATTGATTTACGTGTATGAGACAATGGACGGTGAAGTAATTTCATGTAGTGTCAGACAGAGTATCAAGAGCTGCATGGGAGTTGAGATACTGGGCTAGATGAACCATTGGTCTGACCCAGGAAGGCTGTTCTCGTTGTAGATGTGTTTTTTTGGCCTCCCCTGGTTTTTAGCCTATCACCAGTCCTAGTCAGTCTTTCTCGATGCTTTTGTAATATAAACTGTCCTTTTAAGGGCGACTTAGCTCCAAGAAAGGTTTTTACCTTCAGCCCCCCCTTCCCTCTGTTATTCTACTCCTTGCATGTTCTCTTTCTCTCTATCAATTGTATTCTAACCCTTCCTTCCCTTTTGTTCCCGTTTGTCAATGCCAACATCTTTAAAAATTGTTATTACTCCCTGTTTATTTTTGTTTAAAATGTATTTTATTTAGTACTTTGTTTTAGCGTTTTTATACACTGCCTAGAAGGCTTGATTGGGAAGTATAAGAAATTTTAAATAAACTTGAAACTTTCAGGATATTTATAATGAATATGCATGAAACAAATTTGCATGCTCTACCTCCATTTTATCTCATGCATATTCATTGTGGGTATCCTGAAAACCTTTCTAGCTACAGGAACGGGTCGAGAACCACTGCATTAGGCTATTCCTCCACTCCAGCTCCCAAGTGCAGGTTTTCCACTTGTAAAGGCTCAGGCTTGGCCGGGGCCGAGAGCAGCATGCCTGGCTCTTCATCATTTCCAAGATGGAGCAGTTTAGTACTTTGAGGATTTCCTTATTCTTCCCCTTCTCAGCTGGTTTGCGCTGTTCTCCACAGCCGCACTGCAGGAAATTTGCTCTAATAAAAGCCAGAGGAAAGGGAGCATCAAATTGTAAGAGCTGCTGATCTGCTTTGCTGAAGTGGATCCACCATTGTGCAGAAGATGATCTAATTGGTAGTAAAGGCAGAAAGATGTCTTCTAAGCGCTGAGCAGGTTTGCTGAAACTCTGTGCCATAGTATTTTAAGGCCGTAGATTGCTGGAGCGAAGATCCTTGGTCTTGTTGGTGTGTCTTCACTTTCCAAACATGTCTTTTGGTCTCGGCTGGCGTTGTCCGCTGTACAAGTGAGGTGTGGGGTCTCCAACACGTTGCCATGGTTTGTTTGGCAGCAGCAGAGAGCCCCATCTCTGACCATGTAATTCTGTCCTTGAGACCCCACCTTGACTCTGTCGTTTGCATGTAGATATTTTGGCAGGAAATGAGATTCTTTACGTCTGGATTTTTACAGATCCAGAAAGTGCCTGAGAACGTTTTTGGGAGCTTTTATGGAGTGCAGTTGTGGATAGGAAAAAAAGTAGATGCAATTGATTTCTTTATTTTCAGAGTTAGCCTACGATACAGTGAATTTTCATTCTGCTGTGTTTGATTCAGTGCCTGGGGCAAAAGTGTAGTGAATAATTTAGTTCTGAGAAGTTCACTTTTGCTCCCTCCCTTTTAGAGTCTCAGCACAGTGGCCAGCCATAGAAAGCTGATGGGGAGCATTGACTTAATTTCCTTTGTGTTAATGCCACATTTCCAACAATATTAAACCAAAAAGAAAAGAAACAATAATACCATATCTGACTAACGTGCTTTAATGCACATCAGCTCTTGAGTCCTGATTTCACAAAAATGCAGTATTGTAAACATATCCATCCTATCTAACCAGAAAGTTATCTACTGCTCCTCTATGAAGTCACTTAATCCCCCATTGCCCAGGTACATTAGAAAGAGTTTGAGCCCAGCGGGGCAGAGAGGGAAAAGTGATTTGTGTATCTGAATGTAAAATCTTTCTAGCAAGTCCAAATGATAAAATAACTGCCCCATGGTCATGACTACCCAATTTCAAAATCGATCAAAATATTAGGAGTCTCCTATTTAGCAATGATAGAAGCCACAAATTTAGTGGTGAAGAAGTGCTTTTTTGTGCTATGGAAACTAAAGACGATCAAAACTTATTTTGATCCTCCATCCTTTAGGCTTCGCTGATTGTCCAGTTTCTCTTGTGTGTAAATCGCCTAGAAGTCGTTCGATTGTTGGCGGTATAGAAGAATAAAGTTGTGTTATAAGTAGTATATATAAAAACTGTTCATGGACTTTTCCTCCAGGAACTTTAGTGCAGCAGGGTTCAATTCTCCATCACCCCAAGTGAATCTATTAGGGACAGAGAATGCATCTGTTTATAAATGTAAACCACTCTTGTTTATCAAATGCATGATTCCATTACTCTCTGACAAATGCTGTGTATTTTGCAACAAAATGCTTTAAAACTGAGGTAAATTTTTATGCACAACAAAAGCTTGTCTGCATGCCTCATTGTTCTGATCCATTTGGGAAATCTGTTCTACATTTTTAATCCAAGTAATATAAGATTATATGTAGAAGAAACATGCTAATTGGATGGGCTGTTCATGTTTTCAGGGGATGGAACAAGGGAGAGGTTTTCCAGCAGCCTGAAGAGACTCTGCTTTCAAACACTCCGGTTTAAAGGAACCATCCCGAGCAGTGAAATCAAAAGAAGAAAGCCGATAAAGAGCTTGATAGAAGCTCAGAGATGGGAGAGGGGGGGGACCTGCACCCTTAGTCCTGACTTCCCAGCTCACTTTCTGCATTTACCATATTTTCACGTAGATAACGCGCACCCGTGTAAAACGCGCACACGGGTATAGCGCGCAGGAAACCGACATATATGTAAAAAAAAATTTATATACCGCGCACACCCGTATACCGCACATGCTGCCCCGACTCTCCTTTCGCCCGCCCCAACTCTCCTCTGGCCACCCCGACTCTCCTTTCCCCCGCCCCGACTCTCCTCTCCCCCTTGAAATCCTGTCCCCACCCTGAAAGCCTGATGCCCCCCCCCGACATCCGATTCCCCCCCCCCCCCCGCAGGACCGCTCACACCCCCACCCCGAAGGACCGCTCGCACGTACCCGCACCCCCACCCCGAAGGACCGCTCGCACGCACTCCCACCCGCACCCCCACCCTGAAGGACCGCTCGCATCCCCACAGTCTCCCGACCCCCCCCCCCCTCATCATGTAGAAGCTCCTACCAGTGTCCTGCTTCCTCTTGGCGGTCCCGGCCCTTCTGTGAGCCCTGCGTCTGCGCTGCTTTGTCTTCCGGCGGTCCCGCCCTTTCTCTGACGTCAGAGAAAGGGCGGGACCGCCGGAAGATGAAGCAGCGCAGACGCAGGGCTCACAGAAGGGCCGGGACCGCCAAGAGGAAGCAGCAGGACACCGGTAGGAGCTTCTACATGATGAGAGGGGGGGTCTGGAGGCTGTGGGGGTGCGAGCGGTCCTTGCGGGTGCGGGTGGGAGTACGTGCGAGCGGTCCTTTGGGGTGGGGGTGGGGGTGCGGGTACGTGCGAGCGGTCCTTCGGGATGGGGGTGTGAGCGGTCCTGCGGAGGGGTGAATCGGACGTCGGGGGGGGGGGGAACTATGTAAAAAAAAAATTTGTAAAACGTGCTCACACGTATAACGCGCAAGGTTATGCACGGTTTGTAAAAACAGTGTATAACGCGCGCGTTATATGCGTGAAAATACGGTAGTCAGATCCAGTGAAGCCCAAATGTGTTGTTCACCCAATCAAGGCATCACTTATCAGGAAAGAACATGACTCGGTGTGCCTTCACAAGCAGGAACCCGCACTCCTCCACGTCTGGGCTAGGAAATAACATTTTAGGTGAACAGATCCAACCGTGCTATTACTGCTGTTGATTAAATGGACCTGGGTGCTGTGCTGTACCCCTGCCTTTTGGAGGTTTCTGCCAGGGTACAACTGTTTTATTAAGCTTCAATTTGCTGATTTTGAATTGTTCATATATGGCTTTTTTTTTACTACTGTTTTGCTGTTAACAACATTGTAAGTTTTATGTTGAACTGTTCATTCGGTACCACCTGGTGTGAATCTCTTCAGAAAGGCGGCTAATAGAACCAAAGAAATAAACCTGGATCGGCCACTGTTGCTCTGACCCATTTTGGCTATTTTTATGTTTTGCAGATTAGAGTTTTGGGGGTTCAATTAGATTCCCAGGTCTTTAAACTGCACCAGTTGCGTATTATCAGGCCCCCTTTTTATGAGGAACAATTCCATCTATTGGCTCAGGCCTTCATTCTTCATCTGCTCTGCAACTATCACAGAACATGACTGCCTGCAAATTTGACAGAGCTATACTGGTTGCCAGTGGGGGCGTGAATTAATTTTAAGGTGGCGTGCATGATTTATCAGTACTCAGAACAAGTTGTCATAGGGGCAGTTTCTTATGCTTGCCAGCTGTAAAAAAAGTAGTCTTTTGTAATTCATTTTTAGGATGATTTCTTGGGCTTAATTTTTTACCTAATCCTGACGTAATTTGCCAAATCTTTGGGTTTAGCTCTTGACTTGGTGCTTAACATTTATTGTACTTCATAACTTGTACATTTAGCTCTCGTTTGATTTTAATTCATTTTGGGCCTCTCAAATGGGGATTGGTTCAACATAAATATGCAAATTAAAATTGAATTGAGATTTATTAACTGTTTTTATGAAGAGATTTACCTGCCTGACTATAATGTTAGAAAAATGTCAGAGTTCCAAAGGTACAATAAATCATCCACATAAAAGTAAAATAATCCACATGAAAACCTTAAAGGACTTAGTCTACTAACAGCCACTATCTCCTCCTCTCCCTATTGACTAAGGCTCTAAACATTTGCATCTCCTCTTCCTATAGGCTAAGGCTCTTAACGTTTGCATCTCCTCTCCCTATTGGCTAAGGCTCTTAACATTTGCATCTCCTCTCCCTATTGGCTAAGGCTCTTAACATTTGCATCTCCGCTTCCTATTGGCTAAGGCTCTTTACACCTGCATTGTGAGGTCATAGAACTTTCTGATTATAGAAGCATGATGGTAGATAAAGGCCAAATGGCCCATCCGCAGCATCCACTATCTCCTCCACTCCCTATTGGCTAAGGCTCTTAACATTTGCATCTCCTCTCCCTATTGGCTAAGGCTCTTTGCACCTGCATTGTGAGGTCATAGAACTTTCTGATTATAGAAGCATGATGGTAGATAAAGGCCAAATGGCCCATCCGCAGCATCCACTATCTCCTCCACTCCCTATTGGCTAAGGCTCTTAACATTTGCATCTCCTCTCCCTATTGGCTAAGGCTCTTTGCACCTGCATTGTGAGGTCATAGAGCTTTAGGGTTATAGAAGCATGATGGTAGATAAAGGCCAAATGGCCCATCCGCAGCATCCACTATCTCGTCCTCTCCCTAAGAGATCCCATATGCCTGTCCCACACTTTCATGACTTCAGACATAATCTTTGTCTCCACCACCTCTACTGGGGATGTATTCCACACATCTAGCATCCTTTCTGTAAAGAAGTATTTCCTTATTACTCCTGCATTCTATGCCCTCTCCTTCCGTACCTTTCCTTCCTTTGAAAAAGACACCTCCTATACATTAATGCCATGAAGATATTTAAACGTCTCTATCGTATGCCTTCTCATAAATACAATCAATGAGGCAAACTTGGAGATGACAAATTGAATACTAGAAAAGGGCTGACACGATAGAGAACCAGAAATATACACTTTCTGAAGTGCTACAGAACAATCGTACACTAAACTGGTCAAAGTTGTTAAAATGCAAGCAAATTGTGAAAAACTGCAGGAAAACCTTAGGAAATTGGAAGACTGGGCATCCAAATGGCAGATGAAATTTAATGTGGACAAATGCAAAATGTGGCACCAGATGCTAGGATCCAACTTGGGGATCAGCACTCAAGAAAAAGATCTGGGTGTCATCATGGCTAATATGCTGAAGCTTTTCATCCAATGTGCAGTGGCAGCCAAAAAAGCAAACAAGATGCTAGAAATTATTTAAAAAGGGATGGTTAACAAGACTAAGAATGTTATACACTTCTCCCTCCGTATTCGCGGTTTAGATTATTCACCATTTTTAGCTTGCTGGCTCCTTCCCCCAAATTACATCAGCTTGCGTAGAGAAATCGCTGATTTCAAGCATTTACAGAGAAAATCACTGATTCCCAACACTTTCTTCACTGTGTTTTGCCTCTCAGGCCAGGTCTCCCATCATGTTATTTGCGGTTTCACCATATTCACGATGGGGTTTAATTGAAAACAGCGAATAACATATGAAAAAGTTATTCACGGTTTTTCTGTATTTGCGGTTCTGTTAATCCCCTATAACAACGAATACGGAGGAAGAAGTGTAATACCTCTGTATCATTGCTTGGTGTGACCTCACCTTGAGTATTGTGTTCAGTTCTGTTGCCTTATTTCAAGAAGGGTATAGCAGAACTGGAAAAGGCTCAAAGAGTAACCAAGATAATAAAGTGGATGGAACTCCTCTCGTATGAGGAAAGACTAAAAAGGTTAGGACTCTTCAGCTTGGAAAAGAGGTGGCTGAGGGGAGATAGGATTAAAGTCTACAAAATCCTGAGTGGAGTAGAACGAGTACAAGTGGATCGATTTTTCACTCCGTCAGAAATTACAAAGACTAGGGGACACTCGATGAAGTTACAGAGAAATACTTTTAAAACCAATAGGAGGAAATATTTTTTCACTTGGAGAATAGTTAAGCTCTGGAACGCATTGCCAGAGGTTGTGGTAAGAGCAGTTAATATGGCTGCTTTTAAAAAAAGGTTTGGACAAGTTCCTAGAGGGGAAGTCCATAGTCTGCTGTTAAGACAGATATGGGAGAAGCCACTGTTTGTCCTGGATCAGTGGCATGGATTGCTGCTATTTGGGTTTTTGCCAAGTACTTGTGGCTTGGGTTGACCACCATGAAGATGGGATACTGGGCTAGATGGACCATTGGCCTGAACCCTTCCCCCCCCCCCCCCATGGCAGCATAAATGGCAGGAGTGATGTCTACATAGTTACCGACCTTTCGGTTTTTCCAGTCGCTAAAACCCCCTTTTGGGGAGTGGGTGAATAGCCAAGTGATGTTAGTGCATCAATCGCTTGGCTACTTTTCATGGGGTTTTAGCTAATTTGCATGGCCAGATCAAAAAATGGGCAATCGAGGGGAAAAACATGCGGTGGACCATTTTATGAATCGAGTCGGTAAAAGTGATTGTCGCTAAAGCTATGAAAACAGATTTAGCGACGATCGCTGATTTTAGTGCATCTAGAGACCTTGGTCTGAAATTATCAGCTTGCATGCAGCTCTTTGTAGATGTTCAGAGGGAGAACATGCATACACTCACACATGTACACACATGTCTCAGATTAGGTTTTCCGAACCCAGCAGCGGCTGGGGGGAAAACATTTACTGTACATTGGCATTTTCTTGATTTAAAAGATTTAACTGGAGATGCTGCAGAAGCGACATTTGTTTTGACACTGAAATCATTAATGAACACTGAAGTCCAGGAAATCATGACTTATTAATATGGTTGCAACAGTGCTTGCAGGATCAAGGAATTTCATTTTCAGCTAATTCAAAAACAGGTGTAGAGGCAAGGGAGAGGGTGGGAATACAGGAAAGATTGGCAGCCATGAGAATTTGGGGGTTAGATGATGGAGGAGAAGTCTGGTAAAATCTCTGAACTGAAACCTGATTTACAATCTAGATTGCTGTTGATGTGGCAGTTCCACCACCATGATCTGGAATCAAAATGAACCACTAATTCTGTAAATGGTTTTTCATATCCAGCACTGCCTTAATACACATTTTGCCATTGGGGAAAAACATAGTAACATAGTAGATGACGGCAGATAAAGACCCGAATGGTCCATCCAGTCTGCCCAACCTGATTCAATTTAAATTTTTTTTTTTTTTCTTCTTAGCTATTTCTGGGCGAGAATCCAAAGCTTTACCCGGTACTGTGCTTGGGTTCCAACTGCCGAAATCTCTGTTAAGACTTACTCCAGCCCATCTACACCCTCCCAGCCATTGAAGCCCTCCCCTGCCCATCCTCCTCCAAACGGCCATACACACCACACATATGTGTCCATATGTGTGGTGTTCACAGCATCTCCATCCCTTCCTATAAGTACAAGGGCCATTTCATAATAATGCACACTATTTTTTTTAATTTTTTTATTTACATGTTTTTTGGGGGTTTTTTCAAGTATTTCTTTACAATCCTTCATTATAGTCTCCCCGCTTTGCAATGACCGAGTGTGCGTTATTTATGAAATGACCCTCGTATTTTTCAGTTCAGTTTTCATCATTACATACTTAGTTTTCCGGAAGGGAAAGTTGGGGCTATGTTGTGTAATCCGTGATAACTGGTTGGTTTCTATACTGTTTTTCATTGAAATTGTATGGTATGTTCTTTTGATCTAAGATTGTAAATATATTATAAATTAGGATTGCGTGTTGATTATAATTTTTACTCACATGATTAAAGGCGGGGCATAGCCAGCAGTCCATTGGGGTTGGGCACAGGAGGGATCACATTTCTTCTCCCTTCTCTCAACATTAGGTATCATATCTTTGCTGGTGGGGATGCCAAAGAAATCCATTGTCAAAGCTGCTTCATTCCTCCTTGTGCTGCCTCAAGAGCAAGGAAGCCAGTGGGGTGCCTCCAGCCACCGATGCTGGCTTAGTTCATTCATAGCCCAAGCTTACTTGGGTGGTACAAGTGTCTGTGGCTGGAAGCAGACCGCTGACTCCTTCACTCCTGAAGCAGTACATAAGAATTGCCACTGCTGAGTCAGACCAGTGGGCCATCATGCCCAGCAGTCCGCTCACGCGGCGGCCCTCTGGTCTAAGACCAGCACCCTAACTGAGACTAGCCCTACCAGCACATGTTCTTGTATGAGGAGGAAAAGGGGGGGTGACTCAGGCAGCAGATTTCTTTGGTTAACAGGACTTCGGCTACCCCACCGGCTATTGAACAGGTACTGCGGCTTTGGAGCTCTAAGGAGGGGGCCTAGGCCTCCGAGGGCCCCCTCCAAATATCTTCCTCTCTCCAGGTCCAACTCTTCTCTATCCCTGACCAACCCAACTGTGTCTTGCTCCCTCACTCCTCTTGCATTCTTAAAACAAGAAGTTATGTCTGAAGGGGCGGACTGGCTCAAAGAGAGAGCCCTGGTGCAGATGGTAGGCAGCCTTTCACTAGGGCTGCTGATGGTGCTGAAGGACTGGCTTGAAAGGTAAGTGGGGGGTGGGGGTGAGAAATGCTGGATTGGGGGGGGGGGGGGCGCTGAGGGAAAAGAAGGCATAAAGTGAACTGCACATGATTATTAATTGCAATTACATTTTTAAATTATGACTAACAATTAACACGTTTCTTGTGGCATTAATTGTGATTAACGTGCAGCCCTATTAAAAATATATTACTCCATTAAAAAGATATTTCTATATTACCTTAATCTAAGAAACATTTCAAGTACAGAAATGATGATGATCTGGGGTCCATCAGATGCAGCCTTCTTTGGACTTGCTGTATACTATAGTGAAAGCTGCAGCCTGTCCTCCCCCTCCCCAAAACCTCCTCTCTGCACTCTGCTTGAAATACGTGGTTAGGTGTCATCTCGGCAGCCAAAAGGTTAATCATGGCACATTGTCAGAGTCCGTATCACTGAAACATGATTCATTAGTGGCAGGGCTCGGAAATTACTCCTGTGGTTGTGAAATGTGAGAGGGTTTTGTTTGGCAATAAATCAGTCTTTTTATTGAAATGGAACGCATGCTTTTATTAGCATTGTTAAAGAGGAGCTGTGTTCTTGAACACTGCCGGCAAAGTCGGAGTCTAAAAACCAGGGGACAGAGCCCAGGCCAGAGTAACACCTTTGCTGCTGCTTAGTGAAGATGGATGGCAAATAGAATTCTGAAGTTGTTTAAGGGCAAAAAGTTTCTGCTTGTAAAAGTAATCGCTGAGCATTCGAGACGGACTCAGGAAAGTTTGAGAAGTTTCTGGATTAAGGAAAACTGTCCCCAGGATTATACAGATCAGTTGAAACTTGCTTCTCTCACATGCAGCATGCTAGGTAGGGATGCAAGGGTAACAGTGGCTCCCCAAAACGGATTTTGAATGAAATGGTACCTTTGCAGATCGGCCATTCAGTGACTATTTTGCCATCGAAGCTTGGCTTCAGGCCTTAGAAGCTTGTGGGCACCTGGTTGCCAGGTTCCGCCAGCAAGTTTTGCTATTAGCGACAGTATTTGGTAGCTGGGCAGAGTCCATTTACATCCTGAGCCACTGAGTCATCACATTTGTCTCGATGCCTGATCTAATAAGGAAATGACATGACCTGATACCCCTATAAAGCCAAACTTTGTGTAACAGGACTGTTTCTCATTGTACTAGCTTGTTTTCTGTTCTAAGAATAACCAAGACAAGCTATTTGAAATAGAATATTAGCATGTAATGAGTTCTCCATAGGTTAATTGAATTGCTTATGTCTGTAGTCTAGCAAAGGCAGCTCAGACTTCTAGATCCTGTATGTAAAGGCAGACAACCCTTCTGGTTTCATCCCATCTTTTGTGCCTAGTGTGACTTCTCCACTGTGCATTATTTGATATTAAAGAGTAGCTAATGCTGGGGAACTGGTTTTGATGCCCCCAGCAGTTCCTTAACCCTCCATTGCTCCAGGTACAGCTTTGATTGTAACCACAGAAAGGCAGTATATCTAGGATTACCAGACGTCCAGGAAAACCCGGACATGTCCTCTGGAGGACCTCTGAGCATGCGCAGATGGCGTCACACACATCCACAATGCGGCTAGAGCTCATCCAGAAGAAGAAAGGAGGCTTTGTGGGGATGTGGCTTGAGGTGGAATTGGACGGGGTCTAGGGTTTCCCGGAGAAAAATATAGTAACCCTAAGTATATCAAATCCTTTCCCTATCCTTTCTTCTAGATGGTTTGCTACTCTCTCTAGTAAAAATATGTGAAAAATGCATCTAGATTGCAAGTGGTCTTATTTCAGCGTCAAAATAATTTGAAGAGATTTGTAGGCGATTAATCAAATTATTAATGAAACTTGATTATAGCTTAGTTAGCCTGTGTGTATAGCAGGGTAATCGGGTGCTCTACATTTTAACGTACAGCTAGCTGAGAGGGCGTGAAAATCAAACCCCCCTTCCCTTCAGGTCCAGAGAAACGGAGCAAACGATGGCATTGCTGGAAAAGACAAGCGAGAGAGCTGCTGCCTGTTCAGGTTTCCTCCCAGAGGATCTGGACTCCCACATGTATTTTTCAAGAGGAACGTTAGGGACTAGCATTGGGGAAAATGGAGATACTATCCGTCATAGATTTATGAATAGAACTTACCCAGTCCTTACCACTAAGCACTTAAGTGAATTTCTTAGTCTAAACCCCCCAAAAAATAACAAAGGTCAGACTGCATAACAGCAAATAGATGTTTTAATAGCAGCATTGTAACCTTTGCATGGAAAGACTTTAAAGGGGCTAGAAGTGTACTCTAGACAGCTTTTATCAGTCATTTTATGACCCCATGATCACAGACCAATAAAATTGTGACCCCCCCCTTCTTTATCCCTCAGAGGTATATAAGAATGATGTACCTATGGAGAGCCCAACCAGGTGGCGACTCCAAATGTGGGGTGGGGGGGGGGGGGGGGGTTAAAATCCCATTTGGAGTCCTGACCTACAGTTGGACAGCTCTGCTCTAGAGAGAACAGACAACAAGTGTCAGGAGGGTACCAGAAGGAAGGAATTTCCATAGAATGAGAAACTCCAGAATAATGGAGCTGAAGAGAGAGGCTAAAGAGGGATATGAGGGAGGAGCTGGGATGTAACACAAGTATAGGAAGTAAATCAGGTAATGAGTATAAACTAACCTGGTCGTGCATGTGCAAGACCGGAGGGCTAGGACTTCGATAGGAAGGCAGGACTTAAATGGGAAACCAAGGTGGCAAGGGAGCCCCTTCTGATGATTTGGGCCGCCGCGGGAGCGGACTGCTGGGCGGGATGGACCTGTGGTCTGACCCGGCGGAGGCACTGCTTATGTTCTTATGTTTTTATGTTCTTATGAGAAAAGTTTCACTAGAAGGAACAAACTTCAGTAGAGGGGCCCAACATGCATGTGAGAGACACAAAAGGGCCTTACTTTTGCCAGAGGGAAAGGACATCCCAGCACAGCTAAAACTTGTCAGAGGTGGGAGCCAAGTGGTGTGTATCTGCCAGCATCGTCTGTTTCTAATGTGATGCAAGTCATTGCCCAGGAAAAAGACCACATTGAATCTCTCTTCTCAGGGTGTACCAGTGACGAAGAAAGCAATTAATTCCTAACGTTCTATCAGGAAAGGAATAGAAAAGAAAACTAAGAATGTTATAATGCCTTTGTGTCACTCTGTGGTGTGATTGCAATTCAAATATTGTGTTCGGTTCTGGATGCCACATCTCAAAAAAGATATAGCGGCATTAGTAAAAGTACAGAGAAGTCGTTTTTTTCAATCCATGATTCCGTGATGCACACGAATCCAGGGTTAAGATCCTCAAGTAGGTCCTTCAAAATTTGAGTCTTGTTGCATGCGGATCTGGCGTTGCAATAAAGAGTCGGGACTGGCGTGAGAGAGTCAGAAGCATGGTTGGGAAGATTGGCAGGGAGGACAGGCTTTAAAGAGGCGTGATTGACTCTTCAAGGGTTTTTTTTTGAGGGATGACTTCTTGTGCGCATAAGTGTGGGGATTCTGAGGCCAGGGCAAATGTTACTGCCATTTGAGGAGTCAAGTAAGTTGGGAGAGGGAGGTTTCAAGCTGAGGGTGGTATTGAAAGATGAGCAGAGTAGGAGAAGAAGGAGCCACAGAGGTAGCTTCATAGTGAGAATTAGGGTAGGCTTTTTTTGGCTGCTGCCACACATTGGGCAGAAAGTTTCACTATATTGTCTACGACAGTGTATCGCAAACTGTGTGCCGTGGCACACCATGTGCCTCCTGAGATTTCTGGTGTGCCCCGCGGTACACTGGGGAAGAGGTTCCGGCGCCGGATGACCGTCTACAGGACATGCCTCTCGTGAAAAGAGGCATGTCCTGTAAGCAATCTCTCAGCACCTCTTCTCTCTGCCAGCCTTCTCTCAAGCGCGGGTCTTTCTGCGCAAGGCCCATTTGAAGGGCATTTGCGCATGTGCTGACGTCACGCATGCATATGACGTCATCATGCCAACGCCAGCACACTTCCAGGTGTCTCGAGCCGGGGACACTAGATTTAGTATGCCCCGGCTCAAAAATGTTTGCGAGACACTGGTCTACGATGACACCCAGATCTTTTTCTTGTGTGCTGACCCCTAAGGTGGACCCTAGCATCTGGTAACTATGATTTGGGTTATTCTTCCTAATGTGCATCACTTTGCATTTGTCCACATTAAATTTCATCTGCCATTTGGATGCCCAGTCTTCCAGTTTCCTAAGGTCTGCATGCAATCTTTCACAGTCTGCATGCGTTTTTAACAACTTTGAATCATTTAATGTCATTTGCAGATTTTATTACCTCACTCATCATGAGTGGAGTGAAATGGGTAGACATGAATTGCTTGTTTACTCTTGCCAAAAATACAAGGACTAGGGCAGTGAAGCTACTAAGTAGAAAATTTAAGACAAACCAGAGAAAATATTTCTTCACACAACATGTAATTGAACTCTGGAATTCATTGCCAGACAATGTAGGGAAAGCAGTTACTCTAACAGGGTTTAAAAAATGTTTGTATAATTTCCTAAAAGAAAAGATTATAAGCCATTATTAAATCCACTGCTTATTTCTAGGATAAGCAGCATAAAATCTATATTACTCTTTTGGAATCTTGCCAGGCACTTGTGACCTGGGTTGGCAACAGGATATTGGGCTTGATGGACCTGTGATCTGTCCCTGTATGGCATTACTTATGTTTTTATTTTCTTATAGTTTCTCCTCAAATATTGTATTGAAAGCTCTTTGTTGAGTCTGCATATTGGAGCATGCAAAATAATTTTCATTGTTGTTCCTATTTTTGTTTTAAATGAACCTGAGGAACCATTTACTTATGTAAATGAGGGAATGATTATGTTATCAGAACCTTATACACAGTTTCATGGTCTTCCACTTAGCCATCTCGCTCCCCTTCAATCTTTTCTGGATTCTGCTGCACACCTTGTATACCGCCAGTGTCATTATGCTCATGTTACCCCTCTCCTCAAGTCGCTTCATTGGCTCCCTATCCCCTTCCACATACAGTTCAAACTCCTCTTACAAATGTATTCACTCTGTAGCTTCTCAATATCTCTCCCCTCATCTGTTCCTATGCTCTACCTCAGGAACTCTCAGGCAAGAGTCTCTTGTCTGTACCCTTTTCCTCAACTGCCAACTCTACCCCTTCTGCCTTGCTGCACCGTTTGCCTGAAACAACATGCTTGCCTTGGTACGTTGGGCTCTGTGTCTGGCGGTATTCAAATCCAAGCTGAAAACCAACCCACTTATTCGAGGCTGCATTTAAGACCTAACCCTACTTAAGTGATAAAGCACCATGTTTGTTTCTCATTCCCTCTGTAGTTTTCTACCCTCTCTACCTCTTCTTCCCTTTGTATCCCCCCTCATGAATAGTATATACTGATCTACCCTGTGTGTCTGTCATAATTAGATTGTAAGCTCTTTCAAGCAGGGTCCATCTCTTGCGTGCTTAATGTACAATGCTGTGCGCGTCTGGTATCACTATAGAAATAATAAATGATAGTAGAAGAACTTTCTTGCTTTAGGTGCCTAAGTTCTCCTTGTGTTTTCCCACCATTCCTGATCAACCTGTTTACATGTGACTGAGGTTCAGACTTAACCTAGAGCAAGGGTGTTAAAGTCCCTCCTCGAGGGCCGCAATCCAGTTGGGTTTTATGCATGCGATCTATTTGCATGCACTACTTTCATGGTATGCTAATACATCTCATGCATATTCATTGGGGAAATCCTGAAAACCCAACTGGATTTTGGCCCTCGAGGAAGGACTTGCTGGTAACCTTCCATCCATTCTTGACTTTCTCTGCTGTAAGCCCACTTTCTTCTTGAAGATCCCAGTTCCTAACTTTCTGTTTGGACCAGCTACAAATATAACTATGACTTGGTCAGGCTGCAGCAATCCTGATTTCCAAAGCACACTAGCTCTTTATTTTCTGGGACCTACAGCAAAGAACTAGTGTGTGGAATTTAAGAAAGTTAAGAGCTGATCTTCCATTTCGTCACAGGTGACTCTGGGTGTCTTCACTTGCTAAGGCATCGACCAACTTTGAGTGACGCCATCTTGTCTGTTACAGGATTCCAGGGAGACTGAATGACAGACGAACACCACTAGGAGAGCTGAATTGGATCTTTACAGCTATCACAGACACCATCGCGTGGAATGTCCTCCCCAGAGGTGAAACCATTTCTTCTCTAAGAGTGAACAATTGGTATCATTAGTGGCTAAAAAAGAAGCTCAATGCAACTCCAGAGTTAAACCATTTTTGGAGCTGCTTATTTCAGCTTAGAACTGAAAAGTATTTGTCCTTTCAGATAGGAGTATGCAGGTATTTTGCAAGCCGCCTCACTGACTTGGCCAGTGCTTCTTATTCATAGGCAGTCTCTCAGGTTCTGGTATTGGGTCCATCATACACAGCACCATCAGTATACCACCATCTAACATGCTTCGTAACTTAACAAACTCCCACACACCATATGCTAATAGCCATGACTTGACCTTCAGATGTCCAGATAATCCATTCTGACCTGTTTCTTATGGGGGGGGGGGGAGAGAAACTATGCAACAGGGAAAGCAAGATTTGCTGTGGCCTTTTCTGGGATTCTCATACATCAAACTTTCTGTTTCACAGATCTCTTCCAGAAGCTGTTCAGGCAGGATCTGCTTGTGGCCAGCCTCTTCCGTAACTTCCTGTTGGCTGAAAGGATTATGAGGTCTTACAACTGTACCCCGGTCAGCAGTCCACGTCTGCCTCCTACATACATGCATGCCATGTGGTAAGTTCTTGCAAGAAGCAGCTTGTCTCTGGAGGTGAGCAGAAATGAATGGATCTGTTCCGTGGTATCCTACTGGGTACGTGTGACCTGGATTGGCCATCATCAGAGACAGGCTGTGTGGTGGTACTGGATTTTTCGTCTGACCCAGTATGGCTCATCTTCTGTTCTAATGTGTATTCAGTGTGCAAAAACAGAATATTTACTATGTTTTTCTAGCATTCATTAAATTTTCATTTATTAAATTTATGAATCAATCATAACATGGCAATCACTAGTGTTTCTCAACTCTGTCCTGGAGTACCCCTTACTTGATTTGCATACACTACCTCTATTATATGCAAATTTCTTTCTTGCATATTAATTGCAGATATCCTGAAAACCTGACTGGCAAGAGTTGACAATATCTATGTCAAAGCAATAATGGACTGTTCTTGTGTTGTTACTGAGCAGGTGGCCTTATGTTTTGCTGCCTTTTCAGTTTAGCTAGGTTGGCAATCCTCTGAGATCTCCAAGTTTTGTTAATGTCTGGTAGTGAACTTACCAAACGTGGAAATCATGATTGCAAACCATTCTGCTAACTAGTGCCTTGATCCCTATTTATACAGAAATATATTCTCAACTTCTCATCTGTTGTGACATAACACACATAAACAACGTCTGTCAGGTAACACACTGGACATTAAAATTCATAGCCAAGTCTCCCAAAAAATCCTAAATATTTTTTTGTTAAAAATGATTCAAAAGAAATATATTCTTAAACAGAATGTAATTGATTTGTTTTAGAAATTGTTAAGTTATTGCATTTTTTTTCTCAAAGGAGTTTTAATCTTCACTTTCAGTGAGAAATCTGGGACTGATGTATTGCATCCAGTTTTTCAATATGGACTTTTACTCGTTCTACAGCCTATACAAAGAGCGTTGAGCTAGGATGTTTCCCTTTACAGTTTGTCATACAAAACTGATATTCAGCAACACAAAATTCCTACCTTTCAGTTATCTACCCGAGTATGAAAGAAAGTAGCAAGCGTGTTGAAACAAGTCTGTGCATGTTGTGACATGTCTTAAGGTTACTTGCGCACAGTTGCAGCTCAGTGCGAGTCTAACATGCCAAGAGACAGGATGTCAGGATAGTCCTCATGCAAATCAAGTAAGAAACTGCTAGATTTGGAGCGCCATTCAATGATAAAACTTCTCACAAAAGAAGAGAAAAAAAACAAAAGAGGTCGATGAACACATGACTGCAGTTTATGGTGAGTCTGCTCCATCATCTTACAAAGTAAAATTTTGGAGCAAGCAGTTTAAGTAGGGTAGAGAGTTCATTGAAGATGACCTTCACACTGGATGACCTGTGGAAGCAACTTCCACAGAAATGTGCAAGAAAGTCAAGGATTTAATTTTGTCAGATAGATGAATTAAGGTTTCCTGAATAGCTCAAGAAATGGGCATCTTGTCAGGTACCGTTTGGAAAATAATTCATGAAAAGTTGAGCATGTCCAAGGCAAATGGGTTCCAAGAATGCTGACGCCATTTCAGAAGGCCACGAAGCTCCAGTGCTGTCAAGGAAACTTGGAGATGCTCTGTGAAGACCAAGCAAATTTTTTTTTCATCATTTGGTGACTTGAGATGAGACTTGGGTCTATCACACACAGAGATCCTGAGTCCAAAATGACTTTGTGTGGAATAACAAAAAACCTCGTATTGCTCTCGACAAGCTGAAAGCCTCTAAAATTAATGGGGGTTTGAATGTACCAGATTTTCATTTTTATTATATCGCATCATTGGCCAAATATGGAGCCTATTGGATTATTAACCCTAGTACCCAAGACTCACCAACCTGGTTTGACCTGGAACGGTTTTTATGTGCACCATTACATGTTTCATGCTTGTTGACGGTGCCAGTGCCCAAACTTTTGAGAAAATACTCCTTATTGAGTGCAACGCAGCATGCCCTTCATATACTAGACGTAATCGCAGAGATTTCAATTAAAGACAGTCCACTCTTGTCCATTTGGAATAACCCCAAAATCCAAATCAATAGTAAATCTCTTTCATGGAAAAGGTGGCAACGGGCTGGTTTGTGGTCTCTCCATCAGATAACCACTCTCACTTCGTTTGTTCCCTTTGTCACAATTTGCTCTACTTACTCATTGTCTCCTTCTGCTTACTCACAGTGGCTTTCTCTTACTAAGACGTTATCTTCTATGTCTATACGCTTTGATTATATGACATCCATTCACACTTTGTATCACTGGTCCACATTGGCTATATCAAAAGGTAAAGCGATATCTCTCTTCTATAGTATTCTAAGAGATCACTCTTTCACATTTTCCTCTCATTCCATGAAACATTGGGAATCTATGCTGACAACCTCACTTACTGATGTTGACTGGGAACTCTTCTGGTCATCGACAAACCGACCTCTTTTATCATCCAGAGTCTCACAATCAATGTTCTTCATTATGTGGAATGCGGTATGGACACCCTTTCGGATGTGGAAAGCTAACCTAAAACAAGACTCTATATGTTGGAATTGTATGAAAGAAGCTGGGACTCTTGATCACATGCTTTTCCACTGTGCTAAAGTTCGTTCCTTTTGGACATGCATTTGGGACACCATAAAGTCTATTACCAATTGTTCAGAAGAAATTTCCTTTGACATTATAATTCTCCGATCTCAACACCCTTGTTTTACACAGTCTAACTGTCCTCCTAAACTCATTGATGCAATGTTTGTGACTGCCCTTATGCACATCTTGAAAAATTGGAAGTCCTCTTCATTACTAAACTATACCTTTTGGTGGAATTCTTTGAGCATGTATCATAAATTTGAATCATATGCTTATGAAAAGAAAAATATAATTCGACTTTCCAAAAGTTTGACACAATGTAAATCACCCTGGAAATTCCTAGACTCATATGTTCAATCTATTTCATAGACACTCCTCTCTTCTTCTTCTTCTTTTTCTTTACCTTCATCTTTTTCCTCATTTTATTCTTTTTCTTTCTTCCTTCAATTTCTCTTTCCTCTTATCTTTTCTTTTATTATCTTTTCATGAACAGTCCTAGTACTTTAGATCTTTTAAAACGATTCAATTCTACATTGCACAATATAACTGAATATTTGTTATACTAAATGTTTTGTTTTATTTTTTGATACCTACCGACATAGATAAATTATTGAACGCCCCTCATACTGTAAATATGGCTGGGAATGGTGGCAGCAGTTATCATTGGAGGTAGTGGGGAAGCAGAAATAGAGATCAGCTTTTCTCAGGATCTGTGATCTCCCCATCTTGCAGGCACAGGTGCTTGTTAAAGAAAGCTGGCTGCAGATGCCACATTTTTGATAACATTCCCACCTCTTGGGGGACACAGAGTGACCATTGATTGCTATCGTGCTCAGATCAACAGCATTCTGGCACTGACACTGGGTTATTGTAATTCTCTGTTTGTGACTCCCAGACTGGATTCAGATCTGTTCTCTTAGCCCAGAATACAGCAGCTCATGTTATCACACCAGATCTTAACTGTTTGCTTTGCACTGGTTTCAATTTCTACTTTTCAAGACCATTAGAGGTGATATGTTTCAAGTTTATTAAGGCTTGATATACCGCTTTTCAATTCCAAAGCGGTTTACAACATTACATAGCTTTAAAAATTAGAAACACAATTGTAGACATAAACATAAAAACATAGGTAGACCAATCTCATGAATGACTACAAAATATGAGTTTATAACCTGCTCGTCTCCATGTGAACCAGAAACATGCATATTGTTCAAGTATATAAACTTATGTAATGTGCCAGTAAAAATGTTAAGTGTTTGCAATAATCCTCAAGCAGGGAACAAACGGAGAAACAGATAATCTAATTGCTTGAGAGAAAATTGAAATCTCTTGAAAGAAGATTCTAGTTGAAGCTCAGTGGGAAGAGAGTTCCCAAGAAAGGAAGCCAGGCAATAGGAAATGGATTCATTGGGAGCATCCAACTAAGAGATTTGTTATAGCAGATCTCAAAGATTGAGAGGGGAGATAGGAACGAGTGAGGAGGGAGGGAGAGAGAGAGAAAATGGAAACTCAGAATAATAAACTGTGTAATAGTAAGACATTTATAGTAGATTTTACTCCTGTAGGAAGCTAATGCTCCTTTAGGAGTTGGGCCGACATGATCTGATCTCTGCGTTGTGTTAGCCTTATAACTGTATTTTGCCTGAGTTGCAAACACGTGAATGAATGTAATCGACCAGCCAGTAATCAAGCTGGCTTAAGAGCAAAGCATAAAGAAGGGCTTTAAGAGCCTGGGCCTCAATGTATCATAGGGAGCTAATCATTCGTAATGCAGAGAATCACCTGAGATATATGGGGTAAAGGACATGGAGCTGTTTAAAAAAACCCCACAAGTGACAGGACTGTGTCAGCCATAGGGATAGGAGTTTGATTAATATAGGGCTGGGAAGCGCTGCCTGGACTTGAGCATTGAGGGCCATTTTAATCCAGGTGACAATCTGAGGTTAACTATCAAAGTGGCTTGGTAGGACTGACACCAGAAATCTCTCATCCATGAAAAAGTAAGTAGTGATTCTAAAATTTAAGTTGTAGGCTAGCTCTAGTCATGCCACTGGAGCTTGTGAGCATCTGTGAAGGTGAAAGCTATGCATTGGTAGTTTCGCTCCCAGCAGGGTCTCCCAAGGCAGACAGGTTTCAGCAGAGATTTCAAACTAACGATGTACCACCCATCTGGGCAGCAGCAGGTGGGCAGTGTTGGAGGTGGAGGATCACATTTGATGTGACAGTGGCGCCCGGCAATCTACCTCTTTATTCGGCCACGAAAACTTGATGATCATCAAGTTGCTAGAACTCAAACACAAGTCAATGGCACCTACCACTGTAGGCCAGAGGGAGCCTGGGGGACACCACAAGAGAGCAAAACCAGTCAAAATAGGGAATGAAATTTGAAAAATACAAGCAGAAAGGTAAGAGCAAAATCAATTACATGCAAAGAACCCTTATTTAAGCCAAGATTGAAGAAAATGGTCGACAACATCGAATGCAGAACTAAGAGCCAAGTTAGTTTAATAATATGTCTTTCCTTAAAATGGGACCTGTCTAGAGAAAGCATGACGGAAGAGGAATCAAATCAGTTCTTAGAGCCCGCATAGTATCGTAACAGCTCAGCGCGGATAGTATATTGAAAAATCTGGTCATCTCCAGAGATGCAGCACATGTAAAAATATCTTTCTAACATTAAATTCTTAACATATAATCATTAAAGAGAATTGTTGTAACCCTCTTTCTAAATGTAAACAAAACCTAGTCAGATCTTGATGTCACTGGGAGAGGAAGATAGTTCCAGGCCATGACTGCTTGATAAGGGAAGGAAGAATTAAAAATGTCAGTCGTTCACTGACGGATAATCTAGCTTTAAGAAGTTTCTCAAATCATAGTTAGACTTGGTTCTTCCATCTATCAAATAATATGGAGCCAATCTGTAATATATCTTAAATACCAGGTGATCCTTGTTTCCACAGGGAGCCAATGGAAAGAAATTAAAGTAAGGTTCACACAATCATATTTTTCTACAGAATAGCTGAGTTTAACCACTGCGTTCTAGACTACCTGCAACCTTTTCAGATGGCTTTTTGAAAATCCCACAGTTATAGTAGTCTAATTTAGATAATGCTAGAATAAAGTTTTGCGTATCAAAAAGCGTTTCTGTTGGTCTTCTGACCCTTGTGACGTGCTGGCTGGTAAGGCGCCAAACTAAAAGACAGCATCATGAAATCGCCCAAAGGGGTGTAAAGGTTAAATGATTTCTCTTCTTTGTTATGTGTATACCACTGCTCTTTACGTAACTTGTGCTTTAGGCACTGGGGTTTGCTGACCTATCTATCTACCAGTACAGCAGTGCACAAAATCGCTGCGCTCTGACATGTTTTGTCATTCGCTGCCTTTGAAACATTCAGAATCTGACCTTCTAACTTAACAGGAAGCAAGCGAAAACCTGTCAGTTCACAGCAACATGTTGAGAAGACGTCAGGATCATTTATGTGTTGTAAAATAGGTTTTATTATTACGTTTGCTATTTCATTTGTGTGTGTGTTTAAAATATTTTGATTTTATGTAGTTTGTTGTTTCTTGCTTAGCGGTATAAAGCTCATAAACCCTTGTAATGGGGATTCATTGTGAATTCAGGGTTCCGATCACTCGTCAATTGGACGTCAAAATCCTTCTGGAACTCATTTGCATGATTGACAGCCGCATACAACCTTACTTTCCAACTTCCTTCTGTGATCATCTGAATTTTCTAAGGCACTGCTAGTGCTTGGTTGCATGAAAAAAATGAACTATATTACAGTGGAGGGCAGTAACTATGCTATAGGTCTCCTGTTATTGATTGAAGTGGTGTCACATTCAGTAAAGAAAGCATTGCCTTGTACCTGCAGTGTCTGTCCTTGCTCCACTTCTCCAGCATATATTGTACCTGGATGGCTGAAGCAATTCAACTTACTGAGAAGAGATATGGAAGCATTTACCAGGCCTTTTTATATGAAGAAATTGATGGTCCATTGCTGCTGTATAGTGCAGTCTTGGGTTTTATTCGTTCCATGGTGGGCTACACCACAAATACTGTGTGCAGTTCTGGTCACCCTATCTCAAAAAAGATATAGTGGAATTAGAAAAGGGTACAGAGAAGGGTGATGAAAATGATCGATTGGAAAGGCTTAAACAGCTAGGGTTCTTCAGCCTGGAGAAGAGACAGCTTGGGGAATATATGATAAAGGTCTATAAAATACTGAGTGAAGTGGAGCAGGTAGATGTGAGTTGCTTCTTTACTCTTTTCAAAAATACCAGGACTAGGGGCTTCTAATGAAGCTACTAAATAGTAGATTTAAAACAGGAGAAAATATTTCTTCACCCCACTTGTAATTAAACTCCTGAATTGGTTGCCAGCAAATGTAGTGGTAGCAGTTAGCTTAGCAGAGTTTAAAAAGGATGTGAGGAAGTCCTTAGCTTATTCCTAGGATAAGCAATGTAAAATCTATTTTACTTTTTTGGGATCTTTCCTGGTACTTGGGTCCTGGGTTGGCCACTGTTGGAAACAGGATACTGGGCTTGATGGACCTTCCGTCTGTCCCAGTATGGCAGCTCTTATGTGAGCCAAGTCTAGGACAGTCGTGCCATTGTGACATCACTGCTGAGGTTGGCTCTTAGACATTATGACATCACAATCTCAGCTCTGGAATGTTGCTACTCTTTAGGTTTCTGCCAGGGACTTGGGACCCGGGTTGGCCACGGTTGGAAACAGGCGCTATGGTTGGAGCTACAGCCTCAGCACCCTAGGGTTGTGGGTTCAAACCCTGGGCTACTCCTTGTGACTCTGGGCAAGTCACTCAGTCCTTCATAGCCTCAGGTATTGTGAGCCCACTGGGACAGACAGGGAAAATGCTTGAGTACCTGAGTGTAAAAAACCACTTAGATAACCTTGATAGGCGGTATAGAAAAACCTAACAACCTGGGCTTGATGGACCTTTGGGGTGTCCCAGTAGGGCAGCTCTTCTATTTGTCAGAATTTCTCCATCCCTTGTCTTTTGAACATATCTTACTGATATTCCCTAAACTCATATTGCCCAGGAAGGGAAGGATCTTCAGAAAGAGTACAGTGTTTAATTTCTCAGTTGTCTCCTGGGGTCATTTAGGGGCTGCAGGAAGTGTCCTATCACTTTCTGAGAAGGAGGTTCTGTTTGCTGCAAAGACTCTGTAGCCTCCTCTTAATGGACTGACAAGCACATCTTGTTTCTTTTGTCTGCTGTAATGTAATCTGATCTGTAACATTACACACTGAGCTTCCAAAACCTTGATTTATTGTTTTGTGCTGGAAGTTAATATCACCTTGCAGTTATTGGAGTTTCACTTCTCAGCCTTATGCCAAACCCCTCATAATGTCTTTTCTGCTGACAGCTTTAATTGGAGAAGAGAGAGCCTGGACAGCCTTCAGCTCAAGTGAAGACGTGCACGGACATGGGTTTTCATGCAAAGACATCCTCTTCTCGGCTAAATATTTGCACATTCTAAAGATGATATTTATGTGTTTAATTTTGCAATTCACTCCGAGCTTGATTCTGGAAATGTCCCAAGTGATGACACTGTGCCGGTATTTGAGTCTTACTGCCTCCTGAAGACAGAAGTTTAATGAAGTGTGTCCATTAAACCTGACTGGCCTATACAGGGAGGCAATTGTGGGTTAGTTAGACAGAACCCTGTCAAAAACTTTACATTCCAGCAAATGGGGTTTTCAGTCACTTTATTGTCTTCTTTAAACGCTGTCTCCTGTTATATGTGTCAAAGATTGTTTCCATAGAAGAAATGCAATATTTTGGTTTATGGCGTAGCCCATTTAGACATTGAAATATTCATAATATCTTTATATATTTGCCAAGAGGCACCTTCAGATTCTTTAGTATGATTTTGTTTCAGTATTCCAATTTCCTTTGCTCGTAGCTTATAATAATCTGGGCATTGGCTTGGGATTTCTGAATGTCCCTTTATTTTAAAGGCTGCTCACAAATGCAGAACATTTTGTTCTATAAGAGATGTTGAGTGTTACTGGTGTGTGCAGGGAACTGAACTCCAAATGCATGTAACAAACACCGAGTGCTGGGTGTCCACTAATCAGCATGCAAGGGGGATGTTTGTGTGTGGCAATTTCCTAGCCTTCCTGTAAGAAACATCAGCAGTCATCTAAAAGAGATACAGGGCCCAGCTTCATCAAAGACAAAGCAGAGAATTTGAAAGTTAAATGTAACAGGTGGTTGGTTCTGGCAGAGATGTGAATTCTTGTCTTCGTATTGTAGATGAGAGCTGGCAGAGGGTAGGAAATGAAGGAAGAGTGAGGAAGGACATATCTAGTCCAAACACAGGTCTCCACTGCCACTTGTTCCAGGCCTTGTTTTCTTTCTCTTTGATCTTAAAAGAGCATGAAATTTGTCAAATGATCTAACTCCACAGACCCCAACGCATACTAACTACATCTATTAACCATGGAAATGCCCAGGCCAACTCTTGTTGTAAACCGCCTAGAACTGAAAGGTATTGGCGGGCTAGAAGACACGAATGGAATGGAATGGACTAATCCAGCACCTCTGGATTAAACTGGCCGCTGCTCTTCTATGTCGTCTTACCAGGTTTTCTGTGATCAACACAATTTTGCAAAATATTTGTCCTCTTGCTGGTTGAGAATTAGATTTTAATTGTCTGTAGCCAGCATCTTCTCATCCCTAAACCCCCTTTTCTTTGCTAATGGTGCATAAATGATCTTCACCTGATACAGTTACATTAACTTGACATTGGTACTACCTCAAAAATAGATCTCTCCCTCAGCAGTGCTGTGTAACAATTTTGCCTGTAGCTTGTATATTTATTAAGCATAAGGGAGGCATTCACTGCCCTTACTCACAACCAACTTTGATTACTTCTTAATAATGTTGTGAACTTGCTGCTCAGTATAAGGGTGTATCGATGGAGTGAGGGGAAGGCCGTGGTGTCAGGTGAAGCACATTTAAATACGTTGCGTTTCTTCAAGTCACAGGAACAGGTTTTCTCACCTTGAAGTCTCTTTCTTGTGTAAATCTAGACAGATGCCAACTCACTGCTAAAACATCATTGATTATTTTATTACAAGGAAAAGTGAGTGCATAAAAATGATAAACAAATGTCCTAGAAATTCCTTTATATCTTTCTCAAAGAAGAGAAATGTTCCCTCTAAGCTGCATGAGAGTCCACCATCCACAGTCATACAGTCAAAGATGTGCTTCAGTCTTTTGACTTTTAATTTGCACAGAACAGGAGCCCTGCACAGTCTGCTTGTCCTGAAACAGTGAGATTGCATACAAACAGCAAGACCATGGGTTGCGAACTTCCAGATAGCTTAGAGGGAATATTACTGCTATAAAAAGAATGGAGTTGGTCCAGAGGAAGGCTGATAAAATGGTGCATGGTCTTCATCATAAGGCGTATGGGGACAGACTTAAAGATCTCAATCTGTATATACTTCTCTCTCCGTATTCGCAGTTTCAGCACTCGAGTTTACACTTATTTGTGATTTTTTGCATGCCAACTCCTCCCCCCAATTAGAAACATAGAAATATAGAAAGATGACGGCAGATAAGGGCTACAGCCCATCAAGTCTGCCCATACCATTGACCCCCTTTTAAGTCTACTGGCCCCCTTAACTGTACTGACCTGCTCTATTAAGTCTATATCCTAGCGACCCTATTCATTGGTAGGACTCTCGCAGTGATCCCACATAGGTATCCCATTTATTCTTGAAGTCTGGGATACTGCGGGCCTCGATCACCTGTACTGGAAGCTTGTTCCAATGCTCTATCACTCGTTCTGTGAAGAAGTACTTCCTGACATCTCCACGAAACTTCCCTCCCCTGAGTTTGAGCGGATGTCCTCTTGTGTTCAAGGGTCCTTTGAGAAGAAAGTTATCATCTTCCACCTCGACCCGTCCCGTGATGTACTTAAATGTCTCAATCATGTCTCCCCTCTCCCTACGCTCCTCGAGAGTGTAGTGCTGCAATTTGTTCAGTCTCTCTTTGTACGAGAGACCCTTTAGCCCCGAGACCATCCTGGTGGCCATCCGCTGAACCGACTCAATTCTGAGCACATCTTTACGGTAATGTGGCCTCCAAAATTGCACACAGTATTCTAGACGGCCAAGAGTAGAAGGTCCAAAAAGGTAACACGTAGGGAACTTAGATGTATGTATACGAATGCTAGAAGTCTAGGTAACAAAATGGGGGAACTAGAGACAATAGCAAGACATGACATATTGGATATCATTGGCATAACAGAAACATGGTGGAATGAAGAAAACAAATGGGACACAGTACTACAGGGATACAAGCTGTATAGAAGAGATCGAGTAGGGCAGAAAGGTGGAGGTATTGCTCTATATATTAAGGAGGGAATAGATTCTGTTGAAATGGTTACAACAGAAATGAAAGAGAAGCTTGAGTCACTCTGGATCAAGATTCCTGGTCAATTTGGAGCAGATACGAAAATTGGCCTTTACTATCGTCCCCCAGGACAGGCGGAGGAAACTGACTCAGAAATGATGGAGGAAATCAAACAAGAATGCAAGACAGGCAATGTAATTATATTGGGAGACTTCAATTTCCCAGGGATAGACTGGAAACTAGCAACCTCCAACTGCGGCAAGGAGGCCAAGTTCCTGGAGGTGCTAGGGGATTGCTTCCTGGAACAAATGGTAAAAGAGCCGACAAGAGGCAACGCCACCTTGGACTTGGTCCTAAATGGCCTCACGGGACCGATAACAGTAGTGGAAGTCATGGTTCCACTGGGAACGAGTGATCACAATGTAATTAACTTTAAACTTGACATCGGGAAAGGGAAACATGCCAAAACCTTAACCACCACATTGAACTTTAAAAAGGGTAAATACGATAGCATGAGAGCCATGGTAGAAAAACGACTCGAAAAGAAGGTGGACAAACTTGAAACGGTAGATCAGGCATGGTCCCTACTGAAAAATACTATCACAGAAGCACAAGATCTCTACATTCCGAGGATTTCCAAAGATCGGAGATCAAAGAGCAAAAGAGAACCGGCATGGCTTACCAAACAGGTGAAGGAAGCCATAAAAGAAAAGAAGGACTCTTTCAAAATATGGAAATACATAAAGACAACCGAAGCCTGGAACAAACATAAAGATGATCAGAAGAAATGTCACAAGGCGGTGAGGGATGCAAAACAGGAATATGAGGAAAAAATAGCCCAGGAGGCCAAAAACTTCAAGCCCTTCTTTAGATACGTGAAAGGGAAAAAACCTGCAAAAGAGGCAGTCGGACCCTTGGACGACCAGGGAAGAAAAGGGTACATCAAGGAAGATAAACAAATCGCAGACAAACTAAATTCCTTCTTTGCGTCCGTCTTTACGAAGGAGGACACCTCAACAATACCTGAAGCGGAGAAAGTGTTTGCAGGAGAAATAGAAGACAGCCTCACCACAGTTGAAGTGGACTTAGACCAGATATACTATCAGATCGACAAACTTAAAAGTGACAAATCCCCTGGACCGGATGGAATTCACCCGAGAGTCTTAAAGGAATTGAAGGTTGAAATCGGAGAGTTATTGCAAAAACTTGCAAACCTGACAATCAGAACTGGACAGATACCGGACGACTGGAGGATAGCGAACGTCACCCCAATTTTCAAAAAAGGATCAAGAGGGGAACCGGGCAACTATAGACCTGTGAGTCTTACGTCTGTCCCCGGCAAGATGGTTGAAGCACTGATCAAGGATAGCATGGTCCGGCACTTGGACGCACACGACTTGATGAAACCCAGTCAACACGGATTCAGGAAAGGGAAATCATGTTTGACGAATTTACTCCAATTTTTTGAGACCGTGAACGAGCAAATTGATAGTGGGAAGCCGGTGGACATAATATACTTGGACTTCCAGAAAGCGTTCGACAAAGTTCCACATGAAAGACTTCTCAGGAAACTACAAAGCCATGGCATAGAGGGGGATATACAAAGATGGATAGGCAAATGGCTGGAAAACCGAAAGCAGAGAGTGGGCATAAATGGGAAGTTCTCCGACTGGGAGAAAGTGACTAGTGGTGTACCCCAGGGCTCGGTACTTGGGCCGATCCTTTTTAATATTTATATCAATGATCTGGAGGAAGGAACATCCAGTGAGATCATCAAGTTTGCAGACGATACAAAACTATGCCGGGCGATCAGATCGCATGAGGATAGAGAGAAACTCCAGAGCGACTTGTGTCGGTTAGAAACATGGGCGGAGAAATGGCAGATGAAGTTCAATGTGGAGAAATGCAAGGTAATGCATTTAGGAAATAAGAATAAGGAATACGAGTATACAATGTCAGGTGCAACTCTGGGGAAGAGTGAACAAGAAAAGGACCTGGGTGTACTGATAGATAGGACCCTGAAGCCGTCGGCACAATGCGCGGCAGCGGCAAAGAAGGCAAATAGAATGTTGGGCATGATAAAGAAAGGAATCTCGAGTAGATCGGAGAAAGTTATAATGCCGCTTTATAGGGCAATGGTCAGACCACACTTGGAATACTGCGTCCAACATTGGTCTCCCTACCTAAAGAAGGATATAAAACTGCTGGAGAGGGTGCAGAGACGAGCAACAAAACTGGTGAAGGGTATGGAAAAACTGGAATACGAGGACAGACTTATAACACTAGGATTATTCTCCCTTGAGAAAAGGAGACTGCGTGGGGATATGATCGAGACCTTCAAAATACTGAAAGGAATCGACAAAATAGAGCAGAGAAGATTATTTACGTTGTCCAATTTGACACGGACTAGAGGACATGTAATGAAGCTAAGGGGGGACAAGTTCAGGACTAATGTCAGGAAGTTCTGCTTCACTCAGAGAGTGGTTGACACCTGGAATGCCCTCCCAGATGAGATTATTGCGGAATCGACCGTCCTAGGCTTCAAGAGCAAACTAGATGCATATCTCCTTAAGAGAGGCATGTAAGGATACGGTGGACTATAAATTACGACAGGTGTACACCTGGCAGGGCCTCCGCGTGTGCGGATCGCCGGACTTGATGGACCGAAGGTCTGATCCGGAGATGGCATTTCTTATGTTCTTATGTTATGTTCTTATGAGGTCTCACCATGGCTCTGTATAATGGCATCATGACCTCAGGCTTCCTGTTGACGAAACTTCTCTTGATACAACCCATCATCTGCCGTGCCTTAGATGAAGCCTTCTCCACTTGAGTAGCAGTCTTCATGTCTGCACTGATGATCACTCCCAAGTCTCGTTCTGCTGTAGTCTTGGTCAAAGTTTCTCCATTCAAGGTGTAAGTTCTGCATGGATTTCCATTTCCGAGATGCATGACCTTACATTTCTTGGCGTTGAAGCCCAGCTGCCAGACAGAGTAAAGTACCTGTACTATACCGATAAAGTTTGGTGCTTGCTTCCACGCTTTCATCCACAAAATTGTTGCTTCCAAGCTTTCACCCTCAAAATCATGGTTTTTCCATATTCGCGGTTATGTCCCATCCCTAACCACTGCGAATACGGAGGGAGGAGTGTACTTTGGAGGAAAGGCTGGAGAGGGGAGATATGATAGAGATGTTTAAATACCTACATGATGTAAATGCTCATGAGTCGAGTCTCTTTCATTTGAAAGGAAGCTCTGGAATGAGACGGCATAGGATGAAGTTAAGAGATGATAGGCTAAGAAGTAGTCAAAGGAAATACCTTTATACAGAAAGGGTTGTAGATGCATAGAACAGTCTCCCAGAAGAGTTGGTGGAGACAGAGATTGTGTCTGAATTCAAGAAAGCCTGGGATAGGCACGTGAGATCTCTTAGAGAGAGGAAGAGATAATGGTTACTGTGGATGGGCAGACTGGATGGGCCATTTGGCCTTTATGTGCCATCATGTTTCTATAACCATGAAGCTCTATGACCTCACAATGCAAGTGTAAAGAGCCTTAGCCTATAGGAAGAGGAGGAGATAGTGGATGCTGTGGATGGGCCATCATGGCCCATGGATGGGCCATCATGTTTCTATGTTTGTATCCCCCCCGTAAGATTAGTCCAGTCTGTCCAAATGACTCCTGGTGTATCACCACAGAATCTGGCTGACCTCTGCCTTTTCCTTTTCTCTTTTGCAGCTAAGGATCCTCTTTGCTAAAGATTCTCCCTTAATATGCTCCTTTGCTTTCAAACTTGCAGATACTTCTTGAAAAATACTTTGGTGGCATATTAATGTCCTGTGCTGAGGAGTGGAAGTAGGATGAATATTATACTGGGAGTTGAGAAGAGAGGGATGCAAAAGGAGATATCATATTAGATGGTGTGATGGTATGCACTGCTTGATACTGTGATATGATGTGGTGGGATAGCTTCCAGCATTGCTCTGGGGGGTGGGGGGAGAAGGGGAAGGAGGTGGGATCCTCCCCTGGGGATGTAGAGTAGAAGGTCTTTATAGCAGCATTCTGTGGTCATGGGAAGGGCATGAAGTGGCCTGCATACCTAGGGGCTATAGAGTAGTGGGAGGAAAAGCTATATCACTAAAGTTTTTGGAGTGGTTAAGTAGGCTTGCATGCAAAGCCACCTAGGTTTTAGGCAGATAATAAATATTTTAAATAAATAAATGGAATGATGGGTAACTCTGTACTGACTAGCTGTGGATTTTCTAAACTGGAATTTGTGGTGGAATCATAGTGTATGTTGAATATTATTTCAGCCTTTTAAGTTTACTGCTACTTTGATTATAAGAACATGACTGTAGATAAAGGTGAAATGGCCCATCCACAGCATCCATTATCTCCTCCTCTCCCTAAGAGATCCCACAAGCCTGTCTCCACCACCTCTACCACCCTTTTGGTTCTATGAGGGCTGCTAATATAAATTGTGCCCAGTTATTAACTTGAGTTACTGTGATAAGCTGGAGTTGTCTTCTAGCTGTCTGGCTTTTATGGAGTGACACTTGCTGCATAGAGGCACTGTATATGATATCAAGAGAGGCTTTGCTATCAGTTACGGTTTCAAAGGCCATTATGTATTCTGGAAGCGAAGGGGGCTTGCAACTGTGCCGCTGTGAGATCAAAAGCAAAGCCGCTTGTCTAGGGTTTCGTATTAATGTCTTTCCCCGTCTCTCTCTCTCTCTCTCTCTCTCTCTAGGCAAGCCTGGGACCTGGCTGTAGACATTTGCCTTTCTCAGTTGCCAACAATAATAGAGGAAGGAACAGCATTCAGGGTAAGTCCGGCTTTTGCGAATCATTTCAGACAAATATTCTCCACTTTCAGCTCGCAGTCACGGCTGGGCATTCAGGCACCTTAGGAACCTAGGAAAGTTAGCATTGTCATGCAGGCAAAATTTCGAGATTGGCTTATCAGCTGTGCCTGGAGACCAATGTTTGTGTGACCTTTATGCATATAAATCTTAGTACCTTGAAAGATAGGCACATCCCTTTTGTATTCATCAGCACATCGAGTGGTTTATAATGGCAAAAGGCACTAGGACCAGTCTTGAACTAGTGGATTATTAGTTGCGAGTTGTGTAGAAGGCATCATCTACATTTTTATCTGTCTCTGTTCTACCTCCTCAGGTTTTCCTTCTACATGTCAGTTGGAAGGTGTCTTTCTGATCTGCTCTGATCTTTTATTATTTTTTAATCCAGATTTAGAGGCTTTTTGGTGCTCCAGAAGTCCCCAGACCAATCCTGGATCTGAAGTCCATCAATGCAGCACTAAACATACCTTGATTCCAGATCAAGACCATTTGTTCGGTGATTCCGGAGGAGTTTCTAGCCTCTCTGAATTTAACAGAAATTCTTGAGATTTCACGTTCTGGGGAGACATTTCCAATTCTCAGATTTTCTGTTCTTTTTCGCAACCCTACCTCGCAATTTTACAAGATAATAGTCATGGCAGCAGCATACTTAAGGCAGGGATCCAAATGTATCCCTACTTGTACAGTTGGCAGATCAGAGCCCAGTCCAAGACTGTCAGTGAGAAAGCAGTAGCACACGTTATCCACCTCCTTCAAGACCTAGGGAAGATTATCAGTTTTTGGAAGAGATATTTGGAGCCAACACACTCCCTAGAGTACTTGGGAATCTGTTTCAATATGGTAGAATGGTATGTTTTCCTTTCAGAACCATGCAAACTGAAATTTAGCCCCCAGAATTCGGAGACCCTGACGATGCCAGCCCCTACAAGAACATAAGAATTGCCCTCTCCAGATCAGACTCTGGGTCCATCAAGTCCGGTGATCCGCACACGCGGAGTCCCCACCAGGTGCACCCTGGCATAATTTTAGTCCCCATTTCACTGTATGCTTCTCAAGGGAGATGTGCATCTAATTTACCCTTACCTGTATCACTCTATGCCACTCTTAAGGAGATGTGCATCTAGTTTACCTTTAAATCCTAGAACGGAGGATTCTGCAATTACTTCCTCTGGGAGAGCATTCCAGGTGTCCACCACTCGCTTCGTGAAACAAAACTTCCTGATATTTGTCCTGGACCTGTCCCCCCCTCAGCTTCAGTCTATGTCCTCTTGTCCTATTTACAGTTACTAGGGTGGATGGTAGCAACCATAGAGGTGGTTCCTTAGATAAAAGCTCATCTTTGCCTTCTCCAAGATGCACTCGGCCCATTGGTCTCCACAGACTGATTCACTCCAGGTGCTGCTGACCTGGACAGTGGGGGCATGTCAAAGGTTAGGGTGGTGGCTCCACCTTGGCAAAAGCTTGCCTATTCCGCATATCCTCCTGGGTGATACAGAAGACAGATGACAGTTTTATTGTCTGGGGAGGTCTTTGTGAGGGTCATCCAGTTCAGGGTCAATTAGTTAAGCTCTCAGAGGACATGGTCCATAACAGTTTGGAGCTCCAAGCCATTTGTCTAGTGCTGAAGGCAGTAAAGAACACCCTGGAAGGTAAAGCGGTTAGAGTCATCTGACATTATCACAGCTGTAGCATGCATTTCGTGACAGGAAGGCACCAAAAGTGCCCCATTGAGACTGGAAACCTAGTTGTTGTTTCGCTGGATAAAAGTCCACCCACAGACATTCACAGCAGCACATGTAGCGGGCGTGGACAAACTACAGGCTGATTATCTCAGCAAGCAAACCTTGTACCTGGTGGAATGATCTTTGCCCCTGAAAGCCTTCGGAAGCATTGTTTGTTGATGGAGGCATCCAAAATTCGATCTAATGGCATCGGCAAACAACAACAAAAAAAAGTCCTTTGTTTCTTCAGCTGAATATTTGAGTCTGAAAGTGACGGCATGGCCAGAGACAGGACTGTTGTATGTGTTTCCCCCATGGCCCATAATAGACTGGTTAACTACTAAGTTTCACAGGTAAATATCTAAAATTATTACGGTGATGTGCTCAGACCTGTAACCCAATAAATAGTGAAGTCACTACCATGAGTTTAACAAGGGGACCATCATTGCAACCACCTGTCCCCGACCCTCCCTAAATGATCTTATTGCTGTTCAGATACTCTGTTTGTACTTATCTGAATGGAGAGGTTTCAGCTGTTCATCGTTGTCTTTGTTAAATCTCAATGGTGACTGTGTTCTACCCAATGTAGTGAAGTTTAAAATTCAATACTGGTTGTATTTATCCTCATTTATTCCCGTCCCCCCGACTCGAGTTTCGTCTACTTCGTCGGGGAGGGACACTAGAAATCTAAATCAAATCAAAATGTATTCATTATTTCTACTTTTCTTAAAAATCATGCAGATTATTACATAATGTGATCCAAGCTACATCTCTTCAAAATTCTCTTTGTATTCTTAACTAGTAACTTAATCTTATTATATTACCTAATACCGGCTCGCTGAGAACAGAGTCATTCAAAGTAAATTTATACACAGAGGGTATCCTGCGAAAACCGTTAAGAAAGCATGGAAAAGGGCAAAAAACTGTCACCGAACTTGGTTAATGCATGACAAGCGAAAGAAGAAAGAAGAGCAAAATATAGTTTGTGTCATGCCTTATACCAATAAAAGCAACGCCATAAAACGCATTATATTGAAGCACTGGAAAATATTGCAGTATTATCCATCTTTGTATAATCAACCTAAATTTGCTTTTTCCCGAGCAAAGAACATAGGAGAACAATTAAAACATAATTTAAACCATTACAACACCAAGAACATGCCTCCTCATAAACCTTGTGGGAAATGTAGCGTCTGCCGTTATATATTGGATACCGATCACATAGAGATACCGGGGAAGGAAGGACAACGCTTTAGATTAAATACGGGAACAGACTGTGAATCAAAAAAAGTAATTTATTGCGTACAATGTCCTTGTAAAAAACTTTATATAGGTCAAACGATTCGTATGATCAAAACGCGAATCATAGAACACCTGAGTAACATAAGAAAAAATCGAGTATCCGCCCCCCTGGTATCTCATTGGATGGAAAAATCACATGTATTGGATGACCTCAAATACACAGTGTTAATACAAATTCACAACACGGAAGGAGATATTTCAAAATTCCTAATCCAGAAAGAACAGCGGTTTATATATAACTGGCAGACCCTAATCCCACGAGGTTTGAATGTGGATATTGAGTGGTTAGCCACATAGTACAATACCGAATCTCCCTGGCGGTGTTTACATCCGGGGATCTAATTAGACAAACCTCTTCCTGTTCATTCCTTATATAAGTAAACAGGCAGAGAAAAGTTATCCAGATGACCTGAAGACTTTGAATGACTCTGTTCTCAGCGAGCCGGTATTAGGTAATATAATAAGATTAAGTTACTAGTTAAGAATACAAAGAGAATTTTGAAGAGATGTAGCTTGGATCACATTATGTAATAATCTGCATGATTTTTAAGAAAAGTAGAAATAATGAATACATTTTGATTTGATTTAGATTTCTAGTGTCCCTCCCCGACGAAGTAGACGAAACTCGAGTCGGGGGGACGGGAATAAATGAGGATAAATACAATCAGTATTGAATTTTAAACTTCACTACATTGGGTAGAACACAGTCACCATTGAGATTTAACAAAGACAACGATGAACAGCTGAAACCTCTCCATTCAGATAAGTACAAACAGAGTATCTGAACAGCAATAAGATCATTTAGGGAGGGTCGAGGACAGGTGGTTGCAATGATGGTCCCCTTGTTAAACTCATGGTAGTGACTTCACTATTTATTGGGTTACAGGTCTGAGCACATCACCGTAATAATTTTAGATATTTATCTATAATAAGGATTAAAAATACAAACGAATAAAAAATTTAACAACTGTGAAACTTAGTAGTTAACCAATTGATAATAATTCACAGAATATCACTGTATATCTTCCTATTACTGTTCACCATAATAGACTGGGCCATTCAAAGAACAGTAACTGACATTTCATCCAGCTCTTCTCTCAGAGTCCAGTTGCCATGGAGGATCCGGAACACTATGGGCTTAAGGCATGGCTCTTGAGCTCACAGCCCTAGCACAGGACGGTCACTGGGAGAAGGTCATGGCTGCCCTCATAAGAACTAAGAAATGGACCACTGTTGCAGCCTATGGCAAGATTTGGAAAATGTTTCAGTGCTGGTGTGATAAGCAGAATGGGCTCTGATGTCAGTTTTCCTGGCATTCAGGATGGCCTTGACAAAGGTCTGGCGGTTAGTTCCCTCAAAGTGCATGTGGCAGGCCTCTTGTGCTTTAGGGCTTGAGTAGAGAAAGTTTATTTGGCTTCTCATCTTGATATAACTAGATTTTTGAAGGATGCTTTGCAGCTGCATCCTCTTGAGATAAAAAGGCTGCTTTGCTGACCTCATTGGAATAACTACAAGACGGCATTGTATCTTCCAAAACAGACAATATTTGTTTATTGGTAGTATAAAAAGTTACAATATTACAGCAGCCAAGGCATAGCACAAAAAATATATAAAGTATTGTCAGTTCAGAATATACAATGGAGAGAAGAATTTGCACGCATATGCTTAGCAGGGGGCTAGCAGTTCCCCGTAGCATAAGTAAGTGAATCTTTCTCTGGCTTTACTTAGAATGCACGTGTTTTTATACAGAGAAATTCTTCCTTTGTTCCAAGAAAGGCCACCCCCGAATTCTACTTATGTACTTCCCTATTGGTACATAACATAATGTAAATCTAACTCCTCTTTCCCTCAGTCCACGCCTCTCTCACTTCCACCAGGTGCCTTGAAAAAAAAGAGAACTTCTGGTGAACTGTCCTCCCTCAGCACGGAGACATGCATCTGTTAATTAGCGGTTGTACAATTCTGTGCATATTCGAGCTGGTGTCCTTGTAAGATGAAAGTAGCTGTTTAGTTCCCATAGCTAGGTCTGGAGGCAGGAAGCCCATGGTTTGGTACCAAGTTCTTTCATCTCGTTACACCCACATGAGCAGAGCTCCTTGCTCATTAAAAGTTTTATGGCTCTCTCGGGTGCCTGGCCCATGAAGTCATACAGCACTGATAACAGTTCAGCAGAACCTTGGAGGGAAATCCTCCCAGCAGGGAATGGTAACAAAAACATCATTGTTAGCATTGCAAAAGGCTGTAGATGACGACAGACAGCAAGGTACAGGCAGGCTTATGGGAAAATATGTCTGTAGTTTCCAGCATAGTGTCCAGCATACATAAGTGAAAATATAGGTCTGTAGAATCCAGTTGAATAATCCGTATGTCCAGGATATACAATGTCAGTCTGTGACACAGCAGTTTTTCCCACTTGGATTCTTAACACTGTTTTGCATGACCTCAATAAGGCCCCATACGAGCCCTTACAAGAGACGTTGCTGATGAATCTGATTGCGAAGATGGTTTTCTTAGTAGCTATTGCCTCAGTGAGAAGGGTTTCGGAACTGCAGGCGCTCTCCTGCAGAGAGCCTTTCCTCAGGTTTACAGAGGCTTGGGTACCGCTACGCACAGTACCTTCTTTTTTTACCAAAGGTGATTTCAACCTTCCACGTAAATCAGGAAGTTCATCTACCGGTGTTCTATTTCATGGGTTCAAAGAAAAAGAAAGTTTTGGTATTGCTGAATGTTACAAGAGTCCTCCAGTATCTTGAAGTAATGAATGATTTTCACGTCTCAGATCATCTCTTTTTTTTAACAAGTCCTAGCTGTCTGGGGAGACCAGCTTCTAAGGCTCCCATTTCAAAAAAGATTCATTTGGCTATTTCGCCAGCATATATCAGGTGTGGTAAATGAACACCAGTTTCTTTGAGAGTACACTCTACAAGGAGTGTAGCTTCCTCATGGGCAGAGGCCCAGGCAGTTCCACCTGAACAGATTTGTAGGGTGGCTACGTGGTCCACCCTCCTTATGTCCAAGAACTTTTACAGATTGGATGTGGCGGCATGAATGGACACCTTTTTTGGTCCTCCGTGCTGGCAGCAGACTTTTCTGTCCCACCCTAGACTTAGGGAACTGCTTTGGTATGTCCCACTGGTTCAAGACTCATATGCCTTTTGCACTAAAAGGGAAAATTAGGTTCTTACCTTGATAATCTTTCTAGAAGAAAAGCATATGTGTCTTGAAGGCCCACCATATCAGATTTTATTTTGCCTGCTTTCTCTCTCTGGTATCTATTTCTATATGTTTTCTTCTGCTAGACAGTCCAGAAGAGGGATGAGTTAACTCTCTATTGCAAAAAGACAAGTGAGGGACTTTGAGAGCTACATAAGTGTTAGTACTGGTTGCACTCAGGTAGGTGGCTCATTTGTTTCCACCTTGTTTTAAATTATGTTCCTATTAGCATTGATTGGTTGCATTTTAATCGTTGCAGAGCAGAGTACAATTGGCTTGGTTGAGAAATTTCTCTGTATTCCGCCTCTTTTATTTCTCCTTTTATAGTGATTGTCAACTGTAAAGAATGGTACGGGGACAATTTTGTCCCCGTCCCCACAGGAACTCAGTTTCCCTGTTCCATTCCTGTAAGCTCTGCCTTAACCACACAAGCCTTGATAACATATGATTTTAAAGTGTTTGAGGCTTGTGCAGATGAAGCCGGAACTTGCAGGAATGGGGCAGAGGCAGGAAAAGAACTCAACAGGATAAGAAAATGAGTTCCCGTAGGGATGGGGAAAAATTTGCCTCCTTGTCATTCTCTAGTCAACTGCTTTGGTACAAACTGAAGAGATAGAGCACAGCCCAATGGTGCAGGTGGCGGAGCCGAGAGAGAAAAAAATGTAGATGATGCCTTCTACCAACTCGTAACTAATCCACTGGTTCAAGACTCGTATGCCTTTAAACTAGAAAGAAGATTATCCCGGTAAGAACCTAATTTTCCCTTAAGGGTAAATAGAACATTATGTTATGATGAAAGAGACTTCTGCTTCTAATTAACAAATTGCGTTAGTGTTTTTGGCTGTTGCACACCCTGCATTCTCTCTGAAACTTAAGGAGCTCTAGCAGTAGAATACAGTGTCTGCCAGAGGTGGAGACAGACTCTATAATCCCTGAGGACAGTTTCTTGACAACATAAGGATGGCAATATTCAGCTTCACTGATACTATCGAGTTAGTCTTCCTAACCCTTTACCTCCCCTTTGGCAGTGGGAGGATCAATTCAGCATTGGTAGTCACAATATTTGGAGATGGGGGAGGTTCATTGTCTACCCCATTCGATGCCTATGGCTGGTATGCTTGTAGACTCTGAAAATCCAGTATTTTGTCTAAATTGTGAATTTCTCTTACCTTCTACCTGACCATTAAATACCCAGGTAATAGATTTTTGCATCCTAACTGCATCACAGAAATTTTGCATATTCCCTGTTAGTACATATAGAAAGAGATTCTGTAAATGGGACCCTCAAGACATTTAGAGCATAGGACAGCAATTGGGGTTAAATCTCTGGGTATGACATGGTGTACTAGAAGTGGTGAGCTAGATGCTAGAGCATATAGGAGTGGGCATTGGGCATACTGGAAAGCAGACAAGGTCCCAGATTTAACATCAAAAGGTGTGGAGCAGCTGCCTCAGCACCCTGAAGCTGTGAGTTTGATTCCAAATGCAGCTCCTTGGGACTCTGGACAAGTCACTTAACACTTCATTGCCCCATGTAAACCCCACAGTAAAGGCGGTATACCAGTCCCATTCCCTTTACCCCTATTTAATAATGGCTGGATGGATTGGAGAAACAAGAACAGCCACCAGGTAGAAATATGTGGATAAGTTATCTGGAGGTCTTTAGGTGGATTTTAAATCAGCTTAATCATATAAGCTGGAAAGCTAAATATATGATCCTTATGCGTTTCCATTTGAAAGTATGACTCTACCTCTGTGCTGTCATAGCCTCTTGACCTGGGACTTGCAGCAGCACCAGAGAGAAGAGAGTGAATATGGGGCCTCATTCAGCCTGAGTCTCTGCCAGGGAGTGTACTCATTAATACACTGTCCCCACTTGGATTTCAGGGCTCTGTTATCACATGGTTTTCTTCCTATCTTTCTCATCACACTTTTAGCATATACTGTTGTGGATCCTCCTTCTCTGCCATCCCGGTCAGCATACCTCAGGGCTCTGTCCTGGCACTGCTTTTTTCCATCTATACGTCTTCCCTTGGTGTTCTAATTTCCTTCCGTGGCTTTCAGTATCACCTCTATGCAAACGACTCACAGATCTCTCTCTCTACATCTGAAATCTCGACAGACATTCAGTCTGGAGTTTCAACCTGCTTGTCTGACATCACTACCTGGATGGCTCTTCGCCATCTAAACTTATAGAAACATAACGGTAGATAAAGGCCAAATGGTCCATCCAGTCTGATCATCTGCAGTAACCATTATCTCTTCCTCTCTTTGAAAAATCTCACATGCCTATCCCAGGCCCTCTTGAATTTAGACACAATCTGTCTCCACCACCTCTTCCGGGAGACGTTCCATGCGTCTACCACCCTTTCTGTAAAAAGGTATTTCCTTAGATTACTCCTGAGCCTATCACCTCTTAACTTCATCCTATGTCCTCTCATTCTGGAGCTTCCTTTTAAATGAAAGAGGCTTGACTCATGCGCATTTACGCCACGTAGGTATTTAAATGTCTCTCAAGAAAAATGATATAATAACAATATTCAGATAATATGCAAAAGCAATGTTATTAGCCAAGTGGTGGAGATACCCACTGTTGCAGCCTTGTTGGAAGGAAGAACTGCTTCTGCATATTACAGCGTTGAGTAGTGAATTCTAGTGCCTTAACAGCAATGTCGATAAAGCACAATGATCTGTGATCTAAGTTCAGCATTGCTCTCTTGTTCTTTTTGTTGTTATTTTCCCTGTGCACAGTGGGAATTGGGTGCCCATTTTGAAAGTTGCATTTTTGTCTTTGTGGAGTTTTTTGCCCATGAATGGCTAGAAACCCGCTGGGTTGCCATCTGAAATGAAAACAGTTTAATGCACTTGAGGCTTTTTCTCCACTATTACTGAACACTTGGCTAATAACATTGCTTTTGCATGTATTATTTAAATGTCTCTATCATAGCTCCCCTCTTCCGCCTTTCCTCCAGAGTATACAGATTGAGATCTTGAAGTCTGTCCCCATACGCCTTATGACGAGGTCCATGCATCATTTTAGTAGCCTTCCTCTGGGCTGACTCCATCCTTTTTATAATAGTAACATTCCCTCTGTCCCTTCTACTTTGCTGCGATGTATGTCTAGAACAACCCACCTGCTAAGCCCCAATATCTGTCTTGTCTTATTCCCTCTGTAATTCCACCACCTGAGCACTGTGTATTGATGCACCTTCTTGTCCAGTCTATCTGTCTTAACTAGATTGTAAGCTCTTCTATGTTTTGATGTGTAGTGCTGCATATATCCAGTAGCGCTATAGAAATGATTAGTCGTTGTGGTAGTTTGCATTGGAGGAGGTGGGATGTGGCAGAGACTCTCCATGTGCTTACAGGCTAAGCGAGGCCTTGTGTTTCCTCTCTGCTATTACTGCTGCTGTAAGTCCCAGGCAAAGGTAAGAAAGCTGAGGGCCGGTTGGTTGATAGGGAAGGGAGATAATGGCCAAAGCCGCTCCTGAGGTCAGCTGGAAACCACCACACATTTTAGCATATTTTTTGTGTGTGTGTGTGCTGGCTTCAGCTCTATAAAACTGACCTGATTGTCTAAATACTCGTCTGTTGGCATCTATGTCAAATTTATTGCCACCTGGCATCCTTTGAGGGCATTATTGCTCTGAGATTATACCCAAAGATGGAAAATATCCTTCTGTTTAAAGCTAATTTTCTGTTAGAGGGTGGAATTCATTTGAAGTTTAGGACTCTGCAGCTCAAGCCTTCTCTTTACTGTACTAGGAAATCCTTCTGGTGTATTATTTTTCTCTTCCTGTCAGGCTTTGATTAATGGCTCTTGCACATGGGAGAAAAATAACTTTGGCTATGTATGTTCTGTGCATCTAATTATCCAAATTTCTTATTTATAGAGATTTTGTGCACATCAGCTTGCAGGTATGATGTCTTCTGCCATGCTGAATCTCGACTGTATTATTATGCGCATGTGATTCCAGGAATAATGTTCAACTCTGACATTCAACTACTTAATTAGAGCAGCCGCTTGGCCTATGCGAAATGTCCAAAGTTCTTGCGCTAAAGAGATCTGCAGTCAGGGTGGGGTATTGCAGGATGGTACTGCCGTGCTTCTAGAGGTCAGTTTAGTGTTAATTTCACTGAGAGAGTCTATTTTATGTGCTTTTTACTGGAAGGTCTTGTGCGTAGTGCCATAGCGTTGACACAGGGCTGGTGCAAGAGGATTAGGCGCCCTAGGCAAACCTTCACCTTGCACTCTTCTCCCTGACAGTTACGATCATGTAAATGTCACCACTTCACTCCTTGAAACAATGCTATACAAAAGGAGCTGTTGTGAGCTCTTTGACTATTTGTCTCCTTTCCTTCCATCTCGGTGGTCCCTTCGTTTCTCACAGCAGAACCTATTTTGCCCTTGACGCTATCCATTGCTCCGTTTTCTCTGTGCAAGGTCCAGAACTCTGGAATAAGTTGCCCCTCAATCTTCGACTCTTCTTCTATTCAAAGCAGACCTCAAAACCTTTCTTTTCTCTGATACCTTTGGCTGATTTCCCTAGCGCTAGTGACATGAACTGCAGCCTGATTTACATTTGTCTCCCTTGCCTATCATTTACACTCCCCCCCCTCCATATTCATGGGGGTTAGGGTCAAAGCTGGTCCACAAATAAGAAATATTTGCGAATAACTTTAGGACCAACTCTGACCCACCCCACCTCCCTCCCAGATCTCTCCATAACTTACTTGTGAAGTGGGGCAGGAGTGATCTTCCTAATCGGCTGCCTCGTGCAGAGCCATGAACAAAAATGGCTGTCGTGAGTTCCCGCTGTAGTCTCGTGAGATCACAGGAACTTACGGTAACCATTTTTGTTTGTGGCTTTGCACAGGGAAGGGGTGTAGGAAGATTCCTCCTGCCCCCGCTTCACCACTAGACCACCAGGCTTTAAAAAGTAAGTTGTGCAGAGGTCCGGGAGGCAGGAGTGGATCATATAGCTTTCTTCACTTAAAATAATGAAACCTGTAGAAACAGAGATATCCTGACCCCATTACAATGGAGGAGGCCGAATTATCTAACATCGCTGGTAAAATCCGACAGGTCGCTGTAGTGGCCGTAAATCTAACGATTCAAAAAAGATGATCAATTCTCAAAGAACCGTGCATGCAAATGAGGTTCGTGAAGGGTCACCAAATTTACATGAGATCATTTGCTGGTAATAGCAGAATAGTCCACGGAAAGAGGTGTAAATGTGTGCATGTGCTGGGAAAAGCTGGGTGGTAGTCGTGCATATCATATGGATGGCGTGGGTGGATAGGAGGGGAAGAGAACTGCCTTCAAATGTGTCAATCATAGGCAGCCAGTGCTATTGGATGGAGGGGAAGGAAGAGGAGGTGCATATAAGGCACGCAATGTCAAGTACTTCAGTGCGTATGACAATTTAAAAATAGGGGATAAAAATAAAACAATTTTGTACAAATAAACATACAGTATATACGTACAAATAAAGGAGAGGGGGGATGAAGTACGCTAGTGTTGTGTGCTTTTATAATTTATGTGAATAGTGTGCTTAATAGAGAATCACCTCGAGTGCTCATTTAAATATTAATGACCCAATTTTACTACCATTTCAATAGTAATGACCTTGTACTATATTTGCGTAGCAGAGTCGGAGGCTGCTAGGAAGCTCCGAAAAGACCACGGTGAGCCCTTCTGAGAATCGGCAGGTAAAATACTGTCGCATGAAACCATCTAGAAACAGTTTAGCAAACATTATTAAATGCACGGTGAGTTTTGAGAATCTGACCCCTGGGAGTGCCCCCAATCCCACTGATGATGCTTGTGATTTGGGCATATCATTTAGCCCTACTCCTCCAAGTACAAACTTGGATTGTCAGCCCTCCAGGGACAGGGAAGGACCTAGTATGCCTGAATGTAACCCACCTTGACCTACTAGTGAAAAGGTGGGACCTAAATCCCAATCCGAATACATTTTTGAAACGTCCTGCAGCCAGGCCTGGTATGCTTGTTTTGGAAGCACATTCTTGTTTCTTATTTGCAGTTGGGTTAAGGTGAACCAGAGAGAGAGGGGAAAATTCTGCTATGTTTGCTTAATCCCTGCAATGCGGGTTACAGTACCAAGAAACTGGCTGCAACATCCCAAAATGACAAATTATGCTTCTTTTAAAAGAAATCCAGTAAATAAGATTCTAAGATTTCAGAATTACAAGTAATTAAAATTCAATCCAAAACCATCCTGCAGCACATTTTCATAGATAGATTTAAATCTTAGCCCTTTTGCAGATGAAAATGCTAATACAAGACGATCCTAGTTCCGACCATATCTACTAACTGAAACAAGATGGGAGGACTCTCAGCGGAGTAACCTGTCAAAATTTTATGAATTAAACAACAAAACTTAAAAGCAACCCTAGTTTTGACAGGTAGCCAGTGTAGATGTACCAACAAAGATGAGACGTGATCAAATTTGATTTTCCATGTATCAACTTAGCTGCTGTATTTTGGACTAGCTATAATTTTCTCATGAAGTTGGATGAAACATCTAAATAGAAAGAGTTACAATAGTCCAGTTGCAAAAGTCAACTGAACAAGTACGTTAAAATGGTCTGTTTAAGCCAGTGTGTGTCAAACCTTTATAGCTCTGGCATACTAAACGGAGCAAATATTTTTCACGGCACATTATGATTGAAATTATAAAATTGCAAAACCAACAAAACATTAAATTTGAAAGTTATTTATTTAATTGTAACAACGGCGAAACTAAAGTAGATAGACTAGAATTGCTAATCAATGCAATGGTTGTGCTTGTTTTTGAGTGCAAATTAAGTCAAAAGTCAACAAGCAAACACACATTTCATCATCCACCATCTGAAGTCGTTCCCTTTTTCTCAATTTAATTTCTCTCAGAGCTGAAAATCCAGGTTCACAAAGGTAAAAAGATCCAAACGGTAACAAAGCCTTGATTGCTTTGTTGCTCAAGTTAGGAGAACTACTGCATACAAAATAAAAATACTTGCCATTAGCTTTCAAGGACCAATCTGGGCGGTTGTATCCTTGTGCTTACGTGACGTAGATGTCGTCTATTCTAGTGTAGACTTATGAAGGGAATTTTTAAAATTCTGGAATCTCTCATGGCACACCCGGAATCTCTTTGGGGTACACAGTTTGAGAAAAACTGGTTTAAGCAATAAAAATCCCCAAACAAACAAAAAGCAAAGTAAATGTAGCTGTTAACCCCCCTTTTATAAACAGCGCTAGTGTTTTTAGTGCCAGTTGCGACAGTAGCAGCTCCAATGCTCATTGAATCCCTATGGGTCGGAGCTGTTACCGCCATGGCCGGCGCTAAAAACTGCGCTAGGCTTTTATAATTAAATTAATCTGTGGCTCCGTACTCAAAGATGAATCTAGCATCATCCCTGACTCTTTAGGAGCTACGGTATCTACCCTCAAAGAAAGTCCATTGCCAGTAGACAGATTTCGGGGATCAGCTCATGATTTAGAAGTCTGTGGCAGAGATGAGAGAGTATTCATTTGTAGGATTTCAAGGTCTCAGTGTACAGACATAGCAGAGGTGGCATTGGACTCCATGGACATGGTGACATGAAAAGTTGAAGTGACACTGGAATATACTCGGCTCTCACAATTGCAGTGTTCAGCCCTTAGATCAGATAATAAGACTAAGAATGTTATAATGCCCCTCACCTGGAGTATTGCATTCAATTCTGGTCTCCTTATTTCAAGAAAGATATAGCAGCACTAGTAAAGGTTCAAAGAAGAGTGACCAAGATACTAAAGGGGATGGAACTCCTCTCGTATGAGGAAATAATAAAATGGTACAGCTGAGAGGCGATAAGATTGAAGTATACAAAATCTTGAGTGGAGTAGAACGGGTGTAAGTAGATTGATTTTTCACTCCGTCAAAAATTACAAAGACTAGGGGACCCTCGATGAAGTTACAGGGAAATACTTTTAAAACCAATAGGAGGAAATATTTTTTTCACTCAGGAATAGTTAAGCTCTGGAATGCGTTGCCAGAGGATGTGGTAAGAGCAGATAGCGTAGCTGGTTTTAAGAAAGGTTTGGACAAGTTCCTGGAGGAAAAGTTCATAGTCTGTTATTGAGAAAGACATGGGAGAAGGCTCTGCTTACCCTGGATCGGTAGCATGGAATGTTGCTACTCTTTGGGTTTTGGCCGGGTACTAGGAATCTGAATTGGCCACCGTGAGAACAGGCTACTGGGCTTGATGGACCATTGGTCTGACCCAGTAAGGCTATTTTTATGTTCTTAGTATCAGCAACCCTTCTAAAGGGATAGTAGCTTTTGTAGTAATGAATTATTTGCAGAAAATCCAGTATGTGCAACGTCGGTCCTGGTGCTCTGTCTTCTATTCTCCCCCCCCCCCCCCCCTTTGCAGGTTGTTTCTCCTTCCTCCCTCACCCCACACTCCATAAGCTCGGCTGGAAGGGGTGACTAAACCATATGCTGTCAGGTTACTTGTTAAAAGTTATTCGTTTTCCGTGAAATGTGTTTGGCCCTCCCCTTCTCAGTCTCCAGGGAGTGCCCAGGAGTCTCTTCTCTGCAATTTTATGTTCTGTCGGTTACTTCATTATCTCTACATGGGGATACAAGTTGTTTGAAAGCTTGGGAGTCTGTTCCCAAATTTTATTATCCATGACCTCACTTAGCCAAAGCAGTCAGCTTGTGCTCTAAGACCAAGGTCTCTGCCTGAGTTTCCAGTTTAATGACACTCCTGGGTGCAGGTCATAGTGAAATCTGAAGGGAACGGCCTTATTTTTCTCTCTCTCCCTCCTCTGCTGCTCTCACATGCCTATGTTACAGATCCTGCTCTGGTTGGATTGAGTAAGATGTAAGTCCCAGAATAGTCAGGTGCTCTGGGGCTCAGATGTGCAGTCATGCTACATAGGGCCCTGCTCGTGTCTTTTGTCCCTTGTTTCACTTCTCCCACTGTTTCCCCTGGACAAGTCACATCACTCTCCACTACCTCAGGAACAAGCTTAGATTGTGAGCCCTTCAAGACAGTGCATTTATATAAAGACAAATCTGTCTAATTGTTGTATTTGTAAATATTCTTAAAGAATGGTGTGAACTTGTCATCTCTGCCTTTAGGTTGTACTTGTGTGACTAGAGATGTTTTAAATAATAAATGAAAGAAAGTGTCACGTTTGTATGTTGTGTGTGCCGATGTCATGATCTGGTACATTCGTGATACATAAAACCGTTCCAGATTTTCCTGGCTGTGTTCCTCAGCTCATGTCAAACATTTCCGATCGGAGAGGCCATTTGACTGAAACTCAAGCTGTTTTGCTTCTTTAAGGCCTTTTGCTATAAATGTGAAGCACTGAGCTGGCATTCTGCCTCTCTCCCCTTGTGCTCAGAAGGAAGAATTCTCTTGGGCCAGTGTATAAATTTCATGTTCTTGCATCTCAGTCCCTTCCATGAGACACCGGGTTGGGCTTTGTGTTCATTGTCTGAATTGTGCCTACTTGGCTTGCTTTTTGGTATGGTTCGGCTGTGCGCTGCGGTACCGGGGAAGGCGTTACACTGGGAGCAGTTGGCTGCCTTGTCTGACCTTTGCTACCATTTTAAAACTGTGGTTTGAACGGATTGGGTATGTGTGACTTTGGTGTATTTTAAGGAGTATTCAGATAACCAGAGGCATCACACTGTCAGATAAACTGTATTTCTGGAAGAATATTTGCTCCTGATCTGTAAATGTACCCATACACACACCAGATGCCTAGTAAGTACCGCATCTAGACTCCCTGGTCATTAATGAGAACTAACTTCTGTGCCATGTGTGTAACATAAACTGAGATTAGAAGAAAGCCAGAATCTCTTGCTGTCTCTTTTCCACAGCATAGCCCGTTCTTCGCTGAGCAGCTGACGGCCTTCCAGGTATGGCTGACAATGGGAGTAGAAAACCGTAACCCCCCTGAGCAACTTCCAATCGTCCTTCAGGTAAGTGCCATTTTTCTGCCTCCCTTTAGTACAATTACAATTATTCAACATTTCTGTAGCATCCCAAGGTGAAAGCAATGCTTTCCAGACACACAGCAATGTAAACTGCTGAGATCTGTGTTGTTACAGTCCTGTTGGTACATGGACACCAGTGGTATAGCCATAAGGGGGTCTGGACCCCCCTCTTGGGTTCATCCCCCCTACGTTTTGTTTTGTTTTTTTACCAGGCATCTGTTGATATGGCTGGTTGTGATCCCTAAGTCCTGCCAGCCAACAAGGTCTTCCACTGATGGCCTGAAAGTCAGTGGCACTGCTTTTCCTCCTCCTCTGCTCGCCCCCTCCTCCCACCCTTTGGTAACTGAGCATATATGGGATGAGTAGTGGGAGCAGCACTGCAGCTCATAGAAATGCCATCGACTGCCAGGCCACCATTGAAGAACCTTGTCACAGCAGCTTCAGGTATTTAGGGGAGGGGGAGGAACGCAGAGTGGACAAGGGCGAGGCAAAATTTTGTGCTTCCCTCTCAACTCTAAGCTAAGGCACCCACAATCGATAATCTGGTTACACAGCTGATGGAGACTAAGGAGAAAACATAGATCCTGAAGCATAGGCGGGATCTGAGATTGGCAGGTGCATTAAGAGCCAAGTCTATTAGGTTTTCTTACTATAAGTAGCGATTGTTGGTTATTAGACAAGGTTGGATGATACATAAGAATGAGCGTGAGCACAGGAAGTACACCATACTATCACCTTCAAATGAATCATAAGAACGTAAGACTAGCCTTACTGGGTCAGACCAATGGTCCAACAAGCCCAGTAGCCCGTTCTCACGGTGGCCAATCCACGTCACTAGTACCTGGCCAAAATCCAAAGTGTAGCAAAGGAATAGCCAGATTCTGGAATCCCAGAGAGTAACAAGATTCTAGAATCCCAAAGAGTAGCAACATTCCATATAGAATCTCAAAGAATAGCAAGATTCCGGAATCCTAGAGAGTAACAAGATTCTAAAATCCCAAAGAGTAGCAACATTCCATACAGAATCTCAAAGAATAGCAAGATTCCGGAATCCCAGAGAGTAACAAGATTCTAGAATCCCAAAGAGTAGCAACATTCTATACAGAATCTCAAAGAATAGCAAGATTCTGGAATCTTTGGGATTCCGGAATCTTGCTATTCTTTGAGATTCTGTATGGAATGTTGCTACTCTGGGTTTTGGCCAGGTACTAGTGACCTGGATTGGCCACCATGAGAACAGGCTACTATGCTTGATGGACCATTGGTCTGACCCAGTAAGGCTATTATGTTCCTATGTAGGGTTGGTGCAAAAAGTATTAGATGACAGAGGTGAGCCTGCAGCCTTATATCCTCTCAATTTTCAGACTCTTAGGCCATCTCTGAAAGTCTAATTAAGAATATCAACAATCACCCCTTCCAGAAAAATTCTATAAACATTGTTTCAAGTTTCAAGTTTATTAGGATTTTATATACCGCCTATCAAGGTTATCTAAGCGGTTTTTACAATCAGGTACTCAAGCATTTTCCCTATCTGTCCCAGTGGGCTCACAATCTATCTATCGTACCTGGGTCTATGGAGGATTAAGTGATTTGCCCAGGGTCACAAGGAACAGCGTGGGGTTTGCTTATAATGAAAGTAATTGAAAATTGTTCACCTCCTTGTACGCTCTGCTGTCAGGATCTATTGCTTTGTTTTGTTATTAGCTGCTTTTTTGCCAATTCCACCAGTAAGCACACTAGGCAGTTGCCTAGTCTTCTTGATGGTTAAGCCAGCTCTGTGTTGTATGTGCTGTCGCTGGCACTTTGCCACTCCTTAGCTCTCAGCCACATGGTGTTTAATTAATTACACAGACTTGTTCAGGAGTAATTGAAACTGATTGCCTATTTATTCCTGTAGGCCCTTTCTGATAAAGACACAATTAGCTTAATAGAAGATTCAGGAGCTGCTCTATTAAGCAGTTAAACAGTATTCTAGCTTTCCTGGTTTTGTTTGTTTTCACGAATGCTTTAGCTGTGACAATCTCTACAAATTGTTCTAGTCTCCCCTGGGACTCTGTTGCCTCCCCAGGCACCTGCAATGCCCTCCTTCTGCAGAAAGGAAGCAGTATCACAACTGCTTGGACAGAGTCCAGGACCTGAAAAACTGGTGCTGGATTAGGGGAAGTTTTACAGTTTGGTGCAGCAGAACAATGTTGAACAAATATTCTAGTCAGGAGTAAAGAGACTTCTTGTCTACAGGGACAGACTCTAAAGCCGAAGGAGTAGAATGAAAAGTGTGGCTGGATCTGTAGGACAGGTGTAAAAGCACCTAAATGCTGGATCCCCTGGGGGAGTGGGGAGGAAAAGCACGAGGAGCTCATCTTTGCCCCTGAGGAATTAGGGGGTGGGGGCCCACCATCCCAGGCGCTGTCTTGATGGGGGTGCTAGCAGCTCTCTGTTCCCCCCCCCATGCCACACTTGCCCCCTCCCCCCTACCTCTTTAAATCTTTGCCAGCATGAACAACTACTCTGGCCTGGCTCCCTCTGAAACCACTTCTGGGTCGCGGGGCCAGGAAGTGATGTCAGAGGGCTAGTCTCAGTTAGGGCGCTGGTCTTTGACCAAGGGCCGCAGCGTGAGCAGACTGCTGGGCACGATGGACCACTTATGTTCTTATGAAAGTCAATGCCAGTGTGAGCAGCAGGTTGGAGAAGCTGCTTGCAAGAGGTACAGGAGTTGGGGGGGGGGGGGTACCTTTGCTTGTATTTACATGGCACTTCTGGTGTCCTCTGAAGGATTTGAGGGGGAGGGTATAAGGTCATCACCTTGGTTCAGCTTTACTTTTCCTGGGTATTGGGTTTCATGATAACAAAACAGTCCATGGACAGGAGTTGATTGTCCAGCCACGTGGTTTTTTGATCCATCAGTTCCTCCTGCTCCTGTTTCCTCCATCTTGGTCAAAACCAGGTAGAGCCTTTTTTCATTCCCCCATTTGATATTTGTTCACATTCTGGGCCAGTCCATGGACTGTTTTGTTAACATGAAACAGAATTCACCCAGAGCAAGTTGTGCTAATGTTTCCTTTAAACTAGTACAGCTTGTATAGCATTCATGTAAACCAGTGCTTCTAGTCCGAGTGCACTGCTGCCCCCTCACATCTGTAGGCAATATGAGAGGAATGGGTGTGACACCAGTTTGCAGTTGTTGAAGTATCACCTATTTATCAGAAAAGAATTAATGGTTGTGCTGCTCCTTGTGACTTAATCCTCCAGTGCCAAAGCCACAAAAAGGCGGTATACAAGTCCCCTTTCCCAAACATGAGATGCTGAAGGAAAATGTCGGATTGCATGCTTTGGTAGGGTTTCAAAATAAGTGGCCTATATTACTGTAGTTTTCAACGAATCCAAGACCAGAGACCTGCTACTTCTATCTCAAGCAGAGCATGCTGAGGACAAGACTGTTATTGAATGAAGAAACTGCCAAATGAGCTGTGCATAATAACAAAGAAGAAAGTACCAGCTTGTTCCAAGTTATTATTCAGTGTTATAATTATATTAACATTACCCTGCGGCTGGGAACCCCCTCATTTGCCATGGACTGTATGTTTTCTGGCCCAGAATATAAACTCAGGAGGAGGAAGGTGAGAGAAACATCCAGGGAGTATGAATGTCATGCAACCTTTGGACAATCGCAAGCAAAGTCCAACTTATAACCACCCCTGATGATATCAAGACCTCAATCCCTAATCTCTCACACCATATCCTCTTCCCTGTTAACGGAACTATGTGAGAGACGATGTAGAGAGGGAATCAAAGGACAAACCACACAAAACAGTAAAAAGCACCCAGGGCTTTCACTTTTGGGGCAATCAACCCTCTTTTTAGATATGAGCCATGTTTCAGCGTAACCGCCTGTGTCAGGGATTATGAAGTGGATTCTTTTATGTTTGGATTGCAACTAAAAATTCCCATTCAGGAAATAAACTAATTTTCTTAACATTGACCGGAAAATGCAGCTCCTCAAACATCCAGTTGCCCCAGACTTGAAGGCCCTTGGTGCTTTTTACTTTTGTTTTATATGGAAATATGTGATGCTCATCTTCGTTAATATGTAGACATCTTACCCCCCCCCCTTTCCCAAACCTTTCTTAAAAAAAATACTCATCTTGTATAAGGAGAACTGAAGTCACCCTCCAAATCATCTTCTACAGCCTTGTTTCATTTAGGATCCCATTGAACACTCTCATGGGTAAAGATGGACCAGAATAGGTTTTCTTCCACTTGAGAGTCGTACGTCCATCTCCATTGTCAGGAGTATATAAAAGCATTTCACCATTCAGTATAGTAGAGAATCTGCCCGCCAGTGTTAAATTTTTTCCCCCCCTAAGGGACATGCCTTGCCCTGTAAGGCTCATTTCCTCTGAGACATTAGATCATAAACCAGCTTCCTAAATAATTTTTTTTTTTTTAAAAAGCACAGATGAGACATGACAATGCACCTCCCAACAATACCTTTAAGTATATAGTCCATTGCGACTAAAAGACTTGGATCATGGGACAACCCCATAAGCCAAGTTCAAAAGTATTTCCAGCCCTCAGGCATTTTATACAACAGGAAGATGTACTGCCACCAGCCCAATGTGTGCGTTTGAGAAAAATATGAGTATGCTCTGGTAATTGTTCTAAAGTAGCATGGAATATGCTACTCATAGTAACATAGTAGATGACGGCAGAAAAAGACCCAAATGGTCCATCCAGTCTGTCCAACCTGATTCAATTTAAATTTTTTTCTTCTTCTTAGCTATTTCTGGGCAAGAATCCAAAGCTCTGCCCGGTACTATTCTTAGGTTCCAACTACCGAAGTCTCTGTCAAACCTCATTCCAACCCAACTATACCCTCTCAGCCATTGAAGCCCTCCCCAGCCCATCCTCAACTAAACAGCCATATACAGACACAGACCGTGCAAGTCTGCCCAGTACTGGCCTTAGTTCTTCAGTATTTACTATTATTTTCTGATTCTAGATCCTCTGTGTTCATCCCACGCTGTTTTGAACCTTATCACCATTTTCCTCTCCACCACCTCTCTTGGGAGCGCATTCCAAGCATCCACCACCCTCTCCATAAAAAATAATTTCCTTACATTGCTCTTGAGTCTCCCACCCCTCAGCCTCAAAACATGCCCTCTGGTTTTACCATTTTCCTTTCTCTTGAAAAGATTTTGTTCTACGTTAATACCGTTCAAGTACTTGAACATCTGAATCATATCTCCCCTGTCCCTCCTTTCCTCTAGGGTATACATATTCAGGGCTTCCAGTCTCTTCTCATACATCTTTTGATGCAAACCTCCTATCATTTTTGTCACCCTCCTCTGGACCGCTTCAAGTCTTCTTATGTCCTTCGCCAGATACGGTCTCCAAAACTGAATACAATACTCCAAGTGGGACCTCATCAATGACCTGTACAAGGGGCATCAACACCTTCTTTCTTCTGGTTATGCCTCTCTTTATACAGCCCAGCATCCTTCTGGCAGCAGCCACCGCCGTGGGTTTTGGCCAGGTACTAGTGACCTGGATTATCTACCATGAGAACGGGCTACTTGGCTTGATGGACCATTGGTCTGACCCAGTAAGGCTATTCTTATGTTCTTAAAGTGGCATTCTTTGAGATTAGCATTACAGGTGACCGATGGTATTGCTCCAAGCATCCTAAGGAACTCATTGTTGGTCAGTTGTACTCCCAGTTCAATTGCCCATCTTTAAGTCACACCAGAATAGTCCCTTTGAGGGAGACTTCCACACAAGGTTCAGATTTGTTTTATTTGCTACACCGCTGAAGGGCCTAGACCAGGGGTGTCAAAGTCCCTCCTCGAGGGCCGTAATCCAGTCGGGTTTTCAGGATTTCCCCAATGAATATGCATTGAAAGCAGTGCATGCAAATAGATCTCATGCATATTCATTGGGGAAATCCTGAAAACCCGACTGGATTGCGGCCCTCGAGGACCGACTTTGACACCTGTGGCCTAGACCATCCAAGATCTTATGTAGACCAGAAATGGACATAGGTCTCCAAGTATCCATCTGAAAAAAATCCTCCCTTTAAAAGTTTTTCTTTAAAGCTGAAATATAATAAGGTGTTTGACGGTAGTCCAAACAAACTACTACCTCATTAGTAGAGCCTTGCTGGATCTCCTCCAAAGGGCATATTCCTGAAGAATTTGGTGCAAATACCATATCCCCTGGGCAGCCCATCCCTGGGCTAAAATCCAATGTGCTTTGCCAATTTTAATGAGTTTGAACACTACTGCTCAGAATACAAGGGACCACTGAAAAGTTATCAGCCCAACAAACAAAGTTGGGGAAGTCTTCATTGAGGCCTATACACTTAGACCACCAATTTTCCGCTTTTTTTTCTGTTCATATTTTTCTGTTGAGTGAAAAAAGTGGAAAATCACTGGGCTAAGTATATAGCCCTTGATGGAGACTGCCCCAACTTTGTTGGTTGGACTGAGAACTTTTCAGCGGTCTCTCGTAGATTAGATGATGCCAATCCACAGTTGTGATTCGGGATCAGTGGCATATTCTATCAATATTGCCTCTAGTGCCTCACTATCTACCCCTACTTCAGTCTGCAGACAACTAACATAGTAGATGATTGCAAATAAGGACAAATTGCCCATCCGTTCTGCTTGGTTGTCTTGATCATTTTAGAAGGTCATTATCTTGATTCCCAATACCTTAACCAACACTTACTGTCTTCCCATGATCAAGTCTTGTATATAACATCAGAATTGCCCTATATGGCCAGACCAAACTCAGCATCCTGTTTCCAAAAGTAGCCAATTCAAGTCACAAGTTAGCAGATAAGCAATGTTTTCCCCCAGGTTTATGGACTTTTCCTTCAAGAACTTGTCCAAACCTTGTTTATGTCCAGATATTGTAACTGCTTTCCCCATAGCCTAAAGTTTCAGTGAGAGGAACAGTATCTGAACTCTTGTTTCTCTGATTTTTGGCACACTGCTCTGTCATCTTCCATCTCTTTGACCTGATAAAGCATTCCAGGTTTTGTCTTTTTCTTTGGTTCCTACAAATTCTCTGCTTCAAGCACTAATCTGGCCTAGCGTCAAGCTTTGTAGTAATCCAAAGAGCCATGAGAGCTAGTGGGACTGTCCTCTGAAACATCTGGCCACCCTGGGTGGTAACTGTGGTTTACCCCTACCCACCTTGGAAGGCTAGCATTTGAATGCCACAGTCAGCCCAATTTCCTGGTGCTTGTGTCCCTCTGAATTTCATAGGACTGCGTCAGTTCGGTCAGGCTTTTCATTTCTGCAGCCTGTGCTTATTGGCTTTTCCAGGTATCTGCAACCCTCTGTGGCAACATATCTTCTCACATTTCATATTATCTCTAGCCTTCAGTTTTCTTTGCGTCTTGGATTTGATTGAATGTGATCAATATATCAAGGTTTCTGTCATGCTCCTCTCTTCTGTTCTTTTTCCTCCATTTTTAAATGGCTTATGGGTAAAAACATAATAGCACATTAAGACATAAAAATACAGCGCTAAGCCCATAGCAACATGATAACCTCTAACACAGGGGTTCTTAACCTTTAAACTGATCAGTGAAACTCTCTCGCTTCCTTCCTAACCATGTGTCCACTAGTGTCCACCAGCTAACTGCTAACATGCTCCTTTTCAACCTAACCCTGTAAACCGTGCCGAGCTCTACGCTTGTGGAGATGGCGCGGTATACAAACCTAAGGTTTAGTTTAGTTACACACTGGTATACTTCCAATAACTGCCGTCCCTCTATCTAGAAAGTGAATTGCCTCAGCTTCAAGACCTTTCTGCCTGTCCCACTGGCTAAGAAGACCTGCTCTAATACATACCCGCACATTTCTCATTAAAGCAGGTACAACGGTAACCAAATCTCACACACCTTGAGGATCTCAAACCTCCCTCGGTGGGATTTAATGTATCCTTTTAGTAATCCTTCTCAAAATCTCTTCCACACACTAGGATCTTACAAAGGGTTAAACTGCAGAATGTAAATAAGCACAGCTTCCGCATTCAGGTGCAGTAATGACAACAGCAACAAATTTATTGAGGGATGAGCTTTTGAGGACAGATTCTCCATGGACAAGCAGGATAAGACCTCCAAATGTAGGTGAAATCGCAGACTCTTAAAGATTTATGCCTCCATAAACAGGTTAATCTGTAAGGTATCACCAGCCGCAGGCTAATGTGGCCATCCCTCTCTGCTTCCAGCTGAGCAATGATGACTTCCCAAGAGCGCAAAGTGCACTCGAACCCTGGTTCTTGGCCCATTGCTCTGACCACTCGACTGCCGCTGCTCCTGCATTCAAGACGGGATCTCGCAAGCGACCCATACAAAAACAGTATCGACCTTTTTACCCCCACTTACATAACTTGTCAAAACTAAAAGGGTTGCTCCGATGTGCTGCTATAAATGAGGCCTACAGTGGAACAGGCTTTCTGATGCTTGTTGTCTGTTCCGTCTAAACCAGCATTTATTGAAGATCTCAAAAGGTAGGGCTGTTAAATCTGTCAGTGTCTTGACCTCTTTTCCCCTCATTATAGAAGCTGCAAAGAAAACTAGCAGAGGCTTCTCTTGGCTTATTTTTCATGTTCATAAATAAAACTGTAAAGACCAGTTCACAAGAGACCTTCTTAAAACTTCATTACTACACCAGTGTACCTACTTATGGAAGAATGGGCCAGTCAAGATCATTAAGTGAAATGTTTTGTTTCCATTTGTACTTTTGGGTGCTGATATTCTTAAAACCCAAGACATTCACAGTACTGGCAGACACAGTTTACAGTATTTATGAATATTACATAAAAACATAAGAATAGCCTTACTGGGACAGACCAGTGGTTCATCTAGCCCAGGATTCGTTTTTTCACAGTGGTCACAAGTATCTGGCAGAAACCCAAAGAGTAGCAACATTCCATGCTACCAATCCAGGGCAAGCAGTCTGTCTTAATAGCAGACTATGGACTTTTCCTCCAGGAACATGTCCAAAACTTTCTTAAAACCAGCTATGCTATCTGCTCTTACCCCAACCTCTGGCAATGCGTTCCAGAGCTTGACTATTCTCAGAATGAAAAAAATATTTCCTCCTATTGGTTTTAAAAGTATTCCCATGTAACTTTGAGTGTCACCTAGTCTTTGAAATTTTTGACGGAGTAAAAAGTCAATTCACTTGTACCCGTTCTATATCACTCAGGATTTTGTAGACTTCAATATTACTAGAAAATGCATTTAAAATGTCAAATGACCTCACAATTCTTGCTATAAATAAAACAAAAAAACAATCTACTATCCAGCTCTCTCTCCTCACTTAAGAACATAAGAATTGCTGCTGCTGGGTCAAACCAGTGGACAACCTGTCCAGTAGTCCGCTCACGCGGTGGCCCTCAGGTCAAAGACCAGTGCTCTAAATGAGTCCAGCCTCACCTGCGTATATTCCAGTTTTGCAAGAACTTGTCCAATTTTGTTTTGAAACCCTGAAGTATGTTTTCCCCTATAACAGCCTCCAGAAGAGCGTTCCCGTTTTCCATCATTCTCTGGGTGAAGAAGAATTTCCTTACGTTTGTACGGAATCGATCCCCTTTTAACTTTAGAGAGTGCCCTCTCGTTTTCCCTACCTTGGAAAGGGTGAACAGTCTGTCTTTATCTACTAAGTCTATTCCCTTCAGTATTTTGAACGTTTCGATCAAGTCCCCTCTCGGTCTCCTCTTTTCAAGGGAGAAGAGGCCCAGTTTCTTCAATCTCTCACTGTACATGTCCCCTTTGCTGCTTCTCTCTCTCAACATGGGGAATAACTTACCTACTGGGTATTTGTCACCCAGACTGAGCACTGTCAGAGATGGATTTCTGGGCTCAATGTATGTTTAACCTAACTCAGCATGGCTTTTTAATGATAATCAGAGAAGCTTACTTGCACCTTGGATGGGCCACTGTTGGAAACAGGATACTAGGCTTGATGGACTATTGGTCTGACCCATTATAGCTATTTTTTTGTTTTTAAGTGATCTAATTATAGGACAGTCAAGCCATTGTGACATCACTGCTGAGGTTGGCTCTTAGGCATTATGACATCACAATCTCAGCTCTGGAATGTTGCTGCTCTTTGGGTTTCTGCCAGGCACTTGGGACCCGGGTTGACCACTGTTGGAAAGAGGATACTGGGCTTGATGGACCTTCGGTCTGTCCCAGTAGGGCAATTCTTATGTTCTTATGTGAGCCAAGTACAGGACAATCAAGCCATTGTGACATCACTGCTGAGGTTGGCTCTTAGGCATTATGACATCACAATCTCAGCTCTGGAATGTTGCTGCTCTTTGGGTTTCTGCCAGGCACTTGGGACCCGGGTTGACCACTGTTGGAAAGAGGATACTGGGCTTGATGGACCTTCGGTCTGTCCCAGTAGGGCGATTCTTATGTTCTTATGTGAGCCAAGTACAGGACAATCAAGCCATTGTGACATCACTGCTGAGGTTGGCTCTTAGGCATTATGACATCACAATCTCAGCTCTGGAATGTTGCTACTCTTTGGGTTTCTGCCAGGGACTTGGGACCTGGGTTGGCCACTGTTGGAAACAGGCTATCGGGCTTGATGGACCTTCGGTCTCTCCCAGTATGGCTATTCTTATATTCTGCTGGTAACTCTCTTCACCTTGATATTCTGTGTTATCAGCAATTTCCTAAGAAGACACTTTGAATGCTGAATCTGGATGAAATTCCTATAATCCAGATGGCAAAAAAAGAACCACTTGCATTTGTTTCAGATCCTTTGTCTCATAAAAGGTTATGATTGCCTAACTAGGGTAACCCATTGTCATTTTCTCTCTAACACTCGATGCTGGCTGATAGTTGACTATCAAAGGGAGCTGTTTTGCTGATGCTGAGTATTGCCAGTCTTCAGATAAATTCTGGTTCTATCTTTGAACTCTCCAAATGGCACCCGAACAGTCTGTAGTAATTTCCAGAAGCATTATCCAGGTGGAGCCCACTAAAAGTCAGTCAGTGCCCACAAGTTGCCTGGAGCGAATATTGGCCAATGTGTTTCCAGTGGTCTTAGGGGGCAGGTAGGGAACATGACAAGTTAACTTGGAGAGAGTGAGTTATTTTTCCATAGGGTTTCTGGCTTATCAGTATTTTGTCCATCTATACAGCTATTAAATCGTTCTAGCTGCCGTTCTGACTGATTTTAAATGTGTGTCCTTGTCTTAATTTTAAAGTGCTTTATGTTTACAGGTGCTGCTGAGCCAGGTGCATCGACTGCGAGCTCTGGACCTGCTTGGACGATTCTTAGATTTGGGACCCTGGGCTGTTAGCCTGGTATATATTTCATTCGCATCAAAAACTGTACATTTATGGGGTGCCGGGGAGGGGGGTATAAACATTGAGAGTTTGGGGGGAGTTGTATGTAGTTAAAAAGAATGAAGTTGCATTAGCAAAGGGGATGACATCTTTCCTGATAAATGAAAGACTGGACGGGGCAAGACAAGTTTGTAACCTCTTATAGATTCTGCCACATTTTTACTGTACTCATGAATTCCTTCTTGTGCATATAACACCAACAGAACCACCAAAAGCAAATTCTAGTTCCTTTAGTTTGAAACCTTCTGGTAGATTACTAACAGAAGCCAGAAGGCTTGGATTGACCTGCTAAAGAGGAGCAGAGCCTACAATTAATTCCTTAGCTGCAAGGAAGGAAGGGAGAAGAGAAGAGGTGAAAATAAAGGAATGTCCCTTATTGTCTGATTGTGTTTGTAGAATAAATGCCCAACCAGAGAGATTATGGCTGCCGTATGTATGTATTTTCAGCAAGGACCAAACACATAAATACTGCCACCAAAAATTAATGTATAATTCTAAACATATTTCTTATCTGTCTAAAGTTTTGTATAAAAATGCCCCCCCCCCCCACCAGAATTCAGCCACCTGAAATGAGTTTTGCTGCCTGCTCCAAATATTCAGTGTCAGGCCCTGTCCAGGCTTTGCCATTTGAGCCAGCTAGCACATAGCCAGGTAAATCAATATTTAGCCCCTCCCTGCATAAGCCAAACTGCTGAAAGGTTTGGACTCTTACTTGTGGTGAGAGGCTGAGTATCTCTGCCCCTGAATTTGTTGCTAACTGATCATTTTCCACTGAGATAACCAGTTAAGCGCTGCTGAACATGAACAGATAACCACAAACAAGTGATTTAACCAGTTGGTGGCCAATTCTAGCCAATTAAATAATTTTGAATATTAACTGGCTAGTTTATGCGGCTCTTGAGGGAGGGAGGGCAGACCCGGGGGAGACGGATGGATGCTGGACCCATAATTAGTGAGGGAGAGAAAGTGACCCAGACCAGAAAGGAGGGTGAGAAGGGTGTACAGATGTCGGGCAAATAGGGATGGGGTGATGAGGTGGGAAGGGAGGCAAAACTATTTTATAGTAACTCTCAAATAACCAGAAGCTACAGTTATCTGGCATCTACCAGTCCCCATGTAAAATGTATTAAATTATATGTATCGGCTGCAAATTCAAGAGAGTTTAAAACCATTTAACAGGACTAGAGGGACTTTTGTACTGATCATCTTAGGGGTGCTAAACTCAGTGGAAATGACCTCTCCCTGGACAAAGTGAAAGAGTTTGTTCAATATTGGGGGCCCTCGAGCACCCACAGAACTACATTCATACAAACTAGAATACTTTTCTGGTTAGTGGCAAAGCCAGGATTCTGAGGGCCCACGTTCCGATTTCTTTATTCGGCAACCTGGGCCTAGTGAGCTGTCGAGGAGATGCATTGCATATGTACTCACTCTGCTTCTGCTTCTTCCTACACAGGCACTGTCTGTTGGTATTTTTCCCTACGTGCTGAAACTGCTGCAGAGCTCTGCTCGTGAGTTGAGGCCACTGCTGGTCTTCATCTGGGCCAAGATCTTAGCAGTAGACAGTGTGAGTGCCGCTCCGAGCTTTCATTCTGCATCACATACTCAGGTCCCAGGTGTTTTGTGTTTTAGTGCAGAGTATAAAATATTGAAACTTTTTCCCATTGACTTTTTATTTCCAGTTGTTGGATGATTGAAGGGAGGACTCAGTGCGCCTGAGTCAGCCAAGCCTCAGTGTTAAGTCATTGTGGAAGTACTCTTTAGAGTTTGAACAGTACAAAAAGTACAAGGTAAAATGAGCAGTGCAGAAATATTGACCCCCACCATCCAATTTTGATAGTGACCCAACTGGACTTTCACCTTGCTTCCATTAGTTTTCAGTGGCTCTACATGAGAAGCTGCTGTGTATGATGCAACTCATGTCTATGTGAAATAAACAGGAAAACACCGCAATGCAGAGGAGCAAATTTTCAGCAAAGTAGCTAAAGGTGCAAAGCAGAATCTGCACAGCTTCTGCTGAAACTTAAGCATTGCAAGAGGGAGAGCAGTGGGGAAGAGAGCGAGGAAAGCATGCAATCTACACAGCTGTAGGTCTGTAGGAGGGGAAGGAGTGAGAGAAAACCAGCCAAGTACAGAATCTGCACAGCTACAGCAGAGTAGCAAAGGGCAGTGGGATAGAGAGCCAAGAAAGGGACAGGAGGGGAAGGAGTGAGAGAAAACCAGCCAAGTACAAAATCCGCACAGCTACAGCAGAGTAGCAAAGGGCAGTGGGATAGAGAGCCAAGAAAGTGACAGGAGGGGAAGGAGTGAGAGAAAACCAGCCAAGTACAGAATCCGCACAGCTACAGCAGAGTAGCAAAGGGCAGTTGGATAGAGAGCCAAGAAAGGGACAGGAGGGGAAGGAGTGGGAGAGAGCCAGCAATATTTATATTAGAACTGATTTCAGTAGAAATGTAAGCCTTTTTAGTACTGGGGGTATTTGCATGCCTTTAAAGACATAGCCATGTGTTACTCCCCCCACCCCCAGTTCTGAAAGCTCTCTAGTCATTAGTTTTCATCTCTGGAAACAGTTTTTGCAGGGGTGAAGAATAAGGTTTTATTTCCCAAAAGTAGGGTGCAGAATGAAGTTATTTTTAGTTACTAGCTGAACATAGATCCACCAGTTCATCAGATTTTGTTTTCTCTCTGATGCAGTAGAATAAGGCAGAAACTTTGCAAAATGGATGCTGTCTACCAAAATCTCAGTCATTTGAAGGCAGCAGTCACTACTGGCTTCCATTTCTCCATGTTCTGAGTAAATCCCATGAAAGAACCTCATGAGACACTCCTCAGATTTTAGCAGCTTTGTTCAGTTATCTTTGGAAAGAGGGAAGGATACCATTCCAAGGTTACAAGTAGCTTGTAAAGCAATTGCAGATGTGTCTTCCATGGCAGCTGTTCTGGTCTTGCTGTGGTAAATTATGAAATAAGTCTGTTTTATGCGAGTGAATGAGGATTAGTAGGCTAAAGGAGCCAAAGTTACCTCACTGAAAGCCCAGAATAGCTGAGTTTTAGCATGAGGAAGTGGCTTGAGACGGCATGCTTGTGTATTGTACTGGGCCTGAAGGTTCTTGGTCTTTGTCCTGGCCTCGAGCCTAAAAGAAGCCACTTCTGCGGAGTTTACTTTCCTAGCTCTGACTTTCTCCTGTGCTTTACTCTATCTTCTGACATCTCTGTTCTCTATATTTACCTCTTTTTTTAAAAAAATTAAAAAGTAATGTATTTCTTCAACATGTAAGATTATCACATCCATATGAGGCAAGTGTGTGTGTGTAGAGGGGAATGATTGCCTATATGCTAAAATTTGGTCCACTTGTATTTTTGTGTTGTGACCCTAATATGTCACACCTAATGTGACATGCTCACAGAGAGACTGGGAACTGCCAGCCAAACTAAGCCCTTCCATCAAATTACCCCTCAAAGCCTCTAGAAACATAGAAACATAGAAGATGACGGCAGAAAAGGGCCACAGCCCATCAAGTCTGCCCACTCCAACAACCCTACCCCCCCTTGAATTTACCCCCCTAGAGATCCCACATGTGTATCCCATTTCCTTTTAAAATCCTTCACGCTGCTGGCCTGAATCACCTGAGGTGGAAGTTCATTCCAACGATCGACCACCCTTTCGGTGAAGAAGAACTTCCTGGTGTCGCCATGAAATTTCCCACCCCTGATTTTCAGCGGATGGCCTCTTGTGGCAGAGGGGCCTTTAAAAAAGAAGATATCATCCTCCACCTCAATACGGCCGGTGATATATTTAAACGTCTCTATCATGTCTCCTCTCTCTCTACGTTCTTCAAGTGAATATAGCTGCAATTTATTCAGCCTTTCTTCATACGGGAGGTCTAGTATGCATCCAACCCATTTTGTAATCTCCTGGAAATGTCCAGCCATCTTCTTATGTAATCCGCTTTGAACTGCAAGGTACAGGCGGAATAGAAGTCACTAATGTAATGTAATGTAATTTTGTCACCTTGTGTTTGGAGATTTTCATAGCTGGGAAACTGGAATCATATAGGAATCTTGACAGTTTTCTTCTAATGAACAGGAAATCATTCCTAAAATGTACAATAAGTCAGGAAAAGAACATGATGCAGAGCAATTGCACTATCAGGAGGAGGTCGACACATCTGGAGTGTTCAAAATGAAACTAGAGGACCATGTTACTTCTCCTGCTCCATACAAGTGTTGTTGGAGAAGACTGATCAGAAGCCCTGTCAAAACATCTACTCAATCTAGAACTGTCTTCCACACGCCTCAGGGTGTGTCTGCAGGTTTCCTAAGGACTAAGGCAGGACTTCCCAAACATTGTCCTCAAAGGCTGCCATTAGGTTTTTCTACACACAGGGCGTTTCAAACAACTCAATCTCATGCATAGCCTCAGTGAGAGTTTGGGGACACGTGCTGTAAGGAGCTTCATTGTATGGAGAGCTCTTCCCTACATTGCACTGGATGGCTGCATTAACCTGGGATCAGAAATTACAATGCAGCAGAACTCCATCCTCCTTAAAACAAAAGTCTTTCTGGCTAGCCCTAATGACAAAATTATGAGAACATCAATCATGAATACCCAATATCCAAAAACATAAAAATACTCGGTATCACTCTAGATACACATCTAACCATGACTGACCACACAAACTCACTAGTGAAAAAATGTTTCTTCACGCTATGAAAACTAAGGACCATTAAAAAATACTTTGACCCAACATCCTTCAGGTTGCTGGTGCAGGCGCTGATCCTATCCATTCTTGACTACTGCAACATCATCTACCTGGGTATCCCACAAAAAACAGTAAAAAAACTGAGATTAATACAAAACACCGCCGTTCGCCTAATCTTTGGACTAAGAAAAAATGACCACATTAGCCCCTACTATAAAAAACTGCATTGGCTACCAATAGAAGCGCGAATACTATTCAAATTTGCTTGCACCTGTTTCAAACAAGTCTGGGGACTAGCACCTTCATACCTACAAACTCACTTCATCCTACACAACCCCACCCGAACAACCAGAAACAAAAACATCTTTACATACCCAAAGACCACAGGCTGCAGATACAAATCATTCCTGGATAGAACCTTTAAGTTCCAAGCGAACAGACAGCAAGTTTGGCTGAAAAACTACATAAATGAACCCAATCTGACTTACAGTGCATTCCAAAAATCAATTAAAACCGCCCTATTCACCAAATTCATTGACTAAAACTGTCCTCTCCCTCACTAGGATTTCCCCCCTCTGTAAACGCCTTTTATTTCTCTCAAGAAGCTCCTTTCATGTATTCATGTATTCCTTACCCATAGAACTCCAATTAGTATGTAAGCTTTCCATTTAGACTTATTGTATTGTATTTAGACTTAGTGTATTGTATTAAGACTTTTGTTATTCGCTGAATGTGCAGCCTTCTTTCAATGTAAACCGCCTAGAAGTCGCCTGACTATGGCGGTATAGAAAAATAAAGTTATTATTATTAAGGTTTCAGAAAGGACTTGACATAGAAACATGACGGCACATAAAGGCCAAATGGTCCATCTGCAGCATCCACTATCTCCTCTTCTCCCTAAGAGATCCCACATGCCTGCCCCATGCTTTTTTTAATTCAAACATAGTGTCCACCATCTCTACTGGGAGACTATTCCATGCATCTACCACCCTTTCTATGAAAATGTATTTCCTTAGATAACTCCTGTTAACTTCATCCCATGTTCTTTCAGTTGAAAGAGACTCACCTCATGCGTATTTATACCACATAGGCATTTAAACATCTCTATCATCTTCCTCCAAAGTATTGTGGCAGGGAAAAGTCAGAAACCCTTAAAACCCCTAGGTTTCAGTCTGCAAGCCCTGAAACCAGTCATGTGGCTGAGAATAAATCCAAGAGCAGTGATAATCAAGGACAGCAAAAGGCCCTAAGAATTAAATATATTCCTAGTCCAAAGGCTTATTTGCCCTTGTATAACAAAAGTCCTGTGACTAAGAATCCAGTCCCACATTCCACATCTCCCACACCAGGTAAAGACAAGAGAGGGGGTGGAGTAGAACAGACAAGAACAAAGAAAACCCAGGAGCCAATCAAAGCCTCAGTTTAAGCAGGTGATGAAGGGAGAGCCTCCACCACAGCAGGCAGATGAAACCAGAACGCGCCATTCCTTTGAAGTAGCAAAGCAATTACAGATGCCCAACTATCACAGCCACTAAAGAGAGAGAGAGAGAGAGGGGCTGAGAAAAGGAACCCGGCTAAAGAACCCAGCCAAGCAGCTAAGTCTCTCCAGGGTATAGAACTAATACCACATGAGCAAGAGATAGAAATGCTTTCTCTGGCTGGGGAAAGTGGGAATGAGCCATGGTTAGATGAAAGTATGGAGTTTGTGGAATGTATTTCTGTTCAGTTGGTGACAAAGCCAGAGGTTCAGACTTAATGTATGAGTGGTTTCAGTAAGAATGTAAAGCCAAAGTGGGAGTAAGGCTGACGCATTGTCACGGTATTAGAAGAACTCTCAGTGAGGAAGGGATTACTTAACCTAGTGCTTTATTTAAACCTTATTACCAGAGTTTGGGAGGGGATACCATCCAAGGGAGGAATGCCCCTACCTCACGGAGTTAGAGATAGAGCTCGGTGAATGACTCTTTCTAACAGTAAATAAGATGAGAATAATTTAGCCTGAGAATGCCTTGTAGATTTGCACAGTGGTCAGTTAACCCAGGAGGAATAAAAGGGAGATGAAGACACTTATAAACCAGGCCAAGCTAAAGCCAAGCTGCAACCCTGAGCTGTGCAGTACAGTCTATTTAAACAAGGACTGACAAAACCCAGTGACAGAGAATACAGAACTTGGGAGGGCCTGTGTTTTGCTATTTGAAATCCCCAAAGGAAGAAATTATTTGGGGCTTAATTTGAACTGCTATGCTGAAGAAGCAGCATGTGAGATTAGACTGTGGGATACTATTATTTATGGCAATGATGTTGCACTAAGTTTGGGGTGCAAATGAAGACACCCGCATGAACTCTTTTTGGTGTTTTGAAGTTTGTGGAATAAACAAGAAAGTTCACACTTATTTTTATTTATTTTTTTTTTTTTTTGCAAGACCATATTTTATTTTGAATTTGCAATCCTATTTGGTTATTCCAATTCCGCTCAGCTGATGCAATATGAGGGCTAAGGACAAGCCACTCATTTCCTTTACACCCCGCCTGTCCCCATATGCCTTATGATGACCACCAACCATCTTAGTAGCCCTTGGACAGACTCCATCCTATTTATATCTTTTTGAAGATGCGGTCTCCAGAATTGTATACAATATTCTAAATGAGGTCTCACCAGAGTCTTATACAGTGGCGTGAATAACTCCTTTTTCCTACTGGCCATACCTCTTCCTATGCACTCAACCATCTTTCTAGTTTTCACTGTCACTTTTTCAACCTGTTTGACCACCTTAAGATCATCACACCCAAATCCCGCTCCTCTTTTATGCACAAAAGTTCTTTACCCCCTAACCTGTAACATTCCTTCGTGCCCAAATGCATGACTTTGCATTTCTTAGCATTAAATCTTAGCTGCTGAAGTTCAGACAATTCCTCAAGCTTCACTAGGTCTTTCCTCATGTTTCCACACTATCATGGGTGTGTACTCTATTGTAAAATTTGGTATGAGAGGCATTCAATAATTTATCTTCCTCAGTAGGAAAAAAGAGTTTTCAAAAAAGTTTAGTTTTATTTTTCAATATAGTCCTCTGATAGCTCCATACACTTCATCCATTTTTCTTGCAATGACTTAAATTCTTTGAAAACAATTTTTCTGTTTGACCTTCAAACCAGGATCACAGATTCTTTGGCATCTTCATGACTTGAAAACTGCAGTCCATGGAGAGATTTCTTCAAAACTCAGAACAGGAAATAATCCGAGGGAGTCCATTCAGGACAGTAGGGTGGATGGTTCAGCTGCTGAAACCCACATTCTCAGATGGCAGCCTGTGTTTGTCGTAACATGTCCACCAGCGCATTGTGAAGAAGCAGCACACCTGCAGTGAGTTTTTCTTGTCTTTTCTCCTTGATTGACTCCCGCAAAGCGATCACTGTATTGGCGTAACTCTTCCCAGTTATGGTTGTGTTGTGTGGCATGAACTCCAGAAGCAAAAATCCATTATCTCAGAAGACAGTTGCCATGACTTGGCCTGCAGATTTATCTGTCTTAAACTTTTTTGAGGTGGGGGATGACTTGTGCTTCTACTGCATTGAGTCCATTTTGGACTCAGGATCTCTTTGGTAGACTCAAGTCTCATTTCCAGTCAACCAAATGATGAAAAAATTTCACTTGGTCTTCATAGAGCATCTGCAAGTTCTCCTGACAGCACTTAAGCCTCCTAGCCTTCTGACATAGCGTCAGCATTCTTGGAATCTTGCACTAACCTCGGACATGCCCAAATTGTACCTACCAAGATGACCGTTTCTTCAGCTATTTGGGAAACCTTAATTTGTCTATCTGACAAAATTAAATCCCCGACTTTCTTGCACATTTCAGAGGAAGTTGCTTCCACGGGCCATCCAGTGTGAGGGTCATCTTCAATGGACTCTCTGCCCCACTTAAATTGCTTGCTCCAAAATTTTACTTTGTAGGATGATGGGGCAGACTTGCCATAAACTGCAGTCATACATTCATGGATCTCCTTTGGTTTTTTCCCTTTTTTGTGAGAAATATCACTGAATAGTGCTCCAAATCTAGCAGTTTCTTACTTGATTTGCACAAGGATTTTTCCTGACATCCTGACTCTTGGAATGTTAGACTCGCACTGAGCTGCAACTGTGCATGAATAATCTTCATGTCACAACATGTACAGACTTGTTTCAACACTCTTGCTATTCTGTCATACTCAGGTAGATAAATTATTGAACGCCTTTTATATCATCTGCAAAGAGGCAAATCTTACCTGTTAGCCTTTCAGCAATATTGCTTACAAAAATGTTAAAGAAGAGAGATGGTTACTTCCAGCATAGCATTGATGACCTCAATGATTTTCAGTTACCTTTCTGTTTGAAGTGGTATTTCATTACATGAAATATTAGTGGAACAGGCTGCTTCGACAGTGGCCAAATGTGTATCTGACCCTCAGAACCAACAGTCCTCTAGAAATGAAATAAGCAGGTGCACCACTACCTGCCAAGGGTCCAAGGGAAGAAAAGAAATCAGTAAACCATGTGACAGGGAGTGAGGGCCTCAGAGCTCCCCAACAGTGGTATGTAAGATTCCTGTGGTCTCTGTTTACACTGAACATAAGAAAAGCTTTTATCTAAAGATAAAGGGATGTTTCCTGACCCTCTGTCTTCTCTGCTCTGCTTTCATTTTCCAGTCTTGTCAAGCAGACCTGGTGAAGGACAACGGACATAAATATTTCCTCTCCGTTCTAGCAGATCCCTACATGCCAGTAAGAACAAAACTCATGGTTTTCTTCTTTTATGTGAAGGGGTGGTGTTCTGTGTAATGTTTTTGTGTTTCAAACTGACACAGTTTCTCACCAACCTTGAGAAACGTACTGCGTTTGGCACCCTAAGGTGTGCAGGGTCCTGTTTACCATCCAGTAATCTCTTCTTTGAGGCTGAGCATGATCTCTTTCAAGGAATAAGACTCCTATGCATGAACTGCCACATCGAATTCAACCTTGGAAGCCAGTATGGTATCTTGTAACTGTGTATGTGAGCATTTTGTGATATAAAATTTCCACTGAAACAATAGCCTGCCAAAAATAAACAGTTGAGAACTTGATTTAGCCAGTTTCTTGCCTTTATCACCTTGTGTTATGTCTGTGGCAGAAGTAAGGCCCTTTCTGTATGTTTAGTGTTTGAGGTTGCACCATCCATTCTATCCAAGGTCACACCAGGGCTGTACCCAGCCCTCTACCAGGAACAACAGTATAATCCGACAAGAGGCAGATTGGAGGCCGCATCAGCATCTGAACTGCCTAGTGCCCACCCATGTTAACCGCAAGCCTGGCTATATCACTAGGTCAGATCCCTTTCAGCAGTCTGTATGTTTTCTGTGCCAAAAGGCACTCTCATGGTCTCATGTGGACGCTTAATTTATGGATATTTACTTGTCAAACTCATGCCTGATTTGAGCTGATGGTGATATCACACACTTTTAGCTGAAGAGGTCCTTTGATACTCAGTAAAGACTTCAAAAGAATAGCCATACTGGGTCAGACCAATGGTCCATCTAGCCTAGTATCCAGTTTCCAGCAGTGTCTAATCCAGGTCATAAGACTGATTGTGCTATTTCTCTATCCTTAACGCCTAGGAGGCTGTATTTGAATGAGGTTAAGTCATGTGGGCACTGGAACTTATCAGCAAATGATCCCAAATGTATGGCGAGGTCAGGGGCGATGCTGCACAGCACTTAATCAGCAAATTTTCCTAGGGTCTCAATTGACTTGAGGATTCCTTTCAATATGATTGTCTATTTTTTGTAGGCTGAACATCGGACAATGACTGCCTTCATTCTGGCTGTGATTGTGAACAGCTACAACACAGGGCAGGTGAGTGACCATCCTCTAGAGCAGTGGTTCCCAAACCCTGTCCTGGGGGACCCCCAGCCAGTCGGGTTTTCAAGATATCCCTAATGAATATGCATGAGAGAGATTTGCATATAATGGAAGTGACAGGTATGCAAATCTCTCTCATGCATATTCATTAGGGATATCTTGAAAACCTGACTGGCTGGGGGTCCCCCTGGACAGGTTTGGGAACCACTGCTCTAGACCCTCATCTCAGCTTCCCCAATCTAGTAACCTGGATCTTGACTTTTCTCCTCTTCATTTGCTGTGTTAGAAATTCAGATTCTGTTGTTAATTCTCTTCACCAAAGAGCTTACAGGCTGTACCTAAGGCAGAGGAAGACAGCATGAGTTGTCCAAGGTCCCTGGTTCTCAGCCCACCTCTTCCTACACAAGATCTCAGGCTCTTCTTTTTGGACTTCTTTAAACTGCGTGCTCAGTAAAGCTGTACAAACAGCGGCAAACGTTAAAATGAGCTTTCCAGTTATTTATATTAATTTTAGTATTTATATCCCACTTATAGCCTAAGTGGTTCACATTAAGGTACTCACGTATTTTTCCCTGTCTGTCCCGGTGGGCTCACACTATCTAATGTACCTGGGGCAATTGGGGATTAAGTGACTTGCCCAGGGATTTGAACCCTCAACTTCGGGGTGATGAGGCTGTAGCTCTAACCACTGCGCCACACACTCCCACTTACTTAGTGATAAGACCATACCAGTGCTACATGGTCAGAAGTCACGATCTGTGTGAGGAGCAAGGACTTCAGGCAACACAGGGACACAATTTGGAGGATAATGTTCAGGGAGAAATGCTGAAATCGGTAAAAAGGGGTGTACTGGCATAGAGGTGTGGAAGCTTTTCCTTAACACCAACTTATGCTGTGCCTAGCATTTGCCAGTGTTCAGTGTCCATTTCATAAACAGCAATGGACTAAGCTAGAATACCAAATGGGTAGCTGGTAGTATATTTAACCTCTTCCCTCCTTGTTGAATTGTAGGAAGCCTGTCTTCAAGGGAACTTGATTGCCATCTGCCTGGAGCAGCTGAATGACCCTCACCCTCTCCTGCGCCAGTGGGTGGCTATTTGCTTGGGACGTATTTGGCAGAACTTTGATTCCGCTCGGTGGTGTGGTGTGAGAGACAGTGCACATGAAAAGCTATATAGCCTGCTCTCTGATCCCATCCCAGAGGTAAAGTTGTAGAGAAGAAATGCCATTAGTCCCATGAACACTGGCCGGCTGCTGTGGACCTGCCTCACTATCTCAAGAGATTTATAAGATCTGGCATGGCTAGTTACTCTTTCAAATAGTATTAGGATTAGGCAGGGGCACTGCATGGAGACAAGAAAGAATTGTGAATGTGGTCATGTACTCTTTTCTTCGGGGTTGGACTAAACCTATTTTTTCGTATCGGGGTAAGTGGGAGGTAGATTTAGGGTTTCAGATGTCGGAGAGTCAGTGGGACATAATATGTTCTGAAATACGTAAAGCGTCTGTGTGTGTGTTGGTTCAGGAGAATGCATATAAAATTGTCTCTCGTTGGTATTATACTCCTGCTCGTTTACATGTTATGTTTCCTACTGTACCCGATATTTGTTGGCGCTGTGGGGAGGGGGGAGGGACCTTTTTTCATGTTTGGTGGGTTAGACCTTATTGGGTTATGATTACTGGATGTTTGACTGCTTGGTTGGGAGAGTTGGTTTTGCTTACTCCACAGACTTGTTTATTGGGTCTTTCTAATTTGAGGGATGTCTGGTGGCGTAGAAAACTCCTTCGTTTGGGTCTCTCTGCAGCCAAATGTTTGTTAGCCTCTTATTGGAAAAAGCCAGTGGTGCCTACCGCAGGGGACTGGAAGGATAGGGTGGGGTCCTTATTGCATATGGAATGTGTAACTGCTAAACAACATGGATATTTTGATATGCATCACAGAGATTGGGATTTGATTTGTGGCAAGCTTCGGGGTTGAGTATTGGTGGATTTTTGAGAGGGGAGGGAGGGGGGTATTGGATGTTTTCTTTTGTAGGGGAGGAACTAGTGGATGGGTAGGGGTTGGAGGGAGGGGGGTGCGGATTGGGGAGGTTTGGTTATTGTATTGTTGAAGGGGGAGGTTTATGTTGGGGATATTTTGTTATTTGTTGGGAAGGAATTTTTGGAGGGCTATTCTCAAAACTGTAACACTTCCCCCCTCTTAGGCCTCTCACCTTCCCCCTTTACACCTAACTCTTTAATCTCTCCACTGTAGTTCCTCTCTCATCCATCTTCCTGTAAACCGTGCCGAGCTCCGCATTCGTGGAGATGGTGCGGTATATAAACCCAAGGTTTAGTTTAGTTTAGTATATTGTGGGTGATGGACCATATATTTGGATTGTGCTTTTTTGTAATCTGTTTGTTGGTCCTGAATGGGAGGTTTGTTGATTTTGTTCCATTTTTTTCAATAAAAATTTATTGATACAAAAAAAAAAAAAAGAATTGTGAATGTGGCAGGGCCAATAGGACTTGAGGTAAGAAAAGACCATTAACAATGATTAGCCACTCTTTAGTAGTTGAGTTTGCCTCAGGGAACAGATCTCCTCATTAGGATCTTTGGCCACTCTCAGAGACAGGATTCTGGGCTTGATGAATCCTCAGTCTGACCTAGTATGGCACAGCTTAGTGACTTCTAGGCAGTGAACTGAACTAGTGACAGTGTCTCAGAGCTGCATAGCCTACTGCTAAATTGAGGTCCACATCATTAACACAAATAATGGCAGAAAAAGGCCAAATGATTTATTAGGATTTCGTTTACTGCTTTTTGAAGAAATTCATACAAGGCAATGTACAGCAAGAAAACCGAACACAGAGAATGGGCAATTTTAGCAAAGAGAGTAATCAAATAACAGTAGACATGATGGTATAGTTCACTACTTGCAATGTCAACACAATACACATGTCGGCATTGTCTAGCCGGCTGAGGCGCTTCCACTTGGAGTAGATGAGCTTACAGATTCCCAGCTGCAGCCTAATAAAATTCTCTTGCACCTCCAATAGCCTTCGCAAGACCCCTCCCACCATTGGGCACCACATCTCTTCCGAAAGTGCTGTCCTCCTCGGACATTACCCACCTCTAATTCCTTCAAGACCCTTTCATGTCTTATTACTCAGTCACCAAAACAAGTGAACATCTCGCCTCCTTGTATTTAGTAAGATTTATTGGATGCTGGGTTTTAACCATGGTTACTCCACGCAGATACTCCACTACTTCCTTGAACGCCTGATGATGTCATTACTACTGCTGTCAGTGGTATTAGGGGGGGCATTTAATGATCTGTTTCTTGTTGGCCACTCCAAACCAGTCCAGACACTGACACTTGGTTATGCATGCCTACCAGTAGGTGGAGACTGTTTTATTAGAGTTGAGCTTAGATCGTGTCAGTCAGGTGGGTTCTGGAAGTAATACAAGTTTAGCCCTAGAGTTTGACTATCCTCCATCAGACCTGATCCTCGAGTCTCCCTGTCATTCCCAATGGAAGGCAGAGTCGATCAGGGACACATGCCATCTGCTGTCCTTATGGGTGGTGGTGTCTGTTCCTCAGGAAGAGCATGATCTCAGCAGCTGTTTCATTTATTTTGTGATTCCCTAAAAGGAGGGCAGCTTTAGTCCTATCTTGGACCTCAGAGTCGACAGCACCTTGAAAGTGCTCAGTTTTTGAATGGGAGACATGGTGGTCTGGAGCAGAGAGTTTCTTCTTTCAATCTCACAGAAGCCTATCTACACATTCAAATTCGCAAGGCACATCAGAAGATTCTTCATTATGCTGTCTTAGAACAACACTTTCAATTTTGTACTCTTCCATTTGGTTTGGCCAGGACTCCACAAACTTTTTTCATGGTTATGGTGGTAGTGGCAGCCTTGGCGCAAGGAAGGAATTCTAGTACATCCCTACTTTGACGATTGGTTGATTCGGACAAAGTCCTATTCAGACAGCAAAAAAGCTACTTCCTGGTTGCTATGTTTCTGCAGCACCTCCAATTGGATGGTGGACACCTGCAAGAGCACTCTTGTTCCATCCCATTCTTTGATCTTTCTGTGTGTCTACTTCAATAACACAGCTGGGATGAGTGTTCCTCCTTCTGCAGGTCTTGGGCTCCATGGCAGCCTCTCTGGAAGTGATTCATTGGGCTAAGGGTCATATGAGGCCTCTTCAATGAGGCTTGTTTAGGTGGTACTCTCAACTTCATGATCTGGAGATGAAGTTACCACTTTGAGGAGGAGTCTCCAGTGATGGCTTGATCCCTGTCATCTGCAGAAGGGTGTCAGTCTGGAACCACCTCAGTGGGTCCTGGTGAAAACAAATACCAGTCTCAAGGGCTGAGGGGCACTTTGTCTGGGGCAAGTGACACTGGGGCAATGGATTCTGATGGAAGCCTCTTGGTCTATCAACAGACTAGAGACTTGGGTGATTCACCAACGCTGAAGTCCTTTCTCTATGTTGAGGGATTAGGAAATTTGGTCTTTATATCTGCTTTGCAATGTCTGTATGAATTAGCTAATAACTGCACAGGGTCTTTATGCAAGTCAAAACGCTAGTGTTCAAAGTCTTCATCTGCTGGTAGGCATGCACAGCCAAGTGTCAATGTCTGGACCTGTCTTGAGGGCCTAAAGGAAAGAAAATTAGTAGGTAAGACCTAATTTTCCTTATACACAAACAGCCCAGAAGATATGGAAGGAAGCTTAAAATATGATTTGATTAGACAGAGAAAAGGAAATTGTTTGAGAGAGAATCTGTTGCTCTGAAAGGGATCACTAGGTGCTAAATGTTTGACATTCCTCAGTCTCTTGTTCTCTCTTACTGTGATGTTTTGTTCTGGTCCCTTCCAGGTACGCTGCTCGGCTGTTTTTGCCCTCGGCACCTTTGTGGGTAACTCTGCTGAGAGGACAGATCATTCCACCACCATCGATCATAACGTGGCCATGATGCTGGCACAGCTCATTAACGATGGCAGTGCCATGGTCCGAAAGGTGGGAGGCCTACAATGCTTTTTGGCAGATCCAAATAAACTCATTCTGCCTTCACTGTACTCTTCGTTATTACAAAGGTTCTACAACTAAAACCAACCAGTTGATCCCACAAGAGGTTGAAAAGAAAATCAGACTTCAAAATATTGAGCCTTGTGTAATTAACCTCAAATCAGTATGAGGAGTTCCATCTTGATCTGAAATTGTAGTTTGTCCATAAGTTTATCATCAAAAATTGTGCAAAGATGGTCCCGACTCCAATAAAAAAAAGTCTGACACAGCACTAAATATCACAAAAGATTTCTACATCGGAAACCAGCTTTTATTTATCCAAATTGGTCCTACATCTACTGATACAGTAATCTTTTACAAAAATATGTCAAACACATTTTATAGGTCATTTTTGTAGAATATTTGATAATAAATTTATGAATATTTAAGTTACAAAACTTCAGGTATGCACATATTGCTTTGAGGTTAGAATTTAATTCAGTAACATGTAGAGAATGACACGGGGAAAAAATCTGTCCCCGTCACCGCCCCGTCCCCGGCCCACCATCCTCTGCACCGCCCCGTCACCGCCATTCCATTCACCGCCCCGTCACCGTCACTGCCATCCCTTTCACCGCCCCGTCACCGCCACTGCCATCCCATTCACCGCCCCGTCACCGTCCCCGCTGCATCCATATAAGCCTTAGTACTGTAATATTTAGCGTATTCCATTCTTATAAATCAAAGTTCCTGCTGCTGAACTAGAGAAAGAGATGTTCAGCTGGCAGGGCTTTGTTTATAAATTTTTATTAACACAACTAATATACCACCATAATGTTTCCAACAGAGGACAAGTATGCAATAAATGCATTTTGCTGTTTCAATGCCAGTGCTCAGCAGAACAACAGACAGCAATATGGACATTCACCTTATGTAGTACTTTTTTAATATATAAAAATAGGCAAAATTAGTTGCTGTTTTATCATTATATTTTCTTGCCATTATAGTATTCTTCATTGATCATTTTTCTTTTTAAATTCAAAACAAATTCAACCTATCTTGTGTCCCAGCATGAATTCATGTTTCACTCAATTGGCTATTTCAAGGGAATTAACCCTTCAACTTCCATTTGCAAAAATACCCAATGTTGTTCCTTCTATGAGCAATATTTAAATTATGAGGAACAACATTGGGTATTTTTGCTGAATTGTGTGACACCATTTGGGCTGAACATGAAGATTGAAAATGCCTGGTTAGCCCTGGACAGATGATTTGAACAGCCAGGAGCCTGTCCTGGCCATTTAAATCATTTTGAATATCTAGTCCAATGATAACAGAATTAGGGTGATTATAGAAACATAGAACTTTGTTGATCACTAAAAACAGTGGAGACTAAGGGTCTATCAAGCTCAGCATCCTGTCTTTGACACTGGCCAGTCTTGGTCTTTGGAACTGCCCATTGTGTCAGAAGCAATAGGGATTAAGTGACTTGCCCAGGGTCACAAGGAATGTAGTGTAGCTCTAACCACTGGATTTAGAAGTTGGCTTCTTTTGGGATCTTTAACTCATCATCGCTAGGACTCGAATCTGAGTCCGTGGCACCTAACATAGAATGGAATTAGTATGGCAAAGTAATGAAGAATGGTCCAGCAGCCCCCACCCTCCCTCCACCTCACCTTATATTCGTTCCGAGTTTGCCAGCTTCCTTTTTCCCTAGCCGCACGCGTTCAAAAAGCCGTGCATTTAGCCAGCTCCCTCCCTCCACCTCACCTTAAATTTTGAGTTTTCCGGCTTCCTTTTTTCTGAGCCGCACGTGTTCAAAAATCCGTGCACGCGCGGCTGCGCGAGTCAATCAAACTTCTCCTCTCCTGCAACTTCCTGTTTCCGGTTGCGTCAGAGGAGAAGATTGATTGACTCGCGCAGCCGCGCGTGCACGGATTTTTGAACACGTGCGGCTCGGAAAAAAGGAAGCCGGAAAACTCGAAATTTAAGGTGAGGTGGAGGGAGGGAGCTGGCTAAATGCTACGGGCGGGCGGGCGGTGGCTGCGGGGACCGCGCGATCCTTGATACCTCACTGCGGAGACAAGACCATTCACCGCCCCGCGGGCGGTGAATGGCCTTGTCCCCGTCGCCGCAGCGACTGCTAGTTTTCTTCCCCGTTTTCGGCGGGTGACCCGCGGCTAAAATGCGGTGGCCGCGGGTAAACCGCCACCGTGTCATTCTCTAGTAACATGGACCTGGATACTAATGATTCAAGAATAAATTTGTGTGACCTCGGTACTATCATGGTCCGACATATATTTGTTATACATGGCTAAATATTTTGAAATAGGAACATAGTAGATGGCGGCAGATAAAGACCCGAATGGTCCATCTAGTCTGCCCAACCTGATTCAAGGGTCCACTTCAATATTTCTCCATACCTGCAGCTGCCTTGTTCCATAAATTACATGGCACATTTACACACTATATGAGCCCATGACATGACACAGTTGGTTTTCAATATAATAGCACCAGAAATTATCAAAAGTGGGAAAAATTGCAACACATCCACAAAATATTTCCAGCCATATATATTCACTCAAGTTTACAAAAGGGTAATAAGGTTGGTATAAAGTTGAAATTGTAACTGTCAGCTGTATGTGTACATGGTCTGATTTGTCTTTGCATTATGGAAATATATTCAGTCAAGTTTATTGTGTAGCAATTTTTTGTCAGTCCAAAAATAGCTACTTAGCAACAGGGCATAGTCTTTGTCATTGATCCATTTCAATTTATAGTAAACTTATAAATTACCGTATTTTTCGCTTCATAAGATGCACTTTTTTTCCACCCAAAATTGGGTGGAAATTTCAGTGCATTTTATGAAGCAAAAGGTAACTTTTTTTTAACACCCCCATCCACCACGGTGTACCTTTTTAAAATGACCCACTCGTTGGGAGTATGTGAGCTGACTGCTGCCCGCTCCCTCGCAACTCAAAGAAGGTAAGGAAAGGGCCAGCGTGCAGCGATTGCATATCGCCGGCACACAAGCCTTCTCCCGATGTCAGAACTGACGTCAGTTCTGACATCGGGCGAAGGCTTGTGGGCCAGCGATATGCAATCCCGCTGCATGCTGGCCTTTCCCTTCTTTTGAGTTGAGGGGCAGCAGCGGCAGACCAGTGCCATAGGAGAAGGAATCGGCGGAGGGTAGGCACTAGGCAGGTTTCAGCACGCAGGGAGGAAGGAAGGAAGTTTCCGGGGCTAGAGGAGGAGGAATCGGCGGAGGGTATGCAGGTTTCAGTGCGCAGGGGGGGAGGAGGGCAGTTTCTGGCGCAGCAGGGAGGACGAAGGACAAAGGCTGGAAGGCAGTGAGGGCAAGGAGGCACGAACTTGGGATATGGGAGGGAGAGCGATGGCCAAAGGTTAGAAGGCATTGAGGAGGGCACGAACTCGGGACATGGAAGGGAGGGAGAGAGAATGAAAGACAAAGGCTAGAAGGCAGTGAGGGGGCATGAACTCGGGACATGGGAGGGAGGGAATAGAAAGGGACAATTCTTGGGCCTGAATGAAGGAAGGAAGGAAGGAGTCTCATGAAATCACCAGATAACAAAAATAGGAAGAATTTTGATAATTTATATCTGCTGTGTGTATATGAAGGGGAGGGGAGACAGGGTGCAGAGCCTGGAATACATTAGTACTCAATTTGGTTCAGAATGTTTTTTTTCTGGTTTTCCTATTCTAAATCTAGGGTGCGTCTTATGGAACGAAAAATACGGTACTAACTTTATTATAAATTGAAAAATGTACAAATCAATGACAAAGACTTTGTCCTGAACATGAAAATTCTGAAAGATTGCTAAAAAATTTCTGTACAGTAAATTTGAGTGACTATATGATATTTTGTGGATAGTTGTAATCATGCTGCTTGATCAAATGACAGCTCCTTAGATGAAAGAAGATCAAACCTCTTAATGCAATGCAATATAATACAGTGTCTGATATCCCACAATTACCGTATTTTCGCGGATATAACGCGCACCATTGTAAAACGCGCACAGGGGTATAGCGCGCAGAAATCACGATGATATGTACAAAAACTTTTCTATACCGCGCTCAGGCATATAACGCGCATGCTGCCCGACTCTCCTTTCGCCCGCCCTGACTTTCCGTGTGCTGTCCCGACTCTCCGTTCACACCCCCCTGACTTCCGTGCACTGTCCTCCCTTGAAGTCCTGTCCCCCCTTGAAGGTCTGTCCCCATCCTGAAAGCCTGATGCCCCCCCCCCGACGTCCGATACATCCCCCCCCCCCCGGCAGGACCACTCGCACCCTCACCCCGAAGGACCGCCGACTCCCCAACAATATCGGGCCAGGAGGGAGCCCAAACCCTCCTGGCCACGGCGACCCCCTAACCCCACCCCGCACTACATTACGGGCAGGAGGGATCCCAGGCCCTCCTGCCCTCGACGCAAACCCCCCTCCCCCCCAGCCGACCCGCGACCCCCCTGGCCGACCCCCACGACCCCCCCACCCCCCTTCCCCGTACCTTTGGAAGTTGGCCGGACAGACGGGAGCCAAACCCGCCTGTCCGGCAGGCAGCCAACGAAGGAATGAGGCCGGATTGGCCCATCCGTCCTAAAGCTCCGCCTACTGGTGGGGCCTAAGGCGCGTGGGCCAATCAGAATAGGCCCTGGAGCCTTAGGTCCCACCTGGGGGCGCGGCCTGAGACACATGGTCGGGTTTGGCCCATGTGCCTCAGGCCGCGCCCCCAGGTGGGACCTAAGGCTCCAGGGCCTATTCTGATTGGCCCCCGCGCCTTAGGCCCCACCAGTAGGCGGAGCTTTAGGACGGATGGGCCAATCCGGCCTCATTCCTTCGTTGGCTGCCTGCCGGACAGGCGGGTTTGGCTCCCGTCTGTCCGGCCAACTTCCAAAGGTACGGGGAAGGGGGGTGGGGGGGTCGGCCAGGGGGGTCGCGGGTCGGCTGGGGGACGGGCGGAGGTTGTGTCGAGGGCAGGAGGGCCTGGGATCCCTCCTGCCCGTAATGTAGTGCGGGGTGGGGTTAGGGGGTCGCCGTGGCCAGGAGGGTTTGGGCTCCCTCCTGGCCCGATATTGTTGGGGAGTCGGCGGTCCTTCGGGGTGGGGGTGCGAGTGGTCCTGCCGGGGGGGGGGGGAATGTATCGGACGTCGGGGAGTCGGCCGGGCAAGAGGGCTTGGGCTCCCTCTTGCTCCGATCGTGGATGCGGGTGCGGGTGGGAGCGCGTGCGAGCGGTCGTTCGGGGTGGGGGTGCGAGCGGTCCTGCTGGGGGGGTGAATCGGGCGTCGGGCGGGGTGGGAACTATGTTTAAAAACTTTTGTATACCGCGCTCAGGCATATAACGCGCGAGGGGTATGCGCGGTACGTAAAATCACGTATAACGCGCGCGTTATATCCGCGAAAATACGGTATATCAAATTTTTGAAATTGCATTTTTGGATCAAGTCTTGCAGTTGTTAAGAGGAGATGAGGAATAGAAGGTTGGTTATAGAGCAAAAAGGTACAGCTTCAGTAAAGTCAAGGTAGTTCTGATTACTTGGCACTACAACCCAAAAAATAAGGCACACGAACCTCTGTTTTTGAAAAGAAAGGAAAAAGGACTTTGGACACCTTGCGGCGAGATCGCAGTATGTCTCAGTTCAGTTTCTAGAAAGAATTATAAAGTAGCACCATTGAACTGAGTTCCAAATCTAATTTTAAAAAGAGAGAAAGGCTTTTCAAGGATCAGTGAATAAGAGCTCTACCTAAACTGAGCCAAGATGTACGGTGATCTCGCTGCAAGGGTTTGAGGTCGTTTTTCCTCTTAGCCAGTCTGGTTTTCAAGATGTTCTATGCAGATCCGACTCATGCACGTTCATTGTGGATATCCTGAAAACTTTTTCAGAACTGCCTTTGAAGGAATCCTTCCTTGGATACAAAAACTGTTATTTTATTATTACTTTGCATCTCTTCGATAAACTTGACTAGTCTGCTTTTTTGAAGCATTCGGTGTTTTGTGTCCAATTTAACAAGCCACTAGGACAGAAAGTCTTCTCTTCTGCATAAGAGAGGAATTTTCATCCTGTGGAACTTCTCCTGAACCTGTATCCAGGTAAATAGCAGCTGCCCTGGATAAAACCTGACCAGTTCAGTGTGTCTTGAGTTCTGGATTGATAGACAAGAGGCAGGACTTTAATGGGTTTGTCCTGAAGGAATTTTTAGAGGTCAAGAGCAGTACAATAACCCCAGGTCTTGAGGCAAGGGAGCAGATGTAGAATGATCAATCTTTAATGTGGGTTTCTCCGTTAAAATCCACATTTATCAACAGCATGGTCTTATCTTGGGATTTCTGCACCATTCGCTTCTGGGTAGCTTTATTTGTACACACTGGCATCTCCTTAGGATGATTTGCAGCTTGCTGTGAAGGGAAACCACTCGATCGTAGAATTCATTCTGTCAGGAGAGCACTTCCCTACTGATTTGTGTCTAAAACATGCACAACAGATGTATAGCACATGAAATGAAGAGCATGGACATTTGTAAGGCTTGACTGACTTTGTAATAAGGCTTTTTTTTCTTTTCTCTTTCTTTTGCACTAATGATTAAAAGGTGTAAAGCAGGTGCTGAAGGTGGAACTTAATTATAATGAGGTCCTATAACCATAAGGGGGTGAACGCTGTCAGGGCTTCCTGATGTCTTTATTCCCTGCCTAAGAGCAGACTCTAGATCTCTGTACAGCTGGCCTTATTTTTCCTTCATGTCCCCATAATGTTTTAGCATTTCCTGTACATCAGGCATTATGCTGGTTCTAAGTAGTCTTCAGAGCTTCTTGGTCACCCTGAAAGGATGTTGATGGGTTCAATCTGAAGTTTGAGAATATTGGGGTTAATCATTCAGCCGTGTCTGGGGTTAGCTTGCTATTATTTCCATCAGAACTTTTCCTGGAATGTGATAGAATTGTCTTTGCTTATCTCCCCCCCCCCCCCCCCAGTGAGCTCCACTCAGCTGGTAAGTCTCTTCTCTTCAACTGCCAACTCCAGTCCAGACTCCGTCCCTTCTATCTTGCTGCGCTGTATGCTTGGAACAAGCTATCCGAATCCCTATGGCAGTGTTCAAGGCCCAGTTAAAAGCTTTTGACTCCTAAATCCTCTCACCTTGGGTTTTGCATCCCCAGTCCGAGCAGGGACCATCTATAAATGTCAAAATGTTCAGAGCTGCATGCACCTTTCAACGCTATAGAAGTGAAAAGTAGTGCTTTTAGTCCATGCCAGTTTTTCTTCTCTAACTCCACCACAGTCCCTGGTGCTTAGCCCTCTCCCCTAGTGCTCTGAGAAGGGCGTCTGTAGTATAAAGGAGAGTAGAACTGAAATCAAAGAACTAATCCTGTCCTGAGAACCCTTGCTGGATTTGGTGATAAATTAGTTTCTGTGCTCAGATAAGAGTTTTTACATTAAACATTAAAAACACTTTTTTTTGTTAGACCCACAATATATAAACAATGGTGGCTTGTAGAGGAGGGTGAAAGGTAGGTAGTTTATCTGTTGTGGTTCCATTATCTTATAATATTTATAATAATTATAAGAGCACCAAGACCAGCCGCCACTATCGAGAGCCTTTGTCCCAATCCAGCCAGACGTGTGTGCTCTTCACCATACAATTTGTTGGAGAGATCAATCTGCCTGCTTTTAAATATCAGCAGCATTGGGAAAACAACTGCTTTTACACCTAAGCAGCAGCGGGTACATCCGCAACCACCAAGAGCCCACAGACCCGATCCTGCCAGGAGCGTGAACTCCTCCCCCTGCAGTCCATTGGAGAGATCAATCTGCCTGCTTTTAAATATCAGCAGCAGTGGAGATCAACTGCTTTTACATCTAAGCAGCAATGAGACCAGCCACAACCACCAAGAGCACTCAGACCCGATCCTACCAAGAGTGTGAACTCTTCCCCCCCTGCAATCCGCTAAGAAGATCGACTGTCGGTTCCGGGCGGCTTTCCCGCAGAGGAGAGAATCCTGCATTCACCGTGGACCTCATCTGGGGCAGCCTCCTTGGAGCGGCTGGGGCACGGGCAGTGTGTCTGGGAGGGAATGCATGGATGGGAGAACATCGCAGGGGAGGAGACATAGGCATCCTGGGACTGTCGGCCAGAAGAAGCCCTTTCTGGATACGTCAATCGCTCCTCCTAAACTTACTTGCTCCACTTCATCACTGACGCTGACCCATTCTGCTTCTATTCCTTTCTCTCCTCTCTTCAACCTTCCAAAGTATTTAGATCAATGCTGTCTTTTTAAAATGTTTATTTTATTTTTATTTTTCCTCTAACTCTACTTTTCACTTCACTATTACCCTCCAGGTACTTTAGTTAGATTGTGAGCCTTCGGGACAGTAAGGGAATTTTCCAAGTACCTTTCTTATTTCTAATCTTAATGTATATTTTCTGTAAACCGCTTAGAACCTAACGGATGTAGCGGTATATAAGAAATAAATTACATTACATTACATTACATCTTTGTTCCTTTCAATATATTTCTAGATTGTGTCCCCCCCCCCCCTTTCAAAATAGTATTGTGCATAAAGACCTCTCCTCTAATGGTCCAGTTTATAAAGTGATTTTATGCACTAGTAGCCAGGTCCATATTCCATTTGGTGGACTGGTAGGATATGTTGCTTGAACACATTTGGCACAGCCTATGAGATATGCTTTAATCATCTTCCGAGGCAGTGATTCAACCCGAGGCAAATCAATCAAGACAACACCTGTGTCTCATCCTTTTATGATAAGTGTTAGGAGGGAGAGCAGAAAGGTCTGAGCCCCTTCATAGGCGTACTTGGTGTAACTGAGACAGTGTGTTAGTAACAATGTGACTCAGAGGGAAATTGCTTTTCAGAATTCTACAAAAGACTGTTTTTTTTCTTTGTATTGTCTTCCTCCTTTTTGATATGTGAAGGAAAAAATCAATTACTGATGTAGCTGAACAGAGGGCTGTGACTACCTCCTCTCAAAGGAACAACTGACTGGGGGCTGTGTCACCTTCTTTCACTTAGATTCTTGTCGTGCTTTTTACTCCTACCTCCTCTCACCTTGGGTTCTGCATCCCCAACCCTCTATGTCATGTCTGTCTGTCCAAGTAGATTGTAAGCTCTTCGGAGCAGGGATCATCTATAAATGTCAGCCCATCTCTTTAAGAGCGCTTTTGACTCCTAACTCTTCTCACCTTGGGTTCTAAATCCCCAATCTTATATGTCGTGTCTGTCTGTCCAAGTTAGATTGTAGCAGGGATCGTCTATAAATGTCAGCCCACCTCTTTGAGAGTGCTTTCGACTCCTAACTCCTCTCACCTTGGGTTCTGCATCCCCAACCCTCTATGTCATGTCTGTCCAAGTTAGATTGTAAGCTCTTCTGAGAAGGGGCCATCTATAAATGTCAGCCCATCTCTTTGAGAGCACTTTTGACTCCTAACTCGTCTCACCTTGGGTTCTACATCCCCAATCTTATATGTCGTGTCTGTCTGTCCAAGTTAGATTGTAAGCTCTTCGGAGCAGGGACCATCTATAAATGTCAAAATGTACAGCACTGTCTATTTCATTTATACAGTATGATTTACTTGTGTAATTTCTTATGTAAAGTTTTGAATAAAAAGATTTTAAAAATGAAAATGTACAGCGCTGCGACACCTTTCAGTGCTATATAAATGATTAGTAGTAGTGTCCAAGATAGACTGTGCATTGCCTGGATATGGGAGGCTTCTTGCTTACCAAGACATGAAACTAATTCAATTCCCCTCCAAATAACAAATCTGCTGATCCTCAAGCTGAGTTCAGGGGATCCAAAATCATCTAATCTGTTCAGTTTTGAGTTGTCTACTTGCTCTTGATTTTGGAAGCATTGTATTATGGAAGAAGCAAATCCAGCCAGTGTCATGTGTGTCTCTGTCCCCTCATTTCTGGTTTAAAGAACTTCTCAGGGACAGCACATCCTGTTTGAGCAGATTGTTTTGTGATGAGAAATCCAGTAGATAAGAGTCTTCTGAGGAACAACTCCACTAGAAATTAATCTGCATGTCATTTAAAACAAAAAATCCACAGGGTTTCCCCCTTAGACATCTACCAGCTAGTCCTTGTCTCAGATTTGAGTTTTCAGTTCTGTTCTGCTTCAGACTATTGGCCCCTGACGTCCCTCTTTAGGGTTGTTCATGTGTCTATATATTTCTTGGGGATTTGGGTCCTGACATCAGTTGTTCAGTTTAATTCTTGAATAAATACAAGTGTTTTATTTTTAATTATCTACTTTTGTAATTCCAAGCAAAACGCACAGAAAAAGGGAAGCTTTTGAAAACAAAATTTATAAAAATATAAGAAATACACACAAAAAAAATCTCCTCCTCAAAAAGATGGGGAGAAATCCTTAACAGGACATTAAATTGATTAAGCACCAGAGCCTGATTCAACTTCAGGTCCTAATTAACAGTGGCTCTACGGAAGTACTTGACCATCATTTCCCAGCAAGAAAGACAGTAATCTGTGAAGGTTAAAAGAAAACATTTCTTGGATTGATATTTAACAACGTGCTTTCAGGGGAATTTAAGAAAAAAACAACCCATCTCCTTTTGAGTAGGCTTAGAAATATGAAGCATCCTAATATGAAAGCCAATAGTTGTAGCATCAGGTCACAGTAGAGCTCCAGAGCAAGAGATAATCCGAGTTGCAGCTGAGAGAAATTCTGAATAAGTTGGTTCCAAAACGGTTGTTTATCTTGACCAATCTCTTCCAAACTTTCCTTTGTCTTATGCACTGAGAAATCTTTGCAAGTATCAGAGATGCAGGATCAAAGGTCTTCAGCATTTTTGGCATATGTTTTTTGAACATGTCTGCAGCAAATATCAAAAGAGCCAGAAAACTGATTAACTCCAACATTAGCTCTCCTAACCACATATTTAATAAATGGTATCCAAAGTTAGCCCTGGGATGATCCATGCAAGGAGCGTTCTGTATAGAATATTAGCTTAGTGCAGATCATCCTAATGCCTAACTTTTGGCGCCAGCATTTATGCCTACCAAAAACTGGTATAAATTCTCGGACCCAAATGATGGTAGGCTTGCAAATTCAGGTATTTTATAACATCGCACATAATTTCTGGGAATGCCCCCCCACCCCACCCCACCCCACCCCGTGGAATGTTAAACAATAGGGCAGGAGACCAGATGGTGCTCAATCCCTTTATACCTGCAAACTCACTTCATCCTGCACAACCCCTCACGAGCAACCAGAAACAAAAACTTCTTTGCATACCCAAAGATTACAGGCTGCAGATACAAATCATTCCTGGACAGAACCATTAAGCTCCAAGCAAGCAGACAGCAAGTTTGGCTGAAAAACTACATAAACGAACCCAATCTGTCTTACAGTGCATTCCGTAAATCGATCAAAACCGCCCTATTCGCAAAATTCGTTGACTAAAACTGTCCCCTTCCTCACTAGGACCCTCCCTCACTAGGACTCCCCTCCCCATAAACGCCTTTTTCTTCTTCTCAAGAAGCTCCTTATCTATTCAGATATCCTCTACTCATAGAACTCCTACTCATATGTAAGCTCTAAAGTATTCAGGTATTCATTACCCATAGAACTCCAATTAGCACGTTAGTTTCCCATTAGACTATTATATTGTATTAGACACATTGCATGGTATTGTATCTAGTCTTATTGTATTGTATTGTATTTAGACTCACTGTACTGTATTGTATTGTATTGTATGTAGACTTATTGTTTTGTATTAAGACCTTTTGTTATTCGCTGAATGTCCAGCCCTCTTACAATGTAAACCGCCTAGAAGTCGCCTGACTATGGCGGTATAGAAAAATAAAGTTATTATTATTATTTATTTTAAAACAGACTCGACACTATCATGTTTTGGCCCAAGAGGGCCTGCTTCAGGAGTCTTGTTATTAAATGACAAAACCCTAGATGTATTAAGCCAGATGTCCAAGTATTGCAATAAATGCTCTTTAAAAACACCAAAGTGATGGCTGGCAATGAGTGCAGCAAAACCGCATAGTCTGTTTTAAAATAAAAGGATTGAGCACCATCTGGTCTCCTTCGTTGTTTTCGTACCCTTCACTGCTGTGAAGACAGTTTCTCCTTTTTGTCTTCTGATCTAAAGAATATGGCAGATCATAGTAACATAGTAAATGACGGTAGATAAAGACCCGAGTGGTCCATCCAGTCTGCCCAACCATACTTGCTCCATAAATTAATTATTTAGTTGAAATAGTCCTTTTTCTTAGATATTTCTGGGCCAGAAACCCAGAGCCCTGCCCAGTAGTGTGCTTAGGTTCCATCTACTGGAGTCTCCATCAAAGCTCACTCCAATCCATCTTAACCATCCCAGCCCTCTAAACCCTCCCCAACCCGTCCTCAGCTGATAAGACCACGCAAGAGTTTTTTAGTGCCTGCCAGCACGCTGAATGCTCAGACACTCATAGGAACTTTATGACCGTCAGAACATTCAGCGTGCCAGCTGGCTCTGAAAACCTCTTCCGTAGCTTTCTAAAAGCGGAGGGGGGGGGGGGGGGAAGGAAGTTTCCTTTAATTGGCTGCATCCATTCATTGTGTACAGCATCAACTATAGTCTGGAATCTTTACTGAAAGTGTTGGGGATTCCCTTTGATGGCAGTTAGGTTAGTAGTTCAGTCGCTTATATTATGTAACTTGGACTAATTCCTATATACTTGAGGAAGAGACTACAAACCGTGCAGAATGTTGCTGTTTCCTAATCTTTGCTCTTAAGAAAAAGGCAATGGGATTACTCCATTCTGTGATATTTAAAATCATCCATATTCTAGGTCTAATCCTATCAGTAGATTTCCTTCTAGTAGGAAACGTTTAATCTGTAATGCTAATTCTTCCAGATCCCAGAGGCATTACATTGCTAGAAACTGGAGCTTGGTTCTTCTAAGAAAGCTATAAAAGCTGTTTTATTTTGTGAATATGTATTATCTCAGAATTAACAGTTTAATTTTTAATTTTCTCATTTTAAATTGTATATTTCATTGCACTGATTAATTTGTGCATTCCTAGGTAGTTAATCTAGTTCTGATTGTAATCTGGAATTTAGTGGAATGTAAGAAGTGGAAATCTAAATGTAGGCTCCTAATTACGGCCAATTATAAGGGTTTGTTAGCACCTAATTGACTAGTTAACGCACAGAGCTGGTATTTGCACTCAGATTTGGGCGATCTATACAGAATCCAATGGATATGGTCTTTCATCGAAAAACACTCGTAGTCTTCAGCTACTGCCACCATGTTCTCACACTTTTGCATCAGAGCTCTCAGCTCTGCTCTGCTTCTTTACTTTACTTATGGACCCTTGGAAAGAAAATGGCGTCGGACTAAAACACTTTTGAATTTATCAAAATATCAGGAACAAGCAAACCACTATAAGATTAAAATAAATGCTGCAAAGAAAGAGTACTATAAGAAACGACTTGGAAAGGCAAAAAACTCTGCCATGTTATTCTCAATATTAAAATAATTAACTATGTTTAAAACCCAAAGTAATACCGATTCTGTTATTACAATCACCGCCCAAGATCTAGCATATTACTTTTAAAGACAAAATCATCAATATCAGAAGCCAGTTCAGATCAAAAACTGACCTAGACCCTACAGAATTGATAATATCTTGCCATTTTCAAAAGGTGCCCAGTTCAATTTACCGTCTATAAGCAACATTCAACGGCTGTTTCAATCCATAAACCTAAAAAGCAATAACTCTGAAATTATCCTGCCAGTTGTCTTAAAACGTCTTTTTAATAAGTTAGGGCCATTTATACATAAAATCATCACCAGCAGCCTAGAAACAGGATTTCTTCCAAAATCCTGGAAACGAATAACAATATACCCAATTCTCAAAAATCCAAAGGCAAATCATAATGACATCACAAATTTTCGACCAATAGCTAAAATTCCATTCCTAGCAAAATTGACCAAAAAGGTAGTGTTCAATCAGGTACCCGAATTTATAGAAAAAACGGAAGGATTGCATCTAATCAAACAGGATTCCGGAAATACTACTCAACAGAACACTCGATAAGTATGACTACAGCTATCCTTTACTTTTTAGATCATCACCGATCTGTTCTCCTCATATCCATAGACCTTTCTTCCGCATTCAACTCCATTGATCACCATCTCTTTATAAAAAGACTGAAATCGATTGGAATTAGTGATACTGTGCTTCAGTGGTTTCAGTCTTATTTTTCAGATAGATCATCGAATGTTATCTTTAATAATTCCACCTCAGACCTGATATCTATTAACTATGATATCCCACAGGGGTCGATATTATCTTTTTAGCCCCTCTGCTGACTCTTTGCCAATCTATTGGGTTTACAGCATTTGCTTATGCAGATGATCTTCAACTCCTGCTTCCATTAGACTCATATTCCACAGAGGAATTCCAAAATATCAATAAGAAATTAAGTACAATCTCTGACTAGCTTGAAAATAAACTAGTAATGAATACAGATAAAACAAAAATAATACACTTCCCTTGGAAAGAAGGACTAAAAACTCACCGCCCCAATCAACATAAATTATATCCAATTGCAGGAAGTCACTAAGATTAGAGTTTTAGGTGTTATTCTGGATCAAAAATTGACATTTTGTTTTCAGAGGTTATGAATGATCAGATCAATTGCTCCTTTCTTGGACTCATCACTGAATATCCTTGTACATTCGCTGATCATTTCAAAGTTAGATTATTGCAACTCGCTCTATAAAGGAGTAGCTCTTAAAGAAATCCGTCGATTACAACTAATTCAAAACACCGCAATTAAAATAACAAACAGGAAAAAATTAGATCATGTTACTCCTCTTTTTAAAGAAACTCATTGGCTTCCAATTGTTCACAGAATCTCCTATAAAATAGCATTATTAACATTCAAAATATTAACAATTAAAGCTCCATCATTCCTAGAAAGGTACATTATTCCATATATTCCTACTAGAAGTTTGAGATCAGAGAACAAAAACATAAGAACATAAGAATTGTTGCTGCTGGGTCAGACCAGTGGTCCATCATGCCCCGCAGTCTGCTCACAAGGCGGCCCTTTGGTCAATGACCAGCGCCCTAACTGAGACTATCCCTACCTGAGTACGTTCTGGTTCAGCAGGAACTTGTCTAACTTTTGTCTTGAATCCCTGGAGGGTGTTTTTCCTTATGACAGAGTCTGAAAGAGCGTTCCAGTTTTCCACCACTCTGGGTGAAGAAGAACTTCCTTACATTCATACGGAATCTCTATCCCCTTTCAATTTCAGAGTGTCCTTTCGTTCTCCCTACCTTGGAGAGAGTGAACAACCTGTCTTATCTACCAAGTCTATTCTCAATCTGCTCTGCTCGAGTGAGAATAGGCCCAGTTTCTCTAATCTTTTGCTGTACGGTAAGTCCTCCAGCCCCTTAACCATCTTAGTCGCTCTTCTCTGGACCCTTTCGAGTAGTACCGTGTCCTTCTTCATGTACAGTGACCAGTGCTGGATGCAGTACTCCAGGTGAGGGCGCACCATGGCCCGGTACAGCGACATGATAACCCGCGATCTGTTTGTGATCCCCTTCTTTATCATTCCTAGCATTCTTTTCACCGCTGCCGCACATTGCATGGACAGCTTCATCGACTTATTGATCAGAACTCCCAAGTCTCTTTCCTGGGAGGTCTCTCCAAGTACCGCCCCAGACATCCTGTATTTGTGCATGAGATTTTTGTTACCGACATGCATTACCTTACACTTATCCACGTTGAACCTCATCTGCCATGTTGATGCCCATTCCTCAAGCCTGATTATGTCACGTTGCAGATCTTTGCAATCCCCCTGCATCTTCACTACTCTGAAAAACTTTGTATCGTCCGCAAATTTAAACACCTCACTTGTACCAATGTCCAGATCATTTATAAAGATGTTGAAAAGCACGGGTCCAAGCACTGAGCCCTGCTGCACCCCACTGGTGATGCTCTTCCAGTCCGAGTATTGTCTGTTTCCTATGCTCCAGCCAGTTTTTAATCCACGTGAGTATTTCACCCTCGATTCCATGGCTCGCAATTTTCCGAAGTAGTCGTTCATGCGGAACCTTGTCAAATGCCTTTTGAAAATCCAGATATACAATGTCTTCTCGCTTAGTATAATAAATACAAGACGAGATACGATCTTTGTGGTTATAGCGCCCAGAATATGGAACTCCTTACCATCATTTATTAAGGAAGAAAAATCAGTAAGGGCTCCTTTTACAAAGGTGCGCTAGCGAAAAACTACCGCCTGCTCAAGAGGAGGCGGTAGTGGCTAGAACGCGTGGCATTTTAGTGCGCGCTATTCCGACCCTAACACACCTTTGTAAAAGGAGCCCTAAGTAAATTTAAAGGACTGTTAAAATGCTGGTTGTACAAGGATGCTTTTGAGACCTAATCATCGGAGTCTCTTTTCATCCCATTCTCTGCATAAAGTTCAAGTTCAAGTTCACTTTATTTTTGATGAATCGCCTATTTAAAACATTCTAAGCGATGTACAATTAAAAACAGATTATAAGAGAACATATAGTCATATTAGTAATACATTAATAACAGCTAAATAAATATTTGTTAAGTAATTACATAAAACAGAAAAGATCTCTATATATAATGTTAAAAAACAAACATGGAAAGGGGGGAAAAAGTTACAAATTTTCTCTTGATGGAGGAAAAAACATATTAGGGAAAAAAACAAAGGGAGGGGAAGAAAAAAAAAAAAAAAAAGAAGAGATTAATTAATCAATCGATAAAGGCATCATTGAATAAGAAAGTTTTTAAAAGTTTTTTAAAAGAGACAAGATCTCTATCCTTTCTAATAAAAAGAGGCAGAGTGTTCCAGAGTTGGGGAGCTAAAACTGAGAACATATCGTTTCTCCTTGTTCCCACAATTTTTAAGGAAGGGACCAATAATAACTCTTGTTGTGACGATCGAAGAGATCGATTTGAATGATATGGGATAATCATTTTAGATATAAATTGAGGGGTATTATATAGTAGGACCTTAAAGACTAGAAATGCTATTTTAAACGTTATTCGATGATTAATAGGTAGCCAGTGTGACTTAATAAGAAGGGGTGTTACGTGGTCGTATTTTTTAGCTTTATGTATAAGTTTTATGGCAGTATTTTGGATTATTTGGAGCCTTTTCTTTTCTTTTTGGGAAATATTATATAATAAAGAATTACAGTAGTCTAATTTGGAAATAATCATAGAATGAACAAGGATATTAACAGATTTTGGTTCTAAGAAGGATGAGATAGATCTTATCAAACGTAATTTATAAAAACAGGATTTGACCGTTTGACTTATGTGATCATGAAAAGATAGATTCGTATCAATAGTAACTCCTAAAATTTTTATGGATGAAACAGATTCAATTGGGTTATTTTCAAGCAAAAAAGGGGATATTGGTATAATGTCTTTTTTCCATGTAAATAGCATTGTTTGTGTTTTTTGTATATTTAGTGAGAGTTTATTGTTGCAGAGCCAGTTTTTTATTATATCCAATTTGGTGTTGATGGCTATAATTTCATCATTATTTCCGGGATCAAGTGGATGGAGAAGTTGAATATCATCAGCATAGGAAAATGAGGTAAAGCCCAGTGATTGACAGATAGTAAGAAAAGGTGAAAGAAAGATATTGAATAAAAGAGGAGATAGAATAGAACCCTGAGGTATACCAAAAGGCGAAGTGTAAGGGGTAGAGTAATCTTCTTTGATTATGACAGTTGAAAATCGATTGGAAAGAAAAGATTGAAACCATTCCAGTACCTGTCCACCAATACCGAAGGATTCCAAATGATTTAGTAGTAGAGCGTGATCTATAGTGTCGAAGGCCGCTGAGAGATCCAAGGAAAAAAGGGCAACCGATCTGTGGTGGTCTAAGTAGTAATGAATATTAGATACCAGGCCAAGCATTGAATATTCTGTGTTATGGTATTTCCTGAAGCCCGTTTGGTTAGGGTGCAATACGTTTGATGACTCAATAAAGTCTGTAAGTTGTTCAAAAACCAATTTTTCAGTTACTTTTGCTAGGAAAGGCAAGTTTGAAATTGGGCGATAGTTAGCTACATCATTACGATCAGCATTATATTTTTTAACTATTGGGGTGACGATAGCTTTTTTCCAATCCACGTGTCCTCTGTCTTAGGCTCCGAGAAATGTAATTTTTTATTTTTCTCAATACTTTTCAATTTTTTACCCTCCTTTTGTACTTTCCTTTCATATGTCCTTTACTAGGCTTATTGTAGTTCTCCCGACTTCCCCTATGTATCAGTTCATCATGTTCGTGTGTGTTTGTAGTTAATTGTAAATTGCTTTGAATTCATGATATTGCAATACAATACATCAAAATTTTCATAAAACTTGATTTAACCAAATAAAAATCTTGAAAGTAAAGACTTTAGGACAAGCACAGTGAACTCTTCAGATGTCCCTGATTGAGAAAAGCACAAGAAATCATGTGGTAAATTTGCTTCCAAATCCTTTGAGTCCAACTCTGCTTTTCGGGTGTCCTTGCCTTAGTTAAAATCCAGGCTTCCTCTGCTGCCATCTCGTCTTCTGGCCCCAACTCATGGCTCTGGCTGACTATTTGCAATTCTTGATGTCATCTGTACATTTCCAGCCTTTCCACGGTGCTGCTTGGCGCAAAAAGAACTCAAAGTTCCTTGTCATGGCTGTGGCACAGCTCGATTCCTTGACTTAGGGGTACTAAATGTTTAGCAAATGGGCCATTAGGGCCCACAATTGTGTGAGAAATGTGTTCCACAGGATAATTTCATTATCTCTTATCTGTCCATGACTTTCTTAGTATCACTAAATGTGAAGCTTTCAGCTTTTCTGGTCCTGGCTTGCTTTTATTTATTTTAAAAATGTATATTCTGCGGATGACAGCATTTAAATATGTAACTCCATGTTCCTTCTTCATGTCATTTTTGGTTTTTCCCTCACCTTTAAACCTCAGCTTGGTTGCTCTCCTTAAGATTCTGTTTTTGCCAGGCCTTACTTCCCAGTTTCTTAACGTAAAATCTTCGGTTTTGTCCTCATTATCTGTAGAGCTGACTCTTTCCTTTCCTCCTTGAAATGCACCCTGTTAATTCAGTCCACCACTGCTTTGACCATACTACCCCATTCTGATTCTCATTGGCTCCCAGTCACCACCTCTCTCAAATTTGAGACTCTTGCCCTCATTTGTACATTCTATCGTGGCTCACTTTACGTTTGCTATCACGCCTTGCACTCCTGTACGCACACTGTTGTTCTTGAGCTTTGCTGTATTCATTTATCTTTCCCTCTCACCCCTGCTTGGAAATTTGCTGACACAGCTTTCTGCTATCTTGGACCTTCCATATGCATCTGTCTGCCATTATACTCCCATCAAGAGTCTTTGTTCCAGAAAGCTGTGAAGATGTGACACTTTAGGCTCATTCTTGCTACCTGTACTGTCCCCTTTATTTCCTTTAATGTTGATGTAATGTTTATTTTATTTTCAAATTCATTTTATAGTAAGCAAATTTACTGGCTTCTAGGTTCTAAGGATGATTTAGCAAATGTTATGAATAAACAAAATCAGCTAAAAGTGATCTTCAGATCCTGCTATGAAACCAAGCTCTGTTTTCTTCACAGGAATTGGTGGTGGCACTCAGCCACCTCGTGGTTCAGTATGAGAGCAATTTCTGTACAGTTGCCCTGCAGTTTATGGAAGAGGAGAAGAATTACCCTCTGCCCTCGCCAGCAGCCACTGGTAAGAACATAAGACTAGCCTTACTGGGTCAGACCAATGGTCTATCCAGCCCAGTATTCCGTCTTCACGGAGGCCTATCCAAGTCACAAGCACCTGGCAAAACCCCAAATAGTAGTAGCATTCCATGCCACCGATCCAGGGCAAGCAGTGACTTCCCCCATGTCTGTCTCAGCAGACATTGGACTTTTCTTCTAGGAACTTGTCCAAACCTTTCTTAAAACCAGCTGAACTATCTGTGCTTACTACAACCTCTGGCAATTGTTCCAGAGCTTAACTATTCTCTGAGTGAAAAAAATACTTCCTACTATTGGTTTTAAAAGTATTTCCCTTTAACTTCATTGAGTGTCCCCTAGTCTTTGTAATTTTTGACGGAGTGAAAAATCGATCCACTTGTACCCGTTCTACTCCACTCAGAATTTTGTAGACTTCAATCCTATCTCCCCTCAGCCATCTCTTTTCCAAGCTGAAGAGCCCTAACCTTTTTAGTCTTTCCTCATACGAGAGGAGTTCCTTCACCTTTATCTTGATCGCTCTTCTTTGAACCTTTTCTAGTGCCACTATATCTTTTTTAAGATGATGAGACCAGAACTGAACGCAATACTCCAAATGAGGTTGCATTATAACATTTGTAGTCTTGTTTACCATCCCTTTATTAATAATTCCTAGCATCTTGTTTGCTTTTTTGACCGCCACTGCACATTGGGTGGAAGGTTTCAGCGTATTGTCTATGATGACACCCAGATATTTTTCTTGGGCGCTGACCCCCAAGGTGTGGACCCTAGTATCCGGTAACTGTGATTTGGATTATCCTTCCCAATGTACATTTGTCTTTCCATGGGAAACTAGAAAAACCTAATGAGGTGGTATTATGAGAGAGGCGGCTTTCAGAGAAAGTGAAGTAACTCAGTGAGTGCAGAGTACAGTTAGTACTTGGGAGCCTTAGGAAAAGAGCTGCACCTGTTTCCACACAGACTGCAATGCCTTAGGGAGAGGAGCAGGGGACTCCTACCCCATTCCCAGATTCTCAAGTGGAAATGGTAGCATTTGAAAGATCTTGTATTACTACCAATGAAAGCACAGGTAGACTGTGGGATAGCATAAACCAGTGAAATAATGCCTGGCTCGTCCACCATGCTGTGCAATTGCCAGAATGAATTATTGTTTTTTCTTTCTTGCTAGATGGTGGAAATTTGACGCCAGTGCGTGATGGTCCCTGCACCCCACGTCTTCGTTCTGTGAGTTCTTATGGGAACATCCGAGCAGTCACAACTCCACGAAACCTGAACAAATCCCTCCAGAACCTGACATTGAATGAAGAGGGTAAAATCTTGGGGGCAAAAGGATGATATATCATGAGTTGCAGATAGAGCAATCTCTTTTGGTTTTGTGGGGGGAGGGGGGTTTCACTCTGTAGTCACACAACTCAGTGAATAATCCCTTTTAATAGATACTGTTAAAGCAATCAGTGTATAGCATATAAACCAGTAAAGATATGTGCTGACTGACTTACATCAACGCTGACATGCTGCTTTCGTTCTCTGAATGTTTCTACTTCTGCTTTTCATGGAGGAATTGGAATTAAAAGTCCAGACAAAATTGAATTGGCCTTTAAGAGCTAGGGTGAGCAGATGTCCGTCCTTTTTCGAGAGGAGTGTCCAGATACCTAGATGGACTTTTCCAAAACCCAGCAGTTTGTCCGGGTTTTGGAAAGCTCCAGCCGCGTTTGGAGGGCCTCTGAGCATGTGCGGATGACATCACACACGTATGCGGTCAGGAATGAAGAGATGAGGCAGGGCCATTCATCCGGGGTTTTGTTTGTTTTTTAAAAATAATTTATATTCTGCATATCTTAAAATTCTATGCAGATTATAGATTATTCAAGTAGTCAAGCATTATTTCCTAACTAGTAAGAGATGACCTGGATAACGCTGAAAACCTATTCATAATTCAAATTAAATGCCAGAGCTGGTTAAATGTTTGTTTTTGGGATTCCTGCATTTGGAGTTTGGCGTTTTGCTATAAAACACAGGGGGAAATGAATTGGCAATATCAGCTTGGCTTCATTGTCTACAAGCTGAGCAGCAGAGGAAAAGTGAAACATTAAGGAATCTAAAGTCAGCTCTATGAGAAGAGAAATCCTGAATTAAGATACAAGGGGCACTGCATGTAGGAAGCTCCCACTGATACAGCATGTGATGAGGCAGTGTGTGTGGGAGACTTGCTTGCACTGCCACTATCTGTGTGGTACCTGATCTGTATAAGGCAGCAAGTATAGTATGGTTGCATTCTCTTCCTGCTTTTCATATGAGTTACCAAATAAGTCCTCCAGTATTGCATTTACTTAAAAAGACAGCTAGTCAAAGGAAGTACTGGTATGTCTCCTCCTGCCCAAATAGCCCATTTGTAGCAAGGCCTGCAGTCACTCCCTATCTTCTGGTGGGTTTGTGGATCTATTAAATTATAGCTCCCTAAGTTGTAACTATTCATTTGTAATTTAAGATGTCTGTATAAGCTTGGTCTGTCATTTTGTGCATGTTACTTTTGTAATGCCGTCTTGGAATAGGCAATCGATAAATTTTTTTAAAATAAATAAATACTCAGTCACTTAAGCTTCTCCTTCTGTTGCCAGCTGGAAATTCTGTGGCTTTCTCCCCTGGGAACCTGAGCACAAGCAGCAGTGCCAGCAGCACCCTGGGCAGCCCGGACAATGAGGAGTACATCCTGTCTTTTGAAACCATCGATAAAATGCGTCGGGTTAGCTCCTATTCCTCGCTCAACTCGCTGATAGGTGAGTAGCCTCACTCTGGCCTGCCTCTGCTCTGCTTTTACAACGTATGTGTGGCAGAGCTGTGCTAAAGAAAGGAAAGGATTGCGTGAACGGCCATTTTGCTTTTAAAAGGGGGTTGGCTCTCGATGATGTGGTGCTCAGGGGAAAGGAGTGTAGTGGGGATACAAGAATATTCAGGCCATCTCAGCAGTGCCTGGTTCCAGATTTTAGATCATCCAAAATGAATGCAAATGAAAAACTTAGAATGCACTTTGACACTTTATAGTAACATTGCAGGGGCTGGTAGCGGACATTTGCAGTCTGATTTTCTTTTTGCCTGTGACCCTCTTCCTCTTCTATAAACAGCTGTAGCTCTGCCCAGGTGGAAGTGTTGATCCCCTTCCCTGCAAGGGTAAAAGAGCAGAGAAGCTCACATCCTGAAAATGAATACGGTTTCTCCAGCATAGAAGTCTGTCCTGTTCTCAACTTAAACATGTTTGGCTCTTTGCAGTCCTTCCACTCAGGCCGTTTGAGGCAACCTTCTATTATAACAAGGAACACAAGACTAACCTTTAACCTTTTCCCTTTGTAAATGACCTCCAACTTTCTCTCCATCCTTTGTGCTGTGCTGTAAGGAGAGAGACAAGAGAGCCATCTATATGAAAAAGAAATCATTGGAACCTCTTATTGCCGTGTGTCTCATACAGCTCTCTCTCCAACTCATTACCCGCTCTCTTAGGAGGAGAAAATCAGCATTGTTTTCCCAGTACTGTAAGATTAATTATGTTTTTGTGGTAAAATCAATGATAAAAGGCTATCATTAAATACATGTCATGATGAAGTACTAGCCGTCACCACTTGGGAGATTGTGTGTGAAGCGTATTGTTGCAGAATGGCTGCACATGCAAAAATAGGGAGCACATTCCCCATTCCCCCTCCCCCACCCAAGTCCAACTGAGCTGGCAGTTGAGGGGCAGATGGAGAGACCACAATGCATTGGAAAGAGCTCCATCTGTGAGAAACACGAAATGGTCACAATGCTCAGAAGTCACTTTTGCTGAAGTAAGTGTGAAGTAAAATGTTGGCTTGTCGCAATATCTGTGTAATGAATTTAACCTTAGCCTTTTGTGTTGGCCAACAGTGAACACTGCAGTGCTTAACTCTAGAAGAGAAGAAATCCAAGTTTTCTTTTCATTGCCACTGCTGCCTACTGTGCTCTTCCTTTTAACAGATTGCTAATTTCCCTTACTCTGTAAGCTCCAGCACGGTTGACTATCTGTGCTTTCTAATCTTGCTATTCAGTTACAGGGCCAGTCTCCTGCTGCAGAGCTTTCTCCATCATCAGTGAATGAGCTGTTCATTAGTGTTGTACAATCTTAAAAACTAGCAACAAAAGCTACATTTGCATAGGGTTAAAGTTTGGGATACTTTTGTTTAGCAAAAAAAGACATGGTTTTTGTAAATGAGTCCTGCAGAATTCATTGAGCGATCTTCAAATCAGTTTTACTAATTACAGATCTGTCATGTGAAATTAGCTGTCATCTTGCTTATTGCTTTATCTCTCCATGATTCATTTAATTTTGTTCAGTAATTGCACTAATTCCTTTTATCCTCCCCATACCCATATTACCAGTAATTGTGATCCTGCTCTCTTCCACCCAGTTCTAACAAGATGCTCTCTCAAGAGTAAATAATAAACCCCCTAAACCAGGGATGAGGGCCACAATCCAGTCAGGTTTTCAGGATTTCCCCCATGAATATGCATGAGATCTATTAGCATACAATGAAAGCAGTGCATGCAAATAGATCTCATGTATATTCATTGGAGAAATCCTGATAACCCGACTGGATTGCGGCCCTCGAGGAGGGACTTTGACACCCCTGCCCTAAACAAAGCAAACACATAGAGCAGAACCACCCCACCCCCATTCACTCTGCTGTAATGTGCTGAAAACATTTCCGTACACATTCTCTTCTCATTTGTGTAAGGAATTTGTGCATCGTGACTTGATTACCGCAAGAAAAGAGATCTGAGACAGTTGGGGCAGAAATTCTTGTACTTGGATCAGAAAACGCTTCAGTCTTGCTGATCGTTATGTAATATCTAAACATGTGGAAGAGCATGCGAGGTCTGTACGAGGCCTTCAGCTTACCTTTCCTAGCCTTGATGTCTCACCAGTGGCGTACCTAGCATATGTGACACCCAGGGCCCATCATTTTTGACACCCCCCATCTATATGAAAAATATGATTTTTAGTAATAATCCACATATCGCACAACATGAGTGTACCTAGGAAAAGGCAGCATCTTAAACACTGCAGTGAGCACTAGAACACCACCACATACATTGTAAAACTAAACAAACCAGATCCTGCACAGTCAATTGATCCTGTACAGTCGATGCTATCAGAAAGCCATGTCCCTTTCATACACACAGACAGATACACCCTTGCCCAATATGGAATAATCACAAACTAAAAATAAAAATATGTAGACAAAAGTTAAACTGAACTGCCAAGAAACCAGACTCTGCATACAATGCAATACCACGACACTACAAAAACAGTAATACATGTCCTCTAATACTGTGCAAAATATAAAGACAGTAGATGTAAATTTGAAAAAACTGATACATAACAATCACCACTTTACAAATTAACAAATAATGAGAAATAAGAATATACCGTTTTATTGGACTAATCCCCGTAAGCTCGGTCCTCATCCCCACAAACCACCTGATTCCATCCACACAAGCCTTGAATTGCTTTATATTGAACTTATTATATTAAAGTATAAAAAGAAACAATATTCTGTACAATTGTCAATTTATAAATCAGCTTCTTCTCCCCACTCTCTCTTCCCCATTTCCCTTCAGCGTCTCTCCCCACTTTCCTTCAGCGCACGCACATAAAAACAAGCAAGTAATTTTATATCATTTTCATTCTATTCATTCATAGAAATTAAAGTCTAAATAATGCTAGTCACATAACAAAACATGATTTTACAAAAATAATTCCCTGCACAGTCAAGCCTGCAAGGATTACTAGATATTGTTCAGCAGCTCCCCTCTCCCCCTTACCTTTGTGGCCAAGCCAAAATGATCTACCAACAATAAAATTTTAAAAACACAAAGCACACTATGCAGAAAAAATGTTAATTATCATTTATATTCTGCGGGTTTTCAAAGAGGTCAAGGCAGATGACTTTATGCAATGTCACCTCAGTAACAACTATACAAAAAGAGACAAATATACTCCCTCCCTTTTTACTAAACCGCGATAGCATTTTTTAGCGCAGGGAGCTGTGCTGAATGCCCCACGCTGCTCTCGACGCTCATAGGCTCCCTGCGCTAAAAACTGCTATTGCAGTTTAGTAAAAGGGGCCCATAGTGCAAAATATAGACAGCATATATAAATTCTCAAAATGGACACATTTTGATCACTAAATTGAAAATAAAATCATTTTTCCTACCTTTGTTTGGTAATTTCATCACTCTCTGGTTGCACATTATTCTTCTGACTGTGCATCCAATATTTCTTCCCTTCTTTCAGCCTCCTGTATGCTTCCTCTCCTCCAGACCTCATTCCCTCCCCCAACTTTTTCTTTGTTTCATCCTGTCCCCTTCTTTCTTTCTCTCTCCATGCCCCCTTTCTTTCTCTATGTCTGTCTTTCTCTCTCTCTCCCCATGCCCCCTTTCTTTCTTTCTGGCTCCCTGTCCCTTTCTTTCTTTCTGGATCCTGCCCCCCCTTTCTTTCTTTCTGGCTCCCTGTCTCCCCCCCCCTTTCTTTCTTTCTCCCTGCCCTCCCCCATGCCGCCACCACCACCATGCTGCCACCACCGCTGGGGAAAGGTTGCCACTGGCCACCGGCCAGCGCCAAATTCGCCCTGCTTCGTTTCCCGCGGGCCAACCAACTCTGGCTGTCCAACGTCAATTCTAATGTCGGAGAGGACGTTCCGGGCCAGCCAGGCAGCGATTGGCTGGCCCAGAATGTCCTCTCCGACGTCAGAATTGACGTCGGACGGCTATAGTTGGTCAGCCCGCAGGAAACGAAGCAGGGCGAATTCAGAGGGAGGGCGAACTGGCGCCGGCTTCTTTCTGATGACAGCAATGGCAGGCCAGCTGTGCACCCCCCCTAGGTACGCCACTGTGTCTCACTCCTAGATTTTTGGAAGAGGGTTGAGAAAAAAGAAGCCTTTTTCTAAAATACATATAGCAGCACCGGAGGAACACATTAAAGTGTCAAAATGCAGAATGGGAAGAGTCATTTTAGAAAGCAGTACGTTGAAAAGAGGAGCAGCACCACTAGGGAGTTTGCACCTAGAAGTCTGGATGTGCTGACAAATGTACTAGTCCCTGCCCTGTCCCCACCCCTACCATAGGGGATGGCTTGGTCCATTACCAGCTGCAGGTCAACATATGAGAATAGAGCTTATTTGTGGCTTAAGGGGGGTTACAGTAGGTTATATCTAATTCTAGGCAATGCTCCTTGTTTTGGTCTTCCAGGGGTTTCGTTCAACAGTGTTTATACCCAGATCTGGAGAGTCCTCTTACACCTGGCAGCCGATCCTTACCCTGATGCCTCCGACCTAGCTATGAAAGTGCTTAATAGCATCGCCTACAAGGTAAGTCTGTCGGCCTCGGCTTCTCAGTCTTTCAGAACATTACCTGTCACACAACACACACACACACACAAGTTGTTGAGATCAGAAAATGTTTTACTAAGATGGTTCGATTGTGCTCACATTTAGGAAGCTCCTCTGAATGCACACCTAAAACTTGGAATGTCCAAATGAAATATTTGCTGTACTCAGCAGCTAGCTGAAGGGGATGAAGGCCTGGGGAAGCCTGAATTGTGACCCTATTAAGCAGCGCCTTATCTGAGCCCTGGAGTAGGTGGTGTGTTCACAGGCACTGACTGTTCAGAATGATGGAGGTGCCACACACAATACAGTGAAGGGAGCTTACTCAGTGCTGGGAGTGTTAACCCCCACTGGTACCCCCAGATCTGGCTCCTGCTTATGTTGCCAAATGAATCGCTCCCATAGTTTACTCACTTTTGGTGGTGGAGAAAGAGGGGAGCTTCTCAGGAGAAACTGTTCATCCACCTGAAGTTTGAAGCTTGGAGGAGCTATATTAAGCCAGTGTCTCTTATGTTAATTCTGTTTTTATTAAGAACAATATATTGGCACAAAAGTAACACTTCAATGTCTTAAGTTTGCTTATTAATCAGGGCTGTGGAATCAGTAGATAAATGTTCCGACTCTGACTCCTCAGTTTTTTGTACTTCTGACTCTGACTCCGCGTGAAACAAGATCTTCATCCGCGTAAAAAGATGTTGTGCCTATGGTGGGAGAGCTTGGTTGGATGAATTTTTCGAGTCTACACCAGGTGATTTCTACCAACGAGGTATTGAAAACCTTGTTGAACGTAGGAAATAAGTTGTAAACAACAACAAGGGAGAATACATTTATAAGTATTGGTGCTCCGAATTGTGCGTTGCGTGCCATATAGTGAAGCACGTGTTCGTTTTGTGGTTACGTGAGGCACTGCATGCATTGGTCTTTATTCTTACAGTAGAGAAGTCATTAATTATAACTTTTTGTGAATTGGGACATTTAAACTTGCTTTTTTTTAATTCCAATCTAAATTTAGTTGGAGTCGGAGTCGGTGCATTGTTTGGCAACTCAGACTCCAGGTACCCGAAATTTCCTCCGACTCCACAGCTCTGTTATTAATAACAAGTGGGGTTTCGTTCCTTATAACCCCACTAAGACATTGTTACGAACAACAAACATTCCCCCCCAGCAAGAAAACTACTCTACCCCCCCCCCACCCCCAACTCAGCAATAATAAATGACCATACAACTAAAATCTTAAAATCAGATGTTCAGATCATTCAAAACTATATTTCTGCTTCTATGTGAGAGTGATTTCCAGACCATTAAGAAACTTCTTTGACATTTGGGAGGAGAAATAGCTTCTCTGGCTTCTAATAGCAGCAATTCATGAAGCTGATTCTTCCAATGCCAGTAGCCAGGTGGAATATCTTGCAGCAAATATTGTAGTATGCATTTATGGCCTACCATACAAAACTTCTGGAAAAGCAAACGTTTCCCCATCCCCAAAATTCCACAACTATCTTATAGAAAATTGAACAAATAAATAAATACCGTTCTCCCCAGGCAAGTATTTTTCCCTGTCTGTCCTGGTGGGCTCACAATCTATTGAATGTACCTAGGGCAATGGGAGGATTAAGTGACTTGCCCAGGGTCACAAGGAGTAGCATGGGTTTGAACCCACAACCTCAGGATGCTGAAGTTGTAGCTTTAACCACTGCACCACACACTCCCCTGCCTTGTCAAACAAGACCACTAAAGGGGAGGGCGACACTATTGTACCTAGAAACCCACTTGCCCCCCAAAAATTGAATAGAGGGGCACAACATTTCGTATGTTTTGGGAAGCCAGTTGTTCCCAAGTAAAGGCATGCACCTGGGTAAAATAGGCCCCAGAGACAGTGGCATAGCGAGTGAGGTTGGCATCCAGCATCACTGCGCCATGCGTCCCTCAACTCTTCCCTACCACTTGGGTGCCCGTGCCCCCCGCGTACCTATTGAAATGTTTCCTGGCACAAGCAGCATCTTTTACCCGCTGCTCACACCAGCATCTGCTCCCTTCTAACATTGTGTCCTGGTCCCACGAACAGGAAGTGATGTCAAAAGGGAGCCGACGCCAACAAGAGCAGCAAGTGGAAGATGCTGCTTGTGGTGGCAAACATTTCAAGAGGTTTGCGGGGGTGCGGAGAGGCACCAGTGTCCCCGCTGGCGCCTGGGGTGGTCCATCCCCTCCCCCGCTATTACTACACCACTGCCTGGAGATAATTCTATAAGTACATTCTCGCCAGGTTGAGCCTGTAATTGTTGGTATACGAGCTCTGGCTTGACTAATATCTGCTGTCTTCATGGTCATCTCCAATTCTTCATTCCACTTAATTACTAACATATGATTTAGGTGGTAACAGATCCCATAATATCCTGTGCAACTAGGAGACAGACATAGGAGTCCTTTCTTCCTCTTCGAAAATAGTCTGTCGTCTCCAAGCTACACCTATAAATAACCCACCATCCCACAGAGCAGATACATAGTGTGTCAGCTGAATGTATCCAAAGAGATCTTGCGACTTCTCTACAGATTCGGTAAAGGCAGCTTTTCCCCCTCCCTTTTGTTTTATCCTTCATTGGGATCTTTTCTGTTTATATTGTAGTTCTCCCCCCAGTCCTTTTGTCTCCTGTTTGTTTGCTTGTTTTTGTCCTTGTCTCGGCTTTTGTTAAACATTTTAAATTTGTATTCCCTCCTTTTTTAATTGTATTGTATTTTACATTGCCTGGAATGTTGGTAGGTGATTAATCACATTTTTAATAAACCTTGAAACTCCTGCACAGCCAAAGTGTTGGCAAGAACTGGGAAAGACTGAAGCCAACATATTCTTGAAGGACTTGGGCAAGAGTGTGTATATCCTGTTCCATTTGGCCTCAAAAAACTACAGTAGTCATGCTTGAGCAAGCAGGCCCAATTTTAGAGCTGCATATCTGGAAGTCCTGAGCCCCCTCTTTTCCAAGGCCCCTCCAACTTATCAAATTAATGTTTTGGTTTCCTACCTGCCCAACAAAACTTAGTAATCTCTCTTTATAAGGATTGTCAATCATGCTGTAGTAACCACAAGGGTATCAATTGGAGCACATAAAACCTTAATTCTCCGTTGTATGCCAGATTACTGGGCAGGTTGAGGCCGGTGTCTAAAGCCTCGATTTCCAGATGGATTAAAATGGCCATTTCCTCTGCATTTGTGGGCTGTGATAAACAACTGCTAATCGCATTGAGAGCTGCCTCATGAGTGGAGACTAGGGCTGTCTCATCTGAGGAGACTTGTAGAGCAACTACCCTCCATACTTTCACCCAATTCTATAGGGTGGATGACTTTCTGGGCCTCTGTCTTAAAGGCAGGCACAGTGGGCCCACCCTAGACTCTGGGAACTGCTTTGATATGTTCCTATCATTGTACTAGAAAGAAAGATTAAGTTCTTACTAGAGAATGACATGGGGACAAATTTTCCTCACCTCAGGATCCCAATATCCCCATCCTGTCTTCGCGAGTTCTGTCTCTGTCCTGTTCCTGTAAGTTATAAGCTAAATCCTCCAAATTGTCCCAGATCTGGTATTATTAAAGGACAGAAATGCAGGAAGGGAGAAGAGCTGAGCAAGTTAGCATATACTCTGCACTTTAGCATCACGTGACAGCCCCCCCCCCATCAACATCTTTTAATTGGCTTGATTTTTTCATTTTGGAATTGGTTGTGGAGCTTGAGTATCTTTGTTTTATAGTTGAGGCAGAGCTGTGGGGTTGATGAGTGCTTCCTGCAGCATGCTTGCAACTTGCCCTGTGTGTGTTATGCTTGACAACTGAGCAGGCCAATATTTTTGTGTTCACTTGGGTGCGTGACTGTCCTCCGCCATTCGAGCACCTAGCTGTGTACTTATCTCCCATGCTATGAGAGTGCCTGGAGACATGGCTGTCTTGTGTATCATGAGCCTGATTCATCTGTGGTGTGATGGAAGTCATTTTGTCACTCACTGATGGTGGTGAGACAGAAAGACAGGCCTTGTGGAGTTGGCTGTGTGATGCATTTTCTGTGTGTTTGGGAGAGCCCTGGAATATATGCAGTAGTTGTAGGTATCTTTGAGGTTCGTTTCTTTGGAAAATTTGAGGCATTTAAAAAAATCCTGGTATTGAGTGTGCTATATCTGTTTGGCTTACGAGTGTGCGTCTGGTGAATGAACTCAGGGTTGTTTTGTTCCGTTTTGGTTTGTTGGATATTTTTTGTCAAAGAAAACAATAGCTAGATATTCCTTTCTTATTGCAGAATTTTCAAAATTACATTTCAAAACAAAAAGAGTGGAACAATAGTCTCTGAATGTAGCAGAAATCATCAAATTTTAAAAGTTTATTAAAAATAAAATATTCAAACATTATTTATTTTTTTAAATTTTATATGCTGCCTATACTCTAAGCGGTTTCCATTAAAATACCATTCATAAGTACATTTTAATGCCTAATAAATTTCAACTCACTCTCAACATACAGTCGTCATTACATAACTAATTATAGAACTGCTCATTATGAGTTTCAACAGGCACTACAGAAGGTCCTGGTATGTCTTGGGTTGTAATTGCCTCTTCATAAGCGTAGGCATACACAAACAATTTGGTTTTTTTAATTAAAACAGCCCGAGCATAGTCTCAGGTGTCCTAACAACTTCTTCCAAAGGAACATTCCTCAATGGAAAACATTCTTGATTTTGTGATCACTTACTTCACTCCCTCTTCCTTTCTTACCTTTAGTTTCATGCTACCTTCTGATCTCAAGACTGTCTGGTCTATAGACTTCCACAGAGCTCCAAACCAGAAAGGGACCGATTGATACAATGTCCGTTATACCAATGATAGCCATATATACCAATGTAGTATACTCGTCGTTGCCTAGGTAACCAGTGGAATTGTTTCAGAATAGGAGTGATGTGTGTCACTCTTGGAACACCACTAATCAATCTACTACTACTAATAATCAGCCGAGTTCATTAGAACTTGTAAGGCCTTGAGCTTTGGTTTTGTCACACCCAAATAGAGAGAATTGCAGTAGTCCAGTTTAGGTAGAATTAACCCTTGTACCACCATTCTAAAATTGTGTGGTGTTAACAGTAATTTCAACCTATATAAGGTACATAATTGTGCATATCCCCTCTGGATAGTATTCAGAATCTGTTTTCCCATGGTGAGTGCTGAATCTAAACAAACCCCCCAAATGTTTATCTCTTTTCTCACTTTTGTCTGAGACCCCAACACGTGTAAGCTATTCACCCTATTTCTCTCAGCATATTTTCCCACTATCATGATTTCAGTCTTGTTGACATTCAATTGTAATCCATGCACTGGCATTCATAAAATCATATAAAAACATCAAGGTTCACAATCCATGCCAAAACAATATCATTGCTTACAAAGGTAGTAAGTTATACCAGACCCTACACGGTCCGTGTTTCGGCAGAACTTTGCCTCCGTCAAGGGTCCTGGTTGATGAAAACATGTGAGAAGCGAGCAATTAGTTTGAACTGTTGATTAGACCACTCATGGCAGAAAATTCCCAGAAGAAGCGAAATATACAGGAAACATCTTTTCATACAAAATAAATGTTTATATTCCACATCAAGGGTAGGAGGAGAGAGATAAGAAAAAGACAACAACAATCTACCCCCCATTCACCAACAGTGATTTACTAATATGGTTCGAGTGATAACTTTCCTGGCTCTTTAAATACTCTGAGGAGTCACATTATTTTCACGGTGAGCAAGAAATTTCTCCATATGTTTCCCTGGAAGCTTAAAAATCTCCCCCCACACAATATGTATGTATCCCAGATTCAGGGAGAGAGACAGTTTAAGAAATTGTGTTTGTTATATGAGACCCAGTTGGGAATATTTGAACTCTTTGGTCACAGAACAGAAGGTCTTTCTTCTTAAAACATTCCTTCAAAACTTATATTTTTTTAATCCACATTTTTACTTCTCAAAGGCAAAGATTAATAAAGTGGCCCTAAAAGAAATCACTTCATTAGAACTATCCAGAAATTCTGTTAAGTTCAAACTATTCTCATCACTCGAAAGAGCAAATCCACCTTCCACCTCATTTATTACCCAGATTTTAACAGGCATATAACAGCAACTGGAAATAATCTCATAATATTTAGAAAGAGCCAGAATTTCCTTGAAATATTTACTCAAAAGAAGTCCTACCGTACAGAGTCTAGTAACAGGAACCTATGAATCCTTACATGTCAAGGAGTTCACGAGCATTTTTAACTGTTGACGAACAATATAATAGTAGAAATTGCAGAAGACTGAAGGGGTATATAGCAAATTCTCCATCTTCCGGATGTGCACTTATTGTGCTGTGCAATCAATTTAGGCATAGTCTCGTGTGTAAAGATGCAGAGCTGAAGGTTAAGGAACAGAATATTAGTCATGTCAGAACTGAAGAGGGATTGACCTAGAATGGCAGGGCTTAGTCGCATACCAACAGAAAGGGTTTTAATTTAACTCTCTAGACCCTACACCAAAACACCAACCTCCAGGCCCTAGAACATATGATACACCAGGCTGCAGTCTTATACGAATGCATTGTTTGTTAAAACCAAGTATTAAGAACAGCAATGCTGAAAAAATATATGAATTTTACTTTTTAAAATGCCAGCGTCACTTTGTAGCCCTTTGCCTTAGCTTTGGCGAAGGGAGAACTAGTTTAAGTTGCTACAAAAGCATTGCACTAACTGCTGTTGCCCCTTCTTCAAGGCATCTTCTATGTGCTTTGTGGGGGTGGAAAGGTGTTAAAGAGCCAAAGGTAAAGGACTGAGCAGCTGTTTTTGTGCATTAATCATGGCTGCTTAGTTTTTCTTAAAGGGCCGTTAAAGCAGTAAAGTTCTGGCTGCTCAGATCCAGCAGCTGCCGTCTGGATCATGGAGAGTTTGAATAACGGCCGCATTAGACAGAACAATGAAAATAGTTCTTTCTGTTACTGCATTATATATAAACTTTCCGCAAGAGAACATGGATACGTGTTTGAAACCCAAGTGGCAATTACTCAGGCTAAGAAGACAGAAGGCATTTGTCTTTACAAGTCACTGCTTGTATAAATAACATTTTAATTAAAAAATATTAAAAATGGGCCCTTCGTTGAAGCTAGTCAAGAATTGATTTAGGAGTATGCCAAACATAGCACCATCTAAGACTTACCCTGCGGTGAGTCTCAGCCACATAAGCCTGTGATGTAGATAAATTTACTACATAAAGTAATTCAGCCTCCAAACCAGACCGAGAAGAATTCACAAGGATGTAGGGTGAGATGTGTGAGCTTTTTGAAGAAAACGGTCTGGAAAACCTTTACTACTCTTAGATACTGCTAGCCTGATTTTGGGAAGGTGGCATCAGGACTGCCTGCCTACATATACAGGAATTTTGTACGTATAAATCTTTGTAAGGCATAGTTTGGGGCATTCGATAGAGGAGCAATTCTATACCTGGATGCATTGATTTAGGCACCCCAGGGAAGAAGCCTCTTCCATAACAGAACTAGGGAGCTCCAAAACCCACCAGCAGGCTTTAGGCAGGATTGGGGATCTTCCAGGGCAACCATGCTGTTTGTACCCCTCCTGCCATCTTTGAGCAGTAACAATGTGCCTGACAGCTCTCTGGCTGGCTTAAATGCTGGGGTTTTAAGACTTAGGACTCTCCACTGCTTCCCCCCCCCCCCCACCTCCTAGATTTCTTGTGACTCTTCAGCTGTCAGCCCAGAAACGTGTCTCAGCCTCTCCCTTTAGCTCATACTGGAACTCCAAATATCTATATTTGGAAGGTAGTTAAAATACTGAGCTTTCTCAACACAGTAGGCTGGATTCTGTCTGCCAGCTCAGTTTTCTTTTAATTATTGTACTGAAGGATTCTATCACATGCAAAGGCAGGAGATTCCTTTGACTCCTCCTCTTTCTTGTTTAATAGTAATGGATCAAACTGTATGGCCGCATCCACTATACACTTGCTTTCCAGGAATACCTACCCTCTACATACTTTCAGAACATGAGACCCAAAGGTCCATCAAGCCCAGTATTATGGATTAAGAACTGGTTGAAAGACAGAAAACAGAATTTAAATGGACAGAAAACAGGTTTAAATGGTCAATTGGAGACGAGTAAATAGTGAAGTTCTCCAAGGGTCTGTGCTGGGACTGATGTTTTCTTTTTTTTTCTTTTTTAAGTTCAATAAATTTTTATTGAGTATTTTGAAAAATACAAGGAGCAATTCAAATACATAAGAATAAGATAACGTTTTGTATATATATATATATATATGATCTATAAATATAAAATTAATTATAAAGGACCATAGTATTAAGAAAAGCTCAGAGTAATGGAGTTGTTTGTGAAGACTGTAAGAGAAAAAGATGAAAGAAGACAGAGTAAAAATAAAAAGAGAAAGGAAAGAAAGAGGAAAGGTGGAGAAAAGGAAGGGAAGACAGGAGTGTCTACAAAGCAGAGCGTACATATGAATCTAAAAATGACCAGGGTGATTTCTTGCTTTTTAAATTCATGGAGATTCGGAGTGTGATTTTACTCTCATATGCATATGATTCAAGTCTATGATACATACATAGTGAGTTCCACCAAAACGTATAATCTAATAACGAAAATGATTTCCAATTTTTCAGAATGTGCATGAGAGCAGTCACAATCATGGTATCAATGAGTTTAGGAGGACATTTTGATTGCGCGAAGCAGGGATGTTGAGATCGAAGGATTATAATGTCCATAGAAATTTCTTCTGAGCAGTTAGTGATAGATTGTATGATATTCCAAATTTGGGTCCAAAAAGAGCGGACTAAAGTACAATGAAAAAACATATGATCAAGAGTTCCCTCCTCTTTCAAGCAGTTCCAGCAAATAGAGTCAAGTTTTAAGTTGGCTTTCCACATGCAAAATGGGGTCCATATTGCATTCCACATAATAAAGAACATTGATTGTGAAACTCTAGAAGATAGAAGTGGGCGGTTTGTTGAAGACCAAAAGAGTTCCCAATCAATGTCAGATAGCGGAATGGTCAGTATATTATCCCAGTGGACTGATGTTTTCTAACATATTTATCAATGATCTAGAGATGGGAATAACTAGTGAGAATTAAATTTGCTGAGGACACAAAGATGCTAAATCATAAGAGGTTTGTGAAAAATTGCAAGAGGCACACCACACTGGCAGCAACAGAGCAGGACAGTGCAAGGGGTTTGTTTGCATCAGAAGAGCAGAGTTGAGCAGAATGGTGGACAGGAGGTGCCTGAAACAGAAGGCCCGAAGCCCAAGGCATCTGTCCAGTGAGCTGAGGCGATGGGAGAGGACAAACTGGGTGAGGGCACTGGGGTGAAGGGGGCTCGAACGGGAGAGGAGAAGGTATAATTTGAGGGGAGGAGTATTGTCCTCCCACAAATGCTGAATCATAAAGGCTCAGACTCAGAATGGGGCGATTCATCGCGGCTAGTTCATTGCACTGAAGTGGCCATGATTAACTGGCTGCGATGAAATGGCCGCCCAGGGAAAGGGGACTTAGGTGCCTGAGCCAATCAGGACATTAGGCCCCTTCCAGTGCATCCCAGGATGCACTAGGAAAGAGAAGGCCCGCCGTTTTGAAGGGGCGGGCCTGCTGGCCAGAGGAAGTAGGCATCCCTCCAGCCATCCTTCAATTCTAAGGTACAGGTGTGGTGCTGTCGATGGGTTGGGGGTGGGAGGTGGAGGATTCTGGCAACAGGAGGGAGTGTGCATCCCTCCTGCTGTCTTTCAATTTAAATGTATATCAAATTGAATGAGGGGAAGATAATCCTTAAATATATAAGATAGTCAAATCATTGAGACAAACTCTATTCAAATGTAATAATAAATACCACTATAATATCTAATATGGAACATGTAAATCAGAATATTATTTTAAATATTATTTTAGATGTTTAAAAAACAAAAATAAATTATGATCCTAATTGGGTGTTGGAATATTACAGCAAAAATTGTGATGGACATATCATAAATTATACAGACTTCAATCTTTGGAACCTCTTATGATATATACCATTCCAGGTTCCAGTTTTGTATACTGTTGTAATCATTTATGTCCACCACCCTATACCACTAAACATAATGTGCTTTATTTATTTTAATGAATTACAATAATAATAATAATTATTTGGCTTAATAATTTACTAAATATATGAAATATTTTTAATTGTCAAATAAGAATATTAAATTAGATTAAAGGTTCTGTGATTTGATAAACAAAGTCTATATATGTGTGAGCAAAACTGAAATGTGATTGTATTTTAAATTGCAAAAAATATATATGGAAACTTAGAATTATAAATTAACTAGCATGTGCAAATTTAAGATTATAAAGTGCGTAACGTGCATATGCGTAAAAAACTTATTGATTAGTTTGAATTAATTTAATGAATTGTGACTGTCACTATCTAATATAAAAAAAACGCTAGCCGCGCATGCGCACTCCATCTGAGTGTTCTGTTTTCCGTACGCTGTAGGACACCGGTAGGAGTGCGCATGCGCGCGAAGCTCTCTCTCTCTTCCTTCCCCCCCGAGGCGGATGTCGGCCACGGCGGCTGTCAGCGGATGCTGGCCGCGGCGGCTGCAGGCTGCGGTGGCTGAGCCCGGACGGCATGGCTTTTCAAACCCCCACCACCACCACCAACGCCGCCGCTGTACCTTTTAAAACCCTCCCCCCTAGCTTTGTGGTTAACCCTTTCAGGACCATAAGGATCGTAGGCCAATTTTTGTGGTTTTGACGACATTTTTATGGTAAAAAGGGCTTGCAGATGCCAAAAAATTGATTTTTTTTGTGAAATATCATTATTTTTTTTAAAAAAAATCAAACTTCTGGCTTATGGACAGTGTGGCAAGTGAATCTTCTCGTCAATCTGGCAACGACGCTAATGAATGAATGTCGGAACCAGTTTGTTTACATAAAGGCAGTATCATATGGAATCCGTACATATCAAATTTAGAACTGTAGACTATCCCAATCAAAATTTATAGGATTTTAAAGTTATGGGACAAATATGTCCCTTGGTCCTGAAAGGGCTATGGCCTGGCTTCTTCGGGCAGCAGCAGCGTTTAAAATTTGCTGCTGTTGCCGGCTTCAGGCCTTCCTCTCTGGCGGGTCCTACCTACTTCATGTTTTCATGAAGTAGACAGTATCCGCCAGAGAGGAAGACCTGAAGCCGGCAACAGCAATGCATTATAAATCTATCCTCTGCATCCCTATCCATTCAGTGTTTTCCCTCTGTATCTCTTTCCCTAGCCTACCACATGTTCAGTATCTCTTCTCTGTGTCTCTATCTTACTCTGTCCAGCATTCCCCTCTGTGCCACTATTCCTCCCTTTGTGTCCAGTATTGCCTCTCTGTGTCCCTATTTCTATGCTCCCTCCATACTTTGCTGTTTTCCTGAACCTTCTCAAGTTTACTTTCTCTTCTATCTCTTCCTTTCCTCATGCAACCACCACCCCTGAACCCCCCCCCTCCATAGTCCAGCATTTCTTTTCTTTCCTTCTCTTCCTTCATGATCCAGGGTCTCTCTCTCTCCCCTTGGTCTAGGATTTCTCTCTTCCTCCCTTCTTACTTCAAGGAATCTCTCTGTCCCCCTCCTTGGTCCAAGGTATATGTATCTCTCCCTCCTTGGTCTAGCATCTGTCTGTTTTTCCCTCCCTCCTTCCTTGGTCCAGGATGTCTCTCTCTCTCCCCCCCTCTTTGCTTCCATGGTCCAGGGTGTCTCTTTTCCCCCTTACCTTATTAGTCAAAAGGAAGTGGGGTGGGAGGGAAATGCTGCATCACAGGGAAATGGAGGGGCAGAAATGGGGGAGGCATACTGCTGGGCAGGGGGAGCAGGAAAAAGGGGTTGATGGACAGGGGAAGAGGTGCAGATGGACAGGGGGGGCAGAAAAATGAAGGCAGGCCTACTGCTGGACAGGGGGAGCAGGAAGGAGGTGATGATGAACAGGGGGGAGGTAAAACAAAGGAAGAAGGGCTGCTGCTGGATAAGGTGAGCAGTGATGGGGTGGTGGAGGATACAGGGGAGGTAAAAGGAAGGGAGAATGGACAGGGGGAGCAGGCAAGGGGTGGTGGTGGACAGCCAAGGAAAAAATAAAATAAAAGAAAGACAGAAATACAGAAAGCAGCTAAGGAGAGAGAAAAAAATAAAATAAAGGCAGACACATATACATATATTCTAGCACCTGTTAATGTAACGGGTTATAAGACTAGTAACAAAATAAAGCTGTAACAAATAAAGCCGAAAACTGCGTTCCTAAATTCCTACTGACTTCAGCGAAATTATCATCACCCCAATTCAAAAAGACCCAAAAGGACCAACAGACCAACCATCCAACTTCAGACCCATTGCCTCTATACCGCTATATGTCAAAATTACAGAAGGCCTAGTAGCCAAACTCCTCACAAACTATCTAGATGACCATAACCTACTCCACCCCATGCAATCAGGATTCAGAACTAACTTCAGCACAGAGACACTCCTGGGCTCCCTTATGGACACAGCCAGACAACACCTCAGCACAGGAAAAAAAATGCTTCTCATACAACTGGACCTAACTGCAGCATTCGACCTAGTTGATCATAACATCCTTCTCCAAATCTTGGATGCAATAGGTATCTCAGATACAGTATATTCTTGGTTTGAAGGCTTCCTAAAATCCAGAACCTACAGAGTAAAATCAAACAAAGAAAAATCAGATCCTTGGTCAAACCCTTGCGGCGTACCACAGGGATCCCCACTATCCCCTACTCTCTTCAACCTATACACTGCCTCTCTCGGGGCATACCTGGATAACCTAGGCATTACCACCTATAGTTATGCGGATGACATCACCATCCTCATACCATATGATCAGCCAAAGACCACCATGACAAACATAATACACCAAACAATAGAAACAGTTACAACCTGGATGAAAGAACACAAACTAAAACTCAACCCAGATAAAACTAAATTCATCCTCCTCGAAAATGACAAAGTCCCAACTATAACCAATTTAGAACTTAACTCAATCAACTATCCAATCCAAACCACCATAAAACTACTAGGAGTGACAATAGACAGATGCTGCACTATGCAACTGCAAATAAATAAAACCATACAGAAATCCTTCGCAATAATGAGAAACCTGAGACAAGTCCGGAAATTCTTTGAAAGAACACAATTCCAGCTTATAGTGCAATCCCTAATCCTAGGATTGCTAGACTACTGTAACATCCTCTACCTCCCCTGCCCTGCCACGATGACCAAGCAACTACAAACAATCCAAAACACTGCTCTGAGACTCATCTACTCACTGAGGAAACATGATCATATCACAGAAGCCTACATCAACTCACACTGGCTACCAATCCAAGAAAGAATATTATTTAAATTCTACTGCATGATATTCAAAACCCTAAATGGAAACAGCCCAACCTACCTAAACAATCGCCTCATCCAAGCAACCTCAACCAGACATAGAAAAACGCACTCCCCTTTCACACCTCCCCCGATCAAGGAAGTAAAACGGTCAAAACAATACGACGGCCTCCTAGCCACTCAAGCTGCAAGAATGGATAACCAAATCTCCAACCTACTGTTAACCACCCCAGACTACAAGATTTTCAGAAAACAAAAAAAAACTATACTCTTCAAGAAAGCCCTGAAACAGTCCTAACCACACCCACCCTTAAAACCTCTTACTCTTAACAACACTTTTACCTATCAAATGCTTTACATATCAAATGCTATCTAAAACCCATAATTTCACCACATTCTTACCTCCTAAAGACCTCCACTTCCCTTTGGTAACTCTTTATCCAATGTTTATTACCTTAAAAAATTCTATGTCATCGCTTATTCTACTCCTTTTAATTTGTATGTAAATCCTGTTTTTTAGTTGGAATGTAATCCGCCTTGAACCGCAAGGTAATGGCGGAATAGAAATCACTAATGTAATGTAATGTAATATTGCCTGCAGCCTGTTATATAAATATGTGCAAAATAGCTATTTAATATTGAAAAGACAACTGTTCTATATTGAAAGGCAACACTTAGCTTGTTGTAATGGAACCTGCCTTCGTCAATTAAGATATTTCATATATTTAATAAATTATTAAGCCAAATAATAATTATTATTATTGTAATTCATTAAAATAAATAAAGCACATTATGTTTAGTGGTATAGGGTGGTGGACATAAATGATTACAACAGTATACAAAACTGGAACCTGGAATGGTATATATCATAAGAGGTTCCAAAGATTGAAGTCTGTATAATTTATGATATGTCCATCACAATTTTTGCTGTAATATTCCAACACCCAATTAGGATCATAATTTATTTTTGTTTTTTAAACATCTAAAATAATACTTAAAATAATATTCTGATTTACATGTTCCATATTAGATACTAAAGTGGTCTTTATTATTACATTTGAATGGAGTTTGTCTCAATGATTTGACTATCTTACATATTTAAGGATTATCTTCCCCTCATTCAATTTGATATACGATTATAGGGTTGATATCCGATATTTAGTTCAGGCCTTTCTATACAATTTCAATTTAAATGTGGCAGGTTCTTGGTTGAGAGAGAGTGTGCATCTCTCCTGTCATCTTTCAATCTAAATTTATGGGGGGGGAAGGAGACCCCGGTGGTGGCAGAAGAGAAATAGCATCCTCCTGTCAATCCTGTACAGTGTGTTTGGGGGGGGATCTGAACTGGTGGGTGAGATGGGTGTCAGCGGGAGGTGAAACCTTTCTTTCTACTCTCCCTCCAGTTAATCAACTGAGCTGGTAGGACTCAAGGAGACCTGCAGCTCAGTTGATCGGGGCAGGGAGAGTAGCTTTGACAGAAGGGAGGAGCTGTGCTTAGCGATTGCTCTTCTTAGCAAGTGCAAGCGATTTTCCACACAAATAGCGTGCATATAATTTCCATGCTATTGTGTTGAGACTCTCCTGTAAAATAAAAATCGCTCCCACTATGGCTACTTCATCAACTCACCGAGTTTTATTGGCAGGTTTTGAGAATCTGGCCCTCTGTGGCTTGGGACCCTTTTGCTTTGATCACTGGTGGGAATGCTAAGCCCTACCAGCTGAAGACGTCGCCTACCTCAAGCCTCCAGCGGCACTTAATTCAGTGGGTGTGCTTTGGCCGCTAATGCTGTCTCTCTTTCGCATGCTCAGTTCAGATCTAACTGATCATTCGTGGGAATTCCAGCATTAGTGTCCAAAGCATACCTGATGTGAATTAAGTGCTGCTGCAGGCATGACCCAATTAGTCCAAAACGCGGCAGCAAGATTGCTCTTTGGAAAAAATAAATTTGAGCACGTTTCTCCTTTATTGAAAGCACTCCATTGGTTGCCAGTTCATTTCAGAATTAAATTCAAATGCGATGGTATAATTTTTAAAATAATTAATGGGATCTTTACACCACTGATAACTGTTTCTCTGAATTTTTTGCGACCTGCAAGTTCAAGACTGTCCCAAATGTTTAAACTTTCTTTCCCTTCTGTTAAGGGTGTTAAAACCATAGGATATATCGCTCGTTTCCTTTACATGTATTTTTGTGACTATCTGGAATGCATTTCCTTATGAAATTAGATCTTTTGTATCACTTCATCTATTTAGGAAATCAGCGAAAACTTATTTTTTCCAACAAGCCTTAGATGAATATAAAACTGATCTTATCTAGTATTATGGTGAGCAAATAGATTTGATTTCTTCTATGTCCTATTATTGTCCTTTTATAATATAATGTAAACCGAATTGAGCCCCAAATTTTGGGGATGACTCGGTACATAAACTTAAGGATTGGATTGGAGATTTTTTATTGATTATAAACCATCTAGATAAATTTTGATAGATGGTATATCAAAGAAATAATAAACTTGGAAACTTCAGCTGGTATGACTTGGCATCCCCACCAGCAAAGGTAATACTGTGAGGGGGGGATATCAGGGCCCCCCAGTCCATGTTTGGAAACCCTGATATTAAGCATCAATTTTGCCTTCACGTAAGCCATGCTGAAATGTCCACAACTGGACTATATATTCCGTCTCATTACTACTTGTTCCATTGTCCTTTCCTAGTATTTAATTTTAAACAATGACCACTGTCATTGAAAATCAGTCCCCCATATTCAGGGCTTACCTGAGACAGTAGAGGGTTAAGTGACTTGCCCAAGATCATAAGGAACCTCAGTGCATTTTGAATCTTGTTCTTCTCTGGTTCTCAATTCTATTTATCCCCCTATATAACTATAGTAAACTGATTTGTTTTGGTTTTTGTATATGAAATTAAATTGAACTGTTATCTCTGTGATGAGGGAGCGGTAGTTAAAGACCCCTGGGGTGTAACATGTTTCTGTTGCCTTTTATTGTTCTGTCTAGGCAACAATGAATGCTCGTCCGCAGCGTATCCTTGATGCCTCGTCCCTCACACAGTCTGCGCCTGCGAGTCCCACTAGCAAGGGCGTACACATTCATCAGGTGGGGTAAGTTCCCTTTCATGCATTCACTGGGTGGGGGTGAGTCCCCTTGCATTTATGCCCATGTCAACCGGATGGAATAAATATTTAGAAAGTACCATGCCTAATTTTATTTCCCTGCAGGGGGTCTCCTCCAACTCCAAGCACAAGCAGCTCTAGTCTGACCAATGAAGTGCCAAAACAGCATATCGGCAGAGATACCCCTTCTGTGAGACCTGCTAACGTTACTAACATTGGGGTGCAGTATACCCCCCACTCCCACCAGTTTCCCCGTACAAGAAAGATGTTTGATAAGGGGCCTGATCAGGTAGGTACAGCTACTAATGACTGGGGTGTCAATTCAGAGCAGTTTGCATGAGCTTCGGTAAAGGTGTTACAATATTTGAGCTTTAGGTATATTCCAGTGCATTAGGTAAGACATTTAGACAGATGGGTTACTTCACCGTAGCCATGTGCTGCTGCAGAAGGAATCCGCTCCAGATTTTTCATTCTGCCTCTGTTGTATTTCACTGGGCTCTTTAGTTCTTTCCTTCTGCATGCGTGCCTGCAGGAGTGTTGGTTCGGCTCTCCCCATTTTATTATTTTTAATTCAATGTAATTTCATCCCTTTCAGGTAATTTGCTGCTTGGAGCAATTTTGAAGCTCTACCTGCTGACAGGCTAATCCCACTGGGCCTGTTAGCCAGCCTGCATAGTTTTCTCTGGAGCTCAGGGCCGTCCCTTACATGGTCTCACCTACTGTTAAGCAGGGAACATTCACAGGCTGTTAGGTACCCTTAGGAGGCTCAGCAGTGTCTCGCAGGGTGCCGGCTGCATCTTTGCACATCCGCCTGTCCTGGTGCGCATACGTTGGTCCACAGGGCTGCAAGTATTGTCAGGCATAGGAATCTGACTGGCAGTCTGAAGATCAGCTTTGCAGAAGCATTCCCAGCATTATGGCAGTGAATTTTCTCATCCAGCTACTGTGAGAGAGCTGAAAGTAGGCTGAAGCACTGATCCTGTCTAGTCACAGTGAGTACACAGGCTGACAGCCTGTGAGAGACATCGGGGGAGGTTAGAAAAGTGGGCTTTTGAGTGTTTCTGGATGTTTCCCTGTGTTTCCCTCCCTGAAAAATCCTAAAATCGTCATTTTTAGAGTTTTGGAAGTGTGAAAAATATCACAAATTTGGCGCAAATTTTTTTTTTGACAGCAGCCATCTTTGATTTTTATTCAAAACTGGAAATTTGGACTGGAAACCTGCTAGGATGGAGTCCTTGGGCTCTCCTCATGTGGATTCTTGCCAGGATTGCACAAATTTAGCGCTTTTAGAGCGTGCTGATGCAGGTGGTGGTGGGACTGTAGTGTCCAGCTTAACTTCTCCAAACACTCAGCTAGCCCCTGCTTTCGAGGCTTAGCATGGCTGGTACTTCAGTTAGCCAGACTGCAGACCTTCCGCAGCCTAAGAAACGCAAGTGCAAGTCATCTAAGGATAACTCTACACCCCAAGAGCCAGACACTTGCCAGATTTATGAAATGTTTGTGGTCCGAGTTTCAGAATAAGCAGTCTCAATCCGCCTCCGTGGCGTCTCTCAGTGGCATGGTGCCTTAGGCTGAGGCGAGGATGTGCCCAACTGCGGCTTTCGCACTACCTGATCCTGATCTGGGGGACCCAGATGCTGATATGTCCTTCATTAATCCCTTGTTTGCAGATGCAGCACTCCCCGAGGCAGGTGATCAGGAACTATGTGCTGAATCTGAGGATGTCTCTGGGGTCTTGGATTCCTGGGGATGATCTACGGTCCTGCACTTTCGGCTCTGCCAAACCTGATTGCTGAGTCTGCAGGAACTGAACTGAGTCACTCAGCAGGCTCTGTCCACTTCTTCCTCCTGGCTTTGTGGTGTGCACTCGCAGTCTGTGACTTTTCCCTGGCACCCTGATATGAGTGTTCTGGTCTCGGAGCAGTTTGACTCTCCAGAGGGAACTCTGAAAATTGTTAGAGCTAAATCCCACTTGTATCCTCTGGCACATGAGTGTTAGCAGCTTATGAGTCAGCCCAGGGTGGATTCTTTGGTGGCACAGGTGACCAAGCGCATTCATCTCCCCAGTGAGGGTGGTGGTGTCTTAAAGGATATGCAGGACCGCCATGTGGATGTGGTTCTCAGGAAACTTTTTGATGCAGCTACTTTAGGTATCAAGGCTGCTTCGGTGATATCTTTTGTGGCACATGCCCGTCTTTCTCGATTGCACACACTGGAGAGTGAGGCAGTGAATTCCACCTCCCCCCCCAATAACTTCTGATGGCTGGAACAGATTATATGGCTGATGCCTTATATGACTTCATGAGAGTGTTATCAAAAGTGGCAACATACTCCATCTCTGCCTACCGGATGCTTTAGGTCAGACAGTGGGCTGGTGATTCCACTTCCAAGGCTAAGTTGTCTGGGCTGCCTATTAAGAGGCAGTTATTGTTTGGCATGGGTCTGGTTGACCTCATGGATTCTGTGATGGACCGTCGCTCTAAGACTCTACCTGATAGTAGACCCAAACCCTCCAGGGGGTTTGGTCGTTCTAATTATTGTGGCTCAAGGCACTCCAGACCACCAATGCCACGTTGCAAAGATTTTCTCGGGCCTCCCAATGACGGTATGCTGGCTACAGGCATTTCCAGCCTTCCACCTCCTGTTCTGCACCCTCTGCCAGAAAGGCTCAATGATGCCAGGCAAAGGTTTGCCCCTCTGCGAATATGGAATACGGGCCGGCTCTCAGCGTTTTTTCCTGCCTAGATGCACATTACATCCAACCAGTGGGTCTTGGATATTATTCAGCCAGGCTACAATTTGGAATTTGCCCGGCTTCTGTCAGATTGGTTCGTGGACTCTCCTACAGGTCGCCCAGACAAAAGTGTTCAAGGTTCAAGTCACCGTTCAGCGCTTACTGGATATTCAAGCTATAGAGCTGGTGCTAACAGAATGGATGGATTGGAAAAGATGAAAAAGGATCTGCAAAACTTAGAAGAATGGTCTAATGTCTGGCAACTAAAATTCAGTGTGAAGAAGTGAAGAGTGATGCATTTGGGGGTGCTGGGAGGTGATAGGCTGATAAGTACTGACCTTGGGGAAATGATCATAATAATAATACCTTTATTTTTATATACTGCTATACTGAAACAGTTCTTTAATCATTTATTTATCATTTTATAATTATTTATCAAGTATAAACTTGTACAGAAAGTAAAATGTAAGTTAAGGATATATAACCATATACATCATATACATCAGGAATATAAAAATAATACATATCCATATTTTCCAATTAGAATCAAGAACTACATCAAGTTACTTAAATTTTAAACTCAAGTCCACAATTAGAGGATCTAGATGTAACAAGGGCGATTTAATATCAAAAATATCTAGAAGAATGCTACAACTGATCTAAGCTGAACTCAAGGTCCCCCCCCAAAAAAAAAAAAAAAAACATCTAATCTAGGGCTGGGTCTTATCTTTTTCTTTTTCCAGGCGAGACAATGACAGAAAGGCCGTCAGCTGGAGAGGTTCAAAGAAAACATATTTCTGAGAAGAATAATACACTATACATTTGCATGGATGACATAAATAAAAAGTTGCCCCTAAGGCCAACACCCCCGGCTTTAATAATAGAAATTCTTTACAACGTCTCTGGTTGTCTCTGGCAAGATCTGGATTCATTTGTATCTGCATTCCTAGGAATTGTTTCTGGTTATTTTTAAAGTCTCAATAACCAATTTTTATCAGGGGCCAAAGCCACTGTTAATAGTAAAGTTGCCGGCACTGCCTTTTCACTATTCAAGGATTCCAGTAAAGTGGACACATCCAAGTTTTCCTGCATAACCTCTTGTTGTTTCCATTGTTTATTAGGAAGATAATAAACTTGTGTAAATGGTGGTATCATTTCTTCAGACAATCCCAAAATTTCCAACATCTCCCAAGGAGTAATCATTAAGACCTTAGGAAAATTCACCAATCTTAGATTATTACCACGGGAAAAGTTTTCCAAAGACTCTAACTTCCTCCTAAGATTAGTGTTATCTTTAATTAGTGTTTCATAGATTTGTTTGGTCTTAAATGACTCTTGGCTAATGCTGACAAACTCTTTTTTAAACTCTGTTGTCTCCAACTTCAAATCTTGACTATCCTTATCATGAACTTTTATTTTCTCTTCTATTTGATTTAATTGAGGTTTTATCAAATTTGGAATATTAGCAACCAGGTCCCAGATAGCTTCTAGTGTTAACTCACGGGGTCTTTGAAGATGAAAAGAGTGAAAAGCAAACGCTTCTCCTGTTGATGGTTCTCCCTGTTGAACACTCTCCTGGATCTGTCCGTTCCCCTCTGATGTTGACTCCTCAGTTTCTACATACAGACTCTCTTGCAAATGTAGAGAGTCTGAATCCCTGCTCCCTCCATGATTATCATTGGTCTCCAGAGCAGGACATACTCCCTCTTCGGAGAGTTCCCCCGCCCTCAGGGAGCTGGTAACCTGAAGGCGTGGGGGCGGAACCCTTGTGTCGGGGCTTAGTGTAGTCTCAAGTCCCAGAGAGATCGCCTCTGTTCCGCCCATTCGGGGTGTCTCTAGCGGGACAACCTCCAGCTGCAGGGAACTTTGCATGCGGTGGATTAGCTCCTCTATATTGCCCATTCCGGGTATACTGGAGCTCCGCGAGGCCCCAGCTATGCTCCGACCTCTTGGGGAAAATTGAGCAGCAGTTAAAAGGTAAATAGCGAGCTCACCAGCGCTTGACGCTCAGCTTAGTCAGTCAGCGGCCATCTTGATCCCCCGACTTGCCTCCACCACTGAAACAGTTCTAAGCGGTTGTGTCTGAGGATCTAAAGGCATCTAAATAGTATGATAAGGCGGTGGTTGTAGCCAGAAGGACGCTAGGCTGTATAGAAAGAGGAATAACCAGCAGAAGAAGGGAGGTGTTGATCCCCCTGTATAGGTCGTTGGCGAGGCCGCACTTGGAGTATTGTGTTCAGTTTTGGAGGCTGTATCTGATGAAGGATATAAAAAGACTTGAAGTGGTCCAGAGGAAAGTGACAAAAATGGTAAGGGGTTGGAACAAAAAGAAGTATGAGAAGAGACTGAAAGACCTAAATATGTCTACTCTGGAGGAGAGGAGGGACAGGGGAGCTACGATACAAACATTTAAATACTTGAAAGGTTTTAATATAGAGCCAAATCTTTTCCAGAGAAGAGAAAATGGTAAAACTAGAAGGCATAATTTGAGGTTGCAGGGAGGAAGACTCAGGAGCATGTTAGGAAATTATTTTCACGGAGAGAGTGATAGATGCCTGAAATTCTCTCCTGAGGGAAGTGGTGGAGAGGAAAACGGTGATGGAATTCAAGAAAGTGTGGGATAAACATAGAGGATCTCTAATTAATTTATTAATTAATTTTTTCTATTTCTAAAGAGCTAAGGCCAGTACTGGACAGACTTGCACAGTCTGTGTCCCATATGTGATGATTTGGTGTAGGATTGGCCTGGGGAGGGCATCAGTGGGAACTCCACTAACTTGGAACATGAGGATGTTACTGGCCAGACTTTATGGTAGATATCCTTCAAACAGGATGGTTGGATAGGCTGAAGTGAGCTTGGACAACAACTTCAGCATTTGGAACCTAGGACAATACTAGGTGGACTTTACAGTCTATGACCCAGAAATATCAAAGAGACAAGTTAAATTAATCATGTATTTTTAATGGATATAACTAATGGGCAGACTGGAAGGACCGTTCCGGACTTTATCTGCCATCATTTACTATGTTACTATGCTGCCCGAATTCTCAGTCTCAGGCAGATACTCTATTTATTTTATTGTGGCAAAGAAAGGCTCAGAAGATTGGAGATCTATTCTGGACCTTCAGCACGTGACTGCGATTCTCAAGATTCCCCACTTCCGAATGGATTTAATGCATTTGGTCATTGCAGCAGTGGTCCCAGGAGAGTTTCTTGTCTGGATCTCACAGAAGCGTACTTGCACATTCCCATTTTTCCAGCCCATCGCAAATTTTTGTGGTTTCTTGTTTTGGAATAGCATTACCAGTTCTTGGCCCTGCCCTTTGTGCTGGCTACAGCTCCCCGGTCCTTCACCAAGGTGTGATGGTGGTAGTGGCAGCTTACCTGTGAAAGATGAGTCTCCAGGTTTATCCTTACTTGGACAACTGGCTGATCAGAGCTCCCTTGTTGGCCGAGGGACGGTTCACGGTGGAGCGGGTGATCCAGGTGCTAGAGGACCTGGGCTGGATTGTTAACTTCTGGAAGAGCCATCTGACGCTCACACAATTGTTGGAATACCTGGGAATCCTTTTTGACATGGCAGCGGGCCATGTCCTCCTACCAGAAGCCCACAGGCAGAAACTGTGTGCCCAGATTTCTTCCCTTCTAAAGCAGCTGGCTCCTTCAAGTTCTGGGATCCATGGTTGCCACATTGGATATAGTTCCTTGAGCGAGGGCGCATATGTGTCGTCTTCAGCATGCTTTGCTCTCTTGCTGGGCTCCGCACAGGGATGCCTTGCAGGCCCATCTGCTTTGGACTCTAGAAGCCCGAGCAAGCATGGACTGGTGGCTTCTCCCACATTGCTCCGTAAGGGCATACCACTACACATTGCCTCCTGGATCATGGTGATGACAGATGTAAGCCATCGGGGCTGGGGAGCTCATTGCAATTGTTGTCCTATTCAAGGGTGTTGGACGCCCTCGCAGCGAAAATGGTCAATCAACCGGTTGGAGCTCAGAGCCAATTGACTAGTCCTGATGAGATTGTAGAAAACTCTGGAAGGCCCAAGCAGTTAGGGCCTTCTCTGACAATTTGACGGCAGTAGCCTACGTCAATCACCAGGGAGGGATCAAGAACACTCCTTTGGCTCAGGAAGCCTGCCTTCTTTTTCTTTGGGTGGAACATCGTCTCCTAGCATTGACAACAGTGCATGTGGTGGGAGTAGACAACTTTCAAGCAGATTTCCTCAGCAGACAGACTCTGGATCCGGGCTGGTGAGCCCTGTCCCCAGAGGCATTCCAAGAAATAGTGGGGCACTAGGGGCAGCCTCACTTCGACCTCATGGCCATGGCAAGAAACAAGAAAGTGGATTGCTTCTTCAGTTGAAGATCCGAGCCCAGCAGTGAGGGACAGGACATTGATGCAGCTGCGGCCTGTATGTTTTCCCTCCTTGGCCAATGATCGGCCAGTTCATTCGGAGGATCGCAGCTCATCTGGACCACGTCAATCTGGTGGTTCCAGATTGGCCTCTCAGACCATGGTAAGATCTGATGTGTCTGTGCAAAGGTCGCAACCTTTGGCTGAGCGCCTATCCGGATCTTCTCACACAGGATCTGGTATCCATGGAGTATCTGGATCACTTTCTCTTACGGCATGGGTCTTGAGCGCGCAGCCTTAGAGCATAAAGGATATTCTGCCCTAGTTGTTGTTACTCTTCTAAAGTCTAAGAAGTGGTCCACGGTGTCGGCTTACTCTAAGACGTGGAAGGCATTCTTACATTGGTGTGCCCAGGACCAGGTGGACCCTTATTCAGCTCCGATCTCACTGATTTTCGTCTTTCTTCAGGCTGGGTTAGATAAAGGCCTCATTGTGGCATCCAAGTGGCTGGGTTCTCCTATTTTAGATCCCCCCTGATGGGGGGGAAGAAGTGTGGAGAGAGATTGAGGTCTGCAGAGTGAGTGCACTTGTAGGTCAGTAAGAGGAGTCTGAATTGTATTTGGAAATGGATGGGGAACCAATGAAGTGACTTGAGCAGAGGGGTAATGTGAGTGTGGCGGCTGTTGTGTATCAGAATTTTGGATGGATTGGAGGGGGAGAGAGATGGCAGTCTTCGCTGATTGTTCAGTTTCTTATGCTGTAAACTGCCTAGAACTCTTGGGTAATGGCGGTGTAAAAGAATAAATTTATTATTATTATTATCCTGATGTCACTAGATTCTTGAAGGGAGCTCTTCATGTCAGACCACTGGTTAGGCATCCTTTCCCTTCCTGGGACCTTAAACTAGGTGTTATCTAGCCTTACCAAGGCTCCTTTTGACTCCCTTCGAGATGCTTCCCTCTTTGACTTGATGCTCAAGACCGTTTTCTAGTCGCTGTTACTTTAGTGTGTCATGTGCCGGAACTATAGGCTTTGTCTTGCAGAGACCCTTTTCTCCGTATTTCGGAGGTGGGGGGTTTCCCTTTAGACGGTTTCTTCCTTCCTGTCATAAGTAGTTTCTGCTTTCCATGTTAATCAGGAAGTGTGTTAGCCTGCCTTTCAACCAATAGTTTCCAAGACACATGACCACCTGTTGAAGAAACTGGCAGTGCACAGAGTTCTTATGAATTATCTGGAAGTCACCCAACAAGTTTTGTTTGTGCTGGCTCATTCAGTTAAGCAGGGCACTCCCACTTCCAAGGACACAATTTCCAGGTGGATCCATTGGGCCATTTCATCAGCTTACAGGTGCATTCTACCATTCTTCAAGGGCCGAAGCTAGAGCTCTCTCCCCTGAAGAGATTTGCAGAGTGGCAACGTGGTCTTCTCTTCACACGTTTGCCAAGTTCTACAGAGTGGACGTGGTGGCAAGACAGGACTCCGCCTTTGGGTCCTCGGCAGTAAGCCCACCCTAGCTTTTTCTACATCCCCACTGTCTAGAATGTCTCACCTATTGCACTGGAAAAAGAGATTATGTTCTTACCCTGGTAAGCTCTTTTCCAGTAGATAGGTGAGACATAGACTTCTGCCTTGTCCTTCCTGTGCCTGCTTACAGTTTTCAGTTTGTTTATGCTTCTCCAGGCTGATTCTTGGATGACTGTCGGCCCTTGAGGGCTGGGAAGAATTTGTATATATGTTTCATTTTATTGGGAAGTAGTTTCTGAGCTCCTTTGAAGCCTGTGTTGGCGGTTAATGATACTGTTTAGTTAGTTCTTGAGCAGAACAATTTGTTTAAGCCTGTTGCTACAGGTGCCTCTACTTCACGTGTGTTGGGTATCCACTATGTGCTTGGTGAACTAATTGAAGGTGGAGTTTTAGAGCCCAGTGAAGTACAATAGAGTTAGAGTGAAAAATCAGAGTGGATTCCTTCTGCAGCAGCATGCGACTATGGGGAAATAACCCTACTGTCTAGAATGTCTCACCTATCTACTGGAAGAGATCTTACCAGGGTAAATATATAATCTCTTTACAATACATGAGCTTCGGTAATGATGTTATAATGCATGAGTGAAATATATGTGTATCTTACCTATTTATACCATTGATGTATGTATACTGTTATAGTTTCTGTATATCATATCTTCATCTTTCTTTGTATTATGAGTTCACCCGATTCATGTTCTAAGTGTGTGTGTGTTTGGGGGGGGGGTAGCCTGCTGTTTCCTCCATGTTGCTTTTCCCCCTAATTGTTTCTGTATTTGCTAATACGTGCTTCTCTTCCATTTGCCTCCACTATACCTTCTACCCACACGCACACACTTATTATTTCTACTTTTGTGACTTTGCAGTCCAGGCACTTAAAACTGCTGGTTGTCATATCTGACAGGCTTAATTAATAAAAGGGTAATAAATATGTGTGTGAGATGTGTATTTGCTAAACACTACTACTATTTATCAGCTCTATAGCACTGAAAGGCATATGCAGTGCTGTACGTTTAAACATGTAATAGACGGTCCCTGCTCAGAAGAGCTTACAATCTAATTTGGACAGACAGGATGTATAGGGTTGGAGACTTTCTTGCAGAGAGAATGATAGGATGGACATAGGTAATTCTTTGGTGAGTGGGAGTTTGCAGTTGAAAGGAGCCTCTAAAACAGTGGTCTCAAACGTGCGGCCCGCCAGGTACTATTTTGAGGCCCTCAGGATGTTTATCATAATCCCAAAAGTAAAATAAAACAGTTTCTTGATCATCTGTCTCTTTAGCTATAAATGGAAATATTATTATTAAGATTTAGCCAAAAGGAAAGATTTATAAATTATAAAGAGTTTTACCTCATGCAAAATTGCCATTGCTTTAATAAGACATTAACTATTTTTTCTGAGGCCCTCCAAGTACCTACAAATCCAAAACATGGCCCTGCAAAGGGTTTGAGTTTGAGACCACTGCTCTAAAAGATGGGTTTGAATACTGCTAGAGATGGAGCCTGATGTAATGACTCAGGCAGTCTGTTCCATGCATATGGGTAGCACGATAGATGGGACGGAGTCTGGAATTGGCAGAGGAGGAGAAGGGTATGAATAGGAGGGACTTGCCTGATGGGGGGGGAAGAAGTGTGGAGAGAGATTGAGGACTGCAGAGTGAGTGCACTTGAAGGTCAGTAAGAGGAGTCTAAATTGTATTTGGAAATGGATGGGGAGCCAATGAAGTGACATGAGCAGATGGGTAATGTGAGTATGGCGGCTCTTGTGTAATATAAGTTGTGTATCAGAATTTTGGATGGATTGGAGGGGGGAGAGAGATAGTTGAGTGGAAGACCTGAGAGAAGCAAGTTGTAATCTAAGTGAGAGGTGGTGAGAGTGTGGCTAAGGATTTGGAAGTGTGCTTGGAAAGGAGAAGTCGGATTTTGGTAATACTATAGAGCAGTGGTTCTTAAACATATCCTCAGCCAGTCGGGTTGTCAAGATATCACTAGTGAATATGCATGAGGCAGATTTGCATATAATAGAGGTGACAGGCATGCAAATCTGCCTCATGCATATTCACTAGGGATATCTTGAAAACCCAACTGGCTGGGGTCCCCCAGGACAGGTTTAAGAACCACTGTTATAGAGGAAGAAGCAACAGGCTTTAGCAGTTTGTTGGATCTGAGTGCAGGAGGAGAGAGAGGAGTCAGATGTTCCAGAGGTTGCAAGCTGACAAGACAAGGAGAAATAGAGAACAGGGGGATATGAGTTTAGGTAGAAAGATCAGGAGCTCGGTCTTAGCCAAAATTAGTTATAGATGGTGGTGAAACATCCAGGCGGCAATGTCAGACAAGGAGGCTGAGACTCGGGCCTGGTAGATCTGGGAGTCATCGGCATAGAGGTGATACTGAAAACCATGGCAGGAGATCGGTGCACCGAGGGAGTGGGTACATATGGAGAAAAGAAGAGGTCCCAAAACAGAGTCATGGGATAGCAGTGGAGGAGGATCCACCATTGCATACACTGAAAGGTCAATGGGAGATGGAAGGAAACCCAGGAGGAAGCAGAACCCGGGAAGCCCAACTGTTCCATTGCTGACTATGGGTTGGTTGTGGCTCTGTAAATATTCAGTGGTGCTGTTCTCTGTCACTGAGTGTGTCACTCTAGAGTCCTGGGAGTCTCTGCTGCTTGGCTCTGGGAACGTATATTCAGCGCAGGAGCCTTGCTCATAATGACTGAAGACTAGAAACAGAATCAATGTATATGCTTTTCAAGATTTCTTTGGACAGCTTTGCCAATGTACCTCATTCCTGCCCAAAAGTGGTCTTCCAATACTGAGATCCACAGATATAGCTCGACCTTCCCTGCAGCACTTCAGCCTGTACTAGCCCCTCCCTGCGTTGTCCTTTCCTATCCATATGTGTGGTGTTTCATTGCCTTCCCTGATGGTTTTATTTAATAACCTTCCACATCATGTGTAGCAGTAGCTTCTCTCAGTCCTGAGCAAGGACTTGTCTCCAGGAGCTCATAGCTACATTCTCCTTATACTATTTAATCTCTCTGGAAATCAACTGAAATTAAATCACTAACCAGATTATATCTGTACTCTCTCTCCTCTTCCCTTCCCTATATTTGTATGTTTCTCCTGGCAGGCTGCAGATGATTCTGATGAAACTGCAGTTCACAAAAACTTCATTTCTGCCACGCTGCAGACAGGCTTCTGTGACTGGAGTGCTAAATACTTTGCACAGCCCGTCATGAAGGTAAGAGAACCCAGTGAGGAGAAGTCCATAGGCCATTCTTGAGATGGCTTGGGGGAAATAAGCAGCATAACATCTTTTCTACTACTTGGGACCTGGGTTGGCCACTGTTGGGAACAGGATACTGGACCTTCGGTCTGTCCCAGTATGGCAATTCTTATGTTATCTTTGAATCTGTGTGCTGCACTGTGCAGCAAGTAGAGAGGGCATAGAGGAAGGGAAGTGCACCATCCATCATGCACACACTCAAAGGAGGAGAATTAGAGGGGATATGATAGAGACTTACAAGATCATGAAGGGCATAGAGAAAGTAGAGAGGGACAGGTTCTTCAAACTTTCAAAAACTACAAGAACGAGAGGGCATTCGGAAAAGTTGAAAGGTATTAGGGTTCAAGAAGGGATTGGACAATTTTCTGAAGGAAAAGGGGATAGAGGGGTATAGATAGAGGACTACGACACAGGTCCTGGACCTGTTGGGCCGCCGCGCAAGCGGACTGCTGGGCACGATGATCCTCTGGTCTGACCCAGCAGAGGCACTTCTTATGTTCTTATGCTGTGTGTCATCTCCATAACATACAGGATGCAAACACATGTTAGAATCAAATGGGTGTTTAATATGAAGGACGGGTAGGCATCTGACCTTAATCCTGCCTAAAAAAACTTTCCTTATTGGAGTGATAATACTCCTTAGTAGACCAGTCCAGGATTAGGTGGATTATGCCCATCCATCAGCAGGTGGAGACAGAGATTAAAGACTTGTGGGTTCTGCCTTATAAGGGCACCATGCAGCCTAAATTGTTCACTATTTCTTTCTCTACCAGATGGTGATGGGCCAAGTTTCAGTTCATTTATGTGGAGCAGCTCTTGGTGGGAGATAGATTTCTGCAGTGGAACCCAGAGCATGTCCCAGAGGAGTCTGAGATCTCTCCCACCTCATCAGAACCCAGTAGCTCTTAAAGCTTTTAGCCAAATTTAGTGACAGAACAAAATCTGGAAGTGATTTGTAGTAAAGAGTTTTGATTCTAGCTGCTCGGGCTAGAAGGGTCACTGGGAAAGAGTTTGTCTGTATTATCAAGGGAATTCAGCAGTGTGGCTCTTTAAACAGCTGTCTCTCTGCTCCTGAAAGGTTGCAGCACCGGCATCAATTTCATTTGAGAACAGCACTCCCGACACAACGATTATGGAAGCCTCGTTGGAGTGTGCAAGGGCAGGAAAAGATAGGAAGGAACTGTCCTCTCAGGGCCTGGAGTATGGAGACAGCATAGCCCAGAAGTTGTTGTTTTCTGGCCACACCATAGAATCTTCGTTCTGCTTCTGAGAGCATGGAAAACACTGCCATTTTACCACAGGACCACCAGATCCTGTTCCAGATACTAATGCTATTTTCCAGGCTAGTAGGGCTCTCGAGGAGCCTGTTCTCAATCCCTTAGCTGGAAAAAACTGTCTTGCCTTCAGCTTCCTGTGATTTGTCAAGGTTTTCTTTAGTGTAGGCAATTATTTTTCTCTAGAATTTGTTACTGCTACAGAGAACTTTTCTCTTAAGTTTGCAAAATCCACAGGGTGTAGTGACATTCTTGGTTCAAAGAAGGGACTCCCCTATTTCCCTAGTCTAGATTTTCTGCTTCCCAGTCTCTCCACCCTGGTTCTCTTACATCTGGGTCACACTCAGCATCTGAGCAGTTGGACACTGACAAAAAAACTTGCTCACTGCCTCACAAGGAAATTTTTAAAAAATCTACAACAGTGAAACCCTCGCTACCTACTTCCAAGAACAAAAAATTGATCGCATACATGCAAATCTCAGTTCAACACCTCAAAACCCAGTAAACTCCTAGAACGACCCTCTCCCCTCTATGAGAGAACCCAGAACCAAAACCCTCGATTGCTTTCAGCCAACCTCTCATGGCAATCTAGCAAAAACAATCGCCACACTACGACCCTCTGGATCTATGAATTAGAGAGATGCATGGGAACGGGGACGACGGGAATCCTGCAGGACCCGCGGGTTCCCCCTTCGGGTTACGGGGATCCCATGGGTACGCCCCCTAGGGTCACGGGGATCCCGTGGGGACGCCTCCTAGGGTCGCGGGGATCATGTGGGGTTCGATACAACTCGAGCCGTGAAGCTCGTCTTTTTTTTCCTACCTGTCCTGCCGCAACACACATAGCCGACCGGAAGTCTTTCCCGATGTCAGCGCTGACGTCGGAGGGAGGGCTTAAGCAAAGCCCTCCCTCCGACGTCAGCGTTGACATCGGGGAAGACTTCCGGTCGGCTATGTGTGCTGGGGCAGTGCAGGCAGGAAATAGAAGACAAGCCTCACGGCTCGAGCTCCATTTGGCTGAGAAAGTTGCTGGTAATTTGCTTGCAGATGAGGGCTGGGAGGCAAACGCGGAACACAAAAGGGGAGAGCGAGTGCATTTTTGGACACAAGGCATGAACTTGGGAAAGAGGATTGAAGAAGGGAAGGAAAGAGATGCTGAGGTGGGGGAGGGAGTGCGTTTTGGACAGAAGGCATGAACTTGGGAAAGAGGATGGAAGAAGGGAGGGAAAGAGATGCTGAGGTGGGGGAGGGAAACATAGAAACATAGAAAGATGACGGCAGAAAAGGGCTATAGCCCATCAAGTCTGCCCACTCTACTGTCCCACCCCATTAAGTCAGAGTGCTGCTCGACCCATGTAGAGATCCCACGTGGATGTCCCATTTATTCTTAAAGTCGAGCACGCTAGTGGCCTTGATCACCTGCACCGGTAGTTTGTTCCAGTGATCCACCACCCTTTCTGTAAAGAAATACTTCCTGGTGTCACCACCAAATCTCCCTCCTCTGAGTTGAGCTGGTGCCCCCTTGTGACTGAAGGTCCCTTAGGGAGTGCGTTTTGGACACAAGGCATGAACTTGGGAAAGAGGATGGAAGAAGGGAGGGAAAGAGATGCTGAGGTGGGGGAGGAAGTGTGTTTTGGACACAAGGCATGAACTTGGGAAAGAGGATGGAAGAAGGGAGGGAAAGAGATGCTGAAGTGGGGGAGGGAGTGCGTTTTGGACACATGGCATGAACTTGGGAAAGAGAATGGTGGAAGGGAGGGAAAGAGATGCTGAGGTGGGGGATGGAATGCATTTTTGGATGCAGAAGGCATGAACTTGGGAGAGAGGAAGGAAGAAGGGAGGGAAAGAGATGCTGAAGTGGGGGAGGGAGTGCGTTTTGGACACATGGCATGAACTTGGGAAAGAGAATGGTGGAAGGGAGGGAAAGAGATGCTGAGGTGGGGGATGGAATGCATTTTTGGATGCAGAAGGCATGAACTTGGGAGAGAGGAAGGGAGGGAAAGAGATGCTGAGATGGGGAGGGAATGCGTTTTTGGACACAGGCATGAACTTGGGAGAGAGGAAGGGAGGGAAAGAGATGCTGAGGTGGGGGAGGGAATGTGTTTTTGGATACAGAAGGCATGAACTTGGGAGACGTGGGAATGGAAGAAAGGAGAATTTTTGGTCATAGGGAGGGAGTGAGGTACAGATGAGAGGGAGAAATTGTGGTGGAAAGGGAACAGTGGGGACAGATTGAAATGGATGCAAGAGGGAGGAATGTTGGACATAGTGGTGAAGGGAATGGAGGGAGAGATGTGGCATGGTGCTGGAGAGGGGTGATAGAAGGAGAAATGTTGGGCATGGGGCTGGTGGGCAGGCATGAAAGATGAGAAAGAGATAAATGCTGGACCATGGTAGGGGGAACCAATGGACAGCAACAGAAGAATTTACAGAAGATGGGAAAGCGGAAAAAAGAAACTGGGACCAACTTTATGGAAAAATAAGTCTCCAGACAACAAAGGTAAAAAAATGGAATTTATTGACTAAAATATGTTAGCTTTAGGAAATGGATATAGCAGATGTCTTTGTATTGTGTTCAAAAGAAAAGGAAATGCATTTCTGGTTTTATTTCTACAGTGTTGAAGTACTTACTGACCCTTGCTGTGACTGGTGGGGATCCCCAAGCTGCCAGCAGAGGACCTCCTCTAGAGATGGCCAGAACTCCCCTCCACCAAGCACAGCAGTTGCTGGCAACATCCATGAGCCACTGAGGTGCCAGCATCTGTGACTCATGGATGCTACTGCTGCCTGCCAAGCTTGGCAAAAGGGACCCCGGACCAACTGCAAAGGAAGTCCTCAGCTGACAGCTTGGGGGTTCTCATCAGCTGAGTATTTATATTTTATATTTACATTAGAGGCTCTGGTAGAAACCCATTTACAAAATATGTATTCTTCCCAATTAATATTTCCAAATTAATAAAGTCTCTTTGCTTATTTGTAAATGGGTCTCTACCAGAGCCTTTAATTCAGTAGCATAATTAAATGAAATAATTATTTCTGGAGTTTATAGGGACGGGTGGGGACGGAGGGGATTCCTCGCGGGGACGGTTGGGACAGAGGGATTCCTCGAGGGGTCGGGTGGGGACGGATAGAATTCCTCACAGGGACGGGTGGGATTTTGGCGGGGACGGGTGGAATTTCTGTCCCCGTGCAATTCTCTACTATGAATCTCCTGACAGCCACAAAAGATACCTTTGTTGAATCGATCCTACCACTAATAAATTCCTTCCCACTAATAAATTCCTCCCTACAATCAGGAACGGTACCGCAAAGCTGGAAATCAGCAATCCGATTGCCGATCTTAAAAAAATGACACTGGATCTGAACAAACCCGGCAACCACAGACTAGTCTCCAACCTTCTCTTCATCTCCAAGATCCATGAAAAGACTGTACTATCACAACTCCAGGCCTTTGTTGGCAGACAGAATACCCTCTCCCCTTACTAATCTAGGTTCAGAAAATTCCATAGCATGGAAACGGTCCTAGCAGACATCATCAATGACTGCTCGATCATACTAGACAAAGGAAATGATGGGCTGCTGTTCCTTCTGGACCTCAGTGCCGACTTCGATACCATCTATCACTCCCGCCTCCTCCCCAGACTAGCAAATATTGGAATCAGTGATCAAGTGCTCAGGTGGCCATAGGATCCAAAATGTCCTACTAAAATCTATTCTATCGCAACCTAAACCAATATATGAAGTACCGCAGGGCACCCTCCTATCCCCTCTGCTTTTCAATTTCTATATCAGACTGGTGATGGATATCACCTTAAAATAAGCAAATAAAGATCCACTCATTTGCCAATGACGTACAACTGTACCTACCACTAGGTTCTAAGTGAGATGCTCAAATCTACAAACTACATGACTACCTTCAGAAATAAAAAGCTGGATGACCCGAAACAAGCTGCAACTAAATATGTTGAAAACTGAACTTGCATGTCCGTCAATCTCTTGGGAATTGACCACCCTGATGGCCAAAGACAAAGTACACAGCCTAGGGGTGATCCATGATGGCGACCTTTTTGCTCTCTGACCATATCTCCCAAGTAGTTTCCGCCTCATTTTACTACCTCTGACAACTATGGAAAATCAGACAATAGTTCTCGGAACTGGACTTCTTCCAGCTACACAGATGGATCAAAAATTGGTTGGCGGGTAGGAATGAAAGGCCACTACTCGGACTGGAGGATGGTCACGAGTGGTGTTCCGCAGGGGTCGGTACTCGGACCGCTGCTGTTCAGTGTATTCATAAATGATCTAGAAACGGGGACGAAGTGCGAAGTAATAAAATTTGCAGATGACACCAAACTGTTTAGTGGAATGAGGACTGTGAAGACTTACAAAGGGACCTGAACAAACTAGGAGAGTGGGCGATGAGATGGCAGATGAAGTTTAATGTAGAGAAATGCAAAGTCTTGCATGTAGGAAACAGAAACCTGAAGTACAGATATATGATGGGAGGGCTGGTAATGGGTGAAAAGACCCAAGAAAAGGACTTGGGGGTAATAGTGGACAAGTCAATGAAGCCGTCGGCACAGTACGCAGCGGCCTCTAAGAAGGCGAACAGGATGCTAGGTATTATCAAGAAAGGTATTACAACAGAACGAAAGAAGTTATCCTGCCGTTGTATCGGGCGATGGTGCGCCTGCACCTGAAGTACAGCGTCCAATATTGGTCGCCGTACCTTAAGAAGGATATGGCGATACTCAAGAGGGTTCAGAAAAGAGCGACACAATTGATAAAAGGTATGAATAACCTTTCATATGCTGAAAGATTAGAAAAACTGGGGCTCTTTTCCCTGCAAAAGCGGAGACTTAGAGGGGACATGATAGAGACTTACAAGATCATGAAGGGCATGGAGAAAGTGGAGAGGGACAGATTCTTCAAACTTTCAAAAACTACAAGAACGAGAGGACATTCGGAAAAATTAAGAGGGGACCGATTCAGAACCAATGCTAGGAAGTTCTTCTGCACCCAAAGGGTGGTGGACGCCTGGAATGCGCTTCCAGAGGGTGTGATAGGACAGAGTACGGTATTGGGGTTCAAGAAGGGATTAGACAATTTCCTGAAGGAAAAGGGGATAGAAGGGTATAGATAGAGGATTACTATACAGGTCCTGGACCTGATGGGCCGCCGCATGAGCGGACTGCTGGGCATGATGGACCTCTGGTCTGACCCAGCGGAGACGCTGCTTATGTACTCTATGCCTTTGTCCTCTTCCATATGGACTACTGCAATGTGCTCCTAAATGGCCTCACTACAAAAAATCTCCATCGACTACGAGTACAAAATGCCGCCATCTGACTCCGAAAGAACCTCCACGTATGAGACCTGATTGCCCTGACATTGCATGCTGCCCACTTGCTCCCAATTGACAAACGATGTCTATTTAAAGGCCTCGTAATGGCCTACAAACTCTTCCACAACGTGATACCAGCCTATATGGCCTACAAACTTCTGCCCTACACCTCAAACTGACTGCTTCACTTGCAAGAAGAAAAGCGACAACACACTCCCTCAGGATGTGCCCTCCACATTGAGAACGCCCAAAAAAGATCTTACTTGCACTATGTACTGTGCTTCTGGAACAAAGTACCTAAACACATAAGATCGTTAGGTCTACTGAAATTCAGGAAGGCAGTAAAAACTCACCTCGTCCCTTGACCCTCTGAGAATGCGTCAATCCAAATTCCCCGGACCTTCTGATAAAGCCCGACTCTCCACTCTCTTGAGTTTCAAATGCTAATATTCTTCGTCCTATGTCTGACTATGCCACGTTTTATCACCCAATGTTCTACCATACTCTGTCACACTGTTTGCCATCCTTGTTCTACTGTACTTTACCTTACACCATATTTACCATACTTTGTTGGCTGTGCTACGATCTCTCATACCATGTTTTCCGTTCCATGTCTTCCACTCTGTTTTGTCATTCATGCTTGTCTAACCATTTTTGCTAGTCATGTCTTACTATGTTAACCATGCTGTTTACTGTGCCATGTTTTGCTGAACTATGCTCGTCATGCTATGTCTCACCAAACCATGCTTTGTCATATTATATTTTTACCATGCTTTGTAAACTTTTTAGATAGATTGTGAGCCTGTACGGACAGACAGGGAAAAATGCTTGAGTACCTGAATAAATTCATGTAATGTAAACCATTCTGAGCTCCCTAGGAGAAAGATATAGAAAATTAAATAAATTAAAAGTTTTGAGTAATTCCATTCTCAGGAATTCTGGAATCCATTCTTAGGATGTTCTGGAAAATATTCCACAGTGTTTTCAATTGAAGACCTTGCATCAGCTGAGTGGTAACCCTCCCCCCCCCCCCACCCTCCCAGAGCTACTCTTAGTGGGTAGAGCTTGCTCAGGATTTTGTAAACATCAATCATATCTTTCCTCGGCTGTCTCTTTTCCAGTTGAAGAGCCCTAACCTTTTTAGTCTTTCCTCAAATGAGAGGAGTTCATTCCCCTTTATCATCTTGATTGCTGTTCTTTGAACCCTTTCTAGTTCCGCTATATCTTTTATGAGGTAAGGCAAGCCGAATTGAATGCAATACTCAAGGTGAAGTCGCACCATGGAGCAATACAGAGGCATTATAACAGTCTTGTTTATTATCCCTTTTCTAATAATTCCTAGCATCTTGTTTGCATTTTTAGCTACTGCCGCACATTGGCCTTAACCCCCAATTGCCCCAGGTACAAAATACCTGTATATAACACTTTATAACCACAGACGCCACCTGAGGAGCAGCATATGCCTGCTGAGTAAACTGGATGCTACCAGACAAATATTGCTGCAAAGACCAGCAAGCTTAGCAGCAACTGGAATTGCTTTAGGGTAGCTTTCTTTGCTTGGCAGACATTTTGGATTTCCTGTCTCAGTTTAACCAATTTGAAACTATCCAAGCAGCATCTAGCTTGATGCCTAAATATGTTAGGGAAGAGACTGGGCCTACCTGACTCATAGTTTTTGCATCTGAGTCAACATGGGGTCATTGGTTCATTCAGAGGGAAAGGTTGATCAAAATTAGACTTTTGATGTAGGAAACAAAAAATAGACTTAGACCAGAAAGTGTGTGGTGGGAGGTGGGGGAGGTTTCAGGGTATGGAATGAGAAGTAGGGAGTGGAGGCCAAGAAAGGAAACGGGGCATCTGGAGCCCTGTTGGAGATTTTCAGGAATTTTTCTTGGGAAGATAATTCATTAGTCAGATTCTTCATGTTCAAACTTCCTGCAAACAGCAAATAAAAGTGGCTGGATTTCTGGTGGGTGCATCCTGGAAAGCTGGATCTTCTCTTGAATACAGTACCAACAGTTTATGCAAACGGAGAAGCCAAGAGGATTTCATTTTGAACAACGTGATTTGGGCAAATTTTGATGTATTTTGTTAATTCATCTTTTGAGAAGATATAGTCTATTTGCAACATAAATCAGAGAATTTTGATCTGTGAAGGTATCTGGTGGTGACCATTTTTGTCATTGACTACTTATAATGATAATTCCGTCTAAGAAATAAGAATTGCAAAGGAAGAAAAATAGCAGGTGAAAATTTTGATCTCTGATTTTTAGTTTCAGAAGTACCATGATTGTACAGCTCTTGTATCTCTGCTGACCTGGCCCTGCGCTCTTTCTCCCCTCAGGGTTGTCTCTGCTTGTTTCAAGGTAGTGGCCTTCGTAGCCAGTCATTTAGTTTAGAGGTGTAAGGAGTTCATATTGGGTCTGGAGCTTACTTCTGTAACACGGAGACATGCAGGCACCTTGGCTGGGTGATCACAACAGCCCCACTGGCTTTTGAGAAGGGCAAGGTTGGTTAGATACCCTCTTCCTCCTACTGTGGTCAACACTGGCATGAGCCAAAAAATCATACATGTGGCATTGCATTTCCCTAGTCCCTGGAGTTTGAATATAATTTGGTTAAATTGAAATATAAGTAAAAGGAAGTATCACAGAGGCAAAGTTAGAAGGAAGGAAGGAAGGTTTTATACTCATGTTTTTGCCTTGATCAGGGAAATTGTCTTCCTTCTTCCTCATCAGTGTTCCTGAGTTATCAGGTTTTGTGTTCCCAGAAGGCCTATGTTCTCTGCAAAGATACTGTAGTGATAAGCTTCTTTATGCCCATCCACCCTATCAAGCTGTGGTAAAAAGCAGTTTAGTTCTGTCATTCTTCTGCATATGAGTCCCACTAGACCTTTTCTCTCCAGGATATGGCTAGGAGGAGTGGTGTATTGCTGTTTGTGATGTGCCTGACTCTGTATGCTGGACAGGAGAATGGAACCAAGCTGTACAGATAAACAGCTCTGGCTCCAAATTGCTACACTGCTTCCATGATGGGGAGTTCCTTGCCAGTAATTCCTCTAATGCAATGAGTAGTGAACTCTCTCCATTCCTGAGATGTGAGGAGAGCTGGCACCTAACAGGTGGTGCTCCACAAAATGCTGCTTCACTGGTTTTCCCTTTCTCTTCAAGATCCCAGAAGAACATGATGTGGAGAGTCAGTTACGCAAGGAGAGGGAATGGAGGTTCCTGCGAAATGCGCGGGTCCGGAAACAAGCACAGCAAATGATAAAAAAAGGTAAGAGGCTCATTTTAAAGATGCCTGATGCATCTGAAAGGCAAGTAGAATTTTATAGCGAGATAAGATGGGCTATGGCAGACATGGGCAACTCCGGTCCTCGAAGGCCAGAATCCAATCGGGTTTTCAGGATTTCCCCAATGAATATGCATGAGATCTATTTGCATGCACTGCTTTCAGTGCATATTCATTGGGGAAATCCTGAAAACCCAATTGGATTCCGGCCCTCGAGGACCAGAGTTGCCCATGTCTGGGCTATGGCATAGTTATCAGCTATTGTAGTGTCTGCTTTTACTCTTGTCTGTTTATTTGACATTAAATTGGTTCATAAATTTATAGATAAAATACAACATTAACGGAACTGTGCTGAAAAGAAGAAAAGGGAAACCATTAAGGAAGAACTGGAATACACCTGCCACAGAGACACTTGTGATTTAACCACTTTGTGTCATCCAACAGATTTAATTACCTCACTAGTTATTCCCATCTCTAGAGTCCCAGCACAGACCCCTGGGGAAGCCCACTATTCACCCTTCTCCATTGAGAATATCGGCTACTTAACCCTACTCTGTTTTAACCAGTTCTTACTTCACAACAGGACATTACCTACTATCCCATGACTTTCAGATTTTGTTAGGAGTCATTTGATGTAGCACTTATTCCATGGAACATGCTTCTCAAATCCCTTTTGGACCAGCTCACCTTTATCTACATGTTTGTTTATACCCCCGTAAAAAAATGTAGTAGATTGATGAGGCAAGATTTCCCTTGACTAAATCCATGTTGGGTTTTTTTCTCATTAATCTATGCTTATGTATATGTTCTGTAATTTTGTTCTTTATAATAGTCTTTACCATTTTGCCTGGCAGTGATATCAAGCTCACTGGTCTATAATTTCCCAAATTATCTCTGGAACCCTTAAAAAAAATTTGGTGTTACATTGTCCACCCTCCAATCTTCCTGTACCATGCTGGATTTTAAAGATAAATTACTTATTACTAACAGTAGCTCTGCAAGTTTTTCAATTCTATCACTACTTTGGGATTTGTACCATCCAGTGCAGGTGATTTGCTTTCTCTTCAAATTGCCCCATTACATCTTCCATGTTTACAGAGATTTGTGCACAATCTATTTTTCTAGGTCTCTCTTTGCTTTCCTTGATAAGCACCTTGCATTTGACTTGCCTTTCCATATGCTGTTTCCTATTATTTTTCTTAAGGATTTCCTTTTAGCTCTAATTGTTGGCATGGTTGACAAGAGAGGTGAAGGAAGCTTTTGTTTGACCTTCTTCCTTTTTTAATATATGGAATACATCTGGTCTGGGCTTCCAAAATGGTATTTAAAAAAAAAAAAAAATCCATGCCTGGTGTACTTTTTTGGCCTTTGCAGCTGATCCTCTGGTTTAAAAAAAAAAAAAAAATTCTCATTTTATTATACTGTTGTCTCCTTTTAGACAGTGTACTTTGTGTACTTCAGAGATTATCAAATAGCTCCTGCACCAAATCATACACTCCACTAAAAACTAGGTCTAGATTTGTTTCCCCCTTATTGGTTCTTGAACCAGGGGTTCCAAAAAGCAGTGCCTGATTTCCTTTATTTCTGATGATAATTTCTTTAATATCCTTTAATGATCTTCTCGCTCAGTAATTTATTCTAAATTGTTGTTCCTTCCTCCACTTTTAGATATATATATTCAAGTTCATTTATGCAGAGTCATCAGTTAGAAACGTTTTCAGTTTGGTCAACTTTCCTTTAAGGAAGGTTGCCTTACACATTTATGCAGGCTCAAAGTCATCCTGGTTGTATCTGTTGTAAAGCTCTATTTGAATTGGCCCCAATCTACCTCTCCCCCCACTTTGAATTTCATAATTCAAATAAGAATACATGAAGAACCTTCTGGTTTTTGTTTCCATGTCGTAACAAGAGATTCTTGGGAAAAACTTTGGCATTTCAGGCTGGTTTAATGAATTCTTCTTGAAATGCTCATATTCCCCAAGCCTAGTCTTATTATCTATTCCGGAAAACTCTTAAAACTTATTTGTTTGAAAAATATTTGACTTAGCAATTGTATTTTTTCAGAAACATTCGATACTTATGATTGCTATCTATTGCTTGTTTAGCTTTTTTTTTTTTTATTGTGAACCATCTTTGAGAACTATCTGATCTAATTACAATTTGCATTTTTTTGAGAAGTATTTGAAATTTGCATTGTAATTTGCTGTTTGTCCAGCTTTTCTTAATGTAAACCGCCTTGAACTAATGGTTTGTCGGTATATAAGAATAAATTATTATCTGCAAACAATAAATGCAGTGTTACCTTAGTATCTTTACTTTCTTTAGGTTTAAGGCTTAACCCATAACTTAAAGAATTGGTAAGAGTGCTTAAAGGATTAAGTACTTTACAAAGCAGAAGTGGTGACAGGGAATCTCCCTAAAATGATCCCTGCCAGACCTTGTGATTAGGAATCGCCAGCTGTCTGACTTTAGATAGTGTGGTCTGTCACATTTTAATGTATGGAATACATTGTGGTATTGAGCTCAGTGAGTTTGGGTAGTAGCCTAGGGATTAGAATACTGGACTGACCACAAGTGAAGCTCATTTCAAATCCCACTGCTGCCCCTTTGATCTTGGCAAGTCACTTAACCCTTCATTGCCTCAGGTACAAATATAGATTGTATGCCCTCTGGGGATGGGTAAATACGTAGGGCCTGATTCTGGAAATGTGCCTGCAAAATGGGGGCCTACTGCGTGTCAGGCACCGGTAGGAGCTGCATCCACAATCGTGACTATTTTTTGGACACATACACCTTAAGTGTAGCCAGCATATTACAGGCCTACATTTAAGGCATCTGACTCACGCCTACGGACACCTAAGGCCATGTCCGGCATAAACCATGCCTAAGCCGACCTTAGGTGTGCCTAGTTGTGCCTGGACACCTCTGTAGGTGTGAGTCAGATGCCTTCACTGTACCAATTTCTTTTTTTTAATGTGTATCTCTATTAGTCCTTTAACCCTGTCCTGGAGGACCACCAGGCCAATCGGATTTTCAGGCTAGCCCTAATGAATATGCATGAGAGAGATTTGCATATAATGGAAGTGACAGGCATGCAAATCTGCTTCATGCATATTCATTAGGGCTAGCCTGAAAACCTAATTGGCCTGGTGGTCCTCAAGGGCAGGGTTGGGAACCACTGCTTTAGAAGGCAATAGGACGCCGTTTCTAGAATAAAGCTACTACTGAGAAAGGTGAGAGCTAAATCTAAATAAGTACGATGATTACTTTTTTCATGTGTGTGATTTGTGCAGAGATATGTCCAACCCTTCTATTTGTTTTCATTTTACTTTGAAACTCTTGCTCAACCTTTCTTTCCGATTAGGAATTTCAAGATTGGATGACCAGATATTTATTAACCGGAATCCCGGGGTTCCTTCAGTGGTGAAATTCCATCCTTTCACCCCATGCATAGCAGTGGCTGATAAAGACAGTATCTGGTAAGAGACTAATGGGTGGTGCACATCCTAAGTGACCCTAGACGGTGCTTCTGTGCCCGTGGGTTGAGATGATTTTCAAAGGCTGTTGGAAGCTTGCAGTGCTGTAGATTTTGAGCCCACCCGTTCTGAGCTCTCCTGGGAGAGCGGTATAGAAAATGGAATAAATACATAAAAATTATGCCCCACATGACTGTGCTGGTAAAATATTTGTGCTTTCATGTGGGCTTGCAAAAGTTGCCACTTATCTCCATCTGTGCGCATTAAGGATCCTGCTAGAGCTGGACCTTTAATCTGACCCAGTACAGCAAGGCTTATGTTCTGTCATTTACCTACAGGAAAACAGCTTAAAATAGCCTCCCCGTATCTGAATTATGTAACATCTAGCAGACTGTAGGGGACAGTTTGTGAAGGAATTAGCTGCATACCTAACTAGTTTCTGCCTTCTCTGTGGCTAGCTGCCTAATTAGCTCAGGGTGAACGAGCACCTGGGAATCTCATTTTGAATTCTTTCTCCTGCATCTAATCAGTGTAAACCCCAGAAAGGTGATAGATCAAATCCCTTACTTGATCAGGTGAACTTTCCAAAAACCTGACTTTTCAGCTTGACTTTGCACCGGGAGTTAACCTTTGAAATGCAATTTTCCAGGTCTGCAAGCTATTCATGGTGTCCCACTACCCATGTACTAAAAAAACTAGCTGATTATTGCTTCATTTTTAATGCTAGATCTTTCCCTATCATAGGGAAACAGTCTCTTACAGAATAAATTTTGGTTAGTTTTAGAATGAATAAATGTTTTCCACTTTTGGTATTATGTAATCAGGTTTTTGTGAGTTAGTTTTGTGGTATGGGCATCTGCCATGCACCAAGCTTCAAAAGTTGCTTTTCCCCCCCTGTAATTAGAAATGGACCCTTTAATGGAGGTGGAAGCCTGCTCATTTCCATTAGCATCCCCCTATGTTGTCTTGGTTAAACAGTAATGTCTATGCTCAGTGATTTAGGTGTGAAACTGTGATCCTTGCCACAGGGGTTTGTTTTCTGCAGTACAAAATCCTGGAACAATCAATAGAAACATGACAGCACATAAAGGCCAAATAGCCCATCTGCAGCATCCATCATCTCCTCTCCCTATTGGCTAAGGCTCTTAACATTTGCATCTCCTCTTCCTATAGGCTAAGGCTCTTTACATCTGCATTCTGAGGTCATAGAGCATTAATGTTATAAGCTAAAGCTCTTTACACCTGGTAAAGAGCCTTAGCTAATAACATTAATGCTCTACGACCTCAGAATGCAGATGTAAAGAGCTTAGCCTATAGGGAGAGGAAGAGATAGTGGATGCTGCGGATGGGTCGTTTGGCCTTTATCTGCCATCATGTTTCTATAACCATAAAGCTCTATGACCTCACAATACAGTTGTAAAGAGCCTTAGCCTATAGGAAGAGGAGATGCAAATGTTAAGAGCCTTAGCCAATAGGGAGAGGAGGAGATAGTTGACAGATAAATACCAAATGGCCCATCCAGTCTGCCCATCTGCAGTATCCACTGTCTCCTCTCCCTAAGAGATCCCACATGCCTGTCCCACCCTTTCTTGCATTCAGACACAGAGTTTGTCTCTAGCACCTCTAACAAGCCTATTCCACACACACTTACCACCCTTTCTGTAAAAAAAGTATTTTCTTAGATTACTCTTGAACCTATCACCTTTTAACTTCATCCTATGCTTCCTTTCAAATGATAGACACTTGCCTCATGCGCATTTATGCAACGTAGGTATTTATACATCTTTATCACATGGGGGCAAATCAGGAATTAAAGGCAATTGGTAAATTACGTGATAACCGGAATAGAGCTAGCAAAATGAAACATATGTACTTGTACATTGACTGCTGTATAGTTCGTTCATGCACAGTGTAGCATTCGGCCTTTAATCGTGTGACAGCAACGAGGTCAGAAACATGGACACTTCATTGCAAGGCTGCATCATCAAAGAACAACAGGCAGTTAGTGCGCTTTCTTTGGGCAGAGGGAGAGAAACCTGTGGAAATTTACCGTCTGATATTGACTCAGTATGGACATAGCACCATGAATCAAGCAAAGGTTTGTGTGGGTAGAAAGGTTTAAAGCAGGAAGAACCGGTGTAACTGACGAAGGATGTTCTGGTCGCCCTTCAACATCACACACACAAGAGCACATTGGCAGGGCAGATGCCTTGATTAAAGAAGACTGACGGATTACGGTGTCTCAGTTGGCTGCAGATTTGGATATCAACTATGGATCTGCATTTGCCATAATTCATGATGACTTGGGATACAGGAAAGTCTGCATTATGGGTTCCCAAACAGCTGACTGATCTGCACAAACAACAGCGTGGAGGTTGCGACCCAGTTCCTGAGGTAGTATGAAGAAGATCCAAGTATGCTGTAGAAAATTGTCACCGGTGACGAGACATGAATCCATCACTGCCACCCGGCGAGCAAAAGACAAAGCATGATGAAGTAAAGGAAGTGGTGCTCACCTGGCGTCGGGAGCAGCTGAAAAACCTCTTCTCTGCAGGAATGCAGAAGCTAGTTGAATGATACAACAAATGCGGCATCACTTACAGGGACTATGTGGAAAGTGATATGTTCAGTTGCTCACAGTTACTTCTATTAAACCATTAAATGTATTTTGCCATTGCCTTTAGATTTATCCTATTTCCCCTCTCCTGCCTTTCCTCCAAAGTATACATATTAAGATCTTTAAGTCATACACCTTATGATGAAGACCACACACCATTTTAGTAGCCTTCCTCTGGACTGACGCCATCCTTTTTATATCTTTTTGAAGGTGCGGCCTCCAGAATTATATGCAATATTCTAAATGAGGTCTCGCCAGGGGCATCAATACCTCCTTTTTCCTACTGGACCCTAGCATCCTTCTAGCTTTCGCCATTGCCTTTTCGAAAGTGTTTGGCCACCTTAAGATCACTTACTATCACACCCAAGTCCCATTCCTCTTTTGTGCATAAAAGGTCTTCACCCCGTAATCTGTACCATTCCCTTGCGTTTTTGCAAACCAATTGCATGACCTTACATTTCTTAGCTTTAAATCTTAGCTGCCAAATTTCAGAGCATTCTTCTAGCTTCGCTAGGTCCTTCCTCATGTTATTCACATCTGGGGTGTCTACTCTATTGCAGATTTTGGTATCATCCGCAAAGAGGCAAATCTTCCCCGACAGCTCTTCAGCCTTTCAGTAATATCGTTTATAAAAATGTTAAAAAGAACAGAACCTTTCCTCAGAGTGATCTCCATTGATCACTACTCTGTCGCGTTCCACTCAACCAGTTCTTGACCCAGCCCGTCAACTTGGGACCCATCCCGAGGGCACTCAGTTTATTTATTAGACATCTGTGTGGAACACTGTCAAAGGCATGGCTAAAATCTAAATACACCACATTTAGCGCTCTCTATCAAATTCTCTGGTCACCCTGTCAAAGAAATTGTCTTAAGGAGAATAGAAAGAGGCAGTTGTACAAATTGTAAGAATCTGAAATTCTTTCTCACTTAGTGTTTGACTTATATCATAAAAGTTTCAGTACGCTTGATGACAACTTTCCAAGTTGGTAGTGACAACTTCCACATGCCAGGGATGGTTTGTGGTGGTCATAGAAACAAATTTTCCCTGAAGGATCAGTTCAGTAGTAGAAAAGCCCTGAGTTACAGTCAGCTCACCCAGTCTGCCAGGATATATCCTGGTTCTTGGCCATAAAATATGAGCACTTATCTAAGTTAAGTTCTTCCTTTCCTCATGATTCCCATATGCATCCCAGCACCTGGCCCCAGTCATGACTTATTCCCAGCTGTATTGGCCGTTGGTTTTGCTAGCCAGCACTGTCACTACTGACACTGACCCATTACCGTATTTTCACGCATATAACGCGCGCGTTATACGCGTTTTTACCTACCGCGCATACCCCTCGCGCGTTATATGCGTGAGCGCGGTATACAAAAGTTTTAAAACATAGTTCCCACCCCGCCCGATGCCCGATTCACCCCCCCAGCAGGACCGCTCGCACCCCCACCCCGAACGACCGCTCGCACGCGCTCCCACCCGCACCCGCATCCACGATCGGAGCAAGAGGGAGCCCAAGCCCTCTTGCCCGGCCGACTCCCCGACGTCCGATACATCCCCCCCCCCCCGGCAGGACCACTCGCACCCCCACCCCGAAGGACCGCCGACTTCCCGACAATATCGGGCCAGAAGGGAGCCCAAACCCTCCTGGCCACGGCGACCCCCTAACCCCACCCCGCACTACATTACGGGCAGGAGGGATCCCAGGCCCTCCTGCCCTCGACGCAAACCCCCCTCCCTCCAACGACCGCCCCCCCCCAAGAACCTCCGACCGCCCCCCCAGCCGACCCGCGACCCCCCTGGCGACCCCCACGACCCCCCCACCCCCCTTCCCCGTACCTTTGGTAGTTGGCCGGACAGACGGGAGCCAAACCCGCCTGTCCGGCAGGCAGCCAACGAAGGAATGAGGCCGGATTGGCCCATCCATCCTAAAGCTCCGCCTACTGGTGGGGCCTAAGGCGCGTGGGCCAATCAGAATAGGCCCTGGAGCCTTAGGTCCCACCTGGGGGCGCGGCCTGAGGCACATGGGCCCAACCCGACCATGTGCCTCAGGCCGCGCCCCCAGGTGGGACCTAAGGCTCCAGGGCCTATTCTGATTGGCCCACGCGCCTTAGGCCCCACCAGTAGGCGGAGCTTTAGGATGGATGGGCCAATCCGGCCTCATTCCTTCGTTGGCTGCCTGCCGGACAGGCGGGTTTGGCTCCCGTCTGTCCGGCCAACTACCAAAGGTACGGGGAAGGGGGGTGGGGGGGTCGTGGGGGTCGCCAGGGGGGTCGCGGGTCAGCTGGGGGGGCGGTCGCAGGTTCTTGGGGGGGGCGGTCGTTGGGGGGGAGGGGGGTTTGCGTCGAGGGCAGGAGGGCCTGGGATCCCTCCTGCCCGTAATGTAGTGCGGGGTGGGGTTAGGGGGTCGCCGTGGCCAGGAGGGTTTGGGCTCCCTTCTGGCCCAACTACCAAAGGTACAGGGAAGGGGGGTGGGGGGGTCGTGGGGGTCGCCAGGGGGGTCGCGGGTCGGCTGGGGGGGCGGTCGTTGGGGGGAGGGGGGTTTGCGTCGAGGGCAGGAGGGCCTGGGATCCCTCCTGCCCGTAATGTAGTGCGGGGTGGGGTTAGGGAGTCGCCGTGGCCAGGAGGATTTGGGCTCCCTCCTGGCCCGATATTGTTGGGGGAGTCGGCGGTCCTTCGGGGGGAGGGATGTATCGGACGTCGGGGGGGGCATCAGGCTTTCAGGATGGGGACAGACCTTCAAGGGGGGACAGTGCACGGAAGTCAGGGGGGGTGAACGGAGAGTCGGGACAGCGCACGGAAAGTCAGGGCGGGCGAAAGGAGCGTCGGGCAGCATGCGCGGTATACTTGTGAGCGCGGTATACCAAAGTTTTTGTACATATCATCGTGATTTCTGCGCGCTATACCCGTGTGCGCGTTTTATACGGGTGCGCGTTATTTGCGTGAAAATACGGTAGTGTCTTAAGAGCTGTAGCCTGCTTGAAGATACTGAGCCAAATATCCCATGGTTTGCAGTGTCACTGGATTCTTTATTCATCTGCTCCTTGATTTCTCCAGAGCTTGGTGTGCACTACCTGGCCACTGCCATCTGTGGAAACTGGCCCATTTGGTTTCTGGGTCACTGCCAAAATGTTGGCAGTAGCCATCTGGCTGTCAGAGTTCAGTTTCTGGGGAGGGGTGGTATTTGGGGGGTGTAGGGTTTAAAGAAGAAAACTGATCTTATTCTGTTTTCCCTTTCACAAGTTTTTGGGACTGGGAGAAGGGCGAGAAGCTGGATTATTTCCACAACGGGAACCCACGTTACACAAGGATCACTGCCGTGGAGTACCTGAATGGGCAGGATTGCTCTTTGCTCATGAGTGCCACAGGTGAGCTCACAAAAGGGATTTTCCAAGCTAATAACTAGGGCAACATGTTAGTACAGTTTTAAGTTTGTTTGGTCTCACAGTAAATAGTTTTGTTTTTTTCATTCTAGCGATTTGTGGAAATACTGCTGACAGGGTAGAAACGGAGCATTTGCTGCATGCCCTGTTCTTTTAACCTTTCTGTAAGCTGCTTGCTGCTGGGAGGAGAGGGGGTAGAGTCGAGTAACCTTTCATTTGACCTTCTCTGGTGGTTTTTATGCTGTAGCAGATGTCTGAACTTTTTTGCTTTACATTATTGGCAGGGTACTACTGAGGCTCTAGCTACGTTATCCAGGTGCTTTGTGGATCATTTTGAAATACTGCCCATGAAGTCATCTTGATCACTCAGACTATAACAGTAATGTGGAAAAAGGGGATAGCTCAGTTTACCAGGAATATATTTTAAAAGAGGAAATTGTTGTGTAAGGGGATCGGGTGATCAGGAGACAGAAGAATGCTTAGGTGGTACTTTAGAAGAAACGAGGCATCTAGAACCTTCTGCAGCCTAATCTTGAGTTATACTGTCATGATGCGCTGGCCTTGTAGCTGTCAAGTGCCTGCTTTTCCATTCACTGGCTTCAGCAAAGTGCTAAGTAGAAACCCTTTTCTGCTCCCTCCCTCGTCTAAGAAACCCATTCTTAGTGTGTTGTTTCAAGTGCTTTCAATGACCGTTGCAGCCTATTATGGAAGTGCTGGACAAACTGTGTGTAATTAAGAAATCTGGGGGTAGGTGTGAAAGGACAAGAGCATGCTTTCTTCTAAGTGGATTGATTTTCTTCTTTTTCTCTTTATTATTAAAGAAAAGGTTCATTTAGAAAGAGAGTAGCATCTGCAAAGGCTTTGGTGGTCTGAACACAGCCCCCTGTGTACAATTTGGGAAGTTTTGCATGAGGAGTGATTACCAGAGCTCCCTAATAGCGGTTTTTAGGACAGACTGGTCCGCTGAATACTCTGAGATGCTCCTGATGCTCATACGAACTCTGAGTGTCGGGAGCAGTGCAGAGCATTCAGCACGCCAGCCTGCGCTAAAAATCGCTATTGCAGTTTTGTAAAAGAGGGGTGGGGGGTAGCCAAGTGCTGTCTCCCCGTTTGGATGGGAACATGAACTAAAGTAGCTAGTTTCATAGTGCTGTCACCCATGAGTAGCACCAAATTCTATGTGGTTTTGATTAATTACTCTAAGGCCCTGATTCTGCAAAGTGCGTCCCGATTGTAGGCAGCTGTAGGCGTCCTACACCTGTCTAATCAGCCAATCGGGAGGCACATTTTCCAAAAAAATGCTCCCGAGGCAGGCCGCCTATATTGAAGGCGAACCTAGGCGGCCCTACACGTCTTCCTAGCAGAGCGGGAGATGCTTACAATGTAGGCTAGCAAAATGCTGGCCTACATGGTAAGTAGATGCAGCCGCTGTACTTAATCACGGCAAGGGATCTCCCTGCCGCGATTAGTATAGCGGCCTCCCCTTCCCCCCCCAAAGATCGCCGGCAGGAGGGTGCCCAACCCCTCCTGCCGGACCCCACCCGGAACCCCCCCTCGGGCTTACCAGCAAGTTGGCCAGAAAGGTCCTCGCACCGTCCGGCCAGCAGGCCCACCTCCGTCCAAATGAGGCGGGCCCACCCCTCCCCTGCCCAACCCACAAGATCCTAGGGCCTGATTGGCCCAAGCACCTAAGGCCCCTCCTATAGTGGTGGTTTGTTTGTTTTTTTAAATTAAAATAAGGTCTAAAACAAAAAAAGACCCCAAATTAGGGGAAAAGTCTAAACAAATTCAAAATTGAACCAAAATTGATGTATGTATTTTTAACCTGATAACCTCCTTAATACACAGGTTTGAATGAGGCCTGTAATTTTTTAGAGGTGGAAGGGAGATGCAAGCAGAAGCAATTAAATGATTGTAAATAGCACATGCTTTTGCGGTCTTTGTTTCTTAATCCTTTTTTTTCTCTCTGAAGATGATGGCGCTATAAGAGTGTGGAAGAACTTTGCAGATCTGGAAAAAAACCCGGAGATGGTGACTGCATGGCAGGGCCTGTCTGACATGCTGCCGACCACACGAGGTAAGTTGTGCTGGAGGGAGAACCCAGGACTTGGGCTGAGACAGTGGCTTCTGCTGCTCACTTCCTCCTTTAGCAGGAAAAATCGCACACTATGGAAGTAGCGGCTCATTTCTGAACACGAGTGTGGGAATTAGTGGAGAGTGCACCCACAGCATTTCCTCCTTCCCTCTCCTTTGCCACTGCTTTGATTCATGCCCAGACTGGGATGGGGAAATTGAGCGCCAAATGTGGGAATACTGGAGCAGAATGAATAACCTAGGGCTATTCCTCTAGAGCTAGATGTTATTGAATAACATACTCCACCCCACACAATCTGGCTTCAGATCCAATTTCAGCACAGAAACTCTCCTAGCCTCCCTTATGGACACAATCAGACAACACCTCAGCACAGGGAAAAAAATGCTACTTATACAATTAGACCTAACCGCAGCCTTTGACCCAGTTGATCACAATATCCTTCTGCAAATCTTGGATGCAATAGGTATCTCTGATAAAGTATACGCTTGGTTTGAAGGCTTCCTAAAATCCAGAACCTACAGCGTAAAATCAAACAACGTAAAATCAGAACCTTGGGCAAACCCCTGCGGAGTACCACAGGGTTCCCCACTATCACCCACCCTCTTCAACCTATACACTGCCTCTCTCGGAACACATCTGAACAATCTAGGTATAACCACCTACAGCTACGCGGACGACATTACCATCCTCACACCTTACGATCAGACTAAACCCACCATGCCAAACATCCTACACAGAATACTTAATACAGTTATGATCTGGATGAAAGATCACAAACTTAAACTCAACCCAGACAAAACCAAATTCATCCTATTCGAAAATGACAAAATCCAAACCTCAAAAAATTTAGAAATCAACTATATCAACTACCCCATCCAAACCACCATAAAACTACTAGGAATGACCTTAGACAGAAGCTGTACCATGCAACCACAAATAAATAATACAATCCAGAAATCCTTCACAATCATGAGAAATTTGAGACAAGTCCGGAAATTTTTTGAAAGAAATCAATTCCAGCTTATAGTACAATCTTTAATCCTAGGACTGCTAGACTATTGCAACATCCTTTTCCTCCCATGCCCTGCTACTATGATCAAACAACTTCAAACAATCCAAAACACAGCCTTGAGACTCATCTTCTCATTAAGAAAATTTGACCACATCACAGAAGCTTACATCAACTCACATTGGCTACCAATCCAAGGAAGAATACAATTCAAATTCTACTGCATGCTATTTAAATCCCTAAACGGAGACAGTCCTTCCTACCTGAATAACCGCCTCAACCAAGCATCCACACTCAGACACAGAAAAGTGCACTCCCCATTCATACCCCCCCCGATCAATGAAGTAAGAAGATCAAAACTTCACGATGGCCTCCTAGCCACTCAAGCCGCAAAAATGGATACCCGAATTTCCAAACTACTGATGACCACATCAGACTACAAGACATTCAGAAAAGAAATAAAAACAATACTTTTTAAGAAACTCCTAAATCAGCCCTAACTTCACCTAATTTTACCTCCATGTACACAATTTACTATAAACTGTAATTATCCTTACCTCGAAATTACCTAACTACCACTCTAATGTATCTTCGATTCCTACATTGTAACCCCGTTTTATAAATCTTTTTGTAAGCCGCCTTGAACCGCAAGGTAATGGCGGAATAGAAATCCCTAATGTAATGTAATGTAATGTAATATATGTAGACACCATGGGCTGCTATTAACGTTGAAATTATTTGGGGTAAATGAAACAGGTGAATTGTGGAACTGTCTTTAAAAGGTTATTTTAAATTGGCTATGATAGAATCAAACAGAATTAAAGTTTTTATAAGCTGAAATTCTCAGAAAAGAATAAATAGCCCAGAGTTAGGGAGGGAAAAACATGCTGACATGCAAAGTTAAAACAAAGGAAAAGCTTATGTTAAGAACTGACAGGGATTAATTTGCGTTTGCTATATGGAGTGATTGTGATAGTAAGATCTCATTGTAGGGTAGCAGAAAAACAGGAAGCAGGCTTTTCAGAGAGAACAAAAAAAAAAAGGATGCAGAGGAAGGTTATGCAAAAGCTATAAGGGAAAAAAGTCAAGTGCATAAGGAGAAAGTAAAATACTGCCACCTGCTGGTTTTAAAAATTGGGCTTAACATTGGCAAATTTAGGATTGAAATGTAAAGTGACGTGATGTATTGCTGGAAAGAAGTCATGTGATCAACTCTGCCATTGTATTCTAAAATATGGTAATTATTACAATGATGTCAGGTTAGGTAAAAAGAAGTCTCTGGTTTTAATCCTTCTTTGGAGAGCAGAAAATGTGATAGTGACATGAAAGGCATTAATAAACATGAATTTGATTATTACACAGTTTTCATGTCTGTTGATTTGAATTCGCAGAACGGACTCCCTTGCCCAGTCATATTGGGAGAGGACGCCCATTCTGGTAATCCTTTTGGCCCCACTGTTCAATTCTCCCAGCTTAAAACCTGCATCTGATTAGGCAGAGAGAAAAGTGGCATTTCACACTCAGTAAAGGGGTAGCTAGAACTCTCATTGTGTGGCTTTGTTGTATTAGCATTATGTTGTAAACTGCCGTGAATAAACAGTAGTGTGAGTGTGTATGGTTTTAAATAAAGAGAAAGCTGAAGTGGAGGTGCTGTGGCTTCCACATGTGGGGCCACAGCCCACGGATGTCTGCTTCCTCCTGTTCATGAGAGAAGAGGGTAAGGACTGAGCAGGAGGCAGCAGAGTAAGGAGCTGGGGCAGATGAGTGGCGCAGCCAAGGTGAGATGACAGCGGGGCCAGATTATACATGGTGCAGAAACAGAGGCACTTTGGACTGCCGAGAGCCATTGAGGAGCAAGGGGAGGTCTCTGAACACTCTGTGTATGTGTGTGCAGGTCTCTCTCCATTTACACCAGTGTGTGTCAGTCCCCATCTCTCTGTTTTAAACTGCAGGGATTTCAGAGCTTCCGATCTCGCTGTGTCCCTATCACGTAGCATTTTTCTTCTGAGCGGTGTCTCAAGTCATTCCCGCAGTATCCCTTATCCAGCCTAGTTTCCAAGAGCTCTGCACTGAATATGCATGAGACTTTATTTGCATGTGCCTGTGGCTAATATTCCTCTGTGGATCTCCTGAAAACTAGACTGGATGGGGGTGGGCAGTTGCAGGAATGGCTTGAGAAACTCTGCAGTAGGGCACTCCAGCGTTGTTCACTGCATTCTTGCTAAATCTTGGAATGCCCACCTCTTCCAGCCTCATCAGCTGTTCACCCCCACTCTTCCTTCAACCACATAGCAAGGTTTAGCCCTAAATACTACTGTCTGATGTTTGGCCTGCTTTTGATGGTGATCTGTTTTAATTGTTTCCTTTTTCTTCCTGCTTGTCGTTTTGCTGCATGGCTTTGCATGGTCGTCCTCCATGTAGAGCCTTGTAATCTGTTCTAGACTGGTGACTCTAACATAGAAAAACCAGATTTAGTGCAGGATGTTCTTTGTTCAAGTCATTATGGTGCTGGACATCAGCAGTTGTAAAACTGCCTGAAGGGGATCTGCTCAGACTCTGTTATTCCTTTCATGTTCTGTGTACACTTAGGAAACAGGACTGTCCCGAATGTCCAGGGCCCAATTTTCTATAACTGAGAATTGGGTATATTTATCCGATTCTCATAAAAATCACATGTGCTCTGATGAACACTGAGAGGTGCAGTGCAATAAAGATGGTTTCTTCTTATAGTTTTCATTCTCTTGTCCTTGACATTACTCCTCAGCTAGATAATTCATAGGTATATTGTCAGCCCCTTCCTTGAGCTAATGTAGTCATGCAGATAGGTCAAGTGAACAAATACAGTTCATTTGCAACCAGCCACTAAGTAGCTTAATGGTCCATGCATTGGCCTGACATCTGAAGGCTTAAATTTAAGCTCATTTCTGCCACTGACCCTTGTGACCGAGGTAAGTCGACCTTTGCCTCGGGGATCAATTTGAAAGTGGCGTTTGATGTTATCGAGTTCTCCCAAATAGTCAATGAAGTTATTAAGTGATTTGCTTATTTACATTGCTGCAGCTGTGCATCAGAATAATACAAAGCCATGACAAATTTTATGTTCACGTGGTAAAACTTAAACCCTCTACATCTGACGTTTGGGAGGCGTGGGACGTGCGAGGCTAGTCCTGGTTCCCTTCTGCAGTTGTGGAGTGAGTTAATAGAAGCAGCTGAGCTTGGCCTGAATAACTTCAGCACAATTGAGGCATGCATCTGATGTGTCAATTCCTCGTTGTCACTTTACGATTTCATCTGTAATATGATAAACCACCCATCACATTCATATAAAAAATAAGACACATTAAGTGGAAGAAGCACAAGGAAAACCCAGAGTACTATATTTCATTAATATACAAAAGATCTAACATTGGATGTTAGATCTGTATCTGACTAATGAAGTGATTTGATTGGATGCCTAATGTGTGATTATTTACATATGTTCACGTATTTATTTCATGGCATGATCATTTAAGATGTCAAACATTTGCCGGACTTGCAGTGTTCAGGAGTTGCATTAATGAGGACCTGTAAAGAAGGCCATGAAATCTAGAACCCTCATCAGATAGGTCTAGTTGTCCTGTTTTAATCTGTAGGTTAATGGGGAGAAGCTTCCTGGATTCCTGTTTACTGTCCCAGTTAGATGAAGTGGTTGACATAGGATTGGCTTAGCAGGGAGTCTTGGTTTCAAGATACAACAACCTTCATCGATGATGCTGATTTGGGAAGCCCCATTTCAGAAGTAATAAAATAGTTCTGCATCAGAAGGGTAAAATATGAGTTGTTAAAGGCATGCTAGTGACTTAATGTACTGAGAGGAGCTGTAGTCACAAAGAATTCCTGGCAAGCTAAAGAAAGTCAATATAAACAGCTGGGGAATAAGGTCAAAAATGTGTTCCTGAAGGTCCAAATGATGAATACAACAGGTAAAGGAACCAAAACTTATGCTTCAGATACCTTATTAACCTTGAATGGTGCTCAGAAACCAAGATGGCATGTAAAGAACTCAAAACTGGGGATAAACCCCTAAAGAGATTCTTGTGATATCTATCATTGCACCAGTGTATGGTATAAAGGTACTGTAAAATCTTTGTAAACTATGTTCGTAGCTGGTAATGTATCCAAAAATTGAATTGTCCAAAACGGCTTTAAAGAGAATAGCTAAACAGCTTAATGAATAAACTTAGCTTAAATGTTCAACCCGCGATGGTTCAGCTGGGTTCTGACGCGTTTCGCCCCTATGGCTTCATCAGAGAACCCGCCTAGCTAAAGATGAACACGAATTCAAAATCAGTCCTGAAAAGATGAAACAAAAAAACAAGATGCATGACTGTGTTTGATACTGAAAAACAACTTATAAATATAGGTAAACAGCAAAGTTAACGACGCTACCGGTGGAATACCTGTGCTGAAACAATGATTTTCAATTTCCTGTGACGTAAGCGCTCAGCTCAGGAGGCTCAATCCATACCTCAGGGAGCCTTATTGGTTACTTTAGACATTCAAGCCTTATACACTAATATTCCTCAATCCAGCGCGATTGAGACCGTGAGGAAATACCTTGAATCTTTACAGTTATCTGTAGCTAGAGTAGACTTTTTAGTCACCTTAGCCAGCATAGCTTTGCAGCACAATTATTTTATGTTTGATTCTGAATTTTTTTTGCAAATAAAAGGAACTGCAATGGGGGCAACCATGGCCCCATCTTTAGCATGCCTTTACGTCACTGACTTCGAGGAAACACATGTTTATTCTTCCACATATGTTTCTGATATTTACACATGGAAGCGTTACATCGATGATGTATTTTTGATATGGATTAATACTCTTGAAGCTTTTCATCAGTTTCTACAGTGGCTTAATACATGCAATCCACACTTACAATTTACCTCTAGCACTTCTTACACCCAGATTGCTTTTTTAGACATCAACATCACTCTTAACCAAGGGGTCTTTCACACTTCTATACACCGTAAGAACACTGATAGGAATGCTTTGTTACACTATGACAGTTATCATCCACGTCACTTGAGAGACAATCTACCAGTGGGTCAGTTTTTGAGACTCAGGCGTTTGTGCAGTACCACGGAAGAATATAAACGCCGTTCAGAAGATATGTGGCAGCGGTTCAAAGATCGAGGGTATCCTCATGGTACCATCAGAAAAGCCTATAAACGGGCTTTATATGCTCATCGCTCTTATTTGTTAAATCAGACTTCTGACCAACCTGAATCCCGAATGGTATGCACGTTGCCTTACTCTTACCAAGCATTCAACATCAAAAAAATTATTAGTACCCATTGGCATATTTTGCAGACACACACATGCCTTGAACAGCCTCCTCTATTTGCATACTCCAGAGGCAGAAATTTGAGGGACCATATATCTACCTCTTATTTTTTCAGCAAATCAGACAATACTGAGACATCCCTCACGGGTCATTTCAAATGTGGACAGTGTACGGTGTGTGCGCACGCTTTTGAAACCACCAGCATTCAACATCCCCGGTTATTAAGGAAGAAACATATTTTACAACAGCGCACAGATTGCAATACTCAGGGTGTTGTATATTTGATTTTTTGTCCATGCAATATGTTATATGTAGGACACACCACTAGAAGCATCAAGACCCGTATCATTGAACACCTCAGTAAAATCAGAAGAGGAGATATTAATGCCCCGTTGGTTCAGCATTGGCAATCTTCTTCTCATCAATTACAGGATTTAAAATTCGTAATTTTGAAGGTGGCACATAGCAATAGAGGGGGTAATTCACAGGCTTGGCTTTGGAAACAAGAACAGAGTTTCATTTTTCACTGGCAGACAGTGGCTCCTTCTGGCCTCAATAAGGAAGTGGAGTGGTGGGCGTTCCTCCACTAGGTGATTGACATTTCTCCCTGCATAAAAACCGAGCGCTCAGCTGAGCGCTTACGTCACAGGAAATTGAAAATCATTGTTTCAGCACAGGTATTCCACCGGTAGCGTCGTTAACTTTGCTGTTTACCTATATTTATAAGTTGTTTTTCAGTATCAAACACAGTCATGCATCTTGTTTTTTTGTTTCATCTTTTCAGGACTGATTTTGAATTCGTGTTCATCTTTAGCTAGGCGGGTTCTCTGATGAAGCCATAGGGGCGAAACGCGTTAGAACCCAGCTGAACCATCGCGGGTTGAACATTTAAGCTAAGTTTATTCATTAAGCTGTTTAGCTATTCTCTTTAAAGCCGTTTTGGACAATTCAATTTTTGGATACATTACCAGCTACGAACATAGTTTACAAAGATTTTACAGTACCTTTATACCATACACTGGTGCAATGATAGATATCACAAGAATCTCTTTAGGGGTTTATCCCCAGTTTTGAGTTCTTTACATGCCATCTTGGTTTCTGAGCACCATTCAAGGTTAATAAGGTATCTGAAGCATAAGTTTTGGTTCCTTTACCTGTTGTATTCTTCAAGCTAAAGAAAGTGACAGAATCAAAGCTTTTGCTTGGAGGTTGGTGGGGGGGTGATTTTTCACTTGGGTTTTGGTCTTTTTTTTCTTTGTTTGTGCTCTTAATTCATGGTTGTAATTTGTTTTGCTTTGGCTGACCAATATACCCTTCGCATCAATCCCTTAATCCCTGTCTTCTCACAGGTCTGGCAAGAAGGGTTTCAATCTATCTTGACAGGAGTAAACAGGGAGGTGAGTGTCTACTTTACCCTTACCTCACATCTGAGCCGTACCTGTCAACGATTCAGTGACCAAAGTGGGTTGATAGCTGTTCTCCCCAATCCCAGTCTGCATCTCCACTCTCTCTTCCCTCCATTCTCGTGATTGCCAGTAACTCTTCCTGATAAAACGCCCTCTTTTCACCTGGAGCCAGATTGAGTTACTTGCCTGGGTTTGACTAGCGAGCAACTTTCCTGGCTTTAGGAGCGGGTCAGTTGAAAGAATCTGATGTGATGAACTGAGACGGTTGACAGGTAGACTCTGTGTTTGTTGGGTGGAGTCTCTTGCTGGCTCACGGAGGTTGTGGGAATATTGGCTTCCCATCCTTTCTCTCCCTGCAAGGACATCTTTGCTTAAAGAACCCAGCGCAACAAATGGGGTGGGAGGTGGAGGGGATAATTTAATTGCTTTGTATTTCATCCCAATGAGATGATAAACAATAGTGAATGAAAACAGTGAGCCTTTTTCATGTGTTTTCTACATGTATTTAATTGCCTTTTTCACATAGGTACAAATCAGATTCTTTAGCACTCTCCAGACCAGTAGAGGTTAATCTTTACAAATGGGTATATATCCAATCATGACCAGCAGGTGGAGACTGAAAACAAAACTGTGGGACAGTATATACTATACTCCCTTCTCTATTTACCTCAGTCTTCTTTCAATCTCCAGCAGGTGTTGATGTGATCTGTACCCATCTCCCTTGGTAGGGCTGTTGGAATTTGTTTAGGGGGTTTATAATCCCTGTTTTTGGCCGGACGGAGCTTGGACGAGCCCTGTTTGGGGGTCCATCCGACCTCGGGGGTGTCAAACCCGGCGGGTCTCGGGCGGGGTCCTCCCCCCACTTCCTCCACCTCCCCACATTTTTTTAGAGGAGCCTCAGCAGTAAGCCTTGCCCCCTAAATCAAGCAAGGCATATTGCTTCGAGAGCCTGTGGAGTCTGTTCTGTAAAAAAAAAAAAAAAAAAAATCCTGAGGTAGTGCCGGTCTGCAGGGTTGTTTCCCTTTAAGAAAACTGTATTTTACTGTATTTTTTCAACTAACCGGCACTTTTTTATAGCTAGGTCGCGTATGGAGCAATGAGCACTTCTAAGGGGAAAAAGTGCTCATTGTGCTTCAGACGCGAGGCACTCGCGGCCGGCCTGTGCAAGCGGTGTTCAGGCCGGTGCGGTGGAGGAGCTCCGTCGGCAGCGGCTGCAGGCGCCCAGAGCTCCCCGCCGATGGTGCCTCGCGAGTCGGCAGGGAACGGTGGGGAAGCCCGGTCTTCTCCGTCCGCCCACGGAGGGATTCCCCGAGCCGCCGACGGTCGGGTTTTGGAGGATTCCCTCTCAGCTGATTTTTTGACAGCTGATGCCGGCTTGCCTGCTTTAGCGGCTGAGACTGTTCAGGTCTCTCAGCCGCTACAGGCTATGGAGGGAGCTTTTTTGGCGGGAAAGTCGCCATCTTCTCTGTCTGGCCCCTCCATTTTGTCTTCCACCTCAGGTGACCTTCCCCCTGTTTTGTCTATGCAGGGGCAGGTTTCTGCTGGGTCCCCTGCTGTGGCAGGGAGTCCCTTGGGACCCTCGGGGGGGGGTTTCCCCTGATTTCTTTTTTCTTTGTGCAAAGCCTATTTTCAGGCGGCTGGGGGTCCCGGATGCGCCCAGGGGGTTTCGGGGAGTGGGGTTTCCTCTGCGCTCCCTGCGGCTTTGCCTCTCTCGTCTGTGGTGGCGTCCCCTCCTCCTCCTCCCTCGTCCAAGCGTCCGCGGGTGTCTTGGGACGAGGATTTATGGTCTGAGGAGCGTGTCGGTCTGGATGAGGACCTGGACCATTTTGAGGATTTCCAGGACCCTCTCGAGGGGACGGCCGCTGGCGGCGGGTTGTCGGGTTTCCCGTCCTCTGGCGAAGAGGCGTCTGTGGTGCGCCTTTTTCAGAGAGATGAGCTACCGGACCTGATTCAACAGGTTTCTTCGGTGTTGCGTTTTGAGGATGCGCCGCCGGAGACTCCGCGTGTGGGGGACCCTCTGCTTCGGGGGATCCGTACCGTTTCTCGCTCTTTTCCCATGCATCAGGATATTCGGGATATTGTACTGGAACAGTGGAAAACACCGGAGGCGCCGTTTCGTTTGGCGCGCGTCATGGCTCGTTTGTATCCCATCCCAGAGGGGGATCGGGCTATTTTAACGTCGCCAGTCGTAGACGCGGTGGTCTCGGCGATTTCTAAGCGGCATACCGTGCCTGTTGAGGGCGGTTCTGCCTTGCAGGACTCTGAGGAGCGCAAGTTGGAGAACATTCTTACGCAAAATTTTCAGGTCTCTGCCTTTGGGGTCCAGGCGGATATTTGTGGGGGGCTGGTGGCTCGCGCTGTGTTTCGGTGGGCTGAGCGTGTCCTGGATCGGGAGTCTGATGACTGGTCTTTGGTGGATCAGGAGGTGGCGAAGATTGAGATGGCTGCCTCGTTCCTCTCAGATGCTCTTTATGACTTGGTGCGGATCTCGGCTAAGTCTATGGCCTTTGGCGTGGCCGCTCGGCGTATTTTGTGGCTGCGCGCTTGGTCGGCGGATGCTGCGTCCAAAGCTAAGCTTACTAAATTTCCCTTCCGGGGGTCTTTTTTGTTTGGGGAGGAATTAAATAAGTTGCTTCAGACTCTGACGGACTCAAAGGTGCCCCGTCTGCCTGAGGACTGTGCCCGCCCTGCGTCTCGGGGTGGCACTGCCCGGGGGCGTTTGCGGGAGTTCCGCAAGTATCGCCCTGGGCGTGGGGCTGCTTCTTTCCCGGCTCCAGGTTTTTCCCGGGGTCGGTTCTTCCAGCGCATGCAGCCTTTTCGGGGGGCCCGTCGAGGGGCAGGGAATCCCTCAGCCGGTTCCCCCGCTTCCCGTTCTGCACAATGACTCCTTGCCGGCGCCCCCTTTGGTTCCGGTGGGGGCCCGGCTACGCGAATTTTTTCCCAAATGGGCCGAGATCACGTCCGATCAGTGGGTCCTGGAGGTGGTGCGGGACGGTTATGCCCTGGAGTTCGCCCGCTCTCTGCCGGACCTTTTTCTAGCCTCTCCATGTCAGACTCCTTGGAAGACGCAGGCTTTTCGCCAGACCCTTCAGCGCTTGCTAGATCTCAAGGCAGTTGTTCCAGTGCCCCCTCCGGAGTGGGGCACCGGCAGGTACTCCATTTACTTTGTGGTGCCCAAGAAGGAGGGGACCTTTCGGTCCATCCTGGATTTGAAGGGGGTCAACAGGGCTCTCAAGATTCCCTCTTTTCGCATGGAAACTCTGCGGTCGGTCATTCTGGCGGTTCAGCCGGGGGAGTTTCTCACTTCTCTCGATCTGACGGAGGCCTACTTGCATGTTCCCATTCGGGCCTCTCATCAGCGCTTCCTTTGCTTTGCGATCTTGGGTCGGCACTAACAGTTCTGTGCGCTTCCCTTTGGTCTGGCCACGGCTCCCCGGACGTTCACCAAGGTGATGGTGGTCGTCGCGGCGGCCTTGCGGTCGGAGGGCATTCTGATGCACCCCTACCTGGACGACTGGTTGATTCGGGCAAAGTCGTTGCAGGAGAGCTCCCGGGTTACGGCTCGGGTGGTGGAGTTTCTCCGGTCGCTGGGCTGGGTGGTCAACCTTTCCAAGAGTCGGTTGGTCCCGGCTCAGCATCTGGAGTACCTTGGGGTTCTGTTCGACACCTCCTTGGGGAAGATCTTCCTTCCGGAGGCCCGGGTAAGCAAATTGCAATCTCAGATTCGCCTTCTTTTGGCGTCCCGGTGTCCTCAGGCGCAAGATTTCCTCCAAGTCTTGGGGTCGATGGCGGCATCCCTGGACGTGGTGAGGTGGGCGCGGGCCCACATGCGTCCTCTTCAGTATGCTCTGCTCCGGAGGTGGTCACCCCAGAGGCACGGTTTGGATGTTCCTGTCCCCCTGCGAGGCGTGGCGCGCTGCAGTCTGCGTTGGTGGCTCCGGACCCCTCACCTGGTTCAGGAGGTGGGTCTGGATCTCCCGCAGTGAACGGTGCTCCTTACGGATGCGAGTCTCCTCGGTTGGAGGGCTCAGTGTTTGGGTCACTCAGCTCAGGGCACCTGGTCCACGGAGGAGGCCTCCTGGTCGATTAACGTGTTGGAGACCAGAGCGGTCCGTCTGGCGCTGTTAGCTATCCGCTCCCTTTTGTTGGGCAAGTCGGTCAGAGTCCTGTCGGACAATGCCACGGCGGTGGCTTATGTCAATCGTCAGGGGGGCACCAAGAGCACTCAGGTGGCGCAGGAGGCAGCTCGGCTCATGCTTTGGGCGGAGTCCCATCTTCTGGACCTCTCGGCCTCTCACATAGCCGGGGTAGAAAATGTTCAGGCGGACTTCCTCAGTCGTCACTTCTTGGATCCAGGAGAGTGGTGTCTCGGATCGTGGCGTTTCAGTTGATAGTGCAGGCTTGGGGGCAGCCCCTGATGGACCTGATGGCCACGAGTGGCAACGCCAAAGTGCCCCGCTTCTTCAGTCGTCGCAGGGACAGTCTGGCCGAGGGTCTGGATGCTCTGGTCCAACCGTGGCCAACGGAGGGGCTGTTGTATGTGTTCCCTCCTTGGCCTTTAGTGGGCAGAGTACTTCTTCGCATTGTTCACCATCCGGGTCTGGTGGTTCTGGTGGCTCCGGATTGGCCTCGACGTCCGTGGTACGCGGATCTGGTGAGGCATCTGGTGGCGGATCCTCTTCCTCTGCCTCTCTTGGACGATCTTCTGACGCAGGGTCCCATTCCCATGTTCGACCCGTCTCCCTTCTGTCTTACGGCTTGGCTCTTGAAAGGGGTCGCCTTAGTAAGAAGGGATATTCAGATAAGGTGATCTCTACGCTCTTGGGGTCCCTCTTGGAGGCTTTCTACCTCTCGGGCTTATGTGCGGGTTTGGTGTCTCTTTGAGGGGTGGTGCCGGGCGCGGGGAGTGGTCTCTTTTCGTGCTACCCTGCCTACCATTCTAGAGTTCTTGCAGGATGGCCTGGATAGAGGCCTGGCTTGGTCTTCTCTCCGGGTTCAACTTGCGGCCCTGTCGGCTTTTCGAGGGTTGGTGACAGGTCAGCGTTTGTCGGCCATTCCTGATGTGATTCGCTTTTTGCGGGCGGCCAAGTTGCTCAGGCCTCCCATACGGCCCTCTGTTCCATCTTGGGATCTCAATCTGGTTCTCTCTGTTTTGGTGCGCCCGCCTTTTGAGCCGTTGGATGGCTGCTCTTTGAAGGACCTTACTCTGAAGGCGGTCTTTTTGGTGGCCATTACTTCCGCTAGGCGTGTTTCTGAGCTACAGGCTTTCTCTTGTAGGGCTCCCTTCTTGGAGTTTTCTAGGGAGCGGGTTGTTTTGCGGCCTGTTCCTTCTTTTCTGCCGAAAGTAGTTTCTCCCTTTCATGTCAATCAATCGGTGGTCCTCCCAGTCTTGGGTAGTCGGGAGGGCTCTTCTGAGCAACGGCAGCTGCGCAAGTTGGATGTCGGTCGGGTCCTTCGCTCTTATGTGCAGCGGACCCAGGAAGTCCGGAAATCCGATCATCTCTTTGTCCTTCTGGCGGGTCCTCGTCGGGGGGCTGGCGCTTCTAAGGCTACTATTGCGCGCTGGATCAAGGAGACGATTGCTTCCGCTTATGTTCTGAGACAGAAGCCTGTTCCGGAGTTTCTTAAGGCTCATTCCACCCGGGGTCAGGCAGCTTCTTGGGCTGAGTCGTCGCTCGTGCCGCCAGTGGATATTTGTAGGGCTGCGGTTTGGTCTTCCTTGCATTCCTTTGTTAGACATCATCAGGTAGATGTTCAGGCGCGTCGGGACGCGGTGTTCAGTGAGTGTGTTCTGGTATCGGCCCTGCGGGGGTCCCGCCCGTGAGAGGGACTGTTTTGGTACGTCCCATTTGTAAAGATTAACCTCTACTGGTCTGGAGAGTGCTAAAGAAGGAGAAATTAGGGTCTTACCTGCTAATTTACTTTCTTTTAGCTTCTCCAGACCAGTAGAGGTCCCCACCCTGTCTGTTGTTGTTGTTGTTGGGGCTGTTTCGCGGGCAGTTTTTGTTTTTTGCTGCGGGTTCTAGTATTTTTCTAGGGCCGGGGAGAATTAAAGAACAGTGGCTGTGGCTCGGCTGGCTTAGCTGGCGAGCTGTGGGGACATTTTCCTTCGGGTATTTCTCCTCTGCATTTTCCAACAGCATTTGGGTATGTTAGTTGTTACTCCTGTTCGGAGTATTGTTTTCTTTCTGTTTTTCCAGTTCTTGGTTCTGCTTGGCTATTCGGCAGACTGAGATAAATAGAGAAGGGAGTATAGTATATACTGTCCCACAGTTTTGTTTTCAGTCTCCACCTGCTGGTCATGATTGGATATATACCCATTTGTAAAGATTAACCTCTACTGGTCTGGAGAAGCTAAAAGAAAGTAAATTAGCAGGTAAGAACCTAATTTCTCCTTTCTTAAGATGCTACAGAATAAGCAGATAATGCGTTCTAGATTGGTGTGGAATATAGGATATAGGAGGGAAGCCCAGATGGAGGCTGTGACCCTTACACACAAGAAATAGTGGGAGTGGACAATGAACACTGTCCTTTTATTGGAATAAACAAGACTCTTCCATCAGTGATCATAAGAACATAAGCAGTGCCTCTGCTGGGTTAGACCAGAGATCCATCATGCCCAGCAGTCCGCTCACGCGGCGGCCCATCAGGTCTAGGACCTGTATAGTAATCCTCTATCTATACCCTTCTATCCCTTTTTCCTTCAGGAAATTATCTAATCCCTTCTTGAACCCCAATACCGTACTCTGTCCTATCATACCTTCTGGAAGTGCATTCCAGGTGTCCCACCATCCTCTGGGTGCAGAACTTCCTATGTGGAGTGTTCATTGTCCGTTCCCACTTTTTCTTGTGGGTTTTTGTCCTGTTGGACTTTTGTTGTTTGTTTTGACATTCAGAACCTTGCCATTTGCGCTCATCTCTCATCAGGAACCCTCTGTTGAGCATAATCATGCTAGGGCTGCCTCCAGCTTTCTGCTCCTCAGTGTGGGATTTCCTTCGGTAGCTCCAGATGCAGAATAGGCCTCGGTTTAACCCACTGTTTTCTACATGTGTTGTTGAAAACAGTGGAAAATTGGTGCAGCAGCTGGTTGAAAGAAGATTAAAAAAGGCCCTTTGGATTTTATTTTTAGCATTTTCCAGGATATAAATTGCAACCTTCATATCGGACAATTGCAGAAAGCAATTCCACCCAGGCAAAGTAGGGAGGGAGGGGCCCCAGCAGCAGAAGCATCCTATTTCTGCCCTGTGGTCCTAAGCCCTAGCAATTCTTCCTTGTGCCCATGTGTTTCATTTAGCAGCTGTTTGAGATCACCAGGCAGTTCAAAAAGCTGTTGTGGTGATCTCTTTTTCTAATAATCACTTAATCAAAACTTAACTTTATAGCCCCCCACCCCCCTTCACCGTGATCATATTTCGTATACTGCATCAGGAAGTCAAATATTCGTTGTAGCTCAGCAATCTTATCCATTACTGCTGACGGGCATCGTTTAGCTTCCGTGCTATTCCAGTATCTTCCCTGAGCACTCCATTTGCCTTTTGGTCATCCAGTGGCCCAGCTGACTCCCTCACAAGCCTTTTACTTAGCATTTATTTTTGAGCAAGGGTGTAGCCAGACACCAATTTTAGATGGGCCTGAGAATCCTCCCTTCCCTCCCAAGGCAATCAGAGGGGGGTCTACTCCACTCCCCCAACCCCTTGGTAACTTTTAAGTTCTTTAGTTCTTAACCAGCAATGAGCAGCAACTCCTGCTGGACCCGAGCCTTCCCTCTCATACAACTTCCTTCTCACATTTGCATCAGAAGGAAGGCTCAAGGCCAGCACAAGCCGCAGATAGGAGTCTGAAAGATTTTAAAAAACAACAACAAAAAAAAAAGGAGGGAGGGAGAGATGCTGGAAGGCTTGGGAATCCTCACCTCGCTTCACGCCATCGACTGCTCTTGTTTCTGCAGAAGGCTTCTTTTCAAAGACTTTTTTACATCCAACTTAGTGCATGTTCTCCTCCCTATTTGATTTTCATTAGGGTCTGCGTTCCATTTTTGAAAAGTACCTTATTTCCCCATGTATAGGCTGTGGCTTATACATACATTTTACTAACATGAGTACTGGGTGCGGCTTCCTTATATGGGGCGGCCTATCTAAAGACATCCCCCCTGTACCGTTTTAAATATCTCTCTTGCTGGACGGCTGCCGGGTGCCTCCTCCAATGTCACAGCCAGCAGTGCAGGGGAGGCATGATCTTTTCAGCATCCAGCCTGGCCCCGCACCTGGCAGCCATCCAGCAAGAGAGCTATTTAAAAAGGTACAGGGGGACTCCAGTAACGCCGCAGCTTATCTAATGGGGCGGCTTATCTAAGAGTTTTAAAATGAAAATCAGCATTTTCTGTGGCCTATACATGGGGGAAATACGGTACTCTTTTACTTTTACTGCCTTTTCCGCCTCAACATTAAATCACACTAGCCTTCTTTCGATCTTTTATCTAGGCTTCCAAAATGGTCTTTTTAAATTATGAATCAGCAATGACCAAGGGATGTCATCTACTACAAAATATCCAGTCAGCACAAAATAAAATTTCTTTAAATGTACAAAATGAATCTTCACATTTCTTTAAATATGCCCTTATCTGAGTTTGTAAAAACTTTACAGGAAGAGGACCATGACCTCATGCTAAGCCTCCTGTGCTTAATTGCATCAGTCCTGAAGCAATAAAGGGTAACGTGATTTGCCAAAGTCACAAGGGGTATCGGTAAGAGAGGGTGGATTTGAATCCTGGCTTCCCTGATCTCACCCCTTTTTTGGGCAGCGATTCTTGTCTCATCTAGCATCATGTTTGCTATCCTCTTATCCGCGTGAATGTATGGCATTTTCACGTTCTGGTCCCAGGGTGATTAATGTGCCAAAATGAAATTGGACCCGGTTTGTGCTTCATCTCACATTCATAATCCTGTGCATAGCTGTTGGCCCCTCTCTCCCCCTTCAGATGAATTAGTCAGTCTCTTCTGATTGTAGTGGTGGAGCCAGTTCAGAGGGCAGTAAGTTAGGAGAACTTGAGTGCCCTTTGCAATATATCTTAAATACCATATATACTCGAATATAAGTCAATCCAAATATGTTGAGACTCCATTTCTACCCCCCCCCCCAAAAAGGAGGAAAAATGGTTGTCTCGAATATAAGTCGGGCAGCTTAATATTCATGTGCCCTGTCAGGCTCTGCACCCTGTCCCCCCTCCCTGCCCTGTCCGTTGTACCTCCTCTGCCAATACCTGGTGGTCCAGAGGTACAGCGGGCAGGAGCAAGCTTTCTGCATTTCTGCCCCGCTGCTAACCCGGTCAGTCGGTGGCTGCTGCGAGTTGTGGTTTCTTCAGCTGCTGAGCAGCACCGAGCAGAAGCTGTGTTCAGGCAGCTAATATGGTCTTACCTCAGCAACCAGGGTGTCCACCATGCAACCTTAGAACAAGCTGCCCAAATCCTTACATTTGTTCTCTACGTGTTCAAGGCCTGTTTAAAAGCCCACCTTTCAAATCCTAACTCCTCTCATCTGGGGTTCTGCATCCCCTACCCTCTATGTCATGTTTGTCTGTCCAAGTTAGATTGTAAGTAGAGAATGACACGGTGACAAAATTCATCACCGTTCCCGTCCCCGCGGATAACTGCGGGAAATAATCCCATGTCATTTTCTAGTGTCTATTTCAACCTCGGTCCTTCTACACCAGCATTCTTCAAAGCAAAACTTGCGGGTCAGTGGTTGTGCCCAATTATACTCTGATTCTTCCCTCTCTCCTTAAAGAATGACATGAAGATGGTTTCCCGCGGTTATCCGCAGGGACGGGAACGTTGATGAATTTTGTCACCGCGTCATTCTCTAATTGTAAGCTCTTCTGAGCAGGGACCATCTATAAATGTCAAAATGTACAGGGCTTCATATGCCTTTCAGTGTTATATAAGTGATTAGTAGTAGTAGAGGTCTGGCCAGCTGACCTGTCTGTCTATGCTTAATATCCCCACAAAGCCAGCATTCGGCCTTCTGCTTTGTGGCAAACGTGAATAGCTCAGAGTGCTTCAAAAAGACATTTGAGCAGATAAGGCAGTAAGAATCTCTTTAGGCACACAGAGAATCTGGGGAGGTCCTGTGCTGCTTTGGTGACCTCCACACCCCACAGTACCCAGCAGTGAATAAATGAGTAGTTGCTGATTAAGTGAATGTGGGACCCCTTCTCTGCAAGAAAAAGGCTGTTTCTGGGCTGCTAAAAGCAACCTTTGGCATATGACACTGGCAGAGGACTCGGGGATATGATATGAAGCTCTTTGGGGGGTAGTCCTGGGAGCAACATCAAAAATATTTTTTTTCACGGAAAGGGCAGCAGATGCTTGGAATACCTTCCTTGGCAGAATTTTTTTTTTTTTTTAAAGACACAGTGAAATTCAAAAGGACTTCGGATAAACACAGGGGATCCCTAGATGCAAGAGGATGGAAAGGAAGCTTTTATGTATGCACAGATTGGCAGATACAACCATGCATGGCAGACTGGATGAGCCATTTTGGGTTTTATAGGTCACCATTTACTGTGGGCAGGAAATCCGTGTCTATTACATCATCCTGGTCACAAATTTATGAAAATAATAAAGAAAATGAGAAATTTGGGCACTTAATGTCCCATAGACAGAACAAAACATCATTCTCTAATGCAGTTTGCATGTATGTTGAATAAAGGCAGATAAAGCTGAATTATTTCATGAAAGGATGTTCTGTTAATCCACTTGAATGCCTGGAAATATAGGACAATAGCTAAGGATTTATTGGACTAACTCATGAAGCATTTCTTGAGCAGATTTCAGCAGCTTAATTCCTTTCATCCCAATCACACTGGAAATTTCTAGAATACATTGATTTGTGACACTTCTGAATTAAAAGCCCTCTAATTGTTACCAGTATGGTGTGGATCCAGTTTTTTGAGCTCTTGGGTCAGATCTTGTCTTTGGGGGATATATATATATGGAGGTCTGTGCTGGCCACTGTCTTGAGTCCAGGTCCTGGGCCTCATGGACTCAGTATCCTTTTCTTGTGGTTTGTTTGGGTATTAGCATTGCGTTGACCCTCTTTGGTTAGGTATGTTGTATGGTTTGTATATTACAAGGGCGTGGAGGAATACACTTGGAGAGCAGAACTGCACGCTGTTGCCATGACTTTTGGGGTGATGCATGCTTGGAATCTACCTTGATTCTTTTTGCCAGGCAGAGTATCAATTTCCATCCATATTCATTCCTAGTTAAGTACCCTAACACACAGTTAACAAACGAGAGAGAGGATGTTCTGGTAATGAAGCTGATGATGGCCTCCTTTGAGCTACTTGAGGCTGCAGATGTTAGTTCTCAAGGCGATGAGCAATGGGTCTGCCTCTGTTCATCTTTCATCTCTCAAAGAGGCCTCCTTGCAGGCGCTGGCTAACTAATCAGAATGCAGAAAACAGGTTGGACAGGCTCCAGCCGCACCACGAGCCACATTAGGGATGCAGCTGTTTGCCATTCCAGGATTATTTATTAAAATGTATTTATACAGCAAAGTGTCCCACTGAGAGCAGCATCTCATTTTCAGGGGAATCCTGCAGGGAGCAAGAGTAGAAAGTTATAGCTTTAAGAAGCACTGTTGATATGCAATGCTGATACATCACTGGAAATCATGCAGAACACCTATTCACAATGCAGATGGCAGAGCTCGGATCCCTCGTTCGCGACCTTTTGTTCATCAACAGCATGGGGGGGGGGATGGGACTGGCCTGGGGAATTTGTTTTGTTTGCAAAGTGTTGTTCTGAAAAGAACCTGACTCCACAAACTTATTAAAACTGGTCCATTAACTGAGTTAAAAGTGAGACTTCCGATCTTATTGTGACCTGGGTTTTGTTTTAGGATTGTGTTTGCTATTCTGGAGCTGGACTGAAACAATTGGCCCATGTGTTAAGAACATGAAAATTGCCATATTGGGACAGACTGAAGGTCTGTCGAGCCCAGTGTCCTGTTTCCAACAAAAGCCAACCCAGATCCCAAGTAGTAAAACAGATTTTATGCTGCTTATCCTAGGAATAAGCAGTGGATTTCCTCAAGCCATCTCAATAATGGCCTATGGACATCTCTTTTAGGAAATATCCAGACCTTTTTAAACCCTGCTAAGCTAACTGATTTCACCACATTCTCCGGCAAGGAATTCCAGAGTTTAATTACACATTGTGTGAAGAAAAATTTTCTCTGGTTTGTTTTAAAGCTACTACTTAGTAGCTTCATCGCCTGCCCCTAGTCCTAGTATTTTTGGAAAGAGTGAACAAGTGATTTACATCTACCCTTTCCACTCCACTCAGTATTTTATAGACCTCTATCATATCACCCTGAGCCATCTCTTCGCCAAGCTGAAGAGACCTAGGCACTTTAGCCTTTACTCTTAGGGAAGTCTCCTATCCCTTTTATCATTTTTTTCACCCTTCTCAGTACCTTTTCTAATTCCATTATATCTTTTTTGAGATATGGCAACCAGAACTACACACAGAATTCAAGGTGCAGCTGTACCATAGAGCAATGCAAGAGCATTACAACATTTTTCATCTTTCTTTTCCATTCTTTTCCTAATTATTCCTGACATTCTATTTACTTTCTTAGTCGCCGATGCTGCACATTGAACAGAGGGTTTTAATGTATCCTCAACAATGACACCTAGATCCTTTTCCTGGGCAGTGACTCCTAACACAGAACCCAGCATCCCGTAGCTATAGTTCAGGTTCCTCTTTCCTAAATGCATCACTTTGCACTTGCCATTAAACATCATCTGCTACTTTGACTTCCAATCTCACAAGGTCTTACAATTTTTCACAATCCTCTTATGATTTAACAACTTTGTGTCATCAGCAGATTTAATTATCTCACTAGTTATTCCCATCTCTAGATCATTAATAAATATGATAAAAAGCAGCGGTCCCAACAAAGACCCCTGTGGAACTCCACTATTTACCCTTCTCCATTCAGAATATTGACCATTTAAACCCACTCTCTGTTTTCTGTCTTTCAACCAGTTCTCAATCCATAAAAGGACATTACCTCCTGTCCCATGACTTTCTAATTTCTTCAGAAGTCTTTCATGAGATGCTTTGTCAAATGCCTTTTGAAAATCCAAATACACAATATCGGCCGGCTCACCTTTATCCACATGTTCATTCATCTCTTCAAAGAAATGCAGTAGATTGGTGAGGCAAGATTTTCCTTGACTAAGTAAGTCCATGTTGGCGTTCTCTCATTAATGCATACTTATCATTTTGTTCTTTATAATAGTATCTACCATTTTGCCCAGCACCAATGTCGGACTTGCCGGTCTATAATTTCCCAGATCACCCCTGGAACCCTTTTTTAAAACTGGCATCACGTTGACCACCCTCCGGTCTTCCGGTACTATACTGGAATTTAGAGAAAAATTACAGATTGCTAACAATAGCTCTGCAAGTTCATCTTTCAATTCTATCAGCACTCTGGGATTTACCGTATTTTCACGTAGATAACATGCACCCGTGTAAAACGCGCACACGGGTATAGCACGCAAAAAACACAAATTTATGTACAGAAATTTTTGTACACTGCGCACACCCGTATACCGCGCATGCTCTCCCGTCGCCGTCCAACTCTCCTTTCGCCCGCCCCGACTCTCCTCTGGCAACCCCGACTCTCCTTTCGCCCGCCCCGACTCTCCTCTCCCCCTTGAAGTCCTGTCTCCACCCTGAAAGCCTGATGCCCCCCCCGACGTCCGATTCACACCCCCCCCCCGCAGGACCGCTCGCACCCCCACCCCGAAGAACCGCTCGCACGCACCCGCACCCCCACCCCGAAGGACCGCTCGCATGCACCCGCACCCGCACCCCCACCCTGAAGGACCGCTCGCACCCCCACAGGCTCCCGATCCCCCCCCCCCAACATGTAGAAGCTCCTACCGGTGTCCTGCTGCTTCCTCTTGGCGGTCCCGACTCCCCGACACGATCGGGGCAAGAGGGAGCTCAAGCCCTCTTGCCCCAGCCGATCGGGGCAAGAGGGAGCTCAAGCCCTATTGCCCCCCCCCTGACTCCCCGACACGATCGGGGCAAGAGGGAGCTCAAGCCCTCTTGCCCCAGCCAAGCGCGGCACCCCCGACACGATCGGGGCAAGAGGGAGCTCAATCCCTCTTGCCCCCCCCCCCCGACACGATCAGGGCAAAAGGGAGCCCAAGCCCTCTTGCCCCGCCGACTCCCCAACTCCCCGACAATATCGGGCCAGGAGGGAGCCCAAGTCCTCCTGGCCCTGGCGACCCCCCCCCCCCGCTAGTTTGGGCCAGGAGGGAGCCCAAACCCTCCTGGCCACGCGACCCCCTACCCCGCACTAAATTATGGGAAGGAGGGATCCCAGGCCCTCCTGCCCTCAATGCAAACCCCCCTCCCAACGACCGGCCCCCCAAGAACCTCCGACCGCCCCCCCAGCCGACCCGCGACCCCGCTGGCCGACCCCCCACGACACCCCCACCCCCCTTCCCCGTACCTTTGTGTAGTTGGCTGGACAAACGGGAGCCAAACCCGCCTGTCCGGCAGGCAGCCAACGACGGAATGAGGCCGGTTTGGCCCATCCGTCCCAAAGCTCCGCCTACTGGTGGGGCCTAAGGCGCCTGGGCCAATCAGAATAGGCCCGGGAGCCTTAGGTCCCTCCTGGGGGCGGGGCCTTGGGCACATGGTCGGGTTGGACCCATGTGCCTCAGGCCCTGCCCCCAGGTGGGACCTAAGGCTCCCGGGCCTATTCTGATTGGCCCAGGCGCCTTAGGCCCCACCAGTAGGCGGAACTTTGGGACGGATGGGCCAATCCGGCCTCATTCCTTTGTTGGCTGCCTGCTGGACAGGCGAGTTTGACTCCCGTCTGTCCGGCCAACTACATAAAGGTACGGGGAAGGGGGTGGGGGTGTCGTGGGGGTCGGCCAGGGGGGTCGCGGGTCGGCTGGGGGGGGCGTTCGGAGGTTCTTGGGTGGGGGGCGGTCTTTGGGGGGAGGGGGGTTTGCGTCGAAGGCAGGAGGGCCTGGGATCCCTCCTGCCCGTAATGTAGTGCGGGGTGGGGGTAGGGGGTCGCTGTGGCCAGGAGGGTTTGGGCTCCCTCCTGGCCCGAACAACTAGCGGGGGGGGGGGGGTCGCCCGGGCCAGGAGGACTTGGGCTTCCTCCTGGCCCGATATTGTCGGGGAGTTGGGGAGTCGGCGGGGCAAGAGGGCTTGGGCTCCCTTTTGCCCCGATCGTGTCGGGGAGTCGGGGGGGCAAGAGGACTTGAGCTCCCTCTTGCCCCGATCGTGTCGGGGGTGCCGCGGTTGGCTGAGGCAAGAGGGCTTGAGCTCCCTCTTGCCCCGATCGTGTCGGGTGTCGAGACCGCCAAGAGGAAGCAACAGGACACCGGTAGGAGCTTCTACATGATGGGGGGGGTCGGGAGGCTGTGGGGGTGCGAGCGGTCCTTCAGGGTGCAGGTGCGGGTGGGAGTGCGTGCGAGCGGTCCTTCGGGGTGGGGGTGCAAGCGGTCCTGCAGGGGGTGAATCGGACATGGGGGGGGCGGGGGGGGAACTATGTAAAAAAAATTTTGTACAACGCGCTCACGCCTGTAACGCGCGAGGGTATGCGTGGTACGTAAAAACCACGTATAACGCGCACGTTATATGCGAGAAAATACGGTATACCATCCAGTCCAAGCGATTTGCTTCTGTTCAGTTTGTCAAATTGACCCATTACATCATCCAGTGTTACAGAGATTTGTAGTATGTTTATTTTTTGCAGTTTTACAACCACACTCAGGTACTTCAAGCATTTCCCTATCTGTCCCAGTGGGCTCGCAATCTTTCTAATGTACTGGGGCAATGGAGGGATTAAGTGATTTGCCCAAGGTCACAAGGAGCAGCACGGAATTTGAACCCACAATCTCAGGGAGCTGAGGCTGTAGTCTAACCACTAGGCCACACTCTTGAGTGTAAGTACAGAAGAAGAAGGTTCCAGTGCGAGGGAGCCAGCAAAGCAAAGATGAAGCAGCAGGTGCCTTCCAGGTAAATCCAGGAAGGAGAGGGAATGCAGACCTCAATTTGTGTAGAGAGTAAGGCATCAGATAGGTGTGTAATAGAGCTCTACGAGTCAGGAAAAGAAATTCCATTCAATTGGATTTTGCCAAAAAAAAAAAGAGACTTTTCCTCTCTCGGTTAAGTCCTAGTTTGTGCTTGCTGTCTAACACCAGCTCTGGCAGGATACACATTTTAAATCTGACATAGTGTCATCACAACTTAGAAGATAAAATAATTCTTTTCTACCTTTTGTTGTCTTCCCTCTCCTCGGGTCCGAAGGCAGTAGCAGAGGAAACAGCACAGCATCCCAGGCAGGCTGAAAGCAAGCTGTGGAAAATATAGCCCTGCATTTAAATAATTAGTATATTGCCCTTGGTGTGCTAATTGTATTTGGTTAAAAAAAAGGAAAGACACAAAGAAGCAAATAATCCTACCCCTACTCAGAATTCCAGCACTGTCCGACTGAATAAACACTGATCAGCAAAGGAACATGACTTTTCACTTTACTCTGGCATACTAATTCAACTGAGTGAGCTATTTTTGATTTCTAAATTTAGTATAATTACTATAGGCAATAGAATTAGGGAAATGTAGTCTGATACCTTGTACACCACAAGAACACCTGGTTCTCTACATACCTGTTTCCTGCCTGCTTGCTAAGTGTTTTTCAGAAGGGGAAATGGGGACAGTGAAGGGAAAGCGAAGCTTTAGATGGGTTAGTAGTGCAGTTCTTTTGTGCTTGCATTAATGCTTAAGTCCTGGGAGAGCTTGCCGGCAGCATTGTGCCTCATTTGCCCTGATCCTGAAGGTTTAAACGTGTGGGAGCTGAGCTTGATTTCAGTCCTAGCACACACTTTTATATTTTATTCAAACGTGATAGGTGATAACTGTAGGGAAAGGAAGAGGGTGATAGGTGTCCCAGCGTCATTAACCCAAGATAGAAACATAGAAACATAGAAATTGACGGCAGAAAAGGGCCATAGCCCATCGAGTCTGCCCATACCAATGATTCACTCCCTGATTCTTACTCTCCTAGAGATCCCACATGAATATCCCATTTTCTCTTGAATTCTAACACGCTGCTGGCCTCAATCACCCGCTGAGGCAGCTCGTTCCAATGATCGACCACCCTTTCGGTGAAGAAGTACTTCCTAGCATCACCCTGAAATTTCCCTCCCCTGATTTTTAGCGAGTGTCCTCTGGTTACCGAGGGCCCTGTAAGACTGAAGATATCATCTTTCACCTCTATACGCCCAGTAATATACTTAAAGGTCTCAATCATGTCCCCTCTCTCTCTTCGCTCCTCCAGTGAGTACATTCGCAGTTTTTTTAACCTTTCTTCATACGTGAGATCCTTGAGCCCCAAGACCATCTTGGTAGCCCTTCGCTGAACCGACTCAATTCTCAACACATCTTTTCGGTAGTGTGGTCTCCAGAATTGAACACAATATTCGAGATGAGGTCTCACCATGGATCTGTACAGTGGCATTATGACTTCAGGTTTTCTGCTGACAAAACCCCTACGGATACAGCCCATCATTTGTCTTGCCTTGGACGAAGCCTTCTCCACTTGATTGGCAGCCTTCATGTCGTCGCTAATGATCAGAGGATGCTCTCGGCAGTGCCACCACCGATTTGGTCTTGGGGTACCTTGGGGTGTGTGGAGGGTGGCCAATGCTGTTTGCACAAGTTTTCTATTGAGCCCTGGCACGATCTTTCTTTTATTCCACCCATCTCCCTCTCTTAAAGAGTTAGTCTTCATGCTGAGCCCAGTGTGCGATAAAAATGCCCAGATATGTCGCAGGAGTGCTGATGCCTGCTGTAACAATAGTAAATTGCATACTCCTCTCTGAAAGAAGCTGTAAAAAATTTTAAAAAAGAAAATCAGCCTACAAATGAATTGATTTTCATAGCGCCAGATTAAGGTTCTTTCTTTTTGCTTCTACGTAATAGTCTCTAAACAGGGGACAAGGAGGGGAATAGTTCCGCATGAGTTACCTTAATATTTCAAAACTTGCTCAATCACGTGGGCTCAGCTGCTAAGGTCTGCTACAAAACATTCCTATTTGGCAATCAGACAGTTGACTGTTGGGTGCACAGCCAGCTAATGTGTGATTTGGGATTCTCAAGGTACTTGACACCAAGCCTCACAGTCCTACTCTTGGGCTTTCTCTGCCAGAATCCTTCCTTCTGGTGTAACTTCCTGTTTTGTGCAAAACAGGAAGTAACATCAGAAGGAAGGACTCTGGCAGAGGAAAAACCCAAGAGCAGGCCTGAATCGGTGAGTCGAGTTTTTTAATAAAACAAATTGATTTGAATTGATTCAACCGAACGAAATCAGTAAATTGGACAACTCTAGGAGTAGATAGTGGATGCTGTGGATGGGCAGACTGGATTGACCATTTGGCCTTTGCCATCATGTTTCTATGTTAGTATTCAACACAGTAAATGGACAACCAACGCTGTGAAAAAGAAGATAGGAAACATCATTGAACTTTTGTGTGCCTACTAGTGCTGCCCAATTCACTTAGGTGAATCGATTCGTAGCCCCCAAAAACCAGACTCACCAATTCAGTGTCCCAGGCCTCACCCCTCCTCTGTTTAACCCTTTTGCTGAAGCCACTCCTCTTTTGAATCTGTTCCCCCCCATACACACACATTTTCCCCCCGGCCCAACCCACATCCCTCTCTCCCCTAATATATCCAAGCACTGTGTAGTGCTTCTTCCTAAAAAGCCATGGACCCAGCAGCAAAATATGTCCAAGTATAAACTGAACCTTTTTAAACTATTCTATAACTTCCAGCCTAATAAGTCCACAATGAAACTTCAAATATTGGCTTATAATTGCTGCTAATTGTACCAATCTACAGGAGCAGTTATTCATTTCTAGTCACTTAAGAGAAAAAATATATTCTGCCTCAGCCATAGATGTCCCAAGCGCCAATCTCTTCCACAATGTCTCATCATGAATGCTCCAACCACCTCCTTTGACTCTATTGTCCACTAGATGGAGGCACAGAAAGGCTCTTCCACTAAGATTTGGCAGCAGTAGGATCCTCAAAATAATGAGTGTCACCACCATGCATCACTTTAGTTTCACCGGGTACATCAGAGTAAAGTGCATTTTTTCCTGGATAATTCGAGAGGAGAGAAAGCATAACTTGCTTGGGAAACTTTAGCAAAATAGTCCTGGAAACACAAAACTGTAGTATTTTCATATTGCAGATTGTTTCCCGCTCTCAACATAAGAATAGCCTTACTGGGTCAGACCAATGGTCCATCAAACCCAGTAGCCCGTTCTCACGGTGGCCAATCGGTCCCTAGTACCTGGCCAAAACCCAAAGAGTAGCAATATTCCATACAGAATCTCAAAGAATAGCAACATTCCAGAATCCCAGAGAGTAACAAGATTCTAGAATCCCAAAGAGTAGCAACTTTCCATGCTACCGATCCAGGGCAAGCAGTGGCTTCTCCCATGTCTTTCTCAATAACAGACTATGGACTTTTCCTCCAGGAAATTGTCCAAACCTTTCTTAAAACCAGCTATGCTATCCGCTCTTACCACAACCTCTGGCAAGTAACACCTGAAGTATTTCCGCTATATACCTATAGTTAAGTACCTGGAGAATAACCACTCATGGCTTTGTGGTTGTATCATGTTTTTGCCAAGTTTAAGGGTCTACTCAGTCCTGAGGGATTCTGCTAGATTTGTGAGCTTGAGCAAGGCCATGGGAGCCAAGTTTCTAGAAAAGCCTGCAGATTCCGATCTTGTATGATTTTAGTCAGACCAACAAGTCTGAGATTATTTTGTCATAATCTATTCTCAAGGTCTTCTATTTTTGTTTCCATTTCTGATAGTCGTGTCCTCTCTCTCTCTCTTAGTATCCTGAGTAAGAGTATGAATATTATTTTCTGTAGCTCCATATTTAACGTTACAAAATGGTGATTCATTATTTCTAGCTTATCTAGTCTAAGTTGAAGCTGTTTGCCAACTGTGCTCCAAAGCGGTCTGCACGGGAACGAGGATCACGGGAATCCCACGGGTCCTGCGGGGGTCCCGCGGGAATCCCACCCTAACACACGGGACTCCCACGGGGACCCCCATCTGGCCCACGGGAATCCCACATCGACCCCCCTCTAGCCAATGGGACTCCCACAGGGATGGAAGGCTTTGGAAGCAGGGTTCCTCCATATAATATAATAGACATGTCTGCCTTAGTAAAAGAGGGGGTTTATAAGTTAATTACCTGAACAGAAAACAAAAAAAGGGTTCCACCAAAGAGATTCCATAAGGAAAACAGCAGCGCAAACACAAAAGAAACTGTGGAATTGATGATCCTGTCAGAAGTAATTGCTGCTTTTTATGGGGACGGGCAGGAATGGAGGTAACTCCTTGTGGGGATGGGTGGGGGCGGAGAGGATCCTGACAGGGATGGGTGGGGATGGAGAGAATCCTGGCGGGGATGGGTGGGATTTCTGTCCCCTCGCAACTCTCTAGTCTGCACCTCTGTTGTTACTTCAGCTATCCATGCGGAGCCAGGAGCTGGGAGACCCACCATTTTGGCTTCAGCTACTTTTCCTTTCTCCCAGTGTCTTTGCAGAGTTTGTAGCCATACAGCATTAATTCAGCAAGTGAACACTGCAATCAGGTTTGTTGAAGCTGGGAAAATATTTTGTTGACAAATTAGGCTGATAAGATGTTTACTGTGGGGTCATCCAGAACTGCAGAATCGCACGTTCTCACAGCTCCATGGCTCTACCGGAAGACCTCGTATTCTGTTTTAAAGCAATGAAGTAAGAACAGAGCAGAGAAACTTCTGCCTCTCTTGGGTCAGGTCTGGACTTTGTGATTTTTCCTATCCTGTTAGTTAACTTGTTACCTCACCCCAAACCTGCTCTGCTGTTGGAACAATTTATTTATCTCAGCCTTGTGATTTTGTTTCCCCATACAGGAGCTGGGATGGTAGTGGACTGGGAACAGGAGACGGGGTTCCTTATGACTTCAGGGGATGTACGTATCATTCGCATATGGGACACAGACCGAGAGATGAAAGTTCAGGTAAGGTTTTCAACCTCTTTTATTGTGAAGCGTGTGTGGGCTTGCAGCTGATGAGTACATGGGGGCAGAGCTGTTAATGGCATCTATTGTCTTAAAATATACAAAATTAAGGCCTGTGTATAACTAGAGAAACTGCATGGGAAATTTAAATGTTAATTTTGCAAACTTGTAACCTCCAAAGCTTCACAGATGCACCAATGCATAAAGCACTTCTATTACATCCTCCAGGTGATGCTATCATTGGTTTCCAATACAGGAGAAAAAAGACAGAGGCAAAAAACCCCAACAATCCAAGGAGAAAATCATCTGTGTCCAAAAAAACTCCAAAATTATCATTTCCCAAAAGATTCTACAAATTATTTGTTCTTACATAAAGTGTCCAAAAAATATCTCAAAAAATACCAAAATGCACCACTTAGCTCAGAGGCAAACTCCCGGATATTTCCATGGATAAAACAGAATCTTAAAAGTAGATTTTCCATCCCAGATAGCTGCAAAGACCGCATGAAAAATCCAAACCTTGACAAGGGCGCTCGTTTCGCTATAGCTGCGTCAGGAGGTAAATATCAGTTTATCTTTCACTTCAAGACAGGATGTTGTCAAAATGGTGGCTCCATAACATAACACACCCATAAGAACATAAGAATTGCCTCTGCTGGGTCAGACCAGTGGTCCATTGTGCCCAGCAGTCCGCTCAAGCGGCGGCCTTTAGGTCAAAGACCAGTGCCCTAACTGAGACCAGCCCTACCTGCGTCCATTCTGGTTCAGCAGGAACTTGTCCAATCTTGTCTTGAATCCCTGGAGGGTGTTTTCTCCTATAACAGCCTCTGGAAGAGTGTTCCAGTTTTCCACCACTCTGGGTGAAAAAGAACTTCCTTACGTTTGTACGGAATCTATCCCCTTTCAACTTTAGAGAGTGCCCTCGCGTTCTCTCTACCTTGGAGAGGGTGAACAACCTGTCCTTATATACTAAGTCTATTCCCTTCATTATCTTGAATGTTTCGATCATGTCCCCTCTCAGTCTCCTCTTTTCAAGGGAGAAGAAGCCCAGTTTCTCTAGCCTCTCTCTGTACAGCAACTCCTACAGCCCCTTAACCATTTTTGTCGCTCTTCTCTGTCCTTTTTCATGGCCCAGTACAGTGGCATGGTAACTGATCAGCAACTCAAAAATATTTAAAGAAATATAGTTCATTCTCATTCAGAAAAAGGCATTCCACTCAGTGTCCCCAAGCCCCATTGAGTTCAATCTATAAATCCAATGCTGTTCATGTTGTCTCATAGTAGATGACAGCAGATAAAGACACGAATGGTCCATCCAGTCTGCCCAACCTGATTCAATTTAAATTTTTTAATTTTTTTCTTAGCTATTTCTGGGCAAGAATCCAAAGCTCTACCCGGTACTGTGCTTGGGTTCCAACTGCCGAAATCTCTGTTAAAACCTACTCCAGTCCATCTACACCCTCCCAGCCACTGAAGCCCTCCCCAGCCCATCCCCCACCAAACGGCCATACACAGACACAGACCATGCAAGTCTGACTAGTACTGGCCTTAGTTCAATCTTTAATATTATTTTCTGATTCTAAATCTTCTGTGTTCATCCCACGCTTCTTTGAACTCAGTCACAGTTTTACTCTCCACCACCTCTCTCGGGAGCGCATTCCAGGCATCCACCACCCTCTCCGTAAAGTAGAATTTCCTAACATTGCCTCTGAATCTACCACCCCTCAACCTCAAATTATGTCCTCTGGTTTTACCATTTTCCTTTCTCTGGAAAAGATTTTGTTCTACGTTAATACCCTTCAAGTATTTGAACGTCTGAATCATATCCCTCCTGTCCCTCCTTTCCTCTAGGGTATACATATTCAGGGCTTCCAGTTTCTCCTCATATGTCTTCTGGCGCAAGCCTCCTATCATTTTCGTCGCCCTCCTCTGGACCGCTTCAAGTCTTCTTATGTCCTTCGCCAACTTTATCACATCTCCGCCCTGTGACGTCGACTGTATTTGGTCTAGTATCATACATTTCAGATCTTCAAAGCAATGACCATGTTGTAAACAGTGACGTACAACTGGGCTTCCTCTTTCTTAGAGTTCACACAATGCCGATGTTCTACCAATTATGTCTGGCCAATATATAACTGGTTACAAGCCACCATGTCGCATATATCACATTTTTAGGGTTACAAGAAGTGGCAAATTGCAGTGGGATCTCTTGATTTTCCTTCACCCAGTAAAAGGAAGTGCCCTCCACAGTAATGGCACAGATCATACAATTTCCACTTTCCACATGCCTAACTTGCTGAGACTCATTCATCAACCAAATGTCAGACTTACACAGTGTATCTGCAAGATTTGTATTTCGAGTATAGGCAAGCAAACATCTAGACCGAGCAAATCTTCCATGTATTGACATTACAATCCAATGCTTTTTGATAACACTGGCCAACACTCATTTTGGTGCCTCAAATGTTAGACCTGTTTCTGGGTATATTTGACCTGCTGATTCCAAAAATAGAAACATGATGGCACATAAAGACCAAATGGCCCATCCGCAGTTAAATTGATGTAACGGTTTCATTAGAGCGATTATGCTTTTATGAGGGATTCCGATTGCTCATTCTTTCAGTTACAAGAAGACAGTTGTGATACGGTGTTCTGCATTGAGAATCAGACTCCTGAGGCAGGCCTTGTAGCCGAAACACATACGTGTGCCGAGTCTTATTTGTCAATAAAGATATTGAGCAGCACAGGTCATTCTCCCTGTTTTCTTTTGTTCTACCGTGACGAGATAGAATCTCCTGTTTGGGTCTTCACCTTTATTTCTCACGTTTGTTTCCAGAAGGGAATCCCAAAATATCCTTTGGGTAACCCCTTTATCCCAGGACAAGCAGGCAGCATATTCTTTACGCATGGGTGACGTCACCGACGGAGCCCCCGGTACGGACCTTTTTAACTAGAAAGTTCTAGTTGGCCGCACCGCGCGTGCGCGAGTGCCTTCCCGCCCGACGGAGGAGTGCGTGGGCCCCAGTTTCTTCGTTTCCGCGGAGCGAAGAAGACGCGTGTTTTTTCAACGGCCGTTGAACTAACTTTTTTGCCTTCCCGCTCGCGAATTTTTTCCATCTTATTTTACTTTCTACCTTCGGGTTGCCTTTTCTTTTGATTTATTAAAAAAAAAAAAATCTTTGATTTCTTTCCCTTTTTTCGACTTTGCCCCGGCGGGGCCTGTTGCCATTATACAGGCCTCCGGGTTTGATTTTGCGGAGGCCGTATTCCCATTCATGCCCCCGCAGCCCGGTTTTAAGAAGTGCCAGCGGTGTGCACGCCCGATCTCCCTCACTGACTCACACAATTGGTGCTTGCAGTGTTTGGGTCCGGAGCATCGGGCGGACTCCTGCACCCGCTGTGCCACTCTTAAAAAGCGAACACTCAAGAATCGCCAAATTCAACAGAACATCTTATTCGGCACCGGGTCTGCGATGGACTCCTCGGCATCGACGGCGGTGCCATCAAAATCGACACCAACTACTTCGACACCGCCCGACCCAACATTGTCGCCGCTGGCGCCAGGTAAGCCGGCTAAGAAGCCTTCCTCTTCCCTCGAGCGCCCGCCAGCCACAGTGGCGGCACCGACTTTACCGGCTTCACGCCGGTCCCGGAAACGCTCCGCCCCGATTTCGGTGAGTACCTCGTCATCGGCCTCCTCATCGCCGGGGCGTGGAGCGGCACCTAAGGAACCGAAACAAAAGAAAGCGGTTCCGGTGCCACCCCTGGATGACCGCATCGCGGCCATCCTCCAAACACAACTACAGGAACAGCTGCAGCATCAACTCCAGCACCTGTTGCCTACTATCCTGGCACCGCTCCTTTCGGTACCAGACCGGCCCGAGCCCCGTGCCGAACAACCGGTATCCACCCCATCGGTACCAATCAATACATCCATGCCGATTCTCTCGGCTGAGCAACTCCACGCCCATCCTGTGGTTCACTCCCATACCACTACGGATCCGCCTCGGGACCGGGCGGGGCACCGTTCTTCCCGGGACCGGGATCGACACCGATCTTCCTCTCCCGGTACCGTTTCGGTACGCTCTGGTAAATCTTTATCTAAGACCCACCATACCGAGCCTTCCACCCCGGTTTCTCGGCATGCGCACCCAGAGGTCCGGGACCCAGACTTATGGGAAGAACCCCCCCCCCCGGTACCGAGGAGGATGTCTCCTCATCCGACGAGGACCCCTCAGCACCCGATACCACCTCCAAACCTGAGCAATCCTCCTTCTCAAAGTTCCTCAGGGAGATGTCAGCCGCTTTGTCTCTCCCTCTTGAGTCAGACTCCAAAAAATCCCAAGCCTTTCTGGAGGCCCTGGATTTTGAGCAACCACCTAAAGAGTTCCTTAAATTACCCGTGCACGACATCCTACGGGAGACTTTTTACAAAAATTGGGAGAACCCTCTTACAGTATCCGGGGCTCCCCGCAAGTTGGATAACCTCTACCGAGTTATCCCGATCCCGGGGTTCGATAAGTCCCAATTGCCCCATGAGTCTCTTCTAGTTGAATCCACCTTGAAGAAAACTCAGGGCTCCAGCGTCTATGCCTCCACCCCTCCTGGCAGAGAAGGCAAAACTATGGACAAGTTTGGCAAGAGGCTCTATCAGAATGCCATGCTGGCCAACAGGGCGAACAATTACTCATTCCATTTTTCATTTTACATGAAACACTTGGTCCAACAGCTGTCCGCCCTCCAAAAATATCTTCCAGAGAGAAAGATTCCACTTTTCCAACAGCATATTTCTGGTCTCCTTCAGCTGAGAAAATTTATGGTCCGCTCTATCTATGATTCCTTCGAACTGACCTCCCGTGCCTCTGCCATGGCTGTCGCCATGCGCCGCCTGGCCTGGCTGAGAGTATCGGATTTGGACATCAACCACCAAGACCGTCTGGCCAACGCTCCCTGTCTCGGAGATGAACTTTTTGGGGAGTCCCTGGATTCCACCACCCAGAAACTCTCGGCCCATGAAACCAGATGGGACACCCTGATTAAGCCAAAGAAAAAGGCCCCACCTGCTCGACCCTATAGGACACAATCCTCCTATCAGCGCAGGTTCTCAGCCAGACCACTCAATCCGCCTCCACAACAACCTCGGCGGCCCCATCAGCAACAACACCATACCCAGGCTCGTTCTCAGTCCAACCAGCCTGCCAAACCTCTTCCACCTTCGAAACCATCTCAGCCCTTTTGACTCTTCTCTCCAGGGCATAGCCAGTCTTCCACCTTCATTGCCTCTTCCACAACCAATCGGAGGCCGTCTCCACATCTTCTTCAGCCGTTGGGAGATCATCACATCGGACCAGTGGGTCCTCAACATCATACGCCACGGCTACTCTTTCAACTTCCAGACGCTTCCACCAGACAATCCTCCCGTAGAGTCTGCTTCTCATTCCTCCCAAACCCCCCTCCTCCTGAGGGAGGTCCAATCCCTCCTTCTTCTCAATGCCATCGAAGAGGTGCCTCCGGAACAAAGAGGTCGGGGATTCTACTCCCGCTACTTCCTGGTTCCCAAGAAGACAGGAGACCTCCGTCCCATTCTCAATCTCAGGGACCTCAACAAGTATCTAGTCAAGGAGAAATTCAGAATGCTCTCCCTTGCCACGCTTTTTTCTCAACACGACTGGCTATGTTCCCTGGACCTCAAAGAGGCCTACACTCACATCCCAATCAATCCGACTTCACGTCGCTACCTGCGGTTCCAGGTACAGCACCGCCACTATCAGTACAAAGTACTACCTTTTGGCCTTGCTTCATCACCCAGGGTGTTCACCAAGTGCCTTATTGTGGTGGCGGCCTTCCTCAGGTCTCACAACCTCCAGGTGTTCCCCTACTTAGACGATTGGTTGGTGAAAGCACCTACGTCTCCACTTGTGCTACAAGCCACTCATCACACCATCTCTCTCCTCCATCTCCTGGGGTTCGAGATCAACTACCCCAAGTCGCATCTGCTTCCCACACAGCGACTTCAATTCATTGGAGCAGTTCTCGACACCACACTAATGAGGGCGTTTCTCCCCTCCGACCGGCAACGGACACTGCTCCACCTCTGTCGTCAGGTACTCCTTCATCAATCCATTCCGGCCCGACAGATGATGGTCCTCCTCGGCCACATGGCCTCGACGGTCCATGTACTTCCTCTGGTGCGACTCCACCTCAGGACACCTCAATGGACGCTAGCCAACCAATGGTCACAGACCACGGATCTTCTTTCTCATCCCATCTCTGTGACATCGTCTCTTCAGCAATCTCTGCAATGGTGGTTGAACTCCTCAAATCTTTCCAGGGGTCTACTCTTTCATCTGCCCCCTCACTCCATGATTATCACCACGGATGCCTCCCCCTGTGCGTGGGGAGCTCACCTCGGAGATCTACGCACCCAGGGACTCTGGACCCCCCAGGAGCGTCAACATCACATCAATTTCCTGGAACTCAGAGCCATGTTCTATGCTCTCAAGGCCTTCCAGCACCTTCTCTGTCCTCAGGTTCTTCTCCTGTGCACAGACAATCAAGTCGCCATGTACTACATAAACAAGCAAGGCGGCACTGGTTCTCGCCTCCTTTGTCAGGAGGCTCTCCGCATCTGGACCTGGGCCTCAGCCCGCAATCTCTTCCTCAAGGCTGTCTATATCCAGGGCGAACAGAACTCCCTGGCCGACAATCTCAGCCGCATTCTTCAACCTCACGAGTGGATTCTGGACCCCTCAACACTCCACTCAATCTTTGCTCGCTGGAGCACTCCGCAGGTGGACCTCTTTGCAGCTCCTCACAACCATCAGCTGCCCCAGTTCTGTTCCAGACTCTTCTCTCCTCATCGCCGGACCCCAGACGCATTCCTGCTCGATTGGACGGAGCGGTTCCTCTATGCTTTTCCTCCGTTACCTCTGATGTTGCGGACGTTATCCAAACTCCGCAGGGACAGGGCCACCATGATTCTCATCGCCCCTCGGTGGCCTCGCCAACACTGGTTCTCCCTCCTGCTCCAGCTCAGCTCCAGAGAACCCATTCCTCTCCCTGTGTTTCCTACTCTACTTACACAGCAGCATCAGTCTCTACTACATCCCAATCTGTCCTCGCTCCACCTGACAGCTTGGTTTCTCTCGGGCTGACCTCTCCAGAGAATCTATCTCAGCCTGTTCGTCTCATTTTGGACGCCTCTAGGAAACCGACCACCCTCCAATGTTACCAACAGAAGTGGACCCGGTTCTCCTCTTGGTGTCTACTACATCATCACGATCCCACCTCATTGGCGGTGGAAACTGTACTGGACTATTTGCTCTCTCTGTCCAATGCTGGCCTCAAGTCTACCTCAATCAGAGTCCACCTCAGTGCCATCACTGCGTTTCATGAGCCTATCCTCGGGAAACCTCTCACGGCTCATCCACTAGTTTCCCGATTCATGAGAGGCCTCTTCAATGTCAAACCGCCTCTGAAGCCTCCTCCTGTTGTCTGGGACCTGAATGTGGTTTTGTCAGCCCTCATGAAACCACCTTTTGAGCCTCTTGCCACAACCTCACTCAAACTTCTCACATGGAAGGTGCTTTTCCTCATCGCCATCACCTCTGCCAGGAGGGTTAGTGAATTGCATGCACTGGTCGCCGATCCACCGTTCACTGTTTTTCACCATGACAAGGTGGTTCTGCGTACCCATCCTAAATTCCTTCCCAAGGTGGTCTCGGCTTTTCACCTCAACCAGTCCATTGTGTTGCCTGTCTTTTTCCCGAAACCTCATTCACATCCTGGGGAACAGGCGTTACACACTCAGGATTGCAAGCGTGCCCTGGCCTACTATCTTGACCGTACAAGGGCTCACCGCTTGTCCCCTCAGCTCTTCCTGACCTTCGATCCTAACCGTCTAGGTCGTCCTGTCTCTAAACGGACGCTGTCCAACTGGCTTGCCGCCTGCATCGCGTTCTGTTATGCTCGGGCCGGTCTGTCACTGGAAGGTGCTGTCACGGCCCACCGGGTCAGAGCTATGGCTGCTTCTGTTGCTTTCCTCCGTTCCACACCCATTGAGGAAATCTGCAGGGCTGCCACCTGGTCCTCAGTTCACACGTTCACTACTCACTACTGCCTGGATGCTTTCTCCAGACAGGATGGGCTCTTCGGCCAATCTGTTCTACAGAATTTATTTTCCTAATGGCCAACCATCCCTCCTCCCTCTCTGCTTGCTTGGAGGTCACCCATGCGTAAAGAATATGCTGCCTGCTTTTCCTGGGATAAAGCACAGTTACTTACCGTAACAGGTGTTATCCAGGGACAGCAGGCAGATATTCTTACGTCCCACCCTCCTCCCCGGGTTGGCTTCTTAGCTGGCTTACCTTAACTGGGGACCACGCACTCCTCCGTCGGGCGGGAAGGCACTCGCACACGCGCGGTGCGGCCAACTAGAACTTTCTAGTTAAAAAGGTCCGTACCGGGGGCTCCGTCGGTGACGTCACCCATGCGTAAAGAATATCTGCCTGCTGTCCCTGGATAACACCTGTTACGGTAAGTAACTGTGCTTTTTGGTCATTTTACCCTCCCTAATGTTCTCTCCTTTTATGGTTCTCTTCTGTACTTTAAAATATTGAATTGTAGTTCTGTCCCTCTTTACCTTGTGTATAGATTAGTCTGTAAGTCTGTCAGTTTTTTTTTTTTTTTAAATTAATGTTGTATCTCGCTTAGTAAAACTAAATAAGTGATTTATCAAACTAAAATAAAATCTGAAACTTGAAAACTTGATTTGTTTTGTAAAACACTTACAGAACTTTTAAATCCATCTGTAAAATCACACCTACATAGAAATTGTGAAGCTTTGAGGTTTCAAGTTTGTAAAATGTAATATGTTTAAATTTCCCACACAGTTTCTCTAGTTATATGCAAATTTTAATTTTGTATAATTTTGTTTCCTGGTAGGCTAGATTTATGGTCATAATGTTGTAATGCCTAGATTTCCAGATTCCTGCTCGAGCTGATCACTCTGTGTGCTGGCAATAGGTATTCTCTCCTGCAGTTGTGCTTAAACTGGTCCCCAGTGGAGGTTTGGGGATATCCCTGATAAATGTAAGTGAGCACCTTACATTCACAGCAGGAGGAGCTTAACCAAAAAACCTTGCTACCCCACCCACGGGGAAGATGGATTTTCCAGTTGTAACTGAAAAACCGTGAAAATTGCTCTTGGTGTCTGATCTGATGATGACATTGTGCAGTGGGGCAGGAAGGATTGGTGATGCGGTGGGCGTGCTGTCATTTGCTGAGGGCATTTTGGGCAGATGGAAATAAATGTATTCTCCCCTATAATGCTCCACCCCCTTGATTTATGTTCATGTTTCACATAGGTGTTAGACTTTGAAATTGAAAACAAATAAATGTAAAAAAGAGTATCTTGAGCCATAAGGTCAGAGTGGGGTTGGGGGGGAAGGAAGAGAAGCCATGCTTTAGTAGGGGATGATAAGGAAAAAAGCAGAAAAAAGAGTGAGAGGGAGTTGTTGTTTTTTTATAGATTCCTTTTCTGGGTCAGATCTATAAATTTATTGGGAAGAATGAAGAGAATAGTGTATAGTGTTATGCCATTTAATGGAATCCACCTTGAGTGAAGTGGTTTGGTAACTGTGCTAGTCCACTTTGTAAGAAAGTATATAGAAATCGAAATCAAAGGAATAAAGGTGATGAACCTTTTTATTAGACTAACTTACTGCATTGTTTGATTAGCTTTCAGAATTCACCTAAAAGCATAAAGTGTTATTTAATAATGCAAATGCCCTGATAAACCATTATTTGTTTAGCCGGCTGAAAAATAACCCCATGTTAGCAATTAGAACAAGTAATTACTCCCTACCATCTGGGAGGATCTGGGTTTATGGGACTGGTGGTGGCAGAGAATGACCTGAAGACATAGGGACTTGTCAGTCTGCCACTGATAACCTGCGTCAGAGCAGGAGATTAACTGATGAGAAGTGAAATGCTCCAGTTGGCTGAGACCAAAAGTCCCAGGCTGCTGGATCCAATCTTGCTAAAAAGCCAGCCGTGCTGGATGTTTCATCTGACAAGACCACCACTTCCCACTCACACTAATTAGCCCTTTTATGGAAATCTGAGCCCTGGCAGTAGTACCATCGAGGCACAGTGCCATCATTTTGAGAGCCAGCAGAGCAGGAGTGGAAAGGGGGGGATGGTGCTTCTATTTTAAGGAGGGAGGGGTACAGGGATTGGAAAGAGGGACAACCAAAATCTGGGGAGCCTGAGGAAAAGGGGTGGGGTTTTTTTTGACAGATTGGGCACTTTGAACTGATACTTCCCCTTATTCAAGTCCTGACTTGTCCAGTGCCCAAATTTGGCCCAACATTGACTCTCTGGGTCTGATCTCTCCATTGACAATAGGTACTGGCTGAATATCAGGGGGTGGCTTGTGCTCACAATGTTCGATTTCTTGGAGGAAAGAAACACAGATTAAAATTAAGTTTCTTGGCCAACGGAGCCAGAATCAGTCTCTGAAGCTTTTCCAAATTAACTAGCTCTGGATGAACATTAATTAGAATATTTAGACCCAACACTGGATAATTAGAATTCTCTTCTGTGGTGGTGTTTTACCTCTGCAATTTCTGGAGCAGCAGACGTCGGTAGGATGAAACGATTGTAAATTAGCAGTGATTTATTTTCCGTTTTAACATAGTAACATAGTAACATAGTAGATGACGGCAGATAAAGACCCGAATGGTCCATCCAGTCTGCCCAACCTGATTCAATTTAAATTTTTTTTTTTTTTTTTTCTTCTTCTTAGCTATTTCTGGGCGAGAATCCAAAGCTTTACCCAGTACTGTGCTTGGGTTCCAACTGCCGAAATCTCTGTTAAGACTTACTCCAGCCCATCTACACCCTCCCAGCCATTGAAGCCCTCCCCTGCCCATCCTCCTCCAAACGGCCATACACAGACACAGACCGTACAAGTCTGCCTAGTAACTGGCCTAGTTCAATCTTTAATATTATTTTCTGATTCTAAATCTTCTGTGTTCATCCCACGCTTCTTTGAACTCAGTCACAGTTTTACTCTCCACCACCTCTCTCGGGAGCGCATTCCAGGCATCCACCACCCTCTCCGTAAAGTAGAATTTCCTAACATTGCCCCTGAATCTACCACCCCTCAACCTCAAATTATGTCCTCTGGTTTTACCATTTTCCTTTCTCTGGAAAAGATTTTGTTCTACGTTAATACCCTTTAAGTATTTGAACGTCTGAATCATATCTCCCCTGTCTCTCCTTTCCTTTAGGGTATACATATTCAGGGCTTCCAGTCTCTCCTCATACGTCTTCTGGCGCAAGCCTCCTATCATTTTCGTCGCCCTCCTCTGGACCGCCTCAAGTCTTCTTACGTCTTTCGCCAGATACGGTCTCCAAAACTGAACACAATACTCCAAGTGGGGCCTCACCAATGACCTGTACAGGGGCATCAACACCTTCTTTCTTCTACTGACTACGCCTCTCTTTATACAGCCCAGAATCCTTCTGGCAGCAGCCACTGCCTTGTCACACTGTTTTTTCGCCTTTAGATCTTCGGACACTATCACCCCAAGGTCCCTCTCCCCGTCCGTGCATATCAGCTTCTTTCCTCCCAGCATATACGGTTCCTTCCTATTATTAATCCCCAAATGCATTACTCTGCATTTTTTTGCATTGAATTTTAGTTGCCAGGCATTAGACCATTCCTCTAACTTTTGCAGATCCTTTTTCATATTTTCCACTCCCTCTTCGGTGTCTACTCTGTTACAAATCTTGGTATCATCTGCAAAAAGGCACACTTTTCCTTCTAACCCTTCAGCAATGTCACTTACATACATATTGAACAGGATTGGCCCCAGCACCGAACCCTGAGGGACTCCACTAGTCACCTTTCCTTCCTTCGAGCGACTTCCATTAACCACCACCCTCTGGCGTCTGTCCGACAGCCAGTTTCTGACCCAGTTCACCACTTTGGGTCCTAACTTCAGCCCTTCAAGTTTGTTCAACAGCCTCCTATGAGGAACTGTATCAAAGGCTTTGCTGAAATCCAAGTAAATTACATCTAGCATATGTCCTCGATCCAGCTCTCTGGTCACCCAATCAAAATTAAATAACAAGATACAAATGTGGCTTTTGATGAGAGAGTGGAGATATGTCCTTTAGTACAGGGTAAGGGCTGGGAAGAGGGCCATATTGTGAGGTTCACTGGGCTTGTCCTTAGGGATCTGCCTGCTGGTTTCACTGGATAGCCAAATGCACAAACGGGCACAGTAGTTCAAATCCTTCAAAAATATAATGAAGGGGAGCATGCAGTGCAGCGGTTAAAGCTACAGCCTCAGCACCCTGAGGGTTGTGGATTCAAACCCACGCTGTTCCTTGTGACCCTGGGCAAGTCACTTTGTCTCCCCATTGCCTCAGGAGCTGGGACAGACAGGGAAAAATGATTAAGTACCTGAATAAACTCATGTAAACTAGAGAATGACACGGGGACAAATTTTTTCCCGCCCTTGCAGGAACTCAATTTCCTTGTTCCGTCCCCACCCCATTCCTGTAAGCTGTGCCTTAATTGCACAAACCTCAAACACTTATGTGTTTTGAGGCTTGTGCAGATGAGGGCGGAGCTTGCAGGAATGGGGATGGTGAAAAATTTGTCCCCGTGTCATTCTCTAATGCTCTGTGAATTCCCCCGGGAGAACGGTATAGAAAATTGAATGTTTGAATGAAAAATATAATGAAGCTGGAGCCAAGGGAATGCGTTGAAAGCTCACACCCTCCTTTTTTGTCTGCTTTTTATTCTTCTTGTACCTCTAAAAACAAATGTCACACATGTGGTCGCAGAGGCGAGAGACAAGGACTGGGATCATGCAAGCTTTTCTGTGCTCTCAGCTGCTGATTTACAAGGAGGAAAATTGGGGCCATGGTAGGAAGGAAGAGTTTCCTTTTTTGCAGTGGGAAATCTCTTTGTTGTTGCTACTTCCTTGGGCTCAATTTGTACTTCCTCCCTCCCTTCTCACTGTAAACCAAATTTCATTTTATGATGAGTGGTAACGCTGTGCATTGATTTCAGGCCCCAAGAACCGTCAAGTGCAGGGCAATCAGTACTCTATACACCCAGGCAAATTTCCCATAGCCCTAGGTCTCTCTCTTCATTTCTGATGTGCTTCTTCATTTGCAGCAGTAGCTGACAGTAGTTTTATTGGGATGGGGGGGGGGGGTCTGATAAAACTCCCAGATTCTATAAATGGCGTCCAGATTTGGACATGATCCTGAGAGCTGCACACAAATTAGGTAACAAGATTTTAACAATCAATTTGCTGCTAACAAGCAATTATTGACTTAATTGCCACTAATTTTCATTTGCACATAGATCTGTTTTGTGCATGATTCAAAAAGGGGAATATAGCCATGGAGCAGCGAGCATTGGCAGTTCAGGGCATCTGTGCACAACTTACACGCCACATTTCAGTCCTTGTGCCCCAAACCAGTTCCACAAATCCCTGCTCGGTGCTGTTCTGTCAAGGATGGTCATTTGCGGAATCTGGCGCCCCACAGCTCCTTTGTACTTTGTTTTGCATTGTTCTCTGTAGCTCTTTTTTCCTACCAGGATATCCCAACGGGGGCTGACAGCTGTGTGACCAGCCTATCCTGCGACTCTCACCGCTCACTGATTGTCGCTGGCCTGGGAGATGGTTCGGTCCGTGTATATGACCGCAGGATGGCTCTAAATGAATGGTAATGTGGGTTTACAAATTCATCTGTGCCTAATTAAAAGGCAGCCTTTGCAGAGAAAGGCAAACTGAGGGGCAGATGCACAAAGCCCCTGTCAAACAAGCCAAAAATATCCCTGGTAGTCCAGTGGTCAGCAGAAAGAAAGAATTGACCGTGACGATTCCACAGAAGAAACCAAAAACTCACTATAGCTTTCATATACCACAGCAGAAGGGATGCCTCCTGCCTCAGGGCATCCTGGGATGCACTGGGAGGGGCCTAAACACCATATAGGCCTCTGATGCACAAGGCACATTTTGAAGAGACAGGCCCTGAGGTGTAGGTATCCTTCTTGCCCTGCTATAGAAAAGGTGTGGTGGGGAGGGTTGTCCTTTTTGGGCTGGGGAGAGGAGGAGAGTCGTCTAGTGGGGGCCGGCTTGGCCATTGGACTGCCATTGGGGAGGTCTGGTGGAGTGTTTTGTTTTTTGTTAGGATCGGTGGTTCCCTTGTGCCTACATGCCCCAGGAAGTTCTGAGCCCTTTAGCGACCAATGCTCAACAGTAAGTTTGCATGCTGTTAGTGTTGTGCATTGGCTGGTAAAAGCAAGCCGGAGTTGGTGCATCTGCCCCTGAGGCTTGTGATCCGCTAGTAGGTAGTGTCACTGTGCTGCTGTATTGCCGTCCATGAGATTCTTCCTTTGGCAATGTTGTCTCTTCTGAGATTGTCAAATGCAGATTCTTAATCTTTACCACTACTCTGCTTTTCATGTTTCTCCAGAGGGACGGTGGTGGCTGGTCAGGGTAGCGCTCCTTATTTCTTACAAGAGGCTTTTAGGGGCCTTGAAAAGCCTTCTAGTTCTGTAGCTGTACTTTTTGGGCATCCATTGGAGTAGCTAAGTTTAACTAATTCCTTTCTCCCTCGTGCTTTTGCTTCTGGTCACTCAAGCATTTCTTTGGCTCTCCAGTTTGAATATCTTAAAGGCAGCCAGTTGCATTTACTACTCTCCTTCTCTGTTCCTCTCTCTCACTGTCCACAGCCGTGTAATGACATACCGTGAGCACATGGCCTGGGTGGTGAAGGCCCACCTGCAGAAACATTCCGATGGGAACATCATAAGCGTCAGGTACAAACTCAACAATCATGCTTCAACTCTTGTTAGGGCTAGGAAGAGTGCCTGAGGGGGCTTCAACTCTTCACTAGAGAGCTGAAAGTCAGGACCAAGTCATGGTCTGCGATTATTGGCCCCAGTTGCACCAGTCCAGGGTAATATATGCCCAGTATTTCTCCAGTCTGCAATGCCACAAATCTAGACTGCTTAGATAACCAATTTGCTGTATAGCAAATGCATTTACTAACTGAAAAGGTTTGTGTATTTAAACCAACTGAGCCTGCTTCTCCTATGTGGTTGTGGTTGTGGTAATATAGCCCCTAAGAGGAAGCCAAAACCCCAAGCAACTTATAATCTGCTGCTACTTTAAGGGCCAGGGGCCAGAAACAGCCATCGCTTAAAGGGGACAAATTTGTCTCCCCCTTAGCATGTTCTCTGTAGCCCATTGCATTAAGTACATGTGACCTGGTACTATCCCACAGAACCCCCCCACCACCCTTTTTCCTTCTGTCTATTCCTCTCCCTATGTGCCCAAGCATCCTTCTAGAACATAAGAGTTGCCATTCGGGGACAGAGCAAAGGTCCATCAAGCCCAGCATCCCCTTTCCAACAGTGGCCAGCCCAGGTCACAAACACCTGGCAAGATCCCAAGGATTAAAGCAGATTTTATGCTGCATATCCTAGGATTTCCCCAAGCCATCTCAAGAATGGCCTATGGACTTCTCTTTTAGGAAATCATCCAAACCTTTTTTAAAACTGCTAGCTTTCTCCATCACCTTTTCTACCTGTCTTTGACCACCTTAAGATCATCTGATACGATCACCCCAAAGTCCTGCTCTTTTTGGGGTCTTGTAGTAACAAATGTCTGCACCTTCTGTCTCTGCAGTGTGAATGGAGACGTGCGGTTCTTTGACCCCCGGATGCCAGACTCTGTGAGTGTGCTTCAGATTGTGAAGGGGCTGACAGCTCTAGATATTCATCCTCAGGCAAACCTATTTGCTTGGTAAGTACAAATCCTCCTTGCATATTTACATTAAAGATTAACAAGCAAGGTATAGATGAGACTTTATTGAACTAACCTGATTGCAGAAAATTCTCAAAGAGCAAATCCAGAGGGTAAGATGGGATCATTTAAAAGGGTGTCTCTGCTATCCCTCTTATTGATTACAACCAGGTTTCACGGGTACTTCTGTCTGGCCCAGGACAAGCAGGCAGATATTCTCATGTATGGGTGATGTCATCTGACGGAGCCCCGATGCGGACGCCTCACAAGCAGACTTGCTTGAAGAAACTAGAAGTTTTGAGTCGCCCGCACCGCGCATGCGCGAGTGCCTTCCCGCCCAGTGCACAGGGCACGTCTCCTCAGTTCTTAGTTTTCTGCGGAGCCGAGAAGTCCGTCTTTGACTCTCTGCATTCAACTTAGTTCACTTTTGCCTTCTCTCGACCGCGGTTGGTGTTCTTTATTCACAAATCGCTGTTTTATTTTATTTTATTTGTATTTATCTAGTTTAAAAAAATTTTTTCGTCTTCCGCAGCCCACAAGCTTCGACCTTGCAGCGGCTGTTTTTAGGCCTATGTCCCGGCCTGCTACAGACTTTAAGAAGTGTAGCAAGTGTCGGTGTGCGATCTCTCTCACTGACCCTCATAGACGCTGCCTCAAGTGTCTGGGGCATAAACATCATCCCACGTCGTGCCTGCCTTGCCAAAAACTTCAGCCTCATGCTTTTAAGCGTCGTTGCATTCAAGTACACAAGCTCTTCCAGATGGAGTCTTCGACTGATCCCTCGACTTCGAAGGCGTCTTCTGCTTCGACTTCCATCGAGCCTCCTTCCACGCCTCCTGCTTCTACCTCGAGCCTCATCAAGCCTTTTTCGTTTGCAGCGGCTCTTGCTTCGACATCATCTGCGGTATCTTCCCCTGTTTCCTCAGGTCAGATAGCTCAGCAGTCGGTTCCGCCGGTGGTGATTAAAGTGTCTAAGACTCCTAAGTCGAAGCACACTCACACTACCTCGAAGGAACCTCCAGCCAAGACAGGTGGACCGGTTTCAGACACGGATCCCACCTTGCCGGCTTCTTTCCAGACCATTTTAGAGAAGCAGTTTCTTCAGTACCTTACCATTATGGATCCTAAATTGCTTCCTATTATCCTGCCTGGGCATCCAGCAACCCCCTGCAAGGTCGAGCCGCCTCCTATGCCCCGGTTGGAGCCACACTCTTTGCAGGGAGGAGAGTCTCTGCGAGTGTCTGGTCTGCCTCCTAAGCACGAAAGGCAAGGAGTAGATTCTTTGCGAGTGCATAGACAGGATTCCTCACATTCTCAGCAAGGAGCAGAGTCATTGTGAGTACATCGAGGTTCCTCCTCCAAGCCTCTGGAGCTTCGATCTACAGCCTCTAGTCCTATTCATACATTGGCATCGGCTGCTTCCGTCTCCGAGGCAAAATCTCCTCGATCCTCGAGGTCCGGTTCTAGACACAATTATTTTTATTTTTTTTTTTTTTTTTTTGAAGTTTAAGATTTTATTAAACAAAATGAAGACAGTACACAGGCAGCATGCCAACAGCAAAAGTACATTGCCCATATGAAACAACAACAGAACCCCCCCACCCCCCCCACCGAGTGATACAATATATGCTTAAAACAAAGGAAGATGACAAAGAAAATAAGAAAAATTTCAAAGTAAACCTCGCCAGGAGCTATAACGAGACCACTGTCGATGAAACGTTCCACAGGAATCATTATTTAAAGCTGTCAATTTGGACATCAAGTAAATTTGGTCAATCTTATGTAACAGTTCAGTATGAGAAGGCAAAGAGTCACGCTTCCAATATGTGGCTACTAAAAGTCTGGCTGCCGTAGCAACCAGGGCCACAAAATGATTCTGATCCACATCCAAACTCCCCAAAGGATAGTTAAGTAAAAATATTTCCATACGCAACAGGATGGGTAAGTGTAACACATCAATCAGCAGTCGTTGAACCATCTTCCAATAAGGTACAATCTTAATACAATCCCACCACACATGTCCAAAGGAGCCCAGACATCCACAATTGCGCCAACAGTGCCCGTCCCCACAGTGATAGAAACGGTGCACCTTTTCTGGCGTAAGGTACCACTGGAATAGCATCTTATATCCCTGCTCCACTAAGGGAGATGCCAAGGAGACTCTCAGCAGTGTACCATAAAGACAGTCCCATTGTCGATAATCCAAGGCCCTCCCCAGCAAGAGTTCCCAACGATGTTCATATGTGTGGGCCTGTGGTCTAGTGTATAAAAGAGCCCTATAGAGACGTGAAATAAGGCCCACCCCAGATCCCATCCTAAATACTTGTAAAAAAGCAGAGTCTGCCCCTTCCCACTCCGGGATCACCCTCTTCACCATAAAATCTCGAAGTTGGACATAGGCGAAAAAATCAGTCGAGGGGAGGTCATATATAGATTGCAAGGCAGCAAAGGGTACCAGTTGTCCACCCATTACCAGCTGACCTAGGACCCTAAGACCCTCCATTTCCCAACGCCGAAAAATCCCAGTATCTTTAGCAGGCAGAAAATCAGGGGCAAATCTAATGGGATCTAGACACAATTATCACCATCGTTCGAGACCTTCATCGAGGCATTCTTCACGGCATCGTTCTCACAGGATATTCCATCTTTCTCGAAGCCTTGTTCTACTCCGACCTCGACCAGACCACCGACTCCTCGTTCCAGGTCTCCGATGCCGGACCTCGAGGATATCCCGGCCTCGATTGCCTCGACCAAGTCGCCAGGTTCCTATGAGACTTTTTTCCATGCCGAAGCTTCTTCTTCGACACATGCTGCCTCGACGTCCTCGAGTCCTTCTCGAGACAAGGCCTCACCGGATCAGCTGTCTTTTTCATCTTTCCTACGACAAATGGCTGTAGATTTGGATGTTAAATTGGATACTGGCTCCAAATATTCTAAGGAATATCTTGAAGTCATGCGTCTCCCTCAGCCTTCGGCAGAGAGTCTCAAGCTTCCACTTCACAAGCTTTTGGACCAGACTTTTACTCGATGCATGGAGACTCCATTTTCTATACCAGCAGTTCCTAGAAAATTGGACTCAAGGTATAAATCGATGCATCACAAGGGATTTGACAACTCACAGTTATCTCATCAATCCCTACTAGTTTAAACTTCCTTGAAAAGATCCCATCCTTCCAAGGTCTATGCTACAGTCCCCCCTGGCAGGGAGGGGAAAACTATGGACAAATTTGGACGTCGCATCTACCAGAATGCTATGATGTCCTCTAAAGTCCTCAATTATAATTTTTATTTCATTACTTATTTTGAATTTCTTCTTTCTCTACTGCTGAAATTTTTGACTTACATGGATAATCATATGCATTTTGAGTTTCAAGAAGTCATTGCTTCTTTTTCTCAGTTGCGTCCCCATCTCCTGCAATCATCTTACGATGCCTTTGAGTTATCTGCCCGACCCGCTGCTTGCTCTGTGGCTATGCATCGTCTTGCATGGCTTCGTACCATTGACATGGACCCTAACCTTCAAGACCGCCTGGCTAACATCCCTTTTTGACGAGTCCATCGAGGCATCCACTAAAAAATTATCTGACCATGAAAAGTCATTTGTTTCAATTGTCAGACCTAAACCAAAGCCAACACCTGCCAAGCCTGCACGTCCAGCTGTTATCTATCAAAGGTGTTTTGCTCCAAAGCCAGCTCCTTATACTCACCCTCCTCTGAAAAAGCAGCCACCTCAGAAGCAACAGAAATCCCAACCTTCTGCTGCACCTAAGGCTTCTCAGCCTTTTTGACTGTTTAAAACAGAGCATAACCTCCACCGTTCTGTCTCTGTCTCCTTTCCCCCTATAGGAGGATGTCTCCATCATTTTTACAACAGATGGACCTTAATTACATCAGACCTCTGGGTACTTACCTTCATCAGAGAAGGATACTCTCTTCATTTCACTCAGGTTCCACTGGAGCTTCCTCCAAGAGAGTATCCTTCCAATCCATCCCAGACCCCCCTTCTTCTTCAGGAAGCTCAAGCTCTGCTTTGTCTCCATGCCATCGAACCAGTTCCTTTGGACCAGCAGAACAGGGGGTTTTACTCACGTTACTTCCTTGTTCCGAAGAAGAAGGGCGATCTTCGACCCATTCTGGATCTCAGGGCTCTCAACAAATTTCTAGTCAAGGAAAAATTTTGCATGTTGTCCCTGGCATCCCTTTATCCCCTTCTCGAGCAGAGCGACTGGTTATGCTCTCTGGATCTCAAGGAGGCCTACACTCATATTCCCATCCATCCGGCCTCCCGTCAATACCTCAGATTTCGGGTGGGGAATCTGCACTACCAATATAGAGTTCTACCCTTCGGCCTGGCCTCGTCTCCGAGAGTGTTCACCAAGTGCCTGGTAGTGGTAGCAGCAGCTCTATGGAATCATGGTCTTCAGGTATTTCCCTACCTTGACGACTGGCTCATCAAAGATTCCACATCTCAAGGGGTTATTGTAGCGACCCAACCAGCTACCTGGTTCCTACAAAGTTTGGGATTCGAAATCAACTTTCCCAAATCTTAACTTCAGCCCTCTCAGAATCTACAGTTCATTGGGGCTGTTCTGGACACTGTCCAACTCGGAGCATTCCTTCCACAACAACGCCTGGCAGCTCTTCTTCAACTCTGTCACACTGTGTCTTCCCGCTCTTCCATCTCAGCGAGACACATGATGTTGCTTCTGGGTCACATGGCCTCCACGGTACACGTGACTCCTTTTGCCAGACTTCACCTCAGAATTCCTCAATGGAGCCTGGCATCTCAGTGGACGCAGGCTTGCGATCCTCTTTCTCGACACATTACAGTCACTCCTTCTTTGAAGAAGTCTCTCCGTTGGTGGATGCTCTCTTCCAATCTTTCCAGAGGCTTGCTTTTACAAACGCCCCCTCATCAGAAGGTCCTCACGACAGACTCGTCAACCTATGCTTGGGGCGCTCATCTCGATGGTCTCCGTATTCAAGGCCTCTGGACCAGTACGGATTGTCAGTGTTATATCAATCAGTTGGAACTCAGAGCAATCCTCAAAGCTCTCCATGCTTTTCAACATCTCCTTCACGACACAGTAGTCCTCGTCCGCATGGATAACCAACCATGGACAACCATGTATTATGTCAACAAACAGGGAGGGACAGGATCTGCCTCCCTTTGTCAAGAAGCTCTGGAGGTTTTGGGACTGGGCGATCCGTCGCAACACCTTCCTCAAAGCTATCTACATTCAAGGGGCTCAGAATTGCTTGGCGGACAACTTGAGTCGTCTCCTGCAACCTCACAAATGGACTCTCCATTCCTCATCTCTTCATCATATTTTCTCACAGTGGGGAACGCCTCAGATAGCCCTCTGCAGCTCCCCACAACTACAAACTACCTCAGTTCTGTTCCAGGATATACTCTCCTCACCGCCTCGAAGCAGATGCTTTTCTTCTAGAATGGACGAATCTGTTCCTCTACGCATTTCCTCCATTCCCTCTCATTCTCAAGACTCTAGTCAAATTGAAGAACGATCATGCCACCATGATACTTCCTTCTACTTCAACTCAGCAGCAGGGAGCCATACCTTCTACCAGTTTTTCCTTCTCTGTTTACACAGAGTCAAGGATCTCTGCTTCATCCCAACCTGCAGTCTCTGCACCTGACAGCCTGGTCCCTCTCAGCATAACACCTCTTCAGTTTTCTCGATCTGTAAGAGACATTTTAGAAGCTTCTAGAAAGCTTACCACTCGACAAAAATGGACTAGATTTTCTACATGGTGTTTTTCACATCATAAGGAGCCTCAACATTCCTCCTTATCTTTTGTTTTAGATTCTTTTGCACTTATCCAACTCTGGCCTCAAGTCTACATCCATACGAGTCCATCTCAGTGCAATTGCAGCTTTTCATCAGCCTATTGAAGGGAAACCCCTCTCTACTAATCCGGTGGTTTCCAGATTCATGAAAGGACTTTTCAATGTTAAACCTCCTCTCAAACCGCTTCCTGTGGTTTGGGACCACAATTCAAGTAAAAGGATCTACTTTCCCCCTCGAACAAACCTTAAAAATACTGGGAGTCACACTAGATAAACATTTATCCCTGGAGAAACACACAGACATCACAGTTAGGAAATGCATCGCGGTGCTATGGAAACTCCGCACCATTAAAAAATACTTTGACGAGACCTCATTCCGCCTGCTAGTACAATCCTCCATCCTTAGCATACTGGATTACTGCAATATTATTTACTTGAGCTCCACGAAGAAAACCATTAGAAGACTCAAAATGATCCAGAACACTGCGGTCCGCCTCATATTCGGCCTGAAAAAATGGGAACATGTCATCCCTTTCTACCACAAACTTCACTGGCTACCCTTTGAATCCAGAGTCCTATTCAAATTTGCCTGCTTCTGCTATAAAACAGTATTTGGCCTATCCCCAAGCTACTTAAACCCTCACTTCTATCTGAATCACATAAACAAGCACTCCTGCAGAATTCAGCTCTTCGCCTTCCCCTCCCTAAAACTATGTCATTACAAAAGATTCCTTGATAAAACTTTTGCCTTCCAGGCTGCCAAACTGAACCCATGGCTAGCCCAAATTGTCCTTGAGGCCCCCACCTACCTCGGGTTTAGAAAATCTCTCAAAACTCACCTATTCCATGGACAAGACACCTAACACCCCTCTCCAATGAACAACAATCTCCTCCTGCCCCCTTCCACCTCTCTTTTCCCAACCTACCCACCCCCTTCCCCCCTAACCCCCCCCTCTCTCTCCTAACTTCATTCTACCTCCTTGCTCCTAATATTGTTCAATTGTTTTCGAACCACTTGTTATTTATTACTTGCTTCTAATAGTGTTCAATTGTTTTTAAACCACTTGTAATTTTTTGTTAATCTAATGTAAACCGCCTAGAACTCCTTCGGTATGGCGGTATACAAAAATAAAGTTGTTGTTATTATTATTATTATTATTATAATGTTGTCCTTTCTCAACTCTTGAAGCCTCTATTTGAACCAATTGATAAGGCTCATCTGAAGTATCTCGCTTGAAATGTGGTATTTCTCATTGCCCTCACTTCTGCTCGACGAGTCAGTGAGCTACAAGCTTTAGTTACTAATCCACCATTCACTGTGTTCCATCATGACAAGGTGGTTCTTCGTACTCATCCGAAATTCCTACCTAAAGTGGTCTCAGAATTTCATCTCAACCAATCTATTGTCCTTCCAGTATTTTTCCAAAGCCTCGTTCTCACCCTGGTGAATCAGCTCTTCATACTCTGGACTGTAAACATGTTTTGGCCTTCTACTTGGAACGCATCAAACCACACAGAACTGCTCCTCAACTTTTTGTCTCTTTCGATCCAAATAAGTTGGGACATCCAATTTCTAAACGCACCATCTCCAACTGGATGGCGACTTGTATCTCTTTCTGCTATGCCCAGGCTGGATTACCACTTCACAGTAAAGTCACAGCCCATAAAGTCAGAGGAATGGCAGCTTCTGTAGCTTTCCTCAGATCGACACCTATTGAGGAAATTTGCAAGGCTGCTACTTGGTCCTCAGTTCATACCTTCACATCTCACTATTGTCTGGATACTTTCTCCAGACGGGATGGACAGTTTGGCCAAACAGTATTACAAAATTTATTCTCCTAAGTTGCCAACACTCCCACCATCCCATTCTGTTTAGCTTGGAGGTCACCCATACATGAGAATACCTGCCTGCTTGTCCTGGGATAAAGCACAGTTACTTACCTTAACAGGTGTTATCCAGGGACAGCAGGCAGCTATTCTCACAACCCACCCACCTCCCCGGGTTGGCTTCTTTGCTAGCTATCTGAACTGAGGAGAGCGCCCTGTGCACTGGGCAGGAAGGCACTTGCGCATGCGCGGTGCGGGCAACTGGAAACTTCTAGTTTCTTCAAGCAAGTCTGCTTGTGAGGCATCTGCATCGGGGCTCCGTCGGATGACGTCACCCATACGTGAGAATAGCTGCCTGCTGTCCTTGGATAACACCTGTTACGGTAAGTAACTAACTGTTCTATCTCTACTGAGCCGGTTTGGTCTCTGTCTCCAGATGCAATACTCTTATATCGGCACAATGCAATCAGCCAAATATCGTGTAACCTTTTCTCTCTCTCTTTCTCAGTGGCTCCATGAACCAGTTCATTGCTGTTTACAGTGGCACTGGAGAGCTGATCAGCAACATAAAATATTACGATGGGTTTATGGGCCAAAGGATTGGAGCCATCAGCTGCCTGGCATTCCATCCTCATTGGGTCAGTACACAGCTGAGCCCATACAGCCAGACTTTAGTAACAGACCAATGACACTAGGAAATCCTAATGTCAACATTTCACTCTCACTAATCCTACGTTATCTCCATGTTCCAATGAGATCCCAGTTATCACTTTGATGTGTTACTCATGGTTACTGTTAATAATCTTTTGTAAACCTCAATGAATTTATGGTTATGCGGTTAACAAGAACAATGTTATCTTATGTGATCTTTTTTATTTTTTTTTAAAGCTAGGGATATAGTAGTAATTGTTGCTGAAGGGATCCTACAGCGTTCTCGCGTCATTGTAACTGCACTCTCTTTTCTCTCTGCAGCCTCATTTGGCAGTGGGCAGTAACGATTACTGCATGTCGGTCTACTCTGTGGAAAAGCGAGTCAGGTAACAAGATCTCCGGTCTGAATGGTGCAAAGATGTGGAGCCGCAGGTGGTCCTCTCTCCCAGAGCAGTTTGACACTTGCTGGACAGGCGTGGCCTTCAATGGACAGCGTGAAATGATCAACCTGGATATTGAGTATTGGCTGCTTCCCACTCAAAACTCGAACATTATTTTCCCTCCCCTCCTTGACTTGGCTACTGATAATTTAAAGCTACAAATTAGTCTATTAATTTTCTTTATCTGGGGGGTCCCGGCACCCCTGTTTTTCTTTTTCTTCTTTTAAATTATGGTTGCTCCTATGCTAGATTGCAGCTTTCATGATCAAAAAGGACTTTGTTGAAGCATATAGCTAATTTTTTTTATTTTTTTTTTGAGGACTATAGATTTTATCTTCAAGAATGATTTTTGTGGCACAGTTCAAGCTTCCTTTATTCTGACTGTACTAAGGAATCCCTGGGAAGGGTCTCCTCCCTGTACTCCCTCTCACAGAAACCATATGTCCCTCACTGGCCTGGACACCCCCTGTCTACTTCTTGACTTTATCTTCTCCGTATTTACCGTAGAGACCTTTGGAAGGGAAAGGGTAGAGGACCTGGTGTATTTTTAAATAAGGCTGCTACTTAATGGAAAAATTCCCCAAAGATTGGGAGGTCATGTATAACTTTCTTTCTCGTCACTGGTAGGAGTGGGAGGGACATTTTCTGAGTACGAGAATGCTAAAGGTCCCTCACCATACTGTATACCTGGAGAAAGGAGACCATTCTATATGGTCTGAGCCTGAGCCTTTGAAGTGTTGCTTTCATTTTTGCATGCCTATATCTGAATGCATATTGGGGGTGGGGGGGAGCCTCTGTACTCCTCACTTTATCCTTCATATCAGTCTTTACTTCTTCCCCCTGGGGCCCATGAATGAATGTTGCACTTCAGAGCTTCTGAGAAGGAAAGTTCTTTAGAAAACAAAAGCAAAGCAGCAAAACACTAGGCCACCGCCTTAAAGAACAGAGCTACCTCCATGGCTCAATGCCAGAGTGAGAGAGCCTTTTCCCACTCTTCCACGGAGGATGTGCTTCAGCCATCGGCCCACTCTCCAGTACAGAGACTGCAGGTATGGAGCCCTTTCTGGCTCTGGTGTTAGTCTCCCTTAGAAGAGACAGCAGGTGATAAAGCTGATCTCAGGAGGCTCACAGTGAGACTCTCCACATACAGAATCTAGTTTGGGAAAGGATCGCTTTCTATTAAGAAGCTGGAGTTTGAAAGCATGTATATAAAAAGGAAAAAAATAAAATAAAAATCAGCTGCTGGGGGAAAGGGGAGGGATACTTTCTACACTGTATTGTACAGATTTGTAAATAAAGAGAAGGAAAGGGTGTTGGTACAAACGGTGCCCAAAGGATGAAACGGACCATTTCAAGACATCATGGAAAGGAAAGATGTTGAGGACATGAAACATCTGGGCCTGAAAATACTGAAGACTTTCAGCCCAGTCGGAAGGTCAGCTTGTTCTCTTGTTTGGCTTTGTCATCTTTAGAGGGTGACCCATGGACGGGATTGTGTGATTTCTTGGGAAGGCATGTAGTGTCCACCCGCTAAGGAAATAAACACAAGGTTAAGAAAATAGGGAATCTGGTGCACATCTCAGATTTGCACCCCTCAGGGATCGGCAGACAGGGTTCTAGAGGCTCCTCGAGCACGTAGGTAGATGCATATCCTAGAAATGCACAGATCAGGCCAGCGCCGAGAGCTCTAGGTCTTTAGGAAGGCTTCCCACACTCACACAATTTAGTCTGTAGGGACCCATGCTCCCCTTACAGAGAATGTTTCATAGTGGCGAGAAATTTTTTCATCTCCTAATCACTTTTCAAACAAATTACAGATTTTTAACCTGTAACAAACCAGCAAATGTGTTGGCAGGGGTGTCTGTTTCAGCTGACTGCAGCAGGGCGGTTTCCTGACCACTCTAGCCTGGGTGCACACATTTTGATGCGGAAATTCAATCATGAACATTTCACTCAAGCTCTAGAGAGTGTTTTATCTGAATGTTGACCATCTCTATTTATTTTACCAAAATAACATGTAATAACCACAGATTGTAATGTGGGAATGACAGTTACAAAGAAGAAAATAACTAGTTAATTAAAAAAAAAAGCAAATGAATGCAGAAAACATTTGTTGTGTTGTCTTTGCATTATTTCTGCAGCAAGTCAGGAGGCTTTTTCCTAAGAAGTAACTAGCTAGTCACACACACAAGGTTGTTCTCACTGCCAAAGGATTTGCTCATCCATATCTACTCTAGAAGACATAAGAACCAGCTCTTTGGATGCATGAGCGTCCTTGACTATGTCCAGGGAGAGGCAATGTCATAAGATCTGGGTCAGACCAATGGTCCAGTAGCCCGTTTCCACGGTGGCCAATCCAGGTCACTAGTACCTGGCCAAAACCCAAGGAGTAGCAAAATTGCATGCTACCAATCCAGGACAAGCAGTGGCTTCCCCATGTCTTTCTCAATAACAGACTATGGATTTTTCCTCCAGGAACTTGTCCAAACCTTTCTTAAAATCAGCTATGCTAGCCGCTCTTACCATAACCTCTGGCAATGTGTTCCAGAGCTTAACTATTCTCTGAATGAAAAAAAAGTACTCCTATTGGTTTTAAAAGTATTTCCCTGTAACTTCATTGAGTGTCCCCTAGTCTTTGTAATTTTTGACAGAGCGAAAAATCAATCCACTTGTACCCGTTCTACTCCACTTAGGATTTTGTAGGCTTCAATCATATCTCCCCTCAGCCGTCTATTTTCCAAGTTGAAACAGTTAGGGCTCTTAAGTCTTTCCTCATATGAGAGGAATTCCATCTCCTTTATCATATTGGTCACTCTTCTTTGAACCTTTTCTAGCGTCACTATATATATCTTGAGATAACACAATACTCCAGATGAGGTCGCACCATGGAGCAATACAGGGGCATTATAACATTCTTAGTCTTGTTAACCATCCGTTTTTTAATAATTCCTAGCATCCTATTTGTTTTTTTGGCCACCGCCACACATTGGGTGGAAGATTTAATTGTATTGTCTACGATGACACCCAGATCCTTTTCTTGGGTGCTAATCCCCAAGGTGGACCCTAGCATCAGGTAACTGTGATTCAGGTTATTCTTCCCAATTTGCATCACTTTGCATTTGTCCACATTAAATTTCATCTGCCATTTGGACGCCCAGTCTTTCAGTTTCCCAGTCTGCAATTTTTCACAATCCGCAGTTTAGTGTCCTTTGGTTGTTGATATTTTCTGGGTCTCACTGTAGCTAGGTAGATAAAACTGATGTTTCAGCCATCATGCTGTGGCTTTCTCAGGGTATGCTGTGAGGTCTGCAGTTTGTCTTTATACACAATGGGAGAATGGGGAGGTCTGTTGATCATGAATTTCAATTTTGGCGGGAAAGTTTGTTGGTCACAAATTTGAAATGTGACAGGAAAGTTTGTCGGTCACAGATTTGAATTCTGGAAGGAAATTTAAATTTTGGCGAGACATCCACTGGTCCCAATTTTAAATTCTGGCCAAAATTCAAATTTTCTACCAGAATTCAAATCTGTGACCAACAAACTTTCCCAATTAGGTCAGTGGCCCCATTATATATAAAGACAAACTGCAGACCTCATGGTATACCACATCATGATGGCTGAAACGTCGGTTCTACCTACCCAGAAAACAGCAACAATCATGACACCAGCCACGGAAGCCTCAGAACAATTTCCTTTGCGTTTAGCATCTCCAATAATTTTGAAAAGTTGGCTCCAATGCTAGATAAAATCATTCCTTCAGTTAGTCACCCTTATCATTTATCTAATCTCCTGTTACTCTATCTTATCTATTCCACCATTGCTGTTGATTAAAATGTTTTAATGTGTATTGTTGACATTCTAGCTAGTTTACTATGCCCTAATGTTTGAATATTTTTTCTGTTGTAATTGTCTGCCTCCCACCTTCCTCATCCACTTCCTTGTCCTCGCAGTTAACCAGAGCGTGAAGGTGGCAACAGTCGCCACAGGGCCTTGTGTGTCAGGAAGTCCACACAGAAGAAGGAGGGAGGATCTGTGAATATTCCTCAGATCAGACTCCATTCTGACTCTCTACTAGACATAAGTGTCCCAACATGATCGTCAATTTAAATCACTATTTAAAAAAAAAAAAAAAATCAGTGGTTACTGATGATTCTCCTACACCAGATTCTCCTTCTCAGTTCAATTTTACATAACCATGCAAGCCTTTAAATATTATTGTCATCTTTTTTCAGCTTCATTATTTAATTTGAATAACGTGAAAATGTTCCAGGGGACAACTACTGGCATAGAATCAAACTGTGGATGAAACATGATGTTCTTGACTTTCCTTTATTTCTTCAAAATATCTTCAACCAATGTTAAGAAAATGTCCACATCAACCTTATTAAAGACTAACGGTCCTGATACGGGCCATGTTTCGGCTGACAAAGCCTTTCTCAAGGGTTTGGTTATTAATATGTTAGTATTGTGGAGTTGATGTAGAGAACGAAACAAAAGCTGACCGCTAATGCTGAAACATGTGTCGGGTCCGTTAGTCTTTAATAAGGTTGATGTGGACATTTTCGTAACATTGGTTGAAAATATTTTGAAGAAATAAAGGAAAGTCAAGAACAATGCGTTTCGTCCACAGTTTGTTTCTTTCTTGGATTGCTCCTTTTTCTGTGGAACATCGGGTCTTCCTGTTTTGCTTCTAACATCTACTGGCATGTCATGTTTCACTAGTTCTGCATCAGAAAAGATGATCACCGTCAAACATTCAAAATCTATTCTAAAATAAACTATTTTCAGGTCCACTAAAACAACTTAAGTACTTTTAGAGCTATATTAAAGATCCATTGACAGCTGCCTGCTTAAAAATGGTGGCCATGCCCAGATGCTTCAAATAAGTATCGATCATCTTCCAACTGTATTACATGGGATCAAGCAAACCCACATCAGACATTCTAGTTCAGCATTTAATCCATATAGTATCACAGAACTAGGTGTTGTCATTGAGGATATATTGACACCCTCAGCTGTGGCAGCTAAGAAAGCAAATAGAATGTTAGGAATTATCAGGAAAGGAATGGAAAACAAAGAGGAAAATGTTATAAAGCCCTTGTATCGCTGTATGGTATGGCCACACCTTGAATACTGTGTGCAATTCTGGTCTCTGTATCTCAAAATAGATATAGCAGAATTTGAAAATGTACAGAAAGGGCAAAGAAAATGATAAAAAGGATGGGACTTCCATATTAGGAAAGGCTAAAGCGTCTAGGGCTCTTCAGCTTGGAGAAGAATCGGCTCAGGGGTGATATGATAGAGGTCTATAAAATACTGAGTGGAGTGGAAAGGGTAGATGTGAATCGCTTGTTCACTCTTTCCAAAAATACTAGGACTAAAACAAACTGGAGAAAATATTTTTTCACTCGGCGTGTAATTAAAATCTGGAATTCATTGCTAAGCAGTTAACTTAGCAGAGTTTAAAAAAAGGTTTGGATATTTTCTTAAAAGACCATAAGCCATTATTAAGTTGAACTTGGGAAAATCCACTGCGTATTTCTGGATAAGCAGCATACAATCTGTTTTACTCTTTTGAGATCCTGCCAGGAAATAGATCTTTGGGCTGTCCAGTATCCTATTTCCAGCAGAGTTTCATGTGTGTGTTGGGAGTGGATTGGGGGAGGTGACTCCATGATTGGGAGTGCTAAACCCAATGGAAATTACCCCTTCTTGGACACAGTCAAGATGTTTGCTCAGTAGTGGGGGTGCTCAAACTTCCATAGCACCCAAAGAGCCTGACCCCATGCTCTCTTCCCAAGCCCCACATCCTCATCCCTCATCTACTTCTCCTCTGTCCCTAGCCCCTCTCCTTCACTCACTCCACATGCTCTTTCTCCCCCAGACTCACTCATCCATCATCTCCTGGGTGCTGGTCCCATGCATCTACCATTTCAGCCCTCCTTGATAGTTACTCCTAGCATCTCTTACCTCACAAGTGATGCAGTGAGCTTAGCCATGACATGTGAGCTGCAGGGCGGCAGGAAACACAGAAGACCTACCGCTAGTTGAAGTATGGTTTAGTTTACAGATTGAAGAGGCTGGGGTTTCCCCACTGCTGCTTTTTGTCCAATGTCCCAGAGTCTGATGAGTAATTCTGAGGGTGCCTGCCCAATGACCATCCCTGCATGACTCGTAATCTGGTATTGAAAATGTGCCTCAAAGTGGCACTAAATGTTTCTATATGTGAAGCATCTCCTCCTGTTCGCTGGAGACTTGTAAAGTTACCAAGTCTCAGTACTAAAGCCAAGAGCGTCTGGGTGGACCATATGACAGCTCAACCCAGGACTTTAGTAATACTGTGTTTCCCCCAAAATAAGGCAGGGTCTTGTATTAGTTTTAACTCCAAAAAATGCATTAGGGCTTATTTGGGGGGGGATGTCTTTTTTTTTTTCATCTCTCCCTTCCTCTCCTCCACCCCAATTCTCCCCCCCCATGTGCAGCATCTTTCCTCCCTTCTTACCCATCCTCTTGTGCAACATATTTCTATTCCTCCCTCTCATCCGCCTGTGCAGCAGAACCCCACAAACCCTCCCACCGTGAGACTGACATACCTCTGAGGCATCCAAAAACAGCGGTGGTGTCAGCTCTCTGAATGGCCTGCTTCCCGGCCTTCCCCGCAGGGGCCTTCCCTCTGCTGTATCACTGATGATGTCATCAGTGATGTGGTGGAGAGAAGGACCCAGCGGGGAAGGTTACAAATCAGCCCTTTCAGAGCGCTGACGCTACTGCTGCTTTAGGAGGTTGGAACGGAGGTATATCAGGTCTCATAAGGTTGGGGGTCACTGAATCGATGAATCCAATTTTTTTCAGTATGTATTTATCTTCCCCTCCTACTGATGGGCAGAAGCCCAGAAATAGTGGAAGCCTGAATTTTTTTTTATTTTTTTTTTTAAACTAGGAATGGAGTTGGGGACATTCAGGGGGGACCTGTGGGGTTAATCTTAACTAGGGCTTATTTTTGGGGTAGGGCTTATATTAGAAGCATTTTTAGAAATCATGCTAGGGCTTATTTTCATGGAAACACGGTATGTACGGCTTTGTATTTTACTCGGTGCTACACCCAAAAACATCTGGCACACTTGGGTACCACCACATGGAAATGTCTCGGGACTTTCTGATGCAGAGGTAGGATATCAATTAAAAAACCCAAAGGAGAATGTATTGCTAGGCAAGCAAAAGCTGTTGTGCCCTCAGCACCCTAGAACTTCCTCCCCATCATCCACATTCTGCAACAAGAGTGCTAACAGGCGGTGCCTATTACACACACATGGACATTAAATGGCAAGAGACAGATGAAGTTTCGACAACTCATTTTATTGTCCCATACTGCGAGAGGGAAGGGAAGGCATCTCGACTGGTAAGTTGAATCCTGTCAGCAATACTTGAGTCTTGGTTCTAACCACGTATCATCCTCATCATGGTTGGGATGGTGGTGACTGGGACCTTCAGAGAGGGGGCAAGCATGGCTCTAGCTACCTTCTTGGGCACACTGAATGGAACTTGAGAGTCTCTTCCTGCCAAAATTCCTTCTAAGCCTGCAGTATATAAATAAGCAGATGTGTTTTTGAGGAGCTGAACATGAGAGGGACTCCCACTTTTGCACGTAACTTACATTCAAGACAAAGTTAGACAAGTTCCTGCTGAACAAGGATGTACGCTGATAGGGCTAGTCTCAGGGTGCTGGTCTTTGACCAGAGGGCTGCAGCGTGAGCAGACTGCTGGGCATGATGGACCACTGGTCTGACCCAACAGCGGCAATTTTTATGTTCTTATTATACTCTTGAGTTATTTGTATCTCTCTAATATTTAGACACCAGCACACTGCATTAAGTGCTCCCACCTAGAAAATGACACATCCCCACAGGAACTCCTGTCCCTGTGAGTTTTGTCACTGTCTCTGCCCCATTCCTGTAAGCTCTACCTTAACTGCACAAACCTCGAAAGTTTATAATTGTGGAGATGAGGGACAGGAAAAGAAGAAATCTTCGGGATGGGAAAAAGAGCTCCCGTGGGGACGGGGGAAAATTTGTCCCCTAAAATCAAGCCTATGAAAACCATCAGTAGCTGACACTAGGAAAACTGCTCTCTTTTGGTATCGTATCTGTGGAACTGGGTTTCGGAGTGCGAAAAGAAAGATATATTTGGTTAGTTGGGTGTGTGTGAATAGGTTTATCCCATCAGCAACGGGACTATTTTATATCAAACATTAATAAACCTAAAGCTAGAATTCTAGGATCCTGCCAGATGCCCTTTAATACTTTCCTACATGGTTGCTTTGATTTAAATCATGGTTTTCTAAAGCAGGGTTTCATCTTCATTTTTACTGCTTGTACCTCGGTTCCAATTTGCAAATCGATGTATACAGAATCAACCCCTGACCTCTTAAATGCTAAGAAACAATGGGTCTTGGTATATTTTATAACATTTTTGTTGTTAAGAACATAAGAATAGCCGCTGCCGGGTCAGACCAGTGGTCCATCGTGCCCAGCAGTCCACTCACGCGGCGGCCCTTAGGTCTAAGACCAGCGCCCTGACTGAGACTAGCCCTACCTGTGCACGTTCTTGTTGAGCAGGAACTTGTCTAACTTTGTCTTGAATCCCTATGACAGACTCAGGAAGAGCGTTCCAGTTTTCCACCACTCTGGGTGAAGAAAAACTTCCTTACATTCATACGGAATCTAGGGTAAACAACCTGTCCTTATCTACTAAGTCTATCCGTTTCAGTACCTTGAATGTTTCAATCATGTCATCTCTGCAGACCCAAATTCATAGTTTTGATCTGTGATATGAGGGGCCACTGAAAAGTTTTCAGCCCAACCAACAAAGTTGGTCTCTAGCGAGAGCTATACATTCAGTCCAGCGATTTCCACTTTTTTGTTTTGTTGGAAAAATACAGAATGGAAACAAAAGTGCAAAATTGCTGGACCAAGTGTGTAAGCCCTCAGTGGAGACTGCCCCAACTTTGTCGGTTGGGCCGAGAACTTTTCATCAGCCCTTGTACTATCTTCTAGCTAGAAACATTGCCCTTGACATTATGAAAGGATTAATGGAATTCATTTACCACAAAAATTAAACATTGCATGAACATACAACATAATTAAAAACTAATCCTTATTTCATGATGAATAACTTTTGGACTATAATGCATCTTAAATAGAAAACTATCTTTAGATAAATTTTTCCTTGAAGCATTCTATTAAAAAATCCAATTTAAATCAAGAAAATCTATGTTTTTATTTTTAAAAATTTGATTTTTATCTATCCTGCTTTCTTAGAGTATTTACGATACTTTCTACTAACCAGCTGAAACTAAACATCACCTGTTAAGAAGCTGAGTACTGGTCGTTCCTAGAAATGGCTTGGACCAAAACGATTGAGGTGGGATACCATGGATGGGCTCTACAGTGTTTGTCCATTATAGTCTGCTCATAGATTAATTTATCACAAGGTTGGAGAAATAGCTTGGGAGCTAGGAGATGGGTTCAAGTCCTTGACCAAGTCCGTTTGTCCTGTTTCTTAGGTTCTCAATTTGCAAAATCTGCTGACCAGCGATTCATTCCTGATACCTAGATATGGTTGGTTGTAAAGTCCTTGGAGCATCTTAGCTCACTGTGAAATGAAATAAAGCTGCATATTACCAAGAATACCAGCGTTTGCAGAAACACCAAGTCCACCGCTTGGATGAACTCATTCAATGGTTTACACTGAGTACTCTGTGGTATGGCAACTAGCCAAATAATGTTCCTCGCTGTTTTATTAACTTGCTCTTGGCAGATGGCTGGACAGTAGTTAGGGCTATGTGTGTGTGTCGAAACAATCAAATCCCATTAAGCACTACAGGAGCAAAGGAGAGAGGAGGGAGCTGGCGAGAAGACCTTATCCTGCCAGTCTCAGGTGAATTCAAAGGAATTTAAATGGATGAAACCCAAAGCAAAGCTAGACTCTGCCTTTCCACCCCGTGTCTGCCTGGGCCAAGAGTCGAAGGGACACTTCTCTCCTGATCATATTTATTTGGATTTAGGTCACCTGGGTACAGGAGGAATTTCCCCACCAGACTCACAATCTTATGACCTCTGCAGTGCAAGTGAATGCAGCTGCCCGTAGCACACGGACCGTACCACAACACCACACCACACCCACTCTTTGCCTTGTCAAAATGTACAGAATTTAATAAATCCTAGAGAAAACCATCTTTTAGTAGGCATAACAGAACACCAGGCATGGAGCAGTTGTTAAGTGCTAATTAAGGATGGCTGTTGCATTGCCATGTAGCAAAGAGGACATCTAGTGTCTGCTTGCATGGCCTTCAACCAGCTCTGGTCCGTGTGCATTCCATAAACTTGACATATTCTAATCAATGAACAGAAAATGTTTGGCTTCTGCTTGATTCTCTCTTGTTGATCAATTCTCTTCCATCTCCATCCTGTCCAGTACTCTGTGTTGCTGCCCCTACCTCCTCTTACGTTGAGCATCTCCCTTCTCTGTGTCCTTTTTCTTGCCCTCTTCATCATCTCTCTCCTCCCTCCCTCCCTCATTCCCAGAATTACTCTTCTTTGTCCTTATCCCTTCCCATGTCCACTTTCTCCCGCCTCCAGAAAGGCCAGCTTCTTTCCTCCTTCCCAGCTATTCCCACCCCCCCGGGTCAGCATTTCTTTTCCTTTTCTCATTCCCCCCCAAAGGGGCCACATCTCTTTTTGTCCTGCTCTTGCTGGTATCTCCCCCTCCCCTGTGGGTCCAGCATTGCTCCTATTCTAGACTTCTCTTCTCCTGTGGACCCGGCAGCCACTATCTACAAAAAGTCTTAATTTGGTTCAGGTACATATAGTTCAGTTCCTCTTTTCTTTCCTTTGTCCATCCCCATTGGAGGCACCAAAATAAGGGGGACCTCCCTCTAGGATCCAGGATTTACAGGAGATTGGGTAACGAAGCCCTTCTAGTACCCCACCCTTTTTAGCCAATTTCATCACTTCTCTGCCCATTCCCTGGGTAACTCAGAGAGTCTCCCTCCAAATATCAAGCCTCGGCAGGAGCCAGGCGTAACCACAGGCTTCTCTCGTTAGGATTATTAGATGTCCAGATTTACCCGGACATGGCCTCTTTTTAGAGGGCATGGCCGGGCGTCCTGTCGGCTTTAAAGCAGATCGCGTTGGGAGGGGCATGCATGGATGCCATGTAATGATGTCATACATATGTGACATTGCGTTGTGCGGATGCCCTCCCAACTGAGATGAGCAGGCTGAGGGGGTGGGGCTAGGGGTGTGGTGGGTGGAACTGGGCGGGTCTATAGGTCTGGTAACCCTATCTCTTGTTATTTTCTTTGTTCCCTCCCAGATGCTTAGGAGTCCCCTTGGGTCACTGGGCTCTGGCAGAGCTAAGAACTTCCAGAAGCCAGGAGCTGCCGACTGCAGTCCCTTTTATCACTCCAAAGAGGAAAGGGCCTCCTCCTCGTCAAACTGTGCTAGCCACAATCTGAAATCTTAGTAACTCCCTGGAAAATCCTACACCATGGTGACTTGGTGTCATGCATTTTCGGGCTGGTGGGGGGAGGGGATTGGTCACAGATAAAGTTGCCAACTTCTTCTTTAAATAAAATAAAAATAGAGGAGACCTGGTCCTGCCTCCAGCTGAACCTCCTATCTCCTCCAAGGTCTGGAGGGCCTCTGTCCATATGCAGACGTCTACACGTGCACAGAGATCCTCCAGACGCGGTCCCGAGCTTGAGGACTTCCAAAACTCAGAAAAGCCGCCTGGTTTTGGAAAGAAATGACCTGGGGTTTTCCTGGTAACCTTAATCACAGAGTGATCTGGAAAAGATGTTTGGAGCCATTACTATGGAGTGTTGTCAACCTCCTCGTTGCCTCTGCTGAGGATGATAGGGAGCTTCAGAAAGTTCTCCAGTAGTGTTGGCCGATTCAGGGAAAATGTTTCGATTTGATTCGCTTTTCCTTTCCAATTCAGTCCGTTTATTTTGCAGCCTTTTCCCTCTCCAACCCCACGTCCTCTCTCTGTTAGGTCCTAGCTCACACTCGTTGTCTAACAGCAACTCTGGCAGGATACATATTTCAAATCTTGACATATTGTAATCACAAAATAGAAAATACAATTATTTTTTTCTACCTTCCGCTGCCATATCTAACATTTGTTTCTTTCCCACTATCTACCATCTTTCTCTCTCTCTCTCCCTGCCTTGTGCCCTGGGTGAAACTTCTCTATTCCCTTCCATGCAGCATCTTTCCCTTCCTCCATCCATTATGATGTGCAACATTTCTTTCTCTTGCCCCATGTACCATCTCTCCCTGCCCTCCACCTTATGTCCAACATTTCTCCCTCTCGCCCCTTTCTACCTCTTCTCTCTCTTCATCTCCTCCACTCCAACAATTCTTCCTCTTTCCTCAATAGCAGCTTTCCTCCCCTCCCCCCAAATCCCCTGTGTAGCAGCTTTCCATCCCTCCCTCCCATCCCCCTGAGCAGCAGCACCTCACTGACTTTATCATCGGGAGCCCTGCCATACCTCTGAGGCCTCCTAAAGCAGCAAAGGTGCCCTGCTAGGCCGTTCTTCTGCCACGTCGTCAGTAATGAAATCAGTGACACGGCAGAGGGAAGGCCCTGGTGGGGCAGGCTGTGAGCAGCTTGTTCAGAATGATGCCACTGCTGACTGTCCTGATGCCATTGTGGCTGTTTTAAGAGGCCTTGAACGTATGTCAGGTCTCACGGGAGGGGGAGCTGGTCTCTGAATCGGTCAGTCTGATTTTCTCAGACAATGAATCTATTCACCAAAGTGAATCAGACAGCATTACTCTCCGATTATTGGTGCCTGAGACTTTGCGGTTCCTTCTCCAAGGTCTGCTATACAGTAGAATCTCACTTAACCAATACTCAGTTAACTGGCACTCTCAACCAACCCGCAAAAAAAACAAAACAAAAATCATGTCTGGAAGGACTAGTGGCAGCAGTCCTGAGCTGTAAACCCCCCCCCCCCCCAACACACACACACTCCCTCCCTCAAGGAAAGGCCCTGCTGTGAACAGCCTTTTGAGTGCTGCCTCCTGCTGCCACTTCAAGGAAAGAAGGGAACGAGAGAGTTCGCTGCTCAGGACTATCGCCTGCTTCAGGGTTTGAGCGAGGGAGGAGGGGTTTGCGGCTCAAGAGTGATGCTGCACTGGTGCTTCAGAGCAGGAAGGAGAGAGAGTATGGAGATCTGGGGATAGTGCCGAGGAGGTAGCTTGTATGGCTTAGCAGGAGGAGCCTTTGCCTTAGGCCACACCAGGAAGGCGAAGGACCTCTCATGCTCCGAGAGGCATTTGATAGCTGCCTCGATGGAGTCATTGAACAGCTCGTTGCCCAAGCAAGGAAGATTTGCCAGACGATCTTGCAAGTTGGGGTCCATGTCCACTATGCGCAGCCAGGCCAAGCGACGCATAGCCACCGCAAAGGCCTTAACCCTAGAGGATAATTCAAAAGCATCATACGTGGCCTGGAGCATAAAGAGACTAATCTGAGAAAAAGTCTCCTGGAGCTGGCAGAACTCCGTCAGGCGGTGAGCAGCATGGAAAGACGGCATGGTCTTAATGCAGTGTTTGAAGTAGGATGTAAAGTTGAAGAGAGAAAACCCAGTTATCTGGCATCCATTCACCATTGACAGATAGAAACATAGAAATATGATGGCAGATAAAGGCCAAATGGCCCATCCAGTCTGCCCATCTGTAGTAACCATTATCTTTCTCTCTCCGAGAGATTCTATTCCAGGCCCTTTTAAATTCAGACAGTCTCTGTCTCCACCACCTCTTCTGGGAGACTGTTCTATGCATCTACCTCCCTTTCTGTAAAAAAAAGTATTTCCTTAGATTACTCCTGAGCTTATCACCTCTTAACTTCATCCTATGCCTTCTCTTTGCAGAGTTTCCTTTCAAATAAGAGACTCGACTCATGTGCATTTACATTACGTAGGTATTTAAACATCTCTATCATATCTCCCCTCTCCTGACTTTCCTCCAAAGTATACAGATTGAGATCTTTAAGTCTGTCCCCATACGCCTTAAGACAAAGACCATGCACCATTTTAGCAGCCTTCCTCTGGACCAACTCCATCTTTTTGAAGGTGAGGCCTCCAGGATAGTACACAATATTCTAAATGAGGTCTAACCAGAGTCTTATACAGAGGCATCAATACCTCCTTTTTCCTACTGGCCATACCTCTCCCTATGCAACCTAGCATCATTCTAGCTTTTGCTGTCACCTTTAGATCATCACCTACAATCACACCCAAGTCCAACTCTTCTGTCGTTCACATAAGTTCTTCACCCCCTAAACTGTACCGTTCCCTCAATTTATTTTTTTAATATTTTTTTGCAGCATTTCGTAGCATTAAATTTTAGCTGCCAAATTTTAGACCATTCTTCAAGCTTCGCCAGTTCTTTCTTCATGTTATTCACACCATCCGAGGTGTCTACTCTATTGCAGATTTTGGTATCATCCGCAAAGAGGCAAATCTTACCCGACAACCCTTCAGCAATATCATTTATAAAAATGTTAGAAAGAACAGGTCCAAGAATAGAACCTTGAGGCACACCACTGGTAACATCTCTTTCCTCAGAGCGATCTCCATTGACCACTACCCTCTGTCACCTTCCACTCAACCAGTTCCGGAGCCAGCCCATCACTTTGGGACCCATCCCAAGGGCACTCAGTTTATTTATCAGACGTCTGTGTGGAACACTGTCAAAGGCTTTGCTAAAATCTAAATACACCACATCTAGCGCACATCCTCTATCCAATTCTCTGATCACCCAGTCAAAGAAATTGATCAGATTTGTCTGACAAGACCTACTACCTCTAGTTAATCCATGTTGCTTCCAGTCCTGTAATCCACAGGATTCCAGAAACTGTTTTAAAAGTGTTTCCATTAATTTGCTTACCTCAGAAGTCAGACTTACTGGCCTGTAATCCTCTACTTCTTCCTTACTTTCACTTTTGTGGAGAGGGACCACATCCGCACTTCTCCAGTCCTTCGGTACTACTCCCGACTCTAGAGACGCATTGAAAATGTCAGTCAGCGGAGCTACCAGAACTTCCCTAAGTTCCTTCAGCACCCTCAGATGTACACCAACTGAGATTCTACTGTAGTTCCTTTAGGGCAGGGATCTCAAAGTCCCTCCTTGAGGGCCGCAATCCAGTCAGGTTTTCAAGATTTCCCCATTGAAAGCAGTGCATGCACATAGGATCTCATGCACATTCATTGGGGAAATCCTGAAAACCCAACTGGATTGTGGCCTCAAGGAGGGACTTTGAGACCCCTGCTTTAAGGCCTGATGTATCAAGGCTGTTTTTCCATTCTGTGATGGATAATAAAAAACTTACACCATTCCTGCACACCAAATTCCCCTGCCCTGTTGCAATTTAACCAGCTCCATCTTCTCTTATCCCTCCTTCCTTGTTGTCAAGATTCCCCTACCTTACCAAACACCCACTTTACCAGTCAGTCCCTCCCTCCACTCCCCCCACCCCATCAAGCCAACCATAGTTGCCTCTCTAAGCTTTACTGAGCTAGCTTCACTTTCCCCCTATTTTTCTGACTCCATTGGTTTGCTGGTAGTGGTTCCTGAGGTAGGCTTCTGGTGTTGCTCCTTTTGTTCATCATATGTTTTGCCACCTGAATTATTATTCCCATTGTGGTCCTTTCAGACTGCAGCTGTCCTCACTCCTGTTTATTTCACTTTTGGCCTGTACTGTGAATGTGTCGTTTTTAGTGTGAGCGGTGCATAAGAACATAACATAAGAACATAAGCAGTGCCTCTGCTGGGTCAGACCAGAGGTCCATCGTGCCCAGCAATCTGCTCACGTGGCAGCCCATCAGGTCCAGGACCTGTATAGTAATCTTCTCTCTATACCCTTCTATCCCCTTTAACTTCAGAAAATTATCTAATCCCTTCAGCCTAATCTGTGATGCTTGAATTCATGAAACCAAGTGTGGAAGATTATATCATGCAGCTCAACCACTCCCAGCTGTATTAACCTTTAGGGGGGGTTAGGGGTGGGAGAGAGGAGGAATAAGATCCCTTTGCAGTGACCAGGAAGGATAAATCCTGGATGTCATGTCCAAAGTTGCTGGCAGTAGGGTCCCCGTGAGTTGTCTAGCCTTGGTCTAAAGAACATAAGAATAGCCTTACTGGGTCAGACCAATGGTCCATCAAGCTCAGTAGCCCGATCTCATGGTGGCCAATCCAGGTCCCTAGTACCTAGCCAAAACCCAAGGAGTAGCAAAGTTCCATAAAGAATCTCAAAGAACAGCAAGATTCCGGAATCCCAGAGAGTAGCAACATTCCATACAGAATCTCAAAGAATAGCAAGATTCTGGAATCCCAGAGAGTAACAAGATTCATGTATTAGTAACAGAAAGTTTAAAACAACAAACAGTTCCACTAGATTGGAAAAAATCCTTTATTCGACCTATTCTTAAAGATAAAAATGCTAATCATGATGATTTGTCTAATTTCAGACCAATATCCAACATTCCATTTTTAGCAAAGTTAACAGAAAAAATTGTCTTTAACCAGATTTCAGAGTTTGTTGAGCAAACAAATGTGTTACATCCCAATCAAACTGGTTTTAGACAACACCATAGTACAGAACATTCACTAATTGGTATGACAACTTCAATTCAATATTTCCTGGATCATCATCAATCGGTGCTCTTAACATCTCTTGATCTCTCAGCAGCGTTTGATACGATTGATCACCAATTACTCCTTGCTAGACTTCAAACTATTGGGGTTAAAGATGATGTTCTAGCATGGTTTACATCTTATTTCAGTAATCGCACATCTACAGTAATTTTTAATGATTCTTTTTCTTCAACCTCACCAATATCATATGGGGTTCCTCAAGGATCAATACTTTCACCTTTACTTTTTAATATATTTTTGGCACCTCTTTTGACATTATGTCAATCTATAGGATTTCATGTTTTTGCCTATGCTGATGATATACAGTTATTGTACCCCCTTAAAGATAACGACATAAATGAAATTTTAACAATTAATGGAAAACTTGAGCAAATTCATCATTGGCTGGACAAAAACAGATTGGCCCTCAATATTAAAAAAACAAATATCATGTTGTTTCCTTGGAAGGAAAATCTTTCTTTAGTTGCTCCTATTTTGATTCATAATATTCCTCTTCAATTAGTTAAAAATACTAAAATTCTAGGAGTAATTTTTGATAATAAACTTAATTATCACGATCACATTAGTAGTATTGTCAAAACCACCTTCTATAGGTTGCGGAAAATTCGATCCATTTCTAAATTCCTCTGTCCCAAAGCACTTAATATTCTTATTCACTCTCTGGTGATGTCTAAAATCGATTATTGTAACTCATTATTTACAGGAATTGCGTCACAAGAAATTAAACGATTACAAATTATTCAAAATGCCTCTATTAAATTAATAACAAAATCTAAAAAATTTGATCATGTGACACCACTCCTTAAAAAGGCTCATTGGCTTCCAGTCATACATAGAATTACACACAAATTATGTACAATTATTTTTAAAACATTAGAAAATAAGACTCCAGCATTTTTATTCAGATTACTTATCCCATATTCAGTTAAAAGAACTTTAAGATCGAGTGAACGGAACCTTTTGTCAATTCCTTCGTTGAAGGTTATTAGCACAAGAAGACAATTTATCTTCTCTTGTACAGCTCCCCAGATCTGGAATGCGCTTCCCATGTTTTTACGGGAGGAGAAGGTGTTTGGGAAATTTAAAAGCGAATTAAAAACCTTTTTGTTTAAAGATGCATTTGCAAATTAATTAAACTTTTTTATAAAGTGTCATTCTAGTGAATTATATTGCTTTCTTTTGTTTTTTTTCAATTTCCTTTTGTATTCTCCCTGTATGTTCTTTCTTTACTATAAAAAAATGTATTTCATCCCCTCTTACCTTTTGTTTACGTTATAATTAATTAATTGTATGTAATGTTTTTGTTTCCTTACATGTATATTTTATTGTACATCGCTTAGAAATCCGATTAAGCGATTGAACAAGCCAATTAATAAACTTGAAACTTGAATCCCAGAGAGTAGCAACATTCCATGCAGAATCTCAAATAATAGCAAGATTCCGGAATCCCAGAGAGTAACAAGATTCTAGAATCCCAGAGAGTAGAAACATTCCATGCAGAATCTCAAAGAATAGCAAGATTCCGGAATCCCAGAGAGTAACAAGATTCTAGAATCCCAGAGAGTAGCAACATTCCATGCAGAATCTCAAATAATAGCAAGATTCCGGAATCCCAGAGAGTAACAAGATTCTAGAATCCCAGAGAGTAGCAACATTCCATGCAGAATCTCAAAGAATAGCAAGATTCCGGAATCCCAGAGAGTAACAAGATTCTAGAATCCCAGAGAGTAGAAACATTCCATGCAGAATCTCAAAGAATAGCAAGATTCTGGAATCCCAGAGAGTAACAAGATTCTAGAATCCCAGAGAGTAGCAACATTCCATGCAGAATCTCAAATAATAGCAAGATTCCGGAATCCCAGAGAGTAACAAGATTCTAGAATCCCAGAGAGTAGCAACATTCCATGCAGAATCTCAAAGAATAGCAAGATTCCGGAATCCCAGAGAGTAACAAGATTCTAGAATCCCAGAGAGTAGAAACATTCCATGCAGAATCTCAAAGAATAGCAAGATTCTGGAATCCCAGAGAGTAACAAGATTCTAGAATCCCAGAGAGTAGCAACATTCCATGCAGAATCTCAAATAATAGCAAGATTCCGGAATCCCAGAGAGTAACAAGATTCTAGAATCCCAGAGAGTAGCAACATTCCATACAGAATCTCAAAGAATAGCAAGATTCCGGAATCCCAGAGAGTAACAAGATTCTAGAATCCCAAAGAGTAGCAACATTCCATACAGTGCAGTGTTTTTCAACCGCTGTTCCGCGGCACACTAGTGTGCCGCGAGATGTTGCCTGGTGTGCCGTACGGTCAGGGCCGCCATCAGGGCAGTACCACCAGTCTAGGGAGAGGGGCGGTCCAGGGAGAGGGGCGGTCCGCCCCACGTGGACAGGAGAGAGCTGGACGGGGGACCCGCAGAGTTCAATACATCTCGAGCCGCGAGGCTCGTCTTCTGTTCCTGCCTGCCCTGCAGCTAACATATAGCCGATCGCAAGCGTTCCCCGATGTCAGCGCTGACGTCGGAGAATACTTCCGTTCGGCTATTTGTGCGCGGCAGGGCAGGCAGGAAGCAGAAGACAAGCCTTGCGGCTTGAGCTTCGTTTTGCTGAGAAAGTTGCAAAGATGGGCTGGGAGGCAAACACGGAACACAAAAGGGGGGAGGGAGTGCGTTTTGGACACAAGGCATGAACTTGGGAGAGAGGAAGGGAGGGAAAGAGATGCTGAGGTGGGGGAGGGAATGGGTTTTTGGACACAGAAGGCATGGACTTGGGAGAGAGGAAGGGAGGGAAAGAGATGCTGAGGTGGGGGAGGGAATGGGTTTTTGGACACAGAAGGCATGGACTTGGGAGAGAGGAAGGGAGGGAAAGAGATGCTGAGGTGGGGGAGGGAATGCGTTTTTGGACACAGAAGAAATGGACTTGGGAGAGAGGAAGGGAGGGAAAGAGATGCTGAGGTGGGGGACGGAATGCGTTTTTGGACACAGAAGAAATGGACTTGGGAGAGAGGAAGGGAGGGAAAGAGATGCTGAGGTGGGGGAGGGAATGCGTTTTTGGACACAGAAGAAATGGACTTGGGAGAGAGGAAGGGAGGGAATGAGTGTTTGGACACAGAAGGCATGGACTTTGGAGAGAGGAAGGGAGGGAAAGAGATGGTTGTGTACACGGGGAATAGAAGAAAGGAGAATTTTTGGTCATAAGGAGGGAGTGAGGTATAGATAGTGGCATACCAGGGTGGGGGGGGGCGGTCTGCCCCACCCCGGGTTTACGTCCCAAGGGGGTGCACAGCTGGCCACCCTCCAGTGTTGTCCCTAGGCCTAGGTGTTGGCGGTGGCAGCATTATAAAATACTTTCTTTGTGTTTATTTGATTCCTATTCAAGAGAATTACTTTATATATAGTCAATATAGACACAGAGTTAAATTTTTTAACATTTTCTAATGGTGGTGTGCCTCGTGATTTTTTTCATGAAACAAGTGTGCCTTTGCCCAAAAAAGGTTGAAAAACACTGCGCATACAGAATCTCAAAGAATAGCAAGATTCCGGAATCCCAGAGAGTAACAAGATTCTAGAATCCCAAAGAGTAGCAACATTCCATAGAGAATCTCAAAGAATAGCAAGATTCCGGAATCCCAGAGAGTAACAAGATTCTAGAATCCCAAAGAGTAGCAACATTCCATACAGAATCTCAAAGAATAGCAAGATTCTGGAATCCCAGAGAGTAACAAGATTCTAGAATCCCAAAGAGTAGCAACATTCCATACAGAATCTCAAAGAATAGCAAGATTCTGGAATCCCAGAGAGTCACAAGATTCTAGAATCCCAAAGAGTAGCAACATTCCATACAGAATCTCAAAGAATAGCAAGATTCCGGAATCCCAGAGAGTCACAAGATTCTAGAATCCCAAAGAGTAGCAACATTCCATATAGAATCTCAAACAATAGCAAGATTCCGGAATCCTAGAGAGTCACAAGATTCTAGAATCCCAAAGAGTAGCGACATTCCATGCTACCAATCCAGGACAAGCAGTGGCTTCCCCCATGTCTTTCTCAATAACAGACCGTGGACTTTTCCTCCAGGAACTTGTCCAAGCCTTTCTTAAAACCAGCTATGCTATCCACTCTTACCACATCCTCTGGCAACGCGTTCCAGAGCTTAACTATTCTCTGAGTGAAAAAAAGTCCTCCTATTGATTTTAAAAGTATTTCCCTGTAGCCACTGTGGCAATATGCCATCCTCTTTTCCTGCCAGTGTGCAAAAAAGGAATTAGAAAAAAAATTAAAAGTTCTGGGGGCCATTGACAAATGATTGTAATGAATAGATACCATTTTTCCATTATAAGTACATGTAAGGGAAGGGGGGGAATTCTGAATTTTATTAAATGTTTGGATCCATAGAAAAGAATATTTTATAGGGGTTAAATTTTATGTATTAATGTTAAATATGATAGAAATTCAAGTGATGTATTCAATTTCAATTATTGATACACTTGTTGTAAGATGCAAAATTAATAAAGATATATATATAAAAAAATAAACTAAAAACAATTTAAGGATAAAAAAAAAGTTTAACCAACAAGAAACTGGGAAAAGTGATAGTTACCAGGTACAGAACAAAATGCAAAAAACACCCACTTTCAGTATATCAACCAATTATTTGATATTCAAAGTGCTCAGAACCAATCAAATGGTGGTAAAAGATCAGGCCGGGGTTTTGCCCCTGGAGAAAATCTTCACATATGGATTAGAATTCCTGGGTGTCCAATTCAAGGAAAGGACACAAGGCGTCTTATGTGGGGGTTCTCGGAGGAAGTCAATTGGACACCCAGGAATTCTAATCCATATGTGAAGATTTGCTCCAGGGGCAAAACCCCGGCCTGATCTTTTACCACCATTTGATTGGTTCTGTCCACTAATTGATTGTATAGTCACAAAGTTGAAGGCAAATAGGGAAAATGCTTGAGGACCTGATTGTAAAACCCAAACTTGCATCGGGTTCAAATCCCGCCTCCACTGGCGATCACCTGCCTGCAGTGGCGGGAGTCACGCCAGGGGGCGCTGTGGCGCGCTGTCCCTTCTCTCGCAGCACTTCAAGTCCCGGCAGGCTCTGCCTCCCGGAAGCGGAAGGCGCCGGCGGGACGTCGCACTTCCGGAGTTTCGCTTTGTCCCTGCGGGGGCCCCGTAGTGGGCGGAGGCCGCAGGGCCCAGCGCCGCTCCCGGCACCATGGGCAACCTGTTCGGGCGCAAGAGACGGAGCCGCGTGACGGAGCAGGACAAGGCGGTGCTGGTGAGCGCGCTTTGACTTACCTGTAGCTGCCGTTCTCCGACAGGAGTCATCTGGGCCAGGGGTGGATGCAAATCGATCTCATGCATATTCATTGGGGGAATTGGATTCCGAGGACTGGAGTTGCCCGTGTCTGATCTAGGCAATCCCGGTCCTCGAGAGCCGGAGCCAAGTCAGGTTTTCCACAATCAATATGCACGAGATAGATTTGCATCTCAAGGAGGCAGTGCATGCAAAGCCATCTCATACATATTCATGCTGGAGATCCTGAAAACCTGACCTGGCTCCGGCTCTCGAGGACCGGGGTTACCAGACACCCAAGAAAAACCAGGTGTGGCCTCTGGCCCGGAGCCCAGCAGTTTATCTGGGTTTTGCATGTTCCCAAGCTGAACATTGACATGTGATGTTCTCCCGAGACAGGAGGTTGGGCTGGGGGCGGAAGGGGGCCAGGCCAGAGGAAGGAAATCTGACACCCTGGAAATGCCTCTCTGCCATGGGATTTTCCAGATGGCCATTAAGTGTAAAGATGTGGCTAGAAAATCCAGGAGGAGTAGGAGGCCTCTTTTGGATATAAAGGGGAAGTGCAGAGTAAACTCAAGGCTTTTGCTTGATCCCATTTCTCCCACCAAAGCCCTACTTGATGCCTGGAAGGGGACATAGACTGAACTTCATTTCACTACCCAGATTGAGAAAGAGGTTTGGCGATCCTCAATTCTCCCGCCAAGTCCCTGTAATCCGAGGGAGACTCCTTCTTGGTTCCTGAGGGAAGGACAGAGATTGAAAGAAAACTCGATCAAAGTCAAGAGACTTAAGAGAAAGAAGCATGACTGACCGTAGGAGCCTGATTCAAATTTGCTGACTTAATTCAACAGCAAGTTAAATAAAAGAGTTCCAGTTGGACTTGACTGTTTCTTCAGCATGACAGCAGAACCTAGTCCGAGTGTAGTGGCTGAACCCCAAGAGAACATCTCCAGTCTGACAGAGTGAACTGGCCCCAGCTTACACCCTAGCTCAGTAACACCTGTGAGACAGAGTGAGAAATAACTTCTTTTTAGGAATCCTGGTTGCGGGTGGGTGGTGGTCCTGACCCCGAGGAGCTGTCCGGAGCCCATTGAAAAAGAACTCCATCTTTCACTCAAAATTATGGGCCTGTTTTACAAAGCCGTGTGGCAACAGCCCCAAAGCCCTTTAAATCTGTATGGACTTCAGGGCCGCTAGCACTGCTTTGTAAAACAGGCCCTATGTAAGACAGGCATTCACAAACAATTGCAGTCCATCGACAGGAAAACGGCACTCAAAACAGAAGTACATTTTTCACTAACGACTTAAGCCTGGGAAATGTCAATTCAGCTCGGATAAAAGCGGGAAAATTATTCCAAAGAGATGGTGAGAGATAATAAAATGCAGAATTCCTGGGGGATTCATACTAAGCAGTTTTAGGGGAAGGAAGGACAAGATGGTTTGTGTCTTCAGCCATGAACGATATTTAACTGGAAGCCAGGGCAGTTTGACAAAGAGCAAGGGAATGTGGTCAAATTTCTTTGCATTACCTAACAAACCAATTGCTGAATTCTGAAGGGTCTGGAGGTAGCATAGCTGTACAGTCGAGATTTGGCAATCTGACTATTCATCTTCTGCAGTCAGACTGCCAGCAAGTATTTCAAGGAGAAGCAGGGGAACGATGGCAAGAAGTATCCCCCATCCATCCATCAAACTTTATCATTCTGCATTTCTATAGTTACAAATGTTGGTTCCGTATTCTAAGTCCATTGTATCCCTCATTTAGCAATTGAAGCAGCAGAGAGATGACCTGAAACAATACCAGAGGAAGATCACTCTGCAGCTGGAACGGGAGAGAGAGGTGGCTCGCCAGCTGCTACGAGATGGCAAGAAAGAGTACGTGAGAGAAAAAATTTTGGCAGAAAAAAGGGCATTGGCCCCATTGGAGTTTATTCTGAGCCCCTTACAAATGGAAGATTTCCTTACCACAAAAATGTTTTGTTTCTATATTTTCCATTATGCTGAGTAACGTGGCTTGTATAAAGCCTAATGATCTTAAATCTATGTTCAATGATCATGGAATGATCTTTTCACTCAGAGAATCTTAGCAATGGTATTAGCAGCAGTTAGAGAGGCCAGAATGGTCCATCCAGCCTTCCCAGAAAAGTGGCCAGGATTGTACCTGTAAGTTACCCCCCCCACACACACACACAACACACCTCATGTTGCTTTTAAGTTTCCCTTCTTGCATGTGAAGACAGACTGTTTGAATTCAAGAGAGCGAGAGGAAGGGATGGAAGGAGAGACGGGTTAGGTCACATGGTCTTTATTTGTTCTCAATTCCTAATTCTGCCCTTTCTCATTTGCAACTCCTGCACTTCCCTGAGTGTAACCAAAATTGAATGGTGCGGTTTGCCATTTTTTTTCCTGTTTTCTGTTCATCCAGGAAAGCTAAGTTGCTCTTGAAGAAGAAAAGATACCAGGAGCAACTTCTGGATAAAACTGAGAACCAAATCAGTAATTTGGAGCGCCTGGTAGGTGAATCTGGCTCTGTAATTTCCTGTGTCATCTCTTGTATTGGTAAAGGCATGTTATTCATTGAAACTCTTGTTGGGCTACTAGAAGAGATCAGTTTTTCTCTACCACCATAACCACTTGTTCAGGAAGGAGAGGAAATGATCAGGTATGAGACACAATTTCACCATAGCATAATGTATTTGCTTTATTTATCTATTTTAGGTGGTGGTGTGTTTTTTCTTGTACTGCACTGAGAACCTCAGCATGTATCTTATGAAAATGGAACAAGTGTTATCTAGAGAATGACATGGGGCCAAATTTGTCCCCGTCCCTGCAAAACTCAATTTCCCTGCCCCATTCCTGTAAGCTCTGCCTTAACCACAAAAACTCGAACACCTTTTCAAGTGTTTGAGGCTTGTGCAGATGAGGACAGAGTTTGCAGGGATAGGAAAAGAATTTGATGGTATGGGTATAATCAGGGAAAAATTTGTCCCTGTGCCATTCTCTACTGTCATCTTTCCGGTCTACTTGATGTGATGAGATTACAAAGCCTCAGAATATGGCAGAAATATCCAAGCATGATAACAACTCAGGGAGAGAGCGATCGTGCTGATGGTCTATGTTTTGTTCTCTAGGTTCAAGATCTTGAATTTACCCAAATAGAAATGAAAGTCATTGAAGGACTGAAAGTGGGCAATGAATGTTTGAAGAAAATGCATGAGGTGGGTAATGGGCCATGTTCAGGGCCTGAGTTCTGACATAAATTATTAATGTATTTTATGGTCTAAGATGTAAAGCAATCCTTTACTCCCAAAGAGGTCCATTATACAGTACATACTTTCCTAGTCTTGGGCCAGAGCCTGCAGTGAGAGAAGCATGGTTCCTCTCTTTCAGAGTCAAACAAACAGTGGAGATGTCCAATCAAAACAGGTGAGCTTTGTCTATTTCACAAATCTCTTTTATTCACGTCAGTGACTTGACATGCACATGTTTCGGCCGCACTGGCCTGCATCAGGCGTGCTGCTGGGTCAGACCAGTGGTCCATCATGCCTAGCAGTCTGCTCCCGTGGCGGACCTTAGGTCAAGGGACTGAGCCCTAACTGAGTCTAGCCTTACCTGCATACATTCTGGTCTAGCAGGAACTTGTCTAACTTTGTCTTGAATCCCTGAAGGGTGTTTTCCCCTATAGCAGCCTCCAGAAGAGTGTTCTAGTTTTCTACCACTCTCTGGGTGAAGAAGAACTTCCTTTCGTTTGTACGGAATCTGTCCCCTTTTAACTTTAGAGAGTGCCCTCTCGTTCTCTACCTTGGAGAGGGTGAACAACCTGTGTTTATCTACTAAGTCTATTGCCTTCATTATCTTGAACGTTTTGATCATGTCCCCTCTCAGTCTCCTCTTTTCAAGGGAGAAGAAGCCCAGTTTCTCTAATCTCTCACTGTATGGCAACTCCTCCAGCCCCTTAACCATTTTAGTCGCTCTTCTCTGGACCCTTTCGAGTAGTACCGTGTCCTTCTTCATGTACGGCGACCAGTGCTGGATGCAGTATTCCAGGTGGGGGCGTACCATGGCCCGGTACAGCGGCATGATAACCTCCGATCAGTTTGTGATCCCCTTCTTAATCATTCCTAGCATTCTGTTTGCCCTTTTCGCCGCCGCCATGCATTGCATGGATGGCTTCATTGACTTATCAACCAGTACTCCCAAGTCTCTTTCCTGGGGGGGTCTTTCCGAGTACTGCACCGGACATCCTGTATTCGTGTATAAGATTTTTGTTACCGACATGCATCACCTTACACTTATCCACGTTAAACTTCATTTGCCAGGTCGCGGCTCATTTCTTGATCGTGTTTATGTTCTGTTGCAGGTCTTTGCAATCTTTCTGCGTCTTCACCACTCTGAATAACTTCGTATCGTCTGCAAATTTAATCACCTCGTTCGTCGTTCCAATTTCCAAGTCATTTATAAATATGTTGAAGAGCACAGGCCCAAGCACCGAACCCTGCGGCACTCCACTGGTGACACTTTTCCATTTACCCCCACTCTCTGTTTTCTATCTGCCAACTGTAACTGCTAGCCTGGGCAGACTCATCAAGCCCTAAGATCACTTCCCTATGATTCTCATACACGTCGGAACCAACGACACTGCCAGGGGCACCCCGGAAAGCATTCCCGAAGACTTCAGAGCCCTGGGGGAGAAGCTGAAGAGGATGGATGCGCAGGTGGTCTTCTCCTCGATCCTCCCAGTGAGGGGCAAGGGCAGTGCCAGGGAGGATCGAGTCCGGAGGGTGAACGACTGGCTGCAGGAATGGTGCAAGGAGATGAACTTTGGGTTCCTGCACCACGGAGAGGCACTGCAAGGACTGCTTGGACCAGACGGGTTACACCTGACCAAGAGGGGGAAGAACGTCCTTGGACACCGTCTAGCCCGCCTACTACACAGGGCTTTAAACTAGGTAAGTTGGGGGAGGGTACGGGCTACCAATACTCTTTTGAGGCTGAACTAAGTAAACACTACATTTCTGGGACACATTACAATTCTGGGTCTAAGGAGAGTACACATAGCAATTCTGGGTCTAGAGGGAGTACACACTGTAATTCTGGGACCAGCGAGAGTGCACACGTTATAAACTTCACTAATGGAGCTCAAGTAGCCCAAACGGGAATACCCCCACAGGGTACACACATTACCAAGTCTGGGATAGGAGCACACTGTAGTCATGGGGAGTCCGGGATAGGTACACGCTGTAGCTCTGGGTCTAGGGAGTGTAAGAGACACGCAAAAAATACTAATGGTGTCCTAGTCGATAAAGAGGGACTGTCCCCACTGAGATACAACAAGCACACAACATGGAGGGCTATGTACGTCAACGCCCACAGTCTGGGAAACAAGATCCTAGACTTGGAAACAGAAATGAGGAATGCCGACCTGGATGTGGTGGCGATATCTGAGATCTGGCTCACAGACTCCCACGGGTGGGACATGGTCATACCAGGTTACAACTTGCTTCGTCGGGACAGGGAGGGCAAATTGGGAGGTGGGGTAGCATTATATACTAAAGATGACATTAAGGTCACCAGAATCACAGATGTACAGTACACTGGGGAATCCCTTTGGGTAAATTTGGCCAGAGGGAAGGACAAATGCCTGTATCTTGGCGTAGTATACAGACCCTCAAGACATCAAGAAGACCTAGATATGGAATTAATCGGAGATATAGAGCATATCACCTTGCGGGGGGACACAGTATTGGTAGGTGACTTCAACATGCCCGATGTGGATTGGGTCACGCTTTCCTCTGCTTCCGGCAGCAGCAGGAAGCTATTAAACTCTTTGAATGGAGCAGGACTCAGGCAACTGGTATTTGAGCCAACAAGGGATCAGGCAATTTTGGACTTGGTACTTACCAATGGAGAAAGTATCACAGAGGTCTCGGTAGGTGAAACTTTGGCCTCCAGCGACCACAATATGATATGGTTCAATCTCAGGAAAGGTTTCACGAAATCTACCACACTGACCAAGGTTCTCAAGTTCAAGGACACAAACTTCCAAGACATGAGAAACTTCGTTCACCAGGCGCTACAAATCCAAGCAGACACCGACAGCGTGGAAGAAATGTGCTCCACTTTGAAAACCACTATACAGGAAGCAACAAACCACTATGTTAAATCAGTAAGCAAACGGAGTAGGAACAACAAGCCACAGTGGTTCTCTATGGAAATCTTGGACCTCATCAAAGAGAAGAAAAAAGCATTCATCTCTTACAAACAATCAGGGACTCAGGACTCCAGAGTAGATTATCTGACCAAATCAAGAGCCGTCAAAGCGGCAGTTAGAGAGGCCAAATTCCGCATGGAGGAGTCTCTAGCAAAGAACATCCAGAAGGGAGATAAATCCTTCTTCAGGTATATTAGTGACAGAAAAAAGAACTCGGGCGGGATAGTACGACTCAGAAAACCAGACGGAGACCATGTAGAGACGGACTCGGAAAAAGCCCAACTGTTAAATGAATACTTCTGTTCAGTCTTCACCCGCGAGGTGCCGGGAATCGGCCCTCAGCCACAGACAAGGATCAAATCAGTAGACCCGTTTAGTAATTTCAAATTTACACCCAGCAGCGTCTACTGCGAGCTGTCAAAAATCAAGGTCAACAAGGCAATGGGGCCTGACAACCTACACCCCAGGGTACTCAGGGAGTTGGGTGATGTCTTGGCGGAACCACTATCCGCGCTCTTCAATCTCTCCCTTAGTACAGGTAACGTCCCGATGGACTGGAAGACGGCTAACGTCATTCCACTACACAAGAAAGGCTCCAGGATGGAGATGGCAAACTACAGACCAGTGAGTCTCACTTCAATAGTGAGCAAACTAATGGAAACCCTAATCAAACGCCAATTGGATAGGATCATGGACGAGGAGAATCTACAGGATCCCCGCCAACATGGATTTACTAAGGGGAGATCCTGCCAATCCAACCTGATCAGCTTCTTTGACTGGGTGACGAAGAAGCTGGATGTTGGTGAGTCCCTGGACATCGTCTACCTGGATTTCAGCAAAGCATTTGATAGCTTGCCACACCACAGGTTGCTGAACAAGATGAGTTCTTTAGGTTTGGGCGACACATTAACCAAATGGGTTGGGAACTGGCTTGGAGGTAGGCTTCAGAGGGTGATGGTGAATGGCACCCCCTCCGAAATGTCAGAGGTGATAAGTGGAGTGCCACAGGGCTCCGTCCTGGGACCGATCTTGTTCAACATCTATATAAGAGACTTGACAGAAGGGCTCCGAGGTAGAATAACATTATTCGATGATGATGCCAAACTGAGCAATGTAGTGAGCAAAAGCTCAACAGACAAAAAAGCAATGGCAGACGATACGGTGCATGACTTACTTCTGCTGGAGCACTGGTCTAGGTCCTGGCAACTCAGTTTCAATGCCAAAAAATGCAAAGTCATGCACCTGGGAAGCCAAAATCCATGCAAGATTTACACCCTAAATGGCGAGATCCTGACAAGAACTGAAGCAGAAAGAGACTTAGGGGTGATTGTCAGGGAAGATATGAAGTCTGCAAACCAAGTGGAGCAAGCTTCATCCAAAGCAAGGCAAATCATAGGTTGCATACGCAGGAGTTTTGTCAGCCGTAAACCTGAAGTCATTATGCCACTGTATAGATCCATGGTGAGACCGCACCTGGAGTACTGTGTGCAATTCTGGAGGCTGCATTACCGCAAGGATGTGCTGAGACTGGAATCGGTCCAGAGAATGGCCACCCGGATGGTCTCGGGACTCAAGGATCTCCCGTACGAGGAGCGGTTGGGGAATTTGCAGCTCTACTCACTCGAGGAGCGTCGAGAGAGGGGAGATATGATCGAGACATTCAAATATCTCACGGGCCGCATCAAGGTGGAAGAAGACATCTTCTTCTTCAAGGGTCCCGCGGCAACAAGGGGGCATTCGTGGAAAATCAGGGGCGGGAAACTGCACAGTGACACTAGGAAGTTCTTCTTCACTGAAAGGGTGGTTGATCACTGGAATAGTCTTCCACTTCAGGTTATTGAGGCCAGCAGTGTGCCGGATTTTAAGGCCAGATGGGATAGACATGTGGGATCTATCCGCAAAGATAGATAGGGAGGGTCACCGGAGTGGGCAGACTTGATGGGCCGTGGCCCTTATCTGCCGTCTATTTCTATGTTTCTAACCAGTTTTTGAGCCACGTGAGTATTTCACCCTCAATCCCATGGCTCGCAATTTTTCGAAGTAGTCGTTCATGCGGGACCTTCTGAAATAATAATAAGAATTTATTTCTTATATATGGCTATACCAGAAGTTCGAAGCGGTTAACAACAAAAGTACATACAGTCAATTTAAAATACAAGCTGAAGAAAAGGTTAACAATCTTAAATACAATAAAGACTATAAGAATGCATCTTTTAAAATCTAAAAGTTAGGGTAATAACATAGTTTAAATAGAGGAGTGATAATTAAGGATGAGCAACTAATAAAATTATAGTAAATTAAGGCCATAAAAATTCAAATAAGTCCAGATATACAATGTCGACCGGGTCACCCTCCCTTGAAGAAGTGCAGCAAGTTTGTCAAGCAAATCTTCCTTTGCTGAAGCCGTGTCCATCAAGGTGGTCAACGATGTGGTCCTTTATCAGTGCTTCTACCATCTTTCCCGGTACCGAGGTCAGACTCACCGGCCTGTAGTTTCCCGGATCTCCCCTCGAATCTTTCTTGAAGATCGGCATAATATTCGCCACTTTCCAGTCTTCCAAAATCCTTCCCGATTTCATCGACAGATTGATTATTAGTTGAAGCAGTTCAGCTATAACCCCTTTCAGTTCCTTGATTACTCTCTTGAATGGATGGACTTAAATATCCACGTGTTAGGCTTTGACTTTCATACCACAGAAGCATTTTGGATCCTGGGCCACTTCTTTTCAAAGCCTAACATTAGTATTTCAAAATGGTCCAGCACGCGTGGCTATTTAAGTCACCATTGTCTTTTCAATATTTTAAGACGCCTGATGCAGGCCAGTGCAGCCGAAACATGTACATGTCAAGTCATTGACATGAATAAAAGAGATTTGTGAAATAGATTTTGATTGGACATCTCCACTGTTTATTTTCACTCTTTCAGACCATATCAAGGTGTGCAGCTGTGGCTCTAAGCATACTTCTCTTAATACTTTATCCTTTTCCTGCCGCACATAAGAGCTGAATTGATTATACCTTTTCTGTTGTGTCTGAAGGTGATGTCAGTAGAGGAAGTGGAGAGAATCATGGATGAAACACAAGAATCTATTGAATACCAGAGAGTAAGTGGGTAGATGCCGGGGGGTGGGGGGGTCTGAGAATGGAGGGCTCATGGGGGGATGTGTATGTGTGTGATCAGAGCTGAAGGATGACGGGAATGTGGGAGGGGGGCTGAGAGGTTGGGGGCCACAGAGGGGTGGAGAATGCTCCTTGCAGTCGTTACCCTGCTTCTCCTTGTACCTTTTACAGCAAATTGATGAAATGCTCGCTGGCAGCCTCACTGCAGAAGATGAAGAGGCGATTCTGGAGGAGTTGGATGCTATTGTTCAGGTGGGACCTCACGTGATCCTTTCTTCTCATTAGTCAAGAAAAATTACCATATGAAATGTACTAGAGAAAAAACCTAAGGATTACATCAGTGAATGAATTTCCAGCACAGTGGAAGGGGAAGGGAGCAGAGAGCTTGCTATTTGGTACTAATGTCTTTTTGTCTGTAATGCTTCTACAGGGAGACTTAGAGCTTCCAGAGGCACCAACAGAGACACTCCCCGAAAACTTCCCAGGTATGCTATTGTGTAGCACTTCTCCAAATCGGTTTCGGACAGTTTACATGTAGCTGTTACGTCCTCTTCCTTCATCCTCAGGGCCTAGACAAGATCAATGACTGAACCCCTCAGTGCTTCCCCTTCCTCTCTTCAATGATTTTAACCCGAGTCTCCCTCGCAGTGGCCAGCTGACAGGATCAGTGATCTGTGTTGTCTCCCGAACCAGAGTCCCTTTTGTTGCAATGTAAAGCAGAATTCAGAGAAAACATTAAGGGGAAGAATTGGATTGCTCCATGGTTTTAATGTTTCTTTTGTGGTGCTCCTCATCGGCCAGCTTTATGGCTGTGGAAGAGAACTCAGAGCCTGCGGGCTGCTGTTAACCTCTTCTTTCCAGGTGCTGAAAAAGCTGTTCTGAGCTATTACTTACAATTGGGACCAAGAGGCAATAAAGAGCTGAGAATAGCTAGGAGGGATGCTTAGGGAAGCTGTCAGTGCCCGAGGCCAGGGATGACAATTCTAGGTGGGTAACAACATGAATATACAAAACCAAACAAATCTGATAAGATCATGAAGATAAAACCCTTTTGACTAAAAACACAAAAAAACCGTCCTATTCCTCTTCCCTGCCCTTGCTTCTTGTACCATGGCAATGGCAAGAAACAAGGTTGCTATCAAAAATTCTGTAACTTTCTGATCTACTTTCAGCCAGGATTGGGAGGATGAAAGGGCTGGTTGGTCTTAACTGGAATTGAGCTAAAAGCTAACTGGTCTTATGTTGGTTTATTACATGTCCACAATGAACTTTAGGGTATATTGAAACTGTGCTGAGGCTGCAGCTATCCCTTTGTCATTGTCCACTGTAATATCAGTCAGAGCCCCTAAATCGGTCTCTAATATAGTTGTCTCTTCCTCTGTGTAGACAAAGAAGCTGTCAAGGCCAGACCAAAAGGAGAGCTGGTGGCTGCATCGTAGACGTGCTGTGGTTCAGCAGGAGCTCTGAGAACCAGACACAGCGAGGAGGACAGTGTGACACTTATGGGATACAGGAACTAGCCCAGTGCCCCACACCCGACACACGGATGCAGAAACAGCAATTGATTGCTCTTGTGAAAAAAGATTCTTGAGGTTTTCGTTTGTATTAGAAATTTGAGGACACAGTGGTTTAGCTGTCTGCTACTTTCCCCATCAAATGGATTGTAATGGCCTCCTAACATTTTGGTAACCTCTGCAGCCTTTTTGTTTCTGCCCATCCTTGTGTCCAGCAGTTGCCTGTGATCTTGGTTCAGTGCCACTGGCAAATGCACGTTGTAGCTCTCTACCTTGCCCTTTTTGCAATGTGGTTTATAATGGTTCATTCTTCTGACCATGATATTGGGCCTATGAAGCTTTCCAGGTTGAAACGTGGATACATGTGCTGTGGTGGCAACGAAATATCTCCTGAAGACTAGCTGCTAAAATAAAACAAAATTAGTGGGCCTGCTGGTCAAAAAATAACAGCTTGCTTCTGGAAATAAAACAGACATTTCTTTGCATTTTCGTCACCTTTCCTTACTGTGTCCTATGGCTACTTTGGGTCTCAAACATAAACAACGGCTGGACAGACTGGAGTGCTAGGTTTGGGTCCTACAACCAAAGAATGGTTGTGTCACAGAAAGGAGTCTCAAATGCAATGCAAGACCTACTCAGGAGTGAGACTGGAGTGTCTGTCATTGCTTAACAGTTCAAGTTGATTAAAATTTTGATAAAACGTAAACCGAGTTTTCTAAGCGTTTTACAATTTGTATAAAAAAGGGGGAAACAATACATCACACAATAGGAAAGCAAGGGAGTGCAAGTTTCAAGTTTATTAAAAAACTTTTTAAACTGCTTAATCAGGTTTCTAAGCGGTGTACAATATAAAAATTACATAAAAACACATTTGAAAGTTAGGGATATTAAACGATACCAAAATAGATTAGTAAGACGCATAATAAGACATATGGACTAACTTCAAACAGTAGGGAAGAAGGGTGAGAACTACAATGGTGAGAAAAAGAGCACAATAAAAGGCGATAAAGCTTGTTTTAGTCCTTAACAGGACAGTTATTGTCCAAAAGCATCCTGGAACAAGAGTGTTTTTAATTTTGATTTAAATTGATTTATTACGGATTCAAAGGCAAGTTGGATACACACATTGAGGGATTCATCAGGGAACTCCTAGCTTAGCCTCCGCGTGCGCGGGTCGCCGGTCTAGATGGACCTAAGGTCCGATCCGGTGAAGGCATTTCTTATGTTCCAGCAAAATTGTTGGATCGCAATGTGTTGATTGATTTTAATGACGGTACGACAAGAAAGTTCTGTGACATTGAACGAAGCGATTTTGAAGGACTAAGGAATTAAAAGTCTATTAATGAGGTCTGGTTGATTATTTAAACGTGTTATAAAAGTTAAACATAAGATTTTATAACAAATTCTATGTTCAACGGGTAACCAATGCGCGCTGAACAGGAGAGGTGAAACGTGATCATATTTCTTAGCGCCATAGATAATCTTGATAGCTGTATTCTGCACTATCTGAAGGCGTCTAATTTCCTTTATATAGGGCATTACAGTAATCTATGCAAGAAATTACTCGAGAATGGACTAATGTATTCAAGGAAGCTGGTTCTAGTAACTTAGCGAGAGAACATATCATTCTAAGACGATGAAAACATTTCTGGACAACCGTACTAATGTGATTGTGATAAGAAAATTTACTGTTGAGAGTGACTCCTAACAGTTTTAAAGTGGGGACAACTTTGATTGGGAGAGATTCAAATTTCAAGGGAGCCTGAAGAGTTATTCCTTCTTTAAAAGAGAAAATCATTAGTTTTGATTTATTGATGTTAAGGGACAAATTTGTTTGAATCTAACCATGATTTAATTTTTTCTAATTTGTGGTTTATGGATACAACCTCCTCTATATTATTAAGATCAATGGGATGGATTAATTGCACATTGTCGGCATACGCAAATGTGGTAAAGCCAATAGATTGGCCCACAGTCAGAAGGGGCGACATAAAGATGTTAAAAAGCAATGGCGACAAAATGGAACCTTGCGGAATTCCGCGTTTAGTTGTGAAAGGCTGAGACGATGCGCCATTGAAAATGACTTTAGATGATCTATCTGAGAAATAAGAAACGAACCAGTCCATGATTTGATCAGATATACCGATTTCATGAAGTCATGTTAATAGCAGATTGTAGTCGATGGTATCAAAAGCAGAGGAGAGGTCTAAGGAAATAAGCAGTACTGACTGATGGTGGTCAAGATGGTAAAGTATTTTAGTAGTTAGTCCTAACAGGGAAAGTTCGGTAGAGTGGTGATGACGAAAACCGGTTTGATTGGGATGGAGAACCTTTGTTTTCTCAATGAAATCAGAGATTTGATGGAAGACAATTTTTTCAGTGAGTTTAGCCATAAATGGTCGATAATTTGACATGTCCTGAGTACTAAATTTTTGATCCTTAATGTTTGGATAAATAATTGATTGTTTCCAGATTTTGGGCAATGATCCCGATGACAAACTAGAGTTGACCAAGTCTTTGATGTAGGGACCAAAAATGGAAAAAAATTGTTTTAAGAGGAACTTCTGTACTGGTCCATTATATTGAGCATCTTTGAATTTCCTACAAAGTAGAAGAGTGAAACGAGAGCATTTTGAAAAGGTCTTCGGAATAGCTAGAAAAAGAGGTTTGCGAAAAGGTGTCTCTAATTCTTTGTACTTTATTAATGAAGTAAGTGGCAAGGGCTTGTGCAGATGGTGAGGGATTGGTTTTCTTCATTTCTTTTTTCTTTGTTTGTTAGAGATTTAACTATTGCATATAATGCAGAATAATTTTTTGCCTTCTTAATTTGTTTAGTCTAATATTCTTTCTTGGTTCTGTTAATTTCGAATCTGTAATATGCAGCATGTTCCTTAAACTTGTTAAGATTGGTGAGCGTTTTATTGTGCCTCCATTTTCGCTCAAGGGAGCGTAGTTGTTTTTTGATTAGGATCAGGTTTGCTGAGTACCAGGGATTTTTTAGTTTACGGGAAGAAATCGTAAGAGTGGTAACCGGCGCTAAAGAATCTAGAAGTTTAGCAATAGACTGGTTCCATACTGAGGCTTTGTCATCAACAGTAAGACTGGACAGATGTTCTAAAGTAAGATTGAAGTTGGATAAGATATCTGCAGCTTCTAATTTATTATAGTTCCTAGTGATAATTGTTTTAGGCTTTAAATTTGAGCAGTGGTTTGAAGCTTGTTGTTGAAAGGAAAGTAAGAAATGATCCGACCATGGAACTTGTGCAGATTATGAAATGACCTTGGCTGATTCCAAGTCTTTTCAACAGTTCTATGCATCACGGAAGAGATAGCACTTTAAATTTCCCTTGAACTTATCTGGATTTTTTTCCGACCTGATATGAAGTGGTAGGGAATTCCATGCTGTGGGGGCAGTAATTGCAAAGGAGGTGGCAAATGGTGTATAAAGGAGATGTTGTGATGAAGATCTTCATGTGGAATAAGGAGTTTGTGAATAAAGGCCGGTTCATTAGTATTTTGTGTCTTGAAAGAAAGAATAACTATTTAATATATCATTTGATGTGATATTGGTAGCCAATGTGCACTTTTAATAATAATAATAACAGTTTATATACTGCAGTACCGTGAAGTTCTATGCAGTTTACAAAAGAATAAACAAAGGTACAAATTGATTGAACTTAAGAGAGATGGAAGAAAGTGATTAATAGGTCAAGAAAACCATTATTGAGGAGAAAGAGATGTATGGGTCAGTTGTCTAGATACTTCAGGAATAGGTATGTTTTTAGACGCTTCCTGAATTCCTCATAAGTAGTGGGCGGAAAACAATTGTTCTAGATCTTTACCCCATAATGCTGCTTGATGTGAGAGAAGGTATTCAAGGTGTTTTTTCAGTTTACAACCTCTAACTGGGGGGGAAACGAAGTTCGAATGTGAGCTTCTCTTGTGTCTGTTGGCTGAGAAGGAGAAAAGGTAAGTTATGTATTTAGGGGCTAGTCCGTATAGTACTTTAAAGCAGAGGCAGGCGAACTTAAACTTTACGTGTGCTTCCATCGGTAGCCAATGCAACTGCCGGTAGTAGGGTGTCACATGATCAAATTTCTTTAGCCCGAAGATTAATCTGACCGCTGCATTTTGCATTAATTGTAAACGTTGCATATTCTTTTGGGAAATTGCTAAATAGGCGATGTTACAGTAGTCAAGTTGACTTAGTATGAGGGATTGTACCAGGATTCTGAATGCTGACGTATCGAAATATGATTGAATGGATCTAAGTTTCCAGAGAGTGAAAAAACCCTTTCTGATTAAGGAGTCCACCGGGTCTTTCATGGTTAGGCATTGATCCAGAGTTACACCCAATATCTTCATGGTGGACTGAATAGGGTAACTAAGTTCATTAATGCATAGTGGGGTTTTGGTGTCAAGTGGGTGAGGAGAGGCAAAGAAGAATTTCATTTATTCTGGATTAAGTTTGAGCTTGAAGTCTGTCATCCATTGCTCCATCATGTTTATAGCTTCTGAAGCTTTGGGAATAGTTTCCGAGATAGAGTCAGCAAATGGGATGATAATTGTAAAGTGACATCTAGTGGCCATACAAGGTGGGTCATTGTGGTCTGTGACTGGTTAAGGAAATCATTGCAGTGGTTGCACTAAAGATAGAAAAACTAGCACAATGTAATCTGAAGGAAGCTGCTGAACCGAAAACCCGTGGAAGGTCAAGTTACTTGTTCTTGGGGCTGAACTGTAAAATCCTTATCCCCACCCTGTGAAAAGCAGACCTTTGCCATCTGATAGTTTTGGTACTTGAAGGACAAAGCAGTTTGAGTGGCGATCGAATGAAGGAGATCATTATTTAAAACCCCCAAAAGCAGTCTGTCAAATAAAGTGTCAAAAATTTGCACGCAAGTCCGACAGTTGCAGTATTTTCTTTTTCTTATAACTGAGAAGTGCAGCAAGTGAACAGTTTGAGTGTAGGAACAGGACAAATATCCATTTCTAGGTGGTGGAAGAGCCTAAATATTCCCTGAGTTTCTACATGAGATTGCAAAAGCAAGGAAAAGGCTGATATTTATGTCCCAGAGCCTGCTGCATTTTGTAGTCGAGTCTCGGAGTTCGTGTACTGAAGGTGGGGTCACAGGCTTGCTTAGGAATCACAATTTTTGCTTTTCCTATTTACTTCTAGCTTTTGTTTTATGTATTAAATTTATGACTTGCAAATTATTTGTAAGAAAATATTCATGCTTAACCAACAGCAGGAAGACCAAACACACACTATCCAAGGCTTCTTGACAGTTAACTGGGAAGCCAAAGCCACTTGCCAAGGGCCATTCTTGTACAATCCCCCTTTATTCCGGGACCTAATCTTTTGTTCTGTTACGTTCCCTCCGGATTCCATACGCTAGGTGTTCAATCCCAACCTGCAATCCAGGAGTTGCAGAAATCCAACACTTTTCTGAGCACATGCACGAGAGCTCGAGAGCATATCCAGTTACAATTTCTGCAAGCAATCCGTGCAAAAGTTTTTTGAATTGCTCTGCTGCTTTTTCTTATTTTTTCACTTAAAGTTCGTCTTTTCGGTGGCTTCAGTGTCTTGAGTCCTCTTTCTGGTGGTTCCTTGTTGGATGAAAGGACACTGTCTCATGGAGCCGGACTGCTGCTTCACAGAGAAACTTTGGTGGATCTGTGGAGTCAGCCTGCTTTGTGCCACCATTCTTGGACTTGGGGTCCATTCTCCTGGGAGTCGCTTGTCTGCTGCCCTTGCCATGGGTTTAAGCGCAGGCTGTATGTGTGCGGAGGGAATCCCCCCCCCCCCTAGAAACATGATGGAAGATAAAGCATCTAGTCTGCCCATCCGCAGTAACCATTATTGCTTTTTCTCTCTCAGATCCCATGCCTTCATATAGCGTGGTTCTTCAAATGTGGTCATCGCGACACTTTTGCGATTAAGAACATAAGAATAGCCTTACTTGGTCAGACCAATGGTCCATCAAGCCCAGTAGCCCATTCTCACGGTGGCTAATCCAGGTCACTAGTACCTGGCCAAAACCCAAGGATGAGCAACATTCCATGCTACCGATCCAACACAAGCAGTGGCTTCCCCCAAGCCTTTCTCAATAACAGACTGTGGATTTTTCATCCAGGAACTTATCCAAACCTTTCTTAAAACCAGCTACGCTATCCGCTCTTACCACAACCTCTGCCAATGCGTTCCAGAGCTTAACTATTCTCTGAGTGAAAAAATATTTCCTCCTATTGGTTTTAAAAGTATTTCCCTGTAACTTCATCAAGTGTCCAGTAGTCTTTGTAATCGATCCACTTGTACCCGTTCTACTCCACTCAAGATTTTGTAGACTTCAATCATATGTCCCCTCAGCCGTCTCTTTTCCAAGCTGAAGAGCCCTAACCTCTTTAGTCTTTCCTCATACGAGAGGAGTGCCATCCCCTTTACCATCTTGGTCGCTCTTCTTTGAACCTTTTCTAGTGCCACTATATCTTTCTTGAGATAAGGAGACCAGAATTGAACGCAATACTCCAGATGAGGTCGCACTATGGAGCGATACAGAGGCATTATGACATTCTGACATCCCTTTTTTTAATAATTCTCAGCATCCTGTTTGCTTTTTTGGCTGCTTATGCCACATCCTGGAAGGTTTTTCATAGTGGTGTGCTAAGGACCAGATGGAACCTGAGAGGGCTCCCATTTCGTTGGTCCAGGATTTTCTCCCAGTAGGCCTAGAAAGGGTTTTAGCAGTGGCCTCCCTTGAAGTTCAGGGTGCAAGCTGAGCATGCAGAGGCTCTAGTTTGCCAGATGTGGCAGATTTATGAGAAGGGCGCTTTTGTCTGTGGCCTCCTTTGCGTCACCCTTTCCCTTCGTGGAATCTTATCGTTGGTCTTAAGGGCTTTGGGGAAGCCTCTTACGAGCCACTAAGGGCAACTACTCTTCTGGATCTGATGATCAAGACTGTTCTTATTGTCTCGGCACAGTGTATTTCGGTGCTTCAGGCTCTTTGTTCCAGATGCAGAAGTTCTCTGTACTGTACCTTCCTTTCTGCCAATGGTGGTTTCTGCCTTCCAGGTCAACCAAGAGGTTCATTTGCCTGTGTTTCCTTCCTCAGGTTCGGAGTGACAGGATCAGATATTGCGCAAGTTGGATGTCAGGAGAGTCTTGCTCTACTATTTGGAAAGGACTAATGATTTCCAGCTGTCTGATCGCCTATTTGTCCTGTTTGTTGCACATTGCCAGGTTCGATCGGCGTTCAATTCCTTGCTTACTCAATGGGTCGACTGGCCATTTTCTGCATTCTACATTGCCTGTGGCAAGCAGCCGTCGGTTTCTTGTAAGACCCATTCAACTAGATGTGTTGCTGCTTCATAGGCGGAGTCTCACGCGATTCATCCCTCATATATCCTTGATTACTATAACAAAAACATGAATTGAACTCAAACCACAAAAATGTACTTCTTTCCAATGTATAAGGAAGTTCCTTCATCAAAAAATATTATAATGCTTAAAGAAAACCTGGCCTTTAAGACTCCAGCACCAGCTTCTTTTGTATTTCACTATGGTGTGCAGTCTCTTGATGATGTAAACTGCATTGATCTGGCAGCTATTGCGGTCTGGAACTATATTTTCATGTAATGTAACTAATCATATTGCCCCATATTTGTGGTTTTTTGAGAATATTTTTCTGGGACAGTTTCGCATACGAGTGTGGTGGTTTTTGATCTGTTGCAGGGGGTTTTAAGGGCACTCTCTGATCATGATGTGATGACAGCAGTGTACGATCAAGAAGTGCTTCAGAATGCACTTCTTCCCTTAAGTCCTCTTTAAGAGAAGAGCAGTTTCTTTATCAGTTAAATTCAGCCAAGATGTCATGTAAATCTATAACCACAAAGGCTAAAACGATCAGATTGTTTCCATAAGTCAAAGCTCCTGCTTTTCTGAGTAATGCTGCAGAGGATCTGAAATTGTGCAACAGCTTGGCCTTAGGTTTTACATCACACAATATTCACACACACAGCCAAAATCTATTTTTTCTTTGAATTTTTTGGAAAAGCTTGTTCTTTGATTTTTAGATGAATGTATAAGGAGTATCACCTTTACACAGGGACCTTGTCACAGTCCATGGATGTGAGGAGATCGGAAGACCTAAATATGTCTACTCGGGAGGAGAGGAGGGACAGGGGAGATAGGATGCAGACCTTTAAATACTTGAAAGGTATTAATATAGAACCAAATCTTTTCCAGAGAAGAGAAAATGGATAAAACTTGAGGGCATAATTTGAGGATGTAGGGAGGAAGACTCGGGAGCAATGTTAGGAAATTCTTTTTCACGAAGATGGTGGTAGATGCTGGAATGCCCTCTCGAGGGAAGCGGTGGAGAGGAAAATGGTGATGGAATTCAAAAAAGCGTGGCATAAACATAGAGGATCTCTAATTAGAAAACGAAGGATGTAAATTAAAGAACTAAGACCGGTACTGGACAGACTTGCACGGATGTGGTGATTTGGTGTAGGATGGGCTGGAGAGGGCATCAATGGGAACTCCACTAACTTGGAACACAAGGATGTTACTGGCCAGACTTTATGGTAGATAATATCCTGCAAACAGGATGGTTGGATAGGCTGGAGTGAGCTTGGACGGCAACGTCACCATTTGGAACCTAGTCTATGACCCAGAAATATCAAAGAAGAGACCAGTTAATTTAATCATGTATTTGTAATGGGTAAACTGGATGGACCGCTCAGGTCTTTATCTGCCGTCATTTACTATGTTACTTGGCAGAAACCCAAAGAGTAGCAACATTTCAGAGCTGAGATTGTGATGTCATAATGCCTCATTCCACCAATGCCTAAGAGCCAACCTCAGCAGTGATGTCACAAGGGCTTGATTAGATGGCAACTTCAGCATTTAGAACCTAGGACAATCCCAGGTGGACTTTACAGTCTATGACCCAGAAATATCAAAGAAGAGACCAGTTAATTTAATCACGTATTTGTAATGGGTATAACTAATGAGCAGACTGGATGGACCGTTCAGGTCTTTATCTGCCGTTATTTACTATGAGAGATGTTCTGCTGTTCTTTGCTGGTTTCATGGAAATCTTTTCTTCACTTCTCCACACGCAAAGATTGTGTCTCGGGACAAACTCTCTTTAAGTCTGCAGTGAGTGACGTGGCAGAGCAGAAGCTTTCCGCTGCAAGATTAACAGTGAGCAATGGGAAGATATATTCACATCCAGAACTTTCCCTGCTGTCTCTCTTCATTCCATCTTTTGTGATGATTAACACCCAAGGATACTGGAGCTAGCTGGCAGAATCAGGAAAGATCCTTTTCCCTCTTGGTTGAAGGGAATGGCGTTATCTAGATTTGGTTTCTTTTCTTTCTGTGTTGCTGCTGTATAATGTTCAGATGTTGGGCCAGTTGCTTGTATGGTGGAAAGACCCGGAGTTCAAGTCCTGGCTCAGGTTGGATACGGTCCTTAACGAGGGGAATCTGCGAGATCTCCGTCAACATGGGTTTACAAAGGGGAGGTCCTGTCAATCCAACCTGATCAGCTTCTTTGACTGGGTGACGAGGAAGCTGGATATTGGGGAGTCCCTGGACGTCGTGTACTTAGATTTCAGCAAAGCATTCGATAGCGTACCACACCGCAGGTTGTTGAGCAAGATGAGCTCTAAAGGTTTGGGAGATACCTTGACTACATGGGTGGGGGATTGGCTAGGAGGTAGACTTCAGAGGGTGGTGGTGAATGGCTCCCCCTCCGAAACGACAGAAGTGATAAGTGGAGTGCCGCAGGGCTCGGTCTTGGGCCCAATCTTGTTCAACATCTTCATAAGAGACTTGGCTGAGGGGCTTCAGGGTAAATTAACGTTATTCGCCGATGACGCCAAATTATGCAATATAATGGACAAGAACACAACAGGACCTGACAACAAATCCAAGACCGATAGTATGGCACACGACCTCCTCCTACTGGAGAATTGGTCCAGGACCTGGCAACTAAACTTCAATGCCAAAAAATGCAAGGTCATGCACCTTGGCAACAAAAATCCATGTAAGACTTACACTCTTAATGGTGAGATCCTGGAGAGAACTGTAGCGGAACGAGACTTAGGGGTGATCATCAGTGAGGACATGAAGACTGCAACTCAGGTGGAGAAAGCTTCATCTAAAGCCAGACAAATCATGGGTTGCATACGAAGGAGTTTCGTTAGCCGTAAGCCCGAAGTCATAATGCCATTATATAGGTCCATGGTGAGACCCCATCTGGAATACTGTGTACAATTCTGGAGACCACATTACCGCAAAGATGTGCTGAGACTTGAATCGGTCCAGCGAATGGCCACACGGATGGTCACGGGGCTCAGGGATCTCCCGTATGAGGAACGGCTGAATAAATTGCAGCTCTACTCCCTAGAGGAACGCAGGGAGAGGGGGGACATGATAGAGACATTCAAGTACCTCACGCGCCGTATCGAGGTGGGGGAGGATATCTTCTTCTTCAAGGAACCCACGTCAACACGAGGGCATCCATGGAAAATCAGGGGAGGGACATTGCATGGCGACACCAGGAAATACTTCTTCACCGAGAGGGTGGTGGATCGATGGAATGGTCTTCCGATGCAGGTGATTGAGGCCAGCAGTGTGCCTGATTTTAAAGCTAAATGGGATCGAAAGGTGGGATCTCTTCGCAAAGGGAGGTAGGGGAGGGTCATTGGTGTGAGCAGACTTGATGGGCCTTGGCCCTTATCTGCCGTCACTTTCTATGTTTTTATGTTTATCTTTGAAAGAGAGATTGTGGTGCTCTGTGCCACACTTTTTTCAATTGTAAGCTGCCCGAATCACAACGGAAAGGTGAAACATAGCTATAAGTGAAGCAATTTCCGAGTTGATTTGGGGCATTCCTTGTGGTGTTCTAGGAATTAATTTGGTGACTGCTTCAACCTGGCTTTGTTGTAGTTACTACTTGGGCAGCTCTAAAGGGCTTTTGCTTTCTTGTGGCTTCCTAACAACAAATAATTGCACACATAGGCTGGATTTCAAGGACTCTGCTTGCTGCTTCCCAGCCTGAGAAGGAGATTATCCAAGCAGCTTTTTTCTTTAACCATACCATGTTCTAGAAGTTAATAAGCTTGTCCAGGAGCACAATCGGTCCTAATTCTCACTTGCTAAAGCTTCCCACTATGCTCAACAGAATAGGTCAAAATGCTTGATTGCAGAAAGGTAGCAAGCACTGGAGTCAGCCTGAAGTTTTGGTACTAGGAGTGGCTGCGGACTCCGAGTCAGGGCTGTCCCCTGCTGCCACCAAAATGGACTGGAGGAGTCTAAAAATTACAGCTGAGAGACAGGAAACCAGTGTTCAGGTTCTGCTTCTGTGAGCTTGGACAAGTCACATCATCCCTTTTTGCCCTGGATACTGCTTAGATTACAGCCTCTTCTCCAAATCACTTGATGGCGTCGGCTTCAGACAAATTACGTGCAGAAGTTCTACCTTCTTTCTTCTGGCTGAAGTGCAACTTTCTTCAGCTTCAATTTTGAAAAGTGAGTAAGTATAAGCACCACCCCCACAAAATGAATCTCTTACAGAACGTGGGTGGAAGTAATAGCACGAATGACAATGATGAATTCCCATCCCCCCCAATTCTTTCTACTGTTGTCACTGCTTTGCTCTCAGTCCAGGCGCAATACAAGTCCTATCAGCTCCTGCAGATCTCTGATTAGGAGACGTCTCGAACCAGAAAACGAGGAATTACCTACAAAATGGCTTTATTCACTTTCAAATTTCTAACACATGAAGCCCCACTATTCCTAGAAAGACATCTTATTCCATTCACTCCTATAAAAACCTACTTCCCGTTCCATCTTTAAGCGTTATACACGACGGGACACATCCTTTTCGATCACAGCTCCCTAGATCTGGAACTCACTGCCGGCACAGCTTAGGGAAGAAAAAACCCTTAATAAATTCAAAGGAATGCTAAAATGCATTTGATTCTTAAACTCTTTGAAAGGGAACAATGAAATAAATACAATTCCTCACCTTTGGTTTTTTCCTTGTTTTCTTTCCTTTCATTTATTGCAGTTCCCCCCACTTACCTTTTGTGTATGTTTGTCTTTGTACTTGATTTTAAATGTTATTTGTTTTATACAAATTGTACATCGCTTTGAAACATGATATTGCGATTTAATCAAATATTTAATTAAACTTGAACCTTAAACCTTGACCTCAGAAAGGAGAATAAAAAGTTATGCTAGTAATGAAGAGGGCAGAGGATGAGCCCAAGAGAGTTACTGGTTGTAAAGGTAACATGTGGGCTAAGAAGCTGCCTCTGTGGACTGTTCCTGACCAGTCACATGCCTCAGAGTTGCAGACCACCATTGTGTATTACGGACAAGATGGTTCATAGCAAGCATTGAAAAGAGGGCAACAGCCATCTGTACATCTAATATAATAAAATGCTAAGCGTACATGCACACTCTTACCGTGTGTTCCCTGATCCGTATGTCCGTGGCCGGCAAGAATGCGTATGCGCGCTTAAAACGACCCAACGCTCACGGCAGCAGAACCCAAATAGCGGCCCGGGAAGAGAAGCGCTGACCAAAAAGACTCCTTTGCCGGCTCCCCACTCACTCCGTAAGTTTTTTGCAAGGTCTGACCCTCCCATCCCTTCTCGACGTCTGACCGGCTCACTTAGTCCTTTGCCGCCCCCCTTCCCTTCCCGTGATCCTGACTACAAACCTGCCGACTCCAGCAGCGTCTGCAGCACTCTAGACACGCTGCTTCGGGGCCTTCTACTGCCCTGATTTGCTCTGTCGCGTCTCTGAAGATGTCATCAGGGACGTGCCAGAGTAAATCAGGGCAGTAGATGGCCCCAAAGCAGCGTGTGTAGAGCGCTGCAGAATCGGCAGGTTTGTCGGGACCACGGAAAGTGAAGGGGGGGAGCTGTAAGGGACTAAGGGAGCCAGCCAGACCGCGGGAAGAGAAAGGGGGGTGTAGAGGAAATGCTGCTGCTGCACAGGGAAGTGTTGTGAGGGGAGGGAAATGGAGGGGGAGGGAATGCTGCTGCTGTGGAGAGACAGATAGAAAGAAAGACAGCGTGAGGAAGGGAGACAGAAAGACACAGGGGCAGGGAGAGACACAGAAAAACAGATAGACAAAGGGGGCCAGGGAGAGAGACAGACAGCGGGAGGGAGAGAGAGACAGAAATAAAGACAGACACATATGTTCTAGCACCCGTTAATGTAATGGGTTAAAATACTAGTTCTGTAAGAAACAGCTAGAAATGGTGGTCTACAGACAGGCCCAACAGGGTGGCCCGTTCTCTGTTTTTTTTGGAAACTCTGTAAGCATTACATCAGTGTATCGGAAAAGCATTGGGAATCATGACCCTCAGAGAAGAGTAGAACAGGAAGAGAATATGATCACCTGGGACATCCCTAAACTGACTGACAAAAAGCTGGATGCAAGATCAGCGTTGATTATAGAGGTGTTGGTCCCATACAATTACTCGGTGAATTGCATGGAGAGAAAAAATCACCAGGGGGCTTATAATCGAAACTTAAACACGTCTAAAAATCTGCCCAAGTCGGCACTTGGACGGCCTAAAAGACAGGCCTTTTAGGACTCTGAATGCTGCCGTGTGACCAGAGCTAAAAGGGGCGGATCTGGAGGAGTGGCTAGGGCGGGATATGGGCCGACCTGCAGGAATAATTGAATGTTTTACTAGACTTCCTGGATGAAACTTATACGTTGTGACTTCAACGATGTAAAAACAGGTATAAATGCCCAAAAGAACATAAGAATTGCTGGGTCAGACCAGTGGTCCATTGTGCCCAGCAGTGCGCTCCTGAGCGGCCCCCAGGTCAAAGACCAGAGCCCTAACTGAGATCAACCCTACCTGCATACGTTCCGGTTCAGCAGGAACTTGTCTAACCTTGTTTTGAATCCCTGGAGGGTGTTCCCCCCTATAACATCCTCCGGAAGAACGTTCCAGTTTTCCACTACTCTCTGGGTGAAGAAGAACTTCCTTACATTTGTACAGAATCTATCCTCTTTTAACTTTAGAGAGTGCCCTCTCGTTCTCTCTACCTTGGAGAAGGTGAACTACTGTCTTTATCTACTAAGTGTATTCCCTTCAGTATCTTGAATATTTCTATCATGCCCCTCTCAGTCTCCTCCAAAGTGACCAGATAACCACTGCAGAGACAAACTAAATACCCACACACACTCCCCCAGTATTCACTGACCCCCTCGCATCCCCACAAAGATCAGAATAAAAACGTACATATCTGACTTCAGAACATCAGCACCTAGTATAGGAAAATCTAGAAAAGCTGCTCACAGGTCTTAGCCTGGGGGGTGGGCTAGTGAATCATAGAGAGGAGGACCTGTAGCAATAAGGGCTATTGGGGTTGTAGACAGGTGGGTATAATGGGTTTTGGGGGGCTCACCATATCCTATAAGGGAATTCTGGTGAGATGTTTATCTGGCACCCTTTTTGTGAAGTTCACAACAGAAGCACAAACTGCCCAGTGACAACACAGGATTCTGGTTATTAACATCTCTCAAGCCCCCCCAAATATACTTGTGTCTGCTTCTCTCCCAGCCCTCTCAACTCCCCAGATAATGCCATCTGCCTATAAACCTGTTCACCCCCATCTTCGCACATTTTGAATGATGAATGAATTTGGAACATATAGGAAAGGTGTGCCCAGTAAGGTGTCCCACTGCTAACTCTTGACAATCACAATGCTGGCCTATCCCACATCCAAAAGGTCTTGTTCTGGGCGTTTGGGACTTAGACAAATTTTTGGTCAAAGATGTGGTATAAAGATAGACATACTTGCGGTCTGGACGATCAATGGCCTGGATGTCCAGATAGGCAATTAAATATATATATATATATATTCTAGATGTATTTTTGGAGAATGGATATTTTACCACTGCCAACTTTGGTCGTCTAGCACCATATGTCCAAATCGAACTTAGACGTTTCTTTTGATTACGCCCCTCCATGAGACCAAGAAAAAGTATTTCCCATGCTTTTGAGTGTCAAAGGCTTGATTAAAAAGAACTTCCAAGTGTACCTGGAGAAGTTGCCTGTAGAAATTACATCTTTTTTTTTTTTTTTAATTCTTTATTCATTTTCAAAATTACATTAAGTGTAAAATATATTCATTCACAGTAACAATAAATATATCACTTATAAACAATCATTGATACATTATATAAATTTTTATCCCTTCCCCTTTCCCATCCCTCCCATCCATATCTTCCATTATTATATAATATATGTAATAATAAAAATACCCCCTCCCTATATCCTGAACTGATAATTAAAAGGGAAATAATTTTACTTAATCCTTACAATATTTTGTTAATGGTTTCCAGACATCCTGAAACTTCTTAAAGTATCCCCTTTGTAAAGCAATAAATCTTTCCATTTTATAGATATGGCACAAAGAGTTCCACCAAAAGTTATAATTTAATCTCCTCCAATCCTTCCAATTATATGTAATTTGCTGAATGGCAACCCCAGTCATTATAAGTAATAATTTATTGTTGTTAGCAGAAATCTGACTTTTTGCTCTCATTTCCATACCAAATATCACAGTATCATAAGATAATGCCACTGGGTTATCTAATAAGTTATTAATTTGGTCCCAAATTGATTTCCAAAAATTCATAATATATGGGCAATGAAACAATAAATGATCTAAAGTTCCTACTTCTAGGTGACAATGCCAGCATCTATTAGACAAAGAACTATCTAATTTTTGCAACCTAACAGGGGTCCATAACGCTCCCAAGTTTGTCTCATAGATGACATCTTCTAAACTCCAGAACGAAGCTCTCTTTGGCACAATGCAAGTACTACAGCCAGCGTTAGTAGTAAATTTATGCCTGAGATCCTACTCCGGCTTAGGAGTGAGACTCGCTCCTGTCATTGTATGTGCAAAATTAACCCTCTTCAAGAACTTGCCCCCAATTGAGACTTACCCCAAGACTTTGTGCATCTTTCAAAATGACCATTGACCTTCTGCACCTGAACCACTGAGAAAAGCAGACCCCATGACATCTGTAGAAAAGAAGCCATGAGACGGAGCCTCAGGAATGTATATACAATCCTGTGGATGTATTTCTCAGTGGCTTGGTATTGGAAAGCTGGCAGTGATTGTAGGATCCAGGGGCTAGCCTAGGGGCTTAATGATGCTATAGAAGGGAAGGGAGTAGAGTTATCCCACAGCGGTGTATCTGGTTTCCTAGCTAAGGGCTGTTACCACAGTAATTTGGAAGGAGATGTATTTATTTTTATGATCATAATACTTAGGAATAACCTCTATTGCAAAAACTCAAAGTGATGTACAATTAGAATAAAACCAAAAGCACAAGTGGAACGCGTTGCCAGAGGCTGTGGTAAAAGCGGATAGTGTAGCTGTCCATAGTCTGTTATTAAGACATGGGGGAAGCCTCTGCTTGCCCTGGATCAGTAGCATGGAATATTGCTACATCTTGGGTTTTGGCCAGGTACTAGGGACCTGGATTGGCCACCGTGAGAATGGGCTACTGGGCTTGATGGACCATTGGTCTGCCCCAGGAAGGCTATTCTTATGTTTTTATGTGCTTAAGTGCATTAGATCAGTGTTCTTCAACCACTGGTCCACGGTGCGATCGATGTGGCGTTCTCTTCGAGCCAACTTCTCTTCCTAACTGATTCAGTGCACAAAGCCACGGGCAGTGGCTCCTAGGGGCATTCTGCGCCTGAACCGGAAGCCTTCTCTCTGACGTTGCAACATCAGAGGGAAGGCTTCCAGATGAGGCATGGGAAGTGCAAGGTGCAATTAGTACTATTATGGGGGTGGGGTCTGGGGTGGAGATTGGGTAAAGATGGACGGGGTCTGGCCCACGACTTAGCCCCGTGTTCTTCAACCGCTGGTCCATGGACCGATGCCGATCCACAGAATAATTCTTTTATTTCTGCTGGTCCATAGGTGTAAAAAGGTTGAAAAACACTGCATTAGATCATTTAAACTTACTTAATACAGACAGACCATCAACTCAAATGAACTGTAAGCCTGCCCCATTACCACACCACAACCCCCTTACGAAAAAGTAGATCTTTTCCTTTGTGATGCACAAATCTGGCCCAGTCGTGGAATCAGCTTTAATCCCGGCAATTATGAGTGAACAGCTGAGAGGGAATACGGTAGTCCCATTTCATTTCTAACTTCATAACATCACTGTTTAAAACTGTGACAGCTTCCAAGAAATTAAAGGCCCGGATCAATCTTCTGGTTGCATTCTGAAGAGCTGAACACATGGCAGAGGAGTTTTTCTTTTCTTCCAAAGACTCTCAAACCTTGTCTGACTAGATGCGATTGAATACACATGGTGCCAGATCGCAGCCTGGCTTCTGTTTTATTTTTAGTAGTTTTTATAATCTGTTATGAGTCAGAATCAGAACTTGAATAATTTGCAATATATAACATAGACCCAGAAATGTTCCGATCTTGTTGAATTACAGCAGGCCAGAGGGATGTTGGGGAAGAGAGTTGCTGGCAAGCAAAAATCCTTTGTGAAAGCAACGCAGAGCATCGCAGTGGCTTTCGGACTTTGTCATTCTCCAAATTTCTCATTATAGTCCTAATTCACATTCAGTCATCCACTGGCCACTTCTCACAGCAAAATACTGTTTTCATGTTGTACCACCTGACTATTCTTTAACATTAACAAATTTATTTTATAGGTCTATATTTTTCTCTGTCTCGGCTTGTGTAGTGTGTCTGCCAAACTCTCAAGTTTTAGATTCTGGGTTCTTTTCTTGGCTATAATCATTGCTTTTAATTCTACTTAACTTCCCTGTATTGTTTAATATACAGTACGGGCCTGATTCTCAAAATGTGTGTCCCAATTGCAGACGGTGGTAGGCGGTGGGCGCCATCTGACAGCCAAATCAAGATGCATGTTTTAAAAAAAAATTGAGCAAGGATGGACACCTAGCGCGTCTATATTCACGCCCCAAGGCAGGGTGTGAATATAGTTTTGTCCCGGAAGTGGCCTTGGGCGTGCCTCCATAGGTGCGAGGCAGATGCCTTCAATGTTGGCATCTGTTCAGCGATGGCGCAGTTTTCTTTAGGACACCGATGCATGATTGACATGTGATTGGGGGCTGCCTCTTAGGCATCCGCTGAGATTGACGTCCTATAGAGAATCTGGTCTGACATGTCTATCTACCCCTCCATATGGAACTGACCCACTTCCTTGACTGACCCTCTTTCTCCAGTTGCCCCCATTTCCCTGGCCGCCTTTAATTTCTCTGTCTAGACCAGTGATTCCCAAACCTATCCTGGGAGCAAGTTTTCAGGATATCCACAATGATTATACATGAGATAAATTTGCATACCAAGGAGGTGGCATATGGAGATCGATTGCACAAATATTCATTGTGGATATCCTGAAAACCTGATTGGTTGGGATTCCCCTATGATAGCTTTGGAAATCACTGGTCTAGGCCAGTGTTCTTCAACTGCTGGTCCGTGGACTGGTGCCGGTCTGCAGAAATTTCTTGCTGGTCCACAGGACTAGCATGTGCATCGGGCCCCAGACAGTGCTCTTCAGCCGCTGGTCCACGGTGCGATTGATGCGGTGTTGTCTTTGGGCCGGCTCCCTCTTCCTCAGTGCTGCAGTGTACAAAGCCGTGGGCAGAGGCTCCTACGTGCGTCCTGCGCCTGAACTGGAAGCCTTCTCTCTGATGTTGCAGCGACAGAGGGAGTATTTCCAGATGAGGCACGGGATGCGCAAGGAGTCGCTGTCCACTGCAGCACTGAGGAAGAGGGAGCGGGCCCGAAGATAACACTGGGGGGCAGGCCAGAAGGCAAGGCACAGCATGGAGGGAGGGAGACAACAACGGTAGGGGGAATGATTTTATTTTTTAATTTAGTGATTGATTTACATTTGCTGTCTGTTCAGGAAGAAATGCATTTGTTTCTTTTCCTCTTGAGTTGTACTGCATGCAGAGTCTTCCATCTTAGGGTTTGTTTGTATATATTAGTATTTTTTAGTTTTTGGTCCTGTATTTGCATGGGTTCTGTTTTCTGGTAGGAATATTGAATGTTGAGAAGCATACAGTGTGCTTTGTGTAGTTTAATTTTGTGGTTAACTTATGTGATGTTAATAAAATTATATTGTGTGTGTGTATATAAGAAAAATGGAAGGAAAAAATGGTGTTACAATTAGGACTATTATGGGGGCGGGGTCTGGGCAGAGATGGGCGGGGTCTGGCCAACGACTTAGCCCAGTGTTCTTTAACTGCTTGTCCGCAGACCGGTGCCAGTCCACAAAATAATTATTTTTATTTCGGCAGGTCCATAGGTGTCAAAGGTTGAAGAACACTGGTCTAGGCTGTTCTTCCTTTGATTTGACATAAGCATATAATTTGGTTGTTGACACCTGGAACTACTGAGAATGGTGTGAGCTAAATCCCAATCCCCTTCCAGCCTTCTCTGCAGTTCAAAATGTTTTCTTTATGCCCTGGAACTATGAACTTTGATTGGGTAAATTCTTGAATCGTGTAATATGCACATTATTTCTTTATTAGTTCGTTTTACATCACGTCCTCCACCGTGAACTCAGAATGGGTTACAAGGTTGATAGACATAAATGCATAGACAAATGTTTACAGTAGATGTATAAGCTCACATGTATACAGTACTGTGTATAACTTATATAGGGCTGAAAGATGTACACAGCGCTGTACATTTTGACATTTATAAATGATCCCTGCTCAGAAGAGCTTACAATCTAACTTGGAGACATGACATAGAGGGTTGGAGATACAGAACCTAAGGTGAGAAGAGGTAGGAGTTGAAAGCACTCTCCAAGAGGTGGGATGACATTTATAGACTGTCCCTGTTCTGAAGAGCTTACAATCTAACTTGGAGAGACACACATGACATAGAGGATTGGGGATGCAGAACCCAAGGTGAAAGGAGTTAGGATTCGAAAGCACTCTCAAAGAGGTGAGCTGACATTTATAGACGGTCCCTGCTCGGAAGAGCTTACAATCTAACTTGGACAGACAGACACGACATATAGGGTTGGGGATGCACAACCCAAGGTGAGAGGAGTTAGGAGTTGAAAGCACTCTCAAAGAGGTGAGCTGACATTTATAGACGGTCCCTGCTCAGAAGAGCTTACAAGACATGACATATAGGGTTGGGGATGCAGAACCCAAGGTGAAAGGAGTTAGGAGTTGAAAGCACTCTCAAAGAGGTGGACTTACACTTATAGACTGTCCCTGCTCACAAGAGCTTACAAGACATGACATATAGGGTTGGGGATGCAGAACCCAAGGTGAAAGGAGTTAGGAGTCGAAAGCACTCTCAAAGAGGTGGACTTACACTTATAGACTGTCCCTGTTCACAAGAGCTTACAAGACAAGACATATAGGGTTGGGGATGTAGAACCCAAGGTGAAAGGAGTTGGGAGTTGAAAGCACTCTCAAAGAGGTGGGCTTTTAACTGGGCCTTGAACACTGCCAGAGACGGCGCCTGCCGTAAGGATTTGGGCAGCTTGTTCTAAGCATACGGCACAGCAAGGCAAAAGGGACGGAGTCTGGAGTTGGCAGTGGAAGAGAAGGGCACAGATAGGAGGGACTTACCAGCTGAGCAGAGCTCACGGGAAGAAATAGGGAGAGATAATTGAAGAGAGAGTGAGGGGCAGCCGAGTGAGTGCATCTTAGGTTAACAGACACAGAGAGAATCGCATTTAGCGTACAATTTTATCATCTTCCGTTAACATACAGAGTGGATCTTGTTCATCGTACATTTAGTATATGTTTAATTGGAAAGGAGCAATTAGATAGATCTTTAGATTGAAGGAGGTGGGATGATGGATGTGATGATCTGTTGGTCCAGGTGCTGGGGTTTAGGTGTTTTACTATAAGGATATTAATAATAATAATAAATAATAATTTATTTTCTTATATATCGCCAAAGCCATGGTAGTTCGAGGCGGTTTACAATAAGAGGAGTTAGACAGTCAGCGATAAGTTACAAAATAGAATCAATGAATACAAGTACACTGAAAGCAAGTACAAATAAGAAGAGCTGGAAAGTCAGCGACATAGCTATGAATTTGGTATACAGAATACGAGAGATAATGAATAAAAAAATCTTAGGTGACAAATCGGTTAAACAGTTTTGTTTTTACTAATTTTCTAAAGCCTTGATAGGAAGAGGAGAGCATGATAATGTTACCCAGCCAGTCATTCAGTTTACCTGCCTGGAAGGTGAAGGGATTTATGGGAAGAGGCAAGTTTTTATTGCTTTCCTAAAGGGTTGAATAAGGTTTAGATAATTTTGTAAAACAAGTCCATAAGCCATTATTAAGAAGAACCTGGGAAAATCCACTGCTTCTTCCTAGGATAAGCAGCATAAAATTTGTTTTGGGTACTTGTGACCTGGGTTGGCCACTGTTGGAAACAGGAAATTGGGCTAGATGGACCTTCTGTCTGTTCCAGTATGACAACTATTAAGTTATTTTGTTCTTAAGTGCTTCTAGGCAGTAACTAAATACCATTCATTTTCTAGAATACCAGTGTGTGACTGTGTCTGGGGTGTGTCTTGCAGTTGCATGCATAGGTTATAGAATATTTATTTGTTGAGCCCAGAACGGGTTACAAGAGTGCGTTCACAGTATAAGCAGGACAAACTATGGTGGACAGAGGTATAAATTTCAGCTTTTACAGTATAGTCATAACATACAGATTTGGAAATATAGACTTAGTGGACAGAGGGTGGTTTAAATGACATCATTTTCTGTATGGACAGAGCCTAACATAAGGTTAAATAGCTTTGTGCGTCATTGGTGGGTTTTTGGTCAGTCAGGGATACAGATGTAAGCTAAGGAGCTGAGTTTGTAAAGACGAAGTTCCACTCGCCGTTATGCCTTCAGATGCAACCCTGACGTAAGGGCTCGTGTGTGAGTTGGATGTGAGAACACTTAATTTGCCAGTGTTTTCTAACAATATAACTAGCTCCAAAAAAAGAAGAAATTGCCACAAAAACTTAAAAGACCCAACAGCAAGGCAAAAAAGGTCAAGGGTTCCGTGAGTGGTTGCAGGACGGGAGAACACCAATACTCAAAGCTGACAAAATTAAACAACATAGAGGAAAATTAGTGATAGGTACCCTCAGTGCGCAGATACAGCGACGAGAGCAAACTTCAACGCTTCATGCGAAAAGGTAGAGGCTAACTAGCCCCCACCTACACACCATCATGGGGTACCGAGTATGTGTTTCAAATGAAATAACACTTTCACCATAAACAGTGCACAATGAACACAGGTGAAATAAAGTGAAATCATGAACCTCAGGGAACCCCCCCAGCCAACTCCCCCCCAAAAATCAAGGAAGCAACTTAGCTACAGTGAATCTTCATCCGACGTCCAAGGGAGCGGGAACAAGACAGATGACACACTGCGGAACCAGTTTTTTCTAACAGCAATTTTAGACTTAGGGCCTGGGCCCACATTTTTGATATCTAACTTTTGGCAAACTTTCTTGAATTTACCCATCTATTGTGAGATTACTACTACTATTAATTATTTCTACAGCGTTATCAGATGTACAGGCGCTGTACAGAGTCACAAAAAAGAAGAAAACAGTCCCTGCTCTAAAGAGCTTACAATCTAACAGACAAACAGGATGTTATGGATACAGTTAATCTGGTAGCTGGGTTGTTGGGCAGTGGAGAGTAGGGTTATGGATTGAAGGTTACATCAAAAAGGTGGGTTTTCAGTCTGCTTTTAAACAAAGGAAGGGAAGGGGCTTGACGTGGCAGAGAAACTCAGGTGGTTTATTCCAGGCATACAGGGCAAGTCTGGAATTGTGCTCTAGCCATCCCTCAGTCTTAGCCCTGCTTCTAACTAAGCCAGAAGCCCAAAAGAGCAGACACAACAAGATAACCAAGACCTTTCTTGTCTACTGCTCAGGAATGATCGAAAATATCCTGGAATCAATAGGATTTAAGCTGTCTTTTAAACACAGTCAATGATCCCTCCAGTCGCAAATATAAAGGCAGAGCAGTCCAGAGAATTGGTTCGGTTGAGCATCCGAAAAGCGATTTCCTCTTTCTGCAAAACTGTAAATATTCCCTAGGTCACTGGCTGCCAAGTCTGTCCTAGTGACTGGAAAACAGAATGCTGGACTTGGTCTAACCACATATGACAATTCTTGTGATCTTAGTACCCAAAAGAAAACGGTTCACATTAAGATTTACTATAAGCAAATTTATCTCATGCATATTCCTTGGGGATATTCTGAAAACCTGAGCTGCTTCTGGGGCACCTGCTCTAGGCCAAGAACTTTTCTTGGAAGCCTTCGCTGCAGTTCTTGCTTGTAACCACTTGAGGGTATCAGCAGCTACTTACATGCAGCTTGCACAGAAATACCTGCACATGCGTCGAACATAAGGCAAGAGAGCCAGAAATGAATGCAATTAGCACAGGTCTGAAACGGTCTTCAGCCTTAGCTGCCGTTCATCTTTGCACACCTTTCCTATATGTTCCAAATTCATTCATCATTCAAAATGTGCGAAGATGGGGGTGAACAGGTTTATAGGCAGATGGCATTATCTGGGGAGTTGAGAGGGCTGGGAGAAAAGCAGACACAAGTATATTTGGGGGGGCTTGAGAGATGTTAATAACCAGAATCCTGTGTTGTCACTGGGCAGTTTGTGCTTCTGGGTCAGGCTCTGTGCCAGACTTGAGGCTTATGTCTGCTGAATTGTTGCCAGTATAAACTATTTGTGCAAATATTTTCCTTGTACTGTTTTGCTGAGGCTTCTACATCCAAGGTGAAGCGAGGACAATTATCTTGACCTGGCTCTCCTAGTAACAGATGGAAATGGTTTATATCTGCCTTGTTCAGGCTGAGCATTAGGTTTTCACTCTGCAATCATTCCTGTTATTGGTAGCCATTAATGCACCTGCCTGACACCTTGGAGGAAAGATACTGGCAATCACGACATTTAGAGCAAGGTGCTGAGAACGGCTGGCTAAGAGCAACATGACTTCCTTCCTGGAAAGTTCTGCCCCACTTCTTGCCCCATTCCACAAATCCCCTGAGAATAGCAGACCTTAAAATAAGCCTATTAAAATTCTCTCTTCTTCCATGAAAACATGAAAGAAACCAACTCAGGATAGGACAGAAACTATTCAGTCAGCGGCAACTGAATAGCAAATTTGACAGGGCAACCCAATTAGAAAGAGCCGAAAGGGAAGAAGCGAGCCTTCGCCCTCAGAAGTGAGAGCTTTAAATGTAGGAGAAGGCGGCTTCACGTCTTGTGACAGACATGCTCGTTTCCTAATTGCCTCTCTGCTTACATAACGTAGAGCTGCTCTTCTTTCTAGAGTCTTCTGCTCCCGGATCACACGGGTACTACTGCCCTGCTTTCAAGGGATTTTGAAGGGATGCTCAGAACTTTTGCTTTCCTGCGTGACAGAGGAATGTAAGGGAAGAAACAGGTTAACAGAGCACAAAGAAAACCACTTGCCACACTAAACCTCTCCTTGTTCTTGCAACCCCCCATTAATGCCCAAATCCTTCTTGAAAGTAACTGAGACTAGATAATGTGTGTGGCTTCTGCAATATGATAAAGGAACATCCCAGCAGTGCAGTCTGACGCTGATGTGCTCTACCTGGACTGTGACTTCTGGGCAAATCTCAGACCGCACTATCTGCCTTAAAGGATTGTGGCCTCCCTGCTCCCCTGCATCACCAGCCAAACAAATGTAGAATCAGCCTGAGTGCTGGCATGACAAAGATGCCTGGCTTGGCTGTTTTTGTACTGCGATGGTAGAAGGTCCACTATATAAGGCAGTGAAGTACAGTGTCTGTCCTGTAATCCATGCCTCATGTATCACCCTCCTCTCCTCAGCTTTACCCATGATCACCATTTGTCTGCTTTTAGGGTCTTATTATTCCAGGTCTCTGCTGTTTTCTTTCTTAAGCACCATTTATTCGGTTGATTTCACTTTTTGAGGGCTTATTTTTTCCACAAAATTAATGTAAAAAAATGGAATGGCATGTAGTAGGTGCAGGGAAATGAAGGGGTTAATGAGAATGAATAAATTAGTTTGTGTGCCTAAGTGCTTTGAAAATGAGCCCCAATCTCTCATACACATAAAATATAAATACAGCTTGATGGCGTGGTGACTGTGCTATGCATTTCCTCATAGAAGATCTGAGTTTGACTCTCGGTTCAGGCCTTACACTCGAGATAGAGAGATGCTGTACAGCCCCTGGGAAGGGTGTCTCAATCATTACACAATGGTGACACCTAGTGGCCAGATGTCTGAGCCCCTGTTTGCAGGGTTTTTGAAGGAGCCATTGCTGCAGTGACTGGGCTGGGTGAACTGGAAAAAAAAAATCTCCCTTTGCCAGAGGATGTGGTAAAAGTGGTTAAAGTAGCTGGTTTTAAAAAAGGTTTGGACAAGTTCCTGGAGGAAAAGTCTATGATCTTCTATTGAGATAGACATGGGAGAAGCCACTGCTTGCCCTGGGATCGGAAGCATGGGGTTTTTGTTATGTACTTGTGATCTAGATTGGCCACCGTGAAGACGGGATATTGGGCTAGATCGGGGGTCGGCAACCCGCGGCTCCAGAGCCGCATGCGGCTCTTTTCCACCTTTGCTGCGGCTCCGGTAGTGTGTCACGCAGGCATGCAGCTTACAAGTCCGGCGTCGCGGCGGGAAATAGCCATGCTGAGCAGTGAGCTCAGCACATACACAGATGAAAGCCTTGCTTGCTGATTGGTCCGGCGGCCCCGCCCCGCCGTGCCGCCGGACCAATCAGCAAGCAAGGCTTTCATCTGTGTAGTGCTGAGCTCACTGCTCAGCATGGCTATTTCCCGCCGCGACGCTGGACTTGTAAGGTGCACGCCTGAAAAAGAAATCATCCTGGCCGGGGTCGGTGTCATGCTCCGGAGATCTACAGCCTTCCTATCTCCCTCTCCCTTCTACCTGCTTCCGGCCACATCCCCTGCTCCGTGGCTCTCTTCGGCAACTCAGCAGCAGCGATCGACACAAGCTTCTGACGTCGGGGCCTACCCTCTGCGAGTCCCGCTTGTTTCAACTTCCTTTTTCCACAAAGGCAGGACTCGTAGAGGGAAGGCCTCGATGTCGGCAGCTTGTCTTGATCACTGCTGCTGACGAGTTGCTGAAGAGAGCCGCGGAGCAAGGGGGTGTTGCCAGGTGCAGGTAGAAGGGAGAGGGCCAGATGCAGGACTCGTGGGTGAGGGAGCAGAAGAGAGAGAGAAAGAGAGAGGGGAGGGAAACAAAAGGAAATATTTCATACTGGGCTGGGCCGGAGTGGAGGGAGGGTGGAAAGATTCTAGCTACAGGGTGCAGTAACAAAGGAAAAGGGGGGGAAAGCTGAAAATGGAGATAGTGACACAAAGAAGAGAAAGTGTAAGCAGGACCTACTGAATAAGGATAGAGATACAGAGGGGACATGAAGAGGAGGTGAAATAGAGACATAGAAGTAATGCTGAAAAAGTGTGGGGGGGGGGATAAAGACATTGAAAGGGCAAATGGTGAACATGGGGTAAAGACAAGGATAGAGACAAATGAAGATTCTGAAAAAGTGGTGAGATAGGGATATAGGTGAGATGGACACAAAGAAGGGTGATGCTGGAAAATAGGTGGAATGGTAATTCTGACAGACACAGAAGGGAAATGCTGGATCAAGGAGAGATGGGGCTCAGGCTGGATGGAATGAGGAAAAATGCCTTGTTGGCCCGGAACTTCCTCTCCTACGTCAGAATTGACGTCAGGGAGCGGAATGCTGGTCAGCGCGATGCTTCTGCAGGGAAAGCTTGGGACGGCGGTGGCTTGGGGGCTATTCCCCGATGGCGGTGGCAGCAAACCGAGTGGCTTGGGGGAGGGCACGGAGAAAGAAAGAAAGGGGGCAGACAGAGACAGAAAGAAGGGGGAACAGGGAGACAGAAAGAAAAAGTTGGGGGAGAGAATGAGGTCTGGAGGAGAGGAAACATACAGGAGGCTGAAAGAAAGGAAGAAAGATTGGATGCATAGTCAGAAGAAGAAAGTGCAACCAGAGACTCATGAAATCACCAAATAGCAAAGGTAGGAAAAATGATTTTATTTTCAATTTAGTGATCCTGTATATAGCATTAAGATAAGAAAAAATATATGCAGTGTTAGATTTGTTTTATAATGGTTTTGCGGCTCCAAGTTTTTTTTTCTTTTCGAAAACGGGTCCAAGTGGCTCTTTATGTCTTAAAGGTTGCAGACCCCTGGGCTAGATGAACCACCCAGTAAGGCTATTCTTATGATCTTACTTGTGAGTAAAGTTTCATGGCACTTGAGCTGCAACCCCAAAGCACAGAAAGAACCTGTCAATTCAAAAACCAATAGCAACTGCTCTTGGGAGAAGGTGTAACAGGAATCTAAAGCAATCTTTTCAAGCCCCAGATACATGACCGCCAAGGAGTGTGGACATGGCAGAAGAACCATCTGATTAACAGAAAAAGTGGCGCAACTCTGAAAACCCTACTGGGGGGGGGGGGGGTTAGAAGGAGTCAGAGGAGGAAGGTGAGGAGGTATGAAAAGTGGGGCCCTGCATCGTGGTCTCAGAATCCCTGAGTTTTTCATGGCACCCCAAATCAAATTTATTATTGTATATCACTTAGAAAATGATATACAATAAGTAATCAAAACAAAATCACAGAAAAAAAAAAGGAAAAAACCCACACACAATTAAAATATATAAAAGCACTATATAAAATACAATATACTAGATCAACACATCGACAAACTAATACAAAAGGGTAGAACTAATCAGGTATGAAGACACTCCAGAAGCCACTGAAATTGTCCTCGTTTCACGGCTGCTGCTGCTTTTCTCTAGTTCTGTAGGATTTGGCCGATCGTCTCATCCTAACTAAATCTAAGTTGTATCCTATCTAGACAGCCAGGCAATCCAGCTGCCCTTCACATGCTGTTAGCATGACATTAACGAGGAGGTTATGGTGGGTATGATAAACAAATAAAAGCAAGCAACAAAATATTAAAAATGGTACATTTATTTCTAGAAAAAACCCCCAAAATATCCCAGAGTACATCTGCTTTTCCATGGCAACAGGCAGAGTCAGGGTAAATATTAACTAGAGAGAGCTGGGAGAGGGAGGGTTAACTAGTAACCACAGAAAGGTTATAAGCAATTATTCTCGTACAAAGGCATGTTTCCTGCCTCCTCCGCCAGAGTAACAATTCTTGGAGGGTCTTAAAGCAAGGGCCAGGGTCTATAAGGAGAGAGAACCTGGGCTCACAGCCCCTACAGCGGAGGAAAGCGACGCAAAGTCTGGGATCAGGGTGGGAAAATGGAGACTTTGAAATAGAAAGTCTTAATCTCCACTGGGAGACGTTCCCTTAATTCACCAGCCTTGCCATAAAGACGTATTCCCTCAGGTTACTCCTGAGTTTCTCTCACCTTCATCCTATGCTCCCTCATTCCAGAGCTTCCTTTCAATTGAGACTCACTTCATGCGCCTTTAGGCCACGTAGGTATTTCAACATCTCTATCATATCTCCCCTTTCCTTCAAAGTATACATTTTGAGTTCTTTAAGTCTGTCCCCATGACAAAGACGTAGTCTTCCTCTGGACCAACTTCTTCCTGTTTATATCTTTTTGAAGGTGTGGTTTCCAGAATTGTACACAGTTCTCAATGAGGTCTCACAGAGACTTATATAGAAGCACTAAGCCTCCTTTTTACTGTTCTTTTGTGTTTTAATGATATTGGATTTTTTATTGTAACCAGCCTAGGCTTCAGGCGGTTAAATAAATAGGGACCTAAGCATCCTCCTGGCATTTGCTATCGCCTTTTCAACCTGTTTAAGCACCTTGAGATCATCAGGTAAGATCACCCAGACTGTTCATCTCGTGTACAGAAGTGATCCGCTATTTCTTTTGCCTATACATCTCAGCATCCTTCTAACTTTTGCTGTCACCTTTTCTACCTGGATGGCCACATGAAGATCATCGGATGTTATAATCCAAAATCCTGCTTCTCTTTCATACCCAGAAGTATTTCACTTCCTATACTGTGCCGCTCCCTCAGATTTTTGAAGCCCAAATGCATCCTCTTGTATGAGGAAAGGCTTAAGAGATTAGGTTGTTCAGTCTGGAAAAGAGATGACTGATGGGGATATGATAGAGGTCTACAAAGTCCTGAGTGGTTCTTTTGAAGAGTACAAAGACCAGGGGACACTCAATGAAGTTACATGGAAATACTTTTATAGGAGAAATTTTTTTTTTTCATTCAAAGAATAGTTAAGCTCTGGAACTCATTGCCAGAGAATGTGATAACAGTGGTTAATGTAGTTGGGTTTTAAAAAAAGCTTTGGACAAGTTCCTGGAGAAAAAGTCCATAGTCTGCTATTGAGACATACATGAGGGAAGCCACTGGTGTCCCCGGGATAGGTAGCATGGAATATTGCTACTATTTGGGCTTCTGCCAGGTACTTGTGGTCTGCATTGATTATTTGATAGTGACAATTCTTTTTTGTGATATGTAATCCTGTGTATATATCCCACTCTTTCTTGGATCTCTCTTGTTTCTACTGACTTCTTTGGGAGAGCATTCCAAGCATCCACCGCCCCTTTTCAAAAAAATGTTTCCTGATGCTGCTCCTGAGTTTACCTCATTGCAGATTCCTATCATGTAAAAGTAAGAGGACAAGAAGGCCACTTTCGTTCTCAAAAGTAATAGCTGAGAAGTAAGGATTACGAGGCTAGCTTTCATAAACTACAAAAGATCCCAAGCATAGATCCGGGTAGAGCTTTGGATTCTTGTCCAGAAATAGCTAAGAAGAAAAAATTTAAATTGAATCAGGTTGGGCACATGCAGGTCTTTATCTGCTGTCATCTACTATGTTACTATGTTTAGATCTCAGAAAAAGGAAGACAGCCAAAAATATCTAGAAAAGTTAAGAGAGGCTGGTCATGTAGTCAGGAAAGCAAAGATGTAAATGGAAGAAAAAAAATAGCTGAAACGGTAAAACAGAGGTTCAAGCCATTTTTTTAGCTATATTAGTGATAGAAAGAAGTTCAAAAGTAGCATTGTAAGACTCAAAGGTGAAGGGGAAAACTATGTAGAAGCTGATAAAGAAAAGGCCGAATTGCTTAACAAATATTTCTGTTCTGTGTTCATGGCTGAGGTGCCAGGAGCGTGAACGCAGAAGATAAACATGAATAGGGATGGAGGAGTGGTAGACCCTGATCAATTTTCAGAGAGTTGTGTTCGTGAGGAGCTAATTAAAAGTAGACAAAGCAATGGGGCTAGATGGTACATCCGAGGGTACTGAAGGAACTTTGGGAAGTTCTAGTGGCTCCGCTGACTGACCTTTTCAATAAGTCTCGAGTCGGGAGTGGTACCGGAGGACTGGAGAAGGGCAGTTGTGGTCCCTCTCCACTAAAGTGGAAGTAAGGAAGAAGTAGGGAATTACAGGCCATTAAGTCTGAATTCTGTGGTAAGCAAATTAATAGAAATGCTTTAACAGAAAATGGTGAAGTTTCTGGTATCCTGTGGATTACAGGACCGCAGGCAATATGGATTCACTAGAAGTAGGTCTTGTCAGAGAAATCTGATCAATTTCTTTGACTGGGTGACTAGGGAATTGGATAGAGGATGTGCACTAGATGTGGTGTATTTAGATTTTAGCAAAGCCTTTGACAATGTTCCACACAGACGTCTAATAAATAAACTGAGCGCCCTCGGGATGGATCCAAAAGTGAAGGGCTGGTCCAAAACTGATTGACAGAGGCGACAGAGGGTAGTTGTAAGGATGAGCCCCCAGCTGTCAGTAGTGGTCAATGGAGATCGCTCTGAGGAAAGGGATGCTACCGGTGGTGTGCCTCAAGGTTCTGTTTTTGGGCCTGTTCTTTTTAACATTTTTATAAACGATATTGCTGAAGGGTTGTCGGGTAAGATTTGACTCTTTGCAGATGATACCAAAATCTGCAATAGAGTAGACACTCAGGATGTTATGAATAACATAAAAAAAGACCTGGTGAAGCTTGAAGAATGGTCTGAAATTTGGCAGCTAAAATTTAATGCTACGAAATGCAAGGTCATGCATTTGGGCTGCAAAAACCAGAAGGACCGGTACAGTTTAGGGGGTGAAGAACTTGTGTGCATGACAGAAGAGCGGGACTTGGGTGTGATTGTATGTGATGATCTTAAGGTGGCTAAACAGGTTGAAAAGGTGAAGGCGAAAGCTAAAAGGATGCTAGGTTGCATAGGGAGAGGTATGGCCAGTAGGAAAAAGGAGGTATTGATGCCCCTGTATAAGACTCTGGTGAGACCTTATTTAGAATATTGTGCACAATTCTGGAGGCCACATCTTCAAAAAGATATAAAAAGGATGGAGTTGGTGCAGAGGAAGGCTACTAAAATGGTGTGTGGTCTTCATCATAAGACTTATGGGGACAGACTTAAAGATCTCAATCTGTATACATAAGAACATAAGAATAGCCTTACTGGGTCATACCAATGATCCATCAAACCCAGTAGCCCGTTCTCACAGTGGCCAATCCAGGTCACCAGTACCTGGCCAAAACCCAAGGAGTAGTAATATTCCATGCTACCGATCCAGGGCAAGCAGTGGCTTCCCCCATGTCTTTCTCAATAACAGACTATGGACTTTTCCTCCAAGAACTTGTCCAAACCTTTCTTAAAACCAGCTACGCTATCCGCTCTTACCATATCCTCTGACAACCCGTTCCAGAGCTTAACTATTCTCTGAGTGAAAAAAATTCCCTCCTATTGGTTTTAAAAGTATTTCCCTGTAACTTCATCGAATGTCCCCTAGTCTTTGTCATTTTTGACGGAGTGAAAAATCGATCCACTTGTACCTGTTCTGCTCCACTGAGGATTTTAATCATATCTTCCCTCAGCCGTATCTTTTCCAAGCTGAAGAGCCCTAACCGTTTTAGTCTTTAGAGGAAAGGCAGAAGAGGGGAAATATGATAGATATGTTTAAATACCTACATGATGTAAATGCACACGAGTCATAGGATGAGAGTGCATAGGATGAAGTTAAGAGGTGATGGGCTCTGGAGTAATCTAAGGAAATACTTTTTTAAGAAAGGGTGGTAGGTGCGTGGAACAGTCTCTCAGAAGAAGTGGTGGAGACAGAGACTGTGTCTGAATTCAAGAAAGCCTGGGATAGGCATGTGGGATCTCTTAGACTAGAGAGAAAGAGATAATGGTTACTGCGGATGGGCAGACTGGATGGGCTATTTGGCCTTTATCTGCCATCATGTTTCTATGTTCTAGTTCTAGAGGTTCCTCTCCTTGGGTTATGTCCTTGTGATCTCGTGAGCAACCGGAAAGACTTGGCTCCTCATAAAATACAAACAGTGGGCAGTGAAAAGGTCAAAAAGAAAACTTTATTTCTGCACAAAAGTCAAAAATAAACAGGCTTGTTTCTTCTCAGGTTCTGCACTCTCAACCAAGTCTTCCAAACACGATCCTTGTACTCTCTTTAGGACTAAACAAGAGAAAAGAAGAAAACTTGCCTCAACATATACCAAGCAAACAAAAAAGGCAAATGAGATGTATGTATCAACTAACAGTTACATTTATTCATTTACATAGTAACCTAGTAGATGATGGCAGATAAAGACCCGAATGGTCCATCCAGTCTGCCCTTCCTGATTCAGTTTCAATTTTTTTTCTTCTTAGCTATTTCTGGGCAAGAATCCAAAGCTCTACCCGGTTCTGTGCTTGGGTTCCAACTGCCAATGAAAACAAAAACAAAAAACTGTGGATACAGATGTTTTGGAGATCATTTATTAAACACTGACATATAAAAACATGAAAATTCAATTAAAAAAGTACAATGATAAAAAATACAGTGATAAAAATCCAACCGGACCCTACACGGTCTGTGTTTTGGCAAACACACCTTCCTCAGGGGTCCAATGGTTTGCAAACTCACATATAAAGAATTGGACTGAAAACAGTCTATTGTCTTTAAACATGTGATCAAAGAACACCGCAGACAAGCTGAAGGAGCAAAAAAAATGCTACGGGTTCCAGCTGCCAAAATCTCCATCAAAACCTACACCCTCCCAGCCACTGAAGCTCTCCCCAGCCCATCCTCCCCCAAACGGCCATATACAGACACAGACTCTGCAAGTCTGCCCAGTACTGGCCTTAGTTCTTCAATATTTACTATTATTTTCTGATTCTAGATCCTCTGTGTTCATCCCACGCTTCTTTGAACCCCATCACCGTTATCCTCTCCACCACCTCTCTCAGGAGCGCATTCCGGGCATCCACCACCCTCTCCGTAAAGAAGAATTTCCTTACATTGCTCTTGAGTCTACCACCCCTCAACCTCAAATTATGTCCTCTGGTTTTACCATTTATTTAGCTTGTCCTCCCAAAGGAGCCCAGAACGGGTTAGAAAAGTACATTCACAGTATGGACAGGACGGACTTGAGTGAAAAGTACATACCTGGCAGACATCGCTTAGTTGATATTGCAGCTTTCACACTATAGATATAACATAACATACATAGCGTCGTTAAAATACTGACAGAACAACATAAAGGTAATGCATCTTTTACATTGCAGAGTACATGAGTGATGGTCAGCATTTGGGTTTTACTGGGAATAACTTTTGAATTTTTGTATGTGGTACAGTTTGGATTTGGGTTCCTGTGGAAGTCCATTTGTTGTACAGGAGATACCTTTGAGTTGTGTTTAGCCAGGAGTGGATGTGTCGGTTGTTAAGGAGCTGGATTTTTAAAGAAGAAAAGTCCAAATAGCACTTAGGCATAGTCCACTTTTGTAATCTTCTGTGAACCTGGGACTAGACGCCCCGTAATTCCACGCCCTTCTAGTACAAGCCTGCTCAGAATCTCGAATTTGCTAAGCAGCAAGAAGTGGAACTTACCCACCTACTGGACCTACATCCAAAGGAAATGCTTCTTGGTACATCGTAAATCTTGATTTACCACCAGAAGAATGGTGGAACAATATAAGAAAGTAGAGCCATTCAATTCAACACAGGTCATTAAAGATCTCATAAAAGCTTTTGATCCTGCTGGAAAAATCATTGGGCTGGTGGATGATGAGCTGTTACTTGATTGTCCCCTGAGGAAGGAATTGCCGAAACTTGGATCCTAGTTGGGACTTCTTTTGCAAGATTTGACTCCAAGTCAAGTAATCCTATTTAGAGTTTATGATAATAAATTTCACTGTTGGTTGATACTCTCTCTAGGACTACCATAAGGCTCTAGAAAAAGGAGCTTCTCTAACAATTTATCACAGAGGGTGCATTACAAAGTATAAGCATCACATATAGAAATACAAAGAAACATTTTTATGTGAAGTGCTCAATGGAGCTCATGGGACCATCACAGCACTCAAGAAGTCCCATACTGTCCAAAACCTTCAAATAAAGCCAAGAGACTTATCTTTGCCTTATCGGCGGTGTTATTCCATTTCTGCCACTTCTTGCTACCCCTTGTATGTTGTTACACCATGATACACTCCCCTGTGAAGTGACTCCCCCTCCCTCGGATCTAGATGTTGCAAAATGTTTCATTACTACTACTATTTATTATTTCTATAGCACTGAAAGGTGTACGCAGCTCAGACAGGACATTTCAGGGTTGGGGAGATTATAGTGGGTTTAAGTATCTGACAGCAGTAAGGGGGAGTTAAGAGTTGAAAGCAGTTTCAAAAAAGTGGGCCTTTAGCTTGGATTTGAACACTGCCAGGGATGGAACATGACGTATTGATTCAGGCTGCCTGTTCCAGGCATACGGCGCCGCAAGAAAGAAGGGACGGAGTCTGGAGTTGGCAGTGGAAGAGAAGGGTACAGACAAGAGGGGCTTGCCCGATGAGCGGAGATCATGGGGGTGGGAGCATAGGGGGAGATAAGTGAGGAGAGATATCAGGGGGCTTCAGAGTGAACGCACTTGTAAGTCAGCAAGAGGAGTTTAAACTGTATTTGGAAATGGATGGGGAGCCAATGAAGCGACTTGAGGAGAGGGGTAACGTGAGAATAGCGGCTCTCACAGTATAATAGTCGCGCAGCAGCATTTTGAATGGATTGAAGAGGTGAAAGATGGGCGCGCGGGAGGCCCGAGAGTAGTCTAAGCATGAAGTGATGAGAGCATGGACAAGGGTTTTGGTAGTGTGTTCAGAGAGAAGAGGACGGATTTTGGTAATATTATAGAGGAGGAATCGACAGGATTTGGCAGTCTGTTGGATCTGAGCAGAGAAGGAGAGAGAGGAGTCAAAGATTACTCCAAGGAGTTCATTTTTAGCCATATTCAGTTTGAGATGGCAGCGAGACATCCAAGTGGCGATGTCGGACAGGCAGGTTGAAATTCTGGCCTGAACTCCCGTAGAGATATCCGGCATAGAGAGGTAGATCTGGGAGTTGTCAGCATAGAGATGATATTGAAAACCATGAGAGGAGATCAGCGTACCAAAAGAGCGGGTATATATGGAAAAGAGGAGAGGGCCCAGGATAGAGCCTTGGGATACGCCAATAGACAGTGGGATGGTGGCAGAGGAGGATCCACCTTAACATACGCTGAAGGTACGAGAGAGATAGGAAGAAAACCAGGAGAGAGCAGAACACTGGAATCTCAGCAAGGACAACACGTCGAGGAGGAGGTGGCAATCAACAATGTCGAAGGCAGCAGGCAGATCGAGAAGGATGGCCAGGAACAGGAGGGGAAACTGAAAACACACAAAACAAAAACAGTAAACAGTAAATATCTCAAACTGAAGTGCCACTGAGCCACCTCAAATGATCAAACCTTAAAACATTCAAAAATATATATGAAAAATAACAAACAAGAATCTCAGCTTAATAATACCTCTCTGAGGCTACATAAACAGGGAAGGACAACCAGCCAGCCTCACCCTCTCTTAAGCTAGCTTTCAACTAAATTCACAGGTGACATCATTCATTGAGGGGGAAGGGAAAGAGAAAAACTTAAAGGGCCTAGTACTTCTTAAAATTCCAGAACACCAAAAGAAACCATCATAGATGAAACCATTTAACCCCCTAGGTTGTAAGGTCAAAGATAAAGCACTGCTCCCTAATGCGCAACCTTTGTGAATGATTTAACCTGGGACAACACCGTTTACTTCAGAACAGCTTTCTAGGAAAAGGAGAACAGATTGAGACATCCAGGGTTTACGTCCTTGAAAGCAATGGAAGTAAACCCAAATGTCTCAATCCACCCTCCTTTGTACACTGACAGGTTTTGTACTTCACTTATACATGGTTTTTCCTCATGAATCAGATGCCCTGTAGAGAATGACACGGGGGAAAAAATTTATCACCGTTCCCGCCCCGTCCTGCAAACTGTCAGATCCCATCCGCACAAGCCTCGAATAGTTATGATTTTATACTGAACTTATTTTATTCAAGTATAAAAAGAGACTATTCTGTACAATTGTCATTTTATAAACACAAATAATACCGAGCAAGGATGAACAAAACTCCTGTCTCCCCTCCCTTTCACAAATATAACCTCCACTATTGTGAAAACTGAACAAACAAAATTACTACAGAAAAATTACTACATAAAAAAAAATCAAGCTAACAGTATACTTCACACAAAAGCATGGCAGGAATAGTGTTAGGGGAGAGCAACTAGGGCAACTGCCCCCTGGTCAGAGAGAGAGCCCTAAGCCAGCTGGAAGCTAAAGAAGCACAGTCTGGACTTTGCGGTCCCCAGTTATGTCTAATACCAGCTCTAGCAGGATAGATATTTCAAATCTGAAATATTCTAATCACAAAATATAAAATAAATATTTTTTTCTACCTTTCGTTGTCTGGTAATTGTCTGTCAAATCACATTGGTCTCAGGCCTTGGTTTCCTTCTGTCTTCATCGTGGCATGATTTGCCACTAAAGATGAACTGGGGAAGAGATGCCGAATCTGACACGGGCGCAATTTTTTTTACCACTTTTCACTGCTCCCACGGGACGGTAAAAGGTCTTGTCCCCATTCCTAACTAAACTAAACTAAACTAAGCCTTAAGTTTATATACCGCATCATCTCCACGGAAGTGGAGCTCGGCACGGTTTACAAAGCTTAAAAATATAAGGAGAAAGAGGAGAAAGATTTACAAAAGCATGTGAACAGAGGGAAAAAAAACAGGAGAAGAAATGTTATATGTTAGAAAAAAAGCCAGGTTTTCAGTTGTTTACGGAATAATTGGAGGGAGCCCAGATTCCGCAGCGGGACTGTGAGATTGTTCCAAAGGCCCGTGATTTTGGAGAGGAGGGAATTTCCCAGTTTGCCTGCGTAGAGAATACCGCGTAGAGAGGGGAAGGATAGTTTATGTCTGTGGGCGGATTCCTGTAGTAAACCAGTGGCAAATGTCTCCATTCCTGTGAATTTACTGCAGTGACCATGGTTTACCCTGGTAAACGGTCCCCGTGTCATTCTCTATCCCAAACACAGTTCTCACAGGTTAAACAATCACTTCTCAGAGTCTTTTAGGTTCCTCGGAACTTATTGGAACCTCTTCTTCACACAGTTCAGGGTAACAATATCTAATTAATTTCTATCTTATATACCGGATCATTCCAGCAAGAACTCGAGCTGGCCAACAAAGATTTAAAAGAATATAATATAAAACAATAATGAAGGTGTTAGATCAGTCCTCAGTTAAGAATCTCTGAGAGAAGATTTCAGATTTTCCCTCAAAAGTGATAGAGATAATGATGTTCTGATAATCGAGGGAAGATCGTTCCAAACTTTTACCAAGGAATAGGATAAGGAATGTGAGAATTTACGGAAGGCCACTTCAATTCCCCAGGTACTGCTGCAAACAAACAATGCTGGAAAGCTTCATCTTCAAGTTTCTTGTTATATTTTCTGGCACAGACCCCACATTATTTTGGTAACTTTCCTTTGGACCAATCTAAAAATGCTGGAGGAAGCTAGACATCCATTGCTCTCAACCAGCCTTTTTAAGTTGCCCTGGACTTGGTGCAAAGAGAAACTTTTTTAATGCATGGAGGTGAAACATGATGACTGTATTAGCATGCATTTTAATGTGGTCTGCAGTAATGGTTTCTGCTTGAGTTACTGAAACAATTTAGAGTATTGCTTGAACAATGAAACTCTTGTTAAAACTGGGTTAAAGCTACGGTAATGCTGAGTGCATTGGCTTTTGGGCTGATTTTTTTTCAGGCTACTTTGTCCTCCCTAGTGCTTAGCTCAGAGGGGGTGCAAGCGAATATAATGGCGCTTCCCCACTTGCACCTATTTTACTAAAGGCTTCTTCCTCTGACCTCAAAACCTGGCTAGGCTTAGATCCTTCAGGTAGGATCATGGGTGTCCAGGGAAGTATAATGTCCGTTCAGCTGCATGCCCAATCATATGTTAAAAGTTTTATTATTATTTTATTTATTTTTATGCAGTCTTGGGAAGGTGAATGGGGGGGATTGGGGAGAGGGAAATTAGTTAAATAGGCTTTCATTTATTATAATTGTATTTGGGGAGAGTGTGGTGTAGTGGTTAAAGCTACAGCCTCAGCACCCAGAGGTTGTGGGTTCAAACCCCCGCTGCTCCTTGTGTCCCCGGGCAAGTCATTTAATCCCCCCTAGGTACATTAAATAGATTGTGAACCCCCGGGACAGACAGGGAAAAATGCTTGAGTACCTGAATTAGCTCATGTAAACCATTCTGGGAGAACAGTATAGAAAATTGAATAAATAAATAGGAATTGTTTACTTTTGTATTTAGTCATTTATTATTTTAGTTCTACTAGTAAAAACAACGTTGGGGGTGCTGTGAATGCTTGAGATCCCCCTACCACTCTTTCAGCCTATAGTTGTGAGCAAGGGATTGCCGGCTTGCTCCTGCTGTACAGCGCCGCGTACGTCTGGCGTCATTCGAGCCCAGTCTTTGCCATTGCTTAGCGCTCCCCCCTCCCCCCATCAGCGCATGCTCTTTCGTTGTCAGCAGCTCCCGAGGCACCGCTTTTGCAGCCGACTCCCCACTGCGGCGCGAGCTGCGGAAGTTCCGCAGCCGCGGCACGCGCCCGCGGCGGAGGCAGCGACTGACGCGCGGCCCACGCGAGCTTGACGTCACGGGGCGCCAAGCGCCCCAGCGCGAGCCGCTCCCCTCCTTCCCCGCGCTCTCCCGCGAGCCAATCAGCCGTCGACCCCGTCCGCCTATAGGAGGCGGCGGAAGTCGGCGGTTGCCGTGGAGACGGCGCGGCCTGCGGGGGCGGAGGAGGCGGGCGCCGCGTCTGGGGAAGTTTATAAGGCGGCGTCGCGGCTGCGGCGGCCGTCAGAGCTCGCGCTGTGTTTCTCTTACCGTCCGCCCTAGGGTCCTGCCCGGCTCCGTCATGGCGCGCCCGGAGGAGGTGCACCGGCTCACCGAGACCGTCTATAAGGTGAGAGAGAGACAGAGACGGGTGGGCTGGCCCCGCCTTCGTTGCCGCTGAGGTCCGCGCGCGCGAGGCTCTGCGTTTCCGCGACGACTTTTGTGCGGCGCTGTACGTGAAAGGCGCGCGCGAGGTCGACGCAGACGGCCGAGCACGTGACGCGTTTGCCGTGTTGACTTGGGAGTGGCAGAGCGAAAGCGTTGGGGAGGGGGGCGGTTGGGTTTCAAAGCCAAGTCCTTGACCTCTCGCGTGAAGACGGCTCTGGGGGGTTCAAGGGCCACTTTCTCTTCGTTTGTCCGTGTTTTCTGTGCCTCTTAGACCTTGTCATTCACATGACACCAAAGCATGTCTTTCAAACTCCTAAGAGAGGGACAGAGAAGGGTTCGGCTGTTGTTGGACTCCTCTGGTGCTCTTTATTATAACCCGTTTCCCTTAACCCCTTGCTGTCCAAAGAGAAATCCTTTTGGCTGCTGTAAATGCCACAGATTGAGTTTATAAAGGTGGAGGGAATAAGATGCCTCGTCATTGAGGGGGTGTAAGTGATGCGTGGGATTTGGGCTGCCATCCTTTAGCTTCCCTGCTTTGAAAGCTCTGCTGTATTCGGGGGCCGTGCTGTTAATACTTTTCCAATTCCACAGATCACCATCATGCCCGGCCTTTTCTTGGGCCTTTAGAATGGCACAGCGAGCCCTTAAAGTGCCTGCGTTCAATGAGATGGAACAGCATTGTTAGCTAGATGCATCTCTTCCCCCTGTCAATTGCCTACATGCATAGGTACCAGCTTAGTGGGTGTTTGAGCAAGCTGGTGGTAATTTAGGTCTGATTTACACACACCCCAGTTGTTAGCAAAAGCTAGCACCTATGCCTACATCTCAGCGGTAGGTGAAGAGGAGGAAAGGAAGAAGCTGGCAACCTTTCAGCAGCGTAATCCCACTTATGTCTTATTTATCAGGTCTTGTCTTGTATTTCTACAGCTGTTGCAGTGGCACAGAGGTGTGACATGCAAACTCACCAGTGAGTTGCACAAACTGCAGAAAGCTTCATAGAAACATAGGCCATAGGGTCTGACCTCATTTCCGGGGAAGATGGCGGAAGCACTGATAAAAAGACAACATCAGTGAGCATTTTGAAAGAAATAAACTTCTGATAACCAGCCAACATGAATTCTGCAAGGGGAGATCATGCCTAATAAACTTATTGCATTTCTTCAAAGGAATTAATAAACGGATAGACAAAGCAGACTCCATAGACATCGTATATCTAGATTTCCAAAAAGCCTTTGATAAGGTACCCCATGAATGCCTACTTCGGAAACTGAAGAGCCATGGAGTGAAAGGAGACGTACACAGATGGATCAAGAATTGGTTGATGGGTAGGAAACCGGGGTTAGGAGTGAAGGGCCATTTCTCGGACTGGAGGAAGGTCACGAGTGGTGTTCCGCAGGGGGCGGTGCTCGGACTGCTGCTATTTAACATATTTATAAATGATCTAGAAACAGGGACGAAGTGCAAAATAATAAAATTTGCAGATGACACCAAAAAATTTAGTGGTGCTCGGACTAAAGAGGACTGCGAAGAATTGCAAAGGGATTTGAACAAACTAGAGGAATGGGCAACGAGATGGCAGATGAAGTTCAATGTTGAGAAATGTAAAGTATTACATGTAGGAAGCATAAACCTGAGGTACAGCTATACGATGGGAGGGATGTTATTGAATGAGAGTATCCAAGAAAGGGACTTAGGGGTAATAGTGGACAAGTCAATGAAGCCTGCGGCACAGTGCGCAGCGGCCGCTAAGAAAGCAAATAGAATGCTAGGTATAATCAAGAAGGGTATTACAACCAGAACGAAAGAAGTTATACTGCTGTTGTATCAGGCGATGGTGCATCAGCATCTGGGGTACCGCGTACAATATTGGTCGCCGTACCTTAAGAAGCATATGGCGATACTTGAGAGGGTGCAAGGGAGAGCGACACGTCTGATAAAAGGTATGGAAAACCTTTCATACACTGAGAGATTAGAGAAACTTGGGCTCTTTTCCCTGGAGAAGCGGAGACTTAGAGGGAATATGATTGAGACCTATAAGATCATGAAGGGCATTCGAAAAATACAAGAACGAGAGGGCATTCGGAAAAGTTGAAAGGGGACAGCTTCAAAATCAATGCTAGAAAGTTTTTCTTCACCCAACGTGTGGTGGACACCTGGAATGCGCTTCTAGAGGGCGTGATAGGACAGAGTACAGTATTGGGGTTCAAAAAGGGATTGGACAATTTTCTGTTGGAAAAGGGGATAGAGGGGTATAGAGGATAACGGTGCAGGTCTTGGACTTGTTGGGCCGTCGCGTGAGCGGACTACTGGGCACGATGGTCCTCAGGTCGACCCAGCGGAGACACTTATGTTCTTATGTTAGTCTGCCTAGCCATGCCATCTGTTTGTTTATTTTCTTCCTTTTCTATCCTGTTCTCCCAATGAGCTCACAACGGATTACAGGTTAACATACATGATATACAGTCAAAACAGGTTACAATTTGTCATGCTTATGATACAATGTGTTTATTCTAGTATGACATACAGAGGGTCCAGCTCCAGTATATATTTTTTATTGCTTTTCTAAAATTCAGACCTTTCAGGACTAACACAAAACCGATTTCTTTTTACATCTGCCATTCATCAAGTCACTAGGACTCAAACACGAGTCAATGGCACCTGCTAACAAAGTTCTGGAGCCCTTGGAGAGATCTAATCTGTGAGGGAAGCTGTAATGGTACTGTGGTTACAGTAATGTGGTAAGAAATGAGAGTAAGATTGGCTGGAGTTCTGCAGTTGAAGGGCATGACCAGGGGTGTTTGAAGGCATGTTTCTTCTTTAGAGATCCAACGTACATGTCCAAGCATTCACCATCCTTTCTGTGAAAAATGCCTGTCCCATTTCCTGAGGTTTCTTCTGAATCTGTCCCTCATTCCAGAGTTTCCTTTCAAATGAGAGTCACTTGCCTCTCTTATGTTTGTCACATAGGTATTTAAACATTTAATCATATCTCCCCTCTCCTGCTTTTCATCCGAAGCATACATATTGAAATCTGTTTGTCCCCATATGCCTTATGATGACCACTGACCGTTTTAGTAGCTGTCTTCTGGACTGACTCCATCTGGTTTATCTTTTTGAAGGTGCGATCTCCAGAATTATACACAGTATTCTAAACAAGGTCTTATCAGACTCTTATACTTACAAGGACATCAGTTCTTGCTTATTCCTCTCCCTATTGCATCCTAGCTTTCCCTGTTGCCTTTTCAACCTGATTGACCATCTTACAAAGACTAGGGGACACACTATGAAGTTACAGGGAAATACTTTTAAAACCAAAAGAAGGAAATATTTTTTCATTCAGAGAATAGTTAAGTGCTGGAACGCATTGCCAGAGGATGTGGTAAGAGCGGATAGTGTAGCTGGTTTTAAGAAAGGTTTGGACAAATTCCTGGAAGAAAAGTCCATATTCTGTTATTGAGAGAGACATTGGGGAAGCCTTGCCTTGGATCGGAAGCATGAAATGTTGCTACTCTTTGGGATTCTGTATGGAATGTTGCTACTCTTTGGGTTTTGCCAGGTATTAGGAACCTGGATTGGACACCGTGAGAACGGGCTATTGGGCTTGATGGACCATTGGTCTGACCCAGTAAGGCTATTCTTATGTTCTTAAGTGCTTGCTCCTAAACTAAACTAAAGCTTAACTTTATATACCGGGTCATCAACCAAAGGAAGCTCGACTCGGTTTACAACAAATTAAAGAAAAACTGGAGAAAGAAAAATCAAAAGTTTTCAAGAGAAATTAATTTTCAAAATGTTTAGCAAATAGAAAAGGATTGTAAAGGAGTGGGGCTCCTCAGAGTTAAGGGGAGTTTCATTCCATAGTTGCAAAAGTTTAAAAGCCAAAGATTGACTAAAGATCTTAACTCCTTTAACTCGGATGATCTTTTGCTTGTATTTGGCAGCTTATTTAGTATTACACTGATAACTATAGCATGTTAAACTTGTAGAAAAAAAAATTTTCACTTTTTTTTGGGGGGGGAGGTACAGATGGGGTAATAGATATTACTTTCCCTGGCTTTTCACATTTTTACACACTGTTTTAGGTTGTCGGTGAATTGGTGGGTGGGGTTTTTTTTTTTTTTTTCTTAATATGGTCTAATTCTCAAGTTTAATACTTTAGGCGCAATTGAAAACTGTTAGCATGGCATAGGCTTACAAAGGCAGCATATAGTCACATGAAACATTTGCTCAATGCCATTACTAAGCTCTGTGCTCAAGAGAACAGCTTGGATTTTACTTCTTTTGATAAGCTCTACTACTAAGTACTATAATTAAATTTTTCTATTAAAATCACGCTTGTGTAGTAGTTATCGTGGAAAGGGTTTATGTGCTTTTTAGAAAAGTATTGCATGTATTCTTTATGAAACTGACATGACTTAACACAACTCATGGCCAGTTGAATAGCCTGAAGTCTCCAGTCCCCCCCCCCTTACCAGAAGAAAACACCTCCCTAGAATAAATGCCTTGTTTTGTACAGGTTTAAGGACATTCTCTGCCTTTGAATGGTGACCATTATAGGTGTGGATCTGGGGGGAGGCGGGTATAGATTTCCTCTGTGTTGCAGGTGCTAATAGAAATAAGATGGTAGATAAAGGCCAAATGGCCCATCCTGTCTGTCCATCTGCAGCATCCACTATCTCCTACTCTCCCTAAGAAATCCCATGTGCCTGTCCTATGGTTTCCTGAATTCAGAATATCTCTACCACCTCTACTGAGAGACTATTCCACACATCTACCACCCTTTTTGTAAATATGTATTTCTTTAGATTACTCACGAGTGTATTTTTTTTTTTATACTATGCTCTCTTATTCCAGAGCTTCCTTTCAAATGGAAGAGACTCATCTCGTGCACATTTATGCCGCATAGATATTTTAACATCTCTATTATATCTCCCCTCTCCTGCCTGCTCTCCAGAGTATACAGATTGCTGGATCCTCTTCTCCCAGTACCAATGTAACTTTCTTGTCCTTTGCATGCTTCCCTGCTGATAAACTACACCAATGATGAAAGTATAAAACTAATGCTATATCTTGAAAATAAGTTAGCACAGAAAATGGTGCTGAACCATTTGGTGCTCTGTTCCGAACACTGTAGGGCAGCCTTTGGATAAGAACCTTCAAATAAGAACATAAGAAATGCCAGCACCGGATCAGACCATGGGTCCATCTAGTCCGGTGATCCGCACACGCGGAGGCCCAGCCAGGTCTACCCTGGCGAATACCTTAGTTACTCAATGTGTTTTTCAAGAAGATATGTATCCAACTTGCCCTTAAATCCTGGAATGGTGGTTTCCTCCACAACCTCTTCCGGGAGAGCGTTCCAGGCATTCACCACTCGCTGTGTGAAGCAGAACTTTCTGACATTTGTCCTGGCCCTGTCTCCCCACAGCTTCAGTCCATGACCTCTTGTCCGAGTCACCTTCGACAATGTCTTGTCTTGCCTCAAAATTGGCAGGGATGGAGTCTTCAGGCTCGTTTACTCCTAATTCATGCCAGGTTTGTGTTGGATGGGCACCCAAAACATCGCCCTTGTGCCACGTGCTGCACAGCATGTGAAGGGGCGGGAGTGGTCGGCTTAGCCGCCCCTTTCCTCTCTAGGATCGAGGGATCATTGGGTGGGGGGGGGGGGGTCTATCGGTTGAGAGTACATCTCTTCCAAAGCCCCGGAATGGTAGTCATCTTAAGCACAAGAGTGCGAAGGATGTGAACAAGAGACGCAAGCTGTAGTCATCTAAAGGAGACTCTGCATTGCCTACTATGGCATTTTCTCTAGAATTTGTTTATCTAATGTGGAGAGATTTTCTGGATGGATGAGATCCCAAGGTAACGCACCAGGAGGTGCACAGGGTGCTAGGGCTCCAAGGCTTCAACTGCCTCAGTGTCGGAGGCTGACCAGGACCTGGTGGGCCTTTCCAAGGGATCCTCAGAGGATGAGGGGTCTATTTGTATGCCTTTAATGTCACAGAGTGAGCCATCCCTGTCGGGAGATGCAGGCGCAAGATACAGCGATGGCCCTTCATTGGGGGATGACCCCACAGTCTACCGCCTGTTCAGACCCTCAACTATTTATCGCTTATTCTTTGCAGGAGTTAAACTTTTACTCCCAGCAAGTCCCCTGTGCTCCTTGCTTTATAATGAGCAGAGTGAGAGCCCAGTCTTTGTTTCCCTGATCATCCTGATCAGTGTATAGTGACAGAGCATTGGGATGCTCCTGAAGGGTCCCTTAAAGTAGCCAAGACAATGACTTGACTGTATCCGATGGCACAAGAATGTTAGCAGCTGTTTGCTCAGACCAAGGTAGATTCCTTGGTAGCGCACATAACCACACACACATCTGTACCAAGTGAAAGAGGTATGATATTAAAGGATATTTAGGATTGCAGAATAGATGTAATTCTTAAGACAATTTCAAGCACTTGCCTTGGGAATCAAAGCAGCAGGGGGTTCCTTTGTGACAAGTGCCTGTCATACCAGGTTGTAGAGCTTCAGCTGGTGGAGGATGAGCTTTTGCCCCAGTTCCTATTAGCTGGAGTGGATTACTTAACCAGTGCTCTCTACAACATCAGTCATGAGCAAAGTTTCAGCTTATTCAATCTTAGTAGAATTCTAAGATGTTCTGAAAGGGACAGGATGATCTCATGACCACTGTGGCAGATCATTGCCTGAAATCTCTACCTAACAGAAGACCACAAACCTCCTTGAGCACATGTGTCAAACACAAGGCCCGTGGGCCAAATCTGGCCTGCTTGGCCTTTTTATGTGGCCCATGGCAATGCTCCCGAACTTCCCCTTCTCGGTATCCTCCCTCCTGCACCGGTACAACATTGCCGTCATGTTGGAAAGTCTGTCGGCTTCAGCAGTGTTGTCCATGGCTCCCCATCCTGCCTTCCGTTCACCGTGGCCCACCCGGGCGGAAACAGAAAGTTGCGTGTCATTGAAAACAGACCGCGGCAGGCAAAAAGCAGGAAGGGGAGCCACTAACACTGCCGAATCACTGAGGCCGGTAGATTTGGCGGCAACATCAGACCAGCGGCGGAGAGAAAGACACACTGGGTTGTGAGGAGAGAGGGTCAGCGCTGGAGGGAAAGGCAAGCTGGGCTGTGAGGAGAGCGAGATGAAGGGAGAGAAGTTGGACCTGGTGTAGTGTGGAGGAAGAGGGAAAAAGATACTTGAAGGGAGAATTGTTGGGAAGAGAGAAGGAGAAATGGTGGACCTGGAGGGAGGAAGGCAGGCAGACAGGGGGAGATAAGGGATGGGGCAGTTGGGAAGAGAAAGGGAGAGAAATTGGATCTGGAGATGGAAGGGAGAGAAAGATGCAGCATCTTTATTTTTTATTTTTTTTTCCTTCCATCTCATTGTTCAGCATCAAGGGGGAAGGGAAGAAGAACAGAAAAGAGAGGGAGCAAAATGTTGGACCAAGAGGAGGAGAGAGAAAAAGAAATAGGAGGCTGGGAAAGGAGTGGGATGGGAAATGGGAGAGCTACAGAATAAGAGAAGATGGAAAATTGATAGGTAGCTGAAAATTTAAAAAGGAGAAGGATGAGAAAGAGGGCGAGATTGGAGTGGACAGAGGCAGAAAAGTTGAAAGGAAAAAATCAATATGTTGGAGACAAGGACTGGAGCAAGAGAGAAGACTAAAACCAAATTGTTATGGTTTGGTCCTATTACTTACAACTTACCTTCCTCTATAAGATTAAGTTTGGGTGACTCTTTAAAGATTGAATCCTCATCTAGAATTCTGGGCTTTATTTTGGATTCCACTCTTTCTATGACAAACCAAATTAATAAGGTATTGTAATGTAATGTAATATCCAAAAATGTTTTTTTTTAGTTTACGGATGCTGAGGAGAGTTTGTAGCTTTTTTCATCAACATCATTTTACTTTACTAGTCCAGGCTATAATTCTGGCTTATCTGGACTATGCTAATTCCCATTATCCCAGGACAAGCAGGCAGCATATTCTCTACATGTGGGTGACGTCATCCAAGGAGCCCCGACGCAGACAGCTTTTCAAGCAAACTTGATTGAAGATTTCAAGTTTGCTGGTGCTGCACCACGCATGTGTGTGCCTTCCCGCTCCACTTGAGGGTGCACTGAGTGGTCTTCAGTTCTTAGTTTTCCACAGAGCCAGAAAGCCCTGTTGTTTTTCTCTCCGTGTCTTAAGTGCCTTTCTAGAACCGCGGCTTCTTTGTTTTGTTGCGGGAATTGCTGTGCGCCTTTCTCTTTGTCGTTTTGCGAGTTTTCGTGTGTTTTTTTGCATCAATTCGGCATCCGGGGGCTCCCAGGTTGCCATGGCTGATTGGCCTCGACCGGCTGCGGCCTGTTTTTCCCTTATGTCCCGGCCTCTTACTGGGTTTAAAAAGTGCTCGCAGTGTGGTCGGCTACTGTCTATAACCGACCCGCACCGCTGGTGCATCCTGTGCCTGGGGACTGATCATCCGACAGACTCTTGCCCCAGGTGTGCCACTTTCCAGTCACATGCCCTGCGTCGTCGGGCCCGCATGGCTGAGTTTTTTGTGGTGGAGCCGGCCATGGTTTCGGCTCCGATCTTGGCCTCGACCTCGAAGATTTAAGTAAATGTAACATGAAGAGATTACAGCTCATTCAAAATATGGCTGTCAAAATAATCTTTGGTAAAAATAAATACGATCATGTTACTCCACGAGGGCATGGCACTGACTTCCGATTTATTGGAGGGTCCATTTTAAATGTGCAAATGTGATTTTTAAGAGTTATATGGGATTGTCTCACCATTGTTTCCTCTTTCTTTCAACTCTTTATCGTTTTCAGTCTACAAAGAATATACATAAATTTAAATTAATGTTCTCTGCCATTAAAGAGATTCAAACTTTAGGTAGACTTTCACATTCTTTGCCATTCACTATGATTAAAATTTGGAATGATCTTCCTTCAGTTATTAGAATTCTCTCTTCATTGACCTGCTAGTGAAAAACATTGAAAACATATCTATTCACAAAATTTCTCACGGATAATTGTTAAAAATCCCTTGCTGACACTTTTTTTTTTGCTGATATTTACCGATTCTCCCTTTATTATTATTCTTCATCTATGGTCTTAAGATTATGTTGTTAACCGGTTCGAGTCCTTCTAAAGATTAGATTAGACTAGAAGAGGAGAAAAAAATTGGACAGTAGACACTGGAAAAAGAATTAGAAGACAGACAAAATCAGAAAGAGAATTAGAAGACAGACAAAATCAGAAAGAGAAACTGGAACTAAAAGCAAACCAGACAACAAAAGGTAGAAAAAATAATTTTATTTTCTGTTTTGTGATTACAATATGTCAAATTTGAAATGTGTATCCTGCCAGAGCTGGTGTTAGCAGGCATTAACTAGGACCTAAAAGAGAGGAAAAGTCTTTTAATTTATTTTGTAGCCGGCGTGGGGTTGGAGAGGTTGTATTCCTATACTTCTACTAAGACTAACCCCCTTCCCACAAGGAGGTTTCTTAAGCTTTTTTCTCCCTCACAGGTGGACTATATCTAAGAGATTTTCTTCTTCTTCTTTTTGTTTCATATTCATTTGTTTAACAATGAATTGAAAAAGATGTATTCAATATTTCTTGTACAATTTTGTATGTAATTATTTGAAAATATAAAAAAAAAAAAAAAAGACTAACCCCCTCCTTTGCTGGCACACAGCGTGGGTTTTGGCACCAGCGGCGGTGATTGATCCGATGCTCACAGAAGTCCTGTGAGTGTCCCACACTGTGCGTCAGCAAAGGAGGGGGTAAGTATCTTAATAAAAAATCCGGCCCACGACTAGCCTATGTTTTAGATTTCGGCCCCTTATGTGATTTGAGTTTGACACCCCTGTCCTAGAGGCTCCAGGTGGTCTAATCTGTGTAGATCTAGGTGCTTTTGAGCCAGACAGATTCTCGAGGCCCAGGTGCAGCCAGATCTCCAGTTCTAGTTCTGCTGCAACCTCCAAGAAGGCTCAAATGACACAAGGTCTGGAGCGGTTCTTAAGATAAGGGGGATAAGTCTCTGAGTATGTGGAGGCCTGCGTACAGATCTCGTCAGATCGTTGGGTGCTGGAGATCATTCAGAGTAGTTACAAGCTCAAATTTGCCCAGCCCTTAACTGACTGGTTTGTAGACTACCCCAGCGGGGTGTTCAAAAAAGCAAGCAAGGTCATAGCTACAATTCAGAGGCTGTTAGATATTCAGGCCATAGTCTGTACCACCTGAAGATTTGGGTTCAGGCAGATACTCCATAAACTTTGCAGTGCCCAAGAAAGGCTCAGACAATTGGAGACCCGTTCTGGATCTCACACATGTCAATGCAGTGCTGAAAGTTCACACTTTTCATGGAGGCAGTACAATCAGTCATAGCAGCGGTTACACCGGGGAAATTTGTGGCCTCTCTGAATTTGACGGAGGCCTACCTGCACATTTCTATCTTTCTGGAACACAGAAGGTTCCTGAGATTCATGTCCTGGAAAACCATTCATTCAGTTCTCGGCTATTTCCTTTGGACTGGTGTCAGCACCTCTATACAAGTCTGGCTTTCAGGTTCAGCCATACCTGGATAACTGGCTAATCAAAGCTTCATTGTTTCAGGAAGGAGAACAAATGGGTGGTTCATGTGGTCTGGGTCTTGCAGAACTTGTTGGATAGTGAATTTCCAAAGGAGCCAACTAGTTCTGTCCCAACCCCTGGAATACCCGGGGGAGTCTTCAACACAGCAGACAGAAACTTTACACTCGGATAACAAGCTTATTGGCCAGTCCAGCTCCATCTGCATGTCAGTACCCGCAAATGCTAGGATCCATGACAGCCACAATAGATGTGGTCCCAAGGGTGAAGGCTCGCATGCATCCTCTCTAGAGTGTTGCTATCGCAGTGGTCACCTCGGACTCCCTGCAGATGACTCTGGAAGCCCAAGCCGGCATGGACTGGTGGCGCTATCCACAGGCATTATCAAGAGGTGTGCCCTTCAGGCTAGCCATATGGGTAATTGTGACTGGATGCCAGCCTGGAGCATTGGTTGGCCTCCCAAAGGAAGTGGTCGATAAACAGATTGGTACTTCAAGCCATTCAATTGGCATTGCAGAGGCTGGAGAAGAATTTGGAGGGACAGGCTGTTTGAGTCTTCTCAGACAGTACAACTGCGGCACCAAGAGTGCGCAGCAGAGTCTGGAGGCTTGCTTGCTGTTCAGGTGGGCAGAGCTTCATCTTCAGGTGCTCTTGACGAAGCATGTAGTTGGAGTGGACAATGTCCAATTCAATTTCCTCAGCAGAATCGATCTGGAAGAATGGACGCTGTCTGCAACAGCCTTCCAATCCATTGTTCGTCACTGGGATCACCCAAAGCTTGATCTCATGGTGACCACAAAAAAGCAGATATTCTTCAGTTGAGGATCTGAGCCCGGAAGTGCAGGGCTGGACGATCTGGTCCAGCCATGGCCAAAGAATGAGCTGTTGTGCATATTTCCTCCATGGCCTATGGTAGGCCGGATACTCCTTAGGATTGTAAGCCATTGGGAAAAGTCATTCTTATGGCTCCTGATTTGGCCCATATTTGCACCTGCCACAGTCTGAACAGTGCTGCTTCTAAAGGAGGAGGAAGGTGCTGCAAGCACTTTGTGGCGGGGTGTGTTTTATATGTGGTGGTGGTGGGGTGTTTGGCTCTTGAAACTGTAGGACTGGGCGCATTCTGGTGTTCTCTGATGGACATGTCCTGCTTGGGGTTGCAGGACTGATGAGTGGACTAAAAGGAGATGTGTGGATGGAGAAGAGTAATATGTAGGGGTGAGTGGGAGAAAGTATATCCAACATAAAACATATAATTCACCTACCTTCCATAGTCGAGAGATCTGAGGAAAGGGGAGGAAGCAGTGTGTGGTAGGGCTATAAACTACGAATAATCAAGAAACTCCTAAACTGCCTCTCGGAAATCAAAACCTGGATGTTTATCAACAAATTGCAACTAAACGCCTCAAAAACTTTGAATCCACAAAGAACACTGCAACCATGTCCGTCCCACCCTATGCTGGGACTTGGCTACCATAACTGCAAAATCTCTCATGTGGTATCTTCCTCATTTTACTATCTGTGACAGCTCTGGAAAATAAGGAACTATTTTTCTGAATCTGACCTCACTCAACTACTCTATGACTTAGTCCTCTCCTGCATGGACTACGGCAATGCCCTATTCAATGGTCTCATGGCGAAGAACATACGATTTGTCCAATGTGTACAAAATGTGGCAATCGGACTAATAAAAAAACCTCCATGCAAATGACGTTCTTTATCCCACTTCATACCAAGCCACTGGAGTTGACTGCCCCCACAGATCAGATCCCTTGAAGGACTCAACTATAGGAAAGCAATAAAAACATACCTCTTCACCTAACTCTGTGGTTCCCAACTCTGTCCTGGAGGACCACCAGCCAGTCAGGTTTTCGGGATAGCCCTAATGAATATGCATGGAACAGATTTGCATGCCTGCCACTTCCATGATATGCAAATCTCTTATGCATATTCATTAGGGCTATTCCGAAAACCTGACTGGCTGGTGGTCCTCCAGGACAGGGTTGGGAAACTCTGATTAACTCTCCCGCCATGACCGAAGGATCAAAAGAAATGTACATTGGTACTAAATTCTCAGTATATGTTACGTTGAGATAAAACTTGTATTGAAACATCTTGAACTGTAACTATGGCAAATTGTAACCTGTTGTATATTTGATCACGTGACACCGTCCTATCGACTTCTGCACTGGCTGCCGATGGAGACACGTGTGAAATTCAAGTTTGTTTGTTTTTGCTTCAAGGTACTTTATGGCTTAGCCCCTAAATACATAACAGACCTTTTCTCTTTCACAACCAACAGACACAAGCGAAGCTCACACCCGAACTTTGTTTCTCCACCGGTTAGAGATTGTAAATTTAAAAGTCATCACCAACATCTTTTCGCACATCAAGCAGCATCATGGGGTAAAGACCTTGAACAATTGCTCGTGCCTACTACCTATGGGGAATTCAAGAAACGCCTAAAAACACATCTGTTCCTGAAATGCTTAGGAAACCAACCTATACAATCTTAGTCCTCAACAAACAATCACTAGAACTATCAATCACTAAGTCTGTACTTAGTTTATTCCATTCAATCTGTAACATTTCTAATCATTGTAAACTGCACAGAACTTCACCGTCCTGTGGTATATAAACTGTTATTATTATTATTATATCGGTTAACATGTATCCCGTTCTGAGCTCTTTGGAGAAAATGGGATAGAAAATGAATTGAATAAATGAGCCCTGCTGTCTGTCTTCCTCCCTCCTCTCCCAGTCTTTGAAGTCACCAAAAGAGTCAGATATGGTTTACTCTGTGAGGCACTGCTTGTGTCCAGCTCACACTGATTTGGTCCTTCAGATGAGTTAAGTTCATGCATGTAAAATTTAATAAAGCATTAGTGCAGTACTTGAATGGGATCCAGTTGGTTTCCATACTCCCTGTTTTTTTGTTTTTATCCATATCAATGACCAAACAAGAGCAACCTTCAAAGCATAATTTATTTTAACTGTTGGCTAAATGAGCTAAAATGTTCTTGGTTCTACTGCTGCTTCCAGGGCTTTGTTCAACTTGGGTAAACAATTGCAAGAGAAGTACACATTATTATCCTTTTTTTTTTTTTTAAATGAAGTCGTTTTTCATACCAGTTTCCTTTTGAAAACAGGAAGGTAGTGTCTTGTTCTTTTAATGCTAGAAATGCAGATGACCAGACAAAAAGAAAAGCACTTCCCTTTGGAAGCATATAACCTACCACTTGTTTGCTGGCCTTTATTTTAACTTCATACATTTTAGGAACAGAAACTCAATGTACTTCAGTGAAAGAAAGGGTGGTGTTGGGTAGGGCAGATCTTGTTTTCAGTAAACCAAGATTAGAAGATACAGCCATCCTTATTTAAAAAAATATATATATATTTATATATATCATATTTAGCAATTTAAATTACATGTCTTTCAGTTTTTGTTTATGTAATGGCTTTATTTTTAGCATTTAGATTTGTCATTCAAGTATGTGTCAATAGACCTTTCGTAAGTTAGAGGAAGAGGGCCTTTTCATTAAAATTTCTCATCCATCCTTTCACCTCTTGGTGAGGTACAACATAAACTCTCAATGCTCCAATGCTCATAAAATTTCTATGAGCGTCCGCGCACTTACCTTGCCGGCCTGTGCTAAAAACCTCTCTAATGCAGCTTGACAAAAGGGGGGGGGGGGGGGGTTATAGTAACAGATCAAAATAAGAGAAACATAATAATGTAAACCACTTAGACCTAAGCGGTCTATAAATTTTTAAAATAAATAGTATAAAATACAATATACAAATCGCAATACAAACAGTTGCTATTTACAGATATAAATTTGAAATAGACTTAAGAATCACCAAATGCAATATTTTCTAATTAAACTTTATATAAAAACAGGTAAGAACTCGAAGTCTTACAGGAAGGTCATTCCTTAACATAAGTGTTGCCATACTGGGACAGACCAAAGATCTATTAAGCCCAGAACCTGTTTTCAACAGTGGCCCATGCAAGCAGAAGTACTTAGCAAGATCCCACACTAGTAAAATGTTTTTATGCTGCAAAATAAACAGTGGATTTTCCCAAGTCCATCTTAATAATGGCTTATGAACTTGCCCAAACCTTTTCTTTTTTTTTTTTTCAACCTGCAAAATTTTACCACATTCTGTGACAAGGAAATAAGTTTAATTAGACATTGAGTAAATAAATATTGAATTTGTTTTAAATTTACTCCTTAGTAGCTTTGTGTGCCCCTCCCTCCCCCCCAGTCCTTGTATTTTTAGAAAGAGCAAAGCAGTGATTTCATGTCTACCCATTTCACTCTTGCTCAGCATTTTATAGACCTATGTCGCGTCTCCCCTCAGCCATCTCCAAGCTGAAGAGCTGTAACTGCTGTATCCTTTCCCCATAAGGGAAGTCTTCCCATCCCCTTTATTATTTTCATCACCATTATCTGTAGCTTTCCTAATTCCTGCTATAACTTGGTTTTTTTTAACACCAAATTGCAAATATTTGAGGTGTGGTGCACCAAAAGAACATAAGAATTGCCGCTGCTGGGTCAGACCAGTGGTCCACCATGCCCTGCAATCCACATGGTGATTTGATTTGTTCTCTATTCCTTTCCTATTTCCCTACTTTCTGTTTGCTTTCTTAGCACTGAACAGGGTTTCGGTGTCTTCAACAATGATCCTTTTCCTAAGCGATGTCTCCTAATATGGAACCTTGCATCATACAGCGTTGTGTACATCTAGCAGTCCTATAGAAATGATTAGCAGTAGTATGTAGCTAGAATTTGGTTTCCTCTTCCCTAAGTGCATCCCAGGATTGCCAGATTGGTGAACTGAAAAGACCACAGCACAAATAGCAACCTTATACATCACCCCAATAGGAGAAAGAATGAGTGGTGCAAACTAGCTGGAGCATCAAAAAGAATTGATCAAGGTAAGCAGGACCAGCAAAATATAAAGTTCCGAAAACTAATGATACAAAGCAGTGACACACTGTAACTTTCACATAGGGCATTTCAGCTTTGTATTCTAGTTTATCCCAGGACAAGCAGGCAGCATATTCTTAACACATGGGTGACGTCACCGACGGAGCCCTCGGTACGGACCTTTTTAACTAGAAGTTTCTAGTTGGCCGCACCGCGCGTGCGCGAGTGCCTTCCCGCCCGACGGAGGAGTGCGTGGTCCCCAGTTTCTTCGTTTCCGCGGAGCGAAGAAGACGCGTGTGTTTTTTCAACGGCCGTTGAAACCACTTTTTTGCCTTCCCGCTCGCGCTTTTTTCCTTATTTTTTCTTTCTTTACCTTCGGGTTTATTTTTCTTTGATTTGCAAAAAAAAAAACAAAAACTTTGCTTTTCCCCTTTTTTTTTTCTTCTTTCGTTTTTGCCCCGGCGGGGCCTGTTGCCAGTATACAGGCCTCGGGCTTCGATTTTGCGGAGGCTATCTTCCCCTTCATGCCCCCGCAGGTCGGTTTTAAGAAGTGCCAGCGGTTTTTCACGCCCGATCTCCATAACTGACCCACACAATTGGTGTTTGCAGTGTCTGGGTCCGGAGCATCGGGCGGACTCCTGCACCCGCTGTGCTACTCTTCAAAAAAGAACCCTTAAAAACCGAAGAATTCAACAAACTCTCCTCTTCGGCACCGAGTCGGCGATGGACTCCTCACCTTCAACGGCGGTACCTCAAAAATCGGCACCGTCGACCTCGACACCGACCGACCCCGCATCGGCGTCGCTGGCGCCAGGTAAGCCGGCTAAGAAGCCTTCCTCTTCCCTCGAGCGCCCTCCAGCTACGGTGGCGACACCGTCCCTACCGGCATCGCACCGGTCCCGCAAACGCTCCGCCCCGATCTCGGTGAGTGCCTCGTCATCGGCCTCCTCATCGCCGGGGCGTGGAGCGGCATCTAAGGAACCGAAGAAAAAGAAAGCGGTTCCGATGCCACCCCTAGATGACCGTATCTCGGCCATCTTAAAGGCTCAACTCCAAGAACAGTTGAAGAAACAACTTGAGCAACTGTTGCCCACTATCCTGGCACCGCTCCTTCCGGTACCAGACCGGCCCGAGCCCCGCACCGAGCCCCCGGTGTCCACCCCTTCGGTACTGGTGAACACATCCATGCCGATCCTTTCGGCCCAACAACTTCAGGGCGATCCGGTGGTTCATTCTCAGGCCACATTGGATCCTCCTCGGCACCAGGCGGTACGGCATTCTTCTCGGGACCGAGATAGACGCCGGTCGTCCTCCCCTGGTACCGTTTCGGTGCGCTCTGGAAAGTCTTTGTCCAAAACTCGCCATACCGCGCCCTCCACCCCGGTGTCTCGACATGCACCAGAAGTCAGGGACCCTGACTTATGGGAGGAAACTCCTCTCGGTACCGAGGAGGATCCCTCCTCATCTGATGAGGAACCATCGGCACCCGATGCCACCTCTAAACCAGAGCAGTCCTCATTTTCTAAATTTTTGAGAGAAATGTCTGCTGCCCTGTCCCTTCCTCTGGAATCTGACTCAAAAAAGTCTCAAGCCTTTCTAGAGGCTCTAGACTTTGAGCAACCTCCTAAGGAGTTCCTCAAGCTTCCCGTGCATGACATCCTACGGGAAACGTTCTACAAAAACTTGGAAAATCCCCTCACGGTACCGGGAGCCCCCCGTAAACTGGACAACCTGTACCGTGTCATTCCCATTCCGGGATTCGACAAATCTCAATTGCCCCATGAGTCCCTTCTGGTCGAATCCACCTTAAAGAAGACTCAGGGCTCCAGTGTCTATGCCTCTACCCCTCCTGGCAGAGAAGGTAAGACCATGGACAAGTTTGGCAAGAGGCTTTACCAAAATGCCATGCTTGCTAACAGGGCAAACAACTATTCCTTCCATTTTTCCTTCTATCTGAAACATTTGGTCCAACAACTGTCTGCCCTCCAGAAGTACCTCCCTGAGCGCAAGGTCCCGCTATTCCAACAGCACATCTCTGGCCTTCTCCAAATGCGCAAGTATATGGTCCGCTCGATATACGACTCCTTCGAGCTCACCTCTCGGGCCTCTGCCATGGCCGTAGCCATGCGTCGCTTGGCCTGGCTCAGAGTCTCCGACCTGGACATCAACCACCAGGATCGTCTGGCCAACGCCCCCTGTCTCGGGGATGAACTTTTTGGAGAGTCCCTGGATTCCACCACCCAGAAACTCTCTGCCCATGAGACCAGGTGGGACACCCTGATCAAGCCGAAAAAGAAGGTTCCGCCTGCCCGACCCTATCGGCCTCAAACATCTTATCAACGGAGGTTCTCAGCCAGACCACTCAACCCGCCTCCCCAGCAATCTCGGCGACCCCGTCAACAGCAACATCATGCTCAGGCTCGATCTCAGGCCACTCAACCTTCTAAGCCTCCTCAGCCTGCTAAACAATCTCAGCCCTTTTGACTCTTCTCTCCAGGGCATAGCCAGTCATCCACCCTTGCTACCTCTTCCACAGCCCATCGGAGGTCGTCTCACCATTTTCTCCAGCCGTTGGGAAGTCATCACGTCGGACCAGTGGGTCCTCAACATCATCCGCCACGGCTATTCTCTCAACTTCCAGACTCTGCCTCCGGACAACCTTCCCGTAGAGTCTGCTTCACACTCATCTCAAACCCCCCTCCTCCTGAGGGAGGTTCAATCCCTCCTCCTTCTCAATGCCATCGAAGAAGTACCTCCAGATCAAAGGGGTCAGGGATTCTACTCCCGCTACTTCCTGGTTCCCAAAAAGACGGGAGACCTCCGTCCCATTCTCGATCTAAGGGACCTCAACAAGTGTCTGGTCAAGGAGAAGTTCAGAATGCTCTCCCTTGCCACGCTTTACCCTCTTCTTTCTCAACACGACTGGCTATGTTCCCTGGACCTCAAAGAGGCCTACACTCACATCTCCATCAATCAGAATTCTCGCCGCTACCTACGGTTCCAGGTACTGCACCACCACTATCAGTACAAGGTGCTACCGTTCGGCCTAGCTTCCTCACCCAGGGTGTTCACCAAGTGCCTTATAGTGGTAGCGGCCTTCCTCAGGTCTCACAACCTCCAGGTGTTCCCCTACTTGGACGATTGGTTGGTGAAAGCACCTTCGTCTCAACTCGTGCTACAAGCCACTCATCACACCATCTCTCTCCTCCACCTCCTGGGGTTCGAGATCAACTACCCCAAGTCGCACCTGCTTCCCACCCAGCGACTTCAATTCATTGGAGCAGTTCTGGACACCACGCTAATGAGGGCCTTTCTCCCCTCCGATCGCCAGCGGACCCTGCTCCATCTCTGCCGTCAGGTACTCATGCACCCCTCCATTCCTGCCCGACAGATGATGGTCCTACTGGGTCACATGGCCTCGACGGTGCATGTCCTTCCTCTGGCACGTCTCCACCTTCGTACGCCTCAGTGGACTCTCGCCAACCAATGGTCACAGACTACGGACCTTCTTTCTCGTCCCATCTCTGTGACATCATCTCTTCAGCAATCTCTCCAATGGTGGTTGAACTCCTCAAATCTTTCCAGGGGTCTACTTTTTCATCTGCCCCTCCACTCTATGATCATCACCACAGATGCGTCCCCCTACGCGTGGGGAGCTCACCTAGGAGATCTACGCACCCAGGGACTTTGGACCCCACAGGAGCGTCGTCATCACATCAATTTCCTAGAACTCAGGGCCATGTTCTATGCCCTCAAGGTTTTCCAACATCTCCTCTGCCCTCAAGTCCTCCTCCTGTGCACAGACAATCAAGTCGCCATGTACTACATAAACAAGCAAGGCGGCACCGGATCTCGCCCCCTTTGTTTGGAGGCTCTGCGCATCTGGACCTGGGCCACGGACCGCAATCTCTTTCTCAGGGCGGTCTATATCCAGGGCGAACAGAACTCTCTGGCCGACAATCTCAGTCGCATCCTTCAACCTCACGAGTGGACGTTGGACCCTCCGACTCTGCTCTCCATCTTTGCTCGATGGGGCACTCCGCAGGTGGACCTCTTTGCAGCACCTCACAATCATCAGCTGCCCCAATTCTGCTCCAGACTCTTCTCTCCTCACCGTCTGGCCCCGGATGCATTCCTGCTCGATTGGAGGGATCGGTTCCTGTATGCCTTCCCTCCACTTCCTCTGATGTTGCGGACCTTGTCCAAACTCCGCAAAGACCACGCCACCATGATTCTTATCGCACCTCGGTGGCCTCGCCAACACTGGTTCTCACTCCTGCTCCAGCTCAGTTCCAGGGAACCCATTCTACTTCCTGTGTTTCCTACTCTACTTACGCAACAGCATCAGTCTCTACTACATCCCAATCTGTCTTCGCTCCACCTGACAGCTTGGTTTCTCTCGGGCTGACCTCTCCGGAGAATCTATCTCAACCGGTCCGCCTCATTTTGGACGCTTCCAGGAAACCGGCCACTCTCCAATGTTACCATCAGAAGTGGACCAGATTTTCCTCCTGGTGTCTCCGGCATCATCAGGAACCCACCTCCTTAGCGGTGGAAACTGTCTTGGAATATTTGCTCTCACTGTCCAATGCTGGCCTCAAAACTACCTCCATCAGAGTCCACCTCAGTGCCATTACTGCGTTTCATGAGCCTATTCTCGGTAAACCCCTCACGGCTCATCCTCTGGTTTCCTGAATGTGGTTCTCTCAGCTCTCATGAAACCTCCGTTTGAGCCTCTTGCCACAACTTCACTCAGGCTTCTTACCTGGAAGGTGCTTTTCCTAATTGCCATCACCTCTGCCAGGAGGGTTAGCGAACTGCATGCACTGGTTGCCGACCCACCTTTCACTGTTTTTCACCATGACAAGGTTGTTCTACGTACCCACCCTAAATTCCTTCCCAAGGTGGTCTCAGCTTTTCACCTCAACCAGTCCATTGTGCTGCCCGTCTTCTTCCCTAAGCCTCACTCGCATCCTGGGGAACAGGCGTTGCACACGCTGGATTGTAAGCGTGCCCTTGCTTACTATCTTGATCGTACCAGAGCTCACCGAACAGCCCCTCAGCTCTTTTTGTCTTTCGACCCCAACCGTTTGGGTCGTCCTGTCTCCAAACGGACACTTTCAAATTGGCTTGCTGCCTGTATTGCTTTCTGCTACGCTCGGGCCGGTCTCTCACTGGAAGGAACTGTCACGGCCCACAGAGTCCGAGCTATGGCTGCTTCTGTAGCTTTCCTCCGCTCCACGCCCATCGAGGAAATCTGCAAGGCGGCCACTTGGTCCTCAGTTCACACGTTCACTACTCACTACTGTCTGGATGCGTTCTCCAGACGGGATGGACACTTCGGCCAATCTGTGTTACAAAATTTATTTTCCTAATGGCCAACCATCCCACCTCCCTCTTTGTTAGCTTCGAGGTCACCCATGTGTTAAGAATATGCTGCCTGCTTGTCCTGGGATAAAGCACAGTTACTTACCGTAACAGGTGTTATCCAGGGACAGCAGGCAGATATTCTTACGTCCCACCCACCTCCCCGGGTTGGCTTCTTAGCTGGCTTATACTAACTGGGGACCACGCACTCCTCCGTCGGGCGGGAAGGCACTCGCGCACGCGCGGTGCGGCCAACTAGAAACTTCTAGTTAAAAAGGTCCGTACCGAGGGCTCCGTCGGTGACGTCACCCATGTGTTAAGAATATCTGCCTGCTGTCCCTGGATAACACCTGTTACGGTAAGTAACTGTGCTTTATATCCCTGCCATCGATATTCTAGCTGGATTACAAAACCAGTACAGTAGACTCTCGGCAATCCATCATCCATGGGGATTGGTGGATACTATATAATTGCAGTTTCCAGTTGCTTGAGTTACTGTAAAAAGTTCCTTTTCATTAGCAGCTGATGCATCCAGAAATGGTCCACGACATGGCAAATGAGGTTTAACGTGGATAAGTGTAAGGTGATGCATGTTGGTAACAAAAATCTTATACACAAATACAGGATGTCCGGTGCAGTACTTGGAAAGACCCCCCAGGAAAGAGACTTGGGAGTACTGGTCGACAAGTCAATGAAGCCATCCGTGCAATGTGTGGCGAAAAGGGCGAACAGAATGCTGGGAATGATTAAGAAGGGGAGCACAAATAGATCGGAAAAGGTTATTATGCCGCTGTACCTGGCCATGGTACGCCCTCACCTGGAATTCTGTGTTCAGCACTGGTCGCCGTACATGAAGAAGGACACAGTACTATTCGAAAGGGTCCAGAGAAGAGCGACTAAACTGGTTAAGGGGCTTGAGAGATTAGAGAAACTGGGCCTCTTCTCCCTTGAAAAGAGGAGACTGAGAGGGGACATGATCAAAACATTCAAGATAATGAAGGGAATAGACTTGGTAGATAAAGACAGGTTCACCCTCTCCAAGGTAGAGAGAACGAGAGGGCACTCTCTAAAGTTAAAAGGGGATAGATTCTGTACAAATGTAAGGAAGTTCTTCACCCAGAGACTGGTAAAAAACTGGAATGCTCTTCCGGAGGCTGTTGTAGGGGAAAAATCCCTCCAGGGATTCAAGACAAAGTTGGACAAGTTCCTGCTGAACCAGAACATAACACAGGTAAGGCTAATCTCAGTAAGGGCACTGGTCTTTGACCTAAGGGCCGCTGCATGAGCGGACTGCTGAGTACAATGGACCACTGGTCTGGCCTAGCAGTGGCAATTCTTATGTTCCTCAGTGGGTTGTGTCCATCTACCAGCAGGCGGAAATAGCACAGAAGTTGAGCTCTGACTTGCATACGATGGGTTTGATCACAGGTACTTTAGTATGCTCTATCTCCGCAGTCAGATGTATGGTCTCCTGCTCCTGGTTTCATCTCTGTTCAGTGTGCCCAACAGGCTCCTGTTTTAGCTTGGCTACTCCAGTGAAACTTGGGGATTAGGCTTCCTGGGTGCCTACCTCCTGGCTATAGCAGGTGGTGCCAGTTCCCTACCTATCCCCAGTACCTCCCTCTGTATGTACCATGCACTCATTTCTCCCTCCTCACTTGTTAAAAAAAAAAAAAAAGTAAAATAAAAATCAAAGGATTGGCGAGTCACAGTACAGCTAAGAAATCTCCTGCTATTCTACTGGATATGCGAGTTCTGTTTCTATTTACTAGCATGCTGGTGTGCGTTTTTTCATATACATTTTTCTCCCTCAGTGACTTCCTGCCCTCATATGTCTCTTGGGTCTGTCTCTCTAATGATGGCCTCTTCAGTGTTGGTGCTGTTTTTGGTGGGAGTACGCCTGAGCTTTTAGCACCATGTTTGTGGAGTCCACATTGTCTTTCTGATCCTTTTGTTGGCTTGGGCTGCAGTGCTGGCTTCTTAATATTTTTTTCTGGGCTTACAGATGCACTGGGAAGGGGCAGGCCTGTGGGCAGGTAAGGAATTTTTTTTATCCCTCCGGCTGTCTTCACATAACGGGTGTGGGGGTGGGCAGAGGCATGAGGGAGTGGGTATCCCTCATGCTGACTTTCAAAAGTAAGGAGAGTGGGGAAGGGAGGGGTTCCTGGCATGGAGAGGGTTGGTTTGGGGGGGGTAGGTGGCAGGAGGGTGTGGGCATCCCTCCTGCATGTTTTTTTCTTTTGATGTTCAGGGGTGTGGAAGGAGGAGGTGGTTTGCGGCAAGGGGGCATGGACATCCTACAGCCTCTATTTTTGTTTTGGGGGGATTCAACTTTTTTGTTTTATGGGGCATTTCATTTTAATATTAAGGACCTAATTTTAAAAGTAATGGCAGTCGGAGAATGTACAAATGCATGGAAAACCACATGGTGAGCTGTTTTGTATATGAAGTCTGCAAATTGGTTTAACGACTATCGGTAGATGATCGGAGCATTTAGTGTATCAAGGCCTCAAATCTTTCAATAGTAGTTACAGCTACTGCTTCTCACATTTTGGTCTCTAATAGCTTTTGTTTGCTGTATTATAGTTCTTCCATAGCTGCCATAGTTCACTTTGGCAGTCCTTGCTTATTCCTCTGTGGTGTCGCTTACCTTTTGCCTATGGCCACTTCAGAGTTCATAATGGCTGCTTTGTCATTTCATTCTGTGCTGAAGGATGTGGGTTGTGAATTTCTCTTCAAATGCAAATAAGATAGCTAGAATGCACAGAGTTCCAAACCAAAGAAAAAACTCTTGATTAGGTTGGTTCCTGTTTATAGGTGATAGTACATGTAAAAGGGTTTGCATGCTTATGTGCGGGTATTTTCTCTGTCCCTATTGGGCTTACAATCTATTTTTATGCCTGGAGGATTCTGTGACTTGCCCAGTCACAAAGAGCTGCAGAGGGCATCAGGAGTACTGCGGAGGGGCAGAGTGGTTGGTCTGTTGACTTTTTCTGCCATTTATGCTTCTATATTTCTGTAGGAAAGGTTGTGATGTGCTTTTCTTCCTACTCGTATTTCCTTCAATGAGTTTGAGTGTGCAAATTGTTCTCGCACATTTTCTCTGGATTGTAATTCTCAAAATCCACACACAGGTTTTTATTCTGAGTCTCTGTTGGTTCTTGCTGGTCCTCTAGTATTAGCTTCAGACCAGCAATTTTATTTCTCATTTGTTTTTCTCCATTGTGTACTCTGCAACATTGTGGTTCGTATTAAAAAAAAAAAAAAAAGGAGAATATTGAGGTTTTTTCCCTCACGAGAATACATTGAGCTTACCATTCTGCTGTTGGTGACCTTTTTTCTAAGAACTCTGCAGGCATATTGCCTCTTTGGTTACTTATGTCACACTCACCTCTATGGTATCTCCTTGATGCCACTGGCTCAAGAATAAATTATTTGATTTTTTTTTGAGGGTACCACATGGCTAAGCTCAGGTTACTCATGTTTCCTCTTCGATATTAAAGTAAGAGAGTACAGGAGCTCAATAACACGAGTTTATTACTGTGATTTTCCTGTCACCTTCGTAGATACTTGTGTTTCATGTGGCACTTATTAGAAATCATATCTGTCATAGCTCGTTCTCCATTCTTTCTTTTACTTGTGTAACATTTTATATATTTTGATTCCCTAGTTTCTGATGAGCCATTACCTCAGGGGTCAGTAGTTTTAAAAGTTCCTTCTATGCATACGCTTTCATGAGCTCAGGCCCCCTTTTCTCATGGTGTTCTGTCCTTACTAAACTCCTCTTGAGGAGACTTAAAAACAAACAAACACTCAAAACCATTTAACCAACTTTTGTTTTTTACAGGGATATTACACAAGTCCATTCTCACTTTCTTTATTAAATCTTTGAAGGGTTTCATCTTACTGGCATATTGTTTTGATAAATATGCTTCCTGTTGCTGTTTTTAATTTTCTTATTTTAAGGCTTATTATATTACTTTTTCAGCCTTCGTGAGATCTTACAGAATAATATTACAAATATTTTTATCAGGAGGTTGTTTTTCTTCTCAGTAAGCCACTGTTCTGATTTTATGTTCCATAGCATCGGCTTCTCTGATTCTTTTCAAGAAAATCTTGCTTTTATTTGATTATGAAATTCCTTTCTCTTTTCATTTGTATCTACTCAAGGATAGGACTGATTTCAACTGTTTGTTGGGTCGTCTGCTTCATATAGGTGCATTAGCCAGTAGCTCTTATTTGATTATTGAATCTTTTGGGCGTATCCATCGCATTTATTTCGATTCAACTGACTCTAGGAGGTATTTATTAATAATCTTTCAACCTCCATGCACATAGGTTTTATTGGATTTTTCTGTTTACCTCTAGTGGAACATTAGTTTCCTTCCCTTTGTGATCTCGCATCAGACATTAGGTCTAAGTTTATGAGGCAACAAGTTTTTCTGAGTTTTTGGAACCCAACTCTCCCTCCATCCCTTTTTATTATTATTCAAGCTAGGGAGTCCCATTTGTGAGAATATGCTGCCTGCTTGTCTTTTTATTTGAGTTAGGGAGTCCCATTTGTGAGAATATGCTGCCCTTTTTATTCGAGTTAGGGAGTCCCATTTGTGAGAATATGCTGCCCTTTTTATTCGAGTTAGGGAGTCCCATTTGTGAGAATATGCTGCCCTTTTTATTCGAGTTAGGGAGTCCCATTTGTGAGAATATGCTGCCCCTTTTATTCGAGTTAGGGAGTCCCATTTGTGAGAATATGCTGCCCTTTTTATTCGAGCTAGGGAGTCCCATTTGTGAGAATATGCTGCCCTTTTTATTCGAGTTAGGGAGTCCCATTTGTGAGAATATGCTGCCCTTTTTATTCGAGCTAGGGAGTCCCATTTGTGAGAATATACTGCCTGCTTGTCTAAGGATAAAGCAGTATTTACCATAACAGGTGTTATCATTGGACAGCAGGCAGATATTCTCACAACCTGCCCACCTTCCCTAGTTGGCTTCTTTGATTGGGCATCAAACTGAAGACTTTACAAGTATGCGTTGGGTGGGAAGGCACTCGTGCTTTTGCGGTACGGGCAGTCTAAAAAGCTTGCTAAAGCTTAGTGATAACTACACTTTTCACTGTCTGTACTGGGGCTCCTTGGATGACGTTACCCATTTGTGAGAATATCTGCCTGCTGTCCCAGGATAACACCTGTTACGGTAACTGCTTTTTCTGTAAATCAAACTCAACCTAAGGGTGCTGAGGCAACTGCTCTAACCAGTAGGCCGTGCCTCCAGTCCACTGAATAAGGCCTGTTCTTTGCCTTTAGATAATCTCTAATTCAGTAGGGGTTCTTGAGTCCTAGATGTGTCATGTGATCACTAAGATCATTATGGTTTGTTGATGGTCATATGTCTTGATGAAATGTCTGTCCCTGAAAGACCTTTATCTCTGTTTAACTTCATACATTTTGAAGTTAAGTCCCAACAGGCAGTGTGATTGCTAAACTATTTGTAGGCCTGCTTTGGCCTTTTTTAGAAGCCCAGTTATAACTATTTGCAGATGAGCAGATATCCCTCGGTGTCCTGCATGTATGTGAGATAAACCTGTATATATAACTAGCGCTTATTTGTTCTATGACAGTGGTTTCCAAATTCAGTAGCAACCCCCAAATGGGAGAAAAATTCTCATTTTGTGTCATGAGCCCATCAACACGAGTGTTGTTGAGGGGGGGGGGTCTTTTCTTTTTTTTTTTTTTTCTTATTTTTTTTAATGAGAACCATACAAAAACATTTTTATGCACCTACTATATTTCACATTGAATAGTAGAAAAAGTGGTACATATAGAAACATGATGGAAGATAAAGGCCAAATGGCCCATCTAGTCTGCCTGCCCATCTACAGTAACCATTATCTCTTCCTCTCTGAGATCTCGCATGCCTATCCCGTGCCTTCTTGAATTCATATCCCCAACAGTAGTCTTTCCCATCCCTTCAAACACCTGCGCTCCACATAGGACTGAAAAGAACATCTTCTATCAATAAGCCAAATTTGTTTCTAATAGCTGTTAACCTATACATGCAATACCACCTATTCATTCTGGGGTCGCAGGTTATTTCTTTTGTGCAGGAGTACTGCTGTGGTTTTGTCTTCCAAGTCACATACTGATAAATTAAATAAGACAGTTTTCATGGTGAGAGGTATATTTGTAGTTCTTGTTATCTAAGTGGTGCAAAGGAAAAGACCCAAGTATTGGAAGCTTCTATATCGCAACTAATGCCTGGGGAGTCAGCGGTTTACATGAGCCTCTGTAATGGTGTTACAATACATGAGCTACTGTAAAGCTGATACATGACCTTCTGTAGTGATGATACATGAGTTTCTGTAAAAGTTACAATACAGAGTTAGCGTTTTCTGAGATGGTTTTCAAGGTTGAGTTCTTGGACATGCTAGTACAGGCCTGCAGAACTCAAAAATGATCCGGGGCCGAAACGAAGTCAGAAAATGTAGTGAGGGCCGCAGGTAGTGGCCATGGCTTGAGGCACCTGGAGGTATGTGGATGTTGCTTTGATGACATCACACTCATATGTGACATTTGCGCATGTGCAGAGGCCTTCCAGACGGGCCCTGAGACGCCAGTAGGGAGTGCCAGGAGAGGAGATTCATCTGATTGCCTACAGCAGTGTTTCTCAAGTACTTCAAGCTAAGGACATCCCAAGCGAACATAAGCGCCTGCGGCGGGTGTGGCTTTATCTCCATTGCTTCCCACACCCAGTGAGATCGTCTTCTGTACTGTGCCCGATACGGCTCTCACAGCTCTCACTCCGCGCTCCTGCTCTTCCCCCCCCTAGTCTCGTCTTTAAAAAGCTTTCCGAACTCCTGTCCTGTTTGTGCGTCCAGACAACTTTTCTGTTTTTTTACAGTTTGGATGCATGAACCTTGTACGCTGTTGGATTGGTGACCCCTGACACAAGTGCTTAGGTTCACCAAAACACAGTACTGTGTTGGGTCCATGTTACTACTGTACATCCTGGATTCAAATAAACTAGGCTTTGACTCATACCACTAGTTCTTGTGGATTGCTCCTAGTCCGTTCCCACTGCTTTAATTTGGCACTTCCAGACCATTTTGGCAGAATAAAGCATTTGCCCAGGTATCCTGAGGTGCTTCTGACCCCCAAATAATCCAGGAGATCTTCTGTTCCTAGCAGATTATTTAGCAGTGGTGACTCAGTTCTTGAGGAGTTAGTAACTTAGTTTTCAGATCTTTCTGTTGTCGTACAGCAGCCTATTTGTATTATGCTTTGCAAAATCTAAGAGTTCTACTTTATTTAAAATCTTTTATTCAATAAAAAGCTCTGGGATGGAGGTGTTTGCAGTTCCTAAGTGCAGGTTGATTGTAGCAGCATTATGTTTCTACAAGGAGTGTATCGGTAACGCATTAAATTTTACCCTTCCCATGCCACACCCATTCTCTCTTTAATTAGCTTTTTGACTGGCACGTGGTAGATTTGAGGAGGAGGGAATTTGAAGCACTGGCAGTCATTCTTGATCTGTTTCCATGGTTCAGGGATAGGATTAGATGTAAGAACTGAGATTTTATTTTAATATAAGTGCCTTCCCCGAATGAGTACCACTTGGGACTCGGGATGTGGCCTTGCTTTTAATGTTGCTCATTCAGTCTCTGTTATTTAGTAGCCTAATTTCTTAGTGCTGCAACTAGCAGCAGACAAGCTTGGTTTATAAGCAGAGAAAAATAACATGATTTTGCAATTAAATTTGTGATTTTTCTTTAAAGGGCTTCCTGAATTTGGCTTTCATGTTGTAATTTTCTTATTGCTTTATTGGACTTTCCTCTATCATTGGTTTTGGCTTGTAGCCTTCAGAGAACAGACTGTTGCCTTTTACTCTTGGTGTTCATATATAGTGAATAATTTTATTTCAGTATTTAGCCCATCCTTACACAAGTTTCAACTACATAGTAAAGTTACACAAACAGAATGTAAGCCCATGAAAATCCCAGTCCAGCCACAGACCCCCATCCCCAACTCATGACGTTATCTCCAAATAGACTACATTAAATTTCTGGTTTGAAAGTGTGGCAGTGAAGTGATACTTCAGTGTGTGTCAGGAAAAGTTTTTTGCTGTTTTGCCCTTCCTAGTTGATGGCAACTTGCCCAATGTAGGCAGGAGGCTGTACCTTTATGGTGTATTGGATACCTTCCAGGAGTACAGCATGAATATTGTATAAAAATGGAGCTTAGGTGGTTTTCTTAGACATTTTGAAAACCCAAATCCTTGAGTACTGAAAATCATCAGCCTCTATGCAAGACATGGAACAGAGCATTTCAATTTCTCATTTATTTCCAGCCACACACTGCAAACAGGAAGAATAAGGCAATGCTAAGATATCTCCCACACTTCAGTTACCATATATACTCGAATATAAGTCGATCTGAATATAAGTTACCCCCCCTTCCCCCCCAAAGGAGGGAAAATGGTTGACTCGAATATGTCAGGCGGCTTAATATTCAAATGCTCTCCCCTGTCCGACTCTGCACCCTTCCTTCCCTCCCCTGTCGGACTCTGCACCCTTCCCTCCCTCCCCTGTCATCATACCTCTGCCAATCCCTGGTGGAGGTGCAGCGGGCAGGAGCAAGCTTTCCGAACTCCTGCCCCACTGCTAACTGGCTGCGCAGATTGAGTTTCTTTGGCAGAGTGGCACGAGTTCAATTTGGTGCTTCTGTTCAGTGCTGAGCGGCTTCCTTACTGGCTCCTGTGAATTTTCACGAGAATTTGCGGGAGCCAGTAAGGAAGCTGCTCGGCACCAAGCAGCAGCGCCAAATCGCGCTCCTGTTCATGCCTCTCAACGGCTGAAGAAACTCTTTGCGGTAGTGGGGCAAGAGTTCAGAAAGCTTGCTTCTTTAGCACTCTCCAGACCAGTAGAGGTTAACTTTACGAATGGGTATATATCTAATCATGACCAGCAGGTGGAGACTGAAAACAAAACTTTGGGACAGTATATCCTAGCCCCTCCTCTCTATTTCCCTCAGTCTTCTTTCAGTCTCCAGCAGGTGTGAGTGATCTGTGCCCATCTCCCTTGGTAGGGCTGTTGGAATTTGTTTAGGGGTTTATTGTCCCTGTTTTTGGCCGGACGGAGCTTGGTCGGGCCCTGTTTGGGGGTTCGTCCGACCTCGGGGGTGTCAAACCCGGCGGGTCACGAGCGGGGTCCCTCCCCCCACTTCCTCCACCTCCCCACATTTTTTTAGAGGAGCCTCAGCAGTAAGCCTTGCCCCCTAAGTCAAGCAAGGCATATTGCTTCGAGAGCCTGTGGAGTCTGTTCTGTAAAAAAAAAAAAAAATCCTGAGGTAGTGCTGGTCTGAAGGGTTATTTCCCTTTAAGAAAACTGTATTTTACTGTTTTTTTTCATGTAACCGGCACTTTTTTTATAGCTAGGTCGCGTATGGAGCAATTGTGCCCTTCTCCGGGGGAGTAGGACACATTTGAGTCCAGCCGCGAGGCACTCGCGGCCGGCCTGAACTCGGCGGTTTGGGTCGGTGAGGTGGTGGAGCTCCGTCGGCAGCGGCTGCAGGCGCCCAGAGCTCCCCGCCGATGGTGCCTCGCGAGTCGGCAGGGAACGGTGGGGAAGCCCGGTCTTCTCCGTCCGCCCACGGAGGGATTCCCCAAACCGCCGACGGTCGGGTTTTAGAGGATTCCCTCTCAGCTGATTTTTTGACAGCTGATGCCGGCTTGCCTGCTTTAGCGGCTGAGACTATTCAGGTTTCTCAGCCGCTTCAGGCTATGGAGGGAGCTTTTTTGGCGGGAAAACCGCCATCTTCTCTGTCTGGCCCCTCCATTTTGTCTTCCACCTCAGGTGACCTTCCCCCTGTTTTGACTATGCAGGGGCAAGGTTCTGCTGGGTCCCCTGCTGTGGCAGGGAGTCCCTTGGGACCCTCGGGGGGTTTTTTCTCCTGAATTTTTCTTTTCTTTATGCAGAGCCTATTTTCAGGCGGCTGGGGGTCCCGGTTGCGCCCAGGGGGTTTCGGGGGGTGGGTTTTCCTCCGCGCTCCCTGCGGCTTTGCCTCTCTCGTCTGGCGTGACGTCCCCTCCGCCGCCTCCCTTGTCCAAGCGTCCGCGGGTGTCGTGGGACGAGAATTTGTGGTCGGAGGAACGGGTCGGTCTGGAGGAGGACCTGGACCCTTCTGAGGAGTTCCAGGACTCTCTGGAGGGGACGGAAGCTGGCGGCGGGTTGTCGGATTTCCCGTTCTCCAGTGACGAGGCGTCCGTGGTGCGCCTTTTTCAGAAAGATGAGCTGCCTGACCTTATTCAGCAGGTTTCTTCGGTTTTGCGTTTTGAGGACGCGCCGCCGGAGACTCCGCGTGTGGGGGACCCCCTGTTACGGGGGATCCGTTCCGTTTCCCGCTCTTTTCCTATGCATCAGGATATTCGGGATATTATTCAGGAGCAGTGGAAAACGCCGGAGACGCCGTTTCGGCTGGCGCGCAGCATGGCTCGCCTGTATCCCATTCCTGAAGGGGATCGGGCTACGTTAGCTTCGCCAGTCGTGGATGCGGTGGTCTCGGCAATTTCCAAGCGGCATACCGTGCCTGTTGAGGGCGGTTCTGCCTTGCGGGACTCTGAGGAGCGCAAATTGGAGAGCATCCTTAAGCAAAATTTTCAGGTCTCTGCCTTTGGGTCCAGGCGGCTATTTGTGGGGGACTGGTCGCTCGCGCCGTGTTTCGGTGGGCGGAGCGGGTCTTGGATCGAGAGTCTGACGACTGGTCTCTGGTGGATCAGGAGGTAGCGAAGATTGAGATGGCGGCCTCATTCCTCTCAGATGCTCTATAGGACTTGGTGCGGATCTCAGCTAAGTCTATGGCTTTTGGCGTGGCTGCAAGGCGTGTGTTGTGGCTGCGCGCTTGGGCGGCGGATGCTGCGTCCAAAGCTAAGCTTACTAAATTTCCCTTTCGGGGGTCGTTTTTGTTTGGAGAGGACTTGGATAAGTTGATTCAGACTCTGTCGGACTCGAAAGTTCCCCGTCTGCCGGAGGACCGTGCCCGCCCGGCGTCTCGGGGGGGTGCGGCCCGGGGGCGTTTGCGGGATTTTCGCAAGTATCGCCCTGGGCGTGGGGCTGCTTCTTTCCAGTCTCCGGGATTTTCCCGGGGTCGGTTCTTCCAGCGCATGCAGCCCTTTCGGGGGGCCCGTCGGGGGGCAGGGAATCCCTCCGCCGGTTCCCCCGCTTCCCGTCCTGCACAATGACGCCTTGCCGGCGCCCCCTTTGGTTCAGGTGGGGGCTCGGCTGCGCGAATTTTTCCCCAAATGGGCCGAGATCACGTCCGATCAGTGGGTCCTGGAGGTGGTGCGGGACGGTTATGCCCTGGAGTTCGCCCGCTCTCTGCCGAATTTTTTTTCTCGCTTCTCCATGTCAGACTCCGGGGAAGACGCAGGCTTTTCGCCAGACCCTTCAGCGCTTGCTAGATCTCAGGGCAGTTGTTCCGGTGCCCTCTCCAGAGTGGGGCACGGGCAGGTACTCCATTTACTTGGTGGTGCCCAAGAAGGAGGGGACTTTTTGGCCCATCCTCGATTTGAAAGGGGTCAACAGGGCTCTCAAGATTCCCTCTTTCCGTATGGAAACTCTGCGGTCGGTCATTCTGGCGGTTCAACCGGGGGAGTTTCTCACTTCTCTCGATCTGACGGAGGCCTACTTGCATGTTCCCATTCGGGCCTCTCATCAGCGTTTCCTGCGCTTTGCGATCTTGGGTCGGCACTATCAATTCTGTGCGCTTCCCTTTGGGCTGGCCACGGCTCCTCGGACGTTCACCAAGGTGATGGTGGTCGTCGCGGCAGCCTTGCGGTCGGAGGGCATCCTGGTACACCCCTACCTGGACGACTGGTTAATTCGGGCAAAGTCGTTGCAGGAAAGCTCCCGGGTTACTGCTCGGGTGGTGGAGTTTCTCCGGTCGCTGGGCTGGGTGGTCAACCTTTCCAAGAGTCGGTTGGTCCCGGCTCAGCGTCTGGAGTACCTAGGGGTGCTGTTCGACACCTCCTTGGGGAGGGTCTTCCTCCCAGAGGGCCGGGTGAGCAAATTGCAATCTCAGATTCGCCTGCTTTTGGCGTCCAGGTGTCCTTGGGCGCGAGATTTCCTCCAGGTCTTGGGGTCGATGGCGGCGTCCCTGGACATGGTGAGGTGGGCGCGGGCCCACATGCGTCCTCTCCAGTATGCTCTGCTCCGGAGGTGGTCTCCCCAGAGGCACGGGATGGATGTTCCGGTTCCCCTGCGAGGCTTGGCGCGCTGCAGTCTGCGTTGGTGGCTCCAGACCCCTCACCTGGTTCAGGGGGTGGGTCTGGATCTCCCGCAGTGGACGGTGCTCCTGACGGATGCGAGTCTCCTGGGTTGGGGGGCTCAGTGTTTGGGTCACTCAGCTCAGGGCACCTGGTCCGCGGAGGAGGCCGCCTGGTCGATCAACGTGTTGGAGACCAGAGCGGTCCGTCTGGCGCTGTTGGCTTTCCACTCCCTGTTGCTGGGCAAGTCGGTCAGAGTGCTGTCGGACTATGCCACGGCGGTGGCTTATGTCAATCGTCAGGGGGGCACCAAGAGCACTCAGGTGGCGCAGGAGGCGGCTCTGCTCATGGTTTGGGCGGAGTCCCATCTGCTGGACCTCTCGGCCTCTCATATAGCCGGAGTAGAAAATGTTCAGGCAGACTTCCTCAGTCGTCACTTCCTAGATCCAGGAGAGTGGTGTCTCGGCGCCGAGGCGTTTCAGTTGATAGTGCAGGCTTGGGGGCAGCTCCTGATGGACCTGATGGCCACGGGTGGCAACGCCAAAGTGCCCCGCTTCTTCAGTCGTCGCAGGGACGGTCTGGCCGAGGGTCTGGATGCTCTGGTCCAGCAGTGGCCAACGGAGGGGCTGTTGTATGTGTTCCCTCCTTGGCCGCTGGTGGGCAGAGTGCTTCTTCGCATTGTTCACCATCCGGGTTTGGTGGTGCTGGTGGCGCCGGATTGGCCTCGCCATCCGTGGTATGCGGATCTGGTGAGGCACCTGGTAGCGGATCCTCTTCCTCTGCCTCTCTCGGACGACCTTCTGATGCAGGGTCCCATTCCCATGTTCGACCCGTCTCCCTTCTGTCTTACGGCGTGGCTCTTGAAAGGGGTCGCCTTAGCAAGAAGGGATATTCAGACAAGGTGATCTCTACTCTGTTGGGGTCCCGGAGGCTTTCTACCTCTCGGGCTTATGTGCGGGTTTGGCGTCTCTTTGAGGAATGGTGTCGGGCGCGGGGAGTGACCTCTTTTCGCGCTTCTCTGCCTCACATTCTAGAGTTCTTGCAGGATGGCCTGGATAGAGGCCTGGCTTGGTCTTCTCTCCGGGTTCATCTTGCGGCCCTGTCGGCCTTTCGAGGGTTGGTGTCAGGTCAGCGTTTTATCGGCTCTTCCTGATGTGATTCGGTTTTTGCGGGTGGCCAAGTTGCTTAGGCCTCCCCTACGGCCCTCGGTTCCCTCTTGGGATCTTAATCTGGTTCTCTCTGTTTTGGTGCGTCCGCCTTTCGAGCCCTTGGACGTCTGTTCTTTGAAGGACCTTACTTTGAAGGCGGTCTTTTTGGTGGCCATTACTTCTGCTAGGCGTGTTTCTGAGCTGCAGGCTTTCTCTTGTAGGGCTCCCTTCTTGGAGTTTTCTAGGGAGCGGGTCGTCTTGCGGCCTGTTCCTTCCTTTCTGCCGAAGGTTGTTTCTCCTTTTCATGTCAATCAATCGGTGGTTCTCCCGGTCTTGGGTGGTCGGGAGGGCTCTTCTGAGCAACGGCAGCTGCGCAAGTTGGATGTCGGTCGGGTCCTTCGCTCTTATGTGCAGCGGACCCAGGAATTCCGGAAGTCCGATCATCTCTTTGTCCTCCTGGCGGGTCCTCGTCGGGGAGCTGGCGCTTCTAAGGCTATTATTGCGCGCTGGATCAAGGAGACGATTGCTTCCGCTTATCTTCTGAAACAGCAGCCTATTCCGGAGTTTCTCAAGGCTCATTCCACTCGGGGTCAGGCGGCTTCTTGGGCTGAGTCGTCGCTCGTGCCTCCAGTGGATATTTGTAAGGCTGCGGTTTGGTCCTCCTTACATTCCTTTGTTCGTCATTATCGGGTTGATGTGCAGGCGCGTCGGGACGCGGTGTTCGGTGAGCGTGTACTGGTATCGGCCCTTCGGGGGTCCCGCCCGTGAGAGGGACTGCTTTGGTACGTCCCATTCGTAAAGTTAACCTCTACTGGTCTGGAGAGTGCTAAAGAAGGAGAAATTAGGTTCTTACCTGCTAATTTACTTTCTTTTAGCTTCTCCAGACCAGTAGAGGTCCCCACCCTGTCTGTTGTTGTTGTTGTTGGGGCTGTTGCGCGGGCAGTTTTTGGTTTTTGCTGCGGGTTCTAGTATTTTTCTAGGGCCGGGGAGAATTGAAGAACAGCGGCTGTGGCTCGGCTGGCTTAGCTGGCGAGCTGTGGGGACATTCTTCCTTCGGGAATTTCTCCTCTGCATTTTCCAACAGCATTTTGGGTATGTTATTTGTTACTCCTTTCGGAGTATTGTTTTTTCTCTCTGTTTTTTTCCAGTTCTTGGTTCTGCTTGGCTATTCGGCAGACTGAGGGAAATAGAGAGGAGGGGCTAGGATATACTGTCCCAAAGTTTTGTTTTCAGTCTCCACCTGCTGGTCATGATTAGATATATACCCATTCGTAAAGTTAACCTCTACTGGTCTGGAGAAGCTAAAAGAAAGTAAATTAGCAGGTAAGAACCTAATTTCTCCTTCTGCCCGCTGCACCTCCACCAGGGATCGGCAGAGGTATGAGGATAGGATGGAGGGGGGGAGGGCAGAGCCTGGAGGTGGTAGTGGCCTGAAAAATTCTGGGAGGGGGCGTTGGCTCGAATGTAAACCGGGACCCCCATTTTTTTTGGCCCCAAAATCCCAGTTTATATTAGAGTATATACGGTACTCATTTGTTTTTATGCAAAAAAAAGTGCGTTCATCTTTTGTGCTCAAGTAGAAGCATCTCATGATTTTCAATTTTCTGCTTTTGGTGCTTGTTTTGTCTCTGGTATTTTTTGTAACTGGTTTCTGTTGTGGGCTTAAATTTTTCATTAATTTTGAGTCATTTTGGGCAGACAACTTCTGCATTAATCATTGGTTTCTGACTAATGTCTTTGTTCTTGTTGCCTTAACAGTCAAACTAGCATTAAAACCAACAAGCAAAGGAGCAGCCAAAGACATTTTAAGGATTCAGCTTTGGTATCTGTCCGGTCTTTTAGTTCTCTCAATCTATTAGATTTTTTTTGTTTTTTTGTTTCAGACCATCATGGAGCAATTCAATCCCACGCTCAGGAATTTCATTGCCATGGGGAAGAACTATGAAAAAGCACTAGCAAGTAAGTTCACTCGAGAGGAATCTCTGCAGTTTGAAAAAAAAAAAAAAAAGGGAGGGGGGCAGGGCAGTTCTGAGTACATTTAATTAGCATTGTGCTTTTGGAAAAATGCCAGGTCATGTGTTTCTCTCAGAATTATTAATTGAAAAATGGAACATGTTCATCATTTGGAGAAACCACTTCTGAAATTGAAGCAGGAATAATTTTATAATAGATCTGGCAATATTATGTGATTTGATGAATGTTCTTGATAACTGCTGCCCAGATTCTTTCCCATAATTCTCTTCTCACCTACTTGATTAAGAGACTAGGTCAAGGGTAGGCAATTCCGGTCCTCGAGAGCTGGAGCCAGGTCAGGTTTTCAGGATCTCCACAATGAATATGTATGAGATGGATTTGCATGCACTGCCTCCTTGAGATGCAAATCTATCTCATGCATATTTATTGTGGAGATCCTGAAAACCTGACCTGGCTCTGACTCTTGAAGACTGGAATTGCCTACCCCTGGACTAGGTTATGGCAGAGGAGAAAACCAAAAACAGCAAGTCTAACTTTAGGTATCTGCTGCCTAAATATTTAAGCACAGCTTAGGTAGCTTACCTTGGAGCTATCAGATAAATTCCAAACTTATTCTGTCTTAACATGTTAGTGAATGTGTTAATAGGCAGCATGATGTGAATGTGATGTGTGGGTTAAGGACTGTGTGAATGCATGAATATTTTGAAATGAACAAAAGATGGTATATCATTAAAGCTGTCCTGATTTCTCTAAACTTCAAATTGTAGCAGATCTCTGGTCAGACCAATGCGCTTAAGCAACAGACGATCATAGTTGTTTGTACCTTATGGTGGCTGTCAGCATGTCGAGATAAAAATGAGACTTTGCACCCAATATGTGAAAGAGCAGGTGATTAAAACATTTTTACACGCTTTGATTTAGTCACATAAGATGATTTTTCTTTGAGGTATTAATATAAATGGTGGAACTCCAAATGGATAGGGAACACATTAAGATATGTGGTTATATCGGAAAAATTCTTAATGGTGCACTGCATAGTTAAAATATCAGTGTTACAAATTAAAAATCTTATTTTTCTGGATGGTTTTAGCAGTGTCTTTTCCATAAGAAATTCACCATTCCTTGATGTTTCCTTCTCTTAGTCATATATATAATCTTTTTAATTATTATTTTTCTTTTAAATATTATTATCCCAGGACAAGCAGGCAGCATATTCTTGACTGATGGGTGACGGCACCGACGGAGCCCCGGTATGGACAATTTTAGAGTGATTGCACTCTAAGAACTTGGAAAGTTCTGGTAGGCCGCACCGCGCATGCGCGAGTGCCTTCCCGCCCGACAGAGGCGCGCGGTCCCCAGTTTCTTAGTTTCCGCGGAGCTAAGAAGACGCGTTTTTCAACGGCTGTTGAAATTTTTTCTACTTGCCTTCCCGCTCGCGTAAACCTTTGTGGCTCTATTGCCTTTTTTCTTTTGATTCATTTTTGTAAAAAAAAAAAAAAAACTTTTACTTTTTTTCTTCATTTTTGGTTTTTCCCCGGCGGGGCCTTCTGCCACCATCGAGGCCTCGGCCTTCGATTTGGCTGAAGCCGTTTTTACTTTCATGCCCCCTCAGCCAGGGTTTAAAAAGTGCCAGCGGTGTGCTCGGCCTATATCTCTCACGGACCCACACAACTGGTGCCTACAGTGTTTGGGTCCTGAGCATCAGGCTTCCACCTGCACCCGCTGTGCTACCTTAAAAAAACATACTCTAAAAAATCGCCAGATACAACAGCGATTACTGTTCGGTGCCGAGATGTCCGACCCCGTTCCATCGACACCGGCTTCGGCACCTGTTCAGTCGGCACCTTCCTCTTCGACACCGCACCGGCGTCCCAGCACTCAGGTAAGCCGGCTAAGAAGCCTTCCCCGCTAGAGCGTCCTCCGGTCTCGAGTGCAGCGAGCCCAATCCTGCCGACTGTGAGGCGCCAGCGGAAGCGCTCCTCCCCTATTGAGGTGAGTCCCTCGACATCGGGCTCCTCATCTCCGGGACGTCGAGCGGCACCGCAGGTACCGCAAAAGAAAAAGGCGGTACCGGTGCCATCCCTGGATGATCGCATTGCGGCCATCCTCCAAGTGCAGCTCAAGGAGCAATTAAAACATCTCCTTCCAGCTATCTTGGCACCGAACCTTCCGGTGCCGGTCCGCACTGAGCCGCCGGTACCGATAGTGGAACAGCCTGTGCTGTCTGCATCCACTGTTTCGGTACCGCTTCACTCGACCTCATCGGTATCGATGCCAGTCCTCGCACCGGAGCCGAGATCTCAACATCAGTCGGTACAGACTTCGGCACCGGTGCCACCGATTACATCTCCTGGTTCCATATCGATGAGGTCGGGTAAGTCGGTGCGCAAAACCCGACACGTAGAACCATCTACCCCAGAGTCTCGGGACCGTACTTCCCATGTCAGGGATCCTGATCTGTGGGGAGATTCAGAGGAACCCTTTCTCTCTGAGGATGAATGTTCCTCAGATGAGGATGATTCTGCTGTACCTGACCCATCCTCTAGGCATGACACTACATCTTTCTCGTCTTTTTTGAAAGACATGTGTGACTCTCTGTCTATTCCTTTGGAGGCTGAGTCCAAAAAGTCTAAAGCCTTTTTAGATGCCCTTGACTTTGACCAACCCCCAAAGGAATTTTTGAAGCTCCCTCTTCACGACATCTTGAGGGAGACTTTCTACAAGAATCTAGAGACTCCCTTAACGATCCCAGGTGCTCCACGTAAATTAGATTCTTTATACAAAGTAATTCCCATTCCTGGATTCGACAAGCCTCAGCTTCCACACGAGTCTCTACTTGTGGAATCTACCCTTAAAAAATCCTCAGGAGCTAGTGTATATGCTTCTGTACCTCCTGGCAGAGAGGGTAAAGCCATGGATAAATTTGGTAAGAGGCTCTACCAAAATGCAATGTTGGCTAACAGAGCTGGTAATTATGCTTTTCATTTTTCTTTCTATCTTAAACATCTCTTTACCACCATGGCTTCATTTGAGAAGTACCTTCCTCAACGTAAACAACAATCTTTTCACCATTGCTTGTCGTCCCTGTTTCAACTTCGTAAGTTCATGGTTAGGTCCATTTACGACACCTTCGAACTTACCTCCAGAGCGACAGCAATGTCTGTGGCAATGCGTCGCCTGGCCTGGCTTCGGGTATCCGAACTTGATGTTAACCATCAAGATCGGTTAGCCAATGCCCCGTGCCTAGGGGATGAGCTTTTTGGGGAATCCATGGACTCGACCACTCAAAAGCTCTCTGCCCATGAGACACGCTGGGATACCCTGCTTAAAAATAAGAAAAAGCCTCCTCCAACAAGACCTTTCAGGCAGCAATCGGCCTATCTACGCCGCTTCACAGCTCGCCCATTACCAGCAGCTTCTCAGCAACCCAGGCGTCAACGGCAACAGCAACGTCAGCCTCCCAGACAACAACAACAACAGCAACCTGTGAAGCCACCTCCACAGCAGAAGACACAGCCCTTTTGACTTAATTCTCCAAAGTATAGCCAGTACTCCTATATCTGCTCTCCTGCCGCAACCTATAGGAGGTCGTCTTTCTCTGTTCCTCAGCCAGTGGGAAGTTATTACTTTGGACCAATGGGTCCTCAACATCATCCGCCACGGCTACTCTCTCAACTTTCAGACTCTTCCGCCCCAAAACCTGCCAAAAGAGTCTGCTTTGAACAGTCCTCAATCTGCCCTCCTTATTCAAGAAGTTCAATCCTTCCTCCTTCTGAACGCTATAGAGGAAGTTCCTCTAGATCAACAGGGGCAGGGATTCTACTCCCGTTATTTTCTAGTCCCCCAAAAAACGGGAGATCTCAGACCAATCCTGGATCTTCGCGATCTCAACAAATGTTCGGTAAAGGAAAAATTCAAGATGCTTTCTCTAGCCATTCTTTATCCTCTTCTCAATCAAGACGACTGGCTGTGCTCCCTCGATCTCAAAGAGGCATACACTCACATACCGATCAATATAACCTCCAGACGGTATCTCCGCTTCATGATCAATCATTGTCATTACCAATACAAGGTGCTGCCCTTCGGTCTTGCTTCCTCTCCAAGGGTGTTCACCAAATGTCTCATTGTGGTGGCTGCATTTCTACGCTCTCACCACCTTCAGGTATTTCCTTACCTGGACGACTGGTTAATCAAGGCCACTTCCGCTCAAGCAGTACTCCTGGCCACCAACCAAACCATCCTGTTTCTGCAAATACTGGGGTTCGAGATCAATCTACCCAAGTCTCATCTCATCCCCACTCAGAGACTTCAATTCATTGGAGCGATACTGGACACACTCCTCATGAGAGCATTCCTACCATCCAACCGTCTTCAGACTCTTCAGTCTCTATGTCAGCAGGTGCTTCCACAACGTTCCATCTCTGCCAAGCAAATGATGATACTCTTGGGTCACATGGCATCTACAGTCCATGTCACACCCCTCGCACGTCTTCGCCTGTGCACTCCTCAATGGACCCTTGCTACTCAGTGGTCCCAAGCGATGGATCCTTGCTCACGACACATCTGTGACATCTCTTCGTCAGTCTTTACAATGGTGGTTGGTATCCTCAAATCTATCCAGAGGTCTTCTGTTCCATCTACCTCCTCATCAACTAGTCATCACCACCGACGCCTCTCCTTATGCATGGGGAGCTCATTTGAACGAGTTCCAAACTCAAGGCCTTTGGACAGCCCAGGAAAAGAAGCATCACATCAATTTCCTGGAACTCAGAGCGATGTTTTATGCCCTCAAGGCTTTCCAACATCTTCTCTTCCCTCAAGTTCTTCTACTGTGCACAGACAATCAAGTAGCGATGTACTACATCAACAAGCAGGGTGGAACGGGCTCTCGCCTCTTGTGCCAGGAAGCCCAAAAGATCTGGACTTGGGCCATAAGTCACCATCTATTCCTGAAAGCTATTTACATTCAGGGAGAAAAGAATTCCTTAGCAGACAAGCTCAGCAGAATTCTCCAGCCTCAGGAGTGGACAATCGATCCTTTCACTCTACAATCCATCTTCGCTCAATGGGGCACTCCTCAGATAGACCTCTTTGCAGCTCCTCACAATCACCAGCTGCCCCTATTCTGCTCCAGACTCTACTCTCCTCACCGTCTGGCAGTGGATGCGTTTCTCCTCGACTGGTCAGATCTGTTCCTGTATGCTTTTCCTCCTCTGCCTCTCATGTTGAGAACCTTATTCAAGCTCAAGAGGGAACGAGCCACCATGATTCTGATTGCTCCGAGGTGGCCCAGGCAGCATTGGTTCTCCCTTCTACTTCAACTCAGTTCCAGGGAACCTTTTCTTCTTCCTCTGTATCCTTCTCTGCTTACACAGCATCAGGAGACCCTTCTGCACCCCAACCTCCAGTCTCTGCACCTGACAGCTTGGTATCTCTCGGGCTGACCTCTCATAATACGCTTTTGTCTCAGCCTGTTCGTTCAATTCTGGATGCCTCCAGGAAACCGGCCACTTTGCAATGTTATCGTCAAAAGTGGACACAATTTTCTTCCTGGTGTCTTCTCCATCATCATGATCCCACTTCTCTTGCAGTGGAGACCTTGTTGGATTATCTTCTTTCTTTGTCCGACTCTGGCCTCAAGTCCACTTCAATCAGAGTCCACCTCAGTGCTATTGCGGCTTTTCATGAGCCAGTCCATGGAAAACTCCTCTCAGCTCATCCCCTGGTATCCAGGTTCATGCGGGGTCTTTTCAATGTGAAACCACCTCTTAAAGCCCCTCCTGTTATCTGGGATCTCAATGTGGTTCTTTCCGCCTTAATGAAGCCTCCTTTTGAACCTTTGGCTACCTCTCCTTTCAAATTTCTCACTTGGAAGGTACTTTTCCTTATTGCCCTTACCTCTGCCAGGAGGGTCAGTGAGCTACATGCACTAGTTGCAGATCCACCTTTTACGGTCTTTCATCATGACAAGATGGTTCTGCGTACACATCCAAAGTTTCTTCCTAAGGTTGTCTCTGAATTCCATCTCAACCAATCCATTGTTCTGCCTGTCTTCTTTCCGAAACCTCATTCTCATTCTGGGGAACAGGCTCTACATACTTTGGATTGTAAGAGGGCTCTAGCTTACTATCTAGAGCGTACTAAACCCCACAGATCAGTTCCCCAACTCTTTCTGTCCTTTGATCCGAATAACTTGGGACGTCCTGTTTCTAAACGTACGTTGTCTAATTGGCTGGCAGCATGCATTTCCTTCTGTTATGCTCAGACCGGACTGACACTGGAAGGTTCTGTCACGGCCCATAGAGTCCGAGCGATGGCAGCATCTGTAGCTTTCCTCCGTTCCACTCCTATTGAGGAAATCTGCAAGGCTGCTACTTGGTCCTCAGTTCATACTTTTACATCTCATTATTGTCTGGATGCTTTCTCCAGACGAGATGGACACTTCGGCCAATCTGTTTTGCAAAATTTGTTTTCCTAATGGCCAACCTTCCCTCCATCCCTCTTTTTGTTAGCTTGGAGGTCACCCATCAGTCAAGAATATGCTGCCTGCTTGTCCTGGGATAAAGCACAGTTACTTACCGTAACAGGTGTTATCCAGGGACAGCAGGCAGATATTCTTGCATCCCACCCACCTCCCCGGGTTGGCTTCTTAGCTGGCTTATCCTAACTGGGGACCGCGCACCTCTGTCGGGCGGGAAGGCACTCGCGCACGCGCGGTGCGGCCTAGCTAGAACTTTCTAAAGTTCTTAGAGTGCAATCACTCTAAAATTGTCCGTACCGGGGCTCCGTCGGTGCCGTCACCCATCAGTCAAGAATATCTGCCTGCTGTCCCTGGATAACACCTGTTACGGTAAGTAACTGTGCTTTCTTTTCAAAGGATCCACATCTGGTTTTTGTGAAATTTTTCTTAATGGGTATGTATCATACAATTCACTATACAGATTTATGGTACTTGTCAAGACTTTTAATTTTTGTAATCACTTGGTCACCCAATTCACATCCACCCTTAGCACTGCTTAATTTTAGATTTGCCTCACTCTGCACATACAATATTTTCACTGTTTGTATTCTTCTCAGAGCAACAGCAGCAGTGACTTCAGGCCAGGGGTCTCGAAGTTCCTCCTTGAGGGCCGGAATCCAGTCGGGTTTTCAGGATTTCCTCAATGAATATGCATGAGATCTATGTGCATGCACTGCTTTCAATGCATGTTCATTGGGGAAATCCTGAAAACCCGACTGGATTGCGGCCCTCAAGGAGGGACTTTGAGATCCTTGCTTCAGGCTGTCTGCATGGGGACACAATAAGCACACACTAGTCTCTACTCTCCCTCCCATGTTTTTCCAATTCCCAGGAAATATCCACTTCATATGGGCAGAGTAATATGTACACCTTATCACCTCCCTGCTGTCTTGCCACTCTGCACATACAATATTCTTTTTAAAAAAAAAATTTTTTTTGGTTTATAAGATAACAAATCAATATAATTTGCATACAGATTAGAAACAAACATTAATCAATCATATAAATGACCGATGAGGTAACAAAAAATTGAAGATGGATTCATTATTTAATCCACAAATAATGATCCAAGAACAAAGAAATTAAATATAAGAAAAGAAAATATATAAACTTATTAGGACAGAGCAGGAGACATCCTCAAACAGCCGGTTTGTTAAACTGTTAGTAATGCTATTGAACCAATACTCACTTCCCTCCTCCTTTTTTAGCCACAATAAATTCAAGTGATTGTTTCGGCTCAAAGAAAAGGACATTTTTTTCTTCAGACGAGATACAGCATTTTGCAGGAAACTTCAAAACGAACAATGCACCTAATGCGATGACCCTTAGTCTATAACCCAAGAAATCTTTCCTTCTTTTCTGAGTCTCTTTAGAAATGTCTGGAATAAAACAAGTGATTAAGCCGAAGAACATATCATTCATGTTCTTGAAATAAGTTTGAAGTATTAAATCTCTATTAAACTCCAAGGCAAATGTCACAAGAGTAGTTCTCTCAGTTATAACTTCCAGTGAGTTCTGAGGAAAATTTGTCAAATTTAAACCATTCTTCTGTATTCCCAATTCTCTGTTAGAGGTTGAAGCAACCTATTTCTCCCCACCCATGGAGATATACTGAGCTCTTGTTATTGATGACAAACTTTCCTCTGGTATTAACAAAATCTTTCAGATATCTCTGCATCATTTCCACCGGAGAGATTATAGGAGATTTTGGAAAATTCAGCAATCTTAAATTATTCCTCCTTTGCTTATTTTCCATATATTCCCATTTTCTCTGGATAGAAAATATTTCCTTAATCTCCAACTCCATAGATTTTATTTGACAAAAAAAAGGCATACTTCACAAACCTAATATCCAAAATCCCAAACAGATCAAAGGCCATCTTCTCACTGTCGAAAAACCTATTCATCTCCCAAGGATCACACCACATCCAAAAATCAAACTTAGATAGTGAATCCCTCTCAAATTTCTTCCACGACAAGATATCAAAGATACGAGTATCCTTAAAGCCAAAGCTCTGCCAAGCATCCCGAAAACTATACAAAACAGCTTCAAACCAGTTTCCATTGACGACCTAAAAAGTACAATAGTCTCCTTACACCCCACAACCTCAATCCTAGACCCATGCCCATCCACTACACTTCTAACTACCAATGAATACTTCCTGAACTCCATTTTACCCCTAATTAACGAGTCCCTACAATCAGGCGTAATACCACAGAGCTAGAAATCCGCTGTAGTAAGACCACTTCTTAAAAAAAACCCCACTATGGACCCGAACAACCCATGCAGCTATAGACCAGTATCAAATCTCCCATTTGTCTCAAAAATACTAGAAAAGATAGTGCTCACACAACTACGAGACTTCATGGAAATGAACACCACCCTCTCCAACTTCCAATCAGGATTCAGGAAGCACCACAGCACAGAAACGGTGCTTCTAAACATCATGGATGACTGCTAGAAAATCCTTGATAAGGGAAAGATGCACTGCTGGTCCTACTAGACCTGAGCACAGCCTTCGATATTATCGATCACTCGCTCCTCTTATCCAGACTACACTCAATCGGAATCCATGATGTCGCACTGGCATGGTTCTCCTCCTTCTTGAATGAAAGGTCTCGGAAAGTACTACTGGAGCCCTCCTTATCAGAACCAAAACCTCTATGCTATGGAGTGCCCAAGGGTGCATTACTATCTCCACGCCTCTTCAACCTATATGTCAAACCAGTACTTGACAACGCAGAAAAATACCAAATCAAAATCCACTCTTATGTAGATGACATAGAACTTTACCTCCCCCTAGGTCAACACCGAGATGCACAACTAAAAAAAACTTCACTGCTGCCTAACAGAAATAAAAACTGGATGACTGCAAATAAACTTCAGCTAAATGCATCAAAAACAGAACTTCTCTGGATACACAAGGTCACTTGCATCTAGTGGGCCTACCAGTAAAAACACTCTCCTGCCTCCAAGGGGTGCAAAACGCCACAATCCTACTCCTAAAAAATTTGGGCTTCTGTGACCACGTCACCCCTGCACTAACTTCCATGCATTGGCTGCCTATCCAAAAACGATGGTGTTAACCTTCAAGACTTTCCACAAGATGACACCAAACTACATAGCATCAAAACTACAAACTTATGTCCCCAACCGATCACTGAGATATCAAACAGAAAAACGGCTGATCCTGCCACCTGGCCGTTCGCTCACGTCTGAGACAGCCCAAAGATGCTCTTATTCTCATTAAATACCCAGATTATGGCATATTATCTCCCCCATCCATTAGATCACTAAACAGTTTTTGGAACTTCAGGAAAGCCGTGAAAACCTTTCTCTTTACAAACCCAGCTCCTTAACCCGTGTCTACACCCAGGACGGATGGATCTCAAAGGCACAGCCTAATACACCAAACGACATCTCTAAACTTGTAGGCCACCGCAAATATAACCTGAATTACCATCACATTCTCAGACAACAAAGATACACCCACCTGCTAGGAATGCTATGTTACCTCCATGTTATATCTACACTGTATACGCTGCAATTTAATCCACCCTATGCCTACTACATCTGTTATGTCTTTACTGTAAATGCTGTAACCTAAATCCCCTTGTCTATACTGTAAATGCTGTAAAGTCTGTATTTCTCACTAAAGTTTGTCGTACTAGTACTATGAATGTACTCCTGCAACCTGTTCTGGGCTCCTTTTGGGAGGACGGGCTAAATAAATGACTAAATAAATAAATTTTAAAAAGGCAGGTATGAGCCTGTAGAAAGTAAAAGGCCAAACTAGAATAGATGCCAAGATCCAGAAAAGCTTGCTGAAGTGTAATTGCATCATTCTCAGTTGAGAATGACGACTTCAGCAGCTGGGTTCTAGTGTGCCTTTCAAATAGCAAAACAGGGCAGATATAAAGCTAAAGATATAGACCAGGGGTAGGCAATTCCGGTCCTCGAGAGCCGGAGCCAGGTCAGGTTTTCAGGATATCCACAATGAATATGCATGAGATAGATCTCAAGGAGGCAGTGCATGCAAATCCATCTCATACATATTCATGGTGGAGATCCTGAAAACCTGACCTGGCTCCGGCTCTCGAGGACCGGAAGGACCGGAATTGTCTACCCCTGGTATAGACAAATTCACTGTGTTTGCAGTCTGGTGTAGCTCCTGATCTTTCTTTACAACAAAAAAATTATCAAACTTCCACAGGATATTGAAGAAAAAGTATCTTCATTTCATAAATATATTATAAAACAGTAAAAATTATATGATTTTGAGCTCAGGGAATTTAGAAACATCGATGACATTTGACTCTCCCTACAACAGAACTGTGGCAAGCCTAGGTGATAAAAGCTATTTTTTATGGAGGATAAGTGGGAATGAAAAGAACCATTTCACGTTCTCTCTTCTTAGGCAAATGGGATCAAGTTACAGCCTGTATTTTTATTATTATTATTTTTTTTTTAAAGAGGAAAACTTGACAAAAATTTTACATTACCATCAATTACTTTGCATGCACATATCCAAGGCTTGTTGGATGAAGAAGGAATCAAAATATGGCTTGACAAGACAAGAACAGGAATAAACTGAGTGGTTTGAAAGGAAAAAAAAAACATTGCCCACATCTGAAGACATCAAAACATTAGACAAGCCTTTTCGGACTACTGACAGTTGGTACCAAGAGGTTTTAACATCTGTTTTATAACCACTAGATATTTGAATAGACCTTTCAAGGATCTTGTGTAAAAGATGTGGCACGAATAGATGTCCTGTGGTGAAACATGCTTGACAAAAGCCAGAAACTTGATGAAACCAGTCATCGAACTGATTGCAAAGTGGCAAAGAGATGCTTGGGAGGACATTCTAGAACAGGGGTGCCCACACTTTTTGGACTTGCGAGCTACTTTTAAAATGACCAAGTCAAAATGATCTACCAACAATAAAAATGCTAAACATATATATATATATATATATATATATATATATATACACACCGAGTGTACTTTGTATTTATGTTCAAATATTTTTTTATTATACAGCCCCCCTCCCCCGAAGGCCTGACCCCCCCCTGAAGGTCTGCACATTCCCCCTCAAAGGTTGACTCCCCCCCCCTAAAGGCCTGCACTACCCCTTGAAGGACTGCACTCCCCCCCTCCCCACATCCATTTACCTAATTCCAGCAGGGAGCAGTCTGCAGAGAGGATCGCTGGTACTTTGGGAACTCTAAGTACTCTCTCTTCATCTTAATTAATCTTACTTATTGCATTTCTTCTGTTTCTACTGTAAACCGCTTAGAACTTCATGGTACAGCGGTATATAAGAAATAAAATTATTATTATTATTATTACTTTAGCGATCCTTGCAGGTTGCCATAGGCCTCAGGAGCTGTCTTCCCTCTGCCCCAAGCCTGTCTCTGACTTAGAGGAGGGGCAGGACCACGGCAGAGGGAAGACAGCTCCTGAGGCCTATGGCAACCTGTAAGAATTGCTAAAGTACCACCTGCCACCGGCCGTCTCCCATTCATCCCCTTTGGAGATCCCCACAGGAATAAGGAAGTTAAATTAATAGAATACTTAGGCACAGAAAAACAAAGAAATACTTCCAAGAACTGCCCCATAAGAACTGCCTGTCACAATGCTCATTAGTGGAACTGAATAAAAGACAAGTACAATGGATTTAGAAGGGGGACGATCTGCCCGGATGCACGGCTTGGAGGGGTGCACAGCCGGCCAGGTCCGGGTCATCCTGCCTTTCTTTTCCCCCGGTCCGCGCTCGGGGCTTGCGCCTGCCTGGTCCCGCGCCGACGCTCGAATGGTGCCGTCAACTCCCGCGAGTCTCACGATAACCAACAGCAGACCGGTGGAAAGGAAGGGCAGGAGGACCCGGACGGCTGTGCATCCCTCCAAGCTGTGCACCCGGGGCGGGGATGGACCGCCCCACCTCGGTACGCCACTGATTGGGAGGCTGATTTTGGGGGTTTTAAAATTGTATATCGGGCAGCATTAGGCCTCGCTCTTACCTCAATCATTACAGGCGCTTCTATTTCTTGTGATGCGCTGAGCTCCGTCCCCCACCGACCTTCACCCCGCCCTTCCAGCACTCTGATTGGCCAGCGATCGACGCGTTGGGCACCCCTGTTCTAGAAGATATGGGTTTGATATGCTTTCAAAAAATGTGGTGTAAGCCGTGGATGGCATGAGTTGTTTGAGAGCAACAGCAGTGACTATGAAATTGTCATTACCAGTATGCTGATGAGGAATCCCTGTTTTTGAAGGTTTTAAAACATTTTTTGATTAGAAGTTAGATTGTGAAGTTAATAAATGTGTTAAAAACTTAGGATGTTTAGTCTTTGAAGGTTGGCTCACCATGGTCACCAAATTTCTAATCTGTTTATATTCATTTCTCTATGTATTAATATTCAGAACTTACATATTCTGTTTGAAACATTACTTCACATTACACAAGTGTAAGTCTTAGCTTTTTGATTAAACAAGCTTGTCCCCAACGGAGGTCTTCTCTGTTAATCAGTTTTGATGTGGAGAAGGCCTTTGATAAGAGTACGTTGGGACTTCTTATTTTCGATGCTTCAGGCTTATGGATTTAAGGGTATTTTGTACAAGCCATCTGTGTTCTATATACAGACCCTGGAGCTTGTCTCTGGGTCAATGGTATGAGTTCTTGGTTCCCCATTTATCGAGGTACCAGGAAAGGCTGTCTCTTATCTCCCCTTTTGTGCATTTTAACTTTAGATCCTCTTATTGGAAAGATAATAGCCATGCCAGACAGTAAAGGTGTGAGAATAGGGGATCAGGAATTTAAGCTAGTGGCCTTTGCTGATGACTTGCTGGTTCATATAGAGGACCCCAGAGAGTCTCTTCCCACGTTACTAATGCTTATTCAGGAATATGGGGATTTTGTGGGTTTGAAACTGAACTTGGATAAGTCTGAGGCCCTGGTGCCAGTGGGGAATTTGACGAGAATGGGGGACCTCCTTTCTGCTTCGCTGGGCGGATCGTTCTTTTAGATATTTGGGCTTTCAACTCCCCCAGAACATCAGAGACTTGTACTCTATTAATGTCTGCCATTAAAAGTTGAACATTAAGTGCCGTCTTGACTAGTGGCTACATCTTCCCTTATCCTTGCTAGGTAGAATCAACCTTTACAAAATGATTATATTCCCTAAATGGTTGGTTGTGCTTCAGGTTCTTCCACTGAAGTTACGAGCCAGGGATTAGAGAATGAGTGTTTGAGGCTTGTGCAGATGAGGACAGAGCTTTCAGGAATGGAGCAGGGACAGGAAAAGAAGTCGCCGGGATGGGGAAAAATTTGTCCCCTTGTCGTCCTCTACCAGGGATCTCTCCCATCTTATTCGGATGCTTCAGAAATTCTGTTGGGCCAATAAATTCAAAATTTGTTTCCCTTTATTTGGCTTATGGACTTCTGGACTTCAGGAGGCTTGGGGCTCCCAGACCTCAAGGTGTATAATGTTGCCTGTCTCCTGAGACATGTTGCTGATTGGTTTAGAGATACTGCTCATTATAGCCCTTTGGAATTGGAGAGTGCTTTTGTAGCCCCCTAACATTTTAATCTGATTCTGCAGGCTCCCCGGAGGCTCCTGCCCCAGGATCTTAAATGTAGCTGGGTTGTCTCACCGTTGTGGGAGGCATGGAGGTTCATGGTGTCTTGCCTGGGAGGCAACCCACAGATCTGGACTTTGTTACCTCTCAGGGGGAATGTGGCTTTCCTGCTGGGATGAGAAAATAGGGCATTTCAGGATTGGGAGGAGGCTGGTATATTAGTCTTCTCGAACATCTAACTACCCCTGAGGGGGTCTCTGATCAATTATGCAGAATTTTCTTGCAAGGTGGAGAGACTGCTATGCTTTGTCAACTTAAACACTACTATCTTTCACTAGATAGAGCAAGTATGAGCTTCCCTTTGAGGAATAAATTATAGCAATTCTTTGATATATTCCCCAGAGAAATTAAATCAATCTCTGTTAACCCATAGAGCTTTACTGAATTTGAGTCCCTCAAAGGATCTATCCCAGCTGCGTAGCTGATGGGAGGGTGATCTAGGAGCCTTGGTGTGTCTGCCTGAAGTGTTCAAGCTAGTATTAAGCATATCCCCACTTAAGGGAATGTGCCTTTAGAGTATAGGGCCTATGTCATGCCTTCTCAGTTCCATAGAATGGGTTATGTCCAGACACCCTTGTTTGAAATGTAATCTAGAAGAGGCCACCTTTTTTCATGCTTTGTCCAGCTGTCCAAGCCTTCTGGTTGCAAGTTGGAGCTTACATCAGACATATTCTGGGGCAGCACTTGGCTTTATCTCCGGAGGTGCGTCTGCTGGGAACTTGTGGGATTTGAGGGTGGGGGCCTAGACTTTAAATAATCAATATAGTTTAGAATTCTTATGCTTTCAGGTGGACTTCCTGGGGCACCAGGCCATGCAGTGGTACAAATTAATATCTGGATTCATGAATAAAAAACCAAAATCTGGTCTTCGGGACATTTGAGTATTAAGATTAAGCATCAAATTTCTGCATCTCAGTGGTCACAAATTTGGACTTGGAGGTTGAGATGTATAATGTCGGCATCTATGAGACAAATGTGGTTTTTTCTTTTACATAGAGTTTTTTGGACCCCTGTTCGTTTACAAAAATTAGATAGCACTAAGTCTAATAGATGTTGGCATTATAATCTTGAAGTAGGGACTCTTGATCATTTATTATATTATTGTCCATTAATCTTGGTCTTTTGGAAATCAATAAGGGGTCAAATAAATTGTTTATTAGAAAACCCAGTTGCGTTATCGTATGATACTGTTTAATTTGGCATGTCAATGAGGGCGAAAAGCCAAATATCATCCAAGAATAACAGGCTTTTGTTAATTATGACAGGAGTTGCCATATAATGAATAATTGGAAAAGACTTAATTACAGTTTTGGGTGGAATTCGTTATGTCATATATATATATATATATATATATATATATATATATATATATATATATATATATATATATATATATAACGGGAAAAACTATCTATGCAGAAAGGAAATTTTAAAAAGATTTCAAGATGTGTGGGGGCCATTAACAAATTATTGCAATGAATAGATTTCATTTTTCCCTGTATGGTATATGCTTAAGTTAAAGGGTGGGGGGTTAATTCTTAAAGTTGTTTATAAATATGAAGAAAGCTTGGAAAGTATTTATTAAATGATTATTAAATAAAATGAAAAGAGTGGGAGGGAGAAAAACTTTATAATATGATTATTGTAGATCATTAAGTGTTTTATGTAAGCTTAAATGATTGCATTTGTTGATACACTTATTGTAAGTTTGAAAAATGAATAAAGAATATATATCTTGAGACAGAAATCCATTTTGAAAGAGTGGACCTTGGATGTCTTGCCCTCCTATTGTGAGTGGGGACTTTGTATCTATGAGTTAATGGGATGGGAGGCCAGAGATGTCAAGGGCATCTATAGGCGGAAAAAACACTTTCTGACTATTTAAAAACCCGATCTTAATTCTTCATCACCTCAAATGCGCAGCCAAACTTTGAATCGGCTACGATGACACCTGTCTTTACATTAGTCTCTCTTCTTTCCATTCATACCTCAAGAGATACCTTTGGTATTATTCCTACTTATGTTTAGGGGGGGTGAGGGGGGCTATTATGTTTTGAAAATCGTGATGACCTGATAGGTATGCTTTTCTGCATCTTGCTGTCAGTGTTTGCTATTTCTGTTTACTTGGTTGTCATCCATAAAAATTGTTTAAACATACCCTTATTCCTTTACCCTTCCCTTCTTGGGATCTCCCTTCCATGCTAAGCTGCAAGGTCTAACAATTCTACATACACCATATAAAATCTATGGCTACTGTTCTTCAGTGCTTCCTCTTATTTCTTTATTCAGTTTTCTCTACCGTTCTCCCAAGGGAGCTCAGAACGGTTTACATGAATTTATTCAGGTACTCAAGCAATTTCCCTATTTGTCCCGGTGGGCTCACTCCACTCCATCTCTACAAAACTCACCCCTCTGGTTCCTCTACATTTTAAATGTTAAGCAAGAACATAAGAATTGCCACACTGGGACAGACCGAAGGTCCATCAAGCCCAGGATCCTGTTTCCAACAGTGACCAACCCAGGTCATAAGTCCCTGGCAGAAACCCAAAGAGAGGAGCAACATTCCAGAGCTGAGATTGTGATGTCATAATGCCTCATTCCACTATTGCCCACGAGCCAAACTCAGCAGTGATGTCACAAGGGCTTGATTGTCCTATAATTAGCTCACTTAAGAACAAAAGAATAGCTATACTGGGTCAGATCAATGGTCTAACAAGCCCAGTATCCTCTTTCTAACAGTGGCCAACCCAGGTCCCAAGTACTGAGCTAGATTCCAAGTAGTAAAACAGATTTTATGCTGTTTATTCTTGCAATAAGCAGTGGATTTCCCCATGCCATCTCAATAATGGCCTATGGCCTTCTCTTTTAGGAAATTGTCCAGACCTTTTTTAAACATTGCTTTTCCCTTTTACTTTAAAACTTCTCCCCTAGGGACAAAGGCATTTTTTTTCTGACTGATTGGGCAAAAGTTTTTTGTTTTGTTTTTTCTGGGACCCCACAGCTGGTTGGGATTTCCAGATAAGAAAAATTCTCATGTATAGTTGTGGATATTCTTAAAATCCATCTGGCTGTGAGATCTTGGAAACTGGTTTAGGAACCCTGAATTACAGTAGTGCCTTACCAGTTTGTAGCTGGGAGGAGCTCCTGGTCCTATTTTAGGATAGCCCTAAAGCATATTAAAACCATTTATCTGCATTTTGAGTAGTTCAGGGAAGTCAATACCATATATAACATACCGTGTAGTACAGAAAACAGCAGATGTATGACTTGAGAGAAGAAACCTTGGAACTGAATTAGAGGAAGAGGCTTGAGAGAGTTGACCATGCATAGTGTTATAATGTACTGACAACAGCACTGATAGGTTTGACTTTACTTGACAGTATCTCGCTTATCTTATGCTGGAAGGGATGTGGGGAAGTAAGCAATTTTATGTATGTATGGTAGAGCTGTCCAGTAATCAAATGGTGCTGAAGAGACACAGGATAAGCATAAAAGAGTAGACTAAAACCAGGCTTTAGCTAGACCCTCCAGAGGGTGGGGTATTTTTTTTTTTTCTAAATGGTGACAGCAGTAGTACTAAAAAAAAAAGGGACAGGAATAAGATAAATGGCTAATAATCACAGCTTCAATTCCACTTACCATAGGAGGAAAGGCAGCCCCTGTGCATTCTGCAATGGCTGCTATTGTTAGAGAATTACAGCTGCTAAAGTTAAATCATTTATATTTTGTAATGAGAGTAATACATTAAATAAAATAGACACAGGAGAACTCTGTGGCACCCCTGATGGTGGCAAATACTTTTCTGATAGGACTTCTTGCATCTTTACTCTAGAATATAAATGACAGAAACCCTTGAAACCAAGTCAATACCATTTTCAACTAATCCTATGTTTAAAATATTAAGAAGAATGTTATCTACTAGATCAAATGCATTTGAAAGATCCATTTGCACAATAAGAGTCTGTTTTCCCTTGCCCAAATATGGTTTTACTACTACTACTACTACTATTATTATTATTATTATTTCTATAGTGCTACCAGGCGCACGCAGTGCTGTACAAAGTCACAAAGAATAAAACAGTCCCTGCTCGAAAGAGCTTACAATCTAAACAGCCAAGACAGACAACAGGATATCATGGATAAGGGGAACGGTTAATCTGCTAGCTGGGTTGGAGGGCAGTGGGGAGTAGGGTTAAGGATTGAAGGCTATATCAAAAAGGTGGGTTTCCAATCTGCTTTTAAACAAGGGAAGGGGCTTGACGGATAAACTCAGGTAATTTATTCTAGGCATAGGAGGCAGCTAGGTGAAAGGAATGAAGTCTGGAATTAACAGTGGAGCTAAGAGCAGCTTATCTGAGAAACAGAAGTCTCTGGGAGGTGTATAATTATGGTAATGTTTCTGTACTATGCTCAAAACAGAATCCGTATTGAAACAAATGCAGTATATCAAAACGATTCAAATAATCCACCAACTGTTCAGTTACCAGACCTTCCATAACTTTTACAAAGTAAGGAATATATGCTACAGGTCTGTAGTTGGACTATGTTCTTGGATAATTCAGGCTTCTTCATTATAGGTGCAAGAATAATCTCTGCATAATCTTTTGGAAAATCCCCCAGTGAAAGTCCGTTCTCTATCCAATGTAATAAATAGATTTAAATTCCTGCGGAGCAGACTTCATAATAACATGGTAAATGATGACAGATAATGTGACACATGTGGTCCATCCAGTCTGCCCAAAAGTCTATTTTCTTTTGCTATTTCTGCCATAGAAGTCTGCCTGGCACTGTCATTAGGTTCCAGCTACTGGAGTTGCTATTCAAGCTCACTTCAGCCTTTCTAAACCATCCCAAAGTATTGAAGCTCCTGTTGAAGCCCTCCCAATCAGTCGTATGTGTTATGTACACTGATCATGTAAGTCTGCTCAGTTCCGGCCTTAGTTCTTCAATTTATATCCCTCACGTTCTGATTAGAGATCCTCTTTGTCCCATGCTTTTTAAAATTCCGTCACTATTTTTTGCTCTACCACCTCCCTCAGGAGGGCATTCCAGGCATCCACCACACTCTCATGAAAAAATTTCCTAACATTACTCCAAGTCTGCACCCCACAGCCTCAATTTATGCTCTCTGGAAAAGATTTGGTTCTGTATAAGGTTGGTGGCAGTGGATCAGACTTCCTTGTACTGTGAACACTGTCTTCAAATAATGAATTTAAGAAAGTCCAGTAAAACAGTGGAGAACCTAAAACCACTGTAAATTCCTTCTGCCAAACCTTCTTTAGGGCTAGCTTGAATAACTGAGTCCTCTTCATTATAGGATCTGTCTAACATAAGGCTTCCTAAACCTGTCCTGAGGATCCCACAACTAGTTGGATTTTTAGGATATTGATGGTGAATATGCATGACATGTTTGCAAACACTGTAAATATGTGCAGATATTGTGCATAATTAAATTTAACTCTTAAACACTAAGAGGACTTGAAAAGGAAACAGGAATTTGAGACTTGCTCCTGGCACCGAGTGACAGTGGACTGTCAATTTTCCATTACTTTTGAAACAGAGTTGAAAACAAGGCAGTTGATCTAATTTCACTTCGTGGTCAGCTCAATTAACTACTGTTGTGCAGCACTTCTCATTCTCCTTTAGAACCTATTTTCTGGTATTTGAAAATTAAGGGATCACGTACAGTATGAAAAAGCAGAAATGTATGTCTTTCTACCATTGATACTCTAGTGGTGTGCAGTAGGTTTGTAATCAATGTAAACTGTTAAGTTCTGTTCCTGCTGCATTTCCTGACTGTACACCACTGAAACCTTTAGCTTGAGACCCCACAAAGAAGCTTCAAAAATCTGTTTAAATCTAAACCAGGGGTGTCCAACCTTTTGGCTTTCCTGGGCCACATTGGCCGAAAAAAATTTTTTGGGGCTGCGCAAATGCTGCAGCAAGACAGAGGAGGGAGTCGGCAAGACAGTAAACACTGGGTGGCAGCAGAGGAAAACATTGCCCTTGACTGGGGCTGCACATAATACTTCACGGGGCTGCAGGTTGGACACCCCGATCTAATCTATAATTTCTGATGCACAGATCAAGCCCTGACTAGGTCAGCCAACCCAAAGCATCATTATGCTAATGGAAGAGGAACCAAGACACTTAAAAACTTAAGTCATGAGATTTACAAATATTAATGGAAGACTCTTGAACGTACTCTCCCATTGGTCAATTGAAGAAAATACTCCATTATATTGGTTTTCAATTTTTCAAACATAAGCAAATCTTTCTTTTTTCTTTTTAGGTGTTACATTTGCAGCAAAAGGCTACTTTGATGCTCTTGTAAAAATGGGAGAATTGGCAAGTGAAAGCCAAGGCTCCAAAGAACTTGGTAAGTGAGAAAGTCAAATGGCACAGACTTGGAGTCAAACAAGCTTTTAAAGAAGTAGGTGACAGCAGTGTCGTGCCAAGAATTCTAGTCAATCACCTAAATTTGGTGTTCTAGTAAAGAAAATGTACTTTTTCCTTAATGTGTTAATGTTTAAGTCTTCCATTACCATCAAAACAAATTCTCCATAGCTTTATAACTGTATGATAAAGGTGTTATCCTAGGACAAGCAGGCAGCCTATTCTCAACATGTGGGTGATGTCATCCAGGGAGCCCGGATGCAGACTGCTTCGCAAGCAGATTTGAATGAAGAACTTTAGAAAGTTTGCGACTGCCGCACCGCACATGTGCGAGTGCCTTCCCGCCTGACGCAAGACGCATGTCTTCTCAGTTTTCTGCGGAGCCGAGAAGTCCTATTTCGATGCTCTGCTGTAGACTCACTTCTACTTCATGCCTTCTCTCACCATGCTTGTGTTTGATTTCTTTACAGGGTCACTGTTTCTTTGTGCGTTTTCTTTTCTTTTTTTTTTAACTTAATTTGATTTTTCTTTTGTGTCATGGCAGGGCCTGCAGTCTTCGATCTCGCTGAGGCTATTTTTCCATTTATGTCCCAGCCGGTCACAGGCTTCAAGAAGTGTAGCCGTTGCCAGCACGCGATCTCCCTCACTGACCCACATAGGTGTTGTGTTCAGTGTTTGGAACCTGACCATCGTCCAGAGTCGTGTGCCCATTGTGCTGCCCTTCAACCTCGAGCCATTAAACGTCATTGAGTTCAGGTGGAGAAACTCTTTGGTGGTATGGATCCACTTTCCCCGGTCTTGACCTCGAATCCAGTCAAACTTCTCGCAGGGGTTCCGCCTTCTGCCTCGACCTTGGCCTCAACCAAACCCTCCTCGTTTGGCGGGTTCTCATCCTCTGGCAAATCTGCTAAGTCTTCTCCTGACGAGATGCTTGCCTTGCTGCCTCCCTCAGGTCAGATACCAGCAGTGGTTATTGAGCTGCCCAAGAAGCATGTCTCAAAGTTGGAGTCGTTCTTCCTCGGAGACTATAGCCACAACAAATATACCAGATCCTCAAGTCTCAGTGACATATTTGGAAGCTATGATCAGACCATTTTGGATTGCCAGTTTAGTAATATGCTTGCCAAACATACTCCTACCTTGACTCTGCTTCCTGCAGACTAGTCTGAGTACCACAAGGAGTTGAGTCCTTGGCAGTGCCTCGAGCTGAATCTACTCACTCTATAAAGGAGTTGAGTCCTTGGGAGTGCCTCGAGGATTCTACACACTCTATGCAAGGAGTCGAGTCTTTGCGAGTGTCTTGTCTGGAGCATAAGCACGCTACTCAAGGAGCTGAGTCCTTGTCAGTTCCTCGAGATACTTCGACACAAAGAGTTCAGTCCCTTTTGGTATCTCGATCTCCAGCCCTCCTTCCTCGCATAAGGTATTGCCCTTTCCAAGGCATAGGGCGAAGACTCCTCGACGTTCCTCTCAGCAAGACCTGCCTGGTTCGAGGCACAGTTCTCCACATCAATCGAGGCATCCATTGAGGCACAGATCTTCTTCTCGAAACAGGCCTCGAGACTCGTCAAGGCCTCTAACTCCAAAGTCAAGGACACCACCTCCAGATTATTTTCCTGCAAGGGATTCTATCCATTCTCTCAGTGAGTCATCTATACCTGCATATTCAGACCTCAGGTATCGGTACTCCAGAGAAGCTTCACCTTCGTTCTCTACCTTGCGAGGCACTTGAAGTCACCTTCTTCCCCTCGAGATCAACCTTCCTTGGAGCAGATATCTTTTTCTTCTTTCCTACGTCAAATGAGTAATGACCTCAATATTTCTTTGGACTCTGATTCCAAATACTCTATGGAGTATTTAGAGGAAATGAGTATGTCTCGTCCTCCTGTGGAGTCTCTTAAATTGCCGATCAATAGACTTCTTTCTCAAACTTTCCAGCAGAATCTTGAAACACCTTATTCCATTCCTGCTGTGCTAGGAAAGCTGAAATCTTGTTACAGGATGGTCCACTGCAAGGGCTTCGAGAAATCTCAGTTATCCCATCAGTCCCTTCGTGTGAAGTCTTCTCTGAAAAGGACCAATCCTGCCAAAGTTTATGCCACTATCCCTCCTGGTAGAGAGAGCAGGACCATGGACAAATTTGGTCATCATTTGTATCAAAATTCTCTTATGGCAACTAGAGTTTTGAATTACAATTTTTCATTTCTTATTTCAAGCATTTGGTTGACACCCTGCCTGAATTTTTCAAATATATTCCTCAACACCATCTTCCAGAGTTTCATCATGTGATTACAACTCTGGTTCAACTCCGCGTGCATCTCCTTCAATCTTCCTATGATGCATTTGAACTTTTCTTGAGGGTCACTGCCTTCTCAGTGACAATGCACTGTGGACATGGACCCCAATTTTCAAGATCATCTGGCCAACATCCCTTGTCAGGGCAATGAATTGTTTGACTCCATCAAGGCAGCTACTAAATGATTGTCTGAACATGAGAAATCGTTTGCTTCCATCATTTGACCTAAGCCTAAGCCTCCTACCTCTAAAGGCTTCAGGCCTCTTCCATCTTACCAGAGGTGCTTTCCACAGAGCAGCTCCTTATACACGAGTGTCTCCTAAGAAACAACCACAAAAAAGGCAGCAAAAACCTTAGACTCCTGCTGCGCCTAAGACCTCTCAACCTTTTTGACCATCTAATACAGAGCATAACCTCCATCGTTCTGCCTCTGTCTTCTCCCCTTCCCAGTGGAGGGCGCCTCCATCATTTTTACCACTGCTGGGAGATGATTACATCAGACCTCTGGGTGCTGCCTATCCACATGGAAGGATACTCTCTTAGTTTCCTCCAGATTCCACCAGATCTTTTTCCAAGAGAATATCCTTCCAATTCATCGCAGACCACCCTTCAGGGAGCTCAAGCTCTGCTTCGTCTCTTTGCCATCGAGGAAGTTCCCTTGGAACAGCAGAGCAGGGGTTTTTACTCCCTTTACTTCCTAGTTCCGAAGAAGGCAGGCGATCTGCACCCTATCTTGGATCTCAGAGTGCGCAACAAATTTTTAGTCAAAGAAAAATTCCGAATGTTGTCTCTGGCATCCTTATATCCCCTTCTAGATCAGAACGATTGGTTATGTTCTCTAGATCTCAAAGAGGCTTACATTCCCATTCATCCAGCCTCTCGACAGTTCCTCAGATTTCAGGTGGGAAATCTGCATTTCCAATATAGAGTACTACCCTTCGGCCTGGTGTCATTGCCAAGAGTTTTCATCAAGTGCCTAATTGTAGTAGTAGCAGCAGCTCTGCGGAACCATGGTCTACAGATGTTCCCATACCTGGACGACTGGCTCATCAAAGATTCAACATCTCCAGGGGTTATTGTAGCCATCCAATGGACTATTTGTTTCCTCCAAAGTTTGGGGTTCAAAATCAACTTTCCCAAATCCCAGCTACAGCCCTCTCAATCTCTACAGTTCATCGGAGCTGTCTTGGATACTGTACAACTCAGAGCATTCCTTCCTCAGCAGCGTCAGAAATACTGTCATTCAACTTTGTCACAAAGTGTCATCCCTCACTTCACTTTCAGCGAGACACATGATGGTTCTCCTAGGTCACATGGCCTCTACAGTTCACATGATTCCTTTTGCCAGACTTCACCTCAGAATCCCTCAGTGGACCCTGGCATCTCAGTGAGCGCAGGCTTTCGACCCACTCTCTCAACACATCAGAGTGACTCCTTTGTTGAGACAGTCTCTTCATTGATTGATGTTCTCTTCCAATTTTTCCAAAGGTTTACTATTTCAAACGCCCCCCTCATCAGAAGGTCCTCATGACAGATTCTTCGACCTCCGCTTGGGGGGGCTCATCTCGATGGACTCTGTACTCAAGGCCATTGGTCCAGCACTGATCGTCAGTGCCACATCAATCTGTTGGAACTCAGAGTGATCTTCAATGCTCTCAAAGCTTTTCAGCATCTTCTTCATGACCAGGTAGTCCTCATTCGGACAGACAATCAAGTCGCCATGTACTATGGCAACAAGCAGGGAGGAACAGGATCTCTCCCTCTTTGCCAGTAAGCTCTGAAGGTTTGGAATTGGGCAATCCTTCACAACGCCTTCCTGAAAGCTGTCTACATTCAAGGAGAGAAAAACTTTCTGGCAGACAAATTGAATCGTCTTCTACAACCTCGTGAATGGACACTCAATTCCTCGCCTCTTCATCATATTTTTTCTCTCAGTGGGGGACTCTTCAGATAGATCCCTTCGCGTCTCCCCACAACAGCAAACTGCCTCAGTGCTGCTCCAGGATATACTCTTCCTCACCGACTGGAGGCAGATGCTTTTCTCCTGGAATGGACGAATCAGTTTCTCTATGCGTTCCCGCCATTCCCTCTCATTCTCAAGACACTTGTCAAACTTAAACAGGAACATGACACCATGATTCTGATCGCTCCTCGGTAGCCCAGGCAACCTTGGTTCTCCCTTCTACTTTAACTCAGCAGCTGGGAGCCACTACTTCTACCAGTGTTTCCCTCTCTGTTTACACAGAGTCAGAGGTCTAGGCTTCTAGGAAGCCTACTACTAGACAATGCTACAATCAGAAATGGATTAGATTTTCTTCTTGGTGCACCATTCATCACAAGGAGCCTCAATCTACCTCCTTTTCTTCAGTTTTGGATTACCTGTTCCATTTGTCTCAATCAGCCCTCAAATCTACATCCATTCGAGTCCATCTCAGTGCAATTGCTGCTTTTCATTGGCCTATCGAAGGGAAACCCCTTTCTGCTCATCCTGTGGTTTCCAGATCTATGAAAGGTCTTTCCAATGTCAAACCACTTCTCAAACCTCCTCCAGTGGTTTGGTATCTCAATGTTCTTGCTCAATTGATGAAGCCTCCTTTTGAACCAATGGCTTCGGCTCATCTCAAATATCTCACTTGGAAAGTGATTTTTCTCATTGCTCTCACGTCTGCTCGCAGGATCAGCGAGCTACAAGCTTTAGTTGCAGACCCACCTTTCACAGTATTCCATCATGACAAGGTGGTCCTCTGTACTCATCCTAAATTCTTACCTAAAGTGGTTTCAGAATTTCATCTCAATTAATCCATTGTACTTAGTGTTTTTTCCAAAGCCTCATTTTCATCCCGGAGAAACAGCTCTTCATACTCTGGACTGTAAACGTGCCACACAGATTTACACCTCAACTTTTTGTCTCCTTTGATCCAAACAAGTTGGGACATCTGATTTCCAAGCGCACCATCTCCAACTGGTTAGCTGCTTGCATCTCTTTCTGCTATGCTCAGGCTGTACTGCATCTACAGAGTCAAGTCACAGCCCATAAAATCAGAGCCATGGTGGCATCAGTAGCTTTCCTTAGATCTACTCTTATTGAGGAAATCTGTAAAACTGCCACTTGGTCCTCGGTTCATACTTTCACCTCTCATTATTATTGTCTGGATGCTTTTTCCAGATGGAATAGCCATTTTGGCCAGGCGGTGTTGCAAAATTTATTCTCCTGAATTGCCAAGACTCCCACCATCCCATTCTGGTTAGTTTGGAGGTCACCCACATGTTGAGAATAGGCTGCCTGCTTGTCCTGGGATAAAGTAGTTACTTTCTGTAACAGGTGTTATCCAGGGACAGCAGGCAGCTATTCTCGCAACCCACCCACCTCCCCTGGTTGGCTTCTCTGCTAGCTATCTGAACTGAGGAGACGCACAGCCTGCATTGGGTGGGAAGGCACTCGCGCATGTCTGCTTGTGAAGTGCATGTCGCGCAAGTCTGCTTGTGAAGCTGTCCACATCTGGGCTCTGGATGACGCCACCCACATGTTGAGAATAGCTGCCTGCTGTCCCTGGATAACACCTGTTATGGTAAGTAACTGTGCTTTCAGGCATGTCTCAGTACCATGTGCCATAGTACTGAAAATTCCCAATCCTACAGTGTGCACAAAACTCCAATTTACAATTAACTTAAAAATACCATAATCACCACTATATAGAACTCAGAGTCTTCTGATGACAAGTTCCTCAGAATGCCACACTTATACTCTTATCGGCGAAATCAAGATGGACTTAGTCGCTAAAATTTTGAGCATTACTGTACACATTATCCCCGACCCTGAGGACGGAAGAACGAAACGCGTTGGAGGGGAATGATACAGTTTTGTTCTAAGTCAAGCTAAGTAGCATTTATTATACTTTATGAAGTTTTGAACAAGTACTGGCACTTGCAATTTAGAATTAGATACGACACTGAAGAAGGATGTTCACACACGAAATTCAAGAAAAATTTTTTTAATAAGATCTATAATGTTCCAGTGAGGATGGTCACCACACTAAATTTATAATCAAGATAAGAGTATAAGTGTGGCATTCTGAGGAACTTGTCATCAGAAGACTGAGTTCTATATAGTGGTGATTAAGGTATTTTTAAGTTAATTGTAAATTGGAGTTCAGCACCATGTGGGCATAGCAACAGTTCCACTCCAAGTGAGTTATGGTCTGTCACCTATTTTCTAAATCACACGGTGCAGTAGCTCTAAAAATACAGGCTGACCCCATAAGTTTGGGATGACGTAAGGAGTGCACAGAAGATAAAACCAGCCATAAATTCCATGCAGAAGTAGATTGTGGGTAAGATGTGATAGTAGAGAATGAAATTTTAAGTACTGTTCTGCTTTTTTTAATTTGCTTGGAGCTGTGCAGTTCTAGTGTGTGTAAAATTTATAAATAACTTTATAGCTAGTCTAAATGTATGAGGAACAGTTTTTTAGTTTGAATGTGTTGTAGGATTGTGGTTTGAAAGGCATGATTCCAGATAGCGTGGCCATTGAGACTATAAAGTTTGAATTGAATGTCACAGGGGCAAAATTTGTCCCTTTACTCATGGGCTCTGGCTTCATCTGCACAAGCCTCGAATACTTATGATTTTATATTTAAATCTTTTTATTAAAGTATAGAAAGGGACGACTTCTGTACAACTGAATAATTGTGTAATTATAGATAATACTTTATCTTTTCATCAGCATGTTTCCAGTGTCTCTTTTTTTCAAATTGAGACACATTTGCTCTGTAAGATCTCTACTTTATCTGCTGTCATCTATGTTACTAAATCAGGATTCCATGAGAATTCTCTTGCATTCTATGATTATATCCTAATAGGACTGTAATTCTCTGTTAATCGGACTTCTTCAGTATCAACTCAGGCTTCAGCTCATCAAGAATACGGCTCTTTGCTTGCTTTATCCCCACTCTATATTTGATAAGAACATAAGAATTGCCGCTGCTGGGTCAGACCAGTGGTCCATTGTGCCCAGCAGTCCGCTACCGCGGCAGTTCTTAGTTCAAAGACCAGCGCCCTAACAGACTAGCCCTACCTGCCTACGTTCTGGTTTAGCAGGAATTTGCCTAATTTTGTCTTGAATCCCTGGAGAGTGTTTTCCCCTATATCAGCCTCCGGAAGAGCGTTCCAGTTTTCCACCACTCTGGGTGAAGAAGAACTTCCTTCCATTGGTACGGAATCTATCCCCTTTCAACTTTAGAGTGTCCTCTCGTTCTCTCTTCCTTGGAGAGGGTGAACAACCTGTCTTTATCTACTAAGGGCTCCTTTTACAAAGGCGCGCTAGCAGTTTAATGCGCGTAATAGCGCACGCTAAACTGCCGGACACGCTAGCCACTACCACCTCCTCTTGAGCAGGCGATAGTTTTTGACCAGTGCGGGGGTTAGCGCATGATGAAAAGATACATGCATTAACCCCACTAGCGCACTTTTTGTAAAAGGAGCCCTAAGTCTATTCCCTTTATTATTTTGAATGTCTCGATCATGGTCCCCTCTGTCTCCTCTTTTCAAGGGAGAAGAGGCCCAGTTTCTCTAATCTCTCACTGTACGGCAACTCCTCCAGCCCCTTAACCATTTTAGTTGCTCTTCTCTGGACCCTTTTGAGTAGTACTGTGTCCTTCATGTACGGCAACCAGTGCTGGACGCAGTATTCCAGGTGGGGTCGCACCATGGCCCGGTACAGCGGCATGATAACCTTTTCCAATCTGTTCGTGATCCCCTTCTTAATCATTCCAAGCATTCTGTTCGCCCTTTTCGCCACCGCCGTGCATTGCGCACACAGCTTCATTGACTTGTCGACCAGTACTCCCAAGTCTCTTACATTTCAAATTTGATGATCTGGCCTTCCTTTGTTTTTGTACAGTCATCTGATTCCTTATATGCCAACAAGGACTCTTCGTTCCTCCTTTCAGCATAGGTTAACTGTACCAGTTCAACAAATGTTCCTGGATGCTTACCGCGAGTCAAGTTTTTCAGTGATGGCCCCCGAGCCTTTGGAACTCATTACCACTTTGAGATCAGAAAAATCTTAGTCTTCAAGTCACAGCTGAAGGCTTATTTCAGAAAGGCTTTTGACTGTGAATCCCTACAGAAGGTTCCTATCCCAGAATAAACACAAAAACCTTTATCCCCTTAACCTCTTGTGTTTTATTAATTTCCCCTTTCCCTTATAAATATTGTAACTCAACCCTTCCCTGAATATCCTTTTGTCCCAGTTTGTTTACAGTATCGGTCTTTCACCTGTCTGTTTTTTTTTTGTTTTGTACCCATTGTTTTTAACTTTAACTGCCTTGATTTGACTAAAATTAAGAAATGTGGTATATCAAATTAACTGTTACTCTATAAATCACAAATAGAGCCTTTCAGTTTGATCTGGTTTTGGTATAACCTAAAGATTTGGTTGTCTTTGTTTACATCTTCTGGAAAGATAATTGGAATGTCTTTCAGATGTGGATGTTTAAGAGAACCAACACTGTGTGTAGTGGATGAACAGGAAAAGTGTTGAGCAATTTCCTTCTAAATTGCGTGGCCACGCACTTCTATTGAAGACCCCATGTAGCAATTTAGGATGACCACGCACTAGGAGCAGCACTTCTCCACTACCATCCTGGCTGCTGCTGCTACAGCAGCGGCAAAGCAGCTTGCTTTACTCTTCCGCAAGGCCGCACTCACAGCCTGTCTGATCAGTGGCTGGCGCTGCCCTGGAACTGGAAGAGGATGTTGGAGAGGTGTGACCAGCAGCCGTGCAGGCTGAGGCTGCAAGTGCAGACCCAGGAAAATGAGATGAACTGTTTTTGCCACTGCTGCTGCTGTGTTGGAGTGGCCAAATTATTTCGGAGGGGAAGGCACAAGAAGCAGCAGCTGGAATAAAGAAGAGACAGGAGGCAGATGTGGTGAAAAGGGGAGGAGGTGAGAAGACACTGGATGGAAAGGAAAGGGGCAGATGCTTTATAGAAGAGGGGAGGCAGGGCAGATGAAGAACGGTGGTGTAGGAAAACAAATGGTGGGAGATGAAAGAAGGGAGATACTGGATTGAAAGGAGAGAGGGGGCACAGCATATGCCATATTAAAGCAGGGGGGACAACAGTTTGCTGACACTTGATGGTAGACGGACAAGAAGAAAGGATGGAGGGGGAGGGGGGCAGATTCTGGATAAAACAGAAGAGAGATGGTAGATATTGGAGGGTGGGGGAGAAATGGAAGGGGGAAGCAAAAGTGGGATGCTAGAAACCAGAGACTGGTGCCAAAACATTTTGAAAAAAGTAACTAGCCAGACAACAAAGGTAGAAAAAAGAGTTTTATTTTGATTTAATGAGACAGGTCAGCATGGGTTCAGCCAAGGGAGGTCTTGCCTCACTAATTTGCTTGAAGGTGTGAAACATATAGATAAAGGTGAGCTGGTTGATGTTAGTGTATCTAGATTTCCAGAAAGCTTTTGACAAGTTCCTCAAGAGAGGCTTCTGAGAAAATGAATGTGTCATGGTATACATAGATACATAGAGTATGACGGCAGAAAAGGGCCGATGGCCCAACAAGTCTGCTCACTCAAAGAACCCTCCCCTAAGCATTTCCCCGGAGTGAACCCACATGTTTATCCCATTGTCTCTTGAAGTCGAGCACGTTGCTGGCTTCGACTACCTGACGTGGAAGACCATTCCAATGATCAACCACCCTTTCGGTGAAGAAGTACTTCCTGATGTCGCCATGAAGTCTTACACCCTTGAGTTTGAGCGGTTGCCCTCTTGTTGCCGTGGGACCTGTAAGGAAAAAGATATCTTCTTCCACCTTAGCACGGCCTGTAAGATATTTGAATGTCTATCATGTCTCCCCTCTCTCTGCGTTCCTCGAGAGAATATAACTGCAGCCTGCATAGATGTTCTTTATATGGGAGATCCTTGAGTCCTGAGACCATCTTAGTAGCCATTCGCTTAACTGATTCCATTCTCTTCACATCCTTTTGATAATGTGGCCTCCAATACTGAACACAGTACTCCAGATGAGGTCTCACCATGGACTTGTCCAATGGCATTATAACTTCAGGCTTTCGGCTGACAAAACTTTGGATGCAACCCAGCATTTGTCTAGCCTTGGTTGAAGTTTTCTCCACTTGATTGGTAGGTCTTCATATCTTTACTAATGATTACACCCAGGTCCCGTTCTGCGACAGTTCTTGTTAAGGTTTCACCATTCAGGGTGTATGTTTTGCAGGGGTTACCGTTACTAAGGTGCATAACCTTACACTTTTTGGCGTTAAAACTCAGTTGCCAAGTATTTGACCATTTTTCCAGTAAAAGTAGGTCCTGCCTCATAGTGTCGGGCACAGTTGCGCTGTCCACTACGTTGCATAGCTTAGCGTCATTGGCAAATAATGTAATCTTACCTCGAAGTTCTTGGGGCAGGTCTTGTACAAAGATATTAAATAGTATCGGACCCAAGACCGAGCCTTGCGGCACTCCACTGGTCACTTCCGACGTTTCTGAGGGAGTACCATTTACCACCACCCTCTGAAGTCTACCACTGAGCCAGTCTTTAACCATGCAGTCAATGTTTCTCCTAGTCCCATTGTATTCATTTTGTTCAATAACCTACGGTGTGGGACACTATCAAAGACTTTACTGAAGTCTAAATACACTATATCCAGGGATTCTCCCCTATCTAGTTGTTTCGTTACCCAGTCAAAGAAGCTTATCAGATTGGATTGACAAAATCTTCCCTTCGTAAAGCCATGCTGGTGGGGATCCCTCAGCCTCTCGTCATCCAGAATCATATTCAATTTTTTTTTGATAAACGTCTCCATAAGTTTACATACTATTGATGTGAGACTCGCGGGTCTGTAATTTTCAGCCTCTGACCTGCATCCCTTTTTGTGGAGCGGAATGAAGTTAGCAATTTTCCAGTCCTAAGGGACTTTTCCCTTGTTTAGGGACAGATTTAGGGATAGGAGGCAATGTTCAACTGTGGATTAAGAATTGATTATTGGACACAAAAAAAAGGGTAAGTAGGGTTAAATGGCCATTTTTCACAATGGAGGAGGATAAATAGTGGTGTGCCACAGGGATCTGTACTGGAACCAGTGCTATTTAACTTATTTATAAATGATCTGGAGATTAAATTTGCAGATGACACTAAACTGTTCAAAGTTGTTTGTTTATTCAAGGTTCAAGGTTTATTAATATTTGATGTATCGCTGAATCTGTTTACAAAGCGATGTACACAAGTAAAAAAAGAGATAAAATTATAGAGATACAAATTAAAATTCATTAACATCCAATTTAAGACAAGACAGACTTGAAATGGGGAGGAAAGAAGGGCAGTTTTCTATACCATTCTCCCAGGGTATCTCAGAATGGTTTTACATTAATTTATTCAGGTACTCAAGCATTTTTCCCTGTTCCAGTAGGCTCACTGACTGTCTAATGAACCTGGGGCAATTGGGGGGGGGGATTAAGTGACTTGCCCAGGGACACAAGAAGCAGCGTGGGTTTGAATCTACAACCTCAGGGTGCTGAGCCTGTAGCTTTAACCATTGTGCATGTGGACTGTAGAAAAACTGCAGGAAGACCTTAGGAAATTGGAAGATTGGGTGGAGAAATGAAAAGTGGTGCACATTGGGAAGAATAATCCAAATCATAGTTACCAGATGCTAGGGTTCACCTTGGGGGGGGTCAACGCTGAAGAAAAAGATCTGGGTGTCATTGTGGACAATATGCTGAAACCTTCTGCCCAATGTGCAGCAGTGGCCAAGAAAGCAAAGAAGATGCTAGGAATTATTAGAAAAGTGATGGTAAACAATATTAAGAATGTTATAATGCCTCTGTCACTCAATGGTGCAACCTCACCTTGCATTCATTTCTGGTCTTCTTAGCTCAAAGATATAGTGGCATTAGAAAAGGTTCAAAGAAGAGTGCCAAGATGATAAAGAGGATGGAACTCCTCTCGTATGAGGAAAGACTAAAGAGATCAGGGCTCTTTAGCCTGGAAAAGAGATGGCTGAGGGGAAATATGATTGAAATCTACAAAATCCCGAGTGGCGTAGAACAGGTACAAGTGGAACGATTTTATTGCATCAAGATTTACAAAGACTAGGAGACACTCAATGAAGTTAAGAATAATACTTTTAAAATCAATAGGAAATATTTTTTCACTTATGGAATAATTATTAAGCTCTGGAATGTGTTGCCAGAGGATGTGGTAAGAGCGGTTAGTGTAGCTAGTTTTAAAAAAGGTTTGGATGTGTTCCTAGAGGAATAGTCCTTAGTCTTCTGTTGAGACAGCCATGGGGGAAGCTACTGCTTGCCCTGGATTGGTGGCATGGAACGCTGTAGTGTGGTAGCTGTGTTAATAAAGGGAAAGGGATTGGCACTTGTATACTGCCTTTTTGTAGCTTTACAACCACACTCAAAAGTGGTTTGCATACAGGTACTTCAAGTATTTTCCCCTATCTGTCCCGGTGGGCTCACAATCTACTTAATGTACCTGGGGTAATGAAGTGACTTGCCCAGAGTCACAACCTCAGGCTCTAACCACTACGCCACACACTCCTTAATAAGTAAAAAATAGAAAATGAAAATAGGTTGGTTTTTTATTGGACTAATTTTAATAACCTTTTTGTCTAACTTTTAGAGACAAAAAACATCCTCACGTTGGACAGAATACCATAACGGCAGTATACTGTCCTGACCTGAGGAAGAAGGGTTTGTTTGGCCTCTGAAAGCTAATTGAAAAATACATTTAGTCCAATGGTATAACTTTCAATTTTTTGTTTTATTTGCATTTAATTTGCAATATAGTGTTTGTAATATGTCAGTCTTCTACTATCATATTTTGCATATATGTTACTTTCTCTTTCTCTGGTATTACACTGTATGAAGAGTGTAGCTGCTTGGTGGTTCAGTTAATTTTTATGTCTATTTTTATATTGTGGTTACTTATTCTGTATTGGGTGAAGATCTGTGTTCTGCATGTTTGAAAGAGACATGGTTTTTTGTTAACACTGTTTTTCTGTTGTAATCTGGTTTTGTTTAGTTTTCCAATAGGTTTTTGATGATCTAGTGGTCACTGCAGTATTTTTTGCACTGTCTTTTCCTAGGTAGGTGCTTGTGATTTGTGGAAGGTACTGCTATTAAAGTATGTTGTAATTGCTCTATAGGTCCTGAACAACATTTGTAGTGTTTTGTATTAAGTTCACACTTTACCTGGTATTAGATTTTGGATTTGGATTTAAATCATAATCTTTCTCAGTAATGCTAAGGCAAGTTACATTCAAGTACAGTAGGTGTTTTTCTTGTCCCTGGAGGGCTTATAACTTAGTTTTGTATCTGAAGCAATGGAGGGTTAAGTGACTTGTCCAAGATCTCGAGCAACATCAGTGGGATTTGAGCTTGTCCTTCCTAGTTTTCAGCTGACTGCTGTAACCATGTTTGGTAATCAGCAAACTAAAGGCTAGTGTAGCTGAAGCCTGGAGGCACTTTGACAACCTACCAAAAACATTGCTAGGTAAACTTTTTTTTATCCCAGGACAAGCAGGCAGCATATTCTTAACACATGGGTGACGTCACCGACGGAGCCCTCGGTACGGACCTTTTTAACTAGAAGTTTCTAGTTGGCCGCACCGCGCGTGCGCCTTCCCGCCCGACGTAGGAGTGCGTGGTCCCCAGTTTCTTCGTTTCCGCGGAGCGAAGAAGACGCGTGTGTTTTTTCAACGGCCGTTGAAACCACTTTTTGCCTTCCCGCTCGCGCTTTTTTCCATTTTTTATCTTCCTTTGCCTTCGGGTTTCCTTTTTCTTTGCTTTGTAAAAAAAAAAAAAAATTTTGCTTTTTTTCCCCTTTTTTCGTTTTGCCCCGGCGGGGCCTGTTGCCATTATACAGGCCTCGGGGTTCGATTTTGCGGAGGCCGTTTTCCCCTTCATGCCCCCGCAGGTCGGTTTTAAAAAGTGCCAGCGGTGTGCACGCCCGATCTCCCTCACTGACCCACACAATTGGTGTTTGCAGTGTTTGGGTCCGGAGCATCGGGCGGACTCCTGCACCCGCTGTGCCACTCTTCAAAAGAGAACCCTTAAAAACCGAAGAATTCAACAAACTCTCCTCTTCGGCACCGGGTCGGCGATGGACTCCTCGACATCGACAACGGTACCACAGAAATCGGCACCGTCTACCTCGACACCGCCCGACCCCACATCGGCGTCTCTGGCGCCAGGTAAGCCGGCTAAGAAGCCTTCCTCTTCCCTCGAGCGCCCTCCTACTACGGTGGCGACGCCGACCTTGCCGGCATCGCACCGGTCCCGCAAGCGCTCCGCCCCGATCTCGGTGAGTGCCTCGTCATCGGCCTCCTCATCGCCAGGGCGTGGAGCGGCATCTAAGGAACCGAAGAAAAAGAAAGCGGTTCCGATGCCACCCCTAGATGACCGTATCTCGGCCATCTTAAAGGCTCAACTCCAGGAACAATTGCAGCAGCAGCTCAAACACCTGTTTCCCACTATCCTGGCACCGCTCCTTCCGGTACCAGACCGGCCCGAGCCCCGTACCGAGCCCCCGGTATCCACCCCTTCGGTACCCATCAATACTTCCATGCCGATTCTTTCGGCTGAGCAGCTTCATGCCCATCCAGTGGTGCACTCCCATACCACATCGGATCCTCCTCGGCACCAAGCAGTGCGTCATTCTTCCCGGGACCGGGATCGACGCCGGTCTTCCTCTCCTGGTACCGTTTCGGTGCGTTCTGGAAAATCTTTATCCAAGACCCGCCATACCTCACCTTCCACCCCGGTGTCTCGACATGCACCAGAGGTCCGGGACCCTGACTTATGGGAGGAAACCCCTCTCGGTACCGAGGAGGATCCCTCCTCATCTGAGGAGGACCCGTCGGCACCCGATGCCACCTCCAAACCGGAGCAGTCCTCATTTTCTAAATTTCTGAGGGAAATGTCTGCAGCCCTGTCCCTTCCTTTAGAATCTGACTCAAAGAAGTCTCAAGCCTTCCTGGAGGCTTTAGATTTCGAACAGCCTCCTAAAGAGTTCCTCAAGCTCCCCGTGCATGATATCCTACGGGAGACCTTTTACAAAAACTTAGAGAATCCCCTTACGGTACCGGGGGCTCCACGTAAACTGGACAACCTCTATCGAGTCATCCCTATTCCAGGGTTCGACAAGTCTCAATTGCCCCATGAGTCCCTTCTTGTTGAATCCACCTTGAAAAAGACTCAGGGCTCCAGTGTCTATGCCTCTACCCCTCCTGGCAGAGAGGGTAAGACCATGGACAAGTTTGGCAAGAGGCTCTACCAGAATGCCATGCTGGCCAACAGGGCGAACAACTATTCCTTTCATTTTTCGTTCTATATGAAACATTTGGTCCAACAGCTGTCTGCCCTTCAAAAGTACCTGTCGGAGCGCAAGGTCCCGCTGTTCCAACAGCACATCTCTGGCCTTCTTCAGCTGCGCAAGTTTATGGTCCGCTCGATATACGACTCATTCGAGCTCACCTCCCGTGCCTCTGCCATGGCCGTTGCCATGCGCCGCTTGGCCTGGCTGAGAGTCTCCGACCTGGACATCAACCACCAGGACCGTCTAGCCAATGCCCCCTGTCTCGGGGATGAACTTTTTGGAGAGTCACTGGATTCCACCACCCAGAAACTCTCCGCCCATGAAACAAGGTGGGACACCCTGATCAAACCAAAAAGGAAGGCTCCGCCTGCCCGACCTTATCGACCTCAGTCATCTTATCAGCGCAGGTTCTCAGCCAGGCCACTCAATCCGCCTCCTCAACAACCTCGGCGGCCCCGTCAACAGCAGCACCATGCCCAGGCTCGTTCTCAGGCCACTCAACCCTCCAAGCCTCTTCAACCTGCTAAGCAATCCCAGCCCTTTTGACTCTTCTCTCCAGGGCATAGCCAGTCTTCCACCCTCGCTACCTCTTCCACAACCAATCGGAGGTCGTCTCACCATATTCTCCAGCCGTTGGGAGGTCATCACATCGGACCAGTGGGTCCTCAACATCATCCGCCACGGCTACTCTCTCAATTTCCAGACTCTTCCACCGGACAATCTTCCCGTAGAGTCTGCTTCACACTCATCTCAAACCCCCCTCCTCCTGAGGGAGGTTCAATCCCTCCTCCTTCTCAATGCCATCGAAGAAGTACCTCCAGATCAAAGGGGTCAGGGATTCTACTCCCGCTACTTCCTGGTACCCAAAAAGACGGGAGACCTCCGTCCCATTCTCGATCTCAGGGACCTCAACAAGTGTCTGGTCAAGGAGAAGTTCAGAATGCTCTCCCTTGCCACGCTCTACCCTCTTCTTTCTCAACACGACTGGCTATGTTCCCTGGACCTCAAAGAGGCCTACACTCACATCTCCATCAATCAGAATTCTCGCCGCTACCTGCGGTTCCAGGTGCTGCACCACCACTATCAGTACAAGGTGCTACCGTTCGGCCTCGCTTCCTCACCCAGGGTCTTCACCAAGTGCCTTATAGTAGTGGCGGCCTTTCTCAGGTCTCACAACCTCCAGGTGTTCCCCTATTTGGACGATTGGTTGGTGAAAGCACCTACGTCTCAACTTGTGCTACAGGCTACTCATCACACCATCTCTCTCCTCCACCTCCTGGGGTTCGAGATCAACTACCCCAAGTCGCATCTGCTTCCCACCCAGCGACTTCAGTTCATTGGAGCAGTTCTGGACACCACACTAATGAGGGCTTTTCTCCCCTCCGATCGTCAGCAAACCCTGCTCCACCTCTGTCGTCAGGTGCTTCTGCATCCCTCCATTCCTGCCCGTCAGATGATGGTCCTCCTGGGTCACATGGCCTCGACGGTGCATGTCCTCCCTCTGGCACGTCTCCACCTTCGCACACCTCAGTGGACCCTCGCCAACCAATGGTCACAGACTACGGATCTTCTTTCTCATCCCATCTCTGTGACATCATCTCTTCAGCAATCTCTCCAATGGTGGTTGAACTCCTCAAATCTTTCCAGGGGTCTTCTTTTTCATCTACCCCCTCACTCTATGATCATCACCACGGATGCATCCCCCTATGCGTGGGGAGCTCACCTGGGAGATCTACGCACCCAGGGACTTTGGACCCCACAGGAGCGTCGTCATCACATAAATTTCCTGGAACTCAGAGCCATGTTCTACGCCCTCAAGGCTTTCCAACATCTCCTCTGTCCTCAAGTCCTCCTCCTGTGCACAGACAATCAAGTCGCCATGTACTACATAAACAAACAAGGCGGCACCGGATCTCGCCCCCTTTGTTTGGAGGCTCTGCGCATCTGGACCTGGGCCACGGACCGCAATCTCTTTCTCAGGGCGGTATATATCCAGGGAGAACAGAACTCCCTGGCCGACAATCTCAGCCGCATCCTTCAACCTCACGAGTGGACGTTGGACCCTCCGACTCTGCTCTCCATCTTTGCTCGATGGGGCACGCCGCAGGTGGACCTCTTTGCAGCACCTCACAATCATCAACTGCCCCTCTTCTGTTCCAGACTCTTCTCTCCTCACCGTCTGTCCCCGGATGCATTCCTGCTCGATTGGAGGGACCGGTTCCTGTATGCCTTCCCTCCACTTCCTCTGATGTTGCGGACCTTGTCCAAGCTCCGCAGGGACAACGCCACCATGATTCTCATCGCCCCTCGGTGGCCTCGACAACACTGGTTCTCCCTCCTGCTCCAACTCAGCTCCAGGGAGCCCATTCCTCTTCCTGTGTTTCCTACTCTACTTACACAGCAGCATCAGTCTCTACTGCATCCCAATCTGTCTTCGCTCCACCTGACAGCTTGGTTTCTCTCGGGCTGACCTCTCCAGAGAATCTATCTCAGCCGGTCCGCCTCGTCTTGGACGCCTCCAGGAAACCGGCCACCCTCCAATGTTACCATCAGAAATGGACCAGATTCTCCTCGTGGTGTCTCCGGCATCATCAGGAACCCACCTCCTTAGCGGTGGAAACTGTATTGGAATATTTGCTCTCGCTGTCCAACGCTGGCCTCAAAACTACCTCCATCAGAGTCCACCTCAGTGCCATCACTGCGTTTCATGAGCCTATCCTCGGAAAACCCCTCACGGCTCATCCTCTGGTTTCCAGATTTATGAGAGGGCTCTTCAATATCAAGCCGCCTCTCAAGCCTCCTCCTGTCGTCTGGGACCTGAATGTAGTTCTCTCAGCACTCATGAAACCTCCGTTTGAGCCTCTTGCCACAACTTCGCTCAGGCTTCTTACCTGGAAGGTACTTTTCCTAATTGCCATCATCTCTGCCAGGAGAGTTAGCGAACTGCATGCACTGGTTGCTGACCCACCGTTCACTGTTTTTCACCATGACAAGGTTGTTCTGCGTACCCACCCTAAATTCCTTCCCAAGGTGGTCTCGGCTTTTCACCTCAACCAGTCCATTGTGCTGCCCGTCTTCTTCCCTAAGCCTCACTCGCACCCTGGGGAACAGGCGCTGCACACGCTGGACTGTAAGCGTGCCCTTGCTTACTACCTTGATCGTACCAGAGCTCACCGTACATCCCCTCAGCTATTTTTGTCTTTCGATCCCAACCGTTTGGGTCGTCCTGTCTCCAAACGGACACTTTCAAATTGGCTTGCTGCCTGTATTGCATTCTGCTATGCTCGGGCCGGTCTCTCACTGGAAGGTGCTGTCACGGCCCACAGAGTCCGAGCTATGGCTGCTTCTGTAGCTTTCCTCCGTTCCACGCCCATCGAGGAAATCTGCAAGGCTGCCACTTGGTCCTCAGTTCACACGTTCACTACTCACTACTGTCTGGATGCCTTTTCCAGACGGGATGGTCACTTCGGCCAATCGGTGTTACAGAATTTATTTTCATGATGGCCAACCATCCCCCCTCCCTCTTTGTTAGCTTGGAGGTCACCCATGTGTTAAGAATATGCTGCCTGCTTGTCCTGGGATAAAGCACAGTTACTTACCGTAACAGGTGTTATCCAGGGACAGCAGGCAGATATTCTTACGTCCCACCCACCTCCCCGGGTTGGCTTCTTAGCTGGCTTATCCTAACTGGGGACCACGCACTCCTACGTCGGGCGGGAAGGCACTCGCGCACGCGCGGTGCGGCCAACTAGAAACTTCTAGTTAAAAAGGTCCGTACCGAGGGCTCCGTCGGTGACGTCACCCATGTGTTAAGAATATCTGCCTGCTGTCCCTGGATAACACCTGTTACGGTAAGTAACTGTGCTTTATGGTTATACTGCAGGGTGACATATTGCAAAACTAGGGGAAATCAGAATGGAGGAGGTTAAAAACTTTCACATCACTGTATTCCTGTTTAAGTTACTTATTAATATTTTAATATGTACAGTACGAGTACATATAGTTTATGTACAGCTTTATATTTTCTTTCCGGCTCAGTAGAAATAATTTAACTTTTCAAATTTTTTAAAATATAATTTGGCATAATTTTCAAAAAATGTCTTTGCACCCCCACCACATGCCAGCCCAGCCCAAATCAACTGCTGCTCAGGGCACAGCATGACTTGCACATCTGCGTTGGAAATGCTCCTTGATGCCAGCAACAATGGATAAGTCTATTGCAGTAACAGTAAGATGCTTGAGCAACTGGGCAGATGATGGTAGGAGTCTAGTAGCAGACAAGACTCTTGTTGCCACAAGACACATGTCATATTTAAGTGCTTCATTTAAATCCAAAAGCAGCTTCTGCAGTTTTTATCACTGAATTCAGATGCCAGTTATCTAAGATGTGTTAAATGTACAAATTGATAATAGCATTTTATAGATGCTGTTCTGTCTAATTGGAACAGCCTGTTTAAGGCTAATCTCAAGCTTTTAGAGAATGACAAAGTTTTGTTCCTGTGAGCTCTGTCTCTTCTATCCTCATGGTCAACCAAATGGCCCCATCCCCATGCCATTCTCTAGTTTGAGTCTGCAAATTTGGGTGGTACTTGGCCTATGCTTATAACATTGTGCACTTTGCTTAATGTTTGTCTTGGGACGAGAGCACCGTAAGTTGAATGTCGGTATCACTCTGCATTGGTGACTTTCTTTTTTTTTTTCTGCTGCTGCTGATACGACTTCACCAGCTTGCTTTGAATAATATGCCCAAAGAAAAGAATGGTTTGTTAAAGTGTGCAGGTCTGTGTAGTTCTAGATGCTGCTTTCTGTTCATTTTTCTTACCGTTAAGACATGCTCTGTACAGTAATACCCATAATTCTGGCTATCCTTCAATACAGGGAGATTGACTTTTTGCATTGCATAAAAGCCTGTGAACAACTAGGAGGAAGGGCTGGAACTTGATCTTGTGTGATTAGGAAGTTGTTTGTGTTCTCAGTTCAGAGTGACTTGTACCTGATTGCATGCTGAAGTCACTGTTCAACAAAGGGAACTAGAAGCCTTGATTATAAGCAAATGAAGGTGCTGTTAATGTTTAGTGGTGGTTAAACTTCCTAGTATAACCTAGAAATAATTGATAATTCACATGTGCTTCTAAATGAATTGGTTGACATGTTGCCTCCAGTGCAAGAGTTGATGTGAGAATGCAGTTAAACCAAGAGGGTTTGGAAGGAAAGAGGAGGTTCTGCTGTTGGGAGATTTCAACCTGCCGGATGCGGACTGGAATGTTCCGTTTGCGGAATCGGAAAGAAGTAGGGAGATTGTGGATGCCTTTCAAGAGGTTCTGCTCAGACAAATGGTGACGGAACCCACAAGGGAAAAAGCGATATTGGATCTGGTCCTCACAAATGGAGAGAGTATCTCTAATGTTCGAGTGGGTGCTCACCTGGGTAGTAGCGATCATCAAACAGTTTGGTTTGATATAACGGCTAAAGTAGAGAGCGGCCGCACGATACTTAAAGTCCTAGATTTCAAACGTACGGACTTTAATGCAATGGGAAAGTACCTGGAGAAAGAGCTGTTAGGATGGGAGGACATAAGAGAAGTGGAAAAACAGTGGTCTAAGCTGAAAGGAGCGATAAAAATGGCTACGGACCTTTATGTGAAGAAAATCAATAAAAACAAGAGAAAAAGGAAGCCGATATGGTTCTCCAACCTAGTGGCTGAGAAAATAAAAGCGAAAGAGTTGGCGTTCATGAAATATAAAAAAACCCAAGAAGAGGAGAGCAGAAAGGGACTACAGGGTGAAACTGAAAGAAGCCAAGAGAGAGATACGTTTGGCGAAGGCACAGGCGGAAGAACAAATGGCTAAAAATGTAAAAAAGGGAGATAAAATTTTTTTCAGATATATTAGTGAAAGGAGGAAGATAAAAAATGGAATTGCTAGGCTAAAAGATGCTGGGAACAAATATGTGGAGAGTGATGAGGAGAAAGCAAATGTGCTAAACAAATACTTCTGTTCTGTGTTCACAGAAGAAAATCCTGGAGAAGGACCGAGATTGTCTGGCAAAGTTACACGAGAAAATGGAGTAGATTCTGCGCCGTACACGGAGGAGGATGTTTATGAGCAACTTGAAAAACTGAAGGTGGACAAAGCGATGAGACCAGACGGGATCCATCCCAGGATACTAAGGGAGCTCAGAGAGGTTCTGGCGAGTCCTATTAAAGACTTGTTCAACAAATCTCTGGAGACGGGAGTGATTCCTGGGGATTGGAGGAGAGCGGATGTGGTCCCTATTCATAAAAGTGGTCACAGGGATGAAGCAGGAAACTACAGGCCGGTGAGCCTCACTTCAGTTGTTGGAAAAATAATGGAAGTGTTGCTGAAAGAAAGGATAGTGTACTTCTTGAATCTAATGGGTTACAGGATCCGAGGCAACATGGCTTTACAAAAGGTAAATCATGCCAAACGAATCTGATTGAATTTTTTGATTCGGTGACCAAAGAGCTGGATCGAGGACATATGCTAGATGTAATTTACTTGGATTTCAGCAAAGCCTTTGATACAGTTCCTCGTAGGAGGCTGTTGAACAAACTTGAAGGGCTGAAGTTAGGACCCAAAGTGGTGAACTGGGTCAGAAACTGGCTGTCGGACAGACGCCAGAGGGTGGTGGTTAATGGAAGTCGCTCGAAGGAAGGAAAGGTGACTAGTGGAGTCCCTCAGGGTTCGGTGCTGGGGCCAATCCTGTTCAATATGTTTGTGAGTGACATTGCTGAAGGGTTAGAAGGAAAAGTGTGCCTCTTTGCAGATGATACCAAGATTTGTAACAGAGTAGACACCGAAGAGGGAGTGGAAAATATGAAAAAGGATCTGCAAAAGTTAGAGGAATGGTCTAATGCCTGGCAACTAAAATTCAATGCAAAGAAATGCAGAGTAATGCATTTGGGGATTAATAATAGGAAGGAACCATATATGCTGAGAGGAGAGAAGCTGATATGCACGGACGGGGAGAGGGACCTTGGGGTGATAGTGTCCGAAGATCTAAAGGCGAAAAAACAGTGTGACAAGGCAGTGGCTGCTGCCAGAAGGATGCTGGGCTGTATAAAGAGAGGCATAGTCAGTAGAAGGAAGAAGGTGTTGATGCCCCTGTACAGGTCATTGGTGAGGCCCCACTTGGAGTATTGTGTTCAGTTTTGGAGACCGTATATGGCGAAGACATAAGAAGACTTGAGGCGGTCCAGAGGAGGGCGACGAAAATGATAGGAGGCTTGCGCCAGAAGACGTATGAGGAGAGACTGGAAGCCCTGAATATGTATACCCTAGAGGAAAGGAGAGACAGGGGAGATATGATTCAGACGTTCAAATACTTAAAGGGTATTAACGTAGAACAAAATCTTTTCCAGAGAAAGGAAAATGGTAAAACCAGAGGACATAATTTGAAGTTGAGGGGTGGTAGATTCAGGGGCAATGTTAGGAAATTCTACTTTACAGAGAGGGTAGTGGATGCCTGGAATGCGCTCCGGAGAGAGGTGGTGGAGAGTAAAACTGTGACTGAGTTCAAAGAAGCGTGGGATGAACACAGAAGATTTAGAATCAGAAAATAATATTAAATATTGAACTAGGCCAGTTACTGGGCAGACTTGCACGGTCTGTGTATGGCCGTTTGGTGGAGGATGGGCAGGGGAGGGCTTCAATGGCTGGAAGGGTGTAGATGGGCTGGAGTAAGTCTTAACAGAGATTTCGGCAGTTGGAACCCAAGCACAGTACCGGGTAAAGCTTTGGATTCTTGCCCAGAAATAGCTAAGAAGAAAAATTAAAAAAAAAAAAAAAAAAAATTTAAATTGAATTAGGTTGGGCAGACTGGATGGACCATTCGGGTCTTTATCTGCCGTCATCTACTATGTTACTATGTTTTTTCCTCATAAACTAAATCAGCGGCTGACTAGATAAATTTCCTGAACCTTCTGACTTGAAGCCATGAGCTAAATATATTTGCTTAACCTGTAAACTGTCCAAGTGTGTCAAAGTAGGATAAAACTTGTATCATCTTGTACTAAAATTATGTATGTTTAACCTGTAACCCGTTCTGAGCTCTTTGGGGACAACGGGATAGATAGAAAAGGAATTAAATAAAAATAAATTATTGGTCTGGGGATGGTGGGCAGGGTTGTTCACTAGGGCGATGCCACGTGACTGCTGCCATGGCAGTGGGGACGCAGGGCACCCTCCCCAAGTCTACCTTTCAGGAGAAGCATCTGCTGGACTTTGTTTCTAAATATCTAATCAATCAGCAAATACTAATTAAGGGAGGGAAGAAAAGCACATCACATCTGACCCTGAAACTTATTTTTTTTAAATCAGGACACTAGACAGGATTTAGGTTTGTGCCAGGACACCACCTCTTGTGATTGGATACAATTGGCACAGGAAGATGGGTTTCTTTGGTCTAAGCGCTCTATACATGTATGGTTTTTCTGTAAACTGTTTCCACTTAATCTGTTTTCATTAAAACAAAATTAGGTTTTTGTACAACTCCAGTTGAGTTCATGAGCCGTCTAATCACTGGCAGATATTGATGTACCAAGAACTTGGAGTAGCTTCCACCTATACACTTTTTGGTTAAGATGTCCTTAATCCGGAAGGAGAATCATTAACATTGATGAGCCAATTCTTGGTTCTGGGTGAATCTGCATGCTGAGGAATTTTAGGATTTCTTGTTGCCTGCTAAACAGTCTCTTATAGTCTAATTGTATTGTATAATAGTATCATGGGTTGTGGCACGGAGTAGATTGTGTTAGAGAATATTATGTAATGTTTTAAAATATTTTATAATAAGGGTTTCTATTCTTAGGTTCCCATAAATTTATAAATCAGGGGTGTGTGTGTTTGTATTCCAGCTAATTAGGGGTTTAAGGGAACAAAAGTCTCGGTATTTTAATTTTGTGCCATAGCTGCTATTGCGGTGTACTTTTTCTGGTGGAATCGAATATGTACCACTTGTGGTTCTTCCTTATTTGGCAGGAACTGTGGCCGTTTTATCTTCTCTACCCCCCCCCCCCCCCATCACAGCAGAGAACTGCATGGTGAGAGCAGTACAGCCAAGGGGGGGCAAAGGGGACCCCCTAGACCCAGGGGTAAGCAATTCTGGTCCTCGAAAGCCGGAGCCAGGTCAGAATTTCAGGATATCCACAATAAATATGCATGAGATAGATTTGCATCTCAAGGAGGTAGTGCATACAAGCTCATCTCATACATATTCATTGTGGATATCCTGAAAACCTGACCTGGTTCCGGCTCTTGAGGACTGGAATTGCCTACCCCTGCCCTAGACCACCCAGTTCAGGTAACAAGGTTTGGGGAGCCACCTGGGGTCAGAAGGGCTGTTAGTCATTACTGAGTGCTTCAGGCAGGGCTTGTCCCCAAGCATATGAACTCTGCCTTCTATGTACACAGAGGCTCTGTCCTCAGCTCCACACTCCAGAGGCCCTGGCCTGGAGCTCAGCAAGTCCTTTTGACTTAGATTGGATCCTAGTCTCACATGCCCTTCGAGGAGGGAGACAGAAGAGGTGGTCTTCAAGGACTTGCCATGGGAAGGAGCCTCCTGCCAGATGAAGAGGGTTCCCTAGTTGTCCAATTCAGATGCTGCTGCTACTTCTTCTCACTTATATAGTGTTGAAAGGCATAAGCAGCGCTGTACATCTTGACATTTATAGACTCTCTGCTCAGAAGCGCTTACAATCAGCTCAACAATTTTGGTGAATGTAGCCCTCAACTCAAGCAGAGCCCTTTGAAGACCACATCCTGGAAGGCCTTCCAGTTCTATAGGGCTGTGTTCCAGATGGTTCTGGAGAGAAGCCAGAGGGTAAATTCTAGGGCACGGGTCTCTTGGGCAGGCTTTACCAGCTACTGCCTGAGGAGCTCAACCAAATTCTGTCTTCTGAAGGTGGATGCCCTAGTCAAGCAAGAATAGCCATATTGTGTCAGACCAATAGTCCATCTAGCCTGGGATTATGTTTCTAAAAGTGAGCAATTCAGGTCACAGGTACTGACAGAAACCCAAATAGAAGCAGCATTCCATGCTATTGATCTTAGAGCAAACAGTGGCTTCCCCCATGGCTGTCTCAGTAGCAAACTATGGTCTCTTCCTCCAGGAACTTGTCCGAACCTTTCTTAAACCCATGTATGCTAATTACTGTTACTACATCCTTCAGCAACAAGCTCCAGAGCTTAACTGTTGAGTGAAAGGTATTTCCATATAACTTCATTGTGTGTCCCCTAGTCTTTTTTTTTTTTTTTCTTTTTAATAAGTTTTATCCGTTCTATAGCATTTACCCAGGAGAACAGCCATTCCAGTTAAATGGGGCTTGGCCTTAAGGGATGCCTGTGACCAGGCAGAAGGAACAACTGAAGCATCCACAGTGGTGATGGGGAGACCCTTTAATACTGCTATTAATGCAGACTCCTTTTCTACTTTTCAATCCTTGGGCTTTGTTTCAAATGCATCTTTGTTGCCCTTTACCCCATTCTGATACTTTCATTCTGCTTGAATTTAGGATACTTTTAGAATCTCAGCTGACCGCCATAGAAGGTCTTTAAAAGGACTTGGTTGCCACTGAGAACCAGATAGCCCAGTGCACACTCTGTAAATAGTCCTTCTGAACCGTCCCATTCTGCCATGTGAATTTGCTGTACCAAATACAGTACTGTAGAACATTATACTGCTGGATAGCGTCTGTTCCTATTTCACGGTACCAGTGAGTGCAGTAGGGAACTATTTAGGGTCCTCCAGCCTTGTCTTTGTGGCATCAGGCTTGTAGCATTCTGAGCTCATTCAGTTTTTGCATTTATATAAAACACTTGTATTCATAGTTTTGAGGTTTTACACATCCAAAAATCACATGCTATGAAGTGCCCTGTAAAACTGCTAATGTATGGTGGTGGACTTCTGATCTTGTACTAAAATTATGTATGTTTAACCTGTAACCCGTTCTGAGCTCTTTGGGGACAACGGGATAGATAGAAAAGGAATTAAATAAAAATAAATTATTGGTCTGGGGATGGTGGGCAGGGTTGTTCACTAGGGCGATGCCACGTGACTGCTGCCATGGCAGTGGGGACGCAGGGCACCCTCCCCAAGTCTACCTTTCAGGAGAAGCATCTGCTGGACTTTGTTTCTAAATATCTAATCAATCAGCAAATACTAATTAAGGGAGGGAAGAAAAGCACATCACATCTGACCCTGAAACTTATTTTTTTTAAATCAGGACACTAGACAGGATTTAGGTTTGTGCCAGGACACCACCTCTTGTGATTGGATACAATTGGCACAGGAAGATGGGTTTCTTTGGTCTAAGCGCTCTATACATGTATGGTTTTTCTGTAAACTGTTTCCACTTAATCTGTTTTCATTAAAACAAAATTAGGTTTTTGTACAACTCCAGTTGAGTTCATGAGCCGTCTAATCACTGGCAGATATTGATGTACCAAGAACTTGGAGTAGCTTCCACCTATACACTTTTTGGTTAAGATGTCCTTAATCCGGAAGGAGAATCATTAACATTGATGAGCCAATTCTTGGTTCTGGGTGAATCTGCATGCTGAGGAATTTTAGGATTTCTTGTTGCCTGCTAAACAGTCTCTTATAGTCTAATTGTATTGTATAATAGTATCATGGGTTGTGGCACGGAGTAGATTGTGTTAGAGAATATTATGTAATGTTTTAAAATATTTTATAATAAGGGTTTCTATTCTTAGGTTCCCATAAATTTATAAATCAGGGGTGTGTGTGTTTGTATTCCAGCTAATTAGGGGTTTAAGGGAACAAAAGTCTCGGTATTTTAATTTTGTGCCATAGCTGCTATTGCGGTGTACTTCTTCTGGTGGAATCGAATATGTACCACTTGTGGTTCTTCCTTATTTGGCAGGAACTGTGGCCGTTTTATCTTCTCTACCCCCCCCCCCCCCCATCACAGCAGAGAACTGCATGGTGAGAGCAGTACAGCCAAGGGGGGGCAAAGGGGACCCCCTAGACCCAGGGGTAAGCAATTCTGGTCCTCGAAAGCCGGAGCCAGGTCAGAATTTCAGGATATCCACAATAAATATGCATGAGATAGATTTGCATCTCAAGGAGGTAGTGCATACAAGCTCATCTCATACATATTCATTGTGGATATCCTGAAAACCTGACCTGGTTCCGGCTCTTGAGGACTGGAATTGCCTACCCCTGCCCTAGACCACCCAGTTCAGGTAACAAGGTTTGGGGAGCCACCTGGGGTCAGAAGGGCTGTTAGTCATTACTGAGTGCTTCAGGCAGGGCTTGTCCCCAAGCATATGAACTCTGCCTTCTATGTACACAGAGGCTCTGTCCTCAGCTCCACACTCCAGAGGCCCTGGCCTGGAGCTCAGCAAGTCCTTTTGACTTAGATTGGATCCTAGTCTCACATGCCCTTCGAGGAGGGAGACAGAAGAGGTGGTCTTCAAGGACTTGCCATGGGAAGGAGCCTCCTGCCAGATGAAGAGGGTTCCCTAGTTGTCCAATTCAGATGCTGCTGCTACTTCTTCTCACTTATATAGTGTTGAAAGGCATAAGCAGCGCTGTACATCTTGACATTTATAGACTCTCTGCTCAGAAGAGCTTACAATCAGCTCAACAATTTTGGTGAATGTAGCCCTCAACTCAAGCAGAGCCCTTTGAAGACCACATCCTGGAAGGCCTTCCAGTTCTATAGGGCTGTGTTCCAGATGGTTCTGGAGAGAAGCCAGAGGGTAAATTCTAGGGCACGGGTCTCTTGGGCAGGCTTTACCAGCTACTGCCTGAGGAGCTCAACCAAATTCTGTCTTCTGAAGGTGGATGCCCTAGTCAAGCAAGAATAGCCATATTGTGTCAGACCAATAGTCCATCTAGCCTGGGATTATGTTTCTAAAAGTGAGCAATTCAGGTCACAGGTACTGACAGAAACCCAAATAGAAGCAGCATTCCATGCTATTGATCTTAGAGCAAACAGTGGCTTCCCCCATGGCTGTCTCAGTAGCAAACTATGGTCTCTTCCTCCAGGAACTTGTCCGAACCTTTCTTAAACCCATGTATGCTAATTACTGTTACTACATCCTTCAGCAACAAGCTCCAGAGCTTAACTGTTGAGTGAAAGGTATTTCCATATAACTTCATTGTGTGTCCCCTAGTCTTTTTTTTTTTTTTTTTTTTTTTAATAAGTTTTATCCGTTCTATAGCATTTACCCAGGAGAACAGCCATTCCAGTTAAATGGGGCTTGGCCTTAAGGGATGCCTGTGACCAGGCAGAAGGAACAACTGAAGCATCCACAGTGGTGATGGGGAGACCCTTTAATACTGCTATTAATGCAGACTCCTTTTCTACTTTTCAATCCTTGGGCTTTGTTTCAAATGCATCTTTGTTGCCCTTTACCCCATTCTGATACTTTCATTCTGCTTGAATTTAGGATACTTTTAGAATCTCAGCTGACCGCCATAGAAGGTCTTTAAAAGGACTTGGTTGCCACTGAGAACCAGATAGCCCAGTGCACACTCTGTAAATAGTCCTTCTGAACCGTCCCATTCTGCCATGTGAATTTGCTGTACCAAATACAGTACTGTAGAACATTATACTGCTGGATAGCGTCTGTTCCTATTTCACGGTACCAGTGAGTGCAGTAGGGAACTATTTAGGGTCCTCCAGCCTTGTCTTTGTGGCATCAGGCTTGTAGCATTCTGAGCTCATTCAGTTTTTGCATTTATATAAAACACTTGTATTCATAGTTTTGAGGTTTTACACATCCAAAAATCACATGCTATGAAGTGCCCTGTAAAACTGCTAATGTATGGTGGTGGACTTCTGATCGCTGCATTTTTAACTTTTTTTTTTTTTTTCCCTTGACTTTCCAGGAGATGTTCTCTTCCAGATGGCTGAAGTTCATCGGCAAATTCAGAATCAGTTAGAAGAGATGGTGAGTGTTGGGTTCCTTTATATGCCAGTCTTGGATGTCAGATAGCGAGGGATAATTAGACTAAGTCTCTAGAGGTCTAGTGGGGAATTGAGAGCTTCAGCTGTACACCAACTGTTCTGCTTAAGATTTGCTCTGAATTGGTGACCAAGCAAATAGATTTGTTTCAATCAGTATAAAATCAGTTTCTGTTGGCATAGTTCTTCAGTTCCTTGTTGTCTGCCACCTTCTGCCAATTGCTGTCTCGTATGCACTTCCATATGTCCTTTCTGGTCTTGGGCAGACGGTTGAATGCCTCCTTCAGAGGATTGTTATTCTAAAGTTTAAGTCTTATGTATGGCTTTTTGTTTGCTCATCTTCCTGCCTCTGCTATTTATAACGGTCTTGATTTCATTATGTTCATTTTATTAGATATTTAATACTTTATAATTAGGGTACAACAAAGTGCATTCATAAAATAAAACATTTCTTGGCATCAATTATGTACTATTATGATTATCTACCATGTACCGCTTGATGTCTGATACAAGCCTAATGCCTAGCAAATGTGGTTCAGTAACATGCATTTCTTTTCCAGTTAAAGAGCTTTCACAATGAACTACTTATTCAGATTGAGCAGAAAGTAGACTTGGATGCCAGGTATCTAAGTGTAAGTAATACAAACATTTCAGCTGCTTGATTCTTACTTGCAAACTCTTTCCAAGTATCAGATCATACAGCAAATTTCCTACACAGGTGTTGCAGTGTGACAGAACAGCTTGCCAGCCCCTTGTCTGGAATTCCTGGAAGCTCTGGATTCCAGTTAATTCTAAGTAGTTTTCATGGCTTTTTAGCTACCTTGGACTGTTTACAACATCATCATGCTATTATGTATTAAGTCAGTAGGGTACAACCCTATGGCTGACCCTAAAACAAATGCTGTCATCTTTTTTGTACATAGGCTGCATTGAAGAAATATCAAACAGAGCAGAGGAATAAGGGGGATGCACTTGAAAAGTGTCAAGCTGAACTTAAGAAGCTACGGAAAAAGAGCCAAGGAAGCAAGAACCCTCAGAAGTATTCAGATAAAGAGATGCAGGTGAGGCTGGAGAGCCTTAGGAGGCCAGTTGTGCTGCAGCAACTCCCAGTAAGGTTTGCTAAATCCTGACACTGGAAACACACTTGAATATATACCATGAATGAATAATGTTTCCCTAGCAACAGCAGCAGATGAATCCAGAGACCGATGGGATAGCTCACATCTACCAGCAGGCGGAGATAGAGAAACTGATTAACAGGTGGTCCTATTGGCTGGCACTCCTCCTGTTTATTCAGTATTCTCTATCTCCCAGCAGGAAAAGATCGCTATTCAACTAGCTCCTGAATTCTGGCTGTGGCTGGAACTTTATTTTCTCCTGTTGAGGTTTCTCTTCATGAGACAGGGGTGTCCGGCTGAACGGTGCCGGCTTTAGAGGTTACACTTGGGCCACCCCTTGTCCCTGCCTCACCCTCCCTCCGAGGATAGAGGGTCTGCCTTAGTCCCTATTTTTTCTTCTTTCCCTTCAAAAAAAAGGGACTTCACAGCTACTGTTTTGCCCTGCTAGTGCTGAGCATTTGCCAGCACTACTAACAAGGTTGTGAGTATATGTTTACTTCACTTTGTATTTGAACTGCGGGGCTGTTTTGTGCTGGTATGAACGCTGGTGGTTCCCCGTGGAGTGGTTCTTCTTTTCTGTTGTTATACGATATTTGTTGTGGGGAGAGTATAAAAAAAAAAAAATTTTTTTTGGTTTTCTTCAGTGTGGCTTTGGTAATGGGCTACACTCGGTTTCGGGAGTAGGTGCCTTCCCACGCGGCAGAAGCGAGAGCTTCCCTTCTTGCCGGGGACACGGGAGCTGCAGTGTTTGTAGGTTCTGGGGCTGTCCCTTCTCGAAGTTGCCGCGGCCAGTGAGGGAGGCCATGTTTGGACGGCTCCCGGTGTTGACTTGGGGAGGTGCATGATTGCATGACTCCCAGTGTGCCCGCGGGGAGGTGAGCTCGGCTCCGGGGTGTTCTTCGGTCACCGGCCAGGACCCGTGTCTCTGCTGAGCTTAAGAGGCTCCCGCTGGTTCTCAACTGCTGTTGAGACCGAGCAACTTTGTTTCTTTTCCTCCCCGAGGTGAATGTTCAAATTTGGGCGACGCCGGTGTGGGTGTCTGTTTCATTGCGGGCTCCGGGTCTGTTTGCAGCGCTGTTCTAGGAGCCGACATATTTTGGCGCGAAACTTCCCGCGCTTGGGTCTCCTACGCGAGCGGGCCTGCCGCAGCGTTCAGGGAGCTATTTTATATGGGTGCATTTATTAGCGTGTACCATGGCTTATCCTTTTCGGAGTGTGCTATGTCGGGCCTGTTAAGACAGCCTTACCCTTTGTGGCGGTACTCAAATTTGGGGTGTGTTTGTATATTTTTCCCTTACTTCCCTTGGCAGATAGGCTGCTAGTTTTCTTGGGTCTGTTATGTCTCAGGGGACTTCAAGAGAACGATTCTGACATGTGGGGTCGCCTGCGCTTCGTTTTTTCTATGTCATGGATTGTCAGTGGGCACTGGGCAGTGCCCAAAGAGTTCCCGTTTTTCTTACAGCTAGTTCATTGTCTCTGTCCGGGTCCATGCAGGGTGGATCTATGTAGGTTGGAGGTTTCTTTGCTGTTTCTTCCGGTGTGTAGCGCTGCATGTGTCTGGTAGCGCTATTACCCTACATCTTTAACATTTTTTAGCTGGTTTCCCAGTGAGGGGACTCTCTTGGGGCCTGTTACCTCTTCATTTATTCCGGTGGGTATGGGTGTCTCCGAGGTCGGCAGGTCCTTGAGGCTTATGGTGTGCAGGTCGCCTTCTGCTGCTGGCGCGTACTAGGCAGTCCTCCTATCTTGCAGACTGGTCTCGGAGGTTGCTGCGGACTAGGGGCGAGTTTTCTCTTCTTCCGCATGATTGCGGTACAAAACACTATATGCCTGTTGACATCGTCCCTGAGGCTCTCTTTTAGCTTGGGAGCGTTGTCTGCTATACATCAGGGTGCAGATCGTTTTCTATTTAGAGGCGAATGCTCCTTATGGATTCTGCCTAGGGTGTCTTGTATTCCAGTGGCAGGCATGAAGTTGAGACTATTTGCGGGCTTTCGCCAGGCCCCTTTTTTACTTCGCCTCCTGGGGTCTGGTTGGGGAGAGTTTCTTGTCTGTCCTTTCAGCTCTCGAACAGCCCATTTCTGATTATCCTGCGCTTCACTTTGAAGGGGTTTTGACTTCCTCTTATTTCGCTTTAGGCGTCCTCGTGGAGGGGGGATTCTATGTTGTCGGGTCAAAGGATTTGGCCATTCCTCAGGAGGTTTGCAACTTTGAATCCTCTTCTTCCTTTTTAGATTCTTTCTTGGGATCACGAGGTTTTGGGCTTCCATCGATTATGTTGGTACGAGAACCCCTTTTGCGGGTAATGGGCACTTGGGGCCATAGTTTTAGTTGTTCCGGAGCTCACAGAAATTGTTCTGTTTAATTCATGCTGCCTGGGGAGATGTAGTTGATCAACTTGGGACTTGGTTCTCATACTGGTCAATAGGTTTTTGTATTTTTTCAGAGTTAGACATTTCCGCCCTGAAACGGTGAGTTCATTTCCTATTCCTGGTGGCCACAGCATCAGCAATGTCTCCGCTTATATGTTCTTGGGCAGCTCTCTCTATTTTGGCGCATGCCGTTTAACCTAGCCGCGACTCCAAGAACTCTTTATGGGTTGCGGCCCTTAGGGGTGGCTTTTTGGCAATCAGGGGGTATTCAGGGGTTTGTTTCTTGGACGTCTGCTTCTTGGGCCATCTTGCCGCCCACTCAATTGGGCAGACGCCATCGGATGATTTCCTTTCTTCATTTTATTCCAAAGATCTCTCTTACCTCTGCCACTTGTTGGAATGTCTGGCTGTGGGGGCACAGTGTGTTTCTTCACAGATACTAGGGGGAGACAGGTTACTGTCTCAGGTTCCCCTTCTTGTTTAGTCACCTGGATCTATGTTCTGCATTTCTATATAGGTGCTGGAATCTATAGTGGTGTCTCTGCTGTCCCCTTAGAATCGCCTTTGCATGGGCCTGCTGCTGCAGCCACTTTGGTTACGATGGTTTCCGGTATCTCCATCGTCTAGTGGTGGTATTTACTAGGCTCCTCACACTTCGCTTTGCGTAGTTTGGGGGCTCAGCGAGATAGGTGTTTTCCATGTCCTGTTATGGTCTTTGCTGGTTTGTTATCTAGTAGTCCTCCGTACCAAGCTGTCGGGTTCGGAGGCTCAGTTCTTTCTGTCCTCAGCTCCAGGGGTCTGGTCTTAGGGGGCGCCTTAGTACTTGTTCTTTTTCTTCTCTGGGGCGTGGTCAGGCGGTTTCAGGAGCTTCGGACCATTCTTCAGGAATGATACTACCGGTCCTTTCAGTCGGTGTGCTGATGGGGGTATTGCTCTACTGCCGGGACAGTTTGTGCTATGCTCAGTTGGTGGGTAAGGTTGTGGTTCTACTTCAATGGGTGGACCCTCACCTTCCTCTTCTGTTGACAGATCATTTTATGGGGCAGGTAAGGAGTTTGGATAGACTTCTCTCCATGACATCTGAGCATGGCCCATTTCTTGTATGTAACAATGTCCAGCGCTGTGTACGCTCTAGCAAGTGTGCATGTTGGTCATGGTGAAATTTTCTACTTCCTGGAATTGAACATTTTGGCTCAGGCGTTCCGGATCTTTTTCTGGAAGTGAGATCTCCTGGATCTAGTCCTCTCGGCCTCGTCTCGATATTCTACGCTTCCTGGCTTCTTCGGCAGGCACAGGGAGTGGGAGTCAGAGGGGGTAGCAGCGTGATTTCTTTCTCGCCTCTGATTTCTCTTTTTTCAATGTTTTCCCCTGGCGGTTGATGGCTTGGATTTGTCATCTCCAGCTCGCTTTCAGGGCACAGTATTTGTAGACTCTCTGGTTTGGCTGCGCCATCCTTGCTATGCGGATCTGATGAGTCTTGCGACAGCCGGACTGTTGAGTTTTCTGGTATCTCCAGGTTTGCTCAATTAGGGTCCGATCAACTTGGGTATTCGTACTACTTTGGTATTACGGCCTAGCTTTTGAAATGTCATGGCTGACATGTAAAGGTTATGTGAAGCAGGTTGTTTTTTTCTCTTATCCAGGTGATGGAGATCTGTGGCTTCTGCTTCCTTTTGGAGGTTTTTTTTCTGTCATGGGTACTTCTCCACATTTGCACCCTTCCAGAGTTCTTTTTTGGCATGAGTGGATTGCCAAGGGCATAGCGTTCGATACCCTTCCGCTTCCTGTGCCATTCTTAGCTGGTTACAAGGGCTAGGTATATTGCTCTTCGCTTACTGCTCAGCCTCATGTGGTACTGCTCCCGAACGGAGTACAGTATATTCGTTAAACTCTGGGAAAGCCCTGTCCGAGGTGCAGTCTTAGGGTACTTCTTCTCAGTTTACCGAAGGCTTCTTTCATCCTTGTCTTTTGAGACTCTAAAGGGCTGTGCTGTTGAGCACGGGGTTTCTTGTGGCCTTAGCTGCAGCTCAGCGGTTTTTGGAGTTGTGGGCCTTGTTCGACAGGGATTCCTATTTCTGATTTACATAATCTAGAGTGTCAGTTCTGATGGTACCACACTTTCTTTCTAAGGAGATGTCATACTTTCTTTTGTGACACTCACTTTTCCTTCCTTCTTTCTGGGAGGAGAAATGGGGAGCTGTGCTTTTATTCACTGCATTTTTTGACAGGGGGTAGCGTTCTCCCGAGCTAGGTTTCTAACAACGTTTTGTTGTTTAGATCACCTTTTTTTGTATTCTTCAAGGGACGCCTCAAACATATGGCGGCGTCCAAAGCCTCCATCGCTTGATGGGTCCAGGTGGACATTATTTACGCTTGCTTGATGGCAGGGAAGTGGTTGGCGTAAGAGCTTCATGGCCATTACACCAGAGCGATGGCTACTTCTTGGACTCGGTCCAGAGGTTAATTCCTTGGAGGGGTTTTGTCTCGCGGATGCTTGATCTTTCGAGAGTGCTTTCTCTCAGCATTTCCAGTTGGCTGTGGGGGCGCATGCGGTGGATGCGTTTAGTGCTTCGGTTGTTGCGGAGGCAGCGTTTGCTTCCCACCCAGATTGAGGATTGCTTTGCTACATCCCATTGGTCTCTGGATTCATCTGCTGCTGTTGCTAGGGAAGGAAAAATTATGTTCTTACCTGTTAATTTTCTTTCCCTTAGACGCAGCAGATGAATCCAGAGCCCCACCCTTTCTGGATATTGTCTCTCGGATTTTTCTTTTGCAATTTTCGCAGTTTGTTGTTATTGATGGTTGTTTTCTGTATTATTGCATTTTGAGATTCTGTATTATTGCATTTTGAGATGGGAAAGAAGTTTTTTACATGCTAGGCCTATTGATGGTTACGGATGCTTGGGCAAGGAGCTATACTGAATAAACAGGAGGAGTGCCAGCCAATAGGACCACCTGTTAATCAGTTTCTCTATCTCCGCCTGCTGGTAGATGTGAGCTATCCCATCGGTCTCTGGATTCATCTGCTGCGTCTAAGGGAAAGAAAATTAACAGGTAAGAACATAATTTTTCCATTTTTCAGTCTAAGCATTTCTTAAAACTGTAAGAATATGTGACAGATTGTAGCTTAAACCTATTGAGATCTTTGGTGTAGTTCAGGATCTGCATCGGTGAAAGGGAGCACAAGAGGTCATAGACCGAACCTGAGGGGCAGCAGGTCCAGGACAAATGTCAGGAAGTTCTGTTTCGCACAAAGAGTGGACGCTTGGAATGCTCTCCCGGAGGTGGTTGTGGCGGAGACTACTGTTCTGGGATTCAAGCGCAAGTTGGATGTACACTTTCTTGCAAATCACATCAAGGGATATGGGAAATCAGGGTCTCCAACAGGGAGCACCTAGCTTGGCCTCCGCATGTACGGGTCGCCGGACTAGATGGACCAAGGGTCTGATCCGGTGAAGGCGTTTCGTATGTTCTAAGCAAAAATGTATTAAGTTGGTTCAGTAGAAGGGTGTCGCCTGTTGCTGCTATACAGGATCGGTCTGGGGACTAAACCAACAAGAATGCTTGCTTTTCTATGGAGCATGTTGCTACTATTTGGGTTTCTGCCAGATACTTGTGGCCTGGATTGACCACTTTGGAAACAGGTCACTGGGCTTGTTGGATCATTGGTCTGACCCACTATGGCTATTATGTTCTTATGCTCTTAACAGCCAGTATAAAAGACCGGTGTACATAGTTAAAACAATGTATGTAGAAAGGAACATCAAGTCAGTATAGGACAGGTAGCATAGCACAGAGAAATTAATTAGATTAGAACTGAAAAGTAATGAATGACACAGGACAAACTTTGTCCTCCTCCCTTGGGCTTGGTCCCTGCCCCATCCCTGCAAACTGTCTGAATAGTTATTTTATATTGAATGTGTTGGAATTATACTTGGGAGGAGGACCCGGGGGTGGGGGAGTGGGATTTGAAGGGATAAAGGGGATTTGAGTGAGATATTGTACAAAAATTTGAGCTTGTTTGTGACTCTTTGTTTAATTGATTTTCTTGATAAGCTCAATAAATATATTTAAACATATTGAAATAATTTTATTAAAGTATAAAAATTAACAATATTCTGTACAATTGTCATTTTATAAATCACAAATGCAGAACAAGGATCAACAAAACCTCTGTCTCCCCTCCACTATCAAGAACTGAACAAGGCATAGAAAAATCATCATAACAGAATACCTCAGTCACGCATAGCAGGAATATAGTGTTAGGGGCGATCAGCTAGGGTAATTGTCCCCTTGCCAGAGAGAGTCCTAAGCCTGCTCCTCAGTTACTTCTAACACCAGCTCAAATCTCATATATTCTAATCACAAAATAGAAAATACAATTATTTTTTCTGCATTTTGCTGTCTGGTCATTTTATTTTTTAAATCACATTGTTCTCAGGCTCTGGTTTCTGTTTCCTTCTGTCTTCTCTTAACTCACTTGCCAGGGTCTCCTGACCATTTGACATTTCTTCTTTCCCCATGCTCACCATTCATCTTCATCTGTTTTTCCCCCATGTTCAGCATCTCCCTTCTCTATCTCCTATACGTTCTAGTATTTCCCCTTTGGCCATCTCCCTGCCTTCATCACCATTCTACATTATATCCCTATCACCTCTCCCTGAAACCAGTATCACTCCTGTGTGTCCCTATGCCTCCTTTAAGTCCAGCATTTCCCTTCTGCATTCCTATTCTCCCCTATGTCTAGCCATCTTCCCTTTGTCCATATACCCTCCCATGTCCCACTGTGTCCATATACCACCCCCATGGAGCATTTCATTTGTGTTTTTGCCAAGTACTAGTGACCTGGATTGGTCCCCATGAGGACAGGATACTGGTCTTGATGGGCCATTGGTCTGACCCAGTAAGGCTATTCTTTGTTTTTATGTTCTTCAGCTCCAGTTCTAGAGTGGGTCCAGCAGCCCAAATAACCTCCCCCCTCTCCGATCCAGCAGCCCCCCTCCCAGTACCCAAGGGTCGGCCCCTCTATACCTTCCTCCCACCTCCCCTCCTGACTCTGTGCCTATCCATACCTTTAGGAAGCTTCAGTGACCAAGATAAATCTTCACAGGCCTGCCTCTGGCCTTCCTTCGACTGAGTCTCTCCTTCTGATGTAACTTCCGGTTTTCATGAAATCACTGGACATTTTACCTGCCCACAAAGTTGAAAACTGCCCCCTAAAAACTCTAGATTTTCTCAACATCTGCCTCCAGTTCTGTGTGTCTGCTGCAAATGATCTGGACCACAGCCTGAATTCCCACATTGATTTTGCTGGAAAGTGAGGGTGAGAAACAGTTCTCTGTTCTAGCATACTCTAGGCTTTAGATGCTGCAATTAAAAATATAAATAAGCCTAATGCCAACTTTGCTTTGTCATCCGTAATCTCTTTAGCTCTATCTTACCTTTGAGTGGTGGTTGGGATCATCATGATTTATATTTGTGACAGTTATCACACTTTTAGTTTGTTTAATGCTGTGAGTGGAGGAGTGGGCTGAGTACCAGGTGAAGCCAGGGTTCAAAGTTTACCACTGTTATCTTGGGCAAGTTGTTTAACCCTTCATTGTCTTGGGTACAAACATAGGTTGTAGGCCCTCTGGCCTTGAGCTACTACTGAAAAAGGCATGAGCACCAATCCAAATGTCTTCTCTTCCTTCTATGTAAAAGAGAGTCCATAAATAGAACCACAAAATGGTTTAAATTGCTGGGCAAAGCTGCAGAGCACTTTCACTGAAGTACTTTCCTTTTTGTCCAAACTTTGCTATATGAAGTAAATCTGAAAGCCACTTGCAAATTTATTCCTTAACCTGACTTTGATTTTGCACTCCTGTGGTTTCTTTCTCAGATTCTGTGGGCTGGCTGAGTGTGGTAGTGGCTAGTCTTAGATTATTGCAGATAATTCACAGGCTTACCAGAAAGGCTTACCAGACTGAAATAAACTTCAGAAGGCTATTAGAGGCAGATTTTAGGGAAGTCATACGTTTGCCTGCCTCTAGTAATAGTTGTATCATGAAGAGCATCAGTTCTCAGCTATACAGAACTGGTGGAACTCATGGCTCTTGTGTTAGGTGGGATCAGTTAGGCCTGTATTCACTAACCTGCCCGATCCGGGTCTGATCTGGGCAGGTCCAATGAATTCAGGAATGAAAAATATGCAATGGGGGCGATCAGAGGAACGCCCTCATCTGCCTGCATGGATTGCTGTATAGCGATCCCCGCGCATGTGCAGACCATCTGTAGATGGTCAGCACATGCCTGTCTGACACAACCTTTTTTTTTTTTTTTTTTTTTTTTAAACTTAAAACTTTTTTTAGCTTAAAACTTTAGTTTTTAACCCTGCAAGCCCGTGGTTTTAACCTGCTTTAAACCCACTGGTTAAAACCACGGGCTCGCTGGGCGGAGAAGGGCAGGAGAGCGTCGGGAAAGGACAGGAGAACAGTGATGCGGCATGAGAGATTCGGGAAAGATCGAGGCAGAGCAGGGCGGCATGAGGGCGAGCAGTAGAGATACGAAGCGGGGCAGGGCGGCATTCGGGGCGAGCAGGCAGGAGGGATTGCAGGGCAGAGAGCAGGGCTTCCAGTCGGAAAGACGTTTTCGACTGGTCCCCAGCAGTCACTTCTTCAGGTGATCGGCCAGCCCAGTTGGATCGGAAATTTGGTTTTCTGTATCGGGTCGCTGTCCGATTTGCATGCATTTAACCTCATTTGCATGCACGGATTCGAAGCAGATCGCAGGAGAGGTAAGTGAATCAGGCCGGATGGAAATTTGATAGTAAAGGGGTCGGTACACGATTGGTTTGTTTTGTGAATCTAGCCCTTACTGTTTCTTTTGCATGTCTTTACAGTTGCTGCATTAATCTCAATTAGCACCAAGCTGCTGGTGGAGCCCCACCTTAAATGTGTCTAAACAAGTCTCGCAGGGTATTCAGGTCTCATTTGTTTTATATTCACTTTAGTGAGTATTAGTGACAGACTACATAGTGCGAGCTTCAGTGTCCCAGCGTATTTTCTAGTAATAAAGTAATAAGGTAAGCCATGGATGAAATGGTAAGCTCATCTCATGTGCAATATATGAAGGCTTGTACTGCCCCATTTAAAGTTACTCATCAGCTGGAGCTTTTCAATATTTGTACTTGGAAATGCAGTTACTGGATGTTAGGGTCCACCTTGGGGGTTAGCGCCCAAGAAAAGGATTTGGGTCATCGTAGACAATATGATGAAACTTTCTGCCCAATGTTCAGCAGCAGCCAAAAAAGCAAACAGAATGCTAGGAATTATTAAAAAAGGGATGGTTAACAAGACTAAGAATGTCATAATGCCCCTGTATCGCTCCATGATACAACCTCACCTGGAATATTGTGATCAATTCTGGTTTCCTGATCTCAAAAGATATAGTGGTGCTAGAAAAGGTTCAAAGAAGAGCGACCAAGATGATAAAGGGGATGGAACTCCTCTCGTATGAGGAAAGACTAGAAAGGTTGGGGCTCTAGCTTGGAAAAGAGATGGCTGAGGGGAGATAGGATTGAAGTCTACAAAATTCTGAGTGGAGTAGAACGGGTACAAGTGGATCGATTTTTCACTCCGTCAAAAATTACAAAGAGGAGGGGACACTCGATGAAGTTACAGGGAAATACTTTTAAAACCAATTGGAGGAAATTTTTTTTCACACAGAGAATAGTTAAGCTCTGGAACGCGTTGTCAGATGTTGTGATAAGAGCAGATAGCGTAGCTGGCTTTAAGAAAGGTTTGGACAATTTCCTGGAGGAAAACGTCCATAGTCTGTTATTGAGAAAGACATGGGGGAAGCCTCTGCTTGCCCTGGATCGGAGCATGGAATGTTGCTACTCCTTGGGTTTCTAGAATCTTGTTACTCTCTGGGATTCCGGAATCTTGCTATTCTTTGAGATTCTCTATAGAATGTTGCTACTCCTTGGGTTTTGGCCAGGTACTAGGAATCTGGATTGGCCACCATGAGAATAGGCTACTGGGCTTGATGGACCATTGGTCTGACCCAGTAAGGCTATTCTTATGTGTGTGATCTTGGATTAGTGGGGAATCAGTGCATTTCTAATGTTTGAAGCTCGTTGAGATGTCTTGCCATCGAAACGGGGGGGGGGGGGGGGGGGTGAGGGGTTTACAATTTAAAGCAAGTCGCCCACCTCATTCCACTTGTACTCTCTCTAACATGAAATAATTCTAACCATTTTGTTCTGTGATTGTAAAAGTGCTTTATATTCTGTTTAATGGTCAGTTAACTAAAGGGCAGACAAGCAGAGATAAAACTGATATTAAGAGGATAACCAGAAAATTACAATGTCACTGCCTGGAAGTACATATCATGCAGAAATAGCTATGTACACCTTCACAAAATGAGTCTCACTTAGGCAGCTGGGGACCCTTTCTCCCCATAATCATGGAATAAAGATTCGTTTTGTTTGTCAGAGCAAAGGACATGTATCCAGTCAAAGCAATCCCTGCCAGTATGAGACCCTAAGGGTTTCCTTCCATCACGCAGTTTTTGTGAATATTTACCTTATGTGGATCTCACGGGCTCTTTAGCAGTGGCTCAAAGCAGGTGAGGTATTTCTCTGACCCCCCAAGGCTCACAATAGAAGTTTGTACCATGAGACAGTGGGGGTTAAATGATTTGCCAAGATCCTGGCGTCCTACTCTTATCTAGGCAGCTATTTTGCTCCAGTGCAGTATGAGTGGTAGGTTATCCTGAAGCAGAAATATCTTTTCTAATACTCCAATAAGCAAATCGTAGGTATAAGCAGGATATGAATATGAAGGACAGTATTTCTCCATGAATTCTACTACTATTTATTATTTCTATAGCGCTAAAAGTCTTCTAACACACAATAGACAATCCATGCTCAGAAGAACTTATAATCTAATTTAGACAGGACCTTTCAGGGTTGGGGAGATTATAGTGGGTCTAGGTATCCGACAGCAGTAAGTGGCAGTTAAGAGTTGAATGCAGTTTCAAAAAAAGTGGGCCTTTAGCTTGGATTTGAACACTGCCAGTAACAAAACTGAAACTGGCTAGTACATTTTTTTTTTTTTTTTTTTTTTACAGAAGTTGCACCTTTGCCAACACAAAGGTAAACTTCCCATTGAAAGTGTCACAAATGGGATAGCCAAATGCAATAGAGTAGCCTGCACCACATAAATTGAATTAACTACCAAATAGCATAAAGAATAAACCAAACTCAGCATTCCACTAGTCTTCAAAGAGCTCACTATACATTATAATTCTGTAGAGCATGGTAATTGCCTTATCCTGATGTTAAAAGATATACACATTTTTCAAGAGGGTAAGGACACCTCGGAGATCAACCCTTTGCGTGCAGGTTCCCCAAACACCTCTTTTGTAAGTAAAAGGGTCACTTGTGGAAGCTGAAAATCTGCTTGGAGTTGTTGAAATTGACACCTCTCCCTCGTTATGGGCAACTCCAGTGGCTTCTTGAAAGTGTCCACTCCAGCAGTGGTAGGCATCAGCTGGGCCACTGTCCTACTGGTATTTGCATTGCATTAAAGTTTATAGTCTGTCATTACTCAACAGTTCATATCAGATTGCAATAAAAACTACAAGTATATCCTTGGAACAGACCCAGTTAAACAGGAATTACACTGATATCCCTGTGCAGCAGAAAAAAAATACAGTTGTTTCACAAAAGATCAAATGGCCTATTAATTGACAGCAGAAATTTCTTAAATAGAAAAGCTTTTAAGAATCTCCTAAATGACATAATTGCATTCTGATCTTATTGAGAAGGAAGGTCATTCTCAACATGAGCATGATAGACAAAAGATGAGTTCCAATGACTAAACTGCTTAATCAGTTTTAGAGATTGAAATTGAATATAAAATTGATTACGAGAAGTGACCCATCCTTCCTAGTAACAAAGCAATCAAATCTACTAAATACTGGAGAGCTAAACTATATAAGATCTTAAATATCAAAACACAAAGCTTGGAATGAATCCTGGCATTCACCGGTAACCAATGTAATTTTAAAATATAAAGTGTAATTTTGGCAAATTTGTAAGGAAAAAAAAATTTACTTACAGCATTGTTCTGCACTTTCTGTAATCTCTTTAAAAAAAACAACAAAAAACCAAACATCCCAAATAGTTGTAGTAATCTAGCTGGGAAAGTATAAATGATTATACTATTAAAGCAAAAACGGGCTCTTCAAAATATTTATGCACTATCCTCAGTTTTCTTAAGCCAAAAGATTTTTTTTTTCTAACTATATTAATCTGATGATCCATTAATAGTAAGTTGTACAATTGAATACCTAGTACTCATGATAGCAAATCAAAACTATAATTACTATTTACTAGGGATGATAGATCATTCTTATTCTTTTTTATCTTTGGATAATTTCTCAAAAACTGAAATTAATAAGAATTCAAATCATTATGAAGAGGAAGCAGGATGCTAATATCTGCATAGACATAACTGTGCTTACATTTCGTCAGTTCTCTTCCCAAAGATTGTATCACCACGTTGAATAACTTAAGGGGAAACGCGTGACCCCCTGGGAGGTCAGCTTGTTAATAACCCTTTGTATGGCATCCACTACCTCTGTTGTAGATGCATTATTTTATTCAGGTATTCCGGCTCCTAAGTTTGGTTGATTGTGTCCCTTCCCCACCACCTTGGGTGCAGCCGTCGGGTCTCTCATTTCTAGTCTTTCATTTGAAGACTGTTTTTTTTCTATGTGGCTACCTCACTTGCTGCATCATTTAAGCAATTGGCAGAATTTTCCCGTATTTCTGTTTAAGGTATATGTGGTACCTTTCCAGGATGTTTTGGTCATATTGTTGATTGAAATGAGCAGAATTGAAAAGGATATTTAGTGGGAAGGAGGCTGGTACCTTGTGTCTGAACAGATCAGCGGTTAGCAAAGGCTTTTTGGCCCGTCTTCTTTACCAGAACCCACCTCTGTCAAGTCACTGTTCAAATCCAGGGCTGGCCCAACCATTAGGCAAGACTGGAAGGCTGCCTAAGGCACTAGCAAAGAACAGCTGCAGTCAAAGCAAAACAATAGATCTTGACAGCCACACAAATGCCAAAACCATCAATGAACACTTTATGACTAAATGACACTTGGAAACTGCCCATATTTTCCACTGAACATCTGACATTCTTTAATCACATTTACAAAAGCTGTTGCACTTTGCCTCAGATGCCTAGGAACAGTTTGCAAACTACAAGATTTTACCAGAACAGCAGTCACATGGTTAAGCTCTGGGAGAAGTCAGCTGTTCTGTGAATCATCTGTGTGGGCAACACCTCTTAATCTGTTTTATGTGGGGGTGGGGTTCCTTGTTCTCTGCAGCTGAGCAGGAATGACTGTTTCATGTTGCTATTAGATTCTGATCCTCCCCCTCCCCCTCCAAAACCTAGAAATCAGTAGAAACTGGTACAGCTAGCGTTTGAGTAGTACACAGTTCAGTGTGTACAGGATGTTCAGAGGGCTCTAGTATGGGAAGCAGGGGCCAAAGATGACTGCTAATTGTTCCTGAAGTCTTTTGGTCTTCCTTCCTTCCCAGTTCTCAGAGAACAGTGCAGAAACAAATGCTCTTAATGCTGGAAACTTCCAGTTCAGGGGTTATGAAGGTTTTGGAAAGGATTTCTTCAGAATATCTCACTTTAAACTTCTGTCTTTAAGAAGTGGGAGGAAGTCTGTAGAGCCGATAAATACTGATGGAAGCAAATGTGTGCAAGTATGAGCAAATCAGAGTGCAAGCACACATTGCTTGCTGTTCTTCTGGGCTTAGATATGAGCGTTCAAGTGAAAACAATGTTTGAAATACTTAAAGGTGCAGAACGGAGCTGATGTGCATTTGCATGGGCAAGTGCATAAGAACTGTTTACCACTTGTACGCCTGCACCAAACACGTTCCTCCCCCTTGTTTTCAGTTTCATAGTGCTTTGAGCATTGAGTTGTAGGTTTCTGTTCTTGCACTATGAGGTCTGTTCTGTTAGCTTTAGCACTGAACCATTGAGCATTGAAGCTCAAGACTGAACTGCAGGCCTAGCATGGGCTGTGTCCTTTATGAGGATGTGATGATCAATACATTGGCACAGACTTCTCACAATTTTTTCCCTGGATGCAATATGTTTTAGGTTTTAGCTAATAAATGCTGATAAGACCCCAATGCAAAATGTTAAGAATAAAAGTAGGTTGGATAAACACTAGAAAAGCACCCTAAATATTCTCTTGGCTTGACTAGTATTCTCCACTCGAGAACTGATAAGCACAAAAACTAAAACCTAGATTTTTTAAAAGTTGCTTTAAAAACAGACAGGCCGCTGTCGCAGCCGTTTATAGTAGTGAGTCATTTTCCATAAAATGCTCATGCAAATGAGTTTGGCAGAGAGTAACGAAGATTCACTAAATTTGCATGTGTCTATTACTGGTGATAGCGATGGGCACATAGAAACATAGAAAGGTGACGGCAGAAAAGGGCTACAGCCCATCAAGTCTGCCCACTCTACTGACCCACCCCATTAAGTCTGAGTGCTGCTCGACCCACGTAGGGATCCCACGTGGATGTCCCATTTATTCTTAAAGTCAAGCACGCTTGTGGCCTTGATTACCTGCGTCGGAAGTTTGTTCCAGTGATCTACCACTCTTTCTGTGAAGAAATACTTCCTGATGTCACCACTAAATTTCCCTCCTCTGAGTTTGAGCGGGTGCCCCCTTGTGACTGAGGGTCCCTTGGGAAGGAATATATCGTTTTCCACCTCGACACGACCTGTGACGTACTTAAAAGTCTCAATCATGTCACCCCTTTCCCTGCGCTCCTCTAGAGAGTACAGCTGCAATTTGCCCAGTCTTTCCTCGTATGAGAGACCCTTGAGTCCAGAGACCTTCCTAGTGGCCATTCGCTGGACCAACTAAGCTCGAAGCACATCTTTACGGTAATGTGGCCTCCAGAATTGCACACAGTACTCTAGATGAGGTCTCACCATGGTTCTATATAGTGGCATTATGACTTCAGGTTTGCGGCTGACGAAGCTTCTATTGATACATCCCATCATTTGCCTCGCCTTGGATGAGGCCTTCTCCACTTGTTTGGCAGCCTTCATGTCTGCACTGATGATCACTCCCAAGTCCCGTTCTTCTGAAGTCCTAGCTAGTGTTTCTCCATTCAAGGTGTATGTTCTGCATGGATTTCTACTGCCGAGATGCATGACCTTACACTTCTTAGCGTTGAAGCCCAGCTGCCATGTCGTGGACCATATTTCCAACTTGATCAGATCCTGCGTCATACCATCCGTGGGATTGCTTCCACCCACTATATTACACAGTTTGGCGTCGTCGGCGAACAGCGCTACTTTACCCTGAAGCCCTCGGGTCAAGTCCCTTATGAATATGTTAAAAAGGGATGGTCCCAGGACTGAGCCCTGCGGCACTCCGCTAGTCGCCTCCGATGTCTCAGAGAGGGTGCCATTGACAACCACTTTCTGAAGTCTTCCACTCAGCCAATCGTTGACCCACGCCGTTAGTTTCTCACCTAACCCCATCGATTTCATCTTGTTTAATAGTCTACGGTGTGGGACACTGTCAAAAGCTTTACTGAAATCCAAGTATACTATGTCCAGAGACTCTCCCGAGTCCAGCTTTCCTGTCACCCAATCAAAGAAGCTGATGAGATTGGACTGGCATGACCTGCCCCTAGTGAATCCATGTTGACAGGGATCCCTCAGATTCCCCTCATCCAATATCGTGTCTAATTTCCCTTTAAGTAGAGTTTCCATGAGTTTACACACTATTGATGTGAGACTTACTGGTCTGTAATTTGCGGCCTCCGCTCTGCAACCCTTTTTGTGCAGAGGAACCACGTTGGCAGTTTTCCAGTCCAGGGGGACTCTCCCCGTACTTAGGGAGAGATTGAAGAGTATTGCTAATGGTTCCGCCAAAACATCGCATAGCTCTCTGAGTACTCTTGGGTGCAGATTGTCCGGTCCCATGGCTTTGTTCACCTTGAGTCTTGACAGTTCTTCGTAAACATCAGCTGGTGTGAACTCAAACTTCTGAAATGGGTCTTCCATGCTTTGCTTTGCTGCTAGCCGAGGCCCGTGCCCTGGTGCTTCGCAGGTAAAGACTGAACAGAAGTAATCATTCAGTAGTTTGGCTTTATCGGAGTCTGTTTCTACATAATTCCCGTCTGGTTGATCTAAGGCGTACTATCCCATTTGCGTTCTTTTTCTTGTCGCTAATGTATCTGAAGAAGGATTTGTCCCCTTTCTTAATGTTCTTTGCTAGAGTTTCTTCCATACGAATTTTGGCCTCCCTGACTGCTGTTTTGACCGCTGCAGACTTTTTCCTGTATTCAATGTTTGCTTCTTTTTTCCCCCGTGCGTTTGTATGAGAGAAATGCTCTTTTCTTCTCCTTGACGAGGCACGATACCTCATCTGTGAACCATTGGGGTTTCTTTTTTCTTTGTTGTTTGGTTACCGATTTTATGTAGCGGATAGTTGCCTCATGAAGGATCGATTTCAAGGTTGACCACATAGCCTCCACATTAGTAGTTACTTCTTGAACCTGCAGCATCTGATAGACGAAATCTCCCATGCGTGCGAAGTCAGTGCCCCGGAAATTGAGTACCCTTGTTTTTGTTTGTGATCTAGGGAAGCCTTTCTTAAGGTTAAACCATACCGTGTTATGGTCACTGGTGGCTAGCGTCTCTCCCACCAAGACCTCTGAGACGCTTTCCCCGTTCGTAAGTACCAGGTCCAGGATGGCCTGGGCCCTAGTGGGCTCTAGTACCATTTGTTTGAGCCGTACTCCCTTCATGGACGTTAATATCCTCCTGCTATCACAAGTTGTCGCTGATAGTGTGTTCCAGTCTACATCAGGCATGTTGAAGTCTCCTAATAGTACAGCCTCCCCCCGTAAGGTGATATTCTCAATGTCTTCAATTAGTTCTGCGTCCTTGTCCTCCGATTGTCTTGGAGGTCTGTATATCACACCAAGGTACAGGCATTTTTCTCCGCCTCTGGCCAGGTTTACCCAGATAGATTCCCCAGTATACTTGACATCCGTGATCCTGGTTGTCTTAATGTTTTCTTTGATGTATAGTGCTACCCCACCTCCTAACTTACCCTCTCTGTCTTGTCGAATCAGGTTGTACCCTGGTATAGTTATATCCCACCCATGAGAGTCTGTGAACCATGTTTCGGATATTGCTACTATGTCTAGATCTGCATTAACTATTTCTGTTTCTAGTTGTAGAAATTTATTCCCTAGGCTGTGTGCGTTAACTTACATAGCTCTCCACTCTTTCTGTTTACTAACCTCCTGTAGTGAGCCCCCCATTTGAGTCAAGGTGTCTCCTAGCGATTCTTTTGCAATAAGGGTACTTACCTCAGACTTAGAAGCGTAGTGTTGGTTCTCCACATCAGGATAGTTACTTACTGCTCCGGTGTAAAAGTGGGTACCCACCCCCGACTTACCTAGTTTAAAGCCCTTCGAAGTAGGCGGGCTAGTCTGTGTCCGAAGACATTCTTACCTCTGTTGGTCAGGTGGAGTCCGTCTGGTCCCTGTAGTCCCTGCAGTGTCTCTCCGTGATTCAGGAATCCGAAGTTCATCTCCTGGCACCATCGTTGTAGCCACTCATTCGTCTTCAGGATGCGTTCGTCCCTGTCCCTTCCTCTGCCCCTAACAGGAAGAATGGAAGAGAATACTACCTGTGCTCCTGTCTGCTTCAGCCTCTTTCCCAGAGCTCCGAAGTCTCTAGCTATGTCCTCCAGGGTGTTCTTGGCAGTGTCATTCGTTCCGACGTGGATGAGCAGCATGGGGAAGTGGTCCTGGGGCCTGAGAAGTCTATCGAGACAGGTGGTCACATCTTTTATTCTGGCTCCGGGTAGACAGCAGACCTCCCTCGACTGCATATCCGGTCTGCATATTGGTCCCTCAGTGCCTCTCAACATGGAGTCCCCAATGGTTATTACTCTACGCTTCTTTTGGGGGTGTCGATCCATCGTCCCTGGAGATGGAGATATGCGTTGATCCTGGTCCATCTCCCCGTCGGTAGTCTCTTCCTGCAAGACCTGGAATCTGTTCTTTAGGCTCAGCTGTGGAGTTGATGTGGAGCTGCCCTGTTGAGAGAAAGAGAGAGAAGGTGAGTATATTGTAAATTGGGGTGGGGGTCTCCTACGTTTACCTGTGGAGGAGGTCACTAACTGCCAGGAGTCAATGTCTCCATCCATCTCCTGAACTGCAACAGTTGGTTTCTTTGTCGGCGGCCCTGGAGTCATCATGGGAGATCCGTCACGGGTCCGTTCTGTGACTTGAGATAGTTCCTGCACTATCCCATCGATGTAGGCCTCATCCTCTCCAATGCCTCTCAGACATTTCACCTCCTCCCTGAGGTTTCTTAGTTCCTGCATGATGTCTTCATCCCTCATGCGCAGAATAAAGGCAAAAAAAACCCCCAAACCACCCAACACCCCCCTCGGCAGATGCCCAATCTCTCCCACCGTCAACTGACGCACACCTCCTGGTAGCAAGAGAAATGTCCAATCTCTCCCGCTGTCAACCGACTCGCCCTAACCTCCCTCAGCAGCGGGAGAGATGCCCACACTCTCCCGTCGCCATGCAACACCCCCCTCCCGTGCCTGATGACCCCCGCCCTCTTCCCCCTTACCTTTCAGATGGATGGCTAGAGGGATGCCTACTCCCTCCAGCCAGCTAGCTCACCTCTTCAAAATGGCAATATTTCCCCTCCCTGGTGCATCCAGGGATGCACTGAGGAGGGGACTGAGGCTCTGATTGGCCCAGGTTTAAGGCCCCTCCTATAGGTGGGGCTTTATGCATCTGAGCCAATCAAAACTTTAGGCTCCTTCTCAGATGCAGGATACCAAGAATGGTTGGGGGGGTGTCAGCTGACGGCAGGAGAGATTGAGCATCTCTCCTGCTGCTGAGGGGGTGCTGGAGGTGTGTTTCTTGGCGGTGGGAGAGATGCCCAGTCTTTCCCGCTGCCAAGGGGGGCTATAATACACACGCTCAAGAAGCATGTTTTTACTACTCCCCCTAAAAAAAGAAAAACAAAACGATTTATGATTCTTCCTGTAATTTTATTTGTTTCATTAGCCACAGTCAAAACACACACCTCAAGATGCATTTTTAACAGTGCTGTCACTGTATCGGCATTCCTGGACCAGTTGCTGACTTATCACCAAAAGCAGATGCTGCTCTTGGAGAATGACTTGATGATTTTTATGAATGCACTGGAGTGATCGTTTCAATATTGAAGTGCCCATTTACATGCAGTGTCGGAGACTGCTAGAAAGCTCACTAAAGACCTCGATAAGCCATGTTGATGATCCGCTGCTAAAATGCATGCAGACTAAATCGTCTGCAACCAGTTTAGTAACTGTTAGTTTTTTGAGAATCTGGCCCTAAGTGACATAAAATCAAGTGTTTCCTCTGAAAAACATATCCAGCAATAGTATCTGTGGCACTATGTATTTAAAAGGTGGGTACATGAAGCCAAATTAAAGAAACAAAACCAGTGGATACTGATGTTTTTGTAGCCTCATAAGCCCCTGGAAAATAAACATATGAATTTGCTATGCATAAACACCTAGGACCAGTGGTTGGAGCAGCTGCCTCAGCATCCTGAGGTTGTGAGTTTGATTTCCACTGCAGCTCCTTGAAGGCCTATTCCCTTGACTCTTTAAAATGGTCCCATAACATTCTGTTAAGTTACTGCATTCAGTAACTTGTCAACCTTAACTTCCAGATGCATGGTGGATCTCTTCCCTAGAATTTTGTTTCCCATGTTGGAAAATGTCATTGATTTGCAAACTTGCTTCTACAAATAGTTGTATGTTTTCTATTCTAAATCAATGTTTCAGGCTCCTAATCCCTAAGAGAATGCAGCAAATCTCCTTGGTCTACAAACACAGAAAAAGGAGCCTGCTTGCCAAAGTCCCTTCCCCTCCCCTCGGTATCTTCTTTCCTTGTTGCAAAGCACAATGGAAATTTCTGAATTTGGTTTGATCCCTGACCCTGAAAATGTTATCTTGCGGAGATTGGCCAAGGTAAAGTGCTTGCCTTCAGAGGCGTTGCAGCATCATGTCGTCTCATGGTATTTAAGTAGCACAGAGTCTTTTATTCTGTAATAGTAATATAGAGAAATAAAACAAAGGAGATAAGGTGATACCTTTTTTTTTATTATTGGACTAAATGCATTTTTTGGGTTAGCTTTTGCAGGTAACCCTTCAGGTCAGAAATAAGCAAATGTTGACAAATTTTGGTATAGTTAAAACATAAAAGAATTCCAATGACCAGTCTCACTGGAAGAGGGAGGGGTAAAATAAGGGGGGGAGGAGACAGATAGGAATGTGACAAAGCAGTTTAAATTCATAGTTTGTAATGTAAAGGAAAACAAGGTCTTTAAAGGCCTGTCTAATGGGTGTCAAAATATACCTATATATGCTGATATTAAGTTAGTACAATTAAAAAGGTATGACCTTATCGCCTTTGTTTTATTTCTACAGCTACCATACCATTTTACTTTTGGAATGTACTATTTCTCTTCTTTCTCATCTAATGATATAGGGCTAGATTCACTAAGCAAACCGATCGGTATGCGAGCCCTTTGCGACCAAATTTCCCTCCAACCCCATTCACTAACACCTGTAGCGATCCGATCCTCCCATGCAAATTAGCCAAGCAATTGATTCACTAACAATTGCTTGGCTGTTTCAAATCGTGTTTTACTATTGGCAAACCCGATTGCTGAGTTACCGATAGGTCTGCAGGTTTTTTACAGGCCTGCCTGTCTTTTTTTTTTTTTTTATTCATTTTTTTTCCATGCCCCATAAAAAAAAATTAATAACAGACAGGCAGGCTTGTCAAAAAAATGTGCCCCCACACACAAACGCGCCCTCCCCCCAAGCAGGAGGGATGCCACCTCCCTCCTGCCATAAACATAGAAACATAGAAGATGACGGCAGAAAAGGGCCACAGCCCATCAAGTCTGCCCACTCCAACAACCCTACCCCCTTGAATTTACCCCCCTAGAGATCCCACATGTGTATCCCATTTCCTTTTAAAATCCTTCACGCTGCTGGCCTGAATCACCTGAGGTGGAAGTTCATTCCAACGATCGACCACCCTTTCGGTGAAGAAGAACTTCCTGGTGTCGCCATGAAATTTCCCACCCCTGATTTTCCCACCATAAGCGCTTAACCCCCCCCAAAAAAAACCAAACACACATTATGCCTATGCTGCAGCACAACACTTGCCCCCCTTCTCCTCCCGGCACGGCCCACTACCCCTAATACCAAAAAGTTGGGAGCAGGAGGGGTGCTCAGTCCCTTCTGCTCCGTAGGCCTCCCACCCCTCGGTCCACCCCTGGTTGGGCCTGCCGGCCTGCACCCACCTCTCTCCCCGTACCTTTAAAATAGTTGGGAACAGGAGGGGTGCCCAGACCCTCCTGCTCCTAGGCCAATATTCAGGAGCAGGAGGAAAGTCCTCTTGCTCCCGCTCCCCCGGCCGCCACTGCACAATAGTGGCCTTAGGCCCCGCTCCAGCGTATCATCTGATGCACGGGGAGGGGCCTAAGGCACCGATTGGCTGAAGCGCCTTGAGCTCCTCCCTGGGAACAGCGGCAGAGAGCAGGAGAATCTGGTGAGCAAGCAAGAGAGATCAGGGCAGACCCTGACAGTAGTGACAGGAGGCTGCTTCTCCTGTCCCTGCTCGCAAATGGGGATGTTCCTCCAATCACCCCCATTTGAATACGACTGATTTGTGAATCAGTCGGACCTGCCCGAATCGGAAACGGATTGTTCCGATTCGGGCAGGTTAGTGAATCTAGCCCATAATCTTGCTCACAGCTTTCTTGTCCCTTCTTTAAATCTGTAGTCTTTCAGGCTTCCTGTTTCTGGCTGAACTCCTGATACATAATTCTGAAGAATTTTCATCCATTTTTTAGAGCATTACTAACTAAATCCTAAAAGATTAATTTTGTGGCATAAGAACCATGAGTTAGGAGCAGGACTTGTGTAACCATCTCCAAAAGTGGCCCAGACTCCTCATTGCCAAAGCAGCATCCTGATCCTGACATGGGTGTCTACCAGTGAATCCTTTGTATTACAATGTGCCTTAAATGTGGAAATAGGGATTTGGACAGAATTTGTCTCTGGTTCTCTACTGCATATTAGAGAATGACATGGAGACAAATTTTTCCTCTTCCCCACAGGAACTCATTTTCCCGTCCCATTCCAGTGAGTTCTTTTCCTGTGCCTGTCTCATTCCTGCAAACTCTGGCCTCATCTACACAAGTCTCAAACACTTTAAAATCATAAGTGTTCGAGGCTTGTGCAGTGAAGACAGAGCTTACAGGAATGGGGCAGGGACAGCGACAAAACTCACAGGGAAGGGAGAGGGACATTTGAGTTCCTGCAGAGATGGGGAAAAATTTGTTCCCGCGTATTCTCTACTGCATATCCCTTTGAGTTCCCTAACAACCCGATCACTCTTTAGAGAATGATATGTGGACAAAGTTTGGCACCCACCCCATGGGCTCTGTCCTCATTTGCATAAGCCTCAAACACTTATGATCTTTTTATTAAAGAATAAAAAGGGACAATATTTTGTACAACGATTCATAAATCACAAATGGAGTCATATAGAAACATAGAAAGATGACGGCAGAAAAGGGCTACAGTAGAAGCAGTGATCGAAGAATCTCATTGCCCACCTAAGTTATAATGTAGAACCTGAAGTTAAAGTTAGAATTTGATATTCTGCTCAACTAATGATAGATCCCAAGCAGTTACAATATTTCAAAATAAAAAGGTTCTGCAACTTAGATACGGACAGGGTACAGGGGATTCAGTGGGTTGTGTGGCATTTTCAGGGCTTATAAGAGTCCAGGGCCTCAGAGTGCCTTTCTGCTCTCCTTACCCTCACTCGCCCTCAGTAGAGTGGGCTGGGGGGGGGGGGGAGTTTGGTTGATGTTCCTTTTCTTTTGTCCATGTTTGTTATTCTATTATATATGATGCATATTTGTTTTTATCCCAGGACAAGCAAGCAGGTATTCTCACTAGTGGGTGATGTCATCCGACAGAGCCCCGATACGGACATCTTGCAAGCATGTCTTGCTTGAAGAAACTCAGAAGTTTCGAGATGCCCGCACCGCGCATGCGCCAGTGCCTTCCCGCCCGATGTACCGGGCGCGTCTCCTCAGTTCTTTTCTTTCCGCGGAGCTGAGAAGTTCTCTTCAATTCTGCGCTGACTGAAATTTCAGTATTTTGCCTTCTTTCCCCGCGTTTTATTGTTTTCTTACTTTCTTTGAAACTTTTATTTCTATTTAAAAAAAAAAAAAAAAAAAAGTTACAATTATTTCGTCCGGCGGTTCGGCCGGGCCGGCCTCGTGGCTGCGACCTAGCTCCTTCGACCTAGCAACGTCACTTTTCCGGCCTATGTCCCGGCCTATCACCGGTTTTAAAAAGTGCAGCAAGTGCCAGCGTGCGATTTCGTTGACGGACCCACACCGGCGCTGTCTTCAGTGTCTTGGTCCAGAACACGTTCCGAAATCGTGCCGGCCTTGTTCCACGCTCACAGCGCGCTCTTTTAAACGGCGCTGCTTACTTTGGGAGTCCATGTTTAAGATGGAGTCTTCTAAGGAGCCATCTGCTTCGACTTCGACGGATGTTTCACCGGTCTGTTCGAAGCCTGCATCTGCGACTCATGCATCGAGCATCGTGAAGCCAGCATCGTTCACACCGGCTTCTGCATCGAGTTCAGCATCGGTTCCTGCTCCCGTCTCCTCGGTTCAGGTACCGCCTTCCACTGTTCCTCCCGTGGTCATAAAAGTGCCCAAAGCTACCAAGCAGAAGCACTCGACCACGAAGGAACGCGATGACCGTGCAGGAGGACCCCCTTTCGGTGCGGATCCCTCCATATCGGCATCGCTTAAATCCCTGCTCGAAGCTCAATTTGTTGAGCTCATGCGGACGATGGGACCAAGGCTTATCGCTAATATTCAGGGCGATACTACGGTCCCGGTCCCGGAGAGCGGTCCGCCCCCTCCCCCTCCTCCTCGTCGTTCGATTTCCCTGCTCGACGAGGGGGAGCGGCGGAGGGCGGCGGAACCCACTAGGCGGGCTTCCCTTTCTGACATGCCGCCTTTAGAGCCCATTACACCTCCACGTCACCAGGGTACTACATTGGCCCCTGATAATCGGAGTCCTGGGCATACTGCATCGCAGGAGGAGTTCTTTCGCACTCCATACCAGACTTGGGTGGCACTGCGTGAGTCGGCATCGTTGCCTCCCATGCGCTCCACTGCATCGAGTCCAATCCATTCCTTCGAGGCTTCAAGGGATCGATCGATGCATCGAAGATCACGTTCCCCATCCCGGCATCGGGAGGGGCATCGATCTCGACATTCTTCTAGACACTCCTCGCGTCATTCGGAGGTGTCTCCACAGAAGAAAATGCAGCGTATGGGATACTCATCCTCAGATTTATCCCAGCCAGAGGGACCGGAGTATGAAGAACCATCTACCTCATACTCTCCATGCCGCTCCCAGCTCTCCCTGGAACCGGAGGCTTCCACGTCTTCTAGTCCGTCTCGCCGGCCGGCCTTGGCGGACCAACTTTCCTTTTCATCCTTTCTCAGACAGATGGCGGATGACTTGGATGTGACCTTAGATACTGGGTCGAAGTACTCTAAGGAGTATCTGGACACCATGCATTTACCTCATCCTCCGGCGGAGACACTTCGGCTTCCCCTACATAAGTTACTTGACCAGACTCTCATGCGGTGTTTGGAGACACCGTATTCCATACCTGCGGTACCTAGCAAGTTGGATGCTCGATACCGCATCGTGCACCACAAGGGGTTTGAGGGAGCTCAACTCTCTCACCAGTCCCTCCTAGTCGAGTCTTCCCTTAAACGTTCGCACCCCTCCCAAGTCTACGCTTCCGTGCCTCCTGGCAGGGAAGGGAGAACGATGGATAAGTTTGGTAGACGTATCTATCAAAATTCAATGATGGCGACTCGAGTGCTCAATTACAATTTTTTCTTCTCGTCCTATTTGGATTTTTTCTTGCCGGTACTCCGCAAGTTCACACCTTTCATCGATGCTGAGGCTCGGTTTGAGTTTGAGGAGGTGGTGGCGACCCTGTCCCAGTTGCGCCTCCAATTGATGCAATCCTCCTATGATGCTTTCGAGCTCTCGGCTCGTGCTGCGGCCTGCTCGGTCGCCATGCGTCGACTGGCTTGGCTTCGCACCATTGATATGGATCCGAATCTCCAAGACAGACTTGCAAATGTGCCTTGTGCGGGAGCGGATCTGTTCGATGAGTCTGTCGAGACTGTTACTAAAAAACTGTCAGACCACGAAAAATCTTTCCAGTCTATCATGAGGCCTAAGCCTAAACCACAACAGTCTCGTCCTTCTAGACCGCCTATAATCTACCAAAGGCGTTATCAACCAAGGCAGGCCCCTCCTGCGAGACAGCCTGCAAAGCGACAGCCGCCCCAGAAGACTCAGCAAAAGCCTCAAATGCCGGCTGCTCCCAAGGCTACTCAGCCTTTTTGACTCTCCTCCAGGGAGCATAACCGATCTCGTTCTGCCTACCCCATTTTTTCCCATAGGGGGTCGTCTCCATCATTTTTGTCATCGATGGGAGGCGATCACCACGGACCTCTGGGTCCTCTCCATCGTAAGAGAGGGATACTCTCTTCATTTCCAACGGGTCCCCCCGGACCATCCTCCAAGAGAGTATCCTTCCAACTCCACACAGACCGCTCTTCTTCTCCAGGAAGCTCAGGCTTTGCTCCGGCTTCGGGCCGTCGAGCCGGGTACCGGTGGATCAACAAAACCAGGGGTTTTACTCCCGGTACTTCCTGGTCCCGAAGAAGACGGGCGATCTGCGTCCCATTTTGGACCTTCGGGTCCTCAACAAGTTTTTGGTCAGGGAACGGTTCCGCATGCTGACCCTTGCCTCTCTTTATCCCCTCATCGAGCAGAACGATTGGTTATGCTCTCTGGATCTCAAGGAGGCCTACACTCACATCCCGATTCATCCGGCCTCCCGCAAGTTCCTCAGATTCCGGGTGGGACATCTGCATCTGCAGTATCGAGTGCTTCCCTTCGGCCTATCTTCGTCGCCCAGAGTCTTCACGAAGTGTCTGGTAGTGGTGGCCGCTGCACTCCGGAACATGGGTCTCCAGGTGTTCCCATACCTCGACGACTGGCTCATCAAGGCCCCGTCCGCTCCCAAGGTCATTTCGGCGACCTTGACTACCATTTGTTTTCTGCAGAGCTTGGGCTTCGAGATCAACTTTCCAAAGTCTCATCTTCAGCCCACCCAGTCTCTCCCCTTCATAGGGGCTGTCCTGGATACCATTCAACTTCGAGCATTCCTTCCTCCTCCACGCTTACATGCTCTCCTTCTACTCTGCCAGTCAGTGTCTTCTCGCCAATCCATCTCAGCGAGACACATGATGGTCCTTTTAGGCCACATGGCATCTACAGTTCATGTGACGCCTTTTGCCAGACTACATCTCAGGATCCCTCAATGGACTCTGGCATCTCAGTGGACTCAGGTGTCCGACCCGTTATCTCGTCACATTGTGGTCACTCCTGCTCTACGGCAGTCTCTTCTCTGGTGGATGACCTCTTCGAATCTATCCAGAGGTTTGCTGTTTCATTCTCCTCCCCATCAGAAAGTTCTAACGACCGATTCATCGAACTATGCATGGGGGGCCCATCTGGATGGTCTTCGCACTCAGGGGTTCTGGACCAGTGCGGAACAACTCCATCAAATCAATCTTCTGGAACTCAGGGCCATCTTCAATGCTCTCCAAGCTTTTCAACATCTGCTTCACGACATGGTGGTCCTTATTCGCACAGACAATCAGGTCGCCATGTATTATGTCAACAAACAAGGGGGCACGGGCTCGGCCCCTCTTTGTCAGGAAGCTCTTCGAGTCTGGGATTGGGCGGTTCGCCACAACACCTTCCTCAGAGCAGTCTACATTCAGGGGAAGGACAACGTCTTGGCAGACAAATTGAGTCGTCTACTTCAGCCTCACGAATGGACGCTCCACTCCGACCCCCTTCATCAGATCTTTGCTCAGTGGGGGACACCTCAGATAGACCTCTTTGCAGCCCCCCACAACTTCAAGCTGCCTCAATTTTGCTCCAGGATCTACACTCCTCATCGCCTAGAGGCAGATGCTTTTCTGCTGGATTGGAGCAAACGTTTCCTATATGCGTTTCCTCCTTTTCCTCTCATTCAAAAGACTCTAGTCAAATTGAGATTAGACCATGCCACCATGATTCTGATTGCTCCTCGGTGGCCCAGACAACCTTGGTTCTCCCTTCTACTTCAACTCAGCAGCAGGGAGCCAGTACTTCTTCCAGTGTTTCCTTCACTACTCACTCAACATCAAGGTTCACTACTTCATCCCAATCTGCAGTCCCTCCACCTGACAGCTTGGTTCCTTTCAACATAACTCCTCACCAGTTCTCTCAAGCAGTGAGGGAGGTCTTGGAGGCTTCCAGGAAACCTGCTACTCGACAATGCTATTCCCAAAAATGGACTAGATTCTCTTCCTGGTGTATTTCCAATGCCACGGAACCTCAGCGAGCTTCCCTATCTTCTGTATTGGATTATCTTCTACACCTGTCCCGGTCTGGCCTCAAGTCTACCTCTATACGAGTCCACCTGAGTGCTATTGCGGCTTTCCATCAGCCTCTACAAGGGAAACCTTTGTCTGCTCATCCTGTGGTTTCCAAATTTATGAAAGGGCTTTTTCATGTCAACCCTCCTCTCAAACCTCCTCCTGTGGTTTGGGATCTCAATGTTGTCCTGTCTCATCTTATGAAGCCTCCGTTTGAACCTCTCAACACGGCTCCACTCAAGTATCTCACCTGGAAGGTGGTTTTTCTAGTGGCCCTCACGTCAGCTCGTCGGGTCAGTGAGCTTCAGGCCCTAGTGGCGGATCCACCGTTCACCGTATTCCATCATGACAAGGTGGTTCTCCGTACTCATCCAAAATTCTTACCTAAAGTGGTCTCTGAATTTCACATCAACCAATCCATCGTGCTTCCGGTGTTCTTTCCAAAGCCTCATTCTCATCCTGGGGAATCTGCTTTGCACACTCTGGACTGTAAACGTGCTCTAGCTTTCTACTTGGATCGCACAAAGCCACACAGAACTGCTCCTCAACTTTTCGTCTCCTTTGATCCAAACAAGTTGGGACGACCGGTATCGAAGCGCACCATCTCCAACTGGATGGCGGCTTGTATCTCTTCCTGCTATGCCCAGGCTGGATTATCCCTTCCCTGTAAGGTCACAGCCCATAAGGTCAGAGCAATGGCAGCCTCTGTAGCCTTCCTCAGATCGACACCGATTGAGGAGATTTGTAAGGCTGCCACTTGGTCCTCGGTTCATACATTCACCTCTCATTATTGTCTGGATACTTTCTCCAGACGGGATGGACAGTTTGGCCAAACAGTGTTACAAAATTTGTTCTCTTAAGTTGCCAACTCTCCCACCATCCCATTGGGGTTAGCTTGGAGGTCACCCACTAGTGAGAATACCTGCCTGCTTGTCCTGGGATAAAGCAATGTTACTTACCGTAACAGTTGTTATCCAGGGACAGCAGGCAGCTATTCTCACGTCCCACCCACCTCCCCTGGGTTGGCTTCTCAGGCTAGCTACCTGAACTGAGGAGACGCGCCCGGTACATCGGGCGGGAAGGCACTGGCGCATGCGCGGTGCGGGCATCTCGAAACTTCTGAGTTTCTTCAAGCAAGACATGCTTGCAAGATGTCCGTATCGGGGCTCTGTCGGATGACATCACCCACTAGTGAGAATAGCTGCCTGCTGTCCCTGGATAACAACTGTTACGGTAAGTAACATTGCTGTATTGAGCATCTTGGGGGTGCCTTGGCATTGTATTTGCTGTTGTTCGCATCAATAAAAAATAGTTTGAACCTAACATCGGTTTCAATCTATATTGGGTAGTGCATATCTCACCTGAATGACTCTCAAAATTTGTTAACGCAGAATCCAAACAGATCCCCAAAATTGTCATTTCTTTTTTCACTTCTGATTGAGTCCTAACGTATTCAAGCAAACAGCAGAAATTTCATCGTTACCCTGACCCACAATCATCACTTCACTCTTGTTAATATTCAGTTCTAATCCTTTAGAAGACATCCATGAACACACCTCATTCATACAAATGTTTAGTTTAGTCTCATATCAACCTTATTTTTTTTGTCCTCCTATTGGAAAGAAAAATAAGATCAGCATAGTCTGAATTCAACCCCCAAATGATGAAAAATCTTTCCCAGTGTCTCCATGTAGATATTGAACAACGCTCAGATCCCTGTGGCACACCTTTTTTTTACTAGTACCCAATCGGAGTCCTTCTGTCTTCCTTTTACACAGAGTGAACAACCTCTCAAATATGAGGTAAACCAATTAAGCACCTCATCTCTAATTCCCAAACTCTCCAATTTTGATAACAAAATGTTCACGTTTATATGTTAATGGTAACCAATGATATTGTAGGAAGAGAGGAGTCGCATGGTCAAATTTTATTTTATGCCCTAACACTTTCAAAGCTGCATTTTGTAACCTCTGTGTCTAATATTAAACTTAGAAATTTGGTTTAAACAATGTTGCAGTAATCCAATTTTGATATTAAGAAGGCATGAATTAATATATGAAAAGTGACCTTATTAAAGTAACGTCTGATGGAGTCTAAGAGGCAAGAAAGTTTTCCACCTACAATTAAGTCGGGTTTCTGGAAATACCTCTAGTCTTGTGGCTAAATTTTCAGGGGTCAACTGTATCTTGAGTTTGCCGAGATGGCAGCCTATAGCGTTTGTATACGTATGTTTGCCACCTTGTCATTAGTCTTTCAATGCGTGAAGGTTTTGAAGGCTTGTGCTCAGTTTTCTCTTTTCTCTCTAGTGTATAGAGGCAGTCAGCAATAAGCAGAGTGACCTGGAAAACTTTGTATCCGATGGCTATAAGACAGCATTGACGGAGGAGAGACGGAGGTACTGCTTCCTGGTGGAGAAACAGTGTGCCGTGACCAAAAACTCCATCACTTATCACAACAAGGTGAGGTAGTGAGGCAGGTGTGAACAGCTGTCTCCAAGTTGTTTGCTGACCTCTTTTCCTCTGCTCTGAACACATTCTGCAAATGGTGTGCTGAGTCTGGAGGGAGTGTGATCTGTGTTGGGTAGGTTGTGGTGTGAAATGCAAAGGAACGTTGCAGGTCCTCCTCTTCTCTTTAGTTGGTAACTTGCTGTTCAGAAGAACTGTGAAATTGCATTTATGTTACAACACATTTTTCTCTCGGTAGTTTTGTGCCAACAGAGGAACCCAACACAACTTCTGTTGCTTTAAATATTTCCTACACATACTTGTGATCCCAATGTTCACAGCTTATTGATTTCAAAATATTTTTATAGGCTTTTGAAATGAACTACATGTGCATACTTATGCTTTCTCCAACAGTTCCCCCCCTCTCCCCCCACTTTCTAGAGGGCTAGAACTACCTCACCACTCTGCTGGAGGGTTTGTCGGAAAATATCTGATGGCTTTGTTATGGAGGGGACTCTACAGATTTTATTTTTCATTTGTGAGTTTTCTTTTTTTTTAAAAAATCTTTATTCATTTTTATAAACTTATAAGTGTATCATCAAATAAAAACATTTTCACTTAGATACAACACTTAATATTCTGCAATAATCCATTTTAAAACTTTTAAATCTCCCCCTCTCCCTCCCCTTCCATAACAAATTCAAAACACATAGAACATATAATAAATTCTTTCCTAACATTCCTTATAATTATAGAAAAACCATAATCTACCCCTCCCCCCACCCCCAATATTCTTTTATAAAACAGATGACATGAACATGGACTGTTACCCAATAAACTTAAACTACATAAGTCTCCCTAGTGCTGAGGCTCCCCACGTCCTGATAATATTAGTTTCTATTTCAGCTGGAAAGCACCATTTAAAGACTCTGCTGTGGCAAGTGAGAGTTTCATCAGTAATTTTTCTCTTTCCAACCCTCTATTAGGATTTTTTTTTTTTTTTTTTTGGGGGGGGGGGGGAGGGGGAAATATGCTTAAAGAGAAGATGGTTTTAATGCGTTCCTTGTTTGAGTAGAAATTTGTAGAACATGTGAACAGTTGCTATATATTACACGGAGTCATGTACTGATATGTTACAAAATGCTGCTTGCTAAATATCCAGCTTGTGGTTTTTCCATTTTATAATGGCGATTCATTCCTTGATCTTATATTTTCTCTTGTTTTTGTCATTAGGGGAAAGAGATTTTGACCCAAAAGATGCCATCTTGGCAGCAGGCCTGTTCTGATCCCAACAAGATCCCAGATCGTGCCATACAACTCATGCAACAGATGGCTATTAGCAGCAATGGCACCATCCTCTCTGGCCCCATGACTGCGTCCAAATCCAGTATCTCCATCTCCGAACCCATCCCTGGTGCCAAACCACTGCCTGTGCCCCCAGAACTGGCACCTTTCGTAGGCGTAAGTAACAACCATCCCTGCACCTCTCAAACTAAATTTGGGGACTAGGTGTAATCAGAGACTTGGTTTAATAAATGCAGCCAGTGGCATAGTAATGGGGGGGAAGGGACACGAGGCCCCAGATGCGGTCTTGGTAGGGGTGCTGGTGCCTATCCTCTCTGCTCCCTCCCCCATTATTTCACAACTCCTTATCACACATGTGCACCCCTTCCCTTGTACCTCTTTAATTTTCCCTGCGCGAGTAGCATTACGAACTTGCGGCCCGCGTTGGTGTCGTGACATCACTTCTGGGCCCTGCACCTAGGAAGTGATGTCTGAGGGATAGTCAACATGATGCAGGCAGCTCCTGCCTGGAAAATGAAAAAGGGCGGGGGCGTGGCGGGGGGTGGTGGAGGGGCGCCACTCACCCTCACTTTGCCACTGATTGCAGCATCTGCATATCTTGTGAAATTTCCTCAAAATATATTGTGAAAAGTAAGGTTAAGGTTTATACTTTTGTCCTGGTAAAATGGACAGTATGTTTAGATTAGTGAGATATAAGACTTTTGTGATTAAATTGGAACAGAGTAGTATGGTGATTACCCTAGTACACCTGTGATGCTTGATTTGGATCCTGTAGTAGAGAAAACAGTCACCTACCTGTAACAGGTGTTATCCAAGGACAGGAGACATGTGGGTGATGGCATGGACCATCTAAAGTGAACGGTCACTTTAAGAGCTTAAGACTGCCCATACTGCACATGCGCGAGTGCCTTCCTGCTGCTGCCACCTCATGGGACCATCAGTTCAGTAGCAATGGTATGAAACCAAGAAGGGGAGGAGAGTGGGTTGTGAGACTTATCTGCCTGCTGTTCTTGGGTAAAATTGTTGCAAGTAACTGTACTTTATCCCAGGACAAGCAGGCAGCATATTCTCACATGTGGGGACTTCCCAGCTAATGAATAGGGGAAAATATTTTTTCACCCGATTAGAGAATGACATAGGGACAAATTTTTTCCCCGTCCCCACGGGAACTCCTCTTCCCGTTCTGTGCCTGTGAGTTCTTTTCCTGTCCCTGTCCCATTTCTGCAAGCTCTGTCCTCATCTGCACAAGCCTCAAACACTTTAAAATCATAAGTCTTCAAGGCTTGTGCAGTTAAGGCAGAGCTTACAGGAATGGGACAGCGAGAAAACTCATGGGGATGGGGAATTTTAATTGCTATGGGGACGGGGACAAATTTGTCCCCGTGTCATTCTCTACTCAGAATAGTCAAGCTCTGCAATGCATTGCCAGGGGGTACGATAAGAGCAGTTAATGAAGCTGGTTTTAAAAAAGGTTTGGACAAATTCCTGGAGGAAAAGTCCATAGTCTGCTGCTGAGGCAGACATGGGACAGTAGCATGGAATTCTGTTACTATTTGGGTTTTTGCCAGGTACTTGTGATTTGGGATTGGCCTCCGAAGATGGGATTCTGGGCTAGATGGACCGGCCCATTGGTTTGACCCAGTAAGGTTAGTCTTATGTTATGTTCTTGTATTGCCAGTCAAGCAGAAAAGCATCTGTTTCCAGGTGATTGGGAGTGTGGCACCTGGAGCAGAAAAGAGGGAGCTTGTGATGGTCTACTTCTTTCATAAGATGGAGGTGTTAAGCGACCACTTGCGATTTTGTAGAATTCTGCTCAATTTGTCTGCCAACTCATTCTGTTTTCCTGCTAGGTAGACTGCTTTCAGGAAACTATTGCGAGCAAAGGTCTAGGACCAGATCTGGATGGTCTCTTGGCATCTAAGTGAGCTCTCCATCCTAACATGAAAGCATCTGTTGTAAAAATCTTTTGATGAGGTTGTACTTGAAATAGAAGGCCTGTACGTTGGATGGTATATATGGCTGTGGTTGGCAGCACAGAGTGCACTTATTGTGGTAGGGGGCACAAGATGCGCTTGCTGTGGAGATGGCATATACTGGCAAAAAATTTTTTAAAAATATGGGAAGGCACAAAACTTATGCATGTAAAAGACATGTTAAAGACACATACGATAAATGCCTAAATAGGTGTGTGAAGAAACCAAAATATGGCTTCTGCACTTCATGGAAAACAACAAAGAACTGATGGTTCTGTGAGCTAGCAGCAGGTGAAGAAGGCACCTGTGTATGTGTGTCTAAGATTTTAAAGCTACAGGTTACTTTAGACAGTCCGTGCCGAGTTCCATGGATGACATATGAATGAATATCTGCCTACTAGTCCTGGGATAATGTAATTTACTTTAGCATTGTAACTTTCTCTGTATTCTGTGTTCAGAGTCATTTCTATCTGAAATGGTTTTCCTGTTCTCCAGCTGTGGACTCTTGAGCATTGTTGTGTTTATTTTTTTACTCTTAATTTTAACTAGTCTGTGGCTTTCTTTTATTTAATACAATAGTTAAACTACAGCAATGCTCTAAGAAGCTATGGTTCCAGGTTTAAAAAAGCATAGCATACTCTGATTGTCTTATACTTAAACAGTTCTAAGATTGTGTGGTGACATGGTGAAGTGGTATGAGATTTAATTTTTAAATTCTGATGTCTGTCTGAAAATGCTTCACTGTTGTGTCCTGCAGCGGATGTCTGGACAGGAAGGTGTGCCGGTAGTGAATGGTGTTGCTGGTCCTGGTGGCAACGATTATCCGCACTGGCCAGACCCCAAATCCACAAAGCCCAAATCTCCTGCACAGTCACAGAAGCAACTGAGTGACTGCTACTCCAACACACTACCTGTGCGCAAAAGTGTCACACCTAAAAATGCTTATGCAGCTGGTAAGTTTGCCCCATGTGAGATTGGGTGTACCAAAGTGAAGATGTTCAGCTGACCTAATTTTAAAAATATATTTTATCGGTATGCACCAAAAAGGGTTCGTTGCTCAGACATTCTTCAAACAACACCACACTGGCTTTCCACATGTTAAATTTAGCAAAAACCATGGAAGATCCGGCCTTCTCTGTATCTTTGGATGCAGAGAAGGCCTTTGATCGTGTGGAATGGACCTTCATGTATCAAGCAATGGATTGGTTTGCTATTGGTTCCGGATTTATACAAATGATTCAAACCTTGTATAGTTCCCCTTCAGCCAGATTATATATTAATAATACTTTTTCAGAATAGGGGAGTTAGACAAGGGTGTCCATTATTCCGCTTGCTTTTTGACATTGTACTGGAACCCTTGCTATTGGCTATTCAACAGGCAGGGGTGATACAGGGTATTCCTTATGCAGGTTGGGAATGTAAGGTCTGTGCATGTACAGATGATATCTTGCTTCATTTGAAGAATCCTGAATCCACCATTCCGCATTTACTAGAATTGATTGAGAGATTCGGTAAATTTTCTGGTTATAAAATAAATTGGAGTAAATCCGAGGTGCTTCCACTAAATGTGAATTACACAAAAGGTTTATTTGAGTCATTCCCATTCCTTTGGAAAGAAAAAGGGATAAAATATTTAGGTATAATGATACAAAAGACTCTGGAAGACACAATGACAGTAAATGAAAAATCTTTATTGCTGAAGGTCAAAGAAATGTGTGAGCATTGGAATCCTTTACATCTTTTTTGGTGGGGGTTTTGCTACCAAATGGGAATAATGCCAGTTTTTTTTCAGGGGTCCTTTTATAGGAAACTAAATAGTATTATCACTAAATTTATTTGGCTGGGTAAAACTGCTAGAATAGCTCTAGTATCATTGCAAAAACCAACTGCGGAGGGTGGGGTAAATCTCCCAAATTTTTACAGATATCATCAAGCTTTCATCATGCGGCAGGGTATGTAGAAACATAGAAAATGACGGCAGAAAAGGGCTACAGCCCATCAAGTCTGCCCACTCTGCTTACCCACCCCCTGTCTATGCCCTAATGACCCAATTTCCTTATCTTGACCCTCATAGGGATCCCACATGGGTATCCCATTTATTCTTAAAGTCTGGCACGCAGTCTGCCTCGATCACCTGCACTGGAAGCTTGTTCCAATGATCAACCACTCTCTCTGTGAAGAAATACTTTCTGGTGTCGCCATGAAATTTTCCGCCCCTGAGTTTGAGCGGGTGCCCTCTTGTGGCCGAGGGTCCCTTGAGAAAGAAAATATCATCTTCCACTTCGACACGTCCCATGAGGTACTTAAATGTTTCGATCATGTCTCCCCTCTCCCTACGTTCCTCAAGAGTGTAGAGCTGCAATTTGTTCAGTCTCTCTTCGTACGAGAGACCCTTGAGCCCCAAGATCATCCTGGTGGCCGTCCGTTGAACCAATTCAATTCTGCGCACATCTTTACTGTAATGTGGCCTCCAGAATTGCACACAGTACTCCAGATGAGGTCTCACCATGGCCCTGTACAACGGCATTATGACTTCAGGCTTTCGGCTGACGAAACTTCTATTGATACAACCCAATATCTGCCTTGCCTTAGATGAAGCCTTCTCGACAGTTTTCATGTTTGCACTGATGATTACTCCTAAATCTCGTTCTGCTGAAGTCCTAGTTAAAGTTTCTCCGTTCAAGAAGTACGTCCTGCATGGATTTCTGCTTCCGAGGTGCATGACCTTACATTTCTTAGCATTGAAGCCTAGCTGCCAGGTTGAGGACCAACTTTCCAATGTAAGCAGGTCCTGCGCCATATAATTCTGTAAACTGCATTCACTTACTATATTGCATAGTTTGGCGTCATCGGCGAATAGTGTTATTTTACCTTGAAGCCCTTGAGTCAGATCCCCTATGAATATGTTGAAAAGGAGTGAACCCAGGACCGAGCCCTGCAGCACTCCACTGGTCACCTCCGATGTTTTAGAGAGGGTACCATTAACCACCACCCTCTGAAGTCTGCCACTCAGCCAATCATTGACCCATGCAGTTAGTGTCTCTCCTAACCCCATCGATTCCATCTTGCTTAGCAGCCTGCGGTGTGGGACACTGTCAAAAGCTTTCCTGAAGTCCAGGTACACGACGTCCAAAGACTCTACCAAGTCCAACTTTCTTGTTACCCAGTCAAAGAAGCTGATGAGATTGGATTGGCAGGACCTACCCTTGGTGAATCCATGCTGACTGGGATCCCGAAGATTCCCTTCATTCAAGATCGTGTCCAATTTGCTTTTAATTAGTGTTTCCATGAGTTTGCACACTATTGATGTGAGACTCACCGGTCTATAATTCGCAGCCTCTGCCCTGCAACCCTTTTTATGCAGAGGAACGACATTAGCTAATTTCCAGTCCAGGGGAACTTTCCCCTTACTTAGGGAGAGATTGAATAGCTCAGCCAACAGTTTCGCCAGGACATCGCTCAATTCTCTGAGTACTCTTGGGTGCAAATTGTCTGGTCCCATTGCTTTTTTTCACCTTGAGTCTTGCCAGTTCACTGTAAACTTCACCTGGTGTGAACTCAAAATTCTGAAACGGGTCTTCTGTGCTTTGTGTTGCCTTCAACTGCGGACCGTGTCCCGGTGCCTCACAGGTGAAGACTGAGCAGAAGTATTCATTCAGTAGTTCGGCTTTATCGGAATCTGCTTCCACGTAACTTCCGTCCGGTCTTCTAAGGCGTACTATCCCGCCTGTGTTCCTTTTTCTGTCACTAATATACCTGAAGAAGGATTTGTCCCCCTTTTTTAATGTTTTTTGCCAGAATTTCTTCCACTCGAAGTTTTGCCTCCCTAAATGCCATTTTGACCGCTGTAGACCTGGTCCTATATTCTACTTTTGCCTCTCTTTTCTCCGTGCGCTTGTAGGAGAGAAACGCTTTTTTCTTCTCCTTAATGAGGTGCGAGATCGCGGTGAACCATTGGGGTTTATTGTTTCTTTGTCGTTTATTTACTGATTTTATGAAGCGGCTAGTTGCTTCATGTATGGTTGATTTCAGTGTTAACCACTTAGCTTCTACATCATCGGTCTCCGCTTGGTCCTGCAGCGTCTGATGGACAAAATCTCCCATGCGTGCGAAGTCTGTGCCCCGGAAATTGAGTACCTTTGTTTTCGTGTTTGATCTAGGGAAGCCTTTCCTAAGGTTGAACCATACTATGTTGTGGTCGCTGGAGGCTAGCGTATCTCCTACTGAGACCTCTGAGACGCTTTCCCCGTTGGTGAGTACTGGATTCTTCCTGAGCTCATGGAACATCTTCCTGATTGGCTAGACTTAGAGTGGCAACTTCTGTCCTCATTACGGGTGTTTCATGTCTTGAGTATCAAGTTACCCAGATATGTCAAGGACAATAGTAATCTATTTGATATTCCAGTAGAGAAATCCACTTATCAGTCCTTATGGCTAAACTCCAAGCTTCAAATAGGCGGGTCTGGGATCTCCTAGAAACATTGGATGCAGGCAGGCATTCGAACATTAGATGATATTATATCTAATGGGAAACTGCTGGATTTTTCACAACTGCAATAAACATTTGGAATTTCAAAATCTCAAAATTATAGATGGTTGCGGTTGAAGCAGGCTATTCATAGTGGGTTCCCTGACTGGCAGAATCTTAAAAATCAGACAGATTTGCTGGGGCATCAGGCAGCCCGGTGGTATAAATTAATTTCTGAATTTTTGAATAAGAAACCAAAAAATAGTCTTAGGGACATTTGAAGCATCGAGGTAAAGCAATATATTTCTGCATCTCGATGACCACGAATTTGGACTTGGAGGATGAGATGTACAGCATCAGCATCTATAAGACAAACATGGTTTTTCTTGTTACATAGAACTTTTTGGACCCCTGCTCGTTTACAAAAGTTAGATAGTTCTAAATCTAATAGATGCTGGCATTGTCATCTTGATATAGGGACATCTATTGTCCTTTAATACTCAAGTTCTGGAAGTCGGTATGGGGATAGATTAATGCTATACTTGAGGCATCGATTCCTTTGACATATGAGGAAGTCATATATGGGACGATATTACATCTGAAGCCCTCATTGGACAGATATAGAGGGCGGCTTTTCCTTATGACCAGGGTAGTCATACAAGTGGTTATGCGCAACTGGAAGAACTGGGATCACCTTAACTTTAATTTTTGGTGGGCAGTTTTATGTTTAATTAATAGATTTGAAAAAATGATTGCGGATATGCTAGGACATACTAAGTTAATCTGGGGCCCTTTGACATCTTTTATGGACTCATTGTAGTTGTCTTTTCCTTTGTTCCTGTTGGTATATTGCACACACACCCAGGGGAGGGAGGGCGGGAGGGAGTATTTCTTTGTATGGTTCAGGTGGTTAGTTTTTTTAAATTGTTGTATGGATTTTGATTGATTATAAATGAGTATATGATTAATATTATTTGTTATAGATACTGTATTGCATTTTTGTTGGTTTTGAAACTCAAAGATTTTTAAAAACTATATTTTGTGGATGACATGATATTCTGCCCTAAATCTGAGGGTGTGTGATGTTTTGCTTTCACTAGTCGAAAACAAGACCCTGCCACGCTCCAGTTCCATGGCTGCTGGGCTGGAGAGGAACGGGAGGATGAGAGTACGAGCCATCTTTTCCCATGCTGCTGGGGATAACACTACACTGTTGAGCTTCAAGGAGGGAGATCTCATCACCTTGCTTGTCCCTGAAGCCAGAGACGGCTGGCATTATGGCGAGAGTGAGAAAACAAAGATGTACGCAGGAGGTTTTTCATGGTTATTCTCCTTTTAGTGTGATCAAGCTTTTATTCCTTAAAATATTAATGTAAATCAGTACTGACACTAGCTTTTAAGATGCTCTAAATAAGTTGTACTACCTTACATCTTGTAGAAAATACTGCTACAGTGAAATAAGAGCAGGCACGGTGATTCTGCAGCAGCATGCAGGTAGCTCACAGCATCTTTTCTGGTTCCTGTTTCTAGGAGAGGTTGGTTCCCTTTCTCCTACACCAGAGTTCTGAACGCTAGTGAAAACCACGAGAGACTACACATGAGGTGAGAAGTGATTAGGGGATTAAACAGATACTCTTACATGGAAATGATTTAAAAAACAACTCTTAATGCACTCTAATGTTAGGGATACAATATGTGCAAATTCAAATACCTTTTTAATAGTGTCCTGGGTACAGCCAGCTCACTTGTGGCAAGCTAAACGTCATCCTTACATTTAGTGTAAAGAACAAAACTACTTTCAGGTCCTATTTAGAAATTTTTATCAGGGTTGCAGTTATGCTCGGACATAGCTGCAAGGATTGCCTAGCTGTTTTCCATGCCCTGGTTGGATAATCCTATGAAAATGTCTTTCTTCTCACACTGATGGATCAAAGCCTGTCGATTCTCACTGCAGAATTTCCTAAGCTAGAAGAGCTCTAGAATGTTGCCTAGCAACAAGGAGCCACACGTGTGCTTCATTTGGCATAGGAAGTATCTCAAAGAACCCGAGGGAAGGTATATGCAGATGTGAATCTTTGCAGATGCTGTCTTTCAGAGAACATAATGCAATCTCGTTGTAGAAACTGGGGAAAGGGCTTTGTTTCTCCAGCATCTGACTTGCATAACCTTATTTTTATTTTTTGATAGCCTACAGCCTGGAAAAAGCAGCAGCACGGGGAATCTTCTAGACAAAGATGATGCCTCTGCCTCTAAACCAGATTATGGTATGGCCACACGGAATTTCCCACCACAGTCCAGTAACACTTTCAAACCCAGACCTTACAGTGTGGCAGCACCAGTCTTTTCCCAGGTAGGAAACCCCAGCATGCTTCTACATGCCTAGGTGAAGTGAAGATAATTGCCAGCTATTAGAGGACAGTTGATGCCAAGACTGAGAACCTCAAAGGGTTTCAGGCACTCCATTTAAAAGTCAAGGTTCTGGCCAAGCTCATCCTCTGTGTTCCAGAGTAGCTGATCCAGATAGGTAGCTGCTTTCCCTGGTTCAGCCCCAGACTGTTGATAGTATGATTTGTGTTAAAATACCCTGCCCTGGGCCAGTCCCATGGATCAGGCTCTGGGATCCTTAGTACTTATTTGAATATAATACAGAAGTGATATGCTCAGACCAAAATAGGAAGAGCACACGGCTGCCACTATGGTGATATCTTTGCCAGTCAACAAGTGGCAGTGAAGGTTGGTAGACATCTTACTTCTTGAGCCAAAAAGGCTTACTGAGTCCATCCACTCAAGGAGAATATAGAGAAGGCTTGAAGTAAGATGCCTACCAACCAGTTTTAAGAGACCACAAGTTATCCCAGGACAAGCAGGCAGCATATTCTTAACACATGGGTGACGTCACCGACGGAGCCCTCGGTACGGACCTTTTTAACTAGAAGTTTCTAGTTGGCCGCACCGCGCGAGTGCCTTCCCGCCCGACGGAGGAGTGCGTGGTCCCCAGTTTCTTCGTTTCCGCGGAGCGAAGAAGACGCGTGTATTTTTTCAACGACCGTTGAATCACTTTTCTGCCTTCCCGCTCGCGCTTTTTTCCTGAATTTTTCCTTCCTTACCTTCGGGTTTAATTTTCTTTAATTTGCAAAAAAAAAAAAAAAAAAATACTTTGATTTTTCCCTTTCTTTCGTTTTTGCCCCGGCGGGGCCTGTTGCCATTATACAGGCCTCGGACTTCGATTTTGCGGAGGCTATCTTCCCCTTCATGCCCCCGCAGGTCGGTTTTAAGAAGTGCCAGCGGTGTGCACGCCCGATCTCCATAACTGACCCACACAATTGGTGTTTGCAGTGTCTGGGTCCGGAGCATCGGGCGGACTCCTGCACCCGCTGTGCCACTCTGCAAAAACGAACTCTTAAAAACCGAAGAATCCAACAAACCCTTCTCTTCGGCACCGAGTCGGCGATGGACTCCTCATCTTCAACGGCGGTACCTCCAAAATCGGCACCGTCATCCTCGACGCCGACCGACCCCGCATCGGCGTCGCAGGCGCCAGGTAAGCCGGCTAAGAAGCCTTCCTCTTCCCTCGAGCGCCCTCCAGCTACGGTGGCGACACCGTCCCTACCGGCATCGCACCGGTCCCGCAAACGCTCCGCCCCGATCTCGGTGAGTGCCTCGTCATCGGCCTCCTCATCGCCGGGGCGTGGAGCGGCATCAAAGGAACCGAAGAAAAAGAAAGCGGTTCCGATGCCACCCCTGGATGACCGTATCTCGGCCATCCTACAAGCTCAGCTCAAGGAGCAGTTGAAGAAACAACTTGAACAACTGTTACCCTCTATCTTGGCACCGCTCCTTCCGGTACCAGACCGGCCCGAGCCCCGCACCGAGCCCCCGGTGTCCACTCCTACGGTACCGGTGGACACCTCTATGCCGATCCTTTCGGCCCAGCAACTTCATGACGATCCGGTGGTTCATTCCCAGGCCACATTGGATCCTTCTCGGCACCAGGCGGCACGGCATGCTTCTCGGGACCGAGATCGACGCCGATCGTCCTCCCCTGGTGCCGTTTCCGTCCGCTCTGGTAAGTCTTTGTCCAAGACTCGCCACACCGCGCCCTCCACCCCGGTGTCTCGACATGCACCAGAGATCAGGGACCCTGATTTATGGGAGGAGACTCCTCTCGGTACCGAGGAGGATCCCTCCTCATCTGATGAGGAACCATCGGCACCCGATGCCACATATAAACCAGAACAGTCCTCATTTTCTAAGTTTCTAAGGGAAATGTCTGCAGCCCTGTCCCTTCCCTTAGAATCTGACTCAAAGAAGTCTCAAGCCTTCCTGGAGGCTTTAGATTTCGAACAGCCTCCTAAAGAGTTTCTCAAGCTCCCCGTTCATGACATCCTACGGGAGACCTTTTACAAAAACTTAGAGAACCCCCTTACGGTACCGGGGGCTCCACGTAAGCTGGACAACCTTTATCGAGTCATCCCTATTCCGGGGTTCGACAAATCTCAATTGCCCCATGAGTCCCTTCTGGTGGAATCCACTTTAAAGAAGACTCAGGGCTCCAGTGTCTATGCCTCTACCCCTCCTGGCAGAGAAGGTAAGACCATGGACAAGTTTGGCAAGAGGCTTTACCAGAATGCCATGCTTGCCAACAGGGCAAACAACTATTCCTTCCATTTTTCTTTCTACCTAAAACACTTGGTCCAACAACTGTCTGCCCTCCAGAAGTATCTTCCTGAGCGCAAGGTCCCGCTGTTCCAACAACACATCTCTGGCCTTCTCCAAATGCGCAAATATATGGTCCGCTCTATTTACGACTCCTTCGAGCTCACCTCTCGGGCCTCTGCCATGGCCGTAGCCATGCGTCGCCTAGCCTGGCTCAGAGTTTCCGACCTGGACATCAACCACCAGGATCGTTTGGCCAACGCCCCCTGTCTCGGGGATGAACTCTTTGGAGAGTCACTGGATTCCACCACCCAGAAACTCTCGGCCCATGAAACCAGGTGGGACACTCTGATCAAGCCGAAGAAGAAGGCTCCGCCTGCCCGACTCTATCGGCCTCAATCATCTTACCAGCGGAGGTTCTCAGCCAGGCCACTCAATCCGCCTCCCCAACAATCTCGGCGACCTCGCCAACAGCAGCACCACGCCCAGGCTCGATCTCAGGCCACTCAATCCTCTAAGCCACCTCAGCCTGCTAAGCAGTCTCAGCCCTTTTGACTCTTCTCTCCAGGGCATAGCCAGTCATCCACCCTCGCTGCCTCTTCCACAGCCTATCGGGGGTCGTCTCACCATTTTCTCCAGCCGTTGGGAAGTCATCACGTCGGACCAGTGGGTCCTCAACATCATCCGCCACGGCTACTCTCTCAACTTCCAGACTCGTCCACCGGACAACCTTCCCGTAGAGTCTGCTTCACACTCATCTCAAACCCCCCTCCTACTGAGGGAGGTTCAATCCCTCCTCCTTCTCAATGCCATCGAAGAAGTACCTCCAGATCAAAGGGGTCAGGGATTCTACTCCCGCTACTTCCTGGTTCCCAAAAAGACGGGAGACCTCCGTCCCATTCTCGATCTCAGGGACCTCAACAAGTGTCTGGTCAAGGAAAAGTTCAGAATGCTCTCCCTTGCCACGCTTTACCCTCTTCTTTCTCAACACGACTGGCTATGTTCCCTGGACCTCAAAGAGGCCTACACTCACATCTCCATCAATCAGAATTCTCGCCGCTACCTGCGGTTCCAGGTGCTACACCACCACTATCAGTACAAAGTGCTACCGTTTGGCCTCGCTTCCTCCCCCAGAGTCTTCACCAAGTGCCTTATAGTGGTGGCGGCCTTCCTCAGGTCTCACAACCTCCAGGTGTTCCCCTACTTGGACGATTGGTTGGTGAAAGCACCTACGTCTCAACTTGTGCTACAGGCTACTCATCACACCATCTCTCTCCTCCACCTCCTGGGGTTCGAGATCAACTACCCCAAGTCGCATCTGCTTCCCACCCAGCGACTTCAATTCATTGGAGCAGTTCTGGACACCACGCTGATGAGGGCCTTTCTTCCCTCCGATCGCCACCGGACCCTGCTCCATCTCTGCCGTCAGGTACTCATGCATCCCTCCATTCCTGCCCGACAGATGATGGTCCTCCTGGGTCACATGGCCTCGACGGTGCACGTCCTTCCTCTGGCACGTCTCCACCTTCGTACACCTCAGTGGACTCTCGCCAACCAATGGTCACAGACGACAGATCTTCTTTCTCATCCCATCTCTGTGACATCATCTCTTCAGCAATCTCTCCAATGGTGGTTGAACTCCTCAAATCTTTCCAGGGGTCTACTTTTTCATCTACCCCCTCACTCTATGATCATCACCACGGATGCGTCCCCCTATGCGTGGGGAGCTCACCTAGGAGATCTACGCACCCAGGGACTTTGGACCCCACAGGAGCGTCGTCATCACATAAATTTCCTGGAACTCAGAGCCATGTTCTACGCCCTCAAGGCTTTCCAACATCTTCTCTGCCCTCAAGTCCTCCTCCTGTGCACAGACAATCAAGTCGCCATGTACTACATAAACAAGCAAGGCGGCACCGGATCTCGCCCCCTTTGTTTGGAGGCTCTGCGCATCTGGACCTGGGCCACGGACCGCAATCTCTTTCTCAGGGCGGTCTATATCCAGGGCGAACAGAACTCTCTGGCCGACACCCTCAGCCGCATCCTTCAACCTCACGAGTGGACGTTGGACCCTCCGACTCTGCTCTCCATCTTTGCTCGATGGGGTACTCCGCAGGTGGACCTCTTTGCAGCACCTCACAACCATCAGCTGCCCCAATTCTGTTCCAGACTCTTCTCTCCTCACCGTCTGGCTCCGGATGCATTCCTGCTCGACTGGAGGGATCGGTTCCTGTATGCCTTCCCTCCACTTCCTCTGATGTTGCGGACCTTGTCCAAACTCCGCAAGGACAACGCCACCATGATTCTTATCGCACCTCGGTGGCCTCGCCAACACTGGTTCTCACTCCTGCTCCAACTCAGCTCCAGGGAACCCATTCTCCTTCCTGTGTTTCCTACTCTACTTACGCAGCAACATCAGTCTCTACTGCATCCCAATCTGTCTTCGCTCCACCTGACAGCTTGGTTTCTCTCGGGCTGACCTCTCCAGAGAACCTATCTCAGCCGGTCCGCCTCATCTTGGATGCCTCCAGGAAGCCGGCCACCCTTCAATGTTACCATCAGAAATGGACCAGATTCTCCTCGTGGTGTCTCCGGCATCATCAGGAACCCACCTCCTTAGCGGTGGAAACTGTATTGGAATATTTGCTCTCGCTGTCCAATGCTGGCCTCAAAACTACCTCCATCAGAGTCCACCTCAGTGCCATCACTGCGTTTCATGAGCCTATTCTCGGAAAACCCCTCACGGCTCATCCTCTGGTTTCCAGATTTATGAGAGGCCTCTTCAATATCAAACCACCTCTCAAGCCTCCTCCTGTCGTCTGGGACCTGAATGTGGTACTCTCAGCTCTCATGAAACCTCCATTCGAGCCTCTTGCCACAACTTCACTTAGACTCCTTACCTGGAAGGTGCTTTTCCTGATTGCCATCACCTCTGCCAGGAGGGTTAGCGAACTGCATGCACTGGTTGCCGACCCACCGTTCACTGTTTTTCACCATGACAAGGTTGTTCTGCGTACCCACCCTAAATTCCTCCCCAAGGTGGTCTCGGCTTTTCACCTCAACCAGTCCATTGTGTTGCCCGTCTTCTTCCCTAAGCCTCACTCGCATCCTGGGGAACAGGCGTTGCACACGCTGGATTGTAAGCGTGCCCTTGCTTACTACCTTGATCGTACCAGAGCTCACCGAACATCACCTCAGCTATTTTTATCTTTCGATCCCAACCGTTTGGGTCGTCCTGTCTCCAAACGGACACTTTCAAATTGGCTTGCTGCCTGTATTGCATTCTGCTATGCTCGGGCCGGTCTCTCACTGGAAGGAACTGTCACGGCCCACAGAATCCGAGCTATGGCTGCTTCTGTAGCTTTCCTCCGTTCCACGCCCATCGAGGAAATCTGCAAGGCGGCCACTTGGTCCTCAGTTCACACGTTCACTACTCACTACTGTCTGGATGCGTTCTCCAGACGGGATGGACACTTCGGCCAATCTGTGTTACAAAATTTATTTTCCTAATGGCCAACCATCCCACCTCCCTCTTTGTTAGCTTGGAGGTCACCCATGTGTTAAGAATATGCTGCCTGCTTGTCCTGGGATAAAGCACAGTTACTTACCGTAACAGGTGTTATCCAGGGACAGCAGGCAGATATTCTTACGTCCCACCCACCTCCCCGGGTTGGCTTCTTAGCTGGCTTATACTAACTGGGGACCACGCACTCCTCCGTCGGGCGGGAAGGCACTCGCGCACGCGCGGTGCGGCCAACTAGAAACTTCTAGTTAAAAAGGTCCGTACCGAGGGCTCCGTCGGTGACGTCACCCATGTGTTAAGAATATCTGCCTGCTGTCCCTGGATAACACCTGTTACGGTAAGTAACTGTGCTTTCTTGTCTTCATGTGCCATCTGGGTGCTGTGATGCAGCTGGTAGCTGTGTGTATTATCCTAGGACAAGCAGGCAGCATATTCTTGACTGATGGGTGACGGCACCGACGGAGCCCTGGTATGGACAATTTTAGAGTGATTGCACTCTAAGAACTTAGAAAGTTCTAGTTAGGCCGCACCGCGCGTGCGCGAGTGCCTTCCCGCCCGACGAAGGCGCGCGGTCCCCAGTTTCTTCGTTTCCGCGGAGCTAAGAAAACGTGTGTTTCCAACGGCTGTTGGAAATTTTTTTCATTGTTACTCGCCTTCCCGCTCAAGCGTTCTTTTTCTTCGAGAATTGTTCTCTTTCTTATTTTATTTCGTTTGTGTTCAAAAAACAAAAACAAAAAAAAATCACTTTTTTTTTTTTTTAAAACATCTGTTTATTAACAATGAAGCAACACATACAGTCAGGTGGCAACAGCGCCAGCGCATAAAAGCAGATATCAGATGACATATAGAGAGAACAGGCTTAGGCAAAACAAGCCAGAAGTATCAGGAGTTCTAAAGGAATTACAGGAGAAATCCCCACCTGAAGTCTGTGCAAACTCCATCTATTTTTACTTGCACCCACAAACAACAACAAAGGAGACATTCCCCAAACCCAACTCAAAAATCCATGCACACCAAGCACACTCAGAGCAACAACAATCACACCCCCATACACACTCACCCCTCCCCCCCCCCAAACAGGCAAGCAACCCCCCTCCCTCCCACTCCTAGAGAGAAGAGCTGTCAGGTAGAAAGAAAAGGAAAAGGGCCTATAGAATAGAAGTAAAAGTAGCAGTGAAAGCAGGAGGTCACCCTATTGAGCAGAGGACTCCCGAAAACCCCCAATAGGGAACCGCTCCCCGAGACTAGAAACCCAGGGCTGTCGATCATGGGAGCACTGGCTTCGGAGCGGAGACCGAGCGCAACAAGCTCTCCCACAGAGCCACATAATATCGTTTATCATAGTTAGAAGATCCCACATACCATTGGCGCTCAAAGGTGGCCATGTCCCGTAATTTAGCATGCCACAGCGCAATGATAGGGGGGGTTTCAGAAATCCAGCTAGAAAGAATTGATTTCTTAACCACTAGAAGGACATTATAGATGAAGCGCCGCTGGGGGGCCGACAAGCCCTGTGCCAGAAGCGGCTCCTGCATCCCCAGTAGTAAGACCCCATAGTCCCACTCCACCAACCTTTGAAGGATAGCCTCCAGCATGGGCAGCACCTCCCTCCAGAGGGTAATTTTAGAGCAATCCAGAAAAGAGTGGAGGTACGTACCCGGCTGACTTTTGCATTTAACACAAGTGGCATCGTTCCAGAGTCCCAAGCTGGCTCCCCGCTGTCGAGTTAAGTAATAGCGGTGCAGGAGTTTAAATTGAGTGTCCTGGTACTCAACAGATTTAGTGAAAGTATAAAGGGTGGTAAAACACTCCTGAAACTGATGCTCATCAATAGATACACCCAGATCACCCTGCCAGGCCTCTCTCACTCTGGAAATCCCATCCGTGGGACTCGAGAGCTTCAATATTTTATACCAGTGTAAAAGCTTATTCGAAGAAGCCGGGGTGGCGTGAAATTGAGTGTCGAGCCTCCCAGACGCCCATGCTCCCGGGCTATGGGTACGTTCCCTCTCCCAGTAATGGCGGACCTGAAAATAAGAAAACAAAAAATGATTGGGGAGGTCCCAGGTCCGCTGGACCTGGGAGAAAGATGGGAAAGTTTGAGGGTCCAACTCAAGCAACTGCTCCATGCCCGTGCAACCCCGAGACATCCAGCCCCGAAACACAGAGTTCCCCCAGCCCGGCTGAAAGTTGGAGTTACCCAAAAAGCGGAGGAATGGAGACATCGTGGGGCTAAGCCCCTGTCGGCGCCTCCACCAACGCCAGGCCTGCCGTAATGGCCACATAGATTGCAGCTGAACTCTATACCGGTGAGAGGGGTCGGATTGGGAATGGAGCAAATTCATAAACTGAAAAGGATGAGTCCAGCCCTCTACCCATCCCAGCGGAGAGTATCGTTCACAACCCAAGTGCCCTTCATGTATCCAACGCATGAGCGCAGCCACATTGTAGAGACGAATATCAGGGACATTCAGCCCTCCATCAGACTTATCTAACATCAGTTTCGCCATACTAATTCGCGGAGCCTTGGAGCGCCAAATAAACTTGGAGATAATCGACTTAAATTTGAGTTCTTCTCTACGACGCAACCAAATTGGCATGGTCTGCAACGGGAATAACAGTTTCGGCAGCATGACCATTTTGACTAATGCTATCCTGCCCATCAGGCCCAACGGCAAGTCCTTCCAACGCTGACAAAGCTTGCCTATCTCCTCCAATGGCCGCAGAACATTCTCCGCATAGAGAACGGAAGACTGTGTGCTTAAGAAAATACCCAGGTACCGCATAGGCGCTGCCTTGGGCGGAATAGCCAAGAGCGCATGCCATGGCTCCGGTGGGCCCCCAGACAGCAGTAAAAGTTCCGACTTAGATCAGTTAACCTGAAGTCCAGAAAGCAACCCAAAAGCCTTCACCACTGCAAGAGCCCTATCCAGATGAAGGGGAGCCTGATCCAAATACAAAAGGATATCGAACAAGCTGATTTTACATTCGTGGCCCCCCACTCTCACCCCCCGGATATGGTCACACCCTCTGATTTTGGTGGCTAAGGGCTCCATGGCCAGCAAGAATAATAAAGGGGACAGTGGGCAGCCCTGCCGAGTGCCCCGCTGAAGGCCAAAACGAGCTGTCAAACACCCATTAATTAATAGGCGAGCCTGCGGCTCAACATACAGTGCCTTCACCCAGGCCAGAAATGAGTCCCGAAATCCATACTGTTCCAAAGTCCAAAAGAGATATTCCCAGGAAATGCTGTCAAACGCCTTTTCCATGTCCAATCCCGCAATAGCTGATTGTCCCCCCCTCCCCGCATGAGTCTGAATGGCTCCCAACACTTTCATCAAATTCATGGAAGCGTAACGGCCTGGAACAAAACCCACCTGGTCGTGGTGAATAAGGTCGGGCAAAACTGCGTTCAGCCTGCGCGCTAGGGTGGCTGCCAGCAGCTTAATATCCTGATCTAATAGAGAGATGGGCCGATACGAACTCACCAATGCATGGTCCTTGCCCGGTTTCGGCAATAAGACCACATGAGCAAGGTTATCAGGAAACGCGGCATCGCCCGTGGACACTCCATTATACAGGGCGCACAAGGGCGGAGCCACCAAATCCTGGAGAATCCTATAATATTCTGGACTTAAACCGTCAGGGCCCGGTGCTTTCGCCAAGGTAAGGGAGTGGATACTCCGCAAAAGTTCCTCTTTCGTAAGCGGAGCATTTAAGGCCTGTAGCTGCGATGGCTCAAGACCCGGGAGGCGAAGATCAGAGAAAAAAGAGAGTAAAGCCTCTCGATCCAAGGGACGTGCTTCGTACAGCTTCGAGTAAAAAGAAACAAATTGCTCCTCTATTTGCTGAGCTGTGGTGTACTCGGTACCCCGGGCATCCTTAATGGATGTAATAACTTGCTTCTTTTTAGGTGGTCGCACCAAATTAGCTAAAAGTTTCCCAGCTTTGCTCCCCCAGCGATACAGTTGGTATCTGTGATAGTACAAAGAAGTCCGCATACGATCATTAAGCAGCCCCTCTATCTGTTCCCTCAGCGACCGAAGTTCTCGTTTGTCAGAGTCGGACATCGACTGAATATGGCGCTGCCTAAGGGTACGCAGTTCACTCGTTAGTTGCAGTATCTTCCCGTCCCGCTCTTTCCTCTTATGGGCCGTGTATGCTATAATATGCCCTCATCACCGCTTTAGAGGCATACCAGTACGTACTTGGGCTCACATCATTGGTCTGATTAGTCAGTTGATAATCTACCCAGCGCGCTCTAAGGTATTCCCGAAACGCCTTATCCATATACAATTGAGGAGACATTTTCCAGGACCTACCCCTAACCGTAGAGGAAAAAGAAAGGGTCACCACCACTGGAGCATGATCCGAGACAGTGCATTCCAAGATATCCGCTCGTAAAGCCGCAGTAAACAACCGGCGATCTAGAAGAAGGTAATCCAGTCAGGCATACGTGGTGTGAGCATGAGAAAAGAAAGTAAAGTCCCTGTCATTGGGATGTAAGTTGCGCCAAATATCCACAATGTCTAAGTGGCCCAGCAGGAAGTTAATCCCCCTTGCAGCGTGATCACGAGGCGTCACTCTGGGTGGTTTACAATCGAAACTGGGGTCAGCAGTGATATTAAAGTCTCCACCCAAGATAAGGTTATACTCGGTATATTCTGACAATTTAGAGAGGAGTGTAGAGAAGAAGCTGTGGGTGTACACATTCGGAGCATAGATATTGCAGAGCATCAGCCTCTTTCCCCAAAGCTCCCCCAAGACCAGAACAAATCTCCCCTCGCGATCTTGAACCAGCTTGTGAAACTGAAAGGGTAAGTGTTTGTGAAGAAGGATCGCGACTCCCCGCTGCCGACCCCCAAAGGAAGAGGAGTACACCTCCCCCACCCAGCTTCTACGTAATTTGGAATGTTCCAACTGAGATATATGAGTCTCCTGGAGAAAGGCTATGTTGGCACCCGATCTACGCAAGGAAGCCAGTACTCTCGATCTTTTTATAGGTGACCGAAGGCCATCGATGTTAAGGGTGACCACCTTCAAATCAGCCATTATCAAAAGGCCAACACACTTGGAAATAAACAATAGTAGATGACATCCACCCCATCAGGACCTCCCAGCTAAGTCCCTGGGTAGAAAGGAGATAATTGCCACTCCCCCATCTAGGATCAGGCACACCATACCTGCAGCTCCCCCTTCTGTAGTCAAGCACTCCCCACAAACTCTCCCCCGCCAACATCCACACCCCCCATGCAGACACAGCCATACAATCCCAGACATTCCCCTGCAACCCCCACCACCCCACCCTACGAAGTTCCATAGCGGTAGCCCCCTCCCCCCAAGCCCCGCAACCCAAAATGCACACTACCCACCCCGCTTGCAAGGGAGTCCCCCCAAACCCCCTAGATAAGATCCCAACAGAAAACAGTAAAAGGCCTAAAATCCCAACAACTTTACCAGTCAGAGACAATGAGCGAGACCAAGAGAACAGATGAAAACACTGTCGGATTCATAGGCCAGAACTTCACTCAAATAACATCTAAAGAACAGCAAGAATACCAAGTGAGTCAGTGAAAAGTGATAATCAACAATCCAAGTCAGGCAGAAAAGTCTGTCGGTCATGCCCAGGATAACCAAAGGTCCAGTGCCACTCCACAAGGCCTGGGCTAGTGAAGGCTATACATGGTAGGAAGACCGCAGCATGTGGGCACCGCTGTTCCCCAGGAAGGAATCCAGCACGCGAGGCGCAGAATCCAATGGCCAGTATCCCAAAGTGAGGCCAAAGAAGGACCAGCCGGTCAGCAAATGTGATCTGGACCCCAAGAAGCCAGCGGACTTAAGAGATTATCCACAAATCGGCGAGCTTCATTCACATCCTGCAGGGTGAAGGATTTACCATCCTTCCAGACACGCAGCTTTGCTGGAAAGGTAAGGGCAAACTGGATGCCTTTGGAATGGAGTATGGTGCAGAAAGGAGACATGAGCTTGCGTTGCGCTGCCACTCGAATAGAGTAATCATTGAAGAGGAGCAGCTTTGCTCCCTGATAGTCCAGGGGTCCTTTCTTTCGGTACGCCCGCAGAAGGGCTTCCTTCTCCCGCTAGCTGTTGTAGCGGGCGATCGCGGTGCGAGGTCTCCTATTCTCCATTTGCTGCGGGGATCCAATTCGATGTGCTCTTTCACAGGCAAAAAGCAAGCCAGATTCTTTCAGCTGCAACTGGTCTGGGAGCCATGTAGAGAAAATATGATAAAGCTCCGCATCCTTAACAGTCTCCGGGAGTCCTACCAGCCGAAGGTTATTCCGGCGGCTCCGGTTCTCCTGCTCATCAAGCTGCTCTTTCAAGTGCTCTGTTTCCTTTTGTAGCACGAGCACTCTAGCATCTAGGCCGCTGCACGTGTCTTCTTGCACGGCTACTCTCTGTTCTACCTCAGTAATTCTGCGGGCATGAGAATCAAATTTCTCATGCATTTCTTCCATGCCCGATTGCAGTTTATTTAATCGGTCCGCCAGCGCTGCTGAGACGGAGCGAGTGATCTCTTGCACCCACTCCCCTGCGGGGACCGTAAAAGTCGCGGTCTCGTCCGCCATTTTGGCTGGGGTCAGAGCGGGCCGATCCTTCACTGCTCGCGCCGATTTTACAGGCATACCCGACCCCCCCGATGATCGTCGGATCCGCTACCTCCTCCACACGGCTCTGCTCTGCTTCTCCACGCCGCTCCGAGTCGTCGGCAACAGTAAGTAGCCAGATTTAAAGGCCGATTTTTAGGGGATTCGGAGGGAGCTCCACTTGTGCGCGACCTCTCAGGCAGGCTGCATCACGTGACCCTCTAAATCACTTTTTTTCAATTTTTTTCGGTCGGCCCCGGCGGGGCCTGTTGGCACCATCGAAGCCTCGGGCTTCGATTTTGCTACGGCCGTTTTTCCCTTCATGCCCCCTTCACCGAGTTTTAAAAAGTGTCAGCGGTGTGCGCGCCCTATATCATTATCCGACCCGCACAAGTGGTGCCTGCAGTGTCTGGGTCCGGACCATAGGGCAGAAACGTGCACCCGCTGTAGTTCTCTTCAAAAGAGAACTTAAAAAAATCGTCAAATACAGCAGCGGATCCTTTTCGGTACCGCTATGGAAGTTCCACCGGTATCGACTCCTGCAACTTCCTCCAAGTCGACACCGGTAGTGTCGGCACCGCAAGATCCATCGCCGGTGTCGCACCCTGTAGGTAAGCTGGCTAAGAAGCCTTCCCCTACTGTTCTCGGGCCGCCAGTCGAGCATGCAGTGAGCCAAGTCCAGCAGACTGCGCGCCGGCCCCGTAAGCGCTCCGCTCCCATTGAAGTTACTGCCTCTTCATCGGCATCGACTTCGCCCGAGCATCGAGCTGCACCGCAGGTACCGAGCAAGAAAAAAGCGGTACCGGCGCCATCGGGACCGACTCTGGATGAGCGTATTGCCTCCATCCTACAGGTCCAACTTAAGGAGCAACTGCAACAATTGCTCTCGGCTCTACTAACTCCGAACCTTCCAGTGTCGGTACCTACTGAGCCTTCGGTGCCGATTGTCGACCAGCCTCTTTTATCGGCATCGACGTTATTGACACCGCAAAAATCTATATCTATGCCTGTTCTGTCGGCAGAGCCGAAGTCTCTTCGGCGTACTGCTTACTCTGCTTCTGATCCGGTACCGTTCTCTGACACCCGTACCGCTGTACAGTCACCAGGTACGGTGTCGACACGTTCAGGGAAATCGGTACGCAAGACCAAGCATACCGAATCCTCCACTCCCCTTTCTCAGGGCCATCTTCAATCGGTACGGGACACTGACTTGTGGGATGACTCTGACGATCCCCTCGGTACCGAGGAAGATTATTCGTCTGATGAGGATGATCCATCGGTGCAGGATCCTGCTAGTAAGCCAGAGCACTCCTTCACCAAGTTCCTAAAGGAGATGTCAGACACCCTTTCAATTCTTCTAGAGTCTGACTCTAAAAAAATCCAAGGCATTTCTCGATGCTTTGGATTTTGACCAACCTCCCAAAGAGTTTTTGAAGTTACCCCTCCATGACATCTTGAGGGAAACTTTTTACAAGAATTTGGAAACTCCTCTAACAATTCCAGGAGCCCCTAGGAAACTGGAATCACTTTATAAAGTGATTCCTATTCCAGGGTTTGACAAACACCAACTTCCCCATGAGTCTCTGCTGGTGGAGTCGACCCTGAAGAAATCTACGGGAGCTAGTGTATATGCCTCTGTCCCTCCTGGCAGAGAGGGCAAGGCCATGGATAAATTTGGGAAACGTCTTTACCAAAATGTGATGTTGGCCAATCGTTCAGGTAATTACACGTTTCACTTCTCTTTTTACCTGAAACATCTCATCCAACAGGTGGCCTCTTTTCAAAAGTATATTCCGGACCGAAAACTTCCTGCATTTCAACAATGCACCTCCAGCCTTTTGCAACTCAGGAAGTTTATGGTCCGTTCAATTTATGATACTTTTGAACTGACTTCACGGGCCACTGCTATGTCTGTAGCGATGAGACGGTTGGCATGGCTCCGAGTCTCAGACCTGGATGTGAACCACCAGGACCGGCTTGCCAATGCGCCCTGCCTAGGGGATGAGCTGTTTGGGGAGTCCATGGATACCACCACGCAAAAGCTTTCTGCCCATGAAACACGGTGGGACACCTTGTTGAAAAATAAGAAGAAGCCTCCTCCTCCTCGTCCATTTAGACAACAACCATCGTATCAGAGGAGGTTTTCTGCTCGGCCGGTTCAGCCTCATCCTCCTCAACCTCGGAGGCAACGCCAACAGCACCAACAGGCTCGTCAGCAACAGCCGCCTACCGTAAAGCCTGCCCCTCAAACTAAGCCGACGCAGCCCTTTTGACTCCCTTCTCCAGGGCATTGCCAGTCTTCCTCCCTCCTGTCCTCTTCCACAGCCCATAGGAGGTCGACTTCACGTTTTTCACTCTCGATGGGAAGTAATCACCACCGACCAGTGGGTGCTCTCGATCATAGCCCACGGCTACTCCCTAAACTTCCAGACTCCTCCGCTGTTAGGCCTACCAAAAGAGCCTGCTTCCAACAAGTCTCAGTCCCTCCTTCTCGCTCAAGAGGTTCAATTTCTCCTTCTCAACGCCATCGAAGAAGTTCCTCAAGATCAGCGAGGCCAGGGATTTTACTCCCGGTACTTTCTAGTACCCAAAAAGACCGGAGACCTCAGACCAATATTAGATCTCAGAGATCTCAACAAATGTTTGGTCAAGGAGAAGTTCAAAATGCTATCTCTTGCCACCCTATACCCTCTTCTCTCTCAGGGCGACTGGCTATGCTCCCTCGATCTCAAGGAGGCGTACACACACATTCCTATCCATCTGACGTCCAGGCAATATCTACGCTTTCTCATCAACCAACATCATTATCAGTACAAGGTGTTACCCTTCGGCCTGGCCTCCTCTCCCAGGGTGTTCACCAAATGTCTGATTGTGGTTGCGGCCTATCTCCGCTCTCACAACTTTCAAGTCTTCCCTTATCTGGACGACTGGCTGATCAAGGCTCATTCTCCTCAGGCAGTTCAGCTTGCCACCAATCAGACCATTCACTTCCTTCGACTGTTGGGGTTCGAAATCAATCTACCCAAGTCGCACCTCATTCCAACTCAGCGACTTCAATTCATTGGAGCCATTCTGGACACTATTCGGATGAGGGCGTTTCTTCCACCAAACCGCCTTCACACCATCCTTTATCTCTGTCAGCAGGTGTTTCAGCAAACTTCCATCTCTGCAAATCACATGATGGTGCTCTTGGGACACATGGCCTCCACAGTACATGTCACACCCTTCGCATGTCTCCACCTGCGTACTCCTCAATGGACCTTAGCGACCCAGTGGTCCCAAGCGACGGATCCTTGTTCACAACACATATCTGTGACCTCGTCTCTTCGACAGTCGCTTCTTTGGTGGTTGACATCCTCAAATCTATCCAGAGGTCTGCTGTTCCATCTACCTCCTCATCAACTAGTCATCACCACGTATTCCTCCCCCTATGCCTGGGGAGCTCACTTGAACGAGTTCCAAACTCAGGGGTTTAGGACTACCCAGGAAAAGAAACACCACATCAATTTCCTGGAACTCCGAGCGATGTTTTATGCCCTCAAGGCATTTCAACATCTTCTCTTCCCTCAAGTACTACTCATTTGCACAGACAATCAAGTTGCAATGTACTACATCAACAAACAGGGAGGGACGGGCTCCCGCCTGTTGTGTCAGGAAGCCCAAAGGATTTGGTCTTGGGCGACAGCTCGCCACTTATTCCTGAAGGCTGTCTACATTCAAGGGGAACTGAATTCCTTAGCAGACAATCTCAGCAGAATTCTTCAACCTCACGAATGGTCTCTCGATCCCATGACTCTTCAGTCCATTTTCACTCAATGGGGCACTCCTCAAGTGGACCTTTTTGCAGCTCCCCACAACCATCAACTGCCCCTGTTTTGCTCCAGACTCTACTCTCCTCACCGTCTGGCGCCCGATGCATTTCTCCTGGATTGGACCAGTCTCTTCCTATATGCATTTCCCCCTCTACCACTCCTGCTGCGGACATTGTTCAAGCTCAAGAGGGAACGGGCCACCATGATTCTCATCGCTCCACGGTGGCCCAGGCAACATTGGTTCTCCCTTCTACTTCAACTCAGTTCTAAGGAAACCATACCTCTTCCACTGTTTCCTTCTCTGCTTACTCAGCATCAACAGTCCCTTCTGCATCTGACAGCTTGGTTTCTCTCGGGCTGACTTCGGCTCATTCACTCCTTTCTCAGCCTGTCCGTTCTATCATTGATGCTTCCAGGAAACCGGCCACTCTTCAGTGTTATCAACAGAAGTGGTCTCGGTTTTCTTCCTGGTGCCTCTTACATCACCATAATCCCATGTCTCTAGCAGTGGGACTGGTGTTGGACTATCTTCTTTCCTTGTCTGACTCTGGCCTTAAATCTACTTCTATCAGAGTTCACCTTAGTGCAATTGCTGCTTTTCATGAGCCGGTACATGGAAAACCCCTATTTTCCGCTTATCCTTTGGTTTCTAGGTTCATGAGGGGCCTTTTCAATGTGAAACCACCTCTTAGGCTCCCTCCTGTAGTCTGGGATCTCAATGTGGTTCTTTCTGCTTTAATGAAGCCTCCTTTCGAACCTTTGGCCACAGCGCATTTCAAATTTCTTACTTGGAAAGTGGTCTTCCTTATAGCTCTCACTTCTGCCAGGAGGGTCAGTGAGCTGCATGCACTAGTGGCCGATCCACCTTTCACTGTTTTTCACCATGATAAGGTGGCCCTCCGTACACATCCAAAATTTCTCCCTAAGGTTGTGTCTGACTTTCATCTTAACCAATCCATTGTCCTACCTGTATTTTTTCCAAAGCCTCATTCTAATCCAGGTGAACAGGCTTTACATACCTTGGATTGTAAACGTGCTCTGGCTTACTATCTTGAACGCACCAAACCTCACAGATCATCTCCTCAACTGTTTTTGTCCTTTGATCCTAACAAGTTGGGTCATCCTGTATCTAAACGCACCCTGTCCAATTGGCTTGCTGCTTGCATTTCATTCTGTTATGCTCAGTTGGGCCTGACACTGGAAGGTTCTGTCACGGGCCACAAGATTAGAGCTATGGCAGCGTCTGTAGCTTTCCTCCGTTCCACTTCCATTGAGGAAATCTGCAAGGCTGCTACTTGGTCCTCAGTTCATATTGTCTGGATGCATTCTCCAGAAGGGATGGACACTTCGGCCAATCTGTTTTACAAAATTTGTTTTCCTAATGGCCAACCTTCCCTCCATCCCTCTTTTTATTAGCTTGGAGGTCACCCATCAGTCAAGAATATGCTGCCTGCTTGTCCTGGGATAACGCACAGTTACTTACCGTAACAGGTGTTATCCAGGGACAGCAGGCAGATATTCTTGCGTCCCTCCCACCTCCCCGGGTTGGCTTCTTAGCTGGCTTATCCTAACTGGGGACCGCGCGCCTTCGTCGGGTGGGAAGGCACTCGCGCACGCGCGGTGTGGCCTAACTAGAACTTTCTAAGTTCTTAGAGTGCAATCACTCTAAAATTGTCCATACCGGGGCTCCGTCGGTGCCGTCACCCATCAGTCAAGAATATCTGCCTGCTGTCCCTGGATAACACCTGTTACGGTAAGTAACTGTGCTTTACTGCTGGACTCATGTACCCATCTACAGTCCTTGGACACTTGAGCATCTGCATTCCCTTCATACCTGTGTCAGTGCAGCAGAGTGCTGGATGTTGTCAGGTCTCTGCTTCTAATGGGATAGAATTGCCCCTATCACTTGAAGTCATGTTTCAGGACTTTTACTTCTGTATTCAGGATACAAAGGCTAGCTTTAGCTGGGGTCCTGTGCTAGAGACACACACCATTAGATCTGCTTTTTGATTGAGGATACCAGCACTCTACTGGAGAACGTCTTGCTTCCTTGATTTAGGGGAGCAGGGATCCCAGAGGTAGTGTTAAAATCTTACAATAAAAAGGCAGCTTTCCCCTCCTTCTTGTATCTAATTTCAAGTTGTCATTGTGAGAAGAAGCTACCATATGGAACATGGTATTGTCCAGAATTACACCATGCTTGTCTGCCAGTTCAAAAGCCTAGTAGCAGTAATTTTTTTTTCTTGTGCTTCATTAGCCATAATGACACAGATGAGTTGATTTCTGCATTGCATTTTGATGGATGCCAGCTACATTTTGTAATACAGAGATGCTAATCTCTCTCGCAGAAACAGAAAAAGTTTGTTCCGTAGGCTTTGAAACATGTATTAATCTGTTTTGTAAGCCACACAAATGAGAACTATGGCAACGAGGTGAAGAAAGCCCCGAATGAAGTTCCATTGCTCTGTCTTCACTCCCACCTCCATTTGCAAAGCAATTTTTATGGAAAACTTCTGGATGTGTCTTTCTATAACACATTGAGGAAGAATTTTTATCAGCAAGCGTTCTATGCCCTATCATAGCAGTTTCCTGGTCATGTTCCATATGGTAGCTTTCAGTCAAAAAAATAGTTGAAATAATTTTTCTGTCTCATAAATATATGCCATTCAGTGATTGGTTCTATACTGGATTTTTCATGCGACTCTTTTCTTTCTCAGGGCCTCGATGACTACAGTACAAGATCTGTGAGCAGGTAAGATGTGTGAATGTGTAAAAGAGTAGCAGAAGGTGCATGCTTATGGTTAATGGATATTACTGCAGGATTCTGGGCTGATTTAATGGAAGCAAATTGGATCCTAGCTGTAAAGTGTTTACACAGATTGTGTATTAATGGTTAGGTTATGGGAATAAAGGGGAGCAAGCAGAGGATGCAAGTTAATGGGAATGAGTTTAGAGCAGAATATCGATGGAAGTCTGCATCTTCTCTGGCTGCTACACCATAGAAATCCATTCACGAGTAAATGTTAAAATGTATTACATTTTTTGGGTAAGTCGCATTTCTTGCACAGTAGAGACTGTACCGAGCATTTTGCTGAAGTGAGTAGAAGATGGGGCAGTGGTGGGCTGGTGGGAGGTGTGTCTTCAGTATCCCCTTCCCACTCTCGGCAAGGTTCTTAGTTCTGAGAATTTGAATGACTGTCCTTTTTGGTGTTAGACTTATTCTGAAGCAAACCTTGGACAGGGTATTTCTCATACAGAGTCGATAACTGGAGCTGGGGGCACCCAACGATTCTTAGATCTGCTTCTGTTTGCATGCAACTTGGTCTTTCCAAACCTTGACTTTGAGATGCTGTCCAGCTAATGTGCTGAGTTTGTTGTATCCCTGTGTTTTCTATTTCACAGCGGCAATGGCACTTTGGTATCAACTGTGTGAGGACAACCTTGACTAGGACTGGCACCTGCTGCTTTGAAGAGCTTGCGCCTCCTTTCCTATCCTCTCTTTTTTTTCTCTTTGTTGTTTTCTAACTCTGATCTATTGGATATTTATTTTGCCTTTTCTAAACTCTTGTCATCATCAAGGAGTCTTGGTGCTGCTGTATATCTTCCTGAGGTTTACAATTGACTTTGTTTACGAAGCCTTTCATAGCAGAAACTGCCAGAGGGTTTGTTTTACATGCAGGTCTTCAGCCCACTTTTATTTTTCCTACTTGTGAATGTTGAAAGATGCACTATCCCTTTTCTGAGAGTACGACATGGGTCAGAATTGATAAGCAGCAGTATCAAAATCTGTGCACTGTTATTTTTGTAATACGTTCATTTCTAAGTGTTTATTGAAATGCTTGTTTCCTGTTGAAACAGGTCACGAGGTCTCTTACTGGGCCTCTCTTCTTAGCTTCTGCTTTAATTCAAATATGTAACATTTGCTTTAAGAAAAGTGGATAGTGGATCCTTGAGGCTCTTCCTGCTGTCCTCTTTGAATTTCATACACAGTAGATTAAAAATGTGACTTTATAGTGGGTAATCGTCCAGAGGGTCTTTTCTTTTTGGATATTTTTGTTTGATATCAGAATATTGTTACCTCATTTTACTACTTTGGTAAACTAATTTAATATTAGTTTGCAGCTGAGCAAAAAGCAATCCAAAGACTATTTTGAAATTGGACTTAGTAAAAAGAAAAAGAAATCGTGTTTTGATAAGAGAATCCACTATGTGTTCTGTCTGCTTAAATTTTGTCAATCTTCTTTATGTCTTGCTAACTGTAGAGGCAGAGAGAGATACTGGGATTGGGGTAAATGGCTACCTGTATAGCTATTTCAAATATTAGGAAGTGTGCATAAAGGGCCAAAACCCCTTTCCTGATGGGCTAAAACCTCAAAACATGCTGGTTTGTTAGGACACTGTTGCCAATACTTGTAAACAAACAGACAGATATTCTGTTTCGGACATTACACTGCAAGCAATTCTGAATAAGGATGATTCTGGTGAGCGGATGAATGTAGCATAACTTGTACGAAGAGAACTTTTTATAAGCTGAAGAGAAATGTGCACTGTATTGAAGCTCTTGTTCAAATAAAGGTTTATTGATTGCATTGCACTGACTTGTTAGTTGCTTATTTGTTCAGGCCTAACTTATTATAACCTATCTAGCAGATGTGCCAAGAATACTGTATAATTTCACTGACCTTGAAATGCACATTGATGTACAGTACAACGAGTTTTTGATTCAATAAATATGACATGGTGGTGTGTTCTCTATACATTTACAGAATTATTTCAAATAACATGAAAACTAGTGTTTGGAAATTTCACTTCAGTCCATCAGCTCTTTTTGGATTACTTGTGTCCATTGGAAAGTAAATGTATTTGGAAACTTGATACTTATAGATGCTTTTTCTAATGCTCTCTATTGTATTCTGAATAAAGGGGTGGAGGTAGCAACATATACATGAGATCCATTTGCTTTTCCTGTGATTCTAAATGATTACACAGGACAACACATCATTTTCATCAGAGTTAATGTTGGGTGGGTTTTCTAGTATTTTTCATGCTGATTTCAAATCTGTGTTTAGTTTAGCACGTCACATTTTTGTGATGAGACTCGTATATAATTATAAACGTTAATTGGGCATTTATAGCTTAAACATATAAGGAGGGTTAACGACAGTTGTATTTGTTTTTTTTAATGCTACAGACATTATTTACAGTGCTTAATATCAGTCTTTATTATGCCAAGACATTGTACTAATCATCCAGATAATTTCTGTTATATCTGTGGTTCATTTACGACAAAAGCACAACGTCTCCCAATTACCGTAGATCTAAATAAGGTATATAAATTGTACTTTGGCTGTCCACTGGGTGACCAGTTGTTTTGTCCTTCAGATTTGAAATTTTCCTGTCCAATGTCTGACAAGTAGTTGGACCACGGAGGCTATGCTAGGCTGGAATCAAGTGTCTTGACAGCGATGAGATTCTCATTAGACCTAATGTGCTTGGTTTTCCTAAAGCATATAACTCACTCCAAAATACTTTTCTTTCCCTTACAGTTCTGATGCTGAAGTTGCCAGATTTTGAGATGTATTGTAAGTTTACAGTTTCCATGTGCCAAAAATCACACCTGCTCCTGCTTCCCTTGCCCCCTCACTCTCAGTGCTCTGCTCTCACCTGACTTCTGACTTTGCATTCTTTGAAGGGGGGGAAGAGGCACCTCTTGAATAGTTTTGATATAAAATTCAGTTCCTGATTATTTTATTTTATTTTTTTCCTGGTCATATGGGAGAATATTGCAGAGCCTCCCATTCCTGATCTGTGTTTCTGGAAAAGTAAAAATAGCAGCAAATACTAGAACAGCTTTCCCTAGAGCATCTACTCCCACTTGCCTAGTGTGTATGTAGGATATAAAATTTTAGTTTTAGCTTGATACAGGGTGATTTTTAGTGACATTTTTATTCCAGAAAATGTCATTATCTTACAACTGCAAAGCCTATTTTTAAAACGTAAGTCAGAATGGATTTCTTCTCTTCAACAGACTAAAATACCTGCATTTGATACTTGGCTCAAGTACTCTGCCTTGGTGGAAGCTCTTGCCTTTGCTCTTTGCTTATCCATTCACTAGTTCAGGTTTCTAGTCTCTTAACCACATGAGCCTTTCATCTGCTCAAGTCGCATGTCTCGGTGGGGGAATTGCAGGTCTCTTGAGTCTTCCTTGCTTCTCCTGTGCCATCTGCTGACTTCTTGCTTGCAAGCATCTTGAGAAAAGAAAAAATTAAAAAGTGTGTGTGTAATTCTGCTAAAAAGGAAATCTTTTGTAATTCCTTAAAATGGAAAATTATAGTGAGGTACAAAATGCTGCTTTTTCCTGCTCTGTGTATCTTGAGAACCCCTGTTCTAAACCCAGCCAGACAGGTTTTCAGGATACCCACAATGAATATGCATGAGAGAAATGTGCATGCACTACCTCCATTGTATGCAAATCTTTCATATTAATTATGGGCAACCTGAAAAACTGTCTGGCTGGGTGAGGACTGGGCTGAGAACCACTGCTTTATTGACCAATGCAATGTTAAGATGACAGCAAGAGAAGTTTGAGAAGGCAAACGTATTTTAGTGGGGCAGTGTGTTCAAAGATAAAAGCAGAGCGCTGCTGTTGAGGAAAGTTCTGACTTTTAAGGTCTATTCTGTTCCCTTTAAAAGTATTCCCATTTTAGCTAAGAACAGCCATACTGGGTTAGACCAGTGGTCAATCTAGTCCGGTATCCCGTCTTCATGGTGGCCAAGCTAGGTCACAAGTACCTAGCAAAAACCCAAGTAGTAGCAACATTTAATGCTACTGATCCAGGGCAAACAGTGGCTTCCTCTATGCCTGTCTCAATAGCAGACTATGGACTTTTCCTCCAGAAATTTGTCCAAACCTTTTTTAAAATTAGTCATGTTAACTGCTCTTGCCACATCCTCTGGCAATGTGTTCCAGAGCTTAACTATTCTCTGAGTGAGAAAAACACTTTTAAAATCAATAGGAGTAATTATTTCCCTGTAACTTTGAATGTCCCCTAGTCTTTATAATTTTTGATAAGAGTTAAAAATCGATCAACTTGTACCCATTGCACACCACTCAGGACTTTGTAGACTCTTCTCAGCCGTCTCTTTTCCAGGCTGAAGAGCCCTAACCTCTTTAGCCTTTCCTCATATACAAGAGGAGTTCATACCATGGAGCAATACAGAGTCTTTATTTTCCACCCCTTTTTAAAAATAATTCCTAGCATCTTGTTTTTTGGGTTTTTTTGCTGCCGCTTCAGCATATTGTCTACAATGACACACAGATCTTTTCCTTGGGCTCTAACACCCAAGGTGGACCCTAGCATCTGGAAACTAATTTGGGCAATTCTTCCCAATTTGCATCACTTTGCATTTGTCCACATTAAATTTCATCTGCCATTTTGGATGTCCAGTTTTCAATTCCTAAGGTCTGTCTTCAATTTTTCACAGTCTACGTATGTGTTAACAGTTTTGAACAGTTAGTGTCATGTGCAAACTTAATCACCTCACTCATTCCAAATTCCAGATCATTTATAAATAAGCTAAATAGCACCAGTCCCAGTAAGATCCCTGTGGCACTCCATTATTTACAAGCAAGAGTATACTTCTAATTCTACTGCTTACTATTTAAAGCTATAAACTGAGACAGCCCAACATACTGGAACAACCGACTAACTCAATCCATCTCAACCAGACACAGGAGAACCCACTCACTATTCACACACCCGCCAAGCAAAAATGTCAAACGAAGAAAACTATATGACAACCTAATGGCCACCAGAGCAGCAAAACTAGACAGACAAATCGCCAATCTGCTGTCTTCGACCACAGACTACAAAACCTTCAAAAAAGAAACAAAAATCCTACTCTTCAAAAAATACAATACCAATTTAACATAACCAGATCCCAAGCTTCATCTACTAAACTATCTACTCCTTATCAAATCTAAAATGTTCAAAGTATCCATTATGTATTACCTAATTTTGTGACAATTCTTATGTAATCCGCCTATATATGTCTTAACATCATGACAATTCTTATGTAATCCACCTTGAGCTGCAAGATAATGGCGGAATAGAAATCACTAATGTAATGTAATTATTTACCCTCCATTGAGGAAAAAATGGCCATTAAAAAATGGCCATTTGGCCCTACCCTTTGTTTTCTGACAATAACCAATTCCTAATCCACAACAAAACATTGCCTCTTATCCCATGATTCTAATTTTCTCAGGAGCCTCTCATGAAATCTAGATACACTAACTAAATCATCTGGCTCACCTTTATTCACACCTTCAAAGAAGTCGAGCAAATTAGTGAGTCAAGACTTCCCTAGGCTGAACCCATGCTCACTGTCCCCATTAAATCATGTTTGTCTACATCAGTGTCTCACAAACCACCAGTGTCTCACACTAAATCCAGTGCCCCAGTCAGAAGGCACCCAGAAGTGCGTGTGGGGAGAGGAGGAGAGACACCGGCCAGGAGGAGAGTCATCTGTGATGGATGACATCCTACAGGACATGCCTCTCGTTGTGAGAGGCATGTTCTGTAGGCCAGTGGTCCCCCAACTCTTTCCTAGAGGACCACCAGGCCAGTCAGGTTTTTGGGATGCATGAGAGAGATTTGCATATAATGGAGGTGATAGGCATGCAAATGTGCCCCATGCATAGTCATTAGGGCTATCCCAAAAACCTGACTGGCCTGGTGGTCCTCCAGGACACGGTTGGGGACCACTACTGTAGGCAGTCAGCCGTCACAGATTACTCTCCTCCTTTCCCCGCACCTCGACGTATGTGCTCTTCTGGGTGCATTCCGGCTGTGGCACACAGTTTGCACTGGTCTATATGTTCCACAATTTTATAATTGTTTCCACTATTTTGCCCAGCACTGAAGTAAGGCTTGCTGGTCAGTAATTTCTTAGATCTCCCCTGGAACCCTTTTAAAAAATCAGCCAACATTGGCCACCCTCCAGTCTTCAGGTACTGTGGGCGATTTCATATTTGATTCTTTCAGTACCATGGGATGTATACTATCTAGTCCAGGTGATTTATCACTCTTTAACTTGTCAGTTTGGCTTAGTACATCATCCAGGTTCACTGTGATTTCTTTCAGTTCCTCTTCATCACTTTGGAAAACTTTCAGAGTTTTCGGTTCAAGTAGATCTTACGTCTTCTGTAAAGACCAAATCAAAGAATTCATTCAGTGTCTCACTATGGTCATATCCTTCCTGAGTGCTCCTTGATCATCCCAGCGGTCCCACGGATTCCCTCACAGATTTTCTCCTATTGATGTACCTAAAAAAAATTGTTGCTATGAGGTTTTTTGTAGTTTTTTTTTTTTTTTTAAACGTTTTCAGGAAGTTACTCTTCATATTCTTTTTTAGCTTTCTTTACCAATACTTTGCATCTAACTTGTCAGTGCTTGTCTCTTCTTATTTTCTTCATTTGGATCCTTTAGCCAATCTTTAAAGGATGTATTAGGGCTCTTAACGTCCACACCTGGTTTACAGTCCTAACCTTTACCATCGATCCTTTTAGCTTTGTTTAACCATTTTCCTCATTTTAACATAATCGCTGTTGCAAAAATTAAATGCCGCTACAGTAGATTTCTTTAGCTCCAGATATCAGCTCAGATTTGATCACATTATGATCACTGTTTCCTAGTGAACCCAACTGTTACCTCTGCATTCCACTAAGGACCAAATCTAAAATAGCTCTCCCTCTTGTCAGTTCCTGGACTAGTTGCTCTAAGAAGCAATTGGTTATTATTTTTAGAAAATTTGCCACCCTAGCACTCCCTGATGTACATTTATCCAGTCAATGTTGGGGTAATTGAAATCAATAAATTCACAGGGAAGACTAGTAAAGATCACAACACTGAGGGAGGATCAGTGTTCACCACCACTATTTTAAGTGGAGAAAAACAAACTTCAATAATTCCTAAGCTTAACTTAACAGCAGTCCTGAAAGTAACAGAAACAGGAATTTGCATAATTATTTGTTCATCGGAGATATGGACTGAGGAAGGGATGCGGAGGTTGGCTTCTTTGGGCCATCGTAAATGTGGCCACTGCATAGCTTGTCCAGTGATGACTGAGGGATCTATGTTGATGTAAAATCTGCTAAGACTTTGGAATTTTGTTAAAATGCAGGACTTATCTGTATATATTGTCATCTATCTCCTGATTTGTCATTGTGGACTGTATTATATTGGACAGACTTCTAGACAATTGAGGATCCATTTGAGCACAGACACTGTTTATTGAAACATGATTTTGCCTCCTTTCGTTGTTGGGTATTAGAACAATTAAAAATAACTGCTCATCGTGGGAATATTAGGTGGTTATTTTTTATACCAGAAGAAGCAATGCTGGATTTTCATATACAATCTATGGCGCATTGAGACTAAGGATCTCAAGTGCCCGCACTTATTTGCCTTTAGAACCAGTCTAGGCTACTAACCAGTGTGCGCACTATCATCAGTCCAAATCGTCTCCTTTTGAGTTTTGATTTTTTAAAATTTTTAACTTTTTAAATTAACAGCCTTTAAGAGCTTTTACTCAATTAGCTTATAGTTATATTCTTATATCCCTATTCGGGCCTCTTGCATATTGTATTTATATACATATATAACACTTAGCTCGGGAATGATTTTCTACCCAGCCCTCAAGAATGATACGACAGAAGACCTCTGTTTCGCTCTCAAGGTATAAAGAGAGCTTCTTCAGAAAGTAGATATTTTGCGCTTATATAAATACTTTTAGTGCTGCCGTGGCTTATTCTAGCTAAGTGTTACATATGTGTATAAATACTATATCAATAAATAGAAATGCTCCACTTGTTAGTCTAAGAGCACTATCTCAATGGAAGAAAAAGCCTCAGGTATTATCATGGCAGAGCATGAATGCTCAAGCCTCCTCCACCCACATCAATGGCAAAACTTCCAGAGAGAATGTGCTTTAACCACTACTCTTTCGTGCAGGACTGAGATCACTAGCTGCTTTTTTATGCTGTGAAGGTATAAGTGATACAATATTTACGATGGACAAATTTGGTCGCCGTCTTTATCAAAACTCAATGATGGCGAATCGTGTCCTCAACTATAATTTTATATTCATGTCCTACCTCCGATTCTGTGTGGATGCCCTCCGCTCGTTCCGGGAAGCTGTGCCGGATTCTCAGCATCAGGAGTTTCGTCTCCTTGAGGAGACCCTCTCCCAGCTCTGCCTTTATATGTTTCAGGTGGCCTATGACGCCTTCAAGTTGTCCTCGAGGGTCACGGCGTTTGCAATCGCCATGAGTCGCCTCACTTGGCTCAGGATTGTGGACATGGATCCGAATCTCCAGGATCGTCTTGCCAATCTCCCTTGCGTGGGTAATGAGCTGTTTGATGATTCCATCGAGGTAGCCACTAAGCGCCTCTCGGAACATGAACGATCCTTCACTTCTCTGGTGAGACTTAAGCTGAAGATCCCTCTGGCTCGGCAATACAAAATTCTTCTCCGGAGGTATCCGCAGAAATCTACTCCTGCGTTCTCTCAGCCTCCTTCGAAGTGGCTGTAACAACACCAGCAGCGACAAGCTAAGGCTCAGCCGCCGGCTCCGGCGAAGCCTGGGCTGTCTTTTTGACAATTCCAATCTGAGCCTTCGGGCTCCCTTCCTCCTGGAGCCTTCCCCTTCCCCATCAGGGGTTGTCTCCATCATTTCTATACCCAGTGGGAAAATCTTACCACCGTCAGTTGGGTGATTTCCATCGTCTTGGAGAGGTATTCCCTTCACTTCAGTTACGTACCCCTGGACCTTCTTCCAAGAGAGTTTCCTTCTGCCCGGTCTCAGCTGCCTCTCCTTCTGCAGGAAGCTCAGGCCCTTCTTTGCCTTCGGGCGGTCAAGGAGGTTCCTCCAGACCAGTGGAATACCGGATTTTAGTCCCGGTACTTTCTGGTACCCAAGATGTTGGGGGATCTGCGTCCGATCTTGGACCTCCGTGCTCTGAATAAGTTTCTGGTTAAGGAACGATTCAAAATGCTCACCCTTCCTACCTTGTACCCCCTCTTGGATGAGGAGGACTAGCTGTGCTCACTGGACCTCAAGGAGGCGTACACACACATTCCGATACACCCAGCCTCTCGCCGGTATCTGAGATTCCGGGTGGGGGATCTCCACCTCCAATGTCGTGTTCTTCCCTTTGGCCTGGCGGCCTCTCTGAAGGTTTTCACGAAATGTCTAGTTGTGGTAGCTGCGGCCCTGCGTCTCCGCGGCCTGCAGGTGTTTCCCTACCTCGATAACTGGTTGATCAAAGCGTCCTCGCGCCACAAAGTTCTGCGAGCGACGAATCATAGAAACATAGAAGATGACGGCAGAAAAGGGCTACAGCCCATCAAGTCTGCCCACTCTGCTTACCCACCCCCTGTCTATGCCCTAATGACCCAATTTCCTTATCTTGACCCTCGTAGGGATCCCACATGGGTATCCCATTTATTCTTAAAGTCTGGCACGCTGTCTGCCTTGATCACCTGCACTGGAAGCTTGTTCCAATGATCAACCACTCTCTCTGTGAAGAAATACTTTCTGGTGTCGCCATGAAATTTTCCGCCCCTGAGTTTGAGCGGGTGCCCTCTTGTGGCCGAGGGTCCCTTGAGAAAGAAAATGTCATCTTCCACTTCGACACGTCCCGTGAGGTACTTAAATGTTTCGATCATGTCTCCCCTTCAGAGTCTCGGCTTCGAGGTGAACTTCCCCAAGTCCCACCTCTGTCCGTCTCAGTCTCTAGAATTCATCGGAGCGGTCCTGGACACGGTTCATCTCCGCTCCTTCTTGCCTCGGCCTCGTCAGGAGGCCCTTGTTCATTTATGCCAGAAGGTGGCCCATCTGTCCTCGGCCCCGACTCGGCTTCTAATGGTCCTCCTAGGTCACAAGGCCTCTACGGTTCACGTGACTCCTTTTGCCAGACTTCACCTCCGTATTCCTCAATGGACTCTTGTGTTCCAATGGAACCAGGATCAAGATCCTGTCTCTCGACTCATTGTCGTGACTCCTTTGTTGAGGAAGTTTCTCCGTTGGTGGATGTTCTCTTCCAATCTTTCCAGAGGTTTTCTGTTTCATGCCCCCCCTTCGCAGAAGGTCCTCATGACGGACTCGTCGACCTATGTTTGGGGGGCTCATCTGGACGGTCTTCGCACTTGGGGTCTTTGGTCCAGTGCCGACCGCCTTTGTCACATCAATCTGTTGGAGCTTCGAGCGATTTTCCTCGCTCTGAGGGCTTTTTGTCACCTGCTTCGAGAACGAGTGGTGCTGATCCGCACGGACACCCAGGTCGCCATGTATTATATCAACAAACAAAGGGGCACAGGGTCTCTAGCCCTGTGCCAAGAGGCGATGCGGCTCTGGGATTGGTCTATCCGCCGCAATATATTCCTTCGAGCGGTCTACATTCAGGGCAAGCACAATTGTCTGGCGGACCAGTTGAGTCGTCTTCTGCTGCCCCTGAGTGGTCTATCCATTCCTTGACCCTGCGTCAGGTGTTTGTTCGTTGGGGGACTCCAGATGTCGATCTGTTCGTGTCCACCCTCAATCACAAGTTGCCCCGCTTCTGCTCCAGGGTTTACACCCCTCTCAGGATTGAGGCGAATGTTTTTCTACTGGATTGGACGAACTTGTTTCTGTATGCGTTCCCTCCATTCCCTCTGATTCTGAAGACTCTTGTCAGGCTCAAGTCCATGCGTGCCACCATGATTCTGATAGCTCCTCAGTGGCCCCGACAGCCGTGGTTCTCCCTTCTGTTACAACACAGTTCCAGGGAGCCCCTCCTTCTGCCTGTTTTTCCTTCTCTGCTTACGCAGAGCCAAGGTTCTGTTCTTCATCCCAACCTAGTCTCTGCACTTAACGGCTTGGTTCCTCGAGACTTAATGTCCTCGTTCCAGTTCTCTCAGCCTGTGCTGGACGTCCTGGAGGCATCTCGGAGGGAGTTCACTTGCCAATGTTACCATCAGAAGGGGACCCGCTTTTCTTCCTGGTGCACTACTCGGAAGCTGGAGCCGATTTGTGCCTCCCTATCTGCTGTCCTGGATTATCTGTTACACTTGTCTGGTGCCAGACTCAAGTCTTCTTTGGTTTGAGTCCACCTTAGTGCCATTACTGCTTTTCATCAGCCGATTGATGGGAAGCCTATCTCTTTTCATCCGGTGGTTTTCCGCTTCATGAAAGGCCTTTTTCACGTTCATCCGCCCCTTAAACCTCCTCCTGTGGTTTGGGATCTTAACGTGGTCCTTGCTCATTTGATGAAACCCCCGTTCGAGCCGCTAGCGCAGGCTCACTTGGAGTATCTTACTTGGAAGGTTGTGTTTCTTATTGCTCTCACTTCTACCTGTCGGGTCAGTAAGCTTCAAGCCTTGGTAACGGACCCGCCTTTCACTGTCTTCCATCATGATGAAGTGGTTCTCCGTACCCATCCTAAGTTCTTGCCTAAGGTTGTTTCTGAGTTTCACATCAACCAATTCATTGTTCTTCCTGTGTTTTTTCCAAAGCCCCATTCTCACCCTGGAGAAGTGGCTCTGCATTCTCTTGATTGTAAGTGTGCGCTGGCCTTCTACTTGCAGCGCACCTCTCCTCATCGTTCAGCTCCCCAGCTGTTCCTCTCTTTCGATCCTAATCGCTTGGGTCGCTCTGTCTCTAAGTGGACCATTTCTAACTGGTTGGCTGCTTGTATTTCTTTCTGTTTGCTCAGGCTGGTCTCTCCCTGTCGGGTCGAGTTACAGGCCACAGGGTCAGAGCGATGGCGGCGTCTGTTGCTTTCCTTCGCTCGAGAAAATTTGTAAGGCTGCCACTTGGTCCTCGGTTCATACGTTTACCTCTTACTACTGTCTGGATACTTTCTCCAGGTGTGATGGCCATTTTGGCCAGTCCATTTTGCAAAATCTGTTCTCCTAAATTGCCAACTCTCCCTCCATCCCATTCTGATTAGCTTGGAGGTCTCCCACATGTTGAGAATATGCTGCCTGCTTGTCCTGGGATAAAGCACAGTTACTTACCGTAACGTGTTATCCAGGAACAGCAGGCAGATATTTTTGCAACCCACCCACCTCCCCGTGGTTGGCTTCTTTGCTAGCTATCTGAACTGAGGCCACGCTGAGGAGACGCATGCCCTAGGTCGGAGGGGAGGGGCACGCGCGCATGCGCGGGCCAATCGCAAGTTTGAAGGTCTTCAAGCAAGTCTGCTTGCGAAAACGTCCACTAGGGGGCTCCATCAGTGACGTTACCCACATGTTGAGAATATCTGCCTGCTGTCCCTGGATAACACTTGTTACGGTAAGTAACTGTGCTATTAGCCAACGTTTCACGGTATACAACCGTTTCTTCAGGGCTTTATCAACTTTCACTTCTCCACATACGTCTGTGAAAATAAACACATGTGATCCTTTTATGTATCTCCTTGTAACATCTCAGTATATAATAAATGTATCCAACTATAGTACTTGCTGCATCGCTTGCTTTCTTGCTCTTACCAGCATCCTGTCGCTGTAGTGGTTTTCTCTTACTCAATTTAACGAGAGCTTCGCCAATCAGTCTATTCCATTTATGCAAGAGGCCCGAATAGGGATATAAGAATATATCTATAAGCTAATTGAGTAAAAGCTCTTAAAGGCTGTTAATTTAAAAAGTTAAAAATGTTCAAAAATCAAAACTCAAAAGGAGACGATTTGGACTGATGATTGCCCGCATACAGGTTAGTAGCCTGAAGGATAGGAGGATTGAGGGTTACAGATAGGGGTAGATATTAGTATGGAAAGAGTATTGATAAAAACAAGGGGGCTATAGGGCTAAATCATGATAACCTGACAGGTCATGGACCTGAAGGGCCGCCACGGGAGCGGACTGCTGGGCATGATGGACCTTTGGTCTGACCCAGCGGAGGCAAATTCTTATGTTCTTAAAGGCAAATAAGTGCGGGCTCTTGAGATCCTTAGTCTCTAATAGAGAGATACACTTGCTCTAGCGTTTGCCTATTATTAGGTGGTTTTTGGTGTGTGGCGTGAAAAATTGCCTTTAGGTTTAAACCATGCCATTGAGTGGAAGGTGTTCCTGTAGGTGCAGCTTGATGCCCTCTTTTGGTGGTTTTAAAAGGAGGACACCAACGACATGTTTTCCAGCCACCGCAGCAGTACAGAAGAGAGGACTCTGAATGTAACCACTAACGATGACGAGGTGAAACATTACCAAAAAGATGTGCTGAGAGTTGAGTCGGTTCAAAGAATGGCCACCAGGATGGTCTCAGGGCTTAGGGATCTCCCGTATGAGGAAAGGCTGAATAAATTGCAGCTGTACTCGCTCGAGGAACGTGGAAAGAGAGGAGACATGATTGAGTCGTTTAAATATATCACAGGCCGTATCGAGATGGAAGATGATATCTTTTTCTTAAAGTACCATCGGCCACAAGAGGGCATCCGCTGAAAATCAGAGGAGGGAAATTTCATGGCGACACCAGGAAGTATTTCTTCACCGAAAGGGTGGTTGATCATTGGAACGAACTTCCACTGCAGGTGATTCAGGCAACCAGCGTGCCAGATTTTAAAAGTAAATGGGATACACATGTGGGATCTCTAGAGGGGTAAAGTCGAGGGGGTGGGTCATTAGAGTGGGCAGACTTGATGGGCTATGGCCCTTTTCTGCCGTCATTTTTCTATGTTTCTAAGATGAAATCTAAATAGCATCAGTTATTGAATGGAGTGGATGGTCTTAATCTAAGTACTGCACTGTTGTTTCGGTCTTATTTAATTGAAGAATTGAAAGTGTTATATTTGTACTGCCTACTTATGCTTTTTATTTCCTATTGTAGGGAGGAGATGGTATATATGCCCTGCAGAAAAAGTAGAGTGTTTTTTTTTTGTAGACCAATGATGAAGAAAGAGCTTGCTTTCACATTTCTGTTACATTAAGCTTATTATTGGCTCTTTTTTTTTTTTTTCCCCCCTCCACTTAAAATAGCGGAGGTGAACACTGATCTTCCCTCAATAGAAGAGGATAGGTGTTCAGTGGTGGTGTGGCAATTGAAGTTGCCCAATTGGTCTGCTTTCCTAATCTGCCTGAAAACATTTCTTCATCTGTCTGCTCATTCTGTCCGTATAACCCTATCTATATATTTCTTTCTTTCACACATGGAATTCCTGTTCATATGGATTCTACACCGTTATGTTATCTGTCAACATATAGCACAACCCCTCATTACAATTTGATCTGCAATATAATTTGTACCCGGATAAGTGTCCCATTGATTGTCCTCCTCCTACCAGGTCTCTGAAATAGCTATTATATCTATCTCTTCATTCGGTGCAATATACTTTAACTCTATCTTATTTTTTAGGATTCTACCATTTGTATACAGATACTTCAAATTTGTTTGGGGGTTTTTCCTTGCATCCACAGGCTACTAAGATGATGACAGGGATAATTGAGTCTTTTTAACTCTGCTTTCCTCTGAAGCACTCCAAGCTTTCTTTCACCATTATTGAAACATCTGTTGGGACTAACCTAAATATCCTGTTTCAATAGTATCTTTCAAGGATACTCCACACCGAACCATCTGCTCTTAGGTTACTGTCGACTCCCCCACCATCCTCTCACCATACCATCTTAGTTTTAAATGTTAGAGCTAGCAACCTGGGTCTATCCTGGTTAAGGTGTAGTCCATTCTTTTGGAATAGGCTTCCCCTTTCCCAGAAGGTTGCTCATTTCCTAATAAATCTAAATCCCTCCCTCATTCCTGTTCCATCGTCTCAACCATGCATTGAGACTTTGAAGCTCTACCTGCATCTTGGGTCCTGTGCATGGAACGGGGAGCATTTCTGAAAATGCTAACCTGGAGGAACTGTATTTTAGCTTTCTACCTAAGAATCTAAATTTGGCTTCTAGAACTTCCCATATTTTCCTATGTCATTGGTACCTACAATGTACCAATAGAGCTGGCTCCTCCCCAGCAATATCTAAAATCCTATCTAAGTCAGTGGTTCCCAACCCTGTCTTGGAGGACTACCAGCCAGTCGGATTTTTGGGATAATCCTAATGAATATGCATGAGAGAGATCTGCATATAATGGAGGCGAAAGACATGCAAATCTGCTCCTTGCATATTTGTTAGGGCTATCCTGAAAACCTTACTGGCTGGTGGTCCTCCAGGACAGGGTTGGGAACCACAGATCTAAGTAACGCATGAGACTCGCCATCTTTGCACCAGGCAGACAAGTGACCAGGCAATCCCCATGCCCACCAGCCACCCAAATGCCTAATGATTGTATTGCCAGTGCAACAGCTCCTGAGCAGAAGTCCTGGAGATATGAGAGGATATTGCATCCCCTGGTGGGCAGGTCTTTGCTACCAGATTATTTCCTACTTCACCGGGTGATGCTTGTTTTGTTTTTTTGGTTGTGTTTTTTTGTGGGTTTTTTTTTTTTTTATATCTCCCTCCAAGGCAGCACAGGGGCTGCTAAGTTGGAGGTGAGACTTCTCTACAACATAGCAGTAGGTCTCCTCTATGTATCTCTGTCTTCCTCAGCTCCTCCCAAGTCTGCTAGTCTAGCCTCAAGGGAACAGACTCGTTCTGAGAGCTAGGAGCTCTTTGCAGCGAGCGCGCACACATAACTTCTTGCTAACTCGGAGTTAATCATACATGTGACTTGGTGAAAAGTTCTTATCCATACACAAATGACTGAGGAAATGGTGAACAGGAAGTATGCATAACTATGATCCAGCGTTAGTACAGCAACACTTGGGCATAGGAGTGGAGAGCTAACTGGTCTTGGCAAGGTAAGGTTGGAAACGGTTGCAGTCATATCATTCTGATTATCAGGATAAATTTGAAGCCTTGGTCTGACAAATCAGCTGCCAATTCCCTGCTCTTACCCTAAACCCCCTTTTATGTAAAAGATAAGCACACTTGTATGATCTTGTAGATTGAGCAGATGGGTGCTTTCTGGAATATTCTAGTTCTTGAATGCTTCTTTTCCAGGTTTTGTCACATACACAGAGGACTTTTTTTGTATCTTAAAGTATTTCAGTGCCAAATGCTTTCTTTTCCCCTTCTCACTGAAGAGCTCTACATAGTATTCAAGCTGCTTTAACTTGCAGAAAGCATTTCTTTCCAAGCAAACAGGATCTATTAGTAAATGTTCTGTGTTTTTGCAGAGTTCTGCCATATAAAAAGGCTGCAGCTCTCAGGGTTGTAATATAATAAAAATCTTCTTGAACACGAGTCTGTTGCTTTGAGAATTGCTTATAGCTGGAAGGAATGGTGATACCCTCCTCTCGGATACCAGTCTCTTCTTTAGTCCTTCAAAGGTGCTGTTTCAATTGTGTGGAGGAGTGACCAGACTACAATACTGATTAATATATGATTGTTCTCCTTTAATTCATGAAGGCAATAGGGCTGGTCTAGCTGTTGTTTGGTGGTCAAGCAGCAGCACATTTGTAAATGTACAGTATATCTGAATTTCACCATCGCCATTTTACTTGCCTGCTTTAGCCTGTGCTAAATGTACTCCCCATAGACCAGATGGCAGTAGTCTTTGAAAATCTGCAGTACTAAGCACAGGGCAACCAAGCTAGGCTGGCTGCGACTTCTGTAATGTGCCTTTAATCCCCTCACACCTTCTCTGCCCGTCGGATGTGCAGAATTTTGGCAGTAGCAGGAGAGCTTGTTTTAAAATGGTGAATGCGCTATCTCATACCAAAAGCTTAGAAGATGGACAGGCATCAAATTTCATTACTTATCCCCCTCCCAATACTATTTCCCAAATTCCATTCTATAAAAATACTTACATACTTTTTTGTTGTTGTTATACTCAACTTCACATATGATCTTTACTGAAACTTTAGAAAAAGAGAACCTGCTAATCATAATGTTTAATTGGCAGCAATAAATGCTGAGGCAAAAACCCAACTAACATAGCAGGATTAACTGGATATAGGATTTATTTATCTTTCCAAATTTAGGCAAGCTAATTAATTAATTTAGATTTATATCCCATCCTCCCAAAAGAGCTCAGAACAGGTTATACTTACATTCACAGTGTTCCACTATATCTTCATAATCACAACTTATTAGCAATCTCCTCTGTTTGCGAACTATTCTGATACCACAGGGTTCAGTGCTTGGGCATGTGCTCTTCAACATATTTATAGACCTGGAAATTGGTATGACGAACGAGGTGGTTAAATTTCAAAGAAGCAAAGACCTACAACATGACATAAACACGCTCAAGAAATGGGCCGCGACATGGCAAATGAGGTTTAACGTGGATAAGTGTAAGGTGATGCATGTTGGTAACAAAAATCTTTTACACGAATACAGGATGTCCGGTGCAGTATTTGGAGAGACCCCTCAGGAAAGAGTCTTGGGAGTACTGGTAGACCAGTCAATGAAGCCGTCTGCGTAATGCGCGGCAGCAGCAAAAAGGGCAAACAATGCTTGGAATGATTAAGAAGGGGATCTCAAACAGATCGGAGAAGGTTATCCTGCCGCTGTACCGGGCCATGGTACCCCCCACCTGGAATACTGTGTCCAGCACTGGTCGCCGTACATGCAGAAGGACACGATACTACTTGAAAGGATCCCAAGAAGAGCGACTAAAATGGTTAAGGGGCTGGAGGAGTTGCCTTACAGTGAGAGATTAGAGAAACTGGGCCTCTTCTCCCTTGAAAAGAGGAGACAGAGAGGACATGATCGAAACATTCAAGATAATGAAGAAGGGAATAGACTTAATAGATAAAGATAGGTTGTTTACCCTCTCCAAGGTAGAGAGAATGAGAGGGCACTCTCTAAAGTTAAAAGGGGATAGATTCCGTACAAACGTAAGGAAATTCTTCTTCACCCAGAGAGTGATAGAAATCTGGAATGTTCTTCCGGAGGCAGTTATAGGGGAAAACACCCTCCAGGGATTCAAGACAAAGCTAGACAAGTTCCTTCTGAACCAGAACGTACGCAGGTAAGGCTAGACTCAAATTAGGGCACTGGTCTTTAACTTAAGGGCCCCACCGCGGGAGCGAACTGCTGGGCACGATGGACCACTGGTCTGACCCAGCAGCGGCAATTCTTATGTTATTATGAAAGGCCTTTTTCTCGGTTACCGCTCCCTCACTTTGGAACGCTCTACCACTGGACATTAAGCCACTCCCAAAGTTAAAGGCTCTGATATGAGGAGGTAGGCTGTTCCAGAGGTTTGGAAAGAAATGGGAAAAGGATCGTTTCTTGGCTGTCTGTAGTTGGAGGGAGTGTCCTGATGGTGTATGTAGTCGTATTTCATCTTGGGAGTGTAGCGTTCTCTTTTGGGTGTAGAGAGGAAGCTTGCCCGAGAAGTATTAGTGTCATGTTCTAGACGGATTTATATGCCAACACTAGGCCTTTGAAAATGCAGCATTTGGTTATGGGCAGCCAGTGGGCTGATATCGGACCTGGAGAGACTAGGTCGTGGACTTGTAGGTTTTTCAGTAGTCTTAATGTTGCATTTTGAACTCCCTGTAGTTTGGTGTGTTTTTGCTGTAAAACCGTTGCAGTAATCCAGGCGTGTAAGGATAAAGGCATAGAGTAAGTAGTTAGGTGAAGTATTTTTCCATGAAGTAGTTTCTTATCATTCTGAGCTGGTGGAGCTAGTAGAAGGATGGAGATTATTTGCGAGATGTGTTTGGAGAATGATAGTTTTGAGTCGAGAGTAATTTCTATGCTCTGTACTTCGTCTTTTGACAACAAGATAGTTGATTCCCAGGAAAGGGAGGGTATAGGAGCATTTTTCTTTCCTAATCCATAGTAGTTAAGTCTTGAAAACGTTCAGTTGAAGTTTGTTTGAGGTCATGCAATGTTTAATTTTGGATAAACAATTGTGCAGGGTTGTAGTCTGGGTGTCACGATTTGCCTCTAGAGGTAGGTATAGTTGAATGTCGGTGAAGGAGTGGATTTTGATTTGGTGTATTTGGGCTATGTCAAGTACTGGTTTGATGCAGAGATTGAAAAGTAGAGGGGATAATAGGGCCCCTTGTGCTTCTCCATATTTGTTTCAGTTCGGATAGATTAGTGCTGAGTAGTACTCTTTGGGATCGTTGGCTTAGAAAGAAGTGGAACCAGTGTCGTGCTGTATCACGGATACCAATTTCTGCGAGGCGGGCAAGGAGGATAGAGTGATAAATGATATCAAAAGCTGCACTCATGTCAAGCAAGACAAGTAGGATGTCATTTCCCTTATCAAGCAGTTGGCAGCAGTCATCTATGATGTCGAGTAACAATTTTAAGTGCTGTGGTGTTTTCTGAAGCCTTACTGGAATGTGGAAAGGGCCTCCTGTGATCAAGTATAATAGATTGTAAACTCTCTGAGGCAGGAACTGATGTACTTGAGGCAGTGGAGAATGAAGTGACTTGCAGAAGGTGATGAGTGGGGTTTGAACCCCAGCTTTTATTTGCAGCCTGCGGCTTCTCCACACCACTTGATTTGCATGGTGGTTTCCATTTGCATTCTAACAGGCTGATGTCATATTGCATTAAAACCTGAGCAAGCTCGTTCTCATTTTATTTCTGATGGTCTGAGATGTTCAAAGCTGTGGTATACCAGAAACGAAGCTAACTTTACTTCTCTTGGCCGACAGTCTCTCTGGAGCAAAGCACCTCTTAACGTTCAAGTGAATTCCCAAACCACCATGCTCCCCTCACTGCCTGAGGGCCAGGGAAGTGTCCTCTTGTGACCTCTTCTGTCATCTTCCATCTTTGAACCATGGCTGTTAAACAGACTTGGTTACAGCCAGAGAAGTTCAATAATTCTTATTCCCTATTTTCCCTATTGTGAGTTACCTTTATGTACTCGTTATTCATATTTTGTAGTTCTCCCAATTTTTCCCATTGTTTTATGTTGGTCAAGTATTGTCCCGTGAGTAGATCTACCTGTTTGTCTCCCCCTTTTTTAATATGAATTGTAAAATGCTTAGAAGCCTTGATTAGCGTTTTATCAAAATTTTGAATAAACTTGAAACATCATCTGAACAATCACTATTTTCCAAGATGGTAGGAGGCAGAAAAGGATGCAAAAAGGTTCATTGGGGAGGAGTTGTGTGGATGCTTCATTCTTGTATTGGGTTTCTTGGCCCAGAAGTGCCAAGAAAGTGGCTTTGGGTCTGTGGGTCCTTCACTTTGGGAATTCCTTTTTCTTTTTTTATTGATTCTGTGGCACTCGGGGGGAGATTTTCACCTCTAGAGGTGAATAGTAAAGTTAGTTTCAGGGCTATCAGGAGTATGAAAAATGAAATAAATCTGCTAATCTTGGACAGCATGGTTCCCTGTGCACTCCAGAATCCCTCTAGCTGTACTATTCTGCCTTCATATCACCCTGTCACCCTTGGGGTTATCTCAGGGTTGGTGCACATCAGCTTTTCATGCACTCATCTCCTTTTCCTCTTTTTATTTTTTATGCTTGTTATCTATCCCAGTGTATGTACTTCCAATTGCTACGGTATGGAATACTCATAATGTAAAGAGCTGTAGTGCATAGAATATTGTATTTATGAATGACCCGATAGCTTCAGAATAACCCAAAGTAAATGGGTGCTCTTGGAGGTGTAGTTATCTTAATATTTGCTGCCTGTGCATTTTTATAATCCAATAAAAATATTCCAAGCAGCATAACCACAACTAGTACTAAATAAAGCAGCCAGTGTCTTCATTTCAGTCACTCGTAGCAATGTTTGAAACCGTTACAAAAAGTGGAGCCCTTGGCATACCTGATACAATCCAAATGAGGATCCCAGCCAGTTGGGTTTCAAGATCTTCCTAATGAATATGTATGAATGAGATTTGCCTATAAAGCAGATAGGATCCCAGCCAGTTGGGTTTCAAGATCTTCCTAATGAATATGTATGAATGAGATTTGCCTATAAAGCAGATAGGTATGCAGATTTCTCTCATGCATATTCATTAGGGCTATCCTGAAAACCTGACTGGCTGGGGGTCACCCCAGGACAGGTTTAAGAACCCGTGCTTTGAGGTCCCCCTGGAGAGGGAACACATTAAGCAGTCTTCCCCACTTCCTAAGAATATTTATATTGGCATCTGTAGTGAAACTTCTCACCATAGCCTGCCTACTGCAATATGTACTCTTTTCCTTTTAAAGCACCTCAAACATGCATGCTTTATATTTGAGCACACATCAAATAGTCTTTAGAGTAGTACAATAAAGATTTATAACATTTGTGTGCCTTTCTGTAAACCGTCTCCAAAATGAGGCAATAACTTATTTTCTCCTGCTGCATGCCATAGGAACTTATAACTGCTGAATATTGACCAGTAAATGTTTTCTTTAGACAAGGTAGGTACTTGTGTCGGGAACTGGGTTTGGGACAGAGGCAGATTTCTCCATGCTGCATGGGTCCCGGCTAGTGCTCTCCTCTGCTAAATTACCATGCACACAAAATCTCTTTGGCATGCTCTTTACGTGCTGACTAATGTTGAATATGCAGGTATGACCAGATGTTTCCTGACTTCCAGCACTTACGTGAGTCCTGGCCAGTACTAAGCCAAGTTCCACATAAGGAGATCTGAGGTTGCTGATCCAAACCCCCCTCCTGATGGCCAAATATACAACAGAGAGCCTCCCCCCACGAGAACCTCTGGGACTTGCTGGGGGATGGCATCCATGGTGATTATAGTGGAATGAGGCAGGAGCAGTCCACTCTGGTTCCAGGTACAAAATGGCCCCTTTCTGAACCGGCAGATACAACCCAGTACTTATGCAGCTGCTGGCCTATATTTAGTAACTTGGACAAAGGACTGGGTTCCTGTTTATGATCCTATGTGCTTGGTTAGCTATGCAAGCACCAGCACTGAATATTGCCATTGTCCAGGTAATTCCTGGCTGCTCCTGGGCTCTGCCCCCAGAACATCTCTGCCCAGTTAAGTGCTGCTGAATATCGATGGCTTCCTTGCTGCGTGAGATTTAAGGGGGAAGGAGCTGCTTACTTTGAATATCGGGCCCTTTCACGTTTGAAGCATCTTATGATTTCCTGTCGTGGTATAGACTTTTCTCTTCTTACCATGTCACATCATGTTGCCACAGGTAATACACTAAACAGTGTTGTGTAGATATTGCATCTAATAGACTGCATGTAATAAAATGTAAATTTAAAATGGAGGCCCATCATTTACATAGAAAAGTAAAGGTAGATAGGCCATATGGTCTTTAATTAGTTGGCTTGACCATGCTGTCTACTATCCCTTTCTCTTCCTTAGAGATCCAATGTATTTGTCCCAAGCTTTCTTGAATGAAAATATACTTTGTCTCCACAACCTCCACCCATAGGCCGTCAACCCTTTCTGTGAAAAACTATTTTCTGAAGTTACTTCTGAATCCGTCTCCTTTCACCTTAATCCCAGTTTCCTATCAATTAAAAGAAACTATTCCTCAGTAGATTTTTATTAAGTTTTTAGTAGACAAACATAACCATCTGTTAGCCATCACAAACATATTTCAAAATAAAAGTACAAGAACCAAACAAATGGTTGTATCACAATGCACATTACCATAGCCACCAAAGCTCAACCTCCCCCTCCCACCCAAATTCCATAACAAGATCAACATGGTAAATATGCCTAAGTAATACAAGACATTTCCCGGTCAATCACAAAGTTCCCCAAACTACCCACACTCCTAGACAAACAATTAAGCACTGAGTTTCTGTAAAATTAATGTCCAGTCCTGTTGATGTTTCTCATAATGTCCTTTTTTCTTATCAGCCACACATTACAAATGAATTAAATGCCATAAACAATTTGTTCAATCTTCTTCAGACAGCATCACTGTATTTCTCCAATGAGAGGCTATAAGACATTTTGCTGCTGACCCAGGTGAAACAGACGACTCAGCCACTTCATAGGCCTGTCATTAGATAGTCCCAATAAACAACTCCGGCGGTATAAAAGTACCCTGCTATTAAGCCATCTTGTCGGACACAATGCCACTTGGCCCCAAAATGTTTATATAAGAGGACAGGTCCACCAAATATATAGAAAAGCTCCCACATGGGCTCCATATCTCAAATATTCATCCGAAACAGAAGGATAAATGATGTGTAATGGCTCAGGAGTATACCACCACCTGGATAAGACTTTGTAAGCATTTTTCTAAATCAAAAGCACAGGTTGAAGCTTTCTGCACCTCTTTACACATTCCCATTGTAATTCCATAAATGAACAGACCAAGTCATCTTCCCATTTTGTCCTTTAGGAACATGTGAACTTTTCCCAGTCCCTCAGGTAACTATATAAAACTGAAACTGGTCTGCCCAACAAAGATCATAAATTTTGTAAGTATTCACTGGGAACTGGGGAGGACCCCAACCAGCCCTGTGTCTGAATAAAATGGCATAGTTGCATATATACCAAAATGTCCCTGGAAGGGAGTCCATATCTTTCTTGAGTTTCAAAAGCAATTGGCCCATCACCCTGTAAAATATCATGAAAAACCTGTAAGCCCAAGCTTTCCCATCTAACAAATATGCCTCTCCTTCCCTACCACAAATTTATTATTAATGCCATTAACATTCTAGGATCCAATCTTAAATTTAGTGGTATTCAAATTTATACTTTCTCTAGTCCCCTCCATTCCTCCCAGCATGAAACCTCACACTACTACCCTCCCTTCCCATCCCTGAAGCCTGAACTGGCCCTTCCCCAGCCCAACCAGACTTTCCTTAAGGAAATGAAATCCCACCCTGTCTGCTCCCAAATTTCAACTACTTATTCTCCAATCATACTCCCCTACCATATCCAAAGCAAGCTCACATCCACATCCCATTAATCCTTTCCTAGTCTATAACAACTAACAGACCAAATAAATTGCAATAAGGTACAGTCCTGTGAATCAGGTAGCTGTCTTAGACACATTCTTCCCCTGGCGCACCATTGTCTGCCACACTCCATCAGTATGAGGTTCCGCCAGGGCCATGTGTGACTTCTCTGTTGCTGGAATGTTACAACAGCCTAACTCCCCGGAGTACATTCCATGCCTCTTTCACTGTTTGTGTCTTCCTTGATTTCCCATTTATTATAATTCATAGCCCAAAAGGGAAAAACCAGCGATATTTGTGTCCCTCGGTCCAGAGCAGCCTTGTGAAGGCCTCTGTCTCTTGTAGGGTGACCCAGGCCAAATCTTGGAAAATAATTACTTTAATGTCTTTGCAGCAAACGTTGGGCATAATGCATTCCTTAGCCAAAATGTGCTCTTGATTCCCAAATCCCCAAAGTATGCAATAATGTCTCTCATTCGTTCCTTTAAGAGTCCCAAGACAACGGTGAACCCTTTGAATATGAAGATGGTCTCGCTCTGCCACATCATCCATCTCCAGTAGAAAACCACAAATGTCTCTCACCACCATGACACTGTCCTGAAAGGCTTCAGTTTCCGGTATTCCCTTAAATTGGAGATTACCTTGTCTTAAGCAATTCTTGAGATCCTCTCTGTGTTTGCAGCTCCTTAATAGTATCATTATCCACTGTGAACTTGGTCATTTTCACCTCCTCTGCCATGTTCACCACGTGGTCCTCTGCTGCCACTCATGCTCCGAGCTCTCACTTCAGTTTTGTTTTCTGCAAGAGCCATTTGCACATTGTGGCAAACTCCCACCATCTCTTGCTTCAATTTCTGGAACCAGATATGCATCACTGACTCTTTTGTTCATCGTCTTCAGAGTTGGAGGAGGGTTGTTCTATTTGTATTCCTTTTCCACTGTGGAAGGCCCATGCATTGGTTTTAGTTTCTCACCCAGCTCTGCTGTAAACCAAACTTTGTCCATCTTTCCGCGATGACATCTTAGATCTGTTTAACCCCCTGGAATGCGATTTTCACTCAACACGAGAGATTTTGTCCAATATTCAGTAAGCAGCCTCGGCAGAGCTCCTGAATTAAGCTGCCATCCCAGGCTGTGATGTCACTTCCTCCTTTCTCAATTAAGAGACTTGCCTCATGCACATTTATACCATGTAGGTATTTAAACATTTCTATCATATTTCTCCTCTCCTGTAATTATATATATTTAGAAGTTGAAGTCCCCATATGCTTTGATGACTATTCACCATTTTAGTAGCCTTCCTCTGGACAGACTCCATCCTGTTTATATCTTTTTGAAGATGCAGCCTCCAGAATTGTATACAATATTCTAAATGAGGTCTCACCAGAGTCTTATACAGAGGTATCAGTGCCTCCTTTTTCCTACTGGCCATACTTCTCTATGTACCCAAAAGTTCAAGCTATATTCATTACAAACTACACTTGCTCTGGTTCTAATCATAGGTCTAGTCTGTTTCTTAATCCCTTTAGAATATTTTTCCAAACTATGCATATAAAAAATGAGCTACTAGGGCTTACGTTCTAGAAGTGACCTGGAACATAATTTTGCCACTTTCCAGACTCCAAAGCCAGAAAAATGTTATGCTCCAGGCAGATGAGGAAACATCCATTCTTGTTGTTCCAGCTCCTCTCCAAGCTCCACAGTTTCACTCCCTTTTTCCCTCGAATTAAGACTCGACAGCTACATAATAATGATTGACAATAATATGACTGCTTAGAATGTAACAAAATAGTCTCTTTAGAAGCAATATCTGCACACCACAGGTGAATAGAATTGATATATAATTATGGTCTGTGTTGAATTTGTTGCTGTTTGAGCCATCATGTAGACAATGTTTAATTGGTTCACATCATGTTTGTCATTTGGTTTGAGTAAGTGCACACCAGCCAATGGAGCAGCAACATGTCGCTGACTTGGAACCATTGTTACCTTGCTGTCTTTCACAAGTCAAGTTTAAGTCTCTGCTTGCCATTTCAAGTGTTGCACCGTTAATTAAGACCAAATTGAAAAAACACACTGCACAAGTGTTGTGTGAAATATTGTCTGTCTTGCCAGTCTGCTTTCCTGTTCCTGCTTTATAGCTTAGATTTTTTTAGTGCTCCACACAGGTTGTGACTAGATGTTGCTTTCTCTCCACAGAAACCCTTTTGCTGATGTGCAACTGAAACCAACGGTGACCAATGACAGATCAGCTCCCGTCATCAGCTGATCTTCTCGGGGTACCAGTTCTTGCTCTATGTGCTTCACTTAACCATTTTGTGTTGAGATTAAAAGTGGAAGGGGAGTGTGTAAATTCCAAATTGAACCAGAACTGCCAAGTAGCATGAGAAGTGAGTGACTGGCGTCAATGACCTGCTGTAGCTCAATTGTGGAAAAGAAATTGAGTGTACTTTGCCCAGCTTGATTTTGTTCAGTTCAATTAGAGCAACTGTCACCAAACTGTGAGGCAAATATCCACTGTAAAACTGAGTGGATTATAGAACAAATTAAAGTAGGTCTCGACCAATGAATGCTCCTTATTTTTTCACCACTGTCCTTTTCAGGGTGGCTCTCCACATTTGGCGGACTTTATCCCATGGATAACATTCTTGTTAATAACTTCTGGCACAAGACCAAAAAAAGGACTAAAGATTTCGGGATTTTTATTTTTTTGTGGGGGAGCTTATCCAGTTGAAAACCAATTTTCTGAAATTTTAAGTTCTAATGTGCTTTTCTGGGGTTGCAAGAGATGTGTGCAGGGGATTCAGTTCTGTTAATTGCTCATGCCTTAGTACTGCTCCACATAAATTCACACCGGTGCCTTTTAATAGTTTTCTTAACAGTTCAGTTTTGGTGTTTAGTTTGGAATATGTCACTTAAACTGAGTTACAGTATTATATATGGCAGTTTTGTGACCCTATTTTAAGAACTGAAAATTCATAGGATCCTGGATGAATTGTAACCGTGTACAGCTTGCTGTAACTCTGTATGCCCTAGATTCTAGATAGGCTGTCTTCTATTTTGAAACTATGTATGTTCATCTGTTGCCTGCCCTGAGCTTTCTGGGAGGATGGGATATAAATCGAAATAAAAAAAAAAATAAATGAAGAAAATAAAAATCTAGACTCCACCAGACTCATCCAAAGCAGGAAGGCTACAGTAGGATGAGTCAGGGTAGTCCAGAAAAGCCTAAAGTTGGAAAAACTGTGCAAATTGAAGTTTCCCCATGAATTTGATTGCTTGATCAGAAAATAATTTATTTTTAAAGCCCATCCTGTGGTCCCTCAAAGCCACTAATTACATAAAGCTCTCTGTTTCTGTGTGGCGGCGGCCAAAAAACAAACAGGATGCTAGGAATTTATTACAAAAGGGATGGTTAACAAACCTCACCTGGAGTATTTTCTTCACTGGTACCTGGCCAAAATTTAAGGAGTAGCAATATTCCATGCTACTCCTTGGGTTTTGATCAGATACTAGGGACCTGGATTGGCAACCGTGAGAACGGGCTAATGGGCTTGATGAACCATTGGTCTGACCCAGTAAGGCTATTCTTATGTTCTTGGTACACTTTGTGTAGTCATCTACCAATGGCGTTCCAAACATAGAAACATGATGGAAGATAAAAGGTCAAATAGTCCATCTAGTCTGCCCATCTGCAGTAACCATTATCTCTTTAGATCCCACATGCCTAGCTCACGCCTTGAATTCAGATCCCACAGGTCTATCCCACCCTTTCTGTTAAAAAAAAAAAAAGTATTTCCTTAGATTACTCCAGAGCCTATCACCTCTTAACTTCATCCTATGCCAGGAGTATCAAACTAATCTGGCCTGCAGTGTAATTATATTTGGCCTGCGAGAAATTACCAAATATCTACTAGAACGGGCCCATCTGTTTTTGTTCTTTTTAAGTCTTTTGATCACGTTCTAATTTTGGCATTTTGTTTTCTGATGCCCATTCTTTTCTGGTACTAGCATTCCTATTCATTTTTTCTGCTTCATGTAATGGTTTTTATTATGATTATATTTTTACGCTTTTTCAAACATATGTTGCTAATTCACATGGTATTTTATTTCATCCCTTTTTGGTTTTAATCCCTTTGTAGTTTTTCCGTTTTAAGTTTGGTTCAGCTTTTTTGTCCCCTGTCTTTTTCCCTCTCACCATATTGAGCGTGGCCTACATTCATCACCTGTGTCCTATTCATCATCGTTATATCTGATGAGAAGGAATAACTTCCTCAATTATAGACTTTTTTCAATAAATATCAAGGTTGGCCCGTGACTTTGTCCAAGTTTTAATTTTGGCTCACTGTGTATTTGAATTTGACACCCCTGTCCAAGCCCTCTCATTCCAGAGTTTCCTTTCAATTGAAAGAGACTCGATTCATGCACATTTATACCATGTAGGTATTTAAACATCTCTATTCTCTCTCCCCTCTTCTGCCTTTCCTCCAGAGTATACAGATTGAGATCTTTAAGTCTGTCCCCATACACCTTATGACAAAGACCACACACATTTCAGTAGCTTTCCTCTGGACTGACTCCATCCTTTTTATATATTTTTGAAGGTGCGACCTCCAGAATTGTACACAATTTTCTAAATGAGGTCTCGCCAGGGGCATCAATACCTCCTTTTTCCTACTGGCCATACCTCTTCCTATGTAACCTAGCATCATCCTTCTAGCTTTTGCCGTCACCATTTCAACCTGTTTGGCCACCTTAAGGTCATCACATACAATCGCACCCGAGCATTCAATGTCTTGAGATAGTCGGGATGGCCTTCTGACAATCATCCAGTCTGAAGCAAAGATTAGTAAAAAGCAAACTTCTAACAAAACTTCAAAAAAGTGAATGGTACAAGTCCCTATGATATAAGTTGCAAATTGTCAGCACATATCACAGGCCCCTAGTTACTCAGCTTAAGGGAGCCTGCTTCCGTTCCTTCTCAAACATAGTCTATATCAGGCTTGCCCAACCTTTTTCTATTAAGGGTCACACTTGTAACATTTGGCGGGCCAAAACACCCACTCATTTTGTCACATATGTCATCAAGTAAAACAGTGCATTATTGTCCCCCCAGCCTTCAACCGGTCTCTCTCCTCTCGCCTGTCTTCAGCTTCAGAAGAAACATTGGGATTCCTACTTCCCCATTGTGACACAGTTCTTTGCAAGCTTGAGCAGTTTCAAGTTTCACGAGACTTGACATTGCATACCAGTAGGAACTTCTGGCACTGTATGGCTCAAGCTTGGAGTTGAGTTTTGGTGGGGAAGAAGGAAGAATTGCTAATTCCTGGTGGACCAGAGATTGGACAAACCTGGTTTACATTATTCAATGCAGAAACTGTGAAGAAAGGAGCTAAGCTGGGCCAACAGGTCAGATACTAGAGACAAGAATCAATTTACAAAGACACAGATCAAATGTTGCAAAGTGGCCCCTATGGACCAGAACACTGCATCAATGACTTTGTGATCAGAATACTAAAATGAAATGAAACTACTGTCGCCATCTAATCAGCCATCCAGCTCTCCTCTGTAAGACTGTCATTAGAATGCTCTTATGCTTTGTCTGTTGCTCATATTCTGACCTGACGAATATGAGCAACTGGTGTTTGAACAGCAGTAAAAAATATGTATTGTTAATCCAAGAAAGGTATCACCTTTTTTCTATTGTTTTAAATTAACCTTTTCAAGTTGACTAAGTTACCACACAGCTTTTAATCTATAGTGGGAAAGTAATCCATGGTTTAAATTTTGAACTGTTTACAGTCTGAATAATGAATCCAATCTGACTTTATAGATGCCAAGTCTTTCATAGGCGTATATGACACTCATTTCAAGGCTCTTTCTCTCAAGCCCTGAGACCAGTGCACTAATTCCGATTAGCTATTTTCAGAAGAAGCAAGCTTAACAGAAGAAAAACTGTGGCCTGACCCATAGGAAGAAATCCTATGTACTGCCTCTCCCTGTCCTGTGCCTTAATCCCTGAACCTACAAATAACCTATTCACATACCTTTAGGTGATGAATGGAGAACAATTTGTAGGCCAGAAAACTTACCCATACTGTCTCTATCCTTTTAGAAGTGTCTGAAATGAAATATTTTCTGCCTCTTTCATTTCCAAAGCAATACAACACTTAAAATCTTTGTAAATTTTTCTGACACCTCATCTAGCATATAAATCTTTTTGGGATGGTTCACCCTTGGCCAGGGGCAGCAGAACGTATTTTTAGTAGGTGGGACTGAATTTTCAGTTCCACTTCCAAGCCCTCTAATTGCTGAGGCTATGGTCCTTGTGTCCTACCCTATTCCACTGCCATGGGCCTTAGCATTTCTGACACCTTAAATTGGGCACTTGACAATGAATTTGTTTTTCATACTCATCTCAAAGCTGCCAGAGAACCAGTTTTATCTGTGGCTGCACCATGCTCCTGGCGTTAGATTGGTGCTCTAACACTGTCTTGAGGAGGGAACCACCTGGAAATACAGGTAACAGTAGGTTGCCTAATTAGGGGGCACCTTATTTGGGGAAGGGGAGGGATGTTGCGCATACTGTACTAAGGAAGGATAAACGTGTAGTCTCTATGCTTAAAACTGGTTTGATGCCTGGTATAAATTTAAATTAATTCTGGTAAACTCCATATTAAATTCAATTCATGTGCTGGAAAAGAAGAGATTATGTTCAGTTTAACATTTTTTTTTAATGTAGAGCTCCATTACAGTGGTACTGAATTATTGTCTTTGGTTCAGTTATACATCCTTTGTCTTCTAAATGTTAAACATGACAATGTAACGGATGTGTGTGTTTTAGGAGAAGATTACAGATTTACCGTGGTCTGGAGTGCTAAATGTTCTGACACTTGTAGGAATTCTGTGAATGTCTGAGCTATGTCGAGCATTAAGTGCTCTGGGCCATTGTAGAAACCTCTACCATGGCTTAATGAAAGGGTTGTTGGATATCTTTTTTTTTTTTTTTTTTGCAGTTCTCTGGGCTGCAGTTCTTTCCCTCAGGCAAGTATAAAGTCTGAAAATGTAAAATGTTGAATTTGTAGTAATCCTGTTGCAATAGGATTTGTGTGTTGTTGTTTGAGCAACTAGGTCTGTGTTCATTTGCTGCTCTTGTAAACTTACCATTGAACAGAGAAGCCAAAGGCATGTATACTTTTTACTGGGATTTTTTTTTTTTTCTGCCTTTAGCAGCTAGACACACCTTCTTACCCACTCCCCCAGTATAACTATTGGTGTCTCCGAGGATCCCAAAATTCTGTAGCTTAGGATAATCAAACTCAATATGCAGCATAAAATATTGGATAGTGCTGGTTTTGTTAAAATTCCTTTTATTCTACAGCAGAGAGAAAATAGGCAGCATCTCTCCTGCAAGTCTCCTTTCCCTCTGCCACTAGGGACCCCCCTGAATGTGAGGTACTGTTTGCTCTGAATACCTACATGAACAGGTGTCACACCCTTCAGCCCTTACCTCCATCTCTGAAGGAGTCCAAGGAAATAATTATCAAACACTAAAATTATAGTTTAAACATTCAAGGCCTTGGGAGTTCTTGGCATCCTACTAACTGTGGTAGGGTACCAACCAAGAATCTCTCCAAATTACAAGTGACAGGCCATTTTATTGGGTTTATGACATCACTTAAGGAAATAAATAAACGTAATTGGTACATCTTCTAATTAAATTACAATTGCTTCATTAAGATCCAATGATAAATTACATACTCCAGCAATGTTCTATGATTAGTTTTGATTGCATGATTTCTTCCCAATCTTATTTCATTAGTAATTTTCCTTAGCAACAATAATAACTTAGTTATCACATGCTAGTCAGCTTTACCCCTTTTCAGCATTGACAGGAGCACACTTACCTTAGGCCCTTAGCTGGGTCAAACATCTAACCAAGCAATATTCTTTTTACTGTAACTCTGAAGCATTTCTATATCCTTCAGCTTCATCTTTTATATATAGATCTATCTATTGGTGTCTTTTCAGGTTTCCCAGGCAAGGGGTGTTTAATACATACTGGGTTATAGGCATCCCCCCTTTATATCCTGTTTAATACTATTATTGCCATCAGCTTCCCCCCACCCTTTGATTCTGGGAGAAATCATGGATTTGCTCCCAAGTATGCTATATTATCATATTCAATTGTTGAACCCAACAATATCTGACCACATTGATGTGTGAAATAATTCCTCATCCCAACATCTTATCCATATAAAATACTGATCTTTTTTTACATTTGTACATTAAAATATAATTTTTGGTTTCATCCTGTCATGAGTTTACCACACCTAAGAGAAGCAGGTTAACAAAACCCTTCAAGCAAGACTGGTGTCAGGATGGAGACAGCTGACCCACATGGGGGCGCTGTTCCTGTAAGCAGCTTCCTGTTCTCTTTAACTCACAGTTTTCCTATAACTAAACCACTGTCTGTTCAAAGGTAAATTTTAATTAAATTTGTTCAGTCTCGAGCTTTGCATTGTACTTAATATCAGTGTGCCTTTAAATTTTATGTTATATATAACTTAGGGGTTATTTGTATATGATGAACTAGACAATTTTGGAGATCTAAAATAAACGATTTTAATGCTATACCAGCTCCTTTTAAGCTCATTTACACTTTGTCTAAAAATCTACATCGGTCTCTCTCCCAGGAGCCTTCCTGTAATAGGCCACAGCGTGTCAGCTTGCTCTGGAAACTTAATCTGTAAAATCCAGAGTCTACAAAATCACTGGTGCTCTCTGTACTCTGTATGACCTCTTGATTAATGCTAAGGTGTGTGAAACTTTCACTGCATAAGGAATAAGGGATGGATTCAAAACAAAAGGAGTGGGCTTTGATGGGAACGCCAGTGATTGGACTTCTACAGTCTGTGATCCGAGGATAGTAGGGACAGATTAAGGAAGCGTGCATTTCTTGTCACATTCAAATGTGGGTTTGCAACATTGTTGTACTGCTGATTTATTGAAGTGTTGGCAACAAGGCAAAATCTTAAAACCACTTTGTCATGGTTGTGTGACTGCCCTATTTATTATGGCAATATCTAGTCATGATGGAGTGTAACTTGCATAGCATGACAGATGCAGCTCTGGCCCCCTTATTGGGTCTTCATCTGCTGCCTTATACTATGCTGGGATATTTCATTGATGGTTGCAGAGAATCTGCCTCTGCTCTTGTATGGTGTGTGCCAATCATATTCAAAGGAAGGGGACCCAATCTCATATCAGCTAATGCCTCTTTTTATTGGAGGTTGAGATTGAATCACTTGAGATTTTTTAAATCTCCTATTTAATAGTTTATGCCAAGGTTTAAGCAAATAAGATGTTATCCCAGGACAAGCAGGCAGCATATTCCCACACATGGGTGACGTCACCGACGGAGCCCCGCAGCGGACAGCCTCGAAAGCATCTTGCTTGAAGATCTCGAGCTTTCGATTGCTGCATCGCGCATGCGCGCGTGCCTTCCCGCCCAAACTAGGGGGCGCATCTCCTGAGAGGATCCTCAGTTCAACGTTTATCCCAGGACAAGCAGGCAGATATTCCCACACATGGGTGACGTCACCGACGGAGCCCCGCAGCGGACAGCCTCGAAAGCATCTTGCTTGAAGATCTCGAGCTTTCGATTGCTGCATCGCGCATGCGCGCGTGCCTTCCCGCCCAAACTAGGGGGCGCATCTCCTGAGAGGATCCTCAGTTCAACGTTTTCCGCGGAGCCGAGAAGACTTGTCGACTTGGTTCCCGTAGCGTTGTGCCTTCTCTTCACCGCGGCTGAGTACTCTTTATTGTTTTCGGTCGCTGTGTTCGTAATTCTATTTCTACTTATATTTTATTTAAAAAAAAAAAAAAAAAAAGATACATCTTTTGGTTTTTCTTTAGCGTCGGGTTAGAAGATTGAGGCCTAGGCCTCTCTTCTCCGTTCTCGACACGGACTTTGTCCTATCTATGTCCCGGCCTGTTACCGGGTTTAAAAGGTGTTATCAGTGTGGTAGAACTATTTCCATCACTGATCCACATAGTCGGTGTATGATCTGTCTTGGGTCGACTCATCGCCCCGAAGATTGTATTCGCTGCCTCACTCTTCAACCTCGTGCTTTTAAACGTCGCTGCGACAGATTTTTGGAGCTTTTTCCTCGTATGGAGCCTGAAAAAGCTGTGGCCTCGGTCGAGGCATCTGTTAAATCCTCGACTCCGGGACCAACCTCGAGTACTAAAACCTCGACCTCGCCTCCTCGACAGGCCTCGGCCTCGAAGACCTCCGGGTCCTCGGCCTCGAAGGCCTCGACGATGTCCTCGAAGCCTGGATTGGGGGGTAAGTCTCCTGCTTCCTTTTCAGGTACCATCTCTAAGAAGCCGACAGAGTCTACCTCCATTCAGCCTGGGGCCCCAGGTTTGACTCCGTCTTCCAGACCTTCAAAACGTGCTTCCAAGTCCAGGGAATACTCTCGATCGAGGTCGCCCTCCTTGGAACGCACGAGACCTCCTGTGACTCCGAGTCCTTTGGTCTCCGTCCCCATGTTTGAGGATATGCTGAAGTCAATTCTGACTACGCAAATTTCCTCAATAGTGGCTCAGTTGGTACCGGTCTCGACTCTGTCTGCGCAACACCAGCCTGAGCATAAATCGGCACCCTCTCGGCGATCTCCTCGTCGCAGGTCTCGATCCAGGGTTTCCTCGTCAGACTCCTCGTCTGAACATGGAGCTAAACAAGCATTACCTCGATCGAAGCACAGGTCTCGATCTTCGAAGCTTACCTCTACAAAGAGCTCGAAGCATTCTGATATTACTTCTAAAGCTCATACTACCATTGCCTCTTCAATATCGTCGAGGCATTCGAGGTCGAGGACACCACCTTCGAGGCATTTGTCTCGAGAAAAATCTCCTCTTACTAAACCTCGTACTCCGCGCACTTCTCCGACTCGGAGCCTTAAGCGGAAACATTCAGCCACTCCTCCTCTGACAGGCAGTGGAACATCTTCCATCACTTTACATCTTGAATCTGAGCCTCTATCTCAGTATTCACGCGAGGCTTCTCCATCTTTTTCAGTGACACATCGTTCTCGTTCTCTTTCTCCTGAGGAAGCCTCGACCTCGAAGTCTGCTTCTTTTGCTAAATTTGTCTTCGACATGGGACAGGCTCTTAATATTGATTTACATTCTGATTCAAAATACACGCCTGAATACCTTGCGGATATGGAACTTTCTCATCCTCCTAAGGAGACTTTACGTCTACCCATGACACCGGTGCTGAAGCAGACGTTTCTACGTAACATGGAGACTCCTTATTCTGTGACAGCTATTCCATCGAAGCTGGAGTCTAGGTATCGTACTGTTCCATGTAAAGGGTTTGAGAAATCCCAACTTTCTCATCAATCCCTAGTGGTGGAATCTTCCCTGAAGAAGGCTCACCCATCTAAGGTGTCTGCAACAGTTCCACCAGGACGCGAAGGGCGTACTATGGACAAGTTTGGGCGCAGACTTTATCAAAATTCTATGATGACAAATAGAATTTTGAATTATAACTATGTCTTTACTTCATATTTTAATCATTTTTTGAAGCAGTTGTCATCTTTTTGCCCAGACTGGCCCAAAGAACGCCTTTCTGAATATAAAAACATTATTCAATCTCTGTCTCAGTTACGTCTATTCATGTTGCAAGCATCTTATGATGCTTTTGAGCTATCCTCCAGAGTCTCGGCATTTGCAGTGGCTATGAGACGTCTTGCATGGCTCAGGATTGTAGATATGGATCCCAACTTACAAGATCGTTTAGCAAACCTGCCGTGTCAAGGTTCTGAGCTCTTTGATGACTCTATTGAAGCAGCTACTAAAAGGCTTTCTGAGCATGAGCGTTCCTTCGCCTCTTTGATTCGTCCGAAACCAAAACCTTCTCTGACTAGAGCTTACAGACCTCCAGCTCGTCGTTACCCCATGAAGTCCACACCGGCTTTTTCTAGGCCTCCACCTAGACGGCCACAACAACAACGTCCTCAAAAGCCTCAGACACCTGCTCCAACCAAAACAGCTCCGTCTTTTTGACGGTCCAGTGATGAGCATTCCAACCTCTTTGCATCCAAATTCCTCCCTACCAATCGGAGGTCGTCTTTCCCTTTTTTCATCTGTCTGGGAAACCATTACATCGGACCTTTGGGTCCTTACGATCATCCGAGAGGGATACTCTCTGCGCCTGCTTCAGGTGCCTCCAGATCACCCTCCAAGAGAGTGTCTTTCCAGTTCCTCGCAACTCCCTCTTCTTCTTCGGGAGGCTCGAGCTCTTCTTCACCTTCGAGCAGTGGAGGAAATTCCTCCTCCCGAACGCAACCAGGGGTTTTTATTCCAGATATTTCCTGGTTCCAAAGAAGACGGGGGATTTGCGACCCATTCTGGATCTACGAGCTCTCAACAAATTTCTAGTCAAAGAAAAATTTTGCATGCTTTCTCTCCCGATCCTGTACTCCCTCATGGATCAAGGGGATTGGATGTGCTCACTGGATCTCAAAGAGGCTTATACTCACATTCCTATTCATCCAAATTTTCGCAAATATCTCAGGTTCAAGGTGGGGAACCTTCACCTTCAATACAAGGTTCTTCCATTTGGCCTAGCAACCTCTCCTCGGGTCTTCACCAAGTGTCTGGTTGTGGTAGCCGCGGCTCTTCGAGCCCAGGGATTGCAAGTTTTTCCTTACCTCGACGATTGGCTTATAAAAGCCCCTTCTCGTTCAGGGGTTACGCAAGCGACCCTTCAGACTATTTCTTTTCTTCAAAGTCTGGGGTTTCATATCAACTTCCCAAAATCTCACTTAGTTCCAACTCAATCGATTCAATTTATTGGGGCGGTGTTGGATTCCATCCGCATGAGAGCTTTTCTTCCTCTCAATCGACAGAATACTCTCTTAAACCTTTGTCATCATGTAACTTCCCTATCAACTATCAGAGCGCGTCAAATGATGGTCCTTCTCGGTCACATGGCATCTACAGTACATGTGACTCCTTTAGCAAGACTACATCTTCGCATCCCTCAGTGGACTCTGGCATCCCAATGGCAGCAAGCTCTAGATCCTTCTTCTCGCCATATAACGGTGACGCCTTCTTTAAAGAAGTCTCTCCGCTGGTGGATGCTCTCTTCAAATCTTTCCAGAGGTTTGCTGTTTCACCATCTTCCTCATCAGAAAGTTCTCACAACAGATTCGTCCGAGTACGCATGGGGAGCCCACGTAGATGGTCTCCGTACGCAAGGATTATGGACGGCCACAGATCGTCGATGTCATATCAATCTGTTGGAACTCAGAGCGATATTTCTGGCTCTCAAAGCTTTTCTTCACATCCTTCACGACCAAGTAGTCCTTGTTCGGACGGACAATCAAGTAGCAATGTATTATGTCAACAAACAGGGGGGAACGGGTTCCCATCCTCTGTGTCAGGAAGCTCTGAAGTTGTGGCATTGGGCGATTTCACACAACATCTTTCTTCGAGCCGTTTATATTCAGGGTATTCAGAATTGCCTTGCAGACAAATTGAGTCGTCTGCTTCAACCTCACGAATGGACGATCAACTCCCCCACACTTCGTCAAGTATTCAACCGATGGGGGACTCCTCGGGTGGATCTTTTTGCGTCACCCAACAACTTCAAACTTCCTCTGTTTTGTTCCCGCATCTTCTCCCTTCTTCGTCTCGAGGCGGATGCGTTTCTACTAGACTGGAGGAATCAGTTCCTTTACGCCTTTCCTCCTTTTCCTCTGATTCTCAAAACTCTTGTCAAATTGAAGTCGGATCATGCCACAATGATTCTCATAGCTCCTCGGTGGCCCCGACAACATTGGTTCTCTCTTCTTCTGCAACTCAGCATCAAGGAACCTCTTCTTCTGCCAGTTTTTCCTTCTCTGCTCACTCAGAGTCAGGGATCCTTACTTCATCCAAACCTGCAGTCTCTTCATTTGACAGCATGGTTCCTTTCCACCTGATGGATTCTGCTGAATTTTCTCAGTCTGTTCAGGATGTTTTTCTGGCTTCCAGAAAACCGTCAACTCGTCAATGTTATAGTCAAAAGTGGACCAGATTTTCTTCTTGGTGTTCCACTCATAATCTTCAGCCAACTTCTTCTTCTTTGGCTTCTGTTTTGGATTATTTACTTCATCTATCCCAGTCGGGTCTCCAATCCACATCTATTAGAGTTCATCTTAGTGCAATTGCTGCTTTTCATCAGCCTTTAGAGGGGAAATCACTCTCGGCACATCCTCTAGTTTCTCGTTTTATGAAAGGTCTTTTTAATCTTCATCCACCGATCAAACCTCCCCCTGTGGTATGGGATCTTAATGTGGTCTTGGCTCAACTGATGAAACCTCCTTTTGAACCTATTGACTTGGCTCATTTTCGATATCTTACTTGGAAAACTGTTTTCTTGATTGCTCTCACTTCAGCTCGTCGAGTTAGTGAGTTACAAGCTTTGGTTTCGGATCCACCTTTTACTGTTTTTCACCATGACAAGGTGGTACTCCGTACACATCCCAAATTCTTACCTAAGGTAGTTTCTGATTTTCATATCAATCAGTCTATTGTTCTACCCGTATTTTTTCCTAAGCCACATTCTCACCCTGGTGAGGCGGCTTTGCATACTTTGGATTGTAAACGTACGTTGGCTTTCTATCTTCAACGTACTCAACCTCACAGAAGTTCTCCTCAACTTTTTATTTCTTTTGATCCAAATAGATTGGGTCATCCCGTTTCGAAGCGTACTATCTCCAACTGGTTGGCTGCGTGTATTTCTTTCTGTTATGCTCAGGCTGGTCTTCCTCTACAGAGTCGAGTAACGGGCCATAAAGTCAGGGCTATGGCGGCTTCGGTTGCTTTCCTCAGATCAACTCCTATTGAGGAAATTTGTAAAGCTGCCACTTGGTCCTCGGTTCACACTTTTACTTCTCATTATTGTCTGGATACTTTATCCAGGAGGGATGGCCATTTTGGCCAATCTGTGTTACAGAATCTTTTTTCTTAAATTGCCAACTTCCCTCCTCCCTTTTGATTTAGCTTGGAGGTCACCCATGTGTGGGAATATGCTGCCTGCTTGTCCTGGGATAAAGCACAGTTACTTACCGTAACAGGTGTTATCCAGGGACAGCAGGCAGATATTCCCACAACCCTCCCACCTCCCCTGGTTGGCTTCTTAGCTTGGTATCTGAACTGAGGATCCTCTCAGGAGATGCGCCCCCTAGTTTGGGCGGGAAGGCACGCGCGCATGCGCGATGCAGCAATCGAAAGCTCGAGATCTTCAAGCAAGATGCTTTCGAGGCTGTCCGCTGCGGGGCTCCGTCGGTGACGTCACCCATGTGTGGGAATATCTGCCTGCTGTCCCTGGATAACACCTGTTACGGTAAGTAACTGTGCTTTTCCGCGGAGCCGAGAAGACTTGTCGACTTGGTTCCCGTAGCGTTGTGCCTTCTCTTCACCGCGGCTGAGTACTCTTTATTGTTTTCGGTCGCTGTGTTCGTAATTCTATTTCTACTTATATTTTATTTAAAAAAAAAAAAAAAAAAAAAGATACATCTTTTGGTTTTTCTTTAGCGTCGGGTTAGAAGATTGAGGCCTAGGCCTCTCTTCTCCGTTCTCGACACGGACTTTGTCCTATCTATGTCCCGGCCTGTTACCGGGTTTAAAAGGTGTTATCAGTGTGGTAGAACTATTTCCATCACTGATCCACATAGTCGGTGTATGATCTGTCTTGGGTCGACTCATCGCCCCGAAGATTGTATTCGCTGCCTCACTCTTCAACCTCGTGCTTTTAAACGTCGCTGCGACAGATTTTTGGAGCTTTTTCCTCGTATGGAGCCTGAAAAAGCTGTGGCCTCGGTCGAGGCATCTGTTAAATCCTCGACTCCGGGACCAACCTCGAGTACTAAAACCTCGACCTCGCCTCCTCGACAGGCCTCGGCCTCGAAGACCTCCGGGTCCTCGGCCTCGAAGGCCTCGACGATGTCCTCGAAGCCTGGATTGGGGGGTAAGTCTCCTGCTTCCTTTTCAGGTACCATCTCTAAGAAGCCGACAGAGTCTACCTCCATTCAGCCTGGGGCCCCAGGTTTGACTCCGTCTTCCAGACCTTCAAAACGTGCTTCCAAGTCCAGGGAATACTCTCGATCGAGGTCGCCCTCCTTGGAACGCACGAGACCTCCTGTGACTCCGAGTCCTTTGGTCTCCGTCCCCATGTTTGAGGATATGCTGAAGTCAATTCTGACTACGCAAATTTCCTCAATAGTGGCTCAGTTGGTACCGGTCTCGACTCTGTCTGCGCAACACCAGCCTGAGCATAAATCGGCACCCTCTCGGCGATCTCCTCTTCGCAGGTCTCGATCCAGGGTTTCCTCGTCAGACTCCTCGTCTGAACATGGAGCTAAACAAGCATTACCTCGATCGAAGCACAGGTCTCGATCTTCGAAGCTTACCTCTACAAAGAGCTCGAAGCATTCTGATATTACTTCTAAAGCTCATACTACCATTGCCTCTTCAATATCGTCGAGGCATTCGAGGTCGAGGACACCACCTTCGAGGCATTTGTCTCGAGAAAAATCTCCTCTTACTAAACCTCGTACTCCGCGCACTTCTCCGACTCGGAGCCTTAAGCGGAAACATTCAGCCACTCCTCCTCTGACAGGCAGTGGAACATCTTCCATCACTTTACATCTTGAATCTGAGCCTCTATCTCAGTATTCACGCGAGGCTTCTCCATCTTTTTCAGTGACACATCGTTCTCGTTCTCTTTCTCCTGAGGAAGCCTCGACCTCGAAGTCTGCTTCTTTTGCTAAATTTGTCTTCGACATGGGACAGGCTCTTAATATTGATTTACATTCTGATTCAAAATACACGCCTGAATACCTTGCGGATATGGAACTTTCTCATCCTCCTAAGGAGACTTTACGTCTACCCATGACACCGGTGCTGAAGCAGACGTTTCTACGTAACATGGAGACTCCTTATTCTGTGACAGCTATTCCATCGAAGCTGGAGTCTAGGTATCGTACTGTTCCATGTAAAGGGTTTGAGAAATCCCAACTTTCTCATCAATCCCTAGTGGTGGAATCTTCCCTGAAGAAGGCTCACCCATCTAAGGTGTCTGCAACAGTTCCACCAGGACGCGAAGGGCGTACTATGGACAAGTTTGGGCGCAGACTTTATCAAAATTCTATGATGACAAATAGAATTTTGAATTATAACTATGTCTTTACTTCATATTTTAATCATTTTTTGAAGCAGTTGTCATCTTTTTGCCCAGACTGGCCCAAAGAACGCCTTTCTGAATATAAAAACATTATTCAATCTCTGTCTCAGTTACGTCTATTCATGTTGCAAGCATCTTATGATGCTTTTGAGCTATCCTCCAGAGTCTCGGCATTTGCAGTGGCTATGAGACGTCTTGCATGGCTCAGGATTGTAGATATGGATCCCAACTTACAAGATCGTTTAGCAAACCTGCCGTGTCAAGGTTCTGAGCTCTTTGATGACTCTATTGAAGCAGCTACTAAAAGGCTTTCTGAGCATGAGCGTTCCTTCGCCTCTTTGATTCGTCCGAAACCAAAACCTTCTCTGACTAGAGCTTACAGACCTCCAGCTCGTCGTTACCCCATGAAGTCCACACCGGCTTTTTCTAGGCCTCCACCTAGACGGCCACAACAACAACGTCCTCAAAAGCCTCAGACACCTGCTCCAACCAAAACAGCTCCGTCTTTTTGACGGTCCAGTGATGAGCATTCCAACCTCTTTGCATCCAAATTCCTCCCTACCAATCGGAGGTCGTCTTTCCCTTTTTTCATCTGTCTGGGAAACCATTACATCGGACCTTTGGGTCCTTACGATCATCCGAGAGGGATACTCTCTGCGCCTGCTTCAGGTGCCTCCAGATCACCCTCCAAGAGAGTGTCTTTCCAGTTCCTCGCAACTCCCTCTTCTTCTTCGGGAGGCTCGAGCTCTTCTTCACCTTCGAGCAGTGGAGGAAATTCCTCCTCCCGAACGCAACCAGGGGTTTTATTCCAGATATTTCCTGGTTCCAAAGAAGACGGGGGATTTGCGACCCATTCTGGATCTACGAGCTCTCAACAAATTTCTAGTCAAAGAAAAATTTTGCATGCTTTCTCTCCCGATCCTGTACTCCCTCATGGATCAAGGGGATTGGATGTGCTCACTGGATCTCAAAGAGGCTTATACTCACATTCCTATTCATCCAAATTTTCGCAAATATCTCAGGTTCAAGGTGGGGAACCTTCACCTTCAATACAAGGTTCTTCCATTTGGCCTAGCAACCTCTCCTCGGGTCTTCACCAAGTGTCTGGTTGTGGTAGCCGCGGCTCTTCGAGCCCAGGGATTGCAAGTTTTTCCTTACCTCGACGATTGGCTTATAAAAGCCCCTTCTCGTTCAGGGGTTACGCAAGCGACCCTTCAGACTATTTCTTTTCTTCAAAGTCTGGGGTTTCATATCAACTTCCCAAAATCTCACTTAGTTCCAACTCAATCGATTCAATTTATTGGGGCGGTGTTGGATTCCATCCGCATGAGAGCTTTTCTTCCTCTCAATCGACAGAATACTCTCTTAAACCTTTGTCATCATGTAACTTCCCTATCAACTATCAGAGCGCGTCAAATGATGGTCCTTCTCGGTCACATGGCATCTACAGTACATGTGACTCCTTTAGCAAGACTACATCTTCGCATCCCTCAGTGGACTCTGGCATCCCAATGGCAGCAAGCTCTAGATCCTTCTTCTCGCCATATAACGGTGACGCCTTCTTTAAAGAAGTCTCTCCGCTGGTGGATGCTCTCTTCAAATCTTTCCAGAGGTTTGCTGTTTCACCATCTTCCTCATCAGAAAGTTCTCACAACAGATTCGTCCGAGTACGCATGGGGAGCCCACGTAGATGGTCTCCGTACGCAAGGATTATGGACGGCCACAGATCGTCGATGTCATATCAATCTGTTGGAACTCAGAGCGATATTTCTGGCTCTCAAAGCTTTTCTTCACATCCTTCACGACCAAGTAGTCCTTGTTCGGACGGACAATCAAGTAGCAATGTATTATGTCAACAAACAGGGGGGAACGGGTTCCCATCCTCTGTGTCAGGAAGCTCTGAAGTTGTGGCATTGGGCGATTTCACACAACATCTTTCTTCGAGCCGTTTATATTCAGGGTATTCAGAATTGCCTTGCAGACAAATTGAGTCGTCTGCTTCAACCTCACGAATGGACGATCAACTCCCCCACACTTCGTCAAGTATTCAACCGATGGGGGACTCCTCGGGTGGATCTTTTTGCGTCACCCAACAACTTCAAACTTCCTCTGTTTTGTTCCCGCATCTTCTCCCCTCTTCGTCTCGAGGCGGATGCGTTTCTACTAGACTGGAGGAATCAGTTCCTTTACGCCTTTCCTCCTTTTCCTCTGATTCTCAAAACTCTTGTCAAATTGAAGTCGGATCATGCCACCATGATTCTCATAGCTCCTCGGTGGCCCCGACAACATTGGTTCTCTCTTCTTCTGCAACTCAGCATCAAGGAACCTCTTCTTCTGCCAGTTTTTCCTTCTCTGCTCACTCAGAGTCAGGGATCCTTACTTCATCCAAACCTGCAGTCTCTTCATTTGACAGCATGGTTCCTTTCCACCTGATGGATTCTGCTGAATTTTCTCAGTCTGTTCAGGATGTTTTTCTGGCTTCCAGAAAACCGTCAACTCGTCAATGTTATAGTCAAAAGTGGACCAGATTTTCTTCTTGGTGTTCCACTCATAATCTTCAGCCAACTTCTTCTTCTTTGGCTTCTGTTTTGGATTATTTACTTCATCTATCCCAGTCGGGTCTCCAATCCACATCTATTAGAGTTCATCTTAGTGCAATTGCTGCTTTTCATCAGCCTTTAGAGGGGAAATCACTCTCGGCACATCCTCTAGTTTCTCGTTTTATGAAAGGTCTTTTTAATCTTCATCCACCGATCAAACCTCCCCCTGTGGTATGGGATCTTAATGTGGTCTTGGCTCAACTGATGAAACCTCCTTTTGAACCTATTGACTTGGCTCATTTTCGATATCTTACTTGGAAAACTGTTTTCTTGATTGCTCTCACTTCAGCTCGTCGAGTTAGTGAGTTACAAGCTTTGGTTTCGGATCCACCTTTTACTGTTTTTCACCATGACAAGGTGGTACTCCGTACACATCCCAAATTCTTACCTAAGGTAGTTTCTGATTTTCATATCAATCAGTCTATTGTTCTACCCGTATTTTTTCCTAAGCCACATTCTCACCCTGGTGAGGCGGCTTTGCATACTTTGGATTGTAAACGTACGTTGGCTTTCTATCTTCAACGTACTCAACCTCACAGAAGTTCTCCTCAACTTTTTATTTCTTTTGATCCAAATAGATTGGGTCATCCCGTTTCGAAGCGTACTATCTCCAACTGGTTGGCTGCGTGTATTTCTTTCTGTTATGCTCAGGCTGGTCTTCCTCTACAGAGTCGAGTAACGGGCCATAAAGTCAGGGCTATGGCGGCTTCGGTTGCTTTCCTCAGATCAACTCCTATTGAGGAAATTTGTAAAGCTGCCACTTGGTCCTCGGTTCACACTTTTACTTCTCATTATTGTCTGGATACTTTATCCAGGAGGGATGGCCATTTTGGCCAATCTGTGTTACAGAATCTTTTTTCTTAAATTGCCAACTTCCCTCCTCCCTTTTGATTTAGCTTGGAGGTCACCCATGTGTGGGAATATGCTGCCTGCTTGTCCTGGGATAAAGCACAGTTACTTACCGTAACAGGTGTTATCCAGGGACAGCAGGCAGATATTCCCACAACCCTCCCACCTCCCCTGGTTGGCTTCTTAGCTTGGTATCTGAACTGAGGATCCTCTCAGGAGATGCGCCCCCTAGTTTGGGCGGGAAGGCACGCGCGCATGCGCGATGCAGCAATCGAAAGCTCGAGATCTTCAAGCAAGATGCTTTCGAGGCTGTCCGCTGCGGGGCTCCGTCGGTGACGTCACCCATGTGTGGGAATATCTGCCTGCTGTCCCTGGATAACACCTGTTACGGTAAGTAACTGTGCTGTTTGTGCTTTGTAGGGCTTACAGTCTATTCAAGCCAGGCAGACAGGTTACCAGTTAGCATACTTTCAAAATAAGATGTGGAGATCAAAACGGTAAGAACCGATAGTGAAAGATGAAAATGAATTCAGTACTTAAAGCCAGTGTTTCAGGATGCACTTATCTGACGAGGAGCCAATACTACTTCAGGCCTGCTGTAAATGAAGGCTTAAGACATTACAGTTTTGTAATAAAGCTGTATCTGGGGGGGGGGGGGGACCTCCACCTCTCACCCAGTAATGTCATAACCTCTGCCCCCAACAAAATCGACTGAAGTTTAGGGTAAGAATTAGAAAACCAAAGCATCAAATACAGCAGCAGCTCGTCCTGACCTAACTCTGTTGGATGACTTGGAGAGCTACTGTCCCTCTAACTCCTGATGCAGCCATGTTTAGGATCTGCTCTTCTCTTTGGTAGTTGGAAATGCCATACTCTGTACTATCTGATTGGTAGCTGGTAAACCATACTTTTTGGCTAGTGACAGTTATTCAATCTGGTGATAACTCTACCTGGAATTTTAATGTGAAATTCACTACAGTAATCTCTGTTCTCTGGGCTCAAATATCTCTGTTAACATCTGCAGCTGCTTGGGATGAGAACTTTTTGGTACCCCTCTCGGTAATACAGGCTAGAATGTACTAGTAGTGGGGGAGGGGGTCGGGAATAAGGGGTGGGGTTATGCCTTCATCTCTCCAGTGCTTAACTGGTCAGTTTGGGTACCTTTTTAGCATTTAGATACTTTTTAAAAACAGGCCTCCACACTTTAAAGGTTTGATTATGCCCAACGAGCATTCACATCCTAAGCCCACTCAAAACATGCTTCTAACATACTTTCTAGATATCTTTCTGGTTGTTTTGTCTCTAGTGCGTCCAAAAGGGGTGTGTTGGGAATGCCCACTTGGATGCTTTGACTAATAAGACGTCTTTTGGACATCCCATCTTTTTGAAAATGAGCCCCATAAACTGCTTCGCTGTACTATCGCCACAGCAGAAAATGCATTTTTCTATATGGGTCCCTTATCCAAAGTAATATTTAATTTGTGAGCAGAAAGCTTTTCTTCTGCTGCTATTTCTCCAAAGTGCCTACCGTAGTCTGTTTGAACAAAAGAAAGTGCTGAAAAGCAAATGACTTATTTATAGCACAAAAAGGGTGTTCTGTGCTTCTGCATAGCACAAAAAGGGTGTTCTGTACTTCTGCATCAAATTTCTTCCTTGTAAATGCAAATGCTATTGCGGTGTCTGTGTGCATAAACCCCCCCCCCCCCCCTGCTGAAGTGGCAGGAGAGAAATGGCTGTGCCACCCCTGCTGCCTCCAGGTTTGCAAGCCAAATAATTTTCTCTCTCTCAAATGTTGTCAGACAGTGAACTTTAAGTATAGTTAGTTTTTAGAGTGGTTATGTTGCTTTATTTTGGGGAATATTAGGCAGCCTTATTTTTCTACTGTTTGGAAGAGATGGCATTTCTGGGATTTGCTCTTACTATATATATCAGGGATGTAAAGGAGTAGCTTAAGCCTTAGTACAATGAATTCAATTTGGGTAAGTCATTTACCCCTCCATTGCCCCAGGTACAAAATAAGGCCCTGTATATAATATGCAAACTGCTTTGGTTCTAGCCATAGAAACGTAGTCGCTAGCCCCTTCCAAAACCACATGTCAACTAGTGTTTATTGCCAGCTATGTCTAGATCCCGACGCATACTATATCTACGAATCTTGTAATCTTCTTGGGAATGCCCAGGCCAATTCTTGTAAACCGCCTAGAATTGAAAGGTATTGGCAGGATAGAAGACACCAATGTAATATAATGTAATCTATGCATGTTAGTAATTATAAACTGTTAACTGGACCCATATCTCTAAAATTAGAGTTCTGCCTGTACTACCTGTCTTCACTCTGGTTAGGGAGTTTTAATAACTGACCTTGGCTGCGAGCCCCGTCTCTGCATCCCTTGAGCATGTGGGAATGGCTAGTTAAGAACCTAGTGGGGGTGGGGGGGGTTGGATTGATAGACTTTTAGAAGGGAAAAGGAGGAAGCAATTAAATCCATCTGGTTATCAGTGCATCTGAAGAAAAAGGAAAGGAAACCATGCAATTCTGCCACTTTTAGTGAAAGGAGAACACTTAGATACCTCTTTTCCCTTCCTCAATTTTAAGATGTACCTTTTTACTCTTTTTTTTATGTGTGTGAAAAGTTGATGTGGCTTACCATCTTAGAATGGAGCAATAGCACAGTGGGGGGACATTGAGCTGGATGATTTCAGAAGACTCTTTTGGTGTTCAACTAGATGACTCGGCATGAATTACATTTTGCTCCCTAGGCTTGGGAAGCAGGAGCCTAAAGACATAAAAACAAAATGATCTAAAAGAATCTAATGGACAACTCTTGTATTATTGTTTTGCATTTTATGTTTTTACTTTAAATAAGTTATATATTATAAGCAAGGGCTCCTTTTACTAAACCACAGAAAAGCTTTTTATTGTGAGCTTGTCAGATAAATGTTCTGACAATTTAAATGAGTGCCGGAACATTTATTTCATCAGCCTATGGTAAGAAGTATTGATGCAGTTTAGTTAAAAGCCAGTGTAAATCATATGATACAGTACATCTAAAATAATCCAGAACAATACAAAATAAATATCAATCTCTAAAAAATGTAAACAAATTGACCCAGTTACATACAATCATGTTAATATACTTATAGAACTGCATAGCAATGCCTACATGATGTAAAGATGTTTACTAAGGAAGCTAAGCCGATACCCCAGAGATGGAAGAACAATATTACCAGTACTTTGTACTTGATTATATGATGATAGAACATGGTCTGTACCCATTAATTAATATCTCTATCTAAATACTGTACGTGGCGCTAGCCTTTCTTGGATGATAAATTGAGACATTTGTTCTGTCTATTGGGCTGGAATTCTTTGTTTTCCTGCTATTGATATTTATAAATTTAGATTTAGTTTTAACTATTCCATCTTTCCTTATAATGTAACTATAATACTCATTTTCTCAGAGCTTGAGGGTTGTTTTCCTTCTTTACTTTCCATGGGGTACTTTCTTATCTCCTTAATGTTAGTGATGCTTAATTAGGTTGTTAGCCTGTTTGGGACACTCAGGACAAAGAGTAGCTCAATGCCTTTAATTTAGTATTGTAAACCACTTAATACCTATGGTCAAGTGCTATATCAACTGCAATAAATCCAATCCACCAATACCTGTTAAAAACTAACCACTAAGAAATAGCCATGCCAATGAAATATGTTACATAAGAATATAACTAGGCTTACTGGTTCAGACCAGTGGTCCATTTAGCCCAGTAGCCTGTCCTCACAGTGGCCAATCCAGGTCACTAGTACCTGGCAAAAACCCAAATAGTAGCAACATTCCATGTGGAATCTCCAAAGAGTAGCAACATTTCATGCTACAGATCCAGGGCAAACAATGGAACCCACGAGGGAAAAAGCGATATTGGATCTGGTCCTCACAAATGGAGAGTATCTCTAATGTTCAAATGGGTGCTCACCTGGGAAGTAGCGATCATCAAACGGTTTGGTTTGATATAACAGCTAAAGTAGAGAGCGGCCACATGAGACTTAAAGTCCTAGATTTCAAACGTACGGACTTTAATGAAATGGGAGAGTACCTGAAGAAAGAGCTGTTAGGATTGGAGGACATAAGAGAAGTGGAAAGACAGTGGTCTAAGCTGAAAGGAGTGATAAAAATGGCTAAGGACCGTTATGTGAAGAAAATCAATAAATACGAGAGAAAGGAGGCCGATATGGTTCTCCAAACTAGTGGCGGAGAAAATAAAGGCGAAAGAGTTGGTGTTCGTGAAATATAAAAAAACCCCAAGAAGAGGAGTGCAGAAAAGATTACAGGGTGAAACTGAAAGAAGCCAAGAGAGAGATACGTCTGGCGAAAGCACAGGCGGAAGAACAAATGGCTAAAAATGTAAAAAAGGGAGACAAAAAGTTTTTCAGATATATTAGTGAAAAGAGGAAGATGAAAAATGGAATTGCTAAACTAAAAGATGCTGGGAACAGATATGTGGAGAGTGATGAGGAAAAAGCAAACGTGCTAAACAAATACTTCTGTTCTGTGTTCACGGAAGAAAATCCTGGAGAAGGACCGAGATTGTCTGGCAAAGTGCCATGAGAGAATGGAGTAGATTCTGCACTGTTCATGGAGGAGAGAGTTTATGAGCAACTTGAAAAATTTAAGGTGGACAAAGCGATGTGACCGGACACGATCCATCCCAGGATACTAAGGGAGCTCAGAGAGATTCTGGCGAGTCCTATTAAAGACTTGTTCAACAAATCTCTGGAGACAGGAGTAGTTCCTGGGGTTTGGAGGAGAGCGGATGTGGTCCCTATTCACAAAAGTGGTCACAGGGATGAAGCGGGAAACTACAGGCCGGTGAGCCTCACTTCAGTTGTTGGAAAAATAATGTAAGTGTTGCTTAAAGAAAGGATAGTGTACTTCCTTGAATCTAATGGGTTACAGCAGTGGTTCCCAACCCTCTCCTGGAGGACTACCAGGCTAGTTGGGTTTTCTGGATAGCCCTAATGAATATGCATGAGAGAGATCTGCATATAATAGAGGAGCCAGGCATGCAAATCTGCTCCATGCATATTCATTAGGGCTATCCTGAAAACCCGACTGCCCTGGTGGGCCTCCAGGACAGGGTTGGGAACCACTGGGTTACAGGATCCGAGGCAACATGACTTTACAAAAGGTAAATCGTGCCAAACGCACCTGATTGAATTTTTTGATTGGATGACTGGAGAGCTGGATTGAGGACATATGCTAGATGTTATTTACTTAGATTTCAGCAAAACCTTTGATACGGTTCTTCATAGGAAGCTCTTGAACAAACTGCAATGGCTGAAATTAAGACCCAAAGTGGAGAACTGGATTAGAAACTGGTTGACGGACACGCCAGAGGGTGGTGGTTAATGGAAGTCACTTAGAGGAAGGAAATGCGAGTAGAGTCCCTCAGGGTTCGGTGCTGGGGCCGATCCTGTTCAATATGTTTGTGAGTGACATTGCTGAAGGGTTAGAAGGAAAAGTTTGCCTTTTTGTGGATGATATCAAGATTTGTAATAGAGTAGAAACCGAGGAGAGAGTAGAAAACATGAAAAAGGATCTACAAAAGTTACAAGAATGGTCTAAAATCTGGCAACTAAAATTCAGTGCAAAGAAAAGCAGAGTAATGCATGTGGGGATTAATAGTCTGAAGGAGCTGTATATGCTGGGAGGGGAGAGGCTGATGTGCACGGATGGGGAGAGGGAGCTTGGGGTGATAGTGTCCGAAGATCTAAAGGTGAAAAAACAGTGTGACAAGGCGGTGGCTGCTGCCAGAAAGATGCTGGGCTGTATAAAGAGAGGCATAACCAGTACTAGAATGAAGGTGTTGATGCCCCTGTACAAGTTGTTGGTGAGGCCCCACTTGGAGTATTGTGTTCAGTTTTGGAGACCGTATCTGGTGAAGGATGTAAGAAGACTTGAAGCGGTCCAGAGGAGGGCGATGAAAATTATGGGAGGTTTGCGACAAAAGACGTATGAGAGACACTTGGAGCCCTGAATATGTATATCTTAGAGGAAAGGAGGGACAGGGGAGATATGATTCACACGTTCAAATACTTGAAAGGTATTAACGTAGAACAAAATCTTTTCTAGAGAAAGGAAAATGGTAAAAACCAGAGGACATAATTTGAGGTTGAGGGGTGGGAGACTCAAGAGCAATGTAAGGAAATTCGTTACAGAGAGGGTGATGGATGCCTGGAATGCGCTCCCGAGAGCTGGTGGAGAGGAAAATGGTGACCGAGTTCAAAAAAGTGTGGGATGAACACAGAGGATCTAGAATCAGAAAATAATAGTAAATATTGAAGAACTAAGGCCAGTACTGGGCAGACTTGCACGGTTTGTGTCTGTATATGGCTGTTTGGGGTAGGATGGGCTGGGGTGGGCTGGGAGGATGTAGATGGACTGGAGTGAGCTTTGACGGATACTTCAGTAGTTGGAACCCAAGAAAAGTACCGGGCAGGGCTTTAGATTCTTGCCCAGAAATAGCTAAGAAGAAAAATTAAACCCAACAAATTTTTAGATTGAATCAGGTTGGGCAGACTAGATGGACCATTTGGGTCTTTATCTGCCGTCATCTACTATGTTACCGATGAGGTTGGCTCTTAGGCATTGGTGGAATGAGGCATTATGACATCACACTACGAGGGGCCGCTGAAAAGTTCTCAGCCCAACCAAGAAGAGAATGAGGCGGAGCCAAGAAACTTACAAGTTATTCCACACTTTTGTGGATACTTTTCATTTCATATCATTGAAACAAAAAGTGTCCCATATATGGCAAGACAGATCAGGATGGGTTGGAGTTACTCTTGATGGCAACTCTATCCCTGGAGCCCCAAAAATAGCATGGACAAATATTTTTATGAATTTATCTTGTTGGACAGACTGCACGGGTCTTTATCTGTCATGCTGTACTATGTTACTATATTTGTTTTGACAGAAAACATAGGACTGCAGATCCCAGAATGCTTTGGAGCAGGAGACAAGAAATAGGGAGCAGATTAAAAAAAAAAAAAGAGACCTGGTTCATTGGATTCTCTAAAGTGAACACCAGGGAGATCTGGTATTGCTCCTAGGCTTCTGGGTAGGGCTGTAAAGTCCACTTGCACCAACTTCCCACTCGACCATGCTTGGAGCTCTTTCTGAACGCATCGTCTGGAGGCCCTTGGTTTATGCTGAGCTGGGTTGTTTCCTCTGGGTCCCCAGCAACGTGAAGAAGAGAGGTCTGCAGAGATTCTGCTGCCAGTAATTGACAGCATATAATTTTGGAGCTAATTTTAGCAGATGTAGCTTGCACTGAAGACACTGATTGTGGGTATGACTGTAACAGGGCAGTGACACCTCCTCTTACTTTACTGCAGCATTTCGTGAATGTTGTCGCCCTCTGCAGTCCTCAACTAATGGTGTTTTGCACACCAGAGGGAGGGGGTAAAATGCAGTCTGACAGGCACAAGAACAGCGTTCCTTTATCCCCTGGGCTCGTAAAGCTTGAAAGATTAGGTGTCTGTTCTTTACCATCAGTAAAGCATCAGGGCATTTGCCTACTGGGTCTCCAGATGCACCTTCTAGGTGGCCTGAAGCAGAATTTTTGATTAAAAGTGGTGTATGTGCAACATTAGCTATATCTTCTGCAGTGTTGACTAGAAAGCAGCTCAGTGCCTCCCATCTTTTAATTGGTGTCAGCCTTTGATCATATTGACTCCCTAGCAGGCTGCAGAATCATGAGTGTGGTGCAGTGGTTAAAGCTACAGCCTCAGCCCCCTGAGGTTGTGGGTTCAAACCCATGCTGCTCCTTGTGACCTTGGGCAAGTCACTTAATCCCTCCATTGCCCCAGCTACATTAGATAGATTGTGAGCCCCCCAGGACAGACAGGGAAATTCTTGAGTACCTGAATAAATTCATGTAAATTGTTCTAAGCTCCCCTGGTCGAATGGTATAGAAAACTGAATAAATAAATAGCATGAAAAATTTCTGTCTCCAGTAACCAGAGCTGATATTGTGATGTCATAATGCTTCATTCCACCAATGCCTAAGAACCAACCTTAGTAGTGATGTCACAATGGCTTGTTTGTCCTATACTTGGCTCACTTTTACTACATTTTGATTTCTAGACTGGTGCAGCAGTTAAATCTTCATCCTCAGCACTCTGAGATTGTGGGTTCAAACCCACGCTGCTCCTTGTGACCCTGGGCAAGTCACCCCCTTTTGCCCCAGGTACATTAGATAGATTGTGAGCCTACTGGGACAGACAGGGAAAAATGCTTGAGTACCTGAATATATTCATGTAAACTACAGTGGTGCCTCACACAACGAACTTAATTCGTTCCAGGAGCAAGTTTGTTATGCGAAAAGTTCGTTATGTGAAACGCGTTTTCCCATAACAATACATGTTAAAAAAAATAATTCGTTCTGTAGCATAAAATATGCTAAGATGACATAAAAAAAAGATAAATTTTTGGTTATTATTTTTATTTAGATACATCTAAAAACATAATTGTTTTTTAAAACAACACACATTTTTTAAATTTAAAGACAGACTAAGTAGAGTCTAATTTTACAGTGAGAGAGGGCAGAGTCTCAGCGGCAAAAACTGGGACTTAACTGTTCATTTTTTTTTTTTTCTACCGTGTTTCCCCGATGATAAGGCAGGGCCATCAAATAAGACAGCCCCCCCTTTTTAGAAAAAAATGTAAAATAAGGCACCCCCCCGCAAATAAGCCACCCACCGATACCTGCGCTTACCCGAATCGGGTGGTACGGTGGGTGACTCCGTTTGGTCCCTGGCACCCCCGACACGATCGGGGCAAGAGGGAGCTCAAGCCCTCTTGCCCCCCCGACTCCCCGACACGATCGGGGCAAGAGGGAGCTCAAGCCCTCTTGCCCCCCCGACTCCCCGACACGATCGGGGCAAAAGGGAGCCCAAGCCCTCTTGCCCCGCCGATTCCCCAACTCCCCGACAATATCGGGCCAGGAGGGAGCCCAAGCCCTCCTGGCCACGGCGACCCCCTAACCCCACCCTGCACTACATTACGGGCAGGAGGGATCCCAGGCCCCCCTGCCCTCGACGCAAACCCCCCCTCCCCCCAACGACCGCCCCCCCCAAGAACTTCCGACCGCCCCCCCAGCTGACCCGCGACCCCCCTGGCCGACCCCCACGACACCCCCAACCCCCTTCCCCGTACCTTTCTGTAGTTGGCCGGACAGACGGGAGCCAAACCCGCCTGTCCGGCAGGCAGCCAACGACGGAATGAGGCCGGATTGGCCCATCCGTCCCAAAGCTCCGCCTACTGGTGGGGCCTAAGGCGCCTGGGCCAATCAGAATAGGCCCGGGAGCCTTAGGTCCCTCCTGGGGGCAGGGCCTGAGGCACATGGTCGGGTTGGGCCCATGTGCCTCAGGCCCCGCCCCCAGGAGGGACCTAAGGCTCTCGGGCCTATTCTGATTGGCCCAGGCGCCTTAGGCCCCACCAGTAGGCGGAGCTTTGGGACGGATGGGCCAATCCGGCCTCATTCCGTCGTTGGCTGCCTGCCGGACAGGCGGGTTTGGCTCCTGTCTGTCCGGCCAACTACAGAAAGGTACGGGGAAGGGGGTTGGGGGTGTCGTGGGGGTCGGCCAGGGGGGTCGCGGGTCGGCTGGGGGGGCGGTCGGAGGTTCTTGGGGGGGGCGGTCGTTGGGGGGGGGGGGGGTTTGCGTCGAGGGCAGGAGGGCCTGGGATCCCTCCTGCCCGTAATGTAGTGCAGGGTGGGGTTAGGGGGTCGCCGTGGCCAGGAGGATTTGGGCTCCCTCCTGGCCCGATATTGTCGGGGAGTTGGGGAATCGGCGGGGCAAGAGGGCTTGGGCTCCTTTTTGCCCCGATCGTGTCGGGGAGTCGGGGGGGCAAGAGGGAGCCAGGCGGAGAGAGGGCAGTTAAGCGCAGTGCCTGCGCGGAAGGATGCAGCTCGGGCGACTTCGTTGTGTGAAACGAAGTTCGTTGTACGAATCAAGACATAAAGTTCGTTGTGCGCAGTGTGCGCTGTGCGAGGCGTCCGTTGTGTGAGGCACCACTGTATTCTGAGCTCCCCTGGGAGAATGGCATAGAAAATGAATAAATAAATAGTATGAAGAGTTTCAGCCTCTGATAACCAGAGTTGAGATTGTGATGTCATAATGCCTCATTCCACCAATGAGCCAGCCTCATCAGTGATGTCACAATGGCTTCATTGTTCTATATTTGGCTCACTTCTGATATTGTATCAGAGGAGAGTGTGGCATAATGGTTAAAGCTACAGCCTCAGCACCCTGAGGTTGTGGGTTCAAACCCACACTGCTCCTTGTGACCCTGGGCAACTAAACTAAACCTTGGGTTTGTATACCGCACCATTGTATACCAGCGTAGAGCTCGGCACGGTTTACAGAGTTAAGATAGAAAGGAACTACAATGAAGGGTTATAGGAGAGGAACTAAGAAGATAGAGAGGGACAAGGGAACCAGAGAGTGGGAGGTGATTAGATTTTTGAAAAAAGCCAAGTTTTCAAGTGTTTGCGGAAGGATTGGAGGGAGCTTGAATTTCTGAGTGGGGATGTGAGGTTGTTCCAGAGTTGTGTGATTCTAAAGGGGAGGGATGTTCCAAGTTTTCCTGCGCGGGATATTCCTTTTGTAGAGGGGAATGATAGTTTCAGTTTTTGGGAGGGTCTGGTGGAGTTGGGGTTTGAGGAGTTCCAAAAGAGTGGGATGACGGGAGGAAGGATGCCATGTAGGATCTTGAAGGCTAAGCAGGCACATTTAAAGAGGACTCAGGAGTGTACTGGAAGCCAGTGAAGCTTGGACAGGAGTGGGGAGACATGATCAAACTTGCCTTTTGCGAAAATAAGCTTAGTCGCGGCATTCTGAATTAGCTGAAGTCTATGGAGGTTTTTCTTAGTTAGACTTATATAGATGGAGTTGCAGTAATCCAGTTTAGAGAGGATGGTGGATTGAACAAGGACGGCGAAGTGAGAATGATGAAAGCAGGATCTCACTTTCCTCAGCATATGAAGGCTAAAGAAGCATTTTTTTACCAAGGAGTTGAGGTGATCATTGAAGGAGAGAGAGGAGTCTATGATGATGCCTAGGACTTTGCTTGAAAACTCAAGCTGAAGAGTGGGGCCGGAAGATAGTGGGTAAATGATCTAATGTTGGGCCGAGCCATAGTAATTTTGTTTTGGATTCATTCAGTTTCATTTGTACAGATTGGGCCTAGGATTGGAGGTTCATTATACATGCGGATATGTTCTCAGCGAGGTTAGTGAGGTTCGAGTCGGTCTCGAGGAGGATGAGGATGTCGTCAGCATAGGTGTAGAGAGTTTGAAGGGGGGATAGATAAAGGAGTTTCAGAGAGGACATGTAGATGTTGAAAAGGATAGGAGAGAGGGATGAGCCTTGCGGGACTCCACAAATCGGCTTCCAGGGGGGGGATGAGGTACCGTTTATGTTAACGGTGTAGGAGCGGGAGCGTAGGAATTTCGAGAACCAATCTAGGACTGTGGAGCTTATGCCTATTTCGGAGAGTTGGAAGATTAGGATATCATGATGGACGACGTCAAAAGCTTCGGAGAGGTCGAATTGTAGAAGAACAGCGAATTTGTTGCGAGAATGGAGTTGTTGCACCTTAGAGATTAGTGAGGCCAATAGGGATTCGGTGCTGAGGTTGGGTCTGAAGCCGAATTGGTGGGGTAGGAGAATAGAGAATCTTTCTAGGTAGGAGGAGAGTTGAGTGGATATGATAGATTCTAACAACTTGGTTAGGAGGGGAATGTTTCCTATTGGACGGTAATTTGATGGTATGGAGGGGTCAAGGTCGGTCTTTTTCAGTAGAGGGGTCAGTGCAATATGTCCCATATCGGAGGAGAAAAGGCCCGATGTCACTTAATCCCCCCATTGCCCCAGGTACATTAGATAGATTGTGAGACAGGGAAAAATGCTTGAGTACCTGAATAAATCTATGCAAACCGTTCTGAGCTCCCCTGTGCGAACGGTATAGAAATCTGAATAAATAAATATATTAGTGCATATGACCTGTTAGATTGGTGGGCTGTGAAATAACGCACACGGTCGCCGTTGCTGTTCACCTCCTTTGCGCTGGAAAAGTTCACCTCTCGGCGCAATCCTATCAAGGGCTGTGCCCTTTAGAACAACACTTAGGTCATGATTCTATAAAGTTAAACGTAATTGATAACTAGGCTGATATTGGCACTCTAATTGAAAGTTAGACACCTAATTGAAAACCTCAATTCTATAAAGAGCAGATGCCTAGCCCAAAGCACCTGCATGAAAAGTGGGCTTGTTTTCAAGTTAGATGCCTCTTTGTGAATCAGATGATCTTGGCGTCTGACTTTAGGCATGGAAAACCTTGGCACTTAAGTTTTATAGAATCAGCATTGATATTGGCACCCAATTATAAAATCGGGGTCTTAGTGCCAGTTTCCATGCCCGTCTCTGGGCACCAGGCTTATGCCTGCTAAAACCTGATGGAAATGCTGCCACTCAAGTTGGGCATGGTGCTACTTTTTGGAATGCCCATGACCCATCCATGCCCTTCTTGTGGCCACACCCCCTTGCATGTTGCGCACTATGGGATTTAGTGTTATAGTGCAAATCCTAATTGGTGCTAGTTGACAGTTGTCAACAGCTTGTTGGCCAATTAATTTGCAATAATAGATGTCATGCATATTCATTGGGGAAATGCTGAAAACCCGACTGGATTGTGGCCCTCAAGGACCGACATTGACACCCCTGGTCTAGAGAGTTTTCCTGACACCCCTCCCCCCCTTCAGCTCAAAGCCAATCTATGAGGCCTTGGGGTCGAGCTGGAAGACAAATTTGTTTTGAATGTTATAGTTTAAATCATTATTAATTATATAAGTGTACAACCACAGAAGAAATTCATCTTTAAATTTTTCTCTTCAGAGACCCAAAACTGGTTTAAAACTTCATTACCGGTAGGGAATTAAACATCCACTTGTCACTGGTCTCACTTAATATTATAACACTTTTTGAGAACTAATTTTCACATTTCCTTTGTTGCTATAGCTCATATGAGCTTCTTCCAGGCTTGACAAGTTAAATTAAACAAAACTTATCTTTAAAGAAAACTGGCAATGAATCACCATCGGATCTGGGACTCAGCCACCACCGACATGACTCATGTTTCGTGTAAACACAGTTTCAAGGTGTGTCCCCTGTAAATAATCCAGCTAACAACATCCTTCACTTTCTGTTTCAAGAAAATATACTTATATAATGAATACTGTAAGTGGATCTGACTCCTAGCCTACAACTTTTGAATAGCCTTTCGGAGTGGATAGTTAAATCATAGCATTTCAAACTTGTCCAGGGAAATATGAATCAACTTTCCAAAATATTGAGGATGCTAAACTCAAGTTACCACTTGTTGCATGCCGTGAAGGAGTTTCATCAATGGTGAAGCTCAGACACCCACAGAACTTCACCTACGTCCTGGAGACCCTACAAATAACTGGCATGAATATGCATGGGCTAAATAACCGGGAGGTTAATATCTAACACTAACAATATCTGTGAAATACCTCCCTCCTCTTGTAATAATTATCCAGTGGCCTGGTGTTTAGAGCAGCTGCCTCAGCAGCCTGAGGTTGTGAGTTCAATTTCCATGGCAGCTGCTTGCGACTCTGGGCAAGTCACTTAACACTTCATTGGCCCAGGTCCAAAATAAGCACCTGTTTAAAAATATGTAAATTGCTTTAATGGTGTAAACCAGTGTTTCTCAACCTGTGGTACGCGTACCCTAGGGGGTATGCAGGCTAACTTGATTCCTCCCTGCTTCCGCCCACTGCCACCACCTGCCAGCTCCATTTAATTATCCCCCGCTGCTACCGCAACTCCGAGCAGGGAAGTGCTTGGCTGGCCTGGACCTTCTCTCTGAAGTCAGAATTGACGTTGGGGGAAGGCTTGTGGGCCAGCGGCATGCACCCATTGCATGCGCCTAGCCCTTCCCTTCCTGGAGTTGCAGTGGTGGGGGATAATTAAATGGAGCTGGTGAGTGGTGGTAGGGCGGTGGCAGCCCTGGGGGGAGGAGGAATCGGTGGCAGGTCGGCTTTGGGGGCAGGCAGGCAGGCAGGCTTTGGCGCAGGTCGGCTTCATGGGAGGGAGGAAGGGGGTGGGACAAAGGTTGGAAGGCAGTGAGGGGGAGGGGGCACGAACTCAGGACACAGACTGAAGGGAAATAGGAATTACATTAATAGGAAAAACAGTAAATGCGGCCATTTTACACAAGGGAGGGAGGAAGGGGGCACTAACTTGGGACATAGGAGGGAGGGACTAGAAAAGGACAATTGTTGGGCCTGAGTGTGTGAGTGAGAGGGAAAGAGATGGTGCACACGGGGAAAGGAAGAGGAAAATTGGGTATAGAGAGGAGTGAGAGAGAGAGAGAGAAATGTTGGATATGGTGGTGGAGAGGGAACAGAGGGATAGATTGAAGGGGATGCAAGGGGGACAAATGTTGGGACGTAGTGATGGAGGGAGAGATGTGGCATGGTGTTGGAGAGAATTGATAGAAGGAGAAATGGGCATGAGGCAGGTGGACAGTGGTGAAAAATGCACATGAGAGAGGAAGAAAAGTTGGACTCCTGGAGGACAGAGATCTTGGTTGGGGAATGGAATGAGGTCTGGAGGAGAGAATGTGTGCAGGAGGCAGAAAGACATAAAGGGAAGAAATATTGGATGCACAGTCAGAAGGAAGTGCAACCAGAGACTCATGAAATCACCAGACAACAAAGGTAGGAAAAATGATTTTATTTTCAATTTAGTGATCAAAATGTGTCCATTTTGAGAATTTATGTCTATATTTTGCACTATATTTGTCTATTTTTTGATAGTTGTTATTGAGGTGACATTGCATATTTTAAAGTCATCTGCCTTGACATCTTTGAAAACCCCCTGAATATAAATGATAATTAACATTTTCTCTGCGTAGTGTGCTTTGTGGTTTTTTAATTTTGTGGTTACTATTATATATTAAGATTATATTGTGCACATATGAAAAATGGATGGAAGAAATTGCATTACAATTAGTATTATTATGGGGTGGAATCAGGGGTGGAGTTTGGGTGGGGTACTTGTTCGGTATTTGTTAGGCTTAGGGGGCACTTGGCTTGAAAAGGTTAAGAAACATAGAGTACAAGTCCTAGCCCCTCTGCTGTACTCCTGTTAGTACCCTGGTGGTACCATCTCAGTGCTTGGACCTCCAGCATGCTGTGCTCAGGAGCTGAATATAGGACCTGGATTATTAGTTTTAATTCACTTTTTCAAATCCCTACCCCAGAGGACTTATAGCCCCTCGATATCTCTCCTAACTTTTCTCCTACGCTCCCCACCTCAAACTCCAAGTTTCCAAGTTTTATTAGTGCTTGATAAATCGCTTATTAAATACCTAAGCGATGTACAATTCAAGTAAAATAGAAATACAAATACACTGACCTTTAAATTAAAAAAAAAAAAAAACATACTGGGTTAACACACATGAAACAAGCGGGTAGAGGGGGAAAGTTACAATATATTTGTAGAGGAAAATATACATTTAAGGGAAAAATAACTCAGGGAAGGGAAAAAAGCAGAATTATGGGATATTAAACCTAGCGTTAATAAAATTTAAAAAAGAAATAATTTGTAAATCTGAGATTCATATGTTAAAAGCTTCCTTAAAAAAATAGGTTTTTAAAGCTCTTTTAAAAGTAATGAGGTAAGAACATAAGCAGTGCCTCCGCCAGGTCAGACCATAGGTCCATCCTGCCCGGCAGTCCGCTCCCGCGGCGGCCCAAACAGGTCACGACCTGTCTGAATCACCAGAAGGGGCTCCCTTGCCACCTTGGTTTCTCATTGAAGTCCTATCTTCCCATCGAAGTCCTAACCCTCAGGTCTTGCACATGCACGACCTGGTTGGGTTTCTATACTTATTACCTGGTTAGCTTTCTATACTTGTGTTACATCCCAGCTCCTCCCTCAGTATCCCACGATCCCTTTATCCCTCAGGAATCCGTCCAATCCCTGTTTGAATCTCTGTACCGTACTCTGCCTGATCACTTCCTCCGGTAGCGCATTCCAAGTGTCCACGACCCTTTGGGTGAAAAAAAACTTCCTTGCATTTGTTTTGAACCTATCTCCCTTCAGTTTCTCCGAATGCCCCCTCGTACTTGTTGTCCCCTTCAGTCTGAAGAATCTGTCCCTATCCACCCTCATGATCTTGAAGGTTTCTATCATATCTCCCCTGAGCCTCCTTTTTTCCAGAGAGAAGAGCCCCAGCCTATCCAACCTCTCGGCTTATGGGCAGTGTTCCAGCCCTTTTACCAGTTTCGTTGCTCTCCTTTGGACTCTCTCAAGTACCGCCATGTCCTTCTTGAGGTGCGGCGACCAATACTGAACACAGTATTCCAGATGTGGACGCACCATCGCTCGATACAATGGCATGATGACTTCCCGCGTCCTGGTTGTTATGCCCCTCTTTATGATGCCCAGCATCCTGTTGGCTTTTTTCGAGGCTGCTGCGCACTGTGCAGATGGCTTCAGTGATGCATCCACCAGCACACCCAAGTCTCTCTCAAGTCTGCTGTCTCCCAACAATGCCCCCCCCCCCCAATTTGTAGTTGAACAACTGGTTCTTTTTCCCTATATGCATGACCTTGCATTTTTCCACGTTAAAGCGCATTTGCCATTTGTTTGCCCAGTCTTCCAGCTTGTCCAGGTCCTCACACTCCTCCCTGGACCTAACTCTGCCGCACAGTTTGGTATCGTCTGCAAATTTTATAACCTCGCACTTTGCCTCCTTTTCCAGGTCATTGATAAATATGTTGAAGAGTAACAGCCCCAGCACCGATCCCTGTGCCACACCGCTTGTGACTCCCCGCCAGTCAGAATATTGGCCCTTCACTCCGAACCTCTGCAGTCTACCCGACAACCAGTGCTTGATCCATCTGTGCACATCCCCTCCCACCCCGTGGTTCCACAGCTTCCTAAGCAGCCTTTCATGTGGCACCTTGTCGAAAGCCTTTTGAAAATCGAGGTAAATGATGTCTGTGGTCCTTTATGTCTCTAATGTACTGAGGTATAGAGTTCCATAAGGTAGGGGTGATAATTGAAAACATGTCTTGTCTTCTAGTACCAATAATTTTTAAAGATGGAACTGTTAACAGATTGTTTGAAGCTGATCGAAGGTTCTGTGAAGCGTTATAAGGAATGAGCAGTCTAGTGATGAACTGAGGTTCATTATAGATCATAGATTTAAAAACTAGCAGTAATATTTTATACGAGATTTGATGAGCAATAGGAAGCCAGTGGGAGTCTATCAACAGAGGGGTGTCATGGTCAAATTTTTTTGCGTTATAAATTAGTTTGATTGCAGTATTTTGAATGATTTGTAGCCTCCTTTTTTCTTTTTGCGGTATATTGAAAAAAAGGGAATTGCAGTAATCGATTTTGGAAATAATCAACGAATGGATCAATATATTTATAGACTTAGGTTTAAGAAACTCCATTCATCGGGCAAGTCCCACCAAAACAGTGTAAGAAACGTTGAGGAGTTGAGTTCATATTATCATCATAAGATGTGTAGTCATTCATAAAATGTAATAAACATTAGCACTGAAGATGATCTTGGAAGGAGGTAAGCAGATGCACATTTATTTAACAGTGAAATCCCAACAGAGGAAGACAGTCTCCTCTGGTCAGAGGAAATGGAGATTAGAGAATGACACGGTGGTGGTTTACCCGCGGCCACCGCATTTTAGCCGCGGGTCACCCGCCGAAAACGGGGAAGAAAACTAGCAGTCGCTGCGGCGACGGGGACAAGGCCATTCACCGCCCGCGGGGCGGTGAATGGTCTTGTCCCCGCAGTGAGGCATGAAGGATCGCGCGGTCCCCGCAGCTCACACCCGCCTACCCTATCGATTCTAGTGTTTAGCCAGCTCTCTCCCTTCTCCTCACCTTAGTTTGTAGATTTTCTTTTTCGGCGACCTGCACGCTATCAGAGAGCCGCGCACGCGCGGCTGCTCATTGTTCAATCTTCTGCTCTGACGCAACCGGAAACAGGAAGTTGCAGCAGAGCAGAAGATTGAACACTGAGCAGCCGCGCGTGGGTCGCCGAAAAAGAAAATCTACAAACTAAGGTGAGGAGAAGGGAGAGAGCTGACTAAACACTAGAATCGATTGGGCAGGCGGGTGTGAGCTGCGGGGACCGTGCGATCGCTAGTGTTCCCGGCTCAAATTGGAAGGAGGGAGTGAAAGGGAAAGAGATTCTGGGCCAAGGGGATGAAGTCGGAAAGAAAAACCCACAGCAGGAAAGAAAGGGAAGGACTGGCAGGTGAGCCAGATGCTAGAAGCAGGGGGGGGGAAGAAAGAGGGAAAAAAGCTAGATGGGGTTGAAAAGAAGAGACACTGGTATGGAAGAGGAAGATAGGGGAAATCTGGACACAGGAAGGTAACAGAAAGAGGGGAAATTATGTGCATGGGGCATAGGGACAGAGACATAAAGGGGACATGCCATGGGGATGGTATATGGACACAGGGGGGGCAATGACAGATACATAGGGGAGATATTAGAAATGGAGAAAATAGGAGCACAGAAGTGAGATGGTTTGTGGGGATGGGGCAGGGACCGAGCTTGCAGGCTCCAGTGGCTTGCACAAATTACATTGTAACGTGCCATGAAAATAAGAGGGAGGAAGGTAGATAGATAAGCCACGTGAGAGGAGCTGAAGGGTAGTAGAAAGGAACAGATGGTAAAGGAGGGAGGGAAGGGTGGTGGTGGAAAGGAATAGAACAGACATTGAAGGAGGGTGGAGAGGAACAGACCCCCCAAGGGAAATGTGGAAGACAGAGTGGGAAGAAGACAGATGCCAGACTATGCGGGAGCGGAGGGAAGAAGATGGGTGCTAGACCAATTGGGGGGGGGGGGGTTAAGGGAGAGGCACAGTAACAGCAAATGGAAGACGCAGAGAGAAGACACACAGTGGATGGAAGGAATTCAATGAGAAGATGTGGAAAGCAGAAACCAGACAACAAAGGTAGAAAAAAAAATTATATTTATTTTTTGCTTTAGGATAAAATAGTATATTAGTTGTGTTGATAAAAATTTATAAACAAAGCCCTGCCAGCTGAACATCTCTTTCTCTAGTTCAGCAGCAGGAACTTTGATTTATAAGAAAGGAATAAGCTAAATATTACAGTACTAAGGCTTATATGGATGCAGCGGGGACGGTGACGGGGCGGTGAATGGGATGGCAGTGGCGGTGACGGGGCGGTGAAAGGGATGGCGGTGACGGTGACGGGCCGGTGAAGGGAACGGCGGTGACGGGGCGGTGCAGAGGATGGTGGGCCGGTGACGGGGACAGATTTTTTCCCCGTGTCATTCTCTAATGGAGATCTCATGGTGAGCTAGAACCTCAACAAGGGCAGACTGGGATGTGATGCTGCAATCGCACTGCATCCAAGATGAGAAGCATGTGGATCTTTCCTGCATGTAGCAGGCACAGATATTAACATACTGTTATGCCCTGTGAAGGTTCAGTTCCAATACATGTGGCCTCAGGAGATGGCTACAGCTTTTTCCACAGCTCATTACATTTGTTACTTCCGCATTTCAACTTAAGCACCGACCAACTGCAAATAATGTTATGAGCCACAAGGTACCTGTCCCCCCCCCTTCCCCAGGCTCCTTGACAACAGTGAGCTCCCTCCTGCCTCCTCTTGCCTAGGCTCCCTCCTTCCTGCATTCTGGCTCCGGCTCAACTTCACAGAAGGACAGAGTTCGTCACTCCTGGGGATCTGGACAGATCCAGGTCTCTACTGGACAAAGCACCTGTGTCTTCTTTTGGATCCTTCTTGTCCCTATTAGCTCTACACAGTGTAACTCGGGCAGCCTTCACTAGCATCACAATAAGAAAGGGAGGGCGACCTCAGCCTAGAGAATGGCACGGGGACAAATTTTTCCCCATCCCCACAGGAACTCAATATCCCCGTCCCTGTGAGTTTTGTCGCTACCTCTGTCCCTGCTCCATTCCTGTAAGCACAAACCTTGAACACTTAAGATTTTTAAGTGTTTGAGGCTTGTGCAGATGAGGACAGAGCTTGCAGGAATGGGGCAGGGACAGGAAAAAAAACTCACGGGATGGGATGGGAAAATGAGTTCCTGCGGGGATGGAGAAAGATTTGTTCCTGTGTCATTCTCTACTTGGGAGAAGAGTATAGAAAATTGAATAGAGCTGGTATTGTGATGTCATAATGCCTCATTCCACCAATAAGAGCCAACTTCATCAGTGATGTCACAATGGCTGGATTGTCCTACACTTGGATCACTTTTACTACATCTTGATTTCTACAGTGTTGCAGTGTAGAGAATGACATGGGGACATATTTTTCCCTGTCCCTTCCCTGTGAGTTTTGTCCCTGTCCCTGCCCCATTCCGGTAAGCTCTGCCTTAACCGAACAAGCCTCGAACACTTATGATTTTAAAGAGTTTGAGGCTTGTGCAGATGAGGATGGAGCTTGCAGGGATGGGGCAGGGACAGGAAAAGAACTCGCAGGGACGGGATGGGAAAATGAGTTCCCATGGACACAGGGAAAAATTTGTCCCCATGTCATTCTCTACTTGGGAGAAGAGTATAGAAAATTGAATAAATAAAAAGTATGAAAAGGTTCAGTCTCTGATCACCAGAGCTGGTATTGTGATGGCATAATGCTTCATTCCACCAATAAGAACCAACCTCATCAATGATGTCACAATGGCTTGACTGTCCTTTACTTGGCTCACTTTAACTACATCTTGATTTCTAGAGTAAAGAATGACACAGGGACGTCCCCGCAGGTTTTGACACTTTCCCTGCCCCATTCGCTCTGCCTTAACCGCACAAGCCTTGAACACTTAGGATTTTAAAGTGTTTGAGGCTTGTGCAGATGAGGATAGAGTTTGCAAGAATTGGGCAGGGACAGGAAAAGAACTTGCGGTGACGGAATGAGATGAGTTCCTTTGGCGACGGGGAAAAATTGGTCCCCGTGCCATTCTCTACCTCAGACTACAGCCCTGCTCTTTCTATTAGAAGAGAGGGTATTTCAGTGGTGAGATCCCAACAACCAGCACTGCTTATAAGAGCTCTTTCATGCACTGAATGAACCTTTAACACATTTTGCCTGGCAGCCTCTTGAAATCTTGCCGATGTGCTCATGTGGCTATCGGTAGCCAATGAGATGCCTATCCTGGTGTCCAGAGACGAGTCTTAGTAGTGAATATGAGAGATTAGCCTCACCTCCAACATTTCCTGAGCTTCTTTCCTGTCACAGTATGTGCACAGCTGCCCCGTTTGAAGACGCTCTCCCTTCTGCAGGTTGGCAGGGTCACCTCACCAGGATGAACCCCATCTCGTCCCACAGAACAAAAAGAAGGCGAGATAGGCAGATTCCAGTCCAGTTTATTTGAATTGCACAATTATCCTAAGCCTTAAACAAGTAACATAGAAAACAAATAATAAAGAAAATCTCTCAGTGCCTCATAAATTCTTTACATCTCTTTGGCAACAATAACTTACATCCTCTGATTTGTATTAATTTAGTCTAGCTTTTAAAGTTTTACAAAAATATTAACAGATTGCAGTCAAACTGATGCTACACTAGTAGAATCATGTTAACTCGAAATGATAAAACATTTAATACTGATTCTAATGTAGATTTTCCATCTGTGTATCTCTGTGCACGTGTCCTATACCAGCCTGCGTTATTCACTCCTGGATGCCTCTCCTCGCTTCAAGCATCCTTCCCTTTCTGTCCAGAAGGTGCCACCCACAAATCCCAGGGTGTCCTAAACAGAAGAATAACTGGTAGAGCATGAGGAGGTGATCTACATCGCTTAGGAAATTTAATAAGCAATTTATCAAGCATTACTAAAACTTGAACTTGATTCCAGAGTCAGAGCTACTGGACAGGTATGTGGGCAAAATACTGTTGGCATGTTGCACAGGTGTGAACATTACACCAGTTCCCTATCTGTGTGGCTTCACAGGAGGTTTCCACTCTACCACTCTGGCACCGGGGTGAGGGGGGGGGGGGCGTGCTGAGACTGGCAGCTCATGCTTCTGCTCTCAGCAGAACCCACTGATTCACCACTGTGGATCGCCTTTGCACTGAATACTACTTGTGAGGCCCTGCACGGTTTCACATGGAGCTGCAGCAGTTATCGCCTCTGAAGCCTCAGTGCTGTGTTCCCGGCAAAGGGGAAGGTGTTTCATGGTCACCACATCACAACAGCGAACGAGGTGCTGAAAATGCCCCAGAAAAGAAAAATCTGGTTCAGAAATCTGCAGGACCATAGGCCCATCTACTTTGCTCAGTGGCACCGACCACAGATGACCTCTAGCCTTCTCGTTTTCTGTGCCTATCGCACGCTTTAGGAATCCTGCTGTAGTTTTTCTTTGCCTGCTGCCCTCTCTGTGAAGAACTATTTTCTCAGCTTCTAATTTCTGCCTTAAGGGCTCTCCTGCCCCTCTCAGCAAACTGACCTGTTCCTGGGGCTCCTGAGGCTTCATCCTTCCTGTTCCTGAGAAATCCACACAGCCCAATCTACTGACCACTGCAAATGTTTAGAAAAGGAGCAGAGAAACTCCTGTAAATATCTGAAGTTGCAGACACCCCTATTGCCTATACCGTGAGCCAGAGCTTATTATCTCCAGTTCCACACAAATAAGACCTGGCCCCAAGCTGCCGCTTCTATTCTCTCACAAACTGCCATGTGTGAGTTAGTCAGTGGCTGGGGGTTAGTGGCACTGTCGTGTTTCTAAGCTAACTTAACACTGCTTCACTAGGCAGCTGGTTCTTTTTCTGAAAAATCTACATTTTCAATGGTTACATTGGAAGAACACCCATAAGAACATAAGAGTTGCCATACTGAGACAGACTGAAGCTCAGTTTCCTGCTTCCAACAGTGGCCAATCCAAGTCACAAGGACCTGGTAGAAGCCCAAAAACTACCATACCCCCACCACTTATGTTGACATCCAGTGTATAAACTGTCGGCCCACCTTTCCTCCCTAAACTCAACCAGCTTAAAGACCTAGCATAGGGGAAACAGACCTACAAAGGAACAGGAAAGCAGTAAAGATAAGTTTAGAGTTTACATCACAGGTACACAAAGGACGTGAACGGCTGCAGTTTTTGGTTACAGAACGCATTACCCTGTCAGCTTGCTCACATCGTATCAGAAACTCAACAGAGATATCAGAGCTCTTCTGGAAAAGCTGAGGAAGATGAAGAAAGCCAGAGGTTTGATAGCAGATGGCCAAGCTCAGGGATTTGGCAAATATATAGCAAAGTTTTCTTCCAGGTTTCTGTATTTACACTCTGGCGCTGGACACCCATCTGTCTGCCTGCCGGGCCACGTAGACCACGACACACTTTGAGGTGGGCCTAGCATGTGTCTCTAGAGTATAGCAACAAAAACATACTCTCTGATAAAATCCACCCAAAAAATAGATCTGTGTAGAGAGTTCTGTCCCCAGGATCAGTGCGGGCAGTCTCTGCATCACTCCTGATTTCCAGGTAATGGGGTCAACTGGGTTCTGGTCCATGAAATTTCACTCCCTCTCACCATCTTCGCCTGTCACAGAGAAACATATAAGAAACAGGTTAGCAAACAGAAGGAAAGTCTAGATTCAAGCCCTGCGATGGACGCTGCAGTGGACCCACATGATAATCCTGGTGTATCCCCTCTTCACTTCCAATTTCCAATCTCTCCACCCCTTCACAACCCCTAGACCCATTCCCACTTTCTCATCTCATAGGTACACTAATCCCTCCTCCAGCCCTCCAGAAGACTGTATGAAATCCCACGGTGGTTCAGCTGCACACCTACCCTGCATGGCAGCTTATAGGTCTCTATTCCTTCTGCTAGCCTTCTAATTTCCAGCAGTCTGAAGTGATGTCCCACTTGACCAGCTACGTGATGTAAATGCACATGAGTCGAGTCTCTTTCATTTGAAAGGAAGCTCTGGAATGAGAGGGCTTAGGATGACGTTAAGAGGTGATAGGCTCAGGAGTAACCTAAGGAAATTCTTTTTTACAGATAGGGTGGTAGATGCATGGAACAGTCTCCCGGAAGAGGTGGTGGAGACAGAGACTGTGTCTAAATTCAAGAAAGCCTGGGATAGTTACGTGGGATCTCTTAGAGAGAAAGAGATAATAGTTACTGAGGATGGGCAGACTGGATGGACCATTTGGCCTTTATCTGCCCTCATGTTTCTATGTTTCTATAACCATAGAGCTCTATGACCTCACAATGCAGGTGTAAAGAGCCTTAGCCTATTGGAAGAGGAGATGCAAATGTTAAGAGCCTTAGCCAATAGGGAGAGGAAGAGATAGTGGATGCTGCGGATGGGCTATTTGGCCTTTATCTTCTGTCATGTTTCTATAAACCTATGATCGATTAGTCTTCCCTAAATGGGTCTAATCCCAGTAATGATTTCCCTCCATAGCATCAATGGCACTGACTTCCACAAATTCTCTTTGCTGTGTTGCATGAAGAAATGCTTCCTTTTGTGTGTATGATTCCCACTTTCTGATAGTCCTAGTATTATGGGATGTGGTGATTCATAGTTCTCTGTTCACTCTGTCCATGTGTTTCTATCTCCCCTCGCTTGTCTCTCTTCCAATTCTTGACTCTTCCCTTGTATGGAAGTTCTATGTCATTGCGGAATCTTTCCTACATGCACTGGGTCCTTCTTGAGCGCAGGTGCCCAGGACTGCAGAAAGCAACCAAATTATAAGCACACCATAGATGTTCACTGAAGGGACATACATATATCTTATAAGATTTTTAACTCTGTTTGTGCTAGGGAAACACAAACACAGACCTAGTTTGTTTTGATTCTGCTAATATGTTCTGAGACAAGGTCATTTAATTTTGTTAATGAAGTTAGCTGCTTGGGACAATGAAGGTTCGACCCCCCACAGCTATGCTCTGGTTGAGAGAGATAAAGGAAGCTTTAGATAAGACACTGTTGCTAAGACAGCACCTTTAGATGTTAGACAATGAAGCACATATGCTATTTACCCACCTTACCCCCCTTTCTTATGTTGATTACTTCTTTGAAGTTTATGTATCCTGTCACCAGATATGGTTTGTACTCACATCATCTGATGATAACACTGACCCATGTAAAAAAGGTATAAAACTGGATGTAAGACTAATAATAAACAGGCAATTCCTTTAGGACACTGTCTGAGTATCCTTCCTTCCTAAGGGGACTGCCTCCAGATATCTGAAAAGGCGACAGGGTGTGTGCAGGGCGGTTTCGGGACCAAGAAACGGACCCCGTTCGTTTTATTCACAAGGTGCAAGAGTGGGTTGTGGGTTTGCTTTTGCTAATTCTAACATGTTGTCATTGGGGGTTTTTTGCTACTCCTCCCCCCTATACCGAGCTAGTGTTTTCAGAGAATAACCTTCTGATCCTGTACTGATTGATCCCCAACCCTTACCTGATTCACTAAACTGCTGCCCGATCAATATCCGATCCGATCCAACCCATGCATCCCTCCTGCCATATTTGCATGGGTGGGGAGGGCAGCGTCAGGTGGAGTGGTTGGTGGCAGGAGGGAGTGGGCATCCCTTCTGCATTTTGGGTGGGGTGGGGGAGGAAGCGATATCGGTGGGGGAGAGATACCTTTTTTTCATTCTTTTATTGGCAAGATATTTTATATGTGTAATACATGCAAAATATCTGGCCCATTAAAAAAAAAAGGAAAAAGCCGACAGAAACCCTGACAGCAGTGACAGGAGGTTGCTTCTCCTGTCCCTACTGTCAGGGCTCTGCCTCGACTCAGTCGCTCACTGAGTGATTGAGTATGGAGTTTGCAAATCATTTGCATGTATAAAAGATAGTGAATCAATCGCTGTTTCAAAATCGGCCAGGAATTGGCCAACAGCGATTGAATCGCTATCTGTAGTGAATCTGGGCCTCTGTTGTTCCAGGGCAACAGACTCTGCCATATTCGCTCTCTTTCACTTCCCTACAAGTCCATCGTTTCTGCTGCCCACCCTTCTCACCTTTCACAGACTCAGCATCCGAGTCCGAGATGTGCGTTATAGAAAACCTGGAGACAGGGGCTGCAGAGACCGTGAAACGGGAGAACTGCACAGGCAGAATTTGCTTTTGCACAAGATCCACGGAGGGCAGGCTCTGGCTGGCTGGGTCAGGCACCACGGATGTCACTGCAGACAGGAAGGACGACTTCCCTGGGACGAGTGGAAAATCATCATCCCACTCGAATCCACCACCTGGAAGAAAGCCGTGAATCCTCGATAATACATCAGGTTCTTTCACCACCCATTAGCCCCTCTCTCACTATCACTGCAGATGCTCAATTGCTAAATTGAAATACACTAGAAAAACCCACCGTGGAATTATGTACTACTGAGAAATCTATTCTTTTTTCTTATTGTATTACCACAATCAATCCATGTTGTTAGAATAATGACATTTTAATAATTATTATGCACCTAAGTCCTTGGGGGCTTTGTTCTTATTAGTGTATTATATTCAGGGTAACAAAATTTCCACTTAGTATGGGGAGGGGAGAGCCTGTTTGGGGGAGGGGTGTTTGGCTCCCCTGGTACGGGATTGGTCTTCCGAGTTGGGGCTCGAAGTTACTATCCTTGATATTCACATTCTCTTTCAGACACTTTTCCTTTATGTGAAGGCAGCTACTCTGCAGGAGACTCAGTTCAAATTGTTGCACTGGTTTTATATTACCCGTGCCAGGGGGCATGTCATGGGTCTGTGGCCTGATGATGTCTGTATTAAATGCAAAACTCAGAGGGGCACTTTTCTGCATTCCTTTTTTGAGTGTCCACAATTGACTTTCTGGGTCTCTGTGCGACGATGTTTGGACTATTTGCTGCAGAGAGCCATGCCTTGGAACACGACTGCATTATTGTTGGGGGACGTCCAGGAGTTTCAACAACAGGGCCTACTTCTGTCCTCTCAGAAATTTATTCTGCATGCCATTCTTGTGGGTAAAAAACTTATTCTGAAACAGTGGACCTCAGAGGACGCTCCCTCCTACCACATGTGGCATGCCTTGATGACTCAGCAAGCCCATTATGAGTTGGATACACATTTGTCACGGCCACAGGAACAATGGACAGCCTACTGCATGTTATGGCAGCAATTGTTGGCCTATGTTGCTTGATTGCTTGATTGTATACATTTTTTCTTTTTCTTTTTATATTTTTTGTGTAGTTTTCAACTTTGGAGTGGGTACTGTCCCTCTGCAGAGTGGGAGCATGTATGTGTGCGTGTGAGTGTGGTTGTTGGTGTGAGGAGGTGTGATTCTTTGACTAAGCACCTCGGGTATGTGAGGTGGCTGTGTGCGTTGAATCGTTTGGGGATTCTGTCTGAGAGTCAAAAATCGGACGGAGGCTGCTGGACAGGAGCATTTCTGACCTTTACTCTGAATGGTCACTTATGCTCTGGGGGATTTCTTGCATGGGTTTCCCTGATGTCTTGCTGGTATCAATACTTAGTTTCGGTCGGATCATCTGCTTGTTTTTGCCTATGCTATACTGTATTGGGATGATGTTCGCTGTTCTGTATGCCTTCTGTCTTCATAAACATGATTTAAAAAAAAAATAAATAAATAAAATATGCTCAAGTTAAATATGTTTTTCCTCCCGGAGCAGCTGAAGGCATTTCTGGAGCTAAAGAAAATGGCTGTGGTTTGACTGATTTAAACGATAAGGAGATTGTGTTCTTTGCCTTTCTTAAGTTTTCCTTTTCTTCTTTGGTAAATTTAACGTCTTAGTTTTTCTGCCTTAACTCCCTCACTTTAAAGGTGGTCTAAGGAAATGTAAAAAATATTTTGTATTTAGTGAAATGTCAAGTTAACAAGAATATCGCCTCAGTACCCAATCATCGCACAGGCTTAAAGTGCCTTCAACCACCTTTAAGTCTAATCGTTTCCAAAAAATGTTTCATTAGAATGACAAGACAAGTCTATTTTCTTGTAAATTGTGTTGAAAATTTGAATAAATATAATTTTAAAAATAATTTTTATTATGTTTTTAAGGGGTAAAAAAGCCTCAGAGCATGGAGCAGCTGGGTTTTCAAACGTGATCAAGTCACCTTTCCTTTTTCTCTTTTTTTCACGAGATTGTGTGGGGCTTGTACTTCTTATCTTTAGGTGGGCTCAGTAAGTTATAAAGTCCCAAACCAGTAACTTGTAACAATCAACAGCTCAAGACACTATTAGCAGCTTTTTTAGCAGCTGTCTTTTAAGAAGTGAGCTGTTATGTTGCAACAGACGCTGTCAGTGTTTCACGGTGCTGTAATCTCTCCCGCTGCATCAAGGCAACCCCTAGGCAGTTATTATTACAGAGAAACACATTGTTATAAATCAATGGTCTTCAACTTTTTTACATCTATGGACCGGCGGAAATAAAATAATTATTTTGTGGACTGGTAAACTACTAAGACTGAAATAAAAGCCCCCGTCTCCGCCCCATCCCCGCAGCTCAGTCCCCGTGAACTCGGTCCCCGTCTCCATCCCGTGTACAGGGAATGGGGAAAGAGAGAGAGAGAGATCCATGGTGCATCTCTCCCACTCCCTCTACTGCCATATCCAACATTTTTCCCTCTCTCATCCTCCGGATCATGTGCAGCATTTTTCACTATTACCCACCAGCCCTATGCCCAACATTTCTCCTTCTATCACCCCTCTCCAGCACCATGCCACACCTCTCCCTCCATCACTATTCCTCCCCCCTTGCATCCCCTTCAATCTGTCCCTCTGTTCCCTCTTCACCACCATTTCTCCCTCTCATCCTTCTCTTCCCCACTCCTCTCTCTAAGCACAACAATTTTCCTTGTTCTTCCTTTCCCCATGTGCACCATCTTTCCCTCTCACTTACACACTCATCCCCAACAATTCTCCCTTCCTATCCCCTCCCTTGTGTCCCAAGTTCATGCACTCCTCTCTTCCTTCAGTGTCCCAAGTTTGTGTCCCCTTCCCTACCTTCCAACCTTTGTCCCAAATTTATGGCCTTCCCATGTCCCAATGCGTTCTTCCTTCCCCCTACCCTCTTTTCTCCCTTTATCCCACATTATCCCTTATCATAGAAACATAGAAATAGACGGCAGATAAGGGCCCACGGCCCATCTAGTCTGCCCACCTTAATGTCCCTCCCCTACCTTTGCCCTGTGAATAGATCCCATGTGCCGATCCCATTTGGCCTTAAAATCAGGCACGCTGCTGGCCTCAATCACCTGTAGTGGAAGACTATTCCAGTGATCAACCACTCTTTCAGTGAAAAAGAATTTCCTGGTGTCACCTCGTAGTTTCCCGCCCCTGATTTTCAACGGATGCCCTCTTGTTGTCGTGGGACCCTTGAAAAAGAAGATATCTTCCTCCGCCTCGATGCGGCCCGTAAGATACTTATCTCCCTTACTTGTTCAAGGCCATCCAGCTGGGCTTGCCCCATCTACTGAAGCCAGATCAGTGTCCTCTGCAAGCGCGTGTCCGTTTTCCTTCTGGCTTGGCTGCTCCTTATCTTCAGCGCCAGCTGCACTTTTTGCCGGGACAGCGCGTAGCGGCTCTTGCACGCTGCTGACCCGGTTCCAGTTCTGGGTCAGCCATGTGCAGCATGCAAGAACCACTGTGCGCTGTCCTGGCAAACAAATGCAGCTGGTGCTGAAGATAAGGAGCAGCCAAGCCAGAAGGAAGACGGACACATGCTTGCAGGGGACACTAAGTCTTCACGGACCGGCAGGAAATTTTTGTGGACTGGCAGTTGAAGAACACTGTTATAAATAATAGCTGCCTAGGAATGACCCTGACGCTTACGAGTGGCTCAATAGTGATGATAATTACATAGACATTGTCTGAGCTTCCTGCATCATAACTGCACCTCATCCTCTCACGCCTTCATTAGCAAACTCCTTGCATGCAGCCCCCCCCCAATATCTGATTCCTTTCCCCCTCCCATAGTGTCCTGTGGGAAAGTTTGTTTGCATTACTTTCTTCTGAGACGTTTCCATCTGAGGAGTCGTTCGACATGTTTGGTTTGTCCACTGGGTTAGCCGTGCTGGGACCATTAGTTGGCACTGGTGGAACGGGCTCTGTGAAGTCCTGGTCCCCAAGTTCCTTAGTGGGACTTTCCTAAAAATATGATTATATAGTGGGGGAAAAAAACAATGTTAACTTAGAAATCTTTGCATCTAACTGGTTGTACAACGCATGGTTTTATGCACTGGGGCTACATAAAATTTATTCCCTGCCATCCAGCCCAAACTTAATGGAGGTAACATGTACCAGGACCTAAAACTCTGCATCCACAGGAAAAGAATGGAGGCTGCTTCTGCTGCTTATCATTTTTGTAGGATTTAATACTCCATAAGGGACTGTTATCTGCACACAAGACACTTTACTCGTGCAGAGCCTGCTGCCCCAGCCTCCATGTCGCATGGCATGGAAATGGATGGTTTTTGGAAAATTTTGCTGGCTTTTGCTTAAAAGATTAGTGTCGGGTTCCTGAGGAAGGGGCTCTTTGTCCCTGAAACCAAGCCTGGTCGAACCACCAGAAGACAGGAGCTGCTGTAGAGCAACGCGGCTCCTGGGTGAGTTTGCTACGCCTTTGTGTTCAAGCGTGGATGAACATTAAACAAGATAAGTAACCTTGGCAATTTGTAATAGCTGCATTTGGGGAGGCTTGGCATGGGGAAGAGCGTTACACCATTTGATATCACATTATTTATTTAATTTTTGGGTGCGTATAATCACAAGCACACTAGTGTACCCTATGATGGTGTGCGGGAAATGGCGAGCTCATGCTTACATTAAAGAAGGCAATTTAATGATCACATCACCCCTCTGTTAAAATCTGCTCACTGGCTACCAATTCCATATCGTATTACTTATAAAATAGCACTTCTTTCCTTTAAATCTCTAGATTCCAAAGAACCGGCCTTTATTCATAAATTTCTTATCCCGCATGAACCAACTCGAATCTTAAGATCCTCATTAGAGAATGACACAGTGAAAAAAATCTGTCCCCATCACTGCCTCGTCACCGGACCATCGTCCCCTTCACCGCCCTGTCCCCGTCCCCGCCGTCCCCTTCACCGACACATCCCTGCAGCATCCACCCTTCCCTCTTGCCACCTCACTGCCCTTCAGCGGCCTGAGAATCTCCCTCCCTCCCACTTACCTTCGCAGTGCATTAGTAAAGAATTGAAACTTAAGGGAGGGAAGGCGTGTGGTCACCGACTGTGCGCGGCCCCCTTCCTCCCTCCCTCCCTCCCTCCCTATGGCCAAATCTATCTCCCTAAAGCCCTGCAGCCATTGTCCTGCCCTTATCCACAGCACAATTTCCAGCCCTGTCTCCCTCCCTTCCTGCACAGCTTTAGATTTTGAGGGATCAGTGCAATCAATCACCGCTTAACATGAAAAGGAAGAAGAAAAAGAAAACAATTATCCTCCTCCTTTCACCGCCCTGGAACGATTCTGACCAATTGGTAACAGAGGAGGAGTATATTCCTCCTCTTTCCCCCTCCCCCATAGAGAAAGATATAGGGGAAGAGGGTTGTATCGCATCCAGCAAGTAAGTTCCACGTTTTCATAAAATCTATCTCCCTCCCCCTTACCTTCATGGCGCTTTCGTAAAAAACTTACTGAAGCTGAGGAAGCCTGCCCGCTTACAATCGCTTCTTCTCTGACGCAACCAGAAGCAGGGAGGGAGGGAGATAGATTTGGTCGTAGGTAGGGAGGGAGGGGGCTGCGCACGATCAGTGACCGCGCACCTTCCCTCCCTTAACTGCGGGGCGGTGGATGGCCTTGTCCCTGTGCCCGCAGTGAGCACTCCCCCCCCCCCCCCCGTTTTGAGGGTTACCCACGACTACTGCCACCGTGTCATTCTTTAATCCTCACCTCAACACCTTCTCAATATACTATTATTAAAAATTATTGGCTCATGTCGGGCCACCTCTTTCGCAGTTCTTGCTCCTACGATATGGAACTCTTTACCTCAGTATATCAGGGCAAAAAATAACTTATCCAAATTTAAGGGAAATTTAAAGACTTATCTGTTTCAAGATGCATCTGACCCTTAGGGCTCCTTTTACAAAGGTGCGCTAGCGTTTTTAGCACATGCACCAGATTAGCGTGTGCTATAGTGCTCAAGAGGAGGCAGTAGCTGCTAGTGCACGGGGCATTTTATCACTTGTTAAGGCTCTAACGCACCTTTGTAAAAGGAGCCCTTAATCTGACTTTAAACATTGCTAGAAGAGCTCGCTACGTCTAACTACCTCCCCCTCCCCCTCCCTTTTCATGGATTTTTTACTTTCAAACTGTAGTTCTCCCAACTCTCCCAACTCTTCTTGTAAGTCATGTGTTGTTAAGTAGATATTTGTCAATCTCGTTTCACTATTTTTAATCAATTTTGTAAAACGCTTAGAAACCTTGATTTGCGTTTAATCAAAAAATTTAATAAACTTGAAACTTGATGGTACCTGTTGCCTCACACTTGAAGATACATTTTATTTCTAAATTATTTTTGTAACTGGTTTTGAAAGTGCACCAAATAGCTGTTAACTAGTGCTTTTCCTGGCAATTCCTGTTTTTCTAGTGGCTTTTAAGTATCTACAGCAGTTCTTTGAGGATTTTTTTCTGTATTAGATTTACAGCCTATAGACATATTAAGAAGTTATCACCATACTCAGATGAGGAAGGACGGAGCTTAGGCACTGGTGGAATGAGGCATTATGACATCACAATCTGAGCTCTAGAATGTTGCTACTTAGGATTTTAAAGTGTTTGAGGCTTGTGCAGATGAGGATGGAGCTTAGGCATTGGTGGAATGAGACATTATGACATCACAATCTGAGCTCTAGAATGTTGCTACTTAGGATTTGAAAGGGTTTGAGGCTTGTGCAGATGAGGATGGAGCTTAGGCATTGGTGGAATGAGACATTATGACATCACAATCTGAGCTCTAGAATGTTGCTACTTAGGATTTGAAAGGGTTTGAGGCTTGTGCAGATGAGGATGGAGCTTAGGCATTGGTGCAGCATTTAGTCCCCCCTAAGCTTTCGTACATTGGCCTCGCTGAAAATTTACTAGAAGTAAGTGCATCAATTTGTACTCAAAATTTCATGAAATTCTTTCATTTAGGAGCATAAAATGTGGTAACGGGGCATACTTAGGGTGGGGAAAAGAAGTTGAATGTTGGACCTGAATTTCTGAGCTTAACCTTTAAGCTCCTAAATTGAGATGGAGTTTCAGCTGAAAATCTAGGAGCTCAGCATTTTTTGAATATTGAGCCCTGAATGTGCTGACAGTCACTTAACATGCTGAAAGATCCCCAAAGTCCATTTAGGTAAGATTCAGGCTGAGCGAGCAGCTCCGTATCCAGACAGAGTCTCACAAGATACACTTCTGAACAATATCCAAGCATAGAGACCACCTATGAATTGAAGATACCTTAACCCTTTATCCTTTCCGATAAAATCCCACGATGGTTCCCTCTTTTTAGCTTAATTTTTCATATCATTTATCAAGATATCTTTGGGCCACAGTATTTTTGATTTATTACAAATGTGCACCCCTCGAAACAAGTTTATCTTTACCTGGTCAAAAAGGTAGACGGTAACGTCATCAAAGAAAGAGACCACTTTCTTCTTCCTTTCCAGTTCTTCACAGAAGGACTGGGACAGTAAACTCGGCATCTTCAGAAGGCTCCGAAGGCTCCTGGTGCTACTGTTTACACTGACGACGACAGGGACAACTGCAGCTTCATCTTCACTCTCCTCGCTCGGCTCCTGAATGTTGTAGCAACACAGCTCTTCATCCGACTCATCGCTCTCCTCCGTGTCATCCTCTTCCTCATCTGCCTCATCACCTCTGTCCTGCTTGGATGAACTCTTCCTTTGTAGTAAGGGCAGGTCCAAGAATAGCTGTGGGGCCTGCATTTCAGGCATGGTACCACCTAGCTGCTGCATGTACTCTTCCAGTCCTCCACAGCCCTCCAAAGCCAATGGGCAGGGCATCTCAGAGGTTGCCTCACTGCTTTCTCTTGATCTAATATTTACTTTAGACCTCTGCTCTGGGTCCTGGTTGGCCTCTGCTGTAATCTTTTTCAAACTCATCACACCCTGCTCCTCTAGATTCAGCTGGCCAGAAGGGAAGGAAAAGGACTTTGATAATGCAACTTGTGTAGCATCACTGGAAGGGAAGTATCTACCATCAGATGTCTCTTTGTTCACTTCCAAGCCTAAACCATCATCCAGAGAATCCTCTCTCACAGTCACTCTAGAGCTGCTGTCAATTGCTCTTTCCAAAGTCATCTGTGTGGGGGAGGAGAGGTCCTGAGTTTGATGTTCCTTTGCAGTTTGTTCTTCAGCTATAAAAGCAAAACTTCCTGCAGCTGTGTCACCACTGAGAAAAGCAGGAATATTATCTTTTTTATTGCAGGAGACATCGTTGAATGTGGGACATTTGTTACTGTCACTTTTGGAAACTGTTTGCTCAAAGATGCCCACGTTCAACTTTGATGACTTCAGCTCTCCCAGACCTAGTTCAGATGTTTTCACAGGGGACCTACACACAATGTCATGAAACTCTGAAGTGTCCTCTTCCTCCTCTTCCTCTTTCAAGTATTTGTCCATGTCAGTGTCATAATCTGAAAAATAAGCGGAATCCCTGTAGGGATTCTTCTCATCCAGGCTGTGGAGTTCACTGCTTAAAGAGGAAGACATGTGTATTTCCACAGTGGGGCCGCTGATCTCACTTATGGCTAGACTGCTGGGACTTGTGGCCGCTTGGTTGAGCACTTCTGGATCCCTTCCCTCTTGAGGTTCCTTCAGGACAAATTCTGGGGACTCAAAGTTTTCTGTATTGTACCCACTATCAAGTGCTTTGGGCTGACTTGAAGGATTGAATGTGGTGGGACTGAAGGCGTCACAGGAACTTGCCATGGATGGAATATCCAGTGATTCCAGAGAATCGGGTGTTCCCACTTGTTTCTGAAGAGATTTAAATGGTGGCACCACAACAGCTCTCTCAGGAAAATCAGAAGAGAAATCCATGAAGACTCCAGAAGTCAGCTCTGCTGTGTCATCATCGCTGCAGGTATCTGTCTCATTGAAACTCAGACTGGAAACAGTTTTCTCGGAAGACCCTTCCAATTCACCACCTATCATTTTGTTCGCTTCTGGAGGAATTTCTTGTAATATGACTGTAGCCTCAGATGAATTTTCAAACTTTGTAAGCTCATGGCAAACGACAACAGAAACAGACAATAGAGACTCTTCGTTCCCAGTCTCTAGTGGGGTTGATGCTGTCCCATGTGGGGCAGTTGAATTTTTTGTATGATTGGACTGTTGTGCATAACATGGCCCTGATTTAGGACCAGCTGTAGCCTCTGATGGTTCCTCAGTAAATACCGAATGCCTCTCATTTTCCTTCATTAGTTCTGATTCTTTTGCCGCTAGACAAGAACTGAAAACAGCAGTCTGAGCAGCACTTACATGTAAAGGATGTGAGGCTTCTAAACACAGATCCTGGGGTATGTTTGAAGATCTCCCCAACTTGTCTTTGTTTGACTGAGAAGCATGAAGGGGATCAGGTGAGCCATCCTGTTCTCTCTCGGGGTCTAATATCCATTCTGTAGAAGACCCGGTTCCACAAGCTCTTTGCCTCATCGTAAAGTCATGCTCCTCACAGAGCAGCTCTTGTGCTGGCTGGTGGTCTTCTGATACAGAACCATTCTTCTTCGATGACCCATCAGATAGGTCGATCTTCTGCCATGGCTCAGGTCCAGAGGTTTCTGTGACCAGTGCCTTGCAGTTGGTTACACGTCTGTGGCACCAAGTGTCAGGGCGCTCGCAGGTCTGTGCGGTGTAAGTGCCGATGTTATTGTTGGAGGAGCTGTTGGATTCCCAGTGCATCCTCTGAGTCATTGTATTGTCTTCCTCAAACCTTCTGCTCTCAACGTTTGTATGCTGATCCCTTTCTTCATCTATGACCTCAACAGTGACAGACTTACTTCCCTCACTTTGTGCCTGACTTCCTTTCGGGCCCTCACTTGTTGCCTTGTCTGGGAAGGAAATTTCCATCTGTTCCTCATAACTGCAGGTGGGCAACTGGAGAGGGTCCCTACACAAGTGACTCATGGAAGGCGAGACCCCCAGAGGGTCCTTGAAGAATGTTTCCCTGAAGCTTGGAACTGACCACTCTTGGTTTTGCCCCGAAGACTCCTCTAAAAGACGCTGATCCACACCGTCAACTGAGGATTGCTCATTATATTTTGTGCTCTTCTCTCTGCTTTTATGAGATGTGCAGGAATCCGAGTCTTGCCAGGCATTATTAATTAGGGGATCCTGCACCAGCAGGGGCTCCATGGTTACAGATACCGTGGGGCTATTATCAGAATCACATAGGCTCCCTTTTTCCTCTGTCCCACACCAACATACTGCCTTTGTAGGTGACTCCTGTTGATACTCTGGGCTGTAGGAGCCCAGGGTGTAATCTAACGCTGCACTGCATTCGGAAGGCTCCTCGATGCGGATGTAATATTCACTGCTTACTGAGGGGCTGTGAGCACTGAGAATGGGGACAACACCCGGTGCGTGCAAAGTCTGACCGCCCTGTTTGCATTCATAGCAGGAAGGTGAGACTTCAAGACTGAGGTGCCCTGTGGCAGTGGTTGAGCAGTACATGTCCCGGTACTGGGCGTTGGTGGGACTCACAGCCCCAGACAACGTCTCAGGCTTGCTGTGCTCCCACTTGTACTCAAAGTTAAGTCCGTGACTGGTTTCTGTGACGGTGAGAATATCGTCACTGTCGGCATGGAAGTCGTCCAGCAGGGGGTAGGAGGAGACCTCTGGGTTTTGGTGGCTGGCGCTGGCGCTGCCACAGGGTTTCATGGAATTCCAGCGCTTCTCGAATTCTTCCTCTGCTTCGGTTGCTCCTTTGGCACACAGGTAGGACAGCAATAGATGGATTTCTTCTGCTGATGGCCTCTGGTCAGACTGCAACCAGCAGAACTGCATCACTTCGTACCTGAAAGAACAAGACATATGTCATTCATCAGAACCAGAATATTTGCCGTTGTTTTAAACATGCCTCATTGTGTCAGCAAAACAGATCGTGGATGGCATCAATCACCCATCTCTCTACTGACTCCAAAGGAAGAATTGCTTCTATGGCTGCTGCTTAGAATATTGACCAACACAATGGAAGGTACGTCTTTTTCTGAATGTCATCCATGCGAAGAGTAAATGTCTATTTTGCTTTATACTCATATACTGTATGATTTACAGAATTGCTTCTGGTCATACACCGTGATACCATCGTTTATAAGGTATCAAACTGATTGTAAGGCGTTGGTGTAGCTCATGAGATGGGACGCTTTCATCACTGGCAGTTTCATATGCTTTGATCCTTGTCTGACTACAGAATGGTTATTCTTTACCTGTCTAGGGATCATCTAGCCTCCATATGTGATACTGCTTTTTTGGGGTGGGGGTTCCTGTATTATGGAATAGGTTACCTATTTCAATACAGACTGAGGTTTCTTTAACAAAATTTAAGGTACTGCTAAAATGCATTATTTAATGATGGTTCTTGGCCTCTCTGATCAATAGAAATATCCACGTTCACTGTAATTGCTTTATTTCTGTTTGATTGACCAATATAGAAGCTAGGGTCACAAGATTTTCCATTCGGTCCATCCAGTCTGCCCTATAATTTTATGCATTATGATTGTAAATTTATAGGAAAATCTGATAGATTAGTTTCTTATATGAATAGCAATTAGTAACTGTATAAGAATAACGAGCATTATTATAGCATAAAGAACAAGTGAAACAGGTCGTCCTATAGAGTAACATTGTGAAAACAAGATAAACGAGAAATTTAAAGGCTTATTTAACTCAGAGCCACAGTTACGATAAATGTTAGATGACTTTCATTTACAAATACACACATACACACACCCCACCCCAGGGCAGCCCTACCCACTGATCACTTAAAAACAGGGCTTCGAGGGCTTTAGTTGAAATTCACAAGCTGAATTATTCATGTCACCCCTTGCGGCCCATCTCTTCTGTCTCACTTTTGGGTCCTGATTTATGGGGACCAAGAGACAGATAAATAAAGACTGCCCTGGGAAAAGGGAAACGAGGAGTGGGGGGGGGGGGGGGGAGACAGACCTCACTGGATAGAAAAATGCATTTGAAATACTGGGCCGGGGCACAACATTTTGGAAACCATGACCTCCTGTGAGCAGAGTTGGGACTGAATGCTCAGTGCAGGGGTCAGAGCCTGATCCTGGTGCTGAATCTGCTATCAATCTTGAAATCTCCCTGGGAATGCCCAGGCTAATTTCTTGTTGTAAACCGCCTAGAACTGAAAGGTATTGGCTGGATAGAAGACATCAATGTAATGTAATGACTGCTGGAAGCTACCCGGAACTGGTTGGTATCCAGAGAGATGTCAAGGGCAACCTTTTAACCAACCCAACTTCAGAGAGTTTGCTGGGCACTGGCAGTGTGTGGTAGACTCCCTGTTCGGTGCCTGCATTGCCCTGGTTCCTACCCAATTAAATTTCCTGAATATTGGCTCCAGAATTTCACAGACAGAAACACAAGCGTGATGGAAGGAGAGCTCCTGAGTTGCTCACCAGCGATCAGACAGCGACAGTTTCAGCAGCGGTTTGGGTAGTTTGAGCTGCTGTTCCTTGATGGCGTAGGTGAGGACCTGCCTGTCAGAGTAGGGATGGTAGGGCTGGTTTCCCAACTCAAACAGCTCCCAAATAGTCACTCCCAAAGACCTGTGCATAAGGAGAGAGGCAAACGGAGTTACGTGGGCTAGAACAGCCTAACGAGGCACCTTCTTCTGCAGCCCTGCTGTCCTGACACAAGGCAAATTCATGCCCCAAACCCTAATCAATATGCATGGGAGAGATTTGTACACCTACTCTCTTCACTGTATGCAAATCTCTCTCATGTATATTCATTAAAAATATATATCTTTGGGGTATTCTACTACATTCAATAGCTGTCTGTTAAAGATTACAATAATTAAATCAGCTATTTCTTGTTGGATCAATTATTTCATTTAATTATTCCAATTATATAAGTGCCATAACCGTCTTATACTCATAAATATCAGTTATAAATATTGCAATATGAAATTATATGTACTAGTTATAATTCTTATAAGACGGTTATGGCACTTATATAAGTGGAATAATTCAATGAAATAATTGATCCAACAAGAAATAGCTGATTTAACTATTGTAATGTATATTCATTAGGGATATCCTGAAAGCCTGGGAGTGGAGATCAATACCCAACTGCTGACTCCAAGGCTATGGGTCATATCACAGGTGTTTGCCTGAAGGAGTTTCTCTGCTACCTCTTACCTGAGATGACCAGCTGGGCAGTTTCACATAATTACGTTAGAATTCAATTAAGTGCTCAGTAGACCGTGTGAATGGCCTTGGCCAAAGATGGAAGAACCTTGTAGTGTTAACCAGTACAGAACTTCATTTCAATCACATAGTTCATATTTTTCAAATTTTAATTCCTCTTTGGCACGGCCGTGACCCAGTTTTGCCCAGCTGGTAATCTCCAAGGATGTATATCGGAAAAATTCTTAAGCAGTGATAATTTACATCTCCCTGACGACGATCAAGTCGAAACTCAGCTTGAGTTGGAGGCAGGAGACAACTGGCAGTAGCGGACATTCGTATGGAAGTGAATATGGAGGCCTTTATATGGCAGCTTTTAACTGACGTTGTGCAATATCACTGAGTCACTTTACTTTGTACTGGGTCACGGCCGTGCCGAAGAGGAATTAAAACTTTGAAGAATATAAACTATGGGATTTAAATGAAGTTCTTTACTGATTAACATTACAAGGTTCTTCCATCTTTGGCCAATGCCGTTCACACGGTCTACTGAGCACTTAGTTGAATTGTAAAGTTGTTATGTGAAAAATTATTGTGTGATTATAAGTTATTAAATGTTATTAGGTTGAATAATTTTAAAATGAAATGTTTTCACTAAAGAAATGAATTAAAGAGTAATTAGAGGGTATTACTTGTATGTATTTAAAGAGGCAATTAGTTAAAATATCCCTTTTTGTGTGCAAAGTATGATTTTATGACATGACTACAATGTGTTTGTATTATGATTTTTCTGTAATGCAGCTGTTTTTAATACGTTTTAATGGAAACCACTGGACTTCTCGTAGCCCATGTGGTGGTATATCAAATGCCAATAAGAGCTAACGTTTTCAGATGCCTTACCAAATGTTGCTGGACTTTGTCTGGTCCACCACCAGCAGGTTCCCATGAACTTCATCGATAAGCTCAGGGGCGATCCAGCGCAGGGGCACCCACAGCTGATCTGCGGTCACAAAGTAATCTTCCTGAAGAGTTAGGAAGAGAAGGCAGTGTTAGTCCCATGTCACATCTTATCTGCTGCCACTTCCTTCTCTAGGGTGGTGGGGGGTCATTTGACCCATCTCGTTTGCAACAAGGCAGCCGACCCGCAAGATCCAATGTGGTGAAGAAAAGAAAGCAGGTCGGTTGAGTGTCTGAGCTCGGTCCCTTTAGAAACATAGAAACATAGAAAGATGACGGCAGAAAAGGGCTATAGCCCATCAAGTCTGCCCACTCTACTGACCCACCCCATTAAGTCTGAGTGCTAGTGATCTAGTTCTTTAACTCGACCCTCGTAGGGATCCCAAGTGAATGTCCCATTTATTCTTAAAGTCAAGCACGCTGGTGGCCTTTATCACCTTCACTGGAAGCTTGTTCCAGTGATCTAGTACCCTTTCTGTGAAGAAATACTTCCTGGTGTCACCATTAAATTTCCCTCCTCTGAGTATGAGCGGGTGCCCCCTTGTGACCTAGGGTCCTTTGAGAAAGAAGATGTCGTCTTTCACCTTGACACGTCCTGTGACGTATTTAAATGTCTCAATCATGTCCCCCCTTTCCCTGCGTTCCTCTAGAGTGTAAAGCTGCAATTTTCTTCGTACGAGAGACCCTTGAGCCCCGAGATCATCCTAGTGGCCATCCGCTGAACTGACTCAACTCTAAGCACGTCTTTAAGGTAATGTGGCCTCCAGAATTGCACACAGTATTCCAGTTGAGGTCTCACCATGGTTGCATATTTAAGCTTCTTGAACAGGAGAGGAGATGGGATACCCTGAAGCATCTAACCGCAGCATGGAGCCCAAACCATTATGGTTCTAGAAGACCCTCCCCTTGTCGCTTTCTCCTTTTGTTTTCAGATTGTATACGGACATATTAAAGAAATCGAAAGTGCTCAAGCCAAACCTTCTGAAGCCCACCTCTCCCCCCTCACAGACTCACTTACTTTGTACTTGCAATGGGACAGACCAAAATCTCCAATTTTGACTATCAGATCTGCAGTGAGTGAGCAGTTTCGTAGGGCCAGATCACTATAGAAAAGAAAGGTACAGCTGTTATTTTACCAGTCCAGCGGCATAAATACATTATTACACCAGCACTGCCAACATGATTTTACAACAGGCCTGCGTGTTCAGATGCTATTATTCTGAAGATGATGCATCAGCTAGAAATTGATAGATTTTATGTTGTATTGTAATTCCTGGGTCTGTCCAGGTTATCTTTTTGTAAACCGCACAGAACTCCACTAGGGCAATTTGTAGGATTGAAGACTGAATTGAATATTACACCAAGTTACTACTCAGGGCGATGTGCTCAGAAGACGTTATTTCCCACCTGCTCCGCACTTTAAGACACATTATTACCCCAGTGCCAAGAAAATTATTACATGGCAATAAATAAATATATAATGCCCTCTTATTAAATTGAAATCAATTATTTATTAACCACTTCTAAATTCGTTTTCCATTGCTACCAGTGATCTCCCACCACCTGCTTTCTGTCGGGGGAAATCTCAACAGCAGAGGACTCTGGGTGGTATTGCGTGGAGATGGCGTTAACATTAGTTAGCAAGGAAAGAGACAGTTTTCAAAAGGGTTCGATGCCCAACACAGGAGGTTAGGAGCCAAAATTAGCCTGTCTGAAACCCGATTAAGGTTGGCTTCTTACGCTGGTGGAGTTACATTACGCTTAGCCCTGATTTTAGACACTGAGCATCTAAATTAGGGATACGATTTCCATGTGTAAATGTTGGTTCTTTAATTTAAGTCTACATTTAGTGGAATTTTCAGTTGAGCATTTCTTTTTTCACAATTGACCCCTGCGTGTTTCGTCTTCAGAAATGTTAGAAATCCTGTGAACAGTACATTGAATTTTAGTTCAAAACCATGAATGACCTGATTCTCTCTATATCGCCCCGAATGATTGGCGCCAATTAGAGCAGTGCTAAGCGCGATTCTAGGACCGTTAGTGCCCTGTATACAGGCAGAAGCAGCGTCAGGCATCCTAACTTTTAGACGTACCATATTTAGGCCAGGGTGGGTACTTAAGATAGGCACACAACGGCAGCGCCTAAATCCACTCCTCTTTTAGGTGGGCGCTTTAGACGACGGCTTTCAGAGACTCACCCCTACCCTGTCAGGCACCTAAATGTCAATGAATTCCAATTTTTGACAATTATAAGATGTGACGTGTCAATTATCGCCACCAACTAAACCTACAGAATTCCCCACTTAGTGCCTGTGGAACTCAGAGGAGTGTAACCTGATCACGGGTTCAAGAGCAGTTAACGTAGGGTTACCAGATGTTTGGGACATGTCCTCTTTTTAGAGGACTGTGCTTGGGCCTGGGTCTGGAGGCCTTCTACGCCTGTGTGGGGCCTCAATCTGATGACATCATATGCGTGCGCATGCGCAGAGGCCCTCCACACCTCGGGGAAGGAGACAGGAGGTTTGGCTGGGGACAGAATGGGGCGGAGCTGGAGGTGGGGCCAGGTAACCCTAAGTTAATTTAACGTAAACATTCACTCCGAGGCAGCCAGTCACACTGCACAGACATCCGTGGGTGTGTCTCTTGCTCCCTTTCGTAGATGCATTCCCCTGCAAACACTTCCTCCTTGCACAGACATTTTGAAGCACTGTTTGCACAAATACACAAATATAGAGAATACAATGTCTCTCTGAATTGCTTCTTGCCCTCTGTGTCTACATTAATAAGGTAGGAAAATATTCCATCAGCTAATACACCTCTGGCCTCCATTTTCGTATCTTCATCCAGTCTCTTTTGCCCTCCTCTCAGTCTGTTCTGGCCTTACAGACACATTCTTATCTTCCTTAAAACTCGCCTGCCTTTTCCAGTAATATTACAAAGGTCAGAGGACATACTAGTTCAAATACTCTTTTGTGCTTCAGAGATCAATGACTTTAGCTGTGTGGGTCTTAGGAGACTATTTTTTTTTTCTGGTAGGGCAAAAGAGAGAGGACCAAAAGTCGAGGCAGTGACAAAGCTGCATTAAAAGATGGAAAAGCACCGAGAAACCAGGAAGGGAAGGTATGCAAAGGATCTCGGTGTAATCGGATGTTCAGGCTGGAGAACCGATGTGCTGGAGATCTGCCAGGAGCTGAGAAGATTCTCCGAGAGCGGAGCGAGACGCCGATCCATGCAGCAGGCCATCGAGAAAGAAAAGCGGTGTCATCCCAGAGAACTGGAGCCACAGATCACCCTCTACAACAAAATCACTGATGCTGGAGTCTGCAAAGCCCACTCAGTCGGCATCAGGATATTGTTACAGAACGTGACCACAAGAGTTGCAAGAAAAGCCGGTGCAAGGGAAGATCCCCCCTCCCCCTAGGAACTGAGAGCACAGCTGGGCTAACATCTGCACATCGTCATCACAATCTGTCATTCCTATATTAGACACCATGGCACCCAGTCTGTAGATTTTACTTTTGGTTGAAATTACGATTTTGTGTCCCTGTAAATTCAAATCTATGAACTAAAGTAGCACAATGGGGACCTGATTGATCGTTCTGTGCTCAATCTGAATCCCTAGCCTGTGCTGCATGCTTTCAGGGACTGATTTGCCGGTCTGTGCTCGGTTGGAGATCGACTCGCGCAGTGTTTTGGTCGTGTCTTTGGAGCAGGTCCCTCCAGATGTTTGAAGCAAAAAAAGAGGACACGTGGCCCCGCCCCATTCCGCCTCAGCCCTGCTCCATTCCACATGCTCTCCAGATGTGTTCCCCTAGCTCAACACTTTTGAAAAGCCATCTGGTCGCCTGGACATTTCTCCACAAAGAGGACAAGTCCTGGCAAATCTGGACATCTGATAATCCTGCCGCCTCTAAATCAGTGGTTCCCCAACCCTGGAGGACCTCCAGGCCAATCGGGTTTTCAGGATAGCCCTAATGAATATGCAAGGAGCAGATTTGCATGCCTGTCACTTCCATTAGATGCAAATCTCTCATATGCATATTCATTAGGGCTGGCCTGAGGCTCCTCCAGGACAGGGTTGGGACCCACTGCAGTCGAAGATATATAGTGGTGCTCCGCAGACACGTTGGGGCTGGAGAGCCGAGTTCAGTGGCACAGTGGTGCCCTTCCCCCGCCTCGCCCTGGCTCCCTTCTGCTGCATGAGCGTCCCCTTTCACTTTCCCCCTACCTTTATAATTTCTATGTCGTAAGCGGCGTGCCCACGTTGGTGTTGGTTTGCCCTTTGATGTCACTTCCTAGTTGCGGGTCCCAGAAGTGGCGTCAGAGGGGGCGCCAATGCCGACGCGGGCAGCAACGTCGTGCTGGGGAAGTAAAAAAAGGTATGGGCATGCGGCAAGGAGAGGAGCTGGGGGGGGCAGAGAGGAGGAGGGGTGTGATGCCCTTAGGAAGACCGTGCCCCTGCATCCCTTTATTCAGCTGAGTTGCAGCCGAAGGTACCTGGACCCACATGGCTGTCATCCATCTTCAAGTTTCAAGTTTAACAAGTATTTGATTAATCGCTTACTCAAATATCTAAGCGATGAACAAATCATTCAATTTACAGATAATACAGGGGTTATAAAAGACAGATGGACACTGAACAAAACATATTAAATTAACGACTAACAGAATAAACAGAAAAGGAAAACAAAGGGAAAGGCAGGGTAATGAAATACAATAATGATAGAACCTCCAGCAAGGGCTGCACAGTGGAACCTCAAAATCCCCCCTCCCCCCCCCCCCCACTGCGCTGTTTGAAGAGAAACCCCTACCTGTGCACATAGTTATTTCTGTGCAGGTGCAGAAGGCCACACGCCACCTCACACGCCATCCTCTGCAGCGTCAGGGGGTCTGGAGCCATTGAATCAGCTGCTCTGCAGCTTCGGAGGTAACCCTTGAGGTCTCCCTGTGCAAAGCAGAAAAGTCACAGATCCTTTAATCTTGAGAAGCAGAAAGGAGCCTGTTAACCCTTTCCTAATGCCCTTCTTGATGTCCTGATGCCCTTCATGGCTTCCTTGGCCTGTGAAGTAATCTTTCAGCTCAATTTCCTATAACTTTACAACAGATGTAAACCTAAGGATTAGATTAGATTAGATGCAGCCTCACTAATCTAATCTAATCTAATCCTTAGGTTTGTATACCGCATCATCTCCACGTTTGTAGAGCTCGACGCGGTTTACAGTAGGAGAAATAGGAAGGAACTACAACAGAGGGTTAGAGGTAAAAGTGTGAAGAAAATTTAGAGGACTTGGGATGCCAAGATATAAGAGTTTCCTTGATTCCTAAGTTGGAGGGAGACTTACATTTTTTGAGAAAAGCCAGGTTTTCAGATGTTTGCGGAAAACTTGGAGAGAGCTCAAGTTCCGAAGAGGGGAGGTAAGGTTGTTCCAGAGCTCAGTGATTTTGAAGTGGAGGGAAGTCCCTAGCTTTCCTGTGTGGGAAATGCCTTTTAGCGAGGGGAAGGATAGTTTTAATTTGTGGGAGGATCTGGTGGTATTAGGGTTTGAGGAATTCCAAGAAAGAGGGATAAAGGGAGGGAAGATACCATATAGGATTTTGAAAGTTAAGCAGGCGCATTTATAGTAGAAACATAGAAACATAGAAAGATGACGGCAGAAAAGGGCTACTGCCCATCAAGTCTGCCCACTCTACTGACCCACCCCATTAAGTCTGAGTTCTGATGACTTAGTTCCTTAGCTCGACCTTCGTAGGGATCCCACGTGGATGTCCCATTTATTCTTAAAGTCGAGCACGCTGGTGACCTTGATCACCTGCACCGGAAGTTTGTTTCAATGATCCACCACCCTTTCTGTGAAGTACTTCCCGGTGTCACCACTAAATTTCCCTCCTCTGAGTTTAAGCGGGTGCCCCCTTGTGACCGAGAGTCCCTTGGGAACGAATATGTCGTCTTCCAGCTCGACACGACCTGTGACGTATTTAAATGTCTCAATCATGTCACCCCTTTCCCTGCGTTCCTCTAGAGTATAGAGCTGCAATTTGCCCAGTCTTTCTTCATATGAGAGACCCTTGAGTCCGGAGACCATTCTAGTGGCCATCCGCTGGACCGACTCGGCTCGAAGCACATCTTTACGGTAATGTGGCCTCCAGAATTGCACACAGTACTCCAGATGAGGTCTCACCATGGCTCTGTAAAGTGGCATTATGACTTCAGGTTTGCGGCTGACGAAGCTTCTCTTGATACATCCCATCATTTGCCTTGCCTTGGATGAGGCCTTCTCTACTTGTTTGGCAGCCTTCATGTCTGCACTGATGATTACTCCTAAGTCCCGTTCTTCTGAAGTCCGGGACTTAGGAGTAATCATCAGTGGACCCTGGCGATTATCAGAAGCCAGTGGAACTTGGCCAGGAGCGGGGAGACATGGTCAAATTTACTTTTAGCGAAGATGAGCTTGGCCGCGGCATTCTGAATCCGATGGAGTCTGTGGAGGTTTTTCTTACTTAGGCTTAAGTAGATAGAGTTGCAATAGTCCAATCTGGAGAGGATGATGGATTGGACAAGGAGGGTAAAATGTTTTTGATGGAAGCAGGATCTAACTTTCCTCAGCATGTGAAGGCTGAAAAAGCATTTTTTTTTTTACCAAGGATTGGAGGTGGTCATTGAAGGACAATGTAGAATCAATGATGATGCCCAAGACCTTGCTCGAGAACTCAAGCTGCAGAGAGGAGCCAGAGGGTAGTGGGATGGAGGTGGGTAGGTGACGTATTGGTTAGGTTATGGGATATAGGGTCCCTTTTAGAAAGCCATGGCAGCGTTTCCTCCTCGGCAAATGCACCGAAGCCCATTCAGTTCCTATGAGTTTCGTAAAAGGGGCCCATAATGCGGACTTGTTAAAACATTGGCTGTAGCCTGTATTAGCTAAGACAATTGTTTGACACAACTTCTGTGTCACGCCGCGTTGGGTGAATCACTTCATAAAGGCGATGAATAAATCCCATTAAATAAATAAATATTTCCATTCCTGCGTCTTGTACTTCTGCATCAGGTGCACAGTGAGGGACGCACATAACACATGAAGAGCAGGGAGCTGGGTCTTGCGATGAGGCATCACTGCCGACGCCCTGAGGGCAGCTGCGCAGGGCTGAGCAAGACTTAATTTCATTTCTATTCTGCTAACAATTTCATAAGCTACAATCTATTAGAATAGCACAAATTAACATTTATGATATAATTGATAAGCTGAGAAAGTAGAGTAAGCATGATAAAAAAATACCTCACTACATAAAAGCTTAAACAGACCAAGAATGTAATAATCACAAAAATGTTATGATCACTGCAATAAGCCTTCCTTCGCCTCCGCCAATATATGCCAAGTAATTATTCAAAGCCAGCCTTAAAGCTACAAATTCACTTAGCGCCCAAATCTCTTTAGAGAGATTTTATAATTTCATCCAGCATCAGGGAAGAGTCTCCAACTTATTCCTTTAAGTCTGCTTTCAGCAAACCAGAATTTCTACAGATGATCTCAGGATCCACTTTGGAATATGGATCAAAGTTCATTAAAATTTGACATCCTGCCTTATCCAAATTCAAAGTGGTTTTCCAAAATTAAAATAGCAAATTTACAGCAATAACCTCTCCCCGAAAAAAGGGCAAGAACTAGCTCAACAGACATAGACAGACAATAACACTTCCGATAATTGGGCTTCTAACTTTACAAAACTCTTGAGAAAAAATCCTAGAGTAAGAACCTTAAGAACATAAGAACATAAGCAATGCCTCCGCTGGGTCAGACCTGAGGTCCATCGTGCCCAGCAGTCCGCTCACGCGGCGGCCCAACAGGTCCAGGACCTGTGCAGTAATCCTCTATCCCCTTTTCCAGTAGGAAATTGTCCAATCCTTTCTTGAACCCCAGTACTGTACTCTGCCCTATTACGCCCTCAGGAAGCGCATTCCAGGTGTCCACCACACGTTGGGTAAAGAAGAACTTCCTAGCATTCGTTTTGAATCTGTCCCCTTTCAACTTTTCCGAATGCCCTCTTGTTCTTTTATTTTTTGAAAGTTTGAAGAATTTGTCCCTCTCTACTCTCTCTATGCCCTTCATGATCTTGTAAGTCTCTATCATATTCCCTCTAAGTCTCCTCTTCTCCAGGGAAAAGAGTCCCAGTTTCTCCAATCTTTCTCTATCTATCTATCTCTCTTTCTCTCTCTCTCTCTTTCTCTCTGTCTCCCTTTCTCTCTCTCTTTCTGTCCCTCTCTACTCTCTCTATGCCCTTCATGATCTTGTAAGTCTCTATCATATCCTTAAATTGCACATGGGGCTAATGGTAACCAGTGTAGATTTAATGGTGCTGGATTCATATGATCCTTAACCTACTGTAAACCACGGAGAAGGCTTAGCCCCAGGCGGTACAGCAAATGAGCATAAACTTGGAACATGAAGCCAAGTCACAAGTCTGGTAGCGTTATAATGTTGAATGAACAGTCCGTCCAGTCTGCTCATTATCCATTCATGATTCAATTGACTTTCTTTGGCATTTCTGGGACGCAGATGGTAGAAGTCAGCCCAGCTCTGTCCTTAAGCTCCAGCTATAAGAGCTGCTGTTGAAATCCACTCCAGCCTATCCTGAATCATCTTGTCATTTGCTGTATAAAACTGCCCGACACTGTCCTCACACTGGAATAATTCCAAATTCTAGGCTTCAGTGCTAAGAAAACCTTCCCCCTGAGCTGCTTCAAGAGCTCAGAACGGGTGACAGGTTAAACATACAGTGCTCCCCCGGTCATTCGCAGTCGGCGGTTTGCGATCCCAATCATTCACGGTATTTTCCGACCGCGAATGACCGGGCAGGAGAGAGCAGCCGGAGCGCCGGCGAGTGAAGGAAATCACTCGCGGTATGCTCCGACCGCCTCTTCCTGCACTAAAGTCGGGCCTCACCAATCAGGAGCTGCTTTGAATGCAGGAAGAGGTGGTCAGAGCATACCGCGAGTGATTTCCTTCACTCGCCGGCGCTCCGGCTGCTCCCTCCTGCCTCTCCATCTACCCTCTCCTGTCTTCCCTGCTATAAACCGTATTCGCGTTTTTTCAACATTCGCGGGGGTTCCTGGAATGGAATATTCGCGAATATCGGGGGAGTACTGTACATCATTTCAGTACATGATTATGATAGAAGTTTTTATCCCACCTGCCACATACTAGAGGTCTAATATTAATATACATAATATACAGTTTCCCAGTTACAGAGCAAGATTTTACAATGTCAGTTTTCCTTGCATGACACATGTCTTTTGTAGTCCATGGGTCAAGGGCAGGGGGTTAGATGAAGAGGTCTGTTTTTATTGCTTTCCTTTAAGGGATCTGATCTGTGATGGCTCGGTGTGAAGTGGGAGTAGGACCGTTGTATGGCAGTTTGCAGTCAAAGGGGCGTTTTGAGGCATATTTCATCCTGGGAGCGGAGGGACCAGTTAGGTGCATGGAGCATATGGGGGAGGGGTAATATCACACAGGCAGCTGAGGAAGTTGGGGACCACAGAGAAATGGCCTTAGTTTCAAGTTACCTTATGGCTCCAGAAAAAGGAGGATGGATTGAGACTTCCGGGTTTTACTTCCATCCTTATTTGTGCTACACTTGGTCAGTCTTTATCCTTGACTTGTTTCTTTAATGTTAAGAACTGGTAACATTTTGCAGCCAATTCTGTGCCAGATGCTTCCCATTTGGGTCTATATTGCCTTGCAGTAGGTAAATGTTAAGGCGTCTGGCCTCAAAATCTTTTCCTGACAGTCTCCACCATCTGAGCCAAGGGGTGACTACTTTGACTGTAGAGCTCTATAATCGCTGTGATCGACTGGGATTTCTTTTAAATTTTCAATTTTTTAAAATCCCCAGTATATTTAATTTTGCTGTTTTTCTTCTCCTTTGCTTTTCTTTTATGCTTGACACTGGATTTTGTAGTTCCCTTTTTTTTTGCCTTTTGTGTCTATATTACTCCCCTGTCTCACTTCCATATTTACTATAATTTAGATTGGGAGCCCGTTGGGACAGAGAGGATGACCTCATTTTAATGTACAGTAAAACCTTGGATTTGTTTTCCAAGCAAACAGTGTATTATGGAAGTTCTAATAAGGCAGGGAAATTATTGGCAAATTATCTTAAGGCAAAAAAAAGGAGAACTAATATTAATGGAATAAAAGATGATAATGGTATAATAACAAATCAAACAAATATAATATTAAAACAATTTTTAAAATTTTATAAGGACCTGTATTCTTCCGAATCTCATTTGGAGAAACAAAAAGATGGAAAAAATTTTTTAGATTTAATTAATGGACCTAAAATTCCTGATCATATAAAAAGAAGTTTAGAAGAACCTATATCATTAAAAGAATTAGAAACAGCATTGAGATCTCTTAGAGTTGGATCCGCTCCAGGTGGTGATGGTTACACAGTAGAATTTTATAAAACATTTCAAAATATCCTTTCCCCACATTTATTAAAATTATATCAGACACAACTTATAAAAGGTAATATAAAAGGTACTATGGCTGAATCAATAATAATTGTTTTGCCTAAGCCAAATAAAGATCCTACTTTGGTTTCAAACTACAGGCCTATATCTTTGATAAATGTTGATAATAAACTTTTGGCGAAAATTTTGGCTTTAAGATTAGCCAAAGCTCTCCCACATATTATAGATATGCATCAAACGGGTTTCGTTGCTAAAAGACATTCCTCCAATAACTCTAGACTATTATTTCACATGCTAAACTTATCAAAAAAAATGGATGAACCGGCTTTTACAGTTTCATTAGATGCTGAAAAAGCATTTGATAGGGTAGAATGGAATTTTATGTATCAGGCTTTAGAATGGTTTGGTATAGGTTCTGGATTTATACAAATGGTAAAAACATTGTATAGCTTCCCGATTGCAAGATTAAATATTAATAATAAGATATCTGATGGTTTTCAATTGCAGAGGGGAGTTAGACAAGGATGTCCTTTATCTCCTTTGTTATTTGATGTTGTATTAGAACCCTTATTGTTAGCAATACAGCAAACGAGGGAGATACAAGGTATTCCATATTCAGATATGGAATATAAAATTTCGGCTTATGCTGATGATATTTTGCTTTATTTGAGAAATCCAGAGTCTACCTTATCTTCTTTATTGGAATTAATTGATAAGTTTGGCAAATTTTCAGGATATAAAATTAATTGGAATAAATCTGAAATTATACCCTTGAATGTTCATTGTGTAAAAGGATTATTTGATACTTTTCCATTCATATGGAAAGAAGGATTTAAATATCTAGGCATTCAAGTTAAAAAAACAATTGAAGACACTGTAAAAGAAAATGAAAAATATGTATTAAAAAAAGTTACGGAGTTATGTGAGCAATGGAACCCATTACATATTTCTTGGTGGGGAAGAGTTCAAACTATTAAAATGATGATATTGCCTGTAGTTTGCTACCAAATGAGTATGATACCTATTTATTTTCAGGGGTCCTTTTATAAAAAGCTCAATAGCATTTTAACAAAATTTCTTTGGCTTGGTAAAACACCTAGAATAGCTTTAGTAACTTTGCAAAAATCAATTAAGGAGGGAGGGGTAAATTTTCCAAATTTCTATAGGTACCATCAAGCCTATATTCTACGTCAGGGTATGTATTGGATCCTCCCAGAACTTATAGATAATGCACCGGATTGGTTATATTTGGAATGGCGCCTTATGTTTCCCCTAAATTTAGTTCATATGCCAAGTATTAATATACCCAGAAGATACAGAGAAAATAAAATAATAATAGATACTTGGAAAACGTTGAGATTTATTGATAAATTAACACTCATCCCAATATACAAATCAACTAATCAATCCATATGGATAAACTCCAAGATCAAAATTGGCGGAGCTCAAATCCTTTGGAAGAACTGGATTATTGCAGGCATTAGATCTTTAGACGATGTTATTTCAGAAGGTAAACTGCTGGATTTTACACAATTGCAACATAGATTTGGTCTTAATAAAACACAAAGTTTTAAATGGTTGCAATTGAAGCAGGCCATTCAGGTTGGGTTCCCTGAATGGAAAACATTAAACAATCAATATAGTTTAAAGTTCTTATGTTTTAAAGCAGACTTCCTAGGACATCAAGCCGCTTTGTGGTATAAATTAATATCTGGATATTTGAATAAAAAACCAAAAAATGGTCTAAGAGACATTTGGAGCATTGAGATTGGACATCAGATTAATGCATCTCAATGGCCACTAATTTGGTCTTGGAGAATGGGATGTACAGTGTCAGCATCTATGAGACAAACCTGGTTCTTTTTATTACATAGAGCTTTTTGGACCCCTACACGTTTGCAAAAATTAGACAGCTCTAAGTCTAATAAATGCTGGCACTGTAATCTAGAACCAGGGACATTAGATCATTTATTATATCATTGTCCCTATATTAAAATTTTTTGGAATTCAATTTGGCCACAAATTAATAAATTGATGGAAAATCATATTGCAATATCATATGATACAATTTTATTTGGAACAATGATGAGAAAAAAAAGTCAAATTTCAACAGAAAATAACAAACTTTTATTAATTATGACAGGGGTTGCCATTCAACATATAACTAACAACTGGAAAAATTACAACAACCTAAATTATACATTTTGGTGGAATACGATATGTCATTTATTTAAAATGGAAAGAACAATAGCAATACAAAGGGGGACATACACTAAATTTATAAAAATATGGGGGCCATTGACAAAATACTGTAATGAATAAATAATAAAAATTTCTTCTTCTTTTCTTCTTATAGGGATTTTTTTTTTTTTTTTTCATGACACACATAGAGGGGGGGTAAGGAAAATAATTTATACATAATATATTATAATATATTATACAAAATGTAATATATGAATGAATACTAATAGAAGGGTGGGGGGAGGGAGAAGGGATAAAATTTAATTAGAACATATTGTATTAGATATAAAAATGTTATTGAATATTTATCAATTCTATTCTAATATGTTGTATACTTTCTGTAAAATTTGAAATATTATATTAAAGTAATAAAAGGGTGGGGGGAGGGTAAGGGAGAAAATCAAATTTAGATATATAATGTATTAGATATAAAAGTGATACTATGTAATTATCAATTGTAGTTTAAATATTATGTACACTTTATGTAAAAATTTGAAAATAAAAATAATTGGAAAAAAAAAAAAAAAACCTTGGATTGCGAGTAACTTAGTGTGTGAGTGTTTTGCAAGACAAGCAAAATGTTTTATTAAATTTGAACTTCACAAATGAGAAAGGTCTTGCAATATGAGTATGTACAGTATACGTACATCACATCATCACAACTGAGCCAGTGGTTCTTCTCTCTCTGACGCTGCGGGAGTGGAGTGACTGTTCTAAACGGACGAGGTCTTGTGATATGAGTACATACAGTATACATGTGTCACATCGTCATAACTGAGCCAATGGTTCTTCTCTCTCTGACGCTGCGGGAGTGGAGTGACTGTTCTAAAGGAGCGAGGTCTTGCGATACGAGTACATACAGTATACACGCGTCACATCATCACCACTGAGCCGATGGTTCTTCTCTCTCTGACGCTGCGGGAGTGGAGTGACTGTTCTAAAGGAGCGAGGTCTTGCGATACGAGTACATACAGTATACACGCGTCACATCATCACCACTGAGCCGATGGTTCTTCTCTCTCTGACGCTGCGGGAGTGGAGTGACTGTTCTAAAGGAGCGAGGTCTTGCGATACGAGTACATACAGTATACACGCGTCACATCATCACCACTGAGCCGATGGTTCTTCTCTCTCTGACGCTGCGGGAGTGGAGTGACTGTTCTAAACGGACGAGGTCTTGCGATACGAGTACATACAGTATACACGCATCACATCATCACAACTGAGCCGATGGTTCTTCTCTCTCTGACGCTGCGGGAGTGTCGTAACTGTTCTGTATAGTACAGTATTTTGTATTAAAGATTTTGGATTGTGGAATGAATCGTCTGAGTTTCCATTATTTCTTATGGGGAAATTCGCTTTGATATACAAGTGTTTGGATTACAAACATGTTTTCGGAACGAATTATGCTCGCAAACCATGGTTTTACTGTATTAGTATTGTAAACCACTTAATACTATTATACAGGCGATATATCAAATTTCATAAATCAAATCAATCTGAGCCAGTGTCCACTAGAGACTTTCTGGGTGGCCTGTACTCACCAGTGGGCAGTACTCCATCACCAGCAGGTATGGCGTGACCTCAGCGCACTGCGCTAAGCACTGAAGCAGGTTTGTGTGTTGCAGCACCCTGTGGAGTAATATTACATAGAAAGCAGATTAGAGGACAGGAAAGAGCCTCGTTGTATCTGGAACTGTTCGGTAAATGTTTAAAACGATCATTCTGTTAGGAACACATTTCCAGACCAGTCAGGTCGCAGTGCCAACATCAGTCACACATTCAAAGGTTAGAACATGGCAACTAACTTAACAAAACTCACTTTCCAGGGCATATGATAACGCACGAAGCCACATTAGGCCACGGCGGTATAGGCTGGCGATACAAAAGCCTAACCAGAGAGTATTTTAGCTTTTCATTGGTGTATACAAAGATTATACTATTGTCTTTAAATAATTAGAAAAACAGGGACCCACAAATTCAACTCATATTATGGCCCCAGAGGATTGCTATTCACATTAATCCTTTGATGTTCAGCTTTAATTAAGGGAGTGTGTTTGTTTAACTTTCAAAAAAGAGACTATGATAACATTAGAAGAATGGTAAAAAACAAACAAACCTTAGAGGAGCAGCAGCAAAGGTCAAAAATTTAGATCAGACGAGGATGTTATTCAAAAAGTATATTCAAAGTTTTATTTGATGACATTCGGACTCAGAGTAAACACCTCTTTGCTATACCCTGCCCACAGAACATGTGGAAGAAATTCCTGCTACAGATAAATTTTTGGTTTTTTTTTCTTTGCTTTGAGTTTTTGAGATATTTGGATAAGATTTGATACTATTTATTAAGCAACTATTTATATGATTATTAATTGACTCAAGCAATAACAGATAGTTAAATGTGGAGTTTTTGAGACCAAGGATGTGTCTGCACTTCCAAAAATTATTTTGAAGTTGCTATGTCCGGAGGCTAAAAAATTTTTTTTTGTATATCCTGCTGTGACGCTGAGGTCTTTTCTCCACTACTATAAAAATATGGTGTTTATCCTATTGCGCTGTGGCACCTGAATGCATCTTACTATTAGTGTTATTCAAAAAGACCATCCTGGAAGCCCAGACCAGATATATTCCATGTAGTATATAAAAAGAGGAAGGAAAGCCAATCAATAGCTGGCATGGATAAAAATTATTATTGGAGCTGAAAGAAAATCCTTCAGAAAATGGAAGAAATATCCAACAGAAAATAATAGGAAACAGCATAAGGAATGGCATGTCATAAGCAAAGCACTATAAGAAAGGCAAAGAGAGACTTTAATCCTTTCAGGACCAAGGGACATATTTGTCCCATAACTTTAAAATCCTATAAATTTTGATTGGGATAGTCTACAGTTCTAAATTTGATATGTACGGATTCCATATGATACTGCCTTTATGTAAACAAACTGGTTCCGACATTCATTCATTAGCGTCGTTGCCAGATTGACGAGAAGATTCACTTGCCACACTGTCCATAAGCCAGAAGTGTGATTAAAAAAAAAAATAATAATGATATTTCACAAAAAAAAAATCAATATTTTGGCATCTGCAAGCCCTTTTTACCATAAAAATGTTGTCAAAACCACAAAAATTGGCCTACGATCCTTATGGTCCTGAAAGGGTTAAAAAGAAGATTGCATTGGAGGAAAAAACATTTTTAGAAGGAAGAAGCCAGTACAAGAAATGGACTTCTAGATGACTGAGGGATAAAGGGGTAGACAAGTAGAGAGATTAAATAGAGAGATTAAATGAATTGTCTGTTTTGGTTGTCACCAAGGAAGATATGGGGGACATACCAGTGACAGAAATGGCATTCAATGCAGAGTCAAAGAAACTGAAACAAATCTCTGTAACCCTGGAAGATGTAATGTGGCAATTTAAAGAGTAGTAAATCGCCTGGACTAGATGGTTTACATCCCAGTGTACTGATAGAACTGAAAAATGAACTTGCAGAGCTATTATTACTAGAAGATTGGAGGGCGGCCAGTGTAAAAACAATTTTTTTAAATGGTTTCAGAGGTGATCCAGGAAATTATAGACCAGTGAACCTGATGTTGATGAAGGGCAAAGCGACAGAGACCATTTAAAGAACGAAACTACAGAGCAAGATGGATCTGATCAAGGAAAATTCCAATTTACTACATTTCTTTGAAGGGGTGAATAAACATGTTGATAAAGGTGAGCTGATCAATATTGTGTATCTGGATTTTTAAAAGCATTTGACAAAGTACCTCATGATTGACTCCTGAGGAAATTAGAGAGTCATGGGATGGAAAGTCAGGTCCTATTGTGGACTAAGAACTGGTTAAAAGATAGAAAACAGAAAGTAGGTTTAGATAGTCAGTATTCTCAATGCCTTTGTGTCATTCCATAGTGAGAGTACACCTCGTATACTGTGTGCGCTTCTAGTTACCACATCCGAAAAAATATATAGTGGAACTAGAAAAGGTACAGAGAAGGGCAACCAAAATGCTAAAGCTGATGGGACAACTTCCCTATGAGGCATTTTCCGGGAGATGTCATATCAAAAATGTCCAGCAGGGGTCCAACTGTAGCTCGAGAATTTTAGCCAAAATTGATTTTTAAAATCTAATTAACACACATGATTTGGAAGCATTATAGAGTATTAGGTGGATATGAAGTCATAATTTATGAAGATATAGTAGGATATACTGTATACCCATCAAAATTCATTAATAACAGGGTAAAATGCAGCTCTGATCATGTGGCTTTCTGCTAATAAAAACACGGCTGCCCCTTTTCTATTGCACCATTCTTGCTGCGGAGTAGAGAATGACAGGGGAACAAATTTATCCCCGCAGGAACTCAATTTCCCTGTTCCATCCCCGGGAATTTTTCCACTGTCTCTGCCCCATTCCTGTAAGCTCCGCCTTAACCGCAGAAGCCTTGAACAGTTATGATTTTAAAGTGTTTGAGGCATGTGCAGATGAGGACGGAGCTTGCAGGAATGGGGCAGGGACAGGAAAAGAAGTCACTGGGATGGGAAAATGAGTTCCCGCAGGGATGGGGACAAATTTGTCCCCGTGTCAATCTCTATTGCAGAGCACTATGAAAGACAGGCAGCTGAGTTTACCGTCTTCCTATTTATTTAATCAGTGGCCCAAGATCTAATAACAGGGGACCCTGGCAACATGGGATGGGGTGCCTTGGCTCCATCGTTTCATCTTTTGGTCTTATTCCTAGTTCTCCTAATTTTTCCAAATCAATGTTTATTCATTTAATTTATATTTTCACCCTTATGTTTTTAGATTTCTTTTGAAATTATATATGCTTCTCTTGCTAAGGCCAATATATTTTGCTATCATTCAGGCCCCACTGCACATAACACAGCTCAGTACACCAGCTTCTGACTTCTAGTCATAATATTTATGTATTTATGAGAACTCTTCCTTCTCCTTTCAGCCTTTCGTGTATTTTTACAAAGAAATGTGCTTTGAGGGCATCCAAGCATGAAATTGTGTGCAGAATTTCTACCCTCTACAGTCTACACAGAGAGATGCAGGGTTGTAAACTGCATCGGGTCGTTCTTTGGTGGACCAGAAACACAGTGAATAAAAACCCGGATTAGACTAGTGAGGGTTACATTAGCCAAATGTGACCAATGGGATTAACATAGTAACATAGTAGATGACGGCAGATAAAGACCCGAATGGTTCATCTAGTCTGCCCAACCTGATTCAATCTAAAAATTGGTTGTTGTTTTTCTTCTTCTTCTTCTTAGCTATTTCTGGGCAAGAATCCAAAGCTCTGCCCGGTACTGAAGTCTCCGTCAAAGCTCACTCCAGTCCATCTACACCCTCCCAGCCATGCAAGCCCTCCCCAGCCCATCCTCCACCAAACGAGAGGGAAAATCTGTTCCCGCTGGAACAGTTTTCGTCAAGCACCCACCTGTAAGGCTGGGCCTCCTCCAGAAACTGCATCTGCTCCTGGACGCTGGCACTGGCCTTCAGTTCCTTCACCACCACCTGGGTGCTGCTAACGCCTGAGTTCACCTCACCCAGGAGGACCTAGAAGAACAGAGGACACTCCTTTAACTCTCTCCCACCTTCTCCTTGACCTAACACTTGGCACAACATCTGCTACTGGACAAAATGGTCAGAATTAAACCTGGGCCCACTACCAGGAGTGTCGGTTCACTCTCTCCAGAGTAGGACATTTCTGTGTATTAATTTCACTTGCAGTTCTCATATTTCCCTTGTGGAGTTTGAGCTTTCAGGTCCCTTCCTAAGGGAACAGTGTTCCACGATTAATGCCATTTCCAATTCTCAGCCAACTTAGTGGTGTTAATGCCCTACAATAAATCTTAAGACCACCAGATATAGTTGGTCTTTAGGCATCAACTGCTTTGCGCACATGTGATGCAATTTTGAGTGGAGAAAAGGAACGAGGAGGGTCTCCAGTTTGAAATGTCGGCCCAGGTAAACTGCAAAAGGGTCTCTGACGGGAGAGCGTGCCTGCCGGCATCTATATTTTGCTATAGTCCAAGGATAAAATAAGGAACTGCAACACATTGCTCTTACTAGAATAAATGAGAACGACCCTTACCTTCCCGAACCAGCCATGACCAATCTCCTTCAAGTAGAGCAGGCTGTGTCTGCCCAGGTCAGTGGATTTGAGAAGCTGCACTATAAAGAAATGGAGACAGTTCACTTGGGTTAGCCGGACACCTGGGCCTTCTGTTTCATCCCATAGCCCCGAAAATCCCCCTCCTCTTCCTCCTCTGAAGTTCTTGACACTTCCCTGCAATGTCCCAGGCGGTTCAGTCTGTTTCTCCTGCCATCATCCATTTGCACAAAAACTGTCAGCTCAAGATTTTAGCAAGGAAGGATCTGTCTCGAGAGGTCAGGCTGAGTGTCGGAACTGGCCTTTACTACAGCTCTGCAAAAGCAAAAGGATAGAAATTCACGAAACAGGACAGAATAAAGACTAGGTTTTCTGTCCTTCCACCAAAGCCGGGAGAGGAGCTCCCCCTTTTTGAGCAGGAAAGTCGGGTTCAGAATGTTTCAAACACTTTTTATGTAAAGATTTGGATCCTTAGACACCAAAATATGATATCAGCCGTACCTGCATGAAGAGGGAGTTGAAAGTTTAAGGTGTCACCTTCTCCACATCACTAAATCAACAAAAGGAAGTTTGTGAACAGAGCCCTGAGGCGAAGAGATGAGGGAGACCCCAGTGAGTCAGGAGCAGGTCCAAGCTGCATTGCATCAAGGGCTTGTAACCAGTCTGCAGAGAGAATCCAGTCTGATCCAGTGTCCAACCCTGCTCCTTCCATCCCCAAGGGAGAAACGATCTGAGTCCAGCCACTGCACTGCTTAGGACCGACTGTCACGGTGTGCTACAAGTGGAAGAGCCCTAAAAAGCAGATGATAGGGAGCCGGACAAGACATTCGTCCCTCAGAAGCCCCATCCTGTAACACTGGCAGGGTGGCCTCATGCTTAGCTGGCATTTAGAACTCTCCTCCCCCGCCCGCCCCCTTCTGCTCCGGACTAGGGTCCTGCATTCCGCAGATCTGTAGTGACAAAAGGACACATTGTCCACAGGCCTACACGGCCCTGTACCATTATCTGCCATCAGGACACAGGCACCATTCTCTGGGCCCCAGCACCCAGTGCACTTTACCCAGAGGAGAGGCAGCGCTCTCCCCTTGCCATCATTGATATTCCTAGCAAGCGCAGAATTCCTAGCCTTGCGAAGGAGTGCGTGAGGAAAACAATCAGAAGAGTAGCACCAGCAATTCCGTAAGCAAGGAAAATCGTATCAAGTCAGCAGATTTAAGCATGTCTTATGATGCGGCTCTTAAGGGACGCCTTGACTTTAAAGCTAATCCTCGGTTGACTGTGTGGCCCAGTTGACGGCAGTGTGGAAGGATCTAGGTTCTTTGTTGGGTACCTGGGTTGGGTCTAGCTGCACCCCAGAGAGAGGGAAGACGGCTTTCTCTCTTGCAATAGGTTCTGCTGGTCAATGTTTCAAGTTTATTTAAGGTCTGTTATACCGCTTATCTTACTTCTAAGCGGTATACAATTTATAAAAGACTGAAGATTATACAAACTATTAATAGAAATTAACGTATAAGAAACAAGGGGTTACGGGGGGAACTCAATTAAATGTATAGGATAATACAGGGGAGGGTGAGAGGGGCCTAGAAGGTACAGTTTTAGATTTCAAAAGCATCAGTGAATAAAAAAGTTTTCAGCTTTGATTTGAAACGGCCTAGTTGGGGTTCTATTAACCTTGTGGTGGGAATATCTTTATGGAGGGGTTTGGCCCTCAAGATTTTCAGCTAAGGGACCCAACTTTCTTCAGCCATCAAGACAGTAAGTCTCCCAACAGCATCTCTTCACCCAGGAGGCCAAGTTTTACAGTTGTTAGAGCCAAAGATTTCAAATTTTGTTTGTCTGATACAGCAGGGCTGCTGGGGGTTGCTTCAACGTGCTGGTTCTTACCGCACTGCTCTTGCCACTGGGGATGGCTGCCGCTTCGCTGCCCATTATAGCGTCATGGCTGCGGCCTCACACCTTCCCGCACCCCTGCCCGCACTGACCACTCTCTCCGATGTATCTCCTTGCTATGAGTCATATTAAGAAGGAGGAACCTCACGAACTCCTGTTTCAGCAGAGATACCCAAAGCCACTGTCATCTAGGTTGGGGGGGGGGGCAAGTCCATTAAAAAGGCACCTCTGCAGCAAGGACCTGCGTCTATTTTTTGAACAGCAAGAAATGTTCCCATGAGACAAGAAGAATGAACGAGATTTATTCAGAGGTATCTTATGGCTTTTTTTTTCCAAAGCCGTGCTAACGGCCCTGAAGCCCATAGACATTTAAAGGGCTTCGGGGCTGTTGCCACACGGCTTTGTAAAAGAGGCCGTTAGTTTTGATCTCAATCTCTTGAATTTAGTGCCAGTTTATCATGTACAATACTTGCGTTGGGCCAAAGACAGCTTCCTTTTCAAGCTCATAAATTCTTATATTTATATACTGATTTTATTTCCCCAGATTTCTACTTCTAGGCACTTCACAAAAGCTACCTCACTAATAATAAAACCCTAAGCGCACATGCGCACTCCTACCTGCGTGATCTGTGATCCATAGCTCTGTGGCCCCGCATGCGCAGTAGAAGGAGTCAGCGGTGGCTTCTTCTACGCATGCAGAGTCACCTTAAGCAGGGACGCACAGAGGCGACTCTCCCCTCCCACCCTCACTCCTTCTAACAGAACAGCCCCACACTCGCGGCCCCCCCAGGTACTGTTTTGCGGCTCGCGGTCTGGTCGGCTCCATTACAGTCCCTGACTGAAGTTATTTTTAAGTTCAAAGCTGCCGTGGTGACTCCTCTCACAGCTGCACCTGTGTCGTAACTCTCTCTGACGTCACGTCAGAAAGAAGGTTTCCGACGCAGGCAGGGATTGTGAGAGGAGCTGCCACGGCAGCTTTAAACTTAAAAATAACTCCGGCAAGGGACTAAGGGAGCTGGCCATAAACAACCAGCTGCTAGGAAGGGAAGGGACGGGGAGGGGGGAATTCTGCTGCTGCTGCAGCTGCACAGGGATGTGGAGGGGGAGGGAAATACCATTGCTGCTGCTGCGCAGAGAAGTGGGATGGGGGGAGGGAAATGCTGCTGCACAGGGAAATGGAGGGGGAGGGAATGCTGCTGCTGCTGCTGCACAGGGAAGTGGAGGGGGAGGGAATGCTGCTGCTGCACAGGGAAGTGGGGTGGGGGAGGGAAATGCTGCTGCACAGGGAAATGGAGGGGAAGGGAATTCTGCTGCGGCTGCTGCACAGGGAAGTGGGGGGGGGGAAGGGAAATGCTGCTGCTGCACAGGAGGCAGGGAGAGAGACAGAAAGAAAGACAGACAGTGGGAGGGAGAGAGAAAGAAAGAAAGACAGCGGGAGGGAGAGAGACAGAAAGAAAGAAAGACAAACAGACATATATTCTAGCACATGTTAATGTAACGGGCTTAAAGACTAGTAAGAAATAATTCCTTTGGATAAACCAAGCATAAACATTAAAAAGGCCATGGGGCTCATTTTCAAAAGAGAAAAACATCCCCAAAGCGGCATAAACCAGCCCTCGGATATTTCAGTCGGCAAAACATCCAAGTGCTGATTTTTGAAACTAATTTTTTAGACTTCTTGCGGGGCATTTGCCTTCCAGGACGTCTAAATGTTAAGGGTGTGTGTAAGAGGCGTGTTTTGGGCACTTTTTTAAGACGTCCAGGGTGTCATAGATGTTCCAAGATGCGTTTATTATCTAAAGCATGGGTTTCCAACCCTGTCCTGGAGGACCACCAGGCCATTCAGGTTTTCAGGCTAGCCCTAGTGAATATGCATGGAGCAGATTTGCATGCCTTTATATGGAAATCTCTCTCATGCATATTCATTAGGGCTAGCCTGAAAACCCGATTGGCCTGGTGGTCCTCCAGGACAAGGTTGGGAACCACTGATCTAAAGTACGTCTTCAGCCCTTGAATACTTGCCGTCAGCATGGACCTGGTCCCGCTAGGCCTTTGTTTTTCCCTTCAGGTCCCCTCCCCCATCCTAAATTTATATGACGTACTGTATCCTTTTCCGTTTTTCCTTTTGTATCCAACGTTGTGTGCCATTACTGCTTCTCTCCCCTCTGAAACATTTGTACAAATGTTTTACATTTTATATAAAACCACCCAGGCATTTAGGGAATATGTCAAATACAATAAACTTCAACTTGAACCTGTTTTAAAAGTGAATAAGGGCCAAAAAGGTAACTCACCAGATAACCATGGCAGAGATGAAAGTATGCCCCCCCACTCTCCCAGTGGTCACTGACCCCCTCCCACCCCCCCACCCCAAAAGTTGTAAATGAAATACTACATACCTGTCTCTAGATTAGGAGCCTAGTAGAGCATCCCATAGGTGTCTTCAGTAGCCTGGGGGGGGGAGGCTAGTGACCCACAGAGAGGAGGAGCCAGGCCCATAAGGCACTCTACCCAGTACGTTTATGGTGGAAAGTGTGAGCCCACCAAAACTTACTCTACTGCCATTAGGTGACACATGCAGCCATAAAGGCTATAGGGTGGGTACAGTTGCTTTGGGGTGAGTTTTGAAGGGCTCTCCATACACTAAAAAGGGGCTCTGGTTTCGTTTATAGTTTAGTTGTATTAAAATTTGATTTGATCGCCTATTCCTAGGTTACTAAGTGAGTTACAAAAGGTAAAAATTGTACAATATAGAAAATACAAACAATTAGACTTGGGGCTGAGTTGACGTTCTGGCCACACTAGGGAGGGAATGAAGGAACTACATATGCTTAAAGAAAAGAGAACAGTCAAGGTAAGAACAAGAGGGAGGGGTTTGGTACACAAAGAACAGAGAATGCCTTTTAAGTCTCGTTGGGGAGATTTAAACTCTGATATGTAGTTGAGAAGAGCTGCGGAAGGCTTAAATATGTATCTGGCACCCTTTATGTGATGTTCCCAGCTATGTTCCCTAAGGTGCCTCACTGCCCTGTTGGCGTGGGCAGTCTACATGGCCAGTCTGTTATGATACTGGCCTCTTCCACACCCAAATGGGCTTGATTTGGACGTCTTGAACTTGGTCGTTTTTGTATTCAAAAATGGCCGAAAATATTAAACATCCTAAGGGCCAACATGCCCAAATAGGTTATTAAAAAAAAACCAACATTTGGACATCTAGCCGTTTCGAAAATGGATGTTTCCCTGCCCTAGTGTTTGGACGAGTTGTGAAAAATGTCCAAAGCTGGACTTAGGTGCCCTATTGAAAATGCCCGTCCACAGCTTTGAACAGCATAATGAGAAAGCAAGTTAGTCACGAAAGGCTTCCGTATAAAGAGAAGCTCTGACTTGCTTCTGAATTTTAGATAACGATCCTTTATGACTGGTGTTGGTTAAAGCCTTGGCTTTCATTTTGACTCTGAGGATAATTTGTTTGTTTGTCTGATTAATTTTTTTATATAGCTTTGGTGTATGTAAAATTATGTAAACCATTTAGGTATAAACAGTATAGAAATTTTTATAAGAAATAAAGAAACCTCTCAGTTTTCAGATGAAACATGGCTGCCAATGTATTCCATAAGACTGGCCAGATACTACGTTGCTTAATTCCCTACACTCAGATCACAGTCACAAAATCTTTTAACTATTCCATCTCTCTGCATCCTTAGTGTTACACGAACAACAAACTTTTCAGTCCCAGCCCCTTCTCTCTGGAACGCAATGCCCCCAGACCTACGGGACAAAACCGCATTAGAACATTTCAAAGGATGCCTTCAGCCTCTAATACACTTTCATTACCAGAGCTTTGCTCATGTTTCAGCTTCGGATCCTCTCCATTTTGTACATTCCTTAAATGGCTCTCTTTCCTATTTTGGGAAATGTACTTCGTATCTCCATCCCTATCGCCTTTTTTTGTCACAATGTTTGTTACCCCAATTTTATCATTTTATATATGTATAATCACCTAGAAGTTAAAACTTGAACCTGAAGAGGGGCTTTCCATCCTTAGGAAAGGCCAGTTCTGACATTCAGCCTGACCTCTGCCTTTCTCCCTGTGTTATGGATTCCTAGAATCTTGAACTGTTTTGTGCATGAAAGGAGAAAGGATCGGATTGCCTGGGACATTACAGATGCTCTTTTCTTTAGAAAGTGCACTTTTGGGGGGCAATTCTGTCAAATGGGTGCTATTTTAGAAGGTAATACTTAACTGCAAAGGGGGTACAGCACGGGCATCACCAAAAAGATGCAACACTTATAGAAATCATCAGTTGATTTAAGAACTTAAAAAACAAGCATACAATACTTGAGTTCAGATTCATTGGAAAAAAACCACAATAACTTTTACGGTGAATGAAGTCATCAAACAAGAATTTGGATTATTTAGGGCTCCTTTTACAAAGGTGCGTTAGGGCCTTAACACGCAGAATAGCGTGTGCTAAATTGCCAGGCGCGAAAGCCGCTACCGCCTCCTCTTGAGCAGGCGGTAGTTTTTCAGATAGCGCGCACTGTGGCGTGCGCTAATCCGGTGCGTGCACTAAAAATGCTAGCGCACCTTTGTAATAGGAGCCCTTAGTCCACAATTTTATAGAGACCACGAAAAGAAAAAAAAAAAAAAAATCATAAAAAGAAATTTTACAGATTACCATGAAGACAGCATTGGATAAACAAAGTCAACAGCCGGTACGAATCAAGCTAAACTAAACTAAACTAAAGCTTAACTTTGTATCATTCTGAGAAGGTTTACAGCAATTAAATAAACAGGGAATGATTTGCAAATGAGAAATAGAAGATAAGAGCAAAATTTCAAAAGAATTAATTTTCAAAAGGTTTGGCAAATAGAGTCGTTTTTAAAGATTTACGGAAAAATTGAAACGAACTGGAACTCCTTAAAAAAAAAGGGGAGATCATTCCAGAGTTGAGAGAGTTTAAAGACCAAAGATTGACTGAAGATCTTGACTCCTTTAATTCCTTTTTTAGAAGGAAGCGAGAGTTTAAATTGTTGGATACCTCTTGCAAAGGAGAATCGGTAAACGTTCCAAAATAAAGGAATAAGAGGATTAAAAGAAATACAAGTGCATTTCAATTGAATTCTAAAATAAACCGGGAGCCAATGAAGACTATGGGAGAAGCTATTGACCTTATCATTATTCCACCCCCTTCCTTTGCCACAATAAAGTCCAGCAATTGCTTCGGCTCAAAACAAAGAAAACTTTTACCGCCTAGTGAGACAACATTTTGCAGAAAATTTTAGCATAAAAGACACTTTCAAAGCTTGGACCCTAGGTCTATAAGCCTAAAAGTCCTTCTTTCTTCTCTATGTCACTTGAGATATATCTTGAAACAAATGACTTGATGAACCAAGAAATTGCTCATTAATATGTCTGAAATAGATCCGAAGAATTAAATCCCTATCATATTCCAAGGCAACCGTCACTGTAAGAGTAGTTCTTTCAGTAATTACATCCAAGGAATTCTCCAGAAGCGTTTTTAGAGTCATCTCACCACCAATCTCCTCCCCAATTTATTTCCAATAGTCAGATATCAGGCTCTCAAAATAGGCTCTGTTGGAATCATCAATCTCTCTCTCATATATCTCTGCCCTATTTCAACAGCTAATACAAATGGAGATTGTATGGAAAATTGAACACTCAAATTATTTCTCCTTTGCTTATTTTCAATGAATTCTAACTTTTTCTGGATATAGGACCTCTCTTTAATAATTTCCACTTTTAAAATCTTAATTTGATTAAGCTGTTCTTCATGCTTTTTAATACTCTCACTGTGGTCTCATAGTGTTTTCTCTTGAGTGTTCACCAAGGAATTGAGAGCTCCAGAGTTGCAAAATTGTCACTGCTGTCTTCAGGTTGGAGCCCATGACTTCAATAGCGTTCCACAGTGCGTCCATATTGACTCTGGCAGGCTTGATCATCTCTCCAGAACAGATGGTCTCACTTCCAAAAGAGAGAGTTTCTTCAGCTTCCTCGCAGGGTGCCGATATCTGGGATCCAGCGGGGCAAACCTCCATCAACAACTTTACCCCTGCTGCTCCTTCAGAGGTAGATGCTGTCCTTTTCTCTTGGGAGGACTGACTTGTCTCCATACCTACTGAGCTCTTTCTTCCGGGTTGGAGAGGAGCCTGTCCCTCATCCAAGCTCAAGGAAACCCGGTCAATACTGAGGTCCGCTGGCTGGTCTGGCGTTCCTCCCAAAGCCGATGATGCATCCATTGCGTGGTGTTCAACTGCTCTAGTAATAGTTGTCTAAATCAGATGCCTTGTGTTCCCGGCTGCTGGAGGACCAGGCCAGGCGCTTCCTTTCTGCTCTCCCATGCTGAAACATCGACCAAGAGAGGGAGAAACCCCGATGAGTGAGAAACCCCAAAGATAAACATTGGCGAATATTCAAATTCCCTTTGGGGTGGGAGCTCAATGCAGCGCGTCTGTCTTCGATGCCATCTTGGTCATCAGCTGTGTGTATTGATTGGAGCATCTAGGCGTTGACCTGGTGGAAGTGATCGTACCTAACATTTTTTGGGCCATAGTGGGTTTGTGCTTAATGCAACTAGGTTTTAAAGCAGTTTACAATAATAAAAACAAACAAACCATACAATATCCAAACAAACAATATTATAATACAAACAACCATTATAACAAAATTAACATTCTTTACAAAAAGTCATTAATCAAACAGATTAAGAACTACCAAAAGAGCTCTCAAAAAACCAACATAAGTGATGCTGCTGCTAATTTCAGCTGGCAGAGAACTCCATAACAAGGTTCCAACATAGCAAAAACCTTTATTTCTTGCTTGGTTTATGGCTATTAATATTACGCCTTTTGTGGTAAACAGCAAAACGAAATACAATGATTAAAATAAAATGTAGGGAAGTGGGCAAATAACACTCGTATCTGACAGGAAGGAAACCAGAGTAGAAACAGAGAAACCTAATGGCAGATAAAGGCCAAATGGCCCATCCGCAGCATCCACTATCTCCTCCTCTCCCTATTGGCTAAGGCTCTTAACATTTGCATCTCCTCTCCCTATTGGCTAAGGCTCTTTACACCTGCATTGTGATGTCATAGAGCTTCATGGTTATAGAAACATGATGGCAAATAAAGGCCAAATGGCCCATCCGCAGCATCCACTACCTCCTCCTCTCCCTATTGGCTAAGGCTCTTTACACCTGCATTGTGAGGTCATAGAGCTCTATGGTTATAGAAACATAGAAACATGATGGCAGAGAAAGACCAAATGGCCCATCCAGTCTGCCCATCCACAGTAACCATTATCTCTTTGTCTCTCTGAGAGATCCCACGTGCCTATCCCACGCCTTCTTCAATTCTGTGTCCACCACTTCTTCTGGAAAACTGTTCCCCGCATCTACCACCCTTGTTGTAAAAAAGTATGGTATTTCCTTAGATTACTCCTGAGCCTATCACCTCTTAATTTCATCCTATGTCCTCTCATTCCAGAGCTTCCTTTCAAATAAAAGAGTCTCGACTCATGCGCATTTACATCACGTAGGTGTTTAGACGTCTCTATCACATCTCCCCTCTCCCGCCTTTTCTCCAAAGTATACAGATTGAGATCTTTAAGTCTGTCCCATAAGCCTTATCACGAAGACCACACACCATTTTAGCAGCCTTCCTCTGGACCGACTCCATCCTTTTTATATCTTTTTGAAGGTGCGGCCTCCAGAATTGTACACAATATTCTAAATGGGTCTCACCAGAGTCTTATACAGGGGCATCAATACCTCCTTTTTCCTCTTCCTATGCCTCCTAGCATCCTTCTAGCTTTCGCCATTGCTTTTTCAACTTGTTTGGCATTTAGGTGAGAAGAAATGTGAGCTGGCATTGGCATGCCTACTTTTTTGGCACAGCTGCCTATACCATGTTGTGAATATCGCACCTGGCTGTGACAAGCTACGTGCACATCTTAGGGTGTTCTTCTGGTTAGGAGCCTATGTAGGAGACATGTCCACACCCTGCCCACAGGCACGCAATTATGCTCTGAAGAATTGATGTGCTCCGTTCCATGCCTGCAAAATGCGCACAGTTATAGAAGATGTCAATAATCCAATATCAACTTTAAAAGATTTGCATCGTAAACTTACTTCTAATCTATACCATTTGTTATCTGCCTAATTGCTCTGCCTGGCTTATCCCTAGGATGCACTTTTCAGACGGCAGCACCAGAGGCATCACTCCTGCTTCCCATGAAGGTTTGGGGGAGGGGTAAGAATCTAAAGTAAACTAAACTAAACCTTAGGTTTATATACCGCACCATCTCCGCAATCGTAGAGCTCGGCACGGTTTACAGAAGTTATGATGGAAAGGAACAGGATTAAAGTGTAAAGGTTAGATGGGTGTAAGATGCCAGAGAAGGAGGAAGTGTTACATTTTTGAGAATAACCAAGTTTTCAGATGTTTACGGAAAAGTTGGAGGGAGCTTGAGATTCGGAGTGGGGAGGTGAGGTTGTTCCAGAGCTCAGTGATTCTAAAGGGGAGGGATGTCCCTAATTTTTTTAATGGGGAAAGGGGAGTTGGGTCAAGGGATGGAAGGGAGGAGGGGGTACCACCAGATTAGGGTTGCCACACTTTTGTCCAGAGAAACCTGGACACAAGGCCCTGCCCCATTCTGCCTCTGGCCCCTCTCCTGCAAAGCCTCGTCTTTGTTTTCTGACCTCCAGGCCGTGTCTGGAGGGTCTCCGAGCATGTGCTGATGTGTGTGACATCATTTGGGCGTGCTCAGAGGCCCTCCAGATGTGGCTGGGAGGTCAGGGTTTTCCAAAATCCAGACCAACTACTGGGTTTTGGAATGTCCGTCTGGGCAGAGGACATGTCCTGGTTTTCCCCTACACCAGACTATTCGAGCAAATGTTTGGAGTGTGGGTGGGTGGGCTTTTTAACTGTGGCTGGAGGGGGGATTAGTTCACTGGGAAGGGGAGGGAGATGCACCTTTCTGCACTCTCAGGGCCTGCTCTTCACCTGGGTCCAGGGTCGGATTTTCCTATAGGCTAACTAGGCTTCAGCCTAGGGCCTCAAGATCAAGAGGGGCCTACATTCAAATTGTTAGCAAAATTAAAATGACACTATTCTAAAAACAGAGAACACTAAAACACTGAACCGAAAATAAGGAGAAATTCTACGCATATGACTAATAAACCAACATAAAAATGTATTGGTTAAGGTCAACGCGTTTGGCTCATTGTATATACTAGATTGCACCAAAGTATAGTTCATACGTTCACTGATTGCTATGGCAAATATTGACCTGCCTTATGCTACTAAGCTCTGGTTTGTTCTTGCATCAATAAAGTACAGATTGGTGTAGATTGGAACAGACCTATTGATATCCCGACGTTCGGTGAAAGGGCCTCATAAGTGGAATAGCCTAGGCCTCTTTTCATCTAAATCCGGCCCTGCCTGGGTCACTTTCCAGCACGTGCCTTGTGCACTAGAAATGCCTTCTATCCTGCAGAAGAACTCCTCCATGAGTTCCACTGTTTCCCAAAGGCAGTCTGAAGCCTCTGAAGAACAGTCTGGATCTTGGAGAGAATCTGAGGCCATTTCAGCATTCAACGTCTCACCACCTAATGGAACGCCTCTGCCCTAACACTGCTTGAGGGTGGGGTTACAGCTCACAGGTTTCAAACTTGTGCTAACCTGGCTATTTTTTTTCAGGGGGGTGGGGGGGAGCAGCTGCTTAATAACTCTTACAAATTTGCATACAGGAAGGCACTAGCACAGGGATCCTGCAGGTTTTGCAAAGAAACTTCCATCGTGGTTTTTCAATCTGAGGCAAAATTTCCCGTCTTGAAGCCCAAGTGCTGAGCAGGGTTTGCTCCAATTTATCTCGTCTATCGCTCAATCGATGCATTTGTGAGAATTGAGCTTTACAGCTGCACACACAATAAACCTACCATGTACAGCTCAACAGTTGCTCACACACTAATTCACTGGCTTCTTCTCCCCCCCCCCCCCCCCGTACTTTAGAGATTCAGAGAAAAGTGGGAAGCAAAGAGGAATTCAGAGTTAAACAAAACAAAGTGTGTCTCAGCACCAGATGTAAAAGAAAAGACCCTCTGTGCTCCCGCCTGTGCCCTGTGCAGCTGCATCAAGGAGCCCTGAGAGAGCAACAGTGCCTGATACCACCGGTGGGCATCCTGGCGGACCCCACAGTGCCAACATGCCACACAGATATCGCCCATTTGTCCAATGGTCATGGTCTGTCTCTCAGTGACCAACCCCACAGTGCCAACGTGCCACACAGATACCATCCATCACCCTAACGTCTATCTCTCATTGACCAAGGATGGAATCAGTCCAGAGGAAGGCTACTAAAATGGTTGGTGGTCTTCGTCATGAGGCATATGGGAACAAGATCTCAATCTGTAGACTTTGGAGGAACGGCGGGAGAGGGGAGATATGATAGAGACGTTTAAATACCTAAGTGGTGTAAATGCGCATGAGTCGAGTCTCTTTCATTTGAAAGGAAGCTCTGGCATGAGAGGGCATAGGATGACGTTGAGGTGATAGGCTCAGGAGTAACCCAAGGAAATAGTTTTTTACAGAAAGGTGGTAGATGCATGGAACAGTCTCCCAGAAGAGGTGGTGGAGACAGACTTGTCTGATTTCAAGAAAGCCTGGGATACTCACGTGGGATCTCTTAGAGCAGGGGTTTCAAAGTCCCTCCTCGAGGCCCGCAATCCAGTCGGGTTTCCAGGATTTCCCCAATGAATGTCTGTCAGTTCCTGTTCAGCTTGTGAAGTGAGAGGTCTTGCTCTGGATTTTTCCTCTGGTGTGTGGCACACAAATATATTGTATAATGAATAACAAGAACTAAGATTCATTACTGAAGCCCCTGACGACGCCAACAGGCGAAACAGATTTGTGTTGGGCGATTGTGCTCGGTTTATAGTGAATAGCGATACAAGAAATATGAAGATAACATCTGTTGGAATACCATTCATGAAGTGATAAGTTTGCACAATATCAAGAACGTTTTGGCCAGTATATGGCCAGTACTGCAATAGAGTAGTTTTGATATGAACTTTTAGTGGGTTGGTTGGGTAGGTTGTGAAGGTTTTAGTAAGTTATTTATATGATATGAAGTATTAACACATGTGTGGGGTGAAATTTTTTTTATAAACAAACAGTATAAAATAAAAAGAAGTGCTTAATGAATCTGTGGGAATTTTAGTTTATATATTTGTAGCAAATATAGCTCTTTGTGTTTATAAAATACAATGAATATACATGAGGTCTATTTGCATGCACTGTTTTCATTGTATGCTAATAGATCTCACGCATATCCATTGGGGAAATCCTGAAAACCCAACTGGATTGCAGCCCTGTCTTAGAGAGAGGAAGAGATAATGGTTACTGCGGATGGGCAGACTGGAGGGGCCATTTGGCCTTTATCTGCTATCATGTTTCTATGTTTCTAACCCCACAATACCAACATGCCACATAGATACCACCCATCGTCCTAAGGGGGTGAGGCAACGCATCGTAGGGCCCTGCTTTTCTTTGTGCCTTTTGCTGTGTACCCAAAGTTTACCTGATCTTCCTGGCTGCTTTGACATAGGAAGAGAAACCTCCGTGAGGGGAAGGATGTAAACTTCAGGTCCATTCTGGGCAGCAGGAGACCCCTGCACGGAAAACTGAGTGGCACACTCCTCACCTTCAGCATTGTCAAACTCCTGAGTAAGAGAAGGTGAGACTTGGAGTCAGTGAGCGTGCCTAAGAAATAAGGGAATTGTAAAGCAGGGCAAAAAGTCCTGAAATCAGGGCTACCAACTGGCTCCTTGTCACAGGAAGCAGAATAAGCTGGCTCTGTTTTGACCTTGTTGCTGGCATGGAGTCCTGCTTTTCCTAGGGAAACTCTATGCCCACCCTGAGGTAAAGTCAGGACTGGGTTAGCTTGCTTCTTTTTTTATTTTATTTATAATTTCCATTTAGAAACAGTAAGGAATGAAACATTTATAACATAAAGAAAAGGAAAAATTAAATATACGGCATAAGACTGCATCATAATTTTTCATCTAGCCCACATTATAAGAGGAAATAATACGGAAATTACAAGGCTAAACAACTTTATCAAATAATTTACAATTTAAACATTCATTCAAATTCCTCTGCAACTAGGAGATTAATTCTCCAACACTCCTCAAATATCAGCCAAAATTATTAACATTTCTTTCTTTTGTTCCTGTAAGTTCAAAAAACTCTCTAATTGAATTGAATCCCAGAATACATATTCTTTATGTTGTAATTTAAATAAACATTTACAGTGAAACTTAAGGAAAAACGTGGCTGTGCTGCCCTAGCCCAGGGGTAGGCAATTCCGGTCCTCGAGAGCCGGAGCCAGGTCAGGTTTTCAGGATCTCCACCATGAATATGTATGAGATGAATTTGCATGCACTGCCTCCTTGAGATGCAAATCTATCTCGTGCATATTGTGGATATCCTGAAAACCTGACCTGGCTCCAGCTCTCGAGGAACAGAATTGCCTACCCCTGCCCTAGCCACATAAGGAAAAATGAGAACCATATCACCACAGCTCGCTTCTTATGGAGTGCAGTTGGTCGGCATCCCTAGCTAAAAGTAATGAGCTCCTTAGGCCTTAAGAACATAACCAAAAGTGCAGGCAAACGGTCATTTCCCAGGAGAGAGGAATAGCCAACTGGTCAGAGCACCAGGGAAGCCAGGGGTCAAATCGCTCCGACCCTCCTTGTGACCCTGAGGTTGTCATTTCACCCTGCAATGCCTCGGGGACAATTATAGGGCAAGATTTACTACAAGGTATTTTGATTAAGCAGTTTATCAAATTTTAAATAAATCTGGGAAAAATAAGGTACGTTATTCAGCACCCCTCCCCCCCATTCAGTCCAGTGGAATCTATTTCCTAGCAATGGACGATAGTAGACTTTAGTAAATCCAGCCTTAGAGTCTTACTTGTCACTCCAGTCCTCGAGGGTGACACAAATCAGGTTTTCAGGGTGTCCTTAATGAATATGCATGAGTCACCACCACCATCTTCTCTCATATCAAGGAGCATTATGGGGTAAAGACCTGGAACAATTACTTCTGTTAGCTAATACTTACGGGGAATTTAGGAAACGCCTAAAAACCTATCTGTTCCTGAACTACTTCGGCAACTGATTTGCACAATCCTTCCCACTTAACTGATCCCAAGAGCCACGATTCACTTGTCAATTCCACTCAATTTATAGCATCTTTTAATCATTGTAAACCGCATAGAACTTCACGGTCCTGCGCTATATAAACTATTATTATACAGTGGAAGCAACACAATAACACAGTGAAATAGGATGCATGCAAATTTCTCTCATGCATATTTATCAGGTACATCTTGAAAAGCTGACCTGTTGACTGTCAGCGGGGAGTGGGAGTGACGACCCCTGCCTTAGAGGGTAAGCTCTCTGGGGCAGAACCTGAACGATGAATGCGTAAATCCAGGCAGGGATTCTGGCTCCAAAGTCGAAGGCTTTCCTCATCCTAGTCGACCTCTGATTTACAAAGTCTGTTTCTGACCGGTAACTTTGGTTTTTAAATGCAGACATTCTCTTCCACACTGCCTCAAATATTCACTCTGTAATGTGGCATTTTACTGGCCGCAGGGGAGGGGGGCAGATGCTTATATGTCCGCGTGCAGCATCTTCTCAGAGGAACATATTGAGCAATGTCACATGCTAAGCCATGTTTCTACATGTCCATCATGTTCCTTCCGTCCTCTCCTCAGAGTTTGGTGTCCCACATGATAACCTCTGGTCATTGCCAATGCTCAAATCCCAGGGGTGCCCCGGTCTTTCAGCAACACCGCTCCCCACCCCCTACCTCAAATGCTCCTTTGCCCCTTACACCAAAACATCCTTTTACCTGACTCTACCTCCAAGACAACCTGTTTGTGCCAAAAGCGGCCCTCGCTATTAAACAGGACAGTGCTAGTGTAGAACTCCTGAAGTGGTAGAGTGCGCATAGCTGCATGTACCAGGCAATACTTACAGCAAAGGTCCTGCCTGCTCGCTGTGCGTCAGTCCAGAGAATTCACACAGCTCTGCTGAATTCTGAGCCTGCGGTCTGTGGGCTGCCATGCTCTGGGTGTGCGTAATAGAGGCCTTCTGTCCCAGCCTGCTTTGTGATTCATGCGACCTCTGCCCTCTACCCTCCTTGCACCCATGTTCTCCCCCCCCCCCCCACTCTTCTTCTGTATCAAACTGCGCCAAAAGCCTCCACAAAAATGTTAGTTATTGGGAAAACAAATTCCTAGGTCCTGAGATCAGACTGATCCTTCCCCAGTGAGGGCATTTACCCACCTCTCCCTTCCAATTAACCCTTCTACGGCCAGCAGACAGGCAGAGCCCCAGATGGAGAGTTTTATGAGGATGGAAGCAACAGTTCCTGGAATGCACAATCAAAATTAATGATGCAAATAAATGATGTGAAATAAAAAGCTGTGTTGACTGATGTGAACTGATCAGAAAAATGCTCTGCTCTTACCTTAAAACCAACGTCTCCCTTCTTGCAGCACAGACAGGCCAACATGAGGAAGATGAAGGTAAAGAGGCCAGAGAAGGAAACAGCCACCACAGCAAGCGAAGAGGACCAGGAGAGCTCACTTAGAGGGGCACCGTCTGGAGAGGGGCACAAACAGAAGGGAAGAGCTTCAGCAAGGACAGAGGCAGCCAGCAAAGAAAGATTTCTGGGAGGGAGAGGAAGCACAGAGCAGGCAACATCTGCATCAAAACTACCTTCTAGGACACTCTTAATAGCATTCAGATCTTTCATTTGACTCTGGACTAAGGTCGCTAGCAGCATGGTATCTCTTGGCATAAGATGGCTGCCCGGAGAAACCAGTTCCTTGTTTACCAGCTTGGCAGGTGTCATTCTCTTCCCTGGCATCATCTGGCTCTCTGAACCTGGAGATGTCTTACCCAGTCTTGCTTTGGTTAAATGTCTTTCTGCAGGTTCAGTGATGAAATGTTTACATATCCCTGGGCTGCTGGCATGAGAAGGTCAGCTGGTTAGTGGCCAGGCCCAGTGGGCAAAACCTGGCCGAGCCCAAGCACTAATGCAGCTGATCATAAATCATACAGATGAGAATTCTTTTCAAGAAAAGCCTTTGGTCAAGTGGCCATTTGGACTTTGCTTAGGAACGATTTACGCACTGCGCAGAACTTAGTTCCCCCTTACCAAGCAGCCAGAGAGAGCTGCCATACGAATGGGCTCCTTTGCCAAATGTGAAAAAGCCCTTTCAGTTCCCATGGGCTTCTTCGCATTCAGCGCAGGTTAATTGCTAGCGCTGCTTTGTAGACAGGAGTGCAGTGAGTTTTTTTTCCTTTGGCGCCTTAGTGACCATTGAGGTTGGGGTGTAGAATTTAGGATTATTTTTGGGAAATGTTGAGCTATTTCTTTCAAAGATTCAATGAGTATTACATATTCTGGATTTATACCCCCAAAACATGGCAGCCCCAATTTCAGCTGGTTCCAGGATTTGCATATGCAAAGCTTCACATTCTGATTGGACAGAGAGCTGGACACCTCATGCTAGCACAGGACGGGTAGGCCCCAGACGGAGCCAGGTGAGCTTTTGTTTGCCAATGATTCTGCAGTTGCTTCATTTAATAATGCCCTGAGGGGCAGAGATGATCTTGCATGAGCATTAGGTCTCCGTCAGTAAGAGGCAGGTAACATAGAAACATAGAATATGACGGCAGAAAAGGGCTATAGCCCATCAAGTCTGCCCACTCTAATGACCCACCCCCCTGACTTTACTCCCTTAGAGATCCCACGTGAATGTCCCATTTTCTCTTAAAATCTGACACGCTGCTGGCCTCAATCACCTGCAGAGGTAGACTGTTCCAATGATCGACCACCCTTTCTGTGAAGAAGTATTTCCTGGAATCACCACTAAATTTCCCTCCCCTTATTTTTAGCGGATGCCCTCTGGTGGTCAAAGGACCTATAGGACGGAAGATATCATCTTCCACCTCGATACGGCCCGTAACATATTTGAACATTTCTATCATGTCCCCCCTCTCTCTTCGTTCCTCTAGCGAGTACAGCTGCAATTTATTTAGCCTTTCTTCATCCACTTGGATGATTGGAAACCACTGACCTCCACTCACCAGTTATTATTGCAATTAAGCCTGGCATCCTAGAGTTTTCAGCTCTGTAGGGCTCTGTCAGGAGCTCAAAAGCTGCATTTGCTTCTGCCGGACAGCGTGTTTCTGTCAAGTGACAGGCACCTGCTAAAGAATTTTTCACCTCGTCAGGCTATTGACACAAGGTTTTGCATCTGGATGCTGCAGGGAAGTTGAATTCAACCAGCAGGAGAATCACCAGGCAAGGAAGGAAGGATCTTCACATACCTGCCTGCTCTGTATTTGCAAAAACGGGGGATAAAGTTGATATAAATGCTGAAGAAACGTTGTTTGAACGGCTTCTCTGCTCGGAGGCAGCAATTTTTTTTGCTGACCTGGAGAAAAGTGTTCAAATGGTCTCTTTCTTTTTTGAGATATGTCAAAATGTGTTGAGAAATTGATCCATACCTTGGTCTCTACCATTTTCTCTGAGCACTTTTAAGGATTAGCAATTTTTGTGTTTAGAGATATATTATCAGCATGATGTTTGGCTGACAGCATTGTTTTCAATAATATTTGCTGCATAAACCCAGTCAGATCAAATGTCCATCAAGCTGGTTCCAACTGGTCACAAGAACCTGGCAGGGATCCCTATTAGATAACCTTGGAGACTTTCCCCCGGTCTACCTTAATAATGGGTTACAGACTTTTCTAATCGAATCTTCATTTTATAGACCGAATCTACTCCCTAAGGAGCTCGACTCGGTTTACAGTTCGTTAAAAAAAGAAACATAACAAGTAAAAACTGTGGGATAAAAACAGAAATTGGTTAGATTAGATGGATGGAAAAAGTTAGAAAAAATATGTTGAATTGCTTAAAATTACTAGACGACAGCTAGAATCAAATTAACTATTGTGAAAACAACCAGAGGAGGTAATTGCAGAATCCACCTTTCTAGGATTTAAGGGTAAATGAGATGCACATCTCCCTTGAGAAGCATACGGTGGTATGGGGACCTGGCGGGGCCTCCGCATGTGCGGACCGCTGGACTTGATGGACCCAGGGTCTGATCCAGAGATGGCAATTCTTATGTTCTTATTCTGTAACTGTAAATTTTGAATTTTTGCAATTAAAGGAACCTGTCCAAACCTTTTTTAGACCCAGCTACATTAACCGCTTTTGCCACTTTCTCCAGCGGTGAAGTCCGGAGCTTAATTATGCATGGAGTGAAAAAATATTCTCCCCGTAACTTAAACAATAGATTCATCTACTCCACTCAAGATTTTATCGCTTTCGGTCATATCTCTCAGCTGCTTTGATTTCCCTCACCTCTTTTCTCATTCTGCTCTATCTTTTTTCAGATGCAGTGACTAGAATTGCAGACAGTACTCAAGGTACAGCCACACCACAGAACGAAATGGAGGCATCACGATCTCCCCGGTTTTATTCTTTAGCCCTTCCTGTTGTTTGCACACTGACAATACTTCAGTATATTGTCAGGCTTAGACTCTTTTCCTAGTTCAGACATGTCAAACTCTGGCCCGCCAGACATTTTCAACTTTCCACTTAAGCTGGCCCACTGGCATAATTGCCGCATCAGCAGCCTGCAGAGGATCACTGGTCAGCCGTAAGCAATCCTTGCAGGCTTCCGTAGCCTCAGCAGCATGTTCAATCTACCACGGTACCGTACATCAGATGAGGGGCGGGACAGCGGCAGAGGGAACGTTCTGCGGGGACCGACTGTAGAGCTTTTGCTGGGCATTCTCTCCCCCAGCGCCGCGATCGTCTCACGCCGAGGGATCCCCACCCCCTGCGCCCCACGATACAAGAAAACATTAAGTGCCCCAAGAAGGGGCTCGCTTGCAAGCCTCTCTGATTGGAAAGTTCTGGAAAAGGAGGAATGGAGAACACCTTGGCATGCAGCCGGCAGGTACGTTTCAGGAGACCAGGGTGTGCAAACCTCAGGATGCAGTTCCTGCCCTTCGATGGCGCTTATAAAGAGGCTCCTGTGGGCGGTGTTCAGATCTAGGCAGCAGATTGCTGAAGTTTTGCAGAGTGTGAAACTTGAAGGAAATGGAAAGCGTGTGGAATTTGAATTATTATTATTATTAATAACTAGGAAGCTTGCTTGAATATATCCTCACTGCAAACCAAAAGGAAAAAAATATATTTATAACCCTCTAGAGCTGGGGTTAGACAGCAAACGTGAACTAGGACCTAAAAGAGAGAAGAAAAGTTTTTAAAAAAAATTTTGCTTACATCACAGAGCTGGTGTGGGGTTGCAGAGGTGGTAACCCTAGACTTCTACTAAGACTAAGGGGTCTTTTCATTAAGGAGCACATTTAGCGCACGCTAAATCGGTTAATTTGGCCCGCGACTTAGCCTAGGTTTTAGATTTCGGCCCTTATGTGATGACTCGTGCTGTGGAATCTGGCAACCGGTGGCTATAATTTCGGTCTTCCCCCCACCCCCCTTAGGTGCATCACTTTATACTCATCCACATTAAATTTCATCTGCCGTCTAACGAGGTTCTCCTGCAATTTCTCACTCTCCGCTTGTGATTTAAAACTTTTTATGTCATCTGTAAATTTGATCCCTCACTTGTTCCCATTTCCAGATTATTTATCAATAGCTCTGGCCCCAGTAAAGATCTTTGAATATTCCACTAGTCCCCTTTTTTTCTCTGTTTTTTATGTTTTCACCAATTTCTGATCCACCTTAAGACACTGCCTTATATCTCGTGTCTTTTTAATTTCCTTAGGAATCTTATATCAGGTACTTTGTCAAAAGCTTTATATAAGTCTTAGAACATTATATCAACTGGCTTACCCTTATCCACATGGTTAACACTTTCAAAAAATGTATTAGATTGGTGAGACTTTACTTCCCTTGGCTAAATCCATGCTGGCTGTTCCTCATTAAGCTACAACTATTCAGCCATTTTGTTCTTTATAATACAGTAATTTATCATTTTGTCCAGCACTGATGTCATTCACCATTGTGTCGTTTCTGGAACATCCCAGGAACCCTTTTCAAAAACATGTTACATTGGCACACTCCTATTTTCAGATACCATAGGCAATATGATTGATAGGATTACACATTAGTTGGCAATTTCAGTTCCGAGGGTTTTTTTTTTTCAGTACTCTGGGGTGTATACCATCCAGTGCAGGTGATTTACTGTTCTTTAATTTGTCAATTTCCCTAGATCTGTGTTTCTCAACTTGGTCCTGGAATATCCCCTTGCCAGTCAGGTTTTCAGGATATCCACAATGAATCTGCATAAACTTGATTTGCATACACAGCCTCATTTATATGCAAATTTCTTTCATTTCATGTAGATATTCTAAAAGCCTAACTAGCAACTGAGTAGAGAAACACTTCCCTAGACCTTCCAGGTTCACAGTGATTTGGTTTTCTTCTTAATCATTGCTAGCTCTTTTCCATATTCTTACATGTTGCTAAGTAAAGAAGAAAGCAAAGAATTCATGTGTCTATGAGGGACATTTTCATACACTAAGACATTCAAAAATGGCATGATTTGGCACTTGGATGGTTTTTCTCACCAAAACGTCCAAGTCCTGATTTTCGAAGCTGACATCTAGACATCTTGCTAGGCTCCTTAGCTGCTGTATATCTAAAATTCGAGGGGGCATGTTTGTGCATGTTATGGATGGGCTTTGGGCGTGCTTAGCACTTGGACGTGTTGCGATGATAATTGAACATTTCCCAAGACATCCAGGACGGAAGTTAGATGTCTGGAGCTAGATGTTTGAAAAGCATCTAAGTGCCAAAGAGGAACCCAAACTGATCAGATGACCACTGAAGGGATAAAGTAATGACCCCCCCCAACACTCCCCTAGTGGTCACTGACCCCCTACCATCCTACAAAGATCTGAATGAAACAGTACTACCTGTCTCTAGAACAACTGCGTCTGGTATGGGAAAGCCTACCAGATCTGCACACAGGTGTCTTAAGTAGCCTGGTCAGTGGCCTAGCGAACCATAGAGAGAATGACCCAGGTCCTTAAGCTACTCTAACATTTATGGTGGAAAGTGTGAGGTCACCAAAACCCTACTATACGGCCATGTAGGGCTATTGGGTTGTAGACAGGTGGGCTGAGTGTCTTACTAATGTTCTAATTGTGTCATTCAATCTGGGAGGATTATTTATTTAAAAATTATTTTATTCTTTGGTATTTAAAATATGTTAATTGTAAAAATAAAAATATAAAAGGCAAATAAAAATGTTTTTAATAAAAATTCAAGGATTTGTTCTGTCAAATTTGGACCTAGAAAGACACATGTGGCCTTAAGGCCACAGGTTCCCCACCCCTGATCTAGACACTTTACCTTTCTGGTGTGCCCAGATGTGACATTGATCCAGGCGATGCTGGGATAATTGAAATCATTCATTACTGTGTTGCCAAATTTGCTAAGAATCCCTTTTCTTTATCTATAACTACTGGTTTGAAAATTTGGGGAGTCACTTTTAATGATACCTTCTCATTCCACATCCATATCTCTTCAGTAGTACAAAGTTGCATCTACAAATTTAAAATGAAAGCATCCATCCAACACCTTTTTGCAAAACAAGCTCTAAGTGCCTTTATCCAAACCGATTAGATTTCTGCAATAGTCTCTTATAAGGTATGATTTGCAAAGAAAAGCATCATCTTCAATGTATTCAAAATTCAACAATTATAACTTCTAACAGGCTCTAAAAAATCGGATCATTTTATGCCACTTTTAAAAGATGGACATTGGCTTCCAATCCCAAACAGAGCTACTTTAAGATCCTCACTTCAGTATACAAAATACATCATTCTGGTTTACCGCTCTATCTTTCCTGTTATATAATTCTATACACACCATCTAGAACAGGGATCTTAAAGTCCCTCTTTGAGGGCCGCAATCCAGTCGGGTTTTCAGGATTTCCCCAATGAATATGCATTGAAAGCAGTGCATGCACATGGATCTCATGCATATTCATCCTGAAAACCCGACTGGATTGCGGCCCTCAAGGAGGGACTTTGAGACCCCTGATCTAGAACATTACGATCCTCACAATCCAGTCAATTATACATCCCATCCCTACATCAGATTTGTTATGATTCCATCCCTCGTTATGGAATTCATTGCCTATCAATATGATTCAGACGTTCAAATACTTGAAAGGTATTAACGCAGAGCATAATTTTTTCCAAAGAAAGGAAAATGAAAAAACCAGAGGGCATAATTTGAGGTCGAGGGGTGGCAGACTCAAGAGGAATGTAAGGAAATTCTTCTTTATGGAAAGGGTGGTTGATGCATAGAATACGTTCCCGAGGGAATGTGGGTGGAAGGTGGAGAGGAAAACGGTGACAGAGTTCAAACAAGCGTGGGATGAACACAGAGGATCTCTAATCAGAAAATAATGGGTATACATTGAAGGAACTAAGAGCACTACTGGGCAGACTTGCACAGTTGAGGACGGGCTGGAGAGGGCTTCGATGGCTGGGACGGTTTAGATGGGCTGGAGTGAGCTTTGACGGAGACTCCAGTAGATAAAACCTAAGCATACTACCGGGCAGAACTCTGGGCTTCTGGCCCAAAAATATCTAAGAAAAAGGATCATTTAAATTAAATTATTAATTTATAGAGCATGTACGGTTGTGCAGAATGGATGGACCATGTTACTATCAATATTAGATCGATAACACCTTATCAAGAATTTCATACAGCTCTGAAAACTTACTTATTCAAAGATGCATTTTTTTAGTAACTTCATTTCTTTTTTTTTCCTTTGCGGTATGTCTTTCTCAGTTTTATGGACTGGCACATTCTCATTAGTGAGGTAATTACCGTCTTCACTCTCTGCTGCTTGAAACATATGGAGTTCAACCTTTTAATTCTCTCTTTTGTTTATAGATTTTCTTAATAGTGTTTTAATGTAAACCGCTTAGATGGTTTTATCCCTAAGACGGTATATCAAAATTTAATAAAACTTGACTTGAAACTTCTATTAGCATTTCATCAAGTGGATGGCAGGACGTCTTCACTGCCACTGTCTTCCCCCTCAGAGATAGAATTTCCACCTATAGATTCATTGGTTTATCTTATTTCTTCTAAAATTTCAGGCTATTTGACTCAATGTCTTCTTTAACATACAGGGCCACCCCTTCACCAACCTGATCCACCCTATCAAACTCTGGTACCACGGTGTCCCATTGGTTAATGTTCTTCCACCATTTCTCCAAGGGATCTGTTATATCTACCTCTTCATTCAGTGCTTTACATTCTAGCATTTGTATATAGACATTTCAAATTATGTTTTTTGTTTGTATTTACAATCTACTTAGCAGTTGACAGGGATAATTTGAGATTCTTCAACTCTGTCTGCTCTTTACTTAACATCTGGGGTTTTGCAAGCTCTCTATTGGGATTCTCGGTGAAGCATAATTATGAATCATGTGTTCCCAATTGACTGTTGACTTTTCCCCTTGAGCTCTGTTGTAAAGCTTAGCGCTAGCAGCCAGGATTCACCTTAATTAGATGGAGCTTATCCTTTTCAAATATAGGAGGAAGACTTAGATGCAACATCAGGAAGTACTTTTCCACAGAGAGGGTGGTGGATGCCTGGAATGCCCTCCCCATGGTGGAGACAAAAACATAAGAACTGACATACTGGTGATAGAATACAAAACCTCAGGGGATAAACACAAAGAGGTTCATTTTCAAAGCACATAGACATCACAGTGGAATCTACTATCATCCTTTCAACATGGGTTTAGAAACTCATAAAGCACAGAGACATGCCTGGTCGACCTGGTCTCTGGAATAAGATCAGCCCTTTGAGCAGAAGAACTAATGGTTTTACTTTTTGTTAAAAAATTGCAGTATATCAGCTGGGAGGATGTGACATCATCAGCAAAGATGGCTGCCTAACCTTGAAGCTCCGTCTTCTGGCCATCATAATTCCACCGAAAAGCTATTTTTGGCTTGATGATCTGCTCGATCTTGTAGTGTGGCTGCTGCGTTAATGTCTCCTGCACCTCATGGTAACAAAGTAACATAGTAGATGACGGCAGATAAAGACACGAATGGTCCATCTAGTCTGCCCGACCTGATTCAATCTAAAAATTTGTTGATTTTTTTCTTCTTCTTCTTATCTATTTCTGGGCAAGAATCCAAAGCTCTGCCCGGTACTGTTCTTAGGTTCCAACTACTGAAATCTCCATCAAAGCTCACTCCAGTCCATCTACACCAGCGGTCTCAAACACGCGGCCCGCCATGCAGCTCTCCAGGTCTATTTTGCGGCCCGCGGTCTGGACGTGATCAAGACAGCATTTCTCTTCCCCCTTCCCTTCCTTTTGGAGCAGCAGCGTGTCTGGCTGGCTCAGTCCATCATTCCGTTCAAAGCCGCGGGTTGGCGGCTCCTCGCGCTATCCACTCCTGCATCGGAAGCCTCTCTGACGTCACATCAGAGAGGCTTCAGACGCAGGCACGGATCTCGTGAGGAGCCGCCACCCGCGGCTTTGAATGGAAAGATCAACTGAGCCGGCCAGACACACTGCTGCTCATAAAAGGAAGGGAACGGAAGGAGAGGGGAAAGAGAAATGCTTCTGCTGCAAAGGAAAGGGGGACCCTAGGGAAATGCTGCTGCTGCTGCTGTACAGGGAAAGGGATAGGGAGGGAAAGGGGAAGAGAAATGCCTCTCCTGCATAGGAAAGGGGGAAGGGAAATGCTGCTTCTCTTGCTGCTGCACCCAATTGGGAAAGAGAGGGAAGGAGGAGGAGGAACAAGAGAAGCCAAGTTCATGGGAGGGAGGGAGGGAAGGAAAGGAGATATCAGACCATGGACAGGGAGGGAGAGATGCCAGGGCATGGGGGAAGGGAAGGAGACAGATGCCAGACCAGGGGAAAGGAAGGAAGGAGGGAGGGAGAGAAAGGAAGGAAAGAGATGCCAGACCATGGAAATAGGACGGAAGAAGAGAGAGATAGGAAGGGAAGGTAAGACATGGAAACGTAGATTTTGAAAAGAAAGCAGAAAAATTGAACATTAAGTTAATGCCAAAGATGGATGCAAGGCAGAAAGTGAAGACGGAGAGAAAAACAGTCAAAGGACAAGAAGGCCCTGGAAACATAGTTGAAAGCACAGAAAAATAAAGTCACCAGACAACAAAGGTAGGGAAATGATTTTATTTTCAATATAGTGATTGAAATGTGCCAGTTTTGAGAAAGAAAAGATATTAAACTTTAAATGTGAGTGCTGCAGAAAAAACAGAGTACTTGGAGGGCCGCAGAAAATAGTTAATGTCTTATTAAAGAAATGACAATTTTGCATAAGGTAAAACTTTATAGTTTATATATCTTTCATTTTAATTGTTAAAGGAAAGTTTTATAAGCTATAAAGAGTTTTACCTCATGCAAAATTGTCATTTCTTTAATAAGACATTAACTATTTTTTCTGCGGCCCTCCAAGTACCTACAAATCCAAAATGTGGCCCCACAAAGTGTTTGAGTTTGAGACCACTGATCTACACCCTCCCAGTCATTGAAGCCCTTCCTAGCCCATCCTCCACCAAATGGCCATATTCAGACACAGACCATGCAGGTCTACAAGGTACAGCCCTTAGTAATATTTACTATTATTTTCTGATTCTAGACCCTCTGTGTTCATCCCACGCTTCTTTGAACTCCGTCACTGTTTTACTCTCCACCACCTCTCTCGGGAACGCATTCCAGGCATCCACCACCCTCTCTGTAAAGTAGAATTTCCTAACATTGCCCCTGAATCTACCACCCCTCAACCTAAAATTATGTCCTCTGGTTTTACCATTTTCCTTTCTCTGGAAAATATTTTGTTTTACATTAATACCCTTCAAGTATTTGAACGTCTGAATCATATCTCCCCTGTCTCTCTTTTCTTCTAGGGTATACATATTCAGGGCTTCCAGTCTCTCCTCATACGTCTTCTGGCGCAAGCCTCCTATCATTTTCTTCGCCCTCCTCTGGACCGCTTCAAGCCTTTTTGTGTCCTTCACCAGATACGGTCTCCAAAACTGAACACAATATTCCAAGTGGGACCTCACCAACGACCTGTACAGGGGCATCAACACCTTCTTTCTTCTACTGGTTACGCCTCTCTTTATACAGCCCAGCATCCTTCTGGCAGCAGCCACAGCCTTGTTGCATTGTTTTTTTGCCTTTAGATCTTCGGACACTATCATCCCAAGGTCCCTCTCCCCATCCGAGCATATCAGCCTCTCCCCTCCCAGCATATAGAAACATAGAAACTGACGGCAGAAAAGGGCCAGGGCCCATCTAGTCTGCCCACACCAATGACCTACCCCCTAACTCCCTCTGTGAAGAGATCCCACGTGCCAATCCCATTTTTTCTTAAAATATGGCCCGCTGCTGGCCTCAATTAAGGCTCCTTCCGATTATTAATCCCCACATGCATTACTCTGTATTTCTTTGCATTGAATTTTAGTTGCCAGATTTTAGACCATTCCTGTAACTTTTGTAGATCCTTTTTCAGGTTTTCCATGGTGTCGAAGAAAAGAATGGAGGGAGATCGCCAAGAGTCACGCACCCAAAAAGCTACGCACACATTCCACATGCACAGCAGGGCTGCAGGATGAAGGTGGGGAACCTACTCATACATTGGGAGCACTGCAGATGCTGTTTACGAGGGCCTCGGATAGTAGCGGAGGAGCTATGGAGCCTCTATCTACGGCTGATCTCTGAGAACTATTAACGGAGGTTAAGTCAGAGATCTCCACAGTGGTGACCCAGGTTACAGAAGCGATCAGGAAGTAGTGGCAGGATCTCATGAAAATCGGGTCCCGCATCGACACAGTGGAGTTTCGAATGGACACCTGTGAGGAGTCGGCACCCGGGGTGCAGCTGGTGCATGAGTTGATTGATAAAATCGAGGATCTCGAAAATTGGGCCTGCTGAAACAATTTACGGATTCAGGGAGTCCCGGATACGAGTGACATAGTAACATAGTAACAAAGTAAGTGACAGCAGATAAAGACTCGAATGGCCCATCTAGTCTGCCCAACCATATATGCCCCAGAAATTAATTATTTAGTTGAAATGGTCCTTTTTCTTTGCTATTTCTGGGCCAGAAACCCAGAGCCCTACTCAGCAGTGTGCTTAGGTTCCATCTACTGGAGTCTCCATCAAAGCTCACTCCAGCCCAGATGTGAAAGAAGTAATAACCAATCTGGCCAGATGGTTGTTACAGGTTGTTTTCTTTTTAAAGACGCTTTCTGCTGCTGCCAAATTGAAGAAAGGAGATAGAATAACGCTAGCAACTGTTCTCATGCTAGGCTGAGGTTTGCAGTGGATTGCCTTCCATTATTACACCTTGAAGCAAGGTGATGCACAAAGGGTTAAGTGCCAGGAGGTGCCTACAGACAACTAAGTTGAGACGCCTGCCTGAAAAGTGGGTGTGGTTAGGGGCAGAGAGCAGGCGTGCTACGGTCGAAGTGCTGGTAGGTGACTGTGTTAGGTGCTGGTAAATTAGGCCAGGAAAACCCTGGCCTAATATACCTGCGCATAAAAGTTGAGCACAATTCTGTAAATGAAAGTTACCTCCAGCTCCAGCACACGCTGCTGTGCAGAATTTTGGCCACTAGATGTCTCCCTTGGTGCTTCCTTGGAACTGAAACAGCGTGTCGCTATGATAACTGGAATGGATTTTGATATCAGTGGCAAAGAACCTGATAACCTGGAAGACACTGTAATAAGTCAGCAAGCTACAGGAGGGACACTTGTAATGGAAGAAAAGTAAATTTGTGACCAACATGTGAGAATTGTGGCACAGTGGCTAAAGCTCCAGCCTCAGCACCCTGAGGTTGTGGGTTGAAATCCATGCTGCTCTTTGTGATCCTGGGCAAGTCACTTCATCTCCCCATAGCCCCAGGTACATTTGATAGATTGTGAGCCCATCCAGACAGACAGGGAAAATTCATGTAAACCTTTCTGAGCTCCCCTGGGAGAACAGTATAGAAATTTGAATAAATAAATAAATAAAGTCCTTTATTGTTACCTGGCCAAGTGATAACAGCATGATATTATGTTAAGCTCCATTCAGAAATTCTATTTTTCAATGCATAGAAAGAGCTTCTGAGTTTTCTACTTATAAATCAAGTGCTTACTTCTTTCCTTTAGAACCTCAGCCCTCGCCAGGTCAGATTTTCAGGATTTCCCAAATGAATATGCATGAGATCTAATTGCAAACAATGGAAGCAGTGCATGGAAATGGCTCTCATGCAAATTCATTGGGGGAAATCCCGAAAACCTCACTGGATTGCGGCCCTTGAGGACTGACGTTGGACAACCCTGCTTTAGAAGGTCCCGGTTTGATCTCAGTGGCAGAGCTTCCATATCCATGGTTGTTCCGGGTTTGGGACTAATACGGAGGCAACATTCACTGCTTCAGGTTTGGGGGAAAGAAACAGATAGTGATGATCACAATCAGGGTTACAGGGGTGCAACCATCGTAATTACCCTGGGACCCTATGCCATAGGGTACTCTTGGCCTTTCTAAAGCGGAACAAAGCACAGCTTGCAGGTGGAGTTGGGGGCCTCAGCATGTGTAACATTGGTCCTAGTCACGGCAATCGTTAGGAGGTGACCCCTGGTGTCTACAGCCTGTCACACATAAGAACATAAGAAGGTCAGACCAACGGCCCATCAAGCCCAATAGCCCGTTCTCACGGTGGCCAATCCAGGTCCCTAGTACCTGGCCAAAACCCAAGGAGCAGCAACATTCCATACAGAATCTCAAAGAACAAGAAGATTCCGGAATCCCAGAGAGTGACAAGATTCTAGAATCTCAAAGAGTGGCAACATTCCATTCAGAATCTCAAAGAATAGCAAGATTCCGGAATCCCAGAGAGTGACAAGATTCTAGAATCTCAAAGAGTGGCAACATTCCATGCTACCGATCCATAACATTTATTTCAAAATTCAACACCAGTCAAACAATCCTCATAAGAAATAACATAAATTCTTAACGATCCTCAGAGGGTTTAGAATATTCCATAGGTTCTAATGATAATAATCACCGGACCCAATCGTCATAGGATCAGTAATTTATATATTGTTTCTATATTGTTTCTATTATATATTTTTTCTATTTTTATCTTAAATTATTCATCAATCAAGTTCTATAACATAACATAACTTTATTCTTCTATACCACCATAACCGAATGATTTCTAGGCGGTTTACACCAAAGAAAACTGATAATCAGTGAAATACAAGATGGTAAGAAGATACAAAATATTTCTTAAAAGTACAAATATTCTTTAGAAAAATACAATACAATTTATTGTTCTATTGTCCATTTATTTTGGCTTTTTGGAATTCAATGTGGGGACAAATAGATTGTTTGTTAGAAAACCTGGTGGCATTAACATATATTATTTGGCATGTCAATGAGAGCTAAGAGCTAAATAGTTTCAAAAAAACAACACATAAGAACATAAGAAGTTGCCTCCACTGGGTCAGACCGAGGTCCATCTCGCCCAGCGGTCCACTCCCGCGGCGGCCCATCAGGTCTGCGACCTGTGAAGTGGTTTCTGACCACTTCTGTAACCTACCTCAAGTTATATCTGTACCCCTCTATCCCCTTATCCTCCAGGAACCTATCCAAACCCTCCTTGAACCCCTGTACAGAGTTTTGGCCTATCACATCCTCCGGAAGCGCGTTCCATGTGTCCACCACCCTCTGGGTAAAAAAGAACTTCCTAGCATTTGTTCCAAACCTGTCCCCTTTCAATTTCGCCGAGTGACCCCTAGTGCTTGTGGCTCCCCACAGTTTGAAGAATCTGTCCTTATTCACTTTCTCTATGCCCTTTAGGATTTTGAAGGTTTCTATCATGTCCCCTCTGAGTCTCCTTTTCTCCAGGGAGAACAGCCCCAGCATTTTTAACCTGTCATCGTATGAAAAATGTTCCATACCTTTTATCAGTTTAGTCGCCCTCCTCTGCACTCCCTCGAGTATCGCCATGTCCTTCTTGAGGTACGGCGACCAGTATTGAACACAGTACTCCAGGTGCGGGCGCACCATTGCGCGATACAGCGGCATGATGACCTCCTTCGTCCTGGTTGTAATACCTTTTTTGATGATGCCCAGCATTCTGTTTGCTTTCTTTGAGGCTGTTGCACATTGCGCCGATGGTTTCAGTGATGTGTCGACCATCACCCCCAGGTCCCTTTCAAGGTTACTCACCCCTAGCAGTGTTTCCCCCATTTTGTAGCTGAACATCGGGTTCTTTTTCCCTACATGCATGACCTTGCATTTCTCTACGTTAAAACTCATTTGCCACTTTTTTGCCCAGTCTTCCAGTCTCGTTAGGTCCCTTTGCAGGTCTTCACAGTCTTCCGTGTTTCTAACCCTGCTGCAGAGTTTGGTGTCATCAGCAAATTTGATAACCTCACATTTTGTCCCTGCCTCCAGATCGTTAATAAATATATTGAACAGTAGAGGTCCCAGCACCGACCCCTGCGGAACTCCGCTCGTGACCCATTGCCAGTCTGAGTATTGGCCTTTTACTCCAACCCTCTGTTTCCTGCCTGCCAACCAGTGTTTGATCCATCGGTAGATATCCCCTTGCACCCCGTGGTTCCACAGCTTTTTAAGTAGCCGCTCATGAGGTACCTTGTCGAAGGCTTTTTGGAAGTCAAGGTAAATGATGTCTATGGATTCCCCCTTATCCATCTGGCTGTTTATTCCCTCAAAGAAGTACAGCAAGTTCGTGAGGCATGACCTTCCCTTGCAGAAGCCATGCTGGCTCGCCTTCAGTTGTCCATTGTTTTCTATGTGTTCGCAGATTGTGTCCTTTACCATTGCTTCCATCATCTTCCCTGGAACCGAGGTCAAGCTCACAGGCCTGTAGTTTCCCGGGTCACCCCTTGATCCCTTCTTTTTCTTATCATGACAGGAGTTGCAATACAACAGATTACAAGTAATTGGAAGAATTGGGAAAGATTAAATTATAGTTTTTGGTGGAACTCTTTGTGTCATATATATAAAATGGAAAAGCTACGCAGCAGGGGTATTTAAGAAAATTTCAGGATGTTTGGGAGCCTTTAACAAATTATTATAAGGATTAGATACCATTTTTTCCCTTATTAGTACATGTCCAAGATAGATGGGAGGGGAGAGGTTGAAGGTGGTCTTTATATAATTGTAAGAAATATTAGGAAATATTTTATTATATGAAAGGTCTGTTATATTTTTGTTGTGGAATGGTGGGGAGGGAGGGTGTAAAACTTTTTAAATGGATAATTGCAGAATATTAAGTTCTATATTTATGTAAAATTATTTTGATGTTTTGAAACACGTTATTGTGAGTTTTAAAATTAATAAAGATTTAAAAAAAATACAATACAAACTTTTGCTTAGAATAACAGTTCATAATGATGAAACCACACTAGGAAATGAATTTTTCAAACAACGTCGTCTTGATCACTTTCCATAAAGTACTGTAGGATGACATGGCTTGACAAATACACTTACCCAACCAAGACCCATGTCTTTCTCAATAAGAGACTATGGACTTTTCCTCCAAGAATTTGTCCAAACCTTTCTTAAAACCAGCTACGCTCTCTGCAACGTGTTCCAGAGCTTAACTATTCTCTGAGTGAAAAAATATTTCCTCCTATTGGTTTTAAAAGTATTTCCTTGTAACTTCAATACCTGAATGTGCTTTAGTAGCTTTCAGACTTGCAGGTGGTATAAGAAAAAAAAAAAAAAAGGTATCTACATCACACATTTTTGTGGCGATTTGACATCTTCCTGGATGGGCACTTGTGTCTCCTGATTCACTGCTGGGTCTCAGACACATCACAAATCTCTCTCTTGGTTTTATACTATTCATGGCTTCAGTCGCTTCCTCTGCAGTGAATTAGCGGCTGGAACCTGCACAATACCTCCCTTTCTCGAATTCCATACCGACTGATTATAATAAGAGGGGTCAGGTGGAGGAAAGAGGTGAAGTGAAGAGTGGAATGAGATGGAAAATGCATTTGGTGGTAGAAAGCAGGAACCAGATGTACATCTCAGTTACACAAAAAAAGCCTGGATGTGTGCCATCCCTCGGGAGCTAAGGCATAAACGAGCTGGCTGCAGGTTCCATCCTCTGGACCCTGCGTACGTTCTTCTGATCTGCAGGTGTTGTCTCAGTACAGGGCTCTGGCGACAGCCCTTAAAATCTCTCCTCTATTCAGGCCCACTTCAAGCCAAAGTGTCTGTGTGTACGTAGGAAATCTGTGGCCGAAATGTGTTTTCCATGCGGACTTCACAAGAGTGGCCCTGCTTGGAGATGCAGCAAGACCAGATCTAATGCTGACGTTTCTTATGCCACTGTGAAAATACAGGAACCAGTGTTGCCGCTGCTGTTTCCCCCCCCCCCTCCCCCAGTAGATCTACTGTTTTTGGACCCGTCTGTTTCAATAGGGAATCTACTCGTTTTATAAACAGTTTCACAGCTTTCATTATGATAAGCAGGAAATGCATGAATCTAGGATTTTTTTAAAGCACTCTGGGTCAGACTCTGTAATTAGTGCCCATAAAAGGTGAGCACGTCAGTCACACATAGGCACCAATTACAGAATTTTATTTTTTTCAATGATCAGCTCATTTTTGAAGCCAATTTGCTAATTAAGTTATTTAAGCACCTAACTTCAGGCATCTCTTAGAGAGCCATTCTCACTCACCAACCCTCCCAGCGCCTTATTTATCCCATTACTCACAAAAAAACAACCAAACCTGACTTGTCGGTCCAGAGGAAGGCTACTAAAATGGTGCGTGGTCTTCGTCATGAGGCGTATGGAGACAGACTTAAACATCTCAATCTGTATTCTTTGGAGGAAAGGTGGGAGAGGGGAGATATGATAGAGACGTTTAAATACCTAAGTGGTCGAGTCTCTTTCATTTGAAAGGAAGCTCTGAAACGAGAAGGCATAGGATGACGTTAAGAGGTGATAGGCTCAGGAGTAATCTAAGGTGGTGGTAGACGCGTGGAACAGTCTCCCGGAAGAGATGGTGGAGACAGAGACAGTGTCTGAATTCAAGAAGGCCTAGGACAGGTGCGTGGGATTTCTTAGAGAGAGGAAGAGATAATGGTTATTGTGGATGGGCAGACTGGATGCATCTGCCATCATGTTTCTATAATCATAAAGTTCTATGACTTCACAATGCAGGTGTAAAGAGCCTTAGCCAATAGGGAGAGGAGATGCAAATGTTAAGAGCCTTAGCCAATAGGGAGAGGAGAAGGTAGTGGATGCTGCGGATGGACCATTTGGCCTTTATCTGCCATCATGTTTCTATAACCATAAAGCTCTATGACCTCACAATGCAGGTGGAAAGAGCCTTAGCCAATAGGAAGAGGAGATGCAAATGTTAAGAGCCTTAGCCAATAGGGAGAGGAGGAGATAGTGGATGCTGCGGATGGGCCATTTGGCCTTTATCTGCCATCATGTTTCTATAACCCTAAAGCTCTATGACCTCACAATGCAGGTGGAAAGAGCCTTAGCCTATAGGAAGAGGAGATGCAAATGTTAAGAGCCTTAGCCAATAGGGAGAGGAGGAGATAGTGGATGCTGCGGATGGACCATTTGGCCTTTATCTGCCATCATGTTTCTATAACCATAAAGCTCTATGACCTCACAATGCAGGTGGAAAGAGCCTTAGCCAATAGGAAGAGGAGATGCAAATGTTAAGAGCCTTAGCCAATAGGGAGAGGAGGAGATAGTGGATGCTGCGGATGGGCCATTTGGCCTTTATCTGCCATCATGTTTCTATAACCATAAAGCTCTATGACCTCACAATGCAGGTGGAAAGAGCCTTAGCCAATAGGAAGAGGAGATGCAAATGTTAAGAGCCTCAGCCAATAGGGAGAGGAGGAGATAGTGGATGCTGCGGATGGACCATTTGGCCTTTATCTGCCATCAGGTTTCTGTTTCTATGAGCTTCTCTACACAAAATCTTAAGGATGAGTTGTATTTAAATATTTGGTTATTATAATTCTTATATTCTGTCTCGTATCTCCTTTTCAGAACTTGGGATTGTCCATGTCCAGTGACTTATTGATGAATTCTTTAAAGTAGTTGACTCTTCTTTTTTTTAAATCTGAGTTGGAAATTCACTGTTTAGGGTCTTTAATATCACTTTTAGAAACAGATGAAGATTCATGGTCTTTTCTTCCAAGATGTGGCGTCAGGAGCTGCTCTGTGTGGGCTATGGCACCTAGGGCTAAATTCTACCACTCTGTTGCCGTTCCCTCTCATGCAGCTGAATGTCTGTTTGAAGAGACTCGCTGAAATCATTCTTGTTGGAGGGATTTGCTTTCTTTTATTTCGTATAGGCATTTAAGCTTTTCTAAGAGAAGCTTCCACCTCATCGGATCTGGGATTTAGTCGGTATTGTGCTAGTTATCAGCTTCAGTAATTAGATATAATAATCATATTACTCATTTAGGAAAGTCATTGATTACGGATTATAGTTATCTGTTTAGAGTAACTAATTGCATCCAAGAATACTTATTGGAAAAGCCTTATGGTTCGTGAAGTGAATATTGCATAACTTCACACAGCTATACTCACTCGAGGAACACAGAGAGAGGGGAGACATGATAGAGATGTTCAAATATGTCACGGGCCATATCGAGGTGGAAGAAGATCTCTTTTTTCTTAAAGGACCCACGGCAACAAGAGGGCATTCGTTGAAAATCAGGGGAGGGAAATTTCATGGCGACACCAGAAAATATTTCTTCACCAAAAGGGTGGTTGATCGCTGGAATAATCTTCCAGTACAGGTAATTGAGGCCAGCAGCGTGCCAGATTTTAAGAAAAGATGAGATTGGCATGTGGGATCTCTTCATGGAGGTAGTTAGGGGGTGGGTCATTAGTGTGGGTAGACCTTTTCTGCCGTCATTTTCTATGTTTCTCTTGATACTTATTTCAAGTAGGTTTATGCAACTCATGCCAACCACAACCTCAAATCATGTCATGTTGTGGTGTTGGGGGAGGGAGGGAGGGGAGGATGCAGCTCACACTTTCACCAATCTGTATTCTTTCTTTTTGACATGTGCACCTTGGTCTTGGCAATCCACCCTAGTCGCAGTGGGCATGGTGGACTCAAAGCTGAGGGCTGACATAAGTCAAGGTTCCAAGATTATTTATAGTTTGATATACGGACCATTTATATGTATCTGGTCAGTTTACAATACTAAAAATGTAGATAATAAAATGTAAAATTAAAAGTAAAAATTAAAATGGTTGGGATGATAAGAACATTGACACAGATAGATACGAGAGGTGTTTGGGTAGGGGAAGTTTTGAAAATACATCAAAAACTAAAATTAAAGGGAGGTACGAGGGGAAGGTGAAACACAGGAGAAGGAGTAGTTCTCAGGGCTAGTTTGGTGTGGTTGGAAAGGGAGTCTTATCTGATGTTTTGATATGCATCTTGAAATAGAAAGGTTTAGAGTTTGGTTTTAAATTTATCAAGAGAATTTTCATGGCATTCCAGAGGTTAGGGGCTGTGGCGGAGAAGGTGGTATTTCTGGCGTAAAAGAGTTCTTTAATCGGTCCGTAAGTTCTGATTGGTGGATCTGAGGGCCTTAGATGAGGTGTAGGGAATAAGAAGTTTGTCAAGAAAAGCTGGGGAGCGAGTAAGTTTAATTTTGAAGACGAGCAGAAGAATTCTATATGTAGTTCGATGGAAGACTGGTAACCAGTGAGGTTCTCGAAGTAACAGGGTGACGTGGCCGCACTTCCATGCTTTGTAGATGAGTTTAAGGCAATATTTTAGATCAGTTCAGGTCGACGGATTTCCTTTTGAGTTATGCCGTGACATAAAGAAGTGCAGTAATCGATATGAGCGATTATCACCACACACATTTGATGCCACATTAGAAAGTTCTTTTTCACCCAGAGGGTGGTGGATACATGGAACGTGCTACCGGAGGATGTGATAAGCAGGAGCACGCTACAGGGCTTCAAAGAAGGTCTGGACAGGTACCTGGAGGACAAAGGGATAGAGGGGTACAGATAGGAGTAGAGGTAAGGTTATAGGGACAGGATTAGAGGTAAATTATAAAATTAGTCAGAGACCACTGTTCAGGCAGTGGGCCTGATGGGCCGCCGCGGGAGTGGACCGCTGGGCAGGATGGATCTCTGGTCTGCCCCAACGGAGGCAACTTCTTATGTTCTTATGAATTAGGGTTTGGATAGAGGCAGGCTCGAGAACTGAGGTTATGGAGCGAATAAGATGAAGTGAACCTGATGGATCCTGGGGACGTGTGGGTTTTCTTGTGTGACAAAATTACAATCACATGAATTGCATCATTGATGTGACACGTAGGCCACAGACACGTTGCGCGAATTACACACTACAACTTGATTGCGATTGAGTACATCACTTGAATTTCTTTCTAATGTGGCATCAAGTGTGAGTGTTTGCTCCCTTCCCATCCCCCTTTTCCTTTGACGTTTGGTCGAGGATATACAATATAAATATTCTTTTTCTTTATTATTTGTACACTTGTTGTAAGATTAAAAATGAATAAAGAATTAAAAAAAAAAAAAGAGAATACACTAAGACAGTTACTTGGACAAATCTGGATATTATTACAATTCAAGTATTTTTAAGCAAATTTTTAATAAAAAATAGTTTGAAACATGAACCCCCTCCTTTACAAAGCCGTGCTAGCGGCAGCCGACGCTAAAAACACTAGACCGGCTTTGTAAAGGAGGGGGTAATTTATCAAATTCCTGTCTGTATATTTGGTGGGATGGCCACCATCACAATGTAAGTTTAAAATTTTGGGGTTTTTTCTGCAGATTTTTTTTGGAGGGTGGGGCAGTGTTCTGTGTTCTGGGTAGCAACATTGACAAGAACTTACCTATGTGTAAACCCACTGTAGCACTAATAGTAAGCCTTGCATTAAGACTGGGAAGAGAAAGAACTCGGTGGTTTGGTCCTCGGTGGTTGCCATAGCAATAGACTGCAGGGAGCACCCTGGAGAGACAGGCCAGGATTCATCAGCACACACAAAACTGCATCTTGCTTTCTGATCCCAAGATCTTGTTACCCGCTGTAGACCTAAGCCTAGGACAACAGAGGCCAGCAATTGCTATTTTCCCAAGCAAAGAAAGCCTGGAAGTGGAAGAGAGTGAAAAAAGAAATGGATAAAGCTCCTGGCCCCTGCTCTTATCATATAAAAGTCAGTGGTTTCCCCAGGGCAGGATTAATTCGTCGAAGGCCCCTAGGCACACAAGTACACTGGGCCCCCTGCCTCGCCCCACCCCACCATGCGCCCAGGTGGAAACAGGAAGCTGCGTCAGAGGGAAGCTTTCGGCAAGCAGCACCGCTTTCAAAATTACAGTTCCCGTTGCCTTTCTTACCCACGTTGTTTGCTTGTTTTACTTTCCGTCGTGGGGGGGGGGGGGGGCACACTGCCAATCGATGCTGGAGGGGCCCATTGTCATTTGGAAAAAACAATGTTGATGCCCTCCTTAATCGGGACCCCCTGACCATTACGGGCACTAGGCACGTGCCTACTGGGCCTATTGGTTAATCCTGCCCTGGGTTTCCCTGCTCAGCTGATTTCACACACTTGCTCCTTTTGGCTTTCTTTTGCCAACCCTGTCCTGGAGGACCACCAGCCAGTCAGGTTTTTGGGACAGCACTAATGAATATGCATGAGAGAGATTTGCATCTAATGGAGGTTTCAGGCAGGCAATCTGCTCCATGCATATCCATTAGGGCTAGCCTGAAAACCTGACTGGCTGGTGGTCCTCCAGGACAGGGTTGCAAGTCACTGCGCGAGACTGTTCCAAGGGTTTCCACAGAGAACGAAGCTTCAGCATCAGTTCCTGCATGCGAAGACCATCCACCAGCAGTGCTACCTCAACTGGCCCAAAACGTCATCATTGCACTCCGTGGCGTGTTAACACTGCTGGATATACGCATTGAATACAGTTATACCTTCGGGTCTAAACGCTGAACTCGAATGGTTTTCTTTGATTTAGAGCAGTTTCAGCTGTCCAATCAGGCAGGAGGTGTGTCTCACGCCAGAATATACGTCACTCCGTCTTTTAATTGAACGCTATGACTATTTATAGCCTAGAACGCCGCGGCCATGTTTCCTGATTAACAATCTATAGCGGGAAGCATGAGTCGCTTGATATAAGGTATGTTGGAGTGTTTGTTATATTTACTGATATAAATCTTTTAGAAATATTCTAAATAAACTAAGGTATAAAATAATTTTGTTATTTGCAGGGGGATTCCTTGATACAGCCCATTCGGGGCGAAACATAGTCTATGTCGGAGTGCCTACCCCCGCCCGCATAGATATAAGATAAGTACTTCTTTAAGTTAATAAAATGTACTAAACAAATATTTATAAAAATACTTTAGAGACCTATGACGACCATGGTTACCGTAATTAATCTGTATGTTTTTTGAAGCCACTATACATGCAGTACGGTTTTCTGAGGTCTGCGGTTCTGAAAACAAGAAATTGTTATAGAAAATCTGTATTTGAAGACCTTTTTCATTTAACTATTCTATCCTTTGATGTTCAAAGAGGTTAAAAAATTTTTGGAGTCTGGATAACATATTGTTCGAACAAAGAAACATGGCTCAATATAAAGCTAATTTTGAAGGATATACTGAAGAACAATTCCAACAGATTCTTTTGAGACCATGTCTGCTGGATGAAGGAGGTGACGTAATGGCGACTAGTTCATGGGATGACCTGGAAAATGCCTGGAAAAGGTTGACTCGTGCTGAACTGCATGAAAGTACGTTAGTACAATACTTACGGAAAAGTATGATCCCTCGAGGTCTCCGAATTCTTAAGGAGCCGAAGACGTTTACTATGGATAAACAGTTCATGGATAAATGGACTGCTATCCTTAATAGATGCAGTAGAGACTTGATGATATTACTAGTGGAAACTACTTCCAATATAGAAAATGAGCTACGTGAGCAGATAAAGAATATTGAACTTACGATTCAATCGGAACATCAGGCCGATAATGAAGATCTAATATTGAAAAGAAAAAACTTAGATGATATGATTTCTACCTTTAAAGATTCCTTACGTATCAACAAAATTAAGAAATTTAAGCGTGATGAACGCGATTACCAATATGACCGGGTATATACCTGGATGAAAAAATCGATGGGGAATAAACCAAGAGGAAATTCTAAAGGGACATATAATACCAGCAATACTAATAATAAAAAAGTGGCCTTCGATGGATCCTCCGGTACTTCGGAAGGCAGTAGTGGAGATACAACGGATAGCTCTAGTATACAATCTACTACAGAAGATAGCTCGACGTCGTCTCTAAAACAGTTCGAACCATCCAAAGGAAGAGGGAAGTTCACACAGAGACCTCGCGATCAAACAGGTCCAAATCTCAGATCGAAACAACCTCAACAATATCAGAGACATTGATTATAAATTTATCATCTACCACGATTTCAGATGTTCAAACTCAAGTTCTTCAGCTAGGGTTAGGGTTCGTTCCTACGGTAAATTATGATCCTTTTTTGATGAGAATTGCTTTCTTCAGGTTCTTTAGGAAGCTCCAACTGAAGATATTTTTTGAAGAGAATCCTCCAGGAGTGGACATTTCAATTATGAAACGACCATCTAAATGGTGCCCACCGAGTTTTTTGAAGCCTTTTCTTTCAACTTTTAAAGATTTGGTCTTAAATGATCTAGATAAGCTGGAAGACCAATACTATGGGCAAAATAAAAATTACAACCTTACTAAAACCTTAGGGTTGGCCCTTAGGGAATTACAAGAAAATGCTGATATAGTAATTATGAGAGCGGACAAAGGGGGCGCCATAACTGTCCAAGACCGGGGAGCATATCAAACAGAGGTTTACCGGCAGCTGTCAGATGCTGCGGCTTATGTGAAGCTGAATAAAGACCCGACAATGGAACTTACATTAGAAATAGAAAAACTTATAGAAGAAGGCATAAAAAGTAAGTTTCTAACTAAGAAAGAAGCTGGTTTTTTGTTAGAAGTAGGTCCTTCTACTCCAAAAATTTATATGTTGCCTAAGATACACAAAAGGCTACAAGACCCTCCGGGGCGACCCATTGTGTCTACTCGACGATCAATCCTTGAACCTTTGTCTAAATTTGTAGACTATTTTTTAAGATCTGAAGTCCCAAAAATTCCTTCTTACTTAAAAGATTCTGCTCACTTGCTACGCATTATTGAGGAAAATAAAAACGTGGATAATATCACTTTTTTTGTTACTCTGGATATAATATCCCTTTATACAAGAATACCTCAAGAAGCGGCCTTAGAAGTGATTAAAGAAGTATTGATGTCGAAAGACTTAGGCAGATTTAATTATGAGTGGCTTTTAGAGCTAGCCAAGCTAGTGATAACTAATAATTTTTTCTGGTTTGATGGGGACTTCTATAAACAAATTCAGGGAGTAGCAATGGGTGCTACCCTTGCTCCATCAGTGGCGAGCCTATACGTTGCTTCTTTTGAACAACATAAAGTTTTTCCTGCTCCTAACTTCAAGCACGTCATCCTTTGGAAAAGATATCTGGATGATATTCTAATCTTTTGGGATGGATCTGAACCCGAACTGGAGAGTTTTTTACTGTGGCTTAACTCTCTCAACCCCTGCCTGAATTTCACTATGACCTACCATTGTGATCATATTTCATTTCTGGATATTTTATTAATGAAAGATCGATACCATCAAATCGAAACAACATTATATCGGAAAGAAGTAGATAGAAATCATTTCCTTCATTTCTCCAGTTTTCACCCTTTTTTTCTGAAATTTAATATTCCTGTGAGCCAATTCCTACGCATTAGGAAATTATGTTCTTCTGAAGAAGAATTTGAAAGACAAGCAAAGATACTTAGTGATCGTTTTTTTGAAAGAAGCTATTCCAAAAAATCTGTTAGACGAGCATATCTTAGAGCAAAATATGCTCAAAGATCTCTTCTCCTTAGAGAGAAAGTTGAAGATGTGGAAGACGATCGCCTAATAGCAGTACTGCCTTTTACACCTCTTAGTACTGCTTTTTTCGCCGTGATTAAGAACCACTGGCGGATCCTCCAGTTGAGCTCCCAATTTCAGAATTATCCGATAGCTTCCTATAAAAGAGGGAGAACAGTAGGAGAACTTCTATCCACATACAGATATGAAACTAAAAGGAATGATGAGGGATTTATATTTAACCATCAAGCTTGTACCCAATGTCAATGGTGCGATTTAACGATACAAGGTCCTAGATGGACTGATCCTCAAACTAATAAGACCTATCGAGCTAGGTCAAATACATCTTGTCAGAGTTCTTCGGTCATTTATATGATCGAATGCCCCTGTCGATTACTTTATATAGGCAGGACGAGTAGGAAAATTAACATTCGTTTAAACGAACATAAATCTAGGATCAATACAGAGAACTTAGAGGCACCTCTTGTCCAACACTGGAAGGATAAGAAACATAAAATTTCGGATCTAAAATGGCGGGTCATAGATCAGGCTAGATGTGGATGGGAGGGTGGCAACATTAAAGAAAAATTAAACTTTAAAGAACAGAAATGGATATACGCATTGAATACAGTTATACCTTCGGGTCTAAACGCTGAACTCGAATGGTTTTCTTTGATTTAGAGCAGTTTCAGCTGTCCAATCAGGCAGGAGGTGTGTCTCACGCCAGAATATACGTCACTCCGTCTTTTAATTGAACGCTATGACTATTTATAGCCTAGAACGCCGCGGCCATGTTTCCTGATTAACAATCTATAGCGGGAAGCATGAGTCGCTTGATATAAGGTATGTTGGAGTGTTTGTTATATTTACTGATATAAATCTTTTAGAAATATTCTAAATAAACTAAGGTATAAAATAATTTTGTTATTTGCAGGGGGATTCCTTGATACAGCCCATTCGGGGCGAAACATAGTCTATGTCGGAGTGCCTACCCCCGCCCGCATAGATATAAGATAAGTACTTCTTTAAGTTAATAAAATGTACTAAACAAATATTTATAAAAATACTTTAGAGACCTATGACGACCATGGTTACCGTAATTAATCTGTATGTTTTTTGAAGCCACTATACATGCAGTACGGTTTTCTGAGGTCTGCGGTTCTGAAAACAAGAAATTGTTATAGAAAATCTGTATTTGAAGACCTTTTTCATTTAACTATTCTATCCTTTGGTGTTAACACTGCGGCACGTTCAAAGGCAGCTCGTCCTGTTTGAGCCCACGGTTGAGTCATTTTTGGAAAGAGTAAAAAGGTGTAATTTTGCCAAAAATCTAAAGAACCAGCTGAAATATCTGCATGACAGTGGCTGACGCCCAGTACAGAGGGGTTCCTCTGTCACGAGGTCGCTATGAGATAATTGTGCCTATATTTAGATGCCTGTTCTACACAGCAAAATGAGCACCTATGTTCCCTCGTAAAATACTAGTGTAACAAAGAGAAAACCTTCAATAATATAGGTGTCAGCACTTCCAGCACAGGGTTTCTGCCTGTATGTAACTTTTAATGTTCTATAAGTTACGTACGAGTCCCACCCAAACTGCATCCAAACTCATGCTATGTGTACACATCTCTGTAAGATATGCTTATGGGCACAATTTGGGCTTTTAGATGGGTATGTGCACTCATCTGCCCATATATATGTCTTTCCTCTAATAATTTATGCTGCTGAATTCACTCCTCAGACTGTAAATATATAGAGGGACCAGGGTGGCGCTTTCACTTCCCCCAAGTTCCAGAAGTAGAGAAAGTGGGTGTGGGACCAGAATCTTCTCCCCAGATCACAGAAGCAAAGAAAGCATATGCACATAAAGCAATGGTTTGATTAAGCCATGGCCAGGAAGAAGTTATGCAGTTTGAGGTTCAAAATATTGTTCTCTTTTGAAAATTGTGGGGGATGCCACTGCTGCCCTGGATCGGTAGCATGGATTGTTGCTACTCTTTGGGATTCTAGAATCTTGTTACTCTCTGGGATTCCGGAATCTTGCTATTCTTTGAAATTCTGTATGGAATGTTGCTACTCTTTGGGATTCTAGAATCTTGTTACTCTCTGGGATTCCGGAATCTTGCTTTTCTTTGAGATTCTGTATGGAATGTTGCTACTCTTTGGGATTCTAGAATTTGTTACTCTCTGGGGATTCCGGAATCTTGTTATTCTTTGAGATTCTGTATGGAATGTTGCTACTCTTTGGGATTCTAGAATCTTGTTACGCTCTGGGATTCTGGAATCTTGCTATTCTTTGAGATTCTGTATGGACTGTTTCTACTCTTTGGGATTCTAGAATCTTGTTACTCTCTGGGATTCCGGAATCTTGCTATTCTTTAAGATTCTGTATGGAATGTTGCTACTCTTTGGGATTCTAGAATCTTGTCACTCTCTGGGATTCCGGAATCTTGTTTTTCTTTGAGATTCTGTATGGAATGTTGTTACTCTTTGGGATTCTAGAATCTTGTTACGTTCTGGGATTCCGGAATCTTGTAATTCTTTGAGATTCTGTATGGAATGTTGCCACTCTTTGGGATTTTAGAATCATGTGACTTTGGGATTCCGGAATCTTGCTATTCCTTGGGTTTCTGTATGGAATGTTGATACTCTTTGGGTTTTGGCCAGGTACTAGTGACCTGGATTGGCTACTGTTAGAACGGGCTACTGGGCTTGATGGAACTTTGGTCTGACCCAGTAAGGCTATTCTTATTTTTATACTTTGCTTTGATACAAGGTTGTGTGTGTGGTTTTAGTAAAGTGGTTTGAATCTGCCTTTTTCATTAGAAAAGTCAGATACAAATCTTGCATTCATCAAAATTGAATATTTAAAGGTAAACTACTGTGACCCCCCCCCCCCCCGAAAAATGTCTGTTGTGAAAGTGGTGGAGGATTTCTCAGGTGGTCAGAGGGGAAGATTCTCAAAAGTTAACATTGCTTGTAACGCAATCGAGGCAGTATTTTACCAGCTAATGATCAAAACGAGCTTCCTAGCTGCCTCCGACTGCCATGCAAATGTAGTACAACGAGGTCATTAATATTAAAATGAGCACCAGGCAGATGATTCCTTAACCTCGTTGTAGTACATTTGTGGGCAAATTTTTCCAGCTGTCATATAAAAGTCTGGGGGGGTCTATATGAGGGGGTGCTGAAAAGTTCTCAGCTCAACCGACCAACTTCCTAAATTCTGAGGTTATTTTGCCTCTATAGCGGTTAAGTGCCAATTCCCAGAAACACAATTCTGTGTTTTGACCTTGTTTCAGACCCTTGATTGACCCATATCCACATCATTCTCTTCTTGGCTGGGCTGTGAACTTTTCAGCACCCTCTCAGATATATGTGAAGGAGTAAAAGCATAATAGAGGCATGTTTCTGGAAAAAAAATGTATCTATAACGATGTAGGAATAAGTTTCATACTCTTAGCTGCTAGAAATGTCATCCCGTGTAACTCAAACTGGGACACTTGTGCCACAGTGTGTCCTGGTGATAAACTCCTCTAATCTGTTCCTCTGTTTGTGCGAAGAGTGGACTATCTTGAACATAACATCTTTTATAGTCCATGTCCTGTCTTCTGCCTGTAGGTTTATGTTTATTGAAAGCGTCTAAACCGCTACTAATGACTGAGGAGTCAATTCAGAGCGGATTACAGGATCTTCTGTAATGCCATGCTTGAAATGAGAACATAATAGCCTTACTGGGTCATCAAGCCCAGTAGCCCGTTCTCATGGTGGCCAATCCAGGTCACTAATACCTGGCCAAAACCCAAGGAGTAGTTTCAAGTTTTATTTCAAGTTTATTTATTCATTTGATGAATCGCCTATTAAAATTACTAGGCGATGTACATAGTCCAAGTAGAGAATAAAACAGAGAAACTAACATATTAACAATATAATTACATAAAATACAAACATGAGGTGGGAAGGAAATAATTAAAAGTTACAATCTTAAATTTGGTAGAAAAGGTAAAAACAAAAGGTAAGGAGTTATAAAACCAAAGCACAGTTTAAGAAGGATCTCTAAAGCATATAAAAATTTTCAAATATTAAAAGCATCATTAAATAAATAAGTTTTAAAAATTTTTTTAAATGTTACGATGTCATTTTCAGTTCTAATATATTGAGAGAGGGCATTCCACCATTGTGGTCCCATCACTGTGAACATGTCTGATCTCCTTGTTCCTATGATTTTCAAAGAGGGAACTGAGAGCAGATTTTGCAACATTCCATAGAGAATCCCAAGGAATAGCAAGATTCCATGCAAGCAGATGATAACAAACTATGGACTTTTCCTCCAGGAACTTGTCCAAACCTTTCTTAAAACCAGCTACACTATCCGCTCCTATCACATCCTCTGGCAACGCGTTCCAGAGCTTAACTATTCTCTGAGGGAAAAAGTTTCCTCCAATTAGTTTTAAAAGTATTTCCCTGTAACTTCATTGAGTGTCCCCTAGTCTTTGTAATTTTTGACGGAGTGAAATATCGATCCACTTGTACCTGTTCTACTCCATTTAGGATTTTGTAGACTTCAATCCTATCTCCCCTCAACCATCTCTTTTCCAAGCTGAAGAGCCCTAACTGTTTTAGTCTTTCCTCATATGAGAGGAGTTCCATCCCCTTTACCATCTTGGTCGCTCTTCTTTGAACCTTTTCTAGCGCCACTATATCTTTCTTGAGATAAGGAGACCAGAATTGAATGCAATATTCCAAATGAGGTCGCACCATGGAGCGATACAGGGGCATTATGACTAGAGATAGATTTTTGGAAGTCGGTAGAGGGAGTTAAGAGATTTTGGGATAATTCTAAGGGAAGAAAGATGGAAGGAAACTGGGGAACACAGGGGGATGAATTGAGCAGCAAAAGCAGAAAACCTAGGGGGATGCATGGAATGACTTCCCAGGGAGTTCAAGAAAGCTGGAGACTGTTAAATAGGCTTCTTATGTGAGAGGATGTGTTTTTTTTATTAATTTCTTTAGAAGCGGAAACTCCATCCATGTCGCTCCAAAACGTTCTACCTTCATCCTTACACCTTGACTTTTTTTAAATGATTATTTTAGCCTCTTGCTTTTCTGTCTTATTCTTTCATGAACAAGATTCTTTCTTCTGCTTCTTTTGATTGTCAGATAGAAAACGTGACTTTTTAAGCAGATATTTACTGAAGCAGACCTCTGTTTTAGGATTTTTAAAAAATATTCTAACAGGATTATAGTGTGAATGAGATCCAGAGTAAATAATCAGGGCGGGAGAACAAGCCAGCCCTTCTTCCCAATAGAAAGCCTCTTGGTTTGAAGAGACTCTGCACGACACATGTGCTTTGTGCTGGATCTGTGAGGTGGCTTTGTACTTTCAGCCTGGGGAGACAAGAGGGAAGGAGACCCCATGTTACTATGTGCAGCTGTGTTTTAGAGCTCCTATGGAACAAATGAAGAATTATCACAAGAGAGGAAGGTGGGAAAAGAGAGATGGGAGGAATGTTCAGCTATGCATCTATGAGAGACAGAGAGATAAAGAATTTGTTAGTCTACCAAAGAAATATTTATTTATTCAATTTTCTATACCTGAGCTCAGAACGGTTTACATGAATTTATTCAGGTACTTGAGCTTTTTTCCCTGTCTGTCTTGGGGGGTTCACAATCTATCTAATGTACCTGGGGCAATGGGGGATTAAGTGACTTGCCCAGGGTCACATGGAGCAGTGTGGGATTTGAACCCACAACCCCAGGGTACGAGACTGTAGCTTTAACCACTGCGCCACTCTAGAAATCAAAACGTACTAAAAATGAGCTAAATGTAGGGCAATGAAGCCATTGTGACATCATTGATGAGGTTGGCTCTTAGGCATTGATGGAATGAGGCATTATGACATCATAATCTCAGCTCTGGAATATTGCTACTCTTTGGGTTTCTGCCAGGTACTCGGGGAGGGCTGTTGGGAGACTTTTTTCATTTTTGTTTTATTGGGCAAAATATCTGTACCATTGCAAAAAAAAAAAAAAAAATAAAGAAAAAACCCAGGCAGAGTAATCATAGAAACATAGAAACATAGAAATAGACTGCAGATAAGGGCCCACGGCCCATCTAGTCTGCCCACACTAATGTCCCTCCCCTACCTTTGCCCTGTGAATAGATCCCATGTGCCGATCCCATTTGGCCTTAAAATCAGGCACGCTGCTGGCCTCAATCACCTGTAGTGGAAGACTATTCCAGCGATCAACCACTCTTTCAGTGAAAAAGAATTTCCTGGTGTCACCTCGTAGTTTCCCGCCCCTGATTTTCGACGGATGCCCTCTTGTTGTCGTGGGACCCTTGAAAAAGAAGATATCTTCCTCCGCCTCGATGCGGCCCGTAAGATACTTGAACGTCTCGATCATGTCCCCCTCTCTCTGCGCTCCTCGAGCGAGTATAGCTGTAATTTGTCAAGCCGTTTTTCGTATGGTAGATCCTTGAGTCCCGAGACCATCCGGGTGGCCATTCTTTGCACCGACTCCAGTCTCAGCACATCCTTGCGATAATGCGGCCTCCAGAATTGCACACAGTATTCCAGGTGGGGCCTCACCATGGATCTATACAATGGCATAATGACTTCCGCCTTACGACTGACGAAACCCCTTTGTATGCAGCCCATGATTTGTCTTGCCTTGGACGAAGCCTGCTCCACTTGATTGGCAGACTTCATGTCCTCACTGACAATTACCCCCAAGTCTCGTTCTGTTACCGTTTTTGCTAGGATCTCGCCATTAAGGGTATAAGACTTGCATGGATTTTGGCTGCCCAGGTGCATAACTTTGCATTTTTTGGCATTGAAGTTGAGTTGCCATGTCCTAGACCATCGCTCCAGTAGGAGTAGGTCGTGCATCATGTTGTCGGGCATTGAATCTTCGTCTGTTGAGCATTTTAAGATCGGTAAACCCCGATGCTAAATAGCCAAGCGATGTAAGTGAATCAATTGCTTGGCTATTTTGCATGGGGTTTTACTAATTTGCATGGCCGGATTGGAAACTGGGTGATTGAGGGGCAAAACATACGCTGGGCCGTTTAGTGAATCGGGTCGGTTTAGCAACGATCACTGACTTTAGTGAATCTAGCCGTAAGTCTCCTGAAGCCCTGGGAGGATCTGCGTGTAGAACATGGAATGGGATCTGGCTGCAGGCATTCACTGGTGAAGCATCTGAGGAAGGGAAATCTCCAGCTCCGATGCCACTCGTGAAGTTCCAGGCAGGAACGGAGTTCAACAGGCAACATACGAGCTGTCTTTCACCCTGTGCAGTTTTCATTTCAAAACCCGAGTAGCCAGTCGGAGGTGAAGTCAAAATCATTACACATTCTAAAAAAACATAACCGTGTCACCCCTCTGCTGAAAAAGGCTCACGGGCTTCCTGTAAAATACAGAATTTTCTATAAAATTTCGCTAGTAACATTTAAAACATTAATAAGAAAGATCCCTCAATTCATCGAGAAACTACTTCTTCCTTACGAACCATCTCAAACGCTTAGATCTGCAGATCTTGGACTAATGACCATTCCATCATTAAAAATAATTAGTACCAAATGCCAGGATATTTTCTCTGTTATTGCTCCGCAATATTGGAATTCGCTTCCCGCCAATCTAAGAAATGAAAAGGGTCTTGACCATTTTAAGGGTTTACTTAAAAGTCATCTGTTTAAGGAAGCATCAAATCTAGACTCTGTTGGTCAACCATCAAGGAAACACTCTCTCGGCCCAGCCCTTTTGTTCATCCCGTAAATGTTCTTCTTCTTTACAATTCTAAACTAAACTAAAGCTTAACTTTGTATCATTCTGAGAAAGCTCAACTCGGTTTACAGCAATTAAATAAACAGGGAATGATTTACAAATGATAAGTAGAAGATAATAGCAAAATTTCAAAAGAATTAATTTTCAAAATGTTATAAACCAATTCTATTTCATACCCTCCACCCTTGTGTTTCACGTTAGTCATATGTCCAAATTTAGTATCGTCATTTTTATGGCAAATTATTATTATTATTTTAACCCCAAATCTTTCATTGTAACTCGCTTAATAACCACGATAAGCGATTGTATCAAATTTTAATAAAAACTTGACGGCTATGCTAACTCAGACATTATACAGACAGCGTGTGAGCGGACTGGATTTAGATTCCTCTGGGTGATTAAATCTGCAGCACAAAACAGGAACAAGGAGTATTAAGCAGACAAAGGTGCATTCCTGCTGTGAGACTGACTGGAATTGCATGCACGGGACCAAAAAGTTTTGTGCAAGGCAATCATGACAGATTTATAAATGTCAATCCTGGAACCAGAATCCAAACTCTGACGACATGACTTTGTGCTTGTAATTTACTTCCAGGATGCCAGGAAAGTTTTGTGGGTTTTTTTTTTTTTTAAAGTTTAGAAATGTCAAATATTAGTACAGAAAAATACAGCTTAGTGTATGTAATCCAATGTTTTGTGGATTAATGCCAATGTTTTATTAATTTGTCCCATTCTGATTCTGTCAGTTTGTATTCAGAAAACAATGAAGTATAGGACAAACACAGGACTTTTAAGCGAGACTTCAGCTGGGCGTGGTCAGGCCTGAGGAAGGCCCGGATTCTCAAACTGGTGCTGATTTTCTAGGTGCCCATACCTCCGATAAAAACGCCATCCAAACGGTGTTTTTAACTGAGATTTGAAGCGCCTATCGGTGTCTAGAAAATCAGCGCTGGAATCACGCCTACGTAGGTGCTTTAGGCTGCCGAACGCCAAAGTAGGCGTGGTCAATGCTAGAAGTGGCGTTAGGCGATTCACGCAAAGACAGGTGCCAGAAATGTAGGCCCGGAAAACCATGGCCTACAATTCCGGCTCTTATCTTTCATGTTGACGCGATTCGGAAACCAGTGCCGATGTGTGATTGAAATGCCATCGGCAGCATCTTCTAAGGTGGCTGCCAATGTCGGCGCCAATTCAGGAATCTGGGCCAATAGCTATGATCAGCATGAATCTATAAAATCAGATGGAAACATGGCTACAGACTTCCTGCCTGAACTGACAACAGAACCCAGATGGCAGGGCAAATCACCCTGGAGATTGTGGACTTTGTGACGTGTGTGACCAAAACAAAAGACTCTGAATTGGACTTTATTACAAATTCTCCTTGACAAGCCACAGAAAAACCTACAAACATATAGGACCCAATCCACTAGAAACTGGGAGCCAACACGGTCCATGTTTCGACAAAGATGTCTTCTTCAGGGGTCCCTATTGTCCATAAAGAAAGACGTGTGGATTATCTACTGATCCATTCACTGTGCAGAGCTCCTGTCACCGGGTGATTTGGGAAAACAACTTTGTGACGTGATCATTTTGGAATCTTGAAAGTTTATAAAATCGACTTTGCATTTCAAATAACTGAGTCTGTTAGAATGAAAAAAAAATTGCAACAATAACCCCCCCCCTCCAGCAAACTCCACGGTCTAAGACAACGGGAATGCGAAGGTATTCAATAAAATCCAAACCAGCAGTGTGTGACGCATCTTCCTGGCTCTGCCAGCCACCATCCCCCCAATTCTTGTATAAAGTCCACCTAAAGTTAGCTGCCAGCACTGGTGTGCCCAGCCACTGCAGGTGCCAATGTGGGACACTGTTCTCTACAGGCACCTCCCCAACATCTCAAGGTCCCACTAGCCCCATGTCTCCAGTTCGGGTAAGAATATACCGCTGTCAGCCTTGATTCGAATATGTGGAGAAAGTACTCTAACCAAACACCTCCAATTCACTATGATTGCGTCTCTATATTGCCTAGATTTGAGTACATGTCGAGCGCGGTATTTTATGCCGCCAATATATTATGAATATGCCGTTATATTCCTTACTTATATCTCTAGTAAAATGTGAATGTACCCTTATTTGTATGCCTTGAAAAGACTGTGAATGTGTCTCTGTAACCCGTTCTGGGCTCCTGGGGAAGTTGGGCAAAAAAATGAAATAAATAAAATAAACAATTGGTACCGATAATTGGCAATTAACAGCTCATAATTGATGTTAATTGAATGCTAGGCATACAACTTCATAGGTACAATTCTATAAAAGTTAGATGCCTTGTCCAAAGCGCCTACCTGAAAGTGAGCATTGTTAGGGGATGGGTTGTGGGTGCTTTTTTGGAAAACCCTGGCATAAATCCGGTGCCCTTAAACCTCGCAATGCCTTGTGCTTGGGTGGCATTAAGCGTCATTCTCTTTCGTAGAACTTTGCTTAGCAGTGCACGAGTTGGGGGGGGGCGATTTTTCAGGTGAGATACGTAGACTCGGGGCCTAAGTGGTCTTGGAGAATCTCACAAATGGGCACCTGGCGCTGTGCTAATGCACCATTAATATTTGATCAGTCTTCTTGCCAGAACAGTTCATCACAGCTAATTGCCAATGCTGCATTCAGTCAAAATCCACCTTGATTAGTAGGGTAATTTGCAATTTTCCTTATCATCTTCAAAGGAAACTGCAATACTACCAAGATTCTGTTGGTGACCTAAACATGCCGTTGGATTATGTGTTTATAGCTTGCTTATGAGACTGCCGTGCAGATGTTTAACCCATCCCGCAATAACCGTTATGTTTAGCTCATATCTATACCATATTTTCAGACATATCAGATGGTACAAGAGGATTGTAGCATTTTTTTAAAATTCACCTATGCTGCATATACACACTATGACAGGGTGAAGTTCCTGTCATGAGCTAGCAGGGGGAAGCCTTGGCAGCAGATAGAAGGAGCTAATCTGCATAAGATCCTGCAAAGGCCTTTGGGAGCTGTCCACACACCCTGAGTGAAGTAGGGTGCTGAAAAAGAGAGCTGAGAAGACTAAGAGTGTCTTTGGAAGCCGAGGTGATCCTTGAGGGAATACTGGCTGCAACCTAACTCTCAGTAAGCCTGATAGACCAGCCTGCCCAGTAGAGCTTGCAGTGATTAGCAAGGGCTCAAACTTGATGACCAGCAGAGAGCCTGGTGGAGAATGTGTGAGTGATCAGGAGATTGCGTGATGGGGAGAATCCTCACAGAAGGAGACAGCAACTGAAAGGAATCCTCAGAGTCTGTGTGTAAAAAGATGACTGAACAACTTGAAGTGGATCTGGAAGGAGTAGCTGGAAAGCCCAGTAGACCTTGGAGGGGGGAAGGGGAGTCAAACAATGACTAGTAGAAAGACCAGTGAAGAGTGTCCAGGACCCAGTGGTGACCCAAAAGGCCAGGGATCAGAGGACCCAGAGTGGCCCCACAAGGAGTTAGAAGAGTTTGACATCCTAGGCTGATGGGGGTCTGGTGAGTTCCCAGCAGAGGGACCAACGGGGCCAGTGGTGACTGGCGGAGAGACCAGTAATGGCACTGGGAGCTGTCAGAAGACCCAGTAAGAAGCAACCTGTAGACCTAGCAAGCATTGAAAAAGGTGACTAGCGAGTGACCGATGGAGAGACCAGTAATGGTACCGGAAGCTGTCTGAAGACCTGGAGGGCCAATGAGGGTCAGGGAGGACCCAGTGGTGATCAGGTGTTCAGAGGAGCCTGGTAGGGTTTTAGAAGTATGTGAACAAAGTGTGTTGTTATTGTTTTAATGAAGTCTGAAGGAGTTAAACAGGAAGGAAGACCAGAAGTGCCTGGGGATGAGGAAGTGATGTGAGATGACTGCTTGGCCCAATCACACAGACACATACACATTCCAGCCAAGAGATTCTACTAGTTCTGCAAGAAATGCCTTATTTATCAATTCTCTTATTATCTGTACAGTAGTTCTACACACCAAACTAGGATCCTTCTGGAGCAGTAGTTCTCAGTCTACTTTTCAGGGTATCCATGTAAATCAGACTGGCTAGGCGTGTTCCAGAGGATGATGCCAAGACAAGCTTTACTTAAGGCACTAATTAGGATCTTCTCTGTGTTGCTGTGCTTCCCTCTTCTTTATGGAGTGAGTGGAGGTAGTGGTGGGGGCTTAAGTGGTCACCTATAAAGCTGAGGAAATGTGCTCACAAACCTGGTAACTGCCACCTCCCAAGGGCGAAGGGCTTTCTGGATTTTCTGTCCCATTTATGAAGCATCGAAATGCCTCCTGGGATTTCCATGAAACCAAAGCCAATACCTGGGTGTCCTGAAGGGCTAAGAGCTATATGAGACCAAGATTGTGCCCAAAAACCAATTAAATGCATTAGAAGGGTGTCCATACATCTAGATATCTTCCCAGGGAGTATGTATAGGGTGTTCTCCTCTGCACTGCTGAAACCTATTGAAAGTATTTGGGCATATGACAAAGAGATGTTCAACTAGGTGAAAGCAACCTCTTTTCTATCTTCCCTTGAGTTACTGTAAACAAAATATATTTAATATCATATCTGAAATGAGCACACTACGGGAAGCTAATGTCTTAATGCTGAAAGGATGTCAGAGTCTAGCAGCATTCCTAAACCAAGATTCCACTTGACGTCTTCTTGACTAAATCAGCACGGTCAGAAATATCAATAATTCAACACAGAATCTCCAGCAGTCAGATGAAGTGCACTGCTGAAATGCTCAGAATAACTTTTTCCATTTATTTTCTCCAGCTTAAAGTACAATTTTAGCCCTACGTTTGGGGGGCATAGCTTTTTGGTAAGCTGGTAGCTAGTTAGATGTCAGGAATGCAAACTTATCTCATGCATATTCATTGAGGATCTCCTGAAAACCTGCTCTGTAAGGTGCCACCTGCCTTTTTACTGTTCCAAGTTAATCAGGTAGCCATCCAAGCACCACTGCTGAATGTTGGAAGTTCTAGGATAACTCCTGGATCCACCCCGGCACTACCTGAACAGTGTCATGGCTGTACTCTCTGTTTAGCTCTTGATTACGTCAATGTGGCACTTTGGGTTGAAAATGCCAATGTCCTGTCCACAATGACTTGGAAATCCTTATCTCGAATGGTGTCTCCTTACTCAGAATACAGCATTTTGTACTTGGGATTATTTTTCCCTATGTAGATTAAATTTAATCAAGTCTTCCGGGTTCACAAGATCCTTCTGCTATTTGATATTTTAAAATTGCTTCTTATCATACCTTGCAAACACAAAACATCTAACATGAAGCAAATCAAAAGAACAAGTTCACATTATTGGAGAGAAAGGACAAATCAAACATTAAGCAAAAATATAAAACAATCAGAGATTCCCATCAAAATTAATTACCGAATCTAATAATACCCATATTTCACTTCTCATCACCAGACTGACATAATAAGAAAAATCAATGACTTAGCTTCTTTTTCCAATAGTAACTTTTCCAGTTGAATAGATTCTAGGAAAACATAATTAGAATCAGGACATTTAATCAAGCATTTACAGGGGAATTAAACCCCCCCCTCCCAAATAACCCCCAAACAAGCCCCTGCTGGAAGAACACAGGGTTTAAATTGAAGAAAAGCCTTCCTTCATACATCTGGGAAAAGGCAATCTTTCTTTTTGAAGTAAGCTTTCATAATCATCATTTTATCATTCTCATATGTAGGAGAGAAAAGAAGGGTAGATCATTCAGATATATTATCTTGGGTAGTCTCTGAAAATTAGTTAAATTAAAATCTTCTTTAATTGGTAACAGATCCAGATCTCCCTCCTTTCTCACTTATATGGTGTATTTAGGCATATAATAACTTGACAGATTCAGTAAACATTAACACTTCCTTGAGATACTGCCTAAACAAAATTTCCAGTGATAATAAAGGACATACTGGATCCTAAGGTTTTTACTCCTCATTTGATTCTCCATGGAAGATCAAAGAATCATTAGTTCCAGATGGATTAAAGTTTGAACAGTAACAGATCAGGACTCAAAAGACGGAAACTTCCTATCAGTCTCCTCTGCATATGTCACACATGCCTTGTAAACTCACACAACTAAGACAGCAGCTGCTTAAAAAAATCCTCCAATCCTTGCACAATTTTCCATATGACAACTACAGTCACGTCACCAGTAGGAACACACAATTCAGATGTTAAATTAGCAGTGAAACAGCATCAAATTTACCGATACATTCACTGGAATAGTGGGGGAGTAGAAGAATTCTTTCTCAGTGGTTGTGGAGAACCATTCTGGGTATCACACAACCCCACTGGACTCAAGGAAGGAGCTAGAAAGGGTGGGTCTATCTCCTGCATTTAGAGAAACCCAAGAGATAGAATTATAGACATCTGTCTGTCAAGAGGAACATTCACCTTCCCAGTATCGGTGATCTCCTTCTCTTTACCATTTCTTTTAACCATGATATTAAACGCAAAGATAAAGGTATCTGAAGGAATACAGAATGTAGAAACAGACAGTAATAGATGAAGGTAGAGAAAACCATATTCGCTCCATCCATTTTGCCTAACAAAATACATTTATAGCACAAGGTATGATGTGATACTGCTTTTGCAGACTTGATCTCAATCAGAAATTACTAGAAGCTCCTCCTGGGCTTCAAAGGGGCATGTCTTCTGCAGAGGTGACTTTATCTCTTCAGTTGGCCCATTTAGATGATGTCACTGGGGCCAGCTCTACCTCACTGCAACCAGGGATCTTCTGGGAGAGTTCCCCTAACTCCCCTTCTGCTATGAGTATTCTTCGCATTCCTCTGCCATTTTAATGACCTAGAATCATTTTGTGCTACACTTCTCCCTCTGTATTCGCGGTTTCGATTATTCACAGTTTTTAGCTTGCTGGCTCCTCTCCCCAAATTACATCAGCTTGCATAGAGAAATTGCTGATTCCCAGCACTTTCTTCACCATATTTTGCCTCTCCTTCCGGAACAGGCCAGGTCTCCCGCCATGTTATTCGCGGTTTCACCATATTGACGATGGTTTTTAATAGAAAACAACAAATAACATAAAAAAGTTATTTGCGGTTTTTTCAGTATTTGCGGTTCTGTTAATCCCCTATCACAGCGAATACGGAGGGAGAAGTGTATCTGCCAATTTGATCACCTCATGTATTGCTTCTCTATCCAGATCATGTATGAATATATTAACAGCACAGATCCTCCGGGCACTACACGATGAATCTTTTTTTTAATCTAGAAAAGTGAACATTTAGTCCTGCTCTCTGCTTCATGTTGCATCATATCCATGACCTTTTAATTTTCTGAGGAGTCTCTCATGAAAGACTGTCAAATATTGTACCTTCTGAACCTCATAATACCCTGCATCAACTGTCTCGTCTTTATCCATGTTTATTTACTCATTCATCAATTGGTAAGGCAAGACTTTCTTTTGCTAAATCCACACGGACTCATTTCCATTAAGCCATGTTTATCAATTCATATGTAGATAGGGGTTACCAATTTAAGCAAAATATACTTAAAGTGGAGTGACTAAAATGGTATTGCACAAATAGAAAAGTCACTACATCACAATAACAGTAATATTGCTCTGTTACTCATATATCATTCAGTAGAACTCTGCTCAGAGGCATGAAGGCAATTTGTTACGCCTCACCACCCAATCATTGCAGTGATTGCAGTGAACACTGCAATGATTGGGTGGTGAGGCGTAACAAATTGCCTTCGTGTCTCTGAGCAGAGTTCTACTGAATGATATATGAGTAACAGAGCAATATTACTGTTATTGTGACTTTTCTATTTGTGCATGTTTATCAATACGGCAGTGATTTTGCCGCCACCATCAGGCTCACTGGTCTACAAGTTCCCCAGATCCATTTTCAAGTAGCAGGTTAACATTTTCATGTCTGAGCTCTGGGGAGAGTGCCGTCCAGTCCTTGTGATTTTTTACTCTTTAGTTTGTATTTTGCGCTATTACATTTTAGGTAGAATTAGAAAATCATTTTCAGAATTTGGTGAGCCTATCAAAAAATATCCAATGTCAGGAAAGTCTGGCATTTCTTTGGCTATCAAAGGAATGCTGATACTCTCGGAATACATCTCGGGGAAAAAGTGACGAAAGTCACCGGGAACACCACATTAAGGGCTCCTTTGACTAAGGCGTGCTAGCGTTTTTACTGCACGCACAAGATTAGCACGCCCTAAAGCGCACGCTAGCTGAAAAATTACCACCTGCTTAAAAGGAGGCGGTAGCAGCTAGCGTGTATGTCATTTTAGCGCGTGCTACAACCACTAGTGCACCTTTGTAAAAGTTTTAATGAATTAGGTTAGAAAAAACAAACAATTTGTAATAGAATAGTTGAAATGACATCATTTTAAGTGAAAAACTTAACTTTTTTCAGACTGAAAAATTGGCCATTCCCAACATTTTGGATCCCACTGATGGTCATACATGTTATTATCTTGATTTTGGTACTTCCTTATACCCTGTTTAACTGTATAAATAACTTGCCTTGACTTGAGCCTCCCTTCTCTTCATACCAACGCATGCTGTACCACCCGTCTTATCCACAACTGACCCCTATGCTGTAGGATAAGCTGTATTCTAGAAAAACATTTGAATGTTGGGATTGGTGCTAAAGAAATGCTTCCTACATGTGATGTCTACCTTATTTGAATTTCAGTGCTCTTAATAAGTATATTTTTGAACTGTTTCATGGTATTCATATTAATAAGTTTTGACTTTACCTCATTCATTGTCTATATTTGTCTTTTTACTAGTTAGGCTATTAACAAAATTGTAAGTTTTATGTTTAATTATACTTGCTGTAAACTGCCTTGGGTGAATCTCTTCATAAAAGCGGTTAATCCTAATAAATATTAAATGCCTTTCCTCCTAGATTATGCACTTAAGTTTTCTTTCTGTATTTCTTATAGGTATTCTAAAAACGTGCTAGCCACACAGTAGCCAGAAGTCAGCTGTAATTGCTTACGCCTACTACTTATAGGGAATTTAGGAAACGCCTAAAAACATATTTGTTTCTGAAGTATTTAGGCAACTAACCTGCACAATCTTATTCCACAATAACTGATCCCTAGAGATGTTAATCACTAGCTTTTAACTTTGTTAATGCGACTCAATTTATAGCATCTTTTAATCATTGTAAACTGCATAGAACTTCACAGTCCTGCAGTATAGAAACTGTTGTTATTATTATTACAAAGGGACCTGAGCAAACTAGGAGAGTGGGCGACGAGATGGCAGATGAAGTTTAATGTAGAGAAATGTGAAGTCTTGAATGTAGGAAACAGAAACCTGAAGTACAGCTACACGATGGGAGGGCTCGTAATGGGTGAAAGGACCCAAGAAAAGGACTTGGGGGTAATGGTGGACAACACACAACACAATGAAGCCGTCGGCACAGTGCGCAACAGCATCTAAGAAGGCAAATAACTATCAAGAAAGGTATTACAACCAGAACAAAGGAAGTTATCCTGCCGTTGTATCGGGCGATGGTGCGCCCACATCTGGAGTACTACATCCAATATTGGTCGCCATACCTAAAGAAGGATATGGCAATACTCGAGAGGGTTCAGAAAAGAGCAACACGAATGATAAAAGGTATGGAAAACCTTGGAGAAACTGAAGCTCTTTTCCCTAGAAAAATGGAGACTTAGAGGGGACATGATAGAAACCTACAAGATCTTGAAGGGCATTGAGAAAGTGGAGAGGGACAGATTCGTCAAATTTTCAAAAACTACAAGAACGAGAGGCCATTCGGAAAAATTAAGAGGGGACAGATTCAGAACCAATGCTAGGAAGTTCTTCTTCACCCAAAGGGTGGTGGACACCTGGAATGTGCTTCCAGAGGGCGTGATAGGGCAGAGTACGGTATTTGGTTTCAAGAAGGAATTAGATGATTTTCTGAAGGAAAAAGTGATAGAAAGGTATAGATAGAGGATTACTATACAGGTCCCTGATGGGCCACCGCGTGAGCGGACTGCTGGGCATGACCCAGCAGAGGCACTGCTTATGTTCTTATAGACAATATCACTCCTTAATCATGCAAACGCATCCTGTGTAAATGAACTGCAAGGTTAGGCGCAGCTCTACCCCTCCCTCCAACATAATGACAAAATAATGAACTCGTCCCTATTGAACAACAGAGCCCATGAGAAAGCGTACGAGGACTGACTGGTCTGTAATGAATGTAATCACTCATCTTCGCAGTTATAAGATTCAGCACCTCGGCCAGCGACTGTCAAACCGGCAGCTGTTGAACCGGTTCTGTGGCTGGATTTAAAAAACTGCAGGTACAGAAAATCATTTCTTGTGTGTACAATTAGGCTTTAAAGTCACATGGGAGGAAATGCAGACCATTTTTACAAGGGAAGAAAAGGAACATGGAAACAGCAGAGATACCACCCAGCTTCATTGCCCAAGTGAATATATCATGTTAGCTAATACTCAAAAGAGGAGAAAATGAGAACGTCAGTCGCGTGTGTGGCAATAATGCATAAGATTTTTAAAAAAGTGCTGAAAACTGACATATGTAGGCCAGACACTAACGGCTTCCCCCCCCAAAAAAAAAAAAAAATAATAATAATTTTGCCATAGTCAGTAACTATCAGAGTTTTCAGTACCGATGGTGATGTCACAGCCTCGTGCATATTTTTCTGCTGAACCTTCTAGAGCTTTCATTTCTCCCATCAAAATTCCTCCCTTTTAAAGTTTTATACCTATGGGAAATTTTGCAATATCACAATTCAGGTTTTACGAAATTATTAAGCAAAATTACTAACAAACTGAAGACCTTAGAAAGCTGGGCTTTCACCTTTTCTTCCAACACTTACAGAAGTATTATCCCAACTGATTCTTAAAGAAGTCACAATATGACATTGGACACAGCTTGTAAAGTCCCCCTTCGGACCACTCACTGCAATTGATTCATCAGCCAGCTGGAAAAGGTCAAGCAATCCTCATGCTAATCATTCAGTTTTAGAGGGTCATCGCTGGGCTCCTTCTTGTAGCCTCTTAACTACTAGGTTGCTGGAAATAATGGCATGAAATGCTTGTGGAGTTCAATTTTCAGATAGACTGCTTTGGGACAAAGTCTGGAGAAACTTTTCCAGCAAACTTGAATCCAAGTTTCAGAAAGAAAGTTTGCTGCTGTGGGTAGACTTGATCATGTCATGAAACCTCTGCAGATGGCATTTGAGCATATATCCCCAGGCTTTAATAGCTCCCTGTTCAGTATAGGACTATAAATGCTTAGGTTCAGTATTTAAAATGTTGTGAGGCTTTTCTGTTTCTGTTTTCTTACATGAAGCTTCATGCCCTTTACTTTCTAGTCACTGGTTTGGTTGCCTGTAAGACCATAACTAGGTCCTGCAGTTTGAACTCTAGAGCAGTGGTTCCCAACCCTGTCCTGGTGGACCACTAGGCCAATCGGGTTTTCAGGATAGCCCTAATGAATATGCATAGAGCAGATTTGCATGCCTGTCACTTCCATTATATGCAAATCTCTCTCATGCATATTTATCAGGGCTAGCTTGAAAACCCGATTGGCCTGGTGGTCCTCCAGGACCGAGTTGGGAACCACTGCTCTAGAGGTCTGCAGGTGTGCATTGCAATGCCTTTTCAGTTGGGGGTGATAAATAGACATCAGAAGGCTATTGTTTCAGTTTGAATTTTATGATGAGGGTTTTAGGTTGTTAATGATATATATATTTAAAACTGTGTATGTGGTGTCAGCCTGCATTTGCACTGGGAAATGTAGTGCTGAATGATCCAGGAGGAACTCCAAGCCAGTCTTGCTTTCAAGATATCCACAATGAAGATGCATAAATTTGCATCCCTGATTTCATCGTATATAAATCTATATCAAGCATCTTTTCTGTAGATATCTGAGTGGAGAAACTCTGGATGAAATCAAATGAAATACATGGTTTTCAGAGTTGCGTGGGGACAGAAATTCCACCCATTCCTGCCCGTCCCCACCAGGAGCCTCTCCGTCCCCACCCGTCCCCATCAGGATCCTCTCTGTCCCCACCTGTCCCTACCAGGATCCTCTCCAACCCCACCCATCCCCGCCAGGATCCTCTCCTTCCCCACCCATCCCCACCAGGATCCTCTCCGTCCCCACCCATCCCCACCAGGAGCCTCTCCGTCCCCACCCGTCCCTGTCAGGATTCTCTCCGTCCCCACCCGTCCCCACCAGGATCCTCTCCGTCCCCACCCATCCCCGTCAGGATCCTCTCCGTCCCCACCCATCCCCGCAAGGAATTACCTCCATCCCCACCCGTCCCCATAAAAAGCAGCAATTTCTTCTGATAAGATCATCAATTCCACAGTTTCTTTTGTGTTTGCGCTGCTGTTTTCTTTGTGGAATCTCTTTGGTGGAACCCTTTTTTTGTTTTCTGTTCAGATAATTAACTTATAAACCCCTTCTTTTACTAAGGCTGACGTGTCCATTATATTATATGGACGAACCTTGCTTCCAAAGCCTTCCATCCCCGTGGGAGTCCCGTTGGCTAGAGGGGGGTCCCCGTGGGTGTCTCGTGGGCCAGAGGGGGGTCTCCGTGGGAGTCCCGTGGATTAGGGGAGGATTCCTGTGGGACTCCCGCGGGTCCTGCGGGATTCCCATGATCCCTGTTCCCATGCAGGCCTCTAGTTCAGACTGTTTTCTGATCTCCTCTAAAACACCCCAGAACACGTCCAAAAATGTGGGTAAGCCTAGAACTGTGGAACAACTTGTGTATTTTCATAAGGCCACTGTATGTTTACCCACGTAAGTAGCTTTGCCATTTGCACCTAATTTCATTTATTCAGCTCTGGCTTTAATGGAAAGACTTGCTAGTCACAAAAAGAGTAACACAGGCTACTCCAGCACCCACCTGACCTCATGTGCAAATGACCCCTCACTTTCTTACTCCTCTGTCTGTTCCATTTTTGCTTATACCCTATGCCAGGGGTATGCAATTCCAGTCCTCGAGAGCCGGAGTCAGGATATCCACAATAAATATGCATGAGATCGATTTCCGTCTCATGGAGGCAGTGCATGCACATCCGTCTCATACATATCCTGAAAAAACCTGACCTGGCTCCGGCTCTCGAGGACCGGAGTTGCCTACCCCTGCCCTATGCTGTCCATTACAATGTTTTATGGTCTTGTCATTGTAGTGTAGCATATCTAAGCCATAACTTGTGTTATTATTTGAATATTTTTACTGTCGTAATTGTTCATTGCCTATGCTTGACTTATTCTTACTGTACACTGCCTTGAATGAATTCCTTCAAAAAGGTGGTAAATTTACCTTAATAAATCAAACACAAACACCAATAATATACACAACCCTACCACAAGACAAAATGTCTAAACAAAATCCTAATGGGGGCTAAACCCTTAGCTCTTGCACGTTGTATGCGTCCTACCGTTCTGATTATCCAAGCCGCTAAATCGTCCATCTTTATACCACATTTCCGTCCAACTTTCTGTCAAAGTCCAAAACGCCTAGAACAAGCCCTGTTGGATGTGGGAGGGGTCTGCAAAGTGATGGACTGCACACCCAGACAAGGCACCTAAATAGTGGGGTACCTTACAGGGCACAACTGTGATCTTCACAAAAAGGGTGCCATGTCTTCATCTTACTACAGCTCCCTTATAGGTCATGGTGAGCCCCCCCCAAACCATTTCCAGAATCCCATAGACCCACTTATCTACCACCCCAATAGCCCTTATGGCTGCAGGAGCCACTTATATGCCAGTAGAAAAGGGTTTTGGGGGTGTATAAGGGAGTGCACATGTTTCAATATCAATGCAGTGATTATAGGGGCTTATGAGCATGGGTCCTCCTCTCCATGGGTCCCTAACCCACCCCCAAGATGACTTAAGCTGCCTCTGGGCTGGACGACTAGGCTTTCCTATGCCAGGTGGTCAGGTGATGATGCTCTGGAGGCTGAAATTTAAAGTTGTGAATACTAAACTAACTAAACTAAACTAACCCTTGGGTTTATATACCGCACCATCTCCACGAATGCGGAGCTCGGCACGGTTTACAGGAAGAAAGATGAGAGAGGAACTACAGTGGAGAGATTAAAGAGTTAGGTGTAAAGGGGGAAGGTGAGAGGCCTAAGAGGGGGGAAGTGTTACAGTTTTGAGAATAGCCAGGTTTTTAGGTGTTTGCGGAAGACTTGGAGGGAGCTTGAGGTTCGGAGAGGGGAGGTGAGGTTATTCCAGATCTCAGTGATTCTAAAGGGGAGGGATGACCCAAGTTTGCCTACATGGGAAATACCTTTTATGGAAGGGAAGGATAGTTTAAAAATGTGGGAGGATCTGGAGGAAGTAGGGGTTGGGGAGTTCCAGGATAGAGGGATAATGGCAGGAAGGATGCCATGTAGGATCCTGTAGGCCAGACACGCACATTTGAAGTGGATCCTGGGGATTACTGGGAGCCAATGGAGCTTAGACAGGAGTGGTGAGACGTGATCAAATTTGCTTTTCGCGAAAACAAGCTTAGCTGCGGCGTTCTGAATCCGCTGAAGTCTGTGGAGGCTTTTCTTGGTTAGGCTGAGGTAGATAGAATTGCAATAATCCAATCTGGAGAGGATGATGGATTGTACTAGGACTGCGAAGTGTTTTTGGTGAAAATAGGGTCTGACTTTCCTTAGCATGTGAAGGCTGAAGAAGCATTTCTTCCACCAGGGATTGGAGATGTTCGTTGAAGGATAGAGAAGAGTCTAAGGTGACACCCAGAACTTTGCTTGAGAACTCGAGCTGTAATGGGGGGCCGGTGGACAATGGGATGGAGGAAGGTAGATGGTCTAATATTTGGCCGAGCCAAAGAAGTTTTGTTTTGGACTCGTTTAGTTTCATATGCATTGTGAATGCCCAGGATTGGAGGTTCTTTATGCATGAGGATATGTTCGTGGAGAGGTTAGTGAGGTTCGAGTCGGTCTCAAGGAGGACAAGGATGTCATCAGCGTAAGTGTAAAGAGTTTCAAGGGGGGATAGTTGGAGTAGTTTCAGGGAGGACATGTAAATGTTAAAGAGGATTGGGGAGAGGGGTGAGCCTTGTGGGACCACCACAAGTCGGGGTCCAGGGGGAGGATGAGGTGCTGCTCATGTTAACCATGTAAGAACGGGAGCGCAAGAATTTGGAGAACCAATCAAGAACTATGGAGCTAATGCCTATCTCGGAGAGTTGGAAAATTAGAATGTCGTGGTGGACAATGTCAAAAGCTGCGGAGAGGTCGAATTGTAGAAGGACAGCAAACTTGTTACGAGAATGCAGTTGCTGAACCTTAGAGATTAGAGAGGCCAATAGGGATTCAGTGCAGAAGTTGGGTCTGAAGCCATATTGGTAAGGTAAGAGGATGGAGAATCTTTCTAAGTAGGAAGAGAGCTGGGTAGATATGATAGACTCGAGCAGTTTGGTGAGGAGAGGGATATTTGCTATTGGACGGTAGTTGGATGGTATGGAGGGGTCTAGGTCAGCTTTTTTCAGTAAAGGGGTCAATGCGATGTGTCCCATTTCAGTGGAGAATAGGCCTGATAATAGGGCAGAATTTATGAGTTTGGTAAGAGATGTGATGGCCTGTGCAGGGATTTTCTCAAATAGGTAGGAGGGAAATGGGTCCAGGATGGAGTTGCATGATTTTAACTTGAGGCAGAGTTTAAGGGTCTGAGAATCAGATATGAGCTCGAAGACAGTCCAGGATCTGTCGGCAGGGATGGGGTTGAGAGCAGCTAGGGTGGGGTTGGGTTCGGGGGGCACTAAAGAATTGTAGGAGATTGTGGGCAGGAAGGAGCGCCTTAAGGTAGAGATCTTATCATTGAAGAATTTTGCTAGGACCTCGGCTGAAGGAGATGAGGGAAGAAGGGTGGAGTCATATTTAGTGGTTAGGGAGCGCCAAATGTTGAACAATGTGCCATTCTGGTTTTTGGATTTGGAGATCTTGTCTCCATAGAAGTTCTTCCTTGCTTTTTTTAATATTGAGTTGTAGAGTTTGATATTGATTCTCCAGGCCTGTGTGTCAGATGAGGATTTGGATTTTTTCCATTTTCGCTCTAAGGCTCGACATTTTTGTTTCAGGTCTCTATGGAGTGGAAGGTACCAAGGGGCTTTATGGGGATAGGTGATGGATTTAGTGGTTTGGGGGCGAGGGAGTGGTAGGTGGACTTGGAAAGGGCGATCCAGTTGTGCCAATTGTTTTCAGAGTCTGCAAGCTTGGGAATGGAGGGGAGGAGGTTGAGGAATTTGGCCCAGAACAGATCGCTCGAAATTTTTTTCCGGAAGGTAATAGAATTGGGGGATCGGGGTGCGGATCCGAGATGAGACATGAAGATGGGGAGGCAGAAGGCCCCTAGGAGATGGTCTGACCACGGGATGTGTTCCCAACGGGTGTCTTCGGCAGACGTTTTATAAGCGGTGAGGTCGAGGAACTGGATGAGGTCTAGGGTGTGCCCTTTTTCATGGGTAGGAGCGGATGTGGGGGGGGAGAAACCTAGGGAGATGAGGAATATCATTTTTATGGGGGTGGGGGGTTGGTGATCGCTGGGGTAGTGTGTGGGGGTCTGTGTTATGTGTTTTCAGTGCTTATCTGGTGAGTTTAGGTGGGTTTTTGTGACTTAGCCCATGTTTTACATGGTCTAAGTCACAACGTCCAAGTTCCGTCTAGGCTCTATTGTTAAACTTTGGGTTATACATGCTGTATGACTAAGTCTAAGCTGGCCCATGTCCCGCCCAACTCCTGCCCTCAACATGCCTCCCGAAACGCTCCGTTTAGCTTTGGACGTTGAGCGGCACTATGAAGGCCTAGGTTGTTTAGAAATACGTCCAAAACCCGGTTTTATTATCGGCGCTTGGACGTCTTTGAGAAATGTTTGTCCAAGTGCCAACTTAGGCCGGATTTTGGACTTCTTTCGATTATGAGCCCCATAATGTCTATAAGACAATTATTGTATTTTCTAAAGATGTTAAATTTCCTTTCAAGCTTAGTTGTACATTTCTCTGTCTAACAAATGTCCCCTTGGCCATAGATATCACCCACAATTTAATCATTTCGTTTTTCTCTGCCAAAAAGGGCAAGTGGTCCCTGAAATCTTTGAAACCAGCGCTTCATATCCCCCTTGTGGTCACATGACTAATTGTGTTCATGTCTGATTTGATTTCACCAAACTTTCCTAGTTTAAATTCTTGAGGTTCCCAGGTCAGTTTTGGTGCTCAGAATTCTAGTTCCATATTTGGTGAAAGTCTGTCTGGGTTTTGTGGCTGCACAAGTCATTTAAAATTGTTTTATGTGTGGTAGGAATATCAGGGAAGGGACCCCCTCCTTAATTTCTGCCCTGAGCCTCAGGAAAGTCTAACACTGGCCCTGGGACGAACAGCAGCTGGCTTCTCCATGCCTACCCTGGGACCACTTACAGGCTCCTTTATGACTGCTGCAATTTTCTTTAAGTTAGTCTTCTATTTCTAACTCTGCCTATATGTTCTGCTTCTGCTTACACCCTATGCTGGCTATTAGTTTGATTGCGTCTTGTGTTGACATTGTAAGTAGCATACTACGCCATGACATGCATAGTTCTTCAGCTCTAATAGTCCATCGCCCATGAATTTCTTTAAAAAGGCAGTAAATAAAATTCTAATGATCAACTACAAGAGGACAAGGGCCTCTGGCTTTGTGGCTATGTCAGAAAGCAACAAGGCCAACTAGGCTAAAGAATTAAATGAAGCAACACAGCAGAGCTGCAGCGAGGCCTTGCTGGGTGGAAAAGAACTGCATGTCCGAGGGCAGGGAGTGGACAAAGTCAGGCTGGGTGGAAGGGCAGGGAGTAGCCACAGCCACGCTAAGTGGAAGAGCAGTGCACATCCAAGGACAGGAAGTGACCACAGCCATGCTGGGTGGAAGAGCAGTGCATGTCCGAGGGGAGGGAGTGGAGAAAGTCAGGCTGGGTGGAAGGGCAAGGAGTAGCCACAGCCACGCTGAGTGGAAGAGCAATGCACATCCAAGGACAGGAAGTGACCACAGCCATGCTGGGTGGAAGAGCAGTGCATGTCCAAGGGGAGGGAGTGGAGAAAGTCAGGCTGGGTGGAAGGGCAAGGAGTAGCCACAGCCACGCTGAGTGGAAGAGCAGTGCACATCCAAGGACAGGAAGTGACCACAGCCATGCTGGGTGGAAGAGCAGTGCATGTCCGAGGGGAGGGAGTGGAGAAAGTCAGGCTGGGTGGAAGGGCAAGGAGTAGCCACAGCCACGCTGAGTGGAAGAGCAATGCACATCCAAGGACAGGAAGTGACCACAGCCATGCTGGGTGGAAGAGCAGTGCATGTCCAAGGGGAGGGAGTGGAGAAAGTCAGGCTGGGTGGAAGGGCAAGGAGTAGCCACAGCCACGCTGAGTGGAAGAGCAATGCACATCCAAGGACAGGAAGTGACCACAGCCATGCTGGGTGGAAGAGCAGTGCATGTCCGAGGGGAGGGAGTGGAGAAAGTCAGGCTGGGTGGAAGGGCAAGGAGTAGCCACAGCCATGCTGAGTGGAAGAGCAATGCACATCCAAGGACAGGAAGTGACCACAGCCATGCTGGGTGGAAGAGCAGTGCATGTCCGAGGGGAGGGAGTGGAGAAAGTCAGGCTGGGTGGAAGGGCAAGGAGTAGCCACAGCCACGCTGAGTGGAAGAGCAATGCACATCCAAGGACAGGAAGTGACCACAGCCATGCTGGGTGGAAGAGCAGTGCATGTCCGAGGGGAGGGAGTGGAGAAAGTCAGGCTGGGTGGAAGGGCAAGGAGTAGCCACAGCCACGCTGAGTGGAAGAGCAATGCACATCCAAGGACAGGAAGTGACCACAGCCATGCTGGGTGGAAGAGCAGTGCATGTCCGAGGGGAGGGAGTGGAGAAAGTCAGGCTGGGTGGAAGGGCAAGGAGTAGCCACAGCCACGCTGAGTGGAAGAGCAGTGCACATCCAAGGACAGGAACTGACCACAGCCATGCTGGGTGGAAGAGCAGTGCATGTCCGAGGGGAGGGAGTGGAGAAAGTCAGGCTGGGTGGAAGGGCAAGGAGTAGCCACAGCCACGCTGAGTGGAAGAGCAATGCACATCCAAGGACAGGAAGTGACCACAGCCATGCTGGGTGGAAGAGCAGTGCATGTCCGAGGGGAGGGAGTGGAGAAAGTCAGGCTGGGTGGAAGGGCAAGGAGTAGCCACAGCCACGCTGAGTGGAAGAGCAATGCACATCCAAGGACAGGAAGTGACCACAGCCATGCTGGGTGGAAGAGCAGTGCATGTCCGAGGGGAGGGAGTGGAGAAAGTCAGGCTGGGTGGAAGGGCAAGGAGTAGCCACAGCCACGCTGAGTGGAAGAGCAGTGCACATCCGAGGACAGGAAGTGGCCACAGCTGAGATTCTCACACCTGCTTAGAATGCGCTCTCCAAACTTAGACTACCTGTGCTGCTCTCTGCTGACGTTCCTCTCCTCAGAGAAAAATAATCCAAGTTGCCTTGAATTCAGAGGTTCAGAGCAGAGGGAACATGATTTACTGCTTCACAGTTGGTGCACGGTTTATTGAGTCTCTTGTGCGTGGTGACATCTTTCTGTTCTAAATAGTCTGAGCTCGAGCAACATGAACCACTTTTAAGGTCCTTCCAGCAGCTCACATTCTGCACTCTCTCTCATCAACTGAGCCTGCTTTGCATCACTGCTGAATTAAATTGGTATGTTTTATTTAATGTCTAGATTTTGTAGGCATTCTTTAAAGTTAATAACATATGAAAAAGAGAAGATTAAGAGGGGATATGATAGAGACTTACAATATCATGAAGGGCATAGAGAGAGTAGAGAGGGACAGATGGGAAGGGGTAAAACGCGGACCTCACGGACCTGGCGGATCTAAACCCGTACGGCCTTAAAAATCTGAGGTAGGTGTCGGTCCGATGTCCGTGCCGCTTGTAGTTTCTGTTGCTGACAGACCTTGATGAGATTTTAGCGCTGATGGATACATCTCAGCATAGGGAGGGAAAAGTGTTAAGATCCGTCAGCGCTAAAATCTCTTCGAGATCTGTCAGAGCCAGAGACTAGCGCTGGAATTTGGAGACTTCTTTTCCATAACGCACGTCCAAAACCTATGTCCCCGCTCTCTTGGCTTCTGCTCTGCCGCTCCATAAGAGATTTTAGCGCTAACGTTTCCTAACACTTTTCCCTCCCTATGCTAAGACGGATCCGTCAGCGCTAAAATCTCATCAAGGTCTGTCAGCGACAGAAACTACAAGCGGCACGGACACCGGACTGACACGGACCTCAGATTTTTAAGGCCGTACGGGTTTAGATCCGCGAGGTCCGCCAGGTCCGTGAGGTCCGCGTTTTACCCCTTCCCGGGACAGATTCTTCAAACTTTCAGAAAATAAAAAAGCAAGAGGGCATTCGGAAAAGTTGAAAGGGGGCAAATTCAAAACAAATGCTAGGAAGTTCTTCTTTACACAACGTGTGGTGGACACCTGGAATACAATTCCAGAGGACGTTATAGGGCAGAGTTCAAGAAAGGATTAGACAAATTCCTGCTGGAAAAGGGGATAGAGGGGTATAGATAGAAATTTACTGCACAGGTCCTGGACCTGTTGGGCTGCCGCGTGAGCGGACTGCTGGGTGCGATCGACCTCAGGTCTGACCCAGCGGAGGCATTGCTTATGTTCTTATGTTCTTAAAGGTAAGTAAACCTTTAATCTGCTACCACCAAGCCAAAAAAGGAGAACAACGGATACTGGAAGACCCTCAGTAATTTAAGGGAGAGGCTCTAACTATAATCACAGACAAATGCAAAACAAGCTACGATGTGCTGTGAAGAGCTCTCATATGGAATAAGAGATCCTCTTGGGCTGACACATCTGTCTGCTCCACCTTTTGAGAAATGATAAGAGCGGTAATGGTAAGAGCAGATAGCGTAGCTGGTTTTAAGAAAGGTTTGGACAGGTTCCTGGAGGAAAAGTCCATAGTCTGTTATTGAGAAAGACATAGGGGAAGCCACTTCTTGCCATGGATCGGTAGCATGGAATGTTGCTACTCTGTGGGATTCTAGAATCTTGTGACTCTCTGGGATTCCGGAATCTTGCTATTGTTTGAGATTCTGCATAGAATGTTGCTACTCCTTGGGTTTTGGCCAGGTACTAGTGACCTGGATTGCCAACCATGAAAACGGGCTACTGGGCTTGATGGTCTAACCCAGTGAGGCTGTTCTTATGGGAGATCTAGACATCCGGGTTTTACTTCCATGAAAGTAAATCCTGGATGTCTCAATCCATCTTCCTTCTTCTGGAGCCATATGGAAACCCTAGGATTCACACTCTCGGATTGCGGATGCGGCTTCTTTTTGGAAATTACAGTCCATTGCCTTTGGTCAACCCAGCCTTAGAATAAGAAAATAGGAAAAGCTAAGGTCAGAGCAGGAATAAATGGCAAAACAAAACCTTCATGCTAATGCAGTCTTTCACTCACCCTTGGGATTAGGTTACAAAGAAAGATGCATAAAAATAATGTCCACATAATTATATTCTGCCATGAATGAGATCAAAGAAAAGAAGTTTCAATGGCTGGGAAATCCCTCACATTTGCCTGGTAGGAGTAAAGAACATTTCACTTAAAACATCAATGTCTTTATTTTAGCCAAGCACTCTCCTGTCATTCTTTTCAGCTTTCAGATCAATTGGAACCACAAACCTTCAATCACAGCTAAGCAAAGCTTACTCTAGCTCGAGCACTAGGGTTAATGGTCGAGGGCCACAGGTCGTAGACTGGCTCACTCTAGTGCCCAATCTTATGGCAAGGAATTGACCAGACTAAAAGCACAGAGGTGTATATATAGACACCCCTGTGTGCTTTTAGCCTGGTCAGTTCCAGATTGTAGTGCATTTTTGGCATTAAAGCTGAAATAAACAAACAAAAAAAATTGCTCAGCTTCTAATGTACTTGCCATTGAGAACTGACTCTTATATGTGTATTTCCTAAGATAGAGTGCATAAGAGACCAAAGACTGGTCTATGAGACATTTGGAGCATTGAAATTAAGCATCAAATTACTGCATCTCAATGGCCATGAATTTGGTCTTGGAGGATGAGATGTACAGTGTCGGCATCTATGAGACAAACTTGGTTTTTTCTATTACAAAGAACATTTTGGACCCCGGTTCATTTACAGAAGTTAGATAGTTCTAAGTCTAATAGATGCTGGCACTGTCATCTTGAAGCTGGGACATTAAATCATTTGCTATACTATTGTCCATTGATATTTGCTTTTTGGAAATCAATTTGGGGTCAAATAAATAGCTTATTGGGAAATCTGGTTGCATTATCTTATCATACTGTGTTATTTGGTACATCAATGAGAGCTAAGAGCCAAATATCTTCCAATAACAACAAGCTATTACTCATTATGACAGGGGATGCCGTACAACATATTATGAAAAATTGGGATCATTTAAATTATAGCTTTTGCTGGAACTCTTGAGGTCACATATTTAAAATGGAAAGGGTAATTGCCATACAATGGGAGGATTTTAAGAAATTTCAGGATATTTATCCTTCCCCTCATTAAAAGGCATCTCCCACCCAGGAAAACTGGGGACTTCCCTCCCCTTCAGATTCACCGAGCTCTGGAACAACCTTACCTCCCCTCTCCGGAACCTGAGTGCTCTCCAACCCTTCCGTAAACATCTGAAAACCTGGCTTTTCTCAAGAATCTAACACCCCCTCCTCATCTGCCATAACATTCCTCTTTCCTCTGATCTTCATCTAGCCCTTCCTTGTAGTTCCTTCTCATTACAATTCCTTTAAACCGTGCCGAGCTCCACAACCATGGAGATGGTGTGGTATACAAACCTAAGGTTTGGTTTAGTTTATATTTGGGAGCCATTAACAAAATACTGTAATGAATGAATATCATTGTTTCCCCTTAAATATGCACATCCAAGGTGGGGGGGGGGGGAGAAGGGGGGGAGGGTATTTTGGTTTATTTATGAATGCAAATAGTATGGAGAGGAGGGGGTTATTATATGTCTTCTTATGTGATGAAAGTTATTGAATATGGGGAGGAAGGGACATGAATTAGATTTTAATAAGATATTAAGTGATGTATTTAAGTATAAATTGATGTTATATGCTGTTGCACTTAATATAAGTTTTAAAAATGAATAAAGAATATTAAAAAAAAGAAAAAGATAGATTGCATTAGTGCTGATTCCACTCCATTCCTGGGAGAACATAACATAAAAGAACAAAGAATAGCCATACTGGGAAGGTCCATCAAGCCCAGTATCCTGTTTCCAACCCAGGTCCCAAGTACCTGGCAGAAACCCAAAGAGTAGCAACATTCCAGAGCTGAGATTGTGATGTCATAATGCCTAAGAGCCAACCTCAGCAGTGATGTCACAATGACTTCACTGTCTTATAATTGGCTCACTTAAGAACAAAAGGATAGCTATACTGGAACAGACTGAAGGTCCATCAAGCCCAGTATCCTGCTTAGAACAGTGGCCAACCCAGGTCCCAAGTACCTAGCAGAAACCCAAAGAGTAGCAACATTCCAGAGCTGAGATTGTGATGTCATAATGTCTCATTCCACCAATACCTAAGAGCCAACTTCATCAGTGATGTCACAATGACTTCACTGTCCTATAATTGGCTCACTTAAGAACAAAAGGATAGCTATAGTGGAACAGACTGAAGGTCCATCAAGCCCAGTAGCCTGCTTAGAACAGTGGCCGACCTAGGTCACAAGTATCTGGCAAGATCCTAAGAAGTAAACCAGATTTTATACTGCTTATCCCAACAAGTAATGGATTTCCCCAAGATCATCTTAATAATGGCTTATGGACTTTTCTTTTAGGAAATTATCCAAACCTTTTTAAAACCCTGCTTAGCTAACTGCTTTTACCACATTCTTCAGCATGTTGAGTGAAGAAATATTTTCTCATGTTTGTTTTAAATCTACTACTTAATAGCTTCATCGCATGTTCCCTAGTCCTAGTATTTTTGCAAAGAGGGAACAAGCGATTCACATCTACCCTTTCCACTCCACTCATTATTTTATTGACCTCTATCATATCACCCCTGAGCTGTCTCTTCTCTAAGCTGAAGAGCCATAGCCACTTCAGCCTTTCCTCATAGGGAAGTTATCCCATCCTTTTTATCATTTTTGTCGCCCTTCTCTGTACCTTTTCTAATCCCACTAAATCTTTTTTTGAGATGCGTGTCCAGAATTGCTTACAGTATTCAAGGTGCGGCCGTACCATGGAGCAATTGCATAAAAGAAATGACATGCATTGACAGCAAATAGTTTTATTGTGTTTACCCCAGGAAATGCTCTAAGTGGGTAATTAGGGAGGTTAATAAAGCAGGAAGGTGCCTATGTGTCTTTATAACATACTAGCAGGAATCCTGCAGAACTTACACCTCTTCAGTATTAGGCATTATTATTGATTCTTCACTCACATTTAAGGATCAAGTTAATTCTCTTGTAAAAAAAATGTTTTTTTCAGTTTCCGTGTTTTGCGGAAAGCTCGAGCGCATTTTCATCAACAGCATTTCTCCCTCTTGGTTCAATCCATCATTCAAGCACATCTGGACTACTGCAATTCAATGCACGTGGGCCTATCCAAGGCTAGTCTGCAGAGACTCCAGCTGATACAGAACACTGCTGCCAGACTCATTTTTGGCAAGAGTAAGTTTGACCCTGTGTCCCCATTGCTCAGAGAACTACACTGGCTCCCAGTTCACTTGAGAATTCAATTTCAATGCATCTGTATTGCATTTAAGATTTTATTTGGCTTCTTTACTACTCAGCATGTTCCATGATTTTCAACAGTAACTGTTAATGAATAATGGCTAAGGTGCTCACCCCCAGGTCTGAACACTGCCTCCAGCCTATTTCCCATCCCTCCTGGACCTGGGAGCTTCTCTGCATGGCAGCACAGGTAGACCAGCCCTGATTTCACTCTCCAGTAAGATAAACTCCTGCAGCCATAAGAGCTTTTGGGGTGGAAGATAGGTAGGTCTAGTCGATTCTGGGGGTGTTTTGGGGGGCTCACCATGACCTATAAGGGAGCTGTAGTGAGATGTTTATGTGGGACTCTTTTTGTGAAGTTCACAGCAGTGCCCTGTAAGGTACCCCACTACTCTGGTGCCATGTCTGGGTGTCCAGTCCATCACTTTTCTGGCCCCTCTAGTGCTCAAAAGGTCTTTTTTTAGGCATTTGTGACTTGGATGAATTTATGGATGAAAATGGGGTATAAAGATGGACGACTTAGCGGTCTGGATGATCAGACAGCTGGATGTACAGTTAGACGATTTTCGGGAAAAAAAATGGACCTTTTCCCATGTCCAACTTTTGTCTGACTTTAGAAACATAGAAACATAGAAAGATGACGGCAGATAAGGGCTATAGCCCATCAAGTCTGCCACTCTATTGACCCACTCCTTTAAGTCTACTGACCCCCTTAATCATACAGCCACTCTACTGACCCGCTCCTTCAAGTCTATACCCTAGTGACCCTATTCCTTGACTTGACCCTTGTAGAGAACCCACATAGGTATCCCATTTATTCTTAAAGTCTGGGATGCTGCTGGCCTCAATCACCTGCACTGGAAGCTTGTTCCAGTGCTCAATCACTCTTTCCATGAAGAAGTACTTCTTGGCGTCTCCACAAATCTTCCCTCCCCTGAGTTTGAGCGGATGTCCCCTTGTGGTCGAGGGTCCTTTGAGAAGAAAGATATCATCTTCCACCTCGACACGTCCCGTGATGTACTTAAATGTCTCAATCATATCTCCCCTTTCCTTATGCTCTTCGAGAGTGTAGAGCTGCAGTTTGTTCAGTCTTTCTTTGTACGTGAGCCCCTTGAGCCCCGAGACCATCCTGGTGGCCATCCGCTGAACCGATTCAATTCTGAGCACATCTTTACGGTAGTGTGGCCTCCAGAATTGCGACTTAGGCCCATAACGGACTTAGACATTTCATTTGATTATGCCCCTCCATGTTACTGTGTTACTGTTCGGCAGACTGGATAGACCGTTCGAGTCTTTATCTGCCATCATCTACTACATAGAAACATAGAAGATGACGGCAGAAAAGGGCTACAGCCCATCAAGTCTGCCCACTTTGCTTACCCACCCCCTGTCTATGCCCTAATGACCCAATTTCCTTATCTTGACCCTCGTAGGGATCCCACATGGGTATCCCATTTATTCTTAAAGTCTGGCACGCTGTCTGCCTCGATCATCTGCACTGGAAGCTTGTTCCAATGATCAACCACTCTCTCTGTGAAGAAATACTTTCTGGTGTCGCCATGAAATTTTCCGCCCCTGAGTTTGAGCGGGTGCCCTCTTGTGGCCGAGGGTCCCTTGAGAAAGAAAATATCATCTTCCACTTCCACGTTGCTACATAAAACATAACAAAACAGAAAACCACAAAGGACTCTTTTTAACAGCTGCCATAGTACTCTGGTGTAAAAGCCAACTTGCAGCAGCCCACTGGAATCCCCCTAGTACTTCCTTGAAAAATCCCATAGTCTTCTGGGATAAGCACAGGCTGGACACGTTCCTTACAGAAAGTTGTGTGGAATCAGCTGGACCTCAGTAGGTGAAGCCTCAGATCCACAGGGACAGACTGAGCCAATCCTGCAATTTCCCACTGAATGTGACACGGTAATGAGGAAGGCGGTAATTCTGCTGTAGCCATGGTGATTCCTGCGGGAATGGGGACCGGAATGATCTGTTAAAGCCCGAATTAATACCTCCACACCATCCGTGAACTGATTTGGAAGAGCAACTGCCTGAAAAACTCAGAAGCTTGTGAGAATGTCTTGTCAGATTCAAATTTAGATTTCTATGCACATTGGGAAAAACCTAGTACAACTACCGTGTGGCCTCGAAAATAAGACCTACCCCCATAATAAGTCCTAGCATGATTTTCGAGGTAGGCCTTAATATAAGCCCTACCCTGAAAATAAGCCCTAGTCGGGATTCGCCGGCAGCGCTTCACCCCGCTCCCTGCTGCTGCCCCCTCCCCCCCGCCGCCACGCAGCCATCCTTCCCTCCCATCCGAACCGCTGACCGCAAGTGAGTCCATACATACCTCCCTCCCTCCAAATCAGCATTGGGCTGGCAGCACCCTAAACAGGCTGCTTCGGCCTTGTCCACCGGTGAATTCTTTCTGCCGCATTACAAGCAGCAAAACTGGACCACCAACTCTCCAATTTACTGATAACAACCCCAGACTACAAATCGTTCAGAAAAAAATAAAAAACAAGAAATCCTTGAAGACAAACTAACACCGCAAGATTTGTCCCAATTCTCTGAAGCAACTCGTTCTTCTCTTCAATTCCTCTGGAAATGGCCAGATAACTCCTTTTGTCATCCGCCTTGAACCGCAAAGTAATGGCGGAATAGAAATCATTAATATAATGTAATATGATATCATTCTTCAGCACAGAAATGTAGTTTTGATTTTTCAATTCATACATTTTTCTTTAAGGAAAGCATAGGTCCGTGTAGACTGGCTCTTCTGACACATCTTCAGCCAATGCAGGGTTATGTTCAATGCCAACTCCCAGGATCACCTCCTCTACCACTCGTCACCAGGGCACTGAAAGCCATCTATTCATGGATCAGCCCCAAGCTCTCAGCTCTCCCTTCCCCTTCCTCAGTCTTACTCCTGCACCCAAAACGAGAGCATAAATAAACGTGTTGGACCTTCAAACCAACCATTTCTATCAGTCAGCTGCCAGCCTGTGCCTGAAACCAGGATATGCTAACCTGCAAAAGGGATTAGCACTCAAGGATGAGACTCAAACTAGAGAATGACACGGTGACAAAATTCATCACCGTTCCCATCCCCACGGATAACCGCGGGAAACCATCTTCATGTCATTCTTTAAGGAGAGAGGGAAGAATCAGAGTATGAATGGCCACAACCACTGACCCGCAAGCTTTGCTTTGAAGAATGCTGGTGTAGAAGGACCGAGGTTGAAACAGACACTACAGAATGACAGTCTCTGGTATCCAGAGCAGATATTGTGATGTCATAATGCCTCATTCCACCAGTGCCTAAGAGCCAATCACATCAGTGATGTCACAATGGCTTCATTATCCTTGGCTCCCATAAGAATCAGAGTATGAATGGCCACAACCACTGACCCGCAAGCTTTGCTTTGAAGAATGCTGGTGTAGAAGGACTGAGGTTGAAACAGACACTACAGAATGACAGTCTCTGGTATCCAGAGCAGATATTGTGATGTCATAATGCCTCATTCCACCAGTGCCTAAGAGCCAATCACATCAGTGATGTCACAATGGCTTCATTATCCTTGGCTCCCATAAGAATCAGAGTATGAATGGCCACAACCACTGACCCGCAAGCTTTGCTTTGAAGAATGCTGGTGTAGAAGGACCGAGGTTGAAACAGACACTACAGAATGACAGTCTCTGGTATCCAGAGCAGATATTGTGATGTCATAATGCCTCATTCCACCAGTGCCTAAGAGCCAATCACATCAGTGATGTCACAATGGCTTCATTATCCTTGGCTCACATAAGAATCAGAGTATGAATGGCCACAACCACTGACCCGCAAGCTTTGCTTTGAAGAATGCTGGTGTAGAAGGACTGAGGTTGAAACTGACACTACAGAATGACAGTCTCTGGTATCCAGAGCAGATATTGTGATGTCATAATGCCTCATTCCACCAGTGCCTAAGAGCCAATCACATCAGTGATGTCACAATGGCTTCATTATCCTTGGCTCCCATAAGAATCAGAGTATGAATGGCCACAACCACCGACCCACAAGCTTTGCTCTGAAGAATGCTGGTGTAGAAGGACCGAGGTTGAAATAGACACTAGAAAATGATATGGGATTATTTCCCGCGGTTATCCGCGGGGACGGGAACGGTGATGAATTTTGTCACCGTGTCATTCTCTAACTCAAACACTGAGCACTTTAAAGGGTTAAACCTTCGCTGCACAATTAAAAAGGGAATGTTTTAATTTACTTTTTTAAATTCAATAGTTGCAATGCATTTCATTTGCATCCTCTGTCCGTCACTGGCTCCAGTGTACTCCTGCCAGACAATCCATGTACTCTCAGGAATGCAGCAGCCCTAAACGCTGACCTTTCACTAAATATCAGCAAATGCTAGAAAACCATTTCTTGGTCTGTCAGAAGGGACCTTAGTAACTGAGGCTCTCTGTTCTCATGACATGCAATGTTCAGTTCCCCCATGGGGGAAAAATGCAGACAGATGGAAGCCAACTCTCTGGGCACAGAAATGTATGAATGCGTTTAAAAATATATACAGTATATTACATATGTACATCTAACACAGATACGAACAGCCAATGGTTCTTACTAGAAGGAGAATCTTCTCTCACCACAAGGAACTAAAGGCTTTAAACTAGAAGCGATGGGACAAGGTGATCAAAGCCCCAGGGTGAGTATAAGCCCTCAGGTAAGTAAATCACTCAATACCTCTACAGTACACGGATGGGAAAAGGGGGCAATGTCTGGAAAGCAGTAAATACTCATGCTCGAAGTATGGGAAACAAGATTCTGGATCTGGAAGCTGTGATGGAAGAAGAGGAGTTGGATATAGAAGCGATCTCGAAGAACCATGACTGGGATGTAGTTATACCAGGCTATAATCTGTTCAGGAAAGACAGGGTAGGAAGAAAAGGAGGGGGGGGGGGGAGTAGCGTTATATGTTAAAGATCATATTAAAGCCACACAATTGCAGGATCAATTTGGAAAGAGAGAATGGTGAATATATTTACATTGGTGTGATATATAGACCTCCTTCACAGACGGAAGAAGTGGACAGAGATTTAATAGTAGACATTCAGAATATATCTAAAAAAAGGGGAAGTCTTGCTAACAGCTGATTTTAACATGGCGGATGTTGATTGGGGAATCCCTATTGCCGGGTCTTCTAGAAGTAGGGAGATCCTGGATTCTCGACAAGGAGAACTGTTCCAGCAGTTGGTAATGGAACCTATGCGAGATGGAGTCAAACTGGACTTAGTGCTTACAAACGGAGAAAATTGTTACTGCGAACGGGCCAACTAGATGGGCCATTTGGACTTCATCTGCCATCATGTTTCTATGTTTTACAAAGCCACGGTGGAGGCTGGCAAAGTAAATACTCTGACACTCATTCCCCCTCCTGTCATGCACGCTGCAAAAAAAACAACCAAACACACCCTGTTCTCCACTGCAGGATCAGCTGAGCAGCACTGGAGCCACAATCAGCTGAGCAGGCAGGGGAGAAGAGAAGAGAGGAGATCAGCTGAGCTGGCACAGAGCCGCATAGGAGCAGGACATACACTCACATAACACATGCACATCAGAAATGCATATTATTTGTCTTGAGTGGTGAAACCCCGAGAGACAGGCACTCCATCCCACAGGGTAGAACTGAGGGGGAGGATGTGTGACAGAGGCTATGAAACCTTGCCCCTTCCCCGCGTTAGTTCAGCTCCCCAGCTAGACGGTTTCCTGGAGGAACCCCCAGCACTCCCCCTCCTGGCCAGCTGGGAGAAAGGCAAGGACAGCTCAGAAAGGGAAACAGCTTCAGGAGAGGGGGAGGGGAGGAAAGTGCTAAACCAGGAAGTAGCGGAGGACAATTTAAGAGGAAGAGCCAGGATCAGAATCAGGAGTTCCAGAGTGAAGGAAAGATGTGGAGGACCATGAGAGAATAAGCATCTTAAACTCTCTCATGAACAGTGCTCCTGGCTGGAAAAGGAGAAATGTCACCCAGACCTCTGGACTGACTAAACTAAACTGAGAAGGGGGGGGGGGGGGCAGTGTATTTTGAGAAAGAAGCTAATCTCTGTGCAGGGAGACCTGTGAGGAAAACAGACCCCTAATTCTGTGTAAATAAAAGCCCATTCTCCTACCTCCCAAGACTGTGTATTAGTGTTGGTGTGACTGGGGTTGGTAGGTGCCCCGAGAACCCTTTGAGCATAAGAGGCTGAGCTTCTGTGCCATGTACGACTGATTTAAAAAGTCTTACCAGCATGGAAAGCTGTTGAGCATCAGGACCTCGGAGGAGTGTGTGGCGCAGTGGTTGGATCTACAGCCTCAGCACCCTGGGGTTGTGGGTTCAAACCCCGCGCTGCTCCTTGTGACCCTGGGCAAGTCACTTAATCCTCCATAGCCCCAGGTACGTTAGATAGATTGTGAGCCCACCGGGACAGAGAGGGAAAAATGCTTGAGTACCTGATTGTAAAAACCGCTTAGATAACCTTAATAGGCGGTATATAAAATCGTAATAAACTTGAAACTTGAAAACTTGACCTGAGCCTTTAAGGATTCAAAGCTCTTCCGTTCCTCTCTGCCACTCATGTGTTAGCTTTCTCACATTGAGGAGCTGCAGAAGAATCCAGGAGTCACTTTGTACCTTCTCTGTCAGTGTCAATCCCTAAATCACACAGAGCTTCCTTTGCACTACACTTGAATATCACTTTTCTCCTTTCTGGGCAGCTGGACTGTCTCTCTCTCTCTCTCTCACTGCTCCCCCCTCCTCTCCTCTACCATCTTCAATTAAGCTTACTGCAGGAAAAATCACAGCTCTATCACTGACATTAATTAATGTTCCATGTTCAGCAGTTTCACCAAAACTGATCATTTCTTTATGGTGCCTTGTCACTTGCATTGCTCTCTAAGGCCTTTATCTAAACCTACCCTGCATTTAACGATCGACGCTACTTCATAGCAACCTCCGACCCTGCTATGCAAATGTAGTAAAATGAGGCCATTAATATTAAAATGAGCCCTCCAGACGATGCCCTAACATTGCCTGGTGATGCACTAAACAAAGCGCTGACCTTAAACGTGCCCAAAATTACCGACAGGTCTGGAGGTGCTGGTAGTGGTTTAAAAGCATGTTTAAAGGCGTGTCTCATGTGCGCGTGCGTCAAAGTGTACACTGGCAAGTCTGGGCTGCAAATTCTAGATGGAAATTGAAATAATAGGATATATTTTTCATAAGTATTCTAAATGCTTAGATTTACCTTGATTTTATATTTGTGGTATATTAAATAAATTGAACTTGAACTTAAAGGTGCGTCTCACGTGCACTTGTTAAAAGCTGCTGATTGCTGATTTGAAAGTGTTTGAGGCTTGTGCAGATGAGGATGGAGTTTTCAAGTTTCAAGTTTATTATGTGATTTGATTAATCGCCTAATCTACATTCTAGGCGATGTACAAACAATAACGAATAAATAAAAACTTGGGGTAATTATTAAAAAAACAAATAATAATACATAATTACAAAAACTTACAGTCATGAAACATTAGGAAAACTATATTTAAAGGGTTACATTCTGGTTCAAATTTTATATTTCAGGATTAAACAACAGGGAGGGAATAAAAGCACAAATATGAAAATGAGAGGATAGGAAGGAATATCAAGTTATTTAATTAACTAAAAGCATCATTGAAAAAAAAAGTTTTAAGCTTAATCTTAAAATTAACTAAATTCTTTTCTTCTCTAATATAAATAGGAAGATTATTCCAGGTTTGTGGAGCAGTCACTGAAAAAATAGTTAGCCGTCTAGTGTTGATGACTTTCAATGACGGGATAACCAATAGATGTTGATCCTGTGATCTAAGTGTTCTTGAAGTTATATACGGAATTAGAACTCTAAAAATAAAGGCTGGGGTTTGAGACATTATTGATTTGAACGTAAGCAAGCATATTTTATATAAAATACGGTGTGCAACGGGAAGCCAGTGAGATTCTTTAAGTAAAGGAGTGACGTGGTCGAATTTCTTTGCTTTATGAATTATTTTTATGGAAGCGTTCTGTATGATTTGTAGGCGCCTGATTTCTTTTTGGGATATGCCCATGTACAAAGCATTACAATAATCTAATTTGGAAATGATTAGGGAATGTATTAAGATATTTAATGATTTTGGGCATAAGAATTTTGCAATAGAACGAATTTGACGTAATCTATAAAAGGTAGATTTAACCACATTGCTTATATGATCGTGGTATGATAATTTAGCGTCAAATGTTATACCTAAGATCTTAATATTTTGGTGAATCAACAGAGGAGTATGATTAATAGAAATTGGGACAATCGGATTACTCCTGTCTTTCCAAGGAAAAAGCATAACCTTGGTTTTATGGATATTTAGAGATAGCTTATTAACATCTAACCAATGGTGAATTTGATCCAATTTCTCGTTTATTGTTGTTATATCTTGTGTACTATCAGGATCAATTGGATGTAATAACTGAATATCGTCTGCGTAGGCGTATACAGAAAATCCAATAGATTGACATAAGGTCAAAAGTGGAGCAAGAAAAATGTTAAATAACATTGGAGAAAGTATTGATCCTTGTGGTATTCCATACGGTGCTGAAAAACTATTTGAGGTGGTGTTATTAAAAAAGACATTTGATGAACGATTATGGAAGTAAGATTTAAACCAGTTTAAAACTTGGTCAGTTATTCCAATAGACTGAAGCCTATGAATTAAAAGAGTATGGTCGATGGTATCAAAGGCAGATGATAAGTCTAATGAGATCAGGACAACCGAGGAATGATGATCTAAGTGGTACAAGATTGATGAAGTCAGACCTATCAAGGAATATTCAGTAGAATGATTTTGTCTGAATCCTGTTTGATTTGGATGTAGTGTGTTGGTTTTTTCTATGTATTCTGATAGTTGATTGTACACGATTTTTTCCGTTATTTTTGCTAGATATGGGATATTAGCTATTGGTCTATAGTTAGATTTAATGTCAGGTCCAATTTTTAGATCCTTAAGTATTGGTCGTATGATCGATTTTTTCCAAGCTGTAGGGACTTTGCCCTGTTGTAAACTAATATTAATTAATATATGTATATAAGGACCAAAAATTGCAAAATATTTTTTAATAACGGTGGGTGGAATAGATTCCATATAAGACCCTTTGAGGTTTACAGATTTAATAACCAGCTCTAAATCATTAAGACTAAGCGGATTGAAATGAGAACATTTTGAAGATAATAATGATAACTTTTCATGGTCTAAGGCAGAAGAAATTTGTTGTTTGTTTGTAAAATATTTCTGTATATTTTGAACTTTCTCAACAAAGCAATCAGCTAAGTCTTGAGCTGATGGAAGAGGGTTAGATTCCTGGGGTATATTTTTGGATTGATTATTGATGGATTTTAAAATATTATATAGTGTAGATGTATTTTTAGATTGTATAATTTTTTTAGAATAATAAGATGATTTTGCGTGGATTATTCTTTCTTTATAATATGTTGCTTGTTCTTTAAACTTTTCCAAGTTGTATGAATTTTTGTTTTTCCTCCATATTCTTTCCAAAGATCGAAGTTGTTTTTTAATCATGACTAACTCTGCATTAAACCACGGATTGGTTTTCTTTCTTATTGTGATATTTTTTGTTTGGGTTGGTGCTAAATTGTCCATTAATGCTTGAGTAGTATTTTGCCAATTAAGAACTAGATCATCTAGTAAAGGTGACTCAAGATTTCCAAAATCAAGGTTAAAATTTAAAGCTATTAATTCTGATGAAAGTTTACTTAAATCTTTAAAATTCGTGGTTTGAGAGATTTCTATTGTTTTAGGTAGGTTAATTTGGAAAGTAAAAGTTACTAAAAAGTGATCGGACCAAGGAAGTGGTTGAGAGGAAAGGAATTGGATTTGAAATTTATTAGCTATAGATACGGATGTTAAGATCATATCTATCGTATGGCCCGCTGCGTGTGTGGGAACCGACAGTAGAGGAAATAGGTCAAGTAGTTTTAAATGAGAAAGAATGTCTTTTGTATAATTGTTGTTAAAATCTTCGAAATGAATATTAAAATCTCCTAAAATCAGTGGATTATTGGTTGACGAGGCATTTGATGGATATGATCATTCATTATTAAATGATCTTTATGTAGAGGCTGATAGAAGGAATTAGGTATTAAGATGAGATTTAAATATAGGCTAAGTATTAAAAATAAGTGCCATAAAACTTTAAGGATTTTCTTACCTATTATTAATTTGAGGTATGGCGTATATCTGGAAGTTCACGCACAAAGGAGCGCAATAAGGAGCAGGACCTGCGCCGCAAAAGGCTTGAATTTAAAGGCCATGTACCGGGTTTACAAGTGGGCGGAGTCCTCAGCGTGCCGCCGCTATGCGGCGGCAAAAGGTCAGATGACAGACTGTAGAATAAAAGTAAAAACCAAGTAAAATAAACAGAAACTTTTAAAACTAAGCATAAAAACTTAAAATAACTGGTACAGACAAAGTGCTACGTGCAGAGAACATCAAGTGCTTAGGCATTGGTGGAATGAGGCATTATGACATCACAATCCCAGCTCTAGAATGTTGGTACTTAGGATTTTAGAGTGTGTGTTTGAGGCGTGTGCAGATGAGGACGGAGCTTAGGCATTGGTGGAATGAGGCATTATGACATCACAATCTGAGCTCTGGAATGTTGCTACTTAGGATTTTAGAGTGTGTGTTTGAGGCGTGTGCAGATGAGGACGGAGCTTAGGCATTGGTGGAATGAGGCATTATGACATCACAATCCGAGCTCTAGAATGTTGCTACTTAGGATTTTAAAGGGTTTGAGGCTTGCGCAGGTGAAGACGGGGCAGGAAAAGAACTCGTGGGGACGGGGAAAATTTGTCCCCATGTCATTCTGTAATCCAAATTCCTTTAGTCCTGAAAGGTCTGTTAGAGGTGTCTAACGAACATTAACAGAAGGGTAGCCAGCAGGTCTGGCAGATAAGACGTGGTCTTTGGGGCTCCCAAACTATACACAGCGACTTTCAAGTGAGCACAAACCTTAAAATGTTGTTCCTTTGAATACTCAATACAAGGTAACTGAGAGCACCAGAAAGCGTCTACTTTGTTCTTATAGACAGTGTTAACACAATCAATCAGGAGTAGAGTGTGCTGGGGAGGAAGGGGCTGACGTAACCAACAGCTGTCATGTACCACAACTGCACCAAAGAAAGATCTGGAAGCCAGAATTCAGGGCCCTGCCTTCAGATCATATAGTGCTACAAGGCAAGCGCAGCACTATAGACACATTGAAAAGAGAGCAGCTGTTCTTTATCTACGGTAACTGCTGGGTCCAGAAATTCTCCTCTCCTTATGACACTCACCTTTCCTTTGCCTTCCTCACCCGCTCAGCCAGACACCTGTAACTGCTGAGTAATTAATCCCTTACAGCACAGGCGTAAAGGGGAATGAAGTTGGTCAGCAGACGCCTTCCTTTTGGAAGGGAGAACAGAGCGCAGACCGAACTCTTAACTGCCAGGCTAACATTTTGCTTGAGAGATTTTCCAACTTTCTCATTCCATAATGATGAAAGGTTAGAGCAGGGGTGGCCAATGTCGGTCCTCGAGGGCCGCAATCCAGTCGGGTTTTCAGGATTTCCCCAATGAATATGCATGAGATCTATTTGCATGCACTGCTTTCAATGCATATTCATTGGGGAAATCCTGAAAACCCGACTGGATTGCGGCCCTCGAGGACCGACATTGGACACCCCTGGGTTAGAGAGAATGTGCCTTGGAAGGACATGAATTCTAGGCTTCACATCAGTGGTTTTCATCATGCATGGTATTATGACCAATTATTTATCATCTAGATCTTTGCATTCCGAAAACTCAGCCGTACTGAAAACAAATGCTAATCCACAATACATTGAGACCTTTTGTTGTGCAGGGGTTAAACTGTGGAATTCACTGGTGAAAAGGGCAGTTTCAGAAAACTACTTAAGACGCAGTTATTAGAAATGCCTTTTTTTAGATAATGATCATGACTGCTGCTGGATGAAGACTTTTTTTACGATTCTTTGTATAGACCTTTTGGCTTTCATTTTTATAGTTGGTTTTCTGAGGACTATTTCTTCAGGTCTGTCTGATTTATTTTTTTTATTGCTTTGTATATGTAAACCAGGGGTTTCCAACCTTTTGGCTTCCCTGGGCCGCATTGGTCGAAAAAATGTTTCTGGGGCCGCGCAAACGCTGCAGCAAGACAGAGGAAGGAGCCGGCAAGACAGTAAACACCCAGGGGCATCGCCCTCGACCAGGGCTGCACAAAATACTTCACAGGACACCCCTGATGTAAACCATTTTTTAAATAAATCAATAGAGCCCAGCGGCCAGTGGCAGTCCCCGTTTCCTTCAACTTGCTGATCACGTGCCTCCAACACATTATTCTGATTAATAAGAACATAACATAAGAACAAGAATTGCCGCTGCTGGGTCAGACCAGTGGTCCATCGTGCCCGCTCACGCGGCGGCCCCCAGGTCAAAGACCAGTGCCCTAACTGAGACTAACCCTGCCAGCGTCCGTCCTTGTTCAGTAGGAACTTGTCTAACTTTGTCTTGAATCCCTGGAGGGTGTTTTCCCCTATAACAGCCTCCAGAAGAGTGTTCCAGTTTTCCACCACTCTCTGGGTGAAGAAGAACTTCCTTACGTTTGTACGGAATCTGTCCCCTTTTAACTTTAGAGAGTGCCCTCTCGTTCTCCCTACCTTGGAGAGGCTGAACAACCTGTCCTTATCTACTAAGTCTATTCCCTTGAATGTTTCAATCATGTCCCCTCTCAGTCTCCTCTTTTCAAGGAAGAAGAGGCCCAGTTTCTCTAATCTCTCACTGTACGGCAACTCCTCCAGTCCCTTAACCATCTAAGTCGCTCTTCTCTGGACCCTTTCGAGTAGTACCGTGTCCTTCTTCATGTACGGTGACCAGTGCTGGACGCAGTACTCCAGGTGAGGGCGCACCATGGCCCAGTACAACGGCATGATAACCTTCTCCGATCTGTTCGTGATCCCCTTCTTTGTCATTCCTAGCATTCTGTTCGCCCTTTTCGCCGTCGCCACACATTGCGTGGACGGCTTCATTGACTTGTCGATCAGAACTCCCAAGTCTCTTTCCTGGGGGGTATCTCCAAGTACCGCCCCGGACATCCTGTATTCGTGCATGAGATTTTTGTATCATGCTGCTTTTGGTTGACTTTGAGCTATGGGGGGGGGCCCAAAATCTCACTCTGCCCTCACAAGACTGAGAGACCACCATACGGTTCAACAGACTATGAGAAAAGCCGTGTGGAAGAAAACCGAGAACAGCTGATTCAAGGGGGCTTTTTATTTTTATTGATGATCAATGAAGTCTGCAGAGGTGTTTTTGTTGTTCGTGTATGCAATTTTTTATTTCATGTCATTGTTTTGGGGTTTTTAAATTGAAATTTCAGCTTTTAGAGATCCATCCAAAGGATCAATGTTATATCTAACTACAGCAAGGAACACTTTTCGTAAGGAAAACCAAAAGCCACTGATCCTCTGTAGCTCATGTCAAGGGGGGAAGAAGCCGAGAAAAGGCCAAAAATCTCATCCTAGGAAATAAAATCAATATAAGACAAAAACTGCTTGTCACAAGCAGAGCCACAATAGTCGACAATCTTTAAGTAGAAGAATTTCATCCCCAAGGAATGAACGCAAATGCAGTGGATCCAAAAAAAGTATATTTATGCCTCCAGTGGTGGTAGAAATGCAAGAAAACCCTCCCCCCGCCCCCCCAAGCAAGGTGGCTTCAATAAGCCACCACTTCAAGCCTTTCTCCTGACATCTGGAAACATCATAACTCTTTGGTCACAAAAAGAATTATTTCCCTTAAACTTGAAACAGTGCGTAAATGGAAGAGCTCTACCTGCTTCCGAACCAACCCCACCATCAAAATAGCTTCCGTGGGAATGTTATCCACTGACAATTCCGAGAAGGCTGAAATATTTATTTATTTATTTTTCAAACTTATACCTCACCTAAATTATATTACATTAAAATCCATTTCTAGATCGCAATCCCTTCCAGATCGATGTGGTTGACATCACAGTGCAATACGAGAGAAACATCATCTTCCTTACTAAGAGCAGAAGAAGTTGCCCCCGCTGAGCCAGACCAGAGGTCCATCTTGCTCAGGGGTCTGCTCCCGCGGCGGCCCATCAGGCCTAGTGCCTGAACAGTGGTCCCTGATTCATTTTGTAACTCACCTCTAATTCCATCCCTCTACTCTTATCTGTACCCCTCAATCCTAAGAATCCTAAGAATTTTACAAAAAGGGAAGTCTTCAATCGTTTTCGGAAATGCATATATGAAATCGAAGAAGCAAACAAAATACGCAGCTCCGAATCCCAACTAGCATCTGATATGCAATTGTTTGATGCAAAAATTTATTGTAAAGACATCTTCGCACTGGAGGGAACACAAACAATGAAGTTATCCTTAGTGGACGAACCTCTTAAAAATGTCAATTGTTCTCGTAAATAACCAGGTGCCTGACCATGTACGGCAGTGGTTCCCAAACCTGTCCTGGGGGACCCCCAGCCAGTCAGGTTTTCAAGATATCCCTAATGAATATGCATGAGAGAGATCTGCATATAATGGAAGTGACAGGTATGCAAATCTCTCTCATGCATATTCATTAGGGATATCTTGAAAACCTGACTGGCTGGGGGTCCCCCAGGACAGGTTTGGGAACCACTGATGTACGGCTTTATAACAGAGCGTCCCAAATTTAAACCAAACCCTGGCCTCAAAAGGCAACCAGTGGAGTTGTCTGTAGTATGGAGTAACTAGACACATCATCATACCATCACTGTCTAAACCAGGGGTGGGCAACTCCGGAATCCAGTCGGGTTTTCAGGATTTCCCCAATGAATATGCACTGAAAGCAGTGCATGCAAATAGATCTCATGCATATTCATTGGGGAAATCCTGAAAACCTGACTGGAATACGGCTCTCGAGGACCGGAGTTCCCTACCCCTGCTCTAAAGTTTCAAGTTTAATGCAGATTTGATATACAATTCATCAGGTCAGCCTGAGCGGTTTACAATTATTCCTACTACGATATATCATTTCTATAGCGCTGAAAGGCGTATGCAACGCTGTAAATTTAACAAGTAATAGTCCCTGCTCTGAAGAGCTTACAATCTAATTTGGATAGACACAGGACATAGAGGGGTTGGGGAGTTTCTTGTAGAGAAAATGATAGGATGGACATAGGTGTCTTATGGTGAGTGGGAGTTAGGAGTTGAGTGGGCTTTTAGCTTGGATTTGAATACTGCTAGAGAAAGACAGAGCCTGACGGAATGACTCAGGCCGTCTGTTCCAGATATATGTGCAGCAAGACAGACGGGATGGAGTCTGGAGTTGGCAGTGGAGGAGAAGGGTATGAATAGGTGGGACTTTCCCAATAAACGAAGTTCGCAGGGGAGGAGCTTAGGGGGAGATAAGTGTGGATAGATATTGATGGGCTGCAGAGTAAGAGGAGTTTGAACTAGAGAATGACACGGGGACAAATTTTACCCATCCCCATTTTCCTGTCCCGTCCCACAGAGTTCTTTTCCTGTCCCTGCCCCATTCCTGCAAGCTCCGTCCTCATCTGCACAAGCCTCAAACACTTCAAAATCTTAAGTAGCAACATTCTAAAGCTGAGATTGTGATGTCATAATGCCTCATTCCACCAATGCCTAAGCTCCGTCCTCATCTGCACAAGCCTCAAATCCTTTAAAATCCTAAGTAGCAACATTCTAGAGCTCAGACTGTGATGTCATAATGCCTCATTCCACCAATGCCTAAGCTCCGTCCTCATCTGCACAAGCCTCAAATCCTTGAAAATCCTAAGTAGCCACATTTTAGAGCTCAGATTGAGATGTCATAAGGCCTCATTCCACCAATGCCTAAGGTCCGTTCTCTTCTGCACAGGACATGGATGGGTGGAACTGGGCGGACCTGGGCGGCAGGTCTAGGGGGGGGGGGTCTGTATTTTCCGATTGGAAAATCTGGCAACCCTACATGTCCAGGGATCCGGACGGCTTCTCAAAATCCAGCACTTTGTCCAGGCTTTGAAAAGCTTCCCTACAAAATCGCGTCGGGAAGGGGCATCCGCACATGCATGCGTGCGCATGATGTCAATGCGTCAGATCTGTGGCATGCGCGGATGCCGTCTGGGGGCGGGGCTGGGGGCATGGCCCTGGGTCGGGATTTTCCCGAAGGGAGAAGGCTGTGGAGGCATCAAGAGATTCCACGCTGTCCAAATGGACTATGGGTCAGGGGCATCCATGGATCACAGCGAAAGTAGGCCATTTCTCTGGTGCATTTCTCAAGGCCCCAAAGGAAACCAGGAACTGGGTGAAAGTGAAAGTGTTCTGGCAAAAAGGAAATTCAGTCCTTACAAAACCAAACATCTACTTAAAGTCAAGCGGAAAAGAGGCAGATTAAAAGGTTCACAGCTCGAGGCGGTTAGAAAGAGCAAAGTAACGGTTTAACAAATGATAGTACAAGAAAGGAAGGAGCTGTAAAGGCCCTGCTGAAAGCAAAGCCATAGTTGCTCTAGGCCCAGCTCCTGTCTTGTCTCTTCACACTTCCTTCCGCCCCTTTCTGTTCCTCTCATAGGGAAAGAATAAGTCTAGTGTCATTTAGAAATCACTAAAACCTCCTACTGACAGAAATAGAGACGGGAAGATTCACATGGAAAACTGGCCCGGGGGGGGGGGGAAAAGAGCCCAAAAATACATAATAAACTATGGGCCTTAGTCTTCGATAGCGAGAAGGAGGGAAGTGCCGGTCGCCTCTAGGCCTGGAGGGCTCAGGGGATGGACCCAGGGGTAGAAGGACAGAGTTTCAAGTTTCAGGTTTTATTAGTGCTTGATAAATCGCTTATTGAATATCTAAGCGATGTACAATTCAAGTAAAATAGAAATACAAATACACTGACTTTAAATAAAAAACATACTGGGTTAACATACATGAGCCGTGAGGGTTAAGGGGGAAAGTTACAATATATTTGTAGAAGAAAATATACATTAAAGGGAAAAATAACTCAAGGTCAATTTGAGGGGATGAGGAAAGAGAGGGAGTTTCTCTTGGCATCTTTGGAGGGCCCCCTTTTCCTGGTTTAGCAGTTCTTCGTGCCCCCACTCCCTGCAGCTTTAGAAGGGGACTCACGACTGATTCTATGCTTGGGGGAAGGGCACAAGATTAAAAGTGCCAGAACCGAACCCCAATAAAAATGATCACTTGACAAAACGAAAACGGGTTTCTTTTTTTCCCCCACCTTTAATTTTCTCCAAGCCTCAAAGCAGATTACAGTTGAAACAAATCATATCCCCCTCTTTTGCAAAATCGCCAGATGTGGTGGTAACAGCTGACGCTCACAGAATTCCTATGAGTGCCACAAAACTGCGCTATGGTGTTGTAACAAGGGGGAGGGGGGAGAATGTCTTACATCCTATTATGTAAAAACTCCATTTACCCCTCCCACTAACATATCATAAAAACCAGCTCTCTAATTTTCACATTGGATTAAATAAATGAAAATCTCCCTTAGTGACTGTTTCTGACACGTCCCAAGATATGTCGGAGAACTTACATCCTATTGGCCCATAGAGGAACAGTGTGGCAAATGACATCACGCACTTCGGATATGCTAGCAGTGATGTCACAGACGTCCTTAATTACACTCATCCAATCATGAGACGGCAAGCAATACTGCAAAGCCAGCACAAGATTTTAAAAAGAAGCAAGACCCCAAAAACAGATGGATGGAAACCTTTGGCTGTATTTCTTCTTCAATTGTACAAAATAATATAACATTTAAACCACACACAAAAAGGAACAAGACATTTTCACTCCTTTTGGACAACCATTTCACCTGCTCTGTATTTGAAATTATTAATCTATGAAAAAACAAAGTTTTCCTTACAAATTGGAAGAAGAACCAGTTTAAACTGGATTTCCCAGTTAGCTGTTTCTATGGTTCTCCCCCCCCCCCCCCACACACACAACTGCAGCCCACCCTAAGGTGGTAATTTGTGTGTCGGATCTGAAGATTAGTGCACTATATTCTGATTGGCTTGGTTGGTGGGCTTTCTTATTGCTACTAATCTGAAGTTTTAATTTGCTGTATAGCACCTTACAAAGCAGTGAGGTCTATTTACCTGGGCAGTCGGGGTCTTGTGTGCTGCCAACCATCACAGACTCTGGCTGTGCCTAGGATTAATCTGAGGAAAACAAAGCAGAAGGGGAAAAGCCTGCAACAAACAGCAGAGAGTGTGTGTGTGGGCAAAATCACAATGCCTGCAATAGCACAGAGCAGGTCTGTGCAAAAGCTGAGTCCAGAAGGACTGTGTCTGCACAAGACCACAGAGCAAGAGTAGCCATGTGTGCATGCGACAACAAAGAAGAGCAACTGCGATGATAAAGGGGATGGAACCCCCCTTGTATAAGGAAAGACTAAAAAGGTTAGGGCTCTTCAGCTTGGAAAAGAGACGGCTGAGGGGAGATTGGATTGAAGTCTACAAGAACGGGTACAAGTGGATCGATTTTTCACTAGGGGACACTCGAAGTTACAGGGAAATAATTTTAAAACCAAGAGGAAGAAATTTTTTTTCACTCAGAGAATAGTTAAGCTCTGGAACGCATTGCCAGAGGATGTGGCAAGAGCGGATAGCGTAGCTGGTTTTAAGAAAGATTTGGACATGTTCCTGGAGGAAAAGTCCATAGTCTGCTGTTGAGACAGACACGGGAGAAGCCACTTCTTGCCCTGGATTGGTAGCATGGAATGTTGCTACTCTTTGGGATTCTAGAATCTTGTTACTCTCTGGGATTCCGGAATCTTGCTATTCTTTGAGATTCTGTATGGAATGTTGCTACTCTTTGGGATTCTAGAATCTTGTTACTCTCTGGGATTCCAGAATCTTGCTATTCTTTGAGATTCTGTAAGGAATATTGCTACTCTTTGGGATTCTAGAATCTTGTTACTCTCTGGGATTCCGGAATCTTGCTATTCTTTGAGATTCTGTAAGGAATATTGCTACTCTTTGGGATTCTAGAATCTTGTTACTCTCTGGGATTCCGGAATCTGGCTATTCTTTGAGATTCTGTATGGAATGTTGCTACTCTTTGGGATTCTAGAATCTTGTTACTCCCTGGGATTCCGGAATTTTGCTATTCTTTGAGATTCTGTACGGAATGTTGCTACTCCTTGGGTTTTGGACAGGTACTAGGGACCTGGATTGCCCACCGTGAGAAGGGGCTACTGGGCTTGATGGACCTTCTTAGGCTATTCTTATGTTCTTATGCCTGCAACAGCACGAGCATACACCTAGAAGATGTATGATGAACAGCACAGAGAGTGTATGGCAACAGCACAAAAGATGTGCAGCTTGTGTCCACACAACATCACAGAGGGCATGTGTATACCAGCCTAGACTTATGTTGCTTTCAGCAACAAACTCCACTGAGAAACCATGCTCAGTAAAGGGGGAGACCCCCTCCTTACAAAGAAACACCTGCCAGCTTCATGGAAGCTCCACCATAACCAGTTCCAGCAGGGACATTTCAGACTGGTCCAACTTTGAATTCACATCCTGAAGCAGTACAACATGTGACGCCTCCTGATTTGACCTACTGAAATCAGTGCTGCTGGACCCCTAGCGCAGGGGTAGGCAATTCCAGTTCACGAGCGCCGGAGCCAGGTCAGGTTTTCAGGATATCCACGATGAATATATATGAGATGGATTTGCATGCACCGCCTCCTTGAGATGCAAATCTATCTCATGCATATTTGTTGTGGATATCCTGAAAACCTGACCTGGCTCTGGCTCTCGAGGACCGGAATTGCCCCTGCCCTAGCGCATTAGAAAGGATTCTCAGAAATTCAGACCTGGCCCAAAATGACCATTGGAGCTGGGCCAATTGGTTGCACTTGAAGCCAAAATTCACACCACACAGGCGTCCGCAAATCTCAAAAGAAGAACCCCTGGCAATGGGCAAACGCATAGAGAGCAAGCACTGTGTGAAGGAGTGGCGCCCTGCGGCTTTACTGGCAGAACGCAAGTCTGAATCTAAGGGAGAAACCCACCCGACAGAACTCAAAGTTCAAAGCGTCTCTGTTAAAACTTTTCTGTACCCTCAATCAAGAACCAATTCTACACTAGAAATTCCATCTTCTCTGTAGTCGCACCCTCGCTCTGGAACTCAGGGCCTCTTTATCTCCGTAACGAAAACTCCCTAAATCAATTTAGAACGAATCTTAAAACATTTCTTTTTAAAGATGCCTAACAATAAGTGGAGAAAACCCCCCCAAAATCTTTTTATCTTTCTTATCTTTTTTAAGAAATGCCATCCTTATCTTCCTCTCGTTATTCCCTTCCCCTTATATATTTTTATATATTGTAATTAAAACATCCCTACCTCTAGTACCTTTCGTCTCTAATAAGTCCAAATTTGTCATAGTTTTAGTTTTACCCTTTAATTCAGTGGTCTCAAACTCAAACCCTTTGCAGGGCCACATTTTCAATTTGTCGGTACTTGGAGGGCCGCAGAAAAAATTTTTAATTTCTTATTAAAGAAATGACAATTTTGCATGAGGTAAAACTCTTTATAGTTTATAAATCTCCCCCCCCCCCCCACGAAGGCCTGAATGTTCCCCCCTTCTTTGCAGCATCCTCTAGCTTCCTCCCCGGCCTCCCGGTCTTAGTTTCAGCTAATTACCACAGCCTGCAGAGAGGATCGCTGGTGCTGTGGCATTCCTTGCAGACTGCCATCAGTCTCAGCAGCACGTTCCCTCTGTCGCGGTCCCACCCTTCCTCTGAAGCAGAGGGAATGTGCTGCTGAGATGACGGCAGCCTGCAAGGATCACTACAGAACCGGCGATCCTCTCTGCAGGCAGCGGTAATTATCTGAAGGTAAGAGCGGGAGGCCAGGAGGGGGGAAGCCGTAGGACGCTGCAAAGAGCAGTCAGCACTAGTACAGACCGTGGACCACAAAATAGTACCTGGCGGGCCACATGTGGCCCCCGGACCGCGAGTTTGAGACCACTGCTTTAATTAGATTTTTAAAATTTAACAGGTTTTTTTTTTTTTTTTAATTCTTAACATTGTAAACCGTCCAGATACATGTGATGGTCGTTATATCAAGCCATAAATAAACTTTGAAACTTAGGGCTCCTTTTACGAAGCCGCGTTAGCGGTTTTAGCGCACGCAGCTTTTTAGCGCGTACTAAACCCGCGCTACACGGCTAGAACTAACACCAGCTCAATGCTGGCGTTAGCGTCTGGTGCGGCCGGCAATTTAGCGCACGCTATTACGCGCGTTAAAATGCTAACGCGGCTTCGTAAAAGGAGCCCTTAAACTCGAAACTTGTAATGTACAGAAACAGCTAATTTGTCGTGCAATGAACAACGGCAAACTCTTTGCCTGGGAGAAAGGAGTTGGAGGACTAGACACAGGGCACCGGAAGGACTTTGTACCTCACTGTCCGACACTGGAAATCGTTTGATAAAGGACAAGCGTGTGGAACAGCGTTTTCCCCTGGTGCGCACACGCTTCGCAGCGTGTGCTCTTGAAACACAGAGGGGCACTAAGTCCGACTTTGGACATTTCCCACTAGATCAGTGGTCTCAAACTTGTGGCCTGGGGGCCACATGTGGCCCGCCAGGTACTATTTTGAGGCCCTCGGTATGTTTATCATAGTCACAAAAGCAAAATAAAACAGTTTCTTGATCATACGTCTCTTTAGCTATAAATGACAATATTATTATTAAGACTTAGCCAAAAGGAAAGATTTATAAATTATAAATAGTTTTACCTCATGCAAAATTGTCATTTCTTTAATCAGACATTAACTCTTTTCTCTGAGGCCCTCCAAGTACCTACAAGTCCAAAATGTGGCCCTGCAAAGGGTTGGAGTTGGAGACCACTGCACTAGATGTTCCAAACTGGACTTCCAGAAGTGTCCATTTTTGAAAATGCTGGATGTCCACATTTTTAAAAAACCACACATCTAGATGGATGTACCAGGAATTCAGGTATGTTCATCTTCCCTACCCCAAGGGCCTGTCGTTAGACTTTTTTGGACAGGACATTGGAATATCAGGCGGGGAAGATGGACTCCTGGATGAGCCCGTTGATTGCTCAAGCTTCTTCTTACCTTTATTTTAACTGATGTGGTATTTACTGTTGTGTGTTTTTGAAATTGTATTTTTTTTATTGAATTGTTTCAGTTCCCTGTTGTGAACCACCCAGAACTGTTGCTGGGGCGGTATACAAGAAAATAAATTATTATTATTATTATTATTATGTCTTGTCCACCAGGAGCAACCTTCCTTCGCTCCTGCCTGTGCAGAGCCACTGGCTGATTAGCTGCTGTGAGTTCTCACGGGAGCCAATCAGCTAGTGTCTCTCCATGGGCAGGAGTGAACGAAGGTTGCTCCTGACACGGTTCACCGCTGAACCATCAGGGATTCTAAAGATATGCAGGGGAGGCGGAAGGTTGGCAAAAGTTCTTAGAATCGTCTGGGACAGGAGGTGGGAGGGATCCCTGCAATCCTGGCCCACCACTGCACCATCAGGTCTCATGGCAGGCTTGGCAGAGGCCTGCAACAGATTTAGGAGGGGGGTGGGTCAGCGTGGACCCAGTGGCGTATCTAGCATATGTGACACCCGGGGCCCATCATTTTTGACACCCCCCATCTATATGAAAAATATGATTTTTAGTAACAATCCACATATCAAACAATGTGTGTACCTACAAAAAGGCAGCATCTTAAACACTGCAGTGAACACTAGAATACCAACACATACTTTTTAAACTAAACAAGCCAGATCCTGTACAGTCAACTGATCCTGTACAGTCAATGCTATCAGAAAGCCATGTCCCTTTCATACACACAGACAGATACACCCTTGCCCAATATGGAATAATCACAAACTAAAAATAGAAATATGTAGACAAAAGTTAAACTGAACCACCAAGAAACCAGACTCTGCATACAATGCAACACCACAACACCACAAAAACAGTAATACATGTCCTCTAATACTGTGCAAAATATAAAGACAGTAGATGTAAATTAGAAAAAACTGATACATAACAATCACCACTTTACAAATTAACAAATAAAAATAAAACAAATAATGAGAAATAAGAAAATACCATTTTATTGGACTAATCCCTGTAAGCTCGGTCCCCATCCCCGCAAACCACCTGATTCCATCCACACAAGCCTTGAATTGTTTTATATTGAACTTATTATATTGAAGTATAAAAAGAAACAATATTCTGTACAATTGTCAATTTATAAATCAGCGTCTTCTCCCCACTCTCTCTTCCCCATTTCCCTTCAGCGTCCTCAGCCCACTCTCTCCCCACTTTCCTTCAGCGCACGCACATAAAAACAAGCAAGTAATTTTATATCATTTTCATTCTATTCATTCATAGAAATTAAAGTCTAAATAATGCCAGTCACATAACAAAACATGATTTTACAAAAATAATTCTCTGCACAGTCAAGCCTGCAAGGATTACTAGATGTTTTTCAGCAGCTCCCCTCCCTCCCTCCCCCTTACTTTCGTGGCCAAGTCAAAATGATCTACCAACAATAAAATTTTTAAAAAACAAAGCACACTGTACGCAGAGAAAATGTTAATTATCATTTATATTCCATGGGTTTTCAAAGAGGTCAAGGCAGATGACTTTATGCAATGTCATCTCAGTAACAACTATACAAAAATAGACAAATATACCCCCTCCCTTTTTACTAAACCGCGATAGCGGTTTTTAGCGCAGGGAGCTGGGCTGAATGCCCCATGCTGCTCTCAACGCTCATAGGATACCTGCGCTAAAAACCGCTATTGCAGTTTAGTAAAAGGGGGCCATAGTGCAAAATATAGACAGCATATATAAATTCTAAAAACGGACACATTTTGATCACTAAATCTATATATATAAAATCGGAGGTATGTATGTGTGTATGTATGTATGTGTGTGTGTGTGTATGTGCCGCGATCACGCAAAAACGGCTTGACCGATTTGAACGAAACTTGGTATGCAGATCCCTCACTACCTGGGGTGATATGTTCTGGGGGTCTCGTGGCCCACCTGCACACGTGGGCGGAGCTACAAACAGAAAATCAGATTTCCCCCATTCATGTCAATGGAAAAAATGTAAAAAGCTGCCAACGCAAAAACGACTTGCCCGATTTGAACGAAACTTGGTATGCTGATCCCTCACTACCTGGGGTGATATGTTCTAGGGGTCTCGCGGCCCACCTGCACACGTGGGCGGAGCTACAAACAGAAAATCAGATTTCACCCATTCATGTCAATGGATAAAATGTAAAAAGCTGCCAACGCAAAAACGGCTTGCCCGATTTGAACGAAACTTGGTATGCTGATCCCTCACTACCTGGGGTGATATGTTCTGGGGGTCTCGCGGCCCACCTGCACACGTGGGCGGAGCTACAAACAGAAAATCAGATTTCACCCATTCATGTCAATGGCAAAAATGTAAAAAGCTGCCAACGCAAAAACGGCTTGCCCGATTTGAACGAAACTTGGTATGCAGATCCCTCACTACCTGGGGTGATATGTTCTGGGGGTCTCGCGGCCCACCTGCACACGTGCGCGGATCTACAAACAGAAAATCAGATTTCACCCATTCATGTCAATGGAAAAAATGTAAAAAGCTGCCAACGCAAAAACGGCTTGCCCGATTTGAACGAAACTTGGTATGCTGATCCCTCACTACCTGGGGTGATATGTTCTGGGGGTCTCGCAGCCCACCTGCACACGTGCGCGGATCTACAAACAGAAAATCAGATTTCACCCATTCATGTCAATGGAAAAAATGTAAAAAGCTGCCAACGCAAAAACGGCTTGCCCGATTTGAACGAAACTTGGTATGCAGATCCCTCACTACCTGGGGTGATATGTTCTGGGGGTCTCGCTGCCCACCTGCACACGTGGGCGGAGCTACAACCTGAAAATCAGATTTCACCCATTCATGTCAATGGCAAAAATGTAAAAAGCTGCCAACGAAAAAACGGCTTGCCCGATTTGAACGAAACTTGGTATGCTGATCCCTCACTACCTGGGGTGATATGTTCTGGGGGTCTCGCGGCCCACCTGCACACGTGCGCGGATCTACAAACAGAAAATCAGATTTCACCCATTCATGTCAATGGAAAAAATGTAAAAAGCTGCCAACGCAAAAACGGCTTGCCCGATTTGAACGAAACTTGGTATGCAGATCCCTCACTACCTGGGGTGATATGTTCTGGGGGTCTTGCTGCCCACCTGCACACGTGGGCGGAGTTACAAACTGAAAATCAGATTTCACCCATTCATGTCAATGGCAAAAATGTAAAAAGCTGCCAACGCAAAAACGTCTTGCCCGATTTGAACGAAACTTGGTATGCAGATCCCTCACTACCTGGGGTGATATGTTCTGGGGGTCTCGCTGCCCTCCTGCACACGTGGGCAGAGCTACAAACAGAAAATCAGATTTCACCCATTCATGTCAATGGCAAAAATGTAAAAAGCTGCCAACGCAAAAACGACTTGCCCGATTTGAACGAAACTTGGTATGCTGATCCCTCACTACCTGGGGTGATATGTTCTAGGGGTCTCGCGGCCCACCTGCACACGTGGGCGGAGCTACAAACAGAAAATCAGATTTCACCCATTCATGTCAATGGATAAAATGTAAAAAGCTGCCAACGCAAAAACGGCTTGCCCGATTTGAACGAAACTTGGTATGCAGATCCCTCACTACCTGGGGTGATATGTTCTGGGGGTCTCGCGGCCCACCTGCACACATGGGCGGAGCTACAACCTGAAAATCAGATTTCACCCATTCATGTCAATGGCAAAAATGTAAAAAGCTGCCAACGAAAAAACGGCTTGCCCGATTTGAACGAAACTTGGTATGCTGATCCCTCACTACCTGGGGTGATATGTTCTGGGGGTCTCGCGGCCCACCTGCACACGTGCGCGGATCTACAAACAGAAAATCAGATTTCAGCCATTAATGTCAATGGAAAAAAATGTAAAAAGCTGCCAACGCAAAAACGGCTTGCCCTATTTGAACGAAACTTGGTATGCAGATCCCTCACTACCTGGGGTGATATGTTCTGGGGGTCTTGCTGCCCACCTGCACACGTGGGCGGAGTTACAAACTGAAAATCAGATTTCACCCATTCATGTCAATGGCAAAAATGTAAAAAGCTGCCAACGCAAAAACGTCTTGCCCGATTTGAACGAAACTTGGTATGCAGATCCCTCACTACCTGGGGTGATATGTTCTGGGGGTCTCGCTGCCCTCCTGCACACGTGGGCAGAGCTACAAACAGAAAATCAGATTTCACCCATTCATGTCAATGGCAAAAATGTAAAAAGCTGCCAACGCAAAAACGACTTGCCCGATTTGAACGAAACTTGGTATGCTGATCCCTCACTACCTGGGGTGATATGTTCTAGGGGTCTCGCGGCCCACCTGCACATGTGGGCGGAGCTACAAACAGAAAATCAGATTTCACCCATTCATGTCAATGGATAAAATGTAAAAAGCTGCCAACGCAAAAACGGCTTGCCCGATTTGAACGAAACTTGGTATGCAGATCCCTCACTACCTGGGGTGATATGTTCTGGGGGTCTCGCGGCCCACCTGCACACATGGGCGGAGCTACAACCTGAAAATCAGATTTCACCCATTCATGTCAATGGCAAAAATGTAAAAAGCTGCCAACGAAAAAACGGCTTGCCCGATTTGAACGAAACTTGGTATGCTGATCCCTCACTACCTGGGGTGATATGTTCTGGGGGTCTCGCGGCCCACCTGCACACGTGGGCAGATCTACAAACAGAAAATCAGATTTCAGCCATTAATGTCAATGGAAAAAAATGTAAAAAGCTGCCAACGCAAAAACGGCTTGCCCGATTTGAACGAAACTTGGTATGCAGATCCCTCACTACCTGGGGTGATATGTTCTGGGGGTCTTGCTGCCCACCTGCACACGTGGGCGGAGTTACAAACTGAAAATCAGATTTCACCCATTCATGTCAATCGCAAAAATGTAAAAAGCTGCCAACGCAAAAACGTCTTGCCCGATTTGAACGAAACTTGGTATGCAGATCCCTCACTACCTGGGGTGATATGTTCTGGGGGTCTTGCTGCCCACCTGCACACGTGGGCGGAGTTACAAACTGAAAATCAGATTTCACCCATTCATGTCAATGGCAAAAATGTAAAAAGCTGCCAACGCAAAAACGGCTTGACCGATTTGAACGAAACTTGGTATGCAGATCCCTCACTACCTGGGGTGATATGTTCTGGGGGTCTCACGGCCCACCTGCACATGTGGGCGGAGCTACAACCTGAAAATCAGATTTCACCCATTCATGTCAATGGAAAAATTGTAAAAAGCTGCCAACGCAAAAACGGCTTGCCCGATTTGAACGAAACTTGCAACACATCTTCCTTTTCAGTTTAAGAGCTTGCAAATTCCAGTGAGACTTGCATTCTCTATCACAATCAACAAATCACAGGGACAGACTATTACATACTGTGGAGTGGATTTAAGATCCCCCTGTTTTTCCCATGGTCAACTCTATGTTGCTTGCTCAAGGGTGGGTTCATCCAAGAATTTATATGTTCTTGCTCCTGGAGTTGAAACTAAAAATGTTGTTTATAATCAAGTTTTGTGTTAGTTGTATTGTATTCATTTTGTCAAATATTTCACATTATAATTTGAATATTGTACTTTTTATAAAGCTGTAAAAAAATAATTTCCTTCACCACTATAAAGTATCTTTATTTGAATCCATTTACAGTGTTATTGCTATAATTAAATACCCGTGCAACGCCAGGGCATCAGCAGGTTGAAAATAAAATCATTTTTCCTACCTTTGATAATTTCATCAGTCTCTGGTTGCACTTTATTCTTCTGACTGTGCATCCAATATTTCTTCCCTTCTTTCAGCCTCCTGTATGCTTCCTCTCCTCCAGACCTCATTCCCTCCCCCAACTTTTTCTTTCTTTCATCCTGCCCCCTTCTTTCTTTCTCTCTCCATGCCACCTTTCTTTCTGTATGTCTGTCTTTCTCTCTATCTTCGTGCCCCATTTCTTTCTTTGTTTCACCCTGCCCCCTTCTTTCTTTCTCTCTCCATGCCCTCTTTCTTTCTCTCTGTCTATCTTTCTCTCTCTCCGTGCCCCATTTTTTCTTTTTCTTTGTTTCACCCTGCCCCCTTTCTTTCTTTCTCCCTCCCTTCCCTCCCCTATGCCACCGCCATTGGGAAAATGCTGCCACCGCTGCTGGGGAATAGGCTGCTACTACCGCCATCGGGAACAGGCCAGCTCCGAGTTTGCCCTGTTTCTCTTCCCCGCGGGGCCGACCAACTCTTTGCTGCCCAACGCCAATTCTGACATCAGAGAGGATGTTCCGGGCCAGCCAGGCAGCGATTGGCTGGCCCAGAATGTCCTCTTCGACGTCAGAATTGACGTCGGGCGGCGAGAGTTGGTCAGCCCTGCAGGGAAGAAAAGAAGGGAGAACTTGGCCAGCTTGTTCCCGATGACAGCAGTGGAAGCCTTTCCCTGGCGGCAGCCTATTCCCCGGTGGGTGGCCAGCTGTGCACCCCCTTGGGGCGTGCACCCGGGGTGGAACGTCCCCCCCTTAGTATGCCACTACGTGGATCCGAATATAAACCGAGAAATCTCGGTTTATATTTGAGTATATACGGTAGTTAAAGCTCTGGCATGCATTGCCAGAGGATATGGCAAGATTAGTTATCAAAGCTGGTTTAAAAAAAGGTTTTGGACATGTTCTTAGAGGAAAAGTCCAGAGTCTGCGATTGAGGCAGACATGGAAGAAGCCACTGCTTGTCCTGGATCGGTAGCAAGGAATGTGGCTTCTTTTTGGGTTTTGGCCACCATGAGGATGAGCTACTGACCCAGTATATCAATAAGCAAGATTTCCTGATTGCCAATTGATTGAATAATAATAATTAGGGAGGTCAATTTAGAAGGGGGTATTCACATTTGAAATGAACACAAACTGATACTTCAACCCTTCTCCTGTATGTTTCTGTTTTACAAAGCCAGGATGCGCTCGCCAAAAACCAAATGCAAATATATACGCTAAAAGTTACAAAAACTGTTCTATAAACTAACCACCTCTTTTACTAAATTGTGTACAGCCGATTTAGCACACCTTAGTAAAAGGATCCCGAAGATACAAAGTGGATGTTTAGGCTTCACATATCCAGGGCCTAAATATCCCTTTCTTCTGTATTTTAGATCCAGTTCTGAAATATTGGTGCAACTATAAGAAAGTCTCTGATAACATCCCACATTCTTGGATAATAAAGTGCTTTGAAATATGCAAAATACGAATAGATCAAGTTCACCATGCAAATGTGGCAAACCAGAAAGATAAGATAGTTTATGAGTCCACACAGCAAGACCTAGCCAGGGATAGTTCAGAGAGACTCCCTGTCACCACTCTTGTTTTGTAGTAATCTTATTAATTCCTTGGGCTATGAGTTTAATTTTAATCCTAAAGATGGTAATAATCCAGAGGTAACATCACAAGATGACTTGAAATTCTATTGTCCCAGGGACCACCAATGAGTAAAATAACTCTGTATAATGGAAAGCTTCTTACACCATATTAGAATGACTTCTGACCTGGATAAATTTCCTAAGGCACCTTCCACATAGAGGAAAAGTGAGCAAATATGGAAACATCTTTCTGACTGATAAATGTGGCATAGAGGAAGTTCAAGTTTATTAGGTCTTTATATACCGCTTATCGGTTTTACGATCAGGTACTCAAGTTCAACAGGAAGATGCATTTAAATACCTAGGAGTAGACAAAGGAGCCACAATCCAGGACAAATTACTGAGAGAAAAGATCAACAACGAACATTACAGGAGATTAAAATCAATATTGAAAAATGCATTAACATCACAGAATAAGATTCAAAGCCTCATTAATGAGTTGTCAGTTCTGTACTCTCATACGCTTTTGGAATTTTAGACTGGCCTCTTAAAGATCTTGAAAAAGTGAATGTGATAAGAAGAAAGCTTCTCCGCATCCCGAAGGTAATTTATAAGAGTCAGTATAAGCTAAGACTGTACAGTCCCCGAGCTGAAGAAGGAATGAGCCTCATAGAGAAAGATGATACCTACAGAGCTACTATCTTAGGCCTCCAGGCCCATGTAACAGCATAATTATCCCCATCAACAATATGCAAAAGGTGTTGAAATGTGAAAGTAAACATTCAGACGAGTAGAAGGAATGCGTGAGAATCTGCAAAATTAGAGCTCTCATTTATGTAATTATTGCATTTGATATACCACTAAGGGCTCGCACATAGGCATCTAAGCAGTGTATATATTAAAATCAGAAAGGGGCAGGAAGGGGGTGGATGAGAGGGAAGGGGTAGTTGGAAAGTCAACTGATCAGAGAGGGGAAACGATTCCTTAAAGAGGTGGATTTTGAGTTGTTTCTTAAAGACTGTAACAATCAGCTGGTTTCTGATATGGAGGGGAAAGTTGTTCCAGAATTTGAGACCTAGACATTTGAAAGCAGAGTCTTATGAGATAATGAGGTGAAAGCTAGATAGAGCAGGAAGGATAAGGAGGTAATTGTTGGCAGAAGGAATAGAGAGTGACATGGTAACCATTATGGTAAGGGAAGCGGGCAGAAGCCCAGGAATACCACGGTAGTGGTGATCCATCCTGCGGTGGCACCATGGCAATGGGAACTGATACTTTGGTATCCTCGCGATGATGGGGAAATCATGCCAGCTGACCCTGAGCCTCCGTTGGCCCTCCGGAGACCTACCTTATGGTCCTGGTGGTCTAGTGGCCTCTTCAGGGACAGGAAAGAACCTACTCTTTCCTGCCCCTTGTTGCTGCTGTAGCTGCCGGTAATGTTTTTTTCAAAATGGCTGCCAAGACTTCATGGGGCAGCCTTGTGAGGTTTGTGGAAATGTCGCAATGCTGCTGCATGAAATCTCAGTAGCCATTTTGAATAAAACGCTGGTGCGCTGTTGGCTGTGCTGGTTAATTGCCCTCTTTGCCATCTATTCCTATTCTGGGGTAGCCAACAGCATGCCAGAACAAGGCTGTCCTGCAGTGGTGTCCCAAGGGAGGTGGGGGAATGGTCTACCTCAGGTACAGACCACAGGGTGGTGCTCCAGGATTCTCAAAGAACATAAGAACTGCCATCACCGGATCAGACCTTAGGTCCATCAAGTCCGGCGATCCGCACATGCGGAGGCCCAGCCAGGTGTAGCCTGGTGTAATTTTAGTCACCCGTATCCCTCTATGCCTCTCCTAAGGAGATGTGCATCTAGTTTGCTTTTAAATCCTAGAATGGTGGATTCCACAACAACCTCCTCTGGGAGGGCATTCCAGGTGTCCACCACCCGCTGCGTGAAGCTGAACTTCCTGATATTTGTCTTGGACTTGTCCCCCCTCAGCTTCAGTCCATGTCCTCTTGTCCGTGTCACATTGGACATTGTAAATAACTTTTTTTCCTGCTCTATTTTGTTGATTCCTTTCAGTATTTTGAAAGTCTCAATCAGATCCTCTCGCAGTCTCCTCTTCCCAAGGGAGAACAATCTCAAGTCTCTCTAACCCCTTACGACAATGGCAGTCTTCACCACTCGCTGCTCCTGCTAGCGTTGGGCCTTCCCCTTTACTGGGTCCTGTGTTTGCAGAAATAGGAAGTAGGTGGGACCAGCAGAGGGGAAGGCCTGATGCTGACAGGAGCAGTGAGTTCTAAAGGTTGCATCTGCTGATGAAGAGAGAGAGAGACAAAGAGGCACAAATCTGTTGGGGGGGGGGGGGGAGGAATAGAGAAATGCTGCACCCGATTGGTGGGGGGAGGGATAGGTAAGGAAAAAGCCATCCAAGTGGGGGGGAGAGGAGAAGAAGGAAGACCAGGGAAAAGAATGGAGAGAGAGATTCCAGCCCATTGAGAAGGGAGGAAGGAAGGGAAAGTAAGAGAGAGATGCCAGGGCATGGAGGAGGGAACTAAGGACACAGAGATGCCAGACAATGGGGTGGGGTGGGAAGGAAGGAAGGAAGAAAAAGATAAGAGAAAGCTGTCAGAGCATGGGGAGGGGGTGGAGACAGAGAGTAAAATGGATAGAGGGTGTAGCTGAAATGAATAATGTACTATATAAAGGTAAGAAAGGGCACAGGATAGAAAAGTATATGGAAGGGGCATAGAAAGAGGGAAGATGCCATATGGAAGGGGGAGAGAACAGACACCAGATGGAAGGGAGAGACAGGGTGGACAGTGGATGGAAGGGGCAGAAAGAGAGAGCAGATAGTGGATGGAAGGGGCAGAGAGAGAGAGAGAGGGTAGATGCTGCATGGAAGGGAGAAAAAGGATGCATGTTGGATGGAAAGAAGAGAAAATGAGGAAAACAGAAAGCACAGATGACAAAAAGGTTGGAAAAAAAGTTTTTTTTGTTGTTGCTTTAGAATAAAGTATTATTGTAGCTGTATGGATAAATGTTTATAAATAAAAATGAAAATTAGGTCATCTTTTTATTGGACTAATTTCAATACATTTTTTACTAACTTTCAGAGACCTTAGGTTAGGACAGGATACTGTAACAGCAGTATACTGTACTGACCTGAAGAAGCATGTTTTGGCCTCTGAAAGCTAATTGAAAAATGTATTAGTGCAATAAAATGGTATTTTCATAGTTTCCATTTTTTGTTGCATGGAAATGGACATTGTCTGTTGATGTGGTTTGGTTTGGTTCACACTGAGAAAAGCACTAAACCATGTGCTATTGGTTTGCTTTTTACACTGGGGAAAAAGCAGTAAGTTATTTGTATGTTTTGCACATGGATAAAATTAGGACTACAATATCGCTGGTATTGAGCTGATGTTTGGTTTTCTGTGTGCAATGCAGAACCCAGCATGTTGTACTTTCATTGATGTTAGAAAAAACCCACTATAGGCTTAAAATGTTTATTTACAGTGCCTTAGATCAATAAAATTGCATGAAATCATCTTTCTGCCTTGAGAGGGGAGATGCGGGGAAGAAAATTTAGAGTGAGGGGATGGGGATGAATCTTTGCACCCGTGTCAACTCTCTAGGGAATGAGAAGCTTGTTGAGGTAGGAGGGTGTGGTAGGGAGATGTGAGAGCGCTCTTCCACCAACAACACTTCTCTGTATTGATTCAATCAATCATTTTGTCAAGGTTGGATTACTGCAATTCAAAGTTCAAAGGTCAGTCTGCAACGGCAATATAAAAGCAAGCAAGATGTTAGAAATTATTCAATCACAAAGGAAGAAAGAATAAAGCCATAGATTATTGTAATTCCATGGAGTGACCACAGGAGTAGAGTGTGAGTTTTCCTCGTTAATACTAGGTATTCTTATCGATTCTTCACTTACATTTAAAGACCACTAAACTCGCTTATTAAAAAGTGTTTTTTCAATCTCCGTGCTCTGAGAAGAGTGAGAGCGCTCTTCCACCAACAACACTTCTCTGTATTGATTCAATCAATCATTTTGTCAAGGTTGGATTACTGCAATTCAATGTATTTGGATCTTTCAAAGGTCAGTCTGCAGCGACTTCAATTAATTCAGAACCCTGCAGCTAAACTTATTTTTGGTAAGAGTAAATTCGATCACATCACTCCTCTACTCCAGGAATTACATTGGCTTCCAGTGTATCTCAGAATTCAATTGAAGTGCATTTAAGATCCTATTTGGCATTTTCGCAGCTTTGATTCCTTTAGACTGGAATGTTCCTAGATCTCATCTTGCCCAGAAGTTCTCCAAAATTAAAACTTACATTTCCCTCTCTCAGTAGTAAAAACAGTACCTTTAAGAGATTTCGTCATTCTTTTGCTTTTAAATTAACCGAATTCTGGAATGCTTTACCACTTACATTAAGAAGTTTAGGTTCTTTTGCTTTATTCCAGAAAGTTCTGAAAACTTTTTTGTTTGCTAAACATTTTGGAAATTAACTATTTCAGTCGACTTTTCCTTGTCAGGTTTCTATATTATGTATTACATTATTGTTAATCGAGTCGAGTGCCTCTTGGTTGATGACTCGGTCTATAAAAATAAGTTTTAGTTTAGTTTAGATGTGATATGTAAACTAAGAAAAGAATTGTGCGTTTCAGTCAGAAAATGAACAAAAACAAGTGACAAATGCTTATATACAGTGGGAAATATACTCCAGGAACCATTCGTTGATCAAAGCTATTCACATGAAGAGTTAACGAGAGATGGTTCATAACTAGAAACTCTTATACAAAAGACATCTGTAGATTACGTAATAAAGAGATGGAAAGATTACTCATCTTGTGGCAGAAAATGTCTACACAGAAAGGCACAACAAGGAGGCACCTTTCACGATTTAAGATTTGTAAACATTACCAGAAAAGCAGTGGGATCACAACCCGAAGATAATTATGGAGAATGAAAAAGTGCTAGAAAGAACAGAGAATTTACTCAGAAATAGTACAGGATCCAAAGAGGTGGATGACCTTTTACACAGAAATAGAGTTAAAAAGATTACTCTCCAAAAACACTCACATCTCAATGCTTATCAGATATTTGCCCAATATTCCTTCTCAAAAATCCATCTAAAACATAGTTTTTTGCTAGGCTGGTTGAATGATTCACTAGAAAAAGGAACCTTCTCTCTCTCTACAAACATAAGGAAGTTCTTCAGAGAGTGGTAGCAATCTGGACCGCTCTTCCAGAGGTTGTTATAGGGATTCAAGAGAAGGTTAGCCAAGTTCCTGCTGAACCAGGACGTAAAACAGGTAAGGCTAGACTCAAATAGGGCACTGGTCTTTGACCTAAAGGCCGCCGCGTGAGTGGACTGCTGAGCACGATGGACCACTGGTCTGACCCAGCAGCGACAATTCTTAAGTTCTTATACAATTAGGAAAAAATTCCAAAGGGTCAAAAAGGAGATATGAGTGATGTTATGAATTTTAGAAGAACGGCAAAGGCAGGAAGACCCAAATTTCCACAGGAAAAAGAAGAGCAAATCCAAACAAATAAGACTGTGGAAAATCAATGTTCTTGGCCCTTGAGTTATAGTTTATTCAAACTATTCTTGACAATAAAAAAACTCTATCCACATATATCATAAGAGGACCCAACATGGGCCGTGTTTCAGCTACACACGCCTTCTTCAATGATCCTAGGGTATGAATGGCAGAAAATATGTGTTAATCTAAGTGTATGAATAAATAAATAAATGGTGTCCAATAAATTGTGAATTGAAAGCAACAACGTGATACAGAAAAAGAAGAGTAGACCGTGTTTTCGTGTGATTGGTGAGGAGGCATAACCACATACGGGTTAGAGTGCGGATGGAAAAACGAATAATGCCCATGCAGAACCAATGGTGTCCATGTAAGAGAGTTCTTGGTATGTTTCCAGCATTTTCTCCATCTCCCTCTTTTCTCTTACCACTTCCACCCCCTTTTGTATGACTTTCCTTTGACGTCCACATTCACAATTTACATAATCACATACCATAACACCATTGGTTCTACCACAGCCTGTTTAGGCCGGTAAAACAGTACAATAGAACTAACGAATGCAGGGTCTTTTTCTCTTCTGAGAGGGGGGAGGACAAAAATGGTGCCAGAATTCAAAAAGCAGCGGGATATACACAGAGGATCCCAAAGTAGCAAGAGAATGGAATAAATGACTTTCACGCTTTAAAAAACAGGTGTAGATGAGGGTAACCTGCTTGTAGTACCAATTACAACCCTGACCACCTTTCTGGGCAAACTGGAGAGACCATACTGGTCTTTATCTGCCATCATTTATGTATTTATCTGGAACTCCCTCCTGTCACATATCAAAGCGGAACAAAATATAGATAAACGTAAGGGTAGTTTAAAATGCTTCCTTTTTAAAGATGCCCACGAGTGAAATAATCATTCTGTTATTTTAACATCTCTTTTACCTTCCCCTCTCCTCCTTCCTCCTTGTTTTCACCTTTTTCTTCAAAAATTGTAGTTCTCCCTTCTCTCCTCCTCTTTGCTGTCCTACCACACGTTGCATTAAATGTTCTTTGCTGGGCTTGTCTGTTATTTGGTGTCAAGTCCCCTTTTTTTATCATGTATTATTTTAATGTCCAACACTCTGAATTTTAGGATTAATGTTTAATCAAATTTTAATAAACTATTAATTTGTTTTATAATCTCGTTCTCCTCAGCGAGCTGAGAACGGGTTACAGGTTAGCATACATAATGCTATGGTATCATGCAAAATGCTCAGAAAGAGATAGTGTGGATTATACATTTTTAAAAATAAAAAATAAATAAACCTGTAAGTTATACTTGTCAACAAGGAAACACCATATGGACCAAGTATATAAGATGTGCGGTGAAGGGATTTTCTTAATCTTTCAGCGGGGCATGGGGAGGTACAATCATTTGCTGAAAGTGACACAAGATAAATTACGGTGGATGTCTGGAAAGTGGTCCAAACGCTCTTCTTCCTAATTAGATCCAAGTAAGAAAGAACGAAACGAAGAATGGCTCCAGTAATCTCTCTTTGATGCACTCATAAATGAAACAATTCTTCAAGACAAACCAAATGGACCCATCCCCATAGAGCTTATCACAGGAAGCAGTAACAGTGAAAAAGGAGTTAGAATCGGAATCAGTCTGTCCACCGAGCCGCACTGGTAGCCCCAAGGCTTTCTTTATGCAGCTCCCAGATAACATTTCTCTGCCTCTCTCTGCCAACTCACAATGAGATTCACCAGAACACTCAAAGTTGGCACCTATGGAGGGCATCACAGATGGGCTGCTTAGGAGAGAACTTTAGCATCCTCCACTGCTTTGAAGCAAAGTGGCGCGTCGTCCCTCCTCCCACTGAAACAATCGGACCGAGTCTGATGCCAATCTCTGCTCCCTGCACTTGACTAAACCTCTCCGTTGCTTGAGATTCAGAGGTCCATCAGGTCCAAGCGTAGAGTCCATTACAAACCACACACAACCCAGCCACTTTTCCAGCTGTCCATTGGCTCTTGAATAAGACCTGAACGCAGCACAAATTCCTGGCAGATAATCAGGATTCTGCCACTTTTGTGAGATGATGTTTGGAAAATAGCTTTAGTTAAATAAATCTCCAGGATTTAAAGGAAAGACACTGAGGGCTCCTTTTATGAAGGTACGCTAAGCATTTTAACGCCCGCTAGCCGAAAATCTACCGCCTGCTCAAACGGAGGCGGTAGCGGCTAGGGCGTGGAGCAATTTAGCGCACGCTATTCCACGTGTAAAGGCCCTAGCACGGCTTTGTAAAAGGAGCCGTGAGTGTCACTACACCATCTAACAAACCGTTACACTTGAGCATCTCGTGTCATCCTCTGACAGATGCAAATGGTTTGTCCTTATTTGACAAGTCTAACGAAGAGTCTTAAAATAAGACATAGCAGCAAACTACAGATCCCATATTTCATGCATGTCCTTGTTTGTAAGGTAAAATGTGAACCATGATGTTTCTATTTTTACTGAAAGGGTGGTAGATGGATGGAATAGTCTCCCGGTAGAGGTGATGGAGACAAACACTGCGTCTGAGTTCAAGGAAGGGTGGGACAGGCACGTGGATCTCTTAGGGAGAGGAAGAGATAGTGGATGTTGCGGATGGGCAGACTGGATGGGCCATTTGGCTTTTATCTGCCATCATGTTTCTATATAGAAAATGACAACTGCAAATATATGCAAGCTGAATATCTAAAAAGATATTCAAAAACAGTCCAATCCAGAGATTAATCAACAGATAAAGTCTCCCAGTGTCACCTGGAATACTCTATGACAATACACAGCTGCCATAGGAAAATTCATCCCTGGTCTAGAAAAACTCCATATCTTATGTCAGTTCTTCAAAACATAAAAATTATCATGTAAATTCATATATATTTTCTTACAGGGATAGGAAACTAGCACTTATCTTGTGAAAACATTCTCTTCTCTGGTATTGATAATAATCTTGGCAGTAAATTCCCAGTGCTGCTGCTCCTGTAAGGATAACTAGATTTCCTGACAAAGCCATGTTTCGCATTATCGCTGCATCAGGGGAAACTATTGAAAAAAATGAGCTACTGCTTCAAAGATTTTCTATAACCATATAGCTCTGTGACCTCACAATGCAGGTGGAAAGAGCCTTAGCCTATAGGAAGAGGAGATGCAAATGTGAAGAGCCTTAGCCAATAGGGAGAGAAGGAGATAGTGGATGCTGCGGATGGACCATGTGGCCTTTATCTGCCATCATGTTTCTATGTTTCTATAACCCTAAAGCTCTATGACCTCACAATGCAGGTGTAAAGAGCCTTAGCCTATAAGAAGAGGAGATGCAAATATGAAGAGCCTTAGCCAATAGGGAGAGGAGGAGATAGTGGATGCTGCGGATGGACCATTTGGCCTTTATCTGCCATCATGTTTCTATGTTTCTATAACCCTAAAGCTCTATGACCTCACAATTCGGATGCAAAGAGCCTTAGCCTATAGGAAGAAGAGATGCAAATGTGAAGAGCCTTAGCCAATAGGGAGAGAAGGAGATAGTGGATGCTGCGGATGGACCATGTGGCCTTTATCTGCCATCATGTTTCTATGTTTCTATAACCCTAAAGCTCTATGACCTCACAATGCAGGTGTAAAGAGCCTTAGCCTATAAGAAGAGGAGATGCAAATATGAAGAGCCTTAGCCAATAGGGAGAGGAGGAGATAGTGGATGCTGCGGATGGACCATTTGGCCTTTATCTGCCATCATGTTTCTATGTTTCTATAACCCTAAAGCTCTATGACCTCACAATTCGGATGCAAAGAGCCTTAGCCTATAGGAAGAAGAGATGCAAATGTGAAGAGCCTTAGCCAATAGGGAGAGAAGGAGATAGTGGATGCTGCGGATGGACCATGTGGCCTTTATCTGCCATCATGTTTCTATGTTTCTAGAACCCTAAAGCTCTATGACCTCACAATGCAGGTGGAAAGAGCCTTAGCCTATAGGAAGAGGAGATGCAAATGTTAAGAGCCTTAGCTAATAGGGAGAGGAGGAGATAGTGGATGCTGCGGATGGGCCATTTGGCCTTTATCTGCCATCATGTTTCTATGTTTCTATAACCCTAAAGCTCTATGACCTCACAATTCGGATGCAAAGAGCCTTAGCCTATAGGAAGAGGAGATGCAAATGTTAAGAGCCTTAGCCAATAGGGAGAGGAGGAGATAGTGGATGCTCTGGATGGGCCATTTGGCCTTTATCTGCCATCAGGTTTCTATGTTTCTATAACCATAAAGCTGTCTATGACCTCACAATGCAGGTGGAAAGAGCCTTAGCCTATAGGAAGAGGAGATGCAAATGTTAAGAGCCTTAGCCAATAGGGAGAGAAGGAGATAGTGGATGCTGCGGATGGACCATGTGGCCTTTATCTGCCATCATGTTTCTATGTTTCTATGTTTCTATAACCCTAAAGCTCTATGACCTCACAATGCAGGTGTAAAGAGCCTTAGCCTATAAGAAGAGGAGATGCAAATATGAAGAGCCTTAGCCAATAGGGAGAGGAGGAGATAGTGGATGCTGCGGATGGACCATTTGGCCTTTATCTGCCATCATGTTTCTATGTTTCTATAACCCTAAAGCTCTATGACCTCACAATTCGGATGCAAAGAGCCTTAGCCTATAGGAAGAAGAGATGCAAATGTGAAGAGCCTTAGCCAATAGGGAGAGAAGGAGATAGTGGATGCTGCGGATGGACCATGTGGCCTTTATCTGCCATCATGTTTCTATGTTTCTATAACCCTAAAGCTCTATGACCTCACAATGCAGGTGTAAAGAGCCTTAGCCTATAAGAAGAGGAGATGCAAATATGAAGAGCCTTAGCCAATAGGGAGAGGAGGAGATAGTGGATGCTGCGGATGGACCATTTGGCCTTTATCTGCCATCATGTTTCTATGTTTCTATAACCCTAAAGCTCTATGACCTCACAATTCGGATGCAAAGAGCCTTAGCCTATAGGAAGAAGAGATGCAAATGTGAAGAGCCTTAGCCAATAGGGAGAGAAGGAGATAGTGGATGCTGCGGATGGACCATGTGGCCTTTATCTGCCATCATGTTTCTATGTTTCTAGAACCCTAAAGCTCTATGACCTCACAATGCAGGTGGAAAGAGCCTTAGCCTATAGGAAGAGGAGATGCAAATGTTAAGAGCCTTAGCTAATAGGGAGAGGAGGAGATAGTGGATGCTGCGGATGGGCCATTTGGCCTTTATCTGCCATCATGTTTCTATGTTTCTATAACCCTAAAGCTCTATGACCTCACAATTCGGATGCAAAGAGCCTTAGCCTATAGGAAGAGGAGATGCAAATGTTAAGAGCCTTAGCCAATAGGGAGAGGAGGAGATAGTGGATGCTCTGGATGGGCCATTTGGCCTTTATCTGCCATCAGGTTTCTATGTTTCTATAACCATAAAGCTGTCTATGACCTCACAATGCAGGTGGAAAGAGCCTTAGCCTATAGGAAGAGGAGATGCAAATGTTAAGAGCCTTAGCTAATAGGGAGAGGAGGAGATAGTGGATGCTGCGGATGGACCATGTGGCCTTTATCTGCCATCATGTTTCTATGTTTCTATAACCCTAAAGCTCTATGACCTCACAATGCAGGTGTAAAGAGCCTTAGCCTATAAGAAGAGGAGATGCAAATGTGAAGAGCCTTAGCCAATAGGGAGAGGAGGAGATAGTGGATGCTGCGGATGGGCCATTTGGCCTTTATCTGCCATCAGGTTTCTATTTTTTTGTTGTTGTTTCTAAGGAAGGGATGGACTTCATTCCTATGCTGTGAAACCAAAACCATGTCTCCCTCTGATATAAGCAGGCCTAGGCTCATGGATGGGGGACACAAGACTCGTGAACTGGGAAAGTTCAATGTGTTATGCTCCAGAAAAATGACCAGGTGGGCACAGGACAGACACATCTGATTCAGTGATATCAGTTAGAATGTGCTGATGTTTTCCTGATGGGAGAAGGCACACGCAGAGGACATAGGCTAGCTCTTCTTCTTAGGCATGGAGTCCTCTGGTTTTTCTTAAAATTTCCTTGTAAAGCTGTTTCAGTTGAATAGGGTCTTTTTAAAGCCAACTCAACTCACTGCATTTATTTAAACAGTAAACGGTTAATGGTCACCTCGCTAGTTGTCTCTGGAATATGACATCTGTTGGAAGTGAGGATAGTAGGAGTAGCCCAAGGCAATCTGCTGCCCGAGGCGTATGATGAGAGGGCACCCCCCCAAAAATGATGAGAAGACGCCCCTCGATTCTACATTTAATTGTTCCAATGGTTGGCGATTCACACATGCTGCCCATCTGAGGCTGACCCAATATCTTCTCTCTACTGGGCCCACCCCAGTGGAAACAGGAAGTTATATCAAAGAGGGCGGGCCACAGTAGAGAGAAGACATCAGGCTGGCATCAGATGGGCAGCGTGTTTGAATCGCCAACCTTTAGAACAATTTAAGGTAGACTCAGAGGGGGGAGGGGTTGAGGAAGGAAGAGGGGATCTCCCGGCTAAGGGGGAGGGAATGTAAGGAGAGATGCCATGGAAGGATTGCGGTAGAAGGCTGGTGGGCAATAGAATGTCACTCCCAGAAGAGGGCCGTTTGAGGCCTCCACCTCAGTTGGCCTCATTATAGGGCCGCCCCTGGAGGATAGAGTATGTTGTGGATTTCTAGCAATATTGGCTTCATTATTTTCTTCTGTTTGTTATTTCTTTTGCTTTGGATATTAAGACCATGTTCCTATTCTATACAAGTGTATTTTACTTGGTAATGTAATGCAAAATATTATTTGTAAAAGGAATATGTGATTCCACAGCCTGAGAATGTTATAATGCCCCTGTATCGCTCCAAGGTGCGACCTCACCTGGAATATTGCATTCAATTCTGGTCTCCTCATTTCAAGAAAGATATAGTGGTGCTAGAAAAGGTTCAAAGAGTGACCAAGATGATAAAGGGAATGGAACTCCTTCCGTATGAGAAAAGACTAGATGTTAAGGCTCTTTAGCTTGGAAAAGAGACGGCTGAGGGGAGATAGGATTGAAGTCTACAAAATTCTGAGTGGAGTAGAACAGGTACAAATGGATCGATTTTTCACTCCGTCAAAACTTGCAAAGACTAGGGGACACTCAATGAAGTTACATGGAAATACTTTTAAAGCCAATAGGAGGAAACTCTAGAACGCATTGCCAGAGATTGTAGTAAGCGCAGATAGCGTAGCTGGTTGTAAGAAAGGTTCGGACAAATTCCTGGAGGAAAAGTCCATAGTCTGTTATTGAGAAAGACATGGGGGAAGCCTCTACTTGCCCTGGCTCAGTAGCATGGAATGTTGCTACTCTCTGGGATTCCGGAATCCTGCTATTCTTTGAGATTCTGTATGGAATGTTGCTACTCTTTGGGATTCTAGAATCTTGTTACTCTCTGGGATTCCGGAATCTTCATATACTTTGAGATTCTGTATGGAATGTTGCTATTCTTTGGGATTCTGTATGGAATGTTGCTATTCTTTGGGATTCTAGAATCTTTATACTCTCTGGGATTCCGGAATCCTGCTATTCTTTGAGATTCTGTATGGAATGTTGCTATTCTTTGGGATTCTAGAATCTTTATACTCTCTGGGATTCCGGAATCCTGCTATTCTTTGAGATTCTGTATGGAATGTTGCTACTCCTTGGGTTTTGGCCAGGTACTAGTGACCTGGATTGGCCACCATGAGAACGGGCTACTAGGCTTGATGGACCCAGTAAGGCTATTCTTATGTTCTTATGACTTCAATAGTCACCTCAGCCTTGGGGGGAGTTTCATTTTGGCATTTTGTGTATCCGTACCCTCTGATTGTTGGGTGACGGGAACAAAGCGCACCAGACAATCACGTGCAGACAAAGGAGCTCAGACAAATGCACGCAGGACGTCAGCGCACTGGATTAAAAGTTAAATTTAAAGCGCTCTGAGGGTGTGTGTGGGGTTACGTAGAAGTGTTGCCACTGCCGTTGGGCTAGGGGGAAACCCCCCCTTAAACCCCCTTATGTTTGCATCACTTATCCAGGATCATTTGGGGCAAAACTCTGACCTTGATCCCACTTAGCACAGTAAATCAAATTTGTTTGCCTGAGCAAAGGATTCTCATTCTCTTGGTACCCCATTTGGATTTGTGGAATTAAGGGTCGGTCCACAAGCCTAGGTTAGGTCTTTATATTGCACTAACTACAAAGATATACAGCAAATTGAGGTATTGGGGATAATTCTATATCGAAAGACAGCTGCGGTAGCAGGAACTCAGGTAATTGGCCTCTTCTAGAACACTGACTAGTGTATTTCAGACACATTCATGGCTAGAATGAACAAATATACAAGATCAATAACTGCATTCACTAATATAGGGGTGTCCAACCTCGATCCTTGCCCAGTTGGGTTTTCAGGATTTCCACAATGAATATGCATGAGATCCGCTGGGGTAGCCAGACAGCCAATTCTGGGTGGGAACAAAGTTTCCCCTCCCTTCTGCTCCTGGATCCATCTCCCCTTCTCTCCCTCCCTCTTATACATCCCCATGTCCAGCATCTTCTCTCTCCCTTCTTTGCACCCTAAGTCCAACAACTCTCTTCGCCCTTCCCCCATGCAGCAATCTCTTCCTTTCACTGCCAAGTTCACATTTCTGCCTCTCTCCCCCTCCCTTGTGTCCTGGGTCAAGTATCTCTCCCTTCCACCATAATTTCTAGCATTTCTTCCTCTCTCCCCATGCACCATATCTCCATCCCCTCCAACCTTATTCCCCATTTCTCTCTCTCTTGCCTCTCTCCTTGCAATATTTATCCCTCCCCTCTATCCCATATGTAACATTTTCCCTTTCTTGCCCCTCTCGAATCCCTTTGCAGTATCTCTCCCTTCCTCCTCATGTCCTCTCAATCGGCAATCAGCATCTTTCCTTCCTTCCCTCCCCCACCATACTCACAACTAACTCTCTCTCTCTCTTACTGTCATCAGGGGAGCACCCTGGTCTCCTGTGGTCCCTGCACCTTCCTCCCTTTTCTCTCCACCTTCAATGGGTCAGTGGCAGCGATTCCTACAGGCTGCTTGCTGCTAACCTGGAAGCCTGTCCTCTGTTGCGTCCCACCCTGGCAGAAACAGGAAGTTATGACAGAGGGGGCAGGACACGGCCGAGGAAAGGCTGCCACTGACCCAATGAAGCTGGAGAGCGAAGAGAGGGAGTTGCAGGGACCGTGGGAGCCCAGCCTGCTCCCCCAATGCCAAAGTAGAAAAGTCTTCCGCTGCTGGGTGGGTGGGCCAGAGTCCAAACTGGGTGGGCCAGGCCACCTGAAGCCCACCCGTGGCTACACCCCTGAACAGATCTATTTGTATACAATGGAGGCCATGCATAATCACTGGGGGAAATCCTGAAAATCCTAGCAGCATCTGCCAGAGGCATCTCATAAAGAAAGCATGCATTGACTTGGCCAGCACGCCTGTTTACCCTCTTACCCTAGACCCCCATCATTGCTTCAGTCCAGTAAAAAGGTATTATTACTCTTATTATTCCTAATTTCTTCAAAATTCACCATGCTGGGAGTAGAAAGGAATGAATGTGGCTGAAATGTAAAAAGAGGTTTCACAGAAGGAAAGTCGAAGAGGTCACTGGAACATTTCCCCCCGAAGCCCAGTGGACTGGGGTGGGATCACATCTGGCTAACAGCAGCAAATCCCTTTGGAACAAGCATTTGTGAGAAACCCCAAGAGCAAACTAGCAAAATGGGAGCCTATCATATCGCTCGTCTGTGCATCAATCGCATCCCCCCCCCCTGCAAACCTTAATCTTGCGGTAAACAAGCATCGAGTCCTCGGGGTCGCCGTGCCGGCATCAGCCCCCCAACGTCCGCCTCGCCCCCCCCCCCTCCCCCGTCGCTCGTTACCTCCGAGTCCCAGCTCGCCATGCAGGCTCCCCCGAAGAGCCGGATCCGGAGCGCTCACGGCCTCATCTGCACACACTGGATGGCTGCCAAGGAGATGCTGCAGCTGCAGCCAGGGGTAAAGGAAGGAGGGAGGGAGGGAGATGCCGCTGCAGCTGCAGCCAGGGGTTCAGGCACTGCACGGAGGGAGGGAGATGCCGCTGCAGCTAGGGGTGAAGGAGGGAGGGAGATGCCGCTGCAGCTGCAGCCAGGGGTAAAGGAGGGAGGGAGTGAGATGCCGCTGCAGCTAGGGGTGGAGGGAGATGCCGCTGCAGCTGCAGCCAGGGGTGAAGGAGGGAGGGAGGGAGATGCCGCTGCAGCTGTAGCCAGGAGTTCAGGCACTGCACGGAGGGAGGGAGATGCCGCTGCAGTTGCAGCCAGGGGTTCAGGCACTGCACCCCACTTACCGGGCTCGAAGTGCGAGCTGAAAGCATAGCCGGCCTTGAGGAGCGCAGAGCCCACGAGCAGAGCCATGGCCGGGCAACGCTTCACCCCCGGGGCACAGAGCCACCACCAGCATCGTCAGTCCCCCGCTCCAGGCGCGTGCCCCGGCCGCCAGCGCCGCGCGTGCCCGCCGCACCGTGACGTCACAGTCGCTCCCCGAGTGCCAACGGGGGACGTGACGTCACCGCAGAGCCAGCAGACCTGGCGGTGCCCCTGATGCCACTAAGCCACTTCACCCTCCCTGCAAAAACCAACCTCCCCCCAAAAGGTGGCTCCCCTAAAACCCAGGCATCAGGGCTCGTGCCTGCTAATCCCTGCAGAATGAGAACTGTCGTTTGATACAAGGCGGTTTCAAACATGAGATCACTGAAAAGACCACAGGCAGCCCCGTGACGTCATAGTTGCTCCCCGACTGCCAGCGGGGACGTGACATCACCGCAGAGCCAGCAGAACTGGCTGTGCCCCTGATGCCAACTGCATTCGAGTGCCACTAAGCCACTTCACCCTCCCTGCAAAAACCAACCCCCCAAAAAGGTGGCTCCCTTAAAACCCAGGCATCAGGGCTCGTGCCTGCTAATCCCTGCAGAATGAGAACTGTCGTTTGATACAAGGCGGTTTCAAACATGAGATCACTGAAAAGACCACAGGCAGCCCCGTGACGTCATAGTTGCTCCCCGACTGCCAGCGGGGACGTGACGTCACCGCAGAGCCAGCAGAACTGGCTGTGCCCCTGATGCCAACTGCATTCGAGTGCCACTAAGCCACTTCACCCTCCCTGCAAAAACCAACCCCCCAAAAAGGTGGCTCCCCTAAAACCCAGGCATCAGGGCTCGTGCCTGCTAATCCCTGCAGAATGAGAACTGTCGTTTGATACAAGGCGGTTTCAAACATGAGATCACTGAAAAGACCAGTTGCAAAACCAAAAATTCCATTAGAAACCCCTCCCCCCATCAAACCCCAAAACTGATCGGCTTTCGAGATAAACCCTATGTTAAACCCGCATTAGTAGAACAGGATTTTCAGTGCATAATTATGCAACTGGATACAGGCTACAATTGGCTGCTGAGCTGACTGTGAATTTTGACATCACATGTCTCTAAACCTCCAAATGATAAAATGTGAATCTTGGCCTTAGTCTTAGTGTCTCATAATGAATCACTTGCTTAGCCGAATCTTGAAAAAGAGCCCTAAAATGTGTTGCCCTCCTTCCCCCTCTTGGGTTTGGGCCAACTCATCCACGACGCATGGCACTGACCTAAGGGGGTGCCAGGCTCTTTCCCAGTCTAAGACAAGTGTGTCAAAGTCCCTCCTTGAGGGCCCCAATCCAAGGATGGAGTCAGTCCAGAGGAAGGTTACTAAAATGGTGCGTGGTCTTCCTGATAAGGCGTATGGGGACAGACTTAAAGATCTCAATCTGTAGACTTTGGAGGAACGGCGGGAGAGGGGAGATACCATAGAGATGTTTAAATACCTAAGTGGTGTAAATGCACATGAGTTCAGTCTTTCATTTGAAAAAGGAAGCTCTGGAATGAGAGGGCATAGGATGAAGTTAAGAGGTGAGAGGCTCAGGAGTAATTTGAGGAAATACTTTTTTACAGAAAGGGTGGTAGATGCATGGAACGGTCTCCCGGAAGAGGTGGTGAAGACAAAGACTATGTTTGAATTCAAGAAAGCATGGGACAGTCATGTGGAATCTCTTAGAGCAGGGGTGTCAAAGTCCCTCCTCAAGGGCCGCAATCCAGTCGGGTTTTCAGGATTTCCCCAATGAATATGCATGAGATGTATTAGCATACAATGAAAGCAGTGCATGTAAATAGATCTCATGCATATTCATCGGGGAAATCCTGAAAACCCGACTGGATTGCAGTCCTCGAGGAGGGACTTTGACACCCCTGCTCTGCAACCAAAAAGCAAAGGAAAAATAGCAAGAAGACGTTCTCCTCATATAATAATTGTATTAGTCTATAGGTCTATACTCGAAGAGCTACTCTGCCACTCTGTGCTGAAGCTCTTGCCATTGTGCCCACTTGGGGCAAACCACTGCTCCCCAGTGAAGGTGGCATATCAGTTAGTCCTGCCAGTATCACCAGGAGTTTCACAGCAAGAATATCAGACGAGCTCTTTCGGATGATTATCGTTAATTAAATCTGGGCACCTCTTGCTACAATGAGACACTCTAAAGAAGGATTTGGGTCATGTAGAAATAGGTGAGGGATTCCTGAGGGAGAAATTCTACAGTAACCGAAGGGGGGCTGGATCAGTGATGGAAAAGGCACGTCGTTGCTGAGGCCTGATGAACTCAACACATGCTCCACAGGCCACTGAGTCAAGCAAGAAAGAGACCTTCTAGAAGCAGTGTCACCAGACTCCAGGAGGTATCAGTCAAGTGCTAACCAGGGCTTAGCCAAGTTAAGACCCAAAGATCAATCAATGTACAGCTACACTTCTCCCTCTGTATTTGCAATTTCGATTATATGCGATTTTTAGTTTGCTGGCTCCTCCCCCAACCCCCCCATTACATCAGTTTGCATAGAGAAATCGCTGATTCCAAGCTTTTACAGAGAAAATCGCCGATTCCCAGCACGTTCGTCACCGGGTTTTGCCTTTCCTTGAGCAACAGGCCGGGTCTCCCACCTTGTTATTCGCGGTTTCACCATATTCACGATGGCTTTTAATAGAAAACAGCGAATAACATATGAAAAAGTTATTTGCGGGTCTGTTAATCCCCTATCACAGCGAATACAGAGGGAGAAGTGAAGATTTTCACCTTGGTTAAGCCAGCAGAGTGAAGATCAGGAGTGGATATGCCTGATGGGCCGCCGCGTGAGCGGACCGCTGGGCTGGATGGACCTCTGGTCTGCCCCGGCGGAGGCGACTACTTATGTACTTATGTACTTATGGATCAGAACCACTACTGTCCTTGTAGATCTTTGTCTGTCCCTCTGTCCCTTGTGTGTTTGCTCCGGATGACGTGCGTTGTGGACCAGACCTGAACTTCTTACCTGACACTTCCTTTTCCTCTGCAGCTGGAATTTGTAGGGGCCAATAAGTGGCTTGAAAACACAAGTACTGCTTGATGATTTCGCCTGCAAAACAGGGGGGGGGGGGAAGATGGCAAGGGAAGAGATAATACAATTATGCAGGGAATTTGGGGGTGATATAATTAGAAGTAAAGGAGGGGAAGGAGCACAACCCATGTGTACACATCAAAGGGTTAATCCTATCCTGGTGCTCCTAACACCACCTTAGGTTAGCGCTGTGTTTCATGAGATAGGAGTTCAGTCCTGGTTTAATCCAGCCCTTATTTTCCTCGAGATCAGGGCTTCCCAGGCAATGAGTGACCAAGATGAGAAAGAGGAAAGGCTACAGAGGTCAGCTGAGGGGAGACAGGATTGAGGTCTACAAAATCCAGAGTGGTTGGAACATTACCAAAATCTGTCCTCTTCTCTCTGAACACACCACCAAAACCCTTGTCCACGCACTCGTCACCTCTCGCTTAGACTACTGCAACGTACTTCTCTCGGACCTCCCGCGCACCTGTCTCTCGCCTCTTCAATCCGTTCAAAGTGCTGCTGCGTGACTCATATTCCGTGAGCCGTTATTCTCACATTACCCGTCTCCTCAAGTCGCTTCATTGGCTCCCCGTCCGGTTCCAAATACAGTTGAAACTCCTCTTGCTGACTTACAAGTGCATTCGCTCTGAAACCCCCCAATATTTCTCCTCACTTATCTCTGCCTATGCTCCCCCCCCTATGATCTCCGCTTGTCGGGCAAAGCCCTCTTATCTGTACCCTTCTCTTCCATTGCCAACTCCAGACTCCGTCCCTTCTTTCTTGCGGTGCCGTATGCCTGGAACAGGCTGCCTGAATCAATACGTCATGCTTCGTCCCTGGCAGTGTTCAAATCCAAGCTAAAGGCTTTCAGCTCTTAACTCCCACTTACTGCTGTCAGATACCTAGACCCATGGTATCATTCCCTCTACCATAATCTCCCCAATCTTGAGATGTCATAGAAACATAGAAACATAGAAAAAAGCGGCAGAAAAGGGCTATAGCCCACCAAGTCTGCCCATTCCAAGTATCCCTCCCCCCTGAGTTTACTCCCTTAACGATCCCACATGAGTATCCCATTTTCTCTTAAACTCCGTCACATTGCTAGCCTCTATCACCTGGAGTGGGAGTCTGTTCCAATGATCCACCACTCTTTCGGTGAAGAAGTACTTCCTGGAGTCGCCATGAAACTTCCCTCCCCTGACTTTCAGTGGATGCCCTCTGGTGGTCGAGGGTCCCATGAGCCAGAAGATATCCTCTTCTGTCTCGATGCGTCCCGTGATGTACTTATACGTTTCAATCATATCTCCCCGTTCTCTTCTTTCCTCAAGTGAGTACAGCCGCAATTTCTTTAGTCTTTCTTCATACGTGAGATCCCTGAGCCCCAAGACCATCCTGGTTACCGCTCACTGCACCGACTCGATCCTCAGCACATCCTTTCGGTAATGTCCTGTCAAATTAGATTATTTGCTTTTCTGAGCAGGGTCTGTCTATTGCATGTTAAATGTACAGCACTGTGTAAACCTTTCAGCGCTATAGAAATAATAAATAGTAGTCGTAGAACAGTTAAAAGTGAATCAATTTTTTACTCTTTCAGAAATTACAAAGATTAGGAGACAGTTGATGAAGTTACATGGAAATATCTTTAAAACAAAAAGAAGGAAATATTTTTTCACTCCGAAAACAGTTAAGTTCTGGAACTCATTGCCAAAAGATATGATCACAGTGGTTAGCATAGCTAGGTTTAAAAATGGTTTGGACAGGTTCCTGGAGGAAAAGTCTATAGTCTGCTATAGAGACACATGGGGAAGCCACTGCTTGCTTTGGGATCGGTAGCATGGAATGAGGTTACTCTTTGGGGTTTTGCCAGGTGACTAGTGGCATAGTGAGGGAGGGGGTCTGCCCAGGGTGCCATGTTGGTGGGGTGCCTACTCCCCTCCTCCTCTCTCTTTCCCCATTCCCTTCCCCTGTAGTTAAAGCTGTTGCTCGTGGCAGTCAACAATGTGTTCGTCGCGACCCCATCAACTCTCCCGCTGACGTCACTTCCGGGTGCCACGCATAGGAAACGAGAAGCATGTTGTTGAGCGCTGCGAGCAGGGAAAGGGAAGGGGGCGTGGTAGACGGGATCAGAGGAGTGGGGGAGGGGGCGCCTCTCACCCTCACTCTGCCATTGCTTGTGTCCTGGATTGGCCACTGTGGGAACAGGATACTGAGTTAGGGGTTCATAGAGGAAAGCATGCGAGGACAAAAACGCTAAGACAGATGCACGCAGGACGTCAGCGCGCCGGATTAAAAGGTCACTTTAAAGCGCTCTGAGGGGGGATGTGTGTGTGTGTGGGGGGGAGAACCCCCTGATTTTACTTAGAAGTGTTGGTGCTGCTGTTGGGGGGTTTGGGGGGGGGGAGGAAACCCTCCATTAGAGAGGAAAGTGTCATTTTCCCCAGGTTCCCCCCCACCCCCACCCCCAACGGCAATGGCAACACTTCTAAGTAAAGTGAGGGGTTCCCCACACCCCCTCGGAGTGCTTTAAGGTTACCTTTTAATCCAGTGCGCTGACGTCCTGCGTGCATTTGTCTTAGCATTTTTGTCCGCGCGTGATTGTCCAGCACGCTTTAGTCCCGTCACTAAGTTAGGTGGACCATTGGTCTGACCCAGTAGGGCTATGATTTTATTGGACCGTTCTTCCCATTTTTGTAGACCTCTGGGGTGTCCATTCTATGGAAAATCTTCAAACTTTTTTCTTGTAGCCCTTTGCCAATTTTGCTCACAAAGATACTGGACGGGTCCCTGAGGCACTCCACTACTCACCTTATTTCCCTCTGAGGAAATACCATTTACCGCCACCTCTGTCGTCTGTCACTCAGCCAGTCCTATATAATAGACCAATGGTCCGTCATCTTTCCCCATCATATTTTTATTATACTTGAACCTTCACACTGATTGTGGTTTTAGAGTTTTCTCATGTGCTCAGCTGGACTGGATGCCCTGTGTACAATCCTTAGTCACTGGCAGAATGTGTGACTCAGTGTCCCTCCTTCTCTCTCTCACACACACATTCGTTCTGTCTCTTCCCCCTCTTGTTGCTCTGCTCGTGAGGAATAAGCCATCAGAGTTCCCCCAGCTCCCATCCAGGAGACGCTTCAGATGTGCCCCCAAATCTGACCGACAGACAGAAGCTTTCTTAACGGCAGAGGAGTGTCGTAATGAAATCTAGCCTTCTTGCTTCAGGGTTTGCGGGAGGGGTTCCCTACCCAGATTCTGACACTGGCCCTGGCTGTCTGCAGGAAGAAATCTTTGGGAAAACAAGCTAAAAAGAGGTGCATAACTTTAGTGCAGCATGAAAGAGGGACCCCATCAAAGATGTTCTTTCTTTCTTTTTTTTTTTTAAATATTCTTTATTCTTTTTAAAAATTACATTAAGTGTAAAATATATTCATTCACAGTAACAATAAATATATCACTTATAAACAATCATTGATACATTATATAAATTTTTATCCCTTCCCCTTTCCCATCCCTCCCATCCATATCTTCCATTATTATATAATATATGTAATAATAAAAATACCCCCTCCCTATATCCTGAACTGATAATTAAAAGGGAAATAATTTTACTTAATCCTTACAATATTTTGTTAATGGTTTCCACACATCCTGAAACTTCTTAAAGTATCCCCTTTGTAAAGCAATAAATCTTTCCATTTTATAGATATGGCATAAAGAATTCCACCAAAAGTTATAATTTAATCTCCTCCAATCCTTCCAATGTTCTTTCAAGAAAGATATTTATTTATACTGGTATGTGACAAAATTCTTCCAAATGGTTTACAAACTTCAAATAAAACAATAATAGGATTAATACTGCGTCCAACATTGGTCTCCCTACCTAAAGAAGGATATAAAACTGCTGGAGAGGGTGCAGAGACGAGCAACTAAACTAGTGAAGGGTATGGAGAAACTGGAATATGAGGATCGACTTAAAACACTGGGATTGTTCTCCCTTGAGAAAAGGAGACTGCGTGGGGATATGATCGAGACCTTCAAAATACTGAAAGGAATCGACAAAATAGAGCAGAGAAGATTATTTACATTGTCCAATTGGACACGGACAAGAGGACATGAAATGAAGCTAAGGGGGGACAGGTTCAGGACTAATGTTAGGAGGTTCTGCTTCACACAGAGAGTGGTTGACATCTGGAATACTCTCCCAGGGGAGATTATTGCGGAATCGACAGTCCCAGGCTTCAAAAGCAAACTAGATGCATATCTCCTTGAGAGAGGCATATAAAGATATGGTTGGCTATAAAATAAGCCAGGTGAATACCTGGCAGGGCCTCCGCGTGTGCGGATCGCCGGACTTGATGGACCGAGGGTCTGATCCGGAGATGGCGCTTCTTATGTTCTTAATCAAGTCTCAAAAGAGCATCGCTAAAAATGCCTGCGCCCGCCAAGCGGAGGAGATGGGGCAGATCAGAGACACGACTGCCTGGAGAAGCCACGTGGTCTGCAAGCGTATGGAGACTACATTTAGGGGGGGAAGTTATCAATGGGGGTTATTTTAATGTTCACCTGGGTTGTTTGTAACGAGGGGCTCCTTTTACAAAGGTATGGTAGCGTTTGATTTTTAGAAGCATTTCTTTTTGTTCTGTAATTAAGGAGAGAAGTTATCAATTAGGGCTACTTTTACAGTTTACCCTAGTTATTAGTAATAGTGTCTCACTGCATAAGAACATAAGAATTGCCGCTGCTGGGTCAGACCAGAGGTCCATCGTGCCAAGCAGTCTACTCACACGGCGGCCCCAAGGTCAAAGACCAGCGCCCTAACTGAGACTAGCCCTACCTGTGTACGTTCCGGTTCAGCAGGAACTTGTCTAACTTTAGCTTGAATCCCTGGAGGGTGTTTTCCCCTATAACAGCCTCCGGAAGAGCGTTCCAGTTTTCCATCACTCTCTGGGTGAAGAAGAACTTCCTTACGTTTGTACGGAATCTGTCCCCTTTCAACTTTAGAGAGTGCCCTCTCGGTCTCTCTACCTTGGAGAGGGTGAACAACCTGTCCTTATCTACTAAGTCTATTCCCTTCAGTATTTTGAATGTTCCTATCACGTCCCCTCTCAGTCTCCTCTTTTCAAGGGAGAAGAGGCCCAGTTTCTCTAATCTCTCACTGTAAGGCAACTCCTCCAGCCTCTTAACCATCTTAGTCGCTTTTCTCTGGACCCTTTCGAGTAGTACCGTGTCCTTCTTCATGCACGGCGACCAGTGCTGGACACAGTATTCCAGGTGAGGGCGCACCATGGCCTGGTACAGCGGCATGATAACCTTATACGATCTGTTCGTAATCCCCTTCTTTATCATTCCTAGCATTCTGTTCGCCCTTTTTGCCGCCGCCGCACATTGCGCAGACGGCTTCATTGACTTGTCGACCAGTACTCCCAAGTCTCTTTCCTGGGGGGGTCTCTCCAAGTACTGCCCCGGCCATCCTGTATTCGTATATGGGATTTTTGATACTGACATAAAATGGGACACGAGTTATAATCCACACCGATAACAATGGCCTGAGTCACTTCCACTAATGAAAGAGAAGACATGATTTCTTATTGAAGGCTTCGTTTTGTTTGAAGCAATCTTGGTTAGATGAATGTATCCATCAAGCTTTGTCTTCTTGTTCTTCTCGAAAATTAGTTAAGACCACTTTATTTGACAAATTCATTACCTAACTTCGGAGTTTTTAAGACTGTAACTAGTGTATTTACTTTGGGATTGAACTCTCTCTGATTGTCCAGTTTCTCTTCAGTGTAAACTGCCTGGAACTGCTGGTGATGGTATAGAAGAATAAAGTTATTATTATTATTTACAAATCTTCCCAGAAGTTGCTCATCCAACACAGCTAAGAAAGAAAGCTTTCTTAATCTCAAACCACAAGTACTTGTTCTGGGAACTTTTGCAAGGGGCATCGTTATCATCATGGCTACTGTTAACCCTTTCAGGACCATAAGGATCGTAGCCCAATTTTTGTGGTTTTGACGACATTTTTATGGTAAAAAGGGCTTGCAGATGCCAAAAAATTGATTTTTTGTGTGAAATATCATTATTTTTATTTAAAAAATCACACTTCTGGCTTATGGACAGTGTGGCAAGTGAATCTTCTCGTCAATCTGGCAACGACGCTAATGAATGAATGTCGGAACCAGTTTGTTTACATAAAGGTAGTATCATATGGAATCCGTACATATCAAATTTAGAACTGTAGACTATCCCAATCAAAATTTATAGGATTTTAAAGTTATGGGACAAATATGTCCCTTGGTCCTGAAAGGGTTAAGACAGTCCTATTCTGTGCAGTAGCCCAAGTTCATAATTTCACCCCTAAGGGGGAAGAGCAATAAGAAATACTAACTTGGTAAGAGCGGAGAGCGTAGCTGGTTTTAAGAAAGGTTTGGGCGAGTTCCTGGAGGAAAAGTCCATAGTCTGTTATTGAGAAAGACATGGGGGAAGCCCAGGGTCACAGGGAGCAGCGCAGGGCTTGAACCCACAACCTCAGGGTGCTGAGGCTTTAGCTCTAATCACTGCACCACACTCGCCTCTGATTTGATATCAGAAGTGAGCCAAGTGTAGAACAATGAAGCCATTGTGACATCACTGATGAGGTTGGCTCTTATTGGTGGAATGAGGTATTATGTCATCAGGGGAAGGGATTGGGACTTATATACCACCTTTTTTTTATATATAGTTTTACAAGCGCACTCAAAGCGGTTTACATACAGGTACTTGAAGCATTTTCCCTGTCTGTTCCAGTGGGTTCACAATCTCTCTGATGTACCTAGATGGACTTGCCTAGGGTCACAGGGAGCAGGGTGCTGAGGTTGTAGCTCTAACCGCTACGCCTCAAGATACTCTCCTTTAAATACTTAGTCACTGGAAAATGTAAGAATTGCAAACATATTGTCAACACCTCATTTTTAAATGTACAATTCAATTGTCCTTGACAGCTGCTTGTAAGAAAACAGAGTTCCATTAGAGAAACTCATTTGTCCATAGAGAAAAATCACAAAGCTGTTTAACAGTAAATCCTTAGTATGGGCTAAACACTTCCTTAAGTGCTTCTCCTTCTCTGGTGAAATCACGCGATGGCAGGACAACCAGCTTTGAAGGGCAGAGATCATGAGAAAATGGAGTAGAATTCTTAGGTTGTGATGGGGGGATTGGTTGACCCGAGCTTAAGACGAGAGATTCGGTTCATCCTGACGTAGCCAAAACCACGTGTCTATGCAGAGGACCAGTTCTCACTAACGTGGGCACAGCCTTCACCCTTCTCTTGCCAATACTGGAATCCAAGAAAGAGAAATAGCAGAAATGAGCCCTACCTTCCTGGCTCCCTTTTCCAATCGCACAGTCCCTCAGCAGTTCTTAGGGTCCCAGGTGGATGACATCACTGGAATACTCTGCAGTCCTCCTTCTTGTTCGTTTATTAACGTTTTTGTCTGGCAAGTTTCCAGAGGACTTGGGTCAAATTGGAATAACTCCTATTAAAAAGAACACCAAAGAAACATCCAATAACATAGCCAATTTTAGACCTGTCGCAAACATCCCTCTTGCTGCTAAATTAATGGAAGGCCTGGTAAACGCTGAACTAAATACCTACCTAGACAAATTCAACCTGCTGCAGAACAACCAATCAGGTTTCAGACCCGGCTTCAGCACTGAAACAATTATGGCCTCACTCCTAAACCACCTACATTCCCTTCTCAGTCAAGGCACTAGTGCAATGATTCTACAACTGGACCTAAGTTCTGCCTTCGACCTTGTAGACCACACCATCTTAATGAACTGTTTAGAATCCTTAGGCATCACAGAAAACGCTTACAACTGGTTCCAGGAATTCCTCGAGTTCAGATCCTATCAGGTATTCAAAGAAGACAAATTCTCCTTCAGCTGGAAAAACAACTGCAGGTTGCCCCAGGGCTCCCCGCTATCTCCGACCCTATTTAACATCTACCTTATCACATTGGGACACCTGCTACAAAGCCTAAAACTCAACTTTTACATTTACGCTGACGACATTACTGTAGTGCTACCACTAACCTGTCTGTCGTCAGACTTTATTAATCTCTTAACCAACACCCTAAATCAAATAGAGCATTGGATGATGGCCTTCAAACTAAACTGAACACAGAAAAAACTAAATTTTTCCTGGCATCTCCTAATGAAAAAATAAAAGACAACACGATTCACGTGAATGGCCGTGATTACGAAATTGACCAAACTATAAAAATACTAGGAGTCATCCTTGACAAACACCTAACCCTGGAAAAGCATACAGATCTAATGTTCAAAAAAAGTATATCAGTCCTATGGAAGCTCCGCACCATTAAAAAGTTCTTCGATGAATCGTCTTTTCGATTACTTGTACAATCATCCATCTTGAGTACGCTGGATTACTGCAACATTATATATCTGGGAGCTTATAAGAAGACACTTAACAAGCTAAGATTAATTCAGAACACTGCGGTCTGGCTCATCTTTGGTTTAAAAAAATGGGAACATATCACCCCATACTTCCAGATACTCCACTGGTTGTCGGTGGAATCCAGAATACTCTTCAAGTTTGCCTGCATCAGCTACAAAGCGGTCTTTGGGATGCTACCAACTTACCTCGCCTCTCAATTCATCCTCAACAGCTCTAATAAGAGCTCTCGCAGAATAAATCTCTTTAAATACCCATCCCTGAAATCATGTCATTACAAGAAGTTCCTTGACAGAATGTTATCATTCCAGGCAGCCAAACTGAACACATGGCTCGTAAAACCCATACTCGAGGCCACTTCATACGCTGACTTCAGAAAATCACTGAAGACCCGTCTCTTTAACAAATTCTAATTCCTAATTCTTGCCCAATCCCCCTCAGCTATCCTCTTCCCAACACCCAATTCTCTTGATTTTAGATTAACTCATCCTTCTTCCCATTTGTAAAGGTATTCCACCCAAATTGTTTTCCCCTGCACCCCAATCTCTGACTAGATACTTCCTTTTGATTCAAACCATCTTGGTTCTCTTCCATTTGCAATTTGTATCCCAGAAAGTACTTTTTCTGTTCCCCTTACATCTCTTACACTCATTGTATGTATCTCGGTTTTTGTTATGCCTGCTGACTCACTGCTTCAACCCTAAACCTTCACTATGGATGTTTTATTAATGTTAATGTTATTTAATTTTAATTTCATTCAATTTCAAGTTTGTTTTACTGATTTATTTTAATTTGAATTGCTTTAGTACTTCTATTTCAGGCCCCCTCGGTCTCTCAAAGACTCTCTTTGCTTTTAACAGGCTCCCTCGGTCTCTCAAAGAACCGCCGCCGCAAAGTGGCGGTGCCGACGACTCCGCCCACTTTACCTCTCTGGTAACTTCCCCTACAAATTCCTCTGCTTTGCGGCGCACGCCAAAGGAGCGCACCTAAGGAGCAGGTTCTGCTCCTTTATGCGCTCCTTCATGCAGTTCCTTCGTCTCCTACTAACTATCCGTTATAACCCTTATCATACTACACTTTCGTTTACATTCCCCCTCCTTCTAAGACCCTTTCTTCTTTTTCTTACTCTATACATTTCTTTCTTTTTGATTTTTCACCGCTCGGAACTTGTCCCCCATATTCTTTTACCTCCTACCTCAAGTACTATGTCTTCCATCCCAACTATATGGGGCCGCCGATATCCTAAGTCTACAGTTTACAACAATCAAATCAAACCTCACTCTAGACCACAGTTCTTCAACCGCCGGTCCGCGGACCGGTGCCGGTCCGCAGGAAATTTTTGCCGGTCCGCGCAGGGCCGGCAAGATTGACTCACTTCAACTTCCTGCCGGTCCGCGCAGGGCCGGCAAGATCAACATGTGAAGCGTGCGCTGGGCCGGAGAGATCTTGGGGAGCCTCCGACAGTGGCTTTCTCCCCTCTCTGCAGCTCTCCTTTACTTCCCAGCGCAGCGATTCACGAAGGCAGCCTCGGGGCTTTTGCTGAGTCGCGGCTGCCTCTGATGATACAACTTCCTCTTTCCTCAGAGGCGGCGCGACCCAACAAAGGACCCGAGGCTGCCTTCGTGAATCGCTGCACTGGAAAGTAAGAAGAGCTGCTGGGAGGGGAGAAAACCACTATCAGAGTGTTCCCTCTAAGGTGAGCGCATGAGCGATCGCTCACTATTTTCAGTGGCGTCGCTCATGCTTCTTCTGGTGTCGCTCACTCGAGCGGAGGTGAGAGGAAGCGGCGGCGGTGGCGGTCTGCCCTGATCGCCTAAGATGCAGCAGCGGCGGCTCCTTTCATGATCCCCGTAATCAGTGGCGTATTAAGTGGGGGGCGGTCCGCCCCTTGTTCTCATTGGTGTAACGCCGGCCCTGCAGCTCCGGACTTCCCCACACCTGCCCCCCCCCCTTCGGATCGCTATTATTTTAAATGTTATAGCGGCGGCGCTGTATCCATCAGTGGAGACGTCTAACCTCGGCCTGCCCCGGAACTCTTACTGCAACAGTGACTTCCTGTTCCTGCCTAGACGGGCGGCTGCTGCAGTAAGAGTTCCGGGGCAGGCCGAGGTTAGACGTCTCCACTGATGGATACAGCGCCGCCGCTATAACATTTAAAATAATAGCGATCTGGAAGGGGGGGGGGAGTCCGGAGCTGCAGGGCCGGCGTTAGAGGGAGTAAGAGCTGATGGTGCCGCAGGGTCCCGCGGGGGGAGGGAGGAAGGAAAAAGAGGAACCGAAGCATGGCAATTTTGGGAGAGCAGGTGTGGGGAAGTCCAGAGCTGCAGGGGAGAGTGTTGCGGTACCCAGCTGGAGGGAGAAGGAAGATGAGGGAGGGAATGAAAGGAGATGCCAGGGCTTGGAGGGAAGGAGGAAGGTATGCCAGACTAAGGGAAAAGGAAGGGGGAGATGTGAGAGCATGGAGGGGGAGCGAAAGATGGAAGAAAAGGAAAGGCCAGAGAATCAGGGAAGGGAAGATACCAGACTATGGGGTGCAAAGGAAAGAAAGGAGAAGAGAGAGATGCCAGAGCATAGGGGATGGGGTGGTGACAGAAAAAAATGGAGAGGTGGCAGAGCTGGCTGGCTTTGGGGGTGGGTAAAATCTGGAAGACAGTGGGGGGACATAAGAAAGAGACAGAGAGGGCAGACGCTGGAAGGAAGAGAGTGAAAAGAAGATTGAAAGCAGAAACTAGAGACGACAAAAGGTAGAAAAAAATAATTTTATTTCTATTTTGTGATTAGAATATATCAGATTTGAAATATATATCCTGCTAGAGCTGGTGTTAGACATAACTGGGGACTGCAAAGCCCAGGCAGTGCTTCTTTAGCTTCCAGCTGGCTTATGGCGCTCTCTGACCAGGGGGCAGTTGCCCTAGTTGCACTCCCCTAAAACTATTCCTGTCATGTGTGACTGCAGTATTCTGTTAGCATGATATTTCTGTGTAGCATTCTGTAATAACTTGGCTTGTTCAGTTTTCTTGATAGTAGAGGGGATATATGTGAAGGGGAGGGGAGACAGGGGTTTTGTTGATCCTGCTCTGAATTATTTGTATTTGTAAAATGACAATTGTACAGAATATTGCTTCTTTTTATACTTTAATAAAATACATTCAATATAAAATCATAACTGAGGCTTGTGTGGATGGGATCAGATGATTTGTGGGGACCGAGCTCGCGGAGATGGGGCGGAAACGGGATTTTTAAATTTTAGTCCTAGTAGTTTGCCGGTCCACAAAATAATTCTTTTTTTTCTGCCGGTCCACGGGTGTAAAAAGGTTGAAGAACACTGCTCTAGACAATACATTTCCATTCAAACTCATTCCTCTTTCAACTTCCGTCTCAATCAATTCCATCCCTCCCTTACACTCAAATCCGGTCTAATAAATGTACGCTCTATAAAAAATAAACATCATTTAATTCATGATAGTATTACTCAACATAATCTTCAAATTTTATGTCTTACAGAAATATGGTTAACTCAGGGAGAGGAAGCTTATATTACTCAGGCCTGTCCACCTAACTATAAAGCATTTTTTCAACCCCGCCCAAACAAAAAAGGAGGCGGATTAGCAATTATACATCATTCCTCAATTCCTCTTCAGGTAAATATTTCCAACCTTTTTTCTCACACTCGTATTGAATCTCTCCAATTCTCAATTAAATTTTCCTCTCCCCTTAACTTTCTCCTCATCTATCTACCCCCGCCAATAACCAAAATCTCTCTTTCATCTCTTATCTCTACTCTAACCGATTTTAATATTGCTTATCCTGAATCTATAATTCTGGGAGATTTTAATATCCATTTTAACTCCCCTAATCACTTTAATACGTCAGAACTCTTAACTTCGATTGCTGACCTATCACTATCGCCTCTAATCCATTCTCCTACTCATTCTGCAGGAAATACCCTTGATATGATCCTATGCCCAACCACCATGACTCATCTTTTCTATAATTTTGATTTCAGCTCTGTACCTTGGTCAGATCATACCCTGATTATCTGGCACTTAAATGTTCCAACTTATCCAGACCCTATCCAACAAACAAATAATCCTCCTTTCTCTCATAATTTAAATAATATAACTCTCCCCGCTATTCAAGCTTCCTTCGATCTAAATCTCAAAGATTTCTCTTCCCTATCCATCATTGAACAATTTTCTAATTGGGAAACGTCAACGAAATCCCTATTAGACTTGCTAGCACCTAAATCTGTCACACAAAATAAACCCACTCTTAACAATTCCTTAAAGAAACACCAACCCTGGTTTAATGAAAATTTGATCCTCCTCCGTCGACAGGTCCGTTCGGCCGATAACAAATGGCGTAAAACACGCTACAACAATCACCTCCTTTCTTATAAAGAAAAAGCTTCTCACTACAAAAAAACCATTCAACAGACAAAAAACGAGTACTATTCTAATCTTATTTCTTCCACTAATAACTCATCCACTCTCTTTAGCATTGCTCAGTCTATTTCAAAATATTCTAAAAAAAAACTCACCCCTTCTATTTCAACTTTACCATCCGCTGATGAACTTTCTCAATTCTTTGACAACAAAGTCAAAACTATTCGAACTCACCTTGGATCTTCACTTCCTACTTTTTCGGTCTCAACTAATAACGACTTAACTTCCCTACCTATCAGTTCTTTCTCTAATTTCAAAGTACCATCACTAACTCAACTATTCACCATTCTACAATCTATAAATTCCCCCAATAACATTGCTGAAAGTTTTCCCCCTTTACTTCTCAAAAAATTTTTTTCTTTTTTCGGTCCTTATTTAAGGGAAATGATTTCCAAGTCTTTTTCCGATTGTTGTGTCCCTAATGCATGGCAAACAGCCCTAATTTTCCCAAAACTTAAACAATACAACACCGATCCCTCTTTAGCCAACAACTACCGTCCTATCGCCAATTTGCCTTTAATTACTAAACTCACTGAAAAAATTATTCATTCTCAACTGTCAGAATTCTTCGACCAAACAAATGCCCTACATCCTTATCAAACCGGCTTTCGAACTTCACATTCCACTGAATTATCATTACTCGGGCTTATTACAACTATACATTACTTTCACGATCACCTAAAATCCGTTATACTAATTTCCCTTGATTTATCCGCAGCATTTGATACCATAGACCATTCTTTACTCTTATCTAGATTAATCGATTGTAATATTACAGGTCACGCTCTCAACTGGTTTACATCCTACTTTCACGATCGTAACTCTAAAGTTCATGTAAAAAACCAAACTTCTTCTTCGGTAACTCAAACTTTTGGAGTGCCCCAAGGCTCTATTTTATCTCCACTATTATTCAATATCTTTCTTTCCCCTCTTCTTTCTCTTGCTCAATCATTAGGATTCTCAATTTTCGCTTACGCCGACGATATACAGCTGCTTTATCCGATTAACACTTCAAACCCTTCAGATATTAATGACCTAAATACCAAATTAGATATTATAAGCGATTGGCTCTTTTCAAATAAACTTTCACTCAACGTCGATAAATCCTGTGGTCTTCTTCTCCCCATTAAAAAATCCGAAACATTACTAGGAACAATTTACATTAAATCTGCACCATTACTTATGGACACTAAAATAAAATTACTAGGCGTTACTTTAGACAAAGAGCTTAGCTTTCATGACCACATAAGTTCAGTAGTAAAAACCTGTTTCTTCAAATTACGTATCATCCGTTCACTCAGTTCAATTTTAAATACCGACTCGATTACTATCCTAATTCACTCCTTAGTCATTTCCCACTTAGATTACTGTAACTCTCTTTTAAATGGACTACCCCAAAAAGAACTTAGACGTTTACAACTCATACAAAATACAGCAATTAAACTCATCTACAAAACAGGTAAATTTGAACACGTTACCCCTCTTCTTAAAGAAACTCATTGGCTCCCTGTCACCCACCGTATAATTTATAAAATTATTCTGCTTTCTTTTAAAATCAAACACTCCCACTTGCCCTTATTTCTTGATAAATTATTAATACCCCAAAGTTCCTTAAGATCTACTGACCAAAAACTTCTTTTCATTCCATCCTTAAAAGAATCCTACTATACTAGGAAAACAAATTTCGCTATAACTGCCCCTACCTTATGGAATTCTCTCCCTCAATTTCTCCGCGATGAATTTCATTTACCAAAATTCAAGACCAATCTCAAAACCTTCCTATTTTCAGATGCTTTCGACAAATTTTAATCTCCAATTATTAATTTTTTATTTTATTTTTTCTTTCTTTTATGGTCAGTTTACCTGTAATTCATAAATCTAACTTTTCTTCATCGTATATCACTTTTACCATATACCCTCATTCCTCATGTTCTACCCCTTTCCCTCTATCTCACTTCTTCTAATATTATGTAACTTCTCCTCACCTCCCCACTTATCCTCACTTTCTAGTTTGTCTGTATACGTTATATATGTTTACTCTAAATATTCAATACACCTAACTATTCTCCCTTCTACCTATTTTAAATTTTATTGTTAACCGGTCAGATATTCGTTTTATGATCGGGATATTAAAAACTAATAAACTTGAAACTCGTTGTAAACATCTCACTCTCATTGTATGCAACTTGTTGTAAACCGCTTTGAACTTATGGTATAGCGGTATATAAGAAATAAAATTATTATTTTTATTATTATTTATTGTGAATCGCTTAGAACTTGTCATGGTATTGCGGTATATAAAAATAAAGTTGTTCTTATTATTAGATGCACTGGGTGTAAGGCACCCTAAAACTTTGCCTTAATAATGACATTCAGCTTTGCCCAAGAGTCCCCTTGTGGTGCTGGGCCCTAGGCAATTGTCTTGCTTGCCTCCCTCCCCCCTAGATGAGCCATTATCTGCTTGTACTAGAAGCTTCTATACTGCTGCTAATGACTGGGGAGTCAATTGAACTTCTGTAATGGTGTTAAGGACTGAGAACTGGTTGAAAGACAGAAAAAAGAGAGTGGGTTGAAATGGTCAATATCAGGGCAGGATTAACCAATTGGCCAAGTAGGCACCTGCCTAGGGCCCAAAATGGTCAGGGGGGCCCCATGAAGGAGGGCATCAACATTGGTTTTTCCAAACGGCGATGGGCCCCTCCAGCATCGATAGGCAATGCAGGCCCCCCCCCCCATCAACGGAAAGTAAGACAAGCAAGCAACGCGGGTAAGAAAGGCAACGGGAAGTGTCATTGTGCAAGCGGTGCTGCTTGCCCAAAGCGTCCCTCTGACGCAGCTTCCTGTTTCAATCTGGGCGTATGGTGGGATGGGGCGGGGCAGGGGGCCCAGTGGACTTGTGTGCCTAGGGGCCCTCGACGAATTAATCCTGCCCTGATCAATATTCTGAATGGAGAAGGGTAAAAAGTGGGGTTCCACAGGGGTCTGTGCTGGGACCCCTGCTTTTTATCATATTTATTAATGATCTAGAGATGGGAATAACTAGTGAGATAATTAAATTTGTTGATGACACAAAGTTGTTAAATCGCAAGAGGATTGTGAAAAATTGCAAGAGGACCTTGTGAGCCTGGAAGACTGGGCATCAAAATGGCAGGTGGCATTTAATATATTTTTTTTTAATATATGTTTTTTTAACCAAATTTTTTCAATAAACAGATGTTCAGTAAACATACCAATTCACACCAATAAACAATACACAAGAAATCAGCCAAGAAATACTACACAATCCCTATCCACCCAACCAACCTCCATAGCCAACTCCACCCATCCACCCACCCAATTACACTAAACAGCAAAAATATTCCAGGAGTCATATGTCCAACAAAGTCATGGGTTCAACAAATGGCTCTGAGCCTTAGAGGTCATGGTGAGCCAAAAAGGCTCCCAAATATTACAAAACAAACGTCCCGGTGCAGTATCCAGTGATGTAAAAAAGAGTCGTTTCATGGAAGTCTTCTGTATCATGAGGGTGTGCCAATGAGACAAAGTTGATGGCTCTGCTGTTATCCAACAATGTAGAATGTTTTTTTCCCCTAGTAAAATAGCTCATTCCAAAAAGCCCCCAAAACCTTTTGGGGCTGAACGGGGAATAGACTCAAGAATAAATAACTGTATGTGTATAATGCCACATAGTAGAGAGATGTTGGATAATCTTAGTCCAAAAAACTTGCACCATGGGGCAAGTCCAGAACTGATGCCCCAAAGTAGCCATAGGTTGATGACACTTAAGACAGTGGTCTGTACTACTCATCTTGGTTTGGTAGAGATATGCCGGAGATCTGTAAAGATGCAATAGAAATTTATAGTTAATTTCTATTAAAGTCACCTGTGGTGTGACGTGTGAAGTACGGTGGATGCCTTTCTTAAGTATGGGACCAGTGACCACACAATTGAGATCCCCGGTCCACTTATCCGCATAAAAATCATAAGGAAGGTCTCCCAGTTGCTTTTGTAGAAAACTATGATGGAATCGTAAGGGTATATGAGTCTGGGCAGACAAACATAACGCCTCCGAAATAGACTCCCTTCTACTGTCAGTGAGACTCTCCCAGGGCAGAGACCGCACATAAGAAGACATCTGCGAATATGAGAACCAGTCCTTGTCTGTCCAATATAAATCAGATTGTAAAGCATCAAACGTATCCAAGGAGCCATATATTGTGAGTGAGTAGTTCGCCACATCGAAGAGGAGAAGTGCGCTGTGCCCAGTGGAAAATCTCTAGTGTCCAAAGAAGGCAGGAATGACATCACCGTATGAGGAATCCGTAAGAATTTGCATAATCTGCTCCACTCACATAAGAACATAAGCTGTGCCTCTGCTGGGTCAGACCTGAGGTCCATCATGCCCATCAGTCCGCTCACGTGGTGGCCCAACAGGTCCAGGACCTGTATACTAGCCCTCTATCTCTACCCTTCTATCCCCTTTTCCTTCAGAAAATTGTCCAATCCCTTCTTGGACCCCAATACCGTACTCTGTCCTATCACTCCCTCTGGAAGCGCGTTCCAGGTGTCCACCACCTGTTGGGTGAAGAAGAACTTCCTAGCATTGGTTCTGAATCTGTCCCCTTTTAATTTTTTGGAATGCCCTCTCGTTCTTGTAGTTGTCGAAAGTTTGAAGAATCTGTCCATCTCCACTTTCTCTATGCCTTTCGTGATCTTATAAGTCTCTATCGTCTCTGCTTCTCCAGTGAAAAAAGCCCCAGTCTCTCTAATCTTTCAGTGTATGAAAGGTTTTCCATATCTCACGACGCAAAGGCTTGAACAAATGATCTCCTGTAGGCAGGGTCAGATGGCATTTAATTTGAGGAAGTGCAAAGTGATGCATGTGGGAAAGAGGAACCGGAACTATAGCTCTGTGATGCTGGGTTCTATGTTCGGAGTCACTGCCCAGGAAAAGGATCTGGGTGTCGTTGTTGAGGATATGTCGAAACCCTCAGTTCAATGTGCGGCGGCGGCTAAGAAAGCAAATAGAATGTTAGGAATTATCAGAAAAGGAACGGAAAAGAAAGATGAAAATGTAAAAATGCCCTTGTATCACTCTATGGTACGGCCACACCTCGAATACTGTGTGCAGTTCTGGTCGCCATATCTCAAATAAAATATAGCGGAATTAGAAAAGATACAGAGAAGGGTGACAGAAATGGGGCAACTTCCCTATGAGGAAAGGCTAAAGCGGCCGGGGCTCTTCTGCTTGGCTCAGGGGTGATTTGAAAGAGGCCTATACAATGAGTAGCAAAAAATACTAGGACTAGGGGACATGCAAAGAAGGTACTAAGTAGTAGATTTAAAACAAACTGGAGAAAATATTTCAACACACAACGTGCAATTAAACTCTGGAATTCATTGCCAGAGAATGTGGTAAAATCAGTTAACTTAGCAGGGTTTAAAAAAAGAGAAGTCCAGATGCCATTATTGAGATGGTTTGGGAAAATCCACTGCTTATTTCTAGGATAAGCAGCATAAAATCTGTTTTACTACTTGGGACCTGAGTTAGCCACTGTTGGAAACAGGATACTGGGCTTGATGGACCTTCAGTCTATCCCAGTATGGCAATTCTTATGTTCTTGTGTGAGCCAAGTCTAGGACAATCGAGCCATTGTGACATCACTGCTGAGGTTGGCTCTTAGGCATTGGTGGAATGAGGCATTGTGACATCACTGCTGAGCTCGGCTCTTAGGCATTGGTGGAATGAGGCATTGTGACATCACTGCTGAGCTCGGCTCTTAGGCATTGGTGGAATGAGGCATTATGACATCACAATCTCAGCTCTGGAATGTTGCTGCTCTTTGGGTTTCTACCAGGTACTTGAGACCTGGGTTGGAAACAGGATTCTGGGCTTGATGGACCTTCGGTCTGTTCTTATGTGCATGAGCATCTGTAAAGGTGTTACAATACAGCAGTGTCTCGCAAACTTTTCTGGCCGGCGGCACACTAAAACCAGTCACCCGGCCGGAAGGCACCTGGAAGTCGAGGCAATGATGTCACACACATGGGTGACATCATTGCGTCAATGTCCACGCACGCACGGAGGCCCGTCTGGCCGCGACTCCGCCGTTACAGTGTTCCAGGAGGTGCGGGGAGAAGAGGAGAGATGGCGGCCAGTAGGAGAGTCAGCTGACTTCCTCCAGGTCGTGGAGAGGCAGCCGGCATGGAAGACTCTCCTTTTCACCAGGGTGTCACGACACAGCACAAATCTCAGGAGGCACACAGTTTGTGATACACTGCAATACAGAGTGTTTTCTGATTCAATACAGGAATTTATACCTTAATCAATCATCCTACGTGTATGTACAGTACACATTTATACATGAGCTTCTGGAAAGGAAGTTATAAGGGCAGTTCCATAACGGTAAGTGAAAATGCACTTTCACGGGAAAATGGGACCTTCTACATATGTTCTTACGGGCATCTTAAGCCCTATTCTGTAAGTAGCATATTGCATACATGTAAGGAGCTTACACATGGGATATACACGTATAATTTACTTATGTAATCTGCCACTTTACTATGCCAGGTCTCTGGCAGTGGTAACTGTATGGCGTGCTGCTGGGTTTCGTTCGTATTCTACGTCCAGATGCCCTAGGCGCAGCCACCCACCTATGGAACCACCCTCTAAGGCCCAGATTCTCTAACTGGTGCTGTTGGCAGCGGCTGCCAATCGCGTGTCAATGAAGCGACGGTGTCGGTGAGAGAATCGTGCTGCTGGCAAAGGTAAGCCAGGATTTTCCAGTTCTACATTTCCAGTACCTACCTTTGATATGAATTATACCTGTAGGTGATTTGTGGCGTCTAATGCCACGCCTTCAGAGGCCTGATTATGGCGCCTTGAAAATCAGTGAAAACGAATGTTTAAACGGCATTTTTCACTGAGCTTGGATGCCTACCGGAACCTTAAAAAGCAACGCTGTATAGAAAATCCAGACCATAGTGACTGTCTGGCTTAGGTCACAACGGGAGTTGGTGGTTTACTGGCTCATCCTGGCCTCTTCACGTGCCTTCTTATGACATCTCTTCTTCTGTCTATAATCTTATCTACCATTAACTGATAGATGCTGCAAATAACAGGTTGTGGGAATTACTTTATGCACCGAAGAGCAAAGTGGAATGAGAGGTTTCAGCCGCTCTGCGGTGTCAGCTGTCACAACTGCCAGATTCACTTACGCTTAATGTGACAGTTCAGACCTGCTTCTCCTCACAGGTGACTAATTGTTAACGCTTCTTTCATTACTGGGAGCTGCTAATGTCTCCGTATGATGTGTGCTGTCTACTGGTGTCATGTATGTGGAGGTATGTGTATACGGTTAGACTTAGCGTTTAAAACCAAATAAAAACATGGAGGGGCATAATCAAAAGAAACGTCTAAGTCCCCTTTTGGCCTAAATCCCCAGACGCAGAAAGTAGGCAGCGGGGAAATGTCCATTCTCAAAAAAATCCGTCCAAAATTAGGGTTTTTTTTTTTAGAATGGCGTACCTCTACGTTTAGCAGTTTAATCGCCCAGACTGCCACTTGGAGTATTGTGTTCAGTTTTGGAGACCGTATCTGGCGAAGGACATAAGCAGACTTGAAGCGGTCCAGAGGAGGGCGATGAAAATGATAGGAGGCTTGCGCCAGAAGACGTATGAGGAGAGACTGGAAGCCCTGAATAGGTATACCCTAGAGCAGTGGTCTCAAAGACGTGGCCCGGGGGCCACATGCGGCCCGCCAGGTACTATTTATCGGTATGTTTATCCTAATCACAAAAGTAAAATAAAACAGTTTCTTGATCATATGCCTCTTTAGCTATAAATTACAATATTATTATTAAGACTTGGCCAAAAGGAAAGATTTAGAAACTATAAAGAGTTTTACCTCATGCAAAATTATAATTTCTTTAATATGACATTAACTATTTTTTTCTGAGGCCCTCCAAGTCCCTACAAATCCAAAATGTGGCCCTGCAAAGGGTTTGAGTTTGAGACCACTGCCCTAGAGGAAAGGAGAGACAGGGGAGATATGATTCAGACATTCAAATACGTGAAGGGTATTAACGTAGAACAAAATCTTTTCCAGAGAAAGGAAAATGGTAAAACCAGAGGACATAATTTGAGGTTGAGGGGTGGTAGATTCAGGGGCAATGTTAGGAAATTCTACTTTACGGAGAGGGTGGTGGATGCCTGGAATGCGCTCCCGAGAGAGGTGGTGGAGAGTAAAACGGTGACTGAGTTCAAAGAAGCGTGGGATGAACACAGAAGATTTAGAATCAGAAAATAATATTAAATATTGAACTAAGGCCAGTACTGGGCAGACTTGCACGGTCTGTGTCTGTATATGGCTGTTTGGTGGGGGATGGGCTGGGAGGGCTTCAATGGCTGGGAGGGTATAGATCGGCTGGAGTAGGTTTTAACAGAGATTTCGGCAGTTGGAATCCAAGCTCAGTACCGGGTAGAGCTTTGGATTCTTGCCCAGAAATAGCTAAGAAGAAAAAATTTAAATTGAATCAGGTTGGGCAGACTGGATGGACCATTCGGGTCTTTATCTGCCGTCATCTACTATGTTACTATGTTACGTCTATCCTTACAACACATTCCTGACCAAAAAATCACCCCAAGACCTTTTAGGCAAAGGAGGGGCCAGTCCTTCGCCTAAAAGCAGGATTCTTTAACTGGTGTCTGTCATAAACGCCGGTTACAGAATCATGAAACTGTCTCCCCCCCCCCACCCCCACCCCGATCGCGGCAGGAGAGATGCCCAGTCCCTCCAGCCGCGATCTCACGTGACTCCCCCAAATCTTCCCCGGCAGGAGAGATGCCCAATCTCTCCTACCGGACCCCCCCCCCCCGCAACACTCTCACGGTTACTGGCAGGAGAGATGCCCAATTGCAAATAATTCTTAAGCCCCATTCTGACCTCATGTACAACTTCTTATTCCAGCTACTCTGATTTATCTGTCCATATGCTCCATCTTTGGCTTTCACACCAGGCTGTCTATTAAAATGTTTTCTCATGTATTGTGTCGACATACTTTGATTGCAATCCAAATATTTTTACTGACATTTGACTACTTCTTGCTATACACCTCCTTGAGTGAATTTCTTAAAAAGGCGGTAAATAAATCCTGATAAATAAATCATAAAAATTCCATTCCTAATGCATCGCTATACACCCTTGTGTTTTACTTTCACATCTTCACCACTAGGGGCCCCTCTGCACTCATATTAAGCATGCGGGTATTACATAAGCTTGTGTGTGATATACTTATGCCTGGATCTCATATGGTACTGATGCATTTTAAAATATATATGTAAAAAAAACTATATGGATCTCCAAATAACCACTGTGCACACATGCTCTTATTACCACCTCACCAGGGGCTCATCAGACATACCATCTTTATACCAAAGAGGTAGGAAAAGCCTCGGAAGTGTTTAGCAGCTGTTGTTAGCATATAAATGCACTCCATTGACCCTATTCTTCCAGTCATAGGCATAAAATCCTCATTTTTATTTATTTATTTAATTTTCAATTCAGTACAAAGCATTACGCTTAGCAGGAAATAAAAGAAAAACAATACAACCTATTATCAATTGGGATTTAAATCTATACAATAAAGAAATTAGTATCACTTAATTACAGTCCTCAAGCAAGAGAAAAACTCTTCCAGTCTTGCTTCGACTTTATATATCAGGCTTGAATTACTCTAATTTTACTTAAGGTGCAAACGAAATCCCTTTCCCTTCCCAAAAGAAACAAAGCTGGACTGGATCATAGAACACATACTTCTTATCATCTTAATTGAAAAGAAACACTTAAAGAAATAACTGAAATAAGAAATAACCCCAAAATTTAAACTATCTTTCCCCTCGTTAAAAGGCATCATTTATCTGGGAAAACTGGGGAAATCTCTTTTCTTCAAATTCACTGAGCTTTGGAATAACCTTCCTGCCCTGCTGCGGAATCTGGGCTCCCTCCAATTATTCTGTAAGCATCTGAAAACTTGGTTATTCTCAAGAATGTAAATCTCTCTACCCTCTTTATAATCACTAATTCTTATTAAGTTTTTCCTTCCTTATTTTAAAGTTCCTGTAAACCGTGCCAAGCTCTATCTTTATTGAGAGGATGCGGTATATAAACTTCTGGAGTCTGTCATAGGGGAAAACACACTCCAGGGATTCAAATAGGGGAAAACACCCTCCAGGGATTCAAGACGAAGTTAGACAAGTTCCTGCTGAACCAGAACGTACGCAGGTAAAGCTAGTCTCAGTTAGGGTGCTGGTCTTTGACCAGAGGGCAGCTGCGTGAGTGGACTTCTGGGCACGATGGACCACTGGTCTGACCCAGCAGTGGCAATTCTTAAGTTCTTATGGTTAGTTTAACTGTGTCTTGATATGTTAGAAATTCTCTTCTTCTCACTTGAGTCCATTTTGATACATCAGGAAAAATGTAAATTTTTTCACCTAGACAGAAAACTCAAAATCAAATTCTTGTCCTGGTGAAAACCAAAAGACACTATTAACGTGGCACGTGCAAGCAATTCAACATCTGATGATTCCAGAACCGCAGCTATGTAATATAGTAAGTGAATGCAGTTTACAGAATTATATGGTGCAGGACCTGCTTACATTGGAAAGTTGGTCCTCAACCTGGCAGCTAGGCTTCAATGCTAAGAAATGTAAGGTCATGCACCTCGGAAGCGGAAATCCATGCAGGACGTACTTCTTGAACGGAGAAACTTTAACTAGGACTTCAGCAGAACGAGATTTAGGAGTAATCATCAGTGCAGACATGAAAACTGCCAATCAAGTGGAGAAGGCTTCATCTAAGGCAAGGCAGATATTGGGTTGTATCAATAGAAGTTTCGTCAGCCGAAAGCCTGAAGTCATAATGCCGTTGTACAGGGCCATGGTGAGACCTCATCTGGAGTACTGTGTGCAATTATGGAGGCCACATTACAGTAAAGATGTGTGCAGAATTGAATCGGTTCAACGGACGGCCACCAGGATGATCTCGGGGCTCAAGGGTCTCTCGTATGAAGAGAGACTGAACAAATTGCAGCTCTACACTCTTGAGGAACGTAGGAAGAGGGGAGACATGATCGAAACATTTAAGTACCTCACGGGACGTGTCGAAGTGGAAGATAATATTTTCTTTCTCAAGGGACCCTCGGTCACAAGAGGGCACCCGCTCAAACTCAGGGGCGGAAAATTTCATGGCGACACCAGAAAGTATTTCTTCACAGAGAGAGTGGTTGATCATTGGAACAAGCTTCCAGTGCAGGTGATCGAGGCAGACAGCATGCCAGACTTTAAGAATAAATGGGATATCCATGTGGGATCCCTACGAGGGTCAAGATAAGAAAATTGGGTCATTAGGGCATAGACAGGGGGTGGGTAAGCAGAGTGGGCAGACTTGATGGGCTGTAGCCCTTTTCTGCCGTCATCTTCTATGTTTCTATGATGGGTCATTTGGCCTTTATCTGCCATCATGTTTCTATAATCAGAAAGTTCTATGACATCACAATGCAGGTGTAAAGAGCCTTAGCCTATAGGAAGAGGAGATGCAAATGTTAAGAGCCTTAGCCAATAGGGAGAGGAGGAGAGAGTGGCTGCTGCAGACACCAGAAAGTATTTCTTCACAGAGAGAGTGGTTGATCATTGGAACAAGCTTCCAGTGCAGGTGATCGAGGCAGACAGCGTGCCAGACTTTAAGAATAAATGGGATACCCATGTGGGATCCCTAAGAGGGTCAAGATAAGGAAATCGGATCATTAGGGCATAGACAGGGGATGGGTAAGCAGAGTGGGCAGATTTGATGGGCTGTAGCCCTTTTCTGCCGTCATCTCCTATGTTTCTATGATGGGTCATTTGGCCTTTATCTGCCATCATGTTTCTATGTTTCTATAATCAGAAAGTTCTATGACATCACAATGCAGGTGTAAAGAGCCTTAGCCTATAGGAAGAGGAGATGCAAATGTTAAGAGCCTTAGCCAATAGGGAGAGGAGGAGAGAGTGGCTGCTGCAGACACCAGAAAGTATTTCTTCACAGAGAGAGTGGTTGATCATTGGAACAAGCTTCCAGTGCAGGTGATGGAGGCAGACAGCGTGCCAGACTTTAAATGGGATACCCATGTGGGATCCCTACGAGGGTCAAGATAAGGAAATTGGGTCATTAGGGCATAGACAGGGGGTGGGTAAGCAGAGTGGGCAGACTTGATGGGCTGTAGCCCTTTTCTGCCGTCATCTCCTATGTTTCTATGTTGTTCATTTTTTTTTCATGTCCTTTTCAAATAACAAATCTTTTGTAGTGGAGGTACATTTACTTCTGGAATTTTTAAAGTAGAAATTTAAAAAACTGTAAAGATCTCTCATGTTAATGTGGACTAGGAAATGGTTGAATTAGTTTTCTTATATTATGTTAATTCCTTTTTGGAATTCACATTTTTGTACTTTGTATTATTATTTGTGTTCATTCATGTATGTTTATTACAGAGATATTGTAATGAATAATCCAATAAATAAAGTAAAAAAAAAAAAAAAGATCTCTCATGTTGTCTTATGTTTAGGCATAGGAAAATTCAGAAATCTGAAATTTAAATTCCTATTTTGATTTTCAAAATTTTCTATTTTACGAAGAAAAAAAGTTTCCTCCGTTACTTGTTGTTTAATAGCACTTATTAAATCTGAGGTATTTTGCTCAATTTCCCCAATCTTCACCTCATGACCTGTAACTCTGGGCTCTTTTTACGAAGCCGCGTTAGCGGTTTAACGCGCATAAGAGTGTGCGCTAATTTGCTGGCCGCGCTAGCGGCTACTGCCTCCTCTTGAGCAGGCAGTAGTTTTTCAGCTAGCGCGGGGGTTAGTGCACGCTAAAAATGTGTCTGCGATAAAGACGCTAACTCGGCTTCATCAACGGAGCCCTCAAGTCTCTGCTTTACTTTTAAGGAAACATTAGTCATTAATGAAATGATTGAAGATGATCAATTGCAAGCCAAAGGGAATCCAGTGTAACGAGCGGCTTGAGTTCGGGTAACTGACATTGTTCTTGCTCGGGCTGTGGCTCTCCAGCCCGGTTCGTGCCCCCTCTGAGCTCACCACCGCTCAATGGCTTCATTTTAAAAATATTTTATTTCATCAAAATTTATATTAAACCTTAGGTGCCATCGACACGTTCTTGAGACTTGATGAATTACACATCTAATAAGAAATCAGTGTTTGTACTAGTCCGGTAAGGTCCTCCAGCCATCTGATTACAGGTTACCTTCTTTACCTGGTTCCTTTGAACTTCCCAAACATAGTGTCCTTCTTCAGTGGTCTTTCTCTTCTGATGGTGGGCTTCAAGTGACATAGCTGATTTGATCTCTTCCAGAATCAGTTCTGGCGGTCCGTGGCACCCCTAAAATCCTTCTCCAGCACCAGAGCTCAAATGAGTTCGTCTTCTTTCTGTCTTGTTTCCGTAGTGTCCAGCTTTTACATCCGTAATTGACTACTGGGAAAATAAGTGCGTGGACAAGTCTAATCTTTGTTAAGCTCTGGAACGCGCTGCCAGAGAATGTGGTAAGAGCGGATAGCATAGCTGGTTTTAAGAAAGGTTTGGAGGCATACGCAACTTCCGGATCCAAGATGGCGGATTGATTGGTTAGCTGAGCGCTTCGCTTCAGAGTGCTTGCCTACCATTGCTTTTTTTCTTTTCAAAATTGCCTGCAGCATGCCGAAGTGGAGAGGCCATAGCACCGCTGGAGCCTCGCGGCGTTTGGACCCGGCCGGTCTCGGCAATATTGACGAGGTTCTGCGCCGAATGCAGGAGCATCGGCATGCCCGCTGGAGAGGCGCCAGGGCGAGATGGAGGCGTTCTCCCTGGGCTTGGAAACCACCTTCAGCCCTAACACCAGAGTGCCTCCCCCTCCTCCTCAGATCACCAGCTCCCCGCAGGTGGAGGAGCCATCGGAGGGCGGTGAGCGACTCCCCCTGGAGGCCAATGGGAACACAGAGGGGAGCATGGAGCTGGACCCTCTGGGGACTTGCCAGCATCACTGTTTATCCATGAGCAGGAGAGCCACAGCCAGGAGGGAGCTTCAGTTGGTGAGAATATTGATTCTTCTGAAAAACTGTCCTTTACATTAAAGAAACCCCAAGAGGTAACTCTTGAGGCCATTTGGGACCTTGTGGCGGATCTAGCTAAAACAATTAACCCCAGCTGTCTCAGCTAGAGCATAAGGCTAATACTCAAGAAAATGAAATTAAAGTTGATTAAAGTTGATTTACAAGATTTTAAAAATTCAACATTGAACTCTTCTCAAGAAACCAAAGTTTCTAAACAAGTCACAGAAACACTGGTGAGAGATAATATTAACTTAAGGAGAAAATTGGAGTCTTTAGAAAATTTTTCTCGTAACAACAATCTTAGACTAATTAATTTTCCTAGAGTTGCGACAGTAACTCCTAAAGACATGTTGAAACGTTATATGACGGAGGTGTTAGAAATTTCAGAGGAACTCTTACCGCCATTCACCAAAGGGAAGAAAATCTAAAGGAAGATGATCAACAGTTGCTTAATATTTCTACGATGTTGGAACTCTCGGACAGGGAGGTCGCAACGCCGGCAACCCTTCTTCTTACAGTTGCCTTAGCACCGGATAAGAATTGGCTATTAAGACTTTTCTTCAAAAATAAACAGAAAGAATTTCTTGGGTATAAAATACAAATGTTTCCGGATCTGTCACGAGATACACAAAAGCATCGACGTGAATTTTTGTTGTTAAAGCCAGGTGTTATCGCTCTTGGGGCGACCTTTTTCCTTCGTCACCCATGTAAATGTGTGATATTATATCAAATACAAAAATATGTTTTCTTTGATCCCGGCTCGCCTGAACAAAGGAGAGGAAATATGAGTCCTCTTGGATTGTTTGATTTCCTCTCTCAGCTAACATAATTGCTAGTTTTTGCCTCTATTTCTTTGTTATATTCTCGCTGATTCTAAATCTTGAACCCTCATTGAGGACTTGAGTTAAAGCTAAGTTATATTGTGATAGTAGATTATAATTTGCATTGTATTTTATTTTCTGCCTAACTTTACCTTTCTGTACAAGTGGATACTTCATATGTTATTGAAAAATGATAAATAAATAAAGAAAAGAAAGGTTTGGACAAGTTCCTGGAGGAAAAGTCCATAGTCTGTCATTGAGAAAGACACGGGGGAAGCGACAACTGCTTGCCCTGTATCGGTAGCATGGAATGTTGCTACTCTTTGGGATTCTAGAATCTTGTTATTCTCTGGGATTCTGGAATCTTGCTATTCTTTGAGATTCTGCATGGAATGTTGCTACTCTTTGGGATTCTAGAATCTTGTTACTCTCTGGGATTCCGGAATCTTGCTATTCTTTGAGATTCTGCATGGAATGTTGCTACTCTTTGGGATTCTAGAATCTTGTTATTCTCTGGGATTCCGGAATCTTGCTATTGTTTGAGATTCTGTATGGAGCGTTGCTACTCCTTGGGTTTTGGCCAGGTACTGGTGACCTGGATTGGCCACCGTGAGAACAGGCTACTGGGCTTGATGGACTGTTTGATATTCTGACCCAGTAAGGCTATTCTTATGTTCTTACATTCTTATGGAGTGTTATTTCCTTGCCTTTGAATACTTTGTCGAAAGACTTCATTGAAGAGCAACCAAGTGCTATTCTGTGGAGTATTTCTTCCCTGCTATTTGCTTCTTTGTTTATGAAAGAACCCATGAGATTGAAATCCTTTACAACTTCTATCGCCTTCAAACTCAAAATCTTCATTTTCCATGTTCATGATCTTTGTCTTGTTTATGTTCAGTTCTAATCCCATGTTACGACTTTTGGCTTTTCTCAGTAGATACAGCATGTCTTCTTTGCTGTTGGTGATGAGCATTATATCATCTGCATAGTGCAGGTTGTATACATTTTTTCTGATAGTTCATGTATCAAATTATCTTGTTTAATAAGCGAAAAATTGCAAGCCATGGAATCGAGGGTGAAATACTCATGTAGATTAAAAACTGGCTGGAGCATAGGAAACAGAGAGTGGGGGTAAATGGACAATACTCGGACTGGAAGAGCGTCACCAGTGGGGTACCGCAGGGCTCGGTGCTTGGACCCGTGCTCTTTAACATCTTTATAAATGACCTGGACATTGGTACAACGAGTGAAGTGATTAAATTTGCGGACGATACGAAGTTATTCAGAGTAGTGAGGACGCGAGGGGATTGCGAAGATCTGCAACGTGACATAACCAAGCTCGAGAAATGGGCATCGACATGGCAAATGAGGTTCAACGTGGACAGATTCCCGTACAAACGTAAGGAAGTTCTTCTTCACCCAGAGAGTGGTAGAAAACTGGAATGCTATTCTGGAGACAGTCATAGGAGAAAACACCCTCCAGGGATTCAAGACAAAGTTAGACAAGTTCCTGCTGAACCAGAACGTATGCAGGTAGGGCTAGTCTCAGGGCGCTGGTCTTTGACCAGAGGGCCGCCGTGTGAGCGGACTGCTGGGCATGATGGACAACTGGTCTGATCCAGTAGCGGCAATTCTTATGTTCTTATGATGCATGTTGGTAACAAAAATCTCATGCACGAATAGAATGTCTGGGATGGTACTTGGAGAGACCTCCCAGGAAAGAGACTTGGGAGTTCTGATCGACAAGTCAATGAAGTCGTCCACGCAATGCGAGGTGGCGGTAAAAAGAGCAAACAGAATGCTAGGAATGATAAAGAAGGGGCTCACGAACAGATCAGAGAAGGTAATCATGCCGCTGTACTGAGCCATGGTGTGCCCTCACATGGAGTACTGCGTCCAGCACTGGTCGCCGTACATGAAGGACACGGTACTACTCGAAAGGGTCCAGAGAAGAGCGACTAAAATGGTAAAGGGGATGGAGGAGTTGCCGTACAGTGAGAGAATGGAGAAGCTGGGCCTCTTCTCCCTTGAAAAGAGGAGACTGCGAGGGGACATGATCGAAACATTCAAAATATTGAAGGGAATAGACTTAGTAGAGAAAGACAGACCTACTCCTACTAGAGCGCTGGTCTAGGACCTGGCAACTCAGCTTCAACACCAAAAAATGCAATGTTATGCACCTGGGCAGCCAAAATCCATGCAAGACTTATACCCTTAATGGCGAGATCCTAACAAGAATGGTAGCAGAACGAGACTTAGGGGTGATCGTCAGTGAGGACATGAAGGCTGCCAAGCAAGTGGAGCATGCTTCATCCAAGGCAAGACAAATTATGGGTTGCACACTCAGGGGTTTTGTCAGCCGTAAGCCTGAAGTCATTATGCCATTGTGTAGATCCATGGTGAGGCTCCACCTGGAATACTGTGTGCAATTCTGGAGGCCGCATTATCGCAAGGATGTGCTGAGACTGGAGTCGGTCCAGAGAATGGCCACCTGGATGGTCTCGGGACTCAAGGATCTCCCGTACGAAGAACGGCTAGATAAATTACAGCTATACTCACTCGAGGAGCGCAGAGAGAGGGGAGACATGATCGAGACGTTCAAGTATCTCACGGGCCGTATCGAAGCAGAGGAAGATATCTTCTTTTTCAAGGGTCCCATGGCAACGAGAGGGCATCCATGGAAAATCAGGGGTGGGAAACTGTGTGGTGACACCAGGAAATTCTTTTTCACTGAGAGGGTAGTTGATCGCTGGAATGATCTTCCACTTCAGGTGATTGAGGCCAGCAGCGTGCCTGATTTTAAGGCCAAATGGGATCAACATGTGGAATCTATTCACAGAGGAAAGATAGGGGAGGGTCATTAGGGTAGGCAGACTGGATGGGCCATGGCCCTTATCTGCCGTCTGTTTCTATGTTTCTATGTTCACCCTCTCCAAGGTAGGGAGAACGAGAGGCACTCTCTAAAGTTAAAAGGGGATCGTTTCTGTACAAACGTAAGGAAGTTCTTCTTCACCCAGAGAGTGGTAGAAAACTGTAACGCTCTTCCGGAGGCTGTTATAGGGGAAAACACCCTCCAGGGATTCAAGACAAAGTTGGAAAAGTTCCTGCTAAACTAGAACATACACAGGTGAGGACGGACTCATTTAGAGCACTGGTCTTTGATCTGGGGGCCCCCGCATGAACGGACTGCTGGTCTTATATTGTATCTGACGCTGCAGTGTTTTGCGGTATATCTTTAACCACTGCTTCAGAGAAACGTCTTGTGCTGCTCTCCCATGGTACTTTGCTATCGAAAACAACTGAGATATGACAAAATATAAAGTCTCTTCAGCAAACTACTCCATCTTCACAAGCCTCTCACCATTTCAGTAAGGGCTTCTTTTATGAAGCCGCGTGAGTGGCTTTATCGCACGTGCTAACCCCCGTGCTAGCCTGCTCAAGAGGAGGCGGTAGCGGCTAGCACGGCCGGCTGTTTAATGCGCGCTCTTACGTGCATTAAACCGCTAACGCGGCTTCGTAAAAGGAGCCCTAAGTGTTACTCTTCTAAATTCTTTAAGAAATCATGGCAGCTCCAACTTATCTGCACCAATGGGAGCAATTCCAACCAATCAACCTTACACACGTGGATAATTCTCTTTGGCGTCGTTTTCACGTCCTATTTCTTAGAACCAATCATATGGGAAACTATTTTCTTTTTTTATTTTTATGAAACAACTCTTTTAATACAATATATTTTTACTTAATTAAAATGTCGCCATTCCACTGACGAATTCAGACCCACAGGTTAGAAAGATTGTAATGAGAAAATCCAATGATTGGAAACCACATAAATCCAGGTGGTATATACATTTTTTTAAATAAATAGATAATTGTAATATATTTTGACTAATTCAGAGACCAAAACCCTCTTCCTCAGGTCAGGACAGGATACCGTAACAGCTGACCTGAGAAAAGAGGTTTTGGCCTCTGAACGATAACGGAAAATGTTTTAGTCCAATAAAATAGTGTTATCTTATTTTCCTTTTTGGTTTTATTCCCACCCACCCCTTTTGGCCCCCTTTTATGAAGCTACATTAGACTTTTTTTATTGCCAGCTACGGTGATTTGAGAGCCAGAATTTTTACTGCCATGGCCGGCAATAAAAAAGCCTAATGTGGCTTCATAAAAAGGGGTGGGGGTGGGGGGGCGTTATGAAGCCACGTTAGGGATTTTATCACCGTGCTCATAGAATTCATATGCGTGTCAGTGCTTTTACTTCCATAGCCTGCAATAAAAACACCCTAACGCAGCTTCATTAGGGGGGGGGGGGGCTATTTGTTAATATGCAAAGTGATGATTGCTATTTCTCTGGGTTTTTTTCAAGTTTACATCTGCTATCTTTATATTTTACACAATATTAGGGTTTCTTACTTAATAGGGAGATAAAACTTAGTATTCTGTGACAAGAATTACTCTGTAGTATTGTGCTGAGAATCTTGTCTCAGTGGAGCCACCACCAGGTAATATATGGAACTTTAAGATCTTCTAAGATTAAGATTAAGTCAACACATTGGAACCTAGTTAATAGTACTCAGAACCATTAGAGTTAATTTGATATGTTATACTATGGTTTAAGTAATTTGAATTGGGAATTTTGAACTTGATTTTTCCTTAGTGTCCCTCCCTGATGAAGAGGTGAAACTCGAGTCGGGGGGACGGGATTGGAAGCATGAACGAACAGTTCTAGAATTTTAACGGAGCACACGAGTTTTATCAGCACACAGTCACCAAGGAGTATTAACGAAACCAACTACCCTCCTATTCAGATAAGTACATTAAATTATACTGATCTGAAAATGTTTGTGGTCATCTAGGGAGGGCAGGGGACAGGTGAAGGCGATGATGGTCCCCTTGTTAACCTCATTGTAGTGACTTCACTATATTTTGGGTTACTTGGTCTGAGCACTTCACAATAATATTTTAAATAATATAAGGAAAGTATTATTATTAACATAAATTATAGCTGTGAGCACAATACTACACAATATTAGGGGACATGTGTCACTGTTTCTGTTTCTGTGGTGTTGCATTGTATGCAGAGTCCAGCTTCTTGGTGGTTCAGTTTAACTTTTGTCTACATATTTCTATTTTAAACCCCTCCCCCCCCTTTTACAAAACCGTAGCATGGTTTTTAGCACCGGCCGCAGTGGTAACAGCTTTGACGCTCACAGGAATTCTACGAGCTTCTAAAAACCGCACTATAGTTTTGTAAAAGAGGGAAGGGTTAGTTTGCGATTACTGGCAGGATACACTTTTCAAATCTGACATACTGTTATCACAAAATAGAAACTAAAATTATTTTTTTTACTTTCCACTGCCGTACCCAATATTTATTTATTTAAAAATGTATATACCACATACAACTATGTGGTTTACATATCACACACATAAAATCTTATTTCCCTGCGATTTCCACATATAACATAGACATAACTAGACAACAGCATTAATATCCCCCCAATATAAAATGTCAATATACCAAATCAAATCGCATTTCAACAATTAAAGAAGCAAAAAAAGCATTAGATCAAACGATCCATTCCAAGGTAGGTGACAAAACCGATCCACATATACAGGCAAAACAAGTCAAATTCCAACAATTCAGGAATGCCAAACAAACTTTAAATTAAACATTACTGTCAGCGTGTTCTGATGAAGAAATTTTCAGATGGAATAAGCATTAGCATAGAAAGGCATTAGCAGCATTCTCTTAAAGTTTATCCTCCCAATACAGAATTGTAGGATACCAGCCAGGGCATTCGATAATTATACACCAGCCACCGACATCAACATAAGAACATAAGCAATGCCTCTGCTGGGTCAGACCTGAGGTCCATCATGCCCAGAAGTCCGCTCACGCGGCGGCCCAACAGGTCCAGGATCTGTGCAGTAATCCTCTATTTATACCCTTCTATCCCCTTTTCCAGCAGGAAATTGTCCAATCCTTTCTTGAACCCCAGTACAGTACTCTGCCCTATTATGCCCTCTGGAAGCGCATTCCAGGTGTCCACCACTCGTTGGGTAAAGAAGAACTTCCTAGCATTCGTTTTGAATCTGTCCCCTTTCAACTTTTCCGAATGCCCTCTTGTTCTTTTATTTTTCAAAAGTTTGAAGAATCTGTCCCTCTCTACTCTCTCTATGCCCTTCATGATCTTATAAGTCTCTATCATATCCCCTCTTAAGTCTTCTCTTCTCCAGGGAAAAGAGACCCAGTTTCTCCAATCTCTCAGCGTATGAAAGGTTTTCCATCCCTTTTATCAGACGTGTCGCTCTCCTCTGAACCCTCTCGAGTAACGCCATATCCTTCTTAAGGTACGGCGACCAATATTGGACGCAGTATTCCAGATGCGGGCGCATACAACGGCAGGATAACTTCTTTTGTCCTGGTTGTAATACCCTTCTTGATTATACCTATCATTCTATTTGCTTTCTTAGCAGCCGCTGCGCACTGTGCCGTCGGCTTCATTGTTATGTCCACCATTACCCCCAAGTCCCTTTCTTGGGTACTCTCATTCAATAACATCCCTCCCATAATTTGTTTCTTTCCCGTTGTCATGTTTCTGTAGTGTCCAGCTTTTGCACCCGTAACTGACCACTCAGAAAACGAGTGCGTGGACAAGGCTGGATGTTACCTCCTTGCCTTTGAATACTTTGTTGAGAGCCAACAGTTAAACATATACACAAGGAAAGAAAATAATATAGATATCACAATATACGAACATCAATAACCACCTGTGTTTACCTCTGTGTGTTGATGGAAACTCTACCTTACAGAAACCAAAACACACCTTTCACCATTCTCTCAGCAAAGTCTTTATTTTCAAAGTGAGACAGTTTCTGCTGTGCTCTCAAACACATCTAAATTGTCAAGGTGCACTTGGGATCTTCAAAGCACATCTGCACCATCTTTGCTGCAGAATACCAAACAAAGGACATGGATTTAGCTCAGGTCTTTTTCTGTTGAAGCTCGAGATGAGTTACAGTAGTTATTTCCCTGTCTCTGGAGAGATTACAATCTAAAGTTTGTACCTGAGGCAGTGGCGTACCTAGCATATGTGACACCCGGGCCCATCATTTTTTGGCCCCTCCCCCCATCTGTACGAAAAACATGATTTTTAGTAACAATCCACATGTCACACATGAGTACCTAGGAAGAGGCACCATCTTACATATTGCAGTGAGCAGTACATCAATACATCCATTGTAAAACTAAACAAGCCAGACCAGCACAGATCAATCCTACACCGTCAATCCTAACAGAAAACCATGTCTTTCGAACACATAGAACACCTTCACAAAGTATGGAATATGCCATCACAAACTAACCCCTCCCTCTTTTACAAAACTGTAGTGTGGATTTTAGCCACAGAGGTAACAGCTCTGACGCTCATAGAATTCTGAGCATCAGAGCTGCTACCACCACGGCTGGCGCTAAAAAACGCTCCACAGTTTTGTAAAAGAGGGGATAAAATAGAAATACATAGACAAAGGTTAAATTGAACCAGCAAGAAGCTGGACTCTGCATACAATCCAACACCACAGAAACAGTGACACATGTCTCCTAAAGCAATAAATAAATAGAAATTTTTTTTCTATCTTTGTCTTCTCTGGTTTCTGCTTTCCTCATCTTCTTGTTACTCTCTTCCTTCCATCCACTGTCTGCCATCTCTCTGCCCCTATATGGCATCTTCTCTCCTTCGATGCCCCTTCCAGAAACTGTATGCCTCCCCCTTCCATCTCTCCTTTCACCCCCATTGGTCTGGCATCTCTCCTTCCCTCTCCCACACCTCTCTTCTGCAATCCCTTTCTTCTCTCATTTTCCTTTTCAATTTATTTTCTACATCCATCTAGATTACGTTCTTACTACCCTCTCATCAATTTCCTTTCTTACTGTCTACCTACAGCTCGCCACCTCTTTCCCTCACCCCCTCTAGTATTTCCCTAACTCAATCCTTTTCCCCCAATCATGTGCCCTCCTTTTATTTATCCCCTCTTTCCATCATCTGCCCTTTTCTCTCTCCCCACTAACATCATCTGCCCCTTCTTTCTCTTTCCCCCCACTTCCATCATCTGCCCTCTTCTCTCTCCTTCTCTCCACTTCCATCATCTGCCCCTTCTCTCTTTTTCTCCCCTCCTTCCATCATCTGCCCTCTTCTCTCTCCCCACTTCCATCATCTGCCCCTTCTCCCCACTTCCATCATCTGCCCCTACTCTCTCTTTCCCTCCACTTCCATCAGCATCTGCCCCCTTTCGCTCCCTACAACCCAATTCCATGCAGTATCGTTCCCCCTTATGTCTCTTTCCCTGCAATTCCATCAGCATCTGCCCCTTTCTCTCCCTCCACCATGCATCCATACCACCCTGACCCCCTTTCTCACTCTTCACCATGATTCCATACCACCCTGATCCCCTTTGTCACCCTTCACCATGATTCCATACCACCCTGACCCCCCCTTTGTCACCCTTCAGCATGATTCCATACCACCCTGACCCCCTTTGTTACCCTTCAGCGTGATTCCATATCACTCTGACCTCCTTTCTTTCTCCATCCCAAAGGTCCCGCTATGACTGCTTCTGCTCGGATGGAAGAGGTAAGTGACGACGGAGGGGGCTGGGCCAGCAGACACAGTTAGTTGTGGCAAGATCCCGCAATGACTGCGGCTGCCGGTCCCCCCCCCCCCCCCCCGACGTCACTTACCTCTTCCCAATCATCGCGGGACCTTCTTCACTTCAGCGCGGCTGCCAACTCTGCTCTAAGTACGGCAGCCGCGCTGAAGTGCCGTTTGAAGCAGTGCGGGAGGTTCCGGATCCGGCCAGTTGTGCATCCCCTTGGAGCATGCACCCGGGGCGGACCTCCCCCCAACTCATGGTACGCCACTGACCTGAGGCACTGGAGGATGCGAGCTGCCACCCCTCTACTCCAAACTAGGCGCCTGACAGTTTCCAAGAATGTTTAGATTTATAAAGAACCGTAGCTGGTTTTAAGAAAGGTTTGGACAAATTCCTGAAGGAAAAGTCCATAGTCTGTTATTAAGACATGCGGAAAGCCACTGCTTGCCCTGGATCAATAGCATGGAATGTTGCTACTCTTTGGGATTCTAGAATCTTGTTACTCTCTGGGATTCCGGAATCTTGCTGTTCTTTGAGCTTCTCTATGGAATGTTGCTACTCTTTGGGATTCTAGAATCTTGTTACTCTATGGGATTCCGGAATCTTGCTGTTCTTTGAGATTCTCTATGGAATGTTGCTACTCTTTGGGTTTTGGCCAGGTACTAGTGACCTGGATTGACCACCGTGAGAACGGGCTACTGGGCTTGATGGACCATTGGTCTGACCTAATAAGGCTATTCTTATGTTCTAATGTATGCTACAATGATAGTTTTGTGGTATGTACGAGTATATTTAAATGTCTTGTATTTTGTGTATTTTTAATTTATGTATGTAATGTTGTGATCAGACTTGTTTAAAGGCAGAATATAAATAATCAACTATCACAGTAGCTTCTGATGGCTCCAGGTGTTTCTTTGTTGGTTCTTTGAATGTCTGATCAGACCTGAAGTATGTCATTGACCGTCTGTTGCCTTTCAAGTTTTCTGGTTTGGGATTTAGAGCCGATAGACAAAAGAAACTTCTAAGGTTGGCTGATCTGCTTCCCATCCTAGGCTGGAATGATCAAACCTTCGACAGAACAGGCAGAATTTGAATAAATCCAAACTCGACTGTTGAACCCACAGCTTTGGTTTTAATTCCGATTGAATGGAAATATTCTTAGCATCACATTGTATTCAAGGATATCCTACAGCTCAAATCTGGGAACATTTAGACAAATAGAAATCCATAACAACATAGTGAATGATAGCAGGTATAGACCAAAGCTCACTCCAGCCCATCTTAACCATCCCGGCCATCGAAATCCTCCCCAGCCCGTCCTCAACTGAATGTCCATAGACGGGACACAGGCCGTGCAAGCCTATCCAGTGCAGTACTCCCCCCAAATTTGCAGGGGTTTCGTTCCAGGAATTTTAAAAAAAACTGCACATGCAGTTTTTCGCCTGACAAAAGGCAGGGGAGGCTGGAGAGGCAGGAGAGAGCAGCTGGAGCGCCGGCGGGTGAAGAAAATCACTTTGCAGTCTGCTACAACCGCCTCGTCTTGTAGTAAAGTCAGGCTACACGCAGCTCCTGATTGGAGTAGCCCGACTTTACTACAGGAAGAGGCGGTCGGAGCATACCGCGAATGAGTGAGTCCGTAATTCGCAAACTGTGAATTCCCAGGGGAACGCTATATTTTCTGATTCGAGATCCTCTGTGTTCATCCCACTCTGTCACCGTTTTCTTCTCCACCACCTGACAGTGGCTGGTAGAGAGACCAGTGGTGACCAGCGGAGAAGGCCGAGGGACTGCCTGGACAGCAGTAAAGTGAATAGGCAGAGCTCTAGGGTTAGGGGTTCTCAATACTAGAATAATGGGGGAGTGCCAGTAGTATAATCTAATCTAATATACAACTTATTAATCACACTATACCAAAAAAAGTTCAAGGCGATTTACATTCAAGGAGGCTGTAAAATCTACGAGAAAATACCAAAGCAATCAATAATTTAAATATCCTCATACCATGAACATTACAAGTCCTATAAAAAATTTTCATATTTTAACGAAGCCTTAAGTAATTGATATCCGCCCTAATGTAAACAGGTAGATTATTCCAAAGTGTGATGGAAGCAGAAGGGGAGTTCAGCTGTAAATTTCTGCTTCCCTCTACCATCGACTCCCACTGTATTTCCCGTTTAACTTTTGTAAACCGTGTCGAGCTCTATATTTATAGAAAAGATGCAGTATATAAGCTTAAGGTCTGGTGTATTTATACCGCACTCCTCTAATCTGTGGGAAAGGTAGTTATAAAGTACCACAAAGCCATTATGGCATCACAGCCTTGTAGAGAGCAAGCATTGACCCCGTAGCTGCTTGCAAGCCAGCACGCACTCTCAGTCTCCATAAGGAGATATGCAATAAATATCCCTGTCCTTACACAACTTTAAAAAATGGTATTGACAGAGGGAAGCAAAGAGGACAAGTCTTCCATCTCTGTACCTCACGGCTCTTGTGAAGGGAAGTGACAGGAGCTGTGATTCCTGCATTCTACGCTGCAGACTTTACTGGAAATCTGGCAGCTGCAGCAGTGCCTGTCCCCAACAGTACTGAATCTACAAAGAGGCCTTGAGGGTTTTTAACTGAAAGACATTCTTTAGCTGGTTATAAGGAGTCAAGAAGCCTTTTGTGTTATCAGCATAAATAAACCACAAATCGATTAAAGCTGAATGTGAAACCTACCTGTACACACGCAGAAAGGAACAAGATCAGGCCTGCTAGGAAAGTTCTATGTCAGGAGGATAGGTTAAGCCAGGTTTTCTAAGATTTGGAGGGAGCACTCTAAAGCCAGGCCTAAACCATCATCAGGGAATTCTAGGAACATAGACTCTCTCTGGCAGCAGATTAACATCTCTGTATATATATTATGGAAATTACGGACCATTAAAAAATATTTTGATCCAGTGTCTTTTAGACTATTGGTGCAATCATTGATCTTACCCATTCTGGATTACTGTAACATCATTTATTTGGGTTCTTCCCCCCAAATTTTTAAGAAAACTGAAAATAATTCAGAGTACCGCGGTTCAACTGATATTTGGTTTGAAGAAGAATGACCATATTAGCCCATATTATCGTTTGTTGCACTGGTTAGCGTTGGAAGCAAGAGTTCTATTTAAATTTTCTTGCATTTGCTTTAAGTTGATATCAAGAGAGTCTCTAATTTATCTGTCTCCTCATTTTGAGTTATATAGACCATCAAGGAATACAAGAAGTTCTTACTTATTTACCTAAGCCAAATGGTGTCAGATATAAAACCTTTTTTGATAAGACCTTAGCATTTCAGGCAGCTAAATTACAATCCTGGCATATCTTAAAGTTCTTTTCAAAAATTAGCTAAGTCTTCTTTATTTGACAAATTTATTACTTAGTTGGGTATTTTTAAGATTGCAAATCCATTCTTAACTTTTTATAATGATTTTATTTTTATGGTATGAATGTGTTTCGCTGATTGTTCAGTTTCTTATGGTGTAAACCACCTAAAAGTCTTGGTAATGGCAGTAATTAAGAATAAATTTATTATTATTGTTAGGAAATGGCAGCAGAGATATGAGTTTACGGAAGAAGATATAAGAGATCTACCTGAACTGGAAATGGTTTTCAAGGGTGATGATGTAGAGGAACTGAAAGAAATCTCGGTGAATCTGGAAGATGTACTAAATCAAATCGACAAGTTAAAAAAATGATAAATCGCCAGGACCAGATGGTATACATACCAGGGTATTAAAAGAATTCAAAAATGAAATTTCTGACCTGCTGTTAGTGATCTGTAACCTGTGGCTAAAATCGTCTGTAGTATCTGAAGATTGGAGGGTGGCCAATGTTATGCCGATTTTTAAAAAGGGCTCCAGGGGAGATCCAGGATATTACAAACTTGTAAGCCTCACTTCAGTGCCGGGTAAAATTGTACAAACAATTATAAAAAATAAAATTGTGGAACACGTAGACGAGCATGATTTAATGAGATGTAGTCAGCATAGGTTCAGATGAGGGAGATCTTGACTCACAAATCTGCTTGACTTCTTTGAAGGTATGAATAAACATGAGCCAGTTGATATAGTGTATCTAGATTTTCAGAAAGCTTTTGATAAAGTTACTCATGAGAGGCTCCTGAGAAAATTAAAGTGTCATGGGATAGGTGGCGAAGTTCAGTTGTGGATTAGGAATTGGTTATCGGATAGAAAACAGAGGTTAGGGTTAAATGGTCATTTTTCTCAATGGAGGAGAGTAAACAGTGGAGTGCCACAGGGGTCTGTACTGGGACTGGTGTTATTTAACTTATTTATAAATGATCTGGAAATTGGAACGATGAGTGAGGTGATTAAATTTTCAGATGACAATAAACTGTTCAAAGTTGTTAAAACGCATGTGGATTATGAAGAATTGAAGGCGAACCTTAGGAAATTGGAAGACTGGGCGTCCAAATGGCAGATGAAATTTAATGTGGATAAATGCAAAGTGATGCATATTCAGAAGAATAACCTGAATCACAGTTACCAGATGCTAGGGATCCATGGGGATTAGCGCCCAAGAAAAGGATCTGGGTGTCATCATAGACAATATAATGAAATCTTCTGTCCAATGTGTGGCGGCGGCCATAAAAGCAAACAGGATGCTGGGAATTATTTTAAAAGGGTGGCTAACAAGACTAAGAATGTTATAATGCCTCTGCATCGCTCCATGGTGCAACCTCACCTAGAGTATTGCGTTCAATTCTGGTCTCCTTATCTCAAGAAAAATATAGCGTCACTAGAACAGGTTCAAAGAAGGGCGACCAAGATGGTAAAGGAGATGGAACTCCTCTCATGTGAGGAAAGACTAAAACAATCAGGGCTCTTCAACTTGGAAAAGAGACAGCTGAGGGGAGATATGATTGAAGTCTACAAAATCCTGAGTGGAGTAGAACGGACACAAGTGGATTGATTTTTCACTCCATCAAAAATTACAAAGACTAGGGGACATTCGATGCTTTTAAAACCAATAGGAGGACATTTTTTTCCCCTCAGAGAATAGTTAAGCTCTGGAACGTGTTGCCAGAGGATGTGGTAAGAGCAGATAGCGTAGCTGGTTTTAAGAAAGGTTTGGACAAGTTCCTGGAGGAAAAATCCATAGTCTGTTATTGAGAAAGATATGGGGGGAGCCACTGCTTGCCCTGGATTGGTAGCATGGAATATTGCTACTCTTTGGGATTCTAGAATCTTGTTACTCTCTGGGATTCCGGAATCTTGCTATTCTTTGAGATTCTGTAAGGAATGTTGCTACTCTTTGGGATTCTAGAATCTTGTTACTCTCTGGGATTCCAGAATATTGCTATTCTTTGAGATTCTGTATGGAATGTTGCTACTCTTTGGGATTCTAGAATCTTGTTACTCTCTGGGATTCCGGAATCTTGCTATTCTTTGAGATTCTCTATGGAATGTTGCTACTCTTTGGGATTCTAGAATCTTGTTACTCTCTGGGATTCCGGAATCTTGTTATTCTTTGAGATTCTGTAAGGAATGTTATTACTCTTTGAGATTCTAGAATCTTGTTACTCTCTGGGATTCCGGAATCTTGCTATTCTTTGAGATTCTGTAAGGAATGTTGCTACTCTTTGAGATTCTAGAATCTTGTTACTCTCTGGGATTCCGGAATCTTGCTATTCTTTGAGATTCTGAATGGAATGTTCCTACTCTTTGGGATTCTAGAATCTTGTTACTCTCTGGGATTCCGGAATCTTGCTATTCTTTGAGATTCTGTAAGGAATGTTGCTACTCTTTGAGATTCTAGAATCTTGTTACTCTCTGGGATTCCGGAATCTTGCTATTCTTTGAGATTCTGTAAGGAATGTTGCTACTCTTTGAGATTCTAGAATCTTGTTACTCTCTGGGATTCCGGAATCTTGCTATTCTTTGAGATTCTGTAAGGAATGTTATTACTCTTTGAGATTCTAGAATCTTGTTACTCTCTGGGATTCCGGAATCTTGCTATTCTTTGAGATTCTCTATGGATTGTTGCTACTCCTTGGGTTTTGGCCAGGTACTAGTGACCTGGATTGGCCACCGTGAGAATGGGCTACTGGACCATTGGTCTGACCCAGTGAGACTACTCTTATGTTCAGTTGATTTTCAATTTGAAAAAAATTGATCATGTGACTAAATTCTTTTGGAAGCTCTGTTGGTTCCCAGTTGAGGCAAGAATATTATTCAAGTTAGGTTGTACCTGACCTTATACCTGATTATCCCCCTCCTTTACAAAGCCGCCCTAGTGTTTTTAGCACTGGGCACCGCAGTAACAGCTCTGACGCTTATAGAATTCCTATGAGTGTCTGAGCGGTTACCTACGTGGCTTTGTAAAGGAGGGAGTTTATTATTGATCACTAAATTTATCGACAGAAAATGTTTTTCCTGGCATTTTAGATTATTTACATTTCCTATTGTAAAAGGTGCATATACAAAAGATTTCTCCGTAGAATTGTATCTTTTCAAGCTGGATCATGGGATAAATCCTTTTCTGTCCTAATAACAAGCTCCAACTCCTATCTTTCCTTTAGAAGAATGCTAAAGACCTCTTATTTGACAAATTCTTCTGAATGGGCTCGTACAGTCTCTTGACTATTGCTAACTGTTACTGCGGTATAGAAGTGAATTTCTTATGTTATGTTATAAATGGTTATGTCAGCCATAGGTTTCTATTTCTCCCAAAGCAGACTAAAAACGAGTCTCCCATGGCAGTTTCGCTTTTGGAGGGGGGGAGGGGAGGACACCAATCCCTTGGGGGATGAAGGCGGTGACCTCCTTCAATGTTTCCTGGGGAGCATTTTTCGGAAAACTGGATGTACTGGTAGCAGGTCTCAATGGACAGAGACGTTTATTCCACTTCTGAAATGGGGAATAAATGTCTCTGTTTTGGGCCCACCCTAGACTCACCCAAAACATGCCCAGACCAATTCCCCTTTGCCGTTAGAATATTCTTCAGTTTTATACAGTAAGGCCCAAATATTCTACATGGTGCTGTAGACCAGGGGTCCCCAAAGTCCCTCCTTGAGGGCCGAATCCAGTCGGGTTTTCAGGATTTCCCCAATGAATATGCATTGGAAGCAGTGCGTGCACATAGATCTCATGCATACCTACATTTCTGAGTAAGTGGTTTGATACATCACCTTGCTGTGACGCAGCCAAAGTGGTGGACATATTATTTGCAGGTACTTTTTCTGCCTGCCGTGGGCTCACAAGAACTTAGTTTGCAACAATGCTTTCTATTTCCTCCACTTGGCAATGGTAATGTTTAAATACTAGGAGGTTCACTTTGGTTTGTTCTTTAATCGAGAATCACCCTTCGTGTGTGTGTGTGTGAGAGAGAGAGAGAGAGAGGGTGGGTGGTGGGGGGAAGGAGGGAGGGAGGGAGGGAGGGAGGGAGAAGACTTGCACTGCTCTACCTGTCCTATGGCCGGGCTGTGTGTGTGTGTGTGACATGCAGTGATGTTCCTGTGCTAAACCTGTCCTGTCGTGGGTTTCTATATGTTTGTATTGTATATTTATTTTTTTATTAGGATTTATTAACTGCCTTTATGAAGTGATTCATCCAAGGCGCTGCTCCCCATTCTGTGCCCATCCTGTGTGTTGGGATAAGACAGAGGTAAGTTTGTATCCCGCCTCTACCCATATTTATTTAAGATTTAGCACCGGCCTTTTTATAGGGTGAGAGGTGCCCGGGGCAGTGGCGCTCCTCCACCACACGGTCCTTCTCTGCTCCTTTTTGCTGCGCAAGTGCCGCTTCCCTTCCCCCCCCAAACCCCTGTAACATTCTTGGCATGAGCAGTAACCCCCAAGCTGCTGTCAGCTCTTCCCCTGATGTCACTTCCTAGGTCCAGGAAGTGACGTCAGAGGAAGAGCCGATGCTGAGAGGAGCTGCTCACTCCAGGGACATTACAGAGGTGTGGCATAAGGGGAGCGGAAAGCGCAGCAGTGGGGGGGGGAGGGGGAAGGAGCGGGGAGGCGGAGAGAAGGGAGTGTGTGGCGCAGTGGTTGAAACTACAGCCTCAGCACCCTGAGGTTGTGGGTTCAAACCCACCCTGCTCCTTGTGACTCTGGGAACTCACTTAATCCCCCCATTGCCCCAGATTGTGAGCCACTGGGACAGGCAGGGGAAAATGCTTGAGGACTTGGCTGTAAAACCACTTGGATAACCTTGATAGGCGGTATATAAAATCCTGAGCCCTCACCAAGGCACCTGGGGTGGACCTCCCCCCACCCCACCCCCGTTACTACGCCACTGTATCTGTCTGCATCAGAGCATTTTCTAAGAGAACGATGCAGTACAGTACTTGGCTTTACGCACTGTCTAACTCAGCTGTAGCACAAATTTTCTGAGTGCCATATGTTTATAATTATTGAAAGTGTCTATCCCGCTACTGGGAAGTCAATTCAGAGCGGTTTGCATGAGCTTCTGTAATGGTGTTACAATACATGAGCTTCTGTAATGGTGCTATAATACAGAGGTAGCATTTTTTGAGTTGGTTTTCAATGCCAAACAAAAAAAAAAAAAAAAAGGAGAAATTAGATCAGGCTAACAGGGAACATTCAGTGGCGTTTAACCCTTTCAGGACCATAAGGATCGTAGGCCAATTTTTGTGGTTTTGACGACATTTTTATGGTAAAAAGGGCTTGCAGATGCCAAAAAATTGATTTTTTTGTGAAATATCATTATTTTTATTTTAAAAAATCAAACTTCTGGCTTATGGACAGTGTGGCAAGTGAATCTTCTCGTCAATATAGCAACGACGCTAATGAATGAATGTCGGAACCAGTTTGTTTACATAAAGGCAGTATCATATGGAATCCATACATATCAAATTTAGAACTGTAGACTATCCCAATCAAAATTTATAGGATTTTAAAATTATGGGACAAATATGTCCCTTGGTCCTGAAAGGGTTAACCAGACAAAGGTGATGAATATTCTCTCTGCTTGTTAGGATGGTCCAGAGGCGGAGTGCTTACGTAGCTACACAGACTAATGGAAGCACACAAAAGACAGCCTCACCTTTGCCCACTTCGTCATGTGGTTGCTGGCATAACCTCTAGGTCCATAGCTGGACCCAGTGGTGCCTGGATATGGTCCAGCATCACATAACCTAATCTGTCCCAGCTTCTGGCTTGCAAACCACTGCATGTGCTGAATATCAGGAGACAACGGAGGATTAAGCGACCTGCCCAAGGACAGATGGAGAACGGGAAGGATTTGAACTCGGGCTTCAGTAGCCATGAGGTTACTCATCAGCCTATTGGGTTCATTTGCCAACTCTTCCCAGTCCTAAATTCTTCACTACATTACAAGGAAACAGTAACAGGTGATAAGATAAACAGTTTCATTGTGAGCAAAAACACACAGCTGGCAAAGAAATGTTTCCAAGAGCGTTTCACACAATGTTTGTCTTTTGACATAAGTGAAATTTACCAGAATGGTAAATACGCACAGATTTTAGCTCCCATGTGGCAGGATTAATTGCTTTAAAGCCCTCGGGTCATGCTTATCATCGCCTCTGTTGCTCTGGATCCATGTTTTAGGTACAACCAGTTTACAATGTAAGAAGGGAGGCGTGCTGGTTCAGTGTGACAGGGGTGGGAAGGCAGTAATTACAACCCACAAGGGTAGCCCTAATCTCCTATAAGGAATAGAGCTGCTTTGTGTAAAAGAAAGGGCTGAGAAACAGACTGAAAAGGAGAAATAAACATGATACAGTGGGAATCACTCTGAAATTTGTTTTATTAGAATTTATATAATCTTTACAGAAAAAGTTTCAAGTTTATTCAAGATTTGTTGAATCGCTTATTTAAATTTACTAAGTGATTTACAGAAACAAGAAAAATAAAACAAATACAGGGTTAGTTAAACTTTAATACAATGTTAAAAAAAATAAAATTAAAATTATACAGACTAACGGACACATAAGGAAAGAAGGGTAAAATTACATTTGTATAAAAAAAATAAAAAGATATGAGGTAAAAAAACATGAGGTAAGGGAAGGAAATGAGGAAAAGAAAGAAGCAAAATAAAAAAAATACTAATTTTAAATATACACTTCAGATTCTATTAGGCCATATCCAAGACAATACAATACAATAACATTCAATAGAAAGAAATACAGGCAAAATATAATATCCTCAATCTGGAAAAATCGAAAGAAATTTATTTTACCAACCAGGAAAGATTCTAATTGAACAGGATCAAGGAACAATCAAGCATTTGCAGGGAAATTGAAGAGAAAATGATGGCCAATTTCCAAAAACCCTTGATTTGTAACTGGAGAAAAGCTTTATGTCTCATTTGGGTTGATTTGGAGACATCAGGAAAATCTGAATTGCTTGAGTACAAAATAATTCTGCTTTCATAGGAAAATAAGCTTTCAAAATTAATCATTTCTGTTCTTCTGACTGTAGCATGACTATCAATGTTGCTCTCTTCGTAATAACATCTTTAGAAGATTCCAAAAACGGTGACATATCCAAACTATCAGGGGAGGTAAGACCAGGGGGTGCTGAAAAGTTCTCAGCCCAACCAACCAACTTCCTAAATTCTGACCGTTATTTTGCCACTGGAGCTGAAAAGAGGGTGATCTGATTTTGTTAAGTGCCAATTTGGAGAAACAAAATTCTATGTTTTGACGTTGTTTCAGATCATTGATTGAACCATATCCCCGTCATTCTGTTCTTGGTTGGGCTGAGACCTTTTCAGCACCTCCTCATAGTGTGAAGAGTTTCAGTCTCTGGTAACCAGAGTTGTGATGTCATAATGCCTCATTCCACCAATAAGAGCCAACCTCATCTGTGATGTCACAATGTCCACATCATTCTATTCTGGGTTGGGCTGAGAACTTTTCAGCAGCCCCTCATAGTGTGAAGACTTTCATAGCTGGTACTGTGACATCATAATGGCTCATTCCACCAATGCCTAAGAGCCAACCTCATCAGTGATGTCACAATGGTTCAATTGTCCTTTACTTGGCTCACTTTTATTACATACGAGGGGGGCGCTGAAAGGTTCTCAGCCCAACCAACCAACTTCCTAAATTCTGAGCCTTATTTTACCACTGGAGCTGAAAAGAGGGTGATCTGATTTCGTTAAGTGCCAATTTGGAGAAACAAAAGTCTATGTTTTGATGTTGTTTCAGATCATTGACTGAACCATATCCACATCATTCTATTCTGGGTTGGGCTGAGAACTTTTCAGCAGCCCCTCGTAGTGTGAAGACTTTCATAGCTGAGATTGTGATGTCATAATGGCTCATTCCACCAATAAGGGCCAAGCTCATCAGTGATGTCACAATGGCTCAATTGTCCTTTACTTGGCTCACTTTTATTACATACGAGGGGGTGCTGAAAGGTTCTCAGCTAAACCACCCAACTTCTTGAATTCTGAGCATTATTTTGCTACTGGAGCTGAAAAGAGGGTTGTCTGATTTCATTAAGTGCCAATTTGGAGAAACAAAATCTATGTTTTGACGTTGTTTCAGATCATTGATTGAACCATATCCACCTCATTCTCTTCTTGGTTTGGCTGAGAACTTTTCAGCACCTCCTCATAGTGTAAAGAGTTTCAGTCTCTGGTAACCAGAGTTGTGATGTCATAATGCCTCATTCGACCAATAAGAGCCAACCTCATCTGTGATGTCACAATGTCCATATCATTCTATTCTGGGTTTGGCTGAGAACTTTTCAGCACCTCCTCATAGTATGAAGACTTTCATAGCTGGTACTGTGACATCATAATGCCTCATTCCACCAATGCCTAAGAGCCAACCTCATCAGTGATGTCACAATGGTTCAATTGTCCTTTACTTGGCTCACTTCTATTACATACGAGGGGGTGCTGAAAGGTTCTCAGCCCAACCACCCAACTTCCTAAATTCTGAGCGTTATTTTGCCACTGGAGCTGAAAAGAGGGTGATCTGATTTTGTTATGTGCCAATTCTACATTTTGACCTTGTTTCAGATCATTGATTGAACCATTCCATGTCATTCTCTTCTTGGTTTGGCTGAGAACTTTTCAGCACCCCCTCCAAGCGTGAAGAGTTTCAGTCTCTGGTAACCAGAGTTGTGATGTCATATTGCCTCATTCCACCAATAAGAGCCAACCTCATCAGTGATGTCACAATGGCTTGATTGTCTTATACTTGCCTTACTTTTATTACATACGAGGGGGGCGCTGAAAGGTTCTCAGCCAAACCAACCAACTTCCTAAATTCTGAGCGTCATTTTGCCATTGGAGCTGAAATACAAACTATCCATTTTGATTCAATCCATGGCCCTGTTTTTCTAAGCTGTGGAAGAGTTTTCTGCCATGGCCCAAAGTGCTAAATGCTCCGACACTCATAGGAATTCTATGAGCATTGGAGCAGCATCAGAGCATATGGTGCTCCGGGCCGCTGTAGAAACCTCTACCACAGCTTAGTATATGGGGGGAGGGGGTTAATTGGGGAGTTGCAGCACATCTTTTAAATACATCTGAAACAATTCTTTAGGTGAAAGATAATGAGTGATGGGAAAGTTCAATAATCTAAAATCATGAGCTCTAATCATATTATCTAATGTTTCTATCTGCATATGCAGAATTAAGCTGTCCTAAAGCGGCCTGAGTAGATTTCAGCTGAGATTCAGTCTTAGTAATCTCTTGTTCTACTGGACTAAATCATTCATCACATTTGTCTAACCTTTGAACAGTTTCCACAGAAAATCGAGACAGTTAAGACAAATAATCTTGAAGCCCTTTTTCCATTCTAAGAACGGCTGTGCTTATACTTCATCTTTCATGGTAAAATCACGCAAAGTTTATTCTTCCCTTGTCACAAAGCCCAATGGACTCAAGTTAAATCCCACAGGATCAACTCTACTTTTGCCAAGGAATGTTGGACCTGCAACATTTATTATTTCTCTGTCCTGCCATCCAGACGTAATGGACTTCGATATGGGATACTATTTGCTCTTTGTTCCATATCAATGTAGCTCTTTCATATCAGATGTTCTTAAAATCCTCTGCTCTTTCCTGTCAATTGACACCAGAAGATGCTTTTCTCTTTGATGCCCTCATCTCCTTAGCTCTGAAGGATCTCTCTAAGGCTTCTTCTGTCCAATGGTGGAACTTAGTTTGCCTGACATATAGATTTGAAGCATATTTAGCAAAAAAAAAAAAAATAAAGTGATAGATTCCAACAGTTCCACTGTAGGTGGCGCTCTCTTAAGATTGATTTGCAAGGCTCCAATCTTTGACTTCTCTTTCTGCTATCTTCTTGCTCCCTTTTCCTTTCTCTTTCTCTTTCCTATCCCTGTTATTGGGTGAGTTATAGGTCCATGTTTCATTTAGGTATTTTTCTACTTGTTACCTTCATGTGAGACTTTTTCATATGTATCTTGATAAGCATAAGGAACGCTGTATTGTTTTGCTTACATTGAATGTTATCACATTTGTTATAAAACTTTTCAATAAATAAACTTTGACTTAAAAAAAAAATCACCTTTGCAGGCATTAGTCAAATTAGCAGAAGTCAATGAAATATCACAAAGATTTACTGAGGTATGGGAATCCTCAGAAGGAGAACCTTCCCCCTATCTGAGGTGCAGGATTACTGCAGCTGTAACTCTTGATTGCCACCAGGTGATAAGGAGATAGAGGAGGAAGATGATGCATTCACTGTTCCTATAGTAGCTTCCATGGGGCCTTTCCCTATCAATGACTGTTGAGTTACCACCTTGCTCACTTTCCGATCCCCCATACAAACAGGTTACAGGGGTGGGGGACAGAATCAGGGTTCCTCGCTCCTCAGGTTGCTCCAAAGGGGTGGGACCTGCTCCTTTGGCACATACTCACAGTCATGTTCCACAGGGAGGGCTCAATCTTATAGCACTCAAGAAGGCCCCCTTCCACACACCGGGAGTCGCCCCTTTTATTCTTAACACAGTAATTTTACTGTATCAATTTAAATTTTAATGTCTTTGGAAATAATAGGCTGTATTCTTATCATTATTATTTTGTATTTCACTGATTGTCCAGTTTTTCTCTTGTGGAAACCGCCTAGAATTCTTTTGATTAAGGCGGTATAGAAAGATAAAGTTATGTTATGTGTTTCCTCTCAGGATTCACTGGTAGACTGGCTGATAGCCCCATTCTTGTATTTTGAGGTTAAAATATTGTGGATCTTGCGTGTTGAACTCGTCACAAGGCTTCTAGAAGTCCTCAGTGCACAAAAATTGTGAAGTGCAGTGAGCTGGCAGAAATATACACACCCCTTCCTGTGCCAATAGTGCTGGACTACATAAGCACTTAAATGAATGTCTCTATGTATTGTAAACTTGATATCATAACAGAACATAAGATTAGAACTTGTATTCTGCACAGAGACCAAAGCAATATCTGTCCCTTGTGACTGTAGTGAGACCCGCATGTAACAGTGAATACATGGTAACAGAAGGCTCTTCACGGACGGGCTGACTGTGAATGTATTATTTGTCTGTGCTCTAATAAAAGCATAAAAGGTGCCAGACCTAGTTCAGACTAAAAGTTCACTGAGCCCAGCGTCTTGTCTCTGACCAGGTCAGTTCACAAGAGTCCAGCAGGACTCTAGAAAGCAGATTCAGTCCTCAATGTTCATTTGAAGAAACCGGTAGTGGGTTGAGCTGACTTTGCTCTGCCACGTGTGGCTGCTGGGTCACGGGCAACTGTGGCGATGTGTAATTTGTCCTGTGGTACAGCTTTATAATGCCGTCCTTGTGGAGTGTCTGCCACAGCTCCATCTCCAGCATTAAATTGTGGTTTCTATAAAAGAATAGCTCTTTAAAGGTTCTGTCGTAATAGTGGTCGGAAAAATTCCCATAATTTGGGGTGATGAATCCATAGGCACTGACCTGAGAGAAAATGAGAGAAACGCTTACTGTAGAACCCGAGTTTCATGTCTCCTAAATCTTTGAGTAAGGACCAGGTGCGTCAAACAAAACAAGGCAGGAATTTTTGTAGCCTTCACCCTGCCCAGGGAAGACGTGGTTAGAAGCGAAGGAGCATGGGTGTGCTGTACTGTTCTCAATGGGTGGGGGAAGGGATTGGGACTTGTGAGCCACCACACTCAAAGCAGTTTGCACACAGGTACTTCAAGCATCTGTCTAACGTACCTGGGGCAGTGGAGGATTACGGTAAGTGACTTGCCCAGGGTTGCAAGGAGCAGTGCAGAATTTGAACTCACAACCTCAGGGTGCTGACCACTGCGCCACACTCTCCTCTAACTATGTGGTATCTTATCTGTTCCAAGGTTTGTTGTAATGGTGTGTTGTACGTAATCCCAGACATGCAGTTGAGTGTACTCAGTGCCTTATTGTCCCTGGTTACAGCTATGTTTTTTGCTGGGGTGTCTGGTAAAATGCCCCGTCCTGCAGCTGAACCCTCTCTTCCACACACACTGAGGTCCAGGACCTCCCTGCCCCTTGTACTCAGCCACAGCATCAAAGACAGCGCTAAAGGCTGCCTCTCTGGTCAGCGGGAACTGTCCTCTGCCATGTCCCGCCGTGCTGGGCAGGATACAGCAGAGGAAAGGTCCCACCAGCCAGAAAGGTAGCCTTTGGCGCTGTATCCGATGGGGAACCTCAGTCCCAGCTACATTACTGGTTGTTTACTGTACAGTACCTGGTCACAGACGTGGACCGCAGCCAGTAGCATTGCTGCTCCAGTAGACACTCGGTAAACATCTCTATCTTCAGTATTTAAAACGGGATCCCAGAGAAACCTGCCAGAAAGAATTGAGAGAGGGTGTTTTTCCTGCTAAAGTTTTAATTGCTAAAATATTTTCCCAATATTCAGTTAAATTAGCCCTTTTATGAGATTATATGCAAATATAAATGGATCTGTGACTTCCTATTGGCCCCCCTAGGTCTCAGCTTTACCCGACCATTAAGCTTTTAAACAGAGGTATTATCTTTATGTTTTACAAAACGTTTATAATGTAACAAAGCAAACCAATATCATCGGTTGTCATCCTTATCCCACATAGTCAGTTCACGGGTCTAATTTTTATCTGCCGTCTACGTTTCAGCTGGCCAATTCTAAACTGGACATTCAGTGTCGTTCGCCAGATAAGGCGCCGGCATTGAATTTGTGCTTTTGCCGTGGACTGCAGGAGATAGCTGGTTATCTCCCACAGTCTGACTATCGGCCGGAAAGATTACATCCAGCAGTCGGGAAGATAACGCTTCCTATAAGATACAACTGAGAGGAACATTTTTCTTTTTGGGGATTTTATGGATCACTACGATCCCTCATTACCTGGGCGTGTGGAAGTAAGACCACAACATAACCTGACTCGAGCCCTGAGCTCCTATCCTAGTTCTCTTCCAAGTAAGACTACAAAACATTCAGAAAAGAAATAAAGACCCTACTTTTCAAGAAATTCCTGCTAGCTCCTTCCCACTCCCAATACCACTTCCCAATACCTTCCCAATTCGCCAGAGCAACCTCATCAACTCTTTATCTCCCCTAGAAATTACCAGATATCTTCCTCTTGTAATACATTTTTTGTAATTCTTTTGTAATGTAATGTAATCTCCCGTCAACTGGTGCTTTGGGTCATTAAAACCGCAAGAGGAGGAAAAGGCCAAAGTACCTGTTCCTCAGATAACGCATGAAGTCCGGGTGCAACATCTTGAATTTCTCCGTGCTCAGGTTCTGACCAAAATAATAGGAAGGGCTGGGGAGGGAGATAGAAGGAAGAGGTTAAGATTAAACAGCAGAGCTGGAAATGGGGAACTGAATCTTCAGTCTGCTTTGGAGACATGTGCTTTGGTTATAAAAACCCAGGAGATTCTGAACTCACTGTTCTGATTCATTCCCTCGTCTATGTGTAAGAGCAGCATTGAGCAGCAAATAGTCCCGGTTGTGGTCCGGCAGGAAGATATATCGTGTTTCCTGTTGGGAGATATCACTCTGTTATCCGTTGTTGGATGTTCATACCCACTATAGAAGAGGTGTCAAAGTCCCTCCTCAAGGGCTGCAATCCAGTCGGGATTTCATGAATATGCATAAGATCTATTAGCATACAATGAAAACAGTGCATGCAAATAGATCTCATGCATATTCATTGGGGAAATCCTGAAACCCCACTGGATTGCAGCCCTCGAGGAGGGACTTTGACACCCCTGCACTATAGCATATAGTACTCAACCAATGCATCTCGGTTGCTTATCTCTCCTATAGCATGCAAAATCACCTACTGTAACTCTGATGGTCTCTATTTATCATAACTGAGGCCTCCTTTTACAAAACCACGATAGCTGTTTCTAGCGCGGTGAGCCAGTTCCTATGAGCATTGGGAGCAGCACGGGCCATTCAGCGTGGGTCTCTGCGCTAGAAACTGCTATCGCAGTTTCGTAAAAGAGGGGGGTCAGTCTTTGTACCACTCGCTTCCCAAATACGTCCAGCCCAGGGATCTCAAAGTCCCTCCTTGAGGGCCGCAATCCAGTCGGGTTTTCAGGATTTCCCCAATGAATATGAATTGAAAGCAGTGCATGCACCTAGATCTCATGCATATTCATTGAGGAAATCCTGAAAACCCGACTGGATTGCGGCCCTCAAGGAGGGACTTTGAGATCCCTGGTCTAGCCCATATTTGTTCTGGCTTTGCTCCGTGTGTACTCCTGTAACCCCTTCTGGGCTCTTTTGGGAAAACGGGATAAGCAAGAGAATAAATCCATGAGGTATCTAAGAATCTAAAAGATGGCTAATTGTATTTCTTTATTGGATTTTTGATATTAATTTCTTATTTTATAAAGGCAATATAGACATGCCTGGTTAAAAGACAGAAACCAGAGAGTAGAGTTAAAGGGTCAATATTCTGAATTGAGAAGAGTAGATAATGGGTCTGAGAATGAGTCTGAGCTCGGACCACAGCTTTTTTAAACCATATTTATCAATGATCTAGAGATAGGAATAATTAGTGAGGTAACTAAATTTGCTGATGAGACAGTTATTAAACTATAATAGGATTGTGAAAATTGCAGGAGGACCTTGTGAGACTGGGCATCAATATGGTAGATCACGTTTCAAGGTTATTTAAAATTTCTTATACCGCCCAATCAAACCTTCTAAGTGGTGTACAAAAACACCAAAACAATGCGCCAAATCAAGTACAATTTAAACAGAAACAGACCAGGGGAAATGACATTTTCTAAAGACATTGACAAATGGGGACAAAAGGAAAGAAGGGTTAGAACTACAATTGATAGAGAGAAAGAAAACAGACACGGGAAAGAATAACAAAGGGAGGGGGAACTGAAGGTCAAAACCTTTCTTGAATCTAAGTCGTCCTTGAAAGGACAGTTGAAGTTACAAAAGCATCAAGGAAGAGAAATGTCTTTAACTGCACCTTAAAATTGGCAAGAGTTGTTTTTTCACGTAAGTAATTTGGAATACTGTTCCAAAGAGAGGGAGCGCTAACAGAGAAAACTGTAGTCCTCATTGTGCTGATAGATTTCAATGAACATAAGAACATAAGAAATGCCTCAGACCTGAGGTCCATCACGCCCAGCAGTCCGCTCACGCGGCGGCCCAACAGGTCCAGGACCTGTGTAGTAAACCTCTATCTATACCCTTCTATCCCCTTTTCCAGCAGGAAATTGTCCAATCCTTTCTTAAACCCCGAAACTGTTCCCTGCCCTATAACGTCCTCTGGAAGCGCGTTCCAGGTGTCGACCACACGTTGGGTAAAGAAGAACTTCCTAGCATTCGTTTTGAATCTGTCCCCTTTCAACTTTTCCAAATGCCCTCTTGTTTTTTTTTATGATGACGTTTAATGTGAGCAAGTGCAAAGTGATGCATTTGGGAAAGAGGAACCTGAACTATAGCTACGTGGATGCAGAGGATAGACAATAATGAACTTGGAAACTTGGGTCACTGCCCAGGAAAAGGATCTAGGTGACATCATTGAGGATATGTTGAAACCCTCAGCTCAATGTGTGGCGGTGGCTGAGAAAGCAAATAGAATGTTAGGAATTATCAGGAAAGGAATGGAAGACAAAGAGGAAAATGTCATAGTGCCCTTGTATGGTCCAGCCGTCCTTTGAACACTGTGTATCTCAAAAAAGATATAGTGGAATTAGAAAAGGTACAGAGAAGGGTGATGAAAATGGTGGGATGACTTCCCTATGAGGAGAGGCTAAAGCGGCTGGGGCTCTTCAACTTGGAGAAGAGACGGCTCAAGGGTGATAGGATAGAGGTCCTAAAATACTGAGTGGAGTGGAAAGAGAAGATGTGAATCGCTTGTTGGGGCATATGATGAAGCTACTAAGTAGTAGATTTAAAACAATCCAGAGAAAATATTTCTTCATACAACGTGTAATTAAACTAAACTAAACTAAATCTTGGGTTTATATACCGCACCATCTCCACATTTGTAGAGCTCGGCACGGTTTACAAGAATTGTAATGAGAAAGGAACTCCAAGGGAGGGATGGGTGAAGATCAGAGGGGGAGAATGTTAGCGGGCTGGGATGTCAGAAGAGGAGGGAGTGTTAGGTTTTTGAGAAAAGCCAGGTTTTCAGATGTTTACGGAAGGGTTCAAGAGGGGAGGCAAGGCTATTCCAGAGCTCGATGAATCTGAAGAGGAGGGAGGTCCCCAGTTTTCCTGGGTGGGAGATGTCTTTTAGTGAGGGGAAGGATAATTTTAGTTTTTGGGTGGGTCTGATAAACTCTGGAATTTGTTGCCAGAGAATGTGGTAAATGCAATTAGCTTAGAAAGGTTTAAAATGTTTGGATAATTTCCTACAAGAAAAGTCCATAAGCCATTGTGAAGATGGACTTGAAAAAATTCTCTCATCTCATATTTCCAGGATAAGCAGCATAAAATCTGTTTTATTCTTTTGGGATCTAGCTAGATGCTTGGGACCTGGACTGGCAACTGTTAGAAACAGAATACTGGGCTTGATGGACCTTCGGTCTGTCTCAAAATGGCATTTTTAAGTGAGTCAAGCCATTGTGACATCACTCTTAGGCATTATGACATCACAATCTCAGCTCTGGAATGTTGCTACTCTTTGGGTTTCTGCCAGGGACTTGGGATCTGGGTTGGCCACTGTTGGAAAGTGGCTACTGGACTTGATGGACCTTCGGTCTCTCCCAATATGGTAACTCATGTTCTTATGTGTGGAAGTCGTGCAAACCCTTTACAGCTGCTCCAATGGTAGCGTAAATATCTCACGTACTCTATGCACATACCAGGGGTAGAACAAAGAACAGACCAAATGAGAATATGGAGCAAAAATAAATTTGATGGAACATGTGCCTGATGTGGCCACGTTTTGGCCGAGATCTGATGGAGAGGAAAACCAGACAGTAAGCTTTTCTCTGGTGCAACAGCTTCCCAAACAATCCAGAGTATTTAAACCCAAAGAATACACTTCTTACTACAGGATGCTGAATTTTTGTACCAGTGAGAAGTGTATTCTTTGAGTTGAAATACTCTGGATTGTTGCACCAGATAGAAGCGTGCTTTCTGGTTCCCCTCGGCCAAAACATGGCCACGTCAGACACATGTCACATTAAATTCCATTTTGCTCCATATCCTCATTTGGTCATTTGACCAAAAGGTAAATCGTGCCAAATGAACCTGATTGAATTTTTTGATTGGGTGACCAGAGAGCTGGATCGAGGACATATGCTAGATGTAATTTACTTGGATTTCAGCAAAGTCTTTGATACAGTTCCTCATAGGAGGCTGTTGAACAAACTCGAAGGGCTGAAGTTAGGACCCAAAGTGGTGAACTGGGTCAGAAACTGGCTGTCGGACAGACGCCAGAGGGTGGTGGTTAATGGAAGTTGCTCGAAGGAAGGAAAGGTGACTAGTGGAGTCCCTCAGGGTTCGGTGCTGGGGCCAATCCTGTTTAATATGTTTGTGAGTGACATTGCTGAAGGGTTAGAAGGAAAAGTGTGCCTTTTTGCAGATGATACCAAGATTTGTAACAGAGTAGACACCGAAGAGGGAGTGGAGAATATGAAAAAGGATCTGCAAAAGTTAGAGGAATGGGTCTAATGTCTGGCAACTAAAATTCAATGCAAAGAAATGCAGTGTAATGCATTTGGGGATTAATAATAAAAAGGAACCGTATATGCTGGGAGGAGAGAAGCTTATATGCACGGACGGGGAGAGGGACCTTGGGGTGATAGTGTCCGAAGATCTAAAGGCGAAAAAACAGTGTGACAAGGCAGTGGCTGCTGCCAGAAGGATTCTGGGCTGTATAAAGAGAGGTTTAGTCAGTAGAAGGAAGAAGGTGTTGATGCCCCTGTACAGGTCGTTGGTGAGGCCCCACTTGGAGTATTGTGTTCAGTTTTGGAGACCGTATCTACCGAAGGACGTAAGAAGACTTGAGGCGGTCCAGAGGAGGGCGACGAAAATGATAGGAGGCTTGCGCCAGAAGACGTATGAGGAGAGACTGGAAGCCCTGAATATGTATACCCTAGAGGAAAGGAGAGACAGGGGAGATATGATTCAGACGTTCAAATACTTGAAGGGTATTAACGTAGAACAAAATCTTTTCCAGAGAAAGGAAAATGGTAAAACCAGAGGACATAATTTGAGGTTGAGGGGTGGTAGATTCAGGGGCAATGTTAGGAAATTCTACTTTACGGAGAGGGTAGTGGATGCCTGGGAGAGAGGTGGTGGAGAGGAAACTAGTGACAGAGTTCAAAAAAGCGTGGGATGAACACAAAGGGTCTAGAATCAGAAAATAATATTAAATATTGAACTAGGCCAGTTACTGGGCAAACTTGCACGGTCTGTGTCTGTGTATGGCCGTTTGGTGGAGGATGGGCAGGGGAGGGCTTCAATGGCTGGGAGGGTGTAGATGGGCTGGAGTAAGTCTTAACAGAGATTTCGGCAGTGGAACCCAAGCACAGTACCGGGTAAAGCTTTGGACTCTTGCCCAGAAATAGCTAAGAAGAAAAAATTAAAAAATTTAAGTTGAATCAGGTTGGGCAGACTGGATGGACCATTCGGGTCTTTATCTGCCGTCATCTACTATGTTACTATGTTACTATGGTTTGCATCTGCCTCCCTTACGTCCTTCTGATCTACTCTACGCCTCTGGGGATGCATACATGCAGGGTGTGTATAAGTTTATTTCATCTGACTACACACTCTCATATAAGTAAATGGCCATGAAATCTGATACAGTCCTCTGTGTGTTTAAGAGAGTTCAAACATGGGAAAACCTTTAGAAAAACCAGACACAAAAGGCAAGCAAGATGTCCAATCATCAACCAATCATTACATTTATTCACATAAAAAAGACCAAACATAGTTGCTTGACTTGGAAACAGATCTTAAAAGCTAAAGGTCCTGACCTGGATCCCAGTTTCGGCAATCTGAAATGCCTTCCTCAGGGGACAAAACAGTAAACTAAAACCACAAATACAAATCAGGCATAAATATACATAACTATCTCTCTCCTCCCCCACCATGTCTACTTGAGTGAGGTGTTTGTGCATTGCTGTGGCTGCTTTTTTAATGAGATTGGGAAGGCTGTCCAGAGGTTCTTTAAACCAAGAAATCAATTTTAGGAATAGCAATGCAGGAACAAGCAGACGCCTTACCATGGTCTTGGGAACTTCATGGAAACCCTCTCTCATGTAATAGTTTAAGGAATTCTGCATTGTGTTGGTGGAGAAGCCGTAGAAAGACGTGCGGTTCCCTACATCTTCCTCAAAGCCATTGGTGATGGCTCCATTAATCCTGTGGGAGAGAAGAAAGAGTTTGCGTACTCTAGCACTCAGGGTATCTGTGGCACAGATGTAGGGCTTAAGTTACCCTACAGCCCGTCTTGCTGCAAAAGGTCAATCAATCATTTTAGGTGCACCGTCTAGTCTTTGTCTAACCTTGAGTTCTAAGTTATTTGTATCGCCAAGTGGTCCAGCTGACTGTGCTAGTTTCTATATATTTGGGCTTACTTAGTTTCCTTCTTCTAAGTTTCAAGTTTCAAGTTTAATTATTCTTAATGAATCGCCTATTTTAAATCACTAAGCGATGTACAAAACCTTAATACATACAAATTAATACCTAAATACATATATATTAAATATTAGTGACAATTTAAACTGAATTTTGTTAAAGATAAAAAAATTAACATACTAAAGTACATGCATATAATAAAATGTTAGTTGGGGTAAAAAGACATAATTGAATTGTGAGGATAAATGGGGAAGAAATTACAATAATTGGACAGTAAAGATAAAGTAATAACAAGGGAAAAACAAATAGGAGGGGGATATATATTTATTGATAAAAAAAAGAGTAATAAAATATTAAGAATCATATGCATCTTTAAAAAAAACGATTTTAGTGTTTTTTTAAAAATGGTTCTAAGAACATAAGATTAGCCTACTGGCTCAGACCAATCGGAAAGTCCAGTTTTTTAAGAAAATGAATTGATTCACTGTTGAATTGGAAAATTGGGCAGCACTAGCAGGCATTGGAGGGTTAAGTGACTTGTCCAGGGTCACAAGGAGCAGCACCGGGATTTGAGCTCACAACCTCTGGGTGCAGAGCCACAGCCCTTCCTCCAAGGTTTATTTATTCTCACGAAAGGTATCTCTTAACTGGACTGCAAAGAGCTCTGTCTGATATTCAGAAGTTTAAGATAATAATTGATAATTGATATTTATTGGTATATGGGCGGGAGGGGTGGGCTTCTTATATAATTATTTAATTGGAGTAATACAAATAAGAATGTCAAGTGATGAATTAAGGTATTTCTGAATGAATGTTGTACACTTGTTGTAATTTTTGAAAATGAATAAAGATATATATATAGGGGGTCACGTGATGACGTTGAGCTGAGCGGCAGCTCCTTGCTCGTGCTCCGACCCTCTCACGCTTAAATCTTCGCTTTTTAAAGCCTTCCTGCCTTGCTCCTCTCATTTCTCCGGTGCAGGGCAGAGCGGAACGCTGTGGGGAGCTAACGGCTGCTTCGGCGGCTCTCTGCAGCAGTTTTTGGGCAAGTTATGCCCGTTAAGACCCCGCGGCCGATTCGGGCTCACCGTGCGCACGGAGCTCCCAAGATGGCATCCGGAACTGCGACCCCGCCGAGAGTGCTACTCCAGGACGACGCGGTCAAGGAATTGACCCGGACCATCTCTGCGGCGATAGATGAGCGGCTCACTAAGCTCCAGGCAACTGTGGAGGATGTGCGGGATTGCCTGGAGCGACATGGTCAGCGAATCCAGAACGCGGAGTCCCGTATAGCTGCCCAGGAGGACCGGTCTGGAGCGCTGGAGACGCAGGTTCGGGCCCTGCAGGCTCAGTGCGCGACCCTCCACGAGCGGCTGGAAGACCAAGAGAACCGCAGCCGCCGCAACAATATTCGACTGGTGGGCCTGGCGGAAAATATCCGAGACGCTGAGCTACGCGAGTTAGTGGAGAGGTGGCTGCCTGGCGCGGTGGGTTTTACCCCAGAAGGATCGCGCACCTTGGTGGAGAGGGTGCATCGTCTGGGCCAGCGCCGAGAGGGCGCGGGCAGGCCTCGACCTGTTATTGCCAGGTATCTGAACTTTGCTGACAAGGCCCAGGTCATGGCTCTGTACAGAAAAAAGGGCGCGCTGGAGCGTGAGGGCGTAAAGATCCTACTTTTCAACGACTACTCCACTGAAGTGGCTGCTCGCCGGCGCGCCCTGGCGCCTCATTGCACCGAGCTCCGCAACAGAGGCCTACGCTTCGTGGTGCAATATCCTGCAAGGGTCCGGGTCTTTGAGGCCGGGGGACCGAAGACCTGCGAGGACGTGGAGGCGTTACAGGCCTATATAAGATCTTTGGCGCCTATACCTCCGGACCCCTGAGAAGATTTGCTTTGTTTCCCTAAGACTTTCTCCAGATCCTGCCTTTCTGGTGCCTGAACCCGGGGTCGGACAGTCTTGAGCCTTTGCCCTGTATTTCACTTCTGGGGGGGCTCCGGGGCCAACAATGTTTTTCTTTTCTGTCATAGCTGCTCTGATGGCTGTTTTTGGGGCGTGATATCCTGCTGCTACCTCAGCTTTGATACCTGCTCAAGACATGCCCATCCGGATCCCTGGACTAGGTTGCTGCTTTCTTATTTTGCACGCAGGGATCCTGGACTCTGGACTTAGGGTGTCTGGTATTTCAAACTATGCCCCTTGTTTTCTGTTTGCTTGGCTTATTTGTCACCTTTGGACATGTTGATGTTGGGAGGTTTGCTATTGGGGGTGGGGTGGATTTTCGAGGCTTTCTGGGTCTTTTTGCGTGAGGGGGTTGGGGGGGCTTTCAGAAATTTGTTTTTAGTATGGGGGGATGGTTGGGGTGTTGGATGGGCGGGGGTGGGAGAAGTGGGAGGGAGAACGGAAGGGGTATTGTATGTCTGGTGAGCTGTGGACTGTTTGTGTGGGGTGTGCTTGGGTGTGCATGTTTGCGTGCTGTGGACAAGGGGCGGGGAGGAGGGGTTGGGTTGTGGGGGGGGGCAATTCTCTAGTTCAGTGGGGGGTTTGGGGCTCAATTGCTTGTACTTGGGGGTTTGGCTGGGAGACCCTCAGGGATTCTGTGATGGATCGTTGGGACGGTGCATTGGTGATGGGTTCTTCCCATGGCTATGGCTGATTTGGTGTGTCTTACGTTGAACGTGGCAGGCATCAACTCTCCAATAAAGCGCATGAAGGTCCTGTCGTTTTTGAAGAAGGAAAAGGTCTCTGTAGCTTTTCTACAGGAGACTCACCTCACGGCCTGCGAACATCAGAAGTTGCAACGTGACTGGGTGGGGGAAGTAGTGGCGTCCTCTTATTCATCTATCTCAGTGTTTTTCAACCTTTTTTGGGCAAAGGCACACTTGTTTCATGAAAAAAATCACGAGGCACACCACCATTAGAAAATGTTAAAAAATTTAACTCTCTGCCTATATTGACTATATATAAAGTAATTCTCTTGAATAGGAATCATATAAACACAAAGAAAGTATTTTATAATTACTTTATTACGAAATAAAAATTATAAAATACTTTATTCAGTGCGAAACCTGGGCCTGTTTGGCTGATATTCTGGCTGGAATCGAAGAAAGACACACACGTAGCTCTTCGTCAACAGCTCTCAGTCTCTCTCTGTATTTGGTTTTTATAGCATACAAAAATAGACAAATATACCCTCCATCCTTTTTATTAAACCACAATAGCAGTTTTTAGCGCAGGGAGCTGCGCTGAATGTCCAGCGCTGCTCTTGACGCTCATAGGCTCCCTGCGCTAAAAACCACTATTGCGGTTTAGTAAAAGGGGACCATATTGTAAAATATAGACAGCAGATATAAATTCAGAACTGTGCATAGTAAGTGAAGGGAAGTTTTCATCTCTGGGAATTTACCCAGTTAACTATTAAGTTATTTGGGCAAATTCCTTTGAAAACTGTGGTAATACTGCCTCCACTTTGCTAAATTTAAAATAAAATCATTTTTCCTACCTTGTCTGGTGATTTCTGGTTGCACTTTCTTCTTCTGACTGTGCATCCAATCTTTCTTCCCTTCTATCAGCCTGTATACTTTCTCTCCTCCACACCTCATTCCCTCCCCCAACTTTTTCTTCCTCTCTCCCTGACCTTTCTTTCTTTTTTTCTGTTTCTCTTCTTTCCTTCTGTTTCCCTGCCTGCCCCCTTTCTTTCTTTCTCCCTGCCGTTCCCCAAGCCACTGCCGCTGCCATCGGGGAACAGGACCCACCAATGGATAACAGGCCCCAAAGCCGACGCCGACGCATGCTCTCCCTGACGTCAATTCTGCAATCGGAGAGGAAGTTCCGCCCAGCCAGGCAGCGATTGGCTGGCCCGAACTTCCTCTCCGACTGCATAATTGACGTCGGGGAGAAGAAGACTTATCGGCTCGATAGATTAGATCGCCAAGACAAAGTGAGTCCTGGGTGATCGACTCACTTTGCCTTGGCGAGCTACTGGCGCCCCTGCCTCAGGCCCCCTGTCAGCTCCGGGCCCCTGAATGCAGGACTGGTAGTACTGCCCTGATGGCGGCCCTGCGGCACACCAGGCAACATCTCGCGGCACACTAGTGTGCCGCGGAACAGCGGTTGAAAAACACTGATCTAGACAGAGGGGGTGGCTATCCTCATCCATAAGGCGGTGGTAACGGTCACACACAGGGTTATCCGGGACCCTCAGGGCCGCTTTGTCATCTGGGTGGGGACTTTGAATGATAGACCTGTGGTGCTCTGCAATGTTTACGCTCCTAATGTCTACACTCCCTCTTTCTTCTCTACTCTAGTGGCCCAATTGATAGCATTACTGAATTATGAACTCCTGGTGGGCGGGGATTTCAATATCACTAGCGATCCTTCCATTGATTGTAAGCCTCCGAGACCAGTGGCGGCGGATAATGAGCGTAGGGGGGTGAACTTCCTGATGGGAGAGCTGGACCTCCAGGATGTGTGGAGGGTTTACCACCCTGGGGAGGTGGACTTTACCTTTTTCTCAGGGGTTCACCACTGTCATTCCCGTCTGGACTACTTCTTACTCCCCTCTCGTTCCATTGGGCGGACGGTGCGCACCCACATATTGGATGTCCCTTTTAGTGACCACGCTGCTGTGACATTGACTCTCAAGTGGGGAAGTGGCTCTCTGGGTGATCGTATTTGGCGTTTTAATCCCTCCCTGTATCTAGACGAGGAATTTCACACCTATCTCATCGAGGAATGGTCTAAGTATAAGCAGACGAATGAAGGAACCGAGGTCTCGGACACCATATTCTGGGAAGCGGCGAAGGCTTATCTCCGCGGCTGCATAATAGCCTACTCTATTCGCAAGCGCAAGCTCCGGGATGCTGAACTTACGTCGTTGGCAAAACAGATGAGGGAATGTCGGTTATATCATCTGCGGCACAGTTCTGAGGAAGCTCGACAGTCGTATCTCCGTCTGCGTAAACAAATTGACGCCATTCTTTCTGCGCGGGCTTTAACTCATCTTGATGTGTACAAGTTTCAACTTTATAGGTGGGGTAACCGGGCGGGGAAGCTCCTGGCCAACCTGGTTCGCCCACACCGTCGCGCTGCGTGTATTTCCCATATTCGGGACTCCTCGAATGTGTCGCATTGGACGGAGACGGCTATCCAGACCCAATTCGTACGTTTTTATAGCGATTTATATAGCGCGGGCGTGTACGATACTGAGGCTCGAGACCTTTTCTTTCGAGACTTGAACCTCCCATCTGCCTCGGAGGCGCACCGCGACTTACTCAATGCTCCTATTACTTGTCAAGAGATCTCCATGGCCATTGGTCGTCTGAAACTTGCTAAGGCTGCAGGACCAGACGGCATGGGGCCCGAGTTCTATAAGATTTTACAACATCATGTGGGCCCTGCCTTATGCGCCATGTTTGGTGATATGCAGGCCTCGGATAGAATTCTCCCGGAGCAGAACCATGCTCATGTCGTGGTGCTTCCTAAACCGGGCAAGGATCCCACCTTGGTGGGCTCGTATAGACCCATATCCCTGCTTAACCAGGATATGAAACTCCTTACGGCTATCTTGGCTAAGCGCCTAGCTCAGGTTGTCCCTTTGCTTGTACATCCTAACCAGGTGGTTTTTTGTGTCTGGTCGTTTTTCCTCGGCTAACATTCTTAAGGCACTGGTGGCTTTGAGGGAGGGCAGGGGACGCTCTGGGGACGACTTGCTGGCTAGTTTAGACGCAGAAAAAGCCTTCGATAGGGTTGTTTGGCCTTACCTTTTCTGGGTCTTGCGCCGCTTTGGCATTATAGGCTCTTTTCTTGAATGGGTGGTCCGTTTGTATACGGCTCCTACCGCTCAGCTCCTTATTAACCGCCATTGCACGGCTCCTTTTCCTTTGCGGAGAGGGACCCGGCAGGGGTGTCCCTTGTCGCCATTGTTGTTTATACTTTCGCTTGAACCGCTGGCGGCTAAGATACGAGACGCCCCGGGTGTAGAGGGCATCCGAGTGGGGGGCGGAGGTGTGCAAGATTACCATGTTTGCGGATGATATGCTACTCTTTGTCGGCAATGCCCGGGTTTCTATCCCTTGCATAACTACCTTCATTGACTCTTTTGGGGCTTTCTCCGGACTGTGTATTAATTTCAGTAAGTCTGAGGCGCTCCCTGTCACTTTGCATTGCGCATCGCGAGATCTGCCCTCTTTCCCTTTTAGGTGGGCGGTGGGAGAGCTTAAATATCTTGGGATCTTTCTCAGCGCTGATTGGGCCGTGGTTTATCGAAGCAACATTGTGAATCGCCTTGCCCAACTTCGGGATGCTTGTCATCGATGGGGAGACCTCCCCCTGTCGCTCTTTGGCCGTATTGCCTTAGTAAAAATGGTTCTGTTGCCCAAGATTCTTTACCCTTTACAGATGATTCCCCTGTGGTTGCGAACGACCGAGGAGAGGGCCTACAGGTCCTTTGTTGGTTCTTTTATCTGGCGGAACCGGAGGGCCCGTGTGGGGTTTTGGAGACTCACGCAGAGCAGAGACCGGGGTGGTTTAGCGCTCCCGGATCTCCAGTTATATAATGTGGCGGCCCTGATGCGCTGGGTGCATGAACTATACATGCTGGGTTCCCGATTTGCTCCCCCGAGATTGTTTGATTCCTGGGTGGCCCCGCACTGTGCGCTGGCTTGTCTTGACGTCCCTAGGTGGCGACGCCCCAGGACGGGTTGTAATTCTCTTTGGATGGATCCGTTGAGGCGTGCGCTGCTCTGGTGGCGGCGTCGGATAGGGGGGGATCGCGGGACAACTGGGCTTTTCAATTTGTTAGGGGTAACCCTGCGTTCCCACCAGGTGTCGGTGGAGCACGAGGCCTGGAGGCCAGCTTTGGCGCTTGCTTCTGTTTGGGGCTTGTTGCAACATCGCCATCTGCGGATGGGATTTTCCCTCCCCTTGCTGACCTCCGCCGTCACTGGTCCCTCCCCGATATGCCTTTCTTTGCTTATTTGCAGTTACGTCATTTTTATGAGGCCTATCGAAAAGGCGCCCCCTACTAGCTATAGTTTCTTGAAGGTTGACCACATCTTTCTCTCTCTTCCTGCCTCTATGAATTCTCTCTCTACCTGGTATAGGGTGGCCCGGGCGGAACGACCGGACCCTCGGCTCCTTGGTTTGGCTTCCCAATGGACTGAGGAGCTCGGGGAGCCGGTCGGGGTTGAGATGTTGGTTGCATGCTTTTCCAGCATCCCTAGAGGGGCGTGGAACGTTTCCCTGCAGGAAATACAATTCAAAATACTACACCGCACATACTTTACTAGGGTACGGGGCAGGAGGGCGGGCCTTTGGGGATCTGATCTATGTGTTAAATGTCAGCGTATGCGTGGCACCCTTGTACACATGTTATTGGAATGTCCGAAGCTGGAAACTTACTGGAATGGGGTGTTGGAATTTCTGGCTCGGGTTGTGCAGTTGCCTTTTCAGTGGTCATATTTACTTATTCTATTGGGGTGTGAGGGAGAGGTGTTAGACCAGGGCCTTAGTTCGGAGCACTGGCGCTTTCTGTACACCGCTCTGTTGGTGACCAAGCGTGGAGTGCTCCGTCTCTGGATGGATGTCAATGCGCCTGAGGTGCTAGGATGGAAGCGCTCCTTACTCGAGGTGGCTCGCTGGGAGCTTCGCGTCCACCCGGAGCCGCTGTCAGCGTCCCGGCGCCTGTACCGCTCTCTATGGGATGCTACCATATTGGAGGTTGGCTCTTTGTGAACGTACTTTAGAAAGTTGGTCCTTGATCTGGCAGCTGGGCTTCAACGCCAAGAAATGTAAGGTCATGCATCTCGGAAATGGAAATCCTTGCAGAACTTACACCCTGAATGGAGAAACTTTAGCAAGGACTACGGCAGAACGAGACTTAGGAGTAATCATCAGTGCTGACATGAAAGCAGCCACTCAAGTGGAGAAGGCTTCATCTAAAGCACGGCAAATGATAGGCTGTATCAAGAGAAGCTTCGTCAACAGGAAACCTGAAGTCATGATGCCACTGTACAGAGCCATGGTGAGACCGCATCTGGAATACTGTGTTCAATTCTGGAGGCCACATTACCGTAAGGATGTGCTCAGAGTTGAATCGGTTCAGCGGATGGCCACCAGGATGGTCTCGGGGCTAAAGGGTCTCCCGTACGAAGAAAGACTGAGCAAATTGCAGCTCTACACTCTCGAGGAGCGTAGGGAGAGGGGAGACATGATTGAGACATTTAAGTACATCACGGGACGGGTAGAGGTGGAAGATGATATCTTTCTTCTCAGGGGACCCTCGACCACAAGAGGACATCCGCTCAAGCTCAGGGGAGGGAAGTTTCGTGGAGACACCAGGAAATACTTCTTCACGGAGAGAGTGATTGAGCATTGGAACGAGCTTCCAGTGCAGGTGGTCGAGGCACGCAGCATCTCAGACTTCAAGAACAAATGGGATACCTATGTGGGATCCCTACGAGGTCATGCCAAGGGATAGGGTCACTAGGACTGAATGAGCGGGTCAGTAGAGTGACAGTATAATTACAAGGGATAGGGTCACTAGGACTGAATGAGCGGGTCAGTAGAGTGACAGTATAATTACAATTATTCTTTAGGGGGTCAGTAGATTTAAGAGGGTGGGTAAATAGTGTGGGCAGACTTGATGGGCTATGGCCCTTATCTGCCGTCATCTTTCTATGTTTCTATGTTTCTATGGATGTGTGTCTTGCCCACATTCACTTTCACTGGACTGGGGGGTGGGGGGGGGGATATCTGTTTCCTCGCTTGTTTGGATGGTTGATGGTGTGTGAGTGTGCGGGTCGGTGCGACTGGGGTGTGACTGGAGTATGGAAGATGTGGTGCGTGTGAGCTGGCTGGATATTGGGGTTTCTTTCCATGTGCTTCACTTGGGGGTTTTGTTAATTACAAAACGTTGACTTGTACTGCTCAGCTTGCATGCATTTTGTGCCTCTTGCCTATGCGGACTGAGTTGGGGTGGCTTTTGAATTGACTTGCCCTCTTCGGGGCCTGGTGGGGTGGGTTTTCCCCCCCATTTGGGGGAGTGCTCCCCTGTTTGATTTGATGTTTTGCTCATTCCCAGTCCTGTCTGTAATGCAATGTTTTTCTTGGCTGTGCAGTGCTTTTCTGTTTAATAAAAATTATTTCAAACAAAAAAGATATATATATATAAAAAAAAGAAAAAGTTCAAAACTACACTTCTCTCGTCGTATCCACGGGGATTAGGGGCAGAGCTGGCCTGTGAATATTAAAAAATCGCAAATAATATTTGGGCTGGTTCTGCCCCTAACCCCCACTTCCCCCTGGCTATTTTAAGCCCTGTAAGCCCTCCCCCCCCCCCCTTAAGCCTTACCTGGTGGTCTAGCAGGTTTTCAGGCAGGAGCGATCTTCCCACGCTCCTGCCCCATGCAGATTGCTCACAGGAAATGGCTGCCTTGAGCTCCTATAGTCTCTCGAGCCATTTCCTGTGAGTGATCTGCACGGGGCAGGAGCGTGAGAAGATCGCTCCTGCCCCGAAAACCCAATAGACCACCAGGTAAGGCTTAAGGGGGGCTTACAGGGCTTAAAATAGCCCAAAAAATTAAAATGGGTTTTTGGGTTTAAAACCACGAATAACTGAATCCGCGGATGCTGAAACTGCGGATTCAGAGGGGGAAGTGTACACTTTTTATAGAAGCATTCCAATGAAAGATGTTTTTCTGCCTAATTCTGGTTTCAGGATTAATGTATTGTGAAGAGCTGTGAACCAACTGTTTACATGGAATGATCTGTTTGCTTTAGATGTAAAACTGCCTAGGACTAGGCAGTTGAGAATTTTTTTAAATAAATAAATGTTGACATGAAGATTCAGGATATGATTTCTGATCTGAAGAAGACGAGATTGCCTTTGAAAGTTAATCAGAAGACTTACCTGAAGACATAGTCGTGCTGGTCTATTTCGGCTCCTACCCTGGAGCCATTGAGAATCCCCCCATTCCCCACCACAGCACAGCGGATACAGGAGGAGTTCGCTGGGCCTCTCTGCTGCCAGTCATCAAACATGTAGCCATTGGCCGAGGAGTTCAGGAGACTCAAAGTTTCATTTAGGACTGAAAACCCAAGCGAGACACAGAGAGAGGATGAGCTGCCGGGAAACACATGGGCAGGCACTGTGGCACTGGCAGGAGGTGGAAAGCCGCAGCCGGGCATTACCAACACTGCCAAGAGACACAGAGGCAGACTCTGAAGGGGTGCCAAGAGAGGGAGAGAGCCAGACAGGAGACAGAGGGCTGGGCACTGCAGCTCTCCCAGAAGTCGATATGGACCAGTCAGTGGTAATAGCAGAAGAGCAGAGTTAGGGTTACCAGATTTTCCGTTTGGAAAATCCGAACTCCTTAGACCAGGGATCTCAAAGTCCCTCCTCAAGGGCCGCAATCCAGTCGGGTTTCAGGATTTCCCCAATGAATATGCATTGAAAGCAGTGCATGCACATAGATCTCATGCATATTCATTGGGGAAATCCTGAAAACCTGACTGGATTGCGGCCCTCAAGGAGGGACTTTGAGACCCCTGCCTTAGACCCACCCCCAATTTTACCGTAGTCCTGCCCCGCCCCTGCTGCCTGCTCTGGTTGGGCAGGAGGGCATCCGCGCATGCACGCATGTGACGCAATGATGTCATGACACACGTATGACATCATCGCGTGGCCTTCCTGCCCGACGGCGATTTTGAGAGAGGCTTTTCAAAACCCGGTCAAAGTGCCGGGTTTTGAAAAGCCGTCCGGACCCCCGGACATGTCCTCAAAAGGACACATGTGGGTCAAAGCTAGAGGGTTCCTGTCTGAGGACCTAAGCAGTCTCTAAATTAACGACCTTCCCTGGGGCCTCACTGCCAGTCATGCTTTTCTCCTCTCAACCAGGCCGGCCACTGCTGATATGGAAAAGCCTCCAAGAAATTACATACTCCAACTCACGTCTACCCCTAGAGCCTAAGCATTCCCTGTGACTAACACCAAGATTCCCATGCCTACAAAGATAAGACAAATTCATAACGAGAGACAGCAGAAACATGTAAGACCGAATGGTAGTGGCTACAAAGGCATATGAAGACCATAAGCTGGTTACTCACTGTGCCAGTCAACTTCCATCCAGCCATGGGCCCCATTGTACCTGCGGAGCCTCTCGTATTCCTCCCGGGTGGCGTGTTTCTTCCACTGCAGTACTGGAATCGTCGATAGGAAGAAACGCTTCAGTTCAGACTCTGCAATTCTCTTCCTGATGCTGTGGGGACACGTCTGATACAGAGGATAGGAATGACTGAGGTTATGGTGCATTCTGAAGACCTCCTATCTCAATCACAGATTCTGGAGAGCAGGGGAACAAGGCTAAGCCTCTACCTCCCTCTAACAGCTGGAGGAAGGGATGATGAGAAAATCCTGGAGTGGAGCTGGGTAGGAGGGTGTTGAAATGATCACTGGTGATGGAGGGGTATTATCCTCCACTTCTACTATTTGGGTTTTTGCCAGGTACTTGTGACCTGGATTGGCCACTGTGGAAATGGGATCCTGGGATAGATGAACCATTGGTCTGACCCATTATGGCTGTTCTTATGTTCTCCTTATGCCCCAGCATCATCCTGGCTCTGATCTTATCTCACTGTTATGCTACTGTGGGATCATTAGAGAGAGTTGCCCAATGTTTAGAGTGGAGGAAGTTGACCAACCAATATAAGTACCAAATGAGATGTGCAAAACAAGTTTATTCTTTCTAGTTGACAAAAGGAACATCAACTTTCTAAGAATGAATAATAAATGATGTAAAGGGCCCTACTGCGAAGGAATTAGCCTTGTTTTTCAGAAACAAGATTCTCAAAATCAGTGTCGTTATTCACTAGAAGATGTTGACAGTACTAGATGAGGTTTGGAAGCAGCTTTTCCTTTAAGGGAGTTAGAAAATTTGGAAATGCAGGAATTAGCAATACTGTCATAGATTATGTCACTTTGTTGTTGTTGTTGTTTTTTAGCAATAAGGGAAATGGAATTAAGGAAATTAGTATGTAAATTTTCCTCCTTATATTGTCTACTTGATACTTGGCCAACATATATCTGATGAAGAACAGTTAAGAAAATGTGAAGGAATTTTCTTAGATTGGATAATGGAAAATGTAATGAAAGGAATCTTTCCAAAATATCGGGTCCATTCTCAGGTATATTAGTTGCCTCTACAACTCTCCTCTGTAAATTACATGGTATCTAGTCTACCCACACATCCATATGTGTCTTCCCAACCAATATTGGTCCTCCTGCACTCCCTTCCTCAGTAAATATCAAACAGAAGCATTTCTGCTTTTCTCCATCGACATATTTTCCCTCCTGCTCTCTGTCTTACAATTCCTCCTTTCACTGGTGTACCTGATAAAGGACTCTCGTTACGTGGTTTTACCTCTTCGCTATTTTTCCTTGCATCTATGCTCAACATATAGCTAAGCTCTGGAACTCAACTACCAAAGAATGTGGTGAAAGCAGTTAACCTTTAAAAAAAGGTTTGGACAAATTCCTGGAGGATAAGTCCATAAGCTGTTAAGGTAGACCTGGGGAAAGCCATTGCTTATCTCTGAGATTAAGTAACGTGGAATCTTGCTACTTTTGGAACTCTGCTAGGTACTTGTGATCTGGGCTGTTGGAAACATGACCCTGGGCTTCATGGAAAAGGCAAGGGAGCGCTAAGACTGCGTAAATGTCCCCTGAAGAAGGCATTTTCTAAACGCCAAAACTGGGATCCTTCTTGGGACCACTGTTTCTAATCAAGACTTTATCATTGGTTGAAAAGACACCTCCCTTGCCTTTTTCTTGTGCCAAGACGAGGTGTTCTTCTGTCTGCCCGCCTGGGCTTCATGGACCTTTGTTCCGACCCAGTTCTTTTTTTTATTATTATTATTTGTACGTATACAGAAAAAAGAGAGATTAACACACAATTGAACAGGAAAGAAAATCAAAAGGTAAATAAAACTCCTTATGGATTAAACAATCTCTCTAATAAAGCCGCAACGCTAATGTTCCGATGACGTCTTTCAGCTCTACCAGATATTCTTCCCCGGGTTGTTGTTTTTGAGATCCTTTGTTCTTTTTGAATGTAAATCTTTTCAGCCATATCCTTTTTCTTTCACATTTATTTACTTTTCTGACAAAAAAATCTCATGCTCCTCCTGTGCCTTCTTTTAGTTCACCATCATACTTCCACGTCAAACATCTCCTCCCATCTTGCCAGAGCTTCCTTAAAGTACAATATCACATATATAAAATACCAAGCCTTAAATAGAGTTTTTAAGGCTCGGTGTCATATATTTTATACTAGTATTTTAGCCCGTTACATTAACGGGTGCTAGAATATATGTCTGTCTGTCTGTCTTTATTTCTGTCTCTCTCTTCCTCCCGCTGTCTTTCTTTCTGTCTGTCTCTGTCCCCCTTTGTCTGTCTGTCTTTCTGTGTATCTCCCTGCCCCTGTGTCTTTCTTCTTTTCTTTCTGTGTCCCTTCCTCCCTCCCTCTGTCTGTCTGTCTGTCCAAAGTAGCATTCCCTCCCCCCACACCAGTTCCCTGTGCAGCAGCATTAGCGTTTCCTCTACCCCCTTTCCCTTCCCGCGGTCCCGACTATGAACCTGGCGATTCCAGCGTGTGCAGCAGTCTTCACACGCTGCTTCGAGTCCTTCTACTGCCCTGATTTACTCTGGCATGTCCCTGATGACATCATCAGAGACGCGGCAGAGCAAATCAGGGCAGTAGAAGGCCCCGAAGCAGCGTGTGAAGACTGCTGCATATGCTGGAATCGCCAGGTTCGTAGTCGGGTCCGCGGGAAGGGAAGGAAAGGGTGGGGCGGCAAAGGATTTGGGTCCCGGGCGGCGGGGTCATCGCAAGAGTTGGTTCGGAAAGTTGCTGGACTCCTCTCGGCTCCGTTTTTCAGTTCGTCCCGGGGGGGAGGGGCAGGAGGCGCTCTTTGTGCCCCAGTCCCGGCTTGTGGAGGCGATCGTCGGCTGGTGACGTACTCCGCGCATGCGCACTCTCGCCTATCGTGACAGATCAGATCTCAGGGAACACGCGGCGAGAGTGCGCATGCGCGGCTAGCATTTTATTATTATAGATATGTGATATATTTTTTGTGATTATTTTCAATAAATTATAATTGCCCAAAGGTGCCCAGTCCCTTCCCCATGTGTTTTTTGTTCTGCTTTGCGTGGGGTTGAGCTTTCCTGGTTTTTGTGGATTTTGAGCTTAGCCAGGCTATTTTATCGAACCTTAAGAACATAGGAATTGCCGCTGCTGGGTCAGACCAGTGGTCCATCATGCCCAGAAGTCCACTCACGTGGCAGCCCTTAGGTCAAAGACCAGTGCCCTAACTGAGACTAGCTTTACCTGCGTACGTTCTGGTTCTACTCCTATAAACATTTTAGAACACAGCTGAAGACCTACCTTTTCTCCAAGTATCTGATTAACTAACTTATTCTATTTTCCACATTATGTTTACTGTTAATAGTCTTTTGTAAACTGCGTTGAACTTGTGGTTACGCGGTTAACAAGTACAATGTAATGTAATGTAATGTTGTCTAACTTTGTCTTGAATCCCTGGAGGGTGTTTTCCCCTATTACAGACTCCGGAAGAGCGTTCCAGTTTTCCACCACTTCCTTACGTTTGTACGGAATCGATCCCCTTTTAACTTTAGAGAGTGCCCTCTCGTTCTCTCTACCTTCTGCTGTTCACTGCCACTTCTATTGGACATTTGAGATACTTTTATTTGTAACGAGCAGATCCATGGCAGCTCTTTTCCTCATTGATTCCAAAAACATTTGTCTGAGGAAAGCATATGGAAAGGAGACCAAGATCTCTCTGTTTCTACCATCAATAGGGCTACTTCAGCCCCCCAATCAGCGACAGCTCACCTCTGACCTCTACCTTTAATTCCTCTGCCTGTCAACTGCATTTCAGCCTTCATGACATTATCTTTCAAATAAAGTGGCACTCCTACTGCTTTCCTGCTAGCCCTATCCTTCTAAAGTTAACAGACTGAGCAACTGGAAGTCCTTTCAGTGATACCCTCAATAGAGAGATTTTCAGGCAGGGGGTTCAGTTGCAATGTACAGCACCTTTGGAACCGGAATATATTTGTACTTCAAATTTCCACATTATCAGCTGCTCAGTGTCTACTTTATAAAGCTCCATGTGTAGCTCTGTTGCTTTTATAAATCCGGCATCTTTTGGGGTTTCCCCCATAGTGTCCTGATGTAAAACCAGGGGCAGTGAGGGCAATTTCCAAAAGCTGCTTTTACAGATAAATTGACTACCTCTGAACTGCTCGTCACCCCTGCAGATAAAACCACACACAGAAGGGTCTTTGAATTTGTGAGGCTGTTTAGATCTTTTGCTGCCCCTCTCCCCAGAAGCTGTTGCAATAGGTGATCACCTAACGGTTAAGGCGATCCTGGTCTGAACAACCCTGTGACCTGTTTACTGTAGCTGGTGAGTGACTTCAGGAGAGGAGGCGGGCAGCCATATTTAATGTGGATCACTATAAGTTATATAACTAATTATTGAAACACTTGTTTGATGGGTTGAAGACAGAGGAGCAGATTGTAAGAACCCTAGAACATGTCCCCAAGAGAAGGGGGGAATAGACAAGTGCCTGACAGCTAAGCAGCAGAATTTTGCATGGTCATGTATGGGAGGTGGGTTTGGTTAACAACATACATGAACCATGCTCTAAGGCTCTGGTACAGTAGACGTGGTGAGTACTCACCGTTTTCAGGTAAATGATGTCCTCACCATACTCATCCTCCTGATCTATAAAATGAGTAATGTTCAAGTTAGCTGTTGTCAGAGGTCTGTGTGTGGTGGTTGGCTGAGGTTTCAATCTTGGCACTGAGTAGACCCCCAAAGCTGCCTTTCCATTCCCTGTTTCTGATGTCCTTCTCCGTGTCCCATCCACATCGTGTTCATGGTGAGGAACCTCCAGTTCGTGTCTAAGAGAGTAAGATGACAAATTAGCTCCCCTCAAGATGAACCACACTCTCTGTTTGTCAACCGTAGCACAGAGCTGTCAAGTGATTGATCCTGGAGGAAATTTTTAGACCAGTCATGGCTTTCTAAGTTGCCCCTCCTACTGCATTGAATTAAAAGAAGGAACTACAAATTTCAAAGGACTGTGAGCTACAAGGTTATGAAGCAGAAAGATCTGAAAATATTCTTCCAGAATGTAAATCACCCTCCAGGTACCAGAAATGTCTGGCTTTGGATTTGATTACTTATCTTCCGAGCTGCCAAGTTCCCCAGCTCCAGAAGGGATTCTTTGGGCCAATCCTGGTTTTAAACCTATATCCCAAAGTGGCGTGATATTTGCAGTCTTTGGTTCTGTCCATTGAAGTCAGTGCTGCGGGTTCCAGCATGCAAATGGAGTGGAGGTGTGGCCTAGTAGTTAGAGCTGATGCCTCGGTGCTCTGATGTTACAGGTTCTCAGAACCACTCCTTGTAACCCTGGCCGAGTCACTCAACCCCTCCATTTTCCCAGCATCAAAGTTAGATTGTGAGCCCAGTGGGACAGGTAGGGAAAATCTTTAGAGGACCTGATTACTATTCAATGTAAACCACCTCGGCTGAACTTCTCCAAGGTAGGACAGTGTACCAAGAAACATAAGTGGATGAGGCTGGCAGATATCCAGAATTGGCTTAAAATCTCCCTCCAGGAACTGGGTAACTTAGAATCTTTGCTTTATTATTATTATTTTTTAAAATCCAGCCACAAGTTACAGCAGGCATTTCCCTGCCCAAGAGACCTTACACTCTAGGTCAGTGGTCTCAAACTCAAACCCTTTGCGGGGCCACATTTTGGATTTGTAGGTACTTGGAGGGCCGCAGAAAAAATAGTTAATGTCTTATTAAAGAAATGACAATTTTGCATGAGGTTAAACTCTTTATAGTTTATAAAACTTTCCTTTAACAGTTAAAAAGAAAGATATATAAACTATAAAGAGTTTTACCTCATGCAAAATTGTCATTTCTTTAATAAGACATTAACTATTTTTTCTGCGGCCCTCCAAGTGCTCTATTTTTTCTGCAGCCCTCACATTTAAAATTTAATATCTTTTCTTTTTCAAAACTGGCACATTTCAATCACTAAATTGAAAATAAAATTATTTTCCTACCTTTGTTTGGTAATTTCATCAGTCTCTGACTATGCATCCAATATTTCTTCTCTTCTTTCAGCCTCCTGTATGCTTCCTCTCCTCCAGACCTCATTCCCTCCCCCAACTTTCTCTTTCTTTCTCTATGTCTGTCTTTCTTTGATTCCGTGTCCCATTTTTTGCTTTGTTTCTGTCTCCCTGTCACCCCCTTCTTTCTTCCTTCCTTCCTGCCCTCCCCCATGCCACGCCACCGGGGAATAGGCTGCTGCCACCATCGGGAACAGGCCGAGATCTCCCTCTTTGTCTTCTCCACGGGGCTGACCAACTCTCGCCGTCCGACATCAATTCTAACGTAGGAAAGGACGTTCCGGACAGCCAGGCAGCGATTGGCTAGCCAGAACGTCCTCTCGACGTCAGAATTGACGTCGGGCAGCGAGAGTTGGTCGGCCCCAAACAGAAGCAGGGAGATCAAATAACACGGTGCCGGCCTGAGAAGGGAAGGGAAGCAGGTTGGGCACCACTGCTCTAGACGAGCCGCACTCTAGGGAGAACAGTGGACCGCCCCCCCTTGGTACACCACTGGAGCAGCAGCGTGTCTGGCCGGCTCTTCCGTGGATAGCACAAGGAGCCGCCAGCCCGCGGCTTTGAACGGAACAAGCCGGCCAGACATGCTGCTGCTCCAAAAGGAAGATAATGATCCAGTCCAGACCACGGGCCGCAAATAAAATCTGGAGAGCCACATGCGGCCCGTGGGCCGCATGTTTGAGACCGCTGCTCTAGGTGATCTATTGAATAAGCTGCATTATGGCGATGGAGCTCTAAATTCACATCCATGAAGTCTCTCAAATGCACTTTATTTCACCAAAATCCATGGAAATCAGGTGTTTAAAAATACATGCAAAGCAGCTCATAATTATTCAGAGTTAATATTTCAGTTCACGTTCAACTTTGCATGTTGCATTATTCATGGGAACTTGAAAATATCTCCAGAAATGTTGATAACTTTCTGCCAATGGATCCTCATGAAGAGGCCAGTGCTTAGGGGCTTCTCCCACCTCAATCCCTTGGAAATAACTGCCCCCTAAAACTCCCCAACAGCCATCCTCCATTCCTCTACTAATGAGCTGGAGGAGTGGCCTGATGGTTGGTGCAGTGCAATGGGTTAAATTCCCACCATAGTTCCTTGGAGCTCAGGGCAAGCCACTTAACCCTCCTTTGCCCCAGGCACTAAATAAGTCCCTGTATATAATATGTAAACTGCTTTGATTGTATATGTTATACCTCATTCCCTTTCCCTCCACCAGTGTCCCATAAACGTTGTCGATTTGCGGCATAATAAACATAGTGGCCGCAGCTTAAGGCATCCAGAACTGCATGGATGTCTCGCACATACGTGACATCATCACATCGAAGTCCGCACATGTGTGAAGGCCCTCCAGATGGGCCCTGATCTGCCAGGCGGGGGGCAGTGGGGGTGCCGACAGAGAAGACACGCAGAGAGAAGGAGAGGCGCTGGCTGATTGCCTACAGCAGTGGTTCCCAACCCTGTCCTGGAGGCCCACCAGGCCAGTCGGGTTTTCAGGATAGCCCTAATGAATATGCATGAGATAGATCTGCATATAATAGAGGAGCCAGGCATGCAAATCTGCTCCATGCATATTCATTAGGGCTATCCTGAAAACCCGACTGGCCTGATGGGCCTCCAGGACAGGGTTGGGAACCACTGGCCTACAGGATGCGCCTCTCGTCTGTCCTCCTCCCCAGCATCTTGCGTTACACCTGAAATCTCAGGAGGCACACAGTTGGCGATAGACTGCCCTACACCCTTTTTCCATTTGTAATGTAGCCCTTTGGGACCTAGTCCCACCCTCCAGTCCCAGATTTCGTAGCAATGGAACGAATCCTCCTTGCAACCCCCTGCAGTTACGGGGGATCTCCCGGGAGGGTAGGAATGTTCTCCTAGTGGCTCCTTCTGGAGGATCTGGCAGGATATAAGATCACATATAACATAGCAACATTCAAAATGGTAGCTTCAGATTGTCACGTCAGAGTTTCCTTAATTATTAATGCATTCTGTCATATTATTGCATTTGAATATGTGATATGTTCCTCTTTTTCTTAAATTCATATATTTCTACTGATGGAATGCATTTTCTGTTGACAAGTTTTATATTCGTGGTAACTTTGCAAATTGAAGAAATGACAGCTTCAGTTCTGTAGTGATTGTCAACTGGTACAACCGCTGGAGCAGAAGTGTCAGAATGCAATTCTGGAAGCTATAAGCAGTCTGTTTTTTAGGATATCTTTAATGAACATGCATGTTCTCTATTTGCATGCTTTACCTCCACTGTAAGCAGAAATATCTAATTAATTAAGGGGTTGTGGGTTCAAATCCCACACTGCTCCTTGCGTCTCTTGGCAAGTCACTTAATCCCCTATGGCCCCAGGTACATTAGATAGAGTGTGAGCCTGCCAGGACAGACAGAGGAAAACACTTGAGTACCTGAATGTAAACTACTTAGAGTATAAGTGGTATAGAAATGCTTAAATAAATAAAATATTCATTAACCCTATCCTGAAAATTTGAGTGGTTGCTCCTGGACTGAAGTTCAACACCCTTTGGCTGGCTTTTATCAGTAAATGCTCTGACATTCCTAGAATTCCTATGAGCTGGCCTACGCTATAAACCTCTAATGCAACTTGATGAAAGGGTGCATTTCCTCCGGCCGCGGTGGCCCGCGGACGGTGTTAGGCCGGTAGCGGCCCCCGGCGTGCTGGGTCCGGGTCTTCTCGGAGTCGGGTTGTTTGGGAATGCAGCCCAAAGCGGGTGGTAAACTCCATCTAAGGCTAAATACCAGCACGTGACCGATAGCAGACAAGTACCATAAGGGAAAGTTTATTTGGCAGCACAACCCAGTGTAGGTAGCGTCTCTCTGGGCTTGATTCTGTAAACAGCACCTTTCGTAGGCGCTGTTAGGCATGATTGTCAATCATCCACTAAGCGTTGCTTATAGAATTGCATCTAAATAAACAGTCTTAGGCACTGATAGGCATAGAATCCGTAGGCGCACTGCCCTGTAGGCCAAGGTTTTCTGCCTCAACCATGCCAACTTGAGGTGGGCGCCTTGGTGTAGACGTCTACCTAATTGATATTTAATGGATTTTCAATGGCACTTTCAAATATCGGCACCAATTAAGAAAATTAAGTGAGGCGCCTAGATTGGCTTAACGTTCTGATCTAGGCGCCAGTCAGGGTCTCTTTGTCTAAGGGGAAAAGGCTTAATAAATCAGGCCATAAAATAAATGGAAGTTACAAATTTTACGTTACCTCTTGGGTGCTATTAAAAACGAATGCTACGAGGTGAAGAAAAACGCTGAAAATTTATTGCACTTCCCCTCACTGGAAGTCATTCCATATGATGGTGTTTTCCAGCTACTTGCATGGAATAAGCAGCAAACGTCAAGGCATCGTTTCTAGCGTGTATTTTTTCAAAACTAATCCCCCCTCTTTTACAAATGCGTAGTGCGGGTTTTAGCGCTGGCGGTAACTGCTGCAACGTTCAAAGGGATTCTAAAACCCGCGCTACGTGTTCGTAAAAGAGGGAGAAAATACAGCTTAAATACACACCTAAATTTAGCCTGGAAAAATGTGGGCTATAAGCAGGGTAGCAAAGCTTGCTTATTACACTGTAAAGCAGGGGTGTCAAAGTCCCTCCTCGAAGGCCGCAATCCAGTCGGGTTTTCAGGATTTCCCCAATAAATATGCATGAGATCTCTTTGTACGCGCTGCTTTCATTGTATGCTAAATGATCTCATGCATATTCATTGGGGAAATCCTGAAAACCCGACTGGATTGCGGCCCTCGAGGAGGGACTTCCCCTCCCCTACTGTAAAGGAAGACTGTACCACTACTGTATGCAAGGCTGAGCTCTGATTCTAACGGAGCTGGAAGCCCCAGAAGGGACCTGCCAAGCTGGAAGAAGTCCCTCAGGAGAGATGGTGAAGAAGAGGACAGGATTCAGATTTGACCTCTGAAGGAGAAGAAAGAGTTTTAGAGACTAGGATGGTATTTTCTGTTTTCATGTACGTTTATTGGAAGGGTTTTCATTTAAGAGTTTAGATCAGGGGTAGGGAACTCCGGTCCTCGAGAGCCGTATTCCAGTTGGGTTTTCAGGATTTCCCCAATGAATATGCGTTGAACACAGTGCATGCAAATAGATCTCCTGCATATTCATTGGGGAAATCCTGAAAACCCAACTGGAATACGGCTCTCGAGGACTGGAGTTCCCTACCCCTGGTTTAGATAATGAGTTAGGTTATCGGCACAAAGCTTTCATTTGATTTCACTGCTGGTTATTTGACCAGGAATATTTGTTTTATGGTTTTGGCTGTACACACATCCAACCTTTATTAGTTCATCTAATTTCTTTTATTTTTTTTTGAATTGCTAAGATGATTATGGTTTGGCAGAGGTTCTGATTCTGCACCTTTGAACTGTTACCAGTTATGTAAATAATTTTAGCTTCTGTTTAGATCTGTGTGATATCGAGGTCCATTTTTCCACCCTGGGTAGTGACTGTTTGCTTGCCGGAGAGGTGCAAGAGTACTGGGATCAGGATTTTCAAAAACCCGTGTTAAAAAGCGAAAGTCTGCTACCGCAGCCGTTTTGATACCGAATCTAAAAACACGAGACATTCTTAAAAAATTGTGCATGCAAATAAGATCGGCGGACAGCAGCAAAGATTTCCTACATTTGTATGTGACCCTTGCTGATGGGAACATGTGCAGAAAAATGCCATAACCCCCCCCCCCAAAAAAAAACCAACAAAAAACCAACTCTCCTGCTGCACTATTGGATGAATGGAAGGGAGAGGAGGGGAGAAGCAATGTTGATTTTTTATTTTTTTTTTCTATCGGGCATAAAACATGCCTTTCTCTCCAAAAAACTACTATAATTCAGGTAAATCTAGTAATTTGTTTTTAATGTAAAATTTAATCAAGACCCAAAGCCACAGCAGAGCTGGTATTGTGACATCATAATCCCTCATTCCACCAATGCCTGAGAGCCACCACATCAGTGATGTCACAGTAGCTTCATTGTCCTATACTTGACTCATAAGAACATAAGAGCTACTATACTGGGACAGACCGAAGGTCCATCAAGCCCAGTATCCCATTTCCAATAGTAGCCAACCCAGGTCCCAAGTACCTAGCTAGATACCAGGTAGTAAAACAGTTTTAATGTTGTTTATCCTAGGAATAAGGAGTTGATTTCTCTGTCATCTCAATAATAGCCTCTGGACTTCTCTTTTAGGAAATTATCCAAGCCTTTTTTTTTAAATGAAGAACTGGAAACAGTTACTCATCTCATAACTGGCTGTGAAGTTCTGATGGAAGAAGGTTTGTGTTCAAAAAGACAGAAGAAGGTGGCACTTCTTATCCACTGGAAACTTTATAAACATTTCTTTGCTGTACCAGGGCAGCACTGGGATCATGAGTCTACGAAATGAAGAGGTTATTATGATCACCTGGGACATTCCCATCCCGACGATAAAAAAACTGGATTCAAGAAAACCAAACCGCGTAGCAAAGGAGAAAAACACGAGAACGGCGTTGATTACGGAGGGGTCAGTTCAAAGTGATTATTCTGAGAATCAGATGGAGAGGGAGAAGACCTTCAAATTTCAAGCAATGTAGTTTGAGACCAAGAAAATGTGGCAGATACAGAAGTACTTTCCATTGCATCAGATGCTACAGGCTTATAGACTTCAGAAGGAAGCTCCATTTGGCACTACACAAGTACCACAGACAATGTTAATAGTAAATTTGAGAGACTGAGATAATAATCATTTATTTTCTAGGCGGTTCACAACAAGGGAACTGAGACATTTCCATAAAAAATACATCAGTTAAAAATACAATTAAATGCATAAACCATCGTTAATATGCTGTTAAGAATCGACATTCTTGTTTATCAAATAGGTAAGTTTTCAGTAACTTCCTAAATGTAAGATATGAATAGGCTTGGGCAATCAAAGGGCTTATCCAGGAATTCATCTTCCCTGCTTGATATTCTAATAATATTAACAGTTTCTATACCGCAGGACCGTGAAGTTCTATGCGGTTCACAATGATTAAAAGATGGTACAGAATGAGTGAACTTAACAGAGTTAAAAGCTAGTGATTAACAGCTCTAGGGATCACTTATTGTGGAGAAACAGTTGTGCGGGTCAGCTGCCTAGATACTAGGGACAGGCTTTTGGGGTAGGGAAGATGAACATACCAGAATTTCTGGTGCATTTTTCTGACTTGAACAATTTCAAGTAAAATGCCAAAGAGAGCCTTATAACAAATGCACCCAAATTTAAAAAACACTCTGGCCTCAAATGGCAGCCAATTGAGACCAAAGATCAAACGGACAGAAGCATTCTGAACTAATCAAAGTAATCCAAGGTAGACAGTACAGTAGACTGGACTAACAACCGAAAGGACTCTGTATCAAAATATTTCTTAATGGTCCTCAATTTCCACAGTATTGCATAGCATTTTTTAATTAACAAATCCGGATGCTTCCTAAAAGTTAAACTACGATCTAAAGTTATTCCCAGAATTTTCAAAATTTGGCACCATCTCAAACATTGACCTTTCAATTGGATAATTGTTTTCTGAATTTTATCATTAGGGCTAGCTATAAAAATCTGACTTTTTTCAGAGTCAAGCTTCAGCTTAAACTGCAACATCCACAGCTCAACCTTTGAAATTTGGGTAATCAGTTCGTTCGAGACAACTTTACAAGGTCACAATATGGTATATGTAAAACATCACATTGAAACTTTGAAGTAAATACGCCAAAGAAACTAAATATATGTTAAACAATGTTGGAGAACCCGACTTACGAGTGCGGTTCATTAATATCATGGTATGAAATGTTACCCATCGCTAGTCAATAGGGATTAGTAGCTGTGAGACTGTTGGAAGCATAGAAGATTAAGATTAAGGCGGTGGCAAATGCGATGAAGCCCATTCAGTTCCAACGGCCTAAGAGCGCCCTTAATCTTAGGATGCAATTTCAACTATTTTTCCAAACAATATGCTTCCAATAGTCTCACAGCTACTAATCCCTATTGACTAGCGATGGGTAACATTTCATACCATGATATTAATGAACCGCACTCGTAAGTCGGGTTCTCCTTGGTCTCAGTACTCGCTATTGTGGATTTGTAAAAAGGGGCCCTACATGATGCAAGCGCCACAGTGACAAGGTAAGCGTTGGGTTTTGTGCCTAGTCTTGGGTTGTCCCACTTTTCAGGCTTTTTTGCCATTTGGTGGAGTCTTTTTTATGCCAGTGTTATTCTTAATGACAGTTTATAAACTGAAATCATAATTCGGCTGTTACTTAAGTTCTCTCCACAAGCGAGGTGATTAAATTTGCAGCCGATACGAAGTTATTCAGAGTAGTGAAGACACAGAAGGATTGCGAAGACCTACAACGTGACATAAACACGCTCGAGAAATTGGCCGCGACATGGCAAATGAGGTTTAACGTGGATAAGTGTAAGGTGATGCATGTCGGTAACAAAAATCTTATACACAAATACAGGATGTCCGGTGCAGTACTTGGAGAGACCCCCCAGGAAAGAGACTTGGGAGTACTGGTCGACAAGTCAATGAAGCCGTCCGTGCAATGTGTGGCAGTGGCGAACAGGGCAAACAGAATGCTAGGAATGATTAAGAAGGGGATAACGAACAGATTGGAAAAGGTTATCATGCCGCTGTACAGGGCCATGGTACGCCCCCACCTGGAATACTGCGTCCAGCACTGGTCACCTTACATGAAAAAGGACATTGTACTACTCAAAAGGGTCCAGAGAAGAGCGACTAAAATGGTTAAGGGGCTGGAGGAGTTGTCGTACAGTGAGAGATTAGAGAAACTGGGCCACTTCTCCCTTGAAAAGAGGAGACAGAGGGGACATGATCAAAACGTTAAAGATAATGAAGGGAATAGACTTAGTAGATAAGGACAGGTTGTTCAGCCTCTCCAAGGTAGAGAGAACGAGAGGGCACTCTCTAAAGTTAAAAGGGGATAGATTCTGTACAAACGTAAGGAAGTTCTTCTTCACCCAGAGAGTGGTAGGAAACTGGAATGCTCTTCCGGAGGCTGTTGTAGAGGAAAACACCCTCCAGGGATTCAAGACAAAGTTAGTCAAGTTTCTGCTGAACCAGAACGTACGCAGGTAAGGCTAGACTCAGTTAAGGCACTGGTCTTTGACCTAGGGGCTGCCGAGGGAGCAGACTACTGGGCACGATAGACCACTAATCTGACCCAGCAGTGGCAATTTTTATGTTCTTATGTACACTGAATCCATGGCATTTATTGACTAACAAATAGTAACAACTACTTTTGGTTTTGGTCTGGTTGTTAATTTGTTAAGCCCAAAGTGTGGTGGCTGCCAAGAAAGCAAATGAGATGCTAGGAACTGTTAAAAGAGGGATGGTTAGCAAGACTAAGAATTTTATAAAGCCTTTGTATTGCTCCATGGTGCGACCTCACCTTGAGTATTGCATTATCTCAAGAAAGATATAGTGGCGCTAGAAAAGATTCCAAGAAGAGCGACCAAGATGGTAAAGGGGATGGAACTCTTCTCGTGTGAGGAAAGACTAAAACGGTTAAGGCTCTTCAGCTTAGAAAAGAGACAGCTGAGGGGAGATAGGATTGAAGTCTACAAAATCCTAAGTGGAGTAGAACGAGTACAAGTGGATCGATTTTTCACTAGGGGACACTCGATGAAGTTACAGGCAAATACTTTTAAAACCAATAGGAGGAAATATTTTTTCACTCAGAATAGTTAAGCTCTGAAATGTGTTGTCAGAGGATATAGTAAGAGTGATTAGTGTAGCTGGTTTTAAAAAAGGTTTGGACTTGTTCCTAGAGGAAAAGTCCATAGTCTGCTGTTGAGACAGACAGGGGGGAAGCCACTGCTTGCCCTGAATTGAAAAAAATATATTCACCATATTTCTTTCTATCACGGGATAGAACACTGAAATGCCTATAGGGGTTTGTCCCCAGTCAGCATTTATTCCACCTTGTTTTTGAGCACCTCTCTGACTGAAAGTTTACACATTGCAGTGAAGTTTACATTATAAGTTCTTCCTTTTCAGTTGTGTTGTTTGGTTCTGCTTTTTTGGGAGACGTAGTTTAGAATTTGACCCAGTAGTTTCATTGGGAATCCAGCCCTTTTGTGGGGACTGATTCAAACACGTCGTCTGCCGGCTGGGATGCCACTCTGTCTTTTACTGACCAACTTGTCAACTTTCACTTTATTTTCCTCAGAAGATGCTTCTACCACAGCAACCACAGCTGTTGTTTCTACAAAAAAGATCAATACGGGCTGAGTTACACGCTGCTACCCTGGCTGAATACTGCAGGGCTAAACGTATACCGAGGGGGTTTAAGAATGCGTACCGAGCCTCGGCTATTTTTGGACAAATGTTCTCATGATCTTACGTTATTGATCATTGATACCACTAAGAGTGAAATGGAGACATCTAAAACGGAATATCAAGAAAAACTAACAGCAGTTCAACATTACGAATCCCCTGAGGATCTTTCTATGAAAATGGATAATCTCAAAAAACAAATGGACGATTTCAGGATGGATATTAGAAAAACTAAAATTGGGAAATTTAAGAGGGATGAGGGGGATTATATCAGGGGATTTGTATATCCGTGGATGGATCGCAATAGGCGTCTCCGTCAGCCCGAGAGAGCCCCGTACGCACAAACATCTAGCAGCTCGGGAGGTGAGGATCCCAGCTCGGGGGATTCAAGCAGCTCCAAGTACTACTAGATCTACAGCAGTAAATTTTCAAGGGCCAGCCTCCACTCGAGGAGGAGGAGCACGGACCACCAAGGGGAGGCGTCCTCAGAGACCATGACAGTGACTACTAACGTCTTTAATTTATCTCATAGACCCTTGTCTGCCATGGAGGTATCTATTTTATCTAAGGGGTTGTCTTATGTTCCGTTTACAAATTATAATCCTTTAGATACCAGAATAAGCTTATACAAGCTGGTTAGAAAATGTAATTTAGCCTTATTTTTTCAGGATCAAAAAGAACCAATACGGGATCTGCATGAACTTCATAGACCATCTACTTGGAATCCTCCGGGGGCTTTGGTGTTTTACAATTTGGTGGATCGTGATATTAACATCTTGGAAAATAGACCCGCTTGTATAAAACGTAATACTTCCGTTACCCGTTTTCAAACCATTCGGGAGTTGGCTCAAGATACTAGTATAGTGATACGCTCAGCAGAGAAGGGCGGAGGTATAGTGGTGATGAACACCAAAGCTTATGCGAGTGAAGCTAGACGCCAGTTGGATGACACAAATTTTTATGAACCCTTACTGAGTGACCCCATGGAGAGTGGAATCATCACAGAAAGAGAATTTCGGTTCTTACATCAAGATTATCCAGTAATACCAGTAATATATTTCGTTCCAAAAATTCACAAGAATGCATCTAGCCCTCCAGGCCGCCCGATTGTTTCCGGCATAGGCTCAGTCCTGGAGCCACTATCGCAATTTGTGGATTCTTATCTTAAGCATCTGGTTCCTACAGCTAAATCTTATGTAAAAGACTCTACTGATATGCTGAAGTTTTTGCAAGATTGTAACTCGGTGCCCCAAGGAGCCATGTTAGCCACTTTAGACATCACGGCTTTGTACACAAATATTCCCCAAGCAGCTGCTATTGTGGTAATCCGCAAACATCTCAGCACTTTAAACCTACCAGCATCGAGACTTGAATTTTTGGGGGAAGCAGGGGGAAATGGGTAGGGCTCGGGCATGCCCAGTGGGGCCCGGGCACTGCATGTGCTCAGAGAGAAAAAAAAATCTCTCTGAGCTATTGGAGAGCTTATCCGCAAATTGGGAGCTGTTGGGACAACACCCATATGTGGCTGACTATCCTGCTGTCCACGGAGAACCTACGTTACAGGTAAGTAACTACACTTTACCATAGCGAGAATAGCTTTGGAAAAAAAACTATTTTCAGTTTGACATGGACTTCTTTTTACAGATTAAGGGCACCGCCATGGGTGCAACCATGGCACCCTCTGTGGCGTGCCTTTTTGTGAGTGATTTTGAGGAGCAATATATATATACCTCGTCCTTTTTTCAGTATATTTATACATGGAAACGATTCATAGATGATATTTTTGTAATATGGACCAGTACGGAAGAACGTTTACATGATTTTCTGTACTGGTTAAATACCTGCGATTTAAATTTGCAATTCACAGTATCTGAGTCCTGTTCAACAATTGCTTTTTTGGACATTCTTATTCATCTGGATCAGGACCATTTCAACACGACCATATTTCGTAAGGACACAGACAGAAACAATCTTTTGAGATTTGACAGCTATCATCCTAGACATTTACGTGTCAACCTCCCGGTGGGTCAATTTTTACGTCTGAGATGTCTGTGTAGCACTGTGGAAGAATACAAATCTCGTTCAGTGGAGATGTGGCGGCGGTTTGAAGAAAAGGGAATACCTGTTTCGGGTCATCAAAAGGGCCTTTAAAAGGACCCTGTATGCACAGCGGGATCACCTCCTTCTTTCCTCTAGACCAGGGGTGTCCAATGTCGGTCCTCGAGGGCCACAATCCAGTCGGGTTTTCAGGATTTCCCCAATGAATATGTATGAGATATATTAGCATACAATGAAAGCAGTGCATGCAAATAGATCTCATGCATATTCATTGGGGAAATCCTGAAAACCCGACTGGATTGCGGCCCTCGAGGACCGACATTGGACACCCCTGTTCTAGAGCTTCCAATGAACCTAGGATGGTATGCACTTTACCATATTCCTACAGAGCATTTGACATCAAAAAAATCATAAAGTTTCATTGGCACATTTTATAGGTGCATGAGTCATTGGAACAGGTTCCTATTTTTGCATACTCCAGAGGCAAGAACTTACAGGACTGGATTACATCTTCCCAGTTTGTACAAGTGAATCAGCAAATAAATCAAGTATTAGCTACACCTAAGGGTCATTTTAGATGTGGGAGGTGCAGTGTTTGCCCACATGCCATTGAAACTCAGCAGATGTCTCATCCAGTTTTACATAAGTCATATGATCTTAAACACCACATGGATTGCAGTACCGAGGGAGTAGTATATATGATAATATGCCCGTGTCAATTGTTGTATATTGGACACACCACTCGGACCATCAGGGTCCGAATCACGGAACACCTCAGTAAAATTCGACAAGGTGATTTGGGGGCCCCCCTTACACAACATTGGCAAGCGCTGCCTCACTCCCTTGATGAATTAAAGTTCGTCGTATTGGAAGCCCCTATTCTTCATAGGAGTGGGAACAAACAAGCAGTACTATGGAAACGTGAACAAGCCTGGATTTTCCATTGGCAGACTGTCAGCCCGGCAGGTCTGAATAGAGAGGTGGAGTGGTGGGTGTTCCTCCACTAAGATTGACAGTCGTATCGGTATATGTTGTGGGAGTTTAGGTGGAAGTAACCTTACCAGGAAGTGATGTAATCAAGGGTGACGAGGAAGGTACCACCGGCAGCGATGAGAAGTTCAGTGAGTGTTATGTGTACACACTTTTTATAATTATGTATTATTGAGAGAATTCTCTTGTATTGGCAGGAAGAAATTTTCACTCCGTTCCAGCTTGTTTGGCGGCTCTCTGAAGAAGCCTTCGTCGAAACGCGTTAGAGCCCGCTGGAGTGAGACAGCTTCCCGAAGCACCTATGCAAGTTAAGTTCACATTTGGAAAGCGTTGAAGTTATTATTTTTTCGAATGATTGATTTGGGACATTAGTTTAGTCTTTTTTGAAAAAAATATATTCACCATATTTCTTTCTATCACGGGAAAGGATGCAATGATAGAACACTGAAATGCCTATAGGGGTTTGTCCCCATAAAGAACATAAGAACATAAGCAGTGCCTCTGCCGGGTCAGACCAGAGGTCCATCCCGCCCAGCAGTCCGCCCCCGCGGCGGCCCAACAGGTCATGACCTGCCTTAATCACCAGAAGGGGCCCCCTTGCCCCCTAGGTTTCTCATCGAAGTCCTATCTTCCCATCAATGTCCTAACCCTCCGGCCTTGCACCTGCACGACCTGGTGAGCTGTCTATACTTATGCAACACCCCAGCACCTCCCTCAGTACCCCACGATCCCCTTTTCCCTCAGGAATCTGTCCAATCCCTGTTTGAATCCCTGTACTGTACTCTGCCGGATCACTTCCTACGGGAGCGCATTCCATTTGTCCACGACCCTTTGGGTGAAGAAAAACTTCCTTGCATTTGATTTGAACCTATCTCCCTTCAGTTTCTCTGAGTGCCCCCTCGTACCTGCCGTCCCTTTTAGTCTGAAGAACCTGTCCCTGTCCACCCTCTCTATGCCCCTAAGTATTTTGAAGGTCTCTATCATATCCCCCCTGAGCCTCCTCTTTTCCAGAGAGAAGAGCCCCAGTTTATCCAGCCTCTCAGCATATGGGCAGTTTTCCAGCCCTCTTACCAGTTTCGTTTTCCAGTCAGCATTTATTCCACCTTGTTTTTTCAAGGTTCTGAGCACCTCTCTGACTGAACGTTTACACATTGCAGTGAAGTTTACATTATAAGTTCTTCCTATTCAGTTTTGTTGTTTGCCCTGAATTGGTGGCATGGAATGCTGCTACTATTTGGGTTTTTGCCAGGTACTTGTGACTTGGCTAGGCCTCCATGAAGATGGGCTACTGGGCTTGATGAACCATTGGTCTGACCCAGTAAGGCTATTCTTATGTTTTTATGCTCAGAGACCCTGTAAACGCTGCCACGAGTTTGCTAGACATTGTCTTAGAGAGTCTGGTAGAAAAGCGACCTTATTGCTTGGACTCCAGCTCGGCTGTGTTTTGGCAAGCGCCTACATCAGGGCTAAACACTTGTCTGTATTCTGCTGAGAAACTGTTTGAAGGCTCAGCACAGAATCTCCTATTTGTTTTCTATGGATTTTATTCGTCTGTGATCAGCATACCATATATGAGTAAGGTATTTTGGTCCATATTCTATACGCAGCGCTTTAACTTCGTTGCCGGTTGGCGCCCTATTGGCGCCTAAGTGCAAAATGCTGTTTGACAAAACTTTTAAAACAAATTTCAAGGCGCCTAACCAATGTCACTGAAATTGTGCCTATTGGAGGCGCTTTATCACGCCTAACGCAGGAAGTGGCGTAAGGCGCCCTAAAGCACTTCCGTAGGTGCGAATCACATCACAGGCAGGTGCCTGAAAGGTAGGCCTTGAAAACCCTATCCTGAATTTTCAGCACCCACTTTTCTCGATGGAGCGATTCTATAAACAGCGCCGGCCCGTCACATGACTGACACGCAATCAGTGGCCACCCAGAAGCCTTCTGGTCTCGCTCTCTCCGAGATTCTCAGATTCAGAATCTCGAGAGAGCGAGACCAGAAGGCTTTGAGCATGCGCAAATGCTCAAAGCCCAGACCAGCCCAGCACAGGGAAGAGGGAGGATCTCCCTCGCACCGCCCAGCCCAGCCCAGGCGAGGGATGATCTTCGGGCACTGGCACTGGCACGTCCTGTGCATTGGTGCTGGTGCCGGTGCCCAATCGGGTAAGCAATGTCTTTGCGGTGCTGGGGAGGGATGTAGGATTGCGGGAGAGGGAGGGTGACGCGAGCGGGGGGGGGAGGGGGAGGATGCCGGTTCGCAGGGGGGATGCCGGATCGCAATGAAAAAAAAAATTGTATAACGCGCATGGTTATGCTCGGTTTGTAAAATCATGTATAACGCACGCGTTATATGCGTGAAAATACGGTATTCTCTGAGTGAAAAAAATTTTCTCCAATTAGTTTTAATAGTATTTCCCTGTAACTTCATCGAGTGTCCCCTAGTCTTTGTAATTTTTGACAGAGTGAAAAATCGATCTACTTGTACCCGTTCTACTCCACTCAGGATTTTGTAGACTTCAATCCTATCTCCCCTCAGCCGTCTCTTTTCCAAGCTGAAGAGCCCTAACCGTTTTAGTCTTTCCTCATACGAGAGGAGTTCTACCCCCTTTATCATCTTGGTCGCTCTTCTTTGAACCTTTTCTAGCACCACTATATCTTTTGAGATAAGGAGACCAGAATTGAACGCAATACTCCAGATGAGGTTGCACCATGGAGCGATACAGGGGCATTATAACATTCTTACTCTTGCTAACCATCCCTTTTTTAGTAATTCCTAGCATCCTGTTTGCTTTTTTGGTTGCCACCGCACTAGCCAAATTTGTTTTCTTTTTCAGAGACTTTCAGTGACTGAGACATCCGCTGTCTGCCAGCTACTGAACTCCTCTCTCTGCCGTGTCCCACCTGTGCGAGGAGAGGGAAGAAACGGGAAGCGAGAGGGGGGAGAGAGATGCCAGACCGCTGTAGGTGGGGGGAGCAGGGGGAAGGGAAAGAAAGGGGAGGAGAGGAGAGAGATGCTAGAGCAATGGGGGGGGGGGGGAGACAGTAGTATTAAACCTGGGGGAGGTAAAGAGAAGAGAGAGATGCCAAACCTCGGGGGTGGGAGTGGTAAGGAAGGGAAGGAGACAGAGAGAGATGTCAAACCAGAGGGAGTGGAGGGAAGGGAAGGAGAAAAAAAATGTAAGGTAAGGTGAGGAGAGAGATGCCAGAGCAAGTGTGTGAGGGGGGGGGGGGCGGATAGGAGATAGAGATACCAGACCTGCCCTTTCATTTGAAGCATGTGCCTGCAGGGTCCTTCTGCACACCCACAAAGTATTACTGCCATCATGGCCACTTTCTCTGCAACTTCAGGAGAAGTGAAATGTTGGGGGTGGAGGGGGCAAGGGGAGAAAAGAAGTAAATCAGGAAGAGAGGGAAGGAGACATCCTGGGGGGGAGGGGGGACACCACAAATATATGTTTGCCCTTAGCCCAAATATAGTGTTAATCTGTCCCTGCATAGCAGCTGGGCAGTATAAATCTCAGGCCCCTCCCCCCCCCCCTGCACAAAGGGACTCACAAAGGCTGAAATGCACAGACCAACTTTGACCTGGGAACCTTCCGAGCAACCGGACTTCTGCCCAGTCGTTTCAAGTTGTCTTATCTGTAATAGAGTCACCTGAATTTCCCCTAAGAGAGACTTTAAACCTGGCTAAGCCTTTGGGAGGGCTGCCCTGTCCTAGTTTGGAGCATAGAATCGACTCAGGATCTCTGCCCGTCCCAATGCACCATCACAGCTTAAGAAAATGCAAAGCTGCTACCAGTTTCCTACCTGGCAGCAATTGATGCCCTGGGCAGCTCATTCCCAGGCAGCTCAAGACTCCGGAAGAGAAGCAGCAGTGCAGCAACTGAGGTGACCAGAGCTCCCCTTTTCAGCTTCTTGGCTCGCAGCCTGAACCACAGTGCCATCCTGGGTGGGCTTCAGCTGCCAGTGCCCTCCTCACGCGCTGCTCTCCTTGCACGAAGCCTTTTTGCATCCCGAGCCTCAGCCTACTGGTAAAGACTTGCACAACTCGGGCTGAGGAAGGTGTGTCTTGTTCTCCAGGGCTCAGGAAGCCTCGGAAAGGTTTCTCTGGCTTTTTCTCTCCCCACAACAATATTTTGAAGAGGCTTCACCCTGGTACCACTGATTTGCTTGAAGATTTAACACAAGTAGTTTTAGTATTTACTCCAATAATTTTGCTTGTTTTCCTACCTTAAGGAAGGATTTTCTTCTGCTCCCCACAAGAGAGATGGGATTTCATTTTTAAAATCAATATTTAGAGATGGAACAAAGATAACACTCAAAAGGAATTCATTCCATTCCTCCTTTGTTGTGCAAACCCCAGAGAATCAGATCCAGGATTTGGTTACTTTTCACGCCTTTAACTCCTGAGTCAGTCTGGGCATAAGTTTTCAGTCCCAGTTAGCCAGGGCTTGTCTTTGACTTTCTTCTTCCTACGGAGCCCTTCAGAACCTGCGTTTTCAATAGGAGACGTTTGGCCAAAAACTTCAAGCTAGCAGCCATAATCAAACTAGAAAAATGTTCAATTATGGATTTGAACTAGATGTTTTTATGCTAAAAATATGCATCTGTAAGTACCATTAAAAAAAAGAGAGAGAAAAACTGACTGGGGATGTCTGTCTGGCAGCATTCCTAATAAATTGGCCACATGGACATCCCAGCATTGCAGAGGGGCGCAGCCAAGTGGTCAGTTCAGTGGACCTCCCATGAAGCCCACCTAAACCCTTTCATATTCAAGGTTTTATTGGAATTTGATTTAATCACTTATCTAATTTCTAAGCGAGTTTACAATATACACTTCCCCCTCCTTATTTGCAAATTCCATATCTACGGATTCGCTTATTCGCAGTTTTAAACAAAAAAAAATTACTTTCATTTTTCGGGCTATTTTAAGCCCTGTAAGGCCCCCTCCCTCATAAGCCTTACCTGGTGGTCTAGCGGGTTTTCAGGCAGGAGTGATCTTCCCATGCTCCTGCCCCGTGCAGATCGCTCACAGGAAATGGCTCGAAAGACTACAGGAGCTCAAGGCAGCCATTTCCTGTGAGCGATCTGCACGGGGCGGGAGCATGGGAAGATCACTCCTGCCTGAAAACCCGCTAGACCACCAGGTAAGGCTTATGAGGGAGGGGGGGGGGCTTACAGGGCTAAAAATAGGCATGGGATAAGGGCAGAACCGGCCCAAATATTATTTGCGGTTTTTCCATATTCAAGGGCCAGCTCTGCCCCTAACCCCCACGAATACGGAAGGGGAAGTGTATATATAAAAAGGGCATGAACATAATAAAAATGCCAGTAACAATACCATTAATACTTACAAATAGAAAGCAATTACAAAGAAACATCAACTAATAATTGGCATATTAAAAAGGGATAAACGAGACAGACGGAAGACAAAAGGAAGTAGGGTTAGAAATACAATTTGGATAGGAACGAAAGACAAATAAGGAAAAAAATAAAAGGAAAGGGCTTGTTGCTTAAGGGAGTTAAAAAGAACATAAGAACATAAGCATTGCCTCTGCCGGGTCAGACCAGGAGTCCATCGTGCCCGGCAGTCCGCTCCCGTGGCGGCCCCCCAGGTCCATGACCTGAAAGTGTTCCCTACCTAACCTAAAATATCCATACCCTATTCGCTCAATGTCCTGTCAGGTAAACCTCTATCTGTACCCTGTTATCCCCTTCGCTTCCAGGAAGGATATTGTAAAATTTAAATCAAATGTTAAAAGTTTCTTGAAATAAATGACTCTTGACGTTCGAGATTAGCTACTTCTCTAACAAGAGCTGGTAGGGTCTTCCAAAGTTGAGGGGCTACGACTGAGAAAATGTCAGGCCTTTTGGTTCCTATTATACGAAGGGAGGAGACCGTCAGCAATTTACGATTAGATGATCTAAGACTGTGGGGTGGGTCATATGGGATAAGATATTTATCAATAATATTGTATGGTGAGCCCTCCAGCACAATAGTCCTCAGGTTTGCAGGTCATTTACATAATTAGGGTCAGGAGGGCTCACATATTGGTACTGAAATGAAAGAGTTAAAGTCAGAATTGAGCCTGGGTAGTGTAGTTCACTGAGCTAGAACAAACAGCAAAAGAGGCAAGAGAGATGTCCAAATAGCCAAATGGGATCAAAAACGTTCCATCCCAACAAGGATCCAAGTTTCGGCTTGAAACTATGCCTTCATCAGGGGATACTAAAAACAGTGGCGTACCTAGCATATGTGACATCCGGGGCCCATCATTTTGTGACACCCCCCCATCTATATGAAAAATAAGATTTTTAGTAATAATCCACATATCGCACAACATGAGTGTACCTAGGAAAAGGCAGCATCTTAAACACTGCAGTGAGCACTAGAACACCACCACATACATTGTAAAACTAAACAAACCAGATCCTGCACAGTCAATTGATCCTGTACAGTCGATGCTATCAGAAAGCCATGTCCCTTTCATACACACAGACAGATACACCCTCGCCCAATATGGAATAATCACAAAATAAAAATAAAAATATGTAGACAAAAGTTAAACTGAACTGCCAAGAAACCAGACTCTGCATACAATGCAACACCACAACACCACAAAAACAGTAATACATGTCCTCTAATACTGTGCAAAATATAAAGACAGTAGATGTAAATTAGAAAAAACTGATACATAACAATCACCACTTTACAAATTAACAAATAATGAGAAATAAGAATATACCATTTTATTGGACTAATCCCCGTAAGCTCGGTCCTCATCCCCACAAACCACCTGATTCCATCCACACAAGCCTTGAATTGTTTTATATTGAACTTATTATATTAAAGTATAAAAAGAAACAATATTCTGAACAATTGTCAATTTATAAATCAGCGTCTTCTCCCCACTCTCTCTTCCCCATTTCCCTTCAGCGTCTCTCTCCACTTTCCTTCAGCACACGCACATAAAAACAAGCAAGTAATTTATATCATTTTCATTCTATTCATTCATAGAAATTAAAGTCTAAATAATGCCAGTCACATAACAAAACATGATTTTACAAAAATAATTCCCTACACAGTCAAGCCTGTAAGGATTACTAGATGTCTTTCGGCAGTTCCCCTCCCTCCCTCCCCCTTACCTTCGTGGCCAAGTCAAAATGATCTACCAACAATAAAATTTTAAAAACACAAAGCACATTGTACGCAGAGAAAATGTTAATTATCATTTATATTCTGCGGGTTTTCAAAGAGGTCAAGGCAGATGACTTTATGCAATGTCACCTCAGTAACAACTATACAAAAATAGACAAATATACTCCCTCCCTTTTTACTAAACCGCGATAGCGTTTTTTAGCGCAGGGAGCTGCGCTGAATGCCCCACGCTGCTCTCAACGCTCATAGGCTCCCTGCGCTAAAAACCGCTATTGCGGTTTAGTAAAAGGGGGCCATAATGCAAAATATAGACAGCAGATATAAATTCTCAAAACGGACACATTTTGATCACTAAATTGAAAATAAAATCATTTTTCCTACCTTTGTTTGGTAATTTCATCAGTCTCTGGTTGCACTTTATTCTTCTGACTGTGCATCCAATATTTCTTCCCTTCTTTCAGCCTACTGTATGCTTCCTCTCCTCCAGACCTCATTCCCTCCCCCAACTTTTTCTTTGTTTCATCCTGTCCCCTTCTTTCTTTCTCTCTCCATGCCCCCTTTCTTTCTGTATGTCTGTCTTTTTCTCTCTCTCTCCCCATGCCCCATTTTTTTCCTTTCTTTCACCCTGCCTCCTTTCTTTCTTTCTGGCTCCCTGTCTCCCCCCCTTTCTTTCTTTCTCCCTGCCCTCCCCCATGCCACCGCCACCACCACCACCATGCTGCCACCACCGCTGGGGAAAGGCTGCCACTGGCCATCGGAAACAGGCCGGCGCCGAATTCACCCTGCTTGTTTCTGCGGGCCGACCAACTCTGGCGGTCCGACGTCAATTTTAACGTCGGGGAGGACGTTCCGGGCCAGCCAGGCAGAATTGACGTCGGACAGCTAAAGTTGGTCGGCCCGTGGGAAAAGAAGCAGGGCGAATTCGGAGGGAGGGAGAACTGGCGCTGGCTTCTTTCGCGGCAATGGCAGCCTTTCCCCTGTGGCAAGCCAGCTGTGCACCCCCTTGGGTCTGTGCACCTGGGGCGGACCGCCCCCCCCATGCCCCTCCCAAGTACGCCACTGACTAAAAACACAACGTGTAAAATACATACATATCAGAAATCATGGACATGAAAGATATATTTATATAAAAAAATATAAAAATTAAATCAACTTAAAATACTAGGAACAGGTACAATGCAGCACTGTGCAAAAACATGAAAAGCATATATAAATCAGGGAAATAGTAAACCATGCAATCCTGAACATAAGTGAATAAAAAGAAAGAATTATGTACTGGCAGACAATGTTTTAGGTTTTGTTAAAACTTGTTTTACCGCTTATTCATACGACTGGTCCAAGCGGTTCATAAAAATACAATCAATATAAAAGAACTTCATCATTAGATAGGAAAGACCTAATCCATAGAACACCAATCATACATGACCTAATTGGCTACAATAATACATCATTAACGAATAAAAAAAATCACAGCACTGCTGATTAATGACCCCCAAATCCATCAGAAAACTTGAATGATTCAATCGAATGTTGGCCAAAAGCTTCTTGGAAGAAGAAAGTTTTGAGCATAATTTTAAAGGTTTAACATTTTCCCTCCAGCCTCAAATCCCGAGGCAAACCATTCCATAGGTTTGGTGCCATGAAATAAAATGCTTTATTTTGTGTAAACTCCCACCTTCAAGGTTCTTGTTGGTATATTGTTAAAGTTAGGTTGTAAAGAATCAAAAGCTCAACGTGTATGAATTCATGCTTTGAACCGACTTCTCTAGAAGACTGGCAACCAATGAAATTGTTAGGTAGGGAGGTGTAACCCTATCAAACCAAGTGACCAACTAGCTATAAGAACATAAGAGATGCCGCTGCTGGGTCAGACCAGTGGTCCATCATGCCCAGCAGTCCGCTCACGCGGCGGCCCTTTTGGTCAAAGACCACCACCCTAACTGAGACTAGGCCTACCAGCGCACGTTCTTGTTCAGCAGAAACTTGTCTAACTTTGTCATGAATCCCTGAGGGTGTTTTCCCCTATAACAGACTCAGGAAGAGCGTTCCAGCTTTCTACCACTCTCTGGGTGAAGAAGAATTTCCTTATGTTTGTACGGATTCTATCCCCTTTCAACTTTAAAGATTGCCCTCTCGTTCTCCCTACCTTGGAGAGAGTGAACAACCTATCCTTATCTACTAAGTCTATCCCCCTCTGTACCTTTAATGTTTCGATCATGTCCCCTCTCAATCTCCTTTGAGGGAAAAGAGGCCCAGTTTCTCTAATCTTTTGCTGTACGGCAGCTCCTTCAACCTCTTAACCATCTTAGTCGCTCTTCTCTGTTTCCTTTCGAGTAGTACCGTGTCTTTCTTCATGTACGGTGACCAGTGCTGTACGCAGTACTCCAGGTGAGGGCGCACCATGGCCTGGTATAGCGACACGATAACCTTCTCTGATCTGTTCATGATCCCCTTCTTTATCATTCCTAGCATTCTGTTCGCCCTTTTCGCCACCGCCACACAACCTGTCGATCAGAACTCCAAAGTCTCTTTCCTGGGATGTCTCGCCAAGTACCGCCCTAGACATCCTGTACTCGTGCTTGAGATTTTTGATACCGACATGCATCACTTTACACTTATCCACGTTGAACCTCATCTGCCATGTTGATGCTCATTCCTTGAGCCTGATTACGTTGTAGATTTTTGCAATCCCCCTTGCATCTTCACTACTCTGAATAACTTTGTGTCGTCCGCAAATTTAACCATCTCGCTCGTTGTACCTCTATCCAGATCATTTATAAAGATGTTGAAAAGTACAGGTCCAAGCACTTTCACCCTGCCTCCTTTCTTTCTTTCTGGCTCCCTGTCTCCCCCCCCCCTTTTCTTTCTTTCTCCCTGCCCTCCCCCATGCCACCGCCACCACCACCACCATGCTGCCACCACCGCCGGGGAAAGGCTGCCACTGGCCATCGGAAACAGGCCGGCGCCGAATTCACCCTGCTTGTATCCCGTGGGCCGACCAACTCTGGCGGTCCGACGTCAATTCTAACGTGGGGAGGACGTTCCGGGCCAGCCAGGCAGAATTGACGTCGGACAGCTAAAGTTGGTCGGCCCGTGGGAAAAGAAGCAGGGCGAATTCGGAGGGAGGGAGAATTAGCGCTGGCTTCTTTTGCGGCAATGGCAGCCTTTCCCCTTTGGCAAGCCAGCTGTGCACCCCCTTGGGCCTGTGCACCCAGGGCGGTCCGCCCCCCCACTGACTAAAAACACTAAAAGAGCCATTTTCCGCTCTGTCAATCTAAGCTGTGTTGGATGATTTGGAGGTCACAGCGCAGCCCAGCCGTTCCTGAAGAAGGGGGTGTTCACCCCCGAAACGGAGTCCCGTTGGACGAACTTGACATCTGCTGGCTGTCTTTTTCCACGGAGAAGCTAAGTACTTCCAGTTGGTTTTTTGCATTGTTGGATATGGACGCTTGATATTTATTCTTTGGCCCCCTGGATTAGGGGTAGAGACAATTGCAGTGAATGGTAGAGTGTTTTTTTTTTTATTCATTTATATATTTTTTCACACTTAGCACTGTTGGGTGCACTTTAACCACTTAAATTAGCACGGAGAGAGCCCGGGGATGTTTCACAGTTAACACTCTTCTGGGTGTAAGCCCGTGACAGCCATTACTTCTGGGAGTTTCCAGTGGGTGGCTGTGTGACTGAGGGCTCTCCCGAACACATAAACTTTATTAGATTGTTTTGAGAGTAGATTTACCATCCCTGCTCTTGTCTCTCCCCCTTATCTAGTTCCTTTTCTTGGGGTTTAGGGAGGTTTTTGCTTGTTTTGGCATTTTATTGTATAGCATTGTATTCTACTGATTTCTACTGTATCTTGCATCTTCACCGATATGCCTCATTTCTCTTGTTGTGAACCGCCCGGAACTTCTGATTGGGCAGTATATAAGAAATAAAATTATTATTATTATTATAAATCTATGCCAAGCATAAGAATGATATCTATCATTTTATGGGCCGCTGAAAAGTTCTCAGTCTAAGCAACAAAGTTGAGGCAGTCTCCATCAAGGGCCTCTTCTACCAAACTGCACTAGCAGTTTTTAGTGCAGAGAGCCGCGCTGCTCCTGATGCTCATAGGAAGTCTATGAGCGTCGGAAGCAACGCGGGCCATTCAAGTGCACATTTGTCGGTCGTGCCGGTTCCCTGGTCTGACCACCATTTCATAACCTTTGCTCTAATTCTACCCAACCCTAGTTTTCCACAATTATTACCCAAAACTAAAACCATTACTGTCAGAGACTATACTAACTTGGGCAATATTGATATATCTTCATTTCTGGACCCTAAAATCTTAACGGCTTATCCTGATTCCATTGAAAACCAATTATTTGCTTGGAATTCATCCTTGACATCTCTTCTTGATAACATTTCTCCATTGAGATCAAAAACTATCTCTTCTCGCAAAATTATTAACCCATGGTACACTTCAGAACTTCGTTTGATCAAACAACAATTGCGTTCTTTAGAAAGAAAATGGAGACATAACAAAACACTAGATAATCTTCAAATATACAGGGAAAACGTTTCATTATACAAGACAAAAATCAATCAGGCAAAAAAAAACATATTACTCCAACAAAATTGAAAAAGCAAAAAACTCTTCCATACTTTATAATATTTTAAAATCTATAGATCCAAAAAATAAAATAAACAACTCCACGCAAAAATCCACACTAAAAGCTCAAGAATTAGCCGATGCATTTACACAAAAAATAAATAATATTCGTAATTCCTTCTTTCAAAACACATTAAACAACCTTACAACCACTGATCAAACAAATCAATGTTCAAATTTCAAAATCCCCTCACTTCAAGATATTGAATCCCTTCTTCAACAAGTAAACATAAAAAACTCCCGATCCGAAATCATTCCACCTTTTTATCTGAAAAAACACTTCTCACATTTTGGCCCTTTTATATTGTCACTTATTCAGAAGAGCTTACTTACTACTACAGTTCCACCTCAATGGAAGACCGCTTTCATCACCCCTATCCTCAAACATCATAAAATTAGCATCAACGAACTCTCCAACTACCGTCCGATAGCAAATATACCATTTATAGTTAAATTGACTGAAAAACTGATCTTTAACCAACTATCCGACTTCATTGAAAATACAAATGCAGGATTTAGAAAATTTCATAACACAGAATATTCTTTAATAGGCTTAACCTCGAAAATTCAATATTATCTAGACCATCATAAATCCGTTATTCTTTTCTCTTTAGACATTTCTGCCGCCTTCGATACCATAGATCACGATTTACTTTTAAACAGGCTTGAAGAAACAGGAATAAATGAGAGAGTCAAAATTGGCTTAATATGAACAAATTAGCCTTAAACATTAATAAGACCAAAACAATGTTATTTAATTGGAAAAAAGACATAATACTTTCAAAACCGTTCATTCTCAATAACATCCCACTTAATTTGGTATCCTCGGTCAAAATTCTCGGCGTACTTCTAAATGATAAATTGATATACCACGAACATATCTCTCTAATCGTTAAAAACTGTTTCTTTAAATTACGTCAGATTCGCTCAATTGCCAAATTTCTTAATTTATCTTCATTAAAGATACTAATCCACTCCTTTGTAATATCAAAAATTGACTATTGTAATGCCCTACTTATCAACATTACACAGAAGGAAAAAAGGAGATTGCAGATAATACAGAATACGGCCATAAAATTAATTTATAATGCAAAAAAATACGACCATGTTTCCCCACTACTAATAGACGCTCACTGGCTACCAATCGGCCATAGGATTTGTTCAAAATAATGCTTCTCATTTTCAAGACTTTAGCATCCAATGAACCACAATTTATTTCTAAATCACTTATCCCACATAATACCCAACGTTCACTTCGATCATCAGATCAAAATTTACTCTCAGTACCCTCCTTGAAAATTATAGGGACAAGGAGATCAGACATGTTTACAGTGATGGGACCACAATGGTGGAATGCCCTTCCCCAATATATTAGAGCCGAACACGACATTGTAACATTTAAAAAATTTTTTAAAACACATTTATTTAATGATGCTTTTAATTCTTGAAACTTTTATTTGCTTTAGTGAAGCTCCTTAAATTGTGCCTTGGTTTTAACCCTTACCTCCTGTTTTTTCCTTTTTTACCGAACCCAACATTGTAACTTTTTAAATTTCTTTCCTCACCCCTCATGTACGTATTTTATGTAATTATATTGTTAATGTTTTAGTTTCTTTGTTTTCTTTATTTTGGACTATGTACATCGCCTAGCAATTCTAATAGGCGATTCATCAAACGCTTTAATAAACTTGAAACTTGAAACTTGATAAACTTGATAGAAGAGGCCCTAAGCGTATAGCCCTCGATGGAGCCAACCCCAGCTTTGTTGGTTGGGCTGAGAATTTTTCAGCGGCCCCTTGTATCCTCTTGCTGTCTCAATTCTGCCTTTTTGAAAATTGCAGTTTAGATGTCTTGGAAAAATCTATCTTCTGCTTTATCTCTTCTGAAAATGAGTGGCAGAGACAGGGTTGCATGGTCCATCCATTCTGCCCAAACCAAGCTCCCCGAATCTTGAGCTGTCTAAAACAGCGGTTCCCAACCCTGTCCTGGAGGACCCCAGGGCCAATCGGGTTTTCAGGCTAGCTCTAATGAATATGCATGGAGCAGATTTGCATGCCTGTCATTTCCATTATATGCAAATCTCTGTCATGCATATTCATTTGGGCTAGCCTAAAAACCCGATTGGCCTGGGGGTCCTCCAGGACAGGGTTGGGAACCACTGCTCTAGAAGACTGCCTGGCACTGACTTAATTTTCAACTACTGGAGTTACCATCAATAATAATAATAAATTTTATTTTTATACTGCAGTACCTCTCACTTCTATGCGGTTTGCAATAATGAAAAGCTGGACAACACAGCAATAGTACAGCAATGGCATTAAAATTTGTGATAACTTCAGACAGATCTATCAATAAGATAAGTTTTAACATTTTTCCTTAAAGTTTGGTAGGAATTAGAAGCCACAGTCAAACCACTTACCTCCTCTTCTATTAAACTGCGCTAGCAGTTTTTAGCGCGGTGAGCCGCGCTGAATGGCCCACGCTGCTTCCGACGCTCATGGGGTTCCTATGAGCGTCAGATGCAACACGGGCCATTCAGTGCTGCCCTATGCGCTACAAACTGCTAGCGCAGTTTAATAGAAGAGGGGAGGTTAATGTTTTACTCCATTTTCCAGCTTGGAAAGATAGAGTTCTTTCCCGAAATCTTGTATACATGCATCCTTTTAAGGCTGGAAAAGAGAAAAAAGAACAGCCACGTCTATGGCATTCATTGCCTGAAAGTCTGAAATGAACATGTAGCATGGTATTCCGGAACTAGGCTGTAACAGGAATGGCTGTTTAACTGCTGAGCTCCTCCCTTGGGCACACAAACTGAATATTTATTACTGCCTGATTCCCTTCAGATGCACTATTTTTGATCTCTGATGGCCTCAGGAAAACAACAAAGGTTAGAATCTGCATTTGCTACTCAGGGGAAAAGCAAAAGATTGAAAACAACTCCTGTGACTCCTTCAAAAGTGCCTTTACCAGGAGATTCTATGGAGGTACTTGAACAACTGGTGGAAGGAATGAAAAATGTGCAAATGATGTTGCAGGATAACTCTCTAAAGTTAACCTCACTTCAGGAAGAACTGACAAATTTAACTCAGCAAATACAAATATCCAATTCCAGACTAGATAGTTGAAAGCAGTGAATTTCAGCCTGTGAGACAAAGCTGGTCCAGTCTCAGCTGGATCATAAATCTATCATTACAATAACAAAAAAATTGGAAGATTTGGAAAACCAGGAAAGAAGAAGTAATATCAGAATTCTGGGACTTCCTGAAAATATTTAGGAGCAAGATATGGTAGATTTCCTGAAGGACTTTATTCCCAAAGTGCTGTCTGTGAAGTTTTCTCCATCTCTAAAATTTGAGAGGGCTCATAGAATCCCTTTCAGGAAAAATAATACTGCTACTGGCCCCAGACCCATAATTTTCAAGTTACTGAGATTCTCACAAGTGATGGAAATTTTAAAAGTAGGCAAGGAGAAAAAGAGCATAAAGTGACAGGATTCTAAACTGTTTATTTTCCCTGATTATGCCAAAGCCAGGGCTGACAAAAGAAAACGATTTTTGGCACGTCGCCCCCAATTGAAACATATGGGGGGGTTGTATGGATTATTTTTCCCTGCAGTGATGAAGATCACTCACTGCAACAAAACAATATTCTACGAGGATCTGTTGAAGTTACAAGAATACATTAGTCAACATTTATTTATTTATTTATTTTGATTTTTATCCCATTCTCCCAGAAGCTCCGAACAGGTTACAAGTTATAACTAAACTAAACTAAACCTTAAGTTTGTATACCGCATCATCTCCACAGAAGTAGAGCTCGACACGGTTTACAGGAATTAATATAGAAAGCAACTCCAATGGAAAGAAGAAGGGCTTAGTAACAAGAAAGAAAGAGGGGACTTAGTATAATGGAGAGGGAAGGAGAAGTTACATTTTAGAGAAAAGCCAAGTTTTCAAATGTTTTCGGAAGACATTCACAATCGTTTGAAAACAGACTAGTCATGACAACAAATAGGTTACAGTAGACAATAACAATGAAGATGGAATGTCCTAAGAATAAAAATAGGGAAGTGATTTTCAAAAATTACTTATTTTCCTTCTTTTTTTATTTATTTTGGTAATATTTGTTTTATATAAAACTGGTTTTTTAAGCTGGGTTGTTTTTTTTTGTTTTTTTTTTTTGCTGTTTTGGCCTTAAATTGCTTAGTCAGTTGCAATTTGAATTACGTTCTTTTTATTCTGTTAACGGTACACTGTAAAGAAAGACGGACCATCAGAAAGAGACTTGAAACGCTGAGAGGTGATATCACTTACCCCTGCTAATTCCTCGATTTGTTTTTGTTGTCCTGCTGGATCGTTTGGTGTTCTGCTCTCCTCTGCAGGAGATTCTTATAGATTTGGACGATCCTGGCTCAAAGAGATTTTGCCTCCGTGGTGTTTTTTCTATATGCTGGGGCTCTCCTTCTTTTAGGGCTGAGTTCGGAACACTGTGCATGTGTGACAGTCGTGAGAATGCAGACGCGTATTTGATATCGAGTGGTGGGGCCTCCTGATTGGCTTATGTAGTCCAAGACCGCTGACGTCGAGAGGGTTGGTACTTCCGGCACATATTCTCTAGAAGTGCACTCAGTGCCCCAAAAATGATTGTCTGTCCTTATCGACGATGTGTTGGCGGTGACTGGAGGAGAAGAGGCATTATTAAAACAAATCTGGATGGCTTGTTTGTCCCAAGATCTGCCAAGATTAAACAGAATATGCTGCCTTGAACTGACTTGAATAGGATTGAGGAAAGAATGAATAATGCTTCATTTTGAACACGTCCCTCAAAGCGGATCGAGTTGACTCGTGAGAGATTGCATGCTACATAAGCATCTGCTGTTTTTAGTATGCCAACGAAATCTATGTGTTGGGTTAGATCGTGGAATAAATTCTGATCTGCTAAGTACCTTGTGGAATCATTTATAACTACTGCAATTTGAGACTTGGAAAGTTCTTTTGAGTCAAGCATAATCAGCTGATGCATAACCCTAATGAACGGGAAAGAATTGAATTTTTGAATAAGAAACCAAAAACTGGTCTTAAAGACATTTGGAGCATTGATACTAAGCAGCAGATTTCTGCGTCTCAATGGCCACCAATTTGGACTTGGAGGATGAGATGTACAGTGTCAGCATCTATGAGGCAAACTTGGGGTTTTTTGTTTCATAGAAGTTTTTGGACCCCTGTTAGATTACAAAAATTAGATAGTTCTAAGTCAAATAGATGCGGGCACTGTCATCTCGATACAGGGACACTGGATCATCTGCTCTTCTTTTGTCCCTTGTTACTTACATTCTGGCGATCCATTTGGGGTCAAATAAATAGAATACTGGAAGTTCCATTGACATATGATACAGTCCATATAAAAATAAACTACTTCTCATCTTGACGGGAGTTGCCATACAGCTTATTTTGAGAAATTGAGACAGGTTAAATTATAGTTTTTGGTGGGAATCTTGTGCCAAACCTATAAATTTGAACCTATGAGAGCAATACAATTGGGACATTATAAGAAATTTAAGGATGTTTGGGACCCATTGACAAAATTTTGTAAAGATTGATTATTGGTTTTAGCCCTTTGATTATACACATCCAGGAGGGGGGAGGGGATATGCCTTTAAATTATTATTTTATTGTAATTAGTTGGTCTTAACCATTTGTATTACTCTTGTTTATCTTTATACTGTGTGAAAGGATGGGTGGGGTGGGGGGATGGGCAGTGTTCCCGCTAAGCTGCGCTGGCGTGCGCTGGCGCACAAAATATTACATCGCAGCGCACAAGTTTCACGTCACAGCGCACACTCGAGCGGAGGTGAGAGGAAGCGGCGGCGGTCTGCCCTGATCGCCTAAGATGCAGCAGCGGCGGCTCCTTTCATGATCCCCGTAAATTACGGGGATGCCGCCGCCGCTGCTGCATCTTAGGCGATCAGGGCAGACCGCCGCCGCTTCCTCTCACCTCCGCTCGAGTGTGCGCTGTGACGTGAAACTTGTGCGCTGCGATGTAATATTTTGTGCGCCAGCGCACGCCAGCGCAGCTTAGCGGGAACACTGGGGATGGGATATATCTAATATAATAAAGAGCTAGCCGCGCATGCGCACTCCTATTTGCGTGTTCCGTGCATGTAGGTCTGTGGCCGAAGGAGTGCGCATGCGCGCTAATACGTCACCAGCCTATCGCTAATACATCACCAGCCTATCGCCTCCACAACCCGGACCGCATCCAGACGACGATCTCCGTTCCTCCTTTGCCGCCCACCCCCTTCTCTTCCCGCGGACCCGAATGGCGATTCCAGCAGCGTGTGCATCAATCTCCACACGCTGCTTCGGGTCCTTCTACTGCCCTGATTTGCTCTGCCGCGTCTCTGATGATGTCATCAGGGACGTGCCAGAGTAAATCAGGGCAGTAGAAGGGCCCGAAGCAACATGTGGAGTCTGATGCAAGCACTGCTGGAATCATCACCTTTGTAGTCCGGACTGCAGGAAGGGAAAGGGGGGGGGGGTAGAGGAAACGCTAATGCTGCTGCACAGGGAACTGGTGGGGGGGAGGGAAATGGAGGGGGAGGGAATGCTGCTTTGGACAGACAGACAGAGAGAGGAAGGGAAACACAAAGAAAATAAGAAAGACACAGGGGCAGGTGCACAGGGAACTGGTGTGGGGGAGGGAAATGGAGGGGGATGGAATGCTGCTTTGGACAGACAGACAGAGGGAGGAAGGGAGACAGAAAGAAAAGAAGAAAGACACAGGGGCAGGGAGATACACAGAAAGACAGACAGGCAAAGGGGGCCAGGGACAGAGACAGACAGAAAGGACAGAGGGAGCCGCGTCAGGAGGGGTGCGGGATGCGGCAGTGGGAACTTTTCCAATGGGTGCAACTGGGCGGCTGACATGAACCTCTGATTAGGGGCAGAGCAAGGTAAGAGTATCATAGGGATAAGAAGGAGGAGGGGGAGAAGGAAAGAGATGCTGATGGACAGGGGAGGTGAAGAAAAAGGAACGGAGGACTAATGTTGGACAGGGGGAGAAGGAAAGAGGTGCTGCTGGTCAGGGGGGAGGTAAAACAAAGGGAGAAGGGCTGAAGCTGCATAACGAGAGCAGTGAAGGGGTGGTGGTGGACACAGTGGAGGTAAAAGGAAGGGAAAATGGACAGGGGGAGCAGGCAAGGGGTGGTGATGGACAGCCAAGGAAAAAGAAAGGCAGAAAGAAAGAAAGCGGCTAAGGAGAGAGAGAGAAAGAAAGAAAGACAGACACACATATGTTCTAGCACCCGTTAATGTAACGGGCTTAAAGACTAGTATGTATTATTTCCTTTGATGGAATTAAGTGCTGGCTATTTTGTACAATTGTTTGAGAATATGTTGCACTTGATGTTGGTTTTTAAAATGAATAAAGATTTAAAAAAACAAAACATGTAACATGGTGCATTTCCAAAGAGAGTCTTATAACTGATACAAGCAAATCTGAAAAGTATTCTCGCTTCGGCAGGAAGCCAATGCAATTTCCTAAGATAAGGTGTTATGTGTTCAGATTTCTTCAAAGCCCAACCAGGTCTGTCCAGCCAGAATTGAGAGACAGACCATAGAAGACCAGTCCAGCACCAGCCTTGCTTCCTAACTACTGGATTTGCTGCTTAAACAGGGCTAAGTTGTTTTGATTCCATCCTATTTCCATATAGGAACTCTTTGTGCTTATCTCAAGTGTTTTTGAATTCTGTTAGCGTTTTCATCTCTACCGCTTCCCACCAGTGGACATTCTAGGCATCCAACACCCTTCTAACATTTCTCCTAAGTTGATCCCCCTATAACCCCAGTTCAGGTCCTTACCCTTCTCTAGAAAAGGGTTGTTTGCAATTAATATCTTTCAAATATTTTAACATCTGTATCATACCACCTCTATCCCTGTTTTCCTCTATGGTTTACATATTCAGGTCCTCAAGTCCCTTCTCATAGGCAGGGCCGGATTTAGATGAAAAGAGGCCCTAAGCTATTCCACTTATGAGGCCTTTTCACCTCCCATTTTCACCCCCGGCTGAATTTTGATGAGTCGCTGGCGCAGGCGCCGTGAGGAGCGACACAGAAGCACACCTCACGCCACCAGGACTCACGATATTTCAACAGCGCATGCGCGCTCTAGGATTATATTATTTATGATATAATCATGAAAATATAAAATAAAGCACGTAATATACATTTTAAAATATGCAAATTAAAACATATGTTAAGAACTTACTTAGAATTCCGCGAAATGAAGATATTGTCACAAAAAAATTTTTCAATAGTCTATAAACACTTCACTAAAGTATTGAACCTACTGAACTCAAAAGGCGAGAATCAAATGATCGTGTACGCAATCCTACAATAAGAATCTTTTCTAATAACATTAACACGTGTTTCATATTATCAAAGTAACACGAATATAACCGAATGTCGGGATATCAATAGGTCTGTTCGTTTGTCTGTTCCAATCTGCACTTTATTGATGCAAGAACAAACCAGAGCTTAGGAGCATAAGGCAGGTCAATATTTGCCATAGCAATCAGTGAACGTACGAACTATACTTTGGTGCAATCTAGTAACTACAAACGAACAGACCCAATGGGCCAAACGCGTTGATCTTAACCAATACATTTTTATGTTTGTGTATTAGTCATATGCGTAGAATTTCTCCTTATTTTCGGTTCAGTGTTTTAGTGTTCACTGTTTTTAGAATAGTGAAATTTTAATTTTGCTAACAATTTGAATGTAGGCCCCTCTTGATCTTGAGGCCCTAGGCTGAAGCCTAGTTAGCCTATAGGAAAATCCGGCCCTGCTCATAGGTCTTTCAGTTCAAAGGACATATCATTTTCTGTTGCTTTCCTCTGAACCACTTTAAGTGGTGTCACTGTTGTACCAAGGCTGGAAGTCCCTCTACTCAGGGGCTAGGATACAACATCCCCAATTCAGGTGGGCTCAAGGAGCTGAAAATAAGATGTGGTTCTCACTAGTGGCCCATCAAATCCAGCATCTAATCCAAGCCATTTAGAAGTATCCATCCCTCCACTGATGCTGGTTCCTCCCAGAAGTATGAGATTAAGAATCATAAGTTTGCCTGGCTATTAATGGTTAATTCAGGGCTTACCAAACCTGTTCTGGTGACATAAGAAGAGCCATTCTGGGTCGGATCAATGGTCCATCTTGCCCAGCATCCTGTTTCCACAGTGGCCAATCCAGGTCACAAGTACCTGGCAAAATCCCATGCAAGCAGTGGCTTCCTCCATGTCTGACTCAATAGCAGACTATGGATTTTTCCTCCAGGAACTTGTTCAAACCTTTCTTAAACCCAGCTATGCTAACCGCTGTTAACACATCTTCTGGCAACACATAAGAATTGCAATACTGGGACAGACCAAAGGTCCATCAAGCCTAGTATCCTGTTTCCAATAGTGGCCAAACCTGATCTCAAGTACCTAGCTAGATCGCTGAGTGAAAAAAATATTTCCTCCTACTCGTTTTAAAAGTATTACTCTGCAACTTCATCGAGTGTCCCCTACTCTTTGTAAATCTTGATGCAGTAAAAAATCGATCCACTTGTACCCATTCTACTCCACTCAGGATTCTGTAGACTTCAGCCATATCCCCCCCCCAAGCTGTAGAGCCCTAATCTATTTACTCTCTCCTCAGACGAGCGGAGTTTGATTCCCTTTATCATCTTGGTCACTCTTCTTTCAACCTTTTCTAATTCCACTGTATCTTTCTTGAGATATGGCGACCAGAATTGAAAGTGAGGTTGCACCATGGAGCAATATAGAGGCATTAGAACATTCTTAGTCATATTTACCTTCCCTTTTCTAATAATTGCTAGCATCTTGTTTGCTTTTTTGGCCACCGCTGCACAAAAATGCATGAGATAGATTTGCATGTATTGGGACTCCAGAAATTTTCCCAGACTTTATTTCTAAACCTCTGGCCTTCTCCACACCCTCCAGCAACAAAGTCCACTGAGTCAGGGAATGAAAACCTTGAAAATATGAGGGCATTCTCACAAGGACCCCAGTCTGGACTTCTCTGAATATCCCTTCCACCCATAATTAGGGATGTGGAACGCCAGAGGTTCTGTTTGTTATCGGTGTAACTCCCTGTCCTAATAAACTGGTGGAGCTAATCTTGGGTAAGGACCTGCAATTCTAGTTTTTAAAAAAATGTTGGTGTAACCTCAAGGCTGTCACTTGCATGGAAAGTGATTCTCTGCTTATGTATCCCCAGGATGAATGGAGTCTGACTAACATTTTATGATGTACCTTAGAGAGCAAGTCTAGTGCATGATGTCACCTTGTCTCTGATCCAACAGAAATAAAGCTTTATTTTATAAACAGCAGCTCACACTAATTCATTCTGACTTATTTATTTTTATTGAAAGTTTGTATACTACTACTAATGACAGGGGAGTCAATTCAGAGTGGTTTACATGAACTTCTGTAATGGTGTTACAATACAGAGTGAGCGTTTTTTGCAATGGTTTTCAAAATTTCCAGCATTATGGTCCATATTTTTGTTCCACAAATATTCTACTATGCTATTTTTATGGGTACATTTCTGATACCTCATCATGTCTTATCAGACAAATCTGATGAATTTCTTTGACTGGGTGACCAGAGAGTTGGATAGAGGGAGTTCGATGTATTTGGATTTTAGGAAAGCCTTTGACACTGTTCCACACTGTTTAGGGCAGGGGTAGGGAACTCTGGTCCTCGAGAGCCATATTCCAGTCGGGTTTTCAGGATTTCCCCAATGAATATGCATTGAAAGCAATGCGTGCAAATAGATCTCATGCATATTCATTGGGCAAATCCTGAAAACTCGACTGGAATATGGCTCTCGAGGACCGGTGTTCCCTACCCCTGGTTTAGGGGGGTGAAGAACTTTTGTGAATGAATGAGGTGGCCAAACTGGTTGAAAAGGTGAAAAATTTTTAAAAGATTTGGGGGCCCCCCTTTATCCATTACTCATGAACGGTTGTTAATTATACTTTTATTCACTGCTCTCTCCACTATTCTCCACAATTGGAAAGATTCCACTAAATTACATGTCAATCAATGGAGGAACTCAATTTGTCTCCTCGTGAAATATGAATGTCATTTTGCTGAACGCAATAATTCCATGTCCTCTTATGCAAAAATTTGGTCCCCCTTGCTTGAATATTGTAAATCAGACCCTTGACTACTGCACTCATTAGTATAATTTGTATCTTGCCTCACCCTTAGTCTTTTCATTTCAGGCACCTCTCCGGTTTTACCATGTTTCATTTAATATTGTTTATGTCAATTTCTTTATTTTATGCTTGGATCATTTAAACTAATTACTCTGGTACATTGTTAGAACTTGCACCTATTATGTCTTATTTCCTTTTCCTGAACTAATGTCTTCTCAACTTCTATTTTATTTCTGACGCATTCAATCATTTATGACTATTATTCCACTGTGGATGCACCTCACATTTGTTAATGACATTGTTATAATGTGCTCCTTGTTGGAGCACGCATATTGTTGGCTTTGTATTTCATCTTTTATAAAATCAATAAAACTTTTTGAACTAAAAAAAAAAAAAGATTTGGGGGCCTTTGACAAGTTATTGCAATGATTAGACACCATTTTCCATTGAAAGTACATTTATACATAGGGGGGAGGGAAGTTGCATCAGAGGAGAAGCTTCCACCCACACAAGCGCGACTGCACGTACACTCCGGTGGCTTTCAAGAAGGCTGAAACCTTAAAACGCGCCGCGAAGGTAAGGTGGAGGGAGGGAGATAGATATATTCGGGTGGGTAGGTAGGAAGGAGGGAGGGGGCCGTGCACGTTCCTTCCCTTAACTGCGGGGACAAGGCCATTCATCGCTCCATGGGCCGGTGGATGACCTTGTCCACGTACCTGCGGTGAGCACCTTTCCCCCCCTCCACCGTTTACGCGGGTTACCCACGGCTAGACACGGGTAACATCCACCTTGTCATTCTCTACTGTATACTATGTATGTTTAACCTGATCTCTGAGGGGACAACAGGATAAAAATAAATTTATTTCAAGCAATCCCTGTTGTGGACTGGCTTGGATAGATCTCTGATTAAATCCCAATAAATAAATAAGTGCGCACCTCAAAGAGGAAATGAAACATAGCACTGGATTGTGGCCTAATGCAGCTGGCAGGGTGAAACATCAATATACAGCCAGTCCGGAGAGCAGACTTTGGGCTCCTTTTACAAAGATGTGCTAGCCACTACCGCCTCCTTTTAAGCAGGTGGTAATTTTTTGGCTAGCGTGTGCTAATCACGCTAGCGCACTTTTGTAAAACGAGCCCTTTGGTTATTCTGATGATAGCGATTGGCCAGAATCTGGGTATTTTCCAAGGGGAAGTTTTGCAGCGCAGTGAGATCCAGAACCACTAATACCCAGAAAATGTCTGCTGGCCCCTCTCTTTTGGCTGGGTTGTGATTGCCCCGGATGGAAAAGTCAGTGCAGGGCAGCCGTAGCCTTCTCCAGAGAAGCCTGTGGGGTCTCAGTAGAGAGAGCCTGCTCTCATCAGAGCATCATTATGTTGAAGAATAATTTGTGCCCAAGGCTCTGGGAGCCCTTAGTGAAACTTTAGCTTCTCAACTTGTTAATTCATCTTCAGGCCTTTGGCTTCTCCACTCTCCTCTCCCTCCACAATCACCTCAAAGCCACCCCTCCTAGAAAAATCATAGACAAAAAAAGGAAGATCCCACGGGTGTGCAGTAAAGAAACAGTGGAACCAAAACAAAAGAGTAAACTGCAGAGTGCTGTAAAAAGAAGCAGGCAATATTGATTTCAATAAACCATTTGCTTTTGTTGTCTTCTTTGTTGTTAGTTGTTTTGTATTCCTAATAAAACAGATTTGAACAACACGTCTTCATCAGGGGTCCTAAAGGGTGAAGAAAATGAATGTGTCACTAAAGCGTATGACATCATCATGAATGTGAGTGTAGTGCGTGGAGTGAGAAAGTTATACTGAAGGGGATAGACTTAGTAGATAAGGACAGGTTGTTCACCCTCTCCAAGGTAGGGAGAACGAGAAGGCACTCTCTAAAGTTAAAAGGGGACAGATTCCGTACAAACGTAAGGAAGTTCTTCTTCACCCAGAGAGTGGTGGAAAACTGGAACGCTCTTCCGGAGGCTGTTATAGGGGAAAACACCCTCCAGGGATTCAAGACAAAGTTAGACAAATTTCTACAGAACAAGGACGTGCGCTGGTAGGGCTAGTCTCAGTTAGGGCGCTGGTCTTTGACCAGAGGGCCGCCGCGTGAGTGGACTGCTGGGCATGATGGACCACTGGTCTGACCCAGCAGCGGCATTTCTTATGTTCTTATGTTCTTATACATAATCAAATGTGCTGGTAAGCGAACTGTGATGTGGACCTTGGGAGCCCTAATAGCGAAAACGGATATGGTGCCAGGTGACGTCATATATCCGTGCTAGACACCGTGTGAATCTTAAAATGTGAAGCAAGAAGAGAAAACCAAGGGCTTAAGATCCCATCGGTTGTTACGCTCTTCTCAACAAAATCTTCTTGCCGTTCCTTCCGTCCATCAGTTGTTTTACGATAAAACACGCAAAACAATCTTTTCCGGAACTGCGCCCACATTAGGGAATGCCCTACCTCTGACCCTCAGGCAAGAAACTAAACTCAATGACTTCAAATCTGGTCTTAAAACATTTCTTTTCAAAGATGCTTATGAGATCTATTCCTAGGACATTGACGACCCCCCTTTACCCTTTCCGTTCCTTCTTTCCCTTTTCTATTAGTTTCATGCAATATATCCTTCCCTCTTACCCTTATGTAGCATGTTACATCCATATTGTTTATGTAAGTCTGTTTCCCACTTTTTAATTATCTTTTTTAAGTACTTTTTAATTCTCTGTATAATTGTAAACCGCTTTGCATTTAAAAGCGGTATATCAAGGAGAAATAAACTTGAAACTTGAAACACGGTGGTGATAAATGAATAAGAAGAGCAAGACCAGTAATTAGTGATTACTACGGAAAAAATACCTTTATATAAAAATGAATCATAATAAAAACATAGAAACACAATATAATGAAAAAATCTTTTGTATAAATTTTTTAATTTTATTAAGTTTCAACACATTTTTTACAAGAAAAAAAAAACTTCTTGCTAATGAACCACAGTAAAGGTAACATTTAGAAGTATAAACAAGAAAATCCTTCCTTAGACCACCACATATGTTGGATTACTGGGAGACCTAGAAAAGAATAATGAGGAAACTTACACGAAAGAAAGAAGAAATAAAAAGTACTAGCTTATGGAGGCTTTAACACTGAAAACACTACCCTCTTACATTATCAGTAAGTCTAGAAAGGCTTTTAATTGCTCTGGGGCGGATAAAAAACGTATTTGACATCTAAATATTTGCATGGGTAGGCGAATAGAAAAGGGGCTTCCCAACTTCTTATTTCTTGTCTCAGTAAGAGGAATAGTCTCCTTCTCTCCTGAGTGGATCTTGTCACATCTTGGTAAATCCAGATCCTTTTGCCGTAAAACAAATCTTTGGTATAGCGAAAATAAAATTTAATTATGGCATTTAGATCCTGTTCAAATACTAATGAAACTAGGAGAGTAGATCTAGCCGATGATTCTGTTATAGATTCAAGCAGAGCAGAAATATTGTTGATATCCACTACTGGAGTTTGAGGAATAACATTCCCAGTTTCTTGTTGGACTTGTTTAGTGGAATATATTTTGTTAACTGGTGGAATATAGTCATCAGAGTATTTAAGAATTTCTATTAAGTATTTCTTGAACATTTCAAATGAAGATAGACCATTTTTTTTGGAAAATTCAAGAGATGTAAATTTAACCTACGATTATAGTTCTCAATGTTTTCCATTTTTCTACGTAAGGCTAGATTGTCTTTAATAGCCACTGTTTTAAATTCTTGAAGCGCTTTTACCTCAGTTTGAATTTGTAAAATGGAGCCTTTAATCTCAAGTTTAGTATGTTCCAGAGATTTTGTCAATTCATCCATTTTCTCCCCCAGAGCATTTACCTTTCCAGCTGATTTTGACGTGTTGTCCATATTACTTCAAGAGTCACCTCCTTAGGGGATTTTATTCCCTCTTCAGTTGTCTTCATCGGCAAAAGAATTCCTGCAAACGAACTCTCCTGTACATGAACATTTGTAACAACTTCGGCATTCAAATTTCCCGCTTCCGCAGCAGCGCTTATCGCCAGACAAGGAGGGACAACCGACGTCAAGGACAAGAGTAATGTTTCATGCTCTAATAGAAAAGAGTTTTCTTTTTCTCCTAAAGCGGAAATGCCTCCCTGGATCCTGGCAGTGCCGCTATGATGAACCGCTCGATCGTCGACTGAATCCACCTTGGGGGTTAGCATCCAAGAAAGGGTGTCTTTGTAGACAATACGATGAAACCTTCTGTCCAATGTGCGGCGGCAGCCAAAAAAGCAAACAAGATGCTAGGAATTATTTAAAAAGGGATGGTTAACAAGACTAAAGATATTATAATGCCTCTGTATCACTCCATGGTGGAACCTCACCAGGAATATTGCATTCAATTCTGGTCTCCTTATCTCAAGAAAGATATAGCGGAACTAGAAAAGGTTCAAAGAAGAGCGACCAAGATGATAAAGGGGATGGAACTCCTCTCGTATGAGGAAAGACTAAAAAGGTTATAGGGCTCTTCAGCTTGGAAAAGAGACGGCTGAGAGGAGATATGATTGAAGTCTACAAAATTCTGAGTGGAATAGAACGGGTACAAGTGACTTATGCAAGGTGACAAAAAGGCATATAAGGTCTGACACAGTAAGGCTATTCTTATGTTCTTAAAAGCTTTCTAAAAATGAAATAGTTTCTGATCTAACAGTGAGAGGAAGTTTATTTCAAATAGTCGAAGCTTGAAAACTAAACGAAGCGCTTAATTGATTTGGCGATGGAAACTGTAATCAGAATTGTTAGTAGGATGCTGGAAAAAATGTTTCTTAACACAGGGTGATTATGTGTAAAAGTGATGTAATTTGTTTTTGAGATATTTAATAAGTAGTGTTGGAAACTTTTTGAAGATCCCTTGTATGAATCACAAAAAGGCAGCTCTATTTGTTATCACGTCTCTCACATGTTCAGAGTGATACGACTAGTACAAGCTATTTTGCTCTCTTATTTGGATTATTGTATTTCATTATATGGGAGGATTAATAATAAATTATAGAATACAATGCATTTTTTGCACTATACAACTGCAAGACTGATTTTTCAGATGGGAAGATTTGAGAGGTTCTCCCCACTGTTGATGAAATTAACATTGGCTTTCAGTTGACTTTAGAATAAAGGTTAATCTCACCTATTTAATTGTTAAATCTTCATAAGGATGTAATTAGTTCATAGTCTTAAATTGTTTTTGTATGACCCAGAAAGAGTGCTGTTTAAAATTGAATTATTCACCACTAAAAGCAATTCAATATAAATCATACGTAGGGTCACTTTTGCAAATCCTTGGTAGCGATTCTCCCGTGGCAAAAGCTTCAATGCATTTGCCATGAGGGAATCACTACCATGATCTTGTAAGGCGCTTTTAGATTCTTCTTTTCTGTATCAGGGAGTGCACTTGCTGATTTACAAGTGCACTCGCTCTGAAGCCTCACAATATCTCTCATCACTTATCTCCCCCTATGCTCCCCCCCACCGTGATCTCCGCTCATCAGGTAAGCCCCTCTTATCCGTACCCTTCTCTTCCACTGCCAACTCCAAACTCTATCCCTTCTTTCTTGCGGCACCGTATGCCTGGAACAGGCAGCCTGAATCAATACGTCGAGCTCTGTCCCTGGCAGTGTTCAAATCCAAGTTAAAAGCCCACTTTTTTAAATCTGTTTTCAACTCTTAACTTCCCTCACTGCTGTCAGATACCTAGACCCACTATAACCTCCTCAATCCTGAAATTTCTTGTCTAAATTAGATTGTAAGCTCTTCTGAGCAGGGACTGTCTATTGTATGTTAAAATGTACAGTGCTGCCATTGAGGATTAGGAGAATTCCAATGTAAATAATATTTCATAAGGCTTTATTTATTTATTTATTTATTTATTTATTTAGATTTATATCCCGTTCTCCCAGTAGCTCAGAACGGTCTACAAGTAAACATACACAGTAGAAGTAATTAGGCAAATAAGATGTACAATAGGTTTAGGTGCTTGGACATACAAAATTGTGCAATATTTATCAGGGTACAAACAATTTTTCAGAGTACTTAATTAATTTTATATCACATTTTTATTGTAATTCTCCTAAAATGTAGGATTTCTGGTACCCGGGTTAAGAATGAGTTATGTTTTTAAAGCTGAAATCCACTAATTTGGAACATGAGGATGCTACCGGCCAGACTTTATGGCAGATATCCTGCAAACAAGATGGTTGGATAGGCTGGAGTGAGCTTGGACGGCAACTTCAGCATTTGGAACCCAGGACAAGACCAGAAATATCAAAGAAGAAACAAGTTAATTTAATCATGTATTTGTAATGGGTCTAACTCATGGGCAGACTGGATGGACCGCTCAGGTCTTTATCTGCCGTCATTTACTATGTTACTTGGCAGAAACCCAAAGAGTAGCCAAATTCCAGAGCTGAGATTGTGATGTCATAATGCCTCATTCCACCAATGCCTAAGAGCCAACCTCAGCAGTGATGTCACAATGCCTCATTCTACCAATGCCTAAGAACCAACCTCAGCAGTGATGTCACAATGGCTTGATTAGATGGAACTTCAGCATTTGGAACCTAGAAGAATCCCAGGTGGACTTTACTGTCTATGACCCAGAAATATCAAAGAAGAGAGCAGTTAATTTAATCATGTATTTGTAATGGGTACAACTAATAGGCAGACTGGATGGACCGTTCAGGTCTTTATCTGTCGTCATTTATTATGTTACTAACAATAGTTCTGCAAGTTCATTTTTCAATTCTATCAGCACTCTGGGATGTATACCATCTGATCCAGGCAATTTGCTACTGTTCAGCTTGTCAAATTGACCCATTACACCAGATTTGTATGAGTTTCTCCGATTCATCAGAATTGAATACAATTTCTGGCACCAGTATCTTCAGGCAGATGTGAAGTGGAGTTCTGAGAAAAGGTGGATTAGAGCTTCCAAGTAGATAATGTTTTATGCAGGATATTCTGAAGGAGATCCAGGAGGCCTTAGGTAGCTAGTGCAGCTTGTGGTAATACTCCATTAAAGAGTCAAATTTCTTGAGTTGGAATATCATTCTAATTGCAATGTTTTGGATGAGTTGTAGTCTGTGTAGTTGTTTGCTGCTTAAGCCTGTCTACAGTGAATTGCAATAGTCTAGTTGGGGGTAAAACAAGCATCTGAACTAATATTGCCAAGTGGTTTTCATAAAAAAAGGAGTCTGATCAGTTGAAGACGTTTCATGCTGTAGACAGGGTGTTTTCCCCCCCCAGAAGTTTGAGATTTGTTCAGCATAAGAGAGGGTAGAATGTAAACTAAAACCAAGGACTTTAGATGAGTTGTGCGCAGTGAGTGTTGTTCTGGATTGAAGAGTTATAGAGTTGGGAACTGATTGTTGGACAATGTGAAACCAGAGTAATTTGGTCTTAGATGGGTTTAATTTGAGTTTGTTGTTATTTGCTCAGATGGAGATTTTATTTATTCCATTTGCAATTTGTTCAGGGATTTTGTGATGGTTGAGTCTATTTGAATAAGAAGAAAGATATCATCTGCATAGATTAATAATTGTTCTCCATTAGAGAATGTAATTTCTCCAAGAGAGCTCACGAATAGGTTGAACAGGACTGTGGAAAGAGGGGAGCTCTGAGGAACTCCACAGAATGACTTCCAGCTTTGGGAGAAGGGGTTGTCTTTCCACATGATGTATTCCACATGTTGGATTAGAAAGGACTTAAACCAGTCTAGCACTGGCCCTCCAAATCAACAGAAGACTATGATCAACAGAGTTGAAGGCTGATGAGGTGTTGAATTTTAGGAGGATTGCTTGATTCCCTCTGCTGAGTGTTTGCTTAATGTTGGTTGTTAATGTGAGAAGCAAGAGTTCTGTTCTGGGTTGGGCCCTGAATCTGTATAGTGTTGGATAAAATCAAGAATGTTTGTCGATATAATCATTGAGTTGATTGCAAACTAGGGTTTTGAACAATTTGGTCAATATTGGAATGCCAGAGATTGGGTCTGTAGTTGGATGGTATGGATAGGTCTGCATCTTGAGTTTTGGGTATTAAAGTTAGGGCTATGCTGCCCATTTGGTGAGGCAGGTGACCTTTGTGGAGTAAGGCATTGAGAAATGTTGATAACCATTGATAGATGATTTCAGGACTAGGGGATCACAATGAAGCTAAGTACCATAATAAATTAAAAAATATTTCTTCACTCAAACATATAATTAAACTCTAAAATTCATTATCAAAGAATGTAGTAAAAGCAGTTAGAGTAGCAAGAGGGAGGGAGTGGAAAACATGAAAAGGATCTGCAAAAGTTGGAAGAATTGTCTGATGTCTGGCAACTAAAATTCAGTGCAAAGAAGTGTAGAGTGATGCATTTGGGGAGCAGAAGGCCAAAGGAGATGTATGTGCTGGGAGGTGAGAGGTTTATATGCACAGATGGGGAGAGGGACCTTGGGGTGATCGTGTCTGAGGATCTGAAGGCAACAAAGCAGTGTGACAAGGTGGTGGCTGTAGTCAAGAGGATGCTAGGCTGTATAGAGAGAGGCGTAACCAGCAGAAGAAATGAGGCGATGATGCCCCTGTACAGGTCATTGATGAGGCCCCACTTGGAATATTGTGTTCAGTTTTAGAAGCTGTATCTGGCCAAGGATATAAAAAGACTTGGTCCAGAGGAAAGCAACAAAAATGGTAGGGGGCTTGTGCCAAAAAAAGTACAAGAGATTAGAAGACTTCAAATGTATACTCTGGAGGAGAGACGGGACAGGGGTGATATGATATTGACTTAAATATTTGAAAGGTATTAATATAGGAGTAAAGCTTTTCCAGAGAAAAACTAGAGGATTTAAATTGAGACTGAGGGATGGTAGACTTAAGAGTAATGTTAGGAAATTCTTTTTCACGGAGAGGATGGTTGATGCCTGGAATGCCCATCTGAGGGAGGTGGTGGAGAGGAAAGCGGGTGATGGAATTGAAAAAAGCATGGGATGAACACAGGGGATCTCTAATTAGGATATGAATGGGCAAACTTTCACAGTCTGAACCAGCAAAGGTGATGGTTTGGATAGGCTGGAGTGAGCTTCAATGGCAAGTCCAGTTGGAACCTAAGGACGGTACTGGGTCTAAGGCCCAGAAATAACAATGAAAAGACAGTTTAATTTAATCATGAAATTGTAATGCACAGGATTTCATGGCAGACTGGCAGGTCTTTATCTGCTGTCATCTACTATGTTATTAAGGGTTGGACAAGTTCCTACAAGAAAAGTCCAAACGTCATTATTAAGATGGTCTTTGGAAAATCCAATGCTTACTCCTGGGATAGGCAGCATGAAATGTGTTTTACTCTTTTGGGATCTTGCCAGGTACTTGTAACCTGGATTAGCCACTGTTGGAAATAGGATACTAAGCTTGATAGACATTCAGTCTGTTGCAATATAACTCTTATCTTCTTATCTTTTACTACTGCAAGACTTAAGCCTCTAAAAAAACTCAACTGTTGATATTTTCAAATATAATTAAAGTGGATGCTGAAATGTTCTCAGCCTGACCAACTTCCTAAATTCTGAGCATTACTTTGCCACTATAGCTGAAAAAATGTTATTTTATTTTGCAAAGTGCCAATTTGCAGAATCGTAATGCTATGTTTTGACATTGTTTCAGATAATTGATTGAACCATGCCAATGAAAAGTGTGGCGTTCCGAGCCATTGTGAAGTTCCTATTCCTACAGAAGAAAACTCCAAAGGAAACTCATGAATCTACGATGCAAACACTGAGTGACAAATGCCCATCATACTCCTCAGTGAAGAAGTGGTGTGCAAACTTTCAGCACGGACATTTTGAGACTGAAGATGCAGCAAGGTCTGGGAGGCCTCAAACGGTGTCAACTCCTGAAATTGCTGACCATGTCCATGACCTGATTTTGGCACATCAGCTGGAAATTCAAGACCCAAAGTTCAGCAGGAAAGGTCATGGCCACAGTGTTTAGGGATCAAGAAGATGTTGTAATGACTGACTATCTTCCAAGGGGCCAAACAGTTAATGCAGAATACTACTGTAACGTGCTGTGCCAATTAAAGGAGGCATTGAAAGAAAAAAGGAGAGGGAAGCTGCGGAAAGGAGTTCTCTTTTTGCAAGGCAATGCACCTGCTGGCAAAATGATGAATGTTTTGACACAGTTGGCATTTCAGTGCATAGACCTACTCACCAGATTTTGCTCCATCTATTTTCTATTTTCAAAAGAGTTTGAAAGCGTGGCAGTTTTTGAATAATTCAAAGGCGAATGCAGCAATGGAGCAGTATTTCAGGGGCCGACTGAACAACGTGATTGTAGAGTCCAATGGTGATATCAGAAAGCATAATCATTGTGGTTGAGCAACATGAAACTGTGGTAACAATTTGCAATACAGCAAGAGAACGTGTGATAATTTAATAAATGGGACAATGTGGTGTTGAAAGGAACTAAAACCGAAAAGCCTTTGCTCCAGTCCCAATGGGGTATTCCTGTTGAGCTATTTTATAAAGAAAACAATTGTGTAGGGTAATTTGTTCACAGAGAGTGTGGTTTGGTAATATGTTATTTAAATCAGTGTGATATAAATATATTTATTACTAGTGTTTAAGCCCATTAGATTAACGGGTTCTAGAATAGGTGTGTAGACTTAGGCATTTCTTTCTTTCTGTATGTCTGTCTTTCTTTCTCTCTCCTTTTTTTTCTGTCTCTCTCCTTGGCCGCTGTCTATCTTTTTTTTCTTTCTGTCTCTCTCCTTGGCCACTGTCTGTCTGTCTGTCTTTTTTTCTTTCTGTCTCTCTCCCTTGTCCGCTGTCTATCTGCCTTTTTTTCTTTCTCTCTCTCTCTCCTTGGCCGCTGTCTGTCTGTCTTTCTTTATTTCTGTCTCTCTCCTTGGCGGCTGTCTGTCTTTTTTTCTGTCTCTCTCTCTCCTTGGTTTCTGTATGTGGCTGTCTGTCTTTCTCTCTCTCCTTGGCCACTCTCTTTTTTTTTTCTCTCTCACTCTCTGGCCCCCTGTCTTTCTGTGTGTTTGTCTTTATTTCTGTCTGTCTGCCTATCTTCCTGCCCCCTGACTGTCTGTTTATCGTGCCCTTCTCCCACCTACCTTTTTCTGGCTTTTTAATCACGTTGTATAGAGTGAAAAGTACAACCGGTGCACACAAACCGCCACAGGCTCTAGCTGGAAGTTCAGGAAGGCGCTGCAAGTGATGTAAAATGCCAGACGCGCACTCGCCGCAAACCGCCATGTGCGCAAGCATTGCATGCGTCAAACATGTGCACGCACCGAACACGTGCACGCTGTACTACCATGTCTGTGCCACGGAGCTACAGATCACGGAGGCAGGGATCACAGCGTTAGAAGAGCGCATGCGCGCTTTAGGGTTTTATTATGATTGATGTAGTAACAAAACATTATAAGTGCAATAGAAGGCTTAAGAACATAAGATTTGCTGCTGTTGGGTCAGACCAGTGGTCCATCGGGCCCAGCAGTCTGCTCACGCGGCGGCGGCCCTTAGGTCAAAGGCCAGTGCCTTATTTGAGTCTAGCCTTATTTGCGCATGTTCTGTTCCGGAAGGAATCTACCCAACCTTGTCTTGAATCCCTGAAGGGTGCTTTCCCCTATAACAGCCTCAGGGAGAGCGTTACAGACTTCCACCACTCTCTGGGTGACTAGACATCAGAGTGTTTTTTGGCAGGGTTACAGAAACTTCAGACACGATGTGCCAAGTGTTTTGAACTTTAATTAAAATTCAATGCAAAGAAATGCAGAGTAATGCATTTGGGGATTAATAATCGGAAGGAACCATATATGCTGGGAGGTGAGAAGCTGATATGCACAGACGGGGAGAGGGACCTTGGGGTGATAGTGCCCGAAGATCTAAAGGCGAAAAAACAGTGTGACAAGGCAGTGGCTGCTGCCAGAAGGATGCTGGACTGTATAAAGAGAGGCGTAGGCAGTAGAAGGAAGAAGGAGCTGATGCCCCTGTACAAGTTATTGGTGAGGCCCCACTTAGAGTATTGTGTTCAGTTTTGGAGACCGTATCTGACGAAGGACGTAAAAAGACTTGAAGTGGTCCAGAGAAGGGCGATGAAAATGATAGGAGGCTTGCGCCAGAAGACGTATGAGGAGAGACTGGAAGCCCTGAATATGTATAACATAGAGGAAAGGAGGGACAGGGGAGATATGATTCAGACGTTCAAATACTCGAAGGGTATTAACGTAGAACCAAATCTTTTCCAGAGAAAGGAAAATGGTAAAACCAGCCGACATAATTTGAGGTTGAGGGGTGGTAGATTCATAAGCAATGTTAGGAAATTCTACTTTACGGAGAGGGTGGTGGATGCCTGGAATGCGTTCCCGAGAGAAGTGGTGGAGAGGAAAACGGTGACGGAGTTCAAAGAAGCATGGGATGAACACAGAGGATCTAGAATCAGAAAATAATAGATCTTGCAGACTTGCATGGTTTGTGTCTGAATATGGCCGTTTGGTGGAGGATGGTCTAGGGAGGGCTTTAATGGCTGGGAGGGTGTAGACGGACTGGAGTGAGCTTTGATGGAGATTTCAGTAGTTGGAACCTAAGAACAGTACCGGGCAGAGCTTTGGATTCATGCCCAGAAATAGATAAGAAGAAGAAGAAAAAAAATCAACAAATTTTTAGATTGAATCAGGTTGGGCAGACCTGGGTCTTTATCTGCCGTCATCAACTATGTTACTATGTTACCATGAGGTGCAGGAGACGTTAACGCAGCAGCCACACTACAAGATCGAGCAGATCATCAAGCCAAAAATAACTTTTCGGTGGAATTATGATGGCCAGGAGACGGAGCCTCAAGGTTAGGCAGCCATCTTCGCTGATGATGTCACGTCCTCTCAGCTGATATACTGCAATTTTTTAACAAAAAGTAAAACCATTAGTTCTACTGGTCAAAGGGCTGATCTTATTCCAGAGACCAGGTCGACCAGGCATGTCTCTGTGCTTTATGAGTTTCTAAACTCATGTTGAAAGGATGATAGTAGATTCCACTGTGATGTCTATGTGCTTTGAAAATGAACCTCTTTGTGTTTATCCCCTGAGGTTTTGTAATCTATCACTAGTATGTCAGTTCTTATGTTTTTGTCTCCACCATGGGGAGGGCATTCCAGGCATTCAACACTCTGTGGAAAAAGTACTTCCTCATGTTGCATCTAAGTCTTCCTCCTATATTTGAAAAGGATAAGCTCCGTCTAATTAAGGTGAATCCTGGCTGCTAGCACTAAGCTTTAAAACCGAGCTCAAGGGGAAAAGTCAAATTTGGAACACATAATCCATAATTATGCTTCACCAAACGATTCTATCAAAACAGGAAAGTTAAGAGCACAGGACCGGGTAGGGCTTTGGATTCTTGCCCAGAAATAGCTACGAAGAAAAAAATTAAATTGAATCAGGTTGGGCAGACTGGATGGACCATTCGGGTCTTTATCTGCCGTCATCTACTATCTTACTATGTTATGTTAACTTGGTGATGACTATGTGGAATAACAGGTTTCATGGCTCCAACTTTTTAACATCCTCTTGTACATATCATGCAGTACTTTGCTTATCTCCAACTGGGAGCATGAAGGTTCAGGTTTTTCAAAATGTGTCAAACTCTCAAATCCTGTAAGTCAAGCCAAGCAGCATTACAGCTGGGGCTGTACCTTTTCACACCCATCTTGACAGCATAAAATACAGATACGATGCAGTATCATCCCACTTCAGTTGTGTAACACACCCAGTCAAATATATCGTATGTCATAAATACACCTCAGCTCAAATTCCCAACATAGAAAGAAATGAGGGATCAAAAGCTGATGAAACATCCAATCATATAGTTTCAAGTTTTATTTGACTTTGATGAATCGCTTATTTAGTTTTACTAAGCAAGATACAAAATTTGATAAACATATATTTTTACACACAATTTCAAATTTAAAATAATGGGGTTGACAATTGGACATCCAGACCAACTAATACAAAAGGTGAGAGGGAACAGAACTACAATTCAGTGTTTTTAAAGTTCAGAGGAGAGACATATATGGTGAAAAACAATATGACGGGGAAAAAGAAAAAGCAAGAGAAAAAAAAAGTGCAATTAGAGAAGGAATTTTATATAAGAACCGAACGTAATTTAAAGGTTAAAAGCATCTTTAAAAAGAAAGCTTTTTAAATTTCTTTTAAAAAGGGGCCAAATCGTTTTCCTCTCTCAAATATTATGGCATAGCGTTCCAAAGCGGTGGCGCCATCACTGAGAATATATCGTGTCGTCGTGTCCTGATAACTTTCAAAGAGGGGACTGTTAGGAGCTTTTGATTAATAGACCGAAGTGAATGTGAAGTATCGTAAGGGATGAGTAATTTATCAAAGAAAGCTAACAGGATGTTAGGCATGATAAAGAAGGAAATCACGAGTAGATCAAGGGAGGTCATAATGCCGCTTTATAGAGCAATGGTCAGACCACACTTGGAATACTGTGTCCAACACTGGTCTCCATACCTGAAGAAGGATATAACACTGCTGGAGAAGGTGCAGAGGCGAGCGACGAAGCTAGTAGAAGGTATGGAGAACTTGAGCTACAAGGATCGCCTCAGAAAACTGGGATTATTCACCCTTGAGAAGAGAAGACTGAGAGGGGATCTGATAGAGACTTTTAAATTGCTAAAAGGAATCGACAAAATGGAGCAAGCTCACTCACCAGCAGGGGGAAAGGATGGAGAGCAAGAAACAGCTTTATTCACATTGGCGAATGTGACCCAGACTCGGACCAGAGGTCATGGCCTGAAGCTGAGAGGGGACACGGCCAGGACAAATGTCAGAAAGTTCTGCTTCACACAGCGAATGGTGAACGCCTGGAACTCTCTCCCGAAAGAGATGGTGGAGGAAACCACCATTCTAGGATTTAAGGGAAAATTGGACGCACATCTTCTTGCAGGACACATTGAGGGATACGAGTGACTAATGTATGCACCAGGGTACGCCTGGCTGAGCCTCCGCGTGTGCGGATCACCGGACTGGATGGACCCCAGGTCTGATCCGGTGCAGGCATTTCTTATGTTCTAATTGTGGTTCATTTGTAGAGAGGGTTTTAAATGATAAAAGTAAAATTTTGAAGGTGATTGGAAGCCAGAGAGATTTAACTAGAAAGGGTGTTCCATGGTCATATTTTTACCATTATGGGTCAGTTTGACGGCTGTGTTCTGAATTATCTGAAGGCGCTATTTTCCTTTTTGTGTTATGCCTATTAGTAGCGAATTACAGTAATCGAGTTTTGTGATGATTAATGAGTGAATTAATATATTTAATGATTTTGGCTCCAGAAATTTAGAAATTCAGCGGATCATTTGCAGCCTATAGAAACAGGATTTAACTATACTACTTATGTAATTGTGGTAGGAAAGAACATTTTTTATCCTGATGACGTTCAGAGTGGATAAGAAAAGGGTCTCTGTAACTTGGCTCTAATAAAGGGTCAAGGATCAAAGGGCATGAACTTTCTGTGGGAACAATCAAAGTGGTTTTCACATACTACATGCTGGTACTTTTTTCTGCCCTTAGCGGAATAACAATCTACTGGGGAAATGGGGGGGGATTAAGTGACTTGCCCAAGGTCACAAGAAGTTTATGGGGCTGGGGTTTGAGTTTGCAGGGACAAGGAGGGAATGGGGACAAACTTTGTCCCCATGCCATTCTCTTGTCCTGGGTTGATTTTTTTTTATTTATTTATTAATTCAATTTTCTATACCATTCTCCCAAGGGAGTTCAGAACGGTTTTCATGAATTTATTCAGGTACTCAAGCATTTTCCTACCTGTCCCAGTGGGCTCACAATCTATCTAATGTACCTGGGGCAATGTGGAGATTAAGTGACTTGTCCAGGGTCACAAGGAGCAGTGGGGTTTGAACCCCTAACCTCAGGGTGCTGAAGCTGTAGCTTTAACCACTATGCCACACTCTCCTCTGATACAATATCAGAAGTGAGCCAAGTACAGAACAATGAAGCTATTGTGACATCACTGATGAGGTTGGCTCTTATTGGTGGAATGAGGCATTATGACATCACAATACCAGTTCTGGTGATCAGAGGCTGAAACTTTTCATACTATTATTTATTCAATTTTCTATACCGTTCTCCCAAGGGAGCTCACTCAAAACTTTTTCCCTGTCTGTCCTGGTGGGCTCACAATCTATCTAATGTACCTGGGGCAACGGGGGGATTAAGTGACTTGCCCAGGGTTACGGGGAGCAGTGGGGGTTTGAATCCACAACCTCAGGGTGCTGAGGCTGTAGCTTTAACCACTGCGCCACACACTCTCACACACGTCATGCCCATATTCCCCATTGTCCTTGATTTTGGTTGGTTGGTTACAGTTACTCAAACAGGATATTGTAAAGCACTGTGAAGTCTCTTGGCAAGTTTCAGTGTAGCAAATAACAAGAACCCCCTAATTCTATGACAAACTTGAAAATTGCACACCCCAACTGGTGTGCACAATTTAATTGAACAAGCTAATTAGCGTCAATGATTAGCGTTTTAGTATGTAATTATTAGAGCTAATTAGAACGAATTACAAGTTACACATGTAGGATTCACACCTACATTTTACGCATGAATTGAAAAATGGGGTGCAGAAATTAGCGATTCGGGGTGTTGCTTTAAGTTATACACATAGTTATAGACTTAGGGCATCCACATGTACGTTTAGACTCGGGCATTTACGTTGCATTTTTGTTGGTGCAAATGGCCAAGCCTAAACTTAGTCATGGTTCCTGGGCTTAAGCGCTGTTCTAAAAACCGCGCCTAACTTTAAGCGCAGTTTATTGATTAATGCTTTTTTTCTGCACTGATTTTTTAGGTTTTAATTTTGTGACCTTAGAATTACATGGTTCTAACTGTACCGAAAGTTGGCTCGCAGTTAGAACCTTGTAATCCCATGCATAGACTAATTTCTGTCCATAGAACCATGTAATTTCTTATGAAATGAAGGAACGGTTAAGTTGCAATAAATCCTCGTGAGTGTTATAACATCTACATGTCAGATAGAACCCGGAAGTCATCGGAGTTAAAAATACTGAAAATTGTCACTTAGAACCCTGTAATTCTAAGGTCGCGATTTATAGACTTCAGCCCTAACTAAATTCTAGAAAAAGCTATTTATGTGCATAAAACCCAGTATTAGCCATGGGAATGTCTTTTAACATTGACTCCATCAAGACAAGGTGAGATCAAAGAGGTGCACTATATGTAAATGTTTCCTATTAATAAGTTTGAAAGAATCAAAGAGATAACTAGGCAGTAATCCATTCAAAGCCTTAAAACAAACAGCCTAATTTAAAAACCACTCTAGCCTCAATGCAATTTATAATATTGCAAAACATGGTTTGTTCGTTTCCATCCAAAAATCAACCTTACTGCAGTAAGGAACTTAGAGGGGAGGGTTATTTGAGTGGGCAGACTTGTTGGGCCGTATGCCCTTTTCTGCCGTCATATTCTATGTTTCTATGTTTCTATTCTGAATGATCTACATCCTTTTCATATTTTGCTTAGAGATCGAAAGATAAAAGGATATTACAGTAATCCAATGAACTCAAAATAAGCGATTGTACCACCAGTCTAAACGCAGTGAAATCAAAATAAGGCTTTACCGTTCTTAATTTCCATAAAAGGTAATAAGATTTTTTAACCAGGATAGTAATATGAAAATGAAAAGATAATTTGCAATCAGGGTTGGCTCCTAAAATTTTTATAGTCGGTGAGATGGAATAAATGTTACCGTTCAAATTTAGAGAGTCCTCCTTGATCGCATCGGAAGGAGATGCCAAAAAAAATCTTGTTTTATCAGGATTGAGTTCTGTAAGGTAGAACCTTAGAACCGTAACATTTGGGTGAAGCCTGGGATGGCCTTGGGTGTGTCACCAAACAACGCAGACAACTTATAGAACAGTATCAGGTCTACTCTGAGCATTGATTGGCACATCTGGTTGCACTCGAAGTATCTCCCTGCCTTGAAAAAGTTCAGCGAAACACGTCGGCAATGGGGATGAAAAGATACTAAAATACCTGTATATCTAATGAAACTTAAAAACATAAAAAATAGTATTTAACCAGCAGGATTGATGAGGATTTAAACCACTTGAAGTTAAGCTACTCGGTGGTGGTCTGAGGATCCTTGTAGACTGGAGTTTTGTCACTTGGTGCAATAGGGAATGAGGACTGTATCAGTGGATTTCCTATTTGAAGAATACTCCAAAATTGTGATTCTGTCATTATGCACTCACTTAAGCCAGCCACTGAGCCAGCCTAAGTGATTGTGCCTAACTTTTTTTCCCAATAAATTTTATTGTATTTAAAAACTTAATACTGTAACAAAAGTACATAAAATATAAACAAAGCAATATTTAACAATTACAAACCTCTAATAATGCATACTGAAATACTATACGAGTATATAGTCAAGCTGGCATAAGTGATCATTCCTAACTTTTAATAATAATAATAAGAGTTTATATACCGCAGGACCGTGAAGTTCTATGCGGTTTACAATAATTAAAAATGCTACAAATTGAGTGGAGTTAACAAAGTTAGAAGCTAGTGATTAACATCTCTAGGGATCAGTTATTGTGGAATAAGATTGTGCAGGTTAGTTGCCTAAATACTTCAGGAACAGATATGTTTTTAGGCGTTTCCTAAATTCCCCATAAGTAGTAGGCGTAAGCAATTGTTCCAGATCTTTACCCCATAATGCGGCCTGATGTGAGAAAAGATGTTGATGATGTCTTTTAAATTTACATCCTCTAATCTGAGGGGAAGGAAAATTCAAGTGTGAGCTTCTCTTATGTCTGTTGGCTGAGAAAGAGAAAAGGTCAGTTATATATTTAGGGGCTAAACCAAATAGTACCTTAAAACAAAAACAACCAAACTTAAACTTCACACGTGCCTCCATCGGCAGCTAATGCAGAAGTCGGTAGGAAGGTGTTACATGATCAAACTTCTTCAACCCGAAAATCAATTTGACCGCTGCATTTTGCACCAGTTGTAGTTGCCACATGTTCTTCTGGGAAATTGCCAAGTAGGCGATATTACAGTAATCAAGTTGACTCAGTATGAGGGATTGTACCAGAATTCTGAATGATGACGCATCAAAATATGCTCTAATGCAGTGTTTTTCAACCTTTTTACACCTATGGACCGGCAGAAATAAAAGAATTATTCTGTGGACCGGCATCGGTTGAAGAACACTGGGCTAAGTCATGGGCCAGACCCCATCCATCTCTACCCAATTTCCACCCCAGACCCCTCCCCCATAATAGTACTAATTGCACCTTGCACGTCCCGTGCCTCATCTGGAAGCCTTCCCTCTGACATCAGAGAGAAGGCTTCCGTTTCAGGCACAGGATGCCCTTAGGAGCCACTGCCTGTAGCTTTGTGCACTGAATCAGTTAGGAAGAGGGAGCTGGCTCAAAGATAACGCTGCATCGATCGCACCGTGGACCGGCATTTGAAGAACACTGGTCTAAGTCGTGGGCCTGACCCTGCCCATCTCTACCCAATCTCCACCCCACACCCCACCCCCATAATAGTACTAATTGCACCTTGCACGTCCCGTGCCTCATCTGGAAGCCTTCCCTCTGACATCAGAGAGAAGGCTTCCGTTTCAGGCACAGGATGCCCTTAGGAGCCACTGCCCGTAGCTTTGTGCACTGAATCAGTTAGGAAGAGGGAGCTGGCTCAAAGATAACGCTGCATCGATCGCACCGTGGACCGGCATTTGAAGAACACTGGTCTAAGTCGTGGGCCTGACCCTGCCCATCTCTACCCAATCTCCACCCCACACCCCACCCCCATAATAGTACTAATTGCACCTTGCATGTCCCGTGCCTCATCTGGAAGCCTTCCCTCTGACGTTGCAACGTCAGAGAGAAGGCTTCCGTTTCAGGCGCAGGATGCCCTTAGGAGCCACTGCCTGTGGCTTTGTGCACTGAATCAGTTAGGAAGAGGGAGCTGGCTCGAAGATAACGCCGCATCGATCGCATCATGGACCGGTGGTTAAAGAACACTGTTTTGGGCCTGATGCACGTGCTGGCCCTGTGGACCGGCAGGAAATTTCTGTGGACCGGTGGTTGAAGAACACTGCTCTAATGGACCGAAGCTTCCAGAGAGTGAAAAAACCCTTTCTGATTATGGAGTCCACCTGGTCTGTCATGGTTAGGCTCTGGTCCACAGTGAGTTTGTGCAAGGATTATTTAACCGTGAAGGCACTTAAGCGCTCTTATAGAAAGATGCATAGTACGGAGACTGTGTTAGCTGTTTTTTTTTAAGTGAGGTACATTCTATTCTAGATGGTGATAATTTGCATTGATAATTTCTTTGGATTTTTGCTCAGCCTGTGAGCTGGTTGATCACAAGGTGTTACTCAATCTTTTATGAGACATTGGTGTACACGAGACAGCGTTAAACTGGTTTTCATCTTTTCTCGGGGATAGTACACTCAGGGTAGTTTATGGCGGCTCAGCAAATCAGGAGAGAATATTAGAGTGTGGGGTACCACAAAGCTTGGCCTTATCGCCAGTTCTATTTAAGGCCTTTGGCTAGATGAATACAAGAAGCTGGAATAAGCACATTTTATTAGTCTGTAGACTCTCTCCTGTTACATTGGACTTGGGTTCTCTACAAGATAGTTTAAAGAATATTAATGAGTGGTTGAGTGAAAAGAAATTTGTATTAAACATGTCTAAGAGAGTCACCTGTTAGAGAAACACCACAATTGTGTTAAAATGGTGAACAGTTTTAGGAAACCCGCTCTCCCAAGTGATTCACAGAGAAAACACTGGATACCAAAATGCTTATACCAGCAAAGTAAATGCTCCCATGCTCATAGAACAATAATAATAATTTATTTTCTTGTATACCGCCCTACCAGTAGTTCTGGGCGGTTCACAAGAAGAGAAACTGAGGGCTCCTTTTACGAAGGTGCACTAGCGTTTTTAGCACGCGCTAATCCCCGCGTTACATGGAAAATACTAACGCAAGCTCTATGGAGGCGTTAGCGTGTAGCACGCGCTAAAACCACTAGTGCACCTTCATAAAAGGAGCCCTGAGCCATTTCAGTGAAGAAACACAATTCAAAAAACATATCCTTAATTTAAATACATCAATAAAGAAATACAATTCAATAAAGTACAAATATCTAATTAAAATGCACCATCGTTAAAAGTTCACATTCTTGCTTATTGAATAGGTAAGTTTTCATTAATTTCCTAAATTTGAGATAAGAGTAAGATTGGACGATCAAAGGGCACATCCAGGAGTTCATCTTCCCCGCTTGATATGCTGATGTCCTGTCCAGAAAGGTTTTATAACGACAGACCTTAAGAGCAGGGAAGATGAACATACCGGAGTTGAATAATTTCAGATAAGATACCAGATAAGAAGGCAATAAACCAAAAAGTGCCTTGTAACAAATACATCCAAATTTAAAAATCACTCTGATTCCAAATGGGAGCCAATGCAATCTAGTATAAAAAGAACTCACGTGGTCATATTTCTTTAGACCAAAAATCAAGCGGACAGCGGCATTTTGAACTAATCAAAGTCTTTTTTTGTTAACCCTAGATAGATGATGTTACAATAATCCAGGGTAGACAGTATGGTAGAGTGAACTAATAGCCAAAATATTTCTTAATGGTCCTCAAGTTCCATAGTATTGCATAACACTTTTTAATTAACAGATCCGTATGCTTCCTAAAAGTTAAACTACAGTCTAAAGTTATTCCCCAAATTTCAAATTAGGTACTATTTCAAAACACTGACCAATCAATTAAATAGTTGTTTCCTGGATTTTATCGTTAGGGCTAGCTAAAAAAATCTTGGGGCTTTTTTCCCTGGAAAAGCAGAGACTTAGAGGGGATATGATAGAGACTTACAAGATCATGAAGGGCATGGAGAAAGTGGACAACACAATGAATGGTATGTAGAATGGTAGGTACTATCAAGAAAGGTATTACAACCAGAACGAAATAAGTTATCCTGCCATTGTATCGGGCAATGGTGCGCCCGCATCTGGAGTACTGTGTCCAGTATTGGTCGCCGTACCTTAAAAAGGATATGGCGATGCTCGAGAGGGTTCAGAAAAGAGCAACGCGCTTGATAAAAGGTATGGGAAAACCTTTCATATGCTGAAAGATTAGAGAAACTGGGGCTCTTTTCCCTGGAGAAGCGGAGACTTAGAGGGGACATGATAGAGACCGTCCTACAAGATCTTGAAGGGCATGGAGAAAGTGGAGAGGGACAGATTCTTCAAACGTTTGAAAACTACAAGAACGAGAGGGCATTCAGAAAAATTAAGAGGGGACAGATTCAGAACCAATGCTAGGAAGTTCTTCTGCACCCAAAGGGTGGTGAACGCCTGGAATGTGCTTCCAGAGGGTGTGATAGAACAGAGTACGGTATTGGGGTTCAAGAAGGGATTAGACAATTTCCTGAAGGAAAAGGGGATAGAGGGGTATAGATAGAGGATTACTATACAGGTCCTGGACCTGATGGGCCGCCGCGTAAGTGAACCTCTGGCCTGACCCAGCAGAGGCACTGCTTATGTTTCTTATGTTTTTAATGTACGCACTGGATTAGTGCACGCTATTCCGTGCGTTAAGGCCCTAGCATGCCTTTGTAAAACGAGCCCTTAGTTTTTTCAGAATTAAGTTTCAGCTTGAACTGCAGCATCCACAGTTCTACCTTTTCCAAGACATTTGAAATCTGAGTAATCAATTCACTCGAGAGAGCTTTACAAGGTAATAATAAGATAATATAATCTGCATATATATAAAACATCACATTTAAATTTTGGAGTAAATGCACCAAAGAAAGTAAATATATATTAAATAGTGTTGGGGGACAAAGGAGAGCCCTGCGGAACTGCACATGAGTTCATCCATGAAGAGGAATATTTACCTTCAGGATATACTTCGTATGTTCGACTTTTTAAAAAGAAGAAAATCCAGAGAAAACCAAAAAAACTCTGTGGAGTGACGATGTTCCCAAATGGACTTTATTTGAAAGTGTCAAAGTTCCAAAGGTACACTGAAATCATCTACATAAAATAATTCCATCCACATAAGAGCCTTAAAGGACCTAGTCCGCTAGGGATACAGGACCCAACACGGTCCGCGTTTTGACAAAAAGTCTTCTTCAGGGGTCCCTGGGGGGTCCTATAAAAGTGAGTACGTGGGAAACAATTGTATGGTGAACCAGAAGTGAGACACTGCTTGCAACTGTTTCCCACGTACACACCTTTATAGGACCCCCAGGGACCCCTGAAGAAGACTTTTTGTCGAAACGCGGACCGTGTTGGGTCCTGTATCCCTAGCGGACTAGGTCCTTTAAGGCTCTTATGTGGATGATTTACTTTTATGTGGATGGAATTATTTTATGTGGATGATTTTAGTGTACCTTTGGAACTTTGATACTTTCAAATAAAGTCCATTTGGGAACATTGTCACTCCACAGAGTTTTTTTGGTTTTCTCTGGATTTTCTTCTTTGTGGATATTTTGGGGTCAATTCCTTTTGTTTTTTGACTTTTTAAAAAGCCACAAAACAATTAAATCTAAGCAGCTCAGCAGTAGATCGAGATCAAAAGCGCTGCTTACATCCTACTGCAGAATCAGGGCACTAGTGCCAATGCTAAATCGAATATTGAGCTGATTTACCAATGATGCTATTACTGTCTCTGCACTATATCCAGAGCGAAATCCTGATTGATGATCATGCAGAATATTGAATTTTTCCAAATATTTTACTAATTCAGCATTCACCAGTCCTTCTGTTATTTTTGCAAACAATGGAATACTTGTTACTGGTCTGTAATTGTTTTCACATCTAAGTGATTCCTTAGAATTTTTTGCAATGGGTGTAATTATAATTCTTCCTAAATTTTGCTCAAATTGTGGCTTCTGCAGCTGAAAAGTAATCCATTTATATAAATGAACTCTAAAAGTAATGAGTTTTTCACGTCAAACGAAAGAAACTTTATGACAACCTCCTAGCTACTAGAGCTGCAAAACTGAACCACCAACTCTCCAACCTACTAATCACGACCACAGACTTCAAAACCTTAAAAAAAGAAACCACCAGACTTGACCCAAGCACCACCTGTAACATAAGAACATAAGAAGTTGCCTCCACTGGGTCAGACCAGAGGTCCATCGTGCCCAGCGGTCCACTCCCGCGGCGGCCCATCAGGCCCATGACCTGCGACGTGGTTTCTGACTATTCCTATAACCTACCTCTACTTCTATCTGTACCCCTCAATCCCCTTTTCTTTTAGGAACCTATCTAGACCCTCCTTGAACTCCTGATCCTTCCCATCTTAATAAAGCTCCAATCGACCCAACACCTGTAAACTGTAATAATGAAATAATGTAATCTACCTTGACCCACGAGTTAATGGCGGAATAGAAATCACTAATGTAATGTAAATATCTAATCGACAATATTTTTTTGTATATTTAAAATATAATTTGCAAAAAAATTCCCAATCTGGGACAAGAAATTGTTCCCAGATCATGTCTATCCTAACATCCTCTGAATGCCAAATCAAATCTGGAATATCATTATCTTGGGCCCTACAATCGGATTGCAAACTACTAATTTTGTTTTTAAAAAATTCTGCCAGTTTGTCTGCAGATGGGATCATTTCCTTATTTGATTGTTTTTTTTAATCAGTCTCCTATGACCGTCAGAGCATTAACCCTGCCGGCCCTGAGTAGAAACCTCTACAGTAGCTTTGTAAAAGAAAAGTTTAATCTGCTAAGAACTGCTAATTAAAACAGCCTCAAAACCACACCTTTAATTAAACAATAACAGCAATAAGGATTTCAAGATAAGCCCTTCATCGGCATAAAAAACCTTCTCTCTTTCTCCAAATTATCTCTCTGGGCAATGCAAAAAAACTGAAAGCAAAATCCAAATGTACATAACAGTCAGACTTATCTGCACAAGGTGAAGCAAATGTTCCCACTGACAATGGCCAGCGTTTCGCATAAAAGCTGCCTCAGGTGCACTGTGCAAACTGTCTTACATCTTCACAATGCTTTTTGCTGCAGCTGCTGTCTTCTCATAAATAAATGGGACGGAAACAGCCCCAGTTTCCAACTAACACTAAACGACAATACCATAGAATCAGCCAAGAATGGGGTGGGAAACCTAGGAATATGGCTGGACCCAAGCCTAGACATGACAACACAGATCCAACACATCGTCAAAAACACTTTTGGCAAACTTTACTGGGTTAGAGGATTGAAACCCTACCACTTCTACCAAGCCATGTCCAATGTAGTAATATCCCTGGTACGCACAATCTTCGACTACTGCAATGCAACCTTCCAGGGTTTACTGAAATACATGATCTGACAGATCCAAACAGTACAAAACACTGCGGCAAGGTTTTTGCTAGGAAAATCAAGACAGACAAGTGTCACCCTGCTACTGAAAGAACTACACTGGCTCCCAATTGAAAGCAGGGTGAAATTCAAGATCTTATTGCTCACACACAAAACCCTCCACCTCTCAAAAACAGCAATATCTTGCGGCCACGACTACATAGCCTTACTCCACTACAAGCCAAGAGTCTCTACTACAAATACCCTTCAAAGACTTCAAATTCAAAAGCACAAGGGCAAGATCTCTATAATGGATCCAATGTGGTGGAACACCCTACTGAAGGAACTAAAGCTAGTAATGGATGCCGGAAAATTCAAGAAAGGGAAAAACTACTACTTCAACTGAAGCTGTGAGCCGACAGAGGGAGAAAGCTACATAGAGGCAAATAGCAGGCAACCCCCACTAGGAACACGATAGGAGGACACGACATGTATGCACATGGTAGATTTTTCCAGAAGTGTTTAAGATATGAGGAATATAGTAATGGTTCTGAAATAACTTAGGATGAGTGTAACTAGAATTATCTAGGAGTGTAAATACACATTGTTAGAGCAATTAGGATACACATAATTATACTTTACTTAGTTGCAATGTTTAATTTATTTAGGAAGATGTAAATATAGCATACAGAGGCCTAAATGACTAAATGCTCTAATTGTGTACCAATGGTCACTAAACCAGTTTGACTGGTTTAGTGACTGACCGAATTTGCCAACCCGATGTTCAAAACAGCTCATAAGAACATAAGAACATAAGCAATGCCTCTGCTGGGTCAGACCTGAGGTCCATCATGCCCAGCAGTCCGCTCACGCGGCGGCCCAACAGGTCCAGGACCTGTGCAGAAATCCTCTATTTATACCCCTCTATCCTCTTTTCCAGCAGGAAACCGTCCAATCCTTTCTTAAATCCCAGTACCGTACTCTGCCCTATTACATTCTCTGGAAGCGCATTCCAGGTGTCCACCACACGTTGGGTAAAGAAGAACTTCCTAGCATTTGTTTTGAATCTGTCCCCTTTCAACTTTTCCAGATGCCCTCTTGTTCTTTTATTTTTTGAAAGTGTGAAGAATCTGTCCTTCTCTACTCTCTCTATGCCCTTCATGATCTTATAAGTCTCTATCATATCCCCTCTAAGTCTCCTCTTCTCCAGGGAAAAGAGACCTAGTTTCTCCAATCTCTCAGCATATGGAAGGTTTTCCATCCCTTTTATCAGACGTGTCGCTCTCCTCTGAACCCTCTCGAGTATCGCCATATCCTTCTTAAGGTACGGCGACCAATATTGGACGCAGTATTCCAGATGCGGGCGCACCATCGCCCGATACAACGGCAGGATAACTTCTTTCGTCCTGGTTGTAATACCCTTCTTGATTATACCTAGCATTCTATTCGCTCTCTTAGCGGCCGCTGCGCACTGTGCCGTCGGCTTCATTGTCATGTCCACCATTACCCCTAAGTCCCTTTCCTGGGTACTCTCGCGTTCGTACATTCTCTGACTCTTCCATAACAACGTTATTACTATAGATATAGCGGCACTAGAAAAGGTTCAAAGAAGAGTGACCAAGATGATAAAGGGGCTGGGACTCCTCTCGTATGAGGAAAGACTAAAGAGGTTAGGGCTCTTCAGCTTGGAAAAGAGACGGCTGAGGGGAGATAGGATTGAAGTCTACAAAATCCTGAGTGGAGTAGAACGGGTACAAGTGGATCAATTTTTCACTCTGTCAAAAATTAGAAAGACTAGGGGACACTCGAAGGTACAGGGAAATACTTTTAAAACCAATAGGAGGAAATATTTTTTCACTCAGAGAAATAATTAAGTCCTGGAACGCATTGCCAGAGGTTGTGGTAAGAGCAGATAGTGTAGCTGGTTTTAAGAAAGGTTTGAACAATTTCCTGGAGGAAAAGTCCATGGGGGAAGCCTCTGCTTGCCTTGGATCGGTAGCATGGAATGTTGCTACTCTTTGGGATTCTAAAATCTTGTTACTCTCTAGGGTTCCAGAATCCTGCTATTCTTTGAGATTCTGTATGGAGCGTTGCTACTCCTTGGGTTTCGGCCAGGTACTAGTGACCTGGATTGGCCACCGTGAGAATGGCTGCTGGGCTTGATGGATCATTGGTCTGACCCAGTAAGACTATTTTTATGATTTTACTATTAAAATGAGTTTGTTAATATTACAACGAGTCATCCGATCAATGGCCTAACATTGCAAAGCCATAAGTGGATTACTAATACTGACTCAAAGAAAATGACAGGTCTAGTCCTGTTGGTAACAGGTCTGCCATGTTTTTTCTTTCTTTTTTTTCCTATGGGCACAGTTCTTGTGTGTGTATAACACTTGCACAATATCTGTCTCATAAAAAAAAAAGTTGAGCTGCCCCCCCACGATGACCCCCAGAACAAAAATAGCAGAAGGAATGCCCACTCCTTCCTTCCGCCGCAACCCCCCCTTCCATGCTGAGCTGAACCATTCCCCCCTGCTGAGCTGAACTGACCACCCTGCCAGGACTCCTCCCCCCTGTACTTTAACAGAAATCAGCAGGAGGGATGCCCACTCCCTCCTGCCGCCACTTACCTCACCACCACCAGGACCCTCTCCTTCTCTAATCTGCAAACTTTACAAAAAATTTGCAGGAGGAATGCCCACTCCTTCCTGCCACTGGATAACCCCCAGACCCCCAAAACCACCCTGTACCTCCATGTAAAGAAGACAGCAGTAGGGATGCCCAGTCCCTTCTGCTCACAGGCCTGCCACTCCAAAATGGCAGGCCTTCCCCTTTGCAATACATACTGGGATGCAAGAGGAGGGACCTAAGGCCATGATTGGCTCAGATGCAGCCTAGGGGTACTGAACCAATCATGGCTCCTGTGTATCCCAGGATGCACCAGGCAAGGGACCTAAGGCCTTGATCAGCTCAGATGCCCCTTGCGAGGGGCATTAAGCATCTGAGCCAATCTGGGCTTTAGGCCTCCTGCCCAGTACAACCAGGAATACATTGGGAGGAGCTTAATCAGGCCTATAGGATGTACTGGGAAGGGGAAGACCTGCCATTTTGGCGTGGTGCACCTGTAAGCAGGTTATCCCTCCTGCTGTCTTCTTCACTTAGAGGTTTAGGGGGGGCTGGGGGGCCTCTGGTGGCAGGAGGGAGCGGGCATCTCTCCTGCCAATATTTTGTAAACTACGGGGAATGGGGGTGGTCCTGGCATGGGGGGTCAATTTGGTGGGGGTTCGCAATGGCAGGAGGAAATGTGTATCCCTCCTGTTGATTTTTATTAAAGTACAGGGAGGGGGTTTGGCAGGGAGGGGTCACGGCAGCAGAATGGTGTGGGCATCCGTCCTTACCTTATTTTTGTTCTGGGGGTTGTTAGGGGGCATCATTGAGGGGTTCACCTTTTTTTATGGGCAGATATTGTGCTTCCAATAAAGATAAAAGATAAAGCCAGTTAAATTGTCACCAACTAGAAATCGGGTCTTTAGCTAACATAGTAACATAGTAGATGACGGCAGATAAAGACCCGAATGGTCCATCCAGTCTGCCCAACCTGATTCAATTTAATTTTTTTTTTTTTTTTTTTTCTTAGCTATTTCTGGGCGAGAATCCAAAGCTTTACCCGGTACTGTGCTTGGGTTCCAACTGCCGAAATCTCTGTTAAGACTTACTCCAGCCCATCTACACCCTCCCAGCCATTGAAGCCCTCCCCTGCCCATCCTCCTCCAAACGGCCATACACAGACACAGACCGTACAAGTCTGCCCAGTAACTGGCCTAGTTCAATCTTTAATATTATTTTCTGATTCTAAATCTTCTGTGTTCATCCCACGCTTCTTTGAACTCAGTCACAGTTTTACTCTCCACCACCTCTCTCGGGAGCGCATTCCAGGCATCCACCACCCTCTCCGTAAAGTAGAATTTCCTAACATTGCCCCTGAATCTACCACCCCTCAACCTCAAATTATGTCCTCTGGTTTTACCATTTTCCTTTCTCTGGAAAAGATTTTGTTCTACGTTAATACCCTTTAAGTATTTGAACGTCTGAATCATATCTCCCCTGTCTCTCCTTTCCTCTAGGGTATACATATTCAGGGCTTCCAGTCTCTCCTCATATGTCTTCTGGTGCAAGCCTCCTATCATTTTCGTCGCCCTCCTCTGGACCGCCTCAAGTCTTCTTACGTCTTTCGCCAGATACGGTCTCCAAAACTGAACACAATACTCCAAGTGGGGCCTCACCAATGACCTGTACAGGGGCATCAACACCTTCTTTCTTCTACTGACTACGCCTCTCTTTATACAGCCCAGAATCCTTCTGGCAGCAGCCATCGCCTTGTCACACTGTTTTTTCGCCTTTAGATCTTCGGACACTATCACATCCAAAGTCCCTCTTCCCGTCCGTACATATCAGCTTCTCACCTCCCAGCATATACAGCTCCTTCCGATTATTAATCCCCAAATGCATTACTCTGCATTTCTTTGCATTGAATTTTAGTTGCCAGGCATTAGACCATTCCTCTAACTTTTGCAGATCCTTTTTCATCTTTGTGGAAGTCTTTGCCAAGGATGTCTTCCAGCACTTTTGAAGTTTCTTGAATGGTTCTTTTTTTTAAACGTGACTTAATGTATTTATTTATTGCATTTTTTAATTTTAGTCACAGCAAACTACCTTAATACTTGTGTGAAAGGCGGTATATCGAATCATTATAATCAAGTCAAATCAAATCCGTGCAAAGATTTTATGTTCATTTTTTTTGCATTGCCCAGAATGCTAATTTGGAGAAAGAGGCTTTTTCCTTCCTCTTGGCTTTAATTAGCAGCTCTTTGCAGATTAAGCATTTTGTATCCCAGCTCAGCAGAGTTTAACTGGTCAGGAGCCTTGTTTGCATGGTTAAACTCTGCTCTATAGGCACTTTATTTAGAAAATGCTGAGCTCCTAAATTTATGTTTGTAAATTAGCATCCTAGTCCCGACCCATTAGGGTTTTCTAATCGTCGGCTGCTGCAGTAAAAGCTCCGATGAGCGTGGAAGCTTTTACCGCAGCGGCCGGCAACCCCCCCTAATGCGGCTTGATAAAAGGGGGGAGGGGTGCAAATTTGAAGCTTAACTTTTCAGATGAAACTTCATCTTAATTTAGGAGTTTAAAAGTTATGCTCATACAATTTAAGACAATTATTCGTTTGCCTAGATTTATGAGCTTAATTTGTGAGGTCAGTCCGGAAAATTCTTTTCCCCACCATAAATCTATCCCTGTTGCCTACCACTTTTTAGGTTCCTCACTGTTTACTCAAAATTTCCCTAAAATTTATGCCCGAGCAAATTTTCAAAGAGGTCAAACTATGAGCAGAACTCTCAGAGTTAGGATTACTGGGCTCTGTATTTAGGGTTACCATATGCAGTGGCATAGTAAGGGAAGTGCGGGGGGGTGCAGACCGCCCCGGGGCACCGTGTTGGTGGGGGCGCCAGCACCCCTCCACGCTGCCTGCCACATCACGCCATGCTCGCATAACCCTTCCCTCCACCCCGTACCTCTGTAGATGCTAGTGCGAGCAACTTCTCCTGCCTGTTGTTCGCGCCAGCCTGGTTCCCCTCTGAATCACTTCCCGGTCATGGGGCCAGGAAGTGACATCAGAGGGAAATCCAACACTGGCGCAAGCACTTGCTCTGGTGAAGATTTAGAGGTATGGAGAGAGGGGAAGGGAGAGTGGGAGTGTGGAGTGGGGGCACCACCGCCCCGGACACCCCCAACTCTTACCACGCCACTGACCACATGGCTCCAGAAAAAGGAGGACGGATTGAGACAGCCGGGTTCTACTTCCATTGAAACACAGATGTCTCAATCCGTCCTCCTTTTTCAGGAGCCATATGGTAATCTAATCTAATAAAGCCCTAAGCGCGCATGCGCACTCCCACCTGCGTGCTCCCGTTTTCCATGCACTGTAGGTCACCGCAGGTAGGTGTGTGCATGCGCGAGAATCCCCTGAGGCGGATGTCGGCCGCGGCAGCTGTTGGCGGCTGCAGGCCGCGGCGGAAGATGGCTGAAGCCTGGCTTCCCAAATGCAAGAGGACACGAAGGAAAGTGGCAGCGAGCCACAGTGTCTCCAGCAACCATGTCCCTGCCTCTCTGTTTCCGGGCTGTGATGGGAAAGGATGGGCTGAGGACAGGGCTAGAAGAGGAAAGAGAAGCGCCTGATCCGGCAAGTAACTCAACAGCTGAGGAAACTGCTCCCTCTAGCTGATGGAAAAGCCAGGGAGCCAGAAAGAAAGGTGGGGGAGGGGGGGGGGACGATACAGAGGATAAGAGAGAAAGAAAAAAAAGAGACTGAACTGAAGGATAAGAAGGGAAATTAAGATACAGAGGAAGGGATAGAGAGAATATTGTAATCACATCATATGTCATATTGTATTAATAATTGGGAAGAGGGTAGGAGAAAATGATTGTTTTATGTATTATTTGTGTAGTTAATAGTGCGTTTTATGCAGTATTTTATGTTCAATTAATTGTATTGCAATGTCAAAGTTTGGAAAAAGGTGGAAATAGGGAAGGTAAAAGGGGAAATGGGAGCCTGAATATGGGTAGGTAAAAGGAAGGGAGAGGGGTTACTGCTGGACAGGGGGAGCAGGGAAGGGGTACTACTGGAGAGGGGGAGGTAAAAGGAAGGGAGAAGGGGTACTGCTGGACATGGGAGGGAAAAGGAAGGGAAAAGAAATAGAAAGACAGACAGACAGGGGGGCAGGGAGAAAGAAAGACAGACAAGACAGAAAGAAACGCCTCAGCGCCCCATTGTGCTTAAAGTCTACACATCTATTCTAGCATCTGTTAATGTAACGGGCTCAAATACTAGTCCTACATATTTGTTTGAATTATTTGGAATGAAGCTTCCTAGAGATGATTGTAGACATATGTTGTACAAGATCGGTTGTTTGGATATCAATTATATTTAAGATTTTTGTACTGGGGTTTCTGGGTTCTTATTACCACGTCTCATGCTCTGTTTTTGTTTTTGCATATCTTTGTAGTGGTCCATTGTGGGTCAGCAAACATAAAATAAAGAAATAAATACAGATTAAGTTCATCACAGTTGTTTTGCTGAAATAGTCCGGACTCTATGGAATGTCTCTGTGTATTGTAAACCTGTTTTATCGTACCCTTCATTGGTATAGTGCATGCTGGATCTAGATGCAGCAGGATATGCCTCTGCGGCCCTTCTTTGGCTACTGTTTTACCACTGCACACGTGTGTGACGTGTCCTGAGTGGGCCCAGTGTCACTGCCTGTTGTACAGCTTTATAATGCCCTTTCTGTGGAATTTCTGCCACAGGTCCATCTCCAGCTTGAAATTGTGGTTGCTGTAGAAGATCATTTGCTGGTAGGTCTTGTCGAAGTAGTGATTGGAATATTTCTTGTAATCTGGAGTGATGAATCCAAAAGCACTGACCTGAAAAGAAGGAGAAGAAATGGAACAAGAAATCCCTGAAAACCTCTCTCTTCACTCAAACCATAAGGTAATAATACTAATAATAATAAATAACAGTTTATATACCGCAGTACCGTTAAGTTCTATGCGGTTTACAAAAGATTAGAGAAGTACAAGTTGAGAGAAATTAAGGGAAGGGAGAACAAGTGGGGGAAATGACCAGAGAACCGTTAAGTAGGGGAAAAGGAGGAACGGGTCAACTATCTAGGTACTTCAGGAACAGGTGAGTTTTTGTTCTTAATCACCCTTTGTAATTTTTTTGTAATCTTTTGTAAACCGCTTTGAATCCAGTAGGAGATATAGCGGTATATAAGACACCATTAGATTTAGCCTTAGCCTAGAATCAAAGTTTTCTCTACTCATTGTCCTGAAAAGGTAATTGGGTGAAGCCCCGTTTTCATGAAGGTATCTAGAAAAGGAAAGCGAATTGGGATTTGAATACCGCCTTTTGTGGTTTTGGCATTTCAAAACTGACATTCAAAGTGGTGGGCACTGGAGGATTAAGTGACCTGCCCAGGGTCACAAGGAGCAGCACCGGGATTTGATCTCACAACCTCTGGGTGGAGGCAGCAGCTCTACTAGTCAGCACACCTTCCGTCTGTCCCAGTATGGCAGCTCTTATGTGAGCCAAGTCTAGGACAATCAAGCCACTGTGACATCACCGCTGAGGTTGGCTCTTAGGCATTGGTGGAATGAGGCATTATGACATCACAATCTCAGCTCTGGAATGTTGCTACTCTTTGGGTTTCTGCCTGGTACTTGGGACCTGGGTTGGTCATATTTAATACAGGATTCTGGGCTTGATGGACCTTCAGTCTCTCCCAGCATGGCTGTTCTTATGTGAGCCAAGTATAGGACAGTGAAGCCATTGTGACATCACCGCTGAGGTTGGCTCTTAGGCATTGGTGGAATGAGGCATTATGACATCACAATCTCAGCTCTGGAATGTTGCTACTCTTTGGGTTTCTGCCTGGTACTTGGGACCTGGGTTGGTCATATTTAATACAGGATTCTGGGCTTGATGAAAGGGAATGGGGACTTGTATACCATCTCTTTGAGCCTTTGGCATTTCAAAGCTGACATTCAAAGCAGTGAGCAATGGAGGATTAAGTGACTTGCTCAGGGCCACAAGGAGCAGCATTTAGCAATTCAACCCGTAACATTCAGGCTGAGACATTCACAGTTCCTCAGGTATTTTATAAGAGATTCTGGCCAATCAGAATCTTAGGCCACTCTCAGTGCATCCCAGAATGCACTGGGAAATGGGCCTAAGATTCAAGTCGATCCAGGTGCCTAAGGCCCCTCCTATAGTGAAGGCGGACCTGCTGGCCAGACACAGGAAGGACCCAGCCGGCCATCTAAACAAGGTTAGGGGTGTCCAGGTAGGCTTGGGGGGGAGGGGTTGAGCGGGGGTGGGAGGGGTCTGGGTGGGGGGGGTCCAGTGGGAGTGGGCTTGGGGGAGCCAGGGTGGGCTACCTAGGGGGGGGTGGGGGTGTCCGGCAGGAGGGACTGGGCATCCCTCCTGCCGGCAACCTTTCGGGGGGGGGGTGTCAGCAGGAGAGATTGGGGGGATCATGGTGGGTACCGGACAAGAAGGATTGGGCATCCCTCCTGCAGTGGTCATTAAGGGGGGTGGGGGTTGGGTTGCCTGGGCCGGTGAGCTGATCATGGCAGCTGCGATCAGCTTAGCAGCCCGAGCTGGAACTTATGCCTGTTTTGACTTGGTCTATGTTAAAATTTATAAGTTCTGTACAGGCAACCTGTTAAACTTTCGATTATCGCTGCAGGAAGACTAAGTCTAGGTCGGCCTACATCCTGCCTACCTCCCGCCCTAACCACTCCTCAAAAAACGCCCTTTTCACTCTGGGCACACAGCGGCAGTATAATGGCCTAAGCTGCTTTTAAATAGGTCTAAAACCTATTTCGATTATCGGTACTTGGACGACCTGTCTTTAGTGCCTGATTTAGGCGGATTTTAGACATATTTTCATTTTGATTGTGAGCCCTTAGTATACTACCAAATTCCTTAAAATACAATAAACATAATCAATTTCAAGATAGAAATTTCTTAAATAAAAATGTTTTTAAAAGCTTCCTAAAAACCGCTTAAAAACAGTAAATCAAGTTTCAAGTTTATTATGGATTTGATTAATCGCTTATTCAAGATTCTAAGCGATGTACAAAACAGTAAATTAGTAAATTACAGATATCGAGGGGAAACAAACCAGATAAATACAACTGACTTGACAAAACATGATACAAAAGGAAAAAATGGGGAAAGAAATACAAGTTAATGATAGTAAATAAGACGAGTAAGGGAAAAAAAACAATAGGAAAGGGGAAAGCAGTGAGCTTCAAGGAAATTAAGAACTAAGCTTCAGTTGATGCACTTAATCTAATTTTCTAGTTGTTAAATGCATCTTAAAAAAGAAAGCATTTTAACTTGCTCTTGAATCTATCAAGATTAAGTTCTTTACGTACGTGAATTGGGAGTAAATTCCAAATTTGGCGGGCTGTGACGGAGAAAATAAATTGCCACCGTGTATTTATGGTTTTAAGTGAGGGAACTATTAATAGATGTTGGTCAGTAGACCTGAGTAATCTTGGAGAAGTATAGGGAATCAATAGTCTATGAATAAAGAAGGGAGTTTTATAGAGAAGAGATTTAAAAGTCAGTAGACTTAATTTATAAGTTATGCGGTGCGCAACTGGAAGCCAATGCGCTTTCTTAAGTAGTGGTGTCACATGGTCAAATTTTCTAGCTTTCCTTATGAGTTTAATTGAAGCATTTTGAACGATCTGTAAACGTCAGATTTCTTTTTGGGTAATTCCTTTAAATAGTGCGTTGCAATAGTCGATTTTTGAAATCACCAGGGAATGAATTAGTGTATTAAGTGACTTGGGGCATAAGAATTTAGAAACTGAACGAATTTGACGTAGTCTAAAGAAGGTAGATCTCACGATACTACTGATATGTTCATGATAGGTTAGTTTGCAATCGAAGATAACCCCAAGGATCTTAATGCTACTGATCGATTGCAGGATAGAACCTTTAATAGAAATTGTTAACAGGAGCTTATGACCTTCTTTCCAGGGGAAGAGCATAACATTTGACTTGTTAACATTAAGAGCTAGTCTATTTGCCTCAAGCCATTGGTGAATCAGTTCAAGTTTCTTATTGATTGCTGTTGTTTCAAGGGGATCATTGGAGTCTAGCGGATGTAGCAGTTGAATATCATCTGCGTAAGCAAAAACGTTGAAGCCAATGGATTGGCAGAGAATCATCAATGGTGCAAGAAAAATATTAAATAATAGGGGAGAAAGGATAGACCCTTGAGGAATGCCATATGTTGCTGAGAATTGCTCCGAAATACTATTGTTAAAGGACACAATCGAGGATCGATTAGTGAAATAGGATCTAAACCAGGAAAGAACCTGATCTGTGATACCAATAGTCTGTAGTCTTTCTAAAAGAAGATTATGATCAATTGTGTCGAAAGCTGATGAGAGGTCAATAGATATTAGAAGAACAGATTTGTGATGATCCAGGTAGTAGAGTATGGAGGTGGACATACCAATTAAGGAGTGTTCCGTAGAGTGATGCTGCCTGAAGCCTGTTTGATTTAGATGTAAAATATTGTCTTTTTCTATGAACTCAGAAATTTGATTGAAAACCACCTTCACAGTCAACTTCGCTAGGAAGGAGATATTTGCAATTGGTCTATAATTTGATTTGACCTCAGGACTGATGTTATGATCCTTGATAATGGGATGAATAATGGTTTCCTTCCAGGCTGTGAGCATGATACTTTGCTGAAGACTTTCATTAATTAGTGCAAGGATGAATGGACCAAAGATAGTAAAGTATTGCTTAAGGATGAGGGGAGAGATTGTTCCAGATTCGAGTTGCCTGATTGTTCCAGATTAGAGTTGCCTGATAATGCAAATATGCATTCCATTGCGTAAGTGACCTAATTTATTTTGGGGAGGGAAATTAATGGTAAAACTGCTTCCTTAAAGCATGTCCTGATCTATCTACAGATAAGGAGATTAATTCTAGCAGATATGATGGTTCTTGACCATATAAAATATTATAAACCGTCACACAAAGCTTATAATTTATCCTTGTGTGTTATAGCAATCTCCATTTTAAGGAAAAACTTGGCACAGGATAAAGAGAGAACGTGCAAAAGCAGGAGTCTGACGGACACAGAATGAGCCGAGATTGTGCTGTACCTGGTCGCAGGTGTGTAGAGCCGCCAGCAGCATTGCTGCTCCTGTGGAAGCTCTGTAGATATCCCGGTTTGTGGAGTATAATATTGATGAAAAAAGAATCCTGAAATCAAAAAGCAAAACTGTTTTCTCTGCTGAACCCTCTGAAAGAAAACAAATATAAGAACACAAGAATTGTGAAGCTGGGTCAAACCAAAGGCCCTTCAATCCTAGTCTCCAGTTTAAACAGTGGCTATTCCCAGTCATAAATAAGTGCAGGATCCCCACAAATTAGAGAGCTTCTATGTTTCTTTATTTGGCAGCTTGACTCCCAGCAGTAGTACTGCAAGACAACCACTAGGGGGTGAGCTAATCTTGCATCAGAGCCTATTATTGTGCTTTGAGAGCAGCCAGTCTTTGCTGCTCCCTAGAAGTAGTGCTACCTGATTCAAGGGAAAAAAATTTGATTCAGCCTACTGAAACGATTTTTTGATTTGATTCACTTTTCCTGCCCAATCAGATGTTTTTCAAACATCATGGTAGGTTTATTTTGCAGCCTCTTCACCCACCCCATTCTGGTGCAGTGGTATAAACAAAATAAACAAAAAAAAAAAAAGACTTTTCCTCTCTTTGTTAGGTCCTAGTTCACATTCGCTGTCTAACACCAGCTCTGGTAGGATACACATTTCAAATATGACATATTGTCATCACAAAATAGAAAATAAAATTATTTTTATACCTTTTGTTGTCTGGTCATTTTATTATTTAAATCATGTTGGTCCCAGGATCTGGTTTCTGTTTGTCTTCTGTTAACTCGCTCACCAGGGTCTTCTGTCCACTTGATGTTTTCTTCTTTCTCCGTGCTCACCATCCATCTTCAATTTCTTTACCTTCCTTTCCACTGCATTTATAACATTTCTTTCCCACTGTCTACCATCTCTCTTCACTGCCCTGGGTCAAACCTCTCTATTCCCCTCCACGCAGCATCTCTCCTTTTATCATAGTGTGAAATATTTCTTTTTCTCTCCCTATGCACCATCTCTCCCCGCCCTCCACCCTATGTCCAACATTTCTCCCTCTTTCTTCTCCATGTATGTCTCCCTCCCCTCCACCATATGCAGGATTTCTCCCTCTCACCCCTTTGTTTCCTCTCTACCTTCCTTTCCTCTACCCCAACAATTCTTCTTCTCTTCTCTCTCCCCCCATGTGCAGCAGCTTTCTACCCCTTCCTCCCATCCCCCTGTGCAGCACTTCCCAATGGACCCCTCCACCACACCACCACTGTGAGATCTGACATATCATCGGCCTCCGAAAGCAGCATCAGCAGTTGCAGTGGTGATGGATGGCCAGCAGAGACAAGCTTTGAACAGGCTGTTCATGGTCTGCTTGCCAGGGCTTTCCTTTGCCACATCATCAGTGATGCAGAAGAGAGAAGACCACGGTGGGGCAGGCCGCGAACAGTCTGTTCATAGCCTGTGTCCGATAGCTGTCCATTGCTGCTGCTGTTTTAGGAGGCCCTGGAGGTATATCAGGACTCTCCAGGGGGGAGGGTTGTTCACTGAATTGGAGTGTCCATTTTTTTGGGGGGGAAGATTGATCAATTTGAATTGGTGAATTGGGCAGCAATACTTAGAAGCCCAGTTTGCCTTACGTCTAAGCCAGCCATGTGGGGAAGGGGGTGGGGGAGAAGGAAGAGAGGATGGTGGAAGGGATAAAGCAGAGTGGGGGGACGGAGGGGGAAACAGAATGCAGCCTCACCTGTTTCTAAGGTAGCGCATGAAATCTGGATGCAACATCTTGAATTGCTCCGTTCTCAGGTTCTCACCAAAGAACTTGGTAGGGCTGGGGGAGGAAAGAGAAGCAGTATCTTAAGTCACATAGCACAACCCAGAGCTAAACACAATTTAACATATAGAGCCGTATCGATAAGAGGTGAAACAAACTCTTAAATGTGGGCCCGGCGTTCATAAGGAATCATCTGGAAAACGGCAGTCTCTTTCCAGAAATTTCCTTAACTGGCCTTTCAGACCCTCCGAGAAGGATCCGGAAAAGGTCATGCAATGCATGGAGAGAGCGACAAGTTATCAAGAGAACAGAGAAGCGAAATTAAAAAAAACAAAACCTGTCCTAATTGCTCAGAAAGCGCCCAGACTCTCCGAGCTGCTCACTGTCTGCATAGCGGTGATGAATATCTCTATTTGATTTTGCTACCGCAGCTGGCATAAAAAACCCCCAAAACAAAACACTGAGCGCAGCTGCTGAAAATTGAGCTGTGCCCATAGGTGGAATCTCAGCACTTGGGGCTCCTTTTACGAAGGTGCACTTAGTCTGGTATTGAAGACATTATAATTGTGGCTTCTGTTCTCAAGTGTTCACAAATTATTGGCCAACTGACATTCATGCTTCAGGTCCAAAGAAAATGGCTTTTGCGGGTACAAACAGCATTTCTCAGTGGAATCAAACATGTACATTTTGGCCATTTCACAGAAGACGGGACAGAAAGCGGGATACGAGAAAACCCCGGTGTCGAAACAACTGCAGCAGAGAGTCCAGTTGAAGATTCTCTCAATCCTACGGCAAATCTTATATCACGTTTCCCCATGGGCACTAAAGGCGTTTTTTGAAATCTATCAACCCAGAAAATGTTTGAGATCTGAAAATGGCATGAAGTTGAATTTGAAGAGGAAGATGTTAGTCTCTCGTGTGAAGATTGGGGCCAAGCTTTGGAACGCGCTGCCTGGTATTCTGAGATTTTGCGATGGGAGACTGAATTTTAAGAAAATGTTGAAAACGCAGTTATTTGTCAAAGCCTCACCGTCCTGTAAATGTTTTTATGGGATTTTGTCTTTCCATCTTGGATGAATTTGAAAAAAGGTTTTAATAATGATCCTGTTAGTTAATGTTTTATTGTGTTTGTTCATAAAACATGTTTTAGTATTTTTAATATGTATGCATGTAATTTTGTAAACCGCATAGTTTTTTTTAATGCGGTATATAAATTTTTAAATAAATAAAAAGGTGGGAGTGGGGGTGAGAGAGTAGTGAGAAAATGGTGGTTTTTCCTGCGCATATCCAATAAAACCGAAAGTTGGCTCAAGGGACAGCATAAATTTCAGCATAACCCTTGACACGGTTCCTAATACGAGGCAACTAATGAATATATTTATGTAATTAAATGTTTTAAATCATTTTTTGATGTAAAGTCATAATTCAAACGGGTCATAAGCCACAAAACTAATGAAAGATTGAAAACAATAGCTTGAAAAACGGGACTGACATTGAATTTACACAAAATAAATTTTTTAAAATTCATATACAACATCATAATTATCAGTCAACACTCAAAACTCAACTAACAATCTGACAACAAATAAGTTTTAAGGACTTTCCTAAACCATGGCAAACTACGGCATTATCTCAAGTTTAATTGTAATAAATTAATAAGCTCAGCGCCCGTGATATTGGATCTAACATGTCCGACTGGGGTAGAAACTGGTCGGAAGGATGGCAATGGTAAATTGTCGTGGTAAAGGGGATTCACTCTGACAGCTGCGAGGTTCGGTTCTTGGTCTGGTTCTTCCAAACCGCTTTGCAGGCAATATAGGGAAAAGGCTGTCTGATAAGGTTTACTTCTGGTCATTTTATTATTCAAGGCACAAGCATAAATTCACCCTAAATATTCCACAGAACCAAAGGTCAACCAAGAATAAAAACACTGTGGAGAAGATGATGTCCAAGATGCAGGTTTTTATTGAAAATACAGTCAATCAATCCACATGACGAGGTGTCTGGGATCCAAGTAATGGGGACTATGGACCCAACACGGTCTGTGTTTCGACAGCCCTGTCTTCTTCAGGGGTCCCTGAAAGTCCTAATGCAAAAATTTGTGGATCAAATTATAAAACCTAAGGTGGTCAAATATGGGAGTAGACCGATCCTGGGAGAAATCCTCAATGGCTGGAGAGAAATCATGTTGGTCCCAGGCTCTAGTTTCTGTTTGTCTTCTGTTAACTCGTTCACCAGGGTCTCCTGTCCATTTGATGTTTTCTTCTTTCTCCGTGCTCACCATCCATCTTCCATCTCTTTACCTTTCCTTCCACTGCATATACTGTACAACATTTCTTTCCCACTGTCTACCATCTCTCTTCTCTCTCTCCCTGCCTTGTGCCCTGGGTCAAACCTTTCTATTCCCCCCCCCCCCCATGCAGCATCTCTCCCTTTATCATAGTGTGAAATATTTCTTTTTCTCTCCCTATGCACCATCTCTCCCCAATATTTGCAGTAGGTCAAACATCCTGGAATATGAGGGACCACTGGAAAGTTCTCAGCCCAACCAATAAAATTGGGGAAGTCTCCATTGAGGGCTATATACCTACCCCCTCCCCCTTTTACAAAAGCACAGAAGAGGTTTTTTAGCACCAGTCGGCACGCTGAATGCTCTGCACTGCTCTGACGGTCATACAGTTCCTATAAGCGTTGGAGCAGTGCAGAGCATTCAACGCACCGGCTGGTGCTAAAAACCTCTTCTGTGCTTTTGTAAAAGGGGGGGGGAGGATTAGTCCAATGATTTTCCACTTTTTTGTTCTGTATTTTTCTAACGGAATGATAAAGTGGAAAATCACTGGACTAAGGGGAAAATTCTATAAATGGCGTCTCGATTGTAGGCAGTGGTAGGTGTCCTATGTTTAAAAAAAACAAACAAAAAACAACATCCTGAGGCAGGCTGCCTACATTGTAGGCATATTTGTGAGCCTAAGTCTAGGCGTGGGCATGGTTTTGCCTGGAAGTGGCCTTCGGTTAGTTTAGGCGGCCCTAGGCATCTCTCTAGGGCTGCGATAGGCACCTGAAATGTAGGCCAGCAAAATGCCGATGAACTGATTGCGGCAAGGGAATCTCCCTGCCGCGATCAGTTTAGCGGCCATGGCAGGGACACACCTTAACAAACCTCCGCAGAGAACATCAGCAAGACAGGTGTTAGATGGTGGTATTATTATTAGACTAGTCTTTAAGCCCGTTACATTAACGGGTGCTAGAATAGATGTGTGTGTCTTTATTTCTTTCTTTCTTTTTCTCTCTCTCCTCTTGGCCGCTTTCTGTCTCTCTCTTTCCTCGGCTGTCAACCATCACCCCTTGCCTGTTCCACCTGTCCAGCAGTAGGCCTTCTCCCTGCCTTTTACCTCCCCCTGTCCAGCAGCACTCCTTACCTGCTCCCTGTCCCTCTTCCCTGCTCCCCCTGTCCAGCAGCACTTCTTCCCTGCTCCCTGTTCCTCTTCCCTGCTCCCCCTGCCCAGCAGCACTCCTTACCTGTGTCTCTCTTTCTCCTTAGTGTTTTGTTATTTTTTTCAATCTGTCTCTTTAGCCCCCTGTCCTTCTGTGAGTGTCTGTGTGTCTATGTCCTTGTGCACTGTTGTTGTTTTTTTTTTTTTTTTTTTTTAAATCTCTGTTTAGCTCCTGATCCCCTCTGTTTCCATGGCAACCCTGTTCGCGGATGTGAGGGCCGTTTTGTGGAGCTCGAGGTCGGCGGCGGACATGGCTAGCGTGTAGGGCGGAAGCGGGAGGCGGAGCCTCAGCAGCGGTCGGGCGGCTCACGCCGCCGGCCCCCAGGAGCTCGAGGCCGGCGGCGGACATGGCTAGCGTGTAGGGCGGAAGGCGGGGCCTCAGCAGCGGTCGGGCGGCTCGCGCCGCCGGCCCCCAGGAGCTCGAGGCCGGCGGTGGACATGGCTAGCGTGTAGGGCGGGAGGCGGGGCCTCAGCAGCGGTCAGGCGGCTCGCGCCGCCAGCCCCCAGGAGCTCGAGGCCGGCGGCGGACATGGCTGGCGTGGCATGGTGGAGGAGGAACAGAGGTCGGTGACGTAAAATCCACGCATGCGCAATCGTGTTTCCGCGACGGATCAGGGAACACGATTTTTTTCGTGCGCATGCGCGTCCTACCATTTTATTATATTAGATTCTTGACAGACTGCTTTTCTGTGGTACAGCCAAAGTGGTTTTCATATTACATACAGGTGCTTTTCCTGTCCCTAGTGGGCTTACGATCTAAGAAGGGCACGTATGCTGTAGGATCTTTGACTGCCATCATTTTCTCTGTTTTTATGCATAGTTCTAAATCAGGTACAAAAGAGAACATCCTAGCGATGAGAGAGAGGTTCCGCCAGAACTCACCGAGACGACGCATCCCTTCCTCGGTCAACCAGCGAATGAGTGAGTGCAGCTCTCACCATCAGATAGTCTCGGTCGTGATCTGGCAGGAAGATGTACCGTGTTTCCTGCGGAGGATGACAGAAGTGACAAAACTGGGTGAGGTTCAGGTCCAACATTCTACACAGCTTTTCACGGTTCAGTGTTTGCAAGGGGAGGTGAACAGATATGTCTGATAAGGTGAGCATGGGGCATTGACGCCATTTGTGAAAGCTTCAGGTTTGAAAATAATTCTACATGCAAAATGACACCAGCGCAAGGTTTTAAAATTATAACCAGGATTTATTGAATTATTGGTTCTATTTTCCCATTATTAGATCAAAAGAATAGCATAATTGCTTACGTTGCGCTCATGGGAGATCATCATCGTGGCCAAAGACTGGCCTTCTCACAATGGTCTCGTCTTTCTATCTCATTACAGTCTATTATATAACTTTTGGTTTAGTGACATCATCAAGTTTGACGACCAATAACATTTCTCTGGGTGGTCTTAAAGTTTAGACAAAGAAACATTCCTCCATGTTTAAAAGTTATACAAAGTTTTAGATGATTTCTGAATTAACATTAACATTCAAAAGAATTCACAATTATTAACATGGTAAATTCTCAGTCCTTCCATGCTGACAAGTTCTGAGCCTTAAAGGAAAAAAAAACTCCTAAGCTGACAGATTCAAATTGCACAGCCTTACACAGAAATCTTACTCAGGAGAAAAAGGGGGGGTTAAATCCCCCTCTCCTCTTCCTGAAGCATGGGCTTCCAATGCCCCCCTTCTCCCTATTCTTGAGACTGACTCTAATTACTTCCAGATGTTATGCTTAAGATTTTTTCTTAATGTTTCTGCTTATAAACATAAACCATTTATATTTCCACAATCATATCATCACATATTACATTCATGGGCCCCAAACATTCATAATTTCATTCATATTTTGGCCATTCATACTTCATACATTTTATATCTCAGTTTGGAATATGGAATCTGATATGCTTTTCCTAACTAGCCTGAGCACATCTGTTTTCAATTAGAACCACGAGGCTAAAGGCGGGAAGCTGAACAAAGAACAGAAACTATTCACTGGCACAAGATGCTGGCCTAAGACAGGACAGTCATAGTACATACAAAAGAACCTCCATGTAATCATGTAATCATGATTTCCACCATGATTTAGTTCAACAGCAAAGTACACAAAAAAACACCATTCTTTTCCTTATATTAATCTTTAGTGTGTTTTTTTTCTTCTGGCCTTAGCTACATTATATTAAAATTTTTATTCACCTGTTTTTCCGTACGCTTCTATTTGGGCGTGGTCCTTAACTAACACAGAATTTTCTCTAACTAGAATTACCCAGAATCATATGAAAAACTGGCCTTTTGTAGAAAAAAAACTCCACAAAAAATACTGCACTTATCATGCTTCTGACCTCAATATCGTCCCATAAACAGCACCCCCTGCTGGCCACGAGCCACGCGCCACGCGCCATGCGCCACGACTCAGTCCCCTCTTGAATATTTCTGAATTTATGAAGTAATATTCAGAATTGAGCTCGTGGTCTTATCTGTGGCGCTGAGGTTTACTTTGGGTACGGTTCTTCTTATGGATCAGTGTGTCTGTGCAAGTATATTCTTTTAAATGCCAATTAGATAGCAAAAGCCAGAAAAATGTACTACCTAGGCCTGCAACGGCAGGTGCCTAGAAGATCTTACCCAAAGCATACTTGAATTCTCTAGTGAGAATGCAAGCAAATCCCATCCACTATTCTAGATAAAACCCATCTAAGTGTACATTTATGTAAGTTGCTGTCTAAACCATATCATATAGGAAACTTACCATTCCAGTGGTAGTTAGGCAGTGTCTGTTCTAGGTGCAAGTACAGTCCTAGAGCAGAGACGTCTGTTGTTTTATTCATAGAGGTATTCATGACACTCCAGTACTTTTAAAGTTTAAAAGTCAGAAATTTAGAGAAAGTATAGCTAAAGAAAAATAGAACCCTAGATTTCCCTAAGATAAAGAGAACCTCAGTATTACCTAATTTAAATAGTCCCTATGCTCAAAAGTGTTATGTTATAAAATTTTGGAATTCTATCAATAAAGTGTAAAATAATGCACAGTGTTAAGAAAACCCAAATATATGCTTAATATGGAAATGTACTCATGTGCAGATAATGCATGCACATCAGATATAAGTTTTCTTTTTCTGTGTGTGTTGCAGGAACTCATTTCTCAAATTTAAATTAAAATCATTAAAAGGACTGATGATATTAGCTGTTAAACCCAATTAAACAATATTGTGGCACTGTGTTACAGCTTAGAAGCTGCCACTGTGTATAGAAATACAGTCATATGAAATAAAATTTAAAATACAGGATACACAAAATATTTTCTGAGAACAATGCATGAAAACAATGATAAAGAAAATACAGTTATTAATACAATATCAGAATAAGTCTATGAAATTATGCAAAAGCATAATTAAAGTTCAGAAGCCTAATTCAAATGAAGTGATTTAAAGTAACGTGGTTTAAGATAAAGTCTGTTTTTTTCGTTCAAAATTTTTTATATGAGTCCAGAAATGTCTTTTGCAAATAGTTTTAGCAACTTGTAAGGTCGGAGTCTCTAAATTAATTTCAGTGAAATTTAAATCATGGCTTTAAAAAGTTCATGCTGCAACGTTTTCATAATTCAAGCTTGGCTTTTCTGTAACTATGGAACTGCTTTTCTTTACACCCGTACTGGTACAACTGGAAGGTAACAGTCTATTAGTTGAAGACAAAGGAACACTGAAATTCCCGCCGAAAATTCAGCATCGGAATTTTTTTTTTTTTCTGTGTTCTCCACAGCTCTAGTGGTGGTATGTGGTACTGCTGGTCAGTGTAAATCCTGGAAGGAAAGCACATGTTCATTAACAAAAGAACAAAGAAAAGAGAAACATATGGCACTTTATCCCCTCTGCAAAATTCTTGTATTGCAGAGTCTTCTGTGTAGAATTGTTGAAAAGATTCAAAGAAGGTTCTTAACTGAAACACAAAACATACAGATTAAATAGACTTTTTTCAGGGTCCTGTAGTACCCAAAATATGGCCATAGGAAAATTTAAACATGCAGACACATTCTCTACATATTAAAATTAGACTTTCTTTTTTTCTAACATCAGGGAATTATTCTCAATTCCATATTCTTTATTGGGTTCTTATCCTGAAGAGCTTACTTGTAAAAAGTAAGCAAAATTTCAATTCCGAATTCATCCACTTACATAAAAGTTTATTATAATTGTTCTTTTAAGTTAACTAAGTTAGCAAGCTCTTTGTTTCACATTTATTTCGATTTTCAAAAATATAGGTACTTAACCTCTACTTTTGTTAATCTTTTTATTTTAAACTTCCCAATTTAATTTTAAAATGCATTTAAATTTAATTACTCCCTAATCATACATTCCGGACAATGCACAAGTTTAAAAACACTTTATAAACCATGCAGGGGCACAAAAATTCATATTCAAAATTAATTTGAAACACTGAGATAAAAATATAAAGGCAGGGATTTTATTTTTCCCTTATGCACACTTGCCTGCTTTTAAGCATGGTATCTGTTTTTTGGAATAAATCTTTTTCTTTTCCACAAAATTATCCTTTCACTGTTGAATACAATTCCCAAGTCCAGCAGAATTCTTTTCTTTTCTCCCATCTTCCCTATCGAACTTCTCCATATCAGATCCCTTACAATCAGGTCATAATTCATAGCACATCCTTCCTTAACACGTCTCACAAAACTTTCTTCCACATTCTTGTACGTTCGTTCTACAGCTTTAAAATCGCCAGACATTTAACTTTCTTTTCCTTTTCACTTATGGCAAAATCCACCTTGTTTAAATATCACATTCTGACCCAACATTTCTTTTCTTGCAACACTCTTATAACCCTTTTAAAAAATAAAGGAACAAGGGAAAAATTCAAGCTACATAACGTCTTTTTTTTTTTTTTCTAGAATGCATCTTGTACTGAGCCCTTAGGCTACAAACAGCTTCTGAAACTCTCCCAAAGTACCTCCATTGTTCCTAACACCGCAGGGATCACTTAGCTATGTAAACTCTGCTCTCCTAATACACTGCATTTTGAACTTAAATCAACATATTCAACTTCTCGACATCAAAACAATTGAATTACATGCTCGGGCTTAGCTGGTAAAGTTTTATCAGAAAGAGACCACATTGAATCCTGATTTTCTACTACATCGGAAACAAATTTAAGCCACGGATACATAGGATTCTCATGTCTTGCTAAACTACCAGTTCTCAATAAACCCTTTTAATATGCAAAACAGACTTGCTCCGAGATAAGCAAATACCTGTTGGAAATCTGTAGCCCTGAGACAAAGGACTCCATTGCTGCTATTCCCTCCCCCTCTTTCCTCCCCCTTCCCCTCTTCCTGGTAATGAACAAAGGAGAACACGTGATAGCTCTGTAGAAGGCATAGAGGGAGGAAAAAGGTGGGGGTGAAAATCCCCCATTTGCAGCCCGCTCTTTCAAACAAAGGAGACTGAAGGGAACGGGAAGCCATTAACTTTCTTTTTCCAGAGACAAGAGAAAAAGTTAGGGCAAAGCACGACAGAGAGAGACAGAACTGGAGTTTAGAAAGACAAAGCTGAGAAACACAATTTCTTTTTTCTTTTCAAAGTAGTTACTTCAGATAGGCACTGAAAATGCACTGAGGGAGAAAAAGAAGGAGGGGGGGGTGCCCTCAGCCCGTTTTTTCAAACAAAGAGACGGGACAGAGGGAAACTTTTCAAAGTCAGATAGAGTTAGTTCAGAGACAAAGCTTAGACACACAGCCGGAGAATATATATTTTTTTTCTTCAAACTCAGTAAGCTCTGTTATCAGACAAGCAAAAACTTAATTTTTTTCTTCTTTCAGACAGGCACTGCTCAGTTTAAAAGCCAGATGGAAAAATGCCAGCACTGCAAGGGCTGTTACATTCTTTCTGTGTTACTTTTATTTCTAATTTTTTCTTTTTCTTTTTCCATTAATATTTAATTTCCACTTACTTCATATAATTATGTACAGATATATACAAGCAGCATGCTCAAATAATTTTTTTTTATTATTATTTTTAATTAATTTTTTTTTTTTTTATTATTTTTAATTTTTTTTTCTTTAAACAGGCGTAATACTCACAATTTTCCAGTTTTCCGGTCCCATTTTATCTCTAATTTCCGCCATATTCCTGCGCAGCCAGTCAACCTGTGACTACCTTTTGTTACACAACCATGCGAAATCTCCAGAGCTCCTAGAGTTTCCATGAATAACCTATAAGCTTTTTCAAGGCGTCAAATTAGTTAGTTAGTTCCCGGGTTTCGGCACCAATTGAGCATGGGGCATTGACGCCATTTGTGAAAGCTTCAGGTTTGAAAATAATTCTACATGCAAAATGACACCAGCGCAAGGTTTTAAAATTATAACCAGGATTTATTGAATTATTGGTTCTATTTTCCCATTATTAGATCAAAAGAATAGCATAATTGCTTACGTTGCGCTCATGGGAGATCATCATCGTGGCCAAAGACTGGCCTTCTCACAATGGTCTCGTCTTTCTATCTCATTACAGTCTATTATATAACTTTTGGTTTAGTGACATCATCAAGTTTGACGACCAATAACATTTCTCTGGGTGGTCTTAAAGTTTAGACAAAGAAACATTCCTCCATGTTTAAAAGTTATACAAAGTTTTAGATGATTTCTGAATTAACATTAACATTCAAAAGAATTCACAATTATTAACATGGTAAATTCTCAGTCCTTCCATGCTGACAAGTTCTGAGCCTTAAAGGAAAAAAAAAACTCCTAAGCTGACAGATTCAAATTGCACAGCCTTACACAGAAATCTTACTCAGGAGAAAAAGGGGGGGTTAAATCCCCCTCTCCTCTTCCTGAAGCATGGGCTTCCAATGCCCCCCTTCTCCCTATTCTTGAGACTGACTCTAATTACTTCCAGATGTTATGCTTAAGATTTTTTCTTAATGTTTCTGCTTATAAACATAAACCATTTATATTTCCACAATCATATCATCACATATTACATTCATGGGCCCCAAACATTCATAATTTCATTCATATTTTGGCCATTCATACTTCATACATTTTATATCTCAGTTTGGAATATGGAATCTGATATGCTTTTCCTAACTAGCCTGAGCACATCTGTTTTCAATTAGAACCACGAGGCTAAAGGCGGGAAGCTGAACAAAGAACAGAAACTATTCACTGGCACAAGATGCTGGCCTAAGACAGGACAGTCATAGTACATACAAAAGAACCTCCATGTAATCATGTAATCATGATTTCCACCATGATTTCCACCATGATTTAGTTCAACAGCAAAGTACACAAAAAAACACCATTCTTTTCCTTATATTAATCTTTAGTGTGTTTTTTTCTTCTGGCCTTAGCTACATTATATTAAAATTTTTATTCACCTGTTTTTCCGTACGCTTCTATTTGGGCGTGGTCCTTAACTAACACAGAATTTTCTCTAACTAGAATTACCCAGAATCATATGAAAAACTGGCCTTTTGTAGAAAAAAAACTCCACAAAAAATACTGCACTTATCATGCTTCTGACCTCAATATCGTCCCATAAACAGCACCCCCTGCTGGCCACGAGCCACGCGCCACGCGCCATGCGCCACGACTCAAAGGTGACCGTGCTAGCTCCCCTTGCAGACACGGAACCGTGAAAATGTCTACAAAGGGAGGTAGCATGGTCACCTTATACATACAAATAAAGGCTCCCAAATAAAATCAAGGCGAAAACTGAATATTAGGTGATTAGGTCTTGCAGAAGATTCCTCCACTGGTATAAGCATGTTTACCTTACATAAGAACATAAGAATTGCCGCTGCTGGGTCAGACCGGTGGTCCATCGTGCCCTGCAGTCCCCTCACGCGGCGGCCCTCTGGTCAAAGACCAGCGCCCTGACTGAGACTAGCCTCACCTGCGTACGTTCTGGTTGAGCAGGAACTTACTTGTCTAACTTTATCTTGAATCCCTGGAGGGGAACTGGAGAGGAGCCAGATTTATTATTTGCTTATTGATAAAAGCACTTGAAAAGGAGAAGCAAGCCCCTTCTTCCAGCACACAGAGGAAAAGTATAAAACTGTCAGTAATCTGGTGGGGTGGGGATTGGACTCTGCTGTAAGATTCCATAGTAAAGTCAGGTGATAAGCAGCGTTTCAACACAGAGAAAATTTTGTCTTCTCTGTGCCCACATATGTGTTCACGCAAGAAAAGTGCACATGTGGCTCCGCCCCAGACCTGCCCCATTCAGTACACTGACAAATCCGCGCCAACAATTGCGTGTACGGACAAATGCACGCAGCACAATTGCAGCTCATGAAGGATATCTGGAAGGCCCTGATTTGCAGAGACTCCTCAGGCCCCGTCCCTTGAGAGGGACTTGAGGTGCCTCAAACCCCTCCCAAGGGGCAGGGCCTGAGGAGTCTCAGCAAATCAGGACCTTCCAGATATCCACTAAAAGGTTTCCCATACATGCTGTAAACCTAGCTCTAACACTCGATAGGAAATGAGTCTTTTAAGTGTCCACCCCCCCTCAAAAAGACAACATAGTATCCTGTCGGGGCGGTGCATTTGTCGTGCGCGCAAATGTCAGGGCGCGATGGTCAGGGCGCATTTGAAGGGTCACTGCCCCATTCTACCCCAAGTTTCAAATTTGATACAGTGGCTTATCATGACTACTATGCGAATTACAATTACAATAAGGGGAGTAGACAACCATACAAATGAACGAACGGACTAACATGACACAAAAGGTATATGGGTAGAAATACAATTTAAGATAGGAAACAGGAACAGTTAAAGGGAAAAAAATCATTGATTAAAAATGGGAAAATTGATCAAAGTTTAATAGAAAAAGCTGAGCTTAAGAGCTGAATAGGTGACTTTTGAGAAGGCCCTTAAAACAGTCAAGATTTTTGTCTTCTCCAATTAAAATCGCAAGGTATTCCAGAGCTGAGGAGCCTCTTCTCCTCTCCTTCAGTGAGTTCAGGCCACAACTGGAGGGCTTCCAAGCCTGCATGGATGCGACGTGATGACATCACACGCTTGTGCGCATGTGCAGATGTCCTCCAGATGCGGCTCCAAGCTCCTAAACCCAAACAAACTGACGGGTTTTCAAAAACCACCTGTTCACCCAGAAAGTTCTCTAAAATGAGGATGTGTCCAGGTAAATACGGACATATGTGCCTGGATTATGTGGCCAAGACCGATGCATACCCTGGTACTTCATGGAACACAGAGAGCCAGAGAAACTACAAGACACTTTACCTGGGATTGGGGAAGTCTCTTGAATCCAATCTCCCCATAGGCATTTAAGGAATTCCTCATAGTGTTAGTGGAAAATGTATAGAAGGAGGTACGCTTCCCGACATCTTCTTCAAAGCCTTCCACAATGGCCCCATTGACCCTATGTAAGAGAACGATTTTGGAAAGTAACATTTCAGGTAAGGTTTGCCTCCTTGCAGCTGATAAGACTTCTGCGGTAGGGCAGATTACATGAGGAGGAATCTAGCAAACCCTGAAGAATTTGGCAGCTACAAAGGTAGATTCATGCATTTGAGCTGCAAGGGAGTGCTACAGTAGAGCAGGTAAAGTCACTTCTATGCATAATCTTCAAGTGTTCAAACAGGTAGAAAAACTGTAAAAGCCAGAAGGATGTTTGGGTGCATAAGATAAGGAGACCCCATTTAGAGCCCTATGTGAAGTTCTGGAGATCACACCTTCAAAAAGATATATACAGGATTGAGTCGGTCCAGAGGAAGGCGTCATAAAGCACATAAGGACAGACTTAAAGAGCTGTATATGACTTTGGAGGAAAGGCAGGAGAGGGGAGATATGATAGAGACATTTAAATATCTATGTGGCCTGGAATGAGGGGCATAGGATGAAGGTGAAAGGGGATAGAGTCAGGAATAATCTGAGAAAATACTTCTTCATGAAAATAATGCTAGAGATAGAGGATGGTACCTGAATTTAATAAATCCTGGGACAAGCATTGAGAATTTCTAAGGGAGAGGAAGAGATTGTAAAGCCCAGTAGTTGATATGAATAGACTGTAGGGTCTTTATCTAGGAACATTTGTTGATACTCGGGACTTCCGGGTTTAAAGAAACAGGATGTAAAAGGTGTAGGGTGTCGTAATTAACCTCAACCTCATCTTCCTTCACTCCATTTGCGGCTTACTGTGTGACCTCTCTGTACTCAAACTGATTTACTAACATGCATTGACACAATTTAATGCACATTAAAACCCATATGTCATTATTCTACACAGAATCCATCTCTTAACTCTGTGTAAAGTTCATGAATCCATGTGAGTAAAGGAAGCCCTGAAGTGTAAACTAGGGCACAGGTTGGGCTGCGGAAGATCTTGAAAAGCGCTGGCTATTGGGTTGGTGATCTGTTCAATCATGAGACTTTTCACACCCTAATCCTCCCCTTCTTTGTATCAAGACTAGATTATTGCAACATTATCTAAACAGGGATTCCAGATTACACTATTAAAAAAAACAAAAACCTGACACTCTCCAAAATGTGCCCATTGGAACCTCTAATATAGAAACATAGAAACATGATGTCAGATAAAGGCCAAAGGGCCCATCTAGTCTGCCCAATTCAGTAACCATTATCTCTTTCTCCGAGAGATCCCACGTGCCTATCCCAGGCCCTTTTGAATTCAGACAGTCTCTGTCTCCACCACCTCTTCTGGGAGACCGTTCCACGCATCTACCACCCTTTCCGTATAAAAGTATTTCCTTAGATTACTCCGGAGTCTCTCACCTCTTAACTTCATCCTATGCCCTCTCATTGCAGAGCTTCCTTTCAAATGAAAGAGACTTGACTCATGCGCATTTACATTACATAGGTATTTAAACGTCTCTATCATATCTCCCCTCTCCCGCCTTTTCTCCAAAGTATACAGACTGAGATCTTTAAGTCTTTTGCAATCTCATCACCGGCTCCTGGTTAGACAGAGAATTGCGTACAAAGTTCTCCTCATGATGTTCAGAGCCTATCGGCTTGGGACCCTAGATTACCTTGCCTGCCTAACCATCCCTCCGCATCTGAGGGCCAGATTCTACAAACAGTGCCAGTATAGATGGCTGCCTAAAAAATGGCCGCCAAATGCATATTAATCACGCAATCATGCCGCTGTATCGAGCGATGGTGCGCCCACATCTGGAATACTGCGTTCAATATTGGTCGCCGCACCTCAAGAAGGACATGGCAGTTCTTGAGAGAGTCCAAAGGAGGGCAACGAAACTGGTAAGAGGGCTGGAAAACTGCCCATATGCTGAGAGGCTGGATAAACTGGGGCTCTTCTCTCTGGAAAAGAGGAGGCTCAGGGGGGATATGATAGAGACCTTCAAAATACTTAGGGGCATAGAGAGGGTGGACAGGGACAGGTTCTTCAGACTAAAAGGGACGACAGGTACGAGGGGGCACTCAGAGAAACTGAAGGGAGATAGGTTCAAATCAAATGCAAGGAAGTTTTTCTTCACCCAAAGGGTCGTGGACAAATGGGATGCGCTCCCGGAGGAAGTGATCCGGCAGAGTACAGTACAGGGATTCAAACAGGGATTGGACAGATTCCTGAGGGAAAAGGGGATCGTGGGGTACTGAGGGAGGTGCTGGGGTGTTGCATAAGTATAGACAGCTCACCAGGTCGTGCAGGTGCAAGGCCGGAGGGTTAGGACATTGATGGGAAGATAGGACTTCGATGAGAAACCTAGGGGGCAAGGGGGCCCCTTCTGGTGATTAAGGCAGGTCATGACCTGTTGGGCCGCCGCGGGGGCGGGATGGACCTCTGGTCTGACCCGGCAGAGGCACTGCTTATGTTCTTATGTTCTTAATGGTACCATTTGTAGAACCACGGCTACTTTTGCTCTTTATTTGGCTTCGTTGCTCAGAAGCAAAATGCATCTTCTACGGCTCTTACGGGAGATCTGCATCTCCAAATGCCTGTTGCTCTCATTCAATATCAAGTTACGTAAAGCAGCCGTTTCACCATCTGCCAAGTAAAGGGTTAAACTTAGGTGCTGGAAATGTAGGCAAGGGTTTTTGAGGCGCTTATGTTTGACGTGCATTGCGTCTACGGAGACTCTTACGGATGCCTAAGGTCATTTCCAGCGTTAACATAAGAACATAAGAATTGCCGCTGCTGGTCAGACCAGTGGTCCATCATGCCCAGCAGTCCGCTCCCGCGGTGGCCCTTAGGTCAAAGACCAGTGCCCTGAGACTAGGCTTACCTGCATACATTCTGGTTTAGCAGGAACTTGTCTAACTTTGCCTTGAATCCCTGCAGGGTGTTTTCCCCTATAACAGCCTCCGGAAGAGCGTTCCAGTTTTCCACCACTCTCTGGGTGAAGAAGAACTTCCTTACGTTTGTACGGAATCTATTCCCTTTTAACTTCTCGTTCTCCCTATCTTGGAAAGGGTGAACAACCTGTCCTTATCTACTAAGTCTATCCCTTTCAGTACCTTAAATGTTTCGATCATGTCCCCTCTCAGTTTCCTCTTTTCAAGGGAGAAGAGGCCCAGTTTCTCTAATCTCTCACTGTACGGCAACTCCTACAGCCCCTTAACCATTTTAGTCGCTCTTCTCTGGACCCTTTCGAGTAATAATGTGTCCTTCTTCATGTATGGCGACCAGTGCTGGATGCAATATTCCAGGTTGGGGCGTACCATGGCCCGGTACAGCGGCATGATAACCTTCTCCGATCTGTTCGTGATCTCCTTCTTAATCATTCCAAGCATTCTTTTCACCGTTTTTGCCGCCACCGCACATTGAGTGGACGGCTTCATCGACTTGTCGACCAGTACTCCCAAGTCTCTTTCCTGGGGGGTCTCTCCAAGTACCGCACCAGATATCCTGTATTCGTGAATAAGATTTTTGTTACCGACATGCATCACCTTACACTTATCCACATTAAATCTCACTTTCCATGTCGCGGCCCATGCATGTTAATGTCACGTTGCAGGTCTTCGCAATCCTTCTGTGTCTTCACTACTCTGAATAACTTTGTATCGTCTGCAAATTTTATCACCTTGCTCGTTGTACCAATTTCCAGGTCGTTTATAAATATGTTGAAGAGCATGGGTCCAAGCACCGAACCCTGCGGCACTCTACTCGTGATGCTTTTCCAGTCTGAGTATTGTCCATTTATCCTCCACTCTCTGTTTCCTATACGACAACCAGTTTTTAATCCACGTGAGTATTTCACCCTCGATTCCATGGCTCGCAATTTTTCAAAGTAGACATCCATGCAGGACCTTCTTCTGAAAATCCAGATATATAATGTCGACCGGGTCACCCTTGTCTATCTGCCTGTTAACTCCCTCGAATAAGTGCAGCAAGTTCATCAAGCAAGATCTTCCTTTGCTGAAGCCATGCTGGCTGGTCCTCATCAGACTGTGTCCGTCAAGATGATCAATGATACGGTCCTTTATTAGCGCCTCTACTATCTTTCCCGGTACCGAGGTCAGACTCATAGGTCTGTAGTTTCCAAGATCTCCCCTCGAATCTTTCTTGAAGATCAGCGTAACATTCACCACTTTCCAGTCTTCTGGAATTCTTCCCGATTTGATCAACAGATTGGCTATTAGTTGAAGCAGTTCAGCTATTACCCCTTTCAGTTCCTTGATTACCCTCGGATGGATGCCATCTGGTCCAGGGGATTTATCATTTTTAAGCCTATCAATCTGCCTGCATATCTCTTCTAGACTGACCATCAACCCAGTCAGTTTCCCGTCTTTGTTTGTTACATATGAACATAAGAACTGCCATCTCCAGATCAGACCTACGGTCCATCGAGTCCAGTGATCCGCACATGCAGAGGCCCAGTCAGGTGTACACCTGATGTAGTTTTAGTCACCCATATCCCTCTATGCCTCTTGTAAGGAGATGTGCATCTAATTTGCTTTTGAATCCTAGAACGGTGGATTCCGTAATAACCTCCTCCGGGAGAGCATTCCAGGTGTCCACCACTCGCTGCGTGAAGCAGAACTTCCTGACATTTGTCCTGGACTTGTCCCTCCTTAGCTTCAGTCCATGTTCTCTTGTCCATGTCACGTTGGACATTGTAAATAATTTTTTTCTCTGCTCTATTTTGTCGATGCCTTTCAGTATTTTGAAAGTCTCAATCATATCCCCTCGCAGTCTCCTCTTCTCAAGGGAGAACAGTCCCAGTTTCTTAAGTCGTTCCTCATATTCTAAATTCTCCATACCATTTATTAGCTTCATTGCTCGTCTCTGCACCCTCTCCAGCAGTTTTATATCCTTCTTTAGGTTGGGAGACCAATGTTGGACACAGTATTCCAAGTGTGGTCTGACCATTGCCCTATAAAGCGGCGTTATAACTTTCTCCGATCTACATAAGAACATAAGCAATGCCTCCGCTGGGTCAGACCTGAGGTCCATCGTGCCCAGCAGTCCGCTCACGCGACGGCCCCAACAGGTCCAGGACCTGTGCAGTAATCCTCTATCTATACCCTTCTATCCCCTTTTCCAGCAGGAAATTGTCCAATCCTTTCTTGAACCCCAGTACCGTACTCTGCCCTATTAAGTCCTCTGGAAGCGCATGTAAATGTTGGGTAAAGAAGAACTTCCTAGCATTCGTTCTGAATCTGTCCCCTTTCAACACCTCCGAATGCCCTCTTATTCTTTTATTTTTTGAAAGTTTGAAGAATCTGTCCCTCTCTACTCTCTCTATGCCCTTCATGATCTTGTAAGTCTCTATCATATTCCCTCTGAGTCTCCTCTTCTCCAGGGAAAAGAGACCCAGTTTCTCCAATCTCTCTCTATCTATCTATCTATCTCTCTTTCTCTCTCTCTCTCTTTCTCTTTGTCTCCCTTTCTCTCTCTCTTTCTGTCCCTCTCTACTCTCTCTATGCCCTTCATGATCTTATAAGTCTCTATCATATCCCCTCTAAGTCTCCTCTTCTCCAAGGAAAAGAGACTCAGTTTCTCCAATCTTTCTCTATCGATCTCTCTCTCTCTCTCTCTCTCTCTATTTCTCTCTGTCTCCCTTTCTCTCTCTCTTTCTGTCCCTCTCTACTCTCTCTATGCCCTTCATGATCTTGTAAGTCTCTATCATATCCCCTCTAAGTCTCCTCTTCTCCAGGGAAAAGAGACCCAGCTTCTCCAATCTCTCAGCATATGAAAGGTTTTCCATCCCTTTTATCAGACATGTCGCTCTTCTCTGAACCCTCTCAAGTAACACCATATCCTTCTTAAGGTAGGGCGACCAGTATTGAACGCAGTACTCCAAATGCGGATGAACCATTGCCTGATACAATGGCAGGATAACTTCTTTCGTTCTGGTTGTAATACCCTTCTTGATTATACCTAGCATTCTATTCGCTCTTTTAGCGGCCTCTGCGCACTGTGCCGTCGGCTTCATTGTCATGTCCACCATTACCCCCAAGTCCCTTTCTTGGGTATTCTCATTCAATAACATCCCTCCCATCGTATAGGTGTACCTCGGGTTTCTGCTTCCAACATGCAATACTTTACATTTCTCAACATTGAACTTCATCTGCCATCTCGTCGCCCATTCCCCTAGTTTGTTCAAGTCCCTTTGCAATTTTTCGCAGTCCTCTTTAGTCCGAGCTCCACTAAATAGTTTGGTGTCTTCCGCAAATTTTATTATCTCACACTTCGTCCTTGTTTCTAGATCATTTATGAATATATTAAACAGCAGCGGCCCAAGCACCAAGCCCTGCTTAACACCACTCGTGACCTTCCTCCAGTCCGAGTAGTGGCCCTTCTACTCATGATTCCTTTCTTTATCATGCCCAACATTCTATCTGCTTTCTTTGCCGCCGCCGCACATTGTGCCGATAGTTTCAGGGTCCTATCTATCAGCACACTCAGGTCCTTTTCTTGTTCGCTCTTATCCAGAGTTGCACCTGACATTCTATACTCGTATTCCTTGTTCTTACTGCCTAAATGTATTACTTTGCACTTTTCCATATTAAACTTCATTTGCTATTTCTCCGCCCATTTCTCTAACTGACACAAGTCACTCTGGAGTACCTCGCTATCCTTCTGCGATCTGATTGCCTGGCATAGCTTTGTGTCATCAGCAAACTTGATGATCCCACTGGATGTTCCTTCTTCTAGGTCATTTATGAAAATATTAAGATGGGCCCAAGTACCGAGTCCTGGGGTACACCGCTAGTCACTTTCTCCCAGTCTGAGAACTTCCCATTTACGCCCACTCTCTGTTTTCTGTTTGCCTATCCATCTTAGTATATCTCCCTCTATTCCATGGCTTTGTAGTTTCCTGAGAAGCCTTTCATGTGGAACTTTGTCGAACGCTTTTTGGAAGTCCAAATATATTATGTCCACCGGTTCTCCATTATCAATTTGTTTGTTCACGGTTTCAAAAAATTGAAGTAAATTCGTCAAACATGATTTCCCTACCCTGACTGGCTCCCATCAGGTCATGTGTGTCCAAGTGCCGGACTATGCTATCTTTAATCAGTGCTTCAACCATCTTTCCAGGGACAGATGTAATACTCACAGGTCTGTAGTTGCCCGGTTCTCCTCTTGATCCTTTTTTGAAAATTGGCATGACGTTCGCTATCTTCCAATCGTCCGGTATCTGACCAGTTCTAATTGACAGTTTGGCAAGTTTTTACAATAGCTCTCCGATTTCAACCTTCAGTTCTTTTAAGACTCTCGGGTGAATTCCATCAGGTCCAGGGGATTGGTCACCTTTAAGTTTGTCAGTCTGGTAGTATATCTGGTCCAAGGCCACATCCTTCACTCTTGCTCCGGGCAGGCAGGTGACAAGTCTATCCTCTCTTCCTCCTGCTGTCCACATGTCGTATAATGGAGTCTCCTATGATGATCCCCATCTTCTCTGTTCGGGGGTTCCTCAGGGGGTTGTAGATCCACATCCATGGTGTAGGGCTGATCTTCTCTCTCCTGAGGTGCGTACCCATGCAGTCTTCCTCTTCCTCTCGGTGAGTGGTCGTCCTCTAACTCCGCTTCAGTCACATCTGTAGTTGTAGTGGTGTCTCCTCCAAACCCGTCTAGGCCATCTTCCTGGGTTGCTTGGGTACAGTTTTCCAGCCCTGGGACCTCTACATGTTGCTGGTGGGCTTCCTCAATGAATCTTTCTAGCTCCTATATCTTCTTTGGTAAATACAGACGCAAAAAATGTGTTCGTCGTCAATGGCTTTGACCTTCTTTAGCACTCCCTTTATTCCATGGTCATCCAACGGCCCCACTGCTTCCTTCACGGGTCGTTTCCCCTTAATATATCGAAAGAACGGCTTGAAGTTTTTCGCCTCCTTGGCTATTTTTTCCTCATAGTCTCTTTTGGCCATCTTACCACCTTGTGGCACCTGCTTTGATGTTGTTTGTGCTTTTTCCAGTTTTCGTCCGTTTTTGACCTTTTCCATTCCTTAAACAAAGTCTTCTTGTCTCTGATCACTTCCTTCACGGCTACAGTGAGCCACGCCGTTTATTTGTTCTTTTTCCTTTTGGATCCCTTGGTGATATGCTGTATATATAGATTTTGCGCCTCGGTGACTGTGTCCTTAAAAAGGGACCATGCTTGCTCTAGCATTTTTACAGTGCTTATCCTCTTCTTAATCTTCTTCCCCACCATGAGTCTTATCCCTTCATAATTCCCTTTTCAGAAGTTCAGTGTCGTGGCCGACGTTCTGGATCAATGTTTTGCCCCTGTAGCGTCCCTTCTACTTCTACACCCTGCACCGGTCTTCGTAGTCTATTTAGAATTAAGTCCAGAATTGCATTTCCTCTCGTATTTTCAACAAGTTGTTCCAGGAAGCAGTCGCCTACAGCATCCAGGAACTTGGTCTCCCTATCGCAGCTGGAAGTGCCTAGGTTTCAGTCTATCCACTGATAATTGAAGTTGCCCATGATAACTGCGTTGTCTCCCTTGCAGTTGCATTTAATCACATCCGTCATTTCTCCATCAGTTTCTTCGGGCTGCCCTGGGGATGCCGATCTTCGTTTCCGTTCCATTTGTTCCCGGAATTTTGGCCCATAGAGACTCTGCTTTGACCTTAAGTGTTCTAAAACACCCCTGTACAAGTGATCTAGGCATCAGTTTTGTAGGCCCCTACATTTTTGTTTTTAAACAATTTTCAAATGGCTTTGCCATCTAACTTAAGGCAACATTTGTAGAATGTGGACCTGAACAACTTTCATCTGATACTGCCTGGACCTCATCATGCACAACTTAAGACCATACGTCATGGCCCATCCTACTGGAATTCTCTTCCTCTCTCTATCCACAGTATTCCTTCTCTTAAGGAGTTCAAAGTTGCCCTCAAGATGGGGCTATTTACCCAATCCTTTGTCTACTTAGCGTGAAGAACTTGGGTTTCCAATGCATTCAAGTTATTCCACACAGAATCACTGGACTTCTAACCCTATTTCTGTTTTGTGTGAATGATATCTATTTTAGAGAATGATATGGGGACAAATTTGTCCCCATCCCCATAGGAACTCAATTTTCCCATCCCCGCAAGTTTTGTCACTGTCTCTGTCTCTGCCCCATTCCTGTAAGCTCAGCTTTAATTGCACAAGCTATGAACACTTATGATTTGCATTGTGCAGGTGAGGATGGAGCTTGCAGGAATGGGGTAGGGACAGGAAAAGAACATGCAGGGGAAAATGAGTTCCCACGGGAACGGGGGAAAATACGTTCCTGTGCCATTCTCTAATCTACATAATGGCATTCTTTTCCTCTTTTACCCAAAATTTTAGATTCTATACCGCTTAGTTCTATCCTGTGCGGTGGCAAAAGTATAGTAAATCTTAGTTAGTTAGTTAATTAATTAATATACCTCTATATCCTACCAATTTCAGTTTCAGATTGAAATGAGCGTGTTTCCTCACTTACCTGAAGACATAGTCGTGCTGGTCTATTTCAGCTCCTACCCTGGAGCCATGGAGAATCCCTCCATTCCCCACCACAGCACAGCGGATACAGGAGGAGTTCGCTGGGCCTCTCTGCTGCCAGTCATCAAACATATAGCCATTGGCCGAGGAGTTCAGGAGACTCAAAGTTTCATTTAGGACTGAAAACCCAAGCGAGACACAGAGAGAGGATGAGCTGCCGGGAAACACATGGGCAGGCACTGTGGCACTGGCAGGAGGTGGAAAGCTGCAGCCGGGCATTACCAGCACTACCAGAGAGCAGAATGCCAGACATTGCCGGCACGGCCAGGAAACACAGAGCCAGATGTTTCTGGGAAACACAAGGTAGACACTGCCAGCAGCAGTGGAAGGAAAGAAAGAAAGAAGGAAAGAAAGAAAGAAAACCAGGAGTTGCAGAGAGAGAAAGAAAGAACCAGGAGTTTCAGAGAGAGAAAGAAAGAAAGAAAGACCAGGAGTTACAGAGAAAGAAAAAAAGAAAGAAAGAACAAGAGAAAACCAGGAGTTACAGGGAGAGAAAGAAAGAAAGAACAAACAAGAGAGAACCAGGAGTGAAAGAAAGAAAACCAGGAGTTACAGAGAAAGAAAGACCAGGAGTTTCAGAGAGAGAAAAAAAGAAAGAAAGACCAGGAGTTAGAGAGAAAGAAAGAAAGAAAGAAAGAAAGAAAGACCAGGAGTTAGAGAGAAAGAAAGAAAGACCAGGAGTTAGAGAGAAAGAAAGAAAGACCAGGAGTTAGAGAGAAAGAAAGAAAGACCAGGAGTTACAGAGAAAGAAAGAAAGAAAGAAAGACCAGGAGTTACAGAGAAAGAAAGAAAGACCAGGAGTTACAGAGAAAGAAAGAAAGACCAGGAGTTACAGAGAAAGAAAGAAAGACCAGGAGTTACAGAGAAAGAAAGAAAGACCAGGAGTTACAGAGAAAGAAAGAAAGAAAGAAAGACCAGGAGTTACAGAGAAAGAAAGAAAGACCAGGAGTTACAGAGAAAGAAAGAAAGACCAGGAGTTACAGAGAAAGAAAGAAAGACCAGGAGTTACAGAGAAAGAAAGAAAGACCAGGAGTTACAGAGAAAGAAAGAAAGACCAGGAGTTACAGAGAAAGAAAGAAAGACCAGGAGTTACAGAGAAAGAAAGAAAGAAAGACCAGGAGTTACAGAGAAAGAAAGAAAGAAAGACCAGGAGTTACAGAGAAAGAAAGAAAGAAAGACCAGGAGTTACAGAGAAAGAAAGAAAGAAAGACCAGGAGTTACAGAGAAAGAAAGAAAGAAAGACCAGGAGTTACAGAGAAAGAAAGAAAGAAAGACCAGGAGTTACAGAGAAAGAAAGAAAGAAAGAAAGAAAGAAAGAAAGACCAGGAGTTACAGAGAAAGAAAGAAAGAAAGAAAGAAAGAAAGACCAGGAGTTACAGAGAAAGAAAGAAAGAAAGAAAGAAAGAAAGACCAGGAGTTACAGAGAAAGAAAGAAAGAAAGAAAGAAAGACCAGGAGTTACAGAGAAAGAAAGAAAGAAAGACCAGGAGTTACAGAGAAAGAAAGAAAGAAAGAAAGACCAGGAGTTACAGAGAAAGAAAGAAAGAAAGAAAGACCAGGAGTTACAGAGAAAGAAAGAAAGACCAGGAGTTACAGAGAAAGAAAGAAAGACCAGGAGTTACAGAGAAAGAAAGAAAGAAAGAAAGACCAGGAGTTACAGAGAAAGAAAGAAAGACCAGGAGTTACAGAGAAAGAAAGAAAGAAAGAAAGACCAGGAGTTACAGAGAAAGAAAGAAAGACCAGGAGTTACAGAGAAAGAAAGAAAGAAAGAAAGACCAGGAGTTACAGAGAAAGAAAGAAAGAAAGACCAGGAGTTACAGAGAAAGAAAGAAAGAAAGAAAGACCAGGAGTTACAGAGAAAGAAGGAAAGAAAGAAAGAAAGACCAGGAGTTACAGAGAAAGAAAGAAAGAAAGACCAGGAGTTACAGAGAAAGAAAGAAAGAAAGAAAGACCAGGAGTTTCAGAGAGAGAAAGAAAGAACAAATAAGAGAGAACCAGAGAGAGAAAGAAAGAACAAATAAGAGAACCAGAGAGAGAAAGAAAGAACAAATAAGAGAGAACCAGAGAGAGAAAGAAAGAACAAATAAGAGAGAACCAGAGAGAGAAAGAAAGAACAAATAAGAGAGAACCAGAGAGAGAAAGAAAGAACAAATAAGAGAGAACCAGGAGTTAAAGAAAGAAAGAAAGAAAGAAAGAACCAGGAGTTTCAGTGAGAGAAAGAAAGAAAGAAAGAACCAGGAGTTTCAGTGAGAGAAAGAAAGAAAGAAAGAACCAGGAGTTTCAGTGAGAGAAAGAAAGAAAGAAAGAACCAGGAGTTTCAGTGAGAGAAAGAAAGAAAGAAAGAACCAGGAGTTTCAGTGAGAGAAAGAAAGAAAGAAAGAACCAGGAGTTTCAGTGAGAGAAAGAAAGAAAGAAAGAACAAGAGAGAACCAGGAGTTGAAGAAAGAAAGAAAGAAAGAGAACCAGGAGTTTCAGATAGAGAAAAAAAAGAAAGAAAGATCAAGAGAGAACCAGGAGCTGAAGAAAGAAAGAAAGAAAGAGAGCCAGGAGTTTCAGATAGAGAAAAAAAAAGAAAGAAAGAACAAGAGAGAACCAGGAGTGAAAGAAAGAAAGAAAGAAAACCAGGAGTTACAGAGAAAGAAAGACCAGGAGTTACAGAGAAAGAAAAAAAGAAAGAAAGACCAGGAGTTACAGAGAAAGAAAAAGAGAAAGAAAGACCAGGAGTTTCAGAAAGAGAAAGAAAGAACAAACAAACAAGAGAGAACCAGAGAGAGAAAGAAAGAACAAACAAACAAGAGAGAACCAGAGAGAGAAAGAAAGATCAAACAAATGAGAGAACCAGAGAGAGAAAGAAAGAACAAACAAAGAGAGAACCAGAGAGAGAAAGAAAGAACAAACAAGAGAGAACCAGAGAGAGAAAGAAAGAACAAACAAACAAGAGAGAACCAGAGAGAGAAAGAAAGAACAAACAAACAAGAGAGAACCAGAGAGAGAAAGAAAGAACAAACAAACAAGAGAGAACCAGAGAGAGAAAGAAAGAAAGAACGAAAGAAAGGAAGAAAGAACAAGAGAGAACCAGGAGTTTCAGATAGAGAAAAAAAGAAAGAAAGAACAAGAGAGAACCAGGAGTTGAAGAAAGAAAGAAAGAGAACCAGGAGTTTCAGATAGAGAAAAAAAAAAAGAAAGAAAGAACAAAAGAGAACCAGGAGTTGAAAAAAGAACCAGGAGTTTCAGTGAGAGAAAGAAAGAAAGAAAGAATCAGGAGTTTCAGATAGAGAAAAAAAAGAAAGAAAGAACAAGAGAGAACCAGGAGTTGAAAAAAAGAAAGAAAGAACAAGAGAGAACCAGGAGTTGAAAAAAAGAAAGAAAGAACAAGAGAAAACCAGGAGTTTCAGAGAGAAAGAAAGAAAGAAAGAACCAATAGTTTCAGTGAGAGAAAGAAAGAAAGAAAGAACCAATAGTTTCAGTGAGAGAAAGAAAGAAAGAAAGAACCAATAGTTTCAGTGAGAGAAAGAAAGAAAGAAAGAACCAATAGTTTCAGTGAGAGAAAGAAAGAAAGAAAGAACCAATAGTTTCAGTGAGAGAAAGAAAGAAAGAAAGAAAGAACCAGGAGTTTCAGTGAGAGAAAGAAAGAAAGAACCAGGAGTTTCAGTGAGAGAAAGAAAGAAAGAAAGAAAGAACCAAGAGTTTCAGAGAGAAAGAAAGAAAGAACCAGGAGTTGAAGAAAGAAAGAAAGAACCAGGAGTTTCAGAGAGAAAGAAAGAAAGAACCAAGAGTTTCAGAGAGAAAGAAAGAAAGAACCAGGAGTTGAAGAAAGAAAGAAAGAACCAGGAGTTTCAGAGAGAAAGAAAGAAAGAAAGAAAGAACCAAGAGTTTCAGTGAGAGAAAGAAAGAAAGAAAGAACCAAGAGTTTCAGAGAGAACGAAAGAAAGAAAGAACCAGGAGTTGAAGAAAGAAAGAAAGAACCAGGAGTTGAAGAAAGAAAGAAAGAACCAGGAGTTGAAGAAAGAAAGAGAGAAAGAAAGAACCAAGAGTTTCAGTGAGAGAAAGAAAGAAAGAACAAACAAGAGAGAACCAGGAGTTGAAGAAAGAAAGAGAGAGAACCAGGAGTTAGAGAGAGAAAGAGAAAGAGGAAGATAGAAAGAGGGGGCACTGCACCAGTGCCAAAACTGTGAGGAGAGACAGGATCAGGCACTGCCCGATTCCATTGTCCAAGCAAAACATGAAGATAGAAGGCAAAACATGAAGATAGAAGGCTTACAAAGACAGACAGATGCACCATAAGCTGGTTACTCACTGCGCCAGTCAACTTCCATCCAGCCTTGGGCCCCTTTGTACCTGCGGAGCCTCTCGTATTCCTCCCGGGTGGCGTGTTTCTTCCACTGCAGAACTGGAATTGTCAATAGGAAGAAATGCTTCAGTTCAGTCTGTGCAATTCTCTTCCTGATGCTGTCGGGACACTTCTGAGACAGGGAACAGAGAATGACGCATTTCCATCACTGAGCAGAGCTTCCTGATCCTTGAACCCTGACACCTGCTGAGCTCCAGCTGCAATTAGAACCCTCAGCCTAAGGAAGCAGCTCCTGGATGTCGGGGGCTCATTACCCAGCTGCTCTCCTAGAGAAGCTTTTCAAAACTGCTGTGTAAATAATATCTGTAAAAATTAGCTGCTAGAATAAAGCAGATCCCTCCTTTCTTCTTCAGTTTTCTAGTTGATTAATTGTATGAAATTATAGAAAAAACCCTTGCTATCTAAAGTCCTCCTCCAAACACAGAGGTGAGTAATTTATGGGTGTTACTGTGCTGTTTGCCATCTGCATTCATACCACCAAGTGTATCCAACATTGGAATATAATGCTATCAGCAGAGATACCGTGATTGCTAAGAATCCGGCTATTGTAATCTGTGGAAATTAATTGGCTGATGACTAAATGATTTAAAACATTGCCAGAATAAACCTGAATGGGCTGGGGAGGGCATCAATGGGAACTCCACTAACTTGGAACATGAGGACATTACTGGCCAGACTTTATGGCAGATTTCCTGCAAACAGGATGGTTGGATAGGCTGAAGTGAGCTTAAATGGCAACTTCAGCAGTTGGAACCTAGGACAACACCAGGTGGACTTTACAGTCCCAGAAATATCAAAGAAGAAAGCAGCTAATTTAATCATGTATTTGTAATGGGTACAACTAATAGGCAGACTGGATGGACCGCTTGGGTCTTTATCTGCCATCATTTACTATGTTACTTGGCAGAAACCCAAAGAGTAGCCAAATTCCAGAGCTGAGATTGTGATGTCATAATGCCTTATTCCACCAATGCCTAAGAGCCAACCTCAGCAGTGATGTCACAATGCCTCATTCCACCAATGCCTAAGAGCCAACCTCAGCAGTGATGTCACAATGGCTTGATTAGATGGCAACTTCAGTATTTGGAACCTAGGACAATCCCAGGTGGACTTTACAGTCTATGACCCAGAAATATCAAAGAAGAGAGCAGTTAATTTAATCATGTATTTGTAACGGGTACAACTAATAGGCAGACTGGATGGACCGCTCGGGTCTTTACCTGTCATCATTTACTATGTTACTTGGCAGAAACCCAAAGAGTAGCCAAATTCCAGAGCTGAGATTGTGATGTCATAATGCCTCATTCCACCAATGCCTAAGAGCCAACCTCAGCAGTGATGTCACAATGCCTCATTCCACCAATGCCTAAGAGCCAACCTCAGCAGTGATGTCACAATGGCTTGATTAGATGGCAACTTCAGTATTTGGAACCTAGGACAATCCCAGGTGGACTTTACAGTCTATGACCCAGAAATATCAAAGAAGAGAGCAGTTAATTTAATCATGTATTTGTAATGGGTACAACTAATAGGCAGACTGGATGGACCGCTCAGGTCTTTATCTGCCATCATTTACTATGTTACTATATAATTCTGCGAGTCCACAGATTCTCTGGAAAGGGGGAAGAGGGGGATGGTTTTGTCTACACCTCCCTGTAGTACATATAGAGCCTAATGGTAAGCAGTGGGACCCCAAAGCACAGAAAGGGTGACCCCTGACACTCACGGAATTCATGTGAGAGGTGTCTTCATTGTACAGGTCCCCAAGCTCAGGTGGCAGAGTCGCTGTATTGCTCTTTGCTTTAGCTTTGGTGCTTCTGGCAGGTCTCCCACTCACAGGCTCTGGAAGTTTCATCACATTCATGGCGCCCAAGGCCTCTCGTTCTTCCCCCTTTATCTCCGCTGCCACTTTCTGTGGCTTATCTGCTGCCACCGTCTGCTTTACCACTGATTCTTGGGCTGGGTCCTTCAATTCACGGCTGACAAAACAAGACTCACTAGTTAATGTATCCTATATGATCAAAGCCTTCCTCTTGGCAGCTCAACACGTCCCCTAGCAAATGCCACTCCTGATCTGGCCCCTGTGACTGATGGGAGCATTCACCATCCTTCTGTTACTTCAGCAAAGTGAGTCCTTTCCTTCCTAAGAGCTTATTTCGAAGGCTGACTGCTGCCCCTGCATCCGCTTTCACCCCAAACCGCCAGTGAATTGATCGTTGGAGATACAGTGAATGTTTGGTGGATATATCGTATGGACACTGATTGAAACATTGACAAAATATTTGAATGACGGGGGTGGGTGGAGGGTTTTGAATCATAGCAATTTATTAGGGTGACTTGGTAATTTTAATACACTTAATAAAGATTATTTAAACATGTATGTTCAAAAATAGTAATAAAATATTTTCATACATGAATGAATGGAATCAAATCTATAGCTTCTAATTGATTAGAAGTATTGAATTAATTGAGGCTATAAGCAGTGTTAGATTTGTCCCACAGTGTATGTATATATGCATATACATTGGGGATATCTTGAAAACCCAACTGCCTGGGGCCCCCCAGTACAGATTTAAGAGCCACTGCTCTAGACCAGTGATCTTCAACCATTTGACACCTATGGACCGGCGGAAATAAAATAATTATTTTGTGGGCCGGAACCGGTTCGCGGGCCGGCAGCTGAAGTACACTGGGCTAAGTCGTGGGCCAGACCCTGCCCTTCTCCACCACAGATCCTGCCCCCATAATAGTCCTAATTGCAACACCATTTTTTCCATTCATAATATAATCTTATTAATAACACATAATGGTTAACCACAACATTAAACTACACAAAGCACACTGTATATGAACATAAGTAAATAATCATGGATTTATAGTGTGTGTGCCTGATGGACATTCAGATCTTTATCTGCTGTCATTTATTATGTATGAATTTATCCCTATCCTCTATTTTCTGTCCAATAACCAGTTCCTAATCGACAACAGAACGTTGCTTCCTATCTCATGACTCTAATTTCCTCCAGAGTCTCTTATGAGGAACTTTGTCAAACGTTTTCTGACACTCTACAGACACTACATCAACTGGCTCATCTTTATTCACATGTTTATGATCACCTTCAAAGAAATCAAGCAAATTGGTGAGCAAGATATTCCTTAGCTGGACTCATGCCGACTCTTTCCCATTAAACCACATTCCTCTACGAATTCCGTAATTTAATTTTTTAAAAATTATACTTTCAATAGTTTCTACTATTTTGACCAGCACTGAAGTCAGACTTACCAGTCTGTAATTTCCCAGATCACCCCTGGAACCCTTTTTAAAAAAAATCAGCATAACATTGACCACCCTCCAATCTTCAGGCAGGGAATGATGTGATAAAAACATAAGAACATGCTGGGTCAGAACAGTGGTCCATCGTGCCTAGCAGTCCGCTCCCGCGGTGGCCCCTAGGTCAAAGACCAGTGCCCTAATTGAGACCAGTCCTACCTGCGTACGTTCCGGTTCAGCAGGAACTTGTCTAACTTTGTCTTGAATCCCTGGAGGGTGTTTTCCCCTATAACAGATTACGGAAGAGCGTTCCAATTTTCCACCACTCTCTGGAATCTATCCCCTTTTAAGTTTACAGAGTGCCCTCTTGTTCTCTCTACCTTGGAGAGAGTGAACAACCTGTCTTTATCTACTAAGTCTATTCCCTTCAATATCTTGAATGTTTCGATCATGACCCCTCTCAATCTCATCTTTTCAAGGGAGAAGAGGCCCAGTTTCTCTAATCTCTCACTGTACAGCAACTCCTCCAGCCCCTTAATCATTTTAGTCGCTCTTCTCTGGACCCTTTCGAGTAGTACTTTGTCCTTCTTCATGTATGGCGACTAGTGCTGGACGCAGTATTCCAGGTGGGGGCATACCATGGCCCAGTACAGCGGCATGATAACCTTTTCCGATCTGTTCGTGATCCCCTTCTTAATCATTCCTAGCATTCTGTTCACCCTTTTCGCCGCCGCCACACTTTGCGCGGACGGCCTCATCGACTTGTTGACCAGTACTCCCAAGTCTCTTTCCTGAGGGAGATCTCTCCAAGTACCGCTCTGGACATCCTGTATTCATGTATAAGATTTTTGTTACCAACATGCATCACTTTACACTTAACTACGTTGAACCTCATTTGCCATGTCACGGCCCATTTCTCGAGCGTTTTTATGTCACGTTGCAGGTCTTCGCAATCCTCCTGCGTCTTCACTACTCTGAATAACTTCGTATCGTTTGCAAATTTAATCACCTCGCTCGACGTACCAATTTCCAGATCGTTTATAAATATGTTGAAGAGCACGGGTCCAAGCACCGAACCCTGCGGCACTCCATTGGTAACGCTTTTCCAGTCCGAGTATTGTCCATTTACCCCCACTCTCTGTTTTCTATCCGCCAACCAGTTTTAATCCACGTGAGTATTTCAATTTGTTTCTGCCCTATCCTCACGAGCTCTGTTTCCAGCATCCATACAAGCCTCAAACAACTATGATTTTTTTTATATTTGTCTTTTTATTAACGAATAAAAGGGAAGAACATTCTCTATAACTATGAAGCACATCCCTGAAGTCTCTGCATTGCACTCAGGTTGATTCATGCATGCAGGCTCCAGTCATAAATTTCTTTTACTGGACACTCACTCAGAAGGCCATTTCAGATGCCATTGTAGGGCAGCGGTCAGTCTCTAGCTGAGATGAGGGCAGTGTAGTGTGTTGGTGGAGTATACACATTTGTGCAAAGACAAGGAGTGTAATACACATTGTAGTAGAGAATGACACTAGGACAAATTTGTCCACGTCCCTGCAGGAAATCAATTTCTCCATCCCGTCCCTGCTAGTTTTGTCGCTGTCCTTGTCCCTGCCCCATTCCTGTACATAAGAACATAAGAATAACCTTACTGGGTCAGATCAATGGTCCATCAAGCCCAGTAGCCCGTTCTCATGGTGGCCAATCCAGGTCCCTAGTACTTGGCCAAAACTCAAAGACTAGCAAGATTCTGGAATCCCAGAGAGTAACAAGATTCTAGAATCCCAAAGAGTAGCAACATTCCATACTGAATCTCAAAGAATAGCAAGATTCCAGAATCCCAGAGAGTTACAAGATTCTAGAATCCCAAAGAGTAGCAACATTCCATACTGAATCTCAAAGAATAGCAAAATTCCAGAATCCCAGAGAGTAACAAGATTCTAGAATCCCAAAGAGTAGCAACATTCCATACTGAATCTCAAAGAATAGCAAGATTCCAGAATCCCAGAGAGTAACAAGATTCTAGAATCCCAGAGAGTAACAAGATTCTAGAATCCCAAGGTGTAGCAACATTCCATGCTACCGATCCAGGGCAAGAAGTGGCTTTTCCCATGTTTGTCTCAACAGCAGTTTATGGCCTTTTCCTCCAGGAACATGTCCAAACCTTTCTTAAAACCAGCTACGCTATCCGCTCTTACCACATCCTCTGGCAACACATTCTAGAGCTTAAACATTCTGATTGAAAAAATATTTCCTCCTATAGGTTTTAAAAGTATTTCCCTGTAACTTCATCGAGGGTCCCCTAGTCTTTGTAATTTTTGAGGGAGTGAAAAATCGATCCACTTGTATCCATTCGACACCACTCAGGATTTTGTAGACTTCAATCCTATCTTCCCTCAGCCGTCTCTTTTCCAAGCTGAAGAGTCCTAACCGTTTTAGTCTTTCCTCATACGAGAGGAGTTCCATCCCCTTTACCATTTTGGTCGCTCTTCTTTGAACCTTTTCTAGCGCCAATATATCTTTCTTCAGATAAGGAGACCAGAACTGAATGCTCTGCCTTAACCGCCCAAACCTCCAACACATGATTTTTAAATGTTTGAGGCTTGTAGAGATGAGGACAGAGCTCGCAGGAATGGGGCAGGGACAGGAAAAGAACTCGCAGTGACGGGGAAAAATCTATCCCTGTGTCATTCTCTGTATCATTACTCTACTTTTCCTGAATCCTAGTCCTTAGATAAATGTGTAGTGCACTGCCCTCATCTCAGATCAAGACTGAGCTCTTGGAAAAGAAAGCCTGAGGAGAGCTGACCGACCAACCTCATTATAGCAGTGTTGGGTTTGTTTGGGTTTTTTAAAGTCAATGTTTATTTAAGAATTTTGTATAAAAGAAGAAATGCAAAGCAGACATTTGTACAGTAAAGGGGGTGTAGGATGACTAATGTGACCATTTCTTTTTTTCATTAAAACGGGACATCTACTGATTTTCAGCCCCACCTCCACCCCTAATCCTGCCCTAGCCCTGCCCCCAATTTCTTCCATTCATTTTTCATGTATTCACAATATCTTATTCATAATGGTAACCATAAAATAAAAAAAAAAACAACAAAGCACACTGTATGCAGAGAAAATGTTAATTATTTATATTTAGGGGTTTTCAAGGCAGATGATTTTAAAATATGTAATGTCACCTCAGTAACAACTATAAGAAAAATAGACAAATATAGTGCAAAATATGGACAGCAGATATAAATTCTCAAAAGTGAAACATTTTGATCACTAAATTGAAAATAAAATCATTTTTCCTACCTTTGTTGTCTGGTGATTTCATGAGTCTCTGGTTGCACTTCCTTCTAACTGTTCATCCTTTCTTTCATTTCTTTCTTTCTCTCTCCCTGCCCCCCTTTCTTTCAGTCTTTCTTTCTCTCTCCCTGCCCCCCCAAAGCCACCGCCGCCATGCTGTAATGAGGTTGGTCGGTCAGCTCTCCTCAGGCTTTCTTTTGCGAGTGCTCAATCTTGATCGGAGATGAGGGCAGTGCGCTACACATTTGTCTAAGGACTAGGATTCAGGAAAAGGAGAGTAATGATGTACAGTATAGAGAATGACACAGGGATGGATTTTCCCCCATCCCCGCGAGTTCTTTTCCCGTCCCTGCCCCATTCTAATCAGACCGGCTTTCGCCACTGTCATTCAACAGAACATTCCCAAAATACTCTACTTTTTCGATCATCATCAATCTGTATTACTTATTTCTTTGGACCTTTCCTCCGCATTCGATACTATTGATCACTGTTTACTTCTAACAAGGCTTCAGGAAATCAGGTCTTGGAATGGTTCAGATCCTATTTTAAAGATAGATCTTCTAAAGTAATCTTCAATAATACCTCATCTGAATCCTTTTCATGTAAGCATGGTATTCCGCAAGGCTCTATACTATCTCCTTTGCTTTTTAACATTTTTCTAGCGCCTCTTCTGACCGTTTCGCAATCCATCGGTTTCACCACATTCGCTTACGCGGACGATGTCCAACTTCTTTCATTCTATCAATTTAAATAATAAGGAAGAAGTAGTCCTCATTAATCACAAATTAGAAAAAATTAAATCTTGGTTGGATTCTAATAAACTTTCACTCAACATTAATAAATCTAAACTAATGATCTTTCCGTTAAAAGAAGGTACAACACTTCAGGCTCCCTTGAAACTTGAATCTTCCCCTTTCAAAACTGTTCCAACTTTAAAGCTTTTGGGCGTTACCCTCAACAGTAAATTTTCGTATCATTCTCATATCAGCGCAGTCGTCCAGAAATATTTCTATCGACTGAGAAGGATCCGTTCCCTTTCTAAGTTACTGGAACCTGCCGCACTGAAAACTTTAATTCACTCATTGGTAATTTCGTGTATAGATTACTGTAATGCCCTTTATAAGGGCATTACAAAAAAGGAGATCAGACGACTACAGATCGTCCAAAACACCGCTATTAAGATCATTAGCGGGGCAAAGAAATATGATCACGTCTCCCCTCTTTTAATCAACGCTCATTGGCTGCCAATCGAACACAGAATTAGTTATAAAATTTTACTTTTAACATTTACAACCAGAATGAATAACCAACCTGATATTATTACATTACATTACATTACATTAGGGATTTCTATTCCGCCTGTGCCTTGCGGTTCTAGGCGGATTACAATAGAGAAGATATCTGGGCATTTCCAGTAGAATTACATTACAGGATAAGAGTAAGTTACAGGAACCGTAAAGAATTATGATACTTCAATTTCACGGAAGATAATACATATCACAGAAGATAATACATATCACAGAAGATAATACATATCACAGAAGATAATACATATCAACTGAAACAAGTTAAGTCAGGTGGGGTGTAAAAGAGTTACAGTAATTCTAGATCACAGACAAAGAGATACTATAGGTTGGTGTTTCCAAAGGCGTTGATTGGGAACTCATTGGGTGGTGGTTAGAGTGATGGGAGATATTTTTTGAACAGTAGTGTTTTTATTTCTTTACGGAACTCTTTTATGTCTGTTGTTTTGGTCAGTAGTTTTGAGATGTCAGAGTCGATTTTAGCTGCCTGTGTCCCCAGAAGGTTGTCATAAAGTTTCTTACGACGAGTACCGTTGAGAGGTGGGTAGGTGAAAAGGTTCTGTGTTCTCCTTCTTCTGGGGATAGTCTTTTAATCCCGTATCGCTCAACTTCTCAAAATCTTTTAGTTATACCTTCATTAAAATCAATTAACACTTTACGCACCAACAACTTTGCTGTTACTGCCCCTTCTCTCTGGAATTTATTGCCTACATATCTTCGTTATGAATCTGATATAAAACAATTTAAAACAAAATTAAAGACATTTCTATTCCAAGATGCCTTTTGTTAAAATACCCTTTTAAGGGCTAAGTTTATAATCAAACTTTAATCTTTTTTTTATAATTTTTACCTAACCTATTGTTTTACCCATTTATGTTTTGCCTATTCTATATCAATTGTTGTTCTTCCCCCATCTGCCCTTTATGTTGCTGTATGTCTGTGTAAGTTACCCGTTTTCCCTGTTTTAATATACGTCTCAATGTAACTGTATAACTTGTTTTCATGTATTTTTATTATGTTAACCGCTTAGAAATTAGATTAAGCGGTCGAAAAAATATTTTAATAAACTTGAAACTTGATTCCTGCGAGCTCTGTCCTCATCTCTACAAGCCTCACACACTTTAAAATCATGTGTTCAAGGTTTGTGCGGTTAAGGCAGAGCGTTCAATTCTGGTCTCCTTATCTGGAGCCAACTTTCGGTCCTCTTTCTCCCCAACCCAACATGGCAGCTCTTCTTCACCAGCAGTCAATTGGCATCTAGTCTTCAGGGCTGGTGAGGGAGGGATAGGAGCCACATGGAGTTGGGGGTGAAGTGGGCAACAAGATGAGAAGAAAGGTCCGAGTTGGGTTTGGGTTTTTTAATTAAAGAGGAGACATTTTTTTTTTTAATGAAAAAAATACTGGATTGTACCGAAATCTTGGATAATAATTAGCAAAAATATGACTAAATTTTAACAAATAAACTTGCAGAATTGTGCCAGGAGGAGCGCCAGCCTTCCTCTGCTAGAGATTCCTTCATCTCCCCTCTCTGTTTTCCACACTATGTTGGCTCTCTTTTCTTATCTTTTAGATTGTAAGCCTTACAGGGTAGGGACTGATAGCTCCCACCCCATCCCATCCCCTGCACTTTTCTCTCTCCTTTTCAGCTGCTTTTTTATAAATTCTTCTCTTTGGCCTGTCCTGGTTTTGCTCTTAAATTGATCCCTGCAATAGAGAATGACACGGTGACAAAATTCATCACCGTTCCCATCCCCGCAGATAACCGCAGGAAACCATCTTCATGTCATTCTTTCAGGAGAGAGGGAAGAATCAGAGTATGAATGGCCACAACCACTGACCCGCAAGCTTTGCTTTGAAGAATGCTGGTGTAGAAGGACTGAGGTTGAAACAGACACTACAGAATGACAGTCTCTGGTATCCAGAGCAGATATTGTGATGTCATAATGCCTCATTCCACCAGTGCCTAACAGCCAATCACATCAGTGATGTCACAATGGCCTCATTATCCTTGGCTCCCATAAGAATCAGAGTATGAATGGCCACAACCATTGACCCGCAAGCTTTGCTTTGAAGAATGCTGGTATAGAAGGACCGAGGTTGAAATAGACACTAGAAAATGACATGGGATTATTTCCCGCAGTTATCCGCGGGGACAGGAATGGTGTCATTCTCTATCCTGCAACACAGCCATTCACACTTTTTCTATCTGTTTCTTTCTGTTGTTGTTTTTTTGTGCTTTTGTTGCAAATTAACATTTTCTCTAGTCTTGGAAGAAGCTTACCTGGAGAATGTTCTTTTCAGTATCTGCACATTGTACCTCAAAAGGAGCAGAACCAGCATGCAGAAAATCAGCAAAGCACCCCATCTCAGCCTCTGAGCTCGCACCCTGACACACAGCCCCATCCTCAGCAGTGAACTTTGCAGTGTCTCCAGGGAGCTATTAGCACTTCCTTCGCTGGGTATAATTCACCCCCAGCACTGTGGCACACACATTCTGCCTGCTTATATTCCTCAGAGGGACACACCCAGACAACGTCCTTTACCTCTGCTGTCTGTGACACTCCCCCTCATCTATCCTCAAGAACAAAGGGACCTGTGACCAGGGCTTACAAGAAAAATTTATTTGGGACAATCTTAAAGTCTATGAGCAAGTCAGGACCAAACTGACTCCAGTAGGCCAAGGGATCACAATCCCGGGGTTCAATCACTAACCTCAATCCAATACTTAATCACTTATCAAGAAATCAGGCTGAGACCAAAATGCAATTCATGAATGGAACTTTTTTCTTGAGCTTGATTGCAACATCAATGCATAAACTACTATTTCTTCTGGGGTGAATACTGAAACTGGTTTTACAAGCTGTTTATGAAAAAGTCACGGCAGAAACAGGTGAGGAGTGTCCTAGTGGTAGAGCTGGTCCTAGGCCTGGGGGGGGGGGGGGGGGGGGGGGACATCAGTCTCGCTCGCTAGGGAGGGATGGAGAGCTAGCGGACGTTCCAGTGGTGCGCAGACTGGGGTGTGGGTGTTCCTCTGGCTTGGGAGGGAGCAGCAGCTGACGTTCCGGTGGGAGCATAGATGGGGAAACAGGCATGCAGCAAAGGTCTGCCTGTTCAGAAGGGTTGCTGCAGCGGTGGAGGGGGAAGACTCTAATATAAACCGAGACTCCCATTTTTGGACATTTTTTATATTCGAGTATATATGGTAAGCACTTATATATATGTAAACCAAAAGACAGTATACATGTTCCATCCCTTTCATAGTAACATAGTAGATGATTTCAGATAAAGACCCAAATGATCCATCCAGTCTGCCCAACCTGATTCAATTTATTTTTTTTTTTCTTCTTAGAAATTTTTGGGCACGAATCCAAAGCTCTACCTGGTACTGTGCTTGGGTTCCAACTGTCGAAGTCTCCGTCAAATCTCACTCCAGCCCATCTACACCCTCCCAGCCTTTGAAGCCCTCCCCGGCCCATGCTTTCCTTTCTTATGTTCCCTAATCTCATCATACAGTTCCTTAATACATGTGGGACTCACCCTCTTTCCAAGCTGAAACACTCCACACAGGCTCTGCAAGAAGCAGGGTCTTTTCGCTCACAGTTTCCCGCTGGAGACGGGTCTCTATCCCCTCTTCACTCTGTCCTCTCCTGGTGACCCTTTGGGAAGGAAAGTCCTTTATATTCTCCCTCAGTGAAACTCTCCAGGTTCCACGCTCTCTCCTCTTCTGGCAAACCCTCCCAGACATTCCCTCCGTAAGCAGTCAGCACCTTCAGCAGTCTCCTTCATTACTAGAGAATCAAAAGCCGTGATCTCACCCCTCTTTTAGACTTTTCTTCCTTCCACTCATGCAAGGGGGCCTCCACTCCTCCCACAAGCACACATTCAGTGTCTTCCCAAAGAATCCAGTGCCTCCTTCTCTGTAGCAGAGGCATTCTTTGAGGGGGGGGGGGGGCAGGGGGTTTCACATATAAGACGGGGGAAAGATGGTGTCCTCGCTCACATGACAGCTCAGGTAGTAAAGTCTTAAGCAAATGTCCTACTGGGTCAGACCAATAGTCCACTTTCTACCGCCAGTGAGGGGCGCTGCAGGAGAGGTGAGGAGAAGCTGAGGCCCTGACGCAAGCTGACACTGACTACAGGATGTGCCTCTCGCCTCTCCTCCTCACAGGCATCTCGCGGCACACTTGCAATCACTTTGTGATACACTGTCTTAATACACGGACATTTAGGGGTATATTGCAAACATGTCTAAATTCAGATTCTAGAAAGCCAGGAAGCACATTTAAAATGTGAATACCTGTATATTGCAATTGTGCTTAATCTGGCATGTTACTTTGGGGCTACAATATGCTCAAAAGAAGAAGCGACCAAGATAGTAAAGGGGATGGAGCTCCTCTCGCACGATGAAAGGTTAGGGCTCTTCAGTTTGGAAAAGAGACGGCTGAGGGGAGATATGATTGCAGTCTACAAAATCCTGAGTGGAGTAGAATGGGTACAAGTGGATCGATTTTTCACTCCATCAAAAATTACAAAGACTAGGGGACACTCGATGAAGTTACAGGGAAATACTTTTAAACCCAATTGGAGGAAATTTTTTCACTCAGAGAATAGTTAAGCTCTGAAACACGTTACCGAGGATGTGGTAAGAGCGGATAGCGTAGCTGGTTTTAAGAAAGGTTTGGACAAGTTCCTGGAGGAAAAGGCCATAGTCTGTTATTGAGAAAGACATGGGGGAAGCCACTACTTGTCCTGGATCGGCAGCGTGGAATGTTGCTACTCTTTGGGATTCTAAAATCTTGTTACTCTCTGGGATTCCGGAATCTTGCTATTCTTTGAAATTCTGTATGGAATGTTGCTACTCTTTGGGATTCTAGAATCTTGTTACTCTCTGGGATTCCGGAATCTTGCTATTCTTTGAAATTCTGTATGGAATGTTGCTACTCTTTGGGATTCTAGAATCTTGTTACTCTCTGGGATTCCGGAATCTTGCTATTCTTTGAAATTCTGTATGGAATGTTGCTACTCTTTGGGATTCTAAAATCTTGTTACTCTCTGGGATTCCGGAATCTTGCTATTCTTTGAAATTCTGTATGGAATGTTGCTACTCTTTGGGATTCTAGAATCTTGTTACTCTCTGGGATTCCGGAATCTTGCTATTCTTTGAAATTCTGTATGAAATGTTGCTACTCTTTGGGATTCTAGAATCTTGTTACTCTCTGGGATTCCGGAATCTTGCTATTCTTTGAGATTCTGTATGGAATGTTGCTACTCTTTGGGATTCTAGAATCTTGTTACTCTCTGGGATTCCGGAATCTTGCTATTCTTTGAAATTCTGTATGGAATGTTGCTACTCTTTGGGATTCTAGAATCTTGTTACTCTCTGGGATTCCGGAATCTTGCTATTCTTTGAAATTCTGTATGGAATGTTGCTACTCTTTGGGATTCTAGAATCTTGTTACTCTCTGGGATTCCGGAATCTTGCTATTCTTTGAGATTCTGTATGGAATGTTGCTACTCTTTGGGATTCTAGAATCTTGTTACTCTCTGGGATTCCGGAATCTTGCTATTCTTTGAAATTCTGTATGGAATGTTGCTACTCTTTGGGATTCTAGAATCTTGTTACTCTCTGGGATTCCGGAATCTTGCTATTCTTTGAAATTCTGTATGGAATGTTGCTAATCTTTGGGTTTTGGCCAGGTACTAGTGACCTGGGTTGCCCACGGTGAGAATGGGCTACTTTGGTCTGACCCAGTAAAGCTATTCTTATGTTCTTATGAAAGGGAACACCTGCTTATGTTCCTCTAGATCAACACTGCCTGAGTTTTATCCCTGCCTCCAGGGACATCTATGTTATGTACACTGGAGCGATTAAGGGAGGTCATCCCCTAAATTCCCCAGTGTTTTTGTGTCTCCCTCCCCTGAAACAAACAAAATTGTGGAAATCCAGTGTTCTTGACGCTTCTTTTATAACTTTAATCCTTTAAAAAAACAATGTCCACATTTGTCACGGAGGACCAAACATGGGCTGTGTTACGGCAAAACACGCCTTCCTCAGGGATCCTATAGTATTGACCCGTGTTGGGTCGTCCGTGACAAATGTGGACATTGCATTTTAAAAGGATTAACTGAATAAACAAAGCGTCAAGAACATTGGATTTCTGCAGTTTCGTTTGTTTGGGCTATCCTTTTTCTCCTGTGGAAATTTGGGTCTTTTCTTGATGCCCCCCCCCCCCCGAAAGCAATAGAGCTGTGTGATAGCTTGAGGAAACAGAGATATGTACTGTATGTTTCTAAAATGCTTAACATGCACATGTGTGTTCTACATATCACATATATATGTATGTTGCTTTGTTAACCTCATTGATACTGGCAGCCAACTTTTCAAAATGATTGGGGATGCCCTAGCTCCACCCCTGACTCCACCCCCATAATAATAGTACTAATTGTAATGCCATTTTTTCCATTCATTTTTCATATATATACTACTACTATTTATTATTTCTAAAGCGCTGAAAAGCGTACACAGCGCTGTACATTGTAACATACAACAGACGGTCCCTGCTCAGAAGAGCTTACAATCCAATTTAAACAGGACGTTTTGGGGTTGGGGAGATTATGGTAGAGGAAATGATACAATGGGTCTAGGTATCTGACAGCAGTGAGTGGGATTTAGGAGTTGAAAACAGATTCAAAAAAGTGGGCTTTTAACTTGGATTTGAACATTGCTAGGGATGGAGCATGATGTATTGATTCAGGCAGCCTGTTCCAGGCATACGGTGCTGCAAGAAAGAAGGGACGGAGTCTGGAGTTGGCAGTGGAAGAGAAGGGTACAGATAAGAGGGGCTTGTCCAATGCACAGAGATCCCGGGGGGGGGGGGGAGCATAGGGGGAGATAAGTGAAGAGAGATATTGGGGGGCTTTCAGATCAAATGCACTTGTAAGTCAGCAAGGAGTTTAAACTGTATTTGGAGATGAACAGGAAGCGACTTGAGGAGAGAGGTAATGTGAGAATAGTGTCTCTTATGGAATATGAGTTGCGCAGCAGAATTTTGAATGGATTGAAGAGGCAAGAGTTGGGCCCGCGGGAGGCCCGAGAGAAGTACGTTGCAGTAGCCTAAGCACGAGATGACAAGAGCATGGACAAGGGTTTTGGTCATGTGTTCAGAGAGAAGAGGACAGATTTTGGTAATATTATAGAGGAGGAAGTGACAGGATTTGGCGGTTTGTTGGATCTGAGCAGAGAAAGAGAGAGAGGAGTCAAAGATCACACCAAGGTTAGTGTTATCCACCGAAATAGAGAACAGCGGGACGGGGAGGCGAGTTTAGGCAGAAAGATAAGGAGTTCAGTTTTAGCCATATTCAGTTTGAGATGGCAGCGAGATATCTAAACGGCAATGTCGGACAGGCAGATTGAAATTTGGGCCTGAACCCCCGTAGAGATATCCGGCGTGGAGAGGTAGATCTGGGAGTCATCAGCATAGAGGAGATCAGTGTACCAAGAGAGCGGGTATATATGGAAAAGAGGAGCCTTGGGGTATGAAAATAGACAGCAGGATGGCAGCAGAAGAGGATCCACCATAACATACGCTGAAGGTACGACGAGAGATAGGAAGAAAACCAGGAGAGAGCAGAACCCCGGAATCTCGGCGAGAGCAACACGTCAAGGAGGAGGCGGCGATCAACAGTGTCGAAGGCAGCAGGCAGATCGAGAAGAATGAGGATAGAGTAGAATCCATTGGATTTGGCCAGGAGCAGGTCGTTGGAGACTTTAGCAAGCGAGGTTGAAGGGTAGCACAGTGTGGACAAGTGTCGGGACAATGTTCTGGTCCCAGGCAAACAATACACCAACAATGAGGGTCGGTGATTGAAATGACCCAGCCGCACTTGCTACACTTTTTAAAACCGGTAAGAGGCCGGGACATAGAAAAAATAGAAACCGGAGAAAGAACGAGGTTTGTTGGCAAGGCCTAAGCCCAGAGGCCGCTGGCCGAAAAATACGGAAGAAAAGTTTTCTTTGTTTTTTTTTTTAGTAAAACTTACAAGACGCACCGGCACAGTGACTTCGAGAAAATAACAAAGCCGCGGTGCGAGAAGGCAACGAAGAAACTGCAGAGCTGAAGCAAATGGGACTTCTCGGCTCCGCAGAAAACGTTGAACTAAGGTACCTCACAGGAGATGCGCGCCCTAACTTGGGCAGGAGGGTACTCGCGCATGTGCGGTGCAGCATTCGTAAGCTCTTAAAAGATCTTCAAGCAAGTCTGCTTGCGAGGCTGTCCGCTGCAGGGCTCCGTTGATGACGTCACCCACATGTTGAGAATATGCTACCTGCTTGGCCTGGGATAATGTTGCTACTCTTTGGGTTTCTGCCAGGTGCTTGGGACCTGGGTCTGGCCACTGTAACAGGATATTGGGATTGATGGACATTCGGTGTGTCTCAATAGGGCAATTTTTATGTTCTCTCTATTCTGTCCTTGTCTGTAACCTGCTGGAACCCTATTCTAATATCAAAAAACAATTATTTCCACCGCTGAAATCATCTTATTCTTGAAATGTATCCTCTGCACCTTCAAATCAATTTGCTGGCAGGTGTGCCAGTCACCTTCTCTGTAAAATAAATCCTAATAAAATGTGCCCATTAGTCTGTTGCACATTGCTACAATCCACCCAACTTAAAAATATCACTAAACGGAAAGTGTGGATGATGCAATCAACACACAAAGAAAATTACTTCTCCGTCTTATCCTTGCATTAGAAAGGGAAGAGGATATCCTCTTCAAAGCAGGATATAAAAAATTCTTAGGCGCAGATTTATCAATGCAATGTGTGCTGTTCTGGGTCACACCCAAAAGAGGCCAATATACCAACACCCAAAAGGGGCCAATATACCAAAGCTCCTCTTAATTTTGTTACTCTCTGGGATTCCGGAATCTTGCTATTCTTTGAGATTCTGTATGGAATGTTGCTACTCTTTGGGATTCTAGAATCTTGTTACTCTCTGTATTCTTACAACAGGGGTGCCCAACGCGTCGATCGCGATCGACCAGTAGCTCAGGAAGGCAACTCGAGTCGATCGCACTCGTGTTGCCGTCCTGATCTACGGGCCGATCAGCCTTCCTCTCCAGTGTTCTTCCTAGGGCCTTTTAGCTGGGCAGTCCGCCCAGCTGTCATCTGCCGCTGCTGAACATTAAAAAAACCAGCTTGGAGATTTCAGCCCGTAGCGAACTTATGCTCCGGGCTCTAACGTGTGCGTGCAGGCTTCTCTTCTCTTCCCTCCGAAACCGGAAGTTATGCCCGGGGAGGGGGGGGGGAGAAGGGAAGCCTACACGCACATGTTGAGAGCCCTGAAGCAAGCGTTCGCTACGGGCTAAGGCGGGAGACATGTTAGTGAAAGCATTTCCTCTTCTTGCTGCCGGGTCCTGCCTACTTTCTGTTTCCGCGAAGGCAGGACCCGGCAGCATTTCCCCCAACAGTTCCTCGCGATGCTGGTCGGCCGAAGCAGGGAGAGGTTGGGGCGGCGTCGGCTTTTGGGCCTGTTATTGGTGGCGGTTTGGGTCCTGGTCCCCGATGGCAGTTTGGGTCCCCGATGGCAGTGGCAGTGTCTTGGGGGAGGGCAGGGAGAAAGAAAGAAAGAAAAAGGGCAGGCAGGGAGACAGAAGGAAAGAAGAGAAACAGAAAAAAAGGAAAGGGAGGCAGAGAGAAAGAAAGGGCAGGGGAGAGGAAGGAAAAGTTGGGGGAGGGAATGAGGTGTGGAGGAGAGGAAGCATACAGGCTGAAAGAAGGGAAGAAAGACTGGATGCACAGTCAGAAGAAGAAAGTGCAACCAGAGACTCATGAAATCACCAGACAAGGTAGGAAAAATGATTTTATTTTAAATTTAGTGATCGAAATGTGTCTCAATTTATATCTGCTGTCTATATTTTACACTAAGGTCCCCTTTTACTAAACCGCAATAGAGTTTTTTAGCGCAGGGAGCCTATGAGCGTCGAGAGCAGCGCTGGGCATTCAGCGCAGCTCCCTGCGCTCTAAAAACTGCTATCGTGGTTTAGTAAAAAGGGAGGGGGGTATATTTGTCTATTTTTGTATGGTTGTTACTGAGGTGATAGTGCATAGAGTCATCTGCTTTGACCTCTTTGAAAAACCCTGGAATAGGAATGATAATTAACATTTTCTATGCGTACAGTGTGCGTTGTGTTTTTTTTAAATTTTATTGTTGGTAGATCATTTTGACTTGGTCATTTTAAAAGTAGCTCGCAAGCCCAAAAAGTGTGGGCACCCCTGTCTTACAAGATGACGAACAGGGAGCAGTTGATGAGAAGCAGCATAGCGGGAGAACTGTTCTTTTTTTCAAAGAATGACACATAAAACCCCTCTGTGGCTCCAGTTCAGAAAACTAATTTCAGCCTTTACATACTGAGTTGAATACCGTACATGGCACTGAAAGATCTGCGCTAAACTCATATTCTATAAAGGGTGCTCCATGCCAAATATCTTTTAAGAACATAAGAATAGCCTTACTAGGTCAGACCAATGGTCCATCAAGCCCAGTAGTCCGTTCTCACGGTGGCCAATCCAGGTCCCTAGCACCTGACCAAGACCCAAGGAGTAGCAACATTCCATACAGAATCTCAAAGAATAGCAAGATTCCGGAATCCCAGAGAGTAACAAAATTCTGGAATCCCAAAGAGGAGCAACATTCCATGCTACCGATCCAGGCCAAGCAGTATTTAAATGTCTGTTTGGTATCATCACCGTCTCTCCTCTCCTCTAGAGCAGTGTTCTTCAACCACCGGTCCATGGACCAGTGCCGGTCCAAAGAAATATCCTGCCGGTCCACAGGGCCAGCACGTGCATCAGGCCCAAAACTGTGTTCTTCAACCACCAGTCCACGGTGCGATCGATGCAGCATTATCTTCGAGCCAGCTCCCTCTTCCTAACTGATTCAGTGCACAAAGCCATGGGCAGTGGCTCCTACGGGCATTCTGCGCCTGAACCGGAAGCCTTCTCTCTGATGTAGGTTATGGAATAGTCAGAAATCACTTCACAGGTCACAGACCTGATGGGCCGCCGCGGGAGCGGACCGCTGGGCGCGATGGACCTCTGGTCTGACCCAGTGGAGGCAACTTCTTATGTTCTTATGCTTCCAGATGAGGCACAGGACGTGCAAGGTGCAATTAGTACTATTATGGAGGCGGTGACTAGGGTTTTTAATTGGGTAGAGATGGGCAGGGTCTGGCCCACAACTTGGCCCAATGTTCTTCAACCGCTGGTCCATGGACCGATGCCGGTCCACAGAATAATTCTTTTATTTCTGCCAGTCCATAGGTGTAAAAAGGTTGAAAAGCACTGCTCTAGAGTACTGTATACGTGATCAGTTCTTCCAATCTCTTCTCATACGTCGTTTGGCACAGACACCATTTTTGTCACCTTCCGCTGGACCACTTCAAGTCTTCTTATATCCTTTGCCAGATAGAATCTCTAAAATTAAACACAATACTCCAAGTGGGGCCTCACTAATGACCTGTACAGGGGCATCAACACCTCATTTCTTCTACTGATTACATCTCTCTCTATACAGCCTTGTCACACTGTTTTGTCACCTTCAGATCCTCAGACACTGTCACTCCAAGGCCCCTCTCCCCATACGTGAATATCAGCCTCTCGCCTCCCATGCTGTCCCTCAGATTTCTACTCCCCAAATGCATCACTCTGTGCTTCTTTGCATTGAATTGTAGTTGCCAGCCATTAGACCATTCTTCCAACTTTTGCAAATCCTTTTTCATTTTTTCCACTCTCTCCGGGGTGTCCACTCTGTTACAAATCTTGGTATCATCCGCAAGAAGGCAGACCTTACCGTCTAACCTTTCAGCAATCAGCCACAGAAACATTCCGGAATCCCAGAGAGTAACAAGATTCTAGAATCCCAAAGAATAGCAACATTCCATGCTACTGATCCAGGACAAGCAGTGGCTTCCCCCATGTCTTTCTCAATAACAGACTATGGACTTTTCCTCCAGGAACTTGTCCAAACCTTTCTTAAAACCAGCTATGCTATCTGCTCTTACTACATCCTCTGTCAATGCATTCCCGAGCTTAACTATTCTCCAAGTGAACAAAAAATTTCCTCCTATTAGTTTTAAAAGTATTTCACTGTAACTTCGAGCGTCCCCTAGTCTTTGTAATTTTTGATGGAGTAAAAAATCGATCCACTTGTACCCATTCTACTCCACTCAGGATTTTGTAGACTTCAATCATCTCTCCCCTCAACTGTCCCTTTTCCAAGCTGAGCACTAACCTTTTTAGGGCTCTTTAGCTTAGAAAAGAGATGGCTTAGAGCAGATTCCCACACTCATCTGTCATATGGACAACACCTGCTAAAACCCGGCATACATCCCAACACCTAACTATGGGCAGTCGGATGTGGAAATTCAAATATTCTATAAGCCCTGCCTATGCCCCTCCCATAGCCACACCCCCTTTTGAAATTTAGGTGCATATTATAGAATGACATCTAGGCCAGATGTGTGGTGCAAATAGAAGTTTCAAGCTTAAGTCTTGATAAACCACACATATGCTAGAAAGAGACCCCAGTATATAGGGAAGAGCTAGGACAGAAGGAAAAAGGTTTTTGTAATCCATGCAGGTTGCTATCTCAGCCACGCCCTGGAGGTCGGAGAGGGGAAGACTAAGGGCAGAAGGCTTTATTCATAGGCATCCTTCTCATAGAAGAATATTTTAAGGACTAATTCAAATCTATCTAATGAGGGCTCCAAATGAAGATGAATGGGTTCCATAAGGAAGGCCCAGTCACTGCGAAAATGTTGCTTAAAGTAGATTCATAAGCCAATTCTGTTGTAGAGATGGAAGTGTGCAGGGTGGCAGATATGGAATTATTAGCTGATCAAGGAAACGCGGAGATCAGGATTGATGAGTTTTGAACACTAGCAATAAGATTCTGCAGTTCAGGCTGTTACAGGAAGCCAGGGTGCTGATTTCAAGAATGGGGTCACATGATCAAATTTTTTTATTGCCTCTGTAATTAACTTTATCGAGGTATTTTGAATCAACTGAAGACGTTGGAGATCTTTGCATCTAATACCTTGGTAAAGTTCATTACAGTACCAGTTGATGACAACTCTAATTTGTGCATGCATCTGGCCCATGCACCCCAATTTGGACATTCCCTATAGAACATACAGCACATGCCATTATCATGAGTGCCTGCCTGCCTCAGCAACCTACAGTCTAGGTGGGTACCAAAGACAATGAGAAGTTAAATGATTTGCCCACTTGGGGTGGTGGTAGAAGTTCAATTTTAGTTCAGGTCTTCTGGTCCTCACCTCACTATTCCAAAGTAACAATGAACAATAATGTTAAGGAAACCCTAAACGAGAAGTGGGGCAGTTAAGGTGGTCTGGATAGGACAGGGATGGGCAGGCATCGAACAAGGTCTTCAAGGGCCACCTCCTTTTCAGCTTTTCCGTAATGAATACACATGACATCTATTCATATACAATGGAAATAAAAGATGAGAATCATTCTCATGTATATTTATTACAGAAATCTTGAAAACCTGACTGGATTGTGGCCCTCATAATTTGAGGTGGAGGGGTGGGAGACTCAAGAGCAAAGTAAGGAAATTCTACTTTACGGAGAGGGTGGTGGATGCCTGGAATGCGCTCCGGAGAGAGGTGGTGGAGAGGAAACTAGTGACAGAGTTCAAAAAAGCGTGGGATGGACACAGAGGATCTAGAATCAGAAAATAATAGTAAATAGTGAAGAACTAAGGTCGGTACTGGGCAGACTTGCACAGTCTGTGTCTGTATATGGCCTTTTGGGGGAGGATGGGCTGGGGAGGGGGCTTCAATGGCTGGGAGGATGTAGATCAGGGGTGGGTAACTCCGGTCCTTGAGGGCCAGAATCCAGTCGGGTTTTCAGGATTTCCCCAATGAATATTTATGAGATCTATTTGCATGCACTGCTTTTACTGCATATCCATTGGGGAAATCCTGAAAACCCAACTGAATTCCGGCCCTCAAGGGGCTCTTTACACAGTCAGTATTGTGGCTGATGCAAAATTTGGAGGCAGGTGGTGGTGGGGGCTTTGCCTGTGGGTCATTGGTGGAGAATTCAGTGTGCTCAGCTGTATATAGTTCATTAAAATTTTGTATTCTTACGTCTGGTTGCTGGGTTTGTTTAAGAAAAAGGGTAAACCAAAATACACCCTTGTAAAGCATGCAATAAACGAGAGAAAAAACCTCAGAGAACTTTGAAACTACTGCACTATTAAAAAGTGATAAAAGTAGTCGGTCACGTCTCGATCACATGTCAAAATCTCTCATTGCCATAAAACTTTAAAGTTGTTTTTTTATGATATGAAAAGGCAGTGCAAACTTAATTTGAATAAATAGCACTTAACTAAGAAGAAACGCCACAGCAGACACCAGCATTGGATGTTTAAAAATCATATGGGGCCTCTGTTTCACCACATAAATTGTGGCTTCCTCAGGAGTGATGCTGAAGTACAGTGGAACCTTGGTTTGCGAGCATAATTCATTCTAGAAGCATGCTTGTAAACCAAAGTGCTCGAATATCAAAGCAAGTTCTCCCACAGAAAGTAAGGGAAAGTCGCATGATTCGTTCCACATCCCAAAAAGAACCCCCCACACCCCGAGGCCACTGGCGCACTTCTACCCCACCCCAAAAACACCCCCCACCCCCGAGGCTACTAGTGTGCTTCCACCCCAGCCCTGGGAACCGGCATCGCAACCTCCACCGCGATTGGGCACCTGCACGCAGCACCAACCCACAGTGCCGGTGTCGAAAGAGCCTGCCGTCTGCCGCTGATCTCTGCTGGGCCTTGAGCATCTGTGCTTTAGAATCTCGGAGAGAGTGAGAGCCAGAAGGCCCTGAGCATGCACAGATGCTCAAGGCTCAGCAGAGATCAGTGGCAGGCATCAGATAGCAGGATCTTTCGGCACCAGCACGTCTTGTGGGTTGGTGCTGTGTGTTGGAGCCAAATCGCGGTAAGGGTTTGGTTGGTGGGCATATGGGGGGCGATGTTAGTTCTTTGGGGATGATGCCAGTTCTCGGTGGTGGGGGCTCGCAGATCAAGTCAATGTTCGGTTTGCGAGAATGTTTTGCTCGTCTTGCAAAAGGCTCGCAAACCGCGTTACTCGTATATTGAGGTTTGACTGTACTTTAGTTCTTAACCAGCTTTCAAAAAATGTTTATGATTATTAAAAGTTTTAACCGCACTTTGATTTATCAACAGCACAGTGTACAAAATATATAAAAACAAGAAATGAAAAGAACGCCATTTAAAATAGGAAAGAAAAGAAAGACAAAAAAATAAAATAAAATAAAATAATAATTAAATGCAAGTAATCTATAAATCTAAAAAACTAAAACCAGGCATGACAGCTGCGAGGGATGTTCGTATTCTTCTGCTTTGTGACTTTAATGGTGCCAAGCAAGTGAACGAAACTATTAAACAAATCTTAGGTGTTTTCAGTCTCCATCTACTGGTAGGTGTGTATAACCCAAGCATCAGCATCTAGACCAGTTTAAAGGGCTTAAAGGAAAGAAAATTAGCAAGTAAAACCTTATTTCTCCATTTGAGAACTACGAGTTTGCGCCTTCACCTGTGGTTTAACTGACCGGTAAATACCTGCGGTGCAGCAGAGTAATTGTTTTTTTAACCACTACAAAATTCAATCAAGTGGGGCCATTTCGAAGAAGGCACACCAGACAACTATAAACCTAGAGTGATGAGTGAAAATTTCTTATGAAAAGGAGAGGAGTTGGCCTGTAATGTTAAGCATTTTTCTTTAGGAACAAGAAAGGGTAAAACCCTTGGGACATCCAGCCCTAATATGTAAGGCTAAGTGCTATATTAACATGTCTGCACTGGAAGGTGTTAGGGATTATGAAACAAAAATTACTAAATCATAAGGAGATGAGGGAGAGTGGAGAGAGACAGAACTCAGCCCCCTTGGGAAGCAAGACGCCGTTTTATTTATAAAATATAAAGTCCAGCCATACATCAAGTCATCCAGTCCAATCTTTACACTGAGGCTAAAGGTAGCAGAGGTTTTGTGAAAATAGAAAAACGAGTGAGGTGGGGAACAGCCCAAGCACTCGCACCAGCAGACAGATAATGGGCATCCTCTGCAGCCGTGGCCTTATTTGGATAGCAGCTGCTTTCTCTGTTGCTCTAGTAGTGCCTCCAGGTGGTCAGCCCGTTTAAGTGTTGCCTAGAACATTAAAAAAAAAAAAAAAAAAAAAAGAATAAAAACCAAAATCATGTTATATTACACATAAAACCCATGGAGAGCGGAAGTCTGCCATATTGAAGCATGACATCACCTAGTGTCAAAACTGACCTTTCTATTTCCCTGATGCTGCATTCTTAATACTAAGGCAATAATTGCTGAGAACAGGCCTCCTCTGTGCTGAGCGCGATGGTAGGGCATTTTATCCTGTACTGTTGCTTGAGCTTATCTAATGATGTCACAGTCAGCAGATCTCTGCCAGTTACTAGGGCCAACATGAATCTCCCATAGAGCATATTGTCTCCTGCTGACAGGCAGAAATATGATTGTCCAGAGGCTTGAATTCATAAGCACAATAAGTATAACTTTATTTTTTGGGGTCTTCGCCTACATTTTCATGCAGGTCTTATTCCCGATTCTTCCTCAGTCTTTAGCCCAGCCATCAGATAATACAAAAGGACAATCCTGCACATAGCTAGAAATAGGTCTAACTTGCCTTTAAGTAGTCGCTGGGCCATGCTGTCCAGCGTCACTCTGTCAATCTGCTCTGTCCATGAAAGACTATTATGTCCTTTTTTACATATCAACAAATTTTACAAGTATCAAAGAAGATAGAACTGGGATGCTATGGAAGTGTTATGGGATGTTGCTCAATACTTCTTCTAATGCATTAAGAGGCTGAAATCCAAAACACAGGCTAAGTCGTGGGCCAGACCCCGCCCCCATAATAGTCCTAATTGTAACACCATTTTTTCCATTCATTTTTCATATATATGCACAATATAATCTTATTAACCACAAAATTAAAACTACACAAAGCACACTGTATGCTTCTCAAAATTCATTCCTACCAGAACAGATTACTCCTAAGATTCAAGACTTTGTATGCTGTACAACCCCAGAGAAATAGAAACAAATGCATTTCTTCCTGAACAGTGCAAAATATAGACAGCAAGTGCAAATTCTCAAAATTGACACAATTCAATCACTAGATTTAAAATAAAATAATTCCCCCTACCTTTGTTGTCTCCCTCCCTCCAAGCTGTGCCTCAATTAGGTGCCTCCCTCTGGCGGGTGTCTTACTTTCTGGCCTGCTCACGCCTGGCCATTTTATGCTGCCCGCAGTGTGAAGCACGTTTGCATTGCCTGGCCAGCTCTCTTTTCCTCACGGCCGCAGTGTGCACAAAGCCACGTCCCGCACCTCATCCAGAAGCCTTCCCTCTGACTTTGCGACGCCAGAGAAGGCTTCTGATTCAGGCGCAGGACGCGCGTAGGAGCTGCTGCCCGCAGCTTTGTGCACTGCGGCAGCCAGGAGGAGGGAACCGGCCAGAAGATAACACTGGGGGTGGCAATGAATATGCTGCATCGATCGCACCGCGGGACACATGAAACAGCCAGGCAGGCCAGAATCGGCCTGCAGGCCTCGAGTTTGACACCTGTGCTCTAATGAATCTAACACCAGCACACAACATTTCAAGCTCCTGAAAAAGACACATTCTACAGCCATGGTGCAGGAAACGACTGTACCAAATGGATTTGAGTAAGCAGAACATACAGGAGTGTCATTGAATGACAACAAAAAGAGTTTCCTTTTTACACAAAGAGCTGGTGAGCAGAAATATAGCTAAAGAAACACTTCACTCTTCAGGAGTGACCAGTATTACAATCTCCTAAAATCTCTGTCAGCTACTTCCAACATTATTAATAGAGCTTCTATTTTTAGGTGAAAAAGCACAGTTACTTACCGTAACAGGTGTTATCCAGGGACAGCAGGCAGCCTATTCTCACATATGGGTGACGTCATCAGCGGAGCCCGGATGCGGAAGCTTGCAAGCAGACTTGCTTGAAGAAACTAGAAGTTTCGAGTCGACCGCACTGCGCATGCGCGAGTGCCTTCCCGCCCAGCGTAGGGCACATCTCCTCAGTTCAAGCTAGCAGAGAAGCCAACTAGGGGAGGTGGGTGGGTTGTGAGAATAGCTGCCTGCTGTCCCTGGATAACACCTGTTATGGTAAGTAACTGTGCTTTATCCCAGGACAAGCAGACAGCCTATTCTCTCATATGGGTGACCTCCAAGCTAACCAAAATAGGATGGTGGGAGTGTTGGCAATTTAGGAGAATAAATTTTGTAATATTGTCTGGCCAAACTGTCCATCCCGTCTGGAGAAAGCATCCAGACAATAGTGAGAAGTGAAAGTATGAACCGAGGACCAAGTAGCAGCCTTGCAAATTTCCTCAATAGGTGTAGATTTGAGGAAAGCTACTGAAGCTGCCATTGCTCTAACTTTATGGGCTGTGACTCTACTGTGTAGGGGTAATCCAGCCTGGGCATAGCAGAATGTGATACAAGCAGCCATCCAGTTGGAGATGGTACGCTTAGAGATAGGATGTCCCAACTTATTTGGATCAAAGGATATAAAAAGTTGAGGAGCATTTCTGTGTGGTTTGGTGCGTTCCAAATAGAAGGCCAAAGCACGTTTACAGTCCAGAGTATGAAGAGCTGATTCTCCAGGATGCGAATGAGGCTTGGAAAGAACACTGGAAGAACAATGGATTGGTTGAGATGAAATTCCGATACCACTTTAGGGAGGAATTTAGGATGAGTGCGAAGGACCACTTTGCCATGATGAAACACCGTGAAAGATGGATCAGCAACTAAAGCTTGCAGCTCACTGACTCTTCGAGCAGAAGTGAGGGCAATGAGAAACACCACTTTCCAAGTGAGATACTTCAGATGAGGCCAGAAGTGGATAAGTGCAAAAGGTAATCCAAAACAGAAGATAAGGAGGAATTTTGAGGCTCCTTATCATGAGAAAAACACCACGTAGAAAATCTAGTCCATTTTTGGTGATAGCAATGTCTAGTGGTAGGTTTCCTTGAAGCCTGTAAAACATCTCTGACAGGTTGAGAAAAGTGAAGAGGAGTTATGTTGAAAGGTACCAAGCTGTCAGGTGTAGAGATGCAGGTTGGGATGCAAAGATCCCTGACTCTGTGAAAGCAGAGAAGGAAAAACTGGTAGAAGGTATGACTCCCTGCTGCTGAGTTGAAGTAGAAGGGAGTACCAAGGTTGTCTCGGCCACCGAGGAGCAATCAGAATCAAGGTGGCATGATCATTCTTCAACTTGGTTTCCAATAACCAGGGACAATGTAACAAGTAAAGTCAGAAAAAGTAATTAGGTAATAGAAAAAGACTGACTTAATTGGTAAAGCCAACATATGAGAAGAACCTGCTAGACTGCAACGTGGCTCAGAGATATGTAACTCTAAAGAGTTGCCTTCTTGAGTTGAACCTGACAATACTGTATATCAAGCTATGATTGGATGAAAAAACTCTTATTTTAAGAGGGGGTGACCTCCCCCTCTTTAGAGTTACATATCTCTGAGCCACGTTGCAGTCTAGCAGGTTCTTCTCATATGTTGGCTTTACCAATTAAGTCAGTCTTTTTCTATTACCATTCTTCAACTTGACCAGAATCTTGAGAATGAGAGGGAATGGAGGGAATGCATATAGGAAGAGATTCGTCCATTCCAGAAGAAAAGCATCTGCCTCGAGGCGATGAGAGAATATCCTGGAGCAGAACTGAGACAGTTGGTAGTTGTGGGGAGCTGCAAAGAGGTCTATCTGAGGCTTTCCCCACTATGAAAAAATGTAATGAAGAGGCGAGGAATGGAGTGTCCATTCTTGAGGTTGCAGAAGACGACTCAAGTTGTCCGCCAAGCAATTCTTCGCCCCTTTTATGTAGCAGCTTTGAGGAAGGTGTTGTAGCGAATTGCCCAATCCCAAACCTTCAGAGCTTCTTGACAAAGGGAGGCAGATCCCGTCCCTCCCTGTTTGTTGACATAATACATGGCGACTTGGTTGTCCATCCAAATGAGGACTACCTGGTCGTGAAGATGTTGAAAAGCGTTGAGAGCCTTTAGGATCGCTCTAAGTTCCAACAGATTGATATGACACTGACAATCCGTACTGGTCCAGTGGCCTTGTGTACAGAGACCATCGAGATGAGCGCCCCAAGCGTAGGTCGAAGAATCTATCATGAGGACCTTCTGATATGGGGGCGTTTGAAAAAGCAAGCCTCTGGAGAGATTGGAAGAGAGCATTCACCAATGAAGAGATTGCTTCAATGAAGGAGTGACTGTTATGTGTCGAGAAAGTGGGTCGCAAACCTGCGTCCATTGAGATGCCAGGGTCCACTGAGGAATTCTGAGGTGAAGTCTGGCAAAAGGAGTCACGTGTACTGTGGAGGCCATGTGACCTAGGAGTACCATCATGTGTCTTGCTGAGATGGAAGAGCGGGAAGACACAGTAGACAGAGTTGAAGAAGAGCTTCCAGACGTTGTTGTGGAAGGAATGCTCTGAGTTGGACAGTATCCAGAACAGCTCCGATGAATTGTAGATTCTGTGAGGGCTGAAGTTGGGATTTGGGAAAGTTGATTTCGAATCCCAAACTTTGTAGGAACCAGGTAGTCCGTTGGGTCGCTAGAATAACCCCCTGAGATGTTGAATCTTTGATGAGCCAGTCATCGAGGTAGGGAAATACCTGACGACCATGGTTCCTTAGAGCTGCTGCTACCACTACCAGGCACTTGGTGAACACTCTGGGAGATGAAGCCAGGCCGAAGGGAAGCACTCTGTATTGATAATGTAGATTCCCCACCCGAAATCTGAGATATTGACGGGAGGCCGGATAAATGGGAATATGAGTGTAGGCCTCCTTGAGATCCAGAGAGCATAACCAGTCATTCTGCTCGAGAAGGGGATAAAGGGATGACAGGGACATTTGAAATTTTTCTTTGACCAAAAATTTGTTGAAAGCCTTGAGATCCAGAATGGGCCGCAGATCGCCCGTCTTCTTTGGAACAAGGAAGTAATGGGAGTAAACCCCTCTGTTCTGCTGTTCTAAAGGAACTGGTTCGATGGCATGCAGACGAAGCAGAGCTTGAGCTTCCTGAAGAAGAAGGGCGGTCTGGGATGGATGGAAAGGATACTCTCTTGGAGGAAGCTCTGATGGAACCTGAGTGAAATGAAGAGTATCCTTCCCTGATGATGGTCAGCACCCAGAGGTCGGATGTAATTGTCATCCATCGGTGGTAAAAATGATGGAGACGACCTCCTATAGGGGGAAGAGAAGTCAGAGACAGAACGATGGAGGTTATGCTTTGTTGTAAACAGTCAAAAAGGCTGTGAAGCCTTAGGTGCAGCAGAAGGTTGAGATTTTTGTTGCTTCTGAGGCTGCTGTTTCTTAGGAGGGGGGCAAGTATAAGGAGCCGCCCTTGGAGCAAAATGCCTCTGGTAAATGGGAGGAGGACGTGTAGACTTGGCAGGAGTTGGCTTGGGCTTAGGTCTGACAATAGAAGCAAAAGATTTCTCCTGTTCAGACAATTTCTTGGTGGCTGCCTCGATAGATTCATCAAAGAGGTCATTGCCTGCACAAGGAATATTAGCCAAATGGTCCTGAAGATTAGGGTCCATGTCAGTGGTATGAAGCCAGGCAAGGCGACGCATTGCTACAGAGCAAGCAGCCGCCCGGGCAGACAACTCAAAGGCATCATAAGACGACTGAAGGAGATGTAATCTGAGTTGTAAGATAGAGAAGCAATGACTTCTTGAAATTCAAAGTGTTTTTGAGTATCCAAATAACTCAAAAATTTAGGTAAAAGAGTTATGAGGAACTCAAAATAAATATTAAAATGAAAATTATAATTAAGGACTTTAGAGGACATCATAGAATTTTGATAGATGCGACGTCCGAATTTGTCCATAGTTTTCCCTTCCCTTCCAGGAGGAACGGTGGCATAAACCTTGGAAGGATGGGACCTCTTTAAGGATGACTCAACAAGCAGGGATTGATGAGATAACTGTGAGTTGTCAAACCCTTTGCGATGGAGAGTTTTATATCTAGAGTCCAATTTGCATGGAACAGCTAGAATGGTATAAGGTAGAATAGTATAAAGTCTGAGACAAAAGCTTGTGAAGAGGGAGCTTAAGTGACTGCCGGAGGTTGAGGAAGATGCATGACTTCGAGATACTCCTTAGAGTATTTGGAACCGGCATCTAATTGAAGATCCAAGTCAACAGCCATCTGACGAAGAAAAGATGAGAAAGATAGCTGATTCGCCAATGCTTTGCCTCGAGAAGGACTCGAGGTCGTTGAGGCAGCCTGGGTCGAAGATGAAGCTACGGCAGGAAAAAAGGCATCAAAAGAATATGGAGACTTGGACGAAGCAATTGAAACCGCTGAATCCTCGAGGTTTGGAAGTGGAGACTTTGATCGAGGAGTCGGAGGTCTAGTAGAAGTAGGAGTAGATCGAGACTTAGTTGAAGACAGACATTCTTTAGAAGAAGAACTATGCCTGGAAGTATGCCTCGATGAAGGCCTCGATCGTTGGTGAGAACGGTGCTTGGAAGCAGATCTCGAAGATCGAGAAGACTTCGCCTCAGAGACAGAAGCAGCCGATGCCACCAAGGAATGGATAGGGCTGGAGGCTGTGGATCGAAGCTCCAGAGGCTTGGTGGAGGAAACTCGATGCACTCCCAAAGACTCTGCTCCTTGTATAGAGTGTGAGGATTCCTGCCGAGGCATTTGCAAAGAATCTTCTCCTTGCTTCACGTGCTTAGATGCCAGACCAGACACACGCAGAGACTCTGCTCCCTGCAAAGAATGTGCAAGCTCAAACTGAGGCAAAGGAAGAGGCTCGACCTCTTGGGAGTCTGCAGAATGCCCAGGCTGGATGAGAGTAAGAAGCTTCGGTCCCATATTAGTGAGGAACTGAATGAATTGCTTCTCCAACATGGTCTGGAAAGAAGCCGGCAAGGATGGATCCGTGTCTGAAACCGGACCACCTGCTTTGGCTGGAAGTTCCACAGAGGCAGTGGAAATGTGCTTTGACTTAGAAGTCTTAGGCACTTTAAGCACCACCGCTGGAACTTTCTGCTGAGCTATCTGACCTGAGGATACAGGGGAAGATACAGCAGAAGTCGTTGAGGAGAGAGCCGATGCAAACGACGAAGGTCTGATGAGGCTCAAGGTGGAAGCAGTAGAAGCAGGAGGAGTCTCGGTCGAAGGTGAGGCCGCCTTCGAAGTCGAGGGATCGGAGGAAGAATCCATTCTGAAGAGCTTCTCCACCAAAATACGACGACGTTTAAGGGCTCGAGGTTGAAGAGTAGCACAGTGCTCGCACGACTTCGGTTGATGATCCGGCCCAAGGCACTTGAGGCACCAACGGTGTGGGTCCGTGAGGGAAATCGCACGCTGGCACTGGCTACACTTCTTGAAGATGAACAAAATGATAGACTGGTAAAACTTAAGGTTTAAGATACCAAAAGTATTTGTGTACTCTCAGATACCCGTCTCTTAGATCATCAAAGTTCTCACTAAGGTTGTTTATACGGGTTCAGATATCAATCATTGAGTACCGAAAATGCAAATAATACTATAAAGTGCTATAAAGTGCTGAGTGAAATCAAAAATATATAAAGATAAGTATAAAGGTAAGTATATTGCACTTATCTTAATGCACCCGATATTCCCTACGGGACCCGTTTCACCCGATATGGGCTTCTTCAGGGGTCAAGTATTAGTGTTGTCTCGGGTTTACAAGACAAAAATGGCGCTAATACTTGACCCCTGAAGAAGCCCATATCGGGTGAAACGGGTCCCGTAGGGAATATCGGGTGCATTAAGATAAGTGCAATATACTTACCTTTATACTTATCTTTATATATTTTTGATTTCACTCAGCACTTTATAGCACTTTATAGTATTATTTGCATTTTCGGTACTCAATGATTGATATCTGAACCCGTATAAACAACCTTAGTGAGAACTTTGATGATCTAAGAGACGGGTATCTGAGAGTACACAAATACTTTTGGTATCTTAAACCTTAAGTTTTACCAGTCTATCATTTTGTTCATCTGCGGATTATTTAGACTTGGTACATTGTCTTATATTTAGTTTTACACTTCTTGAAGCCCATTGCTGGCCGGGACATAGGAGGAAAAACAGCCGCCGCAAAATCGAAGCCCCTGTGCTGTGGCCGAGCGGCCTGCCCCGGCAGCCGAATGAAAGAAATTAAAATTTTATTTTTTAAAAAAAGAAAGAAAAGAAAAACAGCGATTCGTGAAGAGAAAAACACAAACCGCGATGTAGAGAAGGCACGAAGTAACAAAGTTAAACGCAGAGAATCAAAGACGGACTTCTCGGCTCCGCGAAAAACTGAGAAGACGCGCCCTATGCTGGGCGGGAAGGCACTCACGCATGCACGGTACGGTCGACTCGAAACTTCTAGTTTCTTCAAGCAAGTCTGCTTGCAAGCTTCCGCATCTGGGCTCCGCTGATGACGTCACCCATATGTGAGAATAGGCTGCCTGCTTGTCCTGGGATAATGTAGATATTTCCCCACCTAATCTGGGGTTTCTTGAGAATATATAAACTGGTGTTTGTCTGTGTTTTTTTGTGACACAGGTACTATTACTGGGAACCGACGTCAGAGGCAGGGATCACGGCAGAGGAAACAGCTCCGAAGATCTATGGCAGCTTGCAAAGATCGCTAGCACCGCAATCTTCTCTGCAGGCTGCTGATATTAAGTAAATGGTGCGCGGGAGGCCAGACGGAACATGCAGGCCTTCAGGAGGGGGGGAGTGCAGTCCTTCGAGGGGGGGGTGGTATAGGCCTTCAGGGTGGGCAGGCAGGCCTTCAGGGGTGGGGTGCAGGCCTTCGGAGGACAGAGATAGAAGATGGATGGTTAGCACGGAGAAAGAAGAATCAGAAGACAACCGGAGCCAGGGACCAACAAGATTTGAATAATGACCAGACAACAAAAGGTAGAAAAAATAATTTTATTTTCTGCTTTGTGATTACAATATGTCAGATTTGAAACATGTATCCTGCTAGAACTGGTGTTAGACCGCAAACGTGAACTAGGATTTAACAGAGAGAGGAAAAGTCTTTTTTGTTTGTTTACACCACAGCGTCAGTGTGGTTAGGAGAAGGCAAAGGGGGTGAAGAGACTATAAAGGGGGTGAAGAGGTTATAAAATAAACCCACCAGGATGTCTGAAAAAAACACCTAATTGGGCAGAAAAATCGACTCGAAAAATCGATTCAATAGGCTGAATCGAATTGAACTTTTTTCCCTGAATCGGGCAGCACTACTGGGAACCTCGCAAAAACAGTGCTTCCAAAACTTTTTCAAGCTGTTGCACATTCAACATTGGGTTCACTTTGTCACAATCCATCATCACCAGCTTCCATACCATATCCTCTGCGCCATTTATAGAATCCGGCCCAAAGTGTTGTTAATAGTTAAGAATGTTCTTAAATAATAATCTGGGGTTTCTTTGGTAGAGGAACAAAGGCAAGAGAGATAATCTAATCAACCAATAAGAAACTCTTCTCTTTCCCCATATCTCTAGTTCATATTATTCGTGGTGGTCAACAATGTGCTCTTCATGACCACGCCAGTTCTCCCGCTGACATCACTTCCAGATGCCGCGTATAGGAAGTGATGTCATAGGGAGAGCTGATGTGCAAGGAGCATGTTGTTGGCCAACCCCAAGTAACAACTTCAACTAGAGATATGGAGGAAAGGAAGGTTGGGGGGGGGGAGTGGCAGGCGGGATCTGAGAAGGAGCAGGGGGAAGGAGGGGTGTCACCGCCCCGGGTGCCTCTCATCCTTGCTACACCACTGGGCACCAGACATGTAGGCCAGGGTTTTAAAGGAGAAATTAGGTTCTTACCTGCTAATTTTCTTTCTTTTAGTCCCTCCAGACCGGCACAGAAACTGATGGGTAATAGCTCATCATGACCAGCAGGTGGAGACTGAGACACAAACTTCTGGCTATAGTATAAGTGGGCTGTGCAGTCCAAAGTACAATCAGTCTGACGAATGAACAAGCAGAACTAAGAGCTAGATTCACTAAGCCCATCGATCAACTTCCGACCACTTAGCGACCCCTTTACGACCCGATTTCCCTCTGACTCGATTCACTAACCTCTGTTCCGATCAGCCTCCGATCCGCGCATGCAAATGAGGGGGAATGGCATTCAAATGTAGGCAGTAAGTGATTCATTAAAATAAAAAAGCAATACCAACTGGGCTGGCCAATCCAAAAATAAGTGACTACTGAGGACCAGTCGCTGAGGTCCTTTCAGACAGCTCTGCCTTCTGCCACCCTGCTCTCAGCCCCAATCCTCTCCTACCGCCCTGACTCTCCTGCCCTTCCCCACAGTGCAAGCCCGTGGTTTTAACCCACAGGCTTAAAGCAGGTTAAAACCATGGACTTGCAAAAAACCAGTTTAAAAAGTAAAATTTAGCTCTGCTGGGCTTGGAGGGCCAGCGCATGTGCAGACCATCTACAGATGGTCTGCGCATGTGTTGGGAACGCTATAGAGCGATCCAAGCAGGCAGTTGGGGGCGTGATTCCAATCGCCCTCATTTGCATGAGGGCAATTCTTGAATCAGCCCCCCCAGACACGGATCAGATCGGATCCGATCCCTGTCCTTAGTGAATCTAGCCCTTTGAAACAAGAACTACAACAGCAACAACACTCCTAGAAGGAGAATAACTAACAGAGAAATACTGTTGGATATTGATTAGAATAAGAACCTTCAAAAACGTCTCCACAGTTCGACAGCTACACCAACCACTGTTCTTTGAATATCCCCTAACACAGCAAAACAAAAAGACACCGCAGAAAAAAAAAGTACTCTTCGCAAAAAACTCTGAATAAAAAAATGACAGGGCAGGGACTGTGCCGGTCTGGAGGGACTAAAAAGCACAGTTACTTACCGTAACAGGTGTTATCCAGGGACAGCAGGCAGATATTCTCGACATGTGGGTGACGTCATCCACGGAGCCCTGACGCGGACAGCTTTTCAAGCAAACTTGATTGAAGATTTCAAGTTTGCTGGTGCTGCACCACGCATGTGTGTGCCTTCTCGCTCCACTAGAAGGCGCATCCCCTCCTCGTAGTCTTCAGTTCAGATAGCTAGCAAAGAAGCCAACCCTGGGGAGGTGGGAGGGTTGCGAGAATATCTGCCTGCTGTCCCTGGATAACACCTGTTATGATAAATAACTGTGCTTTATCCCAGGACAAGCAGGCAGCATATTCTCGACATGTGGGTGACCTCCAAGCTAACCAAAAAAGGGTCGGAGGGAAGTTGGCAATTTATGAAAACAGATTACACAAAACCGACTGGCCAAACCGGCCGTCGCTCCTGGACAAAGAATCCAGACAGTAGTGTGAGGTGAAGGTATGAACTGAAGACCAAGTGGCGGCCTTGCAGATCTCCTCAATTGGCGTGGACCTGAGGAAAGCAACAGAAGCCGCCATCGCTCGGACTTTATGTCCCGTGACCAAACCATGAAGCGAGAGACCAGCCTGAGCATAGCAGAAGGAAATACAAGCAGCCAACCAATTGGACAAGGTGCACTTGGAAACAGGACGTCCCAACCGATTAGGATCAAAAGACAAAAATAATTGAGGAACCTTCCGATGAGACTGGGTGCGTTGAAGATAAAACGCCAATGCCCTCTTACAGTCAAGAGTATGAAGCACCACCTCACCAGGATGAGAGTGGGGCTTCGGAAAAAACACTGGAAGAACGATAGACTGATTAAGGTGAAAATCTGACACCACCTTAGGCAAGAACTTGGGATGAGTGCGCAGGACCACCTTGTCATAGTGAAAAACAGTAAAAGGTGGGTCCGCGACCAAAGCCTGCAGCTCAATGACCCTGCGAGCAGACGTGAGGGCAAGCAGGAAGATCACCTTCCAAGTAAGGAACTTCAGAAGAGCTTTGTCCATGGGCTCAAAGGGAGGTTTCATCAATTGAGCGAGGACCACATTGAGATCCCAAACCACAGGGGGAGATTTGAGAGGAGGATGGACATTCAAAAGACCCCTCATTAAATGAGAAACCAAGGGGTGGACAGACAGTGACTTCCCATCAAACTGCCGATGGAAGGCGGCAATCGCACTAAGATGGACACGAACAGAATTGGTCTTGAGGCCCGACCGAGACAAATGAAGCAAATAATCCAAAACCGAAGACAAAGAAACAGACAAAGGGTCCACCTGATTTGAAGCACACCACGTGGCGAATCTAATCCACTTCTGGGCATAACACTGTCTAGTAGAAGACTTCCGGGAGGCTTCCAGAACATCCTGCACCGACCGGGACAACCCCAGGGAAGGTGTCAAGTGGAAAGGAACCAAGCCGTCAGATGAAGAGACTGCAGATTGGGATGCAACAGCGAACCCCGACTCTGAGACAGCAGAGAAGGAAACACAGGCAGAAGCAGAGGATCCCTGACACTGAGTTGAAGAAGCAGGGAAAACCAGGGCTGCCGAGGCCACTGAGGGGTTATCAGAATCATGGTGGCGCAGGCAGACTTCAGATGGATAAGAGTCCTCAGAATCAACGGGAAGGGAGGAAACGCATACAGGAACCTGCCCGTCCAATCCAAAAGGAATGCATCGGCCTCGAGACGGTCCGGGAAGAACACCCTGGAGCAGAACAGAGGCAACTTGTGATTGAGGGGTGAGGCAAAGAGATCTATCTGTGGAGTCCCCCACCGAAGAAACACTTGTCGCAGAATCTGGGAATGGAGCGACCATTCGTGCAGCTGTAGAAGGTGGCTTAACTTATCCGCAGACAGTTGTGCTCACCCTGGATATACACCGCTCGAAGAAAGATGTGGCGGAACGCCCAATTCCAAAGGTGAAGAGCTTCCCTGCAAAAAGACAGGGAACCTGTACCCCCCCTGTTTGTTCACATAATACATCGCCACCTGGTTGTCCGTGCGTACCAGGATCACTCGATCCTGAAGCAGATGTCAGAAGGCCACCAAGGCATTGTAAATGGCCCGAAGCTCCAACAAGTTGATGTGACAACGGCGATCTGCACTCGACCAAAGGCCCTGCGTACTCAGCCCATCGAGATGCGCCCCCCCCCAAGCATACGCCGAGGTGTCCGTTGTGAGGACCTTGTGATGCGGAGGAGTGAGAAAGAGCAAACCTCTGGAAAGATTGGAAGAGGTGATCCACCAACGGAGCGAGCGTTTCAAGGATGGAGTCACCGCAATGCGATAAGAAACGGGATCCCGATCCTGCCGCCACTGAGAAGCCAGAGTCCACTGAGGGACCCTCAAATGCAGCCTCGTGAACGATGTGACATGCATGGTGGAGGCCATGTGTCCCAAGAGGGCCATCATCTGCTTGGCCGAGACCGATGTCCGCAGGGAAACCTGCCGGCTCAGCCGCACGAGTGCGGCCTGCCAAGGGGGAGGCAGGAACGACCGGAGGCGAACCGTATCCAACACTGCCCCGATAAACTGAAGAGACTGAGAGGGGCACAACTGAGACTTAGGAAAGTTTATCTTGAACCCCAGACTCTGAAGGAATGTAATAGTCCGACGGGTCGCTGAAATAACCCCCTCCCTTGACGGGGCTTTGATCAGCCAGTCGTCGAGGTACGGGAAGACCTGGAGTCCCTGCGACCGCAGGGCAGCAGCCACCACCACGAGACACTACGTGAAGACTCGTGGGGACGAAGCCAGCCCAAACGGGAGGACCCTGTATTGAAGATGCAGGTCCCCCACCTGAAAGCATAGGAACCGGCAGCAGGCCGGATGAACTGGCACATGAGTATAGGCCTCCTTCAGATCGAGGGAACACATCCAGTCGCCCTAGTCCAGCAACGGATACAAAACAGGAAGCGAGAGCATCCGGAACTTTTCACGAACCAGGAACTTGTTCAGCTTCCGGAGGTCCAGGATAGGACGGAAGTCCCTGGTTTTTTTGGGGACCAGGAAGTACCGGGAGTAAAAACTTCACCCCCGCTGAGAGGGGGGAACCTCCTCCATAGCCCAAGCCTCCAGGAGGAGTAAGGGAAGCTGCGCTCGATTCGAAAGAGACCCGCCGGGAGGATTGTCCGGAGGCAACTCCCGGAAGTTCAGCGAATACCCCTCTCTGACAACGGAGAGGACCCCAATCGGAAGAGGGGCCAAGTCCGAAGCGGAGGGGGCCCGCCCCCTTCCGCTCAGCCAGTCAAAAAGACGGCACGGGCTTAGACACAGTAGGGGTCGGAGGTTTAGGGGGAGCCTTCTGCTGCCGCTGGCGTCGAGGCGGCGGACGAGAGAAGGCAGGTGTAGATTTCTGCGGGTACCGCCGGGGCGGCAGCCGATACGCCTTTGAAGGAGTGGGCTTCGGCTTAGGGCGCACCAAGGACGCAAAAGACCATTCATGCTCCGAGAGGCGCTTAGTGGCCGCCTCAATCGAGTCGTCAAAGAGCTTGTTCCCCACACAGGGGAGATTCGCTAAGCGATCCTGAAGGTTGGGGTCCATATCAACAATGCGAAGCCACGCCAAACGGCGCATGGCAATTGCAAAGGGGGACACTCAAGAGGAAAGCTCGAAGGCATCGTAAACGGCATGGAACAAATGCAGACGAAGCTGTAAAAGAGAGTCCACCAGCAGCCCAAACTCCGCACGACGGGAGGCGGGCAAAGCACCCTGAAAAGCAGGCAAGGACTTGACCAGGACCTTCAGATACGAGGTGAACGTGAAGGTATAGTTCAAGACCCGGTTGGCCATCATGGAATTTTGGTAGAGGCGCCTACCAAACTTATCCATGGTCCTCCCTTCCTGGCCCGGCGGGACAGCCGCGGAGACCCTAGATGGATGAGATTTTTTAAGGGAAGACTCAACCAGCAAAGACTGGTGCGAGAGCTGCGCCTTCTCAAACCCCAGGCATTGAACAGTCCAGTATCTAGACTCCATCTTAGACAGAATGGCGGGGACCGCATAAGGGGTCTCCAAATTCCTGAAGAAAGCCTGGCGCAGAACCGGATTAAAAGGGAGCCGCAAAGACTCCCGAGGAGGACAAGGGAGGTCCATCTCCTCCAGGAACTCCTTGGTATACTTGGAGTCGGACTGGAGGTCAAGATTGAGCGCTTTCCCCATGTCCTGGACAAACCTTGTGAAAGAAGACTGGCGACCCTCTGACCAGTCCTCAGGAGGAGTGGTCGAGCGAGACCGCAACGCCGCTGAAAAGGAGGGCGAGGCCTCCCGAGAGTAATGAGGAGGCCTATCAATGTCACCACGGCCAGAACCCCAGGATACTCCACTATAGGAACGCGGTGGGGTCGAGGTCCGCCTGCACCTCGAGGACGCCCGAGGTGAAGACCCAGGGGTCCGAGGCACCGAGGTCTGCTGCTGAGGCGACACGCCTTGGGACCCCGAGGGGAGCCCCTCAACGGCCTGGCCTCCTGGGGCAGAGCCCTGGACCGGGCCGGTGACTTAAACAATCGGGGGTTGGACAAGGACAACTCCGAGACCCGGAGAGCCTCGGTCTGGCGCCCCGGAGACCGGCCCCGCCTCGGGGGGAATCCCGGGGCTGCTTCGCCAAGCGGCGAGACGGGGTCAAGGGGATGGGGTCGAGGTATGCCCCGAGGTGAGGAGTCGGAGGAAGAAAGACGCCGAGTCCGACGCACCTTGCCCCGAGGGGCCTCGACAGGACGCTCAGGCTGGTCTACCGGCAGCAAGGTCGAGGCCGGATTCAAAAGGGCCAAAGCCGAGGAGAGCTCCGAGGATATCAGGGCCCTCAGCATATCCTGGAACACAGGCACCGAGACCATCGAAGGCCTGTCAGGCGCAGCAGTGCATTTCACCGAGGGTGACCTCGAGGATGAGTATTCCCTGGAGGCAGAAGCACGCTTGGAGGGCTTGGACAAGGCCGGGGGGAGCGCACTCCCACCATGGATGGCCGGAGACTCCGAGGCTGGCTTCCTCGCCAGTGCTGACCCTGAAAAGGAAGAGGGGACTTACCCGGAGCCGAGGTCGATCCCTTCGAAGTCGAGGTCTTAGCCGGGGCCGAGGTCTTCAAGGCCGACATCGAGGCCGAGACTGGAGCCACCGGCTCTCCAGCAAAAAGTTCAGCCATGCGGGCCCGACGACGACGACACAGGGCACAAGTCTGAAAAGAAGCACACTGGGGGCAAGCGTTGGTTGGTTGGTCAGCCCCCAGGCACAAGATACACCACCGATGCGGGTCGGTGATCGACAACAGCTGACCACACTGGGTGCACTTTTTAAACCGTAAGAGGCTGGGACATAGATTGGAAAAAAACGGCCACGGCCGAACGAGGCCAGGTGGCTAGGGCAACCCGGGATCCCCCGGATGCCTTAGTCCAAAAAACACGGCTTTTTTTTTTTTTTCTTTGTTGACGACCAACCCGAAAGCAAAAAAAGGCGCACAGCGACTCTGAGGTAAAACAAAGAAGCCGCGGTGCTAGAAAGGCACGAAACATGAAGAGAAAAACGACAGGGCTTTCTGGCTCCACGGAAAACTAAGAACTGAAGACCACGAGGAGGGGATGCGCCCTCTAGTGGAGCGGGAAGGCACACACATGCGTGGTGCAGCACCAGCAAACTTGAAATCTTCAATCAAGTTTGCTTGAAAAGCTGTCCGCGTCGGGGCTCCATGGATGACATCACCCACATGTCGAGAATATGCTGCCTGCTTGTCCTGGGATAAGAAAGAAAATTAGCAGGTAAGAACCTAATTTCTCCTTCTATATCGTCCCTCCAGACCGGCACAGAAACTGATGGGACATACCAAAGCAGACCCATCATGAGTGAGACTCCCAAAGGGCCGTCACAAAAACATGCTCCTCGAACACCACATCCCTATGCACCTGAATGTCCATATGGTAGTGTCGCACAAAAGAATGGAGAGAAGACCAAACCGCAGCTTTACAGAGGTACAAGAGAAGACTCCACCCAAGAAGCTGCCTGATCCCAAGTGGTATGAGCTTTGAGATATTCCAGAAAAGGCTTCTTCTGATGAAGGTATGCAGAAGTGATAGCCTCCTTGATCCATTGTGCAATGGTAGCCTTAGAAGCACTGTCCCCTTTACGAGGAACTGCTAAGAGGAAAAAAAGACTACCTGATTTCTGGAACTCTTGGGTTTGCTGAAATAAGAGCGAAGGACCCAACAGACATCCAACTTATGCAACTGCCTCTGCTCCAAAGAGCCTTCCCGACTACCCAAAACCAGGAGGGACCATGGACTGGTTGATATGAAAAGGTGAGACCACCTTTGGCAGAAAAGAAGGAACCGGCCGCAGCACAACTCACTCCCTAGAGAACTTCAGGAAGGGAGGCCTACAAGAGAAAGCCTGCAGCTCGGAAACACGTGTCACAGAAATAATGGCCACCAGAAAGACTGCCTTAAGTGTAAGGTCCTTCAACATGCAGGAGCCCAGAGGCTCAAAAGGAGGGTGCACTAGGTACAAAAGTACCAGGTTGAGATTCCAGGCTGGAACCTAAGGCTGCACCAGAGGACGAAGCAATTTAGCTGCCCGCAGAAAATGAATTACATACAGAGAAAAGGCCAAATGCTGACCATGCAACAAACTGCGAAAATGTAGACAAAGCCACACTGGAGGGACCACCAGGCAAGGCCCCTGTCCAGGCCATCATGCAAGAACTCCAAGATGTGAGGCAAAGAGGTGTGAAGGCGAACCATGCCACGCATGGAACACCACTCCTCAAAGATATGCCAAACTCGCATATAAGCCCAAGAGGTGGAAAGTCTTTGGGAACCTAAGAGAGTGGAGGTCACCTTATCTGAATAACCTTTCTTTTTCTTTTTAATTATTTATTTATCATTATATATATATATACATACATAAACATAACATATATAAGAAATAAAGAGAGAACTTCTACAATTCTAAAGGAAATAATATACCTGGATACAGTGTCCATTACATAATTAACAAAATTCACTCTAAATAAGTCCACATTATAGAGGAGAAACAATTCACATATCTGAGAGATTGATTTTAAGGAATAATAACAAAAACCATAATAATTGTAGAGTTACATCTTCTTACTTTTACTTTAGGTGTGTCCTAAATTCCCTTCAGAGGTATTGGAAATTGTTATTCCCTTTTCTTCAAGGAAAAATTGTAATTGAGAGGGCTCAAAAAATATATATGAATGCTGATCCAAAAGGATCTTACATTTGCAAGGATATCTCAATTGGTATTTGGCCCCCAATTGTATTACAAACTGTTTCAATTCAAGAAACCTTTTCCGTCTAGTTTGAGTTGCTTTTGAGACATCTGGAAACATGCTGATCTTACTATCCAGAAAGGTCACTTCTTTCAGCCTGAAAAACAGTCTAAGAAGTGTCTCTTTGTCTTGTTGAAAGACAAACGTCACCACAAGAGTAGAACGACAGATTACTTCATCCACTGAAGTTTCAAGGACTTCTGTTAAGTTCAGAGGATTAGGAAATTCAGAAGAAACTTCTGGAACTGAAGTTTTCTGTTTTGATACTGGCAAGTAATATATCCTATGTAAAGGTGGTAGTCCGGTCTCAGGATATTTAAATATTTCTTTTAAGAACTTATAGAATATATCTTTGGGATATATTGTTAGCACTTTAGGAAAATTGAGAATTCTAAGATTCAACATTTTCATATAATTTTCAAAGTTTTCCATTTTCCTGGCGAACAATAATCTGTCCTGCAATATAACAGACTGAGAGGCTTGTAAACTTTGAGTTCTCTGATCCAAATTTTGAACTTTTCCTTCCTGATCCTTCAATTCATCCTGGAGTTTATCCAATCTCTGTTCTTGAACAGTCACCAGTGGTAAGGTTCCTGCACATAATTTATACAAAGAGTCTAATGCTGTCCAAATAGACTCTAAAGTGATTTCAGCAGGTCTTACCAAGGGAAGGACTAAGGAGGTATGTCCTTCACTTGCTGAAATCTCAGCCACCTCCTCTGGAGAAGTTGTTCCTGCCAAAGAAGCTTGAGGATTAGGCAAGCCCTCCAGCTCTATCGGTAACGCCATCCGTCCCTATGAAGCCATCACTATTCCCCAGTCTCGCAACTGCAGAGGGGGTGGAGGTCCCGCGGGGCTAAGCAAGACTTCGCTCCCGAGAGCCGAAATCTCTCTCCGATTCAGCTCAGCCGGTACGCCTTGAGGCGAAGATGTCAGGAAGCGGGTTATTTCCTCCTGTCTCGTTGAGGCTGATCCTGGCTGCCAGGCTGAAGCAGCCGCTCTGCCTCATCTTTTTGGCATGTCGCCAGCAAAATCTAACCCGAAATCGGGCAGGAAACTTTAAGTCCGCAGGAGAGCACAACTCAGCGTCCTCTCTACAACGCGGCCATCTTGTTTTCCCCTACAACGCGGCCATGAATAACCTTTCTTAATTAGGCGTTCCCTTTCAAGAGCAAAAGGAACCAGGATTGAACAATGGAATGGGACCCTGCGTCAAAAGGTCAGGTGAGAGGGGCAGCGGAATGCAACAAATGAAGGTGCAAAATTAAGATAAGGCTGTGGGAAGTGGTGGAGGTTACCCACTTTTCTTCTTTCTAACAGCAACTGATCATTTCCCAGCCCAGCAGCTGGGAACCTCTGTCACAGAGAGAGGATGAACCGAAGTTTGTGATCAGTTCAACCTACCTGTGACCTTTCTACTTTTAATCAGTATAAGCCTTGCCAACACAGAAATACTTTTGTAAACAGTCTATAGTAGACACACCTGGTACACACATCCCTAACAGCTTGTTTATTGTCCTGCTCAGGCTGAACTAACCACATATTTCGACTGTGCTTATCACCTTATTTGCATTTGGGTGTCCCTTAATCTCAAACACACTCCCTGAACTTTACTCAGCAGGAGGGGGGATAGAGAGATAGTGTGAGAGCAGCGCATGGTAGGCATTTCTACAGATCACAGCCCTAAGCCCCTTTGATGTCATGCATAGCTTTCTTCCTTCCTCTGGATGTTAGGATCCTAGAAGTCCCCTCCCCAAGTCATTATTAATCTTACTTCATGCTGCTTCCGAAGGCTATTCACAGATTCTTCTTTCTTCACAATTGCTGTCTTCACCCTGATAAGAGAAGACCCAACATAGATTATAAATGTGCTATTAGGTGAACCATTGCTTCAGTTAAGCAATTTGTACTTTATAACACTTGGTTACTCCTGACATGGGGGTCATGGGATTTCTAATAACAGACAGATAAAGGACCTGTTCCTCTCGGGTTTCCACAGCTGGCATTGTGCTTGTTGCATACCCTGAAGAAAGCCACAGCATGGTGACAAATGTTGGTTTCTACCTGACAAGATACAGTGAAACCCGGAAACCTGCAACAAGCACAATCCCTGAGAGAACATCTAACCCAGCTCCATGGGTAGAACATCTTTAAACCTATCAGAGACTTTGTCCATTCTATGGACTTCCCCGCAAAATTCAAATTTCTGACCAAATGACTTTCCCGCCAAAATTCAAATTGGTGGACTGCCTTGTTCCCAATCAGGTCAGTGAATCCACTATTTACAAAGTCAAACTACAAACTTCAGAACATACCCTAAAGAAAGCCACAGCATGGTGGCTGAAACGTCAATTTATACCTGACAAAGACGCAGCGAGACCCGGAAACCTGCAACAAGATAAAGGACCTGCCCAGACCATCCAATATGTCTATCAGTCACATTCATTATCAATTCATGATTAATACAATCCAACAGTGTTATTTCATTTTATTCCAGAAATTCAACTTTAAGATGTCCTCTCTCCCTTCCTCCCCTCCCCCCGAGTTATACAACACTTGTTCTGAGCTCTTTGGGGAAAACAGGATAGAAAACAAAATAAAGTAAGTAAATAAATGAATGTGTGTGTTAGTTATTTGGATTTATTAACCGCCTTTATAAAGAAATTCACCCAGGAACAGCAAGTAAAATTCAACATAAAATTAAAGTTTTGTTAACAGCATAACAGAAGTAAAAAGACTACCCATAGAACTCCAATTAATATTGTAATTGTAACTGTAATTGTAATTGTAAAATATTTAGACTCATTGAATGGTATTGTACTTAGACTCATTGTATTGTATTGTATTTAGACTCACTGTATTGTATTGTACTGTATTCATAAGAAAATGAATAAAGATTTATAAAACAGACTCATTGTATTGTATAGTATGCAGAATTATTGCATTGCATTAAGACCTCTTGTAATTCGCTGAATGTCCAGCCTTCTTACCATGTTAACTGCCTAGAAGTCGCCTGACTATGGCGGTATAGAAAAATAAAGTTATTATTATTATTATAAATATAAAGAACATAAGAAATAAAGAATAGCCCTACTGGGTCAGACCAATGGTCCATCAAGCCCAGTAGCCCGTTCTCACGGTGGCCAATCCAGGTCACTAGTACCTGGCCAAAACCCAAGAGTAAACAAATGAATGAGGTAAACTCAAAATCAGCAAACTGAAACTCTACCATGAAACAGTTTCAAAAATATACTTATAACAGCCCTGAAATTCAAATAAGAGAGAGATAATACAACTAGTAAGGAGAAATTAGGTTCTTACCTGCTAATTTACTTTCTTTTAGCTTCTCCAGACCAGTAGAGGTTAACTTTACGAATGGGTATATATCTAATCATGACCAGCAGGTGGAGACTGAAAACAAAACTTTGGGACAGTATATCCTAGCCCCTCCTCTCTATTTCCCTCAGTCTGCCGAATAGCCAAGCAGAACCAAGAACTGGAAAACAACAGAGAGAAAAAACAATACTCCGAAAGGAGTAACAAATAACATACCCAAAATGCTGTTGGAAAATGCAGAGGAGAAATTCCCGAAGGAAGAATGTCCCCACAGCTCGCCAGCTAAGCCAGCCGAGCCACAGCCGCTGTTCTTCAATTCTCCCCGGCCCTAGAAAAATACTAGAACCCGCAGCAAAAACCAAAAACTGCCCTTGCAACAGCCCCAACAACAACAACAACAGACAGGGTGGGGACCTCTACTGGTCTGGAGAAGCTAAAAGAAAGTAAATTAGCAGGTAAGAAACTAATTTCTCCTTCTTTAGCACTCTCCAGACCAGTAGAGGTTAACTTTACGAATGGGACGTACCAAAGCAGTCCCTCTCACGGGCGGGACCCCCGAAGGGCCGATACCAATACACGCTCACCGAACACCGCGTCCCGACGCGCCTGCACATCAACCCGATAATGACGAACAAAGGAATGCAAGGAAGACCAAACCACAGCCTTACAAATATCCACTGGAGGCACGAGCGACGACTCAGCCCAAGAAGCCGCCTGACCCCGAGTGGAATGAGCCTTGAGAAACTCCGGAACAGGCTGCTGTTTCAGAAGATAAGCGGAAGCAATCGTCTCCTTGATCCAGCGCGCAATAGTAGCCTTAGAAGCGCCAGCTCCCCGACGAGGACCCGCTAGGAGGACAAAGAGATGATCGGACTTCCGGAATTCCTGAGTCCGCTGCACATAAGAGCGAAGGACCCGACCGACATCCAACTTGCGCAGCTGCCGTTGCTCAGAAGAGCCCTCCCGACCACCCAAGACCGGGAGAACCACCGATTGATTGACATGAAAAGGAGAAACAACCTTCGGCAGAAAGGAAGGAACAGGCCGCAAGACGACCCGCTCCCTAGAAAACTCCAAGAAGGGAGCCCTACAAGAGAAAGCCTGCAGCTCAGAAACACGCCTAGCAGAAGTAATGGCCACCAAAAAGACCGCCTTCAAAGTAAGGTCCTTCAAAGAACAGACGTCCAAGGGCTCGAAAGGCGGACGCACCAAAACAGAGAGAACCAGATTAAGATCCCAAGAGGGAACCGAGGGCCGTAGGGGAGGCCTAAGCAACTTGGCCGCCCGCAAAAACTGAATCACATCAGGAAGAGCCGATAAACGCTGACCTGACACCAACCCTCGAAAAGCCGACAGGGCCGCAAGATGAACCCGGAGAGAAGACCAAGCCAGGCCTCTATCCAGGCCATCCTGCAAGAACTCTAGAATGTTAGGCAGAGAAGCGCGAAAAGAGGTCACTCCCCGCGCCCGACACCATTCCTCAAGGAGACGCCAGACCCGCACATAAGCCCGAGAGGTAGAAAGCCTCCGGGACCCCAACAGTGTAGAGATCACCTTGTCTGAATATCCCTTCTTGCTAAGGCGACCCCTTTCAAGAGCCACGCCGTAAGACAGAAGGGAGACGGGTCGAACATGGGAATGGGACCCTGCATCAGAAGGTCGTCCGAGAGAGGCAGAGGAAGAGGATCCGCTACCAGGTGCCTCACCAGATCCGCATACCACGGACGGCGAGGCCAATCCGGCGCCACCAGCACCACTAAACCCGGATGGTGAACAATGCGAAGAAGCACTCTGCCCACCAGCGGCCAAGGAGGGAACACATACAACAGCCCCTCCGTTGGCCACTGCTGGACCAGAGCATCCAGACCCTCGGCCAGACCGTCCCTGCGACGACTGAAGAAGCGGGGCACTTTGGCGTTGCCACCCGTGGCCATCAGGTCCATCAGGGGCTGCCCCCAAGCCTGCACTATCAACTGAAACGCCTCGGCGCCGAGACACCACTCTCCTGGATCTAGGAAGTGACGACTGAGGAAGTCTGCCTGAACATTTTCTACTCCGGCTATATGAGAGGCCGAGAGGTCCAGCAGATGGGATTCCGCCCAAACCATGAGCAGAGCCGCCTCCTGCGCCACCTGAGTGCTCTTGGTGCCCCCCTGACGATTGACATAAGCCACCGCCGTGGCATTGTCCGACAGCACTCTGACCGACTTGCCCATCAACAGGGAGTGGAAAGCCAACAGCGCCAGACGGACCGCTCTGGTCTCCAACACGTTGATCGACCAGGCGGCCTCCTCCGCGGACCAGGTGCCCTGAGCCGAGTGACCCAAACACTGAGCCCCCCAACCCAAGAGACTCGCATCCGTCAGGAGCACCGTCCACTGCGGGAGATCCAGACCCACCCCCTGAACAAGGTGAGGGGTCTGGAGCCACCAACGCAGACTGCAGCGCGCCAAGCCTCGCAGGGGAACCGGAACATCCATCCCGTGCCTCTGGGGAGACCACCTCCGGAGCAGAGCATACTGGAGAGGACGCATGTGGGCCCGCGCCCACCTCACCACGTCCAGGGACGCCGCCATCGACCCCAAGACCTGGATGAAATCTCGCGCCCGAGGACACCGGGACGCCAAAAGCAGGCGAATCTGAGATTGCAATTTGCTCACCCGGCCCTCTGGGAGGAAGACCTTCCCCAAGGAGGTGTCGAACAGCACCCCTAGGTACTCCAGACGCTGAGCCGGGACCAACCGACTCTTGGAAAGGTTGACCACCCAGCCCAGCGACCGGAGAAACTCCACCACCCGAGCAGTAACCCGGGAGCTTTCCTGCAACGACTTTGCCCGAATTAACCAGTCGTCCAGGTAGGGGTGTACCAGGATGCCCTCCGACCGCAAGGCTGCCGCGACGACCACCATCACCTTGGTGAACGTCCGAGGAGCCGTGGCCAGCCCAAAGGGAAGCGCACAGAACTGAAAGTGCCGACCCAAGATCGCAAAGCGCAGGAAACGCTGATGAGAGGCCCGAATGGGAACATGCAAGTAGGCCTCCGTCAGATCGAGAGAAGTGAGAAACTCCCCCGGCTGAACCGCCAGAATGACCGACCGCAGAGTTTCCATACGGAAAGAGGGAATCTTGAGAGCCCTGTTGACCCCTTTTAAATCGAGGATGGGCCGAAAGGTCCCCTCCTTTTTGGGCACCACAAAGTAAATGGAGTACCTGCCCGTGCCCCACTCCGGAGGGGGCACCGGAACAACTGCCCTGAGATCTAGCAAGCGCTGAAGGGTCTGGCGAAAAGCCTGCGTCTTCCCCGGAGTCTGACACGGAGAAGCGAGGAAAAAAATCCGGCAGAGAGCGGGCGAACTCCAGGGCATAACCGTCCCGCACCACCTCCAGGACCCACCGATCGGACGTGATCTCGGCCCATTTGGGGAAAAATTCGCGCAGCCGAGCCCCCACCGGAACCAAAGGGGGCGCCGGCAAGGCGTCATTGTGCAGGACGGGAAGCGGGGGAACCGGCGGAGGGATTCCCTGCCCCCCGACGGGCCCCCCGAAAGGGCTGCATGCGCTGGAAGAACCGACCCCGGGAAAATCCCGGAGACTGGAAAGAAGCAGCCCCACGCCCAGGGCGATACTTGCGAAAATCCCGCAAACGCCCCCGGGCCGCACCCCTCCGAGACGCCGGGCGGGCACGGTCCTCCGGCAGACGGGGAACTTTCGAGTCCGACAGAGTCTGAATCAACTTATCCAAGTCCTCTCCAAACAAAAACGACCCCCGAAAGGGAAATTTAGTAAGCTTAGCTTTGGACGCAGCATCCGCCGCCCAAGCGCGCAGCCACAACACACGCCTTGCGGCCACGCCAAAAGCCATAGACTTAGCCGATATCCGCACCAAGTCATATAGAGCATCTGAAAGGAATGAGGCCGCCATCTCAATCTTCGCAACCTCCTGATCCACCAGAGACCAGTCGTCAGACTCTCGATCCAAGACCCGCTCCGCCCACCGAAACACGGCGCGAGCGACCAGTCCCCCACAAATAGCCGCCTGGACCCCAAAGGCAGAGACCTGAAAATTTTGCTTAAGGATGCTCTCCAATTTGCGCTCCTCAGGGTCCCGCAAGGCAGAACCGCCCTCAACAGGCACGGTATGCCGCTTGGAAATTGCCGAGACCACCGCATCCACGACTGGCGAAGCTAACGTAGCCCGATCCCCTTCAGGAATGGGATACAGGCGAGCCATGCTGCGCGCCAGCCGAAACGGCGTCTCCGGCGTTTTCCACTGCTCCAGAATAATATCCCGAATATCCTGATGCATAGGAAAAGAGCGGGAAACGGAACGGATCCCCCGTAACAGGGGGTCCCCCACACGCGGAGTCTCCGGCGGCGCGTCCTCAAAACGCAAAACCGAAGAAACCTGTTGAATAAGGTCAGGCAGCTCATCTTTCTGAAAAAGGCGCACCACGGACGCCTCGTCACTGGAGAACGGGAAATCCGACAACCCGCCGCCAGCTTCCGTCCCCTCCAGAGAGTCCTGGAACTCCTCAGAAGGGTCCAGGTCCTCCTCCAGACCGACCCGTTCCTCCGACCACAAATTCTCGTCCCACGACACCCGCGGACGCTTGGACAAGGGAGGCGGCGGAGGGGACGTCACGCCAGACGAAAGAGGCAAAGCCGCAGGGAGCGCGGAGGAAAACCCACCCCCCGAAACCCCCTGGGCGCAACCGGGACCCCCAGCCGCCTGAAAATAGGCTCTGCATAAAGAAAAGAAAAATTCAGGAGAAAAACCCCCCGAGGGTCCCAAGGGACTCCCTGCCACAGCAGGGGACCCAGCAGAACCTTGCCCCTGCATAGTCAAAACAGGGGGAAGGTCACCTGAGGTGGAAGACAAAATGGAGGGGCCAGACAGAGAAGATGGCGGTTTTCCCGCCAAAAAAGCTCCCTCCATAGCCTGAAGCGGCTGAGAAACCTGAATAGTCTCAGCCGCTAAAGCAGGCAAGCTGGCATCAGCTGTCAAAAAATCAGCTGAGAGGGAATCCTTCGGGGAATCCCTCCGTGGGCGGTTGTGGAAGACCGGGCTTCCCCACTGCTCCAAGCCGACTCACGAGGCACCATCGGCGGGGAGCTCTGGGCGCCTGCAGCCGCTGCCGACGGAGCTCCACCACCTCACCGACCCAAACCGCCGAGTTCAGGCTGGCCGCGAGTGCCTCGCGGCTGGACTAAAATTGTGTCCTACTCCCCCGGAGAAGGGCACAATTGCTCCATACGCGACCTAGCTATAAAAAAGTGCTGGTTACATGAAAAAATACAGTAAAATACAGTTTTCTTAAAGGGAAACAACCCTTCAGACCAGCACTACCTCAGGATTTTTTTTTTTTTTTTTTACAGAACAGACTCCACAGGCTCTCGAAGCAATATGCCTTGCTTGACTTAGGGGGCAAGGCTTACTGCTGAGGCTCCTCTAAAAAAATGTGGGGAGGTGGAGGAAGTGGGGGGAGGGACCCCGCTCGTGACCCGCCGGGTTTGACACCCCCGAGGTCGGACGAACCCCCAAACAGAGTCCGTCCAAGCTCCGTCCGGCTAAAAACAGGGACAATAAACCCCCTAAACAAATTCCAACAGCCCTACCAAGGGAGATGGGTACAGATCACTCAACACCTGCTGGAGACTGAAAGAAGACTGAGGGAAATAGAGAGGAGGGGCTAGGATATACTGTCCCAAAGTTTTGTTTTCAGTCTCCACCTGCTGGTCATGATTAGATATATACCCATTCGTAAAGTTAACCTCTACTGGTCTGGAGAGTGCTAAAGAAGTATACATTAGAACATTCAAATAAGATAGATATGACGCTAATGCTATTCTACAATACAGCTTATCCTATAGCCGAGAGGCCAAGTGCGGTTATTAGATGGGGACAAGATGGGTGACACAAAGTCCGTTGGGATAAACAGATGGGAGGCTAAACTCAAGGCAAGTTGATTATACAGTTAAACAAGATGAGAGGAACTGATTTAGTGTAGCAAGGGCTAGTCCTGGTGCAGAACGATTGTATAGTCAATCACCCTATGTATTAAAGGCTTGGGTGAAGAGCCTTTCTCTTTCCTGAATTAGAGGTAGTCTGGAGTTAGACATAGCCCCTCTGAGAACAAATTCCAGAGTGTGGGGGCTACTCCTGAGAAGGTACGCTGGCGGGTATCACATCATACAATTTCTTTTGATGAGGACACAGAGAAAGATGCTCCTTGAGAGGACCTCAAAGGTGTATAAAGGTTTGTTAGGTGCCATTGACTCATGCTCGAGTCCTAGGGACTTGATGAATTGTGGATCTAAAAAGAAATCGGTTTTGTGCTGTCTGGAAAGGTCCTCCAGCGTCGTCTCCATGGTTTTTTCAACATATCCAGCCATCTGATTGCAGGTCACCCTCTTTGCCTGGTTCCTTCGATCTTCTCAAATATGATGTCCTTCTGCAGTATCTCTCTCTTCTGATGGTGTGACCAAAATAAGAGACAGTCGTAACTTCATCATTTGGGCTTTGAGTGACATAGCCGGTTTGATCTCTTCTAGAATCGATTTGTTAGTTCTTCCGATGGTCCATGTCATGCCTAAAATCCTTCTCCAGCACCAAAGCACAAATAAATCAATCTTCTTGTTTAAAGGGTTAGCTTATTTTTCAAGTATTCTGGTCTATTTTGTCAGAGGACCTTGAAAATCAAACAAAGAGTTTTAAATTTAGCCCTTTCGATACTAGTAGCCAGTGTAGTTTTTGCAGGAAGGGTGTAATGTGGTCACGCTGCTTGCATCCTCGATTCTGATCTCTTGCTGCCATTTTCAAGACAAAATCACAGCAGTCGCCCAGCACTGGTCTTACTTCCAACTACTGGTGGGAAGTAATGCTTTATTAGGTTTAACTATATTTTTCTTTACATCGCTATTTTGTTACATTACTGTATTATTTTGTGGCCTATGGTTTTTGTTATGTTATTGTATATTTTTTGTGGATCGTGTTTTGTAAACTGTATTAAAACCTTGTATTAAACGGTATATCGAGTTATTAAATCAAACTACAGCCTGAAGTGTTTTATAAGCAACTGTTGAAAAAAGTCTCCTCATAAGTACATCCTCATAAGTACAATGAAGCACTACAAAAGGTGAGGAGAGAAGCATAAGAACATAAGCAATGCCTCTGCTGGGTCAGACCTGAGGTCCATCATGCCCAGCAGTCCGCTCACGCGGCGGCCCAACAGGTCCAGGACCTGTGCAGTAATCCTCTATTTATACCCCTCTATCCCCTTTTCCAGCAGTGGTCACTTTTCTTCCTTCAACCTCCCAATGCCTCAAATTACCTGCCAGGAACTACATGTGGTTCGTACCACTACTGTGCCCATGACTCTCTTCCGGCAAAATTCCTTATACATTTTGAACATCAGCCTCTCTCTTATTCATGCCATGATTGCCACCTTTTCCTCTTTAGGCTACTTTCACACTTCTTGAAAGATTGCCTTTATTCACCCAACAATTAAGAATTCTGATGTGGATTGTTCTTGTCTCCGATATGTATTGACAACACCCCAATTACTATGGTTCCTTCAGTCAAAATTCTAGGCATAATTATAGACAGTAAATTAAACTACCACGAACAAATTAGTGCCGTGGTAAAAAACTGTTTCTACAGAATACGAATGATAAGATCATTAGCAAACGTTCTCTTAATATATTAGTCCACTCCCTCGTGATATCCAAGCTTGATTATTGCAACTCTCTTTATAATGGTATCAATCAAAAATTTTTAATAAACTTGAAACTTAAACTTCAGTTGCAAACTTTTGCTTATTAGCGCAATTGCCTTTCTTATCCAAGATAGTGGAAGAGATCATGCTCAACTAGCTAGAACAGTGGTTCCCAACCCTGTCCTGGAGGACCACCAGGCCAATCAGGTTTTCGGGCTAGCCCTAATGAATGTGCATGAGAGAGAGCTGCATATAATAGAAGTGACAGGCATGCAAATCTGCTCCATGCATATTCATTAGGGCTATCCTGAAAACCCGACTGGCCTGGTGGTCCTCCAGGACAGGGTTGGGAACCACTGAGCTAGAAGACTTGAATACAATAAACAAACATTCTTCATTCTAACCACACAGGATTTCATAAGTCAGATAGAACAGAAATATCCCTCTTAGAACTCGCTTCCCATATCTTGCAAGGATATTACTATAGTACTCATATCAGGCTGCCAGTTGGGACAAAGAATTCAAATAATTATCTCTTACATCTTTCTCATATCTGGAATTTAGAAGGGGTTTGAAGACATTCTCTAGATTTTGGGGTAATTTAATTCTCTGATGATTGCTCGGTTGTAAGTTGATGTAATCTTTTGTAAACATAAGAGCATAAGCATTGCCTCTGCCGAGTCAAACTATAGGTCCATCGTGCTCAGCAGTCTGCACTCGCGGTGGCCCCCCAGGTCCGTGACCTGTAGTGATCCTTTACTTAAGACATTTTATCCTTTATAGTACCCTCTAACTATACCCCTCAATCCCCTTTTCCTTCAGGAACATGTCCAACCCCTTTTTGAAACCCAAAATCGTATTCTGCTCTACCACCTCCTCTGGAAGCGCATTCCAGGTATCCACCACCCTCTGAGTGAAGAAGAACTTCCTAGCATTTGTTCTGAATCTGTCTCCCTTCAATTTTCTTGCGTGCCCTCTTGTTTTTGTTTCCCCCACCAGTCTGAAGAATCTGCCCCTCTCTACCTTTATGATCTTGTAAGTTTCTATCATGTCCCCTCTAAGTCTCCGTTTTTCCAGGGAAAAGAGCCCCAGTTTCTCCGCATAGATCTGCAAGGTTATGCGGTCTAGAAGTTGATGTTTATGTTATGTTTTGGATTTCTCTGCAATCTTTGACACAGTTGACCATGACCTAATCTTATTTAGGCTTCTATTCATTGGTATCAAGGACACAATCCTCAACTGGTTCACATTCTACTTTCAGGACCCAGGAACAAGCTTCTGACCTTTACTCCTTAAAATGTGGAGCACCCACAAGGGTCAGTACTCACCCATATTTTCTTCAGTATATATTTGTCCCTGCTCTTGACTCATAGTTTTATAGTTTATTTGAATTTTGATTAAACGCTTCTCCAGAGTACAAAGCGTACATAGTAATTTAAAATAGATAGGAGATGAACATATTAAATAATTAAACATAGACCAACAAAACAAACATACTTATGACATGAAAACATTGGAAGAAAAGGGAAGAACTACAATTTATTACAAAAGAATAGGGAAGGGAGACAAATTAAGTAATGCAGAAGTAAATACATATGTAAGAAATCAATTACACTTCTCCCTCCATATCCACGGGGGTTAGGGGCAGAACCGGCCCGCGAATATTAAAAAATCGCGAATAATATTCGGGCCAGTTCTGCCTCTAACCCCCTCTTCCCCCCGGCTATTGTAAGCCCCCCCCTTAAGCCTTACCTGGTGGTCTATTGGGTTTTCAGGCAGGAGCGATCTTCCCACGCTCCTGCCCCGTGCAGATCGCTCACAGGAAATGGCTGCCTTAAGCTCCCGTAATCTCTCCAGCCATTTCCTGTGAGAAGATCGCTCCTGTCCCAAAACCCAATAGACCACCAGACCCAATAGACCACAGCCTCTTCTCTTCAGGGCAGCCCCACTGAAACCGGGAGCTGCCCCAACGAAAAACAGACCTCCTGCCGCAGGGAAGGAACTTCGGGCCGCGTGGGAGTCCAGCTCCGCCCCACGAAGTCCCCAACAGATCAATCATTTGATCAGACAAACAGCAGAACCCATCTACCACAAAACAGCAAGATCTATCTCCCTCACCAATAACAACAGGACAAAAGGCTTTCAGAACCAGTCCAGACCCCCACTCACTGCCACCAAAGATGAAGCTATCCCCACAAACACATACTCAAGCCACCCTAATAATAATCCTCCTCATTACCAGCTGGAAAGTAGTAGCTAACAACTTATCCACCACACCCACAAGCTCAGCTGTAAACAATTTCCAACTCCACAACAGGAGAACCCTTTTAACAAGAAACTCGAACCACCAGACCAGCACCCAACATCCCATCACCATAACCTGGGGAAAAAGATCAACACTTCCCAAAATCAAACCTCAACCTCTTCCTAAAACACTCATCTACCCTGAAACGACCCACAAGAATCAAACAGAAATCACTACTCTAACTTGTGCCTACGTAAACATCAGAGCCTTAGGATCAAAAACAGAACATATAAAAAATTGGATAAAAACCGAAAACCTAGACTGCCTCTTCCTCACAGAAACCTGGTTAACCTCAGACGCAGACCCCAGAATAACAGAGGTATGCCCGCAGGGATACAAAATAACAGTGACCTGCAGAGAGAAAAAAAGAGGAGGAGGACTAGCAATAATATTCAAAGACTCCCTAACCCTAAATGTACAAGAAAAAACATCCACCACACAAATGGACTTCCTTGCCTGTCATCTCACAAGCTCCACACTAAAAAACTCACTAAACTGCATGCTCTGTTACATAACACCGGGTAACTGGACCACAGCGAGACCTGAATTTGAAAACTTCATCTACCAAAACTCCTTAACAGCAGAATATAACCTTATCCTAGGAGATCTAAACCTCCACCTAGAAGACTCAAAATCCACACAAGCAAAAAACTGTCTAGCTTTTCTCAATGCCTTATCCTTCCAAATCCTAAACCCACAAACCACTCATGAAAAAGGACATCAACTTGACGTTGCAGCCTTCATGACCCACCAACCAGCCACCCCAGCAATTCAAACACTCAATGGAACCTGGTCCCCATCCCTCTGGTCAGACCACTACACTTACAATTTCAGCATTAACTGGACCAAGAACAAAACCACACCTAAAACCCAAAAAATAACATACACCTCACGCAAACATATCGAGCCAACCGTATTCTGGACAAAAATAGATGAAACACTCCAGGACTGCGACCCAAAAGACTTCATCTCTCACTGGAATATTCTAGCCACCAACATCCAGGACGAACTAGCCCCACTACAAACCAAAACTAGATCCAGTAGAAGATCAGACCAATGGTTTGACAACGATCTGCTCCAACTTAAAAGACAATGCAGAAGATTAGAAAGAAAATGGAGGAAAACAAACCTAGATCAAACGAAAATCGCCTGGAAAAAAATTAACAAACAATATAAACTCCTACTAAAAGACAAGAGAAAAACTCACTACACAAACCTTATAGGCACAGATACCCAAGATACCAAAAAATTATTCCAAATATTAAAAGACCTAACTGACACCAAACCCTACACAACCACTAACAACACCCCACCCCCCTCAGCAACCCTCTTAGCAGATTATTTCAAGAACAAAATCACTAACGCCAGAGCCACCCTCAACTTTACCCCATCCCACCTAAACGAAATTACAACTCACCCCACAGAAAAAGAATCTACTGCAGCGGACAGAACATGGTCTCATTTCCCCATCATACAATGGTCCGAATTCAATAAACTCTATAATAAATACAGCCACGCCTCCTGTGACCTCAACCACTGCCCAGCATATCTCCTTAACACCTCCAGTGTAAAATTCCATACACTACTTCTGCAATGGATACAAACTACACTCACAGATGGCTTTTTCCCTACTGACCTCAGCGAAATCATCGTCACCCCAATTCAAAAAGACCCAAAAGGACCAACGGACCAACCATCCAACTTCAGACCCATTGCATCAATACCGCTATATGTCAAAATTACAGAAGGCCTAGTAGCCAAACTCCTCACAAACTATCTAGATGACCATAACCTACTACACCCCATGCAATCAGGATTCCGAACCAACTTCAGCACAGAGACACTCCTAGGCTCCCTTATGGACACAGCCAGACAACATCTCAGCACAGGAAAAAAAATGCTTCTCATACAACTAGACCTGACTGCAGCATTTGACCTAGTCGATCAAAACATCCTTCTTCAAATCTTGGATGCAATAGGTATCTCAGATACAGTATATTCCTGGTTTGAAGGATTCCTAAAATCCAGAACCTACAGAGTAAAATCAAACAAAGAAAAATCAGATCCTTGGTCAAACCCTTGCGGCGTACCACAGGGATCCCCACTATCCCCTACTCTCTTCAACCTATACACTGCCTCTCTCGGAGCATACCTGGATAACCTAGGCATAACCACCTACAGTTATGCGGATGACATCACTATCCTCATACCATATGATCAGCCAAAGACCACCATGACAAACATAATACGTCGAACAATAGAAACAGTCACGACCTGGATGAAAGAACACAAACAGAAACTCAACCCAGATAAAACTAAATTCATCCTCCTCGAAAATGACAAAGTCCCAACTATAACCAATTTAGAACTAAATTCAATCAACTATCCAATCCAAACCACTATAAAACTACTAGGAGTGACAATAGACAGATGCTGTACTATGCAACTGCAAATAAATAAAACCATACAGAAATCCTTCGCAATAATGAGAAACCTGAGACAAGTCCGGAAATTCTTTGAAAGAACACAATTCCAGCTTATAGTGCAATCCCTAATCCTAGGATTGCTAGACTACTGTAACATCCTCTACCTCCCCTGCCCTGCCACGATGACCAAGCAACTACAAACAATCCAAAATACTGCTCTGAGACTCATCTACTCACTGAGGAAACATGATCATATCACAGAAGCCTACATCAACTCACACTGGCTACCAATCCAAGAAAGAATATTATTTAAATTCTACTGTATGATATTCAAAACCCTAAATGGAAATAGCCCAGCCTACCTAAACAATCGCCTCATCCAAGCAACCTCAACCAGACATAGAAAAACGCACTCCCCGTTCACACCTCCCCTATCAAGGAAGTAAAACGGTCAAAACAATACGATGGCCTCCTAGCCACTCGAGCTGCAAAACTAGATAACCAAATCTCCAACTTACTGTTAACCACCCCAGACTACAAGATTTTCAGAAAAGAAATAAAAACTATACTCTTCAAGAAAGCCCCGAAACAGTCCTAACCACACCTACTCTTAAAATCTCTTACTCCTAACAACACTTACTCTTAACAACTCAAGAAATGACTATGGATCGACCCTTTACAACTCTCAACAAATGATCTACTCCGTACAACGCTAGAAATGACTATTATTCTTCCATTGTAACCCCCATTCTTTATATGTTTTGTAACCCCCATTTTATATCTTTTGTAATCCACCTTGAACCGCAAGGTAATGGCGGAATAGAAATCTCTAATGTAATGTAATGTAATGTAAGGCTTAAGGGGGAGCTTTCAGGGCTTAAAATAACCCGAAAAATTAAAATAGGTTTTAAAACCGCGAATAACCGAATCCGCGGATTCGGAGGGGGAAGTGTATAGGCATTTTAAAGAGAAAGCATTTTAGGTTACTTTTAAATTTCTGCAAGTTTGTTTGGCTCTGAGGTATAGAGGGAGAGAGTTCCAAATTAATGGGGCAGAGACTGAGAAAACGAGAGTACGATGAGTATCAATTATTTTTAAGGATGGGACATTAAGGGAATGTTGAGGCTGATCTTAAAGTTCTGGGAGGGTCATAAGGAATAAGTAATTCATCTATGAATGCAGGGGTATTAGTTTGTATAGTTTTAAAGGTTAAAAGAGCAATTTTATAGATGATCCAGTGTGAGATAGGCAGCCAATGAGCTTTTTGTAACAAAGGGGTGACGATCAAATTTTTTGGAGCCCGAAATAATTTTGATAGCTGGATTTTGTATGAGTTGAAGGCCTTTTATATCTTGGTATAACCTACATTATCTATGCAGATGACTTACAGATCCTGGCAAGGCTACACACCAATAGTACCCATGAAATAGATTATCTCAATCTTCACTTAACACGAATACCAGATTGATTACATACCAGCACATTAAAATTTAACCTGGATAAGTCTAAACTGCTTGTCTTCAGTATACCTGTGCCAACCCTTTCTATGCCAATCTCGATATCAGGGATCAAAATTCCAATTGTGAAATCCATCAAGATTCTAGGAGAAAAGCTAGACAGCTCCCGATGTTCACAAGCACATGTTTTCATTAGGTCTGCAATTGACCCAGCTGGGGATAAAATTATTTAGTTAGGCAGATGACTTTACGATCATCATCCCATTCGCTAACTCTCTCTCGGAAGTTACTCTCAAGGCAACAGAAGTACTAAATCTGATGGAGCAATGGATGACTGAAAAAACAAAATTTTTTGTAGCTTTGCCACACCCATTTGATACCAAAACTTCACTATGAATCAATAAACTTAGTTATCCTATTCAATCTACTATGAAGGTATTGGGTGTAACACAGGACCAGAGCCTAACCATGAAAGACCAGGTGGACTCCATAATCAGAAAGGGTTTTTTCACTCTCTGGAAGCTTCGGTTCATTAGAGCATATTTTGATGCGTCATCATTCAGAATTCTGGTACAATCCCTCATACTGAGTCAACTTGATTACTGTAATATCGCCTACTTGGCAATTTCCCAGAAGAACATGTGGGAACTACAACTGGTGCAAAATACAGCGGTCAAACTGATTTTCGGGTTGAAGAAGTTTGATCATGTAACACCTTCCTACCGACTTCTGCATTGGCTGCCAATGGAGGCACGTGTGAAGTTTAAGTTTGGTTGTTTTTGTTTTAAGGTACTATTTGGTTTAGCCCCTAAATATATAACTGACCTTTTCTCTTTCTCAGCCAACAGACATAAGAGAAGCTCACACTTGAATTTTCCTTCCCCTCAGATTAGAGGATGTAAATTTAAAAGACATCATCAACATCTTTTCTCACATCAGGCCGCATTATGGGGTAAAGATCTGGAACAATTGCTTACGCCTAAAAACATATTTGTTCCTGAAGTATTTAGGCAACTAACCTGCACAATCTTATTCCACAATAACTGATCCCTAGAGATGTTAATCACTAGCTTCTAACTTTGTTAACTCCACTCAATTTGTAGCATTTTTAATTATTGTAAACCGCATAGAACTTCACGGTCCTGCGGTATATAAACTGTTATTATTATTAATATAATAAAATTAGTTTTCTCAAGCTTCACACGATTTCTCCCACCCACCCACTGTAAAGTATTTCAGCATTCTGCATCGTTATCATATTGGGCAAGTCCAGGCTACATTACTGCAATGCACTTTTTCTAGGGATCAGAGCTTTAGATAAGTGTCATTTTCAACTAGGCCAGAATTCAGCTACACAACTGCTGACAAACTCCATAATGAACACTGGTTACCAATTTCCCACCATATCACTTACAAGCTGGTTCTTCTGACTTTTTAAGGTGCTTCATTCTAGACAGCCCTCTTATCTCTCTCGTTTAATAGTGCCCGAGATCATCAGCCCATAATCTATCTGTTCCCTCACTGGGACACATCTATTTTGATAGCATTCGCTTGAAGATTTTTAGTGCAAATGGCCTGCAAATCTAAAATTCACTTCCAGCTCCCCTAGTCCTGCAATTTGATCTAAGTAGTGCCTTCGACTTAGTCGATCACATCATCCTAATTGACTACCTGGAGTCAATTGGTATTTCGGATAACGTGTTAAAATGGATTCAGGGCTTTCTGACTAAACAATCGTACCAAGTTTACAGTGACAACAATCATTCATTCAGCTGGGTTAACTCATGTGGAGTTCTGCAGGGTTCCCCCCTATCCTCTACACTGTTTAACATTTACCTAGCCTCATTGGGTAATTTACTGCAAAGCTTAAAAGTCAAATTTTACATCTATGCTGACAACATCACTATAGTTTTCCCCCTAACAAACCTGACTTCTGAGACTAAAAACCATCTAGCTTCTATTTTAAAGAAATTGAACAATGGATGACAGAATTCAAACTGAAACTCAACCCAGAAAAAAACAAATTCTTCCTGGCGAGTCCGAATGACAAAATCAAAGATTCTTCAATTTCTTTCAACGGACAAGTCTTTCCAATTGTCGATTCCATAAAAATTCTGGGAGTGACTCTGGACTGTTACCGTACTCTAGATGCACACACGGAATTATTGGTTAAAAAAGGCTTCTCGACTTTATGGAAACTAAGAACCATCAGAAAGTACTTGGACGCAACTTCATTCCGTTTACTGGTGCAATCCTCCATTCTAAGCATGCTCAACTACTGCAACATCATTTACTTGGGGTCTTTCAAGAAAACCTTACAAAGACTCCGAATTATTCAAAACTTGGCGGTACGATTGATTTTTGGTATAAAAAAATGGGATCACATTACCCCCTACTATCAAGAACTTCATTGGCTGCCCCTGGAGGCAAGAGTTCTGTTCAAATTCACCTGTCTTTGTTTCAAATCTATTCTTGGTTTGGCCCCTATGTACTTGCTCTCTCATTTCAACTTGGATTGTTCCATTAGGCCTACACGCAGAATCCATATGTTTATCCATCCATCCATCCATCTATAAAGGCCTGCCGATATAGAAGATTCTTGTCATCTGAACAATCGGCTTAGTAACATTATTACACACTCCCCATCCTATCTAAGTTTTAGAAAACTAGTAAAAACTAACTTGTAACCTCAGATCTCTTAAAGCCCTTTCCCTTTTTACTCTAACCAATTTGTAACCAAGATCTCTCAAGCCTTCTCTGTATCCTATTCACATGTATCAATGACTTTTCATTGTGCCTATGTTCGCTGATTGTCCAGCTCTTCTTATTGTAAACTGCCTCGAACTATTATGGCTTTGGCAGTATTTAAAAATAAAAATTATTATTAGAAGCCAATCTTGGCAGATTTAAAGTCAATCTGAAGACATTCCTGTTCAGGGATTCCTTCGGGTCTGAGCCCTCCAGACTCCTAGCTCTCTTCTGTGGTATGATAGTCTGTGTGGATGTGATGCTTATTGCTCCTCCATTATAATGTCTTCTTTATCCCATTCCCTTCTTTTTCTATCTTGAGTTATCAATTTTTGCAGCTTCTTTCTCTCTTTAATTAATTGCTGTAAACCACTCAAGACAGTTTATTCTTATAACATGGTATATCAAGAATAAATTGAACTTGACGAGGAAGTTATCTGGTAGCTATGTTGTAGGAGTAAGGTTCATAGTCTAATTTTGAGTAGAAGATCTATTGAAGAAAGTTAGGGGTGGCAAATGGGAATGTCCAGTAACTGACTGCGAAGAGTATACATTTGTTCATCTCTTAGGAAGTTTGACCCCTTGTTCAAACTGGATCCCTCTCAGTACATTTTACTCAGTATACTCAGTAAAGCCCAAAAGCACCAAAACCATCGGAGAACACCAACTGAAGCTCATGTATAGAAACCATCTCAGAAACACCCATCCAATAACACAATTACTAAAGTTCATATATCACAGCTCATGTATTGTAACACCATTACGTAAACCGCTCTGAACTGACTACCCAGTCATTAGTAGCAGTATAGAAGCTTTCAATAAACAAACATACATAAGAACATAAAAATAGCCTTACTGGGTCAGACCAATGGTCCATCAGGCCCAGTAGCCCATTCTCACTTCCTGGGTTCCAACAACAACTACAGGGCCAGGGACTGAAAAGGTGCAGCTCTGAAAGGAGGTGATGAAGTCAGCACATTTAACCTTAGGGAGGAGCAAGTGCAGACCCGGGGATGAAGGGGTCACTGGGAAAGCAGCCACATGCAGAGCACCTGCATATCTGGTGTACAGTAACTTCCTGCTCTTACCTCATGTGAACCTCCTCTAGTTCCTCTTCTTTCTCCCGATTTATCCTCTCTAGCTCCAAGCGATGCCGTGCTCTCAGCTCTGACAACTCCATCTTTAACCGTTTGTTTTCTTCTTCTGTTTCTACAAGTCTGTCTGCGAACTCCTGGCGGACCACTTCAGACAAGCTGTTTCTCTCCTCTGTGAGCCTGTCTTTCACCTGCAGCGTGGAAATGGACACAGTGAAGTTCACAGCATTTCCCCTTCTCTTTAGTCAGACACCCCATGTCAGATTCCAGTCTCTATCCCCTCTTAAATCCTACAATCAGGCTATTGGTTTGATCATTGTTCTCCCCTTCATTGTACATTTTTCTTCATGATCCCCTGCACCTCCCCCTTGTTGCGCACCCACCCTCCCGAGGTCCAGTGCACCTCCCCCTTGCAACGCACCCACCCTGCAAATGTCCTCAGCCTCCTGCTCCTTCTGCTTCACCAAGCCCTGCAGACGGATCTTTTCTCCCTCCACCTCCACTAGTCGCCCCTTCAGTTCATTGCAGCGCTCCTGCAGCTTTTGCTCGGACCTCTCCAGCTCCTGCAGTTCAGCCTCATATTTCTCTCGAATCCTCTTTATCCTGTGATAAGAGACATACAAGAGTGGACCTGAGGGAGAGTATTTAAAGCTATAGCCTCAGTACTCTGAGGTTGTGGGTTCAAACCCACGCTGCGCCTTGTGACCCTGGCCAAGTCACTTAATCTCCCATTGCCCCAGGTACATTAGATAGATTGTTAATCCACCAGGACAGACAGGGAAAAATGCTCGAGTTCCTGAATAAATTCATGTAACCATTCTGAGCTCCCTTGGAAGAATGGTATAGAAAATTTTTTTATTTTTTTAAACTTCTTTATTCATTTTCACATCAATCAACAAGTTTACAATTTTATACACTATATTATACACAATCAATTGAATAAATAAATAAGTATAATCTTTTGATGAACACAGAGGATCTAGAATCAGAAAATAATATTAAATATTGAACTAAGGCCAGTACTGGGCAGGCTTGCACGGTCTGTGTCTGTGTATGGCCGTTTGGTGGGAGGATGGGCTGGGGAGGGCTTCAATGGCTGGGAGGGTATAGATGGGCTGGAGTAGGTTTTGACTGAGATTTCAGCAGTTGGAACCCAAGCACAGTACCGGGTAGAGCTTTGGATTCTTGCCCAGAAATAGCTAAGAAGAAAAAATTAAAAAATTTATATTGAATCAGGTTGGGCAGACTGGATGGACCATTCGGGTCTTTATCTGCCATCATCTACTATGTTACTTCATCTCTCCTAGAACCTGGGAATACCCTCCCTGCACCCATATCAGTTTACATTCTGTCCAGCCATAAATGTCACAAATCATTGAAGATAAGAGGTTAGAATAGCTTTTTAGAGAACGTGGTTAAAGTCATGAAATACAGCCCTGTTAACTATTAAATTCTGTGCCTTGTCTTCGTATGTCCACATTTGAAAGGAAGATTTGTTAATATGATCTCCTTTCTGTAAGAATATCTATTTGTGGAGGAGATATATGGCCTTACCTGCTCAATTTCCTTCCTTAGAGCCTCCAGAAGGCCAATACTCATAGCCTAACACCATTAGTAAATGGGGTTAGCACCCAATTTGTGTGTGGAGGCAGAGAAGGGGGCGGACCGCGGCAGAGAGAAGACAGCTCAGAAGACCCGATGGTAGCTTGCAAAGATCGCTAGCACTAGCGATCTTATGCAGGCTGATGGATTTAGGTAAATTGAGGCCAGAGGGAACACACAGGCCTTCCGGGAAGGGTGCAGTCTTTTGTGGGGGGGGGGGGACGACAGGCAGGCCTTGGGTGCAGGCCTTTAGGGGGGACAGGCAGACCTTCAGGGGGGGTGCAGTCTTTGGTGGGGGAGGGGGGAGTCGTACAAGCCTTCCGGGGGGGAGGGGGGTGCAGTCCTTCGTGGGGGGGTTGTACAGGTCTTCTGGAGGGGGTGCAGTCCTTCATGGGTGGGGGGGGTTGTACAGGCCTTCAGGGGGAGACAGGCAGACCTTGGGTGCAGGCCTTCAGGGGGGACAGGAAGGCCTTGGGTGCAGGCCTTTAGGGGGGACAGGCAGGCCTTCAGGGGGGAGGACAGGCAGGCCTTGGGTGCAAGCCTTTAGGGGGAACAGGCAGGTCTTTAGGGAGGACAGGCAGGCCTTGGGTGCAGGCCTTTAGGGGGGACAGAGGCAGGCCTTGATGGCAGGCCTTCAGGGGTGGGATATAGGCCAAGGGGGGACAGACCTTCAAGGGGGGGACAATCCTTCAGGGGAATGGGCCCTGGTGTAAAAGTACACGGAGGGAGGGAGGAAGGGGGGTTCAAAGAGATGTGCATATGCTAGACTTTGGGGGGAAGAAATAATGGGTCTAAAAATAGAGGAGAGGGAGAGAGATGATGGACAATGTGATTTAGGGAGGGAAGGAACAGAAAGGGAGAGATGGTGTGGAGAGGGGGATAGGGATACTGGATAGGAGGGTAGTTGGAAAGGAAGGAGAGATGCTGGATGAAAGGGTAGTTGAGAAAAGGTGGATCTGTGGATGGAGACGAAAAAAAGGAAAGATGCCAGACCTCTAGGGAAGGGAAACGGAGGGGGAGGACAGAGATGGCAGATGGATGATTAGCACAGAGAAAGAAGAAAGGAGACCCTGGCAAGCAAATTATCAGAAGACAATCAGAGCCTGAGACTAACAAGATTTGAATAATGACCAGACACCAAAAGGTAGAAAAAATCATTTTATTTTCTGTTTTGATTACAATATACCAGATTTGAAACGTGTATCCTGCCAGAGCTGGTGTTAGACCGCAAACGTGTGCTAGGATTTAACAGAGAGGAAAATTATTTTTCTTTTGTTTATACCACAGCACCAGTGTGGTTAGGAGAAGGCAAAGGGGGTGAAGAAGTCATAAAATAAACTCACCAGGATGTTTTAAAAAAAACACCCAATTGGGCAGGAAAATCGAATCGAATCGAAAAATCGATTCAATAGGCTGAATCGAATCAAAATTTTTTTTTTCCTGAATCAGGCAGCACTAACGGGGACAAATTTATCATTCTCTACTTGACATGTTCAGAAGACCGAGTTGAGAACCCCTACTCTGGGCACACACAGGACACCCCCATAGCCATTTATCATATGCTGCCTTCTGTCGGGACCTTCTTGTGAAACTCTGATCTGCAACCGATGGAATCTAGGTCTGGCTGGCACTGCCTTCACCATCTCCTCCCTAGCTGCTAACTTTTGAGTTAATGGGACAGGGTTCTTAGGTTGGGTTTAATGGCACTAGTAACACCTACCTGTTTTCTGCCGCTCGCTCACATTCTTCCCTGGATGTAGACATTTCTGCCTCCAAGCGCTGAATAACCAGCTCTATCTCCTTGTCTCTCCCCTTCCTCACTTCCTCCTTCAGTTCCCGTTCACGGGATAGCAGCCAAGCCTCCTGAAAATTCCAGTCAGCAATAAAGGGTTTAAATCGGATGAGAATGATACTGTCCAGACATGCAGAGGCTTCATTTATGTACGGCTGACAATGGTGGGGGAAGGGGGAGAGGGAGAAGCAAGTTCAAAGCCTCCAGTGACAAGATGTTTCTGTGAGGATACTGATAGAGGGCCCATGATGTACATTCCTTACCTAGTAATGTGGTCTCCAAGCTATTGCAAAGAATATATATATCCATAAAGGCCCTCCCGAAACCAACTGCTGACATGGCTTTCTTTCCCTTCTCCAGTCTAATGAAGTGGAAGAGTAGCCTGATGGTTAGAATAGCAGGCTGACAAGGGGAATCTATTTCAAATCCCATTTCATAAGAACATAAGAAGTGCCTCTGCTCTTTATGATTTTGGGGAAGTCACTTTAACCCTACACTGCTTTGGGTACCTAGATATTGAGCCCTCCAAGGACAGAAAAATAACTACTGTATCTGAATGCAAACCGTTTCGAAAGTTTTCAGGCAGTATAAAGGAAATAAAATGAGTCTCCCACCCACTTCCCAAAATGGAGCCTCATAACATCAGCTTAGAGCTCCTACCTCTTTCTTCATGTAGGTCTCCTGCCATGCCTGTTTCTCGATCTCCAATCTCTCCTTCAGGGCTTTCATCTCAGCCTGAAAAGAATACATGGTTAGTGTGGCTCAAGGCAGCCAACGAGCACTCCATGCCTAGCTATGAAACAATGCCAGGCTGAGGTCAGAAAGGAAGCAAATGAAATATATACTTGTGTAACAATGTATACAATGAAAACATTATGTTCTTACCCAATAACTTTCTTATTAATCTAATCTGATATTTCTGAGTCGCGCTATGCCGAAACAGGTTCAAGGCGATTTACAATGTTTTGAGTTACAGAATAAATATACTACTTTATAGTAGTTTGAGGAGGTCAGAATTATGGATAGGGTATTAGAGAAGAGAACTGAGGTTTGTAAGGTTTGTTAGTGGCCCCCACAATATATGGTTGGTGGGGTCACTTGAGAGGCGCCCTTACAAACGCCAGGTCCCAGGTTCAGTTCCCTCACAGATGATTCACCAGGAGTAGAATCAAATACAAAACACAGCCAGAGGTGGTTGCATAAACAATATATTATAGAAATAGGCTTACAGAAAAGTAGTATTCATAGGCATTACAACAATTAAGCATTACAATTAAGTAGAGAGCAAAGCAGTTTCCCTGCCTTACATAGTTCAGAGGCAGAGACAGAGAGTTTGAAGTTCTAGGGAGAGCCAGAGAGAGAGAGAAAACGGGGATGGGGTGATGGTCCAAGCTTCGTGTTCCAGAGATCGGCCAGAGAGAGAGAGAGAAAGAAAGAAAGAAAGAACAAGAGAGCCAAGACCCAAGAGCCAAGAGATAGACTTTTGTGTGTTGCAGAGAGGAGGCTTTTATAGCTTGGAATCTTATTCTGAATATAGAAAACTATTGAGTTTCAATAGAAGTTAAATCTTCCCTTCCTTAGTAAACTTGTGCTAGACAGCCGAAGAATAGGCTATGGTCAAATGTAATTTCCAGTATGCCTCTGACAATAGTTTCTGATTAACTTTAGTTATCTGTGCACCTGGACCCATTGTCCTAAGCACCCTCTTAATCAGACATTAACACATTAACACCTTTTAGCTAATCATGATTCAATCAGGGCTACTTAAAACATATCAATCAGGGCTACTTAAAACAGTCTCCCTGCCCTCAGGGTCTATCTGCATTCACATGCCAGAGTCAGATTGATATAATTTCCCATAGGCCTTCGCTGACATAAGTTATACCAACTGAAAATGCTGAATGCTAGCGATAGCTATGCTGACACTTACACCATATAAAGCTCCCCTTTATGACACACCTGAGAAAGAGGCGGAAGTCCTGTGTTCTCTCCAACATCCTTCTTACCCCGCTCCATTTACCCCCAAACTGGAAATTAAATGCTTGCCCTAACCCAATAGATTGTGCGCTTGGCCGAAAATGTACTGATAGGGCTGGCCATGTTAGTTATGTCCAAGTACATAAAGACCCCCATTGTACAGTTCTCTACTGTAGAGTCTGTCTTGGATCTTCTTCTTGTCCCAACCCTCAGGACTGTACCACATAAGGCAATTGTATGACTTTCCCACCATATAACTGTGAACTCCCTTTTCCTGTCCCCCATAGGACCCTGATGTACAATGGTTCTAAATCATATTTTCATTCCAGTCTGACAACAGCTCAGTGAGGCTCTGACACTAAGTACTGAATAGTCTTGCTGTCCAATTTAACTTTTTTTTTTAATATGGGAAAGACACTAATACCCTTTCAATGTAGGAGGGAGGGTGGGGAAGGGACCTGGGGGCCCAGGTATAGCCCCCAAAGCTGGCACTGCTCAGCCAGGCACCCCTTAGCTCAACTGAAGCAAGCAACAGGAGCTCAGAGGTAAACTAGAAGCAGAAGCCAGGAGCTAAAAAAAACTGCCATCCATCCACCTGCTGGAGACAGAGCAATACTAGTTGGCCAGGAGGCTTTCCATCCAATAAGACTTCAACTCGGTACTCTCTATCTCTACCTGCTGGTAGAGGGACACAACCCACTAGTCTCTGGATTCATTTCCTACTGATGCTAAGGAAGGGGTCATTTCTCAGACTGACAGCCAGTGCCTAAAGTTAACTGGATCTCTTTATCTGTTTAACTTTATTCACATATTCAGTGGCACTAAAAGTGAAAATCCATGGAACATACTTGAGTACCTGATTGTAAACCGCTTAGATAATCTTGATAGGTGGTATATATATATATAAAAAGGAGCATTCCAGGGCTGGCCAAAAATTTTCCTTTTTAAATAGCAGTATTCAGTAGCTGGACAGATAATTTACCCATTCAGACGGTACCACCCAAATAGCAGATAGAGTCCATCATTTCTTCCCAACTCTCATCATACTTAGAGAGATTCTCTATTCTTTTACCCTATCAATATGGCTTTCGTCCTAACTTCAGCACCGAATCCCTACTGTCTTCCCTGATTTCAAGGGTTCAACAACTTCACTCTTTAAACAAGTTCGCCGTCCTCCTACAATTTGACCTTTCCGCTGCTTTCGACGTTGTTCACCATGATATTCTTGTTTACCAACTCTCTGAGATAGGTATCAACTCCACAGTCCTAGGCTGGTTCTCTAAATTCCTCCGCTCTCATTCTTACATTGTTAACATGAATGGCACCTCATCCTCCCCCTGGAAACCGAATTGTAGAGTCCCGCAAGGCTCTCCACTATCCCCTATCCTTTTCAACATCTATATGTCCTCCCTAAAACTCCTCCACCTATTCCCCCTTGAAACAATTTACACTTATGCAGACGACATCCTCATCCTCCTCGAGACCGATTCGAACCTCACCGACCTGTCTAAGAACATATCCTCTTGTATAATGAACCTACAATCCTGGGCCCACACTGTGCAAATGAAATTGAATGAGCCCAAAACAAGACTTCTTTGGCTCGGTCCAAAACTAGATCACCTACCCACCTCCATCCCACTACCCTCTGGCTCCTCTCTGCAGCTTGAGTTCTCGAGCAAGGTCTTGGGCATCATCATTGATTCCACATTGTCCTTCAATGACCACCTCCAATCCTTGGTAAAAAAATGCTTTTTCAGCCTTCACATGCTTAGGAAAGTTAGATCCTGCTTCCATCAAAAACATTTTACCCTCCTTGTCCAATCCATCATCCTCTCCAGATTGGACTATTGCAACTCTATCTACTTAAGCCTAACTAAGAAAAACCTCCACAGACTCCAACGGATTCAGAATGCCGCGGCCAAGCTCATCTTCGCTAAAAGTAAATTTGACCATGTCTCCCTGCTCCTGGCCAAGCTCCACTGGCTTCCGATAATCGCCAGGGTCCACTATAAATGCACCTGTTTAGCTTTCAAAATCCTACACGGTATCCTCCCTCCCTTTATCCCACTTTCTTGGAATTCCTCAAACCCTAATACCACCAGATCCTCCCACAAATTAAAACTATCCTTCCCCTCGCTAAAAGGCATTTCTCACACAGGAAAGCTAGGGACTTCCCTCCACTTCAAAATCACTGAGCTCTGGAACAACCTTACCTCCCCTCTTCGGAACTTGAGCTCTCTCCAAGTTTTCCACAAACATCTGAAAACCTGGCTTTTCTCAAAAAATGTAAGTCTCCCTCCAACTTAGGAATCAAAGAAACTCTTATATCTTGGCATCCCAAGTCCTCTAAATTTTCTTCACACTTCTACCTCTAACCCTCTGTTGTAGTCCCTTCCTATTTCTCCTACTGTAAACCGCGTCGAGCTCTACGAACGTGGAGATGATGCGGTATACAAACCTAAGGATTAGATTACATTAGATATATATATACTGTATATATATATATATATAATAATAAAATGCTAAGCGCGCATGCGCACTCCTACTTGCGTGATCCGTAGGTCCGTGGCCGGCAGGAGTGCGCATGCTCGCTTAGCAGTGCCAGTGGCCGGCACAGAAATTGTAAAGCGCAGGCCTCCCTGCTCTCAAGGCATCGAAGCGGCAGTCCTCCATCCAGTCCACCAAAGTGGATCTTATGTCTGCCCTCCTCTTCAAAAAAGCCTGCTGAGGATCGTGGCCGGCTGTTGCGAACCTCACAGGCTGCTCTGCACCTTGGTAGCACGTTCCCTCTGACACACCGGATCATGTCAGAGGGAATGTGCATAGCGCCTGCGAGGTTCACTACAGCTGGCTGCGATCCTCAGCAGGCTTTTTTGAAGAGGAGGGCACACATGAACGACCAGGAAGCAAGATGCTGGACAGAGGGAGCAGGGAAGAGGTGCTGCTGGACAGGGGAGGGGAGGTAACAGGAAGGGAGGTCTACTACTGGACAGGAGGAGCAGGGAACAGGTGCTGTTAGACAAGGGGGGAGGAGGTAAAAGGAAGGGAGAAGGCCTACTGCTGAACAGGGGGAGCAGGGAAGAGGTACTGCTGGACAGGGGGGTGCTAAAAAGAAGGGAGAAGGGCTGCTGCTGGACAGGAGGAGCAGGGAAGAGGTGCTGCTGGACATGGGGGAGGAAAAATTAAGGGAGAAGGGCTACTGCTGGACAGGGGGAGCAGGCAAGGGGTGTTGGTGAGACAGAAAGAAAGACAGACAGACAGAAAGCGGCCAAGGAGATAGAAAGACAGACACACACATCTATTCTATTCTAGCACTCGTTAATGTAACGAGCTTAAAGACTAGTATATATATAAGGTGGTAAATGATTAAGAATATCAATTTGCATGCTGCCTTTTTCTCGTGACTTACAATATCTTTTCACAATAGAAGCCAGAATTAGATTTAAAGCAAGTATTATAATGTTGAAGATTCATCTCGGTTGGGTGCCTTCCCATTTGATTCAACTAGTAGTCTCATCTTTTAATTGCAAGAACTGCCTAAAGCTAAACTCTCCCTCGGTTAAAAGAGTGAAATCTAAGACAACGTTTACTTCCACTTTCCAATATCAATCAGTTGTTATATGTTATAGCATTCCATTGGAAGTGAGACAGATTTCAAACTAGCTCAAATTTAGAAAGATAGTCAAGGTGATTTTTTTTTTGGAAGAATATTTAAACTGGTTTGAGTTTGGAAAGTATAAAGTAGAAATATACGAATGCTTTTGATGTAATTCCTGGATGTCTCTTGTCATTTAGGGCTCCTTATACTAAGGTGCGTTAGGGCCTTAACGCGTACCACGCGGTAATTTCGTGCACGCGCTAAAAACACTAGCGCACCTTAGTAAAAGGAGCCCTTAGTTAATGTATGATGTTCAAGTGTTATATGATAGTATTTCATGTTGTTCTTTTTGTGCACTTGATGTAAGTTTGAAAAAGAATAAAGAAATTTTAAAAAATAAAAGGAGCCCTTAGTATATTAAATTTGTAATCTGCATAGAGAGAAGAGGTTTAATGGTGGAATGTAAGTACCATATTATATTGGACTGTATTACAAGTCTTGATTGTTACAACACTGCTTTTTGCAACTGGTTTTGACTCACTGAATCAAATGTGTGTTGCTGCTGGTGTCTCGATCCATATAAGTGGAGAAAAAAAAAAGATATACACATTTGCCACTGCACAAGTGTATCTCCGACATCTTTCCGGTTATACCCAACCTCCTTCGGCTCACTAATGTAATTGAAATTTGTTACCAATGTATTTGACAATATTCTCTGTAACATCACTGTATATGTACAGTCTCTTCCTCTGTAAACCGATCTGAACTGCTTGTGGTATTGCAGTATACAAATAAAAGTTATCATTATTATTCTGAATACTGATCTCAATCTGTAGCTGTACAAATTATACATGGTATAAGTTCTAACCCTTACTGCCTTATATTGCACAATCACTGCTAAACATACAGTCCTGTCTGATATAACATGTGATGCAGAAGATCACTAGGAATGGGAGGCAGAAATGTTGCAACAGTCTCCTTCTCCATCGTGTGCCTTTTAGCTTTTTGTTAAAAGGTTTAAGCTCCCTGATTGGTCCAGGGTCCAAGCAGGTGTAGATATTAAAAATTCTCCCATCGTATCATAACCGACCCTATGATTGGATCTTAGCTAAAAGGCCACACACAGAGGGTTACTTGCCACTTTGGATTATGAATCTAGGTTTTGTTTTGCCTGTTTCTGACAAATGCATAGCTTCTATATTTGCTCACTTCCTTAGTTGAAATACCCCAGGCCACTACTAATCAACAGTGAGGGAAGGTGGTGAGACAAGACAGGGGGAAGAGTTTCAGTGCTGAACATATCTTCACCACCAATAGCACAATATCTGCTCAGACACAACTCAGTGAATGCGGATAAATGGACAATGGAACCGAGTAATTTAGTCGCATCAAGTTTGTTGTGTCTCTGTGTAAACCTGATAGTAGCCCACAATATAAATCTGAGAGGTTGTGTGTGTGTGGGGGGGGGGGGGGAGGGGAATGTTGTAAGAAGACAGATGAGTAAAGTGTCGATTTGGCTGTCTGACCTGGTGCCGTCTCTCCTGCTCTTCCTTGCTTTTCTGATAGTCCTCCTTCAGTGCCATTACGTTAAGGGAACACTTTTCCTCCAGCTGCCGTTTCATGTCATCTACTTCTGATCTTTGTCTGCCAAGCAAAAAATACATCTGGGTCAGAACCAAATTCCTCCTTTTGCGCAGGACCAGAATTCCCACCGACAATATGCTAAGCAGCAGTTCTTTGACACCTGTGTACTGTAACACATCTCCCCTACACTGCCAAAACATTTGATCGGATACACAAACATTGGCTCCCTGTTCAATACTGTATTAAGTTCAAAATTTGGATTCCTGCTTTTAGAGTTCTTCCTAGCAGTAGTCATATCTTGCTTTCTCCATGACCTCCCCGTGTCTCTACATCAGTGGTTCCCAAACCTGTCCTTTTCAAGATATCCCTAATGAATATGCATGAGAGAGATTTGCATACCTGTCACTTCCATTATATGCAAATCTCTCTCATGCATATTCATTAGGGATATCTTGAAAACCTGACTGGCTGGGGGGGGGTCCCCCAGGACAGGTTTGGGAACTACTGCTCTACATGACTATTGTCTGCTCCCCACCCCCACCCCCATTGTTGAAAGCTCGTTTGGAGTCAACTGCTGTAGATGCTATGCATTCCTGTCTTATGGAATTCACTAACCCAGGATCGGTCTACGACACCTTTAGAACATCTCTGAAGGACAATTTTTCAGCAGGCGTTTGCAGAGCTCAATTAGCTTAGTGTTGCCTGACCTTAATCAGGACTGAGTATTACAGAAAACTACACTGGCTGCCGATGGAGGCAAGGATCATCTTCCATGTTTGCCTGCCTCTGCTTCAAAATAACAGGTTCATCCCCAATCTACCTGTCGCACTATTTTGAATTTCCAGGCACCACCTGCACACGTCGTGCCTACCTATTTGCCTTCCCATCCTTCAAGGGCTGTATCTACAAGAGATTCCTTGATAGATCTCTGTCATTCCAAACAGGCAAATGGAATAAATATCTAACCACCCTCATTTCAAATGCACCCTCCTACCAAACCTTCAGGAAATCAATTAAAATCTATCTCTTTGATAAATTTCTCTGACTCCCTTCCTGCCTTGTTGTATCTCTGATATGTCTCCAGATATACCTGACTACTCTTGACTTGCTAATGTAAATTGAAAGTCTTTTCTGTAACATTGCTGTCTGTGTACAGTCTCTTCCTCTGTAAACCGCTCTGAACTACGGTATTGCGGTATGCAAAAATAAAGTTATTATTATTATTATTAAATCAATTTATTTTCTGACTTAATAGGATTATCGCCTAAATTGTTTGTTTCTTTTCTATTAGTTGGTTGGATTTCCTTTTATTTGATTTTTTTTTTTTAATGCTTTAACCTATTTTAGAAGACTAAAGTGTTATAGGAAATCTACATAAATGAAAAAATGATAAGGACATGTCAGAGAGAGGCATTGTGTCTATAACCCAATATCACCCTGCTCACTGTAGATTAATACTTTCAGAAAAGAAAAGGGTGGTACCAAGCTTGTGTCAGTTATAAAAGATTTAAAATACTGAACATAAGGACAGAGAAAGAGCACAGGGATAATATTCAGCTGGTGGTGGTCAGTGTTTTGCTAAATGCTGGCTGCTGGTAGCTGAAACATTCAGTGCCAGGTCCTGTCCGGGTATCAGCACTGGATTTCCTGGCACACATAAGAACATAAGAATAGCCGCTGCTGGGTCAGACCGGTGGTCCATCGTGCCCATCAGTCTGCTTCCTCAGTGGCCCCTAGGTCAAAGACCAGTGCCCTAACTGAGTCTAGCCTTACCTACATACGTTCTAGTCCAGCAGGAACTTGTCCAACTTTGTCTTGAATCCCTGGAGGGTGTTTTCCCGTATGACAGAATCTGGAAGAGCGTTCCAGTTTTCCATCACTCTCTGGGTGAAGAAGAGCTTCCTTACATTTGTATCCCCTTTTAATATTAGAAAGTGCCCTCTCGTTCTCTCTACCTTGGAGAGGGTGAACAACCTGTCTTTATCTACTAAGTCTATTCCCTTAATTATCTTGAATATTTCGATCATGTCCCCTCTCAGTTTCCTTTTTTCAAGGGAGAAGAGGCCCAGTTTCTCCAATCTCTCACTGTACAGCAACTCCTCCATTAGAAGCACTGAGATACTTGCCCACCAGCCTTTTTGCTATCCTAAATATCTCCCAGCTCTGCCCAGATTCCATCCTGCCTAAAAACTTGGCACCGACTAGAGTTTCAAGTTTATTAAAATTTTGATTTACACGCAATATCAAATATTTTCAATGCGTATCACAAAAATAAAATTGGGAGCTAAATAAAATCATTTGAACATTAGACATAAAAACATATCCTTAGACGATTAATAATACATAAGGAATACAGGGATAAAACTACATTTGTTTAAAGTAAAAAACCAAAAGAAAAACATCTTAGGGAAGAGCAACATCAGGAAGATTCTTAAAAACAAAAAAACAAAAAACAACATTAGTATTTAAGTGAAACTTGGGCTAAAAACACTACAAGAACACTACAAAGAACACTACAAGCTCATTGTACAATCCCTCATACTTAGTACCTTAAGATTACTGCAACAGCCTCTATCTACCTTGTCCAAACAACATGATAAAACAACTACAGACCGTTCAAAATACTGTCATCAGACTCATCTACTCACTTAGCAAATTTGACCACATCACTCCCGCCTATGTAGACGCGCACTGGCTTCCGATAAAAGCAAGAACTCTGTTCAAATTCTATTGTCTACTATTTAAAGTAACCCATGGCACTGCCCCCAGCTACCTAAACAACCGCCTACACCGCTACCACTCACCCAGATCAAGAAGAACTCAGAACCTATTCACCTTCCCCACTCATAATGGTACCCGACGTAAGAAACTTTACAACAGCCTCCTGGCGACACAGGCAGCGAAAATTGACCCCCACCATCACCAAACTGATGATCAAAACAACAGACATCAAAGTGTTTCAAAAAGAAATCAAAACATTTCTATTCAAAAAACACGTCCTTACTTACTAATCTCCTCCCACTCGTACATGCTTTCTCCCCTGTGAATAACACACTAGTCAATTCCTTGAATCTTACCAACCAAAAAATATCCAGACCACTAAATAAGCATCTACCACATGTATCCAATAAACTTATCCCTTCAATGTTAGGTTATCCTCCTCAGCTACCCGAATATATTGTTATTCTCCACTGTTTCCTGTAAGTACTTGAATCTTTACTATGTAATTCCATCGGATAAATACAGATATCCTCTAATTTGTAACTATCAACTGTATCATGTAATGTACATGAATCTTTGTTATACAATTCTCTCGGTAATGTCCAGATATCTTCTAATTTGTAATCCGCTTAGAACCGCAAGGCACAAGCGGAATAGAAATCACTAATGTAAAAATACATATTTAAAAGAAGACTTAATCTAAGAGTAAGTAGGAAGAGCAATACTAAGTGTGATTCTATAGTTTATAGTTTATTCAATTTTTGATTAAACGCCTTTTCGATACTACAAAGCGTTGTACAAAGTAAAAAGTATTAACATTTAACAAAAATGACAATTAAACATACTTTCCTATAGTAAACTACAAGACTACAGACCGTACAAACTGGATAAATGTTGACCCGTAGGCCATAGAAACATAAGGAAAAGGGGGAAGAAATACACTTGTAATAGAAAAGTGAGGAACATATAAGGGAAAAACACTTAGGAACTGGGGAGCAGTATAAAATTAATAGTTAAGGGAAAGTAGTTCAGTTAAAAGCATCGTTAAAGCCTATAAAGTTAGGCCCACCGTACAGAACTGTGCTTAGTGCTACATAAGCAGCCTCAGTCACTGTGAGGTGTCCTAACTTCTACGCATGCCGTATTGATGCCAGGTTTCCTTGGATTAAATGCTTCTGCCTAAGTTGGGTGCACAACAGCACCTAAGTCAGAAACAGGCCCATGATCTGCCCCCTAACCACGCCCACTTTTAAGTAAGCATTTTGGCCTAGGTGCTTAACTTCCAACTGAGTCCAACACCAATTATTAGGTTAACTGCCAATTATCGGTGCCAATTTTAGCCTAATTAAGTTAGACACCTAAATTTAGATTGACATTATAGAATTTGGGGGTATCTGGATAGTGCTGCACAGTCTGCTAGAGAGAATGTGGTGTCAGCAGTTAGCTTAACAGGGTTTAAAAAAGGTTTGCATAACTTTCTAAAAGAAAAGGCCATAAAAGACATTATTAAGAACATTAGAATAGCCTTACTGGGTCAGACCAATGGTCCATCTAGCCCAGTAGCCCATATTCATGGTGGCCAATCCAGGTCACTAGTACATGGCAAAAACCCAATAGTAGCAACATTCCATGCTACCTACCGATCCAGGGCAAGCAGTGGCTTCCCCATCTGTCTCAATAACAGCCTATGGACTTTTCCTCCAGGAAACTGCCCAAACCTTTTTTAAAACCAGCTACGTTAACCGCTCTTACCACATCCTCTGGCAACGTGTTCCAGAGCTTAACTATTCTCTAAGTGAAAAAATATTTCCTCCAATTGGTTTTAAAAGTATTTCCCTGTAACTTCATCGCGTGTCCCTTAGTCTTTGTAATTTTTGACGGAGTGAAAAATCGATCCACTTGTACCCGTTCTACTCCACTCAGGATTTTGTAGACTTCAATCCTATCTCCCCTCAGCCGTCTCTTTTCCAAGCTGAAGAGCCCTAACCGTTTTAGTCTTTCCTCATACGAGAGGAGTTCTATCCCCTTTACCATCTTGGTCGCTTTTCCTTGAACCTTTTCTAGTTCTGCTATATCTTTCTTGAGATAATGCAATACTCCAGGTGAGGTCGTACCATGGAACAATACAGGGGCATTATAACATTCTCAGTCTTGTTAACCATCCCTTTTGTTTTTTTAATAATTGCTTTTTTGGCTACTGCTGCACATTGGGTAGAAGGTTCAGCGTACTGTCTACAATGGTACTCAGATCTTTTTCTTGGGCGCTAACCCCCAAGGTGGACCCTAGCATCTGGTAATTGTGATTTGTGTTATTCTTCCCAATGTACATCACTTTGCATTTGTCCATACTAAATTTCATCTACCACTTGGACGCCCAGTCTTCCAATTTCCTAAGGTCCGCCTGCAATTTTTCACAATCTGAATGCGTTTTAACAACTTCATCTGCAAATTTAATCACCTCACTTGTTGTTCCAATTTCCAGATCATTTAAAAATAAGTTAAATAACACTGGTCCAAGTACAGATCCCTATGGCATTATTAAGATGGATTTGGGAAAATCTACAGCTTATTCCTAGGATAAGGAGCATAAAATCTGTTTTACTCAAGGGAGATTGCCAAATACATATGACCTGGGTTGGCTGCTGTTGGAAACAGGATACTGAGCTTGATGAACATTCAGTCTGTCCCTGTATGGCAACTCTTCTGTTCAATTATGTAAAACTAAAAATCTGGGTACGACGTCAGCACATCTTAAATAGCGCTGGTGTATAATGACCCTGGAGAAGCTGTAGAATGCCCACAGGCTGGAGGGAGAACTAAAAAGAGCCGATTCTTACACTGACCGTGAGATTCATGTTTTCCTTTCTATGACTATTCCAATTCAGACAACTGGCATTTTTGTTACTTCATTAACTCTCAACTTAAAAGAATGTTTTTATATATATAGCATGTCACCTAGAAGTCATGTAAGCCCATGGCCTGTCTCCCTACCTGGCAGCTTGCTGATTTAGGCGTTCCTTCTCTTCTGCCACTTCACTGTAGAGTCTCCGTCGCTGCTGCTGGAGGGACTGTTCTTCCTGCTCCAGCTGCTTTTCATACCTAGGTGAGAGAATGAAATTAGGTTTTTACCTGCTATTTTTTTTTTCTTTTAGTCCCTCCAGACCAGCACAGAACATATGGGTTTACACTCCTCTGCAAGCAGGTGGAAACTGAGAACACATTGACTTTTGGCAGTAGTAAGAGTGGGCTGTGCAGTCCCTTCTACAATCAGTCTGACGAATAGCCAAGCGGGAACTAAGAACTAAAGCACTGTGAACTATAAACACACCAACTCCACTCTCATATGGAAAAGACAAAGTAGTTGTCTGGAATGGCCAGGGAAACACTGTAGAATACTGATTAAAACAAGAACCTTCAAATTGTCCCCACAGTTCGCCAGCTAAGCCAAATGCCACTGCTCATATTATACTCCCCCAAGCTCAGTCTGGCACCAGAGACAGGGACCAGAAGGCCACTAACCAAATTCAAACAGCCCTACACTAAACCAGGGAAGACTGCAAAAGCTTGACACCTCCACATGCTTGGGACTGCACAGCCCACTTGTACTACAGCCAAAAGTTTGTGTCTCAAGTCTCCACCTGCTGGTCTTGGTGAGCTATTACCCATCAGTGAGCTGTGCCGGTCTGGAGAGACACTTAAGAATTAGAACTTTTGATAGCTTAATAATTTCTGGATTTTGGAAGGGCAAGTAGCATTGCCCAAGTGGAGCTGAAGGTTGAGAAGAGTCATCAAGGAAGTGGAAATAACTGAGCACAATTCAAGCACTTGCTTGGGTTAAGATTCTTTCAGTTTCCTCTTCCTGAGGATGCCCTCACATGCCTCTGAGACTCCTTTTGTCCTTCCCACTTACCTTTGTCTGGCTAGCTCTCGTTCCCTCTGACTGAGCTCTTCCTTCTCCTGCTCCAGGTGCTCCCTCAGCTCCTCCGTCTGGCGGATGTAACGTTGTGCCGCCCTCTCATCTGATTGCAGCATCTCTGCTTCATGTAGCAACTTCAGTTTCTTGATCTCCTGTTTGTGTTTAGTGATTAGTTTCTGGATCTCAGGCTCCAGGCCTGGGGGGGAGGGAGGTGGAGAAAGGTTATCAGTAGGAGGTACTCTGATGACCTCCTTGTTTTATGGTTGACACACAGAATCAGTCCATTCAGCAAGAAAGGTTATGACTTCAACTGAAGAGCATATGCTATTTCTCACCAAACAGTTGCAAGAGGACTGGGATAGCTTTGAGAGAGAGTGAATGTGTCAGCATTAAATCTTTCTGCAGCTTTGTTCTCTCCTCTTAATTCCATCCCCTTACTGTTCAGGGGCCCCAAATGAGGGCAGAGTATGAATATATGCCCCTGCCTGAATGCCATATGGAAATCTTGGATTCACATTAGATATTGGCCAACTACAAAATGGAGATTAGAGAACATCTTATCTATAAACTTCCCATTGATCAAAAAAGTCATCTCATTTTAATTCTTCCATAAAGTATTATTTGAGAAAAAAAAAAATGCATAGATGGGATATAAAATGGCTTTGGAATATGGGAGATCCAAGCACAGGGACATCAGTAGGGCGGTCATTGACTGCAGCTCTTGTTTCCATGTCATATGCTAATATCCATCCAGTGCAGCTGCCGATGCCCTTTGGTTCTGCCTGTTTTATTTCCCCCCAAAGTGTCACCACCCACGCACCTTTCACAGTGATTTCTTTAATTTTCTTGGTTTTTTCATCAATCCATTTCTCTCGTCTGATTTTCTCAGTGGCGCTCATCAGTTCTTTCAGCTTCTTAATCTCCTATGGAAGAGCAAACACTGGAGTCCAAGCTCTACCTCACCTTTCCACAACATATTCACATCTATAAATGCTGGCACTGAGCAGAGAAATATACTAAGATTACATATAGGAAGTATTAAAGTGAGAAAGCCAATCTTAAGTGGTTCCTTTGATGAAGCATTCGTGAAACAGGGGCCCTGGTGGGATTTCGACAACTTTACAGGTTGGATTTATATAGCAGCGTGGAAAAAAAGAGCATGAGAGCTACGTGCAAGTTTATGTAAGTGTACAAGCCTGCTACTACAATGTACAAGTGTCTAACTGTACCAGCCTGCTATCCTGATTGGCAATTACATTACATCACAGAGATTCTTATATACCGCAGCGACCTCACGGTTCTGTGCGGTTTACAGGTCAAGAATTACTAACAATGTAGCAGATCACAATTGATCTAAGAGTTTACCAGATATTATATTTCCAACAGTTACCTAAAAGCTGAAATGTAATGAGTCACAGTGAATTAGTCATAATGTTTACCAAAAAGATGTTTTCAACATTTTTTAAAGGCTGAATAAGATGTGAAAAATGTTATATGAATATCAATTTCTTTTTCCCATAGAGCTGCCTGAAATGCCAACATTTTATCAAGGAAACGTTTGTAAACACATCCCTTTACTGATGGAAAATCAAGGAGGTGCACTATACGTAAATGTTTCCTACTAACAAATCTGAAACAATAAAAATTATAACTAGGTAGCAATCCATTCAAAGCCTTAAAACAAACAGCCTAATTTAAAAACCACTCTAGCCTCAATGCAATTTATAATACTGCAAAATATGGTTTGTTCGTTTCAATCCAAAAATCAACCTTACTGCAGTAAGGAACTTAGAGGGGAGGGTTATTTGAGTGGGCAGACTTGTTGGGCCGTAGGCCCTTTTCTGCCGTCATATTCTATGTTTCTATTCTGAATGATCTGCATTCTTTTTATATTTTGCTTAGAGATCGAAAGATAAAGGATATTACAGTAATCCAATGAACTCAAAATAAGCGATTGTACCACCAGTCTAAACGCAGTGAAATCAAAATAAGGCTTTACCGTTCTTAATTTCCATAAAAGGTAAGGAGAAATTAGGTTCTTACCTGCTAATTTACTTTCTTTTAGCTTCTCCAGACCAGTAGAGGTTAACTTTACAAGTGGGTATATATCTGATCATGACCAGCAGGTGGAGACTGAAAACAAAACTTTGGGACAGTATATCCTAGCCCCTCCTCTCTATTTCCCTCAGTCTGCCGAATAGCCAAGCAGAACCAAGAACTGGAAAAAAACAGAGAGAAAAAACAATACTCCGAAAGGAGTAACAAATAACATACCCAAAATGCTGTTGGAAAATGCAGAGGAGAAATTCCCGAAGGAAGAATGTCCCCCACAGCTCGCCAGCTAAGCCAGCCGAGCCACAGCCGCTGTTCTTCAATTCTCCCCGGCCCTAGAAAAATACTAGAACCCGCAGCAAAAACCAAAAACTGCCCGCGCAACAGCCCCAACAACAACAACAACAGACAGGGTGGGGACCTCTACTGGTCTGGAGAAGCTAAAAGAAAGTAAATTAGCAGGTAAGAACCTAATTTCTCCTTCTTTAGCACTCTCCAGACCAGTAGAGGTTAACTTTACAAGTGGGACGTACCAAAGCAGTCCCTCTTACGGGCGGGACCCCCGAAGGGCCGATACCAGAACACGCTCACCGAACACCGCGTCCCGACGCGCCTGAACATCTACCCGATAATGTCGAACAAAGGAATGCAAGGAGGACCAAACCGCAGCCTTACAAATATCCACTGGAGGCACGAGCGACGACTCAGCCCAAGAAGCCGCCTGACCCCGTGTGGAATGAGCCTTGAGAAACTCCGGAACAGGCTTCTGTTTCAGAAGATATGTGGAAGCAATCGCCTCCTTGATCCAGCGCGCAATAATAGCCTTAGAAGCGCCAGCCCCCCGACGAGGACCCGCCAGAAGGACAAAGAGATGATCGGATTTCCGGAATTCCCGAGTCCGCTGCACATAAGAGCGGAGAACCCGACCGACATCCAACTTGCGCAGCTGCCGTTGCTCAGACGAGCCCTCCCGATTTCCCAAGACCGGGAGGACCACCGATTGATTGACATGAAAAGAAGACACTACTTTCGGCAGAAAGGAAGGAACAGGCCGCAAGACGACCCGCTCCCTAGAAAACTCCAAGAAGGGAGCCCTACAAGAGAACGCCTGCAGCTCAGAAACACGCCTAGCAGACGTAATGGCCACCAAAAAGACCGCCTTCAAAGTAAGGTCCTTCAAAGAACAGCCATCCAAAGGCTCAAAAGGCGGACGCACCAGAACCGAGAGAACCAGATTGAGATCCCAAGAGGGAACCGAGGGCCGAATGGGAGGCCGAAGCAACTTGGCCACCCGCAAAAACCGAATCACATCAGGAAGGGCCGACAAACACTGACCTGACACCAACCCTCGAAAAGCCGACAGGGCCGCAAGATGTACCCGGAGAGAAGACCAAGCCAGGCCTCTATCCAGGCCATTCTGCAAGAATTCTAGAATGTGAGGCAGGGAAGCGCGAAAAGAGACCACTCCCCGCGCCCGGCACCATCCCTCAAAGAGACGCCAAACCCGCACATAAGCCCGAGAGGTAGAAAGCCTACGGGACCCCAAGAGTGTAGAAATTACCTTGCCTGAATAACCCTTCCTGCTCAGGCGACCCTTTTCAAGAGCCACGCCGTAAGACAGAAGGGAGACGGGTCGAACATGGGAATGGGACCCTGCGTCAGAAGGTCGTCCAAGAGAGGCAGAGGAAGAGGATCCGCCACCAGATGCCTCACCAAATCCGCATACCACGGACGCCGAGGCCAATCCGGAGCCACCAGAACCACCAGCTCTGGATGGCGAACAATGCGAAGAAGTACTCTGCCCACCAGCGGCCAAGGAGGGAACACATACAGGAGCCCCTCCATTGGCCACGGCTGGAACAGAGCTTCCAGACCCTCGGCCAGACTGTCCCTGCGCCGACTGAAGAAGCGGGGCACTTTGGCGTTGCCACTCGTGGCCATCAGGTCCATCAGGGGCTGCCCCCAAGCCTGCACTATCAACCGAAACGCTCCGGCGCCGAGAAACCACTCTCCTGGATCCAGGAAGTGACGACTGAGGAAGTCTGCCTGAACATTTTCTACCCCGGCTATATGAGAAGCCGAGAGGTCCAGAAGATGGGACTCCGCCCAAACCATGAGCCGAGCCGCCTCCTGCGCCACAGGAGTGCTCTTGGTGCCCCCCTGACGATTGACATAAGCCACCGCCGTGGCATTGTACGACAGGACTCTGACCGACTTGCCCAGCAAAAGGGAGTGGAAAGCTAACAGCGCCAGCCTGACCGCTCTGGTCTCCAACACGTTGATCGACCAGGAGGCCTCCTCCGCGGACCAGGTGCCCCGAGCTGAGTGGCCCATAAACTGAGCCCCCCAACCGAGGAGACTCGCATCCGTAAGGAGCACCGTCCACTGCGGGAGATCCAGACCCACCCCCTGAACCAGGTGAGGGGTCCGGAGCCACCAGCGCAGACTGCAGCGCGCCAAGCCTCGCAGGGGAACCGGAACATCCAAATCTTGCCTCCGGGGAGACCACCTCCGGAGCAGAGCATACTGAAGAGGACGCATGTGGGCCCGCGCCCACCTCACCACGTCCAGGGACGCCGCCATTGACCCCAGGAGTTGGAGGAAATCTCGCGCCCGAGGACCCCGGGACGCCAAAAGCAGGCGAATCTGAGATTGCAATTTGCTCACCCGGGCCTCTGGAAGGAAGACCTTCCCCAAGGAGGTGTCGAACATAACCCCAAGGCACTCCAGACGCTGAGCCGGGACCAACCGACTCTTGGAAAGGTTGACCACCCAGCCCAGCGACCGGAGAAACTCCACCACCCGAGCCGTAACCCGGGAGCTCTCCTGCAACGACTTTGCCCGAATCAACCAGTCGTCCAGGTAGGGGTGAACCAGGATGCCCACCGACCGCAAGGCTGCCGCAACGACCACCATTACCTTGGTGAACGTCCGAGGAGCCGTGGCCAGACCAAAGGGAAGCGCACAGAACTGAAAGTGCCGCCCCAAGATCGCAAAGCGAAGGAAGCGCTGATGAGAGGCCCGAATTGGAACCTGCAAGTAGGCCTCCGTCAGATCGAGAGACGTAAGAAACTCCCCCGGCTGAACCGCCAGAATGACCGACCGCAGCGTTTCCATGCGGAAAGACGGAATCTTGAGAGCTCTGTTGACCCCTTTCAAATCCAGGATGGGCCGAAAGGTCCCCTCCTTTATGGCCACCACAAAGTAAATGGAGTACCTGCCGGTGCCCCACTCCGTAGGGGGCACCGGCACCACTGCCTCGAGATCTAGCAAACGCTGAAGGGTCTGACGAAAAGCCTGCGTCTTCCATGGAGTCTGACATGGAGAAGCGAGGAAAAGGTCCGGCAGAGAGCGGGTGAACTCCAGAGCGTAACCGTCCCGCACCACCTCAAGGACCCACTGATCGGACGCGATCTCGGCCCATTTGGGGAAAAATTTGCGCAGCCGTGCCCCCACCGGAACCAAAGGGGGCGTCGGCAAGGAGTCATTGCGCAGGACGGGAAGCGGGGGAACCGGCGGAGGGATTCCCTGCCCCCCGACGGGCCCCCCGAAAGGGCTGCATGCGCTGGAAGAACCGACCCCAGGAAAAACCCTGAGCCGGGAAAGAAGCAGCCCCACGCCCCGGGCGATACTTGCGAAATTCCCGCAAACGCCCCCGGGCAGCCCCACACCGAGACGCAGGGCGGGCACGGTCCTCAGGCAGACGGGGCACCTTCGAGTCCGTCAGAGTCTGAATCAACTCATCTAATTCCTCTCCAAACAAAAAGACCCCCTAAAGGGAACTTTAGTAAACTTAGCTTTGGACGCAGAATCCGCCGCCCAAGCGCGCAGCCACAAAATACGCCGCGCGGCCACGCCATAGACTTAGCCGAAATCCGCACCAAGTCATAAAGAGCATCTGAGAGGAACGAGGCAGCCATCGCAATCTTCGCTACCTCCTGATCCACTAGAGACCAGTCATCAGACTCCCGATCCAGGACACGCTCAGCCCACCGAAACACGGCGCGAGCGACTAGCTCCCCACAAATAGCCGCCTGGACCCCAAAGGCAGAGACATCAAAATCATACTTAAGAAGTGTCTCTAATGCACGCTCCTCCGAGACCCTAAGAGCAGAACCGTCCATAACAGGCACGGTATGCCGCTTAGCAAGTGCCGAGACCACCGCGTTCCCCATTGGCGAAATTAAGGTAGCCCTACCTCCCTCCGGGACGGGATACCCAAGAGCCAAGGCGCACACCAAACGAAACTGCGCCCATAGGCCACTGCGCCAACACAAAATCCCGCAAATCCTGACGCACAGGAAAAGAGCGGGAAACAGGACAGACCCCCTGAAGCAGAGGGGCCCCCATACGCGGGGTCTCCGGTGGCGCCACTGCAAAAATGCAGCACCAAGGAGACCTGCTACACAGGTCTAAAAGCTCATCCCTCTGAATAAAAAGCGCACCACGGACGCATCTGCTCTGGAAGACGGGAAACCCGCCGCCCCGCTGCCAACGGGCGTCCCCTCTAGAGGATCCTGGAAGCCCGCCAAAGCAGCCAGGTCCTCAACCAGGCCAACACGCTCCTCCGCCCACCAATTCGCAATCCAAGCCCCCCCGCGGGCGCTTGGATGAGGGAGGAGGAAGAGGGGACGCCAAACGAAAAGAGGGAGGCAAAGCCATAGGGGGCGCGGAGGGAAACCCCCCCCGAAACCCCCCAGGCGCACGTGGGACCCCCAAAAGTCCGCACAAAGAAAGAAAATAAATTGGGGGCAAAAAACCCCTGGGGGTCCCCAGGGACTCCCTGCCCCAGCAGGGGTCCATGCTGAAACCTGCCCCTGTGTTCGCCATACAGGGGGAAGGTCACCTGAGGTTGCAGACAAAATGGAGGGGCCAGACAAAGAAAATGGCGAAGTTCCCGCCAAAAATGCTCCCTCCATGGCCTGTAGCGCTGAGAAGACTGAACAGTCTCAGCCGCTAAGACAGGCAAGTCGGCATCAGCTGTCAAAAAATCAGCTGAGAGGGAATCCTTCGGGGAATCCCTCCGTGGGCGGTTGTGGAAGACCGGGCTTCCCCACTGCTCCAAGCCGACTCGCGAGGCACCATCAGCGGGGAGCTCTGGGCGCCTGCAGCTAGAGAATGACACGGTGAAAAAATTGGTCCCCGTCACCGCCCCGTCCCCGTCTCACCATCCCCGTCACCGCCCCGTCCCCGTCTCACCATCCCCGTCACCGCCCCGTCCCCGTCTCACCATCCTCTTCACCGTCCCGTCACCGCCACTGCCACCCCATTCACCGCCCCGTCACCGCCACTGCAATCCCATTCACTTTTCTTTATTTACGTATAAAGGAAACATTCTTTAAAACTTTAAAACTTAGTTAAATATTAGTTAATAACTATACAAAAACAAAACACGCAGAGAAAAAATTAATTAATATAAATTCCCTGACTTCCCTGCACTGTCCCCCCTTGAAGGTCTGTCCCCATCCTGAAAGCCTGATGCCCCCCCCCCCGACGTCCGATACATCCCTCCCCCCGAAGGACCGCCGACTCCCCAACAATATCGGGCCAGGAGGGAGCCCAAATCCTCCTGGCCACGGCGACCCCCTAACCCCACCCCGCACTACATTACGGGCAGGAGGGATCCCAGGCCCTCCTGCCCTCGACGCAAACCCCCCTCCCCCCAACGACCGCCCCCCCCAAGAACCTCCGACCGCCCCCCCAGCCGACCCGCGATCCCCCTGGCGACCCCCACGACCCCCCCACCCCCCTTCCCCGTACCTTTGGTAGTTGGCCGGACAGACGGGAGCCAAACCCGCCTGTCCGGCAGGCAGCCAACGAAGGAATGAGGCCGGATTGGCCCATCCATCCTAAAGCTCCGCCTACTGGTGGGGCCTAAGGCGCGTGGGCCAATCAGAATAGGCCCTGGAGCCTTAGGTCCCACCTGGGGGCGCGGCCTGAGGCACATGGTCGGGTTGGGCCCATGTGCCTCAGGCCGCGCCCCCAGGTGGGACCTAAGGCTCCAGGGCCTATTCTGATTGGCCCACGCGCCTTAGGCCCCACCAGTAGGCGGAGCTTTAGGATGGATGGGCCAATCCGGCCTCATTCCTTCGTTGGCTGCCTGCCGGACAGGCGGGTTTGGCTCCCGTCTGTCCGGCCAACTACCAAAGGTACGGGGAAGGGGGGTGGGGGGGTCGTGGGGGTCGCCAGGGGGATCGCGGGTCGGCTGGGGGGGCGGTCGGAGGTTCTTGGGGGGGCGGTCGTTGGGGGGGAGGGGGGTTTGCGTCGAGGGCAGGAGGGCCTGGGATCCCTCCTGCCCGTAATGTAGTGCGGGGTGGGGTTAGGGGGTCGCCGTGGCCAGGAGGGTTTGGGCTCCCTTCTGGCCCGATATTGTCGGGAAGTCGGCGGTCCTTCGGGATGGGGGTGCGAGTGGTCCTGCTGGGGGGGGGGTGAATCGGGCGTCGGGCGGGGTGGGAACTATGTTTTAAAACTTTTGTATACCATGCGTGAAAATACGGTAAATAGCGGTTCCTAGAAGGGGGTACATTGGCCCGCGGGGACAAACCTGTTCACCGTTTCCGCGGTCGGTGAATGGCCTTGTCCCCGTCACCGCAGCGACTGCTAGTTTTCTTCCCCGTTTTCGGCGGTGACCCGCGGCTTAAATGCGGTGGCCGCGGGTAAACCGTCACCGTGTCATTCTCTACCTGCAGCCGCTGCCGACGGAGCTCCACCACCTCACCGACCCAAACCGCCGAGTTCAGGCCGGCCGCGAGTGCCTCGCGGCTGGACTCAATTGCTCCATACGCGACCTAGCTATAAAAAAGTGCCGGTTACATGAAAAAATACAGTAAAATACAGTTTTCTTAAAGGGAAACAACCCTTCAGACCAGCACTACCTCAGGATTTTTTTTTTTTTTTTTTTACAGAACAGACTCCACAGGCTCTCGAAGCAATATGCCTTGCTTGACTTAGGGGGCAAGGCTTACTGCTGAGGCTCCTCTAAAAAAATGTGGGGAGGTGGAGGAAGTGGGGGGAGGGACCCCGCTCGAGACCCGCCGGGTTTGACACCCCCCGAGGTCGGACGGACCCCCAAACAGGGCCCGACCAAGCTCCGTCCGGCCAAAAACAGGGACAATAAACCCCTAAACAAATTCCAACAGCCCTACCAAGGGAGATGGGCACAGATCACTCACACCTGCTGGAGACTGAAAGAAGACTGAGGGAAATAGAGAGGAGGGGCTAGGATATACTGTCCCAAAGTTTTGTTTTCAGTCTCCACCTGCTGGTCATGATCAGATATATACCCACTTGTAAAGTTAACCTCTACTGGTCTGGAGAGTGCTAAAGAATAAGATTTTTTAACCAGGATAGTAATATGAAAATGAAAAGATAATTTGCAGTCAGGGTTGGCTCCTAAAATTTTTATAGTCGGTGAGATGGAATAAATGTTACCGTTCAAATTTAGAGAGTCCTCCTTGATCATGTCAGATAGAAATGCCCCCCCAAAAATCTTGTCTTATCAGAGTTAAGTTTCAAGACGCATTTGATGTGTAATACAGCCTATCTTGGACCCCTTATATTTTGATACGAATATCAAATTCATTAATCCCCTTCCATCCCTACTGTTTTCTCCCTTTTATGTAATTTCTAATAGAGAAAGAAATTGTAACTTTTCCCTCCTTTCCTTCTTTAATCATGTCTGTTTTTAATGCGATTGCTAATATGTTAATTGTTTTATTTAGTTTTTATTGTAATTAGTTTGTCCAATTGCATGTGGGTCCACTATCTAGTGGCTTTTTAAATTGTACATTGCTTAGAAAATATGTATAAGCGATTCATCAAATGTTAATAAAACTTGAAACTTGAAACTAAAATCACTCATCCAGGCTTTCAAAGCTTTGAGTATTGATTGAATAGAGGATAAAATGTCATTTGAAAAAGCAGTCAATATTGTAATATCATCTGCGTAACTATAGAACTTGACACCCAAAGAAGAAATTCGTAAACTGAGCGGAGCCAAATATAAATGAAATAATGTAGGAGACAAAGGTGAGCCCTGAGGGACTCCACCTGCATTCCTCCACTTATGAGAAAGAGAATTATGTAGATTCTAGTGTTAAAGCCCGTTACATTAACGGGTGCTAGAAAGCAGCCCCCTTTCCCTCTCCCCCTCCAGTTCCTCCCTGACTATCTCTCCATGGCCCCCCTTCTGTCTTTCCCCCCAAGCAAAGCTGTCTGCCTCCCAGCACACCCCTCCTCCAAAGCAGCCCCCTTTCCCTCTCCCTCTCCTTTGAGAATTTTTACCTGCAGCACCGGCACCACACCCTCCAGCCGTTCCTCTGAGCAAAATTGCCACCACCGCTCAAACTCCAGCAAAACTGCCACCACCTGTTCAAACTCCTTCACGCGCCGCCCGCCTACACGCTGTTGAGGCTGCCGCGCACCGTCCCCGCGGTCTGGCCGGCTCCCTTAGTCCCTTGCCGGCCCCTTCCCTTCCTGCGGTCCCGACAAACGTCCTGACTCCAGCAGCAGCCGCAGCACTCTAAACACGCTGCTTCGCGGCCTTCTACTGTCCTGATTTGCTCTGCTGTGTGGGGCAGAGCAAATCAGGGCAGTAGAAGGCTGCGAAGCAGCGTGTTTAGAGTGCTGCGGCCGCTGCTGGAATCAGGACATTTGTCGGGACCACGGGAAGGGAAGAGGGGCGGCGGCAAGGGAGTAAGGGAGCCGGCCAGATCGCGGGAAGGGAGGGTAGGATGGGAGGCTGAACGGGGGTTCAGGTGTGCTGGGGAGGGGGGGCGAAGACAACGAAGATGAACTGTCTTACAGGGGGGGGAACCCTAAGCACGCATGCGCACTCCTGTGGCCACAGACATACGGATCATAGAAACACGCAGATAAGAGTGCGCATGTGCGGCTAGGGTTTTATTATATAGGATAGTCGATAAGAACAGCTTTCAAGAAAACCACTAAACCGATTCAACACATTACCCGACGCTCCAATAGCAAAAATGCTACTGAGGTCAATTTGCATAATTAAAGCACTTGTATCTACACTAAACAGCTTGTAGATAGTCTAGTAAAGAGGCCAACTCTCTCTCTACTACTATTACTATTTATTATTTCTATACTGCTGAAAGGTGTACGCAGCACTGTACATTTTAACATACAGTAGACAGTCCCTGCTAAGAAGAGCTTACAATCTAATTTAAACAGGAGATTTTGGGGTTGGTGAGATTATGCTAGAAGAAATGATACAGTGGGTCTAGGTATCTGACAGCAGTGAGTGGGAGTTAAGAGTTGAATGCAGTTTCAAGAAAGTGGGCTTTTAGCTTGGATTTGAACGTTGCTAGGGATGGAGCATGATGTATTGATTCAGGCAGCCTGTTCCAGGCATACGGTGCTGCAAGAAAGAAGGGACGGAGTCTGGAGTTGGCAGTGGAAGAGAAGGGTACAGATAAGAGGGGCTTGCCTGATGAGCGGAGATCACAGGGGGGGGAGATAAGTGAGGAGAGATATCGGGGGGGCTTCAGAGTGAGTCAGCAAGAGGAGTTTAAACTGTATTCGGAAATGGATGGGGAGCCAATGAAGTGACTTGAGGAGAGGGGTAATGTGAGAATAGCAGTTCTCACGGAATATGAATCGTGCAGCAGAATTTTGAACAGATTGAAGAGGTGAGAGATGAGTGCCGGGAGGCCTGAGAGAAGTACGCTGCAGTAGTCGAAGCGTGAGGTGATGACAGCATGGAAAAGGGTTTTGGTAGTGTGTTCAGAGAGAAGAGGACGAATTTTGGTAATATTAGAGAGGATGAAGCAATCTGAGCAGAGAAGGATAGAGAGGCGTCAAAGATCACCCCAAGGTTGTAAGTTGATGAGACAGGGAGGATAGTGTTATCCACAGAAATAGAGAATGGCAAGAGGGGGGAGTTTAGTCGGAAAGATAAGGAGTTCAGTTTTAGCCATATTCAGTTTGAGATGGCGGTGAGACATCCAAGTGGCAATGTTGAACAGGCAGGCTGAAATACGGGCATGAACTCCTCTAGAGATATCTGGTGTGAAGAGGTAGATCTGGGAGTCATCAGCATAGAGGTGATATTGAAAACTATGAGAGGAAATCAGTGTACCAAGAGAGCGGATATTTATGGAAAAGAGGAGAGGGCCCAGGACAGAGCCTTGGGATATGCCAATAGACCGTGGAATGGCATCAGAGGAGGATCCACCGTAACATACCCTGAAGGTACAATGAGAGAGAGAGAAGAAAACCAGGAGAGAGCAGAACCCTGGAATTCCAGCAAGGACAACTTGTCGATGAGGAGGTGGTGATCAACAGTGTCGAAGGCAGCAGACAGATCGAGAAGAATAAGAATAGAGTTCATTGGATTTGGCCAGGAGTAGGTCGTTAGAGACTTTAGCAAGGGCAGTTTCAATAGAGTGAAGAAGGCGAAAACTCAATTGAAGTGGTTCAAGAATATTATGAGAGGAAAGGAAGTCCAGGCAATGGCGGTGAACAGCACATTCGAGTAATTTGGATAAGAAGGGGAGGAGGGAGATAGGGCAGTAGTTGGAGGAGGATGTAGGGTATAGTGAGAGCTTTTTAAGGAGGGGTGTAACTATAGCATGTTTGAAGACATCTGGAACAGTAGCAGTGGAGAGTGAAAGGTTGAATATATGACAGATAGGAGGGATTACAGTGGAAGCGATGGATCCGAGTAGGCAGGTAGGAATCGGATTAGAGGAACAGGTGGTGGGTTTGGAAGAGGAGAGAAGGTGAGCAGTTTCCTTCTCCGTAACTTCAGAAAAGGAAGAAAGGGTTGTTGAAGGGAGGTTGACAGAGTGGACAGTGGTAAGGGGTGGTGGGGGAGGTGACATTGTTGAGAATTCAAGGTGGATCTTGTCTCAGTACTATAATGGGGACAGAAACTTGATTGTGTAGGATATAAGATGTTAAAACAATCTAAATATTCGTTGAGCACTAAGTTGACCAGACCCTCAGTAAGTTTAGTTAAAAAAGGAATTCCTGCAATTGGTCTATAGTTACTTACAAGTGATATAGGACTTTTATGGTCATTAATAATTGGACTATGCATCTGAAAGATAAGTTTCTCTTGGATTTACATTTTTTTTATATAAGTTCTTTTGTGAATTGATGGTAAACAGATTCTTTTGAATAAAGACAGGAGAGTTAAGGATAAATTAGGTTCTTACCTGCTAATTTTCTTTCTGTTAGCTTGTAGACTGGTATAGTCCTTATGAATGGGTAATATGCCTCATTGCTACTAGCAGGTGGAGACCGAGATCAAACTTGTATATCAGTATAGCATGCCCCTCTTGCTATTCCAGTTTGCCGAATAGCCAAACAGAACCCAGGAAATTTCTTAACTGAAAAACAGTAAATGACACTCCAAACAGGAGAGTAAGAAAACAACAAAGATCTTTAAACAATTGTTGGAACATGTAAAGAACTTGATCCTGGAAGTAAAACATCCCCATAGCTAAGCTAGCTGAGCCATTGCCGCTGTTCGTAATTCTCCCCGGCCCTAGAAAAATATTAGAACCCGCAGAAAAATTCAAAATCTGCACGTGAGCAAAAACCCGCAAACACTGCACAAAGACAGACAGGGTGGGGGGACTATACCAGTCTACAAGCTAATAGAAAATTAGCAGATAAGAACCTAATTTCTCCTTCTGTATCGCTTGGTAGACTGGTATAGTCCTTACGAATGGGACATACCAAAGCAGTACCCATCAAGGGTGGGACCCCCGAAGAGCCAACATCAGAACATGTTCACCGAATACTGCGTCCCGACGCTCATGAACATCCACATGGTAGTGTCTGACAAAGGAATGCAGAGAATACCAAACTGCAGTCTTGCAAATATCCACTGGAGGCACTAGAGAAGACTCAGTCCAAGAAGCCGTCTGACCCCTACCGGAATGAGCATTGAAAAAGTCGGGAACAGGCTTCTTCTTAAGAAGATAAGAGGAAGCAATAGTCTCCTTGATCTAGCGCGCAATAGTAGACTTAGAAGCGCCATCCCCCTTTCGAGGACCCGCTAGAAGGACAAAGATCTGATTTCCTGATCTCCTGGATCCTCTGCACATAAGAGTGAAGGACCCGATTGACATCCAACTTGCATAGCTATCTCTGCTCAGAAGAGCCCTCTCAACAACCCAACACAGGGAGGACTACAGATTGATTGACATGAAAAGGAGAACCCACTTTTGGCAAAAAGGAAGGAACAGGCCTCAAGACAACCGGTTTCCTAGAAAACTCCAAGAAGGGAGCCCTAAAAGAGAAAGCCTGCAGCTCAAAACACATCTAGCTGAAGTAAGGGCCACCAAGAAGACCGCCTTAAGAGTAAGGTCCCTCAAAGAGCAGTTGCCCAACGGTTCAAAAGGAGGGCACACCAGAACGGACAGAACCAGATTCAGATCCCAAGATGGAACAGAAGGTTGTATGGGAGGACTGAGCAACTTGGCCACTCGCAAGAAGCAAATCACATCAGGAATGGCAGTCAAATGCTGACCTTTCAAGGACCCCCGAAAGACTGACAAGGCCGCAAGCTGAACCCGGAGAGAAGACCAAGCCAGTCCCTTGTCCAGGCCATCCTGCAAAAACTATAAGATGTTAGGCAGGGAAGCGCGAAAAGAGACCACTTCATGCGCATCACACCACTCCTCAAATAGACGCCAAACCCTCACATAAGCCCGAGAGGTAGAAAACCTCCAGGATCCCAAGAGCATTGAGATCACTTTATCTGAATACCTCTTCTTACCTAGGCAACCCCTTTCAAGAGCCAAGCCGTTAAGACAAAAGGGACCCGGATCGAACATTGGAATGGGACCCTGAGTTAGAAGGTCGTCCAAGAGAGGAAGAGGAAGAGGTTCCGCTACCAGATGCCTCACCAGATCCGCGTACCACGGTCAGCAAGGCCACCAGAACCACGAGGCCCAGATGGCGAAATATGCGGAGAAGAACTCTGCCACAGAGGGAACACATACAACATGCCCTCTGATGGCCATGGTTGAACCAGAGCATCCAGACCCTCGGCATGACCATCTCTGCGACGACTGAAGAAGTGGGGCGTTTTGGCGTAGACATTTGTGGCCATCAGGTCCATGAGGGGCTGACCCCAAGACTGCACTAACAACTGAAAGGCCACGGGACTTAGACACCTCTCTCCAGGATTTAGCACGTGATGACTTAGGAAGTCCACCTGAACATTCTCCATTTCAGCTATTTGGGATGCTGAGATCTCTTGAAGGTACGACTCCACCCAGACCATGAGCAGAGTCGCTTCCTGTGCCACCAAATTGCTCCTGGTGCCCCCTGATGATTGACATAGGCCACAGCCGTGGCATTGTCCGACAGAACCCTGACTGATTTGCCCACAGAAAGGACTGGAAGGCTAGCAACGCCAGACAGATGGCTCTGGTCTCCAAAACACTGATCAACCAAGAACATAAGAATTGCCACTGCTGGGTCAGACCAGTGGTCCATCATGCCCAGCAGTTCGCTCACACAGTGGTCCTCTGGTCAAAGACCAGCGCCCTAACTGAGACTAGCCCTATCAGCGTACGTCCTTGTTCAGCAGGAACTTGTCTAACTTTATCTTGAATTCCTGGAGGGTGTTTTCCCCTATGACAGACTCCGGAAGAGCATTCCAGTTTTCTACCACTCTCTGGGTGAAGCCTCCTCCGTGGACCAGGTGCCCTGAGTTGAGTGACCTAGATACTGAGACCCCCAAACGAGAAGACTGGCATCCGTGAGCAGCACTGTCCACTGCAGCTGATCCAGACTCACCCCTTTACAAGATGGAGGGTCTGAAGCCACCAGCGAAGACTGCCCCGAGCTAAGCCCAGAAGCGGAACAGGGTGATCCAGACTGTGCCTCTGAAGTGACCATCTCCAAAGAAGAGCATACTGAAGAGGACGCATGTGTGCCCGCGACCACCTCACTACATTGAGGGAGGCTGCCATCGACCCCAAGACTTGAAGGAAATCCTGCGCCCGAGCCATAAGCAGGCGAATTTGAGATTGTAATTTGCTCACCCGGACCTCCAGAAGGAAGACCTTCCCCAAGGAGGTGTCGAACAGGATCCCAAGATATTCCAGGCACTGAGATAGAGAAAACTGGCTCTTTGCAAGGTTGACTACCTATCTCAGCGACTGCAGAAACTCCACTACCCAAGCTGTGATCCGAGTGCTCTCCTGGAACGACTTGGCTCGAATCAACCAATCGTCCAGATAAGGATGAACAAGAATGCCTTCTTTGCGCAGCGCTGCCACAACGACCACCATCACCTTGATGAACGTCTGCAGAACCGTGGCCAGACCAACGGGAAGTGCACAGAACTGATAGTGTTGCCCCAAGATCGCAAAGCGCAGGAAGCGATGATGGGAGGCCCGAATAGGAATGTGTAAGTAGGCCTCGGTCTGATCGAGGTCAGAAACTCCCCCGGCTGAACTGCCAGAATCACAGACCACAGAGTTTCCATGCGGAAGGAAGGCACGTGAAGAGCCCTGTTGACCCCCTTCACATCCAGGATGGGTCAAAAGGGCCCTTCTTTCTTTGGCACCACAAAGTAAATCGAGTACCAACCTGGACGAACTCCAGAGCATAGCCGTCCCGGATCACTTCCAGAACCCATTGATCGAACGTGATGTCTGCCCACTGTAAAGTCTCTCAACTGGGCTCCCACCGGAACCAAGCTGGGCGCCGGCAAGGAGTCATTGTGCAGGACAGGCGGCAGGGGACCCGACGGGAGCGCTACCCGCACTCTGTTGGGTCCCACGAAAGGCTGCATGCGCTGGAAGAACCTGCCTCTTGAGAGCCCAGGAGACTGAAAAGGAGCAGTCCCTCGACTGGAGCAGAAACAGCAGAAATCACACCCACAAGCAGCGCCGCCTCGAGCCTGTGGCCTAGGCCTATCCTCAGGCAAATGAGGCACTTTAGAATCAGTGAGAGTCTGAACCAACTTATCCAGGTCATCACCAAAACAAGAAAAATCATTTAAAAGGAAACTTTGTCAACTTAGCTATGGATGTCGAATCCGCCGACCAAGCGCAAAGCCACAAGGTATGACGTGCTGCCACTCCTAAGGCCAGAGACTTGGCAGATGCTCGCAAGAGGTCATAACAAGGCATCTGAGAGATAAGAAGCACCCAATTCAATTTGGCAACTTCTTGCCTTAGCAAGTCCCAGTTCTCAGATTTATCATCAAGTACATGCTGGGCCCAACGAAAACACGTCCAAGCCACCAGCCCGCCATACATAGCCGCCTGGACTGATAGAGCTGTAACATCAAATCTCTGTTTAAGGAGGGACTCCAACTTACGCTCCTCAGGGTCCTTCAAATCCGCACCGCCCTCAACAGGCACGGTATGCCGCTTAGAGATGGCCGAGACCATCGCATCTACTACAGGCGATGTCAGAGTATCCCTATTCCCTTCCGGAATGGGATACAGGCGGGTCATGGAGCGTGCAAAGCGAAAAGGGGCTTCTATGCACCTGTCACTGAGGGAGCATGATGTCACGAATATCCTGATGCATAGGAAAAGAGCGGGAAGCAGAGCAAATCCCCCTAAGCAAGGGGTCCACCATTTGCGAGGGCTCCGACATGGGGTCCTCAAAGTGCAAAACTGAGGAGACCTGAAGGATTAACTCATGGAGCTATTACCGCTGAAAAATGCGCACCACAGACACATCTTCGCCAGCAGGGGGATGCTCAAACCCCTCGTCGGCGGAATCCGGCCCCCCAAGAAGATCCTTGAATTCTCCCCAAGGATCCAGGTCCTCATCAATCACCTCGTGCTCCTCTGGGAAAAAATCCTCATCCCAAGAGACCCTCGGGCGTTTGGATGAGAGAGAAGTAGAGGGGGGCAAAACCGCCGCTGTGTGGGGCCGCACTGGGGAAGACGTCGAGGGTAAACCCTCCCCCCTGAGTGGACATGGAACCTCCTGCCACCAGCATATAAGCTTTACAAAGTGCTAATATAAATTCAGGGGGAAAGACCCCTGGCGGCCCGAAGGGACCTCCTGCCCCAGCAGGATACCCTGACATACCTTGCCCCTGTATTTCCAGAACAGGGGGAAGGTCACCTGAGGTAACTGAAATAAATAAGGAGGTTCCCACCAAAATTGGACCTGACACCGCCAAAATCAGAGCTCCTGCGGCCTGTCATGTCTGAAAAGCCTGGGACATTCCTATCGCTGAGGCCAAGGAACCGACCGACGCGAAAAGGGAATCCCCAGCCGAACTGGCGGTAAGGGAATCCTGTGCTCCCTGACTGTCGGTGGCTGGGGACCCCCCCCCCCCCACATGGGCATTGGGGGAAGACCGGGCTTCCCCATGATCTGAAGCTGAACTGCGAGGCACTTGCGGCGGGGTGCCCTGGCCGCCGGCATCTGCTGCCGAAGAGGCTTCCCCACTGCTCCGGCCTGCACAACGCTTGCACAGGCCGTCCACGAGAATCTTGCGCCTGGAGCACTTTTTTCCTTTAAAAGAGCTCATTGTGCTGAAAAGCGCCCTAGCTGTAAAGAAAGTGCCGGTTAGTTGAGAAAAAAAACACAGAAAAAAAAGCCCTTTAGACTAGCACACCTCAGGATTTTTTTGTTATTTCTTTTTACTTAGTCAGAACAGACTCCACGGCTCTCAAAGCTGGAGGGCCGACCAACCAGGGGGCCAGGTCGCCTGCTGAGGCCCACTACAAAAATATGGGGAGGTGGGGGGAGGGACCCAGCACGAGACCCACCAGGTTTAACACCCTCCGAGGTCGGACGGATCCCCAAATAGAACCCGCCCAAGCTCTATCCGGCTCAAAAAGGGGAACCAGGAGTCCATAAAGTTCCAAAAGTGCTAAGAGGGGAGCTGAAAAGCCTTACCACCTGCTACCAAAGACTGAGAAAAACTGGAGTAGCAAGAGGGGATGCTCTACTGATATACAAGTTTGAGCTCAGTCTCCACCTGCTGGTAGCAGCAGTGAGGCATGTTACCCATTCGTAAGGACTATACCAGTCTACCAAGCGATATAGAAAGTGGAGGGTTTTTTTTGCCAAAGATGTGCCAGTAGGTTAGTCCCTTTGGATATGTTTTAGTTCTATCCTGGGTGACTAAATAAATCAAACATTTACAGGGATACCGTAACTGAAAGGTCTTTTTCTCCACTAATTTATTATTGGTTAGCCCCTGCATCAGCTATTGTGTATTATTTGGATGTGTTTTTGATTATACACAAGTTCAGAGTGGAACTTTTCCATTCTTGAACCTGATTTAGTGCACCTGACAATAAGTAGCCATGCGAAAAGCAAGTGAGAATGATGAATTGTACTTCCATCCCCCATCCCTTCTATTGTCCAAGAAAGATTCCCATTTGGATAGAAAATCCTGATTAATGAAATGATCCACCATGACAAAGGATTTTAAGAGCAGCCATGATTTTTTTGCTGCCTCTCACCAACTCATGTTGCTCCTGCATCTGGGTGATCTTCTTTGAGTATTTCTGGTCTACCTGCTTCAGTTCTGCCACCACAGACTCGCACTTCTCACTCAGGAGCTTTTTATCATCAATCAGCTGAAAAAGAGACAAGAGGGAAGGGAGGACTTAGCACACAAGGCTGGCTGGACAAGGAAATCTCTGGGATGTCGGATCTACCTGATCTATGAAACTGAGGTGTCTCTGGATCGTCGCCTCATACTCCTCCCGCTGGTGCTTCCACTGCTGATTCAGCTCCTTCTCTGTCTCCTTCATGTGTCGGACAGTCAGCTCTCGCTGCTGCGCCTGGTGGATGGAGTAAAAGGGGACTAGTCAGGCTTCCAAGTCTTTGAAGGTCCTTGATCGCTACAGTGACTAGCAGCCTGCTGGGATATCACTACTTCACTGACCAGATCTCAAGCCTGGCAACACTTCTGAAGGGGAGAGGAAGGAAAACATGTAGGAAATGAGGGGAACACCACAGCACTGGAGATGTGTCCACAGCTGACAAAAATGGAGTACGGGAAAACAAAGTCTTTGCTATGAGATGAAGTTGGCAGGTGCTTCTTACCACAGACTCTGCAGAAAGTCCGAGAGAGAGGAATACACATGCTGATTTTGGTGAAGGTAGATTCTCTACAAAAACTACCATATGTAGACATGAAAATACAATAATTCCGATCTCACCAAAAACATGCTCCAAACAATGCATCCCTAGAAAATGCTCCTTTGAAAGTCTAGATGCCAAGGTAGAAAGTACAAGGGTTAAATGAAAAAGTAATGCCTTCACCTCCGTAATGTTCAAAATGAAGATACTGTAATGAATAAAAACATGAGAATAGCCATACTGGGTCATGGTAACATAGTAGATGACGGCAGATAAAGACCCGAATGGTCCATCCAGTCTGCCCAACCTGATTCAATTTAATTTTTTTTTTTTCTTAGCTATTTCTGGGCAAGAATCCAAAGCTTTACCCGGTACTATGCTTGGGTTCCAACTGCCGAAATCTCTGTTAAGACTTACTCCAGCCCATATACACCCTCCCAGCCATTGAAGCCCTCCCCTGCCCATCCTCCACCAAACGGCCATACACAGACACAGACCGTGCAAGTCAGCCCAGAATCCTTTGAACGTCTGAATCATATCTCCCCTGTCTCTCCTTTCCTCTAGGGTATACATATTCAGGGCTTCCAGTCTCTCCTTATACGTCTTCTGGCGCAAGCCTCCTATCATTTTCGTCGCCCTCCTCTGGACCGCCTCAAGTCTTCTTACGTCTTTCGTCAGATACGGTCTCCAAAACTGAACACAATACTCCAAGTGGGGCCTTACCAATGACCTGTACAGGGGCATCAACACCTTCTTCCTTCTACTGACTACGCCTCTCTTTATACAGCCCAGAATCCTTCTGGCAGCAGCCACTGCCTTGTCACACTGTTTTTTCGCCTTTAGATCTTCGGACACTATCACCCCAAGGTCCCTCTCCCCGTCCGTGCATATCAGCTTCTCTCCTCCCAGCATATACGGTTCCTTCCTATTATTAATCCCCAAATGCATTACTCTGCATTTCTTTGCATTGAATTTTAGTTGCCAGGCATTAGACCATTCCTCTAACTTTTGTAGATCCTTTTTCATATTTTCCACTCCCTCTTCGGTGTCTACTCTGTTACAAATCTTGGTATCATCTGCAAAAAGGCACACTTTTCCTTCTAACCCTTCAGCAATGTCACTCACAAACATATTGAACAGGATTGGCCCCAGCACCGAACCCTGAGGGACTCCACTAGTCACCTTTCCTTCCTTCGAGCGACTTCCATTAACCACCACCCTCTGGAATCTATCCGACAGCCAGTTTCTGACCCAGTTCACCACTTTGGGTCCTAATCACTGTTACCACATTCTCTGGAAATGAGTTCCAGAGCTCAACTATTCGTCAAGTGAAAAAGTATTTCCTCCTATTGGTTTCAAAGGCATTTCCTTGCGACTTCATTGAGCGTCCCCTAGTCTTTGCATTTTGAAAAAGTAAAAAAAACTGATTCACTTTTACCCACTTTAAACCACTCAGGATTTTGTAGCCCTCAATCATATTCCCTTTTAGTCAACTCTTTCCAAGATGAAGAGCATCAACCTCTTTAGCCTTTCCTCATATAAGAAGAGTTTCATATCATTTTGGTCACTCTTCCTTGAACCTTTTCTGATTCCATATATTTTTTTTGAGATATGACACCAAATCTGAATGTAATACTCAAGGTGAGGTCACACCATGTAGCGATACTGAGGCATTACAGTAAAACTTTGGATTGCAAGTAACTTCATTTGCAAGTGTTTTGCAAGACAAGCAAAACATTTGATTACATTTTAACTTGATATACAAGTGACGTCTTGCAATACAAGTACGTATAGTGTACACACATCACAACTGAGCCGATGGTTCTTCTCTCTCTGACACTGCAAGAGTTAGTGAACAAGTCTTGCAATATGAGTACATACAGTATACACGCATCAAATCATCACATCTGAGCCAATGGTTCTCTCTCTGACGCTGAAGGAATGTAGTGATTGTTCTAAATGAGCAAGTACGTTTAGTATTTTGTATTAAAGTTTTTGGGTTGTGGAACGAATTGTCTGAGTTTCCATTATTTCCTATGAGGAAATTCACTTTGATATACGAGTGCTTTGGAATACAAGCATGCTTCTGGAACAAATTATGCTCGCAAACCATGGTTTTACTGTATATTTTTAGTCTTATGTACCACCCTTTCCTAATAATTTCCTGAAACTCGCTTTTATTAGAAAAATGTTTTTTTGTAATGGTTGCCATCATTTGCCACACATTTCTACCAATGATGGACAATTTTTTGAAAACTCTCATGAAAGAACTGTACATCTTGTTATATCTCTGAAATGCTTCTGGATAAATCTTGACTACTCTTGGCATGCTAATGTAATTTGAAAGTCTTTCTCTGTAACATCGCTGTCTGTGTACAGTCTCTTCCTCTGTAAAGCGATCTGAACTGCTTGTGGTATTGCGGTATACAAAAATAAAGTTATTATTATCTTGTCTCTTCAATCAGATGCGCACAGTCCTTTCTGCCAAGAGGCGTTCCTTCAATTTTGGATAGAGATGGAAAAATCACATGGCACTAAGCCGGGGCTGTATAGCAGATAGGGAAAGACAGACACATCTTTGCAATTGCCTCTGTGGCGTTTCATGCTAGTGTTCTCATGTTGCAACCAAATTTCTGAACACTTCTCAATTGTAACACATAGGAATTTTGATCTAAATAAATCAAACATTTACAGGGATACCGTAACTGAAATTTAGCTCCCAATGATTTCACATCTTCTTACATTTCCAGGAACCTTTCCCTTCTTGTTTGCTTTGTTCTTGAAACATCTGGGAACATAGAAATTTTTCTTTCCAAGAAGGAAGTTTCTCCTTGCGTAAAAAAAAGGCGAAGTACTTCCTTATCTTGTTGGAACACAAATGTCACAAGAAGCTCGTAACCTTTGAGGTTGGTGGAGGGACACGTCAGGGATGCCCATTGTCCCCATTGCTTTTCCTAATATACTTAGAGCCTCTTCTCCGTACTATCCAGAGAGTTGGTTGGACATCCAGAGGATCTTCACAATTGCAGGTGTTGGCCTTTGCTGATGACCTCTTACTTGCATTGGCTCGGCCCCAGAGATCTTTGCCTAAGCTCTGGAGCTTCTAGATGAGTTCCACCTTTTCTCTGGATTGACGCTGAATAGGCAAAAGTCTATGGTGCTTCCCTTACAGGTGGATGTTCAAGATACTTGGACAGGACCCTTCCCCTTAGAATGGGCCTCATCTTCCTTACGTTATTTAGGCATTACTATACCTCAGGACCTGACTGAACTTTACACACTTAACGTGCTTCCAATGCTTGCGAAAACTGGACAAAGGGTATGGGCATGGAGATCTTAACACTTGACTCTTCTTGGTAGAATTGCACTGTACAATATGATGGTGATACCCCAGTGGCTTTACCTCCTTCAAACATTACCATTGCTCATACAGCGCCATTATTTACGGTTACTAAACCGCTCTCTGACTAAGTACTTGTGTGTGTGTGTGTGTGAGGGGGGGGGGGGTGTTAAACGCTCGAGGATTCCTTTGCACACACTCACACTTTCTACTGATCAAGGGGGTCTAGGATTATTGCACTTGGGGAGACTTAACTTGGCTTGTCAACTTAGATGGTGAATGATTGGTTCTGTAGGACTTGTCATTTCTCAGCCACAGAGGTGGAATGTCTTGCCTACTCCCTCATCATTTTAGTTCCTTACTCCATGCGAAATGCTTATCCAGCGCACAAAACTTGGAAACCATTATGTACACAACTGGCTATTCGGTTTAATGTGACACCATGTTTGCCTATTGGGGGTAATGGGGACTTTATCCCTGGAATGAGTCCTGGGTTGTTTCCTTTGTGGTCTAGGAAGGGTTTTTGTACTATTTGTCTCAGGTGTTACAGTCTGATGATACGATGCAGTCATTTCAGATGTTAAAAGACTCCTTTCACCTGGTGGCTGGGGATTGGTTCTCTTATTGACAACTGTAGAACTATGTCCATTCTCTCCCCAGCCTGGCTTTGTCGGAAGATATTCAAGAGAGGCTGTTTTACTCCACAGGTACCCATACCGCTGCGCCTTCATCACCGCTTTTTGCAGGAGCTGGCTGGACATTTGGATTATGAGACCCTGGCGACCAAAAGGACTCAAGATCTTCACCTGAAAATTTCTGCTGCCCTGCTTATGCGGAGTGTCAAGCTTGGGGCACAATTGTTGGTCTCTGCAGCTGAAAGAAAGCGGTACTATAAATTTGTGGTTCGAGCTTATTTTGCACCAACAGAGCTTACAAGGCGCATATTAGCCCTACGGACAGTTGCCCTAAATGTGCGGCCTCCAGAGCCACTCTGGGACATATGTTTTGGTCTTGTCCAGGCATTCAGGCTTACTGGAGATGCCTCTGTTTACAGATCAAATCTATGTGGAACTGTACCTGGGTGCCCACGGATAAATTTCTTTTTACTCTGAAACTTTCTGTATTGTATATGCTCTTTTACTGTGTGTGTTTTTTGAAAAATTAATCAAAAGATTTAAACATAACAACTTCCTCTTGAGAGCTTTCTAATATATTTGAAAGGTCCATAGACTCAAAGTTACTGCCTGAGGTTCAGTCTCAGGGTCAGAAAAGGAAGATTTTTTTGAAAACACCGGCAAAAAATATATTTATGTAAAGGTGTAAGTCCTTCATCTGGGAATTTAAACACTTCTTTCAGGAATTTATAAAATGTTTCCTTAGGTGATATTGTCAATATCTTGTGAAAGTTCAAAAGTCTAAGGTTCAATTGCTTCGTAAAGTTCTCAAAGTTCTCTACTTTCCTCAGTAAGACCAACTTATCCTGTAATATGGCTCCAGATGAGGCTTGCACATTTTGAATTGTTTGTTCCAAACATTTAAATTTCTCTCCCTGTGACTTTAATTCCTCTTCAAACTTGTTTAATTTAGAAGTTTGGGTTTGAACAAGAGGAAAGATTCCTTGGCATACTTTATAGAGGGAGTCCAACGCTATCCAAATAGAATCCAATGTGACCTCAGCAGGTCTAGTAAGAGGCTGAATAGTTAATACTGTCCGTGAGGCAACAATTCCCTCTCCCGCCACAGATTCTCCAGCCGGGGACTCCTGGGGAGCAGGCATGCCCAGAAGCTCCAGCGGCTGCATTCCTCCCTCCACCGAAGTGTCTGTCGGTATTCCCCCCTCTCTCTCGGCTGCAGGGGAGGGGCTGGTACCGAAGGGCTAAGCGAAACTTCACTTCCCAAAGCCGACACCTCCCTCGCATCCAGCACAGCAGGTTTGTCCTGAGGTGAGGATGACACAAAGCCCGTAAGAGCGTCCTGTCTCATCAAGGTAGGTTTGGACTGTCGGGCTGAAACAGCCACTCTACCGCTTCTCTTAGGCATACTCCAAAGAGCCACGAAAAGGAGGCAGGAGTAGTTCTAAACGCGTCCGACTGCCACGACCAAGGGGCCTAGACTTCTAAGTGAAAGCGGTAACTCATTCCAGAGCTCAGTTAGTTTGAAAATGAAAAGAGTGGTTGAATCTCTTGTAAGTTCTATTTTTACCCCTAAAGGAAGGAGAAATTAGGTTCTTACCTGCTAATTTACTTTTTGCTTCTCCAGACCGGAATAGGTCCCCACCCTGTCTATTGTCGTGTTCTCGTGGCTGTGGCACATGAACTTTTTGTTTTTTCTGTGGGTTCTAGTATTTTTCTAGGGCCGGGGAGAATTGAAGAACAGTGGCTGTGGCTCGGCTGGCATAGCTGGTGAGCTGTGGGGACATTTTCTTGCTGGGATCTCGCCTTTGCATTTTCCAACAGCCTTTGGGTATGTTAGTTGATACTCCTGTTCGGAGTCTTATTTATTTCTGTTGCAAGTTATTTGTTCTGCTTGGCTATTTGGTAGACTGATAGGAATAGAGGAAGGTACCTATTATGTACTATTCCACAGTTTTGTTTCAGTCTCCACCTGCTGGTCATGATGAGATTTATACCCGCTTGTAAGATTAACTATACCGGTCTGGAGAGTGCTAAAGAAATGTAAATTTTAATTTATTTGAACTCTTAGCAAGATGAGATCTGTGTACATTTCAATCTAGAGGAACCAAAGGTAATAAAGATGCCAAAGAGAATTTAAAATGCAATACAAACGCACTTGAATTCTAAGATACACTGGAAGCCAATGTAATTCCTTGAGCAATGGGGTTACCCGATCGAATTTACTCTTAGCAAAAATTAGCTTGGCAGCGGTGCTCTGCGTTACATTTCATTTAACCCTTGTATTTCTCATACTGGCTGGCTCTATGAACCTACTAGATCCACACACAGATCTCCAGAAGGATATTTCTTTCAACCCATGCTACCCACTGACAACTGTATTCCAAGTTTATTTAAAATGTATTATTCCGCTTATTCAAACTTCTAAGCGGAGTACATAACTTTAAAATTGGGTATTAAATAAAACAGTTCAACAAACATGTCCAAACAAATAATATGTCAACCAGACATACTGGAAAAGATGGGAAGGGTGAAGAAACTACATCAGTTTATAGAACAGAAGGCCAATAAAGGTAAACACATAAGGAAGGGAATTAGGACTGAGAGATTTTAATTCAGGGCATCCTTAATCCTCACCAACTGGCTGCACGAAGTTTTTATTGTCTTAGCGTTTTATTGATTTTTTATCTGTTAAATTTTAATTTCTGTGCTTATTTTACCTTGTAGTCTTTCTGTCCGCCCCTAAGCAGTCTTTCTGTCCTCATCTCCTCTGCCGCCGCTTTGCGGCGGCCCGCCGGACTCCGCCCCTAAGCAGGTCAGCGCATGTCCTATATAATAGGTTCATTTGCGGCGCACGCCGCAAAGGCGCGCGCCTTTGGCGCGCGCCGAAGGAGCACGCTAAAGGAGCAGAACCTGCTCCTTTGTTCGCTCCTTCGGTCGCACCCCGAGGACGCGCCCGTTAACGATCTTTCTACTTCATGTTCGATGCCCCTGATTCCCAAGTGCAAGGGAATGATTATTACCTGATTAGTTTTTTTCCTTTTTCTTTTGTTTCGTTTAAATACTTTTACTAATATTTATTCGTTCAGAAATATGGATCCACAAAACATTCCTGTTCAACTAAACAATAGACTCAATTATGATAGACCTCAAAGATTAATACCAAGTTCGTTATTACCAATAACCATTAATAACTTTCAACTAAACACTTCAGATTCAAATAATACTTCACAACCTCAAATTTACAGTAACCCGAAATCTTTAAACCTAAAACTAGGCCTAATTAACTCTAGATCCCTTAAAACTAAATATCATCTGATAAAAGACTCTATTCTTCAACACAATTTACACATTCTCTGCATTACCGAAACCTGGCTGTCTGAAGGTGAGGAAGCCTATCTTTCTTTTTGCTGCCCCCCTAATTATGATTTCATATGGAACCACCGTCATAATCGGAAAGGTGGTGGATTAGCTATAATATTCCAAAATAGCCTAATCATTCCTCAAGACCAATCGATCAACAACTCTATAATTGAATTCCTTCATATCAAAGTTAACCTGAAAATAAAAATTGATCTTCTCTTAATATACATTCCACCTCCAATTGATTATTCGAAACTAACATTATTCCATAACTTACTTTTTGACTTTTGTTCAACTGCTACATATCCAATCATATTGGGAGACCTTAATATTCATTTTGATAACTGCAATAACCCTAATACCTCTGACACTTTAAACCTTCTCAAAGACTTAGAATTGAAAACATTGATTCATGAACCCACACATCAAGCCCAACATATCTTAGACATGATCCTGAGATCCACGAATCCCTTAATCTCCAACTCAGTACCAAATATTTTGGCAGTCCCATGGTCGGATCACAATTTTATTGCTATTAATTTTTATTTTAAGGAACCTTTTTCCATAAATACTCACTCGGAAATTAAAACAATCTCATACAGAGACTTTTCAAAACTAGAAACCTCCGACATCATACCTTATTTCAATCCCTCAACAAACATTCAACAATTTAATAGCATCGAAGAACAACTTCAGTTTTGGAATTTGACTTTAGAATCCATTATAAATACTAAAGCACCAATTATCACCAAAATAATATCGAATCGTAAATCCAACAATCCATGGTATTCCAAGGAATTATCCCAAATAAAAACGCAACTCCGCGCCTCTGAAAGGAAATGGCGCTCCTCAAAAACTCTCATTAATCTTCAAAGATTTAAAGACATCGCCACTTATTACAAAGACAAAATAGTTCAAGCAAAAAAATATTATTACAATGATAAGATCCAAAAATCAAAAAACACTGCAGTCTTATATAACATTTTAAAATCATTAAATCCCGATAAACAAAGGAACAAGTCAACTCAAAAACCAACTTTAACAGCTCAAGACCTAGCAGATTACTTTTGCAATAAGATTGAAAAGATTAGACAAAAATTCAAAATCACTAATAATACAACAATCCTTCCGGTACCAGAAAATCAAAATACAAATACTATCATTCCAGTAGCAAAATGTTTAAACCTCAGAGTTCCAACTTTGGAAGATCTAGAAAGACACTTTAAATCAATTAACCTAAAAGGCTCATCCTTGGAAATCATTCCACCGTACTATCTAAAGAAATTTTTCCAAAATATCGGTCCTTTTATTCTCTCCCTTATTCACAAGAGTTTTTCATCTGTCACTGTACCAATCTCGTGGAAATCCTCTATCATTACTCCAATCAGGAAAAATATGAAAATCAACCAAGATGACATATCCAATTACCGTCCTATCTCCAATCTACCTTTCCTAATGAAGCTCTCTGAAAAAATTGTCTTTGAACAATTGACGGACTTCATTGAATCCACAAATGCTCTACATCCAAACCAAACCGGTTTCAGAAAACATTACAGTACAGAACATTCTATGATTGGTCTGGTAACTAACATTCATTACTATCTCGACAACCACAAATCTGTTGCGCTCATTTCTTTAGATTTATCTGCGGCATTTGACACAATTGATCATAATCTATTGCTTAGCCGTTTGCAATCAATAGGCATACAAGGACAAATCCTCGAGTGGTTAACGTCATTTCTATCTGACCGGACCTCTAAGGTCAAATTCAATGATGTTTTTTCTGAAAGCTTTACATTATCATATGGAGTCCCTCAAGGCTCTATATTATCCCCTCTTTTATTTAACATTTTTTTATCTCCGCTTATTACCACTGCACAATCACTGGGTTTCACAGCTTTCTCTTACGCAGATGACATCCAACTCATGCACCCTCTTAATCCTGAAACGGCAGAAGAAATAAAAAATATCAACGACAAACTTGATCTAATAAAAAACTGGTTAATTGACAACAAATTATCCCTGAATGCTCAAAAAACTAAAACAATGCTTTTTACATGGAAAAGTGACATAACTCTAAAAACTCCATTCTTACTAGATGACTCCCCTCTCGATTCTGTTTCACAAATGAAAATTCTCGGGGTAATAATCGACACGGATCTTTCATTTCATTATCATATCAGCGAAACAGTTAAATCCTGTTTTTACAGACTCCGTCTTTTACGCTCAATTTCTACTTTCTTAGACCCAAAATCTATAAACATTCTGATTCACTCATTAATTATTTCAAAATTAGACTACTGTAATTCTCTCCTAATAAACATATCTCAGAAAGAAAGGAGACGACTACAAATCATACAAAATACTGCTATTAAATTAATCTATAAAGCTAAGAAATACGATCATGTCACCCCTTTACTCATTAAATCTCACTGGCTTCCAATCTCTCACCGAATCACCTTTAAAATCTTATTCTTAGTTTACAAAACTTTAATATCAAACGAACCCCTTTTTATATCAAAAATGATAGTTCCGTATAATCCTCCGCGATCCTTAAGATCATCTTTATCTAACCAACTTTCAGTCCCTTCATTAAGAATTATTGGCACGAGACGTAAAGATATGTTTTCAGTGGTGGCCCCCTCATTATGGAACGCTCTCCCAAACTTTATTAAAAATGAAAAGGATCTTGTCTCTTTTAAAAAATTGTTAAAAACCTACTTGTTTCAAGATGCATTTGACTTATGAAATGATCTTTCTTATAAACGCATATGTTCTTAAGATTCTCTTCTTCTATTTTTTTTTTTTTTTTTTTTTCCTTTTTTTTTGTTTTTTTTTTCCTATTTATACCTTTTTTTTTCCTTTTTTTCCCTATTTATACCTATTGTACTCTCCCCTCTATGTAAATTTTAACAAATAATGTAATTGTAACTTTCCCCTTCCTTCCTTCTCAATCATGTTTGTCTAAATTTGTTTTGTCAACTGTCCAAAGTAGTAAAATTGTATGTATTACCACAATCTGCTGGTTTTTAAATTGTACATCGCTTAGAAATTTGTAATAAGCGATACATCAAATGTAAATAAACTTGAAACTTGAAACTTGGTTATAAATCAAAAGCGTCCTTAAATAGAAAGGTTTTGAATTTTGATTTAAAGCGGTCTAGGGATGCTTCTTTCCTTAAAAGGATCGGTGTAGAATTCCAAATTAAGGGTGTGGTAACGGAGAAGATTGTTGAACGCATTGTGTTGATACGTCTTAAAGAAAGAATGGATAACAGATGTTGAATGTTAGATCTAAGCAATCTTGTTGACGCATATGGAATAAAAAGTCTATCTATAAATTCATGGAGATTGGAAGCTCATGCTTTAAAGGTTAGAAGGAGTATTTTATATGTAATTCTTTGTGAGAACAGGAGACAATGTGCTTTAATCAACAACGGAGTCACACAATCAAATTTCCTTGCCTTTGCTATTAGTTTGATCGCCGTGTTTTGAACAATTTGCAAACGTCTAAAGTTCTTTTTGTGTTAAATGCTTTGCAAAGACCCTTTATCCCTCATGCACTTGCCAGGTCACCTACCAGTGCCGTCTGCAGCAGGTTTATTGCTCGTTGCTTCTCCTGCACTTCCAGCCTCAGCCTCAGCATGGAGCTTGTGACCTCGGTGGCAACAGCTGAAGCCTGTTCCAGCTGTGCTAGTTCTTCTTCTGACAAGAGACCCTGGAAAGAATTAGACATTTCTTCAGAAGAAAAACACAAGGTTAGTCACACCAGTGCCTGGAGGCTTTCAGTGCAGACTGACCAGTCAGTCAATGTTGCACAGAAGCCAGGAGTGAACAAAGGGGCCTGAAAGGAGAAGACTGGGATATCATGGAAAAAACATTTCACATTTAAGTAACTTTCAATAACAAAAGACAGATTAATTAGTATTGTCCTAAGAATCAGTGGACAAACCCTGATGTGTTATCACCCTGAAGCTGAAATAGACACATACAATTGACCCACCCAAAGCTGTGTTCAGAAACCACAGCTGTACTGCCTAGAGGGACTCCCAGGAACTGCTCGCCAAGAGCAACTCTAATAGCCCTTCTAAGACAAGTCACATGGCTGATTTTAATCATGGATATGCATTCAATAGTACACATGTGGTTTGCAGATTTTGTATTTACAAGGCACTGTTAACTTGTTTTCTTTGTGATCTGGCTACACTGGGAAAATATAAATTTTACAGCTAAGAAACAAAGCCTTGATGATGAAATATAAACTTTATTAGGTTCAAGGACAAAACTATTCATAGATAAAAATCACACTATCTATGGCAGGATGTAATAAATCCAGAGGATTTTTTGCCTCTGATATCCGATTCTACTTCTTAGCAAATGGCGGAAAATAATAGGCACATGAGGTGGGGGCAAACCTGCTAAGAATTTTTCAAAATTCACAAGAAATCCTGAAACATCTAATGGAGATGCTACACTGAAGACAGAGGAGGTTGCCACGATGTAATGTTTTGCATCAAGTCAAATTCTCTAAGATTTCTATATTGTGAGGTAGAACAAATGCTTTTAAACTTAAAATCTTGAAATGAACAAAAGATTGTCCAAAAAACAAACCAAAAGATTTTCAATGCAAGTTCGTAATTTTAATTGTGTCCAATGAGCCACATTTACAACAGGAAAAAGTCTCCACTCCTATATATTTGCTTTTTTTTCCTGGTGCCATTCTCTCCATAAGGTGCCATTTTCAGTTACCGTATTTTTCGCTCCATAAGACACACTTTTTTCCCCCAAAAAAGTGGGTGAAAATAAGGGTGCCTCTTATGGAGCGAATACTCCTCCCCCCATACCTTTTTGTAATCCCGGCAGTCCAGCGCTGTATCAGCAGGCGCTCCTGCCCTTCCCTCACTGGGCGGCTGCCTGAGTCCTGATTTGTTGTGGCAGAACGGCGCACAAGGCTGGCGCGAGTTTTTTGCATGCCTGCCTGGTCCCGCGCCGCTGCCTGAATGGCTGCCATCAGTTCTTGCGGGACTCACGAGAACTGATGGCAGCCATTCACGCCTGCCTTGTGCGCCGCTCTGCCTCTCGCTGCCGCAACAGATCAGACCTCAGGCAGCCGTCCAGCGAGGGAAGGAGCACCTGCCGATACAGCGTTGGACCGCTGGGATTACAAAAAGGTATGGGGGACCCTGCTGGATTTTAAAAAGGTACCAGGGGGATACTGCTAGAATTAAAAAAAGTTACTTGGGAGCCCCTGCCTGCCTGTCTGCCACCTGTTCCGGCCTGCCACTAGAACACCAGAGAGGGGACAGGGCAGGGTGGTGGGACAAGGTACACCATTTGATTCAGAATTTTTTTTTCTTGGTTTTCCTCTTATGGTTAGATGCATCTTATAAAGCGAAACATATGGTACTTTAAGGGGACATTACTCAGTCAAATAGGATATCAAGAAAGGGATTAGAACCGTGAGAGGTGAACTAGCAGACATGATTACAGTGTTTTCCACTACACAGCGACTCTCTGAAATAATGGGCCTACCAAGATCAGACAGCCTCACTTAAACATCTGAAGAATTTGTGGCAACGGCACAAACAGCATTGGAATAAACTGTTCTAGGAAAAGTCAGTCAAAACTGCCGTGATTACAATATTGAGAGGGTGTGAGCTGTAGTGTATGTACACCCCATCGTCTCTTGCTGTGTGGCAGAGGCTACAGTGCATGTACACACGGACACCTCCCTCTTACCTCTCGCCGTGTGATGGAAGCAGCAGATCTCGGCCGCTCCTGCTCAGACTTCTCCATTTCATCTAGGAAGCTCATGATGCTTTGGAGCTTTGCTTCTGACAAGAGTGCACCATCCTGACACACTCCGGGGGCATGAGTCATCTTCCCAAACCTCTCCAGGTTATCAGTTGTCAAAGAGTTCGAGTCAACTTCCTAATTACGGAAAAGAATATTAAGCAGAAAATGAGACTGGACTCCATCTAATCCTGTAAACAATGAATGCATTTCCTACACTGAAGGGTTACCCTCCTTGCAACATATACCCAACCTCATGTGTGTCCTCAAGAGCTGCCGACTTCTAATCACTGACCTGGAATCACTCTCCCCAGGAACCCCAGTTGAAGAGCTACGACTGACTATGATAGGATCATCTCTTCTCTTGCAGTAGCTGCCAAGCAGAAAATATACAGCACTTCACCTGAGTGCTGGCTCTGCTCAGTACGATTGATATAAAAAGACACAATAACACTTCAAACTACAGATAAAGCACCAAACTGCAATGCATTAATCTGAGCCAGACAAGACATAAGTACTATCATTCATTCCCAGGGCTCATCCGTATTTGGGCTGCAAAAACTAAACTAAACTAAACCTTAGCTTTGTATACCAGGTCTTCAGCCAGAAAGGAGCTCAACTCGGTTAACAGTAACTAAAAAAATAACTTAAAAAGGTAACAATCACAAAATATTAATATGACTAGTTTCCAAAGTGTTTGGCAAATAAAATAGTTTTTAAAGATTTACAAAAAAAGGACCAGGACCCCTTAAAATAAGAGGAAGTTCATTCCATAGTTAAGAAAATTTGAAAACCAAGGATTGACTAAAATTCTTGGCCCCTTTGATTCCTTTCACTGAAGGGAAAATTTGAATTGTTGGGTGCCTCTTGCATAGGAGAATCTAGAAGCATTCCATAATAAAGGGACAAGAGGGATGAAGATACCATATAAAATTTTAAAAGTAATACAGGCACATTTAAAATGAATCCTGAGATAGACCGGAAGCCAATGAAGGTTTAAAAGCAATGGAGACACATGGTCAAATTTACTTTTTCCAAAAAAGTAATTTTGCAGCGGTTTTTTATATCAGTTTAGGGGGTGAAGAACTTATGTGCACGACAGAAGAGCGAGACTTGGGTGTGATTGTATGTGATGATCTTAAGGTGGCCAAACAGGTTGAAAAGGTGACAGCGGAAGCTAGAAGGATGCTAGGGTGCATAGGAAAAGGTATGGCCAGTAGGAAAGAGGAGGTATTGATGCCCCTGTATAAGACTCTCCTTTAGAATATTGTGTACAATTCTGGAGGCTGCACTTTCAAAAAGTCCAGAGGTAGGCTACTAAAACTGTGTGTGGTCTTCATCATAAGGCATATGGGGACAGACTTTTTTTTTTTTTTTTTTTAATCTTTATTCATTTTCAAATCTTACAACAAGTGTACAATATTTAATCAGAGAATTCTTATAAATCACTTGATATTCTTATATATTATTATCTAAAGCATAAAAAAGACTTAAAGATCTCAATCTGTATTATTTGGAGGAAAGGCGGGAGAGGGGAGATATGTTTAAATACCTATGTATTGTAAATGCGCATAAGTCGAGTCTCTTTCATTTGAAAGGAAGCTCTGGAATGAGAGGGCATAGGATGAAGTTAAGAGGTGATAGGCTCAGGAGTAATCTAAGGAAATACTTTTTTACAGAAAGGGTGGTAGATGCATGGAACGAGCTCCCGGAAGAGGTGGTGGAGACAGAGACTGTCTGAATTCAAAAGGGCCTGGGATATGCATGAGGGATCTCTCGTAGAGAGAAAGAGATAATGGTTACTGCGGATGAGCAGACTAGATGGGCCATTTGGCCTTTACCTGCCATCATGTTTCTATGAAAGGAAAGATGTTGGAAAGGATTTAGTCCCCCATAGATGATTTTATATTACACAGAATTCAGTGGAAAGGAGAGCGACAAAGGACATCCTGGAGACAAAGTCCAATCAGGTCCAAAAATAGGTTCTGTAAGACAAATCAATCACAGACCATCAAACAGTTCAAGATGCATATCTGCTAGGGTATAACCGTTTGCTGACTCGAGTTCTTTAAGATCAGAGGTCTTGCAACTAGTGTGAACGTAAGGAGTGATTTTGTACTTTTTTATCGCCACTTCTACATGAGAATGTTAGTTTTAGACCATGGTGTGGTTAGTGCCAAGGTTTGGTTACAACTTTGGAGTTCGTTTGGTTTTTTTTCTGCAGTATTACTTATAAGTAAAAAAGTTTTCCTGGTTCTTCAAACTGGATAGATGTTATGCTCCTAAAAAAGCTAGTTTATACAGTGAAGCGGAGATCTTCTGTAGAGTGGGCCTGTTAACATCAAGCTAAGTGGTTTCCTCTATACCAGTGTATCGCAAAAAGTGTGCCTCCTGAGATTTCTGGTGTGAGCCAACACACTGGCAAAGAGGAGAGTCATCCACATCAGCTGCCTACAGGACGTGCCTCTCACAGCGAGAGGCACGTCCTGAAGGAAGTCAGTCGGAGCAGCTGACTCTCCTCCTGGCCGGTGTCTCTCCTCTTCTCCCAGCACCTCCTGGATCCCTGTAACGGCGGGATCACGTCCAGATGGGCCTCCGCTCATGCGCGTGATGTCATCACAATTGACTTCCATCTCTTAGCGGCCACTGCCGACGGCACAGTGCGCAGCGGCCGCTAAGAGAGCGAATAGAATGCTAGGTATAAAACAAGAAGGGTATTACAACCAGAACAAAAGAAGTTGTCCTGCCGCTGTATCGGGCGATGGTGCATCCGCATCTGGAGTACTGCGTCCAATACTGGTCGCTGTATCTTAAGAAGGATATGGCGATACTCGAGAGGGTTCAGAGGAGAGCGACACGCTTGATAAAGGGTATGGAAAACCTTTCATACACTAGAAACTGGGGCTCTTTTCCCTGGAAAAGAGGAGAATTAGAGGGGATATGATAAGAGACTTACAAGATCATGAAGGGCATAGAGAAAGTAGAGAGGGACAGATTCTTCAAACTTTCGAAAACTACAAGAATGAGAGGGCATTCGAAAAAGTTGAAAGGCAAACTGTTGTGTTCTGCCCATTCCAGAAGTGCACAAGACAGACAAGTAAGTACATGTTCTTTTATGAGAAGCCCCTCCTCCGCCTCACCTCATCTATCCAGGCGTATTTGTCCCTCTTGAAGGTTTTTGGCTCCAGGATAACCTCCGGTTCCTCCTCCAGCAGTTTCAGGGTGTTCAACAAGTCAGTAAGAGTGGTTTTTGAAGGAGCTCTTCTGACCTTCACCACAGCCTCCTGGTCCTCAGCTGTCAGCTCACTCATGTTTAGGTCCTAGGGATCCAGAGAAAGCAGTGAGGCTGAGAACACCCGTTCTGTTCAGAAGAGCACCACATCTTAAAGCTATTTTCATCATCATGTGTGCAGAACTCTCTCAAAATATTCCTGTGCTACCAGCTGCCCTCACTCCTTCCACAAAGCTACAACTCATTTGCTATTTTCATAGTTGGTTCCTGGAAGAAAAAAAAGGTGATACTACTGAGAATGTCAAGACCTGGGCTTTATCCTCTGCAGGTCTGCTCTGTCCTTGGGATGCCGAGCCCAGTGGAGTGAAACTCTCCTTCAGATGTACAGCTGCCTGCCCTCTGGTACCTAAAAAAAAAAAATATGCTGCAGATAAATGATCTGCTCTTGACCCTTTAAATGCCATGTGTAGAACAGCAGGTGAGAGTACGCTCAGGGTTTTGGTCAATGGGAGCAAAGTGCATAGCTCACAGGCACAGGAGAGGGCATGGGGCGGGAGGGGAGGGGGAGAAAACTTGTGCTCACCTGCATTGTTTGCTTTGGAGAAGCTGCCACTCAAATCTGCATTTTTCCCCACCGATGCTCTCGGCTTCTTTGTACCTAATCGGCCGCTCTCTTTCAACTGTTGTAGCTCTTCCTCTGCAATCCGTTTGCTTTCCAGTGCTTTTTGGGCCCTTCTCTGCTGGAGTTCCTAAAAGAAGGGTAAAAGCTGTTACTAGAAAGGTCCTTCATTCCCATCCCCACCTACAGCTGCAGCACCCCGAGGTTGTGGTGTTGGGACGCCATTCTGCCATTCTGAAACAGGGCGAGATCGGCACACTGGTTTCACCGCCCCTGTGTAAGAATTATGAATTATTCCCATTCCCTCTCCCCTCTTGCCATGTAGCCGGCCATTTTAAAGCAGACAGAATGCTGAGACATTCCCCCCTCCCCTCTTGTCACAAGACACCTGTCACATATTAACCCTTATCTTAAGCCGTCTTTATTTGGAAAGGACATCAGCTGACTGCAAAGACTCAGGTTCTGTCCATGTGTAAATCAGGCCCTTGCCTAAGTGCTGAGTTGGAGGGTGATCACGAGGTAAAGCACGAGGCAAAGGGAAGGTGATCACGATGTAAAAGCATGTATCTTTGTATCCACCAATCATTAGATGTGCAAACGAGGGAGTTACTATGATGTCATGTGCATAGAAGCATAATAAAAGGGACTCGGAGCTAGCCATTGGCAGCGCCTCCATCCCGACTCATAGATTGCGTGTGTGTGTTTGCTGTGTTTAATCTCTACATTGTGGGTTCAAATCCCATGCTGCTCCTTGAGACCTTGGACAAGTCACTTAATCCTCCATTGCCCTAGGTACATCAGATAGAGTATGAGCCCACCAGGACAAAATGTTTGAGAACTTGAATGTAAACCACTTATAACCTAAGTAAATATTTGTGGCTTACCTGTACTGCTGTCCTCCTTGCCTGCCGTGCTTTCTCTTCTCGAATTTTCCTACGTGTTTCCTCTTTTTCCTGATGCAATGCCAGCATACGACTCTCCTCCAACGCCTGTTGATGTTTTTCCTTTAAAGGATGAAAACAATTGAACTTAGGAAAACTAGGCTTTGTAATCACAGCAAAATGCCCCCGTCCTCACACAGCTGTGCCAATATTCCCCCTAACTGGAGATACACCGCCTGCCATCGTGGCAGTGGGGTCCTGTGTGAGAGAAGTCTCACCTCTTTCTTAGAGAACAGCATCTGTTGGAGAGCAACAGCACCAGCTCTCTGCCGCTGCGTTTGGCGTCGATACCAGCGCTGGATTGTGATAGCCGCTTGGTTCACCTGCTGAATGAACCTGAAGAGACGAGAAGATGAACAGAGAGCTTTTGTAGCAGAGAATGACACAGGAACAAATCTGTCCCTGTCCCTACAGGAATGCAACATCCCCGCGAGTTCTGTTGCTGTCCCTGCCCCATTCCTATAATCTCTGCCTTAACCACACAAGCCTTGAACATTTATGATTTTAAAGTGTTTGAAGCTTGCAAGATGAGGATGGAGCTTGAAGGAATGGGGCAAAGACAGGAAAAGAACTAGCAGGGATGGGGAAAAATTTGTCCCTGTGACATTCTCTATTTTGTAGTTAACAGATGACATGAGGAAGGGTGTAGCACAATGCAAAGAAAGGAGGCCAGCGACTACTGTTCACTTTCCCTACAATCTCACTTGCTCCCAAAGAGGGAAAGATCTGGCTGTGCCAAACCGAAGATCCATAAAGACATCAAAAGCAGAGACAGTTTCTAACGTACCTGTGCCAGTTCCAAAGCAGATAACAAAAGAGAAAAAAAATACATAAAATATTAAAAATTTAATTCTGCAGAACTGAAAAGAACATTTGATTCCTGGAGCAAAACCAGTGGCTGAACAGGAGAGTGTGGCGCAGTGGTTAAAGCTACAGCCTCAGCACCCGGAGGTTGTGGGTTCAAACCCACGCTGCTCCTTGTGACCCTGGGCAAGCCATTGCCCCAGGTACATTAGATAGAGTGTGAAACCACCATGGCAGACAGGGAAAAATGCTTGAGTACCTGAATAAGTTCATGTAAACTGTTATGAGCTCCCCTGGGAGAACGGTATAGAAAATTGAATTAAAAAAAAAAAAAGGAAGAAGGTGGGGTTCTGGAATAGAGGAAGAGACAAAGAGTAAACCTAAACAGTTTTAAGTAGTATAAAAGGAAAAATCAGAGCATCACCTTTCTGCCTCCTCTTCGGAGACCTCCTTCCTCCGGAGCAGACCGCCGCTGCCACTGGTGCTGCTTTCTCCAGAATTCTTCTGGGACATGTTGTTACTGGAAAAATTCTTTTCAGATTTCTTGACATTGCTGCTCTCATCTTCATGCGTCGTGGCCTTTATAAGGTTGCTAAATGGAAAGGAGGCAATTTCAACCATGGAGAAAACAAGGGGACCATTCAGTGTGCTAATGTGTTTTAATTTATAGTTATCCCTCCTCAGAAAATTCTTTAAATGGATAATGCAAGCCCTGACCACACTCAGGTAAAGCCCAACTTACTTGAGAGATGTGGCCTTCTGATTGGAGCTCTTGGGTGTCAGGACCTTATCATTAATGGAATAATTATTATGCAACATGGTGGTCACAGAGTTACCCATGGCACCCTTGTTACTCCTTGAAAAAAATAAAGAAACAAAAAGGATAAAACAAAGTGAATGGAAGTGGGTGTGCATGTCAGCTTCCAAACAATTGGACAAGCTTCCTATTGGCACCTCACCTATTATTGGCAGTAAAGTTGGGTGCGAGTGGCACTGTAGCCTCTTTCCTCTTCATGCCCACAGGACCGTCCAGGGTACTTGTACTGCGGGCCCTGGGTGGGACAGGGAACGCCCTGGGTTGATCATCCTAATGTTGCATGAACAAGAAGGCAATGTCAGAGGGTTCATGTCTGGGGAAGGGGTGATCAGACGAGGGCAGAAATGGAGATTCACAGAGCAACAGTAAAATATTTGAATTCAATGAGAATACTTAAGAACCAAGTATCCTTTTGAAACTACAAGGTGTTTTTTTTTTTTAAAATAAATCTTTATCGATTTTTTTTTTTTTTTAATATATTTCTTTATTCATTATAAATTTTCAAACAAGTGTACAATAATTCAATTCATAATATACAGTTCCACTTGAAATTATTACAAATTTCACACAAAAAGAATTATCTCCCCCAACCCCATACAGATATCTTTATAAATATCTGACACTTTTTTAAAACCACTCTCACCCCCCACCCACCACATATACATAATAAATGGGGTTAAATACAAATTATTTATTATAATAATCTATTTACTATTAATGGCCCCCAAACATTTTAAAAAATCTTTATTGATTTTTCAAGCTACAATTGTGCAAGAAATGAATCACAAATATGGGTATTACAAACCAAACACAATAAATGTATAACGTTAATGCTCTATTATTTTTATCCCCTCCCTCCCACCCAATACAAATAAATCTTCATGAAACTATTCATAAATTCCTATATCAATACCATTTCCATTCCCATTCCCCCCCTCCCAGGATGTGTATGTTTACATGTCCACAAAACGAAAAATTATTCCTCTTTACAATATTTAGCCTATGGCTCCCAAACATCCATAAAATTCTTAAATCGTCCCTGTTGTATGGTCAAACAACGTTCCATTTTATAAGTAAAACATAGGGTTTTCCACCAAAATGAATAACTTAACCTATCCCAGTTTTTCCAGTTTCTCAAAATAAGCTGCATGGCAACCTCTGTCATTACTAATAGAAGCTTGGTATTACTTGCAGATAGTTGACTTTTAGCTCTCATAAGAGTACCAAATAAAATAGTATCATAAGATAAAGCCACTGGATTTTCTAATATATTATAGTATAATGCAGTGCCACAAATTAGCCCAGCAGAACTTAACATACCAGGACAGTAGTCCCCTGTGGCCTATTGGCTGAAGCACGTTTTCCTGATCCACCAAACCATCTTTTCCTTTTTTTTTTTTTTTAATTTCTTTATTCTCTTTCAAACTTACATCAAGTGCACAAAAAGAACATGAAATACTATCATATAACACTTGAACATCATACATGATATTCTTAATATGTAAATTAATTAAAAACCCTCCCCCCTCCCATCTTTCTATATAATCATTAAAACTATCATATTCCTTCAAAATTTCAATTTCGCTACATCTTGTCTTCCAATCCCCCCACCCCCCCTATGTATATTATCAAAGAAAAATGATGCCTATTCACTACAAAAATCAACCATCGGTCTCCATATCTTTAAAAAAATTTTATAACTTCCTTTCTGTATTGCAATTGCTCTTTCCATCTTGTAAATATGACACAGGGAATTCCACCAAAACGTATAATTGAGATTACGATAATTTTTCCAGTTGTTAGTAATATGTGGCATAGCAACACCCATGTGTCCTTCCTGGACGTGAGTCTGTTTATCCAAGATAAAGTTATCTCCACCAGTCTACACAGAAAACCTTCAGATCGTAATGCTCTTCTCCAATATCAGAGTTTTCACCCTCGTTCCCTTAGGAATAGTATTCCAGTAGGACAATTTTTGCGCTTACGACGCATATGCTCAGAGGAAGCGGATTTTGACAGACAAGCCATTGCTATGTATTATAAATTTGTTGAACGGGGTTATCCTGTCAGAATTATCAAACGTGCGTGGAAGCGTGCCAAGAATTGTCATCGATCCTGGCTAATGCAGCCAGTGGTCAAGGACAACGAACGTCATACAGTTTGTGTGCTTCCCTATACCAATAATAGTAGTGCCATTAAGATTATTTTAAAACACTGGCCTATAGTACAATACTATTCTTCATTGATTGAAAAACCAAAATTTGCTTTTACAAGAGCTCGGAACCTGGGTGAAAAACTCAGATATAGGAGACTTAACTATTCCAGTCAGAATTTGTGTGCTCACCAACCATGTGGGCATTGCAGTACTTGCTGTCATGTGTGGCATCAATCTTTTATCATGATTCCAACATTGCAGAGGAAAAGATTTCAACTTAACACTGGTACTGATTGTGAGTCCCAGGGGGTCGTGTATTGGGTGATCTGCCCCTGTGGTTTATTGTATATTGGCCAAACCAGTAGAAAAATCAAAACATGCATTATAGAACATCTTAGCAATATCCGCAGAGGCAGAGTATCCACCCCCCTGGTTGACCATTGGTTGATGGAAAATCATTCTTTACAAGATCTTAAGTACACAGTGTTAATTCACATTAAGCAATATGAGGGTGACTTTTACTGCAAAAAGAACAACGATTTATATACAATTGGAATACCTTATCACCTAATGATTTAAATTCCGAGATAGAGTGGTCAAATTTATGATAAATGCGTGGTATCCTCTGGTTTAACGTCATTTCCAGTCCTATTTTGTCAGTGGGGCCTTGTAACAGGTGAGAGTATATATACGTATCCGGGTAATGAATCTTTCTCAGTCTGTTCCTGTTCCGGTGCCGTCCCCGGTTTAGTTCGCCTAAGTAGGTATGTTTATTCTAATCTAACGTTATATGATACTACCATTAAATGTCAGTATTAGTATGATTCAGATATTTAGTTAGATATGGTTTTATTAATCTTTTTAATTTTAGTTTTCATTTTTAACATAGACCCCTCCTGAAGAAGAACACGAAACTCAGGTCGGGGGCCAGGCATTGAACAAATGTGATTTTTGGCACTTTATTGCACTACTTGCACTATTGCTTTTTTGCACTAATTGCACATTTTTGCACCAGACTTTACTCTTTCTGCTGGATTCTTATAGCGAAAAATCCCCCTGCCATTTTCTGAACTGAGGCAGGAGTATAGGGAAGATACGGCTAGTCTTATACTGGCCTTAAGAGTTTTTCCAGCGTGTTATGAACACTGAATCAGAATATGTAAGGACAATTTTGTTTTTAATGTAATGTTTTGTAAAATGTGAATTAGAGCTGTGATATAGCACAGTTACTTACCGTAACAGGTGTTATCCAGGGACAGCAGGCAGATATTCTTAACGCATGGGTGACGTCACCGACGGAGCCCCGGTACGGACCTTTTTAACTAGAAAGTTCTAGTTGGCCGCACCGCGCATGCGCGAGTGCCTTCCCGCCCGACGGAGGAGAGCGTGGTCCCCAGTTAAGATAAGCCAGCTAAGAAGCCAACCCGGGGAGGAGGGTGGGACGTAAGAATATCTGCCTGCTGTCCCTGGATAACACCTGTTACGGTAAGTAACTGTGCTTTATCCCAGGACAAGCAGGCAGCATATTCTTAACGCATGGGTGACCTCCAAGCTAACAGAGAGGGAGGAGGGATGGTTGGCCATTAGGAAAATAAATTTTGTAACACAGATCGGCCGAAGTGTCCATCCCGTCTGGAGAAAGCATCCAGACAGTAGTGAGTAGTGAACGTGTGAACTGAGGACCAAGTGGCAGCCTTGCAGATTTCCTCGATGGGCGTGGAACGGAGGAAAGCCACAGAAGCAGCCATAGCTCTGACCCTGTGGGCCGTGACAGCACCTTCCAGTGAGAGACCGGCCCGAGCATAACAGAACGCAATACAGGCAGCAAGCCAGTTGGAAAGCGTCCGTTTAGAGACAGGACGACCTAGACGGTTAGGATCGAAGGTCAGAAAGAGCTGAGGGGACGATCAGTGAGCCCTGGTACGGTCAAGGTAGTATGCAAGGGCACGCTTACAATCCAGCGTGTGCAACGCCTGTTCCCCAGGATGAGAATGGGGTTTAGGGAAAAAGACAGGCAACACAATGGACTGGTTGAGGTGAAAAGCCGAGACCACCTTGGGAAGGAATTTAGGATGGGTACGCAGAACCATCTTGTCATGGTGAAAAACAGTGAACGGTGGATCGGCGACCAGTGCATGCATCTCACTAACCCTCCTGGCAGAGGTGATGGCAATGAGGAAAAGCACCTTCCATGTTAGAAGTTTGAGCGAAGTTGTGGCAAGAGGCTCAAAAGGGGGTTTCATGAGGGCTGATAAAACCACATTCAGGTCCCAGACGACAGGAGGAGGCTTCAGAGGTGGTTTGACATTGAAGAGGCCTCTCATGAACCGGGAAACCAGTGGATGAGCCGTGAGAGGTTTTCCGAGGATAGGCTCATGAAACGCAGTGATGGCACTGAGGTGGACTCTGATTGAGGTAGACTTGAGGCCAGCGTCGGACAGAGAGAGCAAATAGTCCAGTACAGTTTCCACCGCTAATGAGGTGGGATCGTGATGATGCAGTAGACACCAAGAGGAGAACCTGGTCCACTTCTGATGGTAACATTGGAGGGTGGCCGGTTTCCTGGAGGCATCCAAAATGCGACGAACAGGCTGAGACAGATTCTCTGGAGAGGTCAGCCCGAGAGAAACCAAGCTGTCAGGTGGAGCGAAGACAGATTGGGATGCAGTAGAGACTGACGTTGCTGCGTAAGTAGAGTAGGAAACACAGTAAGAGGAATGGGCTTCCTGGAGCTGAGCTGAAGCAGGAGGGAGAACCAGTGTTGGCGAGGCCACCGAGGAGCGATGAGAATCATGGTGGCCCTGTCCCTGCGGAGTTTGGATAACGTCCGCAACATCAGAGGTAGTGGAGGAAAGGCATAGAGGAACCGATCCGTCCAGTCGAGCAGGAATGCATCTGGGGTCAGACGATGAGGAGAGAAGAGTCTGGAACAGAACTGGGGCAGCTGATGGTTGTGAGGCGCTGCAAAGAGGTCCACCTGCGGAGTGCCCCAGCGAGCAAAGATGGAGTGGAGTGTTGAAGGGTCCAGAGTCCACTCGTGAGGTTGAAGGATGCGGCTGAGATTGTCGGCCAGGGAGTTCTGTTCGCCCTGGATATAGACAGCCTTGAGGAAGAGATTACGGGCCGTGGCCCTGGTCCAGATGCTGAGAGCCTCCTGACAAAGGAGGCGAGATCCGGTGCCGCCTTGCTTGTTTATGTAGTACATGGCGACTTGATTGTCTGTGCACAGGAGAAGAACCTGAGGGCAGAGAAGGTGCTGGAAGGCCTTGAGAGCATAGAACATGGCTCTGAGTTCCAGGAAATTGATGTGATGTTGACGCTCCTGAGGGGTCCAGAGTCCCTGGGTGCGTAGATCTCCCAGGTGAGCTCTCCACGCATAGGGGGAGGCATCCGTGGTTATGATCATGGAGTGAGGGGGTAGATGAAAGAGTAGACCCCTGGAAAGATTTGAGGAGTTCAACCACCATTGAAGAGATTGCTGAAGAGACGATGTCACAGAGATGGGATGAGAAAGAAGATCCGTGGTCTGTGACCATTGGTTGGCAAGAGTCCATTGAGGTGTCCTGAGGTGGAGTCGCGCCAGAGGGAGCACATGGACCGTCGAGGCAGGACCATCATCTGTCGGGCAGGAATGGAGTGATGAAGGAGCACCTGACGACAGAGATGGAGCAGGGTCCGTTGACGGTCGGAGGGGAGAAACGCCCTCATTAGTGTGGTGTCGAGAACTGCTCCAATGAACTGAAGTCGCTGTGTGGGAAGCAGATGCGACTTGGGGTAGTTGATATCGAACCCCAGGAGATGGAGGAAAGAGATGGTGTGATGAGTGGCTTGTAGCACAAGTGGAGACGTAGGTGCTTTCACCAACCAATCGTCCAAGTAGGGGAACACCTGGAGGTTGTGAGACCTGAGGAAGGCCACCACCACAATAAGGCACTTGGTGAACTCCCTGGGCGATGAAGCGAGGCCAAAAGGTAGCACTTTGTACTGATAGTGACGGTGCTGTATCTGAAACCGTAGGTAGCGACGTGAAGTCGGATTGATTGGGATGTGAGTGTAGGCCTCTTTGAGGTCCAGGGAACATAGCCAGTCGTGTTGAGAGAGAAGAGGGTAAAGCGTGGCAAGGGAGAGCATTCTGAACTTCTCCTTGACCAGACACTTGTTGAGGTCCCTGAGATCGAGGATGGGACGAAGGTCTCCTTGGGAACCAGGAAGTAGCGGGAGTAGAATCCCTGACCCCTTTGGTCCGGAGGCACCTCTTCGATGGCATTGAGAAGAAGGAGGGATTGGACCTCCCTCAGGAGGAGGGGGGTTTGGGAGGAGTAAGAAGCAGACTCTACGGGAGGATTGTCTGGTGGAAGAGTCTGGAAGTTGAGAGAGTAGCCGTGGCGAATGATGTTGAGGACCCATTGGTCTGATGTGATGACCTCCCAACGGCTGAGGAAGATTTGGAGGCGACCTCCGAGAGGCTGAGGAAGAGGCAATGATGATGGGAGACTGGCTATGCCCTGGAGGAAAAAGTCAAAAGGGCTGAGATGGTTTTGACGGAGGGAGAGGCTTGGCAGGTTGGTGAGACTGTGAGCGAGCCTGAGATTGATGCTGTTGACGAGGTCGGCGAGGCTGCTGTTGAGGCGGGTTGAGAGGTCTGGCCGAGAACCTGCGCTGATAGGAAGACTGCTGTCTGTAGGTGCGAGCAGGTGGAGTCTTCTTTTTAGGTTTAATCAGAGTGTCCCACCTGGTCTCATGTGCTGAGAGTTTCTGGGTTGTTGAGTCCAGGGACTCTCCGAAGAGTTCATCACCCAGACAAGGTGCGTTAGCCAGGCGGTCCTGGTGGTTAATGTCCAGGTCAGAGACTCTCAGCCATGCCAAACGTCGCATGGCCACCGCCATGGCAGATGCGCGAGAGGTCAGCTCAAATGAGTCGTAGATGGAGCGAACCATGAATTTCCTGAGTTGGAGGAGGCTGGAAATATGTTGCTGGAAATATGTTGCTGGAAAAGAGGGACCTTACGTTCAGGAAGGTATTTCTGTAAGGAGGAGAGCTGTTGCACCAGATGCTTCATGTAGAAGGAGAAGTGGAAGGTGTAGTTGTTGGCTCTATTGGCTAACATGGCATTTTGGAAAAGGCGCTTACCAAATTTATCCATGGTTTTTCCCTCTCTGCCAGGAGGGGTGGAGGCATATACACTGGAACCCTGAGATTTTTTCAAAGTAGATTCCACCAGGAGGGACTCGTGGGGCAATTGAGGTTTATCAAACCCTGGGATTGGAATAACCCGGTACAAGCTATCCAATTTACGAGGGGCTCCAGGAACCGTGAGGGGAGCTTCCCAGTTTTTATAGAAAGTTTCCCGTAAGATGTCGTAGACGGGCAACTTCAGAAATTCTTTGGGAGGTTGCTCAAAGTCTAGGGCATCGAGGAAAGCCTGAGACTTTTTAGAGTCGGACTCTAAGGGAATGGAAAGAGCTGCTGACATCTCCCTATGGAATTTGGAGAAAGAGGATTGCTCTGGTTTGGAGACGGTGTCGGTCATGGAGGGTTCTTCGTCGGTTGACGAAGCGTCCTCCTCGGTACCGTGAGGGGAGTCTTCCCACAAATCTGGGTCCCTAACGTCGGGGTGCGTACGTTTGGACACCGGTGTGGAGGGCTCGGCATGGCGGGTCTTTGAAAGAGATTTGCCTGAGCGCACCGAGGCGGTACCGGGTGAGGAAGACCGATGTCGTTCCTGGGACCGGACAGGGTCGGCAGCATCACGGGTATGTACTGTAGGTGTTTCTGCCAAGAGCACCGGCATGGAAGTATTAATCGGTACCGAGGGGGTCGACACCGATGGGACAGTGTGAGGCTCGGACCGGTCCCGTACCGGAAGGTGTGGTGCCAGCAACGCCAGCAACAGTTGTTGGAGCTGTTGTTGCAGCTGCTCTTGTAACTGTGTTTGGAGTATGGCCGCGATGCGGTCGTCCAGGGGAGGCACCGGTACCGCTTTTTTCTTCTTCGGTACCATAGGTGCCGCTCTACGCTCCGGCGATGAGGAGGCCAATGATGAGGCACTCACCGATATCGGAGCGGAGCGTTTGCGGGGCCGGTGCGGTGCCGGGAGGGCCAGTGTCGCAACCGTGGCAGGAGGGCGCTCAAGGGAAGTGGGAGGCTTCTTAGCCGGCTTACCTGGGCCCAACGACCCCGAGGAAGGGTCCGGTGCCGACTTTTGTGGTGCCGTCGACATCGCAGCCGGTTCCATGGCAGATCCGGTACCAAACAAAATATTTTGCTGGATCTGCCGATTTTTCAAAGTACGCTTTTTAAGCGTAGCACAGCGGGTGCAGGTGTCAGCCCGATGCTCTGGACCCAAGCACTGGAGGCACCAATTTTGTGGGTCGGTGAGGGAGATCGGGCGTGCACACCGCTGGCACTTCTTAAAACCCGGTTGAGGGGGCATGAATGGAAACACGGCCTCCGCAAAATCGAACCCGGAGGCCTGTATGGTGGCAACAGGCCCCACCGGGGCCGGCCTGAAAAAATAAGGAAAACTCGATGAGTTTTTTTTTTTTTTGAAAACAAAAATAAAGGGAATCCGATAAGGAAAAAGGAAAAAAAGTGAAAAATACGCGAGCGGGAAGGCAAAAATTAGTTTTTCAACGGCCGTTGAAAACACATGCGTCTTCTTCGCTCCGCGGAAACGAAGAAACTGGGGACCACGCTCTCCTCCGTCGGGCGGGAAGGCACTCGCGCATGCGCGGTGCGGCCAACTAGAACTTTCTAGTTAAAAAGGTCCGTACCGGGGCTCCGTCGGTGACGTCACCCATGAGTTAAGAATATGCTGCCTGCTTGTCCTGGGATAAAATTAAGTATTTATAGTAATTCATCACAGAATACGACTCATTAACTCCCTAGTAGTGTAAATTGCATAGCAACACCCGTCATTATCATCAAAAGCTTATTGTTATGTGCTGATAATTGACTTTTTTTCCTCATAGACATACCGAACAGAACAGTATCATATGATATTTCCACATGATTTTCCAATAAGCAATTTATTTGAGACCAAATTGAATTCCAAAAATTCCTAATGCAGGGGCAATAAAAAATTAGATGATCCAATGTCCCTACTTCAAGATTACAGTGCCAGCATCTATTAGATTTAGAGCTATCCAACTTTTGTAAACGAACTGGGATCCAAAAAGCTCTATGCAATAAAAAGAACCAAGTTTATCTCATAGATGCTGACACTGTACATCTCATTCTCCAAGATCAAATTTGTGGCCATTGAGAACCATCTTTTCCTTTAATAAGACCAGACTGGAGCTTCCCCCCTCCCCTTTTTCTTCTTTTTGTTGCCACAGTGGCATGGCAAATATGTCAGGGAGGATATTTTTTCAAATGCAAAAAAGGAGGAGATAGTCATGGGTTTGGGCAGCTATGCTGACATCAAGTGATTGCCTTAAACCCAGAAGAGAGGGGTATGGCAGGAATATTGTTCTCACATAGGAAGCAGGACTAGGATGTGGCATTGCTGAATCTGCTCATACAGAGGTGGCCAGCCAGAAACAGAGACTGTTAGCATCTCATTGCTGTTGGTAAAGATGGGGAAACGTTTCAGTCCAGTAGGTAACTTGAACATACCAGGTACCATGAGAGAGGACAGTGAAACAGTCTGTTAAAGCCTGCAGTGTCAGAGGAAATTCTAAACCCTGCCAGCAGAGGAGAAAAACATGGGGGGGGGAAGAGAAGCAGAGAAAGAAAAAGGGAGGCAAGATACTCCCAAGGGAATTCTACATAAAAATAGAATAAATTCTGCATCCTTTGACTAAAGGACACAAGGTCTCATTAAAAATCCTGGCGTTCTACTTTTGTTTTTGGTTCTAAGTTTCAAGTTTCAAGTTTAATATGTTTTTGATGAATCGCTTCTTCTAAATTCGAAGCGATGTACAATATAATAAAATTACAATGTAAAACAAAATCATAGAAGATACTACTAACGAGGTTAAAAAACAAATTTGACAAAACTGGAGACAAAAGGAAAATAAGGGGATGAAGTTACATTTTAAATACAATAGAATATACATAAAGGGAAGGCACATATAGGAGGGATAATGATAATAATTTTAAAAAGATAAAATTTGATGGGAAAGTAAAAATCGGAAATGAGACTCGAAAGATTAAATTTATGAGATTCTCATGATTATTAAAAAGTCACTTAGGAGCTAGTTAGTTTATGAATGCGTCACTGAACAGGAATGTTTTTAGTTTACATTTAAATTTTACTAAATTAGTTTCTTCCCTTAGAAAGCTCGGTAAAGAATTCCAAGTCTGGGGTGCAGTGACTGAAAAAATAAACTGACGACGTGTATTAATTATTTTTAGCGATGGAATCGTTAGAAGATGTTGTTCGGCAGATCTTAAAGTTCTATTAGCTGTATAAGGGATTAGCAGTTTGTAAATGAAAGCTGGAGTTTTATAAAGGAGTGATTTAAAGGTGATCAAACTGAGTTTATATATTATTCGATGACCCACCGGAAGCCAATGGGCTTCCTTAAGGAGCGGCGTTACGTGATCAAATTTTTTTGCTTTAAAGATGAGTTTAATGGATGTATTTTGTATTATCTGTAAGCGTTTTATTTCCTTTTGTGCTATACCTTTGAACAGGGCATTACAGTAATCTATCTTTGAAATGACAAGTGAATGAATGAGGATGTTTAGAGAATTGGCATTAAGGAACTGAGATACAGAACGGATTTGTCGAAGCCTGAAGAATGAAGACTTTATAACATTGCTAATATGGTCGTGGAAGGAAAGAGAGTGATCGAAAATAACTCCAAGTATTTTAATATTGTTGACCTCTAGTAAAGGATGACCCTTAATAGAAATTGGGAGGCTTAGTTTGGGGTTATCCTTCCAGGGAAAAAGTAGTACATTGGATTTCGTGATATTCAATGCAAGTTTATTATTGTTTAACCAGTTATGTATTTGTTCTAATTTTGTGTTGATTACTGATATGTCAGAAGGATTATTGGTATCAATGGGGTGCAGAAGTTGGATATCGTCGGCGTAAGCGAAAACATTAAAGCCGATAGATTGACATAAAGTCAACAGAGGTGCAAGAAATATATTGAATAGCAGTGGAGAAAGTATAGAACCTTGTGGGACACCGTTTGTAGAGGGGAAAGTTTTGGAAGTTGAATTATTGAAAAAAACAGATGAAGAACGATCAGAAAAATAAGAGTGAAACCAAGATAGAACTTGGTCTGTGATACCAATTGACTGGAGCCTAGTTAGTAATAGCTCATGATCAATTGTATCGAAAGCCGACGAAAGATCCAAAGAGACTAAGAGAACTGATTGATGATGGTCTAGAAAGTAGTGAATAATGGTAGTCATGCCTATTAGTGAATGTTCTGTAGAATGATATTGCCTAAAGCCAGTCTGATTGGGGTGAAGAATATTAGTTTTTTCGATGAAATCTGAAATCTGGTTAAACACCACCTTCTCAGTTAGTTTAGATAGAAATGGAATATTGGCTATAGGTCTGTAGTTCGACATATCTTCAGGACTAATTTTATGGTTTTTAATGATCGGATGAATAATTGAGTGTTTCCAAACCGTAGGAATGATACCTTTTTGTAGACTGTCACTAACCAGGGTAAGAATTGCTGGTCCGAAAATCTTAAAGAATCGCTTAAGGAGGAAGGGAGGAATAGAGTCAGTTTGGGAACCTTTTAAATTAATAGTTTTTAAAGTAGCTTCAATCTCTGCTAAAGTAGGAATATTAAACAAAGAATATTTTGAAGAAAATGAGCTAAGCTCAATTTGTACTTGATCAGATTTAGCTAATGAATTTATAGTGAATGTAGATCTGATATTGTCAATTTTTTCGATGAAATAAGTAGCAAGTTCTTGAGAAGTGAGTTTAATTTCAGTATCTTGTTTTTTACGTTGATTAAAATGAGTAATTGAATTTAGTATACGATAAAGGATGGAGGAATTTGTGGCTTTCTGAATTAATCCTGAGTAAAATTTTGTTTTTGCAAGATTTATTTTTAATTTATAGAATTTAGAGTGTTCTTTAAATAGTTCTCCATCAACCTCTGACTTGTGAGAAGCTGCTTTGGCCAAGTCCTGTTTTTATGTCCTGTATCAGGATAACGCTATTTTACTCCACTCAATGGTAACCAATCGTCCGGATTATGGTAATTTCTTTTACAATAAAATCGGATGACTTGAGCTTGTTCAGAATAAAGCCATTTATTTCTTAATCATTCCTTTAAAAAGCTGCCCATTAGTTGGTGGCTGCCTTTAGAGTGCTACTTCTGGTCTTGAGCCTTTTTTTTAATGGTCCCATTCCTCATACCCAGGCTCGGTTGAACACTCACAATGATTTATTATTTGTGCCCTCACCAGCTGGAGTTTGTCATGAAATAACTTGCAACTCAGCTTTCTACACTTTGACTCCACTCCTTCAAATTAAAGATTTTATTGGAGATTCTATTGATAAGTTCAAATTGGGTCTAAAGGTCTATTACTCTACCCTAGTCTTTGGGAACAAACAACTTAGACTGAATTCACCAGACTGCACCCAACTCCTCCGTTTTCTTCTGCAAATATTTTACTAAATGATTATGAATCACTCTGAGGTTTATATTAAGGGCAGAACAGAAAGTTCTGTTAAAACATATAACCTATGTCTCTAGCTAATTAATACATTTTCAGTGCAATACAAAAGTTGTTATTCAAAGATGTAAAAATTCTTTACACATTTTGCAGTCCTGGCACTCCCCTCCTCCATTAAAAAAACAAAAAGAATATTCTCCTGACTTTCTTCTCTCCGCCCCCATCCCCCCCCCAACCCGAGGCTTGGCCTCTTCATCATCCCTTCAGGTTCGATTCTCTATCTACTATTCTCCTTCCCCATTCACCGGTCTCCCATTTCCTCACCTCCATCCTCAGCACCCCAGTTCTCTAGCTATCAAGACTCCATAAGAATAGCCTTACTGGGTCAGACCAATAGTCTTTCTAGCCCAGTAGCCCGTCTTCATGGTGGCCAATCTAGGTTACAGGTTACAAAACCCCAATACTAGCAACATGCCAAGCTACTGATCCAGGGCAAGCGGTTGTTTCACCCATCTGTCTCAATAACAGACTATGGATTCAATGTGGAAGAAGCAGGCACAGCCTTTTTCAACCAGAAAAGCCTGACACATTATCTGACACTTGCAGACAGGAAATGGGCACCCGGCGGCGAAAGCCAATCTGCGTGCCGCAGTACTGGTGCTCTTAGCCAAAGAATGAGACATTCTCCCCCGAAGCTACGCCTGCATTTCCATGCAGCGCAGTTCGCACCCATTTGAGGAGGATCGGTCAGCTGTCCGTGACATCTCTAGGACGATACCATCAGACTGGCCGGGGGGTGCTGTTTACCAAGAACTATGCTGTACTGCTAAAGCACTCCCCTATATGCCATTCTTACTTTCTATTCAAAACTAAAGATCGGTGAACCCCTCTGTTGGCCATGGTTGAACCAGAGCATCCAGACCCTTGGTCTGACCGTTCCTGCAATGACTGAAAAAGCGGGGCAGTTTGGCGTTGCCACTCGTGGTCATCAGGTCCATCAGGGACTGACTCCAAGCCTGCACTATCAACTTAAAGGCCACGGGACTGAGAAACCACTCTCCGGGATCTAAGATGTGACGACTGAGGAAGTCCGTCTGAACATTCTCTACTTCGGCTAAGTGAGATGCTGAGATGTCCTGAAGATGCGACTCCGACCAGAGCATGATAGGAATAGGGGAAGGTATCCCTAATGTACTATTCCACAGTTTTGTTTCAATCTCCACCTGCTGGTCATGACTGGGATATATACCCACTCCTAAAGATTAACCTTTACTGGTCTGGAGAGTGCTAAAGAAAAACTGGTTTCAGATCTTCTGACCGCCTCACCTTCCCAGTCACTCTGATAGGGACTCTCAGGACCTCACAGGAAAATTAGGGAAGACATGCAGTCCGGTTCCGATTCCGGCATACCTCTACGGAACTGCACCAGCCTGCGCTCTACCCTATTGCGGACGAACCCAGGGCGAGGTGGCTCCCGATCTGACCTGCAGGCTATCTGAGGAGTTTACTGCAGGTCTGCTAACAGTGCCCCCCCCCCAGAAACAGATGATGTAAATACCAAAGTCTGTGATCTCTCACCAAAGGATGTCCCCGAAGGGTGAATTCACAGCACAAGGGCAAAACCTGGGACAAAAGACGAATTAAAAGAACTAGAAATGTAAAATGAAGCACGAGCAGAAAAGACAAACCAGCAGTCAGAGCTGCAGGAACTGACTGGCATTCTAAGACACGTGACAGGATGGATATACCTAGGGAGGGGCTTGTTTTGCAGCTCAGAACTAGAAAGGATACACAACCCCGCTGGTGAAGATCCCAGAGTTTAATGTACAAGAACAACTTCTTTCCTCATTGAGCACAGTTCTATTTGGTTAAACATCTCCAGATTTACAAATAAACTGCTCCATGTAGTCACCTTACCAAGATATTCCATGTGGTTCCCTTTTCCGGGGAGGTTTTACTCAGGCTGGCAAGTTTTCTTCTCCCATCAGAGCTGCTGTCAAAGAGGGCTAAGAAATCCCCAGGCTGATCATCACTAAACTCCAACCAAAGAACAACGACAAAAAACTTTAATAAGCTTAAAGAACTGGATAACAGGGAAGTTTCCAAGTTTATTTAATCTTTGATATACCGTTTATCCAATATATATCTAAACCAGGGGTTCCCAACCCTGTCCTGGAGGAACACCAGGCCAATTGGGTTTTCAGGCTAGCCCTAATGAATATGCATGAAGCAAATTTGCATGCCTATCACTTCCATCATATGCAAATCTCTCTCATGCATATTCATTAGGGCTAGCCTGAAAACCCGATTGGCCTGGTGTTCCTCCAGGACAGGGTTGGGAATCACTGATCTAAACGGTTTACAATTCTCAAATGTTATTAAAAAAGAATAAAAAGGAAGAGGCGGGAAATGGTAAGAGATTAAGGGCTAGAATCACGAACCTGCCCGATCGGGACCGCTCCGTGTTCGATTCGAGCAGGTCCAATGGATTTTTGAAACTCCAATATGCAGATGGAACGCCCCCATCTGCCAGCAAGGATCGCTGGTGTGCGATCCTCACATATGCGCAGACCATCTGCTTTCCCTGCAGATGGTCTATGCATGTGTTTTGTGTCCAGGTTTTTTGGGTTTTTTTAATTGCTGGTTTTTGTTTTGTTTTTTTTTATGCGCACCGACTCTCCTGCTCTCCCTTTCCAGCCAAGCCCTGCTCTTGCCGCCCAGACTCTCCTGCTCTCTGCCGTCTTCCCTGCAGTGTGAGCCCGCGGGTTTAAAGCGAGGCTGCATGCTTTAAACCAGGGGTGCCCACACTTTTTGGGCTTGCGAGCTACTTTTAAAATGACCAAGTCAAAATGATCTACCAACAATAAAATTTAAAAAAAAAACACAACGCACACTGTACGCATACAATTGTTAATTATCATTCCTATTCTGGGGTTTTTTCAAAGAGGTCAAAGGAGATGACTCTATGCACTGTCACCTCAGTAACAACCATACAAAAATAGACAAATACCCACCCCCTCCCTTTTTACTAAACAATGATAGCAGTTTTTAGCGCAGGGAGCTGCGCTGAATGCCCAGTGCTGCGCTCGACGCTCATAGGCTCCCTGCGCTAAAAACCTCTATAGCGGTTTAGTAAAAGGGGACCATATTGTAAAATATAGAGAGCAGATATAAATTCAGACACATTTTGATCACTAAATTTAAAATAAAATCATTTTTCCTACCTTGTCTGGTGATTTCATGAGTCTCTGGTTGCACTTTCTTCTTCTGACTGTGCATCCAATCTTTCTTCCCTTCTTTTAGCCTTTATGCTTCCTCTCCTCCTGACCTCATTCCCCCTCCCCCCAACGTTTTCTTCTTCTCTCCTTGCCCTCTCTTTCTTTCTCTCTTCATGCCCCCATTCTTTTTTTCTGTTTCTCTTCTTTCCTTCTGTCTCCCTGCCTGCCCTCTTTCTCCCTCCCTGCCCACCCACAAGCCACTGCTTCTGCCGCTGCCATCGGATAACAGGCCGCCCGCCGCCGGCCAAGCTCTCCTTGCTTCGGGCCCACCAGCATTCCTCTCCCCGACGTCAATTTTGCCGTCGGAGAGGAAGTTCCGCTGGCCAGAACTTCCTCTCCGACGGCACAATTGAGGTCGGGAAGAGGAAGGCTGATCGGCCCAAGATCGACATTTTGGGAAAAATGCTGCCGGGTCCTGCCTTTGAGGAAACAGAAAGTAGGCAGGACTTGGCAGCAAGAAGAGCAAATCGCAAGCTTCACTGACCTGTCTCCCGCTTTAGCCCGCGAACAGGGCTCTAACATGTGCGTGCCGGCTTCCCTTCTTACCCCCTCCCCCTCCCCGGACATAACTTCCGGTTTCAGAGGGAAGCCGGTACAAGCACATGTTAGCCCCCGGAGCATAAGTTCTCCAAGCCTTTTTTTGTTTTTTTTTTTTTAAATGTTGAGCAGCGGAGGCAGCAGCAGAATTCAGGAGCGGGCCAGTCAGGAGGGGAAAAAAGAGAAGGGAAGAAGGGAACCCGTTCTGCGATCGACTGGGGTCGCCTGAGCGAGCGACCTGTCGATCGCGATCGACGCGTTGGGCACCCCTGCTTTAAACCCATGGGCTTGCACTACAGGGAAGGTGACAAGAGAGTAGGAGCTCGGAGCAGAAAGCAGGGCTGGAAGATCGGGACACAGAACAGAGCAGGGACAGGAGCCGCACGAGGAGGTTGAAGTGTTTATTCCCCCGGTGCTACAAATCTTTCTTCCTACACAGCAAAAGATTGGGGCAGAGAGCAGAGCAATGGAGTAGGAGAGTCGGCAGAGACGTGTGCGACTGGTCCCCAGCAGTCGCTTCTATTCTTGATCGGCCAGTCCCAACCGGTGTCCCAAATTTGTTTGGTGAATTGCATCCCTGCCTACTTTGCAAGCGTTTCCCCTCATTTGCATGCACGGATTTGAAGCGGATCGCTGGAGAGGTTAGTGAAATCTGGTCGCAAACTGTTCGGTACACGATCGATTTGTTTTGTGAATCTAGCTCTAAGTATATCGAGAAAAAAAAAATCATAAGAGGGAGGGATGCGAGGGAAGGGGATTGAAACAAGAGGGAGGGATGCTCTTCTGTGAAAGAAGGGCGCCCTGCTGGGCTTAACTGGGATTCTAAACTTCTAATTACTTAAAAAACTTAGATTAACACCAGTCCCCAGAACAGAACTGATAAGACATTAAAAGCATTGGGGAAACTCTGAAAGCCAGATTCTCAAAACTTAAGGTTGCCTTTAACGTGGTCGCTAAACTGGTTCCACAAGGTTAAGCCTGCATGCATTTTATCAGAGGATTAACAAAATGATTTACTGCGGTCTTTAACGAGCTTTCTAGGAGTCCCCAACATTGCCATGCAAAAGGGCTTCAGACTTATTTAAAATTGGATTGTATCGCTTATAGAACTTCTAAGCGATGTACAATTTAAAAATAGGGTTACAATATTTACATATACCAAACCAAATAAGGACCAACATGATACAAAAGGGGCAGGGCTAGAATTACAATAATTATAGGAAAGAAACAAAGGAAGCACAAATTGGGCTAGTAGGGGAAGTGTCTGGAGCCTCCTGAGATTCGTGTGTCTTTAGGAAGAAACATTATGCATTTAATATTTCATTTTGAAAAGCATCTCTATATAAAAAGGACTTCAAGGAGCTCTTGAAGCGATCAAGATTTTGTTCTCCTCTGAGATAGGAGGGTAGTGTGTTCCATAGCTGTGGAGCGTAAATTGTAAAGATTTCGTTTCTTCAAGTACTAATTATTTTTAAGGAGGGGATAATGAGCAAATTTTGGTCTGTAGATCGTAAAGTCCTAAGAGGTGTTGATCAAGGAATGCTGGTAAGTTTGACTGTCGCGTTTTAAAACAAAGCAAAATTATTTTTTATGTAATATTGAAAGGAGTAAACTGGTGGATTCTTAAAATTTTCCAAGCCATTCTCCAAGAGCAGCGTTGGCTTTTGGTGACAAAATTCAGCAACAGGTTCAGGGGTGCCAGTATACTGTTAAAAGTGTATCTTGGGACGTGTGTTTTCACTGTGGCTAATGGGGGAAAAAAAAAAAAGTTACATGCTCTCATAAATTGTAGGGTTTTGTTTTGGGGGGGGGGTTACTGGGAATGGTAAAAGCACGCTTCTTGAGCTGGAGAGGTGCCCAATCTCTCCCGCTGCCAACCCAATATACCTCCCCCAGCAGTCGGAGAGATGTCCAATCTCTCCCACCCAACCAACACACACCCCTGACAGTAGGAGAGATGCCCAATCTCTCCCGCCGCCAACCAACACATTCCCCCAGCAGCAGGAGAGATGTCCAATCTCTCCTACTGCCAACCAACACACACACACCCCAACCCCCCTCGGCAGCAGGAGAGATGCCAATGCTCTCCCGCAGCCATGAACCCCCCTTCCCCCCATGTCTCTGACGACCCCCCACCCTCTCCCTCTTACTTTACTTTAGATAGCTGGTCAGAGGGATGCTTACTTCCTCTGGCCAGTTGGACACCTCTTCAAAATGGCAGGCCTTCCCCTCCCCGGTGCATCCTGAAATGCACCAGAGTGGAGCCTGAGGCTCTGACTGGCCCAGATGCATAAGACCCCTCCCAAAGGTACATTCGGGGAGGGGCTTGAGGCTGTGATTGGGCAAGGTTAAGGCTACTCCCATCGGAGGGGGCCTTAAACAACCTGGGACAATCAGAGCCTCAGGTCCCTCCTTGGTACATCCTAAGATGCACCGGGAAGGGGTAGGCACGCCATTTTGAAGAGGCAGGCCAGGTGGCCGAAGGGAATAGGCCTCCCTCTGGCCAGCCATCTAAAGAAAGGTAGGGGGGAGAGGGGGGAGGTCATCAGAGGCATGTGAGGGAGGGATTTGCATGCCTGTGGGAGAGCATGGGCATCTCTCTTGCTGCTGAGGAGGTGTGTTGGTTGGCGGCAGGAGAGATTGGGCATCTCTTCCGCTGTTGGGCACATGCAAATTTTGCAAGTCTTCGCTACTTTCTGCCAACCTAATTTGCATGAGCATTTATTGGATAATGACTTGCTTTTTTAAAATCACTACTATAATGGCTGCAACAGCAGCCCGTTATTTTTTTATGAATCTAGCCCTGAGGCCCAGATGCACTAAAGCCAAAAATCATCACTAAAGCTATTTTGACAGCTTTAGTGACAACTGAATTTGCCGACCCAATGCACAAAATGGCTCACTGCATGTTTTTCTCCTCGATCACCCATTCTCCATACAAATTAGCCACCAAAGGCCCACCCCCACACCAGGCACCCTCCCACTCCCCCCAATAAAAAGGCAGGAGGGATGCCTACACCCTCCTGCCACTGGAGGCCCCCCTAAACCCACCTCAGCCTCTAAACCCCCTCTACAATTCAAGGAAGTTGGGAGCAGGAGGGATGCTCCGTCACTGAGGCCCACCTGTCCAAAATGGCTGGCTTTCACCTCCCCAGTGCATCATATGATACATCGGTAGGGGCCCAAGAAAATAACAACAAATGTAATTTCTATAAAGAAAATTCAGGAAGCATTAATAGTTGATAATTCCAATTTAAGAAGAAAAGTAAAAATTCTGGAAAATCAAAGTCGAGCAAATAATCTATGTCTGCTGAACTTCCCAAAATTAACTTTGCTAACTCCTATTTATATGTTGAAGCGATATTTTATAGAATTATTAAAAGTACCTGAGCAATCTATTCCTCCTTTTGTTAGAGCATTCTATATTCCACAGAAACAAGGACAACAAGTCGAGATTAAAAATCAACAAGATACTCCATTGGATGTTACTAATTTACTGGAAACCTTGGATGGAAGTGCAGCTATCCTGGCAACACTTATATTAACAATGGCGCTTTTGCCCGATAAAGAATGGATCATGAGAATGTACTTTAAGAACAGATCTAAAGAATTTTTGGGACAAAAGATCCAAATTTTTCCTGATGTTTCCAAGGAAACACAAAAAAAAGAGGCAACAGTTTTTGCTATTAGGACCAGCTGTGACCTCAATTGGTGGAATCTTTTATCTTAGGTTTCCGTGCAAGTGCATTATAAGATATTAATCAGTTAAATATGTTTTTCTGGAACCAATTCAGTTGTCTAGCTTTATATCTCTTAAACGTCTTGGAAAAGAAGATAATACAACATCTTCTAAAGAATAGAAATGACTCTTAATCACCTACAGTCTACAGCTTTCTTTACTATTTTTAAATTCTTTTGTCCTTTGATCACTCAGATTTCATCTTGGATCCCAACACTTATTGAGGACTTGAGCTAGATTAAGATATGTTCTAATTTAAATTTCCTATTTCAATTGGATTTTATTTTATCTTAATCTAACTTTCTGTACAAGATATTAAATGCTTGGTTATATGTTTATGAAAATATAAATAAATAATAATAATTAAAAAAAAAGAAAGTGTTGATGTGACGGGTGAGAAACTTAATCAAAAAAGAGATGACGGTATTGGGAGTATGTATGGATAGCTGTTTGACCATGGAAAAACAAATATTGAAAACGATTTGGATGGGTTATATGCAATTGCAATTATTATATAGATTAAAACCTATGTTAGCAGCATATGATTTCCGTAGTGTGGTGCAAGCATTAATACTAAGTAGAGTGGACTACTGCAATTCTCTTTATTTGGGAGTTACTAAAGTGAAGATGAGGGCACTGCAGATGTTAATTAACTCTGCTGCAAGATTGATTACTGGGGTTTCAAGAATGACTCATATAACCCCACTGTTGAAACAATTGCATTGGTTACCTATGCAGCAGAGAGTCCAGTTTAAGATTCTTTCAATCATACAGCAAATTTGATATCACGTTTCTCCAATGGTACTAAAGGGGTTTTTTGAAATCTATCAACCCAGAAAATGTTTGAGATCTGAAAATAGTATGAAACTGAATTTAGATTGGGGCAACAATGCTGTCTGTGGCTGGCGTCAAGCTTTGGAATGCGCTTCCTGGTATTCTGTGATGGGAGATTGAACTTTAAGAAATGTTGAGAATGCAATGATTTGTCAATGCTTTCCTGTGCTAATGCCTTCCTGTCCTGTAAATGATTTTATAAGTTCTTGTGTTTCCATCTTGTTGAATGAATTTAAAAGAAGATTTTAATAATGATACCGTTAGTTAATGTCTTCTTGTGTTTGTCTTCTTGAAACATGTTTCGCATTTCTTAAATATGTATGCATGTAATTTTGTAAAACGCAGTTAATATGCGGTGTATACATTTTTAAATAAATAAATGTTCTTGGAATGGACTTGAAATTCGGGTTTTGTCCCTAATTCGTATTTAAAGACTGGGCTAGACTTCATTCACATCCAGAGTTCCACACTATCCAAAATACAAAATATGTATATTTAAAATGAATCCAAGCTGCCTGTGGTGGCCTGCCATTACACACCAATTAGATATAATATGCTATGGAATAGAAAAAAGACCGACTTGCTTCATCCTGAACCACTGACTGCTAGAAAAAAAATACACACAGAGATTTCATGCAGTGCTTTCTGCAATTGTTCCTTTTCTCCTGTTGCTCCTCTGGCCTATCTCAACCAGGGTTTGGCTCTTTCACCATCAGCCTCCGTTTGCAGCTAAGTAGAGATTCCCCCACCCATTCAATCTAATTTGGTCACTGCAGTGATGGTCCTGGGCCAATTACCCTAGCGCCTTCTGAAATCATGTGATCACAGGTCCCAAATCCAGCCATTAGGTGTCACCCTTTAATGACCGTGACTCGTCACACATCACTATTTAATTTCCCACCATCCAATGTCCCTATTACCTAATGCTGCTGCTTATTCTCTGGTTAACTTGGGTTGTGCTGTTGGATCTCCGTAGGTTGTTAATGGCTTGGGAGCTGTCCAGTCCTGCATGTGCCTGAACAGAAAGAACAAAAGAAAAAAATTCATCCAGGATCCTTTTTAAAACTGAAGACTGCTGAACTGACTGTTGAACAGGACTACGTCGGGCGCAGCTCTTATGGGCTACATTAAAGACAAGATACCAATGCCACCAATTTTCCATCAACCAAAAAATGGATTCTTAATTTTTCACACAGCACCATGGACAAACAGAGCTCTGAAAAGCAGACCTAAGACTTGTTAATATGACGGTACACAGACACTTTGAGAGGAAGGATTGATTTTCAGTCATTTACTTGGGACAAGACATATACTAATAATGAGTTTCTCTCATACCTTGATATAAAAAAAAAAAAAGAGCATGAACAACAATTAAAGCCTTGACAAATCAAAACTGCCCTCAAAAACTTCATACTAGAGATAATTCAACCCGTTTGTGTGTCTACAGTACCCTATTTACCTATCACTTCTGTGGTGAACTCACAAAACATGCAATTGGTACAATACACACAATAAATACCTCACACCAATATCATATTTGAAGTCATGTGCAATAATGCATCAAAACAACTGAGGGAGGAAAACTGTGATGGAATTCAAAAAAGGTGGGATGAACACAGAGGATCGCTAATTAGAATATGAATGGGTCAACTTTCACGGTCTGAATCCCTGAAAGGAGATGGTTTGGAGTGAGCTTCAATGGCAACGCCACTCGTTGGAACCCAAGGAAAGTACCAGGTGGATTGCTAAGGTCTATGGCCCAGAAATAACAAAGAAAAAAAAGACAGTTTATTTTAAGCATGAGATTGTAATGCATGGGATCACAGGACAGACTGGATGGACCATTCAGGTCATTTATTATATTACTACGTAAAACTGCAGGATCCTACAAGAACACAAATTACTCCCCCTCCCCTTCAGAATTCTTGCTTTCTTTGCAAAGTAACTTTATCTGAGGGTAGCAACTCAGAAATATTAAAAACCTAATTGAACCATTCCTTTGCCCTTTCTATTAAGCTAAATGCTTGTGATAATGTAAACCATGCTTATGCATCCTCACATCAAAAAGAAGTTGGTCCAAACAAAAAAAATTAAAGCTGCAATTTTTCACCCATTACAAACTATCCTCTTTTGAATGACAGAATATGTTACAGAAGTCATCCTCTGAGATCACAGATTACATGCTGGAATATAAGGGCTTGTCCTTTTCGCCATGTATGAAATGCACGCATGATATATGAGATCCTGAATTTTTGTTGAGACCAGGTTCCTGTTTAATGAGATTAGATGGTGCTCATTTTTTTAAAAACAATATACTGTATTCTATGGATTTTCACCAGAAATGCCAGTCCTCTATTAAAGATCCATATTCCAAATTATAATGCCCAATTGCTAAATACTTCATTCTTTTAACTAGACACTAGCAGGGAAACCATCTGAAGATAATCCTGGGTCCTGCCAATGTATGATTTCATCACCATCTAGTTAGTATTCACCCCAGAATTCTCAAACCACAAGGGATTCACTTTGCCTAGGTGGAAGCTTTGTAGGAGAGTGTCTCCATTTCAGCCAAATGGAGATTTTCATCTCTGACACAGTAACAACCCAAATTTAGTCAGGAAATGAAATACGATATATTAGGTACTTAGATCTTGGCACATTGGAAATAATGTGAGATTCCTTATCTGCCCCTGCCCCCCCCCCAAAAAAAGGTGTGGCTTATAAATACTGAATTAAAATTAGGATGCCCTGCATATGCATAGAACTTAGATCACGTTTCAGTCAGGTCTTCAGCTTCTTGGGCTAGGGATACTAGCAAGGATCAATGTTCACCTCGTGGAAGAGTCAAACTCATTGTAGAATGCTGACCCCTAGAGGGCATTTTACAATTTGCAACTGACACTCCAGCACAATGCCTGGTGTATGGAATGACTGGGCTAGGTGAGCTGAAATGGGATGATTAAAATAAAATAAAGTATTCCTTATAATTGCAAATCAGTTGTGACTGAGACTAAAAGTCCAAAGGGGGGGAAGAGAGAGCACACTGCCAGTCCCTCCCCCCAAAAATATATTTTCCCAAAGTTTGACAGATGAATATTTCATAAGTGCTTTTGGCAAGTGAATGTGTGAAATTGGACAGCTTTTCTTTTTCAGTTTAATAATCACTGCTATTATACCCTCCCCCTCTTTTTTTACAAAGCCGTGTTAGGCTTTTTTATCACCGGCCTCAGCAGTATTAGCTGCAATGCTCGTAGGAGTTCTGTGAGCGTCAGAGCTAATAACCGCCATGGCCGGCAATAAAAAAAAAGCCTAACAGGGGTAAATAGGGTAATAGAATCTTTACTAAGGTCAATAAGCAATCATAGTATTTCAAAAGAAAGACCTTAGACTAACATATTAATTACAGAAGTTCATAGACCTCAGTGGAGTAACTGTGTGAAAATCAAGTTTCAATACACACAGTGTATTCTACACCAAGAATCGTCATCGGTCCAAAGGATTTTTCAAAGTGCTTAAAGTGCAATCTTTACAAATAATTTTAGAATGTAAAAGTACTCATCTTAATGTGCAAAAAAACGCGACTTGGAGGTATGTACTCCGACATAGAGCTATGTTTCGCCAGATGGCTGGAGAGATGTCTCCCGCCATTTGGCGAAACATAGCTCTATGTCGGAGTACATACCTCCAAGTCGTGTTTTTTGCACATTAAGGAGTCCTTTTATCAAGCCGTGTTAGTGGGGTTAGCGCGTCGGACATTTCATCACGTGCTAACCCCCACGGCCGGCTACGTTAAACCCCTATCGCAGCTTGATAAAAGACGAATACTTTTACTTACTAAAATTATTTATAAAGATTGCACTTTAAGCACTTTGAAAAATCCTTTGGACCGATAACGAATCTTGGTGTATAAAACACTGTGTGTACTGAAACTTGATTTTCACACAGTTATACCACTAAGGTCTATGAACTTCTATAATCTAATATGTTAGTCTAAGGTCTTTCTTTTGAAATAATATGTTTGTAAAAGGGGACCATAATTTTCTAATCAGCGAAGTTAGCATTCAGAAAATCACATACCGTGTTTCCCCAAAAATAAGACAGTGCCTTATATTAATTTTGGGTCCAAAAAAACACATTAGGACTTATTTTAGGAGGATGTCTTCCTCTCCTCCACCTCATTTCTTCCTCTTTCCTTTCTCCCCCCACCCTCCATGTGCATCTTTTTATCCCTCCCTCCCATCCCCCTGTGCAGCAGAACCCCACCAAATCTCCCACCATGAGGCTTTGGGGGGGGTCAATCTTAACTAGGGCTTATTTTCGGGATAGGTCTTATTTTCAGGGAAACGGTATCAGACACATTGCACTAGAATACACAGTTTCTGTTCCCCAGCATATTAACAAAGTCAAAAGCTTAGTGTAAGATAAGACACTTAATCATCTTAGAGGACTACAGGAGGTGGATATCTGACATCCCAGATCTTTCTACTGTGACAAAAAAAACCCAGATCAGACATGCTGCACTTACTAGAGCATTTCTCTTGGCTTTAACTTCTGTGGCTACTGAGAAGGAGCGTGTTATATGCTTGGCAGGAGAGGCACTACCTGGGCGCCGGCTTACGGATAGCTGGGAGCCAGTTAGACTTAGATCTAACCCATCACCAGTAGCTTGGGAGGAGCTGCTGCGGAAGCTCTGCATCTGGATGGAGGTAGTGTGAGAAGGAAGCTGAGCTACAGTGAGGGAAGAAGAAATAAGAGAATGACATAATGGAGAAAAACCCTCCACAACAAAAGCTTCAAATTTTTCTGACAACCAGATAAGTGCAATGCATTCATTACTGGATGCAGCATCCTGAGACCAGGCTAGGATTTCTCATCAGTCTGGTTTTCAAGATATCTGTAGTGGATGCTACAGCTGAGCAGACTGAATGGGCCATTTGGCCTTTATTTACCATCAAGTTTTTATGAATATGCACAATATATATGAATACAACAGAGGCAATGCATGCAAATTTCTCTCATGCATGTGGATATGTTTACAGGCAGTCCCCGGGTTAAGAACGAGTTACGTTTATAAAGTTGTGAAGTAACTCAGAACGTGTAGATTTTAAGATTCTTGCTGCTTCCCTCTGCTCTCAGCTGACAAAAGGGCCAACTGTCCCCCAGTGTTCCCTCTAAGGTACAGAATGCACAACCACAGATTGTTCTTAAATGTGGTTGTGCATCATTCCTGAATCTGCAGCAGAATTGTATGAGTCTAGGAAATACTGCTCAGTGAAATCAAATGAAGCCGCAACTGCGTTTTAAGTACAAGTCGTGCTTAAGTCAGGCATCTGTGACTCGGGGACTACCTGTATCCCACCATTTCTGAAGAACAGGCCATAGAGGCTCACAATAAAATACCAACTAAAATTAATAAAATTTGAAAATAATGCCAATTAAATATAGGAAAGAACAGACCAATCAAACAAAAGATCAGGTAACAAATCAACAGTCCATACAGATCCACCCGACATTCAAGAACAATTAGCATAAGTAAGCCAGTCCTGAAAACCAGACTGGCTTGGGATTCCCCAAAGTCTAGGCTGAGAAACCCTGGACTAGCTGCGAATGACGAATTTGGATTTAGCTGTTTGCCTTGTTTGAGTCCAGTTGATCATCTTACAGTCTTACCGTATGTATGCAAGTCAGATGAAGGGTTAAGAGATTTGCTCAAGATGAATGGCATTTGAACCCTGGCTGTCAGCCCACTGCTCTGTTAGGCTATTCCTGCACACCCGAGTCTGTTTTTATGTATTTATTTTAAAAAATGATAATCTGCTCACTCTCAAATCTAGGCATCTAACAAAACAAAGAAAAATAACACAAAGTAGCCTCTTCTCAAAAAGGGACAATGATAAGAGTACTGCGCAATGCTGCAGAGCAGAACTGAACCACAATAGCAAAGTTGTATCTCTACTGAACATAAACAAGATAACAGGGCAAGAATGAGCTGTGCTGGCAGAGTTGTTTGGGTGGGTTGTGTGAGTGTGTGTAGGGGGTCAAGGTGAAGCCAATTCTCTGCATTGGAATAGTAGAGGGAGTGGCAAGGAAGGGAGTGAAGTGTGCCGAAGGAGCTGAGTGGTGGCGAGTTTTAGTAGGGGGAACTGCGGAAAGAGAGTGAGGGGCAGCTAAGTGATGGCAATCTCTGCACTGGAGTTGCTGCAGGGAAGGGCTCAGGTAAGTCTGGTAAGCATAGTCTTAGATCTACTTATTATCCTACCCTGGATTTATTTATTTATTTTATTCTATTTCTAGCCCATCCTCCCCGAAGTTGTACAAATGAAATTGAACGAGCCTAAAACAAAATTACTCTGGCTAGGCCCAAAATTAGATCAGCGACCTTTGTTTATTCTACTGCCTGTTCAGGATCTTCACTACTGATTGAATTCTCAAGTAAAGTCCCGGGTGTCATTTCAGACTTAACACTTTCTTTCAATGACCATATTAATTCAATAGTGAAAAAAATGTTTTTTTTAGTCTCCATATGTTGAGGAAAGTGAGATCCTGCTTCCATCAACAACATTTTTCTGTTCTTGTACAATCAATTATTCTTTCGAGGTTGGATTCTTGGAATGTGGTCTTCTTAAGCCTGACTAAGAAAAGTCTACAAAGACTTTTCAGTCGATCCAGAATACTGTGGCTAGGCTGATCTTTGCAAAAAATAAATTTGATCATGTTTCTCCGCTTTTGCTAAAACTTCACTGGTTTCCAATTATTTCTAGTCTATTTCAAATGTGGTTTTTTTTACATGTAAGATCTTGTACAGCATTTTTCCTTCCTTCCTTCCTTCATTTTAGAATTCTACAAGATCTCAGACTACCAGACCTACTCAAAAACTTAAATTATCCTTTCCTATGCTAAAAAGCATCATCTTTACTGGAAAACTAGGGAAGTCTCTTTTCAAAATTACTGAGCTCTGGAATAATTTTCCTGTCCAGTTGTGTGATCTGGGCTCGCTCCAATTTTTCTGTAAACATCTGAAAACTTGTGATCTTTGTTTCCTTCTATATTATCAAATAAGGCATAACCTCCTACAGCTATGCCAATGACATTACCATTCTCATACCCTTCGATCAACCTGAACTCTCCATGACGAACACAATATACCAAACACTAAAATCAATAGCAACCTGGATGAAAGATCACAAACTGAAATTGAACCTAGATAAAATGAAATTCATCCTCCTAGAAAACAACAAAATACCAACCATAACCAACATTGAAATCAATGCAATCAACTACCCCATACAAACCACCCTAAAACTGCTAGGAATAACTATCGACAAATGCTGCACTATGCAATCGCAAATCAATAAAACAATACAAAAGTCATTCTTAGTCATGAGAAACTTAAGACAAGTTCGGAAATTCTTCGAGAAAACTCAATTCCAGCTCATAGTTCAGTCCTTAAAACTAGGCCTACTTGACTACTGTAATATCCTCTACCTCCCATGCCCTACAACCATAACAAAACAACTACAAACTATCCAAAACACAGCACTAAGACTCATCTACTCATTAAAGAAACATGACCACATTACAGAAGCATATCTCCAATCGCATTGGCTTCCGTTCCCAGCAAGAATACAATTTAAATTCTACTGTCTACTATTTAAGACTTTATACGGAGACAGTCCAAACTACCTGAATAACCGCCTCATCCACAACACCGCAGCCAGACATAGGAAAACTCACACCCCATTCTCATACCCCCCAATTAAGGAGGTCAAATGGAAAAAACTATATGATGGCCTCCTGGCCACTCAAGCAGCCAAACTAGACAACCAAATCGCCAATCTACTGATGGCATCCCTCGACTACAAGACTTTTAGAAAAGAAATAAAGACCATACTCTTCAAGAAAACTTTGAAAAAAGAAATAATACCGCAAGTCTCAAACTCCACCTCTCACTAAAGCCAACTACCCCAAACAAATAACCTTACCCATTTCTCACTCTCTTTGAGAATGACCAATTTTTATTTTTTTTTTTGTAACTTCTTGTTGTAATACATCTTGGATAATTCTTTTGTAATCCGCCTTGAACTGCAAGGTAATGGCGGAATAGAAATCCCTAATGTAATGTAATTATCCCTATCGTATTTTTTTTTTCTTTAATTTTCTGTAAACCGCGTCACGCGCTATTCTTATAGAGAAGGTGTGGTATATAAGCTTAAGGGTTGGTTTAATTTAGATTCACAGCACAGACATTTTACAAAAGCGAAGGTCATGACTGGGCATAGGGTAGTGTGCACATAGGAGGGGGGGGAAATGTTGAAATTTCACAGCGACTAAGGGGCTCAAAGGAGGGTACAGAAGGGAGGGGGGCAGAGCTCTGCATCCTTCCCAATCCACATTACCAGTAGGTAACTTTCCAAAGATCAACTAGGAGTCCTTTTCAAATAAGTTTCAGAGATGCTAGTGGAAAGCGAAACAGCCCCCCCCCCCCCCCCCCCCGAGCAGTGGTCTTCATTTTAAGTCAGGGCCACTTTGCATCCAAATGAGCCGGGATGCGTCAGTGACATTCACCCTTCAAACATTTCCCTGTGAATTTCCTGAAGGAGGGGGGGGGGGAATTGCCAAAGATTTCTTCTGCTTCTGTCTATTGAGAGATGCTCAGTGTGGAGCTGTGGCAGAAACGTCATTGGCCAATTTCCCCGGCCACTTGAATCCGTAAGACGATGGTCAAGCCTGGGCAACGCTCAGCGCAGCTCAGCTCAGCTCAGCGCAACCCCCGCCCTGCAACTTGGAAGCGAGTTACCTGCGCGCGGGCGTCGGTTGCCCTGGGTTACCAGCAACGCTCGTGGCTCCCAGGGAGCAAGGAAGAGGGAGGCGGGCTCGAGAACCTCCGCCGCGCGCCGGGAGCGGGAGCCGGGCCGCTGCTTCTCAGGGGATCTCGAAGGACCGTCCCGAGGAGAGGACGCGGCTGCGCCGGGCGCAAGTCCCGGCCTCGAGGGGGGAGGGGCGACTGGGGACGCAGCTACAGCAAGAACGACCCCTCCACCGACACCAGCCCCGGCTTCGCGCCCGCCGCACCACACGGGGCAAGAGCCGCTGTCGCCGCCCAGAGCCCGCCCCCCCCTCCGCAGCTCATTGCCGAGGCCGCCTGTCACTCAGGTCAGGTTGAGGCAGGAGGCGGGGCGGGAGCTCGAGATCACGTGACCAAAGCTTCGCCGTCATTCTCTTTGCCTCGGCCGCTGCATTGGACTTGTCCCGCGAGAGCAGGAGGAGGAGCCTAGGAGAGAGACTTTTGTGTTCTCTCGGCGCCTGCGCACTGCAGCCCCGAAGCGCGAGCCCTTTTCCTGGGAGATGCTGCCGGTCTTCACCGATGCATCGTCACATCTTTGGGCTTTTTTTAAAATTTTTATTAGTTGCCTATATTTAAAAATCAAAAGAAAATATATTTGATAAAGAAAATTACCAATATCCAATTAGGAAATAATAACACTCAGTTCATGTACAGTACCATAATAATAGACCACAATTAAGGAGAGAAAATCAAGCAATTTCAAGGAAAAAGGAAACATATCAATCGGTTGCATCATTACTATACAGTCTGGATAGTGATTATCAGTAGGCATCTGTGGGGTTAGGGAAGCCACTTTACCCTCCAGGAAAAATTGTAACTGATCAGGTTCATAAAAAACATATCTATTTGCTTGATACATAATACAACATTTACATGGAAAGCGCAGCTGAAAGTAGGCTCCTAGAAACATCAGAAAATATAGCTATTTTTGAACCATAAAATTCAACATTCTCAGTCCTAAAGAATAGACGAAGAACTGCTTCTTTGTCTTGTAAGAAAACAAAGGTCATAAGAAGTGTAGCCCTTACAGAAATTTCAGATTGTGAGGAGTCAAGGATATCTGTTACATCTAATTCAGTCAATTGATTTTCCAAGTCCTGCTTTGTTGTCTTGGGAATATTTAAATAATATATTTTCTGTAAAGGGGTAATTCTTCATTGCTTCCCCTCACCCACGTGACACCAAAACCCCACTATGCATCAACAATCTTAGCTACCCTATTCAGTCCACCATGAAGATACTGGGTGTAACTCTGGATCAATGCCTAACCATGAAAGACCAGGTGGACTCCTTAATTAGAAAGGGTTTTTTCACTCTCTAGAAAATGAGATCCGTTAAGTCATATTTTGATACATCAGCATTCAAGATCCTGGTACAATCCCTCGTACTAAGTCAACTTGACTACTGCAACATCGCCTATTTAGCAATTTCCCCAAAAAATATGTGACGTCTGCAACTAGTGCAAAATGCAGCAGTCAGACTTATCTTCGGGTTAAAAGAAATTTGATCACGTGACACCTTACTACCGGCAGTTGCACTGGCTACCGACAGGAGCATACGTAAAGTTTAAGTTCGCCTGCCTCTGCTTCAAAGTACTATAAGGTCTAGCCCCTAAATACATAACGGACCTTTTCACCTTCACCAACAAACACAAGAGAAGCTCACAACTGAACTTCGTTTCCCCCCCAGTCAGAGGTTGCAAACTAAAAAAACACCACGAACACCTTCTCTCACATCAAGCAGCATTATGGGTCAGAGACCTAAAACAATTGCTTTCGCCCACCACTTATGAGGAATTCAGGATGCGCCTAAAAACATACCTATTCCTGAAGTACCTTGACAACTGACCCGTACACCTCTCTCATTAACGGTTTTCTTGACCTATTACTCACTCTCTTCTCTCTTAAGTTCACTTATTTTGTACCTCTTGTAATCTTTTTTAAACCGCATAGACCTTCATATAAACTGTTATTATTATTATTATTGATGTCTCTGGCTACTTTAAGACTTAAGTTAGAAACTGTTGAAAAAGTTCCTTGGGTGATTGTAGTCTAGAGACTGGAAAATTAATCAGTCTTAAGTTTAAGTTCCTATTTGCATTCTCCAGATTCTCAATCTTCCTAGCCAACATTGCTTTGTCCTTAACACGAAAAATTCTGTAAATCAGAGACCTGTTTTTCAATTTTATCTAATCTCTGGTCTTGATGTTGAATTTTTCCTTCTAAGTTTTTCAACTGTAGTGAGGAAGTTTGTGAAGCTGAAATAGAATAGGCGCATACCTTATGAAGGCTTTTGATAGCCTCCCAGAGTGCTTCCAAATCTATCACCGGTGGTTTTTTCAGCGGGCTCAGGAGGGAAACGAATCGTTGAGGAAACTCCAGTCATTGAATCTATATTTAAAGTTCCACTTCCCGAGTCATCCTGAATTCCAAGTCCCCCAGTTGCTGGCGATTGATGTTGAGAAACCAGCGAGACTGGAACTGCCTCCAGGGTCAAGGATAGGCTGAACAGTGCAGGCGGGGTTGTAATCGTCCCCGCCGCTTCCTGCAACGCTGTCGGCATCCCCGACATTCTCCCTGGGCGTGGGGGAACTCCCAGACCAACTGGGCTAAGCAAAACTTCGCTATCCGAGATCGAGATTGATTCCTCTTGATCAGCCGGAACACCCTGAACAGCTGACACAGCAAACGATGTAATTGCTGTCTGGTGCGTTAGCGATGTGGCAGAGGAGGCAGGAAGACCACCCCTCTGTTTCCCTCTGCGCTTAGGCATATTTGAAGAGCAGCAAAAAAAAGTAAAAAAGTTAAAGTTTTGCCATCTTGATTCGCTCTACTTTGGGCTTTTTTTATGGATATGTTGTTGATCTCTTAATTATATATATATATATAAAAAAGGAGAGGATTAATTAGTTTTCTTTTTGCGCTGTTTGTAGACAGAATCAGAAATGTATGATGTTGCAAAAGTCAAAAAGATATACCCATGAGCACTAAACATCTCTTTTGGTATTTTAATAATAATAATAAAAAAAAAGAACTAGAATAATTTTTCCGGATGGAAGTTATATTATGCAATGAAATGACACATTGCTATTTCTTAATATTTTTATTGGATAAATGCAAATACTCTTAACCTTTCAGGGTACCAAAAAACTTGACTGGTTGTCACTGCTTTACTTTGTGGAATTGTATTGCTATAGAGCAGTATTTCCCTAATTCAGCTCTCAAAATACTCCTAACTAGTTGGTTACTCTGAATAACCCAATCATATGGGATAATAACAATACGGAATACTTTATAAACCGTCTTATGCAATGTTTTCTCAAAGATTTATTTTCCCTAGGTAGGCACATATGCAGTACGAGTGTATATGTAACTTTTGCAAAACTTCACCAACTGGTTCAGGTGCTGTATGGTCCACTCATCACCATTATTTAAAGTCACTGAACAGAAGGGGTTGATGTAGTGAATTCCAAACAGACATCGCTTGGGTGGGGAGCATAAGGTTTAATATGGGACCTACAAATAATTTCTTAATTCCATAAAGGAAACAAACAGTAAAGAGGAGAGAGTTGTTCAGTAGCAAGGTAGAAAAAGCAGAGACTGATTTCTGGCTATATCCAGATATTTTATTTACATCACACAGGATCAAAACGATTCTGTACATAAGTTTTCAATACTACTTAAGACATCTCAACATTTTCAATATCAATATAGTTTTTGACTGTACAACACTTTAATGTAATTATTCACTCCATTGGCTGAGTGGAGGAGTGTGGCTGCTTCTTGCAACATTAAGTCTTTTCTTATACAGAGGAGGTAGGCATATACTTAAGGACATTTGTCCCTCAAGGTTGATATTTATATACATTGCAGTAAAAGATATAACTGAAAGCCTAGCCAAATCATTTACATTTTGTTTCAAAAACAATCAAACCATTCAGCTCAAGAAAAGAAACATTCAAGTAGATCCTTACGGACGTAGGCATTGTCCCTTTAAATATTCAAAAAAGAGAAAACAGAAGGCTGCCTTTGGCTGCCATTTAGGGTTTCTCTACATTCCTTGGCCTGCAGCTCAGATTCTGTTGCTTCAGCATGCCTTGCCCTTCCAGCTGGCAGGGTAACCAGCGTCATTCCAGCAAACAGTGACATACTGTGGTCCTGTGCTCCCTGAGAATGCAGAGTTAAGGTTTCTTTGTTAGAGGAGCTATGTGCTGTTCTGTTCCTGGACACCTCTGCAGTTGTTGACATGGCGAGTTGTGATCCTGCACAACTTGTGTCAGCAGCTGGGTGGTGAGGTTCCATGGCCCTGTTCTCACTTCCTGGCTCTGCCCCCTGCGAGGGGGAATCCATGGCAAGTTCAGCATGAGGCTTTTTGGTGGGCATGAACTCAGATGTACCCAGTAAAGGGGAGAATTGTAAAGGTTCTACCACCCTCTCTCTTTCAGCCATAGGGAAGGTGTTGGTAAACAGATCCTCCTCCGGGCCACACGATGACATAGTTTCACATGGCAGGCTTCCAGAGGTTAACTTAACTCTGTTCAGAGCTTCAAATTGCCTTAGAATCTGACAAATGACATAAATCACAAACATGAAAGATCAAGTTACTTCTAGCAGTATCTAAATATCAGTCTTACTGCCTATAGAGACAATACAATATTTAGATTAAACATAAGGTACCCCAGCATAGAGCAGAGATAAGACAAGGCCCTATGTCCAGTGTATTGCCATTCCACTTAACCCCTTCTCTGAAAGACGAGACAGGAGCTTGGTCCTTCTGTCCATTCATTAAATGACATGCTAGTTAAAGGGGTATTAGTAAACGAATAAGGCAGTTTAAAAAAAGAATCACCTTATGTGAAAGTAAGGTGTGGTCAGATTTAATCTCTTATTTTCTTTCCCTTAGTCTCTCCAGACCATTCCAGGTGTGTGGATTATGCACGCCTACTAGCAGATGGAACATAAGAACATAAGTATTGCCCCTGCCAGGTGAGACCAGGGGTCCAACATGCCCGGCAGTCCGCTCCTGCGGCGGCCTCCCAGATCCATGACCTGTTAGTGATCCTAACCTAAAACGCTCATACCCTATTTGCTTAATGTCCTGTAAAGTAACCCTCTATCTGTACCCTGCAATCCCTTTCGCTTCCAGGAAGTCATCCAGTCCCTTTTTGAACCCCAATATTGTACTTTGTTCTATCACCTCACTTGGAAGCGCGTTCCAGGTGTCCACCACCCTCTGAGTGAAGAAGAACTTCCTTGCATTCATTTTGAATCTGTCTCCTCTCAGTTTTTCTGAATGACCTCTTGTTTTTGTTGTCCCCGCTAGTCTAAAGAATCTGTCCCTCTCCACCTTCTCTATGCCTTTCATGATTTTATAAGTCTCTATCATGTCCCCTCTCAGTCTCCGCTTTTCCAGGGTAAAGAGCCCCAGCTTGTCCAACCTTTCGGCATATGAAAGGTTCTCCATTCCCTTTATCATCCTTGTTGCTCTCCTCTGGACCCTCTCAAGAATCGCCATGTCCACAGCCAGTCAACATTTCCATTGTAAGGCAACCAGAAATTTAACCCCCATAATCCAGGGAATAAATTGGTAGATGACTAAAGCAAAGACAGTGCCCAATAAACAATTATGAACTCAAATAAACATCAAAGTTTGAAATCTGTGCTTGGTAGTTCTTGGTGAAGACAGACTTTATTCTGGATGCCTGGAGGGTTGTGGGATGGGCTGAAGAGACTAAATGAAGGAAAACTAGCTAGTTAATATCTAAGGCCCCCTTTTATCAAGTCATGGTAGAAAAATTTATTCCATTTTTACTATCACTCTCTCCCATCATACCTGTGCCAGGAAACTTGGTTCCAGGAGCACCAGTGCCGAGACCGGTGGCATGTCAAAAGTGCGTCGGGCATTGGCGCGCCGACATCTGCCCACAGGACGAATGTGTGCCGCCGGTTCTGCCGCTTTTATGCCTTACTGTTAGCTCACATTCCCACTGGGGGGGATGTGGAGGGGGGAACCCCACCACCACACTGAAAACTCCCTAACAGCAAGAGAATGGAAGTTTTCAGCCCCCCAGAATGCTAACGGTAAGGCATGAAAGCGGTGGAACCGGCAGCGCACACTCGTTCTGTGTGCAGATGTCGGTGCACAATTATTGGCACGCCAATGTCCGGTGCGCTTTCGTCGGTGTACCATTGACACCACCTACTATTCCTTTCTGTACAATAAATGAACTGTATTTCTCGCTTATTCCATTTTCCCTTTTTGATATAACATAAGAACATAAGCAATGCCTCTGCTGGGTCAGACCTGAGGTCCATCATGCCCAGCAGTCCGCTCACGCGGCGGCCCAACAGGTCCAGGACCTGTGCAGTAATCCTCTATTTATACCCCTCAATCCCCTTTTCCAGCAGGAAATTGTCCAATCCTTTCTTAAACCCCTGTACTGTACTCTGCCCTATTACGCCCTCTGGAAGCACATTCCAGGTGTCCACCACTCGTTGGGTAAAGAAGAACTTCCTAGCATTCGTTTTAAATCTGTCCCCTTTCAACTTTTCCAAGTGTCCTCTTGTTCTTTTATTTTTCGAAAGTTTGAAGAATCTGTCCTTCTCTACTCTCTCTATGCCCTTCATGATCTTATAAGTCTCTATCATATCCCCTCTAAGTCTCCTCTTCTCCAGGGAAAAGAGACCCAGTTTCTCCAATCTCTCAGCATATGAGAGGTTTTCCATCCCATTTATCAAGCGTGTCGCTCTCCTCTGAACCCTCTCGAGTAACGCCATATCCTTCCTAAGGTACGGAGACCAATATTGGACGCAGTATTCCAGATGCGGGTGCACCATCGCCCGATACAATGGCAGGATAACTTCTTTCGTCCTTGTTGCAATACCCTTCTTGATTATGCCTAGCATTCTATTTGCTTTCTTAGCGGCTGCTGCGCACTGTGCCGTCGGCTTCATTGTCATGTCCACCATTACCCCCAAGTCCCTTTCTTGGTTACTCTCATTCAATAATATCCCTCCCATCGTATAGTTGTACCTCGGGTTTCTGTTTCTAACATGCAATACTTTACATTTCTCAACGTTGAACTTCATCTGCCATCTCGCCGCCCATTCCCCCAATTTGTTCAAGTCCCTTTGCAATTCTTCGCATTCCTCTTTAGTCCCAGCTCCGCTAAATAGTTTTGTATTGTCCGCAAATTTTATTATCTCACACTTCGTGCCTGTTTCTAGATCATTTATGAATATATTAAATAGCAGTGGCCCGAGCACTGAGCCCTGCGGAACACCACTCGTGACCCTCATCCAGTCCGAGTAGTGGCCCTTCACCCCTACCCTCTGTTTCCTACCCGCCAACCAGTTTCTGATCCATCTATGTACGTCTCCATCCACTCCATGGTTCTTCAGTTTCCGGAGTAGACGTTCGTGAGGCACCTTGTCAAAGGCTTTTTGGAAATCAAGGTATATGATGTCTATGGGGTCTCCTCTGTCCATCCGTTTGTTAATTCCTTCGAAGAAGTGCAATAAGTTCGTTAGGCACGATCTCCCCCTGCAGAAACCATGTTGGGTTGTTATCAAAAGTTCGTTTCTTTCCAAATGTTCATCGATGTGTTCTTTAATCAGTGCTTCCGCCAGTTTCCCCGGAACCGAGGTCAAACTCACTGGTCTGTAGTTTCCCGGGTCACCTCTTGATCCATTTTTAAAGATGGGCGTGACATTGGCTATCTTCCAATCCTCCGGGATCACGCCTGTTTTCAAGGATAGGTTGCAAATTTGCTGCAGTAGTTCCGCTATCTCCTCCTTTAATTCCTTCAGAACTCTGGGATGGATTCCGTCCGGACCCGGGGATTTGTCAGTTTTAAGTTTTTCTATCTGCCTGTGTACATCATCAAGGCTCACTTCCATGGATGTTAATTTTTCTGCTTGATTTCCATTGAAGATTTGTTCAGGTTCCGGTATGTTGGTTGTGTCTTCGTTTGTAAATACAGACGAGAAGAACATGTTGAGTCTTTCTGCGACTTCTTTCTCCTCCTTCACCGCTCCCTTCCTGTCTCCTTCGTCCAGCGGTCCCACCTCCTCCCTAGCTGGCTGTTTCCCTTTAACATATCTGAAGAACGGTTTGAAATTTCGTGCCTCCCTGGCTAGCCTCTCTTCATACTCTCTTTTGGCTTTTCGAACCACACGGTGACATTCTTTTTGATACTTCCTGTGCTCCTTCTGGTTCCCTTCAGTTTTGTCCTTTTTCCATTTCCTGAATGAATTTTTCTTATTGCCTATCGCTTCCTTCACTATTTTAGTCATCCATACTGGGTCTTTTGTTCGACCCTTTTTGCACCCCTTTCTGAATCTGGGGATGTGCAGATTTTGTGCCTCGCTCACCGTGTCTTTGAAAAAAGACCAGGCATGTTCTACTGTTTGCCATTTTTTGGAAGTGTTCCTAAGTTTCTTCCTTACCATTTCCCTCATTGCTTCATAGTTTCCTTTCCTGAAGTTGAAAGATGTCGCTATGGTTCTCTTTCCGTTCGGTATGCCTACTTCAACCTTGAACTTGATCATATTATGATCGCTGTTTCCCAACGGTCCCACTACTTCCACTTCCTTTGCAGGCCCCCTTAGTCCATTTAGGATTAAATCCAGAGTGGCATTTCCTCTCGTCGGTTCTCTAACAAGCTGCTCCATGAAGCAATCTTGTATAGCCTCCAGGAATTCTGTCTCCCTAGCGCATCTTGAGCTTCCAAGACTCCAGTCTATCCCAGGGTAGTTGAAATCTCCCATAACAACTGTGTAACCGCTTTTGCATTCTCGCTTCATCTCGGCATCCATTTCTTTATCGCTATCTCCGGTTTGCCCGGGTGGACGATAGTATAGGCCCATCTTTGAAGATCTATTGAAGATGTCACAGGTATTGTAAACAGCCTAGATGGCTTACTAGTAGGCAGTAGAAAACAAACTTGAAACATTGTAAAAACACAACCAAGGGGTATTCCAGCACCAACACCTCCCCTTCATCTTGACAGTTGGTAAGAGGGTCCATGCACTCACCTTTGTTGCTTTGTTCGCTACTGGCCCTGGGCTCCCCTGGTTGAGCTGCTGCAAACGTGTCTTGATCACCATAAACATCTGGTCAGGTGATAAAAGATCAGCACACATGAGGGATGAGATGGCGCATAAGACTCTCTGGGGGGATAAAGGGATAATCCTTCTGATTAAGGAGAAATTAGGTTCTTACCTGCTAATTTACTTTCTTTTAGATTCTCCAGACCGGTATAGGAAATCTTACAAGTGGGTATATATCTCATCATGACCAGCAGGTGAAGACAAACAAAACTGTGGAGCAGTACATAAGAGGTACCTTCCCTTATTCCTATCAGTCTGCTAAATAACCAAGCAGAACTAAGAATTTGAAACAAAAATAAACAATACTCCAAACAGGAGTAATAACTAACATATCCAAATGCTGTTGGAAAATGCAGAGGAGAAATGCCAGAAAGAAAATGTCCTCACAGCTCGCCAGCCAAGCCACAGCCCCTGTTCTCAATTCTCCCCAGCCCTAGAAAAATACTAGAACCCGCAGCAAAAACCAAAAGCTGCCCGCGCAACAGCCATAATAACATGACAATAGACAGGGTAGGGTCCTATACTGGTCTGGAGAAGCTAAATGAAAGTAAATTAGCACTTAAGAACCTAATTTCTCCTTCTTTAGCACTCTCCAGACCGGTATAGGAAATCTTACAAGCGGGACGTATCAAAGCAGTCCCCATCATGGGTGGGACCCCCGAAGGGCCGACACCAGAACACTCTCAACCAACACCGCGTCCCAACGCGCCTGAACGTCTACCCGGTAGTGTCTGACAAATGAATGCAAGGAAGACCAATCCGCAGCCTTACAAATGTCCACTGGAGGCACAAGCAAATACTCAGCCCAAGAAGCTGCTTGACTCCCAGTGGAATGAACCTTAAGAAATTCTGGAACAGGCTTCTTCTTCAGAAGATAAGCGGAAGCAACAGTCTCCTTGGGAGGACCACTGCCTGATTGACATGAAAAGGAGAAACTACCTTTGGCAGAAAAGAAGGAACAAGCCTCAAGACCATCCGCTCCCTAGAAAACTCCAAGAAGGGAGCCCTACAAGAGAAAGCTTGCGGCTCAGAAACACTTCTAGCTGAAGTAATGGCCACTAAGAAGACCGATTTAAGGAAGGTGCACTAGCATTGACAGAACCAGATTCAGATCCCAAGATGGAACAGAGGGTCGTACGGGAGGCGAGCAATTTGGCCACCTGCAAGAAGCGAATCACATTAGGAAAGGCAGTCAAACGCTGACCTTTCAACAACCCACGAAAGGCTGACAAGGCCGCAAGCTGAACCCAGAGAAAAGATCAAGCCAGGTCCATCAGGGGCTGACCCCAAGCCTGCACTATCAACTGAAAGGCCACGGGGCTGAGACACCACTCTCCGGAATCCAGCATGTGACGACTGAGGAAGTCCGCCTGAACATTCTCTACTCCGGCTATGTGGGAGGCCGAGATATCCTGAAAGTGGGACTCTGCCCAGACCATGAGCAGAGCCACCTCCTGCGCTGAGTGCTCTTGGTGCCTCCTTGACAATTGAGGTATGCCACTGCCGTGGCATTGTCCGACAGAACTCTGACTGACTTGCCCGACTAGAAGGTGCGGAAGGCTAACAGCTCCAGACGGACGGCTCTGGTCTCCAACATATTGATCGACCAGGACACCTCCCCTGTGGACAAGGTGCCCTGAGCTAAGTGACCTAGACACTGAGCTCCCCAACAGAGGAGACTGGCATCCGTGGGAAGCACCATCCATTGTGGTTGATCCAGACTCGTCCCCTGTACAAGATGAGAGGTCTGGAGCCACCAACGAAGACTGCAGCGCACCAAGCCTCGCAGAGGAACAGGAAGATCCAAATTGTGCCTCTGGGGCGACCACCTCCGGAGCAGAGCAAACTGAAGAGGATGCATGAAGGCCCGCGCCCACCTTACTACATCTAGGGATGTCACCATCAACCCCAAGACATGGAGGAAATCCTGTGCATGAGGGCACCAGGACGCCATAAGGAGACGAATCCGAGATTGCAATTTTCTTACCTGGGCCTTTGGAAGGAAGACCTTCTGCAAGGAGATGTCGAACAGAACCCCAAGGTACTCCAGATGCTGAGATGGGACCAACCAACTCTTGGAAATGTTGACCACCCATCCCAGCGACTGCAGAAACTCCACCACCCAAGCTCTCCTGCAACGACTTCACCCGAATCAACCAGTTGTCCAGGTAGGGATGCTCCAGAATGCCCTCTAAACGCAAGGCTGCCGCGATGACCACCATCATCTTGGAGAACATCCGGGTAGCCGTGTCCAGGTCAAAGGGAAGCACACAGAACTGATAGTGCTGACCCAAGATCGCAAAGCGAAGGAAGCGTTGATGGGAGGCCCGAATGGGAACATGCAAGTAGGTCTCCGTCAGATCGCGAGAAGACAGGAACTCCACCGGCTGAACTACCAGAATGACAGACTGCAGTGATTCCATGCGAAAACAGGGAATTCTGAGAGCCCTGTTGACCCCTTTTAAATCTAGGATGGGCCGAAAGGTCCCCTCCTTCTTGAACCATTAGTAAATCGAATACCTGCCGGTGTCGCACTCCTAAGAGGGGGCACTGGAACAACTGCTTTGAGATCTAGCAAGCATTGAAAGGTCTGGCAAAAGGCCTGCTTCTTCCATGCCACCTGACACAGAGAGGCTAGAAAATGATCTAGCAGAGAGCGGGCAAACTCCAGAGCATAATGATCCCGCACCACCTCCAGGACCCACTGATCGGATGTGATCTTGGCCCACTTGGGAAAAAATTTGCGCAGCCAGGCCAAGGGTGCCAGCAAAGAGTCATTGTGCAGGACAGGCAGTGGGAGAAATGGTGGAGGGATTCCCAGCCCCCCCGAAATGACTGCATGCACTGATAAAACCAACCCCAAGAAAACCCCAAAGCCTGGAAAGTAGCACCCCACACCCAGGGCAATACTTGCGGAACTGCCTTAGACGCTCACGGTCAGTGCCACCCCGAGACGCCGGGCAGGCACCGTCCTCAGACAGGCAGGGCACCTTAGAGTCAGTCAGAGTCTGAACCAACTTATCTAAGTCCTCTCCAAACAAAAAAGACCCTCAAAAGAGAAATTTGGTAAGCTTAGCTTTGGACGCAGCATCCGCCGACCAAGCACGAAGACACAAGGCACGTCGCGCAGCCAATCCAAAAGCCATAGGCTTGGCCGACGTCCGCACCAAGTCATAGAGAGCATCTGAGAGCAACGAGGCAGCCATCGCAATCTTTGCCATCTCCTGATCCACTAAGGACCAGTCATCAGACTCACGATCCAAGACACGCTCAGCCCACATAAACATTGCGTGAGTTACCAGCCCCCACAAATAGCCACCTGGACTCCCAAGGCAGAGACATCAAAATTCTGCTTAAGAATGGTCTCCAACTTACGCTCCTCAGAGCAGAACCGCCCTCAACAGGCACGGAATGCCGCTTAGCAAATACTGAGACCACCGCGTCCACCAGTGGTGACTTTAAAGTAGCCCTATCCCCCTCCGGAATGGGATACAAATGAGCCATGGCATGTGCTAACCAAAATGGCACCTCCAGCGAATTCCTCTGCGCCAGTACAATATCCCGAATTTCCTGATGCATAGGAAAAGAGCGAGAAACAGTACGGATCCCCCTAAGAAGAGGGTCCCCCCCAAACGCAGAGTCTCCGGTGGCACTTCTTCAAAACCCAGCACCGATGAGACCTACTGAATCAGGTCTGGTAGCTCATCCCTCTGAAAAAGGCGCACCACGGATGCCTCTTCACTGGAAAGCGGGAAACCCGCCGCCAGCTGCCGTCCCCTCGAGAGGATCCTGGAATTCCTCAAAAGGGTTCAGATCCTCATCCAGGCCGACACGCTCCTCTGACCACCAATCCTCATCCCAAGCCACCCTCGGGCGCTTGGACGAGGGAGAGGGGACGCCAAAGGAGAAGAGTGAGGCAAAGCCACAGGGGGTGCGGAGGAATGTCCCTGGGTGCACGTGGGACCCCCCAGCCGCCTGAAAATAGGCTTTGCACAATGCAAAAATTAAGTCAGGGAAAACCCCCCCGGGGTCCCAAGGGACTAGGGGGAACGTCACCTGAGGTTGCAGACAAAATGGAGGGGCCAGACTGAGAAAATGGCAAAGTTCCCGCCAAAAACAACCCCTCTAGGGCTTGTAGCGGCTGGGAAGCCTGAACTGTCCCAGCCGCTAAAGCAGGCAAGCTGGCATCAGCTGTTAAAAAATCAGCTGAGAGGGAGTCCTGAGCTGAACCGGCAGATAGGGAATCCTTTTTACCCTTACTGTCGGTGGCTGAGGAAAACCCTCCATGGGCGTTGGGGGAAAACCTGGCTTCCCCACTGCTTCCAGCCGACTCACAAGGCACTAGCGGCGGGGAGCTCTGTGCGCCTGCAGTCCCTGCCAACAGAGCTCCACTACCGCTCCGACCTGTACGCCGTTGCACAGGCCGACAGCGAGTGCCTCGCTTCTGGAACACAATGAGCACTTTTCCCCCTGTGAAGTGCTCATTGCTCCATACGTGACCTAGCTAAAACAAAATTGACGGTTAGTAAAAAAAATGCAATAAAATACAGCAAAGTTAAAAGGGAAAGCAACCCTGCAGACTGGCACTACCTCAGGATTTTTTTTTTTTTATAATATGTGTCAAAGTCTAAAGACTAAACAGTTTGCAGCTCTACACTCTCGAGGAACGCAGGGAGAGGGGAGACATGATTGAGACGTTTAAATACATCACCGGACGTATAGAAGTGGAAGATAACATTTTCCTTCTCAGAGGCCCCTCAACCACAAGGGGGCACCCGCTCAAACTCAAGGGCGGAAAATTTCACGGCGACACCAGGAAGTATTTCTTCACGGAGCGAGTGATTGATCAATGGAACAAGCTTCCAGTACAGGTAATCGAGGCCAGCAGCGTGCCAGATTTTAAGAATAAATGGGACGCCCATGTGGGATCCCTAAGTGGATCAGGGTAGAACATTGGCTAATATTAAGGGGAGGGTCTATAGAGTGGGCAGACTTGATGGGCCTTGGCCCTTTTCTGCCGTCATCTTTCTATGTTTCTTTCTATGTTTCTAAAGTCGGTCCTCGAGGGCCGCAATCCAGTTGGGTTTTCAGGATTTCTCCAATGAATATGTATTGAAAACAGTGCATGCAAATAGATCTCATGCATATTCATTGGGGAAATCTTGAAAACCTGACTGGATTGCGGCCTTTGAGGACCGACTGACACCAATATGCCTTGCTTGAATTAGGGGGTATGGCTTACTGCTGAGGCTCCTCTAAAAATATGTGGGGAGGTGGAGGAAATGGGGGGAGGGACCCAGCACAAGACCCGCCGGGTTTGACACCCCCGAGGTCGTACAGACCTCCAAACAGGGCCCACCCAAGCTCAATCTAGCCAAAAACGGGGACTAGAATCCCTAAACAAATTCCAACAACCCTACCAAGGGAGATGGTTACAGCTCACTCACACCTGTTGGAGACTGAAAGAAGACTGATAGGAATAGGGGAAGGTACCTCTTATGTACTATTCCACAGTTTTGTTTCAGTCTCCACCTGCTGGTCATGATGAGATATATACCCGCTTGTAAGATTTCCTATACCTGTCTGGAGAGTGCTAAAGAATGTGTCTTTTGCACAGTTCTGCCTCACTTAAACCAACACTTGCAAACACAGTAACCAAACGTTTGGATAAATCTTCAAAACAAGAGGCTCACACAAGGATAACACATAAAAATGCTCATTTATCAGTGATCTATTAACGCAACCTAAATATTCCTCCTAGTGAAAAATGACAACTTTAATGCACAGACAGGATACAACTGTTACATCCTCTGATCCCCAAGCAACTTAGGAGTTCTGCTCATAGCCTGCTTTGCAACTGCAGGCATTTTTCATCCTCAAACAGAATTATATGTCTGGTCTTGACATTATTAGACAGATGTTTGACTGCTGAGCTGGAAATCAATGCATGCATATGTGCCTGGTTGAAAGCACCAGAATTCTCTCTGGTTTTCAGGATATCCACAATGAATATGTATGAGATAGATTTGCATGCACTGCCTCCTTGAAATGCAAATCTATCTTATGCATATTTATTGTAGATATCCTGTGGCTCTTGAGGACCGGAATTGCCTACCCCTGGTCTAGACATTGCAGTGACAGCCAAACAAGTCTCACCATTTGGACACAGATCCTTTCATCGCTGAGCGAATGGTTCAAAAGCTCTAGCACGGCTTCACAGTTCAGCAGGGCACACCTGGGAAGGACAAAGAGCTCATGTGATAAAATAAACTTTCCTTATGTTAGCAATTATAGTGTGTTCCACTATTCACGAGGGTACAGTCCCCCCCCAAAAGCTGCCCGAACCATGAAAATGTGAAAAGCGATAGGCTGTTCCTATGGGAAACACAGGGTTAGGTTCTTTCTTCCATTTTTGTCAAGCCATTAAAAAATACCATATACTGCATGCAATGTATGTATTTGCAGTAACATTAAAGTACTAAGTTACTAAAAGAAAACATACACAGAAAGCCATCAACAAGAATCCTACATTTGGTGGAGCTACAGGAGATGGAGAGGTTTGCACTTTCTGTATAGCAGGAGACAGGCTAGAAAAATTAGGGATTAAGCACACAGATCTTAATTGGTTTGAAGCTTACAAGGTACATTTCAATAACACACTCTACTCCTTTCTCAATTGATTCTGGGATACCGCAAAGGTTCTTTTCTATCACTTATCCTTTTCAACTTGTTCTTAGCCCCATTATTGACACTAGAATAATCATTAGGATTCACACTATTCGTCTAGGCAGATGACATTCAAATACAGTGCTCCCCCGCAAATTCACAGCCCCGGTCATTCGCGGTATTTTTTGAACACGAAGAGGAGGCAGGAGAGGGCAGCTGGAGCGCCAGCGAGTGAAAGAAATCACTTGTGGTGCTCCGACCGCCTCTTCCTATACTAAAGTCGGACCTCACCAATCAGGAGCTACATGTCAAAGCAGCTGATTGGTGAGGTCCAACTTAATACAGGAAGAGGCGATCGGAGCATACAGTGAGTGATTTCCCTTATTCGCCGGCGCTCCGGCTGCCCTCTCGTCTCCCCTGCTTAAAAACCGTATTCATGGTTTTTCGACATTCGCGGGGGTTCCTGCAACGGAACCCCCACGAATATCGGAGGAGTACTGTACTAAATACATTAGATCAGTGTCTCTCAAACTTTTTTTTTTTTTTTAGGTCCAACACACTAAACAGAGCAAATGTTTTTCATGGCACATTATAATTGCAATTATAAAATTGCAAAACCAACAAAAAAAAATTTAATCTGAAGGTTATTAATTTAACGTTCTTTAAGCTATGTATGGGTAATTGTAACAATGGTGAAACTAAACAAGATAAAACTGCTAATCAATACGATAGATGTGCTTGTTTTTGAGTGCAAATTAACTCAAAATGTGGCTCAATATGCATTTCATCATACACCATCTGCAATTGTTTTCTTTTTTTCTATTTAATTTCTGTCAGAGCTGAAAATCCAAGTTTGCAAAGATAAGAAGATCCAAGCCTTGATTGCTTTATTGCTCAAATTAGGATAACTAGTGCATAAAAAATCAAAATAGAACTTAAATGACTTGCCCTTAGTTTTCAGTGAAGAGGGTAAAGCATGTAAAGCCAAGTGCATCTTACCCCTTCACAAAATGTTGTATTTCCTCTCGGTTGAGGAAGACGGTGTCTCCCTTGGTTATTATCTTCACCAGGTTAATCTCTTGCAGACAGTCATTCAGATTGATAGCTTCCACTCTGCAACACAAATTGTTCTTCTATAACAGAGGAAAGCAGTGCTCTAATGCAGACCTGGCAAACAGCACAAGCAGAAGCTTCCACCAAGGCTCCTTTTAGGCCGCATAGCTCTTGCGATATACTGAGCTCAGAAACTGAGGTCATTGTGGATAAGGATTTTAGGATCCCCCTGTTGCCAGTCTTCATTTGGCGTAGGGATTTTTCTGTCATTTTTAGCTGTTGCATAGGAAAGCAGGAACTTTTCTCGGTTTATCATAGCCTGCCATAGCACATAACCTACTGACAGACTAGGCTAGAAAAGGAGAACTGAATGGGAGAGCCAGCATGTGCTCACAGGCCATGCAGCAGCATCCCCCCCCCCTTACAGGTTTCTATTGCCCAGGAAACCCTGCACAGGGACAGAATGTTGCAACTTAGAGGTAAACACCACCAAGAGTTCAACAGGACACAAACCCATGAAAGCAAAGCAGACAAGGAAACGAGTGGGAACGGACAATGAGCAATCCATGGGAGCCAGCAGGATAAAACAAAGGGCTCCTTTTACTAAGCTGCAACAGCGTTTTTAGCGCACGCTAAACCCGCGCTACGTGGCTAGAACTAACGCCAGCTCAAAGCTGACGTTAAGGTCTAGCATGTGCGGCAATTTGGCACGTGCTAAAACCACTATCGCAGCTTAGTAAAAGGAGCCCAAAGCTTATTTCAGTCCAGGATATACGACACAGCCAAACCGCCCGCATCAGGGCTCACTGTATTTGGGACTTCAACGACTATAACATCGCATGGGAATGATGAAATATAAATCCCCAAAAACAAGCAAGAGGTCACGAAAACCACGGGGATTTATACATTACATTACATTAGTGGCTTCTATTCCGCCTGTACCTTGCAGTTGACATTTCCAGGAAGTTACAATTTGGGGGGACGCTTAGGGGATTACAGTTTAGGGGAGGTTAAATAGAGGAGGTTGCGCATGATGAAAAATGCTTTCATCATTCCCATGCAATGTTATATTCGTTGAAGTCCCAAATACAGTGAGCCCTGATGCAGGCGGTTTGGCTGTGCCGTATATCCTGGACTGAAATAAACAAGCTTTCTTTTATCCTGCTGGCTCCCGTGGATTGCTCATTGTCCGTTCCCATTTGCTTCCTTGTCTGCAACTTAGAGGTATAAACCAATTTACTGCTATTGCTGCCTAAATACTTCTGTTGGATCTCAGATTGGTCAGCCAGATGAGGCAAATTTATGTTTTGTTTTGGGTTTTTTTTGGGGGGGAGGGGAGCATTGGAAGATAGATCCTTGAAGGGGCCATGAAGAGAGGATGGATAGGAGGAAAAGACCCCACTGGTAGAGGGGAAGAACAGGAAAGAACACATAAGAGAAGCAGGGGGGTGGGGGAGGGGACCATTAAAAGACTGGATATTGGAGGAGAAGAGTAAGTAGAAGGGCTCATAAGGAGAGATGAAGGAGCATATCTGGAAGCAGAGGCCCCGAGAACTGGGGACCCCTCTCGCAGGGTCTTGCTATGTTTATATCGGATAGACTATTCCCATTCTGTAGGGGGGTTTTTAATCCTTCTGTATAAAGACAAATCAGCAACTTAAAAATCGGACTTGACTTTTTCCCTTTTTAAGCCTCTGAAAGGACATTTCTACCAAAATGAAATATTTAACTTACACACCAGCCATGTTTTTAAAAAAATTATCTTTAGTGCAACTCTTGTATAGTTGTGGGACCAAAGCCCTAAACTACTTGGTAAATATTATGATGGATTACCAATCTGCATCTATCGGGGACCCTGGCACAATACATCATCTTTAACTATAACATGCAGGTTGCCAGTGCTACTTCTCACCTCTCTGCTGCATCGCTTGCCTCTCTGCTGGTTCCAGACTGGCTGTCACTGCCACACTTGCTGCAGGACCCCGATGTCCTGCTGAGGTCACAGGTCTCCTGTGATGAGTTCTGGGAGCTGTGGCCACTGTCATTCTCCTCCCACCCTCCTCCTGCTAACCCTGGCTGGTAAGGACTCCCTTAAAGGGGAAACAAAGAATGTGGTGAAAGAAGTTAGCTTAGCAGGGTATTAAAAAATAAAATAAAATTGGATAACTTCCTAAAAGAGAAGTCCATAAGCCGTTGTGGGGAAATCTACTGCTTATTCCTATGTTAAGCAGCATAAAATATGTTTACTCTTTGGGATCTTGTCAGGTACTTGTGACTTGAGTTGTCCACTATTGGAAACAAGACACTGGGCTTGATGGACCTGTGGTTTGTCCACTCTTATTCTCTTCTATATAGGATTTAAGCTTTCCTCCAATAGCTGGTGGACAATTGGATTGCTTGGCTCAAACTACTTAAAAATACATGTAGCAGTATTTCAACCTGTATGAATGCGACAATATTCTAGTCTGCAAAGCATAGTAACAAGCAGCAACATATTCAAGACTTCGATAAACCTCTCGTGCTGTGGGTTGACAGAGGTGGCATTTCGCTTGGCATCTGACAGCTGTTACCAGTCAATGGAATTGTCACTGGCTGGTAGACCTCTTCCCGAGGTTTATTACTAAGGGAGTTGGGAGGCGCAGCATTGGACATGACCTCCGCTGTCTTCTTTATGGTGGAAAGCAGAGATTCACTAACAGAACCTAAGAGGAAACCAAAGGAGGGAAAAAGGGAAGAGTAAGTTATAACAGCTTAAAAGTTGTCCCGTATTTACCAACAGAGTCAACCCAGTGGGAAACACTTACTGTGGCTAAACTGCTCTTGAGTATAACCAAAGCCTTGTAGAGTCGCAGACAGAGTGGGCTGAGATCCCATCCCTTGAAGCAAGAGAAAAACAAACTGCGTCCGTTGAACAAGAAAAGGCTGAAACTTCATTCAAAAGGAAAAAGCAAAGTGCAGTGGCCGAGAATCAATATCTGGACGCTTACTTAAACCAGTCTGCTGCTTTTGTTAGTACAATGCTTCACAATGATTTCTGATAGCAGTAAACATGACATATTGAGGTCTTACTCCAGATACCCTGGCTCAGGAGTGAGGCTCATTACTGTCATTTTAGATTGTAAACTCTTTGAGTAGGGACCGTCTCTTGCATGTTTGTTGGACAGTGCTTTAGAAATAATACACAGTAGTAGTACTATGTACACAATACAGTAGAATCCCAGTTAACCAGAACGCAACCAAACGGCACTCTCAATCAACTGGCAAAAAAAAAAAACATCAGCTCCCACGTTCCTGACCTAATCCCCCCAGGGCCTTTTCCCTGCTGCGTCACTTCCGACGCGGCCGAGGAAAGGTCCTGCTGGGACTGGCCTCAAGCAGCCTGTTTACAGCGCTGCCTCTGCTGTTTTGGGAGAGCCGCAGGTAAGAGAAACTGGCTCTACAGGGGGAGGGGGAGGTCTATTGGAGGCCAGACCTGTGCAGAGGGAGGGAGGGAAAGGACAGAAAGAGACCCAGACCAGAAAGGAGGGTGGGAAGGGTGGAAGAGATGGGATATAGTATTAATTAGGCCTATTTTTAATAGTAGCTTTCAAGCAACCAGAAACTACATTTATCCGGCATCTACCAAACCCCATGGGTGCCGGTTAAGTGAGAGTCTTCTGTATTAGTTCATTTAAGTGTCTGTGCTTAGCAAACAGAATTAAGACTGCTTATACTGTTTATAAAGATCCATGCACTCACATGTCCTTTTACATGCTAAATGCGGAGCTACCTGTTCTATTCCTATGGGTAGGACCTGGGATCTCATGCCTGAGGGGCAGAGCATTAAGCCATATGATCATGTGCATCGGCTGCTTTAAGAGCACTGAACTTATATGATCATTTAGACTGGTATATAAATGTATTTTAGAGAATTATTTTTTTTCTATTACTGTTTTGGGCTATTATCTTGTTATCCACTTTGAATCTTATAGAATCTAGTGGGCTATAAATCCAGATATTAAATCTCTCTGGGCCAGACTGGTAGTTTTTATTAATATTACCTGTTTGTGGTAGGGTTCTGGAAGTTGGAGTCAAAGACTGTGATATTAAGGCATCAGAAAATAAAGCACTTGCCAGGTCCTAGGCAAAACAGAGTTCTGAATGAAGGACCATGAGAAACAATACAGAAACAAGCATACGGCTCTTACAGGATATCGACTGCACTACTTGGCAAAGGAGGGCTCACACTGTTTGAGTGCTAATGCAAGGTGAATTACACATTCAGGTACAGAAGTATTTCCCTGTCCCCAGAGAGCCCATGGTCTGTTTGTGAGGCAATAGAGAGAGTTAGGCGACTTGCCTGAGGCCACAAGGCATGTCAGTGGGATTCAAACCCTCCTCTCTCCTTAACTACTAGACCAGTGGTCCCCGACCCTGTCCTGGAGGACCCCCAGGCCAATCGGGTTTTCAGGATAGCCCTAATGAATATGCATGGAGCAGATTTGCATGCCTGTCACTTCCATTATATGCAAATCTCTCTCATGCATATTCATTAGGGCTATCCTGAAAACCCGATTGGCCTGGGGGTCCTCCAGGACAGGATTGGGAACCACTGTACTAGACTATTCCTCCACTCCAGCAATTGGTTCAGATATGGAGGTAAAGCAAGAACTACTGGAAGCTGCATTGGGAACTGAAGCCTAGTTTCATTCTCGGACCAGAAATGACCTTGAGTCGCTCACTGGAAAATTCACATTTCTCCTCTCAAATCCCATCATGTCTCAGCTGATACTAGTAACTCTTGAGCCACAGCTCTGTCAGTAAAGCTCTACTGTGGTCCTTTGTGCAAAGCTTAAACCTGAGGATTTACCTGCGCAGTCGATCGAACTTTCTGATATAGGCTGCTCCCATGTAAAGGGTCTGGAGGGCCGCTGAAAACTAGACAAAAGGAGAATGCCCTCAGCAGAAGCCAAACTTACACGGCAAATTCATAAAAGAGAAATGGATCTGGAACTGTCTCATTCACTCAGCCCACTTCCAACTACTTTCCCATGATCACTGAAATAACTTGGTACTAGGATCAAAGACCACAAAACATTGCTCATATCGTAAACATTGTTGCAGTATATGTTACAGTTGGAAGCACAGAAGGAGGATAAGGAAGTATCTCTAGTCCACCTTCACAGATTTCACAGTCCTGTTGGAGGTCCTCACCGCACAGCTTTAATTATAAATCCAGTGACTGCATTACCGGCCAATAAGTATTCTTCTCAAGCAGCAGAAATGTCTCCTCTGCTGTTCAGAACAGGATCAGATCCGGGCTCAGACTTACCTGCAGCTTCCTGAATAAAGGTGACATTCCGTCTGAGTTCCAGTATAAAGTGTAGTGAGCCATGCGCACACATGTAGAGCAGAATCTTCAACACCTGGCGATGGGGAAAACTGCATTGTAACTAGGTATCAAATGCTGTCTCAGCACACTATCATGGTGGGAGTGGGGAGCAGGCAGTGGCCATCTCTACAAAGTTTGTTTTTACTACAGCATTGGAGTACTTCTGTTGTCCAAGTCCATTTCTGATCAATTACTGCCTTATCCCTCATGCTTATATTCTGAAGTTATCATTAAAACTAACAATTAAACCCCCACCAAACTGGAGAACAAATAGTCATACCACTGGTTTCGTTTCAAAAGCCTGGAGTGCCCCCGACAAACATACACATATCCACTCTCACACGGTGCCACATGGTCAGTTAAGCCCAGCCATTTTGTTACCAGCAATGTCCAGTCCTGACAGATCCCTTTCCTGCTACTCACTAATGAGACTAATGACCATCTGGAAGTTACCTTTAGCTTGACATGACAGGACTTATTCTGTAGTCGGTTCAGCAGATACTCCAGAAGACACCGACTGCTCCCCTCAGACTCCTGAGATATTTCTGAACAGATGCTTGATTAGGAAAACGTCCATGCTCATTGTTAAAGGGGAAAATTCTCCCTAATAATCAGCAGCTCTAGACTTCTAACCCCCCCAGGAAGTGTCCAAACTGAAAATCACAGCATCGAAATACAGATTCATCCAAGTGTTGTGTATCCCAGTCTATACCAATTCAGGTTACCTAGAACCAGACTGACTCTTAATACATAGAACTTAACTTATATCTCAGTTTCAGATGTAAATTCCTCACATAACTAAATACAGCTCTCCTAATCCATGGAGAAACAAAGTGAATCCTGACTAAAATACTGGGCCTACTACAATTTATCAGCAGCAGGTCAGAATAATTACATTAATAATGGCCTTATCTGTTTATTTATTCATTCCATTTTCTATACTGCTCTCCCAGGGGAACTCAGGACAGTTTAATTTATTCAGGTACTCAAGCATTTTTCCCTATCTGTCCTGGCGGGCTCACAAATTTTGTACCTGGGGCAATGGGGGGGATTAAGTGACTTTGCCCAGGGTCACAAGGAGCAGCGTGGGTTTGAACCCACTACCTCAGGGTGCTGAGGCTGTAGCTTTAACCACTGCACCACACTCTCCCCCAAGCTGTCAAGCGGTATATAAGAAGCAATGAATCCAATCGTGCAACATATGCCATTTTGAAAAGCTTTGTGATGGTTGCTCTCTCTAGTGAGCTGACATGTCCTGGCATTTGTTCTGCATTGCTGAAACCAAATTTCCTAAATAAAAAGGATACTAGCAATATCTTGAAAGAGATACCCAGGACATGGCACCTCATCGTCAGATGTTCCTTTCATCAGGGTGGGGAGCTGAAAAGAGAAACATTAACTAGTAGGTAGCAGGGAGCCGAGTTAGATTTCTCCCACAGCCGCTTTGCAGTCTTTGGTTTAGCATAAACTTGATTCCTCTAGGAAGGTGTGATGATCTAAACAGGTCCCTCATTAAAAGGGAAGAAGCAGATCACTTTGGCAAAATGAATGCAGCCTTGTTAAGCCTTAGAGCAGAACCCTTCACCCAAACTGCCGATACCTTATCTGAGAACTGCTATGCCTCTCTGCCTATGTGAAACAAGGGGTGAAAGTTTAGAGATTTCATGTTGACTCTGTACCTGTTTCAGGGCTACTGTTAAGTAAATGGGTCCCAAGATACCATATATATTCGAATATAAACCCACCCGAATATTTATTTAATTCGTTTTCTATCCCATTGTTCCTAAAGAGCTCAGAACAGCTTACAGGTTAAACATACATATTATATAGTTGACAGGTTACAATTTGGCATAATTACAAACAAGATTACAATACAAGGTTGTATCCTAACTCGATACATATTAGGGATTTAATTCAAATAAATATAGTTTCCAGGTTACAATTTGCCATAGTTATCTTAACAGTGCATGGTTTTTTTCAATACAAGTTTTTATCCTAATGTGACACATATTGGGGGTCTAGTACCAATATATATCTCTGGAATGCATTGAGATAACCTTCCCCCCACCCAAAAAAAGGAGGAAAAAAGGTTGACTCGAATATAAACCAGGGGGGAGGTGTCATATTCAAGTACTGTGAAAGGCTCTGCACACAGGCCCTCCCTCCCCTGCCAGGCTCTGCACCCTGTCCCCTCTGCCTTACTGCCCTATCAAGCTCTGAACCCTGACCCCCTCCCTCCTGATGCCTTGCAGGCCTCTACTGAGTCTTTCCATATGACCTGGGGTCCACCAGTGGCTGGAACAGGAAGGATCCTTCAGGCCTGATGTTCCAGCTGACTAACAATTCTCACCTCCCTCCTGCTTCCTCGATTGTAAAAATGGTACCTTTTTAAAATCTCTGGTCAAGCAGTGAGCTGGGGGAGAAGCAATTTCCTACGCTTCTGCCCCATGCAGAGCCACTATCTAAATGGCTGCTGCAAGTTTTCACGGCAACTGTGAGTCCACAGGAACTCTCAAGGTTGGTGTGAGAGCTTGTGGCAGCTATTCAAATATCAGCTCTGCATGGGGAAGGAGCATAGGAAGATTGCTCTTGCCTCAGTTCACTACTTAACCACCAGGGATTTTAAAAAGGTACCATTTTTAAATTCAGGGAGGTGAAAATTGTTAAAAGTTGGCCGGCAAGAGCTGTCCCAGCCCACTGCTGGACCACCAGGTCTGATGGCAGGCCCGGTGGAAGCCTGCAACAGGTCCAGGGGGGGAGGGGGGGAGGCGCCAACCCAAATAAAAACCGAGACCCTCATTTTTGCACTTAATGTTTACACCATCCCCTGTCATGTACATAAATGCAAGCCCTGTTTATCTTGACTCCTGCAGATATGGTCTATGCAAATTAAGCTGACGCTTGCAGCATAGCACTTAGGCACCACACTAAAAGTTACACCTATAATTTGAGCACCAAGATTATAGGTAAAGTGCCTTTCACGTGTTTTAGCCACACAAATGTAGTTAGTTAAAAGGTGCCAGATAAACATTTTGACCGTCAACCTCCATAAACACTGAAGGAGTTTAAAGCCTTAACAATCAGGCTTCCTATCTCGTTTTCACTCCTCAGCCTTTGGCTAAGATCAAGTGTAAATTCCAGTATGTAATATGTAAAGGCTCTGCTTTCGAACTATTCTGATCGAGTGCCAAACGCCTCAATTACATTCAGATGCTACCAAGAAGTGTAAGCTCTTCTGAGCAGGCACCGTCTGTTGTATGTTAAAATGTTCAGCGCTTTAGAAATAATAAGTAGGAATCCAAGAGAATGACTTTCAGACATTTCAACACTAAGACCCTGACTCCCCCCACCCCCCATCCCTAAGACCCTGACCCCCCCCACCCCCCATCCCTAAGACCCTGACCCCCCAACCCCCTAAGACCCTAACCCCCCAAACCCCCCCATCCCTAAGACCCTGACCCCTCCCCCAACCCCTTCTCTGACCACAGAGCCTCGACATCCCCCTCTTGAAGGGCGGAGGAATGGCCAAGTGGTTAGAGCAGTTGCGAGTTCGATTCTCATCGCCCCCGTCTAGCCAGTCAGACCTTCTGCAGGAAAGCCAGCCTGTCCATCAGCGCGGCCATTCTGCGCGCGCCCCATCCTTAGTTTGGCGTCACTTCCGCCTTGGCGCTCACGCACAGCCAATGACGGCGGACGTCGAAGGCGGGGCTACGTTCCCTTGCCGCGAGGCCATGGCTTCCGCCTGCGTGTGGCGCCGCAGCCGCGAGAGGCTGGCGAGCTTCGGGCAGCAGCTGACGGAGTGCCGGGCCGAGGTGAGACCCGCGTGCCCCTTGCGCGTGACGCCCCGCCCCCTTCGAATCCCCCCTGGCCGCAGCTTGTAAGACCTCGCTCGCGTGCGCTCTCTTGCAGGCAGCGGCGTATGGCAAGTGCGTGGCCGCGGCCGTCTCGGGCCGGCCCCAGGAGGTGAAGCGAGAGCTCTGCGCGCAAGAATTTCAAGCCTTGAAGAGATGTTTCAGCAGCGCAGTAAGAGAACGGTGGCCGAGATGGGCCAATCTTGATGCATTCCAAACACGGGCAACGCTTACAACGTCTCTCTTTGTTTCCCCTGCAGGCAAAGAACAGAAAATAAGCCTAGTGGGCTGCGATTCAAAAACCCAAGGATGATGCATTAAGGGAAGAACAGAAAGATCGAACCGCAGCCCTTTGGCACTTCAAAAAATATGACTATTTAATAAATATATTTGGAAGCTATAACCTTACCTGTGTGGCATGTTTAGTTACAAATGTGTAGTTCACTTTTGCACCCCAATTCTAGAAAGCATTGAAGGGGTTTTATAACCTGCCCCAAAAGGGAGCATGGAGGGTAGAAGTTACTGAATCTGGCAGTAAGTCATACTGGCCAAAGCTAGATAGGATTTAGAACTCCTAAATTAGTTCTGAAAACCATTAATAGCTTCCTTGAAAACTATGGTATGAAAGCAGGTAGGTGCTATTGTACTACTATTAATTATTTATATATATAGGCCAACCAGCTTACACAGCATAAAAGATCTTTAGGCCCTGATTCTGTATAGGACGCCCGGGAGTGGGAGTGCCCTATACAGAATCGGGCCTACGCTAATCTTGATTCTGTAACCGGCGTCCATGTTGCAGATGCCAGTTACAGACTCGGGTTTTTTGTTTAGAGTTTAGACGCGGCCGCTATACTTTATCGCGGCAAGAGATCTCCCTGCTGCAATCAGCATAGCGGCCGCAGCTACGGCCGGTAGTATCCCCAAACCCCACCCCCCCGGACGATTGCAGCAGGAGGGTGCCAATTTGGCAGTAAGCTTAAGGGGGGGTCTGGCAGGAGAGGTTGGGCACGCTCCTGCTGGCGATCTTCATGAAGGCCGCTGGGGGGGTTCCGGGGAGGGCGGTTAGGGCATTTTGTTGGGGGGGGGGTCCGGTAGGAGGGTTGGGTACCCTCCTGCTGGTGATCTTTGGGAGGGGGGGCAGCCGTAGCTGCGGCAGGGAGAACCCTTGCCATGATAAAGTATAGCGGTCACATCTATTTACAATGTCGTTGTAAGCGTCTCTTCCTCTCCTAGGGAGTCGCCTAGGTTTGCCTAAGGCCCTTAGGCGAGCTTAGGCTTCTTGCGGGCCTCCCTAGGCGCCTTCAAAATAGGCGGCCTGCCTGGGGAGCATTTTTTTAAAAAACATGCATCCCGATTGGCTGATTCGACAGCTGTAGGACACCTACAGCTGCCTACAATCGGGAGGCACTTTGCAGAATCAGGGCCTTAGTGACCAAAACCAGAGAGCAGGAAAACACATCTAGAAGCAAGCATTTTAACATGGCAGCATCTTCATCCGTTTCAACAACGGGAGTTGGGTTTCCTAAAACACAACACCCTGGGTAGGACAGGCCAGGGTGATAGAATCAGCTTGCAGATGGGTAGCAATACAGGTAGTCATGTATGCAGGGGCCAATCTTCAAGCTGTTCAAGGCACTTGGGAGGCGATTTAGATTAGGCTGTGAAAATAGAATCAGATCTGCAGCTGGCTCTAAGCTCTGCTGAAGTCCTAAAAGAAATGCAGATACTGTGTTTGACCGACAGGTAACACAAGCAGCCAGGTGTTTAGGCAATAGCCATGCTAGCACTGGTAGCAAATTAAATTACAGTGTCTTGTGCTTCACTCTAAGAAAGAGGGGATCTTACATCCAAGATGGTGGCTTATAAAGAACAAAGAAACAAAAAGTGACCCGGATAAAGTTACATTTTGAAAGTGGTCACACTCTGGCTGCCAGCATGGTCCAGAGGAGGCAGACTGCTTGGGTTTTGTGCCATTTATTACATTTAGAACTTTTAATTTGGATCCTTAAATCTGTAAAAAGAAAAAACCACCACCCTAAAACCAACAGTTGTTAGATATGACCTGCTACCAACTGGCCAGTATTTTGCACCAGGATTTTGTCAGAAGTGCTAGGACTAATCTAGACATTCAAACTTTTACATTTTCTTAATTCTCATAGAAGATGGCCTAGGCCAGAGATCAGCAACCACATGAGCTGCAAGTGGCTACGGCTCTCCAGGCCCTGGCCCTTTAATCTCCCTCCAGCACCCACGATCCCTCCCCCTGGTGGTCCAGTGAGGATCTTTGTTGCAGGAGTAAGGCCTTCTCGCTCCTGCCTTCTAAAATAGTTGCCGCAACCTCTTGTAGCTATTCACAGCATTTCCTGTAGAACACAAGAGGTTGTGGCAGCCATTTTAAAAGGCAGCTGTGAGGAGGCCAGAGCAAGAGGGCTGCACTCCTGACATGAAAAAGCCCGCTGGACCACCGGGTACCTCAGGATGGGGGGGGGGGGTAATTATGAGGTTGGGAGGGAGATTAAAGGGTCAGGGCCTGGAGAGGGAAGAGAACCTTGGCTATGGGTGAGGGGAAAGGGATGAGAGGTACAGAGACCTGTGAGGGGTTGGAGGGGAGAGAAGCTACACCTTGTGGCTCTTTGTAAATCTTGGGTCAAACACTTTGGAAAAATTAGCTCTTTGCTTTAAAAAGGTTGCTGATACATGGCCTAGGCTCACATCATCCAGGATTGCATTTTTATTTAAAAACAAACAAACAACCACTAAACCTACAGAGTTTTAAGTAAGAGATAGCAGCAGAGAAGGGAAGGAGGAAGGCTGGCAGGGATTTTAAATTTGACTTGGGGAGCTGTACATTGTTTTCTTGGAAATGAAGATCACTCAGAAACTCATTTTTATAGCTTTTTAGTGGTGGATTAAATGTTTCTCACCTAACTTTAGGAACTATAATTCCTTCTTCCCATCCTCTCTCAGAAACTAGTCAAGAAATGTATGAAGCATCAGTTTAATAAAGATCAAATCATCAGAAAATCTACAGAAAACCAAGATATTTACACGTTTACAAAATGCTGACATGGTCCTCTGGGTCCAAATGCGCAGGTGCAACAATTGCTGAATTAAATACGAAGGGGATTCTCTTCCTGGAAGTCAGTCCAAGCCATTTTGACATTTATGTACTAAAATAGCCACTGGATGGGTCTCCATTTTTCAGCTAAGGCTTTGCCCCATTATACCACTAAAGGGTGGAGAAGGCACTGGCTAACGCACTGAAGAGCATTTGCTTTTCTCGGTATTTTTTTACCCTGCCAACTCCTAATAAAACTAGATTTCATGGAAAAACTACTTCCAGCCCTTCCATCCCCCGAAGGGCTCTGATGACAGCCTAGGAATTCTGCTTTTGCTGTATTTATAGTAGACAGACCCTTTTTGGTTTTGGGTGTCAAGGGTACATTTTTCTTCAATGCCAAAACAAAGTGAAAGAAGACAAAGAGACATTCTTCAGTCAAAACTGCCAAATACCACACAATTCTGACAACCTTGTTGACAGGTAACAAGTGCAGCAGTAAAAACAGCTCTGAAGGCATACAAAACAACATTATTTGAATCACTTTCCCTGAACAGAATATAAAGTGCCTTCAGAAACAGTATAGACCAGGCTTGAACAAGGTCCCTTTGGAAATTAAAGAACAACGATGCTTGCCTTTCAAAATATATTGCATCAGCCCTGACATGGCAAACATTTGTTTCACATACTTTACGAGGACATGACTTAACAGGGAAAAAAGCCTTGACACTTCCACATACAGTTAAATCCAAAGGTCACACAAAGACCCTTGGGACAAAAGTTCTTGGACGAGATTTGAAGCGCAATTATTTCCACTATGTCTGAAGTTGCCACTACACTAACCAGGGAGCACGTGAGTCTGACAACTGGTGTGAATACCCTGGGCCTGGCAGATCAATCAGGCTTCTTCTTCAGCCACAGGAAGCTGCTTGATGTGCCGACTCTGGATTACTTGTAGGACTTCCTGGTTCAGCTGCATCTCCAGAGCACTGGGAAGTTCATTCATTTTCATTTTTGGCATAGGCTGTAAACTAATGATTATGTCATCCTCTTCACCCCTGACACTCCTCCGCTTGCGTTGATGCAGACTCGGGTCATTCTGTACTTTAAGGTCTCGGTTTGGTTTGATTTGCTCCCTCTCTAGATTTTGCTCTGACTTGGGGAGCTGTACAGGTTCCTCTTTGTTACCTGCCTGTTGCCTGCCTGCTTTCTCATCTTTATTGTCATTGTCAGGAATTTTCTGATGGTCCACACTTGGTGGCTTCACACTTGAAAGCTCAGGCTCTCTCTTTTTAGTCTGAGAACTACTGTTATTTTTCTGTAGCTTGCTTTCTGGGGCAATGGCCTCCGATTGCTTGACAGAAAGCCCCAGCTTTTCTTCCTGGGCAGCAGCTAATGTTCTTTTCTCCTCTAGGATCTTAGCTGCAGCTTCAGCTCCCTGCAGCACCGTTTCGTTCTTCTTCACCTTACTCTCTTCCTGGGTTTTAGCATTATGATCAACATTTACATTGCCAGCTGCAAGACCAGGACCACCATCAACATCTCCACCAAGAGGAGCATCATTAGGTGCAGTTACTTCAGCAGGAATATCTGAATGCTTCTGCTCGGTTTTGTCAGGTAACACCTGTGATTTGTCATCATTTTCTTTAAGTTGCTTGTCTGGGACTTCCTTCTTCACATCGCCTTCATCTTTTTTAACGACCTGGTTCTCTTCCTCCTTGCTTTTTGGCAAAGGTAAGGCATGCTCTTGCTGTTTTTCTACGGTGGAAAAATATACAAGAAGCTTTTATTCCATGCATTGGTTATCCTTCTTTGTATGCAAACAGAGAAACTAATAACAGATAATGACCCTATGGCCTATCCATACCATCCACTATCCCGTCCTCTCCCTTAAGAGATTCTCTGGACATGTTCCATGCTTTCTTAAACTCAGATACAACACATGTACATTTGTTTTAAACACTCATGAAAGTCAACTGTTAACACCATCAACTGAAGTAAAACATAACACTGGCAGACAAAAGGATTTTCCCAATGTACCTCATTTCTACCCTACTGTACATAACATCATAGGAATTACCAAACTGGGACAGACTGAAGGTCCATCAAGCCCAGTATCCTGTTTCCAACAGTGGCCAACCCAGGTCCAAAGTACCCAGCTATATTCCAAGTCGTAAAACAGATTTTATGCTGCTTATCCTAAGAATAAGCAGTGGATTTCCCCAAGCCATCTCAATAATGGCCTATGGACTACTCTTTTAGGAAATGATCCACTGCTTTTTTAAACCCTTCTAAGCTATTAGCTATTACCACGTGGTATTCCCGCTTGGAGGTTCTGCCTTCTAGTACTAAGACCTATCCCTCTGCAATGACTGAGCAATTTCTGTACTATGGATATAGGATCAAGCTGCCAATGTGGCCCTAATTGTTTTTACCCTGCTTCTCCTCAGCCTCGTCCTGTCTCTGCTGGTGCATTTCCTTGTGTTGCTCTTCAATCACCGCCAGCAGCTTCTCCTGTTGGTCCAAAAGCCGCTTCTGCTGTACCTGCTGTTCTTCAATTACTTTCAGAAGTATGGCGTGATCCAGAATTTCAGCTTTGTTGGCTTCTAAAATCAGGAGAGAAAGAGGTGAAAGTATCAGCCATATGACAACAATGGCAAGGTGTTAGAAATCAGAATTAGAGCAAAAGAACCATCTGGATTAGAGAATGACACGGTGGCGGTTTACCCGAGGCTACTGCGTTTAGCCGCGGGTAACCCGCCAAAAACGGGGAATGAAAATTAGCAGCCTCTGCGGGGACGGGGACAAGGCCATCACCGCCCCGTGGAGCGGTGAATGGTCTTGTCACCGCAGTGAGGCATAAAGGATCGTGCGGTCCCCGCACCCCCATCCACCCACCCGCACGCCGACTCGATCGTTTAACCAGCTTCCTCTCTCCACCTCACCTTAGTTTGCCGGCTTTCTTTTTCGGCGACCGGAACGCTTTCAAAAGAGCCGCGCACGCGCGGCTGCTCAGTATTCAATCTTCTGCTCTGACCCAACCGGAAACAGGAAGTTGCAGCAGAGCAGAAGATTGAACTTTGAGCTGCCGTGCGTGCGCGGCTCTTTGAAAGCGTGCCGGTCGCCGAAAAAGAAAACCGGCAAACTAAGGAGAGCTGGAGAGCAGTAGCGTACCAAGGGGGGGGGAGGGCGGGAGGGGCGAAAAAGGTAATGGCGCCAGGCCTTGGAGCACCGAGGTAGACCGCTTCTCCCCCCTCCCAGCCGAACCCCCGCTGACCCTCCTATCTCCCCCCCCAAGTGAACCTTTCCGACCCTCCCAGCGAAAGCAGCAAACCTCCCTCCAGTAGCATCGACTTTCTCCTCCCTCTGCCGCATCACTGATGACATCATCAGTGACGCGGCAGAGGGAGGAGAAAGCCGCGAAGGAGGTTTGCTGCTCTCACTGGGAGGGTCGGAAAGGTTCACGGGGGGGGAGGGAGATAGGAGGGTCAGCGGGGATTCGGCTGGGAGGGGGGAGAAGCGGTCTGCCTCGGTGCTCCATTACCTTCTTCGGGCAGCAGCAGCGTTTACAATTCGCTGCTGTTGCTGGCTTCAGGCCTTGTTCTCTGCCGGGTCCTGCCTACTTCCTGTTTTCATGAAGACAGGACCCGACAGAGAGGAAGGCCTGAAGCGGCCAACATCAGTGAATTGTGAATGCTGCTGCTGCCCAATGAAGTTCAGGACATCGAGGAAGGAGCAGGGTGAAATCGGCTGCTTGCTTGGGAGTGAGGGTAGGGAAAGAATCGTGGAAGTGGAGAAATTGGCACGATGGCTTTGTGGGGGCTAGGGGGAGAGAGAAAGAAAGGAAAAAAATAAAGAGGGGGGGCAGGGGGAGAGAGAAAGAAAGGCAGAAATAAAGAGGGGTCAGGGGGAGAGAGAAAGAAAGGCAGAAAGAAAGAGGGGGACCAAGGGGAGAGAGAAAGAAAGGCAGAAATAAAGAGGGGGTCAAGAGGGAGAGAAAGAAAGGCAGAAAGAAAGAGGGGAGCCAGGGGGAGAGAGAAAGAAAGGGGGGGCAGGAGAAGAAAGAAGAAGGATCAGAAGGACCAGAGACTCATGAAATCACCAGACAAAAAGGTAGGAAAAATGATTTTATTTTCAACTTAGTGATCAAAATGTGTCCGTTTTGAGAATTTATATCTGCTGTCTATATTTTGCACTATGGCCCCCTTTTACTAAAACGCAATAGCGGTTTTTAGCGCAGGGAGCCTATGAGCGTCGAGAGCAGCATGGGGCATTCAGCGCAGCTCCCTGCGCTAAAAACCGCTATCGCAGTTTAGTAAAAAGGGAGGGGGAATATTTGTCTATTTTTGTATAGTTGTTACTGAGGTGACATTGCATAAAGTCATCTGCCTTGACCTCTTTGAAAACCCGCGGAATATAAATGATAATTAACATTTTCTCTGCGTACAGCGTGCTTTGTGTTTTTAAAATTTTATTGTTGGTAGATCATTTTGACTTGGCCACAAAGGTAAGGGGGAGGGAGGGAGGGGAGCTGCTGAAAGACATCTAGTAATCCTTGCAGGCTTGACTGTGCAGGGAATTATTTTTGTAAAATCATGTTTTGTTATGTGACTGGCATTATCTAGACTTTAATTTCTATGAATGAATAGAATGAAAATGATATAAAATTACTTGCTTGCGGGGACTGCGTGTTCCGGCTCACACAAGGAAGGAGGGGGTGAAAGGGAAAAAGTTTCTCTTCCTTGGAAATAGATTCTGAAGTGATCTCATCAAAGAAGACCAGCACTAAATGTACAAGAAATCCCTTAAACAATGTCAAAAGAGCCCAAAATAGAAAACTGCTGCTGCCTTGAGACTCCATTTTTGAAGGAATCAACTTGAAATCACAGAAGAGACAGGAAAAGGTTAAATGTCTCATGGAATCCTCAGGTACAAAACACAAACCAATTTGTGAATGAAATCAGAGCAGACAGTAAGAATTATAAAATTGATGTCATTATCCATCTGGAAAAAAAGGCGTACTAGAAATAATGCCTCAGCAATACAATTTTCAGAAGTTCTATTTGCTCATGGTAAGGGAGAAGAGAGACTGCTTGTGATGGTGGGGGGACTGATAGAAGATATGAAAGAAGGGTGGTAGAAAGGAACAGATGGTAAAGGAGGGAGGAAAGGGTGGTGGTGGAAAGGAATAGAACAGACATTGAAAGAGGGTAGAGAGGAACAGACCCTGAAAGGAAATGTGGAAGGCAGAGTGGGGAGAAGACGCTGGAAGGGAAGAAGACAGATGCCAGACTATGGGGGAGCGGAGGGAAGAAAATGGGTGCTAGACGGGGACGGTGACGGGGCGGTGAATGGGATGGCAGTGGCGGTGACGGGGCGGTGAAAGGGATGGTGGTGACGGTGACGGGGCGGTGAAAGGAACGGCGGTGCCGGGGCGGTGCAGAGGATGGTGGGCCGGGGACGGTGCAGAGACGTGGACAGATTTTTTCCCCGTGTCATTCTCTAATCTGGATTGAAACCACAAATCAGAGGCACAAGTTTAAATTGAACTGAGTGTGGGATAAGGTTTTGAATAAATTGGAACAGCAAGATCAGGATGGGGGAGCAAACAACTGATAACGTGGAATGAGTTAGTGCAAATATCACTGGATGAAATGGGCTTTGTAGACAAGTTAAGAATGCAAGAAAGGTAACTTATTCCAGGTGAAGATTGTGAATATGGAAGCAACAGGATCACAGGAAAAGCAGGATCATTGGCATAGGCACTACTACTACAAATTATTTCTATAGCGCTACTAGACGTACGCTGTGCTGTACAGAGTCACAAAGAAGACAGTCCCTGCTCCAAAGAGCTTACAATCTAAACAGACAAACAGGATGTCATGGATACAGTTAAAGGGGCTGGATTGGAGGGCAGAGGAGTAGGGTTAAGGATTGAAGGCTATATAAAAAAGGTGAGTTTTCAGTCTGCTTTTAAACAAGGTAAAGGAAGGGTCTTTGCAGACACACTAGGGTAATTTATTCCAGGCAGAGGGGGCAGCTAGATGAAAGGAACGAAATCTGAAATTAGCAGTGGAGGAGAAAGGTACAGCTAAGAGCAATGGAGTTCTCTGGGAGAAGAGAGATATTGAGGGGCAGCAGAATGAACACACTTGTAGGTTAGCAACTGGAGCTTGAACTGTATGCGAAGGCAGATAGGGAGCCAGTGAAGTGACATAAGTGTAGAGAGGTTGGTAGATGAGTCGTGCAGCAGTTTTGCACAGACTGCATGGGCGAGAGGCGACACTGCGGGAGACCAGTTAGAAGTAGATTGCAGTAATCTAAGCGTGAGGTTACAAGGGTCTGGGTAGTGTGCTCAGAGAGGAAGGGGCAAATTTTGGCGATATTGAAGAGATAGAAGTGACAGATCTTAACAGCTTCTTGGATGAGTGTAGAAAATGAGAAGTCGGAATTGAAGAAGACTCCAAGGTTGCGAGCAGAGGAGACTGGAACGATGACAGTATTATTTACTGAGATAGAGAAAAGAGGAGGAGGAGCAGAGGGTTTAGGAGGAAAGAGGAGCAGCTCAGTCTTGGACATATTTTGTTTCAGATGATGGCAAAGATTATAAACAAAACAGTAGAACAGGAAAAGCACAGTTACTTACCGTAACAGGTGTTATCCAGGGACAGCAGGCAGATATTTTTATGCATGGGTGATGTCACCGACGGAGCCCTCGGTACGGACCTTTTTACTAGAAAGTTCTAGTTGGCCGCACCGCGCGTGCGCGAGTGCCTTCCCGCCCGACGGAGGAGTGCGTGGTCCCCAGTTAGTATAAGCCAGCTAAGAAGCCAACCCGGGGAGGAGGGTGGGACGTAAGAATATCTGCCTGCTGTCCCTGGATAACACCTGTTACGGTAAGTAACTGTGCTTTATCCCAGGACAAGCAGGCAGCATATTCTTTACGCATGGGTGACCTCCAAGCTAACAAAGAGGGAGGAGGGATGGTTGGCCATTAGGAAAATAAATTCTGAAGTACAGATTGGCCGAAGTGCCCATCCCGTCTGGAGAAAGCATCCAGACAGTAGTGAGTAGTGAATGTGTGAACTGAGGACCAGGTGGCCGCCTTGCAGATTTCCTCAATGGGTGTGGAACGGAGGAAAGCAACAGAAGCGGCCATAGCTCTCACCCTGTGGGCCGTGACAGCACCGTCCAGTGACAGACCGGCCCGAGCATAACAGAACGCGATGCAAGCTGCAAGCCAGTTGGATAGCGTCCGTTTAGAGACCGGTCGACCCAAACGATTCGGGTCGAAGGTCAGGAAGAGCTGAGGGGACAAGCAGTGAGCCCTTGTACGATCAAGATAGTAAGCCAGGGCACGCTTGCAATCAAGACTGTGCAATGCCTGTTCCCCGGGATGTGAATGAGGTTTCGGGAAGAAAACAGGCAACACAATGGACTGGTTGAGGTGAAAAGCTGAGACCACCTTGGGGAGGAACTTTGGATGGGTGCGCAGAACCACCTTGTCATGGTGAAAAATAGTGAACGGTGGATCGGCAACCAGTGCATGAAGCTCACTAACCCTCCTGGCAGAGGTGATGGCAATGAGGAAAAGCACCTTCCATGTCAGAAATTTGAGCGAAGTTGTGGCAAGTGGCTCAAAAGGAGGTTTCATGAGGGCAGACAAAACCACATTCAGGTCCCAGACGACCGGAGGAGGCTTCAGAGGTGGTTTAAGTACATAAGTACATAAGTACATAAGTAGTCGCCTCCGCCGGGGCAGACCAGAGGTCCATCCAGCCCAGCGGTCCGCTCACGCGGCGGCCCATCAGGCATATTGCCTGGTCAGCGGTCCCTGACTAATTTTATTGCCTACCTCTACAGTTATCTCTAAACCTTCCACTGCTCTTATCTGTACCCCTCAATCCCTTTGTCTTCCAGGAACCTATCCAGGTCTTCCTTGAAACCCTGTACTGTGCTATTTCCTATCACGGCCTCCGGAAGGGTGTTCCATGTGTCCACCACCCTCTGTGTGAAAAAGTACTTCCTTGCGTTTGTTTTAAACCTGTCCCCCTTCAATTTCATCGAGTGACCCCTTGTTCTTGTGGTTTCTTTCAAATTGAAAAATCTGTCTTTGTCAACCTTTTCGATGCCCCTCAGGATCTTGAAGGTCTCTATCATATCTCCTCTGAGTCTCCGCTTTTCCAGGGAGAACAACCCCAGCTTCTTCAGTCTGTCAGTGTATGTAAGGTTTTCCATACCCTTAATCAGTTTAGTTGCTCTTCTCTGGACTCCCTCAAGCATTGCCATGTCCTTTTTGAGGTACGGTGACCAGTACTGTACACAGTATTCCAGATGCGGGCGCACCATAGCCCGGTACAGTGGCAGGATGACTTCCTTCGTTCTGGTCGAGATACCCTTCTTAATGATACCTAACATTTGGTTTGCTTTCCTCGAGGCTGTGGCGCATTGTGCCGACGCCTTCAATGTCGTGTCTACCATCACTCCCAAGTCTCTTTCCAGATTACTGACCCCTAGCATTGATCCCCCCATTTTGTAAGTGAACATCGGGTTCCTTCTCCCTATATGCATGACCTTGCATTTCCCAACATTGAAGCTCATTTGCCACTTTTTCGCCCATTCTTCCAATGTCGTAAGATCCCTTTGGAGATTCTCGCAGTCAACCGTGGTTTCAACCTTGCTGAATAGTTTGGTGTCATCTGCAAATTTGATGACCTCGCATTTTGTTCCCTCCTCCAGGTCGTCAATGAATATGTTAAACAGGAGCGGTCCCAGCACCGATCCTTGAGGAACCCCGCTCGTGACCCCTTGCCAGTCCGAGTAATGGCCCTTTACACCAACCCTCTGCTTCCTGTCTGCCAGCCAGTTTTTGATCCATCGGTGGACCTCCCCGTGCACCCCATGGTTCCATAGCTTCCTGAGCAACCGCTCATGTGGTACCTTATCGAAGGCTTTTTGGAAGTCTAGGTAAATTATGTCTATGGGTTCTCCTTTGTCCACCTGGTTGTTTACCCCCTCAAAGAAGTACAACAAGTTTGTGAGGCACGACCTACCCTTGCAGAACCCATGCTGGCTCGACCTTAGCTGTCCATTTTTTTCGATATGGTCACAGATGCTGTCCTTAATCAGTGCCTCCATCATCTTTCCCGGGACCGATGTGAGGCTTACCGGCCTATAGTTTCCCGGGTCGCCCCTCGAACCCTTCTTGAAGATGGGCGTGACATTAGCTATTTTCCAGTCCTCCGGGATCTCTCCAGTTTTTAGGGATAGGTTGCATATTTGCTGAAGTGTCTCTGCTATTTCATTTCTTAATTCCTTGAGCACCCTTGGGTGAATGCTATCCGGACCTGGCGACTTGTCGCTCTTTAGCTTGTCTATCTGCCTGAGGACATCCTCCTGGCTCACCTCTAATTTGACCAGCTTGTTATCTTGATCTCCATTTTCTATTTCCTCTGGTTCCGGAATGTTGGATGTGTCCTCCCTCGTGAAGACCGACGTAAAGAAGTCATTTAACTTGTCAGCTATTTCTTTTTCCTCCCTCACTACTCCCTTTCTATCCCCATCATCCAAGGGCCCCACTTCCTCCCTCGCTGGTTGCTTCCCCTTTACGTACCTGAAGAATGATTTGAAATTTTTTGCCTCTCCCGCTAGTCTCTCTTCATATTCCCTCTTTGCTCTCCTAACCACTCGGTGGCACTCCTTCTGGCTTTCCTTGTGTTCCTTTTGGTTGGCCTGCGTTTGATCCTGTTTCCATTTTTTGAACGATGCTTTCTTGTTACTGATCGCCTTTTTTACAGCTGCCGTTATCCATGCTGGGTTCTTTATTCGATTTTTCTTGCACTCTTTTCTGAACCTGGGGACGTACAGGTTCTGTGCTTCGTGCACCGTACGCTTGAGCAGGGTCCAGGCGCTTTCTACGGACTCTACCTTCCTTGTGCTGCCGTTGAGTTTCTTCCCCACCATTTTCCTCATTGCATCATAATTCCCTTTTCTGAAGTTGAGCGCTGTTGTTGTGGTTCTTTTCACCCTGGATGATCCCAGTTCTAGTCTGCACTGGATCATGTTGTGATCGCTGTTTCCCAGTGGGTCTAATACCGCTACTTCCTTTGCAGGTCCCCCCAGTCCACTGAAGATTAGATCAAGAGTAGCTTCTCCTCGTGTAGGTTCCATGACCAGCTGTTCCAGGAAGCAGTCCCTCGTGGCTTCCAGGAATTTGGTCTCTCTCTCGCAACTTGAGTGCCCGATACTCCAGTCTATCCCAGGGTAGTTGAAGTCTCCCATCACCACCACACTTCCATTTTTGCATACCTGCCGCAGTTCCGTCTCCAGGTCCCGGTCGATTTCTTCCGATTGGCCAGGCGGACGATAGTATAGACCCAATTTGATGTCTGCTCCAGATCCTCCTGGTAGCTTAACCCATATTGATTCCAAGCCTTCCGACCTTACTGCTGTTTCCATTTTGGTTGAGGGTATGGAGTCTTTTATGTATAGCGCTATTCCTCCACCCTTCTTGTGTGTCCTGTCTCTCCTGTAAAGTTTGTACCCTGGTTTGATGTTGAAGAGGCCCCTCATGAATCGGGAAACCAGAGGGTGAGCCGTGAGGGGTTTTCCTAGGACAGGCTCATGAAATGCCGTGATGGCACTGAGATGGACTCTGATTGAGGTAGACTTGAGGCCTGCGTTGGACAGGGAGAGCAAGTAGTCCAGAACAGTTTCCACCGCTAAAGAGGTGGGATTGTGATGATGACGGAGACACCAAGAGGAGAACCTGGTCCACTTCTGATGGTAACATTGGAGGGTGGCCGGTTTCCTGGAGGCGTCCAAAATGAGACGGACAGGCTGAGATAGATTTCCTGGAGAGGTCAGCCCGAGAGAAACCAAGCTGTCAGGTGGAGCGAAGACAGATTGGGATGTAGTAGAGACTGATGCTGCTGTGTAAGTAGAGTAGGAAACACAGGTAGAGGAATGGGCTCCCTGGAGCTGAGCTGAAGCAGGAGGGAGAACCAGTGTTGACGAGGCCACCGGGGAGCTATGAGGATCATGGTGGCTCCGTCCCTGCGGAGTTTGGATAAAGTCCGCAACATCAGAGGTAGAGGAGGAAAGGCATAGAGGAACCGATCCGTCCAATCGAGAAGGAATGCATCCGGGGCCAGACGGTGAGGAGAGAAGAGTCTGGAGCAGAACTGGGGCAGCTGATGGTTGTGAGGGGCTGCAAATAGGTCCACTTGCGGAGTGCCCCAGCGAGCAAAAATGGAGAGGAGCGTGGGAGGATCCAAAGTCCACTCGTGAGGTTGCAGGATGCGACTGAGATTGTCGGCCAGGGAGTTCTGTTCGCCCTGGATATAGACAGCCTTGAGGAAGAGACTGCGGGCCGTGGCCCAGGTCCAAATGCGAAGAGCCTCCTGACAAAGGAGGCGAGATCCGGTGCCGCCCTGTTTGTTTATGTAGTACATGGCGACTTGGTTGTCCGTGCACAGGAGCAGAACCTGAGGACAAAGAAGGTGCTGGAAGGCCTTGAGAGCGTAGAACATGGCTCGTAGTTCTAGGAAATTGATGTGATGTAGACGCTCCTGTGGGGTCCAAAGACCTTGGGTGCGTAGGTCTCCCAGGTGAGCTCCCCATGCATAAGGGGAGGCATCCGTGGTGATGATCATGGAATGCGGGGGCAGATGAAAAAGAAGGCCCCTGGAAAGATTTGAGGAGTTCAACCACCATTGTAGAGATCGCTGAAGAGACGATGTCACAGAGATGGGATGAGAAAGAAGATTCGAGGTCTGTGACCACTGGTTGGCCAGAGTCCATTGAGGTGTCCTGAGGTGGAGTCGTGCCAGGGGAAGCACATGCACCGTCGAGGCCATGTGGCCCAGGAGGACCATCATCTGTCTGGCAGAAATGGAGTGATGAAGGAGCACCTGACGACACAGGCGGAGCAGATTCCGCTGACGGTCGGAGGGGAGAAACGCCCTCATTAGTGTGGTGTTGAGAACTGCTCCAATGAACTGAAGGCGCTGTGTGGGAAGCAGATGCGACTTGGGGTAGTTGATCTCGAACCCCAGAAGATGGAGGAGAGAGATGGTATGATGAGTGGCTTGTAGCACAAGCGGAGACGTAGGTGCTTTCACCAACCAATCGTCCAAGTAGGGAAACACCTGGAGGTTGTGAGACCTGAGGAAGGCCGCCGCCACAATGAGGCATTTGGTGAACACCCTGGGTGATGAAGCGAGGCCAAAAGGTAGCACTTTGTACTGATAATGGCGATGGTGCACCTGGAATCGTAGGTAGCGACGTGAAGTTGGATTGATTGGGATGTGAGAGTAGGCCTCTTTGAGGTCCAGGGAACATAGCCAGTCGTTCTGAGAGAGATGAGGGTAAAGCGTGGCAAGGGAGAGCATTCTGAATTTCTCCTTGACTAGACACTTGTTGAGGTCCCTGAGATCGAGAATGGGACGTAGGTCTCCTGTCTTCTTTGGAACTAGAAAGTAACGGGAGTAAAATCCCCGGCCTCTTTGTTCCGGAGGTACTTCTTCGATGGCATTGAGAAGAAGGAGGGATTGGACCTCCCTCAGGAGGAGGGGGGTTTGAGTTGAAAGAGAAGCAGACTCTACGGGAGGATTGTCTGGTGGAAGAGTCTGGAAGTTGAGAGAGTAGCCGTGGCGGATGATGTTGAGGACCCACTGGTCCGATGTGATGACCTCCCAACGGCTGATGAAGATGTGGAGCCTGCCTCCGATTGGCTGAGGAAGAGGCAATGAGGGTGGAAGACTGGCTAAGCCCTGGAGAGAGGAGTCAAAAGGGCTGAGAAGGTTTGGCAGGAGGAAGAGGCTTGGCAGGTTGATTAGACTGGGCACGAGCCTGGGTGTGTTGGTGTTGGCGGGCCCGCCTAGGTTGCTGCGAAGGTGGGTTGAGCGGCCTAGCGGAGAACCTGCGCTGATATGAGGTCTGTGGTCTGTAAGGACGAGCAGGAGGAGCCTTTTTCTTTGGTTTAATGAGAGTATCCCATCTGGTCTCATGGGCGGAGAGTTTCTGTGTGGTGGTATCCAGGGACTCTCCGAATAATTCGTCTCCCAGACATGGGGCGTTGGCTAGTCGGTCCTGATGGTTGACGTCCAGATCAGAGATCCTGAGCCAGGCCAGGCGGCGCATAGCCACAGCGATGGCAGATGCACGGGAGGTGAGCTCAAAAGAGTCATATAGAGCGCACCATAAATTTTCTCAGTTGAAGCAGGCTGGAGATGTGCTGCTGGAATAGTGGAACCTTGTGCTCCGGCATGTACTTTTGCATGGCGGAGAGTTGCATTACCAGATGTTTCAGGTAGAATGAAAAATGGAAAGAGTAGTTGTTTGCCCTGTTGGCAAGCATGGCATTCTGGTAGAGCCGCTTGCCAAACTTGTCCATAGTTTTGCCCTCTCTGCCAGGAGGGGTGGAGGCATAAACACTAGAGCCCTGAGTCTTTTTTAAAGTGGACTCTACCAGGAGAGATTCATGGGGCAGCTGGGGTTTATCAAATCCCGGGATTGGAATAACCCTGTAAAGGCTATCCAGTTTACGGGGTGCCCCAGGGACAGTCAGCGGATTCTCCCAATTTTTATAAAAAGTTTCCCGTAGGATGTCATGCAAGGGCAACTTCAGGAACTCCTTAGGGGGTTGATCGAAATCTAATGCCTCCAGGAAAGCTTGTGACTTCTTAGAGTCAGATTCCAGAGGCAAAGATAAGGCCCCCGATAACTCCCTGAGGAATTTAGAAAAGGAAGATTGCTCAGGTTTAGATGTGGTATCGGGGGCCGAAGGCTCTTCGTCCGACGACGATGCATCCTCCTCGGTACCGAGGGGGGATTCTTCCCAGAGGTCCGGGTCTCTGACATCGGTGTGCGCGTGTCGAGAGACTGGAGTGGAAGGCTCGGTATGGTGAGTTTTAGACCGAGACTTGCCCGAGCGTACCGAGACGGTACCGGGGGATGAAGACCTGTGTCTGTCTCGGTCCCGGGAAGAACGGTGCCGGTCAGGTTCGCGGGAAGACCGGTGCTCCGTTCGGTCCCGAGGAGGATCGGTCGTCGTCAAGGCGACAGTCTCGGCATGGGTATGGAGATGTGACACCGAGAGAATGGGCATGAAGGAGTCCATAGGTACCGATGGCGTGGATACCGGTTGGACGGTGCGGGGCTCGGGCCGGTCTGGTACCGAAAGCAGCGGTGCCAGGATAGAGGGCAAGAGCTGCTTAAGTTGCTGTTGGAGTTGTTCCTGCAACTTATCCTGGAGGATGGCCGCAATGCGGTCATCCAGGGGTGGCACCGGAACCACTTTTTTCTGCTTTGGTTCCATGGGTGCCGCTCTACGCTCCGGCGATGAGGAGGCCGATGACGAGGCACTCACCGATATCGGAGCGGAGCGCTTTTTGGTTCGGCGTGGAGCCGAAAGGGCTGGTGTCGCCACCGAGGTGGGAGGGCGCTCAAGGGTGGAAGGCTTCTTAGCCGGCTTACCTGGCGCCGGTGGCGCCGATGTCGTTTCAGGCGGTGTCGAAGTGGTCGGTGCCGATTTCGACGGTGCCGCAGGTGAAGAAGTCGAGTCCATAGTCGGGCCGGTGCCGAAAAGTAGACTTTGCTGGATTTGACGATTCTTCAAAGTGCGTTTTTTAAGAGTGGCACAGCGGGTGCAGGAGTCCGCCCGATGCTCCGGTCCCAAGCACTGTAAACACCAATTGTGTGGGTCAGTGAGGGAGATCGGGCGTGCACACTGCTGGCACTTCTTAAAACCGGGCTGCGGGGGCATGAATGGAAACACGGCCTCCGCAAAATCAAACCCCGAGGCCTGGATCGTGACAACAGGCCCCGCCGGGGCAGGAACGAAAAATGAAGCAAAAAGAAAATATTTTTTTTTTTTTTTGTAAGTGAAAGAAAAAAGCACCCGAAGGTGAATAAAAACGGAAAAGAACGCGAGCGGGAAGGCAAAAAGAGGATTTCAACGGAGTTGAAAAAACGCACGTCTTCTTCGCTCCGCGGAAACGAAGAAACTGGGGACCACGCACTCCTCCGTCGGGCGGGAAGGCACTCGCGTACGCGCGGTGTGGCCAACTAGAACTTTCTAGTAAAAAGGTCCGTACCGAGGGCCCCGTCGGTGACGTCACCCATGCGTAAAGAATATGCTGCCTGCTTGTCCTGGGATAAAATGGAAATACTATTCTAAGCTGACTGGGGAAGATAGTTCTAAAAAACCACTATTGAAAGTTAACTAAATCACAGGGTACAGTGAATGGAGGCTTTATAGAGGCTGATGAATTTGCACAATATTTTCAGGATAATATTAATGAGAAAAAAAAATCAGATCCAGGTTTTTACAAAAGGAAGGAATGTTAGGATTGGAGAAGATGGTAATAGGGATGAGTGTAGAGCAGATTGTATGTGGAACAAAGTCTGACTGGAAGTCGGGGAAGTCTATAAAAGTTGCTTCAGAAATATGCTAAAGTGCGACAATATGGTTAGTTGAGGTGCTCAACTTCATTTTGCAGGAGGAGAGCTTTCCTAAATCCTTTGTTTAAGGGGGAAGGCTTGCATAGCAAGGTATATGCAAATTATCAACCTGTGGCTAAAATAATGGAGGATACGGTGGTGATTTCCGGTTGTAAGGCTGCATTTGATTTGTGCGCTGTTTCTGAGCATTGAAAGGAATAGCCAAGCACTTTTTTGGAGTACAATTACATCCTATCAGTGCTGTTCTTCAGTGCCCACATTGTTCCCTGCACTGCTGCCCTCTGAATGGATACAGTCTGGTGCTAATTGCCTGTAAGTCCAAGAACAGCAATGTACGATTTCATGACTTATCTCTTTTGACCATTGCTTTGGCTGGCTTACGGCTGAGCTCTTGTCCGTATTATCAGGTGTCTGTTGGTTGTTGTGCAGGGAGAGATGTTCTCTCTGACCATGTTTGAACTTTGTATACTGCTAACAGCAGACTTTTGGACATGGGATAAACATTGCATGCGAATGACACTATAAAAGAAGCCATTCAATGTTGTTAAGCTCAACTGAGAATAGACATACTGCTTAGTGGCCCCTCCCGTGGAAAGAGCTCCTAGCTGGACAGTTGAAGGGCTTCCCAGTTTGGAAAAAGGCTGAGGACGCAGACATACATGGTGAATTATTTTCTTTCTTTCTAGTACTAATACTTAGTTTTTACAAGCAGTCAAAGTGTATCTGTTCCATAAAGAAATCAGTGAATTGAATTGTTTTGTGCAACTAAACAAAACAACATGATGGACAATTCTTGCATATGTGATGCACTATAAGACCCTCACGGACCTTTGGTCTGACACAGCAAAGCAGCTCTTATGAATTAAATGTAGATATTAATATGTTCTGCATCCATAAAAATCCTTACTCTCAAAATGTACAGATCAGAACTAGCACATTTCTCCATGGAAGTTACTATACCAAACCCCCCCCCCCCAAAAAAAAAAATCTGATTCTCATGTCATCTACCGTATTTTCACGCATATAACGCGCGCGTTATACGCGTTTTTACCTACCGCGCATACCCCTCGCGCGTTATATGCGTGAGCGCGGTATACGAAAGTTTTCAAACATAGTTCCCACCCCGCCCGACGCCCGATTCACCCCCCCAGCAGGACCACTCGCACCCCCACCCCGAACGACCACTCGCACGCGCTCCCACCCGCACCCGCATCCACGATCGGAGCAAGAGGGAGCCCAAGCCCTCTTGCCCGGCCGACTCCCCGACGTCCGATACATCCCCCCCCCCCGGCAGGACCACTCGCACCCCCACCCCGAAGAACCGCCGACTTCCCGACAATATCGGGCCAGAAGGGAGCCCAAACCCTCCTGGCCACGGCGACCCCCTAACCCCACCCCGCACTACATTACGGGCAGGAGGGATCCCAGGCCCTCCTGCCCTCGACGCAAACCCCCCTCCCCCCCAACGACCGTCCCCCCCCAAGAACCTCCGACCGCCCCCCCAGCCGACCCGCGACCCCCCTGGCGACCCCCACGACCCCCCCACCCCCCTTCCCCGTACCTTTGGAAGTTGGCCGGACAGACGGGAGCCAAACCCGCCTGTCCGGCAGGCAGCCAACGAAGGAATGAGGCCGGATTGGCCCATCCGTCCTAAAGCTCCGCCTACTGGTGGGGCCTAAGGCGCGTGGGCCAATCAGAATAGGCCCTGGAGCCTTAGGTCCCACCTGGGGGCGCGGCCTGAGGCACATGGTCGGGTTGGGCCCATGTGCCTCAGGCCGCGCCCCCAGGTGGGACCTAAGGCTCCAGGGCCTATTCTGATTGGCCCACGCGCCTTAGGCCCCACCAGTAGGCGGAGCTTTAGGACGGATGGGCCAATCCGGCCTCATTCCTTCGTTGGCTGCCTGCCGGACAGGCGGGTTTGGCTCCCGTCTGTCCGGCCAACTTCCAAAGGTACGGGGAAGGGGGGTGGGGGGGTCGTGGGGGTCGCCAGGGGGGTCGCGGGTCGGCTGGGGGAGCGGTCGGAGGTTCTTGGGGGGGGCGGTCGTTGGGGGGGAGGGGGGTTTGCGTCGAGGGCAGGAGGGCCTGGGATCCCTCCTGCCCGTAATGTAGTGCGGGGTGGGGGTAGGGGGTCGCCGTGGCCAGGAGGGTTTGGGCTCCCTCCTGGCCCGATATTGTCGGGGAGTCGGCGGTCCTTCGGGGTGGGGGTGCGAATGGTCCTGCCGGGGGGGGGGATGAATCGGACGTCGGGGGGGGGGGTGAACGGAGAGTCGGGACAGCGCACGGAGAGGCGGGGCAGTGCACGGAAGTCAGGGGGGTGAACGGAGAGTCGGGACAGCGCACGGAAAGTCAGGGCAGTGCACGGAAGTCAGGGGGGGTGAACGGAGAGTCGGGACAGCGCACGGAAAGTCAGGGCAGTGCATGGAAGTCAGGGGGGGGTGAACGGAGAGTCGGGACAGCGCACGGAAAGTCAGGGCAGTGCATGGAAGTCAGGGGGGGGTGAACGGAGAGTCGGGACAGCGCACGGAGAGGCGGGGCAGTGCACGGAAGTCAGGGGGGGTGAACGGAGAGTCGGGACAGCGCACGGAGAGGCGGGGCAGTGCACGGAAGTCAGGGGGGGTGAACGGAGAGTCGGGACAGCGCACGGAGAGGCGGGGCAGTGCACGGAAGTCAGGGGGGTGAACGGAGAGTCGGGCAGCATGCGTGGTATAATCGTGAGCGCGTTATACCAAAGTTTTTGTGCTTATCATCGTGATTTCTGCGCGCTATACACGTGTGCGCGTTTTATACGGGTGCGTGTTATTTGCGTGAAAATACGGTAAGTGCAACATAAATCTCTCCAATGTAAAATGCAAAACCTAAATATATTCTAACTCCGCATATGTGTAGCAAACCTACCAAACAGCAGCACTAATTGTTTGATTCAAACAGTAATACAATAGATGACGGCAGATAAAGACCCAAATGGTCCATCTAGTCTGCCCAACCTGATTCAATCTAAAAATTTGTGGGGGGGGTTTTCTTCTTCTTCTTAGCTATTTCTGGGCAAGAATCCAAAGCTCTGCCCGGTACAGTTCTTAGGTTCCAACTACTAAAGGCTCCGTCAAATCTCACTCCAGTCCATCTACACCCTCTGAAGAGGTCGATGCCGGCCCCTCCAATGTATTTAAATGAACTCACACCAAAAATCCAATTGCTGTGTATAATATATGTTTAATAGTAATAAACAAAAGACAGCTCACATTGATGCATCCAAATAGGATATAGCAAACGGCATTTAGGCTAACGGAAGAATAACACAGAGTGCCATCCAGTCCGTTCTAAAGCTTAAGTCAGCAGGTATACTACTATACCCTAGTTTAGTAGCCTAGGGTTAATTGTGACTGCTGAAGCTGATGTTATCAAATCAAGCCAAGCCCCCAACTCAAGTTTCACCATAGACGCTTCATCAGGAGGGGTTTCAAGTTTATTAAAACATTTTTTATACCGCTAATTCAAATTTCTAAGCGGTGTACAGCCTTAATAAAGGAAAGCTTTTAAAACACAAATAAAAATTAGTGTTAAAATATTATACAGTACTATACTAGGTTAGTAACTCATTCTCAGCTAGTTCTAACGGCCAGGCTAACAAACTGACCTTTCTCAACTGATAAATTACCTTAACATCATCACATACAATCACCCAAGTCCCGCTCTTCTGTCGTGCACATAAGTTCCCTCGGGTTTTTGCATTTCTTAGCATTCAATTTTAGCTGCCAGATTTCAGACCATTCTTCAAGCTTCGCCAGGTCTTTCTTCATGTTAGTCACACCATCTAGCGTGTCTACTCTATTGCAGATTTTGCGATCATCCGAAAAGAGGCAAATCTTACCTGACAGCCCTAGCCAGGACAATTTTTAAATTTGGCTGATTTTATTATAAAGCACTTTATTTTATAAAGATTTTATTATAAAGCACTTTATTATAAAGCACTACCTGACTGAGCAATTTTCTTTTAATATTTTAACATGTTCTTCCCCAAATTCTACTTTTTTATATTTCCTACAATAAGGGGCTGTCTGAAAATGAAATATGTGGAAAAGATGAGGTCTTATCAGGCTGCTAAGTGGGAAGGAAAGCTTGGCCCCATGATACAGCTTTCCTAGTCTTATCAACATTATAGGAAACTTTTGAAAGCTTATTTGTTTAGACAGTTTTGGGGGAATGACAACCTGTATTATTTAAATATGTACTTTGCCGTAAATGTACAGTTTTCTCTTATGTGAACCACAGAGAACTGTAAGGTGTTTGTGGGACAGAAATAAACTGTTATGCAATGAAAGGGCATAGGATGAAGTTAAGAGGTGATAGGCTCCGGAGTAACCTAAGGAAATAATTTTTACAGAAAGGGTGGTAGATGCATGGAACAGTCTCTTGGAAGAAAAGGTAGAGACAGAGACTGTCTGAATTCAAGAAAGCCTAGGATAGGCATGTGGGATCTCTCGGACAGAGAAAGAGATAATGGTTACTGCAGATGGACAGACTAGAAGGGCTATTTGGCCTTTATCTGCCATCAGGTTTCTATGTTTCTATAATCAGAAAGTTCTATGACCTCACAATGCAGGTGGAAAGAGCCTTAGCCTATAGGAAGAGGAGATGCAAATGTGAAGAGCCTTAGCCAATAGGGAGAGGAGGAAATAGTGGATGCTGAGGATGGGCCATTTGGCCTTTATCTGCCATCAGGTTTCTATGTTTCTATAATCAGAAAGTTCTTTGACCTCACAATGCAGGTGTAAAGAGCCTTAGCCTATAGGAAGAGGAGATGCAAATGTGAAGAGAGCCAATAGGGAGAGGAGGAAATAGTGGATGCTGCGGATGGGCCATTTGGCCTTTATCTGCCATCAGGTTTCTCTGTTTCTATAACCAGAAAGTTCTTTGACCTCACAATGCAGGTGTAAAGAGCCTTAGCCTATAGGAAGAGGAGATTCAAATGTTGGAGGAGTGTGTGGCGCAGTGGTTGGATCTACAGCCTCAGCACCCTGGGGTTGTGGGTTCAAACCCCGCGCTGCTCCTTGTGACCCTGGGCAAGTCACTCAGTCCTCTATAGCCCCAGGTACGTTAGATAGATTGTGAGCCCACCGGGACAGAGAGGGAAAATGCTTGAGAACCTGATTGTAAAAACCACTTAGATAACCTTGATAAGCGGTATATCAAATCCTAATAAACTTGAAACTTGTTAAGAGCCTTAGCCAATAGGGAGAGGAGGAGATAGTGGATGCTGCAGACGGGCCATTTGGCCTTTATCTGCCATCATGTGTCTATGTTTCTATAACCATAAAGTTCAATGACATCACAATGCAGGTGGAAAGAGCCTTAACCAATAGGAAGAGGAGATGCAAATGTTAAGAGCCTTAGCCAATAGGGAGAGGAGGAGATAGTGGATGCTGCGGATGGGCCATTTGGCCTTTATCTGCCATCAGGTTTCTCTGTTTCTATAACCATAAAGCTCTATGACCTCACAATGCAGGTGGAAAGAGCCTTAACCAATAGGAAGAGGAGATGCAAATGTTAAGAGCCTTAGCCAATAGGGAGAGGAGGAGATAGTGGATGCTGCAGACGGGCCATTTGGCCTTTATCTGCCATCAGGTTTCTCTGTTTCTATAACCATAAAGCTCTATGACCTCACAATGCAGGTGGAAAGAGCCTTAACCAATAAGAAGAGGAGATGCAAATGTTAAGAGCCTTAGCCAATAGGGAGAGGAGGAGATAGTGGATGCTGCAGACGGGCCATTTGGCCTTTATCTGCCATCAGGTTTCTCTGTTTCTATAACCATAAAGCTCTATGACCTCACAATGCAGGTGGAAAGAGCCTTAACCAATAGGAAGAGGAGATGCAAATGTTAAGAGCCTTAGCCAATAGGGAGAGGAGGAGATAGTGGATGCTGCAGACGGGCCATTTGGCCTTTATCTGCCATCAGGTTTCTCTGTTTCTATAACCATAAAGCTCTATGACCTCACAATGCAGGTGGAAAGAGCCTTAACCAATAGGAAGAGGAGATGCAAATGTTAAGAGCCTTAGCCAATAGGGAGAGGAGGAGATAGTGGATGCTGCAGACGGGCCATTTGGCCTTTATCTGTCATCATGTGTCTAGTTTTGGTAGTTGGATGATTTGCTGTGTGATGTCTTGTGTTTTATATCTTTCAAAGTTGGGAATGATAGGGTCATAGAAACATGATGGCAGATAAAGGCCAAATGGCCCATCTAGTCAGATGTTAAGAGTTAAGAATTATGTTGGTCTGCAGATCTACCTAATAGTTCAGTAAATCTGGGGAAGCTAATAGGGACATCATTTATAGCGTTTTAAATGCTACGCAGAATAGTCTGAATTCTTTTCTGTTTCTATCGGTAATCAGTGTAGTTGTATAAGCAGTGAGTGACATAGTGAAATTTTGATTTGTAGTATATAAGTTTTGTTGCAGTGTTTTGTATCAGTTGGAGTTTTTTTCATTAATGGAGAGTAGAACATTGCAGTAGTCTAGTAGTGTCAATATCATTGACTGCACTAGTAAGGTCCTACCTTTCTTAGTTTTTGTAGTTTCAGAAATATCATTGGCTCCCAGTAGAGCAGTGAATTATTTATAAAATTCTATTTCTTATCTTTAAAGCCTTCCGAACGAGTTTCCCTCCTTATCTTACTGCTTTGGTTATTCCCTATGCTCCAATCTGTCTTCTCCAGTCTAGTGGTTAGAGCTGTTGCTCAGCACCCTGAAGTTGTGAGTTTAATCTCAACCTGCTCCCTCTGACCCAGGTACCATTGTTAGATTGTAAGCTTTCCAGGACAAATAGGGAATGTATTGTCTGCTTTGGGGAATCTCTTCATGAAAAGGCAGTTAATAAATCACAATAAATAAATGAAACAATTGGTCTTACCCAATCCTAAAACAGCTCATTATGAATCAACTAGAAATAGTGCTTTTTCTTTCTTGCCCCCTACTTATGGAATAATTTGCCTCTATATATTTGTGGTGAACTATCGTTAAAAAACTTTAAAATAGCCTTACATTCTTTGTAGAGAGAGTGTGTGAGCGTGTGGTTGGTTCGTTAAGTGGTCAGTCGGTCGGTCAGCTTGAGTCTCTATCCTATCAGATAAAGCAGTATACTAAATTTTAAATAAATAAAATAACACACGTGGGAGAAAGAAGTGCACTTCCTCTTGTACATCCAAAATGCACATTTCCCCAAACTAGCACTTTACTGAAGACAAGGGCAAACCAAACACTTCTTTCAGGAAGTTTTCTGTCCCGAGGCTGTACAGCAGGGGTGCCCACACTTTTTGGGCTTGCGAGCTACTTTTAAAATGACCAGGTCAAAATGATCTACCAACAATAAAATTTAAAAAAAACATAAAGCACACTGTATGCAGAGAAAATGTTAATTATCATTTATATTCTGTTTTTGTTTTTCAAAGAGGTCAAGGCAGATGACTTTATGCAATGTCACCTCAGTAACAACCATACAAAAATAGACAAATATACCCCCCTCCCTTTTTACTAAACCGGGATAGCAGTTTTTAGCGCAGGGAGCTGCGCTGAATGCCCCGCGCTGCTCTCAACGCTCATAGGCTCCCTGCGCTAAAAACTTTTAGTAAAAGGGGGCCATAGTGCAAAATAAAGACAGAAGATATCAATTCTCAAAATGGACACATTTTGATCACTAAATTGAAAATAAAATCATTTTTCCTACCTTTGTTGTCTGGTGATTTCATGAGTCTCTGGTTGCACTTCCTTCTGACTGTGCATCCAATATTTCTTCCCTTCTTTCAGCCTTTATGCTTCGTCTCCTCCAGACCTCATTCCCTCCCCCAACTTTTTCTTCCTCTCTCCCTGTCCTTTCTTTCTCCCTGCCTCCCTTTCTTTTTTTCTCTCTTCATGCCCCTTTCTTTCTTTTTGTTTCCCTTCTTTCTTTCTCCCTACCTGCCCCCTTTCTTTCTTTCTCCCTGCCCTCGCCATCAGGGAACAGGCCCCCAAGCCACCACCACCATCGGGGAACAGGCCCCAAAGCCACCACCGCCCCAAGCTCTCCCTGCGTCGGGCTGACCAGCATTCCTCTCCCTGACGTCAATTCTGACTCTTTTCTGGGATCCCTCTGCACACAGATCTCTCCAAATGGGAACTATCTTGCACACATTACTTCCTCCAGAAATCCAGCACTTGAGTGGGACTTTTCTCTCTTTCTCTCCTTTATCCAATAGCAGGTAGTGGGGTGAGTAAAACCTGTCTTTTACATGCACTTTACACTGGACACAAATGCAAAACTCAAGGAAGACTTCAGCATCCCATTCCCTGAGCTGAAACAGTTTGATAATTGAACCTGGGTCTCACACAAAGCAACAGCAGCCCATCAGGCTTAAAAATATATTTACGAAAGTTTTTGAAAGGAGAAATGAGGGAAGACAGTACAAGAAAGTCTCTCTTCTCTATTTCGCACATGAACAGGATTTATGTAACCTGTATTGTTACAGCACATGGAAAACTCTCCGTCCACATATACTATGCTTTATACAGGCAAGATCAACATACAGATGGAGAGTTACATGAGTAATGGTTTCCATTCCATGACCCTTACCTGCTGCTAGCTTTTTCATTTCAGCTGTTTCAGTTCCAATAAGAGAAAGAAGAAAAACAGATCAGGAAAGAAAAGCAGAGTCTTAGGAGTGAATGCGCTAATGCAGATCCTTGTTCTTACTGTGTTTTCAAACAGGTCCACAGATTTACTGGTAAAGCATGAGGCGTCTTAGTCCTAAGCTTCAGAACGTCTGTCAGTATTATACAACCCTTGAGACCGAGGGCCACACTAAGAGGTAGAAAAACGCTCAGAAACCTGCATGTCTACGAGCAGGAATACTGTTTAGAAATAACAAGGAATTACTGGTATATTCCGAAAGCAGTGACGTTTCTTACAAGCTTACCTTCCTGTTTCTCTTCATTCTTTTCCTCTGTGTTTCTGGCTTCTCTTTGGTCCAGATGCTGTTCCTCCCCAGTGTTCACTTTGTCTGTGGAAAGATAGACTGCATCAATTTATTTATTCAATTTTCTCTACTCTTCTCCCAGGGGAGCTCAGGTACTCAAGCATTTTTCCCTGTCTGTCCCAGGGGGCTCACAATCTTTGTGCCTGGGGCAATTGGGGGGAGGGGTTAAGTGACTCATGGGTTTGAACCCACAACCTCAGGGTGCTGAGGCTGTAGCTTTTAACCACTGCACCATACTCTCCCATGAAGAACAGGGTACAGGAATCTTGAAGGAATAGTGAAGGACAGTAAGAGAGGCAACAGAGAGATAAGATAGTAATAGCTTTCTTACAGATTCCAGTTGGTGTTAAAGAAACTCTGTTTTTAAGAGAAGAGAAATAAAGTCATTGAACATCCTTGTAGGTATATTACATCTAGCCAGTAACCAGTCAATTAAAATGTAAACCATCCCTAGGCTTCAAGGGTACACAAAAAAAACATCAGACTCTGTCCCCAGTAACCCTCTGATATGGCCCAGGACAGAGAGGTTTTCCTACTTACCCAGACTTCTGAGCAAAGGTTGGGCACATTTAAACCGGCACAAGCCTTCAAATGACACAATTCCCCATTCTTAGCACGCCTTAGAGGTGTGTCCTAGTGACTTAAATCAAAGCGAGTGGGCTTCAAGCAGCTGTGATCCCTAGCCAAACCTAACTAAAGAGCCTTCAAGGTTATATTAAAATTTGATTTAATCGCTTATCTAATTTCTAAGCGAGTTTACAATATAAAAAAATTAAAAAAGAGCATGAACATAATAAAAAGGCCAGTAACAATACCATTAATACTTACAAATAGAAAGCAATTACAAAGAAACATCAACTAATAATTGGCATATTAAAAAGGGATAAACGAGACAGACGGAAGACAAAAGGAAGTAGGGTTAGAAATACAATTTGTTTAGTAACGAAAGACAAATAAGGAAAAAAATAAAAGGAAAGGGCTTGTTGCTTAAGGGAGTTAAAAAGGATACTGTAAAATTTAAATCAAATGTTAAAAGCTTCTTGAAATAAATGACTCTTGAGTAGGCTACTTCTCTAACAAGAGCTGGTAGGGTCTTCCAAAGTTGAGGGGCTACGACTGAGAAAATGTCAGGCCTTTTGGTTCCTATTAAACCAAGGGAGGGGACTATCAGAAATTTACGATTACCGTATTTTCACGTAGATAACGCGCACCCGTGTAAAACGCACTCACGGGTATAGCGCGCGGGAAACCAAAATATATGTAAAAAAATTTTTGTATACCACGCACACCCGTATACCGCGCATGCTGCCCGACTCTCCCGTCGCCGCCCGGCTCTCCTTTCGCTTGCCCCAACTCTCCTCTGGCCACCCCGACTCTCCTTTCGCCCGCCCCAACTCTCCTCTCCCCCTTGAAGTCCTGTCCCCACCCTGAAAGCCTGATGCCCCCCCCACGTCCGATTCACCCCCCCCCCGCAGGACCGATCGCACCCCCACCCCGAAGGACCGCTCGCACGCACCCGCACCCCCACCCTGAAGGACCGCTCGCACCCCCACAGCCTCCCGACCCCCCCCCCCATCATGTAGAAGCTCCTACCGGTGTCCTGCTGCTTCCTTTTGGTGGTCCCGGCCCTTCTATGAGCCCTGCGCCTGCGCTGCTTCCTCTTCCGGCGGTCCCGCCCTTTCTCTGACGTCAAGCCCTCTTGCCCCGCCGACTCCCCGACACGATCGGGGCAAGAGGGAGCTCAAGCCCTCTTGCCCCAGCCAACCGCGGCACCCCCGACACGATCGGGGCAAGAGGGAGCTCAAGCCCTCTTGCCCCCCCGACAATATCGGGCCAGGAGGGAGCCCAAGCCTTCCTGGCCCTGGCGACCCCCCCCCCGCTAGTTGATCGGGCCATGAGGGAGCCCAAACCCTCCTGGCCACGGCGACCCCCTCCCCGCACTACATTACGGGCAGGAGGGATCCCAGGCCGTCCTGCCCTCGACGCAAACCCCCCTCCCCCCAACGACCGCCCCCCCAAGAACCTCCGACCGCCCCCCCAGCCGACCCGTGACCCCCCTGGCTGACCCCCACGACACCCCCACCCCCCTTCCCCGTACCTTTGTGTAGTTGGACGGACAGACAGGAGCCAAACCCGCCTGTCCGACAGGCAGCCAACGACGGAATGAGGCCGGATTGGCCCATCCGTCCCAAAGCTCCGCCTACTGGTGGGGTATAAGGCGCCTGGGCCAATCAGAATAGGCCCGGGAGCCTTAGGTCCCTCCTGGGGGCGGGGCCTGAGGCACATGGGCCCAACCCGACCATGTGCCCAAGGCCCCGCCCCCAGGAGGGATCTAAGGCTCCCGGACCTATTCTGATTGGCCCAGGCGCCATAGGCCCCCACCAGTAGGCGGAGCTTTGGGACGGATGGGCCAATCCGGCCTCATTCCGTCGTTGGCTGCCTGCCGGACAGGCAGGTTTGGCTCCCGTCTGTCCGGCCAACTACACAAAGGTACGGGGAAGGGGGTTGGGGGTGTCGTGGGGGTCGGCCAGGGGGGTCGCGGGTCGGCTGGGGGGGGCAGTCGAAGGTTCTTGGGGGGGGGCTGTTGGGGGGAGGGGGGGTTTGCGTCGAGGGCAGGAGGGCCTGGGATCCCTCCTGCCCGTAATGTAGTGCGGGGTAGGGGGTCGCCGTGGCCAGGAGGGTTTGGGCTCCCTCCTGGCCCGAACAACTAGCGGGTGGGGGGGTCGCCAGGGCCAGGAGGACTTGGGCTCCTTCCTGGCCCGAACAACTAGCGGGGGGGGGGGTCGCCAGAGCCAGGAGGGCTTGGGCTTTCTCCTGGCCCGATATTGTCGGGGAGTCGGCGGGGTAAGAGGGCTTGGGCTCCCTTTTGCCCCGATCGTGTCGGGGGGGCAAGAGGGCTTGAGCTCCCTCTTGCCCCAATTGTGTCGGGGAGTCGGCGGGGCAAGAGGGATTGACGTCAGAGAAATGGCGGGACCGCGCCGGAAGAGGAAGCAGCGCAGGCGCAGGGCTCACAGAAGGGCCGGGACCGCCAAGAGGAAGCAGCAGGACACCGGTAGGAGCTTCTACATGATGGGGGGGGGTCGAGAGGCTGTGGGGGTGCGAACGGTCCTTCAGGGTGGGGGTGCGGGTGGGAGTGCGTGCGAGTGGTCCTTCGGGGTGGGGGTGCGGGTGCATTCGAGCGGTCCTTCGGGGTGGGGGTGCGAGCCGTCCTGCAGGGGGGGGGTGAATCAGACGTCGGGGGGGGGGGAACTATGTAAAAAAAATTTTGTACAAAGCGCTCACGCATATAACGTGCAAGGTTATGCACGGGTTGTAAAAATCGTGTATAACGCACGCGTTATATGCGTGAAAATACGGTAGATGATCTAATACTGTGGGGTGGGTCATATGGGATAAGATATTTATCAAAAAATTGGGGCAGTTTAGAGAAATTGTTTTAAATGTTATGAGAGAGATTTTGTAAGAAATTCTTTGATTAATTGGCAGAGGGAACAGCCGAGCTCAAGATGCTGCCTTCTGCAAGGGTTTTGCATTATCTAATTTCTGGTGATGAGAACAAGAATGGGTTGGGACCTGTAAACCGCCTTTCTGTGGTTACACCTTCAAAGCGGTTCACATATATACAGGTACTTATGTTGTACCTGAGGCAACGAAGGATTACATGACTTGTCGAGGAGCAACGCTGGGATCGATCCCACAACCTCAGAGTGCCACTCCTCACCTCACTGATCCAGTATAGGCTGTGGAGGAGGAGGATAATCTTTCAAGAATTAGGACATGCAAAAGAAAAGTACAAACCAAAGAGTGAGAGAGAGTTACCCTTGTCTCGCTCCTCTTCTACAGACTTCACCAGCTGAACTAAACTGATGTCATTCTTTTCTCCAGCAGCCGCTGCTCTTTTCATGACCTGCTCCTCATGTGGTACCACCTGCTGGCCTGGTTCCAGGTCATTTTCCTTCGTGTCAACCTTGGGTTTGAGGTCTCCATCCTTCACAGGACTCTCCGCTGCTTTTACAACTTTAACTTCTCCCTTGACCGGTTCTTTTTCTTTCCTCACATCTGGCTCTGCATCTCGCTCCACAGGTGACTCTTCACCTGCCGGGATGTGTTTAATATCAGGGGGATTTTTGTTCTTATTTGGTTCCTCTCTGTCCTTTCTTTCATCTATAATGACCTCATCGTGCGGAACAGGTGGTTCATGGCGATGGGCTTCTCTGACAGGCAAAGCAATACCTTAAAAAAAAAAAGCAAATTTCACTTCTAGCATGCTAGTGCGTTTAATCAAAATTTTAATAAACTTGAATTCTATAAAGAAAAAGAGGCACTTAACAGAACACTAGAGTAACAGGTCAAACACACAGACATATGTTCAGGTACAAGATGGTGTACATGCTCAGACATGGACTGTGAGAGGGCACACGTAAAATCATGGCATTTTATAATTAACATATGCAGCTGTGCTCTCTGCTCATATAAACACCTACCTGTAAAGCATTTACAGAATAGCACATACCCAGAATGGAGAAATTAGGTTCTTACCTGCTAATTTACTTTCTTTTAGCCTCTCCAGACTGCCATAGGTTAATCTTACAAGCGGGTATATATCTCATCATGACCAGCAGGTGGAGACAAACAAAACTCTGGAATAGTACATTTTAGGTGCCTTTCCCTATTCCTATCAGTCTGACGAATAGCCAAGCAGAACTAAGCGCTTGAAATAGAAAGAAACAAGACTCCGAACAGGAGTAACAACTAAAATAGCTGAATGTTGTTGGAAAATGCAAAGGAGAGATCCCAGCAAGAAAATGTCCCCACAGCCGCTGTTCTTTAATCTCCCCAGCCCTAGAAAAATACTAGAACCCACCAAAAAAGCAAAATTTACTCACAAGAACAACACGACAATAGACAGGGTGGGAACCTATGCCGGTCTGGAGAGGCTAAAAGAAAGTAGATTAGCAGGTAAGAACCTAATTTCTCCTTCTTTAGCAACTCTCCACACTGGCATAGGTTAATCTTACAAGCGGGACATACCAAAGCAGTCCCCATCATGGGTAGGACCCCCGAAGGGCCGACACCAGAACACGCTCACCGAACACCGTGTTCCAAAGCACCTAAACGTCCACACAGTAGTGTCTGACAAAGGAATGCAAGGACGACCAAACCTTACAAATGTCCACTGGAGGCACTAGTGAAGGCTCAGCTCAAGAAGCCGCCTGACCCCGAGTGAAATGACCTTTGAGAAATTCTGGAACAGCTTTTTTCTTAAGAAGATATGCAGACACAATAGTCTCCTTGATACAACACGAAATGGTAGCATAAGAACATAAGAATTGTCGCTGCTGGATTAGATCAGTGGTCCATCGTGCACAGCAGTCCGCTCCCACGGTGGCCCCTAGGTCAAAGACCAGTGCTCTAAATGCATACGTTCCAGTTCAGCAGGAACTTGTCTAACTTTGTCTTGAATCCCTGGAAGGTGTTTTCCTCTATAACAGCCTGCGGAAGAGCGTTTCAGTTTTCCACCACTCTCTGGGAGAAGAAGAACTTCCTTACGTTTGTACGGAATCTATCCCCTTTTAAATTTAGAGAGTGCCCTCTCGTTCTCCCTACCTTGGGAGAGGGTGAACAACCTGTCTTTATCTACTAAGTCTATTCCCTTCAGTATCTTGAATGTTTCAATCATGTCCCCTCTCAGTCTCCTCTTTTCAAGGGAGAAGAGGCCCAGTTTCTCTAATCTCTCACTGTACAGCAACTCCTCCAGCTCCTTAACTATTTTAGTCACTCTTTTCCGGACCCTTTTGAGTAGTACCGTGTCCTTCTTCATGTACGGCGACCAGTGCTGGATGCAGTACTCCAGGTGAGGGCGCCTTGGAAGCTCCATCCCCATTACGAGGACCTACAAGAAAGCTAAAAGATGATCTGATTTCCTGAACTCCTGGGTCCTCTGCACCTACGCTCTTCAACCTCTTTATTTCCTTCCTTGGAGCTACTTTAGATAACTTAAATGTTACATCCTTCAGCTACGCAGACGACATCACCATACTCCTCCCCTTCGACCCATCAGAGCCCACCACTACAGCAAAACTGGAAATAACCCTAGATGCAGTGGAAAAATGGATGGTAGACCACAAACTGAAACTAAACTCAGATAAAACAAAATTACTTCTGCTCGAAAAGGCCAAAACTCCCACCATTACAGAACTGAAAATTAAAAACACCAAATACCCAATACAGCCCGAACTCAAACTCCTAGGAGTAACGATAGGCAGATGCTGCACAATGCAGTCCCAAATCAATAAAACATCCCAGAAAGCTTTTTTAATTATGAGAAATCTACGTAAAATAAGAAAATTCTTCGACCCAGCACAATTCAGGCTAATTGTCCAATCCCTAGTCTTAGGTCTACTGGACTATTGCAACTCCCTCTATCTACCTTGTCCTGCCAACATGATAAAACAACTTCACTATACAAAGCACTGCCGTCAGACTGATTTACTCCCTGAGAAAATATGATCGTATTACAACTGCCTTCCTAGACTCGCACTGGCTACCTACGCAAGCAAGAATTCAATTCAAATTCTACTGTCTATTATTCAAAGCATTAAACAGCTCCGCCCCCCCCCTATCTAAACAACCGCCTAAACCAGATCCTCACCTCAAGACAAAGAAGAACTCCGAACCCTTTTGCCTTTCCTTCACTCAAGGGCACTCAGCACAAAAAGATGTTTGATAACCTTCTGGCAACGCAAGCAGCAAAACTTAACCACTCCATCTCCAACCTGTTGACGGTAACGGGCGACTTCAAAACTTTTCGAAAAGAAATCAAAACCCTACTTTTCAAAAAATTTATCCAGATATCTTAACCCAACCCTTCCCCCTCCTCCTAGATAAATTCTCCCCCAAAACCTCCACTTAAATAATCTCTTCCTCCCCAAAACACCAACCAAGTATTCAGATCCCTGAAATATAACGTAATCTTATTTGTACTCTAACGGTAATCTATTTGTTATATCACACAGTAACGTACAGTCAATTTAATATCCAATTTGCAAGTTCTTCCAGAATTAATCCAGGTACCTCTCCTCCCTTGTAACCAAAAAAAAAAACCCAAAAAAAACCCAAAACTGTTGTAACTTCACTGGAAATGTCCAGTTAGCTCTTTTGTAATCCGCCTTGAACTGCAAGTTATAGGCGGAATAGAAGTCCCTAATGTAATGTATTGTAATAAGAGCAAAGAACCCGATGGACATCTAGCTTGCGCAACTGTTTCTGCTTTGAAGATACCTCCCGACAACCCAAGACTGGGAGGACCACTGCCTGATTGACATGAAAAGGAGAAACTACCTTTGGCAGAAAGGAAGGAACAGGCCGCAATACAACCTGCTCCCTAGAAAACTTCAGGAAGGGAGACCTACAAGAGAGAGCCTGCAGCTCCAAAACATGCCTAGCAGAAGTAATAGCCACCAATAAGACCGCCTTAAAAGTAAGGTCCTTCAACGAGCAGGCACCCAAAGGCTCAAAAGGGCACCAGCCTGGAGAGGACCAGATTCAAATCCCATTAGAACATAGGAATTGCCGTTGCTGGGTCAGACCAGTGGTCCATCATCCCAGCAGTCCGCTCATGCGGCAGCCCATAGGTCAAAGACCAGCGCCCTGAGACTAGCCCTACCTGCGTACATTCTGGTTCAGAAGGAACTTGTCTAACTTTCTCTTGAATCCCAAGAGGGAACAGACTGTCGCACGGGAGGCTTGAGCAACTTGGCCGCCTGCAGGAAGCGAATGACATCAGGAATGGCAGTCAGCTGCTGACCTCATAACAATCCACGAAAGGCTGACAAGGCTGCCAGTTGAACCCAGAGAGAAGTCCAGGCCATCCTACAAGAATTCTAAGACGTTAAGCAGGGAAATGCAAAAAGAGACCACTCCACGTGCCCCACACCAGTCCTCAAAGATACACCAAACCCGCACATAAGCCCGAGATGTGAAAAGTCTCCGGGACCCCAAGAGGGATCACTTTATCTGAATACTCCTTCTTACCTAGGTGTTCCCTTTCAAGAGCCAAGCCGTAAGACAAAAGTGACCTGGATCGAACATGGGAATGGGGCCCTGAGTCAGAAGATCAGGCAAAAGAGGCAAAGGAAGAGGATCCGACACCAGATGTAAGATTAACCTATGCTGATCTGGAGAGTTGCTAAACAACGCTGATTTATAAGCATGTGTTCACACACATATGCATGTGAATGACTAAATACTAACATTTAGATCCATACTTGTGGACAAATGCAAAGTGATGCATTTCAAGAAGAATCATGTAAATCAGTGGTCACCAACCCTGTACTTGAGGTCCACTAGGCCAATTGGGTTTTCTGGATAGCCCTAATGAATATGCATGGAACGGATTTGCATGCCTGTCACTTACATTATATGCAAATCTCTCTCATGCATATTCATTAGGGTTGGCCTGAAAACCCAATTGGCCTGGTGGACCTCCAGAACAGGGTTGGGGACCACTGATCTAAATCACATTTACTTGATGCTAGGGTCCACCTTACGAGTCATCACCCAAGAAAAAGATCTGGGTGTCACTGTGCATAATATGCTGAAATCCTCCACCAAGTGTGCGGCAGTGGCCATGAAAACAAACAGGATGCTAGGAATTGTTAGGAAATGAATGGTAAATAAGACCAAGAATGTTATCATGCCTCTGTATCACTCCAAGATGCAATCTCATCTTCAGTATTGGGTTAAGTTCTGGTTGCCGTATTTCAAAAAAGACTGTGGAGCTAGAAAAGATTCCAAGAAGAGTGACCAAAATGATAAAGGGGATGGAACTCCTCTCATATGAGGAAAGGCTAAAGAGGTTGGGGCTCTTCAGATTGGAAAAGACAGCTGAGGGGGGACTACAAAATCCCGAGAGGTATAGAACAGGTAAAAGTGAATACATTTTTTACTCTTTCAAAAATTATAAAGACTAGGAGACATTCAATGAAGCTACTTGGAAGGAGGAAATATTTTTTCACTCAACAAACAGTTAAGTTCTGGAACTCATTGCTAGAGGATATGGTAACAGCAATTAGAATAGCTGTGTTTAAAAAAAAGGTACAATCTGCTAATGAGACATACATAGGGGAAGGCACTGCATGGAATGTTGCTACTCTTTGGGTTTCTGCCAGGTACTTGGGACCTGGGTTGGCCACTGTTGGAAAGAGGATACTGGGCTTGATGGACCTTCGGTCTGTCCGTGTGGCAGCTCTTATGTGATCCAGATATAGCACAATCAGGCCATTGTGACATCACTGCTGAGGTTGGCTCTTAGGCATTGGAATGAAGCGTTATGACATCACAGTCTCAGCTCTGGAATGTTGCTACTCTTTGGGTTTCTGCCAGGGACTTGGGACCTGGGTTGACTATTGTTGGAAAGAGGATACTGGGCTTGATGGACCATTGGTCTGACCCAGTAGGACTACTCTTATGTCCTTATTTGTTGCTTAAATCTAGGAGGCTCCTTAAAGAATGACTCCATTCATGGATAACAAAGTTCAAAACCACACCTATAAAAGGGGGCTAGTTTTAGCAAGTATTTATTGCTAGTTGTCTTTAAAAAACACGCACTATCATTCCCATGAGGTTTCTCTGAGGGAACTATTTCCTTTTCTCAAAATCCTGAAAAAGTAGCTTTTTAGCCAGGTTCACTGCCTTGTATCAGGACTGCACCTACCCTGGAGCTGCTTTACACAGTACCAGTGTACATTTAATAGGGAGCGGAAAATGCTATTGGAATTACGTTGTCTACCTTAGGAAAGTTGTAAATGAAAACTGCTCAATAGAAGCTATTTGGTGGCTCTTCTGTCAATTTTTTATTCTTGTATCATCATTTTAACAGCCATTTTATTATACCTCGCCTTGGCTGCTTTCCTAGCAGGGTAAGTAATTAATGAGGAACACATGACTTTCTCATTCAGCTGCTTTATCATCTTTATGTCCTGAGCAACGCAGTCCACAGTGTGTCAACCTCCAGGATGCCCCCATCCCCCCCTTACCCTGATCAGGTCGATCAAGCTGTACCTCCTCCTGTCCCTTCTTTTTGGTTTCTTTTGGCTGAGGCACCTCCAGAGGAACCTTGATCTGCGGCTGCTCCATATCTTGTTTTGGCTTATCACGGTTATCCTCTGCTTCCTTCCCAACTGGGTTCTGCACTGTAAGAAAGACAAAGTGAATCAAATCACTTCTGGACAGCTCCAACTCTTCTCTTATTACACTGGTGAAAGAATGGAAAGGTTTTACTCAGTTATCAGTAGAAAAATACTAAACAAAACAGTCAATATTTTATGTCTCTTCCTAACAAATTAGGTCAAAGTCTGCCTGATATGTGAATTATCAGTATTTTACAAATTATGGAAGAAGCCATCACCACCAGGGGGCACCATAAATCCATCCTGCTTTATACCTCATATTAGCATTTGTATGACTTAAGAGATCACAGCAACAGAGAAAAGTGATGGTAGATAAAGACCACACTGGCTATCCGGTCTGCATCTTCACACCAACAACTAAAGCTCTTCAGTCTCCCTCGGAGATCCTGTGCATCTGGACCATGCTTTCTTGAAGTCCAATACTGTCTTCATATCCACAGTATCTATTTTTATCCTAGATCACTAGACAAATGCAAGAAGGAAAAAGTTTCTTGCCTGTAACAGGTGTTCGCCAAGGACATAATACAATCCTTTCCAAATGCTCTAAAACAGCGGTCCCCAACTCTATCCTGGAGGACCACCATCCAGTCAGGTTTTTGGGATAGCCCTAATGAATATGCATGGAGCAGATTTGCATGCCGGAATACCTCCATTATATGCAAATCTCTTTCATGCATATTCATTAGGACTATCCCAAAAACCCGACTGTCCTCCAGGACAGGGTTGGGGACCATTGCTCTAGAAAGCTTTCAAGAACCCCAATGCAGGAGCAGGGCAAGATCTGCACAGGAAGCACTGGCCATGCACATTGCACTGTAGGATCAAGTCAGTGGAGACCCCAGACACAGACTTAGAGCCAGTGAGTAACATGTACACCATAGAAACATAGAAGATGACGGCAGATAAGGGCCATAGCCCATCAGGTCTGCCCACTCTACTGACCCACCCCCAAGCCTACTATCCTAGGGATCCCACTCCTGGTGACAGGTTCCCTTGGCTTAACCCTCTAAGGGATCCCACATGGGCATCCCATTTGCTCTTAAATTCTTGCACGCTGTTTGCCTTGATCTCCTGCACCGGGAGCTCGTTCCAAGGATCAACCACTCTCTCGGTGAAGAAATATTTCCTGGTGTCGCCATGAAATTTCCCGCCCCTGAGTTTGAGCGGATGCCCTCTTGTGGCTGAGGGTTCTTTGAGAAAGAGAATCTCTTCTTCCATCTCGATACGGCCGGTAATATACTTAAACGTCTCGATCATGTCTCCTCTATCCCTACGTTCCTCAAGTGAGTACAGCTGCAAATTTTTCAGCCTTTCATCAGCACTCAGTATTAACAGCTAGGCACCATTTCATACAAAGGGAACTACTGCTGTACATGGATGTACCTTGTTTTGGGCTAAACCAAACTCAAATGCATTGATTAGGGTCACTCACCGGTATGGATTATTATATAGGGGAGCTCATTTTAAAACCGGGGGAATGAGGTGATTAAATGTGCGGACAATATAAAGTTATTCAAAGTAGAGAGGACACAGAAAGACTGCGAAGACATAAACACACTCGAGGAATGGGCCATGAAATGGCAAATGAGATTCAATGTGGATAAGTGCAAGGTGATGCATGTCAGTAACAAAAATCATATGCATGGATACAGGATGTCTGGTGCTGTACTTGGAGAGAGCCCTCAGGAAAGAGACTTGGGAGTGCTTGTAGACAAGTCAATGAAGCTGTCCACGCAATGTGCAGCAGCGGCAAAAAGGGCGAACAGAATGCTAGGAATGATTAAGAAGGGGATCACAAACAGATCTGAAAAGGTTATCATGCCGCTGTACCGGGCCATGGTACACCCCCACCTGGAATACTGCGTCCAGCACTGGTCGCCTTACATGAAGAAGGACATTGTACTACTCAAAAGGGTCCAGAGAAGAGCGACTAAAATGGTTAAGGGGCTGGAGGAGTTGCCATACAGTGAGAGATTAGAGAAACTGGGCCTCTTCTCCCTTGAAAAGAGGAGACTGAGAGGGGACATGATCGAAACCTTCAAGATAATGAAGGGAATAGACTTAGTAGAGAAAGACAGACTGTTCACCCTCACCAAGGTAGGGAGAACGAGAGGGCACTCTCTAAAGTTAAAAGGGGGATAGATTCTGTACAAACGTAAGGAAATTCTTCTTCACCCAGAGAGTGGTAGAAAACTGGAACGCTCTTCTGGAGGCTTTTATAGGGGAAAGCACCCTCCAGTGATTCAAGACAAAGTTAGACAATTTCCTGTGGAACTGAAACGTACGCAGGTAGGGCAGGTCTCAGTTAGGGCACTGGTCTTTGACCTAACGGCTGCCGCGTGAGCGGACTGCTGGGCGCGATGGACCACTGGTCTGATCCAGCACCAGCAATTCTTATGCTCTTATGTTAGCTATGGTGGGTTCTAGGACTGCACACCATACTGGGAATAAGAAAGAGCTGCACACGTCTGCCTTTTCTAAACCAGAATGAATATAGTGATAGACTGGTAAAGAGCTCACTAAAAACTGGTCTCCGTGCACCCCTTCCCCACTTACCATACCATAGTTTCTGTCCATATGAATCCCTTTACTGCTTCCTATCATGTCCCCTGGACCTTGCCCCCTTGGACACATGATCCATCTTGAGCAGCTCTGCTTTTGCTGTGGTTGTGAAGTCAGCGGAGACCCCAAAACTTTCCTATTTGTTTTTTGATTCTTTCAAATTACGATGGACTAGACCAATGTATGGCAAACTGTGTGCCTCCTGAGATTTCTGGTGTGCCGCGACACACTGGCGAGGAGGAGAGTCGTCTATGCCGGCTGCCTGGCAAGAGGCACGTCCTGTAGGAAGTCAGCTGGCATGGACGACTCTCATCCTGACCGGCGTCTCTCCTCTTCTCCCTGCACCTCCCCGTAACGGTGGGGGCATGGCAAGACGGGCCTCCATGCATGGGTGGACGTTGAAGCGATGACGTCACACACGGGCATGACATCATTGTGTCGACTTCTGGGTGCATTCCGGCCGGGGCACTGCATTTTGTGTGCTGCCAACAAAGCTACCCCACCGCTCCGGCCTGCAAAAACGCTTGCACAGGTCGGCCGCGAGCATCTCATGTCTGGAGCACAAGGAGCACTTTTTCCCTTTAAAAGTGCTCATTGTGCCGAAAAGCGCCCTAGCTGCAAGGAAAAGTGCCAGTTGAGAAAACACAGAAAAAAGGCAGTTTTAAAGGGAAATGAGCCCTTTAGACCAGCACGCCTCAGGATTTTTTTTTTTAACTTAAACTTAAACAGAACAGACTCCATGGCTCTCAAAGCTTGAAGGCACCTCTACAAAAATATGGGGAGGTGAAGGAAGGTGGGGGGGGGGGGGACCCAGCACGAGACTCACCGGGTTTAACACCCCCAAGGTCGGACGGATCCCCAAACAGGACCCGCCCAAGCTCTATCAAGTTTCAATAAAATTTGATGGATCGCTTAATTGTAATACAAAGCGATGGACAAATCCAAAAACATGTTGTACATTTCTCAGTACGGGGGGGATAACATTGTTAACAGAAGTCAGACAATATCCAGCACAAAAGGGGAAAATTCCAACAGTACTAAGAGGGGAGCCGAATTAGTCTTACCACCTGCTACGGAGACCAAGACAGGGGGGAATCTAGCCTGATATACAAGTTTGTTCTCAGTCTCCACCTGCTGGTAGAAGTGAGGCATATAACCCATTCGTAAGGACTATACCAGTCTACCAGGTGATACAGAAATAATCTATTCAATTCTTTTTTTCTGCATTAACCCCTGGTAGCAAGACACCCCCCCCACCCGCCCCCACCCCCACAATTTTCCAATGGGAAAAAAAATAGTCATTCCCCCTCCTCTTCCTAGAAATGCCAAACACATAGAGCCTAGGCAGACTGGTAAAATACTCTCTTACTATCATTAGAAAACTTAGGTGCTGAACACCAGGAGAAGCAGTGGGGGCCAGATGCTAAAGAGCATGATTTAAGGGCTCTGTGAAATGAGACTGCACAATGTAACATTTAAAAAGAGGTAGTCACATTCATGTAAGGAGCTGAGACTAGTACCATACTTGAATGCATCCCCTGGGATTCTCTGGGTACTTCCACATGCTGAGAGAAACTGTCTAATTAGCTTTTCTTTTTTAATGGATAATTACTTTCATGAGTTTTACCAGGAGGCTTAGCAACCTTTTAACACATACTTTTGCTCTCTCCTTTATTCACTAACACAGGCCTGAAGGGTATCTCTCAACTCTCCACATACATGGGGTTGAGACAGTCAATGCATGCTTCAGTATAAGGACAGCAGAAGTTCTCATAATTCCAGCACCTGGGAGAGGGAACTTCAATACAATTCCGTACAGCCCTGGCCTTTGCACACCAAATGGATACCATAAAACTCCCCATGCATGCCGAGAGATGCAAATACACAGAGCCTTTCAGTTCGATACCAACAAGGAAAAGCTGCCTAGCAATCCAAAAACCTTGAGTACCCTAACCCCAAACAGCAGACTGCTGGCCAGGAGTAAAGCCTTGTGAAGAAGTCTGTGCAGGGAGGGAGTCAAAGTGCTCAGGTGACGGCAGCACATGCTCACAATGGCAGGATGCAGCTGTTGTTCAAAGCTCAGGGACATGGACCCAAGCTGGGGAGTGGAGTATCGCTTCGATACTAAACTACCAGTCACATGGAGGGAGCTAAGGATCCAGTGACCTTCCTGTGCTCCAAGGAGAATACCCTACTGCATGAGAAGACCGTCATGCCTACATCTTTCTTTTCTTGGTTTGCAAATATTATAGTGGCAAGAGAGAATTCTAAGAAATGTTGCCCTGAGAAAACTGAAAAATCACGTAGGTTATGCTAGGGAAAACAGAAAAGAAGTGAAGAGAATGCATTGGCACCAAACGTAAGAAGACTTGAGGCGGTCCAGAGGAGGGCGACGAAAATGATAGGAGGCTTGCGCCAGAAGACGTATGAGGAGAGACTGGAAGCCCTGAATATGTATACCCTAGAGGAAAGGAGAGACAGGGGAGATATGATTCAGACGTTCAAATACTTAAAGGGTATTAACGTAGAACAAAATCTTTTCCAGAGAAAGGAAAATGGTAAAACCAGAGGACATAATTTGAGGTTGAGGGGTGGTAGATTCAGGGGCAATGTTAGGAAATTCTACTTTACGGAAAGGGTGGTGGATGCCTGGAATGCGCTCCCGAGAGAGGTGGTGGAGAGTAAAACTGTGACTGAGTTCAAAGAAGCGTGGGATGAACACAGAAGATTTAGAATCAGAAAATAATATTAAAGATTGAACTAGGCCAGTTACTGGGCAGACTTGTACGGTCTGTGTCTGTGCATGGCCGTTTGGAGGAGGATGGGCAGGGGAGGGCTTCAATGGCTGGGAGGGTGTAGATGGGCTGGAGTAAGTCTTAACAGAGATTTCGGCAGTTGGAACCCAAGCACAGTACCGGGTAAAGCTTTGGATTCTCGCCCAGAAATAGCTAAGAAGAAAAAAAAAAAAAAAAAAAAATTTAAATTGAATCAGGTTGGGCAGACTGGATGGACCATTCGGGTCTTTATCTGCCGTCATCTACTATGTTACTATGTTAGATGCAGAAAACTGCCTGGCAATCAGAGAAACAAGCAGCGTCATACTCAACAGGGCAAGGTTTACAATGTAGCCAGCTTTTCTCTAAAGACGAGCAAAAGCAGGTCCTACAGATTTTGTAATTCCCTTTCAAAATATTCAGAAGTAATATTTTCTTTAGTGCTTCCCCCTTCTTTCCAGGAATACGACAGCTCCGGCAAAGTTAGCCCAGCTGCCTGGCAGCGGATGTGTCACAGCAATCGATGGCATGTCACCACTCTTCAAATCGCCAGTGTTTTCAGCCCATGCCTTCTAAATTTTGCTGCAGCCTAACCTTTTTGGCCTGTACACACTATTTTGCCCTGCAGGCAAGCGAATTGATCCACCCATCCCCCGAACCAGCGGGGAAACTTAAAAATCAGCACCGATACCAGCGAGCAGGAGCCCGATCCTGCAGGCAAGCGATCCGCCCCTCCCCTGAACCAGCGGGGAAACTTAAAAATCAGCACCGATACCAGCGGGCAGGAGCCCGATCCTGCAGGCAAGCGATCCGCCCCTCCCCTGAACCAGCGGGGATATTTAAAAATCAGCACCGATACCAGCGAGCAGGAGCCCGATCCTGCAGGCAAGCGATCCGCCCCTCCCCTGAACCAGCGGGGATATTTAAAAATCAGCACCGATACCAGCGAGCAGGAGCCCGATCCTGCAGGCAAGCGATCCGCCCCTCCCCTGAACCAGCGGGGAAACTTAAAAATCAGCACCGATACCAGCGGGCAGGAGCCCGATCCTGCAGGCAAGCGATCCGCCCCTCCCCTGAACCAGCGGGGATATTTAAAAAACAGCACCGATACCAGCGGGCAGGAGAGAGTAGTAGGAGCCCGATCCTGCAGGCAAGCGAATCTATCCGCCCCTCCCTTGAACCAGCGGGGAAACTTAATCATCAGCACTGATACCAGTGGACAGGAGAGAGAAGCAGGAGCCCGATCCTGCAGACAAGCAAATTGATCCGCCCCTCCCCCAAACCAGCCGGGAAACTTAAAATCAGCACCGATACCAGATATCTGCCTTTCTACTAGTTAACTCATTTAACTGTTAATTCATCTGTTGTTATTGAATCTGATCTAGGGCTATCTGATTCACTGTTAATTAATTATCCTAGAAACGGGAAGTAACAGAAACACCAAATAGCCATTAGGACAAGAAGGAGTCAGTTTTATCTGCAAGCAAGCATCTCCTACTGATCCTACTAATCTATTTAATATGCAATAACATTAAGGATGTCAAGTCACTCTATCCACAGCTACACTCAGCCCATTACCCTGCTTTACCCATTAGGTTTATAATCAACCAACAGGAAGACAGAGCAAATCATATCAAGGTAATCTCAAGCAACGGAAGACATCAACGTACCCCGAAAAATAAAAGGATAAGGGAAGTAAAACCTATCAGAACCGCTACATCCACCAAACCTATCACATCTACTTCCGTTCCCTGTGCATATCTTAACACCAGATCTGTTAAGAACAAAGCATTCTTAATTAAAGATTGGATCATCAACAAGCAAATAGCCTGTCTTTTTCTAATGGAAACATGGCTTCTGTCTGAAGCTGACCCAATAATAAATGATCTTATACCAGATAATTTTAAAATCCACATGCTAAATCACGAAAGAAGAAAAGGGGGGGATTAGCAATTGTTGCCAAGGAAGGATTTGTAATTGAACTATTGGATTCCAAAATGACCAATCAATTAGAAATATTAGCCTGTAAAATTAGCAATAAGGAACTAGAAGACTCCCTTTCTTGTATACTATTCTATGTTCCGCCGAAAAGCTGGCCAAAAGCTAGAGAGGACTTCTGCGAATTTGTCCTACACAACTCAATCACTTCATCACATAATCTAATCGCAGGAGACATAAAACTACATCTAGATGAAGTTTCAAGTTTATTAATTTTTAATATACCGACCATCAACGGGTATCTAGCGGGTTTACAATAAAATGTTAAAATAGGGATAAAAGGTTATGCTTATAAATAGACAATCCAGAAGCGAAAGACTTTAAAAACTTTCTTTCTGTACTCAATTACAATCTCCCTTCACCCACTCAAACGCATGAAAAAGGCCATCATCTAGATATGGTAGCAATGTCCATAAAGGAAATCATAAACCCTCCCATCTCTCTCTCGGACGGTACTTGGTGTCATGATATCCATTTCACATATTATTTCAATCTAATTTGGACCCGGCTAAAATCTAAGACGCGCCCACGGACAAAAAGAGAACACCTCACAAGGGGCCATATCAATCCAGAGGAATATTGGTCACAATATGATTTACAAGCGAAGATAGAAGAAGAAGGAGTTGACTTCTATGCTCTCACTGGATGAAAACTAGCACGTCCATCTTAGATAAAATTGCCCCTATACGAAAGAGCAAAAGCTGCTCAAACAAATACAACAAAGGGTTTGACGTCAAACTCCTAACAATGAAACAATCAGTAAGACGATTAGAAAGAATCTGGAAAAAAACAGGAAAACTGTCAGACCGAAATATCTGGAGATCCAACATAAAACTCTACAAACAACAGATAAAAGAAAAACGTAAAACTTTTTACTCGTCCAAAATTAACTCATCTAACACTAGCTCAAAAGGAGCCAATACAAAAGAACTGTTCAACATAGTTACAAATTTATTCGACACCACACGCCACACTCAACCCCTGCACAATACCAAACTACCCTCAACAAATGAACTAGCATATTTCGACTCAAAAATGAAAAACCTAAGAAATAACTACTCGACAATTGCTGCATACGAACATCAATCAATTGATATACCAAGAAATAAAATACCAGCGGACACGATCTGGAGTTCCTTCCACAATTCAGATTGGAATAACTACATCAAATTATATAACAAATACTCTAAATCATATTGTTTCCTGGACTCATGTCCCCCAGAGATTATGAAAGCAGCTCCACTAGACTTTAAATTATCCCTATTGAATTATCTAACCAATAACCTAAACAATGGAAAATTCCTCACCAATAATGGTCATATTATAATAACCCCAATCCCAAAAAATTGTAAAGAATCAGCAACATCAATAACCAACTATAGACCAGTAGCATCTATTCCATTTATGGTAAAAATCATGGAAGGATTGGTACACACCCAACTAATGGAATATCTCGACCAATTCTCTCTTCTGCACGAAACTCAATCTGATTTTAGGCCTCTGTTTAGCACTGAGACAGTAATTGCGGCCATTCTGGACAATTTGCGTTACTTGTTCAATAAGGGCCTCAACGCCCTAATCATGCAATTTGACATGAGTTCTGCCTTTGATTTGGTGGACCATAGAAAACTGTTACAATGCCTAGACGCAATCGGAATCAGAGGAGAGGTTCTGAACTGGTTTCGAGGTTTCCTTATATCACGCACCTACCGAGTCCGTTTTAATCACAATCTCTCAGACACATGGAGCAATCCATCTGGCGTGCCACAAGGATCACCGCTATCCCCTTTGCTCTTCAATGTTTACATGACCTCATTGGATGCACAACTGTCCCAGCTGGGGATAAAACTATTTAGCTACGCTGATGACTTCACGATAATTATCCCATTCACCAACTCTGTCTCAGAAGTCACCCCCAAAGCAACAGAAGTACTAAATCGGATGGAGCAATAGGTGATTGAATTCAGACTAAAACTAAACTCGGAGAAAACAAAATTTTTCATAGCATCGCCACACCCACTTGACATTAAAGCACCAATGTGCATCAACAACCTTAGTTATCCCATTCAACCCACTATGAAGATATTGGGAGTAATACTGGACCAGAACCTGACCTTGAAAGACCAGATAGACTCCTTGATCAGAAAAATCTTTCTCACCCTCTGGAAGCTTCGGTCCATCAGAGCTTACTTCGATGTCTCATCATTTCGAATTCTGGTACAATCCCTTATACTGAGTCAACTCGATTGTTGTAACATCGCCTACTTGGCACTCCCCCAGAAGAATATGCGGCGATTGCAACTGGTAAAAAATGAAGCGGTCAGACTACTTTGTGGACTGAAGAAGTTTGATCACGTAACATATTTCTATCGACTTCTATACTGGCTGCCGATGGAGGCACCTGTGAAATTCAAGTTTTGTTGTTTTTGCTTCAAGGTTCTTTATGGCTTAGCCCCTAAATATATAACAGACCTTTTCTGTTTCACAACCAACAGACATAGGCGAAGCTCACACCCAAACTTTGTTTCTCCACCGGTTAAATTTAAAAGTCATCACCAACATCTTTTCACACATCAACAGCATCATGGGGTAAAGACCTTGAACAATTGCTCGTGCCTACTACCTATGGGGAATTCAGGAAACGCTTAAAAACACATCTGTTCCTGAAATGCTTAGGAAACCAACCTATACAATCTTAGTCCTCAACAAACAATCACTAGAACTATCAATCACTAAGTCTGTACTTTGTTTATTCCATTCAATCTGTAACAGTTCTAATCATTGTAAACCACATAGAACTTCACGGTCCTGCGGTATATAAACTGTTATTATTATTATTATTTATTATATTTCTACGTTTCTATTGGACTCCCTAGAAAAATATTTGTCATTTCTGGACCTTTCCTGAAGACCTCGAGCAAAAGTCTGAAACCTGCTGATGCTCTAATCTCACAATCAAAGAATCAAACATGGACACTCTTACAAGAGGACTTCAGCACATTCTGAGAGAGGTCATGCAGTGCCCTTCATATAAATAGCTGATGTTTTACCATTAAGAGTAAGACTTGCAGACTCCATTAGAATGACCTGTGGCAGGGGCAGAATAGTGACAGTTAAGGAAGTGAAATTGAATATATATCAGTGGAAAGATGAGCAGACCAGACACTCTGCTGGATGCCTGACACGTCAATTTGCTTTCAAGGAAATCCTATGATCTGTTGTTGGTCCTGGAGGACAGATGTAACCTCAGTGTTCTCCCAGCATCCTGCAGCTTTTCTGTAGGAATGTGTTCGTGATATGGGGTACGTTAGTATGGACCATATCCCCCTCCCCTCTATCACTTATTTCAGATCTCTCGCTAGAGGACTACGAAGGTGAAAAAGCAAAAATAGAATTAAACACATTTTGAATACAAATGTGGAAGAGAAGACAGGCATGCACATGACAGAAACAGGGTCAGCGAACACCTGCCCGAACGCCTCCAGTTAACAAATAATTTGTAAAATGAATCAGTAAACAAAGCAGATGGTATAATCACAAGCTCTGTCCAGAAGTCAAACTGGCTCTAAATTTATATCCTCAACTGCCCTTTTGCTGTTCCTCCCCAGCAGCCTTCAGAAGAAGGGTCATCCATAAATTTACAGCTCTTTTAGAAGCATGAAATTTTAGACATGTTAGCAAAAATAGTGAAACTGAGGCTGCCTGGCAGTACAAAACTCATTTCTAGGAGCTCACTTTTCAAGCATCTATTTATATTTCAGGTTTGTTGTGGTTCTGCCACCAGTGAGTGAAGGGTCATGCACTTGATAAACTGCTTTCTGTGGTACAACAAAGATATATTTTTACGCTCGATACGATTGCGCCGCGGGGATTAAACAGTGAAGTGGAGTGGGGGACGTTGATTGGTTGAATTTCGGGCCGATGTCATCACAGGGGGGCAGGACAATGTTGCTATTGGACAGGATATTTAAATGCAGCCGAGGGACGCCGCCGCCATCTTTCACACAACTAAATAGGAGTCAGATGACAGCGGCAGCCCCGGTGAGTTCTTTTGGTTAATCAACATAGACTGAACGATTAAAAAGTTTTTTAAGTTATGTGGGGAGGGGCTAAGACAGTAACACATGTAATAGCTTCCTTCCTTTATCTCATAGGGAGACCCTTGAGACAGCACTTTTTTTAGTGCGAAACATGTCAGGTCTGACTCCCAGGTTTGGCTGAGATAAGTACTATTTATATTTTTACATAATTGAATATATATATATAATAAATAATTTTTTCACAATTGAAGAAACGGTTTGAACACTTTGAAACATGTTATAAAGCACAAATAAAATGGACAGCCAATGATGAGGCACCACATAATTCTTCCCGCAGTAGCAAATCATTACAGCGGTGGAGTGGTGGGGCTGAGGTGTCCTTTGAAAACATACATACTGAACTAAAATCACTATTCCATCCAGGGTACATACATTTAAAGTTACATTTATGAGAAGCACATCCTGAAGGCAGTCAGCCAGCGGCTCTCCTTCTCTCCGTGCGTCTTCCCTTCCAGAACCCCCTCTTACTGCCGGCTCAGGGCCTGTCTGGAGGGCCTTTGCGCATGCTTAGACGTAATGACATCACGCACGCACGTGTCGTCATCGTGTCAACATCTGCGAACTTTCAGATGCCTCGAGCGGTGGCCAGTGCGTTTAGTGTGCTGCGGCTTGACAAAGTTTGTGAGACGCTGATCTAAGGTCTTGTACCTGGCTCCACTCTGCAGCTGGAGTCCTCAAGCAATGTTTTGGGCATCATCATCGACTCTACTTTGTCTTTCAACAACCACCTCAATTCCTTGGCAAAAAAATGCTTTTTCAACTTCACATGCTGAGGAAAGTAAGATCCTGTTTCCATCAAAATCACTTTACCGTCCTCGTCCAATCCATCATCCTGTCCAGATTGGACTAATGCAACTCAATCTACCTAAGCCTTACCAAGAAAAACCTTCATAAACTTCAGCGGATCCAGAATGCCGCGGCCAAGCTCATCTTCGCAAAAAGTAAATTTGACCATGTCTCACCGCTCCTGTCCAAGCTCCACTGGCTTCCGATTAACGCCAGGGTCCACTTTAAATGCGCCTGTCTAACTTTCAAAATCCTTCACGGCATCCTCCCTCCCTTCATCCCACTCTCCTGGAACTCCTTAAATCTTAATACCTCCGGACCCACTCACAAACTAAAACTATCCTTTCCTTCCTTAAAAGGCATTTCCCGTGCAGGAAAACTAGGGACCTCCCTCCCCTTCAGATTCACTGAGCTCTGGAACAACCTTACCTCCCCTCTTCGGAACCTGAGCTCTCTCCAACTCTTCCGCAAACATCAGAAAACCTGGCTATTCTCAAAAATGTAATACTTACTCCATCTTTGGCATCCTAAGCCCTCCAAATATTCTTCTCACTACATCCTTTAACCTTCATTGGAGTTCCTTTCTCTCCCAACTCTTGTAAACCGTGCCGAGCTCTACGATTGTGGAGAGGATGCGGTAGACAAACCTAATGTTTAGTTTCATTTAAGCCACTTATCCAGGGTCACAAGGAGCCACAGTGGCAATCAAACCCAGTTGCCCAGGTCTTCGGCCCCTCAATATTTCCTTCTGGCATCTGTGGCAGGGTTGTCCACTTGAAACTCTGTCCTCTAGAGTCTGCTCCCACTGCTTCTGAAAGTTTTCCAGTGCGTAAAGCCTGTGTGCCCGGTACAAGTGTATGTCTGGAGCAGAGCAGCTGCAGGGTTTGTAAATGAGACATGCACACAGCCACCTGGCTTGGGGCTGGATCTGGGAGACTCTTTTTAAAAAGGCACACGCAGCCCATTGGTGCCCTGTTGCTGTCGACTGAAAATACTGAACGGCTTTCCCTCTCCCTGGTAAAACTTGAAATGCAGAAATATAGCAGCAGAGTAGCCACTATTAGGCACAAGAGTAGAGACACTTGAAGTACAGCAGGACAGGAAGAAAAAAAAACAAAAGATTTCCTTCCCCAATTCTATGACTGACTTTACCTGCTAGTTATTTATTCAATTTTCTATACCGTTCTCCCAGGGGAGAATTTTCCCTGTCTGACCCAGTGGGCTCACAATCTATCTAATGTACCTGGGGAAATGAGGGGAATTAAGTGACTTGTCCAGGGTCACAAGGAACAGCGTGGGTTTGAACCCACAACCTCAGGGTGCTGAGGCTGCAGCTTTAACCACTGCACCACTCTTGAAACCAAAATGTAGTAAAAGTGAGCCAAGTATAGGACAATGAAGCCATTGTGACATCACTGATGAGGTTGGCTCTTATTGGTGCAATGAGACATTGTGACATCGCAATACCAGCTCTGGTTATCAGAGGCTGAAACTCTTCACACTATTTATTTGTTCAATTTTCTATACTGTTCTCCCAGGGGAGCTCAGAACGGTTTCCATTAATTTATTCTGATACTCAAGCATTTTACCCTGTCTATTCTGGTGGGCTCATAATCTATCTAATGTACCTGGGGCAACGGGGGGATTAAGTGACTTGCCCAGGGTCACAAGGAGCAGCATAGGTTTGAACCCACAACCTCAGGGTGTTGAGGCTGTAGCTTTAACCACTATGTCACACTCTCCTCTGATACAATATCAGAAGTGAGCCAAGTACAGAACAATGAAGCCATTGTGACATCACTGATGAGGTTGGCTCTTATTGGTGGAATGAGGCATTATGACATCACAATACCAGTTCTGGTGATCAGAGGCTGAAACTTTTCATACTATTATTTATTCAATTTTCTATACCGTTCTCCCAAGGGAGCTCACTCAAAACTTTTTCCCTGTCTGTCCCGGTGGGCTCACAATCTATCTAATGTACCTGGGGAAATGGGGGGGATTAAGTGACTTGCCCAGGGTCACAAGGAGCAGCGTGGGTTTGAACCCACAACCTCAAGTCACTTAATCCTCCATAGCCCCAGGTACGTTAGATAGATTGTGAGCCCACCGGGACAGAGAGGGAAAAATGCTTGAGTACCTGATTGTAAAAAAAAACCGCTTAGATAACCTTGATAGGCGGTATATAAAATCCTAATAAACTTGAAACTTGAAAGTCAGGGTGCTGAGGCTGCAGCTTTAACCACTGCTATAAAGCTGTAAAGTCTGATTTTAGTTTAAACAATAAATAAATTAAACTACTGAATCCTCTTCTAAATAACATTTTCCCCAACAGAAATCCCTCCTGTTAACAGTAATAAGGCCTCGGGCTACACAATGTTCCTTAGGGAGGTGAAGACGACATTCACATGCCCAGACTTGCTCTCAGAGCCCCTTTAAACTAAGCAGGAGGAGGAGAACATTTAAAGCCACTTACTTGATATTTTGATCGGGCTTTCTTCAACATAACCCTTGCCTGCTCCTAATTTCCCGTCATGTGGCACAGGTTCAGGTTTTTCGAGCTTTTCCTCTGTAACCGACAGAGTGCTGTATGTGCTGATAATCAATATGCCTAGACCAATCCCCAGCATAATCTGCAGAGCACAGAAACACCACAGTAAATCCCAGGGGGAAAGGAGCCTCACTCCATGACACACTCACACACAGCCAGTCTTCGTGTTGTTCACTACCTCTCACTAGTAACATTACTCAAGAAGGCAAAGCGGAAGAATTTCATTTCTGAAATTAAGTTACTAAGCGTCTTGCATGACACAGCTATCTGCTGCTTGGAAAATGACCGATGAGCAAAAAGCAAACACAGAATCTGGGCTCTTGAATAGACAGAAGAAATGTTTTTTACGGGCTAGGGGAGTGAAAAGGAAGAAAAATTTTAAAAGCTGCTCTTGGAAGGTATTCTAGATTTATTTGATACATGTAAATACGTTTGAATGATCACAACATCATGAACAATTTCCACTGCTCAATCAGTCGAGAAGCTTTACAGGCTGTGAAGAAACGACTACTACACTGCAGGAACGAGGATGTCTCTGTTCGTTTAAGTACTTGTCCTTATGGATCTTTCTCAGCAAAATATGTTGTTTGCAATACAAAACTGGGTCTGAGGAGAATGGAGTCCAGAGAGAATGTAGAAATGCGCTGACTGCATGTGGAATGGAGTTTTCAATACTACTGGATCAGCAAAGGGGCAGAGAAAGTGTGGCATAATCGCTAAGCTGCAAGCAGTTAATGCCACTCAAGGGCAGAGCAGCTCAGTGGCGTTTCGCAAATACATAATCGGAGGAAAAAGCTCTTGCACTAAAAACACCGGCTAAAACAAAGCAACAAGCTTTTCTTTTTTTATGTAAGTCAGGCCTGTTTTGTTTAATTTAAAGATTTTAATGTTGTAGCCCTCGAATATAATTGGCAGATTCTTGGTCTTTGGTTCCCATACACAGCCTCAGTCCCCACAGAATGGCAATACCTAGAAGGAAAAGGCAGAGAGAGAACGTCACTGCACTCCCTGGCAAGGGTTACCAGATGTCTGGATTCCCCTGGATGGCTTTTCAAAACCTGGCACTTTGTCAAGGTTTTGAAAAGCTTCTGGCAACGAGCGATATTGGGACGGCACTCGTGCATGCAATGCAGTGATGTCATAGAAACATAGAAAAAGACGGCAGATAAGGGCCACGGCCCATCTAGTCTGCCCACCCCAATGACCCTCCCCTACCTTTCTCTGTGAATAGATCCCACGTGTCTGTCCCATTTGGCCTTAAAATCAGGCACGCTGCTGGCCTCAATCACCTGAAGTGGAAGACTATTCCAGAGATCAACCACCCTTTCAGTGAAAAAGAATTTCCTGGTGTCCCCGTGCAGTTTCCTGCCCCTGATTTTCCACGGATGCCCCCTTGTTGCCGCGGGACCCTTGAAAAAGAAGATATCTTCTTCCACCTCGATGCGGCCCGTGAGATACTTGAATGTCTCGATCATGTCACCCCTCTCTCTGCGTTCCTCGAGTGAGTACAGCTGCAACTTATCCAGCCATCTGACGTCGCTCATGCAGGTTGAGGGGGCGGAACGGGGCGTGGCCAGCTGGATGGAACGTGGTAGGCCTGGGGCAGGGTCACGGGTCCAGATTTTCCATTTGGAAAATCTGGTAACCTTATCCCTGGCCCCTGAAGCAGTTTCAACGAATCATGGAGCAAGTTGGGTGGAGTGATCAGCTTCATACGCAGAGTATCGGTACCTTCTAGTATTAATAATCCTACATGCATTTCACAAAAAGAAAAAAGTACTGGCACTGTGTTTTGGCCAGAATCAGTGGTTAATTAAAAGAGCGGTGGTGCTGCTCGTACTCATGCATGACTGTAAGGTTCCTTTATGCACTGAAAGATTCAGACAGACAAAGAAAATTGTGATTATTTATGTTAATTCTGTATTTATATACCGCTCTTCGTTATAACATCAGTGCGGTATACGTCAATTAAAAAGGGAAAAGAATGCCAAATAATTACGATACAAGGATAGAGGGAAGAAAGGGGGGGGAAAAAAGTCATTTAGTTGCTGTATTAAGATTGATTTATTTATTCATTCAATTTTCTATAACGTTCTCCCAAGGGAGATCAAAACGGTTTACATTGATTTATTCAGGTACTCAAGCATTTTTCCCTGTCTGTCCCGGTGGGATTAAGTGACTTGCCCAGGGTCACAAGATTTGAACCCACAACCTCAGGGTGCTGAGGCTCTAGCTTTAACCACCGCGCCACACTCTTCCCCTAATTGCATAATCCCCTAAGATGCCTAATTAAGAATTAAAACCAAATCATAAAAGGAATTAAAAACATGTTAGAAAACTAAGAGGGAAATGCCAGTCCAAATAAGAAAGTTCACCGCGACGTTCATTAGGAAGAAAGGAATTTTGAGTTGACTTAAGTTTAATCATGTGAATGGATGGCATTGTCAATCTATTTAAGGTCGAGGACCTCAGTGATCGCAGAGGTTTATACGGAACGAGAAGTTTTGCAAAATAGTCAGATTAAAAGTGTTGAACAATGGGCAAAGACTAAGCCTGAATTTTATTGGGAGCCAGTGGTATTCCTTTCTCCCACAAACTGAGCTAGGTGTTATAGTTTTGGTGGATTTTTTGGCTTGGACATTCTAATATATCGACCTGAGGGGTCTATAGGAACCGCTTGAAAAAGGAAAAATACAATACACAAAGCAGACGTTTTGTAGCTGCAGAAGGAAAATAAATTCTATTTGGCTATGTGTGTTTTTGAAAGAAGAAAGAAAAGCAGGTAGCATTTTCTCTTCCAACACACTGAGCTAAACACTCTAAGTTCTGCCACAAAGTACCGTCACTTCTGCCGTTCTTAAAAGCTGTGACCTTGTGAACTCTTCCAAATGATTGATAAGCTTTCTCCCATACAAATTAAACATACTTTTGCAAGCACAGCCCTTGGAGAACACCAGGGCTCTACTGAAAAGTGTCTGCAGATGAAGAAACATGGGCACAAGGGAAGGATTGCCACATTCAAGTCTGAGCCCACATTTGCAACACTGGTTCTGAAACAAATCAGATATTTAGGAAATGCTGGTTAAAGGACACTGTCGCCATAATGCCCTCATCCCTAGAGAGTAGGATTTTTTATGTAGTTAAAAAAATAAAATCAAAGCCTCCTTATTTCACAGTTTTATTGTGTAAATCAGGAGTGCCCAAAAGGTCGATCGCGAAGGCAACGCGAGTCGATCATGAAGCCCATCCCGGGCTCCATGATAGACTCGCTTTGCCTTTGCGTGCTACCTGCTTTTTGATGCGGTAATCAGGCTGCAGAAGCGCCGGGCCAACCAGCCTTCCCCCTCCCGACGTTAATTCTGACATCGGAGAGGAAGTTCCAGGCCAGCCAGGCAGCAATTGGCTGGCCAAGAATTTCCTCTCCAACGTCAGAATTGACGTCGGAGTGGAAGGCTGGTCGGCCCGGCGCTTCTGCGTTCTTTTTACCGCATCGGGAAGCAGGGAGAGCTCAGAACTTGGTGGCTTGGGGGGCCTGTTCCCTGATGGCGGCAGCAGTGGCTTGGGGGCGGGCAGGAAGACAGAAAGAAAGAAAAGGGGCATGGAGACAAAGACAAAAAGAAAGAAGGGAGACAGAAAGAAAGAAAGGGGGGACAGGGAGACAAAGAAAGGGGGCATGGAGAAAGACAGACAGAAAGAAGGGGGCAGGGAGACAGAAAGAAAGAAGGGGGAGGGAATGAGGTCTGAAGGAGAGGAAGCATACGGGAGGCTGAAAGAAGGGAAGAAATATTGGATGCACAGTCAGAAGAAAAAAATGCAACCAGAGATTCATGAAATCACCAGACAACAAAGGTAGGAAAAACGATTTTCTTTTCAATTTAGTGATCAAAATGTGTCCGTTTTGAGAATTTATATCTGCTGTCTATATTTTGCACTATGGCCCTCTTTTACTAAACTGCAATAGAGGTTTTTAGCACAGGGAGCCTATGAGCTATCGCGGTTTAGTAAAAAGGGAGGGGGTATATTTGTCTATTTTTGTATAGTTGTTACTGAGGTGACATTGCATAGAATCATCTGCCTTGACCTCTTTAAAAAGCCCCAGACTATAAATGATAATTAACATTTTCTCTGCGCACAGTGTGCTTTATGTTTAAAAAATGTTTTTATTGTTGGTAGATCATTTTGACTTGGCCATTTTAAAAGTAGCTCGCAAGCCCAAAAAGTATGAGCACCCCTGTGCTATCTAATGCCTATTTATCAGATTTTGCAAAATGGGTTGTCTTCAGGGATCCCTAATCAGTAAAAATATGGTTTTTACATATTTGTGTATTTGAGTAAAAAAATCAAACATGAAATTGTGTAAAAATGTAAACATTTCCTCCTAACCGAAAAATAGACAAGTTAAAACTGGACTATCAGTGCCCTAAGAAACCACATAGAAATATAGAATATGACGGCAGAAAAGGGCCATCGGCCAAACATGTCTGCCACTTGAAGAACCCTCCCCCTAAGCACTTCCTTGAAGTGAACCCACATATTTATCCCATTTTTTCTTAAATCGAGCATGTTGGCCTCAACTACCTGAAGTGGTAGATCATTCCAACGATCAACCACCCTTTCGGTGAAGAAATACTTCCTAATGTCACCGTGAAATCTCCCACCCTTGATTTTTAACAGATGCCCTCTTCTTGCCTTAGGTCCTGTAAGGATAAAGATATCTTTTTCCATCTCAATAGGGCCAGTAACATATTTGAATGTCTCTATCATGTCTCCCCTCTCTCTGCGTTCCTCGAGAGAGTACAGCTGCAACTTACCTAGACGGTCTTCATATGGGAGATCCTTGAGTCCTGAGACCATCCTAGTGGCCATTCGCTGAACCGACTCCATTCTCAGTACATCCTTTTGATAATGTGGTCTCCAAAATTGAACACAATATTGCAGATGAAGTCTCACCATGGACCTGTACAGCGGCATTACAACTTCAGGCCTTCGGCTGACAAAACTTCTTCGGATGCAACCCAGCATTTGTCTAGCCTTGGATGAAGCTTTCTCCACCTGATTGGCAGTCTTCATATCTTCACTAAGATTACTCCTAGGTCCCGTTCTGCCACAGCATCTCCTTTGCCCACTCAGCCATGACCATGATTGGTCAGGGGCAAAGGCATAGATAAGGAATATTGTTGAAGCAGATCGAAAATTAAAAAGCTTCTATCTCCCATGCTCTATCATCTGCTCACTGGTTACCCATAGCCAAATGTTGCGTCTTCAAGGGCCTGATGCTAGCGTTGAAATCCTTGCATGACATGGCGCTGGGCTACATGACGATCAAGCTTCCTTCGTATGTGCCGAACAGGTCCCTCCGCTCCCAGGATGAAATACACCTCAAAACGCACCTTGGACGTGCCCTTCAACTGCAAACCGCCAAGCAACGGTCCTTCTCCAACTTCATACCAAATCGACTGCCTCCGCAGATCAGATCCCTTGAAGGACTCCTCAACTTTAGGAAAGCAATAAAAACGTACCTGTTCACCTAACACTCCTTGCCCACGACCGATGGATTACAAAGAAATGTATATTGGTACTAGATCCTCGTTAGGATGAAACTTGCATTGAAAAAACGTGTAACCCGTTCCGAGCTCTTTGGAGAGAACAGGTTAGAAAATGAATTACATAAATAAATCAGCTGATTTTGCAACAGAGCTTTGTAGTGGTAGTGGAGCAGGGAATGTCTCCTAAGTGTTGCGTGAAGCTGGAAAACTGGGCCAAAGTCAAGAGAGCCCTAAAAACCTTTCATTTCGTCAGACCTTTGAAAATCAAGATCAAGATCAATAAATATCATCTACAAGTTGGAAGGAAACGATATTTTATTGATGGCAGGATAACTTAAATTATTTGTTCAGGGATCATTGTTCCCTGTAAATTGATTTACCGTATTTTCGCGGATATAACGCGCACCCGTGTAAAACGCGCACACGGGTATAGCGCGCAGAAATCACGATGGTATGTACAAAAACTTTTGTATACCGCGCTCACGGGTATACCGCGCATGATGCCCGACGCTCCTTTCGCCCGCCCTGACTTTCCATGCGCTGTCCCGACTCTCCGTTCACCCCCCCTGACTTCCGTGCACTGCCCTGACTTTCCGTGCGCTGTCCCGACTCTCCGTTCACCCCCCCTGACTTTCCGTGCACTGTCCCCCCTTGAAGTCCTGTCCCCCCTTGAAGGTCTGTCCCCATCCTGAAAGCCTGATGCCCCCCCCCCCCCGACGTCCGATACATCCCCCCCCCGGCAGGACCACTCGCACCCCCACCCCGAAGGACCGCCGACTCCCCAACAATATCGGGCCAGGAGGGAGCCCAAACCCTCCTGGCGACGGCGACCCCCTAACCCCACCCCGCACTACATTACGGGCAGGAGGGATCCCAGGCCCTCCTGCCCTCGACGCAAACCCCCTCCCCCCAACGACCGCCCCCCCCCAAGAACCTCCGCCCGTCCCCCAGCCGACCCGCGACCCCCCTGGCCGACCCCCACGACACCCCCACCCGCCTTCCCCGTACCTTTGTGTAGTTGGGCCAGAAGGGAGCCCAAACCCTCCTGGCCACGGTGACCCCCTAACCCCACCCCGCACTACATTACGGGCAGGAGGGATCCCAGGCCCTCCTGCCCTCGACGCAAACCCCCCTCCCCCCCCCAACGACCGCCCCCCCCAAGAACCTCCGACCGCCCCCCCAGCCGACCCGCGACCCCCCTGGCCGACCCCCCCACCCCCCTTCCCCGTACCTTTGGTAGTTGGCCGGACAGACGGGAGCCAAACCCGCCTGTCCGGCAGGCAGCCAACGAAGGAATGAGGCCGGATTGGCCCATCCGTCCTAAAGCTCCGCCTACTGGTGGGGCCTAAGGCGCGTGGGCCAATCAGAATAGGCCCTGGAGCCTTAGGTCCCACCTGGGGGCGCAGCCTGAGGCACATGGGCCCAACCCGACCATGTGCCTCAGGCCGCGCCCCCAGGTGGGACCTAAGGCTCCAGGGCCTATTCTGATTGGCCCACGTGCCTTAGGCCCCACCAGTAGGCGGAGCTTTAGGACGGATGGGCCAATCCGGCCTCATTCCTTCGTTGGCTGCCTGCCGGACAGGCGGGTTTGGCTCCCGTCTGTCCGGCCAACTACCAAAGGTACGGGGAAGGGGTTGGGGGGGTCGTGGGGGTCGGCCAGGGGGGTCGTGGGTCGGCTGGGGGGGCGGTCGGAGGTTCTTGGGGGGGGCGGTCTTTGGGGGGGGGGGGGGGTTTGCGTCGAGGGCAGGAGGGCCTGGGCTCCCTCCTGCCCGTAATGTAGTGCGGGGTGGGGTTAGGGGGTCGCCGTGGCCAGGAGGGTTTGGGCTCCCTTCTGGCCCGATATTGTCGGGAAGTCGGCGGTCCTTCGGGGTGGGGGTGCGAGTGGTCCTGCCGGGAGGGGGGATGTATCGGACGTCGGGGAGTCGGCCGGGCAAGAGGGCTTGGGCTCCCTCTTGCTCCGATCGTGGATGCGGGTGGGAGCGCGTGCGAGCGGTCGTTCGGGGTGGGGGTGCGAGCGGTCCTGCTGGGGGGGTGAATCGGGCGTCGGGCGGGGTGGGAACTATGTTTAAAAACTTTTGTATACCGCGCTCAGACATATAACGCGCGAGGGGTATGCGCGGTAGGTAAAAACGCGTATAACGCGCGCGTTATATCCGCGAAAATACGGTAATGTTTTAAATTTGATTATGTATATACACCGTCAAGGACTCTTGGATTGAGGGGTTAATAAGTGCTGTAAATCAGTGTATCTCAAAACTGTTTGCCAAAGCACAGTGGTGTGCCACGAGAGATTCCAAAATTTTACTTTATTTTGAAAAATTCCCTTCATAAGTACACACTAGAATAGATGACATGTACGTCGCGTAGGCAAGAGTCTGTCAAAGTTATGAGAATCTGTGTGCGTAAGGATAAAACCGCCCAGACAAGCCTCATTCTTTGACGTGATTGGTCCTTGAAAACTAACGGGAAGTAATTTGATTTTGATTTTTTTATGCAGTAGTTCTCCTAACTTGAGCAACAAAGCAATCAAGGCTTTGTTACCGTTTTGATCTTATCTTTGCAAACTTGGGACTTTCAACTCTGGCAGAAATTAAATTAAAAAAAGAAAACAATTGCAGGTGGTGGATGATGAAATGTGTGTTTCTTTGTTTACTATCGAGCCGCGTTTTGAGTTAATTTGAAGCACATCCATCTCATTGATTAGAAATCCTATTCTACCTACTTTAGTTTCACCGTTGTTACAATTACCCATACATAGCTTAAAGAACTTTAAAGAAATAACTCTCAGATCTATTTTGTTGGTTTTGCAGTTTTATAATTTCAGTTACAAAGTGCTGTGAAAAACATTTGCTCCGTTTAGTGTGCCGGAGCTATAAAAAGTTTGAGAGAGACTGCTGTAAATAAATCAGCTGTAGTAGTAGAGACTTTTTCATGCTAGTTTTGTGTACAGAGCTGCATACGTCTAGAAATAATTAAGAGTAGTAGTAGCAGCAGCTGAGCAGGGACTGTTTTCTGTGTAGTGTTAGTGAAATGAGTAGCAGCAGTAGCAGAGAAGGGATTGCAAGGCCTGGACAGCCTCCTGCGTCACGAGGGAGGACAGGAGCAAAACTATGGGTAACGAGGGTTCAGAACAATCTGGCTCTATTCTTCCTCTGTGTAATTGCCGAGAAACCATGCAACAAATTGCTAATAATAGTATGGCTACATTTCGATTAAAATTCTTAATTGCAATTAAAGGTGGCTCATTGGGGGAGGGGCATGCATTTCCTCTCCCTCCTACCCACATTTGGTGGGCATGCTGAAGCAAGAAATCCATTCCCAAAACAGTCTCCTTCCTCCTTGTGTTGCCTCAAGACCAAGGAAGTCAGTGGGCTGCCTCCACTCTCAAACACCGGCATTCCCTGAGCATGCTCAGTTCATGGATGAACTAAGTATGACAGGGGAGTGCAAGTGTCGGTGGCTGGAGGCATGCCACCGACTTCTCCACTCCAGAGGCAGGATGAGGAGGAGGGGGGTAACTCAGGCAATAGATTTATTTAGCAACCCCACCAACCAATGAACAAGTACTGCAGCTTTGGAGGGGGCCCAGGTCAGAGAGGCCCTCAATATCTTCCTTTCTCCCAGCCTCTGTTCTCTCTCCCTCCCTCCTCATCCCCCCACCCCCATCCCCATCTAACTCACTTCTTCCCCCCCCCCCCCAAGTATAAACTTTCTCTCTCCCTCCTCCTTACCACCAGCCCTAACTCTCTTAATTTCTTCACTCTTTCCCTCCTTTGCATGATCTGGCATCTCTCCCACCCAAACCTGGACCAGATTGATGTCCTCCCCCCAACACCGGCACCCTGCTTACCTTTCCAAGACAGTCTTTGGCCCTTCAGCCAGTGACAGCCCTACTGAATGTCTGCCTGTGGCCTGTCCGAGCCTTTCCTTCTGATCTGCCTTGTCCTTCTAAAACAGGGAGTTGGGTCAGAGGGAAAGGCCCAGTGCAGGCTGCAGACAACCTTTCAGAAGGGTTGCTGTTAGCTCATGGCCAAAGACTGGCTTGAAAGGTAAACCAGTGAGGGGACGCAGGGGCAACGAGGGCTGAGAAGGGAGGGATGCCAGACCATGCAGGAGGAAGAAAAGGAAGTAAGGCAAGCAGAAGGATTACATGTGATTATTAATCACAATTAATAATTAACACATTAATCATAATTAAGGTGCAGTCTTAAATAAAAGAAAAAGGATTTCCAGCACGTCCTGCTAACCACAAACTCAGGCAGATAAAAACATCCTAATATTCTAATTCAAAGCAAGGCGTAAAGCAATTCATTGTGCTCAATGTACAGACAAAATAACAAAACCTTCTGCTGACATCACCGGGCTCCATTCAGACCGTGCTATTTGCAACCAACCTGCACTGCTCAACTAACCAAGAAGGGGCCCCTTGGGCTTTCTGTGTCTCTCCTCCTCCTCCAGCACCACTAAATTAACAAAGTTCCCAGGCTTTCTATTCAAGCTGGAGAAAGTCAATTAGCATCGGCACTGACCTGTGCTGAAAGGGCATTCTTGTGGATTTTCTTGTAAATTAAAGCCGGGCAGATAAAGCAGATGAGGCTTCCCATTGTCGCACCTGTTAGACCTAAAACAGTTTCCACTAGCAAGAGGGGAGGAAAAAGTACAAGACAAGTCAGATTCATTGAGTGAGAAACTCCTTTAAGGAAGAAAGCAGCAACCTGGAGGCGGGAGCCACTCTCGGGAGAACTGAATGTTTCAGCTTTGTGGGTTCAAATGCCACTTCATCCTCCACTGGCCCAGGAACATTGGAGCCCTTTCCCTTTCTTGTCTCCCAGTCTTCATCACGGAAATGTGACAGACCTCTGAGAGGAATGCAGGACATTTTACCACTCTCTCTTTTGCCCTTATGTTCTGATCAGTCCCCACTGACAAATTTCTGACAAAACACTGGCTGTTCTTCTCCCTTCCTGACCATATTTTGGTTTCAGTACCAAAAATGACCCAAAATCGGGTTCGGATTTCGACCAAACATACCTAGAAATTCAAAACGTGCCCCTCCCCCCCTCGCTTCAGGTTGCAGCTGCCATTTCAGGATTGGAAACAGCGTGAGCAACAGCAACGGGGGATCGCACCTGCCCATCTCCAAAATGGCAGCCACAAGTTGTGGTTGCCATTTTTACAACATAGTCAGTGGAGGTAGGTGCAACTTGAGATGCTCCTTCCTCAAAGAGGCCACTAGACCACCAGGGATTTCCCAGTGATGGGACAGGTTTTCTGTTAGGAGTAGAGAGTTTCTGTTTCAGCTGAAACTGAGCAGCAAAATGTTTCCCACCCTCTACCATGCATGTTACATCAGTAGCACAGAATCCCCTCAAAACAGGAACCCATGCTGAGAACTGACTATTTTTCTCTCAGCCTCGACAGAGAACTGGCACACTTTTCCTCATGTGAGTGACGAGTTCTAAAACATTTTGCTCATTTTTGTGAGCCGACGCCTGAAACAGAAAAAGGGTTCTAGAAAGAAAGTAAGTATCATTAAGGCTTATCTTTCCCTTACCATTTGGGATGAGGATTCCTCCAGACATGGTCCCAAACACAACTGCTAAGGTGAGCGCTTTAAACCGCAGAGGTGGCATGTACCCTCCAGCTGTGAAGGTTCCATCTTTCTGTTGCTGTAGAACAACAAGAATAATTAAGTTGCCATCCGGCACCTGACCTCTAGCACCAAGTCAAGCAGTAAGTCTTAACGCTACAAGAAGCACAGGGGAGCGCTCACGCTGCAGGTAGCATTCAGATTTGCCAACTGTGTCTACGTTGCAACATGAACCTAAAATAACCGCTACTACTCCTTACTCAGTCGAGACCTCTTTTTTTTTCACTGAAGCATTACATAGGAAATAGATATTGATCAGTGCCCAATCTTCGGTAATGATTTGCTGGGCACCTAGGAAGGAGGTAGCTAAGAAAGATGGTGAAGGGAAAAGATGCTGTTGAACTTTGGGGGAAGCAGGCAAAATACATTGAGGAAATAAAGTGTTAATTACTACTTTTGTACTGTGAGTTGATAAGGTCAAACAACACAAACTGGGCCAATCAGAATTCTTACAGTGAATAAAGCCAAAGACATTTCAGCTTTATATTACCTGCCTCCTAGACAAATAGGAATAAGAGGAGCAAGCTATCACAACCTCCTGTGCAAAACTCATACTAACCAGTTTCAGTCCTTGATCCGAACAATTCTATCTGCAGATCAAAGGATAAACTAGCCATCCCTTCCCAGGCTTCAGTCTTTGCTCCATGTACTTATAATTTTAATCTCTCGCCCATTTATAAAACCTAAGATCTGTCCTGCTGATCTAAGGACAGGCAAAAAGCCTGAACACTTTTCTACAGCCGACAGAGGGATGCATGTGCATTTCCACAGAGGTCTAGATTGTCTTCTTTTATGAGGTCCCTATGATTTATTATGTACCACTGGAATAAGATATTATCTTTTTTTGCAGATGATGCGCAAGTCTGGTTCCCACTGCAGTCTTTAAATGATGTTGAAACAGGGAGAAGTTTGCCTGCCTAAGATAGTACAATGGCTTCTGCAAAATATTCTTAGGTTAAATGTTCAGCAACTGGAGTTGATTTGGTTGGTGAAATGTAACTATCTAACCTTGCTGTGGTATATTTGGATGGAAGAATTCTGCCTGTCCATATGAGAGTTAGGGATTTAGAGGTGCTGCTGGATAATAATCTGGTTATGGGTTCCCAGGTCTTGATTCCATTATAATTTACTTGACAGACGCATTTTTATTGTTCTAAACTGGATCTGACCAAGACAGGGCAGACGTCTAGATTAGTCCAACTCAGTCCTGGTGGGCCTACTGAAAAAAAAACTTCTAAGAAGTCTACGAATGTAGCAAAACACTGTAAGTAACCTACTCACAGAGCTTAGGTGTTGTGACCATGAACAGTTGAGTCACATTATTATGACCACCTGCTAATATCCAGATTAACCACCTCTGTCGGAACGGTCAGCAGCCAGACGATGTGGGAATGACTCAATAAGACGCTGGACGGTTGCTAGAGGTATCTGGAGTTATGCAGTGACAGCTGCATGGTGATGGATCCAGTCGTGAAACAAGTCGATCAAAGTAGTCCCAAATGTGCTCAATTGGGTTAAGGTCTGGGGAATTCAGAGGCCAGGAAAGTAGCTGAAAGCCTTGGTCATGCTCTAGAACCGGTCACAAACAGTTCTGGTGGTATGACATGTCGCACTGTCCTGTTGAAAGATCCCATCAGCCATTGGGAAGACCGTTAAGATGAACAGGTGTACTTCCTAGGTAAGGATTGAGAGATACCTACATCAGTTGAGAGTGCCTTCCAGAGGTATGGAGGGACCCAGCCCATACCAAAACAGCATTCCCAAAACCATAACGCTTCCACCGTCAGCTTGTGTACGTCCAACAATGGTCATTTTGTTGTTTGGTCTCAGTGGTTTCACACCTGACACGCCAACGCCCATCCATTCAATGGAACTCCAAACTTGACTCATCGGAGAAGGCAACCTTCTGCCAGCTGGTGCAAGTCCAATGTCGGTACTCCTGTGCAAATTGCAGCCGTTTTTTGTGATGAACCCTCATGAGCATGGGTGCTGTCACCAGCCCTCTGCTCCAAAGCCCCATTTGCAACAGGATTTGCTGCACAGTCATTTTGGACACACATCTGGAATCCCGTATGGATTCTTTTATCTCAGCCACCTCCCTAATGAGCAAACCCTGTCTATGGTGGATGTGGTCCCCAACCTCCACCAATAGACTGGCGTGCTCATCAGGGGGCCCTCCAGCTCATCACCCTGATGGAAATCCTCCTCCCCCAGGGCTCCGACCTCACCCACCTCTTCTTCCCCCTCCAACTCTTCCCCCTCCTCTGCTGCCCTGTTGTCATCGTGGGAATGAAGGGGGGGGCGCTGGTGCAGGTTGCATATCAGTGTTTTGAGGAGGAGGGGTGGCGCACGATGGGCCGGCCTCTTCCTCCTCCTCCTCATCCCCTTCATCCCTATCAGCAGCAAAAGGAGGATGGGACGCCTCTGCAAAAAGACAAGAAAATACACATTGGTATTAGTTGAAAGCAGACGATCACCTCTCGCATCGATGGTTTGTGCTATCCCACAGTTACCAATTTGGTCGTTGAAAAGATTCCATTCGTCTATTCACTTTAACCATAGCAGCTCATGAACAGTTCATAAACTCCGCCGTTTCCAAAATGCTGCCGCTCTTTGCCCAGGAGCCGATGATCATGCCTTTTTCAATGTCTGATAAATCACATTTTCCCCATGACAGCCATGGTTGCTATATTGGCAACTTGCTGACATCCTACCTTATATACCCCATGAAATCTGCACATATCACGTGCATTCATTCATTGGCTCTGCATCCCAGATGTCAGCGGAAGGTGGTGGTCATAGTAATGTGACTCGACCGTGTATTTCACCAGCTAAGAAAAAATTGCATTGGCTTCCTATGTATATCAAGATTTTGTATTTAAAATCAGTATCCCAAATTTTAAGGCCCTGAAGGGACTAGATCCAGTATACCTTTGGAAATAATCTTTCTCCAAATGTTCCAACAAGGATCTTTGAAATCTGCCTCTAAAGAACTTCTAGTGGCACCTGATAGAACTCAAGCACAACTTTGTCCATATTAGGGACGGCTCTTTTTCTGTTTGGCAGCCTTTCTATAAGAATTTCTTTTCTGATGAACTCTGCCTTTGGAATGGTTCTCCGAAGCTCAGTTGATACAATGAAACCTTCTACCCAATGTGCGGCGGCGGCCAAAAAAAGCAAAAAGGATGCTAGGAATTATTATAAAAGGGATGGTTAACAAGACTAAGAATGTTATAATGCACCTGTATCCCTCCATGGTGCGACCTCACCTGGAGTATTGCGTTCAATTCTGCTCTCCTTATCTCATGAAAGATATAGTTGCGCTAGAAAAGGTTCAAAGAAGAGCAACCAAGATGATAAAGGGGATGGAACTCCTCTCGTATGAGAAAAGACTTAAAAGATTAGGGCTCTTTCAGTTTGGAAAGGAGACGGCTGAGGGGAGAAATGATTGAAGTCTACAAAATCCTGAGTGGAATAGAACGAGTACAAGTGGATCAATTTTTCATTCCATGAAAAATTACAAAGACTAGGGGACACTTGATGAAGTTACAGGGAAATACTCTTTTTCACTCAGAGAATAGTTAAGCTCTGGAACACGTTGCCAGAGGTTGTGGTAAGAGCGGATAGAGTAACTGGTTTTAAGAAAGGTTTGGACAAGTTCCTGGAGGAAAAGTCCATAGTCTGTTATTGAGAAAGATATGGGGGAAGCCACTGCTTACTCTGGATCAGTAGCATGGAATGTTGCTACTCTCTGGGATTCCGGAATCCTGCTATTCTTTGAGATTTTGGTCAGGTACTAGTGACTTTGATTGGTCTCCGTGAAGATGGGATACTGGACTAGACATACCATTGGTCTGACCCAGTAAGGCTATTCTTATATTCTCAAAAAGGCCACGCAAAGATCACGCAAAGTGCCATAACATCTAGTGTTTTTACCATTCTTTAAGTATTTGCAAGAATCTTTAAGAACTGTTTCTGGGGGTTTTTTTAGCCAATGAAGTTATTGCCCTTCCTAGTTGTGAGGAGGGTTTGTTCCCTGACAGGATTTTGAGGCTTTTACCTCCAGTTTCCTTCAACACTTTATTCAATTTTTTGCTTACCTATTTGCTTTATCGAACTAGATTCGATTCCCACTGCAGCTCCTTGTGACCCTGGACAAGTCACTTAGCCCTTAATACTTCGATTGTGAGCCCACTAAAGACAGACAAACTACCTGTTTATAATAAATGTTAACTGCTTTGCTTGTACTACAGAAAGGCCCTTAAATTCTAGAAGTGGTGATGAGCAAGATTTTTGAAAAACCCCAAAATAGCTTGAAGAATTCTTAGAAAAGGTCAGGATGACGCATTCATCCTTGACACGTCCTCACCTGCTGCTCAAAGAGGAGGGTGTTCAAGGCCTGTCTGCAAGGCAGAATCATCATGGGAAAGCCGACTGCCACCGACATCATGAAGCCAACACGAATCATTTCTGTCACCAAGTTGGAAGGGAAGTTCATCAAGACATTTCCAGCAATGGCATCTGTAAAACTCACATAGCCAAAGAATCCCACCTGCCTCGTATGGAAAACAGAAGAAGCAATGTCGATAGTGTCAGCTCACCTTCAAAACACAAACTACTTAAAAATTTCTCTTCTACATTTACAAGAAGAAAATGTTTCAATACTGCTTGATGGGTGGTTTTGTTCCCATGAGAAAGGCAACATCAAGTATACTAAGAAGTTATACCCTGGATACAAAACTTCAAGAGGACAATATGAAGACTTAGAAACCCGACAGAACTTGAAAGAGAACGATTCTCTTGCACACATTCAGGGAGTGTAACAATTCTGTGGGGGGAAAAAGCAAGAGATTTGTAAAACTTCTTACCGCAATATAGAAGGTGATAACCACACGCAGAGATAATGCAAAAATGGAACTCATTGTATTAACAGAGGGCTCATCTAGGCTGTCATAAGTAGGTAAGACTTGGCTGTAGAAAAACAGGCAAATGGTCGTTTATAAGAGTGGAAAACATACATACAGAGAAAATCAGGCCAGTGAGAGAGAAAATCAAGCAGCAAGTTGCAAAATGTTCTGGAGTAATTTCCAAATGAAGTACCATTTTCTTAATATTACATTGATTAAGATCAGCAACCCAAAGACATTCCTGGGGGTTCAGGCGTTAAGAACATTACCCCAGCCTTGGGAGATCTGAAAGACTGGGGACGAGAGAAACAGAAGGGAAAGAAGAGAAGACAAGTGAGAGAGAGTAAAGGGGGGAGGGGAAGGGAAGAGGGTCAAGGAAGATGTTTTAAACTCCCCAATGGAATCCAGCAAACCAAAATCTTTGGCTTGTTAACCCTGTACGATATTAACATCCAACAACAATCAATTTATATCTGTCTCTAAAACCAAATATTTCATAAAAGTGTTGCACTCTCTTCCTCTCAACACACTTGAGATTAGGGCTCTGAAGAGTGCTGCTCCCTGCTCCGACAATTCATGTAATGGAGAAGATGCAGAAGAATGTTTGACTGCGCTGCACATCCAAAAGAAAAAGTTCAATCAACAGAAAAGGATGATCTGCCGTATTTCACCTCGTGAGCTATGAGACAGGTTCAAAGGCCTGTAAGCTTTGGACATTAAGGCCATGCTTTACGGACCTTACTCCAAGCCAAGGTGCAAATTCTTCATGAGGCACCTCTGGACCAAACCAGCTGGCATGGAAATGAAGTATTCCTATCATAAGGGACAAAAATCCATATAGTCACAGCCAATGTTGGGAATGATTTTAGGACCTCAGGATATGTTTCGATATTGTCATCTCGTACTCGTAACTGACCCGAGAGCTTGTCAAGAAATGTATGAAATCAGCCCAATAAAAATGGCATTGCCTTATTCTCCTCTCTTTTATTTCTTTTTGTTACTTCTAAAGTGGAACTAATAGCCATCCCAGTACTTTATCCAGGAATTATTAGGGAAGGAACAGAGAATATCATAATGGCTCTGGATCATGCCTTGGTGCGACCACACCTTAAATATTGTGTACGATTCTGGTCACCACATCTCAGAGAGATAAATGATTTAGGGGATAAAACTACTCATAAGACAAAAGGCTTAAGAGTTTAGGACTCTTCGGCTGAGGTGAGAAATAATTAATTGAGGTCTACATGTAAAATCATAACTGGAGTAGAATGAGTAAAAATGAATCAATTCTTTATTTTTTTTTTCAAAAAGAACTGATGAGGGGACGCTCCAGGAAGTTACATAGCAGCACATTTAAAAGCAGCAGAAATCGTGTTTCATTCAACGTATAGTTGTAGTAAAAACAGTTAGTTAATGTAGCTGGGTTTAAAAACAAAAAAGTTTGGACAAATTCCTAGTGAAAATGTTTTTAAAGTTGGGGAGTGTGTGGTGCAGTTAGAGCTACAACCCCAACACCCTGTAGGTGTGGGTTCAAATCCTGCACTGCTCCTTGTGACCCTGGGCAAGTCACTTAATCCCCCAGTGCCCCAGGTACATTAGATAAGAGTGTGAGCCGGCCAAGACAGATAGGGAAAAATGCTTGAGTACCGGAATAATTTCTACCATATTTCCCTGCATATAGGCCGCCCCAATGTGCAGGCTGCAAAATATGCCTATACCTGTTTTAAAACAATTAGCTAAGCTGCCCCATGTTACAAGCTGAGGCTTATCTAAGAGTTTTAAAACCACACGGGGGCGGCTTATACATCCTTCCCCACCCACCCCCAGTAAATATCGTACCTCCGCTGGCTGCCTCCTGCAGTGACACAGCTGCGGTGCAGGGCAGGAGCGATCTTTGACGCAGGCATTGAGGAAGCAGCGCGGTGGCGGCTGGCCGCTGAAAAGATCACTCCTGCCCTGCACCGCGGCCGCGACATTGCAGGAGGCCAGCGAGGGAGCTGCATTATTTTAAAAGGTACAGGGGGGGGTCTACTAATGAGGCGGCTTATCTACGATGTCGTTAGATAGGCCACCCCATATAAGGAAGCCGCACCCACTGTTTGGATTGAGGCCTATATATAGGGAAATACGGTAATCCGCATAGGATTGTAGGATATGTGGAATATAAATTAAATAAATTATAAAAAAATAAATATGGTATTATTATTGTCACTAAGATTAAGTTACCTGGAATCTTGCTACTCTTTGGGAATCTGATAGGTATTTATTTCCAACAAACCCAACTCCGAGTCAAGAAATCAAGTAGACTTAACCTCTACAAACAAGGAAAGACCTGCAGACACGAGTACGAGATGCAGGCTAGGTTTTTTCATTAAAATATATATTGCGGCTAATGTCACCACCTTTATACAAACCGTATCACATTATTTTCAAGAGAATTGAACCTCAAACACCCATTTTATCAAGGCTTTCTGCTGAAGTATGAATATCATCATAGGCTCATATTACCCTAAAGTGCATTGAATATCCACGAAACAACCAACCAGTCCTAAGCAACAGTTCCGTCGTACCCTCTCCCACCTCAGAGGACGTAAATCTTCCCCAAACTCCCATCCCTCCCACACTCAATAAAGATGCTTAATTGTTCATCTTTTCCTTCCATTTTAAATAAGGGTTGAAGTTCACCATTTGGTTTTAACATAGTATTGTTGGCAATGGTAGAGAAGGGCACAGATAAGAGGGGCTTGCCTGATGAGCGGAGATCAAGTGGGGGGGAAAGCATAGGGGGAGGTAAGTGAAGAGAGATACTGGGGGGCTTCAGAGTGAATGCACTTGTAAGTCAGCACGAGGAGTTTAAACTGTATTCGGAAATGGACAGGGAGCCAATGAAGCGACTTGAGGAGAGGGGTCATGTGAGAATTTCTTCTAACTCCAAACCATGCAAGTCGTGACGTACCCTGAGCTTTAGTAAAACATTCCATCTATATCAAAAGCTCCTCAAAGGAGGGAGAAATGAGCAAGGCCAATGTCTGCATTTATGAGTGGAAAAGTAGCTGATATCTGATATCTCTGCAGCATTTGACACAATAGACCATGATCTACTTCTTAGTCGATTAGAATCAATTGGAATCTGCGATCAAGTTCTTAACTGGTTTACATCATATCTTACTAATCGAACTTCTTGCGTTAAATTTAATAAAGAATATTCTGATGCTTACACAACGACCTTTGGAATACCTCAAGGCTCTATTTTGTCACCCCTTTTATTTAATATCTATCTTGCACCATTATTAAATCTATGCCAGTCTGTTGGCTTTACTGCTTTTTCATACGCAGACGACATTCAATTAATACACCCTATCAATCCCGAAAATCAAGAAGACATTAAATCTTTAAATTAAAAACTCGATCTCATTCAAAATTGGCTTAATAACAATAAATTAGCATTAAATATAAATAAAACAAAAGCTATGATTTTTAATTGGAAAAGAGATATCATATTAAATTCGCCTTTTCTACTTAATAATACGCCAATTGAAATTGTCCCTAAATTAAAAATCTTAGGAGTTATAATTGATGAAAAATTAGAATTTAAAGATCATATCAACAACATAGTTAAAGTCTGTTTCTATAAATTACGTTTGATTAGATCTATATCCAAATTCCTTGAATCCAAATCCCGCAATATCTTAATTCATTCTCTTGTAATAGCAAAATTAGACTATTGTAACTCTTTGTTACTTAATATTACTCAAAAAGAAAAACGACAACTGCAAATTGTTCAAAATACTGCTATTAAATTAATCCATGATGCCAAAAAATTTGATCATGTAACTCCTCTTTTCATCGAATCACATTGGCTCCCTATTTGCCAGCGCATAGAATTTAAGGTCTTGTTACTTATATTTAAAAATTTGATATTCAATCAACCCCAATGCATTTCTAAAATGTTAATTCCCTATAGTTCCACACACACACTTAGATCATTTTCCCAAAACCTATTAGTTGTTCCCTCTTTAAAAATAATAGGCACTCGAAGATTAGATATGTTCTCTGTAGTTGGTCCCCAATAGTGGAATTCATTGCCCCAATACATAAAAATTGAAAAAGACATTTTATCTTTCAAGAAATCCCTGAAAACATTTCTTTTTAAACAGGCTTTTAATATCTAAAATTTATTTTATTTTATTAATTTTGCTTTTAAAATCCCCTCATTCCCCAATGTTTTTTCCCTTAAATGTATTTCTCAACATAATAGATGTAACTTTAACCCCCCTTCCCTCCCAATTGTTGTTGGTCATGTTGGATTTCTATTGTTTATATATACTGTATGTATTTTAACTCAATTGTATTTTATTATTATGTACATCGCTTTGTATAAAGATATAGCGATTCATCAAATATTTAATAAACCTTGAAAACCTTGAAACCTTGATGTCCACATTAGTGATACGACTGTAGAATTTAAAACCAACAAATCTTTTTACCCCCTTAGCCCAGTTAGTACAAGACAGTAAACAAAACACACTACTATTTATTATTTCTAAAGCGATGAAAGGCGTACGCACGCTGTCCATTTTAACATACAATAGACATAAGAATAGTCTTACGGTCAGACCAATGGTCCATCTAGCCCAGTATCTTGTCTTCACGGAGGCCAATCCAAGTCACAAATACCTGGCAAAACCCCAAATAGTAGCAGCAGTCCATGATACCAATCCAGGGCAAACAGTGGCTTCCCCCAGGTATGTCTCAATTGTAGACTATGGAATTTTCCCTCCAGGAACTTGTCCAAACCTTTTTTAAAAACCAGCTTTGTGTGCTGGGCTCTATCATCAAAAGAGAGAACCCAGCAATAATAAAAAGGCCTCATGGAACTGTCCCAGGATAAATCCCTACCATCCTGCAAGGAGAAGAAAAAGCAGGACTGCATCGCAACCTGAGCTGGATAAAATCTCAGGATACCCTGCAGTCCAGCTGGCAGCACTGTATGTTCTGTGTCACCTCATCCATTACATTTCCCTCTGCCTCAGCAACGTATTTCCAGCTTTATATACCACTTATCTTTTATAAGACCCAAGCAGTAACAGTAAATATTTACATAAAATAAAACCCCCAAATGTGAGAATTCCATTAAATCACAGGAGAAACCTGCTTCGCTCGTTACTTACGACTGACAGGTGAAAGACATGCCAAAGATAGGGATGCAGCGAAAAATGCCCTCCCAACGTGTGTAACTGACCCACTTCAGCCACTGCCCGTGGAAGAGGCCATGTTTGAAGGAGGACAGCACTATCTGAATGCAAAGAGAAAGCAGAGAGATTTAAAATGGTACAAAAAAGGCAGTCCACCGATCCCCACAGTACTCCGCAAGCAAGGCTGTGACAGAGAACGACGAACACAGTCTGGGTCATTTTAACTGGCTCAAAATGCAAGCCCTGAATTTACCAGCAGCAGCCAGCAGGTCCAGTACAGACAGCTAAGTGACAAGAAGACATTTGGGGCTAAATTTTAGAAATGGGGTCGTCGTAGGTGGCCCACCACAGTTTTAATTGGCTTTAATCGGTGTGGTAATTGACCACATTGTTTAAAACAGATTTAAAAAGTAGGCGTTAAGAATCGCATCTACAGCAGGATGCCTAAGGGAGCCTTACGCTTAAGTGGGCGTAGTTAGCGGTAGAGCAGGTGCAATTCACTAAAGAACTCAGGCGTCTGCAACGTAGGCTAGGAAAATCCTGGCCTATATTGCAGATGCCCACGAAGAAACAGGAGCTGCTACCTTCTCAATGTAGAGAGGCAAAAAAAGAGAGTGAAGGCAACCTTAGGTGCTCAGTTCCTTTATTTTATCAACATGTTTCGGCCCTATGGCCTGCATCAAATGTACATCATTCATTCAAGATCATGCCCAACAGGACTTTTAATTGCCTCTGCAATGCTATTTTTCGAGCAATACAGATCTCCTCATCTCATGTTTGTAGTTTTCAATTGCACCATTTTAATAGACATATTCAAGCATCGCTTTATTTCACATGGTTTTATATATTCATTTTAAATATTGATGTTTATCATAAGCGCTGGTGTTGTTTTAAATATTGTTGACGTTTTGTTTAAATTTTCTGCATTTTATTCTGTAGACTCCTGAAGCAGGCCATAGGGACGAAACACGTACGTGTCGAGTCCAAATAGATATACCACCCCTTTCACAAAAACCGCAGAAGCGTTTTTTTAGCGCAGACTGGCACGCTGATGCTCATAGGAATTCTATGAGTGTCTGGAGCAGAGCAGAGCATTGAGCGCGCCAGCCTGTGCTAAAAATCGCTTCTGCGGTTTTTTAAAAGGGGGACATAACAAAGAAATTGAGTACCTAAGGTTGCCTTCTCTACAATGCCGATGTCCTGGCAAATTTCTTCAATGATAAGGTCACTACCCTACGTTGCTCCTTCCCTCCTGCAGTCTCCTACAACTCCCTGGTGCTCACTGACCCCAACCCTACTCTATCGGCCTCCAGCGCTATCCCAGCCGACAGACTCTGCCTTCGACCAAGTATCCGATTCCACCATCCTCAAACTCTGTCTCAAAATTAAATCCTGCAACTGTTCTTTAGACCCTTTCCCCTCCTACCTCTACGAGGAAATACCCACTCAAGCCATCTCTTCCATTACTAAACTCCGCTCTACATTCGGGCCTTTTCTCCCCAGAAATGGGCCATATCGCCCTAACCCCTCTATTGAAAAAACCCGACCTTGACCTTTCCACTCCATCTAGCTATCGCCCAATAGCGAATATCCCTCTCCTAACCAAGATGCTCGAATCCATCATATCGACTCAACTCTCATCCTACCTAGAGAAATTCTCCATCCTCTTACCCTACCAACACGGCTTTCGTCCCAATTACAGCACCGAATCCCTACTGACCTCCCTAATCTCCAAGGTCCAACAACTTCACTCCCACAACAAGTTCGCTGTCCTCTTGCAATTTGACCTCTCTGCCGCTTTCGACGTCGTTCATCACGACATTCTACTTTACCAACTCTCCAAAATTGGCATCACCTCCACTGTCCTTGAATGATTCTCAAAATTCCTTCGTTCCCGCTCCTACATTGTCAACATGAATGGTACCTCTTCCTCCCCTTGGACACCAATCTGTGGAGTCCCTCAAGGCTCACCTCTTTCTCCTATCCTCTTCAATATTTATATGTCCTCCCTAAAACTCATCCACCTATCCCCCCTTGAAACAATTTACACCTATGCTGATGACATCCTTGTCCTTCTCGAGACCGACTCGAACCTCACTGATCTCCCATCGAACATATCCTCCTGTATCTCAAGCCTCCAATCTTGGGCCCACTCTGTCCAAATTAAATTGAACGAATCCAAGACAAAACTACTTTGGCTCGACCCAAAATTAGCTCAATTACCCCCCTCAATCCCACTGCCTTCCGGCTCCTCTCTGCAGCTTGAATTCTCCAGTAAGGTCCTGGGCGTCATCATTGATTCTACACTGTCCTACAACGACCACCTCAACTCCCTGGTAAAAAAATGCTATTTCAGCCTTCACATGCTGAGGTCAGTAAGATCCTGTTTCCATCAAAATCATTTTGCAGTGCTCGTCCAATCCATCATCCTCTCCAGGCTGGACTATTGCAATTCCATCTTCTTATGCCTAATGAAGAAAAACCTCCACAGACTCCAGCGGATCCAAAATGCCGCGGCCAAGCTTATCTTTTCTAAAAGTAAATTCGACCACGTCACACCACTCCTTTCCAAGCTTCACTGGCTTCCAATAACTTCCAGAATCCATTTCAAATGCATCAACCTAACCTTCAAGATCCTCCATGGCATCCTTCCCCCATTAATTCCTCTTTCCTGGAACTCCTCGAATCTTAGTACCCCCAGACCGTCTCAAAAATCGAAACTATCCTTCCCCTCACTAAAAGGCATTTCCCACCCAGGAAAACTGGGGACTTCCCTCCTCTTCAGATTCACCGAGCTCTGGAATAACCTCACCTCTCCCCTTCGGAACCTGAGTGCTCTCCAACCCTTCCGCAAACACCTGAAAACCTGGCTTTTCTCTAAAATCTAACTTCTCCCCTCTCTGACATCCTTGCTCTCCAACATTCTTCTCCCCTCCGATCTACATCTAACCCTTTCCCTGGAGTTCCTTTCTTATTACAACCCCTGTAAACCGTGCCGAGCGCCACGACCATGGAGATGGTGCGGTATAGAAACCTAAGGTTTAGTTTAGTTTAGTCCAAATTTTCTGGTAGACACCTTTAGCCATGATTCTTTAAACGGTACCCAAGCGTGATGCCGATTTAGGCGATGTTTACAGAATCTGGCCCTGTCTGCTTATTGCAACACCAGTGGGCATCAGCTTCAGTCTTCTGCGAATCTAATAACTGTGATAACAGTTTGGTGACTGAGAAATGGAGACAAGAGCGCCAAACCATTTCACAGTGACCAACAAGTAGCCTGTGGTCACTGCTAATCCTAGCTGAAGTTGATCTATTTTTTAAAAAAAAACATTTTCGGTTATTAAGTCAGCTTCATCCAAATGGGCAACACGATGGAGCAAATTGAAGAAAGCAGCAGCAGGTGCAGAAACGCCATTCTCTGTCTCAGTATTGCGATATAAGCTGCTTATGTCACACGATTCCCTGCGTGTATTGCCGTTTGGCACTTCTTAAGCAATCTGTGCGATTCAGAGGTGCCCTTCACCTGCAGCGTTTTACTTACGGATGGCAGGAGAAGCTGCTGCCAAATATGGCCAGGCTCTTTATCAGCCCTGAGGGGCGCCATAGATGGACTTGATTCAACCAAACGCCATTTAAAATGTGAAAATGCACAGACGAGAGGGCTATCTAAAGTCAGGGGACAAGTGGAAACACCATGCACAGGGTTACTGGCTCTGACCCTCGTAACAGACATGGAACATACAGCATAAATCAAGGAACAAAATGAGTGGTTAGAGCGACAGCCTCGGCACCCTGAGGTTGTGGGTTCGAATCCCGCACTGGGTTCCTTCTGACCCTGGGAAAGTCACTTAATCCCCATTGCCCCAGATACATTAGATTGAGTGGGAGCCCACCGGGACAGTTAGGAAAAAATGCTTGAGTACCTGAATAATTTCTAATCTGCATAGAATTGTAGGATATGCGAAATATAAATTATTTAAAAAAAAAAAAAATCTGTGCTCGTTTGGGAAGTATTTAAGCAACAGTTACAAAGAGGGGCCATGCTACTGGCAGCCTTACAGCTCCGTCGTTTTAGTCTCTAAATGATCGTTTCTAATGGCACCTCAACAAAAAACATGGGATTGGACTTCAAAGCTGTTTATGCAACCATGAAGGGCACTTTCACTTCTGCCTCACACAAATCCCTGCCTCCATTTTGCTTGGCTGACTTCTTCTAAGCTGATCCTCTCACACTGTTCCGTGTTGTGACTGACTGAATTTTGCAACGTGTATAAGAAACAAGAGTACTCTAGGTGTACTCAGCTTGCTAGAAACTGCTGCTTCTCAAATATAACTAAGGCTTATCGGATTAATCCCTTCCCCAAGATCCGCTTGTTTCTGCTCACCACAAACATGAACACAGTGTAAAAGATCAGGGCCATGGCGCTGAAGGACTGGATGGAGGCCATCATGTTCCTCTGAAGGCTTAATGGAAGCACAATACACAGAGAGACGACAACAAGCAGGACAATGCGGAACGTCCCCGTTACCTGCAAATAGATGAGGGAGAGGAATCCGGTAAGAGCTCCAGGAGATCCCTGCCTTTAACAGCAACACAGGGTAATTTACAGCCTAGGCCTGAGCAGAGGGAGACCATGACTCGTAGACAGAACAGAGCCAGCGCTACGAAACCAAATATACACAGAAGCAATGAAGGACAGTCGTCAACTTTTGGATGTTCTGTTTCAAAGGCTCTGGGTAGTAGCAGCAACGGACATACAACGGCAACTCTGGTTACACCCTACATACGAGGGTGAGCACCTCCGGTCCTCGAGGGCTGGAATCCAGTTGGGTTTTCAGGATTTCCCCAATGAATATGCACGAGATCTATTTGCATGCACCGCTTTCAATTCATTGGGGAAATCCTGAAAACCCAACAGGATTCCAGCCCTCGAGGACCGGAGTTGCCCACCCCTGCCTACAAAGATGAATTATGTGAAACTATTCTGCTGCCTCTTTTCAATCAGCATTCACGCATGGCGAGAGAAAGAAATAGCGGTACTATTTTAAAGACACTTAAATAAGTTGACACAATTTCTCTAAACATGGGCTCTTTTTTTTTTTTTTACCAGATGGTTTCTTAGTAAGAAAATATATGGGAACTGCATCCCTGGAAATGCCTCCCTCCCTCACGGATTCACAAACAAGATTCAGGCCTTGACCCCTGAGCCCCTGCTTTCTTACCTGCAATCCAAGCAAGCGGGCGAAGAAGTTGGACCCTAAGTCACCAATGACAACGTAGAAGGCAATGCAAGTTCCAAGCATCAGGCCAATCATACTGCAAATGGAAAAGCAATTCAGGGGTGAGAAGAGTCAACCATTGCCAATAAAGCCTAACTGCAACCTGTTCCTGGCATCGGAGCTGGATTGTACGTGAATGTTCTCTTGTACAACTGATGTCTCCCCACAACACCAGATTCATCTGCACAGCCTTTTAGCAGACATAAAATAACCTCAAATGCAATAATTATTCTTATCAAGCACTTCAATTATGGAATGGCTAACTATGGTGCTTTTCAGTCTTTATATTGTTTAAGAAACATGTGTTATCTAAATAAGTGAATTTGTATTTCATTTCTCTGGTTTATATTGAGGTCAAAATTATATTTGTATTATTTTTAACTTTAACTTGGCTTTGCAATTCCTAGAATGTTATTATGTAATCTGCTCTGAACTAATTTTGGCATGAGCCGGAATATCATCCTGTGTGTTTTAAAGAAACAAATATACTGCAAGTATATGGAGGAACTCGGGTACATGGATGGGGTTACTGATTGATCAGAACACCATTTTTCCCCTGTTTGCTCTCGCTCTCTCTCTCTGCAGACAACCTCATCAGAAGTTTCTAGTCACAGAACTCTCAGCTCCTTCACTATAGGGAATCTCACTCTTACTGGTTAAAAAGCTGTTTTTGCAGGTTCTCTAAAAGTTCCCCTCTTCCAATACCTCTGTCTGACAAGTACAGTTATATTACAGTCGTGGCACTGTAGCTTCCTACACTCACCCCCTGTTTTACGAAGCCGCCCTTTAAATCTCTATGGGCTTCGGGGCCGTTACCGCAGCGCAGCCACTAGCGCGGCTTCGTAAAACAGGCCCTAAGTGTGAAAGGAGGCTGCCACTGGACCAGTCCTTTTATTCTCCTGCCAACTTCATGAGCAATTTGCTACTAAAACAAAACCAGTAGTAACATTCTTGGACGGGTGTGTTTAGCTGTCACATGAAAAGCAAAAACAGATAACTTTGGGCCAGTCCCAAATGAAAATCATTACGTATTAGAAAGGTCATGAAAGAAAAACAGTTTACCTGGTTTCCACCAACATTTTCCCTGCTTTCCCATAGGCAAGAAATGCTAAGATGAAAAGGGAAAAAAACAAAAAACAAGGAGTTGACTAGAATGATACTCACAGATGCAACCCAGAAAGAAATATTCACCGCCACAGACACTTGGAAGCACTGCAGATTGCAGAGACTGACCCACATCAAACAGAAGCAGGTCGGCCTCCTAAAGGCCTAGTTTTGTTGATCAAGTCAGACTGACAAGCACTTGGGCCGAGGAGTCATTAAGCAAAATTCTGGCCTGGCATGAAAGATCATCTCTTGATCCGCCGCAATTGCTTTGCTGTCCCTGGGTTATTTTCCTGTATGTAAACAGCTGCGCACAACTGGCAGCATCTAAGTTCACACACAAAAGCTAAGGTACCAGGAAGAAAGAAACAATTCTAGGAATCTGTTCACAGTCCACATCTATATGAATCTCCCCCCCCCCCCCCCCCACTCAGCAGAGTCCTCATGTCCTCTTGACCTGGTATGAAGACCTGATGTGACACATGACACACACACACAAATCTCATAAGTCATTTTTTTCCCCTGAAAAAATAAAGTAACATTGAAAAAGTACATTTTTATATTTCATACTAAGAGTGGGAAAGATTTCTTTCAGTTTCATATATAATCATTTCAGCATATGTTTATTAGGATTTCAAGCAATGGCAAAGCAAAACAGTGTCTAATAAAAACACACACTTAAACCCTGTATATTTGTATATTTTTGATTGAATGCTAAAGGAAAGGGTGGGTGGGAAGGGAATAAATTTATTTATTTGATGTTATACTAGAAAGAAATTCAAGAGATGTATTTAATTTTAAATGCTTTATTATTTGTACACTTGTAAGATTAAAACATGAATAAAGAATTTTTAAAAAACCACACACACTTAAAAAGTCAAAAGAACTACATGAAATAAAAACAAGAAAACAGAGGAGAAGGAAGAGGCAGAGGCATGGGCTGGACCAAAAAGGTAAGTCGATGCAAAATCAGACAGCAGCCGTTTTAAGCCTGGAACTGGCATAGACAGGAGCAACTGAGGATCACCCTAACTAGGCCTGGGGAAGGCGGTGCAGCTTTGTCAGGGGGGGTCCAGGGAGCCAACGGCCACATAAAGGCGGGAGTGTTTTCCTGCGTTGGTCCGGAGGAATGGAACAGAGGCTTCCGCAGGGGAATCGGATGACATTCAAAAGACTGCTGAAACGCCATCTCTTTTCTAAGATGAAATAAGGCTGAAGGGTTGTGGGCAGGATTGCTGTGAATACTGACCATGACTGAATCCCAAGTTTAAATGCTAGCAGGTAAGATATTCCAATGGAGTTTTTCTTCCCCTTAGCAGGACAAGGAGCAGTTGAGCTCTGGGTTAACTATTTATTAGCATGGTCCAAACTAGAGAATGACACGGTGACAAAATTCATCACCGTTCCCGTCCCCGCGGATAACCGCAGGAAATAATCCCATGTCATTGTCTAGTGTCTATTTCAACCTCGGTCCTTCTACACCAGCATTCTTCAAAGCAAAGCTTGCGGGTCAGTGGTTGTGCCCAATTATACTCTGATTCTACCCTCTCTCCTTAAAGAATGACATGAAGATGGTTTCCCGCGGTTATCCGCGGGGACGGGAACGGTGATGAATTTTGTCACCGTGTCATTCTCTAGTCCAAACGTTTGTAACCTTACATGCTTCCTTAGGACCTTAGCTTCATTTTACAACCATGGACTAAGGCCAATGCTGGGCAGACTTGCACAGTCTGTGTCCCGTATATGGCCATTCAGTTGAGGATGGGCTGGGGAGGGCCTCAACGGCTCGGATGGTTTAGACAAGCTGGAGAGAGCTTTGACAGAGACTCTACTGGGCAGAGCTCTGGGTTTCTGGCTCAGAAATATCTAAGAAAAAGGACCATTTAAATTAAATCATTAATTTATTGAACGTGTACGGCTGGGCAGACTGGATGGACTATTTGGGTCTATATCTGCCATCATTTACTATGTTACTATGACTGTTGTCAACTGTCCTGTGTTTTTATGTTTTTTTAGATTGTATTCTGTATGGTTTCATGTTTGTAATGATATTTATTATGTCTGTTTACTTGTACTTCATTTTGTATAAGGCAAATCTATAATAATAAAACGCTAAGCGCAAATGCACACTCCTACCTGTGTGATCCGTAGGTCCGTGGCCGGCAGGAGTACGCATGTGCGCTTACAACTGCCCCACACTCGCGGACCTCAAAATGATGTTGTGCGGTCTGGCCAGCTCCCTTACACTCCACGCCCAAAGTTTATTTTTAAGTTCAAAGCCACTGCCGCGGCTCCTCTCACGAGCCGCACCTGCGTCGGAGAAGGCTTCTGATGCAGGCAGGGATAGTGAGAGGAGCCGCTGCGGCACCTTTAAACTTAAAAATAACTTCGGCAAGGGACTAAGGGAGCCAGCCAGACCTCGGGAAGGGAAAGGGGAGGGGGAAAAGCTGCTGCTGAACATGTACATGGAGGGGGAGGGAAAAAATGCTGCTGCACAGAGAATTGGAGGGGGAGGGAATGCTGCTGCTGCTGCACAGGGAAGTGGGGGGAGAGAATGCTGCTACTGTGGCTGCTGCACAGGGAAGTGGGGTGGGGGAGGGAAATGCTGCTGCACAGGGAAATTGAAGGGGGAGGAAATGCTGCTGCAGATGCTGCACAAGGAAGGGGGGAAATGTTGCTGCTGCTGCACAGGGAAGTATGGGGGGGAAATGATGCTGCACAGGGAAATGGAGGGGGAGGGAATGCTATTGTGGCTGCTGCACAGGGAAGTGGGAGGAGGGAAATGCTGCTGCTGCATAGGGAGCAGGGAGAGAAACAGATAGAAAGAAAGAGAGACAAGACAGCGGGAGGAAGGGAGAAAGAAAGATAGACAGCGGGAAGGAGACAAAAAGAAAGGAAGAAAGACACAGGGACAGGGATAGAGACAGAAAGACAGACAGACAAAGGAAGCCAGGGAGAGAGACAGACAGAAAGAAAGACAGCAGGAGGGAGAGAGACAGAAAGAAAGAAAGACAGACAGACATATATACTAGCACCTGTTAATGTAATGGGCTTAAAGACTAGTAATAAATAATCACAATACAATAAGTCACTGGTTTGGATCTTCCACTCTCTCTCGGCCAAAGGGCTATCACTGCAATGCAATCTGGTCACTATGAGAGATTGCTTAATCAAAAAAGAACGACAATAGATATATTGAATACAGTGACACCATTTGGTCTCAATTCTGATGTAAATTTGCACGTACTCGGCTACTGGAAAACCTCCTGACGTGATTAATTTTAGTGTATCTGAGAGACGACGATGCCATCCTGAGAAGATGTTGCTCTAGGATTGCAGGCGTGAAGCTTTAAGGTAGGAAGAGTTTGGTTGAGGTCAGTAACATGTTTGATGCTGTGTTTTGTAGGGGACAAGCCTTGGTGAAACGTGACATCATGTCGTCCCCATCACTTTCATCTCTGGTTTAAGATGAGCACCCAACTTTAGTTCTAATACAGGGAACTGTTTATAGAAGCTAAAACGCTGAAACTACTGACTTTACTGAAATATCAAAAGTTAAGTTATTGTATAAATAATGGACTTGTGATGAATCTCAGAGTTGACATTTTTGGTCATCCGTCCACCGTATTTACCTTTACAAGGACTGGCAAGTGAGAGGCAACGTTTTGACACTGAATTGATCTTTTCTCACCTCAACAATACTAAGACGGCCTTTTGAGAAGTTTGATCACAGACTAGGCGCTCCTTTTACCAAGGCGCGCTAGGGCCTTAACGCGTGGAATAGCGCGCGCTAGCCGCTACTGCCTCCTTTTGAGCAGGCGGTAGATTTTCGGCTAGCGCACACTAATCCGGCGTGTGCGTTAAAAACGCTAGCGCACCTTTGTAAAAGGAACCCTAGGTATGTTGCAGCAGGGGATGGTTTCACATACGAGTACATCAGCTAAGAGGGTGCACTGTTTACAAATATGGCAGACGTTAACAGAAGAATGCATGATCAGTCATTTTTGATGTTTGCTCATTTCTCTCTCTTTTCTACGTGTTTATTTAAACCTTGATATGGCGCCATTTCTGGAGCAGAGGTCACAAATTGTGTGTATACTAAAACCAAAAAGCCTTTTTGAAAAGAACTCCATGAAACGACAGGCTAGGAATCGCTCATACCACCTACTGACGTAGACATTTGAGAAGAGGCTAGAGCAGGGGTAGGGAACTCCGGTCCTCGAGAGCCGTATTCCAGTCGGGTTTTCAGGATTTCCCCAATGAATATGCATGAGATCTATTTGCATGCACTGCTTTCAATGCATATTCATTGGGGAAATCCTGAAAACCCGACTGGAATACGGCTCTCGAGGACCGGAGTTCCCTAACCCTGCTTTAGAGGAACATTGCATACTATGTTGGTAGATGATTTAGGCCAGGGGTGGGCAACTCCGGTCCTCGAGGGCTGGAATCCAGTTGGGTTTTCAGGATTTCCCCAATGAATATGCATTGAAAGCAGTGCATGCAAATAGATCTCATGCATATTCATTGGGGAAATCCTGAAAACCTGACTGGAATACGGCTCTCAAGGACCGGAGTTCCCTACCCCTGGGCTACAGCATCAGTCAGTGTAGATCATGTCAGTGGGATTCGATGGATGCTTTTCAGGTATTAAGTACTTTTACTTCACAAAGTTCTATACATTTAAGTTTTCTTTTTGCTGAAGGTATATATAATACAGATTTTCTTGTCTGTTAACATTATGCATCACCTTTTTTTTCTGTTTTGTTTTTATTTGTCCTTTCATTTTTTTCTCGTTTCCACGTTTATATGACAACATGGTTTAATTAATGATATGGTATAGCTTTATGAATTTCTGCTACATGATCCTTTATGAAATTTATTTTTCTTCCTTTTCATAAAATTTTTATAACATTTTGACAGGAACTACAGACCTCCCATATTTATATATGCTTTTCTTTAACTGATTATGTTACAGAACAGGAGGCAGGACCTCACACTAGCGCACAAACCGTACCCCACCCAGACTAGGTGAGCTACGAGCATAGGAATGGTAGTGGTCTTTGTAAAGCTTTGCCTTGTGCAAACAACTGTCACTTCAGAAATAAGAAATCTCATACATCCATCTGCTCTCACTCCAAAGTGCTGAATTTCCAGGCAAACATCACTCACTCGATCCTCTAATTGTACAATGAGAAATATAATTTCTCAGATCATCACATACTCTTGCTACACATCTGTATTCATGAGCATTTCAGACAACAGCTTTACCACAGCGCTGGGTCTACCCGTTACCATAGTGTGGAGGACAGCTGTGCTATTCTTACACTTGGGATTGATTAAAAATTATGCACTGCTCATGCACATATGTTAGATCCTAACCGGAAATCACTAATCAAGGATGGGGAACTCTGGGAGTTGTAAAAACGTGATTTAAGGAAAACTCAGTCAACATAAGCAGAAAGTGGCTAAGGTAACACACCTGCCTTTCATGGGTTCAAGTGAATAATCACTTCTCTGAAAGGTCAAAAACCAAATATAAAAGGTTTCTCACCAAGGCCTGCGTATGTCCTCCGCTTGCTAAGATTGGCTGATTTTACCAGGAACATGCAGGACTGGTGTGTCATCCAGGAGCACAAAATAAGCAGGAGGATTCCCAGGACAATACCGCACTAGGAGAGAAGAAAAGTCTAATATATACACAGGCATTCATGTTCATACGTGTACAATCACTTTTCAAACAGGCATATACTCTCTTGTCTACTACTCATGTGCTCATTCAGAGGATGATGCCAAAATCCACAAGATAGAGCCACTGACTACAGGAAGCCATATTTAATGACCATGCAGATTCTGCTGTATTAAAATGTGACAGTAATCCATGACTCATTGGAAAATGTCTGTCAAGTGTGTGAGCAGCAATTGTCTCTTTGCAGTGGCCCAAGAAGCACTCTTCCCCCCAAACCCCAATACTCCAATGACATCCACCACACTCAAATCCCTTTTCCAATATACTTTTTAAAAATTCCCTGGGTCTAGCATAATCGGCAACTCACCCTCCCCCCCCCTCCTCTTCCTCCAAATGACTGATCCCTATCCCTTCCCAAGTCCCAACCCTCAAGTTTATAAAAACACCCTGGTATCTAATGGCACCTCTCCCTTCCAACCCAACTCTCAACTTAATTTTTTTTTTTTTTAAACCCCACTTTCCTGGGTGTCGAATGGCACCTGCCATCTCTCTAGATCAGGGGTGTCAAAGTCCCTCCTCGAGGGCCGCAATCCAGTCGGGTTTTCAGGATTTCCCCAATGAATATGCATGAGATCTATTTGCATGCACTGCTTTCATTGTATGCAAATAGATCTCATGCATATTCATTGGGGAAATCCTGAAAACCCGACTGGATTGCGGCCCTCGAGGACCGACTTTGACACCTGTGCTCTAGATCTTGACAGAGTCAAGAGCAACACACTTGTGATTTACTCTCTGGGCAAGTCTAATTCTCCAGTTAGTGAAAAACGCAGCAGTACTAATAATATTATTTAACACTATATAACGATGAAAGGCTTGGCATATTTTGACATTTTGGCTTACGCAGTACATTTTGACATTTAATAGACAGTCCCTGCTCCGAAGACTTGAACACATTCTAAACAGAATCCCCAAAGAGTAGCAAGATTCTGGAATCCCAGAGAATAACAAGATTCTAGAACACCAAAGAGTAGCAACATTCCATACAGAATCTCAAAGAATAGCAAGATTCCGGAATCCCTGAGAGTCACAAGATTCTAGAATCCCAGAGAGTAGCAATATTCCATACAGAATCTCAAAGAATAGCAAGATTCCGGAATCCCCAGAGAGTAACAAGATTCTAGAATCCCAAAGAGTAGCAACATTCCATACAGAACCTCAAGGAATAGCAAGATTCCGGAATCCCTGAGAGTCACAAGATTCTAGAACACCAAAGAGTAACAACATTCCATATGGAAGCTCCACAGAGAAGCAACATTCCATACAAGCAGATGCTTCCCCCAGTCTTTGTCAATAACAGAGCAGGGACTTTTCCTCCAGGAACTCGTGCCAGGTGTCAGCGAAGGCCACTCTCGTCTTCGGGCAGCACCACTCACCTGCTTGAAGCAGAAGGGCATGGTCAGCACGCTCACCCCCACGATGCTGTTGACGATGTTCGTGATCAACCCCCAGTTGGACGCGGCCATCTTCGGAGCCGGGGCCTGGCGCTGGCGGAGCTCACGTGGCGCTGCTTCCCGCCCGGGGACAGCCAGGCCCGCGCCGCCCTAGCTGACGCGGAACCGTCGCCTCTCGGCCATAGCGAGTCCGCCGCCGGTTTCACTTCCGGGTTCCCCGCCTGAGTTGGGACGCGGCCAGAGCTACCCCTCTGCGCGCACAGCGACCCCCCGCGGCTGGGAGGGCGGTAGCCGCGCTTCTTTCTCCTTGGACGTCGAAAGCGTCGAAGCCAGGGGGCGGGGCTGGCCACGTCAGATGTTCCAGGATGCAGAGTTGGCCACTGTCCTGCTGGAGCCCTAATTAGTTTTTTTCTTTTCAAAATGTCTATTCTGCTTAAAGCCTAGAAAACTTACACCACTTATCACACTGCTCTGGGTTATTACTGTTACTATTTATTATTTCTATAGTGCTGTACATTTTAACATACAATAGACAGTCCCTGCTCAGAAGAGCTTACAATCTAATTTAGACGGACATTACAGGGTTGGGGAGGTTATAGTGGGTCTAGGTATCTGACAGCAGCAGTGGGAGTTAAGAGTTGAAAGCAGTTTCAAAAAAGTGGGCCTTTAGCTTGGATTTGAACACTGCCAGGGACGGAGCACAGCGTATTGATTCAGGCTGCCTGTTCCAGATATACAGTGCCGAAAGAACAGAGTTGGCAGTGAAAGAGAAGGGTACAGAGAAGAGGGGCTTGCCCGATGAGCGGAGTTCACGGGGGTGGAGCATAGGGGAAGATAAGTGAGAAGAGATATCGGGGGGGGGGGGAGCTTCAGAGTGAATGCACTTGTAAGTCAGCAAGAGGAGTTTAAACTGTATTTGGCAATGGACGGAGAGCAAATGAAGTGACTTGAGAGGGGTAACTGAGAATAGCGGCTCTCATGAAATATGAGTCGTGCAGCAGAATTTTCAACGGATTAAAGAGGGGAGGCCCGAGAGAAGTACATTGCAGTAGTCTAAGCGTGAGATGATGATAGCGTGGATAATGGTTTTGGTGGTGTGTTCAGAGAGAAGAGGATGGATTTTGATAATATTATAGAGGAGGAAACGATAGGATTTGGATCTGAGCAGAGAAGGAGAGAGAGGAGTCAAAGATCATCCCATGCCATGGATTCTGCCATGTACGTTTTAATATCAGGGAATGGGATTTGAGATGGTTACAATCAAAACAGTTCAGATATTATAGACAGGTACTATTATAGGTATTCAGGTATTATAGACAGATTCCTGAGGGAAAAGGGGATCGTGGGGTACTGAGGGAGGTGCTGGGGTGTTGCATAAGTATAGACAGCTCACCAGGTCGTGCAGGTGCAAGGCCGGAGGGTTAGGACATTGATGGGAAGATAGGACTTCGATGAGAAACCTAGGGGGCAAGGGGGCCCCTTCTGGTGATTAAGGCAGGTCATGGCCTGTTGGGCCGCCGCGGGGGCGGACTGCTGGGCGGGATGGACCTCTGGTCTGACCCGGCAGAGGCACTACTTATGTTCTTATGTTCTTTTTTTTTTTTTATTTTTAGTTCATTAATTTTATTGAATATTATAAGTAATATACAGAAAGCAGTTCAAATACATAAAAATTGAATAAGAAATAGTGATTTAGAAACAAAAGAAACCATAATTGCTGTTATTTGCATATAGTAGATTAGTAAGAAGAATTCAGAGTATTTGAAACTGCTAAGAAAAGAAATAGAAAGGATAGAAAAGCAGAGAAGATGAATTGAAATAAAAAAGAAAAAAGAGAGATAAAGAAAGAGAGAGAGGCAGAAGTGTCTACAAGGCAGAATGAACATATGAATCTAAGAATGACCAAGGTGATTTATTTCGCACCAAATTTGTAGATAAACGAGATATCGTGTTCTTTTCATATGCATATGATTCGAATTTGTGGTACATGCTTAAGGAGTTCCACCAAAAGGTGTAGTCTAGTAGTGTGGGTGACTTCCAATTTTTCAAAATGTGCATAAGAGCTGTCACAATCATGGTGTCAATAAGTTTAGGAGGACAGTTTGATAGTGCGAAACAAGGGTGTTGAGAACGAAGGATTATAATGTCTATGGAAATAGCTTCTGAACATTTGGTAATAGATTTTATGGTGTCCCAGATACGAGTCCAAAAGGAATGAACCATAGTGCAGTGAAGAAGCATGTGATCAAGAGTTCCAGGCTCTTTCAAACAGTTCCAACAGGTAGGGTCTTGTTTCAGTTTCGCTTTCCACATTCGAAATGGAGTCCATACTGCATTCCACATAACAAAGAACATTGATTGCGAAACTCTTGAGGATAATAGAGGGCGATTTGTAGATGACCAGAAGAGTTCCCAATCTATTTCAGAAAGCGTGGTCTTTAGGATAGAGCCCCAATGGTTCATGGATTGAGGTGTAAAGGTGAAGGTGTGATCTCTTAAGATGCTATAAAAAAGAGATATCGCCCTACCTTTCAGTAAAGCCAAAGTAGACCAGTGACGAATAGTTTGTTGAGAGGTCATAAAGTCAGGGCGCATTTGTACATTAGCTAGTATTTCAGTAAGCGTAAGCCATTGGGGATATATAGAGGATGGGAGTGAGTTTACAGAACAAAAAGTATCAAATGGGATAAATGAAGTGGAGGAGATCAATTGATGAACAAACCACACCCCTGCCCGTTGCCACCTCTTCCATGAAAGGGATCTACCCTTATTTTGAATGTTCTTATGTTCTTATACTTATTTTTTACCTATGGCAATGGGGGGGGGGGATCACCTGACCTGCCCAGAGTCACAAATAGGGTTACCATATTTGTGAAGACAAAAGAAGTGGACACATGGCCCACCCTGTTCTGTCCCCAGCCCCACATGAACCTCTTCTTCCCCGAGCTCAGGGCCGTGTCAGGAGCTCCTCCAAGCTGGACATCTACTAATCGTACCATGAGTGCTTCTTTCTTCCTTCTCTCTCCATCCAACCTCCTCTTGCTGTTTGTCTCTCCCCTCCCATCTCATCCAGCACTCCATGCTCTTTTCTCCAGCAGCATTCTCTTCTTTCCCACCCACCCTCTAAGCAGTTTCTCCAGCCCTATCCCCTCCCTTCCCCTCCTGATGTTGCTTCCTCAGCACTCCCTCCAATGGCCTCAGATGCGGCTTACCCTCACTGACTCTCTCTCCAGCTCCCAACTCCCCCACTTGCCGGCCACTGCAATTTTGAATCTTCGTGCAAACAGCAGCAACAAGGGGAGTCTGTTGCCATCAGCCTGACCCAGAAGCCACCTCTCTGCTGGTCCCACCTATGCAGGAAAGGGAAGTCACTGCAGAGAGGCAGATTCCAGGACAGGCCAACGGCAGCAGGTTTACCTCGTTGCTGCTGCCAGCTGCCCAAAAATTCAAAACTGCAGCGGCTGAGGAGGAGGTAGATAGGGATGTTGGGAAAGCCGGCTTAAAAAAAACCAAAACATCCAGACTCCCAGAAACTCCTCTAAAAGGAGACATATCTGGGTTTTCCCAGATTTATGGGAATCCTAATCACAAGGAGCAGGAGTGGGAATTGAACCCAGGTCCTCAGGTAGCTGCCGCTCCTCCTCCACTCCACTGGGTAACTTGGCCTCTTTGCAAGTTGGGTCAATGGAGCCCAGCAGCCAGTCTGCAACTGAGGTCAATCCAGGTCACCTGGAGGCTGGAGCATCGAACAGATCCCAAAGTAGGACAGTCCATTCCATGCTTCTCACTTGTTGGACTAGGAGGCGGAGACACCAAAGCTCTCCGGCTAAAGAATGGTTAATGGACAAAGCTTAGCGCTGCATGGCTAGGGCTACCAGATGTCTGGATTTACCCAGACGGATTTTCAAAACCTGCCACTTTGGGTTTTGAAAAGCTTTCAGCTGGGAGTGGCGTCAGGGCATCTGCGCATGCACAGATGCCCTCCCGATGCCACTCTGAACAAATGAATAGGTTGAGAGGGTTGAGGCTGGGGCATGACTCGGGCGAAACAGGGCTGGGCTGGGCTGGGCAGAACTGTGGGGGGCATGGTCATGGGTCCGGATTTTACATCTCTCCTGCCAAGGGTCGCGGCAGTTCGGGGGTGGAGATCGCGATAGGGGAGATGAGCCATCTCTCCTGCTGCGATCATTGCGGGGGGAAGGATTCTGTAACCGGTGTTGTTTTTGACAGACACTGGTTACAGAATCCAGCTTTTAGGCAAAGGAATAGCCCCTCCTTTGCCTAAAAGATCTTGTTTTGGGCGTTTGGGACTTGGGCAATTTTTTTGTTGATAATGTTTGCTAAGTTCAGACATAGTGGTAGACGTAGAGGTAGACCATTCTCCAAAAAAACCTTATTGTGGACTTTTTTTTTGAGAATGGTCATTTTCCCTGCTGCTACTTTCAGCGTTTAGGACCTTAGGCCAAAAGGGGACTTAGACGTTTTGTTTTTTTTATTATGTCCCTCCATACATATAGACGGATGAATAAACTGAAACTCCACAGTGGGCGCCTTCGCGGGCCTTAAAAGAATAAATAAAAATGTAGGGTGATTCCTTTATACTGCACTAGCTTTATACGTGTCTTGAATCGCTTTTAGGAACTAACATGCCCTTTCTCAGGTCCAAACAGAAATTGCAGGAAAAGGCAGACAATGACGTTTGAACCTACAAGTGAATCACCAGTTACAATGACAGGAATGGTTAAAGAGAGATTTAGATGCAAGATTTAGAATTGCAGGCACTGGATAATGGATTATGGAAGGAAGTTGAATAGCAAGAGACGTGAAACAGACAAATGCAGATTGTGTAGCGTGAACTTGGTGCTCAGTGTCACCTGCTGATATCAGAAGAGCACAGGAAGATGGCAGGTCTCTCTGCATCCAGAGACATTATTCTATGAAGGCCAAGAGGGAGGAACAAGTGCTGTGTTAGCAGGGTGATAAGGTCACAGAGAGGGAGCCAAATTATGTCTGGAAATGTTAAAGAGCCCATGTCACTGGTATGTTTCTTTATTTGTTTCGACCTTTATTTCTAGTAGATATGTGAAGTAGTCTGCCAGTAGAAGTGGTGGCGACAAAGATTGTGTCTGAATTCAAGAAAGCATGGGACAGGCACGTGGGATCTCTTAGGGAGAGGAGGAGATAGTGGATGCTGCGGATGGGCCATTTGGCCTTTATCTGCCATCATGTTTCTATGTTTCTATAACCATAAAGCTCTATGACCTCACAATGCAGGTGGAAAGAGCCTTAGCCAATAGGAAGAGGAGATGCAAATGTTAAGAGCCTTAGCCAATAGGGAGAGGAGGAATGAGTGGATGCTATGGATGGGTCATTTGGCCTTTATCTGCAATCAGGTTTCTATGACCTCACAATGCAGGTGGAAAGAGCCTTAGCCTATAGGAAGAGGAGATGCAAATGTTAAGAGCCTTAGCCAATAGGGAGAGGAGAAGATAGTGGATGCTGCGGATGGGCCTTTTGGCCTTTATCTGCCATCATCAATAATAATAAAACGCTAGAGCGCGCATGCGCTCTCAAAAATTCGTGAGTCCTGGCGCCGTGAGGTGTGCTTCTGTGGCAACATTCTAATTGACACCTCACGGCGCTTGCAGGGGCTGGAGGCGCATGCACGCGACTGTGCTCTCTACAAACCTCCTGGCTCCAGCGGAGTAGGCAGCACCAGTGGCAGCAAATGAGTGGTGGACAGCAGCCCCGCTCCGGCCGTTGACCCTCCACAAACCTCCCTGCTCCAGCGGCGTAGGCAGCACTATAAACACGCTGCTTCGCGCCCTTCTCTGCCGCGTCTCTGATGACATCATCGGAGACAGACGCGGCAGAAGAAATCGGCAGTAGAAGGCCACGAAGCAGCGTGTTTAAAGTGCTGCCTACGCGGCTGGAGCCCCGAGGTTTGTCGGTGGGAGGGTCAGGAGCAGGCCAAATCGAGCAGGACAACAGCAGTAAAAGAAGGGGGAGGGGCCGAACGGAGCAGGGAAGAGAAGGTAAGAGAAGGGAAAGGGGGGTGGGGAAAATGCTGCTACTGCTTCTGCACAGGAAAGGGGGGATAGGAAGGAAATGCTGTTGCTGCTGCATAGGGAAGTGGGATGGAAATGCTGCTGCACAGGTAAATGGGGAAAAATGACAGACAGACAGCGGGAGGGAGGGAGACAGAAAGAAAGAAAGACACAGGGGCAGGGAGAGGGACAGAAAGACAGACAGAGAAAGGGGACCAGAGAGAGAGTCAGTGGGAGAGGGAAAGGGGGCTACTTTGGGGGGAGGGGTGTGCTTGGGGCAAACAGCTTTGCTCTGGGGGGAAGACAGAAGGGGCCATGGAGAGACAGGGAGAGGGAAAGGGGGCTGCTTTGGGGGGAAGTGTGCTGGGGACAGACAGCTTTGCTCTGGGGGGGAAGACAGAAGAGGGCCATGGAGAGACATTTGGGGGAGAGGTGGGTGCTGGGGGCAGACAGCTTTGCTCGGGGGGGAGGGGGAGACAGAAGGATACAAACAGCGGCCAAGGAGAGAGAGATAAAGAAAGACAGACAGACACATCTATTTTAGCACCCGTTAATGTAACGGGCTTAAAGACTAGTGTTTCTATAATCATAAAGCTCTATGACCTCACAATGCAGGTGTAAAGAGCCTTAGCCAATAGGGAGAGGAGATGCAAATGTTAAGAGCCATAGCCAATAGAGAGAGGAGGAGACAGTGGATGCTGCGGATGGGCCATTTGGCCTTTATCTGTCATCATGTTTCTATAATCATAAAGCTCTATGACCTCACAATGCAGGTGTAAAGAGCCTTAGCCAATAGGGAGAGGAGATGCAAATGTTAAGAGCCTTAGCCAACAGGGAGAGGAGGAGATAGTGGATGCTGCGGATGGGCCCTTTGGCCTTTATCTGCCATCATGTTTCTATGTTTTATGTCATAATGCCTCATTCCACCAATGCCTAAGAGCCAACCTCATCAGTGATGTCACAATGGCTTCATTGCCCTATACTTGGCTCACATAAGAATTGCCATACTGGAACAGACCGAAGGTCAATCAAGCCCAGTATCCTGTTTCCAACAGTGGCCAACCCAGGTCCCAAGTATCTAGCTAGATCCCAAGTAGTAAATATATCGTAACACTGTGAATGTAAACTGTAACCCATTCTGAGCTCTTTGGGAAGGACGGGATATAAATCTAAATAAGTCAATAAAACAGATTTTATGCTGCTAATCCCAGGCATAAGCAATGGATTTCCCCAAGCAATCTCAATAATGGCCTATGGACTTCTCTTTTAGGAAATTATCCATACCTTTTTTAAACCCTGCTAAGCTAACTGATTTCACCACATTCTCCAGGAACGAATTCCAGCTTGTTCAATTGACCTGGAATGGGTGACAACTCTAATCATTAACAATCGCACTAGACTGTAAAAACTATGAACACTGCACCATGAGCAAAGAGCATCTCACCCATCACCATTGGGGACATCAGCTGTCTGTGCTTCCAGAGAAGGCCATGGATTTCTGGGGTAATCAGGGGTGAATGCATATGGCTATGTATGTTGTTATATGTTGAGGATAGTGATCACACCTCTTTCTCAGCCTCTAGACTCCATACCCCTCCCATATATACTGATAATAAAGACAGACCCGTGGAGGGGCATAATCGAAAGAAACGTCTGTCCATTTTCACCTAAGTCTCAAGTCGTCCAAAGTCAGACACAGCTTAAGACACATTTTTGAAAAATACGTCCAAAATATATATATATTTTTTTAAAATAGTCTTAACTATACTTCCAGCTGTCTGATCGTCCAAACTGCTAAATCGTTCATCTAAAACCACATTTTCGTTCAAATGTTCATCCAAGTCAAAAACGCCTAGAGTAAGCCCTGTTGGACATGGGAGGGGTCAGCAAAGTGATGGACTGGACACACAGACATGGCACCTGAATAGTGGGATACCTTACAGGGCACTGCTGTGAACTTCACAAAAAGGTTGCCCCATAAACATCTCACCACAGCTCCCTTATAGGTCTTGGTGAGCTCCCAAAATGTACTATACCCACCTGTCTACAACCCCAATAGCCCTTATGGCTGCAGGAGACACTTATATGGCAGTACAAAAGGGTTTCAGGGGTTTTTGGGGAGTGCACATGTTTCACCATGAATGCAGTGATTAGAGTAGTTTATGGGCCTGAGTCCTCCTCTCCATCATGGGTCCCTAACCCACCCCCAAGACAACTTAAGCTGCCTCTATGCAGCTCTACTAGGCTTTCCTATGACAGGCTGCCAGATGCTGATGTTCTGGAGGCAGATATTTAAAGTTGTGATTACGATTTTTTGTGGGGGTGATCACGGGGCAGTGTGTGGGGGTCTGTACTATGTGTTTGCAGTGCTTATCTGGTCACTTTATATAGGTTTTTGTGACTTAGACCATGTTTTAATTGGCCTAAGTCACAACGTCCAAGTTCCGTCTAGGCTGTGTTATAAAACTTTCGGTTATACATTCAGTACGACTAAGTCCAGCACGGCCAACGTCCCGTCCAAATCCCGCCCTCGAACCTCCTGCGGAAACACCCCGTTTAGCTCTGGTCGTTCAGCGGCACTGGGAAGGCCTAGGTCGTTTGTAAACACATCCAAAACCTGTTTCGATTATCGGCACTTGGATGTCTTAAGAACATAAGAACATAAGCAGTGCCTCCGCTGGGTCAGACCACAGGTCCATCCTGCCCAGCAGTCCGCTCCCGCGGCGGCCCGAACAGGTCACGGCCTGTCTGATTCACCAGAAGGGGCCCCCTTGCCACCTTGGTTTCCCATTGAGTCTTATCTTCCCATCGAAGTCCTAACCCTCCGGTCTTGCACATGCACGACCTGGTTGGATTTCTATACTTATTACTTGGTTTGCTTTCTATACCTGTGTTACATCCCAGCACCTCTCTCAGTATCCCACGATCCCCCTATCCCTCAGGAATCCGTCCAATCCCTGTTTGAATCCCTGTACCGTACTCTGCCTGATCACTTCCTCCGGTAGCGCATTCCAAGTGTCCACGACCCTTTGGGTGAAGAAAAACTTCCTTGCATTTGTTTCGTTTATGATTGTCCAAGTGCCGACTTAGGCCAGTTTTTGGAAGTTTTTCTCTTTCAATTATGAGCCCCATAGGGCTTCTGGAAAAATATTATCTATCACACAGACAACCATTACTCTTTAATAAAAGAAAACCAAAATATCGCTTTGGTTTACTTCACACTCCTCAGAAATAAAATGCTTCTATCTTCCCCAAAGGAAGAACTATGACCTTGTGGAGAAAACCGGGGCCAAACAGCTCTAATTTTTCTTAACACAAAAATGCTTTACATCCCTATCAAACTGCTTTCCACTCTCAATAGTCCACTCAACAAACTCTCTGTGGCCTGGTAAATTATGTAAACCAATCCTTGTGTCTCCTTCACCAAGCAAATGCATGGACGTCAGCGCGATGATGTCATCATGTCAACATTCGCACATGCACAGAGGCCCTCCAGACATGGCCCCGACCTCGGGGCCTTCCAAACTGCCAGGTTTTGGAAATCCCTCCAGGAACCCAGACAATCCTCTAAAAAGAGGCCATGTCTGGGTTTTCCCGGACATCTGCTAACCCTAGTTCTACCTGTTTTGCTGACCCTCACAATAGATTCTAAAGCAGTCATATATCGGCTTCTTATTTTTCCCCAGTAATAAGGTGTTTTTTTTATAATATCTAAAGACCATTTACAGGTGCAGCAGGGTTACACTAAAGCTCTAAAATATATGGATGGGGGTAATCTGGGACTCTTGTTCTCTGTGGCACTATTTTTTTTTTTTTTTTTTAATTTAAAGCAACTTCTGTAGTCTGTCAAGATCCTTAGAAGGTCACATAGGAACATAGATAATTCAAACTAGCATAACATACAAATAGGGGGGGGGGAATCAAACAAACCGAGACTGCTGGTACCCAATAGATCAAAGGAAAATATAATTAAAAACACAATGCATTTAGCTCACACCTGGTCACCATATCTCACAAAACATATACGGTAGTAGAATTAGAAAAAGTTCAAAGAAGAGTGATCAAGATGGTAAAAGGGCTGGAACTCCTCTCGTATGAGGAAAGACTAAAAAGGTTAGGGCTCTTCAGCTTGGAAAAGAGACGGCTGAGGGGAGATAGGATTGAAGTCTACAAAATCCTGAGTGGAGTAGAACGGGTACAAGTGGATCAAATTTTTCACTCCGTCAGAAATTTAAAAGACTAGGGGACAATCGAAGTTACAGGGAAATACTTTTAAAACCAATAGGAGGAAAAAATTTTCACTCAGAGAATAGTTAAGCTCTGGAAATCGTTGCCAGAGGATGTGGGAACTGCAGTTAATGTAGATGGGTTTAAAATGTTTTCAACAAGTTAACGGAGGAAAAGTTCATAGTCTGCTATTCATATAGACATAGAAACATGATGGCAGATAAAGACCAAATGGCCCATCCAGTCTGCCCATCCGCAGTAACCATTATCTCTTCCTCTCTCTAAGAAATCCCACATGCCTATCTCCACCACCTCTACCGGGAGACTGTTCCACGCATTTACCACTCTTTCCGTAAAAAAGTATTTCCTCAGATTACTCCGCTTCACTTCATCCTATGTCCTCTTATTCCAGAGCTTCCTTTCAAATGAAAGAGACTCAACTCATGTGCATTTACGCCAAGTAGGTATTTAAAGGTCTCTATCATATCTCCCCTCTCTCGCCTTTCCTCAAAGTATACAGATTGAGATCTTTTAGTCTGTCCATTTACACCTTTTGATGAAGACCACATACTATTTTAATAGCCTTCCTCTGGACTGACTCCATCCTTTTTATATCTTTTTGAAGGTTCATTCTCCAGAATTATATACAATACTAGCTGATGCCCCGGCGTTGCACGGGTATTTAATTATAGCAATAACACTGTAAATGGATTCAAATAAAGATACTTTAAAGTAGTGAATGAAATTATTGTTTTACAGCTTAATAAAAAGTACAATATTCAAATTATAATGTGAAATATTTGACAAAATGAATACAATACAACTAACGCAAAACGTGAATAAAAACAACATTATTAGTTTCACCTCCAGGAGCAAGAACATATAAATTGTTGGGTGAACCCACCCTTGAGCAAGCAACATAGAGTTGTGGGCCGAGAGACCCCCAGAACATATCACCCCAGGTAGTGAGGGATCTGCATACCAAGTTTCGTTCAAATCGGTCAAGCCGTTTTTGAATTACTGTGAGAATGGCAGCTTTTTACATTTTTTCCATTGACATGAATGGGTGAAATATGATTTTCTGTTTGTAGCTCCGCCCACGTGTGCAGGTGGGCCGCGATACCCCCAGAATATATCATCCCAGGTAGTGAGGGATCTGCATACCAAGTTTCGTTCAAATCGGTCAAGCCGTTTTTGAATTACTGTGAGAATGGCAGCTTTTTACATTTTTTGCATTGACATGAATGGGTGAAATCTGATTTTTTGTTTGTAGCTCCGCCCACGTGTGCAGGTGGGCCGCGATACCCCCAGAACATATCATCCCAGGTAGTGAGGGATCTGCATACCAAGTTTCGTTCAAATCGGTCAAGCCGTTTTTGCGTGATCGCAGCACATACACACACACATACATACATACACACATACATACCTCCGATTTTATATATATAGATTCTAAATGAGGTCTCACCAGAGTCTTATACAGGAGCATCAAAACCTCCTTTTTCCTACTGGCCATACCTCTCCCTATGCAACCTAGCATCCTTCTAGCTTTAGCCATCACCTTTTCAACCTGATTGGCCACCTTGACATCATCATATACAATCAGACCCAAGTCCCGCTCTTCTGTTGTGCACATAAGTTCTTCACCCCCTAAACTGTACCGTTCCCTTGGGATTTTGCAGCCCAAATGCATGATCTTGCATTTCTTAGTATTAAATTTTAGCTGCCAAATATCAGACCATTCTTCAAGCTTCGCCAGGTCTTTCTTCATGTTATTCACACTATCCTGGGTGTCTACTCTATTGCAGATTTTGGAATCATCTGCAAAAAGGCAAATCTTACCCGATAGCCCTGCAGCAATATCTTTTATAAAAACATTAAAAACGTTCAAAAGGACAGGCCCAAGAACAGAACCTTGAGAACAGATTGCCTAGATTGGTAGTGTGGAATGTTGCTACTATTTGGGTTTTGCCAGGTACTTGTGACCTGGATTAGCCACCGTGAAGATGGGATACTGGGCTTGATGGACCATTGGAATGGCCCAATATGGCTATACTTATGCTCTGCCCCCCTTGCAGTTATGCACTAAAGCACGCATGCATTAGCTTTCAGAACAGTACCTAGTGACTATATGTGTGTATATCACATACAGGTTTGCATACTTCTAAGTGTGATTTATAGAATTGCCTCATATGAGTTAATAAAATCCTTTCCAAACTCTGGTGTCTGTAGCATGATTTTCTTCTTCAGTGTCTTTTGTGATCTTTTTGTCTCTTGTACGAGGGTGGTTTGAAACGTCTGGTAAAAAAAGCAAGTTACACAACGCAGTCTCCAGCGAGCTTCCAGTTTTTTTTGTACCATAGGAAAAACAGCGTACATAAAAACTGAAAACACGCTGGACTAACCCCCTTTTCTATGACATTGCGCTAGCAGTTTCTAGCACGGGGAGCCGCGCTGAATGGCCCGTGCTGCTCCCGACGCTCTTAGGAACTCAATGAGCGTCGGGAGCAGCACGGGCCATTCAGCGCGGCTCTCTGTGCTTTCTCTGCGCTAAAACCGCTAGCACGGTTTCGTAGAAGAGGGGGTTGTAGAGGGAGTGTAGAGCCGTCGATGGAGACTGCGTTGTTTAACTTGCTTTTCAAACATAAGAACATAAGAACATAAGAAATGCCATCTCCGGATCAGACCTTCGGTCCATCAAGTCCGGCGATCCGCACACGCGGAGGCCCCGCCAGGTGTACACCTGGCGTAATTTATAGTCCACCATATCCTTACATGCCTCTCTTAAGGAGATATGCATCTAGTTTGCTCTTGAAGCCTAGGACGGTCGATTCCGCAATAATCTCATCTGGGAGGGCATTCCAGGTGTCAACCACTCTCTGAGTGAAGCAGAACTTCCTGACATTAGTCCTGAACCTGTCCCCCCTTAGCTTCATTTCATGTCCTCTAGTCCGTGTCAAATTGGACAATGTAAATAATCTTCTCTGCTCTATTTTGTCGATTCCTTTCAGTATTTTGAAGGTCTCGATCATATCCCCACGCAGTCTCCTTTTCTCAAGGGAGAACAATCCTAGTGTTATAAGTCTGTCCTCGTATTCCAGTTTCTCCATACCCTTCACCAGTTTTGTTGCTCGTCTCTGCACCCTCTCCAGCAGTTTTATATCCTTCTTTAGGTAGGGAGACCAATGTTGGACGCAGTATTCCAAGTGTGGTCTGACCATTGCCCTATAAAGCGGCATTATAACTTTCTCCGATCTACTCGAGATTCCTTTCTTTATCATGCCCAACATTCTATTTGCCTTCTTTGCCGCTGCCGCGCATTGTGCCGACGGCTTCAGGGTCCTATCTATCATTACACCCAGGTCCTTTTCTTGTTCACTCTTCCCCAGAGTTGCACCTGACATTGTATACTCGTATTCCTTATTCTTATTGCCTAAATGCATTACCTTGCATTTCTCCACATTGAACTTCATCTGCCATTTCTCCGCCCATGTTTCTAACCGACACAAGTCGCTCTGGAGTTTCTCTCTATCCTCCTGCGATCTGATCGCCCGGCATAGTTTTGTATCGTCTGCAAACTTGATGATCTCACTGGATGTTCCTTCCTCCAGGTCATTGATATAAATATTAAAAAGGATCGGCCCAAGTACCGAGCCCTGGGGTACACCACTAGTCACTTTCTCCCAGTCGGAGAACTTCCCATTTATGCCCACTCTCTGCTTTCGGTTTTCCAGCCATTTGCCTATCCATCTTTGTATATCCCCCTCTATGCCATGGCTTTGTAGTTTCCTGAGAAGTCTTTCGTGTGGAACTTTGTCGAACGCTTTCTGGAAGTCCAAGTATATTATGTCCACCGGCTTCCCACTATCAATTTGCTCGTTCACGGTCTCAAAAAATTGGAGTAAATTCGTCAAACATGATTTCCCTTTCCTGAATCCATGTTGACTGGGTTTCATCAAGTCGTGTGCGTCCAAGTGCCGGACCATGCTATCCTTGATCAGTGCTTCAACCATCTTGCCGGGGACAGACGTAAGACTCACAGGTCTATAGTTGCCCGGTTCCCCTCTCGATCCTTTTTTGAAAATTGGGGTGACGTTCGCTATCCTCCAGTCATCCGGTATCTGTCCAGTTCTGATTGTCAGGTTTGCAAGTTTTTGCAATAACTCTCCGATTTCAACCTTCAATTCCTTTAAGACTCTCGGGTGAATTCCATCCGGTCCAGGGGATTTGTCACTTTTAAGTTTGTCGATCTGATAGTATATCTGGTCTAAGTCCACTTCAACTGTGGTGAGGCTGTCTTCTATTTCTCCTGCAAACACTTTCTCCGCTTCAGGTATTGTTGAGGTGTCCTCCTTCGTAAAGACGGACGCAAAGAAAGAATTTAGTTTGTCTGCGATTTGTTTATCTTCCTTGATGTACCCTTTTCTTCCCTGGTCATCCAAGGGTCCGACTGCCTCTTTTGCAGGTTTTTTCCCTTTCACGTATCTAAAGAAGGGCTTGAAGTTTTTGGCCTCCTGGGCTATTTTTTCCTCATATTCCTGTTTTGCATCCCTCACCGCCTTGTGACATTTCTTCTGATCATCTTTATGTTTGTTCCAGGCTTCGGTTGTCTTTATGTATTTCCATTTTTTGAAAGAGTCCTTCTTTTCTTTTATGGCTTCCTTCACCTGTTTGGTAAGCCATGCCGGTTCTCTTTTGCTCTTTGATCTCCGATCTTTGGAAATCCTCGGAATGTAGAGATCTTGTGCTTCTGTGATAGTATTTTTCAGTAGGGACCATGCCTGATCTACCGTTTCAAGTTTGTCCACCTTCTTTTCGAGTCGTTTTTCTACCATGGCTCTCATGTGATCGTATTTACCCTTTTTAAAGTTCAAGGTGGTGGTTAAGGTTTTGGCATGTTTCCCTTTCCCGATGTCAAGTTTAAAGTTAATTACATTGTGATCACTCGTTCCCAGTGGAACCATGACTTCCACTTCTGTTATCGGTCCCGTGAGGCCATTTAGGACCAAGTCCAAGGTGGCGTTGCCTCTTGTCGGCTCTTTTACCATTTGTTCCAGGAAGCAATCCCCTAGCACCTCCAGGAACTTGGCCTCCTTGCCGCAGTTGGAGGTTGCTAGTTTCCAGTCTATCCCTGGGAAATTGAAGTCTCCCAATATTATTATATTGCCTGTCTTGCATTCTTGTTTGATTTCCTCCATCATTTCTGAGTCAGTTTCCTCCGCCTGTCCTGGGGGACGATAGTAAAGGCCAATTTTCGTATCTGCGCCATATTGACCAGGAATCTTGATCCAGAGTGACTCAAGCTTCTCTTTCATTTCTGTTGTAACCATTTCAACAGACTCTATTCCCTCCTTAACATATAGAGCAATACCTCCACCTTTCTGCCCTACTCGATCTCTTCTATACAGCTTGTATCCCTGTAGTACTGTGTCCCATTTGTTTTCTTCATTCCACCATGTTTCTGTTATGCCGATGATATCCAATATGTCATGTCTTGCTATTGTCTCTAGTTCCCCCATTTTGTTACCTAGACTTCTAGCATTTGTATACATACATCTAAGTTCCCTTCGCGTTACCTTTTTGGACCTTCTACTCTTGGCCGTCCCTGTAGTTTCAATTACGGTATCCTTTACTGCTCCTGTGTTATCACCCTCGTATTTCTCTATCTCCCTCTCTATATGCCAGGGGTAGGGAACTCCGGTCCTTGAGAGCCGTATTCCAGTCGAGTTTTCAGGATTTCCCCAATGAATATGCATTGAAAGCAGTGCATGCATATTCATTGGGGAAATCCTGAAAACCTGACTGGAATACAGCTCTCGAGGACCTGAGTTCCCTACCCCTGGTATATACCCTTGAATAGTGAAAGGAGAACAGGAAAAATGACAGAAATATTTGAATACCTCAATGATATGGTATAAGTAAAGCATGAAAGGAAGATAATGTTTATTGGGGAAAAAAGTTCCAGAGCAAAAGGCTTATGAGATGAAAGAGCAAGAAGACTTAGAAGTAAGGTAATGAAATTTTCATGGAAAGCATGGGAATGCACGATATAGCCATTCAGTAGAAGAGGCAGATTCAAAGCCAGTGCTAAATTCAAGACAGCATGAGAGGCAAAGCCACAGGGCTACAAACAGGAAAGGGAACAGGAGCTCTTTTCATATCCTACAAACCTCCCAAAATGTAGGATTGTTAGCTATGAAAGTTCAGGCTTCTTTCCCTTTCTTCTCTGTCTTCTTCATACATCCCCCCCAAACCACAAAAATGTCAACATCCTCCGAAGAGATCTGAAGCCGATTTACTATCTAGAAATGATATGAACTGATGAAGTGTCTTTTCCAGTTACATCATAGGTTGAAATGTAACTATGACATAGTTTCAGGGATATTCCCCATGCCTGACAGATGGATCCAATTTCCTGGTCCAAACATTTCCAGGCCACATTTAACAAACAGTTCTGGAGAATGTGTAATAAATAGTTACATGTCAAAACTGCTTCTATTCTTAACTAAGACTCCTAGTGAAGCTGTATTGAACCTACTGCTAAATTCATCCCATGGCTATTTTGGTTCTTGACCAATATGTAATAATAGCAGGAGAGAAGGACTATGAAACATGTGTTTTCTGTCAGTTTTTGCCTACTGGCAGGTGATGAAACTAATACAAACAGCTCCATGAGGCTATTGTTCACGACAGATGAAAGGGCCAGGCTCATGCAGAAAACCCACAAACCCTGGAAACTTTTGTTTTCTTTGCTTAAATTTAGGTGAGAGCTTTAGGAAAAGAAACAATTTTGCCCAGAAGCAGGCATGGGCTGGGTGAGCAGTAGGCAGGGCTTCCCTAACCTAGTAATTATATTGGATTTAGGCCTCTCCATGAGCAGAGACAGAGAGAGAGCGGTCGTGTGCCGTTGGTGCCAGACTCTGAGAGAGGGATGAAGGGATAGACACAGCTTTATACCTTTGTGGGTCATATTGCAAGATTAGATAAAAATCCACAAATCAACCAGCATGTCTGCACAATTATTTTTTCCCTTTGTTGAAAAAACTCAATCCAATCAGAGTCCTCATGTTCCATCCCCCCCAATAGAGCCTTCAAATTTCATGGTAATGTTAAACAAATGGAAGAACTATTGGGTGGAGAAGAAACACACACAAAGCCTGTTTCTAATAGTGGCCAACCCAGGTCCCAAGTGCCCGGCAGAAATCCAAAGAGTAGCAACATTCCAGAGCTGAGATTGTGATGTCATAATGCCTCATCCCACCAATGCCTAAGAGCCAACCTCATCAGTGATGTCACAATGGCTTGATTGTCCTATAGTTAGCTCACATACAGACATAAGAACTGCTGTAGTGGGACAGACCGAAGGTCCATCAAGCCCAGTATCCTGTTTCCAACAGTGGCCAACCCAGGTCCCAAGTACCTAGCTAGATCCCAAAAGAGTAAAACAGATTTAATTCTGCTTATCCTAGGAATAAGCAGTGAAATTCCCCAAGTTATCTCAACAACGCCCTATGGACTTCTCTTTTAGGAAATTATCCAAACCCTTTTTAAACCCTGCTAAGCTAACTGATTTCACCACATTCTCTGACAACAAATCCCAGAGCTTAATTACACCTTGTATGAAGAAATATTTTCTCCGGATTGTTTTAAATCTACTGATTAGTAGCTTCATCATATGCCCCCTAGTCCTAGTATTTTTAGAAAGAGTAAACAAGTGATTCACATCTTCTCTTTCCACTCCACTCAGTATTTTATAGACCTCTATCATATCACCCTTGAGCCGTCTCTTCTCCAAGCTGAAAAGCCTTAGCCGCTTTAGCCTTTCCTCATAGGAAATCATCCCATCTCTTTTATCATTTTCATCGCCCTTTTCTTTAACCTTTTCTAATTCCACTATATCTTTTTTAAGATACGGCAGACAGAATTGCACACTGTATTTGATGCCAGGGCACTATAACATTTTCATCTTTGTTTTCCATTCCTTTCCTGATAATTCCTAACATTCTATTTGCTTTCTTAGACGACGATGCACATTGAGTTGGGGGTTTCAATGTATCCTCATCAATGACCCCTGGATCCTTTTTCCTGGGCAGTGACTGCTAACATAGAACCCTGCATCACGCAGCTATAGCTTGGGTTCCTCTTTCCCACGTGCATCACTTTGCACTTGCTCACATAGGTCATCCTGTCCTTCCCAAAATAGGCTAAAACAAATCCTGCACCATTAATATTTGCTGAGATATAAAATCCTGACTTTAGAATAAATGTGTTTGGTTTTCCCTCTCTCTCTGCAAGAGAAGTTAATATTTATATGTGTGATACAGTATTTCTATATATTCAGTGCAATGTTTAGAATGTCAGCATTTCATACTGTATTCAGAGAAACTGAGTAAAAATTGTTTCCTGGTGAAAATACACACACACACACAAAAAAATTGGAAGCTTCTATAGGTCGCCTATGGAGATGTTAAAATTCACCATTTTTCCAGATATGCAACAAACAAGGCAAATGTTCTGTTTGCTCAACTCTTTGCCCAGGGTTTAATAACAATTATAATAATTTTATTCTTATATACCGTCATACCGAAAAAGTTCTAGGCGGTTCACAACAAGGTGAGCTAATACGTGGGATACAGATAAAATACAAATTAGAATAATGGACTTAAAAACAGATAAAGACAGAAAGCATTTAGTCACAGGGAACGATTACTCCAGCCATGGAAACATTGTCTAGTTCAGTGGTTCCCAAACCTATCCTGGGGGACCCCCAGCCAGTCAGGTTTTCAAGATATCCCTAATGAATATGCATGAGAGACATTTGCATATAATGGAAGTGACAGGTATGCAAATCTCTCTCATGCATATTCATTAGGGATATCTTGAAAACCTGACTGGCTGGGGGTCCCCCAGGACAGGTTTGGGAACCACTGGTCTAGTTGGACCCTTAGCATAGATCAGGGGTGTCAAACTCAATCACATTAAGGGGCCGAAATCCAAAACACAGGCTAAGTCACAGGCCAGACCCCGCCCCCATAATAGTACTAATTATAACACCATTTTTTCTATTCATTTTTCATATATACCAGGGGTAGGGAACTCCGGTCCTCGACAGCCTTATTCCAGTTGGGTTTTCAGGATTTCCCCAATGAATATGCATTGAAAGCAGTGCATGCAAATAGATCTCATGCATATTCATTGGGGTAATCCTGAAAATCCGACTGGAATATGGCTCTTGAGGACCAGAGTTCTACCAGAGTCCTACCCCCGATATATACACACACAATATACATTACATTACATTAGTACAGTAATTTCTATTCCGCCAATACCTTGCGGTTCAAGGCGGATTACAAAAGAAGTTATCTGGCAATTTCCAGAGAAATTGAAGAGAAGAGCGAGTTGTTTCAGAAAATTGGGAAGAGTCTTGCAGTGTTAATTTGTCTTCAAGGATTTCTTGGTTTTTATTTATTTTCTAAACAATTTGTAGTCTGGGGTCGTTATGAGTAAATTGGAGAGTTGGTGGTACAGTTTTGCTGCTTGTGTGGCTAGAAGGCTATCATATTAACACAGAATTAAACTACTGTATGCTTCTCCACATTCATTCCTACCAGAACCCAGATAACCCCTAAGGCTAATACGGGACCAAAAACTAAAAGTACTACTGGTAATATATACAAACGAAACCCTAAGATTCAAGACTCTGCATGCTGTACATCCCCCAGAGAAAAAGAAACAAATGTATTTCTTCCTGAGCAGTGCAAAAGATAGACAGCAGATGAAAATGTTCAAAATTGACACAATTCAAACAGTAAATTGAAAATAAAATCATTCCCCCTACCTTTGCCATCTCCCTCCTTCCATGCTGTGCCTCCCTCTAGTGGTTGTCTTACGTTCTGACCGGCTTCAACCTGGCCGTTTTATGCGGCTCACAGTCCAATGCCCCCCAGTGTTATCTTGTGGCCAGCTCCGTCCTCCTCACAGCCGCAGTGTGCAGGAAGCCGCGTGCAGCGGCTCCTCGTGCGCCCTGCTCCTGAACTGGAAGCCTTCTTTCTGATGTCGCAACATCAGAGGGAATGCTTTGGATGAGGTATGGGATGCGGCTTCGTGCACATTGTGGCTATGAGGAGGAGGGAGCTGACCACAAGATAACACTGAGGGCATCGGACTGCAGGCTGCATAAAACGACCAAGCGGGCCGGATTCGGCCCGCGGGCTTTGAGTTTGACACCTGTGGCATAGATCACGCTTAACAGAAATGTGCAATAGTTATTAATATCCATCAAGGGAATACTAACACACGTTAATTTTAGGTGCTACGGGCTGCATACAATAGTATGTAAATGCATGCAAAACATCATTATTATGCAAACCAAAAAATACAGGTTTTTGCATTGAGCTTTTCCTGCCTAACCAGGCCTGATGCTCCAAAGCACCATCTTAAAGGGCCCAGCACTGTCAAAAAGGGTGCCATATGGGCACCTTTTAAACTTGAGACATGATATCCTCTTCTCCAGCAAGGAGCCCCCTGCCCTGAAGCCACATAAGGCCCCAAGTACTGCAACACCAATTCCATACCCAGTTAGCCTTTCTAGCTTCTCAAGACCCAAAGCCCCTAGTAGGCTTCTGAGCCTACCATAAGAAGTCACTGGTGGTCTAGGGCAGCATTTCTCAACACGTGGTAAGAGTACCCTTAGGGGTACATGAGCTGCTTGTAGGGGGTACGCACCACCACGGATATTGCTTGCCTGCCCACTCACCTGCGCCTAAACTGCCCACTGCCGGGGATCCCTCCTTTCTGCCCATCCCCTCCGTCAAAGCCAACCCAACCCCAGCTCCCACTTCTCTCAGCTGGATCCGACCGCCTGCCATCTGCCTATGCAGAACGCTGCAGAAACAATACTTCCAAGGCTGAATTGATGACATCAGATCGCAACAGTTTTTCAACCCCTGAGGAAGAGACTTTTAAAATATTAAAGGGATTTGATAAAATAGACCAGGAAACAGCATTACTAACATTTTCGGAGGTGACACGGACAAGGGGTCATAGCCTGAAACTGAGTGGCAGCAGGTTTAGGACAAATGTTAGGAAGTTCTGTTTCACACAGCGAGTGGTTGGCGCTTGGAATGCTCTCCCGGAGGAGGTGGTGGCGGAGACTACTGTTCCGAGTTTCAAGCGCAAGTTGGATGCACACCTTCTTGCAAATCATATTGAGGGATACGGGAAATTCGGGTCTCCAAAAAGGAGAACCTAAATGGGCCACTGCGTGCGCGGATCGCCAGACAAGATGGACTACGGTCTGATCCGGTGAAGGCATTTCTTATGAAGCTTTAATTAGTGATACGGCTGGGCTCTCGGTGGGACTTTTGCTCCTTTTGTTCTGATTTTCACTTATATTTTACAGCATTGGGTCATTTAAATAGCCTTACACGAGGTCCCTGTGAACTAATAATGATATTTGTACCCCATTAGGCACCTGCAATTTTGGGATGTCGGGTGTTTGAGGTTCACAGATTCACTCTTGTAGCGACATCAGTATAACTGGTTTTGTTTACTTGCTTCAATATAATGCCTCATTCCACCAATAAGAGCCAACCTCATCAGTGATGTCATAATGCCTCATTCCACCAATAAGAGCCAATCTCATCAGTGATGTCATAATGGCCCTGTACTCCCCTCTGCCCTCCCACCCAGCCAGCTGATTAACCCTTCCCCTCAACTGGCTCCATGACATCCCGTTTGTCTGTCTTGGCTGTTTAGATTGTAAGCTCTTTGGGGCAGGGACTGTCTTTTTCTTTGTGACTCTATACGGCACTGCGTGCGTCTGATAGCGCTATAAAAATAATTCATAGTATAAGTAATAGCGTGAAGAGTTTCAGTCTTTGGGAAGCAGAGCTGAGCCTGTGATGTCATAATGCCTCATTCTACCAATAAGAGCCAACCTCATCAGTGATGTCACAATGGCTCGATTGCCCTGTACTCCCCTCTGCCCTCCCACCCAGCCAGCTGATTAACCCTTCCCCTCAACTGGCTCCATGACATCCCGTTTGTCTGTCTTGGCTGTTTAGATTGTAAGCTCTTTGGGGCAGGGACTGTCTTTTTCTTTGTGACTCTATACGGCGCTGCGTGCGTCTGATAGCGCTATAAAAATAATTCATAGTATAAGTAATAGCGTGAAGAGTTTCAGTCTTTGGGAAGCAGAGCTGAGCCTGTGATGTCATAATGCCTCATTCTACCAATAAGAGCCAACCTCATCAGTGATGTCACAATGGCTCGATTGCCCTGTACTCCCCTCTGCCCTCCCACCCAGCCAGCTGATTAACCCTTCCCCTCAACTGGCTCTATGACATCCCGTTTGTCTGTCTTGGCTGTTTAGATTGTAAGCTCTTTGGGGCAGGGACTGTCTTTTTCTTTGTGACTCTATACGGCGCTGCGTGCGTCTGATAGCGCTATAAAAATAATTCATAGTATAAGTAATAGCGTGAAGAGTTTCAGTCTTTGGGAAGCAGAGCTGAGCCTGTGATGTCATAATGCCTCATTCTACCAATAAGAGCCAACCTCATCAGTGATGTCACAATGGCTCGATTGCCCTGTACTCCCCTCTGCCCTCCCACCCAGCCAGCTGATTAACCCTTCCCCTCAACTGGCTCCATGACATCCCGTTTGTCTGTCTTGGCTGTTTAGATTGTAAGCTCTTTGGAGCAGGGACTGTCTTTTTCTTTGTGACTCTATACGGCGCTGCGTGCGTCTGATAGCGCTATAAAAATAATTCATAGTATAAGTAATAGCGTGAAGAGTTTCAGTCTTTGGGAAGCAGAGCTGAGCCTGTGATGTCATAATGCCTCATTCTACCAATAAGAGCCAACCTCATCAGTGATGTCACAATGGCTCGATTGCCCTGTACTCCCCTCTGCCCTCCCACCCAGCCAGCTGATTAACCCTTCCCCTCAACTGGCTCCATGACATCCCGTTTGTCTGTCTTGGCTGTTTAGATTGTAAGCTCTTTGGGGCAGGGACTGTCTTTTTCTTTGTGACTCTATACGGCGCTGCGTGCGTCTGATAGCGCTATAAAAATAATTCATAGTATAAGTAATAGCGTGAAGAGTTTCAGTCTTTGGGAAGCAGAGCTGAGCCTGTGATGTCATAATGCCTCATTCTACCAATAAGAGCCAACTTCATCAGTGATGTCACAATGGCTCGATTGCCCTGTACTCCCCTCTGCCCTCCCACCCAGCCAGCTGATTAACCCTTCCCCTCAACTGGCTCCATGACATCCCGTTTGGCTGTTTAGATTGTAAGCTCTTTGGAGCAGGGACTATTTTCTTCTTCTTTGTGACTCTGTGCAGCATTGCGTGCATCTGGTAGTGCTATAGTAACATAGTAACATAGTAGATGACGGCAGATAAAGACCCGAATGGTCCATCCAGTCTGCCCAACCTGATTCAATTTAAATTTTTTTTTTTTCTTCTTAGCTATTTCTGGGCGAGAATCCAAAGCTTTACCCGGTATTGTGCTTGGGTTCCAACTGCCGAAATCTCTGTTAAGACTTACTCCAGCCATCTACACCCTCCCAGCCATTGAAGCCCTCCCCTGCCCATCCTCCTCCAAACGGCCATACACAGACACAGACCGTACAAGTCTGCCCAGTAACTGGCCTAGTTCAATCTTTAATATTATTTTCTGATTCTAAATCTTCTGTGTTCATCCCACGCTTCTTTGAACTCAGTCACAGTTTTACTCTCCACCACCTCTCTCGGGAGCGCATTCCAGGCATCCACCACCCTCTCCGTAAAGTAGAATTTCCTAACATTGCCCCTGAATCTACCACCCCTCAACCCTCAACCTATAGAAATAATTCATAGTGGTAGTAGAATGGAACTCGTGGAAAACTTTGTGGTGATTCCCTTTTCTACTCTTTCTGTCTGGAGTACAAGCTCTACATTGTGCTGTAACTAGACTGAACTCTTCTCTACTGAGACTCACCAAATGTCTTGGATATGGCATTTTTTAACTTGATTTGGTGAAAGGCGAGGGCACAAATGCACTGCCCTAGTGAAGCTCTTCAGCGAGTCCCGGCTCTCATAGCCTACAAACAATGGACAAATCCCAGGTCTGTTTTATGTATCGTAGACAGATAAGAGAATGATGAGTCTTTTGATCAAAGTTACTTATCACCGGAAAGCTCTGGTCATGCCAGAATGACTTCTTGACCTTTCACCTACAGATGTAATTGGTTCACATCAGCTGCAGTCTATTTCACTAGTTTAACCAGTTGGACCATCTAAATAAGGACACAAGATCCATCCACTAGCCCTTACGAAATTGCCCTATATTTGAGTGTAGATTTTTTTTTCTCCTCTGGTTTATTTATTTTATTTTTAGTTTATATATAAGTGGTTTGCATTCAGGTTCTCAAGCATTTTCCCCTGTCTGTCCCGGCGGCTCACAATGGGAGATTAAGTGACTTGCCCAGGGTCGCAAGAAGCAGCATGGGATTTGAACCCACAGCCTCAGGGTGCTGAGGCTGCAGCTCTAACTCCGGGTTACCAGACATGTCCAGGGAAATCCGGATATGTGGTAACCCTATTCTAACCACTCTGCCACACACTCCCCTTGACAGGAGTGACTTTGTACTTAAGATTGTTAAAAAGGTGTTTAGTCCTCGAAATGCTAAATTGCTCTTCATTCTGATGAAGAAAAATCTACTCGAAATGAAACTATTGCCAGAGATATTTACAGTATACGTAAGTCTGGGACCAGCCTGCTGTAAGCGTATTTCTTCTGAGCCTCAGGCCACCTTGAGCTCCACCTCGGAGGATTTGGCGAGCTATATAGTCTGTCTCTAAATCTAGTCTGTCTCTAAATTTCCTCTTCCCTGTAAGTTTTATGATTGTACTTCATATAATATTAGTTTACTCACTCTTTTCTACCTTTCTTAACCTTTCACTAATCTTTAATGTCTACCTCTTCTGATTTCAACAGGCTCTCTTACCTTCCATCAGGAACGCTGCCGCGAAGCGGCGGCGCCGGCGACTCCGCCCACATACCCCCACCGGTAGAGTCTACTATATATTTGACTGCTTTGCGGCGCACGCCAAAGGAGCGCACCTAAGGAGCAGGTCCTGCTCCTTTATGCGCTCCTTCATGCAGCTTCTTCCTGCAATACTTTCTGTTTTTCTTATTATTTTAAGCATTACAACATATCATAATTTCACTTTCTTTCCCAAATTCCTACCATTTTCCTACTGTTTTATATCCTCTCTTTCTTTACCTCACACTACATTTAAAAATAATTCTTTCATTCTACAAACATACACTTCCAAACCAATGGCCTCTATTCCCATCATATGGAGCCATAGACCTTCAAGGAAAAATCTCTCTACCTCACTAAAAGAAACTAAAGCAAGACATTATATTTCTATTACTACCAATCCTGATATTCATTATTCCATTACTCATAATACTCTAACTAAACTTCAAATAGGACTGATAAATGTACGTTCTATAAAAAGTAAACACCATCTAATCCATGACACCATTATTCAACACCACTTACAAATTCTATGTCTTACCGAAATCTGGTTAACGGAAGGAGAGGAGGCTTACTTAACCCAAGCATGCCCGCTCAACTACAAGGTAATTTTCCAACCCCGTCAAAATAAAAAAGGAGGCGGCTTAGCAGTCATTTATCACAATTCCATTTCCCTCCATCCAAATTTCTCCAAACAAACTACTTACTCTAACATAGAAATCCTTCAATTCACTATAAAATACTCTCTTTCCTTTAATTTCCTTCTTATCTACCTCCCCCCTCCAATAACAAAAACAATTCTTTCTTCTCTCATCTCTACCATATCAGACTTTAATATTGCTCACCCTGATTCCATAATATTAGGAGACTTTAACATCCATTTTAACTCTCCTAATCATCCTAATACTTCTGAATTTCTAACACTGATCTCCGACCTATCATCTCCCCTCTTCTCAATGCCTACCCATCATGCAGGAAACACTCTAGATATGGTTCTTTGTCCCACAACGAATAAACATCTCCTTCAAAACTTCAAATTCTATACAATGCCATGGTCTGATCACACCCTGATTACTTGGCTCCAAGATTTCCCAGCACTAATCAATCACACAAAACCACAAAATAATTACTATACTCGTAAAACCACTGATATAACTCAATCCTCAATTCAAGCCTCCTTTGATTTAAATATTGAAGACTTTTCTACTCTTTCTATTACAGAACAATTCTCAGTCTGGGAAACCTCCACCAAATCTTTATTAGATTCCCTGGCACCCCAAGTTGAAATACACCATAATTCTAAACAAAATCATAAAAAACAACAACCTTGGTTCAACCAAAATCTCGCCTTATTACGTAGACAACTTCGTTCTATTGAAAACAAATGGCGCACATCTCGACTCTCTAATTTGTTCATTACATACAAAGAAAAAGCTTTTCAGTACAAAAAAACTATACAACAAACAAAAAAAGAATATTATTCAAAATTGATCACATCTACCCGTAACTCTTCAAATCTCTTTAATATAGCCCAATCACTTTCTAAATATTCCAAGAAAAAAATCCTACCTCCCTCCATCCAACCAAATGCTGATGATCTTTCACAGTTCTTTGACAATAAAATTAAAAATATTAGATCTAATCTTGGACCCTTACCTCTTGATTCCCCTTCTCAAACCTCCAATGACTCCACTCAACTTTCCTTCAGTACCCTCTCAAATTTCAAAATTCCATCTCTAAAAAATCTTCATCTTACTTTACAATCTCTAAACACACCCAACAATTCTATGGAAAGTTTCCCACCCTCTATTCTCAAAAAATTCTTTTCGGTCTTTGGCCCATTCATATCAGCAATGATTTCCAAATCCTTTTCTGATCATACCGTTCCAATAGCATGGAAAACAGCCCTTATTTTACCCAAACTCAAACAACACAATTTAGATCCGTCATTACCCAAAAATTACCGTCCTATCGCTAATCTACTCACAATCTCTAAATTAACTGAAAAAATCATACATTCCCAACTCTCTGAATTTATCGAAAAAACCCATGCTCTACACCCTTGTCAAACAGGATTTCGCTCATCCCATTCTACAGAACTATCTCTATTAGGTCTAATTTCCTCAATACAATATTTTCATGATCATCAAAAATCCGTGGTTCTTATTTCTTTAGATTTAGCAGCTGCCTTTGACACCATCGATCACTCACTTCTGATCAACAGACTTAAAGAATGCGGTATTTCAGGATCAGCGCTCTTATGGTTTACATCCTTCTTCAATGAACGTTCCAATATAGTACATATAAATAATAACTCTTCCGCACCCACAACCAACTCCTATGGTGTCCCTCAAGGTTCTATTCTATCCCCTCTTCTATTTAATATTTTCTTATCTCCTCTTCTCACATTGGCTCAATCCATCGGTTTTACCATTTTTGCTTATGCCGATGACATACAACTTCTTCACCCAATCAATACTTCAAACATTTCAGATATCAAAGACATTAATAACAAACTAAACACAATACACGACTGGTTGTATACAAACAAGCTTTCCCTCAATCTGGACAAATCTCGAAGTCTGCTACTCCCTATCAAATCCACTGAATTTTTACTGGACGACATTTCTATTAAATCTACACCGATCCAAATGGACACAAAGATAAAACTTCTAGGGGTCATCATTGACAGAGACCTCACCTTTCATGATCACATAAGTTCAGTGGTTAAAGTCTGTTTTTATAAATTACGCATCATCCGATCTCTTTCTTCCATTCTTGAAACTAATTCAATCACTATTCTGATACATTCATTAGTAATTTCTCATCTTGATTACTGTAACTCTCTCTTAAATGGCCTCCCCCAAAAAGAAATTCGTCGTCTACAACTAATACAAAATACAGCAATAAAACTTATCCATAAAGTAGGCAGCTTCGACCACGTTACCCCTCTTCTAAAAGAAGCACACTGGCTCCCTATTTCTCACCGTATCACCTATAAAATTATCTTACTATCTTTCAAAATAAAGCTCTTCCATTTGCCGTTATTTCTTGACAAACTTCTCATTCCCTACAGCTCCTCACGCGCTCTAAGATCAACTGATCAACAACTTCTATTTATCCCCACCATCAAAGACTTCTACAACACACGTAAAGTAAATTTCGCCGTAACTGCCCCTACTCTTTGGAACTCCCTGCCACAGCAACTCCGTGACGAATCACGACTTGACAAATTTAAAACAGACTTAAAAACGTTTTTATTTCGCGATGCCTTCTCATTAAACTAGAGACATCTTCCCTAATTACCAAAAACAAAAAATCTAATAATAACCGCTTTCTTTAAAGTGCCCCTCACCATCATGTTTTATCCTCACCCTACTATCTCCAATTTCTTCTCAAATATGTAACTTTACCCTCCCTTTCCTTTTACCCTCACTATCTAGTTCGTCTTGTGATGTTATATGTAGATACACAATGCCTCTTTTTTTTCAGTTTTGTATAACTTCTCTTTCTTTTAAACATATTGTTAACCAGCCAGATATTAACTTGATGGTTGGTATATCAAAAGTAATAAAACTTGAAACTTGAAAACTTGAAACTTGATAAGACCACAAATAACAGTTTGTAGATTTCGGCCTACTGCACTTTTTTTTGTGTGAAGCTCCTAGGGTTACCATATGGCTCCCGAAAAAGGAGGGCGGATTAAGATATCCAGTTTTACTTCCATTGAAAGTAACAGAAGTAAAACCCGGATGTCTCAATCCATCCTCCTTTTTCGGGAGCCATATGGTAACCCCTCTCTCCCAGTCCAGGCCTTTCCCCTCTTAAAAAGCTTCAACTGGACTGCTGCTAGTGGAAAGGTAGAACTAGAGAATGACACGGGGACAAATTTTTCACCATCCCTGCAGGAACTCCATTTCCCTGTTCATCCCTGCCCTTTTGTCCTTGTCCCATTCCTGTAAGCTCTGCCTTAACCGCACAAGCCTTGAACAGTTATGATTTTAATGTGTTTGAGGTTTGTGCAGATGAGGACGAGACTTGCAGGAATGGAGAAGGAACAGGAAAAGAACTCGCGGGGATGGGACAGGAAAATGAATTCCTGCGGGAACGGGGAAAATTTGTCCCCATGTCATTCTTTACTTGGGAGAGCAGTATAGAAAATTGAATAAATAAATAGTGTGAAAAGTTTCAACCTCTGATATAGCCAGAGCTGGTATTGTGATGTCATAATGCCTCATTCCACCAATAAGAGCCAACCTCAGCACGCAGTGATGTCACAATGGCTTCATTGTCCTATACTTGACTTACTTTCAATACATTTTGATTTCTAGAGTGGTGCAGTGTAGAGAATGACACGGGGACAAATTTGTCCCCGTCCCTGCAGGAACTCAATTGCCCCTCCTGTCCCTGTTCCTATCCCATTCCTGTAAGCTCTGTCTTAACCGCACAAGCCTCAAACACTTATGATTTGAAAGGGTTTGAGGCTTGTGCAGATGAAGACGGAGCTTAGGCATTGGTGGAATGAGGCATTATGACATCACAATCTGAGCTCTAGAATGTTGCTACTTAGGGTTTTCAAGTGTTTGAGGCTTGTACAGATGAGGATGGAGCTTAGGCATTGGTGGAATGAGGCATTATGACATCACAATCTGAGCTCTAGAATGTTGCTACTTAGGATTTTAAAGGGTTTGAGGCTTGTACAGATGAGGATGGAGCTTAGGCATTGGTGGAATGAGGCATTATGACATCACAATCTGAGCTCTAGAATGTTGCTACTTAGCCAGTGTTCCCTCTAAGATGAGCACATGAGCGATCGCTCACTATTTTCAGTGGCGTCGCTCATACGCTCCTCTGTCGCTCACTCGAGGGCGGGAGGAGGTGAGAGAAAGCGACGGCGGCCTGTATTTTAAAGTTAAAAGATGCAGCGGCGGCTCCTCTCATGATCCCCGACTGTATCGGACTTCCGACGCAGGTGGGGATTTGTGAGAGGAGCCACTGCCACGTCTTCATTGTCCTACCAAGGGGGGGCAGACCGCCCCGGCTGTGCACCCGCCCTAAGACTGCAGTCGGAGAGGAAGTTCGGGCCAGCCAATCGCTGCCTGGCTGGGCGGAACTTCCTCTCCGACGGCAGAATTGATGTCGGGGGAATGCTGGTTGGCCCGGTGGGAAGCAGAGAGAGCTTGGGGCAGCCGTGGCGGTGGCTTTGGGACCTGTTTCCCCCGATGGTGGCAGCAGTGGCTTTGTGGAGGGTAGGGAGAAAGAAAGGGGGCAGACAGAAGGGAAACAGAAAAAAAGAAAGGGGGCATCAAGAGGAAAAAAAGAAAGAAAGGGCAAGGAGAGAGGAAGAAAAAGTTGGGGGAGGGAATGAGGTCTGGAGGAGAGGAAGCATACAGGCTGAAAGAAAGATTGGATGCACAATCAGAAGATGAAAGTGCCACCAGAGACTCATGAAATCACCAGACAAGGTAGGAAAAATGATTTTATTTTAAATTTAGTGATCAAAATGTGGCTGAATTTATATCTGCTGTCTATATTTTGCACTATGGCCCCCTTTTACTAAATCGCAATAGTGTTTATTAGCGCAGGGAGCCTATGAGCGTCGAAAGCAGCGCTGGGCATTTAGCGCAGTTCCCTGCGCTAAAAATTGCTATTGTGGTTTAATAAAAAGGAAGGGGGGTATATTTGACTATTTTTGTATGGTTGTTTCTGAGGTGACAATGCATAGAGTCATCTGCCTTGACCTCTTTGAAAAAACCCCAGAATAGGAATGATAATTAACATTTTCTCAGCGTATAGTGTGCTTTGTGTTTTTTAATTTTATTGTTGGTAGATCATTTTGACTTGGTCATTTTAAAGTAGCTCGCAAGCCCAAAAAGTTTGGGCACCTCTGAGCTAGAGCGTTGAAGCTGTGTATTTCTATTTTATCCCCCCTTTTACAAAACTGTGGAGCGTTTTTTAGCGCCAGCCGTGGTGGTAGCAGCTCTGATGCTCAGAATTCTATGAGCGTCAGAGCTGTTACCACCGTGGCTAAAATCCACACTACAGTTTTGTAAAAGGGGGAGGGGTTAGTTTGTGATGACATATTCCATACTATGTGAAGGTGTTCTGTGTGTTCGAAAGACATGGTTTTCTGTTAGGATTGATGGTGTAGGATTGATCTGTGCTGGTCTGGCTTGTTTAGTTTTACAATGGGTGTATTGATGTACTGCTCACTGCAATATGTAAGATGCTGCCTTTTCCTAGGTACTCATGTGTGACGTGTGGTTTGTTACTAAAAATCATGATTTTCTTACAGATGGGGAGGGGGGGTGCCAAAAAATGATGGGCCCCGGATGTTACATATGCTAGGTACGCCACTGTATGTAAAGATACCAGAAAGCTGGCGTAGCAAAAACTTTAAGTAAATTGCTATTCTTCTAAGTTTTGAGTATTTAACCCTCCCACAATCTCACGGGCACTCGTTTCAAGTTTATTGAGATTTTGATTTAAACGCAATGTTGAATATTTTCAATGCGTATAACAAAAATAAATTTGGGGAAATAAATAAAACCATTTGAACAATAAACATACAAACATATCCATAGATGATTAAAATTACATAAGGAGTGCAAGGATAAACTACATTTGTTTAAAAATGTGTCCTCCGCGCCTGTTCATAAATTTGTGGAGTATGCAACTTGTTGCTCATGCATATTTTTTTTTGCACACACCTCATCAATCCTTAGAGGGAACATTGCTTAGGACAGGAAAAGAACTCACAGGGATGAGGAAACATATGTCCCCGTGTCATTCTATAGGAGATCGCTGCCCTTTCCCTTTTTTTAAAAGCTTAGGCTGGACTGCTGCTACCAGCACCACTGCAAGATCACTGTACTTTTGCAAGCCAAGTGGAGGCAGAATGATTTGCTCGGTTGTTAGATTGCTGATCTGGAGCACTTGACACTAATGAAATATGCCACTGTATGGGGTACATTTTAATCTTTTATTGTTAAAATATATTTTTCCACTATATATTGCTCTCCCTTGATCAGCTATTATGTGTACTTAGCAGATGGGGGTTTTTTTCTTTTCCTTTTTTGTCTTCCACTGAAAACAGAAAAGCCTTTGGAAGCGCTAACCATCTAAACAGGAGAAGCTCAGAAACAACAGCTCCCTGAAGGTCCTACTATTAACTGACTCTTTTTCTTCTCTTTATCCCCATGACCGTAAAGCCTGAAAGACACACAAACCGCAGTCCTCCTTCTCAGCATTTTATTCAAGCCCTACTGCATGCTTGCATTTGAACAAAATAAACCACGCTTGTATAATTTACAGTAAAGGCAATTGGTGACCACAAGAATTTATTCCACAAAAGGTTTGCAGGGAGTTTGAATAGTTTGGTCTAATTCCCTCCAGGTGCCACTTAGCCCTTCTGCATCTCCAAGCAGAGAAGCCAAATGTAGGATATAGATATTTGAGAGACAGAGAGAAATATACAGATACAGAGACAAAGATGCTTCTTTTTCTCACATCCCGTCTTGGCAGTATCACCAGTTAGTCATCCCCACAGCATCTGCAGTAAATAAAACCCAGGCTTGAAGCAACCAAAGTCCCACCCTCTTTGTGTGAAAGGTGAGATTAGAAATCTTTTGTTCCACATCCCAGGTCTGACTCTTTCATCTTAAAGAAAACCCTTTCTGGAATATTTACAGAATCTTTTGGCCTGTGTGTTTGCTCTCTAATCTCTTCTGTTTGAAATTCTATGCACAGAACATACAGTTTCCCAACTCCCTTGTACCTTGAAAAGAAGGATTCTGTAGGCAATTGTTCTGAAACCAGTGGCAGGTCCTGGCCAGGTTCCATTTTCTTCCAGAAGAAGTCCATATCTTCAACCTGTGTTCACATTTTTTTTTTAGTATCTTAGAGGAAAACAGGAACCCAGAAGCAGCCATGACAAAGAGAGATGACTCAAAGGACATTCCCAAAGACTTGTACTGTGATTAAGCTGCAGTGAAGCCAATAATACCTCTGAGCGATAGAGATGACTTGGATCAGAACTGGAAATGTAAGGGGAAGCGGTCCAGAGGAGGGCAAAGAAGACTTGAAGCGGTCCAGAGGAGGGCGACGAAAATGATAGGAGGCTTGCGCCAGAAGACATATGAGGAGAGACTGGAAGCCCTGGAGGAAAGGAGAGACAGGGGAGTTACGATTCAGATGTTCAAATATTTGAAGGGTATTAACGTAGAACAAAATCTTTTCCAGAGAAAGGAAAATGGTAAAACCAGAGGGCATGATTTGAGGCTGAGGGGTGGGAGACTCAAGAGCAATATAAGGAAATTATTCTTTATGGAGAGGGTGGTGGATGCTTGGAATGTGCTCTCAAGAGAGGTGGTGGAGAGGAAAACGGTGACTGAGTTCAAAGAAGCGTGATGAACACAGAGGATCTAGAATCAGAAAATAATATTAAAAATTGAACTAAGGCCAATACTGGGCAGACTTACACAGTCTGTGTCTGTATAGGGCCGTTTGGGGGAGGATGGGCTGGAGAGGGCTTCAATGGCTGGGAGGGTGTAGATGGGCTGGAGTAGGTTTTCGGCTGTTGGAACCCAAGCGCAGTACCGGGTAGAGCTTTGGATTCTTAACCAGAAATAGCTAAGAAGAATAAAATAAAAAAATTTAAATTGAATCAGGTTGGGCAGACTGGATGGGTCTTTATCTGCCGTCATCTACTATGTTACTATATGTTTTTAAAGAATCTGGATAATCTTGTGGCATAGGGTATCAGACCCTGAAGAGCTTCTTCATTAGAAAGAGGGAATATGTATTTGAATTCTCAGTAGAGAATGAGAGGTGGCAATGTTTCTGCACAAATCATCAGTGAAGCATTTCCAAAGAATAGAAACATGACGGCAGATAAAGGCCAAATGGCCCATCCAGTCTGCCCATCCGCAGGAACCATTATCTCTTCCTCTCTCTAATAATAATAATAATAATAACTTTATTCTTCTATACCTCCACAATCTTGCGACTTCTAGGCGGTTTACAATCAAGAGTGCTGGACATTCAGCGAAATACAATAAGTAGATATTCAGAGGAAATACAGAGATCAGAGACCTTAAGAGGCAATAGTATAGAAATACAATTTGCTGAGCGAAAATGTAATATGTACATTTTAGTAGGTAATGTCCGACAGGACCTGTTGGAGATAAATAGCAACGTAAAGTTACGATAAGATGAAGATAACAGATTATATTTATAACAGTGCTGTAAGTTCAGGTGGAATAGGGAGGGGGGAGGGAGAGGGAGAGCGGGTCAATTGTTTAGAGATCTCACGTGCCTATCCCAGGCTTTCTTGAATTCAGACACAATCTCTGTCTCCACCAACTCTTCTGGGAGACTGTTCTATGCATCTACCACCCTTTCTGTAAAAATATTTCCTTAGATTACTCCTGAGCCCATCACCTCTTAACTTCATCCTATGCCCTCTCATTCCAGAACTTCCTTTCAAATGAAAGAGACTTGACTCATGTGCATTTACGCCACGTAGGCATTTAAATGTCTCTATCATATTTCCCCTCTCTCACCTTTCCTCTAAAGCAGTGGTCTCCAACTCTAACCCTTTGCAGGGCCACATTTTGGATTTGTAGGTACTTGGAGGGCCTCAAAAAAATAGTTAATGTCTTATTAAAGAAATGACAATTTTGCATGAGGTAAAACTCTTTATAGTTTATAAATCTTTCCTTTTGGCTAATTCTTAATAATAACATTGTAATTTATAGCTAAAGAGACATATGATCAAGAAACTGTTTTATTTTACTTTTGTGATTATGATAAACATTCTGAGGGCCTCAAAATAGTTCCTGTGGGACCACATGTGGCCCCTGGGCCACAGGTTTGAGACCAGTGCTCTAAAGTATACATATTGAACTCTTTAAGTCTGCCCCATACACCTTATGACGAAGACCACGTACCATTTTAATAGCCTTCCTCTGAACCGACTCCATCCTTTTTATATCTTTTTGAAGGTGTGATCTCCAGCTTCTACATATTCTTCCCCTTCACCTTTGAGTCTCACAATGCCACTTTTGCACTTCTTCCTATCACTGATATATCTAAAAAAATGTTTTGTCTCCCCATTTTACCATGTCAGCTATTTTTTCTTCCATTTGTATCTTTGCTTTCCTGACTACACGACCAGCCTCGCTTAACTTTTCCAGATATTTTTGCCTGTCTTCCTCTTCTGCAATCTTTGTAATTTATGAAAGCTAAACTCTTATTCCTCATCTTCTCAGTTGCTACTTTTGAGAACCAAAGTGGCCTTCTTTTCCTCTTACTTTTACCTACTTGTCTCACAAAAAGGCTTGTGGCCCTTACAATAACTCCTTTCAGTTTTGCCACTGCATTTCCAGTCCTTCCAGACATTCCCATCCAGACAATTCCTTGCCATAATCCCCCATCTGAACAAAGTTAGCTTTTTTAAAGTCAAGAACCTTTGCTTTTGAATGAGCCCTCTCTATACCCGTCTTAATATTAAACCGTGCCATGCAGTGATCACTGGATGCCAGATGATCACCCACTGTGACATCAGAAACACTTTCCCCGTTTATAAGCACTAAGTCGAGTAGGACCTCATCCCATTTGGGTTCCATTACCAACTGCTGGAACACTTCTCCTTGTAGAGAATCCAGAATCTCCCTACTTCTAGAAGACCCTGCAATAGGGATACTCCAATCAACATCTGGCATATTAAAATCACCCATTAGTAAAACCTCCCCTTTTTTAGATATATTCTGAATGTTTACTATTAAATCTCTGTCCACTTCTTCCGTCTATGAAGGAGGCCTGTATATCACACCAATAATATGTTCAGTAAAGGACCCTCAAAATTGCTTGATCTACTCTATAACCCTATAAAATGAAGACCAAAGAGTGCACATCAAAAAGAAAAAGGGAACATGGGGAGGGCATTCAGAAACAACCTGGCTGTTTGCTTTTATTATTAAGCTAGTGCATTTTCAAGTGAGGGGTGTGGAGGTTTCTAGAGAGTTTGACATTAGGATCGGATTAGTTTTATCAGGGTGTTTTTTCCTATTGAATTGTTATGAATCACTTTAATTGCCGGTCCCAATATGTATGCGGTATATAGCGATTTATAATAAACTCGTATTTTAGCCCGTTACATTAACGGGTGCTAGAATATATGTCTGTGTGTCTTTATTTCTGTCTCTCTCTCCCTCCTGCTGTCTGTCTCTCTCCTTGGCCCCCTTTGTCTGTCTGTCTTTCTGTGTCTCTCCCTGCCCCTGTGGCTTTCTTTTTTCCTTCTATCTATCTATCTGTCTCTCTCCCTGGCCCCCTTTGTCTGTCTGTCTGTCTTCTGTGTCTCTCCCTGCCCCTGTGTCTTTCTTCTTTTCTTTCTATCTATCTGTCTCTCTCCCTGCCCCCTATGCAGCACCATTTCTCTCCCACCACTTCCCTGTGTGTGTGCATGTGCCCAGGCTGTAAGTAATGGACAGGCTGATCGGGTTAAGTTGCATATTTTTTTGAATCAGTGGGGATTGGTCATTCTGTAGCATGTGTTACATCCAGATCTTAAGGACTTCACTTATCATTCTTCTAAACAGTTCTTTGGCATTTTTGGGGCAGGTGTTGGAGGTTTCTATTCAAGCTGACACGTGGTGGGATTGTGTCTCCCTTTTTTTTAGTTTTATCCTGTGAGTCTCGGGTTTGAGGTCTTAGAAGTTGGCACTTAATTATTTTTACTGTAGCTCTTGTCCACCGTGGCCTGCCGCCGCTGCGGCCGACATCCGCCACCAACAGCCGCCGCCGCCATCCGCTTCGGGGGGGATTCTGGCGCATGCGCACTCCTACCTGCAGTGCCCTACAGCGCACGGAAAACGGAACACGCAGATGGGAGTGCACATGCGCGAGTAGCCTTTTATTATATTAGATAAATAATGTTTATTTTTTATTTATATTTGGCAAACTTTACTACCAATAGGCAGTTAAACAGAAACACACTGTGGGTCTGATATTTTAAAAGATATATATGTATATGTATGGAATTGGAGGATGAGATATACATTGGTTTGTCTTATTGCATAGATCGGTTAGGTTGCAAAGGTTGGATAATTCTAAATCTAATAGATGCTGGCATTGTCATCTTGATATAGGGACATTAGAGCATTTGCTTTATTTTTGTCCTTTGATACTCAAATTCTGGAAATCTATCTGGGGTCAAATTATTACGCTATTGGAAGTTCCTTTATCACTCTCATATGATATCGTATTATTTGGAACGATATTATTAACCAAGAAACCTATAAATGCAAATCAGAATAAATTGCTCCTCGTCATGACAGGAGGGACCATGCAGATGATACGGAAAAACTGGGATAACTTGAATGATAGTTTTTGGTGGGAGTCCTTATTTCAAATTTATAAGTTTGAAAACATTTATTCTATTCAGAGGGGACATCGTAGTAAATTTGGGGCCCATTAACAAGTTACTGCAAGTTATGATATATTAATATTATTTCCCTTTGTTTCGTGAAAGAGTGTTATACACATCCAAGAGGGCAGGGGGGAAGGGAGGTGGGATTTAATAACTATATTATTTGATTGCAACAGAGTGCAGTATGCTATATTACTTGATTATTCTTCTGTTTGCACTATGTATTTGATGTAACAATGAATAAAGAATTTTAAAAAAGATATATATGTATTTGGTTCTAATGATCACAACATAAGTCTTTTTTTTTTCTTCTAAATATTTGCCTGACTAGCTACACAATTAACGCATAGATTGGCCATTGTGGATTACAGGCATAAAAGTTATACATTAATGGGAAGTGAACTAATGGATGTGCCGAGTGCCAGCATTAAAATCCAGAAAGCGCCAAATTCAGCCACCCTTTGGATGACTTTCACACATAAATCAAGTGGGGTCTGCAGACTGGAAAGATCCTGGGGTCAGCTTTTGCATTTATAGATAGACATAAGAGCAGGGAGAATTATGTGGATAATGTGATGCTTTACTTTCCAAAGCCAAACTCAAGATGAATTGCACTTCTGATACAGGAAATATCTCTGTCCCAGAGGACTCGCAGTCTAAAGTCTGATTTACTAATGTGCATTAATGTGTTAATAAATGTTAAATCCAGTCAATATTCAGCCAGAAGTGGTCAGTGGTTTTTTTTTTAAGTGGTCTTCTATTAAACTGCTAAATGGCCCACTCTGCTCCCGAGCCATATAGAGTTCCTTTGAGCATCAGGAGCAGCGCAGGCCATTCAGCGCGACTCTCCGCGTAGTTTCGTAAAAGAGGGAGGTAAGCCGTGGTAGATGTTTTGAACAAAGCCCGGAGCGCTAAATGCTCCATTGCTTAGAGAAATTTTATGAGCTGAGCGCTAGAGCATTTAACGCTCTGGGCCACACTAGAAACTTCTACCGTAGCATAGTAAAAGGGGTGGTTAAATTCAGCCCAGATATTCAATGCTGAGACATGTCCAGACATTGGCATTGAATATCCAGGTCTGACTGGACATTTGCTGGTGGCAGGCGCTTATGTATTTGTCTATTTTCATGAAGAGATTCACCCAAAGCGGTTTACAATACTTTGAATAGTCATCAGGTACTTTCTGTCCCGGCAGATCCACAGTCTAGCTGTGGTACTTTTGGCCATGGAAGGTTGACTAACTCGCCTAGAGTCACAAGGAGCAGGCTGGGATTGAACTCACATCCTCAGGGCACTGAGGCAGCCGCTCTGACCACTAGGCCACGCCCCCCTCCTCTTATGCAGGTCCCAGCCAATAATCAGTCATCCATGGTGGTCTAGCAGCCCATAGGCTCCCAGCACATGATATGTGTACCCCAAGGGGTATATGAGACATCAGCAGGGGGTACACAGCACCAGATTGGTGTCCATCCACTGCCTTTTCCTCCTTGCCATTACTTTTTTGCCACGGCCTTCCCATGTTTTCAGGAGCTTCGTCCTTCCTTCCCTGCCGCTTTTCCAATCTCTCACCTGCTGCCTCTGAACCACAAGCACAAGGGGACACTCAGAGAAATTGAAAGGGGAGAGGTTTAGAACAAACGCCAGGAAATTCTTTTTCACCCAGAGGGTGGTGGATACATGGAACGCGCTACCGGAGGATGTGATAAGCAGAAGCACGCTACAGGGCTTCAAAGAAGGTCTGGACAGGTACCTGGAGGACAAAGGGATAGAGGGGTACAGATAAGAGTAGAGGTAAGGTTATAGGGAGAGGATTAGAGGTAAATGGTAAAATTAGTCAGAGACCACTGTTCAGGCAATAGGCCTGATGGGCCGCCGCGAGAGCGGACCGCTGGACGAGATGGACCTCTGGTCTGCCTCAGCGGAGGCAACTTCTTATGTTCTTATGACTCTGTGGCTTCACGGTGCAAACAGACCGAAATGAGGCGCTGGGTCACAGTCTTGTGTGCGCTGCCCTTACAAAACAGGAAGTTACATCATAAGAAGCACGATAAGAGTCGCCAGTGGCCCACACAATGTTTGGGTCTCTTTTCACTTTGCTTGCAGCATGCAGCCACGGAGTCAGCGGACGAAAGACTGGATAGACGCAGGAAGAGGGAAGGCCACAGTTTCCATTTCCTGGTGCCGCTGCAGACATGGAAAGGCAGCAATCCTGCAGGTGAGCAACTGGTGGCAGAGAAGAGAAGGTAGTGGCAAAAGGATGAACGAAGTGGTATTGGTGAAGGAATAAGTGACTGGGGTAAAGTAAGAAAAAAGAGAGAGAGATGGGGGCTAATGTAAGTAGTGGAGGGAGGAGAGACGGACGAAGGTAGTTGATGGGGGTGGGAACCAGAGAGAGAAAGAGAAAGATGAAGCAATGTGGCATAGCAGGGTGAGGGGAAGAGATGAGGCAATGCTGGATAGTGGGGGATGGGAAGAAAGTGAGAAAGAGCAATGGTGAGAGGGGAAAGAGACATGGTGTGATGCACGGTGGGAGGGGAGGGGAGAGAAATGAAGCAATGGAGGATGGTTTTGTGAGAGAGACAGAGGGGTACTATTGGATGGATAGAAGAGAGAGAACGAGGTGGGGGATGAGATAGACAAAGAACATAAGCAATGCCTCTGCTGAGTCAGACCTGAGGTCCATCATGCCCAGCAGTCCGCTCTCGCAGCGGCCCAACAGGTCCAGGACCTGTGCAGTAATCCTCTATCTGGAGGCGGGAACAAAATGCGAGGTCATCAAATTTGCAGATGACACCAAACTATTCAGCAAGGTTGAAACCACGGTTGACTGCGAGAATCTCCAAAGGGATCTTACGACATTGGAAGAATGGGCGAAAAAGTGGCAAATGAGCTTCAATGTAGGGAAATGCAAGGTCATGCATATAGGGAGAAGGAACCCGATGTTCACTTACAAAATGGGGGGATCAATGCTAGGGGTCAGTAATCTGGAAAGAGACTTGGGAGTGATGGTAGACACGACATTGAAGGCGTCGGCACAATGCGCCACAGCCTCCAGGAAAGCAAACCAAATGTTAGGTATCATTAAGAAGGGTATCTCGACCAGAACGAAGGAAGTCATCCTGCCACTGTACCGGGCTATGGTGCGCCCGCATCTGGAATACTGTGTACAGTACTGGTCACCGTACCTCAAAAAGGACATGGCAATGCTTGAGGGAGTCCAGAGAAGAGCAACTAAACTGATTAAGGGTATGGAAAACCTTACATACACTGACAGACTGAAGAAGCTGGGGCTGTTCTCCCTGGAAAAGCGGAGACTCAGAGGAGATATGATAGAGACCTTCAAGATCCTGAGGGGCATCGAAAAGGTTGACAAAGACAGATTTTTCAATTTGAAAGAAACCACAAGAACAAGGGGTCACTCGATGAAATTGAAGGGGGACAGGTTTAAAACAAACGCAAGGAAGTACTTTTTCACACAGAGGGTGGTGGACACATGGAACACCCTTCCGGAGGCCGTGATAAGAAATAGCACAGTACAGGGTTTCAAGGATGACCTGGATAGGTTCCTGGAAGACAAAGGGATTGAGGGGTACAGATAAGAGCAGTGGAAGGTTTAGAGATAACTGTAGAGGTAGGCAATAAAATTAGTCAGGGACCGCTGACCAGGCAATATGCCTGATGGGCCGCCGCGTGAGCGGACCGCTGGGCTGGATGGACCTCTGGTCTGCCCCGGCGGAGGCGACTACTTATGTACTTATGTACTTATGTACTTATCTATACCCCTCTATCCCCTTTTCCAGCAGGAAATTGTCCAATCCTTTCTTGAACCCCAGTATCGTACTTTGCCCTATTACGTCCTCTGAAAGCACATTCCAGATGTCCACCACACGTTGGGTAAAGAAGAACTTCCTAGCATTCGTTTTGAATCTGTCCCCTTTCAACTTTTCCGAGTGTCCTCTTGTTCTTTTATTCTTTGAAAGATTGAAGAATCTGTCCCTCTCTACTCTCTCTATGCCCTTCATGATCTTGTAAGTCTCTATCATATCCCCTCTAAGTCTCCTCTTCTCCAGGGAAAAGAGACCCAGTTTCTCCAATCTCTCAGCGTATGAAAGGTTTTCCATCCCCTTTATCAGACGCGTCGCTCTCCTCTGAACCCTCTCGAGTAACGCCATGTCCTTCTTAAGGTATGGCGACCAATACTGGACGCAGTACTCCAGATGCGGACGCACCATCGCCCGATACAATGGCAGAATAACTTCTTTCGTTCTGGTTGTAATACCCTTCTTGATTATGCCTAGCATTCTGTTTGCCTTCTTAGCGGCCGCTGCGCACTATGCCGTCGGCTTCATTGTCATGTCCACCATTACCCCAAGTCCCTTTCTTGGGTACTCTCATTCAATAACATCCCTCCCATCGTATAGTTGTACCTCGGGTTTCTGTTTCCCACATGTAATACTTTACATTTCTCAACGTTGAACTTCATCTGCCATCTTGTCGGGTTATGTTGGATGGAGAGTGGAGAAGAGGCAGAGATGATATCCCAGATCAAGGGCTGATGTTGGGTGGGGGATAGTTTGATAGAAGAGATCTTGGGGTGGAGGGGAGATAAAGAAGAGAACAGTGTTAATGGACTACCTCCTCCTAGCTCCCCTTCCTTTCTCCTGTTCCCTGCTCCCCTTCTTCTGATGCTTTACCCCCCCTACTGCTCCCCCGCTCTGTCTCCCTTCCTTTGCTCCCCCTCCCCTTCTCTCTCTTCGTCCCCTCACCTATAATTTTTTGGTAACTTTACTGTGAATGTCAATTGCAACCCGTTCTGAGCTCCTAGGAGAACAGGATAGAAATCTAAATAAATAAGAAGAATAAGTTCCATGAGTTCCAGGCGGTTCACAATCAAGAAGAACTGTCCAATCAGTGAAGGATACATGAAATAGGATTAAAACCAATGATCATGTTACAAACTTATCAGACAAATATGTTTTCAAGGACTTTCTGAAGACTTAATAAGAATGCATTTGTAGAATCAAAGGACTTAACCAGGAAAGCAAAAGTCTTACTTACAAATCTCTTGAAGCGACAAGCCTTTACAGAAGGGGACATGAACATACCGTTGTGACAGATATTTGTAGATGATCTGTAATAATTTAAATTGGGAGGAAAGGTATCCCGGAGCCAGACCAAAAAGAGCTTTAAAGCAAATGCAGCCAAATTTTAAAAGGATTTGTGCTTCGAATGGTAGCCAGTGTAACTGGTTAGGTCGTATTTTTTTTCTTTTTTTAGGCCGTGTTCTGTATTTCCCGGATACGATTTAAGATTTTTTTTGATAAGATGCCAAGTAAATAATGTTGCAATAGTCAAGAGCAGACAGAATTAGAGATTGAACTATCAGTCTAAAAGAAACTTAGGGCTCCTTTTACGCGCTAGCGTTTTTAGCGCACGCAGGAAATGACCGCGCGCTACGTGGCTAGACTAACGCCAGCTCAATGCTGACATTAAGGTCCAGCGCGCACGGCAATATAGCACCTGCTATTCCACGCGTTAAAGCCCCAACGTGGCTTAGGAAAAGGAGCCCTAAGTTTTCAGAGGATCATAAAACATTTTTTTATCATAAGGTCTCTGTGAACTTCCAGCGTTAAGTGACGGCCTAATGTCACCCCCAAGATCTTAATTGAGGTGACTATATCAAAGATTTGCTCATTAATTTGGAGGTTTTTTTTTTTATCTGTAATGATGTCATTTGGACTAGCAAGAAAAAATGGTGTTTTTCCTGAATTAAGTTTGAGTTTAAGAACATAAGAACATAAGAAGTTGCCTCCGCTGAGACAGACCAGAGGTCCATCCTGCCCAACGGTCCGCTCCCGCGGAGGCCCATCAGGCCCATTGCATGAGCAGTGGTCCCTATTTACCTATAACCTACCTCTACTCCTATCTGTACCCTTCAATCCCTTTGTCCTCTAGGAACCTATCCAAACCTTCTTTGAAGCCCTGTAACGTGCTCCTGCCTATCACAGCCTCTGGAAGCGCGTTCCATGTACCCACCACCCTCTGGGTGAAGAAGAACTTCCTAGCGTTTGTTCTAAACCTGTCCCCTTTCAATTTCTCCGAGTGACCCCAATGTTCTATCTGTGCCAGAATAACAGAAATCTGACCTTTTATGTCCTCTGTAAAGGCCGACATAGGCAAAAGTAAATTTAATAAATAAAGATAGGAAATTCTGCCTGGGGGGGGACACAGAGGAGATACTGCATGGTTGGAGAGACACTGAAGCCCAGTTGAATTTCAGTTTTGTCACCGAAACTGATCTGAAATCTGGGTTTGGGTTCTGCTAAAAATTGAAGTGCATTTTTGGCTAAAACTGAACCCCCCTCCCCCTGTCCCTGCCCGCCCCCCCCCCCACCCTCACTCCTCCCCCTCCCCCCCCCCATGATTACTCTTTGTCATTTTGACTGCACAAGTTAGACCTTTTGTGCAGTCCTACTGAAGGAGTCTGGGACTGGTTTTCCTAAGTGTTGAACTAAGTTTTCTCTTTAATAAAATGCTGAATTATGTTTAGCTGCAGACCTAACTTATCTCATGTTTTAGCCTGCCTGCATTGGGTGTCTTAGCCTGGGCGTTCTAACTTCTTATGGCTATCTCAGCATACATGATATTGTATTTCGCCCTCTTGGACATGAAACAGAAAGACTGCAGGACTTAGATAAGTGACCTGCTAGTGTGAGCTTAGGACCAATGATTGTTAAGAAAAGTAACACGTGAAAAGTTTTTTCTAGAATTCAGTTGTATAGCCAGAAGAATGTATAAATATCTCTGTAACGTCCTGGTTTCGGCACTTCTGAAGCCAGCTTGGAGCTCAGGAGTCACATACGTATGCTAATAAACCATCTGTGCTTTCTTCAAGTCTCTAGGTTTTTTGGCTACCCAAAATGACCTTTCACTACAAGTCACTTAGCTATGCACCAGCGCGATCTCCTCCCAGAATCCACTCCCAGACCATCCTTCTTCTGCCCAAATTCAGCACTTCCTGGTTAAGTGTTGCTGATTACGCCGGCTAACCCGCTAAACTGCTTTGAATATCGGGTCCTCGATGCTTAGTAAACAGGATCCACTGTCAATAGTGAGGCTATGGCATGCTTCCAAATCAAGCTCTAAGTTCTCCCTGAGACAATGGAGAGTGAAATGACAAACTGCCCAAGGTCACAAGGATCAGCTGTGAGAGAAGCAAAATTTGAACCCTGACTTTCCTGGTTCTCAGCCTGGAGGACACTTTCTTCCACCCTAGCAATTAAGCCTCCCTCCTTTTATGAACATAAGAACAGCCTTACTGGGTCAGACCAATGGTCCATCAAGCCCAGTAGCCTGTTCTCATGGTGGCCAATCCAGGTCCCTAGCACCTGACCAAAACCCAAGGAGTAGCAACATTCCATACAGAATCTCAAAGAATAGCAAGATTCCGGAATCCCAGAGAGTAACAAGATTCTAGAATCCCAAGGAGTAGCAACATTCCATACAGTGTGGCAGCGATGCTTAGGCTGGGCCGGAGTGATCCACCCGGGGCCCCTGCCACAAGGAATAGATGTTTTGTGACCTGTAACCTGCCAGTGGCTCCCAGGCCCACTGGTGAGCTCTGGCTCTGTTCTACATAGTAACATAGTAGATGACGGCAGCTAAAGACCCGAATGGTCCATCCATTCTGCCCAACCTGATTCAGTTTAAATTTTTTTCTTCTTAGCAAGAATCCAAAGCTCTACCCGGTACTGCGCTTGGGTTCCAACTGCCGAAATCTCCGTCACAACCGACTCCAGCCCATCTACACCCTCCCAGCCACTGAAGCCCTCCCCAGCCCATCCCCCACCAAAGGCCGTACACAGACACAGACCGCGCAAGTCTGCTCAGTACTGGCCTTAGTTCAATATTTAATCTTATTTTCTGATTCTAGATCCTCTGTGTTCATCCCACACTTCTCTTAGCTGAGTGCAAAAATAAAGTTCACCACACAAAGTTTTCAAAAAAACACTTCTCAGTTTAATTACATTACATTAGGGATTTCTATTCTGCCATTACCTTGTGGTTCAAGGCGGATTACAAAGAATTATCAAGGATGTATTACAAAAAGATATCTGGTCATTTTCAAAGATAGTAAGAAATGAGTATGGCTAGTTGTTTTGGGTAGGTGGCTTTAGTGAGAGGCGGTATTTGAAACTTGAAGTTTTATTTCTTTTTCTGGGATTTCTTGAAGAGTATGGTCTTTATTTCTTTTCTAAAAGTTTTGTTTTAAGTTTTAATTCAGGTGCTTTCATTAAACTCAGTTCATGTCAGATGGCCAAATATCCCATAATTCACAAAAGTTCAGATTAGAACACATTTTTCCATGCTCTGACATTACAATCTTTTTTCCAAAATAAAATTTAAAAAACCCCAATCTGTGTGTGTGTGGGGGGAGGGGTTTCTTCACCACAAAGTCCCACCCTGGGCTTACTGGCATGCTCTACTCTCCAGGAGAGCAAAAATAAAGCAGAAACAAAATAGATACATTTATTCCCACTCTGCAATGCTTTAGTCTTTTCCAGAACAGTCCTGGGATAAGCAGTTCTGACCACAGAGTCCCTCCCAAAAAAAACTTTTCCCTTTTCCCTAGAACCCACCTGAGTTCCAGTCTTACAGGTGTTTCAGTTTTAAAGTCCAGTTCCTGGGGTTTAGTCACTTCTCTGGCCCAGACAATTCCAAGCAAAAATACAAAACTTCCCACCTGCCGTCCTGTGACTACAGCTCCATGCCGTCCTCCCCCTCTGGTTCCAAGAGTGAGCTACTTTACCACTGCATGGTGGCCTCTGGGCAAGTTTCCTCTGCAGGAATCTTACTCTGGTCTGACGTTCTCCATTTCCCAGTTAGCCAGCTGGTGTGGGAAAGCCTTCAAGGGTTCCCTACTGCTTCTCCTTTGTCTCCGCTCCCCCCCACCTGGCAAGCTATCAGAAATAAAGGGCCTTGCATTACCCTGCCCCACTCCCTCTGCTAATTCAGGCAGAATCTTAAAGGAACCATCCACCTTTTACCATGGGTTCTAAATACTACCTCTTAAAGGGAGAGGAATAAACCTAGGGAATTCTGGGAGTTTTCTGCTCTGGGACACTTCCAGGCATAATCTCCGCTTGAAGGCAGTAACAGGGACCTCCAGGGCACTGAATAAAGGATCCCCACTGCGCTGCCCAGGGTCACTTTCACAACAGAATCTCAAAGAATAGCAAGATTCCGGAATCCCAGAGAGTAACAAGATTCTAGAATCCCAAAGAGTAGCAACATTCCATAGAGAATCTCAAAGAATAGCAAGATTCCGGAATCCCAGAGAGTAACAAGATACTATAATCCCAAACAGTAGCAACATTCCATGCTACTGATCCAGGGCAAGCAGTGGCTTCCTCCCTATCTTTCTCAATAACAGACTATGGACTTTTCCTCCAGGAAATTGTCCAAACCTTTCTTAAAACCAGCTACGCTAACCGCTCTTACCACAACGCGTTTTATTGTCAGCCGAGGCGGTATTAGCTCTGAAGCTCATAAGAATTCTATGAGTGTCGGAGCTAATACTGCCATGCTGGCGATAAAAAAACCCTAACGCAGCTTCATAAAAGGGAGGGTGGGGAGAGTAAGTGACGGTGTAAGCGCAGTGGAAGTTTGAGAATGTGTAGTTCCTTTTGATCCTGGTTTTTATTGTGATGCGATTTTTGTATGTGATTATTGTTCCTTGCTTAGATTTGTGGATAGGCGGGTGAGAAATAATTTTAAGTAAATAAATTTGGGGTTTTGGTGCTGGAAGAACATCCTTGACTGCAGACACATGGCAATGATGCAAATACCATTTATTTCTAGGATGAAAGGGAAAGATGAATCTAGAATTCATTTAACCGATGCTCAGTGTCATGCAAGTCCCTCCTAAAAGTCATGCAAAGACCTAGTATTTCAATGTGGGCTACTCTTAAGATGGATTATGGATGAGACCTAGATATTAAGAACTGGGGTTAATGTTAAAACGACATCTCTTAACGGTAGATCACATCGGTAACTTCCCCCCTAAATGAATTCTGGGTCTTAGTCTTTACTGAGGAAGATGTCAGGGAGATACCAACAGTGGAAATATGAATTCAGAGCTATAACCTTTGGGCAGACTCAGACTGGACGAACCGTTCAAGTCTTTATCTGCCATCATTTACTATGTTACTATGATGCAAATTGCTATAAATCTGGAAGATGTAAAAGCACCAATTGACAAACTAAAGAGAATCAACAAACCACTAGACCTGGATGGAACTGAAAGACTTATTATTGGTAACTTGTACCCTATCATTAAAACCAGTTACAGTAGCCGAAGATTAGGGGGTAACCAATATATTTTTACAAGGTCCTGGGATGATCCAGGAAACTATAGACCAGTGAGTTGGACAACATGGTAGAAACTCATCGGAACAACACAATGATTGGCCAAATGGACAGACAATAAAGGAAGACATTTTTGGAAGTGTGTAATAAACATGTGGCCAATGATGAGCTAGTTGTTGAGTTGAGCATTTATTTGACTGTTCCGAAGACACTTGACAAAGTCCCTCATAAAAGACTTCTTAGAGAATTAGGGCTCCTTTTACTAAACTACGATAGCCGTTTTAGCGCGCGCTGAATTGCCACGCTAGACCATTGAGCTGGCGTTAGTTCTAGCCGCGTAGCGCGGGTTTAGGGCACGCTAAAATCCTGCGTGCGCTAAAAACGCTATCACGGCTTAGTAAAACGAGACCTTAATGTCATATTGTGGATTAGGATGTGGCTAATAGAGAGGAAACAAAGAGTAGAACTAGTAGGCCACTTTTCTCAGTTGAGAACATATCTATAGACAAATGCAAAGGGGAAACTGGAGACAAAATGGACGAGTTTGAACCCGCCATAGAATTCCAAATAAAGAAACTACTGAGAAGCCGTGAAACTGGGCCCACCATCCTTCGACACCTGCCTGACTCAGCTGATGAGAGAGCTCAAAGGCCTAGGACTCTCCCACCTCATGACAGTCCAGACAGGTTCTGCTTAAATGGAAAGTCTCCATCGGTAAACCCAGACCAAAAAAGTAAAGAAAAAGACCTAGAAAACCTCTCCAACTACAAACCAGCCGTGGATAGCCAAACTAGCATGCTGACAAATATCAAACTTCCTAGAAAACTCATCCAAACTAGGCCAAGCTCAATCAGGATTCCGAAGACACCTGAGCACGGAGACCATGCTAGTAGCAGTGCAGGTCTCTGTCCTTATACACCAGGCAAACGATAAAGACGTGCTGCTGGGGGTTCCTAGGCCTATCGGCAGCATTTGACCTCATCAAACACGTGCTGTTAAAATCATGTTGCAGAGAAATAGGCCACCAGGGAAAAGCCATGGCATGGTTTGAATCATTTCTCTCTAAAAAGACTAACAAGAGTCGAATGGCAAGAGGGTACCAGCAACTGGATAGAAACTGTCATAGGGGTACCAGAAGGATCCACCATGTCACCCATGCTGTTCAACATCTTCCTCCAACCGCTCAGAAAATTAATCAGAAACCTGGGGTGGGAATGCTACATTTGCAAAGACGACGTCCAACTGAGGACATGGAACACAATGACTAAACACATGATCAAAACAGGCTTAGAGAAAATCTTTGGATGGTTTCAAGCAAATGGCCTTGTAGCCAACAAATGGGGAGGAAACGGCCCTGGCTTCCAACTAACACTAAACGGCAATATCATAGGGGCTGGAGGAGTTGCCGTACAGCGAAAGATTAGAGAAACTGGGCCTCTTCTCCCTGGAAAAGAGGAGACTGAGAGGGGACATGATCGAAACATTCAAGGTACTGAAGGGGATAGACTTAATAGATAAGGACAGGTTGTTCACCCTCTCCAAGGTAGGGAGAACGAGAGGACACTCTCTAAAGTTGAAAGGGGATAGATTCCGTATGAACGTAAGGAAGTTCTTCACCCAGAGAGTGGTAGAAAACTGGAACGCTCTTCCAGAGTCTGTTATGGGGGAAAACACCCTCCAGGGATTCAAGACGAAGTTAGACACGTTCCTGCTGAACCAGAATGGACGCAGGTAGGGCTGGTCTCAGTTAGGGCACTGGTGTTTGACCAGAGTGCCGCCGTGCGAGCGGACTGCTGGGCATGATGGACCACTGGTCTGACCCAGCAGCGGCAATTCTTATGTTACTAAAACTAAACTAAACTAAACCTTAGGTTTGTATACCGCGCCATCTCCACAAGCCGTAGAGCTCGGCACGGTTTACAGAGTTAGGAAGAAAGGAACTCCAATGAAGGGTTATAGGAAAGGAACAAGAAGAAAGAGAGGGACAAGGGTCCTAGAGAGCAGGGGGTGTTAGATTTTGGAAAAGAGCCAGGTTTTCAGGTGTTTGCAGAAGACTTGGAGGGAGTTTGAATTTCTGAGCGGGGATGTGAGGTTGTTCCAGAGTTCTGTGGTTCTAAAGGGGAGGGATGTTCCTAGTTTTCCTAGTTATGTTCTTATGTTCATCCAAGAACGGGGTGAGAAACTTAGGTGTATGGCTGGACCCGAGCCTAGACCTGACAACGCAGATGCAACGCGTGGTCAAAAACGTTTATGGCAAACTCTACTGGGTTAGAGGACTGAAACCCTACCTCTCCCACAAAGCAGTGTCCAATGTAGTACTATCCCCTGGTACTCACAATCTTTGACTACTGCGATGCAACCCTCATCAAAATACATGATCAGACAGATCCAAACCGTACAAAACGCTGCAGCTAAGTTTCTACTAGGTAAACGAAGACAGATGAGTGCCACCCCACTACTGAAAGAGTTACACTGATTGAGAGGAGAGTGAAATTCCAAATCCTGTTGCTGACGTACAAAACTGTTCACCTCTCGGAATCGCAATACCTAGCGGCCAGACTAAATAAACATACACCCCGGTGTGCCCTGCGCTCAAGCCATTGCTTCATATAGCTTCCTTCAAAGACATCACATATAAAAGCACCAGGGCAAGAACGTTCTCGTTAATGGCCCCGATGTGGTGGAACGCCCTACCAAAGGCATTAAATCTGGAAAAGAACACTGGATAATTCGAGAAAGGGATAAAGACTGTCCTTTTCTCAAACTACTTCATCTGAAATGATGAAGTTGACAGAGAGGAAACTAGAACTTTCAGGGATTCGTGTAAATAAATTATAGAACATAAGAACATAAGAAGCGCCATCTCCGGATCAGACCTTCGGTCCATCAAGTCCGGCGATCCGCACACGCGGAGGCCCTGCCAGGTATACACCTGGTTTATTTTATAGCCAACCATACTTTATATGCCTCTCTCAAGGAGATATGCATCTAGTTTGCTTTTGAAGCCTAGGACTGTCGATTCCGCAATAATCTCCCCTGGGAGAGTATTCCAGATGTCAACCACTCTCTGTGTGAAGCAGAACTTTCTGACATTAGTCCTGAACTTGTCCCCCCTTAGCTTCATTTCATGTCCTCTTGTCCGTGTCAAATTGGACAATGTAAATAATCTTCTCTGCTCTATTTTGTCGATTCCTTTCAGTATTTTGAAGGTCTCGATCATATCCCCACGCAGTCTCCTTTTCTCAAGGGAGAACAATCCCAGTGTTTTAAGTCGATCCTCATATACCAGTTCCTCCATACCCTTCACTAGTTTGGTTGCTCGTCTCTGCACCCTCTCCAGCAGTTTTATATCCTTCTTTAGGTAGGGAGACCAATGTTGGACGCAGTATTCCAAGTGGGGTCTGACCACTTGGAATAGTTACTTGAATTGGCCAAACTCCTTAGAAGGTGTGTACAAATAGTGGATAGAGTATTTAGCTGCAATAGTAAACCTAGTATTACATTTGTGTATACATAGGATGATCAATGTGCCAGGAACATAAGTAGGATGATGGATCATGTCATAATCATATCGGTATTAATAACTTTGTTTTGCAATACCACCACAAAACGCCGTGTATTGTAACACCTCGCAGAAGCTCATGTATTGTAGGCCTTTGCAGAGGCTCATGTAGACCGCTCTGAATTGACTCCCCAGTCATTAGCAGCGGTATAGAAGCTCTCAATAAACAATAAATGGTGCCAAAAATAAAAAAAGAGTGCTGAAAGCTATTCTATAAATGTCACTCTGAGTTGGGCTCCATATATAGAATAGCGCTTAGCACCAGTGACATAACTAGGGAGGTTGGCGCCCAGGGCAGCAGCACCTGGCATCACTGCGCCTTGCCGCTTAAGCACCTCCACCGCACCCGTCCCTCTTGAAATGTTCACTAGCGTGAGCATCTTCCACCTGCTGCTCGCGCCAGCCTCGGCTCCTTTCTGATGTCACATCCCAGTCCCGCGACCAGGAAGTGATGTCGGAAGGAGGCTGGGGCCCGCGCGAGCAGCAGGTGGAAGATACTCACACTGGCGAACATTTCAAGAGGGGGTAGAGAGGCATCGGCACTGGTGCCCCCCGCAAGCACAATACCCAGGGCAGTCCCCTACCCCATCACTATGTCACTGCTTAGCACTAGGATCCGACCAACCGAGTCCTGGTGCAGGTTCCCAGGTTCTCTAATAATATACATATCTCTAGTGAAGGCCTCAATCCACCCATGCCTCCTTCACAGCGCTATAAAAAATGTAGGCATGCCTCTTTATAGAACACCGCAAAGCAAGATGCATACCTAAATTCAAATTGTTGCCACAATTGGTACAAGTGGATCGATTTTTCACTCCATCAAAAATTACAAAGTCTAGGGGACACTCGATGAAGTTACAGGGAAATACTTTTAAAACCAATAGGAGGAAATATTTTTTCACTCGGACAATAGTTAAGCTCTGGTACGCGTTGCCAGAGGTTGTGGTAGGAGCGGATAGCGTAGCTGGTTTTAAGAAGGGTTTGGACAATTTCCTGGAAGAAAAGTCCAGAGTCTGTTATTGAGACAGACATGAGGGAAGCCACTGCTTGCCCTGGATCGGTAGCATGGAATGTTACTATTCTTTGGAGATTCCACATGGAATGCTGCTACTACTTAGGGTTCCGGAATCTTGCTTACTCTTTGAGAATCTAGAATCTTGTTACTCTCCAGGATTCCGGAATCTTGCTTACTCTTTGAGATTCTGTATGGAATGTTGCTACTCCTTGAGTTTGGGCCAGGTACTAGGGACCTGAATTGGTCACCATGAGAACGGGCTACTGGGCTTGATGGACCTTTGATCTGACCCAGTATGGCTCTTCTTATGTTCTTATGTAATTAACGCCAGTAATTGATAGCACCCAACTGGTGCATTATTCAATCAATTTGGGCATGGAAATTGGGTTGTGTGCAGTTTTCAACACCATTTATAGAATTTGGCAGCTTAAATGCAACTTCTGCAGTATCTGAGCCAGTATTTTGTAAGAATACTCAGGTACCTTTTCCCCTCTATCCAACAGACCAATTATCAAATGACCTCCCAAAAGTTTAAAAAAAAGGGAACTTGGAATTCATCTGGGTTGTCTCCTGAAACAAGTATTTGTCCATTTGAAGGTATTTTCTTCAATTCAGATGTAAAACCAGGCAAATTGAGGGGTAATTAAGATCAATGAGACCTGGGGAACGGGAGCTCAGCACGGATGCACATCACGTGACCATACATTTTTCATTTATAACTACATGATTTTGAAACATTTTGATGTGCTCGGTTGGTTGTGGAATTTGAATGATAATTGCTGGGAACCTAGGCCATCCGGAAGGAGGGAGCTGAAGGCTGGGACAGCTTCCTCTGTACATTTAATTCATGTTTTGATATGTCTGAATTCTTGTTCTCATGATTAAATTCATGACATGGAATGTGGGAGGAATTTCCTCTCCAATAAAACATGGAAAGTTGCTTCAATTTATAAAAAAACAAAAGGTTGATATAGCCTTACTTCAAGAGACGCACGTATCTGGGGAGGAACATAGAAAATGGTGTAAATGGTGGGTGGGGGATATAATTGATTCTCCTGGAAAGCTGGAGTGGCCATTTTGTTTCATAAACATCTGCAGGTCCAGAAGAGACATATATTGATAGATCCACAAGGCAGATCCATTATAGCTCATATACAAGTGGATAGAAAATCCTTTCTTATTTGTAATTTATATGCCCCAAATGTCTATGATAAGATTTTTTTTCAAAATCTCATTGTTAAATTGCAGGGTCAGATACATTATGCACAGTTAATCTTTGGGGGTGATTTTAACTGCGTTGCTGATCCTACCATTGATAAAGGGGAATCTTTGATGTGTGAAAACCTTGAGGTGGTGGATGCATGGAGGGTATTACATCCCACAGTTCATGATTATACCCATTTATCTTGGGCTCACTTATAGATCATAAGACTTTTAGCCAAACTTTAGAGGTTATTATAGGTCTGACAGTTGTTTCAGACCATGCTCCAGTATGGATCATAATTAAGGATTCCCAAATAAAGGATAAGGCTCCTTGGCGATTTCCTTTGGAACTGTATGGAGATTATGCTTTTTTCGTAGAATATATACATCAACAGTGGAGTGATTATCAAAAAAATAATATGGAACATAGCAAAGAGCCTGTTCTTTATTGGGAGGCTGCGAAAGCGGTATTGAGAGGTCATATAATAGCATATCTTAGTACCAAGTGAAAATTGCAGGATCGTGCAATTTTGCGATTAGAACAAAAGTTGGTAAGACTGAGGAGAGCTTATGGTAGTTGGCTTAAGGAGGGAGTGGCTACACGAGCGGAATTGAATGAGCTGCTTCATCAGAGAGCCAAAAAATCTGATATGTATTATAAATTTCAATTATATCGTTTTGGAAACAAACCTAGTGGCATGTTAGCACGCATGATTCGTCGGGAGAGAGGCTCATGTTATATTCTGACTCTTTGGGATAGAATGGGTAAGTTGTTACATGATTATAGTAAGATATCAGTGGAATTTCGTCATTTTTTTGAGACACTGTATTCCAGAGGATCCATTACGGGATTGGATCCAGCGGTTTATTTGAATAGTTTGGATTTGCCCAGGTTGTCGCAACAGTCATCTCAAATACTTAACCTACCCATTTCACAGGATGAAATTGAATTAGCAATTCAATAAAGTAAATTGGGAAAAGCTCCAGGCCCTGATGGCTTTCATGCTGAATTTTATAAATTAATGGGAAATAGTATTTTACCACTATTAATTGAATTGTTTAATCTGATTATAGATGGGCAAGTAATGCCGGATTCTCTAAGGAAAGCCCAGGTGATTGTTTTATCTAAACCAGGAAAAGATCCGACTCTCCCAGAGTTTTATAGAGCAATATCATTGCTCTATTTTGAAACAAAGTTATTGGCATCAGTAATGGCTAATCGTTTAGCACAAGTTCTACCGGTTTTATTAGCATCTCCACATGTAGGTTTTGTTAGAGGACGCAGATCTGTGAAAAATATCCAAACCATATTGGCGTCATTACAAGAAGTGCATGTTTCAGGGACTCCCTCATTTCTTATTAGTTTTGATGCAGAAAAGGCATTTGATAAAGTGAGATGGGAGTTTTTGTACGCGGTACTGGAAAAATATGATATAACAGGCAGAATGGGAGATGCTATTAGAGTACTATATGATAGGCCTCTGGCTCAGATGTGGGTGAATGGAAAGCTTACGGATCCTTTTGATATAAGAAGAGGGACTAGACAGGGATGCCCCCTCTCTCCATTGTTGTTTGTTCTTACCTTGGATCCTCTTATACGTGAAATTCTTGGAAATCCAGAACATTTGGGGTCAGAACATTTTAAAATATCAGTATTTGCTGATGATTTATTGGTACATCTCACTGATCCAGTTTCCTCGCTCCCGATTTTGTTAGAAAGTATACGTAAATATGGGGATTTTTCAGGATTTGCTTTAAACAACTCTAAATCAGAAGCTATGGTAACATTATTCCAGACTAAAGAATTGTGGCCCAGGGTCTTTTCCTTTACATTGGGCAGGTAATGACTTTAATTATCTAGGTATTCGTTTGCCAGTAGATCTGAGTAGACTTTATGAATGTAATATTACTTGTCTTTTGGAAGATACTAAACGTCGGCTAGAAATATGGGCTTCGTTGCCATTGCAATTGAGTGGGAGAACAGCACTTTATGGGATGATCATTTTTCCACGTTGGTTATATACTCTCCAACAATTACCAGTGTGGATTAAGAAGACAGATCTTGTTGCTTTGGCTTCTGTTTTACGTTTTTTTGGAAGGGGAAGAAACCTAAATTGAGGTTGGATTATATGATGGGGAGTTTGAAGAGGGGAGGGATGGGGGTGCCTAATCTTTATTTGTATAATTTGGCTTGTGGCCTTCGACATCTTAGAGATTGGTTTCTTGGAACTTCGGAATATACATGGTGTGAGATGGAACACTCTCTTTTTCGGCCTTTGAACCTTCATTTTCTTCTACAAACATCTCTTTGTAATATACCCATTGATTATAGGGATCATCCGATATTGAAATATATGAGGATGATATGGACTGCTGTGATAAAGGTTTGGAAAATCAAGGGACCCCATACTGACTCTCTTCCAATAATGGGGAATTCCACCTTTCCTCCTGGTATGGAACAGGGTCCTATTCGCAGATGGGCAGATTCTTTGTTGGAACATATATTTTCTTTTGTGGGAGAAGACAACGATATACTTTCATTTGACGTATTATTGACTAATTCGGGTGTGAGGCACACAGACATATATGCTTACATTACCACACTGAAAAAGGAAGGTTTGACATTGGGAGTGGGATATAGACTGGGAACTTTGTTTGAACATCTGGAAGCTCTACTCTCAATTTCATACTTTAAAAAGACCCTTGATTTTGTATCTCCACATATGAGCTATAAATGGATTGCAGATAAGTGGACTGAGGAATTGGGAGTGGAAATTAGTGAGGTAATAATAGAAAAGGCTCTTCAATTAGACATTTCATCAATTTCTTGCACTTATTATAGAGAGAGTCTATTTCGAATGGTTATGAGCGCTTATGTTTCTCAAGTTCAGGCTTCACATTTTGGTTGTGTTGAGACAAGAATATGCCTAAAATGTAAAAAAATGGATAATACATTGGGTCATGCTTTTTGGTTATGTCCCAGAATTCAGAAATTTTGGAATGCTGTTTGTGTTTTTCTTGGATCAATTATTTCTAGGATTGTGGTTCCTTCCCCCCAGATGGTATTAGTTCTTCAATAGAACAGGATTTTTAAGAAAGGGGTTAGGGAATTATTTCGCAAATCCTTTATTGTAGGTCAAAAATGTATTTTACAACATTGGTTGGAAGAAAGTCCACCCTCATTTTGGCATTGGAGGGCAGCGTTTCATGCTCTTATGATTACGGAAGCTAAGGCGACCTCCCCATCTTATAAAAAACAGAGTAAATTTGGGATGAACTGGGAACCTTATATACAGCAATTATCAGTCAGAGCAGGCAGTTTTGGAGTGAACTCATTACATCATAAAGTGAAGCACTATTTATTAGTAATATTTGGAAATGGAATGGGTGGAGGGGGGGAAGGGGGATGGGAAGGGAGGAGAGAGTGTTGGGAGGTACTTTATCGTGTTTGAATTGTGATGATAATTGATTGTCGATTTCTTTGAATTTATATATCTACAATGTATTAACTGAGTTGAGATGAGATTCTTTGTAAGATTTTTAAAACTCAGTAAAAATTATTGAACATTAAAAAAGGGAACTTTAGTCAGGGTGGATGGAAGCAAGCAAGCTGTTTTTAGGGGTACATCAGCTGATATGTAAAGGAGAGGAAAGAGATTTGGCGTAGAAGGAAGGATCCATCTCACTCTCCTACTGAAATGCGTTGAAAGAAGGGATCTTTGAAAAGGAAGACCATGGAGCGCTAGTAATGATGGATAAATAACCGAGATGATTGTGCTCTCGAGGAGAATTGGCAATTGTTGCCTGGCTGGGTCTTGAAATATTTGCAGAAATGGATCGGCTCCTGGAATCTGCATGTCAAAGACCTGTTTGAGCAGGGTTCATTTCCTGCTGTCTGTCTATTTGCCTCTCTCTCTTTCAGGAGGACATCAAAGATTCCGCATCTCGTGCCCAACACTGGAGTAAAGTGACATATTATCAAGAGATAAAATAATAAGGTTGAACAGGGCTCTGCAGCATCTTTTGAAGTCGTTCAAGGACCACGCCTTTATCTTGTATTAACAGGCTCATGATAGGTGGCAGCTCGGAAACGTGGAGAATTTTTTTTTTTCAAAATCTTTATGGATTTTTCAAAATACAACTGTGCAAAACAAATACATATAATATTATAAGAAAAGCACATTGAACTTACAGACATAAATGAGCAATTATTTTACTCCACCCTTCCACCTAATAATCAAGAAAAATAAATACATAGAATCTATCCACAAATTTTCCAGTTCAAGATTTCAATGCAAAACCCTTCCCCCTCCCTCCCACCCTGGATGTGTATGTTTAAAGGTCTATATAATAGAATCAGTAATCAATCCTTACAGAATTGAGTCAATGGTTCCCAAACATCCAGAAATTTCCTATAATGTCCCTGTTGTATGGCCATCAGCCGTTACATTTTAAAAATATGACACAGAGATTCCCACCAGAATGTGTAATTTAACCGATCCCAGTTTTTCCGATTCCTCAAAATAAGTTGTAGGGCAATCCCTGTCATTATAAAAAGAAGTTTGTTTGTTGCAGGAAGATATTTGGCTTTTAACATACCAAATAGGATGGTATCGTACGTCAATGCCACTGGATTTTCCAATATTTTGCTCACTTGATCCCAGATGGATCTCCAAAATTTAAGTATCAAGGGACAATAGTACAGTAAATGGTCCAATGTCCCAGCTTCAAGATGACAGTGCCAGCAGACTGAAAAAGCTGGGGCTTTTCTCCCTGGAAAAGCGACGACTCAGGGGAGACATGATAGAAACCTTCAAGATCATGAAGGGCATAGAAAAAGTGGATAGGGACAGATTTTTCAAACTAAGGGGAACCACAGGTACAAGGGGGCACTCGGAGAAATTGAAAAGGGAAAGGTTTAGAACAAACGCCAGGAAGTTCTTTTTCACCCAGAGGGTGGTGGATACATGGAACGCGCTGCCGGAGGATGTGATAGGCAGAAGTACGCTACAGGGCTTCAAAGAAGGTCTGGACAGGTACCTGGAGGACAAAGGGATTGAGGGGTACAGATAGGAGTAGAGGTAAGGTTATAGGGACAGGATTAGAGGTAAATTATAAAATTAGTCAGAGACCACTGTTCAGGCAGTGGGCCTGATGGGCCGCCGCGGGAGCGGACCGCTGGGCAGGATGGACCTCTGGTCTGCCCCAGCGGAGGCAACTTCTTATCTTCTTATGTTCTTAACTATCTAGTTTCTGTAAACGTAATGTGGACAATTTTGATGACTGCTTTTCTCAGGTTTGATGGAGGGAGAAGGGGGGAGTCATGTTTTCTTCTTGAACTCCGGCCACCTTAACCGCGATCTCACAAGTGAAACTGGGTTGTATTTGGCCAGCGTTTGGACTACAGAGACCAGCAAGCCTTTGCAGCCTCTTTACGGGTGGGGTGCTGCGATTGCCTCTCCGGGGAAGGGGGGGGGGTATGAGAGACCCCTGTATCACGCATTGGTTGCAGGCAGGATGGATTTTTCCCCTAACTATCCTGGCATTGGGACTCTACTGGAGCCTCTAGGCAGCTTCTCTCTCTTTTCCATCACGTTCCATTATATGAATGCGAGCAGAAACCACTCTCTTTGCGCCGAACCTGCATGAACGGGAAAGCCGAAACACGGCAGAGGGGTGTGTAACTGGCGGCAGTGTTGTACAATATGTGCACAAGAGGGAGCCAGCCCGGTTGGTGCCCTTACCAACCGTGCCATCTCCAGAAGAGCACTTTCCAGGTAAGTGCACCAATACAACTTTGGCTGGCTTCTGAGACAGGTGTGAAAGTCTTTGCGTGACATTTGCTTAAAGTTGGGCTGCACAGATTCAAGTAACAGAGGAGAGACCAGCAATGGCATTCTCTCTCTAACACCCGCATGTGCCAGAAGGGGTAAAACGCGGACCTCACGGATCTAAAACCGCACGTCTTTAAAAATCTGAGATCGCCACTTTTAGTCTCTGGCTCTGATAGACCTCGATGACAATTTAGCGCTGACGGATCCTAATACTTTTCCCTCCCTATGCTGAGACGGATCCGTCAGAGCTAAATTGTCATCGAGGTCTGTCAGAGCCAGAAACTACAAGTGGTGCGGACCTCAGATTTTTAAGGACGTGTGGTTTTAGATCCGCAAGGTCCGTCAGGTCCGTGTTTTACCCCTTCCCCCAGAGATGGTTTCTCTCACTCCTGAGAAGGAGTGTTGGCCATCTATATATATAAAATCGGAGGTATGTATGTGTGTATGTATGTGTGTGTGTATGTGCCGCGATCACGCAAAAACGGCTTGACCGATTTGGACGAAACTTGGTATGCAGATCCCTCACTACCTGGGGTGATATGTTCTGGGGGTCTCGCGGCCCACAACTCTATGTTGCTTGCTCAAGGGTGGGTTCCCCCAACAATTTCTATGTTCTTGCTCCTGGAGGTGAAACTAAAATTGTTGTTTATAATCACGTTTTGTGTTAGTTGTATTGTATTCATTTTGTCAAATATTTCACATTATTATTTAAATATTGTACTTTTTATTAAGCTGTAAAAAAATACTTTCATTCACTACTATAAAGTATCTTTATTTGAATCCATTTACAGTGTTATTGCTATAATTAAATATCCGTGCAACGCCGGGCCATCAGCTAGTAGGCACATAAAAGCTGACCCATCTGAAGAAGTCGAAAAGGGCAGTGGCGCTGTGAGGGCGAGAGGTGACCGGGGCGTTGGCACCCCTCCCCAGCTCCTTTCCCCATCCCTCTAGTTGAAGCTGTTGCTCACGGCGGCCAACCACGTGCTCCTTGTGACCCCATTGGCTCTCCCTCTGATGTCATTTCCTACGCGCGGCACCCGGAAGTGATGTCAGTGGGAGAGCCGACGGGGTCGCGAAGAGCATGCCGTTGACCGCTGTGAAGGAGCGTGGGTGCGGAGATGAGGGATGGAGGAAGGGAAGGGGAGGAATGGGGAGAGGAGGAGGGGCACATCGCCTCCCCCCCAACATGGCACCCAGGGTGGACCACCCCTCCCCCTCCCCTTTAGTACGCCACTGCCTACTTGGGATCTCCACTTTACTTGACCACGCTCATTTCACCACCGTTGTGCAGCAGTGATTCTTCAATGGCAGGAAAATGCCCGTGCCCTTGCCCACCTAGGCTCTTTTTTTCTGTCGCCTAACTGTAGCTCCTGTCCTGTAAAAGAAGAATCCAAATACTCAGCCATAAATGATACCAGAACCAGCAGTCAGTGTGTCGTCCAAATGTCTGGATCCACTGGGAAGTGCAGTATGCTGGTTCTAAAGTGGACATCCCATGGCACAGAGCCAGTCCGCACTCAGTTCTGTCTAGATAAGGACCACTGAAGTCTCCCCAGTTTGTCTGACGGGTCGGGGAGCCTCTCGATGTGCAGGCGTAGTGCCATCGATTTGGTTTTAAATAGCTGAACCTGATCAGTCACTGGTGACTTTTGCCATTTTTAATATTGTTAGGCTTTTTGAAACATTTCCTTTTCACAGAATTTCTTGCTTAAGAGGAAGATTTCATGGCATTTTGACTATGACTTTTGTTCACCGCTTTGGACGGTGTTTGTAAGGCTGAGAAGGAGGTCTGTAAGATCTAAAAATAAAATAAAAGGTGACATCCAATTGTATTTGTGACATTTTGCAGCGATGAGACAATTATTCAAATTTAGCAATATGGTCGGAGACCCTGTGGGCTTGTCAGAGAGTAGAACAAATCGCAGGCCCGGCTAATAATTGAATATTTTTAATTGCTTTGTTTAAATCTGAATGATCCTAGTTGACCGAGCTGACATGAATCTTATGACAACATCTGAGTCCTCTTTCCGACATTCAGGTTACCCGTGATGTCTTCAGGCATAAAACTCTTTACTCTCTTCACTGGCACTTGTGTTTCAAATTGCCATTTTATTGCTGGTTTATAAATGACGATATGCTGGTGCCATTAAGCCCACAGTGGGCAGAGTTTTTAAAGCCACTGGGCTGAATTAGAGCTCGGGATTCAGTGCTGAGCCTTCCCCTGACACCCTAATTCTATATATGACGCTCAAAACTCCCTGCACAAATAGGGGCACTGATAATTGGGTGCTAATTAGCATTAATTAAAATGTACACGCACACCTTTAGGCTCAGGTCTGAAAGGGGGAGGGGCCAAAACTGAGCAAGGATCCCGGTGCTAAGTGATATTCAGTAAATGCCACCCACCGCTGAGCGCTTAGGCCCGGATTTAGTTATTTGGTTAGGATTCGTTCCTGTCCTCCCCAATCAGCTCAGATTCTCTATAGGGCGCCGATATCAGCGGCCACCTGAAAAGGGGCCGCCGATCACGTTAGTCACACGACGCCGCCATATAGAGAATCACACCTCAGTGAAAGATAGGGTTTTCCGGGCCTGCATTTCCGGCGCCTTTCTTTGCCATGAATCATGCCTACGTAGGTCCTTTAGGCCGCCTACGCCACGTCCAGCATTAGCCACACCCATAGTGGCATTAGGCAGCTTAAAGCGCCTACATAGATGCGATTCTGGTGTCAATTTTTCAGGCACTCTTAGGCACCTTGAAACTCAGTTAAAAACGTCATTTGAAGAGCGTTTTTAACTGAGTTTGGGTGTCTACCAGTGTCTAAAAATTGGCGCCAGTTAGATAATCCAGGCCTTAGTGTTCATTTTTTATCGATGCCCAAATTCAGGGTCCTTTCATAGAACACTGAGTGCTGAATATCTAAAAGCCATAGTTTTTTACAATCATTGAGTGGCGGTATTAGCATCATATGCCAGTCAATATTGAGTTGGCAGCAGTCAACATTTGCTGGCTACATTGGACCCAGATACCGTGTCTGAGTACTGACATTGAATATCCAGATCTCATCAGACTGCTACTGGCTGCCCAAACCTCTACGGGACCTGGACAATATTCAACCAGGACTCCTTTAAGATACTTAAGAACATAAGCCGTGCCTCTGCTGGGTCAGACCAGAGGTCCATCATGCCCAGCAGTCTGCTCACGCGGCGGCCCATCAGGTCCAGGACTATCTATGCCCTTCTATCCCCTTTTCCTTTAGAAAATTGTCCAATTCCTTCTTGAACTCCAATACCGTACTCTGCCCTATCACGCCCTCTGGAAGCGCGTTCCAGGTGTCCACCACCCGTTGGGTGAAGAAGAACTTCCTAGCATTGGTTCTGAATCTGTCCCCTCTTAATTTTTCTGAATGCCCTCTCGTTCTTGTAGTATTCAAAAGTTTGAAGAATCTGTCCCTCTCCACTTTCTCTATGCCCTTCGTGATCTTGTAAGTCTCTATCATATCCCCTCTAAGTCTCCGCTTCAGATACCAGCTGACTATTGGCTGAAGAGTCTTCTTCCTTCACTGTAAGTTCCTGAGAACCTACTTAGGATCCCTGGTGTCCAGTGGGGTACTAATGCAGGAGCAATCCCTACTCTTAGTGGCTCCATCAGCAAAATGACCTTCACGAGCTCTAGAATAAAGAGTTAGGACGGGATTCCTAAAGCCAAACAGTCTCCAATTAAAAAGTAGTATAGAAATCAAGGAAACGGATTGGATACAACAGTTAGAAGGAACAGGAGTTATAGAAACAGAAGAACCAACTGGAAAGGATACGAGGACTGGCAAATTGGATGGTAATGATGTGACATTAGCTGTTAAAGTCCATGTTGTCAAGAAATGATCTCTGAGAGGAGGGCGAGTATACCGAAAATGCCTACCTTGAATCACCAAGATCGGAAACACTTTGGAGCAGTGGCGTACCAAGGGTGGGGTGGGGCGGCAGTCCGCCCTGGGTGCAGCCTTAGGGGGGGTGCACAGCCGGCCAGGTCCGGATCTGGCCGGCTGTGCACCCCCCCTAAGGCTGCCGTCAGAGAGGAAGTTCGGGCCAGCCAATTGCTGCCTGGCTGGGCGGAACTTCCTCTCCAACGGCAGAATTGACGTCGGGGGAATGCTGGTCGGCCCTACCGTGGGAAGCAGAGAGAGCTTGGGGCAGCTGCGGCGGTGGCTTTGGGGCCTGTTTCCCCCGATGGTGGCAGCAGTGGCTTTGTGGAGGGTAGGGAGAAAGAAAGAAAGGGGGCAGGCAGGGAGACAGAAGGGAAACAGAGAAAAAGAAAGGGGGCATCAAGAGAGAAGAAAGGGCAGGGAGAGAGGAAAAAAAAGTTGGGGGAAGAAATGAGGTCTGGAGGAGAGGAAGCATACAGGCTGAAAGAAGGGAAGAAAGTTTGGATGCACAGTCAGAAGATGAAAGTGCAACCAGAGACTCATGAAATCACCAGACAAGGTAGGAAAAATGATTTTAATTTTAAATTTAGTGATCAAAATGTGTCTGAATTTATATATGCTTTCTATATTTTGCACTATGGCCCCCTTTTACTAAACCGCAATAGTGCTTTTTAGCGCAGGGAGCCTATGAGCGTCGAGAGCAGCGCTGGGCATTTAGCGCAGTTCCCTGCGCTAAAAACTGCTATTGTGGTTTAATAAAAAGGAAGGGGGGTATATTTGTCTATTTTTGTATGGTTGTTACTGAGGTGACAATGCATAGAGTCATCTGCCTTGACCTCTTTGAAAAAACCCCAGAATAGGAATGATAATTAACATTTTCTCAGCGTAGAGTGTGCTTTGTGTTTTTTAATTTTATTGTTGGTAGATCATTTTGACTTGGTCATTTTAAAGTAGCTCGCAAGCCCAAAAAGTTTGGGCACCTCTGAGCTAGAGCGTTGAAGCTGTGTATTTCTATTTTATCCCCCCTTTTACAAAACTGTGGAGCGTTTTTTAGCGCCAGCCGTGGTGGTAGCAGCTCTGATGCTCAGAATTCTATGAGCGTCAGGGCTGTTACCACCGTGGCTAAAATCCACACTACAGTTTTGTAAAAGGGGGAGGGGTTAGTTTGTGATGACATATTCCATACTAGGCGAAGGTGTTTTCTGTGTTCTGTGTGTTCGAAAGACATGGTTTTCTGTTAGGATTGACGGTGTAGGATTGATCTGTACTAGTCTGGCTTGTTTAGTTTTACAATGGGTGTATTGATGTACTGCTCACTTCAATATGTAAGATGCTGCCTTTTCCTAGGTACTCATGTGTGACGTATGGCTTGTTACTAAAAATCATGTTTTTCATACAGATGGGGGGGGGGGTGCCAAAAAATGATGGGCCCCGGGTGTTACATATGCTAGGTAAGTAACTGCTTTGGAGTGACTTGAGGCCCCCACTGGAAAAAATTAGAATTAAAACTCCCAAAAGAACACGAAAATTCCACAATAATAAAGCTCATTTTAATAAACTAATTTTAAAATATTTTTGGGTCTGCACAAGCCTCAAACACTTTCAAATCATAAGTGTTCAAAGCTTGTGTGGTTAAGGCAGAGCTTATAGGAATGGGGCAGAGATAAAGACAGGGACAGAACTTTCGGGGATGAGACAGGGATGGGGCAAATCCTCCACTGCCCCAGGTATGTTAGATAAATTGTGAGCCCACCGGGACAGATAGGGAAAATGCTTGACCTGATTGTAAAGTGCTTAGATAACTTTGATAGGTGGTATAGAAATACCTTAAATAAAATAAATTCTCTAATCCTCTTTTTGGACTTCTGGGATTGCTGTCAGCCAGGGCAGTGCCAAGCCAGATGGCATGTGAAGCCAGGAGAGCTGGGCAGGTAAAGGGCTGCAGCCCAGAGAGTCCAGTGCTTGACTGAGCAGAAGACACACTGATATTTCAGGTACTATTAGTATATTTGTAGAAAGAAGACTAAAGCAGATCTAGATTTTACAAGGGACCGTCTGCATGGCTCCTCTTTTCCAGCAGGGGGCAGTGCATTCATTGTGTCCCGGTTAAAAAAAAAAAAAAGGATTTCACGTTAACCCTTTGTGAAGCAGAAGAAACCCGTTTATCTCACTCTTTAATGTGGTTTTGGGTGCTACAGTATTTTAAACAGAGAATTAGTCATTGGCTCCTGGGGAAAATATGGAACTCATTAGTCATTATCCGTTTATTCAACACTTAAATCAGCTCCTCTGGTCCTGAGAATCAAACAGAGCAGCCTGCTGGCACCTTTCCACCACCTTCTGAGCAGAACTGATGCCATCCTGGTCTAAAGGAAGGATTTACCAGTATCTTTACCAGAACCAACACTCCCTCTAAGGACTGGCCAGGTGGGTGCAAAATTTTCCTCATTTGAGCTACAAACTTCTAGATTGGTGTGTGTGTGAGCAACAAGTTGTAAACAGCAGTTTTCCAGATCTGCAAGTACTTTTGTGAGCGACACTTCTAGAAAGTTTGAACCATTGCTCACGTGCTCAGCAGGGTTACAAACCCGGACATGGCCTCTCTTTAGAGCAGGGGTAGGGAACTCCGGTCCTCAAGGGCTGGAATCCAGTCGGGTTTTCAGGATTTCCCCAATGAATATGCATTGAAAGCAGTGCATGCAAATAGATCTCATGCATATTCATTGGGGAAATCCTGAAAACCGGACTGGAATACGGCTCTCGAGGACCGGAATTCCCTACCCCTGCTTTAGAGCAGTGATTCCCAACCCTGTCCTGGAGGAACACCAGGCCAATCGGGTTTTCAGGCTAGCCCTAATGAATATGCATGAGAGAGATTTGCATATGATGGAAGTGATAGGCATGCAAATTTGCTTCATGCATATTCATTAGGGCTAGCCTGAAAACCCAATTGGCCTGGTGTTCCTCCAGGACAGGGTTGGGAACCACTGCTTTAGAGGATTGTCCAGGTGCCCGGAGGGATTTCCAAAACTCAGCAGTTTGTCCAGGTTTTGGAAGGCCCCGAGCTCAGGGCCTTATGTTCATGTCCTTTGCGCATCGACGTAATGGTTTCACAAGCATGCAAGTGACATCATCGTGTCGACATCCACGCATGCGCAGAGGACATCCAGACACGGCCCCAAGCTTGGGAAAGGAGATATGCGGTTCAAGAGGGGGTGGGGAAGAGCAGGGCGGGGCCAGGTATTCCCCCCCCTTTTTTTAAAGCGGAAATCTAGTGACCCTAGCTAGCTTAGAGGGGACATAGACCAGAACCCATCTCAAACCCCACCCTAACATTAAAAGCTATGAGAACAGATATTAATCAAACCAAGCAGGGTCCTAAGTAGCATAATCAGATTATTAGTACACTTCCCCCTCCATATTCACGGGGGTTAGGGGCAGAGTCGGCCCACGAATATTAAAAAAACATGAATAATATTCGGGCCGGTTCTGCCCCTAACCCCCGCTTCCCCTGGCTATTTAAGCCCTGAAAGCCCCCCCTTAAGCCTTACCTGGTGGTTTAGCGGGTTTTCAGGCAGGAGCAATCTTCCCATGCTCCTGCCCCATGCAGATCGTTCACAGGAAATGGCTGCCTTGAGCTCCCGTAGTCCCTCGAGCCATTTCCTGTGCACGGGGCAGGAGCGTGGGAAGAGCGCTCCTGCCTGAAAACCCGCTAGACCACCAGGTAAGGCTTAAGGGGGGGGGGGGGTCTTTCAGGGCTTAAAATAGCCTGAAAAATGAAAATGAATTTTTGGTTTAAAACCGCGAATAAGCGAATCCATACACACGGAATTCGCGAATACAGAGGGAGAAGTGTAAAGTGTTTCTACTAATCCAAAAGCATGAAGATATTATGCACCGCTGTCTGCCATCTAAACAACCTCCCTCCCTTTTCCGTCCTTGATTAGCGCAGCCAGGGCAGAATTAACCCTCTAGGCAAAGAAGGACATTGGATGTTCCATCCTAATATAAAGTACATTTTAAACTCCCACAAACGGGGCGCCACATGGTCACGACTGCAAAGGAGGAAGCCACAAGGAAGAAATTCTTCTCTCTAACTCTCCCACTTCTGAAGGGGCCTCTCCGAAACACTTGGGGTGCTAAACCTTAATCCTGCCCTGGCACAGCAGCTGACACACTAACCCCAGATTCTACTTAGGTCACCCAGATCCATACTTGACCCATTCATTTACCTAGTAACATAGTAAATGACGGCAGATAAAGACCTGAGCGGTCCATCCAGTCTGCCTATTAGTTGTACCCGTTACAAATACATGATTAAATTAACTGCTCTCTTCTTTGATATTTCTGGGACTGTAAAGTCCACCTGGTGTTGTCCTAGGTTCCAACTGCTGAAGTTGCCATTTAAGCTCACTTCAGCCTATCCAACCATCCTGTTTGCAGGAAATCTACCATAAAGTCTGGCCAGTAATATCCTCATGTTCCAAGTTAGTGGAATCCCCATTGATGCTCTCCTCAGCTCATCCTACACCAAATCACCACATATGGGACACAGACCGTGCAAGTCTGTCCATCCTTCTTTAATTTACATCTTAGGCTCTGACAATCACTTACTTATTTGGCAGTAATTAAGAGCTAAGGGTGGATCTGCCCTGTGCCCCATTCTATAACATGTGTGTCTAAATCTCATAATGTGCAGTAGAGAATGACACAGTGACAAAATTCATCACCGTTCCCGTCCCCGTGGATAACCGCGGAAAACCATCTTCATGTCATTCTTTAAAGAGAGAGGGAAGAATCAGAGTATGAATGGCCACAACCACTGACCCGCAAGCTTTGCTTTGAAGAAGGACCGAGGTTGAAATAGACACTAGAAAATGACATGGGATTATTTCCCGCGGTTATCCGCAGGGACGGGAACGGTGATGAATTTTGTCACTGTGTCATTCTTTAGTGTGCAGCTCAGAAGGAGGAGTGGCCCTGGGAGGGGTGTGGCCAGCTCAAGGATGTTCCCAGAAATACAGTGCTAAGTAATAAAGTACCTGTATTTGTATGTCTGACTGCCATCAGCTGGGTGCCAGCTGGATGTCTGGATTTTCCCTCTTTTCGAGGACATGTCCGGGGGCCCGGATGGCTTTTTCAAACCCCAGCACTTTGTCCGGGTTTTGAAAACTTCCTGGCAAAAGACATGCGTAAATGCTGTCTGGTGGCGTGGCTGGGGGGGGCGGAATACGGTGTGACAGAGGCAGAGCTGGGCGGTCCTGGGGGCGTGGTCGTAGGTCCGGATTTTCCAGAAGGAAAATCTGGTAACCCTATGCCAGAGTTTACACCAGCCTTTGACAGGTGTAAGTCATCATTCCCAGACGTAGGCGCAAAGTTGGTGTCCTATAAAAATCACCCCATGTGGAGCCCCCTGAGAATATCTTAGCGCCTAACTGGGCACCATTTATTAAAGCTATCCCTAATCGTGCAAGAGGGAGAGCTATTCAGGATTAGGGTTGCCAAATTTCCTGGTTCTGCCCCTCCCCCCAGTCCCGCCCCATTCTGCCTCTAGCTCCACCCTGTCCCGCCCCCACACAAACCTTCCCAAGCTTAGGACTGCGTCTGCACATGCGCGGATGTCAACGCAATGACATAATTCTTCGACACCTTCCAGACGCAGCCCCGAGGTCAGAGGCTTCCAAAACCTGGACAAACTGCCGGGTTTTGGAAATCCCTCCTCTAAAAAGAGGACTTATCTGGGTTACCCCTACCCAGGATCCTCAGCAGTGAGCCCCGGAGAAAGCAGTACACAAAGGGTGCTTTCTTGTGACAATCCAGCGCTGAAGCGTAGCGCTGGAAGACTCCAGGGCTCAGGCAGGAGTGTGGGAAAGAGTTGAGCAAAGCAGCCTGGGGTCACTCTGTGTGTGTGTGGGGGGGGGGGGGGTGATTGAGAAATGTAATTACTGCAGTCACCAGACCCTTTTCCAGGTCAGCACAACTATTTATTGTCTGCAATAATGTTCACACTAGGGCCGTCAGCACAAGAGAAATCCGAAGTATATTTCCTGTTCCAAGACAAGAGAGCAGAAGTGTTTACAATAGAACCTGCTCCTTTTTCATAGCCACTTGGGAAAACAGTTTATACATTTTTGTGGTTTGGGGGGGGTAATACAACTAGAAATTTCCAAACAATGTAGCCTGATCTTCTCACAGAATAATTGTCCTGCTTTCCCCCCCCCACCCCAGAAAATCCACCTAAATGCTGCCTATTAGAGATACTATTTTTTTGTATTATCTAAACTTTCACTCAGTGTACGGTGCTGTGTATCTTTGAAGCTCATCAAAGCGACACTAATACCTGTAAATCCAGTGCAAAATAAGAGAGCCACTCGGAGAACCAAGGGAGGCTGGGGAGGCCACTGCAGCAGCACAGCGGGAGGGGCCAGAGCCAAGGGGAGGCTGCTGGAGAGGACCGTCTTTCACCCCTTACTGCAATAAGCTGCTCTTCCTGATTTTGACAGTACACCTCAGAAACTTTTCAGTTATCCCCCAAAGTACTGAATTAGCGCAGGGCTGTTACACCAACAATAATCATAATAACGGTTTTCATGATTGTGTGGTTTCACAAAAGGAAGAGCCTAGAGAACCAACTTCACGGAATTATTTAACAAGATGACAAAAGCCATAGACTGATCTGGAAAGCTTTGAACCCATCAGCCATTATGGGGCGATTTTCATGCTTTCTACATCGGCACAAAGACTGTGTAAATATTTCCCTAGATGGTTTTGGGTTGCTTCTTAAAGTGACAGGGTGCTTTCTTTCAAATGGGCTGAAGGTGTGAAGTGCATAGGCTCTTTGGCGCCTTCTTGTGGTCAGGGTAGTTTTACTTCCAAAGTCTGCACAGATTTGAAAGTAGACTTTCCATGTGCTTTACACTTTTCCTGCTTTGATCGAAACAGGCTCCAGGGCAACTTCCTCTACTATTAATAGGGGTAAAATGCTTTCCCCGTGCAAATCACTTTCAAAATTACTTCACCTGGGTGAGGAATTGATTGAGCAAACAAAGTCAGAGAGTGATGGTCAATGGAGTCCATACTGGTGAAGGAATTGGGAGCTGTCCTTCCATTATTCTCTTTATAGATGATGCAGAAACCTGCACTTGTGTTGGGGTCAGATACTGGGAGAAGTGGATAATATGGAAGGCAGGTGGTGAAATGGGAGAAACAGTCAAAGGTTTAGGAAAAAATAGAAAATCATGTATTTTGAGCACAAAGTATTTATCAGCCTTTGCGACGTGTAACTTGAAGACCAAAAATGGCAACAGGAAAGAGAGGAATAACAGTCAAACCTTCAGACAAGTGTCCCCCTCCACAAAACCCAGAATTCTCTTCCCTCCCCAACCCTCGTCCTGTCTGCTCTGTCGCCTTTTCAACAGCTCCACAGGTTCATTTCAGGATGCTATGCTTGGTCCACTTCAGTCAAGCTTTCCCCCACTGCATTTCATGGAAACTGCCCTTGCTAAACTCTCCAGTGATCTGTTTCTGGCCAGATCCAAAGGCCTCTGCTCTATCCTCATCCTTCCCCATCTATCTGCTGCTTTCGACACTGTTGATCACCACCTACTCCTTGATACGCTGTCCGCACTGGGCTTCCCGGGTTCTGCTCCCTCCTGGGTTTCTCCCCATCTCCCACTGTACTTTCAGTGTATGCAATGGTGGATCCTCCTCCACTGCTACCCCATGGCTCTGTTTTTGAGACCTCTCCTCTTCTCCATATATACCCACTCCCTCAGTGCACTGATTTCCTCCTATGGTTTTCAGTATCACTTCTATTCTGATGATTCCCAGATCTACCTCTCCACACCAGACATCTCTACAGGAATTCAGGCCTGAATCTCAGCCTTCATGTCTGACATTGCTGCTTGGATGTCTCACCGCCATCTCAAACTGAATATGGCTACAACCAAACTCCTTGGGGGAAGCCACTTCTTGCCCTGGATCAATAGCATGGAATGTTGCTACTCTTTGGGATTCTAGAATCTTGTTACTCTCTGGGATTCCGGAATCTTGCTATTCTTTGAGATTCTGTATGGAATGTTGCTACTCTTTGGGATTCTAGAATCTTGTTACTCTCTGGGATTCCAGAATCTTGCTATTCTTTGAGATTCTGTATGGAATGTTGCTACTCTTTGGAGTTCTAGAATCTTGTTACTCTCTGGGATTCCGGAATCTTGCTATTTTTTTAGATTCTGTATGGAATGTTGCTACTCTTTGGGATTCTACAATCTTGTTACTCTCTGGGATTCCAGAATCTTGCTATTCTTTGAGATTCTGTATGGAATGTTGCTACTCCATGGGTTTTGACCAGGTACTAGGGACCTGGATTGGCCACTGGCCTTGATGGACCATTGGTCTGACCCAGTAAGGCTGTTCTTATGTTCTTATTGGGTTCTGCATCCCCAACCTTATATGTCTTGTCTGTCTGTCCAAGTTAGATTGTAAGCTCTTCTGAGCAGGGACTGTCTATAAATGTCAAAATGTACAGTGCTGGGTATTCCTTTCAGCGCTATATAAGTGATAAGTAGTAGAACTAGCTTCATTGGATGCCCCCTAGTCTTAGTATTTTTGGAAAGAATGAACAAGCAATTCACATCTACCCTTTCCACTTCCACTCCTATCACCCCTGAGCCATCTCTTCTCTAAGCTGAAGAGCCATCGCAGCTTTAGCCTCTTCTCCTAGGGAAATCGTGACTCTGCCCGAAGAGACGAGGTCTGCATGGGGCTAGGGTTGGGAGGCAGAATGGGGTGTGGCCTCGTTGCCTCTTTTTCCAGATGCAAAATCTGGTAACCCTGCTCATACCCACTAAACCAGTTCTACCCATAGCTTTGAATAAATCGGCTCCTGTTTAACAGCAACTTAGGAATGAGCAAAAAAAACCCAACCAAGAACAAACTCTGCCTAAACCCAAGCAAAACAGAGATTATGTGGGTACAGTGGCATAGCAAGGGTGAGTGGCGCCCAGGCAGGGTGCACCGACATCTGCGTGCAGGATGAATGCACACCGCTGGTTCTGCTGCTTTCACGCCTTACCGTTAGCGTTCTGAGGGGGGGTGGGGGGAACGCCCAGTACACTTAGAACTGGTTACGCTCCCATTGGGAGGGGGAAACCCCCTCCCCCAGTACACTGAAAACTTCAGTTCTCTCGCTGTTCGGGAGTTTTCCTAGACGCGGGACCCAGAAGTGACGTCAGAGAGAGACAACACCGACACGGGTAGCAAGTTCGTGATACGAGGGAAGAGAAGGAGCCGGGGGAGGGGGGCAAAGAGGAAGACAGGTACCAGTGCCCCTACCAAGACGGCACCCGGGGTGGATCGCCTCCACCTACCCACCCTTACTATGCCACTGTGTGGGTACCTAACAGAACTGGACAAGTATCTGACTTCAAAATATCTTTTGGGAAGTATGAACTTGCCCTAAAATCACAGGTCAGGAATCTTAGAATACTACTAGAATCATCAATTATATCGATACCACAAATTCAAACAGTTCTTAAAAATTGTTTCTAATCACCCACAGCAACTATGAAATCTCTCTCCATATATTACATTACATTACATTACATTAGTGATTTCTATTCCGCCTGTGCCTTGCGGTTCTAGGCAGATTACAAATTAGAAGAGATCTGGACATTACCGAGAGAATTACATTACATAACAGTGATTCATGTACTTTACATGGTGTGGTAGAGGATTCAATTATAAGATATCTGGATTTTTCCGAAAGAAGAATATACTGAAAATAAGAGTCTGACCACAGCGGTCCGTACCGTGGTAACATCACGACTAGACTACTGCAATGCCCTGTAGACTAGTCTAACCCAAAAGAGTTTGCACCAGCTCCAGCTAACTGAAATTAATCTGCAGCACAACCGACTGAAGGTTGCCAGCAGCGTGACCACATCACACCCTTCCTTCAGAAACCACACTGGCTACCCCACAGGGCTAAATTTAAAACTTGGCATGCTTGATTTTCAAGATCCTCAGAATACTTAAAGAACAAGCTAACCCTTTATGCACTGTCAAGACCTCTGAGGTCCTCTCAAGGAGCATCACTGTCTGCACCCTCTTCAAACGAAATTGCACGATGTGATCCTCGCCAGCGAGCCTTCTCAGGAGCGGCCCCCACGCTCTGGAATTTACTCCGAGAGGGACTGGCGCTACTTCAGGAAGTAGGCGAAAGCCTGACTCTTCTCCCAAGCCTTTAACGGATATGATGACTGACTATTCACTCACTGTGCCTGCGCTCTCTTGCCGCACACCCTGGAACTAAGACCGGCGCTTCGTATCTTATTCGACTGTACCTATAATCGATATGATTGAGTTTGCCTATGTATAGCTACTACTACTAGTAGTAGTTATTATTTCTACAGCGCTGAAAGGCGTACGCAGCGCTATACGTGTTAAGATACTATAGACAGTCCCTGCTCAGAAGAGCTTACAATCTAATTTAGACTTGACATTTCAGGGTTAGGGAGATTATAGTGAGTCTAGGTATCTGTCAGCAGTGAGGGGGAGCTAAGAGTTGACGGAAGTTTCAAAAAAGTGGGCCTTTAGCTTGGATTTGAACACTGCCAGGGATGGAGCATGACATATTGATTCAGGCAGTCTGTTCCAGAAATACAGTGCCGCAAGAAAGAAGGGACGGAGTTTGGAGTTGGCAGTGGAAGAGAAGGATACAGATACAACTGCTCCTTCCCCTCTGCTACCTATTAAGGAGTTTCATTTGTATTGTACTGACATTGGAAGTATCATCTCAGTGTTAGATGAATGCTCTTCCATAGGGTTACCAGATTTTCCATCTGGTAAAAGAGGATGTGTGGGCCCACCCCTGGGTCCGCCCCCATCCCTGCCCCACACAAACATCTCTTTGGGCTGGGCATGCGCAGATCAGCCCCGGCCCCAATTACCCCAGTTTTTCAAAGCCCAGACGTCTGGTCTTTTTGCTTCCTCTCTCCTTTCACGTTATTTTTTCTCTCTCATCAATAGTCTCTGGCCTCACCCATTTTGATACCTCTCATTTTTATGAGAACTACATCATTCGTGTACAGGCTTGTCAATTACACACATCCTCTATTCCAAAACCCGCCTTCTGGAACCTCCAGCTTCCATCTCTGTAAGGCCTTACCCCCCCCTCCCCTCCTTACAGAGAGGGGAATGCGGTTCCCTCTCTCAGGTCAGCCAAGGCCCCCTTAAACATCACTCACATGATACCCCCCTATGTTTGTTTATTAAAGTTCTGGTTATCCTGCCAATCACAGATCAGGATGGCTTACGATAAGAATCAATGAGAAAATAAATGAATAACCATGCTCACTCAGTGTTCCCACTCACTCCCCACCGCTCACACACTGCTGGCCACAGAGGTCACACTTGTCACAGTACTCTCACACTGTGGAATAGCACCTAAAGTCATTTATGGGGATATTCTTTCCTTGGGTGATTGAGTTTGCAGATCCCACGTACCAATGTGTGTATTGTCACAGAATGGACCCTATGCAAGAAAATGCCTGTGCCAAGTGCTAGGCAAAGGAAAATGCAGATCCGAAATGAAAATACACTACCGACACCTCAGCCCAGAATCAGAACCAGTCAGGGAAGGTCCAGTAAGGAGCAGCAGAATACCTATTTGTTTTCACCTAGGTTATGGAATGGGGAACAAGAGGCAGGTGGAACCAATAGTGCTGGGAATATTGTTCCTAGGGGGAATGCTTATGGGGTAATTCACAACATTTATGGGGGACCCAGTTTAGGGCAACACCAGGAACATTCTAGGCACCAGTTTAGCCAGAAATGAGCCACACCTGCAGCTTGTTATCAGGAGGTTTATAAGGACCAGCAGCAGTGCTCACAAGGAAGGCAGCCACTGAATCATCCCAAGCTGGAGCGGAAACCTTGTAAAGAAGCCGCTTGCCTCAGCCACAGGTCAGATCCACTCATAATGATTTTGAAATGCTAGATGAAGTGGTCTATTTGACAAAATAGACCAAGAAACAGCATTATTCACTTTTTCAGATGTGACATGGACAAGAGGTCATAGACTGAAATTGAGGGGCAGCAGGTCCAGGACAAATGTCAGGAAGTTCTGTTTCGCACAGAGGGTTGTGGACGCTTGGAATGCTCTCCCGGAGGAAGTTGTGACGGACACTACCGTTCTGGAATTCAAGCACAAGTTGGATGCATACCTTCTTGCAAATCACATCGAGGGATACGGGAAATCAGGGTCTCCATCAGGGAGCGCCTAGCTTGGCCTCCGCGTGTGCGGGTCGCTGAACTAGATGGACCTAGTGTCTGATCCGGTGAAGGCGTTTCTTATGTTCTTATGTAAGTGCTTAATGCTGGAGGAGTTCCCTTTTGTGTCCAATTAAGCAAGCCTAGAGACTAGAATTGTTTGCAAGAGTTTGCTGAGAAAGGGGACTGGCTGTCCCAGTAACCTCTGAATTGAAAGTGTACTGAAAAGTTTGAATGTAAAGATTTTGCTACACTTTAAGACTGTGATTTCTAGTCTATGGCAGTGATCTTTTGAATATTTGCCTTTTTCTTTATGCTGAATTGTGGGTCGTATTGGGGAGGAACCACAACCAACGGTCGCTTTGGGAGGAAGAACTCGGGGCAGAAAGGGATCTCCTCCCACAGAGGCAAATCCAGCCTGACACTGCCAGAGACAATTTTGATTTTGAAAATGTTTGAAATGTTTTGAGCCAGAAAATGGTAGTTCTAAGCTGCAAGAGTGCCCTGGTGTGAGAGACATTTGTTTTGTTGTCCAGGGGAGCAGAACTACAAGAATATCTGCCTCCAGGTAGGCACAGGCCTAAGGGAGGCCATATTGAAAAGCATTTTGAAGCTGTGTTTTCTTTTGGAAGTTTGTGTTGTTCACTGTTAGCAAAAAGGGAATTTTGGGGCAAAAGAGCTGTATTTTTGTTTAATGTCTGAAAAGAAGAATTCCAGTAATATTCATTTTGAACTGTTGAAATTTGGAGTCCCTGAAGAAATAAAGTGATTTAAGTTTTGAACAAACCAGGCGTTTTCGTCACTTGATCCACTACTCCAATGGGCTCCCAGGAAGAAATACGCCTCCAAACACCTCCTGGTCGTACCCGTCAACTACAGAATGCCAGACGACGACGATCCTACTCCCATTTCTTGCCAAGCTACTGGAATCAACTGCCCGCATAGATCAGATCTCTCGAAGAACTCTTGAACTTTAGGAAAGCAATAAAAACTTACCTCTTCACTTAATCCCTTGAGATTCTCTGTATATGTTGAATTGGGATGAACCCATTGTATTGTAAGTATGGCAAAGTGTAATCCGTTTTGACTGTAGTTTATGTATTTTATCCTGTAACCTATTCTGGGCGAATAGGATAGAAAACGCATTACATAAAAATATCCAAACGTGAATTTCCACAGGTTTTACTCCATCTGCCCAAAGAAAGTACAGTCCAGAACTCCTCCGAAATTCATGGGGGTTCTGGAAGTGACCGCAAATATTGGATGCGATACAAAATAACGTTCCATGTACAAGCTATTTTCAGCTTGAATCCCTCATGAAGGAAGTAAAAGAACTGAGAGAGGAGGTGGCAAGATTGAGAAGCATCCATGAGAATGGGAGGTACGTCAATGAAATGGTTCCTGAGGTGTCAAAGATTTCCAGTAGTGGGGAAGAAGAGGCTGTGCTGAGGGAAGACAGCTGGACTCAGATTACAAGATTGATACTGTGACTCCCCCCCCCCCCCCGCCTTTGAACTACCGGTATGCTGTCCTGGAAGTGGAGGAGATGAGAGCAACCCAAGGGGAGGAAGGACCAGAGCTTGAAATCCCAAAAAGTACCACTAGGAGGAATAAGGTAGTGGTGGTAGTTGGCAATTCCCTTCTGAAGGGTACAGAAGCATCCATCTGCAGACCAGACATGATGTCACAAGAGGTATGCTGTCTGCCTGGAGCCAAAATCCAAGATGTTACGGAGAGCTTGCCGAGACTCATCAAGCCTGATGACTACTATCCAATGCTGCTCATCCACATTGGCACTAACGATACTGCCAGGTACCCCTGCAAACGTGTCAAAAGTACTTTGTGGCTCTGGGAGAGAAGGTGAAGCTGTCAGGTATGCAGGTGGTATTCTCGTCCGTCCTCCCTGTTGAGGGTAAAGGCCAGGGCAGAGAAGCTCGCATCCTGTAGATAAATGTGTGGCTATGTGGATGGTCTCGTCAGGAGCGTTTTGGCTTCCTAGACCATGGGATGATCTTCCAAGGGCTGCTGAGCAGGGATGGTGTGCATCTATCAAAGATGGGAAGAAGTGTAATCAGCAGCAGGCTGGCTAATCTACTAACGAGGGCTTTAAACTAGAAGTGATGGGGCAGGATGATCAAAGCCCCGGGGTGAGTATAAGTCCTCAGGTAAGTAAATCACTGAATACCTCTACATGGATGGGAAAAGGGGGCAATGTCTGGAAAGCAGTATATACTAATGCTCGAAGTTTGGGAAACAAGATTCTGGATCTAGAAGCTGTAATGGAAGAAGAGGAGTTGGATATAGTGGTGATCACAGAGACGTGGTTGACAGAGAACCATGACTGGGATGTAGTTATACCGGGCTATAATCTGTTCAGGAAAGACAGGGTAGGAAGAAAAGGAGGGGGAGTAGCGTTATATGTTAAAGATCATATTAAAGCCACACAATTGTAGGATCTGCAGGGCAAGGAAGAAGCACTGTGGATCAATTTGGAAAGAGGGAATGGTGAATATATTTACATTGGCCTCCTTCATAGACGGAAGAAGTAGATAGAGATTTAATAGTAGACATTCAGAATATTTCTAAAAAAAAGGGGAAGTTTTACTATAGGTGATTTTAACATGCTAGATGTTGATTGGGGCATCCCTACTGTGGGGTCTTCTAGAAGTAGGGAGATCCTGGATTCTCTACAAGGAGGACATCTCAGGGTTGGGGAGTTTCTAGTAGAAGAAATGATACAATGGGTAGAGGACAGACATGTGTTGTTTGGCCAGTAGGAAAAAGGAGGTATTGATGCCCCTGTATAAGACTCTGGTGAGACCTCATTTAGAATATAGAGTACAATTCTGGAGAACCTTCAAAAAAGATATAAAAAGGCAGGAGTCGGTCCAGAGGAAGGCTACTAAAACGGTGTGTGGCTTTCGTGATAAGGCATATGGGGACAGACTTAAAGATCTCAATCTGTATACTTTGGAGGAAAGGCGGGAGAGGGGAGATATGATAGAGATGTTTAAATACCTACGTAATGTAAATGCGCATGAGTCGAGTCATGAGTCGAGTCTCTTTAATTTGAAAGGAAGCTCTGGAATGAGAGGGAATAGGATGAAATTAAGAGGTGATAGGTTCAGGAGTAATCTAAGGAAATACTTTTTTACGGAAAGGGTGGTAGATGCGTGGAACAGTCTCCTGGAAGAGGTGGTGGAGACAGAGACTGTGTCTGAATACAAAAGGGCCTGGGATAGGCAGGTGGGATCTCTCTTATGCGGATGGGCAGACTAGATGGGCCATTTGGCCTTTATCTGCCATTATGTTTCTAAGTGTGGCCTTGCAGGGAGAGCTGGGGGCTGTTGCTCTTCTAGGCATAGTAGAAACAGGAGAAATCCCTCCCAAGCATGAGGAGAAGGCTCTCCTACAGCCCTAGAGCCAAGGGCAATTACCAGGGAGGGAAGAGAGCGGAAAGACCTCCAGTCACACTTACCAGGGCTCTGGTATCATGGTGCTTCCTGCGCTCGGTGCCCAGCCGTCAAACACTTCCTGATTTTGATCACATGACTAAGGGAAGCCGACAGACTCAAACCTGATGCCACCGCAGAAAGAGGCGTGAGTGGTGGAGATGAGCTGCTCCCTTCGAAAGCTTTGTGCACTGAGGCTCAATATATGATAAACGTCATTAAAAATTTGAGGAAAAAACCGCGAATGACTGGGGCGCGAATTCACAGGGGAGTACTGTACTGCACGTTCTTTGATGGTGCAATTTTGCAATGGAGCCTCAATGTTTCTGACCTCATGACTGCCACACGACCAAAGGCACTGTGCATGAACTATCCAACAAGCAATGTACGAGTACTTATGTTGCATTTTGCTAGCTCTGTTCCAGTTATCGTGCCTTTAATTTTTGATTCACCCTCATATAAGGGGCCATCATGCAGTGGGTGTGTTATAAAGAGGGAGGGTAAAGGGCTTTGAACAGAGACCACCCTGAGCTGAAGGGACATCGTGCAACGGTCTCAGTATAAAACTCATACATTAATGGGCACAAAGAAATGGGACAGGGCAGCTGTTGGACATGTGGCAGGCTGCAATTATTGTAATTAGAAATGGTGGTCTCAGGGGTTTCAAATTCTCAGGCAGTCTTAGGAAGCTGCAAAGAAACACCAGAAGTCAAGCACTTAATGAATGAGAGCTGCTCTTGGAAAAAAAAGGGTTTGCCTTTAACTGCTGAGAATGTGTGTGTTTCTCCACATGCATGAATCTGGGAGTGTGTGTGAAAGAGAGAGAGTGCATTTGTGTTTCCATGTTTTCACATGCATGAATTTGGAAGAGTGTGTGTGTACATGTGTGTCTTCACATACATGGATCTGGGGGTGTGTGGGAGTGTGTGTGCATGTCTGTTTCCACATGCATGAATCTGTGTGTGTATGTTTCTCCACATGCATGATCTGGGAGTGTGTGTTTGTATACATGTGTCTCCACATACATATATCTGGGAGTGTGTTTTGTGTGTGTGCATGTGTGTTTCCATGTGCATGAATCTGTGTGTGTGTGTTTCTCCACATGCATGAATCTCTGTGTGTGTGTTTCTCCACATGCATGATCTGGGAGTGTGTGTGAAAGAGAGAGAGTGCATTTGTGTTTCCATGTTTTCACATGCATGAATTTGGAAGAGTGTGTGTGTACATGTGTGTCTTCACATACATGGATCTGGGGGTGTGTGGGAGTGTGTGTGCATGTCTGTTTCCACATGCATGAATCTGTGTGTGTATGTTTCTCCACATGCATGATCTGGGAGTGTGTTTTGTGTGTGTGTGTGCATGTCTGTTTCCATATGCATTAATCTGTGTGTGTGTGTGTGAGGGAGAGAGTGCATTTGTGTTTCCATGTTTTCACATGCATGAATTTAGAAGAATGTATGTGTACATGTGTGTCTCCACATGCGTGATCTGGGAGTGTGTGTTTGCATGGCTTCAAAAGTCTTTGCTCTCTGTGCATGGATGTTTCTGTATGTTCACAGCTGTGCTTTGTGACTGCATATCGTACTGAGTGCATCTGAATCCCTGTCAGGTATGTTGATATCTGTTTGCAAATGTCTGTGTTTTTTTTACCAGGTATGTTGATCTGCATCTCCTCACGTCCATAATTATGTATGTTTGGTACTGGAGAAGGTTTTTATGTGTGCTGTGGACTGCCAGAACAAACAAATCGATTTTGGAAGAGATTAAACCGGCTATGTCGCTCGAAGCCCAAACAATGAAGTTACGACCGTCTTATTTTGGTCATACCATCAGAAGAGAGAGATCACTGGAGAAGGACATCGTGTTTGGGAAGATTGAAGGAACCAGGCGAAGAGGCTGGACACGTTGAAAACAAGCATGGGGATGACGCTGGAGAACCTTACCGGACTAGCACAAAACTCACTTCTTTTTAGATCTGTAATTCATCAAGTCGATGGCACCGAAGACATGTTATGCAAAACACCATCTCAGCCTCTATGGAAGGGCCCGGTCATGTTTTTGGAGAAGGAGTTGAACCTGCAGCCCTGCCAGCAATCTCAGGCTCTCTGACAGGAATATCCCAGTGTAGAGCAGTAGATTTGGGAATGTTTTTGAAAATATTTAATTTGTAACACGATCCCCTTGGAAGCCCACCAGATTTGCTACTTTAGTGGATGAAATCCAAGTTCTGAGGTTTGGAATTCAGGAGTCCGTCCAGCCTTTTTCTACACCAAATAATTTCTCGTGTGCCATTGACAGTTTAACGGCTTCTCAGATTTATTTGGTTAGCGGGTCCTGTGAATCCAGCCTCCCCCCAGCACAAGCAGGATTTGAGGCTGCCCCACCTTGTTTCCTGTACATTCTGAGAGGGCTGTTGCTCCGGGAGGGAAATCCCTTATTTTGTCCCGATTTTCTTTAAGTCACTGCCAGTCATATGGGGAGGGGGCTGGAATCTTGAATTTTACATTCTGATTGGCTGAAATAACAGGCGCCGTCTCCTTTATGGATAGTCCGCTTATAATTAAAATAATCTTAAACTGACCACAGTGAAATAATTGCACATGCATAACGGCAGGGGAGAGGGTTTGTCCCCTTTGTAACGGGGGACTGGGCAGCCCCAGCACCTGAGTCTTGGAGCATTTAGAGGCTGTTTGCATTCAAACAGCTGTGGATGCAAAAATACCAGCTTGGGGGAGGCTGGTGGGCGGGATTTAAAGAGCCCCCTCGGAGGATCCCTGGTTGTTAAGGGGTGCCTTTTGTTCTTCCTTTTTTTCACAGCTGGCAGTACACCTGAGCTGATTTCTTCCAATCATAATTTTATTAGGCTGGCCGAGCATAAAGGTCTGTGTTTTCTCCCCAAGCCCTAGCAGAACAGGGTGGGGTTGTGGGTGGCTGTTTATAGCGGGTAGATTTTCACTAGACCGTTATTTAAATGACATTTAAGTTTATGCATTGCGGAGGTAGAATCCTTGATTGTTTTGGGTTTTCAATAAACCAAGCTGTGGCCTTTGGTTATACCCTATAGAAGTCCTGTTCTTATGTGTGTTTATACTGTTATTTGGAAGATTGACTGTGTAGATCAGTGTTCTTCATCCACCAGTCCATGGACCAGTGCCGGTCCACAGGGCCAGCACGTGCATCAGGCCCAAAACAGTGTTCTTCAACCACCGGTCCACGGTGCGATCAATGTGGCGTTATCTTCGAGCCAGCTCCCTCTTCCTAACTGATTCAGTGCACAAAGCCACAGGCAGTGGCTCCTACGAGCATCCTGCGCCTGAACCGGAAGCCTTCTCTCTGACGTTGCAACGTCAGAGGGAAGGCTTCCAGATGAGGCACGGGAAGTGCAAGGTGCAATTAATACTATTATGGAAGCGGGGTCTGGGGTGGAGATAGGGTAGAGATGGGCGGGGTCTGGCCCACGACTTAGCCCAGTGTTCTTCAACCGCCGGTCCACAGACCGATGCTGCTCCACAGAATAATTCTTTTATTTCTGCCGGTCCATAGGGGTAAAAAGGTTGAAAAACACTGGTGTAGATGATTGTTATTGCTGGGGAGTAGGGGGAAGGGAGAGAAATATTTGGATCAGGCAGAAAGAAGGGGTCGGCCCAGCTCCCCGTCTTAATGCTAGCTCACATCTCTTATGAATTAACAAAACATGTTTATTAACAAGTTTTAAACAAGTATTAACAAGTTTAAAATACAGGGTAGGCCACGGAAGTCTCCCACCTCTGGCGATAGTATGACCAGATGAATGAGCAAGTGGATTGTTAGAACAGCTGGTGAACGTGGTCCCCGTTCACATCTACGCACTTTTGGGCACGTCGGATCATGTTGGCTCATACTCCTTGCACCTCTTCAACATCTTTCTGGCACCAGTATTAGAGGTGGGCTACTTTTTCCGTGGCCCACCCTGTACTAATCTATAAAATCATCCAAGACCTTAGCAATTTGTGAAACTATAAATAACAGCCTTCAAAATGCAAAACAGTAGGATCCATAATTTGGGAGTGAAACGCCGACAAGCACATCATCGTCAGGAGAAACGTAAGGAAATTTTCTTTACGAAAAGAGTGGTGGCTTTCCCGCAGAGGTGATGAAGATAACAATGATGTGTGAGTTCAAGAAAGCTTGGAACAAACACAGTCTCTGACAGAGAGGAAAGTTTTCAAGTTTCTTTATTTATGATATACCGTTTATCAAACAAGTGTCTAAACGGTCTACAATAAATGAGGTTATAAAAACAAAAATTTTTTTTAAAGTCAAATTAAAAGAAATATCGAATGCTAAAAGTACTGGACAAATTCACACTGACGTACACGAGAAGAAAGGGAAGAGGAGGAAGGTAAGTTTATAAATACATCGAAGTGAAATCAAAAATAAAGGAAGGTAAATGGAGGGCTCGCTTCAAGAGAAGCGTTTTGGATTTCCAGGGGACTTTGAGAAGTATATGCAAGAGTATAGCAGATAGCATGGATGGGCAGCCTGGGTGGGCCATGGGGTCCTGCATTCCTTCCTCAGTGTCTCTCTGAGTTCTCTACGTACAAGGTAGCTCTCTACCTTCTTATAATGTTGATAACTTATTCTTTGTAGCTCCTCGCGGCAAGCAGGGGCTCTCGACTTGATCCTTTGTAGGTTAGAGGCATCAACAAATCCTAGATTAGATTGGAGTCTTTAGCTGCCTTTGTTTCTTACTGAAACCAATCTCGCAAATGGACGAGTTGTGTCATCCAAAGACCTAGCTGGCATGATCTATAAACCTGGAGAGCGTATGAGTAGCCTTGTGGGGTGCAGGCTTTGAAACACCAGGGACATTTTAGTAATTGGTGTGCATGGGCAGACTGGATCGGCCATTTTTGATGTTTCTCTGGTCTTGATCAAGGCGTAGATTTCAGTAGGCCTTGATGAAGTCCATTAAAATAGTCAACCTACATGTTAAAACCATGGACAGAGCTTGAAGGTTTCCAAATACTGCCTTATCTGATGGAGACGACTCAGCAGAAAAATAATAATATTTATGTTAAAATGTATATGCGGTTAACATATTGATTAGACGCATAATATACTATTCGCCCTTTAGTCGCAGACATCTTATCCCAGGGGAGCTCAGAACTGTTTACATTAATTTATTCAGGCACTGAAGCATTTTCCCTGTGTCTCACAATCGATCTAATGTACCTGGGGCAATGGGGGATTAAGTGACTAGCCCAAGGTCACAAGGAGAACCCACTACCTCAGGGTGCTGAGGCTGTAGCCTTAACCACTGAGCCACTCCTTCCTTTTCATTCAAGGCAGTGTACAGCAGGGACAATTTGACATAAACTTCATTTTGCTAACAGCATAACATTACTGTAGTTCAATGGCCAAACAAAAATCCAGATCAGTCTGAAAATGGGTCACATTGGCCGTTGGCCCTGCCATTCCATAAGGGGACATATCAAACTGTGTCCCAGTTCTCCCTCTAAACAGGATCTCTGTAATTCCCAGTGGAGGCTCCTGTGGTATGCCTGGTATTTGACTGACTCCCGTAAGGTCATAGTGCAGTGTGAGAGCTTATTCGGATCCCAGCCCACTTCTGTAACCTCATCCCAGAGCTACAGAGAACCCCAGGCCTGAATCCCCATCTCAGACTTCAGCCAACTCTATCGATTAGTGGTCTGCTCTGCACCCAAGCCACCCCTGCATTTCTCTCCTTTTCCTGTATTGGGTGCTGATCTGACTCGTGGCACCGAGTCCAGCCATCTCTCGGCGCTTTTTCTTAAGAAGCTTCTGCCATAAATCTGAGCCTTTGCATCTGAAGCATTTTTACAGATGTTGGAAATGCAAAATATTGCTGCTGAAAATGTTCTGTAGTTCTTGCTGTCACTGCCAACCAATTGGTCACCTTTTGGGATCTATGAAGCCTTCAATTTGTCATACTGTATTCCTGGGAAAGTTCAGCACTTGGGGTGGGGGGGGAGGGAAGATAGCTTTTCTGGGGCATGTGAGGATCCATCTGAAGTTGGACGGGAAGGGAAGGGTGCCAGGGGGTTTAGCTGGGAGCCTGCTCACCTCTGAAACCACCAGCACAGACTTCTCAAACCACTGAGAAGGGAAAACAGGAAGTGCAGAGTGACAGGAGCAGATGCCCTGGAATCACCGTTTAGTCACATGAAGACAAGAATTTGCCATATCTGACTCCCTAATAATGCTGGTCTGGAAAAGGAAGGAGAACCCAGCTCCATTCAGAGTCCCTCAATGATGTCACCCGCATATTTCAGACAGAGCACAACCGAGGGCTGGTTCAAGAGGCCTTGTGTAGCAGTTGTGCTGCCAAAGCCTCACGTCTCCTCTTTCCAGATCATTTCGAATGGTGGTCCGGTGGGGTACCACAGGAGTTTTCATAGCTCTGCCACACTCTCACTTAGCCCTGCACTGCTAATCCATGGGCTTCATTTAGATTTAGGAGAAAATGATTTTCACTCATGGTATAGTTTAGCTCTGGAACTCGTTGCCAAAGCAAGTGGGAAAAGCAATTCCTATAGCTCTGCATGTCTCGGCAACCTTTAGCTTTGCATAAAATAATAAACGGATCAAGGAGGACTGCAAAAAGCCTGATCAACTGTGTCTTCCATAAAGATGTTGGTGCATTTTGAGTTCTTGGATTGGGTGTTGGTGAGTTTGAGTATCTGTAGAGTTAGGGGAAAATCCAGACCCTAAGATCCGCCTCAGGAACCTCCCAGTTCCACCCATCCCCATTGATATCCTGCATATCACAAAAATCTATGTGGATTACAATGCTCACACAAATGCATTAATAGACAAACAACAAATCATCACTCTCAAATCAAAAAATAAAACCATTGTAAGAACAAACTACATAGCAGACATCATCAGTAAAATATAACCACCACAACTTCATCCCTTCATAAATTGCTAAAAACTTTTTGACAATCACTGGGCAGCACCTCTCCGTCTCCCCAAACTGAGATTCTGACGGAGGTGACTCAGAACATCAGCTCCCACTCCCCCCCCCCCCCCCAGTACCACTGGAAGAAAGAGTCTGCAAGGGCCAACTCACAGGTAGGTCTATCAGAGCCAATTTTAAGGAGGAGGGGAAGTCTTTGGCTGCCTATGACCCTTCGTGAGGGTGGCTGACTATCCTGCTGTCCACGGAGAACCTACGTTACAGGTAAGTAACTACACTTTACTGAGGATGGGCAGGCTAGATGGGCCATTTGGCCTTTATCTGCCATCATGTTTCTGTTTCTATAACCATAAAGCTCTATGACCTCACAATGCAGGTGTAAAGAGCCTTAGCCTATAGGAAGAGGAGATACAAATGTTAAGAGCCTTAGCCTATAGGGAGAGGAGATGCAAATGTTAAGAGCCTTAGCCAATAAGGAGAGGAGGAGATAGTAGATGCTGCGAATGGGCCATTTGGCCTTTATCTGCCATCATGTTTCTAGAACCATAAAGCTCTATGACCTCACAATGCAGGTGGAAAGAGCCTTAGCCTATAGGGAGAGGAGATGCAAATGTTAAGAGCCTTAGCCAATAGGGAGAGGAGGAGATGGTGGATGCTGCAGATGGGCAAACTGGATGGGCCATTTTGTCTTTATCTTTCTAACACTGGCCATGAAACCTTCCCATTTCTGTCTGACTACTGCTCTGTCCATTTGTTGGGGTTCCTGTGGGGTTTGTTTGTTGTTGTTTTTTTAAATCATTAACCACTTTGATTCTGGTTTTGAAAGGTGGTGTATTAAGAGAAATAAGCTAAACAGTATTCTGAGAATTCTTTCTGCCTGAAATGGACCCAGCCAATGTCAGTGCCTGCTGTGACATCATTCAGCTTTGTCAAAAGGCTGGGGGCAATTGTCCTTTCTGTAAATGCCTCTTCCCCCAAATAAAAAAAAATCACACTGGTGGTCTTTCCTTTCTGTAATCTCTGCTGATTGAGGGGGAAGAGAACCACGAAGTCGCTCTGAAGGAGGTTCAGTGCCGGCCTGGCTTATCACTTTGGCTAGAAGCCCCCAGATCAGCGCAGCTCCAGTCGCCAGTCTAACAGGGCTGTTGTGTTCATGTCAGTGCCGTCAGATCGCAGCTGGTCCTTGGAAGTAGGATTCATGTAAAGATCCACAGGGATACTGTATACATTGGACATGGAATTGTGTGAAACCAGATCCCCCGGCAGGCTACAAGCGTCAGGAGGTGATGAGGTCAGGGGTAAAAACTCAAGGTTGTCGGAGAATCTCCCTTCAGACCTGGAGCCAAGCACCTCCACTGTCATTCTGAGAATATTTCTAATCTAAACACTGCCACTGAGGAGAAGGGGGATATGGGGGTCAGCTCCCTGAGGGGGGGAGACTGCCAGATTGGATTAAACTCTGACACTTCCCTTCTCCCTCATCACCTTCTTAATATGCCAAGCTGCAACATGCAAAATACTTCGCCTACCTGTCATATGACAAATGTTTTATGGAATCTGCAAGGTAAAACAGTAATAGAATTAATTCCTGTAACATATCAGATGCTGCCTGCAAAGATTTTCAATGTCTTCACACTGTGCTTTTAATTTATTATCAACTGATTGCAAACAGCATTCTTATCAATAAAGCTTATTTTATTCTGCCACTATGAATTATTTCTATAGCACTACAAGACATACGCAGTGCTGTATAGTCACAAAGAAGACCGTCCCTGCTCAACAGAGCTTACAATCTAAACAGATAAGACAGACAAACAGGATACCAAGGGGGGGGGGGGAATACAGTTAAGGGGAACGATTAACCTGCTGGCTGGGTTGGTGGGGAGTAGGGTTATGGATTGAAGGTTATATCAAAAAGGTGGGGTTTCAGTCTGATTTTAGGGGAAGGGTCTTGGCGGATCAACTTGGGTCATTTATTCCAGGCATAGAGGGCAGCTAGATGAAAGGAACGGAGTCTGGAATTGGCAGGGGAGGAGAAGGATTCAGCTAAGGGCAGCTTACCAGTTAGAAGTAGATTGCAGTAATCTAAGCATGAAGTCCTGGTAGTGAGCTCAAAGAAGAAGGGGCGAATTTTGGTGATGTTGCAGAGATAGAAGCAACAGGCCTTAGCAGTTTGGGGTTTTTTTTCTACCCCCTGCTCTGTCTATAACTCCCTTCCCCACTTGTCCCTCTTACAAAGGTAAAAGCCAGAAGGTACTTATAAGGGAGGGGATCTTGGAAGGACAGAAGTTAAAGAAGGAGCACGAGTCTACCTTCTGGGTAATGCACTTTGCTGGTAATATGGTGCAAGAGTGTCTGCACTGACTGGTGACCCCAGTGCTCTCTGGTATCATGCAAGGCCTTTCCAATTCAGAATCTCCTTCTCTCTTTTATCTCCTCCTCTCTGCCCTTGCTGGTCATCATCTTCATCTCTCATCCGACCAGTGCAGCATCTCCATCTCTGTCTCACCTCTTTTCTCTGACCAGTCCAACATTTCCATCTCTCCCTCCACTTCCCTCTGACTAGTCCAGGATCTCCACCTCTCTCTCCTCTCCCCTTCCAGTTCACCATCTCCACCTCACTGTGACAAATTCAATATCCCCACCTCTCTCTCTCCCATTCTAGTCCAGCATCTCCACCTCTCTCTCTCTACTTCCATTTGACCAGTCCAGCATCTCTACTTTTTTTCCCCTCCTCTCCTATTCCAGTCTAGGATCTTCATCTCTCCCTTCCCCCTCCAGTCCAGCATCTCTACTTCTCCCTTCCCCATTCCAGTCTAGCACCTCTCCCTTTTGCCACCTCCGTCTCAAATCGTTATTTGGGCTTCCTCTTTGATTCAGCATCAGCATGAAAAAGAAAAGTGAGGCTCTGCAGAGACTCCACTCAAGTATGCTGCAAATCTCTGCTGGGTCTCAGACCTTTTTTTTATTGGTGTGAAGGCAGGACCCAGAGAGACTTGAAGCATGAGTGAGCAGAGGCTCCAGGGCACCCCATTTTTCGTTTTGTAATGTCAATGATTCAAACAGGAAGTTGTGAAGGAAAGTTTGAGGGGGGGGGGGGGGGGAGAAATCCAGGGGAGAAAAGGTGGCAAGAAGTCCATAGGCCATTAATAAGATGGATGTGAAGAAATTCACTGCTTATTTCTAGAATAAGCAATATACAATCGGTTTTATTGTTTGGGATCCTTCCAGGTACTTGTGACCTGAGTTTGTCACCGTTGGAAACAGGATACTGGGCTTGATGGACCTCTGGTCTGTCTCAGTCTTATGTTCTTAAGGGATGGGGGTGGGGGAGAGAATTGCAAGGGATACACTTGGTCCTGCAGCATTTACATAGCACCTCTGTGCCCTTTACTGAAATCATCAGGGACACAGGTCTGAAACCAGGGACACGTGATTCCCTCATATCTACTAACTATGGCGTTGATGCAGAAAGAGTTCATTCGTTCCGAGTGCTGATGGCTTAGGCCCAAATTCTGTAATCAATGCCTAAAGTTAGGCCCCTATTTCGGAGGCGCCCAACTAGATAGACGCCTCTCTAAATTGAATAACAAGCTCAATTAAGCTTTTGAATCAACACTAATTGAAACATAGGCGCCTATCAAGAAAGCGCGATTCTGTAAAAGGCGCCTCTAAAAATGTAGGCGGCCTTCAAAAAAATAGGCGTTGCGCATGTTAGGCGCGGGCGTGGCTACATGCTAGGCGCCTTGTCGCAGAATCGCTGCCCTTAAGCGTGCTTAAGCGCTCGGCTAGGCGCCTTTTAGTTGTGCCTAGAGCTGGCCTATTTCTTGGGCGCCTCCAAAATAGGTTCCGCTCAGCGTGATTCATTAAACAGCGCTCAATTTGACTTGAATCGCGCTGAACAGGGCCTAATTAGGCGCCTAACTTTTGGGCGCTTCTTCTAGAATTGGCCCTTTAGTGCCTGGCTGTTAACCCGGTACCCGTGTTTTCACCTGTGCAAAACGTGTGTTAATTAGGGAGAGCACCCAGGACACAAGCGCGCTAAGGAGCGCTAGTGCTTTGCACGTGTTTGAGGCAGAACGACGTAGCCGTCCACATCTGCACGCGCTGGAATGCTATTCTGCGCATAAACATTTTTATGCCGGCTCAGCAGACGGGTGCTTAGTTAACTCTTTTCCTGCTTCGGCTCCGTCACCTCTCCTGTTCCGTCTGTTTCCCTCAAGCTCTTCAAGGAGGCCGTGAAACAGTCGGCAGGTCCCGTTTGCGCCCTGAAAAAGAAGAGTGCGCATTAAATCCTCACAGAGGGTACTGCAGAAGAACGGATTAATCCTTCTTCGCCTCCTCGCCATTTGGCGTTGAAGCCCCGGTGTTAAAGACTTTTGCTCACTTCTCTGTATCGGGATAGACTAGCTCATACCCTCCTTACCATTCATTTTAAATATGGTGTCTAACGTGCGGCTTTGCGTAGACTCTGGGCAAAAGCCTTCTCTGTGAAGTGCACCCACAAAATTGCGCCCAGACGTCATGTTAATCCAGCACAAATGTCTGTACAGTTTTGCTGCATTAGCTCTTGATTATCTCATGGGCTTCCCAAGTCAAAATCTTAGACAGATGTCTACCAAATTAAATTAAAAAAGAAGAAGAAACAAATTCTGATAGTAATACAAGACATAAATTTAAAACATCACATTCTGGAAGGTAAACATGGGCAGTATCCAGCCTGTGAATCACATGCTACTTTGGGTCATTATCCTCAAAGTTCAGAACCAATGCTAGGAAGTTCTTCTTCACCCAGAGGGTGGTGGACGCCTGGAATGCGCTTCCGGAGGGTGTTGGGGTTCAAGAAGGGATTAGATGATTTCCTGAAGGAAAAGGGGACAGAAGGTTATAGATAGAAGATTATGATACAGGTCCTGGACCTGATGGGCTGCCGCGTGAGCGGACTGCTGGGCGCGATGGACCTCCGGTCTGACCCAGCGGAGGCATTACTTATGTTCTTATTAACACTCACCTACCTACACCAGGGGCCACTGAAAAGTTCTCAGCCCAACCCACAAAGGGCTATACACTTAGGGCAAGATTATCAAAACTTTAACGCCATCGCTAAACTGTTTTCCGGCGGTGTAGCCTGCGCGCATTGTAGCGACGGATTATCCCTGCCTTTACTGAGGTTTATAGCAGCCTCCGACAATGGCATGCAAATGGGCTCTCTAACATTGAAATGAGCCCTCCGGGGATCCTTAAAAATCGCCGGCATTTTCGAAGAGCGGCGTCAGCTTTTGGCGACAAAAAAGCGACTGGGCTGGGGGTGGCGTTACGGGGCCAGCACTTGTGTTTTGACTGTGGCTATTGAAAAAAAAAAAAAAAATGCGTTTCTATATATTTTTAGTGGAGGGTAGTAAAATCAGGCTTCTTTTGAGTTTTTGGAAGAGACAGGCGTGTTCCATGTGCGCTTGTTAAAAGCCAACGTTTCTTCTTGAGCGCGTATATGATACCCTTGTCTTGTGTTTCTGGCTGTGGGTCTTGATTGTTACATTAAAAACAAATTACAAGATTTACCTGAATTATAGTAGTATTTTGGGAGAGAAAAGCATGTTTTATGCAAGATCGATAAAAGACTTGAAGCGGGAGAATGTGGGTTTTTTAATGACAGCATTTTTTCTGCGCATGTGCCCATCAGCGATGGGCACATGCAAATGTAGGAGCTCTTAGCTGCTGTCCGCTGATCTTATTTGCAAATGTGATATTTTTGTTTTTTTAAATATATTTTATTAAGTTTTTCAAAAAGAACACAAAACGGCAACGTTGCGTACAACAGAAATGAATGAGTGAGTACAATAGTGCAGCCCATTTCCACTCCCGTCCCCATCTCCCCCCCACCCCCAACAACAGGAAATCACAAAACACAATAGAATGATTCCAGTCCAGCGTGTCTTGTACCAGTGGAGATCATACATTCAGTAAATGACTACGGGCTCTGGGTGTCAAAGTATTCCTGAATGGCTCCCAACGAGTACAATACGCTCGCCCCAGCGCTGTGTCCAGGGACGAAAGGTGCAGGCGTTCCAGGGAGGCTTGTTGTAACATCAGAATACGCCAATGTGCAAGTGTAGGAGAGTCTGAAGAGATCCAACAGTGAAGTATCACTTTATTCCCCAAAAGCACCGCAGGATGGTCTCGGGGCTCAAGGATCTATCGTACGAGGAAAGGCTGAAAAATTTGCGGCTGTACTCACTCGAGGAACGTAGGGAGAGAGGAGACATGATCGAGACGTTTAAGTATATTACCGGCCGTATCGAGATGGAAGAAGAGATTCTCTTTCTCAAGGGACCCTCGGCCACAAGAGGGCATCCGCTCAAACTCAGGGGCGGGAAATTTCATGGCGACACCAGGAAATATTTCTTCACCGAGAGAGTGGTTGATCCTTGGAACGAGCTCCCGGTGCAGGTGATCGAGACAAACAGCGTGCAAGAATTTAAGAGCAAATGGGATGCCCATGTGGGATCCCTTAGAGCAGGGGTGTCAAAGTCCCTCCTCGAGGGCCGGAATCCAGTCGGGTTTTCTGGATTTCCCCAATGAATATGCATTGAAAGCAGTGCATGCAAATAGATCTCATGCAGATTCATTGGGGAAATCCTGAAAACCCGACTGGATTCTGGCCCTCGAGGACCGACTTTGACACCTGTGCCTTAGAGGGTTAAGCCAAGGGAACCTGTCACCAGGAGTGGGATCCCTAGGATAGTAGACTTGGGGGGTGGGTCAGTAGAGTGGGCAGACCTGATGGGCCGTCATCTTCTATGTTATGTAAGGAATCTCTTGGGTTTTTAGATTCAGTATCGAAACGGCGACGTTAGCAGACCGTCGCTTTTTAACGCAGGTTTTTGAGAATCCTGGCCTTAGTCCAGTGATTTTCCACTTTTTTTCACTCTATTTTTCTGGACAATCCAAAAAGTATGGCCCTCGGTGAAGACTGCCCCAACTTTGTGGGTTGGGCTGAGAACTTTTCAGCAGCCCCTCGTACGTAGCTGCTGTTACACAATTTGAAAAAAATCAGTAGGAATACGTGGAAATAAAGCAGAAACATTTTCTACGAACCTTCTCGTCATCTTTTTCCTTCCACTCCAGCTCTCATCAGGGAACCAGCTTCCAATGTCCCCTCCTTTGTGGAGGAAGAACTTAACGGTGATCACTGTATAAATATTTCACAACAGCACTATTTATTTATATAAAACTTTTCTATACCGCTTAAGAAGTACACGGTTCACGTGAGTTAAAACAAACATAATAATTATGACCAACTCAAATCTTACAATCAACAGGGGAGATCTATCTTTTCCAAAGAACTGTCCAGCATCTCCACCTAGATCACCGCACTGGGAATTCAGAGGTCAGAGTTCAAATTTTGCTTCTCTCACTTGCTTCTTGTGATTTGGGGCAAGCAACTTCACCCTCCACTCAGTCAGGTCAAAAACATAGATGGTAAGCCCTCTGGGGCAGGGAAATAACTGCTGTGGTATATTTAGTTATTGTATGCTTGGACTTGGAAAGACAAATGATCACATCTATAAATCCAACTTGAAATCCCTTCCATCACCAGGCCAAGTGCTACCGCACGAGTGACCCCCACACAACCTCCCTCTAGCACTGTTTACCCTGATCCCATGACTTCTCGTATGAATAGGATGAATTTCTATTTCATTCTAGTGCTTTGTAGGCCCCCAGTAGGACAATACACAGTCTTGGGGTTGGACCTGACCTTAGATTTTTAAGCTTAGATGAAGGCATTTGAAACTGTCACAGGATGCCCACCCTTTAGGTGGAATCAAACAGTCGCCTAGGGCAGCAGTTTCTTGGGGGGGGGGGGGGGGTCAGCAGAGAGCAGCTAGTTAAAACAATAGATCCTGACAACTCAGGACCTCAAATAAACAACAAGTGTATTTCTAGTAGTGGAGCGTTTTCAAGCAGCTCATTTTACCCAGATTATTCTGGGAGGGGTAGTATTGGAATGATGGTGATTGTCAACAGGCCCAAAGGAACTAAACATTAATTATTTGGTGAGGGGGAAAGAAGGCTGTCGGTTTGCCCAGAGTGACTAGTGACCTTGCACTAGCCCTGGCCAAAGGTCCACTATATCTGATTCAGACAAAATGGGCAAAGTCAAACCTCCTGACTGCCACAGTCCAGATGCACATGGAGAACGAAATTAACACTCCAGGCAGAAAATGCACCAGAAATGAAGCGATTAGATAAAGACAATCTTTTGCCAATTAATTCTGGGAGGCAGAGAAAGTGGTCGGAATATTAATCTGAGGCCGGTGTGTAAAGGAGTTATCTGGAGACGGATCAGTACAGAAATGTGCTTTGCCCCAGTGGAAGGACAGACATCTGCCCAGATTATACCTGGAAAAACCCAGAGGCTTCATCCAACCCTTTCCCTTAACTGTTTACTGAGAGTTTGAAACCCCCCAAAGAACAGAGCTTTGTATAGAACAACTGGGAGGAATATTAGAATTCACAAAGACCAGAACAGGTCCAAATAGGAAAAGGGGGACTTAACCCTAACCTGAAGAAAAATCACAACAAGGCCACATGAATAATACGATCAGACACGGAAGAAACGAGAGAAGTCTAGTGATATGACACACATCGGCATTTTCACCATGTAAACATGTGTTCATTCTATGTATGGACCTCGTGGCACTGCTTTTCCTGCTGGTAAGACGTATGTAACCTCCCTGTTTCCAAATTGTCCCGTTGCTGCATCATCTTGGCCCCAATTTCTTATATCGTACAGATCTAGAGACCGTCTCCCTGAGCATGGTAGGTGGTCATATGTTTTGAAAAGATGCTTGCTGCATGGATTGTGTTCCAGAGCTGTACCTCAGACAAACAGTTGTAGAAGAGAGATTTGTCCTTCGACAGGGCTTCTGCTTGCTCACAGCAGTTATGCTACATTAAGGCACAGTAGATAAACAGATAAGTGTCTTATCTGGTGCAGGCATAGAGAGGGCTGTTTTCCATCTGTGGCCCTCTCCATGACACCTGGAACCCACATTTCTGTGGCCTTGCTTTTCTTCTCTCTCGAGTGCACAGATCAGGGCTGAATAATGCTTGCAAATAAATCCTCAGAGATGTCAAGGTGCCCAGTTCCAGGCTGGAGATTGTGAGCCAGCTCTGGATTTCTGGGACTTGCAGTACTGAATCGGGCACTCCAAATCCCAGGACCGGCCCCCAAAAATATTCAGCCTGGAGCTTCATCTCTGAATCCTTAAATGAACTGACAGCAGTCTCTTAGGAGACACACTCCCTAAATAGATCGCTGCTCTGGTCCCACTCCCGCAAACCTAAACAGGCTCAAGGTGACCTGTAATGGGAAAGGCTGTCTTGGGGCATAGAGGGAGAGAAGGGCCTAATTCAGGGATCTCAAAGTCCCTCCCTGAGAGCCGCAATCCAGTTGGGTTTTCAGGATTTCCCCAGTGAATATGCATTGAAAGCAGTGCATGCACATAGCTCTCATGCATATTCATTGGGGAAATCCTGAAAACCGACTGGATTGCAGCCCTCAAGGAGGGACTTTGAGACCCCTGGACCTAATCAAACCAAGGTAGGTGTGGATATCATGCAGATCTTAGTTATCAAAGAGTAGACTTTTCAGTTTCCTGTCTGTCCCTTCTGTCTTTGAAAGCGATGGTTTCTGTCTGCATGCTTTAGACCCAGTGTTTTATTGTCCTCTTCTAAGGGACAAAGTTCATTTTCTAAATCAGTTAGTTAACAGGATTTCTTCGCACAACAAATTCTTCTTAAAGTCAACACCTGCAAAAGAGAGAGAGAGAAAAAAAATCCCATTGTGGTGAGAGATTCCGTATCTCTTCCGATTTGGACCATGGTGGAAAGATGATTTTGTTGATGTTTGAGTAATAACTGGGATATCTTTCAAGGGTTCCAGTGAAACCTGCTTTCATTTGCCCCTAGAGCAAACTATTTGGGTTAATAGCATCTTACCCATGAAGGCAGGGCGATAAGCTGCACCCACAGCTCATGTCACAGAGAATAAAACTCACGGGCAATTTTTCTGCTCAAGGAAGAGCAGCAGAAATGTTAAATACAACATCTTTACCTTTAAGCAAAAAATCAACACTCGACATGAGAAGCCCGCCCTGTTCTGATCTGCACATGGTAAGTGATTATGATAAATCCAGATTCAGTATGATGAGGCCCTCAATATCCAGAGGTCTCATTTGGGGAGAAGAAAATAAGAAAGACATTAGACCATCTAAGAAATGATCCTGTCCCCAGAAGATGCAGCCACGATGCAAAAGTTGCAGCTGGTTTTAATAACGTTAAAACAGAAAGATATTATCTTTTCATGGAAAGGAGAGGAGTGCAGGGCAGATTCAGGAGGCTAAAAGGTTCCTCTTCTTTTAAAATAAATAAGATATCTGCATCTCCAGTCTCCCTTGAAAGGTTTAAGTACAAAATTAAGTAATAATGACAGCGGTAAGATGGACCAGATTGGACAACAGCCAAAAGCAGAAGTTAAAATTAAGGGCCTCCTGAGTGGAGGAGTACATCGACCTCAGAAGCAGAGCCAGTATTAAACATGCTAGGGCCCAGGACAGAAATTTGGGAGATCTGTATCTTCTTAAGCTTATGTTAGGCTTGGGGGCTGCTGAAGCATGGGGTCCTAGGGCAATTGCCGTTTGTACCTCCTTCCCCTACTCAGAAGACCTGAGAGCACCTCTGTGTGGGTTCCCTTCAGTCCTGTTCTGTGGGTGGGTTGGTGCTGCCTGATTCACGATTTGAATCGATTCACTAGTTCAGTTTGGCTGAATCAATTGGAATCGATTAGGCCTGCTCCTGGGCTTTCCTTCTGCCCGAGTCCTACCTTTTGATGTAACTTCCTGTTTCATGAAACAGAAATTACATCAGAAGGAAGGACTCTAACAGAGGGAAAGTCCAAAAGCGGACCTGTGCAGATTGGCGGTGAAGGTTGAGAACCTCTGGTACTGTATATGCTGCTTTCACTATTGGACCCACAATGCTTTCGAACCCACACAGTGTGTGTGTGGGGGGGGGGCCCTGATGCTGCCAGACTCGGACCCGGGGAGAGGGGTGTTGTTGCCGCTGATGGACCTAGAGGGGGAGCTGGAAGCTAGAGGGAAGGCCTGGAAGGGAGAGAGTGCTGTACCACAAGGGAGGGGGATGGGTTGATTTGCTGAGGCTGGAGCTGGTGGGGAGGGAAAAGCGAGAGAGGGTGCTGGCCATATGGGGTAGGAGGGAAGGGAAGAGAGAGAGGGTGCCGGCCTCTCACAAACTTTCAGGGGTAGCTGGAGTAGAGGAGGGCATAAGAAGAGGGGACAGACAGAACTTTTTCCTTAAGACTGGACCCTTGAGGAGTGCTGGACCTGCAGAGAGGAGGAAAAAGAAGGGAAGGGAGAGGATAGATGGTGAGCACGGAGAAAGAAGAAAACCTCAAATGGGCAGGAGACCCTGGTGAGTGAATTAACAGAAGATAAACAGAAACCAGAGCTTGGGACCAACATGATTTGAATAATAAAATGACCAGACAACAAAAAGTAGAAAAAATCATTTTATTTTCTGTTCTGTGATTACAATACGTCAGATTTGAAATGTGTATCCTGCAGAGCTGGTGTTAGACAGTGAATGCGAGCTTGGACCTAACAGTGTTTATTAAATGTACTGTACACTTGACAGCACTGGTGGGGTTGGGGAGGACAAAGGGGGTGGGGTGGGTGAAGAGGCTGCAAAATAAATCTACCAGCTAATTTTAAAGCTATATCATAGAAAGTGAATTGAATTGTATTGAATCAAAAAATTAATTCAATTGGCAAAAATCAAATTGAATTGAATCAAACTTCGTTCTTAGAATCATTAGTGCAGAGATGTGAAATTACCTAGTTCCAGGCTGGAGCTGTCATGACAATCCCGGATTTCTGTCCACCCCATCCTAATGCATTGTGGGACTTGCAGTACTGATTTCAATGGGCAGGATCAGGCACTACAAATCCCATAGTGCTTTGGGATGTAAGTTCAAAACCAGGACTGGCCAGAACATAAGAATAGCCTTACTGGATCAGACCAAAGGTCCATCAAGCCCAGTGGCCCATCCTCACGGTGGCCAATCTAGGTCACATGTTCCTGGCAAAAACCCAGAGTAGCAACATTCCAGAATCCAGAGAATAGCAAGATTCTGGAACCCTAAATAGTAGCAACATTAGATTCTGGAATCCCAAAGAGTAGCAACATTCCATGCTACCGATCCAGGGCAAGCAGTGGCTTCCCCCATGTCTTTCTCAATAACAGACTATGGCATTGGCTGAAGATGCCATTCTGAGGCAAATACCCGTCCCCCGAGAACTACCCCAAGACTGTGAATGCCCCACACATGGAGCCTGAAGGACAATTACATGAGAACAGTTGTTCCTTACTACTTCCTGTACAGTGTTGTATATGCCGAGCAGAGCAGAGCAATCGAAGTGCTTGAATTCCATCTCTTCTGATGTATTTCACTTATTACTGTAGCATACAAGGATCCAAAATGAAATGAATCTAAGCTCTACTCGAGGTTAGACCAGCAGCCCAATTCCTGGCCCTTCTGGAGAAGTTTTTGCACCTTTCAGACTCGGGACAGAGGCGGGGATGAGCAGGAAGGATTTTAGGGCTCCATATTCTCATGCCACGAGCACCAATAAGATCAACCATTGGACACAGATTGCAACCTCGGTTCAATACATCTTTTAATAATACAATCAGAGCATCCTGGTGAGATGCTAATGGGCTCTGGGAAATAGAACTTTATTCCACGCGGTAGTGCTGGATTGTAAATTAGGGCTGGAGTTCTAGGAATCAACATTTCAAAATGATTGGGGGAGAGGAACGCAATAGAAATGACTCCTCCCTGGACAAAAAGACGACGGTTCTGGGGGTGCCTAGGGCTGCTCCACTCTTTCCCCCCTCCCTCTCTTCCCATCATACATCAAACCTGTCCTTCCTGTCCGTTCCCTTTATTCTGCCAGAGCTAGTCTGTACGTAGCATTTAGCCGCTGCAGATTCCCCCCCCCCCCCTTCCCCCCTTTTGGAAGATGTTACATTTGCATTTTCCTTCAGGCTTTACTTTTTTTTTTTCTCTTGAAACCAACTCTTTAAATATGCCTCACCCTCTCCACCCTCAAGTGCCCCCTGAAGTCATATGTCTGTAGAAAGAATATTCCAACATCTCTTCTGAGACATAAGAATAGCCTTACTGGGTCGGACCAATGGTCTATCTTGCCCAGTATCCTGTCTTTGCAGAGGCCAATCCAAGTTACAAGTAGAGAGTTGCGCGGGGACAGAAATCCCACCCATCCCCACCAGGATCCTCTTCATCCCCACCCGTTCCCACCAGGATCCTCTCCGTCCCCATAAAAAGCAGCAATTACTTCTGACAGGATCATCAATTCCACATTTTTTGTGTTTGCGCTGCTGTTTTCCTTGTGGAATCTCTTTGCTGGAACCCTTTTTTTGTTTTCTGTTCAGGTAATTAACTTATAAACCCCCTCTTTCACTAAGGTCTGACGTGTCCATTATATTATATGGACGAACCCTGCTTCCAAAGCCTTCCATTCCTGTGGGAGTCCCTTGGGCCAGAGGGGGGTCCCCGTGGGAGTCCCGTGGGTTAGGGGAGGATTCCCGCGGGACCCGTGATCCCCGTTCCCATGCAGACCTCTAGTCACAAGTACCTGGCAAAACCCCATATAGTAGTAGCATGTCTGTCTCAACAGTAGACTATGGACTTTTCCTCCAGGAATTTTTCCAAACCTTTTTTTTAGAAACCAGCCACATTAAACTGCTCAAGCTACATCCTCTGGGTTCCAGAGCTTAACTATTCTCTGAGTGAAAAAATATTTCCTCCTATTGGTTTTAAAAGTATTACTCTGTAATCTCAGGGTCCCATCCTTGTCTTTGGTCTGCTTATTTTGCAGGCATGTTCTGTATTGGGTGTAAGGTGAGGGCCCTTTTTGAGGTAGGTTAAGGGGTCTTACAATGCACTTTGGATTTGTAATTAAGTTCTGTTGGAATAATACTATATTAGAAAATGTGATCCAAGGACTCCTGCTGCCATTTATCATTTCTATAGCGCTGAAAAGTGTACACAATGCTGTACATTTAATATTCAATAGACGGTCCCTGCTCAGAAGAGCTTACAATCTAATTTGGACAGGCAGACAGGACATTTCAGGGTTGGGGAGTTTCTAGTACAAGAAATAATACAATGGGCATAGGACAGATATGTGTTGTTTGGCCAGTAGGAAAAAGGAGATACTGATGCCCCTGTATAAGACTTTTGTGAGACCTCATTTAGAATATTGTGTACAATTCTGGAGGCCGCACCTTCAAAAAGATATAAAAAGGATGGAGTCGGTCCAGAGGAAGGCTGTTAAAATGGTGTGTGGTCTTCGTGATAAGGCTTATGGGACAGACTTAAAGATCTCAATCTGTATACTTTGGAGAAAAGGCGGGAGAGGGGAGATATGATAGAGACGTTTAAATACCTATGTGGCGTAAATGCGCATGAGTCGAGTCTCTTTCATTTGAAAGGAAACTCTGCAATGAGAGGGCATAGGATGAAGTTAAGAGGTGGTAGGCTCAGGAGTAGTCAAAGGAAATACTTTTGTACAGAAAGGGTGGTAGATGCGTGGAACGGTCTCCCGCAAGAGGTGGTGGAGACAGAGACTGTCTAAATTCAAGAAAGCCTGGGATAGTCACGTGGGATCTCTTAGAGAGAGGAAGAAATAATGGTTACTTGCGGATGGGCGTACTGGATGGGCCATTTGGCCTTTATCTGCCATCATGTTTCTATTGTTGGGCATAGCAAGGGAGAGAGAATTATTGGACATGGTGGTAGGATGGGACCATTTAGTTGCAGAGAAACAAGCTCAGGGCTCCCACTGATTCTGCATTTTGATGAGTTCTAGTAATATATTGTATATATTACAATGTAATGATAATAGAAATAAAGTGATTAATATAAAATGCAATAATTACATTTACATTATAATGTAATAATTAGATAATATATTATGCACTTTATTGATTATGCGTTTGAATGGCTCCTCCCCTCTCCCTTGTCCATGGAAAACTTGGCTTGCATGAAACCGGTCCCTGGTGCAAAAAAGGTTGGGGTTCAAACAGGATGCCAGGGTGGGGGTCACAGTTAGAGGGGAAGGTTAAACTGTTGGCTAGGGTGATGAGCCGAAGGCGGTAGGGTTATTATTTGAAGGCCGTCTCCAAAAAGTAGCTTCCTCTTTTACTAAAGTGGGCTAATCAATTAGATTAACTTGCACGTGTTAGCGTTTAGAGTGCGGTAAATTGATTACCGCACGCTAATCCGTTAGCGCACCTTTAGTAAAAGAGGGCCTAGGTTTTCAACCTAGTTTTGAACAAGGGAAGGGGCGTGGTAGACGACCTCAGGTAGAATATTTCAAGCAAGATCAAAGGAACGAAGTCTGAATTGGAGGTGGAGGAGAAATGGAGTTCTCGGGGAGGTGTATAAGGAGAGACAAGAGAGGAGAGATACTGAGGGGCTGCAGAATGAACACACTTGGAGTTTGAACAGTAGGCGAAGGGGGACAGAAAACCAGTGAAGTGATTTGAGGAGACGGTTGAGGTGAGTGTAGCGAGGTTGGTAGAAGATAAGTCGTGCAGCCGAGTTTTGTACAGATTGCAGGGGGAGGGAGAGAGAGGGGGTTCAACGGGAGACCTGTTAGAAGTAGACTGCGGAGATGAAGGGGCAAATTTTGGTGGTGTTATATAGACGCGACAGGCTTAGGAGTCCGTTGAATGTGGGTAGAAAATGAGGTCCGAGTCGAAGACAACTCCAAGGTTACAAGCAGAGGAGACAGGAATGATAACAGAGGCGGAGAAAGGAGCGAGAGGAGCAGAGGGTGTAGGAGGAAAGGGGAGCAGTACAGTCTTGGACATGTTTAGTTTCAAGTAGCCAATATCAGTCAGACAGACTGAGCCTTTTTCTTGGATCTCAGGGGAAATCTCAGGTGTAGAGAGGTAGATTTGGGAATCATTAGCATACAGGTGATCCTGGAAGCCATGGGAGGAGGAGATCAGGGCAGCGAGGGAAGAGGGGAAAGAGCAGCAGAGGAGAACCCACCAATTTGATTAAATACCCAACACATTGTAAAATGTTGGATTCCAGGTCTGAAAAGAATTCATACAGGTGAATCAAATCAGGTATCAGGAGAGAAGTCGGATGGAATTCAGAAATAGGTTTGGTATAAGGAAAAGCTCCAATAGTAACAGAAGATGAAATACAGAAAAGTGTGGTGCAGTGGTTAAAGCTAGAGCCTCAGGTGGTGGGTTCAAACTCCCGCTGCTCCTTGTGACCCTCAGCAAGTCGCTTAATCCCCCCATTGCCCCAGGTACATTAGATAGATTGTGACAGAGAAAAATGCTTGAGCACCTGTATAAATTCATGTATAGAAAACTGAATAAATGGTGTGAAAGGTTTCAGCATCTGATAACCAGAGCGGATATTGTGACGTCACAATGCCTCATTCCACCAATAAGAGCCAACCTCATCAGTGATGTCACAATGGCTTGACTGTCCTATTCTTGGCTCACTTTTACTACCTTTTGATTTCTAGAGTGGTGCAGTGGTTAAAGCTACAGCCTCAGCACCCTGAGGTTGTGGGTTCAAACCCCTGCTAGGGGTGCAGATACTAAAGTAAAATCTGGTAACCCTAACTCCAGACCTCCTAAAGCAGCAGCGGCGTTGGCTGATCAGCAGAGGCAGCACTCTGAATGGGCTGTGCCGCAGCGGGGCCTTCCCTCTGCTGCATCATCAGTGACATCACTGATGATGTGGCAGAGGGAAGCCTTGGAGGGGCAGGCTGCGATAAGCCTGTCCACAACGCTGCATCTTCAAGGCCGGCTACTGCCACCACCGCTGCTGCTGCTTTAGGAGACCCAGAGTTATGTCAGGTCTCATGGTGGGTAGGTCAGTAGGATGCTGTTGCACAGGGGGATGGGAGGGGAGGAAAGATGCTGCACATGAGGGGAGAGAGAAGGGAGGAAGAATTGTTGGGGTGGAGGAGAGGAAAGTAGAGATGAAACAAAGAGGTAGAAAGGGGTGAGAGGGAGAAATCCTGCATATGGTGGAGGGGAGGGAGATGGTGGAGGGCAGGGAAGGGGTGCATGGAGAGAAAGAAATGTTGCACATAATGGAAGGGAGGAAAGGAGAGATGCATGAAGGGGAATAGAGAGGTTTGACTCAGAGCACAAGAGAGAGAGATGGTGGAGTGCTATCCAATTCATTGAAAAAATTTGGATTCAATTTGATTTGACCTATTGAATCGATTTTTTTTCAATTCAATTTGCTTTTACCGCCCAATCGGGCTTTTTTTTTTTTTTTAAACATCCTTTTCACCCATCTCACCCCACCCCCTTTGCCCTCTCCAACCCCACGCTGGCGTTGTGGGGTAAACAAAATAAATAAAAAAGACTTTTCCTCTCTCTGTTAGGTCTAACGCCAGCCCTGGCAGGATACACATTTCCCACTGAATCGGCCAGTCCAATTTTTTTCGAACAGATTAAAATTTATTCACCAAAGTGAATCGACTGGAGTTGGTGAATTGGGCAGCACTAGTAAACAGTGGGTGAAGAGGCTGGGCAGGTAAAGCAAATTGAATCGAATCGAAAATGTTTTCCCTGAATCGGGCAGCACCAGTGCGCACTGTATCCCACGCTACGTCCCTCTAAGCATTCCGCGCTCCGTGACACGGGCTGGGATCTCCCACGAGGCTGCCTCCCTGGGCCATGGCAGCAGCTGGTTTCTTTCTGCTGCTAATCCAGGAAATTATCTTTCACAAAAGAACAGCAAGGCAGCTCCTTTGGCCTGGCTACCTGTGAGCTGACTGCCTACCCTGAATCTCCACTGTGTTGCCCCCTTGGCTGCTCTGCTTAGGTTTTGCACAATCTAAATTTAGGCCCAATTGCTCTGGGTGCTGCTACCCTCCCCTCCCCCACCCCATGATTACCCCTTGATTTTAATGAAGTCACTTGAACTTGTGATCTGAGGTGCTGAAGGGTCTCCCCCATATAGTTAACTTGGACTAAATAGGCCATCTGCAAAAAGTGTAGTTACTTACCTGTAACGTAGGTTCGCCGTGGACAGCAGGATTGTTTATAAACCACTCCCCCAAACCCAACCTATTGCAGCAGCAGTGAATTTGCTTCGGGAAGTTTTTTTTAATTCCTTGTATTTTGACACATCTTTATCAACAAAGTTTGTCCCACGTGGGATTACAGTTTTGCAAAGCTGCTATCCTTAGATAAATTAGAGGTGGGGAGAATGAGGCATTCCCCCCCTCCCCCCCGGATGCCAGCGCTGTAGGACCAGTTCCGCGTCCTTAGCACTTCAATACGCTCCAGAGGATGAATTACCGCTTCTGCTGTAACTTGGTCAGGCGCTACATTTGCCACTTTTGCGGCCGTTTGTAAATGAGCCCCAGGGAAAGCCAAGAAAAGCAAAACCATTTAGCGGAAAGATGGACATGTGAACGATATCCTGTTGTGATCAATTTCTCACGCGCGTAATCTAGATGCATAAAGCTTTGCCAGTATTCCCGCTTGCAGTGGAACGCATCGACAAACGCGCACCCTGGAGTGGCCCATTTCTGCCCCTTCTGATGTTCTCGCTTGTTTTTTCAGGATTGCCTTTGCTCTAGAGGGAAATCGGCAAGCTGTAACTTTATAAAGTGAATATTTCCGTTTATTTTGTTTCTGTAATTTGTTTTATGCGATTACAATGTGTTATAACTATAGACAGAGAATTTCCCATAACAAACAGCAACACCAAGCTGAGATGCGACAATATAATTGTATTGCACCTTAGACGTAGATGCCACACCTCTCCTCTTTCCCCCCGATTTTAATACCAATTAATTAAAGTTTCTGAATGAAAGTGGGAGGAGATGTTTTCTACCTTTGCCCTTCACTATTTTTTTCTAACATTGTATAACGTAATATTATAATTGTCTCAGTCTTAAAACATCGTCACAGGTCGTCCAGAACACCCTATGATCAGCAGACATCGTACACACTTCACGCACAGCCATGAAATATTTATAAATGAGGTCTAAATTTGTTCTCATGAAATCACTTTGTTTTCAACTTTAGCTTTGAAAGTTCTATTGATGTAACAGAATTTATTGATTGTTTATTTATATAATTATATATATTTGTATATCCACTCTTAATATTATTTGTATTTTCTCATGTTCAATAAAAATGATTTATTATAAATTGAGTTGCCTACAATATATGGTGGAATATGGTTTGTATCACATAGAAGAAATCAAGACTTAATTCTAAATCTTTGAAAATGCATTTAAATATTTTGTTGTAAACATTCACATATATTGTTTTTCTTAATTGGCTTCACTGTATTTTACTTTGTTCACTTGTTGTATTTTATGTATTGAAAAATTTCTCAATAAAAATACAAAGACTTATACAGCCGTGGTCTCAAACTCGCGGCCCGCCAGGTCCTATTTTGAGGCCCTCGGTATGTTTATCATAATTACAAAAGTCAAATAAAACCGTTTTTTGATCATATGTCTCTTTAGCTATAAATGACAATATTATCAAGACTTAGCCAAAAGGAAACTAGAAAGAGTTTTTACCTCATTTCTTTAATAAGACATTAACTATTTTTTCTGCAGCCCTCCAAGTACCTACAAGTCCAAAATGTGGCCCTGCAAAGGGTTGGAGTTGGAGACCACTGGTATACAGTATAATCTTCTTTGTCAGAGTGTGAGATTGTGTGCGGTGATTTTTATTACATCCTATTTATTAGAGTAATTACAAATCTTCCTGATGCGATTTTTACAATTTAAAAACACTGTCACTTGGAAGTCTCCGGATTTCAGTAGGTGCAAAAAACAAAACCAAAACAACCCCTCTACATCCCAACATCCAAGGCGTCTTTTCAGGAGAACAGAAGAAGCTGGGATTCCACTGCTGGAGGCCAGAACTGCAGAGGGGAAGGACTGGGATGTAAACCTCTGGATTAGAGGGCAAATGAATTCAGTCCCCAAGGGGGCCTGTATTTGAATAGCACTTCTCAAACTACATTTTATTTTTCAAATTATAAAATGAGATAAAACCATAAATTGAGCCCAGCATTTGGTCATGGCTTTTTTTTTTTTTCTTCTCAACATGCTTTGCTGTTTCGGTTCTTGAAATATCATCAATATTCTCTGCATGGACTTGCTCTTTGGCTAGTGTTTACCATGGGGAGATGATAGAGGTGTGGAACGAGGGACTAGAGATCCAACCTAACAATGAGTCAGTTCTGCCCCCGGATAAACAGCTGTAAGAAGGCAGGAAATAGGAGTGTCGCATAGATTTCAGATATTGTATATTCACCAAACACTATGAACGGGTTACCTCCAAATGGGTTGCTTTAGCACAGGGGTGTCAAAATTTCCTCCTCGAGGGCCGCAATCCAGTCGGGTTTTCAGGCTTTCCCCAATGAATATGCTTGAGATCTATTAGCAAACAATGAAAGCAGTGCATACAAATAGATCTCATGCATGTTCATTGGGGAAATCCTGAAAACCCAACTGGATTGCGGCTCTCCAGGAGGGACAGAAATAAACCTCACTCAGACCAGGGTTTGTAGATGATCTCAGGCTAAGTGTACTCCAAAGTATTCTAGTGACCTGGACGGTAAACCTCAGGACCAAAAGCAGATCAATCGTACGATATCACCAAAAGCGCGACCCTTTATAAAACAATAGGTCAAACGACCTTCCTAACTGGAAACTTCCAGCTATGTAAACAAACACAGAAAGGTTAAATTGGCACAAGTATGCAAACAAAGAATACATTTAAGGAAAAGTTAATGAAAACAAAGAAAAAAATTCCGGCCATCAGTTTGACGTCCTCGTCGTTGCCAGCACGCCTTTGTCTTGAATTTAATTAATCCTCAAACAGAAAGAGCTAAACGGAGAGATTTATGGTATTTGGATCAGCTGGTTATTGGAATACCCTAAAGTATTACATTTTCGGCAAGTAAAGTGAAACTTGGCTTTTTTATTTGATTAAATTCATAGTTGACAAAAATCACACACACATTCGCATATAGATCTATCCATAAAAGAACATAATTTTTCTAGGTTTATAACGGAAAAAAATATAGAAATTCACAGATTACTGAACCATATAACAAAGTTCCAAACCTGGGGATAAACTGGCTTTTTACCCTGCAGGTTTATAAGGCACAATTCCCAGTAAAATATTTTATTTAACATGGATGACCCTGAAGACCAGTTCGGCTAAGTACAAATACTCAGGAGGCCTAGGATTAGTCATGTGTAATAACCTGATGGCACTGGAGGATACAAATTACTATTTGTTGTTTTATTTGCATATTTAATTGGGTCTAACCAATCTCAAAATGTTCCAAATGCATTGTCTTAAATTTGCATTAAAGCAGTAGTGCATGGATAGAGAAATGCATCGCCTTTAGAAATTTAAATAACAAAAAGAGTCCATAAATTTACCTTATTTATTGACTCCACATTGTACATAGTAATTAGTTTTTCACATCTAAATTTTGGATTTAAAAGGCAAAAGGTTCAGCGTCTAAACGTGGGTAGGTGTTGTTGATGGTTCTGATTTTGTTAAAGTTTTCATCACGTGAGCTGCTTCTCTGTATAAATCAAAAGGCCTTTTTTTAAGGTTCTTATAATATAAATAGAGCAACAGAAAAAAGGCCAGGTAGATACTGAGCTACAGTTCATCTATTGTACCCTCCTGCATCTCTCAGGAAAAGTGTCTTCTTCCTCGGGTACAGTTTTGTGAACTCCCTGGTGCCGGCTTCTAGACACTCTCCCAAACAGATTCCTATTTCCCTGCTCCAGAGACCATTTTTTTTTTTTTTAAAATAAATGGATTTAAAACAGTAGCATAATTGTGAATCTAACTGAAATGAAAATTATATTATATTTTATTTCCTTCAAAAAAATGTTATAGTTTCAGGTTTCAAGTTTATTAAAAATTTGTTGTACACATAATATCAAATACTTCAATGTTTAAAATTGGGACACAAACAATAAAACAACTTTATACAAATAAACATACATTACAGTGTTTACTTACAAATAATTACCGTACAAAAGGAAAGGAGGTAAAGAAAATAGAGGTACATTTAGGGAAAAAAAACAACTGGAGGGTAATAGAAATTAATCTTGAAAGCATGGCTAAACATGGAAAACGTGGAAAAGAGGTAGGGGAGATTACGACCTATACGCAAAGTCTGATTAAAATTAAGTATTCAAATGATGCTGCCTATGTCTCAAATGCGTCCCTATACAAGTAACTTTTTCAAGAGCTTTTCAATTTTTCTAGTGAGGATTCACCACAAGTTGTTCCAGATCTGGGGTGCTAGAACCCCCAAAATAGTCGATCTCCTAGTACCTAGAAATTAAAACAGCAGCATAATATGTCTCTAATGGTCCTCCAGCAATCCTGCAATATTAAACATCCAGTGATAGAAAAAGCAAAAAATAAGTCCCCGACTGTCGGAGCTTTCATTTCAGAAATCTGTAGAAGCCAAGGAACTCCCCGGGGTTAAAAGCATTCTTACCTTTGAGAATTCTCCCAAGAAATATTCAGGGCACAAAAAGAAGTCATTTCATTTCAAAGGATACCAGTCAGTACAGAGTGTCCGTTTCTAAATTATTCTACAAACGAATTTAGAAAAACAAACTCCGATAAAAGAGTGAGCTATGCTACATAAAGCAGAAGCAAAGCTTCCTTTGTTCTTGGTGTAAGATCGAGATCAATAAGTTTGAAGTTAGTTGACAGTTTCAGAGAAAAGCTATTCGCGGTTAAAATTATTTCTATTTGAAAGAGCAAAAAGGACGGCTCTGCTCTGTAGGCGCTTCTTATGGCAGTCGATACATTAATTACTATGAAAAAAAATATATGTTGCAGGGCAAATAAAGTGACACTTATTTCACTTCCTTAAATGGGGCCCATATAGACCCCCTAGAAAATATGTCATCTTGTCAGTACTTATGAGACAACTTGTCCCACAATTACAAAGATGATAGCTCTCATTTAAGTCCCTGTGGAAATATATAGGTATATGCAAAGTCACTCGTATATACGTTCACATCCTATTCACCAGCACATATTTATATAGTGAAATTGCAAACAGTTTGGAGTTTTTCGTTGCGATCTTTGAGGGCAATTCATTGTGTCAGAAGATAGAGATCAAGTGTCTCCTTTCTCTCTTTAGAAAATGCAAATTCTTAACTTTATTCGTACACATATTCCTATGAAAAGAGCATTTCACTATTGCAGACGGATTTCTCCGGCGTCATAAATAAACTAGAAATACAAGGGATGGGTGGAAAAAAAAAAAGGTCAGAAAGCGAAGGGGGTGGGGTGAGATATGAATGGGATTATCAGGCTAAAAGCAAGAGAGCCCGAGGCTGGACACTCGCTTCTGCCCCTTCTCCTCCCAGGGAAAAGCTTCGGAATTAGATGCCTTCAGCTCTTGGGGGTGGGGAGAGGAAGAATATTCCCAAAACCTCCCTCTTCAGTTGGTACGTTGCGTTTTCAGAAGAAACAACCCGAATTCTGGATCAATTGGATTTTAAGTGTACGGTTGGTTTCAATCAACATAGACTAGGTGAAGATTTATACATTTCAACCAGCATAAAATCCGTCTCTATAACTACCAAGCAAAACCGCCAAAGCCAGTGTCAGCTGCAGAAAACATGAGCCCTATTAAGAGATTTTTCTATTGCAGTCAGAAAGTCTCTTAATTTCAGGGTCACGGCAACTCATTTAGGTGAAAAAAATCTCAAGAATCTACTGTAATAAAATTAATGTGTGTTTTTTGGAAAGGGGATTACACTTTCTATTATTCACTTATTAGGTATTCAATCAAGTGGAACCGATTGAAACGTCCAGAAGTTGCCAAACCCCAGTCCTTGTAACCTCCAAAGTCAAATACTGGGGGAAGCACGCACTTCTTTTTTTTTTTTTTTTTCACCGTGTCAGCACTTCATCTGGCACCATCCACCGCTTAGATTCTGGAAACCGTTTTCCTCTATGGACAAGATTTCCTTTACTGTTTTTCTGGTCCTGCACTGCACGTTCCAGGAATTCTTAAAAGATGTGGACAGATGGCCAAAGCCACCAAATTCTTCCCCCTCCCTTTAGTATATTTTGCTTGCCATAAATTGCTCTTTAAAAGGTTTTGACCCTCCATGTTCACTAAAATTAATTTTGACACTCCTACTTCTTTCGGGAACTCTATTTTTTCTAAGCTTTGAGATTAATTTAGACCTGTTAAGGATTTTAGTATAATTAAATGGAACAGGTGAAAAACTTTTTCCAGTTCTGGGGCATCTGATATTTATTCCCCATCATAGGGAAGAAACAATCTGAACAGCTCGACTTGCATCTAACTTGAGTTATTTGGGGGTACTGTTTGAGTCTTAAATTGCGTAATTACTACAAATCAGAGTGTTACTCGGTCTAACTTTGTAGAAAACAAGCCATTTTCCTTTAAAAGTTATATATCTCCATGTCAGGATCGTTTTCCTTTAAGATCACAAACATCTAATTTAACTCAGTAGTAATAAAATCAGTCGGAGCCTTTTAAACGATGCCATTCCGGTGAATTAAGTTGTGAAATCTAATCTATTATATCCATAAAGAGAATGCCTTCATTGCAAATGCAGGTTCTAAAGAAACTATACCTGATCCGTCATTCTTCTGGTTTCTGATCTGCTACACTATGGCTTATCGAGTTACTGAAAATGCCGCCTCCCTCGTTTTAAATTCCATTGCCACAAAATTAAACACGATAAAGTTAAAACGTGCACCAAAATAATTTCACTTCCCAACAAAATGAAATGACGGCTCTTTCTGAACTAGGTTTAATAGGCAACAGAGGTTTATGTATAGACCAGTTTTTCCTGTGTGGGAAATCTTTTGATCCAGCGTCCCACGACTGCAAGATTTTCGTTTTAATCAATATTTTGGTGTTTCTCCCCCACCCCGCACTGGGTATTTGCTCAAACTGAAATCTGGTACTACTGCAAAACGATTTTCTCTAGTGCGCAGTGTTGAAAATACTGCAGGCAAAAAGGACCGCGAAAGCCCAACTTAAAAAGAAAACCACCGATAACGTTACAGACAACCAAACATTCACCAGGGCTCATATGTCGATGGGCCATGGTGGAATATTAAAAAATACATTAAATTATATAAAATCAGGCTTACCCTTTTCAATAAGAAATAAAGTTATCACAAAAGAGCAGAATTATGTCGAGATTTAGAAATATGCTCCCACACCTCTAAATATTTCTTTTTTAACATGGTTATCGGGGCCTTTTTTTTTTTCCTGCCACTTCCAGCTCGCTGTTACTGGGGGGAAAAAAAGAAAAACAGAAGCACTGGGTTGTTTTAACTTTATTTCCTGGAATCCCATCTTTATACCTCAAACAGTTCAGCCCAATCTTCGAAGAATTCCACGCTTTTTCTTTTAAGAGGGCAAACTGCAAAGTACCAATCTTTGAAAACGCTGGCTAGTATCTACAGATCAAGAAATAAATTTAGGCGGTAAAGAATATATGATCACAAGAAAAAAAAATAGATCTGAAATAAAATTGACATGAATAATAAACAATAATTATGTAAAAGAAAAAAAAAAGCATATAAAATTGGTACCTATAATCAATCTTTATTGCTGCAAATTGTATTTTTATGCAAAATGTTTGCTGATCATGGAAAGAAGACAATAAACACCAGAATGTAAACAATGCAGAGAAATCAAAATAAACTCACATATTGGTTTCTATTTTCATTGAATTATTTGCTGCAAATGTGTTCTTTATTATGTGGTTGTTTTAATAAAAGTAGATAACCAGGAAAGTAGAAAGGTAGGCAATTGTGTGAAAAAAAAAATCACATTTTCCCATAAATAATTCAGAGTTGTCAGTATTTTTGTGGAAAAATATATTTCCTTCTCGCTCTCTTAAAAGAGGGAAACCTAAGGGAGGATATCACAGACTTGGGAAAAAAAAAAGACTTTCTATAAAAGCAGAAACCTTAAATGTGTCTGACATTCATAAATAAGCTAAAAATACCCCTAACTACAGAGCTGGGAATTCGGGACCACATAAATCTATTGCTCCCTTTTACTTCAATGTAATCATAATTTTATGGGCTGCTCAGTTTTCTTAAAAAAAAAAAAAAAAAAAAAATCATATGTTTAACTTTGGCTTCTTTCTGGCTCACCCACAAATGCACTTTTCTCGGGAGTTTCATTTCTGTTTCTCAAGTCTTTGCTCAAAATTCTATATTGTAGAATTAGAATTAACTATACATAAAATATTTTCTACAGTGAAAACCTGTAAATTACATCAGAGTCAGGCTTAAATGCAGGTTTTTATTTAACAATATTTTGCACCTAAAATAGTTCAACTATTAGCCATCACAATAGCCTTATTTGAAATATTAATTCTTGGGGGATTTGATAATTGCTACATCTTATTTTAAATTACATTTTAAGAGCTCAAAGAAATATGATAAAAGAAGCCATGTTGGACCCTGTTTCTTAAATGCCATTGAGATTCCAGCATTGCCAGATTAAAAATACTGTTCGTGCAGCTAAATATGGTGAAGCCCAGACTAAAAATATGAGTTGATATAACATCTGTGTAAACTCAATGACTAATCTACTTCTCCTTTGATACAATACCTTGCAAAGTGAAAAGATTTTACTGCCTTCCAGCTCCCTTTGTTCGAGTTAATTTATGGGCCAGAAAACCTTTCTCTCACAAAATCCTGGGCCAGTTTTCCATCCATGAATGCTGGCTCCAGTTTTACCAGAATGTGGGTTCAGGGGACCCGGAATCTTACCAGGCTTTCCACGTGCTGCTCATTGTTTGATGTAACTTTGAAACAGGGGCTTTTCGTTTGTTTTATGATGAAAAGGCAGGATTTACAAACATGCAAAATAACATTTCATACTAGAAAATGGTTTTGTTATTTGAAGTAAGAAAACTGGAGACTTGGAAAATAATCTCAGTAAAACGGTGAAATAAAATCTAATTGGTTGCAGTTCGTTTTTATTTCTAATGTTTGGATTCTTTTTTCAGGGACTCATTTCATTTTGACCATCCAGTTACAGAAGTCCTCCATTTTTTTTTTTTTTGGGGGGGTGTTTGGGATGCTTTCAAACAATCTTCCATTGTCTGAACAGGTTTGGTAAGATGACCTCCTCGCATTTGAAATACAACCTCAACTATGTAGATGTAAATAATTGTAAAAGCAATGTTAAAAATAGGCAAATGGAGATGGAGGGATTCTTGAATTTTCAAATTAATTTGGCTATTTTTGCATTCAGTTCCGTGAAATGTAACCCAAGAAACTACATTTTCCCTTAACTTCTATGAAATATTTTTTAAAAACATTTCCCTTCCATAGCGTCAAATATTATCCAACTCTGTGACCAACCTAAAATCTGATTGATCTAATTTAGAAGATGGAACAAAAGATAAACAGCAAAAAGGAAAACGTACCTGGAATCCAGCCAGTTTTTGCAAATAGAAATGAAAAAAAAAATAGGATTCTATCATCTAAATCAGTTAAGCAAAAAGTTCTCTTGACTTTTCTTCCCAGAATATTAGCAACAAACCCAAAAGGCAACACTTTCAATCTGTTTTCGCTGCTTGAAAGAGAAGCGAGTGAAGCTCCGGAGCCACCTCACCATCCTCTTCGGAAACCCGAGCCAGGGAGACTAGTTGCCCCGCGTGGGTCTCCTCCGGCAGCTGCTGTCGCTCCCCTCCCCCCAGGAAACCCCCGAGCCGGCACCCTTTCTACCATGAAATGGCCCTATTAGTTGGCCGGGCAAAGCCTGGGCTTCCCCTCCCCCATCCCAACCACTTGGGGATGGGGGAAGGGAATTCATGCAGCAGCAGCAGCAGCTGCTGCCCCCCTCCTGCCTCGCGCCTCAGGATCCTTTTTCTCTGCAGGCCGCCCCCCCCCCCCCCTCCTTCTACTGCTTCCAGTCAATGGGAAGCCCTAGGCCACGCCCCTTTTAAGGAGGGACCCGAGTCGGCGCCCCTTTTCCCTCCCCCAAGCTGAAACCGGCAGAATGCGCCATCCGGAGCCTCCACCGACGAAACGCTCCGGAGCCCACGTGCGAGGAACACCTTAAACGCTGGCCAATCAGAAGGCAGCCTCTGCCCCCCCCCCCCTGCTTTCGATGACGAGGGAGTCTTTGTTCCACCAATCAGGCGAGGAATTTCCGGGATGTCCCAGTTCCCGGACCAATGGGAATCGCTGCTCGCTTGGCTCGCGGTCCGGATTGATTTGCACTCGAAGAAATGCTGATGTCTAGGAATGACTGAATTTCAAGCTCACTCCAGCCCCTGCAAGTCTGCCTAGTCCCTGCCCCCGTCTGATCCACCTCCAGGCATCCGTAGACATCCCACCCCTAGGCTGTTCTCAATGCAGAGGTTTTGCTTTTTTTCATTTCGTTACTGGCACCATAAGGTTTATGCTTATTCCAGGATTTCCTGAATTTATGCTTATGGCCTTCTAACTACTGGACTTGCCACGAATCCTTCCCTGGCACCATTTTAAGTCCTGCTCCTGCCCATTACTATAGAGCAGCGACCCTTCATCACAAAGCTCTAGTCTGGGCTCTTCTCCCTTATATACATTGCAGATAAATTTCATGTCAGCAAATGCAAAGTAATGTATATAAGGGAGAAGAGTCTGGATCTAGGTGTCTCCATTGAAGATCCATTGCCACCCACAGCTCAGTGTGCAACAGTGGCTCCGAAAGCAAATAGGCAAACTGTCTGAGCAAAGCACTTTGGGACTTTCTAGTTCACAACAAAAAGAAAAATGGGGGAAGGAACTGAACGCAGCCCATGTTGGATCAAAGTATTGAGTAAAATCTGTATCGTGGACCCAAAACAGATAATAAATCTGTGTTGCTGCTTTGATCAAGGTGTTGGAACCAGTTAGAGAATAACATGGGGACAATTTTTTCCCCCGCCCCTGTGAGTTTTGTCGCTGCCCCTGTCCCATTCCTGTAAGCTCTGCCTTAACTTCACAAGCCTCAAACACTTAGGATGTTAAAGTGTCTGAGGCTTGTGCGGATGAGGACGGAGCTTAGGCATTGGTGGAATGAGGCATTATGACATCACAATTCGAGCTCTAGAATGTTCATACTTAGGATTTTCAAGTGTTTGAGGCTTGTGCAGATGAGGACGGAGCTTAGGCATTGGTGGAATGAGGCATTATGACATCACAATCTCAGCTCTAGAATGTTCTATTTAGGATTTTAAAGTGTCTGAGGCTTGTGCGGATGAGGACGGAGCTTAGGCATTGGTGGAATGAGGCATTATGACATCACAATTCGAGCTCTAGAATGTTCATACTTAGGATTTTCAAGTGTTTGAGGCTTGTGCAGATGAGGACGGAGCTTAGGCATTGGTGGAATGAGGCATTATGACATCACAATCTCAGCTCTAGAATGTTCTATTTAGGATTTTAAAGTGTCTGAGGCTTGTGCGGATGAGGACGGAGCTTAGGCATTGGTGCAATGAGGCATTATGACATCACAATCCAAGCTCTAGAATGTTCCTACTTAGGATTTTAAAGCGTTTGAGGCTTGTGCGGATGAGGACGGAGCTTAGGCATTGGTGGAATGAGGCATTATGACATCACAATTTGAGCTCTAGAATGTTCCTACTTAGGATTTTCAAGTGTTTGAGGCTTGTGCAGATGAGGACAGAGCTTAGGCATTGGTGGAATGAGGCATTATGACATCACAATCCAAGCTCTAGAATGTTCCTACTTAGGATTTTAAAGTGTTTGAGGCTTGTGCAGATGAGGACGGAGCTTAGGCATTGGTGGAATGAGGCATTATGACATCACAATCTCAGCTCTAGAATGTTCTATTTAGGATTTTAAAGTGTCTGAGGCTTGTGCGGATGAGGACGGAGCTTAGGCATTGGTGCAATGAGGAATTATGACATCACAATCCAAGCTCTAGAATGTTCCTACTTAGGATTTTAAAGCGTTTGAGGCTTGTGCGGATGAGGACGAAGCTTAGGCATTGGTGGAATGAGGCATTATGACATCACAATCTGAGCTCTAGAATGTTCCTACTTAGGATTTTCAAGTGTTTGAGGCTTGTGCGGATGAGGACGGAGTTTGCAGGAACAGGACAGGGACAGGAAAAGAACTCGAAGGTATGGGATGGGAAAATGAGTTCCCGCGGGGACAGGGAAAAATTTGTCCTTGTGCCATTCTCTAGTACCAGTCTCTATTGCAGACCCGACACAGTCTGTGTTTCGGCTCTAAAGCCTGCCTCAGGGGTACAATAAAACATCCAGTAGATGGCAGTCGCATAACATCAGTGACCCAATAAACACCAAAAGACAGATGCCACATGGAAAACATATATGCCAGGAGAGCAAAATAACATCTTTCTAACACAAGACCATATGCAACGGATCAGTTTCAAGGTACGTACCCGTATGAATCGGTTACTATGGTAAAGATTTTCCGCGCCTGACTGCAGGCTGTTAGTGTTATATTTTGCTCTGTATTTTTCTATTCAACTTCCTCCGGCCACATTTCACCGTAGTGCACGCCAAAGCAACTTTTTTATATCGGCCATCCACATTCGCACGGAGATCCTTATTGTTTCAATGGCCAAATTCACTAGTCGATCACATTCCTTCTTCTCTTGTGTAGGATCATTTGTTACCAATTACATAACATAACATAAAAGCTTCTTCTATACCGCATAACCGTGAAGTTCCATGTGGTTGACAAAAGAAAAAAGTAACAATCAGAAGAAGTATTTAATTACCTAGAAATGGTGGAGGGGCATAATCGAAAGGAACATCTAAGTCCGTTTTCGTCCAAGTCGCAAGTCGTCCAAAGTAAAAAACAGCTTTCGAAAAATACGTCCAAATATATTTTTGTTTTGAGAATCGTCTAACTATACGTCCTGCCGATCTGATCGTCCAAGTCGCTAAATTGTCCATCTTTATACCAACTTTTCGTCCAAGTCAAAAACGCCTAGAACAAATTTGCATGCCTATCACTTCCATCATATGCAAATCTCTCTCATGCATATTCATTAGGGCTAGCCTGAAAACCCGATTGGCCTGGTGTTCCTCCAGGACAGGGTTGGGAATCACTGCCTTAGTGAACAAATATGTTTTTAAGTGTTTCCTAAACTGCTGATATGTGTTAGCGGCCGAAATTAGAGAGTTCAAGTCCTTGTCCCAGGACGCTGCCTGATAGGGTAGAAGACGACGATGATCCTTTAACAGATGGAAAAGAGAAGAAAGCGTCTGAGCACCTACAGCCAAACTTAAATTTCACAAGTGCTTTTCTACCCAGTAAGCAATGCAGTCCACGCAGAAAAGGAGTGACATGGTCAAACTATTTCAGATTAAAGATCAATCGTATTGTCACATTCTGAAGAATGCGCAAACTAGGGAGATTTTTTTTTTTTTTTGGTACATGCCAAATAAACAACATTGCAATAATCTAATTGACTCAAAATCAGAGATTGTTCCAAAAATCTAAAAGATGAGATGTCAGAATATGCTCATATAGTACGCAATTTCCACAAAGTGTGGAAAGCTTTCTAAATCAGGGCATCAACCTGATTCTTCATGGTCAGATTCTGATCCAAAAGATCTCCTAAAATCTTAATTGTAGAATGAACCAGAAAGGTACCAGCGTTCCACGTCATTGATATTTCCAAATTAATCCTGTCTTTTACTAACGCGTAGTGCCGGCAGCGGTGGTGAGTGCTCCAACGCTCATAGAATTGCTATGAGCGTCGGAGCAGATACCGCTGCTGCCAGTGTTAAAACCCGTGCTACGCGTTTATAAAAGACGGGGGTAAGTTTTAATCTCATTTCAGCCATCCGCTGTTCAATTATCGAAAGGACGTCAGTTATTATATGCATGATATGAGAAGTTGAAGTTGGAATTGGGATCAAGACGGTTATGTCATCAGAGAAGATAAATCTATATTAAAAAGGAAGGGAGAACCCTGGGGGACACCACGCGGATTACTCCAACTACTTGAATAAGAACATAAGAACATAAGCAGTGCCTCTGCTGGGTCAGACCAGAGGTCCATCACGCCCATGAGTCCACTCACGCGGCGGCCCATCAGGACCAGGACCTGTATAGTAATCCTCTATCATACCCTTCTATCCCCTTTTCCTTCAGAAAATTATCCAATCCCTTCTTGAACCCCAATACCGTACTCTGTCCTATCACGCCCTCTGGGAGCGCATTCCAGGTGTCCACCACCCTCTGGGTGAAGAAGAACTTCCTAGCATTGGTTCTGAATCTGTCCCCTCTCAATTTTTCCGAATGCCCTCTCGTTCTTGTACTTTTCGAAAGATTGAAGAATCTGTCCCTCTCCACTTTCTCTATGCCCTTTAGTCAAGATACATCACAATTTTTCCCAATGGAATAAGAGCGAGTGTGCCATAGATAAAGCATTATTAAAATGCACCTGATAAGTACGTGAAGATAAAAAAACAACTGGTTTTTGTCTTGAGTAGCATTTCATTATTCACATACTCATGTCTTATTATTGTATCACAAGAACATAAGAAGTTGCCTCCACTGGGTCAGACCAGAGGTCCATCCTGCCCAGCGGTCAGCTCCCGCGGTGGCCCATCAGGCCCATCACCTGTGCAGTGGTCCCTGACTATTCCTATAACCTACCTCTACTCCTATCTGTACCCCTCAATCCCCTTATCCTCTAGGAACCTATCCAAACCCTCTTTGAAGCCCTGCAACGTGCTCTGGCCTATCACAGCCTCCGGAAGTGCGTTCCATGTGTCCACCACCCTCTGGGTAAAAAAGAACTTCCTAGCGTTTGTTCTAAACCTGTCCTCTTTCAATTTCTCCGAGTGCCCCCTTGTACTTGTGGTTCCCCACAGTCTGAAGAATCTGTCCCTGTCCACCTTCTCTATGCCCTTCAGGATTTTGAAGGTTTCTATCATGTCTCCTCTAAGTCTCCACTTTTCCAGGGAGAATAGCCCCAGTATTTCCAACCTGTCAGCGTATGAAAAGTTTTCCATACCTTTTATCAGTTTAGTCGCTCTTCTCTGAACTCCCTCAAGTACTGCCATGTCCTTCTTGAGGTACGACGACCAGTACTGGACACAGTACTCCAGGTGCGGGCGCACCATTGCGCGATACAGCGGCAAGATGGCTTCCTTCGTCCTGGTTGTGATACCCTTTTTGATGATACCCAACATTCTGTTTGCTTTCTTTGAGGCTGTCGCACATTGTGCTGATGCTTTCAATGTTGTGTCCACCATCACCCCCAGGACCCTTTCAAGGTTGCTCACCCCTAGCAATGATCCCCCCATTTTGTAGCTGAACATCGGGTTCTTTTTCCCGACATGCATGACCTTGCATTTCTCTATGTTAAAGCTCATTTGCCACTTTTTTGCCCACTCTTCCAGCCTTTGTTGTTTTCTATTTTAAATTGACTGTTTTAGAGAAATGCTTTATTTTAGTTTATTTCATTGGTTTATATATTTTTTTAACTTTTTATAGGGCTCCTTTTACGAAGGTGTGCTAGGGCCTTAAAGCACGCAATAGCGCGCGTTAAATTCCCAAGCACGCTAGCCGCTACCACCTCCTTTTCAGCAGGCGGTAGATTTTCAGCTACCACGCACTATAGCGCACGGTAATTTTGTGTGTGCGCTAAAAACCCTAGTGCACTTTCGTAAAAGTAGCCCATAGTATTTTATGTCCCCTGAGGAAGGCAATTTGTATATTGTCGAAACTTGGATCCTTTGTTGGGATTTGACTTCTCAGCTGCCCCCTTCTTTGGTTTTTCTGTTCTTAAATACCTAGATAAAAGGCATCATTTTGGGAGAGAATAAAGTGCGGTAAGTACAGGGGTCCTTTTTCGATCCAGCGGGTTTAAAAATTAAAATAAAATAAATGAGTGAGAGTGAGAAGAAGTCACACACATCCATTTATCTTCCATCTTCTCCTGCTTCTTCCACCCACTGGTTGCCAGTCATATAATTGCTGGTTCAGTATTATAAAATGATGGTCAAAGTATTCACTTACCAGCGGTCCAGGGGCTGTGCAAAGACTGAGCGACTGCCAGGACAAGGGGGTGACAAGGCCACAACAAGGACAATAGCTACCAGAGCAAAGGAGAGGATCGCATTCAGCAATCACCTACAACAGGATTCTGTGAGGCACAGGCGGGAGATTCTGCTTTCGCTTTCATATAAATAGCATTTGCTGCTCAATCATGAAAAAACTGGTTTTAGGTTTCCCTCAATGCCATTTAGGTGCAGAATATTTTAGGGAAATATTCAGTAGACCAGAAAATTCAGTTTGACAGGCTCGAACTGCACTGGGAAGTGCCACGGTGAAGAAAATCCTGGACTTTGGAGCATGCCAAGGTTTTGATGAGCAGACTTTTTTTTTTCCAGTTTTAGCTACTGGAACCATAAGGTTTGTGTATTTTGACATGATTAAGAAAGCAGGTACTAAAAGGGGTGAAATGTATTTTAATCATATATTATAATCCCATCTCATCCCCCTGCTCTAAAGAGTTTAAAGAGGCAGAGAAAACTCGCTAGGTTTCATGCCTAGGGTAGGGTTACCATATGGCTCCAGAAAACGGAGGACAAATTGAGACATCCGGGTTTTACTTCCATCAATCTGTTTTCCATCTAGCCCAGTAGCCTGTCCTCACTGTGGCCAATGCAGGTCACTAGTACCTGGCCAAAACCCAAGGAGTAACAACATTCTTATATACCGCTAAATCCTTTAGGTTCGAAGCGGTTTACAGAGAAATATACATTAAAGGATGCAATAAAAATAAGACTAATAAAGAATAGGTACTTGGAATTCCCTTACTGTCCCGAAGGCTCACAATCTAACTAAAGTATCTAGAAGACAGTTACTGAGCAGTAGGAGTAAAAATAAAGACAGAAATAGTAAACATAAGAACATAAGAAGCGCCATCTCCGGATCAGACCTTCGGTCCATCAAGTCCGGTGATCCGCACACGCGGAGGCCCTGCCAGGTATACACCTGGCTTACCCTATAGCCAACCATATCTCTATATGCCTCTCTCAAGGAGATATGCATCTAGTTTGCCCTTGAAGCCTAGGACTGTCGATTCTGCAATAATCTCCCCTGGGAGAGTATTCCAGATGTCAACCACTCTCTGTGTGATATGAAACAAGATATGAAACATCCTAACAAGAGTACACTGATCTCTCTAAGGCCATAATTCTTTTAAAGTAAAGTATACATTAGAAAATGACACGGTGACAAAATTAATCACCATTCCCGTCCCCACGGATAACCGTGGGAAACCATCTTCATGTCATTCTTTAAGGAGAGAGGGAAGAATCAGAGTATGAATGGCCACAACCACTGACCCGCAAGCTTTGCTTTGAAGAAGGACTGAGGCTGAAACAGACACTACAGAATGACAGTCTCTGGAATCCAGAGCAGATATTGTGATGTCATAATGCCTCATTCCACCAGTGCCTAAGAGCCAATCACATCAGTGATGTCACAATGGCTTCATTTCCTTGGCTCACATAAGAATCAGAGTATGAATGGCCACAACCACTGACCCGCTAGCTTTGCTTTGAAGAATGCTGGTGTAGAAGGACCGAGGTTGAAACAGACACTACAGAATGACAGTCTCTGGTATCCAGAGCAGATATTGTGATGTCATAATGCCTCATTCCACCAGTGCCTAAGAGCCAATCACATCAGTGATGTCACAATGGCTTCATTTCCTTGGCTCCCATAAGAATCAGAGTATGAATGGCCACAACTACTGACCCTCAAGCTTTGCTTTGAAGAATGCTGGTGTAGAAGGACCGAGGTTGAAACAGACATTAGAAAATGACATGAGATTATTTCCCGCGGTTATCCGCGGGGACGGGGACGGTGATGAATTTTGTCACCGTGTCATTCTCTAGTATACATCTCAGTAATAATTAAATGGGTAAACTTAATAAAATTGAACTAAATTTGTTTGAATTAAAACTAAATATGGAAAATTTTAAAAGAAAAATATATGGATATAATAAATGTGAAAAAGAATGAATACAAGGGAATATAAGTGGAAAAACAAAACCGTTGAGCAATGGAATTCTGAAGAAAAATTTAAAAAATAAAGATAGAAAACAAATAAGAAAAAAAACAGTAAAATTAAGATATGGTAAACATGATGATATAAGAGTCAGAAGGGACTAGCATCACTTCAGTCAGACCAACAAATCACTGTCCCAAGTACTTCAGCCGTTATATCCAATCTGCCGCTGTTATCATCCGATGTACACCAATCTCAAAGAATAGCAAGATTCCGGAATCCCAGAGAATAACAACATTCCATACAGAATCTCAAAGAATAGCAAGATTCCGGAATCCCAGAGAGTAACAAGATTCTAGATTTCCAAAGAGTAGCAACATTCCATGCTACTGATCCAGGGCAAGCAGTGGCTTCCCCCATGTCTTTCTCAATAACAGACTAGGGACTTTTCCTCCAGGAACTTATCCAAAACTTTCTTAAAACCAGCTACACTATCCGCTCTTACCACAAGTCAAGCTAGTTTGTTTTGTCAAATATTCATTGGGAAGGTGGGGGTTGGGAGGGGGTAGAGTTTTGCTATGTGCAAAATAATTTGTCCTTCCTGGGAAATGTACAGGTCAGAGGTGCAGACAACAAAAAAGTGGACTAGCGTTTCTTAGCATGAAACCCCGTCCTTGTTCAGATACTTTTTTTTATAGCTTCTATATTTCAGAAATACTCATTGCAAAGAATCTAACATAGAAACATGATGGCAGCTAAAGGCCAAAGGGCCCATCCGCAGCATCCACTATCTCCTCCGCTCCCTATTGGCTAAGGCTCTTAACATTTGCATCTCCTCTTCCTATTGGCTAAGGCTCTTTCCACCTGCATTATGAGGTCATAGAGCTTTATGGTTATAGAAACATGATGGCAGATAAAGGCCAAATGGCCCATCCGCAGCATCCACTATCTCCTCCTCTCCCTATTGGCTAAGGCTCTTAACATTTGCATCTCCTCTTCCTATAGGCTAAGGCTCTTTACACCTGCATTGTGAGGTCATAGAGCTTTAGGGTTATAGAAACACGATGTCAGATAAAGGCCAAATGGCCCATCCAGTCTGCCCATCTGCAGTAACCATTATCTCTTTCTCTCTCCAAGAGATCCCACGTGCCTATCCCAGGTCCTCTTAAATTCAGACACAGTCTCTCTCTCTACCATCTCTTCCGGGAGACCATTCCACGCATCTACCACTCTTTCTGTAAAAAAGTATTTCCTTAGATTACTCCTGAGCCTCTCACCTCTTAACTTCATCCTATGTCCTCTCATGCCAGAGCTTCCTTTCAAATGAAAGACTCGACTCATGCGCATTTACATCACATAGGTATTTAAATGTCTGTCGTATCTCCCCTCTCCCGCCGTTCCTCCAAAGTATATAGATTGAGATCTTTAAGTCTGTCCCCATACGCCCAGGGCCGGATTTAGATGAAAAGAGGCCCTAGGCTATCCCACTTATGAGGCCCTTTCACCTCCCATTTTTAAGTTTGTAAATTACATGAGAGATAATAAAATACATTATTACTGTGATGTATATAAATATGTTAAATGAAACATGTTGTTATTGGTACTAACCTTTATAAAAAATGTGACACGGATCTTGAGGCCCTAGGCTGAAGCCTAGTTAGCCTATAGGAAAACCCGGCCCTTATCACAAAGACCACCAACCATTTTAGTAGCCTTTCTCTGGACCGACTCCATCCTGTTGATGTATTTTTTTTGAAGTTGGGGTCTCCAGAATTGTACGCCATTTTCTAAATGAGGTCTCAGCAAAGTCTTATATAGGGGCATCAATTCCTACTGGCCATACCTCTCCCTATGCACACCCAAGTCCCGCTGCTCTTTCGTTCACCCCCTAAACTGTACCGTTCCCTCGGGTTTTTGCAGCCCAAATGTATGGCCTTGCATTTTTTACCATTAAATTTTACCTGCCAAATTTCAGACCATTCTTCAAGCTTCGCTAGGTCCTTTTTCATGAGGTTCCCCACTGTGTGAAATAAACAGAGAATGCAAATTAATTGATTTGAAAAAGCGGTGTGTTTAAAAGATGGGGGAGGGGGGAACTTGGTGGGGCTCAAGTTTCATGGATTATTCCAGAAGTCTTGGGTCATGGTCCCAGTCATTCCTCATGGCTGCCACGATAGGCTGCGCTCTCCACACCCCACCATGCCAGGTTCAGAAATAAGGCATCAGAGACGAGGCGTTGTGTTTGTAACCGCTAGCAGCTGGTTCTCTGGCATGTGGCCCTCTAGCGCTACAAAGCTTCAGAAAAAGGGAAGCAAGGCATTTTTAATTGTCTTCAATTAATGTTGTGAGAATTCACCAGTTATAAAAAATAAAATGTAGGTTTTTATCCTGGGTAGTTGGCTTTTGGTTCTGCAAATCTGTCCTCATTTCTGTATTGTGTGAGCCGGACTGGCGTTTGGTTTGAAAGCGGTGTGGGCACCTGGCTCGGGCTGGTTTGATTTGGCAGACTTAAAGCTTTTGTGACAGCATCAATCACAGTAAATGGAGCTGTTTACTTGTGACATTCCCTTCCCATCAGCTTGGCGGCCAGAGACGGCCCCATCCCAGCATCCGGTTTCATTTCAGCATTTAAAGTTCTACAGTCTTTTACCAACATTCATGTCCTAAATACTGGTAGCTCTTAGACAGTCAAACTACTACTATTTATCACTTATATAGCATTGAAAGGTGTACGCAGCACTGTACATTTTGACATTTATACATGGTCCCTGCTCGGAAGAGCTTACAATCTAACTTGGACAGACAGACATGACATATTCGGGTTGAGGATGCGGAACCCAAGGTGAGAGGAGTTGGGAGTCGAAAGCGCTCTCAAAGAGGTGGGCTGACATTTATAGATGGTCCCTTCTCAGAAGAGCTTACAATCTAACTTGGACAGACAGACATGACATATTCGGGTTGAGGATGCGGAACCCAAGGTGAGAGGAGTTGGGAGTCGAAAGCGCTCTCAAAGAGGTGGGCTTTTAACTGGGCCTTAAACACTGCTGGAGACGGAGCCCGCCGTAGGGATTCAGGCAGCTTGTTCCAAGCATACGATGCGACAAGGTAGAAGGAACGGAATCTGGAGTTGGCGGAGGAAGAGAAAGGCACAAATAGGAGGGATTTACCAGCTGAGCGGAGCTCGCGGGGGGGGGGGGGGGGGAACATAGGGGGAGTGCAAGGGGCGGAGAGGCTGCCCACTTCCACAGCTTTCTTTTGCATGGCTGCTCCCACAGCAAACCTCATGGCAAGCCACAGTTTTCATTTAAGATGGCAGGGGCCCCTGGATGGAGGAGCGGCTTAGGTTAACAAAACTAGTTGCAGCAGGTTGATTTGGCACGAGAGAGTGGAGTCTCCTGAAGAAACCATATAAATATGGCGAAACACGCCATGTTGGGCTCTAAAAGATAAGTGGATTTTATCCTATTTCTACTGACTAATGTGAAAGGGTTGAGTAAATTGATATGAAAATATTTTTTATACAACTTGCATGAGCACCAGAGGAATACATTTTTAAAATGGGAGGTTTTTTTTTTAAGACCAATGAAGAGAATTGGACCCTGAAGAGCCAAAACAACTGTCTGACCTGTGCCTCTGAGGTCTTTCTCTCCCGATAAAAAGGTAAATAATTGAAAAAAGAAAAAAGGCATCGTGATTGATCTTTCGCATGGAACCAGACTTTGAATTACGTTTTAGAAGCATCTGTGCTGGTTTGGTATTACCTCAGAAAGTTTAATAGAATCCCTTAGGAAGAATATTAAGAAGCAAATGTGCTTAAGCTCATGGAAGGAAGGATGAAGAGGGGGTCGGAGAAGGAGGTCTAAGGCAGAAGACAATTTAGCTAAGGCTAAGAAAGTACCTGGGTTGTCTGACGTTGGCCAATGTTTGAGAGCAAAGACCTCAGTGCCCATCAGAGGGTATAAGAGTTGGGTTGGCTCAATTATGATGAGACTTTCCGTGATCACATGTCTTGGGGCACCCACCATGTTAATTTATGATTGACTCATCTAGGTCTCATCATTCGGGTCGATCAATTAATGACCATTTACCTTTTGAATTGAAACACTGGAAGCCTGAAAAATAAGCTTTTTTAAAAATTTATATATTTTTTAAGATTTTTGGTTTGATTCATAAATTCTAAACTGCTCTCGTATCTGTGTGTCCCTCTCATTCTTCCTTCTTAGAAAGTTTACCGACTTTGCCTCCATCTACCCTCTCACTTGCAGAGCAGCTTGATCCTATAATCCGCTATAGTTTTCTCCTGCCAATGGTGTAGTAAAGGGAAGGCAGAGGAGGGGGCAGAGTGCCCCAGCTGCTTTCATGGCGGGGGTTCTAGCATCTGTCCACCCTTTTCCTGGTGATGGGTGGAGTCTCTTAAATGAACTTCCTCCTGTACCTCTTCTAGTCTTCACTGGCAGTGAGCAGGAAATCCTTCCCCTTCTCATGCCGTCCGTAGCCCTCCCTCTGATGTCACTTCCTGTTTGCGGAACCAAGAAGTGACATCAGAGGGCAAGTTCAGCAGACACAATCAGCAGGTAGGAGATCCTACTTGTTGCCAGTGAAGAAAATAAGACTCGTAGAGTTACTGGCAGAGAGGGGAAGAGTGCATCTAAGATCCCCCCACCCCGGCGCAGAGAGTAGTTGACACCTAGAATGTCCTCCCAGAGGAGGTTATTGCAGAATCGACCGTCCTAGGATTCAAAAGCAAACTGGATGCACATCTCCTTATAAGAGGCATAGAGGGATATGGGTGACTAAAATTACGCCAGGTATACACCGGGCAGGGCCTCTGCGGGTGCGGATCACCGGACTTGATGGACCGAAGGTCTGATGGCACTTCTTATGTTCCCTCAATATGCCTCCTGCTGACTTTAATTCCCACCCAGCCTTCCCAGAACTTTAATCTCCTATATAGATCCATAATATAAATACGTAGGGCTCGATTCATCCAGCAGCGATTGGCATTTTGCTGACCACAGCCAGTGTTAAACCCAGAAATTTAATGCCAGATCATGTTCAGAGAGCTGGCTAACATTGCATAATGACAGAACTGAACTTTAGGTGGTCCTATTTCTGCGGTTAACCTGGACGGTGAAGTGCTGAATATTAGCCCATAACTGGCAAGTGTCGACTCTGCCTCTGGAACACCCTCAAAATAGCCGATTTTCAGTTTGGTGCGAAGCGGTTATTTTTAGCAGCTGAAAATTAGCAGCTAGCCCAAACCAGCATTTTAACTGGCCAGGAACCATTTCTAGCCAGTTAAATGGCTTTGAATACAGTAAATATACCCCGATGCAGCTTTCCTAAGTGAAATGCTGGCCACCATGTCTGTCTATCGCAAGATCAGTTAATAATTTCAAAATATATATTATTTTTTCACATTAGAGGAGGTTTTTTGTAACCTATGAAGTTATCGTCCTATTTAAGTCAGAGTTCTGATTTAGAATTAAGTTGACCGAGACTCGGGTCTTTTTCTCTTATTGTTTTTGTTAAGGGAAAAATTGTACTGTTTTCAATGGTCTGACTTTCTTTAGTTTAAGGGGATTTTTTTCCTTCCATGTCTCTTTTCTTCTTAACCGGATGAGATATACCCATGAATACTGAAGGCGCTCAAAGAGGTTCTGGCGGGCCCTCTTAAAGATGTGTACAATGGGACGGGAGAAGAACCTGGGCTCCTGAAGCCGATTTCGAAGGTGCATCCTTGCTACAACATCTCTGGAAGTTGGGTGCGGTGTAGTGTGATAAGATTTGTGGCCTCCTGCCTCTTATTCACTAGGTTACACAAAAGTCATAACCTTTTTGAAGCCACTTGGTTGAAGGAAAGGTCACAGATTGCTCACTAGCCAAACACTTAGCTCAGGCTAAAGGAAGGGTTTTACTCTGGCCCATTGCCGGATTTTATTTTGTAGGTTTTTTGCAGAAGCTATGGGTTGGGGGGGGGAGAGCCCTCTCCAAAGGATTTATATTTAAGAGAATGTTTATTGGCAGGGAAAGAGCAGACGCCAGACTTCCCATCATTCCTAAGGGGATTGTTTAATTCCTCCTCGCCTTCTCACTTGCTATTGTAGATTATGAAATTTTCAGGAAATCTAAGGCCCTGATGCTTTAAAGTTCGCATAAAGTAAGGCGCTGACATTGGCACCAATTCTATAAAACTTAGGTGCCCATTATAAATAATGCTTTGCATCGCCTAAGCGTGCTTAGGTGGCGTCAATTAGAGAATGACATGGGGACAAATTTTTCCTCGTCCCCACAAGAACTCAATTTCCCTGTCCTGTCCCTGCAAGTTTTGTCGCTGTCCTCTGCCCCATTCCTGTAAACTCTGCCTTAATCGCACAAGCCTCAAACATTTAGGATGTTAAAGTGTCTGAGGCTTGTGCGGATAAGGACGGAGCTTAGGCATTGGTGGAATGAGGCATTATGACATCACAATCTCAGCTCTAGAATGTTGCTACTTAGTTATTTTAAAGTGCTTGAGGCTTGTGCAGATGAGGACGGAGCTTAGGCATTGGTGGAATGAGGCATTATGACATCACAATCTGAGCTCTAGAATGTTGCTACTTAGGATTTTAAAGCATTTGAGGCTTGTGCAGATGAGGACGGAGCTTAGGCATTGGTGGAATGAGGCATTATGACATCACAATCTGAGCTCTAGAATGTTGCTACTTAGTTATTTTAAAGTGCTTGAGGCTTGTGCAGATGAGGACGGAGCTTAGGCATTGGTGGAATGAGGCATTATGACATCACAATCTGAGCTCTAGAATGGCAGATGAAGTTCAACGTTGAGAAATGTAAAGTATTGCATGTTGGAAACAGAAACCCGAGGTACAACTATACGATGGGAGGGATATTATTGAATGAGAGCAACCAAGAAAGGGACTTGGGGGTAATGGTGGACATGACAATGAAGCCGACGGCACAGTGCGCAACAGCCGCTAAGAAAGCAAATAGAATGCTAGGCATAATCAAGAAGGGTATTACAACAAGGACAAAAGAAGTTATCCTGCCATTGTATCGGGCGATGGTGCGCCCGCATCTGGAATACTGCGTCCAATATTGGTCTCCGTACCTTAGGAAGGATATGGCGTTACTCGAGAGGGTTCAGAGGAGAGCGACACGCTTGATAAAAGGGATGGAAAACCTCTCATACGCTGAGAGATTGGAGAAACTGGGTCTCTTTTCCCTGGAGAAGAGGAGACTTAGAGGGGATATGATAGAGACTTATAAGATCATGAAGGGCATAGAGAGAGTAGAGAAGGACAGATTCTTCAAACTTTCGAAAAATAAAAGAACAAGAGGACACTTGGAAAAGTTGAAAGGGGACAGATTTAAAACGAATGCTAGGAAGTTCTTCTTTACCCAACGAGTGGTGGACACCTGGAATGCGCTTCCAGAGGGAGTAATAGGGCAGAGTACAGTACAGGGGTTTAAGAAAGGATTGGACAATTTCCTGCTGGAAAAGGGGATAGAGGGGTATAAATAGAGGATTACTGCACAGGTCCTGGACCTGATGGGCCGCCGCGTGAGCGGACTGCTGGGCATGATGGACCTCAGGTCTGACCCAGCAGAGGCATTGCTTATGTTCTTATGTTCTTATGTTCTTATGTTGCTACTTAGGATTTTAAAGTGTTTGAGGCTTGTGCAGATGAGGACGGAGCTTAGGCATTGGTGGAATGAGGCATTATGACATCACAATCTGAGCTCTAGAATGTTGCTACTTAGGATTTTAAAGCATTTGAGGCTTGTGCAGATGAGGACGGAGCTTAGGCATTGGTGGAATGAGGCATTATGACATCACAATCTGAGCTCTAGAATGTTGCTACTTAGTTATTTTAAAGTGCTTGAGGCTTGTGCAGATGAGGACGGAGCTTAGGCATTGGTGGAATGAGGCATTATGACATCACAATCTGAGCTCTAGAATGTTGCTACTTAGGATTTTAAAGTGTTTGAGGCTTGTGCAGATGAGGACGGAGCTTAAGCATTGGTGGAATGAGGCATTATGACATCACAATTCGAGCTCTAGAATGTTGCTACTTAGGATTTTCAAGTGTTTGAGGCTTGTGCAGATGAGGATGGAGCTTAGGCATTGGTGGAATGAGGCATTATGACATCACAATCTCAGCTCTAGAATGTTGCTACTTAGGATTTTAAAGGGTCTGAGGCTTGTGCAGATGAGGATGGAGCTTAGGCATTGGTGGAATGAGGCATTATGACATCACAATTCGAGCTCTAGAATGTTCATACTTAGGATTTCAAAGTGTTTGAGGCTTGTGCAGATGAGGACGGAGCTTGCAGAATGGGGCAGGGACAGGAAAAGAACTCGTGGGATGGGATGGCAAAATGAATTCCCGCAGGGATGGGGAAAAATTTGTCCCCATGTCATTCTCTAGTGCTGATATCGGAGCCTTACAGCACCTGATTCACAAAAGAGATGGTTAACTCAAAAACATGCCCATGATCCGCCCTGTCCAGGCCAACGTTTAGTGTAGGTGCTTTGGGCTCGGCGCCTACATTTATAGAACTGAGTTTTGCAAGTTAGGTTTTAACCTTCAATTACGTCCAATTAAAGCTGATTGTGAGATTTTGAGTGCCAATCTCGGCACTGATTAAGCCCATTGCTCAAATGAAGTTACTTTAGGCAGACTTAATTGAATCAGGGCCTAAATCTGTATGTGTGTGATATATTGCTGAATTATTGTATTGTTTCATATGCTGTGATTCTTGGGTATGCCCTATTTTTGATATGTGATCTGCGTTGAGTTTGCTGCAGGTATATGCAGAATACAAAAATAAATGTTATGGAAAGGGCCTTAGTCAGAGTCTTTGGCTCCTCCTAGTGCATCCCAGGAAGCACTGGGAAAGGGAAGACCCACCATTTTGGAGGCGGGCCTGCCGACAGGAGGGAGTGGGTAACCCTTCTGCTGGTCGTGTAAATAAGGTATGGGGGGCAGGGGGTCATCTGGGTGGCTGAGGCAGAAGGGAGTGGGCATCACTCCTGCCAACTTTTTTTATTTTAACAGTTTGGGGTGGGAGAGGAAGCCACAGATGTGACAGGAGGCTTCTTAGGGGTTTCCCCAGTCACTCAGCTGCTTGGTGCTTTTTTAACCCTACTGCCACCTCCAGACATATTGGTGATTTCGATGAGTTAAAACCCAGTGCTTCATTTGGTACACTGCTTGTTTTAATATTTATGAACTCATATATACAACTTTTGCATAACAGAGTCGGAGGAAACATGGAAAAGATCTCGGGGAGGTAAAATACTTCAATGCAAAACCTGGTTCAAACTGATTTAGCATCGATCGTTCAAGACAAGGTGAGTTTTGGGCAGAAGGGCCTAAGTGTGGAAAAGGGGTGTCCTGAGCCCGATCTTTCAGACCTGGGGCAGCCACTAGTGCAGATGTGGCTGGACTTGGAAAATCTGCTATAAAAAGAATTGGAAAGTAGAGCTTGAGGCGTTTCAAGGGGTGTTATCAGAAGAAAAAGATGAAGGCAATTGATCTGAAAATGCTGGCGAGGAGAATTCATTATTTAATGCCCAGATGGGTAAAGAGGAGATTTCTTCACCTTCTTGTTCAGGAGTTTCTCCTTGCCCCCTCCCCTCCCCCCGTTGATATAGTTATGTTCTTGGTTTTCTTTGCTAATTCTGTCTAATCTATTACAGGTGCAGTGGGCCAAAGAAAGGATTAGTAGTTGTAGTAATGTTAACTTTTACCATCCCTGGTTAAAAAAAACCAACAAACCACTTTAAAAGATGGATCTTTGAATGTCTCCTTTCCACGTGGTTATTTTGCATCCTGCAGTTAACATCTGCTGGGTTTGCTGCCCCCCACCCCCGCTTTCCAGGTGCTCTTTGCTGTCTATCTTTTTGGTTAGCGGGTGGTTAAATTTGTGTTCGAATGTCATTTAGTGGGTCTAAATTCAGTTGAAACATTCTCAGAGTTGACATCAGTATGTGACCTTGATAAATTAGGAAGCCCTCCTGTACTGGAAGCTGTTTCGAGGCGAAACTTTGTGATTCTAACATCTGTCTTGTACAGGGCTCTGTACACATGACAGAAATATCTAAAGAAAGATGGTTATTCTGAGTTCATGGACTGATGCAGTTGAGAACAATAGACCAGATCGAAACTGCTGTTTTGTAAAAAGAAGAAAGGCTGTATTATATTGGTTTGAGGCAGAATTTAACGGTTTCTAGAAGATACAGAGAGCAGGTTAGGGTCACTCCTGTGTTTAAACAGAGTTTGAATCAATCCAGAACAGAATTAACATTCTCTTTATTACTGTCTTTAAACATATCACTGTTAATTTATTCCCAAAACTTTGAGAAAAGGCTCCGTCTCCTTAAGGATCTTTTCCAGATAAGCCCCGCCACTGTTTTAGCTAACACTATGCTAAGTGAATACTTGGGGAAAGTGATATACAAGGGGGGGCTCGGCCTCCCCTTGAACCCCCCGAGTCATTATTCAAATCATGTGAATAATTTCCTCAGAGGGCTTCAATAGTTTAATAATTTATAAGGTGGCGTGGCTTAAGTTTTCGCCCGTGCACTTTTTGCATTAGTGGCAGGGCTTATCTGGAAAAGATCCCTTAAAGCTGTCTATTGACTGCATGTGACTGCGATCAGTAAATGCATTCCGTTTCCATCCAGCAGCTTCCACAGAGCCCAGGATGAATGGATACCAGGGTCAGTCCACATGGAAAGTTGACTGATTCTAGCTCCAAGGCTGTATTCCATGTAAAGCATTAAAGGAGACCCGTCCTTTCCTCAGGCTGTACTTTCTCTGAAGTATTAAAGGAGACCTGCCCTTTCCTCAGGCTGTATTCCATGTGAAGCATTAAAGAAGACCTGCCCTTTCCCTAAGTTGTACTTTCTGTGAAGCATTAAAGGAGACCTGCCCTTTTCTCAGGCTGTACTTTCTGTGAAGCATTAAAGGAGACCTGCCTTTTCCCCAGGCTGTACTCCGTGTGGTGCATTAAAGGAGACCTGCCCTTTTCTCAGGCTGTACTTTCTGTGAAGCATTAAAGGAGACCTGCCCTTTTCTCAGGCTGCACTTTCTGTGAAGAATTAAAGGAGACCTGCCCTTTTCTCAGGCTGTACTTTCTGTGAAGAATTAAAGGAGACCTGCCCTTTTCTCAGGCTGCACTTTCTGTGAAGAATTAAAGGAGACCTGCCCTTTCCTCAGGCTGTACTTTCTGTGAAGAATTAAAGGAGACCTGCCCTTTCTCCAGGCTGTACTTTCTGTGAAGCATTAAAGGAGACCTACCCTTTCTCCAGGCTGTACTTTCTGTGAAGCATTAAAGGATACCTGCCCTTTCTCCAGGCTGTACTTTCTGTGAAGCATTAAAGGACACCTGCCCTTTCTCCAGGCTGTACTTTCTGTGAAGCATTAAAGGAGACCTGCCCTTTCTTCAGGCTGTACTTTCTGTGAAGCATTAAAGGAGACCTGCCCTTTCTCCAGGCTGTATTCCGTGTGGTGCATTAAAGGAGACCTGCCCTTTCCCCAGGCTGTACTTTCTGTGAAGCATTATAGGAGACCTGCCCTTTCCTCGGGCTGTACTTTATGTGAAGCATTAAAGGAGACCTGCCCTTTTCTCAGGCAGCACTTTCTGTGAAGCATTAAAGGAGACCTGCCCTTTCTCCAGGCTGTACTCCGTGTGGTGCATTAAAGGAGACCTGCCCTTTCCTCAGGCTGTACTTTCTGTGAATCATAAAGGAGACCTGCCCTTTCCTCAGGCTGTACTTTCTGTGAATCATAAAGGAGACCTGCCCTTTCCTCAGGCTGTACTTTCTGTGAATCATAAAGGAGACCTGCCCTTTCCTCAGGCTGTACTTTCTGTGAATCATAAAGGAGACCTGCCCTTTCTCCAGGCTGTACTACGTGTGGTGCATTAAAGGAGACCTGCCCTTTCCCCAGGCTGTACTTTCTGTGAAGCATTAAAGGAGACCTGCCCTTTCTCCAGGCTGTACTTTCTGTGAAGCATTAAAGGAGACCTGTCCTTTCTCCAGGTTGTACTTTCTGTGAAACGTTAAAGGAGACCTGCCCTTTCCCCAGGCTGTACTCCATGTAAAGCATTAAAGGAGACCTGCACTTTTCTCAGGCTGTACTTTCTGTGAAGCATTAAAGGAGACCTGCCCTTTCCTCAGGCTGTCCTTCGTCTGAAGCATTAAAGGAGACCTGCTCTTTCCTCAGGCTATACTTTGTGTGAAGCATTAAAGGAGACCTGCCCTTTTCTTAGGCTGTACTTTCTGTGAAGCATTAAAGGAGACCTGTGCTTTCCCCCCATAGCTTTATTGTCAGGCTGGAATCAGTTGTGTGGTCTTACACTGGTTACTAATTATAGCCTGAGATAAAACCACTGTTCCTTGTTCCTCTGTTATATTTAGCTCTCTCTGTAAGTTATCTATAAAACTGTGAAGAATTACTTACTATACTCAAATAAATGCTTTTCTTTTCTGAATTGCCCTTGTAACAGGGTGGGGGCTGTGCTGAGGGCCTCATGGGTCACTTAACGACAGAGCTCTGCCCGACCACTGACATCCCCTATAACCTGTAAATGGACAAACTCAAGGCCAGCTTGGGACTCTGGGGAGAAGAGGATGGCAGGTCTCTGTTTAACCTGAGTTAAAAGGAATACTATTTAAATAAAAGCCTTGTTTATAGGGGAGTTGGGGGAGGGGGAGGGTCTTAAAAGAAGCCACATGCAGCAGGGAAGCTTTTCCATGGGAAATGGTTTTTACGGCTCCACTATTGCTTCAGGACAGCTGGGCACTGTTTGCAGCCATTTCTCCATGCAGTTTTTCCCTGCTTTAGGGGCTTCAGTGACTGCTAGAGAAGCCTGAGGGAACCAAGCAGTGGGTTGATTTACCCAACCCCCCTGGATTTTAAGGGCTTTTTTTTTTTAAAAAAAAAAATTCTTTAGAACAGGGGTGCCCACACTTTCTTGACTTGTGAGCTACTTTTAAAATGACCAAGTCAAAATCATCTACCAACAATAAAATTTTAAAAAAACACAAAGCACACTGTACGCAGAGAAAATGTGAATTATCATTTATATTCGGGAGTTTTTTCAGAGGTCAAGGCAGATGACTTTAAAATATGCAATGTCACCTCAGTAAGAACTGTACAAAAATAGACAAATATACCCCCTCCCTTTTTACTAAACCACGATAGCGGTTTTTAGCGTAGGGAGCTGCGCTGAATGCCCCGCACTGCTCTCGAAGCTCATAGGCTCCTTGCGCTAAAATCCGCTACTGTGGTTTAGTAAAAGGGGGCCATAGTGCAAAATATAGACAGCAGATATAAATTCAGACACATTTGGATCACTAAATTGAAAATAAAATCATTTTTCCTACCTTTGCTGTCTGGTGATTTCATGAGTCTCTGGTTGCACTTCCTTCTTCTGACTGTGCATCCAATATTTCTTTCTTTCCGATTCCTGCATGCTTCCTCTCCTCCAGACCTCATTCCATTCCCCAACCAATATCTCTCTCTGTCCCTCCATGAGTCCAACTTTTCTTCCTCTCTCCCTGCCCCTCCCCTTTCTTCCTCTCTCTCTCTTCCTCCCTTTCTTTCTTTTTTTAACAAGTTTTATTGAATTTTCACAATGGCAAATATAGCACAAAACAATACAACCAATATACCAGATAGCCAAATCCTCACCCCAAAAGATAAACAGTCATACTGGTACTCTTCAGTATAAGGTAATACTATTCAACCCCAAATTTCCCCTCACCCTCTCTTTCTTTCTCTCTCTCCCTGTCCCCCTTTCTTTCTTTCTCTCTCCCTGCCCCCCCCCCCAAAGCCACTGCCACCGATTTCTCCCTGCTTCACCGATGCCAGGCGTGTACAAGCGTTGGGCCCACAAGCCTTCCCCCCCCCTTTCAATTCTGACATTGGAGAGGAAGTTCCGAGCCAGAATTGACGTCAGGGGGGAAGGCTGTGGGCCCAGCGCTTAGCCTGATGTTGGGGAAGCAGAGAGACTAGAACGCAAAGGCAATGTGAGTCTATCGTGGAGCTCGGGATGGGCTCTACGATCGACTCGCATTGCCTTTGCGATCTACTGGTCGATCACGATCGACCTTTTGGGCTTTAGAACATAAAAATAGCCAGACGGGGTCAGACCAATGGTCCATCTAATCCAATATCCTGTTTCCAACAGTGGCCAATCCAGGTCACTAGGTTACTTTAGTTTATTGTCATTTCTGGCCTTTATCTAAGACGGATTACAAAATATACGTACACAATATTTGCAGAAACCCAAATAGTAACAACATTTCATGCTTCCAGTACTGGTTCGAGACTTTTAAGAAGAAGTACATGTTTAGCGAACCAGCGTTTTTCAAATCTATGTGACTTCACCTCCAGCTTTAAGTTTAGCTGTTCTGTCGGTTCCCTGACGCAGCAACGAAACGTGGCACGTCGGAACCAGTCAGTTTTTTCAAAGTTAAGTTCATTGTTGAAGATATTTAAAGTATTGAAGTACATCACAGTGTTTGCATAGCTTTTTTGGGCTAGCACTTAAGTTATTGAAAGTTTACATTTTCAGAGTCAGTTTATTTTTCTAAACACTGCAATGATTGGGTGGTGAGGCGGAGTAATCAGCCTTCATGTCTCTGAGCAGAGTTCTAAAAGAAAAAAAACTGTTAATAAGTCTATTTTTGAATTTACATTGTCTTGATGGTGCTGCAGTGACTTTTCTAAGTATCACTACATCTCTTTGGTCACTCTACAATTCTAACGTTGTAGTTTGAAGTATTTACCCCTGATATTTTTTTTTCCAGTACCAGGGTAAGAAGATGCTTCCCCCATGTCTGTCTCAATGGCAGACAATTGAATTTTTCTCCAGGATCCTGTCCAAACCTTTTTATAAACCCAGCTGTGCTGTTGTTACTCATTCCTCAGATGATAGCGACATGCCATGCTACTGATGCCAGGGCAAGAGTGGCTTCCCCTATGTCTGTCTAAGATTTTGGACCTGTACCTCTTTATAGCTTTGTGTAATGTTTTCCCGCCCCCTGAAGGAAAATCCAGACCCATAGCCACGCCTCCAAGCCCACACAGCTCCGCCCCATTCTGCCTGTGTCACAACCTGTTCCACCCCCCCCGCCCCCAGATGGCATTCGTGCATGCACGGACGTGATGTAATGACATCATGCGTGCGCATGACATCACCATGTTGCATGTGTGAATGAGTGGATGCCCATTCCTGAAGCAATTTTGACGGGAAGCTTTTCAAAACCCGAATAAAGTGCCAGGTTTTGAAAAGCCGTCCGGACTCCCAGACATGTCCTCGAAAAGGAGGACTTGACCGGGGAAATCTGGACATTTAGTAACTCTACTACATGCTAGTGGCATAGCTAGGATTGATTATTTGGTGGCATTAGGCCGTAAGTACATTTGAGTTGCCATTCTGAGTCACACTTAAGGCTCATCAAGGTTAGGGTTACCATATGGACAGATTGAGACATCTGGGTTTTACTTCCATTGAAAGCAATATGGAGCCATATGGTAACCCTAATCAAAGCCAGTATTCTGCTTCCAACAGTGGCTAGCCCAAGTCACAAATATCTAGCAAGTGCCATGTGTATGTTTATACCACCTCCAGTTCTATGCCACTGGGTCTGATTGAAGTGGTGGAACCAAGGTCCATTCAAGCCCATCTATGGCTCTGCCCTTGCTCCAGGCAGTCCTAGCAGCACAGGCGGTTTCAGTAGACTAATGTACCATTTGGATTTTCTGTGGGAGAGAGAGAACTTTGTGGAAGCCCAGACCAGATGTATTCCACGTATCAGCAAAGGTGGAAAGAAGAGGAAATGAGAACTGGCATGATTAAAAAATACATCCTTTAAAGAATGGAAAAAGGATTTGAATGAAGAAAATAAGAAGAGACACAAGCACTGGCAAGTTAGATGTAAAGCATTGGTAAAGACAGCTAAGAAAGAAAATGAAGAGAAACTTGCAAAAGAAGCAAAAACTCATAACAATTTTTTTAGGTACATCAGAAGCAGAAAACCTGTGAGGGAACTTGTGGGACCGTTGGATGATGAAGGAGCAAAAGGGGCGCTCAGGGAGGCCATAACGGAGAGACTGAATGAATTCTTTGCTTTGGTCTTTACGGCAGACGATGTAAGAGATCTCCCTGAACCGGAAAAGGTTTTCAAGGCTGATGATGTGGAGGAACTGAAAGAAATCTCGGTGAATCTGGATGATGTACTAAGCCAGATCCTTGAGTTTTGGCCAGGTGCTAGTGATCTGGATTGGCCACCGTGAGAAGGGGCTACTGGGCTTGATGGACCATTGGTCTGACCCAGTAAGCCTATTCTTGTGTTCTTATGTCTTGTGTCCATGCAGCCTGCTGGAGTCAGTATGTCAAATGGATTAGGGACATCGTCAGCTATTTGGTATGTTCATTCACTTACCCCCCAATCAAAGAAGTAAAACGGAAAAAGCTATACAACGGACTACTGGCCACTCAAGCAGCGAAGATAGACAACCAAGTCTCCAACCTGTTGACAACAACCCCAGACTACAAGATGTTCAGAAAGGAAATAAAAACTATATTCTTCAAGAAATCTAATCTAATCTAATCCTTAGGTTTGTATACCGCATCATCTCCACGTTCGTAGAGCTCGACGCGGTTTACAGTAGGAGAAATAGGAAGGAACTACAACAGAGGGTTAGAGGTAGAAGTGTGAAGAAAATTTAGAGGACTTGGGATGCCAAGATATAAGCTTAACCCCCCTCTTACCATCCCCTCCCTAACCCCAGATCCTACTTTTCCCTCTCTTGGAAACCTTCTCTGATCTAACGTTGTAACCCTTCTTCCATAACTCTTTTCGTAATCTGCTTTGAACCGAAAGGTAATGGCGGAATAGAAATCTGTAATGTAATGTTGCGGGAGCTTATTTGAACACCGCACACTGTCAAAACATTTTCTTTCTCTGTCAATCCCATTTATTTGTCTTGGTGCTCCTGCCCTGTTCGTCTTTTATTTTAATAGGTTTTTTTTTCTCTTTTATTAACCCAATGTTTTTACGTTTGTAAACTGCTTTGACTTAACTTTTTTTTTTTTTTTTAATAAATTGCGGTATATCAAATCAAATACACTTCTCCCTCCGAATCCGCGGTTTCAGCATCCGTGGATTCTGTTATTCGCGATTTTTTATTGGGGGGGGGGGGAAAAAAAGCTTCATTTCGGACCTTCCCCGTCTCCCTCCCGCCTTCTCCCTGGCATCCCGGCCTTACCTGGTGGTCTAGTGGGTTTTCGGGGCAGGAGCGTAGGAAGATCGCTCCTGCCCCGAAAGCCCGCTAGACCACCAGGTAAGGCTGGCACAGGCTGCCCAGCCCAGAGAAGAACGATCTTCACTCTCCCTGGCCCGACACCGAAGCGAAGAAAGAGGAACCTGCACTGGCCCCTGCAAACATGCAGGGAAGGAGGTGATTGGAGGCGGAGACCACCAGGTAAGGTCCGGGGGTGTGTCAGAGCCAGCACAAAGTTATTCATGATTTTTCACACTTCGCGGTTCGGCTCTGCCCCTAATCCCCGTGAATACCGAGTGAGAAGTGTAACTGTAACAATAATTTGACACCCATTGTACTGGAACATAATGTGAAACTCTGCTGGGACCTCCTGCACGGTGTAAAACCCCCTAGTGGTGATGTGATGCAATTACATCACAATTTAATGAGAAATTAAAACATAAAGGAAAACAAATAATACCTTTTTTATTGGACTAACAATGCAATTTATGATTAGCTTTCGATGGTAACCTCTTTTTCCTCAGATCTGACCTTTGAAAGCTAATCATAAACTACATTTAGTCCAATAAAAAGATATTAGAGTGGACTAACATTGGCACCATACCATTTCACTCAATTTAATTATTAAAATTAAATGTATGAGATGTTTCATTTGGTTTCCCCTTCAATTCACACCAAGAAAAAAAATTAACAATTGAGGGTGAAAGAAAACTAAATATCTGACCAACAATTGTTGTTATCAGATGTTGTTTTAAAGAAGGTAAATTAAATTTAAATATATATAAATAGCAAAGCTAATTTACCATTCACCTGTGATCAAATTTACATTGATAATACCATTATAGTTAGTGATAATATTCAAACCTCAAAGAAACATGCCATGGCTTTCAGCTTAATACTAACTTTTCCTCCTTTTTACTAAACTGCAATAGCGGTTATTAGCGCAGGGAGACACACTGAATGCTCCACGCAACTTGCAACACTCACAGAGTTCCTATGAGCGTTGGGAGCAGCGTGGAGCATTCAGCACAGCTCCCGGTTTAGTAAAAGAGGGGGTTTGTTCTAGATTATCCAAAACCACAGGTAAGTATTTGACTAGGTGACTTTTAAAAGCAGAGAGTGTTTCTCAGTCCCAAAGTTCAATAAAATACGAAAAGTATATATCTGTGGGCCCACAAAAATATTTTTAAGAAACCTGTTTTTCATCGGTATCACCATGTTCTTATGCTGAGTTGTTATCCTGTCACCTGTCTTGAACCAGCAGCTGCTCTGAAAATCTAGATGTTTACTACTATCCTATCTATAAACAAAAGAAAGGAGACAAAACCCTAACCTCCCTGGATGAATGCAGGCTAAAGTCAGTGTCTTCTTAGGCTAAGGCCATGTATTTCTAACTAGATGGGCATAAGAACATATAATTCTTTGATCCCTAAGCTGGCTCCCCCATGGGAAAAAAATGTTTTTGATATGAAATAAGTTCACTATTCTAGTTTCAAGCATACACATTCACACCATATCTGAGCAACCTTTAGCTGTATATTCAAATTTCTTTGATTCAGAAAAAATGAAACTCAGTAATTATCTCACAGTCCCACAGAGTTTGCCAGTATATCAGGAATACTAATTGGAAACAGCTCTGCACCACAGAACCTCTCAGAATTGCAAGACAAGAGATCACTCTTAAAGTTTTAAACCTTCAGTTCTCAGAAGAATGTTTAGCTTTCAAAAAATGGTTTCAGATTCTTCAAATTTCACACAGCAATGTATACTGGTTAAGGGCTCATCAGATTAGTAATCAGAAAGACTGCAGGAATGCACTCCAAAACATTTGCGTTAAACAGCAATAATATTAAGCAATCTGAGTTGAATCAGTGGGTGTTAAACAGTGAAGGGATTAAAACTTTCTATTTCCCAGTACTACATCAGGCCCAATAGAATGATTGTTAGGCCTTTGGGGCCCAATATTCAGAAACTATTGAGCTCCTGAATGTGGACCCTATTTTCAGATAGATTTAGGAGCATAACTTTTCAACTTAAAATTCATCTTAATATGGGAGCTTAAAATTATGCTCATACATTCAGGCCTGCCATTTGTTTGCTTAGTGCAGTGTATCACAAACGGTGTGCCACAGCAGATTCCAAGTGTGCCACAAGACGCTGGCAAGGAGGAGAGGCATCGGCCTACTGCTTACAGGATGTGGCGAGAGGCACGACCTGTAGGCTGTCAGTTGGCACCGATGCCTCTCCTCCTCTTCCCCACTAGCAAAGGGACAGGTTCAGGATCTGGCCGCACGCACGGTCGTCGATGTGATGATGTCACGCATGTGCATGACGCTATCGCATCAACACCCCCACACTTCCGGTTGCCTTCCAGTCGCAGAACCAGGTTTGGTGTGCCCTGGTGCCGAAAAGTTTGCGGGACACTGGCTTGATGGGCGTTTCAGCTTTAGGGGAGTGTGTGTGTGCGTTGGGGGGAGGGAGGCACGGCAACATTTCAGAGTTACTTTCTCATCTGAGAGTGAATAATGCCGCTCTACATCCAGGAGTGGCGTTAACATGAGTGGTAAAGGTGGCTGTAAATTGTATTGCAATGTATGGAAATGAAATGAGTGAGTATTGCTTCGTGATGCTCAGAAGGAAACGATGGCTTTAAAGCCACATAGAAGGAGGAGATTTCTTGTTAACGTTTCACATCAAACTGCCGGCCTTTTCTTTCTCGTGCAGGAGGATCTTGCAAGTTTTAAAGACAGACGGGAAGGAACAAACATGTGCCTGTCTGAGCAAATCAAAAAGTAAAAGCACACAGCTGCACCTGTTGTGCAAAAATCTCATGTGCTGTAATATTCGAGAGGCTGAAAAAAAAGCGCTGATGTAGGCAAACACCTCAATTGTGGTCTAGACATACACACATAAGAACATAAGAATTATCGCTGCTGGGTCAGACCGGTGGTCCATCGTGCCCAGCAGTCAAAGACCAGTGCCCTAACTGAGACCAGCCCTACCTGCGTACGTTTCAGTTCTGCAAGAACTTGTCTAACTTTGTCTTGAATCCCTGGAGGGTGTTTTCCCCTATGACAGACTCCGGAAGAGCGTTCCAGCTCTCTACCACTCTCTGGGTGAAGAAGAACTTCCTTACGTTTGTACGGGATCTGTCCCCTTTCAACTTTAGAGAGTGCCCTCTCGTTCTCTCTACCTTGGAGAGGGTGAACAACCTGTCCTTATCTACTAAATCTATTCCCTTTCAGTATCTTGAATGTTTCGATCATGTCCCCTCTCAATCTCTTTTCAAGAGAGAAGAGGCCCAGTTTCTCTAATCTCTCCCTGTACGGCAACTCCTGCCCCGTCAATTATGCCCTGTGAAATGCGAAAGGTATACATACATTGAAAGTCCTGATTTACTCAGACTCCTCATGCCCTGTCTCTTGGGAGGGGCTTGGCACCTCCAGCCTCTCCCAAGGGACGGGGCCTGGGGAGTCTGAGCAAATCAGGGCCTTCCAGATATTGTTATGTAAAGGGATCCAATAATCATCATGTAACCCTTACCCTAACACTAGATAGGAAGTGAATGTTTTAAGTGTAGGGGGGGTGGTTTCCCCCACCCCCTAAAAAAAAGAGAGTTACTTTATAACTCTCAAAAAGACAAAATAGTATCCAATTGTCGGAGCACATTTGAAGGGTCACCTCCCATTCAGTGTGTGCATTTGTCGTGCATGGAATTGTGCACGCAACTGCAACCGATCGTGAGCATTGTGTGCATCTGTGGTGAATTCTATAGTCCAGGGGTAGGCAGTTCCGGTCCTCGAGAGCCGGAGCCAGGTCAGGTATTCAGGATATCCACAATGAATATGTATGAGATGGATTTGCATGCACTGCCTCCTTGAGATGCAAATCTATCTCATGCATATTTATTGTGGAGATCCTGAAAACATGAGGGGTAGGCAATTCCGGTGCTTAAGAGCCACAGGCAGGTCAGGTTTTGAGGATATCCACAATGAATATCCATGAAAGAAATTTGCATATAATGTATGCAAATCAAGTTTATGCAAATTCAATGTGGATATCCTGAAAACCTGACTGGCATGGGGGGACTCCAGGACCGAGTTGAGAAACACTGCTCTAGAGAGGGCTTGCTGATTTCAACTAAGGCATATCAGGCTCTCGTGAAAAACTCAGTTGGTGTAAGTAATACAAGAGACTGTAAATGGAGGTAAGAAACAATCAGAGTCTTTATTTCCTGAATCTGGAACAGGGAGTGTATTGAAAGCAGGTACAAAACAACTTCCTTTCTGTCTTGGTGTTAAAATTATGGCCTGGAAGTTCTGAACTATTGGAAAACCGTAGTCCTGCAACGCCCCTCCCGCCAACCTTCTACAACCCTCGGTTCATTTTCCAATTTATTCTTATTCTGTAGTTCTTAATTGTGCCAGTGAGCCAAACTGAGCGGGGGCTGAAGCAGGAAGAGTAGCGCAGTGGCACTCGCAGGTCTAAGGAGAGCCCAGGCTCCTCACCCAGCTAGTGGAACGTCAGGGTAAGGATTGTATGGGGGATGGGAAGGGGCACCTACGAGACAGCGTGGAATAGACAATCAACACTCTACAAATCAATGATGGAAATACCAGAAAATCTAATAAACTTTAGTCCACAATGTTTTAGGGACCAAGGAGGAAATTGAATAATTGCAAAAAGAAAAGGGTTGCCCTCAGATCTTGATGATCTTGTGTTTGAATCTGACCCACAAAGTGAGTCGAGATAATGAACTCGAAGAGAGTCATCCCGTTTATGAAGATTCCAGGGTAACTAGTTATTCAATCAGTTTTCTAGAATGTTCTCCCAGGGGAGCTGAGAACGGTTTACATAGATTTATTCAGGTACTCGAGCATTTTTCCCTGTCTGTCTTGGGGGGGCTAACAATCTATCTAATGTACCTGGGGCAATGGGGGGATTAAGTGACTTGCCCAGGGTCACAAGGAGCAGCATGGGATTTGAACCCACAACCTCAGGGTGCTGAGGCTGTAGCTTTAACCACTGCACCACTCTAGAAATCAAATGTAGTAAAAATGAGCCAAGTGTAGGAGAATCCAGCCACTGTGACATCACTGATAAGGTTGGCTCTTATTGGTGGAATGAGGCATTATGACATCACAATACCAGCTCTGGTTATCAGAGGCTGAAGCTTTTCACACTATTTATTTATTCAATTTTCTATATTGTTCTCCCAGGGGAGCTCCGAACGGTTTACATAGATTTATTCAGGTACTTAAGCATTTTTTCCTGTCTGTTCCGGTGGGCTCACAATCTTTCTAATGTACCCAGGGCAATAGGGGACAGAGTGGCTCGCTCAGGGTCACAGGGGCCAACTACTGCAGGTCTCTCCAACTATCACACTTCCAGAGGTACAGTCACCTTCTGTCTTCTAAAATATGGAAGGCAATTTCTCTCCAGGGGCCCCTCCAACGCTGAGTCAACTCCATGCCTGGCAAGGAGAGGATGCTCAGTGGCTGTGTCCAACAAAGCACCTCCAGATTACGTGGAGTAGTATTTGAAATGCAACTCGATGAAGCTGCACCCAGACTGTCCTGTGAAGTCAAAGGGACCGCTCGAGGCAGCTAAAATCTCTGAATGGGGCCTTACTCCACAGGCTTTCAGTCGGAGAGACTCAACTGATCCTAGAGGGTAAGTTCTCAGCTTTACCTTCCTCGTTCCCTGTATGTTCAGTAATATGTACCAGTAAATTGTACTGGTTGTACCACAGAAAGGCAAATTTCTTATAAACATAAGCAAACACCACAGGGTCCAGCACACACGGCTCCTTTCTGAATTTTGTGAATTGATAAAATCATATTGGGAATTTTAATTCTTTTGGGTAGATTATTACTTTTTTTTTTTTTTTTTTTTACTACCAACACTCTTATTTTTATAATTTTTAAATATTAGAACATAAGAACATAAGAATTGCCACTGCTGAGTCAGACCAGTGGTCCATCATGCCCAGAAGTCCGCTCACGGAATTGCCATAGTGTGACAGACCGAAGGTCCATCAAGCCCAGGATCCTGTTCCAACCCAGGTCCCAAGTCCCTGACAGAAACCCAAAGAGTAGCAACATTCCAGAGCTGAGACTGTGATGTCATAATGCCTCATTCCACCAATGCCTAACAGCCAATCTCATCAGTGATGTCACAATGGCGGAAGCCCAAAGAGTAGCAACATTCCAGAGCTGAGACTGTGATGTCATAATGCCTCATTCCACCAATGCCTCAGAGCCAGCCTCAGCAGTGATGTCACAATGGCTTGATTGTCCTAGACTTGGCTCACACAAGAACTGCCATACTGGGACAGACCGAAAGTCCATCAAGCCCAGTATCCTGTTTCCAACAGTGGCCAACCCAGGTCCCAAGTACCCAGCTAGATCCCAAGTAGTAAAACAGGATTAATGCTACTTATCCTAGGAATAAGCAATGGATTTCCTCAAGCCATCTCAAGAATGGCCTATGGACTTCTTTTTTAGGAAATTATCCAAACATTTTTTAAATCCTGCTAAGCTAACTGATTTCACCACATTCTCTGGCAATGAATTCCAAACTTTAATTACACATTGTATGAAGAAATATTTTCTCCAGTTTGTTTTAAATCTACTTAGTAGCTTCAGCGCATGTCCCCTGGTCCTAGTATTTTTAGAAAGAGTGAACAAACGTTTCACATCTACCCTGTCCACCCCACTCAGTATTTTATAGACTCCCTGAGCCGTCTCTTCAAGCCGCTTTAGCCTTTCCTCGTAGGGAAATTGACCCATTCCTTATATCATTTTCGTTGCCCTTCTCTGTACCTTTCCTAATTCCGCTACATCTTTTGTTATATATGGCAACCAGAATTGCACACAGTATTCAAGGTGCAGCCATACCATACAAGGACATTATATAGGGGATCTTCAAAAGGTTTCCACACTTTTTTTTTTACAGAAACACTATTTATTAAATATCTCAGAAGCAAATTACATCACCACCTGCAAGATGAGCTGGTTTGCCTGGCTGAATAGTCACATGACATTCTAAGTCACACCCTCTTCCCACTTCTCCTACCGCAACCATTTCCTGTGAAAATATAAAAGTATGGAAACTTTTTGAAGGAACCTCATAAGAACATAAGAGGTTGCCTCCGCCGAGTCAGACCAGAGGTCCATCTCGCTCCTTTCTTGATAATTCCCAATATTCTATTTGCTTTCTTAGCAGCTGCCGCACATTGATTTGAGGGTTTCGACACCCAGATCCTTTTCCTGGGCAGTGACTCCGAACAAAGAACCCAGCATCACAGAGCTATAGTTCCGGTTCCTCTTTCCCAGATGCATCACTTTGCACTTGCTCCCATTAAGCGTCATCTGCCATTTTGACGCCCAGTCTTCCAGTCTCACAAGGTCCTCTTGCAATTTTTCGCAATCCTCTTGCGATTTAACAATTTGAACAGCTTTGTGTCATCAACAAATTTAATTATCTCACTAATTATTCCCATCTCTAGATCACTGATAAATATGTTAAAAAGTAATGGTCCCAGCACAGACCCCTGGAGAACCCTAGTATTTAGCCAAACAAATACCTTCCCAAAATAGTTTCTTATTGCGTCTTTATTCAGAACCACTTCTCATATTGTGAAGGGGAAAATACTGCTAATTAACAAAAGAACTGCCTTCGTATGTCTCTTTAAGGAGGAAAAAGCACATGCGGGCAATACTGGATAGGGAATTACACCTCATCGGCTTAAAAACCTCTTTGCTGCTTATTCACAGTCCACTCATACAAATCTTGCTTCATAAATCATTGGTTTTTATGGTGTACATCCAGTGACTTAAATAAAGTGTATAGCAAGATGCAATAACTTATCTTTAAAGCATCTCTTTTTAACTCTCTTGTCCCTCCCTCTGGTCCAGTCTGGTCTGGTTTTTAAGCCGATGAGGTGTTTTCCCTAACCAGTATTGCCTGCAAGTACTTAACTGGCGGCATACGGGGATCTGAGGCTTTTCCTCCTTAGCAGTATTTTCCCCTTCACAATATGAGAAGTGATTCTGAATAAAGACACAGTATGAAACTATTTTTGGGAGGTATTTGTTTGGATATATAAGTGGTTCTCTCAACATACAGTATATATACAGTAAAACCTTGGATTGCAAGACAAGCAAAACATTTGATTAAATTTTAACTTGATATACAAGCAATGACTTGCAATACAAGTACATACAGTATACACGCGTCACATCATCACAACTGAGCCGATGGTTCTTCTCTCTCTGACGCTGCGGGAGTGGAGTGACTGTTCTAAACGAGCGAGGTCTTGCAATACAAGTACGTATAGTATTTTGTATTAAAGATTTTGGGTTGTGGAACGAATCCTCCAAGTTTCCATTATGTCCTATGGGGAAATTCGCTTTGCTATACGAGTGCTTTGGATTACAAGCATGCTTCTGGAACAAATTATGCTCGCAAACCATGGTTTTACTATATATATTTTTTCCTTGGATTGAACTCCACCATTTACCCTTCTCCACTGAGAATATTGATCATTTAAGCCTACTCTCTCTCTTTCTTGCAGTTCTTAATCCATGTTTTACTTCCTAAAGTTTTATCCTTCAGCCTTCTGTGCTGAATTGTTGCTTTGCATGTTACTTATGTGATGCCTGTATTGGGCTTCCATGAAAAGCTGTTCTTTAGCTCTCTTCATGTTATTCATGTGTCTGTGTGATGCCTTACTTGGGGGAAGGAAGCTCTTAGGGACATGCAGAGTCTTCTTCCTGACCTCTTCTTCCACCTGCTTATAGGAGGGACCGGCTCTCCTCCCTCTCCCCTGCCCCCTATCTTCACATTTCTAGGCATCAGATCCCCAGACCGGGTGAACCTCAGACTGAGCAAGGCTTGTTCCACCCGGAAGCTTCACATTTTTCTTGGCTGGGGATAGGGAGAGGAAGAAGGAAATGTATTTGTTTGCTGAATATATTTACACCTGTGAATCCAGTGGGCTTTTAATTTATTTATTTTATCTCATGGCAACATTTATTTAAAAGACTCCCTCAGCAAGCAAAGTTAGTAGAACCATAATTCACATGTGTATACAGCCTGGTTCATTGGATGAATTTGTCACGATTTGTAAATGCTTCATTTGCAAAGCCAACTTCCTGTTCCAGCCCAATCACCAGCATTGCCACAAAGGCAAAATAAGATGGCATTTACGGATATAGTTTCTATCCGCTGGAAACTATGCAAACATTGCCACATCGCTCTACCAGAAAAGAACTGGGATCACAACTTGGAGAGAATTGGGGAGAATTATGACCACTTGGGACATTCCTATTTGGACGGATAAAAAGCCAAATATTATGATAAAGCAGAAAAATACCAGAATGGCATTGGTGTCCGTCCCAAGTGATTATTCTGTGCATCGAGTGGAGAAAAATTTATTTTTTGCAAATGTATTTATACATGCCTCAAAAAAAAAAAAAAAAAAAGCATTGAGGAGGAAAAAGAAGATGAGAAAACAAGCAAAAAAAAAAAAAAAAAAATGAACACAATAAAGTTTCCAAGTTTATTTAGGATTTGATGAATCGCTTAATCAAACTTCAAAAGCGACGTACATCGCTAAAATTCATACAACTTTCGGGGGGACAAACATATCACATTTAACCATAAACAAGACTTTCGCATAAGGGGGAAAGAAATACAATATTTTGAAGAAAATAAGACAAAAAGGGGATGGACAGAAGGAAGGGTAACAGGGAGATTTCCAGAAACCCTAATTATAGTACGAAACACAATCATATCTGCTCATATTTATGAATCTCTTTTAACTCAATCCAGATCCCAGAAAACATATGAATCAGATCCACACGTGACGGAAATTTAAGGAACAAGGATGCGCCAAAGTCTTAGACTTCAGCTGTAAGAATGTTCTTCTCCGGAAATATCATTATCGCTTGGCCACAAAATAACAATTTCTTTTTTGGAAAATGGGCTTTTAAGAGAGACATTTTCTGAGCTTCTGTTTGAAATATAACTAAAAAGTTGATCTTTTAACATAAGAATTGCCGCTGCTGGGTCCATTCCCGCAGCGGCCCTTAGGTCAAAGACCAGTGCCCTGAGACCAGCCCTACCTACATACGTTCCGGTTCAGCAGGAACTTGTCTAACTTTGTTTTGAATCCCTGGAGGTTGTTTTCCCCTGTAATAGCTTCCGGAAGAGCATTCCAGTTTTTTACCACTCTCTGGGTGAAGAAGAACTTCCTTACATTTGTACGGAATCTATCCCCTTTTTTTTTTTTAAACTGCAGGGAAATATTTTTATTTTATTTTATTTTTTTAATTGTTTATAGATTTTCTGAACTTCAAAAGCGATAATACACAAATATATATCATATAATAAGTTAATAAAAGCACATTCAACTTACAAATATGCATAACCAACCATTTTCTCCCCACCACCCAATGATTATTCAATAAAACACAGAAACATAGAATATCCCAATAACCTTACCCTATTCAGATTAAAAATATCCTCCCACCCTCCTCCCACCCCAGGTGGACATGCTTGGTGACATGTGCGCACAATGCAAGCAACACGGAAACCTCGAGCGCCGGATCCAATCAGTGGGCGCACAATTCATGAGGATCCAGTGTGTTCATCCTTCTCCTGCATCCCAGTCATTTCTTTAGATGATTCAGGCATCTTCAAGGTGATGAGTAGAAAGTTGTAATGGAGAGCTGAAGAAAATCCGACCGATGGGAACGGGCGGAAACTAAAGACTGGGGATTAGGGGGAAGCAGGGGGAAATGGGTAGGGCTCGGGCATGCCCAGTGGGGCCCGGGCACTGCACGTGCTCAGAGAAAAAAAAAAATCTCTCTGAGCTATTGGAGAGCTTATCCGCAAATTGGGAGCTGTTGGGACAACACCCATATGTGGCTGACTCATCCTACTTGTCCTAGGAGAACTACTGGAACAACCGACTAACTCAATCCATCTCAACCAGACACAGGAGAACCCACTCACTATTCACACACCCGCCATCCAAAAATGTCAAACGAAGAAAACTATATGACAACCTAATGGCCACCAGAGCAGCAAAACTAGACAGACAACTCACCAATCTGCTGTCTTCGATCACAGACTACAAAACCTTCAAAAAAGAAACAAAAACCCTACTCTTCAAAAAATACATAAAACCTATTTAACACCACCAGTTCCTTCCCAAGCACCACCTACCACACTGACTATTCCTATCAAATCTAAAATGTTCAAATTACCCAACATATATTACCTTAATTTTTCGACAAATCTTATGTAATCCACCTATATAGTAACTTCATGAGAACTCTTATGTAATCCGCCTTGAACCGCAAGGTAATGGTGGAACAGAAATCACTAATGTAATGTAATGTAATACTCAAAAGTCAAATTAGGACATAAATATCCCCCCCCCTTTCCTGGATGTGTACGAAAATAAATCAAAACTGACTCATAATCAAAGACCTACTATAGTGAGGTAATATATGATGTCAACGGCCCCCAAACCAGCTTAAATAAATTACTGTGCCCCAAACTATCGGCATTCATTTTTTCATATCTATAGGTGGAGCACAAATTTGCCCACCAGAAAGGAAAATGTAGGTGGTCGTAGTTCTTCCAATTTCGGGTTACCATCTGCATGGCTAACCCGGTCATGACAAGAAAAAGACGGCATTTATAACGATCTGTAGGGGGTTTAACATGTAATAACGTTCCACATATGACCGCCTCATACGTCAGTGGAATTCATGATTCCAATATGTTGTTAATCGTACCCCATATTGACCTCCAAAAGTTAAGTATCAAAGGACAATAGAACAACAGATGGTCCAGTGTCCCTATGTCCAGATGACAATGCCAGCATCTATTAGATTTAGAACTGTCTAAATTGTGTAACCTAACAGGGGTCCAAAAAGATCTATGTAACAGAAAAAACCATCGGGATGCAGAAATATACTGCTTAATCTCAATGCTCCAAATGTCTCTAAGACCATTTTTTTTGTTTTTTTTATTCAAGAAATCAGATATTAATTTATACCACCAGGCAGCCTGATAATAATAATAATAATAATAATAACTTTATTTTTATATACCGCCAGTAATCTTGCGACTTCTAGGCGGTTTACAATAAAGGGTAACTGTAAATACAATAAAGAGATGCCCTAACAAATCTATCTGGAAGCATAGGACCTGCAAGCTGAAATAATTTTATAGATTTTGCACTATCCCTTTTTAACTTTAGAGAGTGCCCTCTCGTTCTCTCTACCTTGGAGAGGGTGAACAACTTGTCCTTATCTACTAAGTCTATTAAGAACATAAGAACATAAGAACTGCCTTCTCCGGATCAGACCTTCGGTCCATCAAGTCCGTCGATCCGCACACGCGGAGGCCCTGCCAGGTGTACACCTGGCTTAATTTATAGTCCACCATATCCTTATATGCCTCTCTTAAGGAGATATGCATCTAGTTTGCTCTTGAAGCCTAGGACGGTCGATTCCGTCATAATCTCCTCTGGGAGGGCATTCCAGGTGTCAATCACTCTCTGAGTGAAGCAGAACTTCCTGACATTATTCCCTTCAGTATCTTGAATGTTTCTATTATGTTCCCTCTGTCTCTTCCTTTCAAGGGAGAAGAGGCCCAGTTTCTCCAATCTCTCCCTGTACAGCAACTCCTCCAGCCCCTTAACCATTTTAGTCGCTCTTCTCGGGACCCTTTCGAGTAGTACCGTGTCCTTCTTCATGTACGGCGACCAGTGCTGGATGCAGTATTCCAGGTGAGGGCGTACCATGACCCGGTATAGCGGCATGATAACCTTCTCCGATCTGTTCGTGATCCCCTTCTTAATCATTCCTAGCATTCTGTTCGCCCTTTTCGCCGCCGCTGAGAAGATTCATGAAATTGAGAAACATCCAAGCTATCTGGGGAGTTAAGAGCTTCTATCTCACCCTCTTGTCTCTCCTCTCATTTGCCCCATGGCAATTAAGCAAAGTTACTTACCTGTAATGGGAGTTCTCCGTGGACAGCAAGATAAGTCAACCACCAAATTGGGAACGTTGGATGACGTCTACTTGTCCATGGAGAAATATAAATTCGTCATAGATAATGTATCTATTAGATACTGTAATATATCCTTAAGATAAATTTTGAGGAGCTCAAGAAGGGACAAATAGGGGGTCACAGGAGAATTCAACAACCTTGAATTCTTACTTCTGTTATTGTTCTCAAAAGCTTCTAACTGTAAGTGCAAAACCAGGTTATCTTTAAGTGTAGAAACAGTCACTGATTGAATTGCCAATGTGGACTCAAGTTTCTCAACTCATTGTTCCATCTTAGAAGTCCTTTGTTTGTGATCATCCAATTTAGAAACAGTTTCTTCAGTGAGCTTAGAGAAAATACTCAAATTGTCCTGCAATGCTTGATCCATTCTCAAAATAGCAAAACCATATAGGTTTTCTCAGAGAAATATACTAAGAACTTGAAGAAGTCAAAGGTGTTGCAGACTCAGGAAAAGAAACTTTCACTGTTTTGGGGAAAGGGGTAAATCGTTAATGAAAGATACAGAAACAGCTCCATTTGGAGCAGAAGCTCCAGAAGAAGCGAGGATTCACCTTGCTTCAGGTGATCCCAACTTTTCCCTTAAAATTACGGGTTGGAGGGGTGGGGGGGTTCAAGCACCCGGTGATAACGAGACTCCCAAAAGAGGGCAAGTGCTCTCAGTCTCTTATGTAGGAGTGGCAAAATGCTTCTGCAGACTCTGGAGGTCAGCTATCCATGTGGATGACATTACTGTGGGGCTTTACTCCTGGCAAAAGTACAGACTCTACCTTGAAGGTGTTGGGACAGCCAGAGAGCAATGCAGAAGTGCTTCTGCAGGCACTTGGAGGTCAACTATCCCCACCGGTGGCATCATCTTGGGGCTTTACTCCTTGCATAAGTGTTGACTCTACTGTGGAATGAAGCCATGGATGCATGCCCAAAGGGGCAGGTCCTGCCCCTTTGGAACCAGGGGAATCCAAGAGGGGCACAGATCAATGTACTGTATAAGTGCACTGCATAGGAATACTCCTTGACTGCAAGCTGTCGCTCTCTGACCATATCTCTCAGGTGGTATCTTCCTCATTTTACTACCTGCAACAACTCCGAAAAATAAGGAACTACTTTTCAGAATCTGACTTTGCCCAACTACTCTATACCCTAGTACAGAGGTAGGCAATTCCGGTCCTCGAGAGCCGGAGCCAGGTCAGGTTTTCAGGATAACCATAATGAATATGTATGAGATGGATTTGCATGCACTGCCTCCTTGAGATGCAAATCTATCTCATGCATATTTATTGTGGATATGCTGAAAACCTGACCTGGCTCCGGCTCTTGAGGACTGGAATTGCCTACCCCTGCCCTAGTACTCACCTGGATGGATTACCGCAATATGCTATTCAATGGCATCACGGCAAAGAATGTACGACGGCTCCATTGTGTTCAAAACGGGGCAATCAGGCTTCTAAAAAACCTCTGTGCCCGTGACCGTCTCCCAGGCTCTAGCGCAGGGGTAGGGAACTCCGGTCCTTGAGAGCCGTATTCCAGTCGGGTTTTCAGGATTTCCCCAATGAATATGCATTGAAAGCAGTGCATGCAAATAGATCTCATGTATATTCATTGGGGAAATCCTGAAAACCCGACTGGAATACGTCTCTCGAGGACCGGAGTGCCCTACCCCTGCTCTAGCGTCTGCTCACTGGCTGCCTGTAGCCAAATGTTGCGTTTTCAAGGGCCTGATGATAGCGTTCACATCCTTGCACGACATGGCACCGGGCTATGTGATGGCTAAACCTCCTCCATATGTGCCAAACCGGTCCCTCCGTTCCCAGGATGAAATACACCTCAAAACGCCCCCCTGGTCGTGCTCTTCAACTATAAACCGCCAAACAACGGTCCTACTCCCACTTCATACCGAGCCGCTGGAATCGACTGCCATCACAGATCAGATCTCTTGAAGGTCTCCTCAACTTCAGAAAAGCAATAAAAACTGACCTCTTCCTCTGACCCCCTGCCCTTAATCCATGGACTACAAAGAATTGTATATTTGGTAACTGAACTAACCTGTGTCACGTAAGGATAACTACACCTAATATGTGCCAACCTCAGCACCCTGGGGTTGTGGGTTCAAACCCCGCGCTGCTCCCTGTGACCCTGGGCAAGTCACTTAATCCTCCATAGCTCCAGGTACGTTAGATAGATTGTGAACCCACCGGGACAGAGAGGGAAAAATGCTTGAGTACCTGATTGTAAAACCGCTTAGATAACCTTGATAGGCGGTATATAAAATCCTAATAATTAAAAAAAAAAAAAGATGAAAACTTGCATTGCAATCTTGTACTCAAATTATGTATGTTTAACCTGTAACCCGTTCTGCGCTGTTTGGGGACAACGGAATAGAAAACAAATTAACGAAATAAATAATTAAATAGGGACGTGTAAAGCTGGCAAAAATTCAAAATCCACGATGACACAGGGCCTGATGGATCAACATGTTTCTGTTTGTACCATTTTTTCTCTCTGTTGTACCATTTTTTTTTTTCTCTACCACCTAATTTTATCTGATTGTAACATTGTACCATTTTCGCTGATTGTCCAGCCCTTCTTTGTTGTAAACCGCCTCGAACTACTATGGCTTTGGCGGTCTATAAGAAATAAAATTATTATTATTATTTTCAAATATGAAACAATGCAATCAGAACCCAAGAGGCGTAAATGTGTGCATATGCCGGGAAAAGGCATCACATAATAAAAACGCCGTAAGCACACATATACATGGTAACATAGTAGATGACGGCAGTTAAAAACCCAAATGGTCCATCTAGTCTGCCCAACCTGATTCAATCTAAAAATTTTTTTTTTCTTCTTAGCTATTTCTGGGCACGGATCTAAAGCTCTGCCCGGTCCTGTTCTTAGGTCAAAGCTCACTCCAGTCCCTCCCAGCCATTGAAGCCCTCCCCAGCCCATCCTCCCCAAGAAATCATGTGCGTGCCTTATTGGAGCATAATATATATGCTCACGTCATAGGCGTTGGGTCACAAAAACAGATAAAAGCCCAACGCTTTTACGGTGGTTTTCCTTTCGTGCTGAATTGTGGCTTCTGTGGAAGTACAGGATCGTTCGGTGGCTACTAACTATAATTAAGGTGAATCTTGTCATTTTTTTTTTTTTTTCCACGAACCACAGTCAGAAAACACGCCAGGGCTGGGTTTGTAGCTTAGGTAATGGAGGGCATCATAGCTGGGATTTGAACCCTAGTTCTTAGTCTGCTGGAAAGAGCTCAGAGATCTGGAGTCTCCATTCATTTGGAAGTCAATGAACAAAGAATCTTGAATGCTAATTTACATACAAAATCGCATGGTAAATTAGCACCTGGACACTGGCACGGCTGTGTTCGTGTGTGTTTTCTTTTTTTTTGTTGTTGTTGTTTACAATCTCCCCGGATTGAGCAGGAAAAATTCCTTTTCTCAGTGGAAAACTCAGCATTTACATAATAGAACACAAAAAAGAAACTGCAGAGAGACTCCTATGTACGAGATGCAGTTAAAAATACCACCTTAGAACAAACCAAAGGACCTGACACAGTCCGTGTTTCGGAAAACACTCCTTCCTCAGAGGTCCATGCTGCCTGTATGGTATCCTTCTCCACTTAAAATCTTTTTTGCTTTTGCTTTACTAGTTTTGCGTCACACATTTTAAGGGGAGAAGGATACCATACAGGCAGCATGGACCTCTGAGGAAGGAGCTTTACCTTGTGTGACCAGAGAGACCAAAAGTATATATCTATATTAGAAAATGACATGGGGACAAATTTTCGCTGTCCCCGCAGTAACTCAATTTCCCCGTTCCATCCCCATGAGTTTTATCCCTGTACCTGCCCCATTCCTGAAAGCTCTGCCTTAACCGCACAAGCCTCAAACACTTTTGATTTTAAAGTGTCTGAGGCTTGTGCAGATGAGGACGGAGCTTAGGCATTGGTGGAATGAGGCATTATGACATCACAATCTCAGCTCTAGAATGTTGCTACTTAGGATTTTAAAGTGTTTGAGGCTTGTGCAGATGAAGACGGAGCTTAGGCATTGGTGGAATGAGGCATTATGACATCACAATCCGAGCTCTAGAATGTTGCTACTTAGGATTTTAAAGCGTTTGAGGCTTGTGCAGATGAGGACGGAGCTTAGGCATTGGTGGAATGAGGCATTATGACATCACAATCTCAGCTCTAGAATGTTGCTACTTAGGATTTTAAAGTGTTTGAGGCTTGTGCAGATGAAGACGGAGCTTAGGCATTGGTAGAATGAGGCATTATGACATCACAATCCGAGCTCTAGAATGTTGCTACTTAGGATTTTAAAGCGTTTGAGGCTTGTGCAGATGAGGACGGAGCTTAGGCATTGGTGGAATGAGGCATTATGACATCACAATCTCAGCTCTAGAATGTTGCTACTTAGGATTTTAAAGCGTTTGAGGCTTGTGCAGATGAGGACAGAGCTTAGGCATTGGTGGAATGAGGCATTATGACATCACAATCCGAGCTCTAGAATGTTGCTACTTAGGATTTTAAAGTGTTTGAGGCTTGTGCAGATGAGGACGGAGCTTAGGCATTGGTGGAATGAGGCATTATGACATCACAATCAGAGCTCTAGAATGTTGCTGCTTAGGATTTTAAAGTGTTTGAGGCTTGTGCAGATGAGGACGGAGCTTAGGCATTGGTGGAATGAGGCATTATGACATCACAATCCGAGCTCTAGAATGTTGCTACTTAGGATTTTAAAGTGTTTGAGGCTTGTGCGGATGAGGACAGAGCTTGCAGAAATAAGGCAGAGGCAGGAAAAGAACGGGATGGGAAAATGAATTCCTGCGGGGATGAGTTTCCAAGTTTCCAAGTTTATTATATAATTTGATTAATCGCCAATTACAATTTCTAGGCGATGTACAGTTTTTAAATAATCAAATACAGGTAACAAATCAAACATACAAAAATCATGTCAAATTAAAATCACTAATATGAACATTCCTATACATAGTTTATCCTATACATATAATATCAAAACAAAGGGAAAATTATTAATGTACTACAATCAATATTTAGTTTAAATATGTTTAGGGAAAGAACAGTAGGAGGGGAAACAAATATAGTTTGTCATTAAATATAAGATAAAAAGAGACAGAATCTTTAAGTTTATTCACTAAAAGCATCTATAAAAAGAAAACTCTTAAGTTTGGTCTTGAATTTCTCCAAATTCTTTTCCTCTCTAATAAATAATGGGAGGTCATTCCAAGACTGAGGAGCAGTTATTGAGAAAATAGTGTGACGCCTCGTATTGATAACTTTTAACGAAGGAATGGCCAACAAGTGTTGGTCTTGTGATCTCAACTGTCTAGAGGTAATATAAGGAATTAGGACTCTAAAAATAAAAGCAGGGGTTTTAAATAATAATGATTTGAAAGTAAGCAAGCATAATTTGAATAAAATACGGTGTGCAACTGGGAGCCAATGTGCCTTTTTAAGTAATGGGGAGACGTGATCACATTTTTTGGCTTTCTAGATCATTGTAATAGAGGCGTTCTGGATAATTTGAAGACGTCTGATTTCTTTTTGTGGTAGACCTTTAAACAATGCGTTACAGTAATCAATTTTGGAGATTACTAATGAATGAATTAAGATATTCAAAGATTTTGCGCATAAAAATTTAGCCACTGAACGAATTTGGCGAAGTCTATAGAAAGTAGATTTGACCACATGGCTTATGTGATCGTGGTAAGATAATTTGTTATCAAATATTACTCCAAGAATCCTAATATTGTGTGCCGTCTGCAATGGAATGCCTTTAATAGAGATGGGAGAAAGAAGTCTAGAGCAAAACATAGTAACATAGTAACATAGTAGATGACGGCAGATAAAGACCCGAATGGTCCATCCAGTCTGCCCAACCTGATTCAATTTAAATTTTTTTTTTCTTCTTAGCTATTTCTGGGCAAGAATCCAAAGCTTTACCCAGTACTGTGCTTGGGTTCCAACTGCCAAAATCTCTGTTAAGACTTACTCCAGCCCATCTACACCCTCCCAGCCATTGAAGCCCTCCCCTGCCCATCCTCCACCAAACGGCCATACACAGACACAGACCGTACAAGTCTGCCCAGTAACTGGCCTAGTTCAATCTTTAATATTATTTTCTGATTCTAGATCCTCTGTTTTCATCCCACGCTTCTTTGAACTCAGTCACCGTTTTACTCTCCACCACCTCTCTCGGGAGCGCATTCCAGGCATCCACCACCCTCTCCGTAAAGTAGAATTTCCTAACATTGCCCCTGAATCTACCACCCCTCAACCTCAAATTATGTCCTCTGGTTTTACCATTTTCCTTTCTCTGGAAAAGATTTTGTTCTACGTTAATACCCTTTTAGTATTTGAACGTCTGAATCATATCTCCCCTGTCTCTCCTTTCCTCTAGGGTATACATATTCAGGGCTTCCAGTCTCTCCTCATATGTCTTCTGGTGCAAGCCTCCTATCATTTTCGTCGCCCTCCTCTGGACCGCCTCAAGTCTTCTTACGTCTTTCGCCAGATACGGTCTCCAAAACTGTTTTATTAATATTCAAGGCTAGTCTATTATTATCCATATTCTCTAATTTATATGTGTCTATAAGAAGGTGTAATATGAATAAATATATGATATATTTTATATAGGTATGTATAAGCAGGTAGATTGATTATATATTATAGGCAGAAATATGAAAGAGGATTGATTATGGTTTAAGAACCAACTCAGAAAACACTAACTCTGTGTTGTAATACCTTTACAATAGCACAGATATCGATTAAGCTTTAATAATGTATTGATTATGGTTTAATAATGTCCGTATTGAAACCATCCTAGCAAATGCAAACTCTGTATTGTAACATCATAACAGAAGCTCATGTATTGTAACACCATTACAAAGCTCATATAAACCACTCTGAATTGACTTCCCCAGTCATTAGCAGCAGTATGGAAACTTTCAATAAATAATAGTGACTAGAGTCACTACATGACCGGAAGTGACCCAAAGCGACCAGTGTGCCCCCAGTGCGTGGTGCGTGGTCTTTGTCATAAGATGCATGGGGAGAGACTTAAAGATCTCAATCTGTAGACTTTAGAGAAAAGGCGGGAGAGGGGAGATAAGATAGAGATGTTTAAATACCTAAGTGGCGTAAATGCGCATGAGTCGAGTCTCATTTGAAAGGAAGCTCTGGAATGAGAGGGCACAGGATGAAGTTAAGAGGTGACAGGCTCAGGAGGAATCTAAGGAAATACTTTTTTTTACAGAAAGGGTGGTAGATGCATGGAACAGTCTCCAGAATGAGGTGGTGAGGACAGAGACTGTGTCTGAATTCAAACGGGCCTGGGATAGGCACTTGGGATCTCTCGGAGAAAGAGATAATGGCTACTGCAGATGGGCAGACTGGATGGGCCATTTGGCCTTTATCTGCCATCAGGTTTCTACGTGTCTATGAGTGACCGGTGGTGACGAGAAGTGACCAGAGTCTGGATCACTACAAGTGTTTTTGTATTATTTGCAGCATAGTCACATTAGTTGACAATAAATGATGAAACCAACAATCCAACAATGCTGTTATCAATATTTCACTTCCTGATTTCAACTTTTAAGATGTCATCCCCTCCCCCCCACTGAGATACACCTCACTTGCACTCATAGCTGTGTCCTACACCTTTTGCACTGATTTAAGAGAAGAACTAGGAAACCCCAGAAATACTCCATTGTAATCCTGATGAAACCGAAGCCTGTAACACAAAAATTGTGTTTGGAGAATTAATAACATCAACTCTACGATAAGAACATAAGAAGATAAGAAGTTGCCTCCGCTGAGTCAGACCAGAGGTCCATCCTGCCCAGCGGTCCGCTCCCGCGGCGGCCCCTCAGGCCTAATTGCCTGAACAGTGTCCCTGACTAATTTTGTAACTGCCTCTAATCCTCTACTCCTATCTGTACCCCTCAATCCCTTTGTCCTCCAGGTACCTGTCCAGACCTTCTTTGAAGCCCTGTAGCGTTCTCCTGTTTATCACATCCTCCGGTAGCGCGTTCCATGTATCCACCACCCTCTGAGTGAAAAAGAACTTCCTGGCGTTTGTTCTAAACCTTTCCCCTTTCCCCTTGTGCTTGTGGTTCCCCGTAATTTGAAAAATCTGTCCCTGTCCACTCTTTCTATGCCCTTCATGATCTTGAAGGTTTCTATCATGTCTCCTCTAAGTCTCCGCTTTTCCAGGGAGAAAAGCCCCAACTTCTTCAGTGTGTCAGTATATGAGAGGTCCCCCCATACCCTTTATTAGCTTAGTTGCTCTTCTCTGGACTGATTTAAAAAAAAAAAATAATAATGCCGAGCATGCTAGTGATTTATGTTTTCAAGGGTAATGGTGTATTAAACACAATGCCCAAGTTACTACACAAAAGTTCTCAAAAACAGAATTAACACAGCACTGATAACACCGAGAAGCCACTGACTTAGCAAAGGATTGCCCACTGCATCAATTAAAGGCACCAGTTTATCCTAGATTTATCCACTGCATAGATGACTGAAAAGTTTCTTACTAGGCCTCTGTCTTGTATTTTTCCTTGTCCCAGGAGAAGCAGAAGAAAGTCAGGACTCGTGAGCTGCTCATGCATTCTTGCTTAGAATTTCCACAATCTGAATTAGAAGGGAGTGTGTGGCGCAGTGGTTAAAGCTGACAGACGGGGAAACATGTTTGAGCATCTGAATAAATTCATGTAAAACGTTCTGAGCTTCTCTGGGAGAACGGTATAGAAAATTGAATAAAGAATAGCATGAAAAGTTTCAGCCTCTGATCACCAGAGCTGGTATTGTGATGTCATAATGCCTCATTCCACCAATAAGAGCCAACCTCATCCGTGATGTCACAATGGCTTCATCATACTTAGCTCACTTTTACTACATTTTGATTTCTAGAGTGGTGCAGTGGTTAAAGCTACAGCCTGAGCACCCTGAGGTTGTGGGTTCAATCCCCATGCTGCTCCTTGTGACCCTGGGCAAGTCACTTAATCCCCCCATTGCCCCAGGTGCATTAGATAGATTGTGAGCCCACCAGGATAGGCAGAGAAAATGCTTGAGTAACTGAATAAATTCATATAAACCGTTCTGAGCTCCCCTGGGAGAAGGGTATAGAGAAAGAAAGAAGCCAGACAAATGCTTTCTACTTTTCTTGTTATTGCTCCTGCCACCCTCCACCAGGTGGACTTCTACCCAGAATATAATTATACGCATTATGTAAGATAATAGCTGGAAAACAATGCAATCACAGCAGAATTACATGTCGTCTTCAGAGATGATGTCAGTACTTTGACTGTGTGCTGATGCCACAGATGAAATAGTGACAAGCTGGAGTGACAAATAGCTTTAATGGGTTCTGCTTCCCAGGGCAGATATTTAGGAGGCAGTTTTCTGCTTTGGGGTCCCTGTCCCCCCCCCCCCCCCCCAAACCGGCTCTGGTGCTTTCTGCTGGCTTCACAGTGGATGACCCCAATGTAGCAAGGAGAGTCTGCATGAGTAGGTGAGACTTGATGATGAGGGGCCAGGATTGGGTCTCATTCCTAAATGAAATGTTTCCAACCAGGACCCTTGGATCGGCCTTTGCAGGCAGCATCGAGAAGGGCTCAGGGGACAGTTCAACTGGAGATAGGCCGGGGACAGGGCAGACAGGTTAGGGCTCTAGACACTTTCTCTTGAGTTGTGCTCTAAAAAGAGGTCATGTCCGGTTAAATCCGGACTCCGGAGGTCTAGTAACCCTAGTATTAAAGGATGAAATGCTGAGAATGATCTCAGAGCTTGACAATGTTTCAGGGATTCCTGGCGGCTCAACAGATGGGGAGCCGCAGAGCCCTACACCCCTCCCCCGACATCCCCCACATCCTGGACCTCCCATTGATATCCTCACATCCTCCCAACATCTCCCACATCCTCCTGACATGTCGGACCTCCCCTGACATACCCCCAACATTCCTGGGCCCCCTCCCACATCCCCGGAACCCCCCTGTACTTTCAGAAGAGCAAATAACAGGAGGGAAGCACACCCTCCTGCCTACAGGACCATGTGCTACAAATGGCGGAGCTTCCTCATTCCACTGCATCTTTGGATGCAGAGGGAGGGGCCAAAGGCACTGATTGGCTCAAAATCACCATTTGAGCCAATGAGGGCCTTCGGACCATCTCACTTCATCCCAAGATGAATTGGAAGGGGGAAGCCCTGTCATTTGTAGCAACGGCCCTGTAGGCAGGAGCTTCCCTCTTGCCGTTTGCTCTTCCAAAGGTCTGGGGGGGGGGGTCATGGGATATGGAAGGAGGGCCCAGGGATGGGAGGATGGGAGGGATGTCAGCGTGAGGTCCAGGATGCCGGGAGGACATGGGGGATGTCAGGAGGAGGTCTGGGATGTCAGGAGGATGTGGGGGATGTCAGGGGAAGGGTATAGAGCTCCATGGCTCAGCTGATCCTGGCGGGGGGAATCCCCATCTGCTGAGCTGCCAGGAATCCCCGAAACCAGCTCAGCTTTCTTCTGCCGCGATGGGAAGCCTATGGGTTTTTGTTTGGGGGGTTTTTGTTCTTTGGGTGGTGGGAAAGGGTCATGACCAATGGGAGAGTAAGTGGGGGTCATGCCTTAAATCCTCTAGTGGTCTTCTTGTCAGTTTGGGCACCTTTGCGGAAGTTAGATGCAACTCACTGCCAGCGTCTAAGTTCCCACGAGGGAAGTTTTGATTATGGCTGGGGTACGTCCATGTTGAAGCCCGCCCAAGCACACTTTCCAACACGCCCCTTTGCTCTCTGGATACACAGCAGCTTAGAAGTGCTTAGAAGTCCAAAAAGTTGGTTTTGATTATTGACACTGGGACGTCCAAGTGCCGACTTAGGCTGATTTTTCTACATTTTAAAGTTTTGATTGTGAGCCCCATAATGTCAGTCTGCCAGGGCAGAGAGAGCAGCCCCCAGGAATCAGACATGGAGAGGCTGTTGCATCAGCTCAGGTCTGCTCTGTCTGTCCTTTGGAATTCCTTCCTCCCACCACCCTGAGAAAGCCTCTTGAATCTTGAGGACGGACACTGGAGTTCACAACTTTCAACTGTGCTAATTCAGTCACAGCATGAAAACAGGGAAAAATTTCAGCTGAGAAAGTAAGTGGAGCCACCTGGGCTGGGGAAGTCTTGACACAGCCTACGAGGACCAGAGCTAAAGATATGGAGGTGGCCAAGAACTCTACAGGAATTCAAGAGCCTCTGGGTCCTACTGGCTGGGAGACAATACACCACTCGGGACTCGTCCATTCTACTGCCTGAACAGAGCAACCTCTCAAAAGAGCTCTGGCCTAGGAATGTGCAATCAGAGGATGAGAGCTGGCACCCTGGAGGGGCTCTGTCTACAGCAGTCAAGCTGGACCCTCAGGGCACTGCTGCACACAGCAGGTAAGGACATCAGCCCCACTTGACATGTGATGGTCATTTGGGGGCACATTTGTCGGTGCTTAAAGCCTCAGCTCTGTGCTGCTCCTTTTCAACATTCACTGAACTCTATGGGCAAGAGAATTTTTTTCCATGTGTTAATATGTGGGGTGCTTTTATTGTCAAATAATTTGTATTGAGCTATAGATGTACAGAAAAGGCACAGTATATTCAATCCAGGTAGCGCTGAGCTCAAATTTAACAAGCCAAACAAAAGAACCCCCCCCCCAAGATCCCTTCCCAGATCCCACCTCTCAGAGTTAGTATCACCAGTCAAGGAGAGAACAGGCTGGCAAATAAGTAACGGGGTAAATATCAAAGATACTTCAACAATTCAGAAGTCTGCTAGGAGCCAATGGAGTCAAAGGGTTCCAATAGGGTTCCTTGGAAAGGAACATCACGTACTATGTGGGGCGCTTTCATAAGAGAGTGCATGAAGGGTCAATGCAGAAAGTCACGCGGTGTGTGGTGACCATGGCAAGTTTAAAACCATAAACAACTAACTTGCTAGTCTCTCCTCCGGCTGCGCTAGGGAGACCAAGTTCCTGGATGCTGTAGGCGATTGCTTCATGGAACAACTTGTCAAGGAAAATACAAGAGGAAATGCAATTCTGGACTTAATTCTAAATGGACTGCGAGGACTGGCACAAGGTGTAGAAGTAGAAGGGACGCTGGGAAAGAGCACACAACATAATTCGCTTCGACCTGGACACAGGGGCGAAACATAGGTCCAGAACGATGGCCACTGCACTGAACTTACGAAAAGGGAATTACAAAGGGATGAGACTCATGGTGGGGAAGAAGATTAAGAAGAGGATAAGCACTGTAAAAATGCTAGAGCAAGCTTGGTCCCTTTTTAAGGACACAGTCCCTGAGGCGCAAAATCTATATATACCACGTATCAACAAGGGATCCAAGAGGAAAAAGAACAAGGAACCGGCGTGGCTCACTGTAGAGGTGAAGGAAGTGATCCGAGACAAGAAAACTTCATTTAAGGAATGGAAAAGGTCAAAAACGGACGAAAACTGGAATAAGCACAAACAGCATCAACGCAGGTGCCATAAGGCGGTAAGAGGGGCCAAAAGAGACTACAAGGAAAAAATAGCCAAGGAAGTGAAAAACTTCAAGTCGTTCTTTCAATATATTAAGGGGAAACAATCCGCGAAGGAAGCAGTGGGATCGCTGGATGACCGTGGAATAAAAGGAGTGCTAAAGGAGGACAAAGCAATTGCCAACAAACTGAACACATTTTTTGCGTCTGTATTTACAGAAGAAGATCTACACAGCATACCGAAACCCATCAGGCTATATGCTGGAAATGAAGACGGGAAACTGAGAGTTAACGGTCAGTCTAGAAGAGGTATGCAGGCAGATTGATAGGCTTAAGAGCGATAAATCCCCGGGACCGGATGGCATCCATCCGAGGGTCATCAAGGAACTGAAAGGGACTATAGCTGAACTGCTTCAACTAATAGCCAATCTGTCGATCAAATTGGGAAAGATTCCAGAAGACTGGAAGATGGCGAATGTTATGCTGATCTTCAAAAAAGGTTCAAGGGGAGATCCGGAAAAACTACAGACCGGTGAGTCTGACCTCGGTACTGGGAAAGATGGTAGAGGTGCTGATAAAGGACCATATCATTGATCACCTTGACGGACACGGTTTAAGGAGGACCAGCCAGAACGATTTCAGCAAAGGCAGATCTTGCCTGACGAACTTGCTGCACTTCTTCGAGGGAGTAAACAGGCGGATAGACAAGGGCGACCCAGTCGACCTTGTATATCTGGATTTTCAGAAGGCGTTCGACAAGGTTCCACATAAACTACTACTTCGTAAAATTGCAAGCCATGGAATCGAGGGTGAAATACGTGGATTAAAAACTGGCTGGAGCATAGGAAATAGAGAGTGGGGGTAAATGGACAATACCCAGACTAGAAGAGCGTCACCAGTGGGGTGCTGCAGGGCTCGGTGTTTGGACCCGTGCTCTTCAACATCTTTATAAACGATCTGGACATTGGTACGACAAGTGAGGTGATTAAGTTGCGGACGATACAAAGTTATTCAGAGTAGTGAAGACACAGGGGGATTGCGAAGATCTACAAAATGACATAATCAAGCTCGAGAAATGGGCATCGACATGGCAAATGAGGTTCAATGTGGATAAGTGCAAAGTGATGCATTTCGGTAACAAAAATCTCATGCACGAACACAGGATGTCTGGGGCAGTACTTGGAGAGACCTCCCAGGAAAGAGACTTGGGAGTTCTGATCGACCAGTTGATGAAGCTGTCTGCACAATGTGCTGGGCGGCAAAAAGGACAAACAGAATCCTAGGAATGATAAAGAAGGGGATCACAAACAGATTGGAGGAGGTCATCATGCTGCTGTACTGGGCCTGGTGCGCCCTCACCTGGAGTACTGCATCCAGCACTGGTCACCGTACATGAAGAAGGACACGGTACTACTCAAAAGGGTCCAGAGAAGAGCAACTAAGATGGTTAAGGGGCTGGAGGAGAAACTGGGCCTCTTCTCCCTTGAAAAGAGGAGACTGAGAGGGGACATGATAGGAACATTCAAAATACTGAAGGGAATAGACTTAGTAGATAAGGACAGGTTGTTCACACTCTTCAAGGTAGGGAGAACGAGAGGGCACTCTCTAAAGCTGAAAGGGGATTTATTCCGTACAAACGTAAGGAAGTTCTTCTTCACCCAGAGAGTGGTGGAAAACTGGAACGCTCTTCCAGAGTCTGTTGTAGGAGACAACACCCTCCAGGGATTCAAGACTAAGCTGGACAAGTTCCTCCTAAACTGGGACACACACAGGTGAGTCTGGACTTATTTTAGAGTACTGGTCTTTGACCTGGGGGCCGCCAAGTGAGCAGACTGCTGGGCGCGATGGACCACTGGTCTGACCCAGCAGCGGCAATCTTTATGTTCTTTATGAGAGCTTTGTGAACCACACAGGCTGTCTTGCATTGTACTCTTCTCTTCACAGGGAGCCAATGTAGTTTCTTTAGGAGTGGAGAAACGCTTTTGGACAATCAGTCTAGCTGCTGTATGTTCAGCACTTGTAATCTTTTGTAATCGTAGTTTGCAATACCGATGTATAAGGAATTTCAGTAATCCAGGGATGGGAGGAGGATTGCCTGTGCAATTGTTCTGAAGTTGGATTCGCTCAACACTGATCTGATCGCTCTCAGTTGCCTGAGCCTGAAAAAGAATTTCATGACCAATGGGTTTATTTGGCCCGTGCAGGTGAGATCTGAATTGAGGATCACACCCAGAACCTTTCAGGACCCTTCCAATTTAAGCAATTTGCCAGTCATCGGCACTAGGTCTGGGAAGGTAGTGTGCAATGAGATTTGAATATTTTCCTATTGATATTGTCTGTTGCCTATGTCTACAATGATCTTGTGCAAAACCTGGGGTGAGTATCTCCAAGGAGGCTACAAAGAAATAATGGAATGCTGATACTCCTTGGGATTCTAGAATCTTGCTGCTCTCTGGGATTCCAAAATCTTGCTATTCTTTAAGATTCTGCATGGAATTTTGCTAATCTTTGGGATTCTAGAATCTTCTTACTCTCTGAAGATTCTGGAATCATGATATTCTTTGAGATTCTGTATGGAATGTTGCTACTCTTTGGGATTCTAGAATTTTGTTACTCTCTGAGGATTCCGGAATCTTGCTATTCTCTGAGATTCTGTATGGAATTTTGCTACTGTTTGGGATTCTAGAATCTTGTTACTCCCTGAGGATTCTGGAATCTTGCTATTCTTTGAAATTCTGTATGGAATGTTGCTACTTTCTGGGATTCTAGAATCTTGTTACTCTCTGGGATTCTGGAATCTTGCTATTCTTTGAGATTCTGTATGGAATATTGCTGCTTTTTGGGATTCTAGAATCTTGTTACTCTCTGAGGATTCTGGAATCTTGCTATTCTTTAAGATTCTGTATGGAATGTTGCTACTTTTTGGGATTCTAGAATTTTGTTACTCTCTGAGGATTCCGGAATCTTGCTATTCTTTGAGATTCTGTATGGAATATTGCTGCTTTGTGGGATTCTAGAATCTTGTTACTCTCTCAGATTCTGGAATCTTGCTATTCTTTGAGATTCTGTATGGAATGTTGCTACTCTTTGGGATTCTAGAATCTTGTTACTCTATGAGATTCTGTATGGAATGTTGCTACTCTTTGGGATTCTAGAATCTTGTTACTCTCTGAGGATTTTGGAATCTTGCTATTCTTTGAGATTCTGTATGGAATGTTGCTACTCTTTGGGATTCTAGAATCTTGTTACTCTCTGAGATTCTGTATGGAATATTGGTACTCTTTGGGATTCTAGAATCTTGTTACTCTGGGATTCTGGAATCTTGCTATTCTTTGAGATTCTGTATGGAATGTTGCTAATCTTTGGGATTCTAGATTCTCGTTACTCTCTGAGGATTCTGGAATCTTGCTATTTTTTGAGATTCTGTAAGGAATATTGCTACTCTTTGGGATTCTAGAATCTTGTTACTCTCTGAGATTCTGTATGGAATGTTGCTACTCTTTGGGATCCTAGAATCTTGTTACTTTCTGGGATTCCAGAATCTTGCTATTCTTTGAGATTCTGTATGGAATGTTGCTACTCTTTGGGATTCTAGAATCTTGTTACTCTCTAAGGATTCCAGAATCTTGCTATTCTTTGAGATTCTGTATGGAATGTTGCTACTTTTTGGGATTCTAGAATCTTGTTACTCTCTGGGATTCTGTATGGAATGTTGCTACTCTTTGGGATTCTAGAATCTTGTTACTCTCTGGGATTCCAGAATCTTGCTATTCTTTGAGATTCTGGATGGAATGTTGCTACTCTTGGGATTCTAGAATCTTGTTACTCTTTGGGATTCTGGAATCTTGCTATACTTTGAGATTCTGTATGGGATGTTGCTACTCTTTGGGTTTCTAGAATCTTGTTACTCTCTGAGGATTCTGGAATCTTGCTATTCTTTGAGATTTTGAATGGAATGTTGCTACTCTTTGGGATTCTAGAATCTTGTTACTTCTGGGATTCCGGAATCTTGCTATTCTGTGAGATTCTGTATGGAATGTTGCTACTCTTTGGGATTCTTGAATCTTGTTACTCTCTGAGATTCTGTATGGAATGTTGCAACTCTTTGAGATTCTAGAATCTTGTTACTCTCTCAGATTCCGGAATCTTGCTATTCTTTGGCATTCTGTATGGAATGTTACTACTCTTTGGGATTCTAGAATATTGTTACTCTTTGAGATTCTATATGGAATATTGCTACTCTTTGGGATTCTAGAATATTGTTACTCTGGGATTCCGGAATCTTGCTATTCTTTGAGATTCTGTATGGAATGTTGCTATTCTTTGGGATTCTAGATTCTTGTTACTCTCTGAGGATTCTGGAATCTTGCTATTCTTTGAGATTCTGTATGGAATGTTGCTACTCTTTGAGATTCTAGAATCTTGTTACTCTCTGGGATTCCGGAATCTTGCTATTATTTGAGATTCTGTATGGAATGTTGCTACTCTTTGGGATTCTAGAATCTTGTGACTCTCTGGGATTCCGGAATCTTGCTATTCTTTGAGATTCTGTATGGAATGTTGCTACACTTTGGGATTCTAGAATCTTGTTACTCTCAGAGGATTCCGGACTCTTGTTATTCTTTGAGATTCTGTATGGAATGTTGCTACTCTTTGGGATTCTAGAATCTTGTTACTCTCTGAGGATTCCAGAATCTTGCTACTCCTTGGGTTTTGGGCAGATGCTAGTGATCTGGATTGGCCACCGTGAGAACGGGCTACAGTAAGGCTGTTCTAATCAGCACTGATAATTAACACTTACCCCTCCCCTTTTTACTCAACTCTGGCACATTTGTTTGCACCAGCCGTGGCAGTAACAACTCTGACGCTCACAGAATTCCAATGAGCGTTGCAGCTGTTACTGCCACAGAAAAAGAGGGGAGGTTAATGATTGATGCTAATTTATTTAATTTTCTATACTGTTCTCCCAGGGGAGCTCAGAACAGTTAATATGAATTTTCCTTGTCTGTCCCACTGAGCTCACAATCTATCTAATGTACCTGGGGCAAAGGGATTAAGTGACTTGCCCAGGGTCACAAGGAGCAGTGTGGATTTGAACCCACAATGTCAGGGTGCTGAGGTGTAGCTTTAACCTCTACACCACACACATACTTCACCCATGCCTTGATTGGCCAGATATCTAAAGCCATTCCCATTGGAGTGGCCTTAGGAATCTGGCCAATTGGACTCTTAGGCCACGCCCAGTGCATCCCATAATGCACTGAGAAGGAGGTCTAAGACTCCAGTTGGCCCAGGTGCCTAAAGCCCCTCCTACACAAGGGGCCTTCAGCTTTAAAGGGGCTTCAAAGAAGGAAGCCCTTTTGGGCCACAGTACCAGGCACACTTTTGTTCTCATGGATAAGGTTTTTGCTCACGTCACAGCCCAAGCTCCTCCTGTATAGACAAACTCCTCCCAGCAGTTTGTCTGGGATTTGGAAAGCCCCGCCACATCTGGAAGGCCTATGAACATAGAAACATAGAAAGATGACGGCAGAAAAGGGCTACAGCCCATCAAGTCTGCCCACTCTACTGACCCACCCCATTTAGTCAGAGTGCTAATGACCTAGTTCCTTAACTCGACCCTCGCAGGGATCCCACGTGGATGTCCCATTTATGCTTAAAGTCGAGCACGCTGGTGGCCTTGATCACCTGCACTAGGCTTCAAAAGCAAACTAGATGCATATCTCCTTGAGAGAGGCATATAAAGATATGGTTGGCTATAAAATAAGCCAGGTGTATACCTAGCAGGGCCTCCGCGTGTGCGGATCGCCGGACTTGATGGACCGAAGGTCTGATCCGGAGATGGCGCTTCTTATGTTCTTATGTTCTTATGTTATGATCTACCACCCTTTCTGTGAAGAAATACTTCCTGGTGTCACCATTAAATTTCCCTCCTCTGAGTTTGAGCGGGTGCCCTCTTGTGACCGAGGGTCCTTTGGGAAAGAAGATGTATGGATGACATCACCCGGCATGAAAGAAGAGACAAGGCTGTGTTTGGGCGGGGCTGGGGGTTGAGATGGAATAGGGTGAAGTTTGAGGTCGAATGGGGCGGGGCCATGTGTCCAGGATTTTACCATTTAAAATATGGTGACCCTATCTTACCCTATAGGTGCCGGTTTCTAAAGGTTGGGCGCCAGTTTTCTATAAAGGAAAGTAGCTGTCCAGTTATGGAACTGCTTCTAAAATGTTCACCACTTTGAACATGGTCACTCAGCCGTAGCTTTACTCGTTGGCCAGGTCAAATAGATACAAAGAGGAAGTCCTACCACTGTCACAATACAGCAGGTCTGGGCCTGCCCCAGTGGAAGTTTCAGGTGCCAACGTCACCGAGTCACCAAGGGTCTGGGTTGGGTGGTTTGGGGCTACAGGGATGAGCTTCTCTGCCAAAATGTAGGAAAAATAATGACCTCCCCCCTGGTTCCTTGACTCCTTTTGCTGATGTTATTATCAAAGATGCAAAATGTCCAGAACATCAGACCTTCACTGATGGCATTATCTTGGGTGGGGTGGGGTGGGGTGGGGGTGGAGCAGAGCCAAGAAAACAATAGAGCTGCAGTGGCTGTTCCTTCTAAATTTTAGCATTTGGTAAGTTAGCATTGGGAGGGCACTTCCAACCAGTCCTGAAGGCTGGTTTTGTCCTGTCCAAAGGCTGTCCACTCCCTCATGGCAGAGAAGTCAGTATTGAAGGGATTTGAGGCCTGTCTGCAGTTCAGAAGCTTCAGAATAGCTTCCAAAAGCCTCCATCCGCACCCCGACTCACTGGCTGCCGGAACTGTCTTAGATACCAATCGTGGAGCTCTGGTGATCCAATCAGATGTCTGGTTTGGACAGCTGACCGTGAAGCCTTCTCTCTGTCCTTCCAGCTCCTGCCTGCATTGATATGAAGGGGAGGCAGAGGTCAGCAGGCTGGGGAGAAAGGCATTGGTCTCTATAGCGACAGCCAGTACCATTTGTCATTATATCCAGTAAATGCTATGATTGATTTTCTTTTCCTGAATTTGCTCTGTGAAGCCTGGAACAGACCGAAACAGGCACCGTGAGGCTTAGGCATACACCTTGTCACGTTTCTGCTTTTCTCTCCCTTCTAAACCTATCCGTGAGACCAGACATGCAATTTCACTTCATTTGAATCTTCACAGACCACATCATATCCAGCAAAGAGATCGGCGCAGTGCACAAGTAAACCAGCCTAATTGAGGACTATTACATCAATGCAATCAAGTACAAAGACTAGGGAACACTCGATGAAGTTACAGGGAAAACACTTTTAAAACCAATTAAAAGAAATGTTTTTTTCACTCAGAGTATCGTTAAGCTCTGGAACGCGTTGCCAGAGGATGTGGTAAGAGTGGATAGCGTACCTAGTTTTAAGAAAGGTTTAGACAAGTTCCTGGAGGAAAAGTCCATAGTCTGTTATTGAGAAAGACATGGGGGAAGCCACTGCTTGTCTTGGAACGGTAGCATGGAATGTTGCTACTCTCTGGGATTCTAGAAGCTTGTTACTCTCTGAGAATCCGGAATCTTGCTATTGTTTGAGATTCTCTATGGAATGTTGCTACTCCTTGGGTTTTGGCCAGGTACTAGTGACCTAGATTGGCCACCCTGAGAACGGGCTACTGGGCTTGATGGAACTTTGGTCTATTTTTATGTTTATATTTTATAAAGCAATAAAATCACAAATAACAAAGGGGGGAGGGGTTAGGGTTACCTTACATCCGGAAAAACCTAGACAAGTCCTCTATTTAGAGGACTGTCCTAGCACCTAGAGGGATTTCCAAAAGCTGGCAGTTTGTGCGGGTTTTGGAAATCCTGAGCTCGGAGGCCGTGTCTGGAAGCCTTTGCGCATGTGCGGCCGTCACCATGATGATGTCATACACACACGCCCATGCATGCGATGTCATTGCATCGATATCCATGCATGCGTGAAGGCTTCCAAATGTGGCCTTCGAGCTCAGGGAGGTTCATGTAGGGGCGGGGCTGGAGGAGGAATGGGTTGGAGCCGGAGCCAGAATGGGGCGGGGCCAGGCATCCTTTTTCTTTCAAAGAGGAAATCTGGCAACCCTAGTGGGGGGTGATATTCAGTGTGGTATAAGCAGGCAGAAGAGGTTTCTGAATCACACTGAGTGGGCTGTCCTTGGCTTTTCAATGGCCAATTTACCTTAGGGATCAGAGTGGGAACATGCCACATGAATGGAATAGCTTACCTTAGGGATCAGAGTGGGAACATGTCACATGGGTGGAATAGCCTATGCACCTGAGTGTGAGCATACAACCTGGATCTTAACAGAGTAAAAAATATAAAGAAAGAGACATATATTTTGTCTCTGAGAAGAAAAAATACTGGTTCTCCTCTTGCTCTTAATCATAAGAAAAATACAACTGGCATCATTTCTGAACTCATATAACAAAACTTGGATGTACAACAGATCTCTGATATGAAAGGCAAGGGTGGGTTTTAATAGCAATTGAATTACCTTGCAGTGGTGTACCTAGGGTATGTGACACCCGGGGATGATCATTTTTTAACACCTTCTTATAAAACAAATATTTTTAGTAATCCCCCTGCTCCCCTTGGTATGTCTCTGCCTGAGGAAGAGGAATTTGGTCTCCGAAAGTTAGTTTAAAAAAATGTATTAGAATTAGTCCAAGAAAAAGATTACCTTATTTCCATTTTCTATTTATAAATATTTATGAATACAACTACAATACTATTTTATTCTAAAGCAACAGAAAAACATTTTTTCGACTTTTGTCATCTCTGGTTTCTGTTTCTTCATCTTCTCTTCACTCTCCATTTTATCCAGCATCTGCACTCTAACTTTGTCCCTTCCATTTTTTTCTCTTTCTGTCTCTACTCCTTTCCTCATGCTCTGGCATCTCTCTCTTCTCCTTTCCTTCCCTCCTTCCCACTCCAACTCAACCCATGTTCTGCTATCTGCTTCCCTTCCCCCATGCCCTGGGATCTTTCTCTTCTCCTATCTCTTCCTCCCCCTCCATGCTTTGGCATCTCCTTTCCTTTTATTCCCTCCCTCTCTTCACAATGGTCTGGCATGTCTCCTTCCCTTCCCTCTTTTCATACCCTGGCATCTCTCTCCTCTCCTTCCACCTATCCCTCACCCTCCATCCTCTGGCATCTCCTCTCCTCTCCTTCATTTCCATCCATTCCTGATGGCCTGGCATATCCTTCCCCCTCCATGCTCTGGCATCTCCTCTCTTTCTTTTCCCTCCCTCCTTTCTCCCTGGTCTGGCATCTCTGTCTCCTTCCCTCACCCCCCTATGCCCTAGCATCTTTTCCTTCCTCCTCCATGGTCTGGCATCTCTTTTCCTTCCTTTCCCTCCCTCCCTCATGGTCTGGCATCTCTTCTTTCCTTTCCCTTCCCTTGTCATCCTTTTCCTTCTCTCCCTCCCTCTTCCCAATTGGATGCAGCATTTCTCTCCCCCCTCCCCACCCTCTCTTTGTCACCCCACAATTGGCAGCACAATGTTCAAAACTCGCTGCTCTTGCCAGCATTGGGCCTTCCTCTCTACCGGGTCCTGCCTACTTCCTGTTTCCGTGAAGGGAGGACCTGGCCGAGAGGAAGGCTCAATGCCAGCAGAGTAGCGAATTCTGAACACTGCCACTGCTGGAAGAAGTTCCCGGAATCAGACCATGATGCTGGCCTTTGTTTGGCGCACCCTCTTATGGACTGCAACTAGGGTGGACTCCCCCTCCCGGTACACCACTGATACCTTGTTCTTATTTTTAACAAGTTTTCTACAGCATACTGCAGCTTATGCTTGAAATGTCTCAAGAGATTATTGTGCAATTTTTAAACAATATTGCAAGGTGCAGAACCTGCTCCATTTTGGTTCCCTCTTTTGTAAAAGACAGAAGATCCTTTACAGGACACCTTCACAGGACAACTTCTTGAACTCTGCTCCAGCTCTGCAGCTGTCAGTGCAGTATGCATGCTTTATATGTATCAGTAAGTGCTGTTTTCCGTGCTGTATCACAACGCTTATGGCACTGGAGGCTCCAATGAAGATTCAATTATTAGTTCTCCATGCTCTATCCATGCTGTACAACCTGCATGGATCTCTGATGAACCAGGCGACTGGGCAGACAATGTGCGGAGATCCTTTGCACCAAAGTGATCCAGAAGCTGCAAGGGATGACCTGTCCTAACCAATTTGTAATGTAAATGTTATATCAATTCAGAATGGATAAAGGAGGAAAAGTGAGTGAAAGTCGTGATAACCTCACTGCTCAGAGTTATAAGTCATAATAAGAAACACATTCCGTGTGAAAGGAGGCGGCATCTCCCAGGGGACACATTACCTTCTAATAAATCACAGGAAACACACTTGACGCTGGAAGAAATTACCATGTGAACACTTGATTTAAGTGAACTTTTAAAGCTTCACTCTCCCGCCCAGGTACAAAAGAACTGGAGGTCCAGGGCAGAATTCCGTTCATACTCGGGAAGAGCTTGCCGGAATATTTCCACTGAGATGCAACAGGGAGACCATTTCACAGGAAAACACATTCATCCGGCTGACCACATTGGACAATTTTATTTTTGGATTTAATCAGGTTTAAAATATTGACATACATGGTGAGGTAGCAAACAATGGCAGATAAAGACATGCATGGTCCATGCAGTTTGCCCAACAAGATGAACCCCCTAGTATATGATATGATAACATAAAAGGAGGAGAATGTGGCGTGGTGGTCAGAGCTGAGGTTGTGGGTTCAAACCCTGCACTGCTCCTTGCAACCCTGGGCAAGTCACTTTATCCCTCCAGGTACATTCGAGAGATTGTGAGCCCACTGGGACAGATAGGGGAAATGCTTGAAGTACCTGAGTATGGTTGTAAAACTGCAAAAAGAATGGGAATGCAAGACCCAACCCCTTTCCCTGATGTCATAATGCCTCATTCCACCAATAAGAGCCAATCTAATCAGTGATGTCACAATGGCTTCCCTGTTCTCTACTTGGCTCACTTCCAATACTGTATCAGAGGAGAGTGTGGCAGTGGTTAGAGCTACAGCCTCAGCACCCTGGGTTGTGGGTTCAAATCCTGCGCTGCTCCCTGTGGCCCTGGCCAAGTCACTTAATCCCCCACTGCAGCAGGACAGACAGGGACAACACTTGAGACCTGCTCTGAGCTACTTTGGAAGGACAATATTGCAATCTCGATCTGCTGGTTTGTCTAGCACCGGCTTAACTTTCAACTACTGGGGTTGCCCTCAAAGCCTACTCCGACCCAACCAGATCTACCTGGCCATAATCAGGACACTGACCACAGACATCTGAGCAGCATTAGTCTTAAGTTGCCAAATACTGCATCTGTTGCTTAAGTTGTTTTGAAGCCCTTCTCTTCCCATATAGGAACCCTTTGAGTTTATTCTATTGCCATATTCATCACCCCCTGGCATGGGAGGGCATTCCAGGCATCAATCACCCTCTCTATGAAAAAGTACTTCCTGAAAAAAAACTCACAAGGATCTGAAGTGGGATTTGAACCTGAATCCCTTGGTTCTCACTCAGTCCACTGCACTATCCTTCAAGAGTCTGACTAAAGGCACTCTGGCTCACTACCTCAGTTTACAAATCACCCTGTATTGGATCAGATCTAATATACTTACTACCAGAATGTGCCTTCACAGCACTCCTACCATGCCAGTGAAAACTCACTACTGGTATAGAAGTTACATTGAAATACTTTTAAAACAAATAGGAAGAAATATTTTTTTCACTCAGAAATAGTTAAGCTCTGGAACGCGTTGCCAGAGGGTGTGGTAAGAGCAGATAGCGTAGCTGGTTTTAAAAAAAGGTTTGGACAATTTCCTGGAGGAAAAGTCCATAGTTTGTTATTGAGAAAGACAGGGGAAGCCACTGCTTGCCTTGGATCGGTAGCATGGAAAGTTGCTGTTCTTTGAGATTCTAGAATCTTGTTACTCTCTGGGATTCCGGAATCCTGCTATTCTTTGAGATTCTGTATGGAATGTTACTACTCTTTGGGATTCTAGAATCTTGTTACTCTCTGGGATTCCGGAATCCTGCTATTCTTTGAGATTCTGTATGGAATGTTGCTACTCTTTGGGATTCTGGAATCTTGCTATTCTTTGAGATTCTGTATGGAATGTTGCTACTCTTTGGGATTCTAGAATCTTGTTACTCTCTGGGATTCCGGAATCTTGCTATTCTTTGAGATTCTGTATGGAATGTTGCTACTCCTTGGGTTTTGGCCAGATACTGGTGCCCTGGATTGGCCACTGTGAGAATGGGCTACTGGGCTTGATGGGCCATTGGTCTGACCCAATAAGGCTATTCTTATGTTCTTATAATACTAGTTATCGCAAATATATGTGCGTACAGATATGTAGCAGAACAAGGTTCATATATGTAATTAAAGGAGAGGGGGACCTCAAACATCCAAACGTGGGAACACACCCTGCTTCTTGCTGGGGTCATGAATATTATCACTGGTCCCACTCCACTTGAAAGAGTTTTTTTTATTTTTTCAATTTGCAATTTGTGCTCAGTAAACACACACAAAAAAGCGAACAATTAATGCAGTTGCAAAAAACTCTTAAAAAGAAACACTTTTAACATTCCTGACAGAGTCATCCGTTTCATAATTAGCTTCATCAGGGGTTAGTGTTTCTATATCCTGGTATACAGGTATTGTTAAAGTCACTGTAGTATTTCTTTAAATACAGGAAACTATCCCATTTGCAACACTCTAAAAAAGAAGACATGACAGGAAAAAACATACTAAAAACCAGCGAGCCTGGCACAAGACATAATGCAACTCACAACAAAGTTAAAAAGGTTCACCAACATTTAGAGATACGTATACCACTCACTTGTTACTGGCAGAATTCTGGCATTCTATTCGTAACAAGTTTTTTAAAAATGGCGCCTAGCTTTTAACTAGGACGCTGACACTCAAAGCCAGTCAATCAAATTGACTTGATTATGGAGCTGAAAATACCAGCCCTCACTCATTTCCACAGAGAGAGTGAAAGAGCTCTTTCACAACATTTAGGGGCAGAAGAAGCTGCTCTTTAAGAAGAGACAAATGATGGTAGGATTGCAGACATGAGACAATGTGGAGAAAGCGGACAGATGAATTCTCATTTCAAGTTGGAGAGCCCCAAGGGGAGAGCCCAAGGGGAAAGCCCCTTGCTGTGAATGCAGCAAGGCCAGGCGCATTCTCCTGTCACCCAGTAACCCTTCTGACAGCGCTCAGATCTACATCAGCCTTTCCGAGGTTGTGGCTTCTGGGCACAGTTTTTTTGGTTCTGCCTGTTGATGCTTCTAGATGTTTGTTCTAAAATCTGCATTTGAGCAGATACTAAATGGAGCAGAAGGTAATGACAGGAAAAAGAGTCCCAACCTGTCCCTGGCTCTTGTTTGCTGCTCTTTTTTGCTCAGACCTTCCTTGGCTGTGGCTTTGGCCAGGGCAGGATTAATTCGTCGAGGGCCCCTAGGCACACAAGTACACTGGGCCCTCTGCCACTCCCCACCCCACCATGCGCCCAGGCAGAAACAGGAAGCTGCGTCAGAGGGAAGCTTTGGGCAAGCAGCACCACTTGTACAATGACAGTTCCCGTTGCCTTTCTTACCTGCGTTGCTTGCTTGTCTTACTTTCCGTCGATGGGGGGCCGCGTTGCCGATTGGGGTGGGGCCCTCGTTGCCGATCGGGAGGGGGCCCCGCATTGCCGATCGATGCTGTAGGGGCCCATCACTGTTTGGAGAAAACAATGTTGATGCCTTCCTTCATTGGGCCCCCCTGACCATTTCGGGCCCTAGGCATGTGCCTACTTGGCCTATTGGTTAATCCTGCCCTGGCTTTGGCAGATGTGTCAGGGCACAGCAATTACCAGAAAATTACAAATAAATGTTTGATTACAACAGATACATGTTTCTGTAGGTATTCAAATTCTGACAGAGAGAGGGCATCAATGGGAATTCCAGGAACTTGGAACATGAGGACGTTACTGGCCAGACTTTATGGTAGATAATATCCTGAAAACAGGATGGTTGGATAGGCTGGAGTGAGCTTGGACGGCAACGTCACCATTTGGAACCTAGTCTATGACCCAGAAATATCAAAGAAGAGACCAGTTAATTTAATCATGTATTTGTAATGGGTAAACTGGATGGACCGCTCAGGTCTTTATCTGCCGTCATTTACTATGTTACTTGGCAGAAACCCAAAGAGTAGCAACATTCCAGAGCTGAGATTGTGATGTCATAATGCCTCATTCCACCAATGCCTAAGAGCCAACCTCAGCAGTGATGTCACAAGGGCTTAATTAGATGGCAACTTCAGCATTTGGAACCTAGGACAATCCCAGGTGGACTTTACAGTCTACGGCCTAGAAATACCAAAGAAGAAACAAGTTAATTTAATCATGTATTTGTAATGGGCAGACTGGATGGACCGCTCAGGTCTTTATCTGCCGTCATTTACTATGTTATGTTAGTTTAATGGTTGTTCACAGCTACCAACTTACTAAACTCCAGAAAGGTGATTTTAAGCCAGTCTTGGGTTTCTGATAACACTATATCCTGATGCATTATGGGACCTGCTGCTCTAGGTAAGGAATACAGATACCAAACTGCATTTACCCCTTTTTTTACTGAGCCGCGATAGAGGTTTCTACAAGGGGCCAGAGCGCTAAATGCTCCGACACTCAGACAATTCCTATGAGTGTTGGAGCATTTAGCACCCGGGCTGTGGTAGTAAAAGAGGACCTTATTGATCTGGGATTTATTAACCATCCTTATGAAGAGATTCAGTGTTCAGCAAGTCAAGCTTAAACATAAAATTTACAACTTTGTCAACAACATAACCCAAGTAAAATGACCAAACATAAGTATGAATAATGACGTAAACTTGGAAATCTGGATCCTAATGGGATAGACACGTGGGATCTATTCACAGAGAAAGGTAGGGGAGGGTCATTGGGGTGGGCAGACTAGATGGGCCGTGGCCCTTATCTGCCGTCTATTTCTATGTTTCTATGTTTAATAGCAGGACCGATATGATAAAGTATCAGAAATATAAACGTTTAACAGCACTGTAAAACAATAGTACACCATATAAGATTGTGGCTGCGCAGCTTACATCTTTTCTGGATAAACTGACTTCACCCCTATCAAATAGGTATAATCAAGAAGGGAATTACAACCAGAACGAAAGAAGTTTTCCTGCCGTTGTATTGGGCGATGGTGCGTCCGCATCAAGTAAAGTGTCCAATATTGGTCGCCGTACCTAAAGAAGGGTATGGCGATACTTGAGAGGGTCCAGAAGAGAGCGACACGTTTGGTAAAACTTTCATACGCTGAAAGATTAGAGAGACTGGGGCTTTTTTCGCTGGAGAAGCGGAGACTTAGAGGGGATATGATAGAGACTTACAAGACCACAAAGGGCATAGAGAAAGTGGAGAGGGACAGAAAGAGAGAGAGAAAGGGAGACAGAGAGAAATATATATATATATATAGAGAGAGAGAGATAGAGAAAGATTGGAGAAACTGGGTCTCTTTTCCCTGGAGAAGAGGAGACTTAGAGGGGATATGATAGAGACTTACAAGATCATGAAGGGCATAGAGAGAGTAGAGAGGGACAGATTCTTCAAACTTTCAGAACATAAAAAAACAAGAGGTCATTCGGAAAAGTTGAAAGGGGACAGATTCAAAACGAATGCTAGGAAGTTCTTCTTTACCCAACGTGTGGTGGACACCTGGAATGCGCTTCCAGAGGGCATAAAAGGGCAGAGTACGGTAATGGGGTTCAAGAAAGGATTGGACAATTTCCTGCTGGAAAAGGGGATAGAGGGGTAGAGATAGAGGATTACTGCACAGGTCCTGGACCTGTTGGGCCACCGCGTGAGCGGACTGCTGGGCACGATGGACCTCAGGTCTGACCCAGCGGAGGCATTGCTTATGTTCTTATGATCACCATGCTAAGTCTTACTGACTGTCCACCAACTCCTTCTCATCTCCCTTGATCTTAAGTGCATCATTCAATTTCAATATTCTTCTTCACTGCCTTGAAGAAATAGGAATACCTCTACTTTGGTTTAAATTGTACCTTCATGATAGAACATGTCAAATACACTTCTCCCTCCGTATCCGCGGTTTCGCTTAGTCGCGATTTTTTGGCTGCTGACTCCGCCCCCTAATTTTCATCACTGAACCCGGCGTTTCACATTGGAAATCACTGCTCCCGGTGGTTCCTGAAGGAAATCGCTGCTCCTGGCAGTGTACAGAGCAAATCGCAGGTCGGGTCATTCACAGTTTATTATCTTTTTCAGGTCTATTTTACCGAAAAACCATAAATTACATGCAAAAAGTTATTTGCAGTTTTTCGGTATTCAAGGCTATGTTCTGCTCGCATCCCCTGCGAATACGGAGGGAGAAGTGTATTATGGTTTGATTCTTATTCTTATATGCGGTGTCCCTCAAGATTCTGTATTAAGACCCATCCTGTTCAATATCTTTCTCTCACTGGCACCTTTGCTTCCTCTAAGGCAGTGGTCTCAAACACGTGGCCCGGGGGCCACATGCGGCCCACCAGGTACTATTTTGAGGCCCTCGGTATGTTTATCATAATCGCAAAAGTAAAATAAAACAGTTTCTTGATCATATGTCTCTTTAGCTATAAATGACAATATTATTATTGGAGACTTGGCCAAAAGGAAAGATTTATAAACTATGAAGAGTTTTACCTCATGCAAAATTGTCATTTCTTTAATAAGACATTAATTATTTTTTCTGCGGCCCTCTAAATACCTACAATTCCAAAATGTGGCCCTGCAAAGGGTTTGAGTTTGAGACCACTGCTCTAAGGTGAGCAGGTGGCCTCCACCAACAGTCTTGCCACTGGAGGGTGCTGTTTCACTATCACGTTTTCAAAAGTGAGGGACAGACATGCTCTGCAGGACTCCAGAGAACCTGCTTGGCCCTAGTGATTGAAAACACAATATTGAAGCAGCACCACCTACTGGCAGCAGTGCATTTGGAGGACTCTTGCTCAGGTTAGAGGGAACAGTGCGGTGACCCACTTGCCCTTTTCCTTTAGACCTTCAACGTCACCTTTATCATATATGCAAACAATATGCAACTTCTCTTCTCTCTTGAAACCAAAGGTCCACCTGTGATTTCTGACATTTCCCACAAATTGACTTTGCTGGCAGAGTGATTCTCATCCCATCATGTAAAACAGCGGTCTTCATTAATTTTTAGTCTGGAGCCACTTTGGATTCTAATGAGCTGAAGGAAAGTCACCAAGTATCTTCAAGGCAACACCAGTGTGAGTCAATGACAGATATCTCCACCAGCTCACTTTCAAACTTCATTGGGTAGTACCCTCAAGGTTTTCTGCATTTCCAATTGCATTCTCTTTTGTCTATTGAGAAACGCCTTGTCCTTCAAGCATGCACGTTTCCCTATTTATCTTGAACCTGGTTAAGTTCAAGTTCAAGTTTATTAATATTTGATGAATCGCTAAATCTGTTTGCAAAGCGATGTACAAAATATAATAGAAAGTAAAATTATAAAAAGACAAGTCCAAAGACATTAATTTTAAAAACAAGACAAACTAGAATTGGGGGGAAAGGAGGGGAAAAGTTACAACTCTTTTTTTTGTGGAAAAACAAAGATGGGAAAAAAACATAGGGAAACGGGGTAGTTAAAAATTTGTAAATATTAAGCGAGTCTAAGATTAAGTGTTGAAAGCATCTTTAAAAAGATGAGTTTTTAGAGATTTTTTGAAGGAGAGATCTTTTTCATTTTTAATAAATTGTGGTAAAGAGTTCCACCATTGAGGGCCAATTACAGAAAACATGTCAGATCTTCTTGTGCCTATTATTTTCAGGGAAGGTATAGCTAGAAGATTTTGGGAAGATGATCTAAGTGGGCGTACAGTATTATGAGGTATTAGCATTCTTGCTATAAATTGAGGTTCATTATAAGTTAGGGTTTTAAATATTAATAACATGACCTTAAAGAGAATACGATGAGTGATAGGGAGCCAGTGAGAATCGATAAATAGTGGCGTGACATGGTCATATTTCCTGGCGTTATAAATCAATTTAATAGCAGTATTTTGGATAATTTGAAGACGTCTTTTTTCTTTTTGGGAAATATTAAGTAGTAAAGAATTACAGTAGTCCAGTTTAGCTATAACCAACGAGTGAACCAGAATATTACGCAATTTGGGCTCAAGAAATTTGGCGATTGATCGTATTAAGCGCAATTTATAAAAGCAAGTTTTGACTATGTTATTGATATGTTCGTGAAATAGTAATTTGTCATCGATTGTAACCCCAAGAATTTTTAGGGTGGGGACAATTCCTAATGAGATGTTATTAAGGATGAATGGAATCTTCAGGCCTATATCTTTTTTCCAAGTAAAAAGCATGGATTTTGTTTTATTTGTGTTTAAAGCTAATTTGTTTGCATTGAGCCAATTTAGAATTGTTTCAAGTTTATTATTTATAGACATAATATCGTTGTGATTTTCTGGATCAAGAGGGTGAATAAGCTGAATGTCGTCCGCGTAGGAGAAGGAAGTAAAGCCAACTGACTGGCAGAGGCAGAGTAGCAAAAGGACAATGGGGGCTTCCCCAGAGGTCTCCAGGGGCTACCATTTGCCCCTAGGCCTTGCATTGAAGAACACTGGTCTAAAACTAAATCCCTCTAAAACCATTGCCTGGTTTTTTTTCTCCTTGCTTAGTTCCTCTTGTCTTTTCTCTGCTCCCTCCATTTCTGATATACACATCCCAATTAAAGATGAGGTTAAAATTGCCTTATATCCTACTATCACACTTGAAAAGTATGCCTTGCAAGGTCCCTCTTTGCTCCGGCTTCTCATCCACTCTCTTATAATTTCCTTTCTTGATTATTGTAATCCTATACTCCATGGCCTACCAATTGCAACTCATCCAAAACATCTTTGTCAAATTAATATATGGCACAAGGAAATTTGAGAGCATCATCCCATTACTCTATGCTGATCAATACCGGATTATCTTCAAAATCGTTATCATAACTTTCCAAATTCTTTGCTCCAGTCTCCCCCTCTCATTCCTTACTCCTGAAACCGTTCCCTAAGTTCCTCCTATCTTCCAATTCATTCTCCTGCCTTCTGGAATAATATTCCTCTCCACTTGGAATAATCAGGTTTAAGACTACCCTCAAGCATTTCCACCTGAATCTGGGGGATGTTTGGGCTCCCCCTTCACTATCCTCTTGATTTCTTTTTCACCACCCCTCCCTGTTTTCTCCTGTTAGATTAATATTTATTTCCCGTTTGTATCCCATGCACACTTTGCATCTATCCTGCCCCCTTTTCAACTCAACAATGATTGATTGTATACCTCTTAGATAATTACTTTTATTTGCAGTATATTAAATAAAATTAAACTGTGAACTGAACTGTATGATAAATGTCAGCAGAATATAAATGGGACCGTAAGAGACAGCACGGAAGAACATTCATATAACATAGAATGACGTTCACAACACAACACAATGAAACATTTGAATAAATCCAAATAAATAAAAGGAAGTAGCCAAAGGGGCAGTTGACATAAACAGACGGGACCTTTTGGGGGTTTTATCCCTCTCCTCCACAAATATTGTAATCCACCCCTTCCCTGTATATTCTCTTGTCTTAGTTACATAATAACATAGTAGATGACGGCAGATAAAGACCCATCCAGTCTGCCCAACCTGATTCAATTTAAATTTTTTTAATTTTTTCTTCTTAGCTATTTCTGGGCAAGAATCCAAAGCTCTGCCCGGTACAGTTCTTAGGTTCCAACTGCTGAAGTCTCCGTCAAATCTCACTCCAGCCCATCTACACCCTCCCAGCCATTGAAGCCCTCCCCAGCCCATCCTCCACCAAACAGCCATATACAAACACAGACCGTGCAAGTCTGCCCAGTACCAGCCTTAGTGCTTCAATATTTACTATTATTTTCTGAATCTAGATCCTCTGTGTTCATCCCACGCTTTTTGGAACTCCGTCACCATTTTCCTCTCCATCACCTCTCTTGGGAGCGCATTCCAGGCATTTCCCCCTGTCCGGTTATTTTTTTTTTTTTTAACCCACTGTTTTTAATTTTGGCTTTGATTTGACTACATTTGTTTTTTTTTTTAAAACCTGAGGTATATCAAATACAGTAATTGTAACTGAATAATACAAAACTCATTGGCATTGTGGGTGTAAGTTCAAAACCTGTACTGGCCAAAACGTCTTCATCCTGGAATGGGCAGGTCTGGAAGAAGCGGCATTTTTGGAGAAGCAGCTTAAAAATGTAACAGTGGGGAAAAGTCTTGCCCTTCTTCAGGAGATGTTAATCTGACTGGTAACGTAGTTTTTATGATTAAAATTTGATCTAATCGCCTATCAATGAATTTCTAGGTGAGGTACAAGTATATATAAAATACAGGTTAAAATAGTGCAAGTATATAATATATACAATTCTAATGTGGGATAGCGAACAGGAACATGGCGGAAAGAAATAGAATAGTTAAAGGATAGACAAACATCTCAATGGTGTAAGGCTGGTTTGCGCACAGGAAAATGAGGTTACTTACCTGTAACGGCAGTTCTCTGTGGACAGCAGGGTAAGTCAGCCACACATGGGTGACATCATCCGACGGCACCATGGACAGACAGCTTTCCTAAAGCTCAGAAGAGCCTTTTTTCCTGGCCCTTCTGAGCATGTCACCCCCCAACCCCCATCCACACCCGTTTCCTCCTCAGTCTGTTCTAGCCGTTAGCCAAGTGGACGGGGTTTTTTTCCTCTCCTACCTTTTACCTTCTTTTCTCTCTCTCTCTCTCTCTCACTCCCACTATGAAGGATGAACTAGAGGAATCCGGAACTCATCCCTCCTGGGACTTTCCCCCTGGCTCCCAGGGAAGGAGGGCGCAGGACCCTGGGATCTCCCCCCTGCAAGCCCACATCAAGGACACAAGAACCGTGAACCTTCTGCGTGGCCTGTGGGGCGGCCAGGTCCTAAGAAAACAGCAGGCAATACTCTCCAGATATAGAGTCCCTCCTGCCTTGAGAACCGCTGACCCTCGCTGTGGCTCTTAGACCGGTGGGGCGGCCTAGTGTGAGAATAATATCGGGCAATTCTCTCAAGGTATAGAGAAACCAACCTGCCTTGAACATGAATGTTTCTGGGCCCATCTGCACCCAAAACTTCGGTACAGGACAAATCTGCTCCATCAAGTGCGCGCATGAAGGGAGCGGAATTGTTGGGGTGCAATTAAGTGTACCCCCTGATTGGCTGAGGTACCTCAAGGGAATCAGGGCCTTACAGATACCGTAGAAGGCATTGGAAACGGAAGGCAATCGGAATCGGCAAACAGAAGAACGCAGAAGGCATTGTAAGTGTAGTGGGGGGGTTTCCCCCCACCTCAGAGCACAGTGGAGGGTTCCCTCCCCACCCCACCCCCTCAGAGCGCATCAGGAAAGGGAAGGAAAACAGAAAGCATAGGGCGCATGCATTTGAACGTGTACATTTAAATGCACGCATATGTCGGGGCAGAATTTTCAGCACGCGATTGACGAGTCACCGAAACTTCAGAGGGACCCTCATGGGCTTGAAGCCTCCCCAAAGCAGTCATACCTTCATAAACATTTCACATTAACACATCTTCAGCTCCTCATCTGGCTCTTATCAGGGGCACAGCCTCAGCTTCTAACATTCAGCAGCTATCAAGAACCCATCACTCATGGCCCCTTCCTTATCTCTTGCCATCAGGGCAGCCTTTTCTTTACTCCCTCCCATCTCAATCTTATCAGAGCCCATCTGTCTGCTGGAGCTAAGAATATCTGCCAGCTGTCAGTCATTCAGGCTTGCTTGATTGCCTGCAGGATACTGTCTCCACTTCTTGGTGGTCTATTGTTCTGGGAAGATAAGCAAATAAGTTCCATACCCTCCCCCCACCCCCCATGTCTTGTGCTCAGCCTTTACCACCCCTGTATCTGTCTCAAGCATGTTTAAAATCCATCACATCTGGGTCTCCACCCATTCCTCCTCCCCACAGGGTTTACATTTTGTCTGGCCAACATTAAACCAGATCAAAGTGGAGAAAGATGTAGGTAGGAGAGTATTGTTTTTGACCTTATCCAAAGAGATACCAAACGGCACAAGTTAATCAGATAGGTTAATTTATTTGGTAATAGCACCATGTGGTATAATCCAGGTAAATCTAGATGCGATTGTGGAGGATGATGACGGAAATCCTGGGTCTTTTTCATTGCAAAAAAATAAATCAGAAAGCTTGTTTTAATTCCCTTCTTAAAGATGTTCTGTTAGCTTGTTAGATGTTTATGTTTATCCTTTCAATTTCCAATGTTATGAGGGGTAACAGCGGGGTCTGGATAGTCCCTGTGGTCTCTCTTAAACCACCCCCACCCCTGTACCCACTGTCCTTTTAACCAAGAATTCAACACACACGCAGATATGGAAAATAGCCACAGCTCTATTTATTGATCAATAATAATAAACCAAATAACTTAACATAACATTGCATATATTAAACATCCAAGCTCCTCCCGAGCTACCAGGTGTACAACGCAAGATATTGCCCTCGACCCCGCCATATACAGCAAGAGTCCAAGGGGTGGCGTGACCACATGCCCCTTTAACCGGGTCACCAGACCCCCAAGTCATGGCTCCCAGCCGGCCCACCGCCCCAGCACCCAGTAGCTCAGGAGACCCGTCCTCCCGAGCTACCATCACCACCATACAACACAGGCAGGCGGGTGGGAAAAAAACCGCCCTGGAGGACCCTAGAAGGAGCCGAGTCCTCCCAGGTCCCGGCTTTAAGACCTCGCCCCTGCGCTGTTCCTCCCCGCCTCCAACAATCACCTACCTACCTTACAGCGGAAAAACTCCCTTGACCAATCCACTACCTACCTCTCTCCTAACACTCCCCCCTCCCCCACTGCCTGCTTGTCTCCACGGGCGACACACGGGCCTCCCAGCCCCGTCTTACCTTACGCTCTCGGGCTACATTTAACATACTTCAGGGTTCACTTTGACATAAGCCTATCAGGCAGCCAAACTCTGGAGAACTTTACCAAATCACGTGGGGTTATTGGGGTGGGCAGACTGGATGGGCCGTGGCCCTTATCTGCCGTCTGTTTCTATGTTTCTATGGTCTAATAAGTAATTATAAGATTTTCAGAAAAACTTTGAAAACATATTTGTTTCAGGAATATGTGCTGAATAACGTGTAAATCTTCACTTGACATTTTATTCTTTATAAAATTGGTTTGATTTTTTTTCTAATGTAAATTCTTTTTGAGGTATTAGCAGTTTATTATGCAATGATTATGTCATATACCAACTACCCTGAATTCGCTTTGCTTCTAGCAAGTATACACAGGCAAATAAACAGTTAACTTTCACTGGATGTCCCCTGCTCAATGTCAGCCCCAAATTACTCCCTTTCTCCATCCTGATATCATGACCCCTGACTTTAAGGTCCGCGTCTATGAAAAATGCCGTCTTCCTGTTATTTCACGGACGTCTGTTCAATATTTGAATATACTGTATCTGGTATATCCTCTTTCTTCTTAGAGTGCTGGAGGTGTTTTGCAACCAGCTCTTACCAGAGACCGTTCATTTCTGTGCACTTGGCAAGAAACCATTGAGCCCTAACATCTCTCCTTACTCTTAATCAGAGAGCAGAAAAATCCAGAGCTCGTCTGTGGCAACAGAGTTCAGCAGTTCTTCCCATTCAATCCAAACGAAACAAGGTACCAAAATAAACTTCACAAAGAAATATTTCTAGAAGACCAGGTCTCTGGGTTCTCCTCCATTCATCTGTATGCACATATTTTCTGTTATATGCAAAATGTCCGCTAAAGTGTTAATCCTCAAGCATGCAATTAACAGCAAATAACAGGTGGCAGATAGCGTAATGGCTTGCAGTTACTCGCATTCAGCACCAATTCAAATGTTCCTTTCACTCAGTTCATTATATACAACCCCCACCTCCAGGCAAGCTCTGCTCGGGATGGATTGCCAAGCAGAACTGACAGATTCTCAAAACGTGTTGGACAGAAATAGGTCTCTTCAAGCTGTGATCAGAGTCGTCATTCTCCTTTGAGTCCAACTCATCTTTCTTTAGTCCGAAGTCACTGGCTCAGTTGCAACCTGCTCACCGCCAACTGTGGTAGAGGGTCTCAAGCAGAGCGGCCTTGAAACTTCACTCAGTCGACCGGGTTTTGCCCCATTAGGCCCTGCTTTGTTACTCTAAAGGTCAAACAAGCATTGGCATCTGTGAAGGAGAGGAGGAGGTAGTGGATGCTGCGGATGGGCCGTTTGACCTTTATCTGCCATCATGTTTCTATAACCATAAAACTCTATGACCTCACAGTGCAGGTGTAAAGAGCCTTAGCCTATAGGAAGAGGAGATGCAAATGTTAAGATCCTTAACCAATAGGGAGAGGAGGAGATAGTGGATGCTGAGGATGGGCCATTTGGCCTTTATCTGCCATCATGTTACAATGTTTCTATAACCCTAAAGCTCTATGACCTCACAATGCAGGTGTAAAGAGCCTTAGCCTATAGGAAGAGGAGATGCAAATGTTAAGAGCCTTAGCCAATAGGGAGAGGAGGAGATAGTGGATGCTGCGGATGGACCATTTGGCCTTTATCTGCCATCATGTTTCTATAACCATAAAGCTCTATGACCTCACAATGCAGGTGTAAAGAGCCTTAGCCTATAAGAAGAGGAGATGCAAACGTTAAGAGCCTTAGCCAATAGGGAGAGGAGGAGATAGTGGATGCTGCGGATGGGCCATTTGGCCTTTATCTGCCATCATATTTCTATGCAAAAAAAGAAAAGGGTGGAATGCCCCCCAAAAAAACCAACCCTCTCTGTGCCCAGGGTGCTGGTTTGATCAGAGACTTCTCTGAATGTGCATACATATTTGAACTAGAGGTGTCTTGAGTTCAGCTTTGAAAAGGCAAAAAAGAAAATCTAAAAAAAACCCAAATCCCAAAACTCCAATTATAATATTTAATTCCAGTTAATAACAGGCATTCTCTATATTGTGCTCTGTTCATACAGCAGGATGCTACATTTCCTGCAGTACCTCAGAATGACAGAAATGAGACCAAATATTGACAGAAAATTATCACTCAGTCCATCATGACTCCTCCCATGTGAGCCTGATAATGGAAGAGTGGTGGGGCCTAGGTTCCAGGCTGCCATACCGTACAGGGGAGGGAAAGTGTAGTTACTTACCTGTAACGTAGGTTCTCCGTGGATAGCAGGATAGTCAGCCACATATGGTTTTCGCCGTTCTGTGAGTTAAGTAGGTCTTCCAGCACTCCTGTCTAGTCTGAATGTGGAATAGGCAAGTATGAATTCTCATATGCAAGTACGAATTGTCACTGTTGACCAGTTGGTTTTCTCACTGTTCATTGATTGTCATTGACCAGTTTCGCTGTTCTGTGAGTTAAGTAGGTCTTCCAGCACTCCTGTCTAGACTGAATGTGGAATAGGCAAGTATGAATTCTCACATGCAAGTACGAATTGTCACTTTGGACCAGTTGGTTTCTCACTGTTCATTGATTGTCATTGACCAGTTCACTGTTCTGTGAGTATTATTGCTCAGTTAACACAGCACTTTATCTAAAACCTTGTTTCCACAACTTTACCTGCTTTGCCTGATTACCCTGCCCGGCTCGGCCTCCACAGCCAGGCGAGGGATGCACAAAGCGCTAAGGCGCAGGTCCAGTCGGTACATCCCTCGGCTAGGGAGTCACCCATATGTGGCTGACTCATCCTGCTTGTCCTAGGAGAAAGTGTAGTTACTTACCTGTAACGTAGGTTCTCCGTGGACAGCAGGATAGTCAGCCACACAACCCACCCGCCTCCCCATACGGCCGACCCGGCCACAGCTAGGAACATCCTGGGGATTAGGGGGAAGCAGGGGGAAATGGGTAGGGCTCGGGCATGCCCAGTGGGGCCCGGGCACTGCACATGCTCAGAAAAAAAAAAAAAAATCTCTCTGAGCTATTGGAGAGCTTATCTGCAAATTGGGAGGTGTTGGGGAGCGTCCTAGGGTTGGTTAGGTGTCCCAGCAGAGTGTGTGGAGACACGGGGGAGGAGAAGCAAAGAGCTTCATTGTGCAGTCCATGTGAGGAGCTGGGAGCCAGGATAAATGGGTTCAGGGGGGTGAGTGAGGTAGGGGCAGCCACTTTGCTACCTTTCAGGCCAAGAGCTGCACCCTCTCACCTTCCCATGTTTTGGGGGGGGGGTTTCTGTAGTTTTGTCATTGTTAGGCTATGGTCTTGATTTTGCTTTGTTTGTTCAAAAACTGTTGCAGCAGGTTCTATGAGTCAATATGATGAAGTCCAAAGGAATGGCATACAACCAGGGGTGGCTCAAGGGATCGTGGAGCCATGTGCCAACTTGCTTTGGTGCCCCCTTCCCTCCATCACATCACTTCTAGCACTCGATCTCTCTCAGTCTTGGGCCAGCATCTCTCTCCTTAAGAATTTAAGAACAGTCTTACTGGATCAGACCAATGGTCCATCTAGCCATCCACACGGTGTCCAGTCCAGGTCACATGCACCTGGCAAAAAACCAGAAAGTAGCAACACTCCATACATAATATCAAAGAATAGCAAGATTCCGGAATCCCAGAAAGTAATAAGATTCTAGAATCCTAAAGAGTAGCAACATTCCGTGCTACTGATCAGGGCAAGCAGTGGCTCCCCCCCCCCCCATGTCTATCTCAACAGCAGACTATGGACTTTTCCTCCAGAAACTTGTCCAAACCTTTCATTAAAACCAGCCATGTTATCCGCTCTTACCACAAACTATTCTCTGAGTGAAAAATATTTCCTCCTGTTAAAAGTAACTTCATTGAGTGTCCCAGTCCAGTGGGTTTGGCATGGCTGCATCACCTCTTTCACCCCTCCAAGGTCCTGTAAAGTTTACATCGGTCACCAGCAGCAACTTCATGACCGGCTGCCTTCAGTCAACCCCTGGACCTTCCCTCTACTGTATCCCAGCCACAGGAAATTGCATCAAAGGAAGCAGGAGAGAAGTGAGGGAGCAGTGCAGAATCCGGGGGGAGGGAAGATTGAACTGGAGGGGGGGGGGGGGGGAAGAAAAGGCTTAATCTGTAAACCAGATGAGTTCAGAGGCATCTGGTCCAATGGTTAAGCCAGCCCTGCATACAAAGGCATGGCTTAGATTAAGTTGTAAACCAGTTATATAGTCGGGTAGTGTCCTGTGAATTAAGTGGTCTCCACTGAGAGTCTGTTTGGTTAGTACTATGGTGAATGGCTTCCACGGTGGGATAGTTACAGGTTAAGTGGCTTCAACAGCTTGTAGGAGGCATAAACCCAGCCATGGCCCAGTCCACAAAAAAAGCCTCAGGGCATGTGGCTCCTTTAAGAAAGTAAAACCAAACTCTGTGCAATTCTCCACTTTGGCAAATTCTTTCCTGTCCCAGGATGGAATGAAAAAGCCGGCATCACAGGGGGGGGGGGGGGAACCCCATTGATTTTGTTATTGAGGAAAGATGGGAGAGGGGCGATATGATAGAGACGTTTAAATACCTACGTGGCATTAGTAACTTCATTCGTTTCAAATTCCTCCTGACCTCCTTCCAATCCACTCTCTCATTTGCCAAGCAAGATTGTTCCACCCGCCTGACTGACTCTCTTGGCTCCAACCCTTGCCACCTCTTTGTCATATTGAACTCCTTACTCAAGGTCCCCTCCCCACCTCCATCCCCTCTGTCACTCTCCCCCCAGACTATGGCTGAGTACTTCTATGACATGGCTCACAAAATGAACCTTCTCAACTAAACCACCTCCTCCAGTCCACTCCACCAACTCTCCCTTGGCCCTCGCCCTCCTTTCCTGAAATTACTGAGGAAACTGCACATTTTCTTTCCTCCTCCAAACTCCCCACCTGTTCCTCTGATCCCATTCCCACCCATCTACTTACCACTATCTCTCCTATTGTCAACCCTCTATCCGATCTATCCTCAACCTATCGCTCTCCACCGCAACTGTGCCCAAAGCCTTCAAACATGCCATTCTTGTACCACTCCTCAGAAAACCCTCGCTGGACCCTATCTGCCCTTTCAACTATTGTCCTGTCTCCTTCCTCTCTTTCTTATCCAAGCTACTTGAATGTGCTGTTCACTGCCATTTTCTTGACTTTTTCATCTGACGCTATCCTTGACCCACTTCCATTGGGCTGTTGCCTCTTCATTCTTCAGAAACTGCCCTTACAAAAGTCTCCATTGACCTGCTCCTGGCCAAATCCAAAGGCCTCTACTTCATCCTCATCCTTCTTGATCTCTCCACAGCTTTTGACACAATAAATCACCACCTATTCATCAACATGTTGTCCTTGTTTGCCTCCTAAGTGCAGAGATTTTCATTTTAATTAATCCACAAGCCAGTTTATAGGAAAAATAGGGACCCCCTGAAGACAACTGTGTCAAAACACGGACCATATGTTTCCAGTGGTTCAGGCCCTAGATATTTTTAGGTGGATTATTTTTTTGTTTCAATAAAGCCTTCATCTTGGACATCCACTCTCCACAAGCCTTTGGTTTCTTTGTCCTTGATTGGATTTCAGGGCTCTATAATCACATTTCCCCCCCCCCTCTATCTTTCCCATCGAACCTTTAGCATATGCTGTGATAGATCCTCCTCCACCGCCATCCCACTGTCATTCGGTGTCAGGCTACTTCTTTTTACCATCTACACTTCTTCCATTGGTGCTCTAATCTCCTCACCTCTATCTCTCTACCCCTGAAATTTCAAACTGACATTCAGTCTCGAGTTTCAACCTGCTAGTCCGACATCTAAAATGAAACATGTCCAAGACTGAGCTCCTCATCTTTCCACCTACACCTGTCCCTCTCTTCGTACCCCATTCTCTCTTTCTGTGAACAACACCCTTGTCCTCCCTGTCTTGTCGCTCACAACTTTGGGGTAATCTTTGACCCACTCTCTCCTTCTCTTCACACATCCAACAGACTGCAAAAACCTGTTATTTCTTTTTCTACAATATCGCTAAAATCAGACCCTGCCTTTCTGAGCGCACTGCCGAGACCCTCATCACCTTTATTTATTTATTTGTTGAGCCCGTCCTCCCAAAGGAGCCCAGAACGGGTTAACAGAGTACGTTCACAGTGTAAGTAGGACAAACTATGGTGGGAAATACAAACTTGGTGGACATAGAGGTATAAATTTCAGCTTTTACATAACATACAGATTTGGAAATACAGACTTAGTGGATATAGGGTGTTTTAAAATTGCAGGATTTTAAAGAAAGGGGATAGGGAATTATTTCATAAATCCTTTATTATAGGTCAAAAATGTATTTTACAACATTGGTTGGAAGAAAGTCCACCCTCATTTTGGCATTGGAGGGCAGCGTTTCATGCTCTTATGATTACGGAAGCTAAGGCGACCTCCCCATCTTATAAAAAACAGAGTAAATTTGGGATGACCTGGGAACCTTATATACAGCAATTACCAGTCAGAGCAGGCAGTTTTGGAGTGAACTCATTACATCATAAAGTGAAGCACTATTTATTAGTAATATTTGGGAATGGGATGGGGGGAAGGGAGGAGGGAGTGTTGGAAGGTACTTTATCGTGTTTGTATTGTGATGATAATTAATTGTCGATTTCTTTGAATTTATATATCTACAATGTATTAACTGAGTTGAGATGAGATTCTTTGTAAGATTTTTGTTATGTATATTTGATTTTTAAAACTCAATATAAAATTATTGAGCATTAAAATTGCAGCATTTTCTGAAGAGACATATGGTGGTTTAAATTACATCCGTTTCCATATGGACAACCTAACGTAATATAGCTTTGCAGGTTGGTGCATCATCGAAGTGCTTAGACTACTGCAACCTACTTCTTACAGGCCTTCCGCTAAACCATGTCTCTCCCTTCAATCTGTTCATAACTCTGCTGCACGCTTCATATTCTGTCAAAGTTGCTTTGCCCACATTACTCCTCTCCTCATGTCACTTCATTGGCACCCTATCCATTTCCGCATACAAACTCCACTTACTGACCTTATTCACTCCGCAGCTCCTCAGTATCTCTTCTCTCTCCCCACACTACCCCCCCCAGCCACTCTGCTCATCGGATAAATCTCCTTATCTGTACCCTTCTCCTCTACAGCCAACTCCAGACTCCGTCCCTTCTACCTAGCTGCATCTTATGCCTGTAACAAATTGCTTCCTTGATACGTCAAGTTCCATCTCTGACTAGTATTCAAATCCAGACTCAAAGCCCACTTCTATGAAACTGCTTGAATTCCAAACTCCAACTCACCTTCTAAGCCCCAATATCTGTCTTCTCATTCCCTCTGTAATTCCCCCACCTGAGCACTGTGTATTGATGCATCTTCTTGTCCAGTTTATCTGTCTTGACTAGATTCTAAGCTCTTTTGAGCAGGGACCATCTAGGTCTATAGAAATAATTAGTAGTAATATAAATATGCATGAAGATAGTCTCTTTCATTTGAAAGGAGACTCCAAAATGAAAGGGCATAAGATGAAGTGAAGAGGTGATAAGCTCAAGAGTAATCTAAGGAAATACAGTGGAACCTTGGTTTGCGAGCATAATTCGTTCCAGAAGCATGCTCGTAAACCAAAGTGCTCGTATATCAAAGCGAGTTTCCCCATAGAAATTAAGGGAAACTCACTTGATTCGTTCCACATCTCCTCCTCCCCCCCTTCATGAGGCCACCGGTGCTGCACCCCACCAAACATCCCAAAAAGGCCCCCCCACGAGGCCACTGGCGCACTGCTACCCCTCCCCCGAGAACCGGCATCGCCCGCCCAAACCCTTACCACAATCTGGCACTGGCACGCAGCACCAACCCACAGGATGTGCCAGTCCCGGAAGAGCCTGACGCTTGCCGCTGATCTCTACTGGGCTGGGCCTTCAGCATCTAAGCATGCTCAAGGCCTTCTGGCTCCAAGAAACTCGGAGAGAACGAGAGCCAGAAGGCCTTGAGTATGTGCAGATGCTCAAGACCCAGCCCAGCGGCAGTCTCTTCCGGCACTGGCATGTCCTGTGGTTTGGTGCTGCGTGCCAGATCACAGTAAGGATTTGGGCGGGTGATGCTGGTTCTCAGGGGTGGGGGCTCGCAAATAGAGTCAATGCTCGGTTTGTGAGGCACGATTTGCAAGAGTGTTTTGCTCATCTTGCAAAACACTCGCAAACCGTATTTCTCGCAAACCGAAGTTTGACTGTACTTTTTTTTACAGAAAGGGTGTTAGATGCATGGAATAGTCTCTCGGTAGAGGCAGTAGAGACACAAACTGTGTCTGAAGTCAAGAAAGCGTGGGATGGGCACATGGGATCTCTTGGGAAGAGGAGGAGACAGTGGATGCTGCAGATGGGCCATAAAGCTCTATGACCTCACAATCCAGGTGGAAAGAGCCTTAGCCTATAGGAAGAGGAGATGCAAATGTTCAGAGCCTTAGCCAATAGGGAGAGGAGGAAATAGTGGATGCTGCGGATGGGCCATTTGGTCTTTATCTGCCATCATGTTTCTATGTTTCTATAATCAGAAAGTTCTATGACCTCACAATGCAGGTGGAAAGAGCCTTAGCCTATAGGAAGAGGAGATGCAAATGTTCAGAGCCTTAGCCAATAGGGAGAGGAGGAGATAGTGGATGCTGCGGATGGGCCATTTGGCCTTTATCTGCCATCAGGTTTCTCTGTTTCTATAACCATAAAGCTCTATGACCTCACAATGCAGGTGGAAAGAGCCTTAGCCAATAGGAAGAGGAGATGCAAATGTTTAGAGCCTTAGCCAATAGGGAGAGGAGGAGATAGTGGATGCTGCGGATGAGCCATTTGGTCTTTATCTGCCATCATGTTTCTATGTTTCTGTAACCATAAAGCTCTATGACCTCACAATGCAGGTGTAAAGAGCCTTAGCCTATAGGAAGAGGAGATGCAAATGTTAAGAGCCTTAGCCAATAGGGAGAGGAGGAGATAGTGGATGCTGCGGATGAGCCATTTGGTCTTTATCTGCCATCATGTTTCTATGTTTCTGTAACCATAAAGCTCTATGACCTCACAATGCAGGTGTAAAGAGCCTTAGCCTATAGGAAGAGGAGATGCAAATGTTAAGAGCCTTAGCCAATAGGGAGAGGAGGAGATAGTGGATGCTGCGGATGGGCCATTTGGCCTTTATCTGCCATCAGGTTTCTCTGTTTCTATAACCGTAAAGCTCTATGACCTCACAATGCAGGTGGAAAGAGCCTTAGCCAATAGGAAGAGGAGATGCAAATGTTAAGAGCCTTAGCCAATAGGGAGAGGAGGAGATAGTGGATGCTGCGGATGGGCCATTTGGCCTTTATCTGCCCTCATGTTTCTTTATTTGGGGCTTTGGATAGTAAAAAGAGCGATCTGTGAACCTAACCTCGCAACGTATCCATGTGCAGTTATTAGCTGGGAAGAAACATGGCTTGGATGGAATTGTGGTGATGTCTTACAAGCTGCAGCCTACTTGTTATTATTTACAAATTTATATAATGCATTACCTGAAAGTCTAAGCAGTGCAACTTAAACACCATTACGTGGTATGACTCTTTATTGGCATGGAAGGTGGATGGCATGAACACACTCCAGTTCCCTGTTACTGTGCCCTGATAGGATTACTGGGTCAGACCAATAGTCCATCAAGCCCAGTAGCTCATTCTTACAGTGGCCAATCTGGTCAAATCCCAAAGAATAGCAACATTCCATGCTACCGATCCAACACAAGCAGTGGCTTCCCCCAAGTTTTTCTCAATAACAGACTATGGACTTTTCCTCCAGGAACTTGTCCAAACCTTTCTTAAAACCAGCTAAGCTATCCGCTCTTACCACATCCTCTGGCAATGCGTTCCAGAGCTTAACTATTCTCCGAGTGAAAAAAAATTCCTTCTATTGGTTTTAAAAATATTTCCCTGTAACTTCATCGAGTGTCCCCTAGTCTTTGTAATTTTTGACGGAGTGAAAAATTGATCCACTTGTACCCGTTCTACTCCACTCGGGATTTTGTAGACTTCAATCATTTCTCCCCTCAGCCGTCTCCTTTCCAAACTGAAAGAGCCCTAATCTTTTAAGTCTTTTCTCATACGAGAGGAGTTCCATCTTGGTCGCTCTTCTTTGAACCGTTTCTAGCGCCACTATATCTTTCATGAGATAAGGAGAGCAGAATTGAACGCAATACTCCAGATGAGGTCCCACCATGGAGCGATACAGGGGCATTATAACATTCCTAGTCTTGTTAACCATCTCTTTTTTAATAATTCCCAGCATCCTGTTTGTTTGTTTTTTTGGCCGCTCCCATCACATATTGGGCGGAAGGTTTCATCCAGATTTTTTTCTTGGGACTCTAGCATCTGGTAACTGCGATTTGGGTTCCTCTTCCCAATGTGCATCACTTTGTATGTGTGTGAGAGAGAGAGAGAACATGGAGGTGGAGGGACAGGCACAACCCTGGCCACTGGTCCTTACCACTTTTGTTACTGTGTTTCTATGGGTCTGGCCTTCCTCTCTTCTACTTCCAAAGAGTCTCAGCCTTTTGATGCATCCAAGTGCACAGCCAGTACAGAGTTAAAGCAGCAAAACCAGGAGTTCTTGCAGCAGCATCAAGAACTGAGCAATTCAGCTACTGGGTCAGTCATGAGTGACTCCCAAGCCAGAAGTTGCACACAAACGGAGCAGCTTGCACTTGCATTTGCAACAAGGCACGCTGAGGGCTGCCGGCCCGTTTCTCAGCCCCTGCTAGCACCAATGCCAATCCCGGCCAGAGCGCCCGGCGCGCGCATCCTCCCCAGACCCCGCCCGGCTTCCGTGACGTCAGCGGTCGGAGGCGTGCACCCGGCCGCGGCCCGGCGGACAAAGAAGCCTCGGGGCGCGCGGCCCCTTTAAGAAAGTCCGAGCGAATTGCGCGCCCGTCCCGGGATGGCGCGAGGAAGCCCCGACGGCGGGGGGGGCCCCGGCGGCCTCGGGGTGGTGGTCGCCCAAGGTAAAAGTCCCTTTGCGGCTCCGACTAGTAAAAAGAGCGATGTTTGCACCCAACCTCGCAACGTGTCTGTGTCTCATTATTAGCCTGGTAGGAATGTACGAAATTGCGCGGAGCTCCTGCCATTTTCAGCCCGCAGGTTCGGGCAACGTGCGGTGTGGAGAAAGGCGTTAAATCTCGGTTTCCTGTTCGCATTCTCTCTGCAGTGGGAGGATTGGGGGTGGGGGGGTTTCTCTCTCTCTCTCTCTCTCTCATTCCTATTGCGAGACCGTTTGGGATTGCAAAATCTATTTTCAATGGACGGGAAACTGAGCCCTTTGACATCTTTTCTTTTGCAAAAACGAGTATTGTTTGAGGAAAGCTAAGAAAAGCATTTTGCACAAAAAAATAAATTGCAATCCTTCGAAACATAATAGAGAGCAAAAGGAAGGTAAGTTGAAAGAGAACAGAAAAGAGGAAGCAGATGGAGCAAAATAAAGCAAATTTACACTAACGGTCACTCATCTCTTCTCTTAAAAATATAATCCCAGCAAATGAAAGCAAAAGCCAAGGACTGGTCGGGATGTGGAAAAGATTAGATTTCGCTTGTCTCTCATCAATTTTCTGTTTAATGTCAGTGGGCTCCATTGTGGGAGAGGAGACACGTCATCTAGCCATAAATTCGTGATTATACAGCCTCCAGCAGCCCTGCTTGCTCTAATTGAATGGATTTACTCCATGCAAGCAGGTAGGAATCCTTAAACTGCAGGAAAATAAAAATAAAAAAAACCCCAAAATACTAACAGCAAAGCAAAAGCGGTCCATATCGGCTTTATCTCTGCAATGAGAGCAGAGGGAACCTTAAGCCATGTCAAGCTCAACTTCCAAATAAAAAGACCCCGAAAAGCCCTGGGCCAAGGCTTTTTCATCTCCCTGGATTTGGCTTCCACATGTGATGGCTTTTCTGCAATTCTTAGTTGGATTTTGTAACTGATCAAGGAGGAAGCATTCTTTATAGGTAGGTGCTGGATCATTTATTCATATACAGATATGAATGTCTGTCTCCAAATATAGTATATGGGTTTTGCTTGTTTTTTTTTGCGGGGTTTAGGATTTTCTCATAAATCCCAAATCGTAGCAGCGTGGTTGCAAATGCCACGCTTTGCTCCGAGCTAAATGTTAAACCAATGGAAACAATGCAGATAGTACTTCCAAATTTCGTAATAAATCCCCTCTAGATGCACGCTTGCTTTCAATACAGTAAAACTGGAAATAAAAGTTGTAATTAGCAAATAATTTCTGTGACTTAAAAATCAGTGTGCAGCGGAGACAAAGGGACTTGTTTGTAAGCACACAGTTTGACCATTTAAAATATACCTGGTGATATTAGGTTATGTATAGGGTTTTTTTTGTTTTGTTTTATGCATAATCTTTCGGTATTAAAGAATGAATTGCTGGATTTTATGTAGTTGCAGTAAAAATCTAATTCTGGAATATACTGTAACACCATCCATTTTGGATTGTGGCGCTTGCCTGTATGGTCATGTTTACATCAATTCCATAGTATATTTAAAAGAAAAATGGAAATTGAAATCCCTAACAAGGAACTTGATAGGTCAGAAAGAGCATCTTCTATTTCTGGTCTTTTGAGAAGATCTTTTATACAATTAAAATAGATCTGGCAAGAACAGCTGGGGTGGGTTGACGGGGGATTCTATTTGGAAAGAAATTCAGAATAGATTTCAGAGGATGAGGTGATAATAATCATTTGAAGAATTTTTTTTATTACTATTATTTCTACCTCTTGGCACTTAGAATCCAAACAAAAAAAACTGCCAGCATAGCTCTGCCTGGCATATAAACATAATTTGATACTTTGTGAAATCTACTGTTTAAAAATAATCGCAAACCCTACTCAGGCTCAGATCTTTTTTAAAGTTATTTTTAAGAGAATGTAGAGTAGCTCCACATTGATTTGTAAACGGATTTGGGGTGTTGGTTTTGGTTTTTTTTGTTTTTAAATATTTTTTTTTTTGGGGGGGGTTCCTGACTTAAATATGGAAATTTAAAACCGATTTTTATGAAGAACAAAGAATACCAAGCATCGAAATTACTGGTAGAGTATTGAAAATATGAATATGTAAAACGGAATTGTACACATACAAATAATACTTTAAATTTCTATATTTATTTTTAGAATACAAATGAATCAACCAGAATATCTGATTACAACCTAAAATTGTTGCTTCCCCAAAACTCAGTGCAGAAAATCTACTTAAGGTAGTGAAAACAAAAAGCCCAAGAGATTTCATTTTATTTTAAATTAGAACAATCTTTTTATTTTATTTTTTCCAGATGCCTTATCTTAGAAAATTGTTCATCAGCTTCTTTTTAACAAAGATCGGAAACTAATTAATGTCCAATTCACGATATAATTTTATATTTTCAGTTTGTTATAAAAAATATCTACGCTGGTTGCCTTTGTTAGGTAGAACTGAAGCTCAGTTACAAATAAATATTTAGAGCTATGTTGAGCCAATTTAAATAATAAAAAAAAACAACTATAAAAAGTGGACCAACAGGCACCCATCTCACTTTTACCAGAAAGTCTGTAATTTAGCATTTGATGAATAGTACTGATTTTGGTTATCCTTTAAGGAGTGTGGCACAGAAATAATCTCTTTGTTATAAACTGAGGTGCCATTGGTTGGTGGGAGATTCGGGAATATATTATCGAATTTGCTTTAAAGAGATCTGATTTCAATGCAAATATATATAGTTTAACTGAAATAATTTTTCATGTAAATTCCTAACATTTAGCTGAAAATATAATGGGGGAAAAAAAGATTTCTTAGAACAATTTATTTTTCTTCAGGATTACATTTTAAATTAATTGTAAAATATTGTAGGCTTTAAGAACGGGAGAGTCCCGAAAATAATTGGGAGATGATAGAGACAGGGTGAGCGGGAAATATTAGAAAACGTAACCAAATGAATGACTATAGGGCTTAGAAAACTTAAATTCGTCTCGGAAAATTCTGTGAGATTTCTCCGTACTGTAAAATAAAATGATCAAAGGTCCGCAATACATATTTTAAACTGCATTTAGTTTCCATATTATTTACAGATATTTTGGAATGAGTATAATTAGTACATTTAAAAATAGGAATAAATAGTTAAATATTTCCAAAATCTAATTTTCAGTGTATCTTTACACCTTGCCTATATAGTGTTTTTTCTGGGGGTGTTTTTTTTTTTTTTATATATTCTCTCAACTGACAGAATGAATGTATGTCTCTGGGCAATTAGGAAAGACACCTTTTTCATATTTTAAGATTAAGTGAAAGAGTTTTCCCAGCTGTAACCTGCTAATACAAATAGCTCCAAAAGTCTGAAGGTCCTACATATTTTTAACTCTTTCTTGATTTTAAGGACTTTGAGTCGCTTTTTATCGTTAAAATAAAAAATAAATCTGTGTTTCAAGGTATTTTAAATTTCACTAGTATTCAATGTGAAATTTCATTGAAATTGTTTGAGGAATCTTATTTTCTCCCCTATTGTGTATATATTTTGACTTGCTCTTATAAGTTCAGGGTAACGTCTTGGTTTTTGCTAGCAGGCTCGGTTTCTATTCTCCCAATTTAGCTATCTTCGAACAGTGACTTTACAGGCCAGTATATTGATGAATTGCTGGAAATCCTCTTCTCTTCCAAACAGGGGTCTGATAGCATCTTGCTTGGAGCATTTCCCTCTGATTCACAAGAGAGCTTCTAGGATTTCAGGCTTTTGGGGAGGGAAGAAAGGATGCAAGCAATGTGCTTAACCCTATTTTTTTTCTGATTTACTTCATTTAGAGAAACAAACAAAATCTGTTTGGCTGTTCAAGTCCTGAACAAACTCATTTAAAATGGCAAAGCCGTCAGAATTAAAAAAAAAAAAAAAAAACCACCCACCCCCCAAAAACCTGTTATGTGCCCTCTTTAAAAGCATTATCTTTTTTAACAAATTAATAATTTATGTAAACGCTTTGTTATAATGCAATGTTGATGTTTTTTTAAAAATAGCTTTTAGCCTTTGAAACTGTCCTGCGAATCATATTATATGTTTTATTAGAGCGCCATGAAGACATAAGTGTTAAAGTGACTTCAAATGGAGAGGAAAAAAAAAAAATCTTTAATGCTGGATGGGGAAGAGGTTTTAATGGAGCTGTTTGCCAGCCTCCGAGCCCTTCCCTTCCCTCCCCGGGCCCAGTGTTCACCATTCCCCTTGCATTCCAGACCCCGGGGCGTATCCAAAAGCCCCCAAACAAAAGAATTTCAGGAAAAAACCCATCTGGACACATCATCTATCATTCCTTCACACTCCTAATGCATTTATTGCATTTAAGAAACACACCAAAGCCCTAATCCACACACATCTACAGAATTCATTGCCTAAAAGTCCAAGATAATTAATAAGAAACAACTAGAACTTGTAATACAAACCTTTTAACCTAGAAATAAATTTGTGCGGTGGCTCAGTACTCCCTTTGCTGTTTTTGTCCTTAACTATTCTTGTAATGTTTTTTTTTTTAATCTACAAGCTCAGTGATACTTACTCTTCTGTAGCAGAATTTCGGAGATTTGGTTCAATGCTGTTTGAGAGATTCTCCTACCATAAACGTCCTGGAAAAAAAAATCTAGGAAGATAGAACATACAGTAATTAGAAATTTCATTCCCATTTAACATTTTAGTTTTGTAAAATCCTTGGTGTAGAAATCTATAGTAGGGGACCGAAAGAGACAGCAGGGCATTCATTTCGGGGTGCTGAAAAGTTCTCAGCCCAACCAAGACGAGAATGAGGTGGATCTGGTTCAATCGATGATCTGAAACAACGTCAAAACGGAGAATTTGGTTGCTGCAAATTGGCACTTAACGAATTCAGATAACGCTCTTTTCAGCTCCAGTGGCAAAATAACGCTCACAATTTAGGGAAGTGGGTTTGGTCGGGCTGAGAACTTTTCAGCACACACACCCCCCCCCTCGTAGAAGCAGGGGTGACACAGGACAGAAACGCTCAGCACGTGCAAAGGGGGAAAAGGGAGATCTGCAAAGCAAGAATCCTATACTCTGTTCATTAGGAGAAACAGCTGTGTCGAATTTTTGAGGTGGTTCTCTGTACTTTCTCACCCTGTACAGCTCAAAACTAGAGTCCACATGTCAAGCAGGATCACATTCGGTTCCGCTTACAATTGGTATAAATACATCGGCGAGCAACATATACGCTTATTTCACTCCTGTCTGGCAACTCTACAATAATGGCACTAATTACCTGTTTATCATAACATGTACCCTTCTGGCATGTCACAACATGCTCTGAGAAAAAGGTTTACCCTAATCTCGGCAGAATTAGACAAGCCATGTTCTCTAGGAAGACCATCCATGACAAGACCCCTGTGTAAGTTGGTCTGTAGCTTGCATTAAAATGCATTTCCTTCTTTCCTTCCAATTAATCTCTTTTCTGACCCCCACAAGGCTGAAACCGTTTCCCTGTTGCCACCTCTGTACCTCCTCCTGTTACAATGACCAATATTTCTATATTTCTTTCATTGGATTTGCATTTACATTTCTATAATAATAATAGTCCGATTAAGGAGACATGGCTGTGACAAAGTTGAACTCGCTTTAATTTAACCCAGATGGGTTTCCTCATTGATAACCTCACACAACAAACACATTGAATTGTACTTTTGGTGTGATACACTGGGATATATTTAGCTACAAATTACGACTGCGTTTACCATGGCATTAGTTACAGCATTTGGAAGTGGAAAAGCTCTGAGCTTCTAACCTGAAAACCTTGCTTCAGCTCAGCAATCAGGGACAAATGATTGACTTCAAGTCGTCTTGTACATAAAACAGAGCTCCCATCCCTTTCCCACTAGCAACTCTGCGTCTACGGCCCAGACCAACTCTGTTTTACATCGGGCCACAGGGTAGTTTACAAGAGGGTCCAAATTCCGTTAAAAATGATGATTGCAGGGTTTGATCTTTGACGATATGGGTGCATTATTTGATGGGCTAGGTTAAGTTTCTCTGCTATGATGCCCTACTTGGACATTTTCCAGTGGTTTCTTGACGCTACTGGTCTCTGTCTGTCTGTCTGTCTGATGAAGGTTCAGCAAACATGACTATAATAATATATAACGATATTGTGATCCTTGGAGTGATTGGGGGGAGGAGGGGCTCTAACAATTTGTCTATTGATTTCCTTTACCGGAATCGCCAATAAATATTCCAAACTGGTTTTACTGGAGGGGGAAACGTCTCTCAATCATATATCCTTGTCTCCATTTTCTTGCCACTGGTTTGAGATATTAAACTACTTGTGCACAAAGAAATTAGTTTTCAGCCCAAAACAATTCAAAGATCACTTTCATCACAACAGGATTTTAAAAGAAAAGATAATTTCATCGCATATTTTTCCTTTATTGATTTAGGTTTGGTTTTGTGGTGTTTTTTTTTAGTGTTCGATCTTGATTCTCACTGTGAAGAGACCAGGTGTAACAGGATAAAATCATACCTTCGTAAGGCTTTGACTTGGCGCTCACTTTTTTTTTTTTTTTCAGGAAGGTAAGTACCCCAGAGTTGAAAATAATTGACGAGATAATTTAACAAAAAAGGAAAAACCTCTTTTAGTTTAGGAGTGGTTGTGAAATAAATTTGGTAATGCGGACTTGGTGGATTTAACCGTCTACACTGTCATTTTAAATAAAGAGCTCTCTGGACCCTAAGGACTAATCTTCCCCGAGGACCAGTTATATGGACCAGAGGTCTAAAAAGGGCCCTTTTTGCAAGAAAAAACGGAGATGGAAGAGATCTCTTATAGGGACAAAGACATAGGTAGCAAGTTACAAATGAGTAAACATATGGGCAGCAAAGTCTGGTGAAAGACGCAACACGTAGAAGTCTGTATTTCATTGGTGCCAAAGGTTTATCTTTTTAGCTATTTCTTTTTTTTATCTCGAAGCTTGAATTTTCACAAAGCCCATGTTCTACAGCATTTTTCATCAAAGCTTTGAGATTTAAAAAAAGAAAATAAAAGCTAAAAATAAACCTTTTTTTGGCAACCACAAATGATAGACTAGTACTTGTGAACAGAGGGGCCCCTGAAAAGTTCTCAGCCCAACCAAGAAGAGAATGATGTGGAGTCATGAAACTTGCAACTTATTCCACACTTTTCTTGACACTTTGTTTCAATGAGGCAAATGCATTGAGTAAATGGGCCCAAGTAGAGGGAAATCAAGCCATTGTGACATCACCGTTGAGGTTGGCTCTTAGGCATTGGTGGAATGAGGCATTATGACATCACACTACGAGGGGCTGCTGAAAAATTCTCAGACCAACCAAGAAGAGAATGATGTGGAGCCAGGAAACTTACAAGTTGTTTCACACTTGTCTTGACACTTTTCACTTCTATGAGGCAAATGTATCTAGTAAAGGGCCCAAGTAGAGGGAAACCAAGCCATTGTGACATCAGTGTTGAGGTTGGCTCTTAGGCATTGGTGGAATGAGGCATTATGACATCACACTACAAGGGGCTGCTGAAAAGTTCTCAGTCCAACCAAGAAGAGAATGATATGGAGTCATGAAACTTGCAAGTTATTCTACACTTTTCTTGACACTTTTTGTTTCATTTCATATAATTGTAAGGAAAAGTGTCAAGAAAAGTGTAGAATAACTTGCAAGTTTCATGACTCCATATCATTCTCTTCTTGGTTGGGCTGAGAACTTTTCAGTGGCCCCTCGCACAGACAATATTAAAGGCAGGCAAGACATGTTCCCTTTCTACTAGACCTTCCATACCTGCTTGCTATGTAACAATATTAATGTTCAATCATTTTTATTGAGTTTTAAAAATAAAATATACATAACAAAAATCTTACAAAGAATCTCATTTCAACTCAGTTAATACATTGTAGATATATAAATTCAAAGAAATCGACAATCAATTATCATCACAATAAAGTACCTCCCTTCCCCCCTCCCATTCCCAAATATTACTAATAAATAGTGTTTCTCTTTCTGATTACAAAACTGCCTGCTCTGACTGATAATTGCTGTAGATAAGGTTCCCAGGTCATCCAAAATGTGCTGTTTTTTTTATAAGATGGGGGGGGGGGGGGGTTTCGCCCTAGCTTCCAGAATCATAAGAGCATGAAACGCTGCCCTCCAATGCCAAAATCAGGGTGGACTTTCTTCCAAGCAACGTTGTAAAATACATTTTTGACCTATAATAAAGGATTTACGAAATAATTCCCTAACCCCTTTCTTAAAAATCCTGTCCCATTGAAGAAATAATACCATCTGGGGGGGGGGAAGGAACAATGTAGGCCTTCTGCAGCAGAAGTGAAAACCGAAAGCAGCAGGAAGTCCATAAGTTTGTGCCGTAGGAAAATGAAGCCCTTTTGTGTTGCGACAGGCTTCCAGGGATATGCGAGTATAACGGTAAGCCACTTGAAAACACCGTTTTTATTGCAGAAGTGAGGTAAGAGAGAGAAAAAAGTAGCCAAACATTTTCTGGCCTGTCTCCAGCATAGGCCCACTCATAAACAGAAGATAGATTTTCCCAGAAAAGAGCTCCTCCAGTATGAAGAGAATAGTACTTCCTTGTTCTTATAAATCAAGCCATGAATATTAGTCAGGAGGGGTTGCAAAATAATGCAGGCGTTGTTAGGTTAGCAGGGAGGAAGGTGGAGGTGGGAAGGCCACGGGTTCCTTTAACTAAGCTGCGATGGCGGTTTTAGCGCATGCGGCATTTTAGGGCATGCTAGAACTAACGCCAGCTCAGTGCTGGCGTTAAGGTCTAGCGCGGTCAGCAATTTAGCACGCGCTATTAAAGCCCTAACGCAGCGTCGTAAAAGGAGCCCCCAATCACATTCTCCCTTTCCCTGACCATCGCGACTGCGGAGAGTTGGACGGTGTAATCCTTTCTTTTCTAGCTCATTCTGACAGTAAAATTAATAAATCCCAGCCAAGCCATTAGGAAACGGACAACTAAATCTTCAGCGAAACAGGGGCATGAAAACCACCGGGGTTTTTTTTTTTTTTTTTTTTGTTCTAAAGCAGCAAGTTGAAAACAAGTAATAGAAAACAGGGCATATTTCTAATAATATTAGCAACCAATTGACAGCACGTGGCTTCGGCTTCTGCTTTAACGAGCTCTGTCTTACCAAGGGTAAAAATAATACTAAGGAAAATGCGATTTATTTCCACCTAGGAAAAAAAAAAATCCCTTTTCTGCGCCTTTTCATTCCAATTTTCTATGCGCCATTTGGCGTTTCCTCGCAGGTTTGTTTAAAGAATCGTGAGTCCTTTTTTTTTTTTTTTTTTTCTTCTCTAGAAGAAATTGCTTTTAATCTGCCCATTGAGAAATGGCCCAACAAACAATAGCTAAAGACACCCAACAATTGCATTAGTGAAAGAAGCCCAACCGGCAATTACCCAAATGCCTGGATTTGCATCTTATGCAATTAGTAGTGCGATGTGGCTTAATCCATAGGTCTAGTTAACACGCTGAGACCCCTTTTTCTAGATGGAAAGAGGACGATAATAGTGGCTGAGACATAAAATGTATACAAATTCGTTTACACTTGAAAGAAGCTTAAAAAGTTATTTCTGGACAAGCGTAAGAGAGATTTCGGTGATGAAAAACTCAGTTATTGGAGTCAGTGATACAGTAGGGATGGTGGTCCCAAATTTTATCCGAATAAAGGCGAAACGCTGAGAAAACTAAGCCAGCCTCTCAGTCTGGGATAGAACCATTGAAAATTTAATGTTCAATAATTTTTATTCAGTTTTAAAAATAAATATACAGAACAAAAATCTTACAAAGAATATCATCTCAACTCAGTTCATACATTATATTAATGGGATACTTTAGGTAATAATAATAAGAGCATCCAGAAGAAAAAAAGACAGGCTTTTTAAATATGAGACATGTAGGATTCAAGTCCATGTGTTATAAATCAGAGACATAATAATACTTTCTACAGCAGGCTGTCTTCTTGAAGAGAAAATATTTAAAGATTTAAGACTTCCAAAGATCGTATATGTTTCCTTTACTTTAAGTCATCAGCTCTGGTAATTTATGTGAAATCAGAAAATACCTAAATTCCTGCAAATTCGGAGCAAGGTCGGGAAAAAGTCCTATTTCAATCTGGGATGATGACTAACTATACACCTCCAAGTCTGATGCAAGCTTTGGAAAAATCCCTTCTGAAATCTCTCGGAACGAGACGGCCCAAACGGGTCTGCTTTAACTAAGCAAGAAAAATATTTACTCACTTACAATTGGGCTTTTCAGAAGAAAGGAGATATAGAACTTTACTTTTGCGTTCCTGTGAAATTATAAGCTCAGGAAAATAAGATCCTGAGGTCCGATGAAGTTTCCACAAGTTCTTTAACCGGCTATCCGCCTTCACCGTGTTTGTGCGCACAGGAAGACGGATAGGCAGTCCAGGTACTTAAGTACAGGTCCAGTCAGGAGCCCAGTTTTGCAACACGTTCAGCAGAGGCAAATCTGACATTTGGGCTTAGGGTGAAACCATTGTTACATTTAAAACAGAAAAGTGTGAGTTTACTCATATAAAATACACAAAGAGAAGCGATATACGCTATCTTTCGACTTGTGTTTTATTACGCATATATGTATGTTATATTGCGTAATCAAGGTATTCTGGAGAGGTTTGCCACTCTTTGGTCTAAGCTGGTGACAAATGTTCCGTCCCGGTAGTTGCCAGTGGGAAGACCATAGAAGGAAAGTGTCAGTCAAGAGCGCTTCATTAATCAGGAACAATCCTCTTTGCTGGACTGGCCTTCTTCAAGAGCAATCAGTCATTGGGCATTACTTATCCGCCCATCCATGGCCACTGCTGCCTCTCAGAGACCTGGCACATTCACTGCAAAACACGACCTTACAGAAGAGAAAAGAAAAAGGGGGCATCCCTACAGCTAAAACTCATAGTGTTGTCAAAAAACAATGGGGGGAAAAAACCCCTCTTGAAAACCTTGCATTACAGGTGGAAGGTATTTTTTCCAATACATTTCATGCTATGGAATATCTTAAAAATACCGTATTTTGCTGCAGGTTCAGTTCCATCCAAGCCTGGAGCTTTGGGATTGCTTTTGGGTAATTTCAGAAGCTCTACACTGGATACCTTTTGATGCCATTTAAACACGCAAATATGGAACCTTTGTATCTAACATCAGAAAAGCTGAGGGATTTGGCCCAGAATAACACATAGAGATCATTCTTACTTTTTAAAGAAAGGGACTATTCAAAAAGTTAGATTGAGCCCTTGCTAGAATACCTGATTCCAGATACCTGAGGAACTGTCTTTTCCCCTCCTCCCATCTCTAGGTTTTTTGTTTCTTTCTTAGACATCATTCCCCTGGATGGGGTCATCTCTCCTTAATTTTAGAGGGGGAAGGGAGAGACGGTGGCCTTATCCGGGACCCCTGGGTCTACTGCATGTCCCTCACTTTGCGTAGGTTCTGCACAGGACTTCATTCTATTTCCTTTTATTTATGGTGTTTGTAAGTGATTGTTGATTTTTTTTAAATTTAATGTTCAATAATTTTTATTGAGTTTTAAAAATAAATATACATAACAAAAATTTGGATGACCTGGGAAACTTATATACAGCAATTAACAGTCAGAGCAGGCAGTTTTGGAGTGAACTCATTACATCATAAAGTGAAGCACTATTTATTAGTAATATTTGGGAATGGGATGGGGGAGGCACTTTATCGTGCTTGTATTGTAATGATAATTGATTGTCGATTTCTTTGGAATTTCTATATCTACAAGGTATTAACTGAGTTGAGATGAGATTCTTTGTAAGATTTTTAAAACTCAGTAAAAATGATTGAACATTATTATGGTAACTAGCAGCGATTTTGTTTTCCTCATTGCATTATTTTAGCATCTCCCTTCCAGCCACATTGCCAAAAAAACCAACAACAAAAAGAATCCTTGAAATAGTAAAACCAAAATTTGAGAAGTCTTTAAAATCATTCATTTGGTTGACATTTTAAGACAGTTCTAGGAAGCTGAATATCTGAAGCGTATTTTTCGTATTTCTGAACCTACCGATACGTTCACATATAGCTTTTCATTTATCGATGTGTCTTCAGAGCATTATTAATTCACATTTTCTGAATCCACTTCTAGTGGACTCTCACAACGCCAGAGGAAACAAGGCCATTTCATGAATCACACACACAACATAATGTCCACACATTCCTGCTTTCTAGAAATGCAACCGAAATGCCCATCGATTCCTTAAGACTTGCCAGATGGGCTCTTTTTCTCTGCTCTCCCAGTCTGAGTCTCTCTCTTGCTGAAAACCAGCCCAGTTGCAAATGGCAGAACTGGCCACTCCGTTCAAATGAAACCCTCCGACTCAGTCGCCTTTTCCCCAGGATCGCGCTCAGCGTCTGTCCAGGCTCCTCTGCAAGGCTCCCAGTCCCAATTTGGGGGGGGGGGGTTGATGCCTAATGCTGGATCCTTGCATTTCCCTCGTCACTCTCTTGCTGTCTCCCAGGCCAGTGGGAGCTGTCTTGAAGGGCGCCTGGAAACCGTCCGCAGCTTATCTCCTTTCATCAAGCAGCTCTGGGAGGCCTAGAAACTGCCAGGCTCAGTAATTGCTTTTTTCAGGCAGCCCAGTGCGGACTGGCCAGTAGCCAATCAGCGCCTTGTTTACACTCTGTGATTGACAGCTGGATGGCAGACTGCCAACCAATCATCGAACGCCCAAAGGAGGGGGACGGGGAAGCAAGGCTTTTTTTTTTGGTTTAACTCTTGCACTATCCGCAGCAATCTGTGGAGTTGCTTTGTGCTTTCTGAGGCTAAATTTAGACCCTTCTGCCTTTGCAAGAAGAAAAGATCTGAAATTAGGGCTAGAAATCGATGTGTGACGTGTCCTTAAATTACAACCACTCTCCCCGAGAATAGCAAAGACGGACTACAAAAGCTGCAGATCACCATAGACTATAAAGAAAACCAGAAGCGTTCAGAACCACAGGGGCAAAAAAAAAAGCTTGCATGATGAGCGTTCATGCGGATACGCGTTTTTATTTTGACAGGCCGCATTGATGAAACAGGAACAACGACAAAGAAAGGCGTGCGTTGCACGTGGACAGAAAAGACCCGTTTCCGCCTTTCCACTCCTTCTCCGATCCGAGAATTCTTTGCACTCCTCTATCGGGGGAAAGTGCCGCTCTTCTGGTCTTTATTCCCCCCCCCCCTGGAGCTCACCTTCCCGATCCCATTGAGCACTACGGATCTGCGCAGAGAAGCTGCGCAATGCCGCGCTTGAATTCGGCGCCATTGAGCTCGGTAGTAGCCCTGCTGCTCCCTGATTGGCAGTTCCCTGGCCTGGCGCCAGCCTATGAGGACGCCTGTTTACGCCGAGCAGCTTGGCACGAGCTTATTGCTGTGAAGGAGTCGGCGGCCAATCGGCGAGCTGGCTCGGCCGGGTTGAGTGGCACGAGCTTATTAGTATGCAGGGAGAGCAACTCGCAGGACTGAGCTGCTGGCTGGAGAGCCGCTCGCGCCGGAACCAGCCCCAGTCCTGCCTTCTCCAGATAGGAGCAGTGCATTTCCAGTGCAACAGTCAGCACATTGCAAATACCAGTAGGAATACAACTGCAACACCACGAACAAAAAGTCACATTTAGAGATTTAATTGTATTGCATTCATTCTATCCAGGGAACACCTCCAGTAAGTAATTGCTTTTCTTTTTGTTGTTTTGTGTTGAAAATATAAAAAAATACGGTACCTAATAATAAAAAGTGTTTGCGCCTGAGATTTCTGCAGAATGTAAATCATAAATATTTCCTATTTAAATCGATGAATGTAACGTTTCAAGAAGAGCGAGATCCTATCATGCTTTGTTACTCCCGTTGATAATATTGTTTGCACCGATATAAATAAAGCAAAAAGCATGTTTGTCTTTAAAGTACATGTTGTATCCCCCCTTAGATAAAAGAAATGCTACAGGCATTTTTATGATTATTATTTTTATTGGAAATGGGTAACTACCCTCTAGACTACATAAATTTGTGCCTAACGCCGAACAGCATCAAAAAGATTGTTTGCAAATGTTACAATGCAATTCTCTGGTTAAATGCACTATTTAAGTGAAACAAAGCTGTGCAAGAAAAAAAACCCAAACAGTTTAATTGTACAATTTAAATATGCGATAAAATGCAAATGGTGAGAGAGAAGGGAAACAGAGAACGTGAGCTCGGAGAAAAACAAGAGTAGCTTTAATTCTTAAGAACATATATATTTTTCACCTAACCGAAATAAGCGGGGATTTTTTATGTTAAATAGGAATTAATCCAGCAAAGACCGTCTCTCCCCCCCAAAAAAAAAAACAACAGAAACAGAAAACAATTAATAGTACTATTTGGTTTGTAAATGTATAGATTTTTGTTATTGCTGTTGGTAGATTATTTCTGATACAGTAAGTAGAAAGCTCGAGCTTTTCCGAGTGCTTTAAAGAATAATCACGATTTTGAGAGTTTTAGAATCTTCTAAAAGAGAATTTTCCCGTACGATGTCCTCGGCTGCGTTATTTTCAGTCATATTTTAGACGAGAAATAGAACTGTAGCGGGGTTTCTAACATTTATTTATTTAATGTTTCAAAAAAAACAAACGCGGTAGTAGTTGTAAGTACATTAATACAAAAAATTATGGTCTGTTTTTACAGAGCAGCAAATTATAATTGTTTTTGGTTTTTTTTTGGTTTTTTTTACTGCGTAGGTTGGGCAGAGGGCGGCTGCAAAAATAAATGCATGAGAACAAAAAAAAATCGCATATCGTGCTTTGTGAGCAATTTGAATTTAGGCTATTAAAATCTATTTCCCATTGATCCGGTCGCAGCCGAGCCCCGGAAAGGCTGGTGAACCGCAGCCGGCCCGAGACGCCGCGGCCCGGCGGAAAGCTGCAGCCAGCAGCCGCTCGACCCCAGCGCGAGGAAATCGGATCCGGGCGCGATTTGATTCCTTTGAACAAACCCAAGAAATAAATCTATCTTTCGAAAAAGACGCTCGGGCTGGGTGAGGGCAGGCGATGTCCTGGATCACAAATGGAGTTGCAATCGTTTGTAAAAGAATTCGTTTGGGAAAAGATAAAATAAAAACGATATGATCAACCCAAGCTCCCCAATTCTTTCCCAAAGGCAAGATAATTGAGTTCATGGATATTTGTACACTATTTTATGTTCAATAATTTTGATGGAGTTTTAAAAATAAAATATACATAACAAAAATCATCTCAACTCAATTAATACATTTTAATATACGTATAGGTGCACCCACGAACGCACTTTGGGGGGGTAGAAATGGAAGGAGCGAGGGGGTTTCCTGGGGTCGAGATCCCTTCGGAAGGTGCACTTTGCAATGCATCTGATGTTTCATTCTGCCGTGCCCCCCCCCCCCCCCCCCCACCTTGAAGACTAGACCCCCATGTCCAGTCAAGCAAACCAGACGAGGCCAGATTAGTAAAACGTCTGCAGTGATATGAAAAAGATCTGAAAGCAGCTTTTTATCCTAAACGCAACAGAGATCGTCTAAGCCTCGATACTTGGCATCCAGCTGAAAGCAGAAGAACTTTAGCAATTCTAGAAATTATAAAAATCGTAGTTTCATGGGAGAATTTTTTATTCTTGTTTTTGCGGGTCTCCAAGCGGACGAGGTTAAGGCCTCTCAGGGTTTCCCTTCGGAAACAACCTGTCTGAAATGTAAGCTGGCATTGTGGATTTTTAGGGCTGATGGAAACCTTGGCCTGCTATAATGAGGGATCATTTTTGGTGTTTTTTTTTTTTACCAGAAATATTGGTAACGGGGATCTAGACGAGATACTTTTTGTATTAAGCGATAAGCCCAAGAGCTACTTTAACTGCCTTCAATTTATTTACAATGTGAAAGCTGCCCATATAAATATTAAAAACAAAACTTATCAGCTGTGCAAATATGTATTCTCTTGATATATTCTGTTTTTTGTTATAGATAAATCAAACACAAAAATGATCAGCAAATAAGACTTACCACAGTTAGGACTATTGAAGAGCCATTTAAAAAAAATATATGGTATTTATTACTTGAAAATAATCTTAATTACTTTGTTATAACCAGAACCAAGAACAAAAATTACTATTTTATTAGCAAATTCAAATTGTGCACGATCGATGACATCATAGCTTTTGTTGCATTGGTTGATTTGATGATGTCATCGACCGTTCAACAGTTCGCTCCGCCAGTGCAGGGGAGCGGCTTTGGAGTTGCATTGTTATTTTCCAAAACAAAAATATTACATAATCTTATGGGAGACAAAGAAAAATATTGGAAGATAAACAATCAGGAAAGGTTGTTGTTGGTTTTTTTTTTACAGGAAATGGATGGGATTGAATATGGGAAACGGTGCTGAAAAGTTCTCAGCCCAACCAAGAAGAGAATGACGTGGATCTGATTCAATCAATGATCTGACACAATGTAAAAAAAAAAAAAAAACCCCCATAGAATTTTGTTCCTGTAAATTGTAACTCTCTTTTCAGCTCCAGTGGCAAAATAACGCTCCCAAATTTAGGAAGTTGGTTGATTGGGCTGAGAACTTTTCAGCACCCCCTCCTAGTCATCTCTGCTTTTGTTCGATGTGTGTTATTAAATATTAAAAGAATACAGATTTCAGAATCCTTACAGGCGGGAGTCATGGAATAGATGAATATAGAAATCGGGAAAGAGAAGAAAAAACCCCAACCCAGCAACCCTGAATTGTTAAAGACATAATGCAACAGTCCAGCCTCAAGGACTGTATCAATCCCAGAATTGCTTTTCCATATTTATGAAGTAGGGTTTGGGCCTAATGTTTCGTATCCTGGGCTGGAGCCAAAAACCTTTGTATTTAACGGAAGTGAATGCTCAGCAACCACCTTAAGTAACTGTTTGGTGTGGAGAAGGCCGGCCGTGGTTCTGGCTGCCCCCAATGCACAGGGAGGACAGGGAAGCTACTCGCCGAGGGGGGCAGAGCTATTCCCCATCTCTTCTGGTGAAGTTGGGCTGGACAATAGGACGATCTCAAAGCATGCACCATCGTCTCCAGTTCCCAGTTTTCCAGCTCTGCGCGTGTTTCTGTTCAGTCACGTCAATCACCAGGACCCTAAATGCTCCCCTTTCTCAAGGAAGGCCGCAAAGTGTATTTCAAAGAACTGTGAAATATATGAAAATTCTACTCAGGGTATTTCATGCAGTTTGTCAATAAAAAGCACATGGCCGAAAATTCTTTTAAGCAGTATTTTCGATTGTAGCACTTAAGTTGCATCTATCCGTCTATCTATCTAGGGGGGGGGGTCATCTCCAGCTGTGGAATCGCCCTGGGGGGTTACTGGATCTCTTGCGTAATAATCCGTGCAGGACAGAAGAGAATCGGCCCGCGATATGAAACCGTTTCCTCAGGTCCCCTTTTCGCCACTGACCCCTCCATGAACACGGTGGGGGAGGGGGAGGTGCAGAGGACCTTGCAGTCTCCATTTATTACTAATGGACCTAAGGTTGTGGGGCTGTTTTGCTTCCTAGACAGACAGCTAGATAAATACTATACGTACAGCAGTGTCTGAATAATTCAGAGGGGCTGTTCCCAATATGAAGCTTTAGACCATCAGATACCTCCATGAATTGATCATTTCCAAAACACATTCTAAGCAGCTGGAAGGCTGGAGTTTTATTTGCCAGCTGCATACAGAAAATATGTGCCTTTGACCTGTTTGACTCCATTCTTATAACAAAGTTTGTGCATTGCACGTACGTGTACGAAATAGACGGATATAACTACGTTTAACGAAATGTGTTATGTAAGTGCATGCATATTTTGAAATAAGGTGCTCAAACATACAGAGAAAAAGCCACCTCCCCCTCTGTGTACATACAAATACACGTGTGTCATATATTGTGTGTGTGTTGATGTCGTGTCTGAGCCTGTGCTCTCTCTTCCTTTGCCAGGTGCAGAGCATGAGGCCGGACCCCTGGAACTGCCGCCGGCCGGACTCCGGAGCTGCCGCCTCAGCCCCAGGCCACTGACCGCCTTGGATCGCCCTCCTCCCCGCTCCTCCTGGGCTTCCTATGCTTTGGTCCCGCTATGGATGGACGAGACTTTGCACCCCCGCCTCATCTGCTCTCGGAGCGGGGCAGCCTGGCCCACCGCGGCACTGCCCGCATGGCCCCGGCCGCCGGGCACAGCTCCGTCCAGCACCGGGGCCATTTCCAGCCCGGCAAGTACTACCCGGGCCCGCTCTCCATGCCCACCCACACAGGTCAGTGCCTTCTTGCACGCGGGGGGGGGGGAGGGGGCTTTGCTGTGCTTCTTTGCATTTGGTTGCAACTGGCTTCCAGCGCACATTTGCAACCGTTGATATCTTTATATTAAAAAAGGCTTCTCATTTTGCATCCACTTGCCATACCTTATATGTAGCAGCTGATGAAGTGTATTGTCAGGGCGTTATCTGTGTTGGAGGTTGTTGGTTTTTAAGAGCGTAAGTTGAGCGCCCAATTACAGCTGATTTTGTTAAATTCGGTCTATAGGAATTTAGCTTTTCAGAATGAACATGTCTCCCCAAAGGCAATGAGGCCAGAGCTGTTCTCTGTGAGTTTAGGGTCACTCCTGCTGCAGAGTCGCTGGGAGTAAGGCTAGAAAATCCTGTTTCTATATAAAGCCCTGAAGTGTCAGGGTGAGAATGGGCTGCCAGTGCATGCATCGCCTTTAACAAGTGCCTTTGGTATTCTGCTAAAGACGGGAAAAGCATGTCAAATAAATCGAGAAATCCAGGCTGGAACCCTTTTGAAATGAGAGGGTAGGAAATGCTTGCTGGCTTAATACCCGAATAGGTTTGTGTTCTTAAAGGTTTTCCTAAGCTCAATGGAGGGGTTAATAACGTGCACTAAAACCGCTAGTGCAGCTTAGTAAAAGTCTGTTTCCATCCTGGCGAGCTTCATTTTAACGCAGTCTTCTCTTATGCAATGAGCACACAGTATGAAGAATATTTCCGAGAAAAGGATGCAAATGTTATAATTTCTCGTGGCTAAGCAGTTTTCACTTATATGTTTTGTAGTTCGTGGTGTTTTGAAATAACTGGTGAACCATTTCAAGTGAAGGAGTGAATCCTTTCTGTATTTTATTTGGGGCTTCCTCTTCCGGAAAGGGTAAAATCTACCTCACCCAAACCCTTCTCTGGGCCTTTGACCCTGCAGTCCTTGGGATTCCTCTTAAGTTGCTGAATTGTGAACAGAGCGTTTTGCTACAGTCAGTGGGTGAATTTAATTGAAGCCAGTCTAGAATCCAAACTTGCCAGTTGGCGCAGAGGGAAGTGTGCTTTCCTGTACTGAAAACGGACATTTAAGACCAGTAGGAAAAAAAAAAAAAGGCACCGATAACTGAAATAAAAAGCCAGACATACCTCTTCTGTATTTGATATAATTTGTGCAATATATTCATATGTCTCTGATTTACAGAGTATAAGCTTTTTGAGAAAAATAAAATCACTATACATAGGAGAATAGGATGCGATTAACAGCAAGCGATTTGACTGCTAATATCCGATGACAGGAACAGCATTTGCCACTGTGAGATAGGAAAGGTAATTTCTAGCTATGACCCATAATATTACTATTGTTCTTTGCTTGGATTTCCAGTAACTTTTCTTGAAAATAAGATGCATTTCTAAATGACTAAACATGCTGCATAAATAATTCAAATAAATTACAATCTGCAAGAGAGACAGAGAGAGAGAGAGAGAGAAAGGAGCCCTTGGGAGTCAGGGATCTGGTGCTCTGTTTTCTGCAGTGGACCCTTCACTCACACGTTAGCTCCGTGCATCTGACCCAATATCCTGAAAACAATTTACATTTTCCTGACCCCCAAAAGTCTGTTTTTGCTCTTTGGTCTTTGCCAGTGACCAGTAGAAAGATTGCATCACATTATGACCTCACATATTGAATTTTGAGAGGAGCCGGGGGCTCTGCAGTGGCCACAGGGAGGGCAGTGTGAGTGACCCGAGCAGGTCATGGCAAATATCTGACCTTTCTTGATTCAGAAAAGGTTAATTTCATTCCTCCCCTCTCCTTCCGGCTTCAAAATATCAGACTCATAGCAGTAGGGACGTCTTTATTCACTGCAATGAACACAACCTGTTCTTAGAAATAATGGGTCTGGCATTAGACACATCCTATGATTATCTCAGCTGTAAACATATTTTGTAAATGTTTTGTCTCACGGGTGTCCTAATTATACTGTTGTTTTACCTATGCCAGACCCCAGTCAGCCCTTACGTTATATTGCATGGCCACTGAAGAAGAGAATCTATGTGTGTGCTCTGTTGAAAATAGGCATTCTCTCGTAAATAATACTCTTTCTTAATACTGTAACAGAATATAGATTTGTGGGCCATATTTAGCAAGACGGTTCTTCAGAAATTCTGCCCCATCTCTTTTCATGGACTACGTAGAGCTGACCACCAACCAGGCTCTGCTCTCACCATCCTTACACTCCCTCTCACAGTATTTTGAGGTCAGCTTTTATTCTGAGTTCACATTTGGTGTTTGGCAAGTTCTTGTCCTCAAGGAAGAGGGCGGACTGCAAAAATGGTTCTATAACTGTGCTTTATGTCACTCGTAGGTTTGGTTTTAACACTTGTCCCATGCTCTGAAATCAAAGGCATGAAAGTTAAAAAAAAAACAACAACAAAACAGCCCCCTTCTTCAATGACTTTGTACTTTGGTCTGACCCTGAAAACTTGAAGGCATTTGCTCCTTATTATCTGTTTTATTCAAACAGAGCCATATCTTCAGTTTCTTCAAGGGGCAGATTTAAAAAAAAAAAAAAAAAAAAATCTGTGTTAAAGAGCTGATGATTTCTGCATTCCTGAAGTTGGGCAAAGATAGGGAGAGAATCAGAGCAGATGGACAAAAATTAAGGAAAATGTAAAAAGACAAAAAAAAAAAAAAAGGCTTTGAAGTGTTGCCATCCCGGATTCTATTTACATGTATATTTCAAGGCTTAACGTATGTTTAAAAAAGTCAGCGCTAACATGATTTCAATGCTCCTCTGCCTGCTTCTTTGATGCCTCTTCTATTTTATTATTATTTTTTTTTAATCTGTGTGAAAATATCAGTAACATGATAACACCTGTGAGTGCTGTTGTAACAATTACCAGAACTAAGTAGGGTGCCAAAAAGTTCGTTTAAAAAAGCTACTGGAAGACCCTGGCCGACATTTTGACCTAAGAGTGAAAAAGGTCCTGGAGCTATCACATCTCATGCCCAGAAAACGTTAGTCCTATTCAGCGCCGATCAACCATTGTGCCTTATTTGCCACAAAACACATTACTGTATCGAAAACCCGCAAATATGGTTTTTCGCCTGGGGAGGCAGGAGAGGGCAGCTGGAGCGCCGGCGAATGAAAGAAATCACTCGCGGGTATGCTCCGACCGCCTCTTCCTGTACTAAAGTCGGGCTTCACCAATCAGGACCTGCTTTGACACGCAGGAAGAGGTGGTCGGAGAATACTTCAAATTCACAGGGGAACACTGTATATGCATTCCCCCCTCCCCCCTCTTTTACAAAATCACAAAATCCTACTTATTTAAAGATGCCTTCAATATTTAAATGCAGAGTTAGATTCTTAAATGCTGTGGTTTACTCCCCATATCCTTTTGTTTTTTCCTTTTTCTATCCCAATTGAAAATTGTAACTTTTATCCTTTCCTTCCCAACCTCATGTTTGTTTTTGACACAAGAGTATTGTTTAATGTGTATCTCTTTTATTTAACTGTATTTTTGATTTGTACATCGCTTAGTGATTTTAATAGGCGATTAATCAAATTTTATTAATAAACTTAAAACTTGAAACTTGAAAAGCGTTTTTTAGCGCAGGCCGGTGTGCTGCTCTGCGCTGCTCCCGACATTCATAGAGGTCCTACGAGCGTTGGGAGCAGCGCAGAGCATTCAGCGTGCCAGCCTGTGCTAAAAACCGCTTCTGCAGTTTTGTCAAAGGGGGAGGGGGGTTATGTATTGTTATTGCACCTTCAGCATTTGGGACTAGGGTACTTGGTGAGCTCTTAGCCTGACTGGCGGAGGCATGATTTTCTGCAAAGCTTGTAGCACAAGTCCTAGAAAGGTGTGTGTATATATAGTAATTCAATTTAATTAATTTACCCGCGGGTTTTAGCCCCGGCAGCAGTGGTAACTACTCTGACGCTCGCCACTGCCGGCACTATAACCCATACTACACGTTAGTAAAGGAAAGGGGTTAGATTGTTTTGTAATATTATGTATTAGAAATGTTACTTTTTTCTTCTTTTCTTTTTCTTTTCTGTTTAAATGGAGTTCTTTTCATAATTTTGAATGAATTATATTGAAAACCGCTTTGATCCTTTTTTGGCTGTTTAGGCGGTACATAAATATTTTAATAAAACATAAATATAAACATACATATAACTCAGAGACTATGGGCCTCTTTGTAGTGCGGTGAGTCGCGCTGAATGGCCTGCGCTGCTCCCGACGCAGTTTGATAGAAGAAGCCCTATATAATTTTGTAGCTCAGACAATTGTAATGAGGCCTCTTTGTTATGGATGGGGGAAATTTTGATATTTTTGTGGCTTAGGATTTGATCTTTGTATGAGTGATGTTTTTAATTGATGTGTATGTTTCGTTGCACGCTGCTAAGGACGGTAGATCTTCTGGCCTATACATCGTTAAATAAATAAATAAATAAAAAGTCTAAATATCTGCAGCTGTGATTTTGCTCAGGATAACAGTCTGATTAACAGCTCCTATGTAACACGCAGTGACAGTGGCCAAAATGCACAGAAGGCTTCATGCAAAAGCAGCCCATGAACTAAAAATACCCAGCCATAACAGCCAAACCTGAGGGCAGAAGAGCCTAATCCTGCTCTGGCAGTAGCAACAGGTCTGAAGTTAATGAATTGTCCAATAGCCCTCTGCAGGCCCTACGTATGAATAATCACAAGCCATCTTTAGAACAGGAGCCTTCAAGTCTACACAGACAATACAAGGTATCAACGGCCAGCCACACAGCTGAAAAAAACACCAACAGCTTCGAGTGGCCGAGCCACATTCAGTGTGCTACTAAAAATGATAATGCACTGGTTGACGAGCTCTCCGTGGGCTTCTGGAAACTCTCAGTTAGAGATTTGCACCCAGGCTTCTGGCATAGCTGAGACTTGGGAGAAGAAATGCGGCCGTCACGAAAAGCTCAATTCCTTCCCCCCGAGAGGACAGAAACTTCTGTGTCTGTCCATCTGCCCAGCCCAAGGGTGCCAGGGAGTGAGATCCCAGTTCAGGAATTTCTGGATCTTGGAAACCAACAGCTGGTTTAAGGTGATAAATGACTACAGCTCCAATAACCCAGATGCACTCCAGCGGTTTCATGAAGTGTCTATGTGTTCCCAGTTCAGGGATGAAGGATTTTTTTTTTTTTTTTAAAGGGGCAGCTGACGGTACCCTGAGGAGCCAGGGAGCATGAAGAGGAGACTTTCCCTAGAAGTGATCAGAAAATCCTCTGATATAAGAGATTTAAAATATAGATATTAAAGTTGATCTCCAAGATTTTAAAAATTCAACATTGAACTCTTCCCAGGAAATGAAAGTTTCTAAACAAATAACTGAAACACAGGTGAGAGATAATATTAATTTAAGGAGAAAAATAGAGCCTCTAGAAAACTTTTCACGTAATAATAATCTTAGATTAATTAATTTTCCCAGGGTTACGTCCGTGAACCCTAGAGACATGTTAAAACACTACATGAAGGAAGTCTTAGAAATTACTGAGGAACAATTGCCGCCATTCACTCCAGTGTATTATTTACCAATTAAAAGGGAAGAAAAATTAAAAGAAGATGATCATCAATTGCTTAATATTTCTACAGTCTTGGAGCTTTCGGATCGGGAAGTAGCAACGTCAGCAATTGGTTATTGAGACTCTTCTTTAAAAGTAAACAGAAAGAATTTCTTGGGTACAAGATACAAATGTTCCCTGATCTGTCACGTGACGTGAATTTTTGCTGTTAAAACCAGGAGTTCTTGCTTCTTTCCTCGTCACCCATCAAATGCAAAAATGTGTATTCTTTGATCCTAGCCAACTTACAACCTTCTTGTCAATGGCTCTCTTTGATTGTTTCATCTCCTTTCTCAGCCTCTTTAGTTCTTACTTTGAGTTGATTCTACATCTTGGTTTCTTAATTTTTGAGGACTTGAGTTAAAGTTAAGCTATATATATATGTATTTTATTTTTCTGCCTAACTTTACCTTTCTGTACAAGTGAATACTTGACATGTTACTGAAAAAATGATAAATAAATAAATAATTAAAAAATATATGGATATAGTTATGCATGCATATATTTTATTTAAATATATTTAATATACATGTCCCCCTGCTGTTGTCTGAATAAGGTGCAAATTTTTAAAATTTAAGTTAGCCCAGTTCCAGGGATTGCCGCAGAAGCTGACATATGGTACGAGATTGCCGAGTTTGTGAATTCTGTCCCGATATTCATTTCTATACCACTTATGGCCTAAGTGGTTTACGTTCAGGTGGGCTCACACTCTATCTAACGTACCTGGGGCAATGGGGGGATTAAGTGACTTGCCCAGGGTCACAAGGAGCAGCGTGGATTTGAACCCACAACCTCAGGGGGGCTGAGGCTGCAGCTCTCACATTTATCTAGGTTCCACCGAGATTTGAACTCGGATCGCTGCATTCAAAGCCCAGAGTGCTATGCATGAATCCAGTGAGAGACTGTGGAACTTGAGCCCCCTTTGAAAAATTTGGAATCTGGAAGAGATAAATCAGTTGTTAGGCAGTGAGGGTTTACAGCTACAATGAGGATTTATACCCTACGTCAGGCTGGGAGCAAACTCCGCCCATTCCCACTGTTGTGTGAAGCATCTGCTTGTAGTGATCAGAAGTGAGCCTGTCATTCCGAGAGCTCATTAGAAGAGGATCTCGCTTGCCAGGCATCTGTACTGACAGCCGTTACGAACGCATGCCCACCATCTCCTGTCGGGACTCTCATGTTGACAGGTGTTTCTTATGGCTGAATAATGTAGGACAGAGCCGAAGGTAGCCACACATGAAAAAGTTAATGGTGTGGACACAAATCCCAAGAGAGCCACCGGAAACCGTCAACTGTGCCAGGCTAGTTGATATGTGCCCTAAACTCTGGCATCATTACCTCCCCCCCCAACACCATCCCTACCATTCTTATCAGTTCTCCTCTGCCATCCTTAAGCCAAAAAAAAAAAAAAAAAAAAAGTAAGATTACTCGTGGAATAGGAAAGCAATAAGACCCAGTTTTGAGACTCACACTGGAGGAAATAAGCTGCATTTCCCTTCCATGGGACACGGGTTGTAGCCAGGGCCCAGGGTCTGTTTATTTTTCTTTTCCCCTGGAGACCACATCTCAGTAGGAACTGATTGGTGGAGGAAGCTGTTCCTGCCTTCCAGCTTTGGCCATTGGAAGTTCTTTAGGCCACATGGGAATATTTGTGTTATGTGTATAGCTAAAGACAACTCATTGTGTGCAATGGTAGAGATCCTAGTGGTTAGGACATCAGGCTAGGAAGCAGGGAAGCCAAGGACCAGGGCACAAAGCCAGGCTAGGAAGAAGGGAAGACAGGGACCAGGGCACAAAGCCAGGCTAGGAAGAAGAGAAGCCAGGGACCAGGGCACAAAGCCAGACTAGGAAGAAGGGAAGACAGGGACCAGGGCACAAAGCCAGGCTAGGAAGAAAGGAAGTCAGGGACCAGGGCACAAAGCCAGGCTAGGAAGAAGGGAAGACAGGGACCAGGGCACAAAGCCAGGCTAGGAAGAAGGGAAGACAGGGACCAGGGCACAAAGCCAGGCTAGGAAGAAGGGAAGACAGGGACCAGGGCACAAAGCCAGGCTAGGAAGAAGGGAAGACAGGGACCAGGGCACAAAGCCAGGCTAGGAAGAAGAGAAGCCAGGGACCAGGGCACAAAGCCAGGCTAGGAAGAAGGGAAGACAGGGACCAGGGCACAAAGCCAGGCTAGGAAGAAGGGAAGACAGGGACCAGGGCACAAAGCCAGGCTAGGAAGAAGGGAAGACAGGGACCAGGGCACAAAGCCAGGCTAGGAAGAAGGGAAGACAGGGACCAGGGCACAAAGCCAGGCTAGGAAGAAGGGAAGTCAGGGACCAGGGCACAAAGCCAGGCTAGGAAGCATGAAAGCAAGGGTCCGGGGCTCAAAGCCAGGCTAGGAAGCAGGGAATCCAGGGACCAGAGTACAAAGCTAGGCGAGGAAGCAGGGAAGCCAGGGACCAGGGTACAAAGCCAGGCTAGGAAGCAGGGAAGCCAGGGACCAGGGCACAAAGCCAGGCGAGGAAGAAGGGAAGCCAGGGACCAGGGCACAAAGCCAGGCGAGGAAGAAGGGAAGCCAGGGACCAGGGCAAATCACTTCACTTTCCATTGCCTTAGGTATAACTTAGACCTGCAGGTCCACAGACTGGAATATCTTGTCTAGCTCATTGGAACTCACATTGCAGTTGGAAAAAGATGATTAATCAGATTTATACAGTGCAAAATGTTACTCTGTAAATGCCAATTTGCTGTTTCTTCTGTAATGCTATGAATGCGTCACTGAGAAGCCCCCGTTAGACTGATTTCCTCAGAAAGCTCTGCTTTACCATTGCATGAGATAAATGAAGTGTTGAACCCCTTCTTGCCACAAGTTGGCACATTATCCTCCAAATTCTGTACTCAAGATAGGCACCTAATTCCATCCCCAATTATAGAATAGGGTCAGTTACACAAGTAACTTACCACCCCTCCCCCTTTTACAGAACCATGCAAGAGGTTTTTAACGCTGGCCGGTGTGCTGAATGCTCTGTACGGCTCTGACCATAGGAACAGCGCAGAGCAATCAGCAAGCTTCTTGCGCGGTTTTATTTAAAAAAAAAAAAAAGGGTGGGGTTAATTAGCTAATTGGTATTGAATTGGCACTTCACTGGGGATATAAGGCCCAATAATTAGCCTTAACAAGCACTAATTAACACTAGTGGGTGCGTGTTACTGACTTGCACCCCTATTTTCTTAATTGAGCACCTAACTTCTCTCGCGTACGACTGCAAAGGGGATATGGCCATGGGAGGGGCAGGGTCGGTTAGAAATGTTCCCAGGATTGAGGCATGATGTTATAGACATTGGGTGTGGGGGGGTATGCATTAACACTAGGTTTTTAGCAGGCTTAAGCCTAGGGCTCGAAGTTAAGCGCGAGAATCGCGCTAAGCTCGGATTCTGCAAAGGACATTCTGTACAGACCGCCCTTTGCAGAATACGAGCGTGGATCTTCCTGATGCCGTTTACTGAATTCGTCTATGCGCTGAAAAGAGAAGATTTGAGCTAGGGAGATGGTGGTGGTGGTGGGGGGGGGCGGAGTCTTCTGCAGTTAGTAGGAACCATTATGATTATCGAGAGCTTCTCTACCGCTACTAATGACTGGGGAGTCAATTCAGAGCGGTCTACATGAGCTTCTGTAAAGGTGATATGATACATTAGCGTCTGTGGAGAGGTTGCCATAAGGAGTTGTGAGGTGTTAGAATGCCATGGGCTCCATACGGAAATACTGGTGGTGTTACAGAGTTATTAATACTGGCATGATTATGGCAATAATTCATCATCCTACTTATATGCACATGTTTATACCAAATCAGTTGTAATACATATCTCCTTCCGTTTTCGCGGTTTCAGCAATCGCGGTTTCAATTATTCACGGATTTTAGCTTGCTGGCTCCTCCCCCCAAATTACATCAGCTTGCATAGAGAAATCGCTGATTCCCATCACTTTCTTCACCGTGTTTTGCCTCTCCTTCCGGAACAGGCCAGGTCTCCCGCCATGTTATTCGCAGTTTCACCATATTTACGATGGTTTTTAATAGAAAACAGGGAATCACATATGAAAAAGTTATTTGCGGTTTTTCTGTATTCACGGGTCTGTTAATCCCCTATCCCAGCGAATACGGAGGGAGAAGTGTACTAGGTTTACGATTACTTTTTTGTTGCATACCTCTTAAGGAGTTTGGCCATTTTAACCAACTATAATCTATTTACAGTGTTATGGTAGGTGGCAGATACCGAGGTAGCTTAAGTTTAAGAAGCTAAAACAAGTTGCCGCGAGAGGCACGTCTTGTAGGCAATCAGCTGGCACTGATGCCACTTCTCCTCCCCAATGTGTCGTGGCAACCTGAAATCTCAGGAGGAACACAGTTTGCAATACACTGCCCTAGAGGAAAGGAGGGATAGGGGTGACGTGCATATGTGGTCTTCGTCATAAGGCCTATGGGGTCAGACTTAAAGATCTCAATCTGTATTCTTTGGAGGAAAGGTGGGAGAGGGGAGATAGTATAAGAGATGTTTAAATACCTACATGGCGCAAATGCGCATGAGTCGAGTCTCTTTCATTTGAAAGGAAGCTCTGGAACGAGAGGGCATAGGATGAAGTTAAGTCGTGATAGGCTCCAGAGTAACCCAAGGAAATACTTTTTTACAGAAAGGGTGGTAGATGCGTGGAACGGTCTCCCAGAAGAGGTGGTGGAAACAGAGACTGTGCCTGAATTCAAAAGGGCCTGGGATAGGCACGTGGGATCTCTTAGCGAGAGAAAGAGATAATGGTTACTATGGATGGGCAGCTCTATGACCTCACAGTGCAGGTGTAAAGAGCCTTAGCCTATAGGAAGAGGAGATGCAAATGTTAAAAGCCTTAGCCAATAGGGAGGAGATAGTGGATGCTGCGGATGGGCCATTTGGCCTTTATCTGCCATCATGTTTCTATAACCATGAAGCTCTATGACATCACAATGCAGGTGTAAAGAGCCTTAGCCAATAGGGAGAGGAGATGCAAATGTTAAGAGCCTTAGTCAATAGGGAGGAGATAGTGGATGCTGCGGATGGGCCATTTGGCCTTTATCTACCATCATGTTACAATGTTTCTATAACCCTAAAGCTCTATGACCTCACAATGCAGGTGGAAAGAGCCTTAGCTTATAGGAAGAGGAGATGCAAATGTTAAGAGCCTTAGCCAATAGGGAGAGGAGGAAATAGTGGATGCTGCGGATAGGCCATTTGGCCTTTATCTGCCATCATGTTTCTATAACCATGAAGCTCTATGACATCACAATGCAGGTGGAAAGAGCCTTAGCCTATAGGAAGAGGAGATGCAAATGTTAAGAGCCTTAGCCAATATGGAGAGGAGGAGATAGTGGATGCTGAGGATGGGCCATTTGGCCTTTATCTGCCATCATGTTACAATGTTTCTATAACCCTAAAGCTCTATGACCTCACAATGCAGGTGGAAAGAGCCTTAGCCTATAGGAAGAGGAGATGCAAATGTTAAGAGCCTTAGCCAATATGGAGAGGAGGAGATAGTGGATGCTGAGGATGGGCCATTTGGCCTTTATCTGCCATCATGTTACAATGTTTCTATAACCCTAAAGCTCTATGACCTCACAATGCAGGTGGAAAGAGCCTTAGCCTATAGGAAGAGGAGATGCAAATGTTAAGAGCCTTAGCCAATATGGAGAGGAGGAGATAGTGGATGCTGAGGATGGGCCATTTGGCCTTTATCTGCCATCATGTTACAATGTTTCTATAACCCTAAAGCTCTATGACCTCACAATGCAGGTGGAAAGAGCCTTAGCCTATAGGAAGAGGAGATGCAAATGTTAAGAGCCTTAGCCAATATGGAGAGGAGGAGATAGTGGATGCTGAGGATGGGCCATTTGGCCTTTATCTGCCATCATGTTACAATGTTTCTATAACCCTAAAGCTCTATGACCTCACAATGCAGGTGGAAAGAGCCTTAGCCTATAGGAAGAGGAGATGCAAATGTTAAGAGCCTTAGCCAATATGGAGAGGAGGAGATAGTGGATGCTGAGGATGGGCCATTTGGCCTTTATCTGCCATCATGTTACAATGTTTCTATAACCCTAAAGCTCTATGACCTCACAATGCAGGTGGAAAGATCCTTAGCTTATAGGAAGAGGAGATGCAAATGTTAAGAGCCTTAGCCAATAAGGAGAGGAGAAGATAATGGTTATTGTGGATGGGCAGACTGGATGGTCCATTTGGCCTTTATTTGTTTATATATTCGAAAGATATGAAAACACAGACAGATCTGAGGTTGCAGGCGTGGTAGACTTAGAAGTAACAACAGGAAATACTTTCTCATAGAGAGGGTGGTGGATGTCTGAAATGCCCTCCCATTGGTGGTCAGTACAGGGACTGAATTCAACCGTGAATGGGCTCAACTCAGAGGCTTCCTATGTAGAAAGAGGAGGGAATGAAAACAAAACTTGAATGACCTCAGCACGCAAACAAGGGGTGTAACATGCAAGGAGTAGCACGCACAAGTCTGGCCACTTTGTTGCGCAGACTGCATGGACTATAGAGATCCTTTAGCTTCTGACATTTACCGTTACTATTTTTTGACACCTGGGCTCAAGGTCGTAAGGGATTTGAAGGACTTCAACTCACCTGTGGTTTCTGTCATGGCACCTTTAAAACCCTTTCTTTCAGCATTTCCTAACTGTTTGCCGTGTATCAGCTGTATGTACAAGTGTGTTTCTACATGCACAGGGGTCTCAGTAACATGCTAAAAGCTGAAATCCATGGTAAGAAGAGAAAATATCACTGCCTAGGCCGAAACAAGAGGGCAATTAACTGCTAAACATGTTAGACTTTACCTCTAAATACCAAAATAACCTCATTAAAACAGCTGAACCTCTCACTGGAGGGACAAACTTGGTGCTTCCACAATTTCTTGGGCTATGTCTGTCCAGATGAAATCAAAACTAAACTTTTGTGGTTAGGCCCAAAACTGGTCTATCTCCCTTCCACTGTACGTCTGGATTCTGGAGCCTCCCTACAAATTGAGTTCTCCTCCAAGATTTTGGGAATACTTTTCGACTCTTCCCTTACCTTTAAGGATCAAATAAATTCTCTGGTTAAGAAATGATTTTTCAGTTTACGAATGCTGAGGAAGGTTAGATCTCTTTTCCATCATCGTCATTTTTCTGTCTTGGTCCAATCAATTATACTATCTCAGCTAGATTACTGTAATGCCATTTACTTGGCATCACAAAGATCTGCCTCCAAAGACTACAATGGATTCAGAATACCGCTGCAAAATTGATTTATGGAAAAAGCAAATTCGACCAGGTGACTCCTTTGCTTTCTGAGTCTCCATTGGCTCCCGGTTTATCTCAGAATCCAATTTAAATGTATATGTGTTATATTTACAATTGTATATGGCATTTTTATTCCTCTTCTATGGAATGTCTATAGATTTTCATATGCGAGAGGCACTCAACAATTTAAACTTTCCCTCCCTTCTAGGAAAGGAATTCAAGGAGTCAAGAATTTCAGCCTTTCTCTGGCTTTTAAATTTCCCCAATTATGGAATGAACTTCCTTTAATGTTGAGGTGTCCCAGCTCTTTCCAATCTCTAAAAACTTTTCTATTTGCTAAACATTTTGAAAATGAATCCCCTTGTATTTTAGCATATTTCTTAACTTATTGTTAACTGTGTCGAGCTTTCTCTGGTTGAAGAACTGGTATATAAAGTTAAGTTTTAGTTTACTATTTCATTTCTTTCTAGAAGCAGGGTCTGCGATAGTGCCACATTTTTGTCCAAACAAACTGATCATTTTAGAAACAAAGAAATATGACGACAGAGAAAGAGCAAATAGCCCATCTGCAGTATCCACTATCTCCTCCTCTCCCTATAGGCTAAGGGGCTCATAATCGAAACTTAAACATGTCTAAAAACCCGCCCAAGTCGGCACTTGGGTGACCTAAAAGACAGATCATCCATGTGCCGATATTCAAACTGATTTTCTGGACACGTTGAGGGACTTTTTAGGTCTCTGAATCCCGCTGTGTGCCCAGAGCTAAAAGGGGCACATCTGCAGGAGCGGTTAGGGTGACATAGGGGCTGACCTAGACCTAGTCCTACTGCAGGGATAATCGAAGGTTTGACTAGACATCCTGGATGGAACTTAAACGTTGTGAGTTAGACGATGTGAAAACAGGTATAAGTGCCCAAAAGGTATCCAAAGTGACCAGAGAACCACTGCAGAGACAAAGTAAAGACCCCCCCCCAGCGTTCACTGACCCCCTCATACTCTCACAAAGATTGGAATAAAACCATACATACCTGTCTGCAGAACATCAGCACCTGGCATAGGAAAGCCTAGTAGAGCTGCACAGAGGTCTCTTAAGTGGACTGGGGGGGTGGGCTAGTGAACCATAGAGCGGAGGACCCAGGCCCATAAGCCACTCTAACCACTGCATTCATGGTGAAACATGTGCCCCCACCAAAACCCCCTCCAAACCTTACTCTACTGCCATGTAGGTGCCACCTGCAGCCATAAGGACTATTGGGATTGTAGATAGGTGGGTATAGTGGGTTTTGGGGGGCTCACCATAACCTATAAGGGAGTTCTGGTGAGATGTTTATGTGGCACCCTTTTTGCCCCACTGCTCTGTTGCCATGTCTGGATGGCCAGTCCATCACAATTCTGGCTCCTCCCATGTCCAAATGGTCTTGTTCTGAGCATTTGTGACTTGGACAAATTTTTGGTCGAAAATGTGGTATAAAGATAGATGTTTTTGTGGTCTAGCAATCAATGGCCTGGAAATCCAGATAGACAATTTAAAAAAAAAAATAATTCTAGATGAATTTTTGAAGAATGGACATTTTTCCACTGCTGATTTGGGGCATCTTGCACCATACGTCCAAGTCGGACTTAGATGTTTAACATAGAAACCTGATGGCAGATAAAGGCCAAATGGCCCATCCAGTCTGCCCATCCACAGTAACCATTATCTCTTCCTCTCTTTAAAAGCTCCCACGTGTCTATCTCACGCTTTCTTGAATTCAGATACAGTCTGTCTCCACCACCTTTTCCGGCAGACTGTTCCATGCATCTACTTTCTGTAAAAAAAAGTATTTCCTTAGATTACTCCTGAGCCCATCGCCTCTTAACTTCATGCTATACCTTCTCATTCCAGAGCTTCCTTTCAAATGAAAGAGACCTGACTCGCGTTTCAATCACATAGGTATTTGAACGTCTCTGTCATATCTCCCCTCTCCCACTTTTCCTCCAAAGTATACAGATTGAGATCTTTAAGTCTGTCCCCATACGTCTTATCATGAAGACCACGCACCATTTTAGTCGCCTTCCTCTGGACGACTCCATCCTTTTTATATCTTTTTGAAGGTGAGGCCTCCAGAATTGTACACAATATTCTAAATGAGGTCTCACCAGCCTTATACAGAGGCATCAAAACCTCCTTTTTCCTACTGGCCAATGTAACCTAGCATCCTTCTAGCTTTCGCCATCACCCTTTCAACCTGTTTGGCCACCTTAAGATCATCACATACAATCACACCCAAGTCCCGCTCTTCTGTCGTGCACATAAGTTCTTCACCCTCCAAACTATACTCTTCCTTTGGGTTTTTGCAGCCCAAATGCATGACCTTGCATTTCTTAGCATTAAATTTTAGCTGCCAGATTTCAGACCATTTTTCAAGCTTCACTAGGTCTTTCTTCATGTTATTCACACCATCCGGGATGTCTACTCTATTGCAGATTTTGGTATCATCTGCAGAGACAAATCTTACCTGACAGCCCTTCAGCAATATCACTTATAAAAATGTTAAAAAGAACAGGCCCAAGAACAGAACATTGAAGCACACCACTGGTAAATTCCCTTTCCTCAGAGCGATCTCCATTGACCACTACCCTCCATTGACCACTACCCTCTGTCATCTTCCACTGAACCAGTTCCTGACCTAGCCCGTCACTTTGGGGCCCATCCTGAGGGCACTCAGTTTATTTATAAGACGTCTGTGTGGAACATTGTCAAAGGCTTTCCTAAAATCCAAATACATCAAACTCCCTCTATCCAATTCTCTGGTCACCCAGTCAAAGAAATTGATCAGATTTGTCTGACAAGACCTACCTCTTGTGAATCCATGCTGTTTCTTTTGAGTATGCCCCTCCACGGCTCTTTCCACCTGCATTGTGAGGTCATAGAGCTTTATGGTTACAGAAACATGATGGCAGAGAAAGGCCAAATGGCCCATCTGCAGCATCCACTATCTCCTCCTCTCCCTAAGAGATCCAATGTGCCTGTCCCATGCTTTCTTAAATTCAAATACAGTCTGTCTCCACCACTATCTCTACTGGGAGACTATTCCATGGATCTACCCCTCTTTCTGTATTGGCAAACAGGAAACAGAGGGTAGGAGTAAAGGGACACTATTCTGACTGGAAAGGGGTCACAAGTGGCGTCCCACAAGGGTCAGTGCTGGGACCGCTGCTATTCAATATATTTATTAATGACTTGGAAACAGGGACAAAGTGTGAAGTTATAAAATTTGCGGATGACACAAAACTCTCCGGTAAGGTTAGATCTGTAGAGGAATGTAAAAAACTCCAAAGGGATCTGGACAAACTGAGTGAGTGGGCAGATAAATGGCAGATGAGTTTTAATGTGGAGAAATGTAAAGTTATGCACATAGGGAAAGGGAACCTGATGTACAACTACATGATGGGGGGGATGACATTGGGAAAAGGCAACCTAGAAAAGGACTTGGGGGTTTTGGTGGATAAAACAATGAAACCGGCAGCACAATGCGCAGCGGCCTCAAAAAAGGCGAACAGAATGTTGGGCATTATCAAAAAAGGTATCACTACCAGAACCAAGGAAGTTATCCTCCCGCTGTACAGGGCAATGGTGCGACCGCATCTGGAGTACTGCGTCCAGTACTGGTCGCCGTACCTAAAGAAAGATATGGCGATACTCGAGAGGGTCCAGAGAAGAGCGACAAAAATGATAAAGGGCATGGAAAACCTCTCGTATGCTGAGAGGCTGGAGAAGTTGGGGCTCTTTTCCCTAGAAAAGAGGAGACTTAGAGGGGATATGATAGAAACTTATAAGATCATGAAGGGTATAGTGAAGGTAGAGAGAGACAGATTTTTCAGACTGGCGGGGGCAACAAGAACTAGAGGACACTCAAAAAAATTGAAGGGAGATAGTTTTAGAACAAATGCTAGGAAGTTCTTCTTTACCCAGAGGGTGGTGGACACCTGGAATGCGCTTCCAGAGGGGGTGGTTGAGCAGAGTACGGTTTTGGGTTTCAAAAAGGGATTGGACGAATTCCTGAGGGGTAAGGGAATCCAGGGGTACAATTAGAGGGTTACTATACAAGACAAAATGCTCTTGAGTAATAGATCACTACAGGTCATTGACCTGGGGGGCCGCCGCGGGAGCGGACTGCTGGGCATGATGGACCTATGGTCTGACTCGGCAGAGGCCATGCTTATGTGCTTATGTGCTTATGTGCTTAGACTACTCCTTGCCTGCAGAGATGATGAAATTTGCAAATCCCATAGGTAACTGCGTCAACAGACTCCACTATGTGCTTCTGAGAGTAATGTAATGGGAACAGGACCCAGGAGCTCACGGGCTGTGCTCTGTAGTGCCATGCATACTGCATACTACCTACATTCCCTTCCTTCATATGGATTTCCACTCCCTGCTGGGCCAGGGCTGGGGGGGGGGGGGAGCAGTCCTGTCCCAACTCTCCAAGGGAGATTTTTTATTTAAAATAAATTGGATACTGTCACTGTCTTCCTAGACTTCCATAGAATGCCTGAGACAGTGTACATCAGTGTGTGAAATATACATAAAATTCTCATGTACAACTTCCAAGGAATTTCTAGAAACATTAAGGCAAAGATGTAAAGTCTGCCTACCCCAGTAATCTCTTCTGTATCACAGGAGTCTGGTAGGGTATCTGGTACCTGACACCTTGCCTTATACCAGTGGTCTCCAACTCCAACCCTTTGCAGGGCCACATTTTGGATTTGTAGGTACTTGGAGGGCCTCAGAAAATTAGTTAATGTCTTATTAAAGAAATGACAATCTTGCATGAGGTAAAACTCTTTCTAGTTTATAAATCTTTCCTTTTGGCTAAGTCTTAATAATAATATTGTCATTTATAGCTAAAGAGACGTATGATCAAGAAACTGTTTTATTTTACTTTTTTTATTATGATAAACATAGCGAGGGCCTCAAAATATAACCTGGTGGGCCGCATGTGGCCCCCGGGCTGCGAGTTTGAGACCACTGCCTTATACTATCCTTGGGGTGTATGAGTTTAGAGGAGGGAGGGTGAAATAAAGGACAGGTTCCCAGCTAGTTGTGAATGAGGGTTAATACCCCAATAACCTATTGGGAAACAGTTCCAGTTGAGTTAAAAAACTAAAGAAACGTGAGGAAAATGCTGGATCAAAAAAGAGAGAGAGAGGTTAGGTACCATTGACTCGTGCTCGAGTTCTTGTGACTTGATGAATTGTGGATCTAAATAGTAATCGTTTTTGTGCTAGTCCAGAAAGGTCCTCCAGCGTCATCCCGGTGGTTGTTTTCAACATCTGATTGCAGGTCACCCTCTTCGCCTGGTTCCTTCAGTCTTCCCAAACATGATGTCCTTCTCCAATGATCTTTCTCTTCTGACGGTGTGACCAAAATAAGACAGTCGTCATTTCACCATCTGGGCTTTGAGTGAAGAAACTGCTGGATCAAGAAAAGAGGGAAAGAAAGACAACTAGAAGAACGGCTGAGATCTTCTGCAATACCTACGCATTTCAGGGTATCATCCAACTCTGGTGTATATGGTTCATCTCCATGCTCTCTGGGGGTCAGCAGGATCAGGTCACTTCCCATGTGTTGCCTAAGAACGGCTCACAATTTCTTCCGAGACTGGTGATGTATGTGTACCTTTGTTTTAATCTTGCAGCCCCATCTGAAGAAGTGACCCCCGTGGTCTCCTAAGTCTGCACACAATATCAGCTGGTTCTTGCTGAGGCAGGGAGCAGAGCTAAAACCGGAGTTGAACTGCATGTGGAGCTGGACTCTTCACTGGAGCCAGAGCTGGAATGCCCAACAGGACCTAGAGCTTGACTGGACACATAAGGAGAGCCAGTGGCAAGCATCCATCTCACGCAAAAGCACCTGTAGGGGGAGGGGACAGAGAGGACCTATAAGCTTTCACATTTTACTATGAGGCAGGTGGAGGTGGGGAAGTCTCCTTCTCCTGCTCCTGCCTCTTCCTTCCTTGAGGCTAAGAACCCATGTTTTGTCAAAGGACTATGTGCAGTGTGGATGGCAATTGATTCTGCCGCTCTGTGGGTCCAACAGATGTGGTTTGACAGCTGTCTTTCTCCTAGAACAATCAGGAAGCGTCAACCACAGCTGTCCAACAGCTCAGAGAAGTCTTTTTGAAAAGTCCCCGTGAGCATTTGCAAGGCAAGCTCAGGCATCCCCCACTTGCTGCCTCCTGGGCCTCTTCTATCTGTTCTCCCAGGCAAATGGCTTCCTTACTCTTCTCTAATTTTTTTTTTTTGCTTATTATTTGGAGGGTGGATGGAGAGGGAGCACACACTCTGTTCGCTAATTAAACCTGGAAATAAAAATATTTCTTCCGCTAAATAAGGCGAATCATTGTTCTGAAAAGAAAATAGGGGGAGAGGGGAAGGCAAAGGGAGAGTTTTTTCTACAAACCTATTACTTCACCCTAATATTCCTGCATCTTCCTTTGCCTTACTTCAGGTTGATCAAGTTTATTAGGTATTTAAATAGTGCCTATCAAGGTTTATCTGAGCGGTTTTTACAATCAGGTACTCAAGCAATTTCCCTGCTCACAATCTATCTAATGTACCTGAGGCTATGGAGGACTGACTGACTTGCCCAGGGTCACAAGGAGAAGCACCGGGTTTGAACTCACAACCTCAGGGTGCGGAGGCTGTACCTCCATCCACTGCGCCACACACTCCTCCTAATAATGTGTAGCGGCGGCCAAAAAAGCAAACAGGATGCTGGGAATTATTAAAAAAGGGATGGTTGACAAGACTAAGAATGTTATAATGCCCCTGTATCGCTCCATGGTGGGACCTCACCTGGAATATTGTGATCAATTCTGGTCTCCTGATCTCAAAAGATATAGTGGTGCTAGAAAAGGTTCAAAGAAGAGCGACCAAGATGATAAAGGGGATGGAACTCCTCTCGTATGAGGAAAGACTAGAAAGGTTGGGGCTCTAGCTTGGAAAAGAGATGGCTGAGGGGAGATAGGATTGAAGTCTACAAAATTCTGAGTGGAGTAGAACGGGTACAAGTGGATCAATTTTTCACTCCATCAAAAATTACAAAGACTAGGGGACACTCGATGAAGCTACAGGGAAATACTCTTAAAACCAATAGGAGGAAATATTAAGCTCTGGAACGCGTTGCCAGAGGATGTGGTAAGAGCAGATAGCGTAGCTGGTTTTAAGAAAAGTTTGGACAAGTTCCTGGAAGAAAAGTCCATAGTCTGTTATTGAGAAAGACATGGGGAAGCCACTGCTTGTCCTGGATTGGTAGCATGGAATGTTGCCACTCCGTGGGATTCTAGAATCTTGTTACTATCTGGGATTCTGGAATCTTGCTATTCTTTGAGATTCTGAATGGAATGTTGCTACTCTTTGGGATTTTAGAATCTTATTACTTGCTGGGATTCCGGAATCTTGCTATTCTTTGAGATTCTGTATGGAATGTTGCTACTCTTTGGATTTTGGCCAGGTACTAGTGTCCTGGATTGGCCACCATGAGAACGGGCTACAGGGCTTGATGGACCACTGGTCTGACCCAGTAAGGCTCTTCTTATAGGGTAGTTTCAGGCACTTACCCCTTATCCCCCGTACCTTTTTCATCTTGCACATGGACTCTGCCTCAGAGCTCTCTTTTCATTCTCTCCATTTCTTCTTCACCCTACTTTATTTATTTTGCTTTAAATTAAAGAAACAGGTTCAATATTTGGAGGTACAGAGAGACACTCAGCCAGATTTATCTATCTGCATAAATTGATTGAATGGGTGTTTATTCAATATTTCAGCATGTCAAATGGGTTTATTGGACAAATTGATTTATGAGAAGGATGGAAAGATTGGATCGGTGAAGACATGCTGATGATAGGAAGACACTCGTGTGAACCGAGGTATTGGGACAGAACGCAGAGCAGCAGATGCGAGTTCCAATCAAGGCAGCACAATATTTGGGAATTAATATATATCCAGAGCTTCCTGTTCTTATAATAACCAGCTTTCTGTTTCTCGTTAATCATTGCCCAAGTAACTCATTTCCCTGGCTAGTCTCACATTTAGAGCCAGGATTCCTGGTTAAACTGTAGCATTCTGGCAGGCCCTGAAATTATGTCTCCATCTTCATTCATTCATGGAATTGAAATAGTTCTGAGAAGAATTTTAAAAAAACCAAAACACGTTTCAGCATATTTTATTTCAAATGAATTTTTATATTTGGTCTGTTTAACCTCATCAGGTCCCCTTCAGTTAAGATTTACATAGTAAGACAGGACTTCAGGGCTTCCTGGATCAGTTGGGATTTTCAGGATAGGCAAAATGGAAATGCGGGAAAATAAATTCACACATGCTATGCTAAAGAGTCACTACACACAGATTTCTAATACACACTTATTGTGGCAATCCTGAACAAGTGGCTGTGGAGTCCCTGCGTATGCAATATAGTACACCGACAAATCCGCACAGGACAGTTCCGCTGTGACAAACACATGTTGAAATTGCGTGCATGGACAAGTGCGTGCAGGACGATTGCGGCCCGTGAAGGGACGGGGCCTGAGGAGTCTCAGGAAATCAGGGCTTTCCAGATATCCACTAAAAGGGGTTCCCATACATGCTGTAAACCTAACCCTAACACTCGATAGGAAGTGAATCTTTTAATTGGGGGGAGGGGGGAACCTCCCTCAAAAAAAGAGGGTTACTCTGTAACCCTCAAAAAGACAAACTAGTATCCTGTCGGGGCGGACCTCCTGTGCGTGCATTTGTCATGCATGCAAATGTCAGGGCGCATATGTCCTGCGCGCATTTGACGGGTCACCATGCAATACCAAGTGACTCATCCAGTCTTTGCAATACCATAGACGTGTCTGAGCCTCATTGGTGCAGCAAGGGGAGTGCAGGGGTGTGGACCGCCCTGGGAGCCAAGTTGGGGGGCGCTGGCACCTCTCCACTCGTGCCATCCCTCCCCCCACCCCGTACCTCTGTATTATTTTCGCTAGCGCAAGCAACTCTTCTACCTGTTGCTCTCGCCAGCCTGGTTCCCCTCTGAAGGAGCGGATGGGGGTGGTGGGAGGGGGTTGAAGAAGTGGGCGGGGGAGGGGCACCTTTCACCTTAGCTATGCCACTGCATTAATGCATATACATTAGGGATATCCAGACACGCTGGCCTGTTTGTGGCTCTCAAGGACTGACTGAACTTGTGCATCCTTTCTCTAATAGATGGATAAAGACAACCTCTGTCTTCTGCCCCACAGACTCCTCTTCTGTACTTGGCTTTCATGGGCGTCGCCTATCAATATTGGTCCCATTTATCCATAGAGAGGGTGCAGAGATGAGCAACGTAGCTAGTGAAAGGTATGGAGAACCTGGACTACGAGGAACGACTTAGGAGACTGGGGTTGTTCTCCCTTGAGAAGAGGAGACTGCGGGGGGATCTGATCGAGGCTTTCATAATACTGAAAGGATTCGACAAAATGGAGCAGGGAAAGCAGTTATTTACAATGTCCAATGTGACACGGACAAGAGGACATAGACTGAAGCTGAGGGGGGGGACAGGTCCAGGATGAATATCAGGAAGTTCTGTTTCACGCAGAGAGTGGTGGACACCTGGAATGCTCTCCCAGAGGAAGTAATTGCAGAATCCACCGTTCTAGGATTTAAGGGTAAACTAGATGCACATCTCCTTAAGAGTGGCATAGAGTGATACGGGTAAGGGTAAATTAGATGCACATCTCCTTAAGAGTGGCATAGAGTGATACGGGTAAGGGTAAATTAGATGCACATCTCCCTTGAGAAGCATACAGTGATATGGGGACTAAAACTATGCTAGGGTACACCTGGCAGGGCCTCCCGCGTGTGCGGATCACCGGATTTGATGGACCCAGGGTCTGATTCAGAGATGGCAATTCTTATGTTCTTATGTTGAATCACTGGGGGCCCCTGTTTTTCCCTTTCTGACCTCAGTGGTCCTTTGGAAGGGACATTTTGGTGGCAATTCTATATCAAGGAGCTGTGAAGTCATGGAAGGGACTGTGAGGTCACAAATGGATCATTGCTCTAGGATGTGAGGCAGGAGACCTTTGACCTTGGACCTCAGCAGTGATAGTCCAAGCAAGGCTGTGACTTTTTTTCCCCAGAAAACAGAGGATAGGGTTAAATGACCATTTTTCTCAGTGGAGGAGGGTAAACAGTGGAGTGCCACAGGGATCTGTAACGGGACAGGTGCTATTTAACTTATTTGTAAATGAACTGGAAATTGGAATGATGAGTGAGGCGATTAAATTTGCAGATGACACTAAACTGTTCAAAGTTGTCAAAACGCATGCGGATTGTGAAAAATTGCAGGCAGACCTTAGGAAATTGGAAGACTGGGCGTCCAAGTGGCAGATGAAATTTAATGTGGACAAATGCAAAGTGATGCACATTGGGAAGAATAACCCGAATCACAGTTACCAGGTGCCAAGTCCACCTTGGGGGTCAGCGCCCAACAAAAAGATTTGAGTATCATTAAAGACAATACACTGAAACCTTCCACCTCATGTGCAGCAGTGGCTAATAGAGCAAATAAGATGCTAGGAATTATTACAAAAGGGATGGTTAACAAGCCTCTGTATCGCTCCTTGGTGTGACCTCATCTTGAGTATTGCATTCAATTCTGGTCATCTTATCTCAAAATAAATATGACAGAACTAGAAAAGGTTCAAAGAAGGGTGACCAAGATGGTAAAGGGGATGGAACTCCTCTCGTATGAGGAAAGACTAAAATGGTTAGGGCTCTTCAGCTTGGAAAAGAGACGGCTGAGGGGAGATACGATTGAAGTCTACAAAACCCTGAGTGAAGTAGAACGGGTACAAGTGGATCGATTTTTCGCTCCGTCAAAAATGACAAAGACTAGGGGACACTCGATGAAGTTACAGGGAAATACTTTTAAAACCAATAGGAGGAAATTTTTTTTCACTCAGAGAATAGTTAAGCTCTGGAACGCGTTGTCAGATGTAGCTGGCTTTAAGAAAGGTTTGGACAAGTTCCTGGAGGAAAAGTCCATAGTTTGTTATTGAGAGAGACATGGGGGAAGCCACTATTTGCCCTGTATCGGTAACATGAGATGTTGCTACTATTTTGGGTTTCTGCCAGTCCTGTGACCTAAATTGGCCACCGTGAAGATGAGCTGTTGGGCTATAGACCTAGTAAGACTGTTCTTAAACTTTAGAGTATTTCCTGCCATGCTTGGGCCTCATGTGTCAGGCTTTGATGCTGCCTATTGAAAGAACCATTTGAAGGTGTCTTAGGAGAGAATGAGGAGTAAGCTTCATAGTGTCACTGAATGGACTAGCAGGGTGGGTTTTGGAAGGTGTGGTCCCTCATTTTGACACATGCCTGAGAGTGAATGAAAAAGCTGTGACATTCTCAGAATTGTGCAGTGATAACATTAGTCTCCTTATGGGATGAATTGCTAGGCTGTCTTTCCTTGCTCTCTGCTAGTCCTACTGTCTGGTTTGTGCATAGACTAGGCCTCTGCTCGGAACTCAGGTCTCCGATGCAGGAGGTGAATTAGAAGTGCTAAAATGTGAGGCACTGACCGAAAGCCTTCCTGGTGCCAGCAAGGCCCTGACAAATCCTGTGTGGCACCCAGTCTCGGTCTTCTGCCTGTACATGAGGAATTTCTCAGGGCATAGACAGAAACCTTGAACAGTGAAGGGGTCTGTGTGGAGTCAGGACTCAGGAGAGAGACAAGAATCCCTTGATTAACCAGTGTCTGTGGGGTGGGAACACTGTGAGCTCTGAGGCTGCAGGATTCAGAGCAGTTGCTGTACAGAGGAGGCCTATGAAAATTAAAGAAAAGAAATTGGGGGGAGGGCCTCCATTTCTTGGTCAGCAGTGGTTTTGCAGAGATTCACATGCCTTTCTTTTCACTGCACTGGAGGATACACTGAAGACGAGTCCAAGATACACATTTCAGCTCCAGCTACCTTTCCACTGCACTAGCGTGGCACTGCTTTAGCAGGAAGAGATCATGGATTATGACTTTGCAGTGATAGGAGTGAAGCATCCAGCACTCACACAACACATGAGGTACATAAGGACCAAGGTGTCCAACATAAGAATAGCCTTACTGGTTCAGAATAAAGGTCCATTAAGCCCAATGACCCGTTCCCATGGTGGCCAATCCAGGTCCCTAGTACCTGGCCAAAACCCAAGGAGTAGCAACATTCCATCCAGAATCTCAAAGAATAGCAAGATTCCGGAATCCCAGAGAGTTAACAAGATTCTAGAATCCCAAAGAGTAGCAATATTCCATACAGAATCTCAAAGAATAGCAAGATTCCGGAATCCCAGAGAGTAACAAGATTCTAGAATCCCAAAGAGTAGCAACATTACATAAGAACATAAGAAGTTGCCTTCGCTGAGGCAGACCAGAGGTCCATCTCGCCCAGCGGTCCGCTCCCGCGGCGGCCCATCAGGCCCATTGCCTGAGCAATGGTCCCAGACTATCCCTATAACCTACCGCTACTCCTATCTGTACCCCTCAATTCCTTTATCCTCTAGGAACCTATCCAAACCTTCTTTGAAGCCTTGTAACGTGCTCCGGCCTATCACAGCCTCCGGAAGCGCGTTCCACCCTCTGGGTGAAAAAGAACTTTCTGGCATTTGTTTTAAACCTGTCCCCTTTTAATTTCTCCGAGTGCCCCCTTGTACTTGTGGTTCCCCATAATCTGAAAAATCTGTCCCTGTCTACTTTTTCTATACCCTTCAAGATTCCGGAATCCCAGAGAGTAACAAGATTCTAGAATCCCAAAGAGTAGCAACATTCCATCCAGAATCTCAAAGAATAGCAAGATTCCGGAATCCCAGAGAGTTAACAAGATTCTAGAATCCCAAAGAGTAGCAACATTCCATACAGAATCTCAAAGAATATCAAGGTTCCGGAATCCCAGAGAGTCACAAGATTCTAGAATCCTAAAGAGTAGCAACATTCCATGCTACCGATCCAGGGCAAGCAGTGGCTTCTCCCATGTCTTTCTCAATAACAGACTATGGACTTTTCCTCCAGGAACTTGTTCAGACCCTTCTTAAAACCAGCTACACAATCCGCTCTTATCTCTAGAAGTATGTATAAATTCTCATACATGTAATCAAGTCCCTTCTCCCTTCCCCCATGCCTTATTCTGGCCTTCAGCCCTTTTCTTACCACTGCCCTCTATCCATCCCAAATATTGCCGACTCTTTGACCCTGCTGACCTTCATCACCCAAGCTTTGTCTTAATCTTGGAAATACTATATTGATACAACACCTGAACCCTCTCCCAGGTCTTACTACAAACTTTGTCACAGATAGACTACGGCTAGTTGGCCTCAGTCACCTTGGTAGCCCAGTGTAAATCTACCACCACCACCACCACCATCTATGTAGTTTCTAGGTATTTCAGCTTTGTGGCTTCTTCTACTCACTTTGAGGCCCTCAACTCAAGCCCCGATCCCCCTTGAGATTTTGATAACAAAGCTCAGCTTTTATGATAACCTCAACCCCATTCCTTCCAGAACAATCTTGTAAAAGCACTTAATTGGATGAAACTGTGTTAACTGTATTACACCTGAGACGACAGAGGTTGATGTGACCTGCCCAGAGTCTCAGGAAGTGTCAGTGGGAGACGTGTGATTTCAACTCAGGCTTCCCTAGTTCCTAACCTGCTCTTCCTGCGCTCCATTTGAAAATCACCCACCCTCCCTGCTGGCTCTTTGAGTCACTGGGCCTATCAGAATCAGAACCTATGGTCTTGCTTTGCAGCTGTTCTTTGCTGCTCCCCAGGCAGCTGTCTAGTATGCCTGGCCACACCCGTTGGTTTATTAATTCATTCATTTTATTTATTAGGATTTTTTTTACCACCTTTATGAAGGAATTCACTCAAAGAAGTCTAAGTCAAATATAAGAAAGACAATAGCAGCTGTAAAAATATTCAAATAACCATACAAAGCACAGCATGCTAAGCTCCATTACAATAAAATGTTAATAAAAGTGGAACATATAGAAAGATAGAGTAATAAGGGGACTCTTTATATGCCACTTATAGCCTATGCATTTTCCCTGTCACAATCTATCTAATGTACCTGGGGCAATGGGGGGATTGAGTGACTTGCCCAGGGTGCTGAGACTGTAGCTCTAACCACTGCACCACACACGAGGTCATAATGGTGCTTGAAAATGATCTTAGCTACCCCCCCCCCCCCCTTTTACAAAACAGTGGCAGCGTTTTTTAGCGCCGGTCGGCGTGCTGAATACTCTGCGCTTCTATGACGAACTCTATGAGTGTTGGCGCAGAGCACAGCATTCAGCGTGCCGGCCAGCGCTAAAAAACGCTTTCGCTGCTTTGTGAAAAAAAGGTAGGAGTGAATGAACGAGTGTGTGACTAGTGGTGGTCGATACTTCCAGGCATCTCCTCTCTTTACAGTAAAGAGGCATTTTCTCCTTTTCCTCCGAACTCTCAGATCATGATGAAATTTCCTTGCTCTGCACTTTTTCCCCTTCCTGTATTTTATGAAATGCTATCATGTGCTTGAATGTTCTCTTTTTATTTAAGACTTCTTTTCTGCTGTTTTGCTCAGCAAAAGGAGCACAGAAAACAGGGGAAACAAATCCACAAAATACAAAGTTTCAAGTTTAATATTCATTTCATGAATCGCTTATAACAATATCTAAGCGATGTACAGTTTTAAAAACCATCAGAATGTGGTAATACATTTAGTTTACAAAGTTTAAACAAAAGAGACAAAATTGGGCAGACAGGAAGGGGTGGGAAGGAGGGAGAAAATTACAATTTTTTATATATTAGAATTTAACATCAAACGGAAAGCACATTGGGTAGTGATGGGTTATGATAAAATAAGAGGAATGCAGAAACCTGAAATATTACTTTTCATGCATCAAATGCATCTTGAAATAAGTATGTTTTTAAAATTTTCTTAAATGAAACTAGGTCTGTTTCATTTTTAATAAAATTTGGAAGGGAGTTCCACAATGTAGGGGCTTTCACGGAGAACATATCATTACGTCTTGTGCCTATGATTCTCAGCGAAGGGATTGAGAGCAGTTGTGAAGAGGAAGATCTTAAAGAACGAGAAGGTCTGTATGGGACAATCATTTTAGCTATAAATTGGGGTTCGTTGAAGCTCAATGTTTTGTATACCAAAAATAAAATTTTGAAAGTAATTCGATGAGTTATGGGGAGCCAATGTGATTTAATAAGTAAAGGGGTAACATGGTCGAATTTTTTTGCATTGTGAATTAATTTCACTGACGTGTTTTGGATGATTTGGAGACGTCTATTTTCTTTCTGGGTTATGTTGATTAGAAGAGAATTACAATAATCCAATTTAGAGATAATAAGAGAATGAACTAAGATATTGAGTGACTTAGAATCTAAAAAAGTAGAAATTGAGCGTAGGAGCCGTAATCTAGGTGGAAATGACCAATCAGAAAGGTGCACCAAAAAAGTGTCTTTCAACTCATTTTTTTTTTTTTATTATTATTAGGATTTTATATACCGCCTATCAAGGTTATCTAAGCGGTTTTTTACAATCAGGTACTCAAGCATTTTCCCTCTCTGTCCCGGTGGGCTCACAATCTATCTGATTGATCCGAAATCTTTATTCATCCAAAGTAACTCAACGACCCGACATGTACATGTTTCTGCCTCACGGCCTGCATCAGGAGTCTTGAAGGTCTTTGGGTATGTGAACAGTTATGTAAACCACTTGAAATGCCGTTTGTATCAAAACGCCGTGGTACCGCAGCCTTGCAGCAAATGAAATGGCATTTACATAACTGTTCACATACCCAAAGACCTTCAAGACTCCTGATGCAGGCCGTGAGGCCAAAACATGTACATGTCGGGTCGTTGAGTTACTTTGGATGAGTAAAGATTTTGGATCAATCAGATGAGTTGAAAGACACTTTTTTGGTGCACCTTTCTGATTGGTCATTTCCACCTAGATTTGTTGCTCAGCAAAAGTGCACCAAGTGGATTAGAGCAGACATTTTAAAAAAGTCCATCAGTACCCCATCAAATCAGAACCAGCCTCTCATTCTCGTCTTTTGTCACGTGAAAACGTTTTCAACGTTTCATGCTTTCCTGGGTTGGGGTCCTCTTTTGCTAGCCCTTCTCGGAGTCGTCTCCAGCCTCTAGAGCTGGACACAGCTTCACCAGTGACCTCCGCGAGCACTGGCTTTGCATGCATGCTATTATGGCCCAAATGCTCGAACGGTTTCAGGGCAGTCGCTGAAACCAATAGCAGGGACCATCATTAGTTACCCTGCAGCTTTGGCCCCTCCCCCCAAAAAAAAAGATTTCTCAGGTGCATTTAGCGCTGGAAACTTTCCTCTTGGTCCAGATGGACTTCCCCTATACTGGTGGTCTAATGGCCCCCTTCTCCCGAGCATTGGTTGTGACCCAGGCAGCATCCCCCCCTCCCAAACTTTAAAAAATGCCTTGGTAGTCCAGTGGTCCCCGGTCTCCCAAGTCACAAAACAGTCAGGCCCCTTTTCTCCTAGTTAGATGCCCTGTGGTCTAGCAGAGGCCCACCCACTCGCTCCTGCTCCTCCAGGCAGGCTACCACCTATAAAATGGCAGTGTCCCAGTCCACGCAGTGCATTCTGGAAGTGGGTGGGCATCGCTCCTGCTTCTAACAGGAGATTCAGAAGAGTCTACTAGGCCGACAGGGCAAATAACTTGGTCCAGCCTGGCCTGGCAAAGGGGGCTACTAGACTACCAGACTATTTTCTAACTGGGGAAGGGAGGGTGTCAGGAGGGCCACTGGATTACTAGGGCATTTTTCAAGGTTTGGGGGAGGAGGGAATGAGGGAATGCTTGAACAGGGTGAATATGGATTCTACTCAAGGCCTTTTGCCTACAGTGTATTTGGGAGAACATTAAACTTACTCTTTCTCTGAGGGCACATAGTAGAGTTTTCAATGTTTAAGATGTGAGTGGAAGGAGTGGCTGAATGTGTGAGTGGGAGAACTTACCATATGGCTCCAGAAAAAGGAGGACGGATTGAGATATCCAGGTTTTACTTCCATTGCTTTCAATGAAAGTAAAACCCAGATGTCTCAATCCGGCCTCTTTTTTTCTGGAGTCATAGGGTAACCCTGTGTAGGAGTGTTTGGGGGTTGGGTGGAAGGAGGGGGGAGGGGTCAGGAATGTTGCATTTCTGATCAAGCTTGAGATGTATCAGGTGGTGTATTAAATTCTGCTTGAATAAATATGGATTCAAGATAAGGTTTGGGAGAGGGCTGGGGCCGATACTCAGGAGGAGGGATATGCTTGCAGGTGGGGGGAGGGGGGCCAGGAAGACGCTGGTGTGGGTTGGGGGTAAGGGTTTTGCCGTGGCATGCTTTTTAAAAATTTATTTAATCAATACCGTTCTCCCAAGGGAGCTCACTCAAGCATTTTTCCCTGTCTGTCCTGGTGGGCTCACAATCTATCTAATGTACCTGGGGCAATGGAGGGATTAAGTGACTTGCCCAGAGTCACAAGGCGCAGCGTGGGATTTGAATCTACAACCTCAGGGTGCTGAGGCTGTGGCTTTAACCACTGCACCACTCTAGAAATCAAAATGTAGTACAAGTGAGCTAAGTATGATGAAAAACCATTGTGACATCACTGATGAGGTTGGCTCTTATTGGTGGAATGAGGCATTATGACATCACAATACCAGCTCTGGTTATCAGAGGCTGAAACTTTTCATACTATTATTTATTCAATTTTCTATACCGTTCTCCCTAGGGAGCTCACTCAAAACATTTTTCCCTGTCTGTCCTGGTGGGCTCACAATCTACCTGATGTACCTGGGGCAACGGGGGGATTAAGTGACTTGCCCAGGGTCAGAAGGAGCAGCGTGGGATTTGAACCCACACCTCAGGGTGTGGAGGCTGTAGCTTTAACCACAGTGCCACACTCTCCCCAGCTTTTGTTTCAGTGCCTGAGCCAAGCACTGCTCAGATACTAACGGGCAAGTTGACAGGTTTTGCACAGAGCAGCAGATTTGCTGTGATTTTAACGCAGCATGACTTTCAATGCTCATTACTTTGAGCCTGCCGCGGCAGTTTCTCTGCCGTGAACCTTTGAACATTGACCTCTTAGTGTGCCTAAGTGAACCCACAGCGCTGACTGGCTACCTTCAGATTACTTGAAGATTTTAATCATAGCTCGCTTCCTGTGTTAACGCTGCTTTAATGCTTCAGTTTGTACAGACTACGAAAGGGTTCATCCCTGGTTTGGGGAGTCAGCGCACTGCTTGGCATGGCTTGCCAAGGTTTGTGAGGTGGAAATAATCCAGGAATAGAGGTCTGGGATTGAGGAATTTGGGTGCGGAGACGAGAAAAGTGTTGTAGCCATCAGCTCAGGAAGGCTAGTATTCAGTGCGTCAAAAGAAGCGCTCGTCTGAGGCCTCGGCAGCCCTGTCCTCTTAGGCTTAACCCTTTCAGGACCATAAGGATCGTAGGCCAATTGTTGTGGTTTTGACGACATTTTTATGGTAAAAAGGGCTTGCAGATGCCAAAAAATTGATTTTTTTTGTGAAATATCATTATTTTTTTTTTTAAAAATCAAACTTCTGGCTTATGGACAGTGTGGCAAGTGAATCTTCTCGTCAATCTGGCAACGACGCTAATGAATGAATGTCGGAACCAGTTTGTTTACATAAAGGCAGTATCCTATGGAATCCGTACATATCAAATTTAGAACTGTAGACTATCCCAATCAAAATTGATAGGATTTTAAAGTTAGGGGACAAATATGTCCCTTGGTCCTGAAAGGGTTAAGGCAGGATTCAGGCTGCTTGATGTGGCTGAAATAGATATATATTTAAATTCAGCTCCGACATCTGTACAGTATAAAAAGATGTACAGTCAAGTTTATATCACATTACATTTAATTACCCGTGTGCGTGTGTGTGTCTGTATTCACGGTTCCAGCCTAAGCTCTGGGCTGGTGTATTTCTGGCAAGGGAGCCCACAGATCCTTGTGACATGACCAGGCCTGAGAATATGAAGGGGATGCCCTTCCCTCTCTCCCTCCCAAACGCGAGGTCTTAGCCAGTGGTGGGTCTTTCTGTGGAAAGAGGAGGAGGAGGAGGAGAAATGATTTCATGTCTGCTTTCTTCTGGTAGCAATTAAACCGCCAAGAATGTTTCTAATTAAAAGAGTCAAATTAATGAGTAGAAGAGCTGAGCGAATCGCCTCTGAGTTCCTTTCAATGAGAAATTATTTTCTTCTTCCCTTCAAATGAAAAAGGAAAATGTTTTGATAGGATGCTGGCAAATCTAATTAAAGCTATCCGTTCCCCCATCAGTCCGTCACAGCTCCCCCACTCTCCACTAGTTTCTTCAGCTTTCCACATAACGAGCCGCAATGGAGTCCCCAAGCCAGTAAAGGTCAGTGGCAAGAAAGTTTCAGGAACAGAAGAGGTTGACTGGTGTGATACATGGAGTAAATAATGCTGAAACTGTCACTGCGAATGGGGTTTGTTTGTTTTTTTTTTTTTTTGCTCCGTAGCTGAGGGACTGCAGCGCAGCTTCCAATGTGGCTATCCGAGAGGCCGAGCCCCCTTCTTCTCCCGGCAGTGAGGCCGGACCTGCTTTGCCTGTACTTCAATGAAGGGCTGTCATAGAGCATAAAGCTGGATTCATTCTAGAGTCTTTCCCTCCTCGTATTACAAGTTCTGTGGACGCATGAGCACCCCCCAATATGGCGCAAACCCCCTTCACTACACCTCGATCGGATAACAGCACTGGCTTTCATTGATTATGAAAGAAATAAACATGAAGGTGAAAAGAAAAAAAAAAAGCCAAAGGAATTGAAACCGAAATCTCCCAGCAAAGACCCCCCCCCTCACCAAAGCCCTCAACCATTTAAAAAAAAGAAAACCAAGAGCCTTCCCTTGCCAAAACATCCCAGTTGATACTTTAGATTAGAATCTAAATCACAATTTTGCATGAGATAAAACTCTTTATATTTGATAAATCTTTCCTTAATTGCTTCTGATCATTTCAGCTCTACACAGCTGAGAGCAGTGCAACATGCAGAAAGTGAAGTTTAGAGAGTTTTTCACTTTCTGTATGTTGCACTGCTCTCAGCTGTGTAGAGCTGAAATGATCAGAAGCAATTAAGGAAAGATTTATAAACTATAACGAGTTTTACCTCATGCAATGTTGTCATTTCTTTAATAAGACATTAACTATTTTTTTACTGCGGCCCTCCAAGTACCGACAAATCTAAAATGTGGCCCTGCAAAGGGTTTGAGTTGGAGACCTTTAAAAAAATGAAATAAAGGTTTCCATCTCACCAAAACACCACCATTTAAAACTTGAATCCCCTGGATTTTCCACTACAATCCCTCCTCTCTCTGATTTCACCCCAGTCATCCGGATGTCTGGTAACCCTGCTCATAATTGAAATGGGCAGGGATGATCCTCAGCTGCTCCTTTCCTGCTGGATCCCATCTTTCAGTTTTTAATGTGAAGGGGATAGGACTCGATATACTGCTTTTTTCAATCAAAGAGATTTACATATTCTAGGCAGGTTCTTATTTTGTACCTAAGGCACTGAAGTGTTAAGTTTCTTGCCCAGAGTCCTGAGGAGCTGCAGCTGGAATTGAACTCAGAACCTCAGGATGCAGAGGCATCTGTTTTAGCCACTAGGGCCTCAGGACCCAGCGGGGATCATTCCTTCCCCCATTTCAACCACGGGGACTGTATCAATGGGGAAAGTGGCATGAAGGAGAGGAGTGGCCATTTTTATTCTTGACATGAAAGGAAGCAAAGAAAATCTTTTTTTTTTTCCATTTTATTGTCCCAAGACGCTGAAAATAAAGGAAAGATATTTGCTGCATTTCTAATTTCATTAGAAAATGAAGGCACATCCTTAATAATTTAATATGACACTTATACTGTGCCTTTTTAGGTGAAAACGAGTACAAATTGGATTACATAAGAACAGCCCGTCGATACACGACCCATTCAAGTTACAGTTAAAGAGAGGCGCCAATCCCTGATCTAGAAGCTTCTATAGGAAGAATGGCATGGGGTAGCAGTCAACACAGCTCCCCTGTCTCACTAGCCCAAAATCCATGAAGACACCACTTCAAACTATTAGCACTGGAGTGTGGTGACTAGTTCTGGAGGCTGTACCTTTGGGCAGGTGGGGGGTGATCCACAGATAGACTCCCTCAAAAAGCCTGTGAGATAAGATTTATGGACCTAAATGCAAAGTCCCTCCTCGAGGGCCGCAATCCAGTTGGCTTTTCAGGATTTCCCCAATGAATATGCATTGAAAGCAGTGCATGCAAATAGATCTCATGCATATTCATTGGGGAAATCCTGAAAACCCGACTGGATTGTGGCCCTTGAGGAAGGGACTGTGACACCCCTGCTCTAGACATGCCCAACCAGTTGGTTTTCAAGATATCCCCAATAAATATGCATGAAAAACATTTGTATGCAAAATCTGTCTGATGCATGTTCCCTGTAGATATCCTGTCTGGGATAGGGGTAGGCAATTCCGGTCCTCGAGAGCCACAGGCAGGTTAGGTTTTCAGGATATCCGCAATAAATATGCATGAGCTAGATTTGCATCTCAAGGAGGCAGTGCATGCAAATCCAACTCATGCATATTCATTGTGGGTATCCTGAAAAACCCGACCTGCCTGTGGCTCTTGAGGACCAGAATTGCCTACCCCTGGCCTAGAAGAGGAGGGAGGGGCAGTGACAGAGACTTCAAAAGCCTCAGGCCCCGATGCTCAAAGCTTACCCTGCCAGTAAGGTTTGATTTAGACTGGTTGTAACCGGTCTAGCGCACCAGTTATTTCAGCCTCCAGTACATAAAGGGGTTCTGCATGGCTTTCAGTGTTCGTGGTGGCAGCCACTGATAATCCTATGCAAATGTATTACAATGAGCTCATTAGTATTAAAATGAGCATTCAATGTAATGCACGGTTCATAGACAATTGCGCGCGAACAACTGAGCGTAAGACAAGTGAGCGCTAGTCAATTGAGCGCGAGGACAACTGAGCGCGAAGACAAGCTAGCGCAAGACAATTGAGCGCAAATTATTTTCTGTAATGTGCACGAGTGGGACAACTGAGCGCAAGACAACTGAGCGTGAGACAACTGAGCGAGAGTCATGTGAGCGCCGGCAGGTGAGCGCAAGACAGCTGAGCGCAAGACAACTGAGCGCTGGCAAGTGAGCGCAAGACAATTGAGCGCCGGCAGGTGAGCGCAAGACAATTGAGCGCAAGACAACTGAGCGCCGGCAGGTGAGCGCAAGACAATTGAGCGCAAGACAACTGAGCGCCGGCAGGTGAGCGCAAGACAATTGAGCGCAAGACAACTGAGCGCCGGCAGGTGAGCGCAAGACAATTGAGCGCAAGACAACTGAGCGCTGGCAGGTGAGCGCTTTCCGCTGAGTTGTCTTAGCGTTTTTGTCGGCGTGGGATTGTCTTGCGCGCAACTGACCTGTCACCGTAATGCGCAGAGGGGAACGCCTACCTTTAGCGTTCAGAATTTTCTGGCAAGTCTGGAGGGGGTTTCTCGGTCGGGCAGTCTGCTAACATTCTAAAAATCTGCATGGGTTTGGGATATGTGACCGCGTGTGTGCGTGTGTGTCCCGCACATAATCCAATGTCGTCATGGGACAAAAAAACCCCAAAAAACAACCCTTCCAACTACTGCCGTAGCAAAAGGCTTCAGTAGCAACTCTGTGAAGTTCTTTTTTTTGCCTTTCATACTGCTTCTGCCTTGTACGGAGCTCCGTACACCCTACTGAGAGCGTGCACAGGAGCCGTGCCTACCGCTCAGCTCTTGTGCGTATGCGCCAGGCCCGTTGCTCCTGATTAGACAGCTTTTGAGCATTGATCTGTGCTTTAGAATCGCTGTTTTCCATGTTTTCCAATGCTGTGCTCTCAGAGGTATAAATGAATGCACAGGGAAAGTGTAGTTACTTACCTGTAACGTAGGTTCTCCGTGGACAGCAGGATATCCTGCTGTCCACGGAGAACCTACGTTACAGGTAAGTAACTACACTGTCTTTCAGTCCTTATCTGCCTTCATGTCTGACTAAAGTTTACTGTGGCATGCCACACAGTATCCCAGGTCCGATTATCTTTCCAAGGACCTTTCTAGCCCTGTGGTTCTTAAACTGTCCTGGGGGGGAGAGCGCTGGCACCTCTCTACCCCCTACACGCTGAACTGTTTGTGGTATTGCGGTATATACAAATAAAGTTGTTATTGTTGTAAGTCCAAGGTCCTCCTGGAAAAGCTGTTGAAAAATAGGGCTTTTAACGGTTTCTGAATACTGCTCTTGACTCAAGTGGCTGATTCTTCCTTTCAGTGGACCCCAACCACTGTGAAGAACCGCAAACGAGTTTCCACAAATTGCTGGAAGGGTGGGGGCATCTGACGTGACCCTGTATCCTCTTTGACTTAGAAGCGTGAACTGCCCCCCCCCCCCAATTTCAATCCTGTATTCCGACAAAACGTGCCTCGCGTGTCAGGACACCGGCGTAGGCGCAGCAAGATGGAACGCGCTCCAGTTTCAGTGAACGCGCAGTTGCGTTTGGTACCCCAGATTCAGCGCGCTGCAATGATCAGGCTGAGAGAGAACAATCGGGAAAGGACGAAACTTTGACTAAGCAGATTGCACCACTGCCGTGACCTGGGGTTTCAAAGGCAATGACGGGTTTAAAATGATACAGCACAGTGATAGGGGGACGAAAACTAGGCCAGGGTACACCTGGTGGGGCCTCCACGTGTGCGGATCACTGGACTTGATGGACCCAGGGTCTGATCCAGAGATGGCAATTCTTAGGTTCTAATGACTTCGAAACCTGGCGCGGGATGAAATGGAAGTTTCATGAGCCTCTCTTTGCACTACTTAGGAAACCCCACTACTTAACAATAAAGGCTTTTCCCACATTTAGAGCAAGCCTATTACTTATTTAGTTTGGATAAATTTATTAGCCGTCATCCATTCCATTGAGCATCTGTTCATCCTGATAAGGGGTGTATCGGTCTGTCTGATAAATGAAAGGCCTGGTCTTTACTCCCATAGAAACATAAAACACAAAGGCAGTTAAAGACCATATGGCCGTTCCACTCTTCCCATCTAGGCCATCGCTATCCTGTCCTCTCCCTTAGAGATCCTTTCTACTTGGCCAAGCTTTCTTGAATTCAGATACCGTTTTCGTGCCCACCACCTCCAACGTGAGACCATTTCTCGCGTCCGCCACCATCCCTTTCGTTTCGAAGTATTGCCTCAGATAGGGTTGCCAGACGTCCGGGGGGGTCCGGACGGCTTTTCAAAACCCGGCACTTTAGCTTCCCATCAAAATTGCGTCGGGAATGGACATCCGCACATGCGCCGAAGCAACGCGGTGACATCACGTCATGTCCTCGCATGCGTGGACGCCATCTTGGGGCGGGGCTGGAGGGCAGAACGGGACATGACACAGGCAGAACTGGGGGGCGCGTGGCCTTGGGTCCGGATTTTCCTTGGAGAAAATCTGGTAACACTGGCCGTAGATTACTCCTGAGCATTTTCATAGACATCTGTAATGGATTTTAAATACCGATTCAGATGGATTCTGCACCAACCAGCACCTCCAGGTTGGGCCTCTTTGATAGACTCAGGCCCAGAGGTAGTAAAAGGGCCCCTTCAATCTTTCATCATTCATCATTGCTTCAGGAACCTGTTTGCTGGAGATTCTTGGATAAGGAAGAGCCGACGTCCTCCCTGAAGACTTGCAATGCTGACCCTCTTTTGGAGATGTTTTATATTCAAATGAATTAGGGAGGCTCTTGGACTGTAACTGCTGTTTTGTTGATTTTCTGGTTTCCGACGTCCCATATACCTGCTGACCTCGGGCACTTCCCCATGTTCTCTGCAGGTGTTCAGTAGTCGTCCCCGTCGTAATTTGTTTCTGAGGAGCTGATTTTCATGTCTTGGGAGGTGTACAGACTGCCTCCGGAGGACCCCAAAGCACCTTGAGTTTTCTAAACACTATTTATTAAATATCTCAAAAGCAAATGGCTTCACTTTTCCACATAATCACCCTAGTCATTTGGCATTCTATGACACGCCCTCTTACCACTTCTCCCGCCCCCAACCATTTCCTGCAAAAAAATGAACGTGCAGAAACGTTTTGAAGAAGCCTTGTGTGTATTTGCAGATGAAGTGCATCCCACATGAACTCACTTCTGCTCCTAGTCCCAGTGGATGGGTTTCATTGCATTTGGGGCTTAGGACTAGATGCACTAAAGATACCGACTGGATCGCTGTTGGCCGATTCTCCAGAAGCGATCGATGAGCTATCAAGTTTGCATCAATTGCTCAGTGAGTGGTTGACACATGCACAATCTGCCCCATTAACCCCCCCTCCCCCAACGACCCCCCCCCCCCATGGTACCAAAAAGGGCAGGAGGGATGCCTACTGCCTTATGCCTGGCCGAATACCCCCGCACCATGCCTCATGCTCTAGACTTGTCGGTTTTTCCGATTGCTAAACCTCATCATTTGGGGGGGGGGGGGGAATAGCCTCGATCGCTTGGCTACTTTGCAAGGAGTTTTAGCTCATTTGCACAACTGGATCGGAAAACGGGCGATCGAGGGGAAAAACACGCAGTGGGCCGTTTTGTGAATCGGGTCGGTAAAAGCGATCATCGCTAAATCTGTGCAAACAGGTTTAGCGACGATGGCTAACTTTACGGCATTTAGCCCTTACTCCTCTGGGTGGATCAGCCCCGGAAGGCCTGGTGTGAGGTAATATTGGAGTCACGATATTGCACAGTTGTTGATTGGCATCTGTTACCTTACTGTCACATTTATTGAAAAGTTAAGTGGTTTCTATTGACAGCTCACAATTGACTCCTTCCTGCCCCATCTCCTGCAGCTTTTGCCCTTCCCAAATCAGCAGTGAAATTTCTGAAAGGAGTGACGATTGGTTCGCAAATGAATGTACTGCACTTAAACATAACACGAGAACATAAGAATTGCTGATGCTGAGTCAGGCCAGTGGTCCATCGTGCCCCGCAGTCTGCTCTCGCGGCGGCCCTTAGGTCAAGGACCTGAGCCCTAACTAAGTCTAGCCTTACCTACGTACGTTCTAGTCTAGCAGGAACTTGTCTAACTTTGTCTTGAATCCCTGGAGGGTGTTTTCCCCTATGACAGACTCCGGAAGAGCGTTCCAGATTTCTACCACTCTCTGGGTGAAGAAGAACTTCCTTACGTTTGTACGGAATCTGTCCCCTTTTAACTTTAGAGAGGGCCCTCTCGTTCTCTCCACCTTAGAAAGGGTGAACAATCTCTCATTCTCTACTAAGTCTATTTCCTTCAATATCTTGAATGTTTCGATCATGTCCCCTCTCAGTCTCCTCTGTTCAAGGGAGAAGAGGCCCAGTTTCTCTAATCTCTCACTGTACGGCAACTCCTCCAGCCCCTTAACCGTTTTAGTACCGTGTCCTTCTTCAAGTACGGCGACAAATGCTGGACGCGGTATTCTAGGTGAGGGCGTACCATGGCCCGGTACAGCGGCATGATAACCTTCTCCGATCTGTTCGTGATCCCCTTCTTAATCATTCCAAGCATTCTGTTTGCCGCTTCCGGAAATGAATAAGGTGAGAAGACTCAGGGCTGCACACTGTGGCCATATTTAATTATTAAGCCTAACAAGGGTGAAAAGAAAGAAGATGGGGAGAAGACAAGAGTTGCAATTGGGCCCCATTTTCAGGATATCCCTGAAGAATATGCACGAGACAGATTTGTTTGCAGATTTCTTTCATGACATGCAAATCTCTCTCGTGCATAATTCATTAGGAATATCCTAAAACCCCAAACCATTTGTGGTCCTCAAATACGGATCAAAAACACTAGCAGAGAGTAGAGCAAAAATGTTTGCTTTGTTTCAGGAGCAGTATTAGGAATAGTAAAAAAAACCCAACACATTTTATTGTTTCATTCTAAAAATGAATTAAGGGTCCCTCCCACTGCAAATGCACCAAACCCCTCTTTATAATCGCCAATTCTTATTATGTTTTTCCTTCCTTATATTAAAGTTTCCTGCAAACCGTGCCGAGCTCTATCCCTATGAAGAGGATGCGATATATAAACTTAAGATTTAGTTTAGTTTAGGAATTGAATGGGGGGTGCGGGGGGGATCACTACCATGGCTTTGCAAAAGGGACCCTAAGCAAGCTGATCCCAGACCTTAGCAAACCTGTTCTAACCGCAGTATTGCTAACAGGGCACAGATTTACCAGGTGCCTGGACCCAAACAAGGATCCAACAGTGGCCAACCTAGATCCCAAGGAGTAAAACAGATTCCTAGGAATAAGCCATCTCAAGAATGGCCTATGGTTTGGATAATTTCCTAAAATTGAAGTCCATAAGCCATTATTAAGAAAGATGTGGGAAAATCCACTGCTTATTCCTAGGATAAGCAGCATAAAATCTGTTTTACTACTTGGGATCTAGGTTGGCCACTGTTGGAAACAGGATACTGGGCTTGATGGACCTTCGGTCTATCCCAGTATGGCAAGTCTCATGTTCTTAAGTGAGCCAAGTATAGAACAATCAAGCCATTGTAACACCACTGAGGAGGTTGGCTCTTAGGCATTGGTGGATTGAGGCATTATGACATCACAATCTCAGCTCTGGAATGTTTCTGCCAGGTACTTGTGACCTAGGTCGGCCACTGTTTTAAGCAGGCTACTGGGCTTGATGGACCTTCAGTCTGTTCCAGTATAGCTATCCTTTTGTTCTTAAGTGAGCCAATTATAGGACAGTGAAGTCATTGTGACATCACTGATTAAGTTGGCTCTTAGGCATTGGTGGAATGAGACATTATGACATCACAATCTCAGCTCTGGAATGTTGGTACTCTTTGGGTTTCTGCCGGGTACTTGGGATCTGGGTTGGCCACTGTTGGAAGCAGGCTACTGGGCTTGATGGGCCTTCGCTTTGTCCCAGTAGGGCTGTTGTTATGTGAGCCAAGTCTAGGACAATCGTGCCATTGTGACATCACTGCTGAGGTTGACTCTCAGGCATTATGACATCACAATCTCAGCTCTGGAATGTTTCTGCCAGGTACTTGTGACCTAGGTTGGCCACTGTTCTAAGCAGGATACTGAGCTTCATGGACCTTCAGTCTGTTCCAGTATAGCTATCCTTTTGTTCTTAAGTGAGCCAATTATAGGACAGTGAAGTCATTGTGACATCACTGATGAAGTTGGCTCTTAGGCATTGGTGGAATGAGACATTATGACATCACAATCTCAGCTCTGGAATGTTGGTACTCTTTGGGTTTCTGCCAGGTACTTGGGATCTGGGTTGGCCACTGCTGGAAGGCAGGAAAATTAGACTTTATATATTCTAGTTACCTCACTGAGGCTGATGTGAGAGGGAGGGGAGAGGGGGGTCTTTAGACTGAGTCATAGTACTCGTCATTGCAAGAACTTCACTGGTTGCCCCATCGCTTTGCGCATCCAGTTTAAAATCCTGTTGTTTTTTTTTTGTTTTCGCTCAGTGTTCCGAGTTTGAAAGTCTGTCGCCTGACGTGGGAGTTGAGATCGCTGGGCAAATGTTTGCTGGATATTCCCTGATTAATCCTGCTTTAGAATTCAGCAGATAATATCTTTTACACAAGAACTGAAAGTTCACACGTTTATTTATTGGGATTTCTTAACTGCTTTTCTGAAGCGATTCACCCGAGGCATCTGTTTCAGCAGGCTTTTGTGTGATGGTCTCAGTTCCTTCTGATTACTTGTGACTCATGTTTTTGTCTAATCAATTTGATTTTATGTATGTTTGACTGTAGCCAGTAAATAAATAGATAAAGGAGAAAACCCTCCAGAAGATGATTTTGACTGGGGTCTGATGCAGAACAGTACAGCAGCAGCAGGGGAAGAGACAGTAGCCATGCTGTCTCTCCTGGTGGCTGTGTTGATGACTCTTGATTGTTCTGGGGCTTTTCTTGGCCATGTGCTATGATTCCTGGCTACACGGCTCTCAGTTTACTGTTTTCAACCCACTTCCCAAGTGAGTGTGGTATTTGTCATTCATGATTCTCAAAACCAGGACTGGCCTTAAAATGTCCCTACTGGAACTGGGCAACATAGAAACATGATGGCAGAAAAAGGCCAAATGACCCATCCGCACCATCCACTATCTCCTCCTCTCCCTATTGGCTAAGGCTCTTAACATTTGCATCTCCTCTTCCTATTGGCTAAGGCTCTTTCCACCTGCATTGTGAGGTCATAGAGATTTATGGTTATAGAAACATGATGGTAGATAAAGGCCAAATGGCCCATCCGCAGCATCCACTATCTCCTCCTCTCCCTATTGACTAAGGCTGTTAACATTTGTATCTCCTCTTCCTATAGGCTAAGGCTCTTTACACCTGCATTGTGAGGTCATAGAACTTTCGGATTATACAAACATAGAAACATGATGGCAGATAAAGGCCAAATGGCCCATCCAATCTGCCCATCCACACTGACCATTATCCCTCTCTCTCCAAGAGATCCCTTGTGCCTATCCCAGGCCCTCTTGAATTCAGACACAGTCTCTGGTCTCTACCACCTCTTCCAAGATACAGTTCCATGCGTCTACCACCCTTTCTGTAAAAAAATATTTCCTTAGATTACTCCTGAGCCTATCGCCTCTGAACTTCATCCTATGCCCTCTCATTCCGGAGCTTCCTTTCAAATGAAAGAGACTCGACTCATGTGCATTTACACCACTTAGATATTTAAATGTCTCTCTAGAAACAATACTAACAATAACAATCTAAATAGATAAATAACTTGCAGCAAAAAATGTTGCAAAAATGTTATAAGCCAAGTGGTGGAAATATCCTTTGAAAAACCATTTAAGTAAAATGGAGAAAAAAGCCTCAACTGAATGGAAAAATCTTACTAATCAAGGTGGTACAAATTAATATCTGGATTTATAAATAAAAAACCAAAAACTGGTCTTCGGGACATTTTGAGCATTGAGATCAAGCATCAAATTACGGCGTCTCAATGGCTACGAATTTGGTCTTGGAGGATGAGATGTACAGTGTCTGCATCTATGAGCCAAACTTGGTTTTTTCTGTTACATAGAGCATTTTGGACCCCTGTTCGTTTACATAAATTAGATAGCTCTAAGATGTTGGCACGGCAGTCTCAAAGCTGGGACTTTAGATCATCTATTATTCTATTGTCCATTTATTCTGGATTTTTGGAAATCAATATGGGGCCAAATAAATGGTTTATTGGAGAATCCGTTGGCCCTGTCATATGATACTATTTTATTTGGCTTGTCAATGAGGGCAAAGAGTCAAATATCCTCAAAAAATAATAAGCTCTTGTTAATTATGACTGGAGTCGCCATTCAACAAATTACTTTTAATTGGAAGAATTGGAGTAGATTAAACTTTAATTTCTGGTGGAATTCTTTATGTCATATATATAAGATGGAAAGAATATTAGCCCTACAGAAAGGACATTTTAATAAATTCAAAGATGTTTGGGGACCATTAACAGATTATTGTAATGAATAAATAACACTTTTCCCTTATTTACATAATTGTAACTGAGAGGGTGGGGGTGGGGGGGGGGGTTCTGATCTTACATTAAGTGCTTGGATTAGTAGAAAAGAATATATTATATGATATACATGATTATATATGATATGGTAAGGGTGGGAGGGGGGATATATTTCATTAATTTAAGATGATTGTAATAGAAATTCAAGTGATGTTTGTAAGGTTGTAAGTTTCAATGTTATTTCTGTTTACACTTGTTGTAAGTTGTAAAAATGAATAAAGAATTAAAAAAAAAAAAAGCCTCAACTAGTTTTAAATGCAGACGGAAACCCAATGAGTTTTTTAGCCGTTCTTAATCTGTATCATAGGCAAAAAAAACTCCACTACTTCTCTAAAGATTAAGAACGGCTAAAAAACCTCATTGGGTTTCCGTCTACATTTAAAACTAGTTGAGGCTTTTTTTCTCCACTTTACTTAAATGGTTTTTCAAAGGATAGTTCCACCACTTGGCTTATAACATTTTTGCAACATTTTTTGCTTCAAGTTATTTATCTATTTAAATGTCTCTTCCGCCTTTCCTCCAAAGTCTACAGATTGAGATCTTGAAGTCTATCCCCATATGCCTTATGACGAAGACTACGCTCCATAAGCCGCGCTGCTGATGGTGGTTTGGGGCGTTAGGGCCTCTTTGATCTCGGAGCCAGAGATTCACCCCCCCCCTTGAATGACCTTCTTTGATAGTTGTGTGCGATTCCCCAGTCAGTACAATGAGGCAGGGATAGAACATGCTAGATATGGGTTCTCAATGTCAGATGCTGGCCAGGGCTTCACTCTGTAGGCTGAATCCCCTCTACTCCCCTGTTTCACACCCCCTTTCCTAAGAATGCTGCCTGCAGGGCTGGAGTGAGGTGCATTGTGTGAGGGTCTCAGGGGCTGATGCGGAAATGTTGCATTATAGCCATGCACTAACCCTTAGGGCCAGATTCTGTAATTAGACCTTAAAAGAGATTGATTTATTTCATTTTCTATTCCGTTTTCCCCAAAGAGTTCAGAGTGAGTTACAGATTAAACATACATAATAAAAAAAGATAGCCAGCTATTGCAAGTCAGTCACACTTAGGTGCCAATTAGAGAATGACACGGGGCCAAATTTTCCCCTTCTCCACAGATACTGAATTTTCCCGCCCCCATTCCCCCGCGGGTTTTCTTCCTGTCCCTGTCCCTGCCCCATTCCTGTAAGCTTGTGCAGATGAGGACGGAGCTTAGGCATTGGTGGAATGAGGCATTATGACATCACAATCTGAGCTCTAGAATGTTCCTACTTAGGATTTTAAAGCGTTTGAGGCTTGTGCAGATGAGGACGGAGCTTAGGCATTGGTGGAATGAGGCATTATGACATCACAATCTGAGCTCTAGAATGTTGCTACTTAGGATTTTAAAGGGTTTGAGGTTTGTGCAGATGAGGACGGAGCTTAAGCATTGGTGGAATGAGGCATTATGACATCACAATCTGAGCTCTAGAATGTTGCTACTTAGGATTTTAGAGTGTTTGAGGCTTGTGCGGATGAGGACGGAGCTTAGGCATTGGTGGAATGAGGCATAATGACATCACAATCTGAGCTCTAGAATGTTGCTACTTAGGATGTTAAAGTGTTTGAGGCTTGTGCGGATGAGGACGGAGCTTGCAGGAAAGAGACAAGGACAAGAAAATAACTCACTTGGACGGGATGGGAAAATGAGTTCCCGCGGGGAAGGGGAAAAATTTGTCCCTTTGTCATTCTCTAACTGATATTTATTTGTTTATTTAATTAGTTTTCTATCCTGTTCTCCCCAAAGAGCTCAGAACGGATTACAGGTTAACAGTTAATGGGTTACAAATAGTACAGTAAAATTTTTATCTTAACTCAACATATATTAGGGATCTAATACCAATATATACGAGAATCCCCCCCCCCCCTTTTACAAAACCACGACAGCGTTTTTTAGTGCAGACCGGCACGCTAAATGCTCTGCACTGCCCCTGACGCTCATAGGAACTCTAGAAGTCTTGGGAGCAGCACAGAGGAGCCTGCGCTTAGAAACCGCTGTCGCAGTTTTGTAAAAAGGGATTTGGGAATATAAAGTTTACAGGTTACAATGTGCCATAGTTAAAGTGCCAGATTTTTCAATGTGTTGGAATGTATTCTGCACATAAAAGTTTTCTAATACCAATATTTATGCAGAGAACAGCGTTGCAATATTTAACTGGCAGTAGATTATCAAATAATCACCATATAGTCCATGCAATATTACTTCCTTCAATAGTTCTACTTAACTGTGCTTAAACGATTTTAGGATGCTCAGAAACAAGTGCAGTGATCTTCAATAGTGCTTTTAGAAGAGCTGCAAAAATCGTCATCGATCCTTCAGCAATTTAAATATCTTAATATTTTAAAATATTTTTAGTAAATTTTTCTTAATCTTACATGTTATAATAAATACTTAATCAGTACTCTCAAAGTTTTTCTACATGTTACTGTTCTCGCCACCTCGTTTAAACTAGGAGGCGAGAAGAGTAACGGAGGTTGCCTTGAAAAAGCCGGTGCGGCGAAACATGTCGGCAACTGCCCCCAGCCGCCAAAGATGAAGTGAAAGCTGAAGTCATGTGTCTCAGCTAAAAACTTTGAGAATATTTATTATAACATGTAAGATTAAGAAAAAGTTTACAAAAAATATTTCAAAATATTAAGATATTTAAATCGCTGAAGGATCGATGACGATTTTTGCAGCTCTTCTAAAAGCACTATTGAAGATCACTGCACTTAGGGCGCTGGTCTTTGACCAGAGGGCCGCCGCGTGACACTGGTCTGACCCAGCAGCGGCAATTCTTATGTTAGTTCCGAGGATCCTAAAAGCGTTTAAGCACAGTTGCTTACAGTAAAGGGAAGAAACAGATGCGAATCCTCGCTAACACGAGCTGCAGATGTCACCTCGGATCTGGTGCTGGAGCTCCGGCGCTGTGTTCAGCCTTTTAATTTTCTCTGCGTTTCTTTGCTTCTGCAGTGAACGGTCAATAGCCACATTAGCATGAATTGAGCCGTGCTGCCTTTGAACGTGGTTAGCTTGCGTGCAAAGCCCGTTTTTGCGCAGGGCTTTTACCCAATTGCACTGAAGCCAGGGCATGTTTTTCTGCGTTGGCCGCTGAGTTTTAGAATAAGAGCGGGGGGAGGGGGTGTTGCAGGGCACAAGCTGAGACTTGTCCAGACTCCTGCGCTCAACGGCTTCATTCAGTAAGGGACCTGGAACCCTTGGGTGCCAAGAGGGGCGCTTTCAGAGCTGTCCCTGTGACCCAGCGCGGCTGCACTGCTGGAGCTGGAAGATTACTGTCTTCAGCAGTGCCACAAATTATCCCAGGACCTACTGGGAATTCAGCCTGTCGACCAGAGTTGGTTAGTACCTGATTTAAAGAGGCAATTCCTCGCTTAAAAAGTGCTTTAAATTAATAAGAAGTGTTACAAAAAAGCCTTCTTAACTTTTCCCATTCCCGTTGCCTTCTAATTCATAACATTTAACTTTGTGTACATTATTTATGCTGTAATTATTCTAATGTGGGGGGATGGGTGTTGGAGAGAAGCTTTGTTCCTCTCCCTCTGTCTGTCTTTTTTCCATCAGCTTGGGGCGTTAATCTCAGCTCTGAATGGTTATAGCTCCCCATGGAGGGTTGCCACATCTCCTGTGGTCATGAAAAGCCGATGGATGGCTACTTATTTTTATAATGGAGAGAAAAAATGCTCAGGGACAGGAAATGTGTCTGTGTTTGTACACAGCTGTGATTCGGTTGGCGTGTTGCCTCTGTGTTATATGTGTGAGTGGGTGGGTGTCTGTGTGGTCTCTAGCGTGTATGGATCTGAAGGTTCCTGTATGTATTTTTCAGTATGTTCCTGGCTGGGTAAAGGATACATGAATTTTATTTTTTTTTTTTTTTTGCATGAGGTGTCAATATGCTTCTGTTGATATGCATGCTCTGGAAACTTCTAATACAATAAGTATTCTGGAGGCACATCTGACTGCTTTTGTTTTGTTGCCCCTAACCATGCCTACTTGTAGGTGCCTCAGTTTAGATGCCTAACTCAAAGTGGTAGGCGCCTGCTGAGCTAGGCGTTTACCTTTACTGGCTAAATATTTTTTTTTAATTGGTTTTTAATGGTGCATTCAATTATCAGCGTTGATTAAGCTAATTAAAAATATTAAGTTAGGCGCCTAAATTGGCTAAGCATCAATCTAGGCACCTGACTGTAGGGTGTCTTTTATAGAATCAGGGCCCTCCTGCCTAATTTTGGGTGCAAGAAACATAGAAACCTGATGGCAGATAAAGACCAAAGGGCCCATCCGCAGCATCCACTATCTCCTCCTCTCCCTATTGGCTAAGGCTCTTAACATTTGCATCTCCTCTTCCTATAGGCTAAGGCTCTTTCCACCTGCATTGTGAGGTCATAGAGCTTTAGGGTTATAGAAACCTGATGGCAGATAAAGGCCAAATGGCCCATCCGCAGCAACCATTCTCTCTTTCTCTCTCCGAGAGATCCCACGTGCCTATCCCAGGCCCTTTTGAATTCAGACAGTCTCTGTCTCCACCATCTCTTCTGGGAGACTGTTCCACGCATCTACCACCCTTTTCGTATAAAAGTATTTCCTTAGATTACTCCAGAGCCCATCACCTCTTAACTTCATCCTATGCCCTCTCATTGCAGAGTTTCCTTTCAAATGAAAGACTCGACTCATGCGCATTTACATTACGTAGGTATTTAAACGTCTCTATAATATCTCTCCTCTCCTGCCTTTTCTCCAAAGTATACAGGTTGAGATCTTTAAGTCGGTCTCTATACGCCTTATGATGAAGACCACATACCATTCTAGTAGCCTTGCTCTGGACCGACTTGGAATATGCATGAGCTATATTTGCATAAACTGGAATCACTTAACTGCTTTACCAAAATTGTGCTCAAAGTGGATTACATCACCTACACCAGGAGAATTGCAATATATATAGAATAATAAATAAAAACATAAGAATAGCCCTACTGGGTCAGACCAATAGTCCATCAATCCAGTAGCCCATTCTCACGGTGGCCAATCCAGGTCCCTAGTACCTGGCCAAGAAGTAGCAACATTCCATACAGAATCTCAAAGAATAGCAAGATTCTGGAATCCCAGAGAATAACAAAATTCTAGAATCCCAAAGAGTATCCACATTCCATACAGAATCTCAAAGAATAATAAGATTCCGGAATCCCAGAGAGTAACAACATTCCATACAGAATCTCAAAGAATGGCAAGATTCCGGAATCCCAGAGAGTAACAAGGTTTAGCAGAGGAGGAGAATGGATGATAGAGCAGGGGTGGGCAACCTTGGTCCTCAAGGACTGCATCCTGGGGTCAGTAGCATGGAATGTTGCTACTTGTTGGGTTTTTTGACAGGTACTTGTGACCTGGATTGGCCACCATTGAGGACGGGCTACTGGGCTAGATGAACCATTGGTCTGACCCAGTAAAGCTATTCTTATGTTCTTATGTGAGCCAAGTATAGGATAGTCAAGTCATTGTGACATCACTGATGAGGTTGGCTTGTAGGCATTGGTGGAATGAGGCATTATGACATCACAATCTCAGCTCTGGAATGTTGCTACTATGTGGGTTTCTGCCTGGTACTTGGGACCTGGGTTGGCCACTGTTGGAAGCAGGCTACTGGGCTTGATGGACCTTCAGTCTGTTCCACTATAGCTATCCTTTTGTTCTTAAGTGAGCCAATTATAGGACAGTGAAGTCATTGTGACATCACTGATGAAGTTGGCTCTTAAGCATTGGTGGAATGAGGCATTATGACATCACAATCTCAGCTCTGGAATGTTGCTACTCTTTGGGTTTCTGCCAGGTACTTGGGACCTGGGTTGGCCACTGTTGGAAACAGGATACTGGGCTTGATGGACCTTCAGTCTGTCCCAGTAAGGCAGCTCTTATGTTCTTATCTGAGCCAAGTATAGGGTTCCTATAATCCTCATCTAAACCTTACCCTAAAACTAGCACAATTGACAGGGCGCTATTGTCATGCACGCATTTGTCGGTGTACTCTATGAAGGGCTGGGGATGGGGAAGAGGAGAGGAAGGGAACTGTGAGGAGGATAAAAACAAGGAACTCGGTGATGAAGAGAGAGTGGTGGATAAAGGGTAAGAGGAGCAGAGGGTTCTCTAGTTAGGGAGAAGGGGTCACAATGTCAGAGACAGAAAGAACAGTGGGGAGGAGAACTGGGAGAGATTAAGAGAATTGGGAATTATGATGGATGGTGGATGGAAGAAGCATGGAGGGTGAGAAGAGAGAGGGAAAGAAGCAAGTTGGGGTGACGAAAAGATTTGAGAGACAGCAAGCTGCAGAGAAAGAGACCGTGGATTAGGAGATACGTGTATGGAAAAAGAGCAGAAATAATAAAGAACTGCCAAGAAAAGAAGGTCTTAAAGAGCGAATGAGAGGCAAGAGCAAAGAGAAAGCGCAGGAAGAAAGAAGAGGACAGAAAGCAAGCTACGACTAAATGAATAAGTTTAGTAAAGATTTCTATGCTTGCTGGGTTGGGTCAAGGTTGAGGGAAGCTGGTATCTGCTTTTTCCTCCGGCTCTATTGCCACTGGGAAAGACATTTTTCTACAAGGACGTGGGGGCGGATTCTCTTGTCTTAAAAATTGCTGTACTGTCCTAGTCTGTTATTGAGAAAGACAGGGGAGAGGCCACTGCTTGCCCTGGATCGGTAGCATGGAATGTTGCTACTCTTTGGGATTCTAGAATCTTGTTACTCTCTGGGATTCCGGAATCTTGCTTTTCTTTGAGATTCTGTATGGAATGTTGCTACTCCTAGGGTTTTGGCCAGGTACTAGGGACCTGGATTAGTCACCGTGAGAACGGGCTACTGGGCTTGATGGACCATTGGTCAAACCCAGTAAGGCTGTTCTTATGTTCTTATGCTCCCTCTTGATATTGAGAGAAGCCATAGTCAGGACTCAGCTTGAGAGAGGGAATCTTAAATTAAAACTCCCAGCAGGACCTGAAGTTCCAGCTACTTTTATAGTGAGAAAAATAGTTCCCAGAGTCCCAGAGCGTGTAGGTATGAGTTAGGATTGACACCCCGTCCTTTCTAGGAAGGAATCCCATTGAACCCTAATTAAATACTCAAAATAGTTCTTGGTAACCCTTCCGCTCTTAATTCCCTTCCATGTCACCTGAAGAGCTGAACCTACCCAAGTGTTTTCAGACCCCCAGATTAAATAATATGCCATCAGGTAGACAACGAGGAGGTCAATATGGGACACACTCTCTCCTTACTAGCTCCATGTACTGATTTGGCATCCAGCTGGGGAGGGGGAGATGTCCTTAGCCTTCTACCTCCTACCTCAAGACATTTGACATTGGATAGCCATGCCCATCGGTCACAACATCATGGCATAATCTGACAGAGCCTTGGAATCAGCCAGTGGCTTTTCTCCTTGCATTGGCACCTGATACTGAAGGGTGCTTGAGTTGTGCCAGACTGCTGCATCCTCTGATGGCTCCTGGACAAGCAGCCTTTAGGAGCTGGGGCCAGGATTTTCAAAAACCCGCATTAAAAAGCGACGGTCTGCTACCGCAGCCGTTTTGATACCGAATCTAAAAACCCAAGACATTCTTTTAAAAATCACACATGCAAATAAGATCGGCGGACAGCAGTGAAGATTTCCTACATTTGCATGTGCCCATGCAGAAAAACGCCGTAATAAACAGAAACCCCACTTTTCTGCTGCAGAATGGAAGGGAGAGGAGGGGAGAAGCAACGTCGACTTTTTTTCAATCGCGCATAAAACATGCCTTTCTCTCCAAAAAACGACTATAATTCAGGTAAATCTTGTAATTTGTTTTTAATGTAAAATTTAATAAAGACCCACAGCCAGAAACACACAAGAAAAGGGTATCATACAAGCGCTCAAGAGGAAACGTTGGCTTTTAACAAGCGCGCATGAAACATGCCTGTCTCTCCTAAAAACTCAAAAGAAATGAGATTTTACTACTCTCCACTTAAAAAATATATCTAGAGACACATTTTTTTCTCATTAGCCACAGTCAAAACACAAGTGCTGGCACTGTAACGGCACCACCGGACCAGCCGCTGCTTTTTGGCGCCAAAAGCCGACGCTGCTCTTCGAAAATGCCTCGGCGATTTTGAAGAATCCACCGGAGGGGCTCATTTCAACGTTTAACAGCACATTTGCATGCCATTGTCGGAGACGGCTAGACACCTCGCTAAAGACAGAGATCATTCACCGCTAAAATGCGTGCAGGCTAAACCGCCGGAAAACAGTTTAGCGACGGCGTTAAAGCTTTGAGAATCTTGCCCTGGGGGAGGGAGGGAGAAGGAAGGGAATGGGGGAAGGACTCAGCATGGACTCCTCATTGTAGGGATTATGATAATTAGCTGCACATTAAGAAATGAGACCTTACAGTGTGTAGTTTTCGGGCTTGCTGTTTACATTGGAAGGAAAACTTGTTCTCTTTACCAGCCAGGACCAGAAGTATCAATGAATGTTATTAAAACCGACGGGAGCTACTGAAATTGTGCCCTAGTAACTGATTTAGAAAACGCTGGTTCAGAAAGGGCTGAGCTGTTCCTGCTAAAAATGATTTTTCTGTGTGTTGAAGAATTATATTTATATTTAACGAGATTTATTTACTGCCTTTTTCATGAAGAGATTCACCCAAAACAGTTACAATACTTTGAATAGTCGTCAGGTACTTTCTGTCCCGGCAGGCCCACAGTCTAGCTGTGGTACTTGTGGCCATGGAAGGTTGACTGACTCGCCCAGAGTCACAAGGAGCAGGCTGGGATTGAACTCACATCCTCAGGGCGCTGAGGCACCAGCTCTGATCACTAGGCCACACTTCCCTGGATGTAACTCTTAAATCCTAGAAGTTAGTGGCAATATTTATTTATTTTAATTTCTTCTATACAACTTACAAGCTTGAAGTGAGGGGGGGGACATTCAGCTAAAGCAGTGGTCTCAAACTCAAGCCCTTTGCAGGGCCACATTTTGGATTTGTAGGTACTTGGAGGGCCTCAGAAAAAAAGTTAATGTCTCATTAAAGAAATGACAATTTTGTAGGCGGTAAAACTCTTTATAGTTTCTAAATCTTTCCTTTTGGCCAAGTCTTAATAATAATATTGTCATTTATAGCTAAAGAGACATTTGATCAAAAAACTGTTTTATTTTACTTTTGTGATTAGGATAAACATACCGAGGGCCTCAAAATAGGACCTGGTGGGCCATGAGTTTGAGGCCACTGAGTTAAGGGGAAGGGTTAATCAGCTGGCTGGGTTGGAGGACAGAGGGGAGAACAGGACAATCAAGCCATTGTGACATCACTGATGAGGCTGGCTCTTATTGGTGGAATGAGGCATTATAGTTTACAATTCTTTTCCTATTGGCTAAGTCTTAATAATAATATTGTCATTTATGGCTAGAGAGACAAATGATCAAGAAACTGTTTCATTTTACTTTTGTGATTATGATAAACATACCGAGGGCCTCAAAATAGTATCTGGCGGGCCGCATGTGGCCCCCGGGCCGCAAGTTTGAGACCACTGAGCTAGAGAATGACACGGGGACAAATTTTTCCCCGTCCCTGTGAGTTTTCTCGCTATCCCTGCCCCCGCCCCATTCCTGTAAGCTCTGCCTTAACCGTGCAGTCTTCACACACTTATGTTTTTAAAGTGTTTGAGACTTCTGCAGATGAGGACAGAGCTTACAGGAATGGGGCAGGGGCTGGAAAAGAACTTGCGGGGACGGGACAAGAAGATGAGTTCCCTTGGGGACAGGCAAAAATTTTGTTCCCATGTCATTCTCTACATACAGTAGGTATTTTTCTTTCCTTGGCACCAGGGTAGCCAGACCTCAGTTTCGGGGGGGGGGGATAGACTGGGCGGGGATGGCCTATGTATATCCTCTCCACTCACTATTCCCGCCCGCCCAAACCCCACCAGCTGAAGAGTCCTTTCCAGATCGAACCCCTCCCCCCCCAGTGGTGATTGGTTCAGGCATGACATGAAGGGTAACAGTAAATACATCAACACTGTCCTCCCCGGTGTCTACTGGAGCCCTTCCTTCCCTCCCGCAGCCCACCCAGAATTTTACAGACAGATCCCTCTCTCCATTCCTACTGGCTCTTGCCTCTGAAAATGGCAACTCTTGTCCCACCCGGTGCAGTCTGTCATCCCTTTAAAATTCTGGACGGGTGGGCGAAAGGGAGGGGAAAAGGTTGACTGGTCTAGTCCCAGTCCTGCTACCAGATGGGCCACTAGACACCAGGGAAATATATAGTGCAGATGGGAGAGAACGGGGTCGGATGATATTGGGGGGGACGGGACAGTGCTGTAGTTGGCAGAGGAAGAAAATGGGGCCAGGTGGTAGGTTTCTGGCCTTTGGCTCTGGATGCTCCGTAGCACGCATTTCCCTGTGCTGGCGTCTAAGTGCTGCAGCCTCTGGTGGCTTTCTGCATCAGTCCTTCAATTATGCAACACTTTTAGCTAAGGAGAGACTTAACGGACAGCTTCACCCATGGAATTCAAGCTGCGTTCTTGCTTCTTCCCAACCGTAGACGTTTGTCTTCAGAGGGGATCTTTTAATGGTTAACTTCTTTTTTGGAAAAGCAAGGCTCCCACGTCCCAGCTCCACCAGGCTGAGCTGCCCTCTGGGAGACCACTCTTCCCCAGTCTCCCCAGCATTTTCCACGCACTGGGCTCCCGCACAACGCTTACAGGACTTCTCTGTTTACACCACTCACGGGTGCTATTAACACCTTTTACAGCCTCTCCAGTTACCACTCGTGTTAACAGTATTTTTGTCTACATTCAACGTTTACAGCCTCTTTCCAGTAATTATTAACTCTTACCATTGATGTCTACGGTGCTCACGATTTCCATAACCGCTTCTGGCACCTCTGCTTACCACCAGTGTTTACACTGTGTTTGTTTCTCTGTACTTTTTACAATAAATGTTTACATGATCTGTGTTTATCTTGTGTGTTTACAGCATCTTTGGTGACTTACTAGTGATCTGCTTGTACAAACATTAACATTTACTCTGTCTAGTTACGCTTAAATATTTACAGTCTCCGCATTGCAGCTTCTGAATATGCCTGGAAGCGAGGCGGGAGGGGAGGGTTTACCTTCTGCCTGGACTCTAGAGCGGTGGTTCCCAACCCTGTCCTGGAGGACCACCAGGCCAATCGGGTTTTCAGGCTAGCCCTAATGAATATGCATGAGAGAGATTTGCATATAATGGAAGTGAGAGGCATGCAAATCTGCTCCATGCATATTCATTAGGGCTAGCCTGAAAACCCGATTGGCCTGGTGGTCCTCCAGGACAGGGTTGGGAACCACTGCTCTAGAGCAGACATGGGCAACTCCGGTCCTCGAGGTCCTCGGGGTGTCAGGATTTCCCCAATAAATATGCATTGAAAGCAGTGCATTCAAATAGATCTCATGCATATTCATTGGGGAAATCCTGAAAACCCAACTGGATTGTGGCCCTCGAGGAGGGACTTCGACACCCCTGCTCTAGAGGGTGAATCCATATCTTAAGAATGCTATTTACTGTGATTCTATTCCCGCTGGGATATCACATGCACCCCCCTCCCCTCACTTTTCTTCCACCTCTCATCAGTGGTGGAAGTGATCTTCCTGTTGAGCAGGGGTGTCAAAGGCCGCAATCCAGTTGGGTTTTCAGGATTTTCCCAATAAATATGCATGAGATCTATTAGCATACAATGAAAGCAGTGCATGCTAATAGATCTCATGCATATTCATTGGGGAAATCCTGAAAACCTGACTGGATTGTGGCCCTCGAGGAGGGACTTTGACACCCCTGCTGTTGAGAAATCAGAACAGCCCCGCCCAAGAATTTCTAGAGAGGTCAGGTTCTTAGAGAATTCATTTGGGGGTCTCTTCTGGTCATTGCCAGTCCATTGACTGGTCTTCTCCAGGTTTTTTCTTTTGCTGAGAACTGAGTTTTTTTGTGGTATCTCCCTCTTGATACCCCCACATTAATGAACTTTGGCTCGTCTCATCACAACCCCCTTATCAGCCGTAGTGAGCTCAGAATGGACTTAGAAGGGTTTCGATTGGGATTCTCTGCCTGAGAAGCTCTCTCATGCAGCCTTATACTGTTCCCTGGAGGGTTAAAAGAGAATAAGCAACCCCCCCCCCCCACACCCCTCCTTTTCCCACTCTGAGACAAGCCTGTTGAAAGCTTGGCTGGGAATTTCTTATTCATGTATTTAAGAGTGTGGGCAGTGGAGTTTGACAACCATTAGTCTCCGTGTTGCTATAATCCTGCTTCTTGTCTGTTAGACAGCACAGCTGTTTCTACAGGGAGCATTTCGATCTGAACTCGCAGCTCAGCCTGCTTGTTCACCCCCCCCCTCCCTCCCCACCCTAACACCTCTTCTCAGTGGCTTTTAAATTCTCAGCTAGAGTGTGGAAACCTATATAAAGTGCTGTTTTTACCAGCCTTTGCCCTCAGCTGGCATCCTGTATTGGCTTTATAGCCGGTGACCTATTATTAGGAAAAAGTTAACTTTTGGTATTACCATCTATGGATGATGGACCTAATATTTGAAGGTTGGCATCTCCTGAAGTGAAAAGTCTGCCAGGTGTTGTACTTTGGGGGGCTGGGTCTTTCCTGTGGTACCCCCCCCCCTCTCTGAAACCGGAGGCAGAGTCAGCAGTGACTCAGGATCTGCCGAGCGTGTGGGAGCGCAGGCTTCTGGCATCAATCACATTGGATTTTTTGAAGCAAATACAGGAAACCGGGGGGGAATTTAATGTGAGACGGAGGAGTGGTGAAGCTGGGAGTGTGAGTGAAGGGAGGGCAGGGTGGGAAAATGATGGGAGGAGGCCTGTGAAAGAGGCAGAGAACCTTGGGGACCTGCAGCACCCCCTCCCTCAGTCAGGGCTCGGAAACGCAAGGGGGAGCTGAGTGTGGGAGCCAGAGGAGGGGCTGTGTCTCAGAGATCCCGAAAGGGAGGGTCATAATCGTATTTCTCAGCTTCCTGCAAGGGAGTTTTGTACTCAAAGCCTCTTTAGTTTCTTAACTCAAAACAAATGTTCATTTCAGGCAGATTTTCTCTCCTTCCTCCAACTTCCACTCTCTGTCTTTTGCTGGTAATCTGGGTTCTGTCTATAGTCAGATGTTTGCCCTGTGTATCACTTAGATTGAAAGGAAAGCAGTGAGGTATATAGGGTGTGAAAGCCGGGGATGACACAGCATCTGCGCCGTTGGACCTGGGGTGGAGGGGACATGAGTTGCGGGCCCCGGATTTCGGACAGCTGAAGTTTCTGGACTTCCACTTAAAAGTGTAGTTACTTACCTGTAACGTAGGTTCTCCGTGGACAGCAGGATAGTCAGCCACATATGGGTTGTGTGGCTGACTATCCTGCTGTCCACGGAGAACCTACGTTACAGGTAAGTAACTACACTTTCTCCTAGGACAAATTGGGAGCTGTTGGGACAACACCCATATGTGGCTGACTCATCCTGCTTGTCCTAGGAGAAAGTGTAGTTACTTACCTGTAACGTAGGTTCTCCGTGGACAGCAGGATAGTCAGCCACATATGGGTTGTGTGTCTGACTATCCTGCTGTCCACGGAGAACCTATGTTACAAGTAAGCAACTACACTTTCTCCTAGGACAAATTGGGAGCTGTTGGGACAACACCCATATGTGGCTGACTCATCCTGCTTGTCCTAGGAGAAAGTGTAGTTACTTACCTGTAACGTAGGTTCTCCGTGGACAGCAGGATAGTCAGCCACATATGGGTTGTGTGGCTGACTATCCTGCTGTCCACGGAGAACCTACGTTACAGGTAAGCAACTACACTTTCTCCTAGGACAAATTGGGAGCTGTTGGGACAACACCCATATGTGGCTGACTCATCCTGCTTGTCCTAGGAGAAACATTTGACTAGCCCTGACCTACAGGGTACAAAAGATCCTGAAAGATAAAAGAACCATATCCTTCTTCTGGGTCCTCGTGTTAGTAGTTTCAGGACCATCTGTACCTTCTCTTCACTTCTCTGCCTACCAGCTTGGATTATTTCAGACTTCCTGCTTTCCAGTGATCCCCGAAATGATGGTGGACCCACAAACTTCTAAGACATTAGCAAGTCTAAGGCCTAACCAGATGAATGCACCTGGTGACATTAAGAAAACGGTGGGATTCCACATTTCACGTGGCATTACAGCTATATGGCTTTGAACGTTTGCAGGGCTTGACAGATACAAATTGACCTTGAATTATAGACACTGCCGAGATGCTTCCCTTGTCACTACTGCCCATCTGAAGACTCTACTACTATGAATCACTTATATAGCGCTGAAAGGCGTAAGCAGCGCTGTACATTTTGACATTTATTGATGGTCCCTGCTCGGAAGAGCTTACAATCTAACTTGGACAGACAGACACGACATATAAGGTTGGGGATGCACATTCAAGTATCTCATGGGCCGCATCGAGGTGGAAGAAGATATCTTCTTTTTCAAGGGTCCCGCGGCAACAAGGGGCATCTGTGGAAAATCAGGGGCGGGAAACTGCACGGGGACACCAGGAAATTCTTTTTCACTGAAAGGGTGGTTGATCGCTGGAATAGTCTTCCACTTCAGGTTATTGAGGCCAGCAGCGTGCCTGATTTTAAGGCCAAATGGGATAGACACGTGGGATCTATTCACAGAGAAAGGTAGGGGAGGGTCATTGGGGTGGGCAGACTAGATGGGCCGTGGCCCTTATCTGCCATCTATTTCTATGTTTCTAACCCAAGGTGAGAGGAGTTAGGAGTCGAAAGCACTCTCAAAGAGGTGAGCTGACATTTATAGACGGTCCCTGCTCAGAAGAGCTTACAATCTAACTTGGACAGACAGACACGACATATAGGGTTGGGGATGCAGAACCCAAGGTGAGAGGAGTTAGGAGTCGAAAGCACTCTCAAAGAAGTGGGCTTTTAACTGGACTTTGAACACTGCCAGAGACGTGGCCTGCCGTAAGGATTTGGACAGTTTGTTCTAAGCATACGGCACAGCAAGACAGAAGGGACGGAGTCTGGAATTAGCAGTTAAAGAGAAGGGCACAGCTAGGAGAGACTCATGTAGGTATTGGCCACTGTTGCTGTTGAGGATGCCATCATTGACCCCTGGCTGCCTTGAGTTCAGCAGTGAGCTGTTATCTCTCATGTTCTACTGGTCTGGTGGTCTGGAGAAGTGCGGCGTGCTGATTGAGAATCTCTGAAGTCCTCTGTGAAGAATGCCGAGCGCCGATGAGCTCCACCTTTAAAGCAGGCCTGTGTTCATTGCCCAAATCACAGTAGACCTTGCTTGCATGCTTTCCAGACTCTCCTTCAACCTCAAACCTCACATTATCTGCCATTTTTAAGTGGTCCATCATCATTTTTTCCTCTTCTAAGAGACAGGACCAGGTGAAGGCATCTTGAAAATAGTCAGGGGTCTTTGTTATAAAGATTTATATCCTGGAAGAAAGGTGGGATAGGGAATATGAAGACAGAGACATTGCTGAGGGCCTCCCTGCTCTCTTTGTATATTCAGCCTCTCTTCCAGCAGGCCGAGTTGTAAGGTTGAAATTGGCACTTTTTGAGAGAGAGAAAGAAGCATCGTGTCCTGAGAGTGAGCAGAGGGTACCTCCCAGGCTGGACGTGGCCCAGAAAGGGTGTTGATTTAGGGAATGCAAAACCAGGAAGCCAAGTGACACGACGAGCTCGGTTTTTTTCGACTGTCCCTAAATTTAGTAAGCGACGGTCGGTCGTAGACAGTGTTTGACATTGTTTGAATCTCACCCACAGCTGCAAGAAGGGTTGACCTGAGAAGCCCCGAAAGAGGAATAGAGGAAATGAGGGCAGATAAAGATCAAAAAAATGATCTCTCCAGGCTGCCCAGTGGGGTGTTAAGGATTGTAACTGCCACCTTCACCTCCCCATCCCCACCTTGCCCAAGTGTTTTCCCTGTTTTGGGCTGAACTGACATTTTGTGCAGGATACCCAGAGCTTCTTTCCCACCATCTCATCATCCCATTCCTTTTTGAATTTCGTTGCCATTTTTCTCTTCACATCTCCTTCGGGATGGCATTCCAGCATCCACCAACTTTTTTGTGAAAAATAATGTGCTGACCTTGTTTCTGTCTCTGTCTCCTGGGAGCTCATCTCATGACCTTAGACCCCACAACATAGAAACATAGAAACATAGAAATTGACGGCAGAAAAGGGCCATAGCCCATCGAGTCTGCCCATACCAATGACCCACCCCCTGACTCCTACTCTCCCAGAGATCCCACATGAATATCCCATTTTCTCTTGAAATCTAACACGCTGCTGGCCTCAATCACCCTCTGAGGCAGCTCGTTCCAATGATCTACCACCCTTTCAGTGAAGAAGTACTTCCTCGCATCACCCTGAAATTTCCCTCCCCTGATTTTCAGCGAGTGTCCTCTGGTTACTGAGGGCCCTGTAAGACTGAAGATATCATCTTTCACCTCTATACGCCCAGTAATATACTTAAAGGTCTCAATCAATATCGGTAGCCAATTTCTAAACCAGTGTTCTTCAACCACCGGTCCATAGAAACTTCCTGCCGGTCCACAGGGCCAGCATGCCCAAAACAGTGTTCTTCAACTGCCGGTCCACGGTGCAATCGATGCGCCGTTATCTTCGAGCCAGCTCCCTCTTTCTGACTGATTCAGTGCACAAAGCCACGGGCAGTGGCTCCTACGCGCGTCCTGTGTCTGAACCGGAAGCCTTCTCTCTGACGTTGCAACATCAGAGGGAAGGCTTCCAGGTGAGGTACGGGACGCACAAGGAGCCGCTGCCCACAGCTTTGTGCACTGCATCAGTGAGGAAGAGGGATCAGGCCTGAAGATAACACCGGGAGCAGGTGAGAAGGTAAGTCAGGCCAGAAGGTAAGGGGGGAATGATTTTATTTTTGAATTTCGTGACGGAATTATGTCCATTTTGAGAATTTACATCTGCTGTCAGTGTGCTTTGTGTAGTTTAATTTTGTGGTTAACCATTATGTGTTGTTGATAAGATTATATTGTATATCTGTGAAAAATGAATGGAAAAAATAGTGTTACAATTAGTACTATTATGGGGGCAGGGTCGGGTGGGGTCTGGCCCACGACTTAGCCCAGTGTTCTTCAACCGCCGTTCTGTGGACCGATGCCGGTCCACAAAATAATTCTTTTATTTCTGCCGGTCCATAGGTGTAAAAAGGTTGAAGAACTCTGTTCTAAACCACCTGGAGTCAATCTCTGTTCTTTTTCAGATAGGACTACAGAACTGGGCCTGATACTTTAAGCAAGGCTTCACCAATGACCAGTAGGCATTGTCACCAACCTTCTGCTGGTTTTCTGTCTGTCTGTCTGTCACTCAGTATTTCTCTGGCTCCAGCCTTCACTCACTATAACCAATCTCCGTAAGATCATTAAACATAGAAACATGACGGCAGATAAAGGCCAAATGGCCCATCCGCAGCATCCACTGTCTCCTCCTCTCCCTATTGGCTAAGGCTCTTAACATTTGCATCTCCTCTTCCTATTGGCTAAGGCTCTTTCCACCTGCATTGTGAGGTCATAGAGCTTTATGGTTATAGAAACAGAGAAACCTGATGGCAGATAAAGGCCAAATGGCCCATCCGCAGCATCCACTGTCTCCTCCTCTCCCTATTGGCTAAGGCTCTTAACATTTGCATCTCCTCTTCCTATTGGCTACGGCTCTTTACACCTGCATTGTGAGGTCATAGAGCTGCCCATCCGCAGTAACCATTATCTCTTTCTCTCTCCGAGAGATCCCACATGCCTATCCCAGGCTTTCTTGAATTCAGACCGTCTCTGTTCCCACCACCTCTGTATGATAAAATATGGCATATGAGAGTGTTCGAGAGAGGAATAGTGGTGACTGTTGAGTGCAGAGTGCGGGTCACTGATGCTTTGTTTTACTGGTTTTAATGATACTCATCATGCTAGTGACTTTATATCACAAGCATTTTTGTATTCTGATGTCTACCAATGCTTGCTGCTGAAGCAATTTGCATGTTACTTGTACATAAGAACATAAGAATTGCCACTGCTGGGTCAGACCAGTGGTCCATCGTGTCCAGCAGTCTGCTCCCGCCGTGGACTCCAGGTCAAAGTCCAGCGCCCTAACCGAGACCAGCCCTACCTGCGTACGTTCTGGTTCAGCAGGAACTTGTCTAACTTTGTCTTGAATCCCTGGAGGGTGTTTCCCCCTATTTGAATCCCTGGAGGGTGTTTTCCCTATAACAGCCTCCGGAAGAGCTTTCCAGCTCTTCACCACTCTCTGGGTGAAGAACTTCCTTACGTTTGTACGGAATCTATCCCCTTTTAACCAGGGCTGTGGAGTTGGTAGATAAATGTTCCGACTCCTCCTCAGTTTTTTGTACTTCAGACTCCGACTTCGACTCCACATCATTGGTTAATTTTCAGATCGTTAAAACGGAATGTCAAGTTGAGAGAAATGAGCATTTTCAACACCACCTTCTTTTTGCTTTTAATCAAGGTTCTAAGGCCGCAGAAGCTGCTCGCAATATTTGTGCTGTGTATATAGTGGGTGCTATAGCTGAAAGAATCGCTCGTGATTGGTATGCCAAGTTTAAAAATGGAGTCGGTAGATAAATGTTCCAACTCCAACTCCTCAGTTTTTTGTACTTCTGACTCCGACTCCGACTCCAGGTACCCGAAATTTCCTCCGACTCCTCGACTTCGACTCCACAGCCCTGCTTTTAACTTCACAGAGTGCCCTCTCGTTCTCCCTGCCTTTGCATATATGTGTGTATTTTGGTTAAAGTGAGGGTTGTGTTGTTGTGATTTGTATGTTAAATGTATTTATTTATTTTAAAAATTTATATATCGTTTAAAACTAAGAGCCTCTTTTACTAAGGCACGCTAATGGATTTAGCGTGCACTAAATGCTAATGCATGCATGTTATTCTATGGCGTGTTAGCGTTTAGCGTGAGCTAATTCGATTAGTGCACCTTGATAAAAGAGGGGTAAATGGTTTACATAATAAAAAACAAATGCATAGTCGAATAAACATATAGGGCTCCTTTTACTAAGGTGCGCTAGCGTTTTTGGCGAATGCGGGATTTTAGCACGCGCTAAACCCGTGCTACGCTTCTAGAACTAACGCCAGCTCAAAACTCAACGCTGGCATTAAGGTCTAGCGCGCATGGCAATTCAGCGCGTTAAAACCCTAACGCACCTTTGTAAAAGGAACCTATAGCAAAATAAACATAAAAACAATCTTCAAGGAAATACTATAATGTAGATCATGGATCGTTCATCAACTTTATCAAAAATAACTTTTTTAAAAAGGCAACGACGAATATCTGCGTCTTTAGTAATTTTCCCAGCAATTTCGTATCTGACCCATAATTTATCTCCTGCGCAACAGAAAGTCCTTTTGCCGGTCTCAACGAGTCTTGGGTAATGTCTTATTTTGTATCTAAAATTGTTACTTGTCCTGGATAAGGGCGGAAGATCAACAAAAACCAAAAACAAACCAGTTGCCTTTGAATTGGTCCAGGTCAGGGGTCGGCCATTCCGGTCCTCGAGAGCCAGAGCCAGGTCAGGTTTTCAGGATAACCACAATGAATATGTATGAGATGGATTCGCATGCACTGCCTCCTTGAGATGCAAATCTATCTCATGCATATTTATTGTGGATATCCTGAAAACCTGACCTGGCTCTGGCTCTCGAGGACCAGAATTGCCTACCTCTGGTCTAGGTGTATTTCCTCGCTTAGATTTTTCGGTAAGGCATTCCAAAGTTGTGGAACGATGACAGAAAAAATGTCACAACGTCTTGTGCTAATTATCGTCAGCGACGGGATGGTTAGTAGGTGTTGGTCAGTGGATCTGGTAAGGCGTATATGGTATTACTTGTTTGCCAATGAATTGCGGCGTTTTTCATGATAGGGTTTTAAGTGATAACAGTATTATTTTGAAAGAGATCTTGTGCGTGATCGGTAGCCAGTGTGCTTGTTCTAGGAGGGGTGTTACATGGTCAAATTTTTTGCCAATACAGAAAGGGTCTTTGAAAAGAACTGCCCCCACCATTGAAAAGGAGAGGATTTTTTTGTGTGGGGGGGGAGGGGCAGAATTGCAGCAGACTCTTCAGAAGTCAGGGTTGGAGGAAAACCAGAGGTGGAATGCTGGCTTCCATACCAGGGCTGTGTTTCTGGGGTGTGTCTGAGTCAGTGCCTCAAAGGTCTAAAGCAGGGGTGGGCAACTCTGGTCCTCAAGGGCCAGAATCCAGTCGGGTTTTCAGGATTTCCCCAATGAATATGCATTGAAAGCAATGTATTCAAATAGATCTCATGCATATTCATTGGGGAAATCCTGAAAACCCGACTGGATTCTGGCCCTCGAGGATCGGAGTTGCCCACCCCTGGTTTAAAATGTAACATTTCAATACATAGCTGTTTGCTTAATTTTTAATTTAGGCAGAATTTGAACATGTAACGTCTTACATTCACAAATTACACTTGCTCCCAGTGGAAGCATGGGTTATTTTTAAGAAATAAGAATAGCCTTACTGGGTCAGACCAATGGTCCATCAAGCCCAGTAGCCTGTTCTCACGGTGGCAAATCCAGGTCCCTAGTACCTGGCCAAAACCCAAGGAGTAGCAAGAATAGCAAGATTCCGGTATCCCAGAGAGTCACAAGATTCTAGAATCCCAAAGAGTAGCAACATTCCATACAGAATCTCAAAGAATAGCCAGATTCCGGAATCCCAGAGAGTAACAAGATTCTACAATCCCAAAGAGTAGCAACATTCCATACAGAATCTCAAAGAATAGCCAGATTCCGGAATCCCAGAGAGTAACAAGATTCTACAATCCCAAAGAGTAGCAACATTCCATACAGAATCTCAAAGAATAACCAGATTCCGGAATCCCAGAGAGTAACAAGATTCTAGAATCCCAAAGAGTAGCAACATTCCATACAGAATCTCAAAGAATAGCCAGATTCCGGAATCCCAGAGAGTAACAAGATTCTAGAATCCCAAAGAGTAGCAACATTCCATACAGAATCTCAAAGAATAACCAGATTCCGGAATCCCAGAGAGTAACAAGATTCTAGAATCCCAAAGAGTAGCAACATTCCATACAGAATCTCAAAGAATAGCCAGATTCCGGAATCCCAGAGAGTAACAAGATTCTAGAATCCCAAAGAGTAGCAACATTCCATACTGAATCTCAAAGAATAGCCAGATTTTGAAATCCCAGAGAGTAACAAGATTCTAGAATCCCAAAGATTAGCAACATTCCATACAGAATCTCAAAGAATAGCCAGATTCTGGAATCCCAGAGAGTCACAAGATTCTAGAATCCCAAAGAGTAGCAACATTCCATATAAAATCCCAAAGAACAGCAAGATTCCGGAATCCAGGAGAGTAACAAGATTCTAGAATCCCAAAGAGTAGCAACATTCCATACAGAATCTCAAAGAATAGCAAGATTCCGGAATCCCAGAGAGTAACAAGATTCTAGAATCCCAAAGAGTAGCAACATTCCATGCTACTGATCCAGGGCAAGTAGTTGCTTCCCCCATTCTTTCTCAATAACAAACTATGGACTTTTCCTCCAGGAAATTGTCCAAACCTTTCTTAAAACCAGCTATGCTATCCGCTTTTATCACAACCTCTAGCAATGCATTCCCTAGTCTCTGAATGAAAAAAAATTCCTCTATTGGTTTTTGCTATAAAGTGTTGTATGGTTTGCTATAGGATTATCTAATGCAGGGGTGTCAAAGTCCCTCCTCAAGGGCCACAATCCAGTCGGGTTTCAGGATTTCCCCAATGAATATGCATAAGATCTATTTGCATGCACTGCTTTCATTGTATGCTAATATATCTCATGCATATTCATTAAGGAAATCCTGAAAACCTGACTGGATTGCGGCCCTCGAGGACTGACTTTGACACCTGTGATCTAATGGATTGTTTTATTTTTTTTTTTTAACTCCTGTAATTTGGTCTGTTTTTACATTTCCCTCACCCAAAGGCTGTATTTACAAGACACCTCATGGGCGATTACTTTCTTATCAGGCCGCTAGCTGGGAATCTGAGTTTCGGCCATGAATACTTACCAGGGAGTTAAAAAAACAACAACAACCCAAACACCCCTTTCCTTCAGGAAAACCATTTTCTGACTTGGTCCTAGTCGTGAATGGAGAAACCCTCTATCTCAGATATATGCCCAGAAATACAGGGGGTGGGGGTGGGGGGTTTCATGTCCACTTGGGGATAACAAAACACTTTTATTTTTATTCTGCAAAACCTTCTGGTTCTATACAGATAACAAAATAAGCAAAACTGTGGAAACACAGTGAGCTACAAAAGCGTAATCAATATAATGAAACATATCAATCGGCCATCATTACTTCCCACGAAATTTTGAAGCAAATTAGTCTTCAGTAACTTTTTAAAATGAAAATTCGAAACAGCGTTGCTGTCCAAGCCAGGGACATACTTTATTTTTACTGACTGGAGCTGGGATTTTGGAATGCTGGTTCTGATTAGCTCTTGGCTTGCCTGATTACATGAAATCTAGTAACCGTCTGGTTCCTGGGAAAACTGGATAATCCAAAGATATCCTAGTCATTATCTCTTGAGACCACACAGGTCCTGTCCTCGGATGTGATCTTGATTGAACAGATATGTTTCTCCCTTCGTTCCCCTAGAGGGGGCAGAAGTAGTGACTGTCATCAGGGGACGCCATTTTCTTGTCCAACTGTCCAGTTTGAAAGAGGCTCTCGGTAATTCATCCTCTTCCACAGGATGCTCTAGGTAGCCACATACCTCACCACTTGACCTGGGAATTCCTTGATCCCTGGATGTGACCTAGCAGAGAAGGTCCCGCCTGTTGCAGTCCTCTTCTCCCCTCTCCCCTTCCTGTTGCTTCAGCCCTGACTGCTCTCCTCTGATTCAGAATGAAGAAACGAGTTTCCTAACCACATCCAGCCCACACATCCCTATGAGAGCAGCTATGGGGGGAGGGGGGCATCGCTGTCATCACTTCCTGCCTGCGCTCCCTTCTCCAACCTTCTGCCCTGGGCACTTCTCCAGATACCCAGCTTTGCTCCGCTATATACAGTATCAGGGGAAAATGACCCTTCATTTTGCTGTACCCAAGTTCGAAAATGGCCTTGTTCCTGGGGAGAGGAGAAGTCGAAGCCTTAGGGAAGGATTCAGCAAATCCAACAATTTCTTGGCTGACAGGCTGTAATATTTTCACTATGATCTCAGAATGAAATGGAAGGGGCTGAGTGTTCCCTCCTTCCTCTCTCCCAAGCCTCTATCGGGAAGGAAAGGCTCTCTCTCTCTCTTTCTCACACACTTCACTCCTCAGCCCCTGAGTTGCTTTTCTCCTTTGCATTTAACGGAAGGCGAATTGGAGGGATGGCTTGAATGCTGGCCTTAGGAAAATGTGTAGCTGGGGTCCCAGCAATAAAGACACAGCATGCTCCTTGGTCGAGGGAAATGCAGAAGCAGGTGTGGTTCTGGGCCAGTGAGGTCCTGGGTTCTTGTGCAATTTTTAGAGAGATGAAATTGTTCAAGCCAGGCTGGGAGACTTGAACAGAGAGGCCAAAATGAACTACCAGAATGGGCTCCGATGGAAAATGTTCTCTTCCGCCTGAGAGAGGAATTTTCATCCTGTGGAACGTCTCCTGAACCTGCATCCAGGTAAATAACAGCCCCCCCCCTAGATAAAATACTTGTAAAACTCTGAAAAGAGCAAATTGGTGGGGGGTGGGGGAAGAGCAGCCAGTTACAGTCTAGCAAATTCAAGGGAATTGTGTCCAGTATCAGGAGCACATTGGACTGGAGTCAGAACATTGTTGGAATGTGGGAAGAAGTGCTTAGGAGATCCCATAGGTCAGTGTCCGTCAAACTGTGGGCCTCAAAGAGATTCCAGAATTTTATTTTAAAAAAATTTCCTTATTAAGTGTACACTAGGACAGATGACGTGTACGTCGCTTAGACAAGAGTCTGTCAATATTATGAGCGTCTGCTTGGGTAACGATACAACGGCCCAGACAAGCATCATTCTTTGACGTGATTGGTCCTTGAAAGCTAACGGCAAGTCATTTTTATTTTTTATTTTTTATGCAGTTTAGGCTTTGTTTCCATTTGGATCTTCTAATCTTTGCAAACTTGGATTTTCAGCTCTGACCGAAATTAAATTGAAAAAAAAGACAACGACTATAGGTGGTTGATGATAAAATGTATCGACAGGTAGGAATTCTATGACTATTGGAGCAGCGCTGAGCGTTCAGCGTGCTGGCTGGTGCTAAAAACCTCTTGCGCAATTTTGTAAAAGGGGGGGGGGGATGGGGTTGTTGTCAATTCTAATGTGCCGTGAAAAATATTTGCTCCGTTTAGTGTGCCAGAACTAAAAAAAGTTTGTTAGACACTGCTCTGTTCCAATCTCTGTCACTGACTCTCAATGTCCTAAGCAGCTCCTCCGTTTTCAATGCATATTCATTGGGGAAATCCTGAAAACCCGACTGGATTGTGGCCCTCAAGGAGGGACTTTGAGATCCCTGGTGTAGCTGGTTTTAAGAAAGGTTTGGACAAATTCCTGGAGGAAAAGTCCATAGTCTGTTATTAAGACATGGGGGAAGCCACTGCTTGCCCTGGATCAGTAGCTTGGAATGTTGCTACTCTTTGGGATTCTAGAATCTTGTGACTCTCTGGGATTCCGGAATCTTGCTATTCTTTGAGATTCTGTATGGAATGTTGCTACTCTTTGGGATTCTAGAATCTTACTCTCTGAGGATTCCGGAATCTTGTTATTCTTTGAGATTCTGTATGGAATGTTGCTACTCTTTGAGATTCTAGAATCTTGTTACTCTCTGAGGATTCCGGAATCTTGTTATTCTTTGAGATTCTGTATGGAATGTTGCTACTCTTTGGGATTCTAGAATCTTGTGACTCTCTGGGATTCCGGAATCTTGCTATTCTTTGAGATTCTGTATGGAATGTTGCTACTCTTTGGGATTCTAGAATCTTACTCTCTGAGGATTCCGGAATCTTGTTATTCTTTGAGATTCTGTATGGAATGTTGCTACTCTTTGAGATTCTAGAATCTTGTTACTCTCTGAGGATTCCGGAATCTTGTTATTCTTTGAGATTCTGTATGGAATGTTGCTACTCTTTGGGATTCTAGAATCTTGTTACTCTCTGAGGATTCCGGAATCTTGTTATTCTTTGAGATTCTGTATGGAATGTTGCTACTCTTTGGGATTCTAGAATCTTGTGACTCTCTGGGATTCCAGAATCTTGCTATTTTTTGAAATTCTGCATGGAATGTTACTACTCTTTGGGATTCTAGAATCTTGTGACTCTCTGGGATTCCGGAATCTTGTTATTCTTTGAGATTCTGTATGGAATGTTGCTACTCTTTGGGATTCTAGAATCTTGTTACTCTCTGAGGATTCCGGAATCTTGTTATTCTTTGAGATTCTGTATGGAATGTTGCTACTCTTTGAGATTCTAGAATCTTGTTACTCTCTGAGGATTCCGGAATCTTGTTATTCTTTGAGATTCTGTATGGAATGTTGCTACTCTTTGGGATTCTAGAATCTTGTGACTCTCTGGGATTCCAGAATCTTGCTCTTTTTTGAAATTCTGCATGGAATGTTGCTACTCTTTGGGATTCTAGAATCTTGTGACTCTCTTAGATTCTGGAATCTCGCTATTCTTTGAGATTCTGTATGGAATGTTGCTACTCCTTGGGTTTTGGCCAGGTACTAGTGACCTGGATTGGCCACCGTGAGAATGGGTACTGGGCTTGATGGACCATTGGTCTGACCCAGTAAGGCTATTCTTATGTTCTTATCAGATTCCTGCCTTGCTGGTGGGAAGGGAATGTTGGGTAACTCTCTTTGGGCTCCTGTTTGGGATGGCGTGAGAGGAATCATGAGTAGCGCTGTTTGGGATGGGATGGGATGAGAAGTCTTTCTCATCGCTCCTTCCTGCAGGCTGATCCGTTGTGGTTTGAGACTTCAGAAGATCATTCGCATATTAGAGAACAGTTTTGTTTGCTCTGAGAATCACGTAGGGCCTTCTGTTGAGTCAGTCACCTTTTTATTTTCATCTTGAGGCAGGAGAGTTCACAGGTTTGCTGCTCACTTACTTCATGCTTTCTGGTGGTGTTTATCTCCTTTCCCAAGTGTAATTTTGTCATATGAGTAATACTAAATTTAAACCTTCGCACGATCTCAAGCGTTTGCGTTTTAGCCTTATACCCAAGGGATGGGCGCAGGTTGTTTCTGGAACACCTTGCCTGAAAGATTGGATGGGATCCTGTTGGAAGCACTGTGAGATCATTGCAGTCTGAAAGTTCACGGAATATTGTGGTTCTTGATTTGGGAATGGAAGAACCAATTAACTCTACTGCTTACCAAAATGAAGGGCACGGCGTCAGTGCTTCAAGGGGCAATTGAAGAGCTCCTTATTTCAGCTGATCTATGTAGAATCTGGGAATATTATTACACTTAATATTATGACCTGTTTATGTGATTCAGGATGACTTTATTTAGATGTTTTGAAAAATTTTGTGTTAATGTTTTTATGTATGTTTGTCCCTCCCTTTTCCAAAACCCTGGCCTGGTTTTCAGCGCCGGCCACAGCTGTAACAGCTCCAACGCTCATAGGAATTCTATAGCTGGCGCTGAAAACCACGCTACAGTTTTGGAAAAGGGTGTGTGTGTTTTTCGTCATGTACTTTTTCTGGAATCCACCTTGGATAAAGACGAAATAAAAATTATAAACTAAACCAAACATTAGAGAAAATAGGCTTATTAAAAATTTGATATACCACCTTATCAAATATCAAAGCGGTTTTACAAAGTGTTATTAAAAGAAGACATTAAAAACAAATTTTCTATACAGCAATAAGAAAACAAACAGACAGACAATGAGTTATTGGTACGAAAGGTAACAGGGAGAAACTACAATATTTAGATAGTAGAGAATGGAAAGGAGAAATACAATAGGGAGGGGTCAAGCAAATATGGTACATCAGCCAACGGGGCTTGGCTTAGGAAAGTATAAATCTTCCTTAATACGTCCTTAAAAGGACGATTATACATCGTCCGCATCTTTAAAAAGAAATGCTTTTAAGCTAGCTTTGAATTTATCAGGGGATGTCATTTCTCTTAAATGATTGGGGACCAAATTCCAGAGGGTAGGAGCCATAACGGAGAAAATACTGGATCTCACCGTGTTGATGTATCTTAACGAGGACCTAGTCAATGGATTTTGATTCGAGAAACGTTGAGTCGTGGGAGGAGTCAGGAGTCTGTTAATGTTTTTTTGTTTTAAAGGTCAGTAATATGATTTTCTAGGTGATTCGATGCTCAATGGGAAGCTTACGTGATATCCAGTCTACTTCCATCAGCTTTTACCTTTGTCTGTCCTGGAAGAACAGACGGGCAGTCGTTGAAAGGCAGAGCTTGAAGAAGTAGACGGGAGACCGAATGGTTTTAGTTAAATCCAGAGGTTCTCTATAAAAGGCAAGTGCAAGAGAGTGTGAATGAATCAGATCTTCCTCTTACCTTCAAGTAGGGTCAGCTGCAAATTAACTGTCTCATGTGTTTAATCTTTCCGTCTTGCTTTATAATTTCTGAGTAGCTTGTTTCAGTGTTTAAGCATTCTTCCAGCTAGAAGGTTTTTTCCCCCCTAAACTCTCACCAAAATCTGTCTTGCTGTAGCCTAAGCTCATTGCTTCTTGTCCTGGCACAGCAGGGACTGTGTGATCTAGGCTGAGTCACACAGTGAGTACTGAGGTTTAGACAAAATTCAGATGAGTAATCCAGATCCCAGACTCGAGCTCCAGGGGACTCACGTAACTGACCTATACCAAAGGAGATTCTTCCAGCATGAGCTGGTTATGCTCCGGTAGTTTCTGCAGAAAAGAAAGCTACAGATGCAAAGTAAGAGCACAGACATCTATTGCAGTGGTCCCCAACCTGTCCTGGAGGACCACTAGGCCAACCGGGTTTTCAGGCTAGCCCTAATGAATATGCATGAAGCAAATTTGCATGCCTGTCACTTCCATTATATGCAAATCTCTCATGCATATTCATTAGGGCTAGCCTGAAAACCTGATTGGCCTGGTGGTCCTCCAGGACAGGGTTGGGGACCTCTGATCTAAAGGACATTGCTGGTGAGAAGCAGCCCAAAAGCTGGGGAATAGTTTAGTAAGAACTTACCTGAAAGGACCTTGTACTGCTGGGGTTACTGCATCTTGGACTTCCTGGCCCTCTAATGGGGGTGACTCAGAGACAAATTTTATGTATGCTTATTTTATGGAAACCCCCTAGAAATTGGGTCGTGTATGAATTTTAAAAATAAACGAATCCATAGCAGGCCTGGATCACTGTGTGGTCCATTGATTCTCTGTGGAGTGAACCTTCAGAGTCCTGCAAAGTAAAGAATGACCTGGGGGCAAATTTTTCCTCGTCCCCGCGGGAACTCATTTTCCCGTCCCGGCGAGTTCTTTTCCTGTTCCTGCCCCCATTCCGGCAAGTTCCATCCTCATCTGTTGAAGTCTCAAACACTTTAAAATCATACATGTTCGAGGCTCATGTGGTTAAGGCAGAGCTTACAGGAATGGGACAGGGACAAGGACAAAACTCACGAAGACGGGACTCTGGGGAAATTGAGTTCCTGCAGGGATAGGGATAAATTTGTCCCCGTGTTATTCTCTACTACGAAGTGATTCAACTGTTTGTTCACTGTAGTGCAGGAGTGTCAAAGACCCTCCTCGAGGGCCACAATCCAGTCGGGTTTTCAGGATTTCCCCAATGAATATGCATGAGATCTATTTGCATGCACTGCTTTCATTGTATGCTAATAAATCTCATGCAAATTCATTGGGGAAATCCTGAAAACCCGACTGGATTGCGGCCCTCGAGGAGGGACTTTGAAACCCCTGCTGTAAGGTAACAGAGAGAGATGATTGGAAACTTTAATGTTGAGGGGCTGGATTTATGAACCCAATTCACCCCATCCCTCCCATCGTATAGCTATACATCGGGTTCCCTTTCCCTATATGCAAGACTCTACGTTGAAGCTCATCTGCCATCTTTTTGCCCACTCACTCAGTTTGTTCACTGCTGAGGTTGGCTCTTAGGCATTGGTGGAATGAGGCATTATGACATCATAATCTCAGCTCTGGAATGTTGCTACTCTTTGGGTTTCTGCCAGGTACTTGGAACCTGGGTTGGCCACTGTTGGAAACAGGATACTGGGCTTGATGGTCCCAGTATGGCAGCTCTTATGTTCTTATTATCTGGTTTACAGTTCAGTCAACTAGCCTATGCCAGATAAGAAAGAATTAACTATCCAACTACAACTTGCCATATTAATAGCTCGTTTGCTCCAACATTAGTCAATTTACCCTATCAAGGTAGGCTGATATTCCTCCCAGCTATGTTACTGGTCTTGGCACCTGCCAGTCCAATAAACCATGTATCATCCTGTCCCCAGTTAATAATAGTAAGACAGTATTTACTTTACAGCCCCACTGACTTGGGTTCTGCAGTCACTGAAACATCACCACTTGCCCCCTGGGCCCTCTGACCACCACACTCTTTGTCTGGTACTCCCCAGTCCCTAACTGTAGAGAGAGCAGGAGGGTCCACAAGTGAGTAAATTCCCGCCACCTCTCCACGGTTTCAGTTAAAATTACTTATAAGTTCTAAGCGGATCCTACATCTAGGAAGTTACATAGTATTTCCCATATAGAGTAAAATACAAAAGTACATTATAGAGTTAGGATAAAACATATTTTTTTAAAATAAATAAATAAGTTTAACTGCTTTTCTATAACAAGTAAAGCTAGATGGATCTTATCTCTACCCCCCTTCCTCACTTCCATCATTCTTATCCCCCCCACCCCCAGTCATCCCCCCCTTCTCATCATTCAAACTTTGAAAATCAGTGTTCTACAACCTTCCCAGCAACCTACAGCTTTCGCGCCAACCGCTCGCCCCCACCTGCTCATTTCCCCAACCTCACAAATGCATCCAGGTCCAGAGCCAGTACCAGATTAAAACTGGCTCACAGAACTGGGCCTATCCTACTTTTTCTATACAGATATCACTGACGCCATTGCCCTTGTTCACCATGAAGCCACTTTAGGAAGAGCATTAAGAGCTGCACATCACATGGTGACTTCTTGAACAAGGCTCTTCTTAATAATGAGAATGGATACAAAACATCCTTGTAACTCAGGGGCTGGACCAATGAAATTTGTGGAATTACTAATGCATAGATATGGAGCTCTGTCATTTGGAACTCTTGATTCTGTTCTGTTGCCACTTTAGGACTTTCAGACTGCCTGGATATTTCCCAGAATGCTTTGAAAAGCAGAGCATGGACTGAAGTCATTTTGGAATGGTATGGTAAACTGCTACTCCTCGTCCTTCCTCAAAGACAGTTAGGTGGGATTGAATAAAAGATAATTTCCATGCCAGAGCAGCAACAGAAGCAGAATCCTCAGAAGAAAGCCAGGTTTCAGAGTGAGAAGATGGAGGGAACGAGGGATAGAGTTATGGATCTAGGCAAGCTTGTTAGAGATTGAGCAAACATTCCATAGAGCAGTGGTTCCCAACCCTGTCCTGGAGGACCACCAGGCCAATCGGGTTTTCAGGCTAGCTCTAATGAATATGCATGGAGCAGATTTGCATGCCTCTCACTTCCATTATATGCAAATCTCTCTCATGCATATTCATTAGGGCTAGCCTGAAAACCCGATTGGCCTGGTGGTCCTCCAGGACAGGGTTGGGAACCACTGCCATAGAGCACAGTGGCCAATCGAGGTCACTAGTGCCTGGCAAAAACCCAAAGAGTAGCAACATTCACATACAGAATCTCAAAGAATAGCAAGATTCCGGAATCCCATAGAGTAACAAGATTCTAGAATCCCAAAGAGTAGCAACATTCCATACAGAATCTCAAAGAATAGCAAGATTCTGGAATCCCAAAGAGTCACAAGATTCTAGAATCCCAAAGAGTAGCAACATTCCATGCAGAATCTCAAAGAATAGCAAGATTCCGGAATCCCAGAGAGTAACAAGATTCTAGAATCCCAAAGAGTAGCAACATTCCATGCAGAATCTCAAAGAATAGCAAGATTCCGGAATCCCAGAGAGTAACAAGATTCTAGAATCCCAAAGAGTAGCAACATTCCATGCAGAATCTCAAAGAATAGCAAGATTCCGGAATCCCAGAGAGTCACAAGATTCTAGAATCCCAAAGAGTAGCAACATTCCATACAGAATCTCAAAGAATAGCAAGATTCCGGAATCCCAGAGAGTAACAAGATTCCGGAATTCCAAAGAGTAGCAACATTCCATACAGAATCTCAAATAGCAAGATTCCAGAATCCCAGAGAGTAACAAAATTCTAGAATCCCAAAGAGGAGCAACATTCCATGCTACCGATCCAGGGCAAGCAGTGGCTTCCCCCATGTCTTTCTCAGTAACAGACTATGGACTTTTCCTCGTGCAATTCTGCAATGTTCTTGTTTGATTTCTGTTCGGTTTCTGGCAGGAGTTCAGTTATATTTCTTTAGTCTATAGAGTACTTTGGGGCGTGGTCAACGTGAGATACACAAACTTCCCTTACATAGCTTTCGCTAGTTATTGCTTTCAAAGCGGACTAACATGACAACCTCAATTACTTTATCCTCAGCTATCATTGTACGAAACTCTGGGGATCTGTTTGTGCGGTGGGTTTTCCCTGAAGGAAGACAGGGGCCAAGAATGGACACAAATGGTGCAAAGACACAGAACCTGCGTTTTGGATTGTCCCCGTGGCCCACGAGTAGATGCGTAATCATTTCCTTTCATGGGAAACTTTCCATTCTGAGTCTCTCTCTCCCTGGAGCACAAACTGCTGCTTAGAAAGAAACAGACTTGCCAAAGTATATGGTCCTCGCACACAAGCAGTAGAGCAGGAGGTGTCTGTGGGAGCCAAGAAAGGGAGGGCGGTGGAATTAAAGAAATAGGACATCTCTATATATAAAATTGGAGGTATGTATGTGCTGCGATCACGCAAAAACGGCTTGACCGATTTGAACGAAACTTGGTATGCTGATCCCTCACTACCTGGGGTGATATGTTCTGGGGGTCTCGTGGCCCACCTGCACACGTGGGCGGAGCTACAAACAGAAAATCAGATTTCACCCATTCATGTCAATGGCAAAAATGTAAAAATCTGCCAACGCAAAAACGGCTTGCCCGATTTGAACTAAACTTGGTATGCTGATCCCTCACTACCTGGGGTGATATGTTCTGGGGGTCTCGTGGCCCTCCTGCACACGTGGGCGGAGCTACAAACAGAAAATCAGATTTCACCCATTCATGTCAATGGAAAAAATGTAAAAAGCTGCCAACGCAAAAACGGCTTGCCCGATTTGAACAAAACTTGGTATGCAGATCCCTCACTAACTGGGGTGATATGTTCTGGGGGTCTCGTGGCCCACCTGCACACGTGGGCAGAGCTACAAACAGAAAATCAGATTTCACCCATTCATGTCAATGGAAAAAATGTAAAAAGCTGCCATTCTCACAGTAATTCAAAAACGGCTTGACCGATTTGAACGAAACTTGGTATGCTGATCCCTCACTACCTGGGGTGATATGTTCTGGGGATCTCGCGGCCCACCTGCACACGTGGGCAGATCTACAAACAGAAAATCAGATTTCACCGATTCATGTCAATGGAAAAAATGTAAAAAGCTGCAAACGCAAAAACGGCTTGCCCGATTTGAACGAAACTTGGTATGCAGATCCCTCACTACCTGGGGTGATATGTTCTGGGGGTCTCGCGGCCCTCCTGCACACGTGGGCGGAGCTACAAACAGAAAATCAGATTTCACCCATTCATGTCAATGGAAAAAATGTAAAAAGCTGCCAACGCAAAAACGGCTTGCCCGATTTGAACGAAACTTGGTATGCAGATCCCTCACTACCTGGGGTGATATGTTCTGGGGGTCTCGCGGCCCACCTGCACACGTGGGCGGAGCTACAAACAGAGCATCAGATTTCACCCATTCATGTCAATGACAAAAATATAAAAAGCTGCCTACGCAAAAACAGCTTGCCCGATTGGAACGAAACTTGGTATGCAGATCCCTCGCTACCTGGGGTGATATGTTCTGGGGGTCGCGCGGCCCACCTGCACACGTGTGCAGAGCTACAAACAGAAAATCAGATTTCACCCATTCATGTCAATGGAAAAAATGTAAAAAGCTGCCATTCTCACAGTAATTCCAACTATAAAACACTTTCTATGACACTATAACCACTAGGGACATCGTTTCTATTCTACCACGGACACCATACATATAGAGTTTGTATGTTCTAACTGTGTTTGTAACTGTTTCCTTCATGCACCCCAGTTCATAATGTTATTACATTACATGAGTACTCACATATCCTGAACTAGGAACACAGGTTCCATTCTGAACCGGGAACAAACTGCATGGAATTTCTTTTCAACCTGAGTTTCCACATATTGAGTTGTTTAAATCAATACTGAAACTTTTGGATGCCACTTATTCCAACAGATCTTCGTTTTCAATTTAAGAGATTGCAAATTCCAGTGAGACTTGCATTCTCTATCACAATTAACAAATCACAGGGACAGACTATTACATACTGTGGAGTGGATTTAAGATCCCCCTGTTTTTCCCATGGACAACTCTATGTTGCTTGATCAAGGGTGGGTTCACCCAAGAATTTATATGTTCTTGCTCCTGGAGGTGAAACTAAATTTGTTGTTTATAATCAAGTTTTGTGTTAGTTGTATTGTATTCATTTTGTCAAATATTTCACATTATAATTTGAATATTGTACTTTTTATAAAGCTGTAAAAAATAATTTCATTCACCACTATAAAGTATCTTTATTTCAATCCATTTACTGTGTTATTGCTATAATTAAATACATAGAAACATAGAAGATGACGGCAGAAAAGGGCTACAGCCCATCAAGTCTGCCCACTCTGCTTACCCACCCCCTTTCTATGCCCTAATGACCCAATTTCCTTATCTTGACCCTCGTAGGGATCCCACATGGGTATCCCATTTATTCTTAAAGTCTGGCACGCTGTCTGCATCGATCACCTGCACTGGAAGCTTGTTCCAATGATCAACCACTCTCTCTGTGAAGAAATACTTTCTGGTGTCGCCATGAAATTTTCCGCCCCTGAGTTTGAGCGGGTGCCCTCTTGTGACCGAGGGTCCCTTGAGAAAGAAAATATCATCTTCCAGTTCGACACGTCCCATGAGGTACTTAAATGTTTCGATCATGTCTCCCCTCTTCCTACGTTCCTCAAGAGTGTAGAGCTGCAATTTGTTCAGTCTCTCTTCGTACGAGAGACCCTTGAGCCCTGAGATCATCCTGGTGGCCGTCCGTTGAACCAATTCAATTCTGCGCACATCTTTACTGTAATGTGGCCTCCAGAACTGCACACAGTACTCCAGATGAGGTCTCACCATGGCCCTGTACAACAACGGCATTATGACTTCAGGCTTTCGGCTGACAAAACTTCTATTGATACAACCCAATATCTGCCTTGCCTTAGATGAAGCCTTCTCCACTTGATTGGCAGTTTTCATGTCTGCACTGATGATTACTCCTAAATCTCGTTCTGCTGAAGTCCTAGTTAAAGTTTCTCCGTTCAAGAAGTACGTCCTGCATGGATTTCCACTTCCGAGGTGCATGACCTTACATTTCTTAGCATTGAAGCCTAGCTGCCAGGTTGAGGACCAACTTTCCAATGTAAGCAGGTCCTGCGCCATATAATTCTGTAAACTGCATTCACTTACTATATTACATAGTTTGGCGTCATCGGCGAATAGTGTTATTTTACCTTGAAGCCCTTGAGTCAGATTCCCTATGAATACCCGTGCAACGCCGGGGCATCAGCTAGTATGATATAAAAGAGACGTTGATCCTAAGATATTTTGTAAATACAGTGGCACACACACACTTGAGGGGGGGTGTTTGTGGGCAGTGACACAGTGGGTGTTGAGGGCACAATAGATGTCATTGAGTTTAAACATCCTCAAGTAGAAGTTAAATTTATTTGATATAAGCGGTTTACAATGAGAGGGGTGGGAAGCAAAATTTGACAAAACAAAAATTCAGACAGACAATCAAATGGTTTTGGAAACATAAGGAGAGGAAAGGATCGGTAGGTTTTAATTTAAAAAAAACCCAAAGACTGAGGAAAGGGAAGGAAAGAACAATGTGGCAGGGAATGGGAACATGTTTTCGATCTGCCCACATGAGATGAAGTCTAGAGAAATAGGATGGATAGATTGCATGCTTTTTATATATCTAGCAATGTGCGAAGGTTAGGAGACATAGGACACCTTGAATTGCATCTTGAATGTCGTTAGTTTTGAGTTTATTAAAATTTTGATATATCACCTTATCAAAATTCAAAGCGGTTTTTACAACAATTAAATTTATCTAAAAGAAAACAGAACAAGACATTAAAACAAAGACAAACAAGTATACATGACAAGGGGAGATGGGGAAAAAGGAAAGGAAGGGGAAACGAAATGGCAAAACATCCTTAAAAGGGCGATCAGACTTCGAAAGCGTCTTTGAAAAGAAATGCTTTTAAACTGGATTTAAATTTGTCTCGGGAATTAATCTCTCTTAAGTAGCAGTGATTTGTCAGAATGGAGATAGAAAGGCAGAGAGTTCCAAAGAGTAGGAGCCCCCTTTCCCCTTCCCCTCGGAAGATGCAGGATCCCTTTCCAGTTGCAGCCCAGTCTTCTTCTGAAATGCGTTACATCTACACCTCATGCCACTGCTGACATCATAGCAACAACGGCTAAGAGCAGATGAGATTTCTCCAGCTGCAGAACCGTCTGAAGTTGTCCACCATTATTTTTAGATGTTCAAGTGAACAAAAATACCAACCAGACTGCTCTATACTTGAATGACTCTTACTCTGTAATCTAGTCTTGGATTTTAGATGCTACAATAAAAGGGAAGTCCTATTCTGGTGTTACGCTTGACTAAAGAATGACACGGGGACAATTTTTTCCCCATCCCCACGGGGACAATTTTTTCCCCATCCCCACAGGAACTAAATTTCCCCGTCCCGTCCCTGTAATTTTTGTCCTTGTCCCTACCCCATTCCTGTAAGCTCTGCCTTAACTGCACAAGCCTCAAACACAGACGAGGATGGAGCTTGCAGGAACGGGGCAGAGACAGGAAAAGAACTTGCGGGGATGGGACGGGAAATGAATTCCCCGTGGGGACGGGGAAAAATTTGTCCCCGTGTCATTCTCTGTGCTTGGCACTGATAGATCTGCTAAGCTGACAATAAGCTGTTACCTCCATAGACCTGAGGGCCGTTCCCAAGGGTAGTCCAGTCCTCTAATTGGAATCCACTAGTGGCAGGATTCCATGTGAATCTGGTGCCACTGAAACCTTCCTGGGCTCCGGAGAGGATCTGCCTGCAGCTCTCTTTGCTCTTCCCTTTCCTAGAGAGAGGAGGATAGGTCAAGTTGACCCCGCAGCTTCTGTTCCAAGATCATTAGTTGTTCCTCAAGTGCCTTAAGTTCCTGATATCACAACCAGAATGTAAGTACTTTTATAGAGATACCGGAGCACTCTAGAGGGGACCTTATATAACAGTGAGGGATGGTCTACAACAGTTCTCGAGGCACTGCTGAAAAATACTGGTTTAAGTCACTTCAGTTGCATATGCATCAATTACATCAGTGGTGTCAAAGTCCCTCCTCGAGGGCCGCAATCCAGTCGGGTTTTCAGGATTTCCCCAATGAATATACATGAGATCTATTAGCATACAATGAAAGCAGTGCATGCACATAGATCTCATGCATATTCGTTGGGAAATTCTGAAAACCCGACTGGACTGTGGTCCTCGAGGAGAGACTTTGACACCCCTGAGTTACAGCAAGGTTGACAGTGGGTAATAGGAAACATAGAAACATAGAAGATGATGGCAAAAAAGGGCTACAGCCCATCAAGTCTGCCCACTCTGCTTACCCACCCCCTGTCTATGCCCTAATGACCCAATTTCCTTATCTTGACCCTCGTAGGGATCCCACATGGGTATCCCATTTATTCTTAAAGTCTGGCACGCTGTCTGCCTCGATCACCTGCACTGGAAGCTTGTTCCAATGAGGAAATGAAATCAGGCCTCTCAGTTCTTCCACCTTTTCGGAAAGAAAAGGAAGGGAAGCCCCTGGCTTAAAGCAGTGAGCAGAGGAAGAACTGAGAGGCATAATTCCAGACATGGGCAAACTACGGCCTGCGGTCCTTCCGAACCTCGCCAACCACAAGCCCTACATACCTCCCTCCAGAGAAGTGTTGGGCCGGCAGCACTCTAAATAGGCTGTATCACTGATGATGTCATTAGTAACACGGCACATGGAAGGCCCCGACGAGTGCTGCTGGCCTGACGCTGCTTTGGAGGGAGGTATGTAGGGATCGTGGTCGGCGGGGTTCGGATGGAAGGGAAGGATGGAGGGTTGGTGGGGGCAGATGCTCAGGGGTTCTGCTGCACAAGGGATGGGAGGGAGGGAGGGAAGGATAGAAGCTGGGCAAGGGTTCTGCTGCATAGGGGGATGGGAGAGATGGAGGGATAGAAAGATGCTCTTGGTCCGGCCCCTCTGTCAAATTTAAGAACCCATTGTGGCCCACGGGTCAAAATGTTTGCCCATCCATGCATAACTCCAAAGAGCAGTGATTAGCCTAGACAGCCCAGTGGGTGAGGACACTCTGCTCACTGCTTTAGGCCAGGGGCTTCCCTCCCTTTTCCTTCCGAAAAGGTGGAAGAACTGAGAGGCCTGATTTCATTTCCTATTGCCCACTGTCAACCTTGCTGTAAATGCTGCATATGCAACTGAAGTGACTTAAACCAGTAATTTTCAGCAGTGCCTCGAGAACTGTATATACATCACAGGGGCATTCCATGACTCCCACTGGCTCCCAATACAAGCGAGAATACACTTCAAATTCTACTGCCTATTATTCAAAGCTATTAACGGAGAAAGCCCAACCTACTGGAATAACCGACTAACTCAATCCTCCTCATCCAGGCACAGGAGAACCCACTCATTTTTCACACACACACCATCCAAAAATGTCAAATGAAAAAAACTATATGACAACCTAATAGCCACCAAGTCAGCTAAACTGGACAGACAAATCACCATTCTGTTGTCATCAACCACAGACTAGTACAAAACCTTCAAGAAAGATACTAAAACCCTACTCTTCAAAAAACCTATCTAACAAGACCAGTTACCCACCTACCTGCTCTATTAGCATATTCTAATGCTTCTATCTACCCAACCAATGCTAAAATACCTTTATTTACCCAACATTTATCACCTTAAGACCTCGACAACTCTTTGGTAATTCTTATGTAAGTCTTATGACATCTCTTATGTTATTCATGTAAACTTTTATGTAATTTCTGAAAACTTTTATGCAATCCGCCTTGAACCGCAAGGTATTGGCGGAATAGAAATCACTAATGTAACGTAAGGTCTTTTATTAATGGAGGGCAAAAACAAGCTTTAGAACATTGATTGGAGACTCCAAATTGAAATCAACCAGGAAACAGGCTTACAATGAGGAGAGAGTGTAGTGTGGTTTCAGACTGATTTATGTTTCCAAGTTTATTAAAAATATTTGCTATCCGTCACCTTGAGAGAACTGTCTCTGCAGCTTACAACATTCTAGTAGAAGATAAAATAGGATATTAAGCTAAAGAAATAAGCATAGGGAACATAGCCACAATTGTGGCCAAGAAGACTCCAGAAGGAATAAATAATCAAACGGAGAGATGGAATGGAACAAATCTGGCAAAGCCAGGCGCACAATTCAAAGAGAGGGAATCATATGTAGAACAAAGGAAGGATCAGACAACCAGTTCTCATGCCACTTTCTCAAATACCTGCTGGACAGATAAGTAATCCTGGCAGAACATTCCGAAGGGCCAGAGCTAAATATGCAAATGAGGAACACCAACAACCTTCCAGACCTGTCCAGCAGGGCGGCAGGATGGTAAAAAGTGAAACCCAAGAAGAAAAAGACCACGAGTGGCATGCAGTGGGCTGGAATAAGAGGCTTAGATCCAAACTATAAGGCGCGTTAGGACTTTAACACGCGGAATAAATCGCGGTAGTTTTTTTAGCGTGCGTGTGTTAAAAATGCTAGCGTACCTTAGTAAAAGGAGCCCTATGACTTGACCTCAGCAGAGACGTGGTTGGCACTTTCACTGCTGTGCTTCGAACGAGCTGAAGACATGGTGGCAGCCCTCATTGGGAGAGGAGAAAATTTGGGGCTCCACATAAGGATTTTATAGGATCATAAGCACATAAGCACATAAGCATGGCCTCTGCCGAGTCAGATCATAGGTCCATCATGCTCCCGCGGCGGCCCCCCAGGTCAATGACCTGTAGTGATCTATTACTCAAGAGCATTTTGTCTTGTATAGTAACCCTCTAATTGTACCCCTGGATTCCCTTACCCCTCAGGAATTCGTCCATCCCTTTTTGAAACCCAAAACCGTACTCTGCTCAACCACCCCCTCTGGAAGCGCATTCCAGGTGTCCACCACCCTCTGGGTAAAGAAGAACTTCCTAGCATTTGTTCTAAAACTATCTCCCTTCAATTTTTTTGAGTGTCCTCTAGTTCTTGTTGCCCCCGCCAGTCTGAAAAATCTGTCTCTCTCTACCTTCACTATACCCTTCATGATCTTATAAGTTTCTATCATATCCCCTCTAAGTCTCCTCTTTTCCAGGGAAAAGAGCCCCAACTTCTCCAGCCTCTCAGCATACGAGAGGTTTTCCATGCCCTTTATCATTTTTGTCGCTCTTCTCTGGACCCTCTCGAGTATCGCCATATCTTTCTTTAGGTACGGCGACCAGTACTGGACACAGTACTCCAGATCACCTGTCCAAATGCTGTCATTCACCGGTTCTGCAGCAGTGTGGCCTGCTGACACCTCACCGGGATCTGTTTCTTCTCCAACCATCTCTTTTCTTCCTGGTGTGTGAGGCAAGAGAAGGACATGGCTGCCAATGGGGAGACTAGGCAGAATCGCAAGTCCGTCTTGCTTCCATTATGCCTCAGGAATGAGTATGTGAGACAGTTGAGACCTGCCGAATGAGCAGAGGAAACACCCAGGTGACCGCAGACATCCTCTCAGTCCGCAATAAATGTGTGAGGGTCAGGGGTGGGGAGTGGGGTCTTCTTGTGAGTTTCTAATCATTTGATTAAACTATGTTTAATGAATATAACCTCTTATAAAGATCCTGAACAATGAAAGAGCAAATATTAACAATATTAGTTCATGAATGATTATAATTTATCAAAGAAAACTGGGGTTATCACAGACCTCATTGTCCAAACTGAATTTCAACATACCATAATCTTCATTAGTCCACAATTAAACGCTGTTTTTCACTTAACAGTTACTGGGGGGTCTTCCCACGTGATATCACGATTATGGCATACCAAAATTCAGTTAATCTTAGCCAACTGAAGGCAGCCGCTGAGGTCTACTGGGCTCAGAAGAGTGTGATAACCCCAGTTTTCTTTGATAAGAACTCTTGCAGGGGGTTTCACACTAAAATTTAGATGAGTGTACTTTTTGGGAGATTGTGCTATATAATAATTTTATAACATTGCATTCCAGAGGTACCTTCTTTAAGAACCACGCACAGATAATCAGAAAAACTCTTGTAAGAACATAAGATTAGCCTTACTGGGTCAGACCAGTAAGCTCAGTAGCCCGTTCTCCTGGTGGTCAATCCAGGTCACTAATACCAGGCCAAAACCCAAGGAGTAGCAACATTCCATACAGAATCTCAAAGAATAGCAAGATTCCGGAATCCCAGAGAGTAACAAGATTCTAGAATCCCAAAGAGTAGCGACATTCCATGCTACTGATCCAGGGCAAGGAGTGGCTTCCCCCTTGTCTTTATCGATAACAGACTATGGACTTTTCCTCCAGGAATTTGTCCAAACTTTTCTTAAAACCAGCAATGGTATCCGCTCTTACCACAACCTCTTGTGATTTCTTTTCCACTTTCTAAAAATAAGTGTTTGCGACTTCATTTTATTTGCATCGGTAACATGTTGGCTGAAGGCTTCCTGCCAGCCCAATTGCTGGGCCCAGTGCCAGGAGCATCTGCACCAGAGATATTTATGTTCTGAAGGAGCAGGAAGAGACTGCAGAGAGCAGAGGACTTGGTCACTTCTTTCCCATAACTTTGGGAGGTTTGTAATCCGCTCTTGGCAAAGTGAGTCCCAGCAGCACTGATGCTTACCTCTTCTGCACTGTGGATTGTGTCTGGATGCTCCACTGCGCAGAAGTCAGCGAGAGGCTGAAAAGTACAGAGCACAGTGGGAAGGGCACTAACATGGAATTCCACTAATATGGAACACAAGGATGTTACTGGCCAGACTTTACGGTAGTTGGATAAGCTGCAGTGAGCTTGGATGGCAACTTCAGCATTTGGAACCCAGGACAATACCAGACTTTACAGTCAACGGCCCAGAAATATCAAAGAAGGGACAAGTTAATTTAATCATGTATTTTTTTAAATGAGTATCACTAATGGGAGACTGGATGGACCATTCAGGTCTTTATCTGCCGTCATTTACTATGTTACTACATAACATACAAAACTACAAAACTTTCAGAAAAGAAATAAAATCTCTGCTATTCAAGAAATCCATGAAGACTAACTAACATTTCAGTCCTCTGAAGTAACCCGCTCTACTCTGTAACACCTCTGGACATGTCCAGAAATCCTCTTCTGTAATCCGCCTTGAACCACAAGGTAATGGCGGAATAAAAATCACTAATGTAACGTAATGTAGATAGCAGGAAGGGGGCTTGAGTGGTTGCTCAGTTGTATGAAGTGTTAGAGATCCAAAGAGGGGAAAGTACAAGCCAGGAGTTGGGTGTTGAAAAGTTCTCAGATCAACCAACTGTAGCTGAAAAGAGTGTTATTTTATTTTGCAAAGTGCCAATTTGTAGAATCATAATGCTATGTTTTGCCATTGATTGAACCATGTCAACGGAAAGTGTGGCACTCCGAGCCGTCATGAAGTTCCTATTCCTGCAGAAGAAAACTCCAAAGGAAATCCATGAATGTATGATGCAAACACTGAGTGACAAATGCCCATCATACTCCACAGGGAAGAAGTGGTGTGCAAATTTTAGCATGGAGATTTCAAGACCGAAGATGCAGCAAGGTCTGGGAGGCCTCAAATGGTGTCAACTCTTAAAATTGTTGACCGTGTCCAGGACCTGATTTGGGTAGATTGGCAAATATCGGCTAAAACAATTGCTGAGACACTACAGATATCTAGTGAACATGTTGGGTATATAATCCATGAGCAGCTGGGTATGCAGAAGCTGTCAGCCAAGTGGATGCCCCAATGTTTGAATGCTGACGAGTCACGACATCGAGTGGACACTTCCAAGTTGATGTTACAGCATTTTCAGTGAGCTGGAGCCAACCTTTTGAAACAACTAGTTACTGTTGATGAATCATGGTTACACCACTATGATCCTGAAGCAAAATGACAGTCCATGCAATGACGGCACTTAGGTTCTCCAAAGTCAAGAAAATTCAAGACCCAAAAGTCAACAGGAAGGTCATGGCCACAGTGTTTAGGGATGAAGAAGTTCTGAAAAGAAGCTTGCATAGAGCCAGAGATAAGTTTTTGTAGTTTTGTTGACACGATGTTCCATATCAGCGTTTGAAAACAACATTTACTGACTAACTAACACCGTATGAAACATTTCAATCCTCTCAAGTAACCCGCTTTACTCTGTAACACCTCTGGACATGTCCAGAAATCCTCTTCTGAACTGCAAGGTAATGGTGGAATAAAAATCACTAATGTAATGTAATGACTGACTGTCTTCCAAGGGGCCAAACAATTAATGCAGAATACTACTGTAACGTGCTATGCCAATTAAAGGAGGCATTGAAAGAAAAAAGGAGAGGGAAACTAGGGAAAGGAGTTCTCTTTTTGCAAGGCAATGCACCTGCTCACAAGGCTGGCAAAACGATGAATGTTTTGACGCAGTTGGCGTTTCAGTGCATAGACCATCCATCCTACTCACCAGATCTTGCTCCATCTGACTATTTTCTGTTTTCCAAACCTTAAAAAGAGTTTGAAAGGGTGACAATGTTTGAGTGATTTGGAGGTGATTGCAGCAGCGGAGCAGTATTTCAGTGACCAGACATCAGAGTATTTTTTGGCGGGGTTACAGAAACTTCAGGCATGATGTGCCAAGTGTGTCGAACTTAGGGGTGAATATGTGGAATAACTTGTCAGTTTCATGGCTCCATGTCATTCCCGTCTTGGTTGGACTGAGAACTTTTCAGCTAGCAGATTCAAAGATAAAAATCAGAAGGGGAACAGTACTTTCTGTGTGGCCACATGCAGCTCAAAACGGATCTCCTCACACAAGAGCAGCAGCCAGGAGAAAGAGGGGCTCAGCCAAGCGGGCGAATAGCGGTGCACTCTGGGAGCTTATCTTAAAGCAATACACTCTGTTCACATGGGGAAAAGATCTAAGCAACAGGCTGTGCTGTTATTTATAAAAGCAACACATTTACAATTAATACTGCAGAGCAGGGGTGTCAAACTCATTCACATAAGGGGACGAAATCTAAAACATAGGCTAAGTCGCAGGCCAAATTTTTTATTAAGGTATGCTAACCGATTTAGCGCATGCTAAATGCGCACCTTAATGAAAGGACCCCTTAGTCTTAGTAGAAGTATAGGCTTACAAACTCTCCAACCTCACGCCGGCTCTGTGATGTAAACAAAATAAATAAAAAAGACTTTTCCTCTCTCTTTTAGCTCTTAGTTCACGCCTGCTCTCTAACACCGGCTCTGGCAGGATACACATTTCAAATCTGACATATTGTAATCACTAAACAGAAAATAAAATTATTTTTTTCTACCTTTTGTTGTCTGGTCATTATTCAAATCATGTTGGTCCCAGGCTCTGGTTGTCTAATGATAACTCGCTTGCCAGGGTCTCCTGCCCATTGGTTGTTTCCTTCTTTCTCCGTGTTAACCATCCATCTTCCATCTCTGTCCTCCCCTTCCGTTTCCTTTCCCTCCCCCTGGAGATCTGGCATCTTTCCTTTTTTTTGTCTCTATCTCCGCAGCTGCAGCGATGGACCCCACCATTCCAAGGTCCACCATCTCTCCTTTTCTCAACTACCCTTTCATCCAGCATCTCTCCCTCCTTCCCCACCACCCCAGGGTCCACCATTTCTCCCTTTCTCTTCCCAACTACCCTTCTATCCAGTATCTCTATCTCCCTTCCACACCATCCCTTGTGTCCAACTCCTCTCCCTTTCTGTTCCTTCCCTCCCTCCATCCCATTGTCCACCATCTCTCTACCTCTCCTTTGTTTTTAGACCCATTATTACTTCCCCTCCCCCCTCAGTCCGGCATAAACATGTCTCTTTGGACCCCTCCTTCCCTCCCTCCGTGTACTTCTACACCAGGGCCCACCCCGCCCATGAAGGCCAGCATGCTTTACTCCTTCTTTCTAGCATCCTCCAGCTTCCCGGTCTCATCTTCAAAGCAGCCTGCAGAGGATCGCTGGTCAGCTGTAGCGATCCTAGCAGGCTGCTTTCGGCCTCCGCAGCACGTTCTCTCAGCCACTGTCCTTCCCCTCCTCTGAAGTATGGGACCACAGCGGAGGGAACATGCTGCGGAGACTATGTTCGGAAAGAACATGCGGAAAGAACAGAGCATTTTCTGACGTGCCAAATTTAATTACCCTGCCGGCCAAATTTGGCCCGCGGGCCTGAGTTTGACACTCCTGTCTTAGAGAGAGGAAGAGATAATGGTTATTATGTTTGGGCAGACTGGATGGGCCATTTGGCCTTTATCTGCCATCATGTTTCTATAACCATAAAGCCTTAGCCAATAGGGAGAGGAGATGCAAATATTAAGAGCCTTAGCCAATAGGGAGAGGAGGAGATAGTGGATGCTGCCGATGGGCCATTTGGCCTTTATCTGCCATCATGTTTCTATAACCATAAAGCTCTATGACCTCACAATGCAGATGTAAAGAGCCTTAGCCTATAGGAAGAGGAGATGCAAATGTTAAGAGCCTTAGCCAATAGGGAGAGGAGGAGATAGTGGATGCTGCCGATGGGCCATTTGGCCTTTATCTGCCATCATGTTTCTATAACCATAAAGCTCTATGACCTCACAATGCAGGTGTAAAGAGCCTTAGCCAATAGGGAGAGGAGATGCAAATGTTAAGAGCCTTAGCCAATAGGGAGAGGAGGAGATAGTGGATGCTGCCGATGGGCCATTTGGCCTTTATCTGCCATCATGTTTCTATAACCATAAAGCTCTATGACCTCACAATGCAGGTGTAAAGAGTCTTAGCCAATAGGGAGAGGAGATGCAAATGTTAAGAGCTTTAGCCAATAGGGAGAAGAGGAGATAGTGGATGCTGCGGATGGGCAATTTGGTCTTTATCTGCCATCATGTTACTATAACCATAAAGCTCTATGACCTCACAATGCAGGTGGAAAGAGCCTTAGCCAATAGGGAGAGGAGATGCAAATGTTAAGAGCCTTAGCCAATAGGGAGAGGAGGAGATAGTGGATGCTGCGGATGGGCCATTTGGCCTTTATTTGCCATCATGTTTCTAGGTTTCTAGGTTCAAATACAAGAGCACTAAGGCCCAGCAAGCCAGAGGCACAGTCAGGCTCAGATATAGGCATATTATATTGATGGTAGCTTAGACACAGGCGCACTCGGGCTCAGATACAAGCATACTCCGCAACACCTTCCCTTGTGTGAATGGAGTCTGCTGATGAATGGGAAGCCTACAGAAGAGTCTCATTAACCCTGTTCAAGCAACAGAATCAGGGGAGCGATGACTAAGTTCTGTTAATTCACACACATCAGCTGTGATTGGGACTAATTAGCTCCTGCTTTCAGTCTGGCTAATCCAGTTACAGACAGAGAAAAAAAAAATCCTAGGAGCGAAAGTGCTAAAAATACCGGGCTCTGTAACCCAGAGAGGGAATTCCAAGCTGCAGCCAGCATTACACTGCCCTGGAATTCTCCCGTCTCGGGATCCTTGGCATCAGAGCTGGACATGCTCACGACCCAGCCTGGGGCTGCTGGTTACAGGTGGTAAACATGAGCTGAGAAAAGAAAGCAGTAAGGGTGAACGACTGTTTACATAGACATAGAGAAAAATGAAGGCAGATCAAGGCCATATGGCCTCTCCAGGCTGCCTAAACAGGCCATCCACTGACCTCTTCTCTCCTGTAGAGATCCAATGGACTTGTCCCAAGCTTTCTTGAATTCAGATACACTTTTTTTGCCTCCACCACCTCCTCCAGGAGGCCGTTCCAAGCATTCACCAGCCTTTCCATGAAAAAGTCATTTTTGAGGTTACTTCTGAATCTGCCCCCTTTCACCTCCTTCATCCTATGCCTCCTTATTACAGAGTGTCTTTTCATTTATGCCACGTAGGTATATACACGTCTCTATCATATGTCCCCTCTACCGCATTTCCTCCCAAGTACGCAAATTGAGATCTTTAAGTCTGTCCCCTCATGCCTTATGATAAAGACCACTGAACATTTTACTAGCCTTCCTCTGGAACGTTTATAACATAAACTTTATATCTTTTTTGAAGATATGGCCTCCGGACTTGTACACAATATTTTAAATGAGGTCTCACTTTTTCCTACTGGCCAAACCTCTCCCCATGCAACCTAGCATCCTAGCTTTCACTGTCACCCTTTCAACCTGTTTGGTCACCTTAAGATCATCTCATACTATCGCACCCAAGTCCCAATCCTCTTTCATGCACAAAGGTTCTTCACCTCCTAAACTGTACCATTCCCTCCGGTTTATGCAGCCCAAATGCATGACCTCGCATTTCTTAGTATTAAATCTTAGCCACTAAATTCTGGACCATTTCTCAAGCTTTGATAAGTCCTTCCTCATGTTTTCCACACCATCAGGGCTGTCCACCCGAATGAAGATTGTGGTATCATTGGCAAAGAGACAAATCTCACCAGACCCATCAACAATATCGCATACAAAAATGTTAAAAAGAACAGGCCCAAGAACAGAACCTTGAGGCACTCCACTGCTAACCTCCCTTTCCTCAGAGTGACCACTACCCTCCGTTGCCTTCCACTCAACCATTTCCTGACCCAGTCCATCCCTTTGGGGCCCATCCTGAGGGCATCCAGTTTATTTTATTAGATGCCTGTGTGGAATACTGTCAAAGGTTTTGCTAAAATCTAAATACACCACATCTAGCGCAGTCCCTCTATCCAATTCTGTGGTCACCCAGTCAAGGAAATTGATCAGATTTGTCTGACAAGACCTGCCTTTAGAGAATCCATGTTGCCTCAGGTCCTATAATCCATTGACTTCCAGAAACATCACTATTCTCCATTTTAAAAGAGTTTCCATTAATTTACTTACCGGTCTGTAGTTCCCAATTTCTTCCTTACTTCCACTTCTGTGGAGAGGGACCACATCGGCCCTTCTCCACTCATTTGGTACCACTTCTGACTCTAGAGAAGCATTGAAAAGGTCAACCAGTGAAGCCGCCAGAACTTCCCTAAGTTCCTTCCATACCCTCGTATGTATACCATCCGGCCCCATCGCTTTGTCCACTTTTAATTTAGCTAACTCCTCACAAATCGATCAGGGACTACCACACCTCCATCCCTATTTGAGTTTGTCTTCTGCAGTCCTACTCCCAGTGCTTCAGCTTGAACACAGAACAGAAATATTTGATGTGTTGTGTGAGATCTGGTCATGAGTATATGGACTTTCTGTAGGTTGTGATACCTTATATTTGACCAACGAGCATGAGCTCTAGAGAGCACACAGATCCCTCCTATTTAATTGTCTTTATGCATTGAGCGCTATAGACCTAACAGGAATACTCGAGGGCAACGTTCATTTACTTTTGCAACTATCAAGCCCTGTCGATACAAGAGATTTTTCGATAAATTGCTCGGTACCATTATTTCTCAAGCTCATTCATATATGTCCTTTAGGAAATTACTAAAAACTGATTTGTTCAATAAATTTGTAAATTGATGTCCCAGATTACCGACTGGCAATAAATAGATTGATCTTACAGAGGAATTTTACTGTTTTCTAGTATAATGTATTTTATTTACCTATCGTATAGTTTTAGTTCAACTATGCAGATGACTTTACGATCATTATCCCATTCGCCAACTCTATCTCGGAAACCATTCCTAAGGCATCCGATGCCATAAATGAGATGGAACAATGGATGACAGATTTCAAGCTCAAACTCAACCCAGAAAAAACAAAATTCTTCGTTGCCTCCCCTCACCCGCTTGACAATAAAACCCCACTATGCATCAATAAACTCAACTACTCTATTCAGCCCACCATGAAGATACTAGGTGTTACTCTAGACCAATACCTAACAATGAAGGAACAAGTGGATTCCCTATTCAGAAAAGGTTTCCTTACTCTCTGGAAACTCAGAACCATTAAACCATACTTCGATACGTCAACATTCAGAATCCTAGTGCAATCCCTCATACTGAGTCAGCTTGACTACTGCAACATCGCCTATTTAGCAATCTCACAAAAGAATATGAGACGTCTCCAAATAATGCAAAATGCTGCGGTCAGACTTATCTTCGGGCTGAAGAAATTCGACCACGTGACACCCTACTATCGGCAGCTGCACTGGCTACCAACGGAAGCCTGAGTAAGGTTTAAATTTGCCTGCCTCTGCTTCAAAGTACTATACGGCCTGACCCCCAAGTACATAACGGACCTTTTCGCATTTTCTAATAACAAACTCAAGAGAAACACACTCAAAATTCATCTCCCCTCCAGTTAGAGGCTGCAAAATGAAAAAACACCACGAACACCTTCTCTCTCACCAAGCAGCCCTATGGGGCAAAGACCTAGACCAACTGCTTTCGCCCACTACATACGGGGAATTCAGGAAACGCCTAAAAACATACCTGTTCCAGAAATACCTAAACAATTGACCCGCTCTCCCCTCTCCCTCCCCCCTCCCTATTCCACCAGAACTTACGGAACTGTTATATATATAATCTGTTATCTTCATCTTATTGTAATTTTACGTTGCTATTTATTCCCAACAGGTCCTGTCGGACATTACCTACTAAAATGTACATCTTATATTTTTGCTCAGCAAATTGTATTTCTATACTATTGCCTCTTAAGGTCTCTGTTCTCTATATTTCCTCTGAATATCTGCTTATTGTATTTCGCTGAATGTCTAGCTCTTATGATTGTAAACCGCCTAGAAGTCGCAAGATTGTGGCGGTATAGAAGAATAAAGTTATTATTATTATTTAGAATGATGTATTTTATTCACAGATTGTATAATTTTAGTACTGTATGTGAACCGCCTAGAACTATGTGGTAGGGTGGTCTATAAAAAATAAAATTATTATTATTATTCTTGAGATACTATATGTATGCAAGACACTGCATACATGGGGGGTGTACATGTGCATGCGTGTTTGTGCATGAAAGTGTGAGCATGTGTATTTGTGTGTGTCTGAGTATGCATACATTTGTATGTGTATGTTGGAGTTTGAGTGTGTGTGTGTGTGTTTGAGTGCATGCTCACATATGTGTTTGCAGGTATGGGGGAGAGTTCTAGTAGCGGGTGTTGGTCCTGGAGAAAGCTGATGATTTCATTAATATTGAGACCTCTTAAAAGTTTTCAAGACCGTCCCCGTGGATAACCACGGGAAACCATCCCCCATGTCATTCTTCAAGAGTATGAAAGGGCCCAGCCACTGACCCTCAAGTCTTCCATTGAAGAATGCTGCTGTAGAAGGACTGAGGTTGAGATAAACACTAAAGGATGGCCCGGGATGGTTTCCCGTGGTTATCCATGGGGACAGGGACGGTGTCATTCTCTAGGTGTGTAAGAGATATGTCTTAGGAGCTGGAGATCTGGAGGCTACTGCCTAATTCGATCCTGGTGCCTGCAGGTTGTCGGCTACAGATTTAAGGATGTCTCAGGGGTGGCAGAGGGGAAGCAGAAGGAAAATGATGACTGAATCTAGAATAATGGCTGGAGGAGTCCATTAAATTGACGCTGTTTTACTTATCCTGTTTCCCTTTCTCTTATCTCTAGCGGGTACGGGACTGATGGGAAACTCATCCGCATCATTCATGGGAAGCTTCTTGAGCAGCAGCCTCGGATCAGCACCGGCACACCCAGCGGGGCCGACATCCTCCCCTTCAGAGCCCACCTTCCGAGGACCACACTCTACGGGGACCTCCCAGCTCTGGTTCTCTCACTCCCATGAAGGTAAGGGCCCCAGTCTGGCCCAGTCAAGTTCTTTCTTCTCATATTCCGTTCCCTCACCTTCTTCCAAAGTCCATAAAGGTCTGGTGAAAGGTGAACTCCATCAGGGGTGTAAATGTATGCGATGAATTTTGAGCATCACCCCCCATGTGGTGATAGAGGAAACAGAATGACAAACCTAATATCAAGAGATAGGGACTGGTGTTCGGCACACACGCAGTGCTAACGACAGGGGAATATATTTGGATGCGAGCAAGTTTTCAAATTTTATTTAAAATTTGATTGATCGCTTAATCATACTTCGAAGCAATGAACATAGTGAAAAAGTTATACAACATTCAGGGAGTACAATATAAGGGACATAGACTTGACGTACAGAACTTACAGTGTCGATGGGAAAGAGAAATACAATATATGATAGAAAATAGGGGAAAGACAGAAGGAAGGGTTTGGAGAAAGAGAGAGCAAAGAATGGGGTGAAAACGAGGTATTTGGAACTTTATCTTTGCAAAAGAAATTAGAGGTCAAAAGTTGAAGGCAATATCCTAACTTGAAGAGTTAAAAGTCAAAAAGAAAGCATTTTATCTATCAAGAAAACGGTCTTCTCTTAAATGAATGGGAAGGGAGTGCCACATTTGCAGTGCCGTCGTGTGTCAGTAAACGTTGGTCATTGGAGCTGAGCTTTCTAGTGGAGACATAAGGAATAAGAAGGCTGGGGCTTTGGAGAGAAGTGTCGTAACAATTAATAAACATATTTTATAAGTTATTTGATGGGAAACCAGAAGCCAGTGGGATTTCTTAAGAAGTGGCGAAACATGGTCAAATTTCTTGGCTTTCATAATGAGTTTAATAGATGCATTTTGGATCATTGGTAAGCTCCCTAATTTCCTTTTGGGTAATTCCCTTAAATATGGAGTTACAATAATTACCCAGGAATGTATTAATATGGCCTGCTGAGTCAGCTCTTCCTCCTGCAGTTAGCCTGTTCTGTGCTGATACATCCAGACTTTGCCTGGCACTAGTGGCCTGATGGTATTGGTGGATGTCAGAAGGCAGCCCGGTGACCTTGGCATATCCAGGTGTTTGCAGTGATATACGCTTCCCCCTCCCAATTCACGGTTTTAGGACTCGCGATTTCAATTATTCGCGATTTCCTAAAACCGGAATCGCCTCCACCTCCCTCCCGCCTCCCGGACCTACCCAGACCTTACCTGGTGGTCTAGCGGTCTTTCGGCTGCCGTGAGTTCCCGTCGTGGTTGCGAGAGACTACGGGAACTCACAGCTGGCATTTTGGATGAGTGATCTGCATGGGGCAGGATCGTAGGAAGATTGCTCCTGCTCCGAAAGACCGCTAGACCATCAGGTAAGGTCTGGGGAGGTCCGGGAGGCGGGAGGGAGGTGGAGGCAATTCCGGTTTTAGGAAATCGCGAATAATTGAAATCGCAAGTCCTAAAACCGTGAATCGGGAGGGGGAAGCGTATATCACTGCAAACATCTGAATATGCCAAGGTCACAGGGCTGCCTTCTGACATCCACCAGTACCATCAGGCCACTAGTGCCAGGCAAAGTCTGGATGCATCAGCACAGAACAGGCTAACTACAGGAGGAAGAGCGGACTCAGCAGGCCATATTAATACATTCCCGGGTAATTATTGTAACTCCATATTTAAGGGAATTACCCAAAAGGAAATTAGGGAGCTTACAAATGATCCAAGGTCCGGGATGCCGGGGAGAAGGTGGGAGGGAGGCAGGAGTGGGTCAGAGTCAGCCCAAAAGTTATTCACGAATTTTCAATATTCGCGGGTCGGCTCTGCCCCTAACCCCCGCGAATATTAAGGGAGGAGTGTACTCTATTTGCAATTATCACGCAGCAACAGGTCAAAGACCGAGCAGTAGAGCAAGCATCCCATTCTTGGCTTCACTTTAATAATGCCAGCACTTGCTAGGACTTTATTGTCCCGGTGGAAGTCCCTGTCCCCTGTACCTGTGCAGCGTCTCAGTGGATTTCTTTTGGGCAGGCTCTGGGAGCACTCCAGCAGGGCTGGGTGCTGGGAAGGAAACAGTTAACGAAGCTTGCATAGCTCAGGCTGGCGACTGGCATGAGGAGAAAAAGCTGCAGGAGTGGCAGTCGGCAGTGTGAATAGAGGGCTTCTGCTGTTGGCACCCAGCACTGCCACAACCCAACACACTGAACAAATCCAGTGTTTGCAGGGCGGCTGACTCACCCCCTGTGTCCCTGTGAAAACAGTGGAGACAGAGGAACGAGGAATGATTTGTTTTTCAGGCAGTGCAGGTGACGAAAGAGACACAGTTGTTTCAATGAACTGATCTTGAAGCTCAGGTCATTTTCGTGTGTCTGTTAAGAAGGTTTTGTTGACAGGTTTCAGTACTTTGGAAAGGACCCACCACAACATGGACAAAAGCAGTAGCATAGAATGTTGGTACTATTTGGGTTTTTGCCAGGTACTTGTGACCTGGATTGGTCACCGTGAAGATGGGCTACTGGGCTAGATGGACCATTGGTCCGACGCAGTAAGGTTATTCTTATATTATTATGTAAGCCAAGTCTAGGACAGTCGAGCCATTGTGACATCACTGCTGAGGTTGGCTCTTAGGCATTGGTGGAATGAGGCATTATGACATCACAGTCTCAGCTTTGGAATGTTGCTACTCTTTGGGCTTCCGCCATTGTGACATCACTGATGAGATTGGCTGTTAGGCATTGGTGGAATGAGGCATTATGACATCACAATCTCAGCTCTGGAATGTTGCTACTCTTTGGGCTTCCGCCATTGTGACATCACTGATGAGATTGGCTGTTAGGCATTGGTGGAATGAGGCATTATGACATCACAATCTCAGCTCTGGAATGTTGCTACTCTTTGGGCTTCCGCCATTGTGACATCACTGCTGAGGTTGGCTGTTAGGCATTGGTGGAATGAGGCATTATGACATCACAGTCTCAGCTCTGGAATGTTGCTACTTTTTTGGGTTTCTGCCAGGTACTTGGGACCTGGGTTGGAAACAGGATCCTGGGCTTCATGGACCTTCGGTCTGTCCCAGTATGGCTACATGGGTACAGCAGCGGTATATGGTTCACACACACTGAGCAAAGCATGGGCGGCAGCAGTCTCACCACAGAGCAGGGGCGATGGCAGTGTAAGCCTCCCCTCCCCCTCCACACACACACTATAATCTTGGTGAATCAGTTGCCTTTAGGCTGTGTTCTGCAGGGCTGGAAGTAGGTGGAGAGAACAGGTGTCTTTTTCTTCGCTGTCTCAGAAGATGTAACTTCCCTTCCCCCTCTCCTCTATCTCCTGCTATACCAGCGTTGAGCTCTGTAGCTGCACTTTGGTGAAACTGATGGAAGCGATACTACTGTATGCTTCCTCTATAACCGACAGAGGCAGGCAGTTACAAGGCAGCCTGGAGCCGCCTTGGGCCTGTTTTGAATGGGAAAATATAAATTGAATGCAGCTGGAGGCGGGGAAACATCTCTCTTCTGATGGTGTAATTTGGAGGAAGAAGGGAGTTTGGCGTCAGGGCAGAGGGCAGAAACTTGAGGTTTGGGTCTCTGCCAGTGCCAAAAGCCCTGAAACTCTGTCTCAGTGGCACCCCCAGCTTTGCCAAGGGCACTCCTTGTGGCGCTGAGGTCCTGGGCAATGACTCTGCTGTCCACCCTCCCTAAAAACAGTTCTGGGAAAGAGGGGTAGAGAAAGGCATAGACAGAGTTAATCTGATTTTTAGAGAGGCTCAGGTATCAACATAGTAGATGATGGTAGGAAAAGACCAATTAGTCCCTCCATTCTGGTCAAATATTTCTGTCTCACTGCCAAGGATATTTCCTGGGTGCCAGCTATAACGTGTGACCATCTGCAGGGCATCTGAATTGTCCCCCTCCAATCCTGGGTTTAACCACAAAGCTCCACAAACAGTAAGTAACCCCAGCATAGATGTCTTCTTGAATGCTTTGGACCCCACCTAAGTGACACGAGAAATGCATAGCCTAGCCAGACAGACCCAATTGCTAGTGAACTCTGGGAGTGTCTGCATTTCGGCCGGACCCTCTGGAAATGGCTCCATTTCAAGGCTGATCGGTGCCACAACTTTTGCAAAATAGTTTGTTTCCCACAGGTAAGACCCTCTTGTAAGGTGTTTCACTTGTGTAGATTTACCAGATGGCTGCAGGTCATTTGAGACCAGCTAAACCAGTCCTCAACTTGTGGTTCCAGTTTCTTTGAAAATAAAGTAGGACTTCAGATCTCACAAAGAGCAAAAGCTAATTTGTAGTCAAGAGTGCGTGTGTGTGTGTGTATGTGTGTGTGTGTGTGTATGTGTGTTGAGGGGAAGGACACTTTGTGTATGCGTGTGTGTGTGTATCCTAATACGTTTTGTGTTTGTGCTTGGTGTAAGAGGGAAATGAGGATTTGGATAAGTCGTTTTCATTTGTGGGGACCATATTATGGCCCCTAAGCGTGAGGCCCTAAACGGTAGCTTCTGTGGCTTATCCATAAATCTGGCCCTGTGTGTCCTGTCGGCTGGATTACACTAGTTGTTAGTGAAACTTCTGGTTTTCCTTTTCCAGTGTGTTAATAAATGATTAATTGGTTTCCCATGTTATTGTTGTGTGTCTGTGCGGGTGTGCCTTTGTAAGTGTGCTTCTATCCCTCTGTGCCAGTGTGTTGGTGTAAGTGCACCTTTATCTGCTTCTCAATGTCTGTGTTCATGTGAGGGTACCTTTGCGTGTGTGTCTGCAGAACTGGGCTCCTGTAAATGTATTTCTTTGTCTGTTGAGTGCTGCAGCTGCCCAGAACAACCCTCTTTATGAGAGAGTGAGGCAAGCAACCACCTCTGCTGTCTCTAGGACACCGAAAAGACACATGGCCACAAATAAGGCACCATATATGGATAGGCTTGTAGGGCTGACCAATGGGAGACACCCTCAACTATAGCAGAGAAGGTCAGGGGAACTGGACAGGTCTAAGGGTCAGAGTGATTGATACCTGCATTCAATATGTGGGTGTGATACGCAGAAAAGGGTTTTGCACATAAATCCACGCTTTAGACACCAGCACACAACATATTATAATATATGGTGGTTTTAAGAAAGGTTTGGACAAGTTCCTGGAGGAAAAGTCCATAGTCTGTTACTGAGAAAGACATGGGGGAAGCATCTGCTTGCATGGAATGCTGCAACCCTTTGGGATTCTAGAATCTTGTTACTCTCTGGGATTCAGGAATCTTGCTATTCTTTGAGATTCTGTATGGAATGTTGCTATTCTTTGGGATTCTGTATGGAATGTTGCCACTCTGGGGTTTTAGAATTTTGTTACTCTCTGGGATTCAGGAATCTTGCTATTCTTTGAGATTCTGTATGGAATGTTGTTACTCTTTGGGGTTCTAGAATCTTCTTACTCTCTGGGATTCTGGAATGTTGCTATTCTTTGAGATTCTGCATGGAATGTTGCTACTCTTTGGGATTCTAGAATCTTGTGACTCTCTGGGATTCAGGAATCTTGCTATTCTTTGAGATTCTGTATGGAATGTTGTTACTCTTTGGGGTTCTAGAATCTTCTTACTCTCTGGGATTCTGGAATGTTGCTATTCTTTGAGATTCTGCATGGAATGTTGCTACTCTTTGGGATTCTAGAATCTTCTTACTCTCTGGGATTCTGGAATCTTGCTATTCTTTGAGACTCTGTATGGAATGTTGCTACTCGTTGGGTTTTGGCCAGAGAGACCTGGATTGGCACTGTGAGAACGGGCTACTGGGTTTGATGGAACTTTGGTCTGACCCAGTAAGGCTATTCTTATGTTTTTATGAGAGGTGTTTCTCATTTAAGTTGGAAGGATCAGTTGCTTCATTGGTGCTTTGTATTGGAATCTTTTATATATTTGATTTTATGTGTTTGATGATAGTCTGTCATTTTAATTATCAGTGTTTCTTTGTAACTTGCTCAGAACCGTAGGACATTAGCAAGAAAGAAATGTTTTTTAAAATAAAATAAATGAAGCTTTTATGTATTTGTGCGGAAGACTTTAAGGCTTAGAAGAATGCAGGAGCTTCGAGGCCACGTTCAAGGCAGCGTCGAAGGTTTAGTTTGATCTCTTGTCGGTGAGGATTTAATGCCCAGTCACATGACAGAGCAGGAGGTGACGGTCCTGTGCACAGGTCTGAGCAGGAAAAAAATGCATCGAATGTTGGTCTGCATGTAACATCTCTTATGCACCCGACGTTTCTGTCACGCTGACGCATTCCTGCACCTGGGCATGTGGGCACCATCGCTTCCATCTTGCTCAGACGTGCACCCAGGATTCGCTGCCTCCCTGCAGATCCTTGTACAAATGTCTATGTATTTATATTGCGCTCTTTGGTGTACATCAGTTCAAAAAGGAACAGAACGCCACGTAATCTTGATGCAAAGATAAGAAAAAGAAAAAGAAAACATTTAGTTGCTGGATTAAGAGATGCCTAATTAAAAATTAAAACCAAATCATAAAAGAAATTAAGACATACTTAAACGAAAATAGAAATAAACAACCTAAGACTAAGGGGGTCTTTTACTAAGGCGTGTTAGCCAATTTTGCACGTGCTAAATGTTTACGTGCCTGTTATATTCTGTGGACGCGTTAGCATTTAACGTGCGCTAAATCGTCTAGCGCGCCTTAGACTCCCTAAGTATTTAGCTTGGCTCTAAATGTAACAGAAGTAAGTTCACCGCGACGTTCATTAGGAAGAAAGGAACGGATGCAAAAAAGGCAGAAATTTTCAGTTGACCTAAGTTTAATCACGTGAACGGATGGCGCAGTCAATCTGTTTAAGGTCGAAGACCTCAGCCATCGCAGAGGTTTATACGGGACGAGAGGTTTCGCAAGATAGTCCGGTTGCCCACTATTTAAGCACATATGCAGTACCTGTGGTGGATCAGAAGTCCATCACGCCCAGCAATCTGCTCACGCGGCGGCCCATCAGGTCCAGGACCTGTATAGTAATCCTCTATCATACCCTTCTATCCCCTTTTCCTTCAGGAAATTATCTAATCCCTTCTTGAACCCCAAAACCATACTCTGTCCTATCACACCCTCTGGAAGCGCATTCCAGGTGTCCACCACCCTTTGGGTGAAGAAGAACTTCCTAGCATTGGTTCTGAATCTCTCCCCTCTTAATTTTTCCGAATGCCCTCTCGTTCTTGTAGTTTTCGAATGTTTGAAGAATCTGTCCCTCTCCACTTTCTCTATGCCCTTCATGATCTTATGAGTCTCTATCATGTCCCCTCTGAGTCTCCATTTTTCTAGGGAAAAGAGCCCCAATTTCTCCAATCTTTCAGCATATGAAAGGTTTTCCATACCTTTTATCAATCTCGTCGCTCTTTTCTGAACCCTCTCGAGTATCGCTATATCCTTTTTTTTTTTTTTTAAATTATTTATTTATCAAATTTTTACATGTTATAAATCAAGTAGCCATATCCTTTTTAAAGTACGGCGACCAATATTGGACGCAGTACTCCAGATGTGGGCGCATCATCGCCTGATACAGCGGCAGGATAACTTCCTTCGTTCTGGTTGTAATACCCTTCTTGATAATGCCTAGCATTCTGTTCGCTTTCTTAGAGGCCGCTGCGCACTGTGCCGACGGCTTCATTGTTTTGTCCACCAGTATTTAACACTTTAAAGGCCAAGGTCAATGCTTTAAACATCAGCCTGAATTTTATTGGGAGCCAGTGATATTCCTTCAACAATGGGGTCACATGATCGTATCGATGAGCGTTTGTAATCACTTTAATCGCAGTGTTTTGAACTGTCTGCAATTCAGTGCTTACCCTGACTAGTGCACACACTTTGCCGCTATGAAAGATACTACTGGATGGAAACAGGTAGCAAAGAGGCTGGAGCAGGAAAGTGCCCATCTCCTCATACTGTGCTTGAATCTCTGGTGTACTCCCATGCCCCCAGGAGACCCCATGAACTATCTATCCCAGACTCCCTTTTCCAAGAGATACTGTGTTTCCCCGAAAATAAGACCTACCCTGAAAATAAGCCCTAGTCTCTAGATTCGTCAGCAGCAGCGCTTTCCCCACTCTCCATCTTCCATTTCTCCCTCCCCTCCAAACCCCGCCGACTCTCCGACTGCAAGACCTACAACCTCCCTCCACACAGCAACGTCGGCAGCACTCTAAACAGGCTGCTTCGCGGCCTTCTCTCACCGGGGCCTTCTCTCACCGGGGTGTTGCTGATGACATCATCAGTGATGCGGCAGAGGGAATGCCCCGGCGGAAGAAGGCTTCGAAGCAGCCTATTTAGAGTGCTGCCAACGCTGCTCTGTGGAGGGAGGTATGTAGGTCTCCTGGTCGGCAGAGTTCGGATGGGAGGGAGAGATGGAAGGATGGGATGGTTAGTGTGGGTTCGGCTGGGGGTGGGGCTGCTCAAGGGTTCTGCTTCAGCTGCACGGATGGGAGGGATAGAAGCAGGGCAAGGGTTCTGCTGCACGAGGGATGAGAGGGAGGGATAGAAAGATGCTGTGTACAGTACAAAAGTTCTGCACAGGGGGATGGGAGGGAGGGATAGAAAGATGCTGCAGAGGGAAGGCACAAGGGGATGGGTGAGAGGGGAGGAAAGATGCTACACATGTGGGGGAGAGAAAGGAAAGAGGAAGAATTGGGGTGGAGGAGAGGAAGTGAGAGATGATCATTGTACATGAAAAATATAAAACTTACCTCGAAAATAAGACCTAGTGCGTTTTATGGGCCCAAAATTAATATAAGACATAGAAACATAGAAACATAGAAATAGACGGCAGATAAGGGCCAAGGCCCATCAAGTCTGCCCACCCCAGTGATCCTCACTATCTATCTTTGCGGATAGATCCCACATGTCTATCCCATCTGGCCTTAAAATCTGCCACACTGGTGGCCTCAATAACCTGAAGTGGAAGACTATTCCAGCGATCAACCACCCTTTCAGTGAAGAAGAACTTACTAGTGTTACTGTGCAGTTTCCCGCCCCTGATTTTCCACGAATGCCCCCTTGTTGCCGCGGGACCCTTGAAGAAGAAGATGTCTTCTTCCACCTTGATGCGGCCCGTGAGATATTTGAATGTCTCGATCATGTCTCCCCTCTCTCGACGCTCCTCGAGTGAGTAGAGCTGCAAATTCCCCAACCGCTCCTCGTACGGGAGCTCCCTGAGTCCCGAGACCATCCTGGTGGCCATTCTCTGGACCGACTCCAGTCTCAGCACATCCTTGCGGTAATGCGGCCTCCAGAATTGCACACAGTACTCCAGGTGCGGTCTCACCATGGATCTATATAGTGGCATAATGACTTCAGGTTTACGGCTAATGAAACTCCTGCGTATGCAACCTATGATTTGCCTTGCTTTGGATGAAGCTTGCTCCACTTGGTTTGCCGACTTCATGTCTTCCCTGACAATCACTCCCAAGTCTCTTTCTGCTACAGTTCTTGTCAGGATCTCGCCATTTAGGGTGTAGATCTTGCATGGATTCTGGCTTCCCAGGTGCATGACTTTGCATTTTTTGGCATTGAAACTGAGTTGCCAGGACCTAGACCAGTGCTCCAGCAGAAGTAAGTCATGCACCATATCGTCTGTCATTGCTTTTTTGTCTGTTGTGCTTTTGCTCACTACATTGCACAGTTTGGCATCATCGGCAAACAATGTTATTTTACCTCGAAGCCCTTCTGTCAGGTCTCTTATATAGATGTTGAACAAGATCGGGCCTAGGACGGAGCCCTGTGGCACTCCACTTATCACCTCCGACATCTCGGAGGGAGTGCCATTCACCATCACCCTCTGAAGCCTACCTCCAAGCCAGTTCCCAACCCATTTTGTTAAAGTGTCGCCCAAACCTAAAGAACACCATAGGCATCGGAATGGGGGGGGGGGGCACAGGGGCTGTGGCCTCCCCAAAAATTGCCTGGCATTAGGGGGGAGCAAACAGGGCAGCTTCCCTATCTCCCGCAGTAGCCTACAAGCGATTTTGCCCATGCTTTGGGGCTCTAACGCTGTGCTTGCCGGCTTCCCGACCCTTCTCCAATGAAACCAGATGTTACGTCATGAGGGGGGAGGGAGGAGAAGCAAAGCTGGCAAGCACAGAGTTAGAGCCCTGGAGCATGGGCAAAGTCGCTTGCAGGCTAGGGTGGCATCAGCGGGAGGGAGGCTTCAACTCGCTGCTCCTGCTTGTTTTGGGCCTTCCTTGCTACCAGGTCCTGCCTTTGCGGAAACAGAAAGTAGGTGGGACCCAGCAGCGAGGAAGGCCCGAAGCAAGCAGGAGCAACAAGTTGTGAATGCTACACTGCGATGAGGAAGGAGGAAGGAGGGATGGAAGAGGGAAGAGAAATGCTGTTACTGCACTCAGTTGGGGAGAAGGAAGACCAGGGAAGGGAGAGGAGAGGAACGAGAGATGCCAAGTCCATGTGGGGAGGGGTGCGGGGGGGTGGGCGAAGAAATGCTGCTGCACCCAATTGGGGAGAGAGAGGGAAAGAGGGAGAAGGAAGACCAGGGAAAGGGGGGAAGATAAATGATGCTGCTGCACCCAATTAGGGAGAGAGAGGGAAAGAGGGGGGGGAAGACCAGGGAAGAGAAATGCTGCTGCTGAGCCCAATTAGGGAGAGAGAGGAAAAGAGGGAGAATGAAGACCAGGGAAGGGAGAGGAGAGGAGAGGAACGAGAGATTCAAGGCTGGGAGGAGGGAAGAGAAATGCTGCTGCTGCACCCAACTGAGGAAAGAGAGAGAAAGAGGGAGAAGGAAGACCAGAGAAGGGAGAGGAGAGGAATGATAGATGCCTAGTCCATGGGAGAGAGGGAAAGGAAAGGAGATACCAGACCATGGAGGGGGAGGGAGGGATGCTAGGGCATGGGGAGGTGAAGGAGACAAATGGCAGACCAGGGGAAAGGAAGGAAGTAGGGAGGGAGAGAAAGGAAGGAGAGGAGATGCCAGGTAATGGAGGAGGAGGGGGAGATGGAAGGAGAGGAGAGAGATGCCAGGGCATGGGGGAAGGGAAGGGAAACTAAGGAGACAAATGCCAGACCAGAGGAAAAGGAAGGAGAGGAGGTGCCAGAGCATGGAGGGAGAGATAGGAGAGAGATGCCAGGCATGGGAGGAGGGAAGGAGATAGAGATGCCAGACCATGGGGTGGAGTGGGAAGGAAGGAAAGGAGAAGAGAGAGATGCCAGAGTATAGGGGAGGTGGTGGAGACAAAAATGGAGAGTGGTGGAGACAAAAATGGAGTGGGGTGAAGCTGAAATGAATCATGTACAAAGGAGAGAAACGGCACAGGATATACAGTTTATTGAAGGGACATAGAAAGAGGGAAGATGCCATATGGAAGAGAGAGAAGGTGGACACTGGATGGAAAGGGCAGAAAGAGGGTGGACAGTAGATGTGGAAGAGAGAGAGAGGGCAGAGGCTGGGTGGAAGGGGCAAAGAGAGAGGGCAAATGTTGCATGGAAGGGAGAGTGGACAAACGCTGCATAGAAAGAAGAGAGAAAAGAAGATGATTAAAGCAAAAACGACAAAAGATAGAAATAATTTTTTTTGTTGCTTTTTGTAGAATCAAGTAGTATTGTAACTGTATTGATAAGAATTTATAAATAGGAAATAGAAATAAGTCAATTTTTTTGAGACTAAATCTGTTTCCTCAGGTCAGGACAGGATACCATAACAGCATTATACTGTACTGTCTTGAAGAAAGATTTGGCCTCTGAAAGCTAATTGAAAAATGGATTAGCCCAATTCTTATTTCTCGTTATTTGTTTTATTTCTATTTGTTAATTTGTAAAGTGGTGATTGTTATGCAGCAGTTTTTTCAAATTTACATCTACTGTCTTTATATTTTGCGCCGTATTAGAGGACATGGGTCACTGTTTCTGTGGTGTTGCATTGTATGTAGAGTTTCATTTTTATATATTAGTACTTTTAGATTTTAGCCCCGTATTTGCTTAGGGGTAATCTGTTCTGGTAGGAATGAATGTTTAGAAGCATACAGTGTGTTTTGTGTAGTTAAATTTTGTGGTTAACCATTATGTGTTGTTAATAAGATTATATTGTATGTATATATAAAAAATGAATGGAAAAAATTAGTTCTATTATAGGAGCGGAGTCTGGGGCTGGAAACTGGGCGAGTTGGGGGCAGAGCTTTCAGGCCCCCCCAAACAAAAAAGCGTTCTGCTGCCTATGTAAGACACTGTCTTATATTTGGGGAAACACGGTAGCAAGCTCCATATGGATTTTCCAGTCTCATGAATAAGGATGACATGATAACGATTTACGGCCTCTTTTACAGCCCCAAAGCCTTTTAAATCTCTATGGGCGCTTTGTTAAAGAGGCTGTTAGTGTTTGACCCAGGCCAGATTTTTCAGGAATCCGTCCACATTTTGAAATTGTACTATGCTGCAAGCCAGCCTTGGGTTTCTTCCCTTCCAGCTTGTAAGGAGACAAGACCAGGACTTTTCACATGCCAAAGCTGATCAAAGTCCTGGCTGTGGTGTAAAAAGTTCATTACCGTAAAGTCTGCTGTGTTCGCTTTGATTCAGCTCAGGAGTTTAGAGCTTGCAGTTCACTGACAGGCCTTCCGGCGGCTCCGTGCGGTCTGAGATCGTTCCATTGTCAGGTAAAAGAAACAAGATTTCTGACTCTCTTATCAATTTATCCAGCCTTGAAAAATGTGCCTGCATGAAAACACTTGGAGCAGATTTCTTGGAAGGAATCTCTCTGTTTAATTATTTACAAGAGAAATAAACAAAAAGAAGGAAGCATTAATACTACACCAGGAGAACAGGCTGCATTAATACTGTCTGAAGCACTCAGACACCCTTAAACTACATAGGAAGGAGAGCAAGTAGCACTAATACTTCATGAGGAACGGTCCAGATAGTATTAATACTATGCAATATCATTGAGAGCATTAATCCTACATAAGGCAGCATTAATCCTACACCAGGAAGATATCTGGCTGCTATATTGCTTGAAGAATACAGATAGCCTTACAATGCTTGGGGAGGAAAGCAAACAGCACTAATACTTCATGAGGAACAAAGGCAGTATTAATACTACAAGATGCCAAAATACTTCACAAGGAGGAAAATGAACAGCATTAACACTCCAGTTAGGGTTACCAGATTTTCCCAAAGGAAAATCCAGACCCATGGCCACGCCCCCCAGGCCCGCTTCATTCCGCCCCCAGCCCCGTCCCCAGACGGCATCTGCGCATTCGCGGACGCGATGCAATGATGTCACACACATGCCCCTTCCTGACGCAATTTTGACGGGAAGCTTTTCAAAACCCGGACAAAGGTCCAGGTTTTGAAAAGCCATCTGGACCCCCGGACAAGTCCTCGAAAAGGATTTCATGTCTGGGGAAATCCCTCACTACAGTTAGCGCAAAAAGAGGATGAGTCCCCAGACAGTGGTGACTGCCGGGGACGGGACATCAAGACCTAATTGGGGTTTCCAAGAATGGTCCCCAATCTCCACACAGTCAAGACATTTGCACATTTAAATGTTACTAAATCATTCCTTGGTGTCCCTTCCATGTTTGATTTATCAGCATTAATACTTTATCAGGAGGAGAATAAGCGTTAATACTGCCGGAAAAATACAGAGAACCTTAAACTCCTCAGGGAAAAAAACAAGCCTAATGGTTAGGAAGGAGCCAGAGCAGCCAGGGTTCAAATCCCACCACTGTCCCTTGGATGAGTCACTTAACCCTCCGTTAGCTCAGGCTTAAGCTTCAAGTTTAATTCAAATTTGATACACCACCTATCAGTCTTCTAAGCGGTTTGTGCATAATAAAAATAGTGAAATAGGGTGACATACAGGACCTACTGGAACGACAAAGGCAAAGAAGTATCCTGTTTCCAACAGTGGCCAACCCAGGTCACAAGTACCTGGCAGAAACCCAAAGAGTGGCAACATTCCAGAGCTGAGCTTGTGATGTCATAGTGCCTCATTTCACCAATGAGATCCAACCTCATCAGTGATGTCACAATGGCTTGATTGCCCTATACTCGGCTCACATAAGAACATAAGAATTGCCATACCAGTATCCTGTTCCAACTGTGGCCAACCCACAGTACCAGTCAGAAGTACCAAAGACAGGTCCCAAGTACCAGTCAGAAACCCAAAGAGTAGCAACATTCCAGAGCTGAGATTGTGATGTCATAATGCCTCATTCCACCAATGCCTAAGAGCCAACCTCAGCAGTGATGTCACAATGGCTTGATTGTCCTATATTTGGATCACATAAGAGCTGCCATACTGGGACAGACCGAAGGTCCATCAAGCCCAGCATCCTATTCCCACCAGTGGCCAACCCAGGTCCAAGTAGCAGACAGAAACCCAAAGAGTGGCAACATTCCAGAGCTGAGCTTGTGATGTCATAGTGCCTCATTTCACCAATAAGATCCAACCTCATCAGTGATGTCACAATGGCTTGATTGCCCTATACTCGGCTCACATAAGAACATAAGAATTGCCATACCAGTATCCTGTTTGAACTGTGGCCAACCCACAGTACCAGTCAGAAGTACCAAAGACAGGTCCCAAGTACCAGTCAGAAACCCAAAGAGTAGCAACATTCCAGAGCTGAGCTTGTGATGTCATAGTGCCTCATTTCACCAATAAGATCCAACCTCATCAGTGATGTCACAATGGCTTGATTGCCCTATACTCGGCTCACATAAGAACATAAGAATTGCCATACCAGTATCCTGTTCCAACTATGGCCAACCCACAGTACCAGTCAGAAGTACCAAAGACAGGTCCCAAGTACCAGTCAGAAACCCAAAGAGTAGCAAAATTCCAGAGCTGAGATTGTGATGTCATAATGCCTCATTCCACCAATGCCTAAGAGCCAACCTCAGTGGTGATGTCACAATGGCTTCACTGTCCTATACTTGGCTCACATAAGAACAGCCATGCTGGGAGAGACTGAAGGTCCATCAAGCCCAGAATCCTGTATTAAATATGACCAACCCAGGTCCCAAGTACCAGGCAGAAACCCAAAGAGTAGCAACATTCCAGAGCTGAGATTGTGATGTCATAATGCCTCATTCCACCAATGCCTAAGAGCCAACCTCAGTGGTGATGTCACAATGGCTTCACTGTCCTATACTTGGCTCACATAAGAACAGCCATGCTGGGAGAGACTGAAGGTCCATCAAGCCCAGAATCCTGTATTAAATATGACCAACCCAGGTCCCAAGTACCAGGCAGAAACCCAAAGAGTAGCAACATTCCAGAGCTGAGATTGTGATGTCATAATGCCTCATTCCACCAATGTCTAAGAGCCAACCTCAGCAGTGATGTCACAATGGCTTGATTGTCCTCTACTCAGCTCACATAAGAACATAAGAATAACCTTACAGCGTCAGACCAATGGTCCATCAAGCCCAGAATCCTCTTTCCAGCAGTGGCCAACCCAGGTCACAAACACCTGGCAAGATCCCAAAGATGAAAGCAGACGCATTGCTCCTTCTTGAGATAGATAGCAGGCAGCTTTTATATTCCATGTGAAGAGAACAACAGCATTGATACTAGATTTACAAAAGAGAAGAACCCTTTGGGATCAGGATTATATGGACCCTCTTTTCTGAAGTTCATCTCTGAATCTGTGATTTGAGAGCTGATAGTTCATTTAAACTTTCCAGGCTTAGTGAGCACAATTTCTGGGAAACAGAATGGGAGGCCAACGGGAGTTGATGTCATTTGGGGTCTCGTAATGCGTTGAAGGAGACCGTTTATTTTGTTCTGTTTGTTCACAACAAAAATACACCTTCAATTCATGATCTTATTTGTGGAGTGCCACAGGATTTGCCAACTTTGTTCGATCTTTTGTTGCAGACGGTGGGGAAAGCTCTTGACAGATTGAAGTTACAATCATTTATATATGAAGATGGTGTTAATGCCGGTTAAGAGGCATCCAGGAATGTTTTGAAGTTGTAGAACACCGGGCTTCGAATTTTCGATTAAAGCTTAACCAGGAGAAAATTAAATTTCTTTGGTTGGGTACAGCAAAGGATGTTATGGGTAAGGAGATTTTTTTTTCTATTGGAGACAATAAATTTACTCTTGAATTCTTGGAGTAGAGGTGGATAATTCAACGTACCATGATCAATCACATTAACAAGGTAGTAAAAAGCTCTTCTTTGCTGTTATGGAAATTGAGATCTATTTGAAACTATTTTGAGATATCAACTTTCTGGCCTGTAGTGCAATCGTGGTTATTATCAAACATTATAATAGTCTATGTGGGTTGTACAAAAATGAATGATCAAAAAGTTACAAACCATTCAAAATGTACTGATTTGGGTGATATTCTTGATGTAAAGATGAATTGATTCCTGCTTTTTCCAGTTGTTGCTAGAGCTTGGTTTAAATGATTTCATTTTTAAGGAACTACCCCATTAGATTTGTTTAGGGCGATTCGTTTTCTATCAGGCAGCTTCAGTTTGGCATTCCCTGCCGTCGTCAGTTTGTTCTTCACAAGACTAGTTAACATTTTGCAAACAGCTCCAAACTTTCTCTTTTAAGAAATATGTAGTGAGGGTCATGGAGTTTTGTATTGTAATTTCTGGATGAAATGTTTTGGATTTTGTTATTGTGAATAGATTTTTGCAGAATATAAGTTTGGAATGTATTGTAACCTCTCTCATCCTTCTCCTGCCTCTCTATTCAATTCTTGTTTATGAGCCTGAATGTACAGCAGCCCAGGGAACCCCACATAGCAGGCCAGGACCTGTAAGGTGGTTGGCGTCTAAGCCCTTTTAGTCCCCTATGTAAGCCCTCTTTCATAACCTATCTCTGCCTCTACCTCTACCTCTATCCCTCAACCCCGGTGTCCTTCAGGAATTTATCCAATCCTTCCTTGAAGCCTTCAGTGCTAAAGATGGCATTGAGACCCCGAGTCGAAGCTCTTTCTTCAATTTCCTTGAAAGCACCAGACAGTTTCTCATCTCTTCTGCAGGGAACATTTTCTGCTCATTCCAAAACAGATGCAAACCCTTTTCAATAAAACGGGCTGAATTTTCTTCATTTTTTCTCCTGGAATTTTTAGCGCCGGAGAACATTCTGTCCCCCTTTCACGCTGATTACACCACTACTAGCAGGGCTGCTACTCAACAGCTTCGGGGGAAGCCCTTCTGCTCTTTCCCGCTTAGGCCAAGAACAGAAACAGGCCTCTGCTTGCCGGCTGCCAGCTGGCATCCCTTCAAACTAGCAGCTGGGCAGTGTGCCAACTTCCAGGGCACTGTGCCAACATCACCTCTCACTCTCTGCCTTTAACTCCTTCCATCTTCCGTCCTCTAATTCTCTCTGTCTCCTTAACTCTCTCAACGACATCCTTCTCTCTTTAGCTCTTTCTAGTTTCAACTTTCTTTTGGACCGATTCCTTTGTCTCCCTTTAAGTTACTTTCTCTCTCTCTGTTGCTCACTCCAACTCTTTAAATGCTTGTCTCTCTAATATTGATTTTAACTCTCCTGTAGCCTTTTTTCCCACTGAATTGCTCTGTTAGGGACCAGAGTTAGGACCTTCATGGGAGCCAGTACCTTTAGCCTACTGTGGTATGGCTCCCTGCCCAGGGCAATAAACAATAGCATTTCTTCTTACCGAACGCTCGTGGTAACGCCCGCAGTGTATGCTGTGGGAAGTGTGTACAGTGTGCAGCCAAGATGTAGATGTGTATCTTGACTATATGTCCCAAGTAATCACATTATCGGGGTTAAAAAGTCTTGTCTGTCTTTTTCAGGCTTCCGAGAAAAGGATCTGGGTGTCAGGCTCCTATGGGTGCAAACGCTGTGGGAACAGGGTCTGGACCAGACATTTGCACAGCGATTTGTACCTGCTTTTTCTGCATACAATTCTTCATTTAAAAATGTACATACAGTAGACTCTCTGTTAACCGGAACTCAAGCAACCAGCAAAAAAAAAAAAAAAAAAAGTCAAAGAAATACTGTAATACTTTAAATAAAAATGAAAATAAAATCAATTTCTGGTGAAAATTTAAGTGTAAACTTGTCATGTCCAGTAGTTTGTGTAGAACAGATTATGGTATGAGGCATAGTATTAGTTAGGTCTGTTTTTAATAGTAACTCTCAAGCAACCAGAAACTCCATTTATCCGGCACCTACACCGATCTTTTTTTTTTTTTTTTCAGGTGCTTTAGTTAGATTCTGAGGCTTTTGGACAGATAGGGGCGTTCTAAGCACCTAGTGTTACTTATTTCCCCGTCTGCTTGTTTTGCTACATCTTTTTTTATTTTGAACCCGTTGCTTTGACAATAATTGTTAAGAAAAGCGCTATATTGAATAAAGAAACTAGAACTATATCAACCCCCACGGGTGCCGGTTAACTGAGATCTATTCACAGAGAAAAGTAGGGGAGGGTCATTGGGGTGGGCAGACTAGATGGGCCGTGGCCCTTATCTGCCGTCTATTTCTATGTTTCTATGTTTACTGTGGTTATGAAGAACCAAAATGACTGACTGTTCCATTCTCCACCCTTTGGCTGTCCCCGGGGAACACATCCAGGGCACGCAGGGACAAATGCGTGTGCATGAAGGAAGTCACACTATTACACACATGACGAAAAATTACCCTCCCGGCGCCCAATACTCAAAAGTGCAGTCACTGAGGTCAGGGGTGTCAAACTCAAGTTATATTAGGCAAAGGTGGGAAAACAGGCACTGTAATAAGGTCCTTTGACCAGAAGGAAGGTCCCCTAGGATTAGGGTTACCAGATTTTCCGTTTGAAAAATCCAGGCCCGCCCCTAGGCCCACCCATCCCCACCCTATTACGTCCCAGTCACACCCTAGCCACGCCCCAGCCCCACCCCCCTGCTGCCTGCTCTCGTCTGTGCACGCACTGATGTCCTCCTGCCCGGTGGTGATTTGTTCCAAGCTTTTCGAAACCCGGACATGCCTAGGATGTCATGGCCAACGGGGGAGGGGAAGGGGGTAAACTAGAGAGGAGCACATCAGCCATTTTTATTTCAGTTTACATAAGAAAATATTTTCAGGGGTACGTCAGCACATTTTTAATGCAATTAAATCAAGCAGGCGTTCCATAGACACTCTCGCAATCCCTTCCCTTAATCCCAGCACTCTCCCTCTCTCTCTTTCTTCTCCTCCTTGTCCCCCAACACCTCGTCCTTTTCTCTCTCAGTCCCCCCCATCCCCAGCACTCAATCTCCCCACCTATTCCTAGCTCTCACATTCTCTCAATTCCCCCTCATTATCTCCAGCACTCACTCACTCTCTCAACACCCATCCCCAGCATCCTCTTACAATCTCTGTTCTTGAGCCAGGTAAAAATGGTAATCAGACAGAAAAGGCCCTCTGCGCTTTTGAGCTTGACCACCCCTCGCCTAATTTACCTTTTTTTTAACATTTCCAGCACCTCTACAGGGCCATATAAGAACATAAGAATTGCCACTGCTGAGTCAGACCAGTGGTCCACCATGCCCAGGCTCACGTGGTGGCCCTCTGGTCTAAGACCAGCACCCTAACTGAGACTAGCCCTACCAGCGCACGTTCTTGTTCAACAGAAACTTGTCTAACTTTATCTTGAATCCTTGGAGGGTGTTTTGCCCTATAACAGCTTCTGGAAGAGCGTTCCAGCTTTCTACCACTCTCTGGGTGAAGAAGAACTTCCTTATATACTCCATCAGACATCTCAAGGGTCTAGAACAGTGGTCTCAAATTCAAACCCTTTGCAGGGCCACATTTTGGGTTTCTGGGTACTTGGAGGGCCTCAGAAAAAATAGTTAATGTCTTTTTAAAGAAATGACAATTTTGCATGACATAAAACTCTTTATAGTTTATAAATCTTTCCTTTTGGCTAAGTCTTAATAATAATATTGTAATTTATAGCTTAAGAGACATTTGATCAAGAACCTGCTTTATTTTACTTTTGAGATTATGATAAACATACTGAGGGCCTCAAAATAGCACCTGGCGGGCCGCATGTGGCCCCCGGGCCGCGTGTTTGAGACCACTGGTCTAGAAGTACATAGTCAGTGTTTGAAGAAGCTCTGAAAGCTGCTTCAGGTTGTTGCAGCCTCTGTGTGTTAATGGCCGAGGCATAATTCTTCCAGAGTGATTCTGTCTCCTACCTTGCTGCGGTTGTATATCTGGAACAACCTGCCTGACTCAGGGCAAGATTCTCAAAACTTTAACGCGGTCGCTGAACTGTTTTCCGGCGGTCTAGCCTGCACACATTTTAGCGGCGGATTATCCAAACGGATGATCTCTGTCTTTAGCGAGGTTTCTAACCGTCTCCGACAATGGCATGCAAATGGGCTCTTTAACATTGAAATGCACCCTCCGGGGGATCCTTAAAAATCGCCAAGGCATTTTCAAAGAGCGGTGACAGCTTTTGGCGACAGAAAGTAGCGACTGGTTCGGGGGTGCCGTAACAGTGCCAGCAGTTGTGTTTTGACTGTGGCTAATGAGAAAAAAAAGTGTATCTATATATTTTTAAAGTGGAGAGTAGTAAAATCACGCTTCTTTTGAGTTTTTGGGAGACACAGGCATGTTTCACGCGCGCTTGTTAAAAGCCAACGTTTCCTCTTGAGCGCGTGTATGATACCCTTGTCTTGTGTGTTTCTGGCTGTGGGTCTTGATTACATTTTACATTAAAAACAAATTACAAGATTTACCTGAATTATAGTCGTTTTTTGGAGAGAAAGGCACGGTGACACCAGGAAATTCTTTTTCACTGAAAGGGTGGTTGATCGCTGGAATAGTCTTCCACTTCAGGTCATTGAGGCCAGCAGCGTGCCTGATTTTAAGGTCAAATGGGATAGACACGTGGGATCTATTCACAGAGATAGGTAGGGGAGGGTCATTGGAGTGGGCAGACTAGATGGGCCGTGGCTCTTATCTGCCGTCTATTTCTATGTTTCTATGACTGAAAAAAGTCTATGTTGCTTCTCCCCTTCTCTCCCTTAAATTCATCCAATAGTGCAACAGGAGAGTGGGTTGTTGTTTTTTTTTTTACGGTGTTTTTCTGCGCATATGCCCATCGGTGATGGGCACATGCAAATGTAGGAAATCTTCGCTGCTATCCACCAATCTTATTTGCATGCGTGATTTTTAAAGAATGTCTCGGGTTTTTAGATTTGGTATCAAACCGGCTGCATTAGCAGACCTGCACTTTTTAACACGTTTTTTTGAAAATCCTGGTCTCAGTGCTGCGAGCCCCATCTCTGGTAGTCTTCAAGTCCAGGTAGAAAGCGCTTGATTTCGCTCTGATGTCACTTCCTGGTCCCGTGCTTGAGTACCTGATTGTAAAAACCGCTTAGATAACCTTGATAGGCGGTATATAAAATCCTAATAAACTTGAAACTTGAAAGTGATTCAGAGAGGAACCAGGCTGGTGCGAGCAACAGGCAGGAGAAGTTGCTCACACTAGCGAAGATCTGGAACGCGTTGCCAGAGGTTGTGGTAAGAGCGGATAGCATAGCTGGTTTTAAGAAAGGGTTGGATAAGTTCCTGGAGGAAAAGTCCATAGTCTGTTATTGAGAAAGACACAGGAGAAGCCACTGCTTGCCCTGGATCGGTAGCATGGAATGTTGCTCTTCTTTGGGATTGTAGAATCTTGTTACTCTCCGGGATTCTGGAATCTTGCTGTTCTTTGGGATTTTATATGGAATGTTGCTACTCTTTGGGATTCTAGAATCTTGTGACTCTGGGATTCTGGAATCTTCCTATTCTTTGAAATTCTGTATGGAATGTTGCTACTTTTTGGGATTCTAGAATCTTGTGACTCTCTGGGATTCCGGAATCTTGGTATTCTTTGAGATTCTGTATGGAATGTTGCTACTCTTTGGGATTCTAGAATCTTGTGACTCTCTGGGATTCTGGAATCTTGCTGTTCTTTGGGATTTTATATGGAATGTTGCTACTCTTTTGGATTCTAGAATCTTGTGACTCTGGGATTCTAGAATCTTCCTATTCTTTGAAATTCTGTATGGAATGTTGCTACTTTTTGGGATTCTAGAATCTTGTGACTCTCTGGGATTCCGGAATCTTGCTATTCTTTGAGATTCTGTATGGAATGTTGCTACTTTTTGGGATTCTAGAATCTTGTGACTCTCTGGGATTCCGGAATCTTGGTATTCTTTGAGATTCTGTATGGAATGTTGCTACTCTTTGGGATTCTAGAATCTTGTGACTCTCTGGGATTCTGGAATCTTGCTGTTCTTTGGGATTTTATATGGAATGTTGCTACTCTTTTGGATTCTAGAATCTTGTGACTCTGGGATTCTAGAATCTTCCTATTCTTTGAAATTCTGTATGGAATGTTGCTACTTTTTGGGATTCTAGAATCTTGTGACTCTCTGGGATTCCGGAATCTTGGTAATCTTTGAGATTCTGTATGGAATGTTGCTACTCTTTGGGATTCTAGAATCTTGTGACTCTGGGATTCTAGAATCTTCCTATTCTTTGAAATTCTGTATGGAATGTTGCTACTTTTTGGGATTCTAGAATCTTGTGACTCTCTGGGATTCCGGAATCTTGGTATTCTTTGAGATTCTGTATGGAATGTTGCTACTCTTTGGGATTCTAGAATCTTGTGACTCTCTGGGATTCCGGAATCTTGGTATTCTTTGAGATTCTGTATGGAATGTTTCTACTCTTTGGGATTCTAGAATCTTTTTACTCTCTGGGATTCCGGAATCTTGCTATTCTTTGAGATTCTATGTGGAATGTTGCTACTCTTTGGGTTTTGGCTAGGTACTAGGGACCTGGATTGGCCACCGTGAGAACAGGCTACTGGGCTTGATGGACCATTGGTCTGACCCAGTAAGGCTATTCTTATGTTCTTATCTACAGAGGTATGAGGTGGGGGGAGGGGAGGGATCACGTGAACATGGCATGGTGTGGTAGGGCGGAGAGGTGCCGGTGCCCCCACCGACATGGCACCCAGGGCAGACCGCCTCCTCCTCCCCTTACTACACCACTACATAGTGGATATCCTGAAAACCTGCCTGACTGGGATTTCCCAAGGACTGGTTTGGAAAGTGCTGCTTTGACCTACAATGCTTTGTCTGTCCCAGGCTCTTCCATTCAGACCCGTGAAGGCCAGGTAAATGAGCCATTGGGCTTCAGACTGACACTTCAGGTAAAATGATTTCCTTTGCCTCTTGTATTAGGAGCCTCAGTGAGGGAGGGGGGGATGAAAGAGGCAAGTTCTAAGCATTTTTTTCAGGTCAGAGAATGGCAGGGCACAGGGGATGGTTTGTTAACATGGGCTACTATTTCCCACAGAGACCACCCGCACTGACAATGTAGGAATATTTTGTTATCATCTAAACCTGTGCTTTTATGAAAGACCACCAGCTGTGCAAGGCCAGGTTAACAAAGCTGGACATACACATGAAGCCGAGATTCTGCTTAGCTCATCTTACCTGGTGAATGCCTACAGTTATAGTCGTGAGACATCAAAACCCCCAAATCTGTTGCTCTCACTTCATTTTCAAGATGTTTTTCTTTACGACCATCCTATAAGAAACTATTTCCCCTTTCAAAGAATCTTTTTGAAAAAGGCTTTCAGCAAATGCTTCAAGTTATAATCATGGGTCCTATTAAAATAGACGAGGATGAAATTCAAAGCGATTTTCCAAAGACTTTTTCTGTGAAGAAGATCTTCTAAATCGTTAAATTACATCCAACACTTAAACTTAATCCACCAGTGTTAACTCAAAAAAAACGTAGCTTTAAGCTCTGAGTTTCAAGTTAGCTTCTACCTATGTCACAGGGGTAGGCAATTCTGGTCCTCGAGAGCCAGAGTCAGGTCAGGTTTTCAGGATATCCACAATGAATATGCATGAGAGAGATTGACCTGCACTGCCTTCTTGGTATGCAAATCTCTCTCATGCATGTTCATTGTGGATATCCTGAAAACCTGGCCTGCCAGTAGATCTCGAGGACCGGACTTGGGCTGCCATGGTCTAGACCAGGGGTCTCAAAGTCCCTCCTTGAGGGCCGCAATCCAGTCGGGTTTTCAGGATTTCCCCAATGAATATGCATGAGCTCTATGTGCATGCACTGCTTTCAATGCATATTCATTGGGGAAATCCTGAAAACCCGACTGGATTGCGGCCCTCGAGGAGGGACTTTGAGACCCCTGGTCTAGACAATATCCGTCATTGCATGGCCTGGACTTCTCCAAGGAGCCACTGTTGGAGCCATAAGCTTGCCAGTGGTATTTCAACTTTTGTGGTCAGTAAGCTGAAACATAAACATAAAAGATTGTTTATATACCGCAAAACCTTACAGTTCAATGCAGTTAACAAAATAAAAGAGAACTGAACAAACACAGTGAAATACTGTCGGACATTTTTTGGAACAAGGACACATATCACTTAAGCAGAGTTACAATGGTATCACATCTATCATGTATTTGGAACAGTCCAGGTGGCATCCCCAATTGTAGTGTAGCCCCAGGGAACACCCTCCACATTTACCCCTCCCTTTTACAAAAGCGTGGAAGAGGTTTTTAGTGCCAGCCGGCATTCTGAATGCTCTGTGCCGTTCCGACGCTCATAGACTTCGGCGTGCCAGCCAGCGCTTAAAAATCCCCCCCACTTCCGCGCTGTCTGAAGAGGGAAAAAGCTACAGCTGAACCATTTTATCAGGGGATCATCAGAAACATTTACAACTGTCTAAAAACTGAGAACACTCCTCTAGATAATGACACGGGGCCAAATTAGTTCCCGCAATAACTTCCCTATTCCGTCCCCGCGAGTTTTGTCGCTATACCTGTCACTGCCCCATTCCTGTAAGGTCTGCCTTAACAGCACAAGCCTTGAACAGTTATGATTTTAAAGTGTTGGAGGCTTGTGCAGATGAGGACGGAGCTTAGTCATTGGTGGAATGAGGCATTATGACATCACAATCTGAGCTCTAGATGTTGCTACTTAGGATTTTAAAGTGTTTGAGGCTTGTGCAGATGAGGTCGGAGCTTAGGCATTGGTGGAATGAGGCATTATGACATCACAATCTGAGCTACTTATGATTTTAAAGTGTTGGAGGCTTGTGCAGATGAGGACGGAGCTTAGTCATTGGTGGAATGAGGCATTATGACATCACAATCTGAGCTCTAGATGTTGCTACTTAGGATTTTAAAGTGTTTGAGGCTTGTGCAGATGAGGTCGGAGCTTAGGCATTGGTGGAATGAGGCATTATGACATCACAATCTGAGCTACTTATGATTTTAAAGTGTTGGAGGCTTGTGCAGATGAGGACGGAGCTTAGTCATTGGTGGACTGAGGCATTATGACATCACAATCTGAGCTCTAGATGTTGCTACTTAGGATTTTCAAGTATTTGAGGCTTGTGCAGATGAGGACAGAGTTTGCAGGAATGGGGCAGGGACAGGAAAAGAACTCATGGAGACGGGACGGGAAAATGAGTTCCCACAGGGATGGGGAAAAATTTGTCCTCATGTCATTTTCTATACTCCTCCAATCCATGAAGTTTTATTTGGATAGCCCATATAGATTTTTCCAGATATAAGACAGGCTATGCAAGAGCGTAGGAAGCAGATTTTAGTTTTGAAGCCCAAAACCTTGGCTTTGAAAGGGGGAACTTTTTTTCTTTGGTTCTCCTAAAAATTCTTTGCTCATTTCCAGTGGAGGAAGTATATTTTCTTTGATCCCATGTATTTGGAGACCTACATATTAGAGCAGGAGAAGAATGTTAAAATCTCGGTGGTTTAGAAGGAGAAAAAGGACATAGAGACGATTCCTTGTATTTGCTTTGAGAAAATACTCATTTATAGATGTTTCTCCTAATCTCTCTCCTAGCTTAGGATTTTGGGATATGCACGGCTTGTGTTTTGATTTGGAGTTCATTTCGATATTTTGCTCTTTCCTTTATAGATTCTTGAACAGGGGTCTTAGTTACTGTGGTCTGCTTCTTTAAACGTGTCTCCTTAGCCTCTTGTTTCTGAGACTGTTGCTGTCCTGTGGATTTGGGGGATAATCTATAAAGGCAGATTTTATTCATTGTGATGGACGAGGGGGTGGAATGCTGCTGTTTTTAACCACCAAAGTGGTCCTGGGAAGTATTTAACGTCAGTCAAATGTAATTTCCAGGGATAAAATTCTCCATTTCTTTTATCCATACACTGATGTACGTTATATAAACTTACAGCCATTTGTTGGAAGCATGTTGCAGGACAGCCTGCTTTAAATTATTTTGTTATTTTAAGAGCACGCTAACTCCATCCCTGGAGGAGGTAGACGGCCCTGCAGTGGCTCCTGCTTGCCGAAATGTGTTCTGGGTTAAGGCGAGCCCTGCACAAGTTCAGTGGAAGTGGAAGATTTTTCCTCACCACATGAGAACTGCTGGTTCATTCACCCTGCAGCGGGTCACAGCTGATTGCGGAAAAATCTTCTACTTCCACTGAACTTGTGCAGGAGACTGGACTGCTCTCGCCTTTAGGATGTAGAGAGGAGTTTGGGCATTAGGAGATCCAGGCTGGACTTGTGGCAGTCTGACAAGTCCCAGTTTTCAACTGACCTATGACCCCAGGATCACACAGATTTTTCCTCTGTCCTCACTGCGTTCAGATTTCATACCCCTGGGATTGGCTTGATGACCAAGTGGCAAACACTGGACTTGGCTTCTTAGCCTTTTTCTTGGCACGGGGGTTGACCGGCAGCCGCGCTGAAGTGCAGGTCCCAGGAAGTTCCGGACCCGGTCAGCTGTGCATCCCCCTAGGGCGTGCACCCAGGGCGGTCCGCCCCTCCCCCCCCCCTTGGTACGCCACAAGCAGTTAAAACCGGGTTTTTCATGTATATGAAAGCTCACACTCTTAGAGGGCTTGAGTGCTGATGTTCACATGCAGGGTAAAGTCGGTCACATATTGTATTGAAATATTTTTAAATGAACCTGAATAAGGTCAGTAAATATTCCTTTGCAACGCACCCCCAAACGTTTCCACCAGGTCTGGAGTAGCGTTGACGGTTGCCAGTTTTGTCTTCTTTCACAAGCGGAAAGAGGCTTCTCTGCAAGTTTGAAAGACAGACAGGGGAAGTAACAAATGCGTGCCTGTCCCATCAAAGCCAAAAGTGAGGGCACACATTGGCACCTGTTTTTCTGCGCCTGTGAATGAGCCTTGAAGAAATTCTGGGCTCTTTTTGACAAAAACAGCAGTAAATGTTTCTACTGTGTGCCAAAGAGGTAAATGATTTTACGCTCATAGGAATTCTGTGAGCATCGGAGCTTCTGTGTGCTGGAATATTTCTGAGGCTCTTTTTTAGGGGCCGAGGAAAAATCGCTGATGTGTGCTGACACTTCTGTTTTTTTTTGCCTGGATATATGCACAAAAGCCGCGTTATTGTAAAACCTTTTGTGCGCTTGTGCCAGGAATGTTCCTCCCCTCTTCCCACACTTTCACGTGATTTAACCCCAACAATTACACCCAGTCCAAGCCTGTGCCCTGCAAATAATAATAATAAAATTATTTATTTATATACCGCAGTACCTCACGGTTCAGTGTGGTTTACAATAAGAGGTGAGAACTGTGAAAACACAGCGCGTTTACGCCAGAAAACACAGTACATCACATTTAAAATATCATATTATGAAACTATTAACTTATCTAGATTATACATAGTTATCAAACAGATACGTTTTTAATGATCTTCTAAAGGCCTGGCAAGAAACCACCTCCTTTTAGATTTGTGACGAGCCTCCTGGAAAAGGGATCCGTTTCATTACAGATACATCCAGTCTGTGAAAATAGAGTCTTTCACGCTCTCTTCGATTCACAATCATTTCCGGAAGCAGGTTAAAGTTTCGGAGGATGCTGTTTTGAGGAATGGCACCCAGCCACCTGGCACCTCCAGTGCCCATTAAGGCACTGAGGGAGGGACGCAGGAGGGGTAAGCAAACAGAGAATGACAGTAGGACAAACTCATGGTACAATCCCCCCCCTCCCCATCACATACCCGGGCAGAATCAGTACACCTGAGTGCTTTTCATTTTAATTTACAAACCCACCTGCTTTACAAACAGGAGCGCCTGTCTGGCTGCTGCCTGCCGGGATTCCGGCCAGCTCACATTACCGAGAAGTACCTTCCGTAGACGCCTTTTGAAGCCTGTGCCAGCCGCAGGGAGTTCCTGCCACCTGTCCTTCTCGTGTACAGCCCTGCCACACTGCCTCAGTGCCTCCATTCACTTTGGACACATCTCCTGAATCTCACACGTTAATAGAGTAAATTTCACGTTTCTCAGCCCTGGGAACAATTGCCAGAAACAGAAGCATTAACAGCACTTACAAGTGTGTATATAATATTAATGCCCCCATACCTCAGTGTAATGTAACTCAGTACTATTTTGAGGCCCTCGGTATGTTTATCATAATCACAAAAGTCAAATAAAACAGTTTCTTGATCATACATCTCTTTATTATTAAGACTTAGCCAAAAGGAAAGATTTATAAACTATAAAGAGTTTTACCTCCTGTAAAATTGTCGTTTCTTTAATAAGACATTAACTCTTTTTTCTGAGGCCCTCCAAGTACCTACAAGTCACACATGTGGCCCTGCAAAGGGTTTGAGTGGAGACCACTGGCTAAACTGTAACCATGACATCCTGTTTGCCTTTGGGAAGCAGAGCTGAGATTGTGATGTCATAATGCTTCATTCCACCAATAAGAGCCAGCCTCATCAGTGATGTCACAATGGCTTGATTGTCCTGTTCTCCTCTCTGCCCTCCCACCCAGCCAGCAGATTAACCCTTTCCCTTAACTCAGTGGTCTCAAACTCGCCAGGTCCTATTTTGAGGCCCTCGGTTTGTTTATCATAATCACAAAAGGAAAATAAAACCGTTTCTTGATCATATGTCTCTTTATTATTAAGACTTAGCCAAAAGGAAAGATTTATAAACTATAAAGAGTTTTACCTTCTGTAAAATTGTCGTTTCTTTAATAAGACATTACCTATTTTTTTCTGAGGCCCTCCAAGTACCTACAAATCCAAAAGGTGGCCCTGCAAAGGGTTTGAGTTGGAGACCACCGATGTAACAGGTCTGTATCCATTAATACATCCTCCTGTATTTCAGAGATCTAACACATCCCATATCCATGAATACTCCTTTAGTCTCTGAGCTGCCGCATTGTACTGCGGGGGCTGCCACAAGAGGTCATGGCAGCCATTTTCTAAAGGCAAGTGCAAGGGACAAGAGTCCTGCCTCTGTCTCCGTCACTTGGTCCACAAGGGATATCAGGTACATGGGGGGGGGGGGGGGGGAGGGGAGTGCGGCGTTCTGGTCCAGGGAGAGTTAGGGAGCTATTCTGGGAGGGAGAGGGGGATGTTTCTCATATCCAAGTTTCAAATTTATTAAAATTTGGTATCCCGCTATTCAGTTATAACCTTCTAAGTGGCTTACAATCTAACACAAAATTATAAAATTAGGCTGCTAATAATAATAATAATAATAATTTTATTTTTTATGTACCGCCAAAGCCAAAGTAGTTCGAGGCGGTTTACAACAAGAAGAGCTGGACAGTCAGCAAAGAAATAACAATGAAGTCCTTGAATACAATGAAGTCTTTGAATGACAATGATGTCTTTGAATACATGAATATTTGTAGGGAGGAAGAGAGAGAGTGAGAGTCCCATTGTAGGGATGTCAAGTGCAAGTAAGTAGAGCACAGGGGTGAGGCTTTTTTGGTTACAAATCGGTTCAACAGGTTGGTTTTAACTCGTTTTCTGAAGTTAAGGTAGGATGAGGAGTGCTTGATGAGATAGCCTGGCCAGCCGTTCTGTTGACTTGCTTGGAAAGCAAGAGTTCTGCCAAGGAATCTTTTGTATCGGCAGTTTTTTATTTTTGGGTAGCTAAACCTATGTATTCTGCGTGTGGGCCTGATGGGACAGTCCAATTTAAAATGGGGGTCAGGGAGAGAAATACGATAGACATTAGGATAAACCACATGTCTTCCAGAGTTTTCCGGCTTATTGATTAATAAATTCTATTTTAACTAAAAGCATCATTAAATTAAAAAAAAGTTTGTCTTAAATTAATCTAATGATGATTGCAATCTAATAGACATTGTGAGTTGATTCCATAGTGAAGGACCCCGTACCGAGAAAATCACTTGTGAACAATTATGCGTGAGTACCTGAAGAATTTGTAATCCGCATTGAATTGTAGGATATGCGGAATATAAATCATAAAAGAAAAAAAAAAAAAATGGCGCATGCAATCGATGTTGATTAATTGATCTAAGAGTTCATGTAGGAATATATGATATTAAGTAGCACGCTAAATCAATTGGTTCTCCAAATTTAAGAACTTTATATACTAGAAAAAGTATCTCGTAAGTAATTCGATATGATATGGGAAGCCAGCCATGGCGTAGCGAGGGCAAGAGGCGCGAGCAAGAACCCCAATCTGCCACTCGCACGGTTCCAGGTAGTGGCATCAGAGGAAGAGCCGACGCTGACGCGAGTAGCAGGTTGGGGGCTCGTGCTCACGCTCGGCAGGAGGGGGCAGGGAAGGTGCATTTAGCAAGTAGTAGGGGGGTGAGGCGCTGAGGGGTTTTGAAAGGGTGCTTAAATTTGGGGCTCTAAGACATGGCTGGACATGGGGCTGGGCTTAGGGTAGGTGAGAATTAAGCTCAGAGTTTAGCACTGATTAACTGTGAATCCTGCAACTCGGAAACTCTAGCCCTGAGTCTTGTAAAGGAAAGCACCTTGAACATATGCAAGCGACACCCCCACCCTCCTGAGCCCCCCCCCCCCCCCACTGCGCTCTGAGCTCAGGATCTGAGTTTCAAGGTGAGTCACTTCCTGAAAGGCCGTGGAACATTGGCATTGCCACTGGTGGGCAGGAGACGGTCCTGAATGTTCTTCTTGGATCCAGTGCCAAGGCCGAGACCCTGAAGGGGAAGGAACTTCACTTGCAAACTTTGGCGCAGTGCTCTATTCTGTGAATCCCATCTTTCAGCACTTGGCAAATTAAACATTCTCCTGGTCTGTGGCTCTGCCTTCACCTTTCTCTCCCCTGCAGTGCTTTTTTTCTCTTCCCTTGCCACGTTCTTGCTCTATTCCTTTCCCCTTTCCCTTCACCCTCTCTCGCTGCCTTTTCTCCTTACCTTCCTTTTCTGGCGGAACTTTTCCTCCTCCCACATCTGTCTTTGAATTATTTATTTAGTAACCACCGAAGGCCAGCCATGATCAAACCCCTCTGCCACAAAATCAGACAATGAGTCTTTACTGAGGGCACGACTGACCTTCATCACACGTGATGATAAAAGATTTTGTCTCCAACTTCAAGGCGGTAAGAAAGTGAGCAAATTTTAATTAAATCTAGAAACAATAACCTTGGAACCACAAACAAAGGACCTTCCAGAGCAAGCTGGAGGTTTCTTGGCCTTCTCTGTCCACCCCTACCCCACATCACTGCTTCTCGACTCTCATTGGTCTGTCTAATTCTTACCATTTATATTAATAGATGCTTTTTCTTTTTTTTTTTTTTCAAAATCTCCCCAGCCCATGCAGTAATTTCTAAGTGCAAAACAAAAAACCCCCAACAGAACTGCAGGAAATGTACAAGGTACAGGAATTTTATTCAAATCGATAAAATAAAAATCATTAAAAAGTATGGTATCCAAAAATGAATCCTTGATGTTAAATAGTTTGGTCCCAACACGGTCTGTGCTTCGAAAAACACTTCTTCCTCAGGGGTCCAAGATGTTGCCCTATGGGGCAAAGACCTAGACCAACTGCTTTCGCTAACTACTTACGGGGAATTTAGGAAACGCCTAAAAACATACCTGTTCCAGAAATACCTAAACAATTGACCCGCTCTCCCCTCTCCCTCCCCCCTCCCTATTCCACCTGAACTTACAGCTCTGTTATAAATATAATCTGTTATCTTCATCTTATCGTAACTTTACGTTGCTATTTATCTCCAACAGGTCCTGTCGGACTTCACCTACTAAAATGTTCATCTTATATTTTTGCTCAGCAAATTGTATTTCTATACTATTGCCTCTTAAGGTCTCTGCTCTCTCTATTTCCTCTGAATATCTGCTTACTGTATTTCGCTGAATGTCCAGCTCTCTTGATTGTAAACCGCCTAGAAGTCGCAAGATTGTGGCGGTATAGAAGAATAAAGTTATTATTATTATTATTTATATGCAATTAAACCAAAGTTCTAGAAACACAGGCGATAAAAATCCTCCTGTAGAAAATGCTGGTTTTTATTTTATCGATTTGAATAAAATTCCTGTACCTTGTACATTTCCTGCAGTTCTTTTTTGCTTTTGTAATTTCTAACTACTAAACTGTACAAAGGGCAGGGATTGGGAGGTGAATACGAACCGCACACTTGTTCTGAAGGGAGCAAATGACCTTTCCACATCAGAAGGCCCGAGTTCAAATCCCAGGTTGGGTTACAAGTGAAATGAGTTTGTTGGTCCCATCTGGACCAGCAGGGGACGCTGCAGGGCAGAAGTGAGGTGGTGAGGCGATGAGGGGTTTTGAAAGGGTGCTTAAATTTGGAGCTCTGAGACATGGCTGGACACGGGGCTGGGCTTAGGGTAGGGAAACTAAAGCTCAGAGTATAGCATTGATTAACTGTGAATCCTGAGTCTGGGAAATTAATGAAGATCCTACATTAAAGGCTGAATTTTGACTTGAAACCCCAGGATCCTTGCTTTGGCTTCCAATGGGCGCCTACATTTAGGAACTCGGGGGCAGATGTTCAGTTGGTGGGGGTCAGCGCTGGCTTTATCCCCGAATACCACAGAGAAAGTGACACAAGGTCCCCCATTCTGAAGCGAATCACAACCAGAGAGAAGTGGGAGAGAAAGAGATATGTCTGTATGGGATCTTTATTAACAGGACAATATCAGTTGAAAGTAGAGAATGACACGGGGACAAATTTTTCCCCGTCCCGTACCCATGAGTTTTGTCCCTGCCCCGTTCCTATATGTTCTGCCTTAACACATAATTTTAAAGCGTCTGAGGCTTGTGCAGATGAGGACGGAGCTTAGGCATTGGTGGAATGAGGCATTATGACATCACAATCTGAGCTCTCAAATGTTGCTACTTAGGATTTTAAAGTGTCTGAGGCTTGCGCAGATGAGGACGGAGCTTAGGCATTGGTGGAATGAGGCATTATGACATCACAATCTGAGCTCTCAAATGTTGCTACTTAGGATTTTAAAGTGTCTGAGGCTTGCGCAGATGAGGACGGAGCTTAGGCATTGGTGGAATGAGGCATTATGACATCACAATCTGAGCTCTCAAATGTTGCTACTTAGGATTTTAAAGCGTTTGAGGCTTGTGCATGTGAGGACGGAGCTTAGGCATTGGTGGAATGAGGCATTATGACATCACAATCTGAGCTCTCAAATGTTGCTACTTAGGATTTTAAAGTGTCTGAGGCTTGTGCATGTGAGGACGGAGCTTAGGCATTGGTGGAATGAGGCATTATGACATCACAATCTGAGCTCTCAAATGTTGCTACTTAGGATTTTAAAGTGTCTGAGGCTTGCGCAGATGAGGACGGAGCTTAGGCATTGGTGGAATGAGGCATTATGACATCACAATCTGAGCTCTCAAATGTTGCTACTTAGGATTTTAAAGTGTCTGAGGCTTGCGCAGATGAGGACGGAGCTTAGGCATTGGTGGAATGAGGCATTATGACATCACAATCTGAGCTCTCAAATGTTGCTACTTAGGATTTTAAAGTGTCTGAGGCTTGTGCAGATGAGGACGGAGTTTGCAGGAATGGGGCAGGGACAGGAATTCTCTAGATGAAAGACTCAACACTGCCAGTGTTTCATCACCGCAACAGTGCATTCTTCAGGAGTCTTTAGAAACACAGGTGGAACAATTGGCAATTCTGTGTCTTCCAAAAGATTCTAATGCATTCAGCAGCCATTAACCCCCCCCCTGTCCCCCACACACATATTTATGCAGAAGCCTTTGTTAGCACCGATGCAGTCTCCACTCTCAAGATGTCCCAGCATCAACGTTGTATATCCGGAAATACGTAGATGCTTAAGTGCACTTAACCACATAAGTGTTGACTCTGCCTCCAGACCATCCATAAAATGGGAAAAGGGATTTGGACTTGATGTTCTACTTTTCTGCATAGTTACAAAGTGCTTCACATATTTTAGACCAAGTACCTACAGCAATGAAGTGTTAAGTGACTTGCCCAGAGTCACAAGGAGTTGCAGTGGGAATTGAACTCACATCCTCAGGGTTTTGAGGCAGCTGCTCTGGCCACTAGGCCAGTGGTTAAGAACATAAGAACATAAGCAATGCCTCCGCTGGGTCAGACCTGAGGTCCATCGCGCCCAGCAGTTCTCTCATGCGGCGGCCCAACAGGTCCAGGACCTGTGCAGTACTCCTCTATCTATACCCCTCTATGCCCTTTTCCAGCAGGAAATTGTCCAATCCTTTCTTGAACCCCAGTACCGTACTCTACCCTATTACGCTCTCTGGAAGCGCATTCCAGGTGTCCACCACACGCTGGGAAAAGAAGAACTTCCTAGCATTCGTTTTGAATCTGTCCCCTTTCAACTTTTCCGAATGACCTCTTGTTCTTTTATTTTTTGAAAGTTTGAAGAATTTGTCCCTCTCTACTCTTTCTATGCCCTTCATGATCTTGCTTTCACTCAAAACACATCCACAAATATCATTAATTCTGATCAATCAAACCACATTCCAACAGCAAAATGTTCAAACTTTAAAATTCCAGTATTACAAGAGATTGAATCTCTATTTCCCCAAATGAATCTAAAAAGTTCTCGATTAGAATTAATTCCACCATTTTTTCTGAAAAAATTCTTCTCACATTTCGGTCCTTTTATACTATCTATCATCCAAAATAGTTTAACTACGTCTACAGTCCCATCTCAATGGAAGTATACATCTATTACTCCTATTGTTAAAAATTACAAAATCAGTATCAATGAGTTATCCAATTACCGGCCGATATCCAATATACCATTTCTTGCCAAAATTACAGAAAAACTCGTATTTAATCAACTTTCGGACTTTTTTGAAAAAACAAATGCGTTACATCCACATCAAACTGGATTTAGAAAGTTTCACAACACGGAATACTCCCTGATAGGTTTAACATCCAATATTCAATACTATTTAGACCACCACAGATCTGTCGTCTTATTTTCCTTAGATATCTCGGCCGCCTTTGATACAATTGACCATGAACTACTCCTACATCGACTAGAAGAAAAAGGAATAACCGGGAACGTCCTAAATTGGTTCAAATCCTATTTCAACAATCGAACCTCATCCGTTAGATTTAACAATGAAGAATCCTCTACATTTACCTCAACTTTTGGAATCCCTCAAGGATCCATTTTGTCTCCCCTACTATTTAACATTTTTTTGTCACCACTTCTAGAAATATGTCAGGCAACAGGTTTCATCCCTTTTTCATATGCGGATGATATCCAATTGATTCACCCTGTAGATCCCGAAAGCGACACTGACATTTTCTCTATTAATCAAAAATTAGAGTTAATACATAACTGGCTGAACTCAAACAAACTAGCTCTGAACATTGACAAAACAAAATCCATTCTATTTAAATGGAAAAAAGATATTTCACTGATAAAACCTTTTCTTATTAATAATATACCTATCAGCACGGAACCATCGGTTAAAATTCTTGGAGTGCTATTCGATAATAACTTATCTTATCATGAACATATCTCTTCCATTGTTAAACATTGTTTTTACAAACTTCGACAGATAAGATCAATTTCCAAATTTCTCTATCCTTCATCATTAAAGATTTTAATCCATTCATTCATCATAACTAAAATAGACTACTGTAACGCCCTTTTTTTAAATATCAGCCAAAAAGAAAAAAGAAGACTGCAAATCATTCAGAACACAGCCATAAAGTTAACCTACAATGCAAAAAAATTCGATCATGTCACCCCATTATTAATTGACGCGCATTGGTTACCAGTTAACCACAGGATCCTCTACAAGCTGATGTTCCTAATTTTTAAGACCCTCACATTCAGCGAACCACAATTTATATTAAAATCACTTATTCCATACACACCTCAAAGATCCCTGCGCTCATCTAATCAAAACTTATTAACTGTCCCATCATTAAAAGTCATCGGAACACGAAGAGCTGAAATGTTTACTGTCGCAGGGCCACAATGGTGGAACTCCCTTCCCCATTATATCAGAATTGAAAGTGATATTATAACATTTAAAAAGCTTTTAAAATCTTACTTATTTAAGGACGCCTTTGATTTATAATACAACTAAAGGACGCTCTTAAACAATTTTAATGCATAAATTTTTTACGCATAAATTTTTATTCATAAATTTTACCCTACCTTTCGTTCTTCCCTGATTTTTTGTTTTTTTCTTCTCCCACATTGTAACTTTACCCTCCTTCCCTATCTTTCATGTGAGTCTTAATTGATTTTGTAATTTGGTTAAAGTTTCTATATTAAATTATTATGTACATCGCCTAGAATTTCGAAATAGGCGATCCATCAAATGTGAAATAAAAATAAAACTTGATCATATCCCCTCTAAGTCTCCTCTTCTCCAAGGAAAAGAGACCCAGTTTCTCCTATCTCTTTCTATTTCTCTCTGTCTCCCTTTCTCTCTGTCTTTCTGTCTCTCTCTACTCTCTCTATGCCCTTCATGATCTTGTAAGTCTCTATCATATTCCCTCTAAGTCTCCTCTTCTCCAGGGAAAAGAGTCCCAGTTTCTCCAATCTTTCTCTATCTATCTATCTCTCTCTCTCTCTTTCTCTCTGTCTTCTTTTCTCTCTCTCTTTCTGTCCCTCTCCACTCTCTCTATGCCCTTCATGATCTTGTAAGTCTCTATCATATCCCCTCTAAGTCTCCTCTTCTCCAAGGAAAAGAGACCCAGTTTCTCCTATCTCTCTCTATTTCTCTCTGTCTCCCTTTCTCTCTCTCTTTACTATCTCTATGCCCTTCATGATCTTGTAAGTCTCTATCATATCCCCTCTAAGTCTCCTCTTCTCCAAGGAAAAGAGACCCAGTTTCTCCAATCTTTCTCTATCTATCTATCTATCTCTCTCTCTCTTTCTCTCTCTCTCTCTCTCTTTCTCTTTGTCTCCCTTTCTCTCTCTCTTTCTGTCTCTCTCTACTCTCTCTATGCCCTTCATGATCTTGTAAGTCTCTATCATATCCCCTCTGAGTCTCCTCTTCTCCAGGAAAAAGAGACCCAGTTTCTCCAATCTTTCTCTCTCTCTCTCTCTCTCTCTCTCCAGCATTTGACTTGTGTGAGGAAGGTCTGTTCATTCTCATCCCAGACAAGGAGTCAGAGGCAGCAGGATGGAGTGGCTTACATCACAGCTTCAGAAAATAGGGTTCAGACCAGGGATGCACCAGCAACGAAATTGAGCCGGTGTGCTACCTATGTATTGGCATTTTCTTAACGGGGCGCCTGTGTCAAGCTCCAAGAAGACATCTATACACCAGGTTATAAAGACCAGATTAAAAAGAGAGAGGAACGCAGAAGGACAGCAACAGAAGGTGGACCAGAAGAAACCAAGCCAAAAAATCGACAATAAATTGCCAAATCCTTTTAAAAATGACTCAACAAAATCATTTTTGGCTAGATGTTTATGTCAGGGGTACCATAGTAAGTCCAAAGATGGATAAACTGTAAACAAGGCCATTTCCATGGATGGAGGGATTGATAGAGACTCTTGGATAGCATGTACCAGCAGGGTCATAAGAACATAAGATTAGCCGTACTGGGACAGACCAAAAGTCCATCAAGCCCGGTATCCTGTTTCCAACAGTGGTCACCCAGGTCCCAAGAACCTGGCAGAAACCCAAAGAGTAGCAACATTCCAGAGCTGAGATCGTGATGTCATAATGCCTCATTCCACCAAAGCCTAAGAGCCAACCTCAACAGTGATGTCACAATGGCTTGATTAAGTTTGGTCAGCCCACCTCCCGCCCCAGCCACTCCTTGAAAAACGCCCCTTTTTGCTGGATACACAGCGGCAGTCAAAAGGCCTAAGATGACTCTAGATACATCTAAAACCCGTTTCGATTATCGGCACTTGGACGAACTGTCTTTTAGGCCATCCAAGTGCCGATTTAGGTGGGATTTTAGACGTATTTCGGTTTTGATTATGAACCTCATATTCAGCCACAAAACTTAAGCACTTGTCTGCTTGGACAAGAAAATATACACACAGAAACGGTTTTATAAATGTCACCATACATTTAAACGTCAAGAAGAAATGGTGGTGGGAGCTGGGGGAGGATGAGAGAGAATGGTTTCTTTGCTGCCATCAGGCCCCAGGAGTGTAGAAAGAGCACCTGCAGAGAGGCCACAAGAACATTCCAGAATGAACTGGTGCCATGGCTGCTTCAGATGTCCTGTAGGGCTTTTAGGTGGACATTTTGAATGGATAATGCTGGGAATATGCTACTTATTGGAGTGGAGGAGGGGCCTCGCCACCCTAAGGTTCTGAGTTCAAATCTCACTGCAGCTCCTTATGACTCTGGGCAAGCCACCTAACTCTTTATTGTTCCATGTAGGACACAGAAAAAGTCCCATCAAGTTCCCTCCCTTTATTCACCAGTGGTGTCTGCTGCCTGAAGCATTTCTCCCATGCCACTAATGTTTAGAAGTGAGGGGCGATATCATAGGCAGGGTAACGAGAGTGCAGTGAGCCTGGGACCCTGACCCATGTGACTTTTCCCTCCTGTGCTTTCTTAGCAGTCCAGTCAGTCACATGATCACACACGGCCTGGGATGGCCCCCTATGACGGAAGGCTGGACTTCTCTGAAGGGTCTTTGCCCAAGGGCGTGCTGGAAGTGCACAAAGACCAGTACAGGACTCCCAGGGAGAAGGCGTTGAGGGGAGGAGGATGAGCAGAGGGACACATGGGGTCAGGGAAGGGTCTGCCCGCATGTGGGATCAATCTTGTCAAAGGCAGGAATTTATAGGCTTCTGTTTACTTAAATGAGAGGCAGTAAACTCTCTGACAACAAGCAGTAAAACGACACAGCTGCAAGAGTTTAACAGAAGAATTAAGCCCACCAGCCTCCATAGCGTCACCTCTATGTCTGTGCAAACCACCTGACCATTAACCCCCAGGGAAGGACACTCAGGAAGGGACCGGTTCTGAAATATTACTAGGAGCAGAAATCCAGAAAGGCTGGCCATTATTCCAGCAGCATCTACTGTACCACATCTGGAAGACTGAGCTTTATTCCAGCAGTGCCTACTGCACCACATCTGGAAGACTGAGCATTATTCCAGCAGCATCTACTGCTCCACATCTGGAAGACTGAGCATTGTTCCAGCAATGTTTACTGCACCACATCTGGAAGACAGCATTATTCCATCAGTGTCTACTGCACCACATCTGGAAGACTGAGCATTATTCCATCAGCTTCTGCTGAACCACATCTGGAACAGTGGACATTATTGCAGCAGCATCTACTGCACCACATCTGGAAGACTGAGAATTGTTCCAGCAATGTCTACTGCACCACATCTGGAAGACTGAGCATTATTCCATCAGCTTCTACTGAACCAAATCTGGAACAGTGGGTATTATTGCAGCAGCAGCAGCAACTATTGCACCACATCTGGAAGACTGAGCATTGTTCCAGCAGCATCTACTGCTCCACATCTGGAAGACTGAGCATTGTTCCAGCAGCATCTACTGCTCCACATCTGGAAGACTGAGCATTGTTCCAGCAGCATCTACTGCTCCACATCTGGAAGACTGAGCATTGTTCCAGCAATGTCTACTGCACCACATCTGGAAGACTGGATTTTTGAGCTGCTAGTGCAACACATATCACAGATACTAGGGATGGCTGAAGCAGTCTTGATAGCAGCATGTATTAGCCTTGGTAGTGACAATTAAATGTCACTGAGTTGAATCCAACCCAACCTATGGAATTTAGAATTAAGTTTAACATTCCGATGTTAGCGCATAAAGCTTTGTTTGAGTTACAACCTCCTTATCTCTCATCATTGGTAATGTTTTACGCTCCACAGCAGTTATTAAGATCTCTAGATGATAATAGAATAGTTTTACCTCATATATCTAAAGCGCATTTGGTATCTACTAGAAAATGTGCTTTTTTTCTACCTAGTCTCGGTTCTAAGGAAAGAAGAAAACTTAGTAAGGTTTAAAAAGAGTTTAAAATCACATTACAGAACAGAACCTAGCTACTCCATCTTTTCGAGACATAATCTCCTCTCTTTCTCCTTTCTTCTCCCCCTCCTGCCTTCCCCCTCCCCTTCTCCCCCTCTCTTCTCCTGATCCTTCCTCATTTGATGTCGCCTTGAGCCTGACTAGTTATGCTCGAGGCACAAATAGAAGATTAGATTAGATTACTTAGCCTTCTCTTTGGACCCGGAGGTCTGAATTCCTTTGAACTTATTTGACATGTTTGAATGGTCTTTCCTATTTTAATGGAATTCTTATATTACCATGCCGTATTATTTTGTAAACCGCTTTGTTCTTATTTGTAGTTTAAGCGGTATAGCAAGAGTTTTAATAGACATATCTGTGTTATTTGAATATTGTAATGTGTGGTTATTAGGTGTTTCATTTGTGGTGTGGTGATGTTATGTGAATGTTCTTCCCTGCTCCCTATTAGGGTATCATTCGTATGTCATATTTCACTTACAATACTGTTAAAGGTGTTATATTTCTGATATAGCATCACGTGAGGCCTGTTACTGGACTTCAATTTGCCATTTCCAGGCTTAACTTTTTATGTTTCTATGTGGTGATTTTACTCTTGCGATGCTGCTATCAAAATTGTTAATTTGTTGTTAAACTGTACCTGCCGTGCACTGCCTTGGGTGGCCCTCTTCGTAAAAATAGTTATTAAATCCCACTAAATAAATAAAACCGTGACAGTCTGATCGAGCGCTGGGTTTTGGGTGAAGAGCTAAGATGGTGGTCGTGGCTGTTACTGAGTCGATCCATCTGGCAGCCGGTCATCTTCTCTTTTATGATCCCTCCACCTTTCCCGGCATCTTCACCTTCTCCAGTGAGTCTTCCTCTCATAATATGAGCAAAACGTGAAAGTCTGCATTTAGTCATCTGGGATTTTACAGTGCAATACAGTGTCTTCTAGACCGCAATTTTCTGCAAGGAATCTACACGGTTTACAATAAGATGGAAGTTACATTTTTAGAGTAGGAGGTGACTTGGAGGAAGATAAGAGAGTGGTTATAGGGAACATTTTGATTCTATCTCATACAAAATCAACTGATCTGACTTCTTTGCAGTCCATGGCACTCAAAATACTCTTTTCTAATACAATTCATTCAAATGCATTAATACTTTGCCAAACTATGCGACTGGAAAAAAATATATAAATTCAACAAGTTATATACAGGCAGTTCCTGGGTTAAGAATGAGTTACATTTTGAAAGCAGTTCTTAAGTCGGATTTGTATGCAACTCAGAACTTGTAGGTTTTCGGATTCTGCTCCCAGCTGACAAAAGGGCCAACTGTCCCTCTAAGGTACAGCATTCACAACCACACACTGTTCTTAATGTGGCCGTGCATCATTCCTAAATCTGCTGCAGGAGAAGTGTAGGAGTCTAGGCCACTGGAAAGACTGCTCAGTGAAATCAAATGAAACTGCACCTGTGTTCTTAAGTACGAGTCTTACTTAAGCTGGCTGTCTGTAACTCGAGGACTGCCTGTATTTGTGTTTAATTTCACATTTTTTCATTTGAATATTGTGTCCATGCCCTTCATAGCTGTCTTTCACTAAAGTCCCAGCACAAGTTATTGGACCTGTGTATTAAAGATAAGTGGCGTAGAGAAGTAGGCGTGGTGGTTAGAGTGGTGAGCTGAGAACAAGGAAGTCTCTGACCCTACTTCTCCTGACCACACTCCTTGTGACCTTGCAAAAAAGTTTTTTCACCTCCCCTGCCATTGTCTCAGGTATGACGTAAAGTGTAAGTCCATTTGGACCGGGAAATAATTGGTGATACACCTCAAGCAAGACAAAGACTATGGCCCTGTTTTACTAAGGTGCGTGTACCGATTAACGCGTGAAACGCTAACGCATGCATGCTAATCTATGGATGTGTTAGCATTTAGCGTGAAATAATCATTTAGTGCACCTTAGTAAAACAGGGGGTATGTCTCAGTTCAAGAAATATGGGACAGGCCATGGGTATTCTTAGGGAGAGGAGGAGATAGTGAATGGGCAGATTGGATGAGCCTTTATCTGCCTTCATGTTTCTATGTTTCTAAACTCAGATTTGGACAAGGGAAGTAATAGAATCGAATTACTTTTTCTGTGTGGTTGCAATCAAAGCAGTGTATTTATTTTGTAGCTGGGGTAATGAAGGGTTAAGTGACTTGCCCAAAGTCACAAAGAGCTGCAGTGGGAATCGAACTCACAACCTCAGCTGCTCTAACCACGGAGCCACTCCTCAGGCTCCTGTCATCCCCTAGGTACCATCGGAACAGGATTTTCTAGGGGAATAACAGAGATCATGTCCTGTTTATTCCTGTATCAAATCTGGTTTCTGTTGACTTGGGCAGAGGATATTTACCTCTAAAAGCTTCAGTGGGAGGAACACAGCTTACAGCTTCTAGCAAGTAGAAAATCCCTAGCTTTCTGTGCTCTCTCTGCATGACCAACTTCTTTTCATTTGGGGTTCATGCCATGGTTCTCCCTTGCCCTCCTTAATCTGGGCCTCAGTCCTGGGGATTCTTAGCAGCAGCTGTGGGTGGTGGGAGTGGTACTAGCTGAGTCATTCATGGTGGTTTTCAAATTGATTTTGGCAAAATCTAACCCCATGCTCTGCTTTAGACAGAGGAAAGTTTGGCCTTCCTGGTTTTTGGTTTAATTTGACCCTGGCCTCTTCCTTTGAACTGCTTAGACCTTTGTGGGTAGATAACACTGATGTGGTCCTAAGGGGCTCATATTTAAAGCACTTAGACCAATGGTCTCAAACTCGCAGCTTGAGGGCCACATGTGGCCCACCAGGTACTTTTTTGAGGCCCTCGGTATGTTTATCCTAATCACAAAAGTAAAATAAAACAGTTTCTTGATCATCTGTCTCTTTAGCTGTAAATGACAATATTATTATTAAGACTTAGCCAAAACTATAAAGAGTTTTACCTCATGCAAAATTGTCATTTCTTTAATAAGACATTAACTATTTTTTCTGAGGCCCTCCAAGGACCTACAAATCCAAAATGTGGCCCTGCAAAGGATTTGCGTTTGAGACCACTGACTTAGACCCACAAAGGGCCTGAAACTGTCTAGGACGCCTGCATTAGACGCTGCTAGGTGCCCTAGTCATGGATGCAGTTAGGGTTAGCAGATTTTCCCAAAGGAAAATCCGGACCCCTGACCACACCCCCAGGCACGCCCAGTTCCGCCTGTGTCACGCCCCGTTCTACCCCCAGCCCCGCCCCCAGATGGCACCCGTACATGCATGGATGCGACACAATGATGTCAGGTGCATGCGCACAGGCACGTGACGTCACCGCGTTGCGTCCATGCAGGCGTGGACGCCCCTTCTCGACGCAATTTTGAGGGCCGCTTTTCAAAACCCGAACAAAGTGCCAGGTTTTGAAAAGCCGTATGGGGAAATTCGGACATCTGGTAACGCCTAACTTCAAGTTTCGCACGCTACTTTCTTGTTTAATTGGCGTAATTGGGGTGGCAATTGACTGCGCCAGTTTTCAGCCTGTCCCCCCCAAAAAAAATTTTAATTAACAATTAAGAGTTCGATGAGAACCTCTTAGGACACCTAACGACACCTATCTGAAAAGTAGGCGTGGTTAGGGGGCGGAGAATAGGCACAGTTGACTTAGGCATGCAAATTAGTTGCCAGTAAATTCTGCCAAGTAAAACTTATCTGGCCCAAAGTGCTTTGAAACCCAGAACCTGAATGCTGCATTGGAATATTTGTTAATATTTTACCTTAAAATCCAGTGTATTTCCTGTTAAAATTTGAGCTTGTGGGACCCAGGAACGGATGAATGCAGTTTCTATTATTTTCAATGGGAAAAATTGTCTTGCAACTCGAACGGGGTTCTGGAACGGATTACGTTCGGATTCCAAGGTATCACTGTATCTATTTTACGATCGTAATCAGTGTTCCCGCTAAGCTGCGCTGGCGCACAAAATATTACATCGCAGCGCACAAGTTTCACGTCACAGCGCACACTCGAGCGGAGGTGAGAGGAAGCGGCGGCGGTCTGCCCTGATCGCCTAAGATGCAGCAGCGGCGGCTCCTTTCATGATCCCCGTAAATTACGGGGATGCCGCCGCTGCTGCATCTTAGGCGATCAGGGCAGACCGCCGCCGCTTCCTCTCACCTCCGCTCGAGTGTGCGCTGTGACGTGAAACTTGTGCGCTGCGATGTAATATTTTGTGCGCCAGCGCACGCCAGCGCAGCTTAGCGGGAACACTGATCGTAATCAGCTGCGTTTCTTTTTAGAAGGGAAAGGGATTTCTTTTGCACCCCAGTGAATGATGGAATAACTCAAGCCCAAGTTTCCGCTCTAATTTCCTTTCATAATCTTGTAAAGCTGTTTTCTTTCTTGTCTTTTTCTTCTCTCCTACTTTATTTGAGGTCTATGTATTAAGGTTTATGTGTTTCACTGACCGGATTTATTTTCTTCAAATCCAATAGTTTATTGGTTGTCTTAATTTCTTTATATTTCCTGTTAAGCACAATTATGTACTTAAAAGAAAATGAAATAAATATTTTAAAAAAACCAAAGTCATGTAACAGTTTTCTTTGATTAGTTATGCCACTTGAATTTCTTTGCTTTTCTCTTTTTAAAGTATTGTTTTGGTGTATTTTATTTTTATTTTACATTTGCCTCCCCTGTATATTTTTCATTTCTATCTCGCTTAGAAATTGGATAAGCAATTTTATCAAATTTGAAGAAAAACTTGAAAACTTGATTAAAAAATAGAGTCTTGCCCTGTTCCACCCACACACAAAACTTGCCTCTTCTTCTCCGAGTCTGGGCTGTATCTGGAGGCGCATGCTGGGGGCCCCTCGAGACGTGACCACGAGCTCAGGGCCTTCCAAAACCTGGACACACTGCTGGGTTTATGAAAATCTGTCATGGCGTCCAGACAGTCGTCTAAAAGGTTGTCCATAACATCTGGTAACCCTATGGATAGGACTTGATATACTTACTGCCTTTCTGTGGTTACAATCATGGTGGAGGAAAAGTCCATGGTCTGTTATTGAGAAAGACATGGGGGAAGCCACTACTTGCCCTGGATCGGTAGCATGGAATGTTGCTACTCTTTGGGATTCTAGAATCTTGTTACTCTCTGGGATTCCGGAATCTTGCTATTGTTTGGGATTCTGTGTGGAATGTTGCTACTCCTTGGGTTTTGGCTAGGTACTAGGGACCTGGATTGGCCACCATGAGAACGGGCTACTGGGCTTGATGGACCATTGGGCTACTGAGCTATTCTTATGCTCTTATCTTCAGATACTTATTTTGGTCCTGGGACAATGGAGGGTTAAGTGACTTACCCATGAGCTGCATTGGCTTCCTGTTGAAGCTTGGGTGACCTTTAAGCTGGGTTGCTTATATTACAAAGTTGCCTTTGATTTAGCACCGTTGTATTTAGTCGATAGGTTCCTTATAATGCCACATAGGAATAGTAGAAAAACATATGCTTTAACCCTGTCAGGACCAAGGGACATATTTGTCCCATAACTTTAAAATCCTATAAATTTTGATTTTGGGATAGTCTACAGTTCTAAATTTGATATGTACGGATTCCATATGATACTGCCTTTATGTAAACAAACTGGTTCCAACATTCATTCATTAGCGTCGTTGCTAGATTGACGAGAAGATTCACTTGCCACACTGTCCATAAGCCAGAAGTGTGATTTTTTAAAATAAAAATAATGATATTTCACAAAAAAAATCAATTTTTTGGCATCTGCAAGCCCTTTTTACCATAAAAATGTCATCAAAACCACAAAAATTGGCCTACGATCCTTATGGTCCTGAAAGGGTTAAGGGATGTAAAAGTAAGAAGTATCTTGCCTATAGTCTCTCATATCATGATAAAGATTTTCGATTATTGCTCTTACATCCTACTCTTATGAACACTTTAGAAAACTGTTGAAAACTTTCTTTTTTTTCAAGATTTCTCTTAAATTAGATCCTCTCATACTTTCTCATATTATAATCTTTTGTAAACCGCATCAAACTTGCGGTCATGTGGTCTAAACCTGACGTAACATAACAGTTCCCCAGGTTCTCAGGCCACTGGGCTATTCTTCTGCTCCTGTAGTTATTCGATATTCAATCGTTTGTAGAACATAGTGAAAATGTTGCATGCATGCTCATCACAGATATTCAGGAGTCAAAGGGCAAGGCAACAACTGCTGAGTACCCAGGATGTTGTGGTGTCCTTATATTTACCCGCTGTTTTGTGCTGTGTGTACGTAACCCAGATCTGGGCGACAAGTCCATCCATTCCTGGAGTGCAAATGCAATTTCATCAAAGACCATGCCATGAGATGGGGTTTGGAGCCTACACATCTCATTACCCCAGGAGAAACCAATAGGAAGGCAGAGGTAAAATGGTGGAGTTCCAGCATCACAAGGCGCTATGGAAAATCCTGGCAAATAGCCCCGTTTAATAATAATAATAATAATAATAATTTTATTTCTTATATACCGCTGTACCGTGAAGTTCTAAGCGGTTTACAGTTGAAACAGAAGAATTGCAATAAGTAAGATTAATTAAGATGAAGAGAAAGTACTGTACTTAGAGTTCCCTGACTGTCCCAAAGGCTCACATTCTTGCTAAAGTACTTGAGAAAAATAAATTAGTTAGGTTATAAACATAGAGTAGAAGAATAGTTTAAGAGTGTGGAATAGGGATACAAGTGCTTTGCTGCAACCCAGGACCTGCAGCGTGTCAAGATATTTACAATGAATATGCATTAGATGCATTTTTATAATATGTGCTGGGTCTCTTATGGCATGCGTTTCCATTGTGGATATTCTGAACATGTGATAAGATGGAGGAAGCTTTGCTCAAACAAATGTGGCCATGTACCCATGGTGGGTATCCAGGGTGGCTTCTACCTTACACCACTCACCCCTCCCCCTTTTTCCTTTGTTTTTCAGCTGCGGGGTACCCCCGGTTTTCTGGCAGTCTGGCCTCCACATTCCTACCTATGAGCCATTTGGATCATCATGGAAACAGTAACGTCCTCTATGGGCGTCATCGGTTCTACGACTCCCAGAAAGGCAAGTCCATTCATTACTTGACTACAGAATGCAAGTTTATTTATGTTAAAATGTATATACCGCATAAAACTATGTGGTTAACATATTGATTAGACGCATAATATACTAATCGCCCTTTAGTCGCAGACATCTTATCAATTAAACATTCAGCAATAACTGTTAAAATCCAGACATTCGTTGCCACTGTATCTTACAGGAAGAACAGAAGTAGCAACATTAACAAAAAGCTGCGTTTTCAACATTTTCTTAAAATTGATCTTTCCAACACAAAATCGTAATATGCCTGGCAGAGCGTTCCAAAGTTTGACACCCGCCACTGACATCATTGATGCTCCAATTCTAACATGAATAATAGGTATCCTCCCTTCTAAACTCAATTTCATAGTGATTTCTTCTAGGTTGGTAAATTTCAAACAGTTCTTGGAGCAATATGCCAAGAGAAAAGACACAGGTCATAGGATTTGTAGCCTGCACACGGAACATGTCGGGGGAAAGAGAAAAGCGAGATCAGCCATCAGTCTAGTTCTGACTGACTAGGAAGTAGTATTGGGAAAAATTCAATGAGCGTTGCAGTGGAGTTCAGGCATCACATATGCATGAGGTCTGAAATGGGCCACTTGTCCAACAGTTCTACATTTTGGCTCTAATTCAGAAAACCTACAGATTCTAGGCTGGGAGTTGGATTGTAACTCTTGATTCTAGGGGGCCAAGAGATTGAAGAGCAGAGCAAGTAGAACCTCTGACCCCAAATCCATAAAGACGACCTCAGTCTCCTATAGCAGTTTAAAACATCTGAAACTTACATTAGATATGATATATAATATCTCACTTACATTATGGAGATTTTTTTTTTTTTTTTTATAACCAAATGCCTACATAAGAAATTCAAAAAGGCCTTTATAAAATAGGAGTCCAGTTCCAGCCTAACAGTACCTCTCCCCGCCACACACTCACTCACACACACACACACACAAATTTTCACTGCTGAGGTGTACATGTGTTTACACAATCCACAGGAATATCACACCTCTGCCTCTGTACCACACAGACCCTGCACCAGGGAACACCCAGACACACTTTTTCCATAAATGCACTCTACCTACGTGCATGGAGTCATGCAATTTAATAAAACAAGCGTTACATGCAGAAAAAGCTTTCTAAAATATCCCTGCGGTGCCTTCAGGTAGTGCCTGGAGCGTGTTCTATAAAGGAACCTGGCACCATCATAGTGCAACTGGTGATAAATGTGCATAACTTTTAAGTACTTAGAGAATGACATGGGGACAATTTTTCTCCATCCCCATGGGATCTCCCTGTCCTATTCCTGTAAGCTCTGCTTTAACCGCACAAGCCTCGAACACTTATGATTTTAAAGTGTCTGAGGCTTGTGCAGATGAGGACGGAGCTTAGGCATTGGTGGAATGAGGCATTATGACATCACAATCTGAGCTCTAGAATGTTGCTACTTAGGATTTTAAAGCGTTTGAGGCTTGTGCAGATGAGGACGGAGCTTAGGCATTGGTGGAATGAGGCATTATGACATCACAATCTGAGCTCTAGAATGTTGCTACTGATGATTTTAAAGTGTTTGAGGCTTGTGCAGATGAGGACAGAGCTTACAGGAATGGGGCAGGGACAGAACTCACAGGGACAGGGATGGAAGAAATTTGCCCCTGTGTCATTCTTTATTCACACTTCAGCCAGCCTTAAGTTATCTCCCGCTCATGCTCCGCTCCTGTAAGTGCCCCCGTGCAAACAGGTGCTCTGTGAGTTAAGCGGCGTTTTGCACAATAGCATTTAGGAACTTAACACTAGTAATGTCAATGTTTACATGCTAACTCACCTGGAAATGCATATTTCCAGTTGTTTTGCATACAATACCACCCACTCCATGTCTAGTCACTCGTGCATACAGTACATTGCACTGTTATCTGCTACTGACTGTGTAGCTACCAGTCTATATAGAGACTTACACGTCATATACTACACTACACACAGCACTGCACACTGCATGTTGTAGGTAATGCTGTCTGCTGGACTTTACACTGCATTTCTAACACTGCCTACTGTACACTGCTTCTTTGACTGCATAGATACAGGTTGCAGAGTATAACAGGAGAAAAAGCCTCATGAAGGTATACGCCAGAGAAAACAAACCAGTGAGATAAACAAAAAAGTGGAAGGAGAATAAATAGGGACTGGGACTTGTATATTGCCTTTTTGTGCTTTTACAACCACACTCCAAGAGGTTTACATATAGGTACTTCAAACATTTTCCATCTGTCCTGGTGGGGGATTAAGTGACTTGCCCAGGGTCACAGGAAGCCGCGCGGGGTTTGAACCCACAACATCAGGGTGCTGAGGCTGTGGCTCTGACCACTGCACCACGCTCTCCTCAAGAGAATAAATAATTGATTTATTTAAAAAATTTCTATACCGTTTTTATCCAAAACGGTTTACAAATAAGGAAGACTCAACATGACCATGTTTTGGCAACGGAGCCTGCATGAAAAGTCAATGTAAACCTTATCCATAAATCCTAAGCGAACACAAAATACATCAAAAGCAGTCGATTGATCAGACATGGACCCAAAAAAGATTTCTGATCAATCGACTGATTATAAACTACTTTTGATGTATTTTCTGGTCGCTTAGGACTTCAGCTACTCCCGAATACAGCTTCCAGACTAATGTTCCAACGAAGTGTTACCCCGCTAATGTTCCAATTCGAGAGTGTTACCCCGCTCTTAAGAGAGTTACGTTGGCTATCCATAAAGAAGAGAATTCAGTAGAAAATAGCTTGCATGGTCCACAGAGCCATTTATGGGGAAAATTCCATTGGACTAATCTCGGACATTATCGTTACAAGCTCATTTTTCAGCTCGAGATCGACGCAACGCTTTAAGCTAGCCTTCCCTTCACCTTGGTGTGCACACCGAAAGAAGTTATTCAAATCCACTTTCACGTTAAAAAGGCCCCAAAATTTGGAATAACCTCCCACAACACCTGTGTCAACCAGACAGAGAGAGAAAGAGATCATGGTTACTTGCGGATGGGCAGACTAGATGGGCCATTTGGCCTTTATCTGCCATCACGTGTCTATGTTTCTAGGAGAATGCTGAAGACTCATCTCTTCTCTTCAAACCCCTAATTCAAAATGCAAAGGCATCTCTACTTCCTTAACCTTATAGCTCATTGTTCACGACCACTTGTTGTGAACCACATTCCTTGCCGAAACTTGCGGTATAGAAGAAAATGTATGTTATGATATTTATAAGATTTCCGTTGACTTCTGATGCAGACTCTGTTGCCGAAACACGGCCATGCCGTCCTCCTTGCAAATAAAGATTGATTGATCTTTCGCCCTCACCATTGACTGGTTTGTTTTCTCTGGTGCATAGTATATCCAGCATTACAGTATTTCTTCCTCTGCATATAAATCTTCCTTAGTCGCACGGCATCTTTTGATGTTTTTGGCAGAGAGAGCAGGTGGTAATTCCCACAGCGCGAAACTTTAGCAGAGATGTAAAACTCAAGTGGAAACTGTTCATTTTTGTAGTATTAAACTCTCTCCTTTTCAGACGTGTTGATACAAACCTTTCTCAAACTGGAAGCTCAGCTTTCATAATATTGTGGTGTTCAGCTGATCCTGAAACATTGTTTGGTTGGGAAAACTGGGTTAATTAGGGTCTTTCCTTGTTTTTCACTAGCAGGAAATTCTCCTCACTTATGGCTATTTTAGGCAAATATGCAGATTGCTTCTTTTCTTCTACTTTTCCCTTCTTTTCTTCTATACATCTGCAAATATTCAGTATTTATAACAAAAATGCTGTTATGTTTATTGCAGATCACTTTTATCTACGGAATTTGCCTACCCAGCCAACCCTTCTATCAGCCAATCACAATTTCCCTAGCATTGCTCGGGCAGCTCCTGGCCACCCTATTGGGTCCTGCAGCAAAGACCGGGAAAATAGCCATGTGCAGAAAAACCACAAAGAGTCTGACCGGTATCTACTGGTAAAGGAATTCGGCAAAGAAAAACTGGGGAAGGCGGACTCTAAGGAGAAGCAGCCTGAGGAAGAGGTGAAGGAAAGGCACAAGATTGTACTGCCCATGACCTTGGAAGGACACTGCAAGGAGGATGTGCACCAGAGAAGCTCCTGTGAGAACAGAACAAAGCATCTGAACTCTTGCCTGATGAGCTCCAAGGTCTTAAATGGAGACCCCAGCAAGTCTGTCATGTCAAGCTGTGCTGGCGGCCTCTTGCCTTGTAACGGAACCAGCATGGCTCAGAGTCGGTGTGCCAAAGACATGGTCAGGTCAGACCGAGATCCGATCCAACACGAGTCGGCTCAGCAGTATAGTGAATGTCTGGAGAGGCGTCAGATGCTTCACCATTCGGTTTCTTACACGGTTCCATCTAGCATCCCCCCACCACTCAGCTCTACATCGGCGTCATTCCCCTGTTTACAGCTCCATTCCAACCCCGAGGTGATGTGTACCCTACAGGACAAAGCTGGGCGGGGGCCTACGTTTGTGCCTTCAGTGGGACACTTGACCGATAAAAGCAGGTCTTTTCAGGTCAACTCTGAGGCCTGCCACATAGACAGGAATGAAGGTAAAGAGAGGAGCCATGAGATAAACTCTGACCACCATTACCCAGCTCATTATGGCAATTCATTCTCCCACTTGAAAACTGATGGGAAGGTGGACAGAAGGCCAGAATGGCCTCAGAGCACAACCACGCGGCTCAAAAATCTCGAGTACCTGAACAATGCCGGCTCTGATGTCGCTTTACCCAACATGCCTCACGCGGCAAAGAGCTGTTTGGAGAAAGGCGGCTACTTTGAAATGCCTTCATCACAAGATTGCTCCCGCACTAGTCACCAAGATGTACTCAATGCTAAAATAAGCCAATCCTGTTGCACTTTAGATAGGGTCTGTAAAGAAACCCAGGGTCAAAGCTCTCAAAAGGTTGCTAGGATACGACATCAGCCACACAGACCTCCAGAGATGGGGCAAACAGGAAGTGGCTCAGATGTTAAGAGGAAGTCAATAGAACTGAGTTCTTTGGGTTACAATGGACCTCATTTACCTCCTTGGACTGTCCAGGGTCAAGGCCCTCCAATTTCAATCAGTGAAGAAAGAAAAAGTTCATATCTTGACCCTTTCAACACAAGTTTACAACAAGCTGCTCTCATGACTCAAGGCTCTGTGCTGAGCCAGGAAATGCAAGGCCCACCTGATGAGGTTTCAGCTATGAAAAACTTGCTAAAGTACAGCAACCAAGCACTTATGGTGGGACAGAAAGCCCCTTTTGTGGGACTGGGAAATATGAAAGCCAGCTGCGTTCACCAGGAGATGAAGTTTCAGGCAGGGAAAGAGCCCGACCGACCAGACTGTGCGAGGAGCAGAGAAAACGAGGTGGCTCACGGAGAGGGGGAGGTAAGGCAGCCTCCTGTGGGCATCGCAGTGGCTGTGGCTCGGCAGAAGGATACCCTGAACCGGCCCGAGCCTTCCTACGGTGCTGGTACCACTCGGCAAGGCAGGGCGACCACAGGACTAAAAGGTACCAGGTTAATGCTGTGCAAAGTAATGAGACGCAGGATTGTGATGAAATGATCGGATATTATTTATTTGCCTATCGTACTTAATATTCCACTCATTAATTAGGGCTGTGAGGAGGCTGGTAGGGAACAGATGGGATAGTGATTTGGGAAAAGAGCCTTAAATGAAACCAGACGTTAGCTGCTCTTTTGCCATTCAATGGTACAGAATGTTAGAAAATATTTTAAAGGTGCCTTGTAAACATTTCAGTATAAAGACTGGTTTGTAAAATAGGGTTTGAGGGATCTGTTGCAGGATGACTGAAGTTTCTTCCTCTCTCAGCCACATGTGTCTAGAGCACAATCTTCTGTGTTCCTTCTACGTTAGACACTGTCCATTCGATGCAGAACAACCCGATAGTCAAACGATCCCTAAAAACTAATAACGACAAAAATACGCTGGAGTTTTTGCTCCGTCTCCTCCTATCACCCGTCGACGAACCTGAAAAGCTACTGATTGGAGTACAGCTGTGCTGCAGGGTTTGATGACCTGATGTAGCAGCTGCCCTCGGATTGGTTGCTGTTCGCTCATTTTGAGTATAAGAGATAATAATAATAATAATAATAACAACTTTATTCTTATATACCGCCAACAATCTTGCGACTTCTAGAGATAGCTAGACGAGAATAAATCCCCCCCCCCCAAAAAAAAAAAGGTTCAATGTTTTCACAAACATTCTTTACCCTGCCGTGAGCAGCAACAGTGGCAGAAACGCGAGTTCTCAGCCACAGCTGGGCGAGCCCATAACCATAGACCCAGAAAAATTAGTAGATGTCAGGGAACAGAAAAGATGTCGTTGGTTTAGAATGGAAGATGTCCAAATCAGAAAGCCTCTGTTGTGGTCTCACAGGCTCTGATTCACAAAGGTTTCTCTCCTATTCTGTGCATGTGAAGAAGAAGCTTTGTGAATCTGGCCATTTTCATATGCAAGGCAAGGAATCACAACTGCAGTCTTTGAGGAACACAGGACTGGCTTTCAGGCGTCTTCAGGCATATCATGAGTGGAAGCTCATCTGATGCCTGCTCTGAAAACCAGACCCACATGGTCTTGCTTGAGACCTCCAGGCTGCCACTTGCTTTTCCTTGGAAAATCAATCAGAACATCAAAGTAGAAGCCCATGCGTGCGGTGGGACAAACCCCGGACTGGATCAGCCTACCTGCTGACCTGGGGTGATATAGCAACCCTAGCTTTGTGCCAGAAACCAAATGCAGACCTCATCTTTCCCCAGCTCTTGGAAAAAGTGGTTTGCTTTGAGATAAATGTAGCCCTGAAGTGGAGAAGCAAAGTCTTTGCATGTGTGCTGGCAGACGGCAGGGATTCCTCTCCATGTAGAAGGAGTGATGTCATCACAAGAGAGAGGAAGTGTGACCAGAAATCCCCTCATTAGTAATCACATCTGGTTTCCATTGGCCAGCCGTGACTCATGCCCTGTCGAATCCAGCCTTGACTTTATACAGTTCACACGTTAAAGTAGCTTTTGAGCAAAATATCATTTTCAGAAACAGATAATTCAGAATGCTGCGGTTAGACTCATATTTGTCCTGAAGAAGTTTGACCAGAACACTCCCTTTTGCCAAGAAACGCACTGGTTGCCTGTTGAGACACGTATTATTTTAAAGTTGGGTTAAGGTTACCAGACGTCCGGATTCCCCCGGGCATGTCCTCCTTTTCGAGGACTTATCCAGGGATCCGGACGGCTTTTCAAAACCCAGCACTTTGTCCGGGTTTTGGAAAAGCTTCCTTGGAATTGCGTCGGGCAGGAGAGCGTCCGCGCATGTACGGATGCCCTCCTGCCCGATGAGAGAAGGCAGCGGAGGGCGTGGCTGGGGCGGTATTGGGGGCAGCACGGGGGCGTAACAGTGCGGGCCTGGGGGGTGGATCTAGGAGTCCGGATTTTACTAAAAAAAAAAAATCTGGTAACCCTATGTTGGGTTGTATTTATTATAAAGTCCAAGAGAAACCAAAAAAGCAATTTGGAGAGACGATGATCCTGAAATGGACTTTAATTGAAGTTCCAAATAAACAATCCACATAAAGATCAAAAGGACCTAATAGGCTGAAACGATTGGTGTAAGATTTTAAACAAATGTTCCTTAGATCTAATGATTTTACTGATCGAAACTTCACCCAATAGATCTAATAAGGACAGGATGGAGTTAGATAGGCCATCAGCCTATTAGGTCCTTTTGATCTTTATGTGGATTGTTTATTTGGAACTTCAATTAAAGTCCGTTTCAGGATCATCATCTCTCCACATTGCTTTTTTGGTTTCTCTTGGACTTTTCTCTCTGGATTCCTGGGGTCAGTTTTCTTTGGTTTGTACAGGTCAAGCTCCATCTTACGTAACCGACTCTTTTCTTGCTGCAACTCAAAAGCAGCAGATCCTGGAGATCTGGTGCTCTTTTTGGTTTTCCACCCATTATGGGCTGCAAATTCAAAAAGTATCATGAACGTGTACTCTCCTATCAAGCTGCAACTTGGGATAAGGAGTTTAATCATTTATTACTGACTTCACCTTGAAAGCTCGTTTGCTCCCTAGGTTTTTGGGCAATTAATGTTCCATTCTAGTCGCTGTCTCCTAATTCCATTTTCAGTTGTAGGTTATTATTTAATATTTAATTAACCGCCATACGGTTATGTGGTCTAGATCAGTGGTTCCCAACCCTGTCCTGGAGGACCACCAGGCCAGTCGGGTTTTCAGGCTAGCCCTAATGAATATGCATGAGAGAAATCTGCATATAATGGAGGTGCCAGGCATGCAAATCTGCTCCATGCATATTCATTAGGGCTATCTTGAAAATCCGACTGGCCTAGTGGTCCTCCAGGACAGGGTTGGGAACCACTGGTCTAGAAATTGAGCTTTATGCTATGTTTATGTTACCCTACAAAACAAAATGGTTTGGTCTGAAGGGAATAGCAAGCTCCTGGTGCAGATTTCCCTGTGTAGGACAAAGAGGAGGAATCTTCGACTAGGTTTACAGGGGGTAGTTAATTCATATATATGAGTGCATTTAGAATCCACTGCATGCATATTCCCCATGAATCCTTGAGGACTAGAAGTCCCTCCCCATATGTAGGAGGATGGCGGTTTGCCATCATCAGCCCTGCCACATTAGGGCCTCCCTGGGGCACAGGAGTCCATCTTTCTGAGGGTTATTGCCAATCGCAAAGTAATGTGGGATTAACAAAACCAAGAAAAGGTGTCAACCTGGAAAGTGTACTGTACTTAGGCCTAAGACAGGGGTAGGCAATTCCGGTCCTCGAGAGCCGGAGCCAGGTCGGGTTTTCAGGATATCCACAATGAATATGCATGAGCTGGATTTGCTTGCACTGCCTCCTTGAGATGCAAATCTATCTCGTGCATATTTATTGTGGAGATCCTGAAAACCTGACCTGGCTCTGGCTCTCAAGGACTGGAATTGCCTACCACTGGTCTAAGACAAGGGTCTCCAACTCCAGATTTTTAGAAAATGCAAGCTGGCCTAGTTTTCAGGATGCCAATAGATATGCCTGAGATATATCTGAGGTAAAGCTCGCAAAGAAGTATCTTGCATGCTACGCTCTACATTACTCTACCCCAGGGGTAGGCAATTCCTGTCCTCGAGAGCCAGAGCCAGGTCAGGTTTTCAGGATATCCACCATGAATATGTATGAGATGGATTTGCATGCACTGCCTCCTTGAGATGCAAATCTATCTCATGCATATTTATTGTGGAGATCCTGAAAACCTGACCTGGCTCCGCTTCTCGAGGACCGGAATTTCCTACCCCTGGTATAGGCTGATTTCTCTATGGTTTGCCCACCACTACTCCTAGCCCAGTGTGGTCTTATGTCAGTGGTTCTTAAATCTGTCCTGGGAGACCCTCAGCCAGTTGGGCTTTCAAGATATCCTTAATGAATATGCATGAGCGAGATTCTTCTATAAAGTATGTCAGGGATCTCAAAGTCCCTCCTTGAGGGTCGCAATCCAGTCGGGTTTTCAGGATTACCCCAATGAATATGCATCGAAAGCAGTGCATGCACATAGATCTCATGCATGTTCATTGGGGAAATCCTGAAAACCCAACTGGATTGCGGCCCTCAAGGAGGGACTTTGAGACCCCTGAAGTATGTGGTAGGCATGCAAATTTCTGTCATGCATATTCATTAGGGATATTGTGAAAACCCAACTGGCTGGGGGTCCCCCAGGACAGGTTTAAGAACCACTATCTTATACCTCTGAGTCCCAGAGAAAATCAAGACCACAGGTCCCAGCATGCAGTGAGAAAAAACCAACCAACCCTGGTTTTGCCCAGTCTGCCTTCAACATGGAGCCAGCCAGTTGGCTACCCTACAGCTCACGAAGTAGTGACCTAATCCACAAAGAAGCAAAAGACATTTAACTAGGACAATAATCCAAAGAAGCTCCTCCCTGCTCCTGTATGCAAAGGGTTAAGCTAAAGCAGTGTTTCCCAAACCTGTCCTGGGGGACCCCCAGCCAGTCAGGTTTTCAAGATATCCCTAATGAATATGCATGAGAGAGATTTGCATATAATGGAAGTGACAGGTATGCAAATCTCTCTCATGCATATTCATTAGGGATATCTTGAAAACTTGACTGGCTGGGGGTCCCCCAGGACAGGTTTGGGAACCACTGAGCTAAAGACAACAGATGGATCCATTCCATAACTGAGCAGGTCCAGCTGCATATGCTTATCACTGTCATATTCCTAATTAATATACACAAGTATCTCATGCATATTTATAATGGGATATCCTGAAAGGGCTTAGGGCAGGGGTCTCAAAGTCCCTCCTTGAGGGCCGCAATCCAGTTGGGTTTTCAGGATTTCCCCAATGAACATGCATGAGATCTATGTGCATGCACTGCTTTCAATACATATTCATTGGGGAAATCCTGAAAACCCGACTGGATTGCGGCCCTCAAGGAGGGACTTTGAGATCCCTGGCTTAGGGGGATTCCAGAGAGACACTGCCATCCTAGTTTAGGCTCAGAGCCCTGCGTGGTTTCTCTACATGTTCGAGTTCCTGGAGTGTCCTTCAGTTCTGCAGTGTTTTGGGCCTGGCAGCCCAGCCCTTTCTGAAGTGGCGTCAGTGTTTCCTCAGCTGGGGGATCATCCAGGCCTTGTGGAGAGGGAGAGGGAGTGGGCAAGGGGGATCGTTGTTATCCAAAGCATGACAGGCTCTAAGGCACTTAACTGGTAAAATAAATTCCCCTTGCTTCTCCCCTTTCCCATTTAAACTCTTTCTGTCTTTCATGATGAATAACTGACAGCGGCCTCTGCACGATCCATGCACGTGATTGACCTGGAAGCAGAAGACGAAAGAGGTCGTCTGTGCGATGAGAGGTCGGGGCTCACTGCTCGAGAGATTCTGCTTCAGTAAGACCATGTTATTATCATTATCAAATCACCTACACTTTAAACACACAGACGGGGCGCACGCCTGGCTTCGTAGAACAGAGAAAAGAAAGAGCCGTATTGCGATTCCTGAATTATAGAACTGAGACATATCCAAGATCACATAAAGAGTCATGGCAGAGCTGGGACTGAAACTCACTCATCGATTCACACTACTTTCCCTGGTACAGTTAGGGTTATCAGACATCCGGATTTCCCCGAACATATGCTCCTTTTGAAGACATGTCCAGCTTTCCCTACAAGTTATTCATTTACTAAACAATAAGGGGCTCAAAATAATAATTTTTAAAAAACGTTCAAAAAGTGGCCTAAATCGGTACTTGGACGATCAAAACGCCTGATCGTCCAAGAACCGATAATCAAGGCTAGTTTTAGATGTATCTAAAAGCAGCTTAGGCCTTTACCCTGCCTCTGAACACCTAGAGCGAAAAGAGGCGTCTTTAGAGGGCGGGAGGTGGGCTGAACTAGACTTAGTCATATTGCGAGTATAACCAAAACTTGAATGAGATCGCCCAGTCGGAACTTATACGTTTTGACTTAGACCAAGTCTAAAACAGGTATAAGTTCTGAATAGGGGCTGCTGAACTGATCACGGCTGCCGCGATCAGGACAGCAGCCCCGGCAACCTGCCCACCCCAGCCCCCTGCAACGATCGCGGAAGGAGAGATGCCTAATCTCTCCTGCCACAATTGCGATCCCCCACTCAAACTGCCACGAACCGGCAGAAGGGATCCCAAGCCCTCCTGCCAGCACCCTCCCCCCACCCCGACAAACCCGTGATCACGGCAGGAGGGACCTTTGGTTGATTTATAGGAGGGGCCTTAGGCAACTGGCCCAATTCCAGTTGGCCCAGTTGCCTAAGGCCTATAGGCGGGCTTTAGGCACCTGGGCCAATAAGGCCCTAAGTCCCTCCCCGGTGCATCTCACAATGCAACGGGAAGGGGCAGGCCCACCGTTTGGAAGACGGCAGACCTGCCGGCCAGACAGACAACCCATCTGGCCCTCTGATTAGGTTAGTTGTAGGAGGGGGGTCTGTGGGGGCGCGTTGGGGGGTTCAAGGGTGCACCTTCCGGCAGGAGGGCTTGGGGGTTCGCCTTCTGGCAAGAGGACTTGGGCTCCCTCCTGCCAGTTCGGAGTTTGGGGGTTCGCCTTCTGACAGGAGGACTTGGGCTCCCTCTTACTGGTTTGGGGTTCACCTTCCAGCAGGAGGGCCTGGGCTCCCTCTTGCCAGTATTTGTGTGTGTGTGTGGGGGGGGGGGTGTTGGCAGGAGGGCTTGGGATTAGAGATCTCTCTCTCCTGCCGCGATCGTTGAGGGGGAGGGAGGGACAATTACAGGATTCTGTAACTTGTGTTGTTTATTGACAGACGCTGGTTACAGAATCCTGGACATTTCCCTGCTGCCAACTTCAGCATCTACTGACTTAGGCCAAAAGGGGACTTAGACGTTTTGTTTGATTTCTGCCCCTCCAAGAATCTAACAAATTCCAAACGTTTTGAAAATGTTGCAGCTGACTTCGCTTTACTGCCGCCATCTCTTCAGACTTTCTCACCAGACATACAGCATTCCACCAAGTACATTCTGAAAGTTCAGAACTGTTCTTCCAATTGTCCAATATATGTTGGCGTGCCATTGCCATTAATGTGTTATTTTAAAAACAAAAGAAAAAAATTAATATCCTATTAGCTGGATTTTTGATTATCTGCCGAGGATAGTTTGGATAATCGGTGTTCCATTGTACTAAGCCTCTCTTTAAAAAAATTAAGCAAATGTACTAAGAATTTACATAGGCCGGGCCAGACTCTGTTGCTGAAAAAGTCTGATCCCCAAGAAGAGACATTGTTTAACTGCGCGCAGGACACTGGCGTGCCGGACCAATGTGTGCAGCCCCTATTCTTTCCTATTTGTGCTGTGAGGATGGGGGGGAACCCCCCCCACTACACTTACAACTTGTGTAACTCGCTCTTCTGCTGCCTTTTGCCTTCCCATTTGAACTCTGAAGGGGGGGTGTGGGGGAACCCCCACTACACTTGCGCTCTCGTTGAGGGGGGGTGACGTGCTCTGAGGGGGGGGGGGGGGGCAGAACCTTTACAATGATGTGCTTGGGGGGGGGTGTTCAATGCCAACATGCTCTGAATTACAACATTGTCGCGACTCCCCCCCCCCCTCCCCGACAATGCGCTCACTTGTTGGTGCGCACTTTTGATGGAGTGCAATTGTCCTGCGTGCTATTGACGGTGAACCATGCTGAACATTTGGTGGGTGTGTCTTAGCGGTGCCGATTCAAGTCACTCAGGGCAGGTCTCCTGAGTTTCACTTTGGTCGCTTTCACAGAAAAAAATGATGTGTAACTTTTTTCTCTCTAGGGATAATAAAGATTTGGTAGAATTTGCCAGAATTCACCCATCCAGCAGCTGCCCAGGGGATCTTACCCCTCACCTGATGATCGCAGGCGGCCCATCCTTACAAGCCAGTCAGTTAGGAGGGGATCCAGCCTCACATGCCCACCCTGCCCACCCTCACTGGCTGCCCAGGACACGGAGTCCTTCCATTTGGATGGGAAGCCATTCCTATGGTGAGTCCCTAGATCTGTGTCAGCTGAGCTGCCTGTAGAGGGTTTCTGATAAGGAACAGACTCCAGTCCAGGGCTGCCAAAGTTCGGTCCTCGAGATCTACTGGCAGAATATCCACAATGACTATGCATGAGAGAGATTTGCATACCAAGAAGGCCTTGCAGGCAAATCTTTCTCATGCATGTTCATTGTGGATATCCTGAAAACCTGGCCTGGCAGTAGATCTCGAGGACCGGACTTGGGCAGCCCTTCTCCAGTACAATCAAGCACCGTCTGTTAAACTGGGTGATGCATTGGTGGCTAAGGACTTAAATGTGACAAGTAGTATTTTATAGGTCTGCCCCCCCCCCTTATATGCCACTGCTTCAACCCCGTATTTTCAGTCAGTATATTACATTACATTACATTAGAGACTTCTATTCCGCCTGTACCTTGCAGTTCTAAGCGGATTACAATTGAAGATGGCTGGACATTTCCAGGAAGCTACAAATTTTAAGGAAAGATACATAGAGATGCTAGAATAAGAGATAGGGTTAGATACATAGTGGAGGCTAAGAGGGTGAGTTTAAGGAGGTGGAGGCTAAGGGTAAATTTAAGGAAGGGGGACATTTGAAGAAACTTGTAGGGAGGGCGAAGATTAGGGTTGGTTATATGGTGGAGTATGCAGGGAGGGGGATGTTATGGAGGAGGGGGGATAAGCGGACAAGATAGTTTCTTTGAATAACAGAGTTTTGATTTCTTTTTGAAAAGATTTAAAGTCACATGTGGTTGTCAACAGAGTAGAGATGGAGGGGTATATCCTGCTCAACTCAGCTTCCGATTTCATATATCTTCCTAAACTAAACTAAACCTTCTCTATGAATATTGAGCTTGACACGGTTTACAAAACATTAAAAGGGAAGCACAGTGAGAATTGGTGGTAGTCTGGAAGCAGAAATTTACATTTTTGAAAATAGCCAAGTTTTCAGGTGTCTTTGGAATCATTGGTAAGATCCCAAATTGTGCAACTGGGCAGGAAAATTATTCCAAAGCTCTGTAGTTTTGAAGTGAAGAGATTTCCCTAGTTTTCCAATGTAGGTAACGCCTTTTAGTGAGGGGAAAAATAGTTTGAGCTTTTGGATAGATCTGGTGATGTCTGGTCTTCCCTTTACCAAAGAAGTAATGTGTCAGCTGACTCACACCAACTCTTTTTGCCGCCTTCTTGCCTTTCTTCCTTGTTTTTGGTTCAGCCACTTAACTTCCTTATTCCACATCTTCTTTTGGCTTCCTGTTGGTCCACATATAATTTCTTTTCCCCTCTTACTGCCCCTTCAAGATGTCACCTACTGTATATCCCTCCTCCACCCAACTCTTTCTCATGCTTTCCATCTCATTACTTCTTCTCCAGCTGCCCCCTCCTGTCGCTTGGCCTAAGCCTCCAATGCTGCATGCATTCTCCCATCACCATCTTGCTTTTCACGTGATGGTCAACCTTCCAGAAGTAGCAAAAATAACGGAGGCTGGTGGAATCTAGTAGACCAACAGAGGTATGAGCTTTGGAGAGCAAGAGACCAGTTTGCCAGAAAGATCCGAGAAGCTGATGCTCCAAAGCTCTAATGCTAATCTGTAAGGTGTCTCTTCTGTGCTTCAACCTAATCATTCTTATTTCTGGTGCTTCTGTTTTATTCATTTTCTCTGTCAAATGATTTGGATTGTCTTTGCCCTTAATTCTGTTAAGACTGCAGTAGTGCTAATAGCCGTGACATTGGTTTTACAAGTACTGTACTTTTGCTGAAATAGGAATCAGCCATCCAGCTTTGCATCAAAACCTACCGCCTGGCTTTCCCACAGCAATGCCTGGTGCCATGCAACCTGTGTTCCCCCTCTCCCAGGATCCTCCAGCCCAGCTGGTTATACTACCTCCCGAGCCTTCACCACACTCTGCTCCTCATCCTCTCGGTAAGTTTCAAGTTTATTATTAGCATTTGATGAATCGCCTATTTGAATTACTAAGCGATGAACAAAATTTAAAAATAGCGTAAATTACATAAAAACAAACCAAATAACAAAATTCTATAATTTAATACAAATATGAGAAGGAGGAAAAGTTATAATTTATCTTAGAAGAAATAGACAAACGAGGAAAATACAAAAGGAAATGGGGGGTGGGGTTGAAACTAGAGCACATTTTAAATTTTATGGTAAATTTAAATGTTAAAAGCATCTTTAAAAAGATAAAATTTTAGCGATTTTTTTTAAAGAAATGTAAGATCCTTTTTGTTTTTAATATATTGTGGCAGAGAGTTCCACCATTGAGGGCCCATTACAGAGAACATGTCTGATCTTCTCGGGCCTACTATTTTTCAAGTTTCAAGTTTATTAGATGGCTTGATTAACCGCCTTAAACCAAGTTTCTAAGCGGTGTACATTTAAAAAGTTACATATGTTGGGTAACAAAACAGTCCATACAATTAATAAATAAACTTATTGTGCTAAAAATTAACATTGTTAAACACAAGGTAAGGAGGGATGAAATACAATTTGTAAAGAAAAGAGGAGACATCAAAGGAAAATACAAAAGGGTAAAAAGACATTTGGGGGGAATAAAATAAACAAAGCAATAAAATAAAAGATTAACTTGCAAATGCATCTCTAAAAAGGAAAGTTTTTAACTCGTTTTTAAATTTTACAAACTCTTTCTCCTCCCGTAAAAACATAGGGAGGGCGTTCCATGTCTGAGGTGCCGTACAAGAGAAGATAAATTGTCTCCTTGTATTGATAATTTTTAGAGAGGGAATAGATAAAAGATTTTGTTCGCTAGATCGTAAGGTTCTCTTTGCAGAATAAGGGATAAGTAATCTAAATAAAAATGCCACTGTAATTTCTTTTTAAGGAAGGGACAGATAAAAGATTTTGATATGATGACCGAAGGACTGCTTATGGGTCTTTTCTGTACATTTGAGTGGCATTTCTTCCCTTTTTCTGTGCCAGGTCATAACAATGAAGTTTCTGTGCTTCTGTTGGGTATCAGCTTCCCTCCTGAACTATTGTCAGAATTTTGACCCTGGTCACTGATGCCTCAGATTCATTCTAGAAGACAGTTGGTCTTGGATGTCATCAACCAATCCATATTATTTACTGCTAAAACGCACAGTTTACCAATGAAAACAATAAACCCCTGCTTAGAAAAGGTTCAAGGGGGATTGAGGTTAGCCATCAGTACCAGGCTCAAACTGATGAAAAGTTCAGAAACTCTCCTCCATTTTAGTTTGATATTTAGAGACAAAAATCGTCTGAAACTAGAATGTGGGTAAAAAGAAGGCACAGAAACTCACTGTGCTATATTTTCTGTATCACGTGACTAATAGATTTCAGAATGAAGGCCTGTGGAAACGAAAGTTAAGGAGATGTCATAACTGTTTTACTGTAAAGCTTTGGAGTCAGGTGATCTAAGGGACGGAGAAAATAGAAATTCAGTCCATTAATTTGGCCAGATAGGTGGAAACAGGAGCTCTCCTAACAAAATCTCTGCCACTGTAATTTCTCTTTACATGAAGGGTCTTGCTTATTTCCCATTTGTTTTCCAAAGGAACATTTTCAATAAGTCAGGTTGAAAACAATCTCTTTGCCATAAAAATACTTCTCAAGTGAGCTATTAAGCAGAACCAAACTCTGGCTGTGTGGTGCTTTAGGACTGGATTGAATAGGTTGGTGCCAAAGGTAAGGGTGGCCATCTGAGAAGAGGGTCATAGAGCAAGCGGAATTAGGCTCCTGTTTAGGCCAGATATTTGGTGGCTTCAAAACCAAGGACTCCTTTTACTAAGCTGCGCTCGCGGTTATAGCGCACACGGCATTGCCCCGTGCGCTGGACGCTAACGCTAGCACTGAGCTGGCGTTAGTTCTTGGCGCATAGCGCTAAAAACACTAGCACACCTTAGTAAAAGAAGCCCTGAGCGACCTAGGCAGTAGAGAGTTGCACGGGGACAGAAATCCCACCCGTCCCCGCCAGGATCCTCTCCGTCCCCACCCGTCCCCGCCAGGATCCTCTCCTCCCCACCCGTCCCCGCCAGGATCCTCTCCGTCCCCACCCGTCCCCGTCAGAATCCTCTCCGTCCCCGTCAGAATCCTCTCCGTCCCTGCCAGGATCCTCTCCGTCCCTGCCAGGATCCTCTCCGTCCCCACCCGTCCCCGTCAGAATCCTCTCCGTCCACGCCAGGATCCTCTCCGTCCCCACCCATCCCCATCAGAATCCTCTCTGTCCCCGCCAGGATCCTCTCCGTCCCCACCCGTCCCCATCAGAATCCTCTCCGTCCCCGCCAGGATCCTCTCCATCCCCACCCGTCCCCGCCAGGATCCTCTCCATCCCCACCCGTCCCCGTCAGGATCCTCTCCGTCCCCACCAGGATCCTCTCTGTCCCCACCCGTCCCCATAAAAAGCATCAATTACTTCTGACAGGATCATCAATTCCACAGTTTCTTTGGTGTTTTCCTTGTGGAATCTCTTTGCTGGAACCCTTTGTTTGTTTTCTGTTCAGGTAATTAACTTATAAACCCTCTCTTTCACTAAGGCTGACGTGTCCATTATATTTTATGGACGAACCCTGCTTCCAAAGCCTTCTGTCCCCGTGGGAGTCCCGTTGGCCAGAGGGGGGTCCCCGTGGGAATCCCGTGGGCTAGAGGGGGGTCGCCGTGGGAGTCCCATGGGTTAGGGGGATTCCCACGGGACCCCCACGGGATTCCCACGATCCCCATTCCCGTGCAGACTTCTACTAGGCAGCTGTCTATGGGACTAAATCCAAACCTGTCCAGGTTTGGAATATTTTATTTGTCCAAGCACAGTCTTTGGAAGCAGGGCATTCGTTCTGAAAGTCAAGTAGGAGAACAAGCTGACGGCCGTGAAATGTCTGAATGAAAGTAACTTTCAAGGCTTGTTAGCTGTATGGATTCACTAACCTACGTAGGCCTTGGACCTTGGCCCTCCACCCAGTTTTTGGAAGGTGATCTGTTGAGCTTGATTTATGCCCTGGAAAGGAAAAAAGTAGTGCGAACTGAAATCGTAAACCTGAAGCTGAAACAAATATTGTTAGTAATATTGGCTGAGATTTCTGTCTCTGTAGGTGGTCCAGAGCAATGCTTTAATTCAGAGCTTCCCAAACTAGAGGGTTGGGACCCCAAAAGGGGTCATAAAACCAGCACAACCTAGGTGGGCTCTCCATAGGTGCATTATTATTCTGCAACTCCAGGGGGGGTCACACAATCCCTTTCGCTGCAATCATGGGGTCACAACCACAAAATGATTGGGAAACTCTGCTTTTATTTCTTAAAGCAGTTTTGAGCTTTGCACTTGTTCACTGCACTTCATACAGAGTAGTATAACTGATAAAAGTCAGGTGTGGAAGAGGAATCTAAGAATTAGGACAGGAGCCAGAGGAGCCAGGTCTGATTCCCACTACAGCTCCTTGTGACTAAAATATAGAAACAGAGAAACATGACAGCACATAAAGGCCAAATGGCCCATCCACAGCATCCACTATCTCCTCCTCTCCTTATTGGCTAAGGCTCTTAACATTTGCATCTCCTCTCCCTATTGGCTAAGGCTCTTTACACCTGCATTGTGAGGTCATAGAGCTTTATGGTTATAGAAACATAGAAACATGAGGGCAGATAAAGATCAAATGGCCCATCCAGTCTGCCCATCCACAGTAACCATTATCTCTTCCTCTCTCTAAGACAGTGGTTCCCAACCTTGTCCTGGAGGAACACCAGGCCAATTGGGTTTTCAGGCTAGCCCTAATGAATATGCATGAAGCAAATTTGCATGCCTATCACTTCCATCATATGCAAATCTCTCTCATGCATATTCATTAGGGCTAGCCTGAAAACCCGATTGGCCTGGTGTTCCTCCAGGACAGGGTTGGGAATCACTGCTCTAAGAGATCCCACGTGCCTATCCAGGCTTTCTTGAATTCAGACATAGTCTCTGTCTCCACCACCTCTTCCAGGAGACTGTTCCATGCATCTACCACCCTTTCTGTAAAAAAGTATTTCCTCAGATTACTTCGGAGCCTATCACCTCTTAACGTCATCCCAGACATGCCCTCTTTTTAGAGGAATGTCTGGGCTCCCGGAGAGACTTAGAAAAACCCGGCATTTGTCTGGGTTTTGGAAAGGCTCGACGAGCTCCAGCTGCATCTGGAGGACTTCTGAATATGTGCGGATGACGTCACACATGTCTGCGCATGCTCTAGACCAGGGGTCTCAAAGTCCCTCCTTGAGGGCCGCAATCCAGTCGGGTTTTTAGGATTTCCCCAATGAATATGCATGAGATCTATTTGCATGCACTGCTTTCAATGCATATTCATTGGGAAAATCCTGAAAACCCGACTGGAATACGGCTCTCGAGGACCGGAGTTCCCTACCCCTGCTTTAGAGGAACATTGCATACTATGTTGGCAGATGATTTAGGCCAGGGGTGGGCAACTCCGGTCCTCGAGGGCTGGAATCCAGTCGGGTTTTCAGGATTTCCCCAATGAATATGCATGAGATCTATTTGCATGCACTGCTTTCAATGCATATTCATTGGGGAAATCCTGAAAACCCGACTGGAATACAGCTTTTGAGGACTGGAGTTCCCTACCCCTGCTTTAGAGGAACATTGCATACTATGTTGGCAGATGATTTAGGCCAGGGGTGGGCAACTCCAGTCCTCAAGAGCCATATTCCAGTTGGGTTTTCAGGATTTCCCCAATGAATATGCATGAGATCTATTTGCATGCACTGCTTTGAATGCATATTCATTGGGAAAATCCTGAAAACCCGACTGGAATACGGCTCTCGAGGACCGGAGTTCCCTACCCCTGCTTTAGAGGAACATTGCATACTATGTTGGCAGATGATTTAGGCCAGGGGTGGGCAACTCCGGTCCTCGAGGGCTGGAATCCAGTCGGGTTATCATGATTTCCCCAATGATTGTGCATGAGATCTATTTGCATGCACTGCTTTCAATGCATATTCATTGGGGAAATCCTGAAAACCCGACTGGAATACGGCTCTTGAGGACTGGAGTTCCCTACCCCTGGTATAATTGAATTTTCCTGTTTTCTACTGATATCTGGTCATTGTGGTATAGTTATCTTGTTGCTACAATGTTGCCTCTATGTCCAGCTGCACCGTTAATAAAGAAAGAAAAAGCCACCAGGAAAGCTTGGTTAACCTTTTCCCTACTGGCTCTTCCTGCAGCTGATGTCATGGACCAAGCTTCACTATGGCCGCCCATGTACCCCAGCCGAGGGCCCACCTCTCACATGCAGCACCCGGGTCAGCTCCCCGTGTACTCCGGCTCCCAGTTTCTCCGGCAACAGGAACTGTACGCCCTGCAGCAACAACACAGAGCAGCCCAGGCCCTGGAACTCCAAAGGCAGTCCCAGCTGCAGGTAAGAGAAACACACCGGATGCCGGAGGCTCTTGTCTGCCGATGACTAATGCCTAGGCGCTCTGACGCAATGCATGGATTGATTTGCATTTTCCAGTAATAGCTCGAGTTGGCCTTCTAGGCATTCTCTTTCCTCTCTATGGCATACCTGAGTTAGAATACGCTGTAGGGTCAGATGAAGACCAGCATGGGTCACTCTGTCTGCCCAGACAACTGGCTAGGATTGAACCCGCTGCTCTGTACAGGTTTCCAGACGCTCTTTCTCATTTATTTACTGCCTTTTTGAAGGAATTCACTCATGGCGGTGTACAGAAGGATAAGTCGGACATAAGTATAGGCCAGGGGTCGGCAATTCTGGTCCTCGAGAGCCTGAGTCAGGTCAAATTTTCAGGATATGCACAAGGAATATGTATGAGATGGAGTTGCATGCACAGCCTCTCGAGGACCAGAATTGCCTACTCCTGGTGCAGTAAAAATATTCAAATTATACAGTATGGCTCACAATGGCTGATAAGTTTGTACTGTAGCTTGGATTTACATGGCGGCATTAGGATCGTGAAAAATCAAGAGCATTGTTTAATTTATAACATTTTATTGAATAAATCAGTAAATATACAATAAAATAGTCATTACATTAAAATTCATCATATTAATTTCCATCAAATGTCCTTCATTTCTTCAAAATATATTTCCAAATTACCCATTGCATCTCTCAATACCCTCCCCCTACTTCCTTCCCCCCTTCCCTTTTCCTTATTCACCTTTCCCCCCATCCTCTCTTCCCTATCCCTCTAAATTATGTGTAAATCTTTTATTAAAGAAATAAAATAACCCAAAAATTAAACCCCCCAAACCCAATGAAAGTTGACAAAAATAAAGAATAATAAAAATATAGAACTGGAAATTTTTAAATAAATAATCATAGCTTCAATGTAAATCATTAAGAATTAAATTTCTTGCCTTAAACATTACAATGTCAATATAATACGCAGTAAAACATTTTAATGACCACCATAGAGTGTAAGCAGAAAAAGAAGAGAGATTCGTAGATCGAGGAAATAAAGTTACAGATGTTCATTGCAATCTTGCCCACTTGCTATAGGAACTTCAAACCATCTCTTAAAAATCTTGTTCAGGTGTCTTTGTGGAATTTGCTACTGTTGAGAATCCAGAGTAAAGTGAGCTTTCAAAATATATCCTTGAAGTGTTGTAGAATCAAGCGGGTTAAGGCGATTTGCAAAATTAGAAACCTAGAAAAATGATGGCAGATAAAGGCCAAATGGCCCATCCGCAGCATCCACTTTCTCCTCCTCTCCCTATTGGCTAAGGCTCTTAACATTTGCATCTCCTCTTCCTGTAGCAGGGATCTCAAAGTCCCTCCTTGAGGGCCACAATCCGGGTTTTCAGGATTTCCTCAATGAATATGCATGAGATCTATGTGCATGCACTGCTTTCAATGCATATTCATTGGGGAAATCCTGAAAACCCGACTGAATTGCAGCCCTCAAGGAGGGATTTTGAGACCCCTGTCCTATAGGTTAAGGCTCTTTACACCTGCATTGTGAGGTCATAGAGCTGTTTGATTATAGAAACATGATGGCAGATAAAGGCCAAATGGCCCATCCACAGCATCCACTATCTCCTCCGCTCCCTATTGGCTAAGACTCTTAACATTTGCATCTCCTCTTCCTATAGGCTAAGGCTCTTTACACCTGCATTGTGAGGTCATAGAGCTTTATGGTTATAGAAACATAGAAACATGAGGGCAGATAAGGTCAAATGGCCCATCCGCAGCATCCACTATCTCCTCCTCTCCCTATTGGCTAAGACTCTTAACATTTGCATCTCCTCTTCCTATAGGCTAAGGCTCTTTACACCTGCATTGTGAAGTCATAAAGCTTTATGATTCTAGAACCACTGAAAACCAACAGACAACAGTGGAGGTTCGAGAACGATGGTGTGCAATTTTATCCAACAAATCATAGTCTTGTGCGGTGGCTCGACACGCACATGTTTCGGCCAATACGGCCTGCTTCAGGAGCCTTTTAGACTCACGATCACAATTTCTCATATAATTAAGGAACTGATGATTCAAAGTGATACAGGAAATAAAACGTAGAAGTACAGAAACACTGCACAGAACAAAAAAGAAACGCGGGCTATTAAGGGTAGGGAGGACACAGAGGTACTGGCATAGTAAAGAGGGTACGGGGGGGCTCCGTCCTCCACTCTACCCCCCTCCTTCCTTACCCCCCGCCGCACGCATGCAGCCCTTCTCTTCCCTCCCCTCGTACCTTTTTAATTTTTCCTGCACGAGCATCGGTGTCGCCTCTCTCTGACCTCACTTCCGAGTCCGTCACCTAGGAAGTGACGTCAGAGGGATAGCTGACCCGACGTGGGCAGCAAGTTTGTGCTGTTGCTCTCACTTGGCAAATTAAAAAGGTACGGGGAAAGGGAAGGGGGCGGGGCAACACTTTACCTTACTTCGCCACTGGTTAGAGGTACGGATTTACCTATGAGATGCTAATGAGAACGGATAGGGTAGCGCCCCCTAGTGGTCCCATCCCGCCCACTGCACCGCGGATGCAGTTTGGGTGCCTACTTCCCGTGTGAAGCACGCTCACTACAGCTTTACTTCCGATTTGCAGATACCTCCAGTCAAGGTACAAATGCATGGAAGTACATTCTTCATTTCATAATTCCTTAATTATGGTCATTTCATCAGTGTTCTGGGCAATCAACATTTCCTCCCTTTACATCTCCCCTAACTAGAGTGGGAGCCAGACCTGAAACTGTCTCAATATTCTGATTTGCAGAAGCTCCAGAGTGACAAATCTACATCTAGACAAGGACTTCCTTGTCCTCTTTATCAGAACAAAGTTCTCTGAGTTTGAAGCACATGAGCAGATACGCCAGGAAGTATGAAGAACCGTTAGGCTTAAACACACAGAGCCACATGGTGTGTTATAGGACTGGCAGGTTAAGGACAGGGCTCCAGCAGAGGGCGCTGATTGCTGGAAAGAGAAGGCTGGGTTTGGGACTGTGGAGACAGGAGGAAGGGGCTTGATGGTTTTTACTGATTTTGTTTTCTCTTGCATTAGGAACCTCATTAGTATAAAGGGGTAAAACCAAACAACTGAAACTGTAGTTTTAATACTGAGGCCCTTGTAAATAGCTTTGCTAATACTCGACAAATAATACAACCTAAGTGCCATGTTCTATGGCATTTAGTTCACACCTTTCAGATACAGGAGTTAGGGCTAGATTCACTAGGGACACCGATCGTGTCCCGACCACTTTGCGATCACTTAGCGACCCCAACCCGATTCACTAACCTTACTCTGGCCCGATCAGATCCACACAAGCAAATGAGGGGGAACGACATGCAAATATAGGCAGGCAGCGATTCACTAAAAAAAAAATGAAGCTGGCTGATCAAAAAATAAGCGACTGCTGAGGACAAGTCACTCAGGTCCTTTCCGACTGCCCTGCTCTCTGCCCCAACTCTCCTTTGTCACCCTACTCTCTGCCCCGACTCTCCTGCCCTTCCCTGCAATGCGAACCCGTGGTTTTAACCCGCTTTAAACCCGCAGGTTAAAACCACGGGCTCGCAAAGTAAAAAAGTTTTTTTTTAATATTCAAAAGCTCTGTAAGCATGCGCAGACCATGTACAGGCAAAGAAGATGGTCTGCACATGCGTCCGGATCATTGTTCAGCGATCTGTGCGGTCAGTTGGGGGCGTGATTCCGATCGCCCCCATTTGCATGCAATTGCGTCGTGAATTGGGCGGCCAGCAACCTCACAGATCGGATCGGTAACAGATTGGATCAGATCCGTGAGGTTAGTGAATCTAGCCCCTAGTAGAGAATGACATGGAGACAAAATTCATCACCGTTTCCGTCCCCGCGGATAACCGTGGGAAACCATCTTCATGTCATTCTTTAAGGAGAGAGGGAAGAATCAGAATATAATTGGGCACAACCACTGACCCTCAAGCTTTGCTTTGAAGAATGCTGGTGTAGAAGGACCGAGGTTGAAACAGACACTACAGAATGACAGTCTCTGGTATCAATAGCAGATATTGTGATGTCATAATGCCTCATTCCACCAGTGCCTAAGAGCCAATCACATCAGTGATGTCACAATGGCTTCATTATCCTTGGCTCACATAAGAATCAGAGTATGAATGGCCACAACCACTGACCCGCAAGCTTTGCTTTGAAGAATGCTGGTGTAGAAGGACTGAGGTTGAAATAGACACTAGAAAATGACATGGGATTATTTCCCGCGGTTATCCGCGGGGACGGGAACGGTGATGAATTTTGTCACCGTGTCATTCTCTAGCCCCTAGTTCCCTCTTTTCAGAGGCAGGGACAGTGGAACACCCTCAAACTCTACCTCAACTCCACCTGCAGCCTTGCATCCCCTTTTCTGCTCTTGACTCCACTCCCAGTGTTATCCTGACCCAGCATCTCCCCTAATCTTCCCTACCATCTCAAGCCACCCCCATTCCTCATGGTGTCCAGCACTTGTCTTCTTCATTCCTTCCCTCACTACCCATGGTCTCCAGCATCTCTCTCCTTCCCCCTCTCACCTCTTTGCATTTCTCTGCCTCCTTTCATCTCCCCCTCCCCCTTCTTCACAAGTTGCTTCTTCCCTTATCTCTCTCTCCCAGGATCAACGGCATTGTGCCTGGCCAGCAAAGGTCCTTGAGAAAATGGGCATGCAGAAGGCCTTCTGGCTCCTGCCCCCTCTGGATTTCCTGTTTCTGAGGAAGCAGAAGCTGAAAGGCCCCACAGTTGTTTATTTAAACTTTTATATGCTTAGGGTTACCAGATTTGTTCAAGAGAAAAAAGGAGGACCCTTGGCCAAGGGTCAAAAACAGAGAAAAAGTGAAGTTTTCAGTAAAATGTGGGGGGTTACAACCCCCTAACGCCCCCACAACGCGGCGCGATGTCTATTAAGTAAAGTGGGGGGGTTCCCCCCCCCACACACTCCCGTCGGAGCCCTAAAAACAGTCATTTTGAGCGGCGTGCGCCTCCACGCTGCGCTCAATTGTCTGGGCGCGCCTTTGTCCCGGCGCACTTTTGACCTGACACCTATTTTCTTCTGCAAAAACCTGGACACATGACCACGCCCTGTTCTGCCTTTAGCCACACCCTGTTCCGGCCCCCCCAGCCCCGCCCAGTTTTGCCTCCAGCCCTGCCCCATTCTGCCTCCAGCTCCGCCCCCCCCACAGCCTCCTCTCTTCCCCAACAAGCTTCAGCCACGTCTGGAGGGCCTGGAGCAAACGCGGTTGTGTGTGATGTCATCCGTGCATGCTCAGAGACCCTGCAGATACAGCGGAGCTCGTCGGGGCTTTCCAAAACCTGGAAAAACTGCCTAATTTTGGAAAGTCCCTCTGGGAACCCAGACAGTCCTCTAAAAAGAGGACGTCTGATAACCTTACTCTGACCAGGCCTCCATTCCGATTTGTTCTCGGGTGCATACAGAAATAAGAGTCCACCGCCATCGAACTGAAGTGTATTTATTGCCTTTAATTATTCCATTTCAGTTTCTTTTTCCATACGCTTTGGGTACACTTTACCTCATTTGTCTCGCTGCTTGCAAAAACAAGACACAAAGAGTGGGCACATGACCAAAGGAGGCACTTTATTTGAGCCTGCTGGAGATATTTATTCTCCAGTCCCACAGAATGATGAAGACAGCTGACAAACTAGTTATGCTGCCTGTTTCAAGAGATATGAGACACACCCCTGGCAAAATAAACCCCTAAAAGACCTTGATGAAGCGGCTGCTTGTGTGTGATACCCAGAGGCCGTTCCCAGAGCTGGCATTTTTAATTAACAGAACCAGTTGTGAAACAGATCTTCTGGAAAAAAAATCTTATGATGGAGCATTCTGTCATTAATTTATTTATTTAGTGAGATTTCTCACTCATCTTTCCAACAACTGCTCTAGACATGATAGAAGTATAAACACATAGTCAGTCCAGCAACACAAAAGCAAAACCTAGACTGGTTCATAAGTAGGGTTACCATATGGCTCCAGAAAAAGGAGAACGGATTGAAACATCCAGGTTTTCAGTCCCTGTAATATCTATGACTGTAATACTCTCTTAGTTTTTTTGCTTTTTAAATACTTATTTCTTTTGGTCTTTTTAAATACACAACTTCAAAACAGACTTAGCTTTTAATGCAGGGTTCAACGGGTTCTGACATGTTCTGCCCCCACCATGTCTGTTTTTACTTCAACTGTTCTTACAGGGACCAGTGCAATGATTGAGAATTGAGCCGTATCAGTAGTGGGCTAAAAATTTTGCTTACCCAGCGGTCTCATAAGCTAAAAACAGTTCTCTGAGCACTGAGAAGTGTTAGAAGTTGTGTGTTATAATCACTTGTGTTGAAAACCTGGATGTTTCAATCCGTTCTTCTTTTTCTGGAGCCATATGGTAGCCCTATTCATAAGACCTAAATGCGACACTTTCCATTCACAGTGCAGTAGAAGCCTAGGGGTTAGAGAAGAAGGCTGATGACCAGGGGAGCCTGGGTTCAAATCTCACTGTTGATCTTTGGGACCTTGGGCAAATTCATTCAATTTTCTGTACTGATCTCCCGGAGAGCTCAGAACGGTTTACATGAATTTATTCAGGTACTCAAGTGCTTTTCCCTGTCTGTCCCGGTGGGCTCATAATCTATCTCGGGGATAGGGAACTCCGGTCCTCGAGAGCCGTATTCCTGTCGGGTTTTCAGGATTTCCCCAATGAATATGCATTGAAGCAGTGCATGCAAATAGATCTCATGCATATTCATTGGGGAAATCCTGAAAACCCGACTGGAATACGGCTCTCGAGGACTGGAGTTCCCTACCTCTGCTTTAGAGGAACATTGCATACTATGTTGGCAGATGATTTAGGCCAGGGGTGGGCAACTCCGGTCCTCGAGGGCTGGAATCCAGTCGGGTTTTCAGGATTTCCCCAATGATTGTGCATGAGATCTATTTGCATGCACTGCTTTCAATGCATATTCATTGGGGAAATCCTGAAAACCCGACAGGAATACAGCTCTCGAGGACCAGAGTTCCCTACCCCTGATCTACCTGATGTACCTGGGGCAAAGGGGGGATTGGGTGACTTGCCCAGGGTTACAAGGAGCAGTGTTGATTTAAACCCACAACCTCAGGATACTGAGGCTGTAGCTTTAACCACTGTGCCACACTCTCCCCTCTCATTGCTTCAGGTGCATTAGGTTACAGAGCTGCCAAGTCACCCAGTTCCAGGAGGAAAGGTTTTGGCCAGTCCTGGTTTTAAACTTACATCACATTGCAATGTGGGATTTGTAGTCCCTGATTATGCCCATTGAAATTAGTACTACAGGTCCCATAATGCATCAGGATAAGGTTGGCAGAAATCCAGGACTGGCCTATAAGCTCCGTCCTGGAACTGAGTAACCTAGAAGCTCTGAGATTATAAGTCCGGCAAGGGCAGGGAATTCTCTAGTGAACCTGAGCTACTACTGAAAAGGGATGATTAAATCCATATAAATAAAACAAACTAACACATTCAAACTTGTAAAAATATCCCAGCGAACACAGTCGATGGTTGGCAGCAGATATGGTCAACAGCTACGGTTACCTTATGGTAGTGGTTCCCAACCCTGTCCTGGAGGAACACAAGGCCAATTGGGTTTTCAGGCTAGCCCTAATGAATATGCATGAAGCAAATTTGCATGTCTATCACTTCCATCATATGCAAATCTCTCTCATGCATATTCATTAGGGCTAGCCTGAAAACCCGATTGGCCTGGTGTTCCTCCAGGACAGGGTTGGGAATCACTGCCTTATGGCTCTAGAAAAAGGAGGACGGATTAAGACATCCGAGTTTTACTTTCATTGCTTTCAATGGACTTAAAACCCAGATGTCCCAATCTGCCCTCCTTACTTCCTTATGGCCCACTACACTTAAAGCGTTCACTTCCTATCTACTGTTAGGGTAAGGCAGGGGTAGGGAACTCTGGTCCTCGAGAGCCGTATTCCAGTCAGGTTTTCAGGAGTTCCCCAATGAATATGCATTGAAAGCAGTGCATGCAAATAGATCTCATGCATATTCATTGGGGAACTCCTGAAAACCCGACTGGATTCCAGGCCAGCCCTCGAGGACCGGAGTTGCCCACCCCTGATCTAAATCATCTGCCAACATAGTATGCAATGTTCCTCTACAGCAGGGGTAGGGAACTCCGGTCCTCGAGAGCCGTAGTCCAGTCGGGTTTTCAGGATTTTCCCAATGAATATGCATTGAAAGCAGTGCATGCAAATAGATCTCATGCATATTCATTGGGGAAATCCTGAAAACCCGACTGGAATACGGCTCTCGAGGTCCGGAGTTCCCTACCCCTGGGGTAAGGGTTACAAGATGATTATCGGAACCCTTTACATAAGTGGATATCTGGAAGGCCCTGATTTGCTCAGACTCCTCAGGCCCCGTCCCTTGGGAGGGGCTTGAGGCGCCAGGCCCCTCCCAAGGGATGGGGCCTGAGGAGTCTGAGCAAATCAGGGCCTTCAATGTATGTATACCTTTCGCATTTCACGGGCCGGCATTGTCCTGCGCACACTTGTCCATGCGTGCAATTGTCGTGTGCACATTTGTCGGTGTGCCCAAAAAACAGCATGGAAAATATTGACATTTCTTATGGTGTTCCAAAATAATGCACATCCCTAGTATAAAGCTGCTGTCTGCTGCTATACAGATAAGTGCTTTTGAATACTGGGCCAAGAGCTGCCTATGGAAACCATATTGTACACATAACCCCGCCCCGTTCTACCTCCAGCTTCGCCTTATTCCGTCCTAGCCCTGCCCAGTCTCATTGCCAGCCCCGCCCAGTTCTGCCTCTGTCCCCGCCAAGATCCACCCCCCAGTCCTGCCCCCAGCAAGCCTCCTCTCTTCTGCGACAAGCTCCGGTCGCCTCTGGAAGGCCTGGAGCATGCGCGGATGTGTATAACATCATCTGCGCCATAGTCAGAGGCCCTCCATATGTGGCCGGAGTTCGTCGGGGCTTTCCAAAATCCGGACAAATGCCGGGAGTCCTCTAAAAAGAGGACAAGTCCGGGTTTACCTGGCCGTCTGTTAACCCTACCCATTCCAGAAGGGAAACTTTTTGGCTGGTCCTGGTTTTGAACTTACTCACATCCTAAACATTAAAAGAGGGTTGTCAGAAATTCAGGACTGGCTTCAGAGTTGTCTTCTGGAACTGGTGTTGTCCAGCTCTCTATCTCTGGAATTATGTTGAAATCACCCTAGGGCAGGGGTGTCCAATGTCGGTCCTCGAGGGCCGCAGTCCAGTCGGGTTTTCAGGATTTCCCCAATGAATATACATGAGGTCTATTTGCATGCACTGCTTTCATTGTATGCTAATAGATCTCATGCATATTCATTGGGGAAATCCTGAAAACCCGACTGGATTGCGGCCCTCGAGGACCGACATTGGACACCCCTGCCCTAGGGTTTCCATATGGCTCCAGAAAAAAAAGGAGGAGAGATTGAGACATCCGGGTTTTACTTCTGTTGCTTTCAATGGAAGTAAAACCCAGATGCCTCAATCCATCCTCCTTTTTCTGGAGCTATATGGTAACCCTAACTGCTCTGTTATTGTATAAGGAAGGGCAGTATATGAAATAAAAGAAACCATAAACCCATTTGCCTTACACTTCTCCCTCCGTATTCGCGGTTTCGATTATTTACGGTTTTCAGCTTGCTGGCTCCTCCCCCCAAATGACATCAGCTTGCATAGAGAAATCGCCAATTCTAAGCGTTTACAGAGAAAACCGCTGATTCCCAGCACTTTCTTCACCGTGTTTCGCCTCTCCTTCAGAAACAGACCAGGTCTCCCACCGTGTTATTCGTGGTTTCACCATATTCACGATGGTTTTTAATAGAACACAGTGAATAACATATGAAAAAGTTATTTGCGGTTTTTCAGTATTTGCGGTTCGGTTAATCCCCTATCACAGCGAATACAGAGGGAGAAATGTCATTCATAGTAGTAGTGTGAAGAGTTTCAGTCTTTGGGAAGCAGAGCTGAGATTGTGATGTCACAATGCCTCATTCCACCAATAAGAGCCAACCTCATCCGTGATGTCACAATGGCTTGATTGTAGCAGTTTAACTGTTCCCTTAACTGTATTCACCACATCCTGCTTGTCTGTTTAGATTGTAAGCTCTTTGGAGCAGGGACTGTCTTCTTTGTGACTCTGTACAGCGCTGAATACGTCTGGTAGCACTATAGAAATACACTTCTCCCTCCGTATTCGCGGTTTCAGCATTCGCGGTTTCGATTATTTACGGTTTTCAGCTTGCTGGCTCCTCCCCCCAAATTACATCAGCTTGCGTAGAGAAATCGCTGATTCTAAGGATTTACAGAGAAAATCGCCAATTCCCAGCACTTTCTTCACCGTGTTTTGCCTCTCCTTCAGGAACAGGCCAGGTCTCCCACCTTGTTATTCGCGGTTTCACCATATTCATGATGGTTTTTAATAGAAAACAGCAAATAACATATAAAAAAGTTATTCGCGGTTTTTCAATATTTGCGCTTCTGTTAATCCCCTATCACAGCGAATACAGAGGGAGAAGTGTAATACAAATCTTTTAACACGCATCAGATTAACACATACTAAATTGATCTACCAGGGGCTCATCCTACGGCCCAGGGACTTTCATTAGCCACAGCGTACACACCTCATACAAGGAGCATCAGTCAGCTTCTTTCATTACTCATACTTTGAGAATGTCAGGCAGTTTATGATTAAAGAAAGAAAAAAAAAGAGAGAGTCAGTGAGTGGAGAAAAGAGTGTCGAATCCTTCCAGTGCGTCTGAGCCACGCTGCATTCAGAGGCTTGTGCTTCTCAGCTCCCTAAGTCTATGCCTGCACTGGATCTATCTCTTGGGCATTGCTAAGCCCCTCAGACTCTGCCACGAGCCCTTCCTTTCCGTCTGCATAATTAATGCTAGCCAGCAGTGAACCCCAGCGGCTGTGAAGGTTGGCTTGTGTAAGCAGATTTGCTGAGAAATATCTCGGATGCATGTTTACAGTTTGAAGAATGCACTGAAGCAGCGGCCTTAGGGTTCGTCTGTCCCAGACAAGCAGCTAATCCACCTGAAGTTTGCAGTGTAGCAGTTTCAGTGATCTCCTGGTGGAAGAGCCTGAAGGCTTTTATTAAGCAGGTTTGGAATCTTTAATTCTCTAGTTAATTAATAGTTCAGAGTCTCACAGAGAAAGAGGCTTTGGCCTGTGTCTTCATGTTTGTCAAGATATCACTTTTAAAGAAGGGTCTTTGGACGGAGGCCAGTGATAAGGGGGAGGGGGTGGTCCGCCCTGGGCGCCATGTGGGTGGGGGCATCGTCACCCCTCAGCCTCTTCCCATTCCTCCCCTCCACCTGCGCTATCAGGAGAAAAAACTAGGCCCTATAATACAACCATCTGTATCCCATGACCATTTTTGGGAAAATGTTAATCCAACAACACCCGCAAAGGTGAAACTGCCTCCAGAACTGGAATAAAAAATGTACTTTATTGCACGATATGTGAACAAGACGTATGGCCCGACACTGACAGTGTTTCGGCTCTTGCCTGCCTCAGGGGTCTTTGCTCTCTTTAAAATAATGCGTCCAAACGTAGTGAAACATCCGATGCGACGTGCGTTCTCCTCACTCCAGCGTTAAACTTCTCCAAAAATGGCGGATAACATCAGCTCTATATACTAATGACGCTGAGTGTGATTGATCATCTGATTGGACTAGTGACGAACTGCTAGCTTTAGTGGAGAGGTGAACACGAAAGCTAGCGGTTCGTATGTTGAATGACCATTTTTGGAGAAGTTTAACGCTGGAGTGAGGAGAACGCACGTCGCATCGGATTTTTCACTACGCTTGGACGCATTATTTTAAAGAGAGCAAAGACCCCTGAGGCAGGCAAGAGCCGAAACACTGTCAGCCAATTACAAAAATGTTGTGAAAAGGGCAGTTTTATTTGTAAATGCCTTTTTCTACTTACTGATCCTTTATGATTGCTGCTTGTTGAAGAATTTTCCTATGATTCTTTGTAGAAGCCTTTTTTGGCTCTCATTTTTATAATTGATTTTCTGAGGATTATTTGTTTATGTTTGTCTGATCTTATTTGTTTTACAGAATTATGTATGTAAAATTATGTAGACCGTTTAGGTTTAAACGGTATAGAAATTTTTAAAATAAATGGAATGTTACTTGCTACTCTTTGGGATTCTAGAATCTTGTGACTCTCTGGGATTCCGGAATCTTGCTATTTTATAGGATTCTGTATGGAATGTTGCTACTCTTTGGGATTCTAGAATCTTGTGACTCTCTGGGATTCCGGAATCTTGCTATTTTATAGGATTCTGTATGGAATGTTGCTACTCTTTGGGATTCTAGAATCTTGTGACTCTCTGGGATTCCGGAATCTTGCTATTCTTTGAGATTCTCTATGGAATGTTGCTACTCTTTGGGATTCTAGAATCTTGTTACTCTCTGGGATTCCAGAATCTTGCTATTCTTTGAGATTCTGTATGGAATGTTACTACTCTTTGGGATTCCAGAATCTTGTTACTCTCTGGGATTCCGGAATCTTGCTATTCCTTGAGATTCTGTATGGAATGTTGCTACTCTTTGGGATTTTAGAATCTTGTTACTCTCTGGGATTCCGGAATCTTGCTATTCTTTGAGATTCTCTATGGAATGTTGCTACTCTTTGGGTTTTGGCCAGGTACTAGTGACCTGGATTGGCCTGTGAGAACGGGCTACTGGGCTTGATGGATCATTGGTCTGACCCAGTAAGGCTGTTCTTATATAAATATTGTGCAATAAAGTATGTTTATGTTTATTTAAGATTTGCTCTACCGCTCCTGCATTATACCGACCTAAGCGGTTTACAATGTATCAAACTAAAATGAAATTAGGTACTTGAGAAAAACTGCCCTGTCTGTCCCGAAGGCTCGCAATCTGGCTAAAGTACTTGATTACATTACATTAGTGATTTCTATTCCGCCATTACCTTGCGGTTCAAGGCAGATTACATAGGAAGTTATCTGGACATTTCCAGAGGTATTACAGAGTAGAGCAGGTTGCTTCAGGGGATTGAGATGATTCTTGTGGTGATTAGTTTGTTTTCAAGGATTTCTTGAATAGCAGGGTTTTTATTTCTTTTCTGAAAGTTTTGTAGTCTGGGGTCTCGATTAGTAGATTGGAGAGTTGGTGGTGTAGTTTTGCTGCCTGTGTGGCTAGAAGGCCATCGTACAGTTTTTTCCGTTTGACATCTCTGATTGGAGGGTGCGTGAATGGTGTCTGGGTTCTCCTGTGTATGGTTGAGGTAGTTTGGATTAGACGGTTGTTCAAGTAGGCTGGGCTGTCACCATTTATGGATTTAAATAGTAGACAGTAGAATTTAAATAGTATTCTTGCTTGAATTGGGAGTCGAGGTATGCTGCGGTTGTGTTTCCTCAGTGAATAGATAATGTAATGTAATGTAATTTATTTCTTATATACCGCTACATCCGTTAGGTTCTAAGCGGTTTACAGAAAATATACATTAAGATTAGAAATAAGAAAGGTACTTGAAAAATTCCCTTACTGTCCCGAAGGCTCACAATCTAACTAAAGTACCTGGAGGGTAATAGAGAAGTGAAAAGTAGAGTTAGAGGAAAAATAAAAATAAAATAAACATTTTAACAAGACAGCATTGATCTAAATACTTTGGAAGGTAGAAGAGAGGAGAGAAAGGAATAGAAGCAGAAGGGGGAGCCATTGATAAGTCTAAAGGCTGTGTTTTGTACTGTTTGTAGTTGTTTTATCATGGTTGTGGGACAAGGGAGATAGAGGATGTTGCAGTAGTCTAGAAGACCTAGGACTAGGGACTGGACAATGAGCTGGAATTGTTTTCCCTCAAAGAATTTCCGAACTTTCCTTAGGTTTCTCATGACCATGAATGATTTCTGTATTGTTTTGTTGATTGGTGGTTGCATGGTACAGCATCTGTCTATCATCATTGCCAGAAGTTTTAGAGTGGGTTGAATGGGGTAAGTGATTGAGTTTATAACTAGGTTTGTTATGGTTGGGGTTTTATGATTTTCGAGGAGTATGAATTTTATTTTGTCTGGGTTCAGCTTCAGTTTGTGATCTTTCATTTCTGTTCCCACTGTTTCTAGTGTTCTGTGTAGTGTGTCTGTCATGGTGGGCATTGGTTGATCAAAAGGAAGGAGAATGGTGATGTCGTCTGCATAGCTATAGGAGGTTAAGCCTAATTTGTCTAGGCAGGTGCCAAGGGATGCAATGTAGAGACTGAAAAGTGTAGGGGATAGAGGGGATCCTTGGGGTATGCTGGACCATGGTTCTGATTTTTCTTTGTTTGGCTTTACTCTGTAAGTCCTGGATTGTAGGAATCCTTGAAACCATGTGTGTACCTTACCTGTAATTCCTGTTGTGTTGTGGGTTTGTAGTAGGATGTGCTGGTCCACCAAGTCAAATGCTGCAGAGAGGTCTAGTTGTATAATCAGCATTTTTCTGCCTGTGCTGAGGTGTTGTTTAGCTGGGTCCAGGAGGGATCCCAGTAGTGTCTCTGTGCTATAATTGGTTCTGAAACCAGTTTGTGTAGTGTGGAGTAAGTTGTGGTTTTCTAGGTAGTTGGTGAGAAGTTTGGCTACGAGGCCTTCCATTAGCTTGACATAAAGTGCTATTCTGGCTATGGTTGATCTGTTGCTCCTTTAGGGTCTTTTAGCATCGGGGTGACGATGATTTCGCTGAGGTCTTGTGGGAAAAGGCCGTCTGTGAGCATGGTTTGTATCCATTGTAAGAGGAGAGCACGGAATTTAGGACTGGAGGTTTTTAACAGGTATGGTGGGCAATGGTTGAGGTCGCAGGCTGCGTGGCTGTATTTTTTATAGAGTTTGTTACGGTCGGACCATTGTATAGTGGAAAAGTGTGGCCAGGTTCTGTCTGCTGCAGTTGAGGGCATTGTGATCGCTTCTAGGTGAGTTGGGGGTTCCAGTAAAAGTTGTCCTAGGAGTTATAATTTTGTTTTTAAAGTATCCGGTTAACATGGTGGCTGATGGGGGAGGGGTGTCGTTATTGGCCAAGATCACAAATCAAAGAAATAGAAACTAGAAATCATGAAATCATGAAAGAAGATTAAAAAAAAGTACATTTTTCATTCCAGTTCTGGAGGCAGTTTTTCGTTGCAATTTTGGACTCCCTTTCTCTGTCTTCTGTTTGGGACAATGTTAAAAAAAACATACATAGTTAAGCAATTTGGGGGGTTGGGTGTAACGCACGTTTCCACTGTCATTTTGTAATCTCTGTGACTTTACAGTTCTCTTTGTGTTAACCGCGTAGAACCGCGAGGTGTTTGCGGGACACAAATGGAGTGTAAATGTTATATAAGGACTACTAGCCAGTCTCCAGCCGGACATGGCCCAACACTGAATATCCAGGAATACAGAGACGCTGGTTGATCAGCCGGGTAATTCATGCTCCACACCCGCGGGCAACTCCTTGAAATGCATGCTCTGCAAGTTAACCCTTTCAGGACCATAAGGATCGTAGGCCAATTTTTGTGGTTTTGACGACATGTTTATGGTAAAAAGGGCTTGCAGATGCCAAAAAATTGATTTTTTTTGTGAAATATCATTATTTTTATTTTAAAAAATCACACTTCTGGCTTATGGACAGTGTGGCAAATGAATCTTCTCGTCAATCTGGCAACGACGCTAATGAATGAATGTCGGAACCAGTTTGTTTACATAAAGGCAGTATCATATGGAATCCGTACATATCAAATATGGAAACTAAGAACCATAAAAAAATTCTTTGACCCTTCATCATTCAGGTTGCTGGTACAGGCACTGATCCTATCCCTTCTTGACTACTGCAACATCATTTACCTAGGCATCCCACAAAAAACAATAAAAAAACTAAGATTAATACAAAACACCGCCGTTCGCCTAATTTTCGGACTTAGAAAAAACGACCACATCAGCCCCTACTACAAAAAACTACACTGGCTTCCAATAGAAGCGCGAATTCTATTCAAATTCGCTTGCACCTGTTTCAAACAAGCCTGGGGACTAGCACCTTCATACCTACAAACTCACTTCACCCTACACAACCCCACAAGAACGACCAGAAACAAAAACATCTTTGCATACCCAAAGATTACAGGCTGCAGATACAAATCCTTCTTGGACAGAACCTTTAAGTTCCAAGGGAACAGACAGCAAACCTGGCTGAAAAACCACATAAACGAACCAAATATGACTTATAATACTTTCCGCAAATCGATCAAAACCACCCTATTCGCTAAATTCATTGACTAAAACGGTCCCCTCCCCCACTAAGACTCCCCTCATGGATGTTCTAAATCTTTCAGACACTCATTACCCTTAGATCTCCAATTAATATGTAAGTTTACCATTTAGACTATTGTTCGGCATCTAGACTCTTTGTTCGGTACGGTATTTAAACTTATTGTATAGTATTGTATTTAGACTTACTGTATTGTATTATATGTGGAGTTATTGTATTGTATTAGCATTGTACTGTACTAAGACCTTTGTTATTCGCTGAATGTCCAGCCTTCTTACATTGTAAACCGCCTAGAAGTCGCCTGACTATGGCGGTATAGAAAAATAAAGTTATTATTATTATTATTATTATTAAATTTAGAACTGTAGACTATCCCAATCAAAATTTATAGGATTTTAAAGTTATGGGACAAATATGTCCCTTGGTCCTGAAAGGGTTAAATGGGTGCATGCAGAACTGCGCCAAGGCACCCTGCTAGCATTTCCATGGGTCTGTACGCAAATGTGCATTTGAACGCTAGAATTCTAGACATTTACCTGCCTTACAGAGGGGTGAACATGGGCGCCCAGATCCTAGAACTGCTCCTATGGTGATGTTCACGGCTGCCTGTGTGTAGTATGTGGTAGGTTTTTAGATCTTTGTATTCAAGTGGAACGCTGATGAGCTTTGTCCTTATCTGCAGCGGAAGCCGGAGGACCTTCACATGGACCTGGAAGACCCTATTCCTGAAAAGCCCCTCAAGTCCGCCCACAAAGCACTTGCCTTAAACTCTGCCAAGAGCCTGTCGTCGCCAATGCTGGCACCACCTGCCTCGTGCCCCACCAAGCTTTCACCTTGTTGCCACTCGCCCGCCCTGAGGAATCCGTCCAAATGCCCTACGGCTTCATGCACTTTACCCGTCTGTCCGGCTACCAGCTCCGCGGTGGTGCCCCGATCGCCAGCTGTCAGCCCTGCCCCCACCCAGAATCCCAAAGGGAAAGAAGTGGAAGAGAAAAGAGCGGAGGGTCAACCACCACAAGACTATCCCAAGTCACTTGAGCCAGGTATGAAACGGAATGCAGAGCTGAACTTGGCTGTGCCAGGCAGGGCCTGTGGGAGGTGGTACCTGACTCATTCATTTAAATTAATTGCATGAAGATAATGGATTGTTTTTAAAATTAAAAACATATTTGTGAGCTGCACTTCATTTATCACATTGGATGCCTGGGAGTCTTTCTTTTTTTTAATTTCGGGGCTGCCATTGCTTTCAACACCCAGGTTCCTTATGTGAGGGGAGAAATGTTTCACACTGCCATTTTTTAAAGAGACCTTTGATAAAACACAGAGGGGTTTCTTGCAAGGTATCAAAAGCTTTAGATGTAAGACCTTCAGTGCGGGGACCTGTGCTGTTTTGACAGGGGCTTTTTTAAAGACCAGAGTAGAGTAGAAGTCCGGGGGGGGGGGTGGTAGGGGGGTGTTCTATGCCACTTTTCCTGTCCTTGCATTCAGACTTTTTAAGGACAGTGCCTGTCCCCAAGAGGGTGAGGTCGGAGTCACAGCACAGGACAAACGCTCTTTCTCCTTCAGCAGCCCTGGGGTGGAAGGATACCCATTCGTCTGCCACCATTGTCAGGATAGTGGATGGATACTATTAATCATCACCCAGTGACAAGGTACTGGAGATTCTGCCGACTTAAGACACCTTCAGCTCACATACAAGGATTGAATGAGAACTTTTGTTTCTCCTTCCTGAGCCGATGTCAGCTGTGTAATCAAAGCAGAGCAAAGCAAGTGGAAGAACTCAAGTCAGGGTTCAGATATACAAATAATCCGTCCTCACGTTCTGCCATTTTTGCTTGTCTAGCCTTCTGTCTGTACCCAAATATTGGCCCATAAGACACCCCCCCCCCCAATTTTATTTGTACTGGTATACTGTGGAGCTCAAGGTGCTCCTGATCTCCTCTTCTAAGGTATCTTGGGCATTCTGTATTACTGTGGTTCCTAGCAGCTCTTCTGGAAGGGACTTGAGTTGTATGATGCAAACACTGAACTATCTCACGGGCCTTGCCAGCTCCATCTGGTACTTTACTGAAGCCTGCTAGAGATTGGAGTATTTCTTTATGTACCCAAGCATATTATTAAGAACGTAAGAATAGCCTTACTAGGTCAGAAAAGTGGTCCGTCAAGCCCAGTAGCCCTTTCTCACGAAGGCCAATCCAGGTCCCTAGTACTTGGCCAAAACCCAAAAAGTAGCAACATTCCATACAGAATCTGAAAGAATAGCAAGATTTCGGAATCCCAGAGAGTAAGAAGATTCTAGAATCCCAAAGAGTAGCAACATTCCATAAGAATAGCAAAATTCCAGAATCCCAGAGAGTAGCAAGATTCTAGAATCCCAAAGAGTAGCAACATTCCATATAGAATCTCAAAGAATAGCAAGATTCCAGAATCCCAGAGAGTAACAACATTCCATTCAGAATCTCAAAGAATAGCAAGATTCCGGAATCCCAGAGAGTAAGAAAATTCTAGAATCCCAAAGAGTAGCAACATTCCATATAGAATTTCAAAGAATAGCAAAATTCCGGAATCCCAGAGAGTAACAAGATTCTAGAATCCCAAAGAGTAGCAACATTCCATACAGAATCTGAAAGAATAGCAAGATTCCGGAATCCCAGAGAGTAACAAGATTCTAGAATCCCAAAGAGTAGCAACATTCCATATAGAATTTCAAAGAATAGCAAAATTCCGGAATCCCAGAGAGTAACAAGATTCTAGAATCCCAAAGAGTAGAAACATTCCATACAGAATCTCAAAGAATAGCAAGATTCCGGAATCCCAGAGAGTAACAAGATTCTAGAATCCCAAAGAGTAGCAACATTCCATACAGAATCTGAAAGAATAGCAAGATTCCGGAATCCCAGAGAGTAACAAGATTCTAGAATCCCAAAGAGTAGCAACATTCCATATAGAATTTCAAAGAATAGCAAAATTCCGGAATCCCAGAGAGTAACAAGATTCTAGAATCCCAAAGAGTAGAAACATTCCATACAGAATCTCAAAGAATAGCAAGATTCCGGAATCCCAGAGAGTAGAAACATTCCATACAGAATCTCAAAGAATAGCAAGGTTCCGGAATCCCAGAGAGTCACAAGATTCTAGAATCCCAAAGAGTAGAAACATTCCATACAGAATCTCAAAGAATAGCAAGGTTCCGGAATCCCAGAGAGTCACAAGATTCTAGAATCCTAAAGAGTAGCAACAGTCCATGCAAGCAGTGGCTTCCCCCATGTCTTTCTCAATAACAGACCGTGGACTTTTCCTCCAGGAACTTGTCCAAACCTTTCTTAAAACCAGCTACGCTATCCACTCTTACCATATCCTCTGGCAACATGTTCCAGAGCTTAACTATTCTCTGAGTGAAAAAAAATTTTCTCCTATTGGTTTTAAGAGTATTTCCCTGTAACTTCATCGAATGTCACCTGTTCTTTGTAATTTTTGACGGAGTGAAAAATCGATCCACTTGTTCCCGTTCTATTCCGCAAAGGATTTTGTAGACTTCAATCCTATCTCCCCTCAGCCATCTCTTATCCAAGATGAAGAGCCCTGACCGCTTTAACTAAAATGCTCAAAAATGTGAACATGGATTAATTTTTATTTTATTTTTTAAGTTATTCCCAATAAATATTAACACTGAGTCAGTGCTAGGTCTAATCCATTCCAGGCAAAATATTTGCCTTGCTCTAATAAAATCTAGGCCAGGACAGAGTTGGTCAGAGGAAGGAGAGGAGGGCACTGAATTCAAACTACCCCAAGGCATCCTGGGAAACAGCATTTGCATCGGACAAATTGGTTGGGATTAGAGAATGACACAGGGACAAATTTTTTTCATGTCTCCGCAGGAAATTAACTTCCCCATCCCCGCGAGTTTTGTTGCTGGTCCTGTGTCTGCCCTATTCCTGTAAGCTCTGCCTTAACCGTACAAGCCTCGGACACATAGGATTTTAAAGTGTTTGAGGCTTGTGTAGATGAGGATGGAGCTTGCAGGAACGGGGCAGGGACAGGACAAGAACTCACTGGGAAAGGACGGGAAAATGAGCTCCCGCGGGGACAGGGAAAAATTTGTCCCCGTGTCATTCTCTAAGTGGGATTTTGAAGCAAGTGTTGGTATTCTGAAGACGTCCCGGGAGTCAGGGTGAAAGTTCTCTGCTCTAATTCTGTGATGTTTCTTTTCCAGATCTGCCTCCAGGATATACGTATCCAGCCGTCAGCTTGGGCTACTCGTCTCCTTCATCTCATCTTGTACACTCTGCAGACCCAGCAGACTCTGAAACTATGCAAACGGTTTCTACAGCGGCAGAACCTGAACAGTCAAGGACTTTCACCCCCTCTGAGAAACCTCACTGTGGTATGTCTTGCATGGTGACCTTAGTGGACACCAGCTCAGCTTGTGAAGAAGACGTCAAGTTGGAAAATTCTGCAGAAGTGAAACAGGATAGTGACAGGGCGTTGGCTTCTGAGGGGACTTCTTCTGAAGAGGTGTCTACAAGCCAGAGTGCCCTGGAAGACCTGAGGGAATTACACTTTGCTCCTCTTCTGAATGAGGACAATATGGAGTGTGTAACCCATATCAGTTCTGCTCAAGGAGATACTGAATCTGAAAGAATCGTGGATTCAGAGGAACTTGGACAGTGCACAGTCCAGCCAACAGAATCCCCAGCAAACGTTTCACAGGAGGATTTGGCAGCCCTGAAGAACCTGGAGGAACTTGTTCCTAAAATTGAGGGGAAAGGTGAAGTGCTAGAGCCAGAGGTTAGTCAGAGGACAGAAGGAGGTGTAGAAAAGGAAACATTTCCCATCTTGGAAACAGAGTATTCTCAGGAAGAAGCAGTATATGGACTGGATGCTTTGATAGCTGCAGGTATCAGCTTGGGAGATCTTCCTCATCTTGATGGAATGAGTGCTTGTCCTTCGGTGGCCCTGACAAACTTCCAGTACAGCCCTGAGATTCATGGGATAGCCCTCCTCAGTGAACTGGCTGACCTGGAGCTCCAGCAGCGGAAGTGTGAAAAAGATCCCACAGGTAAGAGCCTTTTTTTTAATGTATCTTTTTTCATGTCCACCCCCTCCTCTGCTCTTTTACTTATCTTTTCCTCTAGCTGAGTCATACAGTCCTGGATCTTCTGCCTGGGACACAGGTGTTTTCCAACAGCTGGGTTTTTGAAGTGTAGGACATGTCTACGACAGTACCAAAAGAGCAAATAACTTAGCAGTGAGACAAGAAATTCAACTTTGGTTCACTCCTCTTCCCAACCAGCCGCCATTTTGCACCCTAAAAGTTATTGAAGCTCTTTTTGCACTGTCATTCTTAAAGGGGAGAGTGTGGCGCAGTGGTTAAAGCTCCAGCCTCAGCACCCTGAGGTTAGGGGTTCAAATCCACGCTGCTACTTGTGACCCTGGGCAAGTCACTTAATCCCCCCATTGCCCCAGGTACATTAGATAGATTGTGAGCCCCCCAGGACAGACAGGGAAAATTCATGTAAACCTTTCTGAGCTCCCCTGGAAAAAGAACCTACAGGGTAAAGTCCAATAATATCAAATCAGAACCATGGTCCAACCCATGCGGAGTTCCACAAGGATCATCTCTATCACCTATGCTCCTCAACCTCTTTATTTCCTCCCTTGGAACCACTTTAGATAACTTAAGAACATAAGCAGTGCCTCCGCCGGGTCAGACAATAGGTCCATCCTGCCCAGCAGTCTGCTCCCGCGGCGGCCCAAACAGTTCACGACCTGTCTAAATCACCAGAAGGGGCCCCCATGCCTCCTTGGTTTCCTAATTGAGTCCTATCTTCCTATCAAAGTCCTAGCCCTCCGGTCTTGCACCTGCACGACCTGGTTGGGTTTCTACATTTATTTTCTGGTTAGCTTTCTCAGTATCCCACGATCCCTTTATCCCTCAGGAATCCATCCAGTCTCTGTTTGAATGTAAATGTTACATCCTTCAGCTACGCAGACGACATCACCATACTCCTCCCCTTCGACCCATCAGAGCCCACCACTACAGCAAAACTGGAAATAACCCTAGATGCAGTGGAAAAATGGATGGTAGACCACAAACTGAAACTAAACTCAGATAAAACAAAATTACTTCTGCTCGAAAAGGCCAAAACTCCCACCATTACAGAACTGAAAATTAAAAACACCAAATACCCAATACAGCCCGAACTCAAACTCCTAGGAGTAACGATAGACAGATGCTGCACAATGCAGTCCCAAATCAATAAAACATCCCAGAAAGCTTTTTTAATTATGAGAAATCTACGTAAAATAAGAAAATTCTTCGACCCAGCACAATTCAGGCTAATTGTCCAATCCCTAGTCTTAGGTCTACTGGACTATTGCAATTCCCTCTATCTACCTTGTCCTGCCAACATGATAAAACAACTTCAGACTATACAAAACACTGCCCTCAGACTGATCTACTCCCAGAGAAAATATGATCGTATTACAACTGCCTTCCTAGACTCTCACTGGCTACCTATGCAAGCACGAATTCAATTCAAATTCTACTGTCTATTATTCAAAGCATTAAACGGCTCGCCCCCCCCCCCCCCTATCTAAACAACCGCCTAAACCAGATCCTCACCTCAAGACAAAGAAGAACTCCGAACCCTTTGGCCTTTCCTCCACTCAAGGGCACTCAGCGCAAAAAGATGTTTGATAACCTTCTGGCGACGCAAGCAGCAAAACTTAACCACTCCATCTCCAACCTGTTGACGGCAACGAGCGACTTCAAAACTTTTCAAAAAGAAATCAAAACCTTACTTTTCAAAAAATTTATCCAGATATCTTAACCCAACCCTTCCCCCTCCTCCTAGATAAATTCTCCCCCAAAACCTCCACTTAAATAATCTCTTCCTCCCCAAAACACCAACCAAGTATTCAGATCCCTGAAATATAACGTAATCTTATTTGTACTCTAATTGTAATCTATTTGTTATATCACACAGTAACGTACAGTCAATTTAATATCCAATTTGCAAGTTCTTCCAGAATTAATCCAGGTACCTCTCCTCCCTTGTAACCAAAAAAAAAAACCCAAAAAAACCCAAAACTGTTGTAACTTCACTGGAAATGTCCAGTTAGCTCTTTTGTAATCCGCCTTGAACTGCAAGGTATAAGCGGAATAGAAGTCCCTAATGTAATGTAATGGAATTAATAAATAAAGTTGTTGCATTTACTTACTTTTCCTTTGGGAAAATCCGGACCCATGGCCACACCCCCAGGACCACCCAGTTCTCCCTCTGGCATACCCTGCTCCGCACCCCACCCCCGGACAGCATCCACAGAGATGCAACACAATGACGTCACACGCATGACACCACCGCGTTGCATTCACGTATGTGCGGATGCCCCTTCCTGACGCAATTTTGTCGGGAGGCTTTTCAAAACCCCGGACAAAGTGGGAGAAATAGAAGGGCACAGCAGGGTACAGAGAGAGATGCAGGAATAGCTCAGACTAATGAGGTTCTGTTTGGGATGGCATCGCAGGCACTGAATGGGGGCTGTTGACGTTGTCATCTGTGTCCCTGCTGCATTTTCTGGACACAGTTGTGCCAGGTCTATGGCCGATGTAAACGGGGACATATCCATATCAGACGCACCGATTTTGGGTTATGCTCCCACCGTCCATCCTTGAGATGCCTTATTTGATTTATTCAGGCACTTATATACCACCTATCAAGGTTATCTGGGTCATTTACAATCAGGTACTCAAGCATTTTCTTTACCTGTCCCACTGGGCTTACAATCTATCTAACATACCTGGGGCAATGGGTGGGTTAAGTGACTTGCCCAGGATCACAAGGAGCAGCAGGGGTTTGAACCCACAACCTCAGGGTGCTGAGGCTGTAGCTTTAACCACTGCGCCACTCTAGAAATCAAAATGTAGTGAAAATGAGTCAAGTATAGGACAATCAAGCCATTGTGACATCACTGATGAGGTTGGCTCTTATTGGTGGAATGAGGCATTGTGACATCACAATACCAGCTCTGGTGATCAGAGACTGAAACACCTCACCCTATTTATTTATTCAATTTTCTATACCGTTCTCCCAGGGGAATGCAGAACGGTTTACATGAATTTATTCAGGTAGTTGAGCATTTTTCCCTGTCTGTCCTGGGGGGGCTCACAATCTATCTAATGTGCCTGGGGCAATGGGGGGATTAAATGACTTGCCCAGAGTCACAAGGAGCAGTGTGGATTTGAACCCACAACCTGAGGGTGCTGAGGCTGTAGCTCTAACCACTCCTTCCTCCTTCCTTCCCAGTTGTAGAACTGGCCCTCAGTGCACAAAATGTCATCGTAGTGTGCCAGATATTTTTTTTCTGAGTTCCTCTTTCACTGCTTTTTGTTATAAACCTCAGTCAGCCTATTACAGCATCAGAGTAAGGAAGAAAGTAGCACATTCTCATTTCTAGCCTGGTGGTAACTCACACACTGGCTGGCTCTTTCATTTCATCCTTCAAATCTTTCCATGGAAACACTGGACCGTGCAATCAAGTACGTAAACAGGTGCTGCCATTCTCTGCTAAAAAATGTGAGGCGGGCACTTTGCCCCGAGCCAAAACCGCTTGCCCCAGCACTGGCATGCCTCTGCTTTCTTGTCACGTGCCTCCAGGTTATGTCCAGAAACGAAGTCAGTCCTGGCTTTTCAGCTCTTGTTTATAAGCATTCTGGAAGTTTCTCAGAGGATTTGTTAGTGCACACAAATGAAGGAAAATAAAGGTTCAGAAAGAGCAAAAAATAACATAGAATAGCCTAGTACAGTGTTTTTCAACCTTTTTTGGGCAAAGGCACACTTGTTTCATGAAAAAAATCACGAGGCACACCACCATTAGAAAATGTTAAAAAATTTAACTCTGTGCCTATATTGACTATATATAAAGTAATTCTCTTGAATAGGAATCAAATAAACACAAAGAAAGTATTTTATAATTACTTTATTACGAAATAAAAATTATAAAATACTTTATTCAGTGCGAAACCTGGGCCTGTTTGGCTGAACACAAAGCTGATATTCTGGCTGGAATCGAAGAAAGACACACACGTAGCTCTTCGTCAACAGCCGTTCCCTTCACCGCCCCGTCACTGTCACCGCCATCCCTTTCACCGCCCCGTCACCGCCACTGCCATCCCATTCACCGCCCCGTCACCATCACCGCCATCCCTTTCACCGCCCCGTCACTGCCACTGCCATCCCATTCACCGCCCCGTCACCGCCACTGCCATCCCATTCACCGCCCCGTCACCGTCCCCGCTGCATCCATATAAGCCTCAGTACTGCAATATTTAGCTTATTCCCTCCTTATAAATCAAAGTTCTGGCTGCTGAACTAGAGAAAGAGATGTTCAGCTGGCAGGACTTTGTTTATAAATTTTTATCAACACAACTAATATACTACTTTATCCTAAAGCAAAAAAATAAATAAATAAATAGAATTTTTTTTTTTCTACCTTTGTTGTCTGGTTTCTGCTTTCCCATCTTCTCATTCAATTCCTTCCATCCACTGTGTGTCTTCTCTCTATGTCTTCCATTTGCTGTTACTGTGCCTCTCCCTTCACCCCCCCCCCCAATTGGTCTAGCACCCATCTTCTTCCCTCCGCTCCCCCATAGTCTGGCATCTGTCTTCTTCCCACTCTGTCTTCCACATTTCCCTTGGGGGTCTGTTCCTCTCCACCCTCCTTCAATGTCTGTCCTATTCCTTTCCACCACCACCCTTCCCTCCCTCCTTTACCATCTGTTCCTTTCTACTACCCTTCAGCTCCTCTCACGTGGCTTATCTATCTACCTTCCTCCCTCTTATTTTCATGGCACGTTACAATGTAATTTGTGCAAGCCACTGGAGCCTGCGAGCTCGGTCCCTGTCCCATCCCCACAAACCATCTCGCTTCTGTGCTCCTATTTTCTCCATTTCTAATATCTCCCCTATGTATCTGTCATTGCCCCCTCCCCTGTGTCCATATACCATCCCCATGGCATGTCCCCTTTATGTCTCTGTCCCTATGCCCCATGCACATAATTTCCCCTCTTTCTGTTACCTTCCTGTGTCCAGATTTCCCCTATCTTCCTCTTCCATACCAGTGTGTCTCTTCTTTTCAACCCCATCTAGCTTTTTTCCCTCTTTCTTCCCCCCCCCTGCTTCTAGCATCTGGCTCACCTGCCTGTCCTTCCCTTTCTTTCCTGCTGTGGGTTTTTCTTTCCGTCTTCATCCCCTTGGCCCAGAATCCTTTTCCCTTTCACTCCCTCCTTCCAATTTGAGCCGGGAACACGAGCGATCGCACGGTCCCCGCAGCCACCACTCGCCTGCCCAATCGATCCTACTGTTTAGCCAGCTCTCTCCCTTCGCCTCACCTTAGTTTGTAGGTTTTGTTTTTCGGCGACATGCACGCTTTCCCAAAGAGCCGCGCACGCGCGGCTGCTCAGTGTTCAATCTTCTGCTCTGCTGCAACTTCCTGTTTCCGGTTGCGTCAGAGCAGAAGATCGAAACTGAACAGCAGCGGGGACCAGGGGCGTCTCATGGGAGCGCGTGCGGGACCCGGCCTGAGGCCTAATCAGTGTCTGCACCGTACGGCACACCAGGCAACATCTCGCGGCACACTAGTGTGCCGCGGAACAGCGGTTGAAAAACACTGGCCTAGTATAGTTCTCGAGTAACTTTTCTCAGGTCTGAACAGAATAAGCAAGTCAGAGTGAAAGATGACCTCAAAAACAGAGACTAGAGAAGGACAGCGAGAGGAGATTTGGTTGCAAAGAGGCAGTACAATTATTTCCTGTAGTGCAGGGGTGGCAAAGTCCCTCATCCAGTCGGGTTTTCAGGATTTCCCCAATGAATATGCAAGAGATCTATTAGCATACAATGAAAGCAGTGCATGCAAATAAATCTCATGCATATTCATTGGGAAAATCCTGAAAACCCGACTGGATTACGGCCCTCGAGGAGGGACTTTGACACCCCTGCTCTAGGACAGGGTGGGCAACTCTGGTCCTTGAGGGCCAGAATCCAGTCGGGTTTTCAGGATTTCCCCAATGAATATGCATGAGATCTATTAGCATACAATGAAAGCAGTGCATGCAAATAGATCTCATGCATATTCATTGGGAAAATCCTGAAAACCCAACTGGATTGCGGCCCTCGAGGAGGGACTTTGACACCCCTGCTGTAGTGGCTTAGAGGGGGGGGTCATTGTTTGAGGGGACGATGCTTTTTGTAATGTGATTTCTGCTTTTGAAGTACCTGAAATACACGGAGCTCTGTGGTGATGTTACAGAGTTATTAATATCGGCATGGTTATGCCATAATCCATCATCCTACTTATATGCACATGTGTATACCAAATCAATTGTCCTATGTATATACCATGTTAGACTAGGTTTACTATTGCAAGTAAATACTCTATACACTATGGGGCTCATAATCGAAAGAGAAAAATGTCCAAAAACCGGCCTAAGTTGGCACTTGGACAAATATTGTCAAAATACGTCCGATAATGAAAACGGGTTTTGGACGTATTTCTAAACGACCTAGGCCTTCATAGTGCCGCTGAATGACCAAAGCTAAATGGGGCGTTTTGGGAAGAGTGTCGAGGGTTGGAGTTGGGCGGGATGTGGGCCGGCTTAGACTTAGTTGTGCAGAATGTATAACCAAAAGTTATACAGCCCAGCATAGACAAAACTTTAAGTCACCAGATAAGCACTGCAAACGCATAATACAGAGCCCCACACACTACCCCAGTGATCACCGACCCCCCCCCAACTTCATAAAAATCGTAATCCCACCTTTAAAATTCAGCCTCTAGACCAGTGATGGCTAACCTTTTTGAGCCCGAGTGCCCAAACTGCCGCACAAAACCAAAGAATTTCCTCAAAGTGCCAGCACGTCAATTAAACCTTAATAACAAGATTTTAGTATCTAAAAACTCTTTATAAAGTTGCCTGAACTATGTAACATCATTTTTAAAGGTTGGAATCTTTGTATTGTCAGAGAATCAATTTGATTCACAATCCTTTGGTTTTCATTTCAATTTATTGGCAATTTATAATGTTTTAATGATTTCATTCATGGGCCGAAAACACACATACTTTTCTCTGTCGCCGCACTCTTTGACCAAAAGATTTGTAAGCCTGCAACCACGTCAAGGTAGACTCTTTCAGCAGCTCCCCTCCCTCCCCCTTACCTTTGTGGCCAAGTCAAAATGATCTACCAACAATAAAATTTTAAAAACACAAAGCACGCTGTACGCAGAGAAAATGTTAATTATCATTTATATTCCGCGGGTTTTCAAAGAGGTCAAGGCAGATGACTTTATGCAATGTCACCTCAGTAACAACTATACAAAAATAGACAAATATTCCCCCTCCCTTTTTACTAAACCGCGATAGCGGTTTTTAGCGCAGGGACCCGCGCTGAATGCCCCACGCTGCTCTTGAAGCTCATAGGCTCCCTGCGCTAAAAAACGCTATTGAGGTTTAGTAAAAGGGGGCCATAGTGCAAAATATAGACAGCATATATAAATTCTCAAAACGGACACATTTTGATCACTAAATTGAAAATAAAATCATTTTCCTACCTTTGGTAATTTCATCAGTCTCTGGTTGCACTTTATTCTTCTGACTGTGCATCCAATATTTCTTCCCTTTTTTCAGCCTCCTGTATGCTTTCTCTCCTCCAGACCTCAATCCCTCCCCAAACTTTTTCTTTGTTTCACCCTGCCCCCTTCTTTCTTTTTCTCTCTCTCCATACCCCTTTTCATTCTGTATGTCTGTCTTTCTCTCTCTCTCCGTGCCCCATATTTCTTTGTTTCACCCAGCCCTCTTTCTTTTTTTTTTTTTTGGCTCCCTCTCCCCCCCTTTCTTTCTTTCTCCTTGCCCTCCCCTATGCCACCACCATTGGGAAAATGCTGCCACCGCCACTGGGGAATAGGCTGCCACTGCCACTATTGGGAACAGGCCGGCGCCGAGTTCGCCCTGCTTCTCTTCCCCACGGGGCAGACCAACTCTCGCCACTCGACGTCAATTCTAACATCGGAGAGGACGTTCTGGGCTAGCCAGGCAGCGATTGGCTGGCCCAGAACGTCCTCTCCGACATCAGAATTGACGCGGGTGGTGAGAGTTGGTCGGCCCCACAGGGAAAAGCAGGGAGAACTTGGCACCGGCCTGTTCCCAATGGCAGTGGTGGCACTCAAGTGGCTAAAGAGACGCAGTTTGCCAGACTAGGGAGAACACTGGAGGGTGGCCAGCTGTGCACCCCCTTGGGGCGTAAAACCGGGGCAGCACGCCCCCACCCCCACCTTGGTATGCCACTGTCTGTACCTCACTCCCTCCCTATGACCAAAAATTCTCCTTTCTTCTATTCCCCGTGTACACAACCATCTCTTTCCCTCCCTTCCTCTCTCCCAAGTCCTTGCCTTCTGTGTCCAAAAACACATTCCCTCCCCCATCTCAGCATCTCTTTCCCTCCCTTCCTCTCTCCCAAGTCCATGCCTTCTGTGTCCAAAAACACATTCCCTCCCCCACCTCAGCATCTATTTCCCTCCCTTCCTCTCTCCCAAGTCCATGCCTTGTGTCCAAAAACCCATTCCCTCCCCCACCTCAGCATCTCTTTACCTCCCTTCCTCTCTCCCAAGTTCATGCCTTGTGTCCAAAAACCCATTCCCTCCCCCCTCAGCATCTATTTCCCTCCCTTCCTCTCTCCCAAGTCCATGCCTTCTGTGTCCAAAAACCCATTCTCTCCCCCCCCTCAGCATCTCTTTCCCTCCCTTCCTCTCTCCCAAGTCCATGCCTTGTGTCCAAAAACCCATTCCCTCCCCCACCTCAGCATCTCTTTCCCTCCCTTCCTCTCTCCCAAGTTCATGCCTTGTGTCCAAAAACCCATTCCCTCCCCCCTCAGCATCTATTTCCCTCCCTTCCTCTCTCCCAAGTCCATGCCCTCTGTGTCCAAAAACCCCTTCTCTCCCCCACCTCAGCATCTCTTTCCCTCCCTTCCTCTCTCCCAAGTCCATGCCTTCTGTGTGCAAAAACCCATTCCCTCCCCCACCTCAGCATCTCTTTCCCTCCTTTCCTCTCTCCCAAGTTCATGCCTTGTGTCCAAAACGCACTCCCTCCCCCTTTTGTGTTCCCCGTTTGTCTCCCAGCCCATCTTAGCAACTTTCTCAGCAAAATGTAGCTCGAGCCGCGTAGGCTTGTCTTCTATTTCCTGCCTGTCCCGCCGCGCACACACAGCCGATCGGAAATCTTCCCCGACGTCAGCGCTGACGTCGGAGGGCGGGCTTTGCTTGAGTCCTCCCTCCGACGTCAGCGCTGACGTCGGGGAAGATTTCCGATCGGCTGTGTGAGCGCAGGGCAGTCGGAGTAGAAGATGAGCCTCGCGGCTCGAGTTATATTTAACCCCGCGGGTCCCCCATCGTCCCCGTTCAGCTCTCTCTCCTGTGCACCCCCTGGTAGTACTGCCCTGATGGCGGCCCTGCGCGTGCCAGCTGCAAGGCCTTCGCATGCCACAGTTGGCACGCGTGCCATAGGTTCGCCATCGCTGCTCTAGACCATCATCACCTGGCAGCCTGGCCTAGGAAAGCCTAGTCGTCCTGCACAGAGGCGGCTTAAGTCGTCTTGGGGGTGGGTTAGGGACCCATAGAGAGGAGGACCCATGCCCATAAGCCCCTGTAATCCCTGCATTGATATTGAAACATGTGCACTCCCTTATACACCCCCAAAACCCTTTTGTACTGGCATATAAGTGGCTCCTGTAGCCATAAGGGTTATTGAGGTGGTAGATAAGTGGGTCTAGGGGATTCTGGAGGTGGTTTGGGGGGCTCACCGTGTCCTATAAGGGAGCTGTAGTGAGGTGAAAACATGACACCCTTTTTGTGAAGTTCACAGCAGTGCCCTGTAAGGTACCCCACTATTTAGGTGGCATGTCTGGGTGTTCAGTCCATCTCTTTGCAGACCCCTCCCACGTCCAACAGGGCTTGTTCTAGGCGTTTTGGACTTGGATGAAAATGCGGTATAAAGATGGACGATTTAGCGACTTGGACGATCAGATCGGCAGGACGTATACTTAGACGATTTTCAAAACAAAATAAATTTTGGATGTATTTTTCAAAAAGGTGTCCTAGGCTGTTTTTTACTTTGGACGACTTGCGACTTAGACGAAAATGGACTTAGACGTTCCTTTCAATTATGCCCCTCTATTTGTACACACCTCCTAAGGAGTTTGGCCAATTCAACTAACTATAATTTATTTACACGGATCCCTGAAAGTTCTAGTTTCCTCTCTGTCAACTTCATATTTTCAGTTGAAGTAGTTTGAGAAAAGGATAGTCTTTATCCCTTTCTTGAATTTTCCGGTGTCCTTGTCTATGCTCTTCATGGCTTTGTTTTCCCAAAACTCGCAAACCCTCCCGCGACATTACATGCCAACATTCTTCAGGATTTTTGTGTGGGGAGCTGATAAAGAGAATGGTTCTTGTAAAGTTAATTTCCCTGAAGGCCTGTATTCTTCCTGCGCTCTCTTAAGCATGCACAGGGGAGGTCAGGCTACAGAGAAACAAAACTTACTCTGACTGGGAGGGGGAGGGGGGCTACCTTCCCCACGGGATCAGGAGCCCACTGTTTGCTGCCTGCTCCTCACCTTCCAGTGCCCAAGGTTTTACCATGGAAGAAAGCGCCTTGGAGTTGCTCTTTTCTGGGTGGAGAATATTCTTTACCTCCCCAGGTTCCATAAAATGGTGTCTCAAATTATGTGCGATCCTGAGATCCACGTGCAAATATATTAATTATCCATTAAAAATTAATGGTTGGATGTTAACAATCCACGGTTGGGCATTCAGTCAATCTTTGGTTTATAAATTCTCTCAACTCTGGAATGATCTCTCCTTTTTTTTTTTTTTTAAGGAGTTCCAATTCTTTAAAATTTTCCGTAAATCTTTAAAAACGACTCTATTTGCCAAACATTTTGTCAATTAATTCTTTTGAAATTTTGCTATTGTCTTCTATTTATCATTTGTAAATCATTCCCTGTTTATTTAATTGCTAGTGTAAACCGAGTTGAGCCTTCTCAGAATGATGACTTGGTATACAAAGTTAACCTCTAGTTTACTTTGGATTTGCATCTGGCTGCGCATGGTTCAAATCTAATCTAATCTAATCTACCAATTTGTGAGTTGCTCTATGCCTAATTAGGTTCAAGGCGACGTACAATTCAGGTGATAGACAAAAAGTACAGGAGTAAGGTGAATGTTGGCAGGAGGAGGAGAGGGAATTGAATCTTCTACAGGGAAGAGTAGACATTGGAAGTACAGTTTACAATGGTTGAGGATATGATGATGTTCATTGAGTTAGAACAAGCTACTGATTGTCAATGGAGAATATTGTCTCGAAGAGAAGAGACTTTAGTTTCTTTTGAAATCCAAGATAGTAGGGTTCTGCTTTGGTGGTTATCGGGAGGCTGTTCTGTTTACATTGATTGAGGATATGATCTTCTATAAAAATCTGTGTCCAAAATTTTCTCATATGCAGTTCAGAAGTGGGTGTGGCTATGGGAGGGGCTTGGCCAGGTAAGGAGTGTTCCAGAATTTGGGGTCTGGGTCCTAAGTGTGCCAGGATCTACATCAGGTTTCAGCTGGTGTAAGTCCTCTTGCCCAAAGTTGAACACCAGAATACGCAGTACGGGCCTGATTCTGTAAATGGCGCCTAGGTTAGCTCAACTAAATTGGTTTTTAATTGGCTAAATGGCATGGCAATTGACCACACCGTTAAAAACTGATTAAAACCCAGTTGTTATTGCTAATTAAGGTTGAGTGCAGATATTCCTGCAGCGCATAGTGACACCTATGCCAAGGCATCCTCTGATGCCTACTTGAAAATTAGGCATGGTAAGGGGCATAGAACAGGTGATTCTATAAAGGATGCCTAGCGGTTGATTGACAACTGCGCCTACAAGTTCTGTAGGAAACAAAGTGGAACTGATGATCTTGATAACGCCTTATTTGAACAGGGTGCAAAAATAGTACTGAGTTATAACATGGACCCAACACGGGCCGTATTTCAGTTGTAAAAACAACCTTCTTCTGGGGTCATACAAACAATAAATAGTACAAATGCCAATATAAGAGTTGAAAGAAAGTACCACTTGACAAACGAGCTTAGTCTTCTCCTCGACTAAAGCTTGTGTCACTCTTAAAATCCTCTGTGGTATTTTTACTCCCCTAGTCCCTTTATTTTGGAACTCTTATAGATTCTCTTTTGCAAGAGGTGACCAACAATTCAAGCTGTCCTGTCCATCTAGTAAAGGTATTAAAAGAATCAAGACTCTTAGTCAAGCTTACCCAACTCTGGAACAACCTTCCACTTCATTTAAGAAGTTCTGGTTCCCTTTCTTTTTTTCGTAAGTCCTTGAAAACCATTCTGTTCACTAAACATTTTGGAAACTAAATTTCTGATAACTCACTCTATGTCTTTACTGGCCTAACTTAATCTTTATAAACCGAGTCAAGATTTCCTGGACTGAAGTCTCGGTATACAAAACTAAGTATTAGATTAGATTATCAAGTGCAGAGTTATCTTGGTACTTTCTTGCAACTCTTATATTGTCATCGTATAGCAGTATCGTTTATTGTTTGTATGACCCCAGAAGAAGGTTGTTTTTACAACCGAAACACGGCCCGTGTTGGGTCCATGTTATAACTCTGTACTATTTATGCATCCTGTTTAAATAAAGGCGTTATCAAGATCATCAGTTCCACTGTTTCTTTTTTTCATGCCTGGTTGTGTTTCTGTGAAACATATTTGGTGGACTTTTTTTTGTTTTCCTACAAGTTCTATGCCATTAGGTGCCATTCATAGAATCAGGCCCTAAGAGCTATTCTCTAGAGCAGTGATTCCCAACCCTGTCCTGGAGGAACACCAGGCCAATTGGGTTTTCAGGCTAGCCCTAATGAATATGCATGAGAGAGATTTGCATATGATGGAAGTGATAGGCATGCAAATTTGCTTCATGCATATTCATTAGGGCTAGCCTGAAAACCCGATTGGCCTGGTGTTCCTCCAGGACAGGGTTGGGAACCACTGCTCTAGAGAGCGCTCAAGCTCAGAGTACCCTTTAGAGAAAAACGCTGACCAGCCCTCAGCTATTGTATAGGAACTTTTGGAGGCCCCTTCTTCTTTTGGAGGCCACGTGTGTCCCTTCTTCTTTTGGAGGCCCCGTGGGTCCCTTCTTTTGGAGGCCACGTGTGTCCCTTCTCTTTTGGAGGCCCCGTGGGTCCCTTCTTCTTTTGGAGGCCACGTGGGTCCCTTCTTCTTTTGGAGGCCCCGTGGGTCCCTTCTTCTTTTGGAGGCCCCGTGGGTCCCTTCTTTTGGAGGCCACGTGTGTCCCTTCTTCTTTTGGAGGCCACGTGTGTCCCTTCTTCTTTTGGAGGCCCCGTGGGTCCCTTCTTCTTTTGGAGGCCCCGTGGGTCCCTTCTTCTTTTGGAGGCCCCGTGGGTCCCTTCTTTTAGAGGCCACGTGTGTCCCTTCTTCTTTTGGAGGCCCCGTGGGTCCCTTCTTTTGGAGGCCACATGGGTCCCTTCTTCTTTTGGAGGCCCCGTGGGTCCCTTCTTCTTTTGGAGGCCACGTGGGGCCCTTCTTCTTTTGGAGGCCCCGTGGGTCCCTTCTTCTTTTGGAGGCCCCGTGGGTCCCTCCTTCTTTTGGAGGCCCCGTTGGTCCCTTCTTCTTTTGGAGGCCCCGTGGGTCCCTCCTTCTTTTGGAGGCCCCGTGGGTCCCTCCTTCTTTTGGAGGCCACTTGGGTCCCTGCCTCAGTGGTTCTGCAGAGGGGCTGCTGCCAAGCCAGTGTTATTTATTTATACTATTTGTATATCGTCGTACAGTGAGAACCGCTGTCCTTTCAATGCAGGTTACAAGTTTACTGTGAGTATGATGTTGTGATTATTGTGCTCTGGATAGATATGATATATTTAATGATTTGTCGTAGGATTAGTCCCGTTGCCCTGAAGAAGTAGTTAATTCCACGAAACATTGGTTAATGTCGGAGGACTTATCTTAAGTTTTTGACATTTTGTAGTGGCATTAGCATTTTGTTTTGTAATCTGACGAAAGTTTTTTTTTTATGCCTATGGTGTTTTGCTAGGTAGAGCTTGGCATAACTTTGTTCACCCATGACCTCAGGTGTTTTCCTTCATCAACACCAGGGGGCATAAAGGCTGTTCTTGTTGCTTAGCTTAGTGGACAATAATTTCGTCTCACAAATATTTTTGGATTCTCCACTCCTTTGTATTTTGCATTTGGGTACAAATTTAAATACATAAATTCCTAGAAATAAAAGACTCGTATATAATACAAGACTTCAATAACCCTCCCCCCAACCCATCCCTCCCAGAACAAAATGTATCTCATGGTCGATCTGTCCAGAACCCACCTCAGAGGCCACAGACCCTTAGGTGTTCTGAGGCATAGAAGAATAATCCACATTGAACTGGACCCTCATCAGTTCCCAGTTCAATCGCTGGGTCCACATTAGGCAGCAGTCGTACCTCGGTCACATCTCATTCCCCTACCTGGACGTAATTAGGAAACAGCTGCATTTAACTGGCGATTTCTCTCCTCCTGGCGTGCAGTGTTGAAAAAAAAGAAAGAACTCTGATCAGGAAAGGCTGGAACTGACAAATGAGGGAAAGGGGAGCAGAGGCTGCTGGCAAAAGGCATAATTAGAGCCATACATTACTCTCCCAGCCCTCTCCGCTTGTCTATCACTGCTGGCAAGGAACACAAGCTGATACCTTCGGTGCTGAACACAAGATGAATGACATCAGGTGTTGCAAATGATATAGCAAAGAAAGAAGCAAATGCTAAATAGCGTTCTGCAGGTTGTTCTCGTTTTGGAAAGTGGTGATTTGAAAAGTAGCTTTGCGTTTTGTGGCCGTCAAGTTTCAAGTTTATTTGGTTTCTTGATAAACCGTCTATCAAATAGGCAGGATCTCGAATCAGAAAATAATGGTGTATATTGAAGGAACTAAGGCCAGTACTGGGTAGAGAATGACACAGTGACAAAATTCATCACCGTTCTCATCCCCGCGGATAACCGCGGGAAACCATCTTCATGTCATTCTTTAAGGAGAGAGGGAAGAATCAGAGTATGAATGGCCACAACCACTGACCGGCAAGCTTTGCTTTGAAGAATGCTGGTGTAGAAAGACCGAGGTTGAAACAGACACAACAGAATGACAGTCTCTGGTATCCAGAGCAGATATTGTGATGTCATAATGCCTCATTCCACCAGTGCCTAAGAGCCAATCACATCAGTGATGTCACAATGGCTTCATTATCCTTGGCTCACATAAGAATCAGAGTATGAATGGCCACAACCACTGACCCGCAAGCTTTGCTTTGAAGAATGCTGGTCTAGAAGGACTGAGGTTGAAACAGACACCACAGAATGACAGTCTCTGGTATCCAGAGTTTCAAGTTTCAAGTTTATTATATTATTTGATTAAACGCTTTTCAGGATACAAAGCGTTTTACAAAGAAATAAAATTGGATTTCTAAAATCACAAATACATTGTAATTAAAATTAACTACTTTAAAATAAAAAAGCAAAAAAAAATAAAAGAAAAACAAACTGGGGTAAACAATCCACATGGAACAATAGGAAAGGGGGAAGAAAGAAAAAATACAATTTAAAAAAAAAAAAGAAAAAAAAATAAGCAGGTTGGGTTAGTACATAGGGAAGGTGTGAAGAAAAGAAATATGAGGATTAGAAAATATAAAGAGAAGAGGAATATAATCTGAATTTAATAAAGGAAGATATTGTGATGTCATAATGCCTCATTCCACCAGTGCCTAAGAGCCAATCACATCAGTGATGTCACAATGGCTTCATTATCCTTGGCTCCCATAAGAATCAGAGTATGAATGGCCACAACCACTGACCCGCAAGCTTTGCTTTGAAGAATGCTGGTGTAGAAGGACCGAGGTTGAAACAGACACTACAGAATGACAGTCTCTGGTATCCAGAGCAGATATTGTGATGTCATAAGGCCTCATTCCACCAGTGCCTAAGAGCCAATCACATCAGTGATGTCACAATGGCTTCATTATCCTTGGCTCACATAAGAATCAGAGTATGAATGGCCACAACCACTGACCCGCAAGCTTTGCTTTGAAGAATGCTGGTCTAGAAGGACCGAGGTTGAAACAGACACAACAGAATGACAGTCTCTGGTATCCAGAGCAGATATTGTGATGTCATAATGCCTCATTCCACCAGTGCCTAAGAGCCAATCACATCAGTGATGTCACAATGGCTTCATTATCCTTGGCTCACATAAGAATCAGAGTATGAATGGCCACAACCACTGACCCGCAAGCTTTGCTTTGAAGAATGCTGGTCTAGAAGGACTGAGGTTGAAACAGACACCACAGAATGACAGTCTCTGGTATCCAGAGTTTCAAGTTTCAAGTTTATTATATTATTTGATTAAACGCTTTTCAGGATACAAAGCGTTTTACAAAGAAATAAAATTGGATTTCTAAAATCACAAATACATTGTAATTAAAATTAACTACTTTAAAATAAAAAAGCAAAAAAAAATAAAAGAAAAACAAACTGGGGTAAACAATCCACATGGAACAATAGGAAAGGGGGAAGAAAGAAAAAATACAATTTAAAAAAAAAAAAGAAAAAAAAATAAGCAGGTTGGGTTAGTACATAGGGAAGGTGTGAAGAAAAGAAATATGAGGATTAGAAAATATAAAGAGAAGAGGAATATAATCTGAATTTAATAAAGGAAGATATTGTGATGTCATAATGCCTCATTCCACCAGTGCCTAAGAGCCAATCACATCAGTGATGTCACAATGGCTTCATTATCCTTGGCTCCCATAAGAATCAGAGTATGAATGGCCACAACCACTGACCCGCAAGCTTTGCTTTGAAGAATGCTGGTGTAGAAGGACCGAGGTTGAAACAGACACTACAGAATGACAGTCTCTGGTATCCAGAGCAGATATTGTGATGTCATAAGGCCTCATTCCACCAGTGCCTAAGAGCCAATCACATCAGTGATGTCACAATGGCTTCATTATCCTTGGCTCACATAAGAATCAGAGTATGAATGGCCACAACCACTGACCCGCAAGCTTTGCTTTGAAGAATGCTGGTCTAGAAGGACCGAGGTTGAAACAGACACAACAGAATGACAGTCTCTGGTATCCAGAGCAGATATTGTGATGTCATAATGCCTCATTCCACCAGTGCCTAAGAGCCAATCACATCAGTGATGTCACAATGGCTTCATTATCCTTGGCTCACATAAGAATCAGAGTATGAATGGCCACAACCACTGACCCGCAAGCTTTGCTTTGAAGAATGCTGGTCTAGAAGGACTGAGGTTGAAACAGACACCACAGAATGACAGTCTCTGGTATCCAGAGTTTCAAGTTTCAAGTTTATTATATTATTTGATTAAACGCTTTTCAGGATACAAAGCGTTTTACAAAGAAATAAAATTGGATTTCTAAAATCACAAATACATTGTAATTAAAATTAACTACTTTAAAATAAAAAAGCAAAAAAAAATAAAAGAAAAACAAACTGGGGTAAACAATCCACATGGAACAATAGGAAAGGGGGAAGAAAGAAAAAATACAATTTAAAAAAAAAAAAGAAAAAAAAATAAGCAGGTTGGGTTAGTACATAGGGAAGGTGTGAAGAAAAGAAATATGAGGATTAGAAAATATAAAGAGAAGAGGAATATAATCTGAATTTAATAAAGGAAGATATTGTGATGTCATAATGCCTCATTCCACCAGTGCCTAAGAGCCAATCACATCAGTGATGTCACAATGGCTTCATTATCCTTGGCTCCCATAAGAATCAGAGTATGAATGGCCACAACCACTGACCCGCAAGCTTTGCTTTGAAGAATGCTGGTGTAGAAGGACCGAGGTTGAAACAGACACTACAGAATGACAGTCTCTGGTATCCAGAGCAGATATTGTGATGTCATAAGGCCTCATTCCACCAGTGCCTAAGAGCCAATCACATCAGTGATGTCACAATGGCTTCATTATCCTTGGCTCACATAAGAATCAGAGTATGAATGGCCACAACCACTGACCCGCAAGCTTTGCTTTGAAGAATGCTGGTCTAGAAGGACCGAGGTTGAAACAGACACAACAGAATGACAGTCTCTGGTATCCAGAGCAGATATTGTGATGTCATAATGCCTCATTCCACCAGTGCCTAAGAGCCAATCACATCAGTGATGTCACAATGGCTTCATTATCCTTGGCTCACATAAGAATCAGAGTATGAATGGCCACAACCACTGACCCGCAAGCTTTGCTTTGAAGAATGCTGGTCTAGAAGGACTGAGGTTGAAACAGACACCACAGAATGACAGTCTCTGGTATCCAGAGTTTCAAGTTTCAAGTTTATTATATTATTTGATTAAACGCTTTTCAGGATACAAAGCGTTTTACAAAGAAATAAAATTGGATTTCTAAAATCACAAATACATTGTAATTAAAATTAACTACTTTAAAATAAAAAAGCAAAAAAAAATAAAAGAAAAACAAACTGGGGTAAACAATCCACATGGAACAATAGGAAAGGGGGAAGAAAGAAAAAATACAATTTAAAAAAAAAAAAGAAAAAAAAATAAGCAGGTTGGGTTAGTACATAGGGAAGGTGTGAAGAAAAGAAATATGAGGATTAGAAAATATAAAGAGAAGAGGAATATAATCTGAATTTAATAAAGGAAGATATTGTGATGTCATAATGCCTCATTCCACCAGTGCCTAAGAGCCAATCACATCAGTGATGTCACAATGGCTTCATTATCCTTGGCTCCCATAAGAATCAGAGTATGAATGGCCACAACCACTGACCCGCAAGCTTTGCTTTGAAGAATGCTGGTGTAGAAGGACCGAGGTTGAAACAGACACTACAGAATGACAGTCTCTGGTATCCAGAGCAGATATTGTGATGTCATAAGGCCTCATTCCACCAGTGCCTAAGAGCCAATCACATCAGTGATGTCACAATGGCTTCATTATCCTTGGCTCACATAAGAATCAGAGTATGAATGGCCACAACCACTGACCCGCAAGCTTTGCTTTGAAGAATGCTGGTCTAGAAGGACCGAGGTTGAAACAGACACAACAGAATGACAGTCTCTGGTATCCAGAGCAGATATTGTGATGTCATAATGCCTCATTCCACCAGTGCCTAAGAGCCAATCACATCAGTGATGTCACAATGGCTTCATTATCCTTGGCTCACATAAGAATCAGAGTATGAATGGCCACAACCACTGACCCGCAAGCTTTGCTTTGAAGAATGCTGGTCTAGAAGGACTGAGGTTGAAACAGACACCACAGAATGACAGTCTCTGGTATCCAGAGTTTCAAGTTTCAAGTTTATTATATTATTTGATTAAACGCTTTTCAGGATACAAAGCGTTTTACAAAGAAATAAAATTGGATTTCTAAAATCACAAATACATTGTAATTAAAATTAACTACTTTAAAATAAAAAAGCAAAAAAAAATAAAAGAAAAACAAACTGGGGTAAACAATCCACATGGAACAATAGGAAAGGGGGAAGAAAGAAAAAATACAATTTAAAAAAAAAAAAGAAAAAAAAATAAGCAGGTTGGGTTAGTACATAGGGAAGGTGTGAAGAAAAGAAATATGAGGATTAGAAAATATAAAGAGAAGAGGAATATAATCTGAATTTAATAAAGGAAGATATTGTGATGTCATAATGCCTCATTCCACCAGTGCCTAAGAGCCAATCACATCAGTGATGTCACAATGGCTTCATTATCCTTGGCTCCCATAAGAATCAGAGTATGAATGGCCACAACCACTGACCCGCAAGCTTTGCTTTGAAGAATGCTGGTGTAGAAGGACCGAGGTTGAAACAGACACTACAGAATGACAGTCTCTGGTATCCAGAGCAGATATTGTGATGTCATAAGGCCTCATTCCACCAGTGCCTAAGAGCCAATCACATCAGTGATGTCACAATGGCTTCATTATCCTTGGCTCACATAAGAATCAGAGTATGAATGGCCACAACCACTGACCCGCAAGCTTTGCTTTGAAGAATGCTGGTCTAGAAGGACCGAGGTTGAAACAGACACAACAGAATGACAGTCTCTGGTATCCAGAGCAGATATTGTGATGTCATAATGCCTCATTCCACCAGTGCCTAAGAGCCAATCACATCAGTGATGTCACAATGGCTTCATTATCCTTGGCTCACATAAGAATCAGAGTATGAATGGCCACAACCACTGACCCGCAAGCTTTGCTTTGAAGAATGCTGGTCTAGAAGGACTGAGGTTGAAACAGACACCACAGAATGACAGTCTCTGGTATCCAGAGTTTCAAGTTTCAAGTTTATTATATTATTTGATTAAACGCTTTTCAGGATACAAAGCGTTTTACAAAGAAATAAAATTGGATTTCTAAAATCACAAATACATTGTAATTAAAATTAACTACTTTAAAATAAAAAAGCAAAAAAAAATAAAAGAAAAACAAACTGGGGTAAACAATCCACATGGAACAATAGGAAAGGGGGAAGAAAGAAAAAATACAATTTAAAAAAAAAAAAAGAAAAAAAAATAAGCAGGTTGGGTTAGTACATAGGGAAGGTGTGAAGAAAAGAAATATGAGGATTAGAAAATATAAAGAGAAGAGGAATATAATCTGAATTTAATAAAGGAAGATATTGTGATGTCATAATGCCTCATTCCACCAGTGCCTAAGAGCCAATCACATCAGTGATGTCACAATGGCTTCATTATCCTTGGCTCACATAAGAATCAGAGTATGAATGGCCACAACCACTGACCCGCTAGCTTTGCTTTGAAGAATGCTGGTGTAGAAGGACCGAGGTTGAAACAGACACAACAGAATGACAGTCTCTGGTATCCAGAGCAGATATTATGATGTCATAATGCCTCATTCCACCAGTGCCTAAGAGCCAATCACATCAGTGATGTCACAATGGCTTCATTATCCTTGGCTCCCATAAGAATCAGAGTATGAATGGCCACAACCACTGACCCGCTAGCTTTGCTTTGAAGAATGCCGGTGTAGAAGGACTGAGGTTGAAACAGACACTACAGAATGACAGTCTCTGGTATCCAGAGCAGATATTGTGATGTCATAATGCCTCATTCCACCAGTGCCTAAGAGCCAATCACATCAGTGATGTCACAATGGCTTCATTATCCTTGGCTCACATAAGAATCAGAGCATGAATGGCCACAACCACTGACCCGCAAGCTTTGCTTTGAAGAATGCTGGTGTAGAAGGACCGAGGTTGAAATAGACACTAAAAAATGACATGGGATTATTTCCCGCGGTTATCCGCGGGGATGGGGACGGTGATGAATTTTGTCACAGTGTCATTCTCTAGTACTGGGCAGGTTTGCACGACCTGTATCCCGTATATGAACATTCAGTTGAGGATGGGCTGGGGAGGGTTTCGATGGTTAAGATGGGCTGGAGTGAGCTTTAACGGAGACTCCAGGAGATGAAACCTAAGCACACAACCAGGCAGAGCTTTGGGTTTCTGGCCCAGAAATATCTAAATGAATTTATGGAGCATGTATGGTTGGGCAGACTGGATGGACCACTCGGGTCTTTATCTGCCGTCATTTACTATGTTACTATGTAAATATATCTAAACGGTTTAAAATAAAATGCTTTACAGAAACGAAAACAGTATTATAAAAAATTTAAAGGATTCATAAACAGTGCATAAATAACTGACATGAATGACACCAGGAGGATATGGGGGAGGGGAGTACATCGTAACATGGAGATAAAAATTAAATAGGGAGGGAGAAGGCGATCGCAGTAGGTTAGGGGGAAGAAAGTTAGCCTCGAAAGGGATGATGATTCTCATGTCCTTGAATAGGAACGTTTTGAGTCTGGATTTGTCCTGTCGTGGTGCTGATGCGGTTCTGCAGGTTCACCATGTGACGCTCTGCGCGCCACCATCCATTTCATCCTATCGCATCCTATGGATTTGGGAGGCATCGTAATCCGTTCTGAGCTGTCTGGGGATATAAAACGAAATAAATAAATCAGCAAGGCCCCACCACCACCACCACCACCACCACCACACGGCACGGAGAGATCTTTGAAAAGTTCTTTCAAACACTGTGAGTCAACCATAGTCAGGGCTTTTCCCCACTGTGGGTCTCAGAGTGATTAAAGGTGAAATAGAAACGGAAGCTGTATCAGCACTTAATTCTGAAAACAAAATGCAATTTTACTGTTTAGTGAGAGTTTCTATACCCAGTGGCGTACCAAGGGGGGGGCGGGAGGGGCGGTCCGCCCCGGGTGCCAGCCCTGAAGGGGTGCTCCCGGCCTTGCCGTTCAGTCCCCCCACACCCCCGAAGGGCCGCTCGCCCCACTGACCTTCCTGCACCACCTGTGAAGCAGCAAGCAGCAGGATCGCGAGGTCAGCTATCCCTGAGCTGCTTGGGCGCTGCTTCCTGCACCGCGGTCCCGCCCCTCCTCTGACGTCAGAGGAGGGGCGGGAACGCGGCGCAGGAAGCAGCGCCTAAGCAGCGCAGGGATAGCTGACGTCGCGATCCTGCTGCGGCTGCTTCATAGGTGGTGCAGGAAGGTCAGTGGGGCGAGCGGTCCTTCGGGGGTGGGGGTGGTGGTGGGGGTGGGGACTGAATGGCAAGGCCGGGAGCATAGGTAGTGCTGCTTCATAGGTGGTGCGGGGAGGCCAGGGGGGCGAGCGGTCCTTCGGGGTGGGGCGGGTGGCAGGCAGGCAGGCAGGCAGGCATTCAAGGGGGAGGGGGGTGACAGGCAGGCAGGCCTTCAAGGGGGGGGACAGGCCTTCGGGGGGGGGGGTGCAGACCTTCAAGGGGGGGGCAGGCAGGCCTTCAAGGGGGGACAGGTCTACAAGGGGGGACAGGTCTACAAGGGGGTGGGCAGGCCTACAAGGGGGTGGGACAGGCCTTCAGGGGGGGTGCAGGCCTTCAGGGGAGGTGCAGGACTTTGGGGGGGTGCAGGCCTTCAAGGGGGGACACAGGCCTTCAAGGGGGGGGACAGGCCTTCAAGGGGGGGGGACAGGCAGGCAGGTCTTCAAGGTGGGGGGACAGGCCTACAAGGGGATGGGACAGGCCTTCAAGGGGGGTGCAGGCCTTCAAGGGGGGAAAGGCAGACCTTTAAGGGGGGGCAGGCCTTTGGGGGGGACCCTGGTTTAGAAGTACACAGAGGGAAGGGGGTGTTCAAAGAGACGTGCATATGCCAAACTTTGGGGGGGGGGATGAAGAAATAATGGGTCTGAAAATAGAGGAGAGGGAGAGAAATGATGGACCATGGGATTTAGGGAGGGAAGGAACTGAAAGGGAGAGAAATTGGACACAAGGGATGGTGTGGAGGAGAGATAGAGATACTGGATAGGAGGGTAATTGGAAAAAGAAAGGAAGAGATGGTGGACTCTGGGGTGGTGGGGAAGGAGGGAGAGATGCCGGATGAAAGGGTAGTTAAGAAAAGGTGGATCTGTGGTGGGAGATGAAAAAAAGGAAAGATACCAGACTTCCTGGGGAGGGAAGGGAAATGGAAAGGGAGGACAGAGTTGGCAGATGGATGGTTAGCACGCAGAAAGAAGAAAGAAGGAGACCCTGGCAAGCAAGTTATCAGAAGGAAACCAGAGCCTTGGACCAACAAGATTTGAAATATAACCAGACAACAAAAGGTAGAAAAATTAATTTTATTTTCTGTTTTGTGATTATAATATGTCAGATTTGAAATGTGTATTCTGATAGAGCTGGTGTTGGACTGCAAACGTGAGCTAGGATTTAACAGAGAGAGGAAAAGTCCTTTTTGTTTCTTTATTTTATTTACACCACAGTGCCAGTGTGGTTAGGAGAAGCCAAAGGGGGTGAAAAAGCTATAAAACCCACCAGGAGTTTTGAAAAAAATCACCCAACTGGGCAGGAAAATCGAATTGAAAAACCAATTCAATAGGCTGAATCGAATCGAAATTTTTTTTCCTGAATCTGGCAGCATTAGTTTGCGCTACTGTCTTAGACTTTAGGACCTGGGATTGGGGAGAGATGGCATCCTCAGTACTTTATAATGCAAGTGAAACGAGGATTTGGTCAGACTTTTGAAGGGTCTGCAGAAAAAAAATATTGTATAGGCCGGGGACATGAAACAGCAGGAAATGGGAACTTTTCTTCCTTCTATTTTTGTGAATGGAAAGGCTGAGGATGTCAGAGAGTTCAGTTAAAATATGTGCTTTATAAGAAAATATAATAATGTGTTTTATAAAGTTTAAAGCATAGCTGGCCTACCCAGTGAGGTGTTTCTAGTGGTGGTGGTGGCAGCGTGTCAATGTGTTGAGAGGAAGAGGTGGTCTGGGAAATTCTGCTGAGCAAACTCCGGGCCCATTTCCACCCCCCAGTTAGTCCACTCCACTCAACTGGTTCACACACTGAGTGGATCTTTGGGTGTTGTGCCTGGGTAGTTGTTTTGGGATCTCTTCCAGTGGTTTATCAGTATCTCCTTCTGGTCCAAGGAAGGAAACTTTGTTATCCTTAGCATTGACCTACAGAATATGTTTGTAACAGCGCTGCTTGTGTGGCATTAGGCTATGTAGTGATCGAAAGAAAAAAACAGACCTTTGCACATTTTTGCACTATATGGTGGGTGTATGAGGAGATTCACATTTCCTGCACAGCTAAGTCCATGTGAAGTTACCTTGTGCTGTATTTGACATCTAGCAAGGTCTCTGTTTGAAAGGAAAGATCTAAACTTAAAAATGAAGTGGAATCTGGAACCCCGGGATGGGTAAGATTCTGAAATGTCTCCTTCCAAGCCGCAGCTTTTCATGTGTTCTGCACACTGTGTCCATTGTGCCTCTACCAGCTAAATGCTGGCCAGCTGCTTAATGCTCCGAAGAGACAGGAAATCAATAGATTTGAAGTGATGGCTGCTTTTTTTTTTTTTTTTTTTTTGTAGCGCATGTCCATTTGGGATTTAAATGGTGTGATTATCCCAGCTCTTGAAAAAAAAAAAAAAAAAAACCCTCTAAAATTTCTTTAGGGTGGAAACCTCCCCCCCTCCATTGGATGGCCAAGATCTGAAAACACACATGAATTGCAGGGTCTAAACAAAGTTGCCATTTTGCATCATAAAATAAAATACTAGAGCTAATTTTGATATAGGATGTCAGCAAGGGCCACCTTGAATTTGTCCACCATCTCTAAGATTAGAAGCTTCTATGGACTGGTGGTCCCTGAGGAGCCCCAGTTGCTAATTGAATGGCATGCACCTCTTTGGAGAACGCTTCAAGATGGCTGAACACATCACACTGATTGCTGCTCTTGGATTGCTCGGCACCACCTCATTCATGGACACTTCAGTTGGGATGCCAGGCATCTTTGGAATAAAGGCTCTCTCAGACCTTTAAAATGAATGATTTGCATGAAACGAAAAAGGGGACTTGGAGACATTAGAGAAAAGTGGTTGAGAGCGTGAACGTCCTTCGTCTATTTGTAAGAAGCTGTGCAAGACCGAGCGTTAGTATTCTCCCGGTTCTTTTATCCTGTGGGAGAAGTCAGGTTTTTTTGATAACTATGGAAGGACAATGGATGGAATTAGACACTCAAGCAAGACAAGCCCCACCCCCCTCCCTCTTGCAGTGAAAGAAGACGAATGAGTTCTAATTGGGGGACAGCAAAGTCCCAGCACAGAGCTATCATCACTGTTGTAAGAAATGCTTCAGCAAGCATCCACGTATTAGTGGCTTTCACCAAAACATGCTCCGCCAGGCTCTGGAATTCTGTTTGATTCTAGAATTGTTGTGGGATTAAGCGACATTTGGCCAAGCACCTGTAAATTTTGATCTTGGATTGAGCACAGTCCTATGGAATCTAGTGGACAACTAGCTCCAGTACTCACATTTTTAGAATTTATTACCCATATGAAATTTTTTAAAAACCACATCTTCAGAAAATCTACTTTCCAAAGAAGATGAAGGAATAACCTCAACATGAATAACCCGATGACAAATTATAGGAGCGTAATAGTGATGCCCTTAGAATGATAACTCCTATAATAAAACCCTCACATAACACCAGATACCTTCCAACACTGTTTGGAAAAGGGGTTGCTTTTAATCTCCCATGCTTTAGCTTACTTATAGAATCAGGACCTATTTACATTACATTACATTAGGGATTTCTATTCCGCCATTACCTTGCGGTTCAAGGCGGCTTACAAAAGATGAATAAAATGGGGGTTACAATGGGAGAACTTTTGATTAACTAGAGAGGTAAGTAGTAGATCTTTTAACATTTCTCGGGTTGTTAAGAGTAAGGCAGCTTACAAAAGAATTAAAAGGGGGTAACAGTGGAAGCACAATTGTTGTTACTAGTGAAGTAAAGAGTAGATCAATTGTCAATTCTAGAGTTATTAAGAGTACGTGAAGTTAGGGCTGCTTCAGGAATTTCTTTTCTGAATGTCTTGTAGTCTGGGGTGGTCGTCAGAAGGATGGAGATCTGGTTGTCTAGTCTTGCGGCTTGAGTTGGCTAGGAGGCCGTCGTGTAGTTTTGATCGTTTTACTTCTTTGATCGGGGGAGGTATGAATGGGGAGTGCATTTTTCTGTGTCTGGTAGTGGATGCTTGGATGAGGTGGTTGTTCAGGTAGGATGGGCTGTCTCCGTTTAGGGTTTTAAATAATATGCAGTAGAATTTAAATTGTATTCTTTCTTGGATTGGTAGCCAATGTGAGTTGATGTAGGCTTCTGTGATATGGTCGTGTTTTCTCAATGAGTAGATGAGTCTCAAAGTTGTATTTTGGATTGTTTGAAGTTGTCTAGTCATAGTAGCTAGGCATGGAAGGAAGAGGATGTTGCAGTAGTCCAGCAGTCCTAGAATTAGGGATTGTACTATAAGCTGGAATTGTGTTCTTTCAAAGAATTTCCGGACTAGTCTCAGATTTCTCATGATTGCAAAGGATTTCTGTATTGTTTTATTTATTTGCGGTTGCATGGTGCAGCATCTATTTATTAATAGAACGAACAGGAAGGACATAGATCAGGGGTGTCAAAGTCCCTCCTCGAGGGCCACAATCCAGTCGGATTTTCAGGATTTCCCCAATGAATATGCATGAGATCTATTTGCATGCACTGCTTTCAGTGTATGCTAATAGAACTCGTGCATATTCATAGGGGAAATCCTGAAAACCCAACTGGATTCCGGCCCTCGAGGACCAGAGTTGCCCATCCCTGACATAGACACTCTAATCCAGGGATCTCAAAGCCCCTCTTCGAGGGCTGCAATCCAGTCGGGTTTTCAGGATTTCCCCAATGAATATGCATGAGATCTATTTGCATGCACTGCTTTCATTGTATGCTAATCATAGAAAACATAAAAACATAGAAAGATGACGGCAGAAAAGGGCTATAGCCCACCAAGTCTGCCCACTCTACTGACCCACCCCATCAAGTCTGAGTGCCTTACGAGACCTCTGTAGGGATCCCACGTAGATGTCCCATTTATTCTTAAAGTCAAGCACGCTGGTGGCCTTGGCCACCTGCTCCGGAAGCTTGTTCCAGTGACCCAGCACTCTTTCCGTGAAGAAATACTTCCTGGTGTCACCCTTAAATTTCCCTCCTCTGAGTTTGAGCGGATGCCCTCTTGTGGCCGAGGGTTCCTTGAGAAGGAAGATGTCATCTTCCACCTCGACACGACCTGTGATGTATTTAAACGTCTCAATCATGTCCCCCCTCTCCCTGCGTTCCTCCAGAGTGTAGAGCTGCAATTTGTTCAGTCTCTCTTCGTACGATCTCATGCATATTCATTGGGGAAATCCTGAAAACCCGACTGGATTGCGGCCCTTGAGGGGGGACTTTGACACCCTGACATAGATGAAGACACTGAAGAAATGATGAAGGATCTCCCATTACTAAATAACAAGCTTGGCAGAGATATCGTAGAAGATCAAATGAAATGTGAATAAAACGAAAGCCCTCATGTCCTAGTTAACATCACTTATGGATGGTGCTAGGATTGATATTGTTCAATACCTGAAAATTATGGGAGTAGTTATTGATAACCAACTAAGGGCTCCTTTTATCAAGCAGCGGTAGAGCGTTTTGTCACAGGCTGGCGATGTTCATAGGAATTGACATGCTAAGCAGAGGGGAATTTCCCACAGGAGAGGCCACATCATCATCAAACCCATTGTAAAAGCCAAGAGAAAACCTACCTCACAGCCTGACAATTACAGACCCATCGCACTAATCCCATTATTCATAAAACTAGTGAAGAGGATAGTCCAAACGTAACTAATGAACCACCTAGATCAATTTCATCTGCTCCTTGATTCCCATCAGGTTTCAGACCGTCATTCAGCACTGAAAAGCTAATCGTCGCCCTCCTCAATGACCTATGCAGTATATTAAGCAAGGGACTAAATGCACTCATACTCCAACTGGACCTCGGCATTGCCTTTGACTTAGTGGACCATGACTTGCTACTACGCCACCTAGACTCCTTTGGAATATCAGAAAATGTGCTCAACTGGTTCCGAGGCTTCTTCAAAACTCGCGGCTACCAAGTTCAATCTGAAGACACACTCTCTGACAAATGGACCAGCAACTGTGGCGTACCACAAGGTTCCCCACTATGGCTCCTCCTCTTTAATGTCCCCTAGCCTCTCTGGGTGACCACCTGAGCAGCCTAAACATCGCCCACTACAGCTTTGCTGAAGACATCATCATCGTTCTCCTTATTACCTGCCTGACACACATAGAAATACAGAGCGTAGACTTGGTCTTATCTATGATAGAAGACTAGATGGTCCACTGCAAACTAGAACTAAATACTGAGAAAACAAAATTCCTCATAGCCTCATCTACCATCTCCACAATGGACTCCCTCACCTTGAAGGGAACCAATTTTCTGATTTCCCCTACAGTTAAAATCCTGGGTGTCCACCTAGACAGACAACTATCCATGTCAGCCCAAGTAGACAATGTACGTAAATGCTTCAACACTTTATGGAAACTCAGGTCCATAAGGAAACTGGCACCATTCCAACTCCTAGTCCAGGCACTAGTCCTATTGCAATATTGTTTACCTAGTGGGACTATGCAAACACTTCCAGAAACTAAGTGGCATCCAAAACATTGCCATCAGGCTAATCTTCAACCTAAAAAAATTTGACCGCATAACTCTGTCCTATCAAAAGCTGCATTGGCTGACGATTGAAGGTTGAGCGCTCTTCAAATTCGGATGCCTCTTTTACAAAGCACTCTGTGGTCTACTGCCTAACCACCTCACCAATCAATTCATATTCGCCGGACCTGGTCAATCCACATGTCATCAATCATTCTTCACCTTCCCGTCAATCAAAGGCTGCACTTAAAAAAGATTCCTCAGCAGACGACTGTCTTACCAAGCTGCCACCGATCAAAACATCTACCTCCTACATGCACATTAGGAAGCTCCTAAAAACATACCTCGAATGTTAACCTAGCTCGTCACTTATGACATAGCTCATTGATACTGATCTGCTATACCTCCTTTGTAAGACTCATCTGCCTACCTCTGAACTAGAGAATGACACGGTGGATGTTACCCACGGCTAGCCGCGAGTAGTTGCGGGTAACCCGCCAAAACAGTGGAAGAGGGAAAGGTGCTCACTGCAGGTACGGGGACAAGGCCATCCATCGTCCCGTGGAGTGGTGAATGCCTTGTCTCTGCAATTAAGGGAGGGAACGCGCGCGGTCACCTCCCTCCCTCCTTCCTACATACCAGAATCTATCAATCTATCTCCCTCCCCCTTACTTTTGCAGTGCATTTTAGGTTTCAGACTTGATGAAAGCTGCCAGAGTGTATGCGCAGTCGCGTGCGTGTGTGGGCAGAAGCTTCTCCTCTGACGCAACTTCCGCCCACACATGCACGTGACTGCACGAACACTCCGGCGGCTTTCAACAAGCTACTCAAATCTTAAAATGCGCCACAAAGGTATGGGGGAGGGAGGGAGATGCATGGACCGTGCGAAGGGTGCCGAAGGGCAGTGAGGTGGCGAGAGGGAAGGGTGGATGCTACGGGGACGGGACGGAGAAGGTGATGGCAGGGACGGGGTGGTAAAGGGGACGGTGGTCCGATGACGGGGCAGTGACGAGGACAAATTTTTTTTCCCCGTATCATTCTCTCATCTGAACCTTACAGTTTACCGCTGTTGCCAAGTTATATGGCAGCCCCTTGTCATGTAAATATATATCGTCAATGTATATGAAAAAGGATCTGCAAAAGTTAGAGGAATGGTCTAATGCCTGGCAACTAAAATTCAATGCAAAGAAATGCAGAGTAATGCATTTGGGGATTAATAATAGGAAGGAACCGTATATGCTGAGAGGAGAGAAGCTGATATGCACGGACGGGGAGATGGACCTTGGGGTGATAGTGTCCGAAGATCTAAAGGCGAAAAAACAGTGTGACAAGGCAGTGGCTGCTGCCAGAAGGATTCTGGGCTGTATAAAGAGAGGCGTAGTCAGTAGAAGGAAGAAGGTGTTGATGCCCCTGTACAGGTCATTGGTGAGGCCCCACTTGGAGTATTGTGTTCAATTTTGGAGACCGTATCTGGCGAAGGACGTAAGAAGACTTGAGGCGGTCCAGAGGAGGGCGACGAAAATGATAGGATGCTTGCGCCAGAAGACGTATGAGGAGAGACTGGAAGCCCTGAATATGTATACCCTAGAGCAGTGTTCTTCAACCGCCGATCCGTGGACCAGTGTCGGTCCGCAGAAAATTCCTGCTGGTCCGCACAGGGCCAGCGAGATCTACACGGTTAAATTTCCTGCCCCGTGGACAGACTGCCGACGTCGGGGCATTCCCTCTGTGAGTCTCGCCTGTACGGAAACAGGAAGTTGAAACAAAATAGGCGGGATTCAGAGAGGGAAGGTCCCGACACCAGCAGCCTGTCGAGCAACCGAAAAGGGCCGCGGGGAAGGTGCAGGTGGAAGGGAGAGATGGTCAGCGTGTGCGGGAGCAAGATCATGGGGAGCCTTCATGGCTGTCTCCCCTCCCAGCAGCTCTTGTACTTGCCAGGGCAGTGATTCACCGGCAACTTCCTCTTTCTTCAGAGGTGGCAACAGACCCAAGGCTGCCTAAGTAAATCGCTAATGCAGGCAAGTACTGAGAGCTGTTGGAAGGGGAGGAGTCATTGTTGGAGGCTGGGAAGCTGCTGGATAAAGAGAGAGCTGCTACTGGACCTGGAGGGAGGTAGAAGGAGAGATACTGCTGGGAGGGGAGGAGGAAAGGGAGAAGGAAAAAAGGAAGGAAATAGATGGCAGGGAGATTACAGGAGGGGAAGAGGGTCAGGGTGGAATGGAGAGATCAGATGAGGGAAAGGGGGAGAGTGAGGAATGAGAAAGTAGAGAGAGATTGATGCTGGAAAGGGGGTCAGCAGAGAAATGAGAGAAGGATAAAGATGCTAGATCTGGTGTAGGAGAGATAAAAATGAAGAAAGCAGTGAAGCTGGAATGAATGATGTAAAAAGGAGAGAGGAGGCACAGGCTGGATGGAAAGGGGAGAGGGGCATAGAAAGAAGTCAGATACATATGGAAGGGTGAGAGGGCAGACAGTGGATGGAGCAGGCAGATGCTGGATTGAAGAGGCAGGGCAGACGCTGGAAGGAAAAGAGTGAAAAGAAGATGAAAGCAGAGACCACAAGAGGTAGAAAGACAGCGGCCAAGGAGAGAGACAGAAAAAGACAGAAAGACACACATACAACAGCCAAGGAGAGAAAGAGACAGAAAGACACACATACAACAGCCAAGGAGAGAAAGAGACAGAAAGACACACAGACAGCGGCCAAGGAGAGAGAAAGAGAGACAGACAGCGGCCAATGAGAGAGAAGGAGACAGAAAGACACACAGACAGCGGTCAAGGAGAGAGAGAGAGAGACAGACAGACAGCGGCCAAGGAGAGAGAGAAAGAGACAGACAGCGGCCAATGAGAGAGAAGGAGACAGAAAGACACACAGACAGCGGTCAAGGAGAGAGAGAGAGAGACAGACAGACAGCGGCCAAGGAGAGAGAGAAAGAGACAGAAAGACACACAGATAGCGACCAAGGAAAGAGAGAGAGAGAGAAAGAAACAGACAGAAAGACACACAGACAGCAGCCAAGGGGAGAGAGAGAGAAAGACAGACAGACAGCAGCCGAGAAAGAGACAGAAAGACAGCGGCCAAGGAGAGAGATAGAAAAAGACAGAAAGACACACATACAACAGCCAAGGAGAGAAAGAGACAGAAAGACACACAGACAGCGGCCAAGGAGAGAGAGAGACAGAAAGACACACAGACAGCGGCCAAGGAGAGAGAGAGAGAGACAGACAGCGGCCAATGAGAGAGAAGGAGACAGAAAGACACACAGACAGCGGTCAAGGAGAGAGAGAGAGAGACAGACAGACAGCGGCCAAGGAGAGAGAGAAAGAGACAGAAAGACACACAGATAGCGACCAAGGAAAGAGAGAGAGAGAGAAAGAAACAGACAGAAAGACACACAGACAGCAGCCAAGGGGAGAGAGAGAGAAAGACAGACAGACAGCAGCCGAGAAAGAGACAGAAAGACAGCGGCCAAGGAGAGAGACAGAAAAAGACAGAAAGACACACATACAACAGCCAAGGAGAGAAAGAGACAGAAAGACACACATACAACAGCCAAGGAGAGAAAGAGACAGAAAGACACACAGACAGCGGCCAAGGAGAGAGAGAGAGAGACAGACAGCGGCCAATGAGAGAGAAGGAGACAGAAAGACACACAGACAGCGGTCAAGGAGAGAGAGAGAGAGACAGACAGACAGCGGCCAAGGAGAGAGAGAAAGAGACAGAAAGACACACAGATAGCGACCAAGGAAAGAGAGAGAGAGAGAAAGAAACAGACAGAAAGACACACAGACAGCAGCCAAGGGGAGAGAGAGAGAAAGACAGACAGACAGCAGCCGAGAAAGAGACAGAAAGACAGCGGCCAAGGAGAGAGATAGAAAAAGACAGAAAGACACACATACAACAGCCAAGGAGAGAAAGAGACAGAAAGACACACAGACAGCGGCCAAGGAGAGAGAGAGAGAGACAGACAGACAGCGGCCAATGAAAGAGAAGGAGACAGAAAGACACACAGACAGCGGCCAAGGAGTGAGAGAGAGAGAAAGACAGACAGACAGCAGCTGAGAGAGAAATAAATAGACAGAAAGACTGCAGCCAAGGAGAGAGACAGAAAGACACACAGACAACGGCCAAGGAGAGAAAGAGACAGAAAGACAGACAGCAGCCAAGGAGAGAGAGAGATAGACAGAAAGACAGACAGCGGCCAACGAGAGAGAAAGAGACAGAAAGACACACAGACAGCGGCCAAAGAGAGAGAGAGAGACAGAAAGACACACAGACAGCGGTCAAGGAGTGAGAGAGAGAAAGAGACAGACAGACACCCAGACAGCAGCCAAGGAGAGAGAGAGACAGAAAGAAAGAAAGACAGACAGACACATCTATTCTAGCACCCGTTAATATAACGGGCTTAAAGACTAATTTCTTTATCAAATCCTATAGAGGTTAATCATTTATGTCCTTACGGTTTCATTTCTGGTTATGAGTTAAGGCAGCAGCTGTATCCTAAATCCTTGCTCTCTGTTTACTTTCCTCGCTTTTATTAACTATAATGTACATGTAAACTGTGTACTCTAGACGGACATATCAATCGTGGTATATCAAATGAAAAATCCCAAGAGGGCTTCTATTTCATTTCTGTGCAAGCCCTCTTACAGGATATTCTTCAATCAGACTATACTCAATTAATGGAAATTGGAGATTAGGGTACTTCCATAGAAGCCAATATATTGATGCATAACATGAAAATGTTAATATTTAATAAAGCTTATATACCGCCCTTCTATAACCATCAGGGTGGTTTACAAAAATCAAGAAAAAGGAACTATACATTCAAGAAAAGGAAAGAAGGGGGGAGGGGAACTCCCACAACCAGATGCAACACTAATTATTCCCTGGGAATGCCTTTTGAAACAAACGGGTCTTCAGAAGTGCTTGGAACTTCAGGTAAGAGAGCTCAGAGTGTGTTTCCAGTGAGAGAGAAATCCAGAGCATGCGAACAGTAGAAAAGAAAACTGACTGATGGGTCGTCACAAGCTTAGTCATATCAACTGATAGCAGGGAGAGTTAAGCTCTGGAACGCATTGCCAGAGGTAGTGTTAAAAACGGATAGCATAGCTAGTTTTAAGAAAGATTTGGCCAAATTTCTGGAGGAAAAGTCCATAGTCTGGTATTAAGATATGGGGGAAGCCTCTGCTTTCCCTGGATTAGTAGCATGGAATGTTGCTACTCTTTAGGCTTCTATAACCTTGTTAATCTCTGAGATTCCGGAATCTTGCTATTCTTTGAGATTCTGTATGGAATGTTGCTACTCTTTGGGATTCTAGAATCTTGTTACTCTCTGGGATTCCGGAATCTTGCTATTCTGTGAGATTCTATATGGAATGTTGCTACTCTGAGATTCTAAAATCTTGTTACTCTCTGAGGATTCCGGAATCTTGCTATTCTTTGAGATTCTGTATGGAATGTTGCTACTCTGAGATTCTAGAATCTTGTTACTCTCTGAGGATTCCGGAATCTTTCTATTCTTTGAGATTCTGTATAGAATGATGCTACTTTTTGGGATTCTAGAATCTTGTTACTCTCTGAGATTCTGTATGGAATGTTGCTACTCTTTGGGATTCTAGAATCTTGTTACTCTCTGGGATTCCAGAATCTTGCTATTCTTTGAGATTCTGTATGGAATGTTGCTACTCTTTGGAATTCTAGAATCTTGTTACTCTCTGAGATTCTATATGGAATGTTGCTACTCTTTGGGATTCTAGAATCTTGTTGCTCTCTGGGATTCCAGAATCTTGCTATTCTTTGAGATTCTGTATGGAATGTTGCTACTCTTTGGGATTCTAGAATCTTGTTACTCTCTGAGTATTCCGGAATCTTGCTATTCTTTGAGATTCTGTATGGAATGTTGCTACTCTTTGGAATTCTAGAATCTTGTTACTCTCTGAGATTCTATATGGAATGTTGCTACTCTTTGGGATTCTAGAATCTTGTTGCTCTCTGGGATTCCAGAATCTTGCTATTCTTTGAGATTCTGTATGGAATGTTGCTACTCTTTGGGATTCTATAATCTTGTTAATCTTTGGGATTCTGGAATCTTGCTATTCTTTGAGATTCTGTATGGAATGTTGCTACTCTTTGGGATTCTAGAATCTTGTTACTCTCTGGGATTCCAGAATCTTGCTATTCTTTGAGATTCTGTATGGAATGTTGCTACTCTTTGGGATTCTAGAATCTTGTTACTCTCTGGGATTCCAGAATCTTGCTATTCTTTGAGATTCTGTACGGAATGTTGCTACTCTTTGGGATTCTAGAATCTTGTTACTCTCTACATTCCGGAATCTTGCTATTCTTTGAGATTCTGTATAGAATGTTGCTACTCCTTGGGTCTTGGTCAGGTGCTAGGGACCTGGATTGGCCACTGTGAGAACGGGCTACTGGGCTTGATGGACCATTGGTCTGATCCAATAAGGCTCTTCTTATGGGCAGCTGAGCTAGCAAACAGAGCGGGAGGATTATAACGAACAAGTAGATTGGCTAGATTGTGTGGCAATCCAAAATGAAGACCCTTGTGAGCTAGGATCAGAGCCTTGTACTCAAGACAGCACTTAATAGGAAGAACAATGATGATGCTTTAGCAGCGGGGTGATATGGTTGAAACGATGGGCACTACTCAACAATTTGATCGCATAGTATTGAACTGTTAGTAATTGAGCACAGAAGTTGGAAGGCAGGTGTAGATGGTGTTACAATAATCAAGTTTCAAGGCAAATTAGTGACTAATATCAATGAAATCACAGGAACAGCAATTTTATTTGTTGTTAGGATTGTACATTTCTCCACAGAAAAAGCACTGAAAAAGGTTTTTGCAGGTAAATGTTATTGTCTAAAGCAAGGGTGTCCAACCTCGGCTCTCACCAAGTCGGGTTTTCAGGATTTCTCCAATGAATATGCATGAGATCCCTTTGCATACAATGGAAGCACGGCATGCAAACAGATCTCATGCAAATTCATTGGGGAAATCCTGAAAACGTGACTGGATTGTGGCCTTCGAGGACCGGCGTAGGACAACCCTGGTCATAGTCTAAAGTGTGGGGAGAGTGACACAATGGGACACATATTTTGGAAATGTAATCAAATATCAACGTATTTAAGGGCCGTGGTAGTGATTCTGCTGCGGTAACTGCACCAAAGCTCATTCAATTCCGATGGGCTTCGGTGCACACTGTAGGTTCACTACCACAGCTTTGTAAAAGGAGCCCTAAATGAGTTATTGAAGGTCAATATTTACACTGTACCATTTAATGTGTTTGGTAAATAGATTTTTTATCTAGGGAGAAAAAATATTTGCTTCAGATAAGCAGTTGGATTGTACGTAAAAGTACGTATCTTATGTAAATGGAGAGCTGTAATGCAATGGAGGGAGCTCGTTCTTTGAATGCATAGTCATGGAACAACTGCAAGTTCCCAAGAACATAAGAATTGCCAGTGGTCCATCGTGCCCAGCAGTCAAAGACCAGTGCCCTCAATCTAGCCTTACCTGCGTACGTTCTGGTTCAGCAGGAACTTGTCTAACTTTGTCTTGAATCCCTGGAGGGTGTTTTCTCCTATGACAGACTCCGGAAGAGCGTTCCAGTTTTCCACCACTCTCTGGGTGAAGAAGAACTTCCTTACGTTCTTACGGAATCTATCCCCTTTCAATTTTAGAGAATGCCCTCTCGTTCTCTCTACCTTGGAGAGGGTGAACAACCTGTCCTTATCTACTAAGTCTATTCCCTTCAGATAAACCGGCTCACTGGTGATCATTCCGGAAGATTCGAACACCCTTCCGGGGTTCAGTATCTCCCAGAGCATGTAGTATTTTGTAGTTTTCCTACTTTTGAAACATTATTGATGATTGCTTGTAGAGATTTGGCTTGGCTTGATGCTGCTGCCTGGGGGGAAGGGGGAGGGAAAAGTTGAGTTTAATTTCAAGAAATAAGCATTAGGGCAATAATAGCGACGACCTCAATGATTGTGGAAGAAGCAGCATGACTGCCAAGGGACGTCCCTATCAATAGACAATAATAAAAAAAGGCAGACAATTCTGTTGATTGGTAGGTTTGTATATCTCTGTTTAGATAGAAGCCTTTTGTTTATTAGATGGCCATTTTCGGAATGTGCTTTGCATTGGATGTTTGCCAGTATGTACATAAGAATAGCTTTACTGGGTTAGACTAATGGTCCATCAAGCCCAGTAGTCTGTTCTCAAGGTGGCCAATCCAGGTCCCTAGTACCTGGCAAAAACCAAAGGAGTAGCAACATTCTATACAGAATCTGAAAGAATAGCAAGATTCCGGAATCCCGGAGAGTGACAAGATTCTAGAATCCCAAAGAGTAGCGACATTCCATGCTACCGATCCAGGGCAAAAACTGGAATCGCTTACCCTTTCCAGTTAGCACTTCTGCATTGTTGGCCCTCAGTTCTTCAGCTATCGCCAGTCTTTCCTGATACGCTTCCTATATTAACCCGTTGCTTGCAGTCCAGACAAAGATGTCCCCTCTCTATCAGCATTAGAAAGCTACAATTCCTACTCAGGACATGCGAGTTGCCCAGAATTTCCAATTATAACCTTCATATACTTCGCTTATTTGGATTTCTGTACCACCTCTTTGAAGGGATTCCTCAAGGCAATGTACAGAAGGAATAAGTCAAAAACAAGCAACAGACTATCAGAGCAGTAAAAATATTCAAACAACAATACAAAGTATGGCACATTACAATTAGGATCATCGGAGTTCAGGATTTTTTAGAAGTACTGCTCAAATCGTCATTGATCCTTTTCCTTATTATTTATATATTTTTTCATAGTGTTAATATAAATACCTTTTTCCTTTTATTACACTTTAAAATTTTTTAACGTTGAAATTCTGTCGGCTCGTGACTTGCCGACCTGTTTCGCCTCATTGGCTGTGTCAAGGTTGTCCCTTAAACGTAAGAAATACAAAACATTCCCTCCTGCTGGCACCAATCCAGCTGCAGATACAGATTTTGGCTTTTTAATCAAATTCCCAGCTTTCTACATTCCTCTGCAAAAAGACGCAGATGGGCACCTTCTCCTTTCCATCCTAACTGGCACGTGATTCACAGAGCCCAGGCCCTGTATCAAAGTGTTACGTGGCTGCATGTTCAGTGCAGTTCATAGAAGGATTTTTTTAATTTATTTATTCAGTTTTTTTAATCACTTGTTTTATGAAAACATTGCATTACACTTATTACCCGGAAATACCAAAAAGTTCATTGCGGGGTACAAATGAAAAACTAGCGTAAAGTTCACTGAAAGAGCGTCAATTAAGATAAGATTTTGCAAAAGCGAAAAGTCTTCAGTGCTCTTCTGATTATAAAGAGTAGTTTGACACTCGCCATCTTCTCCGTAGCCAGACCCACCTCTTTCCCTTCGACTGGAAACCTCCCTGGATAGATGTAAAGCATCAGTGAAAACTTACCTTTCCATGGAGGCCTTTAACTAACCCCAAAGGTGCGCTAGCGGTTAGCGCACACGTTGATTTAGTGCACGCTAAAACGCTTAACGTGCCTTTGTAAAAGAGGGCCTAAGTTCTTTTCTCCCTTCCTGAAGTGTGCCCATTCGTGACTTGGAAATTTTCCCAGTGAGACTCTCCCTCCCACCCCCCACCGTTCCCCTTTCTTTCATATCGATTATTGTATTTCTTTCCTCCTTCCTTTCTCTGTTCCCCTTCCGCTGCATTTTTTTTTCTTCTTCTCTCTTGATTAGATATGACATTTTGTAAACCACTTTGACGTTCTTTGATAAGCGGTATATCCAGGAGTGAATAAACGTGAAACTTGAGATAAACCTTATGGATTTAAGAATGGAGTTCCATTTAAAAGCTGCTTGATATATCGTGAATGTTTGCAGCATTCTAGTTAAAGTAATTTGTCATAAAGTAAGAAAGCTTAAAAAGAGTTGATTCCAAGTGACATAACGTTGAATAGCTAATGGCTGAAACAAACCAGCTAGAATCTCTCCCTGAAAAAATTGAAAGACCAAGACACATATCTTAAATTGAATCCATGCCTCAATGGTCAACCAGTAGAGTTTCAAATACATAGGAGTCATCGATTGATATTTACCCCCCCTTAAAAATAATTCTAACTGCTGCATGCTAGACTTTTTGTAATTTATCTAATAATGATTTAAACCAGTCTGCGTAAACAACATTAGCACAGTCAAACGGAGTTCAGAAATTTTTCAATTTGTAACTTTCAGTGTGGTTAAAGAGTTCTTCACCACTTTCCTGACCTGTAGCTCTAATTGTAATTTGTTGTCTAACTCAGTTCCTAAATTTGGACATAAGATTTCAGTTGATTTTTTTATTTATTTATTATAGCACTAGTCTTTAAGCCCGTTACATTAACAGGTGCTAGAATAGATGCATGTGTCTGTCTTTCTTTCTCTCTCCTTGGCCGCTGTCTGTCTGTCTTTTTTTCTTTCTGTATCTCTCTTTCCTCAGCTGTCCACCACCAACCCTTGCCTGTTTCCCTGTGTCCAGCAGCACCCCTTCCCTCCTGTCCAACAGTAGCCCTTCTCCCTTCCTTTTACCTCCCCCCTGCCCAACAGCACCTCTTCCCTGCTCCCCCTGTCCAGCAGCAGCCCTTCTCCCTTCCTTTTACCTCCCCACTGTCCAGCAGCACCCCTTCCCTGCTCCCCCTGTCCAGCAGTAGCCCTTCTCCCTTCCTTTTACCTCCCCACTGTCCAGCAGCACCCCTTCCCTGCTCCCCCTGTCCAGCAGTAGCCCTTCTCCCTTCCTTTTATCTCCCCCAATGTGCAGCAGCACCCCTTCCCTCTTCCCACTGTCCAGCAGTAGCCCTTCTCCCTTCCTTTTACAACCCCCCTGTCCAACAGCACCTCTTCCCTGCTCCCCCTGTCCAGCAGTAGCCCTACTCCCTTCCTTTTACCTCCCCGCTGTCCAGCAGCACCCCTTCCCTGCTCCCCCTGTCCAGCAGCAGCCCTTCTCCCTTCCTTTTACCTCTCCACTGTCCAGCAGCACCCCTTCCCTGTTCCCCCTATCCAGAAGTAGCCCTTCTTCCTTCCTTTTACCTCCCCCATGTGCATCAGCACCCCTTCCCTCTTCCCCCTGTCCAGCAGTAGCCCTTCTCCCTTCCTTTTACCTCCCCTCTGTCCAGCAGCACCTCTTCCCTCCTCCCCCCTGTCCAGCAGTAGCCTTTCTCCTTTCCTTTTACCTTTTACCCGGTTTTCGTGGTGGTCTGCAGTGGTTTCGGGGTCGCAGCGTTGTGGAAGAAAGGCAATGTTTAAACCGCCGCAGGCTCCTACTAATAGGAAAACTGCCGCACGGTCTACTGCACATGCAGAAACCGCCACACTCTCCTTCTTCTGCCCCACGTGCCTCAAATCAAATTTGGCACGGAAGCAGAAATCACAGCGGCAGGGATCACGCCGTTTCAACTGCGCATGCGCGGGTAAGGGTTTTATTATAGAGGATTCCAATTCAAGGAAAAAGATTTAACAAATAAATCAGAAATGCAAATTAGAACTGAAGTGCAATGAATCCCATTTCAAGGAAAGAGAAAAAGAGGAAAAATGGAAAACAGAAGAAATTTTCCATTAAGCAAAACGGAAAATAAAACAAAGGAAATCTACTACTCCGGAGCAGTATCAGCAAACAATCTTTCAAAATTGGTGAGGCTATAACTCTAAGAACCAACAAGGAATTTTTTAGGTGTATCAGATGTATAAATACATAGGGCCAGATTCTCCAAATGGCGCTTACATTGGCGCCGATTGCATATCAATCACGCAACGGCACCGTTTGGAGAATCGCAGCTACGTGAAAGGTTTTAAAAGCCTACCTTTCACAAGAATTGCATCTAACGTGCCTAGTTTACTACGCCGTTAATAAAATCAGGGTCAGAATTCTTAACATCAATCTTTATAATACATTGGCACAGATACTGAAAGAAAAAAGTTCCTCCCAGGGTCATAAGGTGGGATTTAAAGGCCAAACAAGCTTTTCTTACCCCTTGGGTAGCCCTAGATAGGTCAGGAAAATAAATATTTTATGTCCCCAAAACCTCTGATTCTTATATGGAAAGTACAAACATACCTACAGAAAGGGTTGTTTTTGTTGTGATGTTCAGGTGGATACAGTAAGTTTTGGATGGGTTTTGGAGGCTCACCATGATCTGTTCCTGGGACTTTTTAGACTGCCCCTCTGCTCTGCTCAGATGTCTGTGTGGCCAGTTTGCTAAGAATGCTGGCTACTTGGCGGTCCCATTAGCTAATTTTTGTGTGGTTTTCATTTGGATATCTTTGTATTTAAAAATAGCCCTCCCCCCACCCCCGATAAAAAAGACAGACATACTAAGGGCCAAAACGTCTAGATAGGTCATTTTAAAAAAAAAAGGGATAGACATCTTGATGTTTTGAAAATGGACATTTTCTCTTCTGGACATCTTTCCCAAAATGTCCAAACTCAGACTTAGATGTCCTTGTCTTTAATATCTCCTCCTTGAGTCATTTTAATGGTTTGTTCTAATTTCTTAAGCTTCTTGTCTTGCCCCACCAATGACGGATCTTGCACCTGTATTGGGTTTGAAGAGATACAGTACCTTCTAGAAATATATCAATCTTTTTGTGAAAGACTTTCTCCATAGTTCCTAAAGCAGTCCAAAGTTCTTCGAGTGTTACTGAACCGCATATCTCTTGCGGTGGAAAAAATCTTCCAGGGCCAAATTGTATTTCACTGGGTGCCTCTAGCAGTTCAGCCATCGATAGGCTTCCCTGTATTTCTTCTCCTTCATGAAGGGTGAGGAAGGGACACTCCAGCTCCAGCCACCCCCATCACCGAGGGAGCTCGTTGCAGCCTCTCCGGCCACTCTCGAGTCCTCCCACAGCTCACTGCTACCAGCTCTTCTGGGTTGAGCAGGTGTGTCTGTTGGACCAGGGCTCAGCATGGTCTCAAACACTTCGGAGAAAAAGCTCACCTGCTCCCAGCTCCCGATTCCTCCAGTCGGCTTCTGTGCTGCTAATCATAGTGACAAAGCCCACAATTGATTGCTGAACCAAAGGCAAAGAAGGAATGTCACCTGGTGGGTAGGTGCTCACCTTGCCTTTGCTCTTCACCCTGCTGACCCTTTGCACCATGTTCTGCTCAGTCCTTCACCTTTTCCTTAGTAGGATTTTAGAACAAGATGAACTGGCTTTTATGTAGGTTTTGCTACCTTTCATTGGACCCAAAAGTAGGGTTTTGTCCTAAAAGAAAAAGAAGACGTGTAGCCCCACCCCTTCCGCCTATAGCCCTTCTCCGTTCCGCTCCCCAACCCCAGCCCCACACAAACCCCATCTCTTCGGGGCCGTGTTTGGAGGGTATCTGCGCATGCGCGGATGTGACACGATGACATCACAGGCATGAGTGTGACATTATCGTCTCGCATCTGCCCTCTAAATGTGGCCCCGAGCGCAATAGTTTTCAAGTTTCAAGTTTTATTAATGCTTGATAAATCGCCTATTTAATTTCCTAAGCGATGTACAATACAAATTAAAATATAACAACTAATACGATAATAAATAAAAGACAAACTAAAAAAGACAATACACGAATAGGGAAGGAAAAAAAGGAAGAAGTTACAATTTCATTATACTGAAAACTTCACTTTTTCCCTAAAAAAGAGGAAAAAAGTTAAGTTTCCAGTAAATGAGGGGGGTTACAACCCCCCAAAACCCCCACAACGCCGGCGCGATCTCTATTAAGTAAAGTGGAGGGGTTCCCCACCAACACTCCCCATCGGAGCCCCTTAAAATACTGTTTTTCTTCGGCGCGCTTCCGCCTTGCGCTCAGTTGTCTGCGCTGGGTTGTCGGCGCGCCTTTGTCGCCATGCGCTTTTGTCTATGAACCCTTGGGTGTGGCCCACATCTCCTTGTTTAGGCCCCATCTCACAAAGGGAATAAATGTCTGTGGGTAAAAATATCGCCATTGCAATTTACATCAGCTCAGAGCCATGCACAGATTGTTAAAAAGTGCTCATTTTAGCCTTGAGGGGTTATTTATTATTTATTTATTTCAAACATTAATTAGCTGCAATAAAAAAAAATAAAATCCACAATCACCAGCAAAATTCAAAAGCCATCAGTTACATCAATAAAATTAACAAAGCATTCTTAAGATTGATCTAATCCACAAGTCTTCCTAGATCCAATCAATCCTTACTTCAATGATTTCCTGAAACGAAGCACATTCTCAGAGAAGCACAAGTTTCCAGGAATTCCATTCTGTAGTATCGGACCAGCAATCGAGAAAGAAGGTTTTGCTATATTCACATAATGTGCATTCGAACAACCATTAAGGAGGAGGTCCTTAATGCCCTGTAGCTTATTACCAGCTCCAAAATGAAGCCAAGTGGAGGTTTGTAGAATGGACAGTTACATGTGGAAGTGATGCAAACTCCCATTGGAAGCTGCCACATTTTCTGCTGTTCATTCAACTTTCTTTATTGTTCTCCCAGGGGAGCTCAGAGGGGTTTCCATGAACTTATTCAGATACTCAAGCATTTTCCCCTGTCTGTCCTGGTGGGCTCACACTCTATCTAATGTATCTGGAGCAATGGGGGGATTAAGTGTCTTGTACAAGGTCACAAGGAGCAGTGTGGGTTTGAACCCACAACCTCAGGGTGCTGAGGCCGTAGCTTTAACCACTGGACCACTCTAGAAAACAAAATGTAGCAAAAGCGAGCCAAGTAAAGGACAATCAAGTCATTGTGACATCAGTGATGAGGTTGGCTCTTAGGCATTGGTGGAATGAGGCATTATGACATCACAATACCAGCTCTGGTTATCAGAGGCTGGAACTTTTCACACTATTTATTCAATTTTCTCTACTCTTCTCCCAGGGGAACTCAGAACAGTTTACATTAATTTATTCAGATTCTCGACCATTTTTCCCTGTCTGTCCTGGTGGGGGCTCACAATCTATCTAATGTACCTGGGGCAAAGGGGGGATGAAGTGACTTGCCCAGGGTCACAAAGAGCAGAGTGGGTTTGAACCCACAACCTCAGGGTGCTGAGCCCGTAGCTTTAACCACTGCCCCACACTCTCCCCCTTATCCCTGTGAATATTTCCGGAATGGTCGTTCTCACTGTACATGCTGCAGAGCCTTTTGTAAAATACCACTGATATCGAACAGTTCTAATCGCTGCGTTCCATATTAAACCGGGCTTCACGTCACTTTTGGAGAACTGTTGCTGCAACAGAAGGTAACAGGGAGTGTTAAGAAAGCCGATTTCTCCAGCCTACAGCGAGGACAGGATGAACTGTCTCTTCCTGACAGTCCCTTTCTCCCCAGACTTATCTACAACCTTTTTCTCTGCTTCTCTCCTGCAGGGGACGAAGATCTGCTGACCTACAACCTGCAGAACCTGGCCATCATTGCTTCAGCGTGGTCTCTGGCGGAAGCTGCTAGCCTGCACAGAAGTGCATCGGAGACGGACCTCACATGCAGCCGGGGTTGTTCAGCGTCCACTTCCAGGGTGCACGTCCTTCGCAGGAAATACACCTGGACCCCCAAAGCCAAGCCAGTGAGTCCTCCCCACTTGCAAAGTCTTTTTCCCAGGGGGTCGCATTTAGTGGGTCTCTAAACTTAATCGCTTGAGAAGTCGAGCCCCGCCATGGGCAGGACAGGATGACGGCAGTTCTCTAAAGCTTTTCCAGCAAGTAGGTGCTCTGTATACATGGAAAATGGTGCCCAGGCGTTGCATTGGTAGAAGACAGGTGCACGGAAAGATTGTGCCCACTTACATAATGCAGGGGGCAGTTTGGGCAGAGCCGGGGCAGAAGACACCCATATTTACAGTATAAAATGCACAGGTACGCCCACAGGGGAATAGATTACTTCAACTTAGGTGTCAGGATGATGCCTAATGCTGTGTGAATTCTATATTGGCAACTGCATACATTTATTAATATTTTATTTTAGCATTTTAATTACCACTTATAAGCTAAGTGGTTTACATTCAGGTACTTAAGCATTTGTCCCTCTCTGTCCAGATGGGCTCACATTTTATCTAATGTACCGGGGGTAATGGGGGGATTAAGTGACTTGTTCAGGGTCACAAGGAACAGCGTAGGTTTGAACCCACAACCCCAGGGTGCTGAGGCTGCAGCTTTAACCACTGCACCACTCTTGAAACCAAAATGTAGTAAAAGTGAGCCAAGTATAGGACAATGAAGTCATTGTGACATCACTGATGAGGTTGCCTCTTATTGGTGGAATGAGGCATTATGACATCACAATTCCAGCTCTGGTTATCAGAGGCTGAAACTCTTCACACTATTTATTTGTTCGATTTTCTATACTGTTCTCCCAGGGGAACATGAATTTATTCAGGTAGTCAAGCATTTTTCCCTGTCTGTCCCGGTGGGCTCACACTCTATCTAATGTACCTTTGGCAATGGGGGGATTAAGTGACTTGCCCAGGGTCACAAGGAGCAGCATGGGATTTGAACCCACAACCTCACGGTGCTGAGACTGTAGCTCTAACCACTGCAGCACACTCTCCCGCCACGCGCTCGGTTATAGAAAATCAGCATACGTCCACAGTGAAATGCCTAACTGTAGGTGTGAGCTTGTACGCCAGCTGAATGACTGGTATAACTTTGGGCAGCTAGTATTGTATAACCTGTGCGCACAAGTGCCCTTGGTCTGCCTATGCTCTTCCCAAGTCCACGCCCCCAGCAGTTGTGCATGGTAAATTCTGCATGCACAATTTGCAGAATCTCAACTAAAGTCTGTTATATGCATAACCAGTAGCATAGTAAGGGTGGGTAGGGGGTGGGGCGGACTACCCCAGACACCATCTTCATGGGGGGGGGTGCCGGCGCCTTTCCTCTCTGCCTCCCTCCCCCCCATATACCTCTATAAATGCTCTCTAGCACTGCTCGTGCTGGCGAATTTGTCAAGAGGTAAGTGGGGGGGGAGGGGCGCTCCTGCAGCGGAGAAGAGTGGGGAGCACACAGCACGTTGACACCACACCAGGCGTTACTTCCCTCTTTACACCACTGTTCATAACTGCTAATCAGTGTCGATTAACCCCAATTAACAGCTAATTATTATGGTATCGCGTGTGCAACTGACTGCATTCTCTAACTTGCACGCACAACTTTGCTCGCTAAGCATCATGTTGTGTGTAGAAGTTTCCAGAATTAGGAAGAGAGAGTGCAATTAAACATTTACATTTTCTATGGAGCAGGTTTCATGATGGGAGTCTAGTTTAAAGAGCATACAGGCAATGGCCTAGAGCATCCGGTCCTTGAGAGCCGTATTCCAGTCGGGTTTTCAGGATTTCCCCAATGAACATGCATTGAAAGCAGTGCATGCAAATAGATCTCATGCATATTCATTGGGGAAATCCTGAAAACCCAACTGAAATACGGCTCTCGAATAGAGAGTTGCACGGGGACAGAAATCCCACCCGTCCCCGCCAGGATCCTCTCCGTCCCCACCCGTCCCCATCAGGATCCTCTCCGCCCCCACCCATCCCCGCAAGGAATTAATAATAATAATAATAATAATATTTTATTTTGTATACCGCCATACCCAGGGAGTTCAAGGCGGTTCACAACAGGTAGATGAATTACATACAGTGCGATTCGAAAAAAGAAGAACATAACAAGGCAATCGTGGGGACGAACTCGTTTACATAAACGATTTAGGAGGGGGAAGGGCTAAATACGGGATACATACAGTGTGCTGCAGTAGGATACAATACGGGATACATACAGAGTGCTGCAGTAGGATACAATAGAGTTTAAGAGAGGAAATTAGATAAGAGCATATTAGATGGAAACAGGGGGGGGCAACCAACTTGGAGGGGGGGTGGGAAAGTAAGGGGGGGAGAGGGGAGAGGAGGGTTTAGATGGGGGAAGGGGGGGCTAAGGGATAGGTCTGTTGCAAAGGAGGGGTTTCATCAGTTTTCTAAGGAGGAGAGGGGGTAGCGTTACGGCGGAAGAGGGGAGCGTTAGGGATTTGGTCCGTTAAAAAGTAGAGTTTTGAGCTTTTTTCTGAAGGGGAGGTATGAATAGCTGTCAAGTATGATTTGGGCGAGCCATGAGTTTAGTTTGGCCGCTTGGAAAGAGAAGGTTCGTTCGAGGAATCTTTTAAGGTGACACGATTTCAGTGAGGGAAAAGCGAACAAAGTTATTCTGCGGGAGCTCTTCTTATTATAGTTCAGGTTGAAGTGGGGGTAACGGTAGTCTGGTGACATACCAGAAACGGTTTTGTAGCAGATGCAAGAGAACTTAAATAGGACTCTGGATTCGAATGGCAGCCAGTGCAGCTTGTGGTAGAAAGGGGATATGTGATCCCATTTCTTCAGGCCAAAGATAAGGCGGATGGCGGTATTTTGGACCAGTCTCAGCTTTCTGGTGAATTACCTCCATCCCCGCCCGTCCCATAAAAAGCAGCAATTACTTCTGACAGGATCATCAATTCCACAGTTTCTTTTGTGTTTGTGCTGCTGTTTTCCTTGTGGAATCTCTTTGGTGGAACCCTTTTTTTGTTTTCTGTTCAGGTAATTAACTTATAAACCCCCTCTTTCACTAAGGCTGACGTGTCCATTATATTATATGGACGAACCCTGCTTTCAAAGCCTACCTTCCCCATGGGAGTCCTGTGGACCAGAGGGGGGTCCCCGTGGGAGTCCCGTGGGTTAGGGGGGATTCCCGCAGGACCCCCGCGGGATTCCCGCAATCCCCGTTCCCGTGCAGAACTCTACTGTCGAGGACCGGAGTTCCCTACCCGTGGCCTAGAGGTTGAGAAATGAGCATGTTACTTGCACTACCTGTTCTGAAATTCCTTCCTTTGAGGGCAATTTTTAAACCACTTGCCCAAGCAAACTGGCCAGATTTCCGCAGGCCACATAGTTTGAGCCAGGTTAAATAAGAGGTTTTTCCCAGGGGGAGGGAGGTGTTTGGATCAGGAGAAGAATTTCTTGAGCCTCTGTGCAAAGAAGAGGTGTAAAGTGGGTGAGTGTTTTTAACATGTTCGACACTAGCTCATTTATGGAGTTCAGAAGCTTTGCAACTTCCTGGGCTGTGAGAGAATCGCTTCTTCTACGTCTCTGCTTCCAGGTGTTTGGCTTTGTTTTAGTTTAGTTCTAAAAGTCAAAATATTTTGCATGTACCAATTTTAAAGCATTCTCGTGATTTTGAAAGTCAAACAAGCTAAATTTAAAAAAAAGTTAACTAGAAACAAATGTTTAGAGCCAGTTTACTCGTATCGCTTGTTTTCAGAGAGTCTGGCTGGCCCACTGACTAACTCGTAGCTCTAACTTTGTCCCGTGCTGCTTTTGGCGTGCTGTAGGTTTGTCCCCTGAAGGCAGCCATCGAACAGCTGGATACACAGGAAGTTGAGATGCGCATGATGCTGGCTGAGCTGCAGCGGCGTTACAAAGAAAAGCAGCGGGAGCTGGTGAAGCTTCAGCGACGGCACGACCACGAGTAAGTCTCAGGGAGAGGAAGAGACGGCGGATGCTACTGTTCCTGCTTTCTCCGCGTTGGATGGCAGCATTTTCCTTTTTTGCGCAGAAACACCTCTGAGTGTATATCTTTATTTGCTTTAATATTCCATCTTCCCCAAAGAGATCAGAACAGGTTACAGCAGGGGTAGGGAACTCCGGTCCTCGAGAGCCGTATTCCAGTCGGGTTTTCAGTATTTCCCCAGTGAATATGCGTTGAAAGCAGTGCATGCAAATAGATCTCATGCATATTCATTGGGGAAATCCTGAAAACCCGACTGGAATACGGCTCTCAAGGACCGGAGTTCCCTACCCCTGGGTTACAGGTTACTTTCGTAGTGTTACAGTGTAGCGTTACTTATGTATGGAGTAGCGACTAAACAATTTGACAAGATCACGAGATTACCTAAAGGATTTCCCTAAATATTGCATGCCTGAGTTTAAGATGCACATTAATTCTGTAAATATGTCACCCAATTTTTTTAAATTTTATCAAGGTTATCTAAATATAGGCTTAATGCACAAACTTGTGCACACACACATAAGTTGTAGATAAGGTTAGTTTCACGCACAATGCAATTTCATAATTGACTATTAATTTGTGTCAATTGTTGCGGTTAGCAGCTGCTATTCTAGGGGGTAGAGAAGTAGGAGGGGCATGAGCGGGTCAGGGGCGTGGCTAGTACTTGTGAACACTTAGGCACCTGACAGCAGTTGGGCACGAGCGCTTTTACCAAGTCTTGACACAACGTTGAGTGCCTGCGCTTAAGTGTTGATGCTCTTCCCTGACTCCACCCCTCTGTCTTCTCCTTCCTGCTGCATTCTGGTATCTGTAGTTCTGATTTCAAATGAAAGGAGGTGGGGGCAGTGTCCAAACCCTGGCCAGAAGCCTCCCTCCACAGAACCAGTTCCTTGGCAGCACTGGGGAGTCTTATTTTGCCTAGTAGGTTTTATTTCAGTTGAATTAACAAGCGTTTTGGTTATGTGCATAGATTCAGTGGCATGGTAAGGGGAGGGAGTCCGCCCTAGGCACCCATCCTGCTCTCTGCCCCCTGCTCCTTCAAGTTTAATTAATATTTGAAAAAAAAAAAATCACTTTTTTCATAGATTAGAAAGCGATGAACAATAAAAGTTCAAATAGGGGAGATAAACAATTTGGGGGGAATCACAGACGTGCATTCGATAAGAGGGAAATGCAGGGAGGAACTACAATTTGGTATAGGAAAGAGAACGGGGAAAGGATGAACCAATAGGAGGTTTCTTAGATCGGCGCTCGCCTGCTTTGAGTGGAATGTTAACTGAGCTTCATAGGCAAATTAATTATAGGCGTCCCTATATAGGTAGCTTTTTCATTTTGATTTAAACTATTCGAAGGTTCTTTCTTATCTTAGCAAAGCTGGTAGTAGGTTCAAGGTTTGGGGAGCAGTGACAGAGAAAAGAGTGTTCCGCCTCGTATTTATAATTCGTAAGGATGGTATAGTGAGTAGATTTTTGTCCTCGGATCGTAAGGAACGGAAAGGAATTAAATATTGAACTAGGCCAGTTACTGGGCAGAGTTGCACGGTCTGTGTCTGTGTATGGCCGTTTGGTGGGGGATGGGCTGGGGAGGGCTTCAATGGCTGGGAGGGTGTAGATGGGCTGGAGTAAGTCTTAACAGAGATTTCGGCAGTTGGAACCCAAGCACAGTACCGGGGAAAGCTTTGAATTCTCGCCCAGAAATAGCTAAGAAGAAAAAATTTAAAAAAAATGTAAATTGAATCAGGTTGGGCAGACTGGATGGACCATTCGGGTCTTTATCTGCCGTCATCTACTATGTTACTATGAATATACGGGATGATAACTCGGTCTAGAAACAACAGAGCTTTGAATTGTAGGACTTGAAATGTGATAAGAGCCTGTTTATAAGTTATTCTGTGGTTGATAGGGAGCCAATGCGCATTCTTTAATAAAAGTGTGACATGATCAAATTTTCTTTTACCTGTGATAATTTTTATTGTAGTATTTTGTATTATTTGTAATCTTCTAATTTCCTTTTGTGCGATGCCTTCGTAAAGTGGATTACAGTAATCCAAATTTGATATAATTAGCGAATGAATTCAAGTGTTCAGTGAGGGAGCGCTTCCCTTCCCCTGTACCTCTGTAACGTTCCTGGCATGAGCAGCAACCTGCTGTCACACCAGCATGAGCTCTTCCTCTGATGTCACTTCCTGCTCGCTCCAGGAATGTTACAGAGGTACAGGGAAAGGGAAAGCGGCACGCCTGCGGCAGGAGGGGATGGGGAAGGAGCGTGTGGAGATGGAGGGGGGCAGAGAAGAGGGTGGGGGAGGGGCGCCTCTCACCCTCGCTACGCCGCGGCATAGATTCTATATGTAAAAATGTCTATAGCTTCTAAGAAACAGTGCATGATGCAGGACCGCTCTGTGCAGTCCGCCGACTCCCCATGACCCTGAGACTTCCTTTAACGCTGGCCTCAGAGAAGACATGAAAGTGGGAGTGAAGTGAACACGTCCAAGGTTCTGACCTGATCAAATATTAACTCACTTTCTTGTGTTAATATCGGATCTATGTACTGTAGCAGGGGGTGGCAGACTCTGGTGAACCAGATAAGAGACTCCAGAGTAGACTCGATTCCAGCAAGGCCACGGCTGCATGTGGGATGAGTTTCAGGCCTGCTTTTCACAGAGCCAGGGTTGGCTGCCCTTCTCAGTGCAGGAAATCACGGCCTTTTTTCTTCTTGGTTGCAGACGGGAGGAGAGTTGTCGAAGCCCAGCAAGACGGGGCCCGGGACGGCCACGGAAACGCAAGTACTGCAGCTCTCTGGCCTCCCTCCGGCCTATGGGTCAGTTAGCAAAGTGTGAAGGCAAGAAAATCAAGTGAGTCCGAGTGGCAATACTTAGGGTCTGTATGGGGGGGGCCTGACTTGCTGCTGTGTTCAGGGTGTTTATATGGAGGTGTGTGTGTGTCTCTATGTATATAAATGTATTGTTTATCCTTTTGAGTTGTATAGATTTATTATAAATAGGTGTGTTTTGCATGTATATTTAAGCATACATTTTTTTTAATTTATTCAGTTTTCTATACTGTTCAGGTACTCAAGCATTTTCCCTCTCTGTCACGGCGGGCTCACTATCTAATGTAATATATGTATTCATACACGGGTGTGTCCGCATATGGCAATCTGATGACAAAGTGAGAAAACTTGTTTCTATCTCATTTGACCTCTGCTTTCACTCACATATAATGATGGCAGCAGTCTATCTCAGATCTGCCCTTCTAATTCATATGCTCCAGGTATTGTTTTCTCTCTGCTATGTTCCTCCCTTCTCTCTGTCTCTGGTTCCCTTCCCTTTGGTTCTCCCTCTTTCACTCTGTCTCCATCTTGTTCTCCTTCGTATGCTGCCTCATCCATGGTTTTCCTTCTTTTGTCTCTGTTTCTCTTTTCCTCTTATCATTCCATTTGATTCTTCCCTCTTTCACTCTGTCTCCATCTTGTTCTCCTTCGTATGCTGCCTCATCCATGGTTTTCCTTCTTTTGTCTCTGTTTCTCTTTTCCTCTTATCATTCCATTTGATTCTTCCCTCTTTCACTCTGTCTCCATCTTGTTCTCCTTCGTATGCTGCCTCATCCATTGTTTTCCTTCTTTTGTCTCTGTTTCTCTTTTCCTCTTATCATTCCATTTGATTCTTCCCTCTTTCACTCTGTCTCCATCTTGTTCTCCTTCGTATGCTGCCTCATCCATGGTTTTCCTTCTTTTGTCTCTGTTTCTCTTTTCCTCTTATCATTCCATTTGATTCTTCCCTCTTTGGTTTCCTGCTTTTTACCCTGTTTCACTCTGTCTCCACCTTGTTCTCCTTCGTATGCTGCCTCATCCATAGTTTTCCTTCTGTTATCTCTGGTTCTCTTTTCGTCTTATCATTCCATTTGATTCTTCCCTCTTTGGTTTCCTGATTCTTTCCCTCTGTCTCCATCTTGTTCTCCTTTGTATGCTGCCTCATCCATTGTTTTCCTTCTTTTGTCTCTGTTTCTCTTTTTCTCTTATCATTCCATTTGATTCTTCCCTCTTTCACTCTGTCTCCATCTTGTTCTCCTTCGTATGCTGCCTCATCCATTGTTTTCCTTCTGTTGTCTCTGTTTCTCTTTTCCTCTTATCATTCCATTTGTTTCTCTTCTTCTTTCACTCTGTCTCCCTCTTTTTCATTTGGTTATTGCTTCTTTTGTTGCCTTTCCCTCCGGTTCTCCCTCTGAGTGAAGAAGCTCCTCTTCGCAGTGCCTGTACTCCTAGGGGAGTGCACCCTTTGCAAGTGGCAGGCAGCATTGCCTAGCAGCCTCCCACTCTGCGGTCTGAAGTCATTGGTCACGCTGCAGTGCTGTTCATTGCTGCCGGCACGGAATTATTATCCATTAGCTGCCCGGTGCAGTCATTCCTGCACTCCCGGGCCCTGTATAATTGTCCTTCTCTGCTGCAAATTGCTTCTCCCGGCAGAGCCATTTGCATAAATCCTTAGAGCTAGTCCAAACATGATTGGAGTGTGTGTGCGCAATGCATCAAGCTTGATGATTTGGTAATAATAGTTAAATCTGTACTAAATGGTTCCTTCAATTAAGACAGAGAAAAAAAAAATTAATCTCTAGGTTTTATGTCACAAAACATTAGCAAATGGAGTGAAGGTTGGAAGGAGGCACGCACAGGATGAGAAGCCGCAACGTGGTAGCACCATATGGCTGATCCAAATTCCGCCTGGCTATTTAGACAGTATTTTTGGCTCATTCCTCTTCTAACACTTATTCCAGAGGAAATCTTCAGTGGCAACTTTGGCGAGGAAAGACATGCCCCGCCTTCTCTGAACACTTGGAAAACCAGGCCAGGATTTTATTAGTCCTGGAGCCATGGCAGACAGAGGCAGAGCTGCAGAAATCTCAGATTTCTTTAAAACACATGTGCTCTTTGTTAGTTTTGAGAAATATGTTTACATCAGGAGTGAAGTTTGTTCGTTTGTACAAAGTCTTGTGGCGATTGAACAGCTCTTGAACTCCGGAGATCAGCTTCCGTGAGAGGTGGCGTGGAGGAGCTTCTTACCGGCCGTGCCGAAGGCTCAGATCATGGACAGAAAATGACCTTTAGGTAGAAGGGCTCTAAAGATGGAAACAAGGTTAAAAGGTCAAGATTCAAAGCAAATTGAACGGCCAGGAGAGGCTCTTGGTCATTTGAATTGCTCGTCCAGGATTAACTTAACCAGACAAACCCAGTTAGGCCCAGATTCTTTAAGGGGTGCCTGCCGCGGGTCAATCATTGACAGGCGCTGCTTCCAGAAATGCGGCTCCCAAGGACCCTAGGCGCCGGACATGTAGGCCAGAGTTTTACAGGCCTGATACACTCTGCAAGATCTGCACTGACCCCCTCCTCCCACCCCCCCCAAAGATCTGCACAAAGCTGAACATATCAGTCTCTATGACAGCTGCAGATACTATGGCCAGGCTGCAAGTAGGTCTCTGGAGTAGCCTAGTGGTCAGTGCAGTGGACTGCAGAGAAGGGGAGCCAGGCCCATAGTACAGTTGAGATAGAAAGCAGTAGTGTAGTAAGTGGGGGGGCAGGGACCCGTTCTCCTTTCCGCCCCCCCCCCCCCCGATCCTTCCTCACGCCCTCCACTGCCGCGCTTCCCTTCCCCGTACTTCTGTAGTGTTCCTGGCACTAGTGTCTGCTCTTCTTCTGACATCACTTCCTGGACCCGTGCCTACGAAGTGACATCAGAGGAAGAGCCGACGCTGGCGTGACAGCAGGTTTGGGGGTTGCTGCTCGTGCTGGGAACGTTACAGAGGCACAGGGGAAGGGATGTGGCGTGTGCGGCAGGAAGGGACGGGGAAGGATCGTGGGGACGCTGGAAAAGAGGGCGGGGAGAGGCGCCTCTCACCCTCGCTATGCCTCTGGTGGAAAGTGTGAGCCCTGCAAAACCCACTGTACTGCCATATAGGTGACACCTGGCAGTATAAGGGCTACTGAAGTGGTAGACTGATGGGTGCTGTAGTTTTCAGGGGAGTTTTGGAGGGCTAAAACTATATAATGTACGGGAGTTACGCTGAGATGTGTAAATGGCACCCTTAATGTGAAGTTCACAGCAGCGCCCCCTAGGGTACGCCACTGCTCTGCTGGCATGCCTGTATGGCCAGTCCAATAAAAATGCTGGCCCCTCCTACATGCAAATGGCTTGTTTTGGACTTTTTTTCGATAATGGCAAAATAAAAGTTCGAAAATGGCCATTTGTTTCGCCCGAATTATGGATGTCTTGCGGGAAACGTTTAAAGTCAGACTTAGGGGTCCTTTTACTAAGGCGCGCTAGTGCGTTTTAGCGTGCGCTAAAAATTACCGCATGCTAAATGCTGATGCGTGTTAACGTGTCCATTATATCCTGTGGACGCTTTAGCACACATCAGTGCGCGCCTTAGCAAAAGGACCCCTTAGTCGTCCTCCAAGGGTTTATGCTTTTACATGAATAATTCTCACCTGGAAGACAAGTGACAGGGGGTTTCCTTGTTTATCGTTTATTAGAACATTCCGCACTGCCTTATCAGAGACACAGGACTAGGTAGTGTACGAACTGAGAAATACATTATAGACAAGAAATGCCATTAATCAGATAGGAAAGATAAGCGTCATTTCCACAGCTCGAATTAGAATACTAATAGGCAGAGACCTGAAAAGACAATAAATAAACCCATTGCTTACAGGGTGGCAGTCCCACTGTCCGAACCCACAGGAAATTCGCTCAAAGCTACGCCGAATAAATGGATTTTCCTTCACCTGCTCCATCCTATTGGATTTCAACCTCACGGCTTCCCTTTTTCAAAGAGTCTGTTAAGGAACAGAGTGAGATGCAGAAATTGCTGTAAAAGGCCAGATATAGTTTGCATTTTGTAAACAGAGATGAATCTATAAGCAGAAAACAGAGTAGAAACATAGAAGATGACGGCAGATAAGGGCCATAGCCCATCAGGTCTGCCCACTCTACTGACCCACCCCCCAAGTCTACTATCCTAGGGATCCCACTCCTGGTGACAGGTTTCCTTGGCTTAACCCTCTAAGGGATCCCACATGGGCATCCCATTTGCTCTTATTTCTAGAGCGCTACCAGGCGTACGCAGCACTGGATAGTCCCTGCTTGAAAGAGCTGACAATCTAAATGGAGTAGCCAGCTGGACTTGTGCTATAACGGCAAACGCCATGGGTGGAGGGGACATGGGGATTTGCTTTCGCTTTCATTTCAATTGCTTTGTCGGAAAAGTTGGAAGGAGACAGATTCAAAACAAATGCTAGGAAGTTCTTCTTTACCCAACGGGTGGTGGACACCTGGAATGCGCTTCCAGAGGACGTAATAGGGCAGAGTACGGTACTGGGGTTTAAGAAACGACTGGACAATTTCCTGCTGGAAAAGGGGATAGAGGGGTATAGATAGAGGAGTACTGCACAGGTCCTGGACCTGTTGGGCCGCCGCGTGAGCGGACTGCTGGGCACGATGGACCTCAGGTCTGACCCAGTGGAGGCATTGCTTATGTTCTTATGTCTTCACGGGACAGTTGCAGAATGCCTGAAAGAGAACCAGAGAACACACTCCCAGAGCATGAAAAAGAGAATCTCCGTCCAGGAGCAGACGGAACTTTCAAACAACACTGCCAGGCTATTTTGGATGACATTAAGTCCACATGGGAATGTGTGCAGTGGTTAGAGCTACAGCCTCGGCACCCTGAGGTTGTGGGGTTGGAATCCCACATTGCTCCTTGTGACCTTGGGCAAGTCACTTGACCCCTCTGTTACAAAGGTGCTCTAAGCTTTTTAGCGTGCATGTTATCCTGTGGACCCGTTAGCGCACGCGTTGATTTAGCGCATGCCAAAACGCTTTGCGCGCCTTTGTAAAAGAGGGCCTTCATCCCCATTGCCCCAGGTACATTAGATAAGAGTGGGAGCCCACCGGCACAGTTAGGGGAAAATGCTTGAATACCTAAATAATTTGTCATCCGCATAGGATATGTGGAACATAAATTATTTAAATAAACATGTGGACAACTTTTGTATAATTTCTGAGCCAATTGCACAAGTGGGAAATTTCCATGCGTCTCAATATGAAATAAAAGCTTCTAAAGGAGAAAACCACCACCACATTCCTAGGAAATAGAATTTATCTCCAAATCGGAGGCAGAGGTTGGGGTCCCCAGATGAGCCATTCATGGTTGAAGGAGAAAGTCAATTCACCTCCGTTCATACTCCCTTACCATTTCCCATCTACAAGTGAACACGGGGGTTATAAAGAGGAAAAGGGCTTTTGTGATAAAAAGATGGGGGAGGGAGACGTTTACATACCTACGTGGCATAAATGCACATGCATCGAATCTCTTTCATTTGAAAGGAAGCTCTGAAACGAAAAGGCATAGGATGACGTTAAGAGGTGATAGGCTCAGGAGTAATCTAAGGTGGTGGTAGATGCGTGGAACAGTTTCCCGTAAGAGGTGGTGGAGACAGAGACAGTGTCTGAATTCAAGAAGGCCTAGGACAGGCGCGTGGGATCTCTTAGAGAGAGGAAGAGATAATGGTTATTGTGGATGGGCAGACTGGATGCATCTGCCATCATGTTTCTATAATCATAAAGCTCTATGACCTCACAATGCAGGTGTAAAGAGCCTTAGCCTATAGGAAGAGGAGATGCAAATGTTAGGAGCCTTAGCCAATAGGGAGAGGAGGAGATAGTGGATGCTGTGGATGGGCCATTTGGCCTTTATCTGCCATCATGTTTCTATAACCATAAAGCTCTATGACCTCACAATGCAGGTGTAAAGAGCCTTAGCCAATAGGAAGAGGAGATGCAAATGTTAAGAGCCTTAGCCAATAGGGAGAGGAGGAGATAGTGGATGCTCTGGATGGGCCATTTGGCCTTTATCTGCCATCAGGTTTCTATGTTTCTATAACCCTAAAGCTCTATGACCTCACAATGCAGGTGTAAAGAGCCTTAGCCAATAGGAAGAGGAGATGCAAATGTTAGGAGCCTTAGCCAATAGGGAGAGGAGGAGATAGTGGATGCTCTGGATGGGCCATTTGGTCTTTATCTGCCATCGTGTTACAATGTTTCAGTTCTTGAAATAAAGGATGATGGTGATACAATTCAGAGGCAGAACTATAGGATAAATTAAAAGCTAGAATTTTTTGAAAATTGATCCTCTGGGAAGGACTGTTCTACTCACTGGGTCAGGTACTTGCTCCCCTTTTGGAGTCTCAGGTCAGTCTACAGAATTCCTAGTAGTTCCAATGCCAACAGCTCCTGGATGTGACAGGAAAGACCTCAGCCTTTCATTCCTTATTGCCAACGTGCTTTACGAGACTAGTTTTACTCAGCCAGTCACCCACTGTCTTTCCCACACAGAGGACTAGTCACTTATTACATCCTCATGTCTGTTTTATGGGAGGTGTCCAAAATTGCAACAGTTCAGTCTGGATGTTGAGCAATAATCCTACATATCCTTGTAATTATTCTCACACACCCCCCCCCTCCAACAAAATCCAGGAATATGTAATTACTGTATACATGGCTTTACTAATACTCAGAAATATGGTAAAAAGAATAATGAATTAAGATCGATGAAATATTAAAATCATATCATCCAGATCGATGACGATTTCAGTGCAAATGTGGTAAAGTGATTAACTGGATTAGAAAATATTACAGGTCTGTTAATGTTATAAGGTTGCACAGTGGTCTATCTGCCTTGAGAGTGTCATCAGTGGACTTTTGAGCATTTCAAGCAAGCAAGCCGCAGTCCTGGTGGGGTAATTGTATTGGTGGAGTCATGCTGTCTTATGGTGCATTTCGAAAAGTAATTACGTCAGCGTTGTTTGGATAAATTCATTTCCTAAATGTGGATATTACTGTTAACAAAATTTTTACCTTGAACATATTTAAGAAATTGGTTGTATTTTAATTATCTGTATTTCGCTGATTGTCCGGCCTTCTTCTGTGTAAACCGCCTAGAAATTGTTTGATTATGACGGTATAGAAGAATCAAGTTATGTTATGTTATAGCTTACTGTCACGCAAAATACGTCTTTTTGAAGCGCTGGAATTCTTCCTCCACTTCAACAATAAGTTGGACTCGAAATATAGAGAAAATGTCTCACGGAACAAGAGATCAGGAAAACGTGATTCAGGTTCCAGAGGGAGGTGCTAGATTAGTCTGAAGTAGCGATTGCCTCTCATAGACCAAGCCAGTTATCTATGCTTGACCTTGGAGTGCAAGAGGTCATCAGGGAAGAGAGGGCCAGTGAACCCCAGGCAAACTATCAGCCTTGAACCCCCCATCCAATTAACCTTCAGACCCCATGAGCACCCAATCTGAGTAAATAAGCTATTTGGACATCGTCAACCTTCCCTACCGCTAAAAGTACCACCTGCTGTTTCAGGTTGTCGGGACCTATTATTTTGTTTTGGCCATAGTCGTTCTTTGATCCTTCCCAGAAGCTGCTGCCCTAAGCAACTGCCTAGTGCTGCCCAGTTGGACCACCCTTGCTATCTCTATGTCTGGTATGCTTGAAGCAATATCTCTTAAATTTGCAAGTTTTGTCATATCTTATCTTGACAGTAATAGATCTCACTCCTCACTCATAGTATGAAGAGTATTATGCCAGTCTCTCCAATTTCGTGGTTCTTCCGTTGTACTAAAAAGAGCTTCCTTCTGGAGTTCTGTGCTTGTGGGCGATGTCTGCAAATGGGTGAACCTCACTCCTAAGCCAGGGCGCGTGGAGTATGATCTCACCCTATCAAATTTCCTGCTGCGCTTAGCTCTAGTATCTCCATCACATGAAAGAGGGCTTCCTTTGGAGAAACGTGTATAGACCAGTGGTTCCCAAACGTGCTGGGGACTCCCCAGCCAGTCAGGTTTTCGGGGTATCCACAATGAATATTCATGAGCGACATCTGCATGCAAATCTATGCCATGAATATTCATTGTGGATATCCTGAAAACCGGACTGGCTGGGCAGCTCCCAGGACAGGTTTGGGAACCACTGGACTCTAGACAACCTATCCAGGTGTGTTTGAAACTTCCTCCGAATCAAGCCCGTGGCACCCAATAGGTGACCGTCTCCGGGAAAAGATGACCAAAGGGGTAAATCCAAAATGTGGAGAATGGCTGAATTTACATGTCCTGGGTCCATAAGTAATCTGAAAGAGTTACATGTTTGAACTTTTGTAACAGTTTATTTTTTTTAAATAAAAGGATGGTATTTGGACTGTAATAAATTATTTGCTCTAACAGCATTCATTTTTTGCTTCTGGTGACTTTAGTCACCTTTTCCCAGAGACGGTCAGATATGATAGGGAACATTTGTGTATCTTTCTGCCACATTTTCTTGGTTTCTTACTGCATTTCTATATATTTAAGGACTTTCTCCCTTTCCACATGATACACAGAATAATCACTTTGAACTGACCCCTCCGTAATCAACGCCGTTCTCGTGTTTTTCTCCTTTGCTACGCGGTTTGGTTTTCTTGAATCCAGTTTTTTTATCGTCGGGATGGGAATGTCCCAGGTGATCACAACCTCTTCATTTCGTAGACTCATGATCCCAGTGCTGCCCTGGTACAGCAAAGAAATGTTTATAAAGTTTCCAGTGGATAAGAAGTGCCACCTTCTTCTGTCTTTTTGAACACAAACCTTCTTCCATCAGAACTTCACAGCCAGTTATGAGATGAGTAACTGTTTCCAGTTCTTCGTTACAGAATCTACATAAGTCTGTTTTCCAGTTTTTCTTTGCTCATCTATAAGAACATAAAACCATAATAGCCTTACTGGGTCACACCAGTTCTCCATCTAGCCCAATATCCTGTCTTCACAGGGACCAATCCTGGTCACAAATACCTTGCAAAAACTCAAATAGCAGCAACATCCATGCCACTGAACCAGGGCAAGCTTCTCCCATGTCTGTCTCAATAGCAGACTGTGGACTTTTCCTCCAGGAACTTGTGAAAACTTTTCTTAAAGCCAGCTACGTTAACCGCTCTTACTACATCCTCTGGCAACATGTTCCAGAGCTTAAATATTCTCTTAATAAAAAAATGTTTCCTCCAATTGGTTTTAAATGTATTTCCCTATAACTTCATCGAGTAGTCCCCTAGTCTTTGTAAATCTTGATGCAGTATAAAAATCGCCTAGAAGTTACGATATGTGATTAATCAAATTTTTAATAAAACTTGAAACTTTACAATAAAAATATGTTTACAAAGATATGTTGATTTTAAGATAGATCATTAGGAATTATATTCTGAAAAAACATTGTAGTTTTTAAAATTTTATGGAAAACCTGAAAGGAAATACATGATCATATCTGAACAGGAAGGTTATTCCATAGCGCAGTCAACAGAAGAAAAAGACCGAGCAATTTTGCTGATTGACCAAGAACCTCTGACCGAAGGAAAAGATAACTTGTGTATACGAGTAGTTCTACAACCCAAAATGTTTGAAGAGCTTAAGGATAAGGGCATCAGAGAGTCAAACAATCCATGAATAATTTTATAAACAATAAAAGCACATTTAAACTGAACTTTGTAACGAAACGGGAGCCAGTGTCAATTCTTAAACAATAGAGTAACGTGCTCGAATTTTGACTTTCCAAAAATTAGTTGTGCCACAGGGTTCAGTATTAATTGTAACCTTTGTCACAAATGTATTTTGCAGTATTGGTTACAGAAAGATCCTCCTAGTTTTTGGCATTGGAGGAACCAACTCCATCGTTTAATTTTATTTGAGGTTAGGGATGTTTGTAAGTTTCCAAGACGTACACGTTTATTTTTGAAAATTTGGGACCCATATATTCAAAATCTTTCCTCTAGAGCACGAAGTATGATTATTAATATTTTACATTGAAGCTTTGGAAACATTTATAACTTTGTAATACCTGGTAATGTGTGTGGGGGGGGGTTGAATTGGGGGTGTAGGGGTAGGATGAAATAGGTCATATTGAAATGTATATTGAAGGAATGATAACATTCATATTATTTTTTTAGTTTTATTAATTACTTCAATATAATGTGAATAGGAGGGGGAAGGGAGGTGGGGGTTGATATGGGTCATATGGAAATATATTTTGGAGGAATGATAGAAATATGTATGAAAATATTATAATTGTGAATCTTTTTTAAATGAAATCTTTTTCTATTCTATTATATTTAATTATTTCCTTCAATAAAATGTTATAAAATTAATTGTAACCTTTTCTGATTTCCTTTACTTAAACCAACCTAGAATTGCAATAGTCTATCTGAGCTACAATAATTGACTGGACCAACACTGCAAAATGGTGTTGGTAAGATAGAGGGCGGACACTTTTCAATGTGCGTAAACATTTCTCAATCTGTCCTCTGCCTCCTCCACCTCCTTCATTCAAGCATCTGAACAACTGGTACTTTTGTCTTCAAAAGCTAAGGCCTGCATGAATTGGTTAGTCTATAAGGTGCCGCCAGCCTCTTGTGTTTGTGGGGGGGGTTTAATCATAAAACATTCTCTCCTTTCCCAAACCAGCAGATTAGGACTCTGCAAAGATTCTGTCTCTCGCCTTTTTCACCATCTCTTATGTCTCTATTCACTCTGCTGCTGTTGTCGTTAACGCAACCTGGGTCTGAAGGACACTTTGAACGCACTGTTTTGCCAGGATTCTGTTTACGTGTGTACTCTTAATAAAAGCAAATCTGGTCAGGAAAGGAAGGTGCAGGGAGCGGCCTCCCAGTGGAGGCCAAACCAGTAGGAGAATCGAAGAAAGTCTGGGATAAGCAAGGCGGATCCAGGGTGTGGGGAAGCAGAATGGACGGACGGTGATGAAATGGGGGTCATTCGCAGTGCAGGAGGAGGGAGTGTGGTCAGATGGCCTGGCTGTCTTTAACTGCGGTCAAGGTCTCTGTTTCTCTAGCCCGCTTCCCCTGCTCCGTAAGTGTACAGAGTTCAACATAAATTATATAGCGTTCTCTTATCAGGGTCCTCGCAGACATGTCGGGCGAATGAAAGGGTTTCCTTTAAGGTTATCAGCCCCTCCTAGGGATCTGTGGCCCACCAGCACTTACATCCCATGGCATGCTGGGAAAGCAAACGTGGGTTTGGATTCTGTTCCCTTCCTAGCTGGACACTGGGACATTGTGCCCCCCCAAAAAAAAACAAAAAACCACAAAACCCTCTTTTATAGAGTCTTCTCTCTCTTCTCTTCCCCCATCCATCTTCTGTCCTTTGTCAGTTGCTCTGACAGTTTTATATACCTATTTCATAACATCAACATAGGTGCTTATTAGAGAATGACACGGGGAAAATTTCTGTGCCCCATCCCCAGACCACCATCCTCTTCACCGCCCCGTCCCCGTCTTCAGCGTCTTCTCCTCTCCATCCCCCTCACGCGGTCCAGCAGCTTCCTCCCGCCGGCCAGCCATGCACTTCTCTCCCTCCCTCTCTCCCTCTTACCTTCTCTTGTGGCGAAACTGGCAATTTCTATAAGGCTATGAGCTGTATTACAGCAGAAGCCTTGAAGTCGTGTCGGGTTGCCTGCTAGAAAAGTCTCCTCCGATGCAACCGGAAACAGGAAGTTGCGTCAGAGGAGATTTTTCCAGCAGGCAACGCGACGCAACTTCAAGGCTCCGGCTGTAATACAGCTCATAGCCTTATAGAAATCGCCAGTTTCAACAACAAAAAGGTAAGGGAAAAGGAGGGAGGGAGATGCATGGCCAGACGGCCGGTGGGAGAGAGGGGGCTGCCGGATCGAACGCTCGTTCACCGCACGTGCTAATCATTCACCGCTCCACGGGGCGGTGAATGGCCTTGTCCCCGATCTCACGGTGACCTTTTTTTTTTTTGGTCACCGTTTTGGCGGGTTAGCCACAGCTAGCCGCGGGTAACAACCACCGTGTCATTCTCTAGTGCTTATTATTCCCCTCCCCCTTTTTACAAAAACGCGATATCGATGATTAGCGCAGGGAGCCACGCTGAATGTTCTGCACTGCTCCTGACGCTCACATATATCGTGACTACCCCAGCTCCACCCTAGCCTTCGAATACCACCACAAAATGGCCTCCTCCGCACATCAGTATACCACCCCCCCCCTCGCCCCCCCATGGCATTTAAACTGGTTGACATTTGGAATAAGCTTCCAGATTCTATAAGATTGTTAGGTCAGCTACAACAATTTCGGAAAGATTTAAAAACTTGGTTGTTTACACAATATCTTATAAGCTTACCTGCTAAAGTGCTGTAATAATAGTATATTTTATTAGCTTTCAAATGTACAACTTTAATCTTAATTATCAGTACTGCTTTTGGAAATGATAGACCCATAGCAGTCTCTCTCTCTGGCCTGCTATTTTATTTATTCAATTTTCAAATACCGTTCTCCCAGTGGACTCAGTATCTAATGTACCTGGGGAAATTGGGGGGGGGGGGGGATTAAGTGACTTGCCCAGGATCACAAGGAGCAACGTGGATTTGAACCCACAACCTCAGGGTGTTGAGGCTGTAGCTTTAACCACTATGTCACACTCTGCTCTGATACAATATCAGAAGTGAGCCAAGTACAGAACAATGAAGCTATTGTGACATCACTGATGAGGTTGGCTCTTATTGGTGGAATGAGGCATTATGATGTCACAATACCAGCTCTGGTGATCAGAGGCTGAAACCTTTCACACTATATATTTATTCAGTTTTCTAAACTGTTCTCCCAGGGGAGCTCAGAACGGTTTACATGCATTTATTCAGGTACTCAAGCATTTTCCCTGTCTGTCCCAGTGGACTCAGTATCTAATGTACCTGGGGAAATTGGGGGGGGGGGGGGATTAAGTGACTTGCCCAGGATCACAAGGAGCAACGTGGATTTGAACCCACAACCTCAGGGTGCTGAGGCTGTAGCTTTAACCACTGCGCCACCCTCTCATTCTATTTTTAATCAATTGTAAACCGAGCCGAGTTCCTTCGGGAAATGACCCGGGTATATAACCTGAAGATTAGATTAGATGATCTTTTAAGAGTCCTGTTTTGTGTGTGAAATGTACAGGCTGCCCACCAAAACACTCTTTGATTTTAAACGGTTACAAGACCACAATTTATTGGAGTATTCTTTCACCTTTGAAGCTACAGTTTCAACAACTCATAAAGTTTCTTATGAGTATCTGTTGATTACGTACACGTGATGTGCATCCCACCTGTTACTCGGCAAACATCGATGCGATAATCGAGCTCGGACCAGACTCTCCGAAGCGTTTACAGGTTCAGTGATGCCGTTCCTGCAGAGCATCCATAGTTGCGGGTTGTGGAGGTCCGTACCCCCAAAGGAAAAAGTCACAAACAGTAATGTCCGGTGATCTCGGGGGCCACTTGAGAAACACCTGGTCATTTTGTCGCGTTGCATTGTCTGAAGGTTGAAACTTCTGCACCAATTGCAGTTTATAAGGGTGAAAGTACAAGCGATTGTGTAAGATCTGGCTAAGAATGGCCACCCGGATGGTCTCGGGACTCAAGGATCTACCATACGAAAAACGGCTTGACAAATTACAGCTCTACTCGCTTGAGGAGCGCAGAGAGAGGGGGGACATGATCGAGACGTTCAAATATCTTACGGGCCGCATCGAGGCGGAGGAAGATATCTTCTTTTTCAAGGGTCCCACGACAACAAGAGGGCATCCGTTGAAAATCAGGGGCGGGAAACTACGAGGTGACACCAGGAAATTCTTTTTCACTGAAAGAGTGGTTGATCGCTGGAATAGTCTTCCACTACAGGTGATTGAGGCCAGCAGCGTGCCTGATTTTAAGGCCAAATGGGATCGGCACATGGGATCTCTTCACAGGGCAAAGGTAGGGGAGGGACATTAGGGTGGGCAGACTAGATGGGCCGTGGGCCCTTATCTGCCGTCTATTTCTATGTTCTATGTTTAACCGTGCTTTTTGGGACTTGTATCTTATTCATTAACATATTCCAATAAGTTTTGATTTTGTAACCATTTAAAATCAAGGAGTGTTTTTGTGGGCATCCTGTACTTTATATGAGAATCACTCGTAGCTACTTTTCACATATGGATTTTGTACCATATTTAAAAGAGAAAGCACGCGTGCACTTTTGCTTTGAAAATTGGCACAGAACCGGCACTTTCCCACCTCTTTTCTGCGTGTCCTGCCCCTAAACCTGCCCGTGGCAAAACCTCTTCTAAATGGCCAGATGCTGAGTTTACCCAGAAAAATGGCTTTGAAAATGATTTGCTAAGGGACTGAAGGCTTTTCTCCCTTTCTCTGTCTGTGGGAAATCAAAGCTCAGGGAATCAGGGCCAGAATAATGAAAGGAGAGAAAACAGCCCCCGAGTTTTGGTCAGGATATTACATGGTTTGCTGTTCTAGCTTTTTCCTGCTCATTCTTTTCTGGGACCTCTCCGATTTTTCTCTCTCGGCCTTGGGACATCTGGAGCTCTGATATCTTTGTATTTTGCTCAGTAGAGGAGGAAATGCATTTCTGTTTCTCTTTCTCTGTTGGTGCACAGCATGTGGACTGGGGCTTCCTGTGGTTATCTGAGCTGCAGGATCCCGCTCCAAGGGTCTCTCTGTTCTGTGAATTTTAAAGCTCGATGAGGAGAGGCTGGTGTAGCTCCCTCACTCCGCCCGGCACTGGGAGAAAGGCTTTGGCAAGAAGCCTGGCCTTTATTTCATTGCTTTTCTCAGCCTCTTGTGTTAGCCAGGGAAATCTCCTCCCCCCCCCCCTCCCCCATCTGTGGGCCCAAGGAATTTGGCACACAGCTGACATTTGGCAGTGGGCTTCATTCAAGGGCAACAGGTCAAAAGGTTGAGCTAAAGAGGCAGTCATATGAGACAAGCTGAACAGAAGCTGGGGGTGGCCCTGTGGAAACACCGGACTAGAGTTTCAGTTTGCCAGGATCAGCCGTTTCAGTGTTTCTTCTGAGGGCTCTTGTTTTCGGCCATTGGCATGAGGGTTAATGTGTGTGCATGGGTTAGATTCCAGTGGGGAGCAGTGGGGATGGGTGAAATGTTTGTCCCCACTGGACTGAGAACCTCTGCCCTAGTGGAAGGGGAATACCACAATGATTCCTACATCTGTCATGGAGAAATTCCAGCCAGTCAGGTTCTCAGGATCTCCCCAATGAATATGCATGAGATCAATGCCAATAGTATGCAGATCTACCTCATGCATATTCAGTGTGGATATCCTGAAAACCTGACCTGGCTCTCGAGGACCGGAATTGCCTACCCCTGCCCTAGTGGAAGGGAAATACCACAGTGATTCCTACACCTGTCATGGAGAAATTCCAGCCAGTCAGGTTCTCAGAATCTCCCCAATGAATATGCATGAGATCAATGTGCATACATCGCCTCCTTAGTATGCAAATCTACCTCATGCATATTCAGTGTGGATATCCTGAAAACCCGACTGGCCGGGGTTCATTCAGGACAGGTTTGGGAACCCCCCTGCCTTTCTCCGCCCAACCAGCAGAGTTGGGGCAGTCTCCATCGAGGGCCATACACTTAGGGCTCTTTTTATTAAGGTGCGCCAGTGGTTCTAGCGTGCGCTACATTACCCCGCGCGTCTACACGCTAACACCTCCATAGAGCTTGCGTTTGTATTTTCGTGTAGCGCAAAGGTTAGAGCACACTAAAAACGCTAGGGCACCTTCATAAAAGGAGCCCTTAGTCCAGCGATTTTCCACTGGAAAAATACAGAATGAAAAAAGTGGAAGATCGCTCGCTGGAGGCTGGTTGGGCGGAGAAGGTTTCATAGATCCTGCAGATGGTCAGTGTAATGGTTTCTTTGTACTCTCTCCTTTTCAGGTTATTTCATATCTTTAGTTCTTATCATTTTCTTTTTTTCTTGGGGGAGAGAGGACTTATTTTATCAGGCACCCCAACTGTTACGATTGTACATATTCACTGGATAAATCAGAACAGCAGCACCCCAATCTGCCTGAGTTTTCCTCTGATTTTATTGATTGTTCCATCTGGGGACTGAAATGTCAGAGCTCCTTTAGCCGGTTATCTCAGAGTGAGCCTCAGAGGTGTGAGGCCAAAGATTCAAATTTGCCAGGTGCAGTGGAGATGGTCTGGGACAGTGGTCTCAAACTCAAACCCTTTGCGATGCCACATTTTGGATTTGTAGGTACTTGGAGGGCCGCAGAAAAAATAGTTAATGTCTTATTAAAGAAATGACAATTTTGCATGAGGTTAAACTCTTTATAGTTTATAAAACTTTCCTTTAACAGTTAAAAGGAAAGATATATAAACTATAAAGAGTTTTACCTCATGCAAAATTGTCATTTCTTTAATAAGACATTAACTATTTTTTCTGCGGCCCTCCAAGTGCTCTATTTTTTCTGCAGCCCTCACATTTAAAGTTTAATATCTTTTCTTTCTCAAAACTGGCACATTTCAATCACTAAATTGAAAATAAAATCATTTTCCTACCTTTGTTTGGTAATTTCATCAGTCTCTGACTATGCATCCAATATTTCTTCTCTTCTTTCAGCCTCCTGTATGCTTCCTCTCCTCCAGACCTCATTCCCTCCCCCAACTTTTTCTTTCTTTCTCTATGTCTGTCTTTCTTTGATTCCGTGTCCCATTTTTTGCTTTGTTTCTGGCTCCCTGTCCCCCCCTTCTTTCTTTCTTTCTTCCTTCCTTCCTGCCCTCCCCCAAGCCACCACCACTGGGGAATAGGCTGTTGCAGCTGCCGCCATCGGGAACAGGCCGAGATCTCCCTCTTTCTCTTCTCCACGGGGCCGACCAACTCTTGCCGCCCGACGTCAATTCTTACGTCGGAAAGGACGTTCCGGGCAGCCAGGCAGCAATTGGCTAGCCAGAACGTCCTCTTGATGTCAGAATTGATGTCGGGCGGCGAGAATTGGTCGGCCCCGAAGAGAAGCAGGGAGATCAAATAACACGGTGCCGGCCTGAGAAGGGAAGGGAAGCAGGTTGGGCACCACTGCTCTAGACGAGCCGCACTCTAGGGAGAACAGTGGATCGCCCCCTTGGTACGCCACTGGAGCAGCAGCGTGTTTGGCAGGCTCTTCCGTGGATAGCGCAAGGAGCCGCCAACCCGTGGCTTTGAACGGAATGAGCCGGCCAGACACGCTGCTGCTCCAAAAGGAAGATAATGATCCAGTCCAGACCGCGGGCTGCAAATAAAATCTGGAGAGCCACATGCGGCCCCCGGGCCGTGTGTTTGAGACCGCTGGTCTGGGATGAGGAGAATCACGAGACAGTCCTTGAAACATCCCCAGACATATTTTTTATTTTTTATTTTTTTTTTATTTATTCAATTTTTCTATACCGTTCTCCCAGGGGAGTTCAGAACGGTTTACATGAATTTATTCAGGTACTCAAGCATTTTTCCCTGTCTGTCCCGGCGGGCTCACAATCTACCTAATGTACCTGGGGCAATGGGGGGATTAAGTGACTTGCCCAGGGTCACAAGGAGCAGCGTGGGTTTGAACCCACATCCCCAGGGTGCTGAGGCTGTAGCTTTAACCACTGCGCCACACACTCCCCTCTTGAATACGCTCCACACTCCACAATGAATACGCCTGAGACAGATCTGCCTTCACTCCCTATTCTGAAAACCGTACTGGTGGAAAGGGGGGGAGGGGCTGTCCAGAGAATTGGCGTTGAGAAGCCCTGTTTTATAACAAGACCACTTGAGTAGCCCTAACTTCTGGGAATCAAAATAATCAGGAAGATGATGGATATGGGGGGGGATGGGGGAGAGGGGTGTGGGCATTTGGGGGGTACGTGTTTGTGTGTGTTTCTGTGTGTGTGTGTGCCATTCACCAGGTAAGCCCCTCTTATCTGTACCCTTCTCCTCCACTGCCAACTCCAGTTTCCGTCCCTTCTTTCTTGCTGCGCCGTATGCCTGGAACAAGCTACCTGAATCAATACGTCTCTAGCAGTATTCAAATCCAAGCTAAAAGCCCCCTTTTTTGAAGCCGCATGCAACGCTTAACTCCCACTCACTGACAGATACCTTCACCCATGTATCATTTCCTCTACCAGAATCTCCCCAACCCAGATTGCAAGCTCTTCTGAGCGGGGACCGTCTATTGTATGTTAAATGTACAGCGCTATAGAAATGATAAATAGTAGTGATAGTAGTGTGTATATGTATGAGGGGGTATGTGCGTGTTTGTATATGTGTGTGTGTGTGTACATACGTGTGTGAGTGTTTGCCTTTGTCTCTCTCTCTCCTCGTATTTTTTCTTTATATCTTGACAAAAGAAAAAGGAATTAATGTTTTAAAATCTAATTTGGTCTTTTCATCCTGGAATTATTATCTTTTGATCTCTTTGGATTTTTCTTCACAGATCCCTTAAAAGCACTTTAACCCTTTTGTGCACGGAACTGAGGAGTGATGGCGAGCCAAAGAAGAAAAGGAACAGAGTGTCAGAGGGAGATTACAGGAGCTTGAAAAGCTCAGAGGTAGATCTTCCCACACCAATCCCTTTGCAAGCCATGAATAAGCAGAAGAGGCCAAACCTCCTTTCTCTAACCTAGCCCCTCCCCCTACAAAAAAAGAAAGAAAAACTGGCAAAAGCAGGTCTGCTAAACTAAAGCAAACCTTAAGTTTCGTTATGCAGGCTGTTATGTTCTCAGAGAGGTTGGTAAGGTTCGAGTCTGTCTCGAGAAGGACAAACTTGAAGCTATAACACTGACCGATCGTATATGCAATCTGCTGGGTGTCAGGTCAAAAGCGCACCGGGACAAAGGCGCACGCAGACAATTGAGCGCAGCGCGGAGGTGCGCGCCACAAAAAATTACAGTTTTTACGGCTACGATGGGGGGGGGGGCGTGGGGGGAACCCCCCCACTTTACTTAATAGAGATCGCGCCGCGTTGTGGGGACGTTGTGGGGGGTGGGGGGGTTGTAACCCCCCACATTTTACTGAAAACTTCACTTTTTCCCTGTTTTTAGGGAAAAAGTTAAGTTTACAGTAAAATGTGGAGGGTTACAACCCCCCAAACCCCCCACAACCCCGGCGCCATCTCTATTAAGTAAACTGGGGGGGGGGGCTCCCCAACAAAACCCCCCGTCGGAACCCCTAAAAACTATAATTTTCTTCGGCGCACGCCTCCGTCTTGCGCTCAGTTGTCTGCGCGCGCCTTTGTCTTTCGCGGGGTTGTCTATGAACCAATCTGCTGGGTTATCTCATAGCTACGTGGTCACTGTCTGTTATATTCTGTAACAAAAATATTAATAAAAATGATTGAACTCATAAAACAAAAGGAAAGAAAGGGAAGAGAAATACAAGACACTTATGGGGAAAACTCAATAGGAAGGGACAGATCCATGTACTTCAGAGAATTGAAATGAGGCTCCTAGTCAGGCTTTCTAATTATCAAATGCATCCTTAAAAAGAAAGCTTTTGAGTTTGCTCTTAAATCTGTCCAAATTGCGTTCTTCCCTTAAATAGATAGGGAGGGAGTTCCATGTTGGAGGGGCTGTGACAGAAACAAGGAATTGCCATCGTGTATTAATCATTTGATCTCAAGAATTTGATCTCAATAATCTAGTTGAGGTGTAGGGAATCCGTAATGTATGAATAAAAGCAGGAGTTTTGTGTAGCAAAGATTTGAAAGTAAGTAGACTTTTATCAAGCTGCGGTAGGGGTTTAATGCGCTAGCCGCTAACGCCTGCATTGACAGGCGTTAGTTGTTTAGCCGGCCGCGGGGGTTAGCGCGTGAAGACAGGTCCGACACGCTATCCTCGCTAGCGCGGCTTGATAAAAGGACCCCTTAGTTTATACATTATACGGTGAGCGACTGGGAGCCAATGCGCTTTCTTAAGGAGAGGCGTCACGTGATCAAATTTCTTCGCTTTCGTTCTAAGTTTAATAGAAGCATTTTGGATAATCTGTAAACGTTTGATTTCATTTTGCGCTATTCCCTTGAATAGAGCATTGCAGTAATCAATTTTAGAAATTGCCAAGGAATGAACTAAAATGTTAAGTGACGAAGTCTGAAAAAAGTTGATTTAACAATACTACTAATGGGAACCACTGACCTAAAACAACGTCAAAACATAGACTTTTGTTTCTCCAATTTGGCACTTAACAAAATCAGATCACCCTCTTTTCAGCTCCAGTGGCAAAATAAGGCTCAGAATTTAGGAAATTGGGTGGTTGGGCTGAGAACTTTTCAGCACCCCCTCATATGTAATAAAAGTGAGCCAAGTAAAGGACAATTGAGCATTGTGACATCACTGATGAGGTTGGCTCTTATTGGTGGAATGAGGCATTATGACATCACAATCTCAGCTATGAAAGTCTTCACACTACGAGGGGCTGCTGAAAAGTTCTCAGCCAAACCAAGAAGAAAATGATGTGGATATGGTTCAATCAATGATCTGAAACAAGGTCAAAACACAGATTTTGTTTCTCCAAATTGGCACTTAACGAAATCAGACAACCCTCTTTTCAGCTCCAGTGGCAAAATAACGCTCAGAATTTAGGAAGTTGGTTGGTTGGGCTGAGAACCTTTCAGCGCCCCCTCGTATGTAATAAAAGTGAGCCAAGTATAGGACAATTGAACCATTGTGACATCACTGATGAGGTTGGCTCTTATTGGTGGAATGAGGCATTATGATGTCACAATACCAGCTCTGGTTATCAGAGGCTGAAACTTTTCACACTATTTATTGAATTTTTTATACCAGGGGTGCTCAGAATGGTTTACATGAATTTATTCAGGTACTCAAGCATTTTTCCCACAATCTATCTAATGTACCTGGGGCAATGGGGGGATTATGTGACTTGCCCAGGGTCACAAGGAGCAGTGTGGATTTGAACCCACAACCCCAGGGTACTGAGGCTGTAGCTTTAACCACTTTACCACACTCTGTTCTAATTACTTCTTAATAATTATTACTATTTAATATATTATGGTCTAAGTCCTGGTGGAGCAGTACCGCAGTATGGCTGAGCAACAGGATCCCTTGTAAGGGAAATGTTGTTCTCCAAATCCTGGGCCCTGTTTCCAAGACATCCCAGACTTTATTTTGGCCTCACTAGGGGCTGGAAGTTGGATGGTGTCTGTGTGGAACCTCAAAAAGACGGACAGGAGAGGGAGGAGGTGGGACAGTGGGTGTATTTACCTCCTCTTTTAAAAAAAGGTTACAGTGGCTACAGCCAGCTCCTGGTCTGCACACTTAGGCATTTGTCCATGACGTAGTGTGAAACCTTCCAGAGCTTTGCTTCCTACCTCAAGGATGTCTCACTGTGAAACAAACCCAAAGGAATAAAGCCTTGTGGGTGGCGTATGCAAATCCAATGTCTTTTTCTTTCTGCAAGATCAAACTGAGATGTAAAAAGAGCAGCCGTTCCCAGAATAAGCTGGCATCCAGACTGGTTCGTAAGGTGTCCCAGGTAAAGCAGAAAGTCAAGAGCAAAACTCTCCCCACCAGCATCAGCGCCTTTCAGAGGAAGGAACAAAACCCAGCGAGCAAGATCCAGAAGAAATTATCCCGAGCGCGCGGTTCAGGAGCTTCTGAAGACAAACTGGCCACAGATGCAGGTACAAGTCTGTTGCTTTATATGATTGCCATCTGTCTTTATTAGAATATTAAAGGGAGGGTAACTTACTGACCCAGCCCCCTGCACCTCCAAAATCCCTCTCAAATTAATTATGTTATGGCAGCATTCTTTTAATTGGTGCCAGGCTTTACTTTCTACTTCTCTTCTATGAACTGATGTTTGATAAAGAGCCATAAGGAGTTCTATTTCTGGCACTAGAGGGGGGATAGGAGGTCTCCTTCCTTTCTGAAAATCATCTGACATCCTTCCCAATAGCAGACTAACCAGTCTGGTTTTCAGAACATCCACAATGAATATGCATGAGATAAATTTGCATGCACCATCCCCATTGTATGCAAATCTGTCTCAAGCATGAAAGGTTGCTACTCTTTGGGATTCTCGCTGGGTACACTTCCCCCTCCCCATTTGCGGTTCCTGCACTTGCGGTTTCATATAATCGCGATTTTTTCTGGGGAGGGGGAAAATAAAATATCCAGTCTTCATGTTAAAAAAATCCATCTTTTTTTCCTCCCTGCCGCCTTCCCGGCCTTACCTGGTGGTCTAGAGGGCTTTCGGGGCTGGAGCAATCTTCCTACTCTCCTGCCCCGTGCAGATCGCCATGAGGAAATGGCTCTCGAGACTACGTCGGGAACTCCCTACAGCCATTTCCTGATGGCGATCTGCATGGGGCAGGAGCATAGGAAGATCGCTCCTGCCCCGAAAGCCCTCTAGACCACCAGGTAAGGCCGGGAAGGCGGCAGGGAGGTGGGGGGGGGGGGTCAAAGCCGGATAATCACGGTTTTTCGGCATTCGTGGTCCGGCTCTGCCCGTATCCCCTACGAATGACGAGGGAGAAGTGTACTTATGACCTAGATTAGCCACTGTAGAAACAGGATACCAAGCTAGATGGAGCATTAGGCAGCCCCAGTATGGCTATGTTCTTATGTAAGAGTAATTTTATGTGTTAGAAAACCTCAACCTACCATGTCAGTTTACACATACAATATGGGAAATGAGATGCAAAACCATAGCTTAGTATTAAGAATAATAGCATTGAGCAAAACTTGGAGTAGCAGTGGAGGGACTGGAGTAACTGTAGTTGTGCTTGGCATGAGTATTATTGTAGTAATAATAGTACTGTTATTGTACTGTAGTAATAGCAACAGTAGTATTAATAATATTATACTAGTGTAGTGGTTGTAACCCTGTATTGATAGGAGTGGAGTAATAATAATACTGTAGTGGCAGAACTATAGACTTGGTACTACTATAGTAGTAAAGTGGTAGGGTTGTGGTAACAACAGGACTCCTGTAGTAGCAGTGCTGTAGTAGTAGTAGCAGCAACTCTGTAGTGGTAGGAGTATAGTAATATTAGGACTACTGTAGTAATAGTGTAGTGGTAGTAAACTTATAGTAGTAGGCGTATAGTAATAAGAGGACTACTGTAGTAATAGTGTAGTGGTAGTAAACTTATAGTAGTAGGCGTGTAGTAATAAGAGGACTACTGTAGTAATAGTGTAGTGGTAGTAAACTTATAGTAGTAGGCGTGTAGTAATAAGAGGACTACTGTAGTAATAGTGTAGTGGTAGTAAACTTATAGTAGTAGGCGTGTAGTAATAAGAGGACTGCTTTAGGAGCAGAATGATAGTGGTACTGGAGTACTAATTACAGTATTATAATAGTAGTAGTTGGACTACATGCTCTTTGCCTTATTTACTGTTTCATTTTACTTAATTTTGTTTCCTATATTTCTGTTCATTATGTTGCTATTCAGTTTGTCGTGTACTTTAGTGACTTAATTAATCTGTAGAATTTTGAAAGCTTATTTTAATTATCGTATTAGATACCGTTTGTATAGTTATTTGCAGACCGTCTAGCAAATGCCAGTGAGTAAATTAAACTGCTACTAAGAGTAAAGTCCTAGTGGTAGTGGTCCTGGTTCTGTAGTCGTGGGATGGCACCGCAGGCCAATAAATGTGGCCTTGTTTATGGTTTGAAAAGTCCAGAGTATAGGACTCGCCTTCCACACGGGCTGAATTTGCAGAGATTTCCGACTTGTTTCATGAGGATACAGATGATGAAGTGTGTTAGGACGAATAACTGAAAACAGAGCAACTCCTGCAGTGTGCTTGAAATTGAAAATAGCCTCTCTAAAGGTCTTTGGCTCTCAGGCTCTTCCTGTTCTCTCAGTCTTTAGAGCATTACAAGCTTCCCCAGGATGTGTTACCAGGCAGCCAGCTAAAAGAGACTTTTCTTTAAAACCAGGAACAAAGAAACGAAGGGAAAGCTTTGTTTCCTTTTCCCAAAGGGCCTTTAATTTCGATGAACAAAATAGAGGTTAGTGGGGTGAAAGCGGCAGGAAGTAGGAAGCTGAAAGAGGAAGTGCAAGGGCCTACCCTGTGTCATCTCTGGAGAAGGGAGCACTTTGGGCTGGGGACATGGAAAATCCTACGAAGGTCTTAACTAATGAAATCCATCTTTGAGAGAGTTCGGTGGCTAGGGTGAGCCACCCCCTGCCACAAACCATTTCCATGTGTGGGTGACAGTACAAATGCTCACACACCTCAGCGAAAATCAGTTCTTAATTTACGTAGCTGGTTACAATTAAGATGTTTTTTTCCCCAAAGGCAGCTGTTTACTCATGGCCATCTCTCAGCTCCTGTCCTCAGAAACATCTGAGCAAAGCCTGCTTTCCTTTGCATGTGGTTTCCTTTACCAGTGAATTGTTTAAAATACAGGAATTCAAAATTGCCTGGAGGTGAGAGACATGATACACATTAGGCTGTTGACAATGGTTTTATAATCACACGTTGGACAACCACATCCCTGGCCTTTCCACCCTTCCTCCCTTTCCCTATAGCTTGAAAACAAGGAAAACCAAAGTCTTCTTGGATGTATGTTGAGGGCCTGCCGCTGCCAGTGCAGAGGAGTTGACTTCCCAGCCTGTATCCGGATGTCTCTAAGGATCATGTGTGTTAATGAGTAGGCACGAAAGATTGGAATGAATGAGAAATTAACCCAGATAAAGTCTGGAAAGCAATAAAATTGTTTTTCTCACTGGAGTAACCAGACAGCCAATTTTGGACGGGCCTGAGCCCAAAGTGGGCAGACATCTCTCTTTCTTTCCCTCCCTTCCCACCCCCCAGCCCATGCAGCAGATTCTCTCTCTCCCTCCCTTCCCACCCTCCAGCCCATGCAGCAGATTCTCTTTCTCTCTCCCTTCCCACCCCCAGCCCTTGCAGCAAATTCTCTCTCTCCCTCCCTTCCCACCCACCCAGCCCATGCAGTAGATTCTCTCTCTCCCTCCCTTCCCACCCTCCCAGCCATGTACCTTTCTTCAGGTCACCAGCAGCGGTTCATACACGCTGCCGGCGTCTGACTCAGAAGCCTTCTCTCTGAAGCAAACCGCAAATGCGTCAGAGGGAAGACTTCTGGGTCAGCCACCGGCAGTTTGTACAAACCACTGCCGGCAGTCTGTAGCTACTGGGTGGCTGGGCCTAAAACCAAACTCGGCGAGCCAGGCCTGCCTGTGGCTACACCCCTGATGTAAGGTTTACATCCGGAGGAGGTGCCTTTGGGTTTTAAGGAACCGTGTAGACTCCATCTGTCTTGACCAGGTGAGCAGAGTGCCTTCCTCTCTTTCTTTATACTGAGCAGAGGCTCTCCTGCTAAGACTTTAATTCTGCTCTTGTGGTCCTATCAGAAAAAAAAGCCCCTGCAGGTACCAGAATGCATTGTAGAACAATTTCAAAAAGGAAAGATGGTATCAGCTTTCCATGCAGATTAAACCAGTACAGTTGAAAGAAGTTCTGAATTGCTTATACCATGAACAGCAAAGAAGGCTGTTGGTGTGTATTGACATTATTTCACGAGGCACAAAATTGGTTGTAACATTGAACTCATGCGACCCTGGCTCGTGTGGAGGAAGGGAGGGAAAATGCACACCCAACCTTTTTCAACCAGATGTTTTCAAGCTGACACAGGTTTAGATACCAACAGACTGTCAAAACCTGCTCTAATGTTTAGCATCTCTGTTTTTCTTGCACTTAGATGAGGAGCAGGATGGAGACTATGACAGTGAAGATGGTGAAGAAGACATCACGGAGCTGCTGTCCAAAGACTTCAGCCTGCCCCTTCACTCTCCTGTAAACTCAGCCGCCATTGGTCCTTCTCCTTCTTCAGTGGTAAAAATGGAAGCCAACCAGAAGGCAAAGAACAAGAAAGAAAGACAAGGGCTCTTAGGTAAGGGACATGAGATCAAAGAGGCCATGGAAGAGGTTTTGGCAGAGAGGAGTTGAGCAGAGGTTTCAAGGGCGGTAGCAGCAGTTCAAGAAGATAGTAACTGGCCCTTGTTTACTCAAGAAATTTTGAGTCAGATGCTGGGATCTTATCAGGCTGATGAAAACCAGATGTTTTTCTGAAGATGTGCTGGAGGAAACATCTGGGCTTAGTCACATTGTGTCTGAAGAACATCAAGCATCCTGGTAGACTCTGAGGGGGAAAACGCATATAGACAACAGTTAGTTGAAATGAGTTTCTTCCAGTCAGAGAGAGGATTAGTACTTAACGGAATGAGCATGTTCTAGCTCACAGGCATACATGGAAGGAAAAGAAATTATGGAGTTCCCGGGTTTCTTCACTGTTGCTCCTTTTTAATTCAGATTAATGTAATGTTAGTTGGTTTGTACTTAACACAATATTTTCAACCAAAACAAAATCCCAAAGCAGTTTGCAACTATATCAGGCTTCCAACCATCTTCAAAGTGGATGGCCTTGAGCAGTGCAGGTAGAATTATACGAATACCTACTTTTTATATGCCGTCATAACCAAAAGCTCAAGTAAATATATACAAATTAAAAATAAGACAGAGGATGATGCTATTAAAAATAGATGGATATAAACATAGTTAAGAGCATAGGGCCAGTTTCTACAAAAGCCGCCGAAGGTTAGGCTTTGGTAGCCAAAGGTTAGGCTTTGGTAGCCACCCTACTGCTTCCTAACATAATTGGTTTAATTAGGTTTAAGTGGCATGATAATTGGCCGTGCCATTAAAACCCAATTAAACCCTCGTTAAAAGGAAAACTAGATGCCGCTACGCAGCCTCCAGGACCGGCGCCTAAGTCCCTGGTGGCTAGCAGTGCATAGTGATGCCAAAGCCCGGAAATGGGCGTGATTGGGTGGGGTGCTGGACTTCGGCATCACTATGCGTCGCTGGCCACGATTCATTAAGGACCCCGGGTGCTGGAAACGTAGACCTGTAAAACCCTGGCCTAGGTGTCCTTGGAAGCCGCGATTCTGGCAATTGACACGCAGCAGGCGCCCGTTTTGCGGCCGGCGCCGCTTACAGAAGATCAGGTCCATAATTCATGCTTGTATTTTTGAAACGGCCAAGTTTTCAGAGGTTTGCGCAAATGCAGATAACTTGAACCAGCTTAAGGAATGAAAGATCCCATTTATTCACACAGGATTGTTTACCAGGTCTATCTTTGGAGTGTGTAGAGATATATGTTGAGCAGTGGCGTAGTGAGAGGGGTGTGGACTGCCCCGGGCGCAGTCTTCTTAAAGTCAGGGCACCCCTCCCCCTCCCTCACTCCTCTCCTTGCCCTGCGCACCCCTTGCCTTTACCCGTAACTTTTTACTTCTGCGGTGCGAGGTTGCTGCCCGCATTGGCGCTCTTTCTGACGTCAGTTCCAGGACCCGCACCTAGGAAGTGACATCAAATAGACCAGCCGACACCGACGTGGGCGCAATGCTCATGCCGGAGAACTTAAAAAGGTAGAGCGAAAGGGAATGGGGCGTACGCACAGCAGGGGGGCGGGGGGGAGGGGGCGCCGCTCACCCTTACCACGCCACTGATGTTGAGTCAAGTAAATCAGACTTAAAGAAAAGAAATCTATTTGGCAGCCAATGCGAATTCATTGAAAGAGGAGTGAGCCTCTCAAACTTCGATTCATTCAATATAAGTCTCTTAGACCTGCTTTGAAATAATTGTAACATTCCTAGATATAAATCTCACTGTTGTTTTAGTGGCTTGAGACGTCCAGTGGCTGAAAGCGGGGCGCACAGCTGGGGCTAAAATCCGAGATTTCTGGCACTGCGTTTTAGGGAACTGTTGCTCTTTCTCTCGTCAGGGCCTTGTAAAATGTCCAGCCCTGGCGGTGAAGTAAAGATCAAAAAGCGAGCAGGGAAGCCCAGCGAAGAAACCAGCAGGGGAAGGGGGAAGGTGGAGAGGCTCCCAGTACGGAAGAAGTCCCTGACCCGTGAAGGGGCACATAAGAAGAAGTTCAAGGGGAGACCGAAAGGAAGCCTCCAGCGGCAGATGCATTCCGAGTCCAGTGAGACCCTGTTCAGCACCAGAGAAGGAGCAAAGATCTCTAGTGAGCGCCTGAAGAAAGCAACCAGGAAGAGCAAAGTATTGCAGTCGGCTCTGAGGGTCAGTATTAACTTATTTAAAATGCTAAAGTCATTAGGAGCTGTATTCCTTTCATGGAGATCTTGAGAGCTCCCTATTAGCGAATGACACAGAAACAAATTTGTCCCCGTCTCCCCAGGAACTCAGTTTTCCTGTCCCTGCCCCATTCCTGCAAGCTCCGTCCTCACCTGCACGAGCCTCAAACCCTTTAAAATCCTAAGTACCAACATTCTAGAGCTGAGACTGTGATGTCATAATGCCTCATTCCACCAATGCCTCAGCTCCGTCCTCATCTGCACAAGCCTCAAACATTTATGATTTTAAGATGTTTGAGGCTTGTGCAGATGAGGACAGAGCTTGCAGAGATGGGGCAGGGACAGGAAAAGAACTCATGTCCCTGTGTCATTCTCAACTATCTATTTAAAGTTTGAAACCAAAAATGACAGTGCTTGTGCTCAGTGGTCTAGCGAGGGTAGAAGGTGGTGTTACCCCCTTGCCCCTCCTCTCCATCCCCCGCCCTCCATGATACATTCATGCCCTCTCTTCCCCCATACCTCTTTAAATCTTCGCCAATGCGAGCAACTTCTCTGGTCTGCTGCTCATGCCAACGTTGGCTTTCCCTCCGACGTCACTTTCTGGCCCTGCGACCCAGAAGTGGTTTCAGAGGGGAGCCAGGCTGGCGAGAGGCAGCAGACTGGAAAAGTTTTCACTCAGTAAATATTGGTCCACATATTTTAGTAGAAATCTATTTTATTAATACTTCAAGTAAACAAACAATAACAAACTGTTGAATACAACAGACACAATACATTTGTAAAACACCTTAACCACCCCCACCCCCCCTACCCCACCGATCCACATCTTTCCCACAACCAAAGCATTAGCACTGAGGCACCTGGGTTCTTATGGTGACTCAGTGCACAAAAAGGAATCACTAGCCCCCCACCACCACCACGAGAAACCCCCACTCCGCTCTCCCCTTATCCTGTGGTCCACATATTTTAAAAGATGCCCAAGCCCACAGCTAGACAATGAAAACAATAATCAGAAAAAAAAACCCCTTAATCTGCTTATAAATTAAGCATTCCATATTTCTCGAGAATGCAAGTTCTTTTTCATCCTCAATTGGCGAAGATTTAAAGAGGTGGAAGGTGGTGATGGAAGGGCACGAGCGTGATGTGGTGGGTGGAGAGGTGCCACCCCCCCCCCCTCCACTGCTTGTGTTAAGGTTTCTGTGGACAGTGTGCGGGTCATTGCCAAATAACATTGCTTTCGGCTCCTTGCCTGTCTCTCCTTCTGTTACAGAGGAAGAACGGAGGCTTGGGCCTAGCTTTGTCCCCTAGAAACTCCAAGAACCTCATCAGCAAGAGCAAGAAGCTGGGAAAGACGAAAAACAAGCTTCCCCTCAAACAGGTACATTACAGCCAGCACTTCCGGGCACAAAGAAGGTAACAGAACTGTCAGAACTGGTTCCAGAGTGCACCGGCGGGGGGGGCGGGGGGGAAAGGGGGGCTCAGGGTTTCAGAGCCTGTCACACAGTGGGAAACTGGGTTTAATTCCCACTGCAGTAGGGTTACCATATGGCTCCAGAAAATGTGAGGATGTGGCAATTTCAGGATCTTTATTGCATAAGTGGTGGTGGAATTTACTTCCAACTCGTACATATGAGCAGTTGGGAATTCAGATATCCATTCTCGATTATAGTCAAGCTATTAATAGATTACCAAAAATTATTACGGGTTTTGTATGGAGGGAATATACTTATAGAGTTTTACATAGGGTCTATTTCTCCCAAATTCAAGCTTTTCATGCGGGTTTGGTAAATTCCCCAATTGTGATAAGGATCTTGGCACATTATCTCATGCTTTTTGGCCGTGTCCTTTAATTAAGTCTTTCTGGTCTGCCATCCTATTATATTTGGGTTCTTTTTGGGGTAGTCCTCTTGTGGGTTCTCCAAGGGGAGTCATTTTTGGTAAGGCAGCTGCTTGTGGGATATTTGGTCAAGGGAGATGTCTTTTATTTCAAAAGGCATGTATGATTGGGCATACATGTATTATGCAATTTTGGTTACAGAGAGAATCTCCAAGTTTTTGGCACTGGAGGAACCAGTTGCATCATTTACTTTTATTTGAGGTTTGGGAGGTTCGTCAATCTCTCCTAGACGAACTCGTCTTTTTATGAAGACTTGGGATCCTTATATTCAAAACCTTTCACCTAGAGCAGGGGTCTGCAACCTTTAAGACATAAAGAGCCACTTGGACCCGTTTTCGAAAAGAAAAAAAAACTTGGAGCCGCAAAACCATTATAAAACAAATCTAACACTGCATATATTGTTTCTTATCTTAATGCTATATACAGGATCACTAAATTGAAAATAAAATCATTTTTCCTACCTTTGCTATTTGGTGATTTCATGAGTCTCTGGTTGCACTTTCTTCTTCTGACTGTGCATCCAATCTTTCTTCCTTTCTTTCAGCCTCCTGTATGTTTCCTCTCCTCCAGACCTCATTCTCTCCCCCAACTTTTTCTTTCTGTCTCCCTGTTCCCCCTTCTTTCTGTCTCCGTGCCGTCCCCAAGCCACTCGGTTTGCTGCCACCGCAATCGGGGAACAGCCCCCAAGCCACCGCCGTCCCAAGCTTTCCCTGCAGAAGTGTTGCGCTGACCAGCATTCCGCTCCCTGACGTCAATTCTGACGTAGGAGAGGAAGTTCCGGGCCAACAAGGCATTTCTCCTCATTCCATCCAGCCTGAGCCCCATCTCTCCTTGATCCAGCATTTCCCTTGTGTGTCTGTCAGAATTACCATGCCACCTATTTTCCAGCATCACCCTTCTTTGTGTCCATCTCACCTAAATCCCTATCTCACCACTTTTTCAGAATCTTCATTTGTCTCTGTCCTTATCTTTACGCCATGTTCACCATTTGCCCTTTCAATGTCTTTATCTCCCCCCCCCCAACTTTTTCAGCATTACTTCTATGTCTCTATTTCACCTCCTCTTCATGTCCCCTCTGTATCTCTATCCTTATTCAGTAGGTCCTGCTTACCCTTTCTCTTCTTTGTGTCACTATCTCCATTTTCAGCTTTCCCCCCCTTTTCCTTTGTTACTGCACCCTGTAGCTAGAATCTTTCCACCCTCCCTCCACTCCGGTCCAGCCCAGTATGAAAGATTTCCTTTTGTTTCCCTCCCCTCTCTCTTTCTCTCTCTCTTCTCCTCCCTCACCCACGAGTCCTGCATCTGGCCCTCTCCCTTCTACCTGCACCTGGCAACACCCCCCTGCTCCGCGGCTCTCTTCAGCAACTCGTCAGCAGCAGTGATCAAGACAAGCTGCCGACATCGAGGCCTTCCCTCTACGAGTCCTGCCTTTGTGGAAAAAGGAAGTTGAAACAAGCGGGACTCGCAGAGGGTAGGCCCCGACGTCAGAAGCTTGTGTCGATCGCTGCTGCTGAGTTGCCGAAGAGAGCCGCGGAGCAGGGGATGTGGCCGGAAGCAGATAGAAGGGAGAGGGAGATAGGAAGGCTGTAGATCTCCGGAGCATGACACCGACCCCGGCCAGGATGATTTCTTTTTCAGGCACCTTACAAGTCCAGCGGGAAATAGCCATGCTGAGCAGTGAGCTCAGCACTACACAGATGAAAGCCTTGCTTGCTGATTGGTCCGGCGGCACGGCGGGGCGGGGCCGCCGGACCAATCAGCAAGCAAGGCTTTCATCTGTGTATGTGCTGAGCTCACTGCTCAGCATGGCTATTTCCCGCCGCGACGCCGGACTTAAGCTGCATGCCTGCGTGACACACTACCGGAGCCGCAGCAAAGGTGGAAAAGAGCCGCATGCGGCTCTGGAGCCGCAGGTTGCCGACCCCCGACCTAGAGCAAGAAGTTTAATTCTCAATGAATTACATTGAAGCTACTATGGTTGTCTTAATTGCATTCCAGATCTTGGCTGTTTTTTTGTCACCTTTCATCTGGAGAGGGGGAGGGGAAAATGGGATGAAGGAAAGGGGGAATGGGATGGATGGGGAAAAAAGGAAATGGGTTGGAGGGAGGGAGGGGGGAAGGGGAGGGAGGGGGGTGATAATGAGGGATTATGGTTTATAATATAAAATGATTGGAGGAATGATAATATTATTTGATAGTATTTATTATATGGAAGGGAATTTTTAAATATGTGAATATATTTGTTAAGAATATCTTTATATATTATATGAATGTATTTTCTTTTTGTTCCTTCAATAAAAATGTTTGAATATTGGAGGATGGATGGATTTTTCTGGAGCCATATGGTAACCCTACAACTGCAGCATTTAACCCTTCATTGGCCCAGATTTAGGCTTACCAGGTGTCTGGATTTACCCGGACATGTCCTGTTTTTTTGGACGGCTTTTCAAAACCCGACACTTTGTCTGGGTTTTGAAAAGCTTCTAGCTCGGGACCGCATCGGGAGGGCATCTGCGCTTGCGTACATGCAATGTGGTGATGACACGGCTCTGAGCATGAGAATGGGTTGAGGGAGCGCCGGGGCCGAGGCTGGAGTGGAACAGGGCGGGGCCATGGGTCCGGATTTTACAATAGTAAAATCTGGTAACTCTACCCAGATACAAGAATATACAGCAAAACAGAAAGACGAGCAAAACACTCAGAAAACTTTTGCCTCGCAAACCAAGCATGTTCCGGTGTACGAATACCTCCCCCCCCCCCGCTCTAACTGGCATCGCACCCCCCCTCCGCAAACGCCCCCCCCCCCCGCGAGAACCGCAAAGCACCCCGTGCTGAAAACGGCATCCTCCCGCCCTTCCTCCCAAACACGGTCCTTACCCCTTCTGCTCGTTGTAAGGGTGAATGCGAGCTCCCGCCTCTTGCCTGGGCTGGGCCTTGAGCCTTCTGGCTCTCGTTCTCTCGGAGAGAACAAGATCTCCGAGAGAACGAGAGCCAGAAGGCCGTGAGCATGCGCAGATGCTCAAGGCCCAGCCCAGGCAAGAGGCGGGAGCTCGCATTCACCTTTACAACGAGCAGAAGGGGTAAGGACTTTAGGGGGTCAGTAGACTTAAGAGGGTGGGTAAATGGTGTGGGCAGACTTGATGGGCTGTAGCCCTTATCTGCCGTCATCTTTCTATGTTTCTATGACCGTGTTTGGGAGGAAGGGCGGGCGGATGCCGCTTTCAGCATGGGGGTGCTTTGCGGTTCTCGCGGGAGGGGTTGCGATGCCGGTTCGAGGGGGGTGTGATGCCGGTTATAGCAGGGGGGAGGGGGTGATGGAGCAGCGCCAGGGGGGGGGTTGGTGGAATGAATCAAAGCGAGTTTCCATTCATTCCTATGGAGAATCTCGCTTTGATATACGAGTAACTTGATTTACAAGCGTGCTTTTGGAACGAATTATGCTCGAAAACCAAGGTTCCACTGTAATGTGTAAACCGCTGTGATTGTAACCATAGAAAGGTTACAACTGATACAAAATGCTGTGGACAGGTTAATTTTGGGTGTAGATAGGATGACACGTATGACACCAGTTTTGAAGAAATTACACCGGTTACCAGTTTTATTTCGAGTACAACACAAGGTTATTTCTGTGATCCATCAAACACCGTGGTATTTTCAACAAGTCATTGCAAACTATAAACTAGGCAGATCTATTAACCTCAAGGAAGCAAGGTTACTATGCAGACCCCAGAGCAATGACATTCTGCATCGCTGGTATTAAGACGTGGAACGCTTCGGAGGGTCCGTTGCGACAATATATTGATCGGTTTCAATCCAAGAAACAGCTAAAAACCCAACTGTTTGTCAGTTCTGTGGAAAAGAAAAGATAGTTCTCCCCTGTAAGATTTTAGTTTGTCATAATTTTTATGCTTGTTTTAACTCATATGAACCGTTTAGTTCTTAAGCGGTGTAGAAAAATTTTAAATACACAAAATATCAAGTCCCGTCCTCTACGCCTGATGGGTTCAGGGGATAGATACAGTCTGTCACCTCTAGGACTGGTGGGTTCAGGGGGGTGAGTGGTTTAGTACTTTTTTACAAGACTTCCCTTACTTCTGGAGGCTTCATCATCGGCCTAGCTTCACACAAAGTACACAGTGCATTTTCATGAATACAGTCAGATCCCTTGAATTCTGTTGGGTTGCCCTTTAAGTGGATATAATAACATTGAATGTCTTTGTTCGTCTATGGGTGAGAAAACTGGCCTTTAAATTTGTTGATGTCCCAACTCAAATGTCCCATTATCTTTCCTCTGGGAAATTCCTCCTTTGGGGGACCGCCTTCTCGGGTTGGCATCATTATGTGACCACACTGCTTTGCTTTTGAAGGGCAAAGGTCGGGCAGTCAGCAAATTGCTGGCAAGCTTTGCTGTGGAGGATGACTTTGAATTTGATGAGAACAGCAGTTTTTCGGAAGAAGATGAGGAGAAGACTGCGGCCATGGAAAGCAATGCTGCTTCCGGTAAGTTCCGCCTCTGCCAGCAGTGTAGAGATGAAAGTGGTGGGCAGCGCCAATCGCTGCCATCTGACTGGTTCTTCCCTTTGTCCTTCTGCAGCACAAGCGTGCGCCATTAGGAAAGATGAGCTCCAGGATGGATTGCATGTCCTGATCCCCAAGGAGGACAATCTCTTGTATGCCGGCAGTGTGAAAATTCTGCAGCCACCGGACATGTAAGAAGCCAGTCCCCGTGTTTTCCTCACTTGCACCCATCACACACACTTTGTGAAGCTCACAGAGGCTGATGTTCAGCATCCCCAGTAAACTCAGAATCTGCAAATTGAAACTTAACAACAGGACTACCATGAAACAGTTTAAAAAATATAGGCTTCCTTTTATGAAGCCGCGTTAGGCTTTTTTCATTGCTGGCCACAGCAGTATTAGCCCCGATGCTCATAGGAATGCCATTGAAAAAAAAAACAACAAAACAGACCGACAGGTCTACAGCAATCTGGTTTTAGGATCGGTAAAACCCGATGCTAAATAGCCAAGCAAGGTAAGTGAATCAATCAGTGGGGTTTTACTAATTTGCATGAGCGGATCGGAAAATGGGCGATCAAGGGGAAAAACATGCAGTGGGCTGTTTTGTGAATCAGGTCAGTTAGCAACGATCGTCGCTAAACCTGTGAAAACAGGTTTACCGGCAATCGCTGACTCTGAGGGACATATAATGAGGTAGAATATAGGTAGAAGAGCTCCTAAGAAAGTTTGTGCCACAGAGACTGTGCCCACGGCCTATTGTGATGTGAATGAGGTGACTGTGTCTCATGCTGTCATAATCTCACGTCTCTTTCAGCTACAGCGTTGTAATTGAGGGAGAAAGAGGAAACCGCCAGAGGATCTATTCGCTGGAACAACTATTGCAGGAAGCGGTAAGCTCTGCATATGAACCCTTCCTCGTTCACTTTAGGTGAAAAGACTTTACAGAGATCAAGGGAGGTAGAAATATTCTCTCAGTCCTGGTACTGGAGAGGAAGTGACGGGGGGAAAGCTGGGAGGAGAACAGGCTGGAGCTTCACTAAGGTCCTCACAGCATTTCAGCTGAATAGATGGAGACACATTAGCATATAGATAGCGACCCCACCCACATCCCACTCGAGTGTGCGCGCGCACACACACAGAAACCCCCACGTCAGGGGTAGGCAATTCTGGTCCTCGAGAGCCACAGGCAGGTCGGGTTTTCAGGATATCCACAATAAATATGCATGAGATAGATTTGCATCTCAAGGAGGCAATGCATGCAAATCCATCGCATACATATTCATTGTGGATATCCTGAAAACTTGGCCTGGCTCCGGCTCTCGAGGACTGGAATTGCCTATCCCTGCCCCGCATCATATGATTCCACATGCACCAAAATTTTCTTCCATTTTAAGTTCTCAATCCGATCGTTGGAATACCCCAAGCCAGTCTGATTTTCAAGATACCCACAATGCATTTGCATGAGATAGATTTTGCATGCAATGAAGGCGATGCATACACCTTTACCTCATTAAGTATTCACTGTGGATATCCTGAAAACCTAAGGACCAGGTTGAAAACCCTCTGCTGTAAACATACAATTGAGAAACCTTCTGCTCTCAACAGATAAGTCCTGACTGTCCCTCAGTGCTTTTCCTCTAATCCTGGGGCGTCAGCAGGGGTGTCACTGGCAGGGCTGCCAGATGACTCCAGCTCCTTAAGGGAAGAGGTCCCAGTCCTGGCTTTGCCCCATGGCATGCATGGATTTGTAGTTATGCTTTTCTTAGGAAATCATTGGGAAAATCTGAACTACAAATCCCTGCATGCAATGGGGCAAAACCAGAACTGGATGAGCCAGTTCCTGATGATCTGAAACTGTCCAGTATCCCTAGATTTTTGGCTTCCAACCTCACATTACTGACAGGTGGTAGAGGGGGAATCAGCAACCCTCTCCCCCACCCCCTATTAAAACATCTAATCATTCCAGTTCTTTATTTTTATTTATTTTTGTCAGCTTTCATCCGGGGAGGGGGGAATTGATTATGGGATGGAAGGGATAGAATTTTATATAATATATGGATTAGAATTTTAACAATTGTGAATTATTTATTATTTTTAAAATAATTTATTTCTGTATAATTTATATATATTTTTACTCTATTCTTTTAATAAAATGTTTGAACATAAATAAAGGGGGGAATGTATAGAGGTATGAAATAGGGAATATGGAAATATATTTTGGAGGAATGATAGAATTATGTATGAAAATTAGTATTGTGAATATAATTGTAATGAACATCTTATTGTATTATATTATTGTATCCTTATTTGATTCCTTCAATAAAATGTTTAAACTAAAACATCTAATCTGATTGGTATTCCCTGAATTTGGCCCAGCTCCAGTATTTTCCTGGTATGTGGGGTCTTCCTTCTCCCACTCTGCCCTCAGGCATACCATTCAGCCCTTGCCCACATCGTCTCTGTCTGCCTTTTGATTGTATTATAGCTGATTCTGCTTTGTAGTCAGTGGGACTCATGATGTCCAACGTCTGAATCTTAGACTGATTTTAGCCAGCGTTCACTGGTCATCATCTAAGCTGGTTTAGCTTGGACCTCTGGGTGTTGGGTAGGGTTACCATATGACTCCAGAAAAAGGAGGACAGATTGAGACATCCGTGTTTTAATTCCATTTGTTTCAATAGAAGTAAAACCCGGATGTCTCAATCCGTCCTCCTTTTTCTGGAGCCATATGGTAACCCTTTGGTGGGGACTCTTACAACTTAAGATCATTCAGCCAAGTTCTTATATTTTCTGTGGAGGAATGGATTAATTTGATTTGGGGAACAGAGAACTATGGGGAAACAAAAAATTTCATTTTATTAAACAGCTTGAAAAACTGTGAAAATATAATCAAAAGCTTCTTCAGATAAAAAAAAATAATATATATATATATATATATATTAAGGCTACTCTGTAAGCATCAGCAAAATATGAAAGCTCAAATGTAAAAACACTGCCATCACAGTGTGCCACAGAGCGATGATATCACCCAAGGAGCTGTGACATCATAGCCCTAGGTCAGGGTGCTGACAGCCTTTATTTCATCTTCCTCTTGTTTTCAGGTTCATGACATCACACCCAAGACCACCTGCTGCCTCCAGCCTGGCGCTAGAGTCTGTGCCTACTGGAGCGAGAAATCTCGCTGTCTGTACCCTGGCAATGTTGTGAGAGGTAAGTCTGGGAATGTGAGAGGTTAGGGCTCGTCAGCTCGGAAAAGAGACAGCTGAGGGGGGATATGAGTGAGATCTACAAAGCCCTGAGTGATAAAAGTGAATCTATTTTTTACTCTTTCAAAGAGTACAAAGACTAGGGGCCACTCAATGAAGCTACATGGTTATACATGTAAAACAAACAGGAGGAAATATATTTTTTTTTCACTCAAAGAATAGTTAATCGCTGGAACGCGTTGCCAGAAGATGTGGTAACAGTGGTTAGCGTATGTGTGTTGCAGGTTATGAGGTCAAAGCACACCAAAGCCATCTCAGCAGGTGTGCTGATAAAAAATCAAATTAACCTGCACACTTACTTTATAACAAATTTTATTGAAAGAATCAAATAATCAATACAATAGGAAAATACAAAAATATAATCAATACAATAATAATATTTCATACAAATTTATATAATTCTTTCAAATTAAATTTCCATGTGAACTAATCCAATTTTATCTACACCCCCCCCTAATTCACCCCCAACCCCTCTACCTTTCCCCCTAAATGAAATTCCTCAACCCGGATGAAAGTTGACAAAAATAAAGAATTAAAAGAAGAAACTGGAATGTAATTAAATGTGACTAATGAACTTACGAGGGTCGAGTTAAGGAACTAGGTCATTAGTACTCAGACTTAATGGGGTGGGTCAGTAGAGTGGGCAGACTTGATGGGCTATAGCCCTTTTCTGCCGTCATCTTTCTATGTTTCTATGTTTAAGTGTTCTGTGAGCACATTAAAAAGTGTAATAACATGAAATCAGCTTGGATTGATTTTTTGCTTATTTTCTCAGGCCTTTGGTCCACTCATGGCCAATAAAGACCCCAGAGTAAAGCATGATAAACAATACAAATTCTAAAATCCCCTAAAACAACCCCTCACCAGAAACAGCTACAATAACGGCTTACTAGTGAGTCCATAATGAAAGCCTGATCAGCGTTGAGCACAGGGGGTGTCATCCCTCCAGGCCACCATCAGTTACTCAGACAAAAGTTCAACCCATTAAAGGAAATAATGCAATATTCAAAAGCATCGCAATACATGATTTCTTAATGCACTGCAATTAATACACGGGGGGAGGGCTGGGATTTGATAAACCACCTTTCTTTTGTTACACATTATCGACAACAGGGCTGCTCAAGTCCAGTCCTCGAGATCTATAGACAGGCCAGGTTTTCTGGATATCCACAATGAACATTCAAGAGAGAGATTTGCCTGCACTGCCTTCTTGGTATGCAATGTTCATTGTGGATATCCTGAAAACCTGGCCTGTCTGTAGATCTCGAGGACCGGACTTGGGCAGCCCTGATCTACAGGGACTTATTTTGTACCTTGAGCAGTAGAGGGTTAAATGACTTGCCCAGACAGTGGCATAGGAAGGGGGCGGTCCTCCCCAGGCGCTGTCTTGGTGGGGCGCCCCTCACTATGAAGCGTGCAAACGCCCTTCTCGTCCCTCTTGTACGATCCCAGCATGAGCAGTAACCCCGACCTGCTGCTCGCTCCAGCGTCGGCTCTTCCTCTGACATCACCTCCTGGCTCCGCGCCTAGGAAGAGCCGATGCTGATAAGAGCAGAGGGTTTGGATTGCTTCTCACGCCGAGAACATTAAAGAGGGGGAAGGGGCATGCACGTGTGGCAGGAGGGGGTGGATAAGAGGGTGAGGACACCTCTCACCCTCGCTATGCCACTGTGCCCAGAATCGTACGGAGTTGCAGCAGGAACTGAATTCGGTTCCCCTGGTTCTTAGGCCACTGCACTAACCATAAAAATAAACCCTAAGAAATTTGTTTGCTATAATACCTCCCAGTGTCATCGTTGACCTTTATGTGTTGGGGAATGATCTTCATTGGTTTTCTTTTTGTTTTGGAGGGGGGGGGGCAGAGTGTGTAATAGTGGTTGATCCTTATTTAAATCCAAAATACACTTTCAGAAGAAAAATATATATATAATGTCAAGTGGAACATCAACAGTACTGCTTAGGTTTAAATGTGATGTGCCATTAAAAAATGGAGGAAAAAGCCTCCGACTGAGACCCTCCCACCTCCACAAAGGTGGTTAACAGGTGGTTAGGCGATAACCTCATTTGCAAAAAACCTCCATTGCACCCCCAAACGTAAAAACCTTAAACAGGGCTGTTAGTGGTGTACCGATCAACAGAAGATAAGTCGAAAGTTATTTCTCCTATCGTTCACCACTAACAGCCCTGTTTAAGGTTTTTACGTTTGGGGGTGCAATGGAGGTTTTTTGCAAATGAGGTTATCGCCTAACCACCTGTTAACCACCTTTGTGGAGGTGGGAGGGTCTCAGTCGGAGGCTTTTTCCTCCATTTTTTAATGGCACATCACATTTAAACCTAAGCAGTACTGTTGATGTTCCACTTGACATTATATATATATTTTTCTTCTGAAAGTGTATTTTGGATATTACTTAGTTTTTCACAAAATCCGAGTTTCTTCAGCTGATCCTTATCTAAATGACACAACTCATCTGTCATCCGTCCTTCAGTCCCATCCATGCACCGCAATCAATAACCCCTATCAAATCCGCAGCAAATTTTCATCTTGCCTCTATTGCAGGGAGGGGGGCTCTCATGTCTCATGTGGGGGTGGAGTCTGGGACTGGCCCCTCCTTCGCCTAAAACAGGGGTAGGGAACTCCGGTCCTTGAGAGCCGTTTTCTAGTCAGGTTTTCAGGATTTCCCCAATGAATATGCATTGAAAGCAGTGCATGCAAATACATCTCATGCATATTCACTGGGGAAATCCTGAAAACCCGACTGAAATACGGCTCTCAAGAACCGGAGTTCCCTAGCCCTGGCCTAAAAGGTCTTGTTTTTGGGCATTTGGGATTTGAGCAATTTTGGGGTCGGGAATTTGTTCTAAACATACACGTAATGGCGGTCTGGGTGATTAAACTGCTGAATGTACAGGTAGGCTCTTCTCGAAAAAAACAAAGAAACAAAAAAAAAACCTCACACACATTTTGGATGTTTTTTTCGAGTCTAGACTTTTCCCTGCTGCTTACTTTGTGCACCTAGGTAGGACCTTAGGCTAAAAGGGGACTTAGACGTTGGTTTTGATTGTGTCTCTCCAAATGCCATATTACTTGATTTTATCTTTATGGTTTTTATCCATTTTTATGTCTTAGTCTTTTGTGTGGTGTTATGTAAAAAAAAATATTTGTTTTTAAGGTTCATGTCAGGGAAGCAAAGAGGTTAAAAGGTGATATTGTAATTAGAACTTATGACAAAAATGGCTAGTCTACATTGATAAAGTGTAGTTACTTACCTGTAACGTAGGTTCTCCGTGGACAGCAGGATAGTCAGCCACATATGGGTGTTGTCCCAACACCTCCCAATTTGCGGATAAGCTCTCCAATAGCTCAGAGAGATTTTTTTTTTTTTTTCTGAGCATGTGCAGTGCCCGGGCCCCACTGGGCATGCCCGAGCCCTACCCATTTCCCCCTGCTTCCCCCTAATCCCCAGGATGTTCCTAGCTGTGGCCGGGTTGGCCGTATGGGGAGGCAGGTGGGTTGTGTGGCTGACTATCCTTCTGTCCACGGAGAACCTACGTTACAGGTAAGTAACTACACTTTCTCCTAGGACAAGCAGGATGAGTCAGCCACATATGGGTGACTCCCTAGCCGAGGGATGTACCGACTGGACCTGCGCTTTGTGCATCCCTCGCCTGGCTGTGGAGGCTGAGCCGGGCAGGGTAATCAGGCAAAGCAGGTAAAGTTGTGGAAACAAGGTTTTAGATAAAGTGCTGTGTTAACTGAGCAATAATACTCACAGAACAGTGAACTGGTCAATGACAATCAATGAACAGTGAGAAACCAACTGGTCAAAAGTGACAATTCGTACTTGCATGTGAGAATTCATACTTGCCTATTCCACATTCAGAATAGACAGGAGTGCTGGAAGACCTACTTAACTCACAGAACGGTGAAAACTGGTCAATGGCAATCAATGAACAGTGAGAAAACCAACTGGTCAACAGTGACAATTCATACTTGCATGTGAGAATTCATACTTGCCTATTCCACATTCAGAATAGACAGGAGTGCTGGAAGACCTACTTAACTCACAGAACGGTGAAAACTGGTCAATGGCAATCAATGAACAGTGAGAAAACCAACTGGTCAACGGTGACAATTCATAACTGGTCAATAGTGACAATTCGTACTTGCATATGAGAATTCATACTTGCCTATTCCACATTCAGAATAGACAGGAGTGCTGGAAGACCTACTTAACTCACAGAACGGCGAAAACTGGTCAATGACAATGAATGAACAGTGAGAAAACCAACTGGTCAACGGTGACAATTCATAACTGGTCAATAGTGACAATTCGTACTTGCATATGAGAATTCATACTTGCCTATTCCACATTCAGACTAGACAGGATTGCTGGAAGACCTACTTAACTCACAGAACAGTGAAATTGGTCAATGACAATCAATGAACAGTGAGAAACCAACTGGTCAACAGTGACAAATCGTACTTGCATGTGAGAATTCATACTTGCCTATTCCATTCAGTCTAGGAAGGAGTGCTGGAAGACCTACTTAATCAATATCTATAACACCCTACTTGAACAGTGTTTGTCGATATTTATAACACCCTACTTGATCAGTGTTTGTCAAGGCTGTGCTAGTGGTTGCTGTCCCTCCCGGGAGGGAACCTGTGCTTGGTGAAGGTGTGCATGGAGGACCAAGTGGCTGCATCGCAGATGTCCCCTATTGGTGTGTGGTGCAGATGTGCCGTTGTGTTGGCTATGGTTCTGCGCTGGTGGGCGTTGGCTCCCACCTGCGGTTGATGCTGCGCTTTTCTATAGGTGAAGGGGATGCATTCTTATATCCAGCGCGCGCACCTGCGTTTGGTGGCCGGAAGTCCTGGTCTGTTTTGGTCGTAGGAGACGAACAATTGAGGCTTGTCTAATCTGCTGCATAGTCAGGGCCCGCACACAGTCCAGGAGGTGTTGCTGAGGTGGCAGTGTGCCTCCCTGTGGGGAGATGTAGAGTGCCGGGAGGCACGCTGAAGCTGCCTTCGGCAAGAATCGGGGGTGGGTTCTGGGTACCACCCTGTTCTCATGAGGGAGTGTGTCGGTAGACACGATGGTCAGGGTTTCCCAGCCAGGAATACGGGATCTGCCTCCCCCAAAGGTTTGAAGGGGTCGAGGTGAGATGATGCGGCACCAAGTTGAGGTCCCATCTTGGTGGTGGTCTTACCGGTGGGTGCAGATTGGACAGTCCCTTCATGAAATTTTGTGATTACTGGATGCCTCGACACTGGTTTGCTGTCTAGGCCAGCGTGGTATGCCGTGATTGCACTTAGGTGGACCTTGATGGAAGTGGGTTTTAGGTCCCCCTGAGATAAGCTCAGTATGTACTGCAGGATGTCCGGTATGGGGCAGTTGTAGGGGTCTCGCTGCGTGTCTGTGCACTGGTAGCGGAACCTTCTCCCTTTCAACCCATAGTGTTTTCTGGTTGAAGGTCTTCTGGCTGCCATAAGAGTGTGCTCCACGTCTTGTGGTAGGTTCATCCTCTCATCATCCATGCAGTCAGGGCTAAGGAACGCAGGTCGTGGTGGAGGGGGTAATGAGAACTGCACTGATCTGGAGCGGGGAGAGGTGGGTGAACCGCTATCCCTTGCCAGAACGGGAACCCTGGTTGCAGGAGCCCGATCAGGGCAATCATGATCACCGTTGCTCTGTCCTGAAGAATCTTCTGCAGGACTTAGGGTGTTCCAACTCACAGACAGACCGTCGGGGCTGAGATGGCGATGGGTTGATCTCTTTGCGCAGAAGGTCGAGTATTTTGAGTTCGGTTCGGTTGCAAACAGGTCGATGCTCGGTGTGCCCCAGGTGCTGAAGATCTTCTTCATCGCCGCTGGGTTGAGACACCACTCATCGGGATCCAGCTGGTGGCTGAGTCTTTCTGCCAGGTCGTTCTGCTCCCACAGGAGGTAAGTTGCCTGGATGGTGCATTGAATGGAGTTGGAGAAACTCCCACATGTGGCAAGCTTCCTTGCATAGCGAGGTTGACCCTGTCCCTCCCTGTTTGCTGATATAGTGCGAGGCCACCTGGTTTTCTGTTTGGGTGAGGACTGCCCTGCCTGTTTGAAGGTTTCGAGGGCATTCCCTAAGGCCCTGAGCTCCAGTGGGTGGGTGGTCAGAGGTTGGGTACACTGGTCCCAGTGACGTCTGAGGTGCCCTTTCAGGGATCACATGAGTAGTCTGGTGTGCTGCACAACAAAGACCGGAGCGTGCTGACGATGAGCTGCTGGCAGGGATGCACTGGGCCAGGGATGTCATGGCGTCGATCTGGTAGTCCCGTAGGACGGCCTTGGTCTGCGTGGTGTCGATGACTGCCCAGATGAACGATATCCCCTGGGTGGGTATCAGGTGGGGTTTCATGTAGTTGATGAGGAACCCCAGATCTTGGAGGAGGGTTATGGTGGTTAACGGGGCTGCCAGCTGTCGAGATAAGATAGGACGCGCACCCCTTGAAGGCGAGGATGTGCCACTGCCACGCACTTTGTGAACGCTCTTGGAGCCGTTGAGAGTCCAAGGGGAAGGACCTTATACTGGAGGCGCTGTCTTGGCTTTAGGAGCAACAATGCCTCCTGTGGGCTGGGTGCATGGGATACTAGCCAATACTCGGGCTGTAACAGGGCCAAGACTGTACCCAGAGAGTGCATCTGGACCTTGTGTATGCATCTGTTGAGCTTACCGAGATCCAGGAACGAGCGTTGTCCTTGTCCATGGTGACGCGGGGGTTCCTGGAGTAGAAACCCCTTGGTGATCTCCTCTGTTCGTCACCGCCTCTATTGATTCTGCCGAAGCAGGTCCTCTCCTTGCTGCAGGAAAGTTGGGTCGTCAGATGGAGGGTGCCCCGCCCACTCGGGGGGGGGGGGCGGGAGTGGAGACGAATTCGGAATCCCTGCTTGATGATGCTGAGGGCCCACTGGTCGATGGTGATCCTGGGCCAAGCTTTCGCAGACAATCTGATCCTGCTGGGCCGGAGGGTGGTCAAGGTTCTGTTTTTGTCTTGGGGAGAGGGCTGCCCTTGGATGCCCCTGCCCCTCGGGCGGTGCTTGTTTGCGTAGCAGTTATGTTACTGTTGCGAGCGCTGGGGCACAGACTGCTGCCAGTGTGGATTGGCTCAGTTGTGAGCTGGAGTCTCTATTTTATTTTATTTATTTATTTCCTCTCACTGGCCTCCTGATAAAGCCGCATCTGGAACTGGAGCGCAGCAATTCGTGCGCTCAGCATTGCGCCCTCGAAGGTCTTTTTCCCCGTGGAAACCAGGGTTTTTCAGGTCCTTCCCTGACGGGGGTTGGAGGGGGGGGTCGTGCTGCCCTGTTTCTCTTAAGCTACTGCAATGTCCATGTATGGCTGCTGCGGGTTGTCGAATCCCTGGGCTGGAAAGATCTGGTACTTCAATCCCAGTCTCCTTGATGTTGGTTGCCCTGAGGAGGGAGTCAGCCAAATCTCGTCTCTGCAGTCCAGGAGGTTCTTGTGGACTGGAATCGCCACTGCCTGCGTGAAGTACTGGTACTGGTAGTTCAGGCCCTGTAGTACTCTGTCTTGGGTACTTGTTGTCCACCCACGTGGATCTTGAGAAAGGCTGTGAGTTTCTGGAGGGACTTGGGGTGAGTCCTCGTTTGTGGGGGTTTTTTGTTGTTTTTTTTTTAGTAAATATTTATTTATTTTTGTGGGTGGTGACTCGGGGCGTGGCTGGAGGCTGGTGTGTAGCTTGTTCCTCCGTTGCTTGGGTGCATGGCATGCCGCTGAACCGCGCCATGTTGTTGTGCGTGGCTCCCTCTAAAGGGGGACATTGTGGGGAGTGTAGCCCGCTGAGAGAGGAGTGGGTCAGCAGGAGGATTAACTGTGGCTGCTGGTCCCACCCCTGGTGGTTCGCAGGTTCATGTGCTGCTCCACTTGACTGGTTGGGTGGCTCCATGTACCCCACCGCCCTTCTCTGTCCTTCTTGAGAGGGGGGGGGGGAGCCTGCAGAGAAGGGGTAGGATGCACCCCTTCATCTGTGCCAGTGCACCTGGCTGCGTTTCCCACTGTGCCTGGAGGCAGAGAAAAAGGAGTGATAATGCCTCTTGAGTGGGCTTCTGCTGCTGTACTGCCTATTGTATATTAAACTGTACAGCGCTGCATATGCCTTTCAGTGCTATAGAAATCATGAATAGTACAGAGTCCCTCATGCTAGCTGGAAAAACACTCTGCCTAGGTTTTATGAAGAGCAAACAGCTTTTTAGACTGAGGAGTTTCAAACCCCCACCCTTGGAGAGGCATGGTCTGACATGCCGCATCTCTGAAGATATCAGCACCCTGCTGAGAAAGGCAGACTCCTCGTTCCCAACCTGAGAGGGGGAGGGGGGCGGGGTGGGAAAGGTGTGTATTGTAGACTCTGCAGGACCCCAAGAGGGAAAGAAACATCGAGTTGTTTTTTGGGTTTTTTTCAGCATGTCCTTTATAAGCTGAACTCTGGGGCAGCATGTCTCCTACTGGGGGGAGAGGTCTGCAGGTCCCCTCCAAGGGAAAGAAGCATGGGAGATTCTTTCTCCTTAAATTCCGATTGGGAGGAGGGTGGGGCAGAGCCCTCGGGGCTGCAACAGATTATCAGAGGTTTTCCCAAAAACAAGCAGATAGGACTTACCTTTGAACCCCAATCGGCTCCCTTCAGAGGCTGACTGTAAGAGGCAGCATGCCGTCTGGAGGGTGAAAGCCCCGATCTGTTGCTTGCAGAGGCTGTGGATTTACGCAGCAGCATGCAAGACTCCTATCGGCTGCCCTGCAGAGGATGGCTGCGTGGCAATATGCAGGGATTCCTGGAGAGATCTCTCGGTCTGGCGAGACTCCTATCGGCTGCCCGGCGAGACTCCTATCGGTTCTAAGCGGCAACATGCAGGGACTCCGGGAGATATTTCTCTACCGGGCCAAGTGCAGGCGGGGGGATTAGCTGAGCCAGGGCATCCCGGAGGCTCCTTGCCACTGTAGCATGTGGATCCCCCGCTGCTGCATTCTGATGAGGATGGCTGCTGGAGGAAGATTCTCGGGCCTCACTTCTCTTCATGCCCTGCGGAGGCTGGCTGTAAGCAGCAACATGCAGGAACTCCTGGAGAGATCTCTCGGTCTGGTGAGACTCCTATCGGCTTCCTGCAGGGGCTGGCGGCTAGCGACAGCATACAGGACTTCCGGGAGAGATTTCTCGACCGGGCAAGTTGCAGTCGGGGGGGTTGACTGAGCCAGGATGTCCTGGAGGCTCCTCACTGGATTCGTCTGTGGATCCCCCGCTGCTACGCTCCGATGAGGATGGCTGCTGGAGGAAGATTCTCGGGCCTCACTTCTCTTCATGAAGTCTCTCAGTGCCCTCTTCCTTAGCTTGCGTGCACGTGGTGACATGTGCGCACAATGCAAGCCACACGGAAACCTCGAGCGCCGGATCCAATCAGTGGGCGCACAATTCATGAGGATCCAGTGTGTTCATCCTCCTCCTGCATCCCAGTTGTTTCTTTAGATGATTCAGGCATCTTCAAGTTGAGTAGAAAAGTTGTAATGGAGAGCTGTAGAAAAATCCGACCGATGGGAACGGGCGGAAACTAAAGACTGGGGATTAGGGGGAAGCAGGGGGAAATGGGTAGGGCTCGGGCATGCCCAGTGGGGCCCGGGCACTGCACGTGCTCAGAGAAAAAAAAATAAAAAATCTCTCTGAGCTATTGGAGAGCTTATCCGCAAATTGGGAGGTGTTGGGACAACACCCATATGTGGCTGACTCATCCTGCTTGTTACATTGATAACCCAAGTTTCTAACCTTGGTTTATATTCGAGTCAACGTTTTCCCCCCTTTTGGGATCACTTTATATTCACGTATATACAGTATTAGGTGGTAAATTTTTGGCTTTACTGGCTATATGATAAAACAGTAAGAGGAGGGGAAAACCAGACCCTTTACCTGAGCCACTGATCACTTATTTCTTCATTTACCTGTTGAAGTATGCTCATTGTAACATGTTCCCAAATAGCTTAGTGTGAGTGCAGGGATGTTAATGCACACACTTCTCAGTCTGTGGTCCGTGCACAAATATGTGTGTGTATAAGATATGTATGTATGTATGCTATGTTGATATTTGCGGCTTTATATCCCGTCAAATCCTCTTGAGCATAGTTCGAAGCTGTGATCAGGCAGATACAATAGTAATCAAAAGTGTGATCCAATTCATGAGGTAAGAGTGGATGGGATAGTTGGTTTTAAGAAAGCTTTGGACAAGTTCCTGGAGGAAAAGTCCCTAGTCTATTATTGAGAAAGACATTGGGGAAGCCACTGCTTGCCCTGGATCGGTAGCATGGAATGTTACTACTCTTTGGGATTCTAGAATCTTGTTACTCTCTGGGATTCCGGAATCTTGCTATTCTTTGAGATTCTGTATGGAATGTTGCTACTCTTTGGGATTCTAGAATCTTGTGACTCTCTGGGATTCCAGAATCTTGCTATTCTTTGAGATTCTGTATGGAATGTTGCTACTCTTTGGGATTCTAGAATCTTGTGACTCTCTGGGATTCCGGAATCTTGCTATTCTTTGAGATTCTGTACGGAATGTTGCTACTCTTTGGGATTCTAGAATCTTGTTACTCTCTGGGATTCCAGAATCTTGTTACTCTCTGGGATTCCAGAATCTTGCTATTCTTTGAGATTCTGTATGGAATGTTGCTACTCCTTGGGTTTTGGCCAGGTACTAGGGACCTGGATTGGCCACCGTGAGAACGGGCTACTGGGCTCAATGGACCGTTAGTCTGACCCAGTAAGGCTGTTCTTATGTTCATATGTGTGAGGAGAAGATATTTTGCCCGTGCATATTTGAGATGCATGTTTAAACATGCATGAGATGATATGTGTGTGTGCATAAGATATGCATGCATGTATAAAGCACAGATCTTTTGCATGTGCACCTGTGAGACTATGTTTAAGTGGGCATGTGCATGAGATGTTTTGTATGTATATGAGAGCGTCTATCTGTGTGTTGTACATTTCCACTTGAGGATGTTGGATGCAGGTCTCAACAGATATTGATAACTGGGAAGGAGGAGGAGCTGTTAGGAGAGAAAGGGATGGAAAGCAGCCTGGGGGAGGGGGAGCTAGAGGGTTGGGTCTCCAAGGTCGAATGTGATCTGGAAACACAGCTTCCCTTCAGGGAGCCCTGTCTCTCCATCAATCTTAGTCAGATTCTGCAAAGCTTGCACCTTTCCCTCCCTCTCGCCTCTCGTGTTGAGACAAGTATTACAATTTGCAGCCGGACCCCTGGGTGAGATAAGCAGCCATGTGGAGGCACAGCCCAGGAATGAACAACGACGCCCCTCCTCCACACTACCAGACTGCTGCTTGATTTGAAGGGAAAATCCAGGAATCCCGCCTCTGGTCCTAGCCTTTTCGTTTGTTTTCTCGGCAGAGTGGGGGAATTTTGTTAGTGATTTTTCTACGTTCCTAGAGGCACCCCAGCCTAGATGAGCTTAAAAGCAGGTCTTCCAAACCAGAGCATCTCTACTTATGCAGTGATTCGGCACACCTAGGGTTGCCAGAAGTCCGGATTTACCCGGACATGTCCTCCGGATGTCTTTCTAACCTGTAAGGAGTTTGTCTGGGTTTGTGGCTTAGGGCTGTGTCTGGCAGGGCCTCTGAGCGTGTCACATGCGTGTGACATCATTGCATTGCATCCACACCCGCTCAGAGGCCCTTCCAGACACAGCCGCAAGCGTAATAGGTTTGTGCGGGGGTGGGGCTGCGGCGGAACAGGGAGTTGCTGGGGGAGGGGTCACGTAGCCGGGTTTTTACTTCATGAAATCTGGTAATCCTAGGCGCACCTAGCCTTTACTGGTCCACAGTTACAGCAGGCGTAAATTTGGAAGGCGAAATACAGCTGGGATGTGTATGATGAGTAAGTGGGAGCCCTGCCTGTGTCTCCTCTTGAAAATAGGTACGAGATTATGTAAGTTAAGTGGACTGTTGTGGAACAAAATGTAACACGGATATACAGTGCTCCCCGGTCATTCGCAGTTGGCAATTCACAGTCCCAGTCATTCACGGTATTTTCCGACCGCAAATGACAGGGCAGGAGAGAGCAGCCAGAGCGCCGGCGAGTGAAGGAAATCGCTTGCGGTATGCTCTGACCGCCTCTTCCTGCACTAAAGTCGGGCCTCACCAATCAGGAGCTGCGTGTCAAAGCCCGACTTTAGTGCAAGGCATTCCAGAGAACCAGTGCAGGAGACACCTTCAAAAAATGTCATTCCCTGTTGCTGCTGTGACTAGTCTCAAGGAGCAGGAAATGACATCTTATGAACACATCGCCTGCTGCTGATGGAGGAGGAGCTCTTAGCTTCCCAGTGGGAGGGCAGGAGATGACTCACAAAAGTGGGAGTGTCCCGCTGAATTGCAGGGACTCCAAGGAAAACTAAATTTCAAAAAAACATAAGAACATAAGCATGCCTCTGCCGGGTCAGACCCGAGGTCCATCTTGCCCAGCAGTCCGCTCACGCGGCGGCCCAACAGGTCCAGGACCTGTGCAGTAATCCTCTATCTATACCCCTCTATCCCTTTTTCCAACAGGAAATTGTCCAATCCTTTCTTAAACCCCAGTACCGTACTCTGCCCTATTACGTCCTCTGGAAGCGCATTCCAGGTATCCACCACCCGCTGAGTAAAGAAAAACTTCCTAGCATTTGTTTTGAATCTATCCCCTTCCAATTTTTCCGAATGCCCTCTTGTTCTTTTATGTTTTGAAAATTTGAAGAATCTATCTCTCTCTACTTTCTCTATGCCCTTCATGATCTTGTAGGTTTCTATCATGTCTCCTCTGAGTCTCCGCTTTTCCAGGGAGAAGAGCTCCAGCCTCTCCAATCTTTCAGTGTATGAAAGGTTTTCCATGCCCTTAATCATTCGTGTTGCTCTCCTCTGGACCCTCTCAAGTATTGCCATATCCTTCTTAAGATACGGTGACCAATACTGAACACAGTATTCCAGGTGTGGGCGCACTATTGCCCGATACAACGGCAGGATGACTTCTTTTGTTCTGGTCGTAATACCATTTTTAATAATACCCAACATTCTGTTTGCCTTCTTCGCGGCTGCTGCGCATTGCGCCGTTGACTTCATTGTTGTATCCACCAGTACACCCAAATCTCTTTCAAGGTTACTTTCCTCTAATACTAATCCCCCCATTTGGTAGCTGAACATCGGGTTTTTTCTCCCTATATGCATGACTTTGCATTTCCCTACATTGAATTTCATCTGCCATTTATTCGCCCACTCCTCCAGTTTGTTTAGGTCCCTTTGTAGGTCCTCACACTCTTCCGTAGTTCTAACCCTTCTACAGAGTTTAGTGTCGTCCGCAAATTTTATAACTTCACAATTCGTCCCCGTTTCCAGGTCATTTATAAATATATTGAACAGCAGCGGTCCAAGTACAGACCCCTGCGGAACTCCGCTCGTGACCATCTGGGCATGGAGGTTAGAGGTTTGAAATTTCCAAGAGGGTGGGTGAAATGACCCCATTTAAATGTGGATTTCCATTGCACTCCCACTTGTGACCTGCCCTGAAGCTTTTCTGCAGGGTATTAGAAATTGGATCCACTTCATGGTGCTTGGCAATATTAGACAGGATGTCTAGGTCTGAAATAGCGTGGCCAAGCTGGGACTTTCACAGTTTTCTGACTAATTTGCACCAGGCTTGCAGTGCTTAGAGCCTTTTCGAAAGTGCGTTTTGGTTCAAGTGAAATCCATGTGGATTTCCCTAAACTTGCAGCGGGTGTAAGCATTTCCTGAAGCGTAGCTGATTTTGGTGATTATACATAGAAGCGCTGTGTCTCGGACAACAGCAGCCCAGCTCTTAAAGTCAGGCTTTTACATTTTGAAGGTCAGACAGTTGCCTCCTGAATCAATCCTTCAAGCACCTGGCTAGAAGGAAGGAGGTGTGCCGGGCGGGAGATGCAAAAGCGGGTGGGAAAAGTTTGAGACTGCCCAAACCATGCCCAGAAGAGACACCCTTTTAATCTGTATACTTCATGGCATAAGGAGCCAGCTCTGAGGGTGCTTGAGTACCCCTAATGTTTTGGAAAAGCTGGCGCCTATGCTTCATGGCATGTGCACACATAACCTAGTGCTGTCATAAAAATGGCTTTTAAATGGGCAGATCAAGTTTCAAGTTTATTAGGATTTGATATACCGCCTATCAAGGTTATCTAAGCGGTTTTTACAATCAGGTACTCAAGCATTTTCCCTCTCTGTCCCGGTGGGCTCACAATCGATCTAACGATGCCATTATTGATTCAATTTTCTCCCAGGGGAGCTCAGAATAGTTTACAAGCATCTTCCATGTCTGTCCTGGTGGACTCACAATTTACCTAATGCGCCTGGGGTAATGGGGGGAATTAAGTGACTTGCCCAGGGTCAAAAGGAGCAGCTTGGGGTTTGAACCCATAACCTTAGGGTGCTGAGGCTGTAGCTTTAACCACTGTGCCACCCTCTTTCCCTTACATGCATGAGGCTACTCTTAACATGACTTCCAATATACAGTAAAACCTTGGATTGCAAGACAAACAAAACATTTGATTAAATTTTAACTTGATATACAAGCAATGACTTGCGATACGAGTACATACAATATACACGCATCACATCATCACAACTGAGCCGATGGTTCTTCTCTCTCTGACGCTGCAGGAGTGGAGTGACTGTTCTAAACGAGCGAGGTCTTGCGTTACGAGTACATACAGTAAACACTCGTCACATCATCACAACTGAGCCGATGGTTCTTCTCTCTCTGATGCTGCGGGAGTGGAGTGACTGTTCTAAACGAGCGAGGTCTTGCAATACGAGTACATATAGTATACACGCGTCACATCATCACAACTGAGCCGATGGTTCTTCTCTCTCTGACGCTGCGGGAGTGGAGTGACTGTTCTAAACACGCGAGGTCTCGCCATACGAGTACATAAAGTATTTTGGATTAAAGTTTTTGGGTTGTGGAACGAATCGTCCAAGTTTCCATTATGTCCTATGGGGAAATTCGCTTTGATATACGAGTGCTTTGGATTACGAGCTTCTGGAACAAATTATGTTCGTAAACCAAGGTTTTACTGTGTTTGTTTGCTGTTTCAAGTTTCAAGTTTATTGAAATTTTGATTTAAACGCAATATCAAGTATTTTCAATGCGTATAACAATAATAATTTGTGGGGGGGACAAATAAAACAGATTAAAACCATATACATACAATTTTATCTATAGTTACATTAAAGATGCATAAAGAATTAGAGGTTAAATTACATTTGATTTAAAATAAACAATTAAAATAGAATAACAATTAGGGAAGAACAATTTTTATGAAGACTTAATCTAAGAGTAATTGTTAAGGAGAGACCTGATCTAAAAGTATATAGGAGAATCAAAAGGATTGTCTGATCTAAGATTCATAAGCGTCTTTATAAAGATAGCTTTTTAGATTACTTTTAAATTTTTCTAAGGAGGTTTCAGCGCGCAAATAGATTGGAAGTTTGTTCCAAAGCTGGGGTCTGAAGATAGAAAAGGTTGTGGTTCTTCTGAATCTACGTCAAACCTTTTTCTGTGGGTGCAGGTTCTGTACAAACAAGGAGCCGTGGGGTAGTAAGGAGAAGGGCGGTCCGCCCTAGCACTGTCTTGGTGGGGGCACCGGCCCCTGTCCGCCGCACCAGCTCATTCTACCCCACCCCCGGCCGCACGCATGTGCCCCTTCCCTCGTACCTCTTTTAATTTTTCCGGTGCCCGCGTCAGTGTTGGCTCTGTTAGACGACACTTCCAAGTCCCGCAAATATGAAGTGATGTCAGAGGGAGAGCCGACACGACTCGGGCAGCAGGTTCGTGACGCTGCCCGCGCCGGGAAAATTAAAGAGGTACGGGGAAGGGGAGGGGGGCACGAAGGAGCAGGGGGGGTGTCAAGAAGAGGACAGGGGAGGGGCACCACCACCCCTGGGCCCCACTGACTAGGAGCTCTTGTATAAGAAACAGAGACCCAACGCTTGTGAGGAAAGTGGATCCAGAAGGGCATTTTTCAGACTAGGGGGGGGGGGGAAGGAAGGAAAGGCTGTGACCTATTATTTGTCTGCAGATTTTCTGTGAATTTCATAGGGGACAATTTGAAAGCACTATGTGGGTACTTTTCCTGGCAGTACTTATGTGCGTATTTCCAGAAATGCCATGTTGCGCACAAGAGCAGACTCTGTCGCAATTCTGCCTGAGAAAGCTGATCTTATTTGTGCCCACATAAGCTACATGCGCGAACATGAATTTAAATCTGTCTAAAACTGTCTGTTATGGCCTTCAGACCAGCGCGAGGACTTAGTGTCTTCTCCTATGTAACTCAGGTTCTGCGAGTGACGAAGAAGAAGAGCTGGACTCGGTAGTGGTGGAGTTTGATGATGGGGACACTGGACGGATCTCTCTACCCAACATCCGTCTACTCCCAGCGGACTTCAAGATCCAGTGTGAGTCCGTGGTTTCTCCTCTCTGCCTCCACTGTCAACTTAGGTGGTGGGGTGGGAGTACCCTTGACGGTAAAATCCAGTTGTGTCATAGAGTGTCTCAGGACACGGAAAGAATGAATTTCATGTCGCTTGTCATAGTTCGTAGGTCACTTTCATTTGATATACTGCCGCTCAATAGATACCTAATTAGTTCACAATAATCATAATAAAAAGAGGAAAAATAGAGAGTGGGGAGGGGAGAAAAATATAGTGGGTGGGAGTAAAGGACAAACCAAGAGCTAAAGCAGCCAGGGCTCTTCATCTTGGAGAAGAGAAGAAAGAGTAGATGTCAATCACTTGTTCACTCTTTCCAAAAATGTGATGATGCTACTAAGTAGTAGATTTAAAACAAACCAGAGAAAATATTTCTTCATACAACGTGTAATTAAATTCTAGAGCCCGGAGAATGTGGTGAAATCGGTTAGCTTAGCGGGGTTTTTAAAAAATTTGCATACTTTCCTAAACGAGAAGTCCATAGGCCATTGAGATGGCTTGAGGAAATCCATTCCATTACATGACATGAGTGACTTCTATTCCGCCTGTACCTTGCAGTTCTAGGCGGATTACAAAAGAGCTAACTGGACATTTCCAGGATAGTTACAATTTTGTGTTACAAGTGAGATAAGAGAGCTGGATATTTCCAGGAGAAATTGCGAATTCAATAACAAATAAGATAAGTGGATATTGCTTATTCCTAGGAGAAGCAGCATACAATCTGTTTTACTACTTGGGATCTCTAGCTGGGTATTTGGGACCTGGGTTGGCCACTATTGGAAACGTGATACTGGGCTTGATGGACCATCGCTCTGTTCTATTTAATAATAATGGTTAATTCAGTAGAAAGTGTAATAGCTTGTGTGTGGGAAGGAGAGGAGACTTCAAAGCAGAACCACTCCCACTTTCTCCCCCACCACATCTACTGCTGATGTGGATTTCGTTAGACAATGCAAGGCTCATTTGATCTGTCTGTCTTCCCTTCTTTTGTTCTAATTCCTGAGATTGTCTCAGATTCTTACACTGTGAACCGCATTGAACTAAATAAGGGTATGCGGTATACAAAGAATAATGTGATGTTCCCTTCTTACCACAGTACCATAATCCCAGCACACTGACAAATCTGTGCGTGACAATTACGCCCTGTGAAATGCACACACCAGTCTGAATCTGCCATAAGTGGATATCTGGTAGGCCCTGATTTGCTCAGACTCCTCAGGCCCCGCCCTTTGGGAGGGGCTTGAAGTGCCCAAGCCCCTCCCAAGGGACGGGGCTTGAGGAATCTGAGCAAATCAGGGCCTTTCAGATATCCACGTATGTAAAGGGTTCCCATAACCATAATCTAACCTTATTCTAACACTAGATAGCAAGTGAATATTTTAAGTGTAGTGGGGGGGATCCGCCCCCCTCAAAAAAGAGTTACTTTGTAACCCTCAAAAAGACAAACTAGTATCTACTGTGGATTGTGATCGGGGAGCGCAATTGTCATGTGCGCATTTGACGGGTCACCCATTAGCCCTGTCCTCTTGGTCTCTTTTACACTGGGAGGCCATTTCATGCATTAATTATCTTTTCCAAGAAGAATTCTACCTCTTGTTCTACAAAGGAAGTCTCTGATTGCTCTCTCCCGCTTACCAGTGTCCTCAGCCTGCTCGTAATAGCTCTTTCTGGTTACAGGTACTGAGCCCTCTCCAGCACTACTTGTGTCAAGCAGTAGCCGACGAACTAAGAGGTCTTCCAGCACCATCTCTCAGCCCAGTGACACATCTCAGAACCTGGGTTCTGAAGCCAAGGATGGTCCAGAGCAAGAGAAAGGTCCAGGAAAGAAGGTGTCTGGGAAAGAGAAAGCTGGTACGTGAGGGGAGTGGTTACGCTGACTTTGTACAAGTCTCATGCTTGATTGGAATATTCTTTTTCTACAGAAGAGACATAGCGAGACTCCTTTTCTTGTCAGGATCTGTTCTTTGAGGGGGGAAGGGGGAGGGACTTTTGTAAAAGAAGTCAAATGTAGGGTTACCAGATTTTCCAAACGGAAAATCCGGACCCCCCTAGACCCGCTCCCAGGCCTGCCCAGCTCTACCCATCCCCGTCCCATTACACCCCAGTCCCGCTCCCAATCCTGCCCTAGCCCCGCCTCTGCTGCCTGCTCTCATTGGGCAGGAGGGCATCCGTGCATGCATGGATGCCCTCCTGCCCGATGGCAATTTGTTGGAAGCTTTTCAAAACCCAAAGTGCTGGGTTTTGAAAAGCTGTCCGGACTCCCGGACATGTCCTCAAGTGAGAAGGAAGCTGCAATTCAACTAATTTTAACATTTAGAAATTGAAGAATTCCTTCAGTCTCAATTTGCATGTATTGCCCTTGTTATAGAAGTCAACCGAACAAATAAAAGAAGCTAGTTTTGATTGTATGGGTTGTCTGTATCCCTGTTACATTGATTGTGCAGAATAAAGGGACCAGAATTCTGGAAACTGGTCCATGTCTTACTGGGGTTGTCAATTTAATTATGTGTTGAGGTTTTTCCTTGTCTCTGTTTTGGCAGGTAAAACTGATGTTTCGAATACCAGTGCTAAGTTGTTGTCTTCGACAGATCAGATTCTGGGGAGACATAGCAACAGCCTCCTGAGTTGGTCCACAATAGCCCAGAGCAAGCGTAAGGTGGCCAGCAAAAATACCACCTTGAACCTCTTCCAGTTCAATGGAAGTGCCAAGAAGATCAAGACCAAGGAATCCATATTCCCCATGCAGAATCTGGCCGCACCAATTTTTGGAAACAGCTTTGGGGTTGACTCGTTCAGTAGCATTGCTAACTCCTACACACCCTTTGGGGGCAGCTCCTATATGGTGCCTGCCCAAAAACAACGGACAAAAAAAGGAGACAAACTAGAAGCAGAGACTGGAAAGGGAGGGCGAAAAAAGGCAGGGAATGAATTTCTAGTCAAGTTGGACCACGAAGGGGTCATGTCACCCAAGACTAAAAATGGCAAAGCCCTCCTGATGTATGATAAGAATTTTGGGCTGAAGATGGAAAGATCGTCACATGGCCACAGCTATCCCCACTCATCCCTACTTGGGAAGGACAGAAAAGGAAAGGCACATGTGCATGACCTGCCAATGAGCTTGGCACTACGCAAGTACTCCGGGCAATCGGGGTATCCTGTGAACTGCGACAGTGACTGCCACAGCTCTTTCTCGGACATGGATGAAGAAGAGGAGGAGAATGAAGCTGGCCTGAGGGAGAGAATTCCTTCCAGGTACATGGCCAGGCTCACTGTTTCTTCCTCCTCTTCAGGATCTTCCACTTCTTCAAGTTCTGGCTCAGTCTCCACCTCCAGCTTATGCTCCTCAGACAATGAAGACTCTTCATACAGCTCTGATGATGAGGACTCCACCCTCCTCCTCCAGACCTGTCTTACACATCCTGTCTCCACTCTGCTGGCCCAGTCAGAGGCTTTGCACACCAAGAACACTGTCCCCCAGCGCTGCTTCATTGCTAAAGCCACAGCCGTAGGAAGCAAGAGCAAGGTGAAAAGGAAAGAAGGCCTAAACTTCTCCAAAGCCAAGAGGCTTCCATCGGTGGAAAATCGACCAAAGATATCTGCCTTCCTGCCAGCTAGACAGCTCTGGAAATGGTCTGGGAACCCAACTCAGGTATTACTGATGACCTCAGGCACTGCAGTAAGGTGGGGAGGAGAGAGGGAAGAGGTTTACCTATATGATCTGTGTACTGAGGGCAGTAATGGAGCAGAGGGTATGGACTTACTAGAGAGGGAACTAAACATACAGCATCTACCACCCTTTTTTACAGAAAGGGTGGTAGATGTGTGGAATAGTCTCCTGGTAGAGGTGGTGGAAACAAAGACTGTATCTGAATTCAAGAAAGCATGTGACAAGCAGGTGGGATCTCTTAGGGAGGAGAGGAGATAGGGGATACTGTGTATGGGCCATTTGGCCTTTATTTGCCATCATGTTTCTATGTTTCTTTATGTACTATCATTGATCACCTAAAAATATTTTATAAGTCTCAAAATATATTCAATACATGAATATAACTTATACAAAGTGAACACTCAGACTATGTTTCTATAACCATAAAGCTCTATGACCTCACAATGCAGGTGTAAAGAGCCTTAGCCTATAGGAAGAGGAGATGCAAATGTTAAGAGCCTTAGCCAATAGGGAGAAGAGGGGATAGTGGATGCTGCGGATGGGCCATTTGGCCTTTATCTGCCGTCATGTTTCTAGTCCTGTCCTGTCCATACATACAATCCTATTCTGAATTCATGAGGCTCTTCTTAAACAAGCTTTACCATTCTCAGCTGAAAACCATGAGCCTGATCCGGAATATTTGAATCTGAAAATACTCTTATGTTGTCAGGTATTGCAGGGAGTTACTAGGAGCTAACCATTGATGGATGTCAAAGTGGGGCTGTGAATACGAGTCTTCCGACTGGAGCATACTCTCTCTAATCCCAGGAAAATCTAGACCGCTTCCCAAGTTGTTGGCATCATCTATAAATTTCAAATCTAGTCAATGGAATTCAATAGCTTTTTCCTTGAAATGAGTATTTCCTGGAGAGCAGCCTAGATAAGGGGTTGATTTTTTTTAATATGATTGTTGATACATGAACAAATTAAAACAATTTGAATCTTTCTGGGAGTCCCAAGGGATGAACGTTGAAAGAAATGTGTTGTGTTTGTTCCCACAGAGGAGGGGTATGAAGGGGAAAGCCAGGAAGCTTTTCTATAAGGCAATAGTACGAGGAAAGGAGACCCTGCGGATTGGCGATTGTGCCGTTTTCCTATCTGCTGGGCGACCCAACCTGCCCTACATCGGCCGCATTGAGAGCATGTGGGAGTCCTGGGGAAGCAACATGGTGGTCAAGGTGAAGTGGTTCTACCATCCCGAGGAAACCAAACTGGGCAAGAGACACAGTGATGGAAAGGTGAGCCATAGGGCAGAGTAAACATGAGACATGGTAAGGATAGGAAGGGGCACTGTGAGGGCAGGGAATGGAAGGTGGGCAGAGTAGCTTATGGGGAAGGAAATGGAACTGGAAGCCATCTTGTAAGAATACGAAGAGTCATCATGGGGACAGAAGATGGATTTGAGCTTGTGAGGAAAGGAAGAGATACTGTCAGTCAGGGAATGGATGACAAACCATGAGGGTGGGGAGGGTGTTGAACCGGCTGTAGGTGTTCAGAAATGGAGGATCCTGATTGGGCAGAAGATAAAGCGAGAATGTGTTAGAAAATTACATATATCATTCATCCAATAGTTCTTATATCCAGGTTTATATAAAAAAATTTGTCTTGTGTTCTTTTCCGAACTGCTGATTCTGGTTGGTCTAGTCTCACACACATTTAGGATATGCAGGAATACATGGAGGGGCTGGTCTCTTCTAGGCCTTTCATTCTCACGCCATCTCTCTCTCTCTCTCTGTTCCCAGAATGCACTGTACCAGTCCTGTCACGAGGACGAAAATGATGTACAGACCATCTCGCACAAGTGCCAAGTAATCAGTCGTGAGCAGTACGAGCAGATGACGAGAAACAAACGCTATCAGGACAGACAGGACCTCTACTACCTAGCAGGGACCTATGACCCCACCACTGGGAGACTGGTGACAGTGGACGGTGTGCCCATTCTGTGCTGAGGGGAAAAGAAAGAGAAAAGGCCTCATCAAATGAAGCTCTCTACAGGCAGGTGCCAGTGACCGACAAGTCACGCCCTGGCCCTTCACAACGAGCAGAGAGAATGCAGAGCCAGAATCTAGATGCCAGGGAGAGAACTCCTGGATTTGGGGAGTCCCATCTCAAACGCTAGGGGCTTGTATGCTGAAGCGCTTTCCTCTGCTAGCACACGGATGGGTTTTGGAGTCAGTATTTACAGCCGTTCAAGTCTAGAGAGTATGCAGGAACCCCCGTCCGTGGAATTTGCTACTTTTGCCCAGGATACAGCAGACAAGGTTTGGATTCTCAGACATGGGAATATGGCTAACAAAGGCGAGCTGAGCCCCGGGGTAAGGAGGGGCTTCCTCGGCTAGCATTATCCCTTTATTATTGTGGATAACTGGCTTTGTTGCGCACACGGTCCATGATAGATTTTCAGAAGAAAGCCATATATTCCGAGTACCTCTTGGTCCACAGTCCAGCAGGTGACGGAAGAATCAGGTGTAATCTATTTATTCAGTGTGTAAATAATACATTTCTTCTCACAAAGTTTTATTGTGTTGGGGGGGGGGAAGTATACGTGGGGGAAAATGACAAAAAGTAATATTTTTTTTTTTCTTTTTCTTTTTTAACTGCACTGTGTCCTTCTTCAGCTTAGCTGAGAAATCTAACATTTGCTTGTAAGTGTGTAAATACAAGAAGGAGCACTTGAGAACTGAAAATTGAAGATATATTAAGTGTTCTTGGGTAAACAGACTAACCTCTCAGCAGACTGTGTGAGTTAGATTCACACCAGGGTCTTTTTGTGAAGTCCTTTTTAAAAAAAAAAACAAAAAAAACCCAACCTGACAAAGAAAACGTATGAGGATGTTAATATGCTCCTATGGAAGATAATAGAAATATTATATAAATATATATTATATAAATCAGGATGAGACCTTTCATTTCTCCTGTGGAAATGGCAGCCATATTTATATTTACCTCTGAAAAAATATTACTAAAAAGTAAAGTCCTCCCAAGGAGAGCTGCGTTCTCATGTTCTAGGAACAAGCATGACCCCATGCAAGGAGGATAAGGCAGGTTGACGTGCTCACACCACGAGGTCTGCTTATGAAATTGTTCTACTGTGTGCAACATGGATAATCAGTCGATACTCCTATCTTTTGCTGCATTATTTAAATGGTTTCTTATTGGCGTCCAGGATTCCCTTATGTTTCTTGGCAGTAATGGAGGGTTTTGTGTGTTGATTTCAAGATGGCTGCTGGGTGAATCCAGTCATGTGATCAGCCTCGTAGGCCTCCTCCATCTCTCGGTGTATCTGATGCAAGGGGTTTTTTTTCCGCAGGGTGCCATCTGTTATGAGATGGGAAACCTTGGCCTCTCTCTTTCACTCCTCCTCCTTCCCATGTGCATCCACTGTGTGTTCCAGAAAGGAGAAACACGGCTGCTCATACGTGTAACTGTATAAATGTATTTCATGGAAACCCGGCCTAACACAGCAGTGTTTCCAAAGGACGCACACTCTTCTCCTCTTTTTCTTAATAAGGAAATGGGACAAAAAAAAAAAAAAAATACCCTCCAACAAGAAACATGTTACTGTATCAGAAAAATACCTCAGAATGGGAGGCTTCAGTTGTTCTCTCCGGCCTCCCCTCTTTCCTTTCAGTTCCGTTCCCACTTCCCTCCCACTGCAATATGGTGCCAGGAATTTACTGCTTGCTTCGAAAAATGCTTCTCTTTGTGGTGTTGTCAAGGTGGTGGTAAAAAAAACATGTAGGGGTCCTTTTACTAAGGTGTGTTAACCGATTTACCGTGGAATATAATGGGCGCACTAAATCAGGTAACAGGCCTTAGTAAAAGGACCCCATAATTCTGGAATTTCCCCACCAAAGCCCAGTGTCTAAAAAGCAAAACAAATACCAAATTCTGATGTCAGGCCACATCTTCCTTCTTGCCATCTGCTTCCCACATAACTCCAGGCTGGTTCCCCCCCCCCACCCCCACCCCCCAAGGCATTTCTGGACTTGCAGTGTTCCTTCTTTGCTTAGAAGCTTTGGAACTAAAGTCCATATGTATGTTGGGGGGGGGGGAGGGGATAGGAACAAGGACTGACTCACTTGGCCATATGACATGGAACTGACTAGTGCCAGGGTGGGTTTAATGGGTCAGGTTCATTAGGGTGACAGAGAACAAGGACACAGAGCTACAATTTATAAGTCACTGCAGGATTTTAAAGCAGAGAAAGGATTCGCCAGGAAGACACCAGCGTGTGCCCAGAGGGGATGGTCCGAGGAAAGCCGATTAAGTGGAAGCATTTTTGTCACTGGGATTCCCTTCCCTCCAACCCGAGAAAGCTGTTTACTGCACAAATAATCCATCACATTATGGATGCCGTGGCGAGACATCAAACCAAAGCATGTCGTGCGCACGGCAGCCAACGCTAGGCACGAAACCCAGAGAAAGTGCGGACTGGGTGCACCGCCTTTCCGAAAGAAATTCATCCGCCCAGTGGTTCGGCTAGAGCGAGTAGTGCAACGCACTTTGGACAATCAGGTTGCAGAACCCATAGGGACATGCCACCATTTTAAAAAGTATAAGAAAACGTCAGTGATGTTGCTCGATGCCCAGCCGAAATGACACAAAATCTAGTAAAATGCTGTTTTGTGAAAAAGTACGGAGATGGTAAAAATACAAACGCCCATGCACACCTCGTCTGAGTGTGCGCGGTGAGGAGGGTACGATCTTTTGCTGCAGGGAAACGGAGTTCTAGCACCTTCTAGCTCAGCTTCAGTTCCTTTTTCAGCAATGTGATTTGGCCCAGGTATAGGAAGGAGACTGCATTTTGAACGTCTCTCTCAGTGCATTGTGGGGTTTGTAGTTCAGCTTCTGTCATCTGTATGTAATAGACCGGATCAGGACTGATGTTTCCTGGATCCCTCTTCAGGTCTCACTTCTGCTTCCTGTGCAAGTGCCTACAGGTCTTGTTGTCATGGTTACCTGGACTCTCAGATAGAGAACACGGGCAAACGTTTGCCTGACACTGACATAGGTCACAGGTGTCGCCAAATTTCACCTGGGCACCTCCTGGTCACTAAAACGTAAGAAATGCCCTTTAGGTTCAGGATCTCCCTGGTTTATATTCTGGGTAAGACATTTCCACATCCCATCTTATAATATCTATCCTCAATTGTCAACAGCCTGAGCCTCTCCAGCACCAAATTCCTTTGCCCTGCAAGCCTCGGGGGGGGGGGGGGGGGGGGTCCTCTGTCTTCCATAAATACATTGCTGTCTCACGTTGTTTCAGATACCTATTAGCGGGAAATGATTCTACCTGAATTCTAAGGGCCTGATTTTCAGCTGCAGAATATCGAGTTAAAGGTAACCAGATATTCATGGTTGGCTATGGTTACCTGGTTATCTTGAAATCAGCAATTTCTCCAATTAAACTTAACTGGCTATATTTAATTGATAGCACGGGATTTCTGTTCTCTCTGGTTAAATGATAATCATGTGTCCCGTCCCCCCGCTCCTGGCCCAAGCTAATTGGTTCAATTTCAACCAGACACATTGTCCTAGTAAAATTTAAGAGATGGCCAGGCTGGGAAATGTAAAAGTGATGAATTGTTGAGTCCTGAAATTAACTAACTAAGGACTAGATTCACTAAGGACACCGATTGTGTCCTGACCACTTTGCGACCCGATTTTCTTCCGACCTCGTGGCTGATCATCCTCCGATCCAATCTGATCCGCGCATGCAAATAAGAGGAAATGGCATGCAAAGTAGGAAGGACACGATTCACTAAACTAACGAAGGCACACCGACTGGGGTGGCCGACCCAAAAGCAAGCGACTGGTGAAAACCAGTCGCTTGAGCAAAAACCCTGCTCTCTGCCCCGACTCTGTGGTTTTCACCCGCGGTGCAGCCCTGCTTTCAACCTGTGGGTTGAAACCATGGGCTCGCAAAAGTTTCCAGCACCTTAACAAAAAAAAAAAAAAAGTTTCAAGCTCGGCGGTGAGCATGTGCAGACCATCTACAGGCAAAGGAGATGATCTGCGCATGCGTCAGGAACACTGGAAAGCGATCCGGTGGGAGGCGTAATTACGATCACTCATTTACATGAGGGCGCTTTGTGAATCAGCCCCCTGGCCACGGATCGGATCCGTGGCCTTAGTGAATCCAGCTCTAAACAAACCTTTTCATTATTGGACCCTGTAACTGCTGCAAGCTGCCTCACTCGTAAAAAGTGAGGTACGGTCCTTCCCTTCTTCAGACTGGGAATCAGTCGCTGATCTCCCATGATCTTCAGCGAACCCAGAAATTCAATGCCGGCACCATATCTGGCGGCCAGCATTGAATTTCCAGTTTAGATTTGGCCAACTGAGACATAGCCAGCTAGGCCAGTGTTAGCGGTCAAGTCTCGATGCCAAAAGACAGACCACCCTTCTAGGCACCCAGCTCTATCTGGCCACTGAATATCGGTGGTGACCAGCTATGTCATAAGACCAATCTCCTAAGCCAGATATTCAGCCCACTGCACATCGCAGGATAGCTGTCTATGTTCCCAGCCAGCTACGTAACCCTGAATCTCGGCCTCTCCTAGTGGGGATCGGGGCAAGAGCTGGTGAGCAGGAAACCTTGTCTGTCAGTTCCTGGAAGGGGAAGATTCAAAGACCCCTCAAACTAGATATTAACATTATGTTAGCCCAGTTAGTAATCTAGCCTGGGATTTTCAGGTCACATGTGGGAGCAGAGTCGAGATATAGAAGACTGGCAATCTTCTTTTAGAGATGTGGCCAAAAAGGTCCTAAATGTCTTTCCTTCAGTTCCTCTTTCATATATTTCTTTTTTTTTTTTTTTCTGACATTTTTCATTGAAAGAGTCAGTGGGATTACTTAGCCAGAAGGTTAGGAAGTCACCAAACCATTAATCTACCCTGCCTCTGGCTGCCTGGCACTGAGTGGGCACAAGTAAAGATTTATCCCAAACTCCCATTTCCCTGAGTTTCTGAAAGGACAAAGATCCTGCCTTTAGTTGGTGATTTGACACCAAAGAAGGGTCGTGAGGGGGAACATGTTTCAGCAGGTCCCGTGTGTGTGTGGCATCAGAAAAATCGGCCATCCTGAAACCGAGAAAATCTATTCTCTTCACCTGTCTAAACACTAAACATTTTTTTTCTTTTCCAACAAAAGTTGTAATAGGGTTTGTTGTCCCATCCCAGAATGTTGGTTGTAAGTTCTCAGAGCATTTGATGGTAGTTTTTCTGGTTTCCAGATGTTTGAAGAAACATTTGTTGGTATAAACAGAGCACGGGTGGGTTCAAGTGGGAGGACAGTGGGTAGAACTCAGTGACGCAGAAATCCAGAGCAACCTCTTCCTCCGGATGGTGAAGAAGAGAAACCCGTTCCAATCGGGCATCTCTCGGTCTTCAAAGAGAGAAAAGTTCTGAAACTAGAACTCACACGGGCCTTTACTCCAGGCTGCTCTTCAGGGCAGGGAGGAGAAGGCTTCTAAGCACTGGGTCTTGGGAAAGCCCCATGAATTGGGTGTGGCTCTGCGTCTCCCCTCCCCAGTCTTTTGGCATGAGTGCAATACCTTGCTGTGTCTACTAGTAGACGGCAGACCCCCCCCTTGCAATTAGCTAGAACTGATTCCTCCTAACCACAGAGCAAGCCAGCGCCGGTCCGTCTGAACTCTGCTCTGAATTCTATTTAAGAAATCCACTGTTGCTCGAAATCTGTAAAATAATTAGAAATAGTAATAATAATTTTTTTAAAATAACCAAAATCTTATGGCAGCAGGAATAGCGCCATACTGCCAGTCTAGCTCCAGGTCCTGTTTTTATTCCAATCATTGACTGTTCCAGAGTTTTCCAGGATGGAAAATAGAAAACCAGAACTGGGTAACTTGGAGTTCTTTTGGCTGATGGAGTCATTCATTTTATTGCTGACTACTAGGGACAGCAGGAAAAGACCCGTTTCCCTGTGCTGTTTCCTAGATTTTGTTCCTCTGTTTCTTTGCATGAAGCGGAGGGGGCTGGGGGTGAAAAGGGGTGCGGGGGGAGGTGGAATTTTATTTTGTAAGAGTGTTTCATGTTGTAAAAATCCAACTGTAAATTTGTACAGTATAATATGAGTCTGAAGTAAGTTTGTTTTTTTTTTCCTATGTAAACACTAAAGCAAACAAACAGAAGGTTTTATGAACAGTAAATTCTGTGTAAAGGCAATTTTAGTATTAAGATTTTTTTATAGATAACTTGGCTTCTGAATAAATATAAGAAATCTCCTGGTGTGTTTAATGTCTGCCATTTCCTTGCTGAGTCCTAAGCCCCTGCCGGAGGGTCTCCTGAATCTGGATTCGGACCTACACTGAGCATGAGAACGGGCAAAAAGAGGGAAAACGGAGAAAACTTGAGTTGCCTTGTGAGCTGGAGATAAGATGATGTCACAGAACCTGGAAACCACAGGGAATCCTAGGAGCAGTGAGGGAATCCCCAGAGCTAGGGCAGCCTCCTGGGGGCAGTAAAGAGCAGCTGCACAAATTCATAAAACCATCGGCATATTCTTCAATCTGTATTTGTATAGGAATTTTGTGGAATGATCATTACTTTTTAGTTTATCAAAACCTGGGGGGTGGGGGCCTGTGGGCTATAAACCTGAAAATTAAGTGGGGAGAGGGTACGGCTGACCTGGCTCTGAGAATCCCAGGAATAGAATGACATTACAGAGCCTGAGAGTAGCAGTGAGTCCCACAAAAGAATAGCTTTATTGGGTCAGACCAATGGTCCATCAAGCCCAGAAGCCCGTTTTCACAGTGACCAATCCAAGTCCCTAGTACCTGGCCAAAACCCAAGGAGTAGCAACATTCCATACAGAATCTCAAAGAATAGCAAGATTCCGGAATCCCAGTGAGTCACAAGATTCTAGAACCCCAAAGAGTAGCAACATTCCATAGAGAATCTCAAAGAATAGCAAGATTCCGGAATCCCAGAGAATCACAAGATTCTAGAACCCCAAAGTGTAGCAACATTCCATAGAGAATCTCAAAGAATAGCAAGATTCCGGAATCCCAGAGAGTCACAAGATTCTAGAATCCCAAAGAGTAGCAACATTCCATAAAGAATCTCAAGGAATAGCAAGATTCCAGAATCCCAGAGAGTCACAAGATTTTAGAATCCTAAAGAGTAGCAACATTCCATAAAGAATCTCAAGGAATAGCAAGATTCCAGAATCCTAGAGTCACAAGATTCTAGAATCCTAAAGAGTAGCAACATTCCATAAAGAATCTCAAGGAATAGCAAGATTCCAGAATCCCAGAGTCACAAGATTCTAGAATCCTAAAGAGTAGCAACATTCCATAAAGAATCTCAAGGAATAGCAAGATTCCAGAATCCCAGAGTCACAAGATTCTAGAATCCCAAAGAGTAGCAGCATTCCATAAAGAATCTCAAGTAAGTAAGTAAGTAATTTATTTCTTATATACTGCTAAATCCGTTAGGTTCAAAGCGGTTTACAGAGAAATATATATTAAAGAATACAGTAAAATAAGATAAATAAAGAATAGGTACTTGGAATTCCCTTACTGTCCCGAAGGCTCACAATCTAACTAAAGTACCTAGAAGACAGTTATTGAGCAGTAGGAGTAAAAATAAAGACAGAAATAGTAAACAAGATATGAAACATCCTAACAAGAGTACACTGATCTCTCTAAGGCCATAATTCTTTTAAAGTAAAGTATACATTTCAGTAATAATTAAATAGATAAACTAAATAAATTAAATTTGTTTGGATTAAAACTAAATATGGAAATTTATTTTTTTTTTAAAAAGAACATATATGGACATAATAAATGTGAAAAAGAATGAATAAGAAAGGAATGTGAGTGGAAAAACGTTGAGCAATGGAATTCTGAGGAATAATTTAAAAATAAAGATATAAAACAAATAAATAAAAAGAGTAAAATTAGGATATAATAAACATGATGATATAAGAGACAAAAGGGAGCAGCATCACTTAAGTCAGACCAACAAATCTCTGTCCCAAACACTTCAGCCGTTAATCCGATCAGCCGCTGTTATCATCCGATGTACACCAACCACATCTCCGATGAAAAGAAACGTCTTTCAGTTTCCAGGTCGACACCCAGTGCGCTGGACAGTACAACCTCCACTCAGATTTTGCCGACCTCATCTCTCCGCTCCCAGGTCCGGTAGTGATCCTTTCCGCTAGCCCCCGCTGTGCGACACCGGCGAGAAACTTTGGAGAAAAGCCGGGCTGATGGACGCTGGGATTTCGGGGCAGAAGCCCTCAGATTCCGGGCTGGGAAAGCGCCAAACAGGCCGCTGCCGCCGGAGCCAGGTGCGCAGGAGACAGGCGGAGGCGGCGAAGAGGACCACAACGACCACGGGGCGCTGAAGCTGGACACCGGGGGCGAGTCCCCCACTCCAGCACGATCCATCAAGCACATCCGGACAGTGAATCTCGTGGGAAGCTCCCTCCAGCTCCTCTAACTGCAGGCCATCGACTTCAGGAGCCTGGCTCGATCGCTGCCTACGGCCGCCCACCTGAGACCTGCCACCTCTCTTTCCGCTCCTAAACAGGGGCAAACTACAGCACGCAGCCGTTGGCACACAGGAGCAAAGGATTCAGACCAGGTCCTCCACAACCCCAACCAGAACAAGGCTCCAGTCCGGTCTCTCCCAGCCGCCACCACAAAGTCCATCAAACCACAAGTGCAGGGCCCCTCAACTGCCGAGCTGGACCCAACGGTCAAATCACAAAAACAAGATTCTAGAATCCTAAAGAGTAGCAACATTCCATGCTACCAATCCTTCCCTTTCTTTCCTTCCTTTTTATTCATTTATATAATGTAATAACAACCTCCCTTTCCCCCTCCCTCCTCTTGTCACCCACTTGTCTCAATTATGTCTTTGTCTTGTCATTAACTTCCCCATTTTTTTTTCTTTCTTAGCTATTTATGCAATTTTAAATATATATATATATTTTTTTTTTATTATTATTATTTTTTTTTATGTAAACCAACCAGATACTTGTGATGGTCGGTATATTAAATTACAAATAAACTTGAAACTTCCCCCACATCTTAATAACAGACTATGGACTTTTTCTCCAGGAATTTGTCCAAACCTCGAAAACTGTGTGAAATCCTGGTCACTCATCTAAAAAAAGATAACGGAATTAATAAAGGTATAGAGAAGAGTAACAAAAATGATAAAAGGAATGAGACGATTCCCCTATGAGGAAAGGCTAAAGCGGCTACGGCTCTTCATCTTGGAGAAGCGACGTCTCGGCATAAAATACTGAGTGGAGTGGAAAGGGTAAATGTAAATCACTTGTTTACGCTTTCCAAAAATACTAGGACTAGGGAGGCACGCAAAACAAATCAGAAAAAAATATTTCTTCACTCAATGTGTAATTAAACTTTGGAATTTGTTGCCAGAGAATGTGACGAAAATAGCTAGCTTAACAGGGTTTAAAAAAGGTATGGATAATTTCCTAAAACAAAAGTCAATAAACCATTATTGAGATAGCTTTGGGAACCCCACTGCCTATTCCTAAAATAAGCAGCATAAAAACGGTTTTATTCCTTGGGATCTTGAAACAGGATACTGGGCTTGATGGGCCCCAGCAGGACAACTCTTATGTTCTTATAGTGTGATGTCATAAAGCCTGGAGTAGCAGAGATTCCCTCGTGGGATCTGAGTGTGAAATTTAGAGGAGCAGCTTGGTGAATCTGAGACCTAAGAGGTAGCTGAGCTTCCCAGCCTTTTTTTGGCTGTGAGTCTATGATGGCAGCCAAATAAAACTGTGTGATCCCTTGGAGGTGTAGAATAATAACTCCCCCCCCCCCCCCCCCCTCCAGACCATGGGGTTCTGACCCACAGTTTGGGAAGCTCTGGATGAAACCCAGCTCAGTCCATCGTGGAACCCTTTTGGATGCAAATCCTCCCTCCCCATAAAGGTTCAAATTGTTTGCAAGAGCTTCAGAGGTGGCCTTCGTATGGCTAATGACATTAGACTGTTTAGGTTTCTTTAAAACTTGTTATAGTGTCTTTTCTGACAGGCAGACCATGATGGCGCAAAATCTAAAATGAATATGAGAAAGGAAGGCCATTCGAAAACGAAACAAGAATGGCTGAAAACAAACCAAACATGGCCTTCTGAAAGGCCGAGGTCTGGCTAAGCAAAGGACCCGATGTGTAGGTGCCAAAATCAAGGTCAAAGAATGGGTCTTTAGTAGAACCTTGAAGAACTGCTCATTGCCTTTTCGAGGACATGTCCAAGTAGGGTTAACATATGGATGGAAAGCACATAGCCTTTTCAGGACATGTTTGAGGGTCCGGACGGCTTTTCAAAATCCGGCACTTTGGGTTTTGAAAAGCCCCCTCCTGCCCAATGAGAGCAGGCAGCAGGCGGCGGGACTGGGGCGGAGTTAGGGCAGGATTGGGGACAGGACTGGGGCATAACGGGTTGTAGATGGGTGGAACTGGGCCAAAAAGAAAAGTGTTGAATGCCTGGGGATCTCATGACATGCCAGGAAAAGCAAACAATGGGGTAGATACAGCGGGTCCCCCAAATAATAAACATGGCCCAGATTCTATAAATGGCGCCATGACCAGACGCCACCCACAAAAGTGGCGCTGACTGTGTCAATCATGCGGTGACACTGTTTCGAAAATAGCGGCCACATCACAGATAGATGCCAGAGATGCAAGCCAGGCTTTTCAAGGCCTACGTCCAGCGCCTTTCTACTACTTATCGCTTATATAGGGTTCCCAGATTTTCCAAACGGAAGATCCGCACCCATGGCCGCCTCCTAGACCTGCACGAGCAGCAAGCGACATTGGACGGCATTTGCGCATGCACTGGTATGATGTGATAATGTCACGCGCATGTATGTGACATCACCACATTCTATCCACGCATGCACAAATGCCGTCCCGACGTCACTCGTTGCCAGAAGCTTTTCAAAACCCAAAGTACCGGGTTTTGAAAAGTCGTCTGGATTCCCGGACATTTCCTCAAAAGGAGGACGTGTCAATGGAAATCCGGACGTCTGGTACCCCTACACTTATATAGCACTGAAAAGTGTACACAACACTGTACATTGTGACATTTATAGACAGTCCATGCTCAGAAGAGCTTACAATCTAACTTGGACAGACAGACACGACATATAAGATTGGGGATGCAGAGCCCAAGTTGAGAGGAGTTAGGAGGCAAAAGCACTCTCAAAGAGGTGGGCTGACATTTATAGACGGTCCCTGCTCAGAGGAGCTTACAATCTAACTTGGACAGACAGACATGACAGAGGATTGGGGATGCAGAGCCCAAGTTGAGAGGAGTTAGGAGGCAAAAGCACTCTCAAAGAGGTGGGCTGACATTTATAGACGGTCCCTGCTCAGAGGAGCTTACAATCTAACTTGGACAGTCAGACATGACAGAGGATTGGGGATGCAGAGCCCAAGTTGAGAGGAGTTAGGAGGCAAAAGCACTCTCAAAGAGGTGGGCTGACATTTATAGACGGTCCCTGCTCAGAGGAGCTTACAATCTAACTTGGACAGACAGACATGACAGAGGATTGGGGATGCAGAACCCAAGTTGAGAGGAGTTAGGAGGCAAAAGCACTCTCAAAGAGGTGGGCTGACATTTATAGACGGTCCCTGCTCAGAGGAGCTTACAATCTAACTTGGACAGACAGACATAACAGAGGATTGGGGATGCAGAACCCAAGTTGAGAGGAGTTAGGAGGCAAAAGCACTCTCAAAGAGGTGGGCTGACATTTATAGACGGTCCCTGCTCAGAGGAGCTTACAATCTAACTTGGACAGACAGACATAACAGAGGATTGGGGATGCAGAACCCAAGTTGAGAGGAGTTAGGAGGCAAAAGCACTCTCAAAGAGGTGGGCTTTTAACTGGGCCTTGAACACAGCCAGAGACGGAGCCCGCCGTAGGGATTCGGGCAGCTTGTTCCAAGCATACGATGCGACAAGGTAGAAGGGACAGAGTCTGGAGTTGGCAGTTGAAGAGAAGGGCACAGATAGGAGGGACTTACCAGCTGAGTAGAGCTCATGGAGGGGGGGATCATAGGTGCAGACGAGTGAGTGCACGTGTAGGTCAGGAAGAGGAGTTTGAATTATATTTGGAAATGGATGGGAAGCCAATGAAGTGACTTTAGAGAGGGGTAACGTGAGTATAGTGTCTGTCCCGGAACGTGAGTCTGTGATGGCACCTACCGATGTCTAAGGGTGTTTCCGGTGTTACCCACACCTATTTTACCCTTAGGCACCTCCATAGTCGTAATTTGAAGAGGCAGAATCTTTTCTTCGATGACATTTTAATTGCTTTTAAACAACGCAATCAATTATCACGTCAATTAAAGGTAATTAAAAACTGTAGGCCAGGGTTTTTGAGGCCTATCTGTGACAAGAATCACAACTACGGAGGCACCTACCAACAGCTCAAGGTACTTCCGGCATTAACCATGCTTATTTTACCCTTAGGCCCCTCCGTAGTTGCGGTTCTGGCACCATCTTTTTTTATTTTAATTGCTTTTAAGTGACAATTATCACATCGATTAAAGGCAATTAAACCAATTCAAACATTAGGGTGCCTAACCAGTAGAGCCGTTTCTAGAATTGGGGCCTTTGTGCTAAGCAAATAGTTTATGCAAAATGGAAGCCAATGTCAATAGATGAAAAGGGATGAGACATGACTGAATAAATTAACATGACATTGAATACATTAACATGAATTAATTTATTTTTAGTTTACATTCAGGTACTCAAGCATTTTCCCTCTCACTCTTATCTATTGTACCTGGGGCAATTAATGAAGGAAGAGACAGCTTCCAGTGCCATCCAGAGCATGCTGGGATTGCAATTCTGCTCGCTCTCAGATTGAACAATTGCATGGACAGCCTTTAGCGACCCATAGAGATTATAGAGAGTTGTCCCTGGAAGGCAAGATTACCAGACAGAAACGGACCTATTTTGGACATGTGATGAGGGCGAATTCACTAGAAAAGGAGGCGCTACTCGGAACGGTCATTGGTAAAAGGAAGCAGGGGAGACCAAAGGCCCGTTGGCTGGATACCATCAAGGAGCATCAAGCAATTGAAAGAAGCCCTGGAAAACGGGGAAGCATGGCGAGGACTGGCCTACGATTGAATGAAGAATAGCAGAATCCCTTTGTGCATTACCACAACAGGAATGCTGCATGTCTGTCTCTTTGGCCATCTTCTTTCTTGCGTAAGGCTGCCACTGGGATCCAGATTCACAGGACAGGGCTGACCCAGTCCTGGTTTTACCCCAGTGCATGCTGGGACTTGTAGTCTTGCTTTTCTTAGCGAATGCAATGGGGAAATCAGAACTACAAGTCCCTGCATGCCCTGTGAGTCTGGATCCAATTGGCAGCCTCACTTTTATCCCTGCTCTGTGATTCTCCTTTTGTCTTCATCACAGGCAGTGGAATGGGATTGATGATCGGGGTCATGGCCCAAACAACCTTTTACCCCATAAATCCTAATAATAAATAATGCACACGTTGTCGTCTTCTAGTTGTGTCCTTTTTTGACATCCTGCCATTTTCCTGGGTGGCCAGTGGCATAGTACCGGGGGGCGGGGAGGGGGGTGGTCTACCCCAGGCACTGTCTTGGTGAAAGCGCTGGCATCCCTCCTGCGCTCCATCCCCCGCCCTTTCCCACTCCTCCCCCCACCACACACGCACCTTCACTTCCCCCCACTATAACCTCTATCTCTTTGCCAGCACAAGGAGCAACTCCAACTTGCTGCTCGCACCAGCATTGGCTCTTCCTCTGACATCACTTCCAGGTCCCGGGTCTAGGAAGTGATGTCACAGAGCCGATGCTGCTCGCGCCAGGGAAGTTAAAAGAGGTAGGGAAGGGTGCCCATGCACGGTGGGGGGGGGCAGGGAAGGAGCAGAGGGCGGATAAGAGGGGAGGGGTACCTCTCACCCTCGCTACGCCACCATACACTCCTGCTCTCACTGTGTCCCTGGTGACCACCGACAGGGTTCAAAAATCAAATGCTGAGCCTCTCTGATTTATTTATTTAATTTTCCATACTGTTCTCCCCGGGGAGCTTAGAACAGTTTACATGAATTTATTTAGGTACTCAAGCATTTTTCCCTGTCTGTCCTGGTGGGCTCACAATCTATCTAATGTACCTGGGGCAATGGGGGGATTAAGTGACTTGCCCAGGGTCACAAGGAGCAGCATGGGTTTTGAACCCACAACCTCAGAGTACTGAGATTGTAGCTTTAACCATTGCGCCATACTCTTCCCCCCCCCCCCCTTAAATGTTGGTTTGACTACAAGTCTTATTTTGATTTGATCTTCTGCAAAGCTAAGGACAGAGGAGAAAAAAAGTCAGACTGGGAAGACCCTCCACGAGGAAGTCGAATAGTGCTGCACGAAACGGAGAAGGAAGAGCACAAGGCACGGTGTTCCTCCACCATCCCACCCAAAACATGATCTACACCCCCACCACTATGTTCAATACGATTTCCCTCCCCCCCCCTCCCCAAATAAATAAATACATGCACACATAGATAGTTAAGTAACATGTAAGCAGGAAATCGAGGCTGTGGGAAAGAGCCCGTTCTTTTTCAGCTTCTCTTCTGGTTTTGCAACTGCAGCTGCCTGGTTCAGACTGAAAATGTGTCATAATTTGGGATTTCTCTGGAACACAATGTTCTGCCCATGGGACTTCCTTCTTCCCTTCTGTACCTCTTTGCAATTGCATAAGACAAGAAAAATGGCACAGGGCCGCTAGGGAAGGTTCAGAGGAGCTGGGGTGAAGCCAAAGACCCAGTGCACAGCTGGGAAATGTGATGACCAACTTCCTTGTGGAGAAGGCTTGAACATGCCACTCAAAGTAAAACATAACATTTGATTTATAGGCCGCTAGACACCTGGCAATTCGATGCGGTTTTCATAATTATCGACAGGATGAACACATCCAACACATAGTACAAGAAGAGTCGTCTAAAGCAGTGGTCTCCAACCCTGTCCTGAAGAACCACCAGGCCAATCGGGTTTTCAGGATAGTCCTAATGAATATGCATGGGACAGATTTGCATTTCCATTATATTCAAATCTCTCTCATGCATATTCATTAGGGCTAGCCTGAAAACCCAATTGGTCTGGTTGTGCTCCAGGACAGGGTTGGGGACCACTGTCTAAAGGTTGGGCTGAGTTGGAGAAACATATGGATACACAGATCAAGGTTCTATCGAGAACACCTGAAGTTAGGGTTGCCAGATTGTAAAATCCAGACACCCTAGATGTGCATCCAGCCTGTCCAAGTCCCACCCTAGCTCCGCCCCCCTCTTCCCCCCCAATAGAAAATATAGAAAATGACGGCAGAAAAGGGCTATAGCCCATCAAGTCTGCCCACTCTATTAACCCTCCCTAACTACCCTCCTAGAGATCACACTCAGGTGGCGATACCTTTACACTTCCCTCGTAGAGATCCGACGTGGGCATCCCACTTATTCTTGAAATCAGGCACGCTGTTGGCGATGATCACCTGCTCTGGGAGCTTGTTCCAACCACTCTCTCTGTGAAGAAATACTTCCTGGTGTCGGCATGAAATTTCCCGCCCCTGAGTTTCAGCGGATGCCCTCTTGTGGCCGAGGTTCCTTTAAGAAAGAAAATCTCATCTTCCACCTCTACACGACCAGTGATATACTTAAATGTCTCGATCATGTCCCTCCTCTCCCTGCGTTCTTCGAGAGAGTATAGCCGCAATCTGTCCAGCCTTTCCTCGTACGTGAGATCCTTGAGCCCCAAGACCATCCTGGTGGCCATTCTCTGAACCAACTCAACTCTCAGCACATCCTTACGGTAGTGTGGCCTCCAGAATTGTACACAGTACTCCAGATGAGGTCTCACCATGGCTCTGTACAACGGCATAATGACCTCGGGCTTCCGGCTAACGAAGCTTCTAGGGATACAACCTAGCATTTGTCCGGCCTTGGATGAAGCTTTCTCCACTTGATTGGCAGTTTTCATGTCTTCACTGATCACCCCTAAATCTCGTTCTGCCACAGTCCTAGTCAAGGTCTCCCCATTCAGTTATTTACTAAATTTAGTTCTGCATGGGTTATTGTTGCCTAGGTGCATGACCTTGCATTTCTTTGCGTTGAAGTTCAGCTGCCAGGTCGAGGACAAGTGTTCCAATAACAGCAAGTCCTGCTTCATGCTGTCGGTCAAGTCGCTTTTACTTACAATGTTACATAATTTGGCATTGTCGGTGAACAGTGTTATTTTACCTTGAAGCTCCCGAGGTAGGTCTCCTACAAATATGTTGAAGAGGATCGGACCCAGGACTGAGCCCTGCAGCACTCCACTGGTCACCTCCGACGTTTTAGAGAGGTTACCATTTACCACCACCCTCTGAAGCCTACCGCTTAGCCAGTCATTGGCCCATGTCGTTAGAGTAACCCCTAGTCCCATGGATTTCATCTTGCTCAATAACCTGTGGTGGGGGACGCTATAAAAAGCTTTACTGAAGTCCAAGTACACGATGTCCAGGGACTCTCCCGAGTCCAGCTTCCTTGTTACCCAGTCAAAGAAGCTGATAAGATTGGATTGGCAGGACCTGCCCTTGGTGAACCCATGTTGATGGGGATCGCGTAGATTTTCCTCGTTCAGGATCGTGTCTAATTCACGCTTGATTAGTGTTTCCATGAGCTTACTCACTATCAATGCCTGCTTTGGTCTGGCAGGAGGCAATTCGTGCATGTGTGAATTGCCTCCTGCCCAACACGATTGAGAGGAGGCTTTTCAAAACCCGGACAAAATGCTGGGTTTTGAGAAGCCATCTGGACCCCTGGACATGTTTTCAAAAGGAGGACAACTGGTAACCCTACCTGAAGTGCATGTTTGAGTCGTAGGACAATAGAATAGGAAAATCATTGGGCAGTTGCACCAATTAACACACAAACCTCCCCCCCAAAAAAAAACCCACCAACTGAGGACCCAAGGTAACCAATGGGATTCTCTAAACAAGGGGTAATGCTGTTGTATAAGTCTCTGGTGAGGCCCCATTTGGAAGACTCTGCACAATTCTGGAAATCACATATTCAAAAAGATATAAAAAGGATGGAGTCAGTCCAGAGACATGCAACAAAATTGGGTAGTGGTTTTTGTCATAAAGCTTATGGGGACAGACTTAGAGAACGCAATATGTCTACTTTGGAAGACGTTTAAATATCTCCGTGGTGTAAATGTACAAGAGGTGGGTCTTTTTCAAATGAAGGAATACTCCGGAAGGGCATAGGATGAACTTAAGAGGTGATAGGCTCAGGATTAATTTGAAGAAATATTTCTTTACAGAAAGGGTGGTGGATGCGTGGAATAGTCTCCCGGTGGAAGTGGTGGAGACGAAGACTGCGTCTGAATTCACAAGGGCCTGGGTTAGGCACCGGGGAGCGGAGGAGATACTGGATGGGCCATTTGGCCTTTATCTGCTACCTTCTTTCGAGGGCAACTCACCTCCTGAGGATGCTGGTCCCACACATTTAGCAAGGGTTAAGGTTTAGTTTAGTTCACAAAATGAGAAGAGCCTAAGAGGAAGGAGGATCAATGCAGATCTAGCCTTGTGTTTGTTCAGCTTCCACTTAAGCCCCAGTTTAGCCTTCCAACGGAGTTCAGTGCAGCGCATTCAAGTTTTCTGACTCATATGATAAAGTCACACGTGACAAAGTGTACGAGACTAAGGGACCCTGGAAGTGCTGAAGGATGGAAAGGATGTCCTGTTTTGTTTACATCTTTAGGGTGGGGCTGGGAGGGGGTTAGTGTCCACTAGGGGATTGTTGGGGGGGGGGCATGCCTACATCCCTTCATTAGTCACCTGGTCAGTTTGGGCACCCTTTTTGTCCCTTATTCATTGTTAAAATAAGTCTAGCCCCAGATGTTCAAATTGTGCCCTGGACAAATATTCTTAAATGTTTGATTATGGCAGAAAAACGTCCAAGTCATAAGCTTGCCTTAGTCCTATCCACACCACACCTCTACCATGCCCCCTTGAGATTTAGATTAGAGAAAGACATAGAGACAAATTTTTCCCTCTCCCTTCGAGTTTTGTCGCTGTTGCTGTCCCTGTCCCATTCCTGTAAGCTCTGCCTTAACCACACTTAGGATTTTAAAATATTTGAGGCTTGTGCGGATGAGGACGGAGCTTAGGCATTGGTGGAATGAGGCATTATGACATCACAATCTGAGCTCTAGAATGTTGCTACTTAGGATTTGAAAGTGTTTGATGCTTATGCAGGTGAGGATGGAGCTTAGGCATTGGTGGAATGAGGCATTATGACATCACAATCTGAGTCTAGAATGTTGCTACTTAGGATTTTCAAGCGTTTGAGGCTTGTGCAGATGAGGACGGAGCTTAGGCATTGGTGGAATGAGGCATTATGACATCACAATCTGAGCTCTAGAATGTTCCTACTTAGGATTTGAAGGTGTTTGAGGCTTGTGCGGATGAGGATGGAGCTTAGGCATTGGTGGAATGAAGCATTATGACATCACAATCTGAGCTCTAGAATGTTGCTACTTAGGATTTGAAAGTGTTTGATGCTTATGCAGGTGAGGATGGAGCTTAGGCATTGGTGGAATGAGGCATTATGACATCACAATCTGAGCTCTAGAATGTTGTTACTTAGGATTTTAAAGTGTTTGATGCTTATGCAGGTGAGGATGGAGCTTAGGCATTGGTGGAATGAGGCATTATGACATCACAATCTGAGCTCTAAAATGTTGCTACTTATGATTTTAAAGTGTTGGAGGCTTGTGCAGATGAGGATGGAGCTCAGGCGTTGGTGGAATGAGGCATTATGACATCACAATCTGAGCTCTAGAATGTTGCTACTTAGGATTTTCAAGTGTTTTGAGGTTTGTGCAGATGAGGACGGACCTTAGGCATTGGTAGAATGAGGCATTATGACATCACAATCTGAGCTCTAGAATGTTCCTACTTAGGATTTTAAGGTGTTTGAGGCTTGTGCAGATGAGGACGGAGCTTAGGCATTGGGTGGAATGAGGCATTATGACATCACAATCTGAGCTCTAGAATGTTCCTACTTAGGATTTTAAGGTGTTTGAGGCTTGTGCAGATGAGGACGGAGCTTAGGCATTGGTGGAATGAGGCATTATGACATCACAATCTGAGCTCTAGAATGTTGCTACTTAGGATTTTAAAGTGTTCAAGGCTTGTGCAGATGAGGACGGAGCTTGCAGGAAAGAGACAAGGACAAGAAAAGAACTCACAGGGATGGGACGGGAAAATGAGTTCCTGTGGGGATGGGAAAAATTTGTCCCTGTGTCATTCTAGATATCCATCTAGAATATAGGTTTTGAAAATAACAAATTGGAAGGATTTGCCTCTTTAAGCCACTTTTGGGATGCATTTTTTTTTTTTTTTTTTAATTAGCCCCATAATCAGCAAAATCTTCCATCGTACTGGTAGCCTATTCCAAAGAGCTGGTACAGCACCTGAAAAACACTGCAATTGAATCCTTACCAACCTAAAATTTTTTGGCAACAGAAGCTGCAAATTATAAACAGATCTGGAGTGCACTTCCCTGGTGGAAAACATTTTCAAATTATCTTTCAAGTATACAGGACTTATCCCATGCAGAACTTGCATTCCCAGTCTAGAGCAATCAATGGAAGGTGTCTGAAAATTAAATAGTTCCTGTTATTGGACAACACTTCTGTCAAGCACAGTCAGCAACGCCATGTTAAAAACCATACCAGGGAAAAGAGGTGTCTGCCACCTACTGAACGGACTGAAACCTGCAGCTCTGTTATTATTCAAAGCCTCTCTCCTCAGAGGGAGACTCATTAAATATTTAATTTTTGGGTAGAAGCACAAGCCTGGGTGCAAATGGAGCAGTTACTCTCTATAGAAGCCTACTGGCTCTTTGCAACTTGAGGGAGAAGGTCCCATAGTAGCGACTATGCCAAACCTCTCTCCACTGCGGTCCTGTCCTACCATTGCTTACTGACAAGAGGAAAGTGAAAAGTCACGATGAGAAGGTTAAAAGAGGGTATCTGGGTTTGGACGAGTTCCTGGAGGTAAAGTCCATAGTCTGCTATTGACACAGACATGGGGGAAGCCAATGCTTGCCATCGGTAGTATGGAATGTTGCTATCCGTTGGGGATGCCGCATGGAATGCCCTTGTCCCTGACCCATTCCTGCAAGCTCCGTCCTCATCTGCACAAGCCTCAGACGCTTTAAAATCCTAAGCAGCAACATTCTAGAGCTCAGATTGTGATGTCATAATGCCTCATTCCACCAATGCCTAAGCTCCGTCCTCATCTGCACAAGCCTCAAACACTTTAAAATCCTAAGCAGCAACATTCTAGAGCTCAGATTGTGATGTCATAATGCCTCATTCCACCAATGCTTAAGCTCCGTCCTCATCTGCACAAACCTCAAACACCTTAAAATCCTAAGTAGCAACATTCTAGAGCTCAGATTGTGATGTCATAATGCCTCATTCCACCAATGCCTAAGCTCCGTCCTCATCTGCACAAGCCTCAAACGCTTTAAAATCCTAAGTAGGAACATTCTAGAGCTCAGATTGTGATGTCATAATGCCTCATTCCACCAATGCTTAAGCTCCGTCCTCATCTGCACAAACCTCAAACACCTTAAAATCCTAAGTAGCAACATTCTAGAGCTCAGATTGTGATGTCATAATGCCTCATTCCACCAAGTGCTGGGTTTTGAAAAGCCGTCCGGACTCCCGGACAGTCCTCTAAAAAGAGGACATGTGGGAACCCTAGGTGTGAGCCGTCTCTCTTCTGCCAGGAGCGGGCAGCGGGAGGCATCTCAGGTGCAGAAACAAGTGAAAAAATGGAAAGAGAGTGGCAAAGGAGCCACGTGAAGGATGTGGTGAGAAGAGAGGGTGCTGAGTGCCCCATTAGACTCCATTATCCTGTTTTATGGCAGGGTATGAGAATGCCAAGCTCCTGAATGTAAAGCATGCTGGGTAATTTTATGCAAAGAGCTATTAAGCATTCAGACAGGCCTCTAGCAGCCTCCATAAGTGCTCGTTAATGGAGCACCTGTTCTCAGAGATACCCATGCAACGCTTTTAGCTCTTGTGAGAGGAATGTAACTCTCCCAGAAATGATGGGGAGTCAGCTCAGGAGACTTCATGGTTAAGCTCTGCAATTGGATTGCGGGTTGTAACATTTTATTTGGCTGACTGTGCGTGCCCTTTGGGAAGACGAGTTCTCGTGTTTTGGGAAAACGAGGTGTGCACTTGCACTCCTGGGTCTCCTGGTGAGGATGAGGGGGTGGGGGACGGAATCTGCCTCACACCCCCATCTGTATGCACAGCCCCCCCACCCCCCGCAACGGTGCACAGAAAATATTACAGCTGGAAGGATTTTGGAATAATTCAAGGAACAGCATTAGTCATTGTATTCAACTGGAAATCTTATTTAATTAATTCTCTATTCCATTGTCCCAAAGACCTCAGAACAAGTTACAGGTTAAACATACAGTAAATAGTACAGTACTCCCCCGAAATTTGCGGGGGTTCCGTTCCAGGAACTCCCATGAATTTCAAAAAACCACATGCCTGTCAAAAGACAAGGGAGGCTGGAGAGGGCAGCTGGTGAAGAAAATCACTCGCGGTCTGCTCCGACCGCCTCTTCCGGTAGTAGTCATAGAAACATAGAAGATGACGGCAGAAAAGGGCTACAGCCCATCAAGTCTGCCCACTCTGCTTACCCACCCCCTGTCTATGCCCTAATGACCCAATTTTCTTATCTTGACCCTCGTAGGGATCCAACATGGGTATCCCATTTATTCTTTGACACGCAGCTCCTGATTGGTGTAGCCCGACTTTACTACAGGAAGAGGCGGTCGGAGCAGATTGCGAATGAGCGAGTCCACGAATCGCGAATTCGCAGGGGAACACTGTATACAATTAACAGGTTACGATTTGCACTGGATTTGCCATAATTTCAGAACAAGTTTATGTTACAAGTTATTAATTTAACACATACTAGGGTCTAGTACTAAGTGGAGGAGCATAATCGAAAGAAACGTCCAAGTCCATTTTCATAAAGTACGTCCAAAAGATTTCTTTTTTAAAACTCGTCTCTCTGTACGTCCAGGCGTTTGATCATCTAGACCGCCAGTGCGTCTATCTTTGTGCCACATTTTCGACCAAAAGTTTGTCTAAATCCCAAACGCCCAAAACAAGACCTTATGGATGTGGGAGGGGCTAATCATGTAATGGACTGGCCACCCAGACATGGCAACAGAGCAGTGAGGCATCTTACAGGGTAGTGCTGTGAACTTCACAAAAAGGGTGCCATATAAACATCTGAAAACCTGGCTTTTCTCAAAAAATGTAAGTCTCCCTTCAATTTAGGAATCAAGGAAACTCTTATATCTTGGCATCACAAGTCCTCAAAATTTTCTTCACACTTCCTATTTCTCCTACTGTAAACCGCGTCGAGCTCTACGAACGTGGAGATGATGCGGTATACAAACCTAAGGATTAGATTAGATTAGATTAGATTAGATTAGATTAGATCTCACCAGAACTCCCTTATGTTCCCAAAGCATAGCAGGGACTTGTGGGGAAACCGAACCACTTCGTAAACCGGGGATCCCTATTCCCTAGGAGGGACAAGTTATCTGAAATTCTGGAACATTCTACCAGCCCTTCCAACCTCCGCCTGCTCCTCCCAAGGGGGAAAACTACCCCAGATTAATGTCTAATGGATCTTCTTATCCCTGATTCACAAATGTTATTGCTGCCTTTCAAAGGCCAGGCTTTGAAAAAGCCCAGCCCTGTAATTAGCATACAATATAATTATCACACCCACTTGGATCCCCCCCCCCCAAAACCACAGCTTGCTCCTCTCCTACACACTTCCACTAACTTAATTACACTTGTGGTCTGTGCAGGGCTTTTTCCCCCTCTCTTTTCTTTATTCTCTGGCTTCTTTATTGCAGTGGCAGCTTCTTGCCAGAGTTCAGGGGTTTGTTGGCAGGAGGACTGGAGGCATTTCAAGCCTTCTTGACGTTAGAAAGGGGAAAGGGGGTTAGAAAGGGGGCGTTAGAAAGGGGCTGGCCTAATGACCAGAGAGCCCAAAAGGGGTTAGCGCCAGATTAGCGTACATGGCATTCAGCGTCAAATGCTCAGAGGGTCACACACTGATGCTAACATCTGCGCCCAAAATGATTGCAAATGTGCAGACGGCAGCCCTGCGATGTCCACAAGCAAATGATGGCCGGTCGACATTGTAGATCTGGATTTTCAGAAGGCGTTCGACAAGGTTCCGCATGAACGACTACTTTGGAAAATTGAGAGCCATGGAATCGAGGGTGAAATACGAAAAACTGGCTGGCGGATAGGAAACAGAGGGTGGGGTAAATGGACAATACTCGGAACCGAATGAGAAACAAACATGTGCGAATCCGAGCAAAAACGAAAGTGAACGTACACATCGGCGCCTGTTTTTCTGCACATAAATACGAGCCTTTCACACATTTAAGTGCAAACAATTTTCGAACAGCTCATGTGTAAAGGCTCAGAAGAACAGTGCAATGCGTGCTTGCACTTCCAACTTTGGGCAGGGGCAGAAGAGCCGCACTTAAGTACCACACACATTCCTCCCTTTGCTTTCGGTTTAACATTGCAGCTTATCTGTACATTAAATGTGAATGTCATATGCTTTGAGCACTGATTGGCTATTTTCCGGCACTGTTGTGCTATGGGGTTTGCATTGTGGACTTAAGTGCAGGGGTATAGCCACAGGGTAGGCCTGGACTGCCCAGGTTGGGCTCAGGCCCACCCAGCAGCCACAGGCTGCCGACAGCTGTTTCTACGTGCTGCCGGCAGCTGACCTGAAAATCTTCCCTCTAACGCGTTTGCATTTTACATCAGAGGGAAGGCTTCCAGGTCAGCAGCCGGCAGCGTTATAGGAACCGCTGCTGGCAACCAGAAGATGCTGCATGGGCTTGGAGAGGTGGGAAGGGAGGGAAAGAGAGGGGGGCTGAATGGGCTGGGGTGGGAAGGGAGGGAAAGGCTAGGTGGGCTAGGTGGGTGGGAAGGGAGAGAAAGAGAGGTGGCTGCATAGGCTGGGGATGGGAAGGGACGGAAAGAGAGAGATGCCCACCGACTTTTGGCTCAGGCCCACCCAAAATTGACTGCCTGACTACACTACTGTTTCAGTGCCCGGACTTTGAGCATCGGCCTCCAAGGGAAGCCAGGGTTCCAATCCCACTGTGGCTCACCTAATCCTCCCTTGAGTTGCCTCAGGTATAGACTTAAGTTATAATTCCTTTAGGGACAGGAACATACCTAGTGTATATGAATACGTAATACTCCTTGAAACAAAGAAACATGATGGTAGATAAAGGCCAAATGGCCCATTCACTATCCCCTCCTCCCCCTATTGGCTAAGGCTCTTTATACCTGCATTATGAGGTCATAGAGCATTAAACATAGAAACATGAGGGCAGATAGAGGCCAAATAGCCCATCCGCAGCAGCCACTATCTCCTCCTCTCCCTATTGGCTAAGGCTCTTAACATTTGCATCTCCTCTTCCTATAGGCTAAGGCTCTTTCCACCTGCATTGTGATGTCATAGAACTTTATAGTTATTGAAACATTGTAACATGATGGCAGATAAGGGCCAAATGTCCCATCCGCAGTAACCATTATCTCTTCCTCTCTCTAAGATATCCCACGTGCCTATCAGGCAGCTGAGCCAAGAGGCGGAGTGGTTGGGTCTGGGGGTATGGCTGGGCAGAGTGGGGCAGAGCTGAGGCTTGGCTTAAAATCTCCCTCTCAACGGTCTGGCTCTCTTGGCAGCTCTGACTCTAGCTGAAGGGAGAAAATATAATAGAACACTAGTAATAGGAATTAAAATTATGTATCCACCGTTGTGACCTCTGCAAGCCAAGTAGTATATCACGTTTTAATAAACACCCAGACTATGGACAAATAAGAAGCTCTGATGCACAGGGCTAGTTCCCAGCCAGTGCCCAGCAAAGGACAGCCTTCTGCTTCCTGTATAAACCAGTCCCACCCCTTCCACCCTGCAAGACCAGGAGGGCAGAGGGTAAGAGAGCAAAGGAGCCATGGCCCAGCCCTGCCTCTCGTTTCCTAGGGCTCTCATGCTTTTTATTTTTCTTTACGTGCCCTGGGCAGCCATACATTGATGACAGTGGGTAGCAACTGCCTCCAGAGCCCAGTTTTTAGAGGCACTGAAGCATAGCCGTTATTGTCATGCTGCCGCACTGCCATCTTTTTAGCAGCTGGAGTAAAATTCACCCCCTCTTTTACAAAGGCGCGCTATGCTTTTTAGCGTGCATGTCATCCTACGAATGCGTTAGCAGTTAGCGCACATGTTGATTTAGTGCACGCTAAACCCGCGCTAAAACGCTGAGCACGCCTTTGTAAAAGAGGGCCTCAGTGTTCAGTCCGTGAGTTTCTGTGTGCTGACCGGTTGGCAATGGATGCGACTCCAGCCGCGGCCCGAAGAGACGAGGTTTGTGTGGGGCTGGGCTTGGGGGGTGGAAAAGAGCAGGGCAGAGCAAGGGACGGAATGGAGCGGTCCCAGGGCAGGGTCATACATCCTCTTTTACCAGATCGAAAATCTGGTAACCCTCGGTTTCCAGTAGTAGTAAGGTTGCTGGTTGGCAGACTCCCATTCAGTTTCTTTATCCATCTCTTTGCCAGTCTCAAGATGGCTGCCCCCATTGAACAGGAAGTAGTCCCTGAAACTGATCACAGATGAGAACGTAGAACTAGGTGGTGTACCTTACCCTGACTGGGACAGTGTGACCACAGTGGTGCATATAGAGGCTTTACACCCCCCCCCCCCCCCAACCAAGTACCTTTTCTACACAGCAGGGGGTACCTGGGCTGCAGCAAGAAATATTTTGCCCTTGTAGCCCAGGCTACCCAAAGGCAGTAAGAGAATGAGGTCCAGAACAGGTACATGGTCCCTTGAAAAAGGTGCACCCAGCACTTCGCCTTATTTTTTGTCAGTATATAATCATCATCATTGCTTTGTAATCTTTGAAATATTATTTTCACAAACCAGGCCTTAAAACACCCTGCAAGCATTGGTGAATTGCTGCCAAGTCACTGACCTTGAAATCAGGCCCAGCATTACGGGGGGCTGAAAACAGGACAGTTTGTCCTGAGCCTCCCTAAAGCTAAAGAAGACAGCCTGTTGGCAAACTTTGCCCCCCCCCCCCCCCTGCTACTTGCAGCCTTTTCACAAATTATAGCTGGAGTGGAAGGTAGATGGAGACTCCCACTGACCTCAGCCTGGTAAGGTACGGTCTTACCGATCCTCTTAGTGCATCTGGCCCTGAGTGCTGTCTGAAAGGCTGGTGGATACTCCGCTAACCGCTTATCATCTATAAATTAATCTTTTACCACTGGGGGGGGAAAGTCCTTCAATAACTGAAGCCTTCAGCTGTAAATTTTGGGACCTCTGATTGACAGTAGCCACTCGTGATATTTGATTGAAGGAAAACAGATTCTCATCCATTCCACGGCGCTTCTACATAAGCCCCAGATTGAGGGAGACCCGGAGACATGCTCTACAGAACTTATTTCATGTGCCTGAGTACAGATCAGTCAATAGCAGAAAACAGATACACACAGGAGTGGCTGTGCCTCAGGGATCAGACAGAACTGCTTCCAGACTTGACAGGAAAGGCAGGGGTGAAGGGGGGTGCTGCGGGGGTCATGCCTCAATCCTCTGTGGGCATGAGTAGTAGCTGGTTAGCTTGTTGCCTTCTTGGTAGAACAGCCGAGTGCATTAATGCCCTGCCTATCTCTCAATGTGGCTCCTTCTCGGACAGATGAGGGAGGTAAGAAATTGAATCTCCAGCCGAGATCAGTGACTTGTAGCCCACAGATGTGCATCCATCATTCACACAGCTGGAGTGGTAGTTTCTACTTTGAACTTTCCGCTACTAACACAGCTCTAATGTCTGCTGCTGGCACAGGGACCATGAATCAAAGCTCTCCATCCTCTCTCGTCCTGCCCCTTCCAGCCACCTCCCCAGGGTATGAAGGAGCTAGGAATTAGCCAGACTTTTACCAGGCGAGACAGGGTATAAAGCAGGACCTCATGTTTACTCTTCTGGCTGCCAATCAAGTGAGCTAACATTATTCCTTCCCCCACCCCTTTCTGTTTTTTTGTTTCTCGATATGGTCAAAATTAGAAACTATGCTGTAATGACACTCACAACCTGTAGCGGGAGGAAAATGGAGGAGGCGCCAGGGCATTAGGCGAATCTTCAGCCTTATATCCTCCCCCCACCACCCCATTACCTGTCAGGCTCCTAATTCTACTCACAAGATTTTAATAATTATTGATTAGAATTTGGCTTCTTTCTTTTTCTGTAGTAGCTCAAGATGAGACGGGAAGGAGAGATGCTGGTCACCTGGAGGGAATGGAAGAGAAGGGGAGATGCTTGTCATGGCTGAGGAGGGATTGGGGGGTCTTGAGATGCTCAGTGGGGAGAAGGGGGCTGAAGGTACCTTTGAACTGGCCCTGAGAAGCTGATCATCTCGAGGCCAGAACTTAGTAACATAGTAACATAGTAGATGACGGCAGATAAAGACCCGAATGGTCCATCTAGCCTGCCCAACCTGATTCAATTTAAATTTTGTAAATTTTTTCTTCTTAGCTATTTCTGGGCAAGAATCCAAAGCTCTACCCAGTTCCACCTGCCGAAATTTCCGTCAAAACCTACTCCAGCCCATCTACACCCTCCCAGCCACTGAAGCCCTCTCCAGCCCATCCTCCCCCAAACGGCCATATACAGACATATACATACAACTTGTCACTGCCTTTTCAGTTTTCTTCATCATCTTCTTTCTGTGCCTTGCCACTAACTGGATGTGGAATATGCTTGAAAGTGGGAAGACTGGAGGCCACAAATGAAGCGTGTTTGATGGGATCCAGATGGGAAGGAGTCAGGATGAGGAGGAAGGAGAATTAGTGCACTCATGAGAGCACCAGAATTTTCAGGGCCTTAGTTAAGAATGATTTTTTTTCCCCATGGGCACAGAAGGAAGCAAAGTCCTGATTGCATAAAGGCGTCTACTGTCCCTCGAGGCCTTAGAAACTTGAATAAAACTTGATATTTTATTCCAGCTTTTAAAAACATGGGGAAAGAGATCGACCTCTAAATAGTATTGACTTCTAGGTATCCAGAATAATCAGAATTGACCGCTACTGGCCTTTGATACCAGGTGGTGCCATTGGAAGTTGTAGTTTATTCTCTCTTAAATCAGCCTCTGTCCTGGGCTGCAATCCACGATTCCCTCTGCAACTGAGCGAATATGGCTCGTGACAGCCCAGTGATGGCTAGGGATGTCCCAGTCGGCATAACTTTGGAATATATTTGGCTTTGCATAGGAGCCATCTCTGTGGGTGCTTGAGCACCCCCCCAATATTGAGTACACTCCTTGGCTTTTTCCAGAGGTGGGGGTCATTTCCATCAGGTTTTACACCCCTAATCATTTTGAAAAGTCGGCTGCTATGGGGCTTTGCATGTGTGAGTAGCTGCAGTTACATGTGTGTATACAGTGGATTTTGCAAAACCCACACCCAGGGGGAAACAGTTAAAGAGCTGACCTCCAAAATTCACCATATTTCCTTTTACAAGTGGTTTTGAACAGCGAAGAGGTAAGAAGAACCCCCTTCCCCCATCATTCCTGCAAACGCCACGTCCAAATGAGCAGTTGGCCGATAGTTATAGGTGCCTCGGAGCCGGTGGAAATGCAATGGGGGAACTTTTTGAACTCTATAAGCCTGATTCTAAAAATGGGGTCTCAATTATAGGCGGCGCCTACAATGTTAGTCATCGTTCATGCAGGTATGGAGACGTCTAGGCACACCTACAGATGCCTAAGGCTACTGTAGGCGTGGCTTATGCCAGAAGTGGCATTAGGCATCTATAGGCCTGCCTTGGCACTTCTGTAGGCACAAGTCAGATGCCTTAAATGCAGGCCTGTAAAACGCAGGCCTACATTTAAGGTGTCTGTACTAAAAACAGGCCTGATTTTGGACGCAGCACCTACTGGTGATTGACATGTAAGAGGTGTCCATTTTTGCAGGCACAGTGTCCAGAATCAGGCCCTATGGGGCTCATAATCGAAAGAGCAAAAACGTCCAAAAACCGACCTAAGTTGGCACTTGGACGAACATTTCTCAAAAACGTCTAAGTGCCGATAATAAAACCGGGTTTTGGACGTATTTCTAAACGACCTAAGCCTTCATAGAGCCGCTCAACGTCCAAAGCTAAATGGGGCATTTCGGGAGGCGTGTCGAGGGCCGGCTTAGACTTAGTCGTACAGCATGTATAACCAAAGTGCCGGGTTTTGAAAAGCCATCCGGACCCCCGGACATATCCTCGATAAGGAGGAGATGTCCATGGAAATCCGGATGTCTGGTAACCCTACCCCACCCTCTAGTCTCCTCCTCCTGCTAGACCAGGTGAGGCAGTGGTTCATGATAAAAGGTGCTGAAATCTCAGTTCAACCTCGATCCCTCTAGAAGTTTGAAGGTAGACCGGATTGGGATTTTGGTGCCCTGGACCAGGGCCTCACCTGGTCCATAGGTTGAGCTGGTATAACATAACACTTAACAGGTGTTCGGTGCCCCATACGCATGGGAATGACTTTACAAAATAGCCTCCTTAAGGTCCTAGAACACATCACCTGCATACAAATAGCTCCACTTCCAAACTTGCCATGTATCAGCCTGACTTCTCTCCTCCCCTCAGCAGACCACAAACCTTCATAGCCACTAAGTTGAGGCCACACTCCCTTCAGCCAGGGTAAGCTCCCTTTCCCCTGCCACTCCCACTGAATGCACTTGAGGGAGACCTGCAAAGTGACTTTGTGACCCTCAGGGAGTAAATTTGCAAATCCCTGCTGTACAGCTTCATAGAAATGGATGATGCCTAGAAAAAAGTGTCCCTCTGGTCTTCCTAAATCACTTCTGTTTATAGAAACAGATTATGACGGCAGATAAAGGCCGGTGGCCCAACAAGTCTGCCCACTCAAGAACCCTCCCTCAACAAATCTGCCCACTCTAGAATCCCCTCTCCCACGAGAATCCATCTTTTAAGCATAACTCTGGAGCAACCCCATATGTTTGTCCCATCGTCTCTTGAAGTCGAGCACGTTGCTGGCCTCGACCACTTGGCGTGGAAGACCATTCCATCGATCAGTCACCCTTTTGGTGAAGAAGTATTTCCTGGTGTCACCATGAAATCTCCCCCCTTTAAGTTTTAGCGGATGCCCTCTTGTCGCTGTGGGACCCTTGAGAAAAAAAGATTTCTTCCTCCACTTCAATGCGGCCCATGATGTATTTGAATGTTTCTATCATGTCCCCCCTTTCTCTGCGCTCTTCGAGAGAATCCATCCAATCCCTCTTTGAATCCCCGTAGCAGAGTACGCTACGGGGATTCAAAGAGGGATTGGATGGATTCCTGAAGGATAGGGGGATTGAGGGATACAGAAAAGGGTAGATAAGAATGTGGAAAGAGTATAGATAAAAACAAGGGGGCTATAGGGCTAAATCAAGATAACATAACCTGATGGGCTGCCGCGGATGTGGACTGCTGGGCACGATGGACTTCTGGTCTGACCCAGCAGAGGCAAATTCTTATAAGCGCAGTCTGACCAGACGTTCCTCATAAGGAAGATCTTTAAGTCCTGAGACCATCTTAGTGGCCATTCTCTGGATCGACTCCATTCTCTTCACATCCTTTTGATAATGCGGCCTCCAGAACTGGACACAGTACTCCAGGTGAGGTCTCACCATGGATCTGTACAATGGCAGTATGACTTCAGGCTTTCGGCTAATGAAGCTCCTTCTGATGCAACCCAGCATTTGTCTGGCAGCTTTCATATCGTCCCGGATGAGTACTCTCAAGTCCCTTTCTGCATGCACCTCATTTGGCCTCTCCTCAGCTAACTGCTCATTTGGACCTGGGGTCTGCAGAGGTGGGGGGGGGGGGGCGGGAGGTTACCAGATTTCCTCATTAAAATAGAGGACATGTTCTGTCCCCAGCCCCACACGGACCTCATGTCTTATTCCCCGAGCTAGGAGCCGTGTCTGAAAGGGCCTTTGCGCATGCAGTGACATCACGTGCATGTTTGGACAAACTGCTAGGTTTTGGAAACCCATGCTTAAAAGAGGATTTCCGGGCAAATACATTTCTCTTCACTCCAGGCCTTCTGTACTCACTAATTAATAAAAAGTAATATTCCACCCTGTCAATGAGTATTTTGCAGAATTTGACAAAACCTATTTTTCCGACGGAATGAATAAATTGGAAACTCGCTGGCCTAAGTGTTTAGCCCTCAGTGGAGGTTACATTGTATAATTCGGGTTTTTACCAAACCTGTCAAATCACCTTCGTATATATTTAATTTACAGTTCGGTTAAATATGTTACTCAGTCCATATCCAAACAATTTTTTAGTCACTAACAAACATATGTAATAGTTCAAATTTGATCAAAATCAACAACAACAACAAAAAACTTCTGGCAAACACTTATGTGTCTCCAAAAACTCTAGCGCTGGAACCAGGGCCGGATTTAGATGAAAAGAGGCCCTAGGCTATTCCACTTATGAGGCCCTTTCACCTCCCATTGAACCCCCCCACCCCCCTCCGATGCCAGCCTGCCTGCCTCCCATCCCCCTTCCACTGAAACCCCCCACCCCCCCGATGCCATCCTGCCTGTCTGCCTTCCATTGAACCCCCCCTACCCCCCTCCGATGCCAGCCTGCCTGCCTCCCATCCCCTTCCTCTGAAACCCCCACCCCCCCGATGCCATCCTGCCTGTCTGCCTTCCATTGAACCCCCCCTACCCCCCTCCGATGCCAGCCTCCCTGCCTCCCATCCCCCTTCCTCTGAAACCCCCCCCCCCCCGATGCCATCCTGCCTGTCTGCCTTCCATTGAACCCCCCACCCCCCTCCAATGCCAGCCTGCCTGCCTCCCATCCCCTTCCACTGAAACCCCCACCCCCCCGATGCCATCCTGCCTGTCTGCCTTCCATTGAACCCCCCACCCCCCTCCGATGCCAGCCTGCCTACCTCCCATCCCCCTTCCACTGAAACCCCCCCCCCCCCCCGATGCCATCCTGCCTGTCTGCCTTCCATTGAACCCCCCACCCCCCTCCGATGCCAGCCTGCCTGCCTCCCATCCCCCTTCCACTGAAACCCCCACCCCCCCCGATGCCATCCTGCCTGTCTGCCTTCCATTGAACCCCCCCTACCCCCCTCCGATGCCAGCCTCCCTGCCTCCCATCCCCCTTCCTCTGAAACCCCCACCCCCCCGATGCCATCCTGCCTGTCTGCCTTCCATTGAACCCCCCCTACCCCCCTCCGATGCCAGCCTGCCTGCCTCCCATCCCCTTCCTCTGAAACCCCCACCCCCCCGATGCCATCCTGCCTGTCTGCCTTCCATTGAACCCCCCCTACCCCCCTCCGATGCCAGCCTCCCTGCCTCCCATCCCCCTTCCTCTGAAACCCCCACCCCCCCGATGCCATCCTGCCTGTCTGCCTTCCATTGACCCCCCCACCCCCCTCCGATGCCAGCCTGCCTGCCTCCCATCCCCCTTCCACTGAAACCCCCCACCCCACCCCCCTCCCCCGATGCCAGTCTGGGCTGCCCTGTCCTGACGGATCCACGTTTTGCCTCTCTCCCCGCGGGACTGGGCTTTGCCCAGCTGTTTCCAGACTGACGTCTTTCCCTCCCCGATCCTCCTCCCAGGGCGAGAAAAAGAAAGGGAGAAGCCGAGTCGGCGCCCCGTTGCGGCCGGAGCCAGTTCCGATCCCGAAGCCATAGAATTTCTCCTTATTTTCGGTTGTGTTTTAGTGTTCACTGTTTTTAGAATAGTGTAATTTTAATTTTGCTAACAATTTGAATGTAGGCCCCTCTTGATCTTGAGGCCCTAGGCTGAAGCCTAGTTAGCCTATAGGAAAATCCAGCCCACCACTGTCAGCGTAAGTTACCCACTGAATACATTTTGCTTGAGCCGGTGAGTGCTGCTGAATCCTGAGCCCTTGGGATCTTCTTCCTGCCATATTTACTGACTTTGATTTCTACTTATAAATAATTAAGGGTGGAAGAAGCGCAGTGATCGGGGCGAAAGAGCGCTAGGAGGTCTGTCCGTGACTCTGGCTGTAACTGTGAGGCTTCTCCGTAGCCACAGAGGTCTAAGTCAGCCTTGCGCACACTCTCCCAACCAAAATGCCTGCCCCAGTCTGGTGCTTTAGGACATTTTCCTTCCAAAGTCAGAGATATATTTTACAAATGAGGATTAGTTTGGGAAAGTGGCATCTTTCATTCATCCACAGAATGGACAGCGGCAGTGTAACGCTTGCACACACCCAGACATTGACGTACACACACGGATACACAGACAGAGAGAACCTAGGAACATAAGAAATGCCTGCACCGGATCAGACCTGGGGTCCATCCAGTCCGGTGATCCGCACACGCGGAGGCTCAGCCAGGCGTACCCTGGTGCATACATTAGTCACTCGTATCCCTCAATGTGTCCTGCAAGAAGATGTGCGTCCAATTTTCCCTTAAATCCTAGAATGGTAGTTTCCTCCACCATCTCTTTCGGGAGAGAGTTCTAGGCGTTCACCACTCGCTGTGTGAAGCAGAACTTTCTGACATTTGTCCTGGCCGTGTCCCCTCTCAGCTTCAGACCCCACACACACAGAGACACACAAGAAAAATACAGCCCCACACACTGATACGGACACACATATGCACCAACACTGACATGCCGATACACAGGCAACACCCCCACCCACTCCCACATCCCTCGTAGCCTCTTCCCCAGGATACTGCTGGCTGTGTGGATGACGGGGCAGCTGGAAGGAGCTGACACAGATAACCAGAGGGGCCATCGCAGTATCTGTCTGCCCCGGGACCCACCTCATTACTCTAGTCTTGATACCTTTAGTAGGTGGGAGGGAGCCGGTGAGCTGAACAGCTAATCCATCATAGAACAAGAATGAAGCCCCACTTCCTTCATGTCACTTTTCTGCCTTATTTATGCTTCTGTGTTGGCTTTGTCTGAGCTGGGGTGGTTGTTTTGGTTTTGTTGTGTTTTTTTTTTTAATAAATGTGGATGTCGGTGGAGCAATATATGGGCCAACAAATATTTATAGCTCCCTTCGCAAGCCTGCCCTTGGGTCGTCTTCCTCCTCCTGGCTATGTTCCATAAAACCTTGTTCAGTTTCTTGCTTTCTTGTATTATTGCTGTTAAATGGAGAGGCCTGCTCAGATTTGAATAGCGGAGAGCCTGATTTATCCAAGGCCTTCTCCCCTGGTTATTCTTCCAGGTCTTGTGGGTTTTCTGGGGGAGTCTCTGCACACAGCTTACTGCTGAGAGCCCCAGAAATCACAGTGGCACCTCTCTTCAGACAGAGTATGTCTTGGTGATTGTCTACACATGTATATTGGGTACCCCCTGTTCATATTAATTTTCTACCTATGTACACCGCTTAGATATTTCATAAGCAGTATATCGAATTTTAAATAAACTATAGGTCCCAAGAGTAGTGAAAACATCTATTCAACCTACCACAATGGAATAAAATTTAAAATAAAGCAAAGAATTACAAATTAGCAATAATCTGGATTGTAGCAGGTTTCCGGGTCTCGCCGCGTCTGTGTAGAAAGAACCGATGTTTCAGCCTGTGGCTTTCTTCAGGGCCTGCCGTGAAGTCCACAGTGTGCCTTTATATACAGTGGGTTCACGGACCTGATTGAGAACAGGGCAGTCTGTGGGTCAAGCAATTTGAATTTTTGGCAGGAATGTTTGTTGGGCTGACCTGATTCAGAACAGGGAAATCTGTTGGTCATGAATTTGAATTTTGGTGGGAAAGTTTGAATTTGGCGGAAAAGTTTGAAATCCAGGATGATTGTCAGAAAAGAGGCTGGGACATGTGAGGTGGAGGGAAAGGCAGACCTCACAGCATACCCTGAAGAAAGCCACAGCATGATCTAATCTAATCTAATACTTGGCTTCTAAGGAAGATCGACCCGATTTACAATAATTAACTTAAAAAAATATAAACCATAAAAGAAAAAGCATGATGGTTGAAACGTGGGTTCTTTTTACACAGATGCGGCGAGACCTGGAAACCTGCTACAATCATGACGCCAACTGTGGAAGCCTAAGAGAACAGGCAATAATCTTTTCTCTTTCTTTCATTATTTGCAGCATAGTGATTTATTTATAAGAGCGAGCAATTATATCTTACAGCATGACATGGGATGGAGGAATGTCAGTATCTGGGCATCACTGGCTCTGAAAAAAAGGACAATTTGACCACAGAACGTGAGTGAGAGAAAGAGAAAAGACATTGAGAATCTGCTGTGCTGATTTGGTTGGCAAATGCTGAAAAACTTTCAGGGTGTTGTTCGTTGTGATAACTGATGCACTGGGCTGGATTAGACAAACATTTTTACAGGGGTCATACAAACTCAAAGAGAAGAGTGGCTTGATGCCCAGACAAGAAGAGAAAGTTGACCAGTGCAGCCAGATCTGATAATCTGTAAACCCAAGAGGAATGTGGGGATACGATAGAGATCCCACTTCAGACAAATCAGTCACAGGAAGTCAATGTCTCTCAGAGGAAAGGGTGCTCAAGGGCAGGGTTTCTCAACTCAGTCCTGGAGTCCCTCCTTGCCAGTCAGGGTTTCAAGATATCCACGATGAATATGCATGAAAGACATTTGCATATAATGGAGGCAATGTATGCAAATTTAATGTGGGTAGTCTGAAAACCTGACTGGCAAGGGGGGACTCCAGGGCCGAGTTGAGCAACACTGCCCTAGAGCAAGTGGCCACAGGATGGGATGCACACGCGGGCAACATCGGAAAAGTTTCTCCACCGTAAGGGCAATGGATTCAAGGAGATGGAGAGAGGGTGGAGCTATAACACTGTAATAGATTTCAAGAAAGCCTGGGATAGGTGGCAGAGAGGAGGCTTACCTTCAAAGAAGTGAAGGAATAGTTGGAGATGTACCAATGGCTCTCGTACAGCAGCAGAATGGCTTTTGGGCAGACCAAATGAGTATTATGTACTGACATAGTAGATGACAGCAGATAAAGACCACATAACTGCCTATTCAGTCCATACCAGTTACTAATTTCTAGAATCCCCTCCTCTCCCTTAGAGATCCTCTGTACATAGAAACATGCAAAAAGAGGACAGATAAAGGCCGTCCGGCCCATCCACACTAACGACTGACCTCCTACCATCCTTTTCTTCCTCTTAAAGTTCTTTGGTGCTTGTTTCATGCTTTTATTCATTCGAAACCATCATCTTCATCACCTCCACTGTTCCACACATCCACTGCCATTTCCATAAAGAAACATTTCTTTATTATATTACACTTGGTCTCTTCCCTTCCGCCCTCTCTCCAGAGTAGGGGTCCCCAAAGTCCCTCCTTGAGGGCCGAATCCAGTCGGGTTTTCAGGATTTCCCCAATGAATATGCATGAGATCTATGTGCATGCACTGCTTTCAATGCATATTCATTGGGGAAGTCCTGAAAACCCGATTGGATTAGGCCCTCAAGGAGGGACTTTGGGGACCCCTGCTCCAGAGCTTCTTTTCAGCTGAAAGAGACTCACCTCTTGTGCATTTGTACCATGGAATTATTAAAATGTGTCTGTCCTATTACCCCTCTCCCCCAGTGTTCATATTGAGATCTTTAGGTCTGTCCCCATATAGCAGTGGTTCCCAAACCTGTCCTGGGGGTCCCCCAGCCAGTCAGGTTTTCCAGATATCCCTAATAAATATGCATGAGAGAGATTTGCATATAATGGAAGTGACAGGTATGCAAATCTCTCTCATGCATATTCATTAGGGATATCTTGAAAACCTGACTGGCTGGGGGCCCCCCAGGACAGGTTTGGGAACCACTGGATGATAGAGAAGATGAAATGAGACAGGAACTGAGAGTCACAAATCAAGGATTTTCTTCTCAAAATGAGAGCTTAAATCTCTTGCTTTAGTGTGGCACTTTACATGAATTTGGAGCAAGGATCGAGAAGTCTAGCTGAGTTGGAAGCATTTATTAGCTAAGAGAAATCATTTCTTCGAGCAAGTCGCTTTGTAGAAATATATTAGTTATAGATAAGGCTGAAATGGATCCATTGTATAGTGCGTAGACGCTCTGAAGCAATTGTGTTTTAAGGAGACCGATCCAGCTTCTCTTTGCTCATTACCATGATGAAATGTTTTGATTGCAGCAAGTGTGGTCAATGCGGATGCTGTGGAATTGTTTCACTTAGTGATTTTATCTTCCAGGGACAAAGTAGAGAATGAATTGAAGTCCAAATCAAGATCACTATTCAAAATGTTGTGAGTAATATACTATGATAAGTGATTGGAAACAGGGACCAATGATCACTGTTCCCGCAAAGCTGGGTGGGAGTCCTCCAACTGCATTGCTGCCAGTAGAGGGCACTGCTTCAATACTGTGTCTTCTATCACTGGAAATGTGATAGTGAAACAGCGCCCTCTACTGGCAGGACTATAGGCGCAGGACTCCCACTTAAAGAGTGCTGATGATATGTGTGGTGCAGTGGTTAAAGCTACAACCTCAGTACCCTGGGGTTGTGGGTTCAAACCCACGCTGCTCCTTGTGACCCTGGGCAAGTCACTTAATCCCCTATTGCCCCAGGTACATTAGATAGATTGTGAGCCTGCTGGGTCAGACAGGGAAAAATGTTTGAGTACCTGAATAATTTGTAATCCGCATAGAATTGTAGGATATGCGGAATATAAATTATTTAAAAAAAAAAAAAAAAAAGCCTCGCCCCCCCAGCTCTACCCCCCTCAACCTGTTCTCATAGAAACATAGAAACATAGAAATAGACGGCAGATAAGGGCCCACGGCCCATCTAGTCTGCCCACCTTAATGTCCCTCCCCTACCTTTGCCCTGTGAATAGATCCCATGTGCCGATCCCATTTGGCCTTAAAATCAGGCACGCTGCTGGCCTCAATCACCTGTAGTGGAAGACTATTCCAGCGATCAACCACTCTTTCAGTGAAAAAGAATTTCCTGGTGTCACCTCGTAGTTTCCCGCCCCTGATTTTCAACGGATGCCCTCTTGTTGTCGTGGGACCCTTGAAAAAGAAGATATCTTCCTCCGCCTCGATGCGGCCCGTAAGATACTTGAACGTCTCGATCATGTCCCCCCTCTCTCTGCGCTCCTCGAGCGAGTATAGCTGTAATTTGTCAAGCCGTTTTTCGTATGGTAGATCCTTGAGTCCCGAGACCATCCGGGTGGCCATTCTCTGCACCGACTCCAGTCTCAGCACATCCTTGCGATAATGCGGCCTCCAGAATTGCACACAGTATTCCAGGTGGGGCCTCACCATGGATCTATACAATGGCATAATGACTTCCGCCTTACGACTGACGAAACCCCTTCGTATGCAGCCCATGATTTGTCTTGCCTTGGACGAAGCCTGCTCCACTTGATTGGCAGACTTCATGTCCTCACTGACGATTACCCCCAAGTCTCGTTCTGCTACCGTTTTTGCTAGGATCTCGCCATTAAGGGTATAAGACTTGCATGGATTCTGGCTGCCCAGGTGCATAACTTTGCATTTTTTGGCATTGAAGTTGAGTTGCCATGTCCTAGACCATCGCTCCAGTAGGAGTAGGTCGTGCATCATGTTGTCGGGCACTGAATCTTCGTCTGTTGTGCATTTGCCCATTACATTATTCAGTTTGGCGTCATCAGCGAATAATGTTATTTTACCTCGAAGCCCTTCTGCAAAGTCTCTTATAAAGATGTTGAATAGGATTGGGCCCAAGACTGAGCCCTGTGGTACTCCACTAATCACCTCCGTCATTTCGGAGGGGGTGCCGTTCACCACCACCCTTTGGAGCCTACCTCCAAGCCAGCTCCCAACCCATTTCGTCAATGTGTTACCTAATCCTATAGAACTCATCTTGGTCAGTAACTTGCGGTGTGGTACGCTATCGAATGCTTTGCTAAAGTCCAGGTACACGATGTCCAGGGACTCCCCAATATCCAGCTTCCCCGTTACCCAGTCAAAGAAGCTGATCAGGTTGGATTGGCAGGATCTCCCCTTAGTAAATCCATGTTGTCGGGGATCCCGTAGATTCTCCTCATCCAGGATCTTATCTAATTGGTGTTTGATTAGTTTGATTAATTCTCATGCTTGGAGCTGCGTTGGAAGGGCGTCTGTGCCTGCGCAGGTGTGACTCGATGATGCCACGCATGAGCATGACATCACTGCATTGCATCCGTGCACGGTCAGATACCCTCCCGACACGGTCCCGATCCGGACTTTGAAAAGCCGTCCAGATGCCTGGACATGTCCTCTCGAAAGAGGACCTTAGACACCACTGCGTGATTCTCTGTAAAACTTAAGCACCAGAAATGTGGGCCTTTAAAAACCCTGGTCGTGATTCTGTTAACGGTGCCTAAGTATGATTGACAGACGGCTGGCGCCATTTTCGTAGGCACCGTTTACAGAATCTGGGCCTTAGTATACGTGTATCTGTGTAAACATCATAGAATGTATTCTCAGACACGATGATGAACAGAGTTTCCTGTCATCCAGGCCTGCAGTGCAGACGGTCCCAAAGGCGACTTTACAACACGCTTCTGTCACATGGCAAACAACAGACGCGGCACCCACCCTGAAGGAGCCCCCACACACTGGGTCTGCCGCACCGCCCCATCCCCATTGACCACATCACACAGTGCCCTGCCCCCGCTGTCACTATTACAGCCTGTACGTTGCCCCATCGGACTGGAGCAATGGCCCTGAGGTGGTGAGTTTGATTCCCACTGCAACTCCTTGGGACTTAACACTTCATTGCCCCAGGTGCAAAATAAATACCTGCCTAAAAGACGTAAACCACTTTGATTATAACCACACAGAAAAAGTGGTATATCAAGAACATAAGAGCTGCCTTACTGGGACAGACCGAAGGTCCATAAAGCCTGTGTATCCTCTTTCCAACAGTGGTCAATCCGAGTCCCAAGTGCCTGGCAGAAACCCAAAGAGCAGCAACATTCCAGAGCTGAGATTGTGATGTCATAATGCCTCATTCCACCAATGCCTAAGAGCCAACCTCAGCAGTGATGTCACAGTGGCTTAATCGTCCTATACTTGACTCACATAAGAACACAAGAATAACCTTATTGGCTAGACTGAAGGTCCATCTAGCCCAAAATCCTGTTTCCAACAGTGGCCAACTGAGGTCCCAAGTACCAGCTAGATCCCATCCCATTTAATGTCCAAATTACACTGTCTTGTCGCCACCTACCCCATCACAGTGTGTCACACTGCCAATGATCATCTTGTACCCCCACATGGACTCCTGCCACACCATGCTTGTGGAGAGAAACCTTCTCATGGGTCAGTGGTCTACTCAAACTCAGGGTTAAAGGTCATTGTTGGAGATGAGCACTGCTGTGAGGGAGTCCAAAAAGATTCTATCGCACCCCTCAAATTCAAGCTGATGCCCCTCAATTCCACTTCCCACAATGAGCTGCGAGGCCTCTGCAGCTTGTCATTTGGATCTGCTCTTTCAGTCATTAGCAGCTGCCCCTGCCAATTTCCTGCTCTTGGCTGTGGACCCCTTGCAGTTAGATATCGTGAATACCTGTTCGCATTCCTTCTGCAAGGATCATCAATTTGGTCCAACGCCTCATAGCCACTCCTGACAGCTGGGACACACCTACATGCCGGAGGTGCCACCATGGGAATGTGCGGAAATGAGTGAGCTGCCTCTCCACCCCCCCCCCTCCCCCCTCTGCACCTTCTCGCCAGCCTCTGAAGCCAGATGAAGACTTTCTTCTTTTTAATCTGATTTAAGGATTCTGGCACAAACAATATTTCCCTTCAAGTGCTTTCTGTAAAGTGAGTTCCAATTTAATAAGTGCCCTGAGTGATGTGTCTTATGGTGTAGGAGCCAATTTAAAAAAAAAAAAAAATGAAAAAATTGGGGGGTGCTAAATTCAGCACAATGGCCTCTCCTCTCCCTGGATACACTTCTACTGCTGCTTCTCATTTCTATAGCAGTGCTGTACATTAAAACATTCAAGAGACAGTCCCTGCTCAGTAGAGCTTACAATATAGTCAAACATAAGGTTACCAGACGCCTGGATTTCCCCGGACGCCGGATATCCTCCTTTTGAGGGGTAACCCACGAAAAGCGTACTGGACATTGGCACACCGACAATCACGCCCTGACATTTGCGTGCAGGACAAATTCGCGCCACAACTCTGAGCGCTCTGAGGCCTTCCCATTTGCGCTCTGAGGGGGATGTGGGGAGAATCCCCCACTACACTTACACTCCCGTTTAGGGGTGGGGTGGGGGAGAATCCCCCCCAGTACACTTAAAGGTCACGTTTTCCTCCTGAAGCCCGGCTTTCTGCTCTCAGGGGGTAGGGGAGGAAACACTCCCTCACTACAATTGCACTTTGGTTTGGGGGATGCCGACACGGTCTCAATTTCAAGATTGCCGCAAACCCCCCCCCCCCACTACACTTACAATTTTGCCCCCAAACCCCCACTCTTTTCATACGCGCACTTGTCGGTGCGTGCATTTAACGGAGCGGAATTGTCGGGGCGCAATTGTCCTGCACGCTATTGACGGTGTACCTTTTGAGGACATGTCCAGGGGTCCGGAAGGCTTTTCAAAACCCGGCACTTTGTCCCATTGGGCAGGAGGGCATCTGCGCATGTTCGGATGCCATGTGATGACATCATGCGCATCCACGCATTGGCGGATGCCCTCCTGCCCGACGAGAGCAGGCAGCGGGGGTGGGGGGGGCAGGATTGGGGACAGGAGTGGGGTATAACGGGACGGGGATGAGTGGAACTGGGCAGGTCTAAGGGTCCGGAATTTTCCATTTGGGGCTTAGGGAATTTCTCAGGAATGTGTCCCAGTCTCAGTCTCAGGGTGGCCCATCACTGGATTCACATCCAAATGTCCCTACAGAATACCTCAGGGGATGCAGAATACTTGGCTTGTTTGGGGGGCCCTCGACCTCTGACCCCAGCTCCCCCACACACTTTTCCTTACCTACCAGCTCATAGTATCCCCCCCATGACACCCAGCATCTCTCAACCCTCCCTCCCCTGGTATTTGGCTTTTCTCTCTTTCTTTCCCTCCCTCCCCCCCTCCCCATCCCATCTCTTCAGCATCTCTCTCTTTCCCTTTCCACCCCCAGTCTCTAGCATCTTTCCAACTCTCCTTTCCAGTAAAAGTCTTTGCTTAACATTAACGGTACTTAAGATCCTACCACACTTTCATGTGACATACCTCAGCTCCGAGGACTCCTAAAGCAGCAGCAGGCTCTTTCATTTGAAAGGAAGCTCCAGAATGAGAGGGCATAGGATGAAGTTAAGAGGTGATAGGCTCAGGAGTAATCTAAGGAAATACTTTTTTTACAGAAAGGGTGGTAGATGCGTAGAACAGTCTTCCGGAAGAGGTGGTGGAGACAGAGACTGAATTCAAAAGGGCCTGGGATAGGCACGTGGGATCTCTCAGAGAGAGAAAGAGATAATGGTTACTGCGGATGGGCCATTTGGCCTTTATCTGCCATCATGTTTCTATAACCATAAAGCTCTATGACCTCACAATGCAGGTGGAAAGAGCCTTAGCCTATAGGGAGAGGAGATGCAAATGTTAAGAGCCTTAGCCAATAGGGAGAGGAGGAGATAGTGGATGCTGTGGATGGGCCATTTGGCCTTTATGTGCCATCATGTTTCTATAACCATAAAGCTCTATGACCTCACAATGCAGGTGGAAAGAGCCTTAGCCTATAGGGAGAGGAGATGCAAATGTTAAGAGGCTTAGCCAATAGGGAGAGGAGGAGATAGTGGATGCTGTGGATGGGCCATTTGGCCTTTATCTGCCATCATGTTTCTATAACCATAAAGCTCTATGACCTCACAATGCAGGTGGAAAGAGCCTTAGCCAATAGGAAGAGGAGATGCAAATGTTAAGAGCCTTAGCCAATAGGGAGAGGAGGAGATAGTGGATGCTGCGGATGGGGCATTTGGCCTTTATTTGCCATCATGATTCTATAACCATAAGGTTCTTTCACCTCACAATGCAGGTGTAAAGAGCCTTAGCCTATAGGAAGAGGAGATGCAAATGTTAAGAGCCTTAGCCAATAGGGAGAGGAGGAGATAGTGGATGCTGCGGATGGGCTAGTTGGCCTTTCTTTGCCATCATGTTTCTATGTTTCTATAACCCTAAAGCTCTATGACCTCACAATGCAGGTGGAAAGAGCCTTAGCCTATAGGAAGAGGAGATGCAAATGTTAAGAGCCTTAGCCAATAGGGAGAGGAGGAGATAGTGGATGCTGCGGATGGGCCATTTGGCCTTTATCTGCCATTATATTTCTATGTTTCTAACTTGTTAATGTTTGTTTTTTTTTTGTTTTTTTTTGGGGGGGGGGTTTGTTTTGGAAGTCTGAGCTTATATTGGTTTCTACCTACAAGGGGGCTTTTTTTCTGGCATATCCCTGACCTCTGGAATCAGCGGCTGATATCCAAGCAGAAACATCAATTAAATTATTTAAAGTGACATTAAAGACATATTTTGGGTTCTAATCCGGGTCTTTGTAATGCTTATGGGATTCCTGTGGAGGGTTTTCTTTTTTTTCACTTGTTTAGATGTATGTGTGGACTTTAACTGCTTGGAACTGAGTTCTTTTCCAATTAATTCTGTAAACGGCCTGGACATTTGTTTGATAGGCAGTATATCAAGTTTAATGAAGTGTAATAAATTGTAATGTTATGTTGTATATTTTTATTTCCATTTTATTTATAACAGCTGTAAATTTATTTCTTTTTAACTTACTTTTTTTTATTAAAATTTGACTGAAAGCCAATGGACATACGAGTTCCTGATTGCTGATGATTGTGTAATAGAAAAGAAGGTGGAAAGCAGACGTTGAAATGAGAGCATGTTAGCTGAGGCGAGGGAGCAGGAGGGTCGGACATTGTGAAGGCATTTTATGAACCGCTTCATAACAGTTGTGGGAAGGAGAAGATCCCGCTTCAATTCACAAAAATACCCCTTATCACGTCAGAGCAGTGTTGGAGCATTTAACACTCCGGGCCGCAGGAGAAACCTCTAACGTGGCTTAGAATGTGGAGGCAAAGCACAAGAAGATCCATAAGAACAAGAACACATGAAAATAAATACCAAAAAATGTCATTAAAATAATAAACTACAGACTAAACAGAAGATTTAGAATCAGAAAATAATATTAAATATTGAACTAGGCCAGTTACTGGGCAGACTTGTACGGTCTGTGTCTGTGTATGGCCATTTGGTGGAGGATGGGCTGGGGAGGGCTTCAGTGGCTGGGAGGGTGTAGATGGGCTGGAGTAGGTTTTGACGGAGATTTCGGCAGTTGGAACTAAAGCACAGTACAGGGTAGAGCTTTGGATTCTTGCCCAGAAATAGCTAAGAAGAAAAAAAAAATTTTAATTGAATCAGGTTGGGTAGACTGGATGGACCATTCGGGTCTTTATCTGCCGTCATCTACTATGTTACTATGTTACTATTTAAAATCACTGTGGACATTCTGTATTTGGGAGACAGGTGGTGAACAGGTGAGACAGGTGGTCACCGTACATGAAGGACACAGTACTACTCGAAGGGTCCAGAGAAGAGCAACTACACTTCTCCCTCCGTATTCGCTGTGTTAGGGGATTAACAGAACCGCAAATACAGAAAAACCATGAATAACTTTTTCATATATTATTTGCTGTTTTCTATTAAAAACCATCGTGAATATGGTGAAACTGCGAATAACATGGTGGGAGACCTGGCCTGTTCCGGAAGGAGAGGCAAAACATGGTGAAGAAAGTGCTGGGAATCGGCGATTTCTCTCTGTAAACGCTTGGAATCAGCAATTTCTCTATGCAAGCTGACGTAATTTGGGGGGGAGGAGCCAGCAAGCTATAAACCATGAATAATCGAAACAGCAATTGCTGAAACCACGAATATGGAAGGAGAAGTGTAAAATGGTTAAGAGGCTGGAGGAGTTGCCGTACAGTGAGAGACTGGAGAAACTGGGCCTCTTCTCCCTTCAAAAGAGGAGACTGAGAGGGGACATGATTGAAACAGCTAAGGTGCGTACGTAATAAGAAGGAAGAAGTGCCATTGGTAGAGCACTGGCTTGCAAAGCATCATTGGGAAGATGATTTAAAATTTGTGGTATTAAAGCAATTTCACACTACCTATGGAAGTAATATCTCAAGATAGCTAATTATTTGTGAGCAAAGATTCATTTTTACTTGGGACACTGTATCCCCCCAAAGGATTAAAAAAAAGCAGTGAAGTAGCCTTTGGGCTGTTAATATCAGTGTGCCCTATCAGTTTAAAATACGTCAGCATTCATCATGTGATTTAATGAAAGTAGCTCGGGCATTTAGTTTGTTGTATGAAAACGTTTGTTAGCAATGCAGGTGTAAAGAACCTTAGCCAATAGGGAGAGAAGGAGATAGTGGATGCTGCGGATGGGCCATTTGGCCTTTATCTGCCATCAGGTTTCTATAACCCTAAAGCTCTATGACCTCACAATGCAGGTGGAAAAAGCCTTAGCCTATAGGAAGAGGAAATGCAAATGTTAAGAGCCTTAGCCAATAGGGAGAGGAGGAGATAGTGGATGCTGCGGATGGGCCATTTGGTCTTTATCTGCCATCATGTTTCTATAACCATAAAGCTCTATGACCTCACAATGCAGGTGGAAAGAGCCTTAGCCAATAGGAAGAGGAGATGCAAATGTTTAGAGCCTTAGCCAATAGGGAGAAGAGGAGATAGTGGATGCTGCGGATGGGCCATTTGGCCTTTATCTGCCATCAGGTTTCTCTGTTTCTATAACCATAAAGCTCTATGACCTCACAATGCAGGTGGAAAGAGCCTTAGCCAATAGGAAGAGGAGATGCAAATGTTAAGAGCCTTAGCCAATAGGGAGAGGAGGAGATAGTGGATGCTGCGGATGGGCCATTTGGCCTTTATCTGCCATCAGGTTTCTCTGTTTCTATAACCATAAAGCTCTATGACCTCACAATGCAGGTGGAAAGAGCCTTAGCCAATAGGAAGAGGAGATGCAAATGTTTAGAGCCTTAGCCAATAGGGAGAGGAGGAGATAGTGGATGCTGCGGATGGGCCATTTGGCCTTTATCTGCCATCAGGTTTCTCTGTTTCTATAACCATAAAGCTCCATGACCTCACAATGCAGGTGGAAAGAGCCTTAGCCAATAGGAAGAGGAGATGCAAATGTTTAGAGCCTTAACCAATAGGGAGAGGAGGAGATAGTAGATGCTGCGGATAGGCCATTTGGCCTTTATCTGCCATCATGTTTCTATAACCATAAAGCTCTATGACCTCACAATGCAGGTGGAAAGAGCCTTAGCCTATAGGAAGAGGAGATGTAAATGTTAAGAGCCTTAGCCAATAGGGAGAGGAGGAGATAGTGGATGCTGCGTATGGGCCATTTGGCCTTTATCTGCCATCATGTTTCTATAACCATAAAACTCTATGACCTCACAATGCAGGTGGACAGAGCCTTAGCCTATAGGAAGAGGAGATGCAAATGTTAAGCGCCTTAGCCAATAGAAAGAGGAGGAGATAGTGGATGCTGCAGATGACCCATTTGGCTTTTTTTAACAACAGTTCTACATCCAGAACAGTAAGGAGTGGAATTTTACAATCTCAATAAGATCGAAAAAGAAAATTTTTACATCATAAACTACCTCCATCTAGCCTACATTAAAGGAGGGCTAACAAAATATAAACTTTATAATCAACCAAAAATAAACCTGAAAAAGGAGAAAAACTCTTCTAAACATTTAGGTGTATCCTTTACTATTTCTCCTCAAAAAAAAAAATCAGATATTTAGATCTTATGTTGTTCTTTCATATTTAAGAAACTTTCCAATTGAATTGAATCCCAGAAAATGTATTGCAGGGAAATTTTAAATAAAATGTGACACCAATAGCCAATACTCTAGATTTTAAGGATAGGAATAATTTTCTTTTCATCTGGGTGGATCTGGCCACATCAGGGAATATTTGAACTATATCACCACAGAATTTTGCTTGCTTATTCTGGGAATATGTTTTCATAATTAGACTCTTATCCGTCTCATTAAAACAGGTAATTAATAGGGTGGACTGATTTTGTATGGTATCAAGTGAGTCTTCTAAGAATTCAGTAAGATTTAAATCCGTTGATACCAATTGGTCCACTCCTTTTTCTAAGCCTATTTTTTTTTCTTTTGTGGGATATAATAAGAATTTGAAATAGGTAAAGAATCTGAGTTTGGAAGCCCAAAATTTCCTTTAGATATTTTCGAAACAAGATTTCTGATGAAATAAGATGTGTTTTTGGGAAATTAACCAATCTCAGATTTTTTGAACAAAGTAAATTCTTCATATGTTCCATTTTAGAATACATTATTTTAAACATAGAAACATAGAAATAGACGGCAGATAAGGGCCCACGGCCCATCCAGTCTGCCCACCTTAATGTCCCTCCCCTACCTTTGCCCTGTGAATAGATCCCATGTGCCGATCCCATTTGTCAATCTTTAATAGCAGAGCCTCCAAAACCACCAGACACTTATCTAAAATATTTAAATTAGAATCAACATTTTGAAATTTCTGAACATCCTCACCAGAAAATTTTGCGTCTTGCTTTATAACTGATTGTAACATCCCCTCTACTCTAGTATTAATAAGCCAAATATCCTTTAGGGAAACATCCTGTAGAGGCTCAGATGGCATCAGTTCCACAGCATCTTCTGAATACGACAAAACCTGGGGCATAGATTTAAATATAAGTGTTGAAGATTCCTGGCGAACTGTGTCTTCATGAGTTCCAGCTGGAACCACTTTGGTACTATTAACACAGGAATCTTTAGGTGGGGGAGGAGGAGTCCTCTCTAAGGGACTGAGCGATGCTCCTGAAATAGTATGTAAATCCCCAACTGGGATAGACATTTCATTGGATTGTAATATATGTCGATCCATAGGTCCAGACACTACTGGTGTGGAACTCTTAGGTTGAACTTTCCGTTTCCCCATAACCAAATAAGGGGAGAGAAAGTGCAAAACTGCTTACAATTTGAAACCACACAATAGTGCCTCACGGCTCCAAGGGGCTCCCAAGGGGCAGGCATGCCCCTTAGGGCATGCCCCTTTGTAGCGTCTTTTGTAGAGGCCCCAGCTGACGTCACTCTCTGACCTCGATAGTGCCAGTTGGAAACCGGCACCAATCGAGGGCGTAGGAAATATCCCAAAGTTCTGCAGGCACTACTCCTCACGGGAGCAACAGTCCCTCACCAACACCCGGGAAGGTAGGCAGCCCTCGCCATTTCCAAATGCACCAAAGCCCATAGGCATTGAATGGCCTTCAGTGCATTTAGTGTAGGAGAATCACTACCAGGATTTTATATAAAGGGGTCCTTTACGAGAGCTCTCAGCCCAACCATAAAGAGAATGATGTGAAGCCATGAAACTTACAAATTATTCCACACTTTTCGTTTCATTTCATATCATTGAAACGAAAAGTGTCCTAGGCCGATCAGTCTCTTATCTCTCCTGGTTCTGCCATCACAGCGCCAGATTTTGCCTTTCCTCCCAGTAACATCTGATCAGCACCTTCAATTTACTCAAGGATCAAAATCAGAAACCTTAAATATGCCCAGGAAGTATCAGTACCTGTCAAGGAGTGGCTTAACTTGGCAATAGTAAGGTTACCAGAAGTCCAGATTTCCTTTTGAGAACATGCCTGGCTTTTTTTAACTTGAAATTTTTATAATACAGTCTGGCAGAACAGATTTCTTAGAGCAATCAAATCGGTGTATATGAAAACCACTTTAATCAGAGAACTTCCTAAAGTCAACAGTTTATCTCCCCCTCCCTTCCTAATCCTTAATTAACATGTGGTCACCACTGTTCATCTCATCTAATCTAATCCACAATTTATTAATCATACTATATCAAAAACGTTCAAGGTGATTTACATTCAAAGAGGCTGTAAAATCTACGGAAAAATACAAAACCAATCAATAATTAAAATATCATCTTAACATGAATATTACAAGTCATAAAAAAAAGTTTTCAAATTTTTACAAAAATTTAAGTAATTGATATAAGTCCTCACACAACAGAGCTAATTCTTCAAATGTCTGCTGAGTTCCAGCTCTAAAGACTATAAGTTTTTCCAGAAGAAACACCTAGTGGAACCTCAGCATTTGCCATATGGTAGAACTGACCTTCCATAATGTGTGGAACATGTTTGGTCTTGGCTTCCAAGATCCTACATTTAAAGTGTCTATGCCACATGCAAACTTTTAACCTTTGTAACAGCCCCTTTTAATAGCTTCTTTCTGATTTCCTCATTTCATCTGAGTTCCCCTCCCCTTTTCTTAATATCCTTCACTGGTGTAGTAAGTGGGGGATGGTCTGTCCCTGGCACGGTCTTTGTAAAGGGTGTAGGCATCCGTCCTCCTCTCTGCCCCCATTCCCGACTCCCTCTGCCTCTCGCATGCGCCCCTTCCCTTATACCTTTTTACCTGCGTGAGCAGCATTGCAAACTTGCTGCCCACGTCAGTGTCACCTCTCTCTGACATTACTTTCGGGCCCCGGGCCTAGGAACTGACATCAGAGGGATAGCTGGCATGATGCGGGCAGCAAGTTTATGCTGTTGCTCTTGCCTGGAAAATTAAAAAGGCACGGGGGAAGGGAAGGGAGGCACGCACATGGCAGGGAGGGATCGGGAAGGAGCAGGGGGCAGAGAAGCAGACAAGGGGGGCACCACCGATGTCCTCCCTTCAGTAATTATGTCAGAGTTGATCATGTTATGACCGTTGTTTGTGTTATAATTTTGACTCAAAAGCACTCCGAGGGTGGTTTGAAAAGTTTGGTGAAAAAGCAAGTTAAACAACGTAGTCTCCATCGAGGGCTATACATTTTGTCCAGCGAGTTTCCAGTTTTGTTTTTCATAAGATATGATGAAAAAACTCAATGGAGACTAGGTTAGGGGTGCCAGATTTTCCTTTCAGAAAATCCGGACCCCTAGCCCCGCCCATCCCCACCCTAATTCCCCCCCCCCCCCCCACTGCCTGCCTTATTGGGCAGGGAGGCAGTCCGCGCATTTGCAGACTTCCTCCCTTCCCGACACAGCTTTTCAAAACTCAGACAAAGTGATGGGTTTTGAGAAGCCGTCTCGACCCCCAGACATGTCCTCAAAAGGAGGGGAAATCCGGACGTCTGGTAAGCCCTAGACTGGGACCCTCGGTCACAAGGGGGCACCCGCTCAAACTCAGAGGAGGGAAATTTAGTGGTGACACCAGGAAGTATTTCTTCACAGAAAGGGTGGTAGATCACTGGAACAAACTTCCGATGCAGGTGATCAAGGCCACCAGCGTGCTCGACTTTAAGAATAAATGGGACATCCATGTGGGATCCTTACGAGGGTCGAGTTAAGTAACTAGGTCATTAGCACTCAGACTTAATTGGGTGGGTCAGTAGAGTGGGCAGACTTGATGGGCTGTAGCCCTTTTCTGCCGTCATCTTTCTATGTTTCTAGGTGAACTTGCTTTTTCACCAAACTTTTGAAGCCACACCCTGTTCTTACATTTCTCCTAATGCAGGGGTGTCAAAGTCCCTCCTCGAGGGCTGCAATCCAGTCGGGTTTTCAGGATTTCCCCAATGAATACGCATGAGATCTATTTGCATACACTGCTTTCATTCTATGCTAATTGCTCTCATGCATTTTCATTGGGGAAATCCTGAAAACCCGACTGGATTGCGGCCCTCGAGGAGGAAATTTGACACCCCTGTCCTAATGGCTCATACTCTGTTTACACTTTTTGGAGGGGGGGCAACAGGGCCACTTTTCTCATCCATAACGACTGTTGAGATCCGACACCGTTGCCAGCAAACTTAGGAACGTTTCCCCTACTTTGAATCTCTCTCTCTCCACCTTTCCCACCCCGACCTACCTCTAGTTGGATCAGGTCAAGGACGGTTTCAGCTGGAGATCATGTACCGGAGCCCCTTCAGGGCCGTTTCATTCTTGGTAAGTGTTATTCCTGGAGATGCTTGATGGCAAAGAACACAGGAGCATCCGAATTGACTTTGCTTCAGGAAAAAAAAAGCAGAGGCTTAGTCTAAGCCACATCTTGGCTAGTGTTGAAATAAAGTTGCCCTTAAATTGCGATCAAGGTTCCCTGCCTTTGGGTTCTGCAATCTGCACCCCTCCCCCTGCTCATTTGGCTTCTCTTTCTGCTGCTTCAAAAGCTAATCAAACAATGCACTTTAGTCCAGTGGTCTCCAACTCGCAGCCCGCCAGGTACTATTTCGAGGCCCTCGGTACGTTACCATTGTTCCGGAACGTTGCCTCCTCACGGCTGTAACCTCACGCAAACGCTTTGCTGCATCTTTCTGCATGTTGCACTGCGTTCAGCTGTGTGTAGGTGAAATGATCAGAAGCAATTAAGGAAAGATTTATAAACTATGGTGTCAGGTCAAAAGCGCGCCGGGACAAAGGCGTGTGCAGACAATTGAGCGCAGTGCGGAGCCACGCACCGAAGAAAATTACTGTTTTTAGGGGCTCCGACAGGGGTGTGTGGGGGGAAACCCCCCCCCCACTTTACTTAATACAGATTGCGCCGCGTTGTGGGGGGTTTGGGGGATTGTAACCCCCCACATTTTACTGAAAACTTCACTTTTTCCCTGTTTTTAGGGAAAAAGTTAAGTTTCCAGTAAAATGTGGGGGGTTACAACCCCCCAAAACCCCCACAACGCCGCCGTGATCTGTATTAAGTAAAGTGGGGGGGGCTCCCCAACAAAAACCCCCGTCGGAGCCCCTAAAAACAGTAATTTTCTTGCGCTCAGTTGTCGGCGCGCACCTTTGTCTTCCGCGATTATGTCTATGAACCATAAACTATAACGAGTTTTACTTCATGCAAAGTTGTCATTTCTGTAATAAAACATTAACTATTTTTTCTGCGGCCCTCCAAGTATCTGCAAATCCAAAATGTGGCCCTGCAAAGGCTTTGAGTTTGAGGCCACTGCTTTAGTCTAATAAAAAGGCATCACCTTTATTGCTTAGGTTTTCTTAAAAAGTGGACCAACACGGCTACCACACCAGAAATCCTCATTCCTAGGGACACTTCTTAGAATCTGTGGCCACGGTGGAGGCTGAAGGGTTAACTCTATAGGGAGGTGCAGCAGAGCGGCATCACAGTATTAATCCCAGTAGAACCTGGGGGCAGCGGTGCAATGTTTATGCCAATGGGGGAAGGGACTTTCAAAACTCAGGACTGGATTTCGTGTCATCAACATGTAAGCACAAAGAATTCACCCAACGGAATCGAACACTGCCTGGGTCTCCCCCCTCTTGATTTAAGCATTCCCTGTACCTCTAGTCTAGACCAGCTTTCCGAACGTGTCCACTGTGCTCCCTCATCTCAGTTCTGGTCTCCTTATCTCAAGAAAGATTTAGGGCTCCTTTTACTAAGGTGCGCTAGTGGTTTTAGCGCACGCTAGACACTAACGCCTCCATAGAGCCTGCGCTAGTATTTTTCATTTAGCGCGTGGTTAACGCACGCTAATCTTGAGCGCACCTTAATAAAAGGAGCCCATAGTGGCGCTAGAAAAGGTTCAAAGAAGAGCGACCAAGATGGTAAAGGGGATAGAACTCCTCTCGTATGAGGAAAGACTAAAACGGTTAAGGCTCTTCAGCTTAGAAAAGAGACGGCTGAGGGGAGATAGGATTGAAGTCTACAAAACCATGAGTGGAGTAGAACGGATCAATTTTTCACTCCGTCAAAAATGACAAAGACTAGGGGACACTCGATGAAGTTACCGGGAAATACTTTTAAAACCAATAGGAGGAAATTTTTTTTCACTCAGAGAATAGTTAAGCTCTGGAACACGTTGCCGAGGATGTGGTAAGAGCGGCTAAAATAGCTGGTTTACAGGAAGGTTTGGACAAGTTCCTGGAGGAAAAGTCCATACTCTGTTATTGAGAAAAACATGGGGGAAGCCACTGCTTGCCCTGGATCAGTAGCATGGAGTTGCTACTCTTTGGGATTCTGTATGGAATGTTGCTACTCTTTGGGATTCTAGAATCTTGTTACTCTCTGGGATTCCGGAATCTTGCTATTCCTTGAGGTTCTGTATGGAATGTTGCTACTCTTTGGGATTCTAGAATCTTGTTACTCTCTGGGGTTACGAATCTTGCTATTCTTTGGAGATTCTGTATGGAATGTTACTACTATTTGGAGTTCTAGAATCTTGTTACTTTCTGAGATTCTGGAATCTTGCTATTCCTTGAGGTTCTGTATGGAATGTTGCTACTCTTTGGGATTCTAGAATCTTGTTACTCTCTGAGATTCCGGAATCTTGCTATTCTTTGGAGATTCTGTATGGAATGTTACTATTATTTGGAGTTCTAGAATCTTGTTACTCTCTGAGATTCTGGAATCTTGCTATTCCTTGAGGTTCTGTATGGAATGTTGATACTCTTTGGGATTCTAGAATCTTGTTACTCTCTGGGATTCCGGAATCTTGCTATTCTTTGAGATTCTGTATGGAATGTTGTTACTCTTTGGGATTCTAGAATCTTGTTACTCTCCGAGATTCCGGAATCTTGCTATTCCTTGAGGTTCTGTATGGAATGTTGATATTCTTTGGGATTCTAGAATCTTGTGACTCTCTGGGATTCCGGAATCTTGCTATTCTTTGAGATTCTGTATGGAATGTTGCTACTCTTTGGGATTCTAGAATCTTGTTACTCTCTGAGGATTCCGGAATCTTGCTATTGTTTGAGATTCTGTATGGAATGTTGCTACTCCTTGGGATTCTAGAATCTTGTTACTCTCCGAGATTCCGGAATCTTGCTATTCCTTGAGGTTCTGTATGGAATGTTGATACTCTTTGGGATTCTAGAATCTTGTTACTCTCTGGGATTCCGGAATCTTGCTATTCTTTGAGATTCTGTATGGAATGTTGATACTCTTTGGGATTCTAGAATCTTGTTACTCTCTGGGATTCCGGAATCTTGCTATTCTTTGAGATTCTGTATGGAATGTTGTTACTCTTTGGGATTCTAGAATCTTGTTACTCTCCGAGATTCCGGAATCTTGCTATTCCTTGAGGTTCTGTATGGAATGTTGATATTCTTTGGGATTCTAGAATCTTGTTACTCTCCGAGATTCCGGAATCTTGCTATTCCTTGAGGTTCTGTATGGAATGTTGATACTCTTTGGGATTCTAGAATCTTGTTACTCTCTGGGATTCCGGAATCTTGCTATTCTTTGAGATTCTGTATGGAATGTTGTTACTCTTTGGGATTCTAGAATCTTGTTACTCTCCGAGATTCCGGAATCTTGCTATTCCTTGAGGTTCTGTATGGAATGTTGATATTCTTTGGGATTCTAGAATCTTGTTACTCTCCGAGATTCCGGAATCTTGCTATTCCTTGAGGTTCTGTATGGAATGTTGATACTCTTTGGGATTCTAGAATCTTGTTACTCTCTGGGATTCCGGAATCTTGCTATTCTTTGAGATTCTGTATGGAATGTTGCTACTCTTTGGGATTCTAGAATCTTGTTACTCTCTGAGGATTCCGGAATCTTGCTATTCTTTGAGATTCTGTATGGAATGTTGCTACTCCTTGGGTTTTGGCCAGGTACTAGTGACCTGGATTGGCCACCGTGAGAACGAGCTAGTGGGCTTGATGGACCATTGGTTTGACCCAGTAAGGCTATTCTTATGTTCTTGAGTATTATGTGGGCACCTTTGACTGGGACCATAAAACAATTTTCCTTGTTTGGTTTTCAGCTGCAGGGGCACTGCCCGCCCAGAGCTGTTGGGTTTGTAGGTATCAGCAGACACAGAGAATGCCAGGCCTCATGCAGCCAAAGCCTGCCTGAGATGCTGGAATTGTGACCCAGGATACACAGCAGAAAGAAAAACATCGCAGAGTACCAAGAGTTAAAAGCTAGAAGTTGTGCATGTCAGTGAGGGCCCAGTGCAGGGTGGCTGTGATGTTTTATCAGGCAGAGCCCAGCACAATTTGTTTTTACCACCGCAAACCAGTTGAGGATAAGGGAGCTTTAATGATTCATCCTCCAAACTGCTCCTGCTTCTCTCCTAATGAGTCAGGGCTGTGTCTCCAGGTGGGTTACCGAGGGAGGCTCCTGGGTGTCTGAAACCACTCGGAAGGGTGAGGAGGGCACAGAAGCCGAATGGGGGATGGAATGGGTGGAGGGCTACACAGGTTTGACAGGGAGAGGAGGGCAGGAATGTCAATCTTTCCAGGCCTTGCTGGCCACCTCTTTGGATCTCAGGAAGAACCCGAACTGCACAAAAGCCTATTCTGCAGCCTATAATGCTTTCCCAGGCTCAGGTAGGGGTGGGGAGTGGTTTCTTCCATCTTAACTCCCACTTACTGTCAGATACCTTTATCCATTGCATCATTCCTTCTACCAGAAACTCCCCAACCCTGAGATGCCCTGTCTGTCCAAATTAGATTGTAAGCTCTTCTGAGCAGGGACTGTCTACTGAATGTTAAATGTACAGCCCTGCATAAGCCTTTCAGCGCTAGAGAAATGAAAAATAGTAATAGTAGTAGCCACTGCTTATTTCAAGGATAAGTAGCATGAAATGGAACATTCCTGGATTTCTGAGCTCCCTGTCCTGTTGCATTATGGGACTTAGAAACATAGAAACACGATAGCAGATAAAGGCCAAATGGCCCATCCAGTCTGCCCATCCGCAGTAACCATTATCTCTTTCTCTCTCCGAGAGATCCCAAGTGCCTATTCCAGGCATGTGGGATAGGCACTGATTTCAATGGGTAGGATCAGGACTACACATCCCACACTGCTTTGGGATGAATGTTCAAAACCAGGACTGGCCAAAAAGTATCCAGCTTGGAGTTGGTAACTTGGTAGCTCTGCTCATAGTTACTGGCACATTTAGGAACAGAGAAGCTGCTTCCCCAGTGAGTGAAATCATGGGATGGGAAATGTTTATGAGCTGAGCCTGGAAGAAGTTTGGGAGAGTCCCTCCCTGCCCCCTTCCAAGCCCCTGTCTTGCTCCCTTTGACCCTGGAAAAATTTGCAGACTTGCTGCAGGTGAAATCTTATAACTGGGCTTACTTTGGGGAGTTTAGCTTCTCACATCCGCTTTATTTCTGCAAACACTTTCTGATGTGTTTTGCCAGACACGTGCTTTAGGTGTGGTCTAGGTCCTGTGACCTGCTGCTGGACCAGTGTTTCTCAACTTCTTCAAGCCAAGTACCCCTAACTCTAACAAATATCAACTGAGTACCCCCCCCCCCAACCACCGACTGCCCAAGCTCCCCCATTACTAATTGTAATGCAATTTCTTCCCTTCATTTTTCATATACACACAATATACACAGCAGATATAAAGTCTCAAACCTGACACATTTCAATCACTAAACTGAAAATAAAATAATTTTCCCTACCTTTGTTGTTTAGTGATTTTATTTTTCTAATCATCTTTTCTCAGTCTCTGGTTGCACTTCCTTCTATCTGTGCTCTTAACTCTGTTTCCAGTGCCTTCTTATCCATTGATTATATTTCTCTCCTTCACTTTCTCTCCTGTATCCATCTTTGGCATTAAGTTTTTATTTTATTTTATGTTAACATTCAGCTTTTTACTATTTTAAGACTTTTTTCTCAAAATCTGCTTTTACATGTCTTCTCTTCCCTTCCTTTCCTATCTCTCTCCTTCTCTTCCTCCCCCCCCCCCCCCCCCCCCCGGTGGTCTGATATCCTTCCCTCCCTCCTCCCAGTAGTCCAACATTTCTCTCTTTCCTTTCCCCTCTTCCTACAGTCTGGTATCTCTCTCTCCTCTCTTCTCCTTCCCTTCCATTCCCTGGCCTGACATCTCTCCCTTCCTTCCCACCCCCAGTCCCAACTAACATGCCCTCTCCCCAGGCACCATTGCTCCCGTCCCTCCACCCCATGTCCATTTCTCCCTCTCTCATCACTCTCATTCCTTCTGCAACAATTTTCCTTCCTTCCCTCCCCCATCCCCACTCACACCTAATATGCTCTCTCCCCATGTACCATCTCACCCTCACCATCTCACCAGCGTGAAGCACCTATCCCTTCCCCTTCAAGTCCAACAGCACCTTTTCTCCCTTCCCTTTCCCTCCTCCCCTGTCCAGCAGCTCACAGTGTGCTTTTTAACTTCCCCACACAGCCACCATTAGCACTAGTTTAGCCAAGGTTCCATCACACAGCCTCGAGGCCTTTGCTAGGCTGGCCCACCTCCGATGATGCAACTTCCTCTTTCATCAGAGGCAGACCGGCCTAGCACAGGCTTTGAGGCTGCCTGATGGAACCATGGAAAAAGTAACGCTAGCGGCAACTGTGTGGGGAAGTTAAAAGCACACTGTGAGTTGCCACTGCTAGCCTGGTTGGGGGGGAGGGACTGGGAAGTGATGAGGAGGAGGCGGGAGATATGCGACGGCAGGAAGATTATGAGACATACCGTGCCGTGTACTCCCTGACAATGATATGCGTACCCCCTAAGGTACGCGTACTGCGTGTTGAGAACCTCTGAGCGGGACTATCCCAAGATCCAAGCACAGCTGAATTCTCCAAAACTGTCTGCAAGCCAGATCATATGGAGGGATGAAGACGGAAGGCAGGCATGGGAGATAACAAGCCTGAGAGGGGTGGGGGGAATGGAAGCTGAGAAGAGACCTTCATATTAGTCATAACATCCTGGCAGTAAAGAGAAGCTCATCTGACTCCTGAGTTTATCATTTGCTGTCACTAAACCAGTTTCTGATCCCAGACCCAAACCATGGACACCTGGGACCTGCTACAAGAGACATTGACCCTGGCCTGGGAATTTAAATAGGTCTGCTTAAGCCTAGGCAAGAAATTTGGGAGAGGGTTCCAAGGCCTGCTGGTTAGCTATCTGCTTCAGCTTTGGCCAGATTTTAAGCCCTATGTGGCGCTCGGGGCATTTGCCCTCGAAACACGCCACATCTCCATCACTTAAATGCTTGACCTGGATGTAATCTTCTCTGTCTGTACTACTAAAACACAGAGGAAACCTTAGGCCTGAGCCCATTCTCAATGCTGGGCTGGGCCGGGCCAAGTTATGAGGATGGAGCAGCACAGTTCATTGTGGAGTCCTTTCCTGAGACCTGTGTGGTGGAGGATGTGGGACTTAGCTATGACCTTACAGCTCCCAGCAGTAAAAGCAAGACTGGCCCAGCCTGACCATAATACTTTGCAGCCTTTCCAACAGGAAGTGTCTAATTACGTAACACGGCTCCTGCTTTTGGGTTTTCAGCCAAAACCAGGAAAAAGTTCAGTTTGCATGATGGGCGGCCATCTTTACAAACTGTGTTCTGTGTTTTTTGGGGTGATGTGTTGCAGATGAAAACTTGGAAATTCCCCTGATGTAGCTTATTGGATCAGAGAAACAGGAGGATCCCTATTGGGAGAAGTGTGGCGGATTGGTGTTGTTGAAGACGACTGGACACATTTTTACAAGATAAGTGAATTTGGTTCCGGGACAGCGCCTAGACATCTCATTTACCCTTTGCTTGCCATCATTTTTCAAGTTTATGGTTGTGGACCCTCAATAATTTACACAAACTGAGGATAATAGATAAGAAGGTCTGAGTGTGAATGAGTTCTATTTTCGGTGTGTGGAGTTTTTTTTTTACAGACTCATGATGATACGGGTTCCAAAAGGGCGCCTTGTGGGTCCATGAACCAAGGTATTGAGGTCTGTTTTTTTCCACATTGTCCTTTATTATTTACCAAGTCTTAGTTACGGGTGTGTGAATGGTGTCCATCTATACATAATCACAGCATGTTTTTCAGTATTGCTTTTTGGGACTTTGAACATGCCACCCTGATACTGTGAGAACCACAAAAACAAAAGATGACTCAAGTTTCCACAGGAAAAATGGTGAACCAAGCCAAACAAAAAGTGTGGAAACCGACAATGTTAAAAACCTTTTTATTTCTTCAGAAAAGACTTAAAAACACTATCCGCAGTTTATGTTCCACGGACCCAACACAGGCCATGTTTCGGTGAAACACTTTCCTCAGGGGTCCAATAGGAGAAGATGTAATGGAATAGCCTTGCTAACCAAATGTGGAGAAGGGTGTTCACTGCACCATTAAAGCCTTGCTAAAAATAGGTGGACTGTGACCTCACTGAAGTTTCTTAGGCTAAACTTTGGCTCAAACGCTTTTGTGTTTTTGATCCAGATATGCCTTAGGTATTAGTGCATTGAGCGATCCAAGGCTGAATGCTGTCAAGACCTCAGAGCCACCCAGCTTGCCACGTTCAGATCCCTATTGAATCTGACTTTTACCTCCATGCTCCCTCTACTAGAGATCCTCTATGTGTGTTGCTGTGTTCATCGGCTCCTGAAAAGCTTATTATGTAAGAATCCTTACTCAGACTAAGACAGGCACAGGACCCTGATGGAGGAACATGCCGAAACACAGCTGTGTCGGGTCACGTGAGCTCTCAATAAACTTTAGTCTACCCTATGTCACTCTTGTGAAACTTTCACCACCTTTGGCTTTTGACTCGAAAGGGTCCAGAGAAGAGCGACTAAAATGGTTAAAGGGCTAGAGGAGTTGCCGTACAGTGAGAGATTAGAGAAACTGGGCCACTTCTCCCTTGAAAAGAGGAGACTGAGAGGGGACATGATCGAAACGTTCAAGATAATGAAGGGAATAGACTTAGTAGATAAAGACAGGTTGTTCACCCTCTCCAAGGTGGAGAGAACGAGAGGGCACTCTTTAAAGTTGAAAGGGGATAGATTCCGTACGAATGTAAGGAGGTTCTTCTTCACCCAGAGAGTGGTGGAAAACTGGAACACTCTTCTGGAGTCTGTTATAGGGGGAAACACCCTCCAGGGATTCAAATAGGGGAAACACCCTCCAGGGATTCAAGACAAAGTTGGACAAGTTCCTGCTATACTGGAACGTACGCAGGTGAGGCTGGACTCATTTAGAGCACTGGTCTTTGACCTTGGGGCACGATGGACTACTGATCTGACCCAGCAGCAGCAACTCTTATGTTCTTATATTCCCTGATCTATTCTTGATATTGTGTGATCTGCAGAGTGGGCTTGTGCTTTGCTCAGAAATGGTTTCTGTCATTCCTGATCCTACTCCACAAGCATCATAACTTACAAATATCTCTGCTGTTGACAACCTAGTAACATAGTAAATGATGGCAGATAAAGACCTGCCCATTAGTTATACCCATTATAACAGTGGTCTCAAACTCATGGCCCGGGGGCCACATGCGGCCCGCCAGGTACTATTTTGAGGCCCTCGGTATTGTAAAGAATGATTCTTTATGGAAAACTTGTGCCTTAAGTGCCCGGTGGTCGTGTCTGGCGGTCGCATTTTGGAACATTGCCTGCCTCACAGCTGTAACCTCACGCAAGCGCTTTCCTGCGTCTGTACGCAATTGTCCACTCCATCTCACAATCGTGTACAGACACAGGAAAGCGCTTGTGTGAGGTGGGCAACATTCCAGAACGTAAGGTAACCATTGGAGGCAGTGCAGCTTGTGCGTGTGTCCAGTGCTGGAGGAGGTGAGAGCTGAAGGTGGTTGCGGACGCGACCGCCGGACACTTAAGGCACAAGTTTTCCATAAAGAATCATTCTTTATAATACCGAGGGCCTCAGAATAGTTGGTCCAAAATAGTTGTTCCAAAATCTTGTCTCTTGCAGTTGATACTTAGATAGTTTTTCACTTTCTGCGTGTTGCACTGCTTTCAGCTGTGTAAAGCTGAAATTGTCAGAAGCAATTAAGGATAATGTTAGATAATCCACATTTTGGATTTGTAGGTACTTACCTCATGCAAAGTTGTCATTTCTTTAATAAGACATTAACTATTTTTTCTGCGGCCCTCCAAATACTTACAAATCCAAAATGTGGCCCTGCAAAGAGTTTGAGTTTGAGACCACTGCATTATAAATACATGATTAAGTTAACTTATCTCTTCTTTGATATTTCTGGGCCATAGACCAAAGTCCACCTGGTATTGTCCTAGGTTCCAACTGCTGAAGTTGCCGTCCAAGCTCACTCCAGCCTATTCAACCATCCCGTTGTTTGCAGGATATCTACCGTAAAGTCTGGCCGGTAATGTCTTCATGTTCCACGTTAGTGGAGTTTCCGTTGATGCCCTCCCCAGCCCATCCTACACCGAATCACCATATAAGGGACACAAATCGCACAAGTCTGTCCGATACCGGCCTTAGTTCTTTCACTTATACCACTGGTTTTCTAATTACAGATTCTCTGTGTTTATCCCACGCTTTTTTGAATTCCATCACCGTTTTCCTCTCCACCACCTCCCTCTGGAGGGGATCCCAGGCATCCACCACCCTCTCCGTGAAAAAGGAACAGAGTAACACAGTGCATGATAGCAGATAAAGACCCGTATGGTCCATCCAGACTTGTCTCCTTAGCTGTACTCTCTATACTGTACATACTTTTTTGATCTTTGTTTTTATTACATCCCAATATTGTGTATTTTGATTTGCTGGAATTACATTTCTTCCCTTTCCCTCCCCCCCCCCCCCCAAAAATAGCAGCCTAGCACATGCTGATAAAGAAATCATGATCAGCTCTGGTTTGCAGAATATCCACAATGAATATACATGAAATAGCTTTGCCTCTCAAGGCAGTGCGTCAAAATCTCTCTCACACACATTCTTTCTGGAAGTCCTGAAATTCCAGCTTCTTCGTGGTTCCTAAGGACCAGAACTAGCCGTCCCCAGTTGTACCAACTAGAGCAGGGGTGTCCAATGTCGGTCCTCGAGGGCCGCAGTCCAGTCGGATTTTCAGGATTTCCCCAATGAATATACATGAGGTCTATTTGCATGCACTGCTTTCATTATATGCTAAAAGATCTCATGCATATTCATTGGGGAAATCCTGAAAACCCGACTGGATTGCGGCCCTCGAGGACCGACATTGGACACCCCTGAACTAGAGCAAGGTTTTCTACACGTGTTCTGAGGACACCACAGCAAGTTGGATTTACAGGATATCCACAAGGATGTGAGCTATGGAATATGGATATGAGAGTGTGTGGTGCAGTGATCTGAGCTACAGCCTCAGCACCCTGAGGTTGTGGGTTCAAATCCCGCAGTGCTCCTTGTGACCCTGAGCAAGTCATTTCATCTCCATTGCCCCAGGTCCATTAGATGGAGTGGGAGCCCACCGGGACAGTTAGGGAAAAATGCTTGAGTACCTGAATAATTTGTAATCTGGATAGAATTGTAGGATATGCGGAATATATAAATTAAGGAATATGCATGAGATGGATTAGCATTTCAGGAAATGCAGCACTTTTAACCTCAGCCAATACAAGTCAGTGAGGCTGCTGCACTGATTCATGCATTTTTTTTTTATAATTACGTACATTCATGTATTGTGGCACTTCCAAATGTCTCCTGAGCATTTTGCATAATCTGCTAAAATCATTTCAGAATTTTTCAAAATTAGTACTGACTCCTGAGGGCAGCCCACATTTGCTCCAGGATCAAGCCACGAAACAGCCAGTAGGTGTCGTCTGTAGTGGTGATATCTTGACCCCAGTCCTTCCTCAGTAAATGTTCCCATGTTTCTTGTAGCTCTCAAGATCCACATATCTAATATTTTTACCTAATGTGGAGTTACAGGTGAGCCCATTTATCCATGCATACTGTTCCAATTTTTCAAATCCTGCCTAGCAGTCTGTCTAGAACAGGGGTTGTCCAATGTCAGTCCTCAAGGGCCACAAGCCAATCGAGTTTTCAGGATTTCCTCAATGAATTTGCATGAGATCTATTTGCAAATAGATCTCATGCGTATTCATTGGGAAGATCCTGAAAACCCGACCAGAATTTTTTCTATATCCCAAAGGTATAGGGTTTTTGATGACAAACAGGACAGTGCCAGCCTAATTCAATCTGTAACCATATTATAAACCAGGGGTAACCCAAAGTCCCTCCTTGAGGGCTGAATCCAGTCGGGTTTTCAGGATTTCCCCAATGAATATGCATGAGATCTATGTGCATGCACTGCTTTCAATGCATATTCATTGGGGAAATCCTGAAAACCTGACTGGATTCGGCCCTCAAGGAGGGACTTTGGGGACCCCTGTTATAAACAGTGAAGTACCCACAACACACAAATACTTGTTTCTCCCGAAGAACAGCCTTGGACTTTAGATTTGAATTTTTTTTTTAAATAAAAAAGACCAAGAGGACCCACGGCCATTGCACAATTAACCCAGCCAATTAGAACTGAAGAGGGATGCAGGGGGAGGGGTAGCATTGTCAGTTGCAGGGACAAGCTCCAGCGGGTCACTTAATCTTTCCCTGCTCAAATTTAACCATTTCCTGGTTCCCTGCCATAGAGTGTGGCGCAGCGGTTCAGCACCCCGAGGTTGTGGGTTCAAAATCCTTTTGTCCCTGGGCAAGTCACTTAATCCAGTGGTTCCCAACCCTGTCCTGGAGGACCACCAGGCCAATCGGGTTTTCAGGCTAGCTCTAATGAATATGCATGGAGCAGATTTGCATGCCTAACATTTCCATTATATGCAAATCTCTCTCATGCATATCCATTAGGGCTAGCCTGAAAACCCGATTGGCCTGGTGGTCCTCCAGGACAGGGTTGAAACCACTGACTTAATCCCATCGGGACAGACAGGGGAAAATGCTAGAGTATCTGAATAAATTCATGTAAACCGTTCTGAGCTGCCCTGAATAAATACATAGGAGCATTTTTGCACCCCAGTCCTGCCCCGTGGCACCCCTTCATAAGCCCTCCTGGCAGAGCACAAAACACGTGCCACGCTGGGGCCTTAAAAAGCGCACTGCGCCTTTAAATGGTTGCGCTGAGGCCTATTAACACTGTTAAGCAGTGAGTTAGGGAGTGTCATCAAAGTGCTCTCGTCACACGAGGCCTGATTGATGCTGGCTGACATGTGCAGGCCCAGGGCTGCTGCAGACAGGCGGCAACAAAGAGGGGCCCCCGCCAGCCAATCAGGGGCAGCCGCTAAGCCCATGCCCCCACGTGCCTTTGAGGGCTGGGCGGGCCCGCGCACCGATTGGCTCCGCGTTCGCCAATCGGAGCGCGTCGAAACGCAACCCTGCTAGGTGATTGGGCAGGAGCTTTCCTTTTGTTCTCCCCGCAGATTTAACCCCTTCTTGGAGCGTTGGGCTAGGGCTGCCGGGCTTTCCTCGGCGGCCGGTGCAGTTCATGCCAGGGCAAGAGGGAGACACCCCAGGATGTGGTGTTTACGGGTTGAGCCACTTCGGTGTATTGTGGCAAGCAGAATTGCGAGAGGCTTGGAACAGAGTGCTAGAAACTAGTGCATTTTTTGCACCTCACAATTCTGCCCCTACACCACAGTGTTGGCTGTGGTTGTACAGCATGATTTACACAATAACCCCTTCGGCCTCGATGCAAACCTAAAACAATGACAGTAGTCCCATTCTCTTTCTGTGGTTTTTGTTTATTTTTTTTGGGGGGGGTGCTAATGAACACTAAAGAAGTCCATATAAAACTACTTAAGCTAAGCTTAACCACACTAGGACAGACTAAAGGTCCATTTAGCATAGATCCAAAAAGTATAAGAGAACTTTATGCCACTTATCACAGGAAAAAGCAGTGGATTTTCAGTAAGTCTACCTTAATGGTTTATGGACTTTCTCTCCAGGAACCTGTCCATACCTTTTTTTTTTTTTTAACATTGCTAAGCTAACTGCTTTTACCACATTTTCTGGTAACTAATTCCACATCTTAATTATATATTGCATAAAAAAAATATATTTCTACAATTTGTTTTAAATGTACAACTTAATAACTTTATAGCAGGGCTGCCCAAGTGTGGTCCTCGAGATCTACTGGCAGGCCAGGTTTTCAGGATATCCACAATGAATATGCATGAGAAAGATTTGCCTGCACTGCCTTCTTGGTATGCAAATCTCTCTCATGCATGTTCATTGTGGATATCCTGAAAACCTGGCCTGCCTGTAGATCTCGAGGACCAGACTTGGGCAGCCCTGCTTTATAGTGTGTCCCCTAGTCCAGTGGTTCCCAACCCTGTCCTGGAGGAACACCAGGCCAATTGGGTTTTCAGGCTAGCCCTAATGAATATGCATGAAGCAAATTTGCATGCCTATCACTTCCATCATATGCAAATCTCTCTCATGCATATTCATTAGGGCTAGCCTGAAAACCCGATTGGCCTGGTGTTCCTCCAGGACAGGGTTGGAAATCACTGCCCTAGTCTATGTACTTTTAGAAATAGTAAACAATTCAAGTCTACTGGCTCTGCTCCACTCAGTATTTTATAGACCTCTGTCATATTCCCCCTCTGCCATCTCTTATTCAAGCTGTAGAAGAACCCTTACTTTATTTATTTATTCAGCCCACCCTCTCCTTTTTTTAAACCACGAAAGTGGTTTTTAGCACCAGACGGCGTGCTGAATGCTCCCGATGCTCAGATTCACTAAGGGCATGGATCGGATCTGATTCGTGAGCGATCCGATCCATGTCCGGGGGGACTGATTCACAAATCGCCCTCATGCAAATGAGGGCAATTGGAATCACGCCCCCAACCGACCGCCCGGATTGCTCTATAGCAGGGGTCTCAAAGTCCCTCTTTGAGGGCCGCAATCCAGTCGGGTTTTCAGGATTTCCCCAATGAATATGCATTGAAAGCACCTAGATCTCATGCATATTCATTGGGAAAATCCTGAAAACCCGACTGGATTGCGGCCCTCGAGGAGGGACTCTGACACCCCTGCTCTATAGCAATCCCCACAGATTCACCAGCAACCTTTTTTGTTTTACTTTACTTTTAACTTTTTAGTGAGCCCAGCGAGCCTGTGGTTTTAACCGGCTTTTTTTCAAAAATACCTACAACACAACAACAGCAAACAGTGAGAAATAGCAGAATTTAACCCGCTTTAAACCCACGGGTTAAAACCAGGGGCTCGCACTATGGGGGAAGGCCAGCGCAGAAGCAGGGCAGCGCTCGGGGCAGAAAGCAGGAGAATCGGGGCAGACAGCAGGAAATTCGGAGCAGAGAGCAGGAGATGTAGTCAGAAACGACGTGAACAACTGGTCCCTAGCAGTCGCTTGTTTGTTGATTGGCCAGCCCAGTTGGTGTTACAGGTTGTTGTTTTTTTTTTTAGTGAATTGCTGCCTGCCTGCATTTGAATGCCATTCCCCCTCATTTCCATGCGCAGATCAGAGGATGATCGGGACAGAGGTTAGTGAATCTAGCCCTATGAGTGTCGGGAGCAGCGGAGAGCGTGCAGAAAAGTTCTCAGCCCAACCAAGAAGAGAATGACCTGACTATGGTTCAATCAATGATCTATGATTTGAAACAATGTCCAAAAAACACCGAGTTTTGTTTCTGCAAATTGACACTGAACGAAATAAGGTAACACTCTTTTCAGCTACAGAAGCAAAATAACTCTCAGAATTTAGGAAGTTGGTTTTCAGCACTTCCTCGTAATATTGAAACATTCTAAAATTACCACCAATTAAAATCAATCAGGCCCAAAATACATCGAAAGAACGGGTTACACTTTTTCAAATGCTTGTGAAAATACGTAAGCAGGTGTTCAGTGATTTATAATGAAAGCCAGAATGTTTCTTGTTTCCATTGTATCGGAAGATCATTCCATGACATTAGTTCTGTTATTACAAAAACAATCAAACCCCGAACGAGCGAGTCCTACCTTCACACAAGGAAACTTGGTGGAGAGGGGAAATCTAATCAAGTTTTGCCTTGTAGGTCGATAAATGTGAATATGCCAAAAACAAGGGTAACCCCTGAAGTTTTGTAGCAAAGGAGAACTATGACAAAAGCCAAAAGGTGCCCATAATTATCTGAGTTGCAGCATTTGAGCCTGGATTGAAGCATGAGGTAAACCACAATTTAGAGCATTTCTGTAATCAAAATGCTGCCTAATTATTGCCTGCATTTCAGTGCGAAAGTTGCTTGCAATTAGTAAATCTCTCCGCTTGGAAACCATTAAGACTGTCTACCTCATGACATCTTTCAATGAAGCACTATTAGCTCTCTTGTATATATTCCTCCCCTAAATGTTCATTCAATGTACCTCCCACAGCACCACTGAATTGTACCAAACTACCTCTTTAATTGCACGGTACATAGCTGGTTTTAAGAAAGGTTTGGACAAGTTCCTGGAGGAAAAGTCCTTAGCCTGTTATTGAGAAAGACATGGGGGAAGCCATTGCTTGCCCTGGATCGGTAGCATGGAATGTTGCTACTCTTTGGGATGCTAGAATCTTGCAATTCTCAGGGATTACGGAATCTTGCTATCCTTTAAGATTCTGTATGGAATGTTGCTACTCTTTGGGGTTCTAGAATCTTGTTACTCTCTGGGATTCCGGAATCTTGCTATTCTTTTGAGATTCTGTATGGAATGTTGCTACTCTTTGGGGTTCCAGAATCTTGTGACTCTCTGGGATTCCGGAATCTTGCTATTCTTTGAGATTCCATATGGAATGTTGCTACTCTTTGGGTTTTGGCCAGGTACTAGGGACCTGGATTACCCACCATGAGAAGGGGCTACTGGGCTTGATGGACCATTGGTCTGATCCAGTAAAGCTATTCTTATGTTCTTATGCCTGTCTCTACATCAAAGAATTCCAAAGATCTTGATGCATCTCTAGTGCAGCCTTGTATAACGTTAACGTGATCCTCGTGACTGCGTCGTCTCTCCCGCTGACGTCACTTCTGGGTGCCGCACATAGGAAGTGACAGAGGGAGAGCCAACGGAGTCACGAGGAGCAGGTTGAGGTTCTTTTTGGTTGCAGAGGTATGGGAAAGGGGGCGCAAGCGAGGCTGGGGGAGCGGGGGAGGGGTGCCACCACACTCTCACCCTCGCTAAGCCACTGACTGTAATGTAGATCTAAGCTTCCTTGAACTGGACTAAACTGTTCTCCAAAATCCGTACTGTAAGTCGCCTTAGCTTAGTGCAATTTAGAAATCCCAGATTAGATTAGATTGTTGAGGCTTCATGGACTTTGCTCATATTGGAGTTGTCGCCATCTCTTAATCACTTTTGTTGGCCTTCACGGTACCTTTTACACTTCCACCACAGGATGGATTACTGCAACTCCCTATTTAATGGAGTAGCCAAAAAAGACCTCAAGCGCCTCCAGCGGGTACAAAATGCAGCAATCCGCCTCCTACACAGCCTCAACTACCACGGCCCCATCTCCCCAGCCCTCCGCGAAGAGCACTGGCTTCCGATTAACCAACGCTGCGCATTCAAGGCCCTGGTAATAGCACATAAAAGAACTTACGCCACCACACCATCCTACATAGAATCCAAGCTGACCATATACACCCCCACCCGCCCCCTCCGCTCGGAAATGGAGAAACGCCTAGGCATCCCCCCAGGAAGGTCTCTCCTGACAGAAACCGCCCGCAAACGCTCCTGCAGCCACTTCATTCCCCAACTCTGGAACCAACTCAGATCACAGAACTCATTGATGACCTTCCGGAAAGCGGTAAAGACCCTCCTCTTCAACTAAAATTCAACCACAGCCTCACCCCTCTTAACCCCCCCTCCCCTCTACCCTCTCTTTTCCATTCAAAACTTCTACTTAAATTGCTGTACAGTCCATTCTTAACCTATCCTTAAATTACTGCATAGTCCTTGTATTTAAACCACTGTATAGTCTTTGTACTGTCCAAATGTGCTCCACTGTGAATGATTGCTTGTAGACCGTTCTGAGCTACTGGGAGGACGGGATAAAAATGGAAATAAATAAATATAGAAATAGTCAATGTACAGATGCAAAAATGAACACCAGAAAAGAAGACCCTTTTTTTCCTATTTCTTGTGATGTCTCTCTAGGGCAGGGGTAGGAAACACCAGTCCTCGAGAGCCGTATTCCAGTCAGGTTTTCAGGATTTCCCCAGTGAATATGCATGAGATCTATTTGCATGCACTGCTTTCAATGCATATTCATTGGGGAAATCCTGAAAACCCGACTGGACTTCGGCTCTTGGGGACCGGAGTTCCCTACCCTTGCACTAGGGGGAAATCCGGATTGGGTTTTTACCGGCTCTTGTTTTCAAGCTGGACAGTACCAATCTTTTTCGCTTTTAATCAGTGTTGTTGCTGTATTGATTTTTGCTTATTTCTCTTTGCAATGCTTCTCCAATAAACATATTTTCAGAAAAACCAAAAAAAAAAAAACCCCTCTCATAAAAGTTCTCTTTTCTTTTTGAATCCAAACCATCAGGGTTTTTAATTATGGAGACCTCAGCTGGAAAGAGGGAGCCGAGATCAATTTGTGTTCTTAAGCCCAACCTGTCATAAACCATAGATTGTCGCACCTACTTCCTACCATATCGTGAGAGTTTTATGGGGGCTCGTAAATTAGACTTTGACCATCTAAAGAGGTTTCTTCCATTGTTTGATTTTTAATTTGTTGCTGTGCATTTTGTCTCTCCATCTTGAGCTCATTTCAAGCCTTAGGTAGTGCAGACTGGTTTTTCTGTCTTGTGTTCTAGAAATCATTTTGATAGACTGTACCTTTTCTTTTTAGAAGAAACTAGTATCCGAATTTGACGCTCTTACAAATGGGTGCTGAAAGGTTCTCAGTCCAGCCAACATCATTTTGCCACTGTAGCTGACAAGAGGGTTATCTGATTTCATTCAGTGCCAATTTGCAGAAACAAAATTCTGTTTTTTGATCATTGATTGAACCATATCCACGTCATTGTATTCTTGCTGGGCTGAGAACTTTTCAGCACCCCCTCCTAGTGTGAAGAGTTTCAGTCTATGGTCACCAGATCTGAGATGCTGATGTCATAATGTCTCATTCCACCAATAAGAGCCAACCTCATCAATGATGTCACAATGGCTTGATTGTCTTATACTTGGCTCACTTTTATTACATATGATGGGGTGCTGGAAAGTTCTCAGTTCTGAGCATTATTTTGCCACTGGAGCTGAAATTTCGTTAAGTGCCAATTTGCAGAAATTAAATTCTCTGTTTCGACATTGTTTCAGATCATTGATTGAACCACATCCACGACATCCTCTTCTTGGTTGAGCTGAACTTTTTAGCACCCCCTCGAATATGATCAGAAAGGACGTGCTATCTGTGGCAGAATAAAGGAGAGGAGACCAACGGCCTATGTGTCATCTGACTGCCTTCCCAGGATCCTCTGCTGATAGACTGGAGATGGGAAAACCAGGCTTGGATTCCAATCTTATTAGGATATGGAGGTTGCTTCCTTCCCTTATGCCTTATCACTGCTGCTTCTAGTGCTGACTGCTTTGCTGTGTGTATCTGGCGGGGAGGGAGGGGTGGGGGGGGGGGAAGATTGAGATGTGACTGCTGCTCCCATGGTCTAAGGACCTCTTGCATTCAGCACTCTTCCAGTCTACCGAAATGAGGAAGGCACCTCTCGAGTATCCTTCAGCTAATGAAAGAGATCGTAGAGTGTGGTGGGAGGAGTGCAAATGAGACAGGGAGATTGATGAGGGAGGGGAGCAGAGGTGATGGGAGAAAAGGTGCATGAGGTGTGCTGAATTATGAATTGATTTGAAATCGTAAGATGTAATGTAATGTAATGTAATTTATTTCTTATATACCGCTACATCCGTTAGGTTCTAAGCGGTTTACAGAAAATATACATTAAGATTAGAAATAAGAAAGGTACTTGAAAAATTCCCTTGCTATGGGCAATCCTTTGGGTGAAGGGGTGGGGGAGGGGATGGCGTGTAGAGGGGCAACAGAGGTGTGCAGGGGTGGCAGAGAATTAAAGAATATGGCAGGAATGAGAGGAGGGGTGTTTTACAGTGAGATACAGGATCAGGGAGGAAAGCGATGAGAGCTGGTTTAAATTCCTGAGCGTTCAGGGTGTCCGGAGAGCTTTCATTGTAATATTTACCCAATACAGCCAGGTGGATCCAATTCCAGACATCACAGTCTGCCAGTTCCTGTCAGCGTCCTGCCTCTTCTCCATATCCCGGGTCTGCTGGTGGGGGGTGGGGAAGCAGAAACCAGGGGCATAAGGGCATTGGAAAGGAACTAAAGTGACCTCTGAAGACTCCTCCCCCCACGCCCATCTCGCATAGGCTGGATTGTAAAGGGACCACACTGTCTTGTACACACCACTGCCCCTCCATCTTTCCACATTACCCCGATTATGCAGGTCACTGCCTGGCATTCAGGGAAGGCTCCGGGTCACTGGGGCAGACCAAGGTCATCCTGATCTTTCTGGTTTTGGTACTATTGTATTTGAGGAGTTGTCCTGATTTGAGTAAGGAAAGATGTACTGGCCCTAACATCGGGATCCGGATAGGCCCACTTCTCCCCCTCCCCCCTTATAACATCACCACACAGACACTTATTGGTGGAAACGAAGCCGCAGCCCTGTTTATTGGTAATTAACAATTCAACAAACGAGCCACATAACAATTGTCCCAAGCTACAAAAGTATCAAAGTATAGCCCCCGACCCAGCTACGTCAACAAGGATTTGAGGGGTGGCATGTCCCCCACATGCCCCATTCTCCAGGGTTTCTCTGCCGGCCTGCTGCTCATTCCCCCGATGAGCCCAGCAGCCAGTAGCTCCCAAGTCCTACCTTTAACCAGCCCTCTAGCCACCTAAAAGGAAGGTGGACGGGAAAAGCCTCTTTGGAGGGCCAGAAAGGTCCCGGCTTTAAACCCTCCCTCCCAACATCCCCTACGACTCCAGGCCTCCGGGAAATCCCCGCCAGCCAATCCTTGGCTCGTTTCCCGCTGTCGTAAGCCCGCCTCTAGGCGTGTGTGCTCGGCCTCCCATCCCCGCATTAGCTTCGCCCTTCGAGACGGGCTTTCGGACTCCCGATTCCATTCCACAGAGAGGATTTTAACACCAGCACTAGCTCAGCCAGACCTTGAAATAAGATAACCAACTTTTCAGCTCCAGTGGCAAAATAACGCTCAGAATTTAGAAAGTTGGTTGGTTGGGCTGAGAACCTTTCAGCGCCCCCCTCGTATGTAATAAAAGTGAGCCAAGTAAAGGACAATCGAGCCATTGTGACATCACTGACAAGGTTGGCTCTTAGGCATTGGTGGAATGAGCCATTATGATGTCACAGTACCAGCTATGAAAGTCTTCACACTATGAGGGGCTGCTGAAAAGTTCTCAGCCCAACCCAGAATAGAATGATGTGGACATTGTGACATCACAGATGAGGTTGGCTCTTATTGGTGGAATGAGGCATTATGACATCACAACTCTGGTTACCAGAGACTGAAACTCTTCACACTATGAGGAGGTGCTGAAAAGGTCTCAGCCCAACCAAGAACAGAATGACGGGGATATGGTTCAATCAATGATCTGAAACAATGTCAAAACATAGAATTTTGTTTCTCCAAATTGGCACTTAACGAAATCAGAAAAACCTCTTTTCAGCTCCGGTGGCAAAATAACGGTCAGAATTTAGGAAGTTAGTTGGTTGGGCTGAGAACCTTTCAGCGCCCCCCTCGTATGTAATAAAAGTGAGCCAAGTAAAGGACAATTGAGCCATTGTGACATCACTGATGAGGTTGGCTCTTATTGGTGGAATGAGGCATTATGACATCACAACTCTGGTTGCCAGACACTGAAACTCTTCACACTATGAAGGAGTGCTGAAAAGTTCTCAGCCCAACCAAGAACAGAATGACGGGGATATGGTTCAATCAATGATCTGCAAAAATGTTGGCACTTAACAAAATAAAGGGCTTCAACCCTGCTTCATGTCTAGAGTTTGGTTCACAATATGGGGAACAAGAGAAGGTTTTCAGTGCCAAACCAGCTCTCTCTCTACGTTTGATTCACCAACTGCTATCGAAAAGCCTTTCTACTCCTCAGCCTCGCCAGCTGTGTTGGTAGGCAATCAGTGTGCCAGGGTGTCAGCCAAGCACCTGGTTCCTGGCGATGAAATCTTCTCTTCTCTCAGCCTTGTGGTAAATACCAGGAATCATCGGAGCAGGTAGTCTAGTGTTAATTTAGAACAATTTTCTTGAAGGAATCCAGTAAGAAATACAATAAAATAATACAAAGATAAATGAAATAACTCAGAACAGATTTCTTTGTGGTCTTTTCAAGTTTCAAGTTTATTAGGATTTTATACACTGCATATCAAGGTTATCTAAGCAGTTTTTACAATCAGGTACTCAAGCATTTTTTTAAACTTTTAAACTTGTTTTTTTTTTGTTGTGTCTTCTCATTATAGCTTCTTTTGCTGAAACCAAAGAAAATTGCTGGAGATTTCTGGGGACTCAGCTAAACGGTCCTCGCCAGAGAATATCCCTCACGCTTCATGTAGCCTCATCTGCAAATGTCAAAGTGCACTCCCAGGAAGGCTGTCCCTGGAGGCCAGAGGGGCTCATTTGCAGTGCTTCATACCACACCAACACTGCCTTGTGGCACCAGCCAGCCGCAACACGCTCCTGTCTGCCTGAATATAACACCTGTGGGTGAATCATGCACGGAGGGTGCCAAAACCAGGATGTCCAGGACCAGCTGCAGAACCCTCATGAGCTTCCGTGCCAGCAAATTCGGCTGTGCCCAACAGCTGCTCTAGTTTGGGGTTTGCAGTGGATTTGCTCTGGAAGTGCCATTGAAGGACTCATCCTGGAGAGGACCGAGGGGAAGATTCTCAAAACTAAAATGCGCCTTTAATGAACTCGCTAAACGTGCATGTATTTTAGCAGCGGATTATCAAAACAGCTCACAGTAGTCTTTTCCGAGTTTCCCAGCAGTCTCCGATACTGCCATGCAAATGTAGCATAATGAGGTCATTAATATTAAAATGAGCACTCCAAGCGATTCTTTATTATGGCGAGAGATTCCCTAACCTTGTTGTGCCACATTTGCGGCCAAAATTTGCCGACAGGTCTGAGCTGTCGTAGTCTTATTTTCTGATCAGTACCTCTGCACTGATTAACTCAGGCACTGACAGGAAAGTAAGGTTTGACAGCTCAGACCCCCCCCTCCCACAAATTAAAAAAGAACAACCCCAAATCAAAGATCTGCAGGAGAGATGCTCACTCCTCCTGCCATCGCCTGACAACTCCCCCTATGTCCCTGATGACCCCCCACCCCTCCCTACCTTATTCACAAAGTCCAGCTGGAAGGACACCTCCCACTCTGGCTGGCAGGCCTTCCCCTTCCCAGTGCATCCTGGGATGTGTTGGGGAGGGGCCTAAGACTCTGATTGGCCTAGGTACTTAAGGTTCTTCCTAGGAGGGGCCTTAAGTGCCTGGGCCAATCAGAGCCTTAAGCTCCTACCCGGCACATCCCAGGATGCACTGGGAAGGGGAAGACCCACCATTTTGTAAGAGGCGGGCTTCCGGCCAGACTTCGTGAATAAGGTAGGGAGGGGCGTAGGGTCATCCAGGTGCACAGGGGGAGTTCTCGGGCGGGATGGATGGGGCATCTCTCCAGCTGTGGGGTAGGGGGGTGGGCAGTAGTGGGGAATTGAGCGATGCAGTGGGAAAGAGTAGGCATCCCTCCCACTGACAGGGGTGGGTGTCTGGAGATTGCTGATTTTTGATTTGATTTGGTGGGTTTTTGGGTTGTTTTTTTTACTATGCGGGTGTATTCTGCGCTTCTGCTGATTGCTACCATTAGCAGCTCATCTCAAGTCAGTCTAGTGTCCCTACGTGAACATCCACAAATCTCATTTGCATGCGGGGTCTTTTGAGAATGACTTGCCTTTTTCAAATCATTACAATATCAACCACAGTGGCAGCCCATCAGATTTTATTGTGAAATTTTGAAGATTACTATACAGGTCCTGGACCTGATGGGCATGATGGACCTCTGGTCTGACCCAGCAGAGGCACTGCTTATGTTCTTATATTCTTATGTTCATCTAAGTTTCTCCTTGGATGACAAGTGATAGTCTCCTATTGTGGTCCCTCAGCAGAGAGCAAGGAAAGGTATGAGGTGTGCACAGGCTCTAGAGCAGTGGTTCCCAAACCTGTCCTGGGGAACCCCCAGCCAGTCAGGTTTTCAAGATATCCCTAATGAATATGCATGAGAGAGATTTGCATATAATGGAAGTTACAGGTATGCAAATCTCTCTCATGCATATTCATTAGGGATATCTTGAAAACCCGACTGGCTGGGGGTCCCCCAGGACAGGGTTTGGGAACCACTGATCTAGAGCAACAATCTCCAACTCAAACCCTTTGCAGGGCCACATTTTGGATTTGTAGGTACTTGGAGGGCCGCAGAGAAAATATTTAATGTCTTATTAAAGAAATGACAGCTTTGCATGAGGTAAGTACCTACAAATCCAAAATGTGGATTATCTGAAATCTGAAATTATCAGAAGTAATTAAGGAAATATTTATAAACTATAGTTAATAAATCTTTCCTTAATTGCTTCTGATAATTTCAGCTATACACAGCTGAAAGCAGTGCAACATGCGGAAAGTGAAAAACTATCAAAGTATCAACTGCAACAGACAAGATTTTGGACCAAGTATTTTGAGGCCCTCGGCATCATAACGAATGATTCTTTATGGAAAACTTGTGCCTTAAGTGTCCAACGGTTGCGTCTGCAACCGCCTTCAGCTCTCACCTCCTCCAGCACCGGACACACGTACAAGCTGCACTGCCTCCACTGGTTACCTTACGTTCTGGAACATTGACCGCCTCACTGCTGTGAGGTTACAGCAGTGAAGTGGGCAACGTTCCAGGACGCGACCACGGACATGACCGCCGGACACTTAAGACACAGGTTTTCCATAAAGAATCATTCTTTTTAACACCTGGCGGGCCGTGAGTTTGAGACCACTGCTCTAGAAGTTCACTGATGGCCAGGTGTAATTCCAAATATTTATTTAACACAGCAGTAATTCCTGTAAAGCATTTGGGTTATGTCTTGATAAGGGCAATGAGATGTAATTAAAAAGTAAAAAGAAACAGCAAAATTTGCAATCTGAAGTATGACCACCAGTGGGGGATATATCATCATTCTGTATGTGACATGTGAGAAGACCCTCCAGACGGGCCCTGAGCCACCAGTAGGGGGTGCTGTTAGGGATGATGAGAGAAGACAAGGAGAGATGCTGGAGCTGGCTGATTGCCTACAGGATGGGTCTCTCACCGCGAGGCAGTCAGCCGGCACCAGTGCTTCTCCTCCTCCCCGGCGTCTCGCGGCACACCTGAAATCTCGGGTGGCACACAGTTTGCGATTCACTAGTCTAGATTTTTGAAGCAGTCGGCTGCTACAGCGGCTTCTCCGACTGATGTACGATCTTTCCTCTTTAATGCCCATTGCTCGTAGAAAGAGTAGATGGGTACCAGTGCCCAGGCCTCTGGGTTTCAGTCTCTGCATGTCTTCAGCTGGAATCTGTCATATTGTTAAGTATTTCTAATTGTAAGAATATGGTCTAGATTAGTTTGCTGGATTCCATTAACTGGAAAAAAAAAAAAAAAGGCCTATTTCCATTAACAGCAGTCGGCCAAATTAAGCTCCCCTCAGGAGTGTTGCCAGCTAACCGCATCTTACAAACAGCTTCCCCAAGAAACTTAAATGATCACATTTGCTGAGTAGCTCAGAACAACCCACTTGTCTCAAATGAAGGCTGCCGACTGCTGATCCACCTGTGCACTGAGAAGGGGGCCAGATACACCCAGAGCACAGGCAAAAGAAACATTTGCACAAGAGGTTATTACCGGTAAAAGAGTAGAATATGACCCGTAAATAGCATTTGTCTGATCTATTGCAGGGGGCTCATTGGCATCCCTGTGAATTCTTGCCTATATTGTCAAGGCCAGGTAAAAACCACACAGGCGTGGCGTCAGAAATCTTACAACCAAATAGAAAAAGCAAAAGAATCCCCAGGTAAGATGCTCCTGGCCTCGCTGAGAGAGCTCCCTGGGAAGGCAGGCAGCCAATTAACCAGTAAGAGAGGGCTGGCACACAAAGGGTGGTCTGCAGATCCTAGTAAGTGTCACTATATATTAAATACAGCGTCTGTCTCTCTAATTATAACATGTAAAAGCCCTGTTAGGTGGGACAAGGGATTTTCACACTTTCTTGTGTATTTTATGAGACTGTTGAACTTGGAGCCTTTTGTAGAATGCATATAAGGAGGACATGTGGAATATATGCAAATGCTGGCCTGGCCTGTGGGAACAGCCATTTAATAAAAGGAAGAAGGCTCCGCCTTTGGAAGCTAATAAAAAATCTATCACGCTAGTCCAATAAAAGAGGTATCACCTTATTTTCCTTTCTTTTGTCTTATTTCTATTTATTGCAAAACAAGAGAGATGACATTTGAGATTTTGCCTTGGGTGGAACTTTTGGTTTCAGAAAGGCAGTTTATAAATAAGTGTCATAAATAAGTATCAACGTTTATCTGTGTAACTATTGATTTTACGACTAGCACATGAAGATGTCACCAATTATGCCTGTAAGTGACGGATTTAAAGAGACAAGTGAAGTATCTCTTTTCAGGGAATTTTTGAGGAGCAGGGCGGGGGGAGGTGACTGCACCCCTTAATCGCATGTACAAACTCTAGCCTTGCAGCAGATGTGAATGCTAACATCTGTATCGTTTAAGATTAAAATGGTTTCGGTCCTGCTCAACACTTACCCATAGCAAGACCCCAAATGTATAGATATCAATTTTTTATTTATTTATTCAATTCTGGAGGCCACACTACCGTAAGGATGTGCTGAGAGTTGAGTCGGTTCAGAGAATGGCCACCAGGATGGTCTTGGGGCTCAAGGATCTCACGTACGAGGAAAGGCTGGACAGATTGTGGCTATACTCTCTCGAAGAACACAGGGAGAGGGGGGACATGATCGAGACATTTAAGTATATCACTGGTCGTGTAGAGGTGGAAGATGAGATTTTCTTTCTTAAAGGAACCTCGGCCACAAGAGGGCATCCGCTGAAACTCAGGGGCGGGAAATTTCATGGCGACACCAGGAAGTATTTCTTCACAGAGAGAGTGGTTGACCATTGGAACAAGCTCCCAGAGCAGGTGATCATCGCCAACAGCGTGCCTGATTTCAAGACTAAGTGGGATGCCCACGTCGGATCTCTACGAGGGAAGTGTAAAGGTATCGGCACCTGAGTGTGATCTCTAGGAGGGTAGTTAGGGAGGGTTAATAGAGTGGGCAGACTTGATGGGCTATAGCCCTTTTCTGCCGTCATTTTCTATGTTCTCCCAGGGGACTCACAATCTATCTAATATACCTGGGGCAATGGAGGGATTAAGTGACTTGCCCAGGGTCACAAGGAGCAGCATGGGATTTGAACCCATAACCTCAGAGTGTTGAGGCTGTAGTTTTAACCACTATGTCACACTCTGCTCTGATACAATATCAGAAGTGAGCCAAGTACAGAACAATGAAGCTATTGTGACATCACTGATGAGGTTGGCTCTTATTGGTGGAATGAGGCATTATGATGTCACAATCTCAGCTCTGGTGATCAGAGGCTGAAACCTTTCACACTATATATTTATTCAGTTTTCTAAACTGTTCTCCCAGGGGAGCTCAGAACGGTTTACATGAATTTATTCAGGTACTCAAGCATTTTCCCTATCTGTCCTGGAGGGGTCACAATCTATCTAATGTACCTGGGGCAATGGGGGGATTAAGTGACTTGCCCAGGGTCACAAGGAGCAGTGTGAGTTTGAACCCACAACCCCAGGGTGCTGAGGCTGTAGCTTTAACCACTACGCCACACAAGTCACACAAGTTTTCACAAACAATTACAGCTGCTTATAAATGGGACATTTCTGGAGGGTTCTTGTAATATAAATCTGTGGGGACTTTTGTCCCTGGAACTTTCAAGGAAAACCACCTTTGCGATGTCCCTTTGAAAATCATCTTGTAACAAGGCACACGGGTACATTTCCACCTGCTCTTTCTGTGGGTAAGAAGTGTACACACGTTTTAAAACCCAAACTGTGCCTCCAGTTCTCCTCTCTCTGTCTCTTTACACGTCTCCCTCTATATCTGAGGTTTCCGTATCTGCAACTTCGCAATTTTTCGGCTGCTGACTCCACCCCCTAATTTTCATCACTGAACCCGGCGTTTCACATTGGAAATCGCTGCTCCCGACGGTTCCTGAAGGAAATCACTGCTCCCGGCATTGTATGAAGCAAATTGCAGGACGGACTATTCACAGTTTATTATCTTTTTCAGGTCTATAACATGCAAAAAGTTATTCACGGTTTTTCGGTATTCACGGCTATGTTCTGCCCGCATCCCCCACGAATACGCAGGGAGAAGTGTATAATGCTAAGAGCTCACGTGAAATTTTTAACCAAGGTAAACATCCCATGAAACCCAGGCAGGAAAACCTCAGCTCTGACGCTAATCTGATTTCCAGGTAAAGCAATTCAGAGCCTCCGCTACCTTTTTTAACATATCTGAGATCGTGTTGCTGTTTTTTTCCCTTTCCTTGGAATGGACCAGTAGCCTAATGGTCAGAGCAGCTTCTGGTGTTTGTTGTGATCTTGAAACCTGCATTTCCTCCGGTACAAACTTAGATTGAGATCCTCCAGACAGAGAAAAATGCCCTATCTCAATGTTCAGAAATTTGACAGTTTTGGGGTTTGCAGGTGGTGACATAGAAATACGACAGCAGATAGAGGCCAAATGGCCCATCCGCAGCATCCACTATCTCCTCCTCTCGCTAAGAGATCCCACCTGCCTATCCCACACTTTCTTGAATTCAGACTCAGTCTTTTGTCTTCACCAACTAAGACTTTCTGAATGTCAGGGAGTGGAATAGTGGTAGTTGCCATCTTTCTTCCTCAGAGATTCCTAGAATCCCCAAGACCGAAAGGGATATTTTTCTGGAGTACAAACCTAGAATGGTTTACGTTTTATTAATGCCTAAAATGATAGTTGCTTTTCTTTGGAGCTCCTGAAAGGGTACAGGCAGAGTGGAGGTGAAAACCTTTTGCCATTCAGTGGCTAAAAGTACTCCTCTCAAATATTTTGATGAGTGGATTATAAATAAATATATGTGTGGGACTTCGGAGCACTTGTACTTGTAGGTGCTGGGCGACAAAGTCAGATTTCTTCCCCACTGGTTAGACCATTTGGCTTTTCTTCCCTTGGACTTGCCTCTGATGAAAGCAGTGATGGAGTTCAGTGTCCTGGTACTGGGGTTCTGATGACTGAGAGAAGGGCTCAGAGTGATAGTGGCAGAGCCTTAAGAACATAAGAACAGCCCTACTGGGCTAGACCAATGGCCCATCTAGTCCAGGATCCTGTTTCTAGCAGTGGCCAACCCAGGAACCAAGTACCTGGCAGAAACTCATAGAGTAGCAACATTCCAGAGCTGGTATTGTGATGTCATAATGCCTCATTCCACCAATGCCTAAGAGCCAACCTTATCAGTGATGTCACAATAGCTTGATTGTCCTATACTTGGCTCACATAAGAACATAAGAGCTGCCATACTGGATAGACCGAAGATCCATCAAACTCAGTAGCCTACCGATCCATGGCAAGCAGTGGCTTCCCCTATGTCTTTCTCAATAACAGACTATGGACTTTTCCTCCAGGAACTTGTCCAAACCTTTCTTAAAACCAGCTACACTATCTGCTCTTACCACAACCTCTGAGCAGCCCTGATAATGAATGGAATCCGAACTTCAATGTCCTATATCTTAAAATATTTAAGTTTCATTGTTCATCCAGAGTAGAGTTATCATATGGCTCCAGAAAAAGGAGGATGGATTGAGACATCCGGGTTTTACTTCTATTGAAACCAAAACCCGGATGTCTCAATCCAGCCTTCTTTTTCTGGAGCCAAATGGTAACCCTAATCCAGAGCCCCTAGTGCATGAACTTTGCAAGATGTAAAAAAAAAATTATTTTTGTGATTAAAGGCCTCTGCTGTACTAAAAAAGTACTTTCCTTTAATAACCCCCCACAAACCCCCCCCTAAATAAAACACAAAAACCCCAGGACAAATGCAGAGATCCATTCCATTTTTTTCTTCTTTCAAACATTTTTATTGCAGGAATAAAGTTAAAATACATTCATATATTCATAAAGATATACCTTACAAATGATTTCACATATTTAAAAATTGTAATACATATAATCTATAAAAAACTATCACTAAAAATTATCATTCCTCCAAACATTTTGGACTACAAACATAATCCCCCATTATCACCTGAACTGAAGAGTTTCATCCGGTTAGGAGACTCCCACAAGCACAGAAGGCAGGAATTTAAGTCCTCCAGGGTTCAGGAAGCATCTGGGACTGAAAGTTTGGGAAAAGAGCTACATTGCCCTCTAGTGTGCAATCTGTGTAGGAAACATCAGGTTCAACATAGAAGCCTCTTCCTAGATTTGAACATCTTAGCCCTTAGGCTAGGGGTAGGGAACTCTGGTCCTCGAGAGCTGTAGTCCAGTCGGGTTTTCAGGATTTCCCCAATGAATATGCATTGAAAGCAGTGCATGAAAATAGAACTCATGCATATTCACTGGGGAAATCCTGAAAACCCGACTGGAATACAGCTCTCGAGAATCGGAGTTCCCTACCCCTGCCTTAGGCCTTCAATCACTAAACCTTTTCTCCCATTCTCTGTCCATGGGAAATAATTTTCATAAATCAGGCCCTGAGACTGAAATAATCATTTAAAACTCTAATAGAAATTTCCAAACTCTTTGTTTTCTACTTGGCCACAAATCAAAAAAAAATTGTCAACAGTTCCAGAGTGAAACACAGTAGCTCTTCTGGAACAGAGATGCCAAGTTACCCAGGTCCAGGCAGGAGATTCTGAGACAGTCCAGATTTGGGATGTAAATTTTAAAATCAGGACTGCCCCCCCCAAAAAAAAAAAAAAAAATCTCCATCTTGGAACTGAGTAACTTGGCATCTGTGCTAGAGATTACTAAAAATGCAATTAAAAGAGGACAGCTCACCCTGTGTCACAGCAGTCTTTTCTCACAGTGACTGGCTGCTCCGTGTAGAGCAGGGGTGTCAAAGTCCCTCCTGGAGGGCCGCAATCCAGTCGGGTTTTCAGGATTTTCCCAATGAATATGCATGAGATCTATTTGCATGCACTGCGTTCAACGCATATTCATTGGGGAAATCCTGAAAACCCAACTGGAATACGGCTCTTGAGGACCGGAGTTCCCTACCCCTGATCTAAACTCTTAAATGAAAACCCTTCCAATAAACGTACATGAAAACAGAAAATACCATCCTAGTCTCTAAAACTCTTTCTTTGCCTTCAGAGGTCAAATTTGAATCCTGTCCTCTTCTTCACCATCTCTCCTGAGGGACTTCTTCCAGCTTGGCAGGTCCCTTCTGGGGCTTCCAGCTCCGTTAGAATCAGAGCTCAGCCTTGCATACAGTACTGGTACAGTCTTCCTTTACAGCAGGGGAGTCAAAGTCCCTCCTGGAGGGCCGCAATCCAGTTGGGTTTTCAGGATTTCCCCAATGAATATGCATGAGATCATTTAGCATACAATGAAAGCAGTGCATGCAAAGAGATCTTATGCATATTCATTGGGGAAATCCTGAAAACCCGACTGGATTGTGGCCTTCCAGGAGGGACTTTGACACCCTTGGTCTAGAGTGTGCCTCACTCCCTGTGAGTGTACCCATGTACTGTACCTGAATAGGACATGTCCTCCTTTTTGAGAACATGTCCAGGGGTCCAGACTGCTTTTCAAAGTCCGGCACTTTGTCCAAGTTTTGATTTTGAAAAGCTTCCTTCAAAATCGCGTCGAAAAGGGGCATCTGCGCATGCGCGCATACAATGTGGTGGTCATTGCGTTGCTTCTGCACATTCACGGATGCCGTATAGGAGCAGGGCTGGGGGGCGGAACTGAGGGCGTGGCCATGGGTCTGGATTTTCCTTCGGGAAAATCTAGTATCCCTATAGCTGAAACTTCTGGAATTACTCTTACTGTATCGATGCACAATATGAAGATACAGTAAAACCTTGGATTGCAAGTGTTTTTTGCAAGACAAGCAAAACATTTGATTAAATTTTAACTTGATATACAAGCAATGACTTGCAATACAAGTACATACAGTATACACACATCACAACTGAGCTGGTGGCTTTTCTCTCTCTGTCGCTGTGGGAGTGTCGTGACTGTTCTAAACGAGCGAGGTCTCGCCATACGAGTACATAAAGTATTTTGGATTAAAGTTGTGGGTTGTGGAACGAATCGTCTGTTTCCATTATTTCCTATGGGGAAATTTGCTTTGATACACGAGTGATTTGGATAATGGTTTCAGAACGAATTATGCTCATAAACCAAGGGTTCGACCATGTGTCAATGTGGTGTCAGAAATGCCCTCAGTATCTCTCCCTTGAGCATCTTACCCTCATCCAAAGTCAGCCTGAACCAAAAGTCACTGGGGTTCAGTGACCTCAGTGGAAGTTCCATGCAGTCTCTCTTTCTGTGCGTCCTGTGTGTCTCTCAATCTTTGCTCTAAATCAAAGCAATTGTTGTCATAGTTCTAGGCCAGCCCCCCTTATGTTCACGCTGAACCTCTAAGAACTGACTTGTATTGCCCATTTCCTGCCTATTAATCTTGGAAGGAACGTATATCAATATGGTTTGTTTGATGCTTCTGATCTTTTCTTTCATTTTGGAAGTCAAGAAACATCTTGGCAAACTTAAGACCGTGTGTGGACAATTTCTTTTTTTTTTTTCTTACACGAAGCAAAGGGAGAGGAGGAGATCGCTCACCACTAGGGCCTGTCTGAGAGTGACAATCTCCTCAGAGTCCTCTTTAACTTGCGGAAGAGAGAGGGTCTGCCCACCACCTCGCCAGTAATTTAACTGTAACCCCTACCCTGGCATCCTTGGTTTTTCTTTCCGTCTTGACTGATTTGATTGGGAGTTCATTTGAGGAGAGATTGTCTCCTTTGCAACTCTATACAGGGCTGCGTGCATCCGGTAGCGCTCTATAAATAATTAATAATAGTAGTAACATAGAAACATGATGGCAGATAAAGGTCAAATGGCCCATCCGCAGCATCCACTATTTCCTCCTCTCCCTATTGGCTAAGGTTCTTAACATTTGCATCTCCTCTTCCTATAGGCTAAGGCTCTTTACACCTGCATTGTGAGGTCATAGAACTTTCAGATTATAGAAACAAAGAAACATGATGGCAGATAAAGGCCAAATGGCCCATCCACAGCATCCACTATCTTCTCCTCTCCCTATTGGCTAAGGCTCTTAACATTTGCATCTCCTCTTCCTATAGGCTAAGGCTCTTAACAATTGCATTGTGATGTCATAGAACTTTCAGATTATAGAAACAAAGAAACATGATGGCAGATAAAGGCCAAATGGCCCATCCAGTCTGCCCATCCGCAGTAACCATTATTTCTTTCTCTCTCCGAGAGATCTCATGTGCCTATCCCAGGCCCTTTTGAATTCAGACACAGTCTCTGTCTCCGCCACCTCTACCAGGAGACTGTTCCATGCATCTACCACCCTTTCTGTAAAAAACTATTTCCTCAGATTACTCCGGAGCCTATCGCCTCTTAACTTCATCCTATGTCCTCTCGTTCCAGAGCTTCCTTTCAAATGAAAAAGACTTGACTCATGCACATTTATGTCATGTTGGCATTTAAACGTCACTATCCTATCTCCCCTCTTCCGCCTTTCCTCCAAAGTATACAGATTGATATCTTTAAGTCTGTCCCAATAGGCCTTATCACGAAGCCCACGCACCACTTTAGTAGCCTTCCTCTGGCCCGACTCCATCCTTTTTATATCTTTTTAAAGGTGCTCCAGAATTGTATACAATATTCTAAATGAGGTCTCAGCAGAGTCTTATACAGGGCCATCAATACCTCCGAGAGTAACAATATCTCCTGAGGGTCAGTAATGGGTTGTAGCCTGTAAACTCAGGTTCTCTCGTTGCTGCTTCAGTTACGCAGTCTCTAGCACAGTGTATCGTATTCTGTGTGCCACAAAGAGATTCTGGGTGTGCCGCCAGGGATTCAAGAACAGATGACGTGTGCACGAGTCTGTCACTGCCGAAGCCAGCGCCCCCCTTCCCCCCCTTGACGGACCTCTGTAAACATTCATCAGCACAAGAGCTTAGGGCTGTGTCGGAAAGGCTTCCAAGCGTGCAATAGATGTTTACGTAGCCCTGATGTTCACGTGGGGATAGAGCGGATTGGGGTTGTGGGCGAAACAGGGCAGGGCCTCGTGTCTTCTTTCGTACGTGCCGCAAAAACCATGTGCTCCAGTGTTGCCAGTTGGGCGGTTTTCCCGCCAAATTGGGCTAGTTTGTAAGCCCCACGGCGGAAAACAAAGGTCTTTGGCACTTGGCAGGTTTGGGGGGCTAGTTTTTTCTGTTGCACTTGCCTTGTGAAGTGAAGTGCCTTGTGCCTTGTGAAGTGCACTTGCACTTGCCTTGCCCTGCATCTGCTGATCTTTTGGACCACTATTATCTGCTTTGGACTCGTTATATCCAGAAGTTTGAAGAGCTTTTCATTTACGTTAAGTGCTTGTTTTGTATTTGGGTTTTGGTCTTTTGTACAACATTATGGACTGTTTGGGATTTGTGCAGCGTATAAATAAGCATTTTGTATTTGTATGAAGCATTTCTTTGATAAATTATAGGGGTTTCCAGCGGCAATTGTTTGGGCTACTCCGAGCCATGAGTTTGGCTGGAAATTTTTTTGTCTTTTTTTGCTCCCTTAGTGTGCCAGAGCAAAATAAAAATTTGCAACACACCACTCTAGCCTATATATTACCTGCAAGTTACCGCCCTGAGCTCACCTGCATCTGCTACATATGCGATGGGAGAGAAGTTTCAAGTTTCAAGTTTATTAAAATTTTGATTTGAACGCAATATCAAATAATTCAATGCGTTTAACAATAGTAATTTTGGGGGGACAAATAACAATTTAAACAATAAAAACATACAATCTTATCTATAATTATCTAAAGATACATAAGGAATAGAAGGATAAATTACATTTGTTTAAAATAAAATAACCAAAAGAAAAAACATTTAGGGAGAAACAACTTCAGGAGGGATATTGAAAAGTTTTACAGAAACTTGATCTAAAATTAACTGGTTTGTTATTCTTTTTTTTTTTTTTTTTTTATGAAAGACTTGATCTGAAATAATAGAAAATCGACGAGATTATCTAATCTAGGTTTCATATGCATCTTTATAAAGATAGCTTTTTAGTTTGCTTTTAAATTTTTCTAAGGAAGTTTCAGCGCGCAAAAAAATTTGAAGTTTGTTCCAAAGCTGGGGTCCCAAGATAGAGAAAATTGTGGTTCTTCTAGTGCCAATTACTTTCAGTGATGGAATGGACAGCAAATACTGATCAGCTGATCTAAGAGATCTAGCTGGGGAATAAGGTATTAAATCTATAATAATAAAACGCTAAGTGCGCATGCGCACTCCTACCTGCGTGATCCGTATGTCCGTGGCAGGCAGGAGTGCACATGCGCGCTACTGGCAGAGCAATTGTAAAGCGCGATCTTCCCTGCTCTCCAGCTCCTCCAGGCATTGAGCGGCAGTCCTCCATCCAGTCCACCGAAGCAGCTCTTCTGTCTGTCCTCCTCTTCAAAAAAGCCTACTGAGGATAGCGGCCGGCAATAGCGAACCTCGCAGGCCGCTCTGCACCTCAGTAGCACGTTCCCTCTGACGCACCGGATCGCCGGCCGCGATCCTCAGTAGGCTTTTTTGAAGAGGAGGGCAGACACGAACGACCAGAAAGCCAAATGCTGGACAGGGGGAGCAGATAAGGGGTGCTGCTGGACAGGGGGAGCTGGCAAGGGGTGGTGGTGGACAGCCGAGGAAAGAAAGAGACAGAAAGAAAGAAAGACAGACAGAAAGCGACCAAGCAGAGAGAAAGAAAGAAAGACAGACACACACATCTAATCTACCACCCGTTAATGTAATGGGCTTAAATACTAGTATCAATATAAAAATATAGGAGTATTAGTTTTCTGAATTTTAAGCGAGTCCACTTCAGGGAACGTTTGTCATGGTTTACAAAATGAAAGATAGTAGCATTCAAAGCACAGTCATAACTGCTGGCATGTCGGAGCAGCCAGTCGGCCCCTCCTACATGCAAATGGCTTGTTTTGGCCATGTTTCATTTAGACATTCTAGTTTTTGAAAATAGCCAAAAAAGACAAACGCCTTCCTAGGCTAACATATCTAGCTCAGTGGTTCCCAAACCTGTCCTGGAGGACCACCAGCCAGTCAGGTTTTGGGGATAACCCTAATGAATATGCATGGAGCAGGTTTGCATGCCTGTCACCTCCATTATATGCAAATCTCTCTCATGCATATTCATTAGGGTTATCCCCAAAACCTGACTGGCTGGTGGTCCTCCAGGAAACACTGATTTAGCAGGCCATTTTTGAAAAAAAGAAAGACGTTTTGTGGATTTGAAAATGGCCAATTCTTCTTCCTGATATTTGCACATCTTGCGGGAAACGTCCAAAGTCGAACACAGACATCTTATCGAAAATGCCCCTCCATGTTACATAACAATATCCAGATAATTGACTTGTACAGATAAAACTTTATCCGTTTTTCAGAGGGAAATTCTTTAAAAAGCTCTAGCAGTAGGTGGTTTTCACCTGATGCTGGCCACAAAAAGGATTTGAATATCAACCTGATGCCCAGGACTGTAAACATAAGAACATAGGAATTGCCGCTGCTGGGTCAGACCAGTGGTCCATCACACCCAACAGTCTGCTCACGCAGCAGCTCCCAGGCCAAAGACCAGTGCCCTAACCGAGACCAGCCCTACCTGAGTCCGTTCTGGTTCAGCAGGAACTTGTCTAACTTTGTCTTGAATCCCTGGAGGGTGTTTTCCCCTATGACAGACTCTGGAAGAGCGTTCCAGCTTTCTACCACTCTCTGGGTGAAGAAGAACTTCCTTATGTTCATACGGAATCTATCCCCTTTTAACTTTATAGAGTGCCCTCTCGTTCTCTCTTCGTTTGGAGAGGGTGAACAACCTGTCTTTGTCTACTAAGTCTATTCCCTTCATTATCTTGAAGGTTTCGATCATGTCCAAGATACATTCAAGATAATGAAGGGAATAGACTGGAAGATTGTGAAGTTAAATGATCAGAATCTCAGGGGAGGGACCCTAAGGCCCTGACAGTGTGCAAGGCTGAGGGTTCATTTAGGGCAGTGTTTCTCAACTCAGTCCTAGAGCCCCCCCTTGCCAGTCAGGTTTTCAAGATATTCACAATGAATAGACATGAAAGACATTTGCAAATTCAATGTGGATATCCTGAAAACCTGACTGGCAAGGGGGGGCTCTAGGACCGAGTTGAGAAACATTGATTTGGGGAACTGAATACTGCCCCCCCCCCGTCCTGTCTTTTCTTGCAGCTTATGTCTCTTATCTAGACATTTAAATTACTGTGTTCCTTGGGAGGGTAAGCTCATATTTTCTGCTCCACTCACAGCTAGACTGGTACTTGCCTTAGTAAAGGAGTGTCAAAGTGCTTCCTCAAGGGCCGCAATCCAGTCGGGTTTTCAGGATTGCCCCAATGAATATGCATGAGATCTATTTGCATGCACTGCTTTCATTGTATGCTAATAGATCTCATGTATATTCATTGGGGAAATCCTGAAAACCCGACTGGATTGCGGCCCTCGAGGAGTGACTTTGACACCCCTGTTTTAGGTAGTTTGTCTGGGTTTTGGAAAACATTGACGAGCTCCAGCTGCCTCTGGAGAGCATCTGAGTATGCCCGGATGATGTCACATACATCTGTGCATTCTCTAGGCCAGGGGTGGGCAACTCTGGTCCTCGAGGGCCGCAATCCAGTCGGGTTTTCAGGATTGCCCCAATGAATATGCATGAGATCTATTTCCATGCACTGCTTTCATTGTATGCTAATAGATCTCATGCATATTCATTGTGGAAATCCTGAAAACCCGACTGGATTGCGGCCCTCGAAGAGGGACTTTGACACCCCTGCCTTAGTAGAACGTTTTAGAACCCTCTGGACTTCAAGCTAAGACGCAAATTCATGGACTCAGACCTTAGCCAGCTGTTTTAATATCGTTAGTGATGAGTTCAGTTCTACAGGGACCCCTAATCTTTTCTCTTTCTCTCACATATAAGAAAAGCCAAAGAGGCCCTCAAGCTCTTCCTACCACAGGGGCTGGAGGAAGCCTGTTTAAAGATGGAGAAGGGGCTGTGGTCACAAAGTGGTGATGGAGGTTGGGAAAATACCATGACCGGCTTGAGTCAAATGATTCCAATCTGTCAGCAGCAGAACCTGGCAGCACCATGAAAACCCATTTCAATACCCTTAGTGGTTATTCAGACTGCCAAAGAATCTCCCAAATAACATCCCTTCCCTCGTTCAGTGCCAAAAAGCTCATTAGAGAGCTGTAGATGCTGTGCAGTCCCCGTCAACGCAGAGAGGAAAAGCTCCCCGTAAACAGTAAAGTAATCTGATAGATCACGGTGTGACAGTGCAGCCCCAGCTCCCACTGAATAACCGACAATCTACGTTAAAACTAAAAGGTACATCAAATGTGCAAAGCTGTTCTTTTGCTCCACTCATAATGGTCTGAGCAACAGCCTCAGCACCCTGAGGTTGTAGATTCAAATCCCACGCTGCTCCTTGTGACCCTGGGCAAGTCACTTAATCCCCCCATTGCCCCAGGTACATTAGATAGATTGTGAGCCCACCGGGACAGACAGGGGAAAATGCTTGAGTACCTGAATAAATTCATGTAAACTGTTCTGAGCTGCCCTGGGAGAACAGTATAGAAAACTGGATAAATAAATAGTGTGAAAAGTTCCAGCCTCTGATAACCAGAGCTGGTATTGTGACATCATAATGCCTCATTCCACCAATAAGAGCCAGCCTCATCAGTGATGTCACAATGGCTTGATTGTCCTTTACTTGACTCAATTTTGCTATATTATGATTGGTGCAGTGGTTAAAGCTACAGCCTCGGCACCCTGAGTTTGTGGGTTCAAATCTCATGATGTTCTTTGTGACCTTGGGCAAGTCACTTAATCCCCCCATTGCCCCAGGTACTTTAGATAGATTGTGAGCCCCCCCAGGACAGATGGGAAAAATGCTTGAGTGCCTGATTGTAATCTGCTTAGATAACTTTGATAGACAGTATATAAATACCTCAAATAAATTAATATCCTATCACTTATTGTATTTCTCTCTCTTAACCAATTGTATGATTATTCATGTCTGTTTATGAGTTTTGTGCCCTATATTTTAGCAATTTTATCTTTTGTACACCGCTTAGAAATTTGATAAGCGGAATATCAAATTTTAATAAACTTGAAACTTGCCTTAAAAAACCTCCATAGGCGCTATAGGGCACCTAATGCCACTGTAGATGTGGCTAATGCTGGAAGTGCTCTTAAGTGCCAAAAAACAGCCACGGAGGCGCTATTCAAGTCAAAGATAATGTAGGCCTTGAAAACCCTGGTCTTTATTTCTGGTGTCCAGTAGCAGAGCGAGGATGAGAGGTGTTCCTTCATCGCCCCCTGCTGCCGCACAGGCGCCGCTTCCCTTTCCCCATACTTCTGTAATGTTCCTGGTGTGAGCAGCAACTCCAACCTGCTGTCGTGCCAACGTCAGTTCTTCCTCTGATGTCATTTCCTAGGCACGGGTCCAGGAAGTGATGTCAGAGGAAGAGCCGACGCTGGTGTGACAGCAGGTTGGGGGATTGCTGCTCGTGCCAGGAATGTTACAGAGGTGTGTGTGAAGGGAAGCGGCGTGCTTGCGCAGCAGTGGGGGGGTGGAGAAAGAGAAGGGGACAGAGAGCTCCCTCACCAAGACAGAGCCCAGGGCTGACTCCCCTCCCCTCCCCTCTTACTACTCCACTTTGCTGGAGGTGTGATTCCCTAAACGGCGCTGTCGCGTCATTGACACAAGATCGACAGCCGCTTTTATGATGGTCACCAAAAACAGTGCCATTTAGAGAATCCGGGCCTTACTGTCAGTTTCCACACTCAGCCCTGAAATAAGAGCCTAAGAATAGCCTTACTGGGTCAGACCAATGGTCCATCTAGTCCAGTATCCCGTCTTGGCGGAGGTCAATCCAAGTCACAAGTACCTGGCAAAAACCCAAATAGTAGCAGCTTTCCATGCTACCATCCCATGGCTCTCTCAACAGCAGAGTATGGACTTTTCCTCCAGGATCTTGTCCAACCCTTTCTTAAAACCAGCTACGCTATCTGCTCTTACCACAACCTCTGGCAACACGTTCCAGAGCTTAACTATTCTCTGAGTAAAAAAAAATGTCCTCCTCTTGGTTTTAAAATTATTTCCCTGCAACTTCATCGAGGGTCCCCTAGTCTTTGTAATTTTTGACGGAGTGAAAAATCGATCCACTTGTACCCGTTCTACTCCACTCAGGATTTTATAAACTTCAATCCTATCTCCCCTCAGCCGTCTCTTTTCCAAGCTGAAGAGCCCCAACCGTTTTAGTCTTTCCTCATACTAGAGGAGTTCCATCCCCTTTACCATCTTGGTCGCTCTTCTTTGAACTTTTTCTAGTCCAGCACCCAGGTTAGGCATGGAGATCCATTATTCTATAGCACTGCGCACAACATTTTGGAACAAACCTGACCTGCCTAGGCCCATTCCATGGCCACACCCCTTTTTGGGTTGCATGCTATAGGATTTAGGCTGACAGGCTGGTCGTAGCCATGGGGTGGGCCTGGCCCACCCACCCAGCAGCCACAGACCTCTGGCAGCTGTTCTTACACACTGCCAGTGGCTGTCGGGTTGTCCAAGTCAGTAGTACCGATCCGATTCTGGCATGCAAATGAGGTCATTAATATTATAACCAGCTATTCGATCGATGGCCTAACCTTGCATGCCAGAATTGGAGAATGTACCACCGCATGGAAAACCTTGCGGTGAGCCGTTTGGTGCATAGGGTCGACAAATATGATCAGTCGCTAAACCAGTCAAACTGATTTAGCAACGATGGTTAGACAATTGGAGACATAAGTGCATCTAGCCCTCAGTTCTGATCACCATATCTCAAAAAAGATTTAGCGGAACTAGAAAAAGTTCAAAGAATAGTGACCAAGATGATAAAGGGGGATAGAACTCCTTTCTTATGAGGAAAGACTAAAGAGGTCAGGGCTCTTAAGTTGTTAAAAGAGACAGCTTGGTGGGGAGAGGGGGGACTATAATTGAGGTCTACAAAATCCTGAGTGGTATAGAAGGGGAAAAAGTGAATTGGCTTTTTACTATTTCAAAAAATACAAAGACTAGGAGACACAATGAAGTTATATGGAAATACTTGTAAAACAAATATTTTTTTTTCACTTAACAAATAGTTAAGCTCTGGAACTAATTTCCAGATGATGTGGTAGCAGCGGTTAGTGCAACCGGGTTTAAAAAAGATTTGGACAAGTTCTTGGAGGAACAGTCCATAGTCTGCTATTGAGACAGACAGGTGGGAAGCCACCGCTTGCCCTGGATTGGTACTCTTTGGGATTCCGGAATCTTGTTACTATTTGTGTTCCTGCCAGGTACGGTATACAAGTACTTATGACCTGGATTGGCCTTTGTTGGAACCAGGACCCTGGGCTAGATGGACCATTGATGTTCTTATGCTCTTGTTAATGGTTTATTAGCCAAATAAGTTGCTCAAACATATCTTAGAAGTATGCCTGAATTGGGTTCCATATATAGAATTCAGTGGAAAGAGATTAAATAAGTAAATACAGTGTCCAAAAAGCTTGTATCTTTATTAGTCATATAAGAGGATCATCTCCACACCTACTTTATTATGGGAGATCATAAGAACATAAGAAGTTGCCTCCGCTGAGGCAGACCAGAGGTCCATCCTGCCCAGTGGTCCGCTCTCGCGGCGGCCCATCAGGCCTAATTGCCTGAACAGTGTCCCTGACTAATTTTGTAACTGCCTCTAATCCTCTAATCCTATCCCTATAACCTACCTCTACTCCTATCTGTACCCCTCAATCCCTTTGTCCTCCAGGTACCTATCCAAACCTTCTTTGAAGCCCTGTAGCGTGCTCCTGCTTATCACATCCTCCGGTAGCGCGTTCCATGTATCCACCACCCTCTGAGTGAAAAAGAACTTCCTGGCGTTTGTTCTAAACCTTTCCCCTTTCCCCTTGTACTTGTGGTTCCCCGTAATTTGAAAACTTTGTCCCTATCTACTCTTTCTATGCCCTTCATGATCTTGAAGGTTTCTATCATGTCTCCTCTAAGTCTCCGCTTTTCCAGGGAGAAAAGCCCCAGCTTTTTCAGTCTGTCAGTATATGAGAGGTCCTCCATGCCCTTTATTAGCTTAGTTGCTCTTCTCTGGACCCTCTCAAGTACCTCCATGTCCTTCTTGAGGTACGGCGACCAGTACTGGACACAGTACTCCAGGTGCGGGCGCACCATTGCACGATACAGTGGCAGGATGACTTCCTTCGTCCTGGTCGTGATACCCTTCTTAATGATGCCCAACATTCTGTTTGCCTTCCTTGAGGCTGTGGCGCACTGCGCCGACGCCTTCAATGATGTGTCTACCATCACTCCCAGGTCTCTTTCAAGGTTACTCACCCCTAGCGGTGATCCTCCCATTTTGTAAGTGAACATCGGGTTTTTTTCCCTACATGCATGACCTTTCATTTCCCTATGTTGAAGCTCATTTGCCACTTTTTGGCCCACTCTTCCAGCGCTGTCAGATCTTTTTGGAGATTTTTGCAGTCCTCCTTGCTTTTAACCCTGCTGTATAATTTGGTGTCATCCGCAAATTTAATAACCTCACATTTTGTTCCTGCTTCCAGGTCGTTGATAAATATATTGAACAGGAGCGGTCCCAGCACCGACCCCTGCGGAACTCCGCTCGTGACCCATTGCCAGTCTGAGTAATGGCCCTTTATTCCAACCCTCTGTTTCCTGTCTGCCAGCCAGTTTTTGATCCATCGGTGGACCTCCCCTTGCACCCCATCAAGGAGTTGTTGTCTGGAAGAAGTAGGAAAACAGTGGACAAAAGTAAGAGGAAAAGAAGGCCGCTTTGGTTCTCAAAAGTAGTAACTGAGAAGGTATCAAGAGGTTAGGTTTCATAAACTACAACAGATCGCAGAAAGAGGAAGACAGGCAAAAATATCTGGAAAAGTTAAGAGAGGCTGGTCGAGTAGTCAGGACAGCAAAGATGCAAATGGAAGTAAAAATATCAGATGTGGTAAAACGGGGGGGAAGGGGGGAAAGACGTTTTTAGATATACTGTTATTAGTGATAGGAGGAAGCGCAAAACTGGTATTGTGAGACTCGAAGGTGAAGGAGAGGAATATGTAGAAACTGATACGATAAGGCTGCATTGTTTAACAAATATTTCTGATCTATGTTCACAGCTGAAGTGCCGGGAGGGTTGGAGGTGTGGTAGACCCTGATCGATTTTCAGAGGATTGTGTTCGTGAGGAGCTCGCTAAACTAAAGGTGGATAAAGTGGGGATGGATGGTGCACATCCAAAGAAACTGAGGGAACTTAAGGACGTTCTGGCTGACCTTTTCAATGTTTCTCTAGAGTTGGGATACATTGGACATCTCGGACCCCTGAGGAAGGAGTGTTTCTCCGAAACAAGGACCATGTATATAATTCCATATTCCATGTATATAAGAGTCATTTTTTAAAGTATTACTTATTTATATGTTTTTTTAAATAAAGATTCCTTTCCTTGTACATTTCCATCTTCGGTTTCTTTCTTGTTTTTGGGGCTTGTTTTTTACTCTAGACTCGTTGGATTTTTCTTTGTTTTGCTAAGTCAATTCATGGAAAGTTTTTAAAACAGAGAATAGTTAGAGCAGCTTCTGGAATCCAGTGGATTACAGGAATTTAGACAACATGGATTCACTAGAGGTAAGTCTTGTCAGAAAAAATGTGATCAATTTCTTTGACTGGGTGACCAGAGACTTGGAAAGAGGGAGTGTGCTAGATGTGGTGTATTTAGATTTTAGCAAAGCCTTTGACAGTGTTCCACACGGGTGTGCAATAAACAAACTGAGTGCCCTGGGTATGGGTCCAAAGTGACGGACTGTGTGAGAAACTGATTAAGTGGAAAGCAACAAATGGACAATGGAGATCGCTTGGAGGCAAGGGATGTTACCAGTGGTGTGCCTCAAGGGTCAGTTATTGGGCCTTTTCTTTTTAACATTTTTGTAAGCGATATTGCAGAAGGGCTGTCAGGTAAGATTTGCCTCTTTGCGAATAATACCAAAATCTACAATAGATTAGACACCCCTGATGGTGTGAATAGAATAGCACAAGGAAGGATCTAGCAAAGCTTTATCAGTGGTCTGAAATTTGGCAGCTAAGATTTAATGTTAAGAAATGCAAGGTCATGCATTTGGGCTGCATAAACCGGAGGGAACAGTACAGTTTAGGGTGTGAAGAACTTTTGTGCACGATAGAGGAGCGGGCCTCGAGTGTCATAGTATGTGATGATTTTAAGGTGAAACCAAATTACAAATACTGAGGAAGTATCTAGTAAATACAGGAGTGCAAAATTACTTCCTAGATAATTTCTACATAAACATAGCCATGCCTCAGAGACTGAATCATCTAGCACACTTTTATGTGTTGCATCTCATCAGTCGCAGTTCTCATTCATTGGCAAATGGCTTGTGTTTATGTTTTAAACAATTTTTAAAGTTTTTTTGTATTTTCTTGTTTTAAGAAATAAATATACACATTTCTTTAAGAAGACAGTGCATAATTTTAAAGGCACTTATCTATAGGTAGTCTGCACTGGTTCCCAACGGGGCCACCGTTTCACCCGATGTGGCTTCCTCAGGGGAAAGAAGTTAGCCGTGCCTGAAATGTAAAATTGTTTTCATTACAGATTGACTACAACATATCTTAATTAAATTCTTCAACATTTAAACAAAATTTGGTTGAGAATTGTATTGAAATTTAAAGAGCAACTTACGGGACCAGATTCTTACATAACCTCCGTGGAATTGAAAGTTTAAAAATGGCGGCGGGAAATTTTGTAGAAATTATCTAGGAAGTAATTTTGCACTCCATGATTTTAAGGTGGCCAAACAGGTTGAAAAGGCAACAGCAAAAGCTAGAAGGATGCTAGGGTGCATAGGGAATGGTATGGCCAGTAGTACTGATGCCTCTGTATAAGATTCTGGTGAGACTTCATTTAGAATATTGTGTACAATTCTGGAATCAGTCCAGAGGAAGGCTACTAAAATGTTTGGTAGTTTTCGACATAAGGCGTATGAGGGTCAGACTTAAAGATCTCAATCTGTATACTTTGGAGGAGAGGCGGGAGAGGGGAGATATGATAGAGACATTTAAATACCGATGTGGCATAAATGTGCAAGAGATGAGTCTCTTTCATTTGAAAGGAAGCTCTGGAATGAGAGGGCACAGGATGAAGTTAAGAATAATAAAAATTTTAATAATAATTTATTCTTATATATCACCAAACCATCAGTTCAAGGCAGATCACCACAAGAAGATGCTGTACAAACAGTAAATGACATACATGAGCATTTCTCAGAGAATAGAAGTGGCAATTAAATCACATATTTATCAAACAAGTAAGTTTTAAGAATTTTTCTGAATAAATAGTAAGACTGAGCTTGGGGAATAAGAGCATTCCAACATGAATTCATTGCACTAGCCTGGAATGCAAAAGTTTTCCCTAAGAATCTCTTGCTGCGACGTGCTTTTACCAATGGGAACAGAAACCAATAGGCTCAGGGATAAGCTGCAGAAATACTTTTTGACAGAAAGGCTGGTAGATGGGTGGAATAGTAGAGGTAGTGGAGACAAAGACTGCGTCTGGTTTTAAGAAACTGAGGGACAGGTGCTTGGGATCTCTTAGGGAGAGGAGATAGTGAACGCTGTGGATGGGCCATTTGACTTTTATCTGCCATCATGTTTCTGTGTTTCTATAACCATAAAGTTCTATGACCTCACAATGCAGGTGAAAAGAGCCTTAGCCTATAGGAGGAAGAGATGCAAATGTTAAGAGCCTATAGGGAGAGGAGAAGATAGTGGATGCTGTGGATGGGCCATTTGGCCTTTATCTGCCATCATGTTACTATATCCATAAAGCTCTATGACCTCACAATGCAGGTGTAAAGAGCTTTAGCCAATAGGGAGAGGGGATGCAAATGTTAAGAGCCTTAGCCAATAGGGAGAGGAGAAGATAGTGGATGCTGCGGATGGGCCATTTGGCCTTTATCTGCCATCATGTTTCTATAACCATAAAGCTCTATGACCTCACAATGCAGGTGGAAAGAGCCTTAGCCTATAGGAGGAAGAGATGCAAATGTTAAGAGCCTATAGGGAGAGGAGAAGATAGTGGATGCTGTGGATGGGCCATTTGGCCTTTATCTGCCATCATGTTACTATATCCATAAAGCTCTATGACCTCACAATGCAGGTGTAAAGAGCTTTAGCCAATAGGGAGAGGGGATGCAAATGTTAAGAGCCTTAGCCAATAGGGAGAGGAGGAGATAGTGGATGCTGCGGATGGGCCATTTGGCCTTTATCTGCCGTCATGTTTCTGTGTTTATTTATGATGAGTTCACGGACTTTCCTAGTTCAGAGAAATGAAGATGCCCAAGAAGAGGAATGAACATGTTTTCCGCCTACCTCTGTCTCCTCAGGAGCTAATGCCTAGTAACTCTTCTGTCACCATGACACGGTGACAATTTATTAGCAGAGTTGAATTTTTCTACAGCACTGACACAGTGCGGTGGTATCCATGGTGAACATAGATAAGTTAGTGAAAGGATTAACATGTGTCTCATAAGGAAAACCTGGGCTAGACGGGAATTTCATCTTGATAGAGGTGACAAACCAAATTTGCAAGAATATGCCTGAAAAAGAGTTAAGGATAGGCCCAGTTTGAAAGACACTGAGATCAAGCATATTTCCGACTCTTGGAGAAATTGGATCTTCTTATTTCTTCTCTGCACCTTAGAAAGACCAAGAGTTGCAGCCAAAGCCCTTAGTCCTCTGCTTATTTGTGATTTTCTGAACCCCTAATACGTCCAAGATTACAGCGAAAGCCACACACAGAGACACTTTCACTATCCCCAGATGGAGAAAAGCAGCAGACATATTTTTTTCAGAATTTTACAACAAAATTTACAATGAATGCAATTCTTATAACAGCATTTATGATGGGACCTGCGAAGGAAAAGCAAATCTACTACTACTGCTACTACTATGAATTATTTCTATAGCGCTACCAGACGCACGCAGTGCTGTACAGAGTCACAAAGGAGACAGTCCCTGCTCGAAAGAGCTTACAATCTAAACAGGCAAGACAGACAAACAAGATGTCAAGGATACAGTTAAGGGGGCTGGGTTGGAGGACAGAGGAGAGTCCAGGACAATCAAGTCATTGTGACATCACTGATGACGTTGGCTCTTATTGGTGGAATGAGGCATTATGACATCACAAACTCAGCTCTGCTTCCCAAAGACGGAAACTCTTCACACTACTACTGCTATGAATTATTTCTATAGCGCTACCAGACGCACGCAGCGCTGTACAAAGTCACAAAGGAGACAGTCCCTGCTCGAAAGAGCTTACAATCTAAACAGGCAAGACAGACAAACAAGATGTCAAGGATACAGTTAAGGGGAGCAGTTAATCAGTGGGCTGGGTTGGCGGGCAGAGGAGTAGGGTTAAGGATTGAAGGCTATATATATATACAATTTTTCCCCAACTTTCGCACACATCCAGAGTTCTTTCCCAAAGTAGTGTGAGACTTCTACCTGAACCAAGGCATCACATCAAAGTAATTCCAAAAGAAAATCAAACATATTCCACATAAGCACACAGACTCTGATTCTATGAAAAGCGACTGTTAAGTGCCTAGATTGGCGTGCCTGACTTAATTTTTTTAATTGGCTCAAACTAAACTAAACTAAACCTTAGGTTTGTATATCGCATCCTCTCCACAATTGTAGAGCTCGGCACGGTTTACAAGAGTTGGGATAGAAAAGGAACTCCAATGAAGGGTTATAGGCCATAGTATAAAGAATGTTTAGAGGGGCTTAGTATACCAGAGAGGGAGGAAGTATTACATTTTTGAGAATAGCCAGGTTTTCAGATGTTTGCGGAAAAGTTGGAGGGAGCTCAGATTCCGAAGAGGGGAGGTAAGGTTGTTCCAGAACTCATTAATTCTGAAGCGGAGGGAGGTCCCTAGTTTTCCTGCATGGGAAATGCCTTTTAATGAGGGGAAGGAGAGTTTTAATTTTGGGGTGGATCTGGTGGTATTAAGATTTGAGGAATTCCAAGAAAGTGGAATAAAGGGAGGAAGGATGCCATGTAGGATCTTGAAAGTTAGGCAGGCGCATTTAATGTGGACCCTGGAGATTATCGGAAGCCAGTGAAGCTTGGACAGGAGCGGTGAGACATAGTCAAATTTACTTTTTGCGAAGATAAGCTTAGCCGCGGCATTCTGAATCCACTGAAGTCTTTGAAGGTTTTTCTTTGTTAGGCTTAAGTAGATAGAGTTGAAATAGTCCAGTCTGGAAAGGATGATGGATTGGACAAGGACGGCAAAGTGTTTTTAATGGAAACAGGATCCCAATTTCCTCAGCATGTGAAGGCTGAAAAAGCATTTTTTTACCAAGGAATTGAGGTGGTTGTTGAAGGACAATGTAGAATCAATGATGATGCCCAGAACTTTGCTTGAGAACTCAAGCTGCAGAGTGGAGCCAGAGGACAGTGGGGTGAAGTTGGGTAGTTGGTCTAATTTTGGGCCGAGCCAAAGTAGTTTTGTTTTGGACTCGTTCAGTTTCATTTGTACGGTGAGGGCCCAGGATTGGAGGTTTGTTATACATGAGGATATGTTCTCAGTGAGGTTCGAGTCGGTCTCGAGGAGGACAAGGATGTCATCAGCATAAGTGTAAAGGTTTTTAGGGGGGAAAGATGGAGGAGTTTCAGGGAGGACATATAGATGTTGAAGAGAATAGGGGATAGAGGTGAGCCTTGCGGGACTCTACATATCGGTTTCCAGGAGGAGGAGGAGGTGTCATTCATGTTGACAGTGTAAGAGCAGGAACGTAAGAATTTCGAGAACCAGTCTAGGACTGTGGAGTTAATGCCTATCTCAGAGTGTTGGTAAACTAGAATATCATAATGGACAACGTCAAAAGCTGCAGAAAGGTCGAATTGCAGAAGAACAGCGAACTTATTACGAGAATGAAGTTGTTGAACCTTTGAGATTAAAGAGGTCAATAGGGATTCGGTGCTGAAGTTGGGTCGAAAGCCATATTGGTAAGGTAGGAGAATAGAAAATCTCTCTAAATAGGATGATAGTTGGGTAGATATGATAGACTCTAGCATTTTGGTTTGGAGAGGGATATTTGCTAACGGCGCTGTTAACTAATTAAGACCAATTTAAAAATAATAATTGGGGGGTAGGCACCAGTGCGTAGTAAAGGGGTGGGGGAACGAACCGCCCTGGGCGTTGTCTTCACAGAGAGTAACGGTGCCTCTCCTCCTCTCTGCCCACCCCCGCACCCCCTCCCCCACATACATCTTTAAAAGTTCTCTGGCACAATCAGCATCTTCCAGAGGCTGTTATACGGGAAAACACCCTCCAAGGATTCAAGACAAAGTTAGACAAGTTTCTGTTGAACAAGAACGTGCGCTGGTAGGGCTAGTCTCAGTTAGGGTGCTGGTCTTAGACCAGAGGGCCGCCGCGTGAGCGGACCGCTGAGCATGATGGACCACTGGTCTGACTCAGCAGTGGCAATGCTTATGTTCTTCCATTTGCTGCTCGCGCAGGCCTCGGCTCCCTTCTGACGTCACATCCTGGTCGCGGGACCAGGACGTCAGAAGGGTGCTGAGCCCAGCGCAAGCAACAGCTGGAACACGCTGCTCATGCCGGCGAAGGTTTCAAGAGGTACACGGGAGGTGAGGGGAAGAGTGGAGGCACATGGAGCGGCAATGCCAGGAGCCACCGCCCCAGCCAACAACCTCCCTCACTACGCCACTGGTAGGCACCTACCCAAAAAGTAGGTATGGTTAGGGGCGGAGTTTAGACGTGGCAAAGGTAGGCGTCTGTGTTAGGCACCAGTACATTAGGCTAAGAAAATTCTGGCCCACTATACTGGAGACTATACTGGATCGATTCGATCCCTAAGATCCACAACACAAGGGCTACTTACGGTTCCGTCATGGCCCCTTATACATCAGAGAAATTAAAGACCTGAACTTATTTAAAACCAACCTAAAAACATTCCTTTTTAAAGCTTCTTTTAATATTTAAAATATATTTATTAAAATTAGTTCAACAGCTTTAAAAAAAAAAAAAAAAAAATTTTATTTATTTATTTTTTAGAACAATTTTTTTTAACCCCAATCCTAACGTTTTTTCCCCCTACTAGTTTTTCGTTTTCCTCTCTCTTGAGAAACTGCGATTTGTAACTTTTACCCACCTTTGCTCCTTCCCTGTGTTCCACAGTTCGTCTGTACTGTCTGTTAGAGGCTTCTTACCCCCTCTTAAGGTTGTGTATAACATATTTTTTAAATTGTTACTCGCTTAGTATGAAATAAGCGATTTATCAAATTTAATAAAACTTGAAACTTGACTAACATTTTGATGCTTACTGGCATCTTAGTTGAGTTAGGGGCCACTAGGCACAATTCTACAAACAGCGTCTAGTGGTTGATTGACAACCACGCTGAGTAGTGACGTTTTTAGAATCAGGCCCATAATCAGACTAGATTTATCCATCCATTTAAACCCGCACTACAGAGGTTTCACCTGGAATTACCGGAATCTTCAATGGAATTGAGACAGAAAATATGTATTTTCAGCACATGTTAAAGAGAGGGGTGGGTTGTTGGGAGGGGAGGGAGGGTGGTATCTCCTGATGAGAGATAATGGAGCTCTTTGTTCTCACCTTTCTGTGATTTTATGCTGTCATTTTATTATTGTAAATCGCTCCGTTATTAAATACATCTAAACCATAAGCCATGATGGATGCAATCAAGGGGTTAGACCAACGAAAGTTAAGCAATTTGTCAGAAGCTTCTATTTACCCACCCATCCCCTCCCATTTCCTAGGCTGCATGTTGTCAGAGGTTTGGCTCTCATTGGCTGATGACCGTCAGATGATTCTCTGCAAAAATGTCCAATAGAAACCTGACGGCTCCAATGAATTAGTCCTTGACGTCAGATGACGCTAATGAGGTAGAGAGGTGGAGAAGGGAATTACTGTAACTGGGAATGGGCTTGGTGCTTCCTCTGTCTTCTGATGGGAGGAGAGGGAAATGGGGGTAGCTTGAATAATCACGCTTTCAGGGGATTTAGCATGTCCTGCTGGGTTTTTAATTTATTTTCTTTTAATTTTGCTGCTTTTGAAAGACAGTGCTGCCACTCAAGAGCAGGTCCCCAGATTAGGTGAAACATTTGAGTATGTAAAGCAATTTAAATCTGTGCTCATTATAGCTCTTCCCAGGTGTTCAGAATCTAAAGGGAGGATTAGAGGTCGCCAAAAAGGTCAAGATTCTGCTGACATGTTCAACAGTGCTAAAAGGTTAAGCCCCGTGAACATAATAGGAGGATTTTAAGGTTAATAGAAGAGGGTTGAAAGATTCTAAAGATGGCCACAGGGATACAACTCTTGGAATGGAGGTCGCTGGAGATGGACAAAGAGATACAGAACCTGTCACCTCTAGGACTGGAGGGACTAGGGGATGGACACAGAGATACAGAGCCCATCACCTCTAGGACTGGAGGTCTCTGGAGAGGGACATAGAGATACAGAGCCTTTCACCTCTAGGATTGGAGGGCTCAGGGGATGGTCCCAGGGATACAGAGCCTGTCATCACTAGGATAAGAGGGGCCAGGGAATGGGTGCAGGAATGCAGAGCCTGTCACTTCTAGGACTGGAGGGCTCAAAAGATGGGCACGTGCATATACAGAGCATGTCATAGAGGGATGGATTCTGTCACCACTAGGACAGGAGGGCTCAGGGGATGGTCCCAAGGATACAGAGTCTGTCATCTCTAGGACTGGATATGACAGGAGATGGACTTAGAGATATAGAGCCTTTCACCTCTAGGACTGGAGGGCTCTGGGGATGATCACATCAATCCAGGTTTGTCTCCCAGATATACCGTATTTTTGTATACCATCCAAGTGTGGATAGACCTGATAGATGGACAGGATTTCTCTTGAGGTACATTTCATGGAATCTTGGGCAGTCATGTTTGTAGTTTTTGAGGCCTGATCCAACAAATCTGATTTACCACTTTGTATAATAGATTGGCTTCAGTGGAAAGCTGGTCACCCAGTAAGGTTCATTGGAATGTCTTTTAATTATGGGCGAGTTCAGTGTACACATTGGTGATAATAGCAATTCAGTGTCTTGAGCCTTTTTGGCTATGAAGTGATCACCATGTAGATCATCCCTTTGCATTGGTTAGGAGAAAAAAAATTATCATTTGGAATGGATTAGAAAACCATTGACGCCGAAAGATCCAGCAGCTTGTGGAGCAGTGAGACCGGACCTGCCGACCCAGATGTTTTGGGTGAGCAACAGGAAAATGTGTTGAATTTGACTTTGGGAAGGGAGAGTGTTCCAGAGGAATCATTTGCAAGAATTTCTATTACTCTCAGGAGTTGGTGAAGCCACGTAGACAAAGCTGGTACAGCACACAAAGCAGAAATGGAAAAAGGCAAATTCATCTCATAATAGAAGGCCGAGATTGTAAACTGCTTTGTTGTAATGATAACGAGAGAGAGAGGTAGAACAAATCTCCAGCTGGACGAAAAGAAACTTATTTAGTGCAGAATGCGAAAAAGGAATTGCAGGCTGCAGGCTGTAGTCAATCATCCTAGAGAACTCTTTGGGTTACTGGGACCAAAGAGAGTCTCCCAGGTGAGATGCTGACCAACTCTTTTTCAGGAAAAGCTGGTGAATTTTAAGGGTGATCTAATGGAGAGGTTGAGGGTAGCCCCTCTGGGGAACACCAAATGAATTTTTCAAGGCAATCCCTATTGATTAAGCCAGGGCTAAGGAGGGAGAGGTAGTCAAGGGGTTTTGAGAAGAACATAACATAGTAAATGATGGCAGATAAAGACCTGAATGGTCCATCCAGTCTGCCCAAACATACACTCTCTATAATTTAATGATTTCATATAAATTGTTCTTTTTCTTAGATATTTCTGGGCCAGAAACTCAGAGCTCTGCCCCGTATTGTGCATCTACTGGAGTCTCCGTCAAAGCTCACTCCAGCTCATCTAAACCATCCCAGCCCATCCTCAGCCAAATGGCCATATATGTGACACAGACCATGCAAGTCTTTCCAGTACTGGCCTTAGTTCTTCAATACATACCATTATTTTCTGATTAGAGATCATCCCACGCTTTTTTGAACTCTGTCACCGTTTTCCTCTCCACCACCTCTCTCGGAAGCGCATTCCAGGCATCCATCACCCTCTCCATATAGAAAAATTTCCTAACATTGCTCTTGAATCTACCACCCCTCAATCTCAGATTATGCCCTCTGGTTTTACCATTTTCCTTATCAAACTCCTAGAAACCCATGTCAGCAAACAACTTACAACATATATGGACCAGCACTGTTGCCTCCATCCCTCCCAATTCGGATTCCGACAGCAACACAGCACAGAACTCCTCATCACTAAAATTAAACAATTACTAAGTACAGGCTGCCAGGCAATACATCTCCAATTCAACATCTCCGCTGCCTTCGACTCCATTGACCACCACCTTCTCCTAACATAACTTTCTGAGATAGGAGTGACAGATCATCATTCTTAGCTGGTTTGCCGACTTTCTTCAGAACAGAGAATACATCTTAAAAAAGGATGGGGTCCTCTCCAACAGCTGGAAGGCCTTCTGCGGAGTCCCACAAGGCTCCCCGCTCTCCCCCATCATAAGCTCGCTTGGAGACATCAAATTCAAGGATGAGAGCATTATGTCACACGCGGATGACATCCTTCTCCTCATCCCTATAACCAACAACCAAACTGACACCATCCAAAAAAAAATCTCAGATAACATAGAAAGAATCCAAATTTTAGCTACAACCCACAAACTGAAGCTAAATGCCTCACAAAACAAAGTTCTTTTCTTTCATACCGCACCTCTCCAATCTGGCAACACCCTCACAGCAGACAAAACCTCCAAAATCCTGGGCTGTATTCTAGATTCCACACTAACTAAGGAACCACAAATTTCCCACCTCTGGAAGTAAACCCTCTTCACCATGAGGCAACTAAGACTCATTAGACCATGCTCTCATCAACAGCATTTTGCCCTTATCGTGCAGAAGATGATCCTGCCCTAGCTGGATTACTGCAATTCTGTCTACATGGGAAACAAGGGAAAATCAAAGCAGTTTACATACTGCTACTTCAAGCATTTTCCCTCTCTCTCCCTGTGGGCTCACAATCTATCCCAAGGCTCCCCTCTATCGCCCACACTGTTCAACGTCTACATCGCATCCTTAGGTCACCTTCTACAAAAACTAAACTTAAAGCACTACATATACGCAGACGACATATCCATTTTAATCCCCCCTATGACAGAAATTGAAAAATGGACCACCAACTTCAAACTGAAACTAAATACAGAGAAAACAAAAGTCTTTTTGGCAAGCCCCAGTGGCAAAATTACGAGAACAAAGTTAAAAATAAACAACCACGAATAGCCAATATCCAATACCATAAAAATACTGGGTATCACTCTAGATACACACCTAACCTTGGCTGACCACACAGACTTACTGGTGAAAAAATGTTTTTACACGCTGTGGAACCTAAGGACCATTAAAAAATACTTCGACACAACATCCTTCAGGTTGCTGGTGCAATCGCTGATCCTATCCATCCTTGACTACTGCAACATCGTCTACCTGGGTATCCCACAAAAAAACAGAAAAAAATTTGAGATTAGTACAAAACACCGCTGTTCGCTTAATCTTCAGACTGAGAAAAAAAACCCATATTAGCCTCTACTATAAAAAAATTGCACTGGCTACCAATGGAAGTGTGACTACTATTCAAATTTGCATATATCTGTTTCAAACAAGTCTGGGGCCTAGCACCTTCCTACCTGCACAACCCCACACGAACGACCAGAAACAAAAACATCTTTGCATACCCAAAGATCACAGGCTGCGGATACAAATCCTTCCTGGATAGAACCTTCATGTTCCAAGCGAATAGACAGCAAGTCTGGCTGAGAAACTGCATAAACGAACCCAAACTGACCTACAACGCATTCCGAAAATCAATTAAAACCACCCTATTCGCCAAATTCATTGACTAAACAGACGACCCTCTCTCACTATGATATTTCCCGCTGTAAACGCTAACTCAATCTCTCAGTTAACTCCAATTTTCATGTATTCTTTACCCATGGAACCCCAATCTATAATAATAAAACGCTAAGCGCGCATGCGCACCACACAAGCCTCCCTCCTCTCCACCTCACAATACGGCCCTACCGGCCGAAGTTTCTTTAGACGCTGCTGCCGCGGCTTGAGGCGAAAGGCGGTGCGGAGCGGTGGCTGCTGGCCGCCAGCACCCCCTGCCCTCTCCGTCGTGGCCCAGGAGAGACGTGGCAGTGAGAGGCCTGGACGTCACCGCCGTGCGACGCGAAGCCTGCGCGCTGCACACAGAAGAAACTGCTGCGGCTTTACTACATTGTATGCTTAAATGCGATGAAGTTAAAACTTGACGTGGCACAAACGAAGGTGAATGGATCACTAGCTTTTTAATCAACACGTATCGGGTATTAGTTTTATGTCTACCGGTATTTAAAAACGTTTGAACTGAGCTCCCTGGGTACTCATGATCCGAGTTTTTGTTTGTTTTGCTCTTTCCAGGCTGTGCTAACCATTAGACTGAGTATTCATTAACAGAAAAATGTGCTTTATATCTTTAGTCTTTAGTGGATTCTTCATTAAGTATTTTAAAGCTGCATGGGAAGTTTCGCCTTCTTCAAGTAAGAAACATCAGATGAAGTGGAGCAGGCTTCGTCCAAGGCAAGACAAATCATGGGCTGCATACGAAGGGGTTTCGTCAGTCGTAAGGCGGAAGTCATTATGCCATTGTATAGATCCATGGTGAGGCCCCACCTGGAATACTATGTGCAATTCTGGAGGCCGCATTATCGCAAGGATGTGCTGAGACTGGAGTCGGTGCAAAGAATGGCCACCCGGATGGTCTCGGGACTCAAGGATCTACCATACGAAAAACGGCTTGACAAATTACAGCTATACTCGCTCGAGGAGCGCAGAGAGAGGGGAGAATGATCGAGACGTTCAAGTATCTTACGGGCCGCATCGAGGCGGAGGAAGATATCTTCTTTTTCAAGGGTCCCACGACAACAAGAGGGCATCCGTTGAAAATCAGGGGCGGGAAACTACGAGGTGACACCAGGAAATTCTTTTTCACTGAAAGAGTGGTTGATCGCTGGAATAGTCTTCCACTACAGGTGATTGAGGCCAGCAGCGTGCCTGATTTTAAGGCCAAATGGGATCGGCACATGGGATCTATTCACAGGGCAAAGGTAGGGGAGGGACATTAAGGTGGGCAGACTAGATGGGCCATGGGCCCTTATCTGCCGTCTATTTCTATGTTTCTATGTTTAAGTTCTGTTATTTATTCAAGCAAACAAAAGTCTGGTAAAAAGTGAAGACACCCATGAGTGCTTTTTGCCTTTGTTTTTCAAAGTGTTATCCTATTCTTTTTGTGATATATATTACATATATACTGTATATATGTGTGTGATTATTCTTGGGCTCCATATTCAAAACAAGTTCTTAAATTTATATGCCCTGTTTTCAGCCAAACTTAAGGGGTCCTTTTAACTAAGAAAGTGACTGTGGTGCAACCTTATGCAGGTTTTTCTTGCAGTTAAGGCCATCTTTTATCACATTCAGAAAATGGATGCCTTTTCCCCTTTTAATGACCATCTATAGCTGCGGCTCGCCTGGGCGGACATGTTGGTGGTGGCGGCTGTGGAAGAGGGAATGGGAGGATGCTCAAAGCTGACTTTTCTGTCCAAGGGTTGAAGGCGATTGGACAAAAGAGATAACAGGAAGCGTAGAGGAGTGAGACAGAAGATCAGTAGGGACTCTAGAGAGATTGGAGGAAGTGGCTAGAAGTGCAGACACCAGCTCCCCGCGGCCCGGCAGAGGCCCCGCACCAGAGTGAACTCACGCTGCCACCCAGAACTCCCCCAACTCTGCTGACCCTTGCCCCTGCCTGTCCCACAGGGCACCCCTGGCAATCCTGGCCCACAATAGTCATCCCAGACCCAAGGCAGAGGAGACACTGGAACACCAACAATGCAACAGGTACTCTAATGATGCTGGATGGGGTGGAAAAGGTGGAAATAGGAAAGGTAAAAGGGGAAATGGGAATATTGGTAAGTAAAAAGAAGGGAGAAGGGCTATTGATTGACAGGGGGAGCAGGGAAGGGGTACTGCTGGACAGGGGGGAGAGACAGAAAGAAAAGACAGAAAGAAAGGGGGGCAGGGAGAAAGAAAGAAAGACACACATACAGAAAGAGAGAAAGAAATGCCTAAGTCTACACATCTATTCTAGCACCCGTTAATGTAACGGGCTAAAAAACTCGTTAGTATATAACTTTTCTATTTTATGTTTCCTGTTATTCGCTGACTGTCCAGCCTTCTTTCAATGTGAACCGCCTAGAAGTCGCTTGACTATGGCGGTATAGAAAAATAAAGTTATTATTATCATTAAAGGGTAAATTCTATAAGAAACGCCCAAAAGTTAGGCACCTAATTAGGCCCTGTTCAGCCCGATTCAAGTCAAATTGAGCGCTGTTTAATGAATCACGCTGAGCGGAACCCATCTTGGAGGCGCCCAAGAAATAGGCCAGCTCTAGGCACAACTAAAAGGTGCCTAGCCGAGCGCTTAAGCACGCTTAAGGGCAGCGATTCTGCGACAAGGCGCCTAGCATGTAGCCACGCCCGCTCCTAACATGCATAGCGCCTATTTTTTTGAAGGCCGCCTAAATTTTTAGAGGCGCCTTTTACAGAATCGCGCTTTCTTGATAGGCGCCTATGTTTCAATTAGTGCTGATTCAAAAGCTTAATTGAGCTTGTTATTCAATTTAGATAGGCGTCTATCTAGTTGGGCGCCTCCGAAATAGGTGCCTGACTTTAGGCGCTGGTTCTAGAGTTCATAGACAAAGGCGCGCCGAGACAAATGAGCACAAGGTGGAAGCCCACGCCGAAGAAAAACAGTGTTTTAAGGGGCTCCGACGGGGGGTGTTCGTGGAGAACCCCCCCCACACTTTACTGAATACAGATTGCGCTGGCGTTGGGGGGGGGGTTATAACCCCCCTCATTATACGGGAAACTTTAGTTTTTCCCTGTTTTTTAGGGGAAAAGTGAAGTTTTCAGTATAATGTGGGGGGTTATAACCCCCCAAACCCCCCCCCCACAACGCCGGCGCGATCTGTATTCAGTAAAGTGAGGGGGATCCCCCCACACCCCCGTTGGAGCCCCTTAAAACACTTTTTCTTTGGTGCGGGCTTCCGCCTTGCGCTCAGTTGTCTGGGTGCGCTTTTGTCGGTGCGTGCTTTTGACCTGTCACCCTGGTTCCAGAATTTGGGCCTAAGTGACTTTCCCAGGGTGACAAAGAGGGTTTAAACTCACAACCTGAGGCGCTGAGGATTTAGCTCTAACCACTACACCATACTCTTCTCACGGAGGAAATGATAAAACAGACATAAGGACTTTACAACTGAGTGGGAGTTGTAAACCTGTATCACGTGGCAAGGCTGGCTATCTTGGTACACTTTTGCATTCATACAGTGATTTTCAAATGGCCTTTTTATGCACGTGAGAATACATTTATCTGTGCAAATGATTTTAAGTACTGCCCCCATATGAATACAAAAAGGAACATGTGACAAGAATTATTGATTATTTTCTTGACCACTTTGAATTTGTTAATAGAAAACACCCTATACGGGGTTCGTGGATATTTGACTTTCCATTTATCAAGAGATGAGTTTACAAACGATTGTTTGGCAGAATTCTGTCTTATCAGGACAGTATATGGGATAAACATCTTGGTAATTTCCAACACCTATCTGGCACTTAGAAAATTATTAAAAATATACAGTAAAACCTTGGTTTACGAGCATAATTTGTTCCAGAAGCATGCTTGTAATCCAAAGCACTCGTATAGCAAAGCGAATTTCCCCATAAGAAATAATGGAAACTCGGATGATTCTTTCCACAACCCCAAAACTTTAATACAAAATACTGTATGTACTCGTATCGCAAGACCTCGCTCATTTAGAACAGTCACAACTTTCCCGCAGCGTCAGAGAGAGAAGAACCATCGGCTCAGTTGTGTCTTGCAAAACACTTGCAATCCAAGGTTTTATTGTACTTGTTTGGTACATTTTTTAACTAATGGGATTGTAATTCACTGTGAACGTCCAGTATCTTTACTCTGTAAACTGCCCAGAACTGAGAGTTGGCTGCGGCATACAAGCATATTGTTAGGTTATGTGATAATTGCAGAATACGGGATGGATAAAGAGCTCACCGAACTTAATAGAAGCAGTAACTACTGGGATGAACACAGAAGATTTAGAATCAGAAAATAATATTAAATATTGAACTAGGCCAGTTACTGGGCAGACTTGCACGGTCTGTGTCTGTGTATGGCCATTTGGTGGGGGATGGGCTGGGGAGGGCTTCAGTGGCTGGGAGGGTGTAGATGGGCCGGAGTAAGTCTTAACAGAGATTTCGGCAGGTGGAACCCAAGCACAGTACCGGGTAAAGCTTTGGATTCTCGCCCAGAAATAGCTAAGAAGAAAAAATTTAAAATTTAAATTGAATCAGGTTGGGCAGACTGGATGGACCATTCGGGTCTTTATCTGCCGTCATCTACTATGTTACTATATATGTTATTTTGGCCTTAATTTCAGTCCCCAACGTAGTACTAGCATGCTCCCCAACCCCTATATGTACTGTTTGTCTGTCTAAACTAGATTGTAAGCTCTTCTGAGCAGGGAACGTCTAGTTACATATTAAATGCACATGTACAGCACTGCGTGCATACACCTTTCAGCACTTTAGAAATTATAAATAGCAGTAATAGTATAGCAGCAAATGTAAAAATACAATACTTTTTTTTATTTTTTTAATTCTTATTGGGAGACATTGGCCTAAATCGGTGGCATTTATCTGAGGAGTAGATGCTGGATCAGGGCTGCTGACCAAGGCCAGATAATGCAACTGATGGAGGGGGGGGAAGGGGGGAGGAGATCCAGACGATTTTCTAAAGCTCGAATCGAGTACATTCTCTGAGATGGAGCCAGTTGAGAACCCCTAACACTTCACTTTAACAACAATTTAACCAGTTTAGCACAGTCAGAGGCTCTTCGGTATTGTTTCCCCAGAAGAAATGTAGTCATTATCCATAGCTACAATAAATTAATATTAAAAAAAAGAGAGGGAGGAATGTGTCAGGCCCTTTGGATCTGGCTACTTAAGTCCTACGGTAGGTGGGGTCACTTTATCCAGAGACAAAGGAGCCTGGGGGTGTGGAATGCTGGACGGGCAGGGGGTCCGGGGTCCTGTCACGTCCTGCCAGAGAGGAAGAAAAAGGTCTTGAATGGAGAAAGCAACAGGATACTCAGGAGCACAATGATGGAGCCAGAGCAGGAAAAGGAATCATGTTCGCCCAGGCGGCTTAGCATTCGACCGGAGGGCTCTCCTTCTCTCCCCTTTGCCCCAGCAGGAATTTTCATTAAGTGAACCCAAGCTCAAGTCCTAGGCCTTTCCCATGAAAATACCTTGCCGCAGGTTTCAAAAGGAAACAGGAGGGTTACAGTCACAGTGCTTTACATATTTGTTTCAGTATTTATATACCACTTATAACCTAAGTGGTTTACATTCAGGTACTCAAGCATTTGTCCCTGTCTGTCCTGGCGGGATCACACTCTATCTAATGTACCTGGGGCAAAGGATTGAGTGACTTGCCCAAAGAGCTGCAGGAGGACTTGAACCCACTGCATAACATAACATAAAAATGTACTTATATCCCTTAGGAGTTCTACGCGGTTTACAAAAGAAAGTTGAAACAGTGACAATAAAACCAAATGACCTAGAAATTACAAAAATGTCTTAAATAAGTACCGGTAGGTTTTCAATAATTTCCTGAACTGCTGGTAAGAGGCAGAGCTAACAAACAGATTTACAAACTCTTTGGGCTAGATTCATCGTGTCCGGATCAGTTTGTGACCCCTTTAACGAGCAAATTTCCCTCTGGCCTGATTCACTTACCTCTCCTGCGATCCGCTTCAAATCCGTGCATGCAAATGAGGTGAAACGCATACAAAGTAGGCTGGGACGCGATTCACAACACAAGCAATCCGATCCGACTGGGCTGGCCGATCACCTGAAGAAGCGACTGCTGGGGACCAGTCGAAAACATCTTTCCCACTGGAAGCCCTGCTCTCTCTCCTACAATCTCTCCTGCCTTGTCGCCCCGAATGCTACCCTGCTCTGCCTCGATCTTCCCCGATTCTCTCCTGCCGCATTGCCATTCTCCTGCCCTTCCCCGCCCTGTGAGCCCGTGTTTTTAACCCATGGGCTCACAGGGCTAAAAACTAACAAAAAAGTTTTTTTGGTTTTTTTTATAAATCTTTATTAATTTTCAAATGTTAACAGTGCCATACAATGAATTTAAACAGAAACACTACACAGAACGCAAAAATAATTCAAAAAACAATCATTTTCTCCCTCCCCCCCCTCCTCCCCATAACTCCCACGGGCTCGCAGGGCTAAAAGCTAACAAAAAAGTTTTAAGTTAAAAAAAAAAAAGGTCGCATCTCGTACGGCCATACGCAGACCATCTACAGATGGTCTGCGCATGCACGTGGATTGCACAACAGCGATCCATGCAGGCAGATGGGGGTGTTCCTACGATCGCCCCCATCTACATATTTTCATTCCTGGATTCATCGGACCAGGTTAATGAATCTGGGCTTTTATCACAAGAAGCTACCTGAAAAGCTAGTAGTCGTTGAACATAGCTCTTGTATAAAAAATGACCCTTTACCGACGGAAAAGCAAACAAATTACAATTTCGTCTTGGGTGTTGTGAATTAATGAATAAAAAATGATCCACAAGATAATCAGGTGCTAAACCATATAAGACTTTATTAGCATATACAACCAAATTTAAATCTGACTCTAGTAACCAATGTCGTCTTTGGTAACAAGGGTTGACGTGAGCTGATTTTTTCAGATTGAAAATTAATCGGATTGCCTTGTTTTGTATGATGCGGAGTCTATGAAGATTTTTCTGGTAACCCACTACGTAAACTATATTACAGTAATCCAAAATACTTAGAATTTAATGACTGTACCAATAGTTCACAAGAAGAAACATCAAAATCTCCTGGGTTGTGAATCATTCCAGAGAAATACTTGCTGAAGTAAAGACTGAAGGCTAGCGGGGTGACCCACAAAAGAGATGGCTTATGATATCGTATCTTGCACAAATCAGCCTTGGCCCTAATTCCTGCCTCCTGTTTTGAATTCAAGGGAAAATTAAGCAGGCTAAACTAGCTCTGGCACGCTAAACGGAGCAAATGTTTTTCGTGGCACATTATAAGTGAAATTATAAAATTGCAAAACCAACAAAAAATTAAATTTGAGAGTTATTTATTTAAAGTTCTTTAAGCTCAGTAAGGGGTAATTGTGACAATGGTGAAACTAAAGTAGATAGAATAGAATTGCTAATCAATGCGACGGATGAGATTGTTTTATAGTGCAAATTAACTCAAAACGTGGCTCGATAGTTGACAAGCAAACACGCATTTCATCATCCACCATCTGCAGTTTTTTTCAATTTAATATTTGTAGGAGCTGAAAATCCAAGTTTGCAAAGATTAGAAGATCCAAACGGAAACAAAGCCTAGATTGCTTTGTTGCTCAACTTAGGATAACTACTGCATCCTATATAATAAAACACTAGTCGCGCATGCGCACTCAGACCTGCGTGATCTGTAATCCCTGATCCGTGATCTGTAGGTCCGTGGCCAGAGTGCGTATGCGGCAGCTAGACAAAGCGGGAGAAACAGACTCGAGCGCTGTGGCCGACTCAGGATGGGAGGATGCGCCGCAGCAAAGTGCTGCACAGGTACTGGAGGGGGAGAGACATATCGCTTCTGCACATACCGGCACAAACCTCCCTCCAGCGTTGGCAGCCGCAGCACGTTAAACAGGCTGCTTCGCGACTTTCTCCTGCAGTTGAGTCCCTGTGCCGCGTCACTAATGATGTCATCAATAACGCGACGGAGAGACTCAACGGCAGAAGAAAGCCGCAAAGCAGCCTGTTTAGCGTGCTGCGGCTGCCAACGCTGGAGGGAGGTTTGATATTAAAGTCATCTTGCTGGGAGGGTCGCAGAGTTAGCGGGGGTTGGGCTGGGAGGGGAGAGAAGCGTCTGCCTCGGGTGCTTCAGGCAGCAGCAGCGTTTACAATTCGCTGCTGTTGCTGGCTTCAGGCCTTCCTCTCTGGCCGGTCCTGCCTACTTCCTGTTTTCATGAAGACAGGACCGGCCAGAGAGAAAGACCTGAAGCCAGCAACAGCAATGAATTGTGAATGCTGCTGCTGACCGATGAAGTAGTTAAATGAGGAAAGGGAGCAGAGGGGAGAGAATGGCTTGGAGGGAAGGAGGAAGGTATGCCAGACCAAGGCAAAAGGAAGGAGGAGATGGAGAGAGGCCATATGGGACAGAGAGAGAGAGAGAGATGGAAAGAGAAGAGAGGGCAGTGAATGGAAGGGGCAACATAGAGGGTGAACAGTATTCTAGCACCAGTTAATGTAACGGGCTTAATGACTAGTAAAAAAATAAAATAAAATGACTTGTCGTTAGCTTTCAAGGACCAATCACGTCAAAGAATGATGCTTGTCTGGGCCGTAGTATCGTTACCCAAGCAGACGCTCATAATATTGACAGACTCTTGTCTAAGCGACGTACACGTCATCTGTCCTAGTGTACACTTATGAAGGGAATTTTTTTTTAAATAAAATTCTGGAATCTCTCGGGGCACTCCACTGTGCCACGACACAGTTTGAGAGACGCAGGGTTAAACAAACAGAAGAGACCTGAGCAACACGAATGATCAGGCCAAGACAATAATCAGCGAGTCCTATGGCAAAAAAAATTAAAGAGCCTTCAAGCAAAAAAGACTCACTAAAGGGTCCATGAATCAAGGACCTAACTTGTCAATGTTCATGCAATTCATTTGTCTTTAAAAATGGATGGCTAAGGCCAGGATGGGGCATGAATTCGGAATATTTGTTCTTGACCCTTCTCAGGTTGATGTAATAGGTCCCGTTTCCCCTGGTCTCAGTGCTGTATTATTTGGACTACGCCATCGTTCAAAGCGTTAATGGCATTCATGTAACTCCTTCACTGGGTAGATATTTTATTTATGTATCCAGACTGTTTTATCACTTGTCTAATACAGCTCAAAGCAGTTTACAAAAATACAAAACTATATCGGAAATTAAGAGGTCCTTTTACTAAAGCCAAGTGGCCCAGAATGTGCAGCATTTAGCATATGCTAATTTCCATTAGTGTGTGATAAGCTTTAGTGAAAGGGCCCCTAAAATACTACAGAAGTGCTCAGACTGTAAGGTCTATGAATTTGTGGGATTTTTCTTTAAAATACTCCCTTATATGGTAGACAGGCCCCGCCCAATGCTTCCCAGCATGCATAGGGCAGGATGGCACCATTTTGCAAATGACGGTGCCAAGAGGCAGGAGCAAATGGACATCACTTTTACCTCCTTCCAGGTGCAGGGGGTAGACTTGGGGTGGAGGGGGATCTGCTAGACTACTGGGAATTTTTTTTGGGGGGGGTGGACAATTAGACCACCAGGACATTTATTAACACAAAGGAGCTGGGAAATTGGGTTGGGGGGATAGGGTCCACTAGACCACTGGGGCTAGTTTTTAGATTTCAGGACCAGGAGGGGAGCCAGGGTCTACTAGACCTGTGTTTCACAACCTGCGGTACGCGAACCCTAGCAAGTACATAGGCCGCCTGTTGGGGGTACGAGGGCTGGCCGCTGCTTAGCATCTCTCCCTGCCTCTCCCACCCACTGAAACCGCAGCCACGCCCAATTTCTGCCTCCCCACCCCACCCCCAAAACCGACCCTGCCACCAGATACACTCCCTCCCGTCCCCCCCACTGTCACAGCAACAGGGATTGGCCAGGCATGAGCAGAATTGATGTCAGGCAGAAGGCTTGTGGGCTGGCCACTTGTGCAGTCACTGCACACAATTGTCCCATCCCTGTTGCTGCATCAGCATCAGCGGCGGGGGTGGTGGAATGGAGTGTGTCAGGTGGGGCGGGGAAGCAAGGAGAAATCAGTAGTGGCGGCGGCAGCAGCAGTGGTGGCTTTGGAGGGGCAGGCAGGGAGAGAGGAAGAAAAAGTTTAAAGTTGGTGCAGGGAAAGGAGTGTTTTGGGTGGCAGGGAGGGAGAGAGGAAGAAAAAGTTGGATTCATGGAGGGACAGAGAGAGATGTTGGCTGAGGAATGGAATGCGGTCTGGAAGAGAGGAAGCATGCAGGAGGCAGAACGAAGGGAAGAAATATTGGATGCACAGTGAGAAGGAAGTGCAACCAGAGACTCATGAAATCACCGGACAACAAAGGTAGGAAAAATCATTTTATTTTCAATTTAGTGATCAAAATGTGTCAGTTTTGAGAATTTATATCTGCTGTCTATATTTTGCACTATATTTGTCTATTTTTCTATAATTTAAAGTCATCTGTCTTGACCTCTTTGCAAAACCCCTGAATATAAATGATAATTAACATTTTCTGTGCGTACAGTTTGCTTTGTGATTTTTTTAATTTTGTGGTTACCATTATGTATTAATAAGATTATATTGTGTGTGTATGAAAAATGGATGGAAGAAATTGCATTACAATTAGTATTATTATTATGGGGGTGGGATCAGGGGCAGAGTTTGGTCAGGTCATGGGCGGAGCTTGGGTGGGGATACTCGGTTGGTATTTGTTAGGCTTAGGAGGTACTTGGCTTGAAAAGGTTGAGAAGCACTGTTCTAGACTCCCAGAGCACTTTTGTAATGTTTGGGGAAAAGAGGAGGGGTCAAGTCGGGTGGGGGCTGAATTTAGGTCAGGGCTGTAGCAGAAAGCAGTCTGGAGCAGGGTGATTGGGTAGGAGGGAGAGAAGGGGTGCTTCTCTCAATCATCCCTTCTCATGCCAAACGCCCTTGGCTGAGAGATGGGTAACTCTAACCTGTAAGACTTTCCATATCTCCTCATCAATATACGCCCCCAAATAATGTTTATTTATTCAATTTTCTATAGTTCTCCCACGGGAGCTCAGAACCGTTTTTCTGTCTGTCCCGGCAGGCTCGCAATCTATCTAATGTACCTGGGCCAATGGGGGATTAAGTGACTTGTCCAAGGTCACAAGGAGCAGTGGGGTTTGAACCCACAACCCCAGGTTGCTGAGGCTGTAGCTTTAACCACTGCGCAACTCTAGAAATCAAAATGTAGCAAAAGTGATCCAAGTATAGGACAATGAAGCCACTCTGACATCACTGATGAGGTTGGCTCTTATTGGTGGAATGAGGCATTATGACATCACAATCTCAATTCTGGTTATCAGAAGCTGAAACTTTTCACACTATTTATTTATTCATTCAATTTTCTATACTGTTCTCCCAGGAGAGTTCAGAACAGTTTACATGAATTTATTCAGGTACTCAAGCATTTTTCCTTGTCTGTCCTGGTGGGTTCACAATCTATCTATTTACCTGGAGCAATGGGGGGATTAAGTGACTCGCCCAGGGTCACAAGGAGCAGCGTGGGTTTGAACCCACAACCTCAGGGTACTTTAACCACTGTGCCACACTCTCTTTGCTGATATGTTGAATCCTTCAGCTCAGTGTGCAGCAGCAGCTAAGAAAGCAAACAGAATGCTAGGAATTATTAGGAAAGGAATGGGAAACAAAAAATGAGAATATTATATTACCTTTTTATCAGTCCGTGGCAAAAACCGTGTGCAATTCTGATCACATCTCAAAATAGATATAGTAGAATTAGAAAAAGTACAGAGAAGGGCGACAAAAATGGTAAACTTCCCTATGAGAAAGACTAAAGTGGTTGAGGGGAGATATGATAAATATGTCAATACTGAGTAGACGTGAATCACTTGTTAGCTCTTTCAAAAATACTAGGACTAGGGGGCACGCGTTGAAGCTACTAAGAAGTAAATATAAAATGAACTGGAAAAATATTTCTTCACTCAAATGTGTAATTAAAATTAGGAATTCGTTGCCAGAGAATGTGGTAAAAGCAGTTAACTTAGCAGGGTTTAAAAAAGGGTTAGCTAATTTCCTAAAAGTCCTTAAGTCATTATTAAGATGGACTTAGGAAAATCCACTGTTTATTTCTAGGATAAGCAGGTTAAAATCCACCCATTTTACTTTTAGGATCTGGATCTGGACCTGGACCTGGTTTGGCAATGTTCATGTCCTTAGGTTCAGATGCTGAGAATTCTTTCTGCCTGTGCTAATCTCTGGCAAATGTTTACACTGCCCCCTAATGGCCAGTAAGAGACATACAGAAAATGATTGCATCGGGTTTGTTTTTGTGTGAATTATTGTATTGTACAAACAATAGTTTTCAAGTACAACACAGAGATTTCATTTTCTTCATCGGGAAAGGCAAACCCAAACCCTGGGCAAATGACCATCAGATTCTTCAAATTATCACATTCTGTTTATCCCAAAACAAAGCATCTGTACCATCAGTATTCCAAAGACAGCTCTGCCTGCATCCCAGCCCTACTTCTCCCTCTGCTGGATCTTAAGGCTTTTAGCATGTATTTTAGGTTTTCATGGTATGATTTTTTTAAAAGAAGTATATTTACAGATGCAGCCTAAAAAAGAGCTAATAATTTTCAGGTAGGAGGTTCTATTTGAGTCATGGTCGCCTTTTACTGCCAAAGAGAAAAAATGGTACAGTCAGCAAAGGGCCAGAAAAAACTGGGAATAGTGAGGTAGAAAACTGGAACGCTCTTCCGGAGTCTGTCGTAGGGGAAAACACCCTCCAGGGATTCAAGACAAAGTTGGACAAGTTCCTGCTCAACTGGAACGTACGCAGGTGAGGCTAGTCTCAGTTAAGGCGCTGGTCTTTGACGATGGACCACTGGTCTGACCCAGCAGCGGCAATTCTTATGTTCTTATGTGTCCTTGCTGGGTCATAAGGGAATGTAGGAAAGAAGAACATAACAAACCCATTTTGTCTTACAACCAAGACCCCCCCCCTCTCTTTCCTTTTTCCTGTGCTTAGCTTTGCATATGTGAATAGAAGTCCATTTGCTGTTAGTTCTCTTTGCCTTTTATTAAGGCGAGCTAACCGATTTAGCATAATAACATTGTAAATGACGCCATCCAGCTTGCCCATAAGTTATATCCATTAAAAAATACATGAATTAGATGATTAGATTAACTTGTCTCTTCTTTGATATTTCTGGGCCTTAGACCGTAAAGTCTGGGATTGTCCTAGGTTCCAAATGCTGAAGTTCCATCTAATCGAGCCATTGTGACATCACTGCTGAGGTTGGCTCTTAGGATTGGTGGAATGAGGCATTATGACATCACAGTCTCAGCTCTGGAATGTTCCTACTTTTTGAGTTTCTGCCAGGTAACATAGTAACATAGTAAATGACGGCAGATAAAGACCTGAGCGGTCCATCCAGTCTGCCCATGAGTTATTCCCATTACAAATACGTGATTAAATTAACTTGTCTCTTCTTTGATATTTCTGGGCCTTAGACCGTAAAGTCTGGGATTGTCCTAGGTTCCAAATGCTGAAGTTCCATCTAATCGAGCCATTGTGACATCACTGCTGAGGTTGGCTCTTAGGACTGGTGGAATGAGGCATTATGACATCACAGTCTCAGCTCTGGAATGTTGCTACTCTTTGAGTTTCTGCCAGGTAACATAGTAACATAGTAAATGACGGCAGATAAAGACCTGAGCGGTCCATCCAGTCTGCCCATGAGTTATTCCCATTACAAATACGTGATTAAATTAACTTGTCTCTTCTTTGATATTTCTGGGCCTTAGACCGTAAAGTCTGGGATTGTCCTAGGTTCCAAATGCTGAAGTTCCATCTAATCAAGCCATTGTGACATTACTGCTGAGGTTGGCTCTTAGGATTGGTGGAATGAGGCATTATGACATCACAGTCTCAGCTCTGGAATGTTCCTACTTTTTGAGTTTCTGCCAGGTAACATAGTAACATAGTAAATGACGGCAGATAAAGACCTGAGCGGTCCATCCAGTCTGCCCATGAGTTATTCCCATTACAAATACGTGATTAAATTAACTTGTCTCTTCTTTGATATTTCTGGGCCTTAGACCGTAAAGTCTGGGATTGTCCTAGGTTCCAAATGCTGAAGTTCCATCTAATCGAGCCATTGTGACATCACTGCTGAGGTTGGCTCTTAGGACTGGTGGAATGAGGCATTATGACATCACAGTCTCAGCTCTGGAATGTTGCTACTCTTTGAGTTTCTGCCAGGTAACATAGTAACATAGTAAATGACGGCAGATAAAGACCTGAGCGGTCCATCCAGTCTGCCCATGAGTTATTCCCATTACAAATACGTGATTAAATTAACTTGTCTCTTCTTTGATATTTCTGGGCCTTAGACCGTAAAGTCTGGGATTGTCCTAGGTTCCAAATGCTGAAGTTCCATCTAATCGAGCCATTGTGACATCACTGCTGAGGTTGGCTCTTAGGACTGGTGGAATGAGGCATTATGACATCACAGTCTCAGCTCTGGAATGTTGCTACTCTTTGAGTTTCTGCCAGGTAACATAGTAACATAGTAAATGACGGCAGATAAAGACCTGAGCGGTCCATCCAGTCTGCCCATGAGTTATTCCCATTACAAATACGTGATTAAATTAACTTGTCTCTTCTTTGATATTTCTGGGCCTTAGACCGTAAAGTCTGGGATTGTCCTAGGTTCCAAATGCTGAAGTTCCATCTAATCGAGCCATTGTGACATTACTGCTGAGGTTGGCTCTTAGGACTGGTGGAATGAGGCATTATGACATCACAGTCTCAGCTCTGGAATGTTGCTACTTTTTGAGTTTCTGCCAGGTAACATAGTAACATAGTAAATGACGGCAGATAAAGACCTGAGCGGTCCATCCAGTCTGCCCATGAGTTATTCCCATTACAAATACGTGATTAAATTAACTTGTCTCTTCTTTGATATTTCTGGGCCTTAGACCGTAAAGTCTGGGATTGTCCTAGGTTCCAACTGCTGACGTTACCATCTAATCAAGCCATTGTGACATCACTGCTGAGGTTGGTTCTTAGGCATTGGTAGAATGAGGCATTGTGACATCACTGCTGAGGTTGGCTCTTAGGCATTGGTGGAATGAGGCATTATGACATCACAATCTCAGCTCTGGAATGTTGCTGCTCTTTGGGTTTCTGCCAAGTAACATAGTAAATGACGGCAGATAAAGACCTGAGCGGTCCATCCAGTCTGCCTATTAGTTGTACCCATTACAAATACATGATTAAATTAACTGGTCTCTTCTTTGATATTTCTGGGCCATCGACCGTAAAGTCTGGTATTGCCCTAGGTTCCCAATGCTGAAGTTGCCGTCCAAGCTAAAAGCTAAGGCATCCGTTATATTCTATGAGCAGCTTAAATGGGTTAGTGCACCTTAATAAAAGGACCCCATAATGTTTTATTTCTATACAATAATTATTATGTAACTTGTTTGTTCAAATATTATATGCGTTACCTTGTAACCCGTCTGGGCTCTCTGGGGAGGGAAGGAGGGAGAACGAAAGATCAATGAAACCTCTAAGATCCACAAGGAACTATTTACAAGTACAATACAGTGGCTTATATACAATTTTTTACAAGGAATCTATGCAGTCGACAATAAGATTTAGATCAAGTTCTTGGGTTACATTGTTAGAAGGAGTATTGGCTTAGAACAGCAGTGTCCAACCTGCGGCCCAAGGGCCGCATGCGGCCCAGTGAAGTATTTTGTGCGGCCCTGGTCGAGGGCGATGCAGTGTTTTCCTCTGCTGCTCCTGGGTGTTTACCGTCTTGTCGGCTCCCTCCTCTGTCTTGCTGCAGCGTTTGCGCAGCCCCAGAAACATTTTTTTCGGCCAATGCGGCCCAGGGAAGCCAAAAGGTTGGACACCCCTGGCTTAGAAGGAAGGGCTCCAGGAGACCTTTCAAATCCATGCTAAAAGTCCTAACTCCAACCCACTTCTGTTTGCCACTCCTTCTATAGTCCCCTACCCTAATCCACCTCATCATTCCCATTGTAACTTCCTACCTGAGTAGATTCACCCTTTTGTCCTGTTTGTCTGTCTGAATTAAATTGTAAGCTCTTCCAAACAGGGATTGTCTCTTGCATATACAATGTGCAGCACTGCATGCTTCTGATGGCGCTATAGAAAAAATTAAATAGTAGTATCAGACTGGTGATAGACATTGTCTCAAAATACCAAATAAAGATCCACTCATTTGTCGACGACTAGGCTCAAATTGAGATGCTCAAATCTCCAAACTATACAACTGCCTCTCAGAAATAAAAGAAACTGAATGACCCAAAACTAGCTGCAAATGTGGCGAAAACTGAGCTCCTCTGGATACAAAGAGGTGACCCCCCCAAACTCACCCGCTCATCAATCTCTTGGGAATCCGCCATCCTGACAGCCAAAGAACGCAGCCTAGGGGTGATCCTTGACAGCAATCTTTCACTCTCCAAACTAGTACCCACCTTGTCCTATGACCTCTGGCAACTATGAAAAATCAGACGATACTTCTCGGAACCAGACCTCTCTCAATTAATTTACACCTTCCTCCTCTCCCCTATGGACTATCGCAATGCACTCCTAAATGGGCTCACTACAAGAAAACCTCCATCAACGACAAGTACAAAATGCCACCATCCGACTCCTAAAGAAATCTTCACATGCGAGACCCGATCACCCCTGCGCTGCGCTCTGCCCACTGGCTACCGATCAACAACCTATATTCAAAGGCCTAGTAATGGCCTACACTCTTCCTTGACATGGTACTGCCCTATATGGCCTCCAAACTTCCACCCTATACCCCAAATCAACCGCTTCGCTCGAAAGAAAAAAAAGCGATTACACGCACGCTCAGGACATGCCCTCCATCATGAGAATGCTCGAAAAAGATCTTACACTATCTACCGCACCTCTGGAACAAACTACTTTGATTATTTGGTGGTCTACTACTGAAAGTCAGGAAGGCAATAAAAACTCACCTCTTCCCCAACCCTCTATGAGAGCACACCAACCTAAATCCCCCAGACCTTTTGAGAAAGGACACCAACCCTCCACTTTCTCAAGTCTCAAATGACGATGTGCTTCATCCTACCATGCCATGTACTGTTATACAATGTATTGCCCATCATTTAACATTCTCTCCCCTTGGTGGAATAGCATACAATTCCCCCTCCCAATCTGCGGTTTTAGGACTCATGATTTGATTATTTGCAATTTCCTAAAACCGGAATCACCCCACCTCCCTCCCACCTCCCCAGACCTTACCTGGTGGTCTAGCAGTCTTCCGGGGCAGGAGCCTACGCTCCTGCCTCATGCAGATCACTCATCCAAAATAGCTGCCATAAGTTCCTGTCGTAGTCTCAAGAGACTACGGGAACTCATGGCAGCCATTTTGGATGAGTGATCTGCATGGGGTAGGAGCATAGGAAGATCGCACCTGCCCCAAAAGTCTGCTAGACCACCAGGTGAGGTCTGGGATACCAGGGGGAAGGGTTGCAGGGGTGGGTCAGAGTCGGCCCAAATGTTATTTGTGAATTTTCAATATTCACAGGCTGGCTCTGGCCCTAACCCCTCGTGAATATTGAGGGAGGAGTATATACCTTTCATTGCTTTGTCTGTTCCCACCATATTGTCTATCCATGCCATGTTTTCTCCTATAATGTTTTGTCACACTTTGCCATACTGTCACTATTTTTGTGATACTATATTATACATCATATTTACCATACTATAGGGCTCATAATCAAAACTTCAACGCATCTAAAAACCCACCCAAGTTGGCACTAAACGTCAGGTCATCCAAGTGCCGACAATTGAACCAATTTTTTTGGACTTGTCCAGGAACTTTTTAGGCCTCTGATTCCCGCTGTGCACCCAGGGCTAAAAGGAGCATGTCTGGAGGAGTGGTTAGGGTGGGATGTGGGCAGACCTAGACTTTAATTATCCTGCAGAGATAATCAAAAGTTTTACTAAACATCCTGAACGAAACTTAAATGTAGTGATGTAAAAACAGGTATAAGTGTCCAAAAGGTATCCAAAGTGAGCAGATAACTACTGCGGAGACAAAGTAAAGACTCCCATGCACTCCACCGTTGTTCACTGACCCCATCAAAGATTGGAATAAAAACTTACATACCCATTTCCAGAACATAAGTACCTGGTATAGGAAAGCCTAGTGGAGCTGCACACAGGTATCTTAATAGCCTGTGGGGTGGGCTAGTGAACTATAGAGAAGGACCCAAGCTCATAAGCCACTCTAACCACATTTATGATGGCAAATTAGCCCAAAACCCTACTGTACTGCCACATAGGTGCCCCATGCAGCCATAAGGGCAATTGGGGTTGTGGGCATAGTGGGTTTTGGGGGTTCACCATAATCTATAAGCGAGTTCTAGTGAGATGTTATTGTGGCATCTTTTTTGTGAAGTTTGCACAGCTCTGTTGCCATGGCTGGGTGGCCAGTCCATCAAAGAACTGGCCCCTCCCACATCCAAATGGGCATTTGGGGGATGAAATTTTGGTCAAGAATGTGGTAAATTCCTCCGCTCTCGTTCTTACATTGTTAACATGAATGGCACCTCATCCTCCCCCTGGAAACTGAATTGTGGAGTCCCGCAAGGCTCTCCACTATCCCCTATCCTTTTCAACATCTATATGTCCTCCCTAAAACTCCTCCACCTATCCCCCCTTGAAACAATTTACACTTATGCAGACGACATCCTCGTCCTCCTCGAGACCGATTCGAACCTCACCGACCTAAGAACATATCCTCTTGTATAATGAACCTACAATCCTGGGCCCACACTGTGCAAATGAAATTGAATGAGTCCAAAACAAGACTTCTTTGGCTCGGTCCAAAACTAGATCACCTACCCACCTCCATCCCACTACCCTCTGGCTCCTCTCTGCAGCTTGAGTTCTCGAGCAAGGTCTTGGGCATCATCATTAATTCCACATTGTCCTTCAATGACCACCTCCAATCCTTGGTAAAAAAAAATGCTTTCTCAGCCTTCACATGCTGAGGAAAGTTAGATCCTGCTTCCATCAAAAACATTTTACCCTCCTTGTCCAATCCATCATCCTCTCCAGATTGGACTATTGCAACTCTATCTACTTAAGCCTAACTAAGAAAAACCTCCACAGACTCGAACGGATTCAGAATGCCACGGCCAAGCTCATCTTCGCTAAAAGTAAATTTGACCATGTCTCCCCGCTCCTGGCCAAGCTCCACTGGCTTCCGATAATCACCAGGGTCCACTATAAATGCGCCTGTTTAACTTTCAAAATCCTATATGGTATCCTCCCTCCCTTTATCCCTCTTTCTTGGAATTCCTCAAAGCCTAATACCACCAGATCCTCCCACAAATTAAAACTATCCTTCCTCTCGCTAAAAGGCATTTCCCACACAGGAAAGCTAGGGACCTCCCTCCACTTCAAAATCACTGAGCTCTGGAACAACCTTACCTCCCCTCTTCGGAACTTGAGCTCTCTCCAAGTTTTCTGCAAACATCTGAAAACCTGGCTTTTCTCAAAAAATGTAAGTCTCCCTCCAACTTAGGAATCAAGGAAACTCTTATATCTTGGCATCCCAAGTCCTCTAAATTTTCTTCACACTTCTACCTCTAACCCTCTGTTGTAGTTCCTTCCTATTTCTCCTACTGTAAACCGCGTCGAGCTCTACAAACGTGGAGATGATGCAGTATACAAACCTAAAGATTAGATTAGATTATGTAGAATACTGGTGGTGTGGACAAATAACCTGGATGTATAGATGATATTTGGAAAAAAATTTTTTTTTTGAAAACAGACATTTTTCCACTGCCAACTTTGGGTGGTTAGCACTGTATGTCCAAATTGGGTTTACACGTGTGTTTTGATTATGTCCCTCCACATCTACTGGGCTTTCTCATGTTGTTTGCAATTCCATGTCTACCATATTGTTTTGTCATGCTCTGAAACACTATTTTTTTTTATACTATGCTCAGCCTATGTCTGTCATATTGTTTTACCATGCACTTTTATTAATGTTTTGCCATGTTTTTACCATATTACATTTGCCATCACTTCATATAAATACACTTATAAAATAGCTCTACTGATTTTCAAAACACTAAATACTAATGAACCACAATTTATAGATCGTTTATTAATCCCCCATTCTTCAAATCGTTCTTTACGTTCTGAAACCCAAGAATTATTAATGGTTCCCTCTTTAAAAATAGTAGGGACAAAACGCCACAACATTTTCTCTGTAGTGGCTCCTCTTACTTGGAACTCTCTTCCTTTATATATCAGAAAAAATAAAAATTTAAATCAATTTAAAACTAATTTAAAATCATTTCTTTTTAAAATCTCTTTTGACCTCTAAATTCACTTCATTGCTAATTTCTATCTTAGAACTTTCAATCCCCTCCTAATGTTTCCTCCCTCCCCTCTCAGACCACTCTTTCTCCCTTTCGGGAAAATATTTTTGTAACTTTAAGCCCTCATGTTCATTCCATATGTGTCATAGTATGTTAATATTGTTTTGTGTGTCCAATTCCTTTTAGTTAAAGTAGTACTAAGATACTGTTATTTTACCCCTTTAATGTTCAATAATATATAATTTAACAATGTTTGTTATATTTTGTTAATCGCTTAGTTTGTAATAAGCAATACATCAAATAAAATTAAACTTGAAACTTGTATATAAACTTGTAACCCATTCTGTGCTCTTCCAGGACAGGATATAAAACCAAATAAAAACACAGTAGTGATCGCTGCTGAGCTGGCATCTATATTTTTAATAGTCCGCCTTTTCTTAGATGCATCTGCCTCGAACAATGGCCTACATTGTCTTCACAGATCTGTCAGGACCCCTTTTGCTAGAAAAATAAGAAGCATTTCCTAAAATCTTAAGTGATTAGAGCTGCTTCCTCAGCACCCTGAGGTTAGAAATTCAATCCCAGCCTGCTCCCTCTGATTCTTGGCAAATCACTTTAACTCTCCCTTACCCCAGGTACAATTGAGATTGTAAGCCTGTCAGGACAAATGGAGAAAATACTTGTACCTGATTACTATGCAATGTATTATAAAATGCCATGGAAAGGCAGTTAATAAGTTCCTATAAATAAAAAGAATGGTAAATTGACTTTGGAAAAGGATTCAGTAGCAAACCATCCATGGCTCGAGCCAAGACCACATACCAAAACAGGTATGCTAAAGGCCCCCTTTTACAAAGCCACATTAGCGATTCCCAGAACGGTACTGCAACAAAGACCATAGAAATTGAATGGGCCTCATTGCATTTACCACCCAAGAATTGCTATGCAGCTTTGTAAAATGGGCTGAAATATAGGACCCAATGTCCTAAACATGTTCCCCAAAGATGAAAAAAAAAAGACAACTCTTAATTTATTAAGATTCACCAAATGATCCCAGCTTTAAAAAAAAAAAAAGTGGAGGGATGCACAATGTCTCAAGTTATGACATGGTATTGTCCTCAACACTTCCAAGATGTTTTTGAGATCTGAAATGCAAAGCATTTTGCTCTAGCACAGGGGTGGGCAACTCCGGTCCTCAAGGGCTGGAATCCAGTCAGGATTTCCCCAATGAAATTGAATTGAAAGCAGTGCATGCAAATAGATCTCATACATATTTATTGGGGAAATCCTGAAAACCTACTGGATTCTGGCCCTCATGGACTGGAGTTGCCCAACCCTGCTCTACCATCTGCACGTTTAGTCTGGCGTAATCTATTTCAGTTGCAGGATTAAATCTGTGGAACAGTTTAGCTGTGCAATTAAGAATGGTGCATATTTGTAGAAAACTTTTTTTTAAATAGATGAGAATACTTATGATGCAGGAAATAGGATACAGAATGATGTTTTTAGCTTTAGTTTTATGTTGATATGTTTAAAAAAGTGTTAAGGATTCCCTTATGAGATTTGGATTAGAAAGGATGCTAGTGATTTACAAGAGCTTTCTGCACCTGATGGGAATCTTTCCAGTCAAGACAGTACAAAAGAATGGACATTTTCCTCAAGGAGCAGTCATGAAGCCAATACTTGTTTTTGTGTTTTTTTTTTTACTTGCTCCTATCTTGATAAAACTAAGATTTGAAGTCATGTCCATTTTTTCTCACAATGATGGTTTTTTGATGAACAGAAAAATAAAAAATCAGAACCCTGGTTAATGAATTAACAGATTGGAAGATAACTTAAGGTGGTTTATATTCTCCAATTTCCTTAATGTGATTTGAATAATTCTCACATTGGAAGAGGCTATTTTACAAATGAAGCCTACAAGAGCCAAAGTAAACAAGTCGTGAAATACCTACCACTCTAGATATGAAGCTTGATCTTAGATATCACCTCTAGCTTTTCACCTGTAGCCATTCCATAACAAAATTCAAGCACAAATTAAGTGCCAAGTTTGCAGACCTCATTTTATAAAGCTACTAGACAAATCACCTTGGTGCTTGCAGCTATATTTTGTGATATACAGAATGCAGGTAGGTGGGCAAGACACCTTATTACTCATATTTAAGCACTTACATACAGTGGACCCGAATGTTTTAGTGCAGCTTCAGACAATACCTTCACCTCTTGTCCATCCTACAGCTACTCATAAGTGTTAGAACTTTTGTCCCTGCAGAATCCCAGTGTTGGGCTTATAACTCTCATAAGCTTGGAAAATAATTGCTAATGCTGTGCATGAAAATCTGTTACTCAACCTTCTGCAAAAGGAGTTTATATTTCACTAGTTGGTCCTTGCCAAAAAACATATTACCTATATTACCTCTTTACACTAGGGATTCTCATTTATACAAGTTTGACTGTGCGCTTTAAAAAGCTTGTAGTTAGTAGGTAGGCATCCCTTGCACCTGCAACAATCAGGGTTATCTCCCCCCCCCAGCTCACACTTTCCCAGTGATATTTCAAGATCAGTTCTATTCAGGCACTGTTAAGCACATCCAGATTTTAAAATCTAGGTTTAACCTAAAGCAATTAAAGCAAAGTTGCCCCAAAACAACAAGAAGGACACTGGGGTTTATACTACAGATTATAGGTTCACTTCAGCAACACTTATTGCAGTTGATTGCCACAGCTTCTGTAAAGTTGTAAAAGCAACATCTTAATTCAGTTCAATCTGATTTAGTGCCAATAGTGATTAACTCCCCTATTCCAACCCTTCAAGTCTTGACTTTTGAATTCTTTAACTCTAAATCTGCCATTCTGACACAGATGTGAACTGCTACAGCCTGTGTTAGTAGGGCCTCAAGGCTAGAAAAGGCATCCTTTCTGGAAACATCCTTCTATAGAGATTGCAGAGTCTAATCCTCTGATGCTCTTGAGTTGGAGGAACTCATGTCCATCTTCTCCTCAGATACAATTGTCATGTACAATTTGAATTAATATCTTGCTAGGCAGATTTGCCCCTAATTTGGTTTAGCCTACACATTTTTGAACCCAAAATGGGCAATTTATAGCTTAGAAAGCATGAGGGACTCCAAAGTTTCTTAAAAACCATTGTGAAACACCCATTTCTCCTGGAACTATTAGTCTTGCATCTTTAGTGGCACAGGAAATCTCATTAAATAACTTGAAGTCTAGCATAGTTAAGCAGGGCATTAAAAGCTGAACCCAAGACAAGTAAAACATGAGGCTGCATCAGAGTACAGTTTTTCAGCACTAAAGACCTTAAAGTCCTGCTGATAAGACATCTGCATGAATTTAAGCTAGAAATGACTGTACCATAAACTAAAAAAGCTGGGCTTGAAACAAGCTTAACCACTAAGGGGCGTAAATCAATAAGGAATATCACAATTTAATCACCCAAATTGTGCTATTTTTGCACAGGTCCTATTTTATGAGACAGTAATAACCATCTCAATTACACCTCTTAACATTAGCCATGTTTAATAATTCCCCCTCTCCCCCCACACACATCATGGTAATAACCATAAGCCATTAAGTTATCACCTTGTTAAATTGGAAGACTAGGGTCAAGAACTCCTCCCCATCTCAACCAAATCTAGCAACACATACTTGGCTCAAGTTTAAAAGTGCTGCCCATCCCCTTACAGAGTTTGACAAAATTCATTCTACCACTTAAAGTTAATTTTACTGCAGCATTTTTATTTTATTTTCCTTACACAATGAAGTGTTGGGCATTACAATTATCAACTTTTGATGACTTACAAATTTTGGTTGTTATCTATTGTCATGTGAACATTTAAGGCAACATACAAAAAAAATTTACATAAATTAACGCAGATGTATACATTTACATGTGTAACTGCAACCTTTTTGCAACTTGGTAGTCTAACCCCACTTTATGCTGGGATTCAGAGGGGGTAAGAAAACTGGTTCATAAGGCCTGAATGCGACGTTTCTACAAATTTAGAAAAAAACAGCAGCAAACAGATGTAACAATTCCTTCATGAACCCTTACCAGCCTCTGAAATGAAATTCTGGAATATGATGCACTTGATTGGGATGTTAGCCTCAAAACTTCAACTCCGCCCCTGAAAGCTTCTGCAGAGCTTGGAGAAGCATCAATGCAGTCCCAAGAACAGCAGCCTTCCACAGAAGAACTTCTATATTCTCTATCCAAGAGCTTAGCTTTTGAGCCACCTAAGACAGCACCTGTGCCAGGATTTGAGTAGAGACATGTATAAAGAAAAGCTATTCTAGCACAGATCAAAAAGTGGTCTATTGAGCAACATTCCAACAGTGCCAACTCATCTAATGTGTGTTATATATTCCAAGGGCACATTCTGTCAAACAAGGCTCCTATTCCAGTTTCATGAGGCTAGCATGAGGTGTACACATTTGCCTGGGCAAATTAATACTTATGAATAACTCATGCAGCAAATGCTACGCATCTGCTAGCAGTCCATTTAGAAGCATTTACGGTGGACAATGGAGGGTCCAGACTCATCGTATTCCTGCTTGCTGATCCACATCTGCTGGAAAGTAGACAGAGATGCCAAAATAGAGCCACCAATCCAGACGGAGTATTTACGTTCAGGTGGAGCAATAATCTGAAAAAAAGGACACAGACTGCCATTGGTACACAAGCACATGTTTTAACAGCTACCCCAAAAATCAGAGTGCTACCAGTGTAATACCTCACCTTGATTTTCATTGTGCTGGGTGCCAGGGCTGTAATTTCCTTTTGCATCCTGTCAGCAATACCAGGGTACATGGTGGTACCACCAGACAATACTGTGTTAGCATACAGGTCCTTACGGATATCTACATCACATTTCATGATGGAATTGAAAGTAGTCTCATGGATACCACATGATTCCATTCCTGTAAGTAAAACCAGCCATTACCACCACTTAAAAGCCTAATAGTACTTAAGTTACAAGCTACTACGATATTACAGTTCAATTTCTTCCCTTATGGAAGTAGAGAAGACAATTTGTCCCTGCAGTTAACTGCGAGTACCCATCCCCTTCATTCTTTAATAAAGGGAAGAGAATCAGAAGTACAAATGGGACAGCCACTAACCCTCAAACCTGCATTGAATAATTGAGACACCAAAGAATGACATGGGGAGGGTACCAACAATTAACCATGAAATTAGAAAATTCTGTTGCTGTGTCATTTTCTAAGAAACACCACCACTAAGTAAATTTCAATACAGATATCTATTCTCTGATGTAGCAGTCAATTATTGCCTACCTAAGAAAGAAGGCTGGAAGAGTGCCTCTGGGCATCTGAACCTTTCATTGCCTATTGTGATCACTTGCCCATCAGGTAGTTCATAGCTCTTCTCCAGGGAGGATGAAGACGCAGCAGTGGCCATCTCTTGCTCGAAGTCCAAGGCAACATAACACAGCTTTTCTTTGATGTCACGCACAATTTCTCTTTCTGCTGTGGTGGTAAAGCTATAGCCTCTCTCTGTCAGGATCTTCATGAGGTAGTCTGTCAGATCACGGCCAGCCAAATCCAGACGCAGAATTGCATGAGGCAGGGCATAGCCTTCATAGATGGGTACAGTGTGGGTGACACCATCACCAGAGTCCATAACAATACCCGTGGTACGCCCAGAAGCATATAGGGACAGCACAGCCTGAATGGCAACATACATTGCTGGGGTGTTGAAGGTCTCAAACATGATCTGACAAGTGAGGGGGGAAAAAAAGTTTGTTACAGGTCTTACTATATTCTTGCAGGCCATACTAATCATGCCACATGCAAAAAAAATCCCCACACAACTAAAGAGAGCCAAGTGTGAAAAGAGAAAGCAAGCAGAAATATGGAAATAAAGAAACCTGAGACTTCAGGGAGGAAATGCCAGAAGAGATAGATACCCCTGAAAATGGTAAAAGAAAACCAAGTTTAAAAGCTAAAAAGACGTATGAAATGTGAAGATAGTTCAGGTTAAGAGTACAACAGTCCTAAGATACCTGTGTCATTTTTTCTCTGTTGGCCTTGGGATTCAAAGGAGCTTCTGTAAGCAAAACAGGATGTTCCTCAGGGGCTACGCGGAGCTCGTTGTAGAATGTGTGATGCCAAATCTTCTCCATATCATCCCAGTTTGTGACGATGCCGTGTTCGATGGGATACTTCAGCGTCAGGATGCCTCTTTTGCTCTGGGCCTCGTCACCTACATAGCTGTCCTTCTGACCCATGCCGACCATGACACCCTAGAAGCAGACAAGGCCATATAAGGAACGAGCAAAGGAAAACAGCCCCGGAGTGGTCCAGAGAGCGTTACTTCCGCTACTAACCTGATGCCTTGGGCGGCCGACGATGGACGGGAACACGGCTCGGGGAGCATCATCTCCTGCGAAGCCGGCTTTGCACATGCCGGAGCCATTGTCGATGACCAGCGCTGCGATCTCCTCATCGGCCATAGTGACTTATCTACTGGGAAAGAACGCAAGAGGCAGAGATTCCATGTCAAGTGCGTCATCAGTAAGCGCCGCGGACGCCAGGGGTGGGTGGGCTCGAGCCGCTTCCCAGCCGCCAATCGGCGTCGCGTTGCCCATATTAGGGCATCGGTTCCCAAATGCCACGCCCCGAAGCCGAAAGAGCGCGAGCAACCGGACAAAACCATTACACCGAGGGGAGGGGTGGGGGAGCGAGTCGCCCCTACTCGAGCAGCCTTTCCACTCCCAGATCGATAGCAGAAGCCGCCACCCCTCCCCCGTGCAGAAAACGAGGCCCAACAGCTAAAAGGCGCCGCGCGACGGGTCCGTGTCGAAAGCAGGCTCGCGCTTCCCGCCCAGAACAAAGGCCCGAGAAAACCGCCGCCGTCGCTTTACCTGCAGGAGTCCGACTCTCAGCAACGAAAGCGGTGAGGGTTGATTTGCCTTTTTTTTTGTCTTTTCTGAGCTTTTTTTTATCGGTGCAGGATGTTGTCAGCTCCGCTGCTGTCGGCTGAGTGAGACCTAGCGAACGGCCGTTATTCTATTTAATCTCGCCTTGTGCCGGCCCCGCGCGCTCAACATCGCCATATATGGACATCTTTCGGAAAGGCGCTTCGCCATTGGCTCGGCCCGCGCCGGCCCGTGGGTTCGCGCGGCAGGCCGGGTGGGCGGGACCGGCGCCGGCCCCGCCCCTCCCCCGGCGAACCCCGGAACCAGCCGAGAGAGCTGCGGGCGGCGGCGGGGCTTGTGCCGGGGGAGGGGCGTGGCCTCCGGTGGGGAGCGCGCGGGGCTTCCCCCGGCCTTCGCACGCAGCGTGATGCGCGCGCTCGTCGTTCGGGCGAAAGGGTCCCTTTTGTGGTCCACAAATGATGTCCCTCTGGAGGTCCTGGATTGATTCAGGACTCATTGGACACTTGCTAGGGACCTATACAGGCTAGATTCTTTTCGTTCCAAATTCGTATTGAATTTTGTAATGCAATATAAAGAAATAAAATATAAAACAACCGTATGTTATTAAACAATCTCTGCTACTGAATCAGAAGACGTAATATAGGAAGAAAGAGAGAAGGAATAAGTTTTAGCCTAATGTGACACATACTAAGGATCTAACACCAATGTACATTTCTTTGCAATCTTATAAACAATATTTTGCTACTTGGGATCTAGCTAGGTACTTGGTTTGGCCACTGTTGGGAACAGGATACTGGGCTTGGTGGGCCTTAAGTCTGTCCATTCCCTCTGTTATTTCATACCTAAACAATATATATTGATTCACTTTTGGTCCTATGTGTCTGTCATAATTAGATTGTAAGCTCTTTAAACCAGGGACCATCTCTTGCGTGTTTAATGTACAGTGCTGCTTTGTGCAGCTTGGTAATGCTATAGAAATGATAAATAGTAGCAGAGGGCTGCCTTATCTCTTCCTGCTTCTCTTTTGTTATCTAAAGGGCTCCATATCTTTGTGTGCCGCTGCCCCTCCCTCCATCCTTTTACATCAGCAGCAGACGTGCCAGCTACTCAGCTTCCCGGGCTCCCAGCAAGTCACAGGAGCAAGCTGGTACAGATGGCTTCTGCTCAGCTCACTCGTCCCTCCCAGCTCATGCAAAATGCTAGAGGTCACAGGTTGTGTGCACTGTGTATTCTAGAGCAAGATAAGGCTTCATTGTAACCATAGTTCTGAAGGCTTGTTTGTGGTAATCAACATTTGCCTTTTTGTACACCGCTCCCCGTTTAATCAGTTCCCATTTTTTTAAATTTTCCCTCCCTGTCCTCCTACACATGCACAGGCAGGGTGGATGTCCGCAGTTGTTCTCACCACCCCAAGGTGGTGACTCAAGGGAGACCTGTAATGAGAAAGGTGGAATGGATTTCAAAAGATCTCATAAAGTAGGTCAGTCAGTTTTTCCCCAGATTCCTTTGAGCCATTATGTTTGAAGGAGAGTTAGTCAGCACTCCATAGACCCATTCAACACTAAAAATACCAGTGAAACATTTCAGTGACAGTCACTATTGATGATTGACTGTTGAATGGAACTCCACCCCTCATCTGTGCCAGCCAAAGGAAAAGGGAGACTTCCTCAGGGGCTGGTGAAGAAAGCCACACTTAGAGACAGTTTCTAATGCAAGCTTTCTCAGAGAATTATTCCCACCAATGCAGAAACTAGTCATATGCACATTCAAAGTGCAAAGAACATGTGCAGTACCTGGGCACACACACATGAGATTTTGCACCAAGGGTAGGTGGTACTGTTCACATGCTTGAGGAAAACAAAAGTGTCAGCACACATCAGTGCATGTGCTGGAATGTTGTTCTGTTGATAAATATCAACCTTGCAAAAATTTCTTGCACTTAAAAGCTTTGCAATGTTGATATATATGCACAGAACAACATTTCATTACATACGTGGATACTGGTTTTTATTGGTTTAGACCTGTTAATATCTTTAAAAATTGTGGGCACTGTTTTGCTTGCAGCAAAAAGAAGAAATAAATTGCTATTAAGTCCTTTGACCCTTCTGTGGTTGTCATTCAGGTTCTAACATTGTGATTGCCTTTGTAGTCCTTTTACTAAGGTGCGGCAGTTGATTTAACACACGCTAATGTGTCCATAGGGTATAATGGACGCATTAGCATTTAGCTAAAACGGCTAGCGCATCTTAGTAAAAGGACCCCTTACTGCCTGTTTTACAAAGCTGCATGGCAACGGCCCTGAAGCCCTTTAAATCTCTATGGGCTTGGGGGCCGTTACGGCTTTGTAAAACAGGCCCTTAGTCTTTTCTGTACTTCCCTGCACTCGGGCCAAATAACTAACAGCCTAGTTACCGTTCATTTTCATATGCTGTGCGCCAGTGCCCTATGTGCCGATTCATGCAGCATTATCTTCTGCATCAAGTGGCCATACATCTCACTATACACACTAGAGAATGACACGGGGACAATTTTTTCCCCGTCCCTGCGCAAACTCATTTTCCTGTCCTGTCCCTGCCCCATTTCTGCAAGCTCCGTCCTCATTTTCACAAGCCTCAAACACTTTAAAATCATAAGTGTTCAAGGCTTGTGTGGTTAAGGCAGAGCTTACAGGATAGGGTCAGGGACACACGGGGACAAATTTGTCCCCATGTCATTCTCTAATACACACTTCTACCCACACTAAGCAGTTCAGGTTGTAAGTTCACAGCAGATCCCAAAAAACTAGATCCATTTTCTCGTAACTCATTTTCAGGGATGAGCATGGTTTTTCCCAAGTCTATACCTGGCAAATAATTTTTTTAGTTGGTAGGTTACCTGGTCCTCCTCACTTAAGATTTTATATAAATATCTATCATACCTCCTCTCAAATCATTTTTTCTGCAACCTGTAAAACTCTAACCTCTGTGGCCTTACATTGTAAGGGAGGTGCCGGCTCTCCTTTAGCATTTTTGTCGCCCTTTTGGAGCCTTTTCTGGTTCTGTTATATTCTTTTTGAGATGGAACAACCAGAACTGCTCATAGTACTCAAGATGCAGTTGCACCAGAGTAAGGATGTTCTCAGTTATGTTCTCTCATCCTTTTTCAGATAATCCCTATCAGGTTGTGCTGGTGTCCTTCACTACTGATGCAACCAGATAAGAAAATAAATTATGGGAGGTTAGCTACAGGATCCTGTATGTACTGCAGTTAACTTGCTTATAATTGCATTCATGATCATCTCATCTAAAGGGAGCTGATTGCAGATTCATAAGACACTGAGATCGGAATAAAACTTTTTTATGATTTGCACTGAGAGGTATGGAAGAGTTCCTTGGATATCCACATCCTGTGCCCAATATTCATGCAATAGTAGCTCTTTCACTCTTGGCAGTCTGTGACCCAGAGAGCTGGCTATGATTGAAGCCGGGGTTCCGCTTACTACCTGGATGTGTAGTCATTTCCTGCAGCAAAAATCTGAAAATAACCTCAGTCTGCTCTTGAAAGGGCAGTGTTTTACAGCCTTGGCGATGTAGAAGGAAGGGAGGGGGGGGATAAAAGGAGTGAAAAGGCAGCACAGACCTGGAGGACGAGAGCCAATCTCCTCCCTTCAACTGCATGCATTGAATGCCCCAAATTCTGTTTAACAACACAAACTGTGCTCATCAGTTTTACGGTCTCTTGCCTTTGCTGCTTCCTCATTTGGTCTTATTCTTCAGCCTGTCCTAGTTCGCTTTATTTATTTCATGCTTATGGGCCTGCCTTCTGAAAGGAAGCAACCTTATGGGATTGCAATGTGCTAATGCAGTCCCTTTTAATAACTCCTGTTTAGCATCCTGTCCATGTAGAATTCTTTGTGTACATCATGGTTTGGGAAGGCAGAGGGAAGATCCTTCATGAAAGAAGTTGTACAGAGTTGTGATCTTTTTAGATTATTGCTTCTTTAACTGTGAAGATTCCAATTGCATGAATGGTTTAGCTGTGGTTTTATGGCTTCCGGGCTTTGGAGGGATAAATGTATGGGGTAGACAGTAGAGTAATGGTGGTGAAAAGGTTTGAGCGTGTCATATAGGTTGGCTGGAAGTTAGGCCTGAGGGAAACAGTGTAAAAGGTGATGAAGAACTGAGGTGGTTTAAATTTTAGATGCTAGTGGCACAGACCTTGTATCTCAAATGCTGGTATACAAAGCAAAAAAATATACGACGGACTATTAGCCCACCAGGGCAGCGAAACTAGGCCGCCACCTCTCCAATCTGCTGACTATGACGCCCAACTACAAAACATTCAGGAAAGAACTTAAAACTTTTCTATTCAAGAAATTTGTCAAATGATCTTACTAAACCTGATTGACCCTCCACAGACCTCCGACGTATACTACATCTGTTAACCATGTATTCTCCCTGGAAATGCCCAGGCCAACTCTTGTTGTAAACCGCCTAGAACTGAAAGGTATTGGCGGGATAGAAGACACCAATGGAATGTCATTTGTTTTTAAATATGTTATTTGTATTCTGTCTTTGTGAGATTTTAATAATATCATGGAAACCATTTTAGTTAAATGTGACGATTTCTAAACGTAGCTTATAAATGATTAAAGAAAAGAATTGCAACTCAAGAATGGGCAAACGACAAACTCTGCCTGAACACCTCGCAGAAGCTCTTTGTAACTCTGGGCTCCTTTTACTAAGGCGCACTAGCGGTTTTAGCCCGCGCTACAATGCCGTGCGTGCTAAACGCTAACACCTCCATAGAGCTTTGTTAGTATTTTTCGTTTAGCACGTGGTTAGCGTGCGCTAAAAACGCTAGCGCACCTTAGTAAAAGAAGCCCTCTGTATTGTAACACCTTTACAGAAGCTCATGCAAACCGATCTGAATTGACTCCCCAGTCCTTAGTGGCGGGATAGAAGCTCACAATAAACCCAGGCAAAACAGAGATTTTTTAGGCTCCTATCACAAGGGGACAAATACCTGACTTCAAAATATCTTTGGGAAATATCAGCTCCCCTTAAACTCACAGTCAGAAATCTCGGGATACTGCTAGGCTCATCACTCATTCTGATGCCACAAATTCAAACAACCTTTAAAAATGATCATCTTCGGCAGCTATGAAATCTCTCATCATCTATTGACAAGACAAGTCCATGCCATGATAACATCACATCTAGACTACTGCAATGCCCTGCACACTGGACTAACCAAAAGAGTTTTTATCAGCTGCAACTAATTCAGAAGGCTGCAGCACGACTGATAAAAAACTGTAAGAGGCGCAACCACATCACACCTTTCTAAACAAACTACACTGGTTACCGAGACCTTACAGAGCTACATTTAAATCTCTAAGTTAAAGAACACTGTCAAGACCTCTGAGGTCCTCTCAAGGAGCATCACTGTCTGTGCCCTCATCAAAAGAAATTGTACAATGTGATACTCGCCAGCGAGCCTTCTCAGGACACGTCAATTGAGCGCAGGACAAAAGTGCTCTGGCAAAGACGCGCCGACAATCACGCGCAGGAGGTATGCGTGCCGCCGGTCCTGCCACTTTCAACCGGTAACCTTAGCGCTGTGAGAGGGCGCTGTGAGGGGTGTGTGGGGGGGAACCCTCCCATTACATTTGAGTCCTTGTGCTCCCATCGGGGGGGGGGGGAACTCCCCCACTACACTGAAAAACTCCCGAATTCCAAAAACTAGATAGAAAATGGGAGTTTTCAATGTACTGAGGGGGAGGGGTGTTTCACTCCTCCAAACCCCCCCAACAGGAGTGCGAGGATTTCGACATCTACCCCCCCTCACAGTGCTAATAGTAAGGCTTTAAAGCGGCGGGACCAGTGGCACACATACATCCTACACGCAATTGTCAGCGCATCTTTGTTGGTGCGCCAGAGTCCAGCGCGCTTTAGTTACGGAACCGTAGCCCCACATGCTCTGGAAGTTACCTCTTGTTCAGAAATCAGGTGAAAGCCTGGCTCTTCACCCAAGCCTTTAATACGTAGGGTGATTGACTATTCACTCATTCTGCATCAGGACTAGCATCAGTTCCTCACATCTTGTTTAACTGTATAATCAACTTGCCTTGAGTTTAGCCTCCCATCTGTTTATCCCAATGGACTTTGTGTCACCCTTCTTGTCCCATCTAATAACCGCACTTGGCCTCCATCTTGTCCCCATCTAATAACCGCACTTGGCCTCTCGGCTATAGGATAAGCTGATTGTAGAATAGCATTAGCATCATATCTATCTTATTTGGATGTTCTAATGCAGTGGTTCCCAACCCTATCCTGGAGGACCACCAGCCAGTCAGGTTTTTAGGATAGCCTTAATGAATATGCATGAGAGAGATTTGCATGTAATGGAGTGACAGACATGCAAATCTGTTCCATGCATATTCATTAAGGCTATCCTGATAACCTGACTGGCTGGTGGTCCTCCAGGACAGGGTTGGGAACCACTGGTCTAATGTGTACTTACTAGTTATTTCATAAGTATTATGCTGACATTGTATTCTCTCTCTCTTATTTGAATTTAAGGGCAGTTATAAGTATATTTTCGAAACTTTTGTGGTTGTCCTCTTCTATTACATCTACTCTGATTCTGTATGAATGGTGTTCAATCCAAACCCGCAAACCGGGTCTTGGCAGAAGTGACACGGAGATCTTTTAGCACCTCCCGCATAGCAGTGGAGAGGTGTTTCCAGTGGCCTAGCGAGGGTAAGAGGTGCCAGGGGTGTTGGCACCCCTGCCCTCGTCTCCATCCTCCCTGCCGCGCGGACACCCCCTTTCCCTGCCGCGAGCAGCAAGAACTTCAATGTGCTCTTTTGGACCCCGTCGGCTCTCCCTCTGACATGAGTTCCTATGCATGGCACCTGGAAGTGACATCAGCGGGAGAGACAACGCGGTCGCAAGGAGCACGTTGAAGTTCTTGTTGCCTGTGGCAGTGGAAGGGAAGGGTGCGCATGTGGCGAGGGGAGGAGAGGTGCCGATGCCCCCATCAGCATGGCGCCCGAGGTGGACAGTCCCCCCCCTGGGTATTTCTGATCTGCTCTGCTTTATTTTTCTTGTTCATGTACCCTCCCGTTTACAAAGCCGTGCAAGTCGGCCGCTGCTCTGATGGTCATAAAGGTCCTATGAGCGTTGCAGCAGCGCAGAACATTCAGCACACTGGCCAGCGCTAAAAACCTCTTGCGCGGTTTTGTAAAAGAGGGGAAGGGAGTTAATTTTGATGAAAGTTCAACTTTTTCGATGCCTGAGACCTCTTACGTTTGGGATCCCTACCTAGGAAAGGACGCCAACCTTTGGCTCAGGGTCCATTCTCCTGTTTGTTTTTATAGTTGGTCTTTTTACTGCTGTTAACAAAATTGTAAGTTTTACGTTGAATTGTACTTGCTGTATACCACCTTGGGTGAATCTCTTCAGAAAGGCGGTTAATAAATTGAAATAAATAAATAAAGTATGTCAGTAGGAGGATGATCAGAACTGCACAGTATGGTTGATGTGACTGACCGTAGCCAGGGCTTCCAGAAAACATCTCAGGAAAGGGAAAAGCATGGGATTTAATGGATTTTTTCATTGTAGCTTCCTGAATTAAGATGTTTTTTTGTTGCCAATCATGCTCTTAACTAGTTCCAAAAAATCTCTTTACCAGTTGTGGACCATTGACATTGTTCGTCGTCCTGGGGAATTTTAATAAATCCTACTTTTTGAAGGATGCTTTTTCCGATTAGCCGCCGGGTCAATAGTCCTAACAGTGCCTGCTGTCTGGATAGTACTGCCGACCAGGATATTCAGGCACTAACTGGATACTCTATATGGGGAAGAATGAGCAGTCCCAGAAAGGGGATAGCACTTCATATATCGCCTTTCCAAGCTTAGAATCAAAGTGGTTTACATATTATATACAGGTTCTTATTTGTAGCTGGGGCAATGGAGTCAGAAGCAACTGTTCCCCTGAATCTCAGGCTGTTATTGTAACCACTAGGCTACTCCTCCACTCTGAATGTATTCAGAGAGAATCCCGTCCTAAGTTATCCAGACATCAGATTGAATATGGCTGACATGCTTATTTATTCCATTTGTGCGTCGCACATACTTATACAAGCTCTAGGCCAGTGGTTCCCAACCCTGTCCTGGTGGACCACCAGGCAAATTGAGTTTTCAGGCTAGCCCTAATGAATATGCATGGAGCAGTTTGCATGCCTGTCACTTCCATTATATGCAAATCTCTCTCATGCATATTTATTAGGGCTAACTTGAAAACCCGATTGACTTGGTGGTCCTCCAGGACAGGGGTGGGGACCACTGCTCTAGGCGACATTACAGAGGGTAGGGAGGACTATGGAGGGCAGGAAGGAGTGGAGAGGAGAGGAGCATGTTGAATATTTCATAGAAATTCCTAACTTTACAGGTAGGAGCACCATCTATGGAAATGTTATGTAAATGAATTAAAGGAATACGTAAAAAGGGAGGAACCGTTAAACAATAGAATTCAGGTAATAAAATAAAAATAATAGGGGTAAAAACAATGGAAGAAAATTTAAAATAATTCATAAACTGGAAGAAAGAAATTGAAAACCAAAATCAAATAATTCTGGAAGAAGTCCAATTTCCTGAAGTGGTTCTGTTGCCTCAGCGTATTTTAAATAATCCCAACGGCAAAAGTCCAGATGGGACAGATATCAGCTCGGGCTTTCCAGCTGCCGCAGCCCCGACTCATCGCTTCCAGGCAGAAGATGCACAGGGATAGAACAATCCAGCATTGGGCCGCACTGTTCTCCGTGGGCGGCGGATGCTCATGGGCAGTTCTCGAAGAATACAGCTCTCTGCCTCCATCGGACAACTGGGAGGAGAAGTCCACGACACGGTCCCACTCCACGGATCCAGAGACACCACCAGCTCCTCCCCAATGTTCCAGCACTGAGCTTTCCAAATATTCAGTGCCAGCGACTATCTGGATAGTGGCACTGGATATCTGGATATTTTTTGACCATCGCAGTCAACATTTTAAAAAACTTATTCTCTGCAGAAGCAGAATATTGACCTGCCTGTTTTGGGCAAACTTTTGTTGGGTTTTTTTTTTCAGGTGCACCATGCACATCTGGCTGAGATGAATAGCAAAGGGGGTTTGAAACCATAATGTTTGACTTACAGTACTGACAATATTTTCTAAGTTACAGTACATGAATCTAAGTTATGAGGGTAAAGCTGGAAGTAAAATGATCCTACCCCGGGAAGGAAATTGGGTAAAACCTAGCTGGCTCTGTTATCAGACTTTTCTACGGTGGATGGACAAGCAGGCATAATATTCTCATGTGGGTAACATCATCCATGGAACCTGTTACAGACACTACGAAGTGCCCTGTCACTTTAAATCTTTAGGCAATGCCCGTACTGCATGTATGCTGGTGCCTTCCCACCCAAGATGGCTTGCAAGACCGTCGGTTCTTCATTTCCCACTAAGCTGAGAAGCTGTGTTTTTTTTTTGTTTTCAGTGCGTCAAACCTTTACCATTCTTTTGTGCCTTCCCATACTTATTTTTCTGAAGTCTCAAGCATGGTTGAGACAATGGTGCAGGGTTGAGGGATTTAGATTTGTTAGGAACTGGGCTTCCTTCTGGGAAAAGGGGAGCCTATTTCGAACGGATGGACTCCACCTTAACCCGACTGGAACCAGGCTGCTGGCGCTAACGTTTAAAAAGGAGATAGAGCAGCTTTTAAACTAAGATGGGGGAAAAGCCGACAGTCGCCCAGGAGCAGATGGTTCGGAGTGGAGTATCCTTGAAGGATACTGTGGAATCGGAACATTTAGGGAGTCCCAATAGAGAGGTTTCAAAGATGGTGAAAGAAAGCCAAGAGTGCTTAAGAGGGAAGCAGAGGAAAGATTTCAAGTAAACCCTGTCAGCAGCAGCCTGTAGATATAAAGGGAAAAACCACAATTTGAGTGTCTGTATACAAATGCTAGAAGTCTAAAAAATAAACTCGGAGAGGTGAGAGGATATAGCAACAAAGGCATCTCAGAGACCTGGTAGAAGGAAGACAATCAATGAGACTAATTATATCGCAAGGATAGATGTGATCAAATTAAAGGGGGGGGGGGGGGTTTGCTCTATATGTGAAAGTGGGAATTGAATCAAATCAACATTCTGCATGACATAGATAGCAGGGTGAAGGGAAGGAATAGAAAGGTAGGGTCATACTACCGTCCCCCAGGACAAAATGAACAGACAGATGAAGAAATGTTTTTAGAAATTAGGAAAGTTGGCAAATTGGGCAACGTAGAATAACAGGTGATTTAAACTATGGTAAAGGTCTGTCTGTGTTTTGTGTATAAAGAAGTCATTTAAAGGTGTTTTTTGTGTGGTAGCGATGGAAGGTGGAGATGTCATGGGGGGGGTTGCAGAGAGGGGCCCCCTCCTTAATTTCTGCCCTAGGCCCCAGCATGTCTAAAACCGGCCCTGACCCAGGTAGAACATTCTCTAACCCCTGGGGGGTTTCCTTTTATGTACAGGGTTCAAGGTACAAGTTCAGATCTGCTTTGTTTTGGAAGATTCATTATTCTCAGTACATTCAAGAATAAACAGACTACTGTAGCAATTTCCTCTTACACAGCTTGGTACAAACTAGTCCCTGGCTTTGCTCACTGATTAGTGAAATCGGTAATAAAACGATAAGGTGGGGCCAGGTTACCTGCTGGGTGGGGGGATCAGGCTTTTCCTGTCCATATTTGGTAACATAAGAGCACCCTACAGAGGTGCCCTCCCCTCTCTCTCTCTCTCCTGCCAGCCAGCCCTATACAACCTCCCACACCCAACATCCAAACAGAGACAGTGACACATCTCAGGGGTGGGACTTTAACGAAGAGAAACACTGCTGCGGCGATTCCAGCTGTGTGGTTTCCTGTACTAGTCACCAGTGAAGTAGGGTATGCCACCGTCAGGTGTAAAGGGGGTGAGGGGACACCCCTACAGGTGCACTGCCATTATAGAGAGCCTAGACTTTGTCCTTATCTGAATGGCATCCTGTATTATTTATGTATCATTTTATTTTGTTCATTTCCTGATTCTTATAGTCAGCTATCCTAACAAAAGAAGTTTTAAGCAGTCTACAATTTTATAAAATGCAGGACATAAAACAAATGTCAACCTGTGTGTGAGTGTGCAACTTATGGGTACTGTTGGTTCATGGGGCAGGGACACTTTTCAGCATCACCTTGCTTCAGTTTTCACATCCTCTCTTCTAAAGGATAACGACAGATTCTTCGAACTGCGAGGAACCACGAGCACCAGGGGTCACTCAGAGAAATTGAAAGGGGACAGGTTTAAAACCAATGCTAGGAAGTTCTTTTTTACCCAGAGGGTGGTGGACGCATGGAATGCTCTTCCGGAGGTTATAGTAGGCGAGAGCACAGTAAAGGGGTTTAAGGAAGGTTTGGATAGATACCTAAAGGATAAAGGGATTGAGGGGTACAGCTAGCAGCAGAGGTAGGTTATAGAAGTAGAGGTAGATTATAAAGGTCAAAAATTCACTTCACAGGTCAAGGACCTGGTGGGCCGCCGCGGGAGCGGGCCGCTGGGCGAGATGGACCTCTGGTCTGACCCAATGGAGGCAACTTCTTATGTTCTTATGTTCCTAAAGCCCTCAGATTTGTAAACCATTTTCAATGATTCTTCTAACCAAAATGTTATAAATGTGTGCAATTCTGGTTGCCACATCTCAAAGATAATAGTGGAACTGGAAAAGATGCAGAGAAGAACCACAAAAATAATTAAGGGGATGGATGGAATGACTGAAGATTTTGGAACAATTCTGGGACTTAAAGCAGCAACTTCAGTGACAGGATCAGACCATGCAAATCTCGTACTGCTTTGGGATGAACATTCAAAACCAGGACTGGTCAAAATGCTCCAGCCTGGAACTGTGAATAATTCAGGTACAACTCCCTCCCCCTTCCAGGTAAATGAACTATCTTGCAAAATTATGCACCCTCTCTGCAGGTAAAAAGCCCATGCTGGGGGATGTGTGAATTGTGTAGCTATGAAGACTCGGGGAAGATTCTCTAATGTTCCCGGTAAAATCTGACGGGCCACTATCGCGGCCATTATTGTTACAATTTTTAAAAAGAATCATTCTTGAAAAAAAATGTGCATGCAAATGAAATTCACAAAGGGTCGCTAAATTTATATGTGATGAGTCACTGGTGATAACGATTGGCACATGCGCAGAATATACCACGAAACGAGACTCAATGTACGCATGTGCCGGGAAAAGCAATGCATGTTTTGCGGGGTTTCCTTGACATAAAGCAACAAGGAAGGGGAGATGCAAGTGTTTGCTTTCAACAAGACACGCCAATAGTTTCCAAGTTTATTATTTTCTTGATATACCGTCTATCAAGACATATCTAGATGGTTTACAGTCAATAAAATAAATTTAAAAGCAAATGGTAAAAAGGAAAAAAAAAATCACAAGTGAGGGGGGGAGGTAACATGACTTAATACTGACATCGCAGGGACGGAAGGTACAAGAGGTGGTAAAAAATACATCCAGATAGAAAAAGAAGGAGGGGGTGGATAGGTCATTAGGGCCTGTAGCAAAGTGTTTGAAGTTTAAAACCTGAAGTAAGAGTTATTTCAGGGAGAGCAGACGGGATCCTGGATTAGGTAGCGTAGGCATATAATACACCTGCTCAAGAAGCATGCTTTTGTTCCCCTCCCCCCCCCATATAATTCATGTGAATCTTATAATCTTTTTTTCTTAATGTCAAATTTTATCATGAGCCACAAGGAACACATGCCTGAGATACGATTTTCACAGTCGGTCATTTTTGGTTGCCAAAATCTGGAAATCATACGGCAATGATAGAGCATCACCTGGAGAGCTCCTTTGACTATCGATGAGCCCATTTTATTAGTATTTTAATATTAATGCTCGTACTCCATTTGCATGGGAGAGTCGGACATTGCTAGAAAGCTCGGAAAAGATCACGGTGAGCCGTTTTGATAATCGGCCGCTAAAAACCATGCATGCTAGGACAGTTGTAGCGACCATTGTTAAGGGCATGGTAGGTTTTGAAAATCTTCATGTCCTTGTTTTTGTTTTGACTGCAGCTGCTTTTTCTCCTCCCCCCCTCCCCCCGAAGCTACTGCACTAGGCAGTTGCCTGGTTTGCCTAATGGTTAAACTGACCTTGAATGTAAAGCAAACTTCAGACTGAAACCAGCAGAGAAGGAGGCAGCCAAAGCAGGGGAGCATCCTCTCCGACTGGGAGAGGGGGGGTAGGTTTGGAGAGTAAGGAAGGGACACACACCCTCCTAGGGTCAGCCTGGCTCACTCGTTCTGGTAGCAGTTTAGATTGATATAAGCTGGGAGGTAAGAAATAAAGGGTGGGGTTGGGTGTTGGATTAATTATAGGCTCATCTCCCCAGGATGGTGAAGAACCAGTGAGAAAGACAAACAAATTATGAGTTCAGACTTCTACATCTGGTGGCTGCATCTGTTGGTTGCTTTCGCCATCATCAAGTAATATATTCAAAGCAGCTCTGTTGTTCACCTGCTGCCTTTGTGGCAATACACTGCCCTGGCAAAGAATGGGTACAGCCCAGGCACCGGGGGGGGGTGAGCTTTGCCTTCCTCGTTCCGCTGACTTGTGCCTACTAATTATAATGCAAATTAATTCCAGCATTGCTTGTTCAGTTCTTTTAAAGAAAAGTATCCGGTCAGGGCTAGTGAGAGCCTCTATCTTCCACCCCAGCTGTAATCGGTGAGAGGAAACAAATTCAAGAAAGGTTTCCGGTCGGAAATCAAAGGATCCAGGTGAGAAGCTTGATGTAGCCTTGAATTTATCGCATAAACGCGTGCTTTCACTAGAAGGGAAGGTTTCTCATTGCTGCCTGTTCTAATTCAACCCCCTTGTGTGACATGAATGCAAACAAAAATAAACATAGGACTAAGACTAATCTCATTCCAATTGAAAACCCTATCTAGAGACTGAGGGGTCCTTTTATTAAGACCCGCTAATTGATTTAGCTCACGCTAAAGATTAGCACGTGCTCAATGCTTAGCGTGCCTTAGTAAAAGGATCCCATAGTGAGAAGATCTCAAAGGGGGGGAAAATCCCAATGAATAAGCTCCATGAAAACAGAAAAAGGCATCTTACGGTGCCACATCAAATAAAAATTCTCAGCCACAGATTTCCCAAGCTTTACAGACACCTTCATAGAATAGGACTGTCTAATTTCTTGAAGATCTATTTAAAAATAGATATAGACATACATATATGATTTTTTTTACAATTTATTAAAGCAGCAGCTAGGAAATTTAAGACTAAAACTTAGTGCGGGTGCAGTGACTTTAGAATACGAGTCTTTCGTACCTTGAGAAAAGTCGGGGGAAACAGGAATAGCAGCCCCCGTAAAACTGACGGACACATCATGAAAACATTTGCAGAATACTGTTCAGGTCTGGTTTGAGGACAAAAGTCACCAGGAGGATAGTAGACCTTGCCAGAAGATCTTC